>NC_141667.1:178600431-183522931 GCF_028749965.1 Puma concolor
TTATTTCCTTGTAAGTATGGAAGTAGTAATAATTGTGGTTACCAGTCTTCATTTCCATGAAATACGAGTCTTTAGACAAGTTTTGACATTAAAATAAGATTTCTAATATCTATATTTCAATTATTTCCACATCTATGAAATTCAAAATAACTTCAGTAAAGTGAAAGGTAAATAAATTGAATTTGCTGACAAGTCTAAAATGTAGTGATATATAGAGTGAAGTCAGTAAAGAACATAATTTTTCATGCATCATGTATAATTAAACAGATGTTACATTATGTCATTAAATATAAAACATAGCCCTTATTCCTACAAAATAAAATGCCCAATGACAGTGGGGTGTGACTGGAATATCTATGACCCAGGAATGGTCAGTGTTGTTTTGACCGTTAAAAGGGTAGCCTATTTCTTTCCTTATGACTCCTTCCTGGTTGGAGATATTTTTTCTGAAAATCATGGTTTGGAGGAAGACGGGAACCTTTCCTGATAAGCAGTGATGTTATGAAGTAACTTCATGATGGATACATTTACATAAATACAATCTGGCTGAATATAAACTACTAATCAACCAACCTAAAAATCCCAGCTCTTTTGAGACATGGCATCCCTATCAGGCAGGATCCCAACTAGAGGAATTCAATTCAGGTGGCTTGAATGAAGGAGCTATTTAAAAGAATCATGGGCCTGATTCAAGGCTAAAGAGGCAAAGGAGGAAGATAGTGTCACTCCTGCAGCCCAGAGCAGCTGAAAAGTGGCCACCCAGTAGGAGCTGTAGTGGTAGATGGATAGGACCTTGTGGGGAGAGCTGGGAGAATAAGAACCCTGGTCTCTCCTCCCAATCCCACCTCTCCTGCTGATATCTGGTAATCGTAAACTCAACAGATCTCAACAAGCAAGCAAGGGACTCAGGAGATGCAGTCAGCAGAATTCTAAGCAGCACAGAGAAGGTTCATGAAAGGGTCTGAGTGGGAGGCCACAAATGGAGCAAACACAGCACCTCTCTAAATCAAGCGAGGCGGAGCGAGGCGGTGCAACACACAAGTTGCACCGTGTGCTTAGGATTAGGCTCAGGAAGCATTGCAAGTAACTCTGGTTGAAGAAGCCATGTTCTGAAACCGATGATGCCCAGTGGCATCAAATACAGTTGTGCCAAGCATGATATTGGTCCCTTTAAACACTTTGCCACATTTTCTATTGACAACACCCACCTCCAGGAGAAGTCATTGCCCGTGTTTATGGATGAAAAAGAAAACAACAACCACAAAAAATGCTGATTTTTGAGAGCTTAAATAGCTGGTCAGTAGAGAGACAGATATTCACCCTGCATTCTTTACCCCATGCTTCCTCTTGACGTTTGAAAGCATTTACTTAATTCAAAGGAAAACTGGCAGCCAAAGCCCCGGCATCTTCTTTCTGGTGGTAGTAGTGACCGCTTCTGTCCGCAGGGTCATCACTGGGGCCCTTTACTTCAGACCTTCTAATTCTGTTGTTTTTTTCAGATCTGGCTTCAACCCAGGCCTAGTCGTCACTTTTACTTTCCTACCATCTGGTGAACTTCATTCCTATTTTATTTATTCTGGCTCTAGTCCTTAGACTCTAGTCAACTACTTCCTTCAAAAAAAAATTATCTTCTTAGGTTAGGTAGATATATGGAATCAAAGGTGAAGAAGATGAAGAATTTGGAAGAAAGCAAAGAAGAGGACAGAAACAGGAAGAGCTGGCACTTGTTCTGAATTGGGTGAATGGTGTCCAAGCTGCCAAGCTGCTTCTCTGAAGCTCTGGGCACACAGCAAGCCATGCAGAGAGCACATGTCTGCTCTAGTTCCTTGTTCTGAGTTTAAATCTCAAAATGAACTGGAAGGAAGCAGAACAGGAATGAACAGAAGTCAAACTGGGAAACATTACACTTCCTCAGCCATCATCTCTTTGCCTACCTACTAGTATAGCTGTTTATTCCTCTGTGAGGCATTTTTCTAAGAAAATGAAAAAGAGCTAGCAGGACCCTACTTGCTAAAAAAGTTAAAGTTGTAGAACAGGTACTTTTCTAATTCGGAATTCTCCTGAGATATGGACACTTGGCTTTATTTATTTTCTTATTTTTTTTTAAGTCTGAACTCTGCTGAAACAAGTAGCAAGAGGAATTTTATTTATTTTTTTAATGTTTATTTTATTTTTGAGAGAGAGAGAGAGAGAGTGGGAGTGGGGAAGGGGCAGAGAGAGAGGAAGACACAGAATCGGAAGCAGGCTCCAGGCTGTGAACTATCAGCACAGAGCCTGACATGAGGCTTGAACTCATGAACCGTGAGATTGTGACCTGAGCCAAAGTTGGACACTCAACCGAGTCACCCAGGCACCCTTGGACACTTTGCTTTATAATTGAATCTATTAATTTTACAATTTTGCATGGCAAGCGTATCTATGAGTAATGGCCACTCCTCTGTAATACTCCACCCTCTCTCTCCTCTGTTGGAGCAAAGGAAGGTTGATTTTCAGGGTCCATCACTTGTCTGGGCTCCTTCCAGAACCTTATGTCTAATTGTGTATTATAATTTTGTATTCTTTTTCCTGAAAAGAGCCCCTCACATTTTATAAGCTTCAGGCTCCACAAAGCCTGGTTGCTAGGGGTGGGGTGGAGTTCAGGATCAAGCCTCAGGAAAGGACATGCTGTGACAAAGAATGTGAGTCCTTTCAGGACCACTTGGCAGATTCTCCACTCCTTGGTCGAAATAGTGTCAGAATTGTCACTTTAGACTTTGCTCCATGACTCATCTCAAAAAGAGTTAATCAGTGACAAATTCTTATGTATAAATTACCTCCAAGATCTTTTTCACAACACTCAGGCCAAGTAAACCTGAGAGGTTTAATGCATGCATGAATTAAGTGCTGCAGGCCTTCAAGGAAGCTTTCAAACCAATGAACTCTAAATGGTGTGGAAAGGAAAATGAAGAGAGTGATTGAATCTGATGCATTATTGCTCTTTAAGAATATTATTCATCAGTGTCTTTGGAATAATACTTTCTTCACTTTATTTTTCCTATGGGTTTGCTTTGAATTTAGGCTATAAGCACAAACATGCATTAACGAGGAGGCAATTTATAGCTGGGGTCTGCAAAATTTTTCGGAAATACTTTCAGTTTTGCAGGCCATACAATCTCTATTGCAACTTCTCAACTCTTGCTGTAGCATGAAAACAGCCACAGGTAACATTTAAATAGATAGATGCAGTTGGGTTCCAATAAAACTTGATTTTCTCACTCTGTCCTTTGAATTTCATATAATTTGTATTTGTCAAGAAATATTATTTTTTCTTTTGTATTTAAAAAATCGCTTAAAAATATAAAATCATTTTTCACTTACAGGCCATACAAAAACAGAATGCAGGCTAGATTTGGTCTGTGAATCATTTGCAAACCCCTGATATAGAGAATAGCAGTGAGAATATAACTTTGAGAGTATTTAGACTTGATTTTCAATCTTGATTCTATTGCTATTAAGTAAATGAATTTATGCGTCAATTCACCACTTCCCAGGGCCTTAATGTTCCCAACTATAAAACAGGGTTATGATACTTATCTCAGAGGGCTGTTGGCTAAGGCACAGCATTTCAACTAACCTAGACTCCAGAGAGTAAAAGTTAATATGTTTGCCTTCCCTTCTGTTTACTTTTCTTTTTACGTTGGAGGGGCTAGATTATTTGAGATATAATTGACATATACCATTATATTAATTTCAGGTATACAACATGTGGATTCAATACACGGATTCAGCATTTGAGTACATCGTGAGAGGATCACCACAACTAATCTTGCTCACATCCATCACCTTAAATAATTGCAATTTTTTTCCTGTGACGACAACTTGTAAGGTTTATTCTCTTAGCAACTTTCAAATAGGCAATAGAGTATTATTAACTACAGTTACCATGCTATATGTTACATCTGCCTGTTTTCTTGATTTATTTACTTGACTGACTAGTATAAGTGTGTTGAAGAGATTTGTACAGTCATAAACATTGAAAAAAATGTTTTGAAATTAAACTCTAAAGAAGTTAAAATTTAAAGTATGTAAATTAATGGGACAATGTGACAAAAATCTTATTTGTATCCAAAATCAAATATGCATTACCTCTATTTTAATCTTGCTCTTTGAAGTCATATAGTTTTCTGTGCATTATGAAAATTTTTATTTTTAAATGGAAAGACTTTTATATTTTGAATTTGATATAATTAGTACTATGATCACGTGGTGCTTCTCCTGTGAAGTCTTACTATATCTGCTTCAATGGGCTTATGCTGTATAATTTATGGCCAAGACAACACTGATGGAAGACAATGCTACGTGCCACTCTAATAGTGTTTGTATACCAATGCGCATATCAATGATATAATTCTACTCCTATACACTGAAATATACATTGCTGACCAATGTCGCAATGTCCTTGGGGGAAAAAAGGATTATTTTAGACAATATGCATTTAATTAATTCTCCATGTGACTTTCTCATGAAGCCACAATTCTAGAGCAGTAGTCCTAAACAGAGGGAAGAAATGATAAATTTTAGAATCATCCAGGGAAGTTTTTTTCAAAATATACATATTCTGATTCTTCACCACCCATTCTCTCAAAATACAGAGAACTGTCTGTTGGAGAGTGGTTCATTTATTTGTGTTTTAAAAAAGAAAAGCTCCTCAGGTGATTCTGACACTCTACAAACACACATATGCAAAGGAACAGCACATTTGAAGGTCAATGGCAGTATTTTTCTATCTGTTTGGATTCCTCCTTGTGAAGAAGCTATTTTGCTTCAAAACCTACTCTGGATGTACAGGATTATTACCAGGGAGTTACATTCAGTTTTCTCCAGGGCAGCACTCTGAATTTTGATAATTTTTTTCTTCAGTCTTTGATGCCAGAAACAGTTATTGAGCATTCACTGTAGGCAAGACACTACCTCACACTGTGAGGTATAAAAAAAAGATGAATGCTCCCTCTCATCTTTAAAGAGGTACAATATAATAGAGCAGTTATGACAGCTACATGCCTAAGTACATATCACAACATTAAGTGAGAGGTATGCAAAAGAAATACAATGTCCTATTGGAAATTAGAAGTTTGTGAGATCATTCGTTATTTCAGGGACCAAGAAAGGCCTCATATATACTTGAAATTGCTGTTTTTAAATGTTGCCAATTTCTAGGAAACTAAGTGGGACTTTCTCTATAATACAACGTTATTCATAAATTTAAGATTTGATTTGTGGTATTGTAGCGTTAGGTACAACTTGATGAAAAATATTTGAATCAAGCTCTTAGGAGTGGCATCCATAAACAGTTTATTGCATTTGTAGCTGATAGTCTTATGATAGTTCATTATGTAAGAGCACAATACTATAAAATCTAAAGTTTCTTTGACATAACAGTTAATTCCAAAGAAAATTCCTCAAAGAGATAAAGCTGCATCAGTCATACTTAGCTTTTATTTTTAAAGGTATTTTATTTTATTTTTTGTTTCATGTTTATTCATTTTTGAGAAAGAGAGAGAGAGAGAGAAAGTGTGCATGTGAGCAGGGGAGGGTCAGGGAGTGAGACACAGAATCCAAAGCAGTCTCCATGCCATCAGTGCAAAGCCCAACATGGGGCTTGAAACCACGAACTGTGAGATCATGCCCTGAACCAAAGTTCAGGATGCTTGCCCGACTCAGCCACCCAGCTGCTCTAGGAATACTTATCTTTATTTCTCCCCAAATGAAGTATTTCATCATGGTACATTTTGGTTTGTTTTTTAGACTACTTCATTAAACAGAGAAGAAAGAAAATATTTAACTTTTATAAAATCTACCTACACTTGTAATATATGAAATAAAATTAGTAATTTTCAAAATGCTTACAAGGCATGTAGACATAAATGGATGATTTGCAACAGTTTTTGTTAAACTCTATGCCCTTTGGGCAAGAATGGCCTTCTGGATTATAAAGTGTGTACATGAAAACTGCATTATTTTATCAACAGAATTTATATTAGGAGAGGTGGACACCAAATGGGGATTTTCAATTTAATGCTAAATTTATTTATCAATTTCTTACTTTCAGTTTCTATCACTTCAAATTCTTTAGCAAGGAATTTTGGTCATTTGTTAAAGTCTAGATTGTTTGATTACAAGTGAAAATTAGATAAGGTTTAGTTCAATTTAGTCAAGAGCATCTTATGAAATATTTAATTCATAATAAAATGAGCTTGTGTCTCCCCAGATTCTCATTGCACATTTCACTGGAGGGACTTTAGTCATAGAGATATAATGAGTAGAAATCTAAATTAGCATTGGGAAATGCTTCAGTAGGGCCAGGGTTTTTAAAAGGTAAATATTTGAGCAATCTATATAGAGTTTGATTTCAACAGCTGCTTGAATTTTAAGAGATAAGGCAAATGATGAGGCAAATTGCAGAGTATTTTTTTCTTATTTTGTGACCTTAAAATTTTCCTATTATCATAATATTTTTTCTATTAAGAACACCAAAATTTAAGACATGATATACTTGGGCAATTTTTTAATCAAATAAACACATGTTTGCTATCGTAATCTGTCTCCCTCTCCCATAGTTTAGAGGATATCTTCATCTGGACCATTGTCTTAAAATTTAGAAGGGCACATACATGAGACTATCACCCAGAGCATCCCAATGACTTGAGAACACCAAGAACCATCACTGTATTTGACAAGAATGAGATAATAAAATGGAAATTCCAGAAAGGGGATACCTTTAAACTTCAATATTAATATTGCTGTTACATAGCCATTAGTAATTTAATTAAATATGGATTTTATAGACTATGTTTATTAAACTTAAAGGGATGGGAAATTTTATTTGTTGTACAAATCAATGGTTCCTGGATAATAATGAAATGCAATGTCATATAGGTAATGGGTATGTCTATAATACTGTCACTTTTCTAGCATTGATTACTTTGTGTAAAAGTTACCATTTTGAATCTTTCTTAATCTTACATTGGTGGCATGTTTAATACATGAAGTGAATTACTTACTATTCCTAAATTCTTTCAGTAATTCATTCACCCACCCATTTAATTTTTAGAAAGCTTTAGGTCATTTTATACAATGTTATGGTAGTGTCATGTGAAGTTCCAGACTATCGAAAATTAAGTGTTTGGAGTCTCAAATCTGGTCCCTATTAGGAAACCTTAACTGTAAAGCCTAGTTATTGAAATGCATGATTCTGTCTTTCTTGCTTTACAACCTACCCGTAATGATCTGAGAAAGGTTTCTGTAGTGCAAGATTTAAAAAAAAAAAACAAAAAACATTAAATTAAAACATCATCGTCTATGAAATACACTACATACATACACCTTGGCAGCAGCTAAATCTAACTCCTCACACTTACATTCCTCAAGTTCTGGTTAATATACAGTCATTACAAGAGTGTGATTCTAGTATTAACCCCCAATGTCATCATACCTGTAGACTAGAAATATGAGTGTCTATCTGTCTTTATCCTATTTGCTTCTTCACTCATT
This sequence comes from Puma concolor, assembly GCF_028749965.1. Lineage (NCBI taxonomy): Eukaryota > Metazoa > Chordata > Mammalia > Carnivora > Felidae > Puma > Puma concolor. The sequence goes on from NC_141667.1 coordinate 178,607,962, forward strand.
TTTGAATCCTTTTGTTGCTTTTGTAGTCCTCCAATGGTTTGTACCCTTGTGCCTTAGTCAAAAAGTTCTTTCTTATTTAGTAAAAATTCAGTGCTTATAGAACAGGCTTTCTGACTTTTATGTATAGACACACACACATATTTACATCTGTCTTATTTATTTCTATTTCTACTCCTAACTACTGTTAAACAACTCACATAATGCAGAAACTACAGGAAGTAAACTCTCAAAAGTGACTTTCTTCAAGTGCTCTAGAATGTCTGCAAATATCTACAAAAGCTTATGCAGTTCCCTTGAGAAACTTAAAACAAAACAAAACAAAACAAAAAACCCAAAAAACCAAAAAAACACCCTGATGTTAGACAGGAAAAAGTGATATCTTCCTGGCTAAGTAACTCTCTTCCATTTCTCAAGCACTTTTTCTTTCTTTTATAGCTGTTCCCTGCCTGTCTGTAGTTATAATGGATGGGGAGAAAATTCTGTTTCTAACCTTATGGCTAGTGGGTTGCCATTTAACTCTTTTTTACCCTTTTGTACTGAGTTACATGCTACCACAAGAGGAAGGAATTCTACATGAACAGATAGCAAACAAATCAGGAAAAAATTGTGTGAACCATCCAACCTGTGGGCCCAAGTTTTATTTTTCAGTATACGTTGGTCACATAACATATACAGTATCTTCTGAATACGTAAATTGGACAATATAATTGTAATTATTTACCCAGTTCTATGTAACTTTGTCCTATTACCATTTGTAATAGGTTTGACCTAAAGACATTGATTTATACAAGCTTTGAAATATTGGAGAAAGATACCAGATTACCTGTATTATTAACTCCATTACAACTAATATCATCACTGTTGCTATTGATTTTAATAATTACTCCCTTAAAACATTTACATATGTTCTTATTTAATCCTCATGATAGCTGTGGCAGAATTGAGAGACAATATTATTACCTTATTTTTACAGATGAAGGATGTGAAACACAGAGAAGTTAATGTGGATGTCAGACAATGACAACAATGGGGGCAGGCTTCCAACTGAGACAGTCTGGCTTCTGGAGTCCATGCCTTAACACTCACACTCTACCCTATATTTACTTTGTATTCACTCAACATTCAATGAAATCACATGTATTAACCATCAACACAGATACACACACTGCTATACAAGTGAGTAAGAAGTATCTCTAGGGCACCTTGTGTACAGTAATAACAGGTACAAAAGACAGTAAGTGCAACAAATTTAGTTTGGTAAAAATGTGCATGGGGTACAATGGGAACATAAAGAACAGATAGCTTATTTAACATCTGTGTGAGAGTAAAAATCAGAAAAGTCTTCACAGAGGGCAAGGATTTGTGAACTGTCTTAGAAGTACATTAATGTGTGTCAAGAGGATAGGAGGAAAGGATGGTCAAAAATGGAGCTGCCGGGGCGCCTGGGTGGCGCAGCCGGTTAAGCGTCCGACTTCAGCCAGGTCACGATCTCGCGGTCCGTGAGTTCGAGCCCCGTGTCGGGCTCTGGGCTGATGGCTCAGAGCCTGGAGCCTGTTTCCGATTCTGTGTCTCCCTCTCTCTCTGCCCCTGCCCCGTTCATGCTCTGTCTCTCTCTGTCCCAAAAATAAATAAACGTTGAAAAAAAAAATTAAAAAAAAAAAAATGGAGCTGCCACTTGAGTAAGGGGATAATAAAACGAAGCCCAAAGAACTCATAAGAACTTTCCAATGGCTGATTGGTGGAGTAAAAGGGTTGAGGGCAGTAAAAAGGGACTCTAGAGAATGATGAAGGAGTGTTGGAGGACTATGCATAGCATATCCAAGAGTTTGAATTTGTTCTTGTAGAAAATGGATGTTCACCAAAGGTTTTAAGCCAAAAGAGATAGTGGGTTTGAACATTGTGCCCAATAACACGTATGTGCAAGACCCTGTATCTCAATAAGCCTCATTTCTTTCATTTGTGGAGTGTAGGTTATTAATACTTAACCTCATTGGTGTCAGCAATCAGACAATGATATGTAATATACATTTGATCCCTTATCCCCTTGTTGGGAGAGGAAAGAGAAGCAAAAAGAGACCATGTCTGTATGTGGGTATGGAGTGCTGGTGGTTTTAGTGGCTGTGGGGGTGGTTGGATATGAGAATTGATAGGGCTGTCCACAATATTTGTTTTTCACACCTCTTAGTGGTTATGGCAGGATTATACTTCCTCACCTTCCTGGGACGCCAACATGCCCATGACAGGTGTGTCCTATGAGGTGTTAATGGAAGCAATGTGTGTAGTTTCAGACAGGTGAATTTCATTACAGTTGTAATGAATGTAATGTAATGTTCAGGGAGGCTTAGACGTAGGTAGAACTTTGGTATCCTGCGGGTCCTCTAGGGGTTATCAGCCCCACTACCAATCAGCCCCACTACCAACTCCTGGGACTGTATTATTTTGACAGAAAATATTTTTGTTGAGATAAGCCACTGAGAATTTGGAAGTCGTTACCAACACATAACCTACCTCAATCCAACCAATATGTGGGTCAAACAGGGTCTAGACTGCTAGTGGGGTTTCATGGAGTTGGCACTGGAGTAGGGAGTCTCTCACATGGGGCTATGGGTAACCTGGGGCTCATGATCACCGAAAGATGGGTAGGAAATTGAGATTCAATAATCCCAAAACTCAAGGGGCCAATTCAAACTATGGAACCCTTGTTGCAAAAGAAAAGTCACTATAATCATAAATTAGGAGCCAACTTGAGTGACCTGAGCCAACCACTGGCAATCTGTGTGCTCCCCCTGGTACGGCTGACACATTTGTCTGGGGACCATCCAATTGTAACAATCTTCTTTTAAAAGGCAGCGACGAGGCCAGCATGGTGTCTGGCATACAACTTAAGCACAACAAATTATTTGCCTTCTGAATCTTCACTTTTCTTCTTCCTTTATAAGTTCCTGTGTTTGCTATTTATTTACCAGCACACTGGGATTATTTGACCTGAATAGAGTCAAACATGCTACCTATATAATGACTTACTTCTACAATTCAGTGTGCCTATAATTAAATACTTCACACTTAAGCATAAATATGCTCAGAATTATTCTCTTGCCTCATTATTCTCATTATTCTCATTATCTCTCAATAATTCTCATTATTGGGTAGTAAGACATGACCTCATGATTTTTAGATTAGAATGGTAAATGTTGCAAACATTTTCTTCATCCCATCAAGTTTTATTCCTTTGTTGTTGCACTTGTATGGATATCTACAGAACCCTTTTAATCAAAGTGTTTCATTTGGTGACTAAATGGAGGCAGATAGCTTGCTAAGATAAGGATAAGGTTGAGATCTCTTAACTGGTTTTGATGACTATAGACAGTGAATTGTTGCATGAGGAAAAGTCAGTGCATCTGATTAAAATGTGTGGTTGTGGCAGTTTTTGTGTAATATATAATCATAGGTTGGAAAACTACTAGGAGACTCTAGACTCAAAGACTGTAGAATAACAGTAAGTGCTTGGGGATGGGCAATGAAAAAAGGAATCACAAGGCATTACAGGTACAGAAATACAACATGTAAGTGCGCAGCACAAAGTGTTGAAACCTGTAGCTTTGTCACTCACATGCCCAGGGATCAAGATAAAAATGCAATTCACCAGTAACTGGCACCAGAGTCTCAGGTCTTTGACTTTCCATTAAATTTTTTTTTTAATATTTATTTTTGAGAGAGAGAGAGAGGGAGAACAGACAGGGGAAGGGCAGAAAGAGAGACACAGAATCCGAAGCAGGCTCCAGACTCTGAGCTGTCAGCACAGAGCCTGATGTGGGGCTCAAACCCACAAACCATGAGATGATGACCTGAGCTGAAGTCAGACGCTTAACCGACTGAGACACTCAGGTGCCTCTGACTTTCCATTTTGTGTGTGTGTGTGTGGAAAGGGACTAATGAGACCAACATTTCTAAGTGTCTTTCTACTGAATGCTCCACTAGGGATAAAAAGATAAATTAGACATGATCCAGGGGTTCACAGAGTTTAAGCATGATAGTTACATTAATATATAAGATTACCCTAGCACAGAGTTTTAGACAGAAAGCAAAGGTTGAACTGAGTACTAACAGGTCTAGTTTAAATTAGTGGAAAGCACTCATAACATCACAGTGTTAGTAGCAACTTTAGAGTTCACCTAATCCAATCTTTCAGCCAATCAAGAATTTTTTGTATGAGGTCAAACAGCCTTCATTTCAACATTTCCAAATGCTGACTTGAGAATAAATCGTATCCAAACTTTGTAATATGTTTACCAGGCGATTTATTAACCTTAAACCCATTTAGCAATCTTCTTTTCAATACGGAGAAAGTTCTGGATACATTAATTAGACTAATTGAAGTCATATTAAAAGGAAACATTTCTTAATGTTTCAGAAACTGAATTCAATCATGGTTTACATGAAAAAAATAGAAATAAGGGCTAAAATAAAAATTAGAACAATTTTTCCCTAGAAATTAATTTGACAAAATTTCAGGATTAAGAAGACTGTGGGTGTAATGGCCTTTTGTAATAATAATAATAATAATAATAATAATAATAATAGACCTGTATAGACTATATGCTAAGAGCATTAAGTTAGAGCAATAGTACTGTAAGCCTGTTTCCAAACTTGTACTTCAAAATCTGGGAATCCTAGTTTTAATCATAAAACTATGTAACATGATAAATGGAAAAATGAAGTCTTGTCTGACTAGTTTAATTTCAGATGTAGGAGCCTTAGTTCAACGCTGCCTCTAACATACTATTTCTTGTGAGCTGATCAAAGATAGATACCATAAGTGACTCTGTTTTACGGTCATCATTGAGCACAATTTGTTGGTATCTTGGTACATAATAGGTGATCTTTGTACTTTAGTGTTTCTGAAATAAATGAATAAACATCTCTTAGATTGACATCTAACTTATATCAGTGGAGACAGCTTTTAAGAGAGAAATAAGAAAAAGGTTGCCACTGGGCTGCCTGGGTGGCTCAGTAGGTTGAGCATCCGACTTTGGCTCAGGTCATGATCTCACTGTTCATGAGTTTGAGCCCCACGTAGGGCTCTGTGCTGACAGCTCAGAGCCTGGAGCCTGCTTCAGATTCTGTGTGTGTGTCTCCCTCTGCCCCTCCCGTTTGTACTCTGTCTCTGTCTCTCAAAAATAAATAAACATTAAATAATTTTTTAAAAAAATAAAAAAAGGTTGCCAAGATCTGTTAACTCTTAGAACAGGTGACATGTCCACTTCTCAATGTCTTTGTAATAAAGATAGACAACTCATGCAAATTAAGATTAATCAGTACTGCACAAGCAATAAAATCTAGTTCTTCCTCAACTTACAGGCGGGTTATACACTTCATAGTAAGTTGACAATATCTTAAGTGAAAAATGCATTTAAGACCCCTATTCTACTGAACATCATGACTTAGCCCAGCTTACCTTAAATATGCTCAGAACACTTACATTAACCAACAATTGGGCAAAATCCTCTAACTCAAAGCCTATTTTATAAAAAACTGTTGACTATCTTATGTAATTTATTGAATACTGTTCTAAAGGTGAAAAACAGAATCGTCGTATGGGTACAGAATGGTTGTCAATGTACTGGTTGGCACTCTCAGGATCACATGCCTGACTGCAGGCTTTGGCTCAATATAGCTGCCCAGCATGGGAGAGGATCATACTGCATATTGCTAGCCCATGAAAAGGGCAGAATTCAAAATTCAAAGTATGGCTTCTACTGAATGAGTATCACTTTGGCACTATCATAAAGTCAAAAAATCCTAAGTCAGGGAGTATCTGTAACGTCTAAAAATGCAAGGGCCTGTTTTAATAAAACTTTAAAATGGGGTTTGAATTTACACTGAATCATTAATCTCAAGACAGTTAAAAGCTTGATAGCACTGCTATAAGCATTGGGATGCATGTGGTCCTCCGAATCAGCATTTTTGTATCCTTTGGATGAATTCCTAGTAGTACACTTGCTGGGTCATAGAGTAGCTCTATTTTTATTTTTTTGAAGAACTTCCACACTGTTTTCCAGAGTGCCTATACCAGTTTGCATTCCCACCAACAGTGCAAGAGGGTTCCCCTTTCTCCACATCTTCCCCAATATCTTTTGTTTCCTGAGTTATTTTAGCCACTCTGACAGAGGATAGGGAAAAAAGGTGATGGGCATTGGGGAGGGCACTTGTTGGGATGAGCACTGGGTGTTATATGTCAGTAATGAATCATTGGATTCTACTCCTGAAGCCAAGACCACACTACATGTTAACTAACTTGAGAATACAATAAATAAATAAATTAATAAATAAATAGAAAGAAAGAAAGAAAGAAAGAAAGAAAGAAAGAAAGAAAGAAAGAAAGAAAGAAAAAAGAGATGCCAGATTTGAAAGACAAAAAAGATAGTGAAAAGGTTTGTATAAAAGACAGAAGCCACATTAAATTATGTAGATTCAGTAATATTATTTAGAGGATGGGTTACTTAATATTGTAATGTATAACGTTTGACTTCATATCTACAAATAATAAATGTATTAAAATGTCTTAAAGAAGTCACTTTAGAAGAATACTTATTTTGAACATGATTAAATATGGCTTTTTATTTTTAATTTCAAACTCCTCACACTGACATTGCCTTCAGTCAGCTTACAACACATTTGAAGAATAATAAGGATCATTACTGGATAGTTGTATCTTGTTGACATCTGAGCTCTTTCTAAAGAAACACATTTATTGTCAAAGGATAAAGCGTGGCCACCACTGACCATATTAAAAAGAAAATGTTTCTAGTCCAGAGGTAAGATGAAAGAGAACCTAATAAAGTGCTTTGAGCAATGACAGCATCACTGAAATAAATGGACATCTTTCCAAGGAAATTCTGTGTAGCTGACAATGTTCATTTGTTCAAGGAAGCAGTGTCTAGCGGGTGCAAAATAAAGAGATCCATACATTTCATTCTCTTTCAAAGCTGCCTCTCTCCTTGCCAGGTTCTTAAATATGGGTGTCTTCTAAGGTTCTGCCATTCTCCCGCTTTTCATTCTCATTTGATGTCTCTTGTATCATTTAAGCTCCATCACAGGCTACGATTATCATTGTTATGACTACCAAATATGTGTTGCCGCAGCACATTTTTCATTTGACTTTTTAAAACAAATTCTGGGCTCTCATTGGACCTCCCCTTCCACAACTACTTCAAGTTCAACACGAAAAGGAAACTCATCACTTATTCTTACAAGTCCCTCAATCAGGGAAGAGAATTACCATTTGGTCAGTCATCCAAGCCAAATGCATTCTTTTACCTAGATACTTCCTTCTCTCTCATTCCCTGCTTCCATGGGCCAGCAAATACTCTTCTAGAATCTCTTCTCAATATTTCCACCTGTCCATTCCCACTGCTTTTTCTTTTTCTTTTCCCACTTTTTCTTTTTTTTTTTTTTTTAATTTTTTTTTTCAACGTTTATTTTTATTTTTGGGACAGAGAGAGACAGAGCATGAACGGGGGAGGGGCAGAGAGAGAGGGAGACACAGAATCGGAAACAGGCTCCAGGCTCTGAGCCATCCGCCCAGAGCCTGACGCGGGGCTCGAACTCACGGACTGCGAGATCGTGACCTGGCTGAAGTCGGACGCTTAACCGACTGCGCCACCCAGGCGCCCCGAGCACTTTTTCTAAAATGAAAATTATATGATGTCATCTGCTCCATTATGCCAGAACAAAATGCCAATGCACCTCCTTGAACTTTTGCAGAAAACTTAGGTTTCCTTTCCTCTGTCTGAAATGGCCTTCTTCTATGTCCACTGTCTGCTGCTGTATACAACAATAGTGAAGAACCACGCATGGTGGGCCCGCCCTTCTCTGACTTTTGTTTCCAACTTTCATGAGACTCACGTTAGTGCCACTTCATGTAAGATGTCTACCTTGAGAAATAGGATGAGTTTGTGTTATGTGACCTTTTACGTCTGCAACTTGCCTTTTTTTTTTTTTTTTTTTTCTTCCTTCTGGTAACCAGGGCTTGTCTTGAGGGGAAAGGTTGTTGTTTTTTTCCTTTTTCAGTCTCTCTCTTTCTCTGTGTCAGATCTAGCAGAAAGCCTTCTGGTCCTCACTGACTACATAATAAATAAAGCTTTCCCATATTCTAGGAACTGTAAAACTGAAAATATGAGAGACAGACACTTGTTAAAAAGGTTGTTTATAGCCTACTGTGACTGGTCTAATTACTCATGTATTTCAATGGAAGAAGAGATGATAGAAATTAAAATTATGCTGTTGTGAAATAGTATATATTTTAAGATACGGAATGGATTAAACAGTTTACTTCATTTAAATAATCTAATAGGTAGCATAATTATCAGAACTTTTAAAAATCATAGATGGACTTAGGGATCCTATTAATATTTTCCATACAGAAGTGGAAAAATGGGGGAAATGACCATTTTATTGTTTCTGAAGTTGAAAGATAAACATGGTTTATATATGAGTACTAGCATAGCTCCCTATTATCATCTGCAACTAGTATTTATGATAGAACATATTTTAAGAGCATATTTTGCCAGCGCAGAACACAGAGACCTTCAAAAATGAAAATATAATGGAAGCTAATATATATTAATAAAGAAAAATTCCAGATTCACAGTATGCTGTTCCTCATGTGTCCTCATAATAACATCAAGATTAATTAAAATTTTTCTTAATAAATAAAAAGACTAGTCTGACTTTAAGGTATGTGAATTTCAAATATGCCTGTAGGTTATATGTATGTAAATATATTTATATAGGTATTTCAATATGTTTTCTCCTAAGTTTAGATAATTTAAAACAAACAAAAAAGATTTCAGGGGCACATGGATGACTGTCAGTTAAGCATCTGACTCTTGATTTCGGCTCAGGTATGATCTTATGGTTCATGAGATTGAGCCCAACATTGAGCTCTGGGCTGACAGTGCAGAGCCTGCTTGGGATTCTCCCTCTCCCTCTCTCTCTGCCCACCCCCTTGCATGTGTGCTCGCTGGCTCGCTCTCTCTCTCCAAATAAACTTAGAAAAAGATTTCAATGAAGAAATTCAGAATAAAATCCATACAAACTAAACATCTTATTTAACATACCCATGTGGGGCGCCTGAGTGGCTTAGTCAGTTAAGCGTCCAACTTCAGCTCAGGTCATGATCTCACAGTTCATGAGTTCAAGCCCCACATGCTGACATGCCCCTCTGTGCTGACAGTTCAGAGCCTGGAGCCTGCTTCAGATTCTGTGTCTCCCTCTGTCTTCCCCTCCCCTGCTTGCTCTCTGTGTCTTGCTCTGTCTCGAAAATAAACATTTAACATACCTGTAAAATTTTACCAAAAACCCCTCTAATATCTTCAAGAGTACTCCATATTGTGCAAATATACATTTTTCTGTTGTAGCTTTTACATTTTTATGTTAAATTATGAAAATCATGGTGAACTGATAAAAATGGGAAACTGAACCTTAAGACTTTGGGATATCTGAAAGTGATATTAAGATCACATCTCTCACACAAGAATTTTCATGAGTGCGTCTTTATGAAATATCAGCAGTAACACTGGGGACAATTATGGCTTTAACTGCACATTTAAAACTCTTATTACATTACACAAATAGAAAATATTACAACTAGAGAATTGTATGAAATTATAAACTGTAAGCCTTCAAAGAAATACTATGCTTCCTAGCCTCCTTGAGCTGTGCTTTCCCAGTCTAGAGACAAATGTCTACCCTCCTCTGCCATTACAGACAATTATGTGAAAAAATTTGAGACAACAAATAGCTTAAGTTGAATTAATTGTACATTGCAAATCCATCCAAGGCCATTTCTCAATTATACATGGAAATAAAAGTGTAGAATTCCTCTTCTTATTCTTTGCCTACATGACTTTATTTTTAAAATATTTTTATTTTCTGAATGAATTTTTTAAATATAATTTATTGTCATAATGGCTTCCATACAACACCCAGTGCTCATCCCAACAAGTGCCCTCCTCAATGTCCATCCATCACCCACTTTCCCCTTTCCCCCACCTTGCATAAACCCTCAGTTTGTTCTCTGTATTTAAGTCTCTTGTGGTTTGCCTCCCTCCCTCTCTGTTTGTAACTTTTTTTTCCCCTTCCCCTCCCCCATGGTCTTCTGTTAAGTTTCTCAAGATCCACATATGAGTGAAAACATATGGCAATGAGAAAGAATGAAATCTTGCCATTTGCAGCAACATGGATAGAACTGGAGGGTAGTACACTAAGTAAAATCAGTCAGAGAAAGATGCCTAGGTGATTTTAGATGGAAGAAACTGATGGCAACTCTGCTTCCATTTGACCCACAGAGATCTTTATTGTATTTATATATCCTCAGGTACCTTGTTCACAAGTAAGAACATAATAGCACGCACAAGAGCATTTATTCCCTGACTGACAATCACCTGTTTAGAAATTGGTACTTAATCATTATCACCCCAGTACTAATATGATTTTCCTAAATTTCTATATTTTCTTCTTACACCATATAATTACCACTGTTGATAATACTGATAATATCAACTTCAAATTTTATTTTTTATTAAAAAAATTTTTATGCTTAGAGAGAGAGAGATAGAGACAGAGACAGAGAGAAAAAAGGAAGAGCAGGAGGAGAGGGAAAATTTCAAGCAGGCTCCATGCTGTGAGAGCAGAGCCCAATGTAGGGCTTAATCTCAGGAAACTGTGAGATCATGACCTGAGCTGAAATCAGGAGTCAGATGCTCAACCAACTGAGCCACCTAGGCACCCCTGAAATTTGATTTTTATAACATGACAATACCTTCAACTAACTAAATCAGCATTATACTTTGTTCATTGTATATCCAAAAACAATGATTAAGTTCAGTTAAAAAAATACATATGTAATTTATGCACTTCTTTGCAAGGATGAGTTGAATTGTGGAATTAAACTATATACTTTTATAATACGTAAAATTTGAATTTCCTATATATATGCATATGTGTACATGTTTATATACCTACACATAATGTTATATATATTTATAATGTGTAAAATATTCAATTATATTTTATCTTATGTTATTATAGATAAGAAAATAGTATTAGCAATACTTAATCATATTTCACTGTTCTATAGGAAATCGTTAAGACCAATTAAATTATTTGATAATGTAAATATTCTCCCCAAAATACACACTGAGCATAAAATAACACATGTATATAAATCAATTTTACTTCTTATTTTTCAGTATATTAAAAAGTGATGACATCAGAAATGATAATATTCTTTCAAAGTTGAATTCTACATAATGGTAAAAGTTACCTTTTAAAGCACACAGCAAATCCTCTTGACATGTCCCTTCTGAGTTGGTTAGCTGTAGACATCTACGAACTATTGTATCTATACTATATGTCTGAGTATGTGCTCTCACGTTTATTTATAGGGAGAACCTAAAACGACATCTATATAATTTTAACACTAAGAGAAATCAAGATAACCAATAAAAAGACAGACAGTGGCAGGAGAAGGGTTTGAATATAGGCAAATCTGCATTCTAATCTTGCCCTGTGCCATGTATTTGGTAAGGTATTAAGAGGCCAACTGCATAAGTCCTTTGAACCTCATTTGGCTTATTTATAAAAGAGAGATATAAAAACCTACCTTACAATACTCTGAAAACCGTAAAATACTGATGAACGAAATTGAATATGACACAAACAATGGAAAGATATTCCATGTTCATGGATTAGAAGAATATTGTCAAAATGTCCATAATACCCAAAGCAATCTACAGATTCAGTGCAATCCCTATGAAACTACCAACCGCATTTTTCACAGAACTAGAAGAAATAATAAAATTTGTATGGAGCCACAAAGACTCAGAATAGCCAAAGCAATCTTGAGAAAGAAGAATAAAGCTGGAGTTGTCACAATATTAGATTTCAAGATATACTATAAGGCTGTTGTAAGGAAAACAGTATGGCACTGGCCCCCAAATAGACACACAAATTAATAGGACAGAATAGAGAGCCCAAAAGTAAATCCACACTTATATGGTCAATTAATCTATGATAAAGGAGGCAAGAATATACAATGGGGGAAAGTTTCTTCAGTAAATGGTTTTGGGAAAACTGGATAACTAAATGCAAAAGAATAAATCTAGACCACTTTCTTACACCCTACACGAAAACAAACTCAAAATGGTTTAGCGACCTAAGTGTCAGAGCTAAAACCATCAAAATTTTAGAAGAGAGCACTAGCAATAATGTCTCTGATAATAGCCATAGCAACATCTTTCTAGATAGGTCTCCTGAGGCAAGGGAAACAAAAGTAAAAATAAAGTATTAAGACTACATCAAAATAAAGAGACTTTGCACAGCAAAAGAAACTATCAACAAAACAAAAAAACAACCTACAAAATGGGAGGAGATATTTGCAAATGTCATATCTGATAAGGGGTTAATACTCAACTATATAAAGAACTTATACAACTCAAAACCAAAAAACACACATAATCCAATTTAAAAAATGGGCATAGGCCCTGAATAGGCTTTTTTCCAAAGAAGGCATACAAATGGCGGACACATGAAAAGATGCTCAACATCACTATCAATGAGTTATCACCTTGCACTTGTCAAAATGGCTAAAATAAAAGGGACAAGAACTCACAAGCGTTGGTAATAATGCAAATGAGGAAAAAGGAACTCTCATGCACTGTTGGTGGGAGAGTAAATTGGTATAGCCACTGTGGAAAACGGTATGGAAGTTCACCCCAAAATTAAAAATAGAACTACCCTATGACCCAGCAATTCTACTACTGGATATTTACTTAAGAAAAAAACAAAAACAAAAAACCTCAAAGCAGTTATTTGAAAAAAAAAAAAATGTACCCCTGTTCATGTAGCATTATTTACAATAGCCAAGATATGGAAGCAACCCAAATTTTCATCAACAGATGAATGGAAAAGAATATGTGGTGTGTATGTATGTGTGTGTGTGTGTGTATATACATACATGTATGTATATATACATGTATGTATATACACACACACACACATACACACACACACTGGAATATTACTCAGCCATGAAAAAGAATAAGATCTTGTCATTTGTTACAACATGGATGGACCCAGAGTGTATGATGCTAAATGAAATAAGTTAGACAAAGACAAATACCATCTGATTTCACTTAAATGTGGAATCTAAAAAGATAAAGAAACAAACAAAAAATAAACAAGCAGAGACACAGCCATAATACAGGGAACTAATAGTTGCCAGAGGGGAGGGAGTGGGGGATGGGTAAAATAGGTGAAGGCGAGTGGCAGATACTGACTTCCAGTTATGGAATGAATGAGTCACAGGAATAAAAGGTACAGCAGAGGATATTTAGCAAATGGTATTGTAATAGCATTGTATGGTGATGGTTAACAGTTACACTTATGGTGAGGATAGCATAAGGTGTGAACTTAACCCAATCACCATGATTTACACCTGAAATTCATGTAACATTGTGTGTCAACTATACTTCAATTTAAAAACAAAACAACAAATCCTTACATTAGAAGTTGTTATCTGGACTCACAGAGATTAATGGAGTTAAAACTAAAAATAGTACTGGGGTCATAATTGTAGAAACTCAGCAAAGTATTATGACTATTATAGTAATCATGAAGTGCTTAAAGGTTTTGAATAGCTTTATTCATGATTCCTTTTTCACCAGCGGAAGATGCAACAATTACTTTGCTGTGTCTCAATTATAGAAAATTTTAGAAGTTGACATCTTCTTATGATGTTTCTAAAACTATTTTAAGTTGAAACAAAAAGAGCAACAAAAATCAACAGATGACATATATCTGAAAATTTCTTCCATATCGTTCCTTAAATGATCTCAATGTTTCCAGGAAATTATTCCTTGTACAAACTATACTGATCTTAAATAGGAATGTCAAAATTTAGTAATTTGTAAGAGGAAATTAATTATAGAAGACTCCAAAGTGCTATTTAATAATTATAACTATAGTATAATTTTGTGAGATAATTTTTACTTGCTCTTTGATTTTTAAAAAAAAACTTGTCTTTTGATCTACAGATATTTATCATATTCCTCAGGACTTTCTCACAAGGACATTCAATCCTGGTTCACTTTGGGAGTGAGCATAGTTGTGTGAAAATCAGTCACGTATATGTATATGTATATATGTTAGGATATATGTAATATATAAAATATGCATGTCACATTATATAGTATATGGATATATATATAGGATGTACACACAAAAATATCCTAAATCCTATTTAATCCCATCACAAATGACTAATTTAAGGGTTTAAATGTCAGAAGTAGAGATTTCAATTAAAAAAATAAACCAAATGTCAAAAATATAGGCATAAAAAATCTCTTTTAAAATTGCCATACAATGGTAAAGTGATCTTATTTTTCACAATTTTTTTCTTTTCTTTGATATGTTTGTACATTCTCTGGATTTCAACAAAAAATTAGTGAAACTTTGTTTTACTAAGGCAAAAGAAACTAATTATGGAGCAGTAGGCTCTGATGACATTAGAAGAGGAAAAAAGAAACAAACAAAGGGCATTGTGGAATCCTGTTCAGGAGAAAAACAGTAGAAAATGTGTTTTGCATTACTGATGGTGTGGATATTTGTTTTTACACGCCTGTGTTTTAAATTGTCCTTGTGAAAATTGATGCTGGCTTCAAATATAAAAGCTGGTGGAAAAGAGTACACTTTAAATTTTACTCACTGCTGTTACAAGTTATTGGATGCTATTAGGACCTCTTTTAGAAAGATTTATGATAATAAGTATTCATCACAAAGCACATCATTCCCAAGAACAAAAAGCCATGCTGCATTCATTTTGTATGATTAATGATTCACATGTAATGAGGAAAAAAATGCTCAGGCCTAAGCTACAATTGTAAATGGAAATGAACTTTATAAAGAGGTGTTTCTTGTTAATGTCAACAAAAGAAAGAAATCCTGCATATGCACTATATTTGCAAGTATTTACATCAGCTAACAATAAACATTGTATCAAGTAGTAAAATAATCTGTTAATTTGTATCATAATTAAAAGTTTACATTCTCTAATATCTCAAAACTCTAAGCATGTTTAATAAAATTTAGGTGGTATATTTATTTTGTAACCCAGATATGATATTAATGAACAGGCTGATTCAAGCCTAATCTGCATGGTAAATGATTATAATTAAAATCAGCCTTTCATTAAATGCTCACAAGAAATATTTAATCTGTAGATATTTTCAGGAAAGCAAGTAGCAGAGATTATTTTCAATTTTAGAACACTGCACAAGATCAGTTGTTCAAGGAAATAAATTAGGCATATTGTTTGGTTATTTCCTTGCCACTGGGCTTTGGCAGCATAATCATATATTTTGGGGGAGTGTGATCTAAGCTTCATTATGGTGTTAAAGCTCTGTAAACATAAAATGACAGATGTTTGCTTTTATTGCTGGTGTAGCTATTTCTTTTCCTTTTCGACCCCTGTGAATGATTTGGTAGTTTGAACTGCGCCCTCCTGGTGTAGAAACATAGTTCACAACCAAATACATATTATAGGTAAACTATTAGAGTCTCTTAAAAAAAATAAAAGACAACCTAATCCTACTTTTAAAGTTTTTTAAACTTGCATATATTATACTTATTTTTGCTACATAAAACAAGATCTTTTATTTGAAATATTGGTGAAACAAATTCATTAAAAAGACAAAAAATTGTATTTTGCAGTAATAATAAAATCTTTTTTTTTTAAACTTCTGATACACGGATCAGTTCTGGTTGCTTTTCCCTTCTCTGGATGTAGCTAAATCTGTTTCACTATGCTTGTTTAACTGGGATGTGTTAAAACAGGGTCATTGATCGCCAGCTCTCTGATTAAATTTTCAAAGTGATGTTGCTTTGGGTCTCACAATGAAATCTATATCCTGCAGTCATCCAATGTTTCATTCTGAATACAAGTTTTCCTTTTCCTTTTTTTTTTTTCCTAGTCTTACTTTTCATGGCTGTATTCTCAAATGGTTTCCTTCCTTTCCCTTGAAACCCTTTTTCTCCTGGTTCATATTGACTTCTGGAATACTTATAACTCTGTATAGATGAAATACCTTGGAGTATTCAATAAAGTTTCATTGATTGCCTACCTCCAAACTCTTTTCCTGATACTTCTGATCCTTGGTATCTCCTGATCCATTCCCTGAAACTGACCTACTATAGGCATTCAGTTTCTATTTCCCTATAACCTGAGGTCTTAAGTTTACTGGAATAGACATGTCTCCTGGTGTGGCAGGAAGTATTTGGGCATGGTTATATCCAGATTAGAACCAAAACAGAAACAAATGCAACTAATTACACTCCAGTTAACCCTTACACTCTTTATGCTATGTAGCAAGGGGATGAGATTTCTTCCTTCTTTATCATGCTTGATACTGATTCCAATATCTATTTTTAAATTTTTTAAAACATTTTTCTTTATTTCTGAGACAGAGAGAGACACAGCATGAGCAGGGAGGGGCAGAGAGAGAGGGAGACACAAAATCTGAAGCAGGCTCCAGGATCTAAGTTGTCAGCACACAGCCTGATGCAGGACTCAAACCCATGAACTGTGAGATCATGACCTGAGCTTAACTGACCAGAGGCTTAACTGACTGAGCCACGCAGGCTCCCAATTCCAATTTCTTTACACAAACTTCCAGATGCTGAGCAGTGTAATGCCTAAAATGAAAACTTTAAAGTCACACTGCTGGGTTCAAATTCCAGTTTTTCTATCTATGAGGTGTGTGAACTTGAGTTGTGTTGCCCCAAATGGAGACCACTGAAAATACTTCAGGTGTCTTGCTTTATAGAAAGCAATCCTCTAAAAATTATGACATAGAAAGAGAATGTTTGCTACCTAGAGTTGGTAGGTTCTCCTACAGAAGGAATTGGAGGAAAGGGCTGACCCCATAAGCCTAGTTTTACAAATTCAACAGTCAGATAACTTACTCTTACCCCAAGGAGGCACGTATGCAGGGAGAGGCCTCCAGCATTATTCCAGAAGTCCCTACGCAGGGAAACACAGAACCAGGGCAAAGAGGGTTCCACACAAATTAAACATGATGGATACACAAACTATGTTTCCTTCCACTCATTCATCCTTGCAGCCTACTGAACTACTGATGGCATTTCAACCAGCCTGCAGATCCTTTCTCAGTTCTTAGCATCATAAATATTTTTATTGGTGAGGTCATATTATGATAAAAATATCATTCATAACCCAAATGTGGAAATAGCCATTATACAAAGACTATATAAAAACATGAATAAAAAATTTTTAATCTTCTTCATTTGAAAATCACCAAACAGGACAAAAATCAGGATAAAACTCAGGACATATTTAAAGAAATGTTTTGTTCAAATGGAATTTTATTTACCTATAAGTCTTTCTATTTAAGTATTTTTATTTATTTTTGAGAGAGAGAATGTGCAAGGGAGGGGCAAGAAGAGAGGGGGACAGAGGATCCGAACCTGGCTCTGCGCTGACAGAGCGAGCCTGATGTGGGGCTCGATCTCACAAACCATGAGATCATGACCTGTGCTGAAGTCGGAAGCTTAATGGCTGAACCATCCAGGTGCCTCTCAAATTGAATTTTAATGGTGTTGGGCTTGAGCATATTTTCTTTTTCCACTTCCCTGTTTTGTTTCACCATCATCATTTCTTCAACTTCCTACCTCTTCCTTCCTCCCCTTTCCACTGCCTCTCTTTTATTTTTCTTTTGGCAGCAACCTATTGAGAGATAATTTACACATTATACAATTAATCAATTAGAGTGTAAAAGTCAATGGTTTTAAGCATATTCACAGAGTTTTCCTCACTTCGTTTCCTACCCAGTTTCATTCTGTGATCAGTAACCATGATCACTTTTCTGTATATGGCAAATTCTGTTGTGTATCTCTCACCATGCCACACTCCTTTGCTAGATCAGCGTAGGTTAAATTCAACTCTCCACCTGTTAAGTATCTAACCTCAGGTAACAATGTGGCTTCAGGAAAACCCACAATTTGTTGCTTTCACTTTAAATCCATAATCACTAACTCCTAATGGGCCCTTGACACTGACCGGCAAGGATAATTTATACTTCTCTAGAATAGTCTTACAAGCACCACAATGATTACTTTACATTTATTCCTCTCTCTTCAAATCTCCAATACCTCTTTGCCATCTCAGCTGAGCTGATGATCTTCATTCTATTTCAGTAAGCTAAATGAAACACTCAGAATTTCAGCACATCCCTACCACTGTATACCCACCTGTCTGCATTGGTGACAACAGTACCCTGACTGCCCTCCTATTCCAGTTATTGAACTCTTTGTTTCTAACGCCAGCTCAGGTGTACCACATACTATCCTGTCTCACTTACTTAAAATCATTGCTCCAGCAATTTTCTTCTGTGCCTTATATATTGTCAAATTTCCCCTGTCTACTTCATTACTGTTAGCATACAAACAAGCTATTTCTCGATTTAAAAAAGGAAAAGCGAAACAAAACATGATGTCTTAATGGTTTTTTAATTAGGAAAGAAATGCCTGAATGCATTCCTGTTGCAAATTATTGGGAAAAAAAGTAACAGATACTGCATATATTTACCCCAAACTTATCATCACACCCATCCCTCCATCTCCACCCCCATCTCTTAATGTTAGTCTTCCTATGGGTATCATCCCTTTGCTTTGCTTCCATTTGCAAACCTCCTTGAAACAGTTTTCTGTACTAGCAGTCCTTGATTTTTCTCTGGTGCTCACTCCAGTGGGGTTTTTAAAATCTCCCTCTTTCCCCAAAATGGCTGTAGTCAGTATTGCTAATGACCTTAGTGTTGCTAATTACAATGGTGAAGTCCCAGTTCTGACCTTACTTGACTATCAGTAGACTTTGGCATAGTTGATCACTTTTTTCTTCCTTTACATGGCTACTCAAATATTACACTCACCTCACACTACAACTGTGAGGTTTTTCAAGTCTTCCTTGAGTTTTTGTCAATTTCTGCTTCACATATTTTGAAGTTTTACTGTTTGCATAAACTGGTTATCAACTGCTAGGTATGGATCAGTGAATCATTCTTGTATTAGTTGAATGATCTTCCCTTCCCCTTCCCTCTCGTCTCTTTTTATTTATTTTGAGAGAGATACAGAAGGACACAGAGTCCCAAGCAGGCTCTGTGCTGTTAGCACAGAGTGTGATGCGGGGCTTGAGATCATGACCTGAGCCAAAATCAAGAGTTGAATGCTTAACCAGCTGAGCCACCTGGGTGCCCCTAAATTGCCGGATGTTTTAAAATGGTTGCACGACCTACTATTCTCACGCTTGATAGCTTCCTATGTCATTTGCATTATCTACCCAGCAAAAAAAGAAACAAAACAAAAACAACCCAAAAACTCCCACTATGTATTTGAGTTGGTGAATTTTGACATAACCATTTATGAGTGTTTTAGTCACTGGAACACTTCTAACTTAATCTTAAAAATAACTTCATTTTACTCTGACCTACTTACTGCTTTTATGGTAAATTTTATTTAGGATTAAAAAATATTTTCATACCTGGTTGATTTTGCTAGGATTTGCTAGGTACTTCTTTTCCCTCTTCATTTGTCTATTTTCCAACTTTTGGTGTATTTTCATTTAACTGAATTTAAACCTTATTCAAACAAGATTATTACCTTGAAGGACAGAGATCTAGATCTTTGAAATTTATTGTAATCACCGTTATGTTGGAACAAGCCCTACCAATTTACTTTTTTCTGAATTATGTTTCTGCATTGATTTTTCTGATTTTTTTCTGTATTTTAAATTTAAAAATTTTTTATTTAAGCATTAGAAGAAAATATCTATCACATATTCCTTTGGTGTCTATTTAAAAACTAACTTATATTTATTTTTGCATCAATAGCTAGATATAATTTCTACACTAGAAAACCCCAGCATGTTTCCATTTCTCTTCCTTCTTTAGCCCCTCCCTTCCAAACTGAACCTATACTGAATATTATGAGTTTTTCCAATTTCATTTGTATTTATTTAGCTAGCATACATTGTAATGATTTCTTGGTGCATTGATTTTTTTAAACCCCTATTTTCCTCTTTCCTGAAATCAGTTTTGATAAAGGTGGGATGTATTTTTAGTTTTTCTTTCACAGTTTATGGATAGAAGACATTCTGAGTTTTTACATATTTGAAAATTTCTTCCATTCTGTCCCCAAAATGGTACTTTAGATGGTTATAGAATTCTATGTTCATATTCCATTAGAGTTTTGTTTTTTTTTTTTTTTCAACGTTTATTTATTTTTGGGACAGAGAGAGACAGAGCATGAACGGGGGAGGGGCAGAGAGAGAGGGAGACACAGAATCGGAAACAGGCTCCAGGCTCTGAGCCATCAGCCCAGAGCCCGACGCGGGGCTCGAACTCACGGACCGCGAGATCGTGACCTGGCTGAAGTCGGACGCTTAACCGACTGCGCCACCCAGGCGCCCCTCCATTAGAGTTTTAAAGATATTCCTTCGTGGAGTGCCTGGATGGCTCAGTTGGTTAAGCAACTAGTCTTGACTTTGTCTCAAGTCATGACCTCAGGGTTCATGAGGCAGAGATTCATGTCAGGCTTTCACGCCAACAAGGAGCCTGGTTGGGATTGTCTCTTTCCCTCTGCCCCTCCCCCACCCCCTCAGAAGAAACTTAAAAAGATATTCCTTCTCCTTCTCTAGTATTAATTGCTGCTGAACGAGAGGTTCTTGCCTCCAAATCTGACCCTTATTTATCTCTGACATTCAAAATACTCACTATGATGCATCTAGGTTTTTTTTTGTTTGTTTTTAGTGGTTATGGTGGCCATTCAATGAAAAAATTCATGTATATATTCTGGCCTGGATTCCACCCCCCCCCCCCCCCTTTATATTTTTAATTATCTCCCCTGCAACTTCTCTATTGCTTCTGTCTGGGACTTTGCTTGGTTAGGTGTTTGCGATTCTGGTGGTATCCTTCTTGTCTCTCATCTTTCATAGGTTTTTATCTTACCCTTTTGATTATGATGATTTTTCACCTTAACAGTAATATAACTTGCTTCAGCTATTTTGCCATTGACTCATTCCATGAGGTTTTTTTCCCCAAAAGTCTGTACTTTTACTTTTCTTGATCTTTAATTGATTTTCTTTCATAATAGCCTGTGCATGTGATATTCTCTTCTCTCTCTTTAGAATTATAATTATCTTGCAGTCTTCCATTTGCTTTATTAGCTCTGTTTCTTTGGTGTCGATTGTCTTTATTTTTGTTCAAATGGAAGCCTTTTTTTTTTTTTTTTACTTCACTTTATATCTAAAGTGTTTCATGTTTCTTATTTATTTGACAAACTCACCTATTTGCCTTTGTAAGTTCTTAATACATAAAATTGGCAATTTGGAGAGAAGAGTGAAATATGCTGTCAAAAGTGGTGAATCAGCAGACTGTCTTTTAAGAGGTATCCTTCTGGAAGAAGGCTCTTTTCCCTTTGATGGTCTGTTACAGGGCACCAGTGCCAGTACTGGCTTGCGAGCCAGCTTGATGGCTGTACTCAATTTAGTGGAACAGGAGGAGAAGAGAAATTCATTTTCCCAGCTTCCTTAAAGGTATTTTTTCAGTTAATTCTGAATGACTAGTACCACAAAGGACTCCTCTGATTATGATGCTAGAACACCTTTCAAAATTCTTCCACTGTGCTGTGTAACTTCTCGGAGTCTTGCCTGTTCCTCAATTCTGTCCCGTCTGCTTTCTCTAAGAATTGCTCCATATTTTTCTTAGATGCTTTTGGACCTATATTTGCTATCCAGCATTATTACTTGTTAAACATTTTTTTTTCTGTCATTTCAACTGAGTTTGGGCAGAAGACAAAAACGATGCACCTGCTCAGTTTGTGGCCCAATCCTTTTTACTGATAGATTTTTAAAAATACAAATATTTAGTTTTTGTTTGAAGGGTGCCAGGAACTGTTCTAGGTGCTGCACAAATAGCAGGGAACAGAAGCCAAAATTAATGACGTGATGGAGGCTATGTAAGGCTTTGACTGGGCACTCGGGGGAGGTGTTTTTTTTTTTTTTTCAACTGATGTATATTTCATATACAATATTTGACTTTACATTTTATTTTCAAAGTTGATTTATTCACTTTGAGAGAGAGAACAAGCCGGGGAGGGGCAGAGTGACAGGGGGACAGGGGATCTGGGGTAGGCTCTGTGCTCACAGGGGGCTCAAACTCATGAACTGTGAGATCATATTTGAGCCAAAGTCAGACACCTGACTGAACCACCCAGGTGCCCCTTAATTCGCATTAAAAACATTTTTTTTAATGTTTATTTTTGAGAGAGACAGAGAGAGCGCAAGAGGGGGAGGGGGAGAGAGAGAGGGAGACACAGAATCTGAAGCAGGCTCCAGGCTCCAAGCTGTCAGCACAGAGCCTGCCTACACGGGGCTTGAACTCATGAACTGTGAGATCATGACCTGAGCTGAAGTCGGTGCTGACTGAACCGCTGAGCCACCCAGGCACCCCCTCTTAATTCCCATTTTAAATATGTTTCATTTTTAATAATGTTTGCTTCTTTCTGAGGCTTTTAAACATTATTTTAGTAGATTTGGGTTGTTCTCGCTTCGGTGGCATAATATTGCTCTTTTGCTATTAATGTTTACCTGGTTTTCTTTTTTCCTATTGCACACTAAATTCTGATTCTGAATTTGTAGTTTACTTCTTTTAACAGCCATTTTCCTTGTTTTCTATTTTATCATTCCCTCCTTCAATTTTATTACATTATTTCATATTTCCTGGCAATGGATTATCTGTTAGCAAATTTTCGTCAAAGTGTTAACTTACTGCCTTAATTTTATTTCTACTGCACTATGGGTTCAATGTGAATAAGTAGATCTAATTTCTTAAAAAAATTTGGTATCTTGGAGATTTTTTTATCCTTGATTTGCTTATTTAATATTTATAAATCACACATTTTAGATGGAGAAGTGAGACATTGGACTTCAATTTTCTTGTTGGGACCCTCTTTGTACCTCACTGCTTTTTCAGAGAGAGCCGATAGTTTGGTGCTTCTTTTCATGAATTTATAACACATATTATAGGTTTGTTATTTGCAACAAGTTTGAATAAAATCTGATATTTCACGTCAGTGCTGTGGCTTCTGAAAAGTGCATTTGATATCTGACTCTACTCCAGTTTCCAAATTTGCTCCTGGGCATGTGTTGTAATCCATTACTTCCCTAAACTAACTATACTAGGATACATACATAGGACAATCTGGACTTTTCCCTCAGAGTTCCCATACACAGTTCTCAATTTGAGATCCGGGGAGGAAACAAGAGATGATAGAATCTTGCTAATAAAGATGTAAGAGAAAATGTTTCCATTTTTTAGAAACAATGTCTTTAGACCTCTATTCTTACTGGTATGAAACTGTGAAGCTAGAGTTTTTGGAAAAACAATTTGAATGTCTACCATGAACCTACCATATACTGTGACAAGAACACTCTGTCTTCCACATTAGCAACTCCCTCACTTGCTCACATAACTGGAGGCTCAGAGAATGGCAATATTATACACTGAAAGAAGTCAATTTAAAATTTCTAAGGGGAAATTAGATATTTAATGGGAAGCGAGATAAAAGATTTTTTTGGAACTTGTATGAGATGAGTCAGATAGCTATCATGAAATATCAGACAGAATGTTTCCTTGCATCTCAGTTGGTTATCTTTTTAGAAGAAGAAAAAAGGAAGGCCAAATTCCATATTATAAGAGAAAGAAATTTCACAAGAGATCATTAACCATCTTTCTTATGTAGGTGAAATGGTATATTATGCAAAAACCTGTAGATCTGGCATTTTAGGCATGGTTGCTATTACACTTGATATTTCCTGATACATGTACTTTGCTCTGTTAAAATGAAAAAGAGCTGTACCAATGTTAACTACAATCATTTAGGACAATGGACTACTCTGTTCCTTTAACGTATCCTAATATTTCTGAAATCTGCACTTTTGTTTGAACTGTTACCTTGCCAGAATTTTCATTACTTCATTACATGTTCTATGTGCAAAATCAGTGTTACAACGTCTCTTAAGTGTCTTTCTTGTAGTCTCTGAATCTTTGGATGAGACAGCGAGAGAGAGAGACAGACACACTCAAACTCAGCACCTTGAATGTAGACCAGGAGACGCTGAACTTCAAAATGTAGCTCTTTTATGTAGTGTTAAAGCCGAAACCAACTGTACCCACATGGATTATTCTGTAGATATTAAATTAGTCTAATTTTACCTTTTCACTGATCTCATCAACATGATTTTATTATTCTAAGAAACTCTGTTTCTGGAAGATAAAGATTGCAAGTAATTTCTATGAAGGAAATCACTTAGATGAACATCAAACTGAACTTTTAATTAAAAAGATATCAATAGATTGTTTACTCCCCAAACTCTGAAACCAAACCTTGCTATGTCCACCAATACTAAACTAGTATATTATGACCCTTACCCCTTCTAACAAAGCTCATCCCCACCTCACCCTCTGTCTACCACACCTCCTGAAAGATTTGCCTTAAACCTGATTTTAAACCTTATCGAATATCCTGGCTTCCCTGCTCTCTTTCTGAAAGGCTAAGATTTGGCTGAAAGTGCCCACTCTTGCTGAGAAATGCACACCTAGCTTTGATTAACAACAGGTTGTTAGTTTAACTGATATTTAAGACAGCCAACATTCAACACCCAAGTGTCATTTCCCTGGTTTTCTCATAGGTGAGTTTTCTCATGGTATTTCCCATTTCCCTGGTTTTCCCATTTCCCATTCCCAGAATGTTGAATTTATAAGGAGAACATAAAAATTTTGAGAAAGAATGAATCACACTATAGTTCTTCCCAATTTTGTAATTCTCCTAATTCTTCCCCTCTAAGACAAACAAAACTCTTAGCCATGTGTGTCTAAGGAAAAATTTCTGTCAATTAGTGTTTGTCTAAATCTTCATTAGAAGTGATTTTACATCATTCATTTATATATTTCCTTTTTCTGTCCACATTCAATACCATGCGTTTAAATGATTGCTTCCTTGTTTTAGCTTTTATTTCTGATGGCAGTGCATTCCTCAGTAAATTTGTTCCAAGTATTCCTCAAAGTGCAAAGTCTTTATCAGCAGTATTTCTGAGATTTGCTTTTGTCCAATATACAGTGTCTCCTTGCATTTCCCTGCTCTGTCTGCTTTCCATATTTTCATTTTATTTTATCTCTTATCTCTGTGTTATGGTGGTGAAGTTGGTAAAGTACGGGAGAGAAGAATTTATCTTTAAAAGCCACTCTCTTTTTAGGAGGTGAAGACAGCTTTCAGATAAAATCTATCCCTGGAATATAATATCCTTGTGGGGGAAATGTATTTTATTAAGACACCTGTGTCTAGTATTTACACACATTCTTTTTGGATGGGAGAGCTAAATCCTAAAGGTCTTTAGGCTCTATTGGTGAAGTTTTATTTTGTAGTCAGTCTCTTTCTATAGCATGGAATACAAGATGAGGAGTGAGGAGGTTCCTTCAACTTGCCTCACTCAAATAAAACTGTTGTTTTGCCCAGAGGGTATTACTAAGGTGCTTAAGAAATTGTGTTGCCAGTTAATCATTAGAGAGAATCAGATGCTAAAGACAATACATTAGCTGCACATTCTAGACACACACTTGTACAGTTTCCCATCTGATGTTATTAGAAGTGCAACAAAATGATTACAGGGAATTAGTTAAATAAAGATAGGAAACTACATAGCAAGTTGCAGAATTGACAAAGCAGCTAAACTCTATTAGGCCCATGCTGACGAATTAACTAGTCTCAAATAGACCTCCTAATAGAAGCCTAAATTAGGTAAACACAATAAAAAATGTAATCAGTTACTTGGCAAGGGTCTTTAGAATGCAGGCTGTCTTGAAAATGGAAAGTACAAGTAACAATATTAGTGAAAGTATTATTCTTTACATAAAAATGGTTGATAAATTCTAAAGCGCATTTGTATTTTTGGTACATTTTTAGCAAAAAATTCAATAAATATATTAAAAAGAGTAAACAAAATTATAAATCATATGTAAACACTCATGCAATTGAGTTTTTAAAATTGTTTTTGTAATTAAGTTGGATGTTAAGTGATTAAAGCCGATGAATAAAATTGAGTAAGCAATGGCGTCCATTTGTTTATGCATATGTTGTTCTTAACCCATTTTGGGGATGCCAATTCTGTTTCCATCTTCTAGTTTTGAGGAGACTGAAGAGTGACTGGTGGCTTGGGAGACTGGGTGGATATGTATGTCACTGACAGGTAAGAAACAAAGAACTGAGTTGAAGGAAAAAATAAGTGAATTCAATTTTGGATTTTAGAGATGGCTCTGATTTCTAGGTCAAGGTTAGGCATCAACATAAATAAAACTCTAGAATTCAAGAGTAAATTTTTGTGTTGGAGATATTTTTGAGGGAGCATGATCAGCTTACAGTTATGGAGAACCCTGCAGTAGATATGCCCTTCCTGTTATAGTGTGTAGAATGAGAATAGACAGCAGCTAGAGCACAGGAATAACAGGATTGATCTTGAGAAGAGAAACACAATACTTTATATTTCTGAGAAGGAACTGTGTTGCAAATCCGTAGCACAGACTATACAAATTAATCTACTGGTATTAATAAGTCATTCCGGTGAAAATTAATGATGTGGAGGGTTTGGTTCTGCCTATTTCATCAGTCTTAATCTTGCTTTAACACCAGAGAGTGTACACTTTCAATTGTGGAAAAAAGATGCCCTTAGCTCTCTGTCCGGAATCCAACCAACCTGATCACAATAGTTGGTTATTCTGAACTTGACTAGGCCAGGTGCATAAAAGAAGGACCTTGAAACTTTGGAGAGTTAGATATTGAGGATCTACCTGTGGATCTAATTTGATTGTCAGCACAGTTCTCAGAACACAGGAGGGATTTGACAAGTATTGGCTCCAGGTTAAATGAATCCACCTGGACTGATAGCTGTCACCATCTCCCGCCTATGCCTTTATCAGATGTGGTTTTCCTCGGGGGGTGAGAGAGGAGGAGACACAGATGACTCAATATCCAGGGTTTTGTTAATAGCTGCTGTAATAATATTTCTTCAGCTCACAGCTTTCTTAAAATTTCCAGAGATCTGGGTAACTTTCAGATTTCCCAAAGTCTTCAGAATTAGTGCTATTCCAAGACAATGGGAGCATGAGAATTTCTGGTTCAACCGATAATCAAGTCCTGATATTTCATTTTTAATGTAAAAGTGTGAGAGATAAAAGCTCTGATGTTTAAATCTGTGCCTCTGTATTTCATATTTTGTTAACCTTACCCCCTTTTAGCCAAAATCTTTTGATTTGTTCCAATCTACTGTGCTGGGCAAACTTCCAAATGATTTTTAAAGTTTGTGATATGAAACTTTTTCGGTTTTGCATTGGTTATGCATGTCAGTCTTGTGACTTGTAATGTTACCTGTAGTTATATATTGGAAATAATGGATTTACAGCCAAATTTTCCATGCATTAATGAAATCCCATGAAGCCTTAGGAATTTTAGATTACCTAACTTGGTTTTGAATTAATAAATATTTTATGTTTCCTGTGGGTTTAGTTTTCAAGCAATATTACCAGACCTTGGCTTAAATTGTTTATTTCCTAAAATATTTTTTCTTCATTTGTAATCTCATCTAAGAATGCATATGCAATAAATATTTAATAAATATTTTTAAGTGAAAAAGTACATAATAAAGTGTTTTCAAATACCATATTTTGACTGTGTATACTTCATACCTACATTATGCTAATAGCAAAGTGTTAAGGTTTCTTTCCACTTCACCTGTGGATTCTTCAGGTTTATAAGTATTTCAAACTAAAAGAAAGGGTAGTTGGAAAGTCTCAGCAAAGAGATTGAAAAAAAAATGCAACAAAGATTTGGGGACTTCTTTCGAAACTGTTTTGAATCCCACTTGTCTAGCTTCCATAGGAAAAGAAGAAAAACCACAAATAACAAGGTTGATATATGTTTACTACAAATCTACTCAATTCTTATTAATTTAAGCTCTGAAAGATGTACACAAGGAGACTTGGTAACTCTGTAGAAGGAGCTCTCTTATTAACATAAGGATGGGTCTAGGGGGAAGTTATTCTCTAAGTTCTGATATAAGAGTCCATGGACAACACTCTAACATAATTTTTTGTAAAAATATGGATTTGTAGGATGCACCCAAGAGATACCGGATGAATAGTCAGTCAACAGATACAGTGAGGTACTTGCCTCGGATGCAAAACTTAAGGGGCACCAAAACAAAACAAAACAAAACAAAACAAAACAAAACAAAACAAAACAAAACAAAAAACCTTAAGCAATAAGAAAAGAAGTATTTAAAATTTTTTTTTTCAACGTTTATTTATTTTTGGGACAGAGAGAGACAGAGCATGAACGGGGGAGGGGCAGAGAGAGAGGGAGACACAGAATCGGAAACAGGCTCCAGGCTCTGAGCCATCAGCCCAGAGCCTGACGCGGGGCTCGAACTCCCGGACCGCGAGATCGTGACCTGGCTGAAGTCGGACGCTTAACCCACTGTGCCACCCAGGCGCCCCAAGAAAAGAAGTATTTAAAAAAATATATAAAGTACTGCAAAATGTAAAAAGGGATGAACTATAAAAATTTTAAATAAAGATGTGATCAGTATTGCCTTTCCTTTTGCCTCAGGCTACTATGTGGCACAGTAGGGTACTGTGTATTAAAACCAAAGGAAAATTGTGACATATTACAAGGCATAGGCCATGCCCTAGGGCAAATGTTTCCCTCAGTGGCCTGTGTTAGCTGCTTAATATCCTCCTACCAGGGGTTCTGGCAGTTACTGGCTGCTTATTTGCTATAGCTGCTAAGGTCTGTGCTCTCAGCTTAGTACCTGATATCACCCAAGAGGCAGGAAGGGATTGGCTAAAGACTATCTCCTTTGGAATTATGATCTCTGGACTTCATCTCAAGAGGGCTTACAAACGACCCATTATTGGCATGTGCCTACTGAAATTCACTGTTGCTTTAGAAGAGCTGCAAATCTGAGAAACTTCAGATCTAGAGGCAACAGAAACAAATAACTGCATAACAAATATGTTTATTTCTTTCAAAATTTGTGGTTCCTTCAAATGTGAAATTCAGCCTAAACTATGCTCAGGCAGAACAGGCCTTCTGTTTTAGCACCTTTAATGCTCATTAAAGTGAATGGTGAGAAGTTAACTGAGGGTTTTCTTTGACATATACTGAACAATAACATACTGTTTTAAGTGTATTTGTCAAACATTTTGATAGAAGAAAAATAGTTTGCATGCTTTGATAATCACAATATTTTCAGAAGGGTAAAAAAATTGAAAAAGAAATGCGTACTGTTTCTCATGTAGATTTTGTTTTTAAAACAATAAATATGTATTATGGTTTCCATCTATCTGGCATGTATATATAACATGGGGACAGAACAAAAAGAAATTGACATAATTTAAATATTTCTTCCTGTCTCAAATAAAATATGTTCTATCAAAATATAAACAATATACTACAGGAATCACCTTGCAAGCCAATAGAGAGACCCTGGATATTACCAACCTACCTTTCTAAGAAATACTACTAGAAGGTAAGCTGGAATGAAATGCCCTCCTAGGTTTTCCTGTCAGCAACATTTCCAAATTTTATCAAAGGGAAAGGAGTAATATGTATATTTTATTCATTTTTACTATAATCAAAAGAATGCATGAGGTCTGTGCAGAGGAAGATGGAGAAAAATCAATTCCATTTAGCATGGAAAAGGTAATCTGGGCTATGTTGTCCTCTGTCACCTTTCCTACTGGTGACATTTCCCAAACTATGTATGATACAGAGTTATAATAATGCCTCACAGATGGAATCAGCCCTCAATAGGAATTGTATAAAAAACCATGTCTAATGATCGCTCATGACCTTGACCAAGTCTCCAGGAAAAAGAGGTCTAAATACATGAAATTAAGTTAACTGAGATAACAAGTTTAGTTATCTGGGTTCCCTCTAGTTAACAGCTAATAGGCTACTTGAAAAACATTGGGAGGGTGAGGCAGGCAAATAGGAGAAAATGAGAAGATGAAGCAAAGCATAAAGATTCAGCACCTGACGCTGAGAAGGAAAAGGGAGGAGATAAAGTCAACAACTGTCACTCAGTCTGCAGACATTTGCTGTGGGGGGCAAAGAGTTCCTAATAGTTCTATGGCACACCATTAGGTTGCAACTTGGCACAATAAATAATCATCAAAGCAGTGTTCCTAGTTCACCATAAGGCCAGAGTGCATGCAAAAATTCTATGAAAGGATGTAAGTATACATATTTTTAAATCCCCTATCAAAACTGTGTGTATGTATGAGTATGTGTATATATGTGTACATATGTTGAATATAAGATAATTACTTGGAAAGTTAACATAATTTCATTGCATTATGATACCTTATAATGGTGTTTCTCTATTTTGAGCAGTCCTCTTAAGAAGTATTAGGAATTGTATCTCCTGAGGCAATAATACAAAGAGATACTTTACCTTTGTTCAAGAAGGCAGAGTGGTTATACGCAAAAAAAAGACTAGACTTGATTTTAGAAAACCTTGCTATGAGACTAAGCTCCATATTACTTAGAATAGAAGTCACTTAAAGTTTTAGGCTTATATCTGTTGAGAAAAATAGTCTGTCCTGACAAATCTGCAGTGTGTTGATCAGAATGGAAATAAGCTTACCAAAATTCATCAACATATAAAATGATATATGCTATTTAAAATATATATCACTTTAAATATCTTGAACATGAAAAAATGAATAATTCACAATGAGAGCCATCAGACCCTTACTGGGTCATTAGTGTGAATTTTCAACAATGAGTTTCACAACTTTTTTGAAGACATGATTTTTATAACTGTTTTCTCAGCATAAGTGAGTTTAAACAATGAATCTGTCCAAATCCATTTAGACTTTGATATGGAAATTATGATGTCATTTTCCAGTAGTATTTTAAAGAAAAGTCTTGTAAAGATATATGTTAATATTGTCAAAGAAAAGATATTCTAAACCCAAGTTTAAAAGGATATTTATACTTATCTAACATAATACTATCCTTCCCATGTGTTTATCTCGTATTACAGATTTCGGTGCTAATACCCCTTGTAAAAAAGCACATTAGAGAATCCTCTGAAATGTATCAACTATCATTTTAAGAATAACAATTGCATAGGAGTATTCACACATTTTTTGGACATAATTTTAGAGGATTCACTGAAATCCTGAAGTCCATCCACGGATTCCAAGTTAAGGACACTGCTATACCTTTGAACCTTGAACAACATAGAGGTTAGGGAAACTGACCCTGCCCCATGCAGTTGAAAATACACATAACTTTTGACTCAGCCAAAATTTAATCGCTAATAGCCTATTGTTTACTAGAAGCAGTACTGATTACATAAACAGTTGATTAACACATATTTTTAATGTTATATGTATTATATACTGTATTATTACAATAATGCAAGCTAGAGAAAAGAAACTGCTGTTAAGAAAATCATAAGGGTGTGGAAAAACAAATAATCCAGTGAACAAATGGGCAGAAGACATGAATAGACACTTTTCCAAAGAAGACATCCTGATAGCCAACAGACACGTGAAAAGATGCTCAACGTCATTCATCATCAGAGAAATACAAATCAAAACCATACTGAGATACCATCTCACACATGTCAGAGTGGCTAAAATTAACAACTCAGGAAACAACAGATGCTGGTGAGGATGTGGAGAAACAGGAACCCTCTTGCACTGTTGGTGGGAAGGCCAACTGGTGCAGCCGCTCTGGAAAAGAGTAATGAGTAATTACTTGGGGAAGTTCCTCAAAAAATTAAAAATAGAACTCCCTTAAGACCCAGCAATAGCACTACTAGGAATTTATCCAAAGGATACAGGAGTGCTGTTTTGTAGGGGCACATGTACCCCAATGTTTATAGCAGCACTTTCAACAATAGCCAAATTATGGAAAGAATCTAAATGTCTATTAACTGAGGAATGGATAAAGAAGATGTGGTTTATATGTACAATGGAATACTACTTGGCAATGAGAAAGAATGAAATCATGCCATTTGCAGTAATGTGGATGAAACTGGAAGGTATTATGCTAAGTGAAATAAGCCAGTCAGAGAAAGACAGATTATCAAATGTTTTCACTCATCTGTGGATCTTGAGAAACTTAACAAAAGAGCATGGGTGAAGGAAAGGGGAAAAATAGTTATAAACAGAAAGAGAGGGAGGCAAACCAGAAGACTCCTAAATACAGAGAACAAACTGAGGGCTGATGGGGGTGGGGGAGAGGGGAAAAATGGGTGATGGGCATTGAGGAGGGCACTTATTGGGATGAGCATTGGGTGTTGTATGTAACAGATGAACCAAAGGAATCTACCCCAAAAACCAAGAGCACAATTTACACACTGTATGTTAGCCAATTTGACAATAAATTATGTTAAAAAATTAATTAAAAGAAGTGTCCATACTCCAAAATAAAAAAAAAAAAATCATAGGGGTTGAATTACTGGAAACTAATGTAACACTGTATGTTTACTTTATTGGAATATAAAAACTTAATTTAAAAAATCATAAGGAAAACATATTTGCAATACTGTACTGACTGAAAAAAATCCATTTATAAGTGGATCCGTATAGTTTAAACCCATTTTTTTCAAAGATCAACTATATTTCTTTGTAGGAAATTAGTTTGAGTTAAAATAATTAGTTTTTTTTTTCATTCAAAACCTGAGTTTTTTCCTGACTTTGACAAATGGCAAACAGCGAAATGCTCCTAAGAATTTGGAGGCAAGGATTATACTCTCAGATATCCTGCTTCTTCACTTCAGATGTTTTAATGTTTTCCCTAAATTAAGAAAACCAGATGTGACCTAAGGATAAAATGAAGACATTTATAACATGTAGCAAATAATTATGAAAACTCAAATTGAGAGTAGGCCAAATAAATCTTTTATGTAATACTCATTTGTTTACTTATAACATTTGGAAAGTTTCTTTTTTGGGGGGGATGAAATTTATAATAGAACACTAAGAATACTTGCTATCATTAAATTTTAACAGCAAATGATGCAAAAGAAAACCTGTTTCAAGGGTTAAGAGTGATGGTGAATTTTTGCCCAAAGCTCAATTATTATGAAAAGAAAATCTGCTGCTGAAAAAAATGAATCATTAATAGAAAATAAAGGGAAGAAATATGTAGAAGCCAGAGGGACTGAGAATAATGTAGCGAAGGTGAAAGAGGAAAAAAGGTAATGCAGTGAACATAGCAGTAGTCAAATTAAATGATTATCATGTTTCATTGTATGTCAAAAACGAAGACCCAGAGTGTCAAACCTTATTTCAAAATGTTTTGAAAAAAAATCTAGTTTAGACTGATGATTTTTAGTGTATTTGGTAACTCCAATGAGTTTGTGAGTACCCCATATCCTGTTGTTCTCTGGGTATAGTTGTCAATCATAGCAACCGTAGGAAATCCATAGAAACCGTGGGATTCATGGCTGCATAAATGGAAACTTCTGGAAGTGTGAATTGACAGCCTGTGTCAGTACTGAGACTGTAGAAAATGGTAGCAGAGATTTCCTAGACAAAAAATCCTTCACCCTCACTCCTGTCTTAAGGTAGGATGACTTTATGTAAATGCATGGATAATTTGGGACAACCAGGCATTCAGTCTTTCCTGTCATTCATTCCCCACTCTACTCCTGCCAGAAGGCTGTCAGGTCTTTTAGGTCATGAGCTTAAGTTTTACAGCATTTTGCTATAGTGGGGATTGGAGAAGGGAGTGGAAGGGGAGTGAGCTTCATTTCATCATGGTGGCAGGCAGGGGAGGGTTGCCTTGAGATAAAGCTGAGAGACAAAAACCTTTGGAGAAAAAGCTGGAATTATTCACCTTTGATAAAGGTGAAGCCCAACCTGGGTTGTCAACACGCAACCTTTTTGCTTATGACCATGCACAGCCTTGGCATGAGAGTTGGCTAGCTTGCCAAGAAGCAGTAAGGAAGCTCCATGGTGGAAATCCAAGCTTTTCTGGGATTCAGCATTATTCACATTGCTGAACCACAGCCACTTTTGGGGATGATATATTTTTCTTTCCACAATGAGAAACCATCTGTCTAGGCAAATTTAAATAGTGTTCATGAGTTGACATCTTGCGTTGAATCACCTCTATCAGATTGACTTGAGATAATGCCTTGGAATGTGAGTCAGAGTTGAAACTAAGAAGATTTATTATGTATTATCCCAAGTGTCTTCAAAGACTTTTGAGCAGGAAAGTGGTATGATCAGACTTTCATCACAGAAAGTTCACACTGACAGCACTGTAGAACTGAACAAAACCAGAAGCAGTCAGAAGGCTAAGAATTCAGATAGGAACCTCACATGGCCTCAGCCAAGGCCTTCAGAAGGGACTGGAGAGGACTTAGTAGATTGGTGAGGGCCTTAGAAAATTGGATTAAACCAGAATTTAACATTTTGTGTATAGGGGATAATGGAGACAGAAGTTCAAGCATAATTGTTAAGGTTCTGAGCAGAGTGACTAATTATGGTTTTTCTAACAAAGATAGTATTCAAGGAAAAGCAGATTATAAAAAGTAGTTTTGGAAATTGAAGGTTTGAAGTGCATGAGAGTCTAATTGGAGACACCCAGCATGATTTCAGTTCAGCTAAGAGAACTTTTATAGACAGATAAATTTGAGATTCAACACCTTATTATCTTTTGTGGAGATATTTAGAATAGTGACTATCATCTGGTGTAGGTTTTTGGGGGTGCATTCAGAATCATCTAGAGAGACGAAGTTCCAAACTGTGTATGTACCTTTCTTTCTCCTTCAAAATTGTGGTAAGTCCTAAATAGAATGCCTTCTCCCCGCTACCAATTTCTCTGAGACTCTTGCTGTGGTGAGTTGCTATTTATAATAGAAGTGTGAAGCACCTATCAAGTAGTTTGAGGTATGAAAGATTAACAAACATTGAAACTGGGAATTATAAAAAATCCAACTCAGTAAATGTGTATTGAATGAGTTCTAAAATCTTCCATAGTTACCCATAAATGATAAAAAAGTTTACTTAAACTTGACTACACTATTTAGTAGTTATAGTCTCTTAGGAAAGACAGATAAGTGGCTGACATTTTAACATATGAAATGAAAGCAATGATAAAGATATTCATATGGTGTTGTGGGAGGCAGGTAACAGCAATAGACTTCACAGGAAAAGAGAACTCCAGACCTATGTTTTAAAGAATATGGGTAGTTACTTGGGTGAAGCAGGAGATGAAATTTCCCAAATAGTGTTCTCATCATGCATCACTTAAGATGGCTTTTGACTGCAAGTAATGGAAACCCCAAGCAACAATGGTGCTAGCAAGAGAGCCATTTAATTTTCTTTTATAACATGGAGGGTGGATATGACTGTTAACAATTTGTAATAGTACACGACAAAGTTGAAAATCCCAGACATAGCTTCAATGAGCAGTTTTTAGAGAAATAGGGAGGCAAACAATATGGATGGTTAAAAAAGTGGAAAATGATAGATACTGGAGAACAGGATTTAGAGTGAGTTGAGTGGGAGTGTACACGATGGACATTTTTCTGTATAAACCTTGCAATACTATTTTTAAAACTAGGTATAGATATTAATATGATAAAAAAAATAAAGCATTTAAATAATATTCTATCACTGTTGATACATTCATTATGGTCTTGACTTATTGCGTTTGAACTTCCAGTTGTGGCTCTTAATGGTAGCACACAATTTTGAAACTCAGGCTTTGAGATGTGCTGTTTGAAAATGAAAATCCCTCAGAAGAACAAGAAATGACCAGAGAGAAAAAGTAAAATTAGGAGATAAAGGAATTTCATGTGTGAGAAAGTGACCAACAGCCCAGTTAAAGGCACAAAACTACACTATTTGTCAAATGTTTAATAGTAAATTTGATGAGAGAAGTGGTTTATAATTTAATAAGCTTATTGGGCTGAGGAATATCGTAAGTGCACTTAACTAATCAAAAACATTTAAAAATATATGAATCACCTTTTTCCTCTATTTTTCCCTCCTTTTTTTCTAAAGGTACCAAATTAGATTTCACTACCTTGAAGAGGTTAGAGATTGACAAAAAAAATGTGAAGAGACAAAAGGTGGCAAGTCTGTAGTGTCTTTTCAGTCCATATAAAGATGATAACTTAACCATCCTCCCCTAAACCAAGCATGTGTGGGTATCAGCAGAAAGCTTAGAAATTTGAATTTTTGTTTGCAGTTAAGCCATAGAGTTGAGAGGACTGAAAACACGATATAGAGGAATTCTCATATCCTATACCTCTCTGCTTCTTAGCAAACTAAAGCAATGGGGTAGAGACCCCAAAAGGACAGCAATGTATGTTCTGGATCTGATGACCAATCATGGTCAAAACATATTCTGTTTAACTGTGCAGGGTATATCTTGGCATTGGTGGTGGCTGATGTTTAAGTGGAAAAGCCAGAAATAATACCACCACCTTGACTTGCATTGATATATAATCGATCTAGAAGTTCTTATACACAAGGGAGCAAAGATGACAGATTTCATGCCTCTCATGAAGCTGCCATTTTGAGGGATGAGGCGACTCTGAATATGGAGTTACAAAACCAATGTCTTAACTGAAGCAACATATGGAGCTTGTGTCCAAGAATCAGAGATGTGTAGTACTTGCAAATATAGATATGGAGCCAATGGAAGGGACATAACTATAATTCCAGAAGCTATAATCATATACTGCCAGTGTTAACACAACATCCATGTGTTTCACCAGCCTCTGAATTTGTGACCAGGAAACCATGCGAGGTACATAAGATAAGCAAAGACCAAACCACTGAGCTGTGACCTGGTTTTCTCTTGAATCAAGATGCCATGTTAGGAAGTAGGGAAAAGGTGAGAGAAACAACCCTGAGAGAGAACTGAATTTCAAATGGTCTGATATTAATGCAAAATTCATACAAAAGAGATTAATTTGAGCATTTTAAACAATGATAGTCATATGTGTCTTATCTTCCTCACAGTGTGGTGGCCTATGAAGTTCAGTGCAAATACAGACTTTTTTTCTATTACTAGTTTTAGTTGTGGTTCATATACTTTGCTTCTCTTAGAATGTGTTAAGTAGAAGCTCAGCAAATGTAGAAAAATAGGAGGAATGACTTCTGTTCTCATTTACAGATCATCCCCAATCTTTTGGGTACTTCTTTATGATTCAATTTACTTTTTAAATGTTAAGGTGTCTTTGGGGCCAATCCTTCTAGGTGATCAGTTGTGGGATTAAATTGAAATGTTAGTATTAACTACACAGGCCTGTGAAAAGTCAAAGTGGGGCAAGTTCCACATGTCAACTTGTTAAGGTCATAACTTGTTCATTACCATGAAGGAATCAGGAGCTTTCCAGATGACTCTGCCATCATTTTAGGACATACCAGCTTCTCTTTTCTGAATTCCTACCTTTCTACTGAAGAGAGGCTTTATCTCATCAATGTACTCCCTCTGCCTTATTCTAGGTTCTGAGACCAAACCTGCCTCTAGTCAAGGATTTAATAAGGTAACTCAAGAGCAAGTCAGTTTTCCTACTACATGAACTCCTACCCCAAATCTGTCCACATTTTAAGTTTTCCTTTTTGTTCATACCAAGTCTCTCTCTCCCTCTCTTTCTTCCTCTGTTATTTCCAGTGTCCAAGTCCTGTTTTGGACATCTAACCTGTAGCAGAGTCTATCTAAGGCTGAATTTCTGTTCTGCTCTAATATGCCTTCCCTTCTAAGATTTGGATAATTCTTCCTAAACACTGGCTCCATAGCTGGGACATAACATTGCGACAGATTTATCATTTGCTCCGCTGAGTTTCAGAGTACTGCCTGTAGAGGCACCTTCATTACTTTGTGTTGAGTAGTCAGGAGGCCAAATGTTTACTTGCCTTACCATCTGTTGTCTGTATTCTTCCTACTGAGTTGGACCTCAGTTCATCAGGTGTAGTCAACTCTTCCTACCTACGGCCAGTTTATAGTTCCAAGTGCTTACTTCTTCCTATCTAGCCCACACCACATGTTTTTGGATATAACGATTATTCTTTGGGAGGAAATCTATGGATCAGTTAGGATATTTTTGGCTTAATATCAAGGAAAATAGGTTTCCAACTGGCACAAACAATATAGAAATTTATTAGTTTCTTACCCTGAAGTGCAAAAATAGGATGATTTCTGGATTGGGATGAACTAATGGTTCCATGTCCATATAAATAATTATGGAGATGTGGCTATGGTACAGTGAGAAGATACAAGGACAATTTTAAGACATCTTTCATTCTGGTGTTAGAGATTGGTCTCAAAGTGAAAAGTGCCCTAATGAAATGTATTCTGAGGTCTGATTTAATTTAAAAATCAGTGAATTCATCTGAAAGTTTCAACTCTTCTAATTTGGACAATTAGAGTTAAGTGATAGAATTCATATTGGTATTGATAAGGTAGGCATACAATTTAGTTGTATTAGAACTAAACACAGGGTTAGGCTGAGAGTACACATTCATGGCATTGGGTCTCTGACTTAGATAATTTTTTATTTCAATATGCTGCCTCTTCCCAAAAATGGTGAAGGGAGACTGAAATGTATTATTTAGTTAATACTTTGCAGACAAAAATGTACTTT
Organism: Puma concolor; assembly: GCF_028749965.1. NCBI lineage: Eukaryota > Metazoa > Chordata > Mammalia > Carnivora > Felidae > Puma > Puma concolor. The sequence continues at coordinate 178,646,771 of NC_141667.1, forward strand.
GAGAGGAGATATGCATCCACCCATGGCATCAGAGGTTTGCCTAGGAAATGACATCAAGTCCGTGATTTCTGACCTCTATGAATTAGATTCCCAGGAATGTGTGTGTGGGGTGTGTTTTTTTTTTTTCCCATAAACTATTGGATTTAGAATTAGTTAGCTTGAATTTTGAAATGTTCAAGTTGAACTGTGGTTAAGATAAACTTCTTGGACTGTGACCATACAATGCTAAAACAATCAATTGGAAAAATACTATTCTGTTTTAATATGAAATTTATTGTCAAATTGGTATCCACACAACATCCAGTGCTCATCCCAACAGGTGCCCTCCTCAATACCCATCACCCACCCTCCCCTCCCTCCCACCCCCAATCAACCCTCAGTTTGTTCTCATTTTTTAAGAGTCTCTTATGTTTTGGCTCCCTCTCTCTCTAACCTTTTTTTCCCCTCTTCCCCTCCCTCATGGTCTTCTGTTAACTTTCTCAGGATCCACATAAGAGTGAAAACATATGGTATCTGCCTTTCTCTGTATGACTTATGTCATTTAGCATAACAGTCTCCAGTTCCATCCACCTTGCTACAAAAGGCCATATTTCATTCTTTCTCATTGCCACATAGTACTCCATTGTGTATATAAACCACAATTTATTTATCCATTCATCAGTTGATGGACATTTAGGCTCTTTCCATAATTTGGCTATTGTTGAAAGTGCTGCTATAAACATTGGGGTACAAGTGTCCCTATGCATCAGCACTCCTATATCCCTGGGGTAAATTCCTAGCTATTGCTAGGACATAGGCTATTGCTGGGTCATAGGCTAGATCTTATTTAATTTTTTGAGGAACCTCCACACCGTTTTCCAGAGCGGCTGCACCAGTTTGCATTCCCACTGACAGTGCAAAAGGGTTCCTGTTTCTCCACATCCTCTCCAGCATCTTTAGTCTCCTGATTTGTTCATTTTAGCCACTCTGACTGGCGTGAGGTGGTATCTCAGTGTGGTTTTGATTTGTATTTCCCTGATGAGGAGTGACATTTAGCATCTTTGCATGTGCCTGTTGGCCATCTGGATGTCTTTAGAGAAGGGTCTATTCATGTTTTCTGCCCATTTCTTCACTGGATTATTTGTTTTTCAGGTGCGGAGTTTGGTGAGCTCTTTATAGATTTTGGATACTAGCCCTTTGTCCGCTATGTCATTTGCAAATATCTTTTCCCATTCCATTGGTTGCCTTTTAGTTTTGTTGATTGTCTCCTTTGCAGTGAAGAAGCTTTTTATCTTCATGAGGTCCCAATAGTTCATTTTTGCTTTTAATTCCCTTGCCTTTGGGGATGTGTCAAGTAAGGAATTGCTGTGGCTGAGGTCAGAGAGGTTTTTTCCTGCTTTCTCCTCTAGGGTTTGGATGGTTTCCTGTCTCACATTCAGGTCCTTTATCCATTTTGAGTTTATTTTTGTGAATGGTGTAAGAAAGTGGTCTAGTTTCATCCTTCTGCATGCTGCTGTCCAGTTGTCCCAGCACCATTTGTTAAAGAGACTTTTTTCAATTGGATATTCTTTCCCGCTTTGTCAAAGATTAGTTGGCCATAATTTTGTGGGTCCAATTCTGGGGTTTCTATTCTATTCCATTGGTCTATGTGTCTCTTTTTGTGCCAAGACCATGCTGTCTTGAGGATTACAGCTTTGTAGTAGAGGCTAAAGTCTGGGATTGTGATGCCTCCCACTTTGGTGGTCTTCTTCAAAATTACTTTGGCTATTCGGGGTCTTTTGTGGTTCCATACAAATTTTAGGATTGCTTGTTCTAGCTTCGAGAAGAATGCTGGTGCAGTTGTGATTGAGATTGCATTGAATGTGTAGATTGCTTTGAGTAGTACTGACATTTTAACAATATTTATTCTTCCAATCCATGAGCACGGAATGTTTTTTTTTCTTCCATTTTTTAAATCTTTTTCAATTTCCTTCAAAAGTTTTCTATAGTTTTCAGCATGCAGACCTTTTACATCTTTGGTTAGGTTTATTCCTAGGTATTTTATGCTTCTTGGTGCAATTATGAATGGGATCAGTTTGTCTTTCTGTTGCTTCATTATTAGTGTATAAGAATGCAACTGATTTCTTTACGTTGATTTTGTATCCTGCAACTTTGCTGAATTCATGTATCAGTTCTAGTAGACTCTTGGTAGAGTCTATTGGGTTTTCCATGTATCATATCACGTCATCTGCAAAAAGTGAAAGCTTGACTTCATCTTTGCCAATTTTGATGCCTTTGATTTCCTTTTGTTGCCTGATTGCTGATGCTAGCACTTCCAACACTATGTTAAACAGCAGTGAGAGTGGACATCCCTGTCGTGTTCCTGATCTCAGGGGAAAAGTTCTCAGTTTTTCCCCATTGAGGATGATATTAGCTGTGGGCTTTTCATAAATGGCTTTTATGATGTTTAAGTATGTTCCTTCTATCCCGACTTTCTCGAGGGTTTTATTAAGACAGGATGCTGAATTTTGTCAAATGCTTTTTCTGCATCGATTGACAGGATCATATGGTTCTCATCTTTTCTTTTATAAATGTGATGTATCACATTGATTGATTTGCGAATGATGAGCCAGCCCTGCAGGCCAGGAATGAATCCCACTTGATCATGGTGAATAATTCTTTTTATATGCTGTTGAATTCGATTTGCTAGTATCTTGTTGAGAATTTTTTCATCCATATTCATCAGGGATATTGGCCTCGGTCTCTTTTTTTGCTGGGTCTCTGTCTGGTTTAGGAATCAAAGTAATGCTGGCTTCATAGATTGAGTCTGGAAGTTTTCCTTCCCTTCCTATTTTTTTGGAACAGCTTGAGCAGGATAGGTATTATCTCTGCTTTAAATGTCTGGTAGAATTCCCCTCGGAAGCCATCTGGTCCTGGACTCTTATTTGTTGGGAGATTTTTGATAACTGATTCAATTTTGTCACTGGTTATGGGTCTGTTCAAATTTTCTATTTCTTCCTGTTTGAATTTTGGTAGTGTGTGGGTGCCTAGGAATTTGTCCATTTCTTCCAGGTTGTCCAGTTTGTTGACATATAATTTTTCATAGTATTCCCTGATAATTGCCTGTACTTTTGAGGGATTGGTTGTAATAATTCCATTTTCATTCATGATTTTATCTATTTGGATCATCTCCCTTTTCTTTTTGAGAAGCCTAGCTAGAGGTTTATCAATTTTATTTTTTCAAAAAACTCTTGGTTTCATTGATTTGCTCTACAGTTTTTTAGATTCGATATTGTTTATTTCTGCTCTGATCTTTATTATTTCTCTTCCGCTGGGTTTGGGGTGTCTTTGCTGTTCTGCTTCTATTTCCTTTAGGTGTGCTGTTAGATTTTGTATTTGGGATTTTTCTTGTTTCTTGAGATAGGCCTGGAATGCAATGTATTTTCCTCTCAGGACTGCCTTCGCTGCATCCCAACGCGTTTGGATTGTTGTATTTTCATTTTCATTTGTTGCAATATATTTTTAAATTTCTTCTCTAATTGTCTGGTTGACCCATTCATTCTTTAGTAGGGTGTTCTTTAACCTCCATGCTTTTGGAGGTTTTCCAGACTTTTTCCTGTGGTTGATTTCAAGCTTCATAGCATTGTGGTCTGAAAGTGTTTATGGTATGCACTCAATTCTTTTATACTTATGAAGGGCTGTTTTGTGACCCAGTATGTGATCTATCTTGGAGAATGTTCCATGTGCACTCTAGAAGAAAGTATATTCTGTTGCTTTGGGATGCAGAGTTCTAAATATATCTGTCAAGTCCATCTGTTCCAATGTATCATTCACGGCCCTTGTTTCTTTATTGATCCTGTGTCTAGATGATCTATCCATTACTGTAAGGTAGTATTAAAGTCCCCTGTAATTACCACATCCTTATCAATAAGGTTGCTTATGTTTGTGATTGTTTTATTTATGTGGGTGTTTTCAAATTCGGTGCATAGACATTTATAATTGTTGGCTCTTCCTGATGGATAGACCCTGTAATTATTATTTTTTTATTTTTTAAAAATGTTTATTCATATTTGAGAGACAGAGAAAGACAGAGCATGAGCGGGGAAGGGGCAGAGAGGGAGGGAGACACAGGATGTGAAGCAGCTGTCAGCACAGAGCTGGATGTGGGGCTCAAACTCACTGACCATGAGATCATGACCTGAGCTGAAGTTGCATGCTTAACTGACTGGGCCACCTAGGCGCCCCATTTACACATATATTTATAAAGACCATTTAATCATGTTTATGATGACACCTATTTATATCCAATAAGGGTCCTTTTTATATAGATTTTGGAATATAAAGAAGCCAACATTAGTAGTAACATAAGCACATTTTGTATTATCTTAACGTGGCTTGTGAAATGGTACTTTAAAGGGTAACTAGTAGAAAATCAAACTCAAGTATCTTTTCTTGAAAAATATTTATTCAGAAAAGTCTTTGAAAAAAAGTATTTTGCCTCAGACTTTTATCCACAAAATTCTTTAACTATATTACTTTTGATTTAACATTACTAGATTCATGTGTCAACTCTTTCCAAACAGGGCCTTCTAGAGTGAATTTCTATTTGGTATAATTTATGCTTCTCTTATTCAATTTTCCCTCTGAAAGTACCAGTCTTGGGGCACCTGGGTGGCTCAGTTGGTTAAGGGTCTGACTTCAGCTCAGGTCATTATCTCATGGCTTGTGGGTTCAAACCCTGCATCAGGGTCTGTGCTGACAGCTTGGAGCCTGGAGCCTGCAGCCTTCTTCCAATTCTGTGTCCCAACCTCCCTATCTCTCAAAAATAAATATTTAAAAAATAAAAATAAATAAAAGTACCAGTGTTAACTCTATGTTAATACTTATATCATAAATACCTGATTTCTTATTTCCTTTGATGACATGTATTCCTATCAATATTCCTAACCTCCATGTTCTACCCCATAAATATTTAGATTAAGTTTTAAGTCAGTTTTTAGCCTAGATATTTTTTAAGTAACTGAAACAATGAAAATTGTTTCAATTGTTTTTGTTTCATCACAAAGTTACTTTTAAGAGGCTGGAAGCAAGGGTAAAGGAAAGTTCTATACATTGAAATATATTGAATGGTTATGTGTGCAAAAACTGTTTTCACATGTATCATTGTTTTTGATCTTTACAACAATGCTGTAGATTATTTGGAGGTTATGATCCCTAACTCCACACAGACAACGGGATATAGTAAAAAGTGTGTAGACTTGAATCCTTACAACTTCTCTTACATCTCAGATCTTTTACCTGAATTAAGACTTCATATAATTTTATCTATGCAGAGTTTCCTCAATGTAATATCAGAATAGAAATATATGTTTTGTTCAACTAATGACTGAATCAGTGGAAATAATGAGAAACTGTAGCATCAAAGTATCCACTAATGTAAGAAAGGTTTAAATTAAAGGAGATCAGATACAAATGGCCCAGGCAAATCAAGTCTATTTGTTCCTATAAAGGATGAAGAAAGAAGGTAGCCAGTTATAATAGATAGCAGGAAAATCCACACTATTTTTAAAGACAGAAGTTTAAGTTTCCAAGTTCTCTACAAAATTTCAGAAGTGGACACACAATTGAAAATCCTTTGAGTAAAGGAAAGGGTCACATGGGAACTTTTGAAAGCTCAAAGGCCTCCTTTCCCATCCAGGCTTAGATAAACATGGCTGAGAACATTCAGTGCACATACTAGAGACCACCTAAATTTAGGCAGGTGCACTTCATCTATCTTGGTGTAATATATACCCTATGAATGAAGGACACACCTGAACCCAGCACAGTGCACTCAGGAACAACTGGTACTCATTTTTCATCTCAACATCACCACTCTTGGCTTAAGCTTACAAATGAAGGATTGAAAAGAGAGTTTGTGACCAAGATGTCCCTACTCTGCAGTCACTTTGATTAGCTACAGATTTTATTTGGCAAGTCATTATGTTTACTTTCTACTTTCTGTGTATGTGTCCATAACTCATCCAAAGAACTTGACATTCACATTTTGTTGCAAACATCATATTCTCTGTGCCAGGGAGTCAGATACCCAAAACAGATAAAGTGGTCAGAAGTAGGGAAAAACAGGAGGGACAGCTGTGTTTAAATCCTGTCACCTAATGTATAAGAAGACGGTTTCCAATGACTATTAGTCTAATAGAATTAAAACACAGATCTTTTGGAACCTCCATAATTAGATAGTCATACTGAACAGTTTAGCTTGTAGTCAATTCCTGTCAACCCGAATCATAGGCGATTAGAAGACTAATGAGGACACAAAGGGTTGCACAGTGCAGATATGTCTGAAAGATGAAAGTAATTAACAATAACCAGGAAACTCAATCCAAATTACCTGCCTCACAAGTAAAATACTGTTCTTGAAATCCCAGATGGGAATCTGGGCTGCAGTCAAGAATATGATCCCAATAACCACTCCTAGTTCATTTGGGATTTGGGAGATATTGAAAATTGTGCTTTTGAAATTGTGAGGGCAGTATTTTTATCCCATCCAGATGAACTCATCCCCCCTCCCACCTCCATTCCCCATTATAACAAGGCTTTTCAATATTTTCTCACCCACTGATTTAACTAGAAATTTTGAGGTCAAATCAGCTATAGCAAGTGTTATTCTAGCTCCACATTTAAGAGGTAGTCAGGACCTAAAAAATATATACCCTATGAATGAAGGACACTAATCCACTAAATCCACTAATCCACTAAAAAATTTATTATTGATAGGAGTAGCCTTCTGAGTACCAGTTGGGATCTAAATTTTTCCTCCAGGTCTTTCCCTTGAGTACACACTCTAATCAATCATTCTGAGCCCTACTAATTATGGTCAGACCCGTTCACAAATATATTTTTATTGGAATTGCTTGAGACAAAAATATATTTACATATTAAAATTTCATAAAGTCCTACATTGCTTCCTGTTTCATTTCACCTCAATCTTGGCAAAGTTTTAAATTTTTTCTTTATTTTTCTTTTACATAGTCTTAGAGCAGAATACTGCTAAGCAAGGCATGCACGTACTTTGGTCAGGAATGATGAGTTCACTAATAAGGAAGAGTTAGAAGAGGAGACTTTTCAGTGTTTCATACTCCATTTCAAGTTCTTTTACAAGTACATTTTATAATAGTACTGACAGTGATTTATAGTATTTTTTGAATTCCTACTACATACCCGATACTGTAAATGATTGTTATTTTCTTTTAATTCTCATAAAAATCCTGAGTGATGTGCTAAACTTACTCCTTTCTTCCTCTATTTCCTTCTACCTCCTTCCTTCCCTCCTTATTTCAGATAAAAAAAAGTTGGCAATCTAGTTATAGCTTACAGGTAGATCTGAGCTGTCTATACAACTGTGCTTAATGCAAACTGAACGGCTTGGAGATTAGTAAAGGAGGGATCTTGAGGAAAGGAAAGTAGACACTATTGAGAAGTTTCCAGATCTTCCTGCAGGTGGCTTTAGGGGCTAAAATAATAGATTCACTAAGGATTGAGGTTGATATATATTACGAAATACTTCAGAAAAAATTATATAGCTTTTAAATTTTATTTTCAAGGAAGTAATTTTAGGCAATTATATCTTGTAGATTTTTAACAAAGTGATCCATTTTGATTCATTATCAAGTTTAAGGGTGCACTAATCCAGATATCATGTTTGTTTTTTCTCTTTGAATAATCAATAACTAAGTTGTAATCATGAACATGTATAATGCAGTAATGGTAATAAAAATGATGTATTTTTCAGTGGAGATAAGTTAGTAGAATATTATAGGAAAACAAACTTAGTAAAGAGAATGTAACTGCCTCTGGATAACTGAATCCTTTATCTTGTTGAATGCTCAAAATTGTCACATAATTTTAATGTCTACAGTTCTGACTGTTTCAAAATCCTAAAAAAAAAAAAAAAAAAAAAAAAAAAAAACAATGAAAACACTGCAGTCAGCCCTTAAAAACCTCTAAAACTGGCAAGATACACACATTAATCAATTTGTGATTTATCCTGGACTTATAATTGATTTTCATTTGAAATCATAAATATAAAATAGTTTCCATTAAAATAGACTCACAATCTTAGCACTGCACTAATGCACTATTCTTCTGACAACACAGAGCTGAAGTTCAAGTTCATAAAAGGAAGTGCTGGATTCAAGTAGCTGACAACATGCAGAATGAGATTTGCAACTGGCTCTCAAGACTAAGAAGATGAATGGAGACAAATGAAAGTACTTTTGCATCCTGAATAAATCATTTCAAGTAGAGTGATGTGCTAAGAAGATTTTGTCAAACAATTATTTTTATTATTTAAGCACTGTTTGTAACATAATTCTTTGTTAAACTTGCCACTCCTCTTTTAACAGACATCTGGACTTGGCATGGAGATAAATTTGAAGCATTTTTATTGTTCTGAACTCTAGCATTCCCTCCCCCTCTACCCACAGACACGTTTTCCATCTTCAATATAATTTGTAAGCAACCCAAATGCACCTGTAATGGCTGAGTGGGCACTGATATTAAATAACGAAACAGAATATGATGGCATTACAGCAGAAAAGAGTTTGATATAGGATGCAAGTAATAGTAAATTTCACATGTTACCAAAATGATGAAATTGAACCACATAAAAAAGAAAGCAGAAAAGGCCCATTAATAAACAGTATAGGCAGGAATATTTTGTTAAAGGGAGATGGTCAATGAATGTATGAAGCATGTATGGTCTCATTTCAAATTTCATTTCTAATCACTTTTTGACAGAATAAAAGATATTTTGAATAAAGATACGATGATGTGGTCTCTTAGTATTCCAATAGATTCTTATTTCTTCAGAATTTAGCAATGGAAATATTTGAACCACTATGTGAGCCATGTGAAATCCAGCAGATAGTTCAGGTTGGTTCTGGGGTTTTGAGAGGCCAGTGTCCCTACCAACTGTTATGAAAGTCAAGGGAGTTGAAGACTTTCCCCCATCTATTCCCCCAAATCTTATCCCTTCCCTCTGAAGCCCACTGAAAGCACTTATGACTAGGCACTGAGTCTCCCTACTCTCCAGAGCAAACCCCTGATCCTCTCCTACATTGAAAGAGTCTTCATTTCTATGCCAGTGCATATCTGACTCTCCCCTGTGTCCTGGGAAAAGTCTGAATCCATCATAAGAGTCCGTTATACCAACAACTGAATGCTTTTGGAAAGTTCATCAATATTAATGAGAACAAGGGGATGTTTATTTCATGTGCATCTCTGTGTGTGCACATGTTTGTGCACAGGTGTGAAAAAGACTCTTAGTAATATCTGTTCCTATATTCCTGAGTAAATATATGGATTAATATGTTTTTCCATGGTCTGGGACCAGTTACTAACTAGGAGTTAAATATTTCCATGGGGATATGTACACTGCATCCTAAGAAAAGAAAAAAGTATAGAATTCAAATTCTGGTGTTTTACTACATCTATATATCAGCCTAAACATACCATAAATAGTTAACCAAATACAAAAGAATTAGAACATATTCAATATACTTAACATGTAAATGGTATTTGACAAATTTCATTGTTAATCATCTTCAGAGTTATCATTAAAATTTCATTCTGCAGCATGACAAATGCAGAAAGATTTCTTCAAAACCACAGCTGCTGAAAAACGTATATGTGTTCAAATTAATTTTACATTCTAGTTTGTTTTATTTTATCTGTTTTAAAATAGATATGAATCATCTGAGTGGTTCACGTGTTTCAATTTTGGATAAACATGCTCTGAGGTAGCTCATTAAAGAAAACAAAACAAAAAGTTATGTGCCCAAAACATGCTGCTTCAAATGAACATAACACATATCTCCTAAGCTCCTTGTCAAACTAGGAAAAGCAGGAAATGTTCTGTTAAAATGTGATGACGCTTCCATCAGAAACAAAAGAACAGTATTAGGGGAGAGAATAGTTTCCCCCGCATCCAAGCTGCAGAGAACATTCTCATGTGGACAGTGCAGTAAGCCAATCCCAGGCTGCGAGCAGTTCCGCCAACGCCTAGAAATAATGGGGCATGTGACTGCTCAGGTCCACTGGCTAGCTCTCCTGGGGCAGCAGTGTGACTGGGCAAGCATGAGTCCTAGTCATTATTACCTAATCTGTGGTCCAGGAAGCAAGGGGAAACTAGAGGCAAAGTTAAAAATTACACCTGATATCTAAATCTTCGATATACGTGATATGGCTTCTAAAAGTTGGGAGTTCCATGTGATTTGGTTGGAAGTAAGGAAGTTTGACAAGCTCCTTCTTGGGAGGCAGGATGTGGTGGGTCCTGTCCCTCGACTGACGGAATCCCTTTGTGCCAACCAGCTGTGTGTCTACTGTGACAAACTGGGAGTCCTGGGGAGCCCACATTACTGAGCCTATCAGGCTTAGCTGTGAATTCATCTTTTTTTTTTTTTTTTTTTTTTTTAGCTCAGCCCAATAGACTACAACTTTTATTTTTTATTTAGTTTATACAAGAGTGAGCTCATATCCTCCAGGCCTCCACCTGGGTTCTCTCTGAGACTACTACAGACCCTGCACTAGGTGAAGTAAATGGCATGGCACATAATATCGGAAACAATGATTTTATGTTAATTGGAGCAAGAGTACCCATGTAAATTCTCCTTATAAGCCTGTTAATAGGTGTTAGATGGCAAAAATAAATTTATAGACAAATCCTTTTAGGACACATTGGATTTACAAGTTTAAACAGATCTCTTTACTGAAACACACAGGACTTTAGATGAGCTACTGTACATTGTGACGGTAAACTTCTCAAAGATTTTTAGAAACTCCCCTTATATCTACCCTCCGTCGCCACAGTGTACAGATTGATCTTTTTATACCTGGTTAAAATTCCATTTACATTTGGCTTAGGTTTACTTAAAGAACATGAACTATATAGATAAGCGATCTGACATCCTATGTAGCAAATTTGCAAAATATTTCTCTCTGATGGATTAGACCTTAACGAATGCATTGTGAAGATGACCACTGACGACCACCACATTTCCTCCTACGGGTTCTGAACCAACAGCATAAGACTGGGATCCCATCAAATGCATGGATTTGAGATTATCCCTTGATTGGCCAAATGCTTCTTAAGACTTATTCCCAAGTCTAGGCCTTGGGATGGCCCAGACAAACATTATCAGGTTCTGCAGAGAGACAATGGCTGATTTAGATCATTCTACCCACGTTAGGGAAAGGGAGCTTGTGGGTACAGGTGGAAAGACAGGGAATCTTATAAGAGCTTTTCTCCTAGGCCCATGCATGCCAAGTTTCTCAACCACGGTTTAACCAATTACATCAGAATATCTTGAGAATAGGACCAACGGTGCATTTTTAACGCACTTCTGAGGTGGGAGCACTTACATCCAGGCAGAGGAGAAAAGCTCCAAAACAAACTCTTTCCTACAGCACCCTACAGTTCTGAAGTGGGGAATTTCAACTCTATGAACATACATGAAAATCCTGGGGGAGAAGAAAGTGTTTCCTATTACAAAGATGAGATGATCACTCTTTTATTATGTTGGTGCTTCATCTTATACTGTATTGGAGAGAAGCCCTGAACATATTTTCAGCCAGAATTCAATCCTTTTAACCCGTATTTGCCTAAAACAAGCCCAGAGGAGTGTGTGTGTGTGTGTGTGTGTGTGTGACCGTTTATTTTCAAGAAAGAACACCTTATATGACAGAAAGGTGACAACATATAGTTAAAAAGACATTTGACCTTGGATGGAGAAGCCTTTGAGTCCCAGAGCTGATTCAGACTAATTGTATTGCACATATAATCTCTCACATCCCTCTTGGGTCTAAATCCCCACAACTCTTACTTAGTTCAGGACCCTCTTGGTTCTGCTTCAGTTTCCCTTTCTCTTCCAGCCTAACTCACCTTTCTCTCTGTTTTTAAGATGTGCCTTGCAGCTTCCTCCATCCAGGATTAACTGCTGCTTATTTTTATAGTCTGGATTTCCATCTCTAACCTTTCCCCTTGTGCATTTAAACTCTTCCCATAAAGTGATCTTCTTTTAGTTACAATTTTATAAATAATAAGTTAATATTGGGTCTTACTAGCTTAGGCAGTCCCTTTCTGGACCTTTTTATTCAATTGAAATCTGAATAATTCCTTTATCCAAATGAATGAACAGTAACTTTCAGTTCTCAATGCAAGATTAGGATAGAATAAAATTTTTAAAAATGTTCTTCCCCAAACATTAATAAATATATAGTTATGTGTAAAGTCACCTGGGGCTTGAAATAATGGTGACCTTCCCATAATTAATCTAGTGTTAGGTCTTTCCATAAATTTCCCTATCTCTTTCAAGGTACTGTGATTCACTAACATAGATATCTTGATGTTACCTCTAATCAGGTTATCCTTATTGCTATTTGTGATTTTTCTTTTTCATGGCTGATGAACATAAACAGTTTCAAAAAGGACAAAAACAGTTTTATGTAGTTTAAAAAAATCTATGTAACATTTAACCTAGGCATAACATCTAATGTTCAACAGGAAATGTACATTTAACCCAGGAACTGAAATTCACTGTATCTCAGAATGTGTTAGGACCTCAGGAGCCACATAATTCAAAAACACAAACTGTCTTCTGTGATGTGTGAGCAATTCAATTTATCCAGTCAATAAAGAATAATACAGAGATGAAGTCAAAGGTATATTTCCTCTCAATTAACTGTTTTCTGGTTATTGGTTTTAGATTGTTTTCTAACAATTTGATGTTTCTAATAAATTATATGCTGTGTTCAATTGTGTTCCTTCTGCCCATACTGCTGACAGATCTTTCTAAAAAGCAAATCACATCATGTTACTCAGCTAATTAAAATCTTTATTCTGGTTCTCATGGTCTAAAACATTGATTTTTGACACTGGTTACACGTTAGGCCTGAAAAACTGGAAAATGATGCCCTTCTAAACCTATCACACATGAATCTTTCAGGATAGAGCTGGCCATAGTCATTTTTATTTTTTTTTTTATTTTATTTTTTTATTTTTTTATTAAAAAAATTTTTTTTTTTCAACGTTTATTTATTTTTGGGACAGAGAGAGACAGAGCATGAACGGGCGAGGGGCAGAGAGAGAGGGAGACACAGAATCGGAAACAGGCTCCAGGCTCCGAGCCGTCAGCCCAGAGCCCGACGCGGGGCTCGAACTCACAGACTGCGAGATCGTGACCTGGCTGAAGTCGGACACTTAACCGACTGCGCCACCCAGGCGCCCCCATAGTCATTTTTAAAATTAGGATCCTTGGATGACTCCAAATACAGTATTTGGAGTATCCCATTTCTACAAATGAGAACAGTTGGCTAAATATTCAAGCCCCATTTCCTCAGCAGAGCATATATGCAGGATGCTCACATACAGACTACTTCTCTAGTGTCCTAATTCTCTTCCCAACTGCACTTGGTTGCCCAAAATACACGAACGCTCATGTAGACACACACATATACCTGCTCAGCAGACATGTGCTTTTAGAGCAGTTTAAGATTTATAGCAAAATTGAAGGGAAGGTAAAGAGATTTCCCGTATATCCCCTTCACCAACACGTGCATAGCCTCCCCAACTAGAGTTATCAATATCCTCCATTAGAGTGGTACATCTGTTACAATTGGTGAACCTAAATTGATACATCATTATTACTCAGTGTTTATACTTTCCGTTATAGTTCACTCCTGGCGTTGTATATTCTATGGTTTGGGACAAATATATAATCATATGTATCAATCAATCAATCATTACGGTATCATAGAGTATTTCCACTGTCCTAAGAATCTTCTGCACTCTATCTATTCATCCCCCTACTCCCTGCCAACCCCTGGCAGCCACTGATCTTTCTCATTCATTCATTCATTATTTAAATTCAATATACAGTGTAATATTGGTTTCATAAGTAGACTTCAGTGATTCATCACTTACATACAACACCCAGTACTCATCACAGCAAGTGCCCTCCTTAATATCCATCCCCTACCCACTTCCCTCCATCAATCCTCAGATTGTTCTCTATCCTTAAGAATCTCCTGTGGTTTGTTTCCCTTTCTTCTCTTCCCCCCACCCTTCCCATATGTTCATTTGTTTCTTAAATTCCACATATGGGAGAAGATATTTGCAAATGACATATCTGAAAAACCTATAAAGAACTTATCAAACTCAACAGCCAAAAAACTAATAACCCAGTTAAGAAGTGGGCAGAAGACATGAATAGACACTTTTCCGAAGAAGACATCCAGATGGCTAATAGACACATGAAAAGATGCTCAACATCACTTATTGTCAGGAAAATACGAATCAAAACCACCATGAGATACCAGCTCACACCTGTAAGAATGGCTAAAATTAACGACACAAGAAACAACAGGTGTTGGTGAGGATGTGGAAAAAGGGAAACCCTCTTGCACTTTGGTGGGAATGCAAACTGGTGCAGCCACTCTGGAAAACAGTATGGAGGTTCCTCAAAAAACCTGGTCTCTATAGTTTCTCCTTTCCAGAATATCGTATAGTTGGAATCATATATAGTCTTTTCAGATTAGCTTATGTCACTCTTAGCTGCTTTAAAACTGCTTGAAGTTTCATAAATGAACCTCAGAGGAGAGTTAAAAGCTAAGTGAATGTGGTCAGTCTAAGTTCTGGATCATCGTGTCACACAGGGAAAACTTTAGAAGAACTCTAGTTTGCTCAGGTACCTTGGTCCAATGAAGAAGAGCTGCACCTCACCTCCTCCTCTCTCCTGCTGCAAGGTGAACCACAGGGATCTCATAGAAGGGTTATGCACTGACTGAACCACCACACCCACACTGAAGGCACACAGCTAACTGGACCGTGGAGGAAATGTCTCCTCCACAGCCCAGGGAAGGACCATATTGTGTTCTCTTGCTTTCCCTGCAAATATGTGAAGACCAGGAAGGAAGCAAAGACCAACTTTAATTTCCAGCATCTAACATGCCACTAGAATTCTGCTAGTCCTGGTTATTTGCTGTGCTCCACAGATCAGTTGGGACAAAATCCCTCAAGACCCATATCCCATATCCATAGTTCTAGAGCTAGCAAAGTGCTTTTTTAATAATAACCTAGGCTAAAGTTTATTGATAAATGATAATAGTAATCATAGCTACCATACACTGAGTGTTTCCTGTATACCAGAAACTGAATTACATTGTTCTTATATGCTACCTTTGTATTTTAATTCTTACAAAAACTATGGTTGAGGAGTATTATCTCCATTATACTGATGAGAAAGCTGATGATGAAAATCATATCATTGAAACTAAATTTCAGTTTTCCTTTTGCTAGTCACTATACTAAGTGTCTTAGCTATACTAAATCATTTAATTTTTATTACTACGAATTGAATTATAGACCAATGTTATTCTACTTTTGCAAGTGAGGAAATTGGAACAGAGAGAAGTAAACTTGCCCAAGGTTACTCAGCTACTATCTAACATAAGTACTTTGACTTCAGAGCAATGGTCTTAATTATGATGCAGTACACTGTTATTTAAACACTGGCCTTGGACTTCAACTCCCTATTATTATCCAATATTTAATAGTCTATAATGATTACATGACTTACAAAAATTATTCCTCTTCTAAAATTGTAAGCCATATTTGTCAGTCTTTTTTGTAATACACCATCTAGAATGCAGATATTTAACAAACAGATACACGGAGAAAGAAGCAGATCTAGAAATTTAAAAAAATAATTTTACTATGACTTGAGAAATAAAAATAAATTTCATTAATTGAAAGTATTTTTAAGGAGTATATTCTATTAGTCCCCTAGGCAACGTTATTCATTTGCACAGTGGTGCAAGGCCATTGGCCTATATTTAGAGGATATTTTAAGAAACTATCTCTATGAATCTTTGTGCTTTACTTGCATATGGCTGATGAGGTAGTTGTTTATATTTCACAATGTCTTCTTAATTGGAACCATTGGGGAAACGTCTCTCTGATCTCATTTTCATTAAAAGTTGTGCTTCCCCTGAGAAAATGATTTGCTTTAATTTTATGAACCTTGTAAATCATGTAACATATTTTGATTACCCCTTCATACTGGCTGCCAAAAATTGCAGAGACAAATTTATAACATACCTAAAGCAAATATTTAGAGAATCATAGCCCATATTTGGTATACTAACTTCAGTAAAAACTACATTTTGCATTCCTACATTTATTTCATCATAAATGCTAAAGTATCTTTGCAAGCCAAGGCTATGTGAATATTATCATTAGTGTTCATCTGACCCAGTAGATGAAATCTACCCCAATCAAGTTGACTTGATTAAAAAAAAAAACCTGAAAAAAAATATAATCTATTTTTGGAGATTAAGAGCACAGAGGACCTAAAATGGAAATAACCAAACCATGAGGGTTCTTGAATTTGCAGAATGTAAGAAAAGGAAATGCTATTTTGTAGGGAAGGACTAAATGTGAAAGTACAACACAATTATTTCAAATAGCAAAAGCTGTGATCTTCACTAGATGTTAGTGGCTAAGTGCACAGACTCTGAAGCCAGACCTCCTGGGTTCAATCCTATCTCTTATTAAAAGAACTAAGTGAGCTACTTAGCATCACTGTATCTCAGTTTCCTCATTTGTATAGTAGAGATAATAGTTCCTACTGTATAGGAATTGCTGCAATGATTAAATGAATTTACATAAACTTCTTAACTGTGCCTGTCATAAGCACTATAGTTGTTAGATATTGCTTGCTGGATTTTCCACAAGTGCTAATATTATCAAGAATGATATTAACAGTAGAGATAGAAATGACCTGAAGTTAACATCGTCAGTGAAAGAAGAAAACTAACTGGGAGGTCAGTTTATGATGGCTTAGGGAGGAGTAGTAGGAAAAGTCCTTCAAGACAATGTGTGCTTTGAAAGATGCAAGAGAAAAAAAACCAAAACCCAAAAACCAAATGGAAGATTCTACAGCATCAAGCAGGACAATACTCCCACCTCTAGATTCTGGAGTAAAGGGTGTGATGAAAGCCAGGTCTCTGAGAAGGCTGCAGGGGAATATTAACAGTCTCAGAAGCTACTTTTCAGTTAAGAAGGTAATGGAAAAAGCTACGTAAATTTGGAGATTATAGGGGTACCTGGGTGGCTCAGTTGGTTTAGCATCTGACTCTTGGTTTCAGGTCAGGTCATGATCTCAAAGTTGGTGGATTTGAGCCCCGCATCAGGCTCCACTTTTGGGATTCTCTCTCTCTCCAACTCTCTCTGCCCCTCCCCCACTTGTGCTCACTTGCGCTCTCTCAATAAACATTAAAAAAAATCAAAATTTTAAGATTATAGGTATTTGTTATTGCCTATCAAAAGTTACAGTTTGAAACTAGTTTTCTTATACTCCTTCCCTTCTCTGTGCTAACAACTGCCATGATGTGTTTAACCATTTCAATTCTTCCTAAATGAGATATTTTCCATTTTCATAGACATTACAAGTCTCTTCTGAATAGCTAGATGCTTAAGTTCTCCAACTACTTACATACTGTGACCTACTACCACTTCTATGTTAGATGCTTCACATACGTGCTTCCTTTTTTATATATTTTTTTTAAAAATTATTTTTGAGAGAGTGAGCAAATGAGCAAGGAAGGGGCAGGGAAAGAGGGAGTGAGAGAATCCCAAGCAGGCTATACACTGTCAGCATAGAGCCCGATGTGGGGCTTGAACTCACCAATTGTGAGATCATGACCTGAGCTGAAACCAAGAGTCAGGTGCTTAACTGACTGAGCCACCCAGGTGCCCCTGTGCCTCCTTCTTATACCTAAAGTGGAAACGACTGCTTATTGTGCATAGTGTCAATGTGAAGGAAATGATTCCTTCCACAGTTTATACTGGAATTCTCCAAAGGGAATAATTGATATTATCTGTTAAATTTCATCCATGTGAAAAGCATTATGCTGAAAATCCATCA
Organism: Puma concolor; assembly: GCF_028749965.1. Lineage (NCBI taxonomy): Eukaryota > Metazoa > Chordata > Mammalia > Carnivora > Felidae > Puma > Puma concolor. The sequence continues at coordinate 178,664,713 of NC_141667.1, forward strand.
TCTAGAATACCAGACATCATCAATAACACTTCAGAAATCATTGTGGAGTAGAAGATAAACTAAGATATTTTATTATTGATTGGTAGGCATTTACAACATTTTTCACCTGCATATAATAGGAAGCTGAGAAGAAAACATGGATCCAACATGAATTTTATTTGGTATGTGAGGCAGAAAGAAAACCAGAGATGTTGGAAATATCCAAGCTACCTGGAGGCAATCACTATTAAATATTGTCCATTTCACTGAAATGATTATTAAGTGTGCCCTTAAAGCTTGTAATAAGAATATTCCAGAACTCAATTTTGGGTCTGAGCACAAAGTTCCACCTGAGAATACTTCATGAGAGCAGCATTCTCATGAAAGTCAGATTTTAGTTAACGTACTAAAGTGACAGAAAAGCCAAACGAATTTATTTTTTTTTTAATTTTTTTTCAACGTTTTTTATTTATTTTTGGGACAGAGAGAGACAGAGCATGAACGGGGGAGGGGCAGAGAGAGAGGGAGACACAGAATCGGAAACAGGCTCCAGGCTCCGGGCCATCCGCCCAGAGCCCGACGCGGGGCTCGAACTCACGGACCGCGAGATCGTGACCTGAGCTGAAGTCGGACGCTTAACCGACTGCGCCACCCAGGCGCCCCAACGAATTTAAAGATTAGAGGGTTTATTGGTCAATCCACAGTAATTTCAGAGAGTACAATGGAAAGGTTTTGTAGAGCTCAGATTACAAGATACACAGAGGGGTGGTGGTAAAATAGGTGCTCTGGGAGTTTTGGGTTTCTGGAAGTTAGATGTGAATGACCGTAAGGCACGGAGAGATTGCTCTTGAAAATTGTTTAAAGAAAGGTGGTCTATTTAAGCTGAAATTAGTAATTGCCTGGCTTCATGAAATTGGGCTTCTGAACAGCAACTCCCTTCAAGGACCCTGGGTGACTGATGGACATGGAAGGACAACCTAACAGGGAACTCATGATAAGACATCAGTGATACTGCTTTCACAGGCAGCCATAGAAGGCATGACAATACCAGAGAAAAATTCTAAGTAGTAATCCTTTAGAAGACTGTTTTTATTCCTGTTAATGTCGTTAAAATGAGTGAGGGTGTATATTAAGTGGATTTATCCTGTAACGGGCCAGACGGGTATGGAATAAATGGATATATCGCTGAGAAGTTGCCCAGTGATGGAACATACACCCTGCTCTTCTTAAATTTGCTATCTGTTGGAAAGCAAGAAGTCATGAAAAGGCTTACATAAGTAACAAAAAGTAAAATTCTAGGAATAGCCCAACTCTTAGAGTTGAAGTATGATGGAATTTGCCCATTAGAGAGGTTGAGAGGTCAAAGTAGCTAGAGTACAAAGTTGTGAAGAGGGATGAAACGGAGCAGCAGGTGTTAAGCAGACCATTTTAGGAGTGGCTTTAAGCCATGGACACACTTTAAGCAGGTGGCTAAAATAATGTCTGCTTTCAAGAGGGCTAGGGGTGTAGAATGAACAGCTATAAAGCTGTATCAATAGTACTGACCAGAGGAATTTGAGTGAATTGTGGAATTCAGCGGCCACCTGAGACCCTCCTCTCCAATGAACCCAGATTTCTGTAGGAAGTGCACACAGTCCCCTTAATTTCTTTTAATTCTTCAGGGATCATGTTCCGATGATTACTTTTTAACTTGATTTTCCACTGCTGTTGGACGCTTGGTCTGTCACAGTTTATTCCAATTGCTGAACCTCTCTCTGCCTCCAACTTGATAGCCACAGATCGCAGTTCATTCTCCATGCTTTATTCAGTACAGCACTCACACATGACCTTTTGACTTGGTAACAGAGGCTTTTTTGGTGATGGAAAGAGCAGTCCACCAACAGTAAAAAAGAAACCCAAAGTGAAATCAGACGTAATAGTGCCTAGTATTTGACTACTAACCCTAACAGCTCAACATTCATATTGTGTCGCATTTCCCCATCTGCTGCCGATAGTGCACATTCTCAACCCTTCAATATCTCTACCTCCCAGCTCCTCAGACTGCTTCCACACCCCGGATTTAGATGAATTCACATGCAGAACACTTTAGCTGTCATTCTGTCACTATTGTATGATCTCCCTCCATTCACGGAAGTATTTTAAACAAAAAGCAACTTACACCAGAGGAAAAATTATGAAAATATTTTTGTGCAGAAGGGACGGCAGTCATCTGTGTGGTTTTAAACAACACGTTTTTATACCTTAAAACAACAACAACCAAAGAAAACAACACACAGGCAGCTACTACCACTTACTGAGAAAACATCAGAGGAAGTTTCTAATAGAGATCAGGAGTTGTATTCAAATGGAATCAATCAAATTGAGTTTCTCCCTACCTGCTAACATCTGGGCAATCTGCCAATGCAATAAAAATTCAATAAACTTATAAATTATTACCAGAGCATGCAGGCCTCTTTTTCTACCAGTGTGCATAAAGATTGCTTATGGTATTAAGCATGTGAAAAATTAATTAAAAACTACAACTGTTATTTTTGTAACTATTTACCGTTACTGATTTCCATTCTTTGCTTTAAATATAGTGCTATGGGAGAAATGAGGATAAACAGGGAAAAAATAGTCTTAAAGATTTTAGTTTTAAGATCTGCAGCTGAGACGATAGAGGAATGTAGCCTACAGGAAGTGCATTTGTTTCTACGTCGTTGTCCATAAATCTAATTATACTTTTACTTCATTATGGACTTTCAAGAACAAAGAAATTTCACTGAGAAAACAGAATATATTTTTATGTATCTTAAAGCAGATTTCCAGCTGGAAGGATTAACGTACATTTTAAAATAACAGGTACCCATTTTTAAACAAACTGGATTCACCAATAAATTCACCACCTTGTGGAAAAACATAGTTGATTTCCAATGCCAATTATGCTTTTGAGTTCTTGAATGAGCCACTGATTCTGGAATAAATACTTGAAGCAGCTTTGTTAGAAAAACCATTTAGGGATAGGACAGTTTTTTGCCAAGTCTAGGATTCATCCAAGCAGTGCTGGCATTAGGAATTACTTTGTATCATACTCAGTAGGTACATAAAAATATATATGTCAAAGTAATTTTTAATCCATTTCTGATGAGATTTACCTGAAAATAAAGGATTTCTTTTCAGTCAGTATTGAATTAACTCCTAAGTACTGATGAAATCATTGATTTAACTGTATACGGCATTAGAGTCAGTCCACAAGGGGGCTCCCTTGCTTTAGATTTCCTTCAAAACGGATTATGACATTTAGATGATTTTTTTTTTTTTTTTTACCTTTGCAGAATTTAATAAACCAATTTTAAATGCACCAGAAACTCTGAAATGTATTAATGGGTCACACTAACCTTAAAGAAAGAAGTACAGCCTCCACACTCTCTGGGACATCTGATTTTTCTTAGCAAAAACTTTTTTTTTTCTTTGAACAAATGTCATACCATTCGTCAACTATCACAAAATCGTGCTTCTCTAAGTTGTATATAGCCAACTCTATCAATGATACACAAACGCTAGGAGACCAATAACAAAACCGCAATGGTTAGTTCTGAGAAATCCCCATGATTTCCACAAGACAAAATATGTCAAATGTGCATATAGCACATGTCATTTTTTTAACGTGAGTCAAAGAAAAAAAAAACTATTCTGCTTCTTCCATAAAATAGGATTTGGTGATCTTTGAAAATATCTACTTGGCTATGCATTTGTTGGGTTCTCTTTCACCAATCCCACTATTTATTCAATTCCAGAGATTTGCTGGAGTGTGTACTTCATCACAAACCTTGTTTTCAAAACTGGATGGATTTTACAGATGAAGACAAACTGATACCTCCAAGCAGCTTACAGTTTCCTAGTAGGAGTGAAATGATATGTACACAATTGTGTGACAACATGGACGGAGGTGCTGAATATGGGGAGGTTTGTATCTTCACAAACTAGAAAAACTATGCATTTATGTTTACAAATACATGAAATATTGCATAATTCAAATGTGAAGAAAATTTTTGCTGCTTATTTGTCTTATACTAGTCCCTGCTGGAGATATTTTTTGTGCATCCTTTTATATAATCTTCATACCCTAAACCATGCCATGGCCTATATTTCTATCTGTTGAGCTCTTATTTCCCTGCAGACAACAATGGAGGACTAAAAATCCAGTGATGCCCAGTTTGGTCTCTAGGTGGCAAACAAGCCCTTTTTTGTTATGAAGCAGAAGTCCCTATCCTGTTCCATCCCCTTTTCTAAGAAAGAGTAAAATTCCTCAGGAAATGATAGAAGCTTTCAAATCTCACAAAATTCTGTGAGTAGCAACACAACTTAGATATTAATTCGAAAGAGGAATAAAACACGTGACTGGAAGTTTTATGTTACCAAGAACAACTCTCAAATAACTGAAATATTTTTATACTGAGGGGAAGGGACTAGGAAGAGATAACATGGAATTGGAATATTGGAATATAAGCTGATTCTGGAAGGTAAGCTATAAAAGGACAAGGATCCTTATGTTTCTGTTGCCCCATTTCTATATTCCTAGCGCCTAATATATAGTAAACGTTATTTGGTCAATAATCTGCTTCCCCACTTTCTTCTGTTATGACTTAGAGAATAAATATTTTTGAGTTTGTTAGCCATACTGGGTCTGTCCCAACGATGAAACTCTGTTTTTAATTTGACAGCAGCCATGTCCAATGATAATAATAAAAGAATGAACATGGCTATGTTCCAGTAAAATTTATAAAAAACAGGTGCCCAGCCCATCGTCTAGGTTCTTTGGTTCTCACTACACATCTTCTTTCTTGTTCCTTAGTGGCTCAAGAGTTTATAAAGTCATACTTCACGGCTCATGGCAAACCAGATATTCTGGGAGTATAGAACCATGCCTTAAAATTTACAATGGGATCTTTTTGCTTAGACAATTTATTAACAGAGGTCTAATTTTATTAGACAATTTATTACTAGGGCCCAATTTTGTCTCTTCTAAAAGCAGTGGTCCTTTGTGAGTACCTCTAACTGGACTGAACCAGCCTCTCCAATCCCACATTTTAAGTTGATAATAATAGTTGAAAATGAGTAACAGTTACCTATCACATAGCAGATTAAAGCAGAGGTCTTTACTATCTGACGGTTTTCAGTTTAAATGTTTGCTTGCCCTATAATACTTCCGTTACAATAGTCACTTGAAAAAAATGTACAATAAAAAACTGCCTCCAAACTTCCCTCAATTTATATGGCTCAGCAAAAAATAATATCAGCCAGAGAGTACATGAATTCCTAAAGAAGCAAGTTTAGTAGCCATAACTGTGCAAATCCTGTTACCTTCATTCTCTGCTCCTCCATCCCTGTATCCCTAACATCAGATCTTTACTGTAGTATCAGTGAAAAAGAGATACTGCAATCAACCTAATAAACAGAGATATACTTGGAAAAAGAACAAGGGTGCACATCTATTTTCACACCTATTTCTAATTAATCGTTGACATCTGATGGTAAATTTAATGTGTTAACTAGACTAGGCCACGGGATACCCAAGTATTTGCTCAAACATAATTCTGGATGCATATGTGAGGGTATTTGGGCATGGGATTAACATTTAAATCAGTAGACAAAGTAAAAAAAAAGATTGCCCTCCACAATGTGAGTGGGCCTCATCCAATCAGAAGCCTAATGAAACAAAAAGCCAGACCTTCTACTGAGAGAGAATTCTTCCTGACTAAAGTTCTTTGAACTTGGAGATAGTCTTTTTTCCTGCCTTTGGATTGGAACTGAAATATAAGTTCTTCCTGGATATTAATCCTGCTGAAACTTTAGATCGGAGCTACACCATTCTCTCTCTCGGTTCTTAAGACTTCAGATTCAAGCTGGAATTAAGCCATTGGCTCTTCATTCTCCAGCTTGATGACTCACCCTGCAGATTCTGGGACTTCTCAGCCTCCATATTCATATGAAGCAATTACTTATAACAAATCTCTACCTAAGTCTTTAATATATATACTATATACTATGTAATATACACATACCCCATTGATTCTCTGGAGAACACTATATACACACACGTGTGGTTTCACTGGGTACCGAGCTCCCTTTCACAGTCCAGATACTCTCCTATACTCTGTGCTTCATCTGTGAACACAGACTCAAGAGCCTTTCTCTGCTTTGACTAGGAATTCAATGAACGCTTCACTTCTTTAGGATATTTGCTACAGCTGAAATCTTGATATTCTTATCTCTACAATGAATGTTTTCACTATTCAAGTTGAGTATAGGAAGGGAATCTACTTCTTCTGCAGGTGAGCACATACCAGAGGAGGAGGATGTGGTTGACATTCCAAATTGGAACATCATTGTGTTTTCCTAGTACACTCTGGTCAAGTTGAATTCCAAAGATATTTTAATTTTTTAGGGTTTCATAGAAAATCAACATTATGAAATTTTTAAATATATTCAATCTTCCACCTAATTCTCTAATAACTCTTGGAACATGGCATTGATGCAGTTTAGAAACCAAGAAATGCTATTGTTCTTTTGGTTGGTTGCCCAATTTCTTAAAGTTTGGATTGACTTTATAAGTCTCCAGCTTGTGGATATATGCTGATTTGTTTAATCTACTTAATGGATAAAAAAGCAGTCTTTGAACTGCACTGACATTAGTGATGAGGCTGAAGAAACCAAGGCATTTGGTTTACATAAAGTTCTATTGAAATGTCTGGAACCAAAGCAGCAGTGTGTATTTCAAGGCTGTTTAGAAAACAAGACATAAATCTTTACTTGATAAGAGGAACAAATCAATAGAAAACAAAACACATTTATATGCTCCTGATAGCACTACAAATGGGGAATAGAACACTTAGCTTAACCTATTGCTCAAGAAGAGCCATTAAACTCTGTTGCACACAGTGAATATCATTCAGGAATTTTGATACTTTTTTTGAAGGGCTTCTATTTTTTAAGTACCTCTAGCCCCTCTTGTATGAGTTGAAAATTTAATAAGTTTTCTTATTTTTAACACTGTGAGATTTCCCTGCAATGTGCTGAAACAAACAGAAAAAGGAAACAGTGTGTTCCCTTACAACTAAAGAAAATCTACCTTGGCATTCATAGTCTGCTAGGCAAAATCATTGGTTTTGTTTTGGTTATTGAAGAGCTAGAAAATATGTAGTGAGGAAGGAAAATAACTGTGACCCAATACTGAATATTAAATCAAATTAACAGGCAAAGATAGAGTCATGACCCCAGAGATTACACAATGAAGGAAATTTCCATCAGATCTTGAATTTGATTTATATCTGTTAGTAATGAAAATAATGAAGAATTATCTTTGTGTTATACTCTCTTAACCCTGTCAAAAAAAAGTTTTTCCCATTTTCAAATGGTTCTATAGAAAATTCCTAGTGATTTACTACTTGAAACAGAATCTAGCATTGTGAAAAATGAATTCCTCACTGCAACACTTTTGTCTTATGCTCTCAGTAGACATTAAGTTTGTGCTTCAGAAAGTGATTGTACATAAAAGCAGAGAGAGGCATGGATCCTATATTCCCCTTCTAAGACTGAAGCCTTGCAAAGCCAGGTTTCATCACCCCGTTTTAAATCCCATGGGATTTTGGACATTCCATTTAGAGATGGATTTTTTAATTTTAAAAAATCCCCATGTGTTCTTTTATACATTATAATAAAATACGTTTATCTCTGGTCACATAGCACAAGCTTGTTGCTTCTGCTCTGACATGGTTAGTTAGCACACTAAAGGGTATTTAGAAAGTATTCAGATATGGTGTGGCCATGGGTCACACAGATGTTGAAAAGTTTCCTCTGTGCAGTCTGAAGCAGCAAGTGTGATTAAACTATGAAGTAGTATTTCTAATCCAGTGCCAAAAAAAAAAAAAAAAAAAGAAAAAAGAAAAAAGAATGAGCAAAGGAAATATTTTTACTCAATTTTGCTAAATTTAAAACTTTTTGATTTCTCCCTTGGTCTTGTACCCTTTCACCTTCTTATGTTTACACTGATATTCAAACTGGTTCCAATTAAATGAGTTTATTGGTGCACAAATTCTAATTTGTTTAAGTATAAACAAACATTCCTATGATAATAAGGTGTAGGTGTGTTGTACCAGTACATGAAATGAATTCACAAAAAAGTTACTTCTTATAAAACAGAACTTAAAAAGATTCACATCCATTAAAAAATATTTTTAATAAAAATAGTAGGCTCACAAGCCTATGGCCTTGATTCAGCTCTTAAAATGTCCTCTCCAGAAACATGAAAGGTGGCTCAGAGATTGTCTACGTGATCAGATGGAATGCATTTAGAGGGACATTGGAATTATCTCCAACTTACTAGCTTTGCAATACTATTCTAAAAACAAACTTATGTAAAGCCTTTTTTCCCAAGGTGAAAAATTTTTATACTCAATTTTTAACCTATCTTTATAATTAAATGCTATAATTAATAATTGCTTTAATAAAATAGAATTCTCCATTTAATAGGTTAAATATAGAAAAGAACAGATAGGCTAAACATCCACCATTTTTTGGTAAGAAATATACACTCATGAGTCCTCTTATATTAACTGCTACATTATACTAGAGTGCATATAGATACACACCCAGGGTTCATAAAACCTATACAAGAATGCGGATTTCCTTGTCCCCAGTAATGTTCTTTACCACAGATTACTAGAATGATCTACACAGTTATTCATATGCAGTCAACACAGAGTTGACAGTCATTTAATAATCTCAAAACAAATGCAAAGTTGATGGTTAGATAATGCATCACAGAAGATCTGTGGGATCTTTTCCAGCATCTAATGTTAGTGCCCATTTTGCAAAGGATTTTAAGCAATCTTTGAGGACATGGCTTATTTTTTCCCCTTTGAGTTTGCCTTCCTTTTTTGAGATGTGCTCCTTTTCTATTTTTTTTAGCTCTATCAATCCTGCAGGGTTAATATCTGCCTTTCTGACCATTTTAGGATTCTGGATGCTCTTATAATCTGACAATGGTCAGATTTTTGCTATTAAATTTATATTGTAATATTGTAATTAACTTTATATTGAATTTATTTCCTAAAATTGGCCATGTACTTCTTAAGGGAAGTGACCACATGTTAGATATTTTTGGACTTCCTTTGAATCACAAAGTGCCTCAGTGGAAGATCAAGGAATGCATAAATGGATTTATAGTTATTTAAAAACTTTAACCTGTTACCTGTACCAATTCCATTTGCTTATTCTATGTCTCAGAGCAAGTACAAATGATCAAGAGTTGTTTTATTCTTAGATTGAATTCATGAATTCTACTCCATAATGTTGGCATCAATGGATGTCAGAATATTCAAGAAAATAATTTTTTGCCCGTTATGATGCCCATTAAACTTTTATTAATGATTTTAATAAAACTGAAAGAAGCAACCAGTAAATAATTGGTTGGTTGAGAAATTCCTAACTTCACACTTCTTGATAGTTTAAATTATTGATCTTATTTGCCATGGTGCTGGCATTTGACCAAGTATCCTGCCAAGTTAGTAATTAAAATACAAATTGGTTTTATGAATCAAAGTGCTTTCTTTCTAGATAGATAAATCCTCAGGGACACTGGCAATTGATATCATACACACTTGTAATGTCAAACAAGAAAAGGTTAGTTGCAATTATAGACAGAAAACCATTAGTGGGGCTTTTGGATTGTACTGATACAATTACTCTAGCCTGGGATTCTTGGTCTAAGCACTATTGTCCATTGAAATAAAATTTGCCAGAAAATCTGCACTATGAAGCATTTAGGTGATAGTAATCCCCTTTAAAATGAAGATAATGCAGTCTCATATTGTCTGTGTTGATTTATAAATCTATAATTTCAAACTCTGAAAAATAAACATCTCTCATGATGGTTATGTTCCCTTTCTATTCTTGACAGGCCTATTTCAAACAGACCATACCTGGGGAATGAACTACATTACAAACCTCTAAAGTCCTAAGTATCATTCTGAGGATGATATTGCCTCAAAAGTAACTTTACAAACTCAGTACACATATTCCACTTGAAATTGGGTGTCTTCTTCCCTCCTACCTATTAGTGGAAAGAGGCATGAGTGCCTAGAGGGAGAAACCAGGTCCTAGATGGGGAGCACAAGGGAGTTACACGTTTCAAAAGGGCACGGAACAACTATTCTTAGAGTCTGGGTATGTATGGAAAAGGAACAAGCTGTAAGTATAAAAACTGATGTGATACACCACCTTCTGGATGTTGTTTCCTTGTTTCCTTTTATACTTCTCTTCATCCTTGTTACTGAAAATAGAATGAGAAGGGGAAAGTTACAGTAGAAGGAGGGTCTCCGCCTCATTTTCAATTAGCAATAATCGCTCCTCGGATAAACCTCATTGGCTACGATACTGCCACTGCACAAAGCTTCCGCCTCATTTTCAAGCATATCCTTACTGAGGTACATTTCATTATGACTTGCGTGAGAATTGCTCCACTTCTTGTTACATACATATTTTCTTCATCATTTAGATATTCCTTTTCCCACGTGGATTTTCTGAAAACCAGGGGTATATCCCAGCTACCTTTTGACATAAATAATAAAAGATGCAGACCCCTTCTTCTGTGTTCTCCTCTGTATTCCAGCATAAAAAGGAAGTGAAGAAGCCGGGGCTCTAAATGTGAGGTCGTATGCAGGGTTGGAGTCTCTAGCCAGTGGTTCTCCAGCTCTCTTGTTATCTTTTACCGTTTGAGTCAAATTACGAGACTCCAACAAAAGTAACTACTGCACACAGTTCATTATTTGGTTCATGTATGTTTTAAAAATACTTCTAAAATTGTGAAATATTGGAGACAGTGATGAGGTTGAATATTAAGTTGACTTCAGAAAACAAGGAAAGGGAGATCTTAGATGGGCTATTATCATGGCCTCATTACTTGACATCCCAAGTAGATACAGGTGGTAAGACACGAAGAGTAAAATATTAATCCAATAATAAATTCAGTTAAAATAATCCATTTCGGTTATGTAGCATATGTTCACATCTTGGTGCAAAAGTCCTTTGGATGGAAAGTCACCCACCTTTTCCCAGGAGTCCAAAGGAAGGAACCCAAACAGGACTATGAAGATGACAAATGATTGTAGGATGAAGATTGCTCTTTTCTCATCTGCCAATTTAAATGTATCCTTCTAAGTATATGAATGTTACTTAATACTGGAGCTTAGTTAAAAAAAAAATACAGAGAGAGAGAGAGAGAGAGAGAGAATCAGACACTGACCGGGTCTGTGGCGTAGCAAGGACAGCTCAGTGGTTTGAACTGTAGGGTTGGTGGATAGCAGGTAAGAAAGAATTCCCCTACACAACCAGAGAGCAAGAACAGTTCATGCAGCCCCAGGTTGTAGATGCCATTCTTAGATAACCCATATACAGACCAATGGGGAGATGACTTGTATTATCTGAATCAGAATTTTCAATAGAGAAAAACAATCTTTTTTTCTACTTCTAGAAGCATTATTTGCCACTAAAAAGTCTTTATTATTTATAATAACAAAAATGTGTATTCTTCAGGAATGCTGTCAAGGCTACAATTGTATTTTCTCAAAAAATTTTTAAAACTCACATAAGGTCAAACAAACCATCAGGGGTCTCAAGCCAGCAGAACCATCACATATGAAGAAGGGGCGAAACTGGCTATTCCAGAAAGGAGGTTTAGGAGGAGGTAGGGATGCAGGAAATAGAAGAAAGATTCTTGCCCAGTATGTGATGACACCTTAGCTTCCTTCAAAATTTTAGTAAATTAATACTCATGAAGTGTTTCAGGCAAGTCATTTTGTTGGGGGATGAAGGATATGAAAGAATGGGTCTTTATGTTTAGCTTGATGCAGGAGATGCTGTGTCAGCAAATCTGGAACAGGAGTACACAGAAAGATGGGGAAAGAAAATTGTATAGAATTTGAAAAATTTCAGAAGCTATGCATGTGGAGGGGGTAATCTGAACTAGTGTATGACACGACGTTGGGAATTAAATCCAAATTTATCTGCAGTGGGCTTTTAGCTAACTGGTGGTTTATAATATAGAGTCACTTTTTAAAAATCTAAATCTGTGTGGATATATGCTTATATGCAATTGAGATCTTACTATATATAAATGTCTTCATTTTTTGAGGCTATAATTTGTTCTAAAAAAGCTACAAATGTATTAGTAAACATGATTTCTATAGTATTTTGTAAAAGGAACACTCCATATTTTATTTAAAATTTCTGCTTAGATTTTTTTTTTTCAGATCAGTTTGGAATTACATTTAATGCTGTAATAAACAACCATGTACTTAAATAGTTTTAAATATGATCGCCTCCTTTGGAGAAATTCCTGGAAGTTTTATCTTTAACGCTATTGATACCTACTGGCAAATCACTTTCCAGGAACTTACCACTTTCTACTCACCCCGGAAATCTCCTTTTCATCAACTTTCAGTGGAAGGGAGTACTAGCAAATTTTGATTTTTGGTATTTTCAATCTGGCAATATTTTTTTTAAGTTTAAATCTCAGGAGTGCCTAGGTGGCTCTGTCAGTTCAGCAGCTGACTTCAGCTCAGGTCATGATCTTGCAGTCTGTGAGTTAGATCCCCATGTCAGGCTCTGTGCTGACAGCTCAGAGCCTGGAGCCTGCTTCAGATTCTGTGTCTCCCTCTCTCTCTGCCCCTCTCTGCTTGCACTCTCTCTCAAAAATAAACAAACATTTAAAAATGTTTAAAAAAAATAAATTTGGCATCTGGTGGCTCAGTCAGTTGAGTGTCCAATTCTTGATTTTGGCTCTGGTCATGATCTCATGGTTTACAAGACTGAGCCTTTCATCAGCCTGCTTGGATTCTCTCTCTCCCTCTCTCTCTGCCCCTCCCAGCTCACATTCCCTTGTTCTCAAAATAAACAGACACGAAAACAAAATTTAAAAATTAAATTTGACCACTAACAAATAGTATGAATATGTTAATTTTTGGGAGGTCTTGGTTTTCTAATGGATTTGTATAATATTTGTATAAGAATATTAATGAATATTAAATGTTTCAGACATATTACTTGGAGCTATATTAATACAAGTATTTTTGAAAAGGTTTCTTTGAAATCTAAGTGAATTAACTTTATACCTTTTGGAAGAGTTCCTTATGTTTAGAAAGTGCTACATATATTAGCTTTTTACGATTATTAGTACCTCACTTACAAATCGTCAATTATAAAAGAACTTACAAAATTCTTACCATTGAAGATATCTTAGCAACTATGGAGAAAAATGGTAATAGATACTTTCACTATTGGATAACTTAGTCTAATTATAAAACATGTTTTTTTTTTTTATACTTTTATGTATTTTTGAGAGACAGAGCACAAGTGGGGGAGGAACAGAGACAGAGGGAGACACAATTTGAAGCAGGCTCTAGGCTCCAAGCTGTCAGCACAGAACTCGATGCCGGGCTCGAACTCACAAACCGTGAGATCTGACCTGAGCCGAAGTCGGACGATTAACCAACTGAGCCACCCAAGTGCCCCAATTATGAAACATGTTTTAAAGAAACAAGTAAAATAACCACTCTGGCTCAAGTTGGGGGAGGGGGGAAGAAGTGCCACCAACTCAGTTTTTCCTGGTCTTCAGAGTGATCCGTCTTCAAGACACCTCTTAAGAACTTTCAGTGTCACTGAACATCAAGTATTGAACACCATTACCAAAGATCAAATCCCTCATTTAAAAATAAGATTCAACCATCCCTGAGAAACAAATTAACAGTCCTTGATCATACAAGTTAAAAGAGGCACATCCTTTTATATTCTTTCTTTGCAGTTGATACAGAATAAAAGAAAATCAATGTAGTATATTCTCCAAGAGTATGAAGTAAAAGAGTCCTTATTTCAAAACATTTTGTAAAAAGAAAATCAGGAACTATTTGCCTGGTTATTTGTTTTGTGATACTGGTAGTGAAATGGATGCTAATTTTCTAGAAAAAGCTATATTTCAGCCATCCAAAAATTTTGACTAGAATTCCACATTTAATTCTAATTGCATAAATATAATTAAAATACTAACTCAACAGTGATTCATATTTAAAACACAAATCATTCACAGAAGTATAAATTATATGAACTTATATGGCACACACATAAACACAAAGACATTTGGATATCAGAAGAAATCTCAAAGTCACACCAATGAAACATTTTTCTTTTCCAAAGGGACTAATATCTCATACTTTTATTGCTTAGCTTATTATTTTCATTATCTACCTGAAGAATTGAGAAATCAGTATTTTTACTTATTCTTCTCCTACCAAACCCAAAGTGTCAATGATATTTATTTTGACATTTTCTGCAGAGAAAGGCTATTTTAGGTGACTAGTGTTTGCTTTAGGGTTGCATGTGATAAACAACAAGCTAAATGCTAATGCTCACAAGTTTAATATATTTTTCTGTTTTGCTTCTCTTAAGGTTGCTTTGTGAGATTCTTGTATAGGTTACACTTTTAGAGCTCTCTAGAAAACCCAAAGAGTACTTTATTCTTTTGGATTTGAGAGTTTAACTACAGGCACATAACAATGTGCAGTCCATCTTTATGCAAATAGCTTAAAAGGCAGTGTGTCTCAAGGGCTGGTTTATGGCATTATTTCGTTTTATATCTTTGCAATCAACACCATACAGCTAACATGGCCATGTAAATTCATGAGAGATTTTTCTACTGAAACCCAAACAAGGTCATCTGCTTTTGAAGATCGAAGTGAGATAAAAGTGACACTACTAAAACAACGTGCACAGCCTCTTTTTTTAAACTGCTGACTCCACCTTTGAAAGTAGATCATTGATTTCCCCCCTCCAAATTTGGATTTCTAATGCTAATTCTAATGAAGGAATTTTGGACAAGCTCTGATACCAGCAATTCATGCTTATTTCCTTTTACAGAATGTTCTCTGAAACATTAAGTTTCAAAACTTGTTTTGCTTTCCATGTTAGAGTTAGCTTTTTCAGGTACATTTATGCATGGAGGTAAATGGACATTACGTTTTTGTGTGTCTTTAGGATGCATTCTATGATGTATACTACAGAATAGGCTGCACTATTTTAAAAAATCAACTGGCAGATAGATTTAATGAGATATTTGTTTTTGAGGAGGGAGGGTAACTGCCTTTATCGCCTTCTATCCTTTTTACATAGTTTTATTTTTTATTAACAATAAAACTATTCAAAATGAAACTTACATTCACTTAAGTTTTTTCTTTGTGATTTGCAGTAAAATGTGTTTGTGCAAACTAAAGTGTGTTTTGCTAAAGTTTTCCTTTTTTAAAAAAAATATCAGTTTATTTTTTTTTTTTTAATGAGAGAGGGAGAAAAAATAGAATCTTGATACCTAGGCTATACAAACAAGACAAGACCAAAATCAGGCCTCTCTGGCCATGCAGGTAATGATTTAAGAAAACCCAAAACTAAAGGTTCTCACACACCTTTTCTTGAATAACCTACAAAATGGAGAACCAAGATCATTATTTTCACATGCCTTAAAGATACAGACAGGTAACTTTCATTAAATATTTGTCATACTGTCTACTCATCTTCTATAATTGTATGTACTCCTAACAACACAATGTTAATTCCAATAGCATTTTTAAATATAACAGTGTTACATTAATTTTAGATGTACAACTTACTGATTTGACAAGTTTATACCTTATATTATGTTCACCATAAGTATAGCTACCATCTGTCTGGTTACATAGCTATTACAAGATCACTGAGTGTTGCTATTTATACTAAAATTTGTATAGAACCACAGAATACTCTAACTAGCCAAAGTAACTCTGAGAAAGAAGAACAAAGCTGGAGGTATCATAATACTGGATTTCAAGATATACTACAAAGCTGTAGTAATCAAAACAGTGTGGTACTGGCACAAAAACAGACACAAAAATCAATGGGACAGAATGAAGACTGAATAATAAATTCACAATTAAATAGTCCATCAATCTGTGTTGAAGAAGGCAACAATTTACAATGGGGAAAAGACAGTCTTTTTAATAAATGGTGTTGAAAAAATTGGACAGCTACATGCAAAAGAATGAAGCAGGACTACTTTCTAACACCTTACACAAAAATTCAAAATGGATTAAACAAGGGAAACAAAAATAAAAATAAACTAGTGGGACATCAACATAAAACAAAACAAAACACAAAACAGTCCAGGAAACAACAAAATAAAAGACAACCTACTGGATAGAAGATAGTGGCAAATGATATATCCAATAAGGGATTCATGTATAAAATATATAAAGAACTTATATAACTCGATACCAAAGAAACAACCTGATTTAAAATTGGGCAGAGGACCTAAATAAACATTTTTCCAAAAAAGACATACAGACAGCAAATGGGCACATAAAAGGATGTTCATCATCATTCATCATCAGGAATATGCAAATCAAAACCACAATAAGCTATCACCTTACACCTGTCAGAATGGCTAAAATCAAAAACAAGAGAAAGTATGGACAAGGATGTGGAGAAAACACACTTGTGCGTTGTTGGTGGGAATGCAGATTGGTGCAGTCACTGTGGAAACAGTATGGAGGTTCCTCAATTAAAAACAGAAGTACTGTGTGATCCAATAACAGAAACACTAACTTGCATCCTTATGTTTATTGCAGCATTATTTTTAATAGCCAATATATGGAAGCAACCTTCGTGTCCACCAATAGATGACTGGATAAGGAAAATGCGACATAAATGGAATAATATACAGCCATAAAAAGGGAGGAGATTGTGCCATTTGAGACAACATGGTTGAGCTTAGAGGGCATTATGGTAAGTGAAATTAGACGGAAGAAGACAAATGATACCACATGATCCCACTCATAAAAGGAATCAAAAAAATCAATAGAAAGCAAAATCTGACCTATAAATACAGAAAAGTGATGGTTGCCAGAGGGTTTGGGGTGGGGTTTAAGCAAAATGGATGAAGGGGAGACACAGGCCTCCAGTTATGGCATGAGTAAATCATGGGAATAAAAAGCTCCAACCCCTTTCTGAAATTCTCTGTGCTAACAGAGAACATAATAGCTGACTCAAAAATTAATCCCAAGACTTTCTCCTTACCAGCCTGGAGTTTTTACATACCGAAATTTTTTTCTATTTTCTCTCTTGTAATATTTCTAATAGGATGCACTCTAAGCACTTCATGGATTATTCAGTTCACTCTTAACAACCTTACATCTCGGTACTATGAGTTTCCCCGTTACTGATGGACTAAAGCAGAGAGTAAATAAGTATGTAGTTGCTGAAGTCCACAAAGCTAGAATGTGGCAGAGCTGAAATTCAAAGTCAGGCACAGCCTTCATCTACTATAGCATATGCCAGTACTGAAATTCTAGAGCACCAGTCCCTTGCGTTTTCTTAACAAAAGGAACAAAATATGGAGTAGGGAGAGTAGATGAGCACACTAAAATTTCCTGGTGGTTTTTTGTTGTTGTTTTGTTTTGCCAATTCTGGATAAGTGCAGAAGTTTTTACTATGTTGACAGACACTCAGGAGAGCTATACGGCACTGGTGTGAGTCTCAGAAGAACTGGGATTGAAATTCTGCTTCACCTCTTAGTAATTGCAAGAAAAATTTGGGTGAGGCACCTCATGTCTTTGAACCTCGGTAGATGAATAATAAGATAGCTACTTTACCTCACCTACATCATAGGTGGTTATGAGGCATTAAATATATGAATACAGGGCATGGTATACATATAAGGGATTACAGGTAAGAAAAATGTCTCTTAAAATTTTTTTGAAAAGTTTGAACAATTGTAGAAAAGTACAGAGAATGAAAGACATTTATTTATCACCAATAATTAACTAGGTTTAAATTTTCCCATTTTCTAAAAAGTGGAGAAACAAAGTTGTAGCCCCACACCCCCACTTTTTATTTCCTCAAAGCTTATTTCCTACGTTCCCCCTCAGAGGCAACCACCATGATAAATTTGATGTTTTCCAAATTTATTGGACCACGTTTGCACACTTTTACTGAAAACATCTATACCCTTGTTTCATCGCTTTGTGTTTTCACAAATTTAAATAAATGCTGTCAATTTATACAAAGCAATTTTCACACCACAGTATTTTTGAACTCTTCTCTGTACATTTCTATACCTGATTCAAGTGTATGAACATATCACAAATATTTATCCATTTCCTGACTGGTGGATACTTTGTATCCAAATTTAGCTATGCTTTAATAAGCAGCTTTGCACACATCCAATACACCCATGGAAAAATTTCTCTACATGTATCCTAGATCAGAGGCATGTCAAGATTTAAGCACAGCACCCTAATGTGATAAGCACACCTCATTTTAAAAAGTGTTACAAGTTTGTTGTTTCCCGCAATGAAACATTTGCAAGCCTCACATTTCTAAAGCATTCAACAAAACGAATGTTTTGGATTATAGTTCCTTGGTTTAATGATATCTTGAAACATTTTCTCTAGATATTAAAAAAGCATTTAAAATACTCTATCATCTGGCCATTGGAATTCACTTTCAAAAATGCAAATGTGAACATCGAATTCTTCAGTTCAATGCTTTTCCATTAAATTGCTATCAAATGACTACCAAATACAAAATGAATTCTTACGAAACTTTAAAGAATCCTCCATGATCTCAAACCCAATTTCCCCTTTCGTACCCTGATTTATGCTTTGTCTATAGCAAACAGTCCCCAGTCAGTACCTTAGAGTCTGACACCTTCACACTCTGGTAATGCTGCTTCCTCTGTCCTCCCTGAGAAGACCATTCTTTTGTGCTTGACCAACATATTCAATCCCTGTTTGTTGAACACTTTGCATTTTACCTGGTCTCCAATATACTAACTAGTTTCAGGATTGGAACAGGAGGGAAAAAAAGATCAAAAAAGCTTACTAGATTAGGTTCCCGTCAGTGATTTTACCTAGATGTGAAGGACTAACTCAAAGCAGGCGTCCTAAGCGTGCGCGGGCGCGCACACACACACACACACACAAATAGCAGTTGTGTGAGAAGATCTTGTAATATCTCTCCTAGCCACCAGGCCACTCCATGCACGGGGTATGCTCTGTTGCGAGACAACGTGAGTGGGAAAGGACTGGAAGGGAGCGTTGCCTCTTTCTCGTAAGCATCACTTGCATCACACTTGCCGGGAAGCCTCACCAGGCAGATGTCCTGGGCAGCTGCAATGTCAGGGGTTCACAATCCCCAAAAACGGGTACTGTGAATTTAGTGTACCACAATTCACTATGTTTCAGAGAGTAGTGTTACAAAAAAATAAAACCAGTGTTTTAATCCCAGCGCTCTCTCTCCAACTCTCAGGGAAGTGTGTGGGTTGAATTGGGTCTTCTCAAATTCATATACTACCGCGCTAACCTACAGTATCTCAGAACATGGCTGTATTTGGAAACGAGACCTTTAAAAAGGTGATTAAGTTAAAACGCCTTTAGGGTAGGCCCTAATCCAGGTTGACTGGTGTCCTTATAAGAGAAAAAGTAAATCCACAAGAGACATGCCAGGGCTGCGTGAGCACAAAGGGAAGATCATGTGAAGACACGGTGAGAAGGCAGCTGACTACGAGCCAAGGAGAGAGGCCTCGGAAGAAACCAAACCT
Source organism: Puma concolor (assembly GCF_028749965.1). Taxonomy (NCBI): domain Eukaryota; kingdom Metazoa; phylum Chordata; class Mammalia; order Carnivora; family Felidae; genus Puma; species Puma concolor. The sequence continues at coordinate 178,684,349 of NC_141667.1, forward strand.
GCACAAACTCTCATCTTACACTTCTAGCCTCCAGAATTGTGCGAAAACACACTTCTGTTGTTTAAGTGGCCCAGTCGTGGTATTTTGTTACAGCAGCCCTAGAAAACAGAAGTGAATTGTAAAGTCGTCCTGTGACTCAGACAATGTAGTGGGCACACTGATTAGGACGTGTATCTCATCAGATGGTGAACCTCAGTGACGCGTCCTTGATTGGCCAATATAAAGCTCATCCCAGTGTTTCCTGTCACTTACCACTCTTTTGCAATCCAAGTTTTTTTTTACATATTTACTTGTTATCTGGGACCCCTATCACCTCCCCCTCCCTTGCAACCCTCCCTGTATATAATTACTTCACTAGAATTTAAGTGCCAGAGGGCAGAAATGTGTCTGTTTTACACACTGGCAAGTGGCCAGTATCTAGAATGATGCCTGGCCCAGAGTAGCTGTTAAAAAAAAAAAAAAAAAAAAAAAAAACTCTGTTGTCTGAAAGGAAGACTCGTTTTAAGATTAGATCATATTTATATTTCTATATAGAAAAAAAAGCTGTGTGACATAAATACATACTTCGTAGACAGTATTTGTTAAATGAATGCAAGATCTCGTGTCTTCTCCAGAAAGCCTAGTAATTGCACAACTTCCATTCTCTTTTCAAACCCAGTTTCTTGAAAAAAATAATTTTGTGATTTCTTTTAAATTACAAAGCACTGTAATGCTCTAGGCATGGTCTCAAAGATTTATAAAAATGGAGACATTTAGTTCTCCTAAGAATCCTTTGTGGATATATGTATTTATTTATTTTAGAGAGAGAAAGAACGTGCAGGCAAGAAGGGAAAAGGGACAGAGAGAGAGGGAGAGAGAATCCATGCTTAGCATGGAGCCCGACATGGGGCTTGATCCCACAACCCTGGGATCATGACCTGAGCCAAAATCAAGAGTTGGAAGCTCAACCAACTGAGCCATACAGGTGCCACCCTTTGTGGATTTTTGAAAGCAAATTGCAATCTCCTAAAAAGTGGGAGAGGGGGCCTGCTCTGCAATAATTCCAGTATGGATTTGGAAATCGATAGAGCCATTAAAACTCAGATTAGCAGCAGACCATGGGAGAGGGGGGAGCCATCACTGCTGACTTGATTTAGTATGTGGGGAATATATAACCCACACATGTATTTTAAAAAAAATCATTCCATTTGCGGCACTTTTAATGGTAATTTCCACTGGGTTTGAATATATGGTCACTTTTTATTTTTTTTATTTTTATTTATTTTTATTTTTTTTCAACGTTTATTTATTTTTTTTTGGGACAGAGAGAGACAGAGCATGAACGGGGGAGGGGCAGAGAGAGAGGGAGACACAGAAGCGGAAACAGGCTCCAGGCTCTGAGCCATCAGCCCAGAGCCTGACGCGGGGCTCGAACTCACGGACCGCGAGATCGTGACCTGGCTGAAGTCAGACGCTTAACCGACTGCGCCACCCAGGCGCCCCTATGGTCACTTTTTAAAAGAACACATCAGCTTATGGTATCATTGTGTCAAAAACTGTGAAGGGTCTGAATGCTCACCCAGCTTACAAACTAACAAGTTAGCCTGTGTAGTTTTATACATGCTGGCAGAAGACAGGAGACTCCCCTGTCAGAGACAATGGACTTTATCACTCATGGCCCCATAGGAAGCATGAGCTTCATGTTCACATCAGTTCTCTTTCCCCTACAAGTCCATGGGGGCAATGAAGGAGCCCAGACAGACGTTGCATACACAGTGGGTTTGTGCCACAGCTGAGGCATTCTGAGGTGAAGCAATTTCCAGTCTTAGGAAATATCTAGCAAATCTGTCCAGCTTTTGACTTGGACGGAGATGTCTTTATTATGTTAGACAGCAAACAAATCTGCCTTTGGTCCCATAAGGAAATATTTTCTCTATCTTCCAAAGCTGTTCCTATAAATATTTGAAAAGATAATCCAGAAAGGAAAGCTTCCATGAGGAGTGCAGAAATACACACAACCCATGAAGCATGGTCTCCTCATTTCTTGACATTTTTCATTACTCTCTTTATACATTCATGAGACACTGAAAGGCTGCTGTCCTGCACCTTAAATCTTCATTATACTCCTTTAAAAATATTCTCAGTGCTCTTTTAAGAATCCGATTGTATAGTTTCTCCTGAACCTCACTGTGAATCCCAGTTTGATTTGCTATGTTAAATGATTTACTCGACAAATATATACCGAGCACTTTCTATGTGCCAGACACGGTACCAGCAACTAGAGATAAAACAGTGGACAAGACAGACAAAACCCCTCCTCTCCTTAACGAACAAGAAATTAAATAATTTTAGAGATTGTTAAATACTCTTAAGAAATACGCAGAGCCATGTGATAGATAACAATTTGGCAACTGGTAACATTAGATAAGCGGGATCGGCAAAATGCCCTCTAAGAAGGTGATTTTGAAACTGACATTTGACAGATGAAGAGAGGCTGGCAGATATTAGGGATGAAGAACATTCTGAGATGAGAAGCACTGGTACAAAGAACTTGGAAGGGGTGAGCGTCTTGGTAAACAGAAAGCAAGCATTTGTGCAAATATAGTAGGGAAGGTAAAAGTGATAAGAAATGAGATCAGTGGTAGACAGAGCCCAAAATATGTAGGATTTCCTTGTAGTTCATAGTGAATACCTTGGTTTTTATTCTAAGTGCTATGGATACAATTTATCTAAGAAAACTACGAAGGTGTTGGTGGGCTGGTTTGGTCTAGAGTGGTAGATGTGAAAATGGAGAAAATTAGGTTACTTTGGAAGTTTCAAAACTAGAGCCAATGAAATGATTTTTGTGTCTTTGCTGGTTTATATGCTCAGGTTTAATTTTATATTCAAGCTTTTTCTATATTCAATTTTAACTGTGATGCCTGTTAATGCCAAAATCTCTCCAAACATGAATCAGATTTTTATTTTATGCAACATAATTGGTCATTTCATCTCAAATACATCATAAGGAAGTCAAGGATATTGAAAGAATCTTGCTAGGAAAAGAATACTTTTTGATAGAATAAAGTAGTCATCAACTAATAATTCACAATCTAATAGTAGTAAGAGGATTGAACAGAAATAACTTAGTAATTCTTCTTAGGAGCACTTTTTTGGTTGCGACATAGGATGACTACTAAATACACTTGGGACAAAGCAAAGAGTCTTAATATATTTAGGCCACCAAAACTACAAAATTTTAATTATTTCTTAAATCGTCTTGGTCAAGCTCTTAACTGAGGTTTTTGTTTTGTTTTGTTTTGTTTTTTTTTTGCAAAATTGCTGTGATATGCTCAGGCTAAAATGTAAGAACAAGCTTAAAGAATAGGAAATAAACTATATAAAATATTTATCTCAAACATGGAATTGACAAGGAAATCTTGGATTCTTATTAAATATGATTTTAAGGTAATTATTCTGTAACAATTTGCTGTATTTTTCCTCCATCTTAGATTAAAAACATATATATATGTGTTCAGAAAAAATGAAATCTAAAACATTTGAACTGAAAATAATTCGTTCCATTATCTAATTTGGCTCAGTCTCTTCAAGTGTGACTTTTACCAGAAGAAAGGTGATTATTGTATGAACTTTAAGGATTAATCATTCTAATGAATCAATATGGTTGTAAGTGGATGAAATATGCAAGATAAAATTTTGAAAACACCATTCGATATGCCATCCAAGAGATTTTATCATAACATAAAACTTATTTTAAAAACATAGTTATAATTTAGACCTATACTATCCAAAAAAATTTAGCGTATGTTTTCAATATGTGGTATTTAGGTCTAGATGTAGAATAAGCAGATATTTATAAATGCTGATCTTGAAAAGCTTTTAGTTGTTTGATACAGATATTTAAAAGGCAGGAATTAATTTGGCCAATTGAGGTCACCAGCTACTATCAATGAAAAATATTGTTAATTTAATGTTAAAAACTTTTTGTCAGTAGCTTGAGACTTTCCTGAGAAGAACAGGGAGAAAATGGTGTATCAAGAAGTATTTCAATTGTGTCTAATATAATTATCCATATAAACATGTAAGAGAAATCTATTATTTCCATACTTCACACTGTATTAATAACATACGGTTAAACCAGATCTTGTCTTCTTTGAGCTCTATTAGAGAAATGACTTTACATCCATTTTGATTTGCATTCAAGAAAGTAAATCTTTCAAGGTCAGAACTTCTGTACCTAAATATTATTTACAAAGAGAGCTACAGTGGTGCCATTTTTACATATATTATAGTGGCTGAGAAACCTGATAAGCCAACTGTCCATTCCATACTGTATAGTTGCAAAGACCTTGATTCTTGATGTACTGGGTTTAACTCTCTTACATTGTTTTAAGGTGTTTATTATACCCTCAAGACTTTTCTTTAGCATTCACCTAACAGAGCATTATCCAAAGTATTGTATGACATACAATTAGTATTAGCCTCCATGTGAGCTCTGTCCAATAGACTTAAGTTGATATTTTGCTTGCACATTGAGTGAATTTTAGTAGCTTGTTTTTGATGTTTTTATCTCCTTATTTAGCATTAAGTATGACTCATGAGTGACATTACTGAATAATGTGTTATGAGGAACACACTATGAATACTACAGAGAGTGCCCTGTTTCCATCTATAACTTTGTCCTTTTTATTGCCCTTCCTTGTTCAATTTGTATCATCTTTCACCACCTAGTTTGCCTTGTCAAAGACCACCTCTCTTTCCAGTTTGTCCACCATCGAATCATGGTAGTTTGTTTTGACCTCCAGCAGCTTCTAACAAATTCCATTTTATTCCCTCTTTTATCTAAAATGAACCTTATTTTGTACCAAATTCAACTGGATTGCATTTTCTTGGCTTAGTCCATAGAATTCCAACTTGCTAATTGTTTTATATATCTTTTTAAAAACAATTTTGGAGGAACAGATGGCTGCAACTGCCCAGGATCTGCAGCCAAAACCACTAGTCAACTACCAACAATCTTTGGCACCTATACTAATTCCTTGTTATTAGATCCCCGGGAAGAGGTTGATAGAATAATTCCTCTCTTACAGTCTTGACTCTGTTTTCTAAAATAAAGCATAGCCACACTGTCCATAGTAACGGTCATAATTTTAACACCATCATCACCATTTCCACTGGGAGAGCTGTCAACATGAATCTTTGATAAGAACGTGGGGACTCTTATCATTATTTTCCTAATCAGAGATAATTACTGTAGCAAATAAATGTTCTCAGGGAGTTGCAACCTAGGTTACATCAGACTTCCTTTGGTTTTCTGTGATATGCTTCCAGCAGAATAAATTACTTTCCGCAGTAGTTGGGATGTAGCAAAATTTCTACAGATGTACCCCCTATCTATTACTGTTATCAGATTCTATTTTTCAATTGCTCTGTCTATATTGAGAGTCAAACGAAATAAATTCCCCTTATCAACAAACATTTATTGAATGCCTGTCTTAAGAAGTGTAATGGCTTATTATCTACTATCATTAAAAAATAAATAAAAGAGTCCACTGTTCTGCTGAAACATTTCTTTTAGGATTAGTTCCTTCATATTGATGTAAAATCCGTTGAGTATTTTGCATCCTTCTCCATATGGCATATTTAAGCCCTAGCTGGGGTATTCTTTAGATTCAATGTTCTTTAATTTGGGGAATATCATCCATGTGCAGTTCCTTCTAGAGTGAAAATGTGATCATAAAATTTATCACATATATCCAGACAATGTGGGACTGTATATTTATACTACATTTCACCAGAATGAGGCAAACATGATTAGCAATTGATCAAATTCTGAAGTCTCCATGAATTTTCTGCAGTATTTCATTGCCTTGCCCTAACACCACTAACACTTTAGTTGCTTACTGGCTTCTCCTTGGCATAACCCCCATCAGCACATGCTCTCAGAAATTACTATACTTTAATCCTAACCCACTAGCTCTTGAGCAATAATTTCTCTGGCTTAGCTTTGAGAAATTATGTGCCTTTCATAAAGTGTGGTAACAGGTTCTTCCTACCTTCGTCATGAAGTTGGCATTGTTCTCTCTCCATTACAGGGGGTTCTCTATTCTAGGAAGTAGATGTAAACAGGTTTTGTTTGTTTTGTTTTGTTTTTGCCTAAAAAGAATCCCTTTATCTTTGGTTAAAAGCACTCATGTTGGGGTTGCCTGGGTGGCTCACTTGGTTAAGTGTCAGACTGTTGATTTTAGCTCAGGGCATGATCTCATAGTTTGTGAGACTTAGTCCCATGTTTTACTGCAGACTGACAGCATGATGTCTGCTTGAGATTCTCTTACCCTCTCTCTGCCCCTCACCTATTCACACACTTGTGCATGCTCTCTCAAAATAAATAAAGTTAAAAAATAAATAAAAGCACCCATCTTGTATATTACACAGTTCTGGAAAGACTGCAAATAAGAGAACTCAGCACAATGGTCAGATATGGACAATCTGATTATTCCATTCTCCAACAAAAAATGATTAATCCAAACAGTGGGCATGTGAATTCTTCTCTGGTATTGACACATGGAAAATGAAAGGGAAAAAACTTAAATTTTCCATCTTTGGTCACAATAAAGTATGTTTGACTCATATACATTTCCTGACATTTGAAGATTTAACCACAACAGGTAAAAATAAAGACAATATATAATAATTTTTTTAAAGCTCATGAAAGATGATACTTACTATATCATAGTGGCATTGAACTGAATACTTAGGCCAAGGCACTTTGACCCTGTGATCTCCCTATTACCTTTCCCAGTTTCAGGAATATCCCTTTTAATTTTTTGTTAAATTATCTTGAGTTGCTAGTCTTTAAAATTGCACATAGAAATTATTACTGTAGTAAATAAGGTGATCCTATTTTAAGGTATACAATAATTACAATAACTAATACATACTGCATATTTGTATTTGGGACTGTTCCAGAGGGTTTCTACATATTAGTTTTAGTCCTCTCAACTCTAAAATATTTAAGGCACACAGAAGTTAAATTGCTCAAGGCTTCAAGGGCAGAGTTGCAATCTGTGTCCAGGCGGTCTGACTCTAAAATTGACCTTAAAGCAAGTTTATATACTGAACAGCAGAGATGAGGTATGTTGTGGCTCAAAAAAACATCACTTTTGGTGTAATAAAACCTAAGAGTTGTTGTATACTTGTTTAGTTGCTGCCAATACTGAAGTTGAAACTTCAATACTTTTTCAGTGTTGTTGAATGACAAAAATTGTATATATTTAAGGTGTAGAATTTTCACTGTAATCCTGTGGTGTAGAGAGGATTAGCAAATAAGGAAACTAACTCGAATATTATTGTAGCTTATTCAATTCATAACTAGGGAGAAAAGGTAATGGGATCTAAATAACCATCTGAAATCCAGAGTTGTGCTCTTCACTCTGCTTGACCAGAGACATGTAAATGTTAACAGACTTACTTTGGGTCATGGGTCTTTTTCAATTAAAAGACAAAAACCTACTTTAAGAGAGAAAAGTAAGCTCTCTGCATAGAATTGTGTTCATAGCAAATCAGTTTTAACTCCAAATTCCATTTGACTTTACAAGGTAGAAATAAATGCTATGCAAATAAGTAGAGGAAGAAATGTTTAGCACAGGATAAGAGGAGGAGGGCAATGGACGTAGGACCTGAATTTTAAAAAACTGGCCAAAGGAAAAGGAAAGTAGATATTTAAGAGAGACTACAACAGCTTGAATAAAGCAGAATGGAAAAGAGCAGGATGACAGAGGTGTTCACTGTGAGTAGAATGGCTGTGAAGACATTTGACAATTTGTCTGGGGCCAGGCTGTTAAGAGCTGTTGGGCTTAGATAAATCAAATGCAGTTGGTAACGGAGAATCATCATAGGCTTTTGTAAAAATGAGTGGTGTGACCGGTTCATTTTCCAACTAGTGAGTCAACATCCAAAATGAACAAAATATTGCTCAAACACTGTAGGAATCAATGGAATAAAGGCATATCTCAATGGTATCATGTGAGTAGACAACGGTCATGCAAACACACAAGACGCAGTGAAATGGGTCCTATACAGATGTATAAACAAAGCTGCAGAACTCTATAAAGAGCACTGACAGTCCCCCAAATAAATTCAGATATCAAGGTAATGGGAGCGGGGTTGAGATGAATTTTCAAGTAAAGGAGAGCAGAACACACATTTGATATAAGCAGGTATAAGCCATCTCCTTTTGGCTTTTAACACTGTTTTCATTATTACCTCCGTATTTCAGTATAGGTCCCATCAAATCATCATGATGAATACCTTGGCTAACTGTGTGGAACATACCAATAGGTAGAAATTTGGAAGAATCACTCATATTAGCAGTATCATTCTGAGTTTAAAAAGTTAGGAAAAATGTATTGAATATTATTGTATTGCCCACATCTGTATATTTTACTAATTTTCATTGGAACCGTGCAACATGCTTCAATAGGCACATGGTGACTTCTCAACAAATATTTGTGTAGTGAATAAACTTGCTACGTATTTTTTCTCTACACAACAATGTGTTTGGAATTATTAATGCACATGCCATCATAAATGTTTACTATAAATATTTAAATTTCCTTTACTTCATGCTGTACTCAGAGTTGATTGCTTTTCAGCTTATAAGTGAAAGGTCACCACGTATAAGTAGAGGAAAATGAAATTGGTGACTTATAAACACATTTATTTAAATGGAATCAGGGCAGCAAAATCTAATTCTATATATAGTATTGTGAATTATTCATATTTTTTGTAGAAGTGGGCCACAAGCATTTGATGACATTTTGTAAATTCTAACGTTGTTATGCTGAATCCTATTGTGGTGCACATTTACAGTAACTTCACAGGTGTCCTAAAAAACAAATACTAAGACATTACCCCCTCAGTACATATTGTTTTAATTACAACTGTATCTTCAAACAGCTTAATTAGTTGACACATCTTTCAATTACTCAGAAGACCAAATAGCTGAATTATTTTTGGTTATTGGCTTAATAGGTACAAATAGTGATTATGTAGACTAAAATGCTAAGAGAAAATGGAACAGAACTGAGTTTTGATTTATCTATACTCAGACTGAGCCAGAATTGTTCACATTAGTGAAAATAGCATCAAGTTCCTATAATCCTCAGAGGTTCAAAATATGTAATTGACCATTTGGCCCAATACACATAGAGGAGCTAGTTCCTATACCTATTAAATTTAAATGGAAAGCAGAACATGACCCCATATAAACAAAATCCTTGTAACTTAACTATTCAAAAGAAAACCTATGTTCACCTTGATCTGATTTAAATATTTATCCCTGTGATTCTGTGGCAATAACTTTGTTTTCTGGCAACCTTCACTTTCCTTCCTTCCTCTCTCCATCAATGGTAATGCTTGAACAAAGGGACACAGAGTGGAGTGAGATGCTCCTCTATGGTTAATGAGAAGTATATAAACTTAAAATGTCCATATGTCAAAATATCCATGCAACAATGACCAAAATATCCTATGTTATCTGTGTCAGTTTGAAAACTGGAGCACTTTTTTTTTTTTTTTTTTTTTGACAGAGAGCGAGAGAGCAAGACAGCGAGAGAGAGAGAGAGAGAGAGAGAGAGAGAGAGAGAGAGCGCGCGCGAGCATGAGTGGGGGAGGGGCAGAGAGAGAGGGAGTCACAGAATCCGAAGCAGGCTCCAGGCTCTGAGCTGTCAGCACAGAGCCTGACGCGGGCTCGAACTCACCGACCACGAGATCATGACCTGAGCTGAAGTTGGACGCTCAACCAACTGAACCACACAGGCACCCTGAGAACTGGAGCATTTTAATGCTGAGAAACCTGAAGTTCAATGTCATCTCTTTCAATAAAGCTAAACTTGCTATGTGTATAGGTTGAACCTGTGATCATTAAGTATATTTTCTGTTTCTTAATGTTGATAACTGCATGCATTTGTTCAGTATGTGAGCACTCCTTTGCTCTTGGTGTACAAAAGGTAGAGGTATTTTTAGGAGTGTAGTTTAGAAAAAATAGCACAAAACTGGAGATGTTAATTCAATCAAGTCAGGTTCTCTCTATCACAGACCTAACTTCTCTCAACCTCAAAATTTTAATCCATAAAAAGAGCATAATTGCCATACTCACAGGGTGGCTGTGAATTAATAGATGTGAAACCACTTTTAAAAACATTGTTGTAAGATATGCAAATCCAAGGTGTTAAGAGATTGTTGTATAAAAATGAAAGATTGGCCCACAATCCAGAAATGACAAATTTTAATGTTTTATGTAAATGATCTTTAGATGCTTAGCAGGCAGAGATGTAATCTTTCTGACCCATTAATGCCTTTCTTCGTGCCAACCTAAAATAAACTTAAAAAGGCTTATATAATTAAAAAATGTAACCTTGACCTTGTGTTACCTCTCTTTCTTGAACTTTAAGGTTATCACGCTACACGCCTTTATAAGACAGAGCAAACTGATGTTACTTTGAAATAACCAGGCTACTGGACACATTTTCTAAGGAGTAGCAGTATTGACAGCTCTCATTTCAATAGTTTAATCTACTTGTTAAAGAAGAAAATAGCCTTATAAATCTCGAGCTGAGAAAGGAAACCATCTAAAATTCAAGCATAAAGTCTAGTGAATGAAGTTTTTTTAATTGAAAAGATTAGAGATATTCATATTTAAAACAATCATGGCTATAAAGAAAAGTAGTATTTTTATGGCATCGTGATCTCTTTTTCAACGAACATTTGAACTGGTGAAGGGACGCAAAACAGTGGATTATGTTCACAGAATTCGAGTTGCTAATGAGTTTTCTTGTAGCTTTAGTTAATAATCTCAAAATGTCAATATTTAAAAATAATTTTACAAAAGGTGTAAAATGTCTGTATCAAGTCCAAATTCTATTGGTGTTTCACAAGGCACTAACTGGTTTTATAACCATTACTTTCATGGTACTAATCTAAAGGACTCCAAATACTTGGTCAACTCACACACAAGTTGGCATTTTACGGACCTATCAACATGTTCCTTTAAGCAAATCTTATACCAAGATTCCCACTCAAGGTTTATAGAGTTTATGAACATTTTCAGATCACATATATGTTGAAAAGTCGGTAAACATTTTGGCTCCAGTCCACGATAAGGACCCATATACATATCATTCTATTTGTCATTTCAGTTTTCACAAACCCATAAAGTGAGTTTATGGAAGCTTTAGAGAAGTGGTAGGCAAATCTTTCTGTAAAACGCAATATTCCTGGCTTTGTAGGCCATAAGGTTATTAGCCAAACTACTCAACTCTGCTGCTATAGAACAGCCATTGGACAATAAGCAAACAAATAAGCAGGAGTCTATTCCAATAAAACTATATTTACAAAATTAGGCAATGTGACAGATCTGGCCACAGGCCATAGTTTACTAACCCCTATGCTGGGGAACCCTTGATGCTAAGAGTTGGGGAACCAACTCTTAGAACAGGCCATAGCTGTAACAGAACTTCAAACATCTGGTGTTTGGAAGCCAGTGTTCCCAGAATTAGTGTAGCTCACTTTTCAACTCCTAACACTATAAGATGTCCCTCAATATTTGATTCTCTGTGTAATTATTATTATTTTTTACCTAAAACTGTGGTCACCCAGATCAGGGGCTATAATCCTGCTATGGCTGAATGTGTCTCCTGAAATTCAGTTTAAGCTCTAAACCCCAGTGTGATACTTGGAGACAAGGCCTTTAGAAGGTAATTGGATCTGATGAAATCATGAGGGTGGGGTCTTCACGACTGGATTAGTGCCCTTATAAGAGGAGAACCAAGAGATTTCTCTCACTCTCTCCCCACCAGGTAAGAGGACAGTGAAAAGATGGTCACTTGCAAGTCAGCAAGAGAGCCCTCACCAGAACCTGTCCATTTTAGCATTCTCCTAAAGAACTATGAGAAAATAAATTTCTGTTGTTTAAGCCACCCAGTCTACAGTATTTTGTTATGAAAGCCTGAGCAGACTAAGACAATGGATCTTGAGGACAAGAGCTATCACCTTTAGAATGGCAGAACAATGAACTGGAAGAATAGTTTTCCTGATTATTTTGTAAAACAGAGACCATGCCATTCCAGGACCAAAAAGCCCCAACAGATTTTGTTAGGAAAAAAAAAAAACAAAAAAAAACCAAAAAAAAACAAAAAAAAAACAACAACAACAAAAAAACAAAAAAACCCTCCATCTTGTTCAACAGCTGGATGACTTACTAGTTATTTGGTTTTTTTCCTCACATACAAGCAAACCTCTTTTTAACTAGTAAAGGAGATGTGGGTGAGTTCACCTCACACTTCAGTTTATGGAGTTCTGGTTATTTGGTATAATCTCTCCAGGCCATTTCTTGAGATTTGATGTCAGTATTCACTTGTGGGGCCAAATACCATGAATGCATTCACAGCTGTCATTCACCTCAGGATGGTGATGAAAAGCCTCACTCAGAGCCAATATAATCAGGGTGTCCCGATGATAACTGATCACATGGGTAATACCTGATGGATTCCGGTAGGGCTACCCATCCAAGAATGTAATAAACTCGTCCAAGAATGTAACCAATACTGCCCTTGCCCTCCTGTGCTATCCATTTCGTTCCTTCTTTGTAATCACTTTGACCCACTGTTTTGGTACAATACATGAGACTACTATTGCCATTTCTCTTGCATCTATTATTCCCTTAGATGGGCCAGAGGAGTACAGGATCATAGAGTCCTTGGCAGCAACCGGAATAAAGTACCATACAAAAAAACAAACAACTTAGAATTAGTGTTACAATAGCCAAAAAAATTCCTTTGTGTTAGTGACTGTCATGAAGTCCCAATGAAATTAAGGTCTTCTTTAATTTTGGCTCCAGTCTTTAACTGGGTTCTTGTTGGTTAGGAAATGTCCATAAGTTGAAGTTAAGAATATTTTCACATATTTGCTCCTTTAAAAGGCCATCGATCTCTGTTACTTCCCCCGCCTAAAGATAAAATCAGAAGTGAAACTGCAGTTCTAAGAGCACAGTCTGAACATCAATGGTGGTGAAATGAGTTTCTTAATGGGGAGCAACAGGAGCAGGGATCCCAAATGCCGAGAGGACATAACGAGTAGCCCAGCGAATCACACCTAAGAGATTCTCCTCAACAATACGCTATTCTTTTCTGGTCCCACTGAAATATCCAGGAACAGATACAAACTTATTATTTCCATATAAGATTATCAATCAGAGGCTCTTGCTGTTATTGGGTTAGAATACTTGTGTTCTATAAATCTCCCATCCTCCTAGAATTTTCTATATAGTCTGTACTTGCTTAGAATCAGTACAGTTGCACAGTATAAGCAAGGGTTGGCAAAGACCTAAGAGGATTATCCTGAATACTCACAGGAATCGTCTTTAACTAAAAATTAACAACCTCAAACATGTACACTTAAAAGCCCATTCCTCTTTAGATAGTAAGGGGTAGCCAGCAGCCAAAACCCTAAACCACAGTTCAACCCTCAATTTTCATTTCCTAAAAATGCACAGGCCATCAGATACCAAGAATTCTTACAGGTAATTTCAGTACCAGAAGGTTTCATTCTTGGGTGTCTCCACTCATTCTCATATAATCACATCAATGTGACAGATCCTTAGGAGTATGCCAAATGAGCTAGACCATGCTCAAAGGGGTGATCTGGGCTGAGGACTAACAAGGAATCATTAGATACAGCTGACGTTGCTTCCACCTAATTTTACTACTCAACCAGGAAATAAACAATATAATATGCATGTATGCGGTCAAGGCAACACCAAGGCAACACCTACTTGTCAGGTTGCTCCCCGTGGCACACCTCAGTTCAGAGGTCTTGGTACTCTTCGTGGAGAGTGAGGAGTCACCCTGATGAAGAAACTCCAGAGGCTTGAGCTTATGGTCTTTCCACAACACCCCCCCCCCCCCACCAACCCAGGGTCCACTTTAGTAGACCCAGGGTCAACTTTATAGACCATGATTCTGCAACAGTAACCATTTCTTGCTATGTTACAGATATATACATGTTTCATTTGTCCTCCATCAGATGACACAAGATAATTTGGCAAGCCTGGTCATGGCCTTCCTCAGACACCACATGAAATTATGTATAAAATTATGAGTATATCATTACATCTTTTTCTGTAGAAAAATGCCATTCTTTCATCTAAGTGGTCTGTGACCCCAAGCTTAAGAAAACAAAACAAAAAAATCCCAGTGTTATAGAGGTGCCATCCAAACAAGGGAACAAGTGATATGATAACTATAGCATTTAACCCAAAACAATGAAAAAAAAATTTTGTTAGGATAATAGTCTAGCATGATTCTAATTTATAAGGATATAGATTTACCCCATTAGTGAATTCAAAAGAAAATTAGAATTTGAGTCAAACTCCAGAAAGTATTTCTGAGAAATGTCCTATATGTTGGACACTAACGTGATTTTTATTGTACCTGTCACAGCCACATGCTGTAGTTTTGGAATTATCACTAACTCCACAAAATTAGCTTCCAATTTATTGAAGACATGGTCGTTATTCAGTAAGCAAGTAGTTATTGACTACTTATTGAAAGCATGGTATACTTTTTTTTCTAGGAAATTCAGGGGTAAACATGTCTTTGTTCTTATGGGAGGTAGGCCCTTAAGGTAAAATATTAGAGGCAGAAAGTGTTCAAAGATAAATAAATGAAAGACTATTTTGGGCTATTAAGAAAATACAACAGAATAATGTGAAGGAAAGGAGTAAAATGGGCAGGGGAAAGGGTGGGAATTTTTCCTGTAGGCGAGGTAGTCAGAAAATGCCACACTAGGTCTGTGTGTGTGTGTGCGTGTGTGTGTTACACACACATATACACACACACACAAGATTGCATAGAGTTAAAAGGATATTTTCTCTGTCCTCAAGAAATATGGAAAAAATACATGATAATAAAATGATATGAAATTTCACAAATGGTATGCTTGAAATGTTGAGCTGTGGAATACAGACAATGAAACAAATTTGACCAGTGCAAGAGGCCCATTTGTCTATCTGCATGTATTAGCTTCTTGAACTATGTTTTGGATAAAGTGTGCAATATAATCTTTTAGAATGCTGTTGTAATATAAGCTTGTCATTATTTCAACTTGTTTATAGTTCATTTATCCTACAAATTGCCTCTTATGTATGTACTTAGCTAAATTTAGTTGAAGATAGATGTATTCATTTCAGAAAGATAAAAGGTCATGAAGAAAATGATAATTATTCAGAAACAGGAAGTGCGCCTGGGCGGCTCAGTTGGTTAAGCGTCTGACTCTTGGTTTTGGCTCAGGTCACGATCTTGAGGTTTCATGGCTGTGCACTGACAGTGTGGAGCCTGCTTGGGCTTTCTCTTTCTTTCTCTCTCTCTGCCCCTCCCCCGCTCACGTGCGGGCGCACGTTAGCTCTGTCTCAAAATAAACTGAAAGAAAAAAAATAGGAAGCAAGACCAGTCTAATGGCATAATTAGATATAGTTTGGTTTTGGAGAACACGATAAATGTTGAAAAAACCAAGAGGTAGGTACTTTAAGAATAGTTATTGATGGGCTATAATGTGAGAAGCATGTAAGTCCAATCCAAATCAGAGTTGGTCCAATTCTATTTAACAATATTTCTTGAACACACACAGATGAAGAGTTATTTAAAACTTAGAGGAATCACGACACTACATCTTTAAAATATTCAGCATAATGTTAATAGCTTGGCCTCTGGTATTAGGCTCTCCAGGTTGAAATCCAAATTCTATTATATACCAATGTTCCGCACCTCCATTTCCTCATCTTTAAAATATATTTTGGGTGATTTTTAAAAGTTACAGGAGATAAAAAAAAATGAACATTTTTAAATGAAAATAACTATTAACTAGCTTTAATATCAATAGGCATAATACTCGCTCTTAAGAGAGATGCAAAGTTCTGTGGAATTCAGAAAATAGGAAAGTTGCTCCTGATAAGATGGATCAGAAAAGGCTTTTAATAAGTTGGGATTGAGCTGCACCTGTAACTAAGAAGCATTCTAACATGTAGAAATGGAGGGAAAAGGGCAAGAAGAAAGAGGGGGTGGAAAAGCTAGGATCTTTTAGAGCAGTCAAGTAAACCCATTTTTCTGGATTGATGGTACCTGGCTTGAAAAAGTACGAGTTTAATTTATTCACCCTATACTGATTCATTGATTAAACCAATTTTTTCCCCAACTCTGTGTGTGCTATGAAGATGTAGAACGAGAAACAAAAATAAGGCAGGATGGAAAGATGCTTTGGACACAGATTGTAGGTTGCTGCACTGCCTGAGACTTCATAGTATTCATTCTCTAGATGAAAGGGGACTCTAATACACATGACACTGAGGATGAAAATAGTAAGCAGTCACCTAATTAGAAGAAGTTGTGTAAGACATTTAACTCCACAACAAGCACCATCCCAGGAGGGCATGAAGAGGCTCTTGTAACCAAAGAGAGTCACAAACACATTCTCATCCTCATGGTGTACCTAATCTATTAGAATGGTTAAAGAACAAGGTGATAAAACATTTAATGAAATTTAGTTTAAAACTTACCACTGCCAACCAATATGAGTGTTTGTTACATATTTCTAAAAAGGATTTATAGGAGATGAAACATTCCCTGGTAAGAATAAAGGTAAAAGGGAGCTTACTACAGGCAGATTTATACAAGCTTGCAAAGAAATGATTCCAAGGAAGACAGGTTAGCTAAACATGCATAGCCTTAGAAAGACCATAACTACAACATTGTATTCAGATAGAGTGTCAATGGATATATTATTACATAAGATGATCTATGTATTCAAAAATATTCCCTACAAATATAAGACACATTTTGGGGAAAAAGGACTAATATGTAATTTCTTTTTCAATTAAATCAATGCCATGCTTATTCCAACAACTACAGTTCTTTCCAAATATTCGAGAGTATAAATGAATAACTGCATGTTGTCTTAGAAGGATTTGATTTGGAATACTGTAAAAAAAAAAAAAAAAAAGCTTAACTGCAAAGGCATACAAATCCAGCTTGTATATGAAACTAAAATTAAATGGCTGGCAAGATTTTTAAGAATTTGAATGTGTAAACATGATTGTTTCTACCCAGAAAATCTTCTAGAGATTTCTTTTAAGCATCAGCATTATGTTAGAAACACTTGTAAGGCCTCCAATTCATCCCTAGAAAGCTGATGTGCTAAATGAACAACTGAGGCCAATTTAGTTCTACAGGGACATAAAAAGTACTTCTCTGAAAAAGCTGGTTATTTCTAATAAAATATAAAGGATCTGCTAAGGGGAAAGATTAGTGAGACAATAAAAATAAGAGAAGACAAGGTATAAATACAAAATGGCAGCAGAAGAAATAAATGTCAACAAATAAAAAATACTCTCCCTCAAGCAACAATGTATTCTCAAATATATTCAAGCAAACAGCACATACACTCATTTTTCCCTTTATAAATGATAGTGAAACAAGGAGAATGGCTTAGGAACTCATAGAATTGACAAGGATTTAGCAGCTGTGTATAAAAATGCGGTGTTTGGTTTCTCATAGGGAACCTTGTTTTAAGTTTTGATTCACAGTTTATGGGAATATGGAACATTTTAGCTTTGTTTAATGGTTAGAAAAAGAAAAGGAAATAACCTTTTGTCCTACATTCAGCTCTTGCAAGAATCCAGATCTTACCAGGAAAAGAATAAAAATATACATATGTAAACGCAGAAAATAATTGGCCAAACACAGATATTTAAAGCATTTAAACAAAGTGTCGGCATTTCTTATTCATGGTCACCTTACAAAATTTACCTTAAAACAGATTTTATTCAGAACAGAATAAAACTAATACATAAAAAATTATGAGAGACTCGGCTTATAAAATCAAAAGACATAAATTTGGCTATCAAGATGCTATGCTGTGAATTGTTGAAGTAATGATTATTGCTATCTTTCCCATGACACCGCAGGTACTAAGAGAACCATCATCCCTCAATTTACATAATACACTGAATGCTGTGAAAGTGATGTTTATGCCCCAGCCAGTGGCAGAGTTAGGTAGATAATCTGCTTGACTACAAATGTAATGCTTTGATTTGCTAACCAACTCAGATTTTTTTTTTTTTCAATAGGAGCACAGTCATCAGTAGGCATATTTTAAGTTAAAGCAAAACATTCTGTTGTACAATTTTAGACATGATATTAAGTCTTTGTGCAGAATATCTCATGTCTCCTGTTAATCTATTTTTAACATCTTGCTTCAAATATAGGACCATATTCCTTTCACCACTCCATTTCAGATCTTTCTTTAAAATCGACATAACATAACTGATAGGTGTGTGTATTACATCTGAATTCCAAAATAAAATAGTAGGGTGAATTATTTTTTTTAAACCACTAAATATAACGAAATTGAAAGCAACATATGGGAAAGGCAATGAAAAAGGCAATCCTAAACCAACTGGTGGCTCTAGCCATGAGTTCTGAGACCTCGGAAATTAAATGATGTTTCTGTATGTTCTTTTATCACCAAGTTGGGAACATTCTTTGATAAACAAAAACCTATAAAAGTTTACATTCATGTAACAAGAGAAAGGGACTCCTGTGCCCATCCATCTTTCTTTCTCTTGCTCTTATTCTCTCGTGTCATCTCTATACTGCTTATTCATCAACACTTGATCATGCATACTAAGCATGTTTATAACATTACATAAGGTCCCTTCTACATGGGACTACATACTTCTATGATAGACCCTATAAATTAGACACAAAATTGAGCAAAAATTTTGAGTTTACATTTTCTGAATCATTCTTTCCGTTTTAGGTTAAATATACAACTTGTTTCAAGCAAATGGTACCTACATATTTTCTCCTAGTGGTACTCCAAACTTGCCTCTGCTTGGGTAAATAAAGGTAACGATGTTACAGGAAACAGGATTTCCATTTGAAAAATAGGGATCTAAACTATTGTATCTGAACACTACAAGTATCTATGTATCTAAACATTATAAAGATGATGATGCTGTTTATACGTAGGTTATTATTTATAAAGTTAACCTAATGCAGGAGGATCTATAGCTCTTACTTTCTCTTGTGTTTCAAAATTAAGCACTGCTCTTCAGACAATGCTCACCAAACTTCATGTCTCTTAAACTTTATAATAGGAAGTAGTACAGAGTTCTAGTTTTATCCTTAGTTGATGACTTAAAGCACAAGTAACCTGAATTTTTGGCTGTGGTTGGATCTATTTGCTTTAGGAAAGAGATAAGCATGTCTATATGAAAAGGTGTCCTACTTCCCCAAGGAGGGGACCTTGGTAGGCATGGAGGACATTGAATAAAAATTTGCATCTTTATCAATAATGTATTCTAGGTCTATTGAAGTTTTATTTCTATCTTTTCTCCCAGAAAAGCAAAAATTGTTCTGGAAATTTGAACTGGTATGTCAACGTAAGGTCTTAACATTTGGGGTAGATAGTACATGGCAACTGCGTAGGCCAATATTTTAATCATAAGCTGGAAGGTATAGCCTATAAAAAAATCTTCTTAAAGTAGAGCACACAGAATTGTTATCTGTAACTTGAGATGACAACATATTTTTCATAGTAGGCAATGAGTTTTTAAATCATTCACTATTTAGAAGATACTATTTAAAATTTATTAAATTGAGAAAAAATTATAAAAGCTAGAATTAACGAATATGGCTAAATTATTTCATATCTCTCTTCATAGCAGAGATACAGTAAGCCATACAAAACATTTAAAGCAAATGAATAAAGAAAAAAATAAGATTCTTGAAAATTGAAATTTCCTACATAATCACGGAGTCAAAACATTTAATAGAAATAATGCTTTTTTATTTTTTTTATTTTTTTTATTTTTATTTTTTTTATTTATATATGAAATTTATTGTCAAATTGGTTTCCATACAACACCCAGTGCTCATCCCAAAAGGTGCCCTCCTCAGTACCCATCACCCATCCTCTCCTCCCTCCCACCCCCCATCAACCCTTAGTTTGTTCTCAGTTCTCAACAGTCTCTTATGCTTTGGCTCTCTCCCACTCTAACCTCTTTTTTTTTTTTTTGTTCCCCTCCCCCATGGGTTTCTCTTAAGTTTCTCAGGATCCACATAAGAGTGAAACCATATGGTATCTGTCTTTCTCTGTATGGCTTATTTCACTTAGCATCACACTCTCCAGTTCCATCCACGTTGCTACAAAAGGCCATATTTCATTTTTTCTCATTGCCACATAGTACTCCATTGTGTATATAAACCACAATTTCTTTATCCATTCATCAGTTGATGGACATTTAGGCTCTTTCCATAATTTGGCTATTGTTGAGAGTGCTGCTATGAACATTGGGGTACAAGTGCCCCTATGCATCAGTACTCCTGTGTCCCTTGGATAAATTCCTAGCAGTGCTATTGCTGGGTCATAGGGTAGGTCTATTTTTAATTTTCTGAGGAACCTCCACACTGCTTTCCAGAGCGGCTGCACCAATTTGCATTCCCACCAACAGTGCAAGAGGGTTCCCGTTTCTCCACATCCTCTCCAGCATCTATGGTCTCCTGATTTGTTCATTTTGGCCACTCTGACTGGCGTGAGGTGATACCTGAGTGTGGTTTTGATTTGTATTTCCCTGAGAAGGAGCGACGCTGAACATCTTTTCATGTGCCTGTTGGCCATCCGGATGTCTTCTTTAGAGAAGTGTCTATTCATGTTTTGTGCCCATTTCTTCACTGGGTTATTTGCTTTTCGGGTGTGGAGTTTGGTGAGCCCTTTATAGATTTTGGATACTAGCCCTTTGTCCGATATGTCATTTGCAAATATCTTTTCCCATTCCGTTGGTTGCCTTTTAGTTTTGTTGGTTGTTTCCTTTGCTGTGCAGAAGCTTTTTATCTTCATAAGGTCCCAGTAATTCACTTTTGCTTTTAATTCCCTTGCCTTTGGGGATGTGTCGAGTAAGACATTGCTACGGCTGAGGTCACAGAGGTCTTTTCCTGCTTTCTCCTCTAAGGTTTTGATGGTTTCCTGTCTCACATTCAGGTCCTTTATCCATTTTGAGTTTATTTTTGTGAATGGTGTGAGAAAGTGGTCTAGTTTCAACCTTCTGCATGTTGCTGTCCAGTTCTCCCAGCACCATTTGTTAAAGAGACTGTCTTTTTTCCATTGGATGTTCTTTCCTGCTTTGTCAAAGATGAGTTGGCCATACGTTTGTGGGTCTAGTTCTGGGGTTTCTATTCTATTCCATTGGTCTATGTGTCTGTTTTTGTGCCAATACCATGCTGTCTTGATGATGACAGCTTTGTAGTAGAGGCTAAAGTCTGGGATTGTGATGCCTCCTGCTTTGGTCTTCTTCTTCAAAATTACTTTGGCTATTCGGGGCCTTTTGTGGTTCCATATGAATTTTAGGATTGCTTGTTCTAGTTTCAAGAAGAATGCTGGTGCAATTTTGATTGGGATTGCATTGAATGTGTAGATAGCTTTGGGTAGTATTGACATTTTGATAATATTTGTTCTTCCAATCCATGAGCAGGGAATGTCTTTCCATTTCTTTAAATCTTCTTCAATTACCTTCATAAGCTTTCTATAGTTTTCAGCATACAGATCCTTTACATCTTTGGTTAGATTTATTCCTAGGTATTTTATGCTTCTTGGTGCAATTGTGAATGGGATCAGTTTCTTTATTTGTCTTTCTGTTGCTTCATTGTTAGTGTATAAGAATGCAACTGATTTCTGTACATTGATTTTGTATCCTGCAACTTTGCTGAATTCATGTATCAGTTCTAGCAGACTTTTGGTGGAGTCTATCGGATTTTCCATGTATAATATCATGTCATCTGCAAAGAGCGAAAGCTTGACTTCATCTTTGCCAATTTTGACGCCTTTGATTTCCTTTTGTTGTCTGATTGCTGATGCTAGAACTTCCAGCACTATGTTAAACAACAGCGGTGAGAGTGGGCATCCCTGTCGTGTTCCTGATCTCAGGGAAAAAGCTCTCAGTTTTTCCCCGTTGAGGATGATGTTAGCTGTGGGCTTTTCATAAATGGCTTTTATGATCTTTAAGTATGTTCCTTCTATCCTGACTTTCTCAAGAGTTTTTATTAAGAAAGGGTGCTGGATTTTGTCAAAGGCCTTTTCTGCATCGATTGACAGGATCATATGGTTTTTCTCTTTTTTTTTTTGTTAATGTGATGTATCACGTTGATTGATTTGCGAATGTTGAACCAGCCCTGCATCCCAGGAATGAATCCCACTTGATCATGGTGAATAATTCTTTTTATATGCCGTTGAATTCGATTTGCTAGTATCTTATTGAGAATTTTGGCATCCATATTCATCAGGGATATTGGCCTGTAGTTCTCTTTTTTTACTGGGTCTCTGTCTGGTTTAGGAATCAAAGTAATACTGGCTTCATAGAATGAGTCTGGAAGTTTTCCTTCCCTTTCTATTTCTTGGAATAGCTTGAGAAGGATAGGTATTATCTCTGCTTTAAACGTCTGGTAGAACTCCCCTGGGAAGCCATCTGGTCCTGGACTCTTATTTGTTGGGAGATTTTTGATAACCGATTCAATTTCTTCGCTGGTGATGGGTCTGTTCAAGCTTTCTATTTCCTCCTGATTGAGTTTTGGAAGAGTGTGGGTGTTCAGGAATTTGTCCATTTCTTCCAGGTTGTCCAATTTGTTGGCATATAATTTTTCATAGTATTCCCTGATAATTGTTTGTATCTCTGAGGGATTGGTTGTAATCATTCCATTTTCATTCATGATTTTATCTATTTGGGTCATCTCCCTTTTCTTTTTGAGAAGCCTGGCTAGAGGTTTGTCAATTTTGTTTATTTTTTCAAAAAACCAACTCTTGGTTTCATTGATCTGCTCTACAGTTTTTTTAGATTCTATATTGTTTATTTCTGCTCTGATCTTTATGATTTCTCTTCTTCTGCTGGGTTTAGGCTGCCTTTGCTGTTCTGCTTCTATTTCCTTTAGGTGTGCTGTTAGATTTTGTATTTGGGATTTTTCTTGTTTCTTGAGATAGGCCTGGATTGCAATGTATTTTCCTCTCAGGACTGCCTTTGCTGTGTCCCAAAGCGTTTGGATTGTTGTATTTTCATTTTCATTTGTTTCCATATATTTTTTAATTTCTTCTCTAATTGCCTGGTTGACCCACTCATTCGTTAGTAGGGTGTTCTTTAACCTCCATGCTTTTGGCGTTTTCCAGACTTTTTTCTGTGGTTGATTTCAAGCTTCCTAGCATTGTGGTCTGAAAGTATGCATGGTATGATTTCAATTCTTGTAAACTTATGAAGGGCTGTTTTGTGACCCAGTATATAATCTATCTTGGAGAATGTTCCATGTGCACTCGAGAAGAAAGTATATTCTGTTGCTTTGGGATGCAGAGTTCTAAATATATCTGTCAAGTCCATCTGATCCAATGTCTCATTCAGGGCCCTTGTTTCTTTATTGACCGTGTGTCTAGATGATCTATCCATTTCTGTAAGTGGGGTGTTAAAGTCCCCTGCAATTACCACATTCTTCTCAATAAGGTTGCTTATGTTTATGAGTAATTGTTATATATATTTGGGCGCTCCGGTATTCGGCGCATAGACATTTATAATTGTTAGCTCTTCCTGATGGATAGAGCCTGTCACTATTATATAATGTCCTTCTTCATCTCTTGTTACAGCCTTTAATTGAAAGTCTAGTTTGTCTGATATAAGGATGGCTACTCCAGCTTTCTTTTGGCTTCCAGTAGCATGATAAATAGATCTCCATCCCCTCACTCTCAATCTAAAGGTGTCCTCAGGTCTAAAATGAGTCTCTTGTAGACAGCAAATAGATGGGTCTTGTTTTTTTATCCATTCTGATACCCTATGTCTTTTGGTTGGCGCATTTAATCCATTTACATTCAGTGTTATTATAGAAAGATACGGGTTTAGAGTCATTGTGATGTCTGTATGTTTTATGCTTGTAGTGATGTCTCTGGTACTTTGTCTCACAGGGTCCCCCTTAGGATCTCTTGTAGGGCTGGTTTAGTGGTGACAAATTCCTTCAGTTTTTGTTTGTTTGGGAAGACCTTTATCTCTCCTTCTATTCTAAATGACAGACTTGCTGGATAAAGGATTCTCGGCTGCATATTTTTTCTGTCTAGCACACTGAAAATCTCGTGCCAATTCTTTCTGGCCTGCCAAGTTTCAAAAGAGAGATCAATCACGAGTCTTATAGGTCTCCCTTTATATGTGAGGGCACGTTTACCCCTTGCTGCTTTCAGAATTTTCTCTTTATCCTTGTATTTTGCCAGTTTCACTAGGATATGTCGTGCAGAAGATCGATTCAAGTTACGTCTGAAGGAAGTTCTCTGTGCCTCTTGGATTTCAATGCCTTTTTCCTTCCCCAGTTCAGGGAAGTTCTCAGCTATTATTTCTTCAAGTACCCCTTCAGCACCTTTCCCTCTCTCTTCCTTCTCTGGGATACCAATTATGCGTAGATTATTTCTTTTTAGTGTATCACTTAGTTCTCTAATTTTCCCCTCATACTCCTGGATTTTTTTATCTCTCTTTTTCTCAGCTTCCTCTTTTTCCATAACTTTATCTTCTAGTTCACCTATTCTCTCCTCTGCCTCTTCAATCCGAGCCGTGGTGGTTTCCATTTTGTTATGCATTTCGTTTAAAGCGTTTTTCAGCTCCTCGTGACTGTTCCTTAGTCCCTTGATCTCTGTAGCAAGAGATTCTCTGCTGTCAGCTATACTGTTTTCAAGCCCAGCGATTAATTTTATGACTATTATTCTAAATTCACTTTCTGTTATATTATTTAAATCCTTTTTGATCAGCTCATTAGCTGTTGTTATTTCCTGGAGATTCTTCTGAGGGGAATTCTTCTGCTTGGTCATTTTGGATAGTCCCTGGCGTGGTGAGGACCTGCAGGGCACTTCCCCTGTGCTGTGGTGTATAACTGGAGTTGGTGGGCGGAGCCGCAGTCAGACCTGATGTCTGCCCCGAGCCCACCGCTGGGGCCACAGTCAGACTGGTGCGTGCCTTCTCTTCCCCTCTCCTAGGGGCGGGATTCACTGTGGGGTGGGGTGGTCTGTCTGGGCTACTTGCACACTGCCAGGCTTGTGATGCTGGGGATCTGGCGTCTTAGCTGGGGTGGGTAGGCAAGGTGCACAGGGGCAGGAGGGGCAGGCTTAGCTTGCTTCTCCTTAGGTGATCCACTTCAGGAGGGGCCCCGTGGCAGCAGGAGGGAGTCAGATCCGCTGCAGGAGGTTTGGCTCCGCAGAAGCGCAGAGTTGGGTGTTTGCGCAGAGCGAGCAAGTTCCCTGGCAGGAACTGGTTCTCTTTGGGATTTTGGCTGGGGGATGGGCGGGGGAGATGGCGCTGGCGAGCGCCTTTGTTCCCCACCAAACTGAGCTCTGTCGTCCGGGGGCTCAGCAGCTCTCCTTCCCTTTGTCCTCCAGCCTTCCCGCTTTCTGAGCAGAGCTATTCACTTATGACCTCCCAGACGCTAAGTCGCGCTTGCTGTAGGAACACTGTCTGTCAGGCCCCTCTGCTTTTTGCCAGCCAGACTCGGGGGCTCTGCTTGGCCGGCGAGCCGCCCCTCCGCCCCGGCTCCCTCCCGCCAGTCCGTGGAGCGCGCACCGCCTCGCCGCCCTTCCTACCCTCTTCCGTGGGCATCTCGTCTGCGCTTGGCTCCGGCGACTCCGTTCTGCTAATCCTCTGGTGGTTTTCTGGGTTATTTAGGCAGGTGTAGGTGGAGTCTAAGTGATCAGCAGGACGCGCAGTGAGCCCAGCGTCCTCCTACGCCGCCATCTTCCCAATTTCTCGAAATAATGCTTTTTTATATGAGATATCTATTAGCTCATGTCAAATAGTACTAAGAATTTTTTATATATTATTTTACTAACTATAAAATGCTTTGAATCCTTGCCATTAGAATCAGACATTAGTATCTAAGAGGTATTATTCTAATATTGTTTATTCTGAAATAATTATCACATCAGGAAAAAAGAAAAAAGAAAACCTATGCTAACAGTATGTTGTCCTTGACTAACTGCCCAATTTCCTGTTCCTTCTTTGAAGGTAAACTTATTTTTCAATTCTAAATGTCTTTCCAGGCATCTTCCTGTGTTTTTTCTTTAAATATCTTTTGAGATCATATGTATTTTCTCTGTTATTCAACTCATTCATAGGACATCGATTTACAAATATTAACCAACTTCACTTTCCTGTATTTGTATACTAATTTGTTTTAAAGCTCATCTCTTTTAGAGAGCATAAAAGTGAATTTTGCCTTTTTACACTCTATTTGTATGAGCTGCCAAAATGAAATTCCACAGATTGAGTGACTTAAATTTATTTTCTCCTGATTTGGGAGGCTAGAATTTAAGGATCAAGGTGTTGGCAGGTTTGGTTTCTTCTGAGTGCTCACTCTCGCTTGAGATGCCTGCCTTCTATGTCCTCACTTCCCACTGTGTGCACCCATGTACAAATTTTCTCTTATAAGTACTAGTCGTGATGGATTAGGACCCACCCTTGAAACTTTAACTGTGTCTTTGCAAATTGTATCTCCAAATATTATATTCTCGTGTACTAATGGTTAGCACTTCAATATATGAATTTGGGGGGAGAGGGACACAATTCAGTTTAGAATATTACCTAATGATCTCTGCCTTTTAACTGGAATGTTTGGTCTACGATTTCATATGATTTTTAATATATTTAAATTTAGGTCTGGGGCACCTGCGTGGCTCAGTCAGCTAAGCACCTGACTTTGGTTCAGGTCATGATCTTACGGCTGGTGGGTTCCAGCCCCGCATCGGGCTCTGTGCTGAGAGCTCAGAGCCTGGAGCCTGCTTCGGATCCTGTGTCTCCCGCTCTCTCTGCTCCTCCCTCCCTCATGCTCTCTCAAAATTAAACATTAAAAAAATTAAATAAATGAATTTAGGTCTGCTACTTTGCCATTTTCTATTTGCCCTACTATATGTGTGTGTGTGTGCGCGCGTAGGTGTGTGCCCAACTATGTGTGTGTGTACATACATATAAAATTATATTTACTTTGGATTAATTGTATGTTATTTACTACTTCATTTTAATTCCTTTATTGGCATTTTAGCCCTATCTCATTTCTGCATGTGTAGTGGCTCAAGGGCTTACGATAGGTATCCTCCACTTGTCAGAGTTCACTTAGAGTTACCACTGTGCCCCTTCATATAAAATAACTTTGCAACAGTTAAGTACTATTTCTCCCATGGTTTTGCTATGATTTTTTCATTTTTTTGTTTCAAATTTTTAAATTCTAGTTAACATTTAGTGTAATAGTTTCAGGAGAATTTAGTGATTCATCACTTATGTATAACACACAGTACTCATCAAAACAGGTGGCCCTCGGGGCGCCTGGGTGGCGCAGTCGGTTAAGCGTCCGACTTCAGCCAGGTCACGATCTCGCGGTCCGTGAGTTCGAGCCCCGCGTCAGGCTCTGGGCTGATGGCTCGGAGCCTGGAGCCTGTTTCTGATTCTGTGTCTCCCTCTCTCTCTGCCCCTCCCCCGTTCATGCTCTGTCTCCCTCTGTCCCAAAAATAAAAAAACGTTGAAAAAAAATTAAAAAAAAAAACAACAGGTGGCCCTAATATTACATCTACATAGATTATAAGCTCCACAATATGACATTATATTTTAGTTATATCTTTGGAATTTACTAATAAAGGACATTTCTTTCAGTCACTTCATTCCTTCTTTCTTATGTCATTTTCCTTCAGCCCAAAATGCTTGTTAGATTTCTTAGAGCACAGGGATTTATCTTGTTACAAGTTCATGCCGTTTCTTAATTTCTAAATTTATTATTCATTAAATTTGGGTAAATTCTAGCTAGTATTTTTCTAACATGTTTCATACTCCAATCTCTAATTTTAAGATTGAAAATACACATGATAAAAAGACTGATATTATCTCACACTTTATGGTTTTTTCTGTTTAGATTTATTGACTTCATCCTTTAATCTTCAAATAATTTCTCTGATCTTTTGATATTTTTCTCTGCCATTTACTATAGGCTATGAAGCCTATCCATGTAATTTTTTAAAATATAGCTATTTATGAATACACATAATATACTTTAAGGTTTTATAGACACCTATTGTACTATTTCATTAGAGTATATTTCCATTATATATGAGTTAAATAATCTTAACATTTGATATTGAATATAACAAAATTACTTAAATTTACAGATTTACTTAATGATGGAGCTTTAAAATAACACTGGACTCTCAGCTGTTTTTCTGATAAAAAGGGGCAAAGTTAAATTGATATTAAATAATTAGAAGCAAAAATATTTAATACAGTATGTCTTAATAAAAAGCTGATGAAAAATTGTGTCTAATAATCCTTAATAGACATTATTCAGCATAACTTAACCTTAAATCTTGTTTTTTTCAAACATACATTAGCAAAGTATGAAATGTGTTAAAAACATATTAATCAACAATTAGTTTTCACTGTTACGTTAGTTCGTCAGCTTTTCTGCATATATTTTCTCAAGTCAATTAAACATTGAGTGTGTGCTCAAGTTCAATATTCTATCACAAATAATTCAATTACTGAATGCTTATGATGACATAAACAAGCAGTTTGTTGGTCTATCTTTCCATTATTTACCATTTAAAATCAGTGCAAGCGATATATATTACATGTATTTGAGCATATGGAAAATATGATCTTTGAAATAAAATTTTAATAGTATTTTATTACATTTTAAAAATGGGAACTTAATAAAAAATTAATATACAGAGAATTTTTTAATGTTTCAGACTTTCAATAAACTGAAATGCAATAAATAGGATTCTACTTAAGGTCGGGGTACATGTTGCAAATACACTAAACTAGTAGCTATAGGGCTATGAATATTAGCATCTAAAAATTAAAATTCTGAATATTCTTACATATGAAAGAATACTATTTTGTCATTGCCCTCATTCTTACATAATGGCATGTTTCACTTAAAATGACAGCATTTTACAAAGGATAGAAAATTAATGCTCTAACCCACTCCTTTTTAGGATGGTATTGGGGTTAGGTCTTTAGGAGGTGATTAGGTCATAAAAACTGAATCCTATGAATGGCATCAGTACCTTATAAAAAAGGATCCCAGAGAGCTAGCTTGTCCCCTCCACCATGAGAGGGCACAGGGAGACACTGGCAATCTGCAGCTGGAAGGCAGCCTTCCCCAGAACTTGACCATGGTGGAACTCTGAGGACTTCCAGCCTTCAGAACTATGAGAAATTTCTGTTGTTTGTAAACCATCCAGTGTATACAGCACCCTGAATGGTGCTAACCTAAGACACTAATCTAATGATGCTATGCAACTTGCCTGTGGTCATAGCTGAGAAGTGGCAGATAGGAGAGTGGAATTAGATCTCTGTAGAGCTAGTTCCAGAATACCAACCCCTTTCTAATTTACACATAACTTTTAAAAGAAGTTTGTTGCATTTCCCTATTCATGCATATTAAATTTTCCATCCAAATTAGCAAGTGCTGTACACAGAGAAGGAACGGCCAGTGTTCAAATAGAATCTGGCAAATGGGCGGTAAAAATAAAATTTCCTTCTAAAACCTAAGTTAAAACCTACATGAGTATGTGTATGTGAACATGTATTATTTTCTTGAAACAGTAAATATTCATAAACATTAACAAGTCATTTTCTACAGAACATTAAGATGATCATTCCTCAAGACTGTTTTTAAGTTTTATGCCATGTGCTCTTAAATACAAGATTCATCATATCGTGATTTTAGGAAGATGACCTTGTTCCAATGTCTGCCATTAGATAGAATAAGGCTTGCTTCCTCCTAAAAGTAGTAGACGTGAAAAGCAAAAAACAAAACAAAACAAAAAAAACCCCAAAAACACAGGTGTTGTAGGCAATCTCTAAGATGGCCCCAAAGATCTTGGCCCTCTGTTAGTTATACCCTTATGTAATTGCCTCCAGTTGAGTGAGGACCTGACCTATTGACTTTTAACAAGAAGAATGCAGCCCATGCATCTCAGGCAGCCTATGGAGAGGCCTAGGTGGTAAGGAGCCAAAGCCTTCCATTAGCCATGTGCGTGAGCTTACGAGAGTATCATTCTGCCACAGCCTAGTCTTGAGTTGCCTGAAGTTCAGTCCAACAGCTTGCCTGCAACCTCATGAGAGACCCTGAGCCAGAGGCACCCAGCTAAGCTGTACCCATATTCCCACACACAGAAACTATGAGGTAATAAGAGTGTTGTTTTAAATCCTGAAATTTGAGAGTAACTTTTTACATAGTTGTGCAAAGCCCCTGTAATAGAGTTTAATAGAAGCAAAAACTAAAACTCAAGAGTATCATTTTCTTTCCCATTCCAAAAATATTGCTTTTGAGAACTAGCTCATAGCTAAAGGTCAAAACCAATCTTGGCTTTCCTTTTAAAAACTATCTTGTGTTTGCTTCACAAAAGAGTATTTATATTTCCTAAACTTTAAGGCCACACTAGGTTTCATGTATGTTTTAAATAATAAAATCACTCTGCAAATTACATTGCTTTTTACTTCTTCTAATCACCTGGGATGATGGAAGAGAAATTATTTCCCAGTTGAGTTCCCTTGAAGTAACATGCCACAGCTAATCAGTGTTCTCGCTCTGTAGTTAGAGACTTTTAGCAAAGGGGTTCTGCTTTATGATGCTGCAGGGCCACCATTATTCACCCCTGGTTTAACACCATGTAGAGGTGGCAATAGGAAATCTAATGAAGAAACCATCAAGCCCGGAGTAGTAATTTCAGGAGAAATCATGCATGGTTGTTTGAATAGGGTTGAGTAAGAATTGACATTTTACGTTATTGACTGTTGTATAGGTGCTTTACCCTCTTGTCCTTTGTACATTTATGCTGCTGTGATTCCTTCTGTTTTAGTACGCAATAGAGCATATTATCACCAGAGCCCTATCTTTGTGCCAGACTTTCTTCTGCAGCTGTTCCAGTAATATTTATTTATTTATTTATTTTACTAAGCAACAGTCTCTAAAAAGGCTCTGAGAGGCTTTGCTACTCTTGGTCTGGTTCCTCCCTCCCCTCCCCCGCACCCCCCCCCCCCGCCCGCCACCCTAAAATCAGATTGCCTAGCTTAGAATACTCAGGGATTTTTTTTTCCTTCTTTATCTGGAGTATCTCTTTTTTCCTCTAACTGAAATAAAGTAGAACCTTTTACATATTTTATTAGAGTTGTGATATATACATGAAGTCAAATTCTCTTTTATGAAAGGTGAGCTCAGGCTTGTCAACAGAATTGAAGCAATGCTATTATAAGCACATTATAACATCTTGTCCTATTAAAAAAAATTATCTACTTGAACTTTAAAGGAGATCTAAGTAAACTTTCTTTAAACAAACTTGAAATATTGAATGTTTTTGTCTAGCTTTTAAAACTTTTTAAGTTCATAGGGAAAAAAACCTACATTAATTTATAATACCTTTGTTATCTAATACAAATAGAAATATTTCTATTACTTTTATGTATCTTTTAAAAACTATAGAAGATAGAAATGCATTCTGTTTTATCAAACTAAAAAGGATATTTCTATTTCAGGGATTTAAAACAGTGATCGTTGGCATAAATGCCTGAAGAGAATTACTTAATCACCAACTGAAATTTAACTTTACCATTTTTAAAACCGTGATTCATCATTCTTGGTTGAAAATCTATAGCTGAGGTAACTATTGTTTATTATTTCGAGTACTCTAGTCAAATGCCAGCATAGTTTTATTTTTTTTTAACGAGCAACTCTTTAGAATAAATTTAACCACAAATCACCTACCGAATTAAAGACAAACCTCATTTCTCAAGTATCTAAATGCAAAATTATCCCAGTTCTTCCAGATCTAACTTCTGTAATTGTGTTTAAAATTTACACTCTGTTGCCCCATGGCAAGGACACTACAGCAGTATATTTAGCTGATGGGTCTCTAAGAGACCAATTGAAGCTATTCAGTTCAAATGGTAGAAAAGAATCCAATCCAGGTGACTTATTGAGTGATTTCTTAGCTTAATCAAGAGGGCAGCAAAAATAAGGCTGGTGATATTTCATCTGAGACATAATTGTTGAAGAACTAGACTCATGGCTGGAGATTAAAGATGCACTGATAGAATACTCATTTCCTTATTCTCCCATTTAAATACCTATTTATCATTGTGGTCTAGCTCCATCAATAACTGTAAACTTGTAAGCATTCTCAGATTGCTCTTAACAGCGATGCTAAAAGCACAATATTGCCTAATGGGTCTGTGCCCCAATTTCAGTAGTCCTCTGGCTTGCAGAAATAAAAATTTTCCTTTCCAGTAGTCCCAGAGTTGCTACCTTTTGAATGATGTAAAGTCCAACAACTGGTTTTTCTACTAGGTTTCCTTCCTAAAAAAATTCAACATGTTATTTATCAAACAAGGCTTGAATGCTTCACAAAACTGTCCAGGGGATTGCCGACCTCCTTCAGAATTGTTGCTGCAGAACCTGGTGGGCCCCTGAAATCAACTGCTTGTTTCTCCTGTAGGTGTATGTTTCCTCCAAGCCATAGGCAGTTTCCCCCCCTTAACACATCAGACCATGTGAAGTCCAGACTCAGCTCTACATGTGACCCCAAAAGACAGAGACTGAATAGTAATAAGAGAAACACAATGAGAACATGGTACACACTGGTCATAAGTAGTTACTTCTTCCAGGCAGTTCCTAAA
Organism: Puma concolor; assembly: GCF_028749965.1. NCBI lineage: Eukaryota > Metazoa > Chordata > Mammalia > Carnivora > Felidae > Puma > Puma concolor. The sequence continues at coordinate 178,717,107 of NC_141667.1, forward strand.
TTTGCAACCTCAGCCTTGAATTCAACACAACCCAGATAGGGCAAATAAGTCTTTCTTTACTCACTGTATTATTTTAGTAGTCCAGGAGGGAGAAAATGGTGACTCAGATACATGTGTATTTCTTTTTTTTTTTTAATTTTTTTCAACGTTTATTTATTTTTGGGACAGAGAGAGACAGAGCATGAACGGGGGAGGGGCAGAGAGAGCGGGAGACACAGAATCGGAAACAGGCTCCAGGCTCTGAGCCATCAGCCCAGAACCTGATGCGGGGCTCGAACTCACGGACCGCGAGATCGTGACCTGGCTGAAGTCGGACGCTTAACCGACTGCGCCACCCGAGAGATTTTTAACATGTAAAAAGTCAATAGCTGGATGCCTGTTTAAATGGACATGTAAAAAGCACAATGTAGGGGCGCCTGGGTGGCGCAGTCGGTTAAGCGTCCGACTTCAGCCAGGTCACGATCTCGCGGTCCGTGGGTTCGAGCCCCGCGTCGGGCTCTGGGCTGATGGCTCAGAGCCTGGAGCCTGTTTCCGATTCTGTGTCTCCCGCTCTCTCTGCCCCTCCCCCGTTCATGCTCTGTCTCTCTCTGTCCCAAAAATAAAAATTAAAAAAAAAAAAAAAAAAAAAAACGTTGAAAAAAAAAGCGCAATGTAGAAAGCATAGTGAATCAGCCATGAAAACCCATCAATATAGTCTGTAATTACCTTCTGTAAAATGGCTAGACAGATTTTCATTGATTTTGTTATTTTTCATTGAATTTAGAGTGCAGTTTCCTAATACTACTTTTGACTCATCTTAAGTATTCTCCCAAAGATAGAGGCAGACATTCTTCAGCAAACCCAACACTATGGTATAGGGGAGACCCTGATGATGCATTGCTAAGTAAGAGGTCTCTCAATGGTTATTTCTTCAGTGGTCTTCCGGACTATGATTTGTAAAACACCATCCCTCACTCTGCCTTCCCAAACTCCTTTTTCTTTCTTCACAGCTTTATCACTATCTGGCCAAGTTATGAATTTACTACTTTTTTTTTTTTTTTTTTTTTTTTTGCCTGCCTGTCCTTCCTCGGATCCAGAATGGAGGGCAAGTTTTGCTATGTGTTTTGCTTACCGCAGTATGTCCAGCAGAGACTAGCGCCTTATACACAGAAAGCAAGCACTTAAGATCTCTTGTGAAAGGTGTACATGGATGAAAATGCTCAATATTATTTCTGGCTGCAGTCACTAGTAAAATCAGTCATTTAGCTTCTGCTCCAGCCTTAGCCCTTTAAAGACAAAATAGGGAAATGTCAACTTCTTTGTCATTTCTGACATTCCTGAACTAGTGTGTGATCAATGATTATGTTAGCACACAGGCTACCATTGTACGTCATCAGTAACACAACATCAGGAATAGAGTCAAGGAATGAACAACAAAACACTTAAAATTACAAATGGAACTTACAGTAAAAATAAAATTACTTTCTATGCTGCATGTTTTAAAATTCTGCCAGTTAAAAAGCATATTCTGAGGAAAATAGTACAATATTCAGTGATGGATATGACAGTCATTAACTGTAATAAGGCAATTAAGAACTTTGAAATATTTTTATTATTTTCGAGTGAGAGAGAGAGCGTGCGTACAAGAAGGGGAGGGGCAGAGAAAGAGGGAGACACATAATCCGAAGCAGGCTCCAGCTCCAAGCTGTCACAGCAATGGAGCCTGATGCAGGGCTCAAACCCACGATCAGCTAGATCATGACCTGAGCAAAGTCAGACGCTCAACCGACTGAGCCACCCAGGAGCCCGAACTTCAAAATATTTTAATAATTAGCAAAATAGATTAGCAGTTAATAGATGATAATATTATGATAACTTTGTATGGTGACAGATGGTGACTTATCGTAGGGATTGCTTCCTTATGTATAAAAATATCAAATCTCGGATGTACACCTGAAATATTGTATATCAATATACCTCAATAAAAAAGACTACATTACCTAAGCAACTTATTATGAATAGCCTTTTCATGCAAACTTAGGTTTATAAAAAGTTTAGAAATTATACTAGACCCAAAATTAAAAAGAATAACTCAACTATATTTATCTCATAGTCATTTACTTCCACTCAGACCATACTTGTTTCAAGAAAAGTCCTACTGAAAATTCTTCACGTAGTTGACACTGAAATGAAGTTAAAACAGTAACTTTGCCACCTCCAATTTCCCTGAGAAAAATTGCCAAAATCACTTAGGACATCTATAATAAATTATCTCTCATCTGGTCTGAAAAGGAACATAAAAGTACAAAAAAACTGAAGAGTTAAAGTAAATGAGGTACCAACAACATATTTTGTTTCCACAAATGAAACTGCATAACAAGCCTTCAAAACCGCATTGAGTTTAAAATATGCTTAACAACAATAGTAAACTTTCTCTAAAACAATTCCTTAGAGTGTTCAGTTTATGGAGGCTAAAACTTTAATCGAATTTGCTGAAATATTGTGCTAGAACACCAAATATTTTGACTAATTAAGAACAAGTTGCTTTTGAGAGCTACCTAAGGTACAAATGAGAGAAACAACTTGTTTTCTTAAAAGCCGATGTTGAAAAACATTTTGTTTCTGAACAATTTCTCCTGCAAAAATATGTTTAGTGATATTTAGTGAGCCAGCTGCAAATCAGCGTGTACTGGAATGTGCAACTGTAAAAAGCATAGAAGAGTGAGTGTAGCCTGCAGTGTTAAGAACTTAACTCCTGTACTAGGTATCAAACATTTAAAATTTTACTACAATTTTAAATAGTAAAATTGGACTTCAAATGTTTTCATAGTTCAAAATTCTTTGTCACACGTGTTCTTTCTTTAAATTATATGTCAAGGAATATATTGATTGATTTTCAGATGCAAACATTTATCTTCCAGCAAAAACCATTGCTGGGTGATACAATAAGTAGTTTCAGGCTTGAGCTCTCCACTCTTAACTCCATGCAGATGCTCTGAATATTATACTGAGCTTGATAATGTGGCCCTCCCACCAGGACAACTCTATTTAGAGGGATTCATGGTGAGGAGTAGCACATGGAATTTATTTAACAGTGTTTTATGATTCGTTATTGCAGCCAAAGTCATGCCAGCTTGTCTACAACCCTTATTGTCCTTTTCAAAGCATTAGCTTGACCCATGTTATTGTCACAAGAAGAAAATCTTTGATACTGGGTTGTTTTATATAATGTATTAGGAAATGGCCTTTGAAAATGGCACAGCTTCTTTGATAAGAGCACAGGTTTCAAAAAAAATGCAGTTGTTAAGTCATCTTATTTTCATACATACTATGATGCACGGTGAGCATAAACATTTTAAGAGTAGGAAATTTGCATGAGAGAACATTGAAATTAGCATTTTATCAAGAAATAAATTTTGCTTAGCTTTCTCTTGGTCACGCTGCTCTTCAACCTGATTGATGAGAATGATCTTAGCAATGTAATAATTTTTTCACGTACCACTGACTTCCAGTAAAAAGAGAGACGATCTTGTTTAAAATTAGAATTCTTGTTTGAAAGCATTTAGTGAGGTAACAATGTTTTTGCTGGCTTTGGTTTGATGGGAGGTATGGATACATTCAACACTATTTATATGTATTATAGAGAACTACAACAGAAAATATCTAGAAATTATAATTATCTTTATTTCTGTATTTTCTATGGAAATATATTAGAAAACATCTATAACCTATGTAAAAAAACATTTTATGTGAAATTTTTATAGAGTAAAACTTCATATATTGAAATCTAAAAACAAAACCAAAAAAACCCCCCTCAATCCATTGTATGAAATTTAAAACAAAACACAGTATTGGCTATATCTTTTAACATATTTGGGCCTCAATTTTAGGTATTTATGAAAAAGAAAAACCTCTAAGTCTTAAACCTTGCTCCTTATTACAAATCAAAATCATAGAAAGTTGAACATACTTTTGAAAATTACTTATGTTTTTGGCTTGAGTAAGCCTCAGCCATCATTATCACCTCCAAATGTGAAAGGCTTTTTTTTTTGTACTGTAAAAAATACTAACATTTTTCTCTGCAAGTAGTATCAGACTGGGTTTGGTTGAGAAAAAAAAAAAAAACACTATTATTATGGGATGAGAAATTTCATGTAGGAATCAGGGTTTCCAGCCTTGCAGAAGGAGCTGAATGAAGTTCTAAAGATTAGGAAGGCGGCAGCCAGCAATCAGATACCACAACCGCTAACTTGCTACAAAAGCAGGAGGTGCTGGCGTAGAGGGAGGGAGGCAGGCACACAGCGCAGGGAAGCCTGTAAACTGCATGGCAGGAAGCGCTCTGGCAACACGCCCCATCAGGGGCCGGTGTGACACTGAAAATCCTGACTTCCACTAAACGTCCACTTTGCAAATCTCTCATTGGTTCCTCTCCTCAGCAAATAGCCATGTGCAGCACAGAAAAGGAATTCTGAGAAATGGAATGGCAGCTTTTGAAGAAATCATTGATGGTGCCAAGGGGACAACCACCACTCTCGTGTCAAAAATACCCTAACGGTGTATTTTTAGTATATTCACAATACATATAATTGAAGTAAAAATATTAAATTCCCAACATTCTCTAGACTTTGTCCAGAAGAGAAGGGGCCTGTAAAGGGATGGTGAAAGCAGAGTCCTGTGGAAAGGGGCAGAGTCATGCATCAGGTGCTTATGAAAGCTTTAACTCGGGGCATCTGGGTGGCTCGGTTAAGCCTCTGACTCTCTCTTCTGGGATCACGATCCCACCATTGTTGAGTCTGAGCCTTGCACCCACCTCCGCGCTGATAGTATGGAGCCTGCTTGGAATTCTCTTTGCTCGCTCTGCATTGACAGCAGAGAGCCCGATGCAGGGCTCAAACACCTGTGAGGACGGGACCTGAGCCAAAGTAGGATACTTAACCAACTGAGCCACCCGGGTGCCCCTGTGTGTACTTTCTCTCTCTCCCCTTCTCCCTCAAAAATAAACTTAAAATTAAAAACAGAGAGCTTTAATTCAAAGTGGATACACACAGGGACACCCGGGTGGCTCAGTTGGTTAAGCATCCTACTTTGGCTCAGGTCACGTCCTCACAGTTCAGGAGTTTGAGCCCTGCATCGGGCTCTCTGCTGTCAATGCAGAGCGAGCTTCAGATCATGTGTCTTCCTCTTTGCCCCTGTCCTGCTCCCTCATATGTGTGTGTTCACTCTCTTAAAAATAAATTAAAAAAATGGATAAAATATCCCCTTTTAAATGCTGGCCTGCTAGACAGATACTGTACTCAATCCTTTTAATTGTTTCTATTACTCCTTTAAAATATAAATGTTCTACAATGGGTAGTCTTCAAGTAGGAGCTGTCTAGATCATTTCATCCATTAGGAGTCTGAGAGATTTTTGTGTGTTGATGGTTGGTATTAACTCTTTTATTCTGTTCAGTGAAAAGTAACTTCCAGGGTTAGAAGCTCATGATTGACTTTCCAATTGGATGCACAGGCATGCCAGCCCTGTGTGTATGGTATGGTTCAATACTGGTCCTGGCTGAGGAAGCATGGGAAGCACTCTCTTTCACTTAGTCACCTTTGCAGCAGGAACAATGCTAAGCACAATTTCTCATATACAGGAGATGATCAACATTTTTAAGTGAATCTTTAAACTTTTTTTTTTAACGTTTATTTTTGAGACAGAGAGAGACAGAGCATGAACAGGGGAGGGGCAGAGAGAGAGGGAGACAGAATTGGAAGCAGGCTCCAGGCTCCGAGCCATCAGCCCAGAGCCAGACGTGGGGCTCGAACTCATGGACCACGAGATCATGACCTGAGCTGAAGTCGGATGCTTAACCGACTGAGCCACCCAGGCGCCCCTAAGTGAATCTTTTACATGGAAATCTTAAAGTTAAAATTAGTATCTGGCAATTATACTGCTTTTTTTTTTTTTTAATTTTTTTTTTCAACATTTATTTTTGGGACAGAGAGAGACAGAGTATGAACGGGGGAGGGGCAGAGAGAGAGGGAGACACAGAATCGGAAACAGGCTCCAGGCTCTGAGCCATCAGCCCAGAGCCCGACGTGGGGCTCGAACTCACGGACCGCAAGATCGTGACCTGGCTGAAGTCTGACGCTTAACCGACTGCGCCACCCAGGCGCCCCTATACTGCTCTTTTAATTCTCCAATTATTCACTCTGCAGTTGTTGGGTTTTTTTTTCCCCCCTCACTCCTTTAGCCTTTATACCCCACCAGCAACCCTCAGTTTGTTCTCTGTATTTAAGAGTCCCTTATGGTTTTTGTGTTTTTTTTTTTTTATAATTTTGCTTCCCTTCCCCTAAGTTCATCTGTTTTGTATCTGAAATTCCACATAGCAGTGAAATCATATTTGTCTTTCTCTTATTTCACTTAGAATACACTGTAGTTCCATCCACGTTGTTGCAAATGCCAGGATTTCATTCTTTTTGATCACCAGTACTCCATTGTATTATATATACCACATTCTCTTTATCCATTCCTCAGTTGATGGACTTTTGCGCTCTTTCCAAACCTTGGCTATTGTCAATAATGCTGCTATAAACATTGGGATGCATGTGCCCTGGGCTGAGAATTAAGATAAGAAAGCTGCCAGGTCACAAAGATACAAAGGAGAACCACTCTAAAGCTCACTGGTAGTAAGTGGCCAGCTATTTCACAGAAAGTGTTAAAGACAGTCTGCTTGCAATTGATGGATTGAAACTGTATTTTTAGTAAATTCTGTGATTTTTATTAACAGACTGAGGATATAGGTCTTTTACATGGGAGGGATATCACAATATAAATTTATATGTGGTAAAAGAAATCAAAGAATGGGTGTATAGGGAAGGAACAAAACTTAGAAAACACCTGAATGTGGTCAGAATAAAGACATTTTCCTTTAGGAGTCTGAGAGATTTCCACTTAGGAAAAGGGAAATAATGAAAGAACAATGGATTGTTGATTGAAGAGCAGAGATCAGAGACACATCCATGTCTATCTATTTCTTCTACTTAACAGTCATGTTTGAAATGAGTCACAGGGATTTTTCAAACGTCCTGACTTTCAGAAGCCCTTTAGGGTCGTTTTGGTGTAAACTATTTCCGTACGAACCATATGGTAGCACCAGTGTTCTGCTGTGTTGGATGTAGGCCTATGTACACAAAAAAGCATCATGATTTAAAAAGTGATAGTGCAAACAGTATTTGCCAACAGTGAAAAACGCACTTGTTTTTTTAAAGAACAGTAATTGTTGTGGTCCTGCGGAAGGATATCAGCTTTTAAACTTCCTCTAGCTTAAACTTAAGCCTAATAACCTACTTATGAGGCCATAATAGTATCGTGTCTTCAAATTAGGTGGAAGGTCCGTGGAAACTTTTAGCAATGCATCTCACTGATACTAAAATTGTATTACCCATTACAAAATAATTGTACCTGGAGGAGCGATAGAGGGCACAGTTAATTGAACTGTATTTCTAAGTGGTGCACATTTATGGAACATTTACCTTCTCAGAACCCTGGAAAATGCACGTATCTAAAAACAATTCTAGTCATAAGGAAAAGTAGAAAAAAAACAAAATAGAATCTGTTCCATATATAATTAATGCATTTACATAATCGAGTCATCTAGTTTCAAAATTTCATTTCTCCTTGAAACTCATTCCAGAAAAAAAAAAGAAAAAAAAAGGAGAGGGGGGAAGACATATAAATAGGTCTTGCACCTGGGTCTATCTCATTTTACTGAAAAGAAAGTATTTGTTCCTGTAATTGCTTACTGGTCCCAGATAATGTTGCATTGGTGAGTAATTTGAGTTCACTTAAAAGTTAGGGATTTTTTTTTTAAATGTTAATTACATTTGGGTTTTTATAATCATCATCCTTAGGTTAAAAACAAAAAACAAAACTCTATCAAGTGTCCAGTGTGACTTGTGGCTCTCCTTAGTTCCCCACAAAAATACTTACAATATTGTCTCGTCAAATAATTCAGAGACAAAAAGCCCAGCACAAAGTTTAAAACTGATGCTCATCTTACTTACCATGGTACGTGGTAGAAAGCTCAAAGTTAGAAAGCAGATGTTCTGTCATGCTAATTTAACATACAGCTGTGAGAATTTAACTACTTTGAGCCTTATCTTTTTGTTAATTTTTAGATCGATGAGAGATCGTCTTGAGGGCAACATTTTCTAGTTCTATCACTTTGTGTGAGAGTTTCAAAAAGACCATGCTTGTAAATACAGAAGGTAAGCCCGAAACTACAATCCTTGAAAGTCAAAGAATATAGGAGAAGTTCTCCTAGAGATATTTAAGGAAGAGATTCCTAAGGTCTTACAAAAGGATTCAGACTGGAAAGGAGATCCAACATGGCAGATGAGGGGAACCTGAAGTTCCCTCCTCCCTCAAACACAGCAGTGTCAAGGTCAAAGGACTTTGAATTCCAAGAGTCTGGGCTGCAGAGTGACAGAGACATCTTCAGGGGCCCACGGAGACAACTTTGCAGGCCATAGGTGCATGAATGCAAACTGGGAAAGATAAAAAGTCACCGTAGGCATGGAGGGGAGGGATCCCCTTCTGCGGAGAGACAAAGGGAAGAGAAAGAGAGGCTGTAGAAGTGTAGGGCTGTATTTGGACAAGAAAAAAACCACGACCTGGGACAGGGAAAGATCCTATCTCTAATTTCAGGTCTTTCTCTGGACTGGGGAGGGCTGCCCAGTTCACCCACCTGGGGAGGGGGGGAGCCAGCCCTAGGGCCAGTAACTAGCTCAGAGGTGCAGTCCACAGTGGGAGAAAGCAACACCCTCCCTGGAGAACATTCAAAGGACAAAGACTGCCTGCCCCCCGCCAGCCAGAGGCCATTTATTGGAGGGGCAGAGCAGCACTTTCCCAGACCTGGGGTGCAGAGACATTGGGGTTTAAATCCCAGCTGAGCACTAGCTTGGGAGTCAGCAGAGTGGGACAAACTGCCTCATTCATGCCCACGTGGCAGTGGGAGGAGCCCCTCCATTGGTGGGGTGGAGTGGCACTTCCCTGAAACCAGGGCACATGGAACAGGACCCTTCAATACATCTGAATTTGAATCCCACAGAAGCCCCAGGGAGGCACCGGAGACTTGGAGGGGGAGAGGGAAATGGCCCGCTAGAGCCCACATGGCACTGTGAGGACTGCCTGAACAGAGTGGTGTGGGACACCTGATCCGGGGAGAAGAGACCAGGGTGTTGCCATTTTTCTCCCCATCACCATCAAGGTGGGGCTTCAGGGAATGGCAGGCAGAGGGCGGGGGGTGGGGGGACTACAGTGGAGGCAGGACACACCTACGCCAAACCACGTCCCTCCACTCCTGGTAACTGTATCTACTGGAGCCAGATACACGCTGACCAACCAGACAGCCCCTCCTCCAGACCAGTGCTGTTGCATTGCCTGATTTAATTCTCGAAAAATTCTTATTTTATATATATATATATATATACACACACACACACACACACATACACACATATATATACACATATATATGTATCTATATATATAATTTTTTTCTTCTTCCTTTTCTCTTCCTTCCTTCCTCTAGTCTGGTTATTCTAATTGTTGGTTTAAGCAGACATATATAATCTATTCTCTTGATACATATTCTACACCTCCTTTATTTTCCTTTCTCTCTCTCTGGACTAAACCATATAGTTTCTCTGGTCAGTTTTCTTTTCTTATCTTTTTCCCTGATCCTGTCATTTCTCTCTTTGTATGGGATAAAACTTCTTCCATCAGCACTGCCTCCACCTTGTTGTTTACTTGTAGCTGGTGTTTCTGTTTTTTGTTTGTTTTCCTTTCCAGGGCTACTTCAATGAAAAAAATCAAAGCACACCTAGCAGAGGGTCCAAAACATCATTATGAATAGGGAGATAAAGTATCCAAAGTCACAACAACAGAGAGCAGGTAACACACTCCACAAAACACCTCCTGAAGGGCCAGGCCCTAGACAGCATATGACCCCTTCTTTAATATAGTAGTGCTCACAGGTTCAGGGCACATAACAAGCTTTTAAAGCATATAAGGGACAGAAAACTAGCCAAAATGACAAAATGGAAGAGTTCTCCTCAAAAGAAATTCCGGGAAGAAATGCTAAAGGATTGCTCAAAACAGATATAAACAATATAACAATAATTTAGAATAATGGTTATAAGATGAATTGCTGGGCTTGAAAAAAGTATAGAAGATAGAGAATCTATTGCTGCAGACATCAAGGAACTAAAAATTAGTCATGATGAATTTAAAAATGTTGTAAATGAGGTGCAAAATAAACTAGAGGCGGTGACAGCAAAGACTGAAGAGGCAGAGGGTAGAATAGGTGAAATAGAAGATAAAATTATGGAAAAAGATGAAGCTGAGATAGAGATAAAATAATTCTGGACCACGAGGGGAGAATTAGAAAACTAAGTGCTGCAATCAAATGGAACAATATCCGTATCATAGGAATTCCAGGAGGAGGAGGGAGGGAGAGAGAGAAAAGGGCTGAAGGTATACCTGAAGAAATCATGGCTGGGAACTTCCCAAATCTGGGAAAGGAAAGACACTGAAATCCAGGAGGCACAGAGAACTCCCTTCAGACTTAACCTGAATCGACCTTCTGCACAACGGATCATAGTGAAACTGGCAAAATACAAGGATAAAGAGAGAATTCTGAAAGCAGCTAGAGATAAATGGGCCTTAACCATCTACAAGGGTAGACACCTAAGGGTAGTAGCAGACCTGTCTACTGAAACTTGGCAGGCCAGAAAGGAGTGGCAAGACATTTTCAATGTGAATAGAAAAATTGGCAGCCAAGAATCCTTCATCCAGCAAGCCTGTCATTCAGAATACAAGGAGAGGTAAAGGTTTTCCCAAACAAAAACTGAAAGAATTCATCACCACTAAACCAACCGTACAGGAGATCCTAAGGGGGACTCTGTGAGTGAAATTCTGCAAGGACCATCACTACAAGCATGAAACCTACAGGTAACACAATGACTCTAAATCCCTGTCTTTCAGTAACAACACTGAATGTAAATGGACTAAATGCTCCAATCAAAAGACATAGGGTATCAGAATGGATAAAAAAAACAAAAACAAAAAACAAGACCCATCTATTTGTGGTCTTTAAGAGACCCATTTTAGACCTGAGGACACCTTCAGATTGAAAGTGAGGGGATGGAGATCTATCATGTTACTGGAAGTCAAAAGAAAGCTGGAGTAGCCATACTTATATCAGACAAACTAGACTTTAAATTAAAGGCTGTAACAAGAGATGAAGAAGGGCATTATATCATAATTACTGGGTCTATCCATCAAGAAGGGCTAACAATTATAGATGTTTATGGACTGAATTTGAAAGCACCCAAATATGTAAAACAATTATCACAAACATAAGCAATCTTATTGGTAGGAATGTGGTAATTGCAGGGGACTTTCACATTCCCCTTACAGCAATGGACAGAACATCCAGGCAGAAAATCAATAAAGAAACAATGGCCCTGAATGAAACAGTGGACCAGATGGACTTGACAGATCTATTCACAACTTTTCATCCTAAAGCAGAATTCGCATTCTTCTCAAGTGTACATGGAACATCCTCCAAGAGAGATCACATACTGGGTCACAAAACAGCCCTCAATAAATATAAAAGAATCAAGATCATACCATGCACATTTTCAGATCACAATGCTATGAAACTTGAAATCAACCACAGGAAAGGTTTTGGAAAACCTCCAAATGCATGGAGTTTAAAGAACATCCTCTGGGTCAACCAAAGAAGAAATTTAAAAATATATGAAAACAAAGTAAACTGTTCAAAGCATCAAAAAAACAAGGAAAATAGAAATAGTCACTTCCAGGTGGAGTCTAAGAGACCTAACTGTTATCTAGTATCTTAGATGTAATTCTGGAACAAAAAATGTACATTAGACAAAAACTAAGGAAATATAAATATGAGCTTTGACTAACCAGAATTATCAATATTGACTCACCATACTAACATGTAATGCTAATAAAGTGAGTGAGGTGTGAAGTATAAGGAAGCCATCTGTACTATCTTCACAATTTTTCTGTACATCTGAAACTGTTCCAAAAATAAAGTCTATTAACGGGGAAAAAAATCTTCTGGCTTTGAACATGTCAAATCTTGTTCTCACTCACTACCCATATATATCTTGTGTTAGGTAACTTCTGGCATTACACACTTATTGTATCGGCTGAGAAAGTGCAATGGGCAATAAGAATATTCCTGGAAGCCATCCATTTACAGTATGCTAGTAATAATCTATTTGAGAATCACCTAATATCCCAATAAATTCAAGCTGTATGTATTGCCAGGTCTATTTTTCCTTTGCCAGACTCCTAAAACGCTTGCAACAACTCTAATGTGACCCGACATAAGCGAAGCGTGGTAGAGTGGAAGTCACTGTAGAAAGAGGCAGTGCTCTTAACAGAATGCAGTTAAAACGCATTATTTCCATGAGTTTTTAAAAGGATAGGATAGGTTCAGCTTCTGGAAATACCAAAGTATCATATAGGAAATTAAAATATCTTTCAAAGACAATTATGCTTTCTTACTAGACAAATTATTTTTTTTATGTAACTCAAAGTGCTGGAAAGTGAACAAAACTAGCTAGAAACCAGAGATTACATGGTCCTTGGGAGAAGAGAAAGAGACTGTCTATAACTAGATCTATCCAGCTTTTTTTTTTTTTTTTTTTGCTAAGCCATGCCAGCAATAGAGCTCTCAAATGGTGAAGTCCCAATGAACCGAGAAGTCAGAGGCCAGAGTTCAAGGTCAAAAGCAGTGGGAAAGTGAAGAGAAAATGCTATTTGAAAAGAGTCATAAATGTAAGCTCCCAAAACCCACATTCAAGATTCCCCAGACCTTTAGCTCTTCCTTGAACTATGCACATGTTGGGTTGGGGGAGACCCCAAGCTGCTCAGAAAAAACAATAGTGGGAAGGCTAAGAGAACAGAATATCATCAGGCACTGAATACTAAAGGAGGCAGAATTTAGAGTGTGACTCCTGATAAAAGTCTTTTTGAAGAAATTATAAGGGGATTCTGAAATTTATATGAAAACGTGTACACTGAAGATTGCCAAAACAACCTGGGGGGGAAAAATACAATAGGCAGGGTGTTTGCCTGAGTGGGACAGAAGCCTTGGGGGCACAAGTAACTTTCTGGCATGATAAGAATGTTATGTATTTTGATATGATTACTAGTTATATGAGAATATAAGTTTGTCAAAATTCATTGACCTCTACATTTTAAATCCATTCACTAGATTTTTGCAATTTAATCTTCAATTAGAGTGCTGGAAAATAATAAGGCAATTTCAATACATTTCGTGTCTTTACAGGATCTTGTGCAAGTGAGGAGCTCTGAACCTTCACCTTCAATAGCTTCATGGAAAACTATGGCTGGTGGTTTATTCCATTATGCCCTCTTGTTTCTGTCCATGCAGGCACTGGTGTGGGCAGCTCTCTCAGTTACTTCTGCAACTTCCACCTCTTCTCTTCCCCACCTGAGAGGCCCTGTAAAGATTTGGCTGATCTTGTGCTTTTCTGGAGCTCTCAGAAATTTAGCAGAGTTGTGACATGCTCCATTCTCTGTGCTTTTCTACGGATCAGGAAAAAGTCATAGTACTTTACTTTCAATGCTGGAGACATCTGAATATGATAGGAGGTCAACAAGTTGCATTTGGACCATCTACCTAGACATACTGTGCTAACATTTCTTCTACTCTGGTCTGATGGTGCCCTTAGAGGAACTTGGGACTCTTGCAATTTCTTTGCTAACTGCAGTATAAAGGCACAGGTGCACTGGATCTTCAGGCCTCCAAGATTTTAAAAAATTATTTCTTTAGTTAGGCTAATCTAAAAATCCGAAGAATACAGGGCATAAGAATCTCTCCCGTCACCGAGGCCTTCCCTTGGGGGTAAAGATTCGACTTCTGAAGCCTCATTCTACTTCTTAACATCCATGTAACCTGGGAAAGGTACCTTATTTCAGGTCTGTGTAAGGTTTTTTATAGTACCACAGTACAGCTTTATAAAATGTGTATGACCATAGCATCTATCTCCTTGTGTTTTACAGAGGATTAAATGAAATAATTTAAGATACTTTAAAAACTCACTATTATAGAGTAAAAGGCAAAACAAATTAATGCTATTACTTACTCAAACTATAGTTTTGAAAGAAATGAGGGTTTTTTAACCAGTATTACAAAATTCTGTGGTGACTTATTGAAGTGTTGTCCATAAAATATCCTAACATATGGATGCATGAGGAACAAAAAAATATATAGGGGAAAACACTATAGTGTAATATATAAAAATATTACCCTGATTCATTTATTCAGGCCACTGTTTTCTATGTAGAGAAAGTGACATCCATATAAAGTTACTGGAATAACATTGGAAAATAATGCATTCAAATTTCCTAGCACAATGACTGATACACAGTAAGCACTCAATAACATTAAGTGAACGGACTTGTACAATCATTTGTTTCTCATGAACTCAGAGAAGAACTCATACAGGAAAACATTTATCAAGAATAAAATGGGGGTGCCTGGGTGGCTCAGTTGGTTAAGCATCTGACTTTGGCTCAGGTCATGATCTCGAGCCCGCATCCGGCTCCAAACTTATGGTGCAAAGCCTGCTTGGGATTCTCTTTCCCTCTTCCACCCGCCTACCCTTTCCCCGACTTGCTCTCTCTCAAAATAAATAAACTTACAAAAAAAAAAAATATAACAAGGGCCAATAGTTATTTATAAAAGTACTGACCCAAGTAAACTAACCGTTTAATAATACTGAGTCCCTTTCTCACTTAATAACTTACACTAACATACTACAATTTCATAAAGTCCTAGTACACAAATTATCTGAAACAATCCTAAAACCTGTGAGATAGGCATTATCTCATAATGAAAGGTTACGAGTCCTGTGGGGGTGACACAGCTAAGCATCAGAGCTAGAATGAAAACCTGTGAATCTTGTCAAAGTCTCTGGGCTCTTCTACCAGTGCAGAACTTTTTCACTTGCAAAAATAGAGCAAGCTATTTCCAGGCCTTCCCAACTAGTCCCAATTAGGACTCCCCTGAGAGCTTTCTCTTATCCAAGTTTTTTCTGGCTTGTTCTTCCATGAAAGTTTTTGCCCCTTATTTTTCTAATTAGTTTTGAAACAGAGCAATCTTGTGCATTCTTTTCACAGGGTCTGAACTAGCACAGAGACTAAAAGAAAGGTGAAAATATGTTGTGGGGATGGGAGGTATGAGCACTTAAGAAAGAGAAATAAATGGAATTTAAATGGGTATGTCGGTTCAGAAATGGGCAGGAAAGAACCAAGAAAATAGTTTTCATTTATCTTCTTTTTAATCAAAGCCTGCATTTGAGGAGATGAGGTCCATCCTTCAAGGAGGAAGGCTAAGGACTCTGTAATCACTAGATATTAATCTATGGTAGAACTGACTCTACTGTCCACATCTTTCCTAAAATGGGGCAAATTCATCTTTTAAAGACACATCTTTAGTTTACCTTCTGGATAGATGAAATTTTATATCTAGTAACTCTGATACTTATCAAATCTCAGATTTGGCCAATGTTCATTTGTTCTTTTGTACAAATGTTGCAAATTAACCACGATATCGACCAATAATGAATATCTTTAAAAACAGAGGGCCTGTGAACCAGGATGAAAAATAATAGTAATGGGAGAAATATTTCCTATATTAGTGTTGATATATGAAAAGTTAAAATGGGTTTTCTACTAGTTACACAGAATTTTAAGGTTCTGATCAACACATGATATTGCAAAATAATGGGTAGGTTTTAATAAGTTCAAGTACTCATTAGGATACACTAAAATTATCTATATGAAAGCACGTTATTTGGTTTGCTATATCTTATTGAATAATATAATTATGAAATCAAATGCAGAAGTGTTTACTGTTCTTTAACAGCACAATATTCATGATTAAAGAGTCATGGAGTATTATATACTGAAGTCCTGGCATTTGAATACAAAGTTAAGTAGGGTTTCAAGTGTCCCACTTTGTCTCAGGTCGTGATCTTGCGGTTCAGGAGTCTGAGCCCTGCGTAGGGCTCTTTGCTGATAGCTTGGAGCCAGAAATCTGCTTAACATTCTATGTCTCCCTCTCTTTCTGCCCCTTCCCCACTCATTCTCTTTCTCTCTCAAAAATAAGCATTTGAAAAATTTAAATACAAAATTAAGTATCACTAACACCTTTGTTAGAGGGGATAACATGAAGGGTCTGAAGCTAGTCTTGCTATGACAGGAATTGAAAATGCATCCCCAATCAGTTTTTAATGATTCCATGCCTCAGTCAACAGTGATATAATATAATGTGGGGAGGTCTAAATTGTATTATAAAACAATTTATTCATTGGTTAGTATTTGTTTTGTTTGTAAAAATAAACCTACAGAGCAGAGCTTCAAATAAAAAGAACTCACTAGATGAAGATGTAATTCATAAAAGGTCTAGCTAATTGTAATGAATTCAGTTGTAATGAAGAATAAGACCAAAACCCATGGTGAGAGTGACCTAAGAGATAACTAAAAAGTGAAATGTGTTACCTGCTCTCTGGGAATAGAATTAAACCTTAAGTCTTGAGTGTCAATTTCGGGAGGCTTCCGACTGGCATAAGACTTTACAATCAGGGCTTACTGTGTCTACATCAAAGTGGGAAAGAATTTTTCAGATACAGCTGGTATCCTTTGGTTCCTTCCTGGTTTGGCCTGGGTCCTGATTAGCGACAACTAAATCATGATGGTGTCTCACTGGAATTTTGGAATGAAGAGTTTGGGGAACCCATGTCCCAGACATTTACCTCTTTTCCTTGCTTCCAGACTTAGGCTGCTAGCAACTCTGTATCACCTCACAGGACATAGGGAGAGACGGGCCTACGTGAGGACCACATGATGTGATCATCATCATTCTCGACCCCCTCAGGTCTCTTGCTGCCTCATAGCCTATATCAGGGGCAGAGGAGAGGTCTTCTCTGGTTGTAAAATATCCGTTGTTTCCCCTGAGACCTGCCTTCTGAGAGGTCCTTAAAAATTCAGAAAAATAGGTTTTTCTTCACAAATCCTGGCAATTCAAGAATATTTCTGATGTGTACTCAAAAACTCCATTTTGGATACCGGAGGTTAGATAATAAATGCCTTGTTCCAAAGATCCTTATGTCATGTCTGTCAACCTGTTCCTTTACCTCTTCTTCCCTTCTCCTCAGAGATCAAGGTCTCGGGAAACTGAAGAACTGTATAAAAACTACAAAGAATATATTACTATTTCTTATATCTTTTTCACACATGTATATATAATTCCTTATTAAATGTCTTGCTATAAATATTGGTTTGAACTTTACTTTTGTACTTATTTATAAGAAAAAACGTTGTTCATATTGTAATGAACTTTGTAATATTAAAAAAAGTTATACTGAAGTACAGAAAGTTTGTGTGAGACAGCCAGACTGAACTTTCCCTTAACAACCTTATATAGGCCAAATGTCAGAGAAGAGGTATTAAAAAGAGGTGCACTTTATTTTATTTACAGGAAGTGAGTTGAACATTGGCCTCTTCTCCCCATTCATTCACATTTTTGTCTAATTCCTGATTCTGACAATTTTTAACATTAGTGTTTTTGTGCTTTTGTTATCAGCTTTTATGAGTTCTTCATACATTAAAAATCTTTGTCCTATTTATTACCACTCATTTTCCTTTAGTTTTAGATTTTTCCTGATTGTATTGCTTATTCTAATTTCCACAATTCTTTTAGACTAGGTTCTGTAAGTAAATGAACCACAATTCTGTTATTCTTTAGTTTACCTGAAGTGCTTTAAGACAGTGGCTATAAATACTTGTTGCTCAATAAATACTGTTGAATCAGTAAATGTTTGAACATTCTCAAGTCCCAGGAAGCTTTGATTGTATTAACATAATTCCTATCACAACCTATAGATAGCTAAAAGAAGTAAAACACACACAAAGAAATAAAGATTCAATTTTTGCTATGTAGACTGATTTGGCTTAAATTTTCCTTTTCAACTTTAAGGGCAATTTTTACTTTTCATATAAGTTATTGGAAATTCAAAAGGACACTGAAAAAGACTGAATGGTTCTACTGTCCAAACGTAATTCTCCTTTTCTCTACGGATGTAATTTGCATTGTGTTTATATTTCTTTGTGCCTATGGACATATTGAATGTATATTTTTCCTTTTTAAAGCTAAGTATATCCCTAATTTGGGAACTGAAGTAGTAACCTTCGTAATATATGCCAAGAATGATTGTTTCATCTGACTATATTTTATTTACAGATTGTTTTGACCACTCTTTCTCTAAGCTCTGTAACCTCTCATTTCTTATTTTCTGTATTAGTTTTAGACAGTAGTGTTAAAAGTAAACTAAGATGAGGCACACCTGGGTGACTCAGTCAATTAAGTGTCCGGACTTCGATTCAGGTCATGATCTCAGAGCTCAGTGAGTTCAAGCCCTACACTACTCTGTGCTGACAGCTCAGAGCCTGGAACCTGCTTCGGATTCTGGTCTCCCTTTCTCTCTGTCCCTCCTCAGCTCACGCTGTCTCTCCCAAAAATAAACATTAAATTTTTTTAAAATAAATTAAGACATTAAAAGCTTTCAGAACTTACTTGAGCCAAAATTCATTCCTACCAAGCAGCTCCAGATGTGAAACAGTTCGGAGTGCTCCATGACAGGAACTTGGGGGAGATGCTTTCAGACAGAATAGGCAGAAGCCAAGTAAGAAAATTATGGATTGGCCATAGCTTACAGCCTTTTTGGCTGTTTGGAATTAGCTGTCCTTAGGTTTTAATTTTGTAACCTTAAACTAACGAGCTTAGGGTTTAGTTTGCTTAGGTAGGGTACCACGGCATTAGGGGCCACTTGATTCTAATGACCTCTTTAATGAATTTGAGTTAAATTTTTCCAAAAAAAAAAAAAAAGTAAAGTATGTAGGTATTCAACTGATAGCAGTTGTGATTTTGGTAGCAACAGATTAATTGATAACAGCAAGTGGCAAATGAATTTGAGTGTATATATCGGCAAAGCAATATAAATATCAGCATACACTTGAAAAATGAACTATTCAGTCTGTAGTCATGCATATGGATTCCCAGACCCATTTTGATGTCCTGAAACCTCAATATCATCCTCCCTCCTGAAGCCTCAATTGTCATCCTCCTGTGGTTCAAACATTATGAACCTCTGTTTGAAGAGGATAAATGCATCTGTCTGTCAGATGCCCACAAAATGTATAGTCCCATTAAATAAACAAATGTCACTGAAAAAATGGTTGATTTGTCTACTGTTTTTCCTCAAAGCATAATTTGCTCATTCCCAAAGCAGACATCTTGAAAATTATTTCCTAAGTAGGTCCATCTTTCAAGATAAAAAATAGCTTTAGTTCACAGCAAAACCCAACGATACTTTGAAGAGTTATGGGCTGGCTTCTTCACCTCAAATCTATGTAGGATGCTCTGACATATGTTACTTTGGAGACGAAAGTTAGCATTTTTAAGAAAAACAAAAGAGCATTTTACTTTTTCATCAAAGAGACATTTCAATATCTTAAGTGCTCATTTGCAGTCTCATAAAATGTTTTCTTTCCCTTTAAATGGCAAGGTGATGTTTTCAGGATTGATATAAAATCATTCTTTACACCTTAAGTGACATTAGCAGTGGGAGACAAACAATTATAAGTACGTTTTTCTAAGACTAAAGCTAAAACACGTTTACCTTTAGAACTTAAATTCTTATGTAAGAGGTAATAATTTAAAGAACATTTTCTGCTGCAAGTATTTTAAGATGTACAATGAACACTAATGTACCAAGAAGCAAAAACATTCACACACTAACAAATTGCATATCCAGCAGAGAAGGCAAAAACATTCACACACTAACAACTTGCATATCCAGAACTATATTTAAATATAACTATCATTACTCAAATAATCAAATTTATTTAAACTGCTAAAATTGCACCAGAAATGATAGATCTTATATTTTGTCATTCACATTTCCAAAATTACAGTATTACCACAGTTATTTTGCTCACAACAACCCTAGGGAGTATATAGATTAAGTATTATTCTCTTCATAAAAATTCCCAGGCAGAGAGAATGACAGGACCCAACAAAAAAATCACATAGATAATTAATGATTAAGAGAAAACAGTAATCAAAATAATTTCATTCTTTGCCAAGTTTTTATTCAACAAGTACTCCTTACTGGCAATAATATAAAGTGCTTTGTAATACTTAACAAGGTGGAAAAAATAGATTGTGAACACTGTTGCCAGCAAAATATCCTATCAATATTGATATAAATTATAATATTCTGCTGGGCAGAGGTTGCACCCCTATGGCTCTGGGTAACTAATTTCATGGCTTCAGGGCCAGGCAGGCCTGAGGTAGTGGCCCTAATGAGATCTGCATTGAGTTTAGGGCCATTCTCCCCTTTTCGTAAAGAATAGCTCAAGTTCACAAACAAAAAACTTTATTATATTGTCCTATAGAAGTCCAGCAGCCTTTCTAATTTCATGCCACTTAGCTGTATTCTCTTTAGTCCCAGCTGGCAGTATTCCTGCTGGTTTAATCCCATCTCTATTCCTGGTTTCTATTAGATGGCTGATTAGGTCTATGGTTTATATCCACTGTAATTTCCTTATCTACATGGGCAGTCACACTCTGAGTATTCTCTTTGCAACATGCTTTCTCGTTTTTGGGGGGCAAACAGATCAGCTGAAAACTTTTTCAGATCTCTAAAATCTAGTTCCTTTTTTCTTATTGCTTAACAAATCCTTCAATTTATTTCTCTCTCCTTGCATTCTATTATAGGCTGTCAGGAGGAAATAAGTCACTGCTTCAACACTGCTTAGAAACCTCCTCCAGCTAGGTTTCTGGTTCAAGATGGTGAAGTAGGAAGACTGAATTCACTTCCTCCACAGAACACACCAAACTGCACCTATGAATAGAAAAGTTCCTCCTGAAGAATAACTGAGAACTGACTGAACAGCTTAACCAAAGACAGAGAGAATGGTGAGAGAACAGTAAGAGAGATGGAAATGTGGTAACAAAGGGAGCCCTCACCCCTAATGCTAGAAAGGCAGGGGAAAGTGGGACAAGGAAAAGATCCCTCTATCCTTGGGCACAGAAAAAATAGTGCTACAGTTTAAAGACAACTAGCATATGAAAGAGAACACAAGAACTCCACTGAGGAGCTGTGAGAAAGTTCTACAGGTCAGAGGGGCTGGAGAAGAACACAATTTACATTCCAACGCTGCCTTAAATGCCTACACTGGAACAGGGTCTGTATATCAAAAGAGGCCAGTCTTGTAGGCTCAGTGAACTTGCAACCTCAGTGAGCCCAGGGTCTATAAGCCCATACCATCTCTAGAGTCACTAGGGCACAGATAAGAAGCTGGGGGTTTTAAAAGGGCAGAGAAATTGTGGGAACAGTCTCTTCCCTTCCACCCCAAAAGCCCTAATGGAGCAGGGTCTGGATGCCAAAAGGGGCAGGGGCAGATGCCATAATTGGTGGGTCTGTCATCACAGGGAGCTTGCAACCTTGGCAAGCCCAGGGCTCTCAAGCCCACACCATTGTTAGTTTTTCTGGGGCACAGATATATACCATGTTTAAAAGAGCCAAGGAACTTCAGGAACATACTCTCCCCCCATCCACCTTAAAAGTCTAGATGGAAGCAAGATCCAGCTCACAATAAGCCTGCAACCTCAGCGAGCCCATGGTTTATAAACCCGCACCAGCCACCCTGTGATGCTGTGCCACAGATAACAAAGGGTAGTTGTGTATTGCTTATTTCCTTTAAAATTTTTATTTTAAAAAATTTAAAGCTTATTTAAGAGAGACAGAGACAGAGACAGTGTGAGCAGGGGAGGGGCAGAGAAGGAGAGAGAGAATCCCAAGCAGGCTCCACCCTGCCAGCACAGAGCCCAGTATGGGGCTTTGACTCACAAAACCATGAGATCATGACCTCAGCCAAAACGGAGTCAGATGCTTAACCAACTAAGCCATGCTTTTTAACTTTAAAATTTGTCTTATTTTTATATATTCTTTTTAGTTTTGTTATTTTTTCTTTTTTCCTTTTTCTTTTCCCTTTAATTATTTTTTATTCTGCACAAAGCCCTAATTTACAAGAGTAACTAGCATATACAGCCACAGCTCTAGCCAGCCACCAAAAGTGAACAAGCACACCCAGTATGAATAGGGGACACCATACACAAGACCTCTTCTTCAACTTTAGGAGAAGTGGCCATTTTGCCTAATCCATAGAAACAAATACAGAAAGTCAAGCAAAATAGGGAGACAAAGGAATATGCTCCAAAACGACAAGGAAAATACCTCAGAAAAAGCATTAAGTGAATTAGATATAAGCAATACACTGCATAAAGAATTTAAGGAAATGACTGTAAAGATAATTATGAGGCTGAGGAAAGGGTGCAAGAACTCAGTGAGACCTTCAATAAAGAGAGAATAGTAACAAGAACCAAAAAGAGCTGAAGAATTCAGTAACTGAAATAAACTAGAGGGACTCAACTATGCAAAAGAATATTTCAATATGGGTAATGGAAATAGCGTAATGGAAAGGACACAAACAGCCTAAAGAGAAAAGAGTTTTTTTAAAATGAGGATTATGAGATCTCTTGAACATAAAGTGAACAAACATTTGCATAATGACCCCCAGAAAGAAAGAGAAAGAAGGGTGTATGGAACTTATTCGAGTCCAAGAAATGCAGAATTTAAACAGGATGAACCCAAAGAGGTCCACAACATGGTACATAAAAATTAAAGTATCAAAGGTTAAAGATTAAGAGAGAATCTTAAAAGAGACACAAAAATTATGTACAGGGGAAAACTTATAAGGCTATCAACTGATTTTTCAGCAGAAACTTGGCACACTGGATATATTCAAAATTCTGAAAGGAATAAATTTACAACCAAGGATACTCTAACAGTCAAGGTTATCACTCACATATGAAGGAGACAAAGAGCTTTCCAAACAAAAGATAAAGGAGTTTATCAACTTTATAAAGATAAAGGAGTGTATCAACACTACAACAGCCTTACAAGAAATGTTGATGGGACTTTAAGAATAAATGGCTGTAAATAGACAAGAAAACTATGAATAAAAGATGTAAAATAAGACAATTTATACATAAAACGTAGAAAGGAGTAAAAAGAGGAAAAGAAGAAACAAATTTTTATTTTTTTTGTTCTATAATGTGTTTGAACTTAAAGGACCATCAAATTAATATAGAGTGCTATTTACTTAGAATGTTATATATGAATCTCATGGTAACCACAAACCCAAAACCTATGACAGATATTCATAGACAAAAACAGAGTCAAAACACTATAGATATTCACCTATCACAAAGAAAAAGAGCAAGAAAGGAACAAAGAACTACAAAAACAACCATAAAACAAATTTTAAAATGCTATTAAGTACATACCTATCAATAATTACTTTAAATGTAAATGGCCTACACGTTCCAATCAAGAGAGTAGTGGGATAGATTAAAAAAAAAAAAGACTTATATGCTGCCTACAAGAGATTCATCTTAGACCTAAAGATGCATAGAGACTGAAAGTAAAAAGGGGTGGAAAAACACTCATAATACAAACGAAAGTAGAAAATAAGGCCAGGGTAACAATACTTAACCAAATCATCTTTAAAAGGGATCAACCCAACAAGAGGATCAACAATTGTAAAGATCTATGCATCCAATGCTGAAGCACCTAAACACACGAAGCGAATATTAATAGACATAAAGAGAGAAACTAATGGTGGTAACATGACAATAGTAGGGGATTTTAACACTCCACTTATATCAATGGATTGATCATCCAGATAGAAAATCAGTAGGGAAGCAATGTCTTTGAATCACACATTGGACCAGATGGATAGAATAGATACATACAAAACATCCATCTCAAAACAATAGAATATACATTCATTTTAGGTGCACATTCGACATTCTCCAGAAGAGATCACTTATTAGGCCATGAAACAAGCCTCAATAAATTTAAGAAGACTAAAATTATACCATGCATCTTTTCCTTCTAAATAGCATGAAACGAGAAATAAATCCAAAGAAAAAACTCTGGAAAACCACAAACATGTGGAGATTAAACATGATAATAAACAACTAATGCATCAGTGAAGCAATCAAAGAAGAAAAAAAATATGTGGAGACAAATGAAAATGAAAACACAACAGCCCCAAATCTCTAGGATATAGCAAAAGCAGTTCTAAGAGGAGTGCATATAGCAATACAGGCTTACCTCAAAAACAAGTAAAAACTCAATCTAACTTTATGCCCAAAGGAACTAGAAAAAGAGCAAAGTCCAAGGTAAATAGAAATGGAAATAATTAAATAACAGAAATAAATGAGTTATAGACTAAAAACAATAGAAAAGAAAAAAAAAATCAATGTAACCAAGAGCTGGTTCTTTGGAAAACAAAACTGACAAACCCTTAGCCAGACTCATCAAGAAAAAAAAGAGAAAAACCACAAATAAATAAAATCAGAAATGAGAGAAGTAACAACAAATATCACAAATACAAAGGATGTTAAAAGAATACTATAAAAAATTATATGACAACAAACTGGACAACATAGGAGAAATGTATAAACTCCTAGAAACAATAATCTTCCAAAACTGAACCAGGAAGAAATATAAAATCTGAACAGACTGATTACAAGTTACAAAATTGGATCAGTAATCAAAAAACTACCAAAAAATAAAACTCCAGGATGAGATGGATCCACATGTGAATTCTACCAAATATTTAAAGGAGAGTAATACCTATTCTTCTCAAATTATTCCAAAAAAATAGAAGAGGAAGGAGAGTTTTGAAATACATTCTAGGAGGCATTACCAAGGTACAAAAACCAGAAAAAGACCCCACAAACATCCCTGATGAACATTCCTGATAAACATAGATGCAAAAATCCTCCACAAAATACTAGAAAACTGCATACAACACTACATTTAAAAGATTATTTGCCATGATCAAGTAAAATTACTGAGATGCAACATGTTTTAATATTCACAAAACCAATGCCATACATGTACCACTTCAAGAAAATGATAAAAATCATGCAGTCTTCTCAACAGATGCACAAGTATTTGACAAAATTCAACATCCATTCACAATAAAAAATCTCAACAAAATGAAGTTAGAGAAAACATACCTCAGTATTATAAAGGCCATATGCGAAAAACACACAGCCAACATTATACTCAGAGCTAAATAGAGCTTCCTTTAAGATCAGGATGTCCACTCTCACCACTTTTATTCCATATAGTACTGAAAGTCCTAGCCACAGCAATCAGACAAGAAATAAGGAGCAGCCATGATAAAGAAGTTACATTGTCACTATTTACTGGTAACAGGCATAGAAAATCCTAGACTCTACAAAAAAACAAAAAAAAACAAAAACAAAAAAAAACAAAAAAACACTAAAACAGATTTAGCAAAGTGGCAGGATGCAAAACTAATACAATTAAAATTAACACAATTAATACGAATTGGTAGTGTTTCTATATACAATGAAGTCAGATAAAGAAAAATTGTAAAAAGTATTTGCATTTGCACCAAAAAGAGCAAAATACCTTGGAATAAACTGAATCAAGGAGGTGAATGATGTGTACTCTGAAAATTATAAAATACTGATGACAGAAATTGAAGATGACACAAACAAATGGAAATACTTTCCATGTTCACGTATTGGAAGAATATTGTCAGAATGTCCATATTACTCAAAGCAATATACAAATTCAATGTGATCCCTATCAAAATAGCAACAGCAATTTTCACAAAGCTTCAGTGCTACTGAAATGTATATGGAACCACTGAATAGTGACTAGCCAAAGCACTCCTGAGAAAGAACAAGCTTCAGGTATTACAATACCAGATTTCAATACATACCAAAAGCTGTAATGAAAATAGTATTTTACTGGCACATAGATCAATAGAACAGAATCGAGAACCCAGAAATAACCCCATTATATGGTCAATCTAGGACAAAGGAGGTGAGAATACACATGGCGAAAGTCTCTTCAATAAGCGGTGCTAGAACACTGCCAGCTACATGTGTAAGAGTGAAACTGGATCACTTTTGAGCATGATACACAAAAATAAACCGACAATGGACTAAAGATCTAAATGTGAGACCTGAAACCATAAAAATCCCAGAAGAGATTTCTCTGACATTGTCCATCACAGTATTTTTCTAGAAAGCAAAAATAAACTATCGGGACTACAGCAAAATAAAAAGCTTTTTGCACAACAAAGGAATCCTTTGAGAAAACAAAAAGGCAATCTACTGAATGGGAGAAGATTCTTGCAAATGATGTGCCTTCTATGGGGTTAATATCCAAAATGTATAAAAACTTATACAACTCGACACCAAAAAACCCGAACAATCTAATTTAAAGATGGGCAAAAGATATGACAGACACTTTTCCAAATAAGACATACAGATGGTGTACAGGCACATGAAAAGATGCTGAACATCACTCATCAGGGAAATGCAAATCAAAACCACAATAAGATATGACTTCACACCTGTTAGAATGTATAAAATCAAAAAGAAGTGTTGGTGAGGATGTGGAGAAACAGGAACCCTTATGCACTGTTGCTGGGAATGCAAACTGGTACAGTCACCACGAGAAACGATATGGAGATTCCTCAAAAAATTAAAAATGGGAATACCTTATAATCTAATAATTGCGTAATTGGGCATTTACCCAGAGAAAATGAAAATACTAACTCAAAAAGATATATACAACTCCATATTTAATGCTCATCATAGCATTATATATAGTAGGCAAGACTTGGAAACAACCTAAGTGCCCATTAATACATGAATGGATAAAGAATAAATGGCGTATATGTATGTGTGTACATACACACACACTGGAATATCACACAGCCATAAAAAGGATGAGATCATTCCATTTAAGACAACATGGGTGGACCTACAGGGTATTATGCCAAGTAAAATAAGTTAGACTGAGAAAGACAAATACCATATATCCCCACTCATAAATGGAATCTAAAAAAAAAAAAAAAATGAACAAAAAGCAGAATCAGAACTATAAATACAAAGAACTGGTAGTTGCCAGAGGGATGGGGAGGGGTTGGGCAAAATGGGTGCAGAAGGCAGGGAGATACAGGCCTCTAGTTATGGAATAAATCACTGGAATAAAAAGCAGAGCATAAGGAACATGATCAATGATGTTGATCATAGCTATACTTGTGGTGAACTTAGCATAATGTACAAGCTTGTCCTATCACTAAGCTGTGTACATGAAACTAATGCAACACTGTATGTCAACTACAGTAAAAAAAAAAAAAAAAAAAAAAAACCTCACATAAATATCCAATTTTATCACTCACAAATTCTACCTTCCACAAAACACTAGAACATGAACAGAATTCAGCAAAGTTCTTGGTCACTTTATAACAATAACCACCTTTTCTCCATTGTCCAGTAACATGTTCCTCATTTTCCTCTGAGGCCTCATTAGAATGGTCTTCACCACCCATATTTCTATCAAAGTTCTGTACATGATAACTTATGTATTCTCTACAATGGAACCTCTCTACAGGTCCCTTTTCCTTTCTGAGCCCTCATCAGAATCACTTTTATCAGTCCACAGGATTTTTCTTTTTTTTAATATGAAATTTATTGTCAAATTGGTTTCCATACAACACCCAGTGCTCACCCCAACAGGCACCCTCCTCAATGCCCATCACCCACTTTCCCCTCCCTCCCACCCCCCCCCCCATCAACCCTCAGTTTATTCTCAGTCTTTAAGAGTCTCTCATGGTTTGGCTCCCTCCCTTTTTTTCCCCCCTCCCCTCCCCCATGGTCTTCTGTTAAGTTTCTCAGGATCCACAGGCTTTTTCTAATATGCCCCTCAGAAAAGACCACTTATGTGTATTTTGTAAAGTATATGCTCTTGGAAATTGTTTCATTATGCATCTGAAAGGGCTCTGGTAAGCCATTAAATGGTAGATAACCACCTTTACTAGAATCAGGTAACTTTTTTTTTTTAACCTTGGGTGTTCATTTATTCAACAAATATTTATCAAGAGCACATAATAGGTCAAGGACTGTGTCAGGACAGGGGAATTTTAAAGTAACTTTTTTTAAAGTTTGAGAGAGAGAGAGAACATGCATAGCAGGGGAGGGACAGAGACAGAGAGAGAGAGAGGGAGAGAGAGAATCCCAAGCAGGCTCCACACCATCAGGGCAGAGCCTGATGCAGGGCTTGAATGCACAAACTGTGAGGTCATGACCTGAGCTGAAATCAAAAGTTGAACACTTAAATGAATCACCCAGGAGCCCCTAAAGTTAGTAATTTTTATTTTTAAAGTAAATTTTAATGATTAAGTCTTAGGTGCTAAAAGTAGCCTATTTTCTGAATATTCCACAATATTTTATTTTTATCAAGTGGATTTAGGGGCACCTGGGTGGCTTAGTCAGTTAAGCGTCTGACTTTGGCTTAGGTCATGATCTCACTGCTTGTGAGTTCGAGCCGCACTTTGGGCTCTATGCTGACAGCTCAGAGCTTGGAGCCTGCTTTGGATTCTGTGTCTCCCTCTCTCTCTGCCCCTCCCCTGGCTCATGCTCTCTCTTGAATAGTCAAAAAATAAATATTTAAAAAACAAAGAACTAAATAACTATATTTAAATATTATGTTATTACAATGAACTATTGAGATATTATTTGTAACCCACCAACCCACTTGTCTTCTACCAGAGATTTTCAAAGGGAATCAAAAAGGATTTAGAGACATATCGATACTATAGAACCCATACGTTTCACAATTACAGTAACCTACAGAATGAAATAATAAAAAGATGCCTTGATTGGAACAATTTATTTTGTTTTTTGTCACTAATTACATCTGCCTTTTCTGGATATGCTCACATTCAAACATACAAAATTTTGAATACCATTTGATAATTCATTTCTAACAGTTTTTTCTATCTTTAAAGTTATTTGAGCTTGAGAATTCCTTTTGAGAAAGTATCACTGAAAAGGTGGTAAGGTGAAATGAAAAGATAAGAAGGAAAATGTAAATTTTAGGAGTATCAGACATGTTTAGTACAGTGGCATGTCATTTTGGAAAAGTATGTACCACATAGTAATAAGAATAATAACAGTATGTATAATATGTCTAAAGTCCAGACTAGGCATATTGAATGCTTATGCAACATGAGTTAGATAAAAGCAATTATGACCTGTCCTCATGGAGAAGGAGCTTATAAAATTTTTAAAAATGGACAGAAATTCATGTTTTAAATGTGTATCTTATTTCAAAACAAGAAATAAAGGAGCAACTTTATAAGAACAAAATACAAATTGAGATTAATATTAAAGTGATCTGCAATTAAAGGACATGTTGAAAGAAGCAAAGAATGGGTACGTTTCACTAATGTCTGCTGTAAGAAAGTCAATTATATTTGGTTATGGTTATCTATTTCTCAAAGTGTCATTAGTAACATCTGAAAATGTTTTTATTAAGGTTTGTATCTGGGGTGCCTGGGTGCCTCAGTCAGTTAAGTGGCCAACTTCAGCTCAGGTCATGAGCTTACTGGTTCATAAGTTTGAGCCCTGCATTGGGCTTTTGCTGCTAGCTTGGAGCCTGGAACCTGCTTCAGATTCTGTGTCTCAGTCTCTCTCTGTCCCTCTCCCACTCCCACAGTATACATTTAAAAAAATTTTTTTAAATAAAAGTTTGTATCTGATTTAATCCGGAGCAAAAATTAACTTAGCATCCATATTATGAAGCGTTAAAAACACTTTAGTAAAATTATTTCATAATGATGGAGAGAAGTGGAGCTACTCAATTATTTCTCAAAATTTTATATACGAGATATTAATTTCCACTGTTTTTAGATTACAGTGAAAAATACAGAGCTCTATTAAACTGGAAACTGCAGTTATTCAAAACAATGTGTTTTTCCTTACTACTGCCATGTCATCCAAATAAAAATGTTTACAATTTAATAGACAGTATCTAATAAGTCCATTTCTTATGTTAAATTTATTCAGATGCCTATCCCCAAAAGAACACTTAACTATCTTATACACAGTTCTCGTGGTGGCCACATTTTTTGTGTTTTTTTGGTTGTTTGTTTTACCACCACACACTGCCCTTTTTCACCTTAGTTACAGTTGACTAATCCTGAGCAAATACTTTATCCAGGGGCAATGAATCTACAGCCTGATCAGGGGCTTTTGAAATGAAAGACAAAGTTACTCTGAAATATTAACTAATTAAATCTGAGAAAGTAAGTTCGTTATATGAGAACATCAGATGAATGGTCATGACGAAGGATTTAAAAAAAACACGCAATGAAAAATGCTCAATTCAAAGGTCTGAAAAAAAGGACTTACTCTCTAGCAGAGAAATGTTGGTAGAGAGGCATATGGTAATGCTCAAATATGCCATGGGAGAGAGCATGGACGCCACACTGGAGCACAGTCCTACCGGTTTTAGAGGCTTCCACATCTTTTCTACATGTCTTCACAGTAACATTCTTCCCTTGGGCTTATTTTCCATAAAAAAAATAGTGCTGTTCCAGATCGAAAGAACTCAGAGAGCAACTTAAGAACCATATTAGGGGCTGGGAGGGGGGTGGTGGTGAAGGCAGGGGTCTTCCAGTCCAACAAGAATTCTCTAGAGAATTGCTCTAAGAGCTCCTTTTATATACAGGTCAGCACATTGGGCCTCCTAAAGTTATTTAATATAAATATACACACAGAACCGATGATGGCCTACTTCTTAGGTTAAGAATTCTTACAGTTAGTGGAATTATCATTTCCTACAAGATAACCCAGTTTTTCATGGCTGAAGGAAGCCTCTAAAGAATCTAGTAGTTTTTAGTATGTACGGGGGAAAAATAGGTGTTAATCTGAATTTGTGTATTAAATAAAAACATCTTAATAAGACAAATTATAAAGCTGACTAGTGAACACAAAAGGACAAACTTGAATATTGATTGTCTTCATCATCAAAGGAGTACCCACTTCTAATTGTTTTCAAAAGTGCTTCCTCCACTGCCTCCCCAGCCAGAATGAGGTTTTGAATATTGGAGGTAGGAACTAAAAACCTCATTTTCACACTTAGGCATTATTAAATGATATCACTTAATTCATTTTCATCAGCTTGTGAAAAATGTTCATTATGCAGAAATCTTAGCCCCATTGACTCTTTACTGCGTAAAGCTATTATACTCATTCCAATATAGTTACTAATCTGGTGCATTTTAATTCTTCCTTTGAGACAGTCCATGCTGAAAAAAACTGAAATCCCTTATTATAATCTACAGTTAAAATTTTTTTTAAAGTAAAAGGGCATCTGCTGTATGACTGGAACCACTTAAAAGGGAGTACTTATCTAATTCAGATCCCCAGAGTGACCAAAGTTGAAAATGAGTTAGTATTTTTAAATCACCTGTTTGGATTTTAAATCTCTAAGTGACTTAATGCTAGTCTATATGCTATGTTGGAATAAAAGGGCAGTGGTTACATGTTAAAAATCATTTGGGAAATAAAAAAAAAAGGTCTTCAAAGAAAAAAGTTTTTACATGAAGAACAGTATTTATTATAAAACCTCATCTTAGACCTCCTCTTTATCCCTTGAAGAATTTTAAGTGACAAGAAAGATTATACCTTTTTGCTATTCTCTCGAGTCCTGAGACAGAGTTAGGGGGAATCTTAGAGCCAACTTGAGTATGAGGTTCCCAAGGGTGAAAAGCAGGTCAGATTCAACCTCCAAAAGTTTTTCTGTGGCATTAACTGCCTGAGAGGCTGTCAGATTGTTCCGGGTCTTTTGAGGGTTAAGGCCTTGGCCATTTTTTTCTCTGAATATAACTACTGTATAGCTGACACTTAGGATGTTACAATGCTTTTTGGACTATGGAATTATCAAATGCATTATGATAATAGGCAGTGATTTTACATTTCCCATTTTGCTCAAGCTAGGAATAAAATCTGTGGTTGGCATTTTCAAGGAAATTTAATAAAGCATTACTGTAGTAGTTAGTGCTGATTCCGTTGTTTACAAGATTTCAAGGATGCTAAGTTCTCAATTATTCAGGTCAGTGGGTAACTATCAATGAGCAAAGGTACTTCAGCCAATTGTTTCAATTTCCTCTTTCAACTCCTCTAAAATGTCAGCAGCACTTCCTGGAAGTGTATTTGAACTATTTTCCTTTTATGCCTCCTAGTACACCTTCTATGTTAAAATTGTTCCTGTGTAAACTGGCAAGTTTTCATGTTATGAAGGTAAATGGATGTTTTTTGGTGTTTTATTGCTTTACCTCTTTTCACTACTTCATTTAGTGAATTACTGAATATCTCTCATTGTAAGGTACTAGGGAAATAAGTCCACAAGACAGAGACAGACCACATTTTCATGGTATTCACAATTTAGTTTGAAAGACAGACACTGAATGGGTAATTATGGGGTTGTCAAATGTTAGAAAAAGGGGACATAGAACTGAGTGACCTATCCTAGTTTAGATAAAGTTTAGTTAGAAGTTTCCAGTGGAATCATTTTTTAGCTGAGTTCTAAGTATAAGTGAAGAGTTGATCTGTGAAGTAGGGAGAAGGAATTTTTTTTTTTTTTTTTGAATGGGAGAAAAGCAAGTTTCACTTTCTCACCTTTCAGTTAACATCCATTAATCTAGCAAAGTAGCGGTAAATCTAGATGAGAAATAATGAGGATCTAAGTTTGGGGACAGAAAAAATATATATTCATTTGTATGAAGATTTGGCAAATTGGGTTATGGTATACATGTGAAGGTATGAAGGTCAGGGGGAGGATAAAGTTAAGGAAGTTCCAAAATTCAGGCTGGGCTTCCAGACAGGTGATGATGCCCTTTACTAAAACTGAGAACACTGACATGTAAGTGGGTTTGGAGAGAGCTCATGAATCCAGTTTTGCACGTGTTCAATTTAAGGGGTTCTAGAGATAAACTAGTGTGAGTGATAAGTAGGCAATTAAACACACATTGCCCCGAAAAGAGGCTGGAGGTACATCTAAGTTTCTTAAAGTATCCCAAACCGAATTCATCATGGCAATGAAATATGATCCAGATTCTCCTACATCTTTATGATCATGGGTCTAGCATCCATCTTCTCAAACCCAGGAGTGTGAGAACCAGTTACTCCCCACATGTTTTCATTATTCACGAGTCTTCTATCACCATGTCCCTCTAATTACACTTTTTAAGTTTCCTCAGCCTTACCCTGGTCCCCTTCTCACTTAAGTGTGTTCTTTCTTAGAGAATTCCAAGAGCCTGCTAATTCAAACCATTTCCTCAGTGGCAGCATTAAAATGAACATTTACATTGCTGCTAGGGTGAGCTATTTAAAATAGAAAACGTATTTATGTTTCCTCCTTTCTCCTCTTCCCAGTGTTAGCTTCTAACAGGCTTGCTTATGCTTCTGTGTTACTGTAGAGTGCTTTCTTTTTTCTTCATCTTTTTACACCAAGTATAAATGGGTATAAATTCTTTTCAGATCCTTCTCTCATCAGCCAATTGTTTTGCTTAAAGTCTAGCCAATATAAAAGTATGAAGCATTACTTCCATTACGGAAGTAACAGAATAATAAGATGAACAGCATAGCCTGTAGCAATACCATTGGCATTCATATTTCAGACCCAATATCTGGTAGCTTGGTGACCTTGGACAATTTACCTAAGCTATCTGTGCATGTCTTCATATGTACAATAGGAACCCCAACAGTGACTATTTCAGTGTAGTTTTGAGATTTGAAGTAGTCGATATATCAAAGTGCTTAGAATGTTAACTGGCATGCAAAACACACTACATTATTAACTATAAAAAATGACTTTTCAACACTCCTACAATGAGGCATGCATAGGATATTAACTAAATTAACTCAGTTATTAACATAACCAAGATTTATTCAGTATCTGGTGTGTGACAGGCACTATCCCACTTTTATATAGGAACAAACAAAAATCAGTTTCTTCCATCATGAAACTTAGCACCCAGAAGAAAAAAAATACACATTACACATCTATGAGGGGAGATGTGTGTACCAACAGCTAGATTACCACATGGGCATATTTAATATTCTTGACATAAGATTTATCTTTTTCTCTTCAGCTTTCCTTTGTTTTCAATAATGGAAATATCTACTTATTCACTCCATTTGGAACTAGGGATTGTCCACTCCTTGTCCTCACTTGCATGTATTTATCAAGTATTTATTGGGTGCAATCTTTAGTGACAGATCATTGCACATGAAAGACACAATCACCGCCCTGTCAGAACTATGCTATTGTATCTTACACTTCCTGGTTAATGTCTTCAAGGAGGTAGTGGTCCTGGTGGGTACTTCTGAAAAGCATCTGAAGTATTGAATTGCATTAGTTAAATCATCCAAGGAAACAACGTAAAAGCTACTATAAGGCAGCCAGTGACTCTAATGAAAAAGACAGAGGAATTCAGAATTAGAGGTGGCCACCTTGATCAGGAATCGTTATTGAAGCTTTGTATATGAGGAGTGGGGTTTCAGAGATGGTGAGCCTTACACAGGTAAGGAGGAAATAGGACATTCCAGAGAAATTGAGTCAAATTTATTATCTACTCATTGGAGCTGATTATTTTCCTTTCAATTCTGATCAGAGGCCTGACTGTTCAGACTCCTTTTCAGCCTGACCGTGGAGATCTGGGTTCTAGGAGCAGACAATGGCAATGAAGAAGACTCGCAAGCCCCTGAATTGTCAGCAACTACCTAGCCAACCCACATGAGATCCTAGAACTCACCCTACCCCAGTCCCAGCTCTTATGATATGCTTATGATTTGTCCGTATTGTTTCTTGGTGAGCTGAGGAGACCTCAGGCCCCGAGACCTGTACCAAAGATGTCAACCAAAGGGTCTCAGTGTTAAGAATTCAAGGACAGATGCAACACAGCGGACAAGTGATACAAGTAAGAAAGTTTATTAAAGTGAAAGCACAGTCTCAAGATGTCAGAATGGGCAAGTTCAAGACAGCTGCAGTCAATGGGGTTTGGTTTTTATCTTATTGACAGGTGTTAATAAGATGGTGGAATATTCATTACCTGGACCAATGATTTCTTAGAAGCAAAGTTTTGTACCTCTTCTTCCTTATCTGGTCAAGGGTTTCCTGTCATGGCACCCACCATCTTGGGCCTATCTAGTTTGATCAAGCTTCTTGTGGTTGTTTTTGGAGTGCTACCAGGACAGACATCTGAATTTCCCAGTAGCTGATCATGACTTCCTTTTTGCTGGCTTGCAGGTCCCTGTTAGAATCTAATGAACTGCCACTAACAACATTGTCTAGAATTGTTTCTGTAGGATTATTAAAGATTGTTAAAGTGGCAAAATGGATCAAAACTATTTTCACAGTACTAGGAGAAATGAAGCTTCAGAGTTTGTCTTGGGAGCAAAACTGGCAGGAGAAAATCAGAAACCCAACAGAAAAACAGGTTTAGATTCACACCTCCAGAGCTTGCTCTGTCTGCCTTTTCATGAAAGGCACGTTGGCCTTACCTATTTACTCCATGTAAATCGGTTCACCACCGATTCTTGTTCTGGTCCTCCTCTACAGATTGGTCTTCCCCCTGCCCAATCGACCAAGGCCTGAGCACAGGCTCTGCCAGAACACTTGTATTGTGAGATCTCAGTCACTGCCTAAATTCTGCCTGCTCTAGGACCCCAGCTTTCTAGACAAATTTTGGGTTCCCCGTTAACATAATTCCCTGATCTGACACACAGTCACTTAAGGGAAGGAACATATTTTAATTAAAACATATGATTAGCTTTGTCAATTTAAATGAAAATGACTCTAATTTAGACGTAGGCATAGAATTTTAAAGTTAGAAGGGGACTTAGAGATCATGGAGTAAATGGATGGTTTTGGTAATTGTCCTCCCCTGCTGTGCACATTAGCATCTGCATCGCGTTCACTGCTGTCAAATACATATTTTAAGAGAGACAATATGACCTTCGGAACATGGAAAGTTTCTAATCGTTGTACTTCTTAACAATCTTGCCAAAGTCCTCTGACCTTAGAGTTCATGACATAATTATTTATTGGGCTAGGGATAGAATTATTTATGGCTTAGAGTAGATAATAAAAGGGATTACTACACCCAGGCAGTTTCTTCCTTAAACTCACAGTTTTCCTAATCTCTTTCCCTATGGCAACAGAGCAATTACTTTCCAGCATGTGGATTCCTTTGTACTTTAAATATAGATAAATATAATCATGCTAAAAACTTGGGAATTAGCTAGTGCTCCTGAATTAAAATCCCAAACTGCAGAAAAGCATTGATTTGCAGCTTAATTTTCTACACAACCTGGTTACAACTGTACGTAAAGGACCAGATGGCTGTCAACCCATAACAATAATAGTTGCGATGAATAAAGCCTTATATGCCTGATCTTGACTAAAACATCATTCGCAGAAAATAGACTAAGTTTGCTGGATTTTGTATTTTTTTCTCAGAAATTGTAGGTAAAAGTTAGCATACAAAAAAGTTTATAAACCAAAGGATGTTGGCTTAAGAGGAGGGGAGGAGGGAAAAGATACAGCAAAGCAGAATCTCTGAGATTACGTAAAGGACTCAAAGGCATCAGATGTGAAAACTAACGTACAGTAAGGAGAGTGAATATTAAAATTGATATTACACAAGTTACCAAATGACTGTAGGGAGTGTAAGTCTGTATCTATTAAAAAAGAGACAATAAGCCTAAAATAAAGTCACTTGAGCTAAGCCCCACTTCAGCAAACCAAAACATAATACCTAATTTGAGTTTCAGCCTCTCCCAGGAGTCATTTTGGCATTACCTGATCAATATAGTAAAGATATCCACATCAAAGACACTCTCTGTCCCCCACAGCAAAGTATCCTTGCCTGAAACAATCCACTCTTCACTAGAAACTTTTTTCTTCCATCTTTTTCTACCTGTAAAAACCTTCTTGTTAGGTCTTCAGAGCTCCTTTCTATCTGCTGGATGGTACGCTGCCAGATTCATGAACCACTGAATAGTGCGCCAGTAAGATCTTTAGAACACCTGAATTAAGAAAAATTTCTACAAGCCTGGGTGTGAATTTGTCCTAAATGACAAGTCTACCAAAAATGGAAAGTCCACCTAGTACCACCATCAGACTCCCTGCGTTTCATATGAATCATTCTATTTTTCTGTTCCAAAATAGCTTTCAAAATATTGTTAATATGTTGTAATTATAATTTATGTAAAAACATGTGGCAGCAGCTTATATTCAGTGCCTTAATGAAAATAAAGTTTGTTATTTCTTGGGTTAGTAAGATTGAAGAGCAAATAACTAACTGAAGATTTTCTTCCTTTTCAAGAATAATATTAAGACATCATTGGAAACTATAGTTTTAATTGTATTGCTGGAATGATAAAATGTAGGTCAAAGTTATATAATGGCAGATCTCCCGGAGATTAAAAGGGATAAAACAAGACCATGTCTTTCCCAAAATGCAGCCTTATAAATAGTCCTGTTCTGTGATGGTCGATGTAATATTTTGAGACAAACCAATTTCTGCTTAGTTCTCAAACTAAAAACCAGTAATTGATGGAGTAGGTGGTTGGCTTGATAATCTAAATTAGATATTGCCTAAATTTGTAAATGTTGTCTCTTATATTCAACTAAGGCTGTCTTTCAATATAATGAGAATAGTACTTCAAATTTTCATTTATTAACTGAATAGTCCTATCTTTATACCTTATACATAATTGATATAAGTATTAATTTCAGTGGTATTAAGCAGAGAAGGTAGAAACAAGTCTTAAAAAAGCAGATCCTAGACAAGTCCCAAGTGTGTTGATAAGGTCATATTTTAATCACTTAATCAATGCTAATCCAGAGGTAATATTTTTAAACAAAAGAGCAATATAATTAGATTCATCACCCAAAGATGATCCAGATAGTGAGGAAGGACTAATTGGGGCAAGATGGTAATAAGGAAAGCTATTTAGTTCTAATCTACATGAAAAACGTTATGGGGCCAGTTCAAGAGTACATTATGATGAAGAGGAAAATAAAGATTAAGACAATGATTAGGGAAATATAATTATACAGACCTTACCACTGATTTGATGTGTGGTGGAAGAGAAAGAAGAATCTAGAATAATAGTCACATTTTTGGCTTGTGTAACCTAGTGTTTCATTTTCTCAGGGAGTAGGAATAGAACACATTTGAGAAGGGAAGATTTTGACTTCCAAACATCTAGAGCTTGAGGGGAGTACCTGCCAACAACGAGTGGGTGGAGTTGAACATGGTGAAACGGACTGTGGTTGTAGTAGCCCAAGGGACAGACAGGAAGACAAGTGAAGGGAAGATGATCAGAAACGTCACCTTTAGGTGGAGAATTGAAGCTCGGGAGGATGAGCAAAAAGAAAACAGAGCAAAGGAAGGAAATTCAACAAAGACTTATCCAAGCAGCCCAATTTTAGTAGTGTTTTTATAAAGAGCGAAATAATGAGTAGTGTCAAAACTCAACGCCAAGAGGAAAAAGCAATGAAAAGATGCCATTCCATTCATGAATACCATCAAGTATCCTTAGTCCATAAACATTAGGGAAGAGATGAAATGTGTCTAGAAATACTGTAAAATTGAAAGTTAATCTGCACGATGGAAATCTTAAAGAGCAGAAGGCTTCAAATTTTGAAGACACTGATTTAACAAAACTAGAGTCCATTGTCCATATAAGTAAAACCATTAATAAGTTACATTCACCGTTCTAATATACGCACATTTAAAACATAGAACAGGATTAAAATTTTCTAAGTGACTGAATAAAGTAGAAATAAGTGAAATAGTTAAAAATATTATTCCAGCTAATATAACAGTATGAACATGGTGGCTCTCGGTAAAAAGAAATGTGGAAGAAAAAAATACAATCTTGAACAATTCTCTGAGATGGGGTGAAAATGTTCAAAGGGTCAGAAGAACCTTGCCAAAATCAACCAGAAAGTTTTGTTTTCTTCAAATGTTAGCTCAACGTTTATGAGCATCTTCTCTAACATAAAGCTTTTAGTCTGAATAGTGAAAGCAAGCAGTTTATTTTTAAAAGGGGGAAGATTCCTGCTGTGTATTATTCATATTATTTTGATCAAAATGTCTATTGTTTATCACTGAAGAGGAAAGAGATTTCTAAAGAGAATTCATATCCTAGGAGGGGAAAACTCCCATTATAATTATCTCCTGCTCTCCAGCATCCCCACATGTCCTAAGGACAAAGAAATGAAGAAATAAAAATCATTTCAAAAGCTTTCAGAGGCAAGCTGATCATCCTGATGATACAGTGAGACCAGAGTCCTGTAAATTCTCTGAACACCAACCGCTTCCAGATAGCATTTTAATAATTTCATTTAAGCAACGTGCCCTTAGGATTACTTTTTTTTTTTTTTTTTTGATTAAAAGAAATCTTTTTGGGAACTGCGTATTGTTAAAAGCAAGATTTTCATTTGCAAAGTGCACAGTTTACCTGGGAAGCATACCATGTCCCTAAAAAGCAGTTCTCACCCGAAAAATTATTACTTTTGTTCTTTACTACAAATAGTAATCTTCACTAGTTAGTAGTAGGGCTACACCATCACGTTTTTCTTCTAACCACTAATACACAGGTGTGGAGAAAGGTATTGCTCTTTTCTATATTATGCATTTTATTTTCTCAACATGTTTATCAAGTATTTCATTGTTAGATTCTCAGTTGAATAACAAATCTATCATGTAATTTTAGGTCAGAAAATGATATGAATTTTAAAAATCAGAGTTAGTTTGAATATTGGGGTCTTGATTCAAAGATGTAAACATATAATTTACTAAGAGGCAAGCAATAGGAATAAAATGGAGCCTTAAAATTTGCCTAATGTTAATCCTTAATTCAAAATGATTGTACTGTGGCCTTGACTCCTTGGTTCTGCTAATCAGCTTCATCTTGAAAAGTGAAATAAACTTAGCTATATTTCATAGGGATTTCAGGATTCAGGGTTAATTAATTACTGATTACAACATATTCCGAAGAAACACTCATTAAGTATCAGGCTGTGGGCAAGGTTCTATCTCTACCCGACTAGTGAGCTCTGTGTGAGCTTGAAAAAATCACATAAAAACTCGGGGCTTCAGTTTTGTCATCTTGACAGCATAAACTCCAAATTGCCTTGGCATTATTTGTCCTTGTGAACTCTCCTTGACTAATTAGTTCAGGCTTCCTTTGCACCCCCTCTTCTTACCCCTCCCATTCTTCATTTTATGCTTTAAGAATCCTCAATTCCATGTAGTTTCCAGAAAATGTTCCATTTCTCATGCCTCCATGCCTTCACATGTACTGATCTTTCTATGCAGAATGCTTCCATCCCAGGAGTTGGCCTGAACCGGCTTTCTGCACTTTCAGCCTACTGCACAATGCTCCTTCAAGCAGCTGAGGTGATCTCTGAGAACTAGGGTCTCCAGTGATGACCAAATCACGCTTATTCGTTCTGCTTTTAAAGGAGTCCTGAGGGGCGCCTGGGTGGCGCAGTCGGTTAAGCGTCCGACTTCAGCCAGGTCACGATCTCGCGGTCCGTGAGTTCGAGCCCCGCGTCGGGCTCTGGGCTGATGGCTCAGAGGCTGGAGCCTGTTTCCGATTCTGTGTCTCCCTCTCTCTCTGCCCCTCCCCCGTTCATGCTCTGTCTCTCTCTGTCCCAAAAATAAATAAAAAACGTTTGAAAAAAAAAAAAAAAAAAAGGAGTCCTGAA
The DNA here is from genome assembly GCF_028749965.1 of Puma concolor. Taxonomy (NCBI): domain Eukaryota; kingdom Metazoa; phylum Chordata; class Mammalia; order Carnivora; family Felidae; genus Puma; species Puma concolor. The sequence continues at coordinate 178,757,964 of NC_141667.1, forward strand.
CATCTACCTTGTTTACCATTAAATACTAAGCTCTTGAAGAAGCTTAAAGTTTATCAAGGATATACACTTGCTTAACGTCTTCAGTAAATATACTTACATAATGGATTTATCGACTGTATTTAAAAAACAAATTATAAAATCAACTTACCATTGTATATGAAATATTCCGTATGAAAGAACATCTCAAAATGTTACTGAGCAACAACTACGTACTAAGACAAATTGTTAAGTACTGAAAATACAAAGCTAAATTATACAGAGTCCTGGTTCTAGGGATGCTTGGTACCAGAGAAGTGGGCAGGACTACAAATAGACCAACAGAACCATCTGGTGATTTCTATCAACGGATAAACTGTTTTGTGTATTATTTGAGGCCAGAGAATGGAGGGACTAACCCTGCCTAGAAGAGAAGGATCAAGCAGGTGAAGTCTGAAGTGGTCTATTGAAATACTGGCAAGAGAAGGGAAGAAAGACCATTTTAGAAGGAGTGACTGGGATGTGCAGAGATAGCACTGTATTTTGAGAGAACACTAAGAACAGTGTGGTGGGACAGGAGATGTACATACAGGGCAAATGGAGTAGAAAGTCCAAAGTTGTAAACATATTTTGAGGATGGGTGGGGTTAGGAATTATTTTCTTATGGAAAGGAGTGACATGATGTAACTTGTATTACTAGAGGAGGACACATCTCAGAAGCTAGGGGAAAAAAAAACAACAACACAGATGAGAATGAGGAGACAACAGGGGCAGGAAAGGGAGATGAGAATACGTGACCAAGAAGGCCTTAACATTCCTCTCAGCATGACTCAACTTTAGACAAGTTTCTTCCTAATTCCACGCCCCTGACTTCCTTTTTCTTACAGCATTTGCTTGAGAAAATGTGCAATTGTAAGTTCTTTACCGCTTTGAGGCATAACTCTTCTCCCAGCCTCTTCCCATTAAAAAAAAAAATTGTGTTTATTTTTGAGAGAGAGAGAGAGAGAGAATATGAGAGAATGAATGAACGAGCAGGGGAGAGAGAGAGAGAGAGAGAAACCCAAACAGGCTCCAGGCTCTGAGCTCTAATTCACGAACTGCAAGATCATGACCTGAAACAAAGTCAGACACTTAACCAGCTGAGCCACCCAGGGGCCCCATAGCCTCTTTCCATTTTCACAACTCATGAATGTCTTCCTCAAAGACCAAGAGCCATCCTTTGTAAACTCAATCAGCAACAAAGGTGAGGTCCTTACTGCCCAGTCTTAATGGGAAGGTGAGAGCCCAACTTCACTAAGCACCAATTACCAAATTGGTAATGTAAGGGGCCTGATCACAATCCCCCTCACTAATGTCCTCTACTACTTCCCCACTAGCTCACTCCAAGCACTTAAAACTTTCCTACATTTAGTTTCAGTGGAGCTCAAGCATTCTACACTGCAACAGTCTTGATCCCTCATGCAATAGTCTTGAGTCAAGTCTTTCTTGAAGTTTTAAATAAATGTCTGGGGTAATTTTTCTTTTATACCTGAAATGAAGAGAAGTGCATGGATCAAGTCACATTTCTGAGATGTAATCGTTAGGGGAAAAGTTGAGGATAATCCTGAGATGTGTAGCTAAGTAGATAATCATATCAAGTGCCTGAACTAGAAGACGAGAGCAGAATTTTTTTTTAGTAAGTTCAGTTTAAAACTTGCTACATATCAGATTTCCATAGTAGGTACTAATAGTTGCTGTTGTAACAATGATCTGCAATGAGAGAAAAAAAATATGGCTGGTTATGTACAAATCAATGGCTACAAATTCATTACACACACCTTTCAAGTAGATGTGAATTGAATACAATTGTAACCAAAGTTTTAATGGAAATAGCATTGAATTCGGAATTTACAAATATGTATTTGAATTCTGGTTCTGAAGTTTAGTTACTAGGTGATCTTGAACAAGCCTTTTAAATTTCCTAAGCACCTGTCTTGTCTCTATCTGTAAGGCAATGCTAAGAATAAAACCTAGTAGTGGTATTTATAGGAGTTAGTCAACATTTCTGGTACTCCTACCTTCTAGGAACAAAGATAGGTTATATACTTCCTGGTCTCCCTGTGGCTGAACCGGTTCTAGCCCATGAGTTGTGAGAAGTGATGAATGTCACATATGAAGCTCAGGGTGTTTTTTTTTTTTTTTTTCTAGTTTTGAGATATAATTAACACATAACATTGTATTTGCATAAGGTTTACAACACAATGGTTTCATATGTATCATGAAATATTTACCATAAGGAGTTTAGTTAAAAATAACTATGTGAGGTGATGGATGTTTTCTTGTGATGACAAGAAATCTTTTAAGAATTACTCTCTCTGCAACTTTCAAATATACAGTATTTAATGGTGGATGCAAGACCCCTTTTCCCCACTTCTCTTTTCTTCTGACATGTCAATATTTGAGATGTCTGCTGCTCCCTCAGATTGGCCCAACACACTACAAGCAGGAGAACTCCTTCCTCCTCCAGGATGGTCTAGCTTGAGCAAGAAACAAACCTTTGTTCTTTGGAGTCTGGAGAGTTTTTGTGATACTAGAATTTTCTCAGAATAACCTACTCTATCCTAAGTGGTATTCAGTTGTGAAACATAAGTGAAAAACAAAAGTATTTGCCACAAATCACTATATATTTTTATATTCTTAATTATTGTCAAAACATTCACTTTAAAGTTTAACAAAAGCATGCCAGAGATATTTTCTAATCTGAAATATAGGTGGCAAAAAATTGGAAAAATAGTTTAAAAATCATTTTTAGCATAGATATAACAAAAATTTGTCTTAGAGAATTATTCTTCTAGTTTCCATTATACCATGTGTTATACTACCTTTAAGTTCCGAAGCTTATCAATTTCATACCAAAGTTATAATTTTCCATTATATTATACACACATTCTTAACCCTACTATTTTTGTTAGTGGAAAAAAAAAGGGATCCTGGGAAGATGGCGGCATAGGAGGATGCTGGGCTCACCGCGCGTCCTGCTGATCACTTAGATTCCACCTACACCTGCCTAAATAACCCAGAAAACCGCCAGAAGACTAGCAGAATGGAGTCTCTGGAGCCAAGTGCAGACGAGAGGCCCACTGAAGAGGGTAGGAAGGGTGGCGAGGTGGTGCGCGCTCCACGGACTGGGGGTAGGGAGCCGGGGCAGAGGGGCGGCCCACCAGCCAAGCAGAGCCCCCAAGTCTGGCTGGCAAAAGCAGAGGGGCCGGACGGAGTGTGTCCCGACAGCAAGTGGGACTTGACATCTGGAAGGTTATAAGTTAACAGCTCTGCTCGGAGAGCGGGAGTGCTGGAGGACAACGGGAGGGAGTTGTTGAGCCCCAGACAACAGAGCTCAGCTTGGCGGGAACAAAGGCGCTTGCCAGCGCCATCTCCCTCTCCCATCCCCCTGCCAAAATCCCAAAGGGAACCGGTTCCTCCCAGGGAACTTGCTTGCACCGAGCAAACACCCAACACTGTGCTTCTGCGGATCCATCCCTCTGGCAGCAGGTCTGAACCCTCCCAGTGCCACAGGGCCCATCCCGAAGCAGATCTCCAAAGGAAAAGCAAGCTGAGCCTGCCCCTCCCGCCCCTGTGCACCTTGCGATTCACCCCAGCTAATATGCCAGATCCCCAGCACCACAAGCCTGGCAGTGTGCAAGTAGTCCAGACGGGCCACGCCACCCCACAGTGAATCCTGCCCCTAGGAGAGGGGAAGAGAAGGCACACACCAGTCTGCCTGTGGCCCCAGCGGTGGGCTGGGGTCAGACATCAGGTCTGACTGCAGCCCCGCCCACAAACGCAAGTTATTCAAGACAACACTGGGGAAGTGCCCTGCAGTCCCGCACCACTCCAGGTATCCAAAAGGACGAAACAGAAGAATTCCCCTCAAAAAACGTCCAGGAAATAACAACAGCTAATGAACTGATCAAAAAGGATTTAAATATAACAAAGTGAATTTAGAATAATAGTTATAAAATTAATTGCTGGGCTTGAAAACAGTATAGAGGACAGCAGAGAATCTCTTGCTACAGAGATCAAGGGACTAAGGAGCAGTCAGGAGGAGCTGAAAAACGCTTTAAACGAAATGCAAAACAAAATGGAAACGACCACGCCTCGGATTGAAGAGACAGAGGAGAGAATAGGTGAAATAGAAGATAAAATTATGGAAAAAGAGGAAGCTGAGAAAAAGAGAGATAAAAAAATCCAGGAGTATGAGGGGAAAATTAGAGAACTAAGTGATACACTAAAAAGAAATAATCTACGCATAATTGGTATCCCAGAGAAGGAAGAGAGAGGGAAAGGTGCTGAAGGTGTACTTGAATAATAGCTGAGAACTTCCCTGAACGGGGGAAGGAAAAAGGCATTGAAATCCAAGAGGCACAGAGAACTCCCTTCAGACCTAACTTGAATCGATCTTCTGCACGACATATCATAGTGACACTGGCAAAATACAAGGATAAAGAGAAAATTCTGAAAGCGGCAAGGGATAAACGTGCCCTCACATATAAAGGGAGACCTATAAGACTCATGACTGATCTCTCTTCTGAAACTTGGCAGGCCAGAAAGGATTGGCACAAGATCTTCAATGTGTTGAACAGAAAAAATATGCAGCCGAGAATCCTTTATCCAGCAAGTCTGTCATTTAGAATAGAAGGAGAGATAAAGGTCTTCCCAAACAAAAACTGAAGGAATTTATCACCACTAAACCAGCCCTACAAGAGATCCTAGGGGGGATCCTGTGAGACAAAGTACCAGAGACATCGCTACAAGCATAAAACATACAGACATCACAAGGACTCTAAACCCATACCTTTCTATAACACTGAATGTAAATGGATTAAATGCGCCAACCAAAAGACATAGGGTATCAGAATGGATAAAAAAAAACAAGACCCATCTATTTGCTGTCCACAAGAGACTCATCTTAGACCTGAGGACACCTTTAGATTGAGAGTGAGGGGATGGAGAACTATTTATCATGCCACTGGAAGTCAAAAGAAAGCTGGAGTAGCCATACTTATATCAGAGAAACTAGACTTTAAAGGCTGTAACAAGAGATGAAGAAAGGCATTATATAATACTCACAGGGTCTATCCATCAGGAAGAGCTAACAATTATAAATGTCTATGCACCGAATATAGGAGCCCCCAAATATATAAAACAATTACTCACAAACATAAGCAACCTTATTAATAAGAATGTGGTCATTGCAGGGAACTTTAATACTCCACTTACAACAATGGATAGATCATCTAGACACACGGTCAATAAAGAAACAAGGGCCCTGAATGAGACATTGGATCAGATGGACTTGACAGATATATTTAGAACTCTGCATCCCAAAGCAACAGAATATACTTTCTTCTCGAGTGCACATGGAACATTCTCCAAGATAGATCACATTCTGGGTTACAAAAAAGCCCTTCATAAGTATACAAGAATTGAAATCATACCATGCATACTTTCAGACCACAATGCTATGAAGCTTGAAATCAACCACAGGAAAAAGTCTGGAAAACCTCTAAAAGCATGGAGGTTAAAGAACACCCTACTAAAGAATGAATGGATCAACCAGGCAATTAGAGAAGAAAAAATATATGGAAACAAATGAAAATGAAAATACAACAATCCAAACGCTTTGGGATGCAGCAAAGGCAGTCCTGAGAGGAAAATACATTGCAATCCAGGCCTATCTCAAGAAACAAGAAAAATCCCAAATACAAAATCTAACAGCACACCTAAAGGAAATAGAAGCAGAACAGCAAAGACAGCCTAAACCCAGCAGAAGAAGAGAAATAAAGATCAGAGCAGAAACAAACAATATAGAATCTAAAAAAAAACTGTAGAGCAAATCAACAGAACCAAAAGTTGGTTTTTTGAAAAAAATCACCAAATTGATAAACCTCTAGCCAGGCTTCTCAAAAAGGGAGATGACCCAAATAGATAAAATCATGAATGAAAATGGAATTATTACAACCAATCCCTCAGAGATACAAGCAATTATCAGGGAATACTATGAAAAATTATATGCCAACAAATTGGACAACCTGGAAGAAATGGACAAATCCTGAACACCCACACTCTTCCAAAACTCAATCAGGAGGAAATAGAAAGCTTGAACAGACCCATAACCAGCAAAGAAATTGAATCAGTCATCAAAAATCTCCCAACAAATAAGAGTCCAGGACCAGATGTCTGATAGAACTCCCCTGGGAAGCCATTTAAATCAGAGATAATACCTATCCTTCTCAAGCTATTCCAAAAAATAGAAAGGGAAGGAAAACCTCCAGACTCATTCTATGAAGCCAGTATTACTTTGATTCCTAAACCTGACAGAGACCCAGTAAAAAAGAGAACTACAGCCCAATATCCCTGATGAATATGGATGCAAAAATTCTCAATAAGATACTAGCAAATCGAATTCAAAGGCATATAAAAAGAATTATTCACCATGATCAAGTGGGATTCATTCCTGGGATGCAGGGCTGGTTCAACATTCACAAATCAATCAAAATGATACATCACATTAATAAAAGAAAAGAACCATATGATCCTGTCAATCGATGCAGAAAAGGGATTTGACAAAATCCAGCACCCTTTCTTAATAAAAACCCTCAAGAAGTCAGGATAGAAGGAACATACTTAAAGATCATAAAAGCCATTTATGAAAAGCCCACAGTTATCATCATCCTCAATGGGGAAAAACAGAGCTTTCTCCCTGAGATCAGGAACACGACAGGGATGTCCACTCTCACTGCTGTTGTTTAACATAGTGTTGGAAGTTCTAGCATCAGCAATCAGACAACAAAAGGAAATCAAAGGCATCAAAATTGGCAAAGATGAAGTCAAGCTTTCACTTTTTGCAGATGACATGATATTATACATGGAAAATCCGATAGACTCCACCAGAAGTCTGCTAGAACTGATACATGAATTTAGCAAAGTTTCAGGATACAAAATCAATGTACAGAAATCAGTTGCATTCTTATACACCAATAATGAAGCAACAGAAAGACAAATAAAGAAACTGATCCCATTCACAATTGCACCAAAAAGCATAAATACCTAGGAATAAATCTAACCAAAGATGTACAAGATCTGTATGCTGAAAACTATAGAAAGCTTATGAAGGTAATTGAAGAAGATATAAAGAAATGGAAAAACATTCCCTGCTCATGGATTGGAAGAATAAATATTGTCAAAATGTCAATACTACCCAAAGCTATCTACACATTCAATGCAATTCCAATCAAAATTGCACCAGCATTCTTCTCGAAACTAGAATAAGCAATCCTAAAATTCATATGGAACCACAAAAGGCCCTGAATAGCCAAAGTAATTTTGAAGAAGCCCAAAGCAGGAGGCATCACAATCCCAGACTTTAGCCTCTACTACAAAGCTGTCATCAAGACAGCATGTTATTGGCACAAAAACAGACACATAGACCAATGGAATAGAATAGAAATCCCAGAATTAGACCCACAAACGTATGGCCAACTCATCTTTGACAAAGCAGGAAAGAACATCCAATGGAAAAAAGACAGTCTCTTTAACAAATAGTGCTGGGAGAACTGGACAGCAACATGCAGAAGGTTGAAACTAGACCACTTTCTCACACCATTTACAAAAATAAACTCAAAATGGATAAAGGACCTGAATGTGAGACAGGAAACCATCAAAACCCTAGAGGAGAAAGCAGGAAAAGACCTCTCTAACCTCAGCTGTAGCAATTTCTTACTTGACACATCCCCAAAGGCAAGGGAATTAAAAGCAAAAATGAATTACTGGGACCTTATGATGATAAGCTTCTGCACAGCAAAGGAAACAACCAAGAAAACTAAAAGGCAACCAACGGAATGGGAAAAGATATTTGCAAATGACATATCGGACAAAGGGCTAGTATCCAAAATCTATAAAGAGCTCACCAAACTCCACACCCGAAAAACAAATAACCCAGTGAAGAAATGGGCAGAAAACATGAATAGACACTTCTCTAAAGAAGACATCCGGATGGCCAACAGGCACATGAAAAGATGCTCAATGTCACTCCTCATCAGGGAAATAAATACAAATCAAAACCACACTCAGATATAACCTCACGCCAGTCAGAGTGGCCAAAATGAATAAATCAGGAGACTATAGATGCTGGAGAGGATGTGGAGAAACGGGAACCCTCTTGCACTGTTGGTGGGAATGCAAACTGGTGCAGCCATTCTGGAAAACAGTGTGGAGGTTCCTCAAAAAATTAAAAATAGACCTACCCTATGACCCAGCAGTAGCACTGCTAGGAATTTACCCAAGGGATACAGGAGTACTGATGCATAGGGGCACTTGTACCCCAATGTTCATAGCAGCACTCTCAACAATAGCCAAATTATGGAAAGAGCCTAAATGCCCATCAGCTGATGAATGGATAAAGAAATTGTGGTTTATATACACAATGGAGTACTACGTGGCAATGAGAAAGAATGCAATATGGCCCTTTGTAGCAACGTGGATGGAACTGGAGAGTGCGAGGCTCAGTGAAATAATCCATACAGAGAAAGACAGATACCATATGTTTTCACTCTTATGTGGATCCTGAGAAACTGAACAGAAACCCATGGGGAAGGGGAAGAAAAAAAAAAAGAGGTTAGAGTGGGAGACAGCTAAAGCATGAGAGACTCTTAAAAACGGAGAACAGGGGCGCCTGGGTGGTGCAGTCGGTTAAGCGTCCGACTTCAGCCAGGTCACGATCTCACGGTCCGTGAGTTCGAGCCCCGTGTCAGGCTCTGGGCTGATGGCTCAGAGCCTGGAGCCTGTTTCTGATTCTGTGTCTCCCTCTCTCTCTGCCCCTCGCCCGTTCATGCTGTCTCTCTCTGACCCAAAAATAAATAAACGTTGAAAAAAAAAATTAAAAAAAAAAACAACGGAGAACTGAGGTTTGATGGGGGGTGGGAGGGAGAGGAGGGAACCTTTTGGGATGAGCACTGGGTGTTGTATGGAAACCAATTTGACAATAAACTTCATATATTGAAAAAAAATAAAAACCAAAAAAATAAAAATAAAAATATAATAATGCTAAAAAAAAAAGGTCCCACAATCTCTTGTTAACAAAATCCATATTAAGTAACTAACTTCTGGGCATATTTACAATGTCAATTGCTGATAATTGTCATAAAATTGATTGTATTCATGTGTGACTTACAGTGCATTGTGAGCTTGTAGCGTGTAAGTACAGTGTACAATAGGATCCAACAAATATTTTCTCCTCTGTTGAATTATAATTGATAAAAATGATCTATTTAAGATGAGCTAAAACCAACCTCTGATGACAAATGCATAAACAAAAGCTTAATGCTGGGTCATAGCTTGCTAAGACAAGATAAGATTAAGTTTGGGGTTAAATAGAGAACGGATTTCCAAAATGTGAGGCAGGGCCTCAGAAACTGCTTTATGTACAGATCAATTATTTTCCAAATTGGAAGATCTTTCAAGACCATTGGAGGAGACTTGCATATAATGAGTTTTCAGGAGAGAGAGACTAATGATGGAGTGAACACCTCACAATTCAGGGGTCTTGTCTGTATTTGAATTTCATCCTTCAAACAGCCAAACAAAGGATGAATAGTCACTGCCACTACATTATTATTTTTGCTATGTGCAGATCTTTATTTTCATTAACTTTCAGGGTCATCATGTTTTGAAATTAGGAGGCAGCAAAGGGACTCACTCCTCCTGCCAAATAACAAATTAGCATCTTACATTGTTTATTAACTGCATCCAATTGCAAATGTCACCAAACAGCTATTAAACAGCAAGTCCTATGCACAAGACTCAATGGTGCATGACACTCTGATTAGGTGCAGTTTTCTCTAAAAGGGTGATTATTCTTAGAAGGAATATTTCATTACCTTTAATCTGAGTCCAGTTTATGCAACCATAACCTGAAGCCTCATAAGGTATGTAACCAAACCTCTGTATAAATCTATCAATGCTGTGGGTTATCTTAATGAACCATCTGTATGATTGAAATGCACTATTCTGAGTTATGTGTCAGAGCTTATTAAAACTCTCATCAATTGCATTGTTGAAATTTTAAAAAGGTTCTACTATTTTAATGCATGATTTGTATTACCCTTCACTTGAAACAAAGCGGTGCTCTCTGCAGTTTCCAAGCAACATATCTTTTTCAATTACTATTTAGTATTGAATTCTGGCCCTAGATTTCTAATGCACTTCCCTTCATCACTGTGTGCATAGAGTCTTGCAGAAGAATAAAACTATCCCATTACTTTGCCCAAATCTGCTATATGTCATGTGTAAACCTTTTATAAACAAGATAAAGGCATTAGGACATTTAAAAATGACTTATATCAGTTGAACTTACTTTAAGCAAAGGAAGAATTCAATTTAGTTAAAACTCTATTCAAAAAGAATTTTTAATGATTGGAGTTTTCATCTTATTTAATAAAAAATAGAGTAAGAATTCTGAACTCAACCATATTCACTCTTACATTGTAGACCAAGGATTACAACTACAGAGTAGCAAAAGTTTGACTAAAGCAGGCTCATAAACATGATAATGAAACATATCATGTTTATCATGTCCTTGGTCTTGATTTAAGCCATTGACATATATAAGTTTTATAATGCTCAAATTAATGCTTAGATAAGTTAGTCTGACTTGGAACAATTAAGTAATTGATGTTCCAAAATTGTCATAATTGATAGTCCTACTTCAAGTTAAATCTAATCATCTACCAAAAGAAATTAACAAAGTTTCAACACATCCAAAATTAGTTGTGAGTTTTATAAAGTTATACAGTAATTGATTATTCAAAAAGCAATTAAAATTTCATGATAAACCTTGCAGAGGAAAGTATTAGAAGTAAAATGAGACATTTTATTCCCTGTGCATGGAGTTCCATCCCTGCTGTTCCCTAACCTCCTGTTAACCTATTTCTGTAGAAGTTCCACTGCTTTTTTATGTTGCTAGGGCAAATTCCCCTGAAAAAAGAGCGAGGATATGGAAAAGACTTGACAAAGTAGCTGTTGTTGCCGACAAGAGATTCTCCATTGCTAGAGCCTCTGTGTGTTTCTCTGTAAACCTACATGTTACTGGTATTTTCCAGGCCAGTAAGGAAATCAAGTGGGATAAAATGCATCAGTTCATCACATAGCATGTTCTATTTATTTACTTTAACAGATATGGCTTGGTTTCCTCATACACAGTGATTTATAAACTTCTTAGCTTTCTCGCAAGTGTCGATAACACATTTTGATTAAGTGACACAATGCAGAAGACAAAAATTGGCTTCTGAAAAAGATGTTTTTTAATGCTTGGTAGGTTTTCTTGGGTAGTGGACAGAATTTGTGCATAATGAGAATATATGCAGGGGGTTTAACAGTTTTGATGTGATTATCCAGCACGATAACAAATTGCTTAGCAACATACAGTTAGCAGCCAAGAAAAAAAAAAAAAATAATAATGTTTACCATGGATATGTAAAAATAGCCCTAGGTGGCTAGATATTTTACATGCACTGCTGTTAGGAGATGTATTCTATGCTCTACTGTTCCAAATCCCAAAATAAATGGGACACTTCTGTTTTTAGCTTTGGTGCCTTAACACCAAGTGTGTAGAGGAGCTCAAGTTCACCACTAACTGTAAATGGAATAAAATATGCCACTCCATTGGTTCCTCCCATAAGTAGCCGTGAATTATTTATTATATGCTTATTATCTCATCATACCAAACAGAATTCAAACAAAATACTAATTAAAGTAGCCCTACGTCGGGCTCTGTGCTGACAGCTCAGAGCCCAGAGCCTGCTTCATGTTCTGTGTCTCCCTCTCTCTCTTCCCCTCCCTTGCTCTTGCCATCTATGTCTCTCAAAAAAAAAAACATTAAAAAAATTAAAAAAAAAATTTAAGTAATTAGGAATACCTTGCCATGTGTCTCCAAACCGTGGCCATGTCTATCTCTTGAAGGAACAGTTCTTTAATCTTTTCATTTTGGTTCACCACTTTATGCAAACCTCAGTGCCTGATACGGAGTGAGCAGAACACCTGAAAGAATGTTGCTGAATAAAGAATTCCTATTGTTTACTGGTCTAACTGACCTGCATGAGCCTACATGGTAGCATAAAGAGGATCAGAACTGCCACTGTTTACACCACTAATGCCCAGATGCAAGACAATACTAGTCAAACCTTGCACGATCCTTTCTGGCCAATGAGAAGGACAGACAAGTGATAGTTTGTATGTGTGCGAGATGTGGAGGGAGGGAAGAATAAAAACAGAAATATCAGCAACAGTCTTCATGAAAATCATTCTCAGTTTGGTTTACTTCCAGATCTGCCATCTTAAATTCCTCTGTCACGGCCAGAGGAATGTTTCTGAAACACAAATTTCATCAGTCTTCCCTTCCCCATAGAAAGTCCTTTAATTTTCTTCCATATTCCAACATTTTAAGCATTCTCCCTCACTACCACCACCCATGTTGTTTATGGTCAAGACATACTAAAGATGATTGTGTCTTTGCAAGAAGAACCAAAACAAAACCACTAGAAAACTCAGACATTAAATATATAAAACTACCATCATCAATAGCTATTCTTACCCTTTTTCCCTCCTATTCACCTATAGGAATTATTATTTTTTTTTTAATTTGTTTTTTTTTCAAAGTTTATTTTTGGGATAGAGAGAGACAGAGCATGAACGGGGGAGGGGCAGAGAGAGAGGAAGACACAGAATCGGAAACAGGCTCCAGGCTCTGAGCCATCAGCCCAGAGCCTGACGCGGGGCTCGAACTCACGGACCGCGAGATCGTGACCTGGTTGAAGTCGGACGCTTAACCGACTGCGCCACCCAGGCGCCCCGGAATTATCTTTATATAACGTGTACTCGTTCAGAATTTACTTTTCTATCCATTGATGCTACTTTCATCCCTTCTTTGCTCCCTTCTCAGGAACTGGATACACGAAATGTGCCTGGCCCCTCCTTGTATCTTTCAACTCTTTTGTGCATCCTCCCAATTACTATTTAAACATAATCTGGTACTTTGCATAGAAGTTCCTCCCAAAGCCCATGTTCCTTTTTTTAAACTACTATTCTCTTCCCTATATTCCACAACTCAACTTATAGGCCAATCAAAATCAATGTGACTGCTCCTGCCGAAGTTACCAATGACTTTACACATGCAAAATCAGGAACTGGATTCTGTTGACTGCTCCATTTTTGAGAGACAGTTACTGCACTTTTCACGGTTTATTTCCCTGATTCTTCCTTCTTTGCACTCTTGTTTTCTCCATTTTTGTTGAAACTTCAAATACAAGAGTTCCTTAGGGCTTTGTCCTATACACTCTCTTCTTTGAAAACTATACTATTCTTGTAAGGAATCACATCGCCTCCTATGGAATAAAAACTAATCTGTATATTGAAGGGTAGCAAAATGTACTACCCCAAACATGCCACTTTGTCATATTGACCATTTTGAGCTGTAAAACCTAAAAACAGCAAATGATGGTCGAGGCTTTCTCTGAACGTCCCTTCATCAAAATAAATTATCCAAAAGGAACTTAATTGTCATAGATCCCTTTCCTGAGAGTGAGTTATATCAACAAAGGGAGGTTGACTAATCAGAATAGAAAAGTCAACACTATACCCAGACCAGCTTGCCACAAATTATTACCAATTATCACACCTCCCATCTATTCTAAAGACTCACTTATCCTAAAAATCATTGGCTCTCCCCTCAAAGGACTGTAACAGCCCTGCATCTCTTTTCCTTGTTAAGATGGTATTTAGCCCTGAATTCTCAAGCCACCTTTTTGAGTTACTCATTTTTCCCTGGTTATCTTCCCACCTATACAGGACATACACGTTAATAAACTCCTGTTTTTCTCTTGCTAATTTGCGTCTTATTAACTGGGGTCTCAGCCAAGAACTCAGGAGAGTAAAATTTTTCTTCCCTTACAATGTCAACAAACTCCAAATTTACTGATAGGTGAGACCTCATTATGAGTTCTGTGCACACATAGCTGACTGCCTATTCAGCATTTCTACTTGGGTAACTTTCAGGCATCTGAAACACAATCTATCCAAACTGAATACCTGATCATCTTCCTTCCTCTTCCCCTCCCCATCCATTTTTCCTCCAGTGTTTCCTTTATCCACTGATAGCCTCATTACTTACTGTTACCCTCAATATCCTTGGAGACTGATCCCCTTCTGTAACCAATCAGCACATCTCTAGTTTTTTATCTGATCATACCTCAAATCCATTCACTTCTCTCCCTTTGCATTATAATTATAACCAAGCCAAGTTAACACTGTTGTCCACATGACTCCATTGGCCTCTAAGGTTGTCTTCCTAGGTGTTCTCTTACTTTGTTCTAACTTTGCCATTGTTTACAGAGAACCTAGAATCACCTTAATTTTTTTTAATTTTATTTTTGAGAGAGCAAGCAAGCAAGCAGGGGGTGGGGGGCTGGGCAGAGAGAGAGAGAGGGAGACAGAATCCAAAGCAGGCTTCATGCTGTCAATGGAGAGCCTGACATGGGGCTTGAACTCATGAACTGTGAGTCCATGACCTGAGCTGAAACCAAGAGTTGAACACTTAACCAACACTCAACCAGAAACCCCAAGAAGGTAGAATAAGCTTGAAAAAAAAAAAAATCAAACTTGCACATCTGATCATGTCAATTCTCTCTTCAATATGCTTTGACTTCCCACTGGTCTTAGTATAACTTTCAAAATATTTAACCCAAGTGGCAAAAGCTCACTATATTCACTGCTGCCTAGCTCATTAGGTTCAATTTAATGAACTCTTGCAACTGTTTTAGCCACCTGTGTCTCCATTTCTTTACTTAAAAATGAATCCTCTTTTCTCTCCTCTGAACACTGCATGATATCTGTCAATCTGTCAGAAAGCTTTCCCTATTTCTTCTAGTCTTGAAAATCTTGAATCACCTTTCATCAGGGCTGAGATTGTATCCTATGCTTCTCGAAAAATATACCTGACTCTCTAGGCTATTTTGAGGGTTCCCTGTTATAGTATCTCATTTTATTTTTTTCATGTGATATTTAGCAAATGCATTAAAATAATTTATGTGATTTTCTGTTGCACATATGCATCACATACTAGTCATGATTCCATGAAACCAAGAACCTTGTCTTTATTTTTTATCACACTCTGCCAAGTTAATACTAAAGAAAAACCTATGAAATAGATATTGGATCAATTATGCAACCATGTTACTGAGGCATTTTTCTTTAGTTATTCCTCACCTTTAGCAAAAACCAAAGATAAACCAACTACAGAGTTTAATGGAGTTCTTACCAAATTCCCTAGGCCTTCTGTGTCCCACAGGTTTGAAGACAATTAGTGTACTGGTGACTCTTCCTATTTAGTGTATCAAATATCCTATAAGAGGTTATTTTGGGCTTTCAAGATTAGCAAGAGATCCTTACAATTTTACCTTGAGAATCCACATTTCGTAAGTTAGATCCCTCATATGATCATATTTGAGCTTTAGATATTTAAATGAATCATCTGAAGTTTGTTTATCACAAGCATCAAGGCCAAATAGGCATTAATTTATTGCATGTTTTATTAAAATACATGAGGTAACCTATAAAAAATGGCAGGGTAGGGGCGCCTGGGTGGCTCAGTCGGTTGAGCGTCCGACTTCAGCTCAGGTCATGATCTCGCAGTCCTTGAGTTTGAGCCCCATGTCAGGCTCTGTGCTGACAGCTCAGAGACTGGAGCCTGTTTCAGATTCTGTGTCTCCCTCTCTCTCTGACCCTCCCCCATTCATGCTCTCTGTCTCAAAAATAAATAAACATTAAAAAAAATTTTTAAAAAATGGCAGGGTAAAAAATTCTCTAAAATACTTTTAATCATTTGGGTTTATATTTCCCCCCTTCAACCTATTCGTAGAATAATAAGAGGTCATCTTAAGAATTTTTACTTTCTTTTTTTTTTTTTTAATTTTTTTTTTAAATTTTTTTTTTTTTCAACGTTTATTTATTTTTGGGACAGAGAGAGACAGAGCATGAACGGGGGAGGGGCAGAGAGAGAGAGGGAGACACAGAATCGGAAACAGGCTCCAGGCTCTGAGCCATCAGCCCAGAGCCCGACGCGGGGCTCGAACTCACGGACCGCGAGATCGTGACCTGGCTGAAGTCGGACGCTTAACCGACTGCGCCACCCAGGCGCCCCAAGAATTTTTACTTTCAAAAAATTAATAATGCACTTGAATAAATCATTCCAGAAAATTTCAGATTAATTTGGCATTTGCTCACAAGTTGCAGATGTTATTCTATTTATAATCATGTCCCACCAAGAAAATTTAAAACATAAAATAGTAGTTGGTCCTTTTGAAAACCTAAATTATATAAAATTGAAATAACACATTTTAAGAATATTGGATTGGAATTTCATAATTAAGAATACTACTTTCGGGATGCCTGGGTGGCTCAGTTGGTTAAGCATCTCACTCTTGGTTTTGGCTCAGGTCATGATCTCACAGTTCATGAGTTCAAGCCCCACATGGGGCTCCATGCTGACAGTGTGGAGCCTGCTTGTGATTCTCTCACCCACCCCCCTCTGTCCCTGCCCAACTTGCACATGTGCATGCTTTCTCTGAAAATAAACAAAAAATTAAAAAAAAAAACGTATTTTCATTTATATTTCTATTAGTGTTTATCTCACAAATTTTAGTTTATATCATATTAACTAGAAAGTCAGTGGAGTGTAAACCACCTTCTTGGTACATTTTAGTCTCTATCTTCATTCAAAATTTTAATAAACTAAGTTAGAATCATTGGCACAACTAAGGTTTCAGTTAAATCTAAACAAAAACTGAACACTGCAAGGGGCAGGAAGATCGTGCATCAGTCATGTGCTGCTGTAAAACACTGAATTCTTATGTTCATAAACGTATAACATTCAGGTACAGAAACTCAATACATCAAAACCACATACAGTGAATCACAGTACTCTTGACATACATAGAAATAGGTCTGTTTGAAGATATTTATCAACCACAATTTTATTAGAATTGTGGACTGAATGGCAACCTGTACTGAAAGTTTATGTTTCTACTGAGAGACATGATATGATAGAGTAGGAATGGAATGTAGGCATTAGAAGTCAATGTTTGAAAAGATGTTTTACCCACGTAACTTATTTGCCTAATCATTCTATTCCTCCAGAGATAGTATAGAATTGACAAATGCAATGTTCTTCTAGGCGTGAAGTATTTTGCTGTATTCATACAGAAATTGTAACCTCACCATTTGATTTCAGTTAGAGACTTTTTAAGCACTGCTTAAAATTTTACAACACAGATAAGCAATTCAAAATGGAAATGTACAGTTATAATCAAAATATTTTTGAAAAATTACCAATTTGGTTTTTTTTTTTAATTTTTTTAACATTTATTTATTTTTCAGACAGAGAAAGACAGAACGTGAACAGGGCAGGGTCAGAGAGAGAGTGACACAGAATCTGAAACAGGCTCCAGGCTCTGAGCTGTCAGCACAGAGCCCAACGCGGGACTCGAACTCACGGACCGTGAGATCATGACCTGAGCTGAAGTCGGCCGCTTAACCGACTGAGCCACCCAGGCGCCCCCATTATTACCAATTTGTAGTAGAGCATCACATAAATGACTCTTTGTCCTGATTCCATTCCAGCGCATTCTTCTCATGGGTGCCCAACCTTACTGTGACACAATGCACACAGAAGCAGTGAGGTATGGGGAATGACAGGTACCTAAATGTGAATCCTTCTTTCAAGAGTTTGAGCTCTTTCCACAGGATAAATCACTTAACATCTGAGATAATTATATCTACTTTCAAGCAAGATTATGAAGATTGGAGAGAATATAAATTGACCAGCCGTACTTAGCTCATACTAGATAAAATTGTGAATGTTTTTATTAGGTGGTCCAAAAAAATCCTATATATGTCCTCTAAGAAAGTATCTTTCATCTTTATAAGATGGCCAAGAATTAAAGAACAGAAATATTTGGCAGAATTATGGAGAATGGAGAATCTTCCTTAGAAAAGCAGTAGAAAAAGAATTTGTATTTAAATAGTGCCTAGTTGTCCTGGAGGAAGATGGCGGCGTAGGAGGACGCTGGGCTCAGCGCGCGTCCTGCTGATCACTTAGATTCCACCTACACCTGCCTAAATAACCCAGAAAACCACCAGAGGATTAGCAGAACGGAGTCGCCGGAGCCAAGCGCAGACGAGAGGCCCACGGAAGAGGGTAGGAAGGGCGGCGAGGCGGTGCGCGCTCCACGGACTGGCGGGAGGGAGCCGGGGCGGAGGGGCGGCTCGCCGGCCAAGCAGAGCCCCCGAGTCTGGCTTGCAAAAAGCGGAGGGGCCTGACGGACTGTGTTCCCACAGCAAGCGCGACTTAGCGTCTGGGAGGTCATAAGTTAACAGCTCTGCTCAGAAAGCGGGAAGGCTGGAGGACAAAGGGAAGGAGAGCTGCTGAGCCCCCGGACGACAGAGCTCAGTTTGGTGGGGAACAAAGGCGCTCGCCAGCGCCATCTTCCCCGCCCATCCCCCAGCCAAAATCCCAAAGAGAACCAGTTCCTGCCAGGGAACTTGCTCCCTCCGCGCGCAAACACCCAACTCTGCGCTTCTGCGGAGCCAAACCTCCGGCAGCGGATCTGACTCCCTCCTGCTGCCACAGGGCCCCTCCTGAAGAGGATCACCTAAGGAGAAGCAAGCTAAGCCTGCCCCTCCTGCCCCTGTGCACCTTGCCTACCCACCCCAGCTAAGACGCCAGATCCCCAGCATCACAAGCCTGGCAGTCTGCAAGTAGCCCAGACGGGCCACCCCACCCCACAGTGAATCCCGCCCCTAGGAGAGGGGAAGAGAAGGCACGCACCAGTCTGACTGTGGCCCCAGCGGTGGGCTGGGGGCAGACATCAGGTCTGACTGCGGCTCCGCCCACCAACTCCAGTTATACACCACAGCACAGGGGAAGTGCCCTGCAGGTCCTCACCACGCCAGGGACTATCCAAAATGACCAAGCGGAAGAATTCCCCTCAGAAGAATCTCCAGGAAATAACAACAGCTAATGAGCTGATCAAAAATGATTTAAATAATATAACAGAAAGTGAATTTAGAATAATAGTCATAAAATTAATCGCTGGGCTTGAAAACAGTATAGCGGACAGCAGAGAATCTCTTGCTACAGAGATCAAGGGACTAAGGAACAGTCACGAGGAGCTGAAAAACGCTTTAAACGAAATGCATAACAAAATGGAAACCACCACGGCTCGGATTGAAGAGGCAGAGGAGAGAATAGGTGAACTAGAAGATAAAGTTATGGAAAAAGAGGAAGCTGAGAAAAAGAGGGATAAAAAAATCCAGGAATATGAGGGGAAAATTAGAGAACTAAGTGATACACTAAAAAGAAATAATATACGCATCATTGGTATCCCAGAGGAGGAAGAGAGAGGGAAAGGTGCTGAAGGGGTACTTGAAGAAATCATAGCTGAGAACTTCCCTGAACTGGGGAAGGAAAAAGGCATTGAAATCCAAGAGGCACAGAGAACTCCCTTCAGACGTAACTTGAATCGATCTTCTGCACGACATATCATAGTGAAACTGGCAAAATACAAGGATAAAGAGAAAATTCTGAAAGCAGCAAGGGCTAAACGTGCCCTCACATATAAAGGGAGACCTATAAGACTCGTGACTGATCTCTCTTTTGAAACTTGGCAGGCCAGAAAGAATTGGCACGAGATTTTCAGTGTGCTAGACAGAAAAAATATGCAGCCGAGAATCCTTTATCCAGCAAGTCTGTCATTTAGAATAGAAGGAGAGATAAAGGTCTTCCCAAACAAACAAAAACTCAAGGAATTTGTCACCACTAAACCAGCCCTACAAGAGATCCTAAGGGGGACCCTGTGAGACAAAGTACCAGAGACATCACTACAAGCATAAAACATACAGACATCACAATGACTCTAAACCCATACCTTTCTATAATAACACTGAATGTAAATGGATTAAATGCGCCAACCAAAAGACATAGGGTATCAGAATGGATAAAAAAACAAGACCCATCTATTTGCTGTCTACAAGAGACTCATTTTAGACCTGAGGACACCTTTAGATTGAGAGTGTGGGGATGGAGATCTATTTATCATGCTACTGGAAGCCAAAAGAAAGCTGGAGTAGCCATCCTTATATCAGACAAACTAGACTTTAAATTAAAGGCTGTAACAAGAGATGAAGAAGGACATTATATAATAGTGACAGGGTCTATCCATCAGGAAGAGCTAACAATTATAAATGTCTATGCGCCGAATACCGGAGCGCCCAAATATATAAAACAATTACTCATAAACATAAGCAACCTTATTGATAAGAATGTGGTAATTGCAGGGGACTTTAACACCCCACTTACAGAAATGGATAGATCAACTAGACACACGGTCAATAAAGAAACAAGGGCCCTGAATGAGACATTGGATCAGATGGACTTGACAGATATATTTAGAACTCTGCATCCCAAAGCAACAGAATATACTTTCTTCTCGAGTGCACATGGAACATTCTCCAAGATAGATCATATACTGGGTCACAAAACAGCCCTTCATAAGTTTACAAGAATTGAAATCATACCATGCATACTTTCAGACCACAATGCTATGAAGCTTGAAATCAACCACAGAAAAAAGTCTGGAAAACCTCCAAAAGCATGGAGGTTAAAGAACACCCTACTAACGAATGAGTGGGTCAACCAGGCAATTAGAGAAGAAATTAAAAAATATATGGAAACAAACGAAAATGAAAATACAACAATCCAAACGCTTTGGGACGCAGCGAAGGCAGTCCTGAGAGGAAAATACATTGCAATCCAGGCCTATCTCAAGAAACAAGAAAAATCCCAAATACAAAATCTAACAGCACACCTAAAGGAAATAGAAGCAGAACAGCAAAGGCAGCCTAAACCCAGCAGAAGAAGAGAAATCATAAAGATCAGAGCAGAAATAAACAATATAGAATCTAAAAAAACTGTAGAGCAGATCAACGAAACCAAGAGTTGGTTTTTTGAAAAAATAAACAAAATTGACAAACCTCTAGCCAGGCTTCTCAAAAAGAAAAGGGAGATGACCCAAATAGATAAAATCATGAATGAAAATGGAATTATTACGACCAATCCCTCAGAGATACAAACAATTATCAGGGAATACTATGAAAAATTATATGCCAACAAATTGGACAACCTGGAAGAAATGGACAAATTCCTGAACACCCACACTCTTCCAAAACTCAATCAGGAGGAAATAGAAAGCTTGAACAGACCCATCTCCAGCGAAGAAATTGAATCGGTTATCAAAAATCTCCCAACAAATAAGAGTCCAGGACCAGATGGCTTCCCAGGGGAGTTCTACCAGACGTTTAAAGCAGAGATAATACCTATCCTTCTCAAGCTATTCCAAGAAATAGAAAGGGAAGGAAAACTTCCAGACTCATTCTATGAAGCCAGTATTACTTTGATTCCTAAACCAGACAGAGACCCAGTAAAAAAAGAGAACTACAGGCCAATATCCCTGATGAATATGGATGCAAAAATTCTCAATAAGATACTAGCAAATCGAATTCAACGGCATATAAAAAGAATTATTCACCATGATCAAGTGGGATTCATTCCTGGGATGCAGGGCTGGTTCAACATTCGCAAATCAATCAACGTGATACATCACATCAACAAAAAAAAAGAGAAAAACCATATGATCCTGTCAATCGATGCAGAAAAGGCCTTTGACAAAATCCAGCACCCTTTCTTAATAAAAACTCTTGAGAAAGTCGGGATAGAAGGAACATACTTAAAGATCATAAAAGCCATTTATGAAAAGCCCACAGCTAACATCATTCTCAACGGGGAAAAACTGAGAGCTTTTTCCCTGAGATCAGGAACACGACAGGGATGCCCACTGTCACCGCTGTTGTTTAACATAGTGCTGGAAGTTCTAGCATCAGCAATCAGACAACAAAAGGAAATCAAAGGCATCAAAATTGGCAAAGATGAAGTCAAGCTTTCGCTCTTTGCAGATGACATGATATTATACATGGAAAATCCGATAGACTCCACCAAAAGTCTGCTAGAACTGATACATGAATTCAGCAAAGTTGCAGGATACAAAATCAATGTACAGAAATCAGTTGCATTCTTATACACTAACAATGAAGCAACAGAAAGACAAATAAAGAAAGTGATCCCATTCACAATTGCACCAAGAAGCATAAAATACCTAGGAATAAATCTAACCAAAGATGTAAAGGATCTGTATGCTGAAAACTATAGAAAGCTTATGAAGGTAATTGAAGAAGATTTAAAGAAATGGAAAGACATTCCCTGCTCATGGATTGGAAGAATAAATATTATCAAAATGTCAATACTACCCAAAGCTATCTACACATTCAATGCAATCCCAATCAAAATTGCACCAGCATTCTTCTCGAAACTAGAACAAGCAATCCTAAAATTCATATGGAACCACAAAAGGCCCCGAATAGCCAAAGTAATTTTGAAGAAGAAGACCAAAGCAGGAGGCATCACAATCCCAGACTTTAGCCTCTACTACAAAGCTGTCATCATCAAGACAGCATGGTATTGGCAGAAAAACAGACACATAGACCAATGGAATAGAATAGAAACCCCAGAACTAGACCCACAAACGTACGGCCAACTCATCTTTGACAAAGCAGGAAAGAACATCCAATGGAAAAAAGACAGTCTCTTTAACAAATGGTGCTGGGAGAACTGGACAGCAACATGCAGAAGGTTGAAACTAGACCACTTTCTCACACCACTCACAAAAATAAACTCAAAATGGATAAAGGACCTGAATGTGAGACAGGAAACCATCAAAACCTTAGAGGAGAAAGCAGGAAAAGACCTCTCTGACCTCAGCCGTAGCAATCTCTTACTCGACACATCCCCAAAGGCAAGGGAATTAAAAGCAAAAGTGAATTCCTGGGACCTTATGAAGATAAAAAGCTTCTGCACAGCAAAGGAAACAACCAACAAAACTAAAAGGCAACCAACGGAATGGGAAAAGATATTTGCAAATGACATATCGGACAAAGGGCTAGTATCCAAAATCTATAAAGAGCTCACCAAACTCCACACCCGAAAAGCAAATAACCCAGTGAAGAAATGGGCAGAAAACATGAATAGACACTTCTCTAAAGAAGACATCCGGATGGCCAACAGGCACATGAAAAGATGTTCAGCGTCGCTCCTTATCAGGGAAATACAAATCAAAACCACACTCAGATATCACCTCACGCCAGTCAGAGTGGCCAAAATGAACAAATCAGGAGACTATAGATGCTGGAGAGGATGTGGAGAAACGGGAACCCTCTTGCACTGTTGGTGGGAATGCAAATTGGTGCAGCCGCTCTGGAGGGCAGTGTGGAGGTTCCTCAGAAAATTAAAAATAGACCTACCCTATGACCCAGCAATAGCACTGCTAGGAATTTATCCAAGGGACACAGGAGTACTGATGCATAGGGGCACTTGTACCCCAATGTTCATAGCAGCACTCTCAACAATAGCCAAATTATGGAAAGAGCCTAAATGTCCATCAACTGATGAATGGATAAAGAAATTGTGGTTTATATACACAATGGAGTACTACGTGGCAATGAGAAAAAATGAAATATGGCCTTTTGTAGCAACGTGGATGGAACTGGAGAGTGTGATGCTAAGTGAAATAAGCCATACAGAGAAAGACAGATACCATATGGTTTCACTCTTATGTGGATCCTGAGAAACTTAAGAGAAACCCATGGGGGAGGGGAACAAAAAAAAAAAAAAAAGAGGTTAGAGTGGGAGAGAGCCAAAGCATAAGAGACTGTTGAGAACTGAGAACAAACTAAGGGTTGATGTGGGGTGGGAGGGAGGAGAGGGTGGGTGATGGGTACTGAGGAGGGCACCTTTTGGGATGAGCACTGGGTGTTGTATGGAAACCAATTTGACAATAAATTTCATATATAAAAAAAAATAATAAAAAAATAAAAATTAAATAACTCAAAAAAAAAAAAAAAAAAAAAAAAAAAAAATAAATAGTGCCTAGTTTTCCCTGGTTGCTTTATATATTTTGTATCAAAATTCTACAAAAATATTATAAAGTAGGTTTTTTGTTTTGTTTTGTTTTTTAACTCCCGATCTTCCAAAGAGGATATTGTGGCTCTAGGAGCTTAATGCACTTTTCTTCTTTTTTTTTTTTTTTTTTATTTTTTATTTTTTTTTTCAACATTTTATTTTATTTTTGGGACAGAGAGAGACAGAGCATGAACGGGGGAGGGGCAGAGAGAGAGGGAGACACAGAATCGGAAACAGGCTCCAGGCTCTGAGCCATCAGCCCAGAGCCTGACGTGGGGCTCGAACTCACAGACCGCGAGATCGTGACCTGGCTGAAGTCGGACGCTTAACCGACTGCGCCACCCAGGCGCCCCTGCACTTTTCTTCTTGACACCAAATCCGGTGTTCATGCTTCCTTAGGCTGGGCTCTAGAATCTCTATGTATGTTGTCCATAATTCAGGAAATACATTTAGTGGGAAAAGCCTAGACCTGCCTTCTAGTGAAGGGCAGAAGACAGGTCTACAGGAGCATGAAACTGAGGGCATTAAGACTTCCTGTCCAAACTTCTGCCAAAGAAGGCTGCTGGTATACAATTGTGGTAACTTCTACAAAATATATTGATATGTATATCTTTGTGTATTTTAGATATACCCACACATTTGTATTTTTAAATATACACATTTTTTACTTCAATATAAACAAAAAAAATCAACATCCAATGTGCACTTATAACAAAGTATTCTGGACCTCGCATTAGGGAGTAAGACAGAGCTCATTAAATTAAATGGCATTTAAGCTTTGACCTGAAAGACAGAAGAATCTAACCAGAACTGCATGGCAATAGAAAAACTGAACTGTGTACATAACGGTATAGGGGTCAAGGAAGTGTTCACAAATGGAGGAGGATATTGGGATCCCAGGCAGAGTGTCATTGGAATAATCTGGACAGGGCAAGATGCTTCTAATAGGTTTAGTTTGTTAGTGCAATGGGAAGACTTACTAAAAATACATGAAGTAAATAACTTTACAAGAAAGCAAATGTTAAAATCTCACACCTTAAGTTAATGTTAGTCATAACCCAACTTTTTGCAGGAGTAAAAGTTCTTCTTTATGATTAGAATACTTTAAAGAGGTCCTGCTGTGAGAAAAGTTTAATTGGTTGTTTTCTGTATTCTGTGAAATGCACTTTTAAGAACTTGCTCCTTGGCAGCAAAATTGGCATTTTGCAATGTGTGTGGAGCCTGTATTATAATGAGACATAGGGACCTTTTCAGGGATAGAGCAACACAGCCTGTTGAACATTTATATTCAGTTTTCTAAATAATTAAGAACAGAATTTCCCAGATTAGCTCAAGAGTGTCTTCTGGTCTCTGATTAAGAACTGGTTGGGAGACAGAATAAGGAATGTCATTGAAGTCTGCACTATCTTGATTACTTACAAAATTTAAGTATTTTGTAAGTAATTTAAAGCAATTGTTTAAGGCAATTACTCTTAAAGTGTCATCAACCAACCAGCAACCTCAATATCACCTGGGAATCCAGTAGAAATGAACATTCTTAAATAAAAATAAAAAGGGGGCACCTGGGTTGCTCAGTCAGTTGAGTGACTCTTGATTTCACCTCAGGTCATGTTCCCAAGGTCATGCAATCAAGCTCCACACTGAGCTGCTTAAGATTTTCTTTCTCTCTGCCCCTCTCCCCCACTTGCATTCTAAGGTAAAAAAAAAAAAATGAAAATTCTGGGGTCCCACCTCAGATCTACTGAATCAAAATCCTGAGGTAAATCCAGCACTGTTTTATAACCCTTCCACGTGATTCCAAAAAACACTTAATTTTGAGAACCAGTACTTAGAACTTCCTCCCACCTTATTACACTAATCATCAGGGAAATGCAAATCTAAACTACAATAAAGATATCACCTTACATCAGAATGAGTGGAATCAAAGAAAGAAATAAGTGCAGGTATATATGTAAACTGATGAAGCCACTGTGGAAAGCAGTATGGAGGTTCCTAAAAAAATTAAAAATAGAATTACCATATGATCCAGTAATTCCACTGGTGGGTGTTCATCCACAGAAAATACTAATTCAAAAAGACATATGCACCACTACATTCACTGCAGCATTATTTACAATAGCTAAGATATGGAAGCAACTCAAGTGTCCATCCGTAAGTGGATAAAGAGGTGGTATATATACCATGGAAAATTACTCAGCCATAAAAAATGCAATCTTGCCATTTGCAACAACATGTATGAGCTGGAGGGGAATGCTAAGTGAAGTCAAGGAAAGATAAATAACATGATTTCACTTAAAAATGGACAAAAAAAGACCCAGAGAATTGGTAGCTGCCAAAGAGAAGGGGGGAAATAAAGTAGGGGGATGGGTGAAATAAAGGGGATTAAGAGGAGATCCTGGGTGGCTCAGTCGGTAAACGGTAAGCGTCCGACTTCAGCTCAGGTCATGATCTCACGGTTTGTGAGTCTGAGCCCCGCATCAGGCTCTGTGCTGACAGCTCAGAGCCTGGAGCCTGCTTCAGATTCTGTGTCTCCCTCTCTCTCTCTGCTCCTCCCCCACTCTGTCTCTCTCTCTCAAAAAGAAATAAACATTAAAAAAAAAATAAAGGGGATTAAGAGCAACAAACTTCAAGTTATAAATCATGGAGAAATAAGGTACAGCATGGAGAATTAGTGATAATATTGTAACATTGTATGGTGAGTATACTCATTGTGGTAAACACTGAATAATGTATAGAATTGTTTAATCAATACATTATATACAACTAACATTGTCTGTTAGGTTAAAGTAGAATTTTTTTTTTTTTACCTATTAGTTGGAAACTGCATAAAAGAAATCACACATATCCAAGGACCACTCAAATGCATGTAGTCCCATCTCTGTATGGTTTTTGTACATTATCAACATCAGTAGTCTGTACATTACATTCTTTCTCTTAACACAATGTGAATCAGTAATCACGCTCCCCTTATCCCACTCCAGCATTACCTCCTCTGATTTCGTCAACTCCTGGCTATCTGGCTTCCACCCCAGAGACTACTTCTCTTTGGTAATTCCTGTGAGCTCCTCACTTAATGCGTCTTAAAAATTGCATGCCTGCTTATTATCTATGTCCTACTAGAATTTAATTGCTTGCTACTAGGTGATTTTACTGTTTTGTTCACTATTCTATTTGTAGCAGCTGGAAAAGTACCTGGCAGAGATTACTTGCTCAACAAAATGTTTTAAATGGCAAAGAAAATAACTTGCTTTCAATTCCTCGGGTACTCTACAAGGTTAACACACTTCATTAACATCAGTATTCAAAATCATGAAATCTCCACCATGGACTTCAATAGTACTTCAGTGTCTGGCTCTCTCTATATGGTTCTCAGTCTTCTGTTTTCATTATCCCTTGCTGGAGATTCTTTTTCTCTTTGTTTTGCAACCTTATCCATTCATAGAGGCACAAAATGATGGTAATTCAAGAAGGCAAATTTTGAAATCAGATCCTATGCAAATTACATGCTATGAGCCTTGCTTATCTCATCTGTAAATTGGCATCCTGATATTATTTATCCTGTGGTATTTTGAATACTAGATGAAATTGCAAATTATAGCAACTAACCCTTACTACGTTTTGTCATTGTTCCTCTGCAAATAATGGAAATCACTAACCTCCAACTTTTAACTTTTTCAGATCTACATTTTCAACTTCCTGATGGCCAATACAGATTTTTTAACTTTCTATTCAACTTGTTACCACCACACTGATTAGTTTTCCTCTTCTTTCAGATGACTTGGGAACCCTTGGCTCAACTGCTCACTTCTCATCTTCAACATCCAGTCAATCAGCTGTATTTAGTTTTAAGTTACATGATCATCTTTTCATGTCCAACCACCCCCCAATTTTTCCCATTTCCATCATGACCTCACTGGTGTAAGATCTGGAGATGTGCCCTTTACAACAGTCAGCAAAGCAAATGCTTCATGAATTCCCTCCAGAATCCCTTATTCCACCAATCTGCAGCCAGAATGTTTCTTTAAAACACAAATATATTGAGACCATCAATTGCCTTCTCATGGTCCTCAGAAAAAATGAATGTAATTACTACTTCAGTCCAGTAATCTCAAGCTGGTTTAGCACAATCCCAGCCCTCTAATGTACAGAGAATATATATTCCTCCATAAAGCATGCTAGAGATCTTGAGGGCACATACACACTAGGATGGCCACAAAAGGCATCCAACAATGCTTATGCACATCCCATCTCCTGGATACAAGTGAGAAGGCCCCATATGGTCCCGAACAGATATCCTGAGTGCTTAAGGTGGCCTCATGCAAATGAATATATTTTCTAAGCCCCATACTACACCTGAAACCAATTTTTACCATACTGTTAACTATCTAGAATTTAAATAAAAACACCTAAAAAAGAGAAATTCATAACATGATCTACAGCATACTTCCTTGTCTAGCCCTTACCAGTCTCTTCAGTCTCCTCTAATACCATGAGCCCTCTTATTGTCTTCTGAAGTCACTACTGGACCTAAACCAGTTTCTCATACTTGCCAAGCCCTGTCCTGCCACTGGAGTTGGGCAGGCTATTGGTACAGTTTGAAATACCCTTCTTTTCTTTCTTCACCTCAGTTAACCCTCACTGCTCCTTCTCAGCTGCAGCCATTACTCTCCTCTCCTTGACAGGGTAAAATAATTCACCATATAACACTTTAATAGCACTATATTCTTAGGTGCAAGATTTATCGTAAGCATTCCATAAAAGTTAATGAAACCAGAATTAGTAAATACTTTAATAAATTATTTTTGTAGGGTCTGTGGTCTAAATTTGCAATCGTTTATGGGTCGCCCCCCCCCAACTATTGCTGATCTGCC
Organism: Puma concolor; assembly: GCF_028749965.1. Taxonomy (NCBI): domain Eukaryota; kingdom Metazoa; phylum Chordata; class Mammalia; order Carnivora; family Felidae; genus Puma; species Puma concolor. The sequence continues at coordinate 178,786,965 of NC_141667.1, forward strand.
AAGAATGAACCTTTCATTTTTTTTTTTACTCTAACAAACTTCATGACTCAAATTTCTTCCCTAGACAGTTTTATATTTCCTGCTAAATCTGATGTTAAATTCTGAAATGTCAAATATGGTTAAGTTCCTTCCCTGCTCAACATCCTTCATTTGTTCTTCATATGTGTAAGGAATAGATACAAGTGTCTTAGCATGATAAGGTTCTTTCTAGTCTGAACTCTATCTTTCCCGTATTTACCAACTTACACTATCTCCAACAAAGTACCTTCAGAATTACCTGAATCAACATATCTGCTTTACCTGATATATACTTCAAGCTCCCATGGGTTAAAGCATATGTACAATAAAAGCTGAAAATCCACTGGACTTGATACAGGGCAGAATTAAAGAACTAAACAGTCTGGGCAGACGTAATTTCCCTTCACGTCTCAGGGAGAATTTCCCTCCTAGATACACGTTTGACCACCCCACATTTGCTTCTCTATGTATTTTCTCTTAATATCTGTTCTCGTTTTTAAGTAATGTGGTTTCACTGGAAAACATGTTGTAAATAAGTGCTATTGGTTGTAGTATTCATCATTATAGTACCTTAGAAACCAGTCAGAAAAAAAGAGTGCCACAGCCACATTTTGCTGAGCATGGTCAAGAACTTGCTGTTTCAGACTGTTGGCAAGGAAGAAGTCTCCTATGAGGACGCAACCTGTGAAGGCAGGCGGTTTGCCACAGTGGAACTGACAGATAAGCCTGTGGATGAGGCTCTACGGGAAGCATTGCCCAAAGCCATGAAGTACGTGGGAGGCCCCCAGGACAAGGGAATCGGGATGGGGATGACAGTTCCTATCTCCTTTGTTGTATTTCTCAGTGAGGATGGTTCCCTACAGAAGAAATTTAAGAAGTCTGGTTCTGGATTCCAAACCAGTTTCAGAGCCACCTGCCAGTTTGCATCGATGAAAGCATTAAGATGGAGAGGGAACACATCTATTCCCTGCAGTTTGGTGGCTACACCGAGCAAGCAGACTGCACAGCTCATGCCGCCCAGCTACGGACCACCTTGGAGGGCACAGCCACGTGCCAGAGTGACATCTACTTTTGCACCGGGTAGTACTCTCCCATGAAGCCATACGGGCATCCAATGAGATCTGACTGGTGAAAGCACGAATAATTCACTGACCCAGAACTTCCTGGATGTGTGCTTCTGTGTCCACTTCCTCAGGGGAGAAGGAGGAAGCAAAGTTTGCAACTGTATCTCCAGCTTAACCAAGTCTTCTTCAAAGCTGGTTAGAGTTAGTTGTCTGAAATGAGCATAGTCTATCTATGCTCTCCTTCTTGTGGTGGGTATAATACAGCCAAGATAGGCAGCATCCCTCTGACCAGAAAAAATCCAGCAACATTTTCCCAGCTAGCTGGTTAACTAAAAATGGATGTTTTAAAAATTACTGAACATGTATTTTTGTCACTGAGGGAAAAATGTGGTTTGTGCATGATCTTTCATCTGTGATTCTTATAAGGCCTTTGTCTAAAAACAAACAGAAGATCTTCGACTTAAAAAGAAAAAAGACGGGGCGCCTGGGTGGCGCAGTCGGTTAAGCGTCCGACTTCAGCCAGGTCACAATCTCGCGGTCCGGGAGTTCGAGCCCCGCGTCGGGCTCTGGGCTGATGGCTCGGAGCCTGGAGCCTGTTTCCGATTCTGTGTCTCCCTCTCTCTCTGCCCCTCCCCCATTCATGCTCTGTCTCTCTCTGTCCCAAAAATAAATAAACGTTGAAAAAAAAAATTTAAAAAAAAAAAAAAAAAAAGAAAAAAGAATTGGATATTTTCCTTATAGGGACAACTGGATATGATGGAGTAGTTCAAAGCACTTCTGCAATATTTAACTCAGTGCTGACTGTATATGCAACACTGTTAAGACCTAAAGGAAGATTATAAAGGTGATTATACACAAAATACTGTCCTCAAGAAGCTTCGTGTCTCCTGAGGTTCCAGAAGAAGCAGGCATAGGATTGTATTCAACACAAGGTGCACAGTATAATGTGCCAAAAGTTCTATAAAAACTAAGTGCTTTGGCAGTGCCTGAAATGGAAAAAAGATTTTTACTGAGATGAATGGATCTGACTTAATGATGTAAGTGACATTTGACCGGAGTCGAAGACAGTGGAAGATTTGATTAGCCAGAAACAGGGAAAGAGGTCACCCCAGGCTAAGGGAGAAGTAGGAGGTGGAGCAGTGTCCACAGGGCGTGACCTCTTTGGAGAAAGGCAGCTAGAACAGAGCTGAGGTTCACATAGGTCTTCTGTAAGAAAAGTGATTCATATGGGAGATGAGGTTCAAAGGACAGATTGGGGTCAGACTGTGAAGTCACAGATACCATGTGAAGACATTTTTATGACCACAGCAAGGGACAATAAGAAACATTTTTTTTTTTTTGTTATTCTTTTAAAATGATCAGGATTTAGTTGTAGCTATTCTACCATCTCTAGGACATTAGGAAACACAAACTGTTTTAGCCTCAATCTCCTATACAATAAAATGATACCTATTAACTATGTGGTGTGTTTTTTGTTTTTTGTAATTTACTCTATGCCAGGCTTTGTTCTGGAGCTGGTGATATAGCAGTGAAAGAAAGAAAAAAAACTCCATACTTGTATGCACATTAAATTTTTGAGGAAAATCAAGTAATAAACCCATACACAGTATGTAACATGGAGAGAAATTCCACAAGGGGAATGACAGCAGAATTGGGGGGGGGGGGTGGGTAGAATGATGGCGGCCATGATTTTAAATAAGGTGTTAGGGTAGGTCTGAAGAGGAGATTGCTGATCAGGTTCCCAAGTGGTTTTGTGGTGTTCAGAGTCCAGGCAGACGAGACAGCAAGTGCAAACCAGCTGAGAACGAAGTGTGCAGCAGTAAAGTGGTCGAATTTCAGCTATTTGGAAGGTATAGGCTACAGTATTTTCATACGGATCAAATGTGAGATGTGAAAAGTAGTCTGGGATAAACGAAGGTGTCCACTGAAAGCACACTTGACTCAAAGGTGTCAAAACACAGGAGGAGGAACTGGTGAGGAATAGAATCTGGAGTTTTATTGGAGGCTCTTTAGACATACACATGGAGATTTCAATCTGTCTTACTCGCCGTTTCTCTGGACTGATCTCATACTCGGTCAAGCTCATATACCATCTGTGCACTCACTGATGGTTCCTAATGTGTGTGCCCAACTTTAACTTTACCTTGAACTAAAGATACTCATCTTTTGAGTTTGGGAGTGTAGGAGATCAGTCCCAGAGAAACAGAGAATAGAAAATAAGACCGAGTACAGAACCTCTGAGTTTTATCATGCATTAGTGTTGAGACAATGAGGGTCTGATATTAACACCTGAGGAAGAATGGTGAGGAAGAAATAAAGAGTATTCTGGAAGGAAGGTGGAGAAAGCACATCAAGAAGGAAGGAGTGATCAATGAGGGCATGTGCAACCAATAACTCAAAGAATACCTCAAGGAAAACTCAGAACTTACTAGATTGAACAATATGGAGGCCTTGGTGAAAGCAATCAGGGCAGTTTGAGGAAGAATGGTAATATGGTAGGCTTAAAATCTTTCCTACTAAAAGTTCCTTATACCGTAAGACTTTAATAAAACACCCAAAATATTAACAAAAAAATTTAGCTTTTTAAACATTAAAAAACCTTTTTAAACATTGAAGAATGTGAAGGAAATTTTTGAAGGCCAAACCAAAAAAAACAGAAAGGGAATTATTATTCCTATGACATTCTGTCACATAGCAAACAGCATACCAAGCCTAAAATTATTTTTATTTGCCAATAGCATTATTTGTAACTGCCAAAAACAGACAGGAAGAACAAAAAATCTAGGCCATAAAATTGCCTGGAGCTGGATTAAAAACCCTAATATAACACTGGGAATCTAGCAGAGAGCTAAATCGTCAATGAAAAGGTGATGTAAGACACGTGCGCATGCATGCACACACACACACAAAACACTTATTTGTTACAAATTTGGCTCTAGTCAATAGAAAATATACTAAGTACTTTTAGATCACAAGTCTTAGTTCACACGTTTTGAGGCCTAAATACATTCTTCAGAGTTTCTATCCTCAGTCTTACTTGGTTTCTAATTAAATCCTCAATTGGAAATGTTTTCAAATATCCAGAAGCAAATATCATTTTTTTCCTACAGGAATTATGCTCATCTGGGGCCACAAAGAATTCTTGTAAATTTCCAAATACAAAAAAATAAAGAAATAGACAAGGGAAAAAGACACCATAAATGAAAGTCAGCCAAAAAAAAAAATAATAACAAAATGAGAGTGGAGATGCTATCCTATGGGATGTTTAGAGAAATTCTCACAGTAAGGCAGCTTTCCACCCAGGCTTCAGACTAAATATTTTATTTGGGCCTATTATCCAGTTTAATTTTTTTCTTCGGCTACATAAAATCTTTTAAACTCTTAGATTGAGTATTCAAGTTCAGTTATTACACTTCACAACTTTAGAAGTATAACCCATTTGATTTCTAACTTTTTTTTTTGAGAGAGAGACAGAGAGAGATTAAACACATGAACAGGGGAGAGGGAGAGGAGACAGAGAATCCCAAGCAACCTCCATGCAGATACTGACACGGGGCTTGATCTCACAATTGTGAGACTATGACCTGAGGTGAAATCAAGTCAGCTCAACTGACTGAGCCACCCAGGTGACTTTTAACCCATTTGACTTTAAAAATTTTTTACTTCCGTAAAATTCTCTCAAAGTATTTTCTGTTTTCTCAAAAATTTTTAACATTTTAATGAATTACTAACAGTGTCTTATTAAACCAATCTTGATCTTCAGGTATCTTTGTTGTGTTTTTATTTTTGGCTTTTGATATCCATCTTTACCTGTGGATATTCCAGGTAAGTTTGATTTAATTACAGATGTGTTTAAAACATTGCAGAGAAATTTTAAAGACCTGAGTCATCTTCTCTAAAGGGAATTTTTGTTTTTAATATAAATTTAGGGGAGGGGCAAATGTCAATCTGAGTAGAGTTTAAGTTAATTTGTAGCTAAGCTTATCTATTTGTTATTCCTTCTCTTCCTCACATTCTCTACCACATTCAAAGTATTTACCAAGACCTCTCATCTTAGCTCTGCAATCCAGTTTTGTTCCTTATTCTTGTAGGATGCTCTGAAGATTTCAGCCACTAAACCTCCCATTTTCCATACCCCACCTAACTTCTCAAACTTATGACTCCTGATTAATGGCTAGAAGGCAGGCCTAGAATATTAGGTTCACTGTTCTTGAACACTCTCCCTTGTTAACATTTGAATTTCTTCACACATTACTTTAAAATGTTTCGGGGCGCCTGGGTGGCGCAGTCGGTTAAGCGTCCGACTTCAGCCAGGTCACGATCTCGCGGTCCGTGAGTTCGAGCCCCGCGTCGGGCTCTGGGCTGATGGCTCAGAGCCTGTTTCTGATTCTGTGTCTCCCTCTCTCTCTGCCCCTCCCCCGTTCATGCTCTGTCTCTCTCTGCCCCAAAAAAATAAATAAACGTTAAAAAAAAAAAAAAATTAAAAAAAAAAATGTTTCTATATTTTTTGTGTTTTTCTTCTCTGTAAAGAAACTGCTCTAAAATATAAGCCAGATAGGAAACGATCAAAATCCTAGAGGAGAACACAGGCAGCAACTTCTTATTAGGAATGTTTCCAGAGTCAAGAGAAACAAAAGCACAATGAATTATTGGGACTTCATCAAGATAAAAAGCTTCTGCACGGCCAAGGAAACTATCAACTAAAAGTCTATAGAATGGGGGGCGCCTGGGTGGTGCAGTCGGTTAAGCGTCCGACTTCAGCCAGGTCACGGTCTCGCGGTCCGTGAGTTCGAGTCCCGCGTCGGGCTCTGGGCTGATGGCTCGGAGCCTGGAGCCTGTTTCGATTCTGTGTCTCCCTCTCTCTCTGCCCCTCCCCCGTTCATGCTCTGTCTCTCTCTGTCCCAAAAATAAATAAAAGTTGGAAAAAAAAATAAAAAATAAAAGTCTATAGAATGGAAGAAGTTATTTGCAAATTACATACGTGATCAAGGGTTAGTATTCAAAATCTATGAAGTATTTATCAAACTCAATACCCCAAAAACAAATGACTCAGTTAAGAAATGGGCAGAAGAGGGGCGCCTGGGTGGCTCAGTCAGGTGAGCATCCAACTTCGGCTTAAGTCATCATCTTGCAGTGAGTTCGAGCCCCGCATTGGGCTCTGTGCTGACAGCCTGGAGCCTGTTTCAGATTCTGTGTCTCCCTCTCTCTGCCCCTCCCCCACTCATGCTCTGTCAAAAATAAACAGAAAAAAATTTAAGAAATGGGCAGAAGACATGAGTAGACATTTTTCCAAAGACAAAATCCAGGGGCGCCTGGGTGGCGCAGTCGGTTAAGCGTCCGACTTCAGCCAGGTCACGATCTCGCGGTCCGTGAGTTCGAGCCCCGCGTCAGGCTCTGGGCTGATGGCTCGGAGCCTGGAGCCTGTTTCCGATTCTGTGTCTCCCTCTCTCTCTGCCCCTCCCCCATTCATGCTCTGTCTCTCTCTGTCCCAAAAATAAATAAACGTTGAAAAAAAAAAAAAATTCAAAGACAAAATCCAGACGGCCAACAGACACAGGAAAAGATGAACATCATTCATCATCAGGAAGATGCAAATCAAAACCACGATGAGATACCACCTTACACCTGTCAAGATGGCTAAAATTAACAACTCAGGAAACAACAGATGTTGGTGAGGATACAGAGAAATGGGAACCCTCTTACACTGTTAGTGGCAATTCAAAGTGGTACAGCCACTCTGGAGAACAGCATGGAGGTTCCTCAAAAAGTTAAAAGTAGAACTACCCTATGATCCAGCAATTGCACTATTAGGTATTTACTGTAAAGATCTAAAAATTCAAAGGACACACACACACACCCGAATGTTTATAGCAGCATTATCAACAATAGCCAAGTCATGGAAAGACTCCAAATGTCCATCAATTGATGAATGGATAAAGAAAAAATAGCATATATACAATGGAATATTACTCAACCATCAAAAATTGTGAAATTCAGCCATTTGCAACAACATGGAGAGTATTATATGCTCAGAAAAACAAATGAGAAAAACACATTGTTTCACTAACATGTAATTTAAGAAACAAAACAGATGAACATAGGAAAAGGGAGGGGGAAAAAAGCAAATCATAAGAGACTCAACTATAGAGAACAAATTGAGGGTTTCTGGAGGGAAGGTGGGTAGGGAATAGGTGATGGATATTAAGGATGGCACTTATTGTGTTGAGCACCAGGTGTTATATCTAAGTGGTTAATCACTAAATTCTACTTCTGAACCGAAAACAAATGAAAAATAAAAAGAAACAAAACAATTAAGTAAAAAAAAAAAAAATAAGCCAGTCTATGTCCACAAATAGCCCAAAGATAAAGTTTTACCTCTAGGAAGACAACCAGAAATGTAATTGCGAAAAATTTACAGAGAAATTCAGATATTCCATTGATGCTCTACTCTGTGGCCAACCTTGGTATCGGCATTCATTTTATTATTTTTATGCCGGACACACACATATTAGTACTACATAATCTGTAACATGGATCCTGTATTTTAACAGGAAAAAGGTGGAGAGTTAAAGAAATGGGAATCAGCAAGTACAGACAAGGTTTTTTATTTCATTTCAAAGGGGAAATTGAGAACTTGGACATTGCTTACAAGGATTTAAAACAAAAAGAGCCTTTTTAAGACACGGTCTACGATCCAGAACGTCTCCATGCTGACATGGGGTGGTATGAAGATCGCATTAATCATGTAAAAAACAAAGCAAACCATGAATACTTTTTTTTTTTTTTTAACGTTTATTTATTTTTGAGGCAGAGAGAGACAGAGCATGAACGGGTGATGGTCAGAGAGAGGGAGACACAGAATCTGAAACCGGCTTCAGGCTCTGAGCTGTCAGCACAGAGCCCGACGCGGGGCTCGAACTCACAGACTGTAAGATCATGACCTGAGCCGAAGTCGGACGCTTAACCGACTGAGCCACCCAGGCGCCCCAAACCATGAATACTTATAACAAGAGTATGTATTTAAGTTTCTTTCTAGCCTTATTATTTAAAAATTCTAGTTGTAGGGAGAAGAGATGGTAAGGAAAACAGGAAAAGGGTCTTGGAAAATAGAAAGATGAGGTGAGGGAAAGTGGGAAGTTTATAACAATTCTTGGATTTCTAAGCTCCATAACTGAAAGGAAAGCAAGACAGCTCTTTATGTATTAGAGAAGGTAATGTCAGTTTACTATATTAACACCTAGTTCCAGGTCCCAATGAGGAAAGTAATAGTCTGCTTGGGAAATTACTTTGATATGGTGTGTAAGTTGGTATTGATGTCCATCATACCTACGATTATCCTATGCTATGGCAATATGGTAATTTTAACGGGCAGGCTGCTAGATAAACTTACATTCTACTTGAATTCAATATACCACTTAATCCTGAGCTATTTACGGGTCAGCTAAAAGCAAAATACTTTTTTTTGCCATACTTAAGTGTCCTAATTTCTATCTCTTAAAGAGTACAATTATCCAAAATTGGTGTTCAGATAGAGAATAGACAGAGCAAAATAGACAAAATTCACATAATCCACAGGGGATGTTATCTCACTGGGATTGCTAGTTTGCATTAACTTGGTAAATTTGGATTCCAAGAGCAATGCAGCTCTGCCTGAATTGGGGAATATTTGTCAGTTAATTATTCAATGCTGTTCTGAATAGTCCCCTAGGTATAAAACTGGAACCTCTGTCAGAGAGAAAGTTAAGTAGTTATGAAAATATGAGAAATTATGGGAGGATAAATTACATTTCACCTGACATTAAACTGTTGATCAACTATCAATACTAATGTTTTCCTAAAGGGGAGAAAACCTTACAATAAAGAATGTTTTTAAGACAAATTACCTTACTATAAAATGTGCCATATCCCATTTGTGTTTCACTGTATTCTAGAGCTATCAGTCTTATGAAGCAATAAATTTCTGTTCTATACTCCATGAGCTCCTGTGATAACATTTTATATTGCTTGTCTGCTGCCTGAAGGAGGAGGGTAAAATATTATTTCAAGGTGCATTTTGCATCCAAGGAGACTAGACCTGTTTATTACAGTAGTCCTATTTGTTACTCTAGGGCCATGGTTATTAGATATGAAACAGAATGAGAAGGATTGGTTTCTCTTCCCCAAGGAAAGGAAAGACGAAGACACAAAAGAAGGAAAAATGGGAGGGGAAGATAAACCAGTGAAATCTTGGGAGGTGGACACTAAGTGGGCGATTGTCTATTGAGGCAATCTGTCCCTTGAGAGGTGACTGGCTGAAATGCCTTAATATCAACAAGCAATATTAAATATTTGCTCTGAGACGAGGGCTGTAATTCTAACCATGTCGCCCTCAAATATTCACTATTCCTGCAGATGTGGTGGTTTTGTTCACGTGGCCCATGAGGAGGTGGTTAGGTGACATGTTTGATGTTCAGGTTTGAGTTGTGTTTTCTCAAAATTCATAGGTTGAAGTTCTAACCCCTGGCACTTCATCAAGTAACCTGATTTATTAAGAGGGTCATTGCAGATATGATTAAGTAGGGTAAGCCTCTAATCCAGTATGTCTGGCATGAAGACACCTATAGAGAGAAGAGGATATTAAGATAGAAAAAGAACACCATCTGCAAAGAACACCCAAAATTGCTAGCAGTTTACCAGAAGCTGGAAGACAGGCATGGAACAAATTTTCCCCCAAAAACTCTGTAAAGGAACCAATCCTCACACAATTTGATCTTAGACTTTTAGCCTCCAAAACTGTGACACAATAAATTCTGCCAACTACCCAGTTGGTGATATTTTGTTATTGTAATGCTAGCACACTATTTTTTTTTAACATGGTGAAAAAAATTAGCATGAAAGGAATCTGTTCTTCAGAAGTGGAATCACCTGGTAATTTCAGGTCCTCTAACAGATGGGATTTGATGTGTAAAATTTTATTGGGGGAAAGGCCTATGGAAGAAAAAGGGGGTGAGGTGGGGAGAGTTAACTACATGCAAGTCTAACTCCTATGAAAATAGAGTGGGGAGGAAAGAAGGACTGGGTGAAGGAGTCTTGGAATAGAGCATATTTCTAAGCAAGGTTAAGATAGGTTAACAGAGAATCTTCTACCTTAAGTTACGTATCACAGGAGTCCCAGGTCTTGCAGTAGTAAGCTTTCATAGAATCCCTGTTGTGCTTACTCACAGAGAAGCCTGAGGACAGTGTGACCTCAATACAAATGCAACAGTGGATAGATAAGGGTGGCAGTTGGGCTGTCCATTAACTATGTTCCCCACAGCATGATATCTGAGCGACACAGTTCCCTGGTTGCCACACTGGAGGATCTGAAGATCCCTTAGAATATTTTTTGAAGGTCAGCTAGAAGTTATCTGTTTATGGTATTCCAGCTATCATGGTGGTATCTTTTTGATCAGGAGATGGCAAACAATGGCCTATGGCCCAAACCCAGCTACTGTTCTCTTTTTGTATGACCTTTGGACTAACACTGGTTTTTAAAGAGTAAAGAAAAAAAAAGGAAATGAAAAAGAAGAGGAAGAGAAGACCCAAGAGACTATATGTGACCCACAAAACCCAAGATACTTAATATCTGGTTCTTTACAATATCTGGTTCTAAAAAAAAAAAAAAAAAAATAGCTGACCTTTATTTTAGAAGTTACCAACAGCCATTAGTATTGGGGTTCCACACGTATCAGGTTGGCCTGTTTCAGCCAGTTATCCCTAGACCACCTAGGTCTATGGAAGTAAGCCAAGTTGGGCATGATTCAGTGAGGTGGAGCGGGTAGGTTGTACTCTTTAAAAGGAAGGGATATGGAATCATTAGGCACAACATATCTGTCTTCTGGCAGTCACATATTAGTTCAAGCTTCACGTCATTTTCTCCTTTCCAGATAAGAATTTTCATGTTCTGTATGATAGGTGTGGCCAGTTCACAGCCACTGACCTGCTGAGAAGTGGGTGATGGTGGCCAGTGGTCTATCATCCAACCTTACCCACTGGATGTCAACCTATGCTAAATTCAAGCCAGTTCATCTTTATAGTCCTTTTAGATCTCAGAAAAATTAGTGTGTGCTATTTTTTTTTTTTTGAGAAAGGGTATGCACATAGGTGAGGGGCAGAGAGAAAGGAAGAGAGGGAATCCCAAGCAGTCCCTGCACTGTCAGTGAAGAGCCTGACACGTGCTCGATCTAACGAAATGTGAGCCCAAATCCAGAATCAGATGCTTAAATGACTGAGACACTGAGGTGCCCCAATGTATGCTATTTAAAATTTAGATCTAGGTAAATATTGAATCAACCATTTTAAAGTTATTAGCAAAGGAACAGATGTGTAGTTTTTTTACTGTGAGTGAAGTGTAGGAGGTGGCTTTTGAGAAAAGGAACATTATGTATTAAAAGGATCAGTCAAGCTGCTGGAATGTGAATACACTATGTAAGGGAATACATAAAGTCCAGAAATAGACCCAAGTGCACATATGCAGCCTATATGTAAGTAATCACTAAACCTATTCAGTATCAACCATCACTTTCTTGTCCTACCAGCCTTAGGCTCAGTTCATTTTACCTTCTTTTACTCTTTCTTCATGTGACTTCCAGGATAGGGAAAGAATGAACAAATGGTATAGGAATAATTGGCTAACCATTATAAAAGATCTTATTCATTTTCTTATATGCAAAAAAAAAAAAAAAAAAAAAACAAAAGAAAACAGGACTTGACTATTACATAAAATATCCATAGAAATTAAGAGCATTTCAAATGAAAGAATGGAAAGAAAGTTACAAAAACAGTTCAGAATTAAGTGTATAGGTGCTCCCAATAATCAAGTATTTCAGGTCTGTTTCAAGAGATGAATTAGGCACTTAGCATGTATCAATGAAGAGAATAAACCACAAAATAGACCAATTGTGCAATTTATTTCTAGGAAGAGATAAAATAAACCTAATTATAAACATTATTTACCATTTTAGGTAAGTACACAGGGATCATGAGTGGTGGGGTAGGAGGAGGGGCTTTGCAGAATTAGGAACTGTGGTCTGGGTAAGCTGGGTTGAAAAAGTGAGATGTAAGGAAGGACTGAAGTAATTTAGGCTAGTAGATAATTGGGGAGGGAGTATCCTGGGTAAAGAAAATAATAGTTATGTACTATGGTAAACCATGTGCTAAGTACTGTAGGAAAGTAAGGATGGTCCATGTGGCTGGAGCACAGTGAGTAGACCATGAGTCCTGGTCTCAAGAGAAGGTCAGTGAGGGAAGTAGGTTCGACAATGACTGGCCTTGGCGGTATTGTACAGAACTGTGATTTTTACTAGAAGTAAAATGCAGAGCAGGTGTTAGGTGTTTACAACAAAGATCTCACACAACATTTATTTTAGGAAAATTACTCCATAAATCTCTTATAGATACCTCATAAGTGGACTCATGCAATGTTTGCCCATCCATGACAGACTTATTTCAGTAGTATGATGTCTTGTAGGTTCATCCACATTCTTGCAAATGTCAGGACCCCCCCTTTATATACGTTTTCTTTATCCATTTATCTAAATGGATCTAAATCTACCTATCTAAATCTAAAGCTATTTAGATTATTTCCACATCTTGGCTATTGTAAATAATGCTGTATTGGAACACAGGAAGGCAGACAGCTCTTCAAGATCCTGATTTCCATTCTTTTGGATATATACACCCATCATGTCTCACCTATTGAAGAACATCACTTTTAGGATCTAGTGTTCCTGAAAGGGTGGGGGGCTGGATTTACTTAGAAATTTGGTAAGATCTGGTAACAGGTGGGAAAAACAAGGGGCAAATGTTGATAGATGGGGAAGTTTTGCTGATAGGAATATGTGAAGTTCTCTGCTGATGGCTTTTATATTGACATAGAAAATAATCCTATTAAGGGTTACAAATGGTATGTGGGTAACCCTGTTTACTGTGTCTGAAAGTGATTTTTGAGGATGAGCACTAAGTTTCTAACACTAGAAGGGACTCTGGTTAGTCTGAGCCCAGGAATCAGAGAAGAAAAAAAGGCTTTAACAATTCAAATGCAAGATTTTCTTCTTCAAACGCAAGATTATTAAAGGTGTAAATCAAAGGTCAAAATAAGTGCCAAACTGAACGTTCATCTGAAGACATTAGGAGAGAATATTTGGGGGAACCCCAAAGTCTATTTTGCTTATTGGTCTTTAATGCTGTCTTTAAAATAAGGGTTTGAGAATGGAGTATTGGAGAATAGAGGCTACAAAAGCACACAAAGTCTTTCATTCCTCACACAGGTTTGTATTCAGTACAGATGATTACACTGGTTGTTGCAGACCTGAATGTCGAACTCTCGAATTCAAACGTATTTTGTTTGCTGAGATACAGGCACCAAATGACTTACAATGATTCTAATGTTCTTTAATAAACCCTTACAGATTTCTAATTGAGTTCATGACTTGTCCAAAGATTAAGTACAAGGGTGTTTTTTAAAGTTTGAAATAATTTCATAACTTGAAAGATGTGGTTTATAAAAAAATATTTTATAATTAAAAAGTTAATTGAAATCATAATTCTGAATTAGAACAAAGACTACTTATAAATTACTATAAAAAGTTAAAAATGAGTATTTTCAAAACATTCAAATGTATTGAGCATTTCAAAACATTCGTTCTTTGTAAATACGTTGCTCTGCAAACATTGTTACTATTTTGTGGGGCAAAATCTTGACCCACATGTATCTAAAGAGAAGTTGCTTTTTAAGGTTTCAATTTTCCTTCATATTGCTTTTGGATATTTTATTCTAGATGTTTGATTTAGCTATTGAAGACTCCTAATTGCTTAACTTTGAAAAATAGTGATTAAAGACCTTTACTTTTAAATATATCTTTTTAATATGCCTCTGCATTTATTTTTTATGCACACCTTGTGACCAAGAGTAAGCCACTTCTCATCCAGCAACTTCATGTCCTCATTTGAAAAAGTTGTTTCAGACTACCCATAAAGTACCTTCCAACTTTAAAGCATAATGATTCTATGTGTACTTATTCACGAGTATTTCTGAACTTTTCTGAACTTGTGAAACTTAGCAAGAGCAAGGGCTGGGTATTTTCTAGTTCATGCTAAGTTTCCATTTTGCCAGAAAAGGCTTAAAATACTGAATAAGAATTAAAACTAAAGAATTATTAACTTATATGAGATTAGTTTATATATCCATACAACTTTCTGGAAGATTAAACAGAGCAGAATATAAGTAAATTTTAATTAAAAATCTGTTAAAATATTTTAAAATATGGTCACTTATAAATGATATATATATACGTAAAAGGTAGTGAAATTTAGCCATATTATCTATTATGTCATCAAGGAAAATTTGTGGGTTATTGATGCTATCTGTACCCAAATGACAGAATTCACACTTATAGAAACACAAACGAGTTGTGAAAAATGTAGGTTATAGAAACATATAATCTTGAAACATTGTCTGCATTTAGTAATGCTTCCTGGTACTTTGGAGTATCAGAACATGTTCAAATTTTTTTTTCCTTGTTTGACAAAAGGAAGAATACCAAATACATAGGATTATGGTAAGGATTAAATATACAAACTATTTATGATAAATGGTATTACTTCAGGTTGAACTAGACACATTTCTCCGAGTGCAGATAAGCCATTGTTTGAAAGTTTGTCCACAAAATGGAAAAAATTATGATTCGTAAGTGGCTAGATTTACCTTTGTGCACATTCCTTTTCTTTTAAGTCTGTAACTGCTTAAAATATGTATTTTCTCTTTTGCTTTATTTCTTCCTTTTCCTTCACATTGCCTTCTCCCATCCTTCATTTTTGTTGCTTTTAATAAAGTGTTTGGAGATATTCTATTAGCCAGGGTTCTTCAGTGAAGCAGAACCAACTGGGGGTGTAGATGTATGGATTGTGTGTGTGTATATATGTATGTACATGTGTGTATGCATGTATTTGAGATTTTGAGGAATTGGCTCATGCCATTGTGGAGGCTGGCAACTCCAAAATTTGCAGTGGAGGTCAAAGGCAGGAGCCCCAGGAAGAGTGGATGCACTTTAAGCCTGAAGGTCATTTGTGGACAGAATTCCCTTAGGAAGCCACTTTTTGGTTCTGCTGAGGCTTTCAACGGATTGGTGGAGCCTTACCCAAATTACAAAGATTAATCTACTTTATTCAAAATCCAACTTAAATGTTAATCTCATCAAAAAACCTCAAACACAGAACAATGTTTGACCATACATGTGGGCACCATGGCCCAACAAAATTGACCCATAAAATTAACCACCCCCCTTTCGAAATTGGTATTCTTTGCGGAACACTTGAACACAATGACAGCATAGAATTCACCCTGTAGGCCATGAGACACAAACACAAAGCATGAGCTTTCAGATGGTGCTTATCAGATATGGTAAAAAACCAAAGCAAATATGGGGGAGGAGAGAGTTCAGTCTTTTCTAAATGTACAGGAACTATTGAGCTGTGAAGAGCTCAGGCAGTAATTCATCACAATCTTGTATTTTAGAACAGAAGTATTACATTTGTAATATAATGGCTTTATAGTTCTGTTTATCATAGAGAACACTTATAAAAATATGAAAGATAAGTTACATGCATTGAAAACATCTATAGTTTTTTTTTTTTTTTCCAACATTTATTTTTGGGACAGAGAGAGACAGAGCATGAATGGGGGAGGGGCAGAGAGAGAGGGAGACACAGAATCGAAACAGGCTCCAGGCTCTGAGCCATCAGCCCAGAGCCTGACGCGGGGCTCGAACTCCCGGACCGCGAGATCGTGACCTGGCTGAAGTCGGACGCTTAACCGACTGCGCCACCCAGGCGCCCCTGAAAACATCTATAGTTTTATTGCCCGTATTATATAACCTAGAATGACTAGTCAGAAGATTAGAAAAAGTAGTAAACACTAGTAATTTGTATGATTAGCTTTGTGGATTGAGCAGCTCTTGATAACTGAAATTTAACTTGTTATGAGTATTTCCAAAGAAATGCCTTTAGAGCCTAATACAGAAATAGAATTACTGTATTAACAGAAAGAATACTATTTTGAAGGAAATATTGTCTAGCTCCAGAAATTACTTCTAGTTATTTACCAGGTAGGGATTTCACTTTAAATTCATTTATGTACTAATGCTATGGCCTTGCACAACCCCCAAGCTGTTGGGCCGGCATTGATCACCCAATAACTGTGCTAAGCAGTTACTGTGGCTGCAGGAGTGACACAGAACATGCTCTGATCCAATTAAATTGGAGAGTAGATTCTAGTTCCAAGTTTTAGTTTGGATGGATTCCAAGCAGGAAAGAACTTTGAAATTGCTCTCATCATTTCAGACTAAAGAAAATGCCAATGCTGATGGAGGGAAGTAGCAAGCAAAAAAAAAAAAAAAAAAGGAATGCACAATATTGCACAGTTTAGAGAAAGAACTCACTACCTCACCATCCTTGCCTCTGAGGACAGTGACAAAGACTTAAGAACTCTCTACAAAGAACTTGGAAAAGTAGAAGTGTACATTCCAGAACAGACCAGAGAATGGGAGACAAGAGCAATGTGGGGCCCAGAGAACAGGCTGAAGAACAGAATTTATCATCTTGGCCACAATAATTAAGGGTTTTTGATATGGGGTACCCTGTGTCCCATCTCCCCTATCCCCAATTCATATGTTCAAGTCCTAACACCCAGTACTTCAGAATGTGACTGTATTTGGAAATGGTGTCATTACAGGGTAATGCAGATAAAATGAGGTCATATCTAGGTGGGCCCTGGTAGGAGTGGTATCATTATAAGAGGAAGATTAGTACACAATGTGTATACATGTGAAGACAGTAAGAAGGCAGTGACCCACAGGCCACGGATAGAGGGCTCAAATGAAACCAACCCATTCAACACCTTGGATTCCATCAACTAGAGCTGGAAAAAATGCATTTCTGTTGTATAAGCCACCCTGTCTGGTATTTCATCAGGACAACTCTCATAAGCTAGTAGTTTTACTATTAGCTGCTTGGTTATAACTCGTTGGACACATAGCACAGAATGAAATATTGTAGGACACATTTTCTGTTAGTGTCGACAGTTCATTAAAATTATTTTTCATTAGGAGAGACTGAGTGGCTCAGTTGGTTAAGCGTCCGACTCGATTTTGGCTCCGGTCATGATCCCTCGGTTCCTGAGATAAAACACCACTGTTGGGCTCTGAGCTGATAGTGTGCAGCCTGCTTTGGATTCTCTGTCTCCTGATCTCTCTGCCCCTCCCCCACTCGCATGCACACATGTGTGTGCACTCTCTCAAACATTTTTAAGAATTTAGAATTGAAAAAATAGTTCTCATTACAAAAATGGAGGTTATTTTTTCATTTTATATTTATTAAGGGTCAAGTTAAATAACAAGAGTTTTTAAGTAACAGTTTTCACGTATGTATAGATTCTCAATTGCATGGTCAATTGTGTTTGCTTCAAGATTTTGAGATCAAGAATAAAATAGACCAGTTAATATGGATCCTTTGGTGGTTCCTATTTGGGTATGCCATTTTCTGGTTTTTTTTTTTTTTTTTTTTTGTAAAATTTTTTTAATGTTTATTTGGGGGGAGGGGGGAGAGGGAGAGCGGAGAACACTTGCATGCAAGGGGGAATGGGCAGAGAGAGGGAGACACAGAATCTGAAGCAGGCTCCAGGCTCTGAGCTTATCAGCACAGAGCCCGACATGGGGCTCAAACTCATGAACCATGGAATCATAACCTCAGCCAAAGTCGAATGCTTGGCTGACTGAGCCACCCAGGCACCTCTGCCATTTCCTGTTCTTATACATGTAGTTTAAATTTAGGAAGTGCCCATATTAAGTAATGAAATTTGAACTGGAGAATAGACAAACAGCCTAGATAATTTCATTGATAAAATGACCTATATATAGGGGAAAATACACGGTTACTAACAAAACATGTTCTAAGAGTGGCACAGTATTTACAATCATTAGGTCACCATACCTTTAAGGCTCTGTAACCAGAGCCTGACTTGGGCATATATCTGTCCATTCTTTTTATTTGTACATTCTACATGTTATTTGTGATAGACTTTTAAATACGCCAAGGGCCTAATTCCAGTATGACTTTTTTTTTTCCACAGCAAACATCACAAACAAATATGTAATAAAGTGAGGCATAGAATTAAATATTGTTTTCCAGTTGGGAATACAGTTCTGAGGATCCCATTTAAAAAAGTATCTACAAATACTGTTAGCTTATCATTCTACAAAATTTTTTTTGTTAACAAAGAGCAAAGTATGCGTAGTAACAAAAGCTATGCTTTCACATTAATCATTCTTCAGGTCAAGAGAAAGTTCAACAGACCTTGGCATATATGTCCACATGAATATTACTGAACACTTATTATGTGACATACCTGAGGCTAGATTTAGGGTGGGGAATTCTTTTGGCCATTTTGACTTTTTTTTTTTTTTTAAGTTTACTTATTTTGAGAGAGAGAGAGAGAGAGAGAGGCAACACAAGCAGAGGAGGGCCAGAGAGAGGGAGAGAGAGAATCCCAGCAAGTTCTGCACTGTCAGCACAGGGCCCTATGGGGGCTCCATCCCACAAACCGAGGGATCATGACCGGAGCTGAAATCCACAGTCAGATATTTAACTGACTGAGCCACCTAGATGCCCCATGCACTTTGTAACTTGTATAGTCATTCCTTAATTCAGAAATTGTGTGACTGGAAGGAATTCTGAAAGAAAATTTTCTACTATTAGGCAAGATAGAGGCAAAACTCTTGTGAATAATTCCTAGTGCAGAAACAGATACTGGATCAACACATCTGTGTCAATGAAATACATGGGATGAGGGGCGCCTGGGTGGCGCAGTCGGTTGAGCGTCCGACTTCAGCCAGGTCACGATCTCGCCGTCTGTGAGTTCGAGCCCCGCATCGGGCTCTGGGCTGATGGCTCAGAGCCTGGAGCCTGTTTCCGATTCTGTGTCTCCCTCTCTCTCTGCCCCTCCCCCGTTCATGCTCTGTCTCTCTCTGTCCCAAAAATAAACGTTGAAAAAAAAAATTTTAGAAATACATGGGATGATGCAAGAAAAATATGCAGCCATGCTCTTAACCCTGCTCTAAGTGATTTATAAAAACAAATTACCAGGGCACCTGGATGGCTCAGCTGGTTTGGGTGTCTGACTTTAGCTCAGGCCATGATCTCATGGTTTGTGAGTTCGAGCCCTGTTGGGCTCCGTGCTGACAGCTCAGAGCCTGAAGCCTGCTTCTGATTCTGTCTCCCCGTCTCTCTGCCCTTCCCCCACTCACATTCTGTCCTGCTCTCAAGAATAAACATAAAAGAAAATTACCACTGGCTCCCAAGCATACTTTTTCTAGAGTTTGTTTCTTAGAAGTAGGTCTATACTTTTCTTACCAAAATTTTACACTATTTACATGAATCCTTTTAAGTTTTTTAGTAATCATGTATGGGGCACCTGGGTGGCTCAGTCATTTGAACCACTTCACCTTGTTGGTTAGACTCTGGTACTGATGAGCTGGAGTCACTATTTTCCCTAAGGTCAAATTCATTCCCCATAGATTAAAAAAATAAGTTTTTCTATACTTTTTATACATTTTCCAATTAAGTGACATTTTATGTTATGAAAAATATTTTCTCAGGCCTTCTTCCTCAAGCTTCACAACATGCCTAGGAGAAAAGGTTGAGAAGTATTTTCATTTCTAGTCTTGCCTTAGAGATGAGGAAATCGATGTTTAATGAGATTGACTTGACACAGCCAGGAATTTTCTAGGCCAGGTTCTCTGACTTTAAATTGTATGCTCTGTCTTCTCTACTCTACTACACGGCAACTCAAAAGCTGTGGTCTGATTTTCATATTATTTATTTGTCCCAGAAGCAGCAGACATTGGTTACTTTGCTCTCATTGCCGGACAAGTTGAATAGCAATTTGCTAAGTTTCTGTGCCTCTCACACCACGCCCAAGAGGATTGCAGAACTTTGTTAACCCCCTCCCTCATGATGGTCTTACATTGCATCGGTTTAATAACAAAGCCAAGTTTCTTCACCTTTGTTTACAGCCCATAGCCAGTTGAGGCACCTGGGTGGCTCAGTTGGTTAAATGTCTTACTTAGGCTCAGGTCATGATCTCCCATTTGGTGGGTTCGAGCCCCAGGTTGGGCTCTGTACTGACAGCTCAGAGCCTGGAGCCCGCTTCAGATTCTCTATCTCCCTCTCTCTGCCCCTCCTCCACTCAACACTGTCTTTCCAAAGTAAATATAAATACATTAGTACATAAATAATTACATATAGACCTACTGTTTGTTTTTTTTTCCTCAACATTCTTAGGATTAACAAATTCTTATTTCATGTACATTACTGACTGTTTCAGTACCATAGTTATAAAATGGATTTTGAACCTACAGGACAGATTTGAAAGTTTTGGGTCACCGACAGTATAGAAGACATGTTATATTGAAGCTGATCTCATTGCCTAGGAAACCAATGTGCTAAAGGAATCATTTCAAGGTAATCTGCCATTCAGGAATTTGAGGTACTGACCTGTCTATATATAAATGGAATTTAATTTTATTTCCAGATTTATAGAAACATACTCAGACATGTGTGTAGACAGAAATACAGTTTAGGTTCTACTATGTTTAGAATATTTAGAAAATATTTCAAGAATCAAAAATAGAAATATTATTCCAGTACACCAACCACAGTCATGAGTGCAGTATTTTAACTTCAAAAATAAACACAACCTAAGCCACAAAACCTCCTACAATGAATTGCTTGTGTTGGCCATTTATGATAACATAAATGCTACTTGAAACATAGCTCTATTTACACAATAGCATTTCTTTTCTTGCTGTCATATTACGTTCTGCCCAAAATTTGTGTTTTGTAAAAGCCAGTAGTAATTTTATATCTCAGAACTACATCCTTAAAGATTTTTTTTTAAAAGTTTTGCTTAAATTTTTGATCACTGATCTAAATTCACATAAAATTGTCACTGAAAGTTTAAGTGTAGAAGTATCAGTCCATTGACTGTTTTTACTGAAAGATCTGGGTCAATGAATACATATATCCTTCTTACCAAAAGCATTAAGATGAAAGTTAATTAAAAGTTAATTTAGTAAAACCTACCAAACCTTCAAAGAAGAAATAATACCAGTGCTTCTTAAACTCTTCCAAAAAACTAAGAGGGAACCACTTCCAAACTCATTTTTACAAGTCCAATGTTATCCTGATAATAAAAACCAGACAAGGATACCACAAGAAAACAACTCCAGGCCAATATCTCTGATGAACACAGATGCAAAAATCTTCAACAAAATATTAGCAAACTGAATTCAACATTAAAAGGATTATGTATCTTGATCAAGTGCCATTTATTCCAGTATCTGCAATCAAAATGACATACTACATTAACAAAATTAAGGATGAAATTCTTAATTTCACAATAGATGCAGAAAAAAACATTTGACAAATTGCAACATCCATTTTTGATAAAAACTCTCAACGTAGTGCGTATAGAAGGAACATACCTCAATAATAAAGGTCATATATGACAAGGCTACAGCTAACACTATACTCAACCTTCAGCTTTAAGATCAGAAACAAGACAAAGATGCTCACAACCCCCACTTTTAGTTAGCACAGTATTAGAGGTCCTAGCCTGAGCATTAGGCAAAAGACAAAGCACATCCAAATTGGAAAAGAAGTAAAATTGTCACTATTGGAAGATAGCAGGATGTTGCACAGAAAACCATAAGGACTCCACCAAAAACTATTAGAAATAATCGATGAATTCAATAAAGTTTGTGTATATTGATTTTGTGTCCTAAGTCTGCTGCATTGCTGCATGCTGATAGAAGGAAAATAATCCCATTTACAAATGCATCCAAAAGAATAGGGTACCTAGGAATAAGTTTAACCAAAGAGGTCAAAGACTTGTACAATGAAAACTCTAAAACATTCATGAAAAAAATTAGAGATAACAGCAATAAATGGAAATTATTCCCTGCTCATGAGCTGGGTGAAAACTGTTAAAATGTTCACACCATCTAAAGCAATCTACAGATTTAATGTCATCCCTATCAAAATTCTAATTTTTCAGAAATGAGAAATCCTTAAATTTTTATGGAACCACATAATACCCCAAGTAGCCACAGCAATCCCAAGAAAAAATAAGGCTGACGACATGCTTCCTGATTTCAAACTATACTACAAAGCGACAGTAATCACAATACTGCGGTACTGGCATAAAAACAGACACAGATCAATGAAACACAATAAGGAGCCCAGAAGTAAACCCAAACATGTATCTCCAATTTATGACAAAGTAGCTAAGAATGTACAATGGGGAAAGGACGTCTCTTCAATAAATGGCATTGGGAAAACTGGACAACTACATGGAGGAGACTGAAACTTCACCCCTCTTGAACCATCTACAAAAATAGCTCAAAATGGATTAAAGACTTGAAAGTGAGACCTCAAACAAAATTCCTGGAAGAAAACAGGCCCCAAAACTCTGAGGTCTTGACAATGTGGATCTGACATCAAAGGCAACAAAAGCAAATAAGTGGAAGTACATCAAGCTAAGAAGCTTCTGCGTAGCTAAGAAATCATCAACAAAATGACAAGGCATTTTATGAATGGGGAAATATTTCCAAGTAGAACTCCTACAACTCTAATAAAAATCAATTAGATTAAAAACTCAAAGATCTGAATCGATGTTTTTCCCAAGACAACATACATATAGCCACCAGGTAAATAAAAAGGTATTCAACATCACTAATCACAGAATGGCAATTTCCAGGGGTGCCTGGGTGGCTCAGTTGGTAAGCGTGCGACTTCAGCTCAGGTCAAGATCTCATGGTTCGTGAGTTTGAGCCCTGCATCAGGCTCTGTGCTGACAGCTCTGACAGCTCAGAGCCTGGAGCCTGCTTCAGATTCCGTGTCCCTCTCGCTCAAAAATAAACATTAAAAAAAATTTTTTTAAAGAATGGCAATTGCCAAAAGATCAGAAATAATCAAGGTTAGTTAGGATGTGGGGAATAAAATCACCCTTATACACTTTTGGTGGGAATGTTAATTTGTGCAACCAGTATGGAAAACAGCAGAAGGGTTCCTCAAAAATCTAAAAACAGAACTACTGTATGATCCAACAATTCCATTTCTGGATATTTACTCAAAGAAAATGAAGACATGAATTCAAAAAGATATACGCACTCCGTGTTTATTACAGCATTATTTACAACAGCCAAATTATGTAAACAGCATAAAGTGTCCACTAATGGATGAAAGGATAAAGAAAATGTGATACACACACACATTCAGCCATATAAAGGAAATCTTCCCGTTTGTTCCAATAATGGATGGACCTTGAAGGCATTATGCTAAGTGAATCAGAGAAAAAGACAAACACCATACTAATTTCATGTATGTGGAATATTTAAAAATAAAACAAAACACTCATATACCAGGAACAGAACAGAGGTGGGGTTGGGTGAAATGAATGAAAGGGACAGAAATGTACTAGTTTAAAGAAAAAAGGTAAAGAATATAAAGTGAAATAAACTGAAGTAAAAGCAGATGATCTTGATCTTTAGTGATAGACTTTGTCAAGTTTCTGGGATAGGTTTTCTAGAAGCTTGTGAAAGATGAGGTTGGCTGCAGTGATATGGAGTTATAGTTTCATTTTCCCAGGAAGTAGACTGAAGATTAGGCATTTTGGAAGTTTCTTAAGGAGTGCTCTTTGGATCAACATCTGAGGATGTAAGGGAAGAATGCAGGTTTCAGAAGAGAAACTGGAATCCTGATTCAATGGTCTCAGCTGACTCCAAGTCAAGTCTTCAGTCATTGTATAACTTCAAGATCTGTCCCTTATTGGGGCAATCAAATGGGCTTTTATAAGTCAACCGGTCATTGAATGCAGACTGCCTGGGATAGGTCCTGACCTTAGACAACGGGGCCCTCTTCATTCAAGGGGAATTCCCAGAAGGGGTTGAGAAGCGAGGGTTAAGAGCTGGCAGTACTGCAGCAATGGACTGGGAAATTGATCCTTTAGTTCTGAAGGGTAATGGAGCAGGGTCTGTGATAGTGGCCCCTTGTACTATTAAAATGAATTGGAGTGGTCCAAGTCCTGAGAGAAGTTTAGAATAATGGTGGGCTTTTCCCAAAGGAAAATTATAAGGCTGACGTAATTAGTTTTCATCATCCTTCAAGTTTTGAAGGTGCATCTGCTCTCCATCTTCAATCTACCATATTATCCATTTTAGATCCCCTTAAACTCTCAGTCTGGTCATTTCCGCATCCAAATGGCTTACTTGGCACGATAAAGCAGATCATCACTCCTAAAGGGTTTGAGCCTCCTCATAACTTTCTCAAGACTAGGCTGTCACACTTGTCCCTCTACCAATAAGCTAGAGGAAGTGAAAACCAAGACACACCCAGTTGGATCATTTGATTCTGAACACATTCTGCTCCACCTCCATTTGTAACATCAGCCCTACACCTGGTCTTTCTGAGCAGGCTCAATTACCCTCATGAGGATGAGGATTCCTTTTCTTGCTTTCTATTTTCTTAATATAAGGAGTTCAAAGTACCCAGATGGCAGGTTAAAATTCAACGGCAACCTTGCTAGGTCTCCTGATGGAAATACTTCCCTTTGAGAAAACTGGATCTCTCTAAACCTGCAGAGTACAGAGCCAGGAGGGAAACAAATTCCCCAAGTGAGTTACAGGAAGTGATGGGAAGTGAGACCTTTACTACTTCCACCTCTTGGTTCTTAGACCTATGTAGTTCATCTGTTGGGGGTTTAACCTCATAGGATTATTGATTTAGAAAATATACAGATTCCTGAAAAAAGTGTCTGTCTTCAAAGGGTATCCTCTTCAAACTGTCACCTAAGCATGTCATCAGCTGATCATCCCAGAATATCAGCAGCTTCTAGATAGTGTGGTACAGACAAGACCAGTGGATACCGTGGTCATGAACCAATTGCTGAGGTGGATTTCTTGGTCTGATTCACGGTTGCAAGTGATCCATTGGTAGTGTTATCAGCCATCTATAAGTGCTGTAATAGTGGCACTTCCTGAGGGTTTGCAGGAAAGAAAAGCAAAATGTACAAAAATTTTGCAACTCTTCTAGTCAAAATTCTGAGTTAAAAGAAGTCCACTGTGTTGCCGCACCAAGTAGCTAGTGAGTCTATGACTCAAAGGTTGATGCTGTAACAAGAGCCCAACTGCTCATCTGTATGGCAGGTTGAGCATTTGGCTCAAGCAGTAGATAAATTTGGTGAGTGGGAACTACCACAGTGACTCCATTCACATTCATGTTGCACAGTAAGAGTCTGGCTGCCGTGGATGCTTAGTGCCTATTTCATGATGAATGCCCTCTGATAGGCATCTGCAACAAATACAATGATCTTCTTACTATGCTCGGTCTCCCAAAGGTCCATCCAGATTCCTCTACCCAAGAACTTCTTGGTACCCATCTTCTAATCTTGACCAGACCCCTCTCTAAACCATTGGTTTCTTCTCATTATTTCTTATGTATTTTAACTTCAAGTCACTTTTCTTTCCATATAAAATGGAAGGTCAAGAATACTGCTGAAAGTTCTGTCCATTGGGATAATCTTCCATCCGTGCTACTCTTCAAGGATAACCCTGAGTGGGACTATACCACAATGACATTGTATCTCAGTTCACTCCATACACTGAACCAACTCACATTTACTTAAATTCACATTTGAACCAAGATTATTTTCCTTCTCCTGCTTGACATGAGACCCCTCCCCATTAAGGTAAATGGATAGGCCCTCTATTACTGATTTGGTCAGCCACTGTTCAGGGGCTACTAAAGAACAATGTGATTTCAGCCATGGTCTTCTTGCTTAGTCAGTGGCCAGGGGTCACTCTGTAATCAGTGTGACCTCAGATCAAATTCTGAGGCAGATTCAGCAATAATAGGAAGAAGTTGTCACTTAACTATGCCTTTTCTAAGTGGGCAAGAAGTCCTTTTCTGAAGGGCTTTCTGACCTATTCATCTCTGTGCCCTCCAATTGACACCAATATATAAAATGAATGTTTTTATGTTTTGTTTTTTTTTTTTTTTACATACAACCAATAAGCTAAAAATTTTTATCTAATGTTTCTCTAATTTGTTCACAATTTCCTCCACCTTCTTAAATAATGGAATATATAGCAGCTACTAATATCATCTCATTTCTGGGTCTGTTTATATGGCTTTTTTTCCCTCCTTATGGACCGTATTTTCTTGATTCTTTGCATGCCTGGTAAACTTTGATAGGATATTGTATATTCTGATTTTTACATTGTTGGGTCTCAGACTTTGTTCTGGTATTAACTTACTTGCCAGTTTTGTCCTTTTGAGTTTTACCTGCATTCTTAGTTATTGGAGGACTAGGACATCTTTTAGTATAACCCCACTTTAGCCCCCTTGTGAGAGGATCTCCTCCTTAGAATTCTACCTAGTATCTTATAGCTTATAAGGTCTTTCCACTCCAGCTGATAGGACACAAATTTTCAGCCTTGTGTGAGCTTCAGGAATCCTTTGACCTACTTCTTTCCAGTAGTTACTTCTCTATTATCAGGAAAGTTCCTATTATGCATATTGAGTCTGATACTTAGGAATTCAAAATTCCCTTCATAAATCCCTGGGCTCTATGTACCACTTATTTCTAGTATTCTGCTCTGCAAATTATAACTACCTTGGCGTCCTTAAATTCCTATCTTAATCTCATCAACTCAGCACCACCACAAGATGCTAGAAAGGTACTACATCCCTGCATAGTCTCAACCATTATCTCCAAGTAGCCAGCTGAGGTAACTCTAGGGCCTACCTCTTCATATTCCTCATCTAAGGCCTTCCTGCTTTGCCTGTTTCCACCATTGTCTGAAGTCATCATTTCATATATTTTGTCCAGTTCCATACTTGTTAAAGTTTGAAGGTTAATTGGGTCTGTATTACATCTAAAAGCTATAATATAGAAAATAAAATTTTAATATAACCATTCTATACTGAAAGTCATCAAATGCCTGGGCTCTAAGGAATTATTTGGAAATTTTTTACAAAAGTCATAAAACATTAGGAGCCTTAAGACCTAAATCAGAGGAGGAATACACAGTGTTCAAATACAGAAAGACTGAAAATTGTGAAGCTCTCAAACCTCTCCAAATTAATTTATGGTCTTAAAGCAATGTGATTTAAAATGCTAGTAACTTTTATCATGGATTTTGACAAAATTATTCTAAAATGTTCAAGATGCAAAGGGAAAAGTGTATCTAAGACACTCTTGAAGAATAACAAGAAATAACGATTTAGTCTCTCAGAAACCAAGAAGTATTTTAAAGCTGTTTGAATGAATACATAATGAAATTGGATGGATATCAATAAGGGCGATGGAATAGAATAGACCCACACATATGGATACTTGACTTATGACAAGATGGATATTGGATAATATTAAAGGAAAGATGTTTTCTATTAAAAGGTTTGGATGAATTGCATTCCCTTGAAATAAATGGAACTTGACCTTTATTCTCATACTATCAACAAAAATCTGTTTCCTGTTGATTGTACATATAATATACAAAAGGCCCAACATTAAAGCTCTTAGAATATAGTAAAAGAAATCTTTATAAACTTAGGATAAGTAAACAGCACACAATAGTCTTGAATATAAAAAACATTAAGTTGGATAATACTGTGTTTATAAAGTGGCCCATTAAAGGAGTGGAAAAAATAAAGTTCCAGAGAAGAAAATACTTCAAGAAATAGAACCTACAAATGATCTATATCCAGAAACTGTACATAACTGCTATGCATCACTATTGAAAAGACAGACGACCTAATAGAAAATTTACAAAAGGCAAAGAATTACCAAACACTGGCATCTAAGTATTCAATGTTTAAAAACTAATCAAGTATTAATGGAAAAATATAAGTAAACCTGACAATGAGATATTCTAACAATAGGACTAAAACTAAAGGAACTACCACTACATTCAGCATAGTTTTACCTCAAAGCTAATGTTGAATAAAAAGTCAGACCTAAGTACGAATATTGCAGGACTCCATTTGTAAAATTAAAATAGGCAGTTTGGGAGGGTATATTGCTTTTAAAGATGTTATTTTTAAGCAATCTCATCTCCAACATGGGCTTAAACCTACAACCACACGATCAAGAGTCTCATGATCTATGGACTGAGCCAGCCAGCTATCACCTTTTTGTTTTAGAAATTGGAATGAGTTTAAATTGTATAGGATGGGAAATGTAGCTATAAGTCATAAGGGAATCTTGTTTACAATCTTTTTTTTTTTTTAACATGGATGGTCAAGATATTAGAAATAGGTTTACTTCAAGATCACTCACTGAATGTCTAGTTACTGATTTATGTACTTCATTGGTCTACTGTACTTCAGTTAGAATTTTAAGAAGGAGGAAGACCAAGAAGAGGTACTTAGACGAAGAGAAAGTTTGCCACACTTAAAAGATTTAAACCAAAGGTATTTACAGATTTATGTGAAGAAGTTTTAAAAGGTCTGCATAATTCTCAGTGTATTAAAATCAAGAGAAGCTCTCAAATACTTCAAGACTGAAGAGGACTACAAGGTCAGCTCCAAAGAAAGTTGATACCGGTTTTTGGTTTGTTTTTTTTTTTTTTTATCAACTTTGAATTGTAGAAAAGCACAATAAGCTCAAATTTCTAAGGGAAAATTATATTCAACCTGGAATTCTACAATGAAACCAACGGTCTCATAGATGCAAAATACATTTTCACAAATGACAGCACCTTCAACAAAGCAATGAAGCCCTGGGACAATGGTTGTGTAGCAGGCTTTGTGTCTACATTGTTTGGGTTACTAGAGCAGAATGTAATAGACTGAGTGGCTTGGCTTATCAATAACAAAAATTTGTTTTCCAGAGTTCTGGAGTTTGGGAAGTCCAAACACCAAAGTAGTAGCAGATTCAGAGTCTGGTGAGAGCCTACTTCCCGATTTATTGATAGCCATCTTTTCATTGTAACTTCATGTGGCAGAATGTGCAAAGGGCTCTTAGAAATCTTTTATAAGGGCACTAATCGCATGTCTGAGAGTGGACCTAATCAACTTCCAAAGGCCCAACTTCCAACTACCATCATATTGGGGGAAAAGGTTTCAACATATGAATTTGAGGAGTGACACAAATATTCAGTCTGTAGAACTTTAAAAGTTGTTCTATTAGGACTGAACTTCAGTGGCTCCAGAATGGTTATTTAAAAAGACATTGGGTAGTAGACATATTATTGAATGAAGAAAAAAAGGGGGGGGGGGAAGATTTCGTCATCCATACAATGAATTGTCTACTTTTTTTTTATTACTACAAGATAGAAGAATTTACAATTAGGAAATTAAGGAAAACCAATTTGAAACAAAAAAACAAATGCAAGTATTGGAAAGTCAAGGAATACATATGAGCCAAAGTAAAATATGTCATTATTTGGAACAATTAATGGAATATAATTTGTCCTTGATGTTAGAAACATTTTCCTACATTTTTTGTCCTTACACAGAACCTTAGAGAAACTAGAGTGTTTTTCATTTCTGTATATTTTTCAATGAAAAGTATTTTGTAGATTCATGTAAATTCTTATTTTCAACCTTTACAAATTATCTATGGACCAAGAATTCAATAAATAGTTATTCTTAAAAAGAAATTACCCTGAGAGATTACCCTGGGAAACTACAAATGTTAAAAAATGAAGTGGGTAATGGTGTGGAAATGTGGAGCGGTTACAGGTATGTTAATATTCACACCTGGTCAGTAATTAAGAGAGAATGAGGGAAAGGAATCCAAATGGTGGTATAGAAAGACAATGAACTCACCATCTCCACAGACACACTGAATTTACAATCACATACAGAGCAATTCCTCCTGAGGAAGGGCTGAACAGCTAACTACACAAGGATAGAGGGATGCACAGAGAACAGGAGGTCAGACACAAAACGTGGTAATGACAGGACCACCACCTTCAACACTGCGAACTGCAGTAGGGATGATAGCACAGAGGGACCATGAGTCCATTTGCTTACCCTGAGGCATAGGGAAAAAAGCTGTGATTTAAAGGGCAACTAGACTGGAAGTGAACTAATTCTAAAGTATCTGCTAAATGACAGGGGAATGGCTGTAACATTCTCCAGGGTTGAAGGTGCTAGTAAATGGTATTGTATACATCTCCCTGGGCATCTAAGCAACCATTTTCCCAAAGCAGGTTCCCCCACCCATTCCCATTCAAAGTCCAGCCATCCTACCACAGAGGCTCTAGTGTGGCATGCACCAGGACACCCCCAAAACAAGCCCATTACAGCTTCAGCTGTCTCAGCAAGGTGGCAGAAATACAAAGCACCCTGGGATACCTCAGTCCAGCACCCACCTTAGTTCCACGTGACTAGCCAGGACAACCCTGCAGAGAGCTCATACCTGCTATAGCTCCAGCTGTCCTGCAATGGCACCCCCTGTACAGAGTACCCCAAAACCCCTCCAGCCAGTGCCAAGTTCAGCTTTAGCCAGGGGTCTATCCAAAAAGAGGATAGAACAATAGTAAATACCTATGCGTTCAACATAGGAGCACATAAATTATATAAAGCAAATATTAAAGACAAAGGGAGAAATCGATAGTAATACAATAATAGTAGACTTTAATACCCCACTTACATCAATGGATAGATCATTCAGACAGAATATCAAAAAGGAAACATTGGCTTTGAATGAAACATTAGTCCAAATGGACTTAACAGATATTTATAGAACATCCCATCCAGAAACAATACAGTAGTACATTCTTTGAGTACATAGGAAACAGTCCCCAAGAGAAATCACGTTAGGCCACAAAAACAAGTCTCCATAAATTTAAGGCCAAAATGTATGAGGCATCTTTTCTGACCACAACTGTATGAAACTACATGTTACAAGACAGTGGAAGAAACAGGCTAAGCATGTAACTAAATAACCAATGGGTTACAGAAATCAAAGAGGAAATAATAAAATACATGGTGACAAAAATAGAAACAATGACCTAACATCTTTGAGACACAAGGAACAATTATAAGATGGAAGTTTAGGGTGATAAGTCCTGCTTAAACAAATTTCACTTAAACAATCTAACCATACCTCTCAAGGAACTAGAAAAGAACAAAGCCCAAAGTTAGAAGGAAGGAAATAATAAAGATCAAAGCAGAGTAACTGAAATAGGGACTAAAAACAAAAACAAAAAAGATGAATGAAACCAAGAGCTGGTTCTTTGAAAAGATAATCAAAATGGAGTAAACTTTAACCAGACTCATCAAGGGGAAAAACAAAAAAAAAAAAAGAAAGGACTCTGAGGGGGTCCTGGGTGGCTCAGTTAGGTCATGATCTCACAGTTCCTGAGTTTGAGCCCAGCATCAGCCTCTGTATTGACAGCACAGAGTCTGCTTGGGATTCTCTGTCTCCCTCTCTTTGCCCCTCCCTCTCACCTATTCTCTCTCAAAAATAAACACTTAAATATTTTAAAAAATGAGGCACCTGGGTGGCTCAGTTGGTTAAGCATCCGACTTATATTCAAGTCATGATCTCACGGTTCATGACTTCCAGCCCCCCATCGGGGTCTCTGCTGACAGCTCAGAGCTTGGGGCCTGCTTCAGATTCTGTGTCTCCTACTCTCTCTGACCTTCCCCCACTCTCTCGTTCTCAAAAATAAACATTAAAATATTAAAATTAAACAAAAAGAGGATTCAAAATCAGAAAACAGAACACCACAGAAATACAAAGGATTGTAAGAGGCAAAATGTGTATACTAACAAATTGAACATCCTAGAAGAAATGGATAAGTTCCTAAAAACATACAATCTTCCAAGACTGAATTTGGAAGAAATAGAAAATCTGAACAGACCGATTACAAGTAATGAAATTGAAGGGGTAATCAAAAAACTGAAGAAAAGTCTAGCATCAAATGGACTCACAGGTGACTACTATCAAACATTTAAAAAAATTAATACTGGTCTTTCTCAAACGACTCCCAAAATAGAAGAGGAAGGAATGCATCCAAATTCGTTCTATGAGGCCAATATTACCCTGATACCAAAAGCAAAAACACTACAAAAGGAACGCTACAGGCCAATATCCTTGATGAATATAGATGCAAAAATCTAACAAAATATTAACAAGCAAATTCAACCATATATTAGAAGCATCATCCATCATGATCAAGTAGGAGTATTCTGGGCATAAAGGATGGGTCAATACCAACAAGTGAACATGATATGCCACATTAACACAATAAAGGATAAAACTATAGAATCATCTCAACAGATGCAGAAAAAGCACTTGTAAAACTATTAGTTCATGATAAAAGCTCCCAACCAAGTGGGTTTAGAGGAAACATACCTCAAAGTACTAAAGGTCATATATGCAAATGCTAACATCAGCTAACATCACACTTGGTGAAAAATTGAAAGCACTTCCAAGATAACAAGACAAAGATGTGCACTCTCACCACTTTTATTCAACATAATATCTTAAGTCCTAGCTTCAGAAGGCAAGAAATAAAAGGCATTCAAATTGACAAAAGGAGAAAACTTCCACTATTTATAGGTGACATTATATACAGAAAACCCTAAAGCCTCCATCCAGAAACTATTAGAATAAATCAATTTAGTAAAGTTTCAGGAAAAATCAATATACAGAAATCCATTGCACTTCTGTACAATAAAGTAGGAGAAATTAAGAAAATAATCTCATTTACAAATGCATCAAAAAGAATAAAGTGCCTAAGAGTAAATTTTAAAAAGGAGATGAAAAACTGGTACACTTAAAACTAAGACAGTGGTGAAAAAAATAGAAAAGGACAAAAATGCAAAGATATACCATGCTCATGGATCAAAAATATTGTTACAATGTCCATGTTACCCCAAACAACCTAGAGATTCAGTGCAATCCTGATCAACATGCCAGCAATATTTTTCACAGATCTAGAATAATCCTAAAATCTGTATGGAAATACAGAAGGTCCAAGTAGACAAAATGATTTTAAGAAAAACAAAATTGGAGGTGTCACAATACCAGATTTCAACGTATGCTACAAATTTATAGTAATCAAAATGGTATGGTATCATCACAAAAACAGACACATAGAACAGTGGAACGGGATAGGAAGGCAAGAAGTAAACCCACATTAATATGGTCAATTAGTCTGTGACAAAGGCAGCAAAAACATAGGATGTGGGAAAGATTCTCTTCAGTAAATGGTGTTTGGATAACAGCTACATGCAAAAGGATGAAACTAGACCACTTTATTTTAATACCGTACACAGAAATAAACTCAAAATGGATTAAAGACCTAAATATAAGATCTGAAACCATTAAATTCCTAAAAACATCTATACAAGCTGTAATCTTTTGGACATCAGCCTTAGCAACATTTTTCTAGATAGGTATCTTCAAGCAAGGGAAACCAAAGCAAAAATTAAAAAGTTTTTGCACAGTGAAGGAAAGCATCAAGACCAAAAGGCAGCCTACTAAATGGAAGATAAATGCAAAGGATATATCTAATAAAAGATTAATATCCAAAAACATAGGAGCTAGAACTCACCCCACCCCCCAATAACGCAATCAAGAAGTGGGCACAGATGCCTAGGTGGCTCAGTTAAGTGTCCGACTTCAGCTTTGGGTAATGATCATGCAGTTCACGAGTGTAAGCCCACATTGGGCTCTGTGTTGACAACTTGGAGCCTGGAGCCTGCTTCAGATTCGGAGTCTCATTCTCTCTCTGCCCCTCCCCTGCTCATGCTATGTCTCTCTCAAAAATAAAAGTATTTAAAATTTTTTTTTAAGTTTAAAAAAAATGAACAAAAGATCTGAAAAGACATTTTCAAAGACAACGTGCAGATTGACAGCAGACACAGGAAAAGATGTTTATTGGTAATTAGGAAATACAAATCAAAACTACATTCTCTCACACCAGTAAGAGACTACCTTTAAGAAATGTGAAAACATCAAGTGTTGGTGAGAATGTGGAGAAAAAAGGGAACCCTTGTGTATGGTTGGTGAAAATGTCAATTGGTACAACCACTGTGGCAAACAATACAGAGATTCCTCAGAAAATTAATAGAAATACCCTACCATTTAGCAATTCTGCTAGATATTTACTCAAAATAGAAATGCTAATTAAAAAATATATATGCCCTTATTTATTGCAGCATATATTGTATAATAGCCAAGATAAAGATTCTACAGAAGTGTCCGTGGATAGATGAATGGCTTAGAGGTGATAGAAATAGTACTCAGCCACAAAATGGAATGAAATCTTGCCATCCATAGCAACATGGAAGGATCTAGAGGGTATTGTGCTAGGGAAAGTCAGAGAAAGGGAAATACTGTATGATTTCACTTATATGTGGATCCTAAAAAGCAAAATGGAAAAAATAGACTCATAATTACAGGGAAATCGGAGGTTGCCAAAAGGAAGAAGGGTAGGTGATGAATGAAATAAGTGAAGTGGATTAAGAGGTACTTCTAGTTTTAAACTGAGATGGAAGCACATCACAGAGAACAGTAAGAACTGTTGCAATGTTGTATGGTGACAGATGGTAACTAAGCTTGGTGAGCATTTGGGTAATGTATAGAATTGTTGAATCACTATGTTGCATACCTAAAATAGAACACTGTCAACTAAACAAATACAAAGGATGTCTAAAGGGAGATTAAACTAGAAACAGAATATGTATCATTTACATTTACAAACAAATCAATCGAAACCCTAAAAGTGATTTTGGTGGAGTGGGTATGAGGCAAGAAGCCAAGTGGCAAATAAAGAGTTGCACCCTTAACTTTCATAGGGGTCAAAAACAATGGACAAAACTAACACGAAAGAGCTCTATATGTATATATTTTTAAAATAAGGTCACTACCATCAGAGTAACCAATAACAGATATGGTTAAATGACACTGCCTCTGGGTACTCAAAGTTATGAAGGGAGTGGGCACTACAGATTTTCCATGTAAATCCTTGGATACTCTTATTTTACATACTAAAAGTATTTAAGTTTTTCTGTGTTCTCTTTAATTGGAATCATTTAATAGTACCTCAAACAATCCTGTCTTTTTCTGTTTTTATTTTCTCCGAAATTACCAATTTTCACTCTTAGGGTGGTAACAAGATCAGGTCCTTGGCTGATCTTAGATCAGCCAAGGACATGACCCCAAACTCCTTCAATTCTCCCTCCAAATTAGCTAATCATCTTCATACTTTAGGAAAATTGTGCCATCCTCCCTGGTAGTTTTATGAATGGTCTTTTGGCTCAATTAGCACCTCTATCCTCCCTTAGTCCCCATTGGGGGGTAGAGGAGAATTAAATAAAGTCAAAAGCTAAGACCTCGGAGTTTGCCAATTCTTGTTTCAACCAAATGATTATGATTTGATTCTCTGCTTCCAGCTGCTATGATGGCCCTTTTTACTAAATTTAATCAGTCAGACCTATCAATTAGCAGTTGATGTGAAAACAGAAACTGAAAGGAATCATTTGAGATCCACTAAAGCTAAACTCCTGTTCATTATAAGCTGCTTCTTCCTCAGTATGAGCTGGCATTCCATAAAGCAATAAATGACCTCTTGTTTCTTCTGTTTCACCAGTCAAGAATGATTTCTCTTTAAATTTCCAGTAAATAAGTTGCAGTTTAGAAGAAACCAGGTAGAATTTATAGTTCTAATAAAATATATGCAGCAGCCTACCACATGAGTGCCTGGTAGATCCAAATGATAAGACAACACCATTTACTAAAATGGTTGCTTTCCTTTATGTATCAGGAGATGTTACATTGGCATATTGCTTCAAAGATAATGACACTTTCTCAATGAAGGAGCCATTTTTTAATAACATGGATTTTACTTAAAACTTTTACAGGTCATCTGTTTTGCTTGCTGCAGAGGTAATTCTTGGGGTCAAACACAGTGTGATAGTGATCAATGGCATTTTCAACTAATGTTGTAAAGTGCATTTCTGACACATTTCCAGTTGTTTCCATTTCATATAATAGCATCATGCACATTCAGCATCAGAACAGATTGCTCATTAAATGGGCTATCAATCTTTGGTTAGGTACATTTAAAAGATGTTGAGGAAATTGCATCCATAATGATGTAATTTCTCAACTGTTACTTTTCCTCATCCTTGTAGTGCTACTAGTATTGAAATTGGCAGAGTATTTGCATTGTCCACACATCCCAGAAGATAGGACCCCTCAAATTGAAGAAATCACACCTAACATGTTTATAAACTGATGCAGGACTCAAGGAGAGATTTCAACATTTACTATTAATGTGCATTTTACCAAACTCCATTAAGGTGTCACAATGCAACATAAAGCAGCCCAACTTAGAGCTAAACAATGGATAGACCTTAAACTATGTAGTTCCAGTTATTCATTTATTGAGCTTAATTCATTCATAGCATAATGGTTAATAGAAATGACTTGTGTAAAGGTGTCTGGGTTTGAATATTGGCTCTGAATTACTGACCGTGGGCACTCAGTTGGTATCACCTGTAATAAGGAGATAATTTACCTATGTCACAGGTTTTAATATTAAAGAATATGTAACACCAGGTAAACCATGTAGAATAGCACATAAGCGCACACTTATTCTTTCTTCATTCATACATTCAAGTAGTTATTGCGAATCTACCATTCAATGATGTATAAAAATTTGACATTTCAAGAACTTCAAGACATGCTTGAGAACATTAGATTTAAGAAGTAACCGTGAGAGCTGTGTATAAAAACAGGTATTTCAGGTATGTAAAGATGTGGAAGATGTACTGTGAAACAAAATATTGCTGTTTATCATGTAAGTGAATAGAAATATAGCAAATGTGGAAAGAGGTTAAGGAGGAGAAAGCAACACACTACAGGGGTATTTAAGGTAATAATGACTTAGTTGATTCTATGTCTCATTTCACCATTTTTCAAATGACTTATCCACTGTGTCTTTAGTGAAGATTCCTATGAACCTGGAAAAAAATTGGATAAATTCCTAGAAACATATAACCTACTAAATCATGAATAAATAGAAATCTGAACAGAGTAATGACTAATAAGGGGATTGAATCAGTAATAGAAGACATCCCAAAAGTCCAGGACAAGATGGTTTCACTGGTGAATTCTACCATGCTTTTTAACAAGAATGCTAATCTTAAATGTTCCTTAAAATATATATTTAAGAGGGAACACTTCCATATTCATTTCACAAGGCCAGTACTAGCCTGATACCAAAATCAGACAAAGACACCACAAGAAAATTATAAGTCAGTGTCCATAATGAACATGCAAAGATCTTCAATTATCAAAATGAACTTAACCACAGATTAAAAGAATTATACACAATAATAAATGGGATTAATTTCAGGGATGAAATGATCCACAAAATCAAATTGATACACATTTACAAGAAGGATTAAAAATGATAGGATCTCCATAGATGCAGAAAAATCATTTGCTAAAATTCAACATCCATCCATGATAAAAAAAAATTCTCAACATATGTATAGAGGGAATGTACTCCAACATAATAATGGCCAGCCATATATGACAAGCACACAGCTAATGCATACTTAACCATGAAAAGCTGAAAGCTTTTTCTCTAAGATCAGGAAGAAAAGGATCCTAACTTCCACCACTTTTATCTAGCATAGTACTGGAAGTCCTAGCCAGAGCAATTAGGCAAGAAAAAGAAAAAGAAACCAAATTGGGAAGTATGGTCACTATTAGCAGAGGACTTACAGGCATACTCCTTTTCCTTGCACTTCACTCTAATGTGCTTCATAGATATTATGTGTTTTACACATTGAAGGTTCATGACAACCCTGCATGAAGCAAGTCTGGCAGCCCTGTTTTTCCAACAGCATTTTCTTTGTCACATTTAGTGATTCTTGAAGCATTTTAGACTTTTTCATTAATGTATTTGTTATGGTGATCAATGAGCCGTGTTCACTCATGTTATAATCGTTTGGGGGCACCACAAACTGTACCCGGTAAGATGGGGAACTTAATCAAATATTGTATGTATCCTGACTCTCCACCAACTGGTCGTTCCATCGCTCTCCCTCTCCTTGGCCTTCTCTGTGCTCTGAGACCTTCTAATATTGCAAGCAGGCCAATTAATAACCCTACGATGGCCCTTAAGTGCTCAACTAAAGGGAAGAGTTGCACCTATCTCCCCTTGAATCAAAAGTTAGAAGTGTGGTAAGGAAGACCTCTTGAAATTTCAGATTGGCACAAGAGGCCTAACTTTCACTCTAACAGTTGGCCAAATTGTGCTTACAAAGGAAAAGTTTCTGAAGGAAGTTAGGAGTGCTATTTCAGTGAACAATTGAGTGAGGTGAAAAAGCCTTATTGCTGATAAGAGAAAGTGTTAGTGGTCTGGACGGAAGATAAAATCAGCTACAAAATTCCCTTAAGCCAAAGCCTAATCCAGAGAAAGGCCCTAAGTCTAATTCTATGAAGGCTGAGAGAGAGGACAAATCTACAGAAGAAAAGTTTGAAACAGAAGCTGGTTCATGAGTTTTAGAAGAAACCATATCCACAACATAAAAGTGCAGGGTGAAGAAGCAAGTGCTGATGTAGAACTGCAGCAAGTTATCCAGAAGATCTAGCTAAAATAAAGAACCAAAAGTGGCTACACTAAATAGTTTTTCAATGCAGACGAGGCAACCTTCTGCTGGAAGATGCCTTCTAGGACTTTCATAACTGAAGAGGAGACGTCAATGCATGGCTTCAAAGCTCCAACAGACTGCCTGACTCTGTTAGGAGTTAATGCAGCTGGTGACTTTAAGTTGCAGCCAATGGTGCTCATGTGCTATTCTGAAAATCCTATGCCCCTTAAGAATTATCCTAGGTCTACTTTGCCAATGTCCTATGAATAAAACAAAGCCTGAATGACAGCACATTTGTTTTCAACATGGTTTACTAAATATTTTAAGCTCATTGATAAAATCTCCTCAGTAAAAAGGTTCCTTTTAAAATATTACTGCTTATTGACAATGCACCTGGTCACCCAAGGTCTTTGACAGAGATGAACAAGGAGATTAATGTTTTCATGCCTTACACAACATCCATTCTGCAGAGCTCATGGATCAAGGAGTAATTCTGACTTTCAAATCTTATTTAAGAATTATATTTTGTTAGGCTCGAGCTGCCATAGGCAGCGATTCCTCTGATGGATCTGGGCAAAGTTAACTGAAAAACCTGGAAAGGATTCACCATCCTAGATATCATTAAGAATTGTGATTTATTGGAAGAGGTCAAAATATCAATATTAATGAAAGTTTGAAAGAAGTCGATTCCCATCTTCATGAATGACTTAGATGTGTTCAGGACTTTTGTGTAGAAGTTAACAGCAGATATGGTGGAAGTAGCAAAAAGGACTAGAATTAGAAGTGGAGCCTGAAGATGTGGCTGAATTGCTGCATTCTCATGATAAAACTAACAGAAGAGTTGCTGCTACTTACAGATGAGCAATGCAAGTGCCTTCTTAAATGAAATCTACTCCTGGCAAAGATGCTGTGAAGACTGTTGACATGACAAGGGCTTTAGAGAGTATCATAACTGTAGTTGGTAAAGCAGCATCAAGGTTTGAGAGGATTCGCTCCAATTTTGAAAGAAGTTCTACTGGAAGAGTCAATCAATGAGGCAAATGCTGTCTTTTAAGAAACTGCCACAGCCACCCCAGGCTTCAGCAACCACCACCCTAATCAGTTCAGCAGCCAACAGCACTGAGGCAAGACCCTCCACCAGCAAGATTTCATGGCTAGAATTTTTTAATAAAGAATTTTTTTTTTAAAGTTTGAGACAGACAGTGTGAGTGGGCAGAGGGAGCAAGAGAGAATCCCAAGAAGGCTCCACCCTGCCAGCTGGGGCCCAACATGTAGCCTGAATTCATGGAAAACCTCGAGATCATGATCTGAGCTCAAACCAAGAACTGGACACTTAACCAACTGAAACACCCAGGCACCCCAATAAAGTATTTTGAAATTAGGGTATGTGCATTGTTTTTAAGCATGTTGCTATTGCATGCCTAATAGACTACAGCATAGTGTAAACTTTTGTATGTACTGGGAAACCAAAAAAATTAATTTGACACACTTTATTGCAGTGGTGTGGAACTGAACCTGTTAGCTAGGAAGTAACAGGGAGTTACTCAGATCAGAGGGCCAAAGGGTATCAGAAGGAGGCAGAAGAGACAAAAGCAGGGAAAGAAGGTGTCTTACAGTACATGTAGCTCTCACCAAGGAGATGTACAGTCAGATGTTCTGTCAGATACTCCTTGTAGGAGCCAGCTGGAGTCTGATTGGCAATGAGCAAAGTTACCCTAACATTAGCAGTAGTAGATAGTAGTAAGATCCCTTCCTATAGGTGGATTTTTCCAGTTTGTTGAAAATATGATATGTGCACTAGTATGCTGATATGTTAAGAAGGCACGGTTGAGCTAAAGTGCCTAATAGAAAACATGTAAGTTCCTTAATGTAAAAAGCTCCCTACCCAGTTCCCCCTAATACACTGAATAAAAGCTTCCTGCACTAAACCCAAGGAGACAGTGCTTTGAGATCTCTTGGTTTTACTTGCTTCAAGTAATGAAAACGATTTGCTCAAATCAGAAAACTGGGGCTGATCTATTGGCTAATGCACCCCAAGCAATGAGCCCTTTGCATTCAGTAGCAAAGTCATGTTATCTCTGAGATATTATAGAGAAAACTCTAAAGACTCTACCAAAACTGTTAGAATTAATCAACAAATTTTGTAAAGTTGCAGGATACAAAAATCAATATATAAAGATCTCTTGCATCTGTACACTAATAACGTACTATCAGAGAAATTAAGAAAACAATCTTGTATTCGGTTGCATTTCCCAAAATAATACACCTAGGAATAAATGTAACCAAGGAGGCAAAAGACCTGTACACTGAAAATTCTAAAACACCGATTAGAGAGTTTGCACAAAGAAATGGAAAGATATCCATTGCTGAGTAGTTGAAAGAATTTTGTTAACATGTCCATACTATCCAAAGTGATCTACAGATTCAATGCAATTCTTATCAAAATTCCAATAGGATTTTTCACAGAAATGGAACCATTCTAAGATTTGTATGGAACCACAAAAAAACCCCAAGTAGCCAATATAATTTTGAGAAAGAAGGCTGGAGGCATCACAATCTGACTTCATATTATATTACAAAGCAATAATAATCAAAACAGTATGGTAATGGGGTAAAAATAAACACAGATCAATGGAACACAGAATCCAAAAATAAAACTGCATGTATGACCAATTTATGACAAAGCTGTCAAAAATATAATTGGAAAAGAACAGATCTTTAAATGGTACTGGGAAAATTGGACAACCAAACACATAAGAATCAAATTGGACTATCTTATACCACATGTAAAAATAAACTCAAAATGGATTAGACTTTGAACAGCAGACCTGAAGCCATAAAACTTGATTTTTCAGTTTTCACAGTAAAGACAAGAAAATGTGGGGCTGCAAAGTAAAAAGCTTCTACACAGAAAAATAAGAACTCAGCAAAATGAAAAGGCAACATGTTGAATGAGAAAATGTTTGCAAGTCATATGTGATAAAGGATATATAAAGTATTGAAAAGCTCATACGACTCAATAAAAAATCTGATTAACGATGGACAGAATTACTGAATATATTTTCCCCAAAGATGACACTCAGATGACCAGCACCTACATGAAAAGTCGTCCATCATTATGCATAAGGGAAAATCAAGAAAGCAGGAAAAAAATCAAAACCACAAGGAGCTATCACCTAACACCTGTTACCATGGCTGTTTCCAAAAAGACAAATCAGTCTTGGAGGTGGAGAAAAGGGAACCCTTTTGCACTGTTTGTAGGAATGTAAATTGATGCAGCCATGATGGGGGGTGGGGGGGGGAGGGTAGAGTATGGAGTTTCCTCAAACATTAAAAATAAAACTACCACATGATCCAGGATTTCTGTTTCTGGGTATTTTTCTGAAGGAAATGAAAACATTAACTTGAAAAGACATCTGTACCCCCATGTTACTGTGGTGTTACTTATAATAGCTTAGACGAGGAGGCAACCTAAGTGTCTATTGATAAAGAGAAAAATGTATATATAGGAATATCGTTCAACAATAAAGGAAATCTTGCCATCTGTACCAACATAAACCTTGAGGGCATTAGGTTAAATAAGCTAAGTCAGAGAAAGACAAATATCCTATGGTCTCACACATGGATTCTCAGAGGAAAAAAAAAAAAAGGTCATAGATACAGAGAACAGATTGGTGGTTTCTAGAGACCGGTGGTAGGAAGTGGGTGAAATGGGTGAAATAGGTGAAGATGCTCAAAACGTATAAAATTCCAGTCCTAACGATACTAAGAATGTAACATATAGTGTGGTGACTACAGTTAATACTCTATTGTAATACTGAAGTTTGCTAAGAATAGGTGTTGACAGTCCTCACAAGAGAAAATAACAATGTGTATGGTCACCCATGTTAACTACACTTAACTGTGGTAATCACTTCGTAATACGTACAAATATAAAATCATCGTATTGTACATCTAAAACTAATATATATCTCAAACAATCCCTATTTAAAATACAGATGTACTTTATTGTGGTCCAAGATGTAATACAATGTAAAAAACTGACATTTTGTAAATAAATTCCAGTTTTCTCTAATTCAACATTTCAAAACATTTAGGACTGTGAAGAGCAGTTTTTTCCCAGGTGCAACTCTTTCCCCAAATGTAGGGACTACTGAAATAAATCCAGAGACTTCCAAGAAATAAATAGTAACCAAGCTCACGGACTTTTTTACATTACCATCACTAAAAATATCCTTGTGTGTTACCAGTGTATCCTTAGCCTTTTCTGAAGCACTTTCTACCACCTCTTTGCCTACTCCTGAGAATTTAATCACATAGCCACTTGAGGCAGATATTTTTGAGTAAACCAACTGCTGAGCTTCACTTCCACTGCCAACCTTCAGGTAGATATCTGCTCTCAGTATGTTTAATGCCACCATGTTCCAGCCAGTCTGCTCCTTAAGACCAAGAAAAGCATGCACGGTAAGCTCTGAACGCTATTCAAACACCTGGGAAAATTGCTTTAAACATCTGAGTGATTGCTCATACCATTCCCTTGCAAGTACCCAGGATTCTCATCCATTCAAATTCTATGCAAGAGAGTTTCATGATCTCAAACCTCAAAGCCTTTTTAAAAAATCTCTTTACCTGAAATAATTTCCAGCTTTAGTATCCAACCATTACTTCACTACCTAGTGTCTCTAGGACCACAAAGACGCCATTATTTCATTCATTATTCTTGTGTAACATGGATCAAGTCTGTGTCTTATCTCTCAACTAGATCACAGCCCACATTTTGGAAGACTCTGCAATGTGATGCAAAAAGCACCAGTTTGGGAACCAGAAACATACCACTGTACTTGCTGAGTGACCTTCAGCCAAGGATTAAATATCTTTGAGTCTCAGTGTCTTACTTAAAAGAATGAGGATATCCAGCTCTTCATTTAGAAGGCCTCGTATAGCCTGGATTTTAAGGGTTCAATCGTTACCTCATTCTTTGAGATCAATGACCATATCTTACATTCCTTTGACTCCCCATAGGTAGTGACTTGTCATTACTTTCAAACTCAAGCATTTGTAATTGATTTTTTAAAAAAAGGAAATGTGACTCATTAAAGCATAGCAAAGGAACAGAGCATTTTTATATAGAACATGATGCAATGCCCCATTGCTATTTATTGCAGGGAAGCAGCATTGGCCACTAGATTGTCATGGTGCTCATCAATCAGAAATGGGCTGAATTGACTAGATCGAAAACATTAGGCAGCCATTGAGGAAAAAGGCAGAATATTAAATTTAGGTTTTGCCAGTAATATTTTGAGTCTCCAACTGGAGGACAAATTACAAGTATTCTCACTGGCAAAAAAAGACCTTAAGTCATGTAGTTGCCTTTTAAGCCTCATTTATTCATACAAGTTGTGCAATCAATGATCATACCATTGCAGGAAGAGAAATGTAGATCTTTAAAAGCTGAAGTATATTCCAATGAAAGTAAAATGGAGCTTTGCCTTATGCAAAACAGCTTTCTTGATACAGATCACGTTTCTCAATCTTAGATTATATATTTGTGTGCTTGAGAGACTCAACTGGAAGGAGATATCTGTGATTCTGGAGACATTGAGAAGTGATTAAGTAGGATGTGAAGCAAAATTATTTTGGTTTGGGATTCAGTTCTCCTAAACAGGAGGAATTGTTTTGGATGCAAACAAGAGATTTTCCCCTCCATTTTACCCATATTGCCTGGGTAAAAAAATTGTTTGACAATTGTAAGAGGAGCCCACTGCTGATCAA
Organism: Puma concolor; assembly: GCF_028749965.1. NCBI lineage: Eukaryota > Metazoa > Chordata > Mammalia > Carnivora > Felidae > Puma > Puma concolor. The sequence goes on from NC_141667.1 coordinate 178,831,520, forward strand.
CAGCAGATACTGACAACTTGTCATTAGATATCCAACTGAAGTTTTTCTCCTCCCTTTCCAGCACTGATTGCTGTGTAATTTGATTTTTAGAATAAGGAAAACTGTTAGGTTGGAAAATAAACACGAACCCTTTTGTATGTTAAGGTGGTTTTTTTTTTTAATTTTTTTTTTTTCAACATTTATTTATTTTTGGGACAGAGAGAGACAGAGCATGAACGGGGGAGGGGCAGAGAGAGAGGGAGACACAGAATCGGAAACAGGCTCCAGGCTCTGAGCCATCAGCCCAGAGCCCGACGCGGGGCTCGAACCCATGGACCGCGAGATCGTGACCTGGCTGAAGTCGGACGCTTAACCGACTGCGCCACCCAGGCGCCCCTGTTAAGGTGGTTTTTAAACATCCGTAGGCCAAGATAATACACATCTCAAGTACCTTGCATTCTTCTCACCCGCCCCGGAGTCAAAGCAGTTACAATATGTTCTTTAGGCAATATCTATTTTGTAAGTTTATTTGGAGAGGGAGAGGGAGAATACAAATCCTTAGCAGGCTCCACACCGTCATCCGGGAGCCTGACTCACGGCTCGAACTCATTAACCATGAGATCATGACCCAATCCAAAATCAAGAGTTGAAATTTAACTGAGTCACCTGGGGCATCCCAAGGGAAGATCTTATTTTCAGAAGTAAAACTAAGTTATTGTGTGCATCATGCATTTCTCTAAAGCACATGTTCAGCATTAAGATCAATAGGCATTTTGATGAGGCTGACAAAGTTTCGTGTGATCTCAGACTGGTGAACATTGTGGCACAAATGATGGATGAACCAGAAGACCTCTGATTTCATGGCTGGAGAAGGGTGAAACTAACATCGTTATTGGTAGGGTAAGACTGGATAAACAACCAATGTTCTCTAAACTGTACAGGACTGCAAGAATTTCTTTGTTCAGCAAAACTGTGTGCAGTCAGGGGTGGTTAAAATATATTACACTGAGATTCTAGAAACCCAGGTTCTATTCCTTGCTGGTTCTGCTAAGTAACAATGTGACCTCAGCCAGCTCAATTAACCTGTCTGTATTTCTTTCCTTGCATATAAAACAGGCAGAACAATACCTGCCTTTTCTAACTTTCAGGATTGTTTTCCAATTAGATGGAGATAAAACATGTACAAGTGTTTTTGCAATGTATTGTGCAGCATACAAATGAAAGTTAATAATCATTGCCAACTCTGTTTATGACTTTTTTTTCCCCAAAGGCTGTCCTTGCTCAAAATGAGTCATTCCTCTTACTGCAATTACTTCGAGCTGATTAGGTGTTCATTTTTATCCCCCAGCATCCCACAACCACACCACATCCACTGTGGTCCTTCCACCTGTGTTTCTAAAGTTTTTTTTGTAGACTGCTTTACATCTGCCCAAATTTACCTGTCATCTATGAGTTGTTTGGGGACATAGATATTGGTCATTAAATAGGTTTTTCTCTGCTCAGCACAAGTTTCAGTAAATGATTTACTCTATATTTGACAATGCACCATGTTCCCAGATCTTGTTTTTAGCCATATGGTGTAAATTTACTGAGTTATACAAGGCCCATAGGTGATATTAATGAAACTGTTTAAGAAATTGGTTATGGTTGGGGCGCCTGGGTGGCGCAGTCGGTTAAGCGTCCGACTTCAGCCAGGTCACGATCTCGCGGTCCGTGAGTTCGAGCCCCGCGTCAGGCTCTGGGCTCATGGCTTGGAGCCTGGAGCCTGTTTCCGATTCTGTGTCTCCCTCTCTCTCTGCCCCTCCCCCGTTCATGCTCTGTCTCTCTCTGTCCCAAAAATAAATGTTGAAAAAAAAAAAAAAAAGAAATTTGGTTATGGTTGTTGTAGGAATTCCATGTCTGAAAAAACTTAACCCTATTGTAACTGATCAGAAGCTTGATACCCTTTTTGATTACCTTATCCTACTGGGTCCCTGGAAAACCAGGCCAAGAAACATACCTCACTGTGCGTTATTCCAGACTTCTAGTGCCTCCAACCCTCTCCAGCTACATTTCCGTATTTGACTATTGCTCTTGAAAATGTTACATTAGTTATGGGGTAGCAACGTTGTCAGAACTTACGTACCTTACAACACTAAATATTTACAACATTCACTGAGAAAAAATGGAATTTTGCCAATGATACACATAGCAGGGTTTTTATGCAGATGGCCTAGCTCTTCTCCCTCTCTCGAGTCCATTTCTAAAGCCTTTAGTGATTCAGGATAACTTAAAAGGTCCTGCTACAAAAATATCTGGCTCCAACTTGAGTGGCAGGTCATGAATGATGGTGGCCGATGCTAAGTGTGTCTACGATATAACAGATCCTAGGAATAGAAGTCAGAAATACGTTCATGTGCTTCACCTATTGGTCATTCACTAGAATTACTTACCCCGCCCTAGAGCTTACCCATAGGTGGTCCTGCAAATTCCTTAGAAACAAGAGGCAGGGGGATCTCCTGTGTCATGGGATTGTAACTATGCAACTCACTTCATGCTTGGTTCTCAGGGAAGGCACAGTGGTTTTTAGATCAACACGCCTATATCCTCTGGTAAGGTGTTTTCAACTTTTCAACCTCACCTGCCATGCCCTGGAAAATATAAGAACAGGGAGTTTATCTTGTGCTAAGACTATCATGGTCCAAAATGCTGATGAGGAATTTCTGCTGGCTCAGGTTTCATAGCTCATTATCCAGTGTAGGCTGCAAGAAAAGAGATTCACAAAAGAAGTTTTCAGCAAGTCTTTAAACTTATCTGAAGACAGGAAAGCCATTACTATAATATACCTTACAATGTAAGGTCTGAGAAATCATCTTTGGACTCAAATACCTGAGCTACTCAAAAACCCGGTGAGCCAGATTTTCAGTGACTGAGTACCTCAACATAAAAGCATCTTCGCTGGAATTGGTTTCAGATAGCCATGTTTGGATGCCTCTAGAACTGACTGTAATAATAGCATCTCTAGGCATTATGGAATACTGTGCTTATAAGTCCAAAGTCTAAGTACAAAGGTTCTTGGAGACCAGGGTATTAGATTAACAGATGGAAATTTTCTTAGAAATTGCACCACTGGGCTCCCATGAGTGTACAAGTATTTTTGATATTTCATTGATTTAAGATCTGATACTACTTCTACAGATCTTATTGATACCCTAAAGAAAGGGAGAGGTGTTTGTCTGAACTTAGAGATATCCAAAGTACTTTTAGGAGCAAAAGGTCTCTTCCACATTTCAAAATTCACAGGGAAATCAGAAAACTTGTTTTTATCATCTCCAGCATGTGGGCAGTCCGCATTTTCTTGCTGTCTCATCCATTCTGATTAGACCCATTCCAGGTCTCAGCAAGAGTGCAAAAGCAAACCTGGCAGACCATATTCATCCTTCCTTGGTCACCATCTCATATCCACCACTGGAGATCAATTATACTATTATACTGAGAATGAGATATACAAGTTTTGGGGCAAAAATACATAATTTTATATGTCAACTTGGGTAGACCATATTATCCAATATTTGGTCAAACATTACTATAAGTATCTCTATAAAGAAATATGCGACCCAAAATAAAGATATTTTTAGAGGAGATTAACATTGAAATCAGTAGACGGAGTAAAACAAATTACTTTTCCTAATATGGGTGGGCAATTTCTAATTGTAGGAATAGAAAGACTGACCTCCTTGGAAAAAGAGGAAATTCTGTCCATCTTTAGCAGAATTTAAGTCTGCCTTTATACTGAAACTGAAACATTGGTTCATTCCTGACTTTCTAGCCAGCTGGCCTACCATGCCAATTTCAAAATTGCCAACCTCCATATTTGTGTGAGTCATTTCCTTAAAATAAATTGGTACACATGCATATATACATCTCTTACTGGCTCGGTGTCAGTGGAGAACCCTAATACATCCACGTGATTTCAGAATTATGCACACATAATTTTGTTCATAGTTTTAATGCAACTAGGTCCACTTTTCTACATGAGGAAAGTGAAGATTTGGTCCTTTGTATGGAATGTGTTCTCCCACAAATTTCTCCATTTTTTAGCTTGGCTCTGTCACCTCTGTTTACCTTCCTTACTGCAGGATGTCACTTATAGTTAGGCTTAGATAGCCAATAACTGGCTCTTTTGTTAAAAAAAAAAAAGGGTTGGGGGGACTTCATTTCTTGGGTCTCTCCTGCGTTAATGACTTCAAAGGTCTTCTCAACTCCTTTTAACAAGGCTCCAGAAGGATACTGAGTTCCAAGCCATGAGCAAGTTTGAAAGTGGGTCATTTAATTCTAATTCATTCTTCTCAGTAGTAAGAGCTCTGAACATGCCAGTCCTTTTAGTAAGTGACCTTTTCTGAAAACACATCTTTCCAAATACTTTTTTTTTTTTTTTTTGGTCAAAAGGATATAGCCTATTTCTATATTAAGAAGACTATTTATAGAATTAATAGGTACTGGATAACCCTTTACAATGAATAGATCCCCGATGCTCAGTTAAGGATACATCTACACACAAGGCAGTTTTCAATGGCCATCTTTTTATTGCCATGGGGATGGAGAATAGTTTTATTTTAACCTCCCTCTGATGAAAAACAGGGTAGATTTTGTATGTTCTTACCATAAACCTTTCCTCCATCTTGCCTTACCCTTAGTTATCACAAGGATTCTAGTAATAAGCACGCCTTATTAAAGGTAACCATCTAAGTAGCAAATTGTTCTCCTTTCCATATATATAAGGTGGTTATTAGGATATCCGAAAAGGAATGCTATTACTATTCCTGATACTATAATCTTAACACAAAGCTGTGTTATGGGACTACATCATATAACATCAAGTCCAGACACAGTTATTATACCCATATTTAGAGCTTGCTTTTCTGGGGCCATCGTCTCAAGTTGTTGGCCTCTGCCATCATTTTCCAGCTACCTCTACTGCAGTATATAGTGCGTCGCAGAGATTGAGTACTACCAGAAATAAACATTGCTCACACATTTCCCCTCCTCTATTCCATTTACCCTTGATAAGTTACTTCATACTCTGACATGAGAAACTCGGGTGACACTTTCACTTCTATGTTCTATTAAATGTATATTTAGTTAATCCCTGTTTAGTCCTCATTCTTAATAACTCCTGAGTATTTCTTCCCATCTCTACTGCGTCCATTTTTTTTCTAATTAAAAACCTTTTTACAGAGCAGTTTCAGAGCAAGATTGGGTCATAGCAAAATTGAATGGGAAGAGTTCTCATATCTCTTGTCCCCAGATACCCACAACCTTCCTCACTATGGACATTCTATAACCACAGTGGGACACTGATTATGATTGATGAACCTACATTGGCACATTATCATCACCCAAACTCCACAGTTTATGTTAGGGTTCACTCAGGTTTTAAAATTAAATGGATTTTGACAAATGTGTAAGGACATTTACTACCATTACGGTATCATACACAAGTTCCACTGGCCCAAAAATCCTGTGCTCTGCCTTTTAGTCCCTTCTCCCTTAATCCCTGGCCAACACTAATCTTTTTACTGCCTCCAGGTTTGCTTTTTCTTTTCACTCGGAATATGTAACGCCCGTTTTAACAGATCTCCACCTCTCCTATCAAATCTTCCCTCCTGTTACAAGTTTTCCATAAAGAAGGTTGATCTGATGTACAAGTTGATCATACCACTGTCATATTTAAATGACTTCTCATTGCCTCCAGTCCCCATTAGCGCATCTATAGCTTTTGTATCTGGCCCCTGATTACCTTCATTTCACACAATCTACCAGTTGCCTATTCTATTCCTGCAATACTAAAGTACTTATAGTTTACAGAATAAACTGTATTCTATCTCATCGATATATACTTAGGTCTCTCCCATTACCTGGATATGTTGAACATGTTCAAGTCTTGATATAGTACCTTCCTCTCAAAGTGAAGATAACCTAACACTAAACTCTTATGTAGCATTCTGCATTAGGTCTTCATCGTGGTAGAAAAACCCTCAATTTTCACTCAGGGTTAAAAATAGCTGCTTTCCAGCTGGCCTTCTACATTAGGTAATGAAGTCCTTGAAAGCAGGATTTGTACTTTGCTATTTAACTACCTTCTTGACGTTATTTCTGTACATGCACATTTTTCTTCGGTCTCGGTGAAATTCAAAGCAGTACTCAAACTGTGGGAATAATTTACCTACAGGATGGATGGAAATAGTCAAATCCCCTTATATCTAAACACTGTTAGGTTTTGTACTTAAGTAAAAATGTTCTAGACTAGAACATGATTTCCTTCCAGGAAGTCAGATCTTAGAAAACAATGGGAGCTTTTCAATAAATAGAGATATAGGTAATTGTTTTACATTGTATCTTAACATGTGAAAAAAATCCTATAATGATATCAGCCAGGTTGAGGGTAGGACTTCATGTCCTTTAAATTCTATGGTTCCTTACAGAAACAAATGCCACAACTACAGAATGAATGGATGTAACTTGTAAAAAGATAAATACGTTAAACAAGTAAACGTTTGGTAAGAGAAGTGCAAATATCTAAATAGCTAAGTTCCTTAATAGGGATGCCTGAAAGCTCTGTCAACCCTTCTCACTCGTACTGAAAGCTACTTGGTTGAATTGGAATACTTTACAGCAATTGAGTCCCCCCCCCCCCCCCCCAAGAAATCAGAGACATAATTATTCCAATTTTCCCAGTGAAGAGAGCTAGGAAGTTGATTGAACTGCTATCCTTTTTCATCATCAAGAGTCAGGTCCTCCCTATCCTACTTCTTTCTCCCCACTCCTCATTTCCTTTCCCATTTAGATTTCTTCTATAACAAGTTTAACCAATACCCGTAGATAGGTGTCCATTTGTATTGTTTTATATAAATGATCTTGAATCGGTCATTCCTTTCCCTAGTTTGTACTAAGATTTTTTGTCAAGCTCAATGTGTCTTTTTACGTATCAAATTGCTGAAGAGGATTTCATAGAATCCTGTGTAACACTTTCATGTCCTGAAAGACCACTTCATTCCAATTCTTCATTGCTATAAATAGTGCTGTCTTTACATTCTTTCAGATATGGATTGCTGGGTTATAGGGAATGTGGTCCCTCACTTCCATTAAGCAATAGCAGACTACAATCTGGAATGGCTACTTGGTTCATATTCTTATCAGAAGGAAATGAAGATTCCTATTTCCCCACATGTTTGACAATGTTTTGTAAACACATTCTTAGCACATGCTTAAAAATTTTAACAGTCTGTGGAATCCATCTATTACCTCATTCCTCAGATCTTTTTGGTCTACTTTGATTGTACCTCTTTCACACCCTTGCATTTTAACATCTAATGTATCACATAGTTTTCTCTTCGTTTGCCAAATATACACACAATCTTCCTTAGGATTGAAACTACATATTATGGATTTTGTTTTTTGCCCACACCACTTAACGATACATTAAGAAGTTCTATCATCTTTTCTCTTCATGTAATTGTTCACCAGCTTTGAAATAAGTTATCAGGAATTCAGTTTTATCCTAATGGTTGCACAGAGAAGTAAAATTTTTTTCCCCAACTTTAAAATACTGCAGACCATCCTCCTTAAAACTCATGATATTTCCGTCAAACTTACTCCTTCCCATCCATTGACGTGATTTAGAAGTCACACATACACAGTGTGCTTTATGTCCTTGGAGGGAATAATATTGTGTTCAAAGATTTCCATGCATTTTTTGTGTTTTGACATTCACTTCCCTCTCTAATCTTTCTCTCTCTAATCTTGTGAGGACCTAGGTTAAAAATAATGGCAATGTGCGGGTTCTTACCCTTTTTGGTCATTCTTAAAATAGTGGGTGTGTAATAACATGCATTCTTCTTTTCCAAAGTAACTATAGAAACAAGATTAGTGTACAATGAGCTTTAGAATGATGACAAACAAAAAGATCTCCCGCATCAGGAAGGACACTTAACTTTTTACTCCCTCCAGTGAGGTAGGAAGGTAGCTTTTGTCTACAAGATACATAGACAATTTTTAATTATGTAAAAATGTTTTAAACCCAATGAGAATAGGAAACTTGGTTGTACTGGCTGGTATCAAACCCCCCTACGTTAGCAGTAACTTCAGGTTAGTGGTTATAAAGTGGGAGGTTTTAAGAAATAGAAGTTTAATATTGAAGTGATGAATTACCTTTCCAAAAGCAGTTGCTAGAAAGCACTATAATTTGTCACAATTTGAATCAGTAGCTAATTGGTCCCAAAATAAGAATAGTTATAAAGCTCAGCCCTAGGCCTTCAGGCTGCCCTGCCATTGATCTATACCAAACATTTGCTTTGCTATAGAATGCTTTTATCCAGAGGAGATTCCACTATAAGCTTTTACTAACAGTTGATGCTCATTAACCAGAAAACATTTAGAATACTGGCTTATTTTTTGCTAATGACCAAGGTGTAGGTTTCGGTATGTGATCAAGAACTGAAAGCAGTTCGTGTGCTAGTGCGTCACAGCCAAGCCGCCTCTCCTTCCAGGTAAGCATAGAGCTGGTCAGAAGTAGACGCACCCAGGACACAAGGGAAAAACATCTGTCAAAGTGAATGCAAGCGTAACCATGTGGCTCTACTACCCTATGAACATGCCTTGTTCAGGCAACACTTCAAGCAAGAAAGCATACCTAGAAATGTGGAGGAGGAGGTAGATATTAAGTAAAAGGCAGAAAACAAATACTGTCAGCAACCACAGGTAACCACTATCATTTTAGTGTCTTTATATCCACAAAGAGGAAGGCAGACCAATACATACTTAAGTGGACACCATTCTCATTTTGATGTGGAAGATATAGCTTTGCCTTGTTTTTAGTTTCAACATATCAGCATTTAAAGATAGTTGTAGTAGAAGTGTTTTATTTTGTAGATTTCATCTGATTTAAATAGCAGCCTATTATTGGAAGTTTAATGTTTCTAATGTTTTAATGCTGTGATGAAAAGTTTAGGGATAGGTTTTTAGACATTTGCGACTATTCCTTAGAATATCACAGCAATGAGGGGCACCTGGGGGCTCAGTCAGTTAAGCATCCCACTTCGGCTCAGGTCAGGACCTCATGGTTTGTGGGTTCGAGCCCTGCTCCAGGCTCTGTGCTGAGAGCTCGGAGCCTGCTTCGGATTCTGTGTTTTCCTCTCTCTCTGCCCTTCCCCTGCTCCTGCTCTCTCAAAAGTAAATTAACATTAAAAACTTTTTTTAAAAAAATCACAGCCATGAAGTTACTAGGAAAACTAGTTACATTTTTAAATATTTGATAAATGTAGACAAGATTTTGACCAACAGTCTGCTTTTAAACTTGAAACACTCTGGCAACCGGTGTAAGTAAATAATGATCAACTGAAAATAGGTGTATTCACAGTGTTGACATGAGGACTGAGGCACAGTATAGTAGCTCTTTCCTTAGTGACAGAGCAAGGAACTGGTGGAGCCAAGGTGAAGACTGAACCACATTTGTTTTTTACTGTACGTATAAAATACTACAAACATACACATCTACATGTACGTAGGTATGTTATATACATAACTATGAATATGTTTTACATATAATTCATATCCCATTATATAGATTGCCCTCCACACACATACCACAGACATTTTACTACAAAGGGTGTAACCTAAAAACTTTCTGATCTTTTGGCTTAGTACTTTTAGAGGGAGTTCCAGATCAATATTTGCATTTTTGTTGACAAATGCATATTATATCCCAATGTAAAAATTGTAGTTTTTTCCCCCCATGCTCTTAATGAATATTTAAACCACTTCCAGTCTTGCTATTTCAAACAACAGTACAGTTCTTTTTTTATGGACATGCATGGCATTGAAGATTTTAAAACATTAAAAAATTTAAGCATTTATTTTATGGTTTTACTCAGTCATGTTTATAAGGAAATATAGATGCACAGTTTTAAAAGTTAAATAAGCATTGGGCCCTTGAGTAGCTCAGTTGGTTAAGTGTCTAACTCTTGTTTTTGGCTCAGGTCATGACCTTGGGTGGTCGGGAGATTGAGCCCCACCTCGGCTCCATGTTGAGCATGAAGCCTACTTGGAATTATCTTTCTCCTCGCCCCTCCCTGCTTGTGCTCTCTCTCAAAATAAAAACAGAAGTTAAATACACATAAGCAGTCCCTATCTTACCACAACTTTACTCCAAATTTTCAATACTCAGACTACTATAATCTCTTATGGAAGTAAATATATCAAGTATCCCTATCTCCCATTAATATGTTTATACCACTCACACTATTACTTGATTTACCCTGGTAAATGAAGATTTAAGTCTCTGGCCCTTCATGCTCACCACAGCACCCACCCTCCCCACTCCTTAAGCACATGCACATATACATGCCTCTGTTCTTAATCTTCTAATAGTTCACAATATTTTGTTGATATTCCCAATGTAACAGCTAAGATGTTTAGGTTGGAAGAGTTTTCTTGGACTTCTCCTTTATCAGCTCAGTTGTCAAGGTAATTTACCACTAATGGTCCTGATTTCTGAAGGAAGTCTGGAACATCCTTCTCCATGCTGGCATTCGTCAGTTCTTCCCTTGAGGCTCTTATCTTCCATTCTGATCTGGATGCTTGCCCTGGAGGCCTCCTGCCTGCTTTCACCCTGCAGAACCTATCTTGCTCCTGGTTTGGATCCCATGATTCTCTCCGGGCACCCTCGCCTCAAGTAGTAAACTGAGAAACAGTAATCTGGAGGTACTCTGGTGTATTTGTATTTTTGAAAATGTCATTTTACGGTCTTAAACTTTCATTAATAATTCAGTTTTGTAGATAAATTTCTCTTCAAAGTACCTTCACAGAGTCTTTAAGCTTCCACGGTGTCACTTCATAATCGGATGCCTCTCTGGTTCTCAATTCTTTGTGCAATTTTTTTTTGTTTGTTTTTTTAAAGACCTTGCTCCATTGTTCCCCTGTTCTCAGGTTTTACAGTTTGTGTGCTTTGGTGTGGAGTCTTCCTTCCTGGTTTTACTGTGGCCTGGTGAGCGCTCTCAACGCAAAATGGAGTATCCTTCAGTTCAAGGTTTTTATATTATGTCCTGTAATTTCATGTGTTTTAATTCTTAGTGTGGTATAAACATTAGTGATTATTTTTCCTCTTTGCTCCATTTTTTTAAATTGGTCTTTGATTTTGTTAAACAATTATCTTGAGAGAGAAAACAAGTAGGGGAGGTGTGGAGGGAGAGAGACAATCTTAAGTAGGCTCCCTACTCAGGACACAGCCTAATGTGGGGCCTCAATCCCATGACCATGAAATCATGACCGGAGCTGAAATCAAGAATCAGAAGCTCATCTGGCTGAGCCACTCAGTCACCCCAATTTATCTTTTAGTGTTCTGAGCATTATCAAAGTCCTATTTTCTAAGCAATTACCTCAATTTATTCTTACATTCCCCCTTTCCCTATTTTCAATATTCAATCTTTTTGCGTATGTAAACACTTTTCTATTTCAAGAAGAACAAAAAGTAACGTAAGCAACAGTAGAAAAGGATTTTCAATTTCCATTTATTCCCAATGACTCAACCTGTTTATCATCTCAAACTGATGATCATCTGTTGATAGTTTACTTTCAAAATATGAAAGTCTAAGGAGGAATAACTTTAGGGGGGAAATTAAGAATTTGGTTTGTCCCGATTTAAGGTGGCATCCTGAGAAACATAGTACCTCTCTTTGTAAGCATGTCTGTTAGAACTGAGAGTGAAACCAGGCAGCCCACTGAAGCTGTATCACATCATACGGGTGCAGAGCTAACTGGAGCTAATGTCAGATATCCCAGTTGTATCAAGAAGGTAGTTGACAACACTTAGGATCTATTCTCTTAGCAAATTTTAAAGTACACTTTACTGTAGTTACCATGCTGTACATTACATCTCTAAAACAGAGCAGAGAGAGTTTCTATCCCCTGACCAACATCTTCCCCATTTCCTCCACCACCTCCAGCCCCTGGAAACCACACCTTTTTGTTTCTCTAAGTTCGATTGTTTTAGGTTCTATATAAGTGTTCTCAATATTTATCTTTCATGTGTCTGTCATATGTCACCTAGATAATGCAGTCCAAATGCATCTATATTATCGCAAATAGGATTTCTTTTTTAAGGCTAATATTCCATTGTAGACACAGAACAATTTCTTCACCCATTTAGCCACTGACATTTAGGTTGTTTCCATATATTGCATATTTTGAATAATGCTGCAATATATAGGGGAGTACAGCTATTTGAGATATGGATGTCAATTCCTTTGATCATAAGGCAGTTCTATTTAATTTTTTGAGCAAACTCCAGTTTTCCATAACAGCTGTCAAAATTTACATTCCCACTAAAGTGTTCAAGGGTTCCCTTTTCTCCACATCCTTGCCAACCTAAGTATTCTCACTACACATAAATAGTAACTATGTGGTAAAGGGTAGGTTAGTTTGTACTAATCACTAAAGGTATACTTACGTTAAAAACCACATTGCATACCTTAAATCTACACAATGTTTTTTCGTTTGCATCTCAATGCTGGAAAAACTAAAACTAAAAAAAAAAATGTGGTTGAGATCCAAGTGCATCACAATTTCTCCTAATTGTCCTTAGAAATGGAAGTTAAGATGAAAACCATCAGAATTATTAAGTATTGACCTTATGTTGACGTTTTGGAGCCATGAATCCAGATACAGAAGTCAACAGAGGAGATGTGCTTTTTATTTTCTCTCATCTTATGAATTCTGTCAGAACATGAGAGGCTCTGCAGCTTTTATTGATCTTTCCGTAGATTTGACCCTGAGAGACAACCAATACCTAAGTTGTTTGGTGTCAACAGAGACACGAAAATGATGCCAATAAAAACCTTAAAACCACCATGGTGTTGGAGGTCAATAGCAACAATCTCCTGGAAGCCAGATAAATTTGAGAGGCCAAAAACGTTTTAACTGGTAACTTCATGATTTGATAATTTTAGATAGTCTTGATATAAACATGCCACCCGTACATGCACATATAGAATGTGTATGTACATATATGTATACATTTCTCTATTTTGAGGGCTGGCAAAAATCAAAATTTTATTTTTATGCCTTTCTGGCTTTTTAAAACTTAAAGATGGAATCATTGGTAACCATTTTAAGTTTTTGTAGGAACATTTTATTATCAAGTATTTTAAAGTTATTTGCACATAGTCCTCCCAAAAGTTATTGATCTTTTAATAATTGTAATGTATCAGGTTAATTCGTTCACTTAAATGTACATATGAACCCACTATGATTGCTCTGGTTGTGTAGGCTCCATTGAAACTTTTACATTTTATGGCCATATTAGGCAATCACCCGTTTTTAAAGTTTTAAAGACACAAACTATTGTGCCCACACTTCATAGCACACCTTTGTGACCCATCCAGTTTTAAACTGATGACCAGATATGCTCATAAGGAAAACCTTAGCTTAAAATTGTACACTGTTCCTCTTTAGCCAAATATCCTTGTTAGTTCCTACATAATTTAACTCAAATGACTTGTTTAATGTGCAGGTTTTATAAATTAGCAAAATGGTATCCCTTCACTCATTTATTATAGTTGAATATGATTTCAAGGTCTCTGGCAGACATTTGTCAAAAACTGACATCTGAGAAATAAGAATACAGTCAACCTTGTTTCTACAGATCAGTTTTATCCAGTGTTAACAGCAACAATTTAAAGAACAAAGATTTAGGCAACCAGCCCTAGCCTGACTGAATCAGAGATGCAGGGATCAAATACTAGAAGTATCACTTTTTTATAACCATTTCATGTAATTCTTATGCATATTAAATTTTGGAAGTTCCTGCCTTGGGTAATCCAAATTCTGTCCTTAGATCAAATTAGATGATAAAGCTGCACACTGGGATTGCTGTCTTTAGCCTTTGTGTACTTCTGCTGTACTGATACGGATAATTGACTAGGTATCATCTGTTTCTGTTGACGGGGGATAGAAACATAGCCTTATAAAACACACTCTTATAATTAACCTGGGGGATATTATGGATAGATAGCATTGGTTCCTTATGTGGTTCCTGAGAAAATATTTCTCTTAAGTTCCCATAAGATTTAAGAGGGCTTGCATAACTTGTCTGCCCTACGATGAAACAATAAGCATTATTTGGAAACTAGGATGAGACATTTTATTTCAGCAGTAGTCTGTGGTACCCTCCCTTTCCAAGACAGCTTACATAGATAAACCCGGATTACAGTGGTACTTTTCTTTCACTTTCACAATTGTTGGTGTGGTTCCTTAAGAGGTTTGATTTTCAAGAACATACAGATCAAATCTGGCCATTTTTTTTTAATCTGTAAATATCTACATGCACATCAGGCAATATGCACACTCTTGCGCATGTGCATAATCACGCGTAAGTGGTTTCTAGGCTTGTTTTGCAAAACTTTTATTCTTTGTGAGAAGATAAGTCCTAATCATGTGTGAGGACTCTAGGGCTTGAAAGCACATGCATGTGTGCACGCACATGCATGTGTGCACACACATGCACAGAATTTTCACATTTGAAACTCAGGTAATCTTAAGAGGAATTTTGAGTTTTCTACAGTTTCTCAAAAATTACATTATGGGTGTATAATCTGTTTCAGCTAATTACAACTTCTGAGTTTCTCTGCATACTTCAGAGTCTATAAATGCTGACCTCTTCATTTCTTAATCTACGATTTTCCACCTTATGAGATTTTTCACTGTTTTTCTTTAGATTTAAAAAGGCAATTGTGATGTTTATTTAACACCTTGAAACAAAGCTTGACCATGACCACTCCATGGAAGCCATGTTAGGAAAGACATTTCTTCAGTTGTCATGTGTGTTGGTGTTTGTTCTTCATATATACTTACACAGAAGTTCCCCCCCGCCCCCCCAACAGCAAGCTAATCATGAGAGCTTTAAAATTTTAGTAAGGGACAAGGGCTCATGAGATTACCAAAGATACCCTCAGATGATCGTACTTGTCCTTTTCTGAGACACATAATCAAAAAAATTAAGCCCCAAGATTCACATAGCTGTAAGAGCTATAACATAAGTATTGGTTTTCTGTAGACCCTTTGTTAAATATTGACACTCTAGAAAAATAGAAAACAAAGCTCTTACAGAGTATGTCTGGAATGTTTGCCTTACGTTGGAAAAGACTTCTAGCTTTATGAACTTAGATTCTCTAAGGTATTATTTGAAATTCTTTCAAATGACACACAACTTGTGCAGTTGGTAGCATTTCATATTACAAAACTGCAATAGTATAGAATATAAACATGTACGTGTTGCAGACTTGACAATAAGTCAGTTTGCTTCTGGTTAGATCAAGTGATATGGACACAATATTCTAGGTTAGATCGTGTATTAGTTTAGAGATTGTAATAGATTCTAAAGTCTTTCTAAAAGACTTTATGCTCTGTCTTTGTGGACTCAACAATGGCCACAAGCCCCTGCATGATACTTGGACTACTTAATTTAGGATTATTCCATTTCAAATAACGAGAGTAATTATTGCCAGTGTAAAGAAAACTCCACTCATTTACTCAGGGTTCCTTCTACCAGTTACTGAGCATCTTTAATATGCCATACATGGGGCTGGTTGCTGAGTAACAAACAATCCCTGCTGTGTTAAAGCAGCCTGAAGTCTAGGATGCTATGGTTAGGACTTCTATCAACTTCCCAAGTATTCATTATCCCTGCTTAATAACAGTTGATTTTATCCAGAACATCATCTTCGAGTAAAATATCGTATTTCTTATTGCTGTTTGTAGCTATGAATACCAGTTTGATTGCACAGATGTCACAGGTTCAGGAACCCAGGGAATATCTTTGAGATGACGACTTGACCAGGAAGGTATCTTTTCACCCTTGCTATTCCTTACATGGAGATAGATTAAGCATCCATCCTATTACCTTCAGGATGAAAGCCATGTTCTAACAATTGAACAGATAGGGTCTAGTGATTTGGGGATATTTTGCACAAGCACTAGACTATTGGACTTCTTTTAAGTGAGAAAAATAAGATCTTTAAGACACCATAGCATGTTTTTGTGAGTTTTTCTTCACGCTATTGTATTTTCCTTTCCTTTCTGTAGGCAACTACCAGGAAAGCAACTGCTTCATCAGCAGCTTGACAAAAGTGACCAAGTTTGGGGAAGAAACCATTTAATCATTCTCAGGTCCTGAGCAACAGTTGATCTAGTCACCTCTGCTCTCCCAGAAGATGGTAAAGCACTCATCTGGTCCCAAAGCATTCCTGTCTTTCCTGGGAAGCCCTGTAACTGTTTGGCTAAGACTAGGCTCCCGGCAAGTAACACTAATACTTGAGGACAGGGGAGCTCTTCATGCACAGGTAGGTTTTATTCACATCTTTTGTAGGAAATTTGCCACACATATTTATAAGAACTCTGTACCTTTTGACTGTATGTTAAAAAAAAAAAAAAGACATGGATATAGAAGAAAAAAAACCCTTGTATACAATCAGTGGGAATGTAAATTGGCATAGCTATTATGGTCAGCATGGAGGGGTCTCAAAAAGCCAAAAATAGAACCACTACATGATCCAGCAATTCCACTTCTGGGTATTTGAAGAAAATGAAAACACTAACTAGAAAACATATATGCATCCCATGTTCATTGTAGTATTGAAAATAGCCAACATATGGAAACAGTCTGTCCAGTGATAGGTGAAAAGAGAAATGTATATATACAATAAACTGTTCAACCTTAAGGAAATATTGCCATCTGTGACATGGCTGGACATCAAAAGCATCATGCTAAGTAAAATCGGTCAGACACATACCATAGAATCTCATACATAGAATCTAAAAGGTAAAATCTCACATCTAAAGAACAGATCATTGTTTGCAAGAGGCAAGAGGATGGAGGGGGGAGAAATGGGTAAAGGGGTCAAAAGTACAAACTTCCAATTTATGAAGTCATAAAAATCTAATGTATTGCACGTATTGTTAACACTGTATTGCATATTTGAAAGTTGCTCAGAGTACATCTTAATTTGTCACAAGAAAAACATTTCGTAAATATGTATGTTGACGGATGTTCTGTCTATGCTTCGGCAGGTAAGCATTGGTAGAATAAGCCTTCTGGGCTTCTGAATGTTTTCCTAATTTTCAAACTGGAGTACTATTTCATTGCATTACTTTGTAAGTCAAAAAATGAAAAATAACCAAAGGTGAACTTTTGCACTCATTTAGCAGTTAGGTTTGGCAAGGTAATAGTCAAGTGGTATTGTAGGAAAAGACATTGCACTTTCACGTTCAACTACATGTGGGTGTATGGAACTACACAAATATGCTGGTTACCCCTGTAAAGCAATGGTTAAGTCTTTTATAAGTGTCTAAGCACAGTTTTCCTTAGTCATTGTTGTAGTGCTCTTATAAACATCTATTCCAAGTGTTAATTCTATACATGCATATATAGTATTCGGTTTTTAAGTTGCTCTTTGGTATGTTGAATACCATGATGTATCAGTGAATGGAAGTTATAGATTAACGGAAATCGTCTTACTTCCACACGCATTGCATAAAGAGGTTTCTAAGAATGCTACTTGCTAACTCTCCACAACAGTGTTGTATCAAGCATCCATTCTTCATCGAGGCACTGATCTCGTTGTTGTTTTAACCATGCTTAAAAGTAGTGCCAGCCATGTTCTACGGTTGCTCATGTTGTTAAATCCCATGCTATGCTACTGGGTCAGTTATCTTTTACATGTTAGTACTGTTTAAAAAGTGGTATCTGGGGGCGCCTGGGTGGTGCAGTCGGTTAAGCGTCCGACTTCAGCCAGGTCACGATCTTGCGGTCCGTGAGTTCGAGCCCTGCGTCAGGCTCTGGGCTGATGGCTCAGAGCCTGGAGCCTGTTTCCAATTCTGTGTCTCCCTCTCTCTCTGCCCCTCCCCCGTTCATGCTCTCTCTCTGTCCCAAAAAACAAAACAAAACAAAACAAAAAAACGTTGTAAAAAGTGGTATCTGTAGAAATTCGCTAATATTTCTATGCTTGTACTTGAGACCATAAGCATTACCATTGCTGTGGCTCCCATTGCTGCTGGAGTAAGTGCTGCCAGGGTTGTTACAACTAGCTCAGTTATGTTTTAATTTCCCCCCTGTATTTGTTCATGATACTATTTGTCCCAATTAGGAGGAATACAATTAAGAATAACTTTTTAGTCTATTAAACTTCAAACACACTATAACACATCAATGAAGTTCAAGGAAAGAGACCATCAAGAATTTTTGTTTTCCAGAAAGTAACTAACTTCGGTTTCCTTCTAGGAGCTCCTATTCATATTGACCTGCAATCTCAAGCAGACATAAGTCTTCTGGAAAACAAGAAATGAGGATGAAGTTCTCTGGAAAAACTCCTTCAGTCTTTTGCTTCAAGTTTGTGTGTATATGTCTGAGTTTTGTTTATAGGCCCCCTTCCCTCTTTTTACCATAATAGTATAGTAGAATAACTTAGGAAATCAAAAGCACGAGGTACCAGCTCACCCCTCCCATAATGTCTAAAATTAACACCACAAGAAAACACGTTAGTGAGGATGCTGAGAGAGGAACCTTCTTTCACTGTTGGCAGGAATGAAAACTGGGGCAGCCATTATGGAAAACAGGATGGAGGTTTCTCAAAAAATTAAGAATAGAACTACCCCATGACCCAGAAATTGAACTACTAGGTATTTATCCAAAGGATACAAAAATGCTTATTCAAAGGAGCACATGCCCCCAGTGTTTACAGCAGTGCTATCAACAATAGCCAAATTATGGAAAAAGCCCAAATGTCCATCAACTGATGAAGATGTGGTGTGTCACGCACGCGCGCGCACACACACACAATGAAATACTTCTTGGCAAGATTTCATTCTTTTTGATTGCCATTTGCCAACAATGTGAATGGAACTAGAGCGTATTATGCTAAACAAAGTCAGAGGAAGACAAATGTCATGATTTCACTTATATGTGGAATTTAAACACAACAGATGAACATAAGGAAAATAAGATTTAAAAAAGAGGGAGGAAAACCATAGAGACTCAAATACAGAGAATAGCCTAAGGGTTACTGGAGAGGTGGTGGGTGGAAGGATAAGCCAAATGAGTGATGGGTACTAAAGGGCACTTGTTGGGATGAGTACTGGGTGTTCCCATTTAAGTGATGAATCACTGGGTTCTACTTCTGAAACCAATACTACACTGAATATTAACTTACTTGAATAATATTTTTTTTTCAACGTTTATTTTTGGGACAGAGAGAGACAGAGCATGAACAGGGGAGGGGCAGAGAGAGAGGGAGACACAGAATCGAAACAGGCTCCAGGCTCTGAGCCATCAGCCCAGAGCCTGACGCGGGGCTCGAACTCACGGACCGCGAGATCATGACCTGGCTGAAGTCGGACACTTAACCGACTGCGCCACCCAGGCGCCCCGAATAATAATATTTTAATATTATTTTTATATGATTACATTAAAAATAAAATTAAGTCCTAGCTAATGTTTCAAAGGTAGATATGAAGTTTTTCCAGTAGATATATATTAGAGGAATTTTCATATGCATTAATTTATTGAAATTATACATAACTTCTATGTGGATCCATGAAGACCTACTACCCATTCTAGTATCTTGAAATCTGTTTACCTTGAATGGTTTTCTATCAGTAAATTACTTTTTTTTTTTTTTTTAACCAAACATAGGATATTGACCTTACCTTTTTAAGAATTCTATTTGCTAAAATAGGGAATTTTGGTAGTTTCAGTCCACCTAAATGGGATGTAACTTGTAGCCTAAAACATTTTTTAATGAAGTAATGGATTAGAACAGTGATTCTCAATTGGGGCAATTTTTCTCACCAGGGGACATTTGGCAATATCTGAATGTGTTTTTTTATATTGCGTAAATGTACACATAGGTCTATGTATGTGCTGACATCTAGTCCATAGAGACCAGGGATGCTGCTAAATGTCCTCAAATGTACAGGTAAACTCTACAAAGTTGGTTCCAAATGTTGACACTGCAGAGGTTGAGAAATACCATATAACTATTTGGATATTAAATGCAAGTTTTAATTTATAATTTAAATATTGTCTTATAGAAAATTTACAACGTATGTGTTGTGGCATGAAAAATATTCACTCAAGAGTGCAGATCTAATTGTTTTATTTAATGAATTCATACAGAACTATAGCATAAGGATAAGTCATTTCAACAGGATACTCCAAAGACCAGACCTCTTTGACTTGGAAGTTGGTATTATGGAAAAAGGTATTTCCCTCCCTAGTTAACACTGAAAAAAAACCTCCCCGAAGACCACAAACAACAACAACAACAACAACAACACTTCAAAAGGTATCACGTATTTCTCTTTGTGGCCTAAGAATATGTTTTAGTTAAACATTTATTGACACATCATGGACTAAAATCTCAGTTTACAGAGCACAAACCCTAAAACAGATAAAATTTGAGAAGATTTAAAATCATCTAAGGGGTGCTGGGTGGCTCAGTTGGTTAATCAGTGGACTTGAGATTTCAGCTCAGGTATGATCTCACAATGCAGTTCATGGGATCAAGCCCTGTGTCAGGCTCTATGCTGATAGCACACAGCCTATTTGAGATGGTCTCTCCTCCCTCTCTGCTCCTTCCCAGTTATATATGTGTCATGCTGCCTCAAAATTAGTAAATAAACTTAAAAAGTTACTTGGTATCATTTGTCAATAACCTTGACAGTAAGATAAAGTATCTGCTCAATCTTTCTTCAATGAACTTATATACTGATTATTGCTTAAAGTGTTAAGTACAGGGAAAGAAAAGGGAAAATAAGGTTGCAAAACTAGTTTTCATGATTTTGAATTACTTTTGAGTTTAGATATTAATGATTCACAACCGTCTTGAATTTCACACATCAAGTAAATTTATAGGCTGTATCTTCGGTCAAAAAGAACACAAAGATAATTGCTGTGGAACTGATGGATTGCCACCAAGTCACATGCATATTTATTTATAGCAAATGAATAGATTTCCAAGAACTTCTGGTATTAGTTGTTATCCACATCTTCCCAAAATTCAATCAAGAACTATTATGGCAGCCACATTATAGTAATTGTTTCTGTATTAACTATAGCATTTATATCTTCATCACAATTATATGGCCAGCTTCACAGTATTGTAAACGTTAGTATTTAAGGAAAAAGATCTCCTAAATGTTAGCTGATAAGATGTAATCAAAAAGTACCCTCATGCTGTTAATTATGTCCTTTCTCTACAAACAATCATGATCCAAATGTGATGTTTTTGCCAAAGAATAAAAGTGAATTTTCTGGTGCCAATATGAAACTCCATTAAATATTTCTCTGAAGTGACTGGATTAACATGCTTCCTTCAATGGAAAAAAGCAGTTACTTCTACACCATAACAGGATATTTTATTCTCTTGTTCTTTTTTCCTTTAGCATAAAAGAGTTTTGCATTGTAGTGTAACAGCCAATTTCTGAATTTCCATTACTGGACCATGTTAGCAGAGTAAGCTATGTTTCAATGCTATTTGTCCAAGCAACCTAGTTGAAAAAAGTAAATTTCTATTGAGAATCAAGATTACAACTATATGTAGCCAACAGAATGGGATCTCAGGAAGCAAAGTTTGAAATTATAAGGAAATGCTCCTTCCTCTTGGCATTATAATCTGCTTAACCAGTGGTTTTCATTTTGAAAGCAGGGGAATGAAGTTTCGGTGTATAAATTCAATGATCAAAGATGCTATGGTCGAAAGAGCGTTCCAGACATACACATCAATCTTCTCCAATCCTTTGTCATTCCCATAGCTATACAAAAGAGGTCTAGGAAAGTTTGAGAACTGGTGCAAGTGGAATTATCTTAAGAGTTTCTAAAGAAATACAGAGCTATATGGTACACCTAAAGAGTAGATGTGATCTTTGTCCATTTCTTACATTTTACTTTCTTCAACTGCTATATCAAATTTTCAAATTTCTAGCAGACCACAATTAAGTTGCTGACAATATGTATATTTAGGATCACTATACTATACCTGTATTAGTGTTTATTAACACTCATAACTTCAGTCTGAATTGGAGTACATGCACCCTAGAAGGGTGTCACATGATCCATTTGGCTTCTTAATTTTAGGATTTCTATGTATTTAGAGAATTCTTTAAAACTTTGGTTTTACTATAGACATACATATATGTTCACATATGAATACACATAATGTATACATTTGGGGATACACTCAGTAGGAATTTCATCTGTGGATGTGAATGTTTATGCCAGAATTCCCCGTGCTAAATGTAAACGATACATGAAGGAACCTAAGCCTGTTTTTAATCTGATCTCTAATCTCCTGGATGAATTCCTTGCATGTCTGAACACATGCTACAATTTAAAACTTCTGTGGTTTCCCTAAAGCTGTTCGCTCAGCTTGATTTGTCTTCATGTCCATCTTTTCCTGCCAATTTTTCCTATCCAGTTTTCAAAGCTTACCTCAAACCATATGTAATTCCTATAAGGAAGTTGAAGTAGCCTCAGAACCATGGTAAAAACATTTAGCCCAAAATCTTGTGCAAGTTACATTTGGCTGTTAATTCGCCAAATGGAGGGACTTTCAACAATGAGGACTGAAGAAGAGCCAGGAAGTTTAGTGTGTGTGGCTTCTTGAACATCTCCTGTTCCTCACTAGACACACACTTTGTTGGCCATGGAATTCTGCCTTTCAGATGAGCTCCTGCCAACTTGAATAATGTGAGCGGGCACATACCAAGGCTTTTCATGCATTTCTGATCAAGACAAATCATGTAGACCTAATATTGAGTTCCAGGTTCAGTCTCTTACCACATCACCGGTAGTGTTTCATGTTGAAGGTGAAAGTAAAACTAAGGATACATTATGAGCACACTATTCTTTTCCTGTTTTCTAGGCTTACACCAAATCCTCTAACGCTCTTTTTAAGCTGGAAATCCTTCGGATAGTGTACACTTTGTCAACGTAGTCCTATACATGAAATCAAGTAGAAAATTGTCTGCATCTAATATAAAAGGTGGTATTATGGAAAGAATTGCAGAATTTTAAACTCAGAAGTAGAAAAATAGAGAATATTTCATACTTTGAGATTTTTTCCCTTTACAGTACCTGTTCTGATATATGTTACAGCAGCTAAAATCAAAAATGCTATTTTTAAAGAGGAAAATTATCAAGTTGTTTTTACTAAAGATTTTATGATTGTAGATTTCAATATTGAATTGCTCACATTTCAGTGTTTACTAGAATATAGTCTCTACATAGTTACAGGCTTGATTTATTTGGTGTGACTTTTCTGGTCCTTCCTAATGTTAATGAATTACTGCCATTTTCAGAATAGATCTAACTTTGGCTTTTTAGAAACAAGGAAACCCCTCAAACCCTACACAGTAACATCATGCAAGAATGAAATAAAAAGCAAACTTTGGGGGAAAAATGGTGTAACTTTGAAAAACATTTGCTTAGTAAAAAGACTGAATTACAGAATAAGTTTGGAAGCTTTCAATTTCCATACAGTAATTCACCTTGTAAAAAAAAAGGTTGTGAAGTTGGGAGGAAATAGTTTGACATTCACAACTGGCATACTGTTTATAGATTGTCAAGTGCTTAATTTATTCTCTTGAATAGGCAAAAGTATATTCAGTATTATGCTTTATATTATCAGGTTTTATTCTAAACCTCGGGTGCAGAGACTGAGTCTTCAGTCCATGTCACATCATCCAATATGGTGTATAAAAGGGCTTCTCTTGCACCCCAATGCTACTTTATGCTCCCTCACAGGCATCTACTAAGCTTTTGAAGTTATATATAGTGTGTCTAATATAGGTCTTACATTTAGGCTATAAACCTTGTTCTACTTTTATGTTTTATTCAATAGTGTGTTCTTAAGGTGTATCCGTATTTATTCATTCACAGCTGGTCTATTTCTTCTCATTATCCCATGATTAGAAGTATGCATCTACCATATTCAGTCTCTAGTGATGGAAACAAGTGGGCCCAAGCTACCCAAGTGCCACTGCAGTGAAGATCCTTGCATGTGACCTTCGGGAGTTAATCTCTGCAGCCACAATAGAAGACAGCTGGGCCTCAAGATCTGCACTTTTTTTTTATTAAATTTTTTTTTTCAACGTTTATTTATTTTTGGGACAGAGAGAGACAGAGCATGAACAGGGGAGGGGCAGAGACAGAGGGAGACACAGAATCGGAAACAGGCTCCAGGCTCTGAGCCATCAGCCCAGAGCCCGACGCGGGGCTCCAACTCACGGACCACGAGATCGTGACCTGGCTGAAGTCGGACGCTTAACTGACTGTGCCACCCAGGCGCCCCAAGATCTGCACATTTCTAATTTCACTAAATACTGACCGATTGCTCTGTAGAAAAGGTGATGCAATGGAAACTCCCAACAGATATTCCTCCAAATTTATTATTTGCTGTTGACTTTTAAATTTTGTCCATTTTACAGGTTTAATATGGTAGTTTATGTGGTCTGACTTAATATTTTCCTAAGTTTTAGTCTTTTGGATTTAGCTGCATATTGTCTATTAACTCCCTCCATTTTGGATTTCCTGCCTTTTTCTATGTGCAGCAATTTCTTCATATACTTCTAGACATTAAGGACTGTAGCATGTTGTAAACATCAGTTATTTCCATATACCTTATAAATATGTTGAGGTTCTCAAAACAGGGATTCCCAATTTTCTTATAATGACATAACAATTTTACTCACATGGGGTGATATGTGACAGAATCATAGCTGACTTATCTGTGTGATGCTCTTATCGTCTTTCTTCAAACATTTCATCATTGCTTGACATTAGCTCCTAGATGCCTCACAGAATCACAATGGTGTCCTTTAGCTCATGAAAGTATCACATTGACTACCAGGAAAATTGTGTGCTGGGTGGGTGGGGGGGGGGGGATCATAAAACCAAAGCATCTTTAAGTATTTCTCATTTTTTAGCAGAAATCAAAAAACCTTGATATGCTTAGTATAATCACTAGGGTGGCCCTCTAATGAGGAGGCCAAAAATCCACTAGTTTGAGGTCTTTCTGGAAACTACCACAGATTTATATGCACTTTTTAATCAATCTGTTAAGAACACAAGTAATACATCTAAATGAAATTTTACTAGACTTTGTCATTCTTTTATTCTTGGGTAAATGCAATAAACTGTAAAGCTCAAATACATAATTAGGCAAGTACTTTTCCTTTGTTATATGGTGAACCTGAGTCCTCACATAATCTGCTAATAAACTGAAATTAACTTTTTCCAGATGCCTGTAACATGTTATTTTAGTTAGAACATCTTAGTGTGCTAAAAACTAGGATTATAATAGGATTTACAGGTATAGCAGAAAAAAATTACTTAAAATCAGAAAGATGTAAAAATTTCTATTAAATACCGGATATTCAGTAAGTTGGAACATTTCGTTTCATAGTTTTCCACTGGTACTTAAAGTCAGAAACATGTATGTAGTTATTTGAATCATACCTAAATTTTCTTCAAAGACTAGTTTTACAGAATTTTCTGCTTTGACTTCTGCTACTTAGACATCCAATTTATGCTTATTAAACATTTAAGAAGTTGTTCATATGTCTAAAGTAGTACATTTAAATTAGAAATAGATTTGTTAGAGAAATCACAGAAAATCTAAAGGACTTTTTTTTAATTACTTAGGAAGTTATAACTTGCCTTTTAAAGTAGGACAAAAAGTGATTTAAATAGGATGGGAGGCCTTGGGGTGTAGTGAAAATTTTAATTGCATATTTAATTAGAAATATGCTAGAAAGGTAGTGTTTAGTTTAGCTGAAGCTCATGGGCCTTGGAAAAACATTTCTTTCTAATATTTTCTTTTACCTTTTTAGAAATTAGATTGAGCTGAATAGAATTTTGTTGCTATTCATTATGAAGGGATTAGAACCTTTTATTTTCTTATGAAAAATAAGCTGACAGGTTTATTTTAAAGCCTTTTTTTTTTTTTTAATTATCCTTGAAACTTATTTAGTACCTGAACATTTGCTTGGCAGTTCAGGAAAGATTAAAATAGTACCTGGATGTGCAAAATACAATGTCTTTTTCAGGTTTTCATCACTTAACACAGAGCTTCAATGTCCGGGTGATACTGCCATTAAGAGTTTAAAAGTATGAAACAAATTAACTGGACTGTACTGCTTTATGTGAAGGAGCTGTATTATTAGCAAGGAATAAGATTCGTGTATGTTTATCACACTGTATATGACAAGTTTTAGTCCCATGATGTAATATGCTCAAGATAGCCTGTTTTCTGCAATGTTCAATACCACCTATTTAAATGGTGAACAGAAGCTAAAGTAGAGTCCACCTCTGACTGCAGAGTTTTACTGTCACAGTGTCTTCAATTCTGGGCAGAGGAAGTTGAAAGCCTGAAACTACTCAAAGGGCTCTAGATTGTACCCGGCCGTACATTCTTTTTGTTGTCCTGAGACTTAATCATTTACTGAGGCACCTGTATCAACTTTTATCATGATGGTCTTTCAGAAGGTGTTATTTTTTCAAGTGCATTGCTCATTGTCATGAGATACTGATAGGCAACTGGGTGAATGAGAACATACACTTTCTTCCATCATTATTGGCATTCCTCTGTCTCTAGAAATAAATGTGCTCTTGGAGAGTAAACCAAGTTACATAGATCTAGGAAGCATCAGAAAGGAAATTTGAGAGGTAGAAGGCATAACTATGGTAGAACTTAAAGAATTTGGCTCATTTTAATGGACTAAATAATGGGTTTCTGGGTTGAGAAGGCATTGGGGGGTGTTATATGTTGAGTGGCATGTCAGATTCCTATTTACCACCTTGAAACACCTGTTATCTCAATTTTGTAGGTCAAAATTATGGTGTGTATGTGGGTCCTCTGCCTGGGGTCTCCCAAAGCTTAAAAAAAAAATAAAAGTCAAGTTATTGGCTGGACTGTATTCTCATCTAGAGCTAGGGGTTCTTTTCCAAGCTCACAGGGTTTTGACAGAATTCTATTCAAGTAGGTAGGAATAAAGTTGCCTTCCTTGCCATGTCCCCCTGCCCCACTTCATTTTAAAAGACAACAAGCATCTCCCTTTCACCCTTCCGCTTACCCAAATCTCTCACTTCAGAATCAGTCTTCACAAAGAACCCAGTCCCTTTTAAGAACTCATCTGATTAGGTCAGGCTCATATATGGCTTTGGCCTTCTTAAAGTCCATTGTGATGTAACATCCTAAATACAGGAATAAAACAATCCCTAGAGAGGATATAGGCTATGCACAGCACTGGCAGCAATTTTGAAAGCCATTTTTAGCATTTGTTGTATGAATTTAGGTTCATTGTATGAAATTTTAAGGAGCTATACTTTTTAAAATATTAATTTTGAGAGAGAGAGAGAGAGACACACACAGAGACAGAGAGAGAGGATATCCCAAGTAGGCTCCATACTGTCTGCGCACAGCCAGATGTGAGATTTGATCTCATGAACCACGAGGTCATGACCTGAGCTGAAATCAAGAGTCAGACGCTCAAATGAGCCACACAGGTGTCCCTAATGAACTATACTCATCCATATTCAGTGAAAGCACTTAAAATGCATGCATACATGTAAAGGGATGAGAAGGAACTCTTAAGAATTTTAAAGTGTTTTCTACAGACCCATGAGCTTCAGCTAAACTAAACTCTGATACTATTTGACACTTATTACCAAGTTATAATTTTCAATACATGGTACTTAATACAACCTAGGATCAGACTCTTGAAAATAAGTAATTTTAGTATAGGATAGCAGTCACACCATAAATCAGTAGGATAATGGGACTGAATAATCATAACAGGACTCAATTCAAAACAAGCATGCAAGCTTGTACTGAACCTCTGGCATGTTTAAAACTTTGCTAATACTGTAAAGATACAAAGATCCAAAGAACCCAAGTCTTGACTGATTAAGAAATTCATGATTTGACCAGAATAAACCATCTCTCTATAAAAGTCACAAGTGCATAACTATGCAGTGTTCACTCTCAATGCAGTGTGGAAGTAGAAAAAGAAAAATATTAAGGATTGAAATAATTTTGTTTCAGAGGCTCTAGATAATAAAGAGTGTGACCTGGGCTTTGAAGGATGACCAGTATGTGAACACAGGCAGTGGAGGAAGGACAGTGTTAGGGATTTTAGTCTGAACCCAGACATATAAGTTTCCAAAACTAATTTGGACAGAGGGTGTATGTTGTAGACAAGTGTATTTGAAAAGAAGGAGTAGGGAGGATTTATTGGGTACTTTCAAGATCCTAAGAGGCACTGTACACAGAGAACAGCTAGAGAGTGACATGAGAAAACTGGTGTCTCAAAGATCATTTTGGGGTGATGTGTAGGTTACACAATATTGTGGAAGTGCCAAAGGTAGGAAAACTAGAACGTCTTTTCCATAATGCAAGTTGAAAACTCTCTACTTCGGTGGTAAACTGTGGAACCAGAGGAGACTGAAACATCAGCAAGACTTGCTCCAAAAAGAAACCATTGGAATTGGGACATCTGGTCTTTAGCCAAGTTGGAGCACGCTATCAACATCTTCCTGGTTTTCAACCTGGTTGATTAGAAGATGGTCAGCACCTTAAAGAGACCTGACGAGCTCCATTATAATCCAGTTTTGAAGACAAAGAGCCTAGTTATAAGCAAGCATATTGACCCTGAGAGGATGGCTCTATGCTCAAATATACACACTAAGTTTCAAACAGCACCAGAAATAGCCAAGTTCATGATTAAAAGTAAGATTTTTAAATAATTTGATGAGTAGAAGCCACAGGATGAAAGATTTCATGGTGAGTGTAAGTGAAAGGAGATACCATTAAAGGTTGAAGGAAAGGGTTTTGTGGGGCTATTCTGCTACAGCAAGAAGCATCAAAATTGAGGAGAGTCAAGGTAACGGGCAAATAGAAATCAAGAGATAAGACCTATAGGAGAGAAAGTAGTTCATCATGAGATGCTGAGAGAATATTGGAAGATAAACCATTTGTTTCAGGTATTTAAGAAAATAGAAATTTTGATCTTCACTTACTTAACATGTATTAGATTCTTGATATCTACTACATATGTTCCAGATTGGGTCTGTAGATGTTCAAGGAACACACAAAATTTAACAATTATTTCTCAAAAAATCCTAGAAGTGCTAAGAGCTTGAGGTAGTAACATATACCACATAGCATTTTTTCAATTTACTACAACAAAACATCCCAACGTTACAAGCATATTTACTAGACCTGTGTATGAACTTTGCTCATTCTAAGAGCCTGGTCTTTCTTTCTTAAGTGATAAAAAGTGATACCACACCAAACATGTAGAACAACGTTAGGTTTTTAGTGACCATGAAGCAGCAAATAAAAATTTTTATTCTTCTGTATGTTTACAATTTTATTGGAGTACCATAAGTTACATACTTCAGGAAGTGCAAAGATCCTTTTTAAAGGAACTAAATGCAAAGACCAATTAAGGTCACAACAACAGAATTTTTTTTTTTTTTTTTTTTTTGAGAGAGAGCACACACATGCACACTCACAAGGGGGCTGGGGGGAGAGACACACAGAATCTGAAGCAGTCTCCAGGCTGAGCTGTCAGCACAGAGCCCAGTATGGGATTCAGACTCACAAACCGAGATCATGACCTGAGCCGAAGTCAGACACTCAAGCAGCAGAGCTGAGCAACCCAGGTGCCCCAAACAGCAAAATCTCAAGGCTATTCAAACACGCATGTAAAATTTGTCCTAAGTCTGTGTGCAAATCTCTAGGCCTTGTAGTTATAGTAATGATTAACAGAAGTTACGGAGCAAATAGAAGTTGTGACTTACTGTTCCAAGTCCTCTGCATGTATTTTAATTGAATCCTTGCAGTTACATTAGGAAGCTGTAATTATTGGCACTTTTATTTTACAGATAAGGAAATTGAGGCAGGTCACTCCAGTTCATAAAGTAGAGGAGTCAAGATTTTAGGATTTTGTTCTAACTGATTAGTATTAGCTGAAGTACATTAGATATCTTTGTTTTCAAGAAGACTGCCACTTTTGGGGTTCACAGAATACTCAGGATAAATCTGTAAATACTACTCAGAAATTAGGGTAAGTTTTATTACAATAATTCAGTCCTTCCTTTCACCAGTCCCAGGGGGAAGGAGTGGGATTACCCAGTCCAGCCTTGACGAGGGATAGAACTGACAATTGCTCCTTTTCTGGTCTTAGGCTTCCCCCAGCCTCTATCCCCAAAGGCCAAGACCTAGGGGATTATCAAGGTCTGAGGAAGATCGGTCTACCTCAAAGTAGGATAGCTACAGAAATTCTACTACAGAGGAGCTGGCCTTCCAAGCCGTACTACACATGCACGCGGGCACGCGCACACACACTCACACATCGCCTTTTTCCATTTCTCAAAGTAGCCATCCATCCTGAGGGAAACTTACACTTGCTAAAAAAAACTTCTGCACACAAAGCCTAAATATGGGGGCTTTACCTTCAGACAAAAGTTTTCACTTTAAAGCAAAGGGAGGAGAAAAGCACAGAAAACGGTCTATTCTAGCTCTGGCAGTTTATATTGGAGTTTTCGTTGTCACATGTAATATCAAGTGTCAACTGGATCAGCTTTTCTAGAATAGAATCGGATGTGCTTTTTCCTAAAAATTTAAAAACCATATTGTTACCATTTCCCCTGAGGTTATCATAGATCAAATAGAGAAATGAAAGTCAAAATAAACTTCATTTCTATTATCGCCTAGCATTGTAAGGCATGTATATATAGGCTGGAATACCAGGGAAAAAGCCTGTAAAATTCCGAAAATAGAGTAACTGATGACAAATGATGGCTGTCTGAAAAAAAAAAAAAATCCTATGATGTTGACTGTTCTCACTTTTATAGTTTACCATTGATAAGTTTTTTCCCCTCCCTATTCTCCTTCAATTCTAATTCAAACTAAAAGAATAGCTATTTTCATTTCAAGGTTTAGAGCATCAAAAACATCCAGTTTTATTTGAAACAAGATGGTTTTATATTCAAAATCTATAATTTAGGCTTCCAACAGACTCCAGGCAATACACATGCTATTCTTTGCTCTGAACTCTTTGCCCCAAATTTGGCTTTAGAAAATTAAGTTTTCCAGTGATGTAGACAGCCACAATGAACTTTAAAGTAGTACTTTTTTCAGGCAACTCTGAGTGCCTAAGAGAAAAATCAGAACCCTACTTCTATCCACTCAATGGGTTTCCAAAAAAAGTGTCAGATATGGCTTAGATTTAGAATGACACCATTACAGCCCTTCTAATAGGCTTTTGTCCTTTGACCCATTCCAGTCAGTTATGCAGTGAAAAACATTACCAGTACGATCTTGGAGATGCCAATCTAAGAAAGCTACTGCTAAATTGTTTTTATTCTTATAGGCTTTTAAGTATAGATCAAAGCCTGTGGGCCATTCTCACTTCCAAAACTACACACGGAGTTCATATTTCACATAACATGGAGACTTCCTTCAGGCAATTATTAAGGGAGTCTGTATCCTGAATAATGACAAATGCTACATTTCCAGAACTGGAATCATTTTTACAGAGAATGTTAAAATATGTCATGGGATGGTATTAAACAGCATTCTGTAAAAGCCATTTGGGTGTTTCTGGGGGGAAGGATAAGGACTATTGTCTGAATTTGTTCACTATATTCCTTCAATGAACATGTTAGTGTTTCTAAAACTAAAGTGTTATTAGAGAAAGTCAAAATAGGTTATGATTTAGCAGAGTTACTATTGGATAATTTAACGTTACGTATTGTAGAAGAAATTTTATCAAGTAGTTTGCAAATATAAGCAGCTAAAATTTGGACTAAGGGCCTTTACCTTGGTTTTCAAAATTGCAATGCTACTATGATGGTCGCAGTCGTCACACAACAGTTGTGCTGATAAGATCTGCTGAATCAATGTCTAGATACCTAACTGAAATGACTAGTTACTAAGCTAGCACAACAGTTCTCAGTTTAGATCAAACTGATCAGGTGCCACCTGTTTAAGACTCAAAACGACCCACGACCCACTAAAGTAGTTTATGTTGCTGCAATTAAGCTGTGTGTGGTGTGTGAATGTTCTGACTGTATGAAAAACCTTACAGTCCTCAGTTTCCTGGCAATTTTGCGAGGAAGAATGGAACCTGGATTAAGCCAATCCTTGGGTTCTAAAACGTTCAAAGAAAACATTTTCTCCATTCCGAAAGTAATTAAGCAATTTTTTGATCAGACTTCTCTTTGACAGACAAAAAGCCTACCTCTGAGATAACAGGCATTGGATAGAAATATGGAGAAGATGCTTTTCAGAAGGATTTCAGTAAAGGAGATTTAAGTGAAGCACATGCCTTAGGTTTCTGTTGACATTGCTGTCCAATAGAAAGCCTCACTGGTCTAAGGATTGGCTGTCTATTAAATTGAATTCCAAGTTACAGGAGGCACTTTTTAACAGCCAACTAAACTTCACGGCTTTTTTACCCTGCTTCTACCAGTTTTGTTGAAACTAAAAATTAAAGAGCTGACATTCATCGCCTTTATGTTTTACAATAGAATGGAAGTACTTAAAATTCTTGATGCCAACAGCTTTGAAACTTTTGTGTTACCCTGGCAATGTTCATGTATTTGTAATGATGGTAAAGAATTACCAGTTAGCTATGTCTGGAGGAAAAGTCTCTGGCTTGAAGACCTTTCCAGAAGAGATTTAGCATCATTATTTCTGAAATATGACCTTCCCCAGCAGCATTTCTAATTATACTCCCAAATTAGAACTAATACACTGTGAAGACCAGACTCATCCTTGTGACTTACACCATTCCGTTCTATTGGAAAGGGAGCACTCATTGCGGCAAAAATGGTGTTAAGAATTGTGGACTGAAAAAAGGCAGCCTTTCGAATGCACCAATTCCCCTTGTTAGTAAATAACAGTGGCAGTAATTATGGGCCATAGAGGGCCACATTCTCAAGCATGCTTTGAGAAAAACTCATCACTGTCAGCACTCCTGGCCTCGGTTATGTTCTCCTGAGCATCAAGAGAAGGAGTTTGAACAAAAGTCGTCTATAGAACCAGAGTATATGTTTAAGAAGTTTTAAGCTGCTGGATAGCTTCTCCAACAGGTTCCTTCAGAAAGGAAAATGAAGGACACCAATACATTATTTAGATCTGTTTTATAAATTTGCAGTCCTTGGCAACATACATTTGAAAGGATGAGATTAATAACCAGAATATCCTCACAAATGGGCTTTGAGAGCTTTGGTGTTTATAAGATCTCTCAATATTGTCCTCATAGAATTCTGGAGTCTTTTTTTTATTATTATTCTTTTCAAACCTCCGTTAGTCCCAAGCCTCTTTTCGGCTACTTTTTTTGTATTTCACTAACTTTCATATGTATGTGTTTACTCAGGTAATTTACATCATGAAGAAAAATTGATGTCAGCAGAACACAGAAAGCAAAGGAAAATAAGTTTAAGGGTTTCCTTGGAAATTCTCAGTGCTTTCATGAATTGTGTGTCTGGGCCTTATTCCAGTATTCTGATGTACAACCATGACCTCAGACTTTACCAGTGTTCAGAGCGTTTTCAAAATGTTGATACAACTACTCATCTTTCAGGGCAATAGAGGCAGATAGAAGATTTTCTTTATGTCATGCCCTTTGAAAACACAACTACTTAAAAACCCAGAGGAAGATACCCAGCTGCTTGGTAAGGACACCAAATAATCAGCAACTGCTTAGTATTTACTGTATACTCCCACTCATTTATTGGATTTTCACAACACTGAGGTAGGGATCATTGCCATTTTTCACATGGGGGAAAGAGGCACAGACAAGGTAAAAATTTGCCAGAGGTTACACAGCTAGTGAGTGGTTGAAGATTTCAGCCATCTGTACCTATATCTGGAAACCCTATGTCTTGAACCCCCTCAGACCATCTTGCTCTGAATATCCCTTGATTCCCATCAAAATGATCTTCCCGCCCTTACTTTAGGACAAATACCCATAAGCCTATCAATCATAACTGGACAATATGCCCATTCTGAAGGACATCCTTGAGCTACTCAATGTCAGAACGCTTTTCTTGTTTGAGATTTTCTGGTATGTGGTAGGCACTCTACTGTACAGCGGATAGAAAACTAAAGAGATACAGTCCTTAACCTCAAAGGCTCTTGTCCCAAAGACTATACAGTCTCAGCTTTAACCAGCACATATCTGAATCATCTGGAAAGCTCTTAAATACTTGAGAGCCAGACCCATCTCAACATAATCACATCTGATTATCCAGAATCAGGATTAAGTAACTAGAATTGGCATGAATTTTTGTAAAGACCCCTGATAACTTCCTGTGAAGCTAACATCAGATCATCTTCCAGTCCATTAGTAAGACTGATGATCTAGTCAAAGCAAAAACATAGCTACAAAATTTAATATCAAGTATGAAAGAGTGTGATGGGTAGCTTATAATAGGTTTGGGGATGGAGGTCAAAGAGATTTCTCTGGAGAAGCATCAATTAAGCTAATGCCAAAATAATGAACTGAATTTAGGAAGATGAAGTCACTCCTGTGAGCATTCCTGGAAGAGGGGAACATGTGGATGCTCAGGCCTTAGTGCGTTCCAGGAACAGACAAGAGCACTGTTGTCTGAGTATAACATGGGAGGTAGGAAGCCACATATAAAACGAGTCAGGGTAAATATTCATGGCTCCTGTTACAGTCTGATCAAGTAAGGTAGAGGAGAACCTCAGCTTTAGTGTCCCTCCCCTGTATTTTCAGTTCTCTTTTCCTATAAATTCTGTCAACAGTGTGCAGAACAATAAAACCTAACGACTGATGCAGTCTCAAATGAGCACACTCAGTTTTCCTTGTAAAATAGTCCTCCTCATTGGGCATTTCAGATTCTGCTTTGCAGGAAGCACAGAGAGGTAGCACAAGGGATCTGTAACGAGATCACAGAACCTTGGGAGCAGCCTGAGGGGCTGTAAGCCAACAGTAAAGGGCTAGTATCAAATAGCCTCTATGTGGACTTCTCTCTTTTAGTCTTCAAAATGATTTCTATTTATTGAAAGCCCCTACACAGCAATAGCCATGGACCTTATTGCTTGACTTATTGTAATCACAGTCCTCTATCCCTCAGAAATGCCATTGTTCACTAAAGTATAAAGTTACCTCCCCCTAGAGTTCACCCCCCAACCAGGTGACTGGGAAAACCTTGCATTAATTTTGGTCATGCACTAAGTATTCTCAGCCTCCTATGGGTCTTACCACATGACAGAGGACACCATTCCTCCCCTATGAGCAGTGGGGACACATTGCAGAAAATCACTGGCCTCTTGTGTAAATCTTAACTATGGCAGGCAATCACAAGTCACCTTGACATCGTATCTTTAACTGACGTGCATAATCATTTGCAAGTCAGATACCATTTTAAAATTTAGAAATTAAACTTTCCTTTATATCTTATGACTATACATATGTATAATATACATATCTGTATATATAGGTAGAAAATTCACTTAGTAAAAAAAATGATGCAAACAGTTAAAAAGAAAGGAGCCAAGCATCAATTCCATAAGGAAAGGGTAGAATTGGCACAAACTCCCCTGAGGTCTCACATACCAGGTAACTCAAAACTTGAGGCCAAATGGGCAGGATGTAGGTCTTTGGGGCTCTCACCTGCTCTGGCTCCTCTGTAGTCAGTGTTTCTCAATGACCAGAATTCACAGTCTTTGCAGGTAAAACTTCTGGGCATGGAGCCTACCAACACTACCATGACACAGGAGGACTGGATTCTGAGCATTTGAGGAAGAACTCAGAGGTCTAGAGAGAGGCTTTAAGAGCAAATAATCCTTTTTGGCCTGTAGGCTTTTGCCTGGGAACTCTCCAATCTTCTCCACCCTTCTCAAATTCTGTTTCCTCTCTTGTTCATTTAAAATGCACATTCCTTCCATTAGGAAGGTGCTTTAGATCATGGACAGCCATACCTCTCAGGAATTTCAAAGATTGCAAGAAAAAGAGATACAGGGTGACTCTTCTAGGTTAGATAATAAATGGTTTTTCTTCGACCTAAATAAATGGCAAAGTAACACTTCATAAGTTTCAAGTTGCTGTTAGTAAAGTAAGAAGGAGGTTCTTGATGTTTTCCAAGTTCTATGGTCCAATTTACCAATTTTCAAAACATGAGATTCAGAACAGCATCTTTACAGATAGAGATGAAGTATTTATAGGCATCTCAGATTAGTGTGTATCTTGAGATCTTGAGGTCAGAATAAACTTGACCCCCAAAACCACTGCCTTTTTTATTCATACATGAATAGTCATAAGTCGATTGATGGTTCCTGACCTAATTAGGGCAAGAACCTAAGAAATACAAGAAGCATCCGAGGCAAGAAGGGACTAAAAAATCATGAAGTACAGGTATATTGACACCTGTCCTTCTCAGGTTCCTCCTGATGGCCTCGAAGGTCCTGTCAGCTCACCTTGAACATTAGAGCATATGACAAAGGCCTATTTTTCTATAGCCATAAACCTTTTGAAAGAAAAATGAACCTGCTTCCTTGTTTAGAATACCAGTTCTTTTAGGATACTTTTAGATTTGAGATTCTACAGTTTTCAATTACCCTTTCAGACTTAGACAGTCTTTTAGTGATAAGACTGATTACATTAGCTAAAATTTCAGAGAAAAGCCTTATCTTATTCTAACCTGCATGATTTTTAACAGTCTAATATTTCAGAACCATGCCTGAAAATAAGGGTTATTTGATATGTACTTTTTAGTATTGGTCTGTTATGCAGAATTAAAGAATTTATACTGAAACATTAGGCAAGTGATTCAGAGGTACTGGGCTAATTTTCTCCCCCAAATATGAAGTAGGCCCCCCACTCCCACCTATAATTACCTGGTAAACAAGAGGGCAAATTTTGTTTTTAAGGTTTTTTTTTTGGGGGGGTGGGACTGAGCATGAGTTGGGGGTGGTGGGGGAAGGGAGAGTATCTCAAGCAGACTCCATGTTGTCAGTGTAGATCTTGATGCAGGACCTAATCCCGTGAGCCAGGAGATCATGACCTGAGCCAAAATCAAGAGTCAGACACTTAACCAAACTAGCCACTCATATGCCCCAAATTTGATGTATTTTAAAGGCAAGAATATAACAAAAGATGTACAAGAAGCAAAACGCTGTCAATTTATCATGGTCAGCATGCTTAACAGTTCAATCATTCAATATGCAGACCTCTAGGATTACAGTATATAGTAACGAAAAAAAAGTGAAAAGTTTGGCAGTAAGACAAATTAAAGATTTACAGAGACCTAGGACAAGTCGTTGTCGTTAAGTAGTTCAGATAAAAGACAGCAGCGCTTAAGAGATCTACTATGACATTAAGAGGTTGCCAGAGTGCTTTAGGGGACACTATGGGAGATAGATTAGTGATCTTAGAAATGGGGCCTAAATGATGAAAGTGCACTCTGCCTCAAGAATACTGCTTGGCATCAATTGCTTGGAAGGGATCAGGAAAAGAATGAAGTTCTTGTATATAACCTTCCCAGTTACCCAAGATGTAGTAGGGATCATTTTCCTTCACAGATGAGAACATGGTGGGGATAAAGCTGGAGATAATCAGTATAACGGAACTAGGGAACAGTTTATAATTCACCTCAGATCAAAAGCTAAAGTATATGCTTCATTTTACTTTACATTACCCTCAAAAAAGACAACTGGAGATAATTGTGAGAAAGTTGGATGGGGTCATATTATAGGTCATCTTGAATGCCTTTTAAGAATTTACATTTTAACTTCAAAGTAATATGGAGTCACTGAAGGTATAGGAATTTGGAAGGATCAAATAAATTGCCTTTATTAAGTACCAAAGTTCAAGAGAGAAAGGTGTTGTCGTCCAAGCTTCCCATTCTTTATGTGGGGGACACAGATTTTTTTCATGGGTTTTTTGGGGGGGGCAGGGGGAAAAATATATAACTTAGTTCTTGAGGCATTTATTATTCTCTGGTTTGAATCCTGATTAAACTGATTTGTAGGACTTCAGATAAGTTGCCTCAGTTCTCTTTAAAATGTGGATAATGGGGCGCCTGGGTGGCGCAGTCGGTTAAGCGTCCGACTTCAGCCAGGTCACGATCTCGCGGTCCGTGAGTTCGAGCCCCGTGTCGGGCTCTGGGCTGATGGCTCAGAGCCTGGAGCCTGTTTCCGATTCTGTGTCTCCCTCTCTCTGCCCCTCCCCCGCTCATGCTGTCTCTGTCCCAAAAATAAATAAACGTTGGAAAAAAAATAAATAAAATGTGGATAATACCTAGTTTGAGAGTGTTGTATGAAAATCAAATAAGCTAGTATGTATAGAGCAGTGACAATATGTCTTGACATATTCATGTTATTTTGTACTATGTAGTGTGTACTTTTATTCTTAATCAATTTTATATTTAGTATAATTATCGTGTTACATTTCAAAAAAGATCTAAAACACCTGAAAAAAGTAATAGGAGAAATTCTGGTATATAGGGTAAGGAATTCTAGTAATAGCCATTAACAAATCAATGCTTACAACAGCTTACCTCTACTGTTAGGATTGCAATAACCTGGTACAGCTAGTATAAAAATGAGTTTAATGTTAATGGGAGAGACATGAATTAGTCAACAATCCTTTTCAAATCACTTAGCATTGGCAAATACTGGTACATAGTTTGTGTTTAGGCAACACAGATGAACAAAACAAAAAGTAACAGATGTTTTTGGTTAAGTTGTGCAGTCAAGAGAGCTGGAGCTAATGCACAGTTTATATAAATGTCAACTTTTATATTACATTTTCAAAATTAACAGAACTGTATCCTAGGACAGTACATGTCATTTGATTTTATGAAGGTCATTTTGACAATGACAAAAATATGTCCAGTGTGTTTTGAAAGCATGGAGTAGGGAGACCAAACGCCAGTAAAGTCAGAAGACTATTTAGAGACAATCTGGCAGCTGTCAATGCAGAAGTGGGATGTAGAAAAGTACATACGTATATAGATACGGCAGGTATAGTTTTGACAGTAACCTATATGTTCAGAGTTTTAATGTGATGGGACAGACAAGTTTATAATGATCTTTTCTCTTATTCATTAGAGTTGATACCCAAGATGTGCTTATTCAAAATTGAGTACTGATATGCAATTGAAGACCTCCATATTTGCTTTACATTTGAGAATGCTTAAAATGAGAACACTGGACATTGTAGATTTGAAGGAATGGAAGAGGAGAAAAACAACAAAGGGGAGAGAACTGAGGACAGATGAGCCAGTTGGCAAACCTTCACGAAGTTTAAGAGGATTTGGGAAACACCATTATTTGCATACCAGCATCCATTCCTCATTATTGACAAATAGATTCAACCCCAATTTTGTGGAGGTGGCAATATATTCAGGAGAGGAAGGCTTCTCTAGAGCTCCAGTAAATGAATCAGTCAGTCAAAACTGATCACAGTTTAGTGTTTAAACTAATCACTTCCAGTAACTGGTTTTGGAGTATACTTCCCTGTCCTGATCAATGAAACTTAAGAGCCATTCTACTGGGAACATAAGGAATGTGGCTTCCATTAAAAAAAAAAAAAAAAAAAAAAAAAAAAAAAAAAAAAAAAACACCATGCTCTCCCTCCCCCACTCCATAAGGAGAGACCTGCAAGAAACCATATGTTCTTCCTTTAGGTGGTCAAAAAAATAAAAAAAGTGATTTGGCCATAACCCTGGAAGCCTGAAGATTCACCACTGCTGGGCTATCTCATTTTCACCAAGGTTGTAGAAAGTTCCTGACAAGCTATGTTCAGAGTGAAAAGCATATGAAATACTTCTCAGGCCACATTAAAAAGTTTAAACTTTCTACTATAACCATACAGGAATCACTAGATTAAATACTTGAAGTGACATGGTCAAGGTTGCACTGTAGACAGTCCAAGTGGGGACTAGAAAGGATTCAAAATACTTGTGTCAAGAAAAATCAGCAAGGAAGAACATAAAACTCAACAGCCCCCAAAATTTAAAAACGGGCAGAAGGCATGAACAGAAAGTTTCTCCAAAGAGGACCTAGAGATGACAAACCGATGTGAAAAGATGCTCCTCACTTATCAGGGAAATGCAAATGAAAACCCCAATCTCACACCTGTTAGAATGGCTAAAATTAACAAGAACCAGGAGGTGGCAAGGATGTGGAGAAAAAGGAATC
The DNA here is from genome assembly GCF_028749965.1 of Puma concolor. NCBI lineage: Eukaryota > Metazoa > Chordata > Mammalia > Carnivora > Felidae > Puma > Puma concolor. The sequence goes on from NC_141667.1 coordinate 178,871,767, forward strand.
CTTGTACACTGATGATGGGAATGCAAACTGGTGCAGCCACTGTGGAAAACAGTATGGAAGTTCCTCAAAAATTGTAAATAGAACTACCCTATGATCTGGCAATCACACTACTGGGTATTTACTCCCAGAATACAAAAACACTAATTCAAAGGGATACGTGCACTCCTATGCTTAAAGCCACTTGATTTACAATGCTCAAGGTATGGAAGCAGCCCAAGTGTCCTTGAATAATTGATAAAGATGCAGTGTGTATGTACACACACACACACTTATTTAGTGATGAAAAATAATGAAATCTTGCCACTTTCAACAACATGAAGCTGGAGCTTATAATGCTAAGCAAAGTCAGAGAAAGACAAATACCATAGGATTTCACTCCTATGTGGAATTTAAGAAACAAAAGGAGCAATGGCAGGGGTGGGAGGACAAGAAACAGACTCAACTATTCAGAATTGATGGTTGGGGGGGGGGGGGGTGGTCCATGACTCATGGCCCATGAGTTCAAGCCCTGCATTGGTCTCTGTGCTGACAGCTCAGAGCCTGGAGCATGCTTCGGATTCTCTCCCCCCCACCATTCATGCTCTCTCAAAAAAATGAACATTTAAAAACTTAAAAAAAATAAAAGAAAAAAGCAAATAGTCAATGTAGTCAAATATCAGGACATAGAGATGGGATGGAAAAGGGCAATTTTATAGAATGTTTAATAGTTGCATTTAAAAGCAATTGATGTTATCACAAATAAAGATGGAGTTAAAAATTTCATATTTAAATACTTTTTCAGGGAGCACTTAAAATTACAATTCCTAAAAAAAAAAATCACTTATCTAAGACACACACATTATGTATTCAAAATTCAGAAGTCACTATTTTAAGATGTATTTTTCCCCAAGAAATCACAGCATGCTATATTGAATGAACAGAGAATAAGGCCAAATTAAAATTTTGTGCAATGGATTTGTTCTTTTATCATTATATGTAGACTGAGGGGGAAGTTGTTTTCTTGGAATTACCTACACTCATTTTTAAAAGTGTAATGTTAAATCCAGATTCTTTACATAATTAATCTTCTGATTACAATACTTAGAATTCATACCAATGGAATACCATTAAAATATTTAGCAACAATATTGAGATAATTGTGTTTACTTCAAAGTATTCTCATTTTAATATGTGAAAACTACACTTTCATACATTTTTTATTCTTTCTTTAGCATGCAATAAAGAGTTCCTTTCAGATGCTAAGAAAATCATACTTTTCAGTGCCAAATGAAAAAGTTGGATCTTGCATGCCAACATAAGTTTTAGTTAATGTAGAAAATTAAGTGTTGCTCATTTAAGATGTTTTAGATTTAAAGTAGGTCAGAAGTTTATTAAAACCGATCTACTTTAATACGTATCAACATGGGGGATTCACAGGTGGCTGAGAGAACTCAGTGCTATACTTGCAATTAGAAGGATCCTGAATATACAGGAACAACTTTCAGACAAGATATTTAAGAATTATGACAAGACACACTCTACAAAGCTGATTTTCTTATGTTAGTTTAATAAAACATCTCATTAACTGATACCCAATTAAGGTTTATCCTCATTTGTCTCCCAGTGGACTATTTCATCTGTCAAACCACACTCTGGAAGAACCATATACGTTTACTGGATTGTGTAAGCAATCCTGTGTGTTTGTGCATGTAGTTTCCTGTGCAGGTTTGTAGATTTGCATGTGTGTCAGACTTTTCTGTACTCAGTACTGTGCTAGCATGAAGAGTAATAAGGTAGACAGGGACGGTAAGCTCTCAGGGCAGGAGCCAACAGGGGATATGGATATCAAAGGTAGGGTTATAAATATGATGGGGATATATGGAGCTAAGTGTTTTAGCAGGATATATTGTCCTGGGATCAGTCTTTTCTGATCAAGTTTAAGGATTAATGGAACAAACTAGAAAAATACACGCAAGAGTGCATTAGAAATGGGATGGGAGGCTGCAGGATAGAGGACACAGTATTGAATTCCAGTAGCTTCTGCAATCACTGAACCCTGCAGGGATACCAGCCAGTTATCTGCAAGTAGACCTAACAATGCTTTGCCTCACAGACCAACCATGCAGACTTGCTTCCTACCCCAGTTATTAAAGGTTTAATATGCAACACTTGCTTACATATACAACTGGAAAGTGCAAGGGAATTCTAATTTTTCCTCCTTCCTCGACCAGATAAGCTATCCTGGAAAGCTGTTTTCTTTCAAAAGACAGTCTGGCAATAGCATGCAGTCTTGATAGTAAAGTGTGGCCAGTTAAGTAACAAGCTATTAAATCTGTTCCTCTTCGTATCTGGCTCACTCTTCTTATGTGCTTGCTTTCTGCAATTCACAAAAGCACAGAAAACTTTTCCTCAGGCTTATGGTTTCTGGGAAATCCAGGCACGGTATTCTTTCTTCCCCCCACTATGTGGCCTTAGCATAGGGTAATGCCACTAGGTGACTCACTGATCTAGTAGAAATTGGGAGGTCTTTGTTGGTGTTAAATGGGCAGGGATGACTGTAGTGCCATCATAATAATTAAGACTTTCACTAGTGCTTCTGGTTCAAAGTGGTGACATGAGAGAATCCTGAAATCACTTGCTCTCATGGACATGAGGCAGCTTCAGGGTGATATTGGGGTTCATGGTGTCTGGAGCTGATGGCCATGAAAGAATTCTTGAAGAGGTCTTTGGTGGAAAAAGTGATTTTATTAAAGTATGGGGACAAGAAGGGGGGGCAGAAAGAACTCTCTGCAGGACCCTGTGGAGAGACTGCTTATATAGTTGGGACTTGAGGGAGGGAAAATCCAGGGGAAGTTTCCAAAGAGATTTTTGTATGCTAAAGACGACTTACAGGATACTGGAGGCCTAGCTATTGTCAAGCTAAGGTGGTTTTTCCTCTAGCAAAGCATTAGCATTAAGACAGTAGAGAGTTCCTGGAGAAACGTTTTTACTCTGCCAGCCTCGTGTTTGTCAACGGACTGCCAGTTATAAGGAAACTTAATTTTATCTGCCATTTACTTCTGCCTTTGTTTCCTATATCAGGTAGACCAAATGTACAACAATATAGGAAACAAATTTCTTCTGAAAGAAATCCAGTAACTAGCTGAGCCACTCTTCTACTAGGCAAATGAGGGAAACACATCCAAGTGGGTAGGAGAGGCTAAGACACAATCTCGGGATTAACCTCACCCCCTGAGCCCCCTACACGGCAGGCCACAATTGGTAGGGGACTTAACTTCAGGCTTCTCCCTGAGAAGATAAAATTTGAACCTCACATCTGTCACTCTAACTTCTAAGACTTGAAATGGCGAAATGAGACCCCAAAACAGCTAGTTTTGAAAGCAAACAAGGCTTGCACCCATGAGACCCACAAGGTTATAACAAACGGAGAAAATGTTGTAACAAGGCTCATGTGAACTCACCCACCCAAGGGCCCAGTGTAGAGGCAACCACTGAAAGTGTCTACCCTTTTTGTGACACTTAATTGCCCATCTTCAAGGCTTGGCCTCAGGGGCAGGCATCTAATTTAACACAGGGGACTAATCCTCCCCAGAGACCTCAGAGGGCAGGCACTGTGATTAGTCTTCCTCTGCCTTGCTCCAGGTCACCATTATCTTCTGAAGATGACCTAGTAGACATGTGATACTCCACTTTTTGCCACATGGTCACAACTTGATCACCTAGCTCTGATTGCCAAGTAGGGCTTACATCTGTGGACCCCACAGCACTGCATCAAACGGAGGAAGCCCACCCTCAGGGCCCAGCAGTCACAGCAGATTGAAATGTGCCCCCAGGCATGCTATTATCAGCTTACTTTCATAGCTGTCCTCTGGAGGATCAGGCTTATTAAACACATCTCAAAAGTGACTCAACTCTTCAGGGATCAGAGACATGAATAGGTACCACCCTGGCAGTCTCCCTCTGCCCTACCGCAGGTGGCAGGGTGTTTGAGAAAGGAGCATGCATACACATCAGGCGCCCTGGCTTTTGTGGCTACTGCCCAAAGGACACATCCCCTAATAGTCTGGCTCTGGTGTCTATGGAGGCACAGGGCTTGCATTCACAGGTTCAACGGGACAGTGGCAAACAGTTAACTGGGTACTACTCCAGAACTTCAAGCAGACGCAGCAAACACACACCAACCGGTCTTCCTCTGAAAGATGTAGATTAGCATACTTTAAGAGCTACTGCCTGAGTGTCTAGAACTCAGAGGTCCTCCCCTTTGGGACACTGACAGGTATTGGCACATCCTCAACTACTGGGAGACACTAAGAATCAGGGAGACTTCTTAGGCAATGAAAAAATGTTTGAGAGTCAAGAGCTAAGGCAGAGTTGACCAGGAAAGTCCATCTCCTACACATGGCCACTCCTTCAAGACCAGGAGATTTGGTTGTTTTACCTGATGCATAGAAACCAACACCATCAAGCAAAATGAAGAGGAATAGGTTCCAACTTTAAGAACAAGATAAAACCTAAGAAAAAGACTTTAATGAAAGAGAGATAAGGAATTTACTGGAGTTAAAAATAGCACTCAGGTAGAGACGAATTAACCAGAATATAGAAATATCAAATAGAAGTCCCAAATTGAATAAATTCACTGAAATACATTCAATAGATTAAAAAAACAGACTAGATGCAGCAAGGGGGAAAAAGCATCATTGAACTCCAACACAGGGCAATGGAACTTGCCCAATCAGAGTAAAGAGAAGGTAGCTTAATAGGGATTTACAGGAAAACATCAAGCAGATTAACATTCATATTATCAAGATCCCAGAGAGAGAAGACAGGGCAGAAAATGTGAAGAAATAATTTCTGAAATCTTCCCTTATCTGGAGAAAGACATCCAGATCCAAGAAGGCCAGAAAGCTCCCAATAAGGTGAACCCAAAGAGACCCTCACAGAGACACATCATTAAAGTGCCAAAAGGTAAAGACAAGGAATTATTTTTTAGGTTTAGAGGGGGGGGGAGGGGCAGAGAGAGAGGAAGAGGGAGACACAGAATCTGAAGCAGGCTCCAGGCTCTGAGCTGTTAGCACAGACCCCAACATGAGGCTCAAACTCACAAAAAAATGAAATCATAACCTAAAGTCAGAAGCCTAACTGACTGAGCCACCCAGGTGCCCCTCTTCCCCACACCCCCCCCCCCCCCCCCCCCCGCCTTGTAAGTTTAAGAGACAAGGAATCAAAAGCAGCAAAAGAAAAACTTGTTACATACAAGAGGACCCCCATAAGTCTATTAGATTTTTCAGGGAAATTGTGCAGGCCCAGAAGAGAGTGGCACAAGTATTCAAAATGCTGGGGAACAAAAAAAAAAAAAAAAAAAACCCTGCCAAACAAAACTTCCCAACAAACTTGCCCTTCAGAATTGAGATAGTTTTGCAGACAAGTTAAAGAAGTTCACCACTAGACCAGTCTTGTGAGAAATGGTGGAGGGACTTTGTTTCGCTGAAAAGAGCACTAATTAGAACAAAAATTGTAATCCTTAGTGGTAAAGATATAGTTAAATTTAGAATGTTGTCAATTCAATGGGTTAATTACTTATAAAGCTAGCATGACATTTGAAGATTTTAGCAAAAATAACTATAGCTGTAATAACTGGTTAGTGGTTACACAAGATAAAAAGATGTAAATTGTGACAAAAGATAAACATGGTGGGAGAAGTCAATAAAAATACAGATCTTTATAATGCACTCAAACTTAAGTTGTAATCAACTTAATACTGTAATCAACTGTAATACACTGTTACATAGAAGTTGTTTTACAGAAGCCTCATGGTAACCACAAAGCAAACCCTATAGTGGATACATGAATGATAAAGGAATTTAAGCAGACGGCTACAGAAAAATCACTCAAGGCAGAGTAAGAGAACATGAAAGGAATAAAGAAATTACAAATAGCCAGAGTGTAAGAGCAATAATTATGTGCTTACTGCTTTAAATGTAAATGGATTAAGTTCTTCAATCAAAGACAGTGGCTGAATGTATTATCCTCTCTATGTGCGGTCTGCAAAAGACTCGCTTCAGGTGAGAAATAGACGGAGAAAAAAAAAAAAAAATCAATGGATGGAAAACTATCCCATGCAAAGAGAAACAAAAAGAACAGTGGGTAGCTATACTTCTACCAGAAAAAACAGACTTTGAAACAAAGACTGTAAGAGGCAGCAAGGTCATTCTATAACAAAGGAGTCAATCCAGAGGCTAACATTTGTGAAGTACCCAACAAGAGCCCTTAGATCTATACAGCAAATATTAATGCACCAACAGGAGAAATAGAGAACAGTAGAAAACTTAAGTACCTCAAGTCAATGGATATAGCATCCAGACAGAAAAATTTAAAATTAGGAAATATTGGCCTTAACTGACACATGTATCACATAACCTTAACAGACATACACAGAACATTCCAGCCAAAAATACATTCTTAAGTGCACATTGGCCATTCTCCAGGACAGAAATGTTAGGCCATAAAACAAGCATTAAGAAGTTTAAGGTTGAAATACATCAGGCATCTTTTACTAAGCACAATGGTATAAAACTAAAGATTAAAGTTTTTGGATTTATGCTACCAGCAAATGAAACTAAAAGTAGGACCCCAAACTAAAGTTTCACACAATGAAAGCCAAGAAAATTAAAAGGCAACCCCCAAATGGGAGAAAGTGTCTGCAAATCTTGTATCTAATACCCCAAATATATAAAGAACTCCAACTCAAAAATACAGTTAAAAAATGAGAAAATCTGAACAGACATTTTTCCAAAGACATACGGATGGCAAACAGGTATGTGAAATGAGGCTCAACATCACTAACCAGGGAAATGCAAATCATAACTGCAATGAGATCACTCTACACCTGTTAGAACGGCTATTATCAGAAAACAAGTGTTGGTGAGGATGTGGAAGAATGGGAACACTTCTACAATGCTGATGGGAACATAAGTGGGCACAGCCACTATCAGAAACTTTATGAAAGTTCCTTAAAAATTAGTACTATTATAGGATCCAGTAATCTACTTCTGGTTATCTTTCTGAAGGAAATGAACACTAAATGGAAAATAGACCTGTATGTCCTTGTTTATAACAACCAGGAGATGGAAGCAATCTAAGTGCCCACTAATGGATAAAGAAAATGTGATCCATACAGAATATTAAGCCATAAAAGGAAATTCTGCCATTTCTAATATGGGTAGACCTTGAGGAAATTACACTAAGTGAAAGAAGTCAGAGAAAGAATTACTGTAGGATCTCACATGCAGAATAAAAAAGAGCTCATAAACATAGAACACTTTAGTGGTTGCTGGAGGTTGGGGTGAAGGTAGAAAAATAAAGTACAATCTTTGTTATAAAACTAGTCCAAGGGATGTAATAAAGAACACAGTGACTATAGTTAGTACTGTATTGTATAATCAAAAGTTACTAAAGGTAGATGTGAAAATTCTGATCCCAAGAAAATAAACAACAAGCAGGGATAGAGGTTAAGTAGACTTTGTGGGGATCTTTTAGCAGTATTTACAAATATCAAGTCATTATGTTGTACACCTGAAACTAATGTAATGTTCTCTCCATTATAGCTCGTTTTAATAGAAAAAAAAAAAATCACAGTGCCTTCCTGTGTGCTAAAACAGGTCACAACCAAGACGACAAAAACAAACCACATAGCTTTGTTTAGGTAGTGGCATATTGATTGTATCCAAAGGATCAGGTAGCTTTTCTGCCCACGGACGCCACTGGCTGCCTGAGGAAGCATGGTCTCCCCACCCACTCCCCATCATGGTCTAAGTCAGGGTCTCCCAAAGAGCCTGAACAGCTGAAGAAGCTCTTCATCAAAGGTTTGAGCTTTGAAACAACTAAGGAGTCTGAGGAGCCATTTTGAGCAATAGGGAACGCTCATGGACTGTGTGGTTATGAGATCCAAACAGCAAGTGCCCAAAAGGCTTTGGGTTTGTCACCCAAACCCACTGTGGAGGAGGTGGGTGCAGCCACGAACACAAGACCACACAAGGTGGATGGAAGGGTTGTAGAACCAAAGAGGGCGGTCTCAAAAGATTCTCAAAGACCTGGTGCCCACGTAACTGTGAAAAAGGTTGTTGGTGGCCCTAAAGATGACCCTGAAGACCATCATCGAAGAGATAATTTTGAGCAGTATGGGAAAATTGAAGTGATTGAGAGGACGAGTGGCAAGACGACAGGCTTTGGTCTTATAACTTGAGGACAGGGACTCCGCAGGCAAGATCATTCAAAAATGCCACACTGTGAATGGCCACATCTGTGAAGGAGAGTCCTAGTTAAGCAAGAGATGACAAGCACTTCTTCTCAGAAGTCGTCCTGGAAACTTCGGTGGCCGTCATGGAAGTGGTTGTGGTTTTGATGGGAATGACAACTTTCATCAGGGAGGAAACTGAGGTAGGTGGGGTGGCTTTGGTGGCAGTTGAGATGGTGGTGGATATAGTGGGAGTGCAGCTGGCTGTAGCAGATTTGGTAACAATGGAAGCAATTTGGGAGGTGGTCAAAGCTATGATGATTTCGGCAATGACAACAATCAATCGTGAAATCTTGGACCAATGAAAGGTGGAAATTTAGAGGCAGAAGCTCTAGTCCCTATGGTGATAGAAGCTAGTACTTTGCCAAACCACAAAACCAAGGTGGCTATGGCGGTTCCAGCAACAACAGCTGTAGCTATGGCAGTGGCAGAAGGTTTTAATTACTGCCAGGAAACAAAGCTTAGCAGGAGAGGAGAGCCAGAGAAGTGACAGGGAAGATACAGATTACAACAGATCTGTGAACTCAGCTGAGCACAGTGATGGCAGGGCCCAGCTGCTACGAAGATGCCATGTTTTAGGCAATACCTAGGTGTCTGGGAAAAACCTGGAGAACTGTATTTGTGATGGTTTTATAGGTTATCTTAGTTTCTGTTCTGTGAAAAGTATAAAGTATTCCAAGAAAAGGTTTTAATGTCGTTTTTTTGTACCTAAGCTGTTGATTGCTAAATGTAGTGGTCTGATCATGTTGAATAAGTGTCAAAAAAAAAAAAAAAAAAAAAAAAAAAAAGACCAGTAGAGTCGATAGTTACATTGTGACCTGTACTTCCGGAGTATACCAAAAAGTACACAATTCTAAACCTAGCACAGAAACCCGCTTTGTGAGCATGAACCAGTTATATATTTATTGAAATGGCTTTAGGTATTTTTATTTTAATTTTTAAAATTTTTTTTAATTTGAAATTCTGAGCATCATCTTAAGCCAGCATGGTTTTAAGTCCAAACTAGGTAAGGACCCTTGATTTTGGCAATTCAGTATTACTAATAACCATATATTCTTTTTTCCCTAAAAATCAGACTAGATGTTTCTATGTGGATAATGCTGTCATTATGTTGGGCTTTCAGGAAACTTTGTTACAGGTCTTTAATCTTATGTGATAGGCTTATTTTTATTTTGAGCAAGGAAACTAAATGTATCAAGGGCCTTTCATTTCATATGTATGTGCTGTTAAGCAGAATCAGTATTTCAGCATTCCTAATTAGTTTGGGTGTGAAAATTTTAAAGATTCTGTAAGACATACTTTGAGTAAAATAGGTTTTCTAAATTTGTTATTCAAGTTTACAAAACGATTATATACTTTTTTCTGCTTTTAAAGATCTCATTTATTCCAAGTTTTATCCATACTTTCTTTAGCATCCTTACTCCAAAAGTAGATTAATGGTCAATTAATCTACAGCAAAGGAGGCAAGAATATACAATGAGGAAAAACATCTCAAATGGTGTTGAGAAAACTGGACAACTACCTGAAAAAGGATGGAATGACTGCTTTCTTACACCACACACAAAAATAAACTCAAAATACATTAGTGACCTAAATAGGAGACCTGACACCATAAAACTCGGGTGGCAGGGGGGAAACAGGCAGCAATCTCTAAAGCCTAAGCAACATGTTTTTCTAGGTAAGTCTCCTCAGGCAAGGGAAACAAGAGCAAAGATACATTAGGACTACACAAAAATGAAAACTTTGCCATGAAAGGAAACCAACAAAATGAAAAAGCAACTTTCTGAGAGAAGGGATTTGTACATGATCTATCCAATGGGGGATTGATATCTAATACGTCAAGAATCTATAAAACTCAATGCCAATAAAAGTCTGATTAAAACACAGAGGACCTGAATAGACATTTTTCTAAAGAAATACAGATTACCAAAAGGCATATGAAAAGATGTTGCACATCACTAATGCTTCACAATGCAAATCAAAACCACAATGAGGGATCACCCCTCAGTCAGAATGGGATCAAGAGGTAGGAGGTATCAAAAAGACAAGAACAAGTGTTGTTGAGGATGTGGAGAAAAAGAGGAACCCTCATGGACTGCTGGTGGGAATGTAAATTGGTGCAACCACAAGAAAATATGGAATTTCTTCAAGGTTTCAGAGAAATACCATATTGTCCAATAACTACACTACTGTATATTTACCCAAACAAAAACACTAATTTGAAAAAGATACACGTACCCGTGTGTTTAGGGCAGCATTACTTACAACAGCCAAATTACGGAAGCAACCCAAGTATCCACCCATAAATGAATAAAGATAGATTATACACACACACGCACAAATGGTAGATTAGCCATGAAAGAACGAGGTCTTGCCATTTGTGATAAGATGGATGGAACATAGAGGGTATTAGGATAAGTGAAAGAAGTCAAAGATAAATACCTTAGGATTTTACTTAGGTATAAAATGTAAAGCACAACTAAAGAGAACTGGTGGTTGACAGAGGGGGGATGGGGTAATGGACAAAACAGATGAAGTAGATTAAAAAGTCCCAACTTTCAGTTACAAGAGATGAAGGTGTACAGCACAGGAAACATGGTCAGTATTGTAACATTGTGTGACGTAACATATGGTGACTGACAGATGGGGACTGCTCTTACCGTGGTGGGCATTGAGCGATGTATAGAGTTGTTGAATCACATTCTTGACACATATCATAGGTCAACTGCAGTGAAAATATTCAAGGCAAGTATTTAAGGTAGGTTTAAAAGCAACACTGCCCAGTTATAGACATTTCTATATGAATATCAAAATATCAAATCACATAACTATCACAAGCACATAATATGTAAGCTGTTTTAACTTGTTCATTTAGTTTTATAGGCAGATAGAAGTAAAATAGAGGTTTTAGAATATGAAAAATAAGGTGTTCTGTTTTCACACACATGCTGTAAGTTTAATACAGTAAGGTTACTACTCTATCATCTTAAGTTTATGTGAATTACTCATTGAACATGTTCATTCTACTTACGTTCAAAAACACCGTAGCATTTTCTTAGCCTATAATGAAAATCAGCTCATTCACTGGATGGTCTATTCCATTACAGAAACAAACAGAATATTCTCTTTCCCAAATCAAAACAACTTTGGACAGAAGCCAAATTACCAAGACCTAAAAAAGTGTTTTGTCTGAGTCCAAGGGTAGATGTTGGATATAAATTTTGGCATCATTTTTTAAATTAATGTTTTTGATTTTTGTTTTTCAAGAGACAGACCATGAGCAGGGGAAGGGCAGAGAGAGAGGGACACACACATAATCCAAAGCAGATTCCAGGGTCTGAGCTGTCAGCACAGAGCCTGACACGGGGCTCAAACTCATGAACCACGAGATCAGGACCTGAGCCAAAGTTGGACACCTCACCAACTGAGCCACGTAGGCACCCCAGCAGTATTTGTTACTCAATTCCATTAGTGTGTATTCCAACTTATTCCTTATAATGACTAAACTTACAACTTTTATTTGGCAAGTGAATGATTATGACTTCATTAGGAGGGAAGACCACTATCCCTCTACAAGATATCAGAAGGAATGCGGTCACCCATGAACAATTCCCTCTGATGCTCTTAGCTGGGCTTCATACTATCTGAATATGTTTTAACATTTTGCATATGGTTTTCATTATAGTATCAGTGCTAGCACACATGGAGGCTTTCTGAGAATGGAGAAAAGCCCCATGCTTGTGTCTTTGAATATTGGACTTGAAAGGATTAAGACACATATCTGTTATTACTTTTAAACCACCCAAAAGCTATGGCTTACAGCAATCACCAACCCACCCTACCCTGATTCTGTGGGTTGGCTGGGCAGTTCCTTATGTGGTTTACTTTGCCTTCCCTCGAGACTGCATCTAACTGGCAGATCAGCTAGTCTCTCACACCTGTCTACTACTAAGTGCTGGAGGTTGCTGAGGGCACCTTCACATCTTCATGTGAGTCTCTCATCTCTCAGAGCCTAGACTATTTTCTTTACATGGGGATCTTAAGGTAATGATTCAAGAGGCCAAGGGGAAAAGCTACAAAGCCTCTTAAAGCCTGATTTTATAACTCACAAAATGTCCCTTCCGCCACATTCTAGATTGGTCAAGTCAATACACCAGAAAAGCCAAGATTCAAGGTTAGGGAAACAAACTCTACCTTTTGAAAGAACAGCAAAATTATGCTGCCCCACTTTTAGATTTGTAACCAAACTCCTCGAGGCTGACACAGCATTGGGAACTATTGTTCACTTCAGAAAATGATGCGCCTTCCTCCAAGTGTACCCAGCTGTACAGCAAGGTAGAAGAATGAAAAGTAGAGGGGAGAAAGCTGCAGTTCTGGATGTCTTCTTGGCTGGACAGATTCATTCAACGTACAACCTGCACAACTGTATTTGATGGATTGGCATGTTACTAAAAGTCTTAATTCCTAAAGTCTTCATGGATAGCGTTCAGATATTTTCAGGAGGATAACTAGAGAACAAGATGACTACCATAAAAGCATCTGGGTACAAAGAAGCTGATGATAAACTAGAATTTGGAGTAATATTGTCTATACGCATAGGTGTCAAGTTTTCTTTACATGTTTGAAGTCACTAGAAGGTATTCCAATATGAGCTGCAATAATTGAAAGTGTTAGATTTTATAAAACATTCAAGTGGCAATGTAGCCTAGGACTTAACTGACAGGACTTTCCCCGACACCATCATATGAATATTTCAAAGGATGAATTGGTTATGAGATAACCTACATTTTTGTACTCAATTTCTCTAGAAGAATGAACAAGAAGCTGGTAGAGCTGTTGAATTTACACACAGAGGGAACTGTGCGGGCAATAGGAAAGGGTGAGTTTTCACGTATGCTCTTTGGAAACTGGAGTTTTGTTCCCTAACATAAGTACACATTTATTGAAGCAGTGCAGAGGCTGATTGGGAAAACAATTGCACTGTATTTTTTCAAAGTGTTTTAGCTCTTACATTTTCCAATTTACACCTATCCAGCACAAAAGCAAACGCCTGACCTCTTCAAGGTTTCTTTTACTTAAGAAAACTGGCCAACATACAAGACAACATGAACTTGAAATCCCCCCTCACCCCACTGCTTCATCTAATGGTGGAAGGTTTCGGCTGACTTATCGCATCCTAATTAACTCCACCTTATAAGTTTTGGCCTAGGTAGAAACCCAGTGGGCAGTCATGGGATGATGTATTTCCGTGCATCAAGCTAATTGGCATGTATGCTGCTTTACTCTCTGACCCTAGTCTCATTAGAGATGATCTCTAACCACCTTAGTGGGTTGGTTACTGCTTATCAAGAGGAGTTCCACCTTTTAATGCAGAAAAGTAAAGAAAAATAATAGTTCTTGACTTTCATATGGGAGATAATGGCAGGAAGAATAGGTTTTCCCAGCATAAAAATATTTCCCCATGAAAGCTCAGATATTGAAAGATCTCTAAAAGGCTACCAAGAAGATAGGAAGAACCCAGTTTCCTCTATTTAGTACCCATGCCAACAATAAATTTAGGTCCATTTGGAGAGGGTTGAATTTCTTCTTTTCTGGATACCTTGTCAATCCAGATTTATTCTTTGATTTTAATCAGCTAGCTCAGTATCTTCTTAGTGATTAGATGTTATACAGTGACAATAGGGATAAGATGTCAACCTAACAAATTACATACCTACTGTGAATGTTGAGAACCACATATCACCATCCTTCTTAAATATACAAAGTATTTTTTCAAAGGCCAAACCAGCTCACGCATATACAAAGTTCAGAATATCAGTTGTGTTTATACAGCCAGTATAGAAAGCTTTAAGATCAGAGAATTTAGAATCATCATCTTTTCCATATTTGCCCAGAGTCCAAACCCACTGTATGAAAAGAGCCATATAATGTAGAACACTAAAAAATAATCACAGTGATAATACTTGGGGATATTTTACCTACTTTTTCTGATCAGATGTACAGATGTAGGTGGTAGCAACAGGAGCAGTGGAAGCAATTTTGATAGGTGTATTATTTTCGCAAAGCTCCCTTACATTTCCACTCAAAAGTATTCAGCATTTTTGCTATAGGGTGCTAAAAACTTGGCAGGGGAGAGCTAGCTGTGGATAAGTTAACTACATTTGCTATTGTGCAGCCTACACTATAGTCATTTATTGCAACAGGAAATCCTTAAAAGTTGATCAGAGACCTCTAAGTTGATCACACATTAAAATCCTCTGCACAGTAGCAATAAACCAGAAGGACAAGCATCAGCCTAGAGCCTCACACCGTAAAATGTCAATTCCAAGACAATCTTAGGCTACAGTCCTGATACTGCCATTTACCAGGTACATAATTTGAAGCTTTTTCTTCTCTAAGCCTTACTTATACAACAGTATGTGCTTCAAAGGATTGGTAGGCTGATAGACAAAGCATTTAAATGCTTATGTTAGTATCTGGCTCAGTAACTATTAGTTTTTTCTATCATACTGCATAGTAATCAAATATTTTAAAGTTTAGAGTGAACATCTTGTACTTAAATAGCATAGCTGGATTGTTCGTCCATCTCCTTGGCAACACTGTAGACCTAGGTATCACAAAATGGAAGTGTGTGAAGTTGGTGGTTTTCGTTTCCATTTCTCTACTTGTGAGGTAGAACATCTCTTATTAGCTACTTAAGTTTCTATTACCATAACTCAACTCTGTAGAACTTTTTCTAGGATTTTCTGACATTCTTCCCCATACATGGAGCCAATTTTCGGTCTCCACTAGTCCATCCTTGCCTGAGGTCCCGCTTAATAGCGCCCATACATACACTTCTGTTCCAGGATCTTTCCAGCTCCTGTTCGAACCTTCCTGTGTTTACATAATACAGTTTATCGCTCAACTTTTCATGTCCTACCTGGAAGGACAGGTCCCTCCTCTTGGTTGTTGGTTCTTTGAATTTTTTAAGTTTATTTTGAAGATTGAGACAGACCGAGTGTGAGCAGGAGAGGGGCAGACACAGGAGACAGAATCCAAAGGAGGCTTCAGACTCTGAACTGTCAGCCCAGAGCCAGACACGGGACTTAAACTCATGAACCAGGAGATCAGGATCTGAGCTGAATTTAGATGCTAAACCAACTAAGCCACTCAGCTTATTTGCATTTTTAAGTTTTATGTTCAGTTTGAGAATATTTCTAAAATACTTGCTAAAATTTAGAATAGGATTTGATAGAATTTATGGATAGACAAAATTCAGGTCTTAATACTGTTAAGATTTTAAGTTGGTTATGTTTTTAATAAACATGGTCCCTTTCTGCTTTGGTTAGTTACTATAGACATAAGAGTGGTCTTTATGTTTTCTAATACTAGTTGTATACAAAGACTACGAGGACTTAATGTAGCAATCTTCCTGAACTAGTTTGTTTGAAAACCTCGGTCTTCACTGTATTTGATTTTCTGTGCAGGGAGGACAAGCATTTTTTTAAAAAAAATGGGACTTCAGCATTTAGTATCTATTCCTGAGAGCACTCCAGGATAAAGTCTTTTTAATGTACTTTAATTAGTATTTCATTTAGTTGTAATATCTCAGTATAGGTAGGACTATAGAATTAAGATCATAGTAACCACCTAAGATTAGCGTTAGTGACTTATTTGGAGTTCCCCAAGGAGAGCCTAAGTAGTGGATTTGGCAAGAGATTCAAGAGTAGGGAAACCTAGGGAAGAAAGCCAAAGAAGTGTTTCAAACCTACTGCTGTGGAAAATGGGGACCAATCCTGCTCTAGGCCCTCTGAAAGTATTGACAGTGACTCCCAGAAATCTGGGTATAGAACAGCCAGGTGGGATACAGCGGGTCTTGTCTAACTCTGGGAGCAGTAAATCCCCAACACTTTAAGGTTGTGTTTGTGTACGGATCCAGCAGGTACTTAGCACCTCAGCAAAAGTTAAAACCCAGCAAAAGATGGTCAGTGCAGGAGGTGGAAGGAGGCGCTTCTGAGCTTGAAAGAAATGGTCTAAGATCTGATAACAGATGGGGTTGAGAGCAAGAACCTGGGGTGTTAGGGTTTTCTACATTCCATTTTTCTTTTTTTTAAAAAATTTTTTTTCAACGTTTATTTATTTTAGGGACAGAGAGAGACAGAGCATGAACGGGGGAGGGGCAGAGAGAGAGGGAGACACAGAATCGGAAACAGGCTCCAGGCTCTGAGCCATCAGCCCAGAGCCCGACGCGGGGCTCGAACTCACGGACCGCGAGATCGCGACCTGGCTGAAGTCGGACGCTTAACCGACTGCGCCACCCAGGTGCCCCTACATTCCATTTTTCTATGCAGATACAGTTGTGTTCACTTTGTTATCAGTCTTTGATATTAAGGCTGACTTCAAACAGTCAAAATGCAAGCCAAACTGTAAGCTACATCAGTACCTCTGCAACCAACTCAATGCTATTGGAGTTAATCCTTTTCTACCTTTTCTGGTCTACATAGCTTTCTAGGTTGGGGTGGTCTTCACCCTCAACCTGGAGATGTCTGAACCTTTGGTCTTTTCTGTTCATGTTTCCTACAGTTACCCATTCTTCATTATCACCAGGCAAATACTAGATCTCACAGACCTTAGGATTATAAAAACTTAGAAAACGAAACCTATTACCAGATAGTACATGAAGTATAAACACCTTTTCCAACAAGATTCCCGTTGATGTACCACAAGAACACTATGAAGTTTAGAGAATAGTAATGGCCGATATTTGTATGAACCATAGTTCACTAGTTTTAATATTTAGATATTTCAAGTTATTCATTGAAATGTTCATATAAGTTATGTTTTTGCATTTCCTTTATATCTTGTGAAGTACTAGGTCAGAATAGGTATTTCTAACAAATAGCGCCTATCCTTAAATGTAGAATTTACAAGGAAGAAAATTGGTACACATAGGGAGTTTTAGTGAGCTAATTTTTTCACAGAATCTTCATATACATAATCAACTTTCTCTTGGCAATGGGAGATGGGCTCAGGACTCCATTCTGAAAGCTACCAACATCTTACTCCATTCAGGCATCGTCTTTGCCACCAACATGAATCTGTTGAACATCGCCGCAGACTTGGCATGAAGGTTATTTCTTTACCACTTTACTTTCCATGGGGGAAAGATAGTTTAGAATGACAAGAATTTTACAATAGTTCTCTCACTTAAGGCCCGAAGTTTCAGATCCATTCTATGGGTGAAACAAAACATTACCAAAGTAGTACTGATAAAGCAGAGGTTTTTTTTAAACCAGAAAGTGCTCTAGTTCATTCTTTAAAACTTGGTAAGGTCACGCATATGGAGATAAAGGCCTCAAAAGTGTAAGTATTTCTACTTTTTTATTGAAGCACTTTAAAGTTTTAGAAGCACAATGACCCAGATTTAGTTCTAATTTCAATCTAGAGGTCAATACTAGGAGAAATGTCCCTTTGCAGATCCATCCCCTTATTGGTCTAAGAAATCTTGGTTTCAGTAAATCACTGTTGTCACTTGTAAAATAGGTTTTTAAAAGTTCCTTCCCACTATTTCAAGAATTGTTACAGCCAAAACCAAGTGTTAAGTGATAATTCAATATCTAGCTTTATGAAAATTGACCAAAGACTAGAAGTTGTGATAGGTTTTCCAGGTATCAGAACACTGCTATCTAGCAAGTACAAAAATATCTGTAAAACAGCAGATGCTCCAGACATTGTAAGGGACAGAAGTTACTTCCACTAGGCTAACATTCAAGCACACTTTATATTGGAATTTGTACTACCTCAGTGTAAAAATTCAGTGGCAATTTATCCCTATTTGAAGGTTTTGCGCTTGATTTTATTAAGGATCTAGATGAATTAGGTATTTTACATATCCTCAAATCTTTTAGAAATGCTATGTATAAGATTTTGAGGGTCAAATTCCATAAAGATAATGCATGCCTAAGCATTAACCTTCAAAATACTTTGAAGTTTTCTAAAAAAGCTGAATATCAAGGTACTAGTAAAATATATATATATACTTGCAATTCACAGAGGAAATGAATTTAGAATTCTCCTTGTAGATTACCAGCTATCTTTTGAAGATGTAAGGATTTCAGGGATTTCTTTATCAGAATTATATTCAACTATTTTGTACTTTTGACTTATCAATATTTTGAGGAAGTTTGATCAAGTTTTGAAAGTATGGTCAACTATGTAGTCTCAATTAATTCTGCTGGATTTGTTTACATGGAAATATGCTAACAAGTTCTACTTAACAGAAGTAATGCTACTATTGTTGGGGCTAATGGAATCATCCAGAAAAATCATTAGTATACAGAAGAGGTCTACCGGGATACATAAATCATTGCTCCTTTAACAGTTCATTAAGACATGTTGAACATTTAGGGGAAAGCTCAATCATATCATCTCCCTTGTTTGGAAGAAATAATGCAAGAATAGCACATAGAGGTCTAAAGTATGGGAAGTATTCTTAAAGTTAGAATAGAGGATATAATCTTAGGTGTGCAAGAATGACAACTTCATTAGACTCCGCTATCGAGTCCTAAGGTGGTTGTAAAAATGGGACAGAACTCCTCACATCGGGAAATATGTGCTATTTACTGGCTTTTAGGAAAAGGACTGGTGAGCAGCTTAGGTTTTTCTCCCCAGTGAACGGTTACGGGTCAGTAGAATACATGACGTCTACACAAAAGGTACTATATAACCAACTTCTTTCCTTATTTTCCATCATAATTAGGTGGTCATTGTTCAATAAAAGTCAGATCTTCTAGGAAATCGAGACATCAAGGGATTGAAATAAAGTGCCTGAACATATAAAAACCCTCCAAGATAAAACAGACAGGTCCTAAAAATCTTTCCATTGTCCTACTCCCAGTAGTAAAGTTCAAACAAGCACCCTTGAAAGTAGTTCTTAAACAGTAGATCAATTATCCTTGGGTATCAGGAATCCAAAAAAATAAATAAAATCAAAGTCCTCCATCTTAGTCTCTAGAAATTTCAGCTAGAGAAGTTCTTGTGGTTTAGTGTAGATTGAAGCTATTTTCAGCCAGCATATATGGTCTTTTGCAGGAGTAGCTCCTTTAATGTCAGAATCTAGATTAACACCTTATAGCCTCCTTTTAGAGTCCAAACGGTTAAAGGAATGACTATACAGACTCCATTTTCATCTCATTTAGAAAAGTAAATGTGAAGTTCTTACTGGGGTGATCTCAGGTTAAATTAGGTTTCCGTAATACCCAGCACATCGCCCCATCCAAGCACATAGTAGGAAAAAGTCATCTGTTTTGAACCTCACTGGAATGCCCAGCCTATGCATGTGTGCACAATCAACTCCCATAGAAGAATCTTTGGGCCAAGGTACTCTGGCATTACTCCCATATCCCGGGGGTGAGGAGCTTGGAAGGAGATAAAACCTATCAAACCCACTATTTCTTTTAATAAGTGGCTCTGAAATAGTGTTTTTCTTGCAGTGTTTGTGAACTGGCAGAGGGAAGCCTGGTCTCCAGGACAATTGGAGATACGGCTTTCCTAACTCATTATATATAAAGCAGCTTTTGTTAAGATTTTGCTTTAGATCCTTGGGAAGTTGTTTGTGGAATAAAAACAGCCTCACAGTATCTTGTGATTAGACCTTACTGGTTCTGTGCCACAGAGCCTACTGCTAGCAGGCTTTGCTTTGGCAGTCTAGGCAGGGGGATCTCCACCTAAATTGTGCATGGAGATCACCTGAAAGTCACTTGAGGCACCTAAAGACCAGCTCCAGGCAAGCTCAGCTGGGTTGGCTTAGTGCCTGGTCCTAGAATGCCCCAGGTGACTCCTATGCACACAAAACAGAGCCACAGGTTGGGCTTATTAAAACCTGCCCTAGTGTTCTTTGCTTCAGGCATTGATTTCACCTGGGAATTTACTCTCAATGGGTTCCTTCCTCAAGATGAAGTTGCTGGTACTTCTCAAGTCTCTTCCTCAGACTAGAGAGGATACGTACTTCTCTAAGGCACTTGCTCCGCCATTGTTGAATTCCATATTTTCAGGTATATTTGCCTGAACAGGAAAAACCTATACACATACTTGTAAAACCTCGGTCACACTGAACTCACAGTAACATTTTTCCACCCCTCTTACACTCCATCTCCAGCCAAGGAAATCCCAGGTTATGACCCACTCTCCTCAGACTTGAGGTAGAGCGTCAGCTGAGCTAATGCTTCTCTTTAGGTCTCAAACTAGCAGTTTACAGCTCATGAAGCCCCTGGTATTGTGGATCTGATACCATCTTGGCTGTCAAGCAATAGTTCGTGGTTTTCTACCTGGCTTTCCTAAGAGACCTACAGACCATGGTACCCTCTAAATCAGGAATATTCAATTTAGCCTGCACATTAGCATCACCTGGAGTTCTTAAACACCTTCGCGCCCCAGCTACACTGCAACTCAGGAGACAGACTGACCTTGGGCAGATAGGGAGGAACGGCCCCTTATTAACAATAAATCAGAAAGTACCAGACCTTCTGACACACCTGCTCCCTGGAACAAATGCCCTGGACCCTATCTTGGTTTAGCAGCTACACAGTAACTCCCCATCAAAAGGTCCTGCCACTGTAACCCATATAAGCCTTCCCTCCACTTAGCAGCCTTCTTAAGGAGCCCCTCCTGGGTAGCGGGAGTCTCTCTTCATTCTTGCCCTAATAAACCTGGTGTCTGTGCTGCTCTTAACCTGGTTCTTTGGTTCCATCCTTTGACCTCATCTGAACAGGATTATCGGGTTTTTAAGAAGCAGTTCCACAACCACGTAAGTCAGAAGCTCTGGGGATGGGGGAACGATGGTTTTATTTTCTACCCACCCCCCCCAACCAACCATGAAAGCCAGTAAAAAATAAAGCCTCATTTGAAGTGGAGTCCAGAAGCTCTGAAAGGAGAGCTCTCGTACTCCTGGGCAGCCTGTATAACCAGCTCAGAGAAGGAAAACAATTCTTACCTTGACAAAGGAGGTCACTTCTCATGCAGGAATTTATCACTTACCTTGAAGGAAAAAAAGGAAGACCACTCCCTTCCCCAGCAGCAACACACTAGTCACTGCTTGCCACCAGGGAGAAACCTCCACAGCCTCAAACTCTTGTTCTCCAATAAACTTCTGTTCAACCCCCTTACCCTCCCCCCCCCATTTCCTGTTAGAGCTGACCTTTCTTCAGGCACTTCGGACTTGCAGGTCTGATTTGCAATTCTCTGCTATGCCTACAAAACCCCATGTTTTGCTAGGAACATAGCTATTTTTTAAAAAAAAATATTTGGGAGTGCCATGGGGTGGGGGGTGGGTGGGGGAGGAGGGAAGGGAGAGAGAAAGAGAATCTCAAGCAGGTTCCTTGCTGTCAGTTCAGAGCCCAACATGGGGCTTGGGCTCAGGAACTGTGAGATCATGACCTGAGCCAAAATCAGACACTTAAGGACTGGACTGAACCACCCAGGTGCCCCAGTTAGCTATTTTAAGGTCTTCACCCCCCACCCCAAATCAGTGACTCAGCTGTGAGAGCTTACTAAAGCCTCAGGGTACTCTCCTAGCCCCAGGCGAGGCCTTCCTGCAGCCCTCGGCTTAGAAGACCACAAGGGGACCCTGTTGCAGGTTATAAGGACACCCCTGCCGGCAAAACCAAAACCCCACGAGCTTTCGCCAACTGCAAAATTAAGCTATTGTACAGAGCGGGCTTAAAGACTTTGTGAATGAGCTTCCTACTGTTGCTACAAGTTTCCAGTAAGTTAGTGGCTTATAACAAGTGAAATTTACTCGCTTACAGTTCCGGAGGTCAGAAGTCCGCAGTAGGTCACACTGGGCTAGAATCAAGGCATCAGCAGGGCTGCATTCTTTCAGGAAGCTCAGGGGGAGAAGCCCTCGCCTTAGGTTTCCCAGCCTCCAGAGGCTACCTGCGTTCGTTCCTCCGTGTGGGTTAGCACAACCATCTGGAAACCGGCAACCGCCCCACCCCGACTTCTGCTTCTATGTTGGGGTTTCCTGGCTGCCTCTCTCTTCAATTTATAGGGACGCTTGTGATTACTTACATTGGATCCACCCTGGTAATCCAGGCTACTCTCCTCATCTGAAAGTCAGCTGATCAGATTGACCATTTGCAACCTTAATTCCTCCTTGTCATGTAGTGTAACATACAGGTTCTAGGGATTAGGACGTGATAGCTTTGGGTGTGGGGAGCCGTGTTTTCTTCCACCACAGTTCAGGCTTCAGAATTACAAACAACTGTGTGACTATAAAAGCCTATGTCTGGCTGGCTTCAATTAAAATGTCCCGTACAAACCCCAAGTCCACAATACTATGCCTCTCGGGGCTTCCAAATGCCTCAATTGCTGCATATATTTCACTCTCTTAGCATTTACTCCATTTCTCTTAGTTCCGGCTGTCTATTCACCCGGTATTGATAATATATACACCAAACTGCAAGTTCTGCTCTCCTCCTCCAAAAGTCCTAACAAAATGAGAGAAAGTATTTTAAGTTCAATATGGTGTTCAGGATACCAGGAAGTTTTAATATTTTTCATGCCTTTTCTAAGAGTTTTTGTCTAATTTCTTATAATAATATCAGATTATTCCAAAACCGTAAAACCCTCTAAATATAGTAACTTTGAGATAATACTACCAAAGTGCACTTTTATTCATGGTACATGTGGATTACAGGGACTCTGCTTCCTTTCGCCCTTCTAGAACCATGGCTGATAGAGACCTGACATCTTTCAGCACACAGTCTGGAATATTTGGTTACTACAGAAGAGGACAAGACCCAAACCCTCCTCATTGCCTTGAGCCTGGAAGTATCACCTTCTTTTCTGATCGTAACCAGTTGGCCAGACCTAATCATATGGCCCTAGCTTAACCACAAGGTAGCTCACGAAATATTTGGTTAGCACTCTATCTGTGCACATGGCAAACCTAAAACCTAAATCCTATAAATATTCATCTGTTCCATGAGAGTAAACCCCCACGAATTATCCTTTCTTTTCCACTTATAACTCATATTCGTTAAAAGTCTTGTTCGTCTTGTGTACTAGATATACCAAATTCAATCACTTCTTACCACATCCACCAATACCAATCTCTTCCCAATGGATTTGGGTCTATACACCATATACACAGTGAAATCTTCTTTTCTATTACTTTTAAATGTTTTAAATGGCATGCATGTCTTTTCCAATTTGTGTGTGTGTGTGTGTGTGTGTGTGTGTGTAGTGCACATACAAATAACACATACAAACCACTTCCTGATTATGTATATAAAGTTATTCAATAGCATATGGGTACATGGTATACTTTATAAAGCAACATATTGCTGGTATAGAGAATCCACATAAAATTCAATATTACATTTTAAAATAGTATTTTAAACTAAGCAACACTGAAAAATATAGACAAAATTACTGAATAAATAAATAAATAAATAAATAAATAAAATGGAACAAAAATTCACAGAATTATATCAGTTGATAGGAAATATTGCATTTATATCTCATTGACAGTATAATCAGTTTCACTTTTATATAGAACTAGAAGCAGTTTAAACAATTCAAGTACTCTTTCTCATTGATTGCTTTATTTATAAATGAGCTATATTTCTCAATAATAAAACATTGTTTAAGATTTGTCTTACAGGGATGCCTGGGTGGCTCAGACAGTTGAGCGTCCCACTCTTGATTTTGGCTAAGGTCATGATCCCAAGGTTGTGGGATTGAGCCCTGCATCAGTCCTCATGCTCAGCATGGAGTCTACTAAAGATTCTCTCTGTCTCTCTCTCTCTCTGCCCCTCTCCCCGACTCTAGCTCTCTCTCTAAAAATAATAATAATAAAATTCACCTTATGTAGCTTTTTTAGAATGCATAAATATAGGAGATAAATAAGTTTTATAATATTCAAAAGGCAATTACCTATTCAGTTGTTAGGAGTGTTAAATTAATCATCACATGTCAGTGGTCTAGAGAACAAATGCAAGCATGTAGTGAGTACCAAATCTTGATGTTACGATTATTGATATTCTAGCAGTTTTCATAGATTGGTAGTGGGAGAAAACAAGTTGCAATGTATTAATGGGAATGGTAGAAAGAAAAATTCTTAAAAGACATGTAAGTCATGCACAGTGAAAACAGTTTAAGTATTTAATGAGTCTTGCATGGCTGGGATACTGTCTAGTACCAACTTATTTCAGCTTTCAGTAAATGTGAAAGTATGGCCCACCTCTCGAGAACCCATATTCAGAACAGGGCATGAGCAATGTCCAAAAGAAGAAAGCACTGGATTATGTCAATTCTTGAGATTTTAAGGAACGTTGAAACCCTGTTTTCCAACAATTTCTTCTCTCCTCTATCTGCCAATCATAGTTTTTTCAAAGAAGGAATATGTTATGATAGCTGAAATTTGGGTGATAAAATCTGAGTGGATAAAATTCAATTATGTTACAGTTAATTCAATTTACATTAACTCAGCCCTTACTTAACTACTTCTGACACTTTACTAGACACTTATCACGATGAAGTGTATTGCTGGCTTTTGAATCCTGTTGTAGGGAAAAGAGGTATATTTACTTAATAGTACACCATCTTTTCATATGTGCCACAACACGGCATGAAAAGGAATTTTTACCAGGAAATTATTAATAAGATAAATTACCATTGTGTTAGTCCCTACACAGTAAATGAAATGTTGAAAAATAGAGAATAGAAGAAAAAATTCCAAAGAGGGAAAAAACAGGAAGAACATTATCAAGTTTCAAATAAGAGTGCAACTATGTAACAGGATTTCTCTTGAGGTCTGCTAAAATAACAACCATGGCCTAATCTAAGAGTGAAAACAGATTTTCGGATTCATCTCCAGCTATATTTTACCTCCTAGAACACATTTATTATTTAATTCCATAAGATAAATGGTGATGACTTGGCTTGTTATGATGACTTTTCTTTTATTCGTGCATTTATCAACACCAAATTTTCGATTCTGAGGATGCTTTTATAGCACTGATCAATCAAAGGCCATTGCTCAAGTGGCTTTGGCCTCTTCAACCATAATATTGCTTGTTCAATTTGTTTTTATCAGATTGATTACAGAAAGCTTAGCTGTTTTTGTGCCTGAATATAGAGCAGAGACTACCTAACTCAGAGACTTGTTTAAATCTGATAAATTACTAAAAGAGCTCTGTTGGGTTCATTTTCTGTGATGCATTTTTATGTTTATTTTACACTCATTTGTTGTGCAGCATTTAGGTTGTTTTCAATTACTCTCTGTGGTAACACTAAATATCATTGTCATTTTATGCATGTTTCTCCTTCTATTTTAATTTTTTTTCCTTAAAGGTTTTCCTTAAGAAGTACAATTGAGTGAAATTGTGTGAATATTTTTAATATCCATGGTACACAGTGCCAGATTACTTAAAAAAAAAGCTGTGCTTATTTCCATTCCCAATATACAGGTAACTATCCTGTTCTCTGTCCTCTTGTCTTAATCAGAAGTGCTTTACATGGTCAGTTAACCCCTCTTCAAGCTGACTAAAGTGCCCGAGTGCTTATACATAAAGTGAATATTTTTAATTTTAATTTTAATTTACAGATGAATTAAAAATTTTTTAGTTTATTTATATATTTTTGAGAGAGAGAACACACACACACCTGCAGAAGTAGGAGAGGGGCAGAGAGAAGGAGAGACAGAATCCCAAGCAGACTCCACACCATCAGCACAGATCCTAGTGCAGGGCTTGAACTCACCAACCGTGAGATCATGACCTGAGCTGAGATCAGGGGTTGGAGGCTTAATGGACTGCACCACCCAGGAGCCCCTACAGATGAATTGAAACATATAGGACAAATGTAACTATACTCAGAGGAACTAAGAATAAAATTAGATATAGAAGAACTTTTTTTTTCTCTTTTGTAGTTTGAAAACAGCATAGGGGCCCCTGGGTGGCTCAGTTGGTTAAGCGTCTGACTTGATTTCAGGTCAGGTCATGATCTCACAGTTTCTTGAGTTCGAGCCCCACATCGGGCCCTACAGTAATAGTGCGAACCTGGTTGGGATTCTCCCTCTCCTTCTGGCCCTCCCCTATTTGCACTCTCTCTGTCTTTCTCAAAAATAAACAATAAATAAATAAAAAACTTTAAAGAAAACAACAGCATAGAAGAATGAGTTAATAAGAACTACCTTGCCTATTAGAAACAGCTAGGACTCCTTCATAAACATGTAACAACAAAAAACAAAGTTAAATGCAAACTTGATCTTGAAAGAAAGGGTGATTCCATTTTGCAAGAAGTGCTGAGCTGCTACCATAGCAGGTCCGGATAGTGAAAGATAAGAGTAGAAATTTTTTCTTGGAAATGGGCCTATGTTCTAGGCCTTTAGACAGAGCTGGGAGAGAGGGATTCAGGTGCAGATGATTTATTCAAGAATGCTCTTCAGGAAAGCCCATAGAGAGCAAATGAAGCAGGTCAGGAGAAGGGAAAGCCTTGGCATAACCCATAGGGAAGACTGTGGAGTATAAAAGTATTTACACTTTATAGCCTGACTTCACTGGGACATTGGCTGTGGCCTGGGCTGTGGCAGCCAGGTGCCCTCCGATCAGATGGCTCCTCTCAACCAAAAGCCATTTGTTAAAGAAAAGGGGTGGCATTAAGTCATGAGAAGTCCATACTTACAGCAGCTGGGGGATTGATATCCTGGTGTGCTAAAAGGCATCTGTGGGGGACTAGAGTTCACTACAAGAACCTAACATTGGAGCTGTCACTTCAGAAAGCTCATGGGCTCATAAAAGAAAGCAAAATACCCCACTTATTGAATCAAAGAAAACAATGAAGCTTATCTGTCTCTCCCTGTGATTTTGGTTGGAAAACAGAAAAGAAAAGAAAAAAAAAAAGCCTTTCATGAAAAATACAAATCTCAAGCCTCCTCCTCGCATGGATAAGAACCAGTCTAAATTACTCACATATTAAGGTAAAAGAAGAGCCCAGAAATTAATATAAAAACTGATGCTGACTCGGTAATACCATTATAAAGCCCAGCGGGAAGCAACGTCATGTTTTCTCTTGATTTTTTCAGTACCCCAAATACGTAGTTGGATGATGACTGGCAGGACACTGAAAAGAAGCTGTCAGTGAAAGACAAAGTCCACGTAAAGAGACAACTCCTGTAAGATGAGTCAGTAGAGACTCTACTGAGAAGAATTAAAAATGAAATATTAGCTAGATGGTGAATAGCACTTTCCCTGTCATAAAGAATTTTTGAAATATTTGCTTTTACAAACCCCCCCACTGTTTTTTTTTAAACATGACTAAGTTAATTGATTACTGAATTTCCTATCTAAAAAATGGTACTGTGTGTGTATTTGTTTATATGTATATTTCTGTGAGAGTATATATATGGTTAAATGCGTAGACCTTGAGTTCACCTCCTGGCGTCAATTTTGCCTGCTTTTCAGAGTCCAGAGCTCTAATGCAACCCACGCTTTGGTCAGAGTGAAGGCAGCTGTGTCTGGCTCTGGGGAAGGCCTGATCTGGTTTCTGCCTCGTCCTGGAAAGAGAGGAGTCTGATGTGCTCAGTTCTAGAGCCTTTCCAGAAAACTGGAATGTAAATTGGCCCAATCAAGTTGGTTCATCCTTAGCCAACATTCATCTTTCCTTTTTCCTGCCCTTGCCATTACTGTTTGTTCAAACGTTACCTGTCTTCAAAATTCTGACATCACTTGTCTGCTGTTTCTTGTTCATTCTCTTTGTTTTTGTGTGTTTATTTCTTTATTGTGACATTCATGGAGTTGCAAGCGATTGATTAGAGATTAAAACGTGCCAAATTTAAGTGGAATTCGTTGTCCTTATTTTCTGTATCAATATTACCAGAGGGCTGTTTATTACTCATAACAAATCACTAGATTTTGTTTATTTGGGCACTCCTCTAAGTCACCTGTGCTTTCTAGATCATTAACCTATGATTTTAGTTTTATTATTTCCACCCTGCTGCTTGTATTTCCCTTATTTTACTTTTGTTTCCCTATTTTTAATGTTTATTTATTTATTTTGAGAGGGAGAGAGAGAGAGAGAGAGCACACAAGCATAAAGAGGAAGGGAGAGAGAATCCCAAGCAGTCTCCACCCTCAGCACAGCACTGCCACAGGGCTTGATACTCAAAAACCTTGAGATCTTGACCTGCGCTGAAATCAGGAGTTGGACACTTAGTGGATTGAGCCATCCAGGTACCCCTCCATAACTTTTTATATTGAAATATTAGCTCATGAATTTTATTCTTTCATTTGTTTTTAAATGTAATGGTTTAAGGCTAGAAATGTCTAAGGTTTGCATATATATGTATATATATATATACATATATATGCATATCATAGTTTTTATAAGAATATTTCTACTACTGTTCAGTTCTAAAGAGTTTCTCATTTCTATTATAATTTCTTCTGTAACTGATAGAATATTAAAATATATTTTAATTCGTTTATGTAGTTATATATGAATGTATCTTTTTTTAGAATCTCTAATTGATTTGCATTGTGGTTAAAGGTTTGTGGAGTATATGAAACTAATTTTTTCACATTCATTAACATTTGTTTACTTTGTGCCTTGTCAGATGGCCAATTTTGAAAAATATTTAAGGTATTCTTGAAAAAATGTGTATTTCTGATAGGTAAGTGTAAACCTTGTTTATCTATTAGTAAGATGATACTTCTTAATATTATTATTCAACATTTCTAAATCATTACTCTTTTTTTAAGGTTGCCTGCCTAACAACTCTCAGTAGAGGCTATAACTTTCTCCTACTTTGAATTAGGATTTGAAAAACTGTCCTCGTAATTCTGACAATTATTATCTATTTTAAAACTGTTTACTGAATCAGACATGATCATATTTTTCCATCTTGAGAATTGTTCCTGTTAACATTGTCTTCAACGATGCTTGAGATTTTCTATATAAACAATCATGCCATTTGAAAATAGGAGCAATTCATTTTTTGTTTCTAATATTTTGCCTGTTACATGTTTTATTTATTTTTATTTCATTATTATCCTGCCCAGGTATTTCAGTAAGATATTCAATAAGTGCAGTAACAGTGAACATCTTTGCCTTGGTCTTAATCTTATGGGAAAAGCATTCATTCTTTTACCATTAAATGGAATACAGTATTAGCTGTAGTTTTTCAGTATATGTTCCTAACCAGTTTGAGGAAGCTCCCATCCATTCTTATGCGAGTTTTTAGCATGAGTGGATTCAATTTCGTTAAATATGTTTTTCTGCAAATAATAACATTGTCAAATGCCCCCTTCCACCTATAGTCAGTTGATGTGTTGTATTATATTGAAAGGTTTTTAAACGTCAAGTCAGGTTTACATTTTTTTAGATAAACCTCACTTGGTATTGATGTATTATCATCTTCATATATTGTTGGATCCTGTCTGTTAATATTTTGAAGAGTTCTGCATCTTTATTCATGAAGGATAGTGTGGTTTTCTCATGTTTTGTCTACTTTTGGTATCTGGGTAATACAGGCCTCATAAGGTGAATTGGGGAGCATTCTCTGCTTTTCTATATTCTTGAACAGTATGTGTAGAATTGGTTTTATTTATTCCTTAAGGTTTTGGTATCACATACAAGTAAAACTCTCTGGATCTGAAGTTTTCTTTATGGAAAGCTTTTAACTACGAATAGAATTTCATTAATAGGTTCAGGATTATGCAGTTTATCTCTTCTTGAGGAATATTTAATAGTTTGCACACTTCAAAGTATTGGTCATTTCATCTGAGTTGTCAATTTATGGGTATAAAATATTTTGCAGTGTTCCATTATTATCTTTTGAATGTCAGTCTTCAGTGATGATACCACTTTCATTTGAGAAACTTGTTATCTGTGTTTTCTTACTTTTTTTCTTCATCACTGTAGCTAACTGAAGTTAATCAGTTATACTGAGCTATGTTTTCACCAAATTGAAAATGAAATAAAGTCTCCATTTATTCATATCCTTCAACAATAAGGCCAGGTTGGCAGGTGATTGTGGAAACCTTAGGTGATTCTCGGTCTTTAATTATGAACCTGAAGCTTGAAAGTGTTAATTTGCTATAGTGGATAATTACATCTTAAAAGAGCACTGTTTTTCCATTTTAATGCCTTATGATTTCAGTTCTTGAAAGAGTGAAGTAATACTGGAAAATACTAATGGCAGTGGAGAACCTGCATTAATTCCAGTGAGATAGTTTATATTCTCCAATCATTTCTGATGAGCCAAGAGAAAATGTAAAATATCTGCATTTATTACAAACAATTTAGCTTACTGATTATTGTGATTTGCATTCTATTTACATATTTGCTTTTCAGAGCTAAATTGATACCAACATCAACCATACAAGAATTTCTGGTAATTCAGTTAGAAATAATTAGTGCATCTCCATTACCGGATGTGCCAGTATGTTTTCTCCCCTTTAGGCTGGGGAGACAGTACTTTACAGCTTACGATACTTTATCCTTATCAGGACCCTCAATGAAGCTGAAGCTATGGTAGGAAAAAAATAGCCATGTCTTTGGTCCTCAGCAAGGAGCAGATATATCTGACCAGAAGATGGCTTTATATATTATGATGATTTCTCTGTACTGTATTGTATTTTATAATCAAAATCAGTCTGTTTATTGAATTTAAGTTACAAATTCAATAACATGCTAGACCTGTCCTTAAAGGTTTAATAGTATACCAGAGCCATAATCCTGGAGATTGGAGGACTCTTTAGGGGACCAGGTCCAGCTCAGTGCACCCAAGCAAAACTTACATCCTCACATCCTCAGGGCTGGTGTTGGCCACATCCCTGGATCTTGTCACATAGTCCGTGCGTATTAAATGCGGTGTTTTTTTTTTTTTTTTTTTTTTTTTTTTTAATCTCATGGAAGGGATTATCCACATCTGAAGACTTCTTTTAATAAGATTACTGTCACACGTATTTGATTTTAAGCCTGGATATCATAAAATGCATCATTCTTGACACTGTACTGAAATTTGTCTCCTCATACCCTTGACCCTTCTGTGCTATTTATGCCTCCTGAAGATGAGCAAAGTTACTTTAATCCCTTCTCAAATCACACCCCTCCCCATAAAATCTTTCCAAAGACAGTTACCAAATGGCTTTTTTTTAACTCCCTGATTCCTCAGATTTTTCTCCAGATATAATGCTTTAAAGAGCACTCATTATTTGACTTCTTTTTTAGTTATATGAGGATTTATGGTTACTATATATTTTATATATATAAATTATCATTATATGTATATATATATATATATATATATATATATATATATATATATAAAATACAGTAGCCCATCCAAAGCAAAAGGGTAAGTTTCTGAAAACTCCTCTGTAAGCATATTAAAAACAAACATAACTATGTCATAAAATGAAAAGGATAAGTGGGGCTTAAGTAATAATAAATAAGTTTTATCTAACTAACCCAGGATAACTTTTTTCCAGTGGTTGTATTTTGTAGCTCATCATCCAGAATTATATATCCCCTAAAACTACAGAGGCAATTTCTCTGAAGTTGCTTTTCCGAAATAGGTTCTTTTATTAATAGAATCATATCCCCCCAAAATAGATATATTGACTTCTGAACCCTGGTATTTGTGAATTTGATCTTATTTGGAAACAAGGTCTTTGTAGGCATACATGAATTAAATGAGGTTGTTGGTGGGAGTGCTAATTGCATACAACTGGTATTTTGTTTTGTTTTATTTTCTTAATTTTCTTAATGTTTTTATTTATTTTTGAGAGAGAGAGAGAGAGAGAGAGAGAGAGAGAGAGAGAGAGAGAGAGGGAGAGGGGTAGAGGGAGAGGCAGACACAGAATCAGAAGCAGATTCCAGGCTCTGAGCTATCAGCGCAGAGCCTGAGGCGGGGCTCCAAGTCATGAACCCTGAGATAATGACCTGAGCCGAAGTCAGATGCTTGGCCGACTGAGCCACCAGCTTCCCCTATAATTGGTATTTTTCTTTAAAGTGTTTATTTATTTATTTTGAGTGAGAGAGAGAGTGTGCACACTCAAGGGAGGGAGAAGCAGAGAGATAAAGGGAGATAGAGAATCCCAAGCAGGCTGTGTGCTATCAGTACAGAGCCTGACATGGGGCTCAATATCTCATGACCCATGAGATCATGACCTAAACCAAAATCCAGAATTGGACGGTTAACTGACTAAGCCACCCAATCGCCCCCAACTGGTGTTTTTTATAAGAGGGACATTTTGATACAGACACATGGGGAGACTATCATGTGAAGATGGAAGCAGAGACTGGAGTGAAAAAGCATCCATAAGCCAGGAAACACCTGGAACTAATAGAAGCTGGATGGAGGAAGCAAGGAAAGATACTCTCCTAGAGGCTTTGGAGGCAGCAGGGACATGCTGACATCTGGATTTGAGACATTCAGCCTCTACAACTGAGAGATTAAATTTCTGTTTTAAGCTACCTATTGTGGTCATTTGTTATGGCACATTGTTATGGGAATCTAATACAGGGTAAAAGTATTCATTAGCAAAACAACTCAATTGCTGCATTAATTTGGGCTCTTCAAAAATTAGATTTATCATGCTGTACTCTAATTTTATCATCTTCTTGAGGTGATCGGCTAGGGACATATTCTAACTGGGGCTTTTATACTTCTGAAGTTGGCCATAAATGGCTAGTGTCAAAACTGGAACAAGACAAGTTTTACAGAATAAAGGTGGATAGTGGAATATAGAGCTGAGCCCCAAGAAGCAACATCTTTTTGGGTTTCCATTTGGTTGGTCTAATGTACTGGAATATAACCATGGTTGAAGGTAACCTTCCATTGTTTGGGGATAGCAGTATCTCTTCAGTTTTCTAGTTTTTATTTGTTTACTAGTAATACTAAATAGGTAAGGAAAAGAGGGACATTGCATGAAATAATGACATTTTTAAGAAAATAAGAACTACTGCTCTGGCAGTGAACTATGGGATAAATGAGAGTAAAGAGACAGTGGAATCCAGGAACAAACACTAGGATTGTTGTTGCAAGACTCTAATGGTGTAAAATGAGAACCATAATCTACAGGAAAGAAACTATAGCCAATCTGATTTCTAGAGAAAGCAAATTTAGTACTGGAGGATCTATGAACCATTTTCAATATATTAGGAAAGAGAGAGAGAGAGAGAGAGAGAGAGAGAGAGAAATTCTTAACATTTATTCATAATAAGACTGATAAACTGTTTTAAAATTTTCAGGTTTATTTGGTTTTATCTTAAATGAAATGAACTTAGTTTTGAAACCTTGAATACCTAATGGGAAAAATAAAATGTTTTAATACCAATTCATTTTTAACGAGCAAAGCAGTGTGTTAGGGGAAAATTACATAAAGGGTTTTTAATGGTGGCAGCTCAGGGTCATTGCCTTAGGCCTGGTTCATTCTCCACAGTGCATGTTCCTTAGTGGCCTGATATCCTGCTGTCTGCTCAATCAGCAATGTTAATTAGAGGAAGAAACAGAACCAAGGTTATTCTTGCTTCAGAATTAAGAACAATTTTATTTTCAGAGAAATACATAATGACTTCTCTAAATTCTATGAGGATATGTACATATAAGAGTTAAAAGAATTCCAAAAGTGATGTACCCTATTTATTGCCAAAATATGAAGCTAATTTATATTCATTTATACTGAAAGTAGGACACACTTGACAGCTATTAATCCATACAGTAATTAACATTAGCTTTGCAAGCTGAAGATAATATAAAAAGCTTATGCTGTGATATAAAATGTTTCAATGGATCATAATTAACACACAACTTGAGTTTCTGATTAACCATTTTTCTTAGATTGTTTTATAGGTTATGCTTAATTAATGAAAATGAATGTAAAATTTTTGTACTATATGCTGGAAGTCCAAAAAAAAGAATTACTATAATTTCATTTTGCTATTATTCTTCATGTATTGATTAAAATTTGAGTGGTTTTATAAGGGATTACTATTACTATCACAAAGTCTTATTTCATTAAAAAAAAACAAAAACAATGTCTTGCTTTCTTTCTAGGAGTCTAAAGAACATATTATAAGTGTTGCTATAGAAAAATTTGATTATTAAATCATATTTAATAAAAACTAAATACATATAGAATTGTCACTCACTGACTACTTTTTTTGTAGAAAACTATTTGAATTTTTTATATTTTCTAAAAATCTATGCCTGCATTTTAAGAAAACATTAAAAATGTAGATGCTGAAAATCATGTCTTAACATATAACATCGAAATCCTTAAATAACTGTTTTTTAAAAATGAAAGATGTGTGGTAATTTACTACTACTAAAATTGCTATAATATTGTTCTTGTATCCAAAATGCCCCCTTTAAAACACCTAATATGACCTAATTATTTTATTTGAAATACTATGAATGCTGACCAAATTTCTTTTGAATATGAACATCCTTTTGTAAAATGACTGAAATAATGAGGATATTGTCTGTGAAAAAGTAACTCAAACTCTTTTACTTGTGGTTTCATAGATGATAGATAATAAACCAAGGTCTGGATTCCTCTCCTATGTGGGACAGAGAATATTATTCTATTTCACGAGGACAAATTGCATTCCTGGTCTATTTAGTCACATTAAATGAATACCACTTTTTCAAAGAAGAATTTATATAAAGTCATAAATTATTAGTACAGAACAACTCAAACCACTACAAAACCCCACTGATTAGCAATGAATTTGAGGTATTGCATATTTTTATCCTTTTTATCGTTTTAATCAGATTAATTTTCAAAGTCCTCAATTATCTATTCATAGCTCTCTGATTACCATTCAACCTAGATACTAATTTACACACTAAAATCAGTCAATCCCTTCAGGACTCACATGAACATCTGCAGGGCAAAAGTCATTCAATGCATTTTAGCTTGGAGTCAAGGGCTATTGCTGAAAGAACATAATATCCCTTTGGTTTGAATTTATATCTAGATTTTAAACAACCATAACAGCCCCATTCTTTCTAAAATGATCTTGCTTAAGCAAAAAATCAACTGTATATCAATTTATTGGTAAAATTTCTGTGATGGCATTCTTCAGATTATTTCAGCAAGTGCTAGGATTGATTGACCATTTCAGTGAAAGTCAGCCAGTGGGAATGGAAATCATAGAAGTACAAAGGACTCTAGCATTCCTTCTCTATCAGTGAGGGTTATGTCCCTGGAAAGCATCACTGAAACACAAGAGGGAGCTAATTCATTCTAATGGATTATATGTGAACATGGAGCATTCCTGTTCAGAATTTGGGAACATCAACACAAGCCTTGCTCTCAGGCAGAGTGTGTCCTCACAAGAAACTCTTCCTTTCTCACATCACAACCTCCAGTCAGTTTTTTTGGTTCTCTGGTTCCTTTAACTTCCTTGCTCTACCTGAAATCTCTGCCTTTCTTCCATTTCAAACACCTCTTGGATCTTGACAGTCTTCACAATTACATGGTGGGAAATAAGCTAAGCCTCTTTCTTTTCCCATTGGCTTTGACCTTAAATATTCATACACTTGGGAGGTACCCACGATTGCCTAAAGGGGGCATGGGCTTGGACACCTGAGATCCTGTGTCTACACAAAGTCCTTCCCATGGATTTTCTCTCTCACCTCACCTTTCCAGTTGCGCTCTCTCTCTCTCTCTCTCTCTCCCCCCAAAAGAAGTATATACGCACCTCCTGGCCACCCTGAGTCTTGCTATGCTGCATTTTTATGTGTATAAATATCTCCAAGGTGCCAAATAAAGGGATTATTCCAACTCTTTTTCATTTCAGTAAGACCTATTTTCTATCTTTTGAGAGAGACTAAATTTTCTCTCTTAAGTAGAAACTAAAAGAGAACCAGTGGTCTTAGGATTTGTATTAATACAAATATTTTCATTGAAAAGTGTATTCAGTCTTTTCATGATAGAAAGCAATTCTAATTTGCCTTCTTGGTTAGACAATGAGGACTAGGTTTGCCAATTAGCCTATATGGTAGATATATTTGAAATTAATGGAGCTACATGTGCAGCTCCAGAGTTTTCCTGAAAATATATTTAAATCATGTGATGAAAATTTATTTATGTATATTTGTGTATTGAGATTAAAAACAATTTGTCCAAATTATCCAAATATTTTAAACACATTTCTTTCTAAGGGGAAAATTAACAGGTATAGTATACTTCTAAGAAACTAAAAATGTCTTTAGTTTGACTTTAGATTGACTTTAATAACTGGGGAAGAAATCTTTGTACATTTCTTTGCCTCCACAAAATTGAAAGGATGGGCAAATTAAATTGCCAGAAAATAAATTAATAAAAATTAACTTGTAATGATCAATCACTGTGTGATTTCTAGCCTATAAATCCAAAGTCATTCAAATCATTGAATGAAATATTATAATGAAACACCTTCCATTCTCATTTACATAAACACGTTTCCTCAGCGTTGGCATCTAAAAAATATATTGCTATAAAAGTCATTACATACTTGGGCTTCATTCTAGCAATAAGTATTAGGTTTTTCCTGTCATTAAGAAAAACATTTCCCAGTGATTAGTCATTAGCAAAATTTATAGCATTTTATGTTGTTTTTTTATTAATCACCTACTATTAATAATTGAAATGAAAACTCAATTTACATAATTTCTTTTAAAACTTGGAGGCTTCTAATCATAGAAATAAAAATTGCATTTCAAGTGTAATGTAGAGTATGATGAAAGGTTTTTCATTCCAGGGATGTATGATACAGGATTAGTGAAAGATGCTAGCATAAAACTCTGGTATGGAAATCAAGGGTTAGCACAGATTTTAAATGAAAAGGAGACATCAAAAAATTACCACCTGTTAAAGAAGTGCTTATTCATGTACTTTTAATTTTTTTTTTAACATTTATTTATTTTTGAGACAGAGAGAGACAGAGCATGAACGGGGGAGGGGCAGAGAGAGAGGGAGACACAGAATCCGAAGCAGGCTCCAGGCTCTGAGCCATCAGCCCAGAGCCTGACACGGGTCTCGAACTCATGGACCGCGAGATCATGACCTGAGCCGAAGTCGGACGCTCAGCCGACTGAGCCACCCAGGCGCCCTTCATGTACTTTTAAAAGGATGATTATTATTATTGGGGCGCCTGGGTGGTTCAGTCAGTTGAGTGTCTGACTTCGGCTCAGGTCATGATCTCACGGTCCGTGAGTTGGAGCCCTGTGTCAGGCTCTGTGCTGGCGGCTCAGAGACTGGAGCCTGCTTCAGATTCTGTGTCTCCCTCTCCCTCTACCCCTCCCCGCTCATGCTTTGTCTGTCTTTCTCTCTCTCAAAAATAAACAAACATTAAAAAAATTAAAAGGATAATTATTATTATCAACTTCACTGTGTCATTATAGTGTATTGTATACATGTGAAATCTAAATGTAATCTTCAAATGTCAGATACAATGTAATATGTTGGGAATTATATACTTTGGGAGTATTTAAGTTCATGATTCAAATTGTTAGATGGCAGCCTAAAGTTTTGAACCTTATCATGAGATAGAATAACCATCTCCTTCCTAAACTTGAACTACAAGACCGTTTTTAATCTAGTCATAGGAAATGTCATAAAAGTGGCCAAGCCACCTCTTTTCCTTCCTTTAATCTTACCAAACTTGACTTTTGAAAAATGATTTCTATTGAGATATAACTGACATAGAGCATTATATTATTTTCAGAGGTACAACATAATGATTTGATACATTGTAAAAGGATCACCATGGTAAGTCTAGTTAGTATCCATCAGCATATATAGTTCTACTTTCTTCTTTTGATGGGAATTTTAAGATCTACTCTCTTAGCAACTTTCAAATACACAATAAAGTATTGTTAACAGTAATCATCATGTTGTACATTACATCCCCAGGATTTATTTACTTTGCAACTGGAAGTTTGTACCCTTTGACCCCCTTCACCCACTCCCATCCCCTCATCGGGCAACCACAAAGCTGTTCTCTGATTTCTGAATTTGGTTATTATTGTCGATTAAGACTCCACATATAAGTGAGATCATATGGCGTTTGTCTTTCTCTGTCTTACATATTTTATTCTTGACTGCCAAAACACAAGAGAGGTTTACTTTCTCTCTCTTTCTCTCTTCCTTTCTCTCCTCTTTTTTCTCCCTCCCCCTCTATGAATGGGACTCAGCATAAAGAATGTGTATAAAGCCTACACACCTTTTTGTATCCACTGTTTCTTGTTACAATTCAATGCAAGGTGATTAGCCACTTATTAGTCTGGATTTATTTAATTATTAACAAAATTAAAATTTACAGTAGAGATTTATTTCCTGGGGTTCTAATTTATGATGAAAATGTGGGCTTTGTGTGGGGTTTGTTAGCTAAATTTAATTATGATGCTGGATTCTGTCTTTAGGCATTTCCTAAACTCTTTAGAAGAAAAGCTTAATATTAAAATAAAATCATAAAGGAAGTAATTATTTGTTCTAAAGGCAGATTTGTGTCTGTACCTTTGTACTTTAGTAGAAGAGATTAGCTTGCCAAGGAGACAGGTTGTATGATTATTATATTCTGAACTTGCCCTCCTTAACCTCAGTTGATATATGCAAAGGAGGTGTTGATAATGAAACAGAAGATAGGACCCTTCATATTTATAATTATTGCTTATTATGTAAATTTTGAGCTAATTTAAGAACCATATTAGGATAATTCATCTTAATAGAGCTACTTAATAAGTACATCTTAATTGCCCATTGGCCTGGTTTATAAGTAAGATTTAAACTTTAAACTCTGATGATGATTTTACCTTGATTGTCTTCCATGTTATGAATAAGTAGAAGTGCAATGATATTTTAATTTTTATCAAATTTGACAAAATATTTACATTTTCATTTAAAAGTCAAAATTTATTTTTTTTTAATGTTTGTTTTTGAGAGAGAGGCAGACAGCCAGACAGAGTGCTAGTGGGGAAGGAGCAAAGAGAAAGGGAGACACAGAG
The DNA here is from genome assembly GCF_028749965.1 of Puma concolor. Taxonomy (NCBI): domain Eukaryota; kingdom Metazoa; phylum Chordata; class Mammalia; order Carnivora; family Felidae; genus Puma; species Puma concolor. The sequence continues at coordinate 178,911,024 of NC_141667.1, forward strand.
TCTGAAGCCTGCTTCAGCACAGAGCTGTCAGCACAGAGCCCAATGTGGGGTTCGAACTCGCAACCTGTGAGATCATGACCTGAGTTGAAGTCAGACGTTTAACCGACTGAGTCACCCAGGCACCCCCAAAAGTCAAAAAATTTTAAAAAGAGTAGTTAAGTTTTTTTGCAAATAGTTATTCTCAACATATGAAGCTAAATACTATTTTTTGGAGGCTATTTTATTTTGTTTTTTCATACTCTCAGTTGATTTTATTCAATTGAAAAAACAAGGAAAAAAATCAAACAGACAATGTAGAATACTTTAGATCTTTCTTTCTTCAAAGGGAAAACAGATCTAAACAGCTTTTCACTGTTACACTACATAATGGTTTTTCTGATATTCTGAATTTCTTGCAAATATCAATGGTATAATTATTAATAATAATGTTCACCAAGTATATGGCTAAGCACTTTATAGACATTTTTGTCATTTAATCAAACAACACTCCATGAGTTTGATTCTCTTATACCGAATTTAAGTAAGTTGTTTAACACTGTACCACATGTAACAGGCATACCCAAGATGTAAACAAATGCCTGAATGTTCTGAAGAGTAAACCCCACTTCTAAGTTTCCACTATAAAAAAAAAAACAACTATTTGAGTTTCAAAGGTCAGATTTTATAGTCATTTATTCATAAACCCAAATTTAAAGATGGACTGTTGGTGACCTCCTGATATGTTTCAGCAAGAATTCAGATTCAGTGCTGTAAAACTGATATTTTCCTTTCTGTGCTATATACCATAGGCTAAATGTTTTCTTTTCTTTTCTTTTCTTTTCTTTTCTTTTCTTTTCTTTTCTTTTCTTTTCTTTTCTTTTCTTTTCTTTAAATTATGGATGACTAAGGTGCACCCGGGTGATTCAGTTGGTTAAGTGTCTGACTCTTGATCTCAACTCAGGTCTTGATCTCAGGGTTGTGAGTTCAAGCCCCACATTGGGCTCCACACCGGACATGGAGCCTACTTAAAAAAAATTATGGATGACTGAAACATGCAGAAAATTACTTAATAAAATTAGTAATTGGTCCCTTATCACTCACTCTTTTGTTTGGTAAATGCAAACAGCCATGGACTTTGTTTTCTTCAGATCAATCTAGGAGAATTTTAAGCAAAAGAGCACTTTTATAATAGCACCCCTACCCACCCAATAATTACAATGTTGCAGTATGCATAAACTGCATAAACTGATTTGTGATTCAACACAAATCAATATAATTTAATTTGAATAGGATGAATATAATTTAATTAGGATATTTTACAATTTAATAGAATTGGATGGAATGGAATGGAATGGAATGGAATAGAATAGAATAGAATAGAATAGAATAGAATAGGCAGACCAAACAATATTAGTTAATCAAAATATGTTCAAATTTTTAACCAACATGTGGAAAACCAGCCAAAATTTTCATGTTCCCTTCACTTTCCTTTACTGACAAGCAGAATTTAAACATTACCTGTACTCTGTTCAGATGGCCACTAGCAATGTCTCTGTACCACAGAGCTATGGTTGTTATTTAATAACTAAGGGCAAATAAGAAATTGTTATTGTAATCTGCTGAGATTAATATACCAGGTAGTATGAGAGACAGTGTTCTATTTAATTACATTTTCTAGTGCAGAGTTGGACCTAAATTGAAATCCAATTTTGTTTTTTTTCTGTTTGGGGGAAACAAAAGACATCTTCTCTCTCTCTCTCTCTCTCTCTCTTTCTCTCTCTCTCTCTCTCTTTCTGTCTTTTCAGTGGAATGCTAGGGAACAGATTCCTAAGCAAAAGTAGGATCATCCAGGGGATTAATATATGTTATTAATTTCCTTTCAACATAGGCCCAAAGATCTTGACCAAATCTACTTAATAAAAATAATTGTAGTTGATCTTATTAAAAGGAAAATATAATTAATTTGAGGAATGGTTTAATTATCCATCATTAGTATGTACCAATTTACAGTGTCCTGAAGATGGGGGGGGGGCATTATGAGTATTTTATTTTATTTTGCTATTTTTGTATTTATGTGTTTAGTTGTATACTTATTATGACTAGGAGATCATATAAATTCTCAAGTACTATTGGGAATTACCTCAGGAAGATGCAGAAAAAAACACTGTTGATATAAGAGAAAAAAGAAAAGATAATAGTTTCAGATATAAAAACCTTGAGGAGGCCAGAATGAGTGGAATCCAGTAGAATAGAAAATAATTTAGCCTGTTGGTATGTCTAGGAGGTAGAGTACAGATTTAAGGGTTGGGTGACATTTGAACTTGGTCTCATAAAATTATCCTGCTCATTGGTTCACATTCTACAATCAATGATAAAATATTATGGTTAAGAATGATTAATAATTCCATAAAAGTACATGCTTTTAAACATATTAGCTTGGACTGTTTCCTGGTTAGAATTCTTCACAATATTGAAAAGTTGAATCAAAGAGGAAAAAGTTCATTGCTGTTAATACAAAGAAATACATGTTTTACCAGCTGTATTTTCATTCACATTAAAAGCTAAATTACTTAATTTTACAATCTATATTATAAACTTTTATATATTTATTGTATTTATTATATATTGTTATATATTATATTATATTATATTATATTATATTATATTATATTTATTATATTATATTATATTATATTTATTTTTAAGTAGGCTCCACACCCAGCACAGAGCCCAATGATTTGGGCTTGAACTCAAGACCCTGAGATCAAGACCTGAACTGAGATCAAGAGTCAGACACCTAACAGACTGAGCTACCCAGGTGTCCCTTTTATACATTATTTTTTTTAAGTTTTATTTATTTATTTTGAAAGAGAGAGAATATGAACAAGAATAGGGGAGGGACAGAGAGTGAGGGGGACAGGGAGGGAGAGAGAGAGAGAATCCCAGTGTGGAGCCTGGTATGGGGACTCTAACCCACAAACCATGAGATCATGACCTGAGCTGAAACAAAGGGTTGGATGCTTAACCGACTGGGTCACCCAGGCACCCCAAAAATGTTAAATAGTTTTAAATAAAATATTTATTTTTTACATGTTTCAATGTTAATTTGTATATTCAGAGTCCATGAATCTTTACATATTCCTCAAATATACTGTGTTTATCTGATTATTGTCATCTCTCTTTTTTGCCATTTTTACGTATTTGAACATATTTGTTCTATTTTGGTGAAAGGTTTGAAGTCTTCTAATAGTGCTACTAAACACTGCATTTCTTTTTTGTGACTTCTTTCTTTTGTAAACATACCTGACAGCGGTTAACCCACAAGTAGTAACGCTGAGGCTGTACCTAAAAATTACCATCACAACACTGCTATGGCCCTGAGCTTTCCAGGTTTCAGACATTCATTCATGCTGTTTCATTGCCCCATTGCAGAGACAGATTATACTTTCTTGACTGCTATGTTCAAAATTTAAATGATTAGCTGTTTTTCATAGTTAATAAAAGGAAGAAAATAGCTAAATTTATCATAATGCAAAACTTTTCACTAGAATGATTTTATTTTTTTTTTAATTTTTTTTTTCAACGTTTATTTATTTTTGGGACAGAGAGAGACAGAGCATGAACGAGGGAGGGGCAGAGAGAGAGGGAGACACAGAATCAGAAACAGGCTCCAGGCTCTGAGCCATCAGCCCAGAGCCCGACGCGGGGCTCGAACTCACGGACTGTGAGATCGTGACCTGGCTGAAGTCGGACGCTTAACCGACTGCGCCACCCAGGCGCCCCTTCACTAGAATGATTTTATAAAAATTCTCAAAGAAGAATGAAGAAATGGAAGCTTGATGACTTAATTCTTAAAATCTATTAAATCTCTGAGTATTTTTATCTTCATAACTATTTTATTTTATTTTATTTTATTTGTTTTAGAGAGAGAAAGTGTGTGAGTGGAGGAGAGAGGCAGGGAGAGAGAGAGAGAATCTTAAGCAGGCTCCAAACTGAGTGTGGACTCAGGGATTGATCCCATGACCCTGGGATCATGACCTGAGACAAAATCAAGAGTTAGATGCCAAACTGACTGAGCCCCCCAGGAGACCCTCATAACTTTTTATTCTAGTTAATGCTGGAACATCTCCTATGGCTCAGTCCATCTTCCACTGTAGGTAAATTTGGAATGCTTTCCCTGCAGAGAGCTTTGGTAAGTCCCTAAGAGTCTTGATAGGTATAAACAATGTAATTTCAATCCTGAACTGTCTTCTGCAGTTTGCTTGGGACTGAGGAATTTCCTGGAACCAGAACTTTCAGCAGTAAAACTGGATGATCCCTAGCCAACTGAAATGGGTGACCAATGGATATAGTAATCTTGGGTGTTAAGTGTTTTAAAGATGTCTTAGTGGTAATAATCTCAATAATTGATATATTTGTATTTTATTCGTATAATAAAGTATATTTACATTACAGAAAAGACATACTTCCCTCTGTACTGCTGGAAGCAACCTCTGATAAGGTTGTGGGGTTTGGGTTAACACACAGAAACTCCATCTGACTGAGGAGAACTGGCCCTTACCAAATGGGGCACTCAGAATCCTAGAAACGTATATTCCTTGCATTGTGTCTCTCTTCCCAGTAAATTTCTCCTTTCTTACCCAAGATTCCTGAACTTTCAAAGTTATCATTTCCTTGCTTTTCTTCATAGTTTACTATTTATGATTGCCTCCCTTAGCAAGATGGTCATTTTGTCTGTGAACTTATAGAACTGGAATGTAGTTATTCTTCTTTGTTTTTGTACATCTTCCATATTTTCTATTTTGATTTCATTAAAATGATGTACTCATTTGTTTACTATACAGAGACATTTGCTTTGTTTCCAGTTTGGGGCCATTATGAGTGCTATGAACTTCCTTGTACATGTATTCTGCACATGGTTTCCTTTAAGCTATATACCTAGGAGCAAAAATATTGAGTCATCATGTTTGCACATGTTTGAATTTACTAGATAATGCCTTTTTACCATTTCAGGCTTTGGCCATCAGTTAATGCAAAGTCTCTTTGCTCTATACCATTTCAGGCACTGCATTCTTTCAACCTTTTTTTTTTTTTTTAATTTTTTTTTTTTTCAACGTTTATTTATTTTTGGGACAGAGAGAGACAGAGCATGAACAGGGGAGGGGCAGAGAGAGAGGGAGACACAGAATCGGAAACAGGCTCCAGGCTCCGAGCCATCAGCCCAGAGCCCGACGCGGGGCTCGAACTCACAGACCGTGAGATCGTGACCTGGCTGAAGTCGGACGCTTAAACGACTGCGCCACCCAGGCGCCCCTCTTTCAACCTTTTTAAGTTTTGCCAGCTAGCGGTGTCTCATTGTGGCTTAAATATTTCCTTTCTCTGATTGCTACTGAAGATGAGCATAAGGAATCTTACCATATCAACTCATTGTTTACCCTTCACTGCCTCTAGGTCGATGATTTAGAGCCCGGTCTCAGAATAGCCTTTGCAGAGAAAAATAAACCTTGCGTAGGAAGAAAATACTTTATTCATTAAATGAATTGCAAGATCTGGCTAATATGTATTGGCAGGATAAAGGGAATCCCTGAAGAAGTTGATTTTGAGGGTGTTGTACTAGAAGCGTGAGGATATCAAAATGTGTGGCTGACATGGGAGCAGTCTTCAATGACTTGGGATTTAGCCCTGGAAAGAAATCTGAGCTGGCCCCCGTACTTTCCTGCGGCAACTCCTTGAATGAGGTCCAGATGTCAAATTTGCTTGGCAGGAAGTCAGAGGCTCAAAAAAACAGAAATGTAATGAAACTATAAGATCAGAGATATACCAGATGAGCACATTCCATAACAAGATCCAGAGAAAACTCCCTACTCCATGTCATAAGCAAACTATTGAAGTTTCACTTTGCTTTTCTCCTCTGTTTACACGGTATCTTTAGGTGATTTTACTATGGAGCTACAAGGCACTAGATGCTATAACTGTGCAATGAGCTAGACCTACATACTGAGCTCTAGATTCATTATCTCCCACCACTTGTTTGGCATGAAAACATGGAGGTACAGCCATTAATCTCAATGAAATACAGATTAAATAAAGCTGTTGAGCTTTGTCTACAGTCTGTTCCCTTGTTAAGCGATACCACTTAACCAATGCACCAATTCAAATGTGGAAGATACAGTTGATTCTTTTCCCTCAAACTCTATATCTAATTCTTCAGTATATGCTATCAGCACTATTTCCAAAATAATAAATTAAAAATGAAATTAAAAATGAATTAAAAAAATGAATCAATTAAAAAATGAAATTTAAAAATTTCATCACCATCTCCCTCCCTATAGTCTTGATCCAAGGCCACATAGTTTCCTGCCTCTATTACAATAGTGGGTCCCTTAATAATCTCTTTGCTTCCACTTTTTCTATTTCTTTCTATAGCTCTATGTAATGTTTTTAAAGTATTACTGGGTCACATCATGCCTCTACTCTAAAGTGAAAAAGGATTGTCATTAATCTTAGAATAAAAAGAAAAACATTCTGACCATCATCTGCAAGAGCCTATATTATTTACCCCTGCCTATGTCTGGCTTATTTCTTTTCATGATGTTCTTTTTTTTTTTTTTTTTTTTCCCAGTATGCTCTAAAGTGTCTGGTTACCTTCCTGGTCTCTAAACACAATTAGCTGGTTTGTATGATTCTTCTTCTTCTTCTTCTTCTTCTTCTTCTTCTTCTTCTTCCTTTTTAATATTTGAATATTTATTTTGAGAAAGATGCAGAAAGAGAGAGAGAGAGAGCACAAGCTAGAGAGGGGCAGACAGAGAGGAAGAGAGAGAATTCCAAGCAGGCTCTGCACTGTCAGCATGGAGCCCAACATGGGACTTCAATCCATGAATTGTGAGATCGTGACCTGAGCCAGAATGAAGAGTCAGACAACTTAACCGACTGAGCCACCCAGGTGCCCCTATGGTATGCTTCTTAGTACCAGTAGCTTTTTGTCACATTCAGTGGTGACTGAATTCCCTGATACAGGCTGCCAAGTGGAGTATACATACAGTGGAGTTATTCTGCCTCTAGTTGTGGAGACTATACTTTTCCATGTATAGTATTACTTTTATCTGTGTGTGTGAAAGAATACACATGTGTTTTGAAAAAGGTTTATGATGCTCATCAGGTCTGTCATTCTCTAGCATCTTTTTTTTTTCTTTAGTAATCTCTGCATCCAATGTGGGGCTCCAACTCATGACCCCAAGATCAAGAGTTGCATGCTCTACCAACTGAGCCAGTCAGAGACTCCTATTCTCAGCCTCTTTTAATGAAATTTCCACATGAATGACTCCTTTCCAGAGAGATGCATTTGGTAATTCTTTAAATTTATGTGGAATCCAATCACCTCAGCCTCAGCTGATGGGCTAGTGGTGGACATCTCCAATGGAAGATAATATACAGTCTGATTTGTGCCATATGATGTGACCTGGCTCAAAATCTCAAAAACTTACGTGTAAATTCATTCTGGGTGATGCCTAGGAGAAATGACTGTCCTTTCTCTTATGGAGCTTAAGGGTGAGAAATATCAAGATGGTGACCAGTTGCTAAGATGATCAACTGAAAATAAATAAAAACTTTTAGAATCAAACTTACAATATTATGTGAGATAGACATAATTCTTGGCTCAGGTAGATATAAAATAGAAAGTATGAAATAATAAATTTATAATATAAAATAAGAAATAATATCTGGACAAAATGTAAAAGTTGATTCTTCAGAAGAAATTCATATTACATTGTGATTGGTGTATATATAATTTTAGAAAAAAGATAAACTATCTTAGAAACATGAGTTGAGCATTAATTAACATATCAAACCAATGCCTTATTAAATCTGGTTAGTAACTTTTTTCTTATTTATGTTATATGAGTAGCTTTCACATGTGAAATGCTTTGTAAGGAAGACAGTTTCATTAAACTCAACAAATAATTAAATTACATTTTAAAGGTTGAGATTTAATTATATGTGATTGATCATACATTTTCTCAGTTTTATACAAATAAATTTTAGTATTTATCTGGATTAATGTTTAATTCATTTAATCTCCAAAGTAAATTAACTCTGCTTCCCAGAGGCCCCATCTCCAAATGTTATCACATTAGGTCTTCAATATATGAATTTGGGGCTACACATTCAGTCCATAAAAACCTTTTCCTGGATGCCACTGTAAGTGGTCTCTCTAAATCCACAAGAATCCTTCCTTTCCATCCTCCAATGTACCAAAAGAGTATATGTTATACTCAAAAAAATAATGACACTTCCTAACATTACATTTAATCAGAATCCTATTATTTGTATGTTAAAAATAGACCCTAAAATAACCAACAAATTTCTTGTAGTAGAAATTAAAAGCACAGACTCAAAATTAGTTTTAAAATACCTTCATAAAATCTTTCATCATATGCCAAAATACATCACAGGAAAGAAGGATGAGAATTCTCACATACTACAGGCTGAGATCACATTCCAGTTTCTTCCCACAACTTAAGTAGCTTCATCTCCTTCTGATACCCAAGATAGTCTAAAAGAGTACAGATGAAACCTTTGGAACCCCTCCCAGCATTTGGATTGATGGAAACTATCAATACATATTGCTGTTTCATTATGATAGTATTGATTTCCTCTTCCTTTCTTCCCTTTATCGTTATACCTTCCATAAATTTATATATTATTGTATTGAAGTATTTTCCAGAAATAACTGTAACTGCAGTAGCCACTGTAAGACATTGGAAAGAATGCATTACTTTTACAGTGGGAAATTAGCTTACTGTTTTTCAGGTCTCTAACAAAAGTCCTGAGAGTAGTTGATGCACAGATTCATGCAAGACCTTTACGATTTCATCATAGTCTTCAATTTGTAGTGGATTATTATACAGAGTAATCACTTTCCTCTCTGAGCTAAAGCCCCCATAAGGTAATAACTTTTACATTCAGCTGACAAATCTTATTTTGTATTCATTTCATATAAAATTTGTTTTATTACCTAAATAAAAGTACTTTTCAAATTAACTTTAACTTTTAACTTTTCAGATTAAAGTTACAATGCTATCATGGTAAAAAGCCAAAATCTTTAATGCATTGCAAGCATATAAATTAGCAAATATGCAAAACTTCCTTTTTAATGCTATAATATTAATACTATGGGGTTGATGCTCATAAATATTTCTCTGCCTAGTCCAAAGTCTTCTCAGGCTTAAAAAATGCTTATCCATTAAGGAAGAAGTTTATTGCCATCCCAATTAATTTAGAGTACATACTATGGGAGAGTTAGACTAGATGTAGTAACTGGATGGGACACTCTAAACCATAGTTTTAGTGGTTGTGTGAATAATTTTATTACTCCAGGAAGTATGCGATCACTTAGCATATATGTTGGATTTAAGCTACACCTATTCCTTAATCATCTACTTATAAAAATATGCATCTCCATTCTAGTTGACAAAGTAAGTTACATAAATGTCTTTCCCCTAACTCTGAAGACTTTAAAACTTAATAGAATCCCCAACTATATGTATTTAACTTAAGGACTTTTAGCCTTGATTAGTTCTTGCCTTTTTTTTCCCTTCATGTTATTAGTCTCATGGAACACTTAAAGATAATTAAGATTATATTCAATTGATTTTCAGATATTTTGCATGGTTTTATTTGACAAATATGCTTATTAAACTGATATTTTCCTTGAGTCAGAGAAGATCTTCCAACTTTTGTTTATAATGTTAACTAATTTCTATATATTCTATTGATTTAAAAAATGTGTCAGTAATACCATATAAGTAAGAGGGCTCAAAATAATCATATTTTTCTTATACTAATCTTCATTTAAAATGCTTTATGTTAACTTATCCTTTGGTGGATTATTATGGACTTTACATCAATTCAATGTATTTTAATTAAATGCAGCTATTATTTTCCTTTTAATGCTCAAATTTTCACAACTTCTTTTGGTTGGCTTCTTTGTGCTTCGTCATGACTCTATTACTATTTGGAAGCATTCTTTTTTCTGACTCAACAAATGTTAACATAAAAATTTTAAAACTTGAGGGCTGCCTGGGTGGCTCAGTCAGTTAACTGTCCGACTTCAGCTCAGGTCACGATCTCGCTGTCCCTGAGTTCCAGCCCCACGTCGGGCTCTGGGCTGATGGCTCAGAGCCTGGAGCCTGCTTCCGATTCTGTGTCTCCCACTCTCTCTGCCCCTCCCCCGTTCAGGCTCTGTCTCTCTCTGTCTCAAAAATAAATGAACTTAAAAAAAAAAAAAAGCTGCTGAGGATTCAACTCAGTTTAAAAAATTTTTTTTAAACATGAATGTTTTTTTATTAATTAATGTTGTTTAAACATTACAATGTTAATGATTCTGTCTGTAGTAAACTGCCCCCGGCATGGAATCCACTTATTTTATAGGTATCACTGGTTGTCAGTCTAAGTATAGACTGACTTGATCTGAGTATATTTCAGTGACAGATCTAGAGGGGAGTTTTAGATGATAGATGATTTTGATAAAATATGTACAATTTGATTCAACTTTATTTATTGTTATTTTAAATGTTTATTTATTTATTTTGAGAGAGAAAGAGTGTACAAGTGAAAGAGGGGAATAGAGAAAGGGAGAGAGAGAATCCCAAGTAGGCCCTACATTGTCAGCACAGAGCCCAGTGCGGGACATGATCTCACAAACCCTTGAAATCATGACCTGACTCAAAACCAAGCGTCAGACACTTAACCAACTGAGCCACCCAGGTGCCCCTCAATCCAACTTTATTATTTTTTTATGTTTATTTTATTTTTGAGACAGACAGAGGGAGACAGAACGTGAGCAGGGGAGGGGCAGAAAGAGAGGGAGACACAGAATCGGAAGCAGGCTCCAGGCTCTGAGCTGTCAGCACAGTGTCCGGTGCGCAACTCGAATTCATGAACAGTGAGATCATGACCTGAGCGGAAGTCGGCACATAACCAACTGAGCCATCAAGTGCCCTGCTCTGCCCTCAATCCAACTTTAAAGTGTTCGTACAGTTTTTTTTTTTCTTTTCAATACTTTACCTTCTATCTTACACTGGATAACTTCATTCCTAATGAAAATGGCAAACTTATTTATGTGAGAAATAAATGGAAGATAACAATTCAATATTAATGTGAATATTGACAGTACTGAATAAAACTCTAGGGTATATTTACATTTCCTTTGCTTTTTTGATGTATCTAGATATGTATGCATAGTATATTTTTTTTCTAAGATGTCTCATAAATCATCATTCTTTGTGACTCTATTATTACTTATCTGATGGACCATTTAGTTAACTATTCTAGTTTTCTTTCAAATCAAGGAAATTATTATTACAATATTGGATGATTCTAAGTCCCAGCTTGGTGAAGACTCTAAGGCAATTGTCTTTTCTTGATTATCATATTCAGCAACTGAAAGAGAAACAAGAGCCCCCTTACTAGTTTACTTCAACATGATAAGGAAATTCCAGCATGTTAATTCCCAAAGTTTTGTATATGACTTTCATTTTGGGGCTCCTGGGTGGCTCAGTCTGTTGAGCATCCAACTTTGGCTCATGTAATGATCTCTCAGTTCGTGAGTTTGAACCCACATCGGGCTTGCTGCTGTCAGTGCAGAGCCCTGTTCGGATCCTCTGTTTCCCTCTCTCTGTGCCCTTGCCCCCTCAAAATAATAAATAAACACTAAAAAACATAAGACTTCCATGTTGTAACCAATTTATTTCCATTTTGACTTATTATAGAGTTAGAGATACTTAAATATATAAGTTCTAATTTTATAAAATTATGTCTATGTTATAATTAGACAAACTTTCTACATATTATTTAATATATAGTACTATATGACATTTATATTTTCATATTTTCAATTAAATTTTAATTTGATCAAATTCTATTCTGACTTAATGCTTTTTAATTTGTCTTGCTTTCTTTTCTAATCTTCAAAATTGTCTTCTTTTTTGTAATACACTATATTCTCTTATCAGTGTAACATGCTGTATTGTTATAGTAATCTCATCAGTGTGTTATATTAGCACATTTGATTTTCCTAATAGTATTAGCTTATCCGGTATCAATTTAAGTCTTAATTTTACTGTGTAAGTAAGAGGATCAAGTAGTATTATTATTACCCTGTATTATTATCAGAGAAAGACATGTAAATACAGGATTTTGTGTTTTTATATTAAATCCTTTTTTTAACTCATGGGTAAAAATCATGCTTTATTTTATATGCAGTTGTTTCTAGTATTTTTATTTTGTATATTCAGACGACCTTAGTATAGTATTACCAATTTCTAAGAGATAATATAAATCTATTTCTTTAATCCTATATTTCAAATTCCCTAATATATTTAAAATAGAGTATATGAAAATAAATATTATAATCATTAATAATCAGAAAAATCACATATTCCATATTAATTTGATCTAGAAAATTCAAATAAAATCTTCTGTTTTCATTCATATATTTTTCTGATTACCTAGATTTTTATGAAAACAAATTTATATACAACAGTTTTAACAATGTTAGCATATTTCAGTTTAATATGTTTTTAAAATGTAATGATTTATAATGCATTCATATTAAGTTTATAACTAGTTTTAGTGTAGGATTTCAACAACTTTTGTAGATCTAAATATATGGTTGCTCAAGCTGTTAATAACCTCACATAGCTCTATCTAAAGCATCAAAAAAATCATAATGAACTTTAAAAGTAAAACATTACATGTCCCAATTTTATTCAATGATAATATTTTTATTGGCTTTTGAAATATAAAAGGTAATGGGTAAGAGACTATCCATTTTACAATAAATGTTTTAGAAAAACAACAAAAGCCACATATGATCTTTTTAAGAAGATTGGAGGCAATTTTTCAAAGCCAGTCACCTAGAACCAGGACTTAAAACCCTAACCTTAAAGGCAAATCTTTTTTTTTCTTTCCATGGCCAGTAGTTTGTTTTAATTTACACATGTTTAAGTTTCCGTCTCTATAGTTTAATTCACAAAGTACTTGTTGGCTTTGTAAACCCTGCCTTTCCACTAAAAATCCTCCAACATCATTAGACTATTTTTTGAGCAAAATATTCTAACAGAGTCCTTCACACTATGCCCGAGTGTTATGCTGTGTTCGTTTTGTTGTTGGTGGTGGTGGTGGAGTGTGCTGGCCTTTGTTGCTGTTTTAAACCTCTCCCAGAGTATTTTCTTGGAGAAACTTAGGATTTCAGAGCCTTTCCTGGGTAATTATGGTTTGGTCTTTCTTTTATATGCCTCCTCATTTCCCAGACATCTTGCCTCCAAATGGAATTCTAACTATTTCTATCAGATATTCCAGGATATCATGGTCTGAGGATTCATCAAAAAAATAAATAAATAAAAAATCATCAATTTGGGGTCATTTATGGTATGAAAAGATATTCAACTTTATTTACAATTAGAGAATGGTAAACCAAGATGATAATGAGATACAATTTACAATGAGAAAATCAGACAATACCGAAGATCTGAGAAGTTATTCAATGGGAACTCTGTTTACATACAGCATTAAGGAATTTGAATGGGTACCACTGCTTTGGGAAATGTGTTTGCATTTATTTGTAAATTGGACCATTTTCACACCTATTGTACGACACTTCAACCTCTAGATTCATAGCTACATGGATCAATGGAAAAAGTGAACAGGGGCACCTGGGTGGCTCAGTCAGTTAAACATCTGACTCCTGATTTTGGCTCAAGTTATGATTTCACAGTTTGTGAGACTGAGCCCCGCATCAGGCTCTATGCTGGCAGCCAGGAGCCTGATTGGGATTCTCTTTCTCTCTCTCTCAAAATAAATAAAAACATAAGAAAGAAAGAAAGAAAGAAAGAAAGAAAGAAAGAAAGAAAAGAAAAGATGAATAGATACAGGTGTGGTTGGAGCTCAGTGAAAGAGGACAGGTTTTTTTGCCTTCTAGAAGGGAAAGCTCCTGTCATTAACACCAATACATAAGTTTGCTTTTGAAACAGCAGCAAGTCTGAGTTGACACTGAACATAAAGTCAATGCTACACATCTTCAAATGTGCTGGTAAGTATAATTCATGAACTGGAGGAGAGTGTACATAGGGACCAATGAGAACTACAGGGCCAGCAAGGAAGGCAAAGACCAGATAGTTACATGACACTTAGGTTTGGAAATGTGGTACAAAGGGTCAGAAATCAAATTTTTGCAGGAACTAGGCAGTAAGATGACATTCATCTTTATTGAAAACTTTTGAAGAAATAAAATTAGATCCTCATAAACGAATAGGGAAAGCAAAGACAAAAGTGGAAAAGGAAAAGTGTCCACTGATACCCACAGACACTATATTTATGTGTGGAGTGGAATTGAGGGAGCAAACAGGCTTCTTCTGACAGATCCTGATGAATAGAGGAATTCTCCTTTGACTGAACGTTATCAATTTCTCTGTTACCTACATAGAGGCAAACCATTACTTGCAATCATTATCTAAAAATTTTTTATTTACAGAGAACAAATTAAGTTGTATTCCAAAAGTCAGACAAAGTTGAGGATGAAATGCTTTACCAGGCAATCTATTTGACTATTAAATTGTAGTAATCTGCAACCCAGAGATTGATGCCATGTAATCACTGATGAATGACTAAACGTGAAACCGCCTAGTGTCATAAATCAGTTTTTATGTTACAGGTCTCATTCAGGTGTGCTTTTAATCTAAACTTAGAGACTGAGTTTAATAGTGTGTGAAGAAAAGCAAAGACAAACCCTTTTTCACAGGGGCATATTGTACATTGTACAATATGAAGATGACGCTTTTACATTATACCTCAAGAATGTGGTTTCTCTTAAAGCAAATTACAATTAACATTAAAACGCAAATTTATTATCTTTATTTAAGTAACACCAAGAGAAATAATATGTGTGGAAATTTTAGGAAAAGAAAGCAGCTTAAACTTCTTAATTGACCATTTAGTATTTCCTTGTATTGTCAGAATTGGATTAGCAGTTTCAAACTTCATGCAAGGTTTTCAGGAAATCACTAAAAAAGCTTTTAAGACTTTTAGCAGTAACACTGCATGCCAGAGTAAGTGGAATAATATCAAAGTTTTGGAAAAAAAATTAGAAGCTTAGCATTCTGTTCATACCTAGTCAAACAAGTGGATGCAAAATGTCATAAAAATTTTAGCTAAGCAAAAATCCTACAGTTTTCTAAAATTTATATATACTATTTATATATTATATGATATATTTTTTATATAATAAAATATTTGTATATTACATAACCTATATTAAAATATAATAACCAATCTATTTATGTATATTATACATATAAAAGATTTTCTAATGTACTTGAGAAAGACTTGAGAAAGAACTACAATAAAACAAAAGAGACAGAAAAATTAGAAAACAGACTAAATGACATGGGAGCAGCTGAACATGTAATGGAGAAAGTAAAACAAACTAGAAAAAGTTAAAAGAACATCATATAGTCCAGTTTTCAAATGTGGCTGCTCATTAGAATAACACTGGGAGTTTTTGAGATAAAAAACAATACCTTAGCCATTTGTATTTTTTAAACACTTCTAAGATAATTCTTTTTTTAATTATTATTTTGTAAAGTTTATTTTTTTATTGAGAGAGCGAGTGGGAGAGGGGCACAGAGAAAAGAGAGAGAGAGAATCCTAAACAGTCTCCCCAATGGCAGCACAGAGCCCAATGCAGGACTTGAACTCACGAACCACGAAATCATGATCTCAGCCAAAACCAAGAGATGGCCGCTTAACCAACTGAGCCACCCAGGTGCCCCACTAAGACAGTTCTAATGTGCAGCTGAGTTTTAAGAAATGGTTAAAGTTTGGTTGTTTTAGTGATATAAATAGAATTCTATTTAATTCTCTGTGGACTAACTATAATACATGGAATTAAAGTGAATAATAGCTACTTAACCACAATCATAAACAAAGATGTTTATCCATTTTCATGATCAATAGACAAAAAAATAAAAAAATAATTACAATTACATATCATGATGTAAATATGATTAGCCTAACAATGGTAAATATAATTACAAAAACTTTGGGGGCAAGGTGAGTGATGCAGTGGGTAAAAGTCCATGTATGCACATGTTTTTATTGTTCATAGCTATAGCTCAGTCAACACTGTTTGAATTTATTAAATCAGGTAATAAAGAATGAACATTTTTAGAGATTTAAAACTTTTGGGTTATAAAGATATTTACTAAATAAACTAAAAATAATAGCAAAACCAAGTAGATTGGGAAGGAAGAGAAATTTAACAAAAAAGTAGAATCATGAAGGTTGTCATCAGTGATACAAAATCTCAAAAATAGTAATTACAGGATTGCCTGGGTGGCTCAGTTGGTTAATGATCCGACTCTTGGTTTCAGTTCAGGTCATGCTCTCATGGTCCTGAGATCAAGCCCTGCCTTGGGCTGCGTGCTGGGGCACAGAGCCTGCTTCAGATTCTCTCTCTCCCTCTCCATCTGTCCTTCCCCCACTTGCACGCGCATGCACACAACATACTACCTCTCTCTCTCTCTCTCTCTCTCAAAAAACAAAAATGCATTTACCAGTAATCTATGTGAAACTAAATTACTACTCACTACATAAGTGAGAAGAGGAGAAAAAGTCCCTAACTATGCTATAAAGCAACGAACAACTAGAGTCTTGAGTAATCCTCTAAAAATTTGTAATATTAGAAATTAACTTGACAGATAATTATGGTAGCGTTTTTGATACTAATCAAGGTAGAATGATGGACCAGACATATCTTCCTGACTGAATCAATTAAAAAACTTATCAAAATAAAGATGGAATGTTTTTCGGCATCAGGTATCAGTCAATGCAAAACTGTGAAATCTGAGAAGAGGAAACAGAAAATGGTCTGTAAGACCGTCAAAGCTTACTCCCTACAAAGGGGAAGCCTAGCCTGCCACCAATTTAGGAGAAAGAATCTGGCCTTTCCCTGAATTGAGAGATGGGAAGACCACCTTGGGGAGACCAAGGTGACAAGATTTTGTAGAAGAGGTAGATTACCATAAAAGACAAGTCTGCCCAGAGAAGGAACTTTGGTTGTCTACAGGTATTCCCTTTGAGTCTTTAGCTGCGTGTATGTGATAAAACTAGCCAAGGCTCCCATATGAAAAACTTAAAAGAATTTCAGGTAGTAATCCTCACAGTTCATATATGATCAGGAATAGCTTTTGCTCTCCCTAGTCAGAATGAAGAAAACTCTCTCAATTCATTTCTTAGAATACTCAGAACAACATTGCCTTGGTAGTAGGGCAAAATTAGACCTAGACTGAAGGCTGTTTATAATACTGCCTGACAAAACTTAAATGCAAGGCTTGAAAAGATCAAACTGTTGCCAGGTAATTTAGATGTGTCCCAGAACAATATTTAGGAATATTTATAAGGATATAAAAATATATACTACCATTAAGTTAAAAGCATAAGGCCAAGTATCCATCAGAAATTATCAGGCATGCAAAGAGGCAAAATTATATATATAATATATAAATAAAATTATATATATGTATAATTCAGGTATATTCTGAATTATCTATTATATCTAAAGTATCTCAATTATTCAGATATATACCTGAATTATCTATCTATATGAATTATAGATCAAAATTCTAGATGTAAAAATTTATTATGTAAGATAAAAAAATATATGGAGGTGATGAACTAAACATTAGACAGTGCAGAAGAAAAACTTAGTAAACTTGAATGCATAACAGTAGAAACCATCCAAAATTTAATGCAGAAAAAATAATAAAAAAGATCAGAAAAACAATGATCTGTGGAGCAAATGCACGTAGCTTAATGTATATGTTATTGAAGCTCCTAAAGGAAAAGAGGGTCAGGAAGAAAAAAAATATTTAAAAAATTAATGGCCCCAATTTTTACCAACCTCTGCTCAATAGATGTATATTACGAAGAGAGTTAGTTATATATATTACAATAGCTGGAATTTATCAAGAGCTCAAACGGTGTCAACACTCTGCTACACACTAGAAATTCATCACATTTAATAATTTACCCCCCACTAAATATGCACTATTATTTCTTCCCTTTTATAGATGAAGGCATTGTAGCTCTGGGATGGTAAGAGACTTGCTCAGGATCATAATGAGTGCATATGTGGAAGAGGCAAACATCAAAAGCAAGTTGGTTTGATCTCCAATTGAAGAATAACAACCATTATGCTAAGCAGCTTCATATTTTTCTTAAATTTAATTTAAAATTAATAGGACATATGGGAATGTGATACTTGTATTTGGCAAGTGAACCTGAAAGCCACTGATTTAAACCTTCAATGGAGGCCAAAAATGAGGTGAGTGTCTTAGCTACGACTGTAACCTCTTCTTAGTGAGCTACCTGACCCTGCTTCGCCATTACTGTTACACAGACCAAAGCCCCAAAGTAAGACTTTAACACCCTTCCTAACCCCAAACCTTCCACTTCTCTTCCTCAAAATCCTTTCCTTAGAGCTGCCAAAGTGATCAATAAAATGTAAAAGAGGGGGGAAAAAAGCCTTTGAGAAGACTAAATTGTTTTAAAATTTATCTTTTAAAATATTTATTTATAATTTATGTTTACATAAATTATAAAATTGTATATATTTAAAATTAATATGTATTTTAAAAATAAAGAGAAAGAAAGGAGATGGCAGGCACTATAAGTAGTCTGGAGATTGGAAAAAATATTCAGAGGAATTTTAGAGAAAAAAGTGTAAGGTTTTGGAGGCAGCTGCCAGGTAAGAAAAAAATTATGGAAACTCATTATACTGTATAATTCTCTACAGGGTCCTCAAGATTTTTCTTTTTTTTTTTTTTCGTGGTACAACTACATATTTCAATAATGTTTGGGAGTTGGATTAATGTGAATGCTATGATATATATAAAGTGGAACCTCAAGTCAAGTAAAATGAGGTTGGTTTTTCTCTGGGTTATTTACACTGGTGGCAAATATTCCATGCTCTCTGTTGCGTTTTTACCTCTTTTGATTATTTAACATGGAAGGACATTCAACCACTAGTAGCCTTTTTGAGGGAAAATATAAGACTTAGTTTTATCCCTTTATCTTACCATGTCAACCTTATATTTCTTATATGGAGCTGGTTTCCACTTTTGTGGAAGCTTTCCCATAAAGTTTGACTTTATTTCCCCAGGAGAGAATCCCTTTTCGACCTCTTTAGAGGCTTGATGCACAGGCCCCCACATTCTAGTATTACCTATGTAATATGAATCCAATTCTAGTGACAATGCTATCACTAAGTGGCCAGCCTGCATTACGGCAACTATTTACCAGAATAATACATTATTTTAGAACTTTTTATTGACAGCAAACTTCACATTTTCTTTAAGATAGAATTATCTTATAAGCTTAAGGAGTTACTAGTTTGTGGGAAAAAAACTTCAATTTTTCATTTTTAAAATAATGAATTTAAAATATTTTCTTTCTGGGGCGCCTGGGTGGCGCAGTCAGTTAAGCGTCTGACTTCAGCCAGGTCACGATCTCGCGGTCCGTGAGTTCGAGCCCCGCATCAGGCTCTGGGCTGATGGCTCAGAGCCTGGAGCCTGTTTCCGATTCTGTGTCTCCCTCTCTCTCTGCCCCTCCCCCGTTCATGCTCTGTCTCTCTCTATCCCAAAAATAAATAAACCTTGAAAAAAAAATTAAAATATTTTCTTTCTGTACTTTTGATCATACAGATGATAACGTTACTATAGAGAAATGATTTGTTTTTAAGTCTAATGGACACACAAATCTTGCTAAAATGCAAGTCTATAGATTTAGGGTGGGGCATGAAAGTACAGATTTCTACTAAGCTCCTCAGTGATATCAGTGAGTCTGTCCTGCGGGTGATATTCTGAGTTAGCAAGGAGCTACAGAGTAGTGGAAGCTGGTAGAAGGAACCTGGGTCTCAATATGTCCACACAGAGCAAAATTATTTCCCCATCTTGGACAACTCACCTGAGAATTGTTGAGTGAAAGAGAAATCAGTGTAATATATCTCTAAACCACTGCTTTTTTTCCTAATCTATTCCAAGTAGTTATGGCTACCAGCATCCACCTTAACTAATACATGTGGCTTCTATCTTGAAATTTGTTCAGAATCCAAGATGGCAGCTGAAAGACTAGACCTTGTCTCTATGTTCCATATTGGCAGCAGGAGATAGGAAGGCAAAGGGCATGTCTTTTGTTCCAAGGAGACTTCCTGGATGTCCCACACAATACTTCTGTTTGTATCTTATTGTCCAGAGCTTAGTCATATGCACCTACTTTTCTGAAAAGGAGAAATATAGTTTTCATTCTGATCAACTAGGGTTTTACTATAAATAAGATGATTACGGAACTTAGCGGGAGTATTGCCATATATTGATAGCAAAAATGGCTGCTATTAAGAATGATCCTCAGGGGTGCCTGGGTGGCTCAGTACATTAAGCATCTGACTTCTGCTCAGGTCATGATCTCACTCACGGTCTGTGAGCTCAAGTCCTGCATGGGGCTCTGTGCTGACAGCTCAGAACCAAGAGGTGCTTCAGATTCTGTGTGTATGACTCTCTCTGTCCCTCTGCCTCTCGTGCTCTGACTCTGTCTCAGAAATAAACATTAAATAAACATTAAAAAAGGGGAAAAAAAAGAATGACCCTGAAATTTAATACAACTCTACTTAGGCAAACTGGAATATATTCACATCTTTCTTATAAAGTAGGGAAGAAAGGAAGTTAGAATAGAAAGTTAGTAGGGACTGTCATATAGTTTTCCCCAAGAATTGTTTGGAGAGCAAATGTGGAAGGATTGAGATAAAACATACAAAACACTTGCCTTAATGTAGCTTTCCTTAAGATGCTGGCTTAACTCCTAGAGGGCTTCATTATACATTTTATTTATAAGGTTCCTTTTGGAATGCAAAGCTTCTTCTAAATGATCAAAGATTAGGCATAGAGTAGGACAGACCCTTAGAGAAACTATGCTTTTTATAACTGAGAAATGGTGTTATGGAAAGCTGGGGCTATTTCCAGAAGTGCGACTTATTCATGGTTAGGGAGCAATACTTAGATGCTGCCTAAATGGCAAGTATCAGAGTCTGATATATGATAGAGGCTGCTGATGTGTTAAAAGCTCAGCCTATGAGATCATTTGAGTCCTTTAAGGAAATAGCCCTATGAAGACTGAGTCAAAATGTCCAAATATTCATGGACATGAGGGAACCAGGGAGCTATAAAGCAGTAAAACATGAATATCTATCAGAAGGCTTAGAAACAGATGTCTATATACATCATGTGGCTGGAGATTTTGGTGTAGGGGCCTCTGACCAAAGGGCTTTGGACGCACAAATAGATCAGCTTGATATAGTTTCAGGCTGCAGTTATTTTAGTTGAAAACTTTTTTCTGAACTTAACCTGATGCAATGTGACCACTCTCCAGGTTTTTGTGGGTTTTTTTGTTTTTTTTCTGGTTATTTAAACTATTTATATATTTAATATAACTAGGTTATATTAAACTGGGTCCATGGAGAAGGACCAGCTGTCACTCCTTAGAGGAAGGACAGAACTTGGAAGAAGGCATGCTGCCTGGCAGGCAGTGTGGGACAGGGGCAGCTGCAACAGCTAGAGGTCTTTTAGGTGTGCCAGCCACATTTTGGGAACTTGGGTTAGGGATGGTCTTATTCAAGTTTCTCAATGCTGACTGAAAAGGTGAAAAAAGCAGCCTTCCTTGTTTTACTGTGCTTTGCTTTATTATGCTTCACAGAAGCTGCATTTTTAATAAATTGAAGGTGTGTGACGACCCCACCCCAAGCAAGTCTCCTGCTGTCACTTTTCCAACAACATTTGCTCACTTTATGTCTGTTTCTTTCTGTACTTTTGATCATGCAGATGATACAAGTACTATAGAAAAATTTTTATTTTTTTTAAGTCTAATGGACACACAAATCTTGCTAAGATGCAAGTCTGTACATTTGGGGTAGGGCCTGAGAGTATAAATTTTTTGCAATATTTCAAATATTTTCACTAATATATATTTGTTATGGTGATCTGTGATCAGTGATTACACCTCACCAAAAGCTCAGGTGATGGTTAGCATTTTTAAGCAATGAAGTATTTTTAAATTAAGGTATGTACATTGTTTTCTTATACATGATGCTACTGCAGACTTAATCAACTACAGTATAGTGTAAGCATAATGTTTATATGTACCAGGAAACCAAAATGTTCATTTGACTCTCTTCACTGCAATATTTGATTTATTGCAATGGCCTGGAACCGAACCTGTACTATCTCCCAGTTATGCCTGTAAACCAAAAAGCAGGCACCCACAAAACCTCTTAACATTGTGATTTTCCCCTATTAAAAAAAGGGAACTGTGATAAGACATCATCTCTGGTACTGTGACGCCTGAGCGGCTCAGTAGATTAAGCTTCCAACTCTTGATTTTGGCTCAGGTCATGACCTCACAGTTCACAAGTTAGAGCCCCACATCAGACTCTGTGCTGGCAGCATGGAGTCTGCTGGGGTCTCTCCCTCTCTCTCTCTCTCTCTCTCTCTCTCTCACTTCCCCCCACCCTTCCCCAGCACTCTCTCTCTCTCAAAATTAATTAAAAAAAACCCTTTTTTAAAAGAAATCATCTCTGGTATCTTTAAGGCTAAAACACTAAAAAAATGCTGCAAATAGGAAATGTTCTGAAGGTGGAAGGAGAGACTTCTGCAACCATTCCATTTCAGGTCACTCTGCCAGTTTACGATCTTCAAATAGGCAGGGCCCTGAGTGGAGTAGGAGATGAAGGTAAAGACAAAAGGATTTTGAAGAATAATCATCCCAGATAGTATATTGTATATTATCACCATGTTCAAATCTAGGCAAAAACATGGCCTATATAATTTTATAAAATGGCTGTCCCTTGTGGCTCATTTGCCTAAACCTATTCATAAATGCTTTATGTAATTGCCAGACAAGTATTTCCTTAGGAGCTCAAGAGTGTGATTTGGATTCATTTGAAAGTAAGTGTCACTTTTGCATTTTGACCAGATCCAGGAGGCCTGTAAGGATGCACAGAATAGAACATATTACAAAGTCAGGCAGCATACCTACACCACATCTCAAATCAGAATTCCCAGAAACAATTGACATGGTATGGGAAAGGTGTTTGGAGGCGATTTGGAGTAGATTCTCAGAGATATCCAATGACATAGATGTTACAAAGCAATTTAGATACTCTCCACTGTTGGACAAGTGTTTTGCGTTCATTGTAGAGCCGATCTCAGCAATAAGAATATTGATTCCCTCTCATAAATGGACCTATTTGCATGGGATTCAAATGAGTTCTTAAAAGGGGAACAGAATAATTTGGTAGAAGAGAAGGGAAGAGTAAAATATGATGCTGAGGAGGATGTAACTAAAACATTGACTCTTTTCTCCTCTCTCTTCGCTAGCAGGTAGAGTCAATTTCATCTGTTGGAATGAGGGTGGGAGGAGTGGATAGAGGCAAAGGGAGAGATTCTGAGGTTGTGATAGACTGAGGGGAAAAATAAAACGGCAGAATATTCTGGACCAAAGATTTAGGACATTCTCCAAAGACAAATAAATTTTGCCAAATTACAAAGCAAATAGAATTCACTAATGGGGTGCTATACTAATTAGTAACCTGAAGTTCATCTCACTAATGGAGTACTATATTAATTTGTAACTGCAAAAGCAGAAGAAAAAAATTGATGTTTCCCAATGAACAGCAATGCCTGGTTTTGAGAGCACTGCATAATCAATTTGATTTTATTAAATAACATGGCTCTAAAATTGATCTGGATACAATTTATCTGGTCACAGATGGCATAAAAAGTCAAACTTAAATTTGAGACTGTTTTCTGCAATATTGGCTTACATAAATGCTATTTAAAAGCTCCTAGAATTAGAATATATGGACAACGTGTTCTTAGAATCCTATAGTCAGAATATAAGAAACATCATGTTGTTATTAAATCATTTCCCCTTATACTCAGGCTTAACTAACCAGGAACAAAATATCATAGTAGTTTCTCATTTTTGGGGGGAAATAGAGAATACACATCACATCTTTACATATCTCTGATGCCACCAGAAGGAATGCCACCGACATTTCAGCTTGTTCCTGGAATTAAAAGAGGAAAGAAAAGGAATGAAGAGAAAATAAACATAATCTTATCTACCATTGATCTCTTCTTGCAGGTAGATGTGTACTGGAAGTGAAGTGAGGCACTGAGGACATTGTAGGGGAAAATTCTAGGGATTCAGCCAGAGGAGTGTGCTGAATTGAATCATTTCTAGAGCCTTTAGTTGGGACAGTCCTTAGTGATACCTCATTGTTTAGAACTTAGAGATTTTACTTACTGTTTTAAGATAACTTTAGGGACCAGATTATGCAATTAGAAAGTAGTATCTGTGGATGTGCTGGTTTTTGCTGCTTCTCATTGTCATCATGTTTATTCACAGGTTTATCAGGAATTCTTCTCCTGTAGATATTGATGCATCATTTTTTTAAATATTCAATTTCCCTATGTAACAGAAATTTCAGAGGAAGTAAAAAAACATAATACTGTAATTTTTTTTAAAGGTTGTATTTGTGAACACTCCAATATATAACTTTTATTTTAGGGGCATTTATTTTATGGTATGCCTTCTTTACTATTTAATGTTATAATTGAAAATATACAAAAAAGCATGATACTTTGTTTACATATTTACACCATGGAACAATATTTCAGCATACCAAGGAAATGGTACCTTTTTAAGATAAAATAATTTGAAATTAGAAGTCCCAGTGTGTAATATTTATGTGATGGTGGTAGAAATTTGGTTTTCAAATATCCTCTTGCAAAATTATCCCACTTCATTTTAAACTGGCACAGCAAAGCAAATGAAATGTGACAAGTTCAAAGCCTCTAAACTAGATTACTGATAATTAGATTCTAAAACAAAGGAAGGGGCAGAGAAAATAATAAATTAAGAATTACTCAGGTATATACTGTCTTTAAATATGGTGTGAACTGATGTCTTCAAGATTTACTGTTTAGGTGCAAAGGAGTGGGCTGCCATAGAATCATGCCTACCTGCTCACAATTGCTTTTGACACCTGTTCCATCCTGTGTCTTACTTATCTTCTAGAAACCAACCTGGAAAGAAGCCTTTCAGCTTCGATAATTGAGCAGCTTTCTACAGCAACTAAAACTCTGCATTAAAAACTAAAACAATCTTTGTGTCAGAAAGAGAATGAAAATGTGACCTCTAAATAACACAGCTTATTTTAGAGACCTCAGGAATAAACCTATAGAGATCCTTTGACATCCAATGGAGAAAAATCTGTTTATTTGCTCTACTTTATTTTTATTCAGAAAAGATTCAAAATTTAAGTGTAAAATTCAAGTGCTTTTCTAGAAGTAAGGGTAGAGTATTAGGTGAGTAAGGTGGTGTAGTAAAGAACTCTATTGCTAATAATTGTGGAAGTCTTACAGAGGGAACACAAACCATTTTGATGGAATCTCCTTTCAATTTCAATTATTTCATTCATATGTAAATAATGACTTTAAGGGGCCTTTGGGTGGCTCAGTTGGTTAAGTGGATGACTTCAGCTCAGGTCATGACCTCATGGTTCCTGGGTTTGAGTCCCGTGTAGAACTCTGTGCTGACAGCTAAGAGCATGAAGCCTGCTTCGGACTCTGTGTCCCCTCCTTCTCTCTCTGCTTCTCTCCGGCTTGCTCTCCCTCTCCAAAATAAACATTAAAAAAATAATGACTTTAGGAAAATTTGAGTCAATGGAAAGTCAATGTATGAGGAACAGCAACAAAAACAAAAATATGTGTAGTGATTAGATTACTGTAGTATTAAATTTTTGTCATGGCCTGTAGCTGATAAAGTGAAATGAAAACAACATAGATCTTGAAAGAAGTCCCTTGTCCCTTCTGCCAAAGGATGAAGTATAATTGAGTATAGTGCCTTAATTGTCAAGCTAAAAATGTAGCATATAGATTTTATCAACCTAGTGCCTACCAAGAAGAAGTTTGGTGGCATCTTTATCTTAACTAAAATATTTGATTTTGCTTGTATTCTTTTTTTTTAAATTTTGTTAATGTTTATTTATTTTTGAGAGAGAAAGAGACAGAGCAAGAGAAAGGGAGGGGCAGAGAAGAGAGAGGGAGATGCAGAATCTGAAGCAGGCTCCAGGCTCTGAACTGTCAGCACAGAGCCAATGTGGGGCTTGAGCTCGTGAACTAGGAGGCCGTGACCTGAACTGAAGTAGGATGCTTCACTGTTACAGAAACTGGTCTGGATCACCCGGCAGAAGAACCAAGGCGCACTCAGAGATCTTGGAAGCAAGGAGGTTTATTTTACGCCGGTGGGCTCAGAGATCATTCTCCAGAGATCTGAGCCCCGAATGCAGGTGGGAAGGGTAATTTATAGCGTCATCTTCTGCATCCGTGATGGCTTTCATGCACGAGGCAAACAGGGCAGGAAGAACCCAGAAGAGGAGTCTCTAAGCTAGGAACTAGAACTTGTTTTAGTCCTGTCGGCCATCTTATGGTGCAGAACTTTACTTATTTTCCCAACAGTAGTAATTTGGCTCTTGAGGCAAGCAGGGTGGAACAAGAGTCTGGAAGGGAAGTCTTCAGGCAGGGACTGAAATTCCCTTATCAGTCTTGTTGGCCATGATATGACAGATTTTTCCTTAACAAACCGACTGAGCCACTCAGGCACCCCTCATTTATAAGTTCTTTATATTTAGTGTTGAAGGGACTGTTAAAGGTGTCATTTATTTTAGGCGCACAGATCAGCCCCAGCTACAAAGCACAAGTAAGGTGATCTTGAAATAACAAAGATGCTAAATTAGGGTATCTGCTCATATGCAATTTAATAATTTGCAGTTCTGGGATAATGACAAACCACAAAGCCCTATTTTTCATGAACATCAAAGTGTTCTGACTTCCTCAGGTCATTTGGAATTAAATTATAGAAAGGAAATAATGATCCTGGTGTTCTGAGTCTAGAAATACATGGTCACCGAAGCTGGCTATACCTAGACACTACCTTATGTAAGCAAACCTGAAAAATTTACATTTTTTCTTGTAAATTGAGGTGATATTTTGAAATTTTTGATTACTAACTTCAGGTTAGTTTTCTCAAGAAAGCAAGGTGTTGCTTGAGGACAGTTATCAATGTCTACAGCTGTGTTACAAAGCAGTGCCAAAATAAGCCTGCAGGAGCTATAGCAGCTCCCTATTCTATGGCCAAGTTACATGTTTTTTATGAAAATAAGAAAAAAGAAAAACAGTTTTCACTTCTCTAATTGTGTTTGGAAGACAACGATTTAAGGAGATTATGTAGTGCTTTCCCAATTACTAGAATACAACAGAGGCATTGACACTGAAGACTGTGTTACTAGCAGCAATAATCTGCTTTTGGACCAGATACTATTAATCAGGATCTCCCTGTTTTGTTTTGTTTCTTTAATATTGTTCCATGATGTTTTATTATTTTCTTAATAAAACTCATGCAAGTCTTTCATTGCATTTAAGCCTAGAGACTTTTTTTTTTTTAATGTTTATTCATTTCTGAGAGAGAGAGAGAGAGCACAAGCAGGGGAGGAGCATAGACAGAAAGAGGGAGACATAGAATCTGAAGCAGTTTCCAGGCTCTGAGCTGTCAGCACAGAGCCCGACGCGGGGCTTGAACTCATGAACTGTGAGATCCTGACCTGAGCTGAAGTCGGACGCTGAACTGACTGAGCCACCCAGGCGCCCATAAGCCTAGAGACTTTTTAAATGGTATTTTAATATTATATGCTTTTTATACATTTTATTATGTATATACTATTGGCAGATGTTGTATAGACAAAGAATTGAGTTTCATATATGATTTAAAAAAAAATCAGACAACTTGCTATCATTATTAATTAGGTCCTTTGGGATTTCCCATGTTGACAAGCATCACCTACATATAAAATGTTTTTTTCTTTCTAATTTACATATCTTTGATTTCCCTATTTTGCCTTACTCAGCTGCCTCAGCTGGATGGAGTACAAAGTCAAGTGTTTGTCTTATGCTTGACTTTACAGAGGTTGTTTTCAAATTTTAACCATTAATAACATTTGCTTTATATTTTTATAAATACAACTTAACAAGGTTAAAGAACTTCCTCTCTTTTATATTATGTTAATAGATTTTTAAAAAATTATAAATTAGTATGTTTATCAAATGCTCTTCCTATATTAATTTAATTATTGAATGTCATTTTCCTAATTATTACATTGAATTATATTGATTTTCTAAAATAAAATAAAAATTTCATTTTTTGAATAAATATGATTTTCTCAACACAAAACAGTACCATTTACAGTAAGATAAAAAATGACATACTGAGGTATAAATTTAATAAAATATGTGCAAGATCTTTATGTTGTAAACACTGTTAAAAGAAATCAAAATGATCATGAATTGGAAGACTCAATACAGTTCAGATGTCAATTCTGCCCCAATTGATCTACAAATTGAATGAACACAAATCCAGTCAAAATACAAGCAGTAATCTTCGTAGATATAGATAAGCTGATTCTAAAATTTACATGGAAAGGTAAAAGAATTAAAGTTGCAAACAATTTTGAAGAAGAAAAACAAAGTTTAGAGAAACAGATTCATACATTTTGAGATTTACTGGAAAGATACATTAATCAAGCTAAGTGAAAGGATAGACACATAAATCAATGGAACATAATAGAGTCCAGAAATAAACCACAGAAATATGATCAATTGATTTCTAAAAGTGGGAAAAAGGATGCAATGGAGAAAAAATATTTTCTAGAAATAGTGCTGGAATATTTAGATGTCCACATTAAAAAAAAAAAAGAATCTTGACCTATACTTTATAATGTTACATTGAAATTAACTCAAAATGGATCAATAGAATAAGTATTATCTGGGAGGAAGACTGTCCTGTGCTCTATGGTCTTTCTGGCTACCTTATGGTCCTCAGAACCAAATTGCCATAAGACAGATTAACAGGAGAAAAGTACATTTAATAGGTGTGTGTATGGAGTTTCCACACAGACATGAAATTGCAAAGACAATGAGGCAACAGAAAGT
The DNA here is from genome assembly GCF_028749965.1 of Puma concolor. Lineage (NCBI taxonomy): Eukaryota > Metazoa > Chordata > Mammalia > Carnivora > Felidae > Puma > Puma concolor. The sequence continues at coordinate 178,940,159 of NC_141667.1, forward strand.
TTATATTAGCTAAGGACAGGGCTAGGGTCCTGAGGATACAAAAGACAGAAAGCTCATTACCAAGAAGGTGAAAAAAGATGTTTGGAAAAATAAGGTTCCCCTATTATGTATGTAAGTTGCTTAGATAAAGGGCAGTCTCTGTTAATAGCTCTCTTCCTGTTACAGGCTCTCCTTTCCAATGCAAGTTTAGGCAGTTGAGCTCTTCCTCTATCTGCTGGATTGTGATTACTTTGAACACAAAACAATCTATGCCAAAGTGGCCCATCTTGAGGTGGTCTGCCTTGGGCTTCTACAATATAAAATGGATGACTATAAAAACCCTTAGAAGGTAACATGAGAGAATCTTCAAGACAAAGAGTTTGATATGGCACTAAATCCATGATTTAAAAGAGACAGAAATTAATAAATTGGAATTCATCAAAAGTAAATACTGTAACTTTGTGAAAGACACTTAAGAAAATGAAAACACAAACCGCAGTTTGGGGAAGAGATAGTTTCAATTTAAACATCCAAAAAATGTCTTGTTTCTAGATATATGAAGAACTATCTAAACTCACTGAGAAGAAAAACAAACACACTTAGAAGTGGGCAAGATATTTGAAAATGCCTTTCACCAAAGAATAAATACAAATGAAAAGATGCTGATCAATCAATAATATTAATAAATTCATAAACAACACTTTCTGCCATCCCTTCTCTTATTCTATTTTCTCCTTCATCCCTTCTTTCTTTCTAACTGAGTAATTCTCATTCTTGCTTTGGTGATTCTTGACAGAAAAATGATTTAATACATTTTGAATTAATTGAAATCCTCCCAGTAGAAATACCTATGCGGGGAATGAATTTTTAATAGTGATACCTACTCAAAAGAAAGAACTAGCTTTTCAAAGCCCGGTCCATGTTTATCTAAAAACTGACAAGAGATTGACATAAATTGCTGATCTTTCATTTTTCTTTGATGCTTTGCACTCCATACTCTTTGTCTCTCATTTCATCTCGTTTTATGAAGATATCTCATCCAATTTATCTTGGTTTCTCTTCTGTCCCTTCTCAACATGAGGTGTTCTCTCTCCCAATTGTACTAAAAGTTGTTTGTTCTCTATGTAAAAATAAAAACAAACCAAATTTCATTCTGATTTTTCTTACACTATAATATTATCATATTATCTCACTGCTAAATATACATATGTATATAATCTTATTTCTTATCACTAATTTTCTCACTAATATTTTCAAAGAAATGGCAATTGTTTTAATCGCCCTTTGGATCCTCAGTTTTCTTACCTTCAACCTTCTGCCTTCTCCCCTCCCACACAGACCCGGTTTTTTATACAGTCCCTTTTTCTTTCTGACTGTTTGGACTTCAAAAATTTACTTAAATGTCTAAGTCTTGATTTTTTTCATCTATAAGTGGTCATACCACTTTCTTAAAATAGAGTTTATTGAGCTACTGTATACATGTGTTTGATCACACAATACAATTTTGACAAGGGTTAAGTGTTCCACCCAATTATTATTTTAATAATGATAAATATTAATGCTATTATACATACTTTTAAGTAACATTCAATTAAATAAAATTCAAAGAGATTCTAAGCACATACGTTTCTTTGCTCCCATTTTTCTTAATTCTCCAGGGCTTTGCTAGACTCAACCCTCAGGCAAAAATCTCTTTTGCTTTGAAGTTCATTTTATTTGATTATGCCCCCTGGATTTGTTAGTGTGGCCTACTAATGTTTAGATTATTTCTTTTCATTTATTAAGACCTTTCTACAAGATATTCTTTTTCTTCTGCAAACTCTTTCCAGATTTGCTAACATTCAACCCTAGATTCCTCTTTAAAACAGTATGGTAGGGGCGCTTGGGTGGTTCAGTCAGTTAAGCACAGACTCTTGTTTTTGATCTCAGTTGTGAGATCAAGCTCTGTGTCCCCATGTCAGGCTCCACACTGGGCATGGAGCCTACTTGGGATTCTCTTTCTCTCTCTCTGTACCTCCCCAGCTCATTCTCTCTCATTCCTCTCTCTGTCTGTCTCAAATAAAATAAAAAACAAAACAGTGTGGCAAGAGCAAACTGGGGGGGGGGGGTAAGGAGTTGGACAAAATGGGTGAAGAGGAGAGGGAGATATAGGCTTCCAGTTACAGAATGAATAAGTCATGGGGATGAAAGGTGCAGCATCGAGAATACAGTCAATGATATTGTAATAACATATGGGGTCAGATGGTAGCTACACTTGTAAGCATAGCATAATGATTAAACTTGTCAAATCACTATGTTTCACACCTGAAACCAATGTAACATTGTGTGTTACTTCAGTAAAATATGCATTAAATCCAATAAGTTAATAAATAAAGGTGTGGCAAGTGATCAACCCCAGTCAACCTCAGCAACTCATCGGCAACTCTTTATATAAAAATAAGAGTGTCCCACACTGTGATGGTCTTCCCAACAATTTTTTAAAATCTCTTTTTTAAATTTTTTAAATGTTTATTTATTTTGAGAGAGATTGAGAGAGAGCAAGGGAGGGGCAGAGAGAGAGGGAGACACAGAATCTGAAACAGCTCCAGGCTCTGAGCCATCAGCACAGAGCCTGACACGGGACTCGAACCCACAAACCATGAGATCATGACCTGAACCCAAGTCGGATGCTTAACTGACTGAGCCACCCAGGCACCCTTTAAAATCTTTTTCTTTAGCTAGTCTGTCCTTATCTTGATCTTTCCTTATCTTCCTTTCTATATATCCTATATATCCACTTTCTTCTCTGCATGGGTTATTACTTCTGCTTCATGCTTGTAATCATTATTTTAGCAGGACATTCAATGTACTCATCTCTTTTTCTTCAAATCCCATGAACTTTATTATATTAAGGCGTTTCCAGCAAAAAACAATCTCTTGTTTGTATATCTTTAAACCTGCATTTCCTAATGTTTCTCAAACATTTTAATAATTTTCAAATATTTCTCAGCCAACTTTACAAAGGATTTTGGTCATGCTTGGCTTGTTTGTTTGCTTTTATTTTATTTTTTTTAATGTTTATTTATTTTTGAGAGAGAGACAGAGTGTGAGCAGGGGAGAGGCTGAGACAGAGGGAGACACAGAATCTTGAGCAGGCTGCAGGCTCTGAGCTGACAGCACAGAGCCCAATGCGGGGCTCAAACTCAAGGATGGTGAGATCATGACCTGAGCTGAAGTCGGACACTTAACCGGCTGAGCCACCCGGGGTGCCCCTTGCTTTTTTGCTTTTAAACAATACCTACAGGGGCTCCTGGCAGGCTTAGTCGGTTAGGAATTTGACTCTTGAATTTGACTTAGGTCATTATCTCACAGTTGTAAAACAGAGCCTGCTTCGCGCTCCCGGCTGAGCATGGAGCCTGCTTAAGATTCTCTCCCTTCCCCTCCCTCTCTCTCCTTCTCTCCCTAACCCTCCCCTGCTTGTGCTGTTGCTCTCACTCAAAAAAATTGAAACAATACCTATATTTTCAGATTGAGTTTTGAATACAGTTTGAAAACATATCTACAGTCAGTTGTTATTTTTAATCATTGCAGGAATCAGTTAAACTTTGCACTACACTTCTCTCCCCCTTTCAAACATTTTTGGACCATTTAACCTGACCTTCTACTATGGAGAAATAATTGAGGCTATCTGTCATGAGTTCCCTTAACTACCTACTTTCTTCACTAATAAATTTCCTCTTTCCTCTCTCCCTTCAGTTTAAGTGGAATGGATGTATCTCTTCTAATCCACAAGTAATTGTTTTACCTGTGCTCATGGCTTCATCCTCTCCTGTGGTTTCTGGGTGGTCTTAGCTCTATCAACTGTCTCTCTTTAGTGGCACCAACTCCTTTTCTCCTGAATCTTTGTTGCAAATATATAATCATACTTAAATCTCTTCCATTATAAAAATGAAACACACTAACAAAATCATCAAACCACCAAACCCTCCATTGAGAGTTAAATTCTAGACAATGATATATTTCTCTTCTAACTTTACAAGTAAAGTTTCTAGAAATAATGCTTTATGTTCACTGACTTTACTTTCTCACTTTTTGTATATTCATCCATCTGGCTTCAACATTTATTTCACTCGGAAACTGCTCTTATATAGGCCAACAGGCCAGATGGTCCTGAAAACATATACTATGAGCTGGTAATGCTGAGAAAAATCTAACCAAGAATTTTTTTTTTATAATTTTAAGAGAGGTGTGAAGACTATTGGAATCAGAAACAGTATATAAGATCACTTTCTATTTTATGGGTAAGTCTCTGGTAAAATTCAGATTCTTCAGTATGTATCAATCTCATGTGCTCAATAGCTACCCCATACTGTTTTTGTTTTTGTTTTTGTTTTTGTACATCTGGTTACACAGTTCAAAACTTGTTTATCTTACTTCAGTGAAAGATAGGCAGAGACAGAATTAAAATATAGCATCAGTTAAAATAATCATCAAAGTTATACAGTGACCATAAATCCTTGATTTAAAGTTTTAAGAGAATTATGATGAGTTGTGGAAAGCCATACTGTATCACGCCAAAGAGCACTTAGCTGAAGCAGATCTAATTTTGAAGATAAAATATAGATGTATATTAGTATGTAACTCTTTTATATGTAAATTTGGAAAATATGTTAAGACTGCATATGAGTATTTAGAAATAAGACATACATTTCTAAAGGCAGAATGAATTGGTACTGAATTGCTTGAAGGATGTATGTTAATAAATACCAAACATCTCACTATTTAGCTTTGGTTGTAATAGAACACTACTATTTTTGAAAGGTGTTTAAGTGTGTGTAATAGTGAAAATTTAAAACAATCTAAAATCCATCAGTAGATATTAGGCTTGGTAAATGGACATATGAAAAATGGCATAATTGAAGACTAATAAAGATTCTACAGTACCAGTGTATACACTACTTAGAAAACATGTCACCTACAGAAGGTTTAAATGACATGTAGATTATAAAATAGTATGTATCATAGATTCCAATTTTATAAATTAAATATACCATCTGAATCTATACACTGAGAGAGAAGTCTGAAATAATTTGAAATTATTGATCTTGCTTACTTTTTGGTGTTTGGATTATGAATAATTTTTGCTTTGTGTAAAGTGAAATATCCTAATTCTAAAATAAAATATAGTATATATATATTAAAAAATTTTTTTTTAACGCTTATTTATTTTTGAGACAGAGAGAGACAGAGCATGAATGGGGGAGGGTCAGAGAGAGGGAGACACAGAATCTGAAACAGGCTCCAGGCTCTAAGCTGTCAGCACAGAGCCTGACGCCGGGCTCGAACTCACGGACTGCGAGATCATGATCTGAGCCGAAGTCAGCCGCTTAACCAACTGAGCCACCCAGGCGCCCCAAAATATAGTATATTAATAGAAGGGAAATATCTGAGAAAATACTTAAATTGTTACTTGAATTCAGTCATCTACACATACCTAAGCAAATGACTGAAAAATTAATTTAAAAAAAGAGGTGGATTCTACATATGACCATGTCTCAGAAGATAATCTATCAAACTATCCATTATATATCTCAGGTGGTGATACACAAATTATGCTAGAGGCCATAACAGATTTAGAGTCCAGATGTTATTCAAACATTTTGATTAGCCTCATGGCTTTAAAGTCATTGGGTCAAAATGTCCACATTTCGGCACACATGTCTATTTAAAGTAATTTAGACATTTGAACTATGTATTCTTAAAGTCTGGGCATATTTTCTGTCCCTTTGTAGGGGTTGGATGTATTTGTCACTGCTTTTGACACATTATACACATTCTCATAAGTTTTATCATCTAGATGTAATTTAAGCAACATGTAATTGTTGTGTTAAAATAGTAACTCTATTTCTAGGGTTCATACAAGATGATCAAATTCCAGTATTCAAGAATTAAACGAAATTCCTTAGAGATAAATGATAGTTTTAAGAAAAATAAAAGGACATTATCATGTACAGAATTCATTATTCAAACAACATTATATATTCTTCTAAATACACATGACCTGTCTAGGGGAAAATTGTGTCAGGAATGCTGTGCCTTTTGTTTACCTGGAGGCAGTTTTCACAATTTCCCATAAACTTCCCCCATTGCCTGATAGAGCAGCCTACCATTTTAAACAGGAGAGATACAAAAATATGTTTCTTTCCATTCTTCAACTACAATTGATTCTTAGCTTTCTTCAGAAATCTCCATCTACTTTGCCTTTATTTTAGGCCTACAGAAGTTCCTTTTTTTTCACCTTTACATGCTGAAATATTTATTGCTTTAATTTTGTCATGATGAAAACAAAGGAAGGAAAACCTACAATGTAAGTGTGTAATTCTCCTAAAATTAACAGATTCTCTTAAGGTCCCTTAACACATGACCTGTATTAACACGATTTCTTGCATATTCATCTCCAACACATCCCATAAGATAACCCAGTGAAGCTGCTTCTGATGGCTCTTGTTATGATAGAAATATCTGCCTAATGTAGAATTTGGAAGATAAGATTTAGATCAACTCAGAGTAAAGAAAATTCAAATAAGGGCATATCCTCCTTTCCATAAAATTCATATGTACTATAGTTTGGTCAATTAGTTCTATTTCATAAAAATAATCTCAAAATACGGTCACTATATCCAATTGCTTTGCACTTAAACATTTCAACTCATTAGTTGTGTTGACAGTTCACTAGACACAGCAATTCTTAACTCTAAATGCTGGGGACAGAAGTCAAACTCTTTCTCAAATTTGAACTAATATTTTGATGCTGACATTTATGATCTCAGTAGAGAAGTATCAGGAATGTAATAAAAATGTGTATAATCCTAATGTTTCCACAACTTTGTTGTAGCCATGATTCTGATAGGTACATTGCATCTTTTACAGTCTTTATCTTTGTCATGAAATCCTTTGGAATAGCACTCACAAAATACCAGGCCATAAATTTTAGGCAATGTAATCTTCTTCTAAGAAGTTAGGGTTGTAAATTAAAATGGAAAGAAAACAGGGTATTTAATCAAATTCTGGCAAGTTTGGCTAATATTTTTTACTTGTTTTATGTCATGTTTTCTGTAGTATGTTTATTTTTAATTTTTAGATTTTTTAATGTTTATTTATTTTTGAGAGAAAGAGAGAAACAGAGCACAAGTGCAAGAGGGACAAAGAGAGAGGGAGACACAGAATCTGAAGCAGGCTCCAGGCTCTGAGCTGTCAGCACAGAGCCCGATGCGAAGCTTAAAGTCACAAACCGTAAGATCATGACCTGAGCCACAGTCTGACGCTTAACCAACTGAGCCACCCAGGTGCCCCTATTTTTAAAGGGACATTCGGTTTCATAGAATTACACACTTAACCTGTTCAAGTTAAGTTGATTTTTGCTTCTAATTTAAACTATATAGAATTAAATGGTGAAATCAGTATTATCAAGTTTATTTTGTCATTTTAATAAATTCTTTTCTATAATATTAACAGTGAATCTATAATATTAGTAGAAATTGAAATTCTGGGTATATGAAGGAATTATCAATCTTTAAGCAGGAAAATATATCTAAGAGATAAGAGAAACCAATTGTTTTTAGCTAAAATACTTAGCCTATTCAACATGCCAAGAACCAAGTATAAAAAAGAAAGTGAGCAATGCAGTGTTACGGAGCCTGCCAGGACTATTTAAGATCCTTATTACTTTTACATTTGACCCTCCAGTTTAAGCTTGAAGATGACACTTGGTTTTGAAAGATCAAAGAACAGATAGATTCATAGAACAGAGCAAGTACACATTTAAATACTCTGCTAATTTAGAAGTGAAATAAAATTAATTGAAATGATCCAACACTTTACAATAAAGTTCAGTTCCTTCAACGGGAAGACTTTCAAACTATACTGTGTTAACACTTGTCTTGTTTCTAAAATTAATTGCCTTCAGCTGTATTAACAATAGAGTATGATCAAGTAACATGAAAGCTTTGGACAGATCAATAATAAAGGCATCCTAATTTATCCTTCCGTCACCAGCATCACCACAAGCTTAATAAGTTTCAAAAGAGTCAATTGAATGAAGTCTTTAGCCTAAAATTGCTACTCAAACATCATCCAAATACAAAGCACAACAGCTCCTCAGAATTGCTAAAGCAATCAGGCGAAACTAACAAAGAAATTAGCAGTAAGGGGAAGGGGCATTGGAAAATAACACATTTCTTATGCATTGGCAATAAAATGCTATAATCCATAAAGGGCAGCACTGTCTTTTGCATATGCAAGACTCAAAGAAGGAAAAAAAATAGAAAAATTAATGACTTGGTGGCCAAAAGATTCTGTTGTACAAAGAACCATATTAGTTTACCTTCATTTTTGTCTTTGCCTTACATAGTCCCTGTTGTCTGTGATAAGAACCAGAGCTATATAAAAAGTTTGATGATGGCAAATGCTACATTAGGAAAACAATTCAATTTAATATGTGCTGAGCCTACTCTACCAAGCTCTTGATATATGCAGACAGATATATATAAATTCATGAAAAAAAAAAAAAAAAAAGAATCGCTGCACTAGAGGTTAGGAGAGCTTTATTCTAGTCCTATATTTGCCTGAGAAGAGTTTTCTGACCTTAGGTAAAAAAATTGTGCAATATATTTCTTATGGTTATTTACTGCTTGTTAATTATATATTACCCATAATTTGGTCAGAGAACAGGAAGGAAAGCAGGCCAGTGGTTCATTGTTCCAGCATGTTTCAAAGGACCCCAAATTAGATAAACTGTTAGATGCCCTACAAATATTTGGTGATCTAAAAGGAATATATATGCATATACACACATACATAGAGAGAAATTTAATTTTTTTATTTTAATATGAGTACATTTCATTTTCTGCAATATAAACCTATCAGGTTATTCTATTTTCCAGACTAAAGATATCACGTATATGATCAGAATGGACATTGTTTCTGAAAATTTTAGAATATATCACTAAATTCAGCTTGCTTTGTCATGAGAATATTTTCAATGGTAATTCATGTTTTAAATCATTCTAGAATGCAAATTCCATTTTTATAAAATGTCTTTTGAATTTAGCATTCCAAATTTGGGCTGAGAATGCAAATATTCTAAAAATAATATATGCTCAAAAAGTAATTAAATATTTGGAGGTTGAATTTGAAATCCATTTTTTAAAAACATAACTGGAGATTATCATTAATTTCTAATGTTGCTTTGCTGTCATGCATTTATTAAAATTATTTTACACAACTTAGTAGATTAAATCCTGAGGTTAAGTAATTTACTGAATGATCTCTAACTCAAATATCATCTCCCTATATAATTATTTACCTATTATTAAACAACTAAACATTAATGAAATTAATAAAAAAAATGAATTTATATTTCAGAGTTGAATTATTCACTAGAGATATTTATATGAAGATAAATATATTGATAAATTAATCCAAATGAAAAACCCCAAACTTGAAAAAGGAACATTCAGGGAGATTTAGAGTGAACTGGTAATGAATAATAGGATGTGCTTGAAAGGTATTATTGTAGTTATCATCTTCGGGAATTAGCTAGAAACAAATTCATATTAAAATATGTAAAGGTTCTTCTATACTCCATTTGCTCAGGTAGTAGACAAGGCACTTTATCACAAATACTTTTAAAATGCCATTATTGTACTATTAAATGACTTTTACAAAATGTCAATGCTAGCCAAAATGATCAAATGAGGAAAGATTGACTTTGACAACTTGTATTTCTCCCTACACCATCACACAATGCTAGATGAATGGGAACAGACATACCAGTGAGGTTGCTGGTATGCAAAGCAATGTCTGCCTGTGACTGAATTGACAGGACAATTCTGTGGACCAAAAATTCAATTGAGTCATCTGAAGCAATTCCTTTCCTTCTCTTCCATGTGGCTTACACCTTACAATGATCCATATCATCCAACTGCTAACTAGGGACTGTTTCTTCCCTTGGTATACATCACTGTCTGCCCTCTTTGCCTTTTCTCCTATTCTTTGAAACATTTACTAGGAATCCCATTCACCTGATAGTCAGTGTCAATGCTGACCTGTTTAGTAACCTGAAGCAAAAATAGACATATTGCTTCTTCAAATCATTTTTTTGGAAAGGTTTCTACATATTTGTAGGCCCTATATGCCATTTTTTCATGAAGCAAAATGAATACAATAAATTCAATTAAATAACCATTTAATGTAGTGTCCAAATAGAAAATACAAGACAAACCTACCAACATGGTCTTATTCAATTGGTTCCACTTGTAAAGACAATGCCAATTTCCTACTGATATAGAAAATAATTATTTTGATCTACTAAGTGTAAATGAGTTGGACAGGGTATTACAGCTTCAAAAACACTGACATTCAACACAGGTAAGTATTTTTAAAAATACTTTTGAAAAACAGTGATTTGAAAAATCATTATAAAATTGAGCATCAATCATCTATCTATCTATCTACACTATTTTGACCTTAATTAGAAGTACTGTATATAGTACATACACACATATATATATATACATATACATATGTAGTGTATATATAGTTTGTATATAGTGTATATATATAGTGTATATACTATATAGTGTTTTGTGTATATATATATATACACACACACACACTATATATATTGTATATATATAGTGTATACATATGTATATACTATATATATATATATATAATGTGTATATATATATATATATATATATATATATATATATATATCTACTACTTTGATCTTAATTAGAAGTACTGTAATGTATGGTTTGTGAGTTCAAGCCCCGCATTTGGCTCTGGGCTGACAGCTCAGAGCCTGGAGCCCGCTTCAGATTCTGTGCCTCCGTCTGTCTGCCCCTCTGCTGCTTGCACTCTGTCTCTTGCATTTTCTCAAAAATAAATAAACATTAAAAAATTAAAAAAAAGAAGTACTGTAATGTAATGATGGATAGACTGTGGTATAAGAAATGAATTCAGTGAACTCATCATGTCTTTCAGAGCTTTTAGTAAAATTATTTTACCAGAAATGAAACTTGAATTATTTAAAAAAAACAATACTAAAGATTTAGTTCATGAATCCTTTATTATAGAGTTCTCAATATATGGCTAACACCCAAATGCACAAGAGAGAGGTCTTAATCTATATTGCTACTTATATTAATGTTAGCTAAGGATCCATTGGTGCTTAAGTAAGGTGCCACTCCAGATACTGAGAGTCTGACTTATTCAGGCAGGTCTAGGAAATGATATCATCAAGAGGAGAACTGAACATGGTACCGAGTACAGTACACAGGTATTTGCTAAACCAGCTCTTGTTGACAAGACAGCAGCAACTTCTTAGCATGAGAAACATTTTCTGAGAAGTTACTATTTAACTATACAGATAAGTAGAAGTGATTATGATGAAAGTGTGATAAAATAGCAAGGAAGAAAAGGAAAATGGAATGAAGAGAAGTTATCCATACTCCATTTAGTCAACTGACCAATTTTACCAGGTTTATTAGTCATATCAAGACACTGGCCCTTTGCCTCATTTGGAGCATTTTGACTATTTCAGCTTCTCCTCCTGATTGTCACTCTAGCCCTTAATTTGTTTCCCTTTCTGAAGCCATTCCTTAGAGTCATACTATATACTTTCAGCTTCAAACCACATTTCTAGATAAATGTACCTTTGATATTTGTGACTCTGTTACATATTGCCTCTTTATAAGCCCCTTCCTTTCTTCATTTCTTTTATATTTAAGACTTGGGCAATTCAATGTTTTCTACTCCCTCTACCTTCCCTTATAAAGAAAAAAAAAAGACTCATAAATGTTGAGTTAGATTGCAAAGTCTTTTTAAGGGAAACTTTTTATTTGAAAAAGAATTTGAACATCAGAAACATTCCATAAAAAGTCTGTACAACCAGTTTCTCTACCAAACCAGTGTCCATGGGCTAGTAACTCTAGGTGACCTTTTGTGCAAGTTGGTGGCATCTGTTGCTTCAGTGCTAAGACATATGTTCTTCTGTTCCCTCAGTCTCCACCACTTCCTGTTACTTACCTTCTTGGCTGCTCTACCCATTGTCTTTGTTATCTGCTCCCTGGAAGCATTTGATGTTGTATGCTTGTAGTAAGCATTGAAGAACTCTGTTAATGGACTGAGTCAATAGTCAGTAAATAGCTACCTTCTCTTGGAAGACTGGCAGAAACTGACAAATATCTGTATTTTCTCTTCTTTGACAGACTTGTAGTTTACATTTCTAGGACCTTTCACAGTTAGGGAGGACCATGTGATTGAGTCCTCACTAGGGGTGTACAAAAGGAAATGATGAAGCCCCTCCGAGGCTTGGCCTCTAATGCCTCCCTGACCTCTTTCGAGCTCTCTTTCTTTATCTGAATGCAAACAAGTAAGTGGAGGATTCAGAGACCTTCAACACGGCAGAGCTCTGAGAGGGAGGGGGCCAGCCTTCTTGATTGACAATGTGGAACAGGGGCTACTGCTTACCTGCACTGTAATATGGCATGAGACAGGCACAAAATTTTCATGAGATAAACCATGGGGAATTGTAGGATTATGTAAGATCAGTTAGATTATCCTGATTAGTACAACTGCACTACATGGAAATTCTAATTTATAACAATTGCTACAGTGTTAGGCAACTGATTCTTTTCTTATAATTATATTTTTTTAATCACTAATTAATGGCATGAGTATTTTTAGGAGGTTTTCTTAAGGAATCTTGGAAACAATATTCTTCTTGATTTATCTGTTTCTGTATCTTCCAATCAAGGAATGGTATTTTGATATGTTGATACGATATTTGTTCAAATGAAAGAGATCTATATGTATTATCAATAAGTTGGACATGTAATTTACTGTCTAAACTAAGATACTTGAAAGGAAAAAGGTTTGCTAAAAATAATTGAAATTATTCAAATTTATAACAAATTGTAAAACGAAACTTGTAAAACAATAATTTTATAATAACAAATTGGTTTATTAAATAGGTATTTGTAAATACCTCTCAAAATAATTTATTTTAGTTTTTAAAAATAAAATTCTTTATGGGGCACCTGGGTGGCTCAGTGGGTTTTAAGCCTCTGATTTTTTTTTTTTTTAATATTTATTTTTGAGAGAGAGAGAGAGACAGAGACAGAGCACGAGCGGGGGAGGGGTAGAGAGGGAGACACAGAATCCAAAGCAGGCTCCAGACTCTGAGCTGTCAGCACAAAGCCCAATGTGGGGCTCAAACTCACGACCTGTGAGATCATGACCTGAGCTGAAGTCAGTTGCTCACCCGGCTTAGCCACCCAGGCACCCCATGCCTCTGCCTCTTGATTTCTACTCAGGTCATGATCTTGCGGTTTGGGAGATCAAGCCCTGCGTTGGGCTCTGCACTGACAGTGCTGACCCTGTTTGGGATTCTCTCTCTCCTTCTCTCTCTGCCCCTCCCCCACTCTATATGTCTCAAAAAATATCTTTATAAAAAGTACAAAGTAATATATATACATATACGTCAGCAAAAACTTTAAAAAAACTACTTATATTGATTGCCTAAACAAAAACAAGCAAAACAGAAAACTTATTCCTGTCACATATTTACATATTTTATTCACTTTCCCAGCCATATGAGCCTCAAATGCCAGATGATTTGTACATTTCTGAAGAATGTTCTTTTCCACACTGAATGGTTTAGTATTTAAAAAACTTTAAATATATTTTATCCTGACCATCACAACTTATTTTTATGCTTAATTAATTAAAAATATTTGACATATTCAATTGACACTTAATCTTAGACCAAAATATTTATTTACGTATTTATTTATTTATTTATTTAGATAGCACAGGAGGGGCAGAGAGAAAATGCCAAATAGGCTCTGCACTGTCAGCACAGAGCCTGATGTGGGGCTTGAACTCAAGAACCATTAGGTCATCACCTGAGCTGAAACCAAGAGTTGGACTCTCAAATTACCGAGCCAACCAGGTACCCCAGGACCAGAATATTTTAATTGGGAGAAAGCTCAGGAAAAATTCTGGTAAAAAAAGAAAAGTATCTTTTTTTTTTTTTTTTTTTTTTTTTTTTTTTAGTATTCAACTGTGAAAATTTTACAGCCCAAATGTCTAATAGTTATTCTCTTTGCCTGTGAATTTCAGTGTCATTTTTTTGTGATAAACATTTGTATGAGAAAAAAAGCCATTCTATTAGCTCTTTCTTATTTCAAGCTTTGTTTTAAATAACTACAATATACTAAAAGGTTAAAAGGATTAGATTTTAGTTCTCCATTCACTGAATATTTTATTAATGTTTCCAAATGGTTTCAAATAAATTTTAACTAAAATATAAAGTGCTGCTTTAAGAAGTGTCTAATACCACACTGGATTCTTAAAGGCGATTTTTTCCCAAAGGTCAGACACTTCTTAAATACAACTATAATGGGCACTAGAAGAAAAAGATGTAATATCATGCAATAATTATTGTTGTTTTGTTCAAGAGTTACATAACTAAAATGTGTTAGTTCAGTTACATTCAGTCTTTGTGAGTGTGGGTCTCTGCATATGTGTATGCATGTGTATGTGTGTGTATATGTCTGTTTATGTTAATTTTTGATAGCTACAGCTTCTACTTCAGTTGCTGGAATATGACAATTTATTTGAATATAAGAGTAAATTATGTTAATGCCTTGAAGTCTATTTCAAGTATACATTCTATCCCATATGTTTTTAAATGTATTAAGGATTAAAAAAAATTTTTTTTAACGTTTATTTATTTTTGAGACAGAGAGAGAGCATGAACGGGGAGGGTCAGAGAGAGAGGGAGACACAGAATCTGAAACAGGCTCCAGGCTCTGAGCTGTCAGCACAGAGCCCGACGCGGGCTCGAACTCACGGACCGCGAGATCATGACCTGAGCCAAAGTCGGACGCTTCACTGACTCAGCGACCCAGGCGCCCCAAGGATCTTTTTTTTTAAATATGATACTCTGCCCTACCAAAATTTATCTTTAATATTGACTTTATAGTAGCATTGACTAATGTTTCTGTTTAATCTTTGACAAAATGAATGTCTAACAGCTTCACTCTGCTTTTATAAATTGGATAAAAATATGCAACCCATATCAAGTATTAAAAAACTTATTTGAAGTATCTAATGGCACTGATATAAAACTGGAATAATTTCGTTATCTATGAAGAGTTTTCTGATAACAAAGCTACATATTGACTACTTTTCATGATAATTAAGAAAAACTGAAGATGAAAATAGAACAAAAATAAAAGAACAATCTTTGAGTGAAAATTTGTTTTTCACAGAATGATATGTGAGCACTCTTTCATATCTACATTAAGTTTATAAAGATAATAATAGAACTTGACCAAAGTAATAGGGATAGACAACAGAACTCTAACCAGGTGACAATTTCAAATGTGGTTCTCTGAAAGAAACATAGTTCTTTACCACAGAAACAAAGAACATAGTTCTTTACCATAGAAACTTCAGTTGCTAAATCCTTCTATTTGAACACATGCTTCTTCACACATCAACTAGCTGTACTAATTCTTCCTCAGCAGATTTGATATCTTGTTGCCATGTGAGGCAGTAAATGTTGCCAGCTTTCTATGTAGTTACATTATCAATAACAACTTTCTTGAAGTATAAAAATGTATAACTCAATTTACCATTAAATGTATATATATTTTTAGTTTATTGCTACTGAATTTTTTTACTAATACAAAACAGCCAAACAAAAGCATGACCAAGCAATAAATATAGAGCTGTAGCTTTGAACCATAAACGACAAAAATAATCAGTATGACAAAAGTATCCGTACCGATATATTCTACTGCAGGCTACTCAATTTCTGTGTAATACATATATTTAAAATATAATTAACATATGACTTCATCTTACTCCTGGTGGCTTTTGGTATTCTTGTGAACATCATCGGGTGCCATGCGTGACACGGCTAGCCATTTATCAAATGGTCAGGAAAGACAGCCGAGTGAGAGAACGTACTTCACTTTATTAGTCAGAATGCTATCCTTGAAGAGGTTTGTTCCCTTGGGTCTTGAAAAGTTTAGGAAACGAGAACTGGGTTTTTAGATGTCTTTCAGATTTAATTGTTAAAGCTCAGTTCACTACCCACGAGTCTCTCACACACCACCACAGGGACAAAGACAGAAGATGAAAGTACAAAGTGAAAATACGTCGAGGCTCCCCTAGGAGAATGCAACTATTGATAATAATTTTTAAGAACAACAACAAATCAGGAACAAATGCTAATGAACCGGATGGGTCTCAAGGACAGTAGGTGTACACTGGATATCTCTCAGGAAAACCAACATTTGGAAACCCATGATAGTAGAACTTTACCATAGAACCACATTTGAAATTGTCACCTGGTTAGAGTTCTGTTGCCTATTCCTATCATTATGGCGAAGGGCCATTATTGTCTTTATAAACTTAAAGCTGGTATGAATCTTAACATTCTAGGAAGGGAAAAAAAAAAAACACCTCAGTCTGGTAGCTATTAGACAGTGGGTCTAAGTATCTGAATGGATTGCTAATCACAAAATAAACTAAATAATCTCATTTTTAATCCAGTTACATTTATGCACATTAAGTCTATTTAATAACTTTAGTCTGGAATTACAATCATATAATATTCTTCTCATACAACAGTAAAAACTTTTTTAAAATGCTGAATGTATTTCAAAGTCAGAAAACACATTGGATTAAAGAATACTTGCTTGCTTTGTGAGGGAGGTGTGAAAATAGAAAACTATAAATAGTAACACAAAGGTCCTTTCACCATTAACATCTGTTACAGCCACGGTTATTAATATTATAACTGTTTTTCACAGCAGGAATGGTTTCAACTTCCATTTTATAGTACAACAAATAATTTGGGAAATGATTAATGAGATTTTTAATTATAGATTGAGTTTATCTTAAAACAATCTGTGGCACTACAGCTGGAAAGGATCAGGCTTTAATTACATTCAGGAAAAACTCCACAGTGAAGCAAAACACGTCCATTTTAGGGTGCCCAGACCTTCCCCATGACTGGTTCACCTTCACACTTGGCTGCTTAGCTCCGTTTTTTAGCACATGGTGCTAATGAGGCCACGGTCATGTTTTCACTCCCCATATGTGCCAGTTAGCTTACCTCCGTTCCAGGGCTACAGATTGTTTTCCTAAACTTGTACCGCACTCAGAGATTTCTCCACGCATTCACCAGTGACATCTGGCAAAAAAGCATGGAAGATTCATCATAAAATTAAAACTACTGCTGATTGCTTGGAGAAGGGGTTAAGGAGGCTTACTTGGAAAAATCAGTGTCATTCTATTTTTCAAAATGACATGTTAATTCAGAGCCTTCCTTTGACTTGATTACTAGCAGTTTTACTTCAAAACATTATCACTTAAGGGAGGCAGCATAGAATGAAAGAACACTAACTAGGATTTTAAAACCTAGATTTTATTCTGATCGCTTAACCAAAGTAGCTGTACGGCCTTGAACTGTTGTCTAATTAACCTATGCTCATTATCCTTATCTGGAAAGTCTGCATATTGCCTCAGATAATTGTCCATCCCCCAGGCGAAGTCTAAGTGTTCATCATTCCAAGGCTCGAGATGTCAGGCACTGGAAGCATTATTGGATGTGAAACTGGAGGCTGGAAGGGGGATTTGATGCATCTTAAAACCTCAACTGGAGCCTCAGGCAGATGGTTATTAGTTGTTAGTTGTCAGGATCTCTTGTTGAGCAAAAATGGGCTCCCATTGACTTTTAGGTGCTTCTGTTCTGTAATGCTGGTTTTATAGTTTGTTGCTTATAGGAAGTGTGCAACATCAGCCTTCAGGCCAGGGGGAGAAATGCATGATATTGGTCTCCATGAATTTGCTCGCTATCTGTCTTTTGTTTATTGCAGCAGACCTCTGCCATAGGCTTGGAATGAATATATTCTCCTTGTCAAATCCTGGTAATTATTTTTCACCATAAGCACAGAGCCCTTTTCAGCTATGCATCAGTGAGTAATTGTCAGAAGACAAGAAATGTCCTTCCTTAAAATGATTTATTTATTTCTACCCAAAAGACACCTTGTTGAGGGGAGAGGTTGACATGAAGTCTTTCTGCTCCACATAAAAATGTTCTTGTTTACCAATCTAAAAAGGAATAAATAAAGCTGTGTTTAACATAAGTGCCCATCATAAAGACTTAGTGTTTGTTGTTAACAAATATAGGCTAAATACAAACTAACTAAAGCAATTCTTGTTGAGAAATATAGATTATTACATCTAAAAAGCAACAGTACCCATTTTTTTTTTTTTTTTTAGTTTATTCATAGTAACTAAGACAGGGGTGGAGTAAAGTGGGAATGCTGTCATTTATTAAAGAATGAATTTCCATGGTTTAGTGTCCCTGAGACATAAGTTTGAGTATTGTTCCTTAGGCACTTAGCAGCATGTGTACATAATACAAAGACTTCATTTGCTTTCATTCACACACACACACACACACACACACACACACACACACACACAGTATTAATGGTCATTTAGTCTATGCTTTCATTCCACCCATTGATTCTAGTTGGTTATAGTTCTGCAGCTTTTGTTACTCTCTCTATTTCACCCTGGTTCCCTGTGCAGAATGGAAATAATAAGCAATACAGTCTGTGGCCAGAAATTTCGCAAGAATCTAGCATATTCGTTTTGTATAAATGTGTGGAAAATTTGGTGAAATCATTAAAGGAGAAACACCCTCCTTGATGAGGAAGAGGGCTCATGTCCAACTGGGGAAACATACAGACCAGACCACCTCAGTGCATTTCCTGCCATTAAAATTCATGATATATGATGTTGTGCTAGTAAAATAACTTCATATTTATAGGAAACAGACAGATCCATTAACTAATTTTAACTGAGAATAACTTTTTTAGCATTTTTATTTTGATATGGGGACTAGAGGTCACTAAGTATCTGTTTATATCCTCTGTATAGAATTTAACTGAGTAAGAGAAGACTAGTTGATAGAAAATAGGTTTTAGAGAAAGTGTAAATTCTAAGTTGTGAGGACAATCACAATGAAAGGAAAGTTAGGATTTTTCCTCCTGCATTCCAACTCCTCCCCTGTTCCCTCTTCATTGATGTCACATATTGGATAAGAAAATATTACGAGAAATATCTCAAATCAGAATCAAAAGTTTAATGTTGAAAGACTGAAAGCACTGTGTTTAAGACTAGGAGACAGAGAATAATGCCAAAAATCACCCTCATATTATTGTTCTGGCACTAAGGGAAGAAACTATTAGAGCCAAGAAAGACATGAGAGATGTAAATATGAAAAAAAGAGGCAGAGTGAAATGTATTATTCTCAGTTGATCTGATTATATGCATAATCTAAAATAATAAGTTTTGAGTCAATAATCGAATTAAGTAAGATGGCAGGTTAAATTAACAATCACCAATCAAGAACTTTTTAATATGCAAACTATCGTAAGATAAACAATATTTTGGAAAAAAATTCATTTCAATAGCAAATAAAAATAGTATAAAGACAGAAGTTCTTCCTTAACCTATCTGTTCAACACAATAACAAGTAAATCACAGAGGGTATGTTTTTAATAAATTGGCAAAATATGCTAACTTTCTTGTGGAAAATGAATTAGTTTGACATGAAAGTTTGTAAAAGAAGAGTGGTAAAGTGGCTAGAATCTTGGGTAGCAAAATATAGTTTGAAGCAATACTATATGAAATTAATTTTAAATAATTTATGGATTTTTATTCTTATATCTCATTTTAAAATAACAACCTGGTTGTCCATAAAACATGTTTAGATTATAAGACATTTTTATGTTTGAGTATTAAATTCCTGACTATTAAGCAAAGGTTGTTATTTTAAAGTCTTAATATTACCAGTATTTCCAAATCACAGCATAAGGATAAAGTTGCTTAAGGTCATGTTGAGGGACTGTTTAAATACTCTTTCTTTAGCTTGTAACCTGTTATGAAATTAAGAACCAGGTTTAAATAACTACAGAGATAATTCTAAAATATATCATTATGCTCAATTTTGCAAATTGAACACATATTTTGTTGCATGGTTAGTGGAGATTTAATTGATTTGCCACATTTCTTAAATAAAGCAGATGCTTGTTAACTGGTTTACATCGTGTTTTCTTCTTCTGTAAAATAGCAATTGTGCAGAGGAATTGGAAGAACATATTTGAAAAGGCCGCTGTGCTGACACAAGTCACTGCTTTTCTTCCACTCATGCTTTCTTAGTCATCATAAAGCAGGTGCCCCAATGGCAGAAGATAAATAGATGTCCAGGACTAACTATCCTTTACTAACACCCAACAGTTTACCTTGCCCTTGATATTTGAAGAAATAACTCAAGCTTAATCTTAAATATCAGTGTAAACAATCATATACACTTCAAAAAAGTGTGCTAGAAGTAAGGTCCTTTAAAGTTAATTCAGTTGTTTGATGTTAACCGGCAGTTTGATGGTTTTAAATCCAAAATTAGAGAAATGGAAGAAAGGGTAAGACTATTGGAAAAACACAGTAGGGAATGTAAGTAGAGTGTGAAAACTGCTGGGGAACAGATTGCTGTTATAATTAGAGACAACATTTCACTCTCCTTTAAATACGAGTCCCTGGAAATTGCTCTGAGTGAAGGAGAGGGAGACACAGCTGTTTCAGTGTACAGCTGGTGGGAATTACAAAGACCAAAGTCAGGCATAAACCGGTTGAAAAGTAAACCAGCTAACTAAGTAACAGTAATACCTGGCTAGAACTTAGATGCAAATATATATTGTTCTTAATAAAATATAGGAAGCCCACCTGAGAGTTTTGATGGTGAAGAAGAAAATGCCCACCTGGTCCAACATATATTATGTCTCATATAAATCTTGAGAAGAAGCAACCAAATATTTGGTGATGAATCACGATTCTTCTCCCTGTGCAGTGAAAAGACTGCAGTCATGACCAGGAAGGACACTCCACATGCCCAATTTATTGGGCTCACCAGTTCTCTGTGTGTTCTCTGTGTGTTCTCTGGAGAATCACACATCCTTTACCCTCTCTCTTATATTGTCTTGCTGCAGAAATGCTAGAAAGAAAGAAAGAAAGAAAGAAAGAAAGAAAGAAAGAAAGAAAGAAAGAAAGAAAGAAAGAAAGAAGGAAAGAAAGAAAGGAAAGAAAGGAAAGAAAGAAAGGAAAGAAAGAAAGGAAAGAAAGAAAGAAAGAAAGACAGACTCTTTTGGCTTAGAGTTTACCCAAATCTCAGAAATAGCAGAATTCCTCATGTGGTTCTCTTATCTTTTAATGTTATCAAATAATGGCATATACATTAGAGATTTCCTCCTCTTCCTTCTCCTCCTTCTTCCTTTCCTCTTTCTCTTCCTTCTTTATTTCACAGCACATAGAGAACAGTTCCTACCAGTACATTAGCTGCACAATTGTACCAGCAGACCTAACCTCTAGATTCTCTTAGAGAGACTGTTATGATATTTGTCAAAAACGCATCATCTTGGGAGTGTGAGGATTGTCAAAGAGGTGGTAAGTGACTGTGAACTGGCCTCTAGGAACCCACAGGATGTCTGTGTTTGACCTTTGCCAATCATATTCAAAAGCAACCCGGGAAGCCTGATGTACTTGTCTCTACAATGCAGACAATTTTCACTTTTCTAGCCTTTGCTTCATTCTGCCTAGGAATAAAGGAGTATAAAGAGGAACAATCTCTCTGATAAGAATCCAGATGCTCAACCAGCATTTCTTCTCAGTGTATCCCTTCTCTATGATTGCTGTTCCATGTAATATTTGTACTTTAGCATCATGAAAAAAAGAGAAAATCTTTTATTCTACGTTAGGTCACATTTTATGCTGCGTTTTACTGGATTTGGTTTAATCAGCAGTTGCTGATGAATTTGTTGTACAAAAGTAAGAGATGTAGTAGTCCTAATCCCATCTCCCCTCCACTTGCATATGAAATAAATATTTGCCATATCTCAGTTTCATGTGTTGTCAGTTGTTTGTAAGAGTGTCTTGACTACCTCTCCTGACCAATAACGTGATTTCATTTTTATTTTGAAAACTATGGAGGGGGGACAAAAGAAAAAATGAAGCCAAGTTACTGATAAAAAAGTTGTGGAATACAGTATGAAAACAATCTTAGGTCAACAAAGATGGTGACTCAAACAAGTTTTGAAAACAAAAGGCTTTGCTTAAACTTAGGAACTTTTATTCATCTATTAGAATAGAGTTTTAGTGCAATTCCTTAGTTGAACTTCTCTGAAACCCCAGATGATATTATATTATACTCTTTAATAAGTACCCAGGATGCTTCAAATTTATTGATTACATTCAAAATAGTTTATGTAATGTCTATATTTCCCACTAGAAGAATTTCTGCATGAAAGAGAAAATATTTACCTCTAGTGCTCAGAAAAAGACCTGCACATACTAAATACTAATTAAACACTTCCTGATATGCTAATTATTCATTCATTCACTCATCAACTCCACAGATTTTATTAAGCATCTGCTGTTGTGGAACTTACATATTCTAGTAAGAGATCAGACAATAAAAACGTGTAAGTAAATTATCCATTTCATTAATAGGAGAGAAATGTTAACAGGGAAAAGGAAAAAAATAGAACAGGTTAAGGATTAAGGATGCTCGTATAGGGAGTCCAGTAAGATAGGCCTCATAAAGAGACTGTGAATAGAACAAATCCGAAGGAAGGAAGCTAGATTTCCACTCAAATTTCTAAATGAAAACTACTCCAGGCAGAGAAAAAACAGGAAACATCTAATATATTCAAGGAATACAAATTACTTTTGTTGAAATATTATCAGAAATATAGATATATTTGTACTTTATCTCCCCTTCCTAAAAAGTCTTTGTGTTTGTGGGGTTTATTTTATTTTTTGGATGGCTTTACGGATTACCCATGAAATATTTTCACAGTTATGATGACAGGAATCCAAATACTGTCTTTTGACACCAGAGATCTGTTTTCCGACAGAGACATTCATTCCTTCCATCTGAAACGACCATGGAGAAAATAGAGTTGAGGTGTAATAGAGCTTAAAATCAACTTTATTAAATTGAATTTCTCCAGAATTGAGAAGACATCTCACTTTTTCTATCGCCTTCAGGTAAACACTTCCAAAGTGGTATTTTAATAACCATTTAAGCACACAAGGACAGCTGTTCAGGTGGTCTCAGAGAGGATGAAAAATTGCATATGTCATCTGCCAGAGCAGATACTAAATTACCTTGGCCTACAGAAACTTTTTATTTGCCTAGAAGGTATTTATTTTCCCACTTGAGGTGTTGGAAAAACAATGGTCCAAACTTCCTATGACAGAAAATATATCAGTGAAAACTCAGCATCAGTTTCTTTTATTATATACTGTTACTAGTGGCTGAAACTTTCTATGATAGAACATCAGTGAAAATAACATCGCTTTCATCTTTTACCAGATTCTCCTTTACTACGTTTCTGTGCTTACTGGTAACATATGCCAAGGGTTTGATCGTTTTCTTAATATGCATTTCTTTAGCATTTCACAGCATATATTCAATCAAAACAACACATAGTTCACAGAGATTTAAATTACGTATTTTCTTCTCAAAGTTTGCTTAACTCATACATCGTATGTTACTTTTCTAATACTTTTTTTTCTTGGACATATTTCAATATAATCAATTTACTGAGCTTTGTTATTGTGCTCAAAAATGATTAATTAAAGATATTATTTCAGTATTACACCTAACATTAAATATCAGTGAGAATACCTTAGAAAATTTGTGGAGATTTATGACAGTAGAGGAAAAAGAATGAATACAACAGTATAATTATTTTTGTTACTTATTAAAATGCTTTTCAGTGTTATACATAATTCTCCATGGGAAGCAAATTTTTATTTTACATAAAAATGTTAACCAATAGTGACTTTTTGAAATAAGAACGAGGACAAAATACCTCATACTCATTAGGATAGCCAACATCAAAATAACAAGTGTCAGTGAAGGTGGGGACAAATTGGAATACTTGAACACAGCTGATGGGAATGTAAAATGGTATAGCTGCTGTGGAAAACAGTAAGAAATTTCCTCAAAACTTGAAAATGGAATTAACACATGATCTAGCAATTACACTTCTAGGTATATACCTTATATACTTTCAAATAATTGAAAGTAGGGTCATATATATATATATATATATATATATATATATATATATATATATGAATGAAGGGGCAGAGGGAGAGAGAGAGAGAGAGCGAGAGAGAGAGAGGGAGAATCTTAAACAGGTGCCATGCTCAGCACAAAGCCCAACACAGGGCTCAATCTCACGACCCTGGGATCATGACCTTAGCCCAAATCAAGAGTTGGACGCTCAATCCACTGAGCCACCAGGCACCCCCCTCAAAGAGATGTTTGTATGCTCATATATATAAAAGCATTGTTCAAATAAGCTAAAATGTAGAAGTAGCCCAAATGTCCATTGGTGGATGAATGGATAAACAAATGTATATATACAAAAATCTATATATGCAAAATGGAATATTATTCAGCTTTAAGAAGGTAGGAAATTCTAACAAATAGCACAACATGCATGAAGCTTATGGACATTATGCTAAGTGAATGAAGCCAGTCGATACAAGACAACAACTGCATGATTCCACTTACATGCAGTACACAGAGTAGTCAAATTTATACAGACAGAAATAAGAATGGTTACGAGGGGCTGGGGGAAGGGAGACTGCAGAATTTTCATCAGTTTTACAAGATGAAAAAAGTTCCAGAGACGGATGGCAGTGATGGCAGCACAGCATCATGAATGCATTTAATATCTCTAAATTGCACATTTAAAGTGGCAAATTTTGGGGCTGCCTAGGTGGCTCAGTCGGTGGGGCCTCTGACTTCTTCGGCTCGGGTCATTATCTCATGGTTTGTGTTGAGCCCCACATTGGGCTCTGTGCTGACAGCTCAGAGCCTGGAGCCTGCTTCAGATTCTGTGTCTCCCTCTCTCTGCCCCTCCCCTGCTCACACACTCTCCCTCTCTCTCTCTCTCTCTCTCTGTCTCTCTCAAGAATGACTAAACATTAAAAAAAAAATTGTTTTTAATGGTAAATTTCGTGGCACCTGAGTGGCTCAATCGATTGAGCATCTAACTTCAGCTCAGGTCATGACCGCACTGTTCCTGAGTTTGAGCCCTACATTAGGCTTTCTGCTGTCAGCATAGAGCCTGCTTTATATCCTTTGTCCCCCCTTTCTCTGCCCCTCCTCTGCTCATGCTGTCTCAAAAATAAACAAAAACATTTTTTAAAATGGTGAATAATTTTATGTTATATATATTTTCCCATATTAAAAACAATTGAAAACATAGATTAATATGAATCTAAGATAGAAATTTTGACTAAATTGTAAACACACTGAGCAATATTATCATAGTAGTGTCAAAAACTGACAATAAGATGCCATCTCTGCTCCCCAGAATCTTAGCATCACATTGATTAATTAGGGTCCATACATAACAAGAAAAATGATGATGTTTTTAATGTGAATATATATGTGTGTTCACCATTGACTAAGCTTCATTATGGAATTATAAATTATGATTATGTTTGATAAGTAATC
The DNA here is from genome assembly GCF_028749965.1 of Puma concolor. Classification (NCBI taxonomy): domain Eukaryota; kingdom Metazoa; phylum Chordata; class Mammalia; order Carnivora; family Felidae; genus Puma; species Puma concolor. The sequence goes on from NC_141667.1 coordinate 178,965,807, forward strand.
TGATAATGAGAAAAAATATTATAGCTGTATGCACCTTGAAAATTTCAAATCCTATTTTGGCTTTTTCACTTAAAAATTTTTGTAAGTTTATTTATTTATTTTGAGAGAGAGAGAGAGAGCACAAGCGGAGAGGAAATAGTGAGGGAGAGGGAGAGAGAGAATCCGAAGCAGGCTCTGCACTGACCGTGCACTTGAACCAGGAGGGTCTTGAACTCATGAACTGTAGGATCATGACCTGAGCTGAAATCAAGAGTCAGTCACTTACCTGACTGAGCCACCCAGGAGCCCCTGGCTTTTTCATGTTTAGTGGTTAAAAAGAGGTGTTATATAAAATGTATATATTCCTTAATTTTGTCTTCTAAACCAAAGTCCTTCTGGGAGGAAAAAAGCATGTGTGGCCAAGGTCTCCTTTTGGATTTACACCACACATATTCAGGGCTATGAAAAAAAAATTTTTTTTTCCTTGTGTTGACTTTTATTCAATGAGCATGTTGAAGGAGGTCATTGAGAGGTCGTGGCCGCAGGTCCACCTGCGAGTCCATCCGGGCAATTAATGGGAGGCGCCTCACTCCCTCCCCGTGGAAGGGATGTTCGCCGCACCCTTCTCGCAGCGGGAGCCGCTTCAAGCCCAGGGCCTTGAGAGAGCAGTATATTGTTGAGGCCCCCTGGGCACATACGTAGGGCAGAATCCAGTTGAGGTAGCTTCATGAACCTGTAAGTTGCTGGCAGCGCGCGTGGAGATCTCGTCTCCACGAGATCAGCCTCAGGAGTAAGTTCCCTCCCTTGCTCCTCCTGCCACCTACCGGTCCGGCCGGCTGCCTCTTTCTTCCGTGTTTCCGCGGCCTCGGTGGAGGCCAGTTTCAGATTCCAGCGGGAGAGCGCCCAGGGCTGCGAAGCAATAGAGCAAAGAGCAGAATCCTGTCCCCAAGGCTGGTACGTGCAATTTGTAACCGGACGACCGCTAACAGTTTACCAATTTAAACTGTTTTAAAATACATCATCATATTTGTCCGCTTACCTTATACAATCTAAGAACTGCCAAGTGTATGAATTAACTACAAATGCTGTTCGGCTTCTTTCTTTAAAAAGAAAAAAAATTTTTTTTTTTAAATTTTCACTTATTTTTGAGAGAGAGACAGAGCGAATGGGCAGGGGCAGAGACAGAGGGAGACATAGAATCCGAAGCAGGCTCCAGGCTCCCAGCTGTCAGCACAGAGCCTTGATTTGGGGCTTGAACTCATGAACAGTGAGATCATAACCTGAGTCAAAGACCGACGCTTAACTGACTGAGCCGCTCAGGTGCCCCAAGTCTGGCTTCTTTCTTTAGCAGAAAATATGCCACTGCTTTGTGTTTCCTCCCGTAGAGCCTACATTTCAAGAATTAATTAAGGTGGCCTCCTACAGAGCTGATCCAAACAGCGCACACAGACCCATTTCTTCCACAGTATTCATAGATACCTTTCAAATTTTCCAGAGTTACTCAGGTGATACTTAGGAAACTAATGCTCTTTTAAAAGTCCATATAAGTTTTTATTATGCAAAAGCTTAAATTCTTTTCTTCCAAAAGTGATGAATAAGCAAGTTGAATCATGACCAATAATTTAGGTGAGTTGCTTTAAGTTGAATATAGACTAAATGAACATGGAAAAATATTTTTCATATACTGTATTCATTTATTGAACGACACTGCTTAATTTTGTCTTGGAAAAATACATCTGTGTGTTCATGTAATAAATTAATTTTGATATGTGCTTAAAAATGTTTTCTTACATGGGGTCCTGGGATGGCTCATTCGATTAAGCTTCGGACTTTGGCTCAGGGCATGATCTTGTAGTTTGGGAGTTCGAGCCCAACATCAGGCTGTCTCTGTCTGTTGTCAGTGCGGACCCCGCTTCAGATCCTCTGTCCCCGTCTCTCTGCCTCTTCCCCCCTTCTCAAAAATAAAATACACATTTAAAAATGTTTTATTAAATTAAAATATTATTTTACTGATATAGCTCATACAGAATGTCTATATCTTTTTAATTTGGGAGGTTTGTATCAATCTGTGGCAACCTAGGAAAAAAGAATAAATGTACATTTATACCTCATTTCACATATCTTCATCTCAGCTTTTGATTTCTGTGTAATTCAATAGATAGCTGCAGTTTCCCTATCAATTAGATACATGATGGCTGCATGAATTAGTAATTTGACTTCATCAAATAGAAATTTCTTTTTATTGCATAAGAGGTATAAAGGAGGACTGTTCAGACAAGGTATAGCAGCTTCATTGCATCCTCAGTGACCCTACCTTCTTTTAGCCTTCCATGCCATCATTCTTGGCATGTAGCATTTATCCTCGTTCTTATAAAATGGCTTCTGCATCTCTCGCTATCATACTTGTGCCCCAGAGTAAAAGATAGAGGAAAGACGAAAGGTGATCGTCAAAAGGTGCACATGTATTCCATAGGTCTGCCAGCTCTGATGAGCGAAAAGCAAGAGATAAAACAGCTTTTATTATGAGAAAAAATATATGGTAGTCATTTTTAATTTTCTTGAAGCATAAGGGATTGGAATTGAGAACCAGATCATGGGCAGCAGTCCAGAGAGTTAGAAACCTTTTCATTGTAGCTATGAACAGAGCTATAACACCAAAGATAAAAGAGTGAGTAAAGCACTTGTGTTATCCAGAATTAGGAAGAAGGCAAAGAAGAAAGCGACGATTAAACCAGAAAGAATCCATGCCAGAGTTTAAAGTGCACAGCAGTGTAGACTTTGGGAAATCAACATGGAGTAGTGGCTGGTTATAGTGATTGCATCTAAAGAAAACATGAAATAGGAAGACATTCTTTACACTCCATGTACCTTTTAATTTCTTTTGCTGAGAAAGCTGTAGACTAAGTATGAGTGATTCACAACTGTTAAGAAGAAGTGACAGCAGTTTGTTGCCAGTTAGAGGATTACTGTAAACATTTATTTATTTATTTATGTATGTATGTATGTATGTATGTATGTATGTATTTATTTATTTATTTATTTATTTATCTATCTATCTTGGCTGGAGTATATGAGGGCCTTTTAGAATTACATCTAATACAGAAACTCCAAAGCATTCAGTGCACATTTAAAGAAACCATAGACTTGCTGAGTCCTATGTTGAGGGATTTCACCTGTGTAAACACAGTAGGGGGATATTATATTGGTCCCACTAGTCTATTGAGCCTCCTGCTGTGTCAACCCAACTGTGGCAAGGCTTTTATGGATTAGTATAGCCCAGAATGTTTGGCTGGAGAAAAATTAACTGGCTAAAACAAAACATCCCAAGAGGTTCTAAACACAAAACTGAATTTTGAAGGGACTCTCAATTTGTCTCTCTTTGTATATATGTGTATGTGTGTGTACGTATATATGTGTATATATTTCTATCTTTAACTTTTTTTAACATTTATTTAAGAGACAGAGACAGAGTGCAAGCGGGGGAGGGACAGAGAGAGAGGGAGACACAGAATCCGAAGCAGGCTCCAGGCCCTGAGCTGTCAGCACAGAGCCGGACGGACGCGGGGCTTGAACTCACGAACTGTGAAATCATGACCTGAACTGAAGCCGGACACTTAACAGACTGAGCAACCCAGGCGCCCCTATATTTCTATCTTTAAAAGGAATAATTGAACTCTTATTTCAATTAAATAGCTTACAGAAAGTGCTAGCGAAGTTCTATCCCATAGTAAGTACTTGCTCAAAAGTAGCTCACATGAAAAAAAAAGGATCATTTTCCTTCAAGAACAAAATACATTTATACATACAATTGTTTTCCAAGAGTTTAAGTTAGAAGGTGCTGTTTTATACATCACTGATTTTCAAAATTTGGAGCTTCAAAACCCTTTTGTAAAAACTATTTTATGGAGACTTTCAGTGTCAAAAAAGGGAAAAGAACTGTTCTAATTAAAACAAAAGTCTGGAACCATGCCTGCTCTGTCCCTCAATAATGCCTTCGAGACTCCTGGGGCAACTCTTAGTGGCTCTAGGAGTCCTCAAGCACATTAAATCTAACAGAACAGGCCATGCAGAAAATGATCCTTCTAGTTTTAAAGTAATATTTCAAATTTGGAATATTCTTGTCTGTCTATATTGTACATTGCTCGATGATAATAAATTATGAACAGCAGCTGCTTCCTGTTCTGTTTTAAAAGGTAGTTTTACTGAAATTTCCTGCTGTAATATATTTAAGAAGACTTTGAGCTGGTGAGAACCAAGCTATTAAATTAGGCTATTGGTCTACACTCCTCTGTTCAAATTTATTACAATGAGTCACTTCTAGTACATCTGTTCTTTTGTACAGCCCTCTCCATTCTCCTCATACACTAATCTGGGGATTAAAGTGTCATTCTTCAATTATTTTCATTTGGATTCTTATTCAGCATTTTAAATCTAGAGCAAGCGGCATAGACACAAAATTGGATTATTTGGAATTTGTGTCAGGGATGGTGTCTGGTGCCAGAGCCCAAAAGTAGCACTTGTAAAGAAGCAGTGGCTTCTTTAGACCATGATTCATCTGGGACCTGGCCTTACTTCTCATATATTTTCCAAGCTTGGCTTAATGTTCTAATCATTGATTTTATAAACTGAATAATAAATTCTCATGGATTCCATTTTTGAAATAATAACAAAGTCAGACCTGGTTTCTCAGAACCTGATTGGTTCCTTAACCTTTATGTGTATAAACTCATAAACTCATACACACACACTTCTGTGCTCATACAGCCATTTAACTATGGGGTTATTCTAGAGATCACTGGTTAGAATACAATTCTCTGTATTTTACTTCATTGACTCTATCAGGTTCTCGATACCTGATTTTGGCTAATAATACTAATTTAACTTTAATAGTAGATGGTATAAATTTCTAAAGTTGATGGGTTACATAAAGTTTTAATTTTGGTAACTGAATAATTGTGTTAAATACTGATGCTTCTAATATATACATTGAGTTTCTACCTCATGCTATTAAATGCATAAATGCTCCCAATTCGTAGCTTAAGGGAGCATACATTTTGAAATCATTTTGAGGGGCGCTTGGGTGGCTCAGTTGGTTAAGCGGCCGACTTCGGCTCAGGTCATGATCTCGTGGTCAGTGAGTTCAAGTCCCACGTCGGGCTCTGTGCTGACAGCTCAGAGCCTGGAGCCTGTTTCAGATTCTGTGTTTCCCTCTCTCTGACCCTCCCCCGTTCATGCTCTGTCTCTCTCTGTCTCAAAAATAAATAAACGTTAAAAAAAAATTTGAAATCATTTTGAAGAGTAATACCTTTAAAATGTATTCCCTTAAGACTTAAAATGTGAAATTTGTCTATTTTTTCAGCAGTTTTAAGTTGACAGCAAAATTTAATGGAAAGAAGAGTTCCTACATATCTCTTGCCCTGATAACATTCACCAGAGTGGTACCTCTGTCACAATTGATCCACCAGCATTAACACATCATTATTACCCACATTCCATAGTTTACCTTAGAAATTCACTCTTGATGTTACATGTTCTATGATTTTTTTCACAAATCTCTTATGACATGTATACAATTATCGTGTCCTACAAGATAGTTTCACTCCCGTAAAAATACCTTATTCCCTACCTATTCATTTCTCCCTCCACACAAACCCCTCATACTCGCTAATACATTTACTGTCTCCACAGTTTTGCTTTTTCTAGAATGTCATATAGTTGGAATGATACAGTAAGTAGATTTTTCTGATTGCTTTCTTTCACTTAGTCATAAGCATTTAAATTTCCTCCATGACTTTTCATGGCTCAATAGCTCCTTTCTTTTTACCCATGAATAATATCCCGTTGTACAGATGTATCACAGTTGATTTATCCATTTACCTACTGAAGGACATCTTAGTTGCTTCTAAGTTTGGAAATGATGAATAAACTGCTAGGTACATACAAGGGCAGGCTTTTATTTAGACGTAAGTTTTCGACTCATTTGGATAATGCTGAGGAGCACAATTGCTAAATTGTATGGTAAGGGTTTGTTTAGTTTTACAGGAAACTGTGAAGCTACCTTTCAAGTGGCCATAGTAGTTTGCATTCCCACCAGCAGTGGATGAGAGTTCCTGCTGCTCTACCTTCTCCCCGCATTTGGCATTGTCAGCATTATGGATTTTAGCCACTCTACTATCGTTGTCCATTTTGAACTATGTTGTTTTTCTGATGCATTGCTGTTACTTTTCTGTTATTTTGGTTTGTTCTTCATAAAAAGATATCTTATCAATAATGTCTAATCAGAAAATATATGACAAAATTCCCATTTTCATGAATATATCAAAATATTACCGTGATTTGCCTAAGAAATTTCCCAGTGATTATTTCTTGTGGATGGTCTTAATCTCCTTATTGCTTCTTTCCCTGAAGAGAGCAATCACTGTGGTTTTCTTCCCTTAAATTATGTTCAATAAAGATAATCATCTTTATTGAAAATAATCTTCCAGTCTTTCTCTGGGGAATGTAAGCAGGTTAATTTCTTGCTTAGCATGTATCGATTCTTTTACTGTGGTAGATACTGTTGGTTGCTTTCCTGGCTTTCTCTCTTCCTCACCAACTGACTCCTGATTTTGCTTAGGTGGCAAATGACCAGCCCTAGGGAAGAATCTAGGGAAGTCACACCATTTTGTCTCTACTTGGAGCACTGGAACTTATGCTACTCAGTTCTACCAAAGTGGAGAGGTAAGACATAGTCCATGATGCCTTAAAAAATATTTTGTTTCTTGATAAAAATAGAAATAGATGGGGGCGCCTGGGAGGCTCAGTCGGTTGAGCGTCCAACTTCAGCTCAGGTCATGATCTCACCACTTGTGAGTTTGAGCCCCGCGTCGGGCTCTGTGCTGACAGCTCAGAGCCTGGAGCCTGCTTTGGATTCTGTGTCCTGCTCTCTGCCCCTCCCTCGCTCGTGCTCAGTCTCTCTCTCTCAAGAATAAATAAAACATTAAAAAAAATTAAACATAGAAATAGATGGAGAGAAGTTCCTTTGGTTGTCTTCTTTCTGAATGGGTCTATGAGAATATGATAACTGGAGCAATGGCAGCTACCTTGTGACAATGAAGAAAGAAGTAACATGTTGAAAATGCAGATGGAAAGATGAGAAGAACTTGTTTTTTTAATGTTATTTTTGACTTCTAGAATTGCTCACAGTACCAACTATTTCCAGGCTGTTTGCTTTGTGAGATACTTAATATTAAAGACACTGTGATCTGGTATTTTACTTGTAGCCAAACAGATCCTAACTGAAACTGTCCTCAAAATGGAAGACTTAGTGTGAATGGCCATGCCCATATCTTTGAAATATTGCCAACATTATTTACATTACAAAAAGATGGCAACTGGCTTTCTTGCAGTCCAATTAAGGTCTAAACATGTCATGTACAGGGTACTGGATATTACTTAGTTACACATTTTGCCTCCTCTCAAAATTCATATTTATAAGAATAAATACTTATATATTTATATAAATAATATTTATATTCAAAGCAACTTTTTGTTTGTATTTTGCAATTGTATCTTTATCTTATCTCAAGCCACTTTAAATAGAAAAGAAAAACTCACAATATATTCAGATACCTACATCATCTGTCAAATTGTACCCCCAAATTAGAAAATATAAGACAAAAGTTCATAATATCTCTAAGTAAAATTTCTAATATGTATGGTTTTTCCTTCTTTGTTTTCTGTCTTGTAATACATATTTTTAGTCTTTGAGTAGAGCCAAATGGATTATACAGTTCCTTCTTCTTGATGATCAGCAACCTCTACCCAGCCTACCACGAAACAACTCTTATGCAAAACATACATTTTATTAATAAAGTTCTTTTTTTTTTTTTTAGATTGATATCAGTAGCAGATGGATTAAGCGTCTTGCGGTTTCTTCCTTTTGCACTTGGAATAAAATTAAAGTCATTACCACTAGGGGTAATGCTGCTAACTATCTCTCTAGCTGTATCTTCACAAAATTTCTATCTTTAAGAGTCTCAGAGTTGCTGAAATTCTCCAAAATATTTCCAAACACAGACCCCAGGGCTTTACAAACACAAGACCTGGGATAGTCTTCTCCCAGAGAACTTCACTCATCATCATTTAGCTTTCCCTGAAAATATTACCAACTCAGATGATCTTTCCTGTTCACTCCACTGAAGGTTCTGCCTCCCATCTACTCCACACAAGATGGCTTTTATTGTTTTTTTCATACTGCTTTTCTCATCTTGAATACATGTTTTAATGTTTGTACTTCATTATTGTCAACCCATTTCTCCCACCATCAACACAAAGTATGACTCATGAGAGTATCTTATAAATTTCACTCTAATCATAATGCTTGGCAAACAATTATTTTGAAAGTATCTTTTTCAATAAAGTAGATGATTAAATGAATAATGATTCATAATAACGATAAGTAAATAAAAATAATTTTTGACTGTTTTTCCTTCCTTCACTCTCAGTAGCTTACACTTTAGCCCACTCAGAAAGTTGGCTTACCTTTTCACTTCTTTTTCAACACTACCCCTTTTCTAAGTTCCTTTCCAGGTCTTGTTATTCTGCTAAGCCATTTAGTAATGACTTGAGTATCTTTTTCTATCCATGGCCTTGACATCGAAACTTCCATCTTCCAAAAGGTTCATTTTGTGATTTTCAGAAAAAAATACAATCTCTTTCTTAGAAATGCTCTGATATCAGTTGCTAAATTCATATTTTTCTGCCACATCAGGTCAGATAACCAGTGTCCTTCTGATAATACTTACCCAGAGATAAACATTTACCTAGAGTTTTTATTTTCATCCATCCTATTGAGCTATGGTTGAATTATTTTTGAACATCCTAAAAATATTTTAAAATTGTAGATATTCTAATTATCTAATTATCATATTTATTATATTCATAATAAATAGTTTATAATACTCAATGGCCTTTAAAAATTTTTTTTTCAATGTTTATTTATTTTTGAGAGACAGAGAGAGACAGAGTGTGAGTAGGGAAGGGGCAGAGAGAGAGGGAAACACAGAATTCAAAGCAGCCTCCAGGCTCTGAGCTGTCAGCACAGAGCCCACCATGGGGCTCGAACCCACGAAGCGTGAGATCATGACCGAGGCCAAAGTCGGACGCCCAACCAACTGAGCCATCCAGGCGCCCCCTAAAAGGCTGTTTAATAGCCATTAAAGAAACACACAAAATTAGTTTATAAGTTTCTATTTTTCAGAGTTAGTATTATTGAGCATAATTGAATTCAGCAAATATGACAAACACAAAAACAACATAGAAACTTAGGGTCATTCTCACTTAGAGAAAAAGAATGGTGAACATTTTTGCATATTCAAATATTTTCTTGTTTACACAAATGTACTCTATACATGGATATACACAATCATAACATTATACATCCATTTAAAATAATTCCATATTATTCGTTTTCCCCAATGTTATGTTTCAAATATTCTAACTAATATGGGACCTTATCTAAAATGACTGTATCATTAATTGTATTGGCCTGAATTGGTATTAGACCAATTTATATTAAGGTGTTATTTTTGTTAAATATTAGCAGTGATCTTTGACATGTTATACATTTCTTACAGCTACAAATTCCTCATTGCTGAAACACATAGAAAGTGTCTAAATTTAGGGATGCCATAGAAATTAAATGAGACAAAAATATACATATACCTATATGTGTTATATATAATATATGTGATTATGTAGCTGTGATTATATATAATATACACATACATATATACACACTTCTGTATGCACATATATTATATGTATAATGTATATATAATATGTTAGTACATGGTAGCTATGATTTTTCAAAGTTCTTCATATCACCTGTCATAGTAGCTACCCAATATATAATTTCTGATTGAATTTTATTTAATTACTGGTATGAACCTTAATTTATTAAATGATTTATATATCTTGGGATATTTACCTTTTTCTGATTATGATATATAGCAAATGTTTTAGGAACTATTTCTATTAATACATAGGTTTAATATTAATATAGACATAAATTTAGATTGCGACAAAAACCTTTTCTTAGTTATTCTTCAAGATTGGCCCTACTTATACTAAGGCACATTTACATAATGCTGTCCTTTCATAGACAGAAAGTACCTTTAGAATTCATGTACTTGAAAGCATTTATTGAAGCCACTTATGATGTCTTGAGAATATGACAGATTGCATATTGAATAAAAGATTAATATTGTAAAGAGATATGCTTCTTCCAGGCAAATGTTTATCAACAGAGCATATCTTCCTTTCCACCTTCCCCCCTCCATCCCACTCTGCACAGGTGGTTTGGAAATATGCAAGGCTTTCTTGAAAGTTCCAGTGATTGAGGTTGGTGTGGGCATTTAGATTTGAGCTGGTAGAACTGGTTAACACCCCCAAGTTTCACATGACATTCTACACTAAAGTAATAATCCTTTTTAAAATGTCAAAACTAACCCCATTTGAAATAATGGAAGGTATGTATATAATATCTATATGGAATTAAAATTTAGATTGCTCAACTTGTAATGTTGCATAATACCAAACCTTGAACAAACAATAGTATCAGAATCCTCTACCTTTAGTTAAAAGCAAATTCCTCTAAAAATATATTAACTTTGCCATCTTGGGCTTTCTTGTTATATTATCTTGTCTAATGTAACCACATACCATTCTCAAGACTTAAAACATTTATTTACCCTTTTCCAATTTTTTTACTTCTTTTTATGTTTTATGTGTTTTTGTTTTAGCCAGAAATTCTCAAAAAAATGTTAAATAAAAAATTTTATAGTAGTCATATTTTTTGTCACTTTTGGTAATAGTGGAAAAAACTGGAAATTCTTTATAATACTTTGTTATTTTAATAAGTATTTAAATTGTCACTATTTTGATTGTTTAAGACTGTGTCTTACTTTTAAAATTATCAACAATCATTCTGATATTTTCTTTCATAGTTTTTAACTTGTTTTCTCTATAATAATTAAAATAGTATATTTCCAATGTTAAATTTCTCAGTTGTGAAAAAATTCAAATGATATGTATAGAGATATCAAATTATATGTATAGAGACACTATATTTTAGACTTTTAAAAAGGAATAATACTTCTCTTTAGGATTTAACAGTATATATAAGATCATTCCTTCAAAGAAAGACCAACTATCATGATATTACATTATTATTTTGTATTCTTTTATTTATTATTTTTTAAATACTTAATTCAATCCAATTCTTTTCTGGTAGAGTGTTTAGTCATCTAATACTTTTAATAAAGTAAAGATCTTCTTCATAGATCTTTCCCCCTTTTGTTATAGCTGCTTTTATGTTTTCTGGTGATTTGTTGATCTATACTCAAATCCACATTGGCCTCTTCCTCAAACTGTTTCAAGTTTATCATCCAGTTCCATCTGGGCAAAATAATCATGTTAACTATTTACCATATGTTTGATCTGCTCTTGCTCTGTTAATAAAATTCAAGGAAGACAAGAACTCCCACTAGAGATCCCTAACCTCTGACTTCAGCTACCTTTCAGGCTAGACAGCAAACAGCCTGTATAGGCCAAATAGTATATTCTAGAAGCACTTTTTTTCACTAGCCTCAAGTTTGCTTTCAACTTCAGGGTAACAGTCTTTCTCTAAAACCTCAGCTCTTCATCCTCATATTTATCATTGTTGTTTAAATGTGGATGGTCCATTTCCAGCCCTTAGAACTATATTCCCTAACCACTCTACAAATCTGGTCAAAATGAAGAAAAACTACAGATGCTTACTGATAGGATTTGTAGGAATGTTAAATAAAGTAATTAAAGTCCTTAGCCCTGTGTCTGGTAAATCAATAGTGCTCAGTAAATGTTTGCAATTATTATTATTTAATTATCATAATCACCAAACCTTCCCCAAATTATTTTGCTTTGCATAAAAGTTGTATTGGAAAATCTTTCCTTATCAATATATTAGTAAAATGTCGATAATTAGAAATTATAAGAAATATACTATAAAGTATATTCTAGTCACTTAAAATTAAACTTGTACATGGAATAGTCTATTTATTACACTTTAAAGTCAGAATCATAGAATTTAAGAGATAGGAAGGACTTAAGATTTTCCTCACTTTAAGATCCTCTGTCAATGGTGAAGCCAGAAAGAATGTGATTTGTCCAAGGACTTTTCATCAAAGCCTCATTAAAACAATTAATATTAGAGGAAAATAGATTTGGTGCATGTTAAAAAATCATTTTCTATGTTTAATCATTATCAGAAACTACAAAATATCAGAGTCTCTTATTTCAGTTATCATTTCTAATATTATTTTAGTGTACATTTTAAGACTGTAATTTCAACTCAGGATTCAACATCACTGGTCTGTTAATTTTATTTATATGAAAAAGAGTGCCTAATATGTACTATCATGATGCTAAGCATTTTATAAATAATACCAAACTTAAGCTTCACATAACCCTATCAAATAAGTACTCTTATTCCCATTTGATACAGAGGGAATTGACAAAAGGAATTGACTTTCAAACAAACACTCGTCCTATTTCTTGCATGCAACTTGCTCATATTTTGTAGTTTCCCTGCCAAACTGTGTTTATCTGGCTAATCAAGCACTCTACTTCCAGGCATAATCAGGTACAATGAGATGAAATTGGGTATATGAATTTATAACCCATTTTTTAAAAAAATATACATCATTTACCTTTTAGGTCTTCCAAAATGACTGTATAAATATATGTATGCAAGGTGCTTGTCAAAAGATTCTTTGCCAGTTTCTACGTCTCTCTCTTTTTTTATTTTTTCCATACCTCTTTTATTATCAGGTGACATATTAAAAGAAACCTCATATACATCTAATAATCACATATATAAATTCAAGAATTAGGCGGCTACAGTGCACAAAAGAATAATTTGGTGAAACTCTGATTTCTTAATGTAATAGCATGTACTATAGTACCTGTAAACATACCATAATCCTTTTATCCAATTTCCTTCTAAACTTTTAACTAGTTAAAATTGCTTAATAGCGCAGTTGTGGTATGACTCATGTATGTTCCTCAATCAGATTTTGTTTTATTTTTCTTAAATTTTTTAGTAACCTTTTCTATTGATTTCCTTTACAAAAAAGTGTTTGCTCAGCTTTTGAAATATGCAAGAGATTAAGGTTGCTCACTCACTGATTACCATTTTATTACAGGATTTATGAAACATGAATCTCCTTGTTATATACATCCCAAACCATAGCTTCTGTGAAATACCTAAGGTTTAGATTTGCATTTCACAAAGAGGATTGTAATCTTTCTGTAAGAGTAAAGGTAACTCCTTTCTGCTTTCATGTAAAACAAGTGTTTACATTTTATTTAATCTTCAAGGTCAACTCTAGATCTAGCATTTTTATTACACAGGGTTAGGATTCAGAGTGTTTACATTTGAAGGCTTTTATTTAGCTATTGATTTTGTGCTTGTCTTTCTCTATGTCATATAGATTGATAATACAGAAGTAATACGAATAGGTACAAAAAGAGTATTCAGTAGAGTTTTTGGAAATAGATATAATGGAACAGCACTATTACCATCTAGATACATGTTACATCAGAGTAATTGGAGAACTAAGGCACTCAGCAGGGATGAAAGTAGACACAGGCCATTTCCTTCCTAGGAAGGATTTGCCATATTGAATTTTAGATCATTTAGATTTCTTAGTGTCCTCAGCTGTATGATAAAATCTGGTTTTCTAATTTTTCAACTTGTTTTCATGCTTAGGATGGAACAATGGCCTTTCAAATTCATTCTGTATTAATACAAGCACCTATAATCTTCAAGGCCCTAAGCTTCATGTTGGGAATACAGATATAAAAGTTGTGTTTCCAGTTCCTATTTAGAGGGTTAGTAAGCTACACTCATATTTGTCATCAATACAAGCATCATAGTAGAGATTTCTCATATAACACATATATAGCAGGTGACTTGGAATCCAGTTCTGCCTAGAAAAAGAAGAAATAGCAAGCAGGGGTGAGTAAGAGTTTCAGAGTCCCTGGGACTGGTGAAGAGGGCTCTCCCTTCGATATGTATACCACACTGAATCTATTCACTTGTTGACAGACACTTAAATTATTTCTAGTTTTTGGTAATAACAAATAAAGTTCCTGTGAACATTCATGTATGTCATTGTATAAACACATACTTTCATTTCTCTTGGGTAAATGATTAAGAGTGAATCTTCTGACTCATGTAGTCCATGTATATATTTGCCTTTTTAAGAAACTGCCAAACTGTGGTCCGAAATGATTGTTCTATTTATGTTCTCACAAATAATGGGTGAGAATTCCATTTGTTTCAGATGCTTGTCAACACTTGGTGGTCAGTCTTTTTGCTTTTCGCCATTCTGAGAGTATGCAATAGTATCATATTATGATCCTAATTTACATTTCTCTAATGATTAATGATGTTGAATATCTTTTCATATGCCTATTTCAGGTCCCTATTTGTTAATTGTATTTGTTATCTGTATGAGGTGTCTGTTCAAATAGTTTGTCCATTTTTAAAATTGGATTGTTGGTTTTTGTATTGAATTTCAAAAATTTGTTATATTCTAGATACAAGTATTTTATCAGATATATTATTTGTAAGTAGTTTTTTATACATTACATATCTTGTATTTTTTTTCCGAACGGTATATTTCAAAGAACAGACGTTTTACATTTTGATAAAGCAAATTTGTCATTTTTGGGGGGTAGATTGTGGCTTTGGTATTATATTTAAAAAATTGTTGCTTAACCTAAGGTTACAAAAATTTTATCCTATCTTTTGTTCTAGAAGTTCTGTAATTTCACAAATTTGCATTTGTGTCTGTGAATCATTTTAATATGGTGTGAAGTAAAGAAAAATATTCTTTTAAAATATATGAATATCAAGTTTTTCCTGTACAATTTATGCAAGATCTATACTTTCTCCCTTGAACTGCTTTTGTTCCTTTGTTACAAATCAGTTGTTCGTGTAAGTCAGTGTGTTTTCCTGATGCTCTATTCTATTCTATTGTCTATTTGCCTGTCATTAAACTGAAACCTGAAATCAGGTAGTTAGTCCTTCAACTTTACCCTTTTTAAGGATTATTTTGGAGCACCTAGATGACTCAGTTGGTTGAGCACCACCTGACTTTGGCTCAGGTTGTGATTTCATGGTTCTTGAGTTCAAGCCCTACATCAAGCCTGCTTTGGATTCTTTGTCCCTCCCTTGCTTGAGCTCTTTCAAAAATAAATAAAACATGTAAAAAAATAAAGATTATTTTGACTCCTCTAAGTTCTTTGCATTTTCATATGAATTTTAAAATCAGCTTATTGGTTTCCTAAACATTATAGTTGGAATATGATAAGGACTGTGTTCCATCTATAAATAAATTGGGTAGTATTGCCATTTTAACAGTATTAATTTTTCTGACTATGGACACTAAATAAATAATTCCATTTATTTAGAGCTCCTTGAATTTCTCTCACCAGTGTTTTATTCTTTTCATAACTTTTGTCAAATTTATCCTTAAGTACTAATTATTTTATACTTTGATGCCATAGTAAATATTATTTGTTAATTAATTCGTGTACATTACTCTTTTATTCTGCAACCTTGCTGAACTCATTTATTAGCGTTAGTAGCTACTTATGTAGATCTCACTGGATTTTCTATATAGATGGCCATGCTATCTGCAAATAAAGACAATTACAGTTCTTCATTTACATTTCGGATGCCTTTTATTTCTCTTTTTGTTTGTTAATTTGGTGAATTGCATTGATTGCTTTTCAAACCTTAAACTAAACCTGCATCCATGGAATCAACCACACTATGTCATGAAGTATTTAGATAGATAGTTGGATTGATAGGTAGATAGAGTCAATTTGTTAAAAATTTCCTTAGAATTTTGGCTCCTGGGTTCATGAGAGATGTTTGTCTGTATTTTTTAATTTTTTTAATGTTTTATTTATTTTTGAGACAGAGAGAGACAGAGCACGAAGGAGGAGGGGCAGAGAGAGAGCGAGACACAGAATCTAAAGCAGGCTCCAGGCCCTGAGCCCTCAGCACAGAGTTCAACACGGGGCTCGAACTCACGTACCGTGAGATCATGACCCGAGCCGAAGTTGGATGCTCAACCTACTGAGCCACCCAGGTGCCCCTGTATTTTTTTTTTGTAGTGTCCTTGTCTTTTTTTGATATTAGGATCTTGCTATCCTAATAGAATGAATTTAGAACTATTCACTGTTTCAATTTTGTTGAATTTTTTTTTTTCAGAATTAGTATTACTTCTTCCTTAAATAATTTGTTCACTCTACTAGTAAAGCCATTTGGAGCAGAAGCATTCCTTATTTAAGTGGTTTAATAAGAAATTTAATTTCTTTAGTATCATCTCTCATTCCTGCTACATGAATCTTTTGTTTTTTCTCTTTTTTTTCCTCTGATCTATTTGGGTAGAGGTTTATCAGTTTCATTGATTTTTCTCAAAGGATCAGCTCTTGGTTTCATGGATTTCTCTATTTTCCTGTTTTTCTAGTTTATGGTTTCCTAGTCAGGTCTGTATTTTTCCCTACCTCTTCTTTGAATTTTATATTTCCTTCTTTTCTAGTTTATTATGGTGATTGCTGAGGTAAATGACTTAGCAAGGCATTTCTGCTTTTCTATTATAGGCATGCAGAACTATAAATTAATTATTCTCTAGGTATCCATATTGCTTCATCAGTGTCCCACATATTTTGAAATATTTTGCTTTCATTTTCAGTCATTTAAAATACCTTATAACTTCTCCTTTTATTTATTCTTTGAACCACATGGTGTTTAGAAGTGTGTTATTCAGTTGCCTAATATTTTGTGATGTTGGGGGCATCTGCTTTTGATTTATAATTTAATTACATTATGATGAGAGACAATACTATTTAATTGATGTTTGTTCATGGCCCAGATTAATATCTATCTTAATAAATATCCCATGTACACTTGAAAAGTATGTGAATTTCATTTGTTAGATATAGGGTTGTAGACATATCACTGTCTACACTGTCTACCTTTACACTGTAAAGGTAGTCAATATATTCTTACTGACTTATGTGTTCTCCACCAATTATTTGTAGAATTTCACTGAAATCTCAGCTTGTAATTGTGGCATTGTCTAGTTCTCACTGCAGTTTTTTCAGTCCCAACTTCATGTATTTTGGAGTTTGGTTCATAGACGTGTAATATTGAGGTTTGTTATGTCCTCCTACTAAATTGACCCTTTGTAATTAATATAATATACTTTTTGCTCAGACACGTATTTTGTCTGATAGTAATATAGCCAACATAGCTTTCGTTTGTTTGCTGTTAGCATGATATAATTTTTTATTCATTTACTTTTAACTAATTTGTTTCTATATTCAATGTATATTTGTTTTAGGTAGCAAATAGTTGGGTTTTGCTTTTTAAAATCCAGCCTGTCCCCTTTTGACATTTAATTGGGGTTTTTCATACTGCAAACCACGTGGCAGCATCAGATGTTTTTATACGTCGTGGCTCAAAACTCCCAAGCAGAATTCCCATTAATTTCCCAAACAGCCAGAAGTGAGACTTTTAATGCAATGCTGACTAGTGGTAAGAGTAGGTGGCAATCTAGGGGCCCATTATTGAGGAATGGATGAGTAGAGGAGGATACAAACTATGAAATACTTTGAAGTGTTCAAAAGCCAAAAAAATTCCTATGATAAGCAATGTGGCTAGATCTTTAAACAATGTTGAGTAAAATTTATACATAGAAAAATATATCAAAATGCCATTTATGTAAGTGTATGGTCAAACTACATACCACACTATATATCTTAAAAGAATTTATAAAAACTCAAGGTTACATATTAAGCACTTAAGAGAGGGGACTATAAGAAGGGAATATGCAAAAGAGAAAATAAATAGGTGCATAAATAATATGCAACTAAATATTAAATGGTAATTTACACCTAGTATCCAAAACTTAATTCACATTTAAAATGAAAACTAAAATAATTGTAATATTTGTATCACAAATATTTCATTTACTCTTAAGGAAACAAAACTCTGAAACAGGTGTCTGTAGACAGGAGGTATACTTGTGAAGTTATTGATTATTGTCCTCTAGAGCATAATCATGTTAGTTAGCATGGAAATCAATTAATTCCATTAAAGAAATATATTCAAATGCTAAATGTTTCTGTTAATTCATGCATGCCATTGCAATGATCAAGAAATGCTAAGCAGAGATCAGACAATTACTGACCCTAATCAATATGACAAAGTCAGACTTTACAATTAACTAGAGTTAGATTATGAGCTTGAATTTTAGTCACGTCTAGAGAGTTTCTAAAATAGTCTTCTTCATCATCGACACCCAGTATCTCTGAAAAAAATAAAATAAAATAAAAGGATGGTAGTAAAACTAAGACTCAAATACAATACGTTCCCTGAATTTTAATCAAACTTCTACTAACCATGTGTTTGATGGATCTAAACTTTAAAAAGTAATCATTTACACAATATTGTATGTCAAATACATTTCAGTTAAAATCCCATCACCACCACCACCAACCAAGGCCTTGTCTGAGGAGAACAGCCTGGGCAGTGCCTGGTCATGCAGCTTGCACAGGGGAGTCTTTAGGGGGTACCGTTCACATCATTGTCTCATAAACTTGTAGATTCATCATGACACTTGTTGGCAAATGGCAGTAAACTGTCTAAAGAATGTCGTGATTATTCTAATGCTCCCATGAGTGACATTGAGGGCAGCCTAGGTCCTGAGAGTAGCACTGGCAGTTTAAATGAGATATTGATGTTATTTTCACCCACACCTACTACCTCACTCAATTCACTTTATCTTTCTCCATTACTTCTTTCTTGAAAAACAGGAAGACCTTTTACTATCTCTCCTGAGTAATCTAGTATTTAAGTCAGTAAGTATATCTATTTTTACTCTTTAAAGGACAGACTCTACGCTGGCATGATTGGTCTTTACTTATTGCAGCAGAATGTCAAGTGTGAGAGTTGCAGATATAACCACATTTATTTATTTTATTTTACTTTTTTTTTTAATGTTTATTTATTTTTGAGAGAAAGAGACAGAGCATGAGTGGGGGAGGGGCACAGAGAGAGACACACACACAGAATCAGAAGCAGGCTCCAGGCTCTGAGCTGTCAGCACAGAGCCCAATGTGGGGCTCGAACTCACGAGTGGTGAGATCATGACCTGAGCTTAAGTCGGACACTTAACTGACTGAGCCACCCAGGTGCCCCTGATATAAAAACCCCCAAGCCTCCAACTCATAACCAAAAGTGAACAAATGGATTAATAAATAAATAAATGACCTTTATTTTAGTACATTTAGTATGTAGTTTACATTGAGTTTATGAATTTTATATCTTGTTTGCCCAAGACCTCCAGCAGAATTTTAATGTGTGAGTGCATGTGTGTGTGTGTGTGTGTATGTGTATTGTACATTGAATCCTCCCACTGATTTTGCCAAAAGTACTCATTATCTAATTTCTTTCACTCTAGAGGAGCAGTTAGACTTTATTTTGAAAAGTATTATGTCAGGGATCCCAAAGATCACAGTCAGGTTTGATGATTTTCTAGAAGGACTCACAGAACTCAGAGGAGCTGTTACACTTTGGTTATGGTTTATTACAGTGAACAGATACAGATTAAAAGAAGGAAAGGAAAAAGATGCTTAACAGTGGAATCTAAAAGAGACAAGGATGATCTTCCATTTGTCCTCCCTCAATAAAAACATGGGAAATCACTTCATTCTACCAGCAACGATGTGTGACAACACATGTGATGTGTTGCAAGTCAGGGAGGCTCACCTGAACTTTGGCTTCCAGTGTGTTTATTGCAGGTCAGTTGCTTAGGAATGTGGCTCCCAGAATTCAAACTAATACATTTGATCCAAAGCTCCAGGAATACAAAAAAACAAAACAACAACAACAAAAAAAACAAAACAAACAAAAAAATGAAAAAGCATTCAACATAAATTACATTGTTAGTATAACCTATCTGACATGCTTCAATATTTCCAATATACAAAGATACCTTTATCAGGCAGGATGTTTCAAGGGTTCAGAGATTATCTGCCAGGAGCTGGTGAAGTTTAGTTCTGAAGACTTTGGAATGCAAAGAGTTTTAGCAACCTAGTCCTGCTAACTTAACTCTTGATCAGTCATACTGAAAGATGTAAGAATATGGAATAGCCACTTTTTCTTATTTTTGCTTACTGGCATCACTATAAAAGGATGAGGCAGTGGTAATCAGTAAAATGAGCTGACAAGGAAACATTCCTTAAAACTACTATTTTTACTTAAATTGAACAGATACTTAGGAAGATAAGAAGAACTGCAATTAATCTCACTCTATCCAAACCAACTCTTGATACTTCTCTTTCCCTAATAACTTCTGAAGAAAATTTCCAGCAGGAAACTTCCAGAAGAATGGACATTCTTAAGTGTTATTCTTGTTTTCCCATTGACACACTTAGTCTGGATTCTCACATCACCCAATGGTCTACATGGCATCCTTTTCTCACTGAGTGCATACTCTGGGAACCATAAGTGTATTTTCTGGATCTACTCTCATTCTCTGGCATTCCTCCATTAGCAATTTGGATGTAATGCCATGGTGTGCTTGGCTCAATTTGATGGCAAGCTTTCAAGTGAGGCTGCTGATTATTACACCACAGTTCAACAACTCTGGGTGATAGTGCACAAAAACATAACCTTTCCATTATGCCTATGGCATTTGGCAGAGCACACTAGTGCAGATAGACCATTAGCAGAAAGAACCCATTATCATTCATAGTTGATCCTGAGCACTCAGAATCCAGGATGTGGTGCAAAACATGGCATTTTTCTTTCCATCTGCCTCTTTTCAATCTATAGACAACTTCCTTTAAGTGGGTTCCTGGAATCTCCTTATTTCTTGAACTCCCCATTTTGCTTTTACCTCTCTGGGTTCTGTACAGAATTCCAGCTTCATCCTGCATTGGCCGATTTAGTTGATGTCATTGAACTAGGTTTGCCTCTTATGTCTGTAACCAGGGATATTAGGTTCTCTACAAGGCCTAGATTAGAAAGACACATTTAACTTTTTTTTTCCTGTGAACACTATAAAGGGCCATTATATTCAATAAATTGCAAGGAAGGAAACTTCTCTTCAGGTAATATGAGTATCGCTTTGCCCTCATGGCATAACTTTGATGTATTTTTATGTTCAAAATCCTGCAGACCAGATTAGAGGTTGTAACCATCTTCTTTACATCACAATATGAATAGGATATCCTCAACATTTTCTTTGCTTTCATCTAATGGAACCATTAGTATTAATTGAAAATATATTAGAAATGCAAATTCACAGGCCTACATACAGACATACTGAATCAGAAACTCTGGAGGTGGTTTCCAGAAATTTGTATTTTAATAAATCCTTCAGGTACTTCTGGGAACACTCAAGTTTGAGAAGCACTGCCTTGGAGAATGAGAAAATGGAAAACAAGTATTAGTTTAAGAATTGGGAATTGTAGATCAATGTTATTAGTATATCTTATGCTTGAGAAAAAAGAAACACAAATCATAGAGGTAGATTATGGTTCTGATGGTGAATATATCTAGGAAGACAATAGATTAAAGATACATATAATATTGTCCTACTCATTCCATTGAAACAGAGAAATGTATGCTGCTTTTGCTAAAATTTCTTCCTTGTGTCAAATAAAGCAGTTAATCCACGAATAGCAATTTTTTTATTTGAGAGGGCTCCTTTTGCCTTCTGTGGATCTGATAATCCAGCAACTCTTTCTCCCCATTTTTCTGATGCAAATTATCTGTAAACATGCCCAGGGAAATGTCTCCCTGCATCAGATGTTACAGATTAGACTGCCTAGAGGGATGAGAACTAGTCAAGGTCAAGCTTTTGTCTGACATATGGGAGTTGTGTAGAGATGCAGAAGGGGGAGAAGTTGCATATATTCTTCAAGTTTATCTTCGAGGACCATCTAGATCACTTATGATGTTGCCCACAAAAGGAAACAAAGTGAATGGTGGTGCAGACCAAAAGAAGGCAATTCTTTTTGTAGGAAGGTCAATATTCATGCGTCCGTTAGAGATTTATCGATGCAGAGGACAGATACCTCTCTCATAAGATTGCTTAACCTTGGCCCAGGAGACTAAGATTATGCAGGTAGAGACTGGTATGGGTTCTAATTTTATTTAGTTGCTAAGTCTAAAAGAAATTTATTTGCTTGACGCTTACAAGTATGCTAAAAAATGGAAAAAAATACCTAGAAATTACTCAACCCAGTCTTACAACCATTCTAACGTATACAAATATTGTTTCTTCCTGTTCTGATTACATGAAACAATTCTGGACTCAAAATCAAGAAACCATGTATAGGCACAGCAGGGTATTTTTCAATAACTATGTTCCTAGTCTTAAAAAGTATCAAGAAGGCCAGCTAAAGTTGCTATTACGTATTATATAAGATCCACATGTGTCTAGCATATCAACTGGACTATCTCATTGTCACTATATGGGATTGGGAGAACAAATATCCCACCAAAGATCATGTCTTTTTTTTTAGCAAGTTTATTTTTTAGTATTATTATTTTTAGTTTATTTATTTGAGAGAGAGAGAGAGAGAGAGAGAGAGAGAGGAGAGAGACAGAATCCCAACAGGCTCTGTGCTATCAATATAGAGCCCAATGCTGAGCTCAATCCCACAAACCATGAGATCATGACCTGAGCCCAAATCAAGAATGGGCACTCAACCAACTGAGCCGTCCAAGCAACCTCAGAGATTATGTCTTAATCCCTGGAATTTATAAATATTGTACCTTGTGTTGAAAAAAAGGGCATGGAAAATGCGATTAAGGTTGCGGACCTTATGTTATGGAGATTATTCTGGATTATCTGTGTGAGCCCAATCTAATTACATGAGTCTTTAAAAGCAGAGAAATTTTCCTGGTGGTGGTCAGAGAGAGAAGTGACTGAGGGAAGGTCAGAGAGAAGTTGCATAAGAAAATGTGACCCCCTGTTTTTAGTTCTGAGATGTGGGGGCTACATCCAAAGACTGGAGAGAGTCCTCTAGGACCTAAGAATGGCCTCTAGCTGATGGCCCACAGAGAAATTGGGACTTCCATCTTTTAACTGCAAGAAACTAAATTCTGCTAACAAAGAATGAACACAGAAATGGATTCTCCCTGCAGCTTGCATACGGGAACACAGCCCTGCTGACACTCTGATTTTAGACCAAGGAGACCCATACCAGACTTCTAACCTACAACAACTGTAAGATAATCTAGTTGTACTGCTTTAACTCAAGTTTGTGGTAATTTGTTATGGTGGCAATAGAAAATTTATACACTTCATACTTAATATTTCAAAAATTTATCTTTAACATCCCCCTACACCGGATCCTCCTGGAAGTTTTCTTGTCTCCATGAATGGAGTCATCCTTCACTGATGTGCATGCTCTTCCATCTGTTTTAGGCATATTTGTCTAAAGGACAAATGCCTCTGTCAACATTATCTTTCTAAGAATGACCAGGGAAATGAGTATTGGACAGATCACTGGGAGTGTCTACCACATGCAAAAACATGTGAATAAGCCCATTGCTGAGAGATGTGTAGCCCAGGACACAGATACAAATGGAGACCTATGTACCACATGTCTGCATTTTTAAGTGTTATAAATCAGTGTAACAAATTCCTAATATGCTCTATCTTGGTACTTGTCAAAAATACCTTCTTCAAGTCCAGGTAGGCAAGATTTGAATTTAGGATTCTCAGACTCCTGGTAGTTCTGTGTCTGCCTATAGTGATGATGAGTTTCAGCACCCACTCCCACCCTACAGCATGGGACTCAGAGAAGGGCCCCTTTGGCCTAGTTATAGAAGATAAACAAAAATGTAAAAATGCTCAGTCCTCATCATTATTATGCTCTAGCTGGCAGACAGGGACTAAATAAGAAATATAATTATATAGTGAGTTATAGATTATGTCCATATCCGGTTTCACTGAACATTGTCAAATTTTCATGAAAGTGGTTATATTAGTTTTCTATTGCCATGTAACAAATCATTACAAACTTAGTAACTTAACATAGTATATGTTTATTATCTCACAATTTCTACAGTCAGAAATTTGGGCATGTCTTAACTGGATCTTCTGATTAGGGTTTCCCAAGGCCTCAATCAAGGTGTTGGCTGAGCTGAGTGTTCATTCTGGTGGGTCAACTGAGGAAAAATCTAATTTCTTGCTGCCTGAATTCATTTTCTTGCACCTGTGTGGTAGGAGACTCCCCCCTCACCCCCCTTGCTCCAGTTGTTAGCCAGAAGTTCTTCTAATGTTCTAGAGATCACACACATTTCCTAGAAGCTGCCAACAGCTTTTATCATGAAGTCTTCTCCAACATGACTGCTTACACGGAGTCTCTAGTGCTTGCATTCTTTGACCTCAGAGAAGGCCAAGCTCTCTATCAGGGACAGTCAATTCAATAAGCCAGGCCAATTCAAGATATTCTCTCTTTTCATTAATTCAAAAACAACCAACAAACCTTAATTATATCTGTAATAGTTCTTTACTTCCTTGTATTCTATAGGTTGGAAGGAAGCGATGGGTCTTACTCACACTCAAGGGATTATAGGGAGGAGAAATATCATAGGACAGGGACCAATGGGGCAACTTCAGTGTTTGTACAGCACATGGAGTATACGCTGTGTTTGATGTTGTTGAATATTCTTGACAACACTTGATACTGTCAGTTAAGTTTTATTCATCTGTGGGGTATGAATTGCTTTATTTTAGGGGTCTTAGTTAGAGGTTACATAATTATTAGACCTATTGATTTTTTCAGTTTTTTAATTTTATATTCTTCATTAGGATTTCCCACATTCCTTGTTTATCTTTTTTTTGCTGTTATTCTCAGATTTTTAATAACTATTTACCTTTTTTGGATGGACATAATATACAATTATATGACATTAAAATTCCTCCCATCCCAATTTTTGTTCTGACTTTATTTTTTAACATTAATAAAGTTTAAGCAACCAATCTTTTTATATTTTGTGACTTTTGCAGCATTTTAAAGAATATATCCTGTATGAATTCATAAAGGAACTTCTCTCTTTTAAGTTTCCAATTTTTACATTAAAATTTAGTTATTTAATTTATATGGAATTTTTTATGTGTGAGTGGTAGGAGTTTGTATATATGTTTTCCCATATATGTGCCAATTACCAGATCTATTTAGAGAAGAATCATCCTTTCCTACTTTTTGTTTTTCCATTCCATCAGATATCAAGATTCCAATCTTGCCTGGAAGCTTGTCAGGCAAGATTGTCACTGGACAATTTTCACTAATACCACAATATATCATTCTATAATAAGCCTTGATAGTTAATAGAACTTAATATGTGGAATTTCCATTTTTTCTTCTTTAAAGTTGACATTTTTGTTTTTGGCCTTTTCTTTTTAATATACATTTTAACATTACTTTGTTTACTCAAATCAAAGGGTTTATCTTCATAGATTGATGTCAGTATAATTGACTTTATCATATTGTATCTTCCTGTAGACAAAGATGAGAATATCCATTCCTTTATTCATTCATTTACACACAAACATGAGATACCTATTCATTTATTAGGTTTTCCTAATGTCTTTCAATGAACTATAAAATTATCTTCATGCATTTCTTACGCATTAATTTTGTTGAATAATTAGGTTGTTGTTCAGTTCTTTTTTTTTTTTTCATAAAAATACGTATAGAAGGTATAAATCTCCTTCTGAATACATTAAGGTGCATTCTAATGACAAATTTTGATATGTGATACTTCCATATCTTTGTTTCTAAATTTTGTCTACTTTTGTCTTCTGTTACCTCTTGATATATGGATTCTTTAGAAGTATTTGAGGAAAGAAAGGTTACAGGCCCACGGTCAAAACAAATAGGTGTAGAGTGGAAAATCATACATTGGCTCTCTGAATTCAGTTGTCTGCATGTTTCTAATTTCCATGCTACTCCCCATTTCATTTGCTTCCTTTGTGGGTTTGTGAATTTTGAATGTATCAAATCATTTAGTATCTATAGCAGTAACATGTACTTACACATTTAGTTATAAAATGACTTAAACAGCATAACTAGAAAATATGTCAGTATAACTTATAATTGACTTTTGGGAAACATGAGACATCTGAATTTATTAGAGTGGCAAAGATATGTACAATTATGTATCATAAATGCAATTACTGAATCCATATTATCAAATAGGTAATCACAGCGGCCAGATACGTATGTATAATTCTGAGTCCATTAGAAGTTTTTGGGAAGATATTAATAAAAAAATCTGTAAATTTAATATCAAATTTTCATTGCAAGTGCAAGGAAAACTCCTGAAATGCTCCATAGAATTATTATACTATAGTAATTCAGATGATCTGAATTGATTGAAATGGAAAATTATTGACTGAAACTATTTCAGGAAAAAACAGCTGTTCAAGTCAGCTGTTCTGATATAAATAAAACAAGTTAAACCATAACAGCAGAATCTTAGAAATTTGGAAACTTAATCATGCCATCTGGAAATAAATAGACTAATCAGAGAATGCAGATTTAGAGAAAATAAAATTATAAATAACTGAAAATGCAATAACACAAATGTATTATCTTTATCCTAAATCCCATTTGCTTACTGTTTATAGGATTACTGTATCTTTTTATTTCTATTGTAGTGTAGCTACTGTATTTCTATTAGTACAAATAGTACTTTTTTAAAAATAGACAGATGGTAATTTTCTAAGTTTTATTTTCCATGCATAAACTAAGTTGCATTTCATTATGTGACGAGGGTTTATGCCTATAAGTCAACTCACTGAAATAAAAGACGCTTAGAAAATTTCAGTATACTGAATACTGAATACTGAATTCAGAATATCTGAATACAGATCAGAATACTGGGGTGTGTGTGTGTGTGTGTGTGTGTGTGTGTATGGTGTGTGTGTGTGTGTGTGTATGGTGTGTGTGTGTGGTGTGAGACAGAGACAGAGAATACAGTCTACTTTTCTCTGAAGGATTTTTGAAAATCTCCTTAATCAACAATTTTAAGTGGGAAAATGTCCAAAAATAATGAAGACAATTGTCTCTACTGCAAAAAAAAAAAAAAAAAAAAAGAAGAAGAAGAAACCAAAAAACCAAAACCAAAACAAAACATTAAATAAAACTGAGGCTGTCCCTTTCAATTATGTGTATCTCTGTGTATGTATGTAATGCAACCTGCTCAAAATTGACTGCCCTGGTCACCTGACTACTAGCAGCAGCTAGTGCTATGGTGTCCAAACTTCCCAACCCTTATTATACTCTATACTTTGGGCAGAATTGCATGTCGTGAAATAAATGGTTATAGAAGCATTTCAGAAGTTGTGTAATTGCCTGTTTCATAAACTTAATTTTGTACACCATTCACATTTCAGTTACCTGGCATTTTCCATTACACAATTAGAAGAACTTTCTAGTGGTAAAAACATAGAGACATATGAATGAGTCTTCTAAATTTCCTATGTATGTAGGGTCCATTTCTTTTCATCAATCATCAAAATCCCCCGATATTAATAATAACAAAATTAAACACAACATGCTACATAATGAATGGCTACAGTGAGCATGATTTCAGTCAATCTAAGAGAAATAAGAATGCATTAATTTGTGACAGTCTTATGAATACTGATTACACATATATGTGACTAGAAAAACGCATGATCTAATGACCAGATAAAATTTTTGAAATGTCAAATTATAATCTATATATATATGATGCATTTTGCAATTTGCAAGAGAAAGACAAAAAAAATGGAAAAGAAATATAGAGTGAGTTTGATTCCAGTCTAACTCTTTGATCAGGAATAGAACTGCCATAAACATTTAGAGAGATTTTCAACTCTGAATTAAACTGTTAATGACAGTTCTCTCTAGTTATTTTGAGTCCCAATAAATCCCTTTTCCAAGAACTCTCATAATTTCACTTTGATAATATTAAATTACAGAGATAATATTGTTTCAAAGAATATCACCACTATTTTCTTATAGTATTTCAATGCAGGTGAAAATGATATTATTTTCATTGAAGGAGTGTGGAAACTATGGCTTTTACATGTAAGATCTTCCAGAGATGCCTTTTAGATCTTGTGATACACAGTCTAGTATTAATTATCAATATTGTTGTACATCTAGCTATAATATTTTAACCATCTCTGAAAGCAAGAGGCATAAGATATATTTTTCTCCAGAAAGGATCTATATCTGAAAAATTTGCACATGTTGTAAAATTGAAATGCTTTGCTAAATTTAATTCAAGTAAATATTGCTTTAGCAGGCACCAAATTGATTTATTTCTGCCTCCTATCCAAGGTAACTCTTACATATTATAGCAAAATTAACCAAAATAAGCTGAGTAGGAAAAGTGCTTGATCAAGATTACCAAAGTACTGTGTGTTCTCTGGGAAAGTTATCCAAGGTTAGCATACAATGTTGTGAGATGTGAATCCTATTCTCCAACCATTTTTGTTGATGTTATTGTTCGAGGCCGGTTTAGGTTCAACTGTTGGGCTGGATTACCTGAAACCTGTTCTTTCAGCAGTTATGGTCTGCTATCATATGCACTGCATTAGCTGTTTTTCTTTTTCTTTTATAACTTAGAAAAGGTAAAAGATGGTCCTAAACATAGCAAAATAATGGTCAACAATGAAAGTGCTTAAGTTACTCTGTGTCGTGAGGATACAAGCTGAGAAAACAGAAGAAATCAGGTATATGAAAGGGTTTGTTTAATTATTTATGAACAAAAATATGATTTTTTTATTAAAGTGAGTGACGCAAAAATTTTAACTTTTAGTTAATTATTCATTGAATAGTTACTAGATATCATACATTGTGCCAAGGGATTTGTGTGTTTACTTGAGTTTCATTTTCATGATGACCATCAGGGTGTGAATGTCATAGAAGAAGAAACATGTTTGGCAGAGGAGGTAGCCTGACAAAGTCCCCAGGTTGGACTCTGGCTCAGGTGTTCTCGTCACCAAACCTAAGATGTCAACCACAACCTTGGAAAACAGTTCCAGGAAAACCACAATTCCAGGAAAGCAGCTTTGAATCGTTCCAAATAGTTGATTTATTTTTGTTTTTAAGAAAATAGACTTCAGTTTTAGGAGGGTTATTGGTCCTTTATATCAACAACAAACACAAGTGGAATAACCAACAATTACTTCCCAAGAGGCACATGGAGAATTTACTTTTAGCACTGTGGTGTTCAGATCAAAGAAGTGCCTTGGGCCACAACAATATTTCCCTCTAGGAGGTCACAGTAAACTCTTCTCCCCTGCAGGAGGGCTTTGAGGAGAAAGGATCCTTATGCTGGTACTTTTGGTACAGTGACTACTTGAGATTTCACTTCTGATTCTATGGAACTTCTTAAGAAATACTTATCCAGAGATAGATGCTTCAGGAAAATAAAGCCGTTACCTATCACTTCAAAGATTGTAAGAAAAACAAAGTTGTCATTATATTTTGAAGAGAGTGACGATGCATGATAATTCAGGTGCCTGAGAAGAAACAATAGTTTCTTAGATTAAGATCAATGAAACACTTTAATTTAAAACAATTTAAAAGAGGAACACTCACTTCAGAAGTCTAAACTGTTTGTAGATCAGAAGCTGTGATTTAAAGTGGAGATTTAATTTTTGGTTATTTTATAGTATACATTCAAGGACATGGCAGGGCAGTAAATTTATCCCAGGAAGCAATTTTCTAAGAAATTAGAATATAGTGATGGCTTGCACGCTTGTATAAATTTTGTTACATGAAATCCCCACATAGCTGAAGCTACAGATTGAAATGAACATTTTTTATAATGTGTGCTTTCTTCAAAGAACTTCCAAAACAATATAGCAAAAAAGCATGAAATTAAAATTGCTTTCCAAAGAAGAGCATACAGTTGGCATCTGCTTCAGATTCTTTCAGCACTTTAATTTTGAAGCTATATATATACAATAGTTAATTACATATGGAAAAAGCCAATCAATCAGCCAGCTGCTTTGATTGTACTGTGCCAAGGTAACTGCTTTCACTGATTTGTGCCCCACTTAATTTAAAAGACATGTCAACAGATAGAAATGTGATCTTTGTGAGTGCTGGTGTGTGTGTGTGTGTGTGTGTGTGTGTGTGTGTGTGTGTTTGTGCGTGTGTGTTTTAACCAGAGAGATGACTAAGGGTATTATCACAGCCTGAGACTAAAAAATTTGATTAAAAATACAAAAGAAATTGAGACATCTTTTTTAAATTATATATTTAAAAGCAGCCAATCTGATTACTTCTAATGATTCTCCTAGTGTTATTAATTGGTTGACTTAGTTATTATTTGGCAATATTTTTAAACACAGTTGTCTTTGGAGTTGTGTTGTTTATATAATTTAAGAAAAGGATGGGGACAATTTATTTATAGTCTGACATCATTTTACAAGGATTTCAAGGTACTAGATTTAATTTTTTTAACGTTCATTTATTTTTGAGAGCTAGTGAGAAAGAGAGAGAGAGACAGTACAAGTGGGGGAAAGGCAGACAGAGAGGGAGACACAGAATCTGCAGCGGGCTCCAGGCTCCAAATTGTCAGCACAGAGCCAGACGCTGGGCTTGAACTCATGAACCGTGAGATCATTACCTGAGCTGAAGTTGGAGGCTTAACTGACTGAGCCACCCAGGCGCCTCGTGTTTAAAAAAAAATTTTTAAATGTCAGGTACTATATTTTAAACATATACCAAACTGAGACAAAAATATCATAAGTATATGTATATATGCATTTTTATAGTGTATATATTTACATATAAATATAAAATATATAAAACAAATTTTGTAAAATACATTAAACATAAACAATGAATCAAGACAAAAGAGAGACAAAGGCAATTATGAAGTTGTAAGAAGGGTATATATGTGATCATATCACATTAATTTCAAAACATTGCAGCCAAAGCTTTTCACCATTTTATGATTTTATTTTAGAAAATATATCTATGTTTTTATGCACACCTTACAAGAATCATTTTTTTGGCTCTAAACTCTGAAAGGAACCTCTCACATAGGCTTTATACAGAGAGGTATGAACAATTGGTTTCATGTGGTTCCTTTTAGATGCGTTAGCTGACAACACTTGATTGGACAATCAATTAAACTATGAGTTTAATTTTCCTGGTATTCCTCAGAATAAGAATAAATACAACAAACACTTAAGGGAAGTAGTTGAGGTCTAAACTTGTTCAGTGATTTTCTTGAAAGCATCACTCTACCTAAAAGATGAGTAATAAATGGAACACATATTTTGTGATCCCAATTTCTGCACTTTTCTTCTATTCCACGTGTGGGACAGTTTAGAATCTTGAAATGCACACTCTGAACAAATAGACTAGAAATGCAGCCACAGTCTGACCCCTTGACTGTGTACCACTGGCCTCTTTTCAAGTCTTAGCTTCTTCTTAGGACTTCTTAAGAAGTCTTAGCTTCTTCTTAAAAGGATTTAGTAACGTCTATCTCATAGAAGTTTTTGTAATGATTAAATGAGATTGCTAGCACTAAAGGCCTAATATGTGCCTGAGTTGTTATTATAACTCATAGAAATCCAAATATTTATAGATTGAGAGACATGGATAGGTTGGATAAAGTTATTAAAAGGATTATCTATTATTTAATATACATTTGAAATTCAGTGTTATACATGGATGTTTTAGATAATTATTATCTTAACAATACACTTCTTTCATTCGTATTGCTTCAATGACACACTTGATTTATTTTCATTCAATCATAAGTATCCTATTTTTGTTACAGAGATGAAATGGAAGTATGCTCTCCAGTATGATGATAGAAGTCACTTTCATTATGGGACAAGATCACTACCTTCTGGAAAGGAAGGAAGGAAGGAAGGAAGGAAGAAAAGAGGGAGGAAGGAAGGAAGGAAGAAAAGAGGGAGGAAGGAAAGAAGGAAGGAAGGAAGGAAGGAAGGAAGGAAGGAAGGAAGGAAGGAAGGAAGAGTGAAAGAAGGGAGGGAAGGAGGAAGGGAGGGAGGAAGAAATCTACCCAGGCTGCTCTCGGTATTCTTCTGTCTTCCTGGCCAGATTGTTGAGTGAGCCAGAGTAGGTTAGCCATCGGTGTCCCGCAAAGTAAAACAGCCCTTTCAAGTCCAAAGACCTCTCTAAATTGCCTGGACTAAAATCAGGGAAATACTTTCCTGGCTTAATGTGAAAATGAAGAACACTTGATCATTGTTCTTGAATAGATTTCTTGTTTATTTACATAGATGCAATCTGTGGAAATTAATATATATATATATTCAGTATTAATTTTAATCTAATTGCACTTGGTGTAAGTTACCTTTCCTTGCATAACAAGTTATCTCAAATCAAATGTTTACTATAGCACAGTTTCCATGAATCAGGAATCCAAGAGCAGTGTAGTTGGGAGGTCATTGCTCATGGTCTCCCATGGCTTACCGTCAAGCTATTGACCAGTCTTTTTCAGGGCCTGATTGGGGAAGGACCTGCTTGCAATGTTATGTGAATCTTGCAAGCCTCAGTTCTTTGCCAAGTATGCCTCTCCACACACTCCCAGAGTATCCACATAGGATTGCAGCAAGCTTCTCCTAAGGCGAGTAATTCAAGAGAGGGTCGGGGCGGGGAGGAGGAGAGAGAAAGAGAAAGAAAATTCAAAATGCAAAGCTTTAGTCTTTTTAGAATCTAATTCAGAAGAGGCAACCTATCACTTTGTTCACATTTTATTCTCTAGAAATAACTCATAAAAACCAGCCTACACTCAGGGGAGAATAAGTTTCACCTCTTGAGGGAGAAGTATCTTAAGTGCTTGTGGATATGACTTTAAAACCACCACAGTGTGTTTATGTGAAGAATTTATTCATCCATATATTCTAGATATTTATGAAAAGCAAATAAAAATTATGTAGCTGCTGTTACTAAAAGCTAAAAAAAATTTGTAAAATACATTGCTTTCACATATAGTACTGCAAGGAATTAAACTAAATCCAGCAAGGTCCTGCTTATTTAATGGTTTTTGTACTGACCCATTTATTTGTACAATCCATCCAGATAACAAGATCAGTCAATCTGAGTTCCATAGATAATTCAGAAGCCAATGCTTGTCTTTGTATATACAGTGTATCCAAGAGTGTCTGACTCATGACTTCTCATCGGTTTCTGAGAACATTTTTCTTTGAAGCAGATCTTTTCCCTTGGCTTGTAGTACCAAAACTTCCATTAAGTATTTGTGTAATTGGACAACTCATAAAAAAACCATTCCTACCTTTAAGTACCTATGTATATTTATTTTAGAAAGGCAGGTAGTACAGGTGTGAGAAGCCAGTTTTTCTTTTCTTCCTATTTTGGAGAAAATATTCAGGACTAATGGGGATATAGACACAGTAGCCAGGTCCTCCCCGAGGACCTTCTGCTTTTTGTTCATAACTTTTTTTTCATTCTTCATGAAGAAGTCTGATGTTTATATTTTTCTGCTACATTGCGATGTTTGCAAAAAAAGAAAAAGCTTTAATATTCTTGGATCTGTTCTATCTGCAACTTCTTAGATTTTCTTTCTGTGAGTAGCTGTACTCTATTTGACACAAAAGCCTGGCTAATGCTCCTTTTAATGGTTGAGTAAGGCTGAAAGTATCCACATCAGTTTCCTATTGCCACAAAATGATCTGGGTCATGACAATCTACAAGCCAAGTTACTAGACCATTACTAAACTACCATCGCATAAGGATAAGTTAGCAAGTTTGACCTTTTAAGCTAAACTGCAAAATGTTCTTTTGATTAAAGTCTACAACAGTCCCCTGAGATCTCCAGTGCTGAATGTTAGGGATTTAACACAACACTGAGATCTTGGCAGATAAATGTACCTTTACTCATAAGCTTTTCAACTCACACAGGGTTTTAAATTCCCCTGCTCTATAGAATTACCATTCTACACTTAGTTTTATTTTGAAGGCAGTTGCACTTATTTCCAAGATGAGGACTCATGACCAGGAAGCCAATTTAACCCAAGCAAGTAAAAGCTTTATTCTTTCTGAGAAAATTAGCTATTTAAGGATAAATACTCTAATTTGTCCTTTAAACCTAGGTTTATGGGGAATTCCTGGCTACTTTTGAATACTTTTCTGATTTCTTCCTTGAATATTTCTCTTGCCTTTTCAGTATTTTTTTTCATTCTTAATTCCTAATTCACCTACAGAGAATAATAGTTCAGTAAACCTTTTATCATTCTAATTTTTGCACACTGCTGTACCCAATACTTATTTCTAATCTGGTCTGTATATTTTTGTCAATATTTTCTACAATGCTGGCTTTAACATAAATTGAAAACATATATGATCAATAGCAGATTTATTGTTGATGCATGGGAATATTTTCATTTTCACTTTTTTATATTTGTTGCTGTAGAAAACATATTAGAGAGCTAGAAAGTACATATATGCAGCCATTTATTTATTTTATCTTCCACGAAAACAACATCAAAGTGTGAATAAATGTCATTTCCTCTTTTTAACTTGGGAAAGTCAGGCTTCTGAGTTCCTCTTCAGATTTGAATAACATTAATTCTCCAGAGTTAATGAAAAAAATTTAGGGATTTTGGCTGATACATAGGTAAAATTACATTTCAGTTTATTCTCTTATGTTTTATTCTCTCTCCTGGTTATGTTTGTTTAAGTGTACTTATATAAAAGAAGATTGTTTCAGTATAAGACTATTTAATTAATATGTTAAACATTCATTAGGAAATATTTATTTGATTTTTCATTCCTGCTAATAAATTTTTGTTCTCTTTCAAATCTAGTAGCATTTTGTGATTTATGCTTCTGCCAAAATTGCCTTTATTATTTTTTATAACTAAGTTTATTTTACCTCAGGAGTCTTTCCGCTTCACTGAAGTTTACACATTTTTCAAACTCTGCTATTCAATGGTCAGGAGATCCTCAGAATTTTTTCTTTTTTTTTTAAATTTTTTTTCAACGTTTTTATTTATTTTTGGGACAGAGAGAGACAGAGCATGGACGGGGGAGGGGCAGAGAGAGAGGGAGACACAGAATCGGAAACAGGCTCCAGGCTCCGAGCCATCAGCCCAGAGCCTGACGCGGGGCTCGAACTCACGGACTGCGAGATGGTGACCTGGATGAAGTCGGACGCTTAACCGACTGCGCCACCCAGGCGCCCCATCTCAGAATTTTTTCAGTAGCTACGTCCTTGAATGAAATAAGGAAATGGGCAGATAAATATACAGATTCTAGGATCATATCCTAACAGCAGTCTTAATATTTCT
Source organism: Puma concolor (assembly GCF_028749965.1). NCBI lineage: Eukaryota > Metazoa > Chordata > Mammalia > Carnivora > Felidae > Puma > Puma concolor. The sequence continues at coordinate 179,001,212 of NC_141667.1, forward strand.
TCTTTAATTTGTTTTGTATGGAGTATTGGTACAGGTTTTCATTTGCTATCAGGGGTAATACCTAAATATATTTGGTGATCATTGTTCTAAGGCATCATTTGGTTTTCAATACTATTTGGTCATTCTCTTTCCAACTGCTAATTGCATATCTTTGCTAAAATAAACCATATTTATCTTGACTTTCCATCTTCTCATACTTCATAAAATATTCCACCTTTTCAATTTAAAAACACCTGCATCTCAAAAAAAAATAAAACCCAGCATGTACATCTCTCTCGCCCTCTCTCTCTCTCTCTCCTCTTCTATATCTGTTTCAGATAGAATTATGTCAAACAGGCAAGGAATTTACTCACACAACTCAAGCTTGGTCATGTATATTAGCTAAGACCACATCTATAATTTATAAAAATTTACCTTTGATTTAGTTGGTTAATTTATCCTGAATACCTTGGCAAATTTGTTTCCTAACTAAAAACGAATGAAAATGGTCTTGCTAATTTCTAAGTTGTGAAAGAAGGGGAAACAAATCTATGCATCTTTGTAAGATGTGGCCTTGGGAGATCACCTAAAGGGATCACTGCCTACTGAGATGGTTCTATAGTTTGGCTACTGTCTTAAAAACATCACAGAAAATATTGCTGTACATTGTGTTTTAAAGTTTATTAAATAAGCGGTTTCAATAATAATTAAATAATCTTATTTGATAAATCTTAAAACATAGAGTTGTATTAACTGATTGGTGAATACATTGCGTAGCTATCTATTATGTGAATAAATGTCTCTTGTTGCATACTTCTTTGGCCTCCCCACATCTAAAATTTCCAGGGAAATAAATTGTTCTATTAGAGTACATGTGAATTTTAGATTGTTTTTTCTTAAATACCCATTTTCCCACTGGTTTAAGCTCTTTCTAAAATTTCACAGCAAGTAAGATTTTTAAATTTTTTTAATGTCTATTTTATTTATTTTGAGAGAGAGAGAGTATGAGCAGGGGAGGGGCAGAGATAAAGGGAGAGAGAGAATTCCAAGCAGGCTCTGCACTGTCAGTGCAGTTCCTGATGTGGGGCTCAAGCTCATGAACCATGAGATCATGACCTGAACTGAAATCAAGTCAGATACTTAAATGACTGAGCCACCCAGGCACCCCACAAGTAAGAATATTTTTAAAAACTCATAAGATAAATGTAAATATAACACTTCTGATATTGTCAGTATACTCATTGTGTCATTTTCCTTTGTGGAGTATTAGGTTAAAACAGAAATAGTAAGAAAAATAAGATATTTTTCATCTTCAGAGAGTTTAATATCACTTTTATACTATGCAAATATGAAGTTGCAACTAAAAATACAACATGGTAAATCTTAAGCATCACTTGAAAAATACAAATTATCACTTTCTCAGTTTTGAGGAGACTTGAGATTTCTATCACAAATAAAAAGCTTTTATAAAGTCATTTGTATTTGTTTGAGATTTAATTTTGACTGAGGCAAAGAGGAGTGAGACTGTATTGGTGGCCAACTCAATATCTATTTCCCTCCACCCTGCCTCCTCCTTAACAATTTACCAACTCTGTTGGAGTTTCCACCTTCATCCAATGGAGATTAATTCAGTCTAAAGCCTAAGGCATTGGTCTTTGTTATTTTAGTAAAATCGGGATTCCATTTCCTTTGCTCTAAGTAGATTTAATCATGACTATGTGATTTAGCTCTGGTCAATAAAATGCCCAGAGACTTTAGGGGATCTAGAGGCGTCTTCACAGTTTATAAATAAAATAATACAAGGATATTTTGCTGTTTATCTCCTGGAACTGTTGTAGGTATCTTGTTAAAATAATAATCAGTGGAAAGGATAAAAAGTTTTTACAGATTAAAAAACATTTTTTTAATTTTATATATTTTTAGGAGAGAGACACACACACAGAGCGCAGCAGGGGAGGGTCAGAGAGAGAAAGGGAGACACAGAATATGAGGCAGGCTCCAGGCTCTGAGCTGTGAGCAGAGAGCCTGCCCAATGTGGGGCTTGAACTCATGAACCGTGAGATCATGACCTGAGCCAAAGTTGGATGCTTAACCAACCAAGCCATGCAGGCACCCCTAAAAAGCTTTTACATTAAGAGTAAAGCTTATAAAGTGTAAAAGCTCTTATAATTATGGGAAAAGAAGAAAAACCTTGGGTGATTGCAATATTTTGAGTAACTGAATATTCCAACTGTAGAGCGTTTCTTATATTTGGACTATTGATTAAGAAAGTCAACTATTACCCCTACTGGCATCATGTTTAGCCAGATTTTTCCACTACTTGCATGTATCAATATAAAACATATAGCATAGAGAATGAAAACTGCGAACTATGCTAGAGAGATAGAAAGGGTTTTGCTTACTTACAACTAGTAGGTTTAAATGAGTTTAGGGAAGGTACTTGGCATTCAAGATAGGTTAGTATCAGTCATAAAGATCATCCAATAGGTAAACACCTTAAGATCAGCAAGAACCAGCAGAAATGGATAGAGTTTACATATTTTGAAAACTACTACTTGCAAGGTACTGTGCTAAAGCTACTTGACGTATTGTTGGTCTTTCAAGTAGTTAGGGATAAAATAGAGGACAGTACAGATAGATGTTGGGAGAAGGTTAAGCAAATGATGTTATCAAGGGCCTTACATGTAGTTCTCAAAGAGGTCCATGGCCAAAACATATTAAATACTGAATTAAATCAACAATGGGGAAAAGGCATGATAGAAGTGATACGTTGTGAATCTAATTATTGCTTGTATTTTGTTCTTGGTCCTTTTTGATGGGCATCTATATGCTGGTAAAAAATCAGATTTTCAAATTTCTGAAAGGTTCATGGTCCAATTCCATTATCTATCAGAAAATCACTGTATGTATGGAAGGATCTTTCCCTTTAGAATTAGATTCTATTTTCTGTCATTATGAACAAATGTCCAGAAAATGTAAACACACTCAGTCACATACATTAAAATATCAAAAATATATTGCCACAAGATTTCCTTCCAGCACCATCAAATAGCCAGGGGAAGCTAAAAGGCATGTAGCATCTTTCTATCTTCTTGCAAATCAGGAGAATTTTTCCCCCTTAGAGGGTGAAGCATATATGTACCATCAAAGCTGCAGCTTGATTAAGCTTTATGTATCACGTGATCAGTGAAAATACTTGTATATTTGGGAGACTGGTTGACTATTAGTTAGTTTTCAAAATTGTTGGATTTTTCTATTTCTGTTTTCTGTAAAAGAGAATGGCGATAGAAATTATTTAGATGACGCTTTAAACTAGAAACTCTAGGTTTTTTTGCTTTTTTTCCCTTATAAATAGAGGTGAGGCAAACCTAACTTTATGGAGAATAAAAGAGCTGAGGGAGAAGGAGAGGCTGAAGATGTTGGCAAGAATATAATTGAAGGAGCAAGGTCAATAGAGGAAAGATTAAGACTGTAAAGACATGACTGGAATACTATGGGAACTGATGAGTTTAAAGAGGTAAATTAAAGGTAGAGAAGATGGCAAATGGGATAGTTCTTGCTTGATGCTCTTACTCTCTGTAAAGTAGAAATTGAGGTACTCTATCTTGATCAAAAGATGGAACGTTGAGCTTGGAAAAAAAGTAAAAGATTTGTTCTGTGTGAAGTAAACTCTGAAATCAACAGAATAAAAACACAAAGGTTACAAAAGATAAATGAAGAGAGAGATGGAGTTAGTCAGGAACAACCTGTCATGGGTCAGGTTAAAAAAAATGCTCATTAATCTTTTCCAGTAAATTAAAATATAGAGTGGAGATGTTGGATGACCCGATGCTGTGTACTGACAAAATGGAAGGGACAGGCAATGTCATTTATATTTGGAGAAAATAAAACTTTTGCTACTGCCTGGAAATAGTGTTGATTCTATTTCTATGCTTGTTTATTTTAATAATGTGGACATAGTAATTCGTCTATGTATTTTTTTTTAGAATGTAATGTGGACACAAATAATAGCAACTTTGAATAGATCTCACAGTTAAAGGAATGATGTCAAAGGAAATAAACCTCTATACTTATAACTTTTCACGGCCTGCTCCTGCTAATTCCCTTTCATCTTATGGTGGCCATGCCCACTTTTAGGGCATTACTAGTTTCTTTTATTTAGTGTTCCACAAATCACAACCATAACAGTATTGGTCACTTGTTATTTTATTGTACCTTCATAACATAAAATTTTCAGCACTTGAAAATTTTCTGTAATTTCTAGGTGGAAACAGCAACCACATATACCTAATTATCACATAAGCAATTTTAGGTTATAAGGGAAATGGTAATATTATGGATTTTAAGATTTTAATAAAATTGGAGATTCCAGAGGGGACTTTATACATAAAATGCTCTAGAGAGCCACCCAAAGCAAAATCTGTGGTCATCATTCCAGTGAAAGGAAATGAGTGATTTTTATACTTTCAAATGTATTTGGGAGAAGAAAAGAGTAGGCCGAATGTCTAACTTGATAACAATAATTCCTTACATTTATATACTGTTGTATGCTATTTAAAGTATCTTAACTTACAGTCTCATTTGAACCATACTAGATTCTTAGAAGGTAGGAAAAACGGCTAATATGATTCCAACTTTGTCATTACTTTACTCTGGCACATTTTCACTAAGGAGAACCAAGACTAAAAATACATATTTCCTTTCTTCCAGTTAGTAACAATGCCTCTGCCTCAATTCAGTTCCTTTTCCTCTGTGATGATTTCCACAGGATGAATCACAGTGTGCTCAGGATATATTACTCTGTCGTAACACACCTGATATTCCAGTTTTATGTTTTTTCTAAGAGCCATGCGACTCAAATAGTGATTTGCAAGCTCTAAAAACTGATGAAAAACAAACTGCATTCAATTTTTCACCTTACATAATCCTAACATGCCTCTTTCATCTCTTTAGAGAGAGAGCTATGCTGGAGTAAAGCAAGAACCACTAATCACAGTAGCACAGTTAAGGCATAGACCTTTTCTCAGAGAACTTATTTGGGTCATCCCAGCTGATCTCTTCTTATCATTAGAAATAGTGATTTCACTTATGATAACTAATGGAATATTCTCCTGCACTGTATTCTACGCAGTGCCCCAGTTCTGCCCTATTCTTAGCAATTCAGCTTCTGAAAGGCATACTGACAGCTTGAATGCAAACATCCTTGCCTGATAAGCTAGACCTGCAACATTATTTGTCTTATTATATCCCCAAAACATTTACATGAGTAACACTTTGCCATTAGGAGTTTATTTTCTCTTAATCTATATACGTTTAGAAAATTTCTTCCAAAGGTATAATGGAAACAAAAGACAAAAAACAAAGCACACCCCTATGCCAGATATTCTTAACTGTGTAATCAATTCTATATGCAGACGAACTAGCATTGTATCACCTATACCAATCATTGAGTGAACATCCTTGAAGGGAAATAAGCAAGAGATAAGCTTTAAAATAAGACAGACCTGGATCCTAAGCCTGTATAAGCCACAATCTCTGGAGCTATGTTTCTGAGCTCCGTGAATGTCAGTTTTCTCAAAGAAGACAGCAAACAACAAAAATACTAATACTCCTCCTCTAGGTTTGTTGTAAGGATTAGATGTATTGAATGTGTTCAGAATGCCTTTATATTTGTGGAATGAGAATACTAGTATAGCTTTTAAAGCGTTACTTCAAAAGATATGCATATAACCAGTTCATCCTTATGATAATTTTCCATGCAACAAATAACCAAAGTTAATAGCTTGAAACAACACTCATTTCTTATGTCATTTTCTACAAGTCAGAAGTCTGGTTTAAGTTGAGTTCTCTGCTCAAGAGCTCACAAGGTTGAAATCCAGGTGTTGGCTGGGTTTTAGTCTCATCTGGAGGCTTGTCTGTGGAAGGACTTGCTTCTAAGCTGCTTCAGGTGGTTGGCAGAATTCATCTCATTTAGCTATAGGCTTCTTTAGAGACAGAAATGGAGAGAAATGCTTGTGTTACTTTGATTCTCTAACTACAGGCAAGGACTAGGCCCTTTTTTTAAAAGGATTACCTGATTAGGTCAGGCTATCTACTGGCAAACTCTCTTGATGAACCAGAGTCAACTGACAAGAGACTTTATTTACATCTGCAAATTCCTTCCTTTTTGCCATTATACATTGGTTAGAAGTGGTTCACAGGATCTGCCCTTATTCAAGGAGAGGGAGTTGTACAAAGGTGTAATTTATTGGGGGATCACCTTAAGGTGTGGACACCACAGTCCCTTTGAGTAAAAAATGTGTATATTGTAGGTAGAAGAAACCAAGACCAGACCAGGAAATAATTTTGACGTCATGTACTATCTATAGTACCGTGGAGCAAACACTTAGAAAAGAAAACTTTCAAGAAATTTACATCTAAACTGAAACAAGTTTTAAGGCATCTGAAAAATTTATCTTCTCTCTTTTTGTATTTGATGGAAATTTAAGCCTTATAAATTCTTTTGAAGATTATATTATAGGCAAAATTGTGGCACTGGTTAGGTTTCTTCCACTACATAATAACTAATTTGACTGTACTTTATATTTTCAAGATACTTTGACTTCTGTTCACTATAGAATATTTTAGAACTAATAAAAATCATAGGAAGAATCAAAACCCAAATGTGTTCTAGTTACCCAATGACAAACATGTGTTGGCATATTTATTTCAAACTATTTTGATGTATATTTTTGTGGTGAACTTGTTTTATATAAGTATGGCCCTATTAAATATATGGCTGAATTTAGTAAGGACAGTTTATTTGCCTTGATCACATAAACATTGTTATGATACCAAAAAGCATTTATTGGGGTGCCTGGGTGACTCAGTCGGTTACTCATCAGACTCTTGATTTAGGGTCAGGTCATGATCTCATGGTGTGAGATTGAGCCCCACATCACTTGGCATGGAGACTGCTTAAGATTATTTTTCTCCCTCTTCCTCTGCCCCTTCCCTGTTTGCACATACATGTGTGCACACACGCATGCGTATGCTCTCCCTCTCTCTCCCAAAACAAAAACATTTGTTAAATCTTTATTATACTTAAGTGTGCTAGTAGGAGACAGAGAAAAATTAATCATCAGATGAGTTTTAGAAGCACTAAAAATAGAAATATAAGACATTTATTGTAGATTAATTACCTACTCTTTATGTTAGAAATGTTGGATTTTTATACTTATTTCCTACTGTAGTAACTGGATAACAAATATTTTATCTACATCAGAATTTATCTAGACTATTTTTTTTGGAGTTAGGATTATTACATGGGACATATAATTACTTGGCCAAATGTATATCGGGATATTTTTATGGCTCTCTTATGTTTCTTAAATATTTCCAAAGACATGTCTAAGACATTCATTTAGCAATTCTCTTAGTACCTTTCAAGATCCACACCAAAACATCTACTACTTTTGCATTTGTAACATTTCTTTACATTTCTCTTTCCTATCATGTCTCTCACAATGAAGCTCTTCCTCACTTTCTGAACCTCTAAGTTGCTCAGAGCTTACAGAATCTGTTCCTTGACAGAGTCATGAGTGATATGATTAGAGTATAAAGAGTTAATCTCTTATAGAAAGTTCATCTATATTCCTGCAGTCTTCTTGGTGTCTTCATAAGTGTGCTTATATTACTCAAAGGATGGTAAAAATTAGCAACATTATATTAAAATAATTTTCTTATGATAAGTCTAAAAATAAGTGATGACAAATAATTACAACATTTTGATTACTCGATACATAAAAACAAAGATATACTTCATACATTGAGGCATACAATTTTTCTCTACCTGGCATATTTCTCTTCCTTCTATGAGGACTCTCCAATTCTGAATTATCTTCCTAGATTGTTAAAATACATTTTCTCTGTATGTATGATTCACACTGGTTTCTAAACACTTTCTTTATTGCTTGGCATTTCTTCACTGTGATATAATTCTTTGGGTTAAAGTGTTGATGCTTTAAATAATCTTTTTAAAATGGAAACATTTATTCCTTCAAGTAGTGATTAAAAACCTATTACATGGCTAGCACCAGTCTGATACATGATTTTCCTAGATTTTGTTTTCAAGGAGATTACAATATAGTGTAAAACAATGGAATTGTGAGATATGTAGACAAAGAGATTCTGTATGATAATGAAGAGCTGAAAGAAGTGCAATGGGAACACAAAGGAGGAAAGGCACAGTCATGCTGCCTTAAAATAAAAGTTGAATTTTGCTGAATCTTCATTATACATTTCAAGATCCCATCAAGAGACCTGAGATATTAAGCAACGAAAAATATCCCTATGAAAAAAAAAATTTTCCATGAAAGAGACTAGGAGAGTCTAAATTAGGGAGGTGACAGTGAGAGGTAAGGTGACAATTTAAGAGGTATTTAAAATGTAGAATCAAAATAAAATAATTAACAGATGAGTCTAATGTATACTAACATAGGAATGCTAAAGAAAAGAGTAAATGTGGAAAATAACATAATCATTAGCACTAGCCATGTAGTTATATGATAAACTTAAATATAGATTCTTGGTTACACTAGCTATATTTCAATTGCTTAGGAACAACATGTGGCTAGTGGCTACCATATTTATTCCAGAAAGTTCTATCAACAGCGCTTTTTGAAAACTGTGGATTATTAATGTTAAAGAGAGCCTGGAATGGTCAGAGAGATTACAGGGTAAAATCATCAGAATTTGGTACTATAAAAATAAATGCATCTTTTAAATGATAATCATCCAGTGGTGCCTGGGTGGCTCAGTAGGTTAAATGTCCGACATTGGCTCAGGTCCTGATTTCACAGTCTGTGGGTTTGAGCCCTGCATCAGGCTCTGTGCTGACAGCTCAGACCCTGGAGACTGATTCGGATTCTGCATCTCCTTCTCTCTCTCTCTGCGCCTCCCCAGCTCATGATCTGTCTGTCTCCATCTCACAAATAAATAAACATTAAAAAATAATAATAAATCATAATCATCCATTTACCCCCAAAATGTAAGACAATACTTGCTTAGGGTTTTTAGGGCCAAATGCTTTTTGGGCATAATTAAAGTGGCCTAAGGTTTATGAGCTGTTTGTATTTGTTAGCATATTTTGGAAGTATAATTATGTTAAGAAGTACTTTGAAGAAACAACTCTTTAAGGTGGCAGATGTAATCGATAGAGTAGGGCTGAGACTGTAACTTGACAAAGTTTATTTCTACCTCATATATGAGAATTACATAGGCTTTCGTTTTTTCAGTAGAGGGGGAACATAGACTCAAAACGGATTCTGACTTCACATGGCAGCTCCATCCCACCTAGTTCAGAAACAAACAAAAAATATTCAACAGATAGTGTAGACAATTTGTTGAATATCGAGCTTAGACTACCATACCTTCCACAGGTTTGACTCATCACAAAGCTGGCATATTTAGACGTATTGCAGCCCACTGTTATTTCTTAATAAAGTTATATTTGGACAGCTTAACCTGGGATACTACCTAAGAAGTGTTGTACATCCCAGACAATGAAATGACATCCTTTCAATTTCTTAAGTTAGAACCTGCTGAGCAATTTCCATTTCTTTAAGGGAAGACACTTTGTTGAATGCTTACTACCTGAGAAGCACTGTTCTAAGTACTTTGTACTTAGTCTTTGTTCCTCAAAAAGAGATTAGACTAAATGCCTCAGGCCTTACAAATGCCAAAGAGCAGGATTAGTATTGAGTACAGGCATCCATACTCCTGAATACTTTACTTTGATCCACTTTGCTGTGTTTCTTCCCAAATGCATCTGGTGACAGTCCTTTTTGGACACATTGGCATATTCTTCTTGGGCTCATAGAGTCTCCACTAGGACACAAGTTTTGTGAGAAACTTTTGATGTATTGGTTCACCTTTCAGAATCATTCCAAACAAGGAAATGTTTATTTTGGGATGTTTCCATCGATAAGTACCAAAACAAAGCCTCAGACTATGCTGGATCATCTATCACGGAAATCAGTAATTTAAGATATTTTAATGAATTTTATTAAAGATGTTATTATTTTTAACCACCAAACACAAGAAAATAAAGCCTATATATTGATTTTTAGTCCATGTGAATGATGACGCTGGGAATTCCATTGAACTGTTTGTGAACTTGAGGGCTTGGATGTGAATCTAAAATTCAAGTTTTTCATGAAGCATTAGACATAGTTTTGGAGGGATAACTCCTCATTCCCCTGACTCTGCCCTTATCCTATATTGATGTACGTATCTAAATATTACCAGTCACTGGGGTGCCTGAGTGGCTCAGTCAGTTTAGTGTCCCACTCTTGATTTCCACTCCATGCATCGGGCTCTGGGATTCTCTCCCGCCCTCTCTCTTCACCCCTCCCCATTCCCACTCTCTCATTCTCTCTAAATAAATAAATAAATAAACTTAAAAAAAATAAAAGAAGCCCTAATTCACTCTTTATGCAAGAAGCAGAATCATAAAAGTATTCCTTTCACTTCCTGATGAATCATATAAGATAACTACTGTTGGAGACCACAGAAAGCTAACTTGGGGTTATTGATATTAATTTGTCTTCCATCTCAAGACCTACAAGGAAGATTCAAGGAGAAACCGGGTCACCAGAGAAGAGGGACAAGGAGAATTTCAGGTCAACACTGGGTCTGGACCTAGTGTTCCCTGCTCAAAATAGTTAAAAAGAAAGAAAAAATAAATAAAAGGAATTATTATGGGTCTTTAAAAGACTTTTTTATAATGTTTACTTATTTTTGACAGAGAGAGAGAGAGAGAGTAGGAGAGGGGCAGAGAGAGAGGGAGACACAGAATCTGAGGCAGGCTCCAGGTTCTGAGCTGTCAGCACAGAGCCAGATGCAGGGCTCGAACTCACAGACCATGAGATCATGACCTGAGCTGAAGTCAGGTGCTTAACCAACTGAGCCACCCATATGCTCCTCAATCTTATGAGATTGTTTGCCAGTTTATTCTAAGTTGACAGGACATCAGTGTTTTGGAAGAATAAACAAAAAAACCTATTTCAAGGCCTCTGCTTTTTGTTAATTAAAAATTAAGGAAACATTGAAACAAGAGATAATTATGTCATGAGAAGTCTACTGATGATAATGGAACTGGATGAGACAGAGTACAATTGTATAAAAAAGTAGAAATTGGATAGAAATTGAAAAATGCACTTTATGTAAGAAATAGAAAGGACAATGAAGAAAATACAATCAGTAATGTAAAAGATAATCTTAAAATGCTGTTCTGGAATGCAAAGAAAAAGGGGTTTAAAAATTAGATTAAGATGATTACTATGGAACAGAAGATTTTGGAAAAACTATAACCAAAGAGGTGATTATGAAATACATGAAAAGGAAATGGAATCTACTTTTACACACATACCAGGAATTATTTACCAATTAGGTGGGAGTGGGGGACTATTTATTTTGAAATTAAAAAATAAAGGAAAAAAACATGCAAGCCCAGACCTCCAAAATGAGTGGAAGAAAATAATTGTCCTATCACTTACCTAATATTAAAGAAAATGTTAGTGATCTATTAATCACATTTTCTACCAAGTTGTTCATTTCCAATCATAATTGGAAAAAAATCATATATTTAAGATTATAAAATTATAATCAAATTCTAAAAAAAAAAAAATATACTCAAAGCCATTTCCAAGTCATCAGATATAAGCACCAAATACAATTAAGAATTCCCTAGTAGTGACTTGATAGGCCAGTCTTCCTATGTTAAAAAAATAGGCTTAAAGTTAATTCTTTAAAAAGCTTAAATATGGTGCTGTGCCTTAATTCATTCTTAAATTAGTACTCGAATAAAATACGTATAATTTGTATTTTAATTTTTCCTGACATTTCACAACAGTGAGTTTTAATACCCCATTTTCACTCCCACATGATGTCTTTCTCTATGACTTATGATATACCTTTATAGTTTCCTAGGAAATTAAAAGTAAATTCTCTAAATTTATAGATATGTAATTGTAATAACAACATTGGAATCATGTAAGGCTAATACTTACTATTGAAATACAAATCAGTGGTTAATTTGACTTGCCCTTGCTTAATGAAATTGAAATTTGACATAGAATTTATTAGTAACTGGAGAGATGGTTACAAAAATTACATTGTTAAATTTGTCAAAGATTTAATGCAAGTAAGTAGCTGATTTAAAGGTTTTGTTCTCATTGGTAGAGTTGAGATCAGTACTTTGAGATTGCTTAATTAATCCATTAATCTATTTTATCTTCTATAGTGCATGTTATATAGTTAACTCTTTTATTCATTTTAGTAAGGTGTCTACCAGGTGACCTGATTGTTATGATTTATTCATTAACTGCAACAAAACAATGCTAATTGCATTATATCCATTATCTTTTGACTTTACCATTATATGCATAACTAGTTTATGATTATTTTTCTTGCATAATTAACTAAATGAACTGAGAGTTCAGATTAATTTGAAGAGGCATCATGAATCTATGTAAAAAGAGTATTGCAGAAGAACCCTCCTAATTATAAGACTTATAACCCTGGGCCGATCACTTAACCTCTTTGAGACTAATTTCCATTCCGCCCTATAAAATAGGTTTATGGAGATAGCTATGTTTATTTATGGATTTTGTCAGTATTGTATATTGGAATATGTATGAAGTGAATATTCTGAACTTTATGAATTTAGTGAACTTAATATACTATTGTTATTATTATTACACTGACAAAATTTCTTACTATGCTCTCTTAAATTTCAAAATGAGATTATAGATCAAAGGCAAGTTCTGTGATTATTGCAAAATTAGGTGTGAAACTCTCGTGTTATTATATGGAAAAGAAAAGACTTTGGTTAGATATGTTGATATTTTTAATTACTAGGTTAGCAATGCATACAACACATGCAGAGCAGAGATAGACATTTACTACAGACTTTACAGGCAAAGAGGCAAATTTAGGATATTATGTAGGTACTTATTGATCATTCAAAATATTTTTTAAAAATACATTTTTAGCTGGTGGATGATTGAAACCAAGTGGGGGTGGAGGTGGGTTGGGAGCAGATCTGGTCTCTGGACAATAATCTGACAACCCATGACATAGAGCAAAATTTTCTACATTTAAAAAAGTTTGTTCTCCAAAACTTCTTTTGAAAATCATACCATTGCATCTTAAACTTCCATAGAAATGATGTTTCTGCATTTACTTGATTGTCATGCGGGAAAAATACTAGTAGTTTTGCATGATGAATACATGTAGAAATAAGGGAAATAGCAATTTTTATTCACTTTGTAATCCAAAAATTTAATAAAGAAACGGGTGTGCAAAGAATCTGAATTTCCCTTTGTGGGGGCATTCTAATTTAGTAGATTCTAATAGAACAGTTGTAGTTGAGAAAGATCTTCACCTCTAGAACTTTTTCCAAAAGTTATTGACTAAAACAGATAATAAGCATTTAACTCAACTGGAAAATGTCTCAATCTGATAAAAAGATAATTGCTTATCAATAGTAAATTTTATCACTCTCCACTGTAGAAAACAAGTCTGCTGTTATGCAATTAATAGCCAGTCTTTTTAGTCACAGAGTTATGACCAATGGAGGAGGAGTAATTAAGTCCATCACATACAATAACTATTGCTGACATTCTCAAAAGGAACCAGAGTGTAGTTCTTTGATGAACTGAAATGCTGAGTAGATATTTTAGAGAGATTTTGATCTTGTCTTAAAATTTGAGTTTTACCTTGACATATACTTTTAAAATCACCCCCAAACAATCTTATTTGGTATAAAACTGTTTCCCATGCAAATATGTTGGGGTTTAAATATTTATTGCTTTCTTACCATTGTGTAGACGATACTGACATTGGCTCTTGCCAGGCTCAGCTTCCCTTTTAGCATAAAACTCTTAACTCAGAGCACCATGCATGGAAAAGTGGTATGGGACTGTAGGCTGGTAGCTGCCAGGGATGAGGAATCTGATTCAAGGGGTTACTTCTATTGTGTGGACAGTAAAGTGGCCTGAATTGAAAAGCTTTGAACAATTAGGGCAATAATATTAATAATATCTAAATAATATCTAATAATATGTAAATAAGTGTGCTCTTGGGGCGCCTGGGTGGCGCAGTCGGTTAAGCGTCCGACTTCAGCCAGGTCACGATCTCGCGGTCCGTGAGTTCGAGCCCCGCGTCGGGCTCTGGGCTGATAGCTCAGAGCCTGGAGCCTGTTTCCGATTCTGTGTCTCCCTCTCTCTCTGCCCCTCCCCCGTTCATGCTCTGTCTCTCTCTGTCCCAAAAATAAATAAACGTTGAAAAAAAAAAATTAAAAATAAGTGTGCTCTTTTAAAAAGTCCTTTAGGCTATGAAATATGAAAGACATTGATCTTCTGTGGTCTAGGTACCAGATGAGACATTGTAAATTGTAAATTGCAATAAATAAATAAATAAATAACCCCTATTTAACTAATTAATTAAATAAATGGTTATTAAGTGCCTAGTATATTTCAGATACTGTGCTGGATGTAGAGGGTATTTCTGTGAAATCACACAGGCACACAGCCTTGAGGAGAAGAGAACATTCTAAAGAGAGGCTGGGGCTGTTGGTCTCAGCATGTGCAGCTTAATCACGTTATAAGTAACCATGGAGATGAAGAGAATTTGGCATACTTTTCCTGGTCTTTGTTTTGCAGTTTCTGTTTTCTGACTGACCTGTGACTATGATTCTTGTTCCCATCTTTGGTACGTTTTTGGGTTTTCATTGACTACTAATTTCCCCCACTCTGCATAGACCCTAAAGAACAGCCCACTCCTATTCTAATTTTATTGGTCATCATAGCATTCTGGTGTTGGTAAAAGAGATATTAATTCCATGATATAAATGGAATTTTCTAAACAGTATTGCTATTATTGCCTTCCTTTTAGAACTGAGCAAAAGAAATCAGATGGAAAATGTATCTTTGATGGCAAATATTAATATAACACAAACATTAACAATCAAGATAATGGAAATATATATATAATTTACATATATAACATATATATAATATATAATATAATATAATATAATATAATATAATATAATATAATATATAATATATAATGGTCCAAGGTGGTTTATCTTTTTATATTTTTGAAATCACAAATGAAGAAAATTTATATTGTGAATGTTTTCTTACATGGGACCAGGTATAGAGTGATAATAATAGTAAAAGCTAAAACTAAAACTAAAAAAGATTACTTTTATTTTTTTTTCATTTTTTAGATTGTGGGGATAATGAGATTTAGGTTGATGGATGGCTGGAGGTAGGGTATCAGCTCAGAAAAATCTGGGCATTGATACTGATTTTATAGTTTTGGTGTAAATAGGAAAACAATCTGGTTAAAAATATAAAATCATAGGAAGTTATTATTTTGAACCTTCGCATTTTGAAGATGTTTGTTACCAAGTATTGGATAACTGAAATAAAGGCCAAAATAATTTGCAATAAAATATAAGAAAATTTAAAATAATTTTCTTTAAAGAATTTACACTTAATAATGACCACAAAAATATGCTTCATTTCCTCTTGCTCTCAGAGGCCATGATTATTTCTGATACTTCTGACTAAATGAAATCAGTAAATTAATATAACCTTACAGGGATGTGTGTGTATGTGTGTGTGCACAAGTGTGTGTCTTCTCTCCTTGCTGATTTATAGGCTTCATTATGGATTTGATATGTGTTCAGATCAATATGCCCACATATGAGTGTTGGAGATTATTAGAATAAACCACAAGTGATCCCCAGGGATAATATTTCTCCCCTAATCTCCCAAATGCTTTTTCTAACTATCTCTGCTAGGGGGAAAAAATAATCTGCTTCTTCTTCCTAATCTCTTGTCCCAACAGAGTTAAGATAATGTCTTTTCTATCCTTTTTCTCTACAAAAGTAATACATAATATTAATTTCAACTTATTTAAACTTCACAAATCATATTCTATTGAATACATTGACAATTTCTTTTCTGCTCATTCTTGAATTTGTGAGATTCATCTATAAATATCAATAACTGTTTGTTCACTTTCAAAGTGGTGAAAATGGTATGCCTTATTTACCAGTTCTCTGCTTGATTTCTCCTAGTGCTCATATGGAAAAGTTTTCCTAGTGTCTATGCATAGAACTAGGATCACAGGACTTGATTCATGTACATGTTCAATTAACTGATAACGGCAAATATTTCTATCAAGTATTTGTACCCATTTATGCTTACAACAGAAGCATATGAGTGTTCCTGTTTCTGCATATCTTCACCAACCATTGGTATTATCAGATTTTACGTTTTTTTTTTTCTATCTGGTGTCTGGCAAATGTATTAACTTACTGCTTTATTATATTTCTTTGATATATGCATATATAATTTGTATTTGTATCTATATAATATTCATATACACACATGTGTGTGTTGTGTGCATAGTACATACATTAAAAATAAAAACAAATGAATTCGACTAAGAAACATCACATTGAGATGAGTGTTTACCTACGATAGGCATGGAGGAGTGTGACTCTGGAGATAAGTTGTTTGCAGTATATGCAATATATATATATATGTATGTGTATATATATATATACATATATATATACACATACATATATATATAGTGCAATATATATATATATATATATATACATGTGCAATATTTTTTTATTTAAAAAAATTTTTTTTTTCAACGTTTATTTATTTTTGGGACAGAGAGAGACAGAGCATGAATGGGGGAGGGGCAGAGAGAGAGGGAGACACAGAATCGGAAACAGGCTCCAGGCTCTGAGCCATCAGCCCAGAGCCCGACGCGGGGCTCGAACTCACGGACCGCGAGATCGTGACCTGGCTGAAGTCGGACGCTCAACTGACTGCGCCACCCAGGCGCCCCTGCAATATTTTTTTAAATTAAATATCTAAGGGTGTACATTAGCATTGCATTATTAATGCAATGTGTTACATTAACTTTATATTTTTGAAAGTTTGAAGTATTTAAAATTTTAATTTTATAAAAGCAATACATGCATAATCATTGTAGCAGACACCCTTGTCCATCCTTGTCTAGGTCTTACCACGAAAATTGTCAAGTCTTATCATTTCTTTTCCAGTCTTTCTTGCTGCCAAAAAGGGTCCCATAGCCATGTTGTGACAGTGTTGCTGGGAGATTCTGGGGGATAGTTTCTTTATTAATGAAAGAAATGAGCCATGGAGACGGGTTTTGCCACCCTGGGCTGGCTTTCCCAACTTTCTGGCTGTGAATATAGTTGTGGTACCTAAAGATATAGCAGCCATCTTGCTATCAAAGGACAAAAAGTTAACACTGTGAAAATTCTAGAGAGGAAGAAGAGTTTGTGGTTATATTTGAAAACTATTGAACAGCCCCTGGATCACCAATCTCTGATTTTTTTGCTGTATATATCATACATTTCTTACTGATTAAAGTCATAGTTATTTGTACATTTCAGTTCTTATGGTTCAATGCTTTTTAATTTATGAAGATTGAAAAATTTGGAAATAGAGGCGCCTGGGTAGCTCAGTCAGTTAAGCGTCCGACTTCCATTCAGGTCACGATCTCGCGGTCCGTGAGTTCGAGCCCCGCGTCGGCTCTGGGTTGATGGCTCTGAGCCTGGAGCCTGCTTCCGATTCTGTGTCTCCCTCTCTCTCTGCCCCTCCCCCGTTCATGCTCTGTCTCTCTCGGTCTCAAAAATAAATAAACGTTAAAAAAATTAAAAAAAAAAAAGAAAAATTAGGAAATAGAATATTTTAAAATAAATGTTAAACTTAATCTTACACCTACATAGTTCTATATACTGCTTGCCAATTTAGGTCATTCCTCTTAGATTTACTTTAGTTGCCCTGACCTTTCTCCCACATCTTCTTTTCTTAGAAAGTCTTTTTATGTGGATTGCTCTCTTTTTAGGGAATTCAAATCAATCATATCAGAACAACATTATACGTTATGATGCTTATGTGAAAACTGGTTGCGACTTGCCTAGGAAATCTAAGAAGATTTACTGACAACCTTCCACATGTGGGCACACACAGTTCCATGTAAATGTCACAGCCCATTAACTAATACTGATCATTCCTAAGATAACTTGGATAAATTTCTTTCCATATGTATGTGCAGCTATTCTGATATTAGTAGATTTCCTCACTAGTTGACATGCTTCCTCTCCTCCTAAAGCAATCCCCTTTACTCCTCCAGCCATTTGCACTTATACCTATTAATCTCCCCAATGTTTCTTATTTGAGGTCCTTCTATGCATGTATCAGCTTCAATTTTTAATCAATTTGGAGAACACTCAAAACATTTTCTATTTGTGCCCTTTTGATAATCAACCGTAACACACAGCCTAAAAGCTAAAAAAGAAGTGTCAACACACTATCATCATGAGTGTATTGCAATGTAGCCATTGGTATATTTTTGTTTAGTGAGCTCTGCTGACCTCCTGGTGGCCAGTCATGATCTTAATGAACTATAATTCAACGCAGCAGCACTTCCATGACACCTTGCAGCATGCCAGGGATCAGTAGAGATATATGCTTATGGGCAGCATTCTGATGGAAGACAGGATATAGATCTCTCCCTGCTACAGTCTGAAGCTTGGCCACCTGAACACAACCTATCTTCCTTCAAAGCAATGCAGTTGTCAACCCAGAACTTCCATTCCTGTCGATTTCCCTTGCATTAAGTTCCATTTATTCTACATGTGTCCACTGAGATGTTTTAAAGTTATACTGCCAAATTTAGATTATGTGCTGCAGGATTACTTATCAACTGGAAACTCACTTTTAATGCCTCTGCACACGTAAATTTTTCCTGGGTGTCAAACTCAGAGAAATACTTTTATCAGAGATGTTTGAATATGGGTTGGTTTCTGGCCTGAGAGGTGATCTTGGCTGTGGGTATTCCGTGAAATGAGTCTTTGAACCCTATCACTTTAGGAGAATTTATTCTAGATTCAAATTCCTAAATTCATTTATTTCATTATTTTTTGTCTACCATATAGACTTTGTGTTCTGGATTTTAACCACTATTATTATTATTTGATGATTTGATGATGCTGATGGTTGTTATCTGCACAGTAATGTAGATAGGCATCATATATTTCCTAATTTCAGAAATGCCCTTTCCTAGACTCCTTTTTTTTTTTTTTTATACCTAATTGTCATGAAGTAGCACTGACTTTTCCCCATTCACATTCCAGCTTCTGTACTCTCAGCCTGGACTGATCTGATCCCCTCGGTCACTCTATTACATATGATATGATTTATTTTAGCCATAGTTTGGTCATTTTCACATTTTCATTATTTGATTAGTGGAAAATTCGGTAAAATAAACAGAACCTACTCTAGCTATTTTAATAGACTTAGGTACTTAAAGAATTATTTGAAGGACTCTAATCTGGGCTTTTTTTGAGTGATCACTTCACAACTAATCCTTTAGGGGAACAACTTGCTTTCAGGCTGTCACTGGAGCTAAGTCAACATCAAAAAGCCATAGTGCAATGACCTCTCATACTCATAAAGTTAGAGTATGGACTTCCAAAGCCACTGGACAGAGATTAGAAAGTCACATTAAAATGCTGGAACAATTGTAACTGTCTCTTGACACAAGGAACTGGGGAATGGACAAGACTTCAGAATGCTGTCACAGGAAACTTTCATCTCTGAGAATGAATGGCTGGAGTTAATTATGCCCCACTTATGCCTTCCAAATATCTCAGACTGCTTTTCATTAGCAGGACTTAATTCACATCTGAAACTCTGGTTAGAGAGGGAAATGTAGTGTTCAATAATCATTAAAAATTGCAGGATGGTTGAATCACATTGTGATACTAAATAAAAAGTATATACTATGGATAATTATGATCTTAGTGTTTTTTAATATAATAAATAATATATAGCAGCTCTAAAAGTATCATTTTTTATGAGATCATTGACAGACATTTTTAATTCTCATTTACCTCAGACCTCTCTGAATTTAGGCTTTTGTTTTCAGAAAAGAGTGCCCTGGCTGCCAGAGTTTCCCATGAGATCATATTGGGATGGACTAAGTGTAAGTAATAACTATGTGTGGATGGTATTGAAGGAATGTACTGGATAATATGAAATTAAAATAGATGAAATTTGAAGATAGTAGCCACTTTTTTAATATTACTATCAATTTATTTTTTTTTCAAATTGTCTGTGGAATTCATTATCTCAGAAGATATTTATTTACCCAATATTAGGGAGACATGAAAAAATTTTTTTCATAGATGACAGTGGATATGATTGAATTTCTAAATAGATTTTGAATCCCAAAAAGAAGACCATTGATCTGAAATTCAATGATTGCTGAAATTATTGAATTGCAAAATAGTACTTACTTTACTGTATAGTTTTACGTCTTATTTCCAGAAATATTTAAGTGGTTCTCTGAAAAGATTGGTAGGATAATATATATATGATGGCCCTAGACAATTTCAGACTTATCTTATTATCAATGAGTTTTTATATCGTTGAGCAAAATAATTACCATTTTAATGATTTCAAAGTCACAGTTAAAAGCAAATGACCAAGATAATGAAAGTATTGTCAAGCATGTTTTGTTGATTCTTGATCAAAATGTTTTATGCTGAAGATATTAGTCCTGTGTGATATTTGTAAAATACACAAACGATCTAATATAGATTCAATTACATACTGCTTTCGTATATATTGCCTCATTTTTTTGTCTTGCTGTGGGTAGTACATTTATATAACATCACTAAAATTACAACCAGTGTAAAAAAAAAAGAAAATTAAAATAAAAAAATGCTAGTGAGTACAGATTTTCACAAGGATTGAAAATTTAATGATTCATAATGACTTGGCAAATTCATGAGTAGTAATTTAGTCAAAAAGTTGTTGCTGACATAATTGCCTGTTTAGTTAATTTCCATAATATTCATAAAATCTGTTTGATTTGGACATTCTTGATTTGCTATCTCAACCAATGCATGATTCTGACTCAAATTTTTTCTAAGAGAGGAAAAAGTAGTCTCACCAACGATTAATTTAAAATAAATTCAATTACTTTTATGTAATGTTCAACAACATCAATGCAATTTCCAAAACATAAGTGTAATTATGTTTGTCTTTCATTTTGGATATTGCTCACAGTTTTCAAAAATTAGAGATTTTAAACATTTAAAAATATTTTTTAATGTTTATTTCTTTTTGAGAGAGAGAAACAGAGCATGAGTGGGGGAGGGGCAGAGGGAAACAGAGTTGGAGATCTTGAATCAGGCTCCAGGCTCTGGGCTGTCAGCACAGAGCCCAATCCGGGGGCTCAAAACCACAGACCATGAGATCATGACCTAAGTCAAAGTCGAACTCTTAACTGACGGAGCCACCCAGGTGCCCCAAGACTTCAAACAGTTTTAATAAATTCCTTAACTCCGATGTACATATAGTTTCTATAGATAATCGTTAAATAAATTTGATCCTCTTCTGTATACTCAGTAGTAGGCAGACATGTGTTGTTAGCTGCCTGCTCATCCATGGTTTTGAAGGTTTTTGAAGTAAAACGGGCACTCATCTCCCCATTCTTTACTCAGTTTCAAGAGTTCATCACAATACTCTGGTTTCTCTTCAGATCGCATAAATCTTTCGCCTTTTACTAAAGAGTTCATCACAAATAATCCTATATTCCCATTATTACATTTCTTAAGAACCAATTTAATCAAATTTCTCAAATCATAACTACGTAACAATGCTCATTAGGCCAAGTGTTGGCCTTGTGCAGCTGTGCGGATAATGCTGTCATTATATGCAGTGGGGAAGGTCTGAGGCTGAGGGAAGGGAACATTTGTGGACATAAGAAGTTGAGATGCTTATTAGACATTCATGCAGAAAGGTCAATTCAACAGCTCAATGGAAGGGTCATATTTGAATATATAAATCAGAGAATCAGTCAACATGGAGATGGTATTTAAGACTATGAGTGTCGATGAGCTGAGCCTGGAAGATTGGTGTCTATAGAAAAAAAAAAAAAAAGAGAGAGCTTAAAACTAAAGCTCAGGTCAACGTCACATAAGGCAATTATGCAGAGGAGGAACTGCCAGAGTGGATTGCACACAACCAGGAAGAACATAAAGCAGAAAAGATTTTCAAGAATTAGAAAAGCTCAACCATGTCAGATCCTGCTGCGGGGTTGAATTAGATGACGACAAATGATTTCCCGTTGGGTTTGACAAAGTGTGAGGTGCTGGTGGTTTTTAAAGGATCCTTTTAGTTTGTGGGGCCAACTGCAAAATGAAAATGTGGTTCCCTTTGTTCAAATAGCAGGAGGACATTGTTGTCAAGGGTACTGAAATAGGAAGTTTTTCCTTTCTTTCACAGGCTTTCTCTTAACCTGTCACGGTGATTTTTGGCTATTTAATGTTGCATTGTGCAGCATGGAGATAATTGCCAGTAAAGTGCAGACCTTTGCAGGCAACAAGGGGCCCATCTTCAGGCTGGCATATTCATGCCAGTGTGTACAGCCACTGAACTGAACTGACGTGCCATGACCAGTAAGGATGAGGAAGTCAAGCCTGGTATGTGTCCTTCCATAAGCTTTCTATCCCAACTCTTGCCGGATGGATGACACACAAAAAGTTTGCAATCTCTGACTGGGACATGCTTGACACCTAGATTAGAAATAGGAGAAAGGGGTGCCGGCGTTGCTCAGTCAGTTGAGCATAGGACTCGTGGTTTCAGCTCAGGTCATGATCTGTCAGTGATATGTGGGTTTGAGCCTCTTGTTGAGCTCTGCACTGATACTGCAGAGCCTGCTTTGAGTTCTCTCTCTCCCTCTTTCTCTGCCCCATCTGTCTCTCTAACAAAATGAATAAACTTAAAAATATTAAAAACAAACAAAAGAAATGGAAAGATTTGATACTGCCAAATGTGCCACTTAATACATCAAGGTGCCAGACAGCTGGTGCCTTGCCCTGTACTGAGACAACATGGGGCAGTTGACCCCCAATGACCCCACCCTCTACATACCCAGGCTTCTGCTCGGGATGACAGTGGGCAGGAGTAACTGGGTAGATGTGGGCAGGGGGAGGTCAAGTAGGACTTGGGGGCCAGGGGCAGCAAGTGTTCCAGAAAGGCAGGGAGGTGCTGGGAGGGATGGCCTGCGCTAGCCATGATAAGTTCCAAGATAAGCTTATCAAGAATTTCAAGATGGCAGCATCAAAGCATTCATCTCCAAGAGCATGTTCCCTCTCAGCCTGTGCTCTTATGTGATTGTCCTGGTCTTAAAGCCATGAAGCTGGCTCTGTTTTCTGTGGAAAATACTTTTATAACAACGTCTAGACAGTCGTTTGACCAAACAAGTGGGCATCATAACCTAGCCAAATTGCTAAGTTGGCACATAAAATAAAACATATGTATGTGGATATGTGTGCGGGGGTATCTTGCCGAACCTATGATGTTTACTAACTTGACAGTGCAGTATCACAAGTTATTATAAGCCATGAGTATTTTGATCTCCATATAATAGTTATTGTTTACACATAGAAGCCATATTTGGATATGGGTCACATTGTGTTTATGAGCATTAATTTTATGTGGTAATTTGGCTAAGCAGTGTTACCAGATATGGTCAAATATTCTGGATGCTTCCATAGAATGTTTTTAGATGAGACTGACATTTAAAATAGTGGACTATGAGTAAAGCAGGTTGTTCTCTATCATGTGAGTGGGCTTCATCCAAAAATCAAAGGCCTTGAGAGAGCATAGACTGATCTCCCTGGAGCAAGAAGGAATTCTGCCAGTTGACGGCCTTTGGACTTGAACTATAGCATTGCTCATCCCTAGTCTCCAGACTGCTGGGCCACTCTGCAGATTTTGGACATGCCAGCTTCCATAATTACATGAGCCAATTTCTTAAAATAAATTTATATAGCTTATCTATATACCTTATTGGTTCTGTTTCTCAGGATAACCCTGAATAATACAACATGTCTTCCAATTGTGAAGTTATTGATGCATTAATATCTGCCATGTGATGTAGAGAAGTTAGAAACAAAAAAGCAAATTAATTCATGTAGATTAAAAGTTGTTGATGTTCCCATTATTGTGCTCATTAGTTTATATCATTACACATAATTTATTAACTTATTTTTTATTGTTAAAACCTCTCTTTTCCTTTTTAAAAACATGTTCTCTGTTTTTCTAATTTGCAAACTTTTCTTGTGAGTTCTTTCAATTAAGTTCCTATTTTTCACTTTGTCTTTGTTTTTTTGCTTCAATTTGACTTGTTCCAATTTTTTTAGATTAGAAGCATTACTCCCCCTTTTCTAAACAGAAACTTTCTTTAGAAAAAAAATTCACACTTATTCTTTCTCAAACTCAGTATGGCCTTTAAATCCAGGAAAGAAGAGCCTCTTCCCTAGGTACCAATATTTAGAGGGTCACGCATTGCACAAATACTATTCAGGCTCAGGAAATGCTCCATAACTTCCCTCAAGGTGGGGGTGATATCTTGAAAGATTCTGTGATGGTGCTGAATCTAATATTAGATATTAGAATAAACACTGCCTAGAAAAATGGTATGTGTTTGACCAGTGGAAGAACTTAGGTACACACATGAACATTTAGTAAAACGGCAAATTTTACCTCCAGATAATGGGAATGCAGTTGCTTTCTTTCATAACCTGGAATTATTTCTTTGGCTTTTGAATCATTCTTTGTATTGCTTCCTTTTGCGTTCTAATACATGGTGTTGGAAGTGTTATTAATAGTATGCTACTCACAACAGTTTCAAATCTTGCACAAAACAATTGATGAATCTAAGTGAATGGTATGTAGGTGATAACTGTACTATCTTCCATATTTCTGTAGTTTTGGGATTTTTCACAAGAAAAAAAAGGAAGGTGCTGAATATTACATATATTATGTTTTTTGTGAAAGAAAGGAAGAATAAGAATATATGCTTATATTTTCTTGTATTTGCATAAATTTAGAAGGGTACAAAGAATTAAAGAGAATATTGATGGACATGTGGGAAATGGGTGAGAAAAGGTAAAGCAGGAAGGAGACTTCTTTTTAGAAATACATATATATATATATATATATATATATATATATTTAGTTTGAAACCATATGAATGTCTTTCTTATTAAATTATTTTATTAAAAATAATAAAATTTTCAAATGACCAGCTACCTGAAAGCAGCCTGGCAAATCTCTATGGCTCTAGTAGGGGAGTACGGAAAAGGGAATTATCTGTATGATTTAGGGGCTGGGTAGTCATTGGCATCTTCTATAATATTGCAGGTTAAATGTATTGTCTTAGATTTATATGTCTCTAATTTCAAGCAATGACTATGCAGTTATCTAGATGAGTGACCTTTGGTTAATTGTTCCACTTTTCTGAACTTCAACGTCTTCAATCATAATATAGGGAAATAACTAATTAGTAAGATATCTGAGAACAAAAATGAGGTGATAAAAGTGAAACATTTACACTGGTGCCTACTGTCTATTCAGTGTTGAATCCAATCAAGAGTAACTATTATCGTCATCACTATAATTTTATTAGATTGAAAGGGAGTATACTGTGAGTTAGCAAATATATTTGTAAGAAGAGCTATTTTAAATATAAAATCCTCACTTGAGGACCCTATGTCTCAGTTGGACATATAAAGCGCATCTTGATGCCAAGAATGAAGAAGCCATGGGAGTTTTTCAGTAGGCCATTGCATCTGTCCAGGGCATGAAAGTGAGAATCAGACTGTCAAGAATGCACATGGAGGGCACCTGGGTGACTCAGTTGGTGAAGCGTCTGACTTTCGCTCAAGTCATGATCTCAGGGTTCTTGAGTTTGAGCCCCAGATCAGACTTTCTGCTGTCACCATGGAGCCTGCTTGGGATCTTCTGTTCCCATCTCTCTCTCTCTCTCTCTCTCTCTCTCTCTCTCTCTGCCCCTTCCCCACCTATGCGTGCATATGCCTGCTCACTCTCTCTCTCTCTCTCAAAAATAAATAAAATAAAATAAAATAAAATAAAATAAAATAAAATAAAATAAACATTAAAATAAATGCACATGGAAATCAAAAAGCAGAGAAACTGAAAGGATTTTAAAAGATGCAGAATTGGGGACTAGGTGGCTCAGTCAGTTGAGCATCCAACTTGGGCTCAGATCATGTTCTCACAGTTTGTGAGTTCAAGTCCCACATAGGGCTTTCTGCTGTCAGCACAGAGCCCACTTTGGATCCTCTGTCCCTTTCTCTCTCTGTACCTCCCCTGCTTCACATGCTCTCTCTCTTTCAAAAATAAAAATATTTACAAATACATAATTGAATATATGTATGGGGTTTAGAAAGACAAAATCAGGTGTAGGAAGACGAAACTAAAATAATGAGAAGAGGAAGACAAGGAGGAGGGCTTTATCGTTCATTTTATTGTCAGCATGTCTGGGTGAATTGTTAATTACATTTTGGATATTGTACTAGTTTCTCATTGCTACTGTAAAATATTGACAAGACTGATGTCTAAAAACAACAAAGACTTACCATTTTATATTTCTAGGTGTCAGAAGTCCTCAGTAGGTCTCAATGGGCTCAAATCAAAGCATTGGCAGGTCTAGGTTCCTTCCAGAGGCCCTCAGGGAGAACCTATTTCTTGTTTTTTCCAGTTTCTGTGGGCTGTACACATTATTTGGCTCATGACCTCTGCCTTATTCAGAGACAGGAATTGCTAATTAGTTTTTTTTTTTTTACATAGCATTTCTGACACTGATGCTGCTGACTCCCTCTGCCTCATAAGGACTCACGATTACATTGAGTCCACCCAGATAATCAAGGATAATCTCCTTATTTTAATGTCTCCTGATCAGCAACCTCAATTCCATTTCCAACCTTAATTTCCTTTGCCATATAACATGATGAATTCACAGATTGCAGGATTAAGTTATAGATATGTTTGGGGAGTCATTGTGCTGCCTAAAAAAGGCATGCTATACATAAAGCTCTTACATTAAAAACAACATTAATTTAAAAGATGCTCGTGGTGAAAATAGCAACTAGAGTCAGGAGGGGAAAAAATAATATGGGCAGAGAATGAGGGATGAAAATGATAAGTGCTGGAGTCCCCAGACCTCTCTAATAAGCCTCATTGTTTTATAGGGAAGAAAGAAAGAAAGAAAGAAAGAAAGAAAGAAAGAAAGAAAGAAAGAAAGAAAGAAAGAAAGAAAGAGGAAAAGGAAGAAGTAGGGAGGGAGGGAGGAAGGAAGAAAGGAAGGAAGGATCAGATCATTATCTCAGGGACAAATATATTCAATAATTTCCATATAAGTAGAATGTTAAGCTTTATAGTGACTTAAAAGCTGCTAAACATAAGAGTATTATAGTCTCATTTCTAAAAGTATACCTAAGACATAGTAATACCACCAATAAATCAAATAACCTGTAATAAAAAATGAGCCATTTCAAACTTGCTAGGTCTACAAAACTTTGAAAGTTTTACGTTTACATTAAATTCTTCAAAATGATTCTATAGGATAAATGCAAATAACTCCATGCTTTATAATAACAGACACTTAATTTTAGGACGTTTCATGGAACTATAGATGTTGGAAAGTTAAAAAGTCTCTGTCTCTATTTATTAATCATTATTTATTTTAATTCCTAGCTCTACAAAGAGTATAATTTCAAATACCAAGACTTAGAACTCTAGGATAGGAAATGTATATGTTTACTTTTTTGTACTATGTGTTTTAATGGCATCATTTAAACTCTAATTATGCATGAAATTATATTGGATTTCTCACTAAATGCAAAGGAAGAAATGTTTTCACGATTCATTGTTTGGTAAACATTTCTAAAACTGTATTGCTGATACAGCTCATCAACTAAACCTTATGAGAAATGAAATGTATGGGAGGAAAACACTAATTAGGGAGATTTTCTTTCCCAAATACACATGTGGAACTCCTATTAATGTCAATCACAAGGAGATATCTTTCTGATGAATACCCCTAGGTAACAACACATCTCCCCTT
The DNA here is from genome assembly GCF_028749965.1 of Puma concolor. Classification (NCBI taxonomy): domain Eukaryota; kingdom Metazoa; phylum Chordata; class Mammalia; order Carnivora; family Felidae; genus Puma; species Puma concolor. The sequence goes on from NC_141667.1 coordinate 179,029,247, forward strand.
GTCTTTCCAATTATAAACACAACATCTTTTTTAATTGTTAACAAGTTGCATTACATTCTAAATCTAAAACTTTGGTTTCCTCAAAAAGAGTATATGATTTAAGCTGAAGTATATTCAGATGATATTTATGTTATGAAATGTAGTTTCCAAAAGTGATTTTGAATTAATTTGTTTTATACTGGTTTTATATTCACTAAACTGAATCGTTTCTATAACTGAACTTTCCACTGAATATTAGCCAAGATTTACCATTAGTTTCATGGGAAAATAGCTTACTTGATTCTTTATGTGTTATTTTTAAATGATTATGTTTGAACTGAGCACTACAATGTAGACTACACAGGTGTTCTCCATAATCTATAAACACCACAGTGCGCTAATTTAATATATAATTTACTAAATATTTAGAGATTTCACCATGCTGTGGTAATGTGTAAAATCGTTCTCAATACTACACAATATATGAATGCATACTGTTATTCTTGCTCAGGACAAAAAAGAAAAGAAAGAGCTAAAAAGAAGCAGTGTGTGTTCCACCAAAAATACACATAACTCTGCTTATCAGCTAATCCTTAAAATGTATGTAAAAATATATAAAAATTATATCAAAAAATATTATTTCTCCACAGATAGTAAAAATTACTTCCAATAATTCAGATAGACTGTGTTGTGTATCACATGGCATATTAGTCAGGGTTCCCCAGAGAAACAAAACTAATATTTTAACATATACTTATATAAATATGAATATACATATAAATATAAATATATATCTTATTATATAGGCTGAGAGGTTCTACAGTCTGTCATCTGCAAGCTGGAGAAACAGGAACAACAGTATAAAATTCAGTCTGGGTCTGAAGTCCTGCCAGAGGCTCCTATGGTGAGGGCAGGAGAAAATGGATGGATGTCACAGATAAATAAGGCATAGAGAGACTTTGTTCTTCTTTGACCTTCTTGCTCTCTTCAGGGTCCCCCTGGATTGGATGGTGTGCACTCCCATTGGTGAGTGTATATCTTCATTACTCAGTCTACTGATTCAGATGCTAGTCTATTCTGGAAACACCCTCACAGATACACCCAAAAATAATGTTTGCCAGCTCTCTAGGCACCCTTTATCCCAGTTAAGGTGACACATAAAATTAACTATCACACATGGTGACTCCGAAATATTATAGGCTCAAAAATTCCAGGGCATATGCACTAATCAGGATATTGTTTATGGTTTATATTGATTATAGGGATGATGGCAAAGATGGACTATATTCACCATTGAAGGAGATGAGCTCTAGAGTCAAACTATTAGAGTTAAAACTTATTTCCAAATATCTTCCAAACATAAGCCATATTACACTCTTTCACATCCTTTTTATAAATCCCAGAGTTAAATTATTCAACAAAATAATTAAGAGCATTGTGCAAATATTTTATCTTAATTCTTTCTACCTCACCAATATGCACTTAACAAATTGGGTATCTTTACAGTTGACTTTTCAAAAGAGGTTAAGTGGTTTAAAAAGTGATTGGATGGATTTTTGGTTTTAGTTCCAAGGTGTAAAGATCTTGGAAGTTATCATTCCCATCTTCACAACATGAAAAATTTGGACTACTGACCTATCAGAGAACTGTCCTTTTAGAGAACTGAATTTGCAGGACAAAATATGACATCAAAATCTGGAGACAGAAAAAAAAAAATTTCTGGAGACAGGAAAATCCAGAGAGTCATAACCAAGATCTGCTTCCCTGGAGCACAAGCTGCTGGAGCTATACATTTGTAGAGACATGTCAGTGGAAACTTTGGCAAGTTGCTGGAGGCTTTGTGAAGACTAGCCTGAGAATGAGACACTACAGGGGCTGTAATCTTAGGAAGCATCTTACACTTTCATGGGTTTTATCTCTAGGAACCCCATCAGGATCCCATGCTTAAGAGCCAAGAAATATCCCCTGGTGACTCTGGAAATTTAGGGGAGGAGTAATCTTTGTAAAATAGGACCAGGACCTACTCTACAACAAAAGTCTGCATTCCAAGAGGGACAACTTCACCAGAAACTTGTTTCAGAGCTGTGGGGAAGGGCATTCCTCTCATTTGGTTAAAAGTAATGAAATGGAGAAAGAGTTTACAAGTTAACATCAGCTGGAGAAATTTCAGAAAAGGCTGACTTTAGAATAAGGAAAATTATCAGAAATTAAAAATGTACTACATAATGATAAGGTTGTCAATACTACAAGAAGTTATACCAATCTTAAATCTGTATGCACCTAACAACAGAGGATCACAGTGAACAAGGCAAAAACTGATAAAACTACAAGAAGAATAAACAAATATATTATTATACTTGGAGACTTTAATACCTTCTGTAATTGGTAGATCAAACAGCATAAAATCAGTAAGGATATAGTTGACCTGAACAGCAGTATCAACCAACTTGATATAATTAAAATTACACAACATATTATCTAACAACTGCAGAAAATAAGTTACTTTCAAACATGTAGGGAATATTCACTAAGATAGAACTTATTTTGACCATAATGACTTAACAAATTTGAAGTAAAAATTTACAAATGCATTTTCAGACAGCAATAGAATTATCTAGCAGTCAACAGAAAGGTAGCTAGAAAACCCCCAAATATTTGGCAATTTACACATTGAAAAATAGCACATGGGCCAAAGAAAATGTCTGAAAAGAAATTTAAAATATTTTGAACTAAATTAAAATGCAATGTATAATACTATGCAATAGCAAAGGCAGAAAGGCAGTGTTGGGAAATTTATAATGTTAAATGCATATATTAGAAGTGAGAAAGATATAAAATCATTAACTTCAGCTTCCCTGATGGGAAATTAGAGACAGAAGAGAAATTTAAGCCAAAAACAGGTAGAAGAAAGGAAAGAATAAAACTTAGAGCGGAAACCAATAAAACTGAAAATAGGAATACAATAGAAAATATCAACAAACCCAAAAGCTGTTTGTTTGAAAAGATCAGTAAAACTGATAATCTTCTAGCCAAGCTACCCAACAAAGGCACAACTCTTAATATCAGAAAAGAATGAATAATCATCACTACTGATCCCATGAACAGAAAAAAAAAAACAGTAATAAAGAGATCCAATGAATATTTGTATGCCCACAGTTAAATAATTTAGATAAAGTGGAACAATTTCTTGATGGACATAAACTACCAAAACTCATACAAGGATGAACAGGTTACCTAAATAGCCCTATATTTATGAAAGATGTTTAATCAATAATTATTTTTAAAAAATAGTAAATAAACTTTCAAAAAATTAGTCAACTGGTCCATACAATTTCACTAGTGAGTTCATTGAAGAAAAAAATTATATCAATTCTCCACAAAATAGAAGCAGATAGAAGTCTTCCTAATACATTATATGAGGCCAGCATTACCAAACACTAAAACCGGGTAAAGACATTACAAAATTGGAACACTGTATAGCAGTATCTCTCGTGAACATAAGCTCAAAGATCCTCAACAAATTATTAGCATATTGAATTAAAAATGTATAAAGATGGGCTGCTAGGTGGCTTCAGCATCTGAATTTTGATTTCTGCTCTGGTCATGATCTCACAGTTCATGAGCCCCACATCAGACTCTATGCTGACAGCATGGGACCTGCTTGGGATTCTCTTTCTCCTTCTCTCTCTGTCCCTCCCCTGCTCTCATACATGCTCTCCCTCTCTCTCTTTCAAAATAAGTAAATAAACTTATAATACAAATAAAAATGGGGGTGCCTGGGTGCCTCAGTAAGTTGAGTATCCGGCTTCAGCTCAAGTCATGATCTCATGGTTCGTGAGTTTGAGCCCTGCATCCAGCTCTGTGCTGACAGCTCAGAGCCTGGATCCTGCTTCAGATTCTGTGTCCCCCTCTCTCTCTGCCCCTCCTGAGCTCATGCTCTGTCTCCCTCTCTCTCAAAAATAAGTAAACATAAAAAAAAAATTTAAAAAGAAATAAAAATGTATAAAGAGAAGTATACACAATGAAGAAGGATTTTATTCCAAGTATTCAAGGCTAATTCAACATTCAAAAATCAATCAATGTAATCAACCACATGCAAAGACTAAAGAAGAATCTACTGATCACATCAATGAACACAGAAAAAACATTTGACAAAACCTAACATCCATTCATGCTTAAAATTTTCCTCAAACTAGGAAAGAAAGGGAACTTCCTCAATTTGCTAAAGAACAGCTAAAAACAAAACAAAACAAAACTATAGCTAACTTCATAGGTAATTGTGAGAGATAGACAATTTCTCCTTATATCAGAAACAATTCAAGTATGTCCAATCTCATCGCTTCTACCAGATATCCTACTGGAATTCTTAGCTGGTACAATAGGGCAACAACATAAAAAGGAAATGGAGGTATACAGATTAGGAAAGAAGAAATAAAATTATCCCTATTTGCAGATCACATAATTTCCTATCTAGAAAATCAAAGAGAATAAACAACAACAAAAGCTCTATAAATAATAGATTGCAGAATGCAGAGTTAATGTACAAAATCAACTGTTTTCCTATATACCGGCAATAACTGAGATTTGAAAAAAAATACTTCATTAAAATAGCAGCCTTAAAAATGACAGTTAAGTATTGATCTCACAAGATATGTGTAGGATCTGTATATGAAAAGCTGTAAAACACTGATGGAAAATTACCAAAGAAGATCTAAATAAATCAGGAAATATTCTTCATCCATTGGAAGACTCAGTATTGTTAAGATGTTGACTGTTCCTAAACGGTGCTGAACAAGCAGATATCTGTATGAAAAAAAAAAATCTTGGCACAGACTTCAGATCTTTCACAAATACTAACTCAAAATGGATTATAGACCTAGATGTAAAATTCACATTTATGAAAATTCTTTAAAAAATAGGAAATAATCTACATTACCTTGAGTTTGGTCATAATTCCAACAGCATAATCCATGAAGGAAACATCGATAGCCTGGATTTTATTGAAATTTTAAACTTCTGCTCTGTAAAATGTGCCATTAAAAGAATCGAAAAAGAAGCCACAAACTGCGAGAAAATATTATGAGATAGATGTCTAATAAAGGATATGTATCCATAAGATTCAAAGAATTTGTAAAAAACCCCAAACAATACTAACACAACATCCTAATTAAATTTACTATCCTAACACAGGAAGCTGATAATTGAGCTTACTGGATGTTGAATATATGAGGACTCTCTGCACTACCTTCACAGTAACTCTGTAAATCTATAAATTTTTCTAAATTTTTTAAAGTTAATTACAAAATAAAGTAATCCAAGTGTTTGAAGTACAGTTAAGAAGAACCATCCACTCCCTCTAACTTCTCACCCATTATGGTGGAAGAATTGGGTCTGCCACACAGCAGAGATGGAGAAAGAAGATGGCACTACCCAAGCAGTCAAAAGAAGACGGAGCAAACAGCTTTGCCATGATTGACCCAGAGCTGCACTTCAAACAATTACATGAGTCTATGTAGTGACACAGAGCCTTAAAATATCCATAGCTATAGACATGGAGACTGATGAAGATTTCTGGGTCTCTGAAGTGAAGATTCTGAAGCTCACAGTGGAGCAATCAAGACTAGATCAAATTCGGATCTTAGCTCTGAATAAATGTGTTTTGTTCTAAGCAGGCCACCTATTGACTATAATATGTAAACACAACAGTAAACTATGGTTAAACATATAGAGAGAGGCGCCTGGGTGGTTCAGTCGGTTACGCATCAGACTCTTGATTTTGGCTCAGGTCATGATATCATGGTTTTGGGGGTTTGAGTCCCATGTTGGGTTCTGCACTGACAGCGTGGATCCTGCTTGGCATTTGCTGTCTCCCTCTCTCCCTGCCCCTCCTCCACTTGTGCTGTCTCTATCTCTCTTGAAATAAATAAACTTAAAAAAAAAAAAAAATATATATATATATATATATATATATATATATATATAGAGAGAGAGAGAGAGAGAGAGAGAATTAGCTAGGAAGGATACTTCATAAATATTGATTGCATGAATCAACAGATATCCTGAATTATGTATCTAGTTTGACAATACTATCCACAAATCAGTGGGAAGACACTAATGAAAAGACATTTAAGTTGAAAAATTTTATGTTTTAAATGATTTTCCCTAGGTAGCACATTTGTAACTGGGTAAAGGAAGACTAAGCATAAGAGAAAAACCAAAAGGCTGTTTGCACTCAAGAAAAATTAAGGCATGGGTGATGATACTAAAAGCAGAAACGGGGAAGATGGGCAAGGAGAAAATAATGGACAGCATTCAGTAACTTGGTAAATACAGAGAGTACAGAGTGAGGGAAATTGTGAAATTAAGCGACCAATTTTCTGTCCTTAACTGTCTTCTGACAGGCCTTCCATGTAGAAAGCAGTGCTGGTGCATCATAAATCAGATATTTAAATTATGTTATGTTTTGGACTTAATGAGATTGGTCCAGAGGGAAATTCAGGCGATCTTTATGTTGTGACAAAGTGTTCATTAGCCACGGTAATAGCTGATTTTAGAGATCATTTGTTTTCTGTGAAAAGGAAAAAAAATATATACACAATGTGTTTAAGTGGTTGTGCTGATGTTCCGTTTTGACAATAATTACTACACAATTGTGAAGGGAAATTGGTCATTCGTAACTTGTAATGACAAATCTTAATCCTGTAGTAACTGCAAATGTACTCCATTACAAGTGTAGTTGGCAGTAATCTGTAGCCAAGCACTCGTCCAGAAAGACAACAGTTGAGGACAAAACTCTCATTTCCTAGATGTATAATGTTCCTTGAAATAAATAGCCTAATAACTCTAGTTATCGAACTATACATTCTTTTATAACAGTATTAATATGCATTTCTTTACAAGGTCCACATTTATATTCAACTATCTGAAAAGACTAGGCAGTTGGCTTAATGAAATTCTTGTCATTTATATCGAGGTTAAAGACATGCACTGCTTTGTGTCTGAGTTTGGTTCTATATCATCTTTTGTTGCCAATGTTGTACCTTTAAACCAGTGCCATGTAATAAAGGCTTCATGAATATTAAACTCATTCCCCACAACAAAGTGGTCTAGTCACACACAAACTGTTACAGGTCAGTGTTATGACCAACTTCATGAACACAAGAAAATTGCTGCAGGGATGAGAAACACTTCCAGAAACAGGAAAATTAGTGAATATTTCTGGTGGACACCATTTAGTCATGATTGGTCAGTTCTCTTTCTCTCAAGTCTAGCAAGTCTAATATGTCCCAGGTAACTATAGTACCAGAAATTTTCTTAAACAGGTTTTTTGTTTTCCTTTATGATTATAGATGCCTAAACACACATTTTTATACTTTTTATGTTTTTAAGCCATTTTCACAATAACAAATTTGAATGTAGACTGTAAATATATGTTAGAAAAGGCTAAAATTCCTTTGATTTCCATCCCTAATAGGATCCCTTACCCAGAGATAATCACATTTATTATTTTGATGCTAGATCAAAATCTTTTCAGATTTCATTCTAAAGTTTTAAACACAGATACACAAATACTTGCTAAAGTTTATGTGTGTGTGTGTGTATCTAACTAAATATTTAGAAAGTGTTTACAAAGTGTGTGTGTACATAACCTGGTAATGCCCTTATAACACACTCTGGAAATAGAAGTGTTTGTGTGCAAAAGAGACCTGTATGAGAATGTCATTGCCGTAGAATTTGCATAATAGCAATTAGAAGTTGGAAATAACCTTAATGCTTATGATTAAAGGGATGGCTGAAATAGTCAAGTATTTATGGATATATCTACATTATGAAATAGTATGTGGAAATTAATATTTAACAATTATTTAAAGAAAATAGAGTTTTTGTATATGTGCAAACATGGAAAACTATATGGATGCAAATTTTACAAAGGGATACTTGTTCATGATTGGATAAAAAGTTTGTATGGAGGCAATGACTGTACAGTGGCAAATGAGGCTACATAGGAAGCTCCTGTCAAAAAATGACATACTTAGTACTTTTGTTAAGCATTTTGGGACTCTCCCTTTCTGTTATTGCATAATAATAAAAATAGAAATTATTACATAATTGCAAGGTGAATGGAAGTTTACATATCAATTAAAATATATAAATTGGATATCTCAGATATATGTGAGTTGGGGATGACATGTAATTGATAAGATGTTAATATCTATATGTTTATGTGACTTTGAATTTAACATGTGATTTCTGGACCAAGGCAGATATCAGTTCAGCAATAACTTCATCAGTCATGCATATGATGAAATATTCACATTTTGGTAAATATGACAGGGGATTTAATACTTGAGGGCAGGATGTGTTCTCATGATAGTTCAAATAATAGAGTGAAATATGATTAATTAGAAATTTTACCGGAAGTTTTAAGCCAAATAAATAAAGACTTCTAGTTATCTAGTTTGGAGAGGAAGGATAAAGCTTTATTTGCAAATGACATGATCTGGTTGTTAGAAAATTCCAAAGGAACATACACACACACATCTACTAAAACTAATAACTGAGTAAAGCAAGGTCACAGAAGAAATCACCTTTATGGATTGGAAAACTCATTATTATAAAAATGGCAATTCCCAAATTGATCTATAGATTCAACACATTCTTTCTGAAAATTCCAGCAGAATTTTCGTAAAAATTGTCAAGCCTCTCTTAAAATGTATATAGTAATTCCAATGACTAAAAATACCCCAAATTATTTTGAAAAACATGAACAAAGTTAAATGATCTATATTACCCAATTTCAAAATTTACTATGAAGCTACAGTAGCAACATAATATAGTGTTTCTCCAAAGATAGATGTGTAGCCAGTGAAAGAGAATTGACAATTCGGAAATTATTCCTTACATTTGACAATGGTGCCAAGACAATCTGGTGGCGAAGGGATAGGTGGTTTGTGTTTGTTGTTGCTGTTATTGTTTTACAAATGATGTTGGGAGGACTGGATATGCATATGCAAAGAAGTGAACTAAGACCTTGGTCTTACATACAAAAAAGGAATTCAAAATGGATCCTAGAATTAAATATATGATCCAAAACTATAAAACTTCTGGAAGAAAATTTAGAATAAAACCTTTGTGACCAGGGGTAACAAAGAGTTCTTAACTACAACACCAGAGTCCAATACAGGAAAAAAAAAAGATAAATTGTACTATCTCAATATTAAAACCTTTGTACTTCAAAAGACACCAATAAGAAAGTGAAGTGACAAACAACAGATTGGGAGCAAATATTTGTGGATTATATAACTGATAGAGAACTTGTATTAATATATATAGAACTCTTATAACTCTGTAATAAAAAAAAAAATCCCAATGAAGCATTTGGCAAAACATTTGTATAGACATATCATTAAGGAAAATATTCAAATGGCCAATAAAAGATGTCCAATCAAAAAGATGGACAGTAACAAGTGTTGGTAATGATGTAGAGAAATGGAAATGGCCATTGCTGGTGGGAATGTAAAATGGTACCAAATATTGGAAAATAGTTTGTCAGCCTCTTAAACAGCTAAACATGAATTGAACATACAGTTCAGCAATTCCACTCTGTTTTTTTAAATTAAAGCACCATATTATAGGGGCACCTGGGTGACTCAGTCGGTTAAGCATCCGACTTCAGCTCAGGTCATGATCTTGGTTCCTGAGTTTGAGCCCCACATCAGGCTCTGTGCCCACAGCTCAGAGCCTGGGACCTGCTTCAGATTCTGTGTCTCCCTCTCTCTCTTCCACTCCCCTGCTCCACTCTGTCTCACTCTCTAAATAAATAAATAAATAAATAAATAAATAAATAAATAAATTTAAAAAGCATTTTATGAAAAAAGTATAAGCAAATATTATAAATGTCTTCCATAGAGAAGATCTCCACTCCTCATCTTCTTTACCAGTTCTCATTATTCAGAATGGATTTTTATTTCTTATTGCTGAGATATTTCTAAATAAGCTATTGGTATCTTTATTCATTGATTTTTCCAGTTCTAGATGAAAGTTAAACCTTTTTACTTATCTTCCTTTTGTCTCAATATTCACTTTGCCATCCATGCAGTTATTCGCTACATTATTTTTGATTTTTCATTTCCTTTATCTGTCTTCTGAAGCACGACTGTAGAAGTATTCATATTCCAGTCCCTCTTCCAACTCTCCTACTGTTTTGTGCCTCCTGATGGGCAACTACACCATTACTTTTACATTATCAAGATACATCTATGTTGATATTCTCATTGATAATTCTAGTTACATTTTTATTTTTTTATCATTGCTTGGTTCTAAAATTGTAAATCTTTGTTTTAAACAGAGTTTGAGACTATGTAATTTATTTTATATTTATTCATTTATTGCTGTAAAATCAAATGTTTTATGATTCCATTTCCTCCTCTGCTTTACCTGGATATTAGAATTAAGATAATTGTGCCTCTCATGAAGATGGTGCATGCCATCAAAGTCACATGGATTTATTTGATCTTCAGTGCTCAAATTGTGTTCCAAAATAATTTGTTTCATATTTGAAACCTATAATTCTGGTAGATAATTTTTTTTTGTTTTGACTTTGTCTTATTTTCTCTTTTCCCTTTATTAATAGAAGAATAGTGAATTTTCACATTATTTATAATTATTCAGGCTTCCAAAAATAACCATCAATCAACGTTTATCCCAAGGAATATTTCTCCTAGAATTCTTTGGACTACTCCCCAAAATAGAGCACTTGTTGCCCAGGCTTCTTTTAGCTCTGCCAGCCTGAGATGTTCTCTGGGCTTAAGAGTCTCTGTTTCGTGAGCCCCAGGACTTCCTCATTCTGAGACCTCTCTATTTATTGCAGGTTTTTCTCAAGCAACTTTCACAGCAAATTGCATGGAAGAAAAAGATCTTAGTAATTGAATATTTGAAAGTGTATTTATTTTCTTTCACTGATAAAAATATTTCTGAACATGTAATTCCAGTTTCTAAAGATGTCCCTTCAGATATTTGAAGCACTTGTCTGACATCTTTTAGAGTTTCATGATGCTAATTAGAAGGTGCATGCCATCTGTTCACAGTCTCTTTGTAGGTAATCTCTTTCCTTTCCCCCTCCATGTTTTTATGATTTTATCTTATTCTTAAAGCACAGACATGTGTCTATAAGGAGGGTTTTTTTTTTTAAGTCATGTTTTTAACTCCACAGAACTTTTCAGTATGAAAACCCATACGTTTCTTAAGCTTTAGACTTCCTTCTTAGAATTTTTTAATTGTTTTCTTTACTTCTTCATCCCACAAAACATCAACCCAGTAGTTCTAACCCTGTTTTGAGAAATTTTGTTAGAGTAATACTGGACTTTTAGGAGTGATCTAGCATATTTCTTCATGCTATCTCTCTTAAACTGCAAATCTAACTCACTCCCCTACTCTCAATTGATGACCTGGCTTGGCATTTCATTGAATACAGTGAAGCAATCAGGAAAAAAAAAATTCCATAAACTGCCACCTCCAGTTCTACCCACTTACTAGCATATATCATTGATGTCTGTCCTATTATAATAATTAAGTCTGTGTACTCCTATTCAGGGTGACCTTGTGCATTACATCCCCCTTCTCCTCCTCAAATACTGTAGTAGGTTTCATTGCTTCCTGCCGTGATTTCTTTCTGAAGTTGAAGCACTTTTTCATTAGTTGCTTGTAATTTTGGTGGTTGACTTCCCTCATCTGTTTCTGTCCAGTGTTTAGGCTCTGCTGAAGAGAGCTGTCTTACCCAAAGCTGTACCCTCTTTCCAGGACAGCCAGCTTCCAGTGACTGGTGAGTAAAGGGTATAAAATTGTTGCTCCCTCACTCGAATTTAGCACAGATTGAGAGGTCCTTGTTGGACTGGACTTGTCCAGTCCTGCATCTTTTGCGCTCTTACAGACAGGGTTGGCAATGTAATTTTCAGAGCCCAGTGCAATTTGAAATTGTAGAGCCCTTTGTTCAAAAATGATTAACAATTCCAAATGGTGAGAGTAGAGCGTAAAATTAAGAGTGAGGCCCTTCTGAGCATGAGGCTCTGTACAATTGTACACAGGTCACCTTCCCACGAAGCCCACCCTGCCTGCAAGACCTCATCCTCAGAACACTCCACCAAAAATACAATATAAATATGAATGAAAATACATATTTTGGTGTCTGTTTCTCAGAGACACCAATGTGCAATAAGTACCTATATCCAGTGTTTCTTTTTTTTTCTTTTTATTTAGAATCAAGTTAGTAATATACAGTGTAGTCTGGGCTTCAGGAGTAGAACTCAGTGATTCATCTCTTACATATGACACCCAGTGGTCACCTGGAAGAGTGCCCTCCTTAATGCCCATCACCCATTTAACCCATTCCCCCACCCAACCCTCTCCAGCAACCCTCAGTTTGTTCTCTGTATTTAAGAGTCTCTTATGGTTTGCCTCTCTCTCTCCAGTATTTCTCTTTAATATCTTCTGCCTATGAAAATTGTCCTTTCCTGGGGTGTCGGCGTGGCTCAGTTGGTTAGGCATCCGATTTTGGTTCAGGTCATGATCTTGCAGTTCATGAGTTCGAACCCTGCATTGGGCTCTGTGCTGACAGTTCAGAGCCTGGACCTCCTTCAGATTCTGTGTCTCCCTCTTTCACTGCCCCTCCCCTGCTCACTCTGTGTCTCTCTCTCTTTCAAAAATAAACATTAGAAAATTGTCTTTTTCTCTTTACTACATTATTTTTATAAGCAAATAAATAAGCTGTCCTTTATATCATCCTAAAAACAAAGAAAGCTTATTGAAGCAGATATTATGCTTACATCTATAATTCTCTTATTCCTCATAATTACTTAAGTTAGGTTTTTTTTTCTCCCACTATTAACCAAAATGACTCTTCTCAAGGTCACCAATGATGTAAAAGATCATCTGGTGTCAACCCTCAGTTTCCATTTTCTTTGACTTAGCAGTAACAATGACATATTTGATCAATTTCTTCCCCTTGGAAGACTTTATTTTTTGTTATTTCTAGGACCACATTCAAGCTATTTTCTCCCTTTTCTGCACTTGTTTTTAGCCTCCTTTCACTGTTCTTTATAATGTTCTCGGCTTCTAAATGTTTGAGTGCCTCAGGGCTCGGTCTTGGATTTCTTTTTTTATATTCACATCATTCCCTTTGTGAACATCCAGTTCCATGATTGAAGTAACTTTCATTAAAAAAAAAAAGTCCCTAACTTAAATCTGCAGCAGGACTTCTCCTTTTAATTCTTGTTACTACTATGCATTAATCATATAAATCCTGCTGTTTTTCTGAATAAGGTAGTCATAACATCTACAAGTAATGATATTTTTTTCTTTTCTTTTAATACTTACAGCTATTTTTCCCGAGAGCATTGACTAAAACCACAATGGTTTTAATCATTGATTAAATGGTTGTAATCATTGATATCTTTCTCTTATTCCTGATTTTGAAGATAATATTTCTAATCTTTCTCCATTAAGTATAATGTATTATCTTCTGTTTAGTGTAGAATAGTGATAACTTAAACAAAGAACAAAAATGAAAGAAAGTAAAATAAGTTATTAGGAAAATATGTATCTGATATCATAAGTAACGTTAAAATGTAAGAGACCATTGGTCACAATGGGTTGTCCAGAATCAGCTGTACACCTTATAGAACATATAATTGACAGGATTTGCTAATGAAACAATTACATGTAGTAAGAGAAAGGGGGAAAGACTGAGACAACTCCAAAGTTCATTGCCTCAAGAATTGTATTAATGGAACAGTCATTTACTAATATAAGTACTATAGATTGACCATGTTTGCAATGGGCAATATTAGGGAGCATCGTATTAGACTTGGCACTTTTGAGATGTCAAGTATTTAGCATCTCATTAGTGAACGATGAGTAAGAAATGGAATACAGCACTCTGACATCTGTCCCTTCTGTTTCTTAGACCAGTTTGAATTACCTGCAGAGTGAAGGGTTAGAAGTAGAATCTGAGAGAAGTATTTTTCAAGAGGGAGTTCAGCCTCAGAGAAGAGGGGAAAAGAAAGAAAATTAACACTATTGAAAGCTAAAACAAAGCCCTAGGAAAAAAATGTGTTGTATTGGCGTAAGAAAAGATAGATAACTCAGCAGAACAAAATGGAGTCTTTAGGGACAGACATGGTAACAAGCATGTGAAGAGACACACAAACTCATTAGTAATTAATGGCATGAAAATTGTCATTGTACACCTGTTAAACTGTTCATAATTAGAAATCTAGACAATGCTAGGTGTTAGTAAAATGTAAACATTTTAAACATGGATGCTGAGCATACAAACTGCTACAGGCATGCTGCAGAGCAATTTGATGCAAACTCACTCAAATTAAGTGTTTACATATTTTTGACTTTTCCCAGTAAGAGTCTCACATATGTCTAAGAAGAGACCTCAGCAGGGATGTGGGGAGTTGTAGGCAAGCTGGATGTCCATCAGTGGGGTGGGGTAGAATGGGAAGCTTGCATATCTCACATAGATGGTGTTCACAAGCTTAACCACCACAGAGTGTCCTTTGGTCTTCCCCGGAACATGCAGAGGTAGGCAGTTGCAAGCAATTGCCACAAGGCCCTTGTGTGTGCCAGAGAGATGCCTTATTTTGCAGAAAGCAGTTTCTTATGCATCACGCTGGTTCTAGTAATGGATAGAGTATACTCCCTTGCCATTGCCCATCAGGTGCATCTACAGACCATAAAATCACCTAACAATAGTCAAGAATTTGATCCTCCATGACTGAGTGACCCACTGCTTGTCATCTAGCATCTGGTCCCTCTAGTTCAGTGACACCTATGGGCCAGAAGTAACAGACCCACGGCTGATTTTGCTTATGCTGTGTCTATTTGGGCCTACTGTGTCTTCTCTTTGCTGGGACAAATCTATGGCACACTTGGCAGACCCTCCAAATGGCTGCAGTATCCCTTAGGGATTGTTAGATTTTTTGACAGATGGTGAACAGGTAAAAAATGGTGGATGCCCATAAAAAAGTACTACAAAGCAATTAGAAACCATTTGTTACATATACACAGAAAACATGAATGGATTTTAAAATGCAGAGTCTTGGGTAAAAATAAGCAAAAAACCAAAATGAAGTCATATACACAGAAAACATGAATGGATTTTAAAATGCAGAGTCTTGGGTAAAATAAGCAAAAAACCAAAATGAAGTCAAGGCAGAGTAATATTTTCTTGAATTAATAAGTATACAAACAAATGGGAGTAAAAATAGGGATTTGCAGTAGTAATTAAATAAAATGAGAGGAAACCAGCACAAATTCTGATGATAGTGCATATAGCTTTAGAATTTGATTAACTCTGTTTTCTGTATCTAAAATTTACAGAACCAAAATGAAGTACAAACACTGACAAAAACAAAAATTGAGCAATTGCTGTCTGTAAGATCAGGGCCTAGAGCATGAAATAAATACAGTTACTAGACAGAAAGTCTTTGTAGTGCTTTCTTTAGGGAAAATAAAATCAATTTCTGGTGTTATGCTCAGTAACCATGCATTTATCCACAACCCCAAGCATTAAAGTTGTTAGAAATTAGATATTTTAGTTTACAGGTTGAGTTACCCTGTAGGTTAATGGACAGGTTAGTTGATTCCTGGGATCTCCGGTGACCAATTACTCTTTGGAAAGAAGATTTCTTCTCTTTGTAAAACCTTGAAATGCAATATACATGCTATTCTCATCTTCCTTTACCATTGGGTTATTTACCTAAAAGCTTTATAATAGAGCCTAGGTGGAGGGATTCTAATATGATTAACCCTTCCAAGAAAGCTGTTCTCGGTTAAGTCCAGTCTGGATTTCTGTCTTGGATGATGCTGTATATTAATTGGCATTTAACTGCTACAGGAGATCAAAAACCCAAATTTAATCTGTGTAAGCAGAACCTACTGGTAACACAACTAGAAAGATCAGAAAATATTTAATTTATTCATCTAAGGGAAGATTGACCTGAAAGGACTTTAAGAAACTTAAGCAATGAAAGTACTGTGTTTTTGTGAAAAAAAGTGAGATTTTCTTTTAAAAGATGAGGTTTAAGTTCTGAGACTGTAATTCAGAAGTTGTTTTGATTGGTTTGAATTTGAGCAAGTAGATTTCACCTCTTAGAATGTTAGTTTCCTCAACTTTGAGAGAGAGATGATAACATGAATCACAGGGCTATTCTAGACCACAAATGAGAAAATATATTAAAGATTTTGTTCATGAACTGGAAAATTTTTACAGAGTAAAAATTTTGTACATATATGTATAATATATGATATATGTATAATATGTATACATAGATCATACATATATTTTGTACATATATGTATAATATATGATATATGTATAATATGTATACATATATCATACATATATTTTGTACATATATGTATAATATATGATATATGTATAATATATGAAGATACCTATTACATGTGTGCATGTAGTAGAGCAATGAAATAAAAATAATCACTTTGGAAGAACAATTCATCTTTTACAAAACCAAATTCTGAGGTTGGCTAAATACAAACAAATGTATAGAGCACTAAATAAAGTAGTGTTTTGCCTTTACACAGAAAATGTGTATAGGCAAATAAGCAGGAAGTGATTTTCTATTATGTGAAATTTTCAGTAAGTCCAGAATTTAATTTTGTCTATCTTCTGAGATTTCAGAAGACAAATGTTGTGTAGGATAAAGTGGCATGGTTCCTTTCAGCACAAATAAGCAAGGCTATTTTCAAAAATGAGTGTCTAGTCATTGAATTGTCCTATAAAATATGAAAATGTTTGGGCTTGTCTTCTGTATTAAACACATGCACTCATTGAACTTACATCTACTAGAAGCAAGAGTTTTGCTCATCCCTTATCCCATTGATAAGAGTATAAATCTCTTGTGGTATTTTCTTTATTTCCACTCAATTGGTCTATTTTTCTTCTTTATACATTCATAGAGAACAAAAATAATCCTCTCTACCTGTCATTTAAGCAGATCAATGAAAGAGCCCTGAGGCACCCGCATGGCTCAGTTCATTAAGCATCTGACTCTTGATTTCAGATCAGATCATGATCTCAAGTTTGTGGGTTTGACCTCCAGTCAGGCTCTGAGCTGACAGTGCAGAGCCTGCTTGGGATTCTCTCTCTTCCTCTCTCTCTGCCCCGCCCCCATCAAAATAAATAAATTAATAAATAAAAACTAAAAAAAAAGAAAGAAAGAAAGAAAAGAAAAACAGATCAATGAAAGGGTCCAGTAGATGTACCATATAAAGTATTAAAAATGGCAAAGAAAACAAAAAAAGCTTTTTTAAAGTTGGGCTGTGTGTGTGTGTGTATGTGTGTGTGTGTGTGTGTGTGTATACTTAGGCTACATGTTTGAAACATACCTTGTCCTTTCCTGATCTCACATGAACCATTTGAGAAACTTCTGGCCCATTCCTGAGATCAGAAATGCCAAAAATGTCAGGGAGGGGAAACAGAAGATTCTTCAAAGAAAAACAATTTGATGGGTAAAGAGATAAGATTCCAAATGAGAAAAAGCAAGTTCCTTAACAAAAGCAATAGGGGCAACAAAGGGAGAGAAATAGTTTCAGAGCTCACTTCATGAGGGGGAACCAAGTCCACTTACAACATATTGGCTAGGGATCCCAATTCAAATTACTTAAAATTAAAGTATATTAATTTAACAGGAATTTGAACCATGATTTTATGTTTAGATTTTTTTCATTCTCATTATTTCCATGCAGTGCTGCCATAGCTATTAGTATTTAAAAATCCTTAATAAATCTATAAATTACTGAAAGTCTCACTTACAATATCATATATATTTCACTTTAGATGTGTTATCTTTTACAAGAAGGACAGTGGCATGACATCTGCTTACACTTATCTCCTGGACTGTTTTTTATTGCCCTTGGAGTGTGAGGGATTAGAGATAGAATCTGATGAAACTAGGTGTGTGTGGCACTTCTGGTCACTCTGTGCCGAAACACCTCTTCTGAGGAGTATCTGGGGGTAACACATGCCCTAGCTGCGGGGAGGCACTCTCTGCTCTCCACGAAATCTTGTGCTGGTCCTCAGAATGCCCAAGCCTGTAAACCTCCAGATGTGGTGTGTTTGTCTAGAACATTGGCATTCTCGTAAGGAATTGTAGAAGAAGTAAAGCTTCTCTGAGGACTTTGTTACCTGTCAGTGTGCCGAGGAGGGAATCTGCTTAGGCAGCAGCCTAGCTTGAAAGAATGTATGAACATTTCTTTGAGAGGAAAAAAATTGCAAATTCACTTCCCATTCACCCTAATATCAAGCTTTCAAGGTATTTTATGTGTGTGAGTGTTTAACATGTGAGGCATGCCTGAATATATGGACAATGCTTTTATCTGTGAGCCCTTGCTTCTATAGCAAGCCTCCTTAATGCTCATGTTGCTGCATGTTCCATGTCCAGCTGGGTATCATGAAACCTGCAGAATGCACCACCACTCCACAGCCAAGACGCTGCTCACAAACTTCTCCTAGTTTTGATCGAAATCTTCCTAATTTGATCCCTCTGGTATCTTTCACCTTGCACCCCTGCCCAGTCGCTCCATTGCGTACCTTTAGTCATGCCATTTGATTGCCAGAATGTTGCCTTAGCTTCCCCTCACCATGATATTTATTAAGATCTCAGTCCTTTGGTCATTCTTTCCACTTTTATAGCCTCTAGTAAAGTCATGTTAAATGTAGTTATTCTACTGGGGTGCCTGAGTGGCTCATTTGGTTAAGCGTCTGACTTTGGCTCAGGTCATGATCTCACAGTTTGTGGATTTGAGCCCCGTGTCAGGCTCTGTGTTGACAGCTCAGAGCCTGGAGCCTGCTTAAAAATTTTTTAAAAAATGTAGTTTATTATGAGCTCACCTTAGCCTTCACATAGCAGTATATTTTAAGAATTTTTTAGTAAAATTTTCGTACAATTGTGGGAGTAACCACAGGCTTCTCTCACCAAATATTGGCCAATCTTGAGTGGAGAGGGTGAAGGTATTAGTAGTCTCAGTCCAAGTCAGATTGCATTTTAGCTTCCTCTCTCTGGTTCTGGATCCTAGGGTAGCACTGACTATTTCTGGATCTTATAATTGTACAAATGAGAGCAGTTACTTTCCAGTATCAGTAGTTCACTGACCATAATGTGTTGTCAGTGTAGACTCAGAGAAATTTCTGCTCTGAACAGGGAAAAGGATATTTGCAATACTCTGAAAAATGAGAAAGCTCTCCTCTCATTTCTATATACTCAACTTTCACCCAACTGATTCTTACCTCTTGTTACCACTGAGAGAACATCATACTTTCTTCCAGTCTCTTCCATCTCTGTTCCAGCTCTTCTTTTATCTATCTTCAATCCTAGTTGTGAAGATAGCCTGTCTTTAGTGCCATCCAAGAGTTTATTCCCTATCAATCTTGTAATGATTGCATTGGATTTACAGAGGTTGCCTCTTCCAGGGAATATACTTCATTTGAGTTAAAGCAATAGAGTGACACCAAACCTGTGGATGAGATACTTGGGGGGATAGTCTCACAATTTATTATCTACAAAAAAGGCCCTGTGCATAGAAACATTGTGTGTGGAGAGGATGGGAAGTGGTGAAGAAGTAATATGGAAGCTTTGGGAAGGAAGGAGGGGTGGTGGAAGGGAGTCAGGCTGGTTTCTGTGATTGTTTAAAGTGACTTCCAAAGGTAGTCGGAACTTCTATGTGTATAAATGGAGAGGGAACAGGAAGGGCTATACAAACATTAGCTTTGTCTTTAGCGTTGTCCAATTGTTTTCTATTCAGCCTTTCTGAAAAATTTGACTAACTGCATATTGGATGCTAAAAAATGAAACCTATAAGAAATGAAGTTAGTAAAGTTCATGGATAAGTATATTCAACAGATATTATAATTCTGTTTGTTCCCAATTCAATCTTGAAAACTATTCAGAAAATTCTTGAATAATTTACATTATATAATGAATTATTTCTCAATAATGAGATTGTCCACATTATGTGTTTATTGCCTTTTATTCTTATTGTTGTGTTGGATAGGATTCAAGTATTCAATTATAAAGATTATGTTGGAAATGTTAATTTTTAATTTAAAAGTCTATAAGCCAAATATTCATATTGGTATGGCTGCTTGTTTTACTTTGGTCAAGATCTGATACATTTAGATTAATGATTTTTAAGATATCAGGCAGCATGCATTTATATTGATGAGTTCTATTATAAAGTTTTAATTTTTTTTCAGACAGGATAGTCTTAGACATTGTACATTCTAATATTATCTATTCACTTAGAGATTTTTATTTGGATGCAAATATTAATCTTAAAACATAAACACAAAATACACAGCTATTATTCATGTATGTTGCTTATACTAGAACATCAGCATTATAATATAAAAATCATTGAGGAAATAAAAAAGGAAGAAATATAGAAATTTATCTTTTATTATTGAATTTACTAAAGTACAATGTATATATAATCATCCAAATATGATCTTATTTTTTATACATTTTCTCAGGGCTTAATATATTAAGCTTAGTTTTCGGGGCGCCTGGGTGGCTCGTTGGTTAGGCGACCAACTTTGGCTCAGGTCATGATCTTGCAGTTTGTGAGTTCCAGCCCCGCGTCAGGCTCTGTGCTGACAGCTCAGAGCCTGGAGCCTGCTTCGGATTCTGTGTCTCCCCCTCTCTCTGCCCCCTCCCCTGCTCACACTCTGTGTCTCTCTGTCTCTCAGTAATAAATAAACATTAACAAAATTAAAAAATATACATATATTAAGCTTAGCTTTAATTTCTGTAAATGGAAGCTTTCACATCTATAAAAGAGCTCTTCCCAAGTAAATCTTGGCTCACCCAAAACATCTGGAGACTAGATAGTCCCAAACAACAGACTCTAATGGTCACAGTAAACATAAAGTTTCCGGGGATGCTGCTTTCAAACATAGCCAGCCAGTCATAAACTCCCTTAACCCACCTCATCCTTCCTTCCTGTGGAAACCACAATCAAGGCGCTTGCCCACAGCTTTATTTTCACTGCCTCCTGACTGATCATATGCTTTTCTGAGTGGCCCCGTGTGGCATACTATGCTCTCCTCAGGAAACGGTGAGTATAACAAAACTGTAAAATTCTTTATTTCCTCCATCTTGATCTTCATCTGGCCTCACCATCTCTCACTCAAGGTAATACGGTTCAAACACAACCACAAGATCTAACTGTCATTTGGAAAGATATGCATTTAAGTGGTCACATATAAATAAAATTAAAATTACATGAATGATATATGGAATTATACTACTTTTCTGAAAAGATAATGAAAATTGCTTGCCCTTTCTTTGGAGTAAATTAGTAGAGTCTAATAAAAACAAGTGGAGTTCAAAATGGTTTTTATTTCTACTGGCAATGACTTCTGTGTGTACTACTTCCTGTGGAGCGTGTGAGGCATAGTAAATGGAAGGAAAAGAATTTGTATAATTATGAGATTTATTTCTTCACAGTTTAAACAATGAGAACAAATTATACTTTCTAAATTCCAGGAAGGAATTAAAAGGAAACAGAGTACTGAGAAAATCCACAAGGGCATTTTAGGTGCTAGTGCTATTACTTTAATCAAATTGACATTGTATGCTCAGTCTGTCTCCACTGGTAATATATAACTGTGCTGATCCTTGTATTATAATAAATTTATTGGTATTAAGAAACTATTGAAAATACAAAAATAATTAAAATGCCAAAGCCACATCTATTATTATAACTCAGCTTAGAAAACTGTGAAAGCCTATCATATTAAATTGGATAGTGGCACATGATGGAATGTTGTCCAGGACAATTTTTATGGAAAAAGATGGGTTAGTTGGCATGAATATCCTATAATTTTTAATTAATTGACAACTTTGCATAAGAGGTTAAAAAGAATATCAGTGAAAAAATTATACAAGGTTCTTCCTGTGTCTCAAAATTTTGAGCTACTAAGCAGTAGGTAAGGATTAAGGACTGTACTATTCTAAAGAACCATCTCAAGACATCTTGTTGAAGACCCCACATAGATATTAAAGTTGAGAAGATCCTGATGATATGTCATTCCTACTTTTTAAAGTCATTTTTGCTTTTCTTTTATCTTATTTTTACTATAATGCATTTTTAAAGTTTATTTATTTATTTTGACATAAAGGGGGTTTAGGGGAAGAGAGAGAGAGAGAATCTCAAGCAGGCTCTGCACTGTAGTTCAGAGCCCAAAGTGGGGCTTGAGCTCATGAGCTGTGAGATGATGACCTGAGCCGAAATCAAGATTCAAGATGGATAATTAACTGAACCACCCAGGCACTCCACAAAGTGTATTTATTTTTAATAAATATTAAATTTACTTCTACATATGACAATAACTTGCACAGGAAACTAATTCTCTGTAATCCCTTATTTTCATGTTTCCCTTTATTTTTAAGTTATAATTAATATACACTAAAGTTCATAATTTTTAGTATATAGCTCTGCAAAAATTAACAAACGCTATTAAGTGAAACCACCACTCTAATCAAGATACAGAACAGTTTCGGGGCGCCTGGGTGGCGCAGTCGGTTAAGCGTCCGACTTCAGCCAGGTCACGATCTCGCGGTCCGTGAGTTTGAGCCCCGCGTCGGGCTCTGGGCTGATGGCTCAGAGCCTGGAGCCTGTTTCTGATTCTGTGTCTCCCTCTCTCTCTGCCCCTCCCCCGTTCATGCTCTGTCTCTCTCTGTCCCAAAAATAAATAAACGTTGAAAAAAAATTTTTTTTTAAATAAAAAAAAAAAAAAAGATACAAAACAGTTTCAGGGCACCTGGGTGGCACAGTGAGTTAAGCAACCACACTTGATTTCATCTTAGGTCATGATCTCATGGCCCATGGGATTGAACCCCTGCTTTGGACTCTGTCTCTCTCTTTTTCTGCCCCTTCTCTGCCCTCTCTCTCTCTCAAAATAAATAATTAAAAAAAAAAAAAGATATAGAATAGTTCCATCAGTACCAAAAATTCTTCTGTGGTTCTTTGTTGCCAATTTCTTCTGCCTACTCTTAACCCTAGAAATTGCTAACCTGCTTTCAGTACTACTATTTGACCTCATAGACAATGTCACATAATCAGAGTGATACAGTATGTAGCCTGTGACTCTCATTTTCCAAATTTAGCATAATTCATTTGAGATTTGTAGTAAACTATAAAATGGTCCTCCAAAGCTATTGACACTCCCATTCCTTGAGCCTATGATTATGTTTTCTTACGTGACAGAAGAGATCCTACAGAAGGAATTAATGTTGCTAATAAGTTGACTTAATTTTGATGAAGTCCAATTTACCATTTTTTATTTTATGTATCATATTTTTAATGTCATACTGAAGAGATATTACCTTAACCCAAAGTCACAAAGATATTGTTCTGAATTCTTCAAGCTTTATGGTGTATCACATTCAGGCCTATGATTAATTTCTGAGTTAATTTTTAGTATGATGCCAGATATGGATGAAGGTTATTGTTGTTGTTGTTGTTGTTGTTGTTGTTGTTGCATTAGTGTGGAATTCTAATTATACCAAAACAATTTGTTGAAATGCAACCTTTTTTGGTTGAGAGTTAGGTATCACGTCATCCACAGATACAACTAGATAACACTCACATCAGTGTAAATAACCCAGAAAATGACCCAAAGACTAGCAGAACAGACTCTCCACAGTAAATGTGAGAAGAAGTGACATCAAAGAGAATAGGAAGGGCAGAGATGCAGTCAGTAGCTAAAGGACCTATGAAACTGTCTGCAATACAAAGGGACTCTGCAGGCATGGATAGGGGAGAGAAACAGACTATCACACCAGGGACCCCACACAGGGAAGATGAATCCCCATACCATTTAGGTTTGAAAATATGAGAGGCTGAATTTCTTGAATTCTTATAATCAGTGGGACTTAACACCCGGAACTTTAAACATCAGCAGGATTAGCTCTAGGAAAGCCAGGAGGAGAGGAAACTGAGTCCCCACCCTTAGGAAGGACAAAAAACAGACCTGTGGAGATACAACATAGAGACAGTGGTTGAAAAACACCTGGAGTATACAGGAGGTATTTTTGTTTACTAATCTCAGAGCTTGTGCTGAGGAGGCAGGAAACCTTGGGTGACTTCTTCAGGAGCAAAGGAGCTGGTGGGCATCATTTCTCTCCATGACCCTCCATCATAGACACATGGACACCTGCAGGAACCAATGTGGCCCCAAAATTCACTACCTAACTTGCTAACAGTGCATTCCACACCCATGTTCCCTTGCAGACATGCCTTCTCCAATCAGGCCTGGGTTTCAGGTCTTCTCTCACAACAGACCCACAGAAACCTTGATAACACTCCCCACCCTGCCTCTGAATTCTACCTCCTACAATACTCTTGGTCAGAGCCCACCCAAAGAGGTGTCATAAGGCTGGCAGTGTGTAAGCCACCAGCCCCAACAGGAGCCTGCACAACTCCAAAGTGACTCCTGCCTTTGGGAGAAAGAATGATAACCACACACACCAGTCTGACTTGGACCTAACAGAGGGCTGGGGGCAGACATCTGGTCTGAGCTTCTCAGGGAATAAAACAAGGAAAATACCTTGCAATTCAGTGCTACTACTTTTTTGACAAATGTCCGGTGTGACTCAACTCAAATACAAGGCAGCCCCAGACTAGCTCTCTAACAACACAGGGACCAAACCCTGCCCAAAATAGACAAAGAGAGCCATTGCAGACAACTGGACTGAAGAAAAATACAGCTCAGCCACAACAGCAGGGCACATGCAACCCACAGAGGAGAGGAGACATCACTGAAGCAGCAGGTTCTGGAGAATAGGGAACGTTGCACTGTAGGAACATTGCACTGTAGGACCTTTGCATCATAAGACTACTACTTTCAAAAAAAGGACATATAGGGGCGCCTGGGTGGCGCAGTCGGTTAAGCGTCCGACTTCAGCCAGGTCACGATCTCGCGGTCCGTGAGTTCGAGCCCCGCGTCGGGCTCTGGGCTGATGGCTCGGAGCCTGGAGCCTGTTTCCGATTCTGTGTCTCCCTCTCTCTCTGCCCCTCCCCCGTTCATGCTCTGTCTCTCTCTGTCCCAAAAATAAATAAAAAACGTTGAAAAAAAAAATTAAAAAAAAAAAAAAAAAGGACATATAACTGACTTTCCTAACACATAGAAACAGACACTGAAAGTCAGACAAAATGAGGAGATAGAGGAGTATGTTCCAAATGAAAGAACAGGACAATATCACAGCAAGAGATCTAAATGAAACAGACATAAGTAATATTCCTAACAAAGAATTTAAGCTAATGGTCATATAAAGATACTCACTGGACTTAAAACTAGTGGAGGAACTCAGTGAAGCCCTTAACAAAGAGATAGAAAACATAAAAAAAATCAATTAGAGAAGAATTTGATAACTAAAATTAGTAATACACTAGATGAAATAAAGTAGAGGAAGTAGAAGAACAGATCAGCAACCTGGAGGACAGAGTAGTGGAAAGCAATCCAGCTGAACAAAAGAGAGAAAAAAAATAATAAAAAAAATGAAAATAAACTTAGGGAAATGAGTGACACCATCAAGCCTAATAACACTTGTATTATAGAGATCCCAGAAAGAGAAGAGAGTCAAAAGAGGGCAGAAAATTTATTTGAAGAAATAATAGCTGAAAACTTCCCCAATCTAGAGATTAAAACATAAATCCAGATCCAGGAGGCACAGAAATCCTCCAAAAAAATAAACTCAAGAGGGTCTACACCAAGACTTATAGTAATTAAAATGGCAAAAAGTAATGATAAAGAGAGAATTTTAAAAGCAGCAAGAGAAAAGAAATGGTTATATACAAGGGAAATGCCATAAGGTTGTCAGCAAATTTTTCAGCTGAAACTTTATGGGCCAGAAGGGAGTGGCATGATATATTCAAAGTGCTGAATGGAAAAAAAAAAAACAAAAAAAACTATAGCTAAGCATACTCTATCCAATGAGTCTATCATTCAGAATAGGAGGAGAGATAAAGAATTTCCCAGACAAAAGAAGTTAAAGGAATTCATTAGCACTAAACCACACCTATAAGAAATGATTAAGAGGATTCTTTGAGTGGAAAGGAAAGACCATAAGTAGGAATAAGAAAAGTAGGAAGCACAGAAATAGTAAAAATAAGTATATCTATAAAAATCAGTCAAGAGACTCACAGAATAAAAGGTTGTAGAGTATGATACCATATACCTAAAATGTTGGGGGGAGAGATATAAAGAATGGGTTCAAATTTAAGCAATTATCAACTTAATATAAACTACTATATGCAGAAGATGTTGTATACAAACCTAATGGTAACCACAAATCAAAAACCAGTAATAGATATACAAATAAGAAAGAGAAAGGAATGCAAGTATATCACCAAACAAAGCCAACAAACTATGAGAGAAGAGAGGAGTAAGGAACAGACAAATATACAAAAGCAACCATAAAACAAGTAACAAAATGGCAATAGGTATATATCTATCAATAATTACTTTGAATGCAAAAAGGACTAAATGCTCCAATCAAAAGACATAAGGTGATGGGATGGATAAAAAAAAAAAAAAAAAAAAAAATGCACCTATATGCTGCCTACAAGAGACTCAGTTTAGAGCTGAAAACCCATGGAGATTGAAAATAAAGGGTGGAAAATCTTTTATCATGTAGATGGAAGTTTAAAGAAAGCCAGGTTAGCAATACTTTTATTGGACAAAATAGATTTTAAAACAGACTATAACAAGGGACCAAAAAGGACCCTATATAACCACAAAGGGAAGAATTCAACAAAAAGATATAGCAATGGCAAATATTTATGCATCCAACCTGGGAGAACCCAAATATATAAATCAGCTAATAAATATAAAGGTAGTAATTGATAGTAATTCAATAATAGTAGGGGACTTTGATACCCCACTGACATCAGTGGATAGATCTTCAAATAGAAAATCACAAGGAAACAATGGCTTTGAATGGCACACCAGACCAGATGAATTTAGCAGATATATCCAGAGCTTTCCATCCTAGAACAGCAGAATACATATTCTTTTCAAGTACGCATGGAATATTCTGCAGAATAGATCACATATCAGGACATAAAACAAGTCTCAACAAATTCAAAAAGATCAAAGTCATACCATACATCTTTTCCAACCACAGTGCTCTGAAAGTAGAAATCAACTATAAGAAAAATATGAAAAGAACACAAATACAGGGAGGTTAAAAAACATGTCACTAAACAATAAATGGTTCAACCAAGAAATCAAAGAGTAAATTAAAAATACAAGGAGACAAATGAAACACAATGGTCCAAAATCTTTGGGATGCAGCAATACAGGCCTACATCACAAAGTGAGTAAAATCTCAGATAAACAACTAAAGGAGCTAGAAAATGAACAAACAAACCAAAAACCAGTAAACAGAGGAAATAATAGTGATTAGAGCTAAAATAAACAAAATAGAAAGTAAACAACAAAAAAATAACAGATAAATGAAACTATTATCTGGCTCTTTGAAAAGGTCAACAAAATTGACACACCTTTAGCAAGACTCATCAAAAATAAAAAAGGAGGACACATATAAACAAAATTAGAAATGAAAGAGGAGAAATAAATGTATCACAGAAATACAAAAGATTATAAGAGATATTGTGAAAATTATATGCCAACATATTGGACAACCTAGAAGAAATGGATAAATTCTAGAAAAATATCACCTCCCAAAATGGAATTGGGAAGAAATAAAAAAAAAAAAAATTTGACCAGACTGATTATCAGCAATGAACTTGAATTAATAATCAAAAAACTCCCTGAAAACAAAAGTCCAGGACCAGATGGCTTCACAGATTAAAGAGTTAATACACATTGTTCTCAAAATATCCTCAAAAACAGAAAGGAAGGAAAACTTCCAAATTCATTTTGTGAAGCCAGCATTACCCTGATACCAAAACTAGATAAAGACACTACACACATAAAAAAGAGAATTATAGGCCAATATCTCTCATGAACATATATGCAAAAACCCTCAACAAAACATTAGCAAATTTAATCCAAAAACACATTAACAAAATCACTTACCATGATCAAATGGGATTTATTCATGGGATGCAAGTGTGGTTCAATATTCACAACTCAATCAATACATCACATCAGTAAGAGAAAGTATAAAAACCATATGATCATTCCACTAGAGGTAGAAAAACATTTTATAAATTTCAACATTCATTCATGATAGTCACTCTCAAAAAAGTAGATTTAGAGGGAATATACCTCAATATAATGATAGCCATATATTAAAAACCCATAGCTAACATCATAAACAGTGGTGAAAAACTGAGAGCTTCCCCACAAGGTCAGGAATAAGACAAGGATGTCCACTTTCACCACTTTTATTCAACATAGTACTGGAAGTCCTAATCACAGCAATCTGACAACAAAAAGAAATAAAAAGCATCCAAATTGGTAAGGAAGAATTAAAACTCTCACTATTTGTAGATGACATGATTCCATAGATAGAAAACTTAAAGACTCCACCAAAAAAGTACCAGAACTGATAAATGAATTCAGTGGTGTCACAAGATACAAAATCAGTATACAAAATCCATTTCATTTCTATACACTAATAATGAAATATCAGAAAGAGAAATTAAGAAAACAGTCACACTTATAATTGTACCAAAAATAATAAAATACCTGGGAATAAACTTAAAGATCTGTAATCCAAAAACTATAAAACATGGATGAAAGAAGTTGAAGATGACACAAGCATATGGAAAAATACTCCATGCTAATGGATTGGAAGAAAAAATATTGTTAAAATGTCTATACTACCCAAAGAAATCTACAGATTTAATGAAATCCCTATCAAAATACCAACAGTATTTTTCACAGAACTGGAACAAACAATCCTAAAATTTTCATGGTACCACAAAAAATCCCAAATAACCAAAACAATTGAAAAAGAAAAAACAAAGCTGGGGGTATCACAATTTCCATTTTCAAGATATAGTACAAAGCTGTAGTAATTAAAACAGTATATATTGTCACAAAATAGACACAGAGATCAATAGTACAGAACAGAGACACAGAAACAAACCCATGATTATATGGTCAATTAATCTTTGACAAAGGAGACAATTTCTTCAAAAATTTTTGTTGAGCAAACTGGACAACAACATACAAAAGAATGAAATTGGACCACTTTTTTCCACCATACACAAAAATAAATTCAAAATGGATTAAAGATCTAAATGTGAGACCTAAAACCATAAAAATTCTAGAAGAGAGCACAGGCAGTAGTTTCTCTGACACTGGCCATAGCAATATTTTT
Source organism: Puma concolor (assembly GCF_028749965.1). Taxonomy (NCBI): domain Eukaryota; kingdom Metazoa; phylum Chordata; class Mammalia; order Carnivora; family Felidae; genus Puma; species Puma concolor. The sequence goes on from NC_141667.1 coordinate 179,058,610, forward strand.
CTAGATAGGTCCCCTAAGGCAAGGGAAACAAAAACAAGAATGAACTATTGGGACTACATCAAAATAAGAAAACTTCTGCACAGCAAAAGAAACAGCCAACAAAATCAAAAGACAATCTATTGAATGTGAGAAGATATTTGCAAATCACATATCTGACATATCTGATAAAGGGATAGTATACAAAATACGTAAAGAACTTATAAAACTTGGGGCACCTGAGTGATTAGTTGGTTGAGTGTCTGGTCATGATCTCATAGTTCCCATTGGGCTCTCTGCTATCAGCCTGGAGCCTGCTTCAGATCCTCTATCCCCCTCTCTCTCTGCACCTCCCTTGAACCTGGTCTTCTTTTTTTCTTTCATCAGTGTTGAGTAGTTTTCTTCATACAGTTCTTCTGTATATTTTATTGATGGATATCTAATATTTCATGTTTCTTGGTGGTATGGCAAGTGGTCTTTATTTTTAAAGTTGAATTTCCTATTGTCCATTACTAGTATTTAGAAATACAATTGATTTTTACATTTGCATTGTATTGATATTAACCTTGCATCCTACAACTTTGTTAAACTCACTTATTAGTTCTATTAGCTTTTCTGTAGCTACTAATAAATTCTTTACGTAGACAATCATGTGGTTTGCAAATAGAATCAGTTTTATCTCTTTCCTTCCAATCTTATGCTGTTTATTTCTGTTTCTTGCATTATTGCCTCAGCTCAGTTAGTTTCTTCACATTCATGTGTTGATAATCACTCTGCTGAAAAGGACCTTCTGAAGACCTCTGGAGACCTCTTCCTGTGCAAGTCTTTTCACTCTGGAGCCTTGCCCTGTGGATTGAGTTGTCTTAGCCTCTTTCAACCCTCAACTCAGGGATACCCTGGCTTTGCCTTATTCTGACCTTTCCTCTAGGCATTAAGCTGGGGGCATTCATGTTTCCCATCTCTTAGGGATCACTGCTCTTGTGCTTATTTAATTTATTTATTTTGGGGTGCCTGGGTGGCTCAGCCAGTCAAGTGACTGACTCTTGGTTTTGGCTCACGTCATGATCTCACTGTTTGTGAGTTCAAGCCCTGGGGTCAGGCTCTGTGTCAACAGCATGGAGTCTGCTTGGGATTCTCTCTCTCCCTCTCTCTCTCTGCCCCTTCCCTGCTCATTCTGTCTCTCTCAAAATAAATAAATAAACTTAAAAACCTAAGTTTATTTTTTAGATTTATTTTTGAATTTAAGGGTAGATGGTAAATATGATACTTGTTACTTCATTTTGGGTGGAAGCTGAATTGACTACCTCTTCTTATATTCTTGATATTGATTGAATATGACCAAATAAACTGAAAATGACAATGATAAAAATAATTCAACTTCCTATTTATTACATGCCAGAAACATCAAGGAATTTCTACTATAGTACATTCAGTACTATACTGAAGGAAAATGATAAAAGCCTAACTCACAATTCACTTCTATGAGAAAATAGCATAGCATTATAATTAAGAGAAAAAAACTTGAAAGACCTGGTTTTGAGTTCTCTCAAAAGTAGTCCATGACATATAATCCTCAGAGCTAGTATTTTATTGGAGAGTCAATCTCATAGTGTGGAGGGAAGAGTGGCATGAGTTAGACACAGAAGGAAGAAAACCCAAAATGAAACCTTACAGAATGACTACCAAAATCATTCCTAACAGGTTGGAAGTTGGGACATTAATTGATCAACTCCCCCTTCCCCTTTGTTAAAAATTGTACCTGGGTTGGGGCACCTGGGTTGCTCAGTGGGTTAAGCATCCAACTTCGATTCAGGTCATGACCTCACATTTGTGGGTCTGAGCCCCACATCGAGCCCTGTGCTGACAACTAGGAGCCTGGAACCTGCTTCTGAATCTGTGTCTCCCTCTCTCTGTCCCTCCCCTCCCTGCTCACGTGCTCTCTCTCTCTCTCTCTCTCTCAAAAATAAATAAACATTAAATTTTTTTTAAAAAAAGAATTGCCCCTGGGAGTGTTAACTTTGCATTTTGAAGGACTTAGTACCGTTCTTTAAATTGTAGAGAAAATCTGAGGCCAAAAAATTGAGAGACACTGTGTAAGGGTACTTGAGCTAGGATGTGAGGCAGACTTTCAAAGCTATTTCCTCAGTTATACTCAAATTTTATTAATTTGAAGTGTTGTGACATAGGACATAAAAGGTGTTTGTTGCAAATCTAAATCTCATCCACAGTTGCATATAATCCAGGGTAGACAAAAGTTCAAACAGGAAATAGGTGACCTGAAACTGTTTTTGGCCCCACAGATTAATTACAGCCACTTGACCTTGTGCTTGAGACACCTAAGGAAAAGGTGAGCAAGCAAACAGGAAAACAGGTTATTGGAATTTACCCAATACTCTTCAATGACACTGAAAGTTAGAGAACTAGAAAGGAGATCAGATAGTACCATATTTCTCTCTTGTAATGGAACTGGGGTCAAACACAAAGCAAGACACAGAATTGCTTCCTTGGTGTACAAAGACAGTCAAAGAAATATTGAATAACATATAAAGAGCAAAAATCAAGTCTATTTGCATCACCAAATGACAAAAGGACAAATGACTAGAATTAGAAAATTACAAACAGTAAAGGTTTTCATCTAGTAACTCTATACGACTTAGGTATTTTTCATGTGCTGGAGTATATACATAGTGAATTTGTGTACTAATGAGCAATACAGGCTATATACACACATGCACACACACACACAAATGGCTATTTTAATTTAATTACAAAATAAATTTCAACATGGAAATTTAAAAGGTATAATATAAAGCAAAAATATTATGAGTCTCAATTTCTAGACTATATTAGAAAATAAATTTGGAAAGGATATGTAATGAGGAATAAAACAGTGAATTCAATGTAGTTGAATAATTAATAAAAATACATAACACTTGAATCACAAAAGTAAATATGCAGATGTAAAAACCCAGGGATAGGAAATTAAAGGGATGATGAAATGTATGTCACATAGTTTCTGCATTAAAACAATGCAGGAAAGATTAACATACACAAGTAGAAGGAGATAAGTAAAACATTATGTGAACATGTAGGGATCTTTCTTATTAATATTTTAAATTTCATTGGAAAAATTGGCAGGCATAAGTCGTTCTGAACAGAAGAATTTAGCATTAAAGGCTGTAAATAATAATTACCAGAAATGAAGGAGAAAATGAAAGAAACAAAACATAATCATAGACTATGGTTTGCCAGTCTAAGTCTGCAGCATGTCAAATAATTAAAAATTAATTATATAATCACAAATAAAGTTAGTACCTATGATCAAATAATAACAGACAACTATTTTTCTGTATCTTCCATGTGCCAAATAAAATTTTGAGGCAGAAAGAAAATCTGTCATTTAACTACAGATTATTTATCTCTCCTTTATTATCATATTTTATCAAGTAGGGAGTTTATGTCTTTCTTGGGTACTCTACATGATAAGACCAACTTTTTTGGAAGCATCCCTGAGCTTAAATAGATTATTAAAGGCAAAAACACTATGTATACAAAGCTCAAGACATTTTTTTGAAGCATGAGAAACAGCAAAGATAAATGTTATGATAAGAAGAGTCAGTATTTTGATCCAGAGTCTTCCTCATGGTAAACAAAGGGAAAATATGATTTTTTTGAAAAGCTAATATTTTGATGTTTATGAGAGCCAACATTTTCTTATATTTATCATGCATTACACATTTAGTCCTCTCAGCAACTGTAAGAGATAAGTATAATATCATTCCTATTTCATAGATAGGAAAACTGATGCACAAAGAGATTAATTGGCCTGCCAATTTCATATAGCTAGCAAAGGGCAGTAGTAGACTTGAAACTGAGACTCCAGATCTTTGGCATGTACTCATAACAAATCTACTGGAATTGACACTTCTCATGTAATATAAAAAAATGCAATTTTAGAAAAAACAGTCAAAATAAATCTGTGTAAATTTCAAGTCTATCAGTTAGATAATCAAAGTACAGACAATTAATCTATCTGCCATATTTGTCTTGATTTTTGGCTTCTAATTTTAAGAGGTTAAAGGTTGTTTTTCAGTAAGTCCATAATAAAATTTGTTAAGATATTTCTCCTTTCATAATAATGTCTGTGTGTAGTGGCAATTTCCTTTTTTATTTTTTGGCAATTTACTTTTTTAATGCTGTTAACTAAAATTAGATCTTTTGATTCTCTTTGCCTCCCCTGAGTGTGACTGATGCTCTGGTTTCTCAAATACTTACTCTTCTATAGGAATGAAGGTGCATTTAAATCACTTACCATCTGTGACCACACTAACTTATTACTAATGTATTACTTATTGCATTCCAATAGTAGTGGGTCTGAATTAACATTCCTCCATTTCTCTCTATGGAATAGTTCATGTATTATAAATTTGTTCTACCTAAGGGTGACTGAAGATTCTAAAAACAAGGAGCATATTTTTAAAAACTATGTGGGAGATGAATGTTTAAACTCAATATTATTTTCCAAAGTGGTGTCAATTCTGTCTCTGCTGATGTTTTTAATTGAGAAAAGGCCAGAATTTCAATGAGCATAAGGCAATATGGCCAGTTGAAGACTATCAAAACTGGGTGTTCCTTCCCTCTGGTGATCGAAAGCCCTTTGTATCCCTGTGAAAAAGATGCTGTGATCATATGGACAGCAGTGTCTTTGGTTAAGATTGTTTGTGCATCTCAATAAGGAGGAAAGGTGTGAGGGGTTATAGTTTTTGCTTAGCTGAGAATCCTTGAAAGATAAATTCACCAAACTTCAGATGTTAGATCATGATAATTACATCACTTTTACGATGTCTTCTCCAAAAAGGCTCACTGTCCCTTTGGGATAGTGTAAACAAAACTTCCTTGATCTTCCATAGCTGGATCAAGGCCAATTTCTCATTCACTCTGTACTATGACCCCACATTGAACCTCTTTCTTGTGAATTTAGATTCTCAGGCTGCTTTCCTCATTCTTTAAAACTACACTCTCTAGTCCTGATCCTGGTGTTGGCCTAGTCCTAAAAATCAGAAAATTATAATTCAGTGCCAGTGATGGACTGTTGTCTTACCTGATTCAAACAGCTTTGGCAAAAGTTGTATATTAGAAAGAGCTCAGGCTGCTAGTTTCAGCAGTCAGTTCTTTCAACTAAAATTTATTTGTCTAACAAGTTAATAGTTGTTTGCGTTTAGATTGGAGTGATTGCTTGAAATGTGGTTCATGAATAAAGAAGAATTCTCCAGAAATAATTGAAAAATTCTACTGGTTAAATTTTGTGTTATTTAAAATCTTCTTTTAGTACCCTATAACAGCATGGAACCAGTACGAGCATTTTGTTGCATTCAGAGCTTTAGAGCGATTTCTCTCTGCTTAAAGAATTGAATTCACTTTTTAGGTTGCCTATTGACAGTGTTCAAGCTCATCACTCGTTTAGCCCCTTGTGCCCCATAGCTGGGAAAACTGAGTAGACAGTCTGGACACTTATTTTGGTGCAAGCAAGAAATTTAAACCATGCAAGCCATGGCCCCATGAAAGGAAATCCTTGCTCTGACCCCACCGAAGAATAAATCCCAACTCGAGTCACCTCTTCTTGTTCTCTCAAACCATTTTAAGACCTACTTGGAAGCCCTTGTTGCCCCTCCAGAAAGCCTTATTAGATGAATAATGAAGCTTACCTTTATCATGCACGTTTGGAGTTATCAGTCTTGACATTTGAACCATATTTTCAATGGGCTTTCATTCCATCTCCCCCTCCCACATCCCTCTCCATCAGGAAAGAAGGACACTTCAGCAAAGAGGCTGCCATCCCATTCTGATACTCAGAATGGGTCTCAGGGCCACCCCCCACTATATGTCTGCTTATATAGTAGAAATTGTTTTTTACTAAATCTAATTCACTTCACTAAATAATATCTCCTTAAACTTGTTTTCTTTCTCTTATCAGGACATACACTATGAAAATCCTGGTCATATTTGATAATTGTTTAACTTTTAATCTGTATATAACTCCAGAGACTTGAGTATAGATCAATCATCAGTATGAAGGTACTTAGGGAGGGCTAAGAGAAATTATTTTCTATGATTATCTAACACCTATTGGTACCTCTGCTCCTCATCACAACCAAACTCATCAAATGGAAATTTGCACTCACTGTCTTTACATATTCAGTTCTTAATCACTTGGTCTGTCATTTGCTCCAGTACTCCCTGATTTTACCCTCACCAACTCCACTGAACTGTGGTAAGTTCCCCACATGTGCATGCAGTTCCTTTTCTGTTCAATACAACTCTTCCTCTCCCAGCTCATCCTTTTGGCCCCTGTGACTCCTGATTATCCCATGCCTCAGCTTTCTATGACCTTGTCCCCAGAATTGACACTATTGGAGCCCTTCCTTTTGCTTCCATAGCTTTCTTTACTTCATTTTCTGCAGAACATATTGAATTCCATTGTTATCACTTGTTATCACCACACCAGGCTGAGCAATTGGAGGCCAGGACTGTTGTATAATTTTTCAATGAAATGTTTTCAGAAACTAGGACAGTGATGGTTGATAAATACACATTGAATTAGTGAAGCATCAAAGTTAATGAATCATCAGTCATCAAATTAATTGCTAAAACAAATGGACCTAGAGAGAATATGTTGAATGAATGTGTGACAATTTTACCTCCTTCATCAGCAGAAGTAGCAATAGAGTTTTCTCCCATATTGGGAAAGAAATTCTTGGAATTGGTAGCCTGTCAAAGGGAAGTTAGTGATTGGCTTCCAGGTTAAGTTGTCTCTACCATAAGCCCTGCTTTTTTTCAGAATAAGGCAAGTAACAGCCGGTCTGCCTGTTTCTTATCCATACCCTAAAAGTTAGCATATCAATTGTGTTCCTAATCCCAATATAATACATATGTCCAAATTTTTCATTCATGGGAAAAGCTGACAAAAACAGGAAATCCGTTCCAGCAGTGTTAATCAATTGACTTAGCTCTTCATCCCTAAAAATGAATAGTCGTCCTAGGATCATCAGATATTCAAAGAACAATAGTAGCAAGAAACATAAACGACCATTTAGAATGACTGAAAGAAGAGAAAAGGAAGGAAGTTTCAGGAAGAAAAAAATTTTTTTAGTAATTCCAAGAAGAAAAATATCACTGACAGAAGAAAAAAGAACAATTTCAGAAGCATTTATTTATGCTTAAACCAATTTTACACTTCAGTATGACTCAATAAATATTAATCATTAAGAATAAACAAGTTGTCATTGTAAATCAGAGGTAGAGAGAGAGAGAGTCATGTATGAGTAATAGAGACTACCATACCCAGAGACCCTTGGAAAATCCTGTTCCTTATAATAAAGTGATTGGCTGTTTTCCATATGAGAGTTTTTCTGTCAGCTGGAAAACGGAGAGCCTATAAACCTGGCATTAGTTTTCCCAAAATATGGTACTACAGATTCTGAGTCATTCCAGTCCTTTAAAGTAATTTATATTGCTTATAACAGAAGAATTGACAGAAGTGTGAGATATTCTTCTACAAATTATGTATGTGTCTCTAAGAAATAAATCATGCTTGTTGTTCCTTAATATTTTTATTGGGGAGTAGACAAAGCCTAAGTATCATTAACCCAAATGAAAGGAGAGACAATTATATGTTCTTTCATTGGAAAGCAATCACCTCATGTTAATAATTCAGATCTTAAATAATTGTAGGCTTCATATACAGGAGATATGAGCAGGAGATAGCTTTGCATGATCTTGCAGATAATTGGCTTGATATCTATTAACAATGTTGAACTTTATCTGATTTCTGGTTCTGAGAAAATGAGATGGTTAAGAAATCCCCCCATTCATTTGCATTTCAGGAAATGGCTAACCACAAAGGACCACATGACTCCCCTCACTCCCTGCAAATTCTGAGATAACACCCACTTCCATTCTTCCACATAACTATCCTAAGATTCCTTGATGACTCCGTTGTTTACCTGCCTTTATAAAGCCTTAGGGCTTCTTTTTATTTTCTTATAGATGTTCCTCACTAATGAACATTATGCCTATTGAAGTGGACTGAATAAAAGCGACTCCTAATTGTTCTCTGCATTCTGTTTATGACATACTAAACTTGTTTCTCTTAATTTACTATTAAGATGTAAGGCCAACAATTAGATGACTTCCTTCCTTCCTATGATCAGGTCTTGTGTAAAATAAGCCAATGAAAGGTAAGTTCCAACTTTTGATGTAACAAACTTGTAACATAGATGGATATTCAAGAAGGTAATACAAAAGGATTAAGTTCCAGACAGAAGAATTCCTTGTTTGTTCAGGTGATGCTCTGAAAGAGAACTCAGCCACTGACCTCCCCTCTCAGTACAAGCTAAAGAATCTACAAATCCATCCATGTGGGACCCTGAACAGTCAACTGAGGTTCCTAAAGGGTTCATTAATACCATATTAATTAATTAATTACTTAATAATGATTTAGTAATTAATACCACATCAATACCACATTGATAAGAAAAAAAAAATCTGAATCTCCATATTGTTTTCCTTTAGGATTGGGGTGAAAAAACAATAATAGCTTATTTCCTCCTTAAACACAAGCTTATTTTTATCCATAATGCTTAAATATATAGGTATCTCTTTTTTATTTGAGTGTCAAGAATGAAGACTTGTAAATTCATTGGACCTTGAGAGTGTCTAGACAGGATTTTGGTAAGTATACTTTTAATTTGTCCAGCTAACCAAAACTTATAACAAAACATGTTATAAACAAAAAATAAATGTTGGTAAACAATTAGATCAAAATATTAATTTTTAACTTAATATTTAATTGTACCTGAATGCCTAGATGATAGGCCTAAATTAAATAAATAGAAAAAAAGTTCTCAAAGTAAGAAAAAATATAGTAGATAGTAAGAAAAAACACAAAAGTTTAAAAGAATCTGAAAATTGTAAATCATCCTAATAATAGAGATTATCTCATGTAATTGAATAAATTACACTTCTGAAACGCCTAAAGCGTGAAAATCAAAGAAAATAAAATTATTTGAAACTAAAAATTGTTAAATGTCAAGAGCAATTCAAAAAGATGAATCCAGCCATATATCTCTAAATAACTTGACTGTTGATTACCTGAAGCATTGTCTCTTTCTATTTCTTCAAAGCAGATAGAATAATTAAACTACTTAGAACTTTTGCTCTCTGGTATGCTTGATTTGCAAATTCGGAATTTTTGAAAAAGGAAAAGATGGATAAAGATACATACATTTGCAAATTTACACATTTTTGAAGGATATCTATTGATTTAATTGGTAATATTCCACTTTAAAACATTCAAACAGCATTCTTTAGCTCCCATTAGAGAACAAAATGCATTGACAGAAACATCATAGCCTCTAGGAATCTTGGGAGTACACTGACTTGTTAATGAAGCAATCAATCTCCAACTGCCTAGACAATGTAGTATTTAAGAAGGAAGGAGTTCTGAGGTGCCTGGGTGGCTCAGTTGGTTAAACCTCTGGCTCTCCATTTTGGCTCAGGTCATGATCTCACGGATTCCCTCACGGGCTCGTGAGTTGGAGCCCCACATCGAGCTCTGAGATGACAGTGCAGAGTCTGCTTTCTGCTCCTCCACCCCCCAAAACAAAGAAATAAAACTTAAAAACAGACATACACACACACACAAGAAAGGAGTTCTGTTGCATTTTGCAGTATGGGTTCCTAGGATTGCCATGAGTATGAAGCTGTGTTCATAAACAAATAAGCACTGCATGTATGTGTGGCTTATAGAAGCAACCTCATTAAATATCAGTCACACCTGTTTACACAGTTCTTCAAACAGAACCCGTCAGCATCTGGAGAGAAAAGATGTCATACAGTATTGTTGAAACAGTGACTGTTACTTAAGAACTGCTTATTCTAAGACAGATTTTGACTCCCACAGGATAATATGCCTCTTCCTTAGCTAATTGCTGCAAACCAACTTACCACCCTTCTCTATGAGAACATGGGCATTGTTTTTTGGGCAGCACTGCTTAGGAAGTCTCCCTGTACCTAATGAAGCAAGCTAGACCTCCCTGTGCATGAAGGCACGTCAGGGGAAGTAACAACTCTCCGGGAAAATTCAAGGGAGGTCAGCAGTTGTCAAAGTAAAACTTGCAGTAGATGAAGTTAAACAGGCAAAGAAGACTAATCAAGACAGTACAGGAAAGAGTATGAAATGAAGTCCTTAAAACAGAGGGCTGGAGAGTTTATTAATAGCAGAAGTGGTGGTAGTGATGGAGTCAAAGTCCACCATAGGCCAGTCATAGGCCTCTGTTCGCTAATTGGCTTTACCTTAAGGAGAAATGAACTCTTCCATCTTTATGACCGGAGGTAGTTTTACAACTTGGAGCGAGGTACCCACTGAAGATAAGCTCCTCATTTCCTACAGAAACTGGGAGATAGGGATCTTATAGAATAATCTTCCCACAAAATTGTGATACCTTTTTTTTTGGTCTTTACCATTTCACCACATGAATCACAGGTTACTCCTTTTGCTTGTGTACAAAATCTTCCCTGCTTCTCTTAGAACTTTTTCCCACATTTTTATAACCGTTTCTTATAATGTCCTGATTTGTTCATGTTAGCCACTCTGACCAGCATGAAGTAGTGCTATGGTCTGAGCACTGAGGTGTTTACATCCTCCTAAAACTCATATTTTGAAATCCTAACCCTCAAAAGTGATGGTATTAGTAGTGAGGCCCTTGAGAGGAGATTGGATCATGAGGGTGGAGTCCAAATGAATGGGATTAATATCCTTATAAAAGAGAACCCATAGCTCTCTACTGCCTTCCACCAGGTAAGGATACAAAAAGAAGTCTATGACCCAGAAGAGGGCCCTCACCTGACCATGCAGATGCCATGATTTCACACTCCAGTCCCTAGAACTGTGAGAAATAAATTGTTGTTTATAATTCACTCGTCCATAGTATTTTGTTTTAGCAGTGCAAAGAGACTAAGACAGTTGGTAGTGATATACAACCTATATTCCCTGAACTCTGACCCAACTATGATTCCATTCTCACTAATATGATATAAAAACCTGCAGCTTACAAGGGAGCTGGGAAGAAAATACTGCAGAAGTGTGGAAGTTTAGAATACAGCTTGGAACTTAAACTCTACATAGTAATAGCTATTTAAGAATTGCTTTAATAAACCAATTTTGTGCTATCTTTATCTACATAGGAAGATCCATTAATCTGTAAGTGGGACAGAATATATCTCTCCTACCACAGCAGGAAGTATATTGAACTGGGTGAGGAGATACAGGGATTTGAAGATCCCCACATATTTCTCATGTGCATAATCTGTGTTTTAATCTACTATAATTTTCCTTTTTTATTGAATTCTTACATCAAAATAAGCACAATTAGAGTGTAAATTCTTTGAGTTTTCACAAAAGCAGCACCTTGTAACCTATACTTCTTCCAAGATAATTTGTTTTTTTTCATCACCCAGAAAGTTCCCTCAAGCCCTTTCTCTGTCAATCACTACACTCCTAGAGAGGCAACTTCTATGCAAGTTTCTATCACCATGGATTAGTTTTGCTTGCTTCAGAAATTTATGTAAATAAAATCATACAGCTTGTGCTTTTCTTTAAAGTTTATTTATTTTAAGAGAGAGAGAGAGAGAGGGAGGCAAATAGAGAGGAATGAGAGAGTGAGGGAAAAAGACTCCCAGCCAGGCTCCACACTGTCAGCACGGAGTCTGATGTGGGGCTCAAACTCACGAGCCGTGAGATCATGACCTGAGCCAAAACCAATAGTAAGACACTTACCCGAATGAGCCACCCAGGCATCCCTAGCTTGTGTTTTTATGGGTCTGGCTTTTTACCCTCAATATAATGTTTTTGAGTTTTAACAATGCCATTCTATTTGTTAGTAGTTTGTATGAATATATACCAATTTGTTTGTCTATTCTCCTGTTTGTGGTAATTTGGGTTGTCTCTGGTTTTTAACTAATGTAAAGGAAATTGTTATGAATATTTTCATGACTTTGTGGGTAAAACTTGTACTACCCTCTTCCTTTGGATTTGTATCTGTGAATAGAATGGTTTAGTTGTAGAGCAGGCTTATGTTTATAGGAAATCATACATGGTTTTCAGCAGTGGTTGTGCTATCGTACAAATCTGCCAACACTGTGTAAATTCTTTGTTTCACATCCTTACCAATATTTGATGTGTTTAGTATTTTTAAGTTCAGGCATTCTATTGAGTAGTATTGGGTTTAGAGTTTACATTTCCCCAATAATTAATGATTTTGAGATATTTTTCATGTGTTTATAATACATATTAATGTGTCCTTTTCAAATTATCTATTCAAATTCTTTGTTCCTTTTCATTTAGCTGTTTTCCTTCTCCTTGTTATTGACTTGTAGGAAAGCTCACTGTATATTCTGTGTAAAAATCTTGTCAGAAACGTATATTACACTTATGCTCTGCCACTATGGCTGGCCCATTCATTTTTCTAAGCATCTATTGACAAACAGAAATTCTTAATTTTGATGAAGTTCAATTTTTTTACTGGTTAATACTTTTATTTATGTTTATTATATTATTAGGTAAATTTCAATATTTTCCCTATATATATAGACAGTTGGAGAAAAGACAATTTTTGTAATTTAAAGCCAGTATGTTATTTACATGTAGAAGAAAAGCATGGATCAATAAAATAGAATAGAGACCAGAGGTAGAATCTCACAGATATGATCAATTATGACTTTGAGCAAACATGCCAAAGTGCTAAAATGTAGAAATAACAGTCTTTTTATTGAAATGTTTCTAGAACAATTGAACATTTCTTTTAAAAATGTACTTCAGACCTTACCTTGCTCCACATGCAAAATCAGTTTGAATATAATCACATGTTGATTTGGTATAAAATTCAAGGAATAAACAACAACAAAAGTCTCTATGATCTTCGTGTAGGCAAAGTTGTTTGTATTTATTTATTATTTATTATATATATATAATATATATATATACATATATATATATAAATTTATTGTCAAATTGAATTCCATACAACACCCAGAGCTCATCCCAACAGGTGCCCTCCTCAATGCCCATCACCCACTTTCCCCTCCCCCCCTCCCCCATCAACCCTCAGTTTGTTCTCAGTATTTAAGAGTCTCCTTCCCTCCCTGTAACTTTTTTTCCCCTCCTTCCCCCACCCCCCTGCCCCGGTCTTCTGTTAAGTTTCTCAGGATCCAAATATGAGTGAAAACATACGGTATCTGTCTTTTTCTGCCTGACTTATTTCACTTAGCAACACTCTCCACTTCCATCCACGTTGGTACAAATGGCCAGACTTCATTCTATCTCATTGCCAAGTAGTATTCCATTGTATATATAAACCACATCTTCTTTATCCATTTGTCACTTGATGGACGTTTAGTCTCTTTCCATAATTTGGCTGTGGTTGAAACTGTTGCTATAAACATTGGGGTACAAGTGCCCCTATGCATCAGCACTCCTGTATCCCTTGGGTAGATTCCTAGCAATGCTATTGCTGGGTCATAGAATAGATCTATTTTTAATTTTTTGAGGAAACTCCACACTGTTTTCAGAGTGGCTGCACTAGTTTGCATTCCCAACCGACAGTGCAAGAGGGTTCCCATCTCTCCACATCCTCTCCAGCATCAATAGTCTCCTGATTTGTTCATGTTAGCCACTCTGACCAGCATGAAGTAGTATCTCAGGGTGGTTTTGATTTGTATTTCCCTGATGAGGAGTGACATTGAGCATCTTTTCATGTGTCTGTTGGCCATCTGGATGTCTTCTTTAGAGAAGTGTCTATTCATGTTTTCTGCCCATTTCTTCACTGGATTATTTGTTTTTCGGGTGTGGGGTTTGGTGAGTTCTTTGTAGACTTTGGATACTAGCCCTTTATCCGATATGTCATTTGCAAATATCTTTTCCCATTCCGTCGGTTACCTTTTAGTTTTGTTGTTGATTGTTTTTAGTTTTGTTGTTGATTATTTCCTCTGCAGTGCAGAAGCTATTTATCTTGCTGCAGTCCCAATAGTTCATTTTTGCTTTTAATTCCCTTGCCTTTGGAGATGTGTTGAGCAAGAAATTGCTGTGGCTGAGGTCAGAGAGGTTTTTCCCTGCTTTCTCCACTAGGGTTTTGATGGTTTCCTGTCTCACAATCAGATCCTTCGTGCGTTTTGAGTTTATTTTTGTGAATGGTGTGAGAAAGTGGTCTAGTTTCATTCTTCTGCATGTTGCTGTCCAGTTGTCCCAGCACCATTTGTTAAAGAGACTGTCTTTTTTCCATTGGATATTCTTTCCTGCTTTGTCAAAGATGAGTTGGCCATACTTATGTAGGTCCAATTCTGGAGTTTCTATTCTATTCCATTGGTCTATGTGTCTGTTTTTGTGCCAATATCATGCTGTCTTGATGATTACAGCTTTGTAGTAGAGGCTAAAGTCTGGGATTGTGATGCCTCCCGCTTTGGTTTTCTTCTTCAAAATTACTTTGGGTATTCAGGATCTTTGTGGTTCCATACAAATTGTAAGATTGCTTGTTCTAGCTTTGAGAAGAATGCTGGTACAATTTTGATTGGGATTGCATTGAATGTGTAGATTGCTTTGGGTAGTTTTGACATTTTAACAATATTTATTCTTCTAATCCATGAGCGTGGAATATTTTTCCATTTTTTGTATCTTCTTCAATTTCCTTCATATGCTTTCTATAGTTTTCAGCATACAGATCTTTTACATCTTTGGTTAGGTTTGTTCCTAGGTATTTTATAATTCTTGGTGCAATTGTGAATGGGGTCAGTTTCTTTATTTGTCTTTCTGTTGCTTCAATATTAGTGTATAAAAATGCAACTGGTTTCTGTACATTAATTTTGTACCCTGACACTTTGCTTTTTTGTATTTATGTATCAGTTCTAGAAGACTTTTGGTGGAGCCCATTGGGTTTTCCATGTGTAGTATCATGTCATCTGCAAACAGTGAAAGCTTGACTTCATCTTTGCCAATTTGGATGCCTTTGATTTCCTTTTGTTGTCTGATTGCTGATGCTAGCACTTCCAACACTATGTTAAACAACAGCAGTGAGAGTGGACATCCCTGTCATGTTCCTGATTTCAGGGGGAAAGCTCTCAGTTTTTCCCCATTGAGGATGATATTAGCTGTGGGCTTTTCATAAGTGGCTTGTATGATGTTTAAGTATGGTCCTTCTTTCCCGACTTTCTCGAGGGTTTTTATTAAGAAAGGATGCTGAATTTAGTCAAATGTTTTTTTCTGCTACGATTGACAGGATCGTATGGTTCTTATCTTTTCTTTTATTAATGTGATGTATCACATTGATTGATTTGCAAATGTTGAACCAGCCCTGCAGCCCAGGAATGAATCCCGCTTGATCATGGTGGCTAATTCTTTTTATATGCTGTTGAATTCGACTTGCTACTATCTTGTTGAGAATTTTTGCATCCATATTTATCAGGGATATTGGCCTGTAGTTCTCTTTTCTTGCTGGGTCTCTGTCTGGTTTGGGAATCAAACTAATGCTGCCTTCATAGAATGAGTCTGGAAGTTTTCCTTCATTTTGTATTTTTTGTAACAGCCTGAGAAGGATAGGTATGATCTCTGCTTTAAATGTCTGGTAGAATTCCCCTGGGAAGCCATCTGGTCCTGGACTCTTATTTGTTTGGAGATTTTTGATAACTGATTCAATATCTTCACTGGTTATGGGTCTATTCAAATTTTCTATTTCTTCTCGTTTGAGTTTTGGAAGTGTGTGGGTGTTTAGGAATTTGTCCATTTCTTCCAGGTTGTCCAGTTTGTTGGCATATAATTTTTCATAGTATTCCCTGATAATTGCTTGTAAGACAAAGTTGTTTTTAATAAGATTCAAAAAGGAGAACCACTAAAAAAATTGATAAACAACTCCATCAAAATTGAAAACTCTGATTTTTAATAGAAAGTGTCAACAAAATGAAGAGATAGTCTATACACTGGGAGAAAAATAATTGCAGTACACAAATCTGATAAAGTACTTGTATCCAGAACATATATAGAACTCTTATAATCCAATGATAAGACAAACAGCCAAATAATGGGAAAAACACTTGAACAGTAGAGATATAGGTCCAAGTAAGCACATGAATAGAAGCCCAATATTATTATTTAGAGGCTGCCACTTGGGCAGTTTCTTAGAGGCAGACCTACACTTACCATATCCAGAAATTTCACTTTTAGATACTTACTCAAGAGAAATGGGGCATATGTTTACACAAAGAGCGTACTTGAATATTTATAGCAACTTTACTCACAATTTATAAAAAATGAAAAATATACAAATGTCCATCTACTAGTGAATGAGAAACACACTGCAGCATTTTCACACAATGGAATAAATAGCAACATAAAGGAATGAACCCCTGATACCAAAACAAAGATGAATCTCAATATGTTGAGTGAAGTAAACCACTTACCTGTTCTACATGCTATATGATTCTATTTGTGAAACTTGTGGGAAAGATAAAAGCATAGCGGTATAAATCATATAATTTCTTGTCAGGGCTCAATACCGGGAGAGGAGATTCACCAAGAGGTGGCATGAAGAGACTTTCTAGGGTGATGGACGTATTATATAACCTGGCTGTGGTAGTGTTTGCACGAACACATTCAATTATATAAAATGTACACTTGAAAATGATGAATTTTACTGTGCATAAATTATACCTCAATGAACCTGACTTTTAAAAATCAATTGATTTTGTGAGTTGTATTTTTAGACTTTTTTTTAGTAACGTTGAACTATTTTCTTCCTTATGCCAATATACTTTTTTGAATGCTGTGCCTTGACATTAAATTTTGAAAATTGATACTGTAAACCCACCAAAATTGTTCTATCTTCAAGACTGTGTTAGCTATACTAGGTTTTTCGATTTTCTACATAAAGTTTTGAATCACTTACCAATTCTTTAAAAAAAAAAAAAAACTGGGATTTTGATTGGAATTTTGTTGAATTTAGAGATTGAATTAGGGAGAACTGATGTCTTTAACACACTGAATCTCCCCAACCATAGTTTACTTTTCCTTAGTAGATTCCTTAGAATTTTCCATGTATATAATCAAGTCATTTGTGAATATAAGGTTTTATTTTTTCCTCTGTGGCTTTTATATAATTTTCTTGATTTACTGCATTTACTCTGGCCTCCATAAAATATTGACTATAGTTAATGGTAAAAGATAGCCTTTTTTATGCTTAACATTAAGGGAAATGTGTTCATTCTATCACTATTAAATGTGATAGGTGGCCTCATTTTTCCATAAATTCTTTTCTTCTGTGGGGGAGGAGGAGTTGAAAGTCTTTTTATTTAAAAAATAAATCCAGTTTCATTGAGAAATAATTGACATATACTACTGTGTCAATTTGATGATGATTTTATTTATATATATTGTGAAATGATTACCACAATAGGTTTAGCTAACATTCATTTTCTTGTATGGTTACTGTAAAAAGAAAAGAAAGAAAAAAAAAAAGAGGAAAACTTCGTTTTTTTTTTTGCCTCGTGATGAGAATTCATAGGATTTACTCTCTTAACAACTTTCCTATATATCGTACAGCAGTGCTAGCTACAGTCATCATGTAGTACATTATGTTCCTAGTGCTTATTTAACTTATAACTGGAATTTTGTGCCTTCTGACCCCCTAACTCTAATTCCCCCTCCTCCTACCCTTTGCCTGAGGTAATCATCAGTCTGACCTCTTATTCTGAGTTTGGGTGTGTGTGTGTGTGTGTGTGTGTGTGTGTGTGTGTGTGTGTTGTTGATGTTGTTGTTGCTTGATTACACAGGTGAGATCCTACAGTATTTGTCTTTCTCTATCTGACTTATTTTTACTTAGCATAATGCCTTCAAAGTCCATCCATGCTGTTGCAGATGGTATGATTTCCTCATTTTTTATGGCTAGATAATATTTCATTGTGTATCTCTGCCACAACTTCTTTATCCATTCATCCACTAATGGACACTCAAGTTGTTTCCATGCCTTGGCTATTAATACTGCTATGAACATGGGGTGAAGATATCTTTTTGAGTTAGTGTTTTTGTTTCCTTTGGATATATTCTCTGAAGTGGAATTTCCTTTATCAGAATGGAAATTTTTTTTCTATTCCAATTTTCTAATTTTTTAAATTTCTCTTTTAATCAAAGTCATTTGTATCCATTGTAATGATTAGATTATTTTTATGCTTTACTCGGTTAATGTAATGAATTACATTGTTTTTAATGATTAAATTAACCTTTAGTTTCCCAGATAAAAACTACTTGTTCAAGATATTATGATTATGAATATGATTTACTAAATTTAATTTGCCAGTTTTTTTCTGAGCACTTTCTTGTATCTATATCTATGAAAACTATTCATCTATAATATTTACTTCTAATGTCCCTGTCTAATTTAGAAGCAGGCTGGTACAGTTCTTAAAAATTTTTGGTAATTCATTCAAGGAATTGGGTATTTCATTAAATTGTCAAATTAATTTCTATAAAGATGTTGCTCCTTATCTTTAAACTGTTAAGTTCTAAAGTAATATCTCATGTTTCATTCACAAAAACAAGTATTTCCTTCTCTCTCTTCCTTTTTTTCTCCTTCCCTTTCTTTTCTTTCTCTCCTTCCTCTTCTTTTCTTTTGTTTCTTTTCCTTTTCTTTCTTATGCTACTGATACTTTTTTCCCTTCATAATATTAACATGTAATACATATATTTCTTGAAAGGGCACAGCTACTTTACACCATGTATTTGTGATTTGCTTTCTTTTCTAGTCTGACAATCCCTGACGTCTGAGACCCCTTTACCATTTACATTAATTTAATATTTGTAATATTTGGGTTTTGTTGATCATCTAGCTTTTTTGCTTTCTAGAAATTTCTGCAATTGCTTTTTTGTTTTGTTTTACACATTTCTTGACTTTATAATAAAAATAATTGAGTGTTTCTTCATTAATCTATTTTATTTCTTTAATTGGATTTTAGTGATGTACTTTTGTAATTCAATGATTAATTTTACTTTATATTTACCATTTTTGCTTTTTTCATTATTTCATGCATCTACTTGTTTTTATCCAGCATTATTTCCCTTTGATTTGAAGAAGTATCTTTCACCTTTATCCCTTTAGCTTTTATTTATAGGAAATTTTGTATATTTGCTGTCCATTTTTAAAATGATTTTACTCACTGTATACTTCTAGGTTACAGAGTTCAGTTTCCATTTTTATTTTCCCTCACTAATAAATTATCCTTATTTTCTGTTGTTTTTCTAGTTTGCATTCATGAGAAGTCTGCAGTTATTCTTTTTAGATGACCAGGATATATCTTTTTCCTCTGGCTATTTTTATGATTTTATTTTCTCTCTCTTTTCATCAACTTACTTATGCTATTCCTAGATGTGGTTGCCTTTTTGCTTTTTTTTTTATTGTTTTTTTTTTTCTCTTTCTCTTTTCCTGCCTTTTTTTTTTTTTTTTAGCATCTTGGTTCTGTTACTTGATATTTTAATCAAAATTGTAGTCACTATTTATCCTTGTTAATTCTCGTCCATTCTCAATCTTACCTCCTTTTGGAGTTTTAGTTAAATATGTATTATACTGTTTAGTATAGGCAAACACGTCACTAAAGACTCTGTGCATTTATTTTTCTTTTATTCATGTTTAAGTTTAGTTTCTATTTAATTTAATTGTTCTTATATCCATTGATCTTTGTTCTTCAATGTCTGAACTTCTAATAAAGAAGACGGTGAACTTCTTTTCCAATATTCTATTTCTAATTTCTAGAATTTTAATTTGATGGTTTTTTTTCTGTTGAAATCTCTCTTTTTACTCATTATGTTCATTTCCTTTATGTTTTGAGCATATTTATAATTAATTATAAAGTTCTTGTTTGACAATTATAACATCTGGTTTATCTTTGAGTTTATTGCTATTGATTTATTTTTCTCATACTTATGTTTCACATTTTCATAATTTTTACAAACCTGGTAATTCTTCAGGTGTTAGGTATTGTGCATACAATGTTATTGAGTCTATTTGCTCATATCTTTCTTTAAATAGTGTTGAACTTTGTTGTGTTGGGTAGTTATTTATTGATCGATGAGCTTGATCTTATTGAGGTTTGACTTTGTCAGGTCACACCTTATGTAACTGTTACTCTGTTTGTGGTTTGAGCCTCAATTTCTCTGAGGTCTTTTCTAAATATTCAGCAAGCTCCCTCCAGTGTGGCTGTTTGGACCTACAGTATCCTCCAGGACTGAGATTTCTGTATCATTGTTGATGAAATAGTGAGGTTCCCTTGTTTTTTGACCCCAGCTCACAGAATCTTATCACATTCATGTAGGGCTTATCATTTAATCAGAATTGCAAGGAAACCTCTCTCCAGCTTTCTGAAACTGCTTATGTATATAGAGCTTTCTTCAGAAACCAGCCTAAATTCCAGCCACATCCACAGACAACCCTCTGATCTGTATTTCTTCCATCCATTAGAAACACTGCTTTTTGTTTGGGCTAAATCTTTTTTTTTTTTTTTTTTTTTTGCTATGCTATGGATATTTCTCTCATTTAGAATATTGCAATGAATATGAAGTTTGCCTTATTTTTGTTGTTGTTACATAAAAAATCACATCTCCATGTTCAATACCTTAAAACATTAGTTCATTTATATTTTGCTGTTCTTTAATTATTTATGTTAGTAGGCTAAATTGGAAATATGTAGTCATGACCAAAACTCAGTATGTTTTTATTTAATCTTCATAGTGCATCACCTTTTTATAACAGCTTAAGAAAGATTAAGAAAGAAGTTATGTGAGACTAGATTAGTAAATACACCAGTCTGATTCCCAAACACAAAAGCCCAACTTTTTGTGAAGTTGATTTTAGTTTACTTTTTTTTAAACTGTAGTTATGATTTGGAAACTGTTCTCATTTTTTTTTTTTTTCAAAGATTCCTCTTACAATGAATGGGGTAATATGTTTAGATTCAGCATAAAAGGGGCTACTTAAAGTGCAGTATGTTATTATGGTAATTATTTTCATAACTTTCTTTCTCTGAATCAAGAACTAAATAAAGGTCCCCCATAAACACAGGCTTGTGCTGTGTTTACTTGCTTATGTGTCTGGTCTTGCTGTGGGATTATCCCTTAATTACAAGTTTAGCCTTGGCAGCCAAGATGAATATGAAATCATGTTAAACTCCAATCTGCCATTTCCCTTGTTCTTCTGCCAGTTAGGGTAGTTCTAATTGGGAAATAAATTTAAAATGCCTTCATGCGGATACCTTGTTGGAATAATTGCTATAAATGCAAAATTTACAAAAAGATATGTGATGCCAAGCAGCTAAAAGAAAATTAAGTAATTCATGTTATGAGACTTCAGAATTAGAAATGAGATGGCTTTTTTTTTTACAGCATTCATTATACTTTGGTCAAAACAGTACACGGATGGCAGTGGGAATTTGACAATTACCAATATTTTGAATACTGATCAAAGGTACATAGTACATGAACCCATCCTTGAACATACACAAAAGTTGATGATAATTTTTCTAATGTTAAGTACAAAAATATCTGATATCTGCACTTCATGAAGTTTCAGTGAAAGTCTATACTTTCTATTAACTCATTTCCCAGAAGAATTACATACATCTTAGCATGACACTGAAGATGCTGATGCTGTCTATAATAGTCATTAAATAGTTCACTTGATTAGTTGAAATTTAATTTGCACATAATGAAGCTGTAAGCATGAAAATAGAAGTACTAATTTAATGTTGTACATAATTCTATTATTAAAATAATAAAATGATTTTGCACAGAACCTTCTAATCAAAATATTTACCTCTTCTTTGACCTTGGATGGATGGTACTTGTATTTCATAAAGGTGTTCCTTAAGGAAACCAAGAGGGAAATATACAAATAGTAACTCCAGATTTTGTCCTATGCATCTCCACTAAACAGCCTCACTTAAGACCTACCTTTTGGCTTCCTGAATAGTTAGATTGCATAATGGTGTTCAGTGTTTAAAAAGCTAAAGAAAATGATAAAAAATTGAATTTAAAATTTTCTCTTACTATGCCTGTGATCAATGAAGTCCAGGAATATTAAATCCCTTGCCCCAGCTCACATATTGAGTCCATGTGGATCTCCTTGCCTACTAATTTGGCATGCTTGTCATGAAAATATATTACTTCATTTGCACATACAATTGTCAGGTGTATTTGTCTTATTTTCATAAGTGATTCCATTAATCCCCAATGATTGACTGTGTATTGTTAGGGATTTCTAGATTGACTTTCTACCTTTGAAACTTATTAGTTCAGAGAAGCAATATGGTTGACTGATTTTTTCCTACTAAATTTATTTGATGATTTATTGAATGATTCATACTGGTTCTGATTTCTATATAACTTTTCTGTTTAACCATTCACATACTCATTTTGGGGGTATGGAAACAAAAATACTGAGATGTAAGTTTATGTGGGTATGTTTGAATAATTATTCATAGTATTGAGTTATTCAAGTTTTCTAATTTTAAGTTTAATTTTCAACTATTCTGCATCATTTTTTGTTTTATAATTTTATTTACTTATTTATTTGAATCTTGGATTTTAATCATATCAATATCAATGCAGTCTGAATCATGTTTACCAAAGCAAGTTTACTGTTGAAGATATAGTTTCAAGCAGCTTCTCTAGACATTGGTGGCCCTTTGGAAAATTTGGAAATACCTTCTGGTGATCCTCAGGCTGCTGACCTCACGTTGATTTCCTTCTGACTGATGAAATTCTTTGTCTCGCGCTGCATCTCTGGCAAGCCCAGTTTTCAATGTTTCCATCCTGGGTTCTGGAGGTATTAGCAGGTTCTTTTCCACACAATACAAATAATAGTTCAACAAGAAGTTGGTCCTTGTTCCTCTTTGCCTGCCCACTCCTCCAAGCTGTCTTCCCCCAGTGTTTTCTATAGTCGTGGCCAGGTAAGCAAGCCTCTTTCTTTATAGCCATCTGACAGTTTTGAGTTATTCTCTTAAGGTTTTCTCCCTGGATTAAGGAAAGGAGTCTGTTACATTCTTTCTCTATTTTTAGGAAAGATGAGTGGAAAGGTTGGCTTTATCTATTCAAAAACACACCTGCCCCTCCAAAAAGGCTGAGCTCTTCTCACAGTGGTAAGGTGGAGATGCTTTGTTTTTCAGGTTCTGTTAAAATGGCACTCCTCTGCACCTATAGGGTGCTGGTTGCCCTCAACATATGGTGGGTCTCTGAACTTGATTGTGGGACATATGCCCTATGGTTTTAGCTGTGGTCCTTGATCATCAATTCAGGAAAAGTAAGGAAAAAGTTCTTTAGCACTTAATATCACCTAGTTTGTACCTGTGTTTTTATTCTCCTCTTCTTCGCCTTTTAGTATTTTATAATTCTAATAGAGTCTCCACACTCAAAGATGCTTCATATATTTCAGTTACTTTTTCCCTTCACTAAATGTACAAAGTATTTATTTTCAATGCCCATTACTCCTTTGGATTTTTCAGAATAATAAAATGATTACTCTACATTTGCAAAAAAAGAGAGTAATTACCAAGAGAGTATGCAATTGTGAAGTATAGGTTAAATTTAATATATTTTAAGTAGATTAGAAGCAATATATGGGTTGAGCTCTCAAACTTAACTATGGAAACTCAACTCCTACATGAGTCCCAAGTCAATTACATATATTTTTTTCCATAATAAAAGAAAAATCAATCTAAAGCTTCTTCTATGTAAAAATAGAGGCAACTTGTAAGGGAAAGGTCAAATATAATACAAAGCCAGTTTTTTAAAAACTCATTGAAATAAATACTTCAAAATATCAACATAAAATGTAAATACGATCCAGGTTTACTTTATTTTGTCAAACAAATTACTTTAAAAAATGCATTTAAAATATTTGACCCTTGTTTAAGTATTCTTAGACATAGGGCAGAAGATTTCCTTTAAAAAAGGGCAGACATGTTTCATTTTTGTTCATTTCACTATTGTATGTGTATGCTCCAAATTTATTCTACATCTTGAAATATGAAAGAATAACTTTAAACCATAATATTTGAAAATACTTTATGTTTTGGAAAATTGATAGCAGCATATTTTTCTGAATTCATTTCCCACATGACTCTCACATAAGATGTTTGACTTATGGATTTGTATTTGACATATATGAGCAAGAATATCACAAAATAATACTAAGTGCTATGACTTAATGGGAGAAGTTGGCAAACTAAAGCCCTCAGACCAAACCTGGCCCTCAGTTGTTTTTGTAAATATTTATCGGAACACAGCCAGACCTATTCACTACATATTGTTTATGACCTCTTTCATGTTACAATAGCTGAGGTGTGTTGTTGTGACAGAGACTATAGGTTTGCAAAGCCTAACATTTTACTGTATGTTCCTTTATGGGAAAAAAGTCCTGTCCTCTGCTCTTTGAGAATATTGTAATTATCCTTACTTTACACAACAGATAACTGAATCTCAGAGAATTAAACATATGGTCTAGAACACAAAGCTGGTCAATTACAAACTGTGTTTACTGTCCAAATGAGTTTGACTTTAAGAGATACAAGGGGTTAGCTACTAAGGAAAGGAGATGGGTATTCCAAAGAGTGCAATGTAATATTTGGTGGAAATATTTGAAGAACACTAAGAATGGTGAAAGTCCTTTTTTGGAGGTAGGAGGGTGATATGTCTTATAAATGGAAGGCTTAGGATATGGGGCTAGCACAGAAGGTAGGAGCAGATTATAAATAAAAGGCTCTGTGACTAAGATAATGTATTTGATCTAGATGCTTTAAATAGATGAGCAACACGGTAATCTTTGTATTTAAGAGTTTCAGTCTGGTAATATGGGACATGAAGTGAAGTCAGGCCATTTTAGGAGCAGTGTGGTTACCAAAGGGATATTAGGAAGAAGTGATTAGAGCATTATACATTAATGGTTGTATTAAGAAAGATTATGGGATGCTGTGCATGAATGAACTGGAGTAACTATGAGAAGTATAGAATGACCACAGGCATCAGGCTTAAATGGTAAGTTGGATGACTGTGTCTCATGCTGTGATAGAATTTGCAATTTGAAGATAACACAAGAGGAGTTCCAGTTCGGAGTGGGAGGAGAGGGTTAATTCTCTTTTGGAAAAGTTGGGTTTAATGGTCCATTCTTTTTATTTATTTTGTTTTTTAGAGAGAGAGAGAGAGAACAAGAGTGAGGTGGGTGGCAGAGGGAGAAGGAGAGAGAGAATCCAAGCAGGCTCCACATCCAGCATGGAGCTCCATGCAAGGCTTGATGAGGGGCTTGATCCCATGACCCTGGGATCATGACCTGAGCCAAAATCAAGAGTCAGGTGCTTAACCAACTGATCCACCCAGGTATCCCTTTCCATTAATTTTTAAGTTACTTCGTAGCTACTTAGTAGGAAGTTAACTATGCACATCTGGGGTTTCCCTGAATGTTTTTAACTGAGTATATAGACTGTAGTCATCCAGTGATGTCACATTTAAAGCAAGACTAGTACAGAGCCAGGTCACTTTGGTAAGGAATCTTGGATGACCTCCATTTTGCCAGATCAGGTGCATGTTCGAGTGTGAAGCTTTTAATTTCTGTGTGTGTGTGTGATTTAATTTATTGATGTCCTGGTCTGAATGTATAATTTGATGTTGCTGACATTCTTAAACCAAGAGTTAAAATAGCCTTAACTACTTTACTTCATGTTTTTGTAACTTCATGTAAATATTTAAGGCAATTTTAAGCAGTCTTAACTATTCCATGGAGGGGTAATAGATTATATAGTCTAGGAAGGGCAGATTGGTAGAAGAGGTATTCTGTCCAATAAGGGGCAAATAAAAGTGAAAGAGTCCATGATGATTATCAGAATGGAGAAGCTAGAAAACTATGAAGAAAATTAGTATATGGGGAGGTTATGATAAGAAGGGAACAGAGTATTTCAAAGGGAAGAATATAGTAAAAAATAGCAAGTGTACGAGGCCCAGTTTTTATAAATGTTTAGTTACAAGTCTTTTTTCCAATTCCCTAGATCACAATTACTTGGTGAAGGATTCATGCCTTATTAGTTTTTTATCTCAAGGAAAGCCCACACACAATAGGTGTTTAATGGCTTTCTCATTACATTAAAACCTGATAGAAATGATTAACATTTGCCACACAACTCTGCCATCAATTTTCTTTGTCATTACCAAACCTAATAAATTAACCACTTTAAAACAAAAAATATGCCTTGGATATTCTTGGATCTTAGTGCAAATAGACCTTCTGTTCATAGTAGATGTTTCATCAAATGCATTGAGTAAACAAATCTACCTCAGACAAGTTGTCATCTGAATTTCTTAATTTTGCTGTCAAAATGGTAAATGGGTAGAAAAGAAAACTTGATTGTCTGAAGAGAGAAGTTTTCAAATCACCTATATAAATCAAATTTAGAAAATTAGAAAAAAAGCCCTAATCTCATTTCTATATAAACACTACATATGAAATGTGAATGGATATTGATATTCTAAATAATACTGATTACAGAAGTAATATTTTATACATTCATTAATATTGTATCTCACACATTGAAGAATACTACTAATGGGACTTATTTATAAAACAACTTTATTTTATCTCCCACTATGCTTTTAAGTTTATTCAAGACAAGAGATATTCTTCCTGCCATGGGATGACATTTTGGTCACACTCAGTCAGTATAAGATATTTCAGGTGAGTATTAAGAACATCCAACTCATCTAATAAGTAAGATTTACCTTCCAAATTCAAGCTATTCCCTGTCTCCCTGTCCTGGCCTATTATTGACCAGAAGTCTGCACTAAGAGAGCATACATATGTGTTCTTACCTCTCCTCAGAACAGGGTGAGTTGATTTGAAATGGGCAAAGGCGAGGAGGATCATAGTTGAAGAGGGCAGCGTAGTTGTATCATTGGAAACTAGCACAGTTCTATGCACTTTTCTTTTTTCTTTTGAGTTGTATCACAGCTTCTTCAGAGTTTGGCTCCTATGTCCCTAAGAATCCCTCACTTACACTTGTAAGCCCTTACATGCAGGCCAACGCAACTCTCTTCTGGCTGATTGTTTAATGGTTTTCAATCACTAAGAGTCCTGTGAGTTCCTGATTGTCTCTCAGGTTAGGTCTCTTCATTTCTTAAGATCAGTATCAACAAGAAGACACATTGTCCCTCTCTTGTGGATGGCCACAGGATGCATCCTCTGCTCTACAAGGCCACTTTTTTTTCAATAGCTAACCAACTCACCCTTCATCTTTTAATTTCCCAGCTTGGAGTCAGAAACTTTTTCTAGGTTTGACCTGTGTGTCATCACAGCAATTAGTAATCGGTTGCCAACTTGATAATTTAGAAAGTTTCATTATAGTTTACCACCTCATTTTGGAATAAGATTTCCATTGCACTTTAATATATTAGTGAAAGTCCCATTTTGATATTTTATCACTATAATATGAAGTAATAATAGATATAGATTCTTTCAGAATACCAAAATCAATATTTCTCAGATATATTTTCAGGGGCAGATTAGACATTTAGCAATGTCTAATTCATTAATTCATTTAGTTATGGCTGATTTTGATATACTACTTTTCAAAAATTAAACTTATTCCATTCAGACATTCAAAAGAATGTTTGATAAGGACAGAATATGAAAATAAGTGTGGTAGTAATGTTGTCCTTTAAAAAAAAGGATAAATATTCAGGAAAATTCATTTAAATAGCCTTTTTATCTTTAAGAATGTCTAGGATTTTGCTGAAAGCCAAGTCCCTGTGTTATGATTTGACATTTAATGTTCTCAATAAAATCAGTGTTAACTAGATAAAATACATGTCAGTTTGGGGAAGTTCTGCCCTGATAAATTCATATCTTAGCTATTTTATAAAAGAAAAAGAAATCATTTTATAAGAACAAGGAAAGCATTACTTAAGTTTGCAAAGAAGCTATATTCTGAGTCGTCTTAATTTCATTTCTGAAATGTAATTAGAAGTTGTTGATCTTCTCTTTCAGTCACTGATAGTTAAAGCAGAGGAGAAGGTAGAAATTAACATATAATCTTCAATACTTACAATGAGTTCCAGTGCTTCTATTATGCCCTTTGATTGCTATGTTCTGAATATTTTTGTTCCTCCAAAATTCATATGATAAAATTCTGTACCCTCAAAGATTAGAAGGTAGAGCATTTGGGATGTGCCTAAGTCATGAGAGTAAGGCCTCATGAATGGGATTTGTATTCTGTATTTAAAAAAAAAAAAAAATTTTTAATGTTTATTTATTTTTGAGAGAGATACAGAACACAAGTGTGGCAGGAGCAAAGAGAGAGGGAGACACAGAATCCAAAGCAGGTTTTAGTCTCTGAGCTGTCAGTACAGAGCCTGACGTGGAGCTCAAACCCACAAACCCTGAGATCATGACCTGAGCTGAAGTGGGATGCTTAACTGACTGAGCTACCCAGGCGCATCTTATGAAAGAGATCCCACCGAGATCCCTATTCCTTTAGACCATGTGAGGACACAGCAAGAAGACACTTGGAATGAACCAGGAAGAGGATCCTCAACAGACAGAACAATCTGGTGCCTTGATCTTAGACTTCCAGCCCCCAGAACAGTGAGGAATAAATTTCTGTTGTTTACAAGCCACTTAATCTGTGGTATTTTGTTATAACAGCCTGAATGGACTAAGACAGTTGTCTAGAAGTAAATATATTTCACATAAATCCTATGTGGAGAGAGTCACAATGTATTTTGGTGTAATCAAAAATAATACTACCATAATAATAAATAAATTAATGCAATGTCTAATGCATAAAAATGTTAACATTCTTTTCTAATTTTCCACATGGCAATCATATTTTTAACAATAAATGGTTCTTATAATTATAAAAACAGATCCTCTTAACAGATTCTCTTGCAAACTTTCACTGATATGTCTACTATTGTGATTGCTATATATAACACTTGAACTAAAAACTCATACTTAAATAAAAATTCACTATAGTTATAAAATATTAAGAAGCATATAATATATAATATATATGAATAAAAGAAGCATATGGCTGGAGAACTGAAAAATTGTTTCAGAGTTTTATAAAGGTAATGCCAACATCCCACGGGGCATTTTATTGCAAAAATGTTACAATTTATCTCATTTCTCAGATGTTTGTATCTAGTGTGATGCTGGTTCAAGCTCAGGCGTGGCTACAGATGGTGTGAAGGGATGATCTGATTAATTTTCCATAAATATAGCCCCTTCTTTCTAACACAGTGTTTACTACCCATGCACATGTGTTCACACACACATGCACGGACACACACACACAGCAACAACAAGGCAAGGAGACAAAACTATGTAATAAGGTGAACTGGCACAGCATGAACTGACCATTCATGGCTGCCCTTAACAGCTTGATAGTTATTTTCTCTGTCCCCTTCTTGTTCCCCTCCTCTTCCTCCTCTTTCCACCACCTCCTTACCCTTCTTCTCTCTTGTCCCCTTCCTCCTCCCTCCTCCTTCTCCTCCTCTTTCTCTTACTCTGCTTTTCCTCTTTCTTCTCCTTTAATTTTCTTTAACCTCCCCTTGTCTCTCCTTCTTCCACCCACCTTATCATTGGAAGAGACAAATGACTCAAGTCTGAGGAATTAAAAGCCAATTTTGGGTATTAAGTATGCAACTGGAAGGCTGAAAAGACAGGCACTGCCTATAGAGAGACATAATGTCCTCTAAAGAGTACTCAGGAGCTCAGCTGTGTTTTTGAATTACTAAATTCTCTCCAACTCCCCTCTCCCTCGCAGCCATCGGAGACTTTGAAGCTCTAGTGTCTCAGTCCAGGCTGTGTCTTTGCTCAGAACGCTAAATTAAATCAACTTCTGGAACCAGCAAGGCCACTACACTCATATGAAACCATTCTTTTGCATATAGTACAGCCTCCTTATTGCACACACAGCATCACGGACCTTGACAAAAATGTGATTATTATATTGTCTTATTCATAACTATAAATGTATGATACATTCTTTTAACTTATCCTATATATTTGATTATATAATAATTTATTATCACATTATATTATATAATAAAATTATTTTAATAGATATTAAGTATACATAAAAATCCTTCTCAGTTTTCACTTGTGATCTCCTAATCCCTCCCTTTGACAAAAAGCTGTTTTCCTTCAAGCACCTTGTTTCAAAACTTCCTTAGGCCAACATCTTTAAGCAATAGAAAAAATTAATACTGTAGCTCACCAGTTCCTTTATGGGGAAATTCTGCTTACTCTGTTACCATACCAGTAACTCTAAAATTTTGATTAATGATGAAAAACTCATTCCCTTTTTTTGACTTTGTATTAACATATTTGCTAGCTTTCAATTTTCCATTTCTCAAGACAATGCCTCAAGCTTTAATACATTATTCAGCTTTATATTTTCCAATATGAAATCTTGCTACCACAATTTTCCTAAATATATAGTTAACTCTCAAATATTCACTCAAATACCAAGCCCAGCGAGGTGTGCAATGTAATATGGGTAGATAAGATTAAAATCCTGACTCTAAACACTTTTCCATTTATATTTAAAAAAAATTTTTTTTAATGTTTACTTATTTTTGAGACAGAGAGAGACAGAGCATGAGCAGGGAAGGGGCAGAAAGAGAGGGAGACACAGAATGTGAAGCAGGCTCCAGGCTCTGAGCTGTCAGCACAGAGCCCGATGCGGGGCTCGAACTCACGGACTGTGAGGTCATGACCTGAGCCGAAGTTGGACACTTAACCGACTGAGCCACCCAGGCGCCCCTTACATTTATATTTAAATATGTATATATTTTTCTGTTTTTTCACATTCATTCAAAGCAGATAAATAACAAGTAAAGTAATCCACATTGAAGAACTAATAGAAGATTTATTGCACTCCGTCTGGTTTCCTGTTGCTCTCCCTTACCCAACGCTTACATGAATGTTATTTTGCATAGGAAATGAGCTACTTTTCTCTCTGTCTGGTGCAACATTTTTTCTCTTTAAAATGTTCTCTACAGGTAGTTATAAGGAGCTTTTAAGTACAGGAAGTGAACAGAGCACATCAAGAAGTCAAGACCTTTTAACTGCATTTAGTGAGTAACATAGATATTAATAAATTCAGTATTTCGGTAGAATTGCTTTGTCATACTTGAAAATAGACTGTATTCCATTTTCTTAACTGCATAAAATCCCCATAGAAAGTGAAGCAAGCTGAAAGAAATGTACTCTATAGCTTCAAAAGTAAGGTGCACATTGAGTTAAAACCTAATGAGATTCAATTCTAGAATTTGGAGGATAATGGAGCCAAAAAACAATCAAGTATATTATACATTTCACTGTTGTTTTTCCTAAGATAGTTTGCTTCAATTATGAGTCCATTTGGTGTATCTATAAAAATCCACCAGCAGGGCTCTCCCTTGCATTATAATTTAGAAACAAATAATTTATTTTTTTATTTCGTTGGAAGACAATATAACCCCTGAAAGCCCTAAAAAAACTAAATATATTGAATTACAAAGTGAATGACTAATGTTTACAACCTTATACTTGCTTGTGCTATTTTTGGTCAATTCATCATTAATCTAGTAGTGTTATAAATATGTTATTTAATATTAAAATCTATATTTTTTCTTTTAGTTTAAAAAGAATAATAGATCAAAAATGTACACACAAAAGTTTGTAACATTATTAAATGAAAATTGAAAAGAATGCCCATATTTATGGCTAGCTGTTAATCTTTTGAGCATGTTGTTATTTTCATCATGAAACTAAAAACTTCACACTAAATTGTGTGTTTTTGCCTTTTTTTCTCTTTTGAGATAAAGTAATGGGCTTACTCGTTTCTCTTATGACAAAATGATTAGTCATGTGTTCAAATCACTGTGTAATACCTGGGTAATAACAACATATAATGGAAAAATGAATTATGGAAAAAAGTCTGACAGTGAAGTCAAAATAACCTTGTCATTTGACTCGGCCTATAGTATCTCATTGGAGTTATTCTACTTGCACTAAGCTTCATAGCCTTACATGGGTTCTTGTTGTCTCCTATATTTTCAGAGAGTTTCTCCTTGCTGGGAAATATTTTTATATTTCATCCTTTGGAGCCCAATCACTTGACTGACTCTTTCAATATCATAACTCCATTATTTCCAAGAGTGAAAAATATTTATTTTATGTCATAATTACATAGAGTCATTTCATATATTTTACATAGCTGGTGAATTATAAATTGGTCTCAAAGAGCCCTAGTTGAATATATCTTAAGACTAGATGTTGTAACAAGCAAACTGATAGATTATTTACCTACAATTCATGTGAGTACCTGAAGTTCTAAAGGGATAAGAACATATCATGATAAGGGAGCCTAAAAGGTTATGGATCTATGGCCAGACATTTATATGGTATCAATATATTCTGGGTAATGAAAGATGCTATCAACATCAGGGGATGTGTGAAAAGAAGTAATGGTTTTCAGAGTAGATTGATAATGTTATTCAGGTATGTATGTTAGAAATGAACCTAGTGCAGGGATTTTTATGTGATAGTTACTTTAGCTGTAGTCCACAAAGGCAATACATGGTGACAAATCAATGTGTCTTTGTTTCCATCTGTGTTGTCTCTGAACCATTTATCAGTTCTGCTACTGAGAGTCCGATCACATCTAGGAAAATGAGCCTATGGTAAAACATTTTCTCTTTTATGTGGGTAACACTTTTCTGCACTACAGATTCAGTGTGGTGCAAAGAATTAGCTTGAATGTAAAAATTAACTCACTATCAAATATGCTGAAATTCAGGCAATTACATTTGTATACATCTTTTTAGTTTAAAAAGACAAATATAATGCATTTAAATAAATGTGCACAAATGGAAGATAATAAATGGGCAACAAATAATAAATTTAAACAAACAATAAATTTATTTATTTTTTTTTTCAACGTTTATTTATTTTTGGGACAGAGAGAGACAGAGCATGAACGGGAGGGGCAGAGAGAGAGGGAGACACAGAATCGGAAACAGGCCCAGGCTCTGAGCCATCAGCCCAGAGCCCGACGCGGGGCTCGAACTCAGGGACCGCGAGATCATGACCTGGCTGAAGTCGGATGCTTAACCGACTGTGCCACCCAGGCGCCCCAACAAACAATAAATTTAAATAAACATTTGAAATAATAATGTATGGACCTTCCTTGAAGATTACGTTTTAAATTTTGGCTAAGCAAAATGAATAATTCAAAGTTGTGTACCTGTGGGGCGCCTGGGAGTCTCAGTTGGTTAAGCATCTGACTTCAGCTCAGGTCATGATCTAGCTGTTCATTGAGTTGGAGACCCCCCATCGGGCTCTGTGCTGACAGCTCAGAGCCTGGAGCCTGTTTTGGATTCTGTGTCTCCCTCTCTCTCTCTCTGCCCCCCCCTTCACTCTGTCTCTGCCTCTCTCAAAAATAAATAAACATTTAAAAATTTAATAACAAATTTGTGTACTTGTAATTTGCTTAGGGTGTTTGCAATAGTCATGCAGAACAGTCATGTATTTGGATGGACTTTGCAGTGCTCTTTTCTAGTGCATAAAGTGCACTAAAATAGGATGAAAGGCAATGTGTTAATGGACTTTATAGTAGATACCAAAGCTACCTCCCCACTCCTTTTCACAATCATTTTAATCTCTTACCTATAACAATGACATATAGTAATCAACAATTACCCAACCATTAAATTCTTATGCTTAAGAATTTTATTGTGATGGGATTGATGACTGTGGGAAGATAAATGAACAGATTATAAAAGTGTTAGCAGTTCAAACAAGAGGCTGTATCATCTTCAAGAGTTAGAGAATGTCTTCATAGTACACAAATTTCAGCATGGAAAGAAATCTTAAAATTCATCTAGGAAGATTGTTTGTTACCTTTTCAGAAATTCCACCCCTGTTCCCTAGAAATGTCTACCTCAGGCTCAGCCAACATCTAAATTTATACTTTTTTGATCATATATGTCTGTACTGTTCATGCAATATCCCTTAGCCACATGTTGCTATTTAAATTATTTAAATGAATCAAATTGAAATGAAATTTAAAATTCTGTTCCTTTGTCATACTAGGCTACTTTCAAGTGTATAATAGTCACGTGCAGCTGGTGCTGGCATATTGAATGGTGCTGATATGGAAGAATAATTCTTTTATATGGAACCCTTTCATAGATCTCCTTCAGGCTTTCTTTTCCAACTTAAGCCTCCTGAATTTATTTCAGCTATGCCTTTTGCCCTCAACTACCGGCCCTTCACTTGTGAATATAATTTTCATGAGCCACTGTTAACTTGAATTCCTTATAGGAATTTCCCCTCTACTAGCCTGCAATGCTTCTAGTCTTTGTTATTTCATTCAATGGAAATCATTCATACAATTGCTCTAACCATGATCATCAGTAGTATTCTTGATTAACCACTGTCTCTCACATTGAGAAGTTCTGCCATTTCTAGTTGCAAAATAAATATGGCAGGTCTATCCTTTCTCTTGTCTACATGGCCATGGACCCCCATCTAGTTCAAGCCACCATCATCTCTAGGTCTGAATGAATATAATGTTTTTTTTTTAAATCTCTCTATTTATATTCTTGCCCTCTAAACCATTTTTTTTTGCATATTAGCTATTATAAACATTAAAGATAAAAGTCACAACCCGCATCATCCTTGTGTTCTTGTGTAATCCACTATTTATTATCTTTGAAGCATAGCATATTATTCCATTAAGAAAACGTATGCAATGAACTGGTTGCAAGAAACATATCATAGTGGTTAAGAAAGAAGGCCCTCTATAAGCCTGTTTAGTTTAGAATCCTGACTTACTGGCAATGTGATTTTGAAGAACTTACTTAACTCTTGTCCCTCCAACTCATTCCCTCCTTGTCAAATACAGATAGGAACAGTTCCTTTCTCAAAAGATTGTTGTGAGGCATAAATGAATTGATTTAGAATAGTAGCTGACATGTAATAATTTCTCAGGAAATATTCAATATTATTCTTGCCAGAAGAAAAAGGCACAACATTATTCTCACTTATGCATACTCATTGCATTGTAGACTCAATGCCTACCCTCTGTTTAGTTTCTTTAACCTACTAAGTTTTTTACCAACTCCAGATTTTCACTCAGAGCCTGAAATGCTCTCCCTTGTTTTCCCCAAACTGGCTTATGCTCAGTCTCATTTGGCTGATTGTTACCTTCTCAGTATACACTACGTTGAAATTCTAGGTTTGTATTTATCAGACTCTAAAATTATTTCATTTGATTACTTTCTAATCATTATCAGTATGTTCAATTAATTTTTTACCTATTTTCTTGCTAGGTGTCTGCGGTTCTCTCTTGTTCACATCTATTCTTTGATGCCTCATAGGTCATAGGTCATAATAAAAATTAATTGACTTATTCAATGCAAGCATGAATTAATGAGTATTTATAATCCCAAATTTTAAGCATATCATGACCAGAACACAAGACAGTGGTACAAAAGTATTTTTACTCATTCTACAAGTTATTTTGTATAACAATATCACACTTTTTTGAGTATTTATTTATAGTGAGCTTATTCTGAATCAAAATCTTTGTGTATTTTTTTTTTACACATGTGCAACATAATTTTGGGTTTGAGGTTTAGTGTCTTCTTTAAAAAAATTTTTTAGCGTATTATTTATTTTTGAGACAGAGAGAGACAGAGCATGAACAGGGGAGGGTCAGCGAGAGGGAGACACAGAATCTGAAACAGGCTCCAGGCTCCGAGCTGTCAGCACAGAGCCCGATGCGGGGCTTGAACTCACTGACCGTGAGATCATGACCTGAGCCGAAGTCGGCCGCTTAACCGACTGAGCCACCCAGGTGCCCCTAGTGTCTTCTTTAAAGAAGATATTACTAAAGTTCATCTCATGGGACTAAAGCTATTGATGTATTTCATAAACTTGGTAATCATTTTCAGAATACAGTATTTGATATTTTTTGATAGATAGGCAAGAAATGACCTGTTAGCATTTCAAATATGAATATCTGCTAATAAATGGATAGTATTGGTGTGTAAGTGCTTATTTTCTCACGTGGAGTTGATGATATTTTGATTCACAACTTAGTGTCAACCTCACATATCTACCTATTTGCAGACAGAGAGCTAGAATCAGTAGATTTCAGAAACCTTGCAGAATAGCTTGCAGAATAGCTTCCAATGAGGTTGCTTATTACATAGAAACAGGAAAATGAGTTCCATCAGCCCAGGCTCAGTCAAGTAAAAAAGGTGTTAAAATAAAAATTACAGAGTTAGCAGCTTATGCCATCTTAACCTCAAAGACCAGTAAGATATCCTTGTGAATTGTTAGATATGTGACTTCTCTTGTGTGGAGGCTAGAATAAGCAGTAGGTGAATTCCCATTCACTCTGGTCTTTACAGGGAGTAGAATAGAATGACATTGGATATATGAGAGGGGGAATTAAAACATCTTTTTTCCATCACTTAAAGTCATTCTTAAATATCATCCCTAATTAAAAAAATACATATATTGCTTCTTCCCTCGCTATAGTTTACCATTTTCTCTCTGATATACATTATTTCAGATATCCACCACAAAAATAAAATGTCTTTATATGAGATCATTTTTTAAAAGCAAGGATTTATGTATAGGCTGAGAATAGTGTGAGATAACCAGGCCTTAGGAAAAATTGAAAACCTTCTAGTTGCATAGTGCAAAAGTTAATAAAGAGAGAGAGATGTGGAAGGAGATTGAGGACTGTGGATTCAGACTACAGGTGATTAAGCTAGTTGGTGTAAAAGATACCACACCAGAGTGATGAACTCAGTGACCAGATATATCAAGCTACTTTCAACTGAACTGCCCCACTAATGAAAATGGACACAGGGGCGCCTGGGTGGCGCAGTCGGTTAAGCGTCCGACTTCAGCCAGGTCATGATCTTGCGGTCCGTGAGTTCGAGCCCCGCGTCAGGCTCTGGGCTGATGGCTCAGAGCCTGGAGCCTGTTTCCGATTCTGTGTCTCCCTCTCTCTCTGCCCCTCCCCCGTTCATGCTCTGTCTCTCTCTGTCCCAAAAATAAATAAACGTTGAAAAAAAAATTAAAAAAAAAAAGAAAATGGACATAGGCTCTGGCTGTTGTTTTCTTATAAAAATAATAATCAACCATGAAAATATTTTGAAGCTCCATTTCATTTTTAATTTAATTTTTTTTTTCAACGTTTATTTATTTTTGGGACAGAGAGAGACAGAGCATGAACGGGGGAGGGGCAGAGAGAGAAGGAGACACAGAATCGGAAACAGGCTCCAGGCTCCGAGCCATCAGCCCAGAGCCCGACGTGGGGCTCGAACCCATGGACCGCGAGATCGTGACCTGGCTGAAGTCGGACGCTTAACCGACTGCGCCATCCAGGCGCCCCTCCATTTCATTTTTAACAGTGAAAGTAGCCTCAGGACATTTTTGTGCAATTGTTGATTATGCTCATTGAAAAAAAAACACAGCAATTTGTAACTGAAATTATCTGTATCTGTATTTGATGTTTTTAATGGTACAAGAGGTATTCACTAAATCATTATCTTATAACACTTGAATAAAGCAAATTAGATAAAATTTTAATAGGGAAAGTGGCACATCAAAAATGACACTAAATAATTTTCATTCTAGATCAAATATAAACAAATACAATAGAGTCATGGAAGTGAGCTTAATCATTTCAGATATCAAGGCTTCATTATGATCTTTAAACATGTTACATGCTGTGGCTATCAAATTAAGTTGTACATCAGAATCCACACTGTTCTAGAGGTTACACATAAAGCTTTGTAAAACTTTGATTGTGGTTCTCACCATTTAATATTTAAGAGAGCATGCAGTACCAAACTGAATAAAATGACTGAACAGAAAAGATTGAAAAGATTAATATCAAATAAACTTCATCAGGCATACTGATGACAAATAGCTATTACAAAAATATTACAAAATGCTTTTAGAATTTTTATATTCTATTTAATTCATTTCTCTGAATAATATCAATATTGCTACCTTGCAGAGTATCATTTTGTAAATCAAGAAAGTAATGCTTTATGTAATCCAATGTAAAGTATTGAGTTTATTCTTAAATATTTATTTAAAAGTTTTTAAATAGTTTTATTATAAACAGTATAGTAGGTATGAATATGAGTAAAATATGTCCCTAACTTCAGTGAACTAAGTCTAGTAGGGAAGTGCAGGAGCAGGATGAACACCATTTTATTATATTTCATGTTCTCATTTAATGTTAAACATATGACATATTTATTATTATTTCAATCATAGCCAAGAAAAATTAATCTCAGAGAAAGTACTTGACTTACTTAAAATTCCAGTTGGTTTGAAAATATGGAAACAGAATTTGATTCCATATGTGCCTTGGTCTAAGGCATATGTTCTTTGAACTGTATTACATAGCCATCCACAAAGCCAAGGCTTATATCTCTATCAGCTAAAAGCATATGACATATAAGCAGATACTCAGTTTAAAATGAAATAGAGAGGCAAAGGAAAAGTTTCCTCTCTTCAGATAGAGCAGAAGAAACTTGGTGCCATCATGACTGAGGAAGGCTTAAGAGCTGCTAATCAGGAAGTTGGGCAATAAAGGATATGTGGAATTTTAGTAGGTAGAACTGATAAGAAAGCCACTTCTGAAGGGGTAGGAAGTACATGGGAAAGAAACATGCCTTCCTTAAATATATTCTAGATATTTTCTGTGACGAACATTTTAATAACAGATTTTCTATGAGACGATGCTTTTATGCTTATATGAAAGTCATTTACCTGCTCTATGCGGGCACTACCTGCATAAATAATGCAATACTCAATGGCTAAAGTTTGTACCAGTTGTATTTCATATAATTGTTGATCAGATAGAAAACGAATCCTTGCCTAGTAGACTTACCTTCTAGGGTGGTCATGTTCTTCTATTTCTTAAGCTTTGGAAGAAAATGGTTTAACTTCTACAGCAATACCTATCGGAGCCAGTTTGTACAATATTGATAGAGGTAGAAAATCTAATTTTCAGATTTTGGATTATAATATCTTGAAGGGTAGAGAAATCTGATTGTGTAATAGTGGGTTAGTTTATTAGAGGTAAAGTGGTTGGCTTATATTAAATAAATTTTCCAGACCTCAAATTCAATACCAACTTTACAACTTGCTTTTCTCATTTGATAAAATATCATGGGTATTCTTTCAAGTTGATTAATATAGAGATTATTCATTTTTGAAGTAGATGTGTAGACTTTTGTATTACAAATGAATGTCAATTAACTTATTTATTCTCTAACTAATGTATATTAATATTTATGTCTTTCTAAAAACTCCAAAATAATGGTGTAATAAATATTCTTATGACTATATTCTTATATATTAGGCTGGGGTTGAGTTGTGATAAGATAAATCTTCCAAAAGAAAAATTATGACTCAAAGCCTGCTTTATGCCTCAGGTTTTAAAATCATATGGTCATCTCAATAGATTCAGGAAAAGCATTTGACAAAATTCAACATCTTGTCATGATAAAAACTCTCGAAAACTGGGTATAGAGAAGCATATCTCAACATAATGAAGTCCATCTATGACAAGTCCAAAGCTAACATCATCCACAGTGTTGAAAAACTCAAAGCTTTTCCTTTCAGATCAAGAAAAATACAAGGGTATCCGCTCTCACCTGTCCTAGTTGACATAGTACTGGAAATCATAACAGGAGCAATAGGGCAAGAAAAAGAAATACAAGTCAACCAATTAGAGAAGAAGAAATAAAAGCATCTGTTTGCAGATAACATGCTATTATATTAAGAAAATCCTAAACACTCCATTAAAAAACTGTTAAAATTAATATATGAATTCAGTGTAGTTTCAGGACAGAAAACCAACATATGTAAATCAGTTGTGTTTATATGTACCAAAAAGGAACTATCAGAAAAATAAATTAAGAACAAGTGTTGATGAGAATGTGGAAAAAAAGGAACCTCTTGCACTGTCGGTGGGAATGGAAAGAGGTACAGCCACTGGGGAAAACAGTATGGAGGTTCCTCAAAGTTAGAAATAAAACTACCCTACAATCCAGTAATCACACTACTGGGTATTTGCCAAAAAAAAAAATACAAAAACACTAATCGAAAGGGATACACACACCCCTATGTTTATAGCAGCATTATTTACAAACGCCAAATCATGGAAGCAGGCCAAGTGTCCATTGATACATAAATGGATAAAGAAGATGTGGTATATGCACACCGTAGAATACTATTCAGCCATAAAAAGAATGAAATCTTGCCATTTGCAATGATGTGAATGGAGCAAGAGAGTATAATGCTAAGTGAAATAAGTCAGAGAAAGAAAAATACCATATGATTGTATTAATATGTGGAATTTAAGAAACAAACAAAATAATGAGTAAAGGAAAAATGAAGAAAGAGAGAATGAGACAGAGAGAGAAAGCAAGAAAAAGACTCTTAATTATAGAAAACAAACTGATGGTTACCATAGGAGAGGTGGGTGGGATGATGGGTAAAGTAGTGATTGGTAATATTATCACAGCAAGGAATGCACTTGCTGTGTTGAGCAGGAAGTGTTGTATGGAAGTGTTGAATCATTAAAATGTATACCTGAAACTAATATAACACTGTATATTAACTATACCAAAATTAAAAAAAATTAAAAAGAAAAAAAACAAAAAGAAATTAAGAAAACAATCACATTTACAATAGCATCATGAAGAAAAAAACAAAAAAACAAAAAACAAAAAACTAAGGAATAAATTTAACCAAGGAACTAAAAGTTCTGTGCCTTGAAATTATAAAACATTGACAAAAAAAAGTAAGAAGGTGCAATAAATGGGGAGGTATTCTGTGTTCATGGGTTTGAAGAATTAATATTGTTCAGATGTCCATTCTATCCAAAGTGACCTACAGATTCAGTGCAATCTCTACCAAAATTTAAATGCCATTTTTCACAGACAAAGAAAAAAAATAGAATTGGTATAAAACCATAGAACCACAATGAGATATCACCTCATACCTGTTAAGATGACTATTAATAGAAAAAAATAACAAATGTTGGCAAAGAGGTGGAGAAAAGGGAACCCTGGTCTATTGTTGGTGAGAATGTAAACTGGTACATCCACTATGGAAAACAGAATGGCGTTTTGCAAGAAATTAAAGTTGATCCAGCAATCCTACTTCTGAGCATATATCTAAAGGTCATGAAATCACTATCTTGAAGAGATATCTGTACGTCTATGTTCATTGCAGCATTATTCAGAATAGCAAGGTATGGAAATAGCGGATTAATGGATAAAGAAAATCTGATAGACAATAGAATAATATTCAATCCTAAAACAAAATGGAAACCCTGCCAGCTGTGACAATATGGATAAACTTGGAGGATATTATGCTAAGTAAAATAAGACGGCAAAGAAAGACAAATATGGTCTGGAATCACCTGTATGTGAATCTTAGAAAAAATTGAATGGTGGAAGAGAGTGTAGAAAAGTAGTTGCCAGGGCTGGTATTTGGGGGAAATAGAGGAATGTACAGCAGCACAAAATTTCAGTTATAAGTTGAATAAGTTCTGAGGTCTAATGTATAACATAATAACTATAATTGATAATACTCTATTATATAATTAAAATTTGTGAAATAGGCTTAAGTATTGTCACAAAGAAAAAGGAAATTAAATAATCCACACATTCAACTCGAAGTAAGATGAATAAAGAAAATGGAATATTAATGAAATTGAGCTCAGATTATAACCAAACTAAAAATAATCAATAATGAATAAAGAATACGTAAGACAAACATACCCTCCCCCAAAAAAACCCTGCTTAAAATATCATTGAATTAGGGAAAAAAAACCTCTAAAAAGTGTGTTCAAAATTTTTTTTTAAATTGAAGGCACACTTAAATAATATTTTGGATAAAAACAGTAAGGCTGGTTGAATGAAAGCAGGTGACAAGAGCTGAAAGATTTGCTTTGGTGCTTTTCACCTGGATTTTACTTTCAACTCAGTCTCTTAATACCTGTATGATATGTAAGTTAGCCACTCTATGTGTTAACTTTTTCATGTGTAAAGTGGATTTGCAACATTACCTAACTCTTGAAACTTGTGTGAATATTACATCATTTAAATGCTTAATACTTATCTCATGTAAATAAACTAATATAAGTACTCAATAACTATAAGCTAACATGATCTAAATGGAAAACCAAAATAGAATATTTTCACTAACAAATTTAAAATCCTAAGTTAAATAGACACTTTTCTAGGAAAAATATAAATTTTGAAATTTAATTCAAGGTAAATTGGCCACTTGCTATGAAACAATAAACTTTAAAAAAACTGAAGATATGGATTAGGAAGGATATTTATAAAGCCATGAAGTTTTATAGTATATTGTTCCAAGATTTAAGAAATAGAAAATTCTTATTTTATATAAAGACATTGAGACTAATATAACCCTGATATTGGAATATTATTTATATACATTAATTTATCTTTCAAAGAGTCATAGGACTCTAAAGTGCATTATTTTGAAATGTCTCCCTTTTTGAAATAATCATGTTTCCATCTTGGACTTCAAAGTATTTGATTAGACTTGATAACAAAAATAATAGGCTTAATTTGATACTCATAATAAACATGTATTTATAATAAAAATGTAAACATAATAGTAAAATAGGGCTTAGTCCAAACTTATTCTATTTTTTAATCTCCAATCATTTATTTTTTAAGAACAAAGATCTGAAACAGAAGAAGTAGCTTTGTTTGACAAACAGGATTTTGGGTCCTCAAATATGAGGAATTTGAAGGACTAAACTTACTTTTACTAACCTTCTGGAGTGAACTCTGGGTATAACTCTTAATGAGTCTGTGTTTCATATTTGTGACTTTTCTTTCCCTAGTTAGATTGATCAGTTCCTCAAAAAGATAAATCTTGTTAGATACTACCTTGATTTTATGAGAAATGCAAATAGAAAATGTTCTGCTAGGTAAACAGTGTAGTTTTTAAAGTGTCAGATCAGATTATTAGAACTAGTTTCTCAATATAATGACTTCCATGTTTGTAATCACCTTCAAGTAGTTTAAACTCTTTGAAATTCTAAAGTTTTAACATTGAAATTTTGTTCTGAACCAAATTGCTTTCTCTTTTCATTCAAATAAATACCTGTGGGACTACTGTTTTTCACTGCTACCTTTGAATGTTGTCTTTGTTCTCATGAGCAATTTTGTTTGCCTTATTTCACAGCTTATACACAATTTTCAGCATTTTTCAGCGAAATGTTTAGTTTCTAACTTCCATGATTACATTCCATTCAGTTTAAAACAGACGATTGACTTACTGATTGTTTTATTTCTTTTTCCAAACCTCCATTCAATTATCAGTAAAGAAAAAAAAAGTTTTTTAAAGCCCTAGATTTGAAATGAAGTAGAAACCAGGGATAAGCAGACAATAATGATAGATAATAATAATAATAGATAGATAGATAGATAGATAGATAGATGATAGATAAATGCCCTCTCAATTAAAAAAAAAAAACAAAAAACAAAAAACTATTAACATGTTTTTAAGGACCAGTACAAATTTCCTTTCTCAAGAGAAAGATTTCTTTTTATTGAAAGTATTCCCCTTTAATCTGC
Organism: Puma concolor; assembly: GCF_028749965.1. Taxonomy (NCBI): domain Eukaryota; kingdom Metazoa; phylum Chordata; class Mammalia; order Carnivora; family Felidae; genus Puma; species Puma concolor. The sequence continues at coordinate 179,102,372 of NC_141667.1, forward strand.
AAACAAATCTTCAGTAGATCTGGTTAAAATTCTTTGAATTATATTTTATTTTCTAAGTGAAAAATACATAATTATATGCTCATATGGTATAATTTAAAACCATGTTAATCAAAGTGTGGTTCTTGAGCCATTATCATCATCATCTTCTGGGAACTTATGAAAATACAGAATCTCCTTTACTTACATAGAAAGAGTAAACATCTCAAGTCCTAAATGAATGTCACTGGAACCATTACCAATCTGTGCAAGAAATACTCTGTTTTCTTTTTTTCATTGTATACATTGTTAATTGTATCAACTTAATTCACACACATTTCATTTTGTCCCATAATTACTAAAAGTGCATCTAACTTGCTTCTTCCTGACTCTCAATCATTTGTGTCATATTCAGCTTCTATAATCATATCAATTCTCGCCCAACAAACTTTCAGTGATTATTGCTTACCGAATTAAATGATGCTCCTTTGTTTCACAGTTAAGATTTGTCATAATATGCCCCTCCGCTTTCCCTTTTCACATTATCTGTCACTCCTTGTTTATATATTCTACATTCCTGGTAATCTGACTGGTGTGTGTCTCTCAAACATGCATTATATTTTCCTTGCTTTCAGCTTCAATTTTTATGCCAGGAAAGAATTAAAGGAATGGTCCAATGGGGCAAAAAACTCAAAGAACACAAAAATGTCTTTAAAGTTGTACTTGAAGTTTGTCTCCTATTCCAGAAAAACATTGTATCTTAAAATACTAGAATATCTGTCAAATGAAAGTGATTTTCATACATTACAAGGAACCATGAAAAATCAGAAATATATAAAAAGATAATAATGGATAGGGAAGAATTTCATTTTTAAACTAGAGTCAAATATCTACACGCAAATTGTAGTCCACTTCTATCATATTTGAAGAAATAATAGCAAGGGGATGACAGATATAATATACTTCAGAGTTAAATACTAAATTAGAAGTTTCTAAATAGTAAACATATACAATGAATATAGAGGTCATGAAAACATGGACAGGAGAATGGGTTTTAAACCATTTGGAAGTATTTCTTTCCTGGCATATTGTGTTCTAACATCTAGTAATTTAGATTCACATTTCTTTCTTTATAAGTGTGAATACAATTTTCTCTACTTTAAGAGATGCGATGAGCTTGTCTAGTAAAATATTCTTTATTTTGATCCTTCTAACACTCACACAACTTTCATGCATTGCACGTTAGCACCCCTTATTTCCTTTTGTGTGCCAGATTCAGATTTTCATACCTTGATTAGTGAAAGAATATTTTGAACTATTACACGATGCTGCTGCCAGCTGGCTCTAACAAATCAGTTTTGTCAAAGTCACCAACTTTGCATATCAGTATGGTGTGGTTTGGAATGACTTTTATTTCATTCTTTTCATGTAATTTTATAAAATGAGTGTAAAATAAAAACAAGTATAAAATTCTAATGTCAGTTATTTTTTAATTTTTTAAAAATGTTTATTTTTAAAACTTTTTTTTAACGTTTATTTCTGAGACAGAGAGAGACAGAGCATGAACGGGGGAGGGGCAGAGAGAGAGGGAGACACAGAATCGGAAGCAGGCTCCAGGCTCCAACCATCAGCCCAGAGCCCGACGCGGGGCTCAAACTCACGGACCGCGAGATTGTGACCTGAGCTGAAGTCAGATGCCCAACCGACTGAGCCACCCAGGCGCCCCATAAAATGTTTATTTTTGAGAGAGAGACAGAGCATGAGCAGAGGAGGGTCAGAGAAAGAGGGAGACAGAATCTAGCTGTCAGCACAGAGCCCGAAGTGGGGCTCAAAGCCAAAAACCGTGAGATCATGACCTGAGCCGAAGTCAGACACTTAACTGACTGAGCCACCCAGGCACCCCTAATGTCATTTTTTAAAGCATGGCTTATCTTTGTAACAGTAGAGCAAAATTAAAATTCTATTTGGCATGTGTAAAATTGTTAGCCTCCAATGGACAATTTTTGGACTTAAACTAGTTAACTATTAATTCAGTTGTGAAAAGAAAGTAATGAAATTAAGAAACAATATTGAGTTCTACAAAGAGAACATTAAAATAAATTCCATAGCAGCTGGTGTAATATTGAAACTTACTGTTTTTTTCTATATTGCAAACTCTGGGAAAAAACCGCACTTAGAACATCACTTTTTATATAGTTGACATACACTGTTACCTTAGTATCAGGTATACAACACAGTGATTTAACAATTCTGTACATTACTCAGTGCTCACCACACTAAGTGTAGTTACCATCTGTCACCGTCACTATACAACATTATTACAATATTGTTGACTATATTCCCTATGCTGTCCTTTTCAACCCAGTGACTCACTTATTTAAAACTAAAGGTTTGTACCTCTTAATCTCCTTTTCCTGTTTCACCCATTCCCCTACCTCTTCCCTCTGGCAACCACGAGTTTGCTTCCTATATCTGTCTTTTTGGTTTTCTGTGTCTGTTCATTTGTTTTGTTTTTCAGATTCCACTTTAATATGTTGATTGACTCCGTTTTTCTGGAATTGATGATTTTATGATTAAGCAAAATGGAAGGTGGTGCTGTCAAAGTCTTGCCTTATTGATAGAATTATTTTCTGTCAGGAGCTAATGTGGCTTTTTGTTTTTAGCACTGATCCATATCTTCAGGCCAAGATTGACAAGACTTTCTATGCAGTCATCAGAGTTCACTGTGGGTTTACTCTTATGTCCAAGTAGAACCTTCCAGGACCATTTTAATCCACCTTCTGCTACAGATCAGAGGCAACCGTTGTCTTTTGTGTCTGTGGCACCCAAAGCTTGGGATAGTTATTCTCCACCTTTACTGCAGTATAAGAATAGAAGTGACAAAGAGTATTATTTTCTCACAATTCCAGCAAAAGCAAATATTGCAACGTCTGAGTTTGTATTTAAAGTATTTAACTTTGTAACACAGAAGAATAAATACAAAAAAGCCTCTAATTAAGAATATGGGGCCCCTGGGGGCCCCTGGGGACACCTGGATGGCTCAGTCAGTTAAGTGCCCAACTCTGCTCAGGTCATGATCTCACATCATGGGATCAAGCCCTGCGTCAGTCTCTGTGCTGACAGCTCAGAGCCTGGAGCCTGCTTCGGATTCTGTGTCTCCCTCTCTCTGCCCCACACCTGCTCACATTCTGTCGGTCTCTCTCCCTCTCTCAAAAATAAATAAACATTAAATTAAAAAAAAAAAAAGAATATGGGTCCCCTGGGTGGCTCAGTTGGTTAAGCTACCGACTCTTGATTTTGACTCAGGTCATGATCTCAGTTTCTGAGATCCAGTCCTCTGTTGGCTGCACAAAACCTGCTTGGGATTCTCTCTCTCCCACTTTCTCTGTCCTTCCCCTACTCATGCTCTGTCTCTTTCTCTCAAAATAAATAAATAAACTTAAAAAAAAAAGAATATGTGACCCACGTAAAAAATTAACATTGTAAATAAAAATACACTATTTAAAGGACTAAATATTTTCAATAGGATTTCACCTAGTATTAAACTGACAACTCTTTGCAGAGTGTAGATACTCTATATATTTTTTCATGTCTATTCAGCACTGGCAAAGCAATTTCTCTTGTGCACTGCACTCTGGAGATATATATTTATGTACATATACACACATACATATATCTGGATGTGTGTGTGTGTATGTGTGTATGTGTGTACATATATACATATATACACACATACACACATACACACACACATATACATATATATTTATATGTATATTTGGAGTTCTTGAATTTTCTGAAAGCTTAGATTATATCATTAAGAATATGTGGAAGAAAAATAATAACATCAGATCTAACAGATTATTTGGAAAATATATTATGCCAGGTACTAAAGAAATTTCAGGGAGGATTCAAAATTACTAATTATTTGCATTGCTCCTATCTCCACTATATAATCCTATACTCCATGAGGTTATTTTCATAACATTTTCCTTTTAGTATTTTAAGATTTGAAGAAATTGATTCCTTTTAACAATCTCAACATGGCTTTGATATTTGAGGTAATCCAAAAGTAATTTCATTAGAAAATATTCTTGCATAGAACATAGCATTATTCTTACATTTGTTTTTACCTTTGAATTTAGAGAAATCTAAATTACTTACTTTTTACTGGTATTTTGCAATTGACTAAATATCAATATAGCCTAGTTTTCAATCATGTTATGCTTTATACTTTTGAAAATCTTTATATAGTCTAGTCAGTCATCGGAACATTCTGTTAATATGTAGTCTAAAGTATTTTAATATTGCTAAGCACCCATAGTATATATTTGCAAATGCTGAAAGTTTCTTATGACCTTTGTGAAAATTATAAAAATGATTATAAATGTCTCAACAACTAGACAGAACAAACAGCACTGGATTTTCCGGGAGTGTGATGTATAAGCCACAGAACATCTGTGCTATGAATGTTTAAATACATATGAAATCTGCCTTCATGCAGCAAGCACCTAGGAAAGCCAAATACATAATGGTGGTTTTATGAAATATTTTGGTCCTAGTGCAAGGAAATTTTATCTTAATATAATAGAAATCATGACAGATCTACAAAGCCCTGATAGGTGTATAACGGCATTCAGATCAGAATAGTGGTATTTGACTTGTTAAGGTCTCTGTGTGGCAATAATTGTGTTGCAAACAGACAAAAAATGATCAATATATTTTGGAGTTGATCTCAAGTAGTGTATTCTTGTCTCATATTAAAGAATCTTGTATATGTGTATTTAATAATATTTGAAGTACTCATCATATTAGCTGTTTTTTTTTTCTTTCCCATTTCTTATAAATCACCTATTGGTATGCTTTAGCATGTTCATAAATTAAGAGGAAAGTTCCTAGAAAGTAGCAAATTCTTCTATGCCTCTCCCCTGTTTTTTTCTTTATTTTACGTAATTTAGTATTTCTTAGATATCAGTTAGATAGCGTGACACACTCACTAATACTTGACTTTAAACTGAGGAAATGGCTGGGGCGCCTGGGTGGCTCAGTTGGTTGAGCTTCCGACTTCGGCTCAGGTCACAATCTCACAGTTCGTGGGTTCGAGCCCCGCATCGGGCTCTGTGCTGACAGCTCAGAGCCCGGAGCCTGCTTCCGATTCTGTGTCTCCCTCTCTCTCTGCCCCTCCTCCACTCACACTCTGTCTCTCTCTCCTTCAAGAATAAATAAACATTAAAAAAAATTAAAACAAAAATAAACTGAGGAAATGGCTTTATACATAAACGATATTGTTAATGAAGGGGAATGATTTTGCTGCTTAAATTTCTGTATTTTGCAATTTTCTGTTTAAAAATTGCATTAGGATTTCCAACAGTGCCTGACTCTTGAAGGAAATGTAGAATTTTGTGAATTAATTATTAATCATAATTTTTTGTAAGAACTATTGGACACAGACATTATTTTCAATACATTTTTTAAAAAGTTTTATTTATTTTGAGAGAGATGATGTGTGCACATGCATGAGTAGTGGTGGAGCAGTGAGAGAGGAAGATAGAGAATCCCAAGCAGGTATCATGCTCAGCACAGAGCCCAGCTTGGGGCTTGATCCCAGGAACTGTGAGATCATGACCTGAGCCAAAATCGAGTTGCACGCTTAATCCACTGAGCCACTCAGACACCTCTAGATGTAGATATTCTTAGACAGTATCCATATAGGCATGTGAAAAGCTTATATAAATAATAGCCATAATTAGCAATGAACATTGCTCCATAAAAACACAAACGCTCTGTCCTCTAATTTCACAAAAGCAAATTAAAACCAGTATTAATTCATTAATATATGATATGCCACGTCCAGTGCTAAGCCTATTACATCATGTATGTCCATAAGAAATTTCTAAGTAACAATTATTATCTCACTTTTCTACATCATAAAACCGAGTCTTCAAAAGGTATGTAACTTGATGAAGGTGTGCATAACTAGAAAGTGGCCAGGCTGTGGTGGGACCCAAGTCATCTGACTGTAGATGTAAAGTTCTCACCCATGTTCTACTGACGATTAGACAGCTAATAGTAATACCAATTCTCAGGGACTGCATTTCCCTTTTACTTTCAACACATTTTCATGCATACAAGATGTGTTCCATTGTTCTCTGATTTTGAATGGAAACATGAATAACACCGGAGAAAATTTTCACACTGTTTCCAATTGTGCTTCTCACATAGAAACTGACAGAAAGAAGGATTTTATCACATTATGATCAGTCACACTTGCAAATGCCATTTGAAGTGTCAGAGTGAAAATGTCTGCTCTTTCTGCTGTGCTCTTGGATGACTTATCTCTGTCATTTAATTTTAAAAAGCAAATATTTTGAACTATACAAATATTTCTGTTTATATATAAGCATAACAGAAAAAATCATGAATCAACATCTTTCTTTGCAGGATATAAATCATATTATCCTCAATTAAAATTTCAAAATCTGCCATAGTTTAGTGAACTTGTGTAATTTAGATTCTTTAATTAAATTTTATTGAGTGTAATTTTGTCTTCATCTGTATAAGTGAAACAAAAGGAAGATCTGGGGTTTGAGGAGTAGAAAAGGGTTTAAAAAAGCAGAAATAACTATATCTCCATTTAGTTTCCTGGTAAAAATATTTGAGCAAGTTTTTTCCCACAGAACAGAATTAAAAATGCATATACTCAAAATATTATGATTATTTCAACTTCCTGAAGAAGTTTTAGGAACAAAGAATAGACAACTAGAATAGACAATATGCCAAATTTCACTAATTCTAAACTATACCTGTGTGTGCATGTGTATATGTGTTTAACTGCTGAGAACATAGCAGCTTTGCTAAACTATATTCCTCTTTCTCATTCCAAGTGAGACATAAAATTATTTGCACTCCTTAATGGTTGCCATGATATTCTTGTGATGGCTGGAAGCTTGCATTTGTATAAATGCAATGCCTTTGCATTGTTTTTCATTTCTTAGGGGAAAAGGGAAGGCAGAGTAGATCATTGTGTTGGTCACTGAAACTATCTCCAAAATGTTTTAATTATTACCAACAAAGCACCTTACTTTAATTCACAATATTTATTCATTCAATATAATACAGTTTAACAAATCTAGATTGCTTCCTGTGTTCAAAGAGAGGCATGATTGCAGCCTTGTTTTCACCCACCTAGGTAATGAACTTTAAGATATTTATCTACTCAGGGCGCCTGGGTGGCTCAGTAGGCTAAGTGTCCCACTCTTGGTTTCAGTTCAGATCATGATCTCCCAGTTCATGAATTTGAGCCCGGTGTCCGGCTCAGTGCTGCTGGTGCAGAGACTGCTTGGGATTTTTCCCTCTTCCTCCCTCTCTGTCCCTCCCCTGTTCTCTCTGTCTCTCTGCCTCTCAAAATAAATAAGTAAACACTAAGAAAAAAAAAGAAATATATCTAATTGTCACCTTAATATTCTGTAAGTAATTATTTAAATGTAATGTATTGGGTTATTTTATTTTATTGGAATATAAGGCATATCTTATACTGGCGTAATTTTCTGCTGTTTTCTAGAATTCATGTTCGTTTTCTTCAACTTCCCAATTGTACTAAATTGGCTCCCTTGACACATTTTAATGATGTTTACCTAAAGAAAAAAAAACGCAAATTGGATATTGGAATAAATGACTTTTCCAAGCTTTAGGGAACCTCATTCCTATTTCAGATTGTTTTTGCTTCCTAATCGTGGATGATTTTAGGCTTGAATCAAATAGACAACTACCTATTTTGTTTAATTGGGAGATCTCTTATAAAAACCTCAACACTTAATTCACTTAATACCTACCATATATACACATTTCTAAATATTTCTTTCCCAGACCCAAACATATGTCTTCATTTCCTGTCATTTTCTTTGGATTTAGACATTCAATACAACAGCAGTTTCTATGTGAATTATGACTGCCAAATCATTGAGATCATTCTGTTTAGATGTCAGGGAGCAAAGGTACTTAGAAACTAGCCAACCCTTAGTGGAGAAACTTTTCTCTAATATCTATCTACACAGCCAGACCCACCTGGAGAAGAAGGTCATGCCTTTACAAGAGGTCAGAATATTCAGGGGAAAAGGGAGTTACTGAAAAAAATTAATGACAACATAGTAGAAAAAGTGAAGACAACTATATTTGGTAGAGAAATGGAGCCACTGGGCAGAAAATACGAAGATACTAGATCCAACAGTGGCTCCCAATACTGTCACTTTGAGCAATTCACAAAGGCCCTCTTAGATTATTACATAGGATGTTTGCCTATAGAAACTTTAAGGTTCTTTCCAATTCAGCAATTCTTAACATTTGATTTTAGAAATATATTTCTGCTTCTATTCTAAAAAATAATAACAAGGAAGGCAGAGAAGGGAGGAAATTATCCATCATTGATCCTGATTATACTATAACTACTAGTATTGAATTGTAATAATAATGAGGAGACAAATCACAACATATGCTGCGGCAGAAATAAGAGAGAAAAAAAAGAAAAATTTCCTAACACTCCAACATAAACTTACTGCTTTACTCAAGACACCACCAATAGCATCTTCCTTTTAAATGTTGTCATGGGGAGACTCTCATAGGTTTCTACTTTTCTACACAGCTGGGGATTATACAGAAAAGATTTATTTGGACAAAGTTAATTTGGCACATGTGATACCACCTGCTGTCTGCACTGTATATATTTTTTGCTTATTCTGAAATGGCTCTGATGTTATCATTTTGTCTTCAGGTACAGAAGGAAATAAAACACCCCCTACCACTACTCTCCTGCATTTGCCTTCCTCTTTTAAAAACACAGGGCCATAAAAAGATGATTTGCAAAACTGGAATGAAAGATCAGAATGTTATTTTTATTATGATGTTAATAATGTGCTTGCAAGGCATGCACTGCCTGCCATTATTACTGTTTGTTGTATGGAGCCTAAAAACCAATAACTGGCATTTGGTCCTTCATGAGATGATTCATCTAATCACTCATTACTGCCTCTTCCACTCCTAAAACCCATAAGCATATTATTACAATCAGTGGTGGTTAATTTTATGTCACCTTGAATGGGTTAAGAGATACCCAGGTAGCAGAGTGTTTCTGGATGAGATCAGCATCTGAATCAGAGCTCCTGCTTCTTCAACCCTTGGACTCCTGGTATTTAAACCAGGAACTCCTGGTTCTTAAGCCTTTGGACTTGGACTGATTTATACCAACATGTTTCCTAGTTCCAACCATGTAGATGGCAGAGTATGGAAATTCTTGGGGTCCATAACTGCCTAAGCCAATTTCTAAACAAATCTCTCTCTTTCTTTATTGGTTCTATTTCTCTGGAGAAACCTGTCTAATGTAACCAGGTTATTAATAAGCTTACGTTTTAAAATCACATAACCAACTTTTTAATAATGGAATGTTGCAATGGATAGTCTGTTCTCCAGGGGGAGGGGGGCACAGGGCATTATCAGCTACAAACATGAGCTCTGCTGTATTAAATTATCTATGTTCTGCTATCAGAGTGTGTACTCAGAAACTCTAAAGTTTGCTTTCTGTCAAGCTCTGGATTGACACTTGCTATTGCGGGAGTAACATATTTCCTTTTATTTGTCTTAATTTTACAGTTTAAAAGTTTTAAGGGATCACACCCGAGAAGTGAAAGAGGATACCTGGTGATCTTCAGAGGGACTCTTTTTGATAGGCTGTCCAGTTGCTTAGAAGAGGAGAGAGGATCTCCTCCAAACCAGAGGTTTGGGCACTCTTGACCTTGGCCCTACTGAGACCCAAGCTCTATGCCTGTGAATACTGCTTCCTCTTCCTCTGCTTATTGCTCTATGCGATTCCCAGCCTGTCCTCTAAACCCACTCATAGCTGTTTATCTCTGCCTTTTGCTTGATGACTTTTTAAAAATTATTTTTTAATGTTTATTTATTTTTGAGAGAGACAGATGAGTGTGAGCAGGGGAGGGGCAGAGAGAGAGGGAGACACGGAATCTGAAGCAGGCTCCAGGCTCCACGCTGTCAGCACAGAGCCCTACTTAGGGCTCAAACCCATGAACTGCAAGATCATGACCTGAGCTGGAGCCGGAAGCTTAACCGACTGAGCCACCCAGACTCCCCTTGCTTGATGACTTTTAATGATACTATTGTTGAATTTAGAGGACTCCATATTTTGTCTATAATATTCTCCTTCCACAGGGTTGCCATAAAGATGTGCCATTGAGATCTTATGAGGGAAGGGGTGTGGTTGATTCACAGTAACAACCGCCACCTCTAAAGATCCAGCACTATATTTCTGTTGGGATCCCACTTCCCCAGATGATTGCCGGACAATACCTGGGCATGCTCTCAGTGCTAGTGCTGGCCTGTTCCTGTAATTCATGGAACAGGAACGTCTAACAGGGGATGTGGGCTGCGGACTCCCCATTGTCCTGGCAGAAACTTTCTTAAAACTACTGAGACCCTGTAACCTCACAATCCTCTTCTCCTACCCTGTCATATCACAGGCCCATCCTATATTACACTCTGCAGGCTCTCTCCTCTGATGCCTGCTTCCTCCTCCGCTCTCTCCTTCACAGCCATTTCCCCCAATAAGTTGCTTGCATTTCTAATCCTGTCTTAGCATCTGTTTCTTGGTGAATCCAAACTAATGGATTTCCTAATCCTAAGAAGCAGTTGATATGGCTCATTAAAAAAGGAAGAAAAACATAAACACATACAAAATCAGGTTTAAAAAAAGAAAATGTGAGAACAGAGCTGAAAGTATATGGACCAAGGAGACTCTGGTTAATATGCAATCACAAACCAAGTAAAATATTTTACTTAAATAAATACAAAATATAAATATATTTAATATAAATATAAAAAGAATATAAAAACATATAATTTACAAATCTCACTCTGAACTTCCTGGCATCTGGGGAAACATTGTAAATAAATTACACAAATTTTATAGCATAAATGCAACTTATTCCAACTGTCTGGTTCAAAAGCTTGGCCTCTGCTACAGCCCCTTGTCTGTGTCACCACTTCCTTCCTTTGGAAAGTAGTCCCTTCACAACCTTCTCCCCTCACAGTAACCAGGTTGTCTGAATAGCAGGTGACTTCTTGTTCATGACTTTATTCCCTGGCTTCAGTGACAGGCTAATGTATAGACATATGTCCACCACTCTGGATACAGTGAGTGCTTCTGCTAGACATGACTCAAGACTTGTCAACCAGTGATCTTGCCTAAGGTCTTTTAATTAAGGCTGGCAAGAAAGAGTCCTCTTTGTTCTTTGGCTGGAGCTCTGTAGGTGTGCATGAAGATGGCAACGGTCATAGGGAATGATTAACTAAAATAGTAAGATTGGTATCTTGAAAACACCAGAGATGAGAGATTGAGTGCAGATGGTACTAGAATCAGTGATTGTAGTCATTCCTAAGGCTATATCCATCCCTGTTCTTGCTGTGGTTTGGCTATGCAATTCAATTAATTCAACATTTTGCTTAAGGCATCCTGAGTTGATGCTCTGTTGCTTATAAACCAAAAGGCTTATCTAGTGTAGTTGTCATTCTTATTCCTTGATATTACTTTCTTCATAGCATCTCTCTGACATTGTGTGTAATATCATAATAAGCACTTGCAGACTTTTGACAGAATATGCCTCTTGCACTTTAGCTGGTAGAATACAAAATGAATTTATTTCATTGATTGTAACCATTTTATTTTGCATTTATTTCATGCATTATTTAAATATTTAATAAACTTCATTTTTAAGAATAGTTTTAGATTTACAAAAATGTTATAAGAATTCTTGACAAAATTCTTTTTATGTCACACCTCATTTCTCTCATTGCTAATATTACTTTGGTACATTTGTTACAATTAGTGAACTGATATCAATACATTCTTATCACCTAAAGTCAATATTTTATTCATATTTCCTTAGTTTTTCCCTTGATGTTTTTTTTGTGATCCAGAACCCCATCTAGGTTACCACATCACTTTTAATAATCATATCTCCTTAGGTTGGATCAACTTTGTTGTGACAGTTTCTCAGATTTTCCTGTTTTTTGATGACCTTGACAATTTTCCGGAGTGCTAGTCAGGTATGTTGTAGAATATCTTCCAGAGTGCTAGTCAGGTATGTTGGGATTGGTCTGATGTTTTTCTCATACTAAGACTATGGTTATGGGTTTTGGGGAAGAAGATCACAGAAGTAAAGTGCCAGTCTCCTGACATCATATCTGCTTTCATGATAATCTGAGTTCTCATAAATTTTATCCCCCATCTGCTAAATTTGCTTACAACAGGAGAGGCAAATATCACATTACTTTTAAAGAATTATTTATTAGCTTCCTTGGAAGAAAACCTCACTTACTATGTAATATTACCTTTACACTTTCAACATTTGACTTTCAAACATATATTCAGGGCACTTTCATTGCAAATGAGGGAGACTCTGCATCTGATTGAGAGCATTTTATTTGTTTTCACTTTATTCAGTATCAGTGTTCCTGAAACATTTGCCAGTGAGCATGATAGCAGCTTATCTAACATTTTCGTTGGTATCTTCCTACTCAAACTTTTTCCTGTTACTTTAATCAAACTAATTCATCATCTCACTTTCCTTTGATGTTCCTGGAGATTTGTATCTCTCTATATAAGCATTACATCTTTTCTGATTGATTTTCCCCTATGTTCAGTATAAGTGCTATAATCTCTTTTGGGTTTGATCTAGCTAAATTCCATGTCTAAAATTGAATTTTTAGTTATTTCTAGGAGAATTGAGATTTCACACTGATCAGCACTGCTGAGAGTGAAATCAAAGTAAAAAAAAAGTTACTAAAGAATTGTTATGATATGATATATTCATAGACTTTATTGAGTACTGAAAGAGTATTACGTGAAATTTTATTTTATTATTATGATTTATAGACCAACTTGCACCTTTAATGGCGTATAGCCATAATCCAGGATATGTGGCATTTTATGTGGCAGTTTATATATATGGCATGGAGGAGTAAGTTAATGATGTCTAAGAACATCGTTGAAGTATACTGCTTTAAAAAAAAATGGTAGAGGAGCCATGTGGATTTCAGGTGGGAAGGCTAGGCTATAGTATTTGGGAAACAGAGTGCAATATAACAGAGGACCTGATATAAAAAATGTTCAACATCAAGGAATCTGAGACAAGTTAGTGGTATCCCATCAGGAAGGAGAACATAAGGAGACATATAATTATATGTGCAGAAATGCCATCACGTGCTATTTATTTTGTTTTCCTACAGATAACTACAAGTTGTTATTTGGGAGTAAACTTCAATTTCTAGAGAATGAACTGGAGAAAAGCATTTCTGGGAAAAGACTGGTGACCTGGCCAGGTAACTAGAATCAGAATGCAGAATCAGGACACCACTATGGACCAGGGCATGTAGCGATTTATTCTATATAACTAAGGTGAAAGTACTTACAATGCATGTAATAAATTATTAGGAAAATCAGTATTAGAATTGGACTTCTTCATGCTAGTTCAAGTTTTTGACAATGGCACTGTTGGATCCAACTACAGAAAACTGTAATTAGCTTCAGGATGTGGCTTAGCTAATGAGCTGAAGAAGAAATTTTGCTTAAGAATAGTCCCCACTGATAGCACTAAAATTCAATGATCATTGTGAATTGGATTACCCAATTTCTCTCCATTCTGACAATACTGATGAAGATGGGTTTTTGACTTCTAAAGCTTCAGTGAGGAGCAGTTTATAATCTATTGGAATTGAATTGATATCTTTTCTATTACAAGGAAAACATATTAGAAATATTTTTAATTATCAATGGCCAAAACATGGGAAAGAATGTAGTGGTGGTTTATTGCCTATAAACAGGATATATAATCTGAATGAAATTTTGTAGTAGTGTTTGAAGATGATGCAAATGATTTCTTGGCTCCAAGAAGACATTCATGATATAAGTGGATATTTCTACATGAACAATAATCCATTCTCAAATGCTTTTGAATTATTTCATGTATTTCTAGGAGAATTGACAACTACCACTTTCTTTCTAGACTTTTATGATGATCAATCATTTCTACTTAATGTTTTTCTACCGAATTAAATTTGGTTTAAAAATATAAATTCATAGAAGTGAAAGAAAGTGTTATGATAAAAATGTCCCTGGGGGTGCCTGGGTGGCTCAGACTCTTGATTTCGACTCAGGTCTTGATCTTAAGGTTCATGAGATTGAGCCTCATGTTGCTGACAGCATGGAGCCTGGTTGGATTTCTCCCTCTCACTCTCTCTCTTTCAAAATAAATAAACATTAAAAAGTCGTCCCTGGAGAAAGTAAGTTTTCTTATGCCTTATATTCTTGCACACTGCCCACTCCACAAAAAAAAAATTGTAATAGAAAAGGGAAATACAGTTTAAGTGATATGCTGAAAACCTTGTGAGTTCATTTGGAGAAGAGTTAGATCTGAAAATTTCATGCCTTCTCTATGCAGTGTCTAGTATTCTCTTTGATTCTATTTTTTTTATTTCCTACCTTGTATTAGCAATATTACAATTCTGAACTGTTTGAAAAATTTCTGGGTGTCTAAAAATAGCAATGTTTCTTTTGAGATATAGTTCAATAATTCATAAAGATAATATTTGAAATAGCATCAATGGAGAAATAAGTATTATTTTATTTTTTAATTCCTTTATCATAATAAATGCTAAAGTATTACCAGGCTAAAATATTACTACCCTAATATATTGCCACGTTAAGTTAACTCTACTCTGATTTATTTATTTAAAATTTTTTAATGTTTATTTATTTTTGAGAGAGACAGAGAGAGATAGAGTGAGCAGGGTAGTGGCAGTAAGAGAGGGGGACAGAGGATCCAAGCGGGTTCTTCACTGAGAGCAGCAAGCCCTATGTAGGGCTGGAACTCATGCACTGTGAGATCACCACTTGAGCCAAGGTTGAATGCTCAACCGACAGAGCCATCCAGGTGTCCCTTTCGCTGTGTTATGAAAACATTTTCATAAACTGAGCATGAATTAGGGAACAGTCCCCAAGATCACTCTCACTTGTCATCAATAGCAAGTTTGGGGTTCCCAAATATCACCCTCAGTTTTGGTAATTACCCAGAAGGACTCACAGAACTCACTGAAAGCTGTTATATTCATGGTTACGGCTTACTACAGTGAAAATACACAGATCAAAATCAGTCAAAGGAAGAGATGCATGGGGTAAAGTGCAGGAGAATTCCAGATGTACAGCACCCAATTTTGCTCTTTTTGTCAAGGAATGGACAGCTTTAATTCCTCCTACAAAAATACATGATGATATACTTGAAGGACAGCCTACTAGGGAAGTTCTCTCAGGCCATGGTGCCCAGAGTCTTTAGTGGACTCTATCAGGTAGCCATGGTGGACTATCCACATGACTGACCTCTTTCCCCAGAGTTTCTGGAGGTATTGAGCTGAGATCTTGTCCCTCAAAGCCACCTACCATAAACCACACTGTTCGATTGCCTGGCTTAGCCTAAAGACACCAACAAAGACGCTTATATCACGCAGGGCATTCCAGGGGCTTAGAGATCACTTCCCAGGAGCTAAGGGCAAAGGACAGGTCTTTGATCAAGGTTAAGTTCTTTACTACACACTGAGAAATGTTTTTTTGTTAAATTTTTTTATGTAGAAAAACGCTTATAAGCCTGTTTCAAAATTAACCAAAAATAAAACCTGAACATGCTAGAATAAACATATGATCAGGATAAACATAGGTCATCGAGTGAGTATTCTAGCATAATTAACTGACTGGGTGCAGGTATTTTTCAGCTCTCCAGTATTGTTACAACAGAAAATCAAGGATTTTCAAAGAAAGAAAGGAGGGTACAACATTAAATGTGAGTATAAGAAAGAGAAAAGGGAAAGGAAAGGAGAGGAGAGAAGAGGAAAGAAGAGGAGAGCAGAGCAAAGGAGAGAAAAGAAGAAGAAAGGAGAGGAAAAGAAAGGAAAGGAAAGGAAAGGAAAGGAAAGGAAAGGAAAGGAAAGGAAAGGAAAGGAAAGGAAAGGAAAGGAAAGGAAAAGACGAACAACCTGGAACTAAACTCCTGAAGAATTACAGTGAATTCAGGCAACTGACCGAAAAAGGAAATCATAATCTAAATAATTAGGACTTTTAAAATATTTAGTGCCCTATTTCTTGTTGTTTTACCCGCTTCTTGGAAACCCTTCTCAACTCCATACACTATTTTACAGATTTAACTCTTCTTAAAGTTAAAAAACAAAATTGCTACAGGAAAACCCTGCCTGATCCTCAAATATATGTCAGGTAATTTTATTATAACACATGCACACACACATGCATACTATCCTGAAATATATAAGTATACACACACACACACACACATACACAGAGAGAAGATATATATATATACACACACACACATATATATACACACACACACACACACATATATATATATATATATATATATATATATATACATGCACAAACATGGAAAGTATATGTGTGTATATGTATATATACATACATACATACAGATATGTATATGTGTGTGTGTGTGTGTGTGTGTCATCTTTTATGTATAGCATGCTTTAGTTTTTTAGCCCTTGTTGAAAATTGCAGTTGAATAATTATTGGTGTAATTGTTTTTCCTGATAAAACCCTCAGCAGAAGAACTATATTAATCTTGATCATTTTCTATCTGGCAAATAGCACAGTGGCTGGCCCATGATGGGCTTTGAATTAGTATTTGTTAAAGTTAGCATTTGTTGGAAGAATAAATATTTCTTTACATTAAAGTGGTAAGAGTTAATGGTGAATCAATTGAGAAACTGGAAAGTTAACACCAAGATATTAGGTAAACTATGAGTCAAATATTACAGATGAGAATTATGGGCTGTTTCAAGAAGAAGAGTAATCACACAAGAGAAAACAGAGATAAGATGTTTTTGGAAATATGCATTATGAGCTTATATGTAATTTCTAATAATAGTGAAATTTTAATTAAAAAGTGCTGCTATGAGGTGTAATCACCAAGGTGTCATGAGTTTAAGGTATTGCCTTTTAGCACCAAATTTGGCTTTCTATACTGACTTTGTGATACTGGAGCTGGGATCCAGAATACCACATATTAGGATTTGCCAACAAGGGGTGCTGGAAGGTAGATGCATAGCTAGAAGAGGAAGAAAGAATTTATTCCTTTCTATCTTTGTATTGGAGACTTTCCTAGGCTGGCAATTTGTGTGAACATCACCCTAATAAAGTCTATTAACACTTAAAGTAAGTATATATCTTTGTAGCAGCAGCTGAATCCAGATGCCAGTTTTCCCAAAATGTGCCACAGTGGCTTCATGTAACTGCCTCTTAAACAAACAACTTAGCAGTGCCCCCTCCCATAGGGCTGTCCTCCAAGCTCAGGTCCATCAGCAGCTGGACAGCTACTCCCTCCTCAGGGATCTTAGGAGACATCCTCTTCTAAGTTTTTAAGTTTTCATAATTCCAACGTTTTTTCTTGTTTCTCCCAGCCCTAGGAGTAGTGGTTACTTTCTCTTTTTTTATTAAATTTTTAAAAAATATTTATTTATTTTTGAGAGAGTGAGAGACACAGCATAAGTAGGGGAGGAGCAGAGAGAGAGGGAGACACAGAATCTGAAGCAGACTCCAGGTTCTGAGCTGTCAGCACAGAGCCTGACGCAGGACTCGAACCCACAAACCATGAGATCGTGACCTGAGCTGAAGTTGGATGCTTAACCGACTGAGCCACCCAGTCACCCCAGTAGTTACTTTCTACAGCTGCTACTTCTCTGATACACTGGAATTTTCTGTCTACCTTTTTAACGATTAACATATTTATACCTAAGTAAAAATTATTATATCAAACGCTCTCTGTTCCAATAGCTGGATGGATTCTGCTGTCTGACTGGACTCTAGCTGAAACAGAGGGAATATGTATTGAGGAAATAAGTAGAGACTGAATATAGTTTGATAGAAGTGACTTGGCAATAAAGAGAAAAGAGACAGGCATGTCCTAAAAGAATTGATGCAAGGCATATGGAGGCATGTGGAAGATCTGACAATGTTTGGGGACATAGGGAGATGCTAGTGGAATGAGAAAGCTTGAGAACTGATGAGAAGGAGGGAATGAATGAGGCTGCAGGTCCCAGAGGCAATAGAAGTCATTTAGTTTAATGGATAAAGGAGATGTTATTAGTCTGAAAATGGAGGAAAGTGACATCTTTCCTACAAGCAGAAAAAAAAAGGAACAGGTAAAAAGCAGTTTAATGTTATAGGGAAGTTTTCAAGGGAGAAAAGAAAAATATCAAGGTAAAAGAGAGATTGAGAAATGTAATGCTCATTAAAGAAGGTGGTGAACATCTGCCAAAATGAATGAAAGGAAGGGATTTGAAAGAGTAGTAAATTTGGACCACTAGCTGTGGCCATCAATAGACACAGTTATAATAGTTTATATTATATTACCCAGGATACTTTTGGTTTTAAGTAAGAAAGACCCAATTTGGTAAAAAAAAAAAAAATGATAAAAAATGAATTTAATTGATGTGTATCAGAGTAGCTTACAAAGTTAAAGGGGAAGATAATCAAGTCTTGGCAACTTATGATCCAGGGACAGTCACAGGCCAATAGGGGTTAGAACAGGAACACAGATACCATCAATCTTCATATTTGCTGTGTCATTTATTTATGCTTCTCTCTAGCTGTTGACTCCATTTACTCTTTCTCTGTGATAGCCTTGTTCATCCAGGAGGAAACATGGCCACTATATGGAAAAGAGACATCTATTGCATTGCAAGAAATCCACATAGAAGATGCCAGGTGGCCAGCCTATTGAGGTAATCTGGTCACTCTGCCTCAGGATGAGTTTGAGTGATGGCCTAGTAGGGTCAATGGCCATGATGTTGGAAATGTAGGAGAACTGCAATTCCTATTCAAAACATTCATGGATAGCCTCCTAGTTTACAATTGTTGTGTAACAAAGGCCCACAAATTTGGTCCTTATAAAACACAAATTCATTATCTTACAATATCTGTAGGTCAGAAGCCCAGATACTCCTTAGCTAGGTTCTCTGCTCAAGCTCTTATAAGACTGAAATCAAAGTGCTAACTAAAATGCCAGCTGAGGCTAAATTTGTGCCTGGAGATCAGGGTCCACTTCCAACCTCTGTCTCTATTACAGAACATAGTTTCTTGCATGTGTAGGGATATTTTCTTGCTAGCTAGTTTTAGCCAAGTTTGCTCTTTGCTTCTAGAGACCACCATCAGGTCCTAGCTGTGTGGCCTCTCTCATAGATTATAATATGATTGTTCCCTTGTTTCCAGGCTAGAATATCTTGATGATGCTTTACCTTCTTTTTGAGAGTTTAGCAGATTAAATTAGGCATACCTAGGATAATCTCTAATTTGATTAACTTGAACTCAACTCTGTAGGGATCTTGATTACATCTAAAAAAACCCCAAAAAACCTTTTCCATACCTGAGAGATTAGTAATAGGATTGATACGCTATAATGTTCATTGGTGCTGCCTACACTAGAAGGGAAGACATAAAGAACATACACACATGAGGGGCTGGTGGGAATTTTGGGGGTCTTCTTAGGATTCCGCCTACAAGGGTCTACTTCCTGGCCCACAGTGATTCATGTTTCTCCCACAAGCAAATTACATTCGTGCCCCCCCCTTTTAACACTCCCAAGAGTTTCATACCATTATAGCTCAGTTCAAACCCTAATTTTAGTCATATAGATCACTTAAATTAGATGTGGATGAGGCTTGTATGTGTAATTTATTAAGCACAGCTTCTGGGCACATTCCCTCTCCATCTGTGGATGTGTGAAACTAAACACATCCTCAGCGCTCCCAGTGTATCCTCAATGCTACTAATGTACAATAGTAGAACAGGTATAGGTTAATAGTTACATACATTCTGGTTCAAAAAGGGGGGATTTCCCCCACTCACTCTCTGTCTCTCTCTCAAAAATGAATAAACACTACTTTTTTTTAAAGGGAGGAAAAAGATGATATATTTACCATCCTTGGCATTCATCCAAGTCAGTTTAGAAATTTGTCCAGGCAGACCCCAATACTTTCATGATTAGCTTCCAAGTCCTGGCACTAGTTATCTATAGCTTTTGTTTCAACCCTTTGGGTACTTGACTCCACCTTCCTTTTTCATGGAAGACCGCACGTGTTTGCGGCTGAGCAGTGTTGTGAACCTTCTTCCTGTCATTAGAATTTGGGGACCCAAGAGCTCATTTTTTTTATTGAGATGTAATTTATGTATGACATTGTTTAAGGTATACATTGTATTAATTTGATACATTAATATATTGCAATATGATTACTACCATAGTATTGGCTAACACCTCTATCATATCGCATAGTTATCATTTATTTTTTGTGGTGAGAAAAATTAAGATGAATCCCTTAGAACTTTGAAACTCATAGTACAGCATTGTTGACAATGATCACTATACCGTGCATCAGATCTCCAGAAATTTATCTATTACTTTCAAATGTGTACCTGAAAGCAATGTAATTCAATAACAATAAAATAAACAATCCAATTTAAAAATGGGTAGGGAAACTAAATAGATATTTTTCTAAAGAAGACAAATAATGGCCAACAGGTACACGAGAAGATGCTCAACATCACTAAACATAAGAGAAATGCACATCAAAACCACAATGATATATCATATCACACCTGTTAGAATGTGTGTCATCAAGAAGACAAGAGATAACAAGTGTTGGCAAGAATATGAAGAAAAGGAAACCCGGTATGCTGTTGATAGGAATATAAATTAGTTTAGCCACTATGAAACAAAAGTATAGAGGTTCTTAGAAAATTAAAAATAGAACTACCATATGAATCAACAACCCCACTTCTGGGTATTTACCCAGAGGAAGTGAAAACAGGATGTCTAAAACATCTGCATTCTCATGTTTGCTGTAGTGTTAGTCACAATAGCCAAGATATGGAAACAACTTAAGTGCCTGACAACAGATGAGTACATAAAGAAAGGGTGAATACACATACAATGGCAATAATATTCAGAAAACAGCTTACTCTAACATCACCTTCACTCTTTCAGTCTCAACTAGCATTGTTTGTGCTGCAACAATTTTCTTAAGGACTTTCTGTATCTCGTGTAAATTTTACTAGGTTTTACTACAATAGTTAAAGGCACACGTACAAGATTTTCGAGATAATTTCTTCTATATCATTGGCCTTTAGCAAGATGGCTGAGGGACAATGGCCTTAAGCTTCCCAGAGGCTCTCTAGTTTGAGAGGATCAGTAAAGCATCCCCTTTGTGTTATTGAATGCTTTGCGGTTTGACCTGAGATTTTAGCAAAAGGTTATATAGCTATATAGTAACACAGCAGCTTTTTTGCTATGCCAAGTTTCCAGCAGCCATTTCTGAATTTTAGAGTCTTTTGCCATCCAAAGGGGTTGAACGTTTTCAAAATCATCTGATCCCGATTCCTCTTTAACAACTCTTCCTCAATTTATCTCTCTTCTCATGGATTTTCCTGTAAGTAGCAAGAAGAAACCGGGTGGTACCTTTAACACTTCCATTGGAAATCTCCTTACATAAATGCATTATTTCAAAATTCTGCTTTCAACATTCCTGCAGTTTTGCTAGGCTTTCTGCCAATATATGATAAGGATCCTCTTTCCTCCAAATCCCCAAAATGTTCTTGACTTCATTTTGAGCCTTCACAGATAGCATTCTTAAAAGCCTTGATATCTACTGGCAGTCTGTTCAAGGCAAGTTGGGCTTTCTTTCTTACACTCTTCAAAATTATTCCCGCCTCCATTGGTTGCCTGATTCCAAAGTTTCTTCCAAATTACAGGTGTTGTATCAGTAGGCTCCTGCTTCCAGGTACCAATATTTGTATTAATTTTCTTTTCTTTTCTTTTCTTTTCTTTTCTTTTCTTTTCTTTTCTTTATTTATTTTTTTAATTTTTTTTTCAATGTTTTTTTATTTATTTTTGGGACAGAGAGAGACAGAGCATGAACGGGGGAGGGGCAGAGAGAGAGGGAGACACAGAATTGGAAACAGGCTCCAGGCTCCTAGAGGTTTCTAGAGATCAGAAGTTCAAAAATGTCATAATTGGGCTGTCTTTCTAGGACTTTACTAAACTGAAACCAAAGTGCAATCTGGGCCACTTTTCTTATCTGGAGCTCAGGATCCTCATCTGATTTCATTGAGGTGGTTGATGGAATACAGTTCTGTGTGGTTGCAGGACTGATATCCCTATTTCCTTGCTGGCTGTTGGCTCCTACAGACTTCCAGAGGCTTCCTTCAGGTCCAATTCTTATGTTCTCCTCCATAGGTAGTTTACAACATATATCATTATTTACTTTCTTTCAGGCCCCCAGGAAAAATTTTCAGTGTTACTTCACTTTCTTTCAAAGATCTCACATGGTTAGGTCAGGGCCACCCTCAAAGTCAAATGTTTGGGAACCTAATTATGGAAGTGATATCCTGTCATATTCATTGCTGTTAGCCCCACACTGAGAGGTAATTATATAGTGCTTGTGCATAGGAAATGGGAATTTTTTCTACCACAGCTGGGTATAGTAGCAATTGTTAACACCCTGCCTTCCAATGGCATTACTGTTTCTGTTAGTGTGAATCCTGATAAAAAGTCATTATTATTGATATCTACTGTCTGTTCCCTGCCCAAGTTATTTCAAACAAGCAAATAGCACTATCTGGGTTATTGGTCAGGACCAAAAAAGTCATTCCCAACTCTCTCTTTTACTCACATCCACTATGTAATCAATTAGCGGGTCCTATCTTCAACTCCTAGTCTACCCAGCATCATCTCTCATGACACCAGCAATAGCAGGAAAATCTACCTTTTCTATTCTTGATGCTTTATAATCTATAATTCATATTATAACCAGCAGTATCTTCTGAAAATTCATCAGATATATCTTCAAATAGATCATTAAATAAAGAAATTAAAAAAAATTCAATGATAGCCCATTCAACAGCCCATTATAATCCAAACTATCATGTTCTGGTCCCTGCCTGCATTGTATCCAACATTGTCTCTTATTACTCTCTTCACCCAATTCATTCACTCATTTCCAGACACATTTTTCATTTTTGCATTAAGATTATTACACTTCCTTTTTCTTTATATTTGAGATTTGTTGATATGACTATTTCTTCATCATCCCAGTGCATTCCCTGACCATTTAACTTAAATTATAATCTCTTTCTTGTCCAGCTGACCAACATTTCTTTTGTCTCCTTTAAAAAAATTATTCTTGTCTATATGTCCCAACTGTCTCTATTCCTACAGAAGGGCTCAGTTCACTCCTGCACCCTGTGCTCTGGTGTCTCACCTCATCTTAAGGAGCCAGTGTTTACTTCCACTCTGGCTCTCAAGACCTCAATCCATATTTAGACTATCTCTCTAGCACGATTTGAACTATCTAATCCCCTTTGAGGGGAAAGGGGCAATGATGGAAGTGCTGCTGTGATAATACTAAGATAGACTTCAGGAAACATTAGATAATGAATTACAATGCAACATTTTAAGATGTAAACTAAGCTCCAAATAAATATATGAAAGTTGTCTAATTCTCCTTGTAATTTCTATGATTTTTGTGACCAAGAAATATAATTTTTTCATTTCTTTTTTTTTCATTTAAATTTTAGTTAAATTTAAATTTAACTGAACACTGAGTGCTCATCATGAGTGCCCTCCTTAATACCCATCACCCATCTAGCCCATCTGCCAGCCTCCTCTCTGCGTCAACCCTCAGTTTCTTCTCTATCCTTAAGAGTCTCTGTGGTTTGTTTCCCTTTCTTCTTTTTAATCCCCTCTTCCCATATGTTCATCTGGTTTGTTTATTAAATTCTATATGTGAGAGAAATCATACGGTATTTGTCTTTCTCTGATTGACTTATTTTGCTTAGCTTAATACATTCTAGCTCCATCCACGTCATTGCAAATGGCAAGATTTAATCCTTTTTGTGGCTGAGTAATATTCCATCATATATATATATATATATATATATATATATATATATATATATGTGTGTGTGTGTGTGTGTATCCATATCCTTTATGCATTCATTAGTCAATGGATATTTGGGCTCTCTCCATAGCTTGGCTATTGTTGATAATGCTACTATAAACATTGGGGTGCACATACCCCTTTGAATCATCACCAAAGGCAAGGGAAACAAAAGCAAACATGAACTATTGGGGCTTAATCAAGATAAAAGCTTCTGCACAGCAAAGGGAAACATCAGCAAAACTAAGAGGCATCTTACAGAATGGGAGAAGATATTTGCAAGTGATATATCTGATAAAGATTTATTATCCAAGATCTATAAGGAACATATCAAACTCAACATCCCAAAACCAAACAACCCAGTTGAGAAATCGGCAGAAGACATGAATAGACACTTTTCCAAAGAAGACATCCAGATGGCTAACAGACACATGAAAAGATGCTCAATATCACTCATCATCAGGGAAATACAAATCAAAACCACAATGAGATGACACCTCATATCTGTCAGAATGGCTAAAATTAACAACACAAGAAACTATAGGTGTTGGCGAGGATGTGGAGAAAGGGGAACCCTCTTGCACTGCTGGTAGGAATGCAAACTGGTGCAGCCACTCTTAAGGATAGTATTGTGATTTATGAAAAAACTAAAAATAGAACTACCCTACAATCCAGCAATTGCACTACTGGGTATTTACCCAAAGAATACAAAAATACAGAATTATTTTTATTTTTGGCTTGCAACTGGTTATCAAACCTTATTTAATTTTGGGTGTGCTTTTATGTAACATATATTTAAATGCACATATTTACATTGTTACAATTGCTTTTAATCTAAGGTAGTCTTAAAATTTACATAAATAAAACTTTAGCCTTAAATTCAGTAAACATGTTCACTTTTTAATAAAACAATGTATTCAAAGGGATAAACCAATGTAATTTGCATTCATTTAGATATATATTGGGAGACAAATTTTTATTCCAATAATGACGAACTCTGATGAAATAGTTGATCCATATTCCATAAAATATCTCCTACTTGAAATGTAGTAGGTATGTGTGGGCATATATGGAAATGTGTGTACATAAATATGTAAATATGGATCATACTCTTTTAAAACATAATCTGATTTGAAGCCCTGCTTTTGACTACTAGTCAGAGTTTGACAGTTGTATACCTTTGAGAAAGTCCCTTTTTTTTAGACGGTTTTTCTCTTCTGTTAAATGGAAATAATAATATCTAAAATGTAGACTTCTGTGAAGATCAGACTTATGTGATGCCCTTTACTATCACTGGTCACATAGTAAATTTGCACTAAGCATATAATCAGACACATGATGATAGCAGAGTAACAGTTTGGAAATGATTAGTTTTCTACTGATGCCATAGCAAATTATCACGTATTGAGCATCTTAAAACCACACAAATGTATCATCTTGTAGTTCTGTATGTCAGAAGCCGAACACTGGATTCTCTGGGCTAAAATATAGATGCTGGGAAGGTTTTTTATAGAGGCTCTAGGAGAAAATCTGTTTCTTACTTATTTTAGTTGTTGGCAGAATTAATTCATTTCCTTGTTGCTATAGGACACAGGTCCCCAATTCTTTGTCACCTGAGGGCTGCTCTCTGCTTCTAAAAGTTACCTACATATCCTGGCTCATGGTCCTTTTCTCCACAAGGGTTGAGTCTCTCTCATACTTTGCATCTCTCCTGCCTCTTCTTCTGCGACATCACTTGACCCACTCATCCGCCTTCCCTCTCCCACTTGTAAAGACCCACTTGACTACATTAGATGAAGCTGGATAATCCATGATATTCTGCGGGTTGTAAGGTCTGTAACCTTAGCTGCATTTTCAAGGTCCTTTTTTTTTTTTTAATTTTTTTCAATGTTTATTTTTGAGAGAGAGAGAGAGAGAGAGAGAGAGAGAGAGAGCATGAGCAGGGGAGGAGCAGAGAGAGAGAGAGGGAGACACAGAATCTGAAGCAGGTTCCAGGATCTGAGCTGTCAGCATAGAGCCTGATGCAGGGCTCGAACTCACGAACTGAGATCATGACCTGAGCCTAGGTCGGACACTCAACCAACTGAGCCACCCAGGCGCCCCTGCAAGGTCCTTTTTTCTTATGTGTATTAACATATTCTCAGGGTCCAGGGATGAGATTTTATTTTATTTTTTATTTTTTTTTCAACGTTTATTTATTTTTGGGACAGAGAGAGACAGAGCATGAACGGGGGAGGGGCAGAGAGAGAGAGGGAGACACAGAATCGGAAACAGGCTCCAGGCTCTGAGCCATCAGCCCAGAGCCTGACGCGGGGCTCGAACTCACGGACCGCGAGATCGTGACCTGGCTGAAGTCGGACGCTTAACCCCCCAGGGATGAGATTTTAGACATCCTCTGCCTATCACAGACAACATTCTTTAAGAATGCTGTATACTTTTTCATACAGAATCTGACAAAATATCAGTTTAGCATATTTTCCAGCTTTCCATGTCTCTAATAGTATATATTCCACTTACTGTTATAGAATCAAATACACAGACACATTACTAGAAATTGACTGCATTAACACTAAGCAGTGAACAATGTAGAATTTAGCATCAGAATACACAGACACACACAGAAAGATGTATACACATACAGACACGCACGTATATCTGTGCCTAAAATTAATATGCAGATCTAAGTGCAGTGTGATTTTTATCTTAATCAGCCTCACCTGGGAATTGACGTTTCTCGGGGGATGTGATCAAGGGAAACATCACAGTTTTATTTGCATCTGATGTTTTCTGTTCTCTTTCATTTTCCTGGTTCTAAATTTTGAAACATTTATTCATCTCAAATTAGTCTTTATCAGGAATCACTTCCTTTTCAGAGCAAATTTTTTTTCCCAAGCTTTCTCAATTACTACTATAATTGCAAGAAATTCAAGAGCTAAGTATCAGTTCTTCATCATCTGGTCTTCTAGAGCTCTGATTATATCCTCCCCCCCCCCCGCCCCATTATCTGCTGCACAGTTTCATCCCATCTGGAAACTTAAAGGGGACTATTTCTCTCCCGTTTTGATAAAGCTATGCCTGTCACAACTGCCTTTGACCTCAGAGGAATGATTTCATCTTTGTGCTCCAATGCCAGGAGGGGAGTTATAAAGATTGACCTAGTTTTAGGGGAAGGAAAACAACATCTAGGCTGAGTCATACCTGGAAAGTATTTCCCAGTGTGCAGAAGACATTTATTGTATTGATGCATAATTATTTTGTCCCAGACTCCCACACCCCTGCTGACTGCAGCCACCGAGTGTAGCTCTTTCACTGCCCCGTGCCCTCTTCTGTGTGCTGCTGCCCATCATGGTTCTGTATTTTTACAGATACAATCCTGGCCTAGAGAGGCATACTATGTCATATTTAACCCTCTTTAGCAGCTTCAGTAGCTGATGATTAGAAGCATAAATAAATAATATGAGCCAAGTGTCACAGTGTTTAAAAGCTGACCATTCACTATTCATACACTCTATGTAGAGTACATAAATTTAGTGAAAGTATTAATTTCACATTTATTTATCTCAGTATCTTAGGGGTTTGTCATTAACTCAGTACTTATTCATTTCTTCCATTCTTTTGTAAATTCTAAAAGTGATAGAAGCATTTAAAAAATAAAAAAAAGAACAGTGTTGAAAACTTCCCCTAATACTTAAATCTATTTTTTTAGAAATTTTATTTGATTGTTTCTGTTCTTATTTCTTCTAGTGGGCATCTCATAATTGTAAGCAATATCCTTATACATTATTTCCTATTTATCAACATAAATCCTATCTTTTTATCCTCTACTATGAGAGCTGACACCCATGGTTGATGTTCACAATCGTTTCTTCTCACTTTCCCCCTCCTTCCAATCATCGTGAGATGTGTTTTTGGTTCTGTTTTTTTATTTTTTAATCCTTCCCATAAATCTTAGTAATGTGTTGAAATGTAATTTTGATCCATTATACTTGCATAGTATACTTTTACTTCTCTTAATACAGAATGTTAGAACTGGTACTGCCGTATCTCTGCCTCACCTTCCCACTTCCCCTCTGCTCATCAACCATAGCATACATTTCACATCGGTATTTATAACATTTACATTTCATTACATAGCTATACCTTTACATGCTCTGTCTTTGATTGATTCTGAGAAACTAAAGGTCGTGAACACTTGCTATTACAATATAGTAATGTAAATATTACCTTGAGAACAACCATATTATTGGACCTGTAGAGGGTGCAGGATCAGCTTTCTTTAAAACTTACTCTTTCTCAGGAGAGAAATGCAACAGGCAAGATGGATTGGAATCACTCTTTAATACTCTATTAACCTCATAAAGTCATGTCATCTTCTAATTTCCTTCATATTGGGGCCGTAAGTTACACAGCCAATTTTTTTCCATAAAGCTTTTCATTTCTGTTGTCGTTAGAAGGGTCTAAGCCTTTCTTTGCCACATCTCTGAGATCATCAAGTCTCTTCCTTCTACTAATTATTAAATGGCGATTTTACATTGATTGCACTGCAGAGCTCTTACAAAATGCTATCCAATGATTTGTTTTGAAGGGACTGCTGGGTGAGAGCCATTGTTTCTTCAATGTAAATTGTAAAAGAGATCTCTTTAGCAATTTGTTTGGTTGTGTGTTTACTTATTTTTAAAATTGATTTGTAATTTGTTGTCTCTTTTTTTCCCCCCTGGAGAATTAGGCATGAGATCATGAAGGACCAGAAGATGGGCTGAATGTTAAGTTTGTAAAGCTGAAAGTCAGATACCATAGGTGTTCTAGAATTAGTCCTCAAACAGTAAGTCCAGTTATCCAAGGAAAGCCACTGAGGAAGAAGGGAACCAGGTCACCTGAACAAACAGTGTTTGTAGGAGAGGAATGCCTTCCTACGGTCCTGATTGGAATAGAAATTGAACCCTTTCTTAGAGGTGTTAAAATGTCTTTATAAATAGACATAAATAATGTCTGAATAAAAAGGTGGCAACTTTTAAGGGCCAACATTTTAGCAATTAATATTTAAAATTTTGAGAACAGCTCTATTCACTTCTGGTTATTGTTCAGGAACCTTTCAGGTTCTGAAGATAGTTTTATTTGTTGTTAGAGTAACTCTTTAATGTGTTTCATGAGATCCAGCTTTTCTCTGAGTGGTCATAGATGGTAATTTAGGAAAAACTTGTTAAGGGCTGCAAGCCACACACTATGTCCTCATTTAATATCTCCATTTAAAAACATTTTTGATTTATATCAAATATGGTGCATTTCATGGGGATTATTCTTCTCTGGTATGAGGTGAATAGTTGCAGATGAGATCCATTATCATGGAGACTTTGTATGGCCAGTTATGGCCCATCCTTCTAGTGATAATGCACAACTAGATAAAGTAGCACAGTATTTTCTGTAAGAGAATTTTATGCTTTTATATTTCTACTTAAATTAAAAGTGAGAATATATCTGAGGTTAATACCTATTACTTTAAAAGAACTGCCAAAAATGCCACTGTTAAAATTTTCATAATGTGTGCAAAATGACTTTTGAATTGTATTCAAAATTTATATCAAAGATGCTTGATTTGGGGAATTTATGTGTATTTCCTATTGCATTTAAAAAGTCCTTAACTCTAATTTAAAAAATAAAAATGTATTTAAAGTGTTGTACTCTCTATGAATCTGCTATATGAGGATTAATTTCCTGCAACGCTTAGATTTTTCTAGATTGTATGAATATCTCCCAAAACATGTTCAGTTATATTGGGCAGAATCTCCTCTCTCAAGTTAAAAATGTGAAACTGCTATGCTTCCTGTTAGCTATAGTATATTGAGCAAAGGAAATAGAAATGAGTATACAATGTTTATAATAAATGATTGTGTTTATTAATACAAATTGAAAAGACATTTATAAAAATGCTTAGCAGAGGATCTGCAGGCTAATTGGTGTTTAATAAATGCCCCATTCTCTTATCTAGTGCTAGTGTAATGAAGAAAAGAAATAATTTTAACCAGAGTAGTAAAATTCTACACTAGGAAAATAACTTTGTTTCATCCAGTCCCAGTTTTTAGCCTCAGGCAAAGTAAACATAACAATAAATCTTTATTTAGTTCATCTAACTACAAAAATATAGCATTGTGTACTTCATAGTTCTTAAAAGGAAATTCCTAATGATTTAACAGAATGTAGTACATTTTCTGGGCTGAATCCGTAAGTAATAAATTGTGGGAATTTATAGTTTGAAATTGCACACCAAAGTTTTCTTGAGATAATAGAATAGTGGTAACCTATCATTTATATCCGTCTATTTACAACCTAAATATCCTATGATGCATTTGTTGGTTACACATTATTCCTCTATGGGATACTCTTCACTCAATGAGCTAGTAACAGTTCTCCAAAACAAACTGAAGTGGGATCATGAGTTGGTTATTTGTATCTCAGAGGTCAATGGCTGTGGAATCAAAATAGGAAGAAGTTTTTGTTGCTTAATGTAGATTTTAAGAATATATATAAATGCTTTTGTGAAATTTAAGAAGACCATTTATTTGAACTGCATGGTTAAAAATACAATTTAAACGTAAATTTTCTCGAGGTAAATGATGAGTATTTTTTCAAGCATGTAATGAGATTGCACGTCTCTCTTCATTTGATGATTAATACATAAGTTGGTTTTAAAATATTTAAAGTAAATATACAAATTGCTTGTTTATGAACTAAACAGTTCAGTAGCTCTTTTTAAGTCAAAAGTGTTTTTCAAGTAACACATCTAAATGTTTCACAGTACTCAAAATCTAGATTGTGGAAGAGGCCTCACTAACTCAAAGAAAAAGAATTTTCAGTTTAGAAGGCAGATTATTCTTTTCAATTTTGTTTCTGAAAAAAAGAGAAAACAACTCTTTTTAAGCAAAATGGCTGCTTTAAAATTTTTTAATGTTGTATTTATTTTTGAGAGAGAGAGAGAGACAGAGTGCAAGTGGGGGAAAGGCAGAGAGAGGGAAACACAGAATCTGAAACAGGCTCCAGGCTCTGAGCTGTCAGCACAGAGACCCATGAAGGGCTTGAACTCAGACCGTGAGATCATGACCTGAACCAAAGTTGGATGCTTAAACAACTGAGCCACCCAGGCACCCCCAAAATAGGTGTTTTAAAACAAGAAGCTTTAGCTACAGAAAAGTTTAATCAATAAATACTTGTGAATACTTATGGATATGCTGAAAAGTACTCATTAATTTCACATGACATTGTGGAACAATATATATTATAGCCCTTTGTCTTCAAAATTGGTAGAATATAACAACTTTAAACATGAAAGTTTTATAAATATAATATTATTATCAGATTTAAAACTCTAATTTTATGCAGTATACACTACAATATTTACAGTGTTTATTTAAAAATTTTCTAATATACCATAATTCATGAATGTGTAGAAAATAGAGTCACAAAAATGAATAGATAAATAAAACACACAATGGCACTAAAGTGTTCTTTTTTAAATTTTTTTAATGTTTATTTAGTTTTGAGAGAGAAAGAGAGAGACAGCATGAGTGGAGGAGGGGCAGAGAGAGAGGAAGACACAGAATCTGAAGCAGGCTCCAGGCTCTGAGCTGTTAGCACAGAGCCTGAAGCGAGGCTTGAACTCACAAACCATGAGATCACCACCTTAGCTGCAGTTGGATGCGTAATTGACTGAACCACCCAGGTGCCCCAAATTGTTCTTTATATTCTTTTCTAGAGAATCACCAGGACACATCAAAATGAACCATGGTGTAGCTGCATTTCATTCTTATAAACATTTCATTATAAGAATATTTTTTTCGTTTTTTTCTTAGTATTTTGTTTATTTTTTATATTTTTTAAATGTTTGTTTATTTTTGAGAGAGGGAGAAAAAGAGAGCGAGCCAGGGAGGGACAGAGAGAATGGGAGACAGGATCCAAAGCGAGCTCTGGGCTGATAGCAGAAAGGCTGATGCAAGCCTCAAACTCATGAACTGTGAGATCATGACCTGAGCCAAAGTTGGATGCCTAACCAACTGAGCCACCCAGATGCCCCACTAAGGCACATATTTCTATAGCTATAAAGCAAATAGCTATGTAATATGTTCATGGCATTTTATATATTTTCCTTCATGTAGTAATGGTAATCTGACAAAGTTATACCAAAAAATTTTGATAAATTAAATTTCATTAAGTTTCTAGAGGGTTTTTTAATTGTTCATATACATGCAGGGCCCTCTATCAATATTAATACTCACTTAAATTTTTTTTTAACATTTTATTTTTGAGAGACAGAGAGCACAATCAGGGGAGGGGCAGAGAGAGAGGGAGACACAGAATCTGAAGCAGGCTCCAGACTGAGCTGTCAGCACAGAGTCCGATACAGGGCTCGAACTCACAAACCATAAGATCATGACCTGAGCTAAGGTCGGATGTTTAACGGACTGAGACATCCTGGCGCCAATACTCACTTTTTAATAGAACAACAGTAGTAGCATTTTGTAAAAACTTTACAGAAATAGTCCATTTTATCATTCATATACATACTTTTGTGTAAATCTATTTATGTTATCCCAAATTTGGATGATGTTCTACTAAAATTCCCTGTATAATATGCAAGTATTCCAATTCTTTTAAACAAGTTTTGTGATTCATTTAAATTTGCTAAAATATCAGCTAGGGCAAAGTATTTGATATAAGTGCAAAACCAAATATTATAAAAAGTAAAAACAATGATATATATTAATGAATATTTCCTGACCTATAGTGATAATAGAAACATCTGCCTCTGCTTCTATAGTATTATATCTATGTGTAACAAATTTGTGAGAATTATCTGCTTAGCTTCTGAAATTGTAGTACCTCATGGTTATCTTGGATCAATAATTAATGAGCTAAAGAGCAAGGCATGATAAAAGATTGTTTAAAAAATTAAATAAATAAATAGAAGGGAAAAACACTAATAATCCTCTGCATACTACTGTAGTTTCTACACCTTTTTCACCAAGAGGCACCAAAAAGCTGCTTACAAAAGCCAAAACTCAAACTATAATGGAGCATGTATTATTCATTCTGCTAACAAAGGTACAATCATTAGAATCATATACCATAAAAGACTGAAAAAGCAATCATAAACCACTTAAAAATAATAAGCTTTGATTATTGTTGACATAAAAGTATAATGTGCATACAAAAGTGTGTTTCTGAAAGAGTTAAAAAAATTAAAGACATTAGTTAAAGGAAGATTATAGAAAAATTATGACCAATTATTACATCTGGATGGTGGGATCATGGATATTTTCATTTTTTTCTTTTTTGTCACTGTGTTTTCTAATATTTTTGTAGTGCCTGTGACAAAGCTGATTATGTAAAAAATAAAATTTGTTTTTGGTTTTGAGTTACCTACTTTCATTCAAAAAATGCTGAGTGTTGGTTAATTTTACACTACAGAAATCATGTTTCAGTACAGCCAAATGCCTTTAGCTAAGCATAATTTTAGGAGGAAAGTCTTAAGGAAACAAATGGATAAAACTAAATTGGTGAAGAAAAGAATTTCATACCTTTTGAAGGATATATGGGGACATAATTTGCATTGAAAATTAGTAAACCTTCCCCCACTCCAATGAAAAGACAGTTTATTGGGGCACCTGGGTGGCTCAGTCAATTAAGCATTTGACTTTGGCTCAGGTTATAATCTCACGGTTCTGTGGGTTTGAGCCCCGTATCTGACTCTGCGCTAACAGAATCTGAAGCAGGTTCTGTGTCTCCTTCTCTCTGATCCTCTTCTGCTTGTGTTCTCTCTCTCTCTCTGTCTCAAAAATAATAAATAAATAAACATTTAAAAAACAAGACAAAATAAAAGAGAATTTATCTCTTTTGTCTATAAGGCAGATAGATGATACCAACAAATTAAGTCTTAAGGCATTGTGGGTATTGAATTTAGCAAAATCAAAATTCAAATCCAATCTCTCAAATTAAGTTTGAGATCCCAAATCAGTCATTTCATCTCTCTGAAACTCAGATTATTCTTTATATAAAATCTATGCAATAGTAGTAATTATTTTAAAGACACCTTAGCTGTCTTGAGGATTAATTAAAATAATGTATGTATGTAAAACACCACTGTGGGTTATTTTTGGAAGACTTATTTCCCTCTCTGCCCCTCCCCCACTCATGATCCGTCCCTCTGCCTCAGAAATAAATAAACATTAAATGCAATTTATCTGTAAATAAATTCTAGTAAAACACAGTAGTTTTTACTGGAGTAGCCCTCTCATAGTTAACCGACTCCAAACATGATGCAACAGTTACTGTATGGGTGTAAAGAGGGACCATACATAGGCAAGAACTGAAGGGCATTCAGCTGTTGGATGAAGGGTTGCTCAGACTGCAAGGTCACTGCAGGAGTGACATGATAACAGGAAGTACAAAAGAAATTGTTCTCGCCTGAACACATGGTTAAGGAAAACAATTTCCTTATAATGTACTTGCACTTTCCTCGTAAGTTTGAGATTGTTTCAAAGTAAAAATATAAAAAATGGAAATCTTTGAACTAAATATAAAGACATAGTTCGAAAATTAACTGATGGATTCAGGATTATGTAAAACTAAGCACAAGAAAGCTAGTGTGTCTCTATTATTAATAGGGCAAATTAGTTAAAAGTATTGTCAGTGATAGAGACATGTTAGTAGGTGATGCAAAGGAACAAGACTAATTTTCCTTAGTAAGGGAACTTTTGAAAGGTAGTTTTAGAAATGAATCACTACGCTTAGTGAATAAAATTGTGTGGTGTATAAATCTAGCCAGAGGCATCAAGCTAAAAGCTTGGCATCAAATTCCATCAGCTATAAAATCATCTTGTGGCAGTTAATATGGTAACAGTAAGGTCCTACTAGTAAATAAATAAATAAGCTCAGATATTATTATAGAACTCTCTTTCTCTCGGATATAATAGGGACATAGAGTAAGCATCCCTTTCTGACATGAATAACAATGCTATAAAACCAATTTTAACTTTAAAAATCTACACGGGAAGTTTTTAAAGGTAAATCCAAAAAGAACACTTTATCTGTTATGGTCCTATATACACAGTAAAACAGTGAATGGAGTTTTCCTAAGTTAGGGTGAAGTGTAGAGTTCTTTTTATATTAGATAAAGAATGTATTTTAAAACTTAGATTCTGATGGCAATGATTGGAATGATACAGTTGTTCTACTCATTCTTATTAGTGATCGTATGTTTAGAAATGGAATATACCATGGAGTGTGGCATTTTACTGTATATTATAAAACAAGCATTTTTAGATATATAGTATCTTCCTTTTTTCATATTCAAAATATATGCAAACCTGTATTCTTTTAAGTTCCATTCTTAAAATATCAAAAAGGAAAATGCTTCTAGACATTATGAAGAGGGTCAAAAGAACCCAGAATCATTTTGAAAAATGTTCATTTTTTCAAAATGGTTTTTAGGAACCAGCAGCTCTAGTATTTTGAACTTGTCTCAGTCTCATTTTCATAGGAAGTGAGTACGAGGAAAAGACAAGGGGCATTTCAGGCAGAAAGTTCTCTTCTTATTTTCTTACCACCAGTAGCAATTCACTCAAAGTTTTTTTCTATCAAAAGATGTATAAACCTATAAGCCTTGATTTTTGCT
Source organism: Puma concolor (assembly GCF_028749965.1). Taxonomy (NCBI): domain Eukaryota; kingdom Metazoa; phylum Chordata; class Mammalia; order Carnivora; family Felidae; genus Puma; species Puma concolor. The sequence goes on from NC_141667.1 coordinate 179,138,085, forward strand.
TCTTATTATGTGTGGTTCCATTAACTTTCATTCACTTTCCTCCCCAACTCTCCCACCCACCCCATCCCACCCGAAGATCACTGCTGAGCAAGTAGCTGTGTGTTATGTGCAGAAATGTTATCATATTTTATTACAGTGTGGAAAATCTCAAGTCACAACCATAATTACAGGGTGAGCCCTGACCAGCTATATCATTAACTTCCCTATCTGGCTTTCTGCAATACTTGAGTTGCTATCAATTCTCAGTTACTACCGTACCATACCAAATCCTTGATAGGGAACTCATCTTCTCACAGTTGCATCAGTTTGTTATTTTAATGAAAAACTTTCAAGTAAGGACTAGACATTTCTGAAATGACAGTTTCTAGTAACCCAAGATCGTAGCTACATTGATTCTGTATGCTGCAAAACCAGGAAGTCCCTGAGCCTGACTGTTTCAATCTTTTGTCCCCGTCTCAAGTCATTCTTTATTTTCTTACAATTCTCATTGTGATAATCCAATTCCATTTACATAAGTCTGGCTTTCACCTACATCAAGTGCTTTTTAATATCTCCTACATATTCCATTATATACATCCATGTATTATGAGTAAATTGTATTCAATTCAGTTTTGCTAATAAACTATAGAACAAACCGTAACTACTTATTTTTATAACACAAAAGATAGAGTATAAACAACTGAAAGAATTTGCCAAATATCACTGAAAAAAATTCCACAAATCTCTACCCTTGATAGTGTCCTTCACTAACATGACATCATAAGAGTATTCTGGGCTTGCTCCATAAAGGTGCCCTCTATGTAGTGCTGGATGAACTCCAGGTAGTTTAAATGCTGTTGTTGGCACAGTGTATAGATTTCTACGTCGTTACTTATTTTGACAGTGTGCTGACATGGAGTTGAGCCAAGGGACAAATCTTGGGCTGTACATGTGGCTCTGCCTGTGAGGGGCTGGGATGCTATGCCATTGTGTGTATACCTCACAAAAGAAAAAAAATGCCACAGACAAGACCATATATGTTGTAAGCTTTACTCGGGAATTTTTCACAACAGACTAGAAATTCTATTCTTTGTGAGTCTCCTATTTGAATGATGTGATGTCAAGTCTGACTTCAGTATATTTCCTGGTGTCATGTAGGTCTTGAGTGACACAGTTTTTCCTTCCTCTCACTCTCCTCCTCTTCTGGTTAGCTTACCTTGACTGGGTTCTGGTGAGCTTACCTTGACTGCCAGCCCCACTTCAGCAGCATGCATATTAGATGCCATTTCTCAGTTGTTGAGCCAGAGAAATACTGATTTAAAATTATTTTGAAACATCTCATTTTTTGCTATGTAATCACAGTTTCCTAAAGAGTAACATGTCCAAAAAAAGAAAAAAAAAAGGAAAAATAAGTCACTTATAAAGTATTTTATGTAGTAAGGTCTATAATAGACACATTTCACTATCTAAAATTGTGATGAGCTTTAAGATTAAATTTTTAAAAAGCACAAAATTCCAGACTAACAAGAAGGATTACTGGGTTCCTTATTGGCAATAAAGATTGGCTTGGCAAAAACCAAAAGATTAAAGTCATACTAACTGTACATACCTAGGTGTAATTAATGTCAATTAGAGTATGCTAGGATTTGTACTATGAAAACATATATAATAACTATGTGTTTCTAAAAGCATCATGCAAAGTGCCTTCATTTGATCTAACTACTTTTAAAATAACTTCTTTTGACAATGTTTAATCTTATTAAAGTGATATGTTCATCCCTTCAAAATTGAATTCCACTTCAGAGTTTGATTTAAAAAAAAAGTGACTGAAGTGACTACCATCTTCATAATCAAGAATTTCAGAAGATGTTTTATCTTTTTTACATAGGGGTATCAACTCTAGGTGCAATGACTTGAATTCTGAAATATCTTATTTTTAAAAACTACGTGTGGTAGCCTAAAAATCAGATCTGAGTTCTTGTCTAGTGATTGGTTTACAGACAATCAGAATGGGCTTAATGACCTTGGGCAAGTTATCATAACCAAAGGCAATCTAAATTCCCAGTATGGAGAGTTTGTATCAAATGAATTGTGACAAGTGACCTTCTTTTTCTTATCTACTGTGTCTGGGTTGACTTTACATATTTGGCTATCTTGATTGGGAGTATTAAATCTATGCAGTTGGCTGTGGAATAGGGTTCTTAACCTTGACACTTGGTATTTTGAGTCAAATAATTCTTTGTTTTAGGGACTGTCCTGGACATGGTAGGATGTTTGGCAGAATCCCTGGCCTCTTGTACCATATTTCAGTAGCAGTGAAAACCAAAATATAGCAAGCATAAATGGACCCAGATATTGTCAAATGCTCCCTGGAGGCAAAATCAGCCTTGGTTGAGAACCACTGCTGTTAGAAGGAAAAGAAGTCTTGTCACATATAAATAGCTTAAATGTACTATTTTTTTCGAATATATTTGTTCAATCTCTGATACTCCAATGCTGTATTAGTTGACATTGGAAAGAAAGTGTGATTTCCACCAATCATTATTTCATTTCAGATGTAATAAATCATGTGATTCTCTGATATTCAGAAGGAAATGTATATTTATTAATTACCAATATGTCCACACACTGGTTATCAGTTTCAAACTATTTTGCTTAAATGCTTTTACTGATTATTATTTAGTATTGAAGGAGATACTACAGAATAATTTAAAAACTTTTACAAAACTGCATATGATAGGATATGATAAAAATTAGGCCTGAGCTCATCATTCAGTAGTAATCATAAGACTCAAATAGAAAAACATATATTTTTTAAAATTTTTCTTAAGTTTCAACATTTCTTAAATTCCTTTCATTTACTGAATTGCATTTCTAGAGCTTAAAGGAAGTCAAACTGCATTTTGGGGAAGAATCACTTTTTTAAAACTTATTGTGTTTAGATATCAAGATATTGATTATTGAACACTTATTTTCTAGGCAACATTGCTTCAGTTTTCACATTAATATATTTTTCTTAAATTTTATTAAAAAAACATTTTTAGTGTTTAGTTTTGAGAGAGACAGAGCATGAGTGGGGAGAGGCAGCGAAAGAGGGAGACACAGAATCCAAAGCAGGCTCCAGGCTCTGAGCTGTCAGCACAGAGCCCGATGTGGGGCTCAAACTCAGGAACTGTGAGGTCATGACCTGAGCCGACCTTGAACACTTAACTGACTAAACCACCCAGGCACCCCTCACGTTAATTTCTTAAAATAAGTTTATTCAGTGTAAATAACTTGTTAATAAAAATAACGTACATTCACTTTTCAGAAATAAGGTATGGAAAATATGGAACTTTTTGCTTGTCTTCAAAGGATTACCATTAGCTTAAAATGTGACTTTTAACTTTCTGGCTGTTATGCTGATTCCATTAATGTAGGAACCCAATCTGGAAAATGAATTTGCTATATTACAATTAAAGGTGACCATTGAATACCCATATTGATTTACGCTGAAAAAATAAGTGAATCAACGTATATGTTTGAAAAATAGCAAATCCAGGGTGGGAAGCATTATCTTCCTGGACTATGATGTAAAAAATGTAGTCTCATAGGGTGCAAGACAGCCTCTCTGCTTCTTACCAAATAAATCTGTTACATAATTTTGGTGAATATACAGTCAGATTAAAGAGAATGAGACAGTTCAAGTAAATACCTACAAGCTGACCATCCATATATTCATTTATTATACAAAATTAACCAAGCATCTAAAATGTGGAAGCATCTGCCTAGTGTTGAGAATATATTGATGAGAAAAAGACTTTTTATGAAATGAATATTGGTTGATTAGGAAATTCTCTACCCATATACTGCTAATGATTAGGGTAAATTCTAAACATATTAAAAATTAACAACATTAAATTATGACAATACAAAACATTACATATTTTTAACTTCTGATCTTGAAATAATTATGGATTCACAGGAAGTTGCAAAGACAATACAGACAGGTCCTGTGTACCATTAACTCAGTTTTCCCTTATATAACTGAAGTTGACGAAGATTCTCCTAGACCCCAACTCTTGCCAGGCTCCTCTAAGACGTCTTTTGGAGTAGGCCTCCACCTTGTTCAAGACCAGACTTGAACAAATACTAGCATAGTTTCTAACAGGTAAAGGCCCCATCCCTAGGAGGATGTTAGCCTCCTTTCAAAGGCCTTCCTGGGAAAACTCAAGGTTGCCAAAAGACACTATTTCTTCCAGCCAATACATGAAGATCAGCCTTTGTCTTCTAGTCTCCTAGTCTCCTTAGTGGGGGTGGGAGGAAGACCCTAACTTTATTTAATAAGTGCCCGCTCAGCAAACCCAGATGAGTTTCAGATAGACCACCCCCTCAGCTTTTTGTAATTTTTTACTTTCCTAACTCTACTGAGCCCCTGCTTATCTCCTTCACTAATCTCTCATTCTTCCTTTTAAATACCTAGTCACCTCTGAAGAAACTGAAGTCCAGGTCAGTTCATGTTGTACTCTTTTGCCTATTGTGATAGTACATACTAATTAAAACCTGTCCTTACCATTTTAACTAATGTCAGACTGTATCTTTGACATAGTCAATATCAAAACCAGGATAATGACATTGGTACAATCCGTAGACCTTATTCAGATTTTACCAGTTTTATTGGCACTTGTGTGTGTGTGTGTGTGTTTATGCAATGTAATCACATGCAGAGCCACATAACCACTGCCACAAATGATACCTAACTGTTCCATCACCATCAATTGCCTCTTGCTACCCCGTTATAGTCAAACCTTTTTTCCCTGCAACTTCTTCCAACACCATTCCTATAGTTTTGCCATTTAAAGAATGTAGATAAACATCATCATGCTGTATATATTCTTTTGAGATAGGCTTTTTTCTTTCAGCATAATTCCCTTGAGATTAATCAAATTGTTGCGTGTACAAATAGTTTGTTACTGTCCATTTTTAAGCAGTGTTCCATGAAATGGACCCATCACAGTCTGTTTAGCCATTAACCTGTTGAAGAACATTTGGGGTGTTTTCAGTTTGAGGCTACCACAAATAAAATATCACATGCCTGTTTTTGTATCAACATAAATTTCCTTTTCTCTGGGATAAATGGCTAGTAGTGAGATTGCTGAGTCACATGGTAAGGGTATTTTTAGTTTTAATTGTTGTTGTTCTTTCCTAAGAAACTGAAAAAAAATTTTTTTTCAGAGTGGTTGTATCTTTTTACATTCTCACTACCAATTGATGAGAAATAATTTCTCTGTATCCATGCCGGCATTTGGTGACATATGGCATTTTATGACGGAGTAATTAGCCTCATTCTGGTGAGACAGTTCACATTAACAGTACATTTATAAGATATTATTAGAGTTTATATTTATATAAATGATAAATTTAAAATACCGCAAATTTGCAAATAAAATATACTGTAAAGTGAAATAGAAGAATGTGTTATTCTTCAGATTATAATGTGTTGCTGCATATGCTTTTAATGTAATTGACAGTACACAGACACAATTTGCAGAATTGCATTAGAACAAATAACACTGCTGTTATTTGGAAAGTTTAAAATAAAATAGTCTCAAAAATTGAAGAATACCAAGCTACGGTAAATTACAAATTTGGCTTAGGGGGGCTGTCGTGCTGTCTAAACAACATAAAATGCAGTAAGCATTTGACAATTATTCATCTTTGACAATTTAAAAATTCTTTAACTAATAGTCAAAGTGGATTAAGCAGTCTATGGTGTGGTTTCCCCCTAGTGATATTTTTCTCTACTACTCTGATTTTTAGACCCATTCAAGTCCCACTGTCGCTTACATGCTTAATTCAATTCAACATTTTGTGTTTAGTTACTATGAAATGCTGGAGTATAACTGTATATCACCCTATGTTTTTTCATTAATTTTTATGTGGAAGAAAATTAGTATGTTTGCATAATACACATTTGCATATTTACATGATAGCATATGTATGTTTGTGTAAACCTATACCTATATGTATAATACACACACTTCCATATGCATACAGATATGTGTGCATTTTTCCCCAATAAAAATAGCCAGCATGTATCTGGCATTTTGTATTTTTCAGGTATTGTTAAACAGTTTAATAGGTATACTATCTCCTTAATTATCAAACCATCATATAATATATTTTAAAGTGAAGGTTCAGAGTTGTTAAGTTTGAATTGAGAAGTCACATAATTACATTATTATCCACTACACCATTTTTTATTAACTTGAACAGGAAGAGGGAAAAAACAAATTAGAATAAATTAGTCACTAAATTAAAAGTGATGTTGAGCTGAATTGCAGCTCTGATAGATGGATTGGCAACTCCCCCCACACCCGCCTTACCCCTCAAATTCACACACACACTGAATGATTTTCTTTTAGAATCTAAAAGACTGTTTTATGCACTTGAAAGTGTTTACACTTCTGGTTTTTATATTTTCCTTATTGTTATAGATATTAGTTATTTATAAAATTCAATGATAAAAACCTACTGCCAAAAATTCCTGCTTTGAATATTTCTGAATTTATGCATAAATCCACACTGGTTGTACATTCTCCAATTCTTTATTTTTCAGTGAATCTATCTTAAAGCTTCAGTTTCTCCATATTTGACTCTCCTGACTCTACTAATTACAAATTACACATTTACATTTAGTCACCTGTGTGAAAGACTAGTAGGCATTTTGCTTCTTCTGTAATGGTGTCTAAATCAGTTGTTATTTTCAGTGATTCTTTTTGTACTATTGACACAAATAAATTGGCATATTTTTTTTTTAATTTTTTTTTTTCAACGTTTATTTATTTTTGGGACAGAGAGAGACAGAGCATGAACGGGGGAGGGGCAGAGAGAGAGGGAGACACAGAATCGGAAACAGGCTCCAGGCTCTGAGCCATCAGCCCAGAGCCTGATGCGGGGCTCGAACTCACGGACCGCGAGATCGTGACCTGGCTGAAGTCGGGCGCTTAACCGACTGCGCCACCCAGGCGCCCCTAAATTGGCATATTATATGTGGCAAATAGTTTATCTAGAAAATCATACCCTGAAAAGAGATCTCTGGTTTTCATTTTAAAAAGAGGGGGTTAAGAAGTGTCACAGTTTACATCAAATAGATGTTTTAAAGCTCATTAATTTTGTTTCTTCAACATTGTGGGAAGCCAATGCAACTAATGCAGTAGCAATGAATTTTAATGCTCAAAAGGAAGATATCGAAAAGCATATTGACTACAGTTAATAATACTGTATTGTATATTTGACATTTATCGAGAGTTTATGTTAAGTGCTCTCACTACACACACACACACACACACACACACACACACACACACTGAACTTTGTGAAGTGACAGACATGTTAATTAGGTTGATTATGGTAATCAGTTCACAATGGATACGAATATGAAAACATCACATTGTACACCTTAAACATATGCAATTTTTATTTGTTGAGTATACCCTCAGTAAAGCAGGGGAAAAGCCCCGTATTGTATGACAAGCCTCTACAGTGACTTCCTAGGGTCCTGGTGTTGGCTCCCTTGTGTAAACCCTTCTCCTTGATTACTCTTAAGTCCCACCCTGAGGATACAGTTTGCCTTCTTGGGCGATAATTTTCCCGTGGGTTGTTACTTTGCCTTGATTTGGTGGTTTGCATTTACACCAGCCAAGTGTTCATCTTTTTTTTTTTTTTCACTTTACCTAAGGTTTTTGTATGCAATTCTCAATCCTTTAAGAGATAACAACAAATTTTGGGTTTCTGTCCGGTGGCAACAGTGGGCCCCACGACCCGTCACTGTGCGAGGGCGTCTGAGGCCCTGAGGCCGGAAACCCAGGTGGACGAGAGGCGGGGCGGGAGCACGAGGAGGGCTGCGGGCGGTGCAGCGGCAGCACCAGCATGTCCTCGGCCCAGCAGGGGGCCGCATCTCAGTGTCTCAGGCCTATGCTCCACCATCTGCCTACCCTCCCACTCGTCTCGGTGGTGTCTCAGCTCCACCTCAGAGCCGAGCTCTTCCTGCCGCGGGTCAGGCAGGTGGTGGTGGTTGCTGAGCAGTCTTGAGGGTGAGGCCCGAGGTGGCCGCCAGCAGGGCGACGCCGGGAAGAGCAGAACCTATTGGCCCCACGTGGGTTTAGGCCCAGAAGACTGACCCGGCCGGTGCCCCGAAGGAGCAGCTTACCGTTCTCAGTGAGGACCCGATCCAGCAACAGCAAGGACTTGAGGCAGTTCATCAAGGCTGCGAGGCTCTCTTCTCCGCAAGAGGACAAACCAAAGAGATGCAGGCCACGCCCATGATGTGTGATGTCATGGGAGCCTCCATCTTGCTGGCGGACCGCTCCAGGGGGTCTTTGCTGGCTTAGTGAAGCAGGTGGCCGCGTTGAGAAAGACTGTGTGCCCAGGAACTGGGGGCAGCCTTGAGGAGCTGCAGGTGGCCTCCAGGAGCAGAGAGTGACCTCCAGTCAGTAACCAGCAAGAAGCTGGGGCCCTCAGTCCGCCAACTGCGTGCAAATAATTCTGCCAACAGTCTCTGTCCACGAGCCTAGGAGTGGACTCATCCATTCAAACCACAGTTGGGGGACACCTTGATGTTGAGACCCTAAGCAGAGGACACAGGTAAGCCATGCCCAGATGACTGACCCGCAGAAATGGTAAGAAAATACATATCTTCTGTTGTAAGTTGCAAATAGACTTTGGTGATTTTGATGCAACGATTGAAAACGAATATATATATTCTCTGTCCCTGTCTCTCTCTCAAAAATAAATATACATTCAAAAAAAAAAAAAAAAAAACAACTTACAAAAAGGGAGGGGGGGGGGCTCCTGGTGGCTCAGTCATTTGAGTCTGGACTTGAGCTCAGGTCATGATCTGGTCTGTGAGTTCTAGCCCCACATCAGGCTCTGTGCTGACAGCCCAGAGCCTGGAGTCGGCTTCAGATTCTCTCTCTCTCTCCCTCTTTCTCTCCCTCTCTTTCTTTCTGCACCTGCCCTGCTCACGCTCTGTTTCTCACTCTCTCAAATAAACACTAAAAAATAAAAACAAAACAAACCAAAACTAATATATATGACTTTAGGCTCGAAATGAAAAAAGATAACTTTCTAAAATATTTTGTAGTTTATATTCTCAGTAACAGGTTTCAGTGAAGGAAAAGAGGCTTTTTAAAAAAGGTAATCAAAAAAAAAAAAAAAAAAAAAAAAAAAAAAAAAAAAAAAGGTAATCAACTGCTTAGTTTGTATTAAATTACTCTCAAATAGGAGAATCATGGAAAATAAACCTGGGAGAGATGACACATCTTCAGCCCCACAAGGAGATTAAACTGGAAGCAGATTTTAATAGCTAACTGACAAATAATGGTTATTTATCCTGGTGAGGAGTTCATTTCAGAGGCAAGAGAAATTTCTACATTTCAAGGCAAATTACAAGAGCTATTAGGTAACCTGTTAGGAATTTTAATGGGGGTTATCAGTTCAAATGCCCATTGTGGCCACGAGGTAATATAAATAAATGAGGTGTGGCAAGAATAAATGCTTATGCAATCATCATGTAAATGGATGCTGCTGCTAACTAGGGGTATGTGCCCTACTGAAAAAGATAGCTTTATGCACTGTCCATGTCCAGCAGTTACCATGTGGGATTGAGTCTGTTCTTAGCTGAGCTTTTCATCTTTGTAGGAGATTGCAGAAGTAGGTGTTTGTAAATATCAAGTAAAAGATATAATTTTAAAACATGTTTAAAAATATGTATCTGGAGGGCAGTTTTTTGTGGCTTCTGGTTTACCACAACATTGCTTTGTAGAATGGAACACCAGGGAATAGCCAAAGGAAAGTGAGTCAAAGAAAATCTTCAACTAGGAAAGGAATGAATCATTTTCCTTATGCTGAAAATACTGGATCAAAGATATGTTTGGAGAAATACTACACCAAGATGACAAAATCACCAAACATGGAGGGATGATGTCGGATCAACAATTTTGCAATAGCTGAGGCACCTGGGTGACTCGGTTGGTCAGGTAGGCATCCGACTCTTGATTTTGGCTCAGGTCATGATCTCCTAGTTGTGAAATAAAGTCTTGCCTCTGACTCTGCACCGAGCATGGTGCCTGCTTAAGATTTTTTCTCACCCTCTGCCCTCTCCCCTGCTTGTGCACTCTCTCTCTCTCTCTCAAATAATAAATAAATAAATAAATAAATAAATAAATAAATAAACGACTTATTTTTTATTTTTTATTTTTTGCGGTAGAACTCAGAAAAGGATAGGCTGCCATTCACCCATTTGGGAAGGACGGGGGAAAGTAAAAAAGATAAGAAGGAATTAGTGCTTATATCAACTGCATTAGTGCATTACTGCTTATTTAATTATTTAATCATCTACTTATATATGCTGCCTGCTTTGTCCTATAGTATACTATTAAAGATGAAAAATATTAAATCAGCGTATTTATAGTCAACTGTTACTAACTCTGTGGCCTTAGAATTTACTGGTATGCACATAAAATTGGCCTTAAGATAGAATAACATCTATTAACTTGAAACCAGTGAAATAACTGCACATATAAAGGGAGGGATTATAAACAATATCAGCAGAGATAGAAATACTGGACAAATGTGGGTGGATCATGGTATGAAGTGGAATCATCTAAGGATACACTCCCTGGCAAATTGCTATGAAATTTTGATATCCACATTCTTCCTTCCAGAGTATAGTGCCACCATCTCTGCAAACATTTTTGCTGCCCTTAATTTATTACTATGAGAGAGTCATTTTGAATATATCAAACAGAATGTAATACAGGTGTAGGACTTTTGACTTTGATCACCATGCAGATTTGATTATAAGCATCTGGGTACAGCACTGTAATGTCTTGGAAACAATTTGTTGTCATATGTGACCAGATTGTGCACTAATTTGAGTGTGGATGATATGTAAAGTTTGCCTCTATTTGTTGGGTCTCATTACTAGCCGCTATTTTAAGACTTTGATGTTGCTTCTAAGAATCACCTCTGTAAAATTAGATTTGCATTTAAGCCAGCTGGAATTATTCAGGAATAGATTTCAGACAGGCAAAGAACAGCTGGAATACTGTTCTTCCTACATGGGGTGCCAGGGAAGATGTATGGTTGGGTGTCATACAAGTATAGGAGGTGTTCAATGGCAGATGCCTGTTTTTTAAAAATAATACGATGTAGCAGAATAATGTTGATATATTATGCCTGAACTTTTCTTTTCCTTCAAAAATAGAGTGTTCTAATGATATCTGTCTAATAATAGCCTGAGTTTTTAAGATTTTAATTGAAGAATAAAATACATTAAAAGTTATGGAAGTCATACGTGGGGAGTTTATTTTTCCAAAGTAAACATGTCCATATATGTAATCAACACAGTGATCAAGAACCCGAGGACATCAGTGGCAAAACTCAGGGCATTTCCAGTTATCCACACTCATCTCCAGAGATAATCACTATCCTAATTTCTAGCATCGTGGGTTAGCTTTTACCAGTTTTAAAACTTCTATAATTGAAATTTTACAATTTTTACTTTTTGTCTGGCTTCTTTCTGGCAATATTATGTGTGTGTTATTTAATCACATTACTGCATGTAACATGTTTTGTTTTCTTTTTTTGCTTTTATGTTATTATATAATACTGCATTGTGTTCTCATCCCAAAATATATGTGCTCTACTATTGCAGGAGAGTTGTTCATATCCGTTTTGGGGTGATAACAAATAATGCTTCAATAAATATACATATATATCATTTTGTCATATTTTTATTCATTTGTGATTGAAATGTGCCAGGGAGTAGAAGTGCTGGTTCTGGAAGGTACATAATCATCTAATTTATAAGATACTGCTGTGAAAAGGAGTAAAGGAAACTTGATTTAAAATAGAGTCGAGAAGCCATGAAGGGAGAGGTCTTATGCAGGTACCATTTGTTTCAACTCACATGACCAGTTGGAAGAAGGAAGATTTCTACATGCCTCAGTAACAGCAAACTGCCCACCACTGACAGCCAGTGAGAAACTGCCATAAACTCAAACTCTCATTCTCTTCCAATGAAATGTTCAAAATAACCCTCTGTATTCCTCCTAGAACCTAATAAATTCTAGCGTCCTCTTTGTCTCTTTGGACTTGCCTGTGGTTTGCCATAGTTTGCTTGTCCTGAATTGCAATTCCTCTGCTATTCTTGAATAAACTCATCTTTGCTTAATTAGCAAATTACCATTTGTTTTATTTAAGGTTGACATTGCTAAATAGTTTTTCATAATGATTGGATACATATAGAATCCTACCAGGTTTAGCATAAATATTACCACCATATCCACAATTTGTTATTTGTTAGGTTTCTGAATTTTATTAATTTCTGTTGGCATGTTTACCATTGGGATTTAAATTGGATTTTCCTGATGGCTCACAAGTTTGAGTAACTTTTTCATGTCTCGAGGATATTTTACATATTCTTTTTTCTCAAGTGCCAATTTTCCATCAGCTTCATTGTTGATGCTATAGCTTCTTGGATTTCAAAATATTTAGATTTCCATATGAACTTTAATTTTTTTGTATTTATTTATTTTTGAGAGACAGAGAGAGACAGAGTGTGAGCAGGGGAGGGGCAGAGAGAGAGAGAGAAAGACACAGAATCTGAAGAGGCTCCAGGCTCTGAGTTGTCAGCACAGAGCCCGATGCAGAGCTGGAACTCACAAGCCATGAAATTGTGACCTGAGCTGAAGTCGGACGCTTAACCGACTGAGCCACCCAGGAGCCCCATATGAACTTTAGAATGTACTTGCCATATTCCAAAACAAAACAAAACAAAATTCTGTGATTTTGAGAATGCCTTCAATCTATAGAGAAATTTTGGGAGAATTGACACTTATAAACATTCAGTATTCCAATTCATGAACATTTATAGTGAAAGCATTTATGCTTCATTCATTTTCTGTATTTTGTAGTTTTCCAAGTGGAATGTTTGAACAATGTTCATTAGGTTTATTTCTAGGTATTGAAGTTTCTTGAGGGTATGGTGAATGGTCTCATTTATTAATTTCATTTTGAATTATTATTATTTTTTTAAAGTTTATTTATTTTTGAGATATAGAGACAGAGCGTGAGTGGGGGAGGGGCAGAGAGAGAGGGAGACACAGAACTTGAAGCAGGCTCCAGGCTCTGAGCTGTCAGCACAGACCCCAGCCTGTCATGGGGCTCAGACTCATGAGCTATGAGATCATGACCTGAGCCAAAGTCAGACACTCAACCAACTGAGCTACCCAGGTGCCCCAATTTTAAATTATTTTAATGATATATTGAGCTTCATTTGAATTCATTCAGCACACTTCATAAATTCAATTATTGATACCAATTGTTTTGGGCAGATTATTTTGAAATTTTTATGTATAGTATCTTGAGTCTGGAAAAATGACATTTTCATTTTTTCCTCTTTAATCTTTGTGTTCTCCATTTCTTAGTCTTGCATTATTGCATTGGATAAGAGTTAGTTTTAAAGACAATTTGTAAGAATGGACATTTTGTTTCCATTCTTAGGGAAAAACCCCTACCATTGAATATATTGAATGCTGACAATTTTTGATAGTTACATGTAGGAAGCAGAATTCTATAAGGGTCCCAAGGTTTCTGGCTCCTGATATACATACACCTCCCATTTATTTTAAAAAAAGTACCCTAACTTTATTTTAATCTAGTTTGCTAACAGATTTTATCACCAGTGAATGTTAAATTATATCACATTAGTTGTCTGTACCTCTTGAGATAATCTTTTTTTCATTTTCTCTTTATGTTTTGAGTTAAAGTTTTGTAACTCTTACCTTCTCTTGGAATTAAACTTCACTTGGTCACTACACTTAAATTATTCTTTTCACATATAGCTTGATTCAGTTTGCTAATATATTGGTTAGGATTTTTCATCTATGATTATGATAGAGGTTGTCTGCTGATTCTCATTCTCTTGATATCCTTGTCAGATTTTGGAATCAAGAATTTGCTGACCTCATAAAGCCAAGGGGGAAAGAAATATGTGTATGTGTATAATTTGGCAGAGAAAACATCTTGGATTTGATAATTAGAAATATTTAGTTATATATTTATATTTTAGTAGATACTGGACTACCCAGTTTTTCTATTATTTATTCTGGTTGGAATGTTCTTTAATTTTTGTCTCGGCAGCCCATAATCTGTGAAAGCCAAAATTTGTGCTCAGCTTCTTAGCCCATTATCAGTTACTTTCTGTTGGAATTTCCAGCTCCCACTTAAATTTGGCAAATGCTTTGAAAGAATTCCTTTCACATTTTCTATTGAACTATCAAATGAAAACAAAAATAAAATAAAATACTGCCTTATGTTAAAAAGTATATTCATTACAAAGAGTTTATCAGTAGTAAATTTAGTTGTAATTGACTGTATTTCTAACCTGAACCCATGTTGGCTTGAACTAGTTTTGGTTGATGTTAATTAGTGAAGAAAAGTGTAATTAAAAATTTTTTTAATGTTGATTTTTGAGAGAGAGAGAGACAGAGTGTGAGCGGGGGAGGGGCAGACAGAGAGGGAGACAAGGCATCCTAAGCAGGCTCCAGGCTTTGAGCCATCAGCACAGAACCCAATGCAGGGCTAGAATTCAGGAAACATGAGATCATGACCCGAGCCAAAGTCTGACACTTAACCAACTGAGCCACCCAAGTGCCCTCAAAAGAGTAATTTTGTATCTCACCACTACTCTGCTTTTGTTCCTTAATTCTGGGAGAAGAGTGATTACCTGGACACATCCTCCACAATTAACTTTGCTACCTAAGCATCTCCAAATTTTCTTACTCAAAAGTTATTTATTCATAAGAGCATTGCTCTCACAGTCAAGGGAACCATAAATTCCAACTGTGTGGGGTGACAACAGATGATCAAATAAATAAATGATGAATAAATCTTAGCAGATACCATCATGAATAGATTCTAAGGAACAAGGATTATATGTTCACTCTTCACCAATGCCTTAGCACTATGGAAGATCCCAGGATTACATGGAACCTCTGGGGAGACCAAGGTTAGGATAAATTGACTGATAAACTCCTAAATTCATTGAGATTAAATTTCCACCAACTGACAATTTAAAGATTAAATTGGATTACAGAGAAGACTTTAAAAGTTACATTTTTGGACACTTGAGTTAGAGATCTATAATCACACCACACATATATGTACACACACAACTTGTTTTTATTGTAAATATTGAATATAGCATTTCTATTATTTGTGTTTTTTTCCAGTTAAATCCTCACAGTCTCATTTCCATTTTAGTACATATAGATCTGTATCATTATTTTGAAATACCTCTAAGTGTTTTATAACATAGACATAATATATTTTATCTAACAATCACCCTAGAGATGGGTGCTAGGAGCATTTCCTGTTTTTATTATCACAGACGATATTGCGAGATGTTTAGTAACTGCTCCTTTTATTTCTGTAGGAAAAGTGGATTTCTGGTCAAAAGGAATATGCATTCGTGACTACCAGATAATTCCCTAGATTCAATAAACAACTGATGATTGTTTTCCAAAATTTATTGAGAACTTCATTTTTACTATTTTTTCTGTAGTCAGTAATTAGCTACATGAAATCTAAACTAAGTTATATATAGAGAAAATTATTCTTCATTTCAGGTAAAATAAGAGGGACTGTTTATATTTTTACATACTGTGCTCTGTTTTAATAGTTAATCTTGGTCTTTTTAAAAAATTCTTCGGTTCTAAAATTAAGGTTACTAATAAGCCTTTCAATAAACAGAGTTCCCTAACGACAGATTTCTAGTCTCAATAGTCTTCCTTTGCTCCAGGACATGTTACTAATTACATATCTTCTTTATTTAAATCTTTAGCAGCCTAAATAATACTTTCTAAGGAGTTAACTATGAACACCTTGAACAATAAGTTCTCAGCACAAGCATCTAATTTAACTTTACTAAATATTCACATTTTAGTTGCTTATAACTGGCAACTATCTGATGTTTCAAATGCTTCTTCCTGCATCAGTGTGAACATCAAGATGTGATAAACTCAAACTTAACTAAAAATTTGTAAAATGATGATGTATTTTACCCAAGAATAATTTCTATTTTTTAGTTTTTTTTTTTTTTTAATGTTTATTTACTTTGGAAAGAGAGAGACAGAGCGTGAGTGGGGGGAGGGACAGAGAGAGAGGGAGACACAATCCAAAGCAGGGTCCAGGCTCTGATCTATCATCACAGAGCCCTACACAGGGCTCGAACTCAGGCACTCTGAGATCATGACCTGAGCCGAAGTCAGAAGCTTAACTGATGGAGCCACCCAGTCACCCCTACCCAAGAGTAATTTCTACTTGTTATCAACTTCACAAATAAATATTAGATCTCAAATGAACATCTGTTTATGGTAAAGTGGCTAATAAAAAATGCCTACAGTTAGAATGGAGGAAATATTTTCACATTTCTTCTAGCATTTTAATGGAAAGTTTATATGAAATATAGCAATTTTCATGAGAATATTTACATGCAGTGTTGTAAATGCTTGATTTGAAATATTTTGCTAAAATTTGTGTCCTCTTTTTTTCTGCGTAATCATTCATAATATAATTAAACAATACGAGAATGTTATTTTTGAGATCTACTTTATGAATGGAAACAATATTTCAAAAGATAGTATATTATTTGTTTGTTTCAATGCTGTTTAAGGATCACTTCAATAACTATAGTTACTATGCCAAATAAAGAATGACTTTGTGTTAAGATGAAACAGAGGCCATATCTCCATTGATCTCAGCAAATATAATTCACCAAGTATTATAAGAAACAAACCTGCTGTCATGGAACAAGTTAAGAGAATAAGAGTGTTAATGATTAATAGTAAATATAGGACATAAAAACAAAAGTTCTGACATCTATACCAACCAGTTTTATGTGTTGGTGACAATTTAATTTCTGTATCAGTAAATAAGTGGAATAGTTCATCTTGTATGAGTGTCACATTCTCTTAGCTTACATGGTTGCTATGTACAATTTTATGTATGATTTATCAAATATTTAGTACTTAGATAGGAGCCTGAATAGGGAGATAGCATGGAGACTGTTCAGGATTGAGTCTGAGGAGATCCTGATCAAGACACCTGAGTAGAATTCCAGAAAGGACTATAGGTTGAAGTGTTTTTCATGTTAATAGAATAGTGCCTTTGTTTAGTAGAGTAGCTCAGTTAGTTTCAGATTTGAAGGAAAATAGAGTGAAGAAAATCTTTGTTATTTTCTGAAGCAAAGAAAAGTGTTTGAAATATGTAAGTTGGACAATGTCTAAGGAAGGGAATTGAAAGTTAAACCTAAGGACAGAAAGTGCCAACACCCAAATTTTTAAATGTTAAAAGTGGATAATGAACTTCTTGGTTCATTATCACCAGAAAAGGACAGGCAGTACAGACAGTAAGCCAGAATATGCAAATAGAAGTGTCACAATGAACTCTTTTCTATGGAAATGGCCACCACAAAATATTTAGTTCATAGATGGAAGATTTTGAAAAAAAAAAAAAAATAGCAAGTCAAGACTAAAGACCTGTAGAGAACAAAAACCTGAAGCTATCTTTTTACTCTTTTTCTTTTTCCTTTCTTCAATTTTACCTCATTATCCTTTCACCTTTACAAAAATCACTTTGCAATTCTCTCTGTTTTAGAACACTAAGTATGTACAGATAAAAACATCAAGACTTGGGAAAGCTTAAAGCCTTAAGACTCACAAAATATATGTATAAAAATCAAACTTAAAAAAAAAGTAATGGGAATTAGCTGTCTGACCTATTTTCTAAACTTTCTTTAATAGGGAAAAAAAGAAAGTGAGTAAGGTTGAGACCCTGAAAAGAAAAAATACTTTCATGTTATCCCCCCAATATCTATGCAGCATCAAGATAATGTGAAAGACTGATTAAGAGGATGATTTTATTCAGCTTTATTGCACAGGAAGAATGCCCTTTAAAGAGGAAGCCCTCAAAGAAAAAGAGGGGACCTAGAGTTTTATACAGACAGATAAACAAGGGAGTTATCTTTGAACTCATGAGAGTCCATGGACAGTAAGTTATATGGAGAAGGGTGGTTCTTTTGAGGTTAGCTCTTTTTGGAACACAAAAGTGTGGGAGGAGATGTTTTTTACCATCACTAATCTTTGGGAGCACAGAGCCCAAGTTAAATTCAATTTTCACCATTTTATATGACTATTAAATCTCTATTTAACTACAAAAGTACCTTTAACTGTATTGTCTATTGTTTTGTTCAGTATTCATTGAATAAGGTCCCAAGTGATAAATTCCTTTTAAAAGTCATTTCTAAAAAATAATACTAATTATCCTGAGGAATTGATTTTTTCTTTTATTACACAACAAAAATTATATAAAACCATTATAGTTTTATTTGTACCTAAACTGAGAGCTAAATTGAATGTTCAGTTACAGTGACTATATATGTATTCTCATATACATATATATCTATGACTCATATATATGATGGCATATATGGTTCTCTGTTATTCCTATAGTGTTATTTATAAACATTCTGTATTAGCAGTTTTATTGTTTGAACATATTTTTAAACATCCTGATCTTTTTGGAGGGAAGCAACATAGACACAATATACTTAGCTCAATGACAAAACAGTTCCTTATACTTTTATACCTGTTCAGATGTCAGCAACAAGCAAATATTCATTGAGATGAGAAAAGTAACTGATACTTGATTGCCTCCTGTATACCAAGTAACGTTTATATACAGTATCCCATTATCTCTGTGAGATCACATTACCTACCCTTAGAAGTGTAACTCAAATTGTGGCCTGAATTATTTTTGTAAACTGATAGAAAGTGCATATTGTCAAGCCACATCCCAGATTAAAAACAAAACAAAACACAACAAAAGAAAACAGTTAAACAAAACAAAACCCAACTTCTCTGGAATCTGTGGCTCAACAGGTTATCCAGGTGAGTCTTCTAAAACTAAAATTTGAGAAACACTACTTTATACCATTGTACTTTTCAGGAAAAAGTTCAGAAATACTAAGCAACCAGCCCAATTCCATGTTTTCTAGTGAGTTACAGAATGTGAGTGGTTAATGAAATCAGCAAACTTCCTTTTTTCATCAGAAACTCCTGCATCTCCTTTAACTCTCCACATCTAAATACACCAACCTAAATACATAAACCTGTACCCTTACACTCTCTCCCTCCTTTCACATGGGAAAAGGGATACAGTGTCTTAACTGTACAGAGCGCTAGGCTCTGTATTTATTTTCTTCTACTTTCTCTGGATGAACGTTATTGATTGTTACTACTTTTTTCTCTATTTTTTTCTTTATTGTGTATTATCGACATTTAAGCATATTTGAGATTTTCTCATAGGATAAACCCTATTTCACCAAATAGCACTGGCTGTCACCCAGTTGCATAATCCATAGTTTGAGGAGTTATTTTGGATTCCTCATTCCACACTCATTTATTTAGTAAATATACGTTGAACTATATGTTCAAGATGTTCTTATAAATATCTGTGTAATGTTTTTTCTCTAATTATTCCTAATCAGTTTCCATGTATCACCTTGCCATCATTAAGCTTATTTTTTTTTCAGCATCTGGAATGAAAAAAAAAAGATAAAATCCATCATCACATTCTTAGCCTAAATTTTTTGAATATCATTCTGTTGACCTTGTGAGGAAGTAAATATTCTTGGAAGACCTTCTGTATTTGGTTTTGAATGCCTTTTTGTATTCAAAATTATCCCCATTTCTTCTTTCTGTCCAACTCCAATGGAATCCGTTATTTAAAATCAGCACTTTATTTACCTCTAAATCTTCTCTCAAAATGAAAAAAAAAACTTAAAAAATTAAAATGTGTTAAATATTGTATTTAGTTCATTATTAGGATGGTGTTTTAACCAGTTTAATAAAGAATCCAAAGAACAGATGTACTTACAGTTCAGGAATTTCAAAACGACCGTGAAAATAGACACAATAAAGGATGTTTACATGGTGATAGATGAAAGTCATTTGAACAGACTGTTGGACAGAATTTTACACATCTATTGCCAGTAATTATTCTTCACTGCTATCAAATACTTACAAGTTATGGAGTTGTAAAATAGTTCCAATGAAAGGAAAGAGTAACATTGAACAACCTTGAAGATGTGTTGTACAGAGCACACAGAAAATAATTATTTTCCTACACCTAGTAGACTACCAACTCCAAAGAGTTACCCTGTCTGTTCAAAAGATATTTTCCTAAAAACTATTAAGGTGTGTTCCTTATTATAGATATAAAATTATTCATGAAAAATTAGATGATCTCTTCCAAATTTTTCCCTACAACCCACACCTCTCTTTTGAGATTTAAATCAATGTATCTAATTCCTCCATTAGATAGTCCATGTGCATACACACAGACACCTCAAATATAGCATTATCAAAACTTACGTTTTCATCAAAATAGTTATTTCTTCAGTATTCTAGACCTATTAATGATTCTGTGTACTCATTGAGTTTATGTCTCAACAAACTACCTAGACTCTCAAGATTTAAATCTATGTATCATACTAGGTCTAGTTCATTTATAAGTTATTTTTAATTTATAGACTTAATATTGTTTATGTTACAGTACCTAGCATTTATATGGTAATAACTGTGAAATTTCTATATGATACACATGATTCTGTCATTTTCTGCCTTTCAAATCTTACATAATTAGAAATCCTATTGATCCATTAAGCTCCATCTCAGTGATCTACTCTGTGAAGCTTGTCTTAGGTCAACCCCAGTCTACTCCACTCTTTACCCCCTTCCACACTAAGGGGGATGGCTAATTTCAAATGGCTATTTGGCATTTGGCACATTTTGCTAATATGGCACTTCACATGCTTCACTGGAATTAATTTTGATTAAAATTCTGTTTCCTTGGGGCTCCTGGGTGACTCAGTTGGTTAAGTGTCCAACTTTGACTCAGGTCATGGTCTTGCAGTTGTGGGTTAGAGCCCTGAGTCAGACTCTGTGCTGACAGCTTAGAGCCTGGAGCCTACTTCAGGTTCTGTATTTCCCTTTCTCTGCCCCTCACCTGCTCGTGCTCTCTGTCTCTCAAAAATAAATAAACATTAAAAAAAATTAGAAAAAAAGTCTGTTTCTTTTAGTAATCTGTAAGATTTCAGTAGATAGGAAACTTACACCTTTTGTTTTTGAAACTCAGGTTGCTAACACTACCACAAATCAATAAAAGTGAATAATATAATGGTGCAAATAAACCAATTTCTCTTACTTTTTAAAAAGAGAACTATCTATATTTACCTTCTGTTGGAGGATAAAAGTCTCCTTTACAGGATGATATAGTAGTAGGAAAATAAAAGTTAACCTACATTTTTTGAAGTTTCAAAATTTCTTTCAATCTCAAAAACCACAATGCTGAAAGGAGAACATATATGGAGTTCAAGGTTGTGATTAGTGCCAGACCATGACCAACAACTTTTTGCTTAAAGTGGGTCTGGTGAATGTTTCAATCACTACAGAATATAAGACATCAAAGGAGATTTTATCTTGAAATACTGTTTTCTAAACAGTACAGTCAAATGATTTATTTTTCTTTTTCAACAAAGTAGTATCAAATTTTAGTGTAATAACACAGCATAGAGACATCTCTGATGGTGAGTGTCACCAAGTTTGTGGACTCAGAGCTTTAAGAGCTAGCTGATGGCTTTGTTGCCTCCTAACCCATCTCTCTTAAAGATTGTGGAAAAAGTGAAAAGTATAAACACATTTTACAGAAAATGAAATATTTTTTGAGGCAGAATGGCAGAATGTATTTGTGTTTTATAAAAAAAAAAAAAAAAAAGAAAAAAAAAGTAAAACAAAACCATGAAAAACTAGACTTCCTAACAAGTTGGCTTTTCCCCATAGGTCTGACCACTGACTTGCACAAAGCAGAGTTTGACTGATTTTGTTCTCTATGTTCTTTTCTTCATTATCTTTGCTAGCACAGTCAAGTCCTTGAAGTTCATCCTTCCAAACTTCAGCAGGAGTATAAGTTTTGTACATTTAGAAATTGATCAGCCCGTTTGGTCAGAGATGGAATAAGAAAATGTGATTTCAAACTCCATCAGCATTTTATGGGGTATATTGTCCAAAACATTAGTATTTGTGAGATTTCAGTATTTGGGGGGAAATTTTAGATAAAATTGAACAGGTTCCTTTTAGAGATTTTTTTTAGATTACTTAATCTGATGTGCTTTCCAAAGGTGGGAAGAGCACAGCTCCGCTTTTCAGTCATCTTTGATGATGCAGCCCTTTTCTTAAGAAGCAATTCCAGACATTTTATGGAGTGTAATAATAAATAATATTCTATCCATATAATCTTGTTTTGAAAAAAACAAAACTGTCTTATTTTTTAGTCCATAGTATTGTTGGTTTCTTATCATTGTTTCACCTTGTATACTTTTTGTTCAGAGAAATAGAACTAGAATGATAAATATGATGTGTAGCACTTTACATGCACAGGTATGTTTTTCCAGTGTTCACTGGTTAATACTAATCGTGGCCAGGCTAATTTTTCTGTAGATTTGCCCAAAGACTTTTGGACTTGTTTTTCATGTAATCTAAGCAATCATTGAACTCACAATTGATCAGTGATCAAGTATAAACTACATTTTGCTGAACATTAGGAAAATATATATGTAGATAGAAGATAGAAAATAGTGAAATACATGGACAGATAATATTAATAGCTTTTAATTTATGAAGTGTTTATCATATAAGAGTATCACTTATATGATCTTATTTATTATTCAGAAGAACCATGGGCTAAGATACCACTATTACCTCCATGTCATAGATGAGGAGACTTAAAATTCTGTAAGTTCGGTGATTTGACTGTAGCTTCCTAGCAAGCAACAGAGCAGGACTGGGACTGAGGGAACTGACCCTGGAGCCTACACTCCCTAGTGATCAATGGCTGGGTTTCCCATACCAGCCCTGTTTAGAGGCAGGAATAATTGATTTAGGGCCTCAGCAATGAATTAGGTTTTGGAGTGGTTCAAGTCTAGTGCAAAACCATTGAAGAGATGAGACAGGATGCCTGCTGCCCAATTCATGTGGCATCCTTGATGTGAGAAAAGGAAACTCTCCTGAGTTGCCAGTTTGTTTCCATGTCTGTCTACAAGGAATTCTTGTTATCTGAAGTGGAGCAAGAGTAGAGATAAGATGAATATAGATTCCCCGTTCTATGAAATTTGGAGTGCTCTTTTAACAACCTTAGCTCTCAGGCTATTGGGACATTGCCAGAACGATGCAAAGTTCCAATTTTTCGATCCCTTCTACAGGGCTGCCCCAGTACACTCACAGAGACTAAAGGAGTACTTCTTCAAACACTATGAGTAAAGGGACATCCCAGACAGTTCTAAAAGTTTGGTTATGGTTTTGAAATATGAACAAATCCTAAGAAAAAAATCAGGCCAATATTCAAAATTCTTTGTACATACTTTCCAAAAAAAAATATGCTGGTTATCTAACCATCCCCAAAAAGAAGTGGGTTTCTATACAAATTTCTTCTGTTTATAATATTTTTCTAGAAGTTCAGGCTTTAAAAATACTACAGTGTCTCATCAGTTATGAATACTAAACATTCTTAAATATGAAACTTATAATGTTATCTTTTGAAATCAGTATTTTCCCAATATCCATTCTCTTTTAATTTATTCACTGTCCGAATTCTTAAAATAGTACTGTTGCTCCACTACCTTTTTCTGTCTCAACTTACAATAACTCTTTGTTATTCTTCCTCCTGCCAATTTGCTGAAACTACTGTCTTTGGGAGCTCAATTCACCAACGACCTACTAATTAACAAATTCAATGGTCTCTTCTAAGTCCTTACTCAACAAGACCTCTCCACGGCAATCAAAATCACAGACCACTTGTTCCTTCTTGAAAAGCTCTTATAACTGGAAGAAGAAAATGACTATTTCTTCCCCATAGAGAGATTTGGGAGAAAAATGGCCCTTGGCTAAGAATTTAATCAAGTACTTATAAGAAGTAATTTCAAAGCCTCTACCTGGTCTTAGTGTAGCTAAGGTAGCAGGCTGTAAGAGATATATGGGTCAGCATTAGCTTTTTTGTTATTCCAGGTAGACCTGAAATAGCACATTTAAAAAGGGAGGGTGGGAGGATGAAGAAAGGGAAGCATCACCGTACTGCCTAGTAATGAGACCATGCTAACTCCATTACAGTTATGTGAACTTGTGAGTTGAGGCAAGTGAAAAATTGTTTATATTTTCTGTTTAGATTTGGCACTATTTGAGAAGACTATGCATGTATACAGGTGCACATGAGAGAGACACACACACAGAGATTTTCAATATATTACAATTGGAGAATTGGAGGGACAGAACGTCTGTGATGCCCTCTGACCTTTGGAAAACAACTCGAGGGTACAGTAAAGTGCTCAAGGCCACTCCTGGGTTGCATGAAGGAACTCTGATAAATAGGCGATTTCTCAGTATTCCATTAAGGCCCATGTGTTATTCTAGCCTGAATGTGATGAGAGTAGTGACATTTAATCCGAGATGAGATCAATCTCTACAGATTGACTGTAGAGGAAGAAAACTTTGCTAAAACCAGTGTAAAAAACAATGGGGACATCAATGAAGATGATAAACTATTAATTTACGTATTTGTCTCTTTTCTCTTTCAATTTTTGAACTCTTGGAATGGAAGTATTTTGCTTTATATCCTCTTTTAACTTCATTGTCTCTTCCAGGGAGGTCTGATATTGTTTATATGTTTACTACTCAGTAAACATTTTAGAATTGAATTGAGCTAAACATACACATATATGCAGTAAATTAGTCATTCACTAAGTTTTATATTAACCTATATAAATTTATTATGTAAAATGAAAGAAATGTGAAAGTAGATTGTATGGACTATATTAATATTAAATATACAAAAATTATATGAAAATATAATTAAATAGTATGAGTTAATAGATAATGAAATAGTATAAGTTGCTATTTTTTTATTCAATTTATTGTACTAAAACAAAAACAAAAAGAGTTCACTCATGTCTCCTACCCCTCACCCTCTACCTCTGGAAACTACTACTCTATTCTCTGTGTCTATGGCCAAGGCCATTTATTTGTTTATTTACTTACTATTTACAGATTGCACTTATAAGAGAGGTCATCAGAATATATGTTTTTCTTTGACTTACTTAGCATAGTGCCCTCGGGGTACATCCATATTGTCAGAAATGACACAATTTCATTCTATTTTTATGGCTGAATAATATTCCATTGTATATGTGTGTGTGTGTGTGTGTATACCACATCTTTATCTGATTCATCCATCAGTGGACACTCATGTTGTTTTCATATCTTGACTATTGTAAATAATGCTGCAGTGAACATGGTGTACATGTCTTTTTGAGTCAGCAGTTTGTTTTCTTTAGATAAATACCGAAAAATGGAATGGCTGGATCACATGGTGATTTTAATTTTAAAATTTTTGAGGAACATCCGTACTGTTTTTCATAACGGATGCACCAATTTATATTTCCACCAACAATGCACAAGGTTTCTTTTTTCTTCATATTCTTAGCAACACTTACTATTTCTAGTCTTTTTGATAATAGCCATTCTAACAGGTGTGGGGTGATATCTCATTATGGTTATTATTTGCATTTCCCTGATGATTAGTGACGTAGAGCATCTTTTCATGTACTTATTTGTCCTATGTATGTCTTTAGAAAAATGTCTATTTTCCCATTTTTTAATCCGATGGTTTGGGCTTTTTTTTTTTGTTATTGAATTGTAAACAGTAGGTATTTTTGATAGTGTTGATGATGGTAGAGGGAGAAAGTAGGACCCAGGTTAATATTTATTAAGTGCCTGTGAAATGTCACTTTACATATATATCATATGAAATATAAATAAATGATCTGAGATATATGTATGTTAATTTCAATTTACCACTGAAGACTCCACAATTTGAAAATGATGAGTAAGTAGCTCAGGGAAGACAAATAAGTTTCAACTTTCTTGCACTACCTGTCAATTTATTCTGGCTGTAGAGAAATGATGAAAAGAACCCTTTGGCTGTATCTCTAGTCAATAAGAAAGAATCTTCAGGATTAGCAATAGTTGCTTTAATCTCAGAAGGGAGATGAGGTTGTTCAGTGCCGAGTATTGTTATCATTGCACAAATCCAAAGTTGGAATGGAAGAATAGAAGTATGTGGACGTGTTTATTTGTGAGTGTGGGGGGAGAGTTGAAAGAGAGGGCTGGTTGGGATTTGAGCTCACATATGTCCTATTGTCACATATAATGCTCTTTCCATGCTACTATTAATTTAACTTTAAAATCTGAAAACAGAATTAATATACACTTTTGATGACTGTGTTATTAATGCCAGATATTGCTGAAAGTTGAGACTCAAGAAAAAATTCAAATTAAAAGCTTCTTAAATAAACAATATCAAATAAAATGTATTTGCAGTAGGGAAGAAGCTGGAAAGGAGTCACTCCTTGGCTTCTTTCATTCTTGGCTTCTCAAGACAGATTTTATCATTTCTATATGTAAAGGTCTTTATGAGCTTGGGGATAAAAACAAACAAACAAACAAACAAACATATAAACATTTTGACATAGTACCACTACATAACCAAGAACATAAAATATCTGTTCCTGAGATCAGCTGGTCTTTCCCTTTTAGGTGCTACTCAAACTTTTAAAAATTCAAGTTATATGTAAATTTCCCAGATGGAAAAATGTATTTAGTTCCTTTAAAATTTCCATCTATAGGTAAAGGTTTTACAAAATAAAATGTATTTACTGCTAAGTTACTAAGTTAAGTAGGACCTAAACATGGTCATTTTAAATGAAATAAGAACTAAAAGATGAAATGAAATACGAATGAGTGGAGGAAAGTGTGGCAGTGTAAATTCCCCAAATTACACTGTCTTTTGGTTTTAAGCCAACACTGTCATTGATGCTGTGATTCTGTCTTCCAGAGACTAGACATTTGGCACGGAGTGCTAGTGATTTGCCAAACTGGAAATGGGCATTCTAGACCACTTGTAGTTACTTAAGTGAATTCATAAAAATGTAAAAGCAAACTAGTCTTTTTCTCCAGAATGTGAGCAGTGGATAAATTATGTGGTGGTTGTTTTTTACTTGCCCACCCCCTCCATGTTTTGTTTCCTTGCCCACTTGAGCATCAGGGATCAACCCCTGTAGAAAGTATCACCAGGAATCCCATGCTGGCTGCGTTCTGATTAGGTTTAAAAATGGAAAGCAACAGCATGAGATTAGAGGGCAGGAGTAAAGAGAGAGTATCTATTCTTATCTGCTTTGCAGATGCATTGTGTCCACAGCTACTTCTCTGCACAACGAGAGGCTGGATAGTCCTTCCTCACTAATTCAAGTTTCACTGAGAAATTAAAAATATTTCTGTCTTTTTTTCCTTCAAGTGTTCAGATAGTAACAGCTCGCTAATGTGACTAGTGTCTGGATGCCTTACTAAATTGTATGTGCTCCATTAATCCTGCCTACGAGTCCTCAGCAATGTCTTCATATTAGCCATGTGGGACACATTTTATTCCCTTCCAGGAATGTCACCAATCCTAATTGTGCCCTTGTTTCTGGTAGCATTTTTTCTTTTTGTATGCTTGTAAATGTGTTTGTTTTAATGCCCTGAGTTTTGCATCTCTAGTCCATACTCTATCCTTGGTTGTCAAGGTCACTCTATCTAGTTTGTCCTTCTCCATTCCTTCTTTCTTCATTCTTCTACTTTAACAGTAGTTTTCCATAGAAATTATTTTAACCTACCTGTTTTGTTAATACACCACAGGGTTAAAATGAATGATAATAGCTGGTAATAGATCAAAGTACTCCCTCCCAGGTAATATTTTTACATTTCTACTGAGCAGTAGTGATCTGCAGGGAAGAGGCCTGCAATTTAAGGGAAAAGATCAGCACCTGAGCTAAGCTCTGGCCTTAATTATTTCATACTGCAAAGATCTATTAAACACCTATTCTTTTATGTCAAGTACAGACACTTATTGATCTAAGACATCAAAAATGATTAATCACCTTAATTCACAGTATACTTTGAATGGATAATGCATAGCAGAATAAGGTTTCTGTGAAGACAAAGCAAGTAGTTTCTAACTACCAAAGAGCATTTTCAGAAAGTCCTAAAGACTCCACAACAATAAAAATTGTTAGAACTGATAAGAATTCAGTAAAGTTGCAGGATATAAAATCAACATACAAAAACTTTGCATTTCTATATATAAACAATGAACAATCTGAAAAGACAAATAAAAAAAACAATTGTGTTCACAATAGCAGCAAAAATAATAAGATACTTAGAATTAACAGAAAATGTAAAATAGTTGTAACTGAAAATAATAAGACATTGATAAAAGAATTAAAAAGACAGGTAAATGGAAGACACTCCAAGCTCATGAGTTGAAAGAATGGATATTGTTACAACATCTATACCATTCAAAGCTATCTATAGATTCAGTGAAAACTCTATCAAAATTTCAATGTCATTCTCTATGGAAATAGAAAAAACAATCCAAAAATTCACATGGAACCACAAACTGCTCAGATAGTCAAAGCAATCTTGAGCAAGATAAAGAGGGAGGCATCAGCTTCCTGATTCCAAAATATATTACAAAGCCAAGTAATAGAAACATTACTGTGCTGACAAAACAGAACAGACATATAGACCAGTGAAACAGAATGGAGAACCCAGAAATAAATCTGTGCATTTACTTTCAATAGGTCTTCAAGAAGTGTGTCAAGAACACACAGTGGGAAGGGACAATCCCTTCAACTAGTGGTGTTGGGAAAATTGAATATTCACATGCAGAAAAATGAAATTGGATCCTTATTTAACATCATATAAAAACATCAATTCAAAATGGATTAAAGACTTTAATGCAAGACCTGAAATCATAACACAGCGAGGAGCTTTTTGACATTGGTTTTGACCCCCCAAAACCACAGGCAACAGAAACAAAAATAAATAAATGGGACCTTATCAAACTAAAAAGCTTTTGCACAGCAAAGAAAAAAATCAACAGAGTGAAAAGGCAACTTATAGAATGGGAGAAAATATTTGTAAACTATACATTTGATAAGGGCATTATATCCAAAATATATAAAGAACTTACACAACTCAATAGCAAAAACAAAACAAAACAAAACAAATAAACAGAACAACTAACCCAATTTAAAAAAAAAAAATGGGCAACGGACCTAAATAGATCCTTCTCAAAAGAAGACACACAGATGGCCAACAGTATATGAAAAGGTGCCCAACATTACTAATCACCGGGAAAATGAAAATCAAAACAATAATGATATATTGTTGCACACCTATTAGAATAGCTGTTATCAAAATGACAGGTGATAACAAGTGTTGGTAAGGATGTGGAGAAAAGGGAATCCTTGTACACAATTGGTAAGAGTGTGTATAGTTGTTATGGAAAACAGTGCAGAAATTCCTCAAAAATGTTAAATAGAAGTACCACATGATTGGATAATTCCACTTTTGGTTTATATACAAAGGAAATGAAATCAGTATCTCAGATATCTGCACTCCCATGTTCACTGCAGTATTATTCACAATAGCCAAGATGTGGACACAACCTAAATGTTTGTTGACTGATGATTTTATAAAGAAAATGTGGTATACAAATATATATATATATATATATATATATATATATATATATATATATATATATAAAATGGAGTATTATTCAGTCTTAATAATGAAAGTAATTTTACCATTGGAACAACATGCCTGACCCTGGAGGACATTATGCTAAGTAAAATAAGTCAGATACAGAAAGACAAATACTGTATGATCTCACTTATATATGGACTCTAATATAGTCAAATCTGTAGAAGCAGAGACTAGAAAGATGGTTACCAGGGTCTGGGAGAGGGAGAAATGGGGAAATGTTGGTCAGTCAAAGGGTATGGTGTTTTAGTTATGCAAGATGAATATGCTTTGGCGATCTAATATATAGAACAGGAGCTATAGTTAATACTGCATTGTATACCTCACATTAGCTAAGAGGGTAGATCTTAAGTGCTTTCACCACAGGAAGCAAGTATAACTGTGAGATGATAGATGTTAGTTTCATTGTGGTGTTCATTTCATAATGTATATGTATATCAAAACATGAGTTGTACACCTAAATGTATACAATTTCTTCGGTCAATTATATCTCAATAAAGCGGGGGAGAGGGAAGAACATTTCATTCTGTTTTATTCTCTTCCTTCTGTATAGGCTTTAATTTTTTAAAATTTCTTTTTATTACCACGCAGTGATTTTTTTTGTTTTTGAATTTTGAGGGGTTTGACTAACATAGCTTATACGACAGTATCTTTTTCCTAGTTTTTACCTAGAATGTGTGAAATTGAATTAATTTTTTTACAGCTGGTTTCAGTTGAAGAACATATGTTCTAAATCCTTTCTAACATGAAATTCTTAGGACTGTTTAATTGTTGTGCTGCTAAATATATTGATAGATTGACACCATATGCTCAAATGGTAGTCCCTTTAGATAATACAATAAGCCTTGTTGGTATCTGTGGAATTGGCCAGGAATTTTGGGGAATATTGAAAGGCTCATTCATTTCAAATTTATCATCAATCTAATATTTAATCAAATTTTCAATATTTATTTAAAACTTTGAATCATATATATTAAATCTGTTTTGGAGGGCTGTGACTATACTTAGAAAATAATAAAGGTTATAATTGCACGTTTTCATTTGACTTTTAGAAGTTAATATAGCTTTTAAATTCATATTACCTAATTCCTGTGGTAAGTTTATATGTTGGGTGGGTATATTGCATTTTCTAACATCTCAAAATAAGTTTGAAACCAAGGAAATAAATTCATATAAATCATAATGAGTTCATATAAAATGATTTTGCCTTATTAATAATGAAGAAGTTTTCATATGCTTCCTCAAACATAGCTGAAGTATCTGACCATTAGAACAACAATAAACTATTTTTCATAGTTTATTGATGTTTGCTCAAGTAGCAATGTATAATTTTGCTCTGTGTGACAGTATTTTGTTATATCATATTATTTCATTGGTTTTGAAATACTGGACACTTTTTTAGATGGAAAATAAAATTAATAACATTTTAACCTAGATTTTGTATTTCTTTGCTACTCTCATCTATAAAGGTTGATAGTGAAATAGTTAAGTAAACACAAAGTTTCTAAGAAGAAGCACTGAAGTGCATATGATCTAACATAATGTGCTTCACAGAAACTAGAAATTGGATTAATACTGCTTGCTCATGCTTGAAGCACAGAAAATTGCTCAAACGCAGATGGATGAAGAGTGAAAATCTAAAAATAAAGTTCCCAGTGGAAATGAGGATTTTCACAGTTCAGATTGGTTTCTTCTAGGGTATAAGTCTTGGGACACAGAAGAAAACCTTACAATCATTGAATTTAAGAATATTACATATATATATGTATATATATACATATATACATATGTGTGTGTATGTATGTATGTCATTATATATGCATATTTAAAATCGTGTATATGTGTCAGAGTAAGAGAGAGATGGAGGAAGGAAGGAGAGAGATACGGAAATCTGAAAGGTTTCATAAATTTAAAAACAACAAAATTGGGGCGCCTGGGTGGCGCAGTCGGTTAAGCGTCCGACTTCAGCCAGGTCACGATCTCACGGTCCGTGAGTTCGAGCCCCGCGTCAGGCTCTGGGCTGATGGCTCAGAGCCTGGAGCCTGCTTCTGATTCTGTGTCTCCCTCTCTCTCTGCCCCTCCCCCGTTCATGCTCTGTCTCTCTCTGTCCCAAAAATAAATAAACGTTGAAAAAAAGATAAAAAAAAAAAATAAAAACAACAAAATTAACAAAATTAAATCTACTCTTTATTTGTAGCAAAGTGTTGTCATTTATTCGTCTTCTCTATGATTTCTTACCTATTAACAGACTTCCAAAATTTAGCCTATTATTTTGAATAAAAAATGCAATTAACCTTGACATCATTTTTGTTGTTTGTTTTAAGAAAATCTTGATGCTGTTCTTTTTATGGTTTATAGTTATTAACTTCTGGGCTCAGGTGTCTAACTGATATAACTATAACATTTGCACATAAATTACCTCAAATGTACATAATGTTATAAATTATCATAATTATGAAAAAATTAATTATGAATGAAAATTTATCCAAAGATACTGCATTGTGCATAGCATTGAAATACAATATTGGGATACCTGGGTGGCTCAGTCGGTTGGGCGTCCAACTTCAGCTCAGGTCATGATCTCACAGTTCATGAGTTCAAGCCCTGCATCAGGCTCTGTGCTGATAGCTCAGACTCTGGAGCCAGTTTCAGATTCTATGTCTTCCTGTCTCTCTGCCTCTCCCCTTCTCACTCTCTGTATTACTCTCTCTCTCTCTCTCTCTCTCAAAAATAAATAAACACACACAAAAAAATAAAAAAAATAAAAGAAATATGTTATTGACCAGAAAATGTATGAAGTAATCATATTTAATATGTATGTTTTAACATAAAAAACAGGTAAACATTATTTTATTGCACTTTATTGCACTTCTCAGATATTATGCTTCTTATAAATTGAAAGTTTGTGCCAACCTTGTGTTGAGCAAGTCTATCAGCACTGTTTTTCTAACAGAATTTGCTCATTTCATGTCTTGTGTCATTTTTGATTCTTGAAGTATTTCAAACGTTTTCATCATTATTATATTTGTTATGGTAATCTGTGATCAGTGATCTTTGATATTACTATTGTAATTTGGGGGGGGAGACCACAAACTGTGCTCCTATAGCACAGAAAACTTAATAAATGGACTGTTTGGACTGTTCCCCTGATAAATCTTCCACATGTCTGTCTCTCCTCAGGCCTTCCTATTCCCTAAGACACAACAATATTGAAATTAAGACCAATTAATAACACTACAATGGCCTCTTAAGTATTCAAGTGCAAGGAAGAGTTACATGTCTCTCACTTTAAATCAAAAGCTAGAAATGATTAAATTTAATGAGGAAGCCATGTCAAACAAAAGCTGAGATAAGCTGAAAGCTTGGCCTGTTGTGCCACTTAGCCAAATTGTGAATGCAAAGGGAAAGTTCTTGAAGGAAATTAAAAGTGCTACTCCATTGTACACATGAATGGTTAGTAAGTGAAACAGCATTATTGCTGATATGGAGAAAGTTTCAGTGGTATGGGGTTGAGAGCAAACCAGCCATAATATATTCCCTTAAATCAAAGCTAAATACAGAGCAAGGCCCTAACTCTCTTCAATTCTCTTATGGCTGAGAGAAATGATGAAGCTATAGCAGAAAAGTTTAAAGCTAGCGAGGTTGGTTTATGAGTTTTAAGGAAAGAAGCTCTCTCCGTAGCTTGAAAGTGCAAGGTGAAGCAGTAAGTGCTGATGTAGAAGCTGCAGCAAGTTATCCAGAAGATCTAGCTAAGAGAATTTAAGAGCCTACACTAAACAACAGATTTTCAATGTAGACACAACAGCCTTCTGTTGGTAGACT
This sequence comes from Puma concolor, assembly GCF_028749965.1. NCBI lineage: Eukaryota > Metazoa > Chordata > Mammalia > Carnivora > Felidae > Puma > Puma concolor. The sequence continues at coordinate 179,171,684 of NC_141667.1, forward strand.
ATGTCATCTAGGGCTTTCACAGCTGGGAAAGAGAACTTGATGTCCAGCTTCAAAGCTTCAAAGGACAGGATAACTTTCTTATTAAGGAGTTATGCAGCTGGTGACTTTAAGTTGAAGCTAATGATCATTGACCATTCCAAAAACCCTAGGGCCCTTACAAATTATGTTAAATCTACCCTTCCTGTGCTCTGTAGATGGAACAATAAAACCTGGATGGATGACAGAACATCTCTTTACAGCATAGTTCACAGAATATTTTAAACCTTCTCTGGAGATCTGCTCAAAACAAAAATTCCTTTCAAAATATTACTGTTTATTGACAATGCATCTGGTCACCCAAAAGCTCTGATGGAGATGTACAATGAGATTAATGTTTTTATGTCCACTAATACAATATCTGTTCTGTAGCTTATAGGTGAAAGCTTAATTTTTACTTTCCAGTCTTTTTACTTAAGAAATACATTTTGTAAGGCTATAACTGCCATAGATAGTGATTCCTCTGATGGATCTAGGAAAAGTCTATTGAAAACCTCCTGGATAGGATTCACCATTCTAGATGTCATTAAGAACATATATGAGGGGCGCCTGGGTGGCGCAGTCGATTAAGCGTCCGACTTCAACCAGGTCACGATCTCACGGTCCGTGAGTTCGAGCCCCGCGTTGGGCTCTGGGCTGATGGCTCAGAGCCTGGAGCCTGTTTCCGATTCTGTGTCTCCCTCTCTCTCTGCCCCTCGCCCGTTCATGCTCTGTCTCTCTCTGTCCCAAAAATAAAAATAAAAATAAAAATAAAAAAAAGAACATATATGATTCATGGGAAGTGGTCAAATTTCAATATTAACAGGAGTTTGGAAGTTGATCCCAGCCCTCATGGATGACTTAAAGACTTCAGTGGAGGAAGTCACCACAGATGTGGTGGACTTAGCAAGAGAACTAGAGTTGGATGTAGAGTCTGAAGATGTGAGGGAGTTGCTATAATCTCATGATGAAACTAATGGATAAAGAGTTGCCAGTGGGTAAGCAAAGAAAATGGTTTCTTGAGATGGAACTACTCCTGGTGAAGATGCTGTGAAGATTGTTGAAATGACAACAAAGAATTAGAATAGTAGATAAACGTAATTGATAAAGCAGTGGCAGGGTTTGAGAGGACTGACTCCAATTTTGAAAGTAGTTCTACTGAGGGTAAAATGCTATCAAACAGCATCACATGCTGCACAGAACTTTTTCATGAAAGCAACAGTCAATCAATGTGGAAAATTTCAAGATATTACCACAGTCACCCCAACTACAATCCTGTTCAGTCAGCAGCCATCAACAATGAGGCAAGAGCTTCTGCTAGCAAAAAGATTATGATTGCCTGAAAGCTCAGATGATGGTTAGCATATTTTAGCAATAAAGAATTTTTAATTAAGGTGTGCACATTATTTTTTTAGACATAATGCTATTGCATGCTTAACATACTACAGTATAGTGTAAACGTAACTTTTATATGCACTGGGAGGCCAAAAAATTCATTTGACTCACTTGATTGTGATATTTGCTTTATTGTGGTGGTCTGGAACTGAACCCACAATTATGTTCAAGATAATGCCCATATATAAAACTAGTGATTTTTGTTGTTAGCGTAATTAATTACTATCTAATAAGGTAGTATAAATACAAGGTTTTAAATATACCCACTTAATAAAAATGCATTTATTATGTTTATCTCTGTATAATTCTAGAAATTCTGCTTAAAAATAATAGTTAATACTTTTACTAGTGCTAAGACTTACCTGAACTATCTAATTTTCTTTATTAAAAAAGAGAAAATGCTTACAAATAATGTTATTTCTGCTTCATTACTAACACCAACCAGCCTACACCAAGTACAAAAATCATTCAGGGGCTCCTGGGTGGCTCACTTGGTTAATCATTCAACTCTTGATCTCTGCTCAGGTCATGATCTCATGGTTAGTGAGCCTCAGGCTCCTGGCTGACAGCACTGAGAGTGTTTGGGGTTTTCTGTCACTCCCACTCTGCCCCTCCCCCGCTCATGTTCCAGCTCATGCTCTCTCAAAATCAATAAATAAACATTTACAAAATGATTCAGTATTACTGATCAGTTATTTTATAATGGCTTTATTTCAGTAAATCTTATATACATTAACTACAGTATCATTGTAAACTTTATTTTAAAAGGGATCCTTAGACTATATTTAATGATAGCTCACTATTAGATTTAAATTGAGGAAGTAACTTGTCAGGGGTTAAGCTTTTCTTTCCCCAATTTAAGAAGTTTGACTATATTGACTTATTTTCTGCTTGTCTGTCCAATGGTTCTATAAATTAACTTTAAGGAAAATCATAAAATTTGTTTTTGTCTTGAGGCCAGAAAGAAAAAGCTCTAGGGTGACCAATAATGAACATAAGCTTTGAAGACTAGAGAGAGCACAGGCTTGTCACAAGACCGCTCCTTCAGTCCCAGCCTCACCATGGATTTGCTGGGTGACCTTCACTGTTACCCTGCACCTTCTCCATAAATGCGAAGGATCAATGATCTCCCCAAGGTCCTTCTCAGGCTATAAATATATTTTTAGGAAAGGATTGTGGCAGCTGTTCTTTATCTTCACTAGTAATGGCACAAAATTATAAAAGACAAAGAAAAATGACAGAGAAAAAATTGACTTACATTTCAGGAAGGTTGGGTATATTAAGAAAAGTTAAGAACTTGAATGAGCCTTAGGAATCAGTGATGGCAATGGCCTGATTTTATGGGTGAGGGAAATAGCAAGTCCACTTGGGAAAATAGAAATCGTTTAAAACAGTCATTATACATCTCTATATATGTATAAACTATATATACGTATAGTTTACTATATGTATACATACTATACACACATTTCCATAGGAAAGAGAGTTAGGATTTCAAGATTTATAAAACTAGCATCGTATAAACATATGCTAGGTGACATATATTAGGGAAGAATTGTCTTTAATACCAACATTATGAAGTCATTAAAGAATTTCAGAGATAATCTAGTTTGTTCTTAATCACTGGCATCAATCACCGTACACTGTTAAAATGAAAACTGTACACCATTAATTGAAAGCTATAGACCAATATATATCCCACAGAGAATATAGCCCATGTTCTCTGTGTTTCTCCATTTACAGCTAAAATATTTGCATGATTTTCTTTGATTCTAACATTTGCTAAGGTCACTCTCCTAAACATAAGACTAAGGATAAATTAGAGTATAGATCTGTAATTTGATTGTTAAACATTCCACTGAGACTGAATGCAAACATTTTATTCTTAAAAAATTTTCACATCTTTCATTTTTAGAAGTGAAAAGCATTTTGTTTTAGGAAAAAAAAGCCAAAAAACGAACTTAAAGACAGGAAAAAAATATAGAGAGAGAGATACAGCTGGTTTTAAGAATGTAAAGAAGAATTCCTTGCAGTAGCACTGTGTTTAAGATAAACTATTTTAATCCTAAAATAAACAAACAAAAACCCCACTTTATACCTAATTTATGTAAATTAATTACATAAATTTGAAAACTGCTATAACCATGAATATTCCTAGCATGTTTCCTTGAGTCAAGTTATTCTAAGATGATTCCCTTTAGTTTGATGGGAGGGTACAATGAATCGCCTAGAAAAAAAAAAGTTTAAAAGTTAATAGTCTTATTTCATATAAGAATCATATATTTAAAAAACTCCTAAGACTATTTATTATCAGTTCCAATACGTTTTATGATTTAAAAACTTTATTCTTTACAATTATCAGTAGTTTTTGTTAGGATAGTATCATTCTGTATCTACGTGAATATGATTTACATTATTATTTTGGATTTCTGTATTTTATTCATTCAGAGTTCTCAAAGACATGAATGTCTACATGTATTAAATTATTAGTCAAAAAAACACCCAGTACTGCCATAATTTTCATTTTAAAAGTCATTTTAATGTTTCACATATTTTATTTTATTTATTTTACTTTTAAATGTTTATTCATTTTTGAGATAGAGAGTGTGAGTTGGGGAGGAGCAGAGAAAGAGGGGGACAGAGAATCTGAAGCAGGCTCTGTGCTGATAGCAGTCAGCTCAATGCGAGGCTCCAACTCACAAACTGTGATATCATGACCTGAACTGAAGTCAGGTGTTCGACTGACTGAGCCACCCAGGCACTCCTATGTTTTACATATTTTAAATGCCTTTATGGGCATTATTTTTATTTTTGCTAATTAAAGAATAAAAAAAGTAGTGCCTTAACTTAATCAAAAACAAGATTTCTTTAAACTTAGTACAGGTACATGGCCAAAAATAAGGGAAAGTGGCCTGGTAAGGTACTGTCCCACAGTTTGCACACTTAAAGGGATAGTGGACAACTCCCTTCCAGATATATGGGATTTTAGAATTGTTCATAAAATTAAGTTTATTAATTTAAATAGCTTTCTTTCTTTTTTTTTTTTTTTTCAACGTTTATTTATTTTTGGGACAGAGAGAGACAGAGCATGAACGGGGGAGGGGCAGAGAGAGAGGGAGACACAGAATCGGAAACAGGCTCCAGGCTCTGAGCCATCAGCCCAGAGCCCGACGCGGGGCTCGAACTCACGGACCGTGAGATCGTGACCTGGTTGAAGTCGGACGCTTAACCGACTGTGCCACCCAGGCGCCCCAAATAGCTTTCTTAGAAGGGATAGTAGATCAGAAGTCTTTTGTAACAATCAGGCTGGCCAGAGAGAGAACACTTCAGGTATAACCTGGAACTCTTATCCCTTAGAGTTCCTGGAAGAGAGATTTTATAGACAACAAAAAAGGAGAGCTCAGGTGATCATTTAATGCAGAGAGAATAAAGTTTAAATCATATAAAATCCTCTATGCATCACTGCAAACCTGTTGCAGATATGTAAAAGAGCAAGCAAGTACCTTTTGAAAAATGTTTGGAAATGTTTTTTTTTTCATATTTAGTCAAAAACAAAGATTCCTAGGGAATAAGGCCTATAAAAAAGCACATACTCATGTGAAAAATTTTGTTTCTCCAATACTATCAATGCATGAAGCATGATCATTATTTTTAAGTTGGTTCCTTAGTTGTTTCAATTTTATATATATGATTTTTTATGTTTAATGGCAATAAAGTAAGGCCCAATAACAGTAATGGCTTGCAGTCTGGTAAAATAATAAAGGCAGAAATAAAGTTAAATAACAAAAAGAACAAGTGAACTGAAAAATGAATGAATACATGGAATTTTAAATTATATGTCAAGTTCAACATTACAGTTAATAGTATAAAGTGAAACAAATTGTCATTCTCTTCTTATACCAGTACCATACAGCCTTGATTATTATAGTTTGTACTATGTTTGTATGATCATGTAGTCTTGAGAAGAATGCATACTCTGCTGTTGTAGCCTGGAAGTTCTGTACACTTCTGTTAGGTATAATTGGTTTGTTATGTTGTTCAAGTCTTCTATTTTCTTGTTGATCTTCTCCCTAGTTATTCCTCCCGTTATTAAAAGCGGAATATTGAAGTCTCCAATTATTATTGTTGACTGGTCTATTCTCAGCCTCCACCCCATAGCTGAGCACAACTCTCTGAGATAAATTTTTAAAAAATCATCACTCTGAGAATAGAGATTTTGTAGGAAGTTGCAAATTTGTAGAAAATATTGACTGTGTTCTGGGTGTGGTGCTTTTAAGGGAGCGCCAAAGAAGATCAGACATCTCCATTGTCTGAAGTGTTATTAGCTACTAAGCCACTGAGTTGGAAAAGGAAGGAGTGATAGGAATACCTACAAGTTAAAACATCTGAGTCTGCATCGTCCTGGTGATAGTCAATAGTCAGTAGGATAGTTTGTTCTGCGTACTTCTCCACTAAGACCTGAATTAAATACATTAGGAGAGAAAATAAGTCTCCACTTGAGAAAGCTGCAGAGGAATGGTGTTTTCAGTAGGAACTCATTTACTCAGGGAAGGAATATGAACATTTAGGGAGCTGGAGAAGTTTAAAGGGAGTTGCTTATGGTAGCATATATGTTTCAGATTTGCTGTTTAAAAGTATTATAGGCTTTATAATTAGTTTATATAAAAGGAGCTGAGAAGTTGGATTTCTGGTGGGGACTTCCGTAAAAAGAGAAGAGAGACATTATGGAGTCAGTATCTAATGTATTAAACTGAGGGAGTATTTTAGGTACTCATTGTTTTCAGATAAAAGTTACTAAGACACTGATTGTTAACTTCTGAGGAAGAACTGTCCTGGAGTTTGAGATGGTATGGAAAATTTAATATCATCATTCCTTAACAAATTTCAAGGCCACTTACAAATAAAGCCATGGTTGGAAGTATGAAAATTCAAAACTATCTGAAGAAATTTTTGTTACTGAACAGGAACTTCAGATTATTATAGAAAACCTTGTTTAGAGAAAAAGATGTGAGAATAAGGAAGACAACCGAAAAGAGAGACCGTTGAAGCCAAGAGAGAAAGACATGGAAAGAAGCTAGCTAATAACAAGAAATGCCCTTTTTGTTAGACATCTTAACTGAGATGCTGTATCTTGCAATTAATCCAGATGCTCACGTAGGGTAAGAGAAAGGAAGAGAACAGGAAACCACAGTGAGTATAAATAGCACTGAAAGGGAACAGTAAGGGTAGTGATTAAAAAAAATTTATATTTTTTTGAAGGACCACCTTCATCTTGACTTAGCCTTCAGCTTTTTTTGCTCCCAATGTACAAGATCCTTGCAAGCCTCTAACAACCATTGACTAGCAATATGAGGCCCAGATAACCCATTGAATTTCAACATATAGAAAGAATTGCTTTCATTAGCTGTCAGCTCAGCCTAGAACAAAATCTTGGCAGCAGCCAAGTAAATCTCTTGAGTGGGTGGAAATATACTTTTTTTCCCCTTTGTTTCCCAGTAGGAACAGTGTCAGTGCCTCTAGAGGCTGGCTTAAAGAATTGAACCCATTATTAATTGATGTTTCACCTTCCTAAAATTGTTAATGGTGTTGTATAATTATTTTTACCTCTTAAACTTCTATTGATATCAGAAATTAAATTTTGAGTCTTCATTTACCTGTTCCTGAAATACAACATGAATAGAATTAGCATTTTCAGGTTTCACAATTCTCTAGAGTAGAAGCATGTGAGTTTGCTACCATAGAAACCTACTTCTCAAAGAGGCACTTCTCTTTGGGATAACACTCAGGCCAGGAGTGAGCGTATTTGTACATGCTATTCAACATGTGATTCAGATAATTCTGAATATATTCTAAATTCTAGTCTAAAATCCAAGTACATGGATTTTCTTTTTCAAGAGAGACTGTAGAGGTTTTTATTTAAAAAGAGAATGCTAGAGTATTGGATATAATAACAAAAAAAACCTAATATGGTTGAAAAAAAAGCATTGTAAGAGTGTAACAGATCGACTGTTTTTCTTTGCTTATTTATCCTATCGAGATAGGACCATAACTAGGTTCAAAGAATTATAAAGGTGAAGCTTAAATTCTAAGTCTCTTATAGCTCTACTCCAAACTCAAGAGCGATAATAATCCTATTATTATTAATACTAATCTAGAAATCAATACTTAGCTAGATTTAGAGAAGAAAAAATATTTTTCAGTAAAAGAGCAATACCTAATTTCCCACACAGATACGTTTCTGTCATAATCAATAGTCTAATGGCATCTCTCTCTATAGAAGAGAAAAACTATATGAACTTACCTGAACTAGCAGAGGAGGTTTGTATGATAAACAAATACCTTGAGTGTTTGAGTAATCAACCATGTAATATACATCATTTTTCAGCTTTTGAAAATATAAAACAAAATTGAAATGGTGCAACATTTATTTCTTTTCTTAATGCTAAACTCTTGAAGGCAAATAATGAGCAATTATAACCTGACAGTTATTGAAAATTACATATTTTAAAGAATCTGAAATTTAACGTGGGTCTGGTTTGGTTTTGGGAAGTTTTTTTTTTTTTTTAAGTTAGAACTACTATGTAGTGTTTTTAATTATAACTCACAGGGAACCTTGCTGATTAAACATGTTAATAATTCAGTAAATCCTACTTGAATCAGTAGTGCTATGTCCAGAGGCTGATGGATACTGTATGGGAAAGCATACTGTATGTGTAGCAGCTAGGTTTTCTTAAGAAATTCCTTTCAGATAACACTATTTTGACAGAATGTTACTTACTTCAATCACTACTAAACCATCTTGAGAAAAAAATCAAGGAGAGTTACAGGGGTTTTTAACTGTTTGATGAGAACTTCATCACCTTTCCTTTGAAGTGTAACTTTCTTGAGAGGCTGAAGGCAACTCTGATGGAGATTGGCAATTGAAGGATCTGAGTGTTGTAACTCAGTGATCCCTTCATTGTATCTATTTGTGGGTAAATATTTTATAAAAGTCTTCAAAATAAAACTTACCCAGCCATGGTTTTTAACTTTCCCTTTGGTTTAACCAAGTTTCCTTTCTTCCTTTGTCTTAACAGGGAACCTAAAGTAAGGACTTTTTATATTTCAAAATCAATAATCCCTAAAAATCTGTTTTTATTCTATGGGAGGTTTTGAATACAAAGTACTGTTAATCCTAAATCATTTCAAATACAAATTCAACATGTTATTTGGGTAATTCTGAATATATTTTAAATTCTAGTCTAAAATCTAAGTATATGTAGTTTCTTTTTCAAGAACCACTGTAGAGGTTTTTATTTGAAACAATTTAAAATTGTTAATCAGAATTTTTTTGTTTTTTGCAGTTTGTTCTCATTGGTATTTTGTAGAATTACAAACGCTTGATTGTGTTTGATCAGTTTCACCTTTTCAGTAGACAACTGTGAACTCTTTGTGAATGAATATGACACTAACTGAAAAGGGTATTACCTCTCATACTACGTAGAAATGTCATATATTTTAAGTCTCAATTACTATAGGATGTATTTTTTTTTTTATTTTTTTTTTAAATTTTTTTTTTTTTCAACGTTTATTTATTTTTGGGACAGAGAGAGACAGAGCATGAACGGGGGAGGGGCAGAGAGAGAGGGAGACACAGAATCGGAAACAGGCTCCAGGCTCCGAGCCATCAGCCCAGAGCCCGACGCGGGGCTCGAACTCACGGACCGCGAGATCGTGACCTGGCTGAAGTCGGACGCTTAACCAACTGCGCCACCCAGGCGCCCTGTATTTTTTGACTAAAGAAAATAGAGAGAAAATATTCTCTGAGAAAGCAGATCCATCAGAAAAAAAATGTTTAAGTCAAGCCAAAAAATTTTCAGTAGCCCTTTGTATCTGATTTATCTTTAAATATGGCTGCTATAAAGTCAAAGATAACAAAACAAATCTGGTTCGTACTTGGGAATGAATAGCAATAAATCGGAATTACAGGAAATGATATTCCAATGTGAGTACCTTAATGTGGTACTGTTTAAACCCAACTATTTCAAAGGATTTTATAGTATTGTTCACAATAATATATCATGATTATGGGAAGAAAATTACAAATACCAGTTAAAAGGTGATCAACTTAACAGAATTTAGATGTAACTTGGGTGCTACCCAGAACCAGTATGATAAACTCCACAATATTGTGACTAGTGAAAAAAGTTGTTTTAACTAAACCCCAGTATCTTCTAATTCATGTATATTTTTAAAAATTGTTCTTTGTGTTTGTATGAATGTGTATGACATTAATTTTATTTCTTAATTTCCTTGTTGAGAACACACAGTTATTAAGCCATAAATTCAGGGCAACTTTAGTCTAATAAAAGCCAAGGTTGCTTTCTGTCACCTCTTTTGAAAATTGCTTAATGGTACCAATTACCACTCCTGCCTTTCCTCTTCATCTCTAGCACATTCGATACTTTGTCATCAGTACCTTCATGGTACAAAATGTATACCTCTGTCCTAACACTTTTTACATTGTGTTGTCAGATTTTACACTTGTGGGCCTTGGAAAAAAAGCAGCCCTGAAACTGATTCATATTATGGTTGATATTTTTCCTTTTTCATGTCATTACCTGAATTGAACTTAGTTCTGGCCTTTATTAGATATCAATATATATTTTAAAAATAATAATTAAGTGTATAAACAATGTGGATTTCTGCATGCATCTTGCTATTAGAAATAAATTTATCCATTTGTCTTTATTTATTTGTCCTTAAACTAAGTCCATTTGTTCTATTGAAGGGGAATGTGCAAATTGTTACTGTCTCAATGGTTAAAATTAATTTCAATGTATTTAAGTAGAGTGGGCTGAAAAACCGTTAAACTCTACATTAACTCAAAAATTTGCCTGAAATAGTGGCATTTGAGTCAACAATTGCTGGGAAGAAAACTCTTCCTGTAATTCTGAGCCTTACTTTGTAACTTACAAGGTGTCTAGATACATGCCCTGAAAGTGTCATGACACCAGTAATAGCAGTAGTGGGAGAATGAGCCCATTTACAAAATCAATAAAAAAGAGTGAAGTGTTAGACACATAATGAAGTAAAAGAACCCCTTGTAACAACCATTGTCTAAAACTTGATACCTATCTGATAAGTTAATAATAAAGTTAACACTTTTCTAGGGTGAAAATATAGAAAATGCATAAAAATGTTCAGAAAATTCTTTGAATTATTAAAAAATACAATTTCAATGGATTTTTGGAAGATAAAAGGATGCATTTTATGTTTTATATTATCCCTGCCTATGATTGAAATATATAGAGAGAGGAATTAGAAAGTATTTGGACGTGCTATCAGGAACTTGGGGATCTCTTAGAATTTCTTTCTCTGTCATCTTTTGAGTGTAGCTTTCTTTTGTGTACTTGCAAGATGCCTGCTTCACCTTCAAAATCTCTTAGGATATCCTGATGCAGCAGAAAAACAAAGGGCAAAAGGACATGATGCCCATATAGCATATTTGCCCTTATAAACCTTCCTGGAAGTTTCACCCCATGAAGCCTTCTTATATCCCATTGGCCAAAACAAAGTTACATGGGCACCTTTGACCAATGCTTGGAAGGTAACTTTGGAAAAGGTAGTTATTGATAGGGTGAGTCAGCCAACCAACAGTGCCCCCATTTTTTTGCTAAAAAAGTGATGCAACAGACAAAAGAGACAGATTAAATTAGAACTCCACTAATGGGTTCGAAATTTTTTCTTAAAATGTCCTTTGTACAGTGCTTTTGTATATAGTATGATAGATAGAAAGTGTTATTAAGAATTCAGAACCACTCTGCTGGTGGTTTGCTTGGATTTGCTTCACTGATGTGCTGAGAGGCTGGCACACTTACTAAGGAGAATATGAAAAATAGGAATACCCTCACACAGTACACAATTAATACCAATATGAGATTTTTATATATTTTGTGTTTCCTTGGGGAAATCACTCAAATACCAGCACTAGACCCAGAACTAGAAGCCAGCAAAGGAGTACTTACATTAATTTCCAGCAACCAAAATTGACTCGATGCATCTGGTCGAAGGGCACTAAAACTGAATAGGACTTGGGGCTAGTTCTTTCTTGGCCAAGCACTTGCATGAATGCTTCTGAGGCTTCCCTTTAGGGTGCAAAAGATAAAGAAGTAGTCTTTCGAGGTCTCCTTTGGAACTTTATATGCCTTAGATGAGAACAGTGCTTTCCCAGATGTTTTTATGTTGTGGCAAAATGTAACGTGATAATATTTGAGATTTGTTGAGTGATCCCATGGACAGAGGAGTTTGCAGTCTTGGGACACCAGTAACCCACTCATGGCTTCTCAGCATGTCACAATAAATTGTTTGGAGAATCTATCTGTCTACCAAATATCTATCTATCTATCTATCTATCTATCTATCTATCTATCTATCATCTGTCTATCATTTTATATCCGTTTTAGAGGGAGGGAGAGAGAGAATCCCAGGCAGGCTCCATGGAGATGCAGGGCTCAAGTTCACGGCCCTGAGATCATGACCTGAGCTGAAATCAACAGTCGGACACAAACTGACTGAGCCACCAGGTGCCCTGAAATTATTTCTTATACCATATTTGTATTGGGGCTAGTGTCTATCTGCTGAACAAACACAGCTCTGTATAAGAAAAGAGGGCAAACTCCAGACAGTGACTTCACTACTAATGGTTGATCACCTTTCTTTGCTCCAAAGGCTTAATTTCATCCATTTGTTTATAATACAGATTTTTTCCATGGTTTTTCCAATCCTGGTGCCTGCTCCTATGGAAAAAAAAAAAAAATTCTTTCCTTTCTCATACATTTCTTTTTCCAGGCTCTCACTGTTGTTTCCTTTTCATTAAGTCATGTTATAGAGTATCCTGAATAGAGTCAGTCAAAGGTAAAGTGTGTGCGGTAACGAACAACACAGGGCTTGCCCTTAGCTGGTATCCTAGTGGCAGGGCTAGGCTAAGGCAAAGTATGAAGTCTAAAACTTGGGCTTTTTCGTTGTTTGTTTGAGTTCCGTCTTATGGCTCTGCTGCTCATACTCCCCAACTTCCTTGTCCCACCCAGTCTCAACTCAAGATGTGTTCTCTCTTTTGCTCAGATTTAATTAGTAAGGATTCTTTTGTCTTACCACAAAAATTTCTTATGGTACAGCAGTAATTGTTATGAAATTGTTTCAGTAGGTTTTACTTTTATTTGGTGTCTTATCTGGATCACAAATTCTTTGAAAATAATTGGACCTTCTAAATATCTGTACTGACAACATTGCATGAAATATGGGTCATCAGTAGGGAATGCTTTTAAAAATATTATATAACTTTTCAAGAATAAAATTATACAGTACTATAAAATATACTCATGACACTCAGTATTCGTACCTGGCGAATCTTGGTTTATCTTTATACAATGCATTGAGTCTCCCCAAACATCAGATGTGATATGCTCTAAATATATCAGTATGTTTTCCTAAAATATAGGGACTTAAAAAATTACAACACAATACCATGTTATTGTTGTTAAAAATTAAAAATAGTTCATAATTTTTGCTCAATATTCACATTTCTTAAGGTGTCTTATAAGTGGTTATAACATATTATTTCTTTGAAACAAAATACAAAGAAGGACCACGTATTGTGATAGCATGGCTTCTTAAAGTTTTAATCTGTATCTTCTCGCTCCTTTTCTTCAAATGAAGTAAAATTTACATAAAATGAACTGTACAGATACTGTGACAATTACGACTAATGTATACATCCATGTAAAAAATACTGCAGTCCAAATAAATACATTTTGATGACCCCAGACACTTTCCTTGTGCCTTCCTAGTGTCAAGTGTCACTGCACCATTGATCTTTTTTTTTTTTTTTTGTTAATGTTTATTTATATTTGAGAGACAGAGAGAGAGTGTGATTGGGGGAGGGGCAAAAAGAGAGGGGACACAATCTGAAGCAGGATCCAGGCTCTGAGCTCTCAGCACAGAGTCCGATGCAGGGCTCGAACTCACCATCCATGAGATCATGACCTGAGCTGAAGTCGGATGCTCAACCAACTAAGCCACACAGGCACCCCTCCCACCCCATTGTTCTGATTTTTCCAAAACATTGAATTTGTCATATCTAGAAATTCATAAATGTAATACAATGAATAATGTCTTTTTTTGTGGCTAGAGTGTTTCTTTCAACAAAATGCTTATGAGCTTTAGCTATGTTTTTCATATATCAGGTTTTTTTTATTGCTGAGTAATATTTCATTATATGAATATTTCAGTGTTTGACTTTCTCATGTTTATGGGCATCTGAGGCACTTTTGATGTTTTGCTATAATAAAGCTCCTATAAACATATGATACATGTGAAATTATTCTTCTGTACTTACACTTTCATTTCTCTTGGGTGAATAGTTAGAATTACATGGTCATAAAATTTGACTTTATAAAAGAACTGTCAATGTGGATTTTTCATTTTTCACTCTCATCAGCAATGTAAAACCATTCAGTTCGTTCACATTATGACCAAATCTAAATGGGTTTTTATCTTTTTATTTTTGACATAATAGAAGGTTATATATCTTATATTTCAATTTTATGTGCTATACAATATATACTACATATATTAAATAAGTATGGATGCAATATATTAAACATTATAAAATAGAAAACTATAGCTTAGTATAACACAATATTGTTATATATATATAATATACATGTATACTATATATAATATACATGTATGTGCAGTTCTGTGTTTTGAATTAAGATGCATGTTAGGATGCAAGTCCTTTGTATGAATTATATCTACTAGATATATGAAAATGTCTTTTCCCAATTTGTGGCTTGTTTATTTTTTTAATGGTATTAGTTGATGAAAAAAAAAAAGTAAATTTGGTTGATGCCCAGTTTATATATTTTTGTGTTTATGGGCTTTTTTAAGTCTCTATTCTTAGAGACTACCAAAGAGTCTCTATTCTCACTGACTACCGAAAGATAGGATAGATATTCTATATTTTCTTTTGAAAGATTTAAAATTTAAAATTTTTGCATTAGGGGTGCTGGGGCAGCTCAGTCAGTTAAGCATCTGACTCTTGAGTTTGGCTTCAGGTCATGATCTCATGGTTCATGAGATTGAGCCCATGCTGGGCATGGAGCCTGCTTGGGATTCTCTCTCTCCCTCTCTCTCTCTCTCTGCCCCTCCCAGGCTTAAACATGCACTCATGCACTCTATCTCTCAAAATAAGTGAATAAACATTTAAAAACAAATGTTTACTATTAGAGCTATGGAAATTCCAAACTAGTATTTGTTATGCTCTGCAGTAAGGATCAAGGGTTAATTTTTTTCAGTATTTATCTACAGCACTAAGTTTTGAAAAGCTATTTCCCAGTTGAATTGCTGTGGTGACTCTGTCATGTTTAATTGATGTTATAGGTGAGGTTAATTTCTGGACTCTCTATTCTGTTCCTTTAATTGTGGCATCTATTTTTATATCAGTCATATACTTCCCTGATTACTGTAGCCTTGTGGAAAGTCAGAAAATCAGGAAAAGACTTAGTATTTCTTTTCTGTTAAGATATCTGGCTATTCTAGGTCCTTTTTATTTTTGTATAGATTTTATGAACACTTTGTCAATTTATTCAAAAGTATGTTGTTATTTTGGTTGGGATTGCGTAGACTCTGTAGCTCGATTTTGAAAGAATTGACATCTTAACAATGTTACATCTTCTTGTCTATATTTTGTGTAATTATCCACTTGTCTTAATTTCCCTCAGTAATGTTTGAACTTTTATTTTTCCAAACGTTTATTTATTTTTGGGACAGAGAGAGACAGAGCATGAACGGGGGAGGGGCAGAGAGAGAGGGAGACACAGAATCGGAAACAGGCTCCAGGCTCTGAGCCATCAGCCCAGAGCCTGACGCGGGGCTCGAACTCACGGACCGCGAGATCGTGACCTGGCTGAAGTCGGACGCTTAACCGACTGCGCCACCCAGGCGCCCCTGTTTGAACTTTTAAATGTGGAGGTCTTACACATCCTTTAAAAAAATATTTCTAAATATTTCTGGGTATTTATGTAGTTGTAAACATGGTATTTTTAAATTTTTATTTTCCTCTTAGTTGTCACTAGTATATAGAAAAATGCAATAGATTTTTCTTTATAGACCTTCTATCTTATAATCTGTCTGAATTTATTTCTTAACTCTACAGATTTTTATACATTTCATATAATTTTATATATACTATTGCATGCCTTCTCTAGGAAAAGACTTGTTTTTCTCCTTTTCAGTCATTATACCTTTTATTTATTTTTCATACTTTCTGGTGCTAAACAAGAACAATGTTGAATGGGAGCCCTCAGAGAAGATATCTTTGCCTTTTCTCCTGTGTCAGAGGGAGAATGTTTCATTGTTAAGTATGGTAGTAGCTGTAAATTTTTCACAAGTGCCTTTATTCAGGTTGAGAAAATGTTCTTCAATTATTTTTGGCTGACTAATTCTATCATGATTGGGTGTGGAACTTTTTTCAAATAATTTTTCTTTAAATATATATATTGGTCAAATAATTTTTAAAATTTTCTTAATATGGATGTTAGTTCATTGATATTATACCTTTCTTTTTTCTAATATACCTATTTGAATGATAAATTTGCTTCTAAGTGCTTCTTCAGTGCATCTCACACATTTTGATAAGTGCAGTTTTCTTTTTCTTATAAAGTAGTTCCTAATTGTCTTGTGTTTCTTCTTTAATAAATAGATTACTTATATGTGTTTTGTTTAATTTATGTTTGATGCTTTTTAAAGTTTTTTATTATTTATTTTAATTTAATCTCATTGTGAGAAAAGAACATTGTTTGTAAGATTTCATTTTTTTTGAAATTTGAATCTAGTTTTGTGGACCCAGTTTTAGTATAGTTTAGTGAATGCTCTATGTGCACTGGAAAAGAATGTCTATCCTGCTGCAGTGGGGGGACTGTCTTGTAAATTTAAATTAGTTCACGTTGACAATGTTGTTCAAAAGCATAGATACATCTGAGATTTTGTGTGTATGGAATTGTTTTATCAGTTACTGAATATGATTGTAGACTGCTGTGTTTCCTTCGTTCTGTTACCTTCCCCATACGTTGTATAACTATTATTTTGCATTGGTTTTCTAAACAACAACAAAAAAATCACTTATTTAATAAATGACATTATCTCTTTATCTAATGGCTTTGTCTTAAAGTCCATATGTCTCTTCTGATGATATTAGTAAAGCCACTAACTTCTTGTGCTTACACTTTGTATGTTTTTTTTTTTTTTGCCCTCTTTTTACATTTAATCTATCTGTGTAGGTAATAGGCAAAGCTTGTATGTCTTACTTTAAATTGGAGTGAGTAGTTCTTTGCGTTTAATAAAATTATTTCTATTTATTTCCTCTTTCTACATCTTCTTTTTGTTCCTTTGTTCCACTTTTATGCCTTTTTTTAGATGTTTGAACATTCCATATTATTTTTGCAATTTGCATTTTATTTCATTTAATTTTATTGAGATTTGTTAATGTTTGGGGCGCCTGGGTGGCGCAGTCGGTTGAGCATCCGACTTCAGCCAGGTCACGATCTCGCGGTCCGTGAGTTCGAGCCCCACGTCGGGCTCTGGGCTGATGGCTCAGGGCCTGGAGCCTGTTTCTGATTCTGTTTCTCCCTCTCTCTCTGCCCCTCCCCCGTTCATGCTCTGTCTCTCTCTGTCCCAAAAAAATAAATAAACGTTAAAAAAAAAAAATTAAAAAAAAAAAAGATTTGTTAATGTTTATTTTTTGAGAGAGAGAGAGAGAGAGAGAGAGACAGAGTGTGAGCAGGGAAGGGACAGAGAGAGGGAGACACAGAATCTGAAGCAGGCTCCAAGCTCTGAGTTTAGAGTCTCTCATAGGGCTCAAACACGTGAACCACAAGATCATGACCTGAGCTTAAGTTGGACATTTAACCAACTGAGCCACCCAGGCACCTCCATTTTATTTCATTTCATTTCATTTCATTTCATTTCATTTCATTTCAGAGAGAGAGAGTGTGAGCAGGTCATGGGGCATAATCCCACAAACAGTGAGATCATGACCTGAGCTAAAATCAAGAGTCAGATGTCCAACTGACTGAGCCACTCAGGGGCCCCACAATTTGCTGTTTAGAATGACTTTTCATATATTTTTAGTGGCTGAACTAGAGAATAAAACATATTTCTTTAATTTGTCACAATGTACTGAGAGTTAATATTATAATACATCAGGTAAAATCTAGAACTTTATTGCAGTAAAATTCTTATGTACCCCTTACTATATTTGACGCTATTATGGTCACATATTTCACTTCTAAACATATAATGTACCACAGTAAAACTTTCTTTAAATGATTCAGTTGCCTTTCATGAATTGAAGAAAAGGACAACATACACGTATCTTTACAATTTGTGAAATTCTTCATTTTCCTATAGATGTCAGTTTCCATCTGGTATATTTTTCTCTTAAACTTGAAAAACTTTATTCAGCATTTCTGATAGTGCAGATCTATTGGCAATGAGTTCAGTTAGATTTTCTTATCATAAAAAGTCTTTATTTTGCCCTTATTTTTGAAAGATTGATTCACCGTATGTAGTATTCTGAGTTAACTATCTTCTCCTCCCCCTGCACAACTTCACTTATACACTTTTACAAAGTATCCTTTGTTTGCATCTGGCATCCAAGGTTATAAGAAGTAAGCCATCATTCCCATGATTGTTTTGCTTTGTGTGTAACATGTTTTTAACCTTTCTGATCGTTCTCGAAATTTTGTCATGGGATTTGACAGTATGATTGTGGTATGCATAGTTTAGATTTTCTTTGTATTTATCCTGCTGGGGGTATCCTTAGCTTCTTGTATCTGTAGATGGAAGTTTTACAGAAAGTTTTCTAGGTCATTTATCCTATAAATCTACTCATAATCTTGATATTTCTGATAGCATCTATGTAAGTGGCATAAAGTATTTCTTCTGTTCCTTGTATGCTCTGTAAATAGTTACAGAGTTTTGATGAAAGGAAGATATGATCTTCTGGGGTGAGTAAGAGTCAAGAATACTTTGTAGGTGATATTTTATGTTTTAAAAAGCAAATAATAATGTTATTTTTCTTCTGTAATATTTTAAAACAGTAATACTTATTGTATGGATTCATTCTTCATTGTGGTTGCAAAATAGTGTAATTCTGTCATGCTTTATTCTTTTGTTAGCTGCACTACTTTTAAGAATTGAAATAGTGGGGCGCCTGGGTGGCTCAGTCGGTTCAGTGTCTGACTTCGGCTCAGGTCATGATCTAACAGTTTGTGGGTTCGAGCCCCACGTCGGGCTCTGTGCTGACAGCTCAGAGCCTGGAGCCTGCTTCAGATTCTGGATCTCCCCCTCTTTCTGCCCTTCCCATGCTCATGCTCTATCTCTCTCTGTCTCTCAGTAATAAATAAACGTTAAAAAATGAAAAAAAAAAAAAAAAGAATTGAAATAGCTCACGTCGTCTGGTTCCATGAAGTACAATTCATGAAGAGAAGACAGAATATATGGTAGATTTTTTGACATATACTTTTTACCTTTTAAAATAACAAGGTTCCCTAGATTTCTCCAAGGTTGAACATTTTAAAAAGTGAAAGCTTTATGTGATCTGAATAGAAACTAGAGTATAAGGGTTAACATTTTAAAGTTACTTAAGAAGTTTCGATCTAGACATATTTTAAGTGTTTTAATTCATAGAAGTTAAGAGCCTGTTTTCAAGCCCAGTTGCCTTACCTTTGTTTCCTCCTAAACAGGTACCATTGCCATAGGGGTATTGTGACTGCCAATGGTTTTTTCTTCATTTGTTTATGCTTCAGAGTTCATGGGGATACTTTGTTCTCTAACTTAGTTGTAGTGTTTACTTGTAGGTTTTGGTTGCACTATAATTTTTGAAAGGATATGGGGAAGTCAGTAACTATCCTGCTTTTGGTGCCCTTAAAATTCTTCAGTTCAGGCTTTTGAATGAATCAATGTTGATGGTACTGTTATCGTTCCAATTGCTGCATGTCTTTGGTGCCATTTGCCGTGGATGTGAATGTGAAAAATGAGGCAGTGGGATAGTGACTTACAGGGCAATAGTGTGCCATAACCTCCATCATGGAATTTGCACCAAAATATGTCTGCTGGAAATAATGACCTGCCCGTCTACACCTCTCTGGAGATAAAGAGAGGTTGTGTTTTGAAAAAGGTCGTATTAAATAGTCTTTGGGGACTCTTTGGGTATTGTGTACACTTTCAGTCATACTTAATAGGAAGCCATTTGTATGATACATCCAGAATTTATGACTCTTAATGTAAAACAGAAGTTTTTCTTTCTACTGTGAAATGTTCTTGGGTTTTTCCCAATTATAACTTTGCATAATTAATTAAATTTGACAATTTTGTTGCCTTTTCTAGCCTGTTAATATTAAATAAAGAAGCACATGAAACAGAAAGCACTAAATTACAAGAACCCTCTCAAGTAAACGTAAAGCCTTCATGACATTGTGATTAACATATAATCTCCCATTAGTAGTTTTCCTTGGAGAAAACTGTACTTGTTGAAAGATAAATTTGCTTCAGCCATCAGTCTAGTCATTTTATTTCAAAAGGATACTGACAATAACCAAGACACATTGTTCTAAAGAAGAAAGAAGCTAAACCATCCTCTTACCAAGGCCAGCTATTGAGTGCTCTGATCTATTTCCACTCTTTAACCACTTATGGCAATTCATTTTCATTTCTCACAGGAGGAGATTTAGGAGTGCATCAAAGACAAACTTGAAATTGGGTTAACCCCTTTGTTCTCCGTTTCTGCCAAATGGCATCAGCTAACTATAAAAAGGAAGGATAAGCATGGAGCATCCCTTAAGACTTGATTTTAAAGAATGTAACTGAAACTCCTGGGGAAAAGTATGGTCATTTTTGTTCAGTTGTTTCATGCATTTTATTTTATTTTTTAAATTAATTATTGGAAACTGTGTTTTGCATTTATGCACTAGTTAAGTTCTTGTTATACCAATTCGTTGGAAACATATTTTAATTTATATATTTTTCACTTCAAAAGGGGCAGTCATTTTAATTCCATATCAATTGCTTTGCCATCCACTTCTCCAATTTAATTTCAAGTTCATTTAAGTTATGTGAAAATGACCTGTTCAAATAAGAAAATTGATTTGTGAAGGACACTTTTTTCTTAGTTAAAAAATGGAATATTTCTGTATACAATCTTAAATACACAACAAACTGTTAGTCTTACTTAAGTAGGTCACAACATCAGTATAGATTGGATCACTCAATCCATTCTTGACATCCATTTTTAGTTCTAAATGTGATCTGTTTTCACAGTTAGATGGCCTTCC
This sequence comes from Puma concolor, assembly GCF_028749965.1. Classification (NCBI taxonomy): domain Eukaryota; kingdom Metazoa; phylum Chordata; class Mammalia; order Carnivora; family Felidae; genus Puma; species Puma concolor. The sequence continues at coordinate 179,192,467 of NC_141667.1, forward strand.
ACAGAAGTTGCCTGCTATCTACCCTGGGTGGTGGTGGTGGTGGTGGTGGTGGTGTTGTTGTTGTTGTTGTTGTTGTTTATTTGTATGAGCTTGAAAGAATGTGAAAATTTTCTGTTTTTCTTAAGTGTGCAAAAGTGATAGCAGCAATGGCAGAAGTAGTTACAGTGACAACTTGTTTGCTATGGCCTTTTAATCCTTGCATTGGAGCTATAGTGTCCATTCTTCAGATTCCTGGATGGCAACAAGTAGTTGCTTTGACACCACTGGGGGCAGTGGTGACTTCTTGCTTCCAATACATCACCAAGAGTAGACTAGAGCTAGTTATTTATATTTTGAGTAATATCTTTGAGCCTCAGCCAAGGATCTGGTCTTTCAAATTTTATAACATGTTACATAAGCACCAAACTCTTTCTAATAAATCTCTTACTAGTTTAAGTAATTAGAATCTTATTTTGTGAACTGGATGTTGTTGATCTAGGTGCTGAAAAAGAATGAGGATTCACATACATACGTTCACACATATTTTTACTACCCATTTGCAATCTCTTTTTACCTTCAAATATCTATTTGAAGATTATTTCAGTTTCTGTTAGATGGTTTGTATCAAGATGAAGTTCACTTTGCAACAAGCCCCTACCGCTTTAGGAATTGTGCGGTGCTCTTTCTGTATTCTTTCCTACTTGCAAGTGTTTATAAAAATTAAACAGGAGAGATTAATAAGAAAATAGAAAAAAAAATAAGGCTCTGTCTGTTTGTCAATCAGTCATCTATATATGTTTGTTAAATTGGAAATGGAATTTCCATTAAATGTGTAATAATTTAGTACTATTTTTTGGCATAAAGTAAAGAATTTAACATCCATTTGTCAAAATGTCCTAGAAGGAAGCCCCCCAGAGCCTTTTGTGGAACTACAAAGAAAAAGTCTTTTTTCACTGCTAGTAGGAGGGTCATTATGAAAACAATACTCCCTTGCCTTCTGGCCATAAGCAAAAGTTTTACATGACGCACGGAGGCAGTTTGATCTTGAGTAAAAGGTACAAGGAAACAAGGATATGGTGTGCTAGGCAAGGCAGTTCTCAAAAGTAAATGGCCTAAGGGTAAGCAAGGCTGGGGAAGCATATTCTTCAGGTTAAGGTTTAACAAGGAAAACTGACAATTTAAACAAGTTTTGGTTTCAGCGAGAACTTTAGGCTAGGGGCATATTGATGTAGGGGTTACACAAAAGATCCTAATCTTTACATAAACCCAAAACAAGTTGCCAGTGTGTTCTGAGTATCTTAAACGGGTGCATGCTTTTGTCAAAACGGAGGCATTGTATACTTAGGATCTATGCTTTCAATTATATGTAAAACTTATATCAAAAGAAAACATATTTTAGCTGATGCACTTTGATGATATGCAGACTATTTATGACCAACTGTAATGTACCTGACATTCAATTTGTAATAGATCGGAAATAAGATGGAATGATAGGTGGATGGATAGAAGGATGGATATATATATGTAATGAACAGTGAAATGTTAATGGTGAGATCTCAGTAGGCCTGGTAAAATTCTTTCACCTCAGTTATATGTTTGAAAATATCCACGGACACGTGGGTAGCTTAGTTGGTTAAGCGTCCAACTCTTGATTTCGGATGCTCAGGTCATGATCTCACCAGTTTGTGAGTTTGAACCTCGCTGGCAGTGCAGAGCTGCTTAGGATTCTCTCTCTCTCCCTCTCTTTTGGCTCCTCCCCTGCCATTCTCTCTCTCTCTCCAAATAAATAAACTTAAAAAATTATTTAAAAAAAGAAAATATCCATAAAATAATTGGAGGGGTGCCTGGGTGGCTCAGTCGGTTGAGCGTCCAACTTTAGCTCAGGTCATGATCTCACGATTCATGAGCTCAAGCCCTGCATCCGGCCCTATGCTGACAGCTCAGAGCCTGGACCCTGCTTCCGATTCTGTGTCTCCTTCTCTCTCTTCCGCTTCCCCACTCATGTTCTTTCTCTCTCTCTCTGACTCAAAAATAAACATTAAAAAAATTTAAAAAAAATAATTGGGAAAAGAACAGATGTTTAAAAAAAAGACAAAGGATCAATAGGATCAATGAGAGTTTTATGAAAAATATGAAGTTTAAAATAGAAGATTATAAATGGGTGTTTATATTTGCTTATATGGCAGGGCAGGCAGATGAGCAGAATGCATAAGTAAGAGGTTGACTCCATGATCAGCTTTACCATTACCCTTTAAATAACCTTGGTGGAATCAAATAAATGATGAAATGAAGATAATAATATGTCCCATGATTCTCACAATTGTAATGTGAAGATTAATGTTCAAATTACTATGCAAATATAAATTTATATTATTCAAATTTAGAACTCCATTTAGTAACGCTCCAGGAACACACAAATCCAAAGCTTGCCTTTTAAACACAGATTGGAAGGTCAAAAAGTGAAGTTTTCTTCTCTAATCCTTGGAGCTTTCTTTCTCTTCTATTTTAGGCTGCTATTAATTGCTGATAAATGGTGGCAATTTGTTAGAAGCAGACAGTATTGTATCTAGTCAGTGGAGCAGAGGAAAGCATTATGAAGCAAAAACTCTGAGATCTGATGGAAACTAGCTTAAAAAACAAACAGTATAGAGACAGTTTGGAGGTTAGTATCATTAAGAAAAGGAAGAGACAATATGATATTTCTAAAATGTGTTCCACTTTCGATCATTAAGTGTGGAAATGAGGTGCTCTACCAGCAGTGACCGTAAGGTTACTGACAGGAATGAGGACCGGTACATTCATTTTCTATTTGGCATAACAGATTAATCACCACAAATATAGCAGCTTAGAACACACATTTATTATATGACAATTTCCTAGTTTAGAATAGAAGTCCAGATATAGGTGAGCTGGGACTCTGGGTGGTCAGGGTCTCAGCAGTTGAATTCAGAGTGTTGGCAGAGACTGCCACCTCATTTGAAGTTCAGGATCCAAGTCTAAGTTCGTATAGTTTTTGACAGAATTAAGTTTTTTTGTTGTTGTTGTATAACTGATGTCCCTGTTTTCTTGATGGTTGTCAGTCAGTGTTGTTCTCAGCTTCTAGAGGTTTCCCTTGGGTCCTAGCCATGTATTCTTCTTTCAACATAGAAATTTTCTTCTCCAAATCCAGCAGAAGAATCTCCTCTAGTCTGTTATGATGGATAGGGTCTTATATAATTAATATAATTAATATAATATAATATAATATAATATAATATAATATAATTAATATAATATATTTCAGGGATGATTATCTCATTATATTTAGAGGTCCTGCCCACACTCAAGCAGAGGGAGTTGTACTGAGTGTGTCTACTAGGTGAAAGGAAATGTAAGGGCCATCTTAGAGGTCTCCTTACTATGGGGAGCTATGTTGTCAACATAATTAATATTGCCTTGAGTGATAAAACTTTAAAAAATATCACATTCATCAGCATATCAAAGAAGATTAATAATTTTTTAGTAGAAAGATAAAATAATACTAACATATTAGGTCATTAATAATTCTTATGAAATAGGAAGAATTTAAAGAGGGTGAGATGGGTAGTGGAGAGTTGAGACTCCAGAGATAAAAATATATAAATAAACTGCATCTCTGCAGCTTTATAATCTATACAGAATCCTTAACATTAAGTGTAAACACTTAAGTCAGAAGTAGTGAGACCTTTAGAAAAAAAGCTTCGTGATCCAAACACATATCCCTGGTACATAATGGATGTCATCACTGATTCACCTGGTAAATCAGGAATAAGAGCTCAACAGCATTAAAATATATTTATTCATTCATTTATTTGTTCACTTAGTAAATGCATCTTTATTTGTATCCAGATGCCTAGCACCATTTGTCATCCTTCTGTGCTGTATAAATATGAAAGAGACAGTTCTCATTCCCAAGGAACTCACTTTCTACTACAGAAAATATTCAAGAAGAAAAACAATGACAAAGTGTGGAGGGATAAATTTTATGGTGGTGATATTCATGGGATTTTTTTAGGTGCTTAAAAGAGATGCATCTGACACACACTGACCCTCGCTGATGGTTTCCTAGAGATAGTGATATTTTTGCCACCCTAAGTACAAGTTGAATTGCTCAAGAAAAAGAATCAATTGCTTTTGCAAGTAGAATGAAGTGTATATTCAAAGGAATGAAGTCATGACAGGCTTTTGGGAGGGAGAACCTAGGTACTTTGTTTTAACTAGAATATAGGTGCTTTGGCAGGCATTGGCAAGGATATGAAGAAATATGGAAGATTCATACATGAATGATAAATGACTAAGAGAGACTGGGGTAGAAATCTTCAGTCCATCATTAACAAAGGAGGTGACTCATGCCAACTGTCAAGGTCAGCTTCCTCATCTTGGAATAGGGTAATGTATGTCCCAGGGTATTGTAGGCCAAAAGAGATAAGGGTTATAAAACCTTTACATAGCAGCTATCACTAACTAGGTTATTGCTCAAATGCCAGGCAAAGAAAAAGTTGAAAATAAACTTTTCTTATAAGGTCTAGTAAGGGATTTAAATAGGTGAGGGTTGTAAGATGAGATTTGCTTTTAGAAATATCGCTTTGTTAAGATATTAGACTATTGTTTGAAGGGGGTTGAGGTTGGAGGTAGAGAGACTAGTAAGGGACAAAGGATAGGGGTTTCTGCTAAGGTAATGGCAGTAAAGCCAATGAGTAAGTGATGAGTTTAGAGAGAACTACAGATAGAAGCATGAAGAAGTGATTACAAACTGAGAGGGAAGAAACGTGAATGATTCTTATGTCTCACAGTCAGTTGATTGAATTAATAGCAGTTTCATATACTGATGAAAGAAGGTGAGTTGTAAAGAAAACCAAAATTGAAGATGACCTATCACTTCTGATTTTTCTACTTTCACTCCAGAAGGTTGTGGTGGGGAGAACATGCAGAATTGCACACAGTTGGATGGTGTGAAAGAAAATGTTGGCAGAACAAAGTAGAAACTGCTGACAAGGATGGACGGAGGGTCCTCAACAGTCAAAATGAGGAGACTATGATTTTGAATTTTGTAGATTTAGTCTTTAAGCACGAGACAAAAATTACATGCAATGGCCTGGGTCTTGGAGAGGAATGGAGGCCGACTTTGCCCAAGGAAGGCTGATTAGACTGTTTACTGCTAAATTTTTGAAAGCTCCTTGCCTCCACTTATAGCTCAGAAACAGCCAACACAACTATTTGCATAGAAACCTGAGGCCTCAGATGATAAACATGTCTGTAGGGCACGCCATAGAACTTACTAAAAGTGTTCTGAAAAGTTCATTTTCTCTAAACTTTCTCAGGGCCCTAGAGAGAGAGTCCTCAGAAGGACTGAGATTTAATATTTTACACCATGGATAATAGATATTATTTGATTTAGGAAAATAAAGTAATACATGCCTTCTTATATACAGGGAAAAAGTGGTGTAAACGATTAAATTTGGTAATAGTGGGTTGTGAGAGGAATATGAGAGGGAGATGTAAAGATTCTGAACCACATATGTGAATGTTCTGCTGGAGGAGACATTTGGAAGAGATATAAATTTGGGAGTCATCAACATACAGGTGAGAAATAAAATATTAGGCATAATTAGATTCAAGATGGGAGAATGTAGATGAAATATGAAAAAAGCCACAAACAGAAACATCAGAAATATCTTTTTTTTTTTTTGTAAATGTGAAAAAAAGAGCTACCAAAAATGTTAAAAATAGAAACTAAAGCCTTGCCATTACCCTATAAGTCATGTTGGTGAGAAAAAGGAAAACCAGAAAGCAAACATGCCTTTGGTCACATAAGAGGAGAGAGCCCTAAAAATGGAGGAAGGACAATATTAAGAAAAAGTAAGAATTAATTGAGAGGTCAAGTAAAACAAATACATACTGAAAACTATCAATTGGATTTAGTAATTAGACACCAATTAGGTAGTCTAAAAAGTTTTTTTCACTGTTTAAATTGTCGTTATAGATCATGTTAGTAGTAAAACAACACTTAAGATAACAAGTTATAGAAATTTCTTCTGAATAACTTTAGAAAGTGGAGTATGCTTCTTTAAAATATTTATATTTCAGAAAACATAGCCATGGTGGAACATAATTTTCTGAATATATCGTGATTAATAAGAAGTAGAGCTTGGATTTGAACCATTTTGTTAGGAGTCAATGGAGAGAGGTTACTGGAGGAGGTCCAGGCTGCTCTGAAATCTGCTCTAATACTTGGGCTTTTTTATGCCCAAGGTACCAAGAAGTGTCCAAGGAAGATGGAAATGTTAAATGGAGTTTCTTCCAGGACCCAGTAAAGAAGTGACAGGAAAACCCTGTGTTGGCTATTTTGTATGTAAATCCTGCGTAGTAAATCTCTTTCAAATATCTGTGTATCTATACCTATGCCTATACCTATGTTTACTCTGGTGAACGCTGACTAATGCAGACCCCTAGAATTCTGTAGCAAAACTATTATTTCCATGCAAAGAATCAACCACTCTTGAAAACAGCTACTACCATCTAGTAGAGTCTATGAATCAAGTGATGATTGGAGTTGTACACCATGAACTGGGTTTTCACAGATCGATTGAGTTATTAAGTTTAGTGGTATCTTTGTTAGCCCAGTCTGCTATAGCAAATTACCATGGACTGGATGGATTAAACAACAAACACTTACTTCTCACAGTACTGAGGTTACAAGTCCAAGATCAGGGTACCAGCATGGTCAGGTTCTGGTGAGAGCTTTCTTCCTGATGTACATATGGCTACCTTGTTATTGTATCCTCACAGAGAGAAAAGACTAGCTTTCTTCCTCATCTTATAAAGACAGTAATCTCATCACAAGAGTTGTATTCTCATGATTTAATTACTTCCCAGAGGTCCCAAGTTCATTTACTGTCCTATTGGAGGTTAAACTATCAACCAACATATGAATTTGGGAGAGGGGGATCACAAATATGTGGTCCATAGTGAGTGAGAACAACAATAATCTATTGTATAATGGAAAGATACATCCAGAATAAAGCCTCCAAAAATCCAGAAGTCAAAAATAAATTGGTGACCCAAGTTCCTGTAGCATCTATCTGTTGAAATGATGCCTCTTTCTCATCTCACTTATGGACACATGGCTTTCCTGTGCCAATCATCAAAGAGGAAATATTGTGGCTTGATTCACTCACCAAGAGATCGTATGATATGTCAATTTGAAGAATAGAGCTATTCAAGCACTATGCCTAAAATGTGGTGACAAAGTGTATAGGCAGAGCTGGCGAGTGGTAATAGTAGATGTTTATTTTGAATTCATGGAGAAGTAGCCCAAGATGTAGGAGAAGATAGAGGCTTAGACATTAGTAAATATATTGTCTGGTTGATCCAAGGCTTGGGAGGTGAACAAAGAGAGAGAGAGAGAGAGAGAGAGAGAGAGATTTGGGGAAGAATAATATATGGAGCTCTGGGTTTCTGAGCCCTATGTATACAGAGTTTTTGCTCTCCAGGAAGTATTTAGTAAAAATAGCAACCAAGAGAATAGGAAGACTGACTCTGCTGAGTGTTAACTAACCTCCCCCTTTAGTCTGGTGCTGACACAAAAGACTCATGAATGAACTAGCCATGGCAGCTAGTTTGGAGGAGAACCTAGGTGAAGTCAAATAGCCTTTTATTTTTTTTAATAATTTAAATTTTTTTAAACATTTATTCATTTTTGAGAGTGAGAGAGACATAGCATGAGCGGGGGAAGGGCAGAGAGAGAGACACACAGAATCCAAAGCAGGCTCCAGGCTGTGAGCTGTCAGCACAGAGCCTGACGTGGGGCTCGAAGTCACAAACTGGGAGATCATGACCTGAGCTGAAGTCGGACACTTAACCGACTGAACCACCCAGGCGCCCCTCCAATAGCCTTTTAAATGGCAGCATTCTTGGGGCCCTACCGAGGAATATAATCTGATGGTAGCTTCTCTGGCCTCACATGAAAACTGGTTAATATTTCTACTTCCTTACTTTCTCAAATCTTTATAAGAACTTACTCTAGATCAAGAACAAATGCAAGAATTTTGGATTTTCTTAAATGCTGCCAAGAACTCTTGATTTTTAGAGTGAGCTATGACTTTGATGGACCTGAACTTGTTATTTTTCTTGCTTGGTTGTTTTCTTCTTCCTTCTCTCTTTTTTCCCTTTCTTCCTCTTTCTCTTCTCTTCCTCTTTCTCTTCTCTTCTCTTCTCTTCTCTTCTCTTCTCTTCTCTTCTCTTCTCTTCTCCTCTCTTCTCCGTATTTCCTTCCTTCTTTCTTCTTCCAAAGTAGGCAAACAAAGCCAGGCAACTTCACAGTTCTTATAATTGTTATTGCCCTCATGATGTTCAAGTGCCATAGATGTTATATAACCCAAATTGATTTAAGAGAAAGACAGGAGTCATATATTACTGATAAAAGTAATAAAAAAGGAACTATTATTACAAATACTATAGTTGATTAGATTTTAAGAATCACTTCAAAGCAATGGTTTTTTACTTTATTTTTCTTTTTTTCTTTAGATTTAAAAAATATTAAGATATATTCGCATATAGCAAAATATACCCTTTTACAGGGTAAATTCTGTAACAACTGCATATAATCAGTTATCATTACCAAAATAAAAATAGAACAATTCCATCAGTCTCTGAAATTTTGCTTGTGCCCTCCCCACAAACCCAGCCCCTCACAAACACTGTCCCTACTTTTTTTCTTTTCCAGAATATAAATGCAGTCATGTAGTATGTAGTTTTTGAGTGTGGGTTCTTTCACTTAACATAATGCAGTTGAGTTTCATGTTGCTGCAAATGTGTTTTATTTCTTTTAATTTGAGTAGAATTCCATTGCATGACTATACCTCAGTTGATTTGTCAGCTCACCAGTTCAGAAACACTGGTTTGGTGTTTCTATTTGTATGACAGTAAGTTTTCCAATCTACATGGAATGGACATAGTTCTTGAAAAATGCACACTTAGTCAAAAATAAAAAAAATTAAAATAGGAACATCTTTTTATTTTTAAAAAAAATTTACAAGAAAGCTCCAGGCCCAAATGTGTTCACTAGTGGCTTTATGTAAATAGTTAAAGAAAAAAAAAATCAATCTTACACAATTTCTCCAGGGAATAAAAAAGAGAGAATATTTCCAGTTTATTTCATGAGACAGAAAAAAAAAAATGATAGTACAATAAAACAAGGTTATTGATATATAAGAAAATCAGGAAAACTAAAGTCCAGTATTGTTCATGAACATAGATGTAAACAATCGTTTAAAATATTAGCACAGGATATTAGCAAAATAAAGCCATTAGTATGTAAAAGAAATAACATAGGAAAGTGGAATTTGTTCTAGGAATGTGAAGTTATTTGAAATTCAATCAATATGATTTACCTCATCAGTACATATTAATATGTATGTTAATACCAAATGCATTAATGTGTTTTAATGAAATAGCAAATGTGTCCATGTGTTTTAAATGTATTAATGTGTTAAAACCAAAGGAAGATGCTTGGTTCATCAAAACATCACTTGACAAAATTCAACACCTGTCTATGATTTTTTAAAAACATTTCAACAAAATTAAAATACAAGAAAGATTGTTTTTGTGCCCTTCCTATTAGTTCAAAAATAAGACACATATTACCACATTTAATTAACATTATGCTGGCATTCCTGCCCAGTGGATAAGGCAATAAAATAAAATGTATAAATGTCAGAAAAGGAAAAAAAAAAAAACCTAATATTATCTGTAGGGATATAATAATATATAAAATTCCAAAAGAATCTACATTCAGAATTAATGTTAATTTAGCAAAGTTGCTGGATGTGAGCTCAGTATTTAAAAATCAATTAATTTCTATATCTGAGCAGAGAACTATTAGAACATTAATATAAAAATATAAGTAAGCTTCAGTACTATCAAAAACCCTTCTCAAGGGTTTAGAATTTTAAATAACAATACCTGAGAGTTTCTGTGGCATCACATACTTATTAACATTTTATCTTTAAAAAAAATTCAGCCATGAGAAAGAAGGAAATTCTGCCATTTGCAGCAACTTGAATGGACCTTGAGAGTATTAGGCTAAGTGGGTGAAGTCAGAGAAAGATAAATACTGTATGATATCACTTACATATGGAATCAAAAAACAAAACAAGCCAAACTTGTGAAAACAGAGAGTAGATTGGTGACTACCAGTACTAGGGACTAGGGGAATAGGGGAAATAGGAAGATGTTGGTCAAAGAACACACACTTACAGTTAGAAGATACATTCTGGGGATCTAATGTGCAGCATTGTGATTCAATTAACAATCCTATATTGTATACTTGAAATTTGCTAAGAGAGTGGATCTTAAATGTCCTCACCACAAAAAGAAATGGTAATTATGTGATGGAAGTGTTAAGTAACTGTATGGTGGTAATCACATTGCAATATATAAGTGTATCAAATCAACATGTACATCTTAAATTTATACAGTGCTATATATTAATTATATCTCAATAAAACTAGAAACAAATGATTTGTCTTAAATCTAATAGTGTTACATAAAACAAAATCAATACTCTCTGTATGTATAAAAGTAGCATGTATTAGGGTGCCTGGGAACTCAGTTGGTTGAGCTTCTGACTTTCACTCAGGTCGTGATCTAATGGTTGGTGGGTTCGAACCCCACATCAGGCTCCCCACTGTCATTGCAGAGCCCACTTTGGATACTCTCTCCCCTTCTCTCTGACCCTTCCCTTCTTGTGTTCTCTCTCTCTCTCTTAAATAAACACTTTAAAAAAGCATGTATTAGAACTTTAAGTATTTGTTTTCATAATATTTACTACTAAATCAAAAGTACCAGATACACCTGGTCCAAATGTCCAAAAACAGACAAAAGTAGCAAAGAGAAAAATAATTATAGGTAATTTGGGTTTTGAAGTTATCATACATGATATTTAAATAACTGCAATTTGTTTAAGAAAGATGTAAAAGATGGAGAATTTCACCAGAAATTGGAATCAGTTAAGCTATAAATTTTAACTCAAATGTTACAAAATGCAATAACCTAATTAAAAACTCCATAGATGGATTTAACAGAAGATTAGTCACCGCAAAAGTTTTGTGAACTGGAAATAATATCAGTATAAAATTTCCAAATAGAGACCAAAATAGCAGGAATATATGAGACATATGGGAAACAGTGAAAAGATCTGACATATGTATAATTGCAATTCCAGAAGAAATGAGAAAATTGGGAAAACATAATACTTGTAGAAATAATGCCTGAGAAATTCCCAAAATTACGGGAGGATATCAACTAAGAGATTCAACATTGCTTACAGATTTTAGGAAAACCACATTTAGGTGTATCACACCAAATTAATTAAAAATTTTTAAATAATCGTATAGAGAAAATCTTAAATGTTGTGTTAGAAAATTTACCTTAAAGGATCAACACTAAAATTAAGAAGTGATTTTCCAAAAGAAATCATGAAATCCAAGAGACACTTGAGTCGATACTTCATAGAAGTCTAAATTTAATGAAAACATCCCTGAAAAGTGAAAGTTAATTTTTTTGAAAGTATAAGTTAAAGACATTCTCAAGACAAAAAAAAATTTGGCACCTGTAAAACTGCAGTAAGAGTCACACCAAAATAATCCCTTCAGGTGTAATGAGAATCTTTCCAAGTAGAAATATGGAAATGTGGGCAAGGTTTATGAGCACGAAAGGGGCACATACATGCATAACTCTAAATAAATGTTGACTGAAAAGAAAAGCCAAAAAAATCTAAATAATATTAAGAATGGCTTGTAGGATTCACAATATATGTAAGGTTTCAGGTTTCTGTAGCATAATGGTGGTTGCCTAAATCCTAATCTCAACATTTCCTCAAAAACACCATGCAAATTAAATAATAAAAGCAAAAATACTACACTTAGAGATAATAATCGTAGAAATGAATTATTACTGAAAAACAGAGTTGGGAGTGAAACAATTTAGAAGGAGATGTCCTTTGAAGTAGGAAAGAAAGGGAAAAATAGAAGCAACTAGTGAAAATTAAGGATCCTACAGGAACAAAAATGAATATAAAATTAAAAACATACCCTATCCCACTCTGATGAAAAGACACCATAATTTAAAGACATTGTGCTTCACTTTATCAACAGAAAAGGCATCCATGAACTAAAAACCATTAGAAGGCTATTAAAACCATCAACTTCCATCTAGACATATCAATTATGTCTGATCCAGAAAAAGATAAAATATTTTTAAATGAAGAGAGAAAACACAGTCAAGGTACTAACCAAACTGTTACAATACTGAAACAATGTAAGAATCAGAAAATTTTAGCTGATAATAATTCTACTCAAATAACCCAGTGAAGAAATGGGCAGAAAACATGAATAGACACTTCTCTAAAGAAGACATCCGGATGGCCAACAGGCACATGAAAAGATGCTCAACGTCGCTCCTCATCAGGGAAATACAAATCAAAACCACACTCAGATATCACCTCAGGCCAGTCAGAGTGGCCAAAATGAACAAATCAGGAGACCATAGATGCTGGCGAGGATGTGGAGAAACGGGAACCCTCTTGCACTGTTGGTGGGAATGCAAACTGGTGCAGCCACTCTGGAAAACAGTGTGGAGGTTCCTCAGAAAATTAAAAATAGACCTACCCTATGACCCAGCAATAGCACTGCTAGGAATGTACCCAAGGGATACAGCAGTACTGATGCATAGGGGCACTTGTACCCCAATGTTTATAGCAGCAGTCTCAACAATAGCCAAATTATGGAAAGAGCCTAAATGTCCATCAAGTGATGAATGGATAAAGAAATTGTGGTTTATATACACAATGGAGTACTACATGGCAATGAGAAAGAATGAAATATGGCCCTTTGTAGCAACGTGGATGGAACTGGAGAGTGTGATGCTAAGTGAAATAAGCCATACAGAGAAAGACAGATACCATATGTTTTCACTCTTATGTGGATCCTGAGAAACTTAACAGAAACCCATGGGGGAGGGGAAGGAAAAAAAAAAAGGTTAGAGTGGGAGACAGCCAAAGCATAAGAGACTCTTAAAAACTGAGAACAAACTGAGGGTTGATGGGGGGTGGGAGGGAGGGGAGGGTGGGTGATGGGTATTGAGGAGGGCACCTTTTGGGATGAGCACTGGGTGTTGTATGGAAACCAATTTGACAATAAATTTCATAATTGGAAAAAAAAAAAAAGAGAAAAAAAATTCTACCTAAAAAACTGACATAATGCAGAAAAAATAGTGCAGTACACCAATTTGAATTAAATATTCTTTAAAAAGAAAAATAATTTGATCAATGGGCTTGAATCCACAACATTCAAATGGTTTGTTATAGATCTACACCCAGTGGAATTATTGAATAGTAATTAACTGTACCAGTTCTGACATGTCCTAAATAGAGGCAGCCTATGATTTGAATCAGTGACTAATACATTTTTTTTTTTTTTAATTCTCCCACTGCTATGCTATTCAAGTATGGGAAACAAGACATAGAAGTATTGATTTCTATTCTTGAATCTTTGGACTCTGTACATTTGGAGACTTTGTTCTCAGGGAGAGAGTACTTCCACTAGAAGATATGACAATATATCCTTGAACCTGAAGTTGAGAAAACCATCTGTAGATTTTGGACCTTTTATTACACTGAACAAAGGCTAAGAAGGTTACTGTATTGGTCGGGATGATCCTAATTATTTTTGAGAAATTAGTTTGCTTCTATAAATTTGAAATGGGACATCTGGTAATACCATGTCCATTAACAAAAGTTAATGAAACATTATAGGAATCAGTGAAAGTATGAGCAAGATCACTGAGGTAGTTTGTTTAGAAATTAAAGTTTTGTTCATATCCGAGCTCGTCGTCCCCTCTTCCTTTGTCACAGAACTCTGCTTTTTTTATTTTTATTTTTAAAAGTTTATTTATTTATTTTGAGAGGGACAGAGACAGTGCAAGTGGGGGAAGGACAGGCAGAGGGAGAGAGAGAGAGAGAGAGAGAGAGAGAGAGAGAGAGAGAGAGAGAATCCCAAGTAGGCTCCATGCTTTCAGTGGAGAGCCCGACGCAGACTTGAACTCATGAAACTGTGAGATCATGACCTGAGCCTACACCAAGAGTCAGACGCTTAAGTCACTGAGCCACGTGGGCACCCTAAAACTCTCTGTTATATTTTGCAATTTCTTGGCTTTTGATGGATACCTGCAGGCAAAAATAAGGGAGAAGGGACTTGCTTCTTCTAGTTAGCTTGCTATTCCTAGAAGCTTCCCTCTAGCAAGGGCCCTTCACCTGGTCAGAATCCTGCCTCTTTGAAGCCACTTCTCCAGCCATCACCATCTAGATGACCCTATTCTTTAGAGGCATAAATTCTGGAACTTTGAAAACTTTCTTCCAAATTTTTAGGTTTAGATAATTTCAACTTATGTTGCCATACAGCCATCAAGTTGTATTTGAATTTTATAATCTTATAATGAAAAAAATGTATATAAAAATTGCATGTTATGCAGCATAATTGGTACTAGGATTAGATGTGGGTGAGAGGCTGCCACTTACTCTTCTGCTAAATGTGCCATGGTACTTCTAGATATCCCTGAGATGTATCAGGGTACACACGTCGGTATTCCTGGGTTGCACCCAGATCCCTACTGGGGTAGAGAGCAGCAGAGTTACAGGGTGCTGATGGGCAAAGGGAGCTGGGCAGAGATCAGGAGCGCCAGGGTCAGGAAATAGGCAAGTGAGAACCAGACCTAGGAAATGAGGGTGACAGTGGGGAACAGGTTGATGGATGAGTTAAGGATCCAAGCCCCAGGCATACGTATCACTGGCCCATCCAGTTTCACATACAGAGCACAAATTGAAAGATACAATTATTAAGAATTTCACAATGGCAATCATGGAGCATTAAACTCCTAAATGGAGTTTTGTGTGACTGCAGTGGTGACATACCCATGATGCCAGTCTCTGTATAGTGACAAAGTAATTGGAAACACTATTATTATTATTTAATAATGAAAGCAAATTGCATGCTTTTCAGTGTCTGTATGGAGAGAGAATAAAGTCTGATTAACTTTTTAATTGTTTCCATAAATTATGTGCCTGTCTTGTTCTAGGTAATTTCTTCCCAAAAGAAACAGAATCATTTACTCAAAATATCTGGCTCAATGGAAGAATTTTGTTCTATGAATTGCGGGTTTTTATTTTCTTAAAATTATAAGGATTTTTTAAGTTTATAATATTACTCTACATAAGTAAGTCTGCATTATATACATTGATAAATGTATTAGATATTTAATGTGTTCTGGAATCATTTGATTGCATTTAAATTTAATTCAATAAATTTAGGTATTAAATGTGATTTCATCCAATTTCTCTTTCCTCGAATACATAGAACATATGGGATCACTTATCCCATGGTAGATAGTAACTTTCTGTTTTCCATGATCACAAAATTCTTTAAAAATGGCATTGACTTGGTGGCTCAGTCGTTTAAGTGTTTGACTCTCGATGGTGGCTCAGGTCATGATCTCACAGTTAGTGAGTTTGAGCCTTGGATCTGGCTCTGCACTGACAGTACAGAGCCTGCTTGGGATTCTGTCTCTTACTCTCTCTGCCCCCTTCCCACTCTGTCTTGCTCATGCTCTCTCAAAATAAATAAATAAACTTAAAAAAAAGTAAAAATGGCATTGACTCAGTAACAGTTGAAGAAAGATATAATACACATGGTCTCTCATCCATTTCTTCTCTCTCTCTCTCTCTCTCTCTCTCTCTCTCTCTCTCTCTCTGTCTGTCTTTTCTTTTTTGCTTATGATGCCAATTTTAATAACAAAGTGTTAACATAAAGATTGACATAAACTTCAGGTATGATAGAAACGTGTTCCACAAAATTCAGAAATAGTTGGTATCAGTGAAACCAAAGCAAATGTGTAGGAGACTTCAAGGAACTGGGTGGAATTCTTCAAGAACACTTCTTGATTTCTCCTTGATTGCCCAAAGTCGGTGGGCTACCCGGAAGGAAAGAAGGCAGGTGACCGACCTAATTTCTTTACAATCTTGCTAATGATTATCTTCCTGCAAGTAGACGAAGATATTTTTTGAAATGTCTTGAAATATTTTTTGAAGTGATTTGAGTAGGATGTCTGCTTAAGTCCAGAAAACTAGGATCAATGAAATTATGACATACAGTTTTCTGTACAATATTACATAAGCTATATGAAATCTGGGAAATAAAATAGAGCCGTTTCATAACCTATATGCTTCCTGCTGTGTGGAGTAAGGACCCATACACCTTGTTAGGGACCCCATTCATTACACTGGTCAAAGATCGTATGTCTGATATATGAAGGAGGAAGGAATGTCTGAGGCCTCTCTCTGTTTCATTCACCTGTGCCTCTTTCTTGATTAAATCATTAAAGCTACTAGTAAGTGTTCATAATGGTTAAGTTCTCTGATTGGTTAGTCTAATTTGACAATGCAGTGATTTGCATTATTACAAAGATATTTGAATTTAAACACAAATAGAAAATAAGTGTCTCAAGCCCATATATTGTAAAGCGCATGCCCAATAAAATTTATGAATTTCAAAACAATGCTGCTTGGATTAAGCCACTTATCTGGAAAAAGGTAAAGAAAACTTCTTCATGTGGATGTATGCAGTTATATGCATTTAAAACATTTTGGAACCTGTCAACTTCTTGGTTTGTCAACCTTAATAGCAACCCATAAAAATGTTCTTGTTTTGTACATCTTTAATTTGGAAAGCAGAGGAGCATGGTGTTCTGCAGCTTCCATTGCACCTGTCACTCACATCAGGGACATAAGTTTGTTTCCATAGTGCACTTTATCTATATTGAAGTTCTTGTCACAAATCTTGATCTCTAATAAGTAAATTCATGAAGCTTATAATTGGCACAGTACATACAATTGTAACATTGATTTCACTTAATCTTTAACCTGACATATTTCAGGTTTTACAGTAGCAGTTCTCATATTGAGACTCCATCTGTTAATGGCAGGAAACAACATTGCTCTACTCCAGGAAGCTGCCAAAAAGTGTAAACGACTTGATATGCTGCTAACTGTGGAGTTCAAGTGTACTCAATGATGCTCTTTTTGTATTTCCTATTTACATGGAAATAACCTTTGAACACAACAACTGATAAGGATCCCTGTAGATCAGACTTCTTAACACACGTTAGAAACAATAATAAATTACATCTTTTACTTTTAATGTGGAGAAATTCCTTTAGCGTCTCTCAGAGAAGTACCTCGGCATTCTGACAGAACTATTAAACCTATTAGTTCATATCAGTGAGCTAAGTTAAGGTGCCAAATGTTTTCTTGAGCCTACCAGTCAGTGCATCTTTAAGTCACACTACCTTGATTGTATTAGTTACAGGGCTTCAGATAATCCTTCCAGGCATGCCAAAATGGAATAATGTGTGCACTCAAAAGTAATTTATTTCTTGGCAAGTCTTCGAGAAAAGCAAAAGACACTTGCTCATAGTAAATAGTGCAGTACTTCTTGACAAATACAGTCTTTTTCCAGGTCGGATTAATAAATATTCATTTGGCACCTACTGTGTGCCAGGAAATTTGCTGAGTGCTGTGTCTACAGATACTGCAAAATAGGTTTTCTGCCCTCAAATAGCACACTGATTAGGTACTGAGAATGATGTATAGGAAGGTAACTAGAAAGCATTCCATTAAGCATAGATAAAGATGGGAGGGGGAGAGAGAAAGAGAGAGGGAGGGGGTGAGAGAGAGAGAGAGAGAGAGGAGAGAGAGGGAGAGGCGAGAGGGAGGGAGGGAGGGAAGGAAGGAAGGTAACATGACAGTTTAGGATAATGAAAAGAGCAGAGAATTTTCAGTGAAACTAGTTTAAATAAAAACAGCTTTCTCCCTCCCTCTCTCTGTCTCTCTGTCTCTCTCTCTCTCTATATATATGTATATATATAGTTCAAAGACATTGAGAAAATTCTAGAATCACTATAATTTTGTTTGTATCTATAAAGTGTGATATATTTATACTTACTAAATTGATAAAGTTTATAAAATTTCACAAGAGAAGGAAATTGAGTTCTTTAAAGTTAGAAAACATTTCAGATGAAATATATTTATTTATTTAAAAAATTTTTAAGTGTTTATTTATTTTGAGAAGGACAGAGTGCATGTGTGAAAGTGGTGGGGGGAGGCAGCGGCAGAGAGAGTGGAGAGAGGAGAGAGAGAGAATCCCAAACAGTCTCTGTATTGTCAGTGAAGGGGAGCATGATTCCACAAACCATGATCATGACCTGAGCAGAAATCAGGAGTTGAATGCTTAGGGGCTCCTGGGTGGCTCAGTTGGTTGAACATCTGGCTCTTGATTTCAGCCAAGGTCATGATCTCAGGGTTCATGAGTTCAAGCCCCATATCAGGCTCTGTGCTGACAGCCCAGAGCCTGCATGGGGTTTTCTGACTCCCTCTCTTTGCCTCTCTCTCTCTCTCTCTCTCTTTCTAAAAAATAAATATATAGACATAAAAAACAAAATAAAACAAACAAAAAAAAAAGAATTGGTGCTTAACTGACTGAGCCACCTGGGTTCCCTGAAATATATTTAACCTAGGTTTGATAACTAGGTGTTTTAGTTTGGGTGCTGTAACAAATTACCACAAACTAGGTAACTTAAACAACAAGCATTTATTACTCACAGTTCTAGAAGCTCGGAAGTCCGAGATCATCGTGCCTGCAGATCCAATGTCTGATGAGGACCTACTTCCTGGTTGACAGATGGCCTTCTTTTCCTTGTAGTCTCACATGGTGGAGAGCAGAGAGAAAGAGCAAACTCTCACATCTCTTCTTATAAGGATCCCATTCAGGAGGGCTCCACCCTCATGATCAATTATTATCCCAAAGACTCTACCTCCAAATATTATAACATGGAGGGGTAGGATTTCAACTTATAAAAGTTTGAGGTAACACATTTCAGTTTATAACATTAGGTCTGGTTTAACAGGTAGAAGAGAAAGACAACTAATGTAAAAGATATACAGACTCTTGAAAAAAAGCATCCTGTTTCTGGAAAGTGGCAAATACTGTTGTTATTTGCCTCAGCACGGGCATGGATCAGACTGAATTATAAAACAGAATAGTGAGAATGCAAGTAGAAAGAGATCAATGAAATACTTGTTCTCTTAATTTTAGGATATGTTTTCTTTGGATATGGTCATTTCTTATATTTTTAGGAATTAACCAATCAGATCAAAAGGTATGTTTTGATTCTATAAATAAAACCATTAGTCACCAATGTTAAATTATTTGGGAATACACTCTTTATGAATATAAGGTTGACTGTTTCTTTAGTGAGTGAATTTAGGTTTAGAGGTATTGATCAACAGCACATATGATGACACTATGAAATATTGAATATATCCCTCTACTACAGTCCATCCTATGAGGCAAATATGAATGGTCATATCGTAGATAGTATTTTGGAGTGTCAATGGCTTTCAACACTGGAGGATAGGCTAAGGAGAAACTTAAGTACTGGTTTTCCTCAAGCCAGTAACTGAAGGAAATGGATATACATATATATCATCTACCTGATTACCTTTTCTGTCGTTTTGAAATGGTCTCTTAAAAATGAAATGGTTTCAACAGAAAATATACTTAGAATAAGAGCAAATTTGAAAAGAATTAGAGCTACTATAAAAATGGAGACAAAAAGAGTGAAAAGCCTCAACAGAAAATAAGACTGAAGTTGAAATATTACTTCCAATGTTTGTGCTTATTCAAATACAGGGAAGTATGAAGTTTCAATCTGTCATAAATATGAGATTTTATAAGACTCTTAAATTATTATTTATAATGTTGAAACATAATGAATTGATTTTGATAAGTAAACAGAAAAATTACTAATTAGTTATGTAGGCATATTGGTAAAGATCCAGGAAGTATGTCATTTTGTTTCTGTTTGGGGAAAATGATTAATTGAAGGCATTAGTGCTACTTTTAAAAATGTAGAGAAATAAAGAATCATTTGACATTTTTTTTCAGAAAAAAAGCAAAAGTGAGATTTACAATAAAATTTCGATAACCATCTCAAAAATATCCTTTATGAAAGTAACAATAATAATAACTTAATATTGAGGTAAACATTTGTGTGTTTAACTTGAATTGCTTACTTTTGATTTTTTGCTAATTGTTATTTTTGAAAATGAGGTTAAACTAGGAGGAGAACAGAAAGAGTCTAAACTTGGATATAAATTCCCTAAAAAGCAAAGTCTCTGTGATGTCCCATTTGTATTAAGACTTATTCTTTCTAACCTGTAGAGTATAAGAAAAACATTTTAAAATCTGTTTAAATTTTTTTTTCTAATTTGTGGCTCCTGGGTGGCTCAGTTGGTTAAGCGTCCAACTTCAATTCAAGTCATGATCTCATGGTCAGTGGGTTCGAGCCCCACATTGGGCTCTGTGTTGACAGCCCAGATTATGTATATTCAGATTATGTGTTGCTCTGTATATCTGCCCCTCCCCCACTTGTGCTCTGTCTCTGTTTCTCTCTCAAAAATAAATAAAAACATTAAATTAATTTTTTTATTTGAGCATAGTTGATACACAATCTTATATTTGCTTCAGGTGTACAACAGGAAGATTCAACTTCTCTCTATATTATGCTATGCTCACCACAAGAGTAGTTGCCATCTGTCAGCATACAATGTTATTACAGTATCATTGACAGTATTCTCTATACTGTGCCTTTTATTCCCATGACTTACTTATTCCATAACTGGAAGCCTGTATCTCCTTCTCCCCTTCACCCATTTTGCCCATCCCCCCAAGCTCCTCCATCCTTCCCTGCAACCATCAGTTTGTTTTCTGTAATTATATCTCTGATTCTTTCTTTCGTTTGTTTATTCATTTGTTTTGTTTTTAGATTCCACATATGAGTGTAGTCATATGGTATTTGTCTTTCTCAGTCAGACTTATTTCACTTAGTATAATCCTCCTAGGTCCACCTATATTATGGCGAATGGCAAGATCGCCTCCTTTTTTCTGTCTGTATATATATATATATATATATATATATATATATACACACACACACACACACACACACATATATATATATACACATATATATATACACACACATATATATATATATATATATATATATATATATATATATATATATAAACACATACCACATCTATCCATTTGTCTTTTAATGGATATTTAGGTTGCTTCCATATATTGGTGATTGTAAAGAATGCTGCAATAAACATAAGGATGCATGTATCCCTTTAAATTAGTGTTTTTGTGTTCTTTGGGCAAATAACCAGTAGTGTGATTGCTGGACCATAGGATAGTTCTATTTTTAGTTTTTTGAGGAACCTCTACATTATTCTCCACAGTGGCTGTATCAATTTACTTTTCTACCAACAGTGCACAAGGATTCCCTTTTCTCCACATACTCTCCAACACTTTTTATTTCTTGTGTTTTTTATTTTAGCCATTCTTACAAGGGTGAGACAATATCTCATTGTGGTGGTGTTTGCATTTCCCTGATGATTAGTGATGTTGAGCGTCTTTTCATATATCTGTTGGCCATTTGTATGTCTTTTTTAGAAAAATCTATATTCAGGTCTTCTGCCCATTTTTTAATTGGATTATTTGTGGTTTTGGTGTTGAGCTGTATAAGTTCTTTACATATTTGGATATTAACTCTTCATCGGATATACCATTTGCATTCAAAAGTACATTAAAAGAATCATTCACCATGATCAAGTGGGATTTATTCTTGGATGCACGGGTGGTTCAATACTTGCAAATCAATCAATATGATATACCACATCAACAAGGATAAAAATCATATAATTATCTCAATAAATGCAGAAAAAGCGTTTGACAAAGTTTATCATAAAAACTCTCAACAAAGTGGGTTTAGAGGGAACATCTTCAATGTAATAAAGGCCATAAGCGTCTGACTTCAGCTCAGGTCATGATCTTGTGGTCTGTGGGTTTGAACCCCGCATCGGGCTTGGTGCTGACAGCTCCGAGCCTGGAGCCTGCTTTGGATTCTGTGTCTCCCTCTCACACTGCCCCCCCCCACTCATGCTCTGTCTTTCTCCATCTCACAAAAATGAATAAACGTTAAAAAAATAAAATAAATAAAGTACATTTTGATAGCATTATGTTAAAATTTCACATTTAATGCGACTATATATGGTCAATGTTTTAAATTTACAAAGCAAAAATTAATCATACATTATTGATAACATTCCATAAGGTTATTTTGGCTTAATTATAAATTTCTTTATGATTTCATTTATTTAGTTCACTTTTAACAAGGCAATTTAAAGGGATATGTACATTAATTAATTGCTTTGAAAGTCTCTTCACCTTATAGAATTATAACTGCGCTGTCAGATTAACTTTACTGATTTAACAGTTCTATAGCTTAAAAAAAATTTTTTTTGAGTTTATTTTTGTTGAGAGAGACAGAGACAACATGAGCGGGAAAGGGGCAGAGAGAGAGGGAATCCCAAGTAGGCTCTGCACTGCCAGCATAGAGCCCTGTGCAGGGCTTGATACCACAAACTGCAAGATCATCACCTGAGTGGAAACCAAGAGTCAGAAGCTTAATCGACTGAGCCAGCCAGGGACCCCAAAAGTCTATAGCTTTTAGTCTTTTGCCAATAAATGAAAGCTTATCATTAATCATGAATTTTAAATTATATGTAAAGTTCTGATATATTTTTGGTAACAAACTATGTACATTCCAAAATTATTAACATTTTAAATTCATTTAACATTATCTCATATTATTTCAAATATATGAAAATTAGTGAATTATTTCTTTTATTTGTCTATTCTTAATTGCAGACCTGCTTAAATTAACTGGAAGGACTATTGATCAGAATGAGAGAGTAGATTTCTAAAATAATTGACCCTTATTATCTCACTTATATATTCATTCATTCACAGATAAAGTATATAACATTGAATTAGGCAGAGTTTTTTATCACTACAAGGTGAAAAATACAGTGTCCCTGACTTCATAAAAGTATATCAATATAGTATATCCATTTATTTTGTTGCCTAATGTAAATTTTTTTAAGTATGAAAATCTTTATTCTCCTCACATGAAGAAAGTAAGACAGTGTCATGAATTTATTTCTAAGATGTCTATGGCCTATTACCTGTGCAACTCCCTTTTGTCTACATCCTTTGGACTCCTCCTAAAATACTACCACTGTTTGGCACCATCTCCTAGACAGTCACACCTGAGTATTATAGTTATTGTGTGCTTTCTATCCACTAATTGCCATCTAAAATTGTCTGGTTTATTTACACTATGGAATACTACGTGGCAATGAGAAAAAATGAAATATGGCCTTTTGTAGCAACGTGGATGGAACTGGAGAGTGTGATGCTAAGTGAAATAAGCCATACAGAGAAAGACAGATACCATATGGTTTCACTCTTATGTGGATCCTGAGAAACTTAAGAGAAACCCATGGGGGAGGGGAACAAAAAAAAAAAAAAAAAAGAGGTTAGAGTGGGAGAGAGCCAAAGCATAGGAGACTGTTAAAAACAGAACAAACTGAGGGTTGATGGGGGGTGGGAGGGAGGGGAGGGTGGGTGATGGGTATTGAGGAAGGCACCTTTTGGGATGAGCACTGGGTGTTGTATGGAAACCAATTTGACAATAAATTTCATATATAAATAAAAAAAATAAAAAAAATAAATAAAATGTAAAAAAAAATAAAAATAAAAAAAAAAATAAAATTGTCTGGTTGAGGAGTGCCAGGGTGGCTCAGTCGGGTAAGCATCTGACTTCGGTTTAGGTCTTGATCTCATGGTTTGTGGGTTAGAGCCTCACATCTGGCTCCACACTGATAGTGTGGAGCCTGTATGGAATTCTCTCTCTCTTTCTCTCTGCCCCTCCCTGACTTGTGCTTTCTCTCTAAAAGTAAATAAATAAACTTAAAAAAATAAATAAATAGCCTTGTCTGGTTGAAACTTCCCAGTTCTTAGCATCTACAAATTGGGTCACATTTGGTTTTGGGAATAAAAGAGGCTTTTACATTAATATCACAATTCTAAAAGTTAAAATATGCACCACACAGTAACATTTTCAGTATAGTAGTGAAATCAGTGATTTTTAAAGACTAACTTTGAGTACAAGTTTAAAAGTATGTTTAGAAACCTCCAACTGTCTTTCAAAGTGCTGTATCATTTTGCATTCCAAATAACAGTGAATGAAATTTTTTTGTTTTTTTTTGTTTTTGTTTTTTTTGTGTTTTTTTTGTTTGTTTTTTTGTTTTGTTTTGTTTTTTGCTTTTCATTCTTGCATTTGGTGTTGTCAGTGTTCCCTGTGTTGGTGGGTGTACTCTGGCTATATAATTACTGTTTTAATTTGCATTTCTCTGATGACCTGTGATATGGAACATCTTTTCCTATGATTATTTGCCATCTTTTCAGTGAAATTTCTGTTAAGGGCTTTGGCCCATTTTTATCAAGTTGTTTGTTTTCTTATTGAGTTCTTAAAAGTTCCTTAAAAGTTTGGATAACATTCCTATAACATCATATGTGTATTTTCTCCCAGTCTGTGACTTATCTTTTCCTTTTGACATAGTCTTTCACATAGAGTAGTTTTTATTTTTAATGAAGTCCAACTTATCTATTATTGCTTTCATAAATTATGTCTTCAATGTTGTATCTTTAGCCATCATCATCCTCAAGGTCATGTAGGTTTTCTCCTATGTTATCATCTAGGAATTTTTCATTTTACATTTAAATCTGAGATGCGTTTTGTGCTAATTCTTATAAAGGATATAAAGCCTATGTCTAGATTCTTTTTTTGTTTTTTTTCCACATGTGGATATCCAGTTGTTTCAGCACCATTTGTTGAAAAGACTATCTTTGCCTCATTGTATTTCCTTCACTCCTTTGTCAAAGATCAGT
The DNA here is from genome assembly GCF_028749965.1 of Puma concolor. Taxonomy (NCBI): domain Eukaryota; kingdom Metazoa; phylum Chordata; class Mammalia; order Carnivora; family Felidae; genus Puma; species Puma concolor. The sequence continues at coordinate 179,217,435 of NC_141667.1, forward strand.
TGACTATATTTCTGTGGGTCTATTTCTGGTCTGCCAGTTGTGTTTCATTGATCTATTTGTCTGTTCTTTCACCAATACAACATTGCCTTGATTACTGTAGCTTTATATTTTAAGTCTTGAATTCAGGTAGTTTCAGGCCTCTAACTTTGTTCTTCTCCTTCAATATTGCATTGGCCATATTGATCCTTTTGCCCTTCTATGTAAACTTTAGAATACTGTTATTTATATTTGTAAAAATAACTTTGCTGGGATTTTTATTGAGGTTGCATTGGCAATTTGGGAAAAATTGCCATCTTGACAATATTGCGTCCTCTTATCCATGAACATGGAATATCTCTTTATTTAGTTCATTGATTTCATTCATCAGAATCATACAGTTTTCCTTGTATAGATCTTGTACCTATTGTTAAATTTATGCCTAATTGTTATTTTTTGTTGGTAATGTAAATGGTGCTGTGTTTTAACATTTAACATTCCACTTGTTCATTGCTCATATACGAAAGTAATTGACAGGGGCACCTGGGTGTCTCAGTTGGTTGGGCATCTGACTTTGGCTCAGGTCATGATCTCGTGGTCCGTGGGTTCGAGCCCCACATCAGGTTCTGTGCTGACAGCTTGGAGCCTGGAGTCTGCTTTGGATTCGATGTCACCTCAACCCCTCCCCCACTCATGCTGTGTCTCACTCTGTCTCTCAAAAATAAGTGTTAAAAAAACTAAAAAAAAAAAAGTGATTGACTTTTTTATATTGACCTTGTATGCTGTTAGTAATGCATGTCCTCTCTTTTTTTTCTTAGTTAGCCCGGCTAAAGGCTTATCTAATTTATTGATCATTTCAAAGAATCAGCTATTGATTTCATTGAATTTCTCTGTTGCTTTCATCTTTAAATTTCATTGATTTCTACTGTAATTATTATTTCTTCTGCTTACTTTGGATTTCATTTGTTCTTTTTATAGTTTCCCTAGGTGGCAACTCAGATGACTGATTTTAGGTCTTTCTTCTATTCTAATATAAGTATTCAATACCATAAATTTACTTCTATGCACTATTTTCATTGCATCTCAGAAATATTGATAACTTGTGTTTTAATTTTCATTTAGTTTAAAATGTTTTAATTTCTCTTGAGATTTCTTCTTTGACCTATGTGTTATATAAAACTTTTGTTTAATCTCCATTTATTTAGGGATTTTTCCATTTATCTTTCTGTAACTGATTTCTGGTTTAAATCCATGTGGTTAGGGGCGCCTGGGTGGCGCAGTCGGTTAAGCGTCCGACTTCAGCCAGGTCACGATCTCGCGGTCTGTGAGTTCGAGCCCCGCGTCGGGCTCTGGGCTGATGGCTCAGAGCCTGGAGCCTGTTTCCGATTCTGTGTCTCCCTCTCTCTCTGCCCCTCCCCTGTTCATGCTCTGTCTCTCTCTGTCCCAAAAATAAATAAATGTTGAAAAAAAAATTAAAAAAAAATAAATAAATCCATGTGGTTAGAGAGCAGATATTGTATGATATCTATTTTTAAAAACTGGTTAAGGAGGTTTTTTATGGCCCATAATGTGGTCTGTCTTGGCAAATTTTCCTTGTAGGTTTGAAAAGAATGCATATTGTGCTGTTGAATGAAGTAGCTTATAGATGTTGATTATAGCCAGTTGATGGTGTTGTTGAATTAATCTGTCTTTACTCATTTTCTCTTTGTTGAATCCATCCATTAGATAAAGGGTTGTTGTAAGCTCCAAGTGTAACAGTGGATTTTTCTGTTTCTTTTCACATTTCTATTAATTTTGCCTCATGTGGTTTGACTGTTGTTACATGTATACACTTTAAGGATTGTATGAATTCTTGGGAATTATCATTATATAATTACCTTCTTTATCCATGATAACTTCCCTTGCTTTGAAGTCTTCTCTGTTTGAAATTAATATAGTTATTCCTGTGAGTTTCAATTAGTGTTAGCATAGTGTATTTTTCTCTATCCATTTAATCTATATATGTCTTTATATTTAAAACGGACTTCTTATAGACAACGTATAGTTATATTGTGTTTTTTAATCCATTCTGACCATTTCTTTTTTTAATTGATGCATTTATATCATTGACAAAACATTGCTGATATTGCTTAATAATATCTAACATATTTGATACTGTTTTATATTTGTTGCCTTTGGTTTTTATTCCTATTTTTGTCTTCCACTGCCTTTAACAGTTTTAGTTGGGCATTTTATATGATTCCATTTCTCTACTTTCTTAAGTTATTGGTTATAATTTGTTTACTTTTTTTAGTTGTTGATTTAGAGTTTGTAATATACATTTGAAATTAATACAAGTCCATTTTCAAATAACACTACACTACTGGGGTGCCTGGGTGGCTCAGTTCATTGAGTGTCCGAGTCTTGATTTTGGCTCAGGTCATGATACAAGGGTCATGGGATTGAGTCCTGCATTGGGATTCTCTCTCTCTCTTTCTCTCTCTCAAAAAACTACCAAAACCCAAAAATAAAACAAAAAACCAAAAAAAATGAAACAAACAAAACACTACGCTACTTCATGCATAGTGTGAGTACCTTATAATAACAAAATAATCCTCATCCTCTCTCCTGTCCTTCATATCATTGTTGTCATTCATTTTACTCATGTGTTAAGCATACATAAGTGTGTGTGTATATGTATATGTATATGTATATGTATATGTATGTGTATGTATATATGTGTGTATGTATATATGTGTGTATGTATATATGTATATACGTGTGTGTGTATATATACACATATATATATACATGTATAAGAATACATGTGAATACATGTACAAGAATATGTCTGTGTCCCCATACACATATATATACATGTATTCTTATACATGTATATATATGTGTATGTATATACATACACACACACACATATACATATATAAAGCAATTAATTACATAAATACATTGTTGGTATTATTACTTTGAACAAAGTGTTACCTGTTAGATAAATTAAGAATCAGAAGAATAAAAGTTTTAATTTTACCTTCATTTTGTCCTTCTTCAGGGCCCTTCCTTTCTTTATGTGGATCTGAGTTTCTAACCTATAGTCTTCTTCTTTCTAAAGAACTTCTTTTTAACATTTCTGCAAAACAGGGGTACTTGTAATAAAATCCATATATTTTTTGATTTCCTGAGAAAGTCTTTATTTCTCCTTCCATTTTGAAGGATATTATTGCAGAGTAAAGAATTCTGGGTTGGCAGGGTTTTTTTATTATCTTAACAATATAAATATTTAATAACACTATAAATATTTAATCTCCTTTGCTTTCACAGATTCTATGAGGTCAGATATAATTTTTATCTTTCCTTTATAGGTTAGTTTATTTCACCTTCCAGTTTCTTTCAGGATTTTTTTTTAATCTTTGATTTTTTCTAGTGTGTAAATAATATTACTAGGTATAGGTTTTTTTGTTTTTTTTTGTTTTGTTTTTGTTTTTGTCTGGGGGAGATGTTTATTCTGCTATATGTTCTCTGAGCTTCCTGGATTTGTGGGGTGGTGTCTGAGATTAATTTGGGGAAATTCTCAGTCATTGTTGTTTCAAAAGTTTCTTCTGTGTTTTTCTCTCTTGCTTATCTTTCTGGTATTCTCATTTCATGTATGTTGTGTCTTTTTGTAGCTGTCCAACAGTTTTTCAGTATTTGTGCTTTTTTTCAGCCTTTGCTCTATTTGCTTTTCAGTTTTTGAAGTTTCTAATGAGGTGTTCTTAAAAGCAGAGATTCTTTCCTAAGCTATTTGCAGTCTACTAATAAGCGCAACAAAGGCATTCTTCATTACTATTACAGTGTTGTTTAGCTCTAGCATTATTTGGTTCTTTCTTAGAATTTCCATCTCAGCTTATATTGCCCATCTTTTCTTGCATGTTATCTACTTTATCTATTAGAGCCTTTGCCATATTAATCATAATTGTTTTAAATTTCCTGTCCAATAATTCTAACATCTCTGTTATGTCTGGTCCTGATATTTCTCTGGATCTTCAAATTGTGCTTTTTTCCCTTTTGGTATGCTTTATTATTTTTTCTTGAGAGCCAGAAATTATGTACTCAGCAAAAGGAAATGTTGTAAATAGGCCTTTAGTAATGTGGTGAGGTATAGGGATAAGGGAGGGATTGTATTACTAAATCAGTTTTCTGGTGAAACTATACCTTGGACTTTGAACTTCACAAATGTTTGTCAGTTTTGCACTCCCCTCCCACACCCCACCTCATGGCTGCCCCCAGATGGCACAGGCTGGCTAGAGTTGGGTATCTTCCTTCTCCCTTGTCAGTTAAGCTCTGGTTAACTAGTTTCGCCTGAAGGTAGGTATTGTTAAAGAGAACAGAGTGCTCTGATATATTTCACAATGGTCCTTTTCCTCTCCCATTGCTGAAAGGAAGACCTCTGATATTTATCAGTGGAACCTGGTAGACTTTCTGGAGGTAAAACTCATAAAATTGTGAGGGCACTTGATGACTGGAACCTCTTTGAGTTTTTAATTCTTGGGGCTGTCTACACTGAGCCTCCAGCAATTTGTCAATTGCAGTTCAGGTTATCATACCGCAGCGCTGGTTCCTATCTTGGTTTTTGCCTATGTGTCTGTCTGTCTCTGCTCCAGTAAGCTGCGACTCACTTTCTTCACCTTTCTGTCTCTCCAATCTTGGGACAGTGGATTGTTTTGTTTCCTCCTCCTATCTGTTAAGGACTTAAGAAACGTTGTTCATTTTTTAATCTGTTCAGCTTTATACTAGTTAGGATATAGAGCTGACTACCAATCTCTTAGCATGCAGAACCTCATGATAGTGTTTTTATTTTTTATTCTTTATTTTTTTTCTACTCCACAGTAGATACCACTTTTTGGATGTCATGTTTTCTTGTTGGTTTGTTTTTTTCTACCAGAATGTGTTCTCATGTGAATTTTTCATTGAGCAATATTGTAAGAGAAGTAAACTTTCTGAATCTTTGTATATCTGAAAACTACATTTGGTGGATATTTTGATGAAATTATAGTTGTAGATCCCAAATTTCCTTTGCTCACAATTTTGCAGCTATTACCTTATTTTCCTTGGTCAAATGGCATTGTTCATAAGAAATTAGATATAATACAATTCTCATTTTTTTTCCTGATAGCATGTTGTTATATGTTTTTCTTTTAGAATTGTATAAGAATACATGCTGTTCAGACTGTCTGCCTTTGAATGTTGGATTTACACCTTCTCGGAACTGTCAATTTAAATTTTTTTAATGTTTATTTATTTTTGAGAGAGAGAGAGAGTGTGAATGCCAGCAGGGAAGGGTCAGAGAGACAGAGAGACATAGAATCTGAAGCAGACTCCAGGCTCTGAGCTGTCAGCACAGAGCCCAAAGCGGGGCTCGAGCTCACAAACCATGAGATCATGACCTGAGCAGAAGTCGGGTGCCAACACTTACTGACTGAGCCACCCAGGCATCCCAGGAACTGTCCACTTAAACTAATAATTTTTATCCCTTCTCAAATTCATTGAGGGTACTTTCATTTTATCAGGCTTTGTGGTGTAGCCACACCCTTCTTTTCTTTTTACTGCACCATTTTGTCCAATTGAAAGGATTTGCTTGATTACAAACACTTAGCTGAACTTTTACTCTGAGGCATCTTAAAGCTTTTTGATATCAGATATATTGATCATCCTCTTAATTTGATACTCAACACAAGGATGGGTTTTAATCTGCTTTTATAGATCAAAGGTTTTCTCAGTTTTATTTACAGCTAGTTGGCGATGAGAAAGATGAGAAAGTTGACTCCTCCAACACTTAAAGTTCTAAATCTTGGACTCTTTCTATCCTTTTTCTTCCTTGTTTGCAAAGTTGCCAGTTCTTTCCTGATTCTTCCCTTCAGTGCCTTGACAAATACAGCACATTGAAATAAAAAATATTTAATGTATACATAAATGTATAACTTTCCTCAGCTGCTTTAGCAAACAAGTTCTATAACAAATGGCTATTTGCTAATAAGTAATAACAGTATTTTAATGAGTTACCAAATGACTGATGTACTTCATCTAAAATTTTCCATAAATAGGAGATATTTTTTTTTTTAATCAACCAACATTATTGTCACTATTTTTAGTAACAGAACCTCTTTTTACTATAGCAAATGCATTTTTTTATAGACTGGGGGTGAGACTTAAACAACTTCTTTCTGTTTTAACAAGACAGCCAATGTTATCTTGAATTTGCCAATCGAAGAATTTCATTCCCTGGGCTCCAGTGATTAAGTTCATTTGCAAAGAAAGACCTGAAATAGTCAAAGGCATCCATGTATAGAATGAGAGCAAAGTCTTATATTTTTAAAGTTTTGGATAATAATTAATTCTGGTCTTTTCAGGACACTAATACATTATTGGAGAATTTAATAATAGTTTGTTCATTGTTTAACTTGAGAAACTTGGTATAATTGCCAAAAAGTATTCAAACTCAATAAAATCATAAATATCATTATTATGTTGCTATTGCTACCAAGAAAATTTATATTATTTTTGTATCACTTTATGTACACTATCTGCCTTAAAATCATTATTTCTCATTTTTTTACTTTTATTTTTATTTTGTTTTTTTAAACTTTAACATTTACTCATTTTTTGAGAGATAGAGACAGAGTGTGAGTCAGGGAGGGGCAGAGAGAGAGGGGAACACAGATCTGAAGCAGGCTCTGGGCTCTGAGGTGTCAGCACAGAGCCCAGTGTGGGGCTCAAACTCATGGACCGTGAGATCATGACCTGAGCCTAAGTTGGATGCTTAACCAATTGAGCCACCCAGGTGCCCAATTTCCCATTTTTAAAAATGAAATTTAGGCTTATTTATCAAGATTGTACTGAGGGAGTTTTTCAGGTGACTGGCCATATTTACATAACTAATAATAGGCAGAAGTAGAGCTTAGAACCTATGTTTATGAGACATCAAATTATTTACTATTCATAAGTATACTCTTTTTGCTTGATTATTCTATTTGTAGTGCCTTCTCCATTTTATCTAACAAAATAATTTGCATATAGCCACTAACGTCTAGTGTAGAGAAGTCTTACAACCTAACATCATATTTGGTAAAAGCTAAATATTTGCTTAAAAATTAATAATAACTTAAAGAATCAAAAAGAGAACTTCTAGTCTTTATCAGTGCATAACAATATTCTAGTACATGCAAATACTAAAGAGGAAATACTAGACATTAAAATACAGGGAACAAGATATGAATAAACTATGGACAGTGTGGAAAATTCTATGAGAATCACATTAAAACTGCTAATCTGAAATTTCACTAGTATAAAAGAGTGCACAAACGTAGCTGTATAAATATTATTTCTGTGGCTTGTTATATATATGTCTGAGAAGCAAATCTTATCTTTGTATTAAGGGGGAATGGGCATATTATAAGACATTATATATTTGTTAGTTCTGTCTATATCCTTCATCTTTAGCAGTGTGTTTTCTTGCTTAGCATAACTGAAATAATTATAAAGACGAGTGTTTCCCTAATAATAATCATCACTTATATCATGTCTTTTTCACGCTAGACACCTTTCTAATTATTTTGGTCATCTTAGTTCATTTAGTTTTCAGATCACCTGTGATGTACATACTGTAATCTCTAATTTACAATGGTAATATTAGGGAGAAAGCATAAGTAATTTACCCCATTTCAGAAACAGTAAGCACCAGAGATGGATCAGTAGCCACACAGTACATCTCCAGACTCTAAATGTTTCACCACTACTCTATATTTCCATGTCATTAAAACTAATAGGGTGGTTATAACATGAGTCTTTCTATTGTTTTGAGAAAATTAACTCAGACTTCTTCATCAACACACAAAGCACAACGACTACAGATAGAAATATCATTTAACCATGTCACTCAGACTCACATAAAATTTTTTATGCTTTTCATATGGTGGTTCAAAAAGTATAATGAAACACTATTTAGAGGAATTTTCTAAAAGTAGAGACATAATGTACTGGCCAAAACATTGTTTTCTTGTTTAAATTTACTCATTATGTTAAGAAACTTCAGATGTATTCCATTAGATCAAATCTGCAAGTAAAAAGCTAAGAAATTCTATATTATGGTACTGGACCATCAGATTCAAGTATTTTTTTCTACTTTAAAAATATTGGTGACAGGTCAAAGGCTCACTCTATTCTTTCATACATTATATTAATTATGTAAGCTGTATCTATTTATAGTTTTCCTCGTGTAAAAAGAGAAATCTAGACTTAAATATTTGGGAAAAAACTTTAAAGAAATAAGCTTTCTGTAAAAAATATAATAAACAAAATAATCTGTTTTTATGCAAAGACACATATAAGAATTGGTGTTACTAACAAGAGAAGTTGTAGACTTTTATTATCAAGATTTGGAAGAATTACAATGATGAATTTGTCTAACTCTTTACAATTTATAGAGCTCTTTGTCATATATTCTCTCATTTTACCTATCCTTGAAATCTTCAGAAAGACCAGCCAAGCATATTTTAACAAGGAAGTAGGGCATTCCTTATAAAAATTGGAACAGTAGCCCTCTCTAGTTTTCCTAAGCCAAACTCTGTAAGAATAAGCAGGGTCCTGATCCAAATAGAATTAGGAAAGGGTGGCTCTTCACAGTTAGATACCAAATTTGTTTATCAATATGAATCTTTTAATTTGAAAGTTTATGTTTTCTATGTACTCTGTATTCTTTATTCTTCCGTTTCCATGGTGCTACAGCAACCAGTTAAACCTGCTGTTACTATGGAAACAGTAGTGTCTTTCTCTCCATTTCATACATTTTGGTACATTCTTCAGGTATTTCACCACTTGTACATTAATTTTTGCATGACAAAATGTAATTAAAAATTGTATCTGTGCTTAAGAAGTTAGAGCAAAGTAGACAAACTACTTGTACTTTTAGGACAATAGGGAATTAATAAATGAACAAACATTAAGAGTCATGTTGGTATTTAATCTAAAATTATCAGCTTACTCTTTGTACATTCTTTGGAGATAGACTTTGTTTAATTGAAATATTTTGTGAAAAATTATTACATTTTTTCTTGGGACTGCAAAAGCAAAATGAACAAAAATATATTTACTGGCAACATAAAAAGGAAAATATGTTGCAATAATGCATACGATATTTATTCTTTAAAAATAATTATTTAAAAAGAATAAACTATTTTAATGACTGGACCAGCTCCAAGCGGTCTCTTTTGTGACATAAGAAGGCAATGAAAAATATAAATACATACATTTTGTACACATATTATTTCATTAGAGGAATTTCTGAAGAATGTTTCTGCTTTACCAGTATCGGCATTATGCTTTGAGTTATACCAGTTCTGCATTTGTACATTTCCCACTGCCTCCCACATATACACCATATGACATGCTCTCTGTGAAATTATAATCTTTTATCATTTCCAAAGAAATTCCATTCTGACTAAAGCAAAGCAATTTTTTTAATGAAAAATTGAAATTCAGCATCTGAAGTGAAGCCCATTGTCTGACTTGGAGGCTGTAACTGGTTTAGAAATCTTCACAAATACTGACCTGTCTGTAGATGGAATGCTATTTTATTCTTCCATAATCTAAAGCATGTTTTTAATATATATTTCAAGTTGTTCAAACAGATATGTAAAACTAAATATTTTAAAGTCTACATTTTATTTTATTACCTAAAATTTATTTTTAAAAACATTTTATTTTAAAGAATTTTAGATTCGTAGGAAGTTGTGAAGATTTTTAAATGAGACACCATGTACCCTTCACTCAGCCTCTTTTTAGTGGTACTGTCTTGCTTATGACAGTACAATTATCAAAGCCGAAAATTGACCTGTGTATAATATTTATTTAGATTTTGGGGCACCTAGGTGGCTCAGTTGGTTAAGCATCTGACTTCCGCTTTGGTCATGATCTCGCAGTTCATGGGTTCTAGCCCCAAGTCAGGTTCTGTGCTGACAGCTCAGAGCTTGGAACCTGTTTAGGATTCTGTGGCTCCCTCTCTGCCCCTTCCCTGCTTGCTGTCTGTCTCTCTGTCAAAACAAACAAACAAACAAATAAATAAATAAATATTTACAAAAATTGTACAGTTTGATGATTTTTACTAAATTTATACAATTGTGCAACCTTCACTACAATCTAGTTTTAGACCATTTCTCTCATTTCCCCCTACATTTCTTCCTGTCCATTTGCCAAGCCTGACTCCGATCTTTTTCCCCTGACAACCACTGATTGGATTTATATTTCTGTGACTCCATGTACAATTTTTTGTCTGAAAATAAGTTTCTATTTCTTTGGGATATATGCCTAAAAATAAAGTGACTGGGTTAGACAGTATGTGTGGTGCTAACTATAGGTTGTTTGTAGATGCTCTTTATAATATAAAGTATCGACTTTATTCTAATATCCTGAAGGTATTTATAATAAATGGATATTGATATTGTAAATTACATTTATTGCTTTTCAGATAATGAATCTTGCATGTCTGTAGTAAATCCAACTTAGTCATGTTGTACTGCTCTTTTTATATATTGTTGAACTCAATAGCTAAAATTTTGTGGAGGGTTTTTGCATCTAATTCATGAGAGATTGGTCTCTAGTTTTATTTTGTCATACTGTCTTCTTTGGTTTTGGTATAACAGAACGGTTGTATCAATTGTTTACCCTCATGATCAGGTGGCTGACTGGGAGTGATGGCTCACTGCCACTGCCCGGCGTCATGAAAGAGGATTGTATGGTGTATCACTATCCCAGGGAAAGAGCAAAATCTAAAATTTGAAGTATAGGTTCTATTGAATACATATTGCATTTGAAACATTGTGACATTGAAAAATCCTAAGTCAAACTATAGGAGTTGGGGACCATCTGCATTAAAACTTGTTACAAGTTATGTTGATTAAAAACATCAATATTACACTGTATGTTAACTGAATGGAATTTAAATGAAAACTTAAAAGAAAAATCAAGACAATTTTGTTTTCTTTTCACCAAGTTTTCAACATATTTTTAAAGTTAAAATATTAACAATAACCATTTTACCTACAGGTATACACTCATACATGCAAACATATTCTCATGTCATATATACTTATTTAGAATTGCCTTGAATGATGATATTAAAGGAAAACATCTTCAAGGGTATGAATACGTAAGAATATACTCTGGAAATTATGCTACTTCTATACATTTATTTTATTTTATTTTATTTATTTTATTTTACTTTAAAACAATAACTTGGGCAGTGATGTAATAAAACTATTCTAATAATATTATTTTAGGGTCCACTCCCTTTCTTTTTCTTTTTCTTTTTTTCATAATCTGATGCCCAGGAAAATTGCAAATAAGATGGTTTCTGAAACACTATGTTTACATAAGAGCATGTATATCAATCAGGTGAATTATTTGTAGTAAATGTTTCTCACATGAATATCTTAATGAATTTCATTCAGTGAAATACTAGAGAGGAATCTTTCTGTCTCTTTTCTTGGTTAATTTTAATTTATTGGCTATAAATTCAGAAGGGTGATGTATATTTTTAGCATTTCCTAACTCTTTTTCACCTCCAACTTTTTTTTTTGGCACAATTGTCACAGGATGCTATTAGTTTATTTTCTGGGAAACTTGGCTGTGGGTAATCTAGTTTTAATCCCTGGAGTTTGTTGGACATTCTGGGTAGAAAACACAATCTTGCTAATTAAGGTTTAACCTTGTCACTTAGGGACTTTGTAGAATATAGCTGGTAAATTACAGTCATTTATTTGTTAGGGTGACATCTCCTTCTTGAACTTGAGCATCATGTCATTAAGGTTGATTTCTGATCTGAGATCCATCCAGCCCATGCATTTCCTCTGAGGCAGACCTTGAGGCACCCTTTAGTTCTGCAAGGTCATAGTGTGTTTTATCTCACTAGTACCCACATGGGCAAATCTCTGTCTGCACTCTTTGGCCTACTTGGGAGTCCCCCAAGTAAAGAGGTTTTCTGAAGTTGATCTGCTTAACCACAGAGCACATCCTCACACATTCTTACCCTCCTATGTCATGGCAGCACAAGACACATAATAGCATGGTCCAGGCTCACCCTGGTTCCTGATTCTCTTGCCTTCCTCCATTGATTTTTTCTTTAGCCTGGCAGAAAAGAGGTGGGAAGGAGGAAGAAAGGACACAGCTGATTTTCTAGTGAACTTTTCCCTCCCTCCCTTTCCTCCTTCCTCTCTTCCTCCTCTCTTTTCCTCCCTTCCTTCTTCCCTCTGTTTTTCCTTCCTTTATTAATTAATGTTATACCTGGGACAGAGTGTTTGTGACATATTCTGGAAAATTAAGAGCTCTTTTCCCCGTCTTTTTTCTGTGAACCTCTTTTCTTGGAATAATGGATGTTCCCCATCTAGAGGCACAAATCTAGTAAGAGGTGTGTGTGTATGTGTGTGTGTGTGTGTGTGTGTGTGTGTGTGTGTGCACTATGTGCCTATGTTGGGGGACACCGAACTAACCATACACATTAGATTATCTACAATTAATTTTATAAGCACGCCTGATATGCTGCTTCAAATTCTCTTGTAAATAGAAATAGAGGTGTATAAGTAAATTCTTAGTTGTGGTTTTGTCTTGGTAATTTTAATAAAAGTAATTAAAATGGTAATTATCAAAGACTAAGCCTATAGGATGAAATTACAACCATTCATAGATTAAACACCATTCTATACCATAGTTTTTGTTAGTTAACTTGTCTAACTCTTTGTCATTATCTGCAAAATCTGTATAATTTAAAACCTATACCTACTTTACAACTTCTTGGTAAAAGTTAAATATATTAATAAATGTGAAATATCCTAAAGTAAAAGTCTTAATATTTTAAAGCTATTATCATTATAGGGGGTATAAACCTGAATCCACAAACTGAGCTGAGCAGAAAATTCACTTTACTTCATATTCTTTAAGTCAGGTTGAATCTAAACCTAAGCACTATTCTGCCAGGAATATGAGAAGTAAAACCTTAGGCACTGGGGATTCTTCCTTTCCTCTAGAACTGTACAAAGACCTGTAGAAGAAGAATGTTAGTGCAAAAGAAATTTGTGTTTCTGGTTTTTGGTGCATATTTGGATAATGGGAATGTGTGTTGCTCAAGGTCACATAATGCCTATATCTGCTTTCTTGTTTCTGTGCTAGGCTGGTGTCATGGGATTATTTGGTATTACTGTGCATACTTGAATGAAAAGCTAGCTTGTATTTTTTGTTTGTTTGTTTTTTGTCTTAAATTGGGGCTTCCAGAGGAGCCTGGGTGGCTCAGTTGGTTAAGTGTCTGGCTCTTGGTTTTGGCTCAGGTCATGATCTCACGGTTTCATGGGTTCAGGCCCCACATTGGGCTCTGTGCTGGTAGTGCATAGCCTGCTTGGGATTCTCGCTTTCCATCTCTCTCTGCCTGTTCCCCACTCACACTGTCTCTGTCGTTCTCAAAATAAATAAATAAATAAACTTTAAAAAAACTTAAAAAAAATAAATTGGGGCTTCCATTTGCTCACTCCATTCCAGTTCCTATCACTTTCCTGGAGTACATTAAAGTACCCTAGGTCTACTCATCCGTCCTTACTGAACCCCAGAACTTCATTTTCTACCTAATGTGGGGAATCAACCTTCCCTTCTTTATTTCTGCCTCTCATCTCAAATGAATGCACCTTTCCTCCTCCTGCATCCTTGGATCCTAGTATAAACATTTTAGATAATCCAGAGTTTAAGGGGGGAAAAAGCCAATTTTAGGTGAATTTTGCATCATGTCAGTCAGGACTAACTCTTCCTAAGGTAGTGAAGCCAACAATTTCCATGGCAACTCAGATAAATAGGGAAACATTGCAGAAATTAGACATTGATTATTATCTCAAGGAATTAACATTTCAGGGTGCCTGGGTGGCTTAGTTGGTTGAGTGTTCGACTCTTGATTTTGGCTCAAATCATGATCTCATGGTTTGTGGAATCAAGCCCAACATTGGGGTCTGCATTGACTGCCTGGAGTCTGCTGGGGATATTCTCTCTCCCTCTCTCTCTGCCCCTTCCCTGCTCGCTCGCTGTCTCTCTCACTTTCTCTTGCACTATGCGTGTTCTCTGTCTCTCAAATAAACATTAAAAATACTAAAAAACGCAGAAAAATAAACTTTTCCAGTTTTCATTATCATAATTACACAAAATAAAGAGAACTTTTAGGATTTTTTGTACTTCCTTTTCACAAAAGACCATGAAAGCAAATTGCACCAAAGTTAAACAGTTATGGAAGATTTTATGTGAGTCTTTTGTGATAGAGTATAGAGACCAGACACAGGCTGAACTCAGCTCTGTTGAAACAAAGACAGTTGGAGAGTTTTTAAGAACTGGGGTATAGAAATCATAGGCCATCTGATTTTGCTAACTGGCTTTACCTGAAGGAATGTAAACTTTCTTGTATCTTCATCACAGAAGGTAATTTTATAAGTTGGGGACAGATGCTTACTGAAAATTGGGAGAAAGAGGCCATGTCTTCCTTCATGTTTACATTTCAAAGAAATGACTCCCAGGTCCTTGAGAAAGACATTCTTGGGTTATAAAACTGACAGGAGGTTTTTAAAAGGATTTATTTCTCAGAGGTTCAGAGAAAGAATTTACAACTGCAAGCTTGGTAAAGAACATGCTCTAAGAAAAGAGAGGTCAAGGCCTAAAATCAGGAAGAAGCCTGTCTAAATTCAGTCAAACTCAGGGAAGTCTTCAGGCTGTCTTGGTCAGGGCCTTGTGAAAATCTTGTCTCATGTGATTTAAAAAAATGTCTTGTTTTGGTTTGCTCTAGACTGTCTTTTTTATCCATTCATTCTGCTGCTTTTCTTTGTATATCTCATGAGATTCCTAACATAGGTCAAGAGCCTTCGTTGATGCCAGTGTCTTGTTGCAGATAACTCACTGTTTGCTAAAACCTATTTTATCTCTTCTGTTCAGTTGACTTTACTGTAAGGATGAGCATTTTCTCAGTTGTACTAGAAAAGGTTGCTTCCTCCAAAAATCACACTGTTGCTGGTTATTTATTACCCTGCGGAGTGACCTTTCTCTGGCTGTAATTGAACTTTTATGGTTCTGCTCTGTGCTGACCTACTGTGAGTGCTCTGTATTCTGGCTAGCTCCTTTCTGTTAGCTGGGCTGAACAAATGCTGTTCTGTCCTTCTGCTTTGGGAGCTTTTATCCTCTTTCCTTTTGCTGTAAAGGGAGAATTACAGATTAAGGCCTGAGAAGAAAATGAATCATTGATGATATAATGGTTCTTGAGTGATCAGTGGAACATTCTTCACTACTGAGGCAGTAGGTCTTTATATTTAGACCACAATTGTCCACTGACATGTAGGTTGTAGTTTTAGTAGGAAATGCCATTGAGAAAATGGGAGAAAAAAAGGAGGGGAAAAAAGGGAGAAAAAAAGTCTTTAAAAAATATTGTTACTGTTCAAGTTCCAGAAACCCATGGCAGAGATGATATATTTTATTACTTACAAATAGAAAATTAAAGAAATATTCAAAACCAGCTCTTACTTCACTAGCTTCTCATCAAAAGTTTTTTTTTTTTTTCTTTTTTCAACTGGACCAATTTTATGGTTTGATCTCTATCACCACACTTTTGTTAATTCCTCTCATGACCTGAGTCTTTTCTCCTCTTTCTTTACTAGACAAATCTCAATTTTTAAAGGCTTGCTTCAGTTTATAATCTAATTGAAACAGTTTTCCCAGCACCACTTGCTGAAGACACTGTCTTTATTCTATTGGATATTCTTTCCTGCTTTGTCAAAGATGAGTTGGCCATACGTTTGTGGGTCCATTTCTGGGTTCTCTATTCTGTTCCATTAATCTGAGTGTCTGTTCTTGTGCCAATACCATACTGTCTTGATGATTACAGCTTTGTAGTATAGCTTTAAGTCTGGGATTGTGATGCCTCCTGCTTTGGTTTTCTTTTTCAAGATTGCTTTGGCTATTCGGTATCTTTTCTCGTTCCATACAAATTTTAGGATTATTTGTTCTAGCTCTGTGAAGAATGCTGGTGTTATTTTGATAGGGATTGCACTGAATATGTAGATTGCTTTGGGTAGTATCAACATTTGAACAATATTTGTTCTTCCTATCCAGGAGCATGGAATCTTTTTCCATTTTTTTGTGTCTTCTTCAATTTCTTTGATAAGCTTTCTATAGTTTTCAGAGTATAGATTTTTCACCTCTTTGGTTAGATTTATTCCTAGGTATTTTATGGTTTTTTGTGCAACTGTAAATGGGATTGATTCCTCGATTTCTCTTTCTGTTGCTTCATTGTTGGTGTAGAGGAATGCAACTGATTTCTGTGCATTGATTTTATATCCTGCAACTTTGCTGAATTCATGAATCAATTCTATCGGTTTTTGGTGGGATCTTTTGGGTTTTCCATATAGAGTATCATGTCATCTGTGAAGAGTGAAAGTTTGACCTTCCCCTGGATAATTTGGATGCCTTTTATTTCTTTGTGTTGTCTGATTGCAGAGGCTAAGACGTCCAATACTATGTTGAATAACAGTGGCAAGAGTGGACATCCCTGTCTTGTTCCTGACCTTAGGGGGAAAGCTGTCAGTTTTTCCCCATTGAGGACGATATTAGCGGTGGGTCGCTCATATATATGGCTTTTATGATCTTGAGGTATGCTCCTTCTATCCCTAGTTTCTTGAGGGTTTTTATCAAGAAAGGATGCTGTATTTTGTAAAATGCTTTCTCTGCATCTATTGAGAGGATCATATGGTACTTGTCCTTTCTTTTATTGATGTGATGAGTCACATTAATTGTTTTGCGGATATTGAACCAGCCCTGCATCCCAGGTATAAATCCCACTTGGTCGTGGTGAATACTTTTTTTAATGTATTGTTGGATCCGGTTGGCTACTATCTTGTGGAGAATTTTTGCATCCGTGTTCATCAGGGACATTGGTCTATAGTTCCCCTTTTTAGTGGGGTGTCTGTCTGGTTTTGGAATCAAGGTAATGCTGGCTTCTTAGAAAGAGTTTGGAAGTTTTTCTTCCATTTCTATTTTTTGGAACACCTTCAAGAGTATAGGTGTTAACTCTTCCTTAAATGTTTGGTAGAATTCCCCTGGAAAGCCATCTGGCCCTGGACTCTTGTTTTTTGGCAGATTTTTGATTACTAATTCAATTTCCTTACTGGTAATGGGTCTGTTCAAATTTTCTATTTCTTTCTGTTTCAGTTTTGGTAGTGTATATGTTTTTAGGAATTTGTCCATGTCTTCCAGATTGCCCATTTTGTTGGCATATATTTGCTCATAATATTCTCTTACTATTGTTTTTATTTCTGATGTGTTGGTTGTAATCTCTTCTCTTTCATTCTTGATTTTATTTATTTGGGTCCTTTTTCTTTTTGATCAAACTAGCTAGTAGTTTATCAATTTTGTTAATTCTTTCAAAGAACCAGCTTCTGGTTTCATTGATCTGTTCTACTGTTTTCTGTTTGTTTGTTTGTTTGTTTGTTTGTTTGTTGTCTTGTTTGTTTTTTGGTTTCGATAGCATTAATTTCTGCCCTAATCTTTATTATTTCCTGTCTTCTGCTGGTTTTGGGTTTTATTTGCTGTTCTTTTTCCAGCTCCTTAAGGTGTAACATTAGGTTGTATATGTGAGATCTTTCTTCCTTCTTTAGGAAGGCCTGGATTGCTATATACTTTCCTCTTATGACCGCCTTTGCTGTGTCCCAGAGGTTTTAGGTTGTGGTGTTATCATTTTCATTGACTTCCATATACTTTTTAATTTCATCTTTAATTGCTTGGTTAGCTCATTCATTCTTTAGTAGGATGTTCTTCAGTCTCCAAGTATTTGTTACCTTTCCAATTTTTTTCTTGTGGTTGATTTCAAGTTTCATAGCATTGTGGTCTGAAAATATGCACAGTGTGATCTTGACTTTTTGTAATTGCTGAGGGCTGAATTGTATCCTAGTATGTGGTCTATCTGGAGAACGTTCCATGTGCACTGGAGAAGAATGTATATTCTGCTGCTTTAGGATGAAATGTTCTGAATATATCTGTTAAGTCCCTGTGGTCTAGTGTGTCATTCAAAGCCATTGCTTCCTTGTTGATTTTTGATTAGATGATCTGTCCATTGCTGTGAGTGGGGTGTTGAAGTCTCCTACTAATATGGTATTGCTATCAAAGAGTTTGTTTGTGATTAATTGATTTATATATTTGGGTGCTCTGACATTTGGCGCATAAATGTTTACAATTGTTAGGTCTTCTTGGTGGATAGACCCCTTGATTATGATATAATGCCCTCTGCATCTCTTGACATGGTCTTTATTTTAACGTCTAGATTGTCTGACATAAGTATGGCCACTCCGGCTTTCTTTTGTTGGCCATTAGCATGATAGATTGTTCTCCATCCCCTTATTTTCAATCTGAAGGTGTCTTTCGGTCTAAAGTGGGTCTCTTGTAAACAGCATATAGATGGATCTTGTTTTCTTATCCATTCTGTTACCCTATATCCTTTGATTGGAGCATTGAGTCCTTTGACGTTTAGAGTGAGTACTGAAAGATGAATTTATTGCCATTATGATGCTTGTACAGTTGGAGTTTCTGGTGGTGTTCTCTGGTCCTTTCTAATCTTTGTTTCTTTTGGTATGTATGTATGTATGTATGTATGTATATTTTCATCTTTTCTCCCCTCAGAGAGTCCCCCTTAAGATTTCTTGCAGCGCTGGTTTATGGTCACAAACTACTTAAATTTTTGTTTGTCTGGGAAACTTTTTATCTCTCCTTCTATTTTGAATGACAGCCTTACTGGATAAAGAATTCTTGGCTGCATATTATTCTGATTTAGCACATTAAATATATACCACCACTCCTTTCTGGACTGCTAAGTTTCTGTGGATAGGTTTGCTGCAAACCTGATCTGTCTTTCCTTGTAGGTTAGGGACTTTTTTTTCCCTTGCTGCTTTCATGATTCTCTCCTTGCCTGAGTGTTTTATGAATTTGACTATGATATGCCTTGTTGATGTTCGTTTTTTTTTTAATCTAATGGGGGTCCTCTGTGCTTCCTGGATTTTGATGTCTGTGTCTTTTCCCAGGTTGTGAAAGTTTTCCACTATGATTTGCTCACATAACCCTTCTACCCCTATTTCTTTCTCTTCCTCTTCTGGGACCCCTATGATTCTGATGTTGTTCCTTTTTAATGAGTCACTGATTTCTCTAATTCTTGAATCGTGCTCTTCTGCCTTCATCTCCCTCTTTTTCCTGCCTCATTATTATCTATAAGTTTGTTCTCTATATCGCTGATTCTCTGTTCTGCCTTGTCCATCCTTGCCGCCGCTGCATCCATTCGTGATTGCAGCTCCGTTTTAGCATTTTTAATTTCATTCTGGCTATTTTTTACTTCTTTTATCTCTGCAGAAAGGGATTCTAATCTATTTTCAACTCCAGCTAGTATTCTTATTATTGTGATTCTAAATTCTGGTTCAGACATCTTGCTTATATCTGTGTTGGTTAAATGTCTGGCTGTCGTTTCGTCGTGTTCTTTCTTTCAGAGTGAATTCCTTCGTTTTGTCATTTTGAAGGTAGAAAAGGAATTAATGAGGTAGAAAAATTAAAATAAAAAATTAAAATTAAACACATATTAAAGTTAAAAAATTAAAAACATACACAGACAAAAAATCTAATAAATGATGCTAGATCCTAGGTGTGTTTTGGTCTTGGTGTTGAAAGTGGTTTGACAGATTAGAGAAAGAAAAAGGGGGGGGAAGGAAATCGCTAGAGAATTTGAAAAATGAATACACTGAAGTAGACTACAGTGAGATGATGGGAGTAAAATAGAATTTTAAAAAAAATTACACAAAAGTAAAGAATATAGTAGAAAAAATTAAAGAAAAATATTTTTTTTTTAATTTTTTTTTTTAAATTTTTTTTTCAACATTTATTTATTTTTGGACAGAGAGAGACAGAGCATGAACGGGGGAGGGGCAGAGAGAGAGGGAGACACAGAATCGGAAACAGGCTCCAGGCTCCGAGCCATCAGCCCAGAGCCTGACGCGGGGCTCGAACTCCCGGACCGCGAGATCATGACCTGGCTGAAGTCGGACGCTTAACCGACTGCGCCACCCAGGCGCCCCTAAAGAAAAATATTTTTAATAAAACAATAAAAATGATTTTTTTCTCTTTCTGTATTCAAGAAAAAGAAAAGAAAATGAGAAAAAAAGAAATCATTTGAAAATTTGAAAAAGTGAATACATTTTAGTAGACTAAAATAAAATGATTGAAGTAAAATAGAATTTGGAAAAAAATTACACAGGGGTGCCTGCATGGCTCCGTCGGTTAAGCGTCCGACTTCAACTCCGGTCACGATCTCGTGGTCCATGAGTTCGAGCCCTGCGTCGGGCTCTGGGCTGATGGCTCGGAGTTTGGAGCCTGCTTCTGACTCTGTGTCTCCCTCTCTCTCTGCCCCTCCCCCGTTCATGCTCTGTCTCTCTCTGTCTCAAAAATAAATAAATGTTAAAAAAAATTAAAAAAAAAAAAAGACTCCATCATGCTTTCAAAAATTACACGGAAGTAAAAAACATAGTAAAAAAATTAAAGACAAATATTTTTAATAAATATTGAAAATAAAAATGAATTTTTTCTCTTTCTATATTCAAGAAAAAGAAAAGATGTGTAAAAGAGAAAAAAAAAGAAAGAAAATTGAATAGATGAACCTGCTAACAGATTGAAATAGGACTGAAATTATTTCATTTTTCCCTAGAAGTCAGACTATGTAGCGCTTTATAGTCTATAAAGGTAGTAGGTGGTGAGACTTGTGGTCTTGAAGAGGGAGGTTGGCCCAGTTGGGCGGGGCTCATTGTAACAGCTCCATTCTCCACTAGATGGCGCTGCTAGCCTACTGCGGTGGATTGTTGCAGGGCTCATAGGTGCATATATGCATGCTCGGGAGTGGTGAAAATGGTGTCACCCAGCTACCCAGTCTCTAGTATTGGAACTCTGTTCTCTCCAGTCAGCAATCACACACCTGTCCTCTGTCTTCAACTCTCCTCCACTCCCCGCTTCTTCACTGTCCATGACCAAGCCCCACGCAGTACCTCTTTCCTGAGTTTTGTCTCAGATGTGGCTGTTTTCCCTGCCCCCTTACTTCTGAAGGACTGCGGCTTTGACCCGTTCCACCCCTCTGCAGGAGGGTCTCACTGAGCAATGGCCAAATGCCGGCTGCACCCAGGAACGCTTGTGGGACCCTCCTGCTGCCAGTGCCCCGAGACTGCGGCCAGGTGCCAGCCTGCCCCAGAAAAAGTTTGCGAGATAGTGTAGCTGCAGCTTTTTAGGGATAATGGAAAATCACAACACACATCTGGCACCAGGCTTCACCCTTAATGACCTTGTTCCAGCACCAGCGAATGTGGCCGCCTTCTGGGGTCTGCTGGGACCAGGTGGCTTCAACAGTCTCTACCAAATTTCCTTCCAGCCATGGAACTGCTTTTCCCCTTGTGGCCCGAGAACCTCCTGGACCTCACTCTGTTCCTGGGCATTCGCCCTTCCCACCAGAGCACCGCCAGGTACTGAGCTGTGGAGTTGCAGACTTTGTGCTCCCCTTGTTTAAAGTCTTAATGGAATTTAAACCCTCTCCTTTCTCCTTTCTCCCTTTTTAGTTTAGTCCCTGTGGCTGTTTCCAATTTTCCACTTTCTCTCTAGCCGCTTTTGGGGAGAGGTGCTTTTCCTGTGTCGTCCTGCCACCCCCACCCCAGTCTCCATCCTCTAGCAGCTTGCAAAAGCAGCTCCCTGCCCACTGCTGGCTTCTCTCTCCCCAAGTTCACCTCTCCCGCCACGTACCTGCTGAATTCTGTGGTTCAGGTTGTGCAGATTCTTGTGATAATTCTCCAGTCAGTTTTCTAGGTGTGTAGGATGGTTTAGTGTTGGTCTGGCTGTATTTCATGGACCCGAGACACACAAAAACTTCCATGCTGTTCTGCTCTCTTGGCCCTTCCAACATCTGAATGTTGAGTAGTCTCCTTCCAATGCTTTTGCCTTAGGCCTACATAGAAATGGTACCATATTTGTTGATTGCATTTGATTTAATTTGAACAGTATGCAGAAATTAAATTTCATAAATTTTAACATATTTGGCTCTTTGAAGTTATTACACACTTGTGTATATATTTTGTAAATTTTCATTTGAGACATTTTATAGCCTATTATATTAAAGTTTGTAATTCAATACATTATATATGGGCATAGCAATTAGATATTGATCAGGCTTTTCCATTAAACTTTACTCCATTAATATTACTTATGCTCCCAATATTCATATACTTCAGCAAAAATATAAATAATGTAATATTCGGCTGAAATAGGATAAAGCAACAGAGCTTCAATTTACTAAAGAGGGATTAGTTAACACTATTCATGATTTCTCTATGGTAGTATAGTAACTAGTATGAAATAATACACCCAGCACTTTACTTCCATGAATTATGTAGAGGAAAACACTTTCATATGAGTACCCAAACAAAATTTAAAATTGTATGTCGTGGGTATTATAATGAGCTTTAACATACTATATTTATGTTATTTTTATTTCAATGTATATCTTACCATAAATAACCATATTATTGGTTCTGATGATTAACTTTTACACTAATCAGTGGTAGGTTATTTTTATTTAATAATTTGGTGCATCAGTGGTCAAAGCTGTATAGGTTAGGTAAATGTTTCTAAGATGCAAAAATGTTTGAAAAAATAAATTTACAAAAATAAGACAAACCCTTCCATAGAAAGCATGCACCCTTATTAATAGTTGATGACTTACAATGACTAAAAACTTGTTTATTTGACAAACTCTCTCATTCGAAATCTTTTTGGAGGCTAAGGTTTTATTTATTTTACTTTTTTTTTTTGGTACGTCCTCTACTCTGGGGAAGCTATAAAGCATGTATTTTTTCAATAGAGGTCATCATCATGGATCATCTCAGGAGGTAAGAAAAGCAATTCATACATTTCCTATACAAACAGACTCTTCAAAGACCTCCTGTGGGTATAGCCCAGTTAAAATATGTTTAATTTCATCCTCAGTTGGTTTTAGCAAGAGACAATTTCATTTCTACTCAGAGCTACCAGAGCTATATCTGCATTTTAAAGATAAATTTACAAGGATAATCAATCTTACATTGCAATATGTAGCCCTACGTGTGTTTTAATGTCAGAATCTTACTAAACAAAGTAAGCATTATTGCAAATATATGTTATCACAATTGAATTCTGGATATATTAAACAACTACAAATAATATAAGGTAAACAAGTAGCTGCACAGATACACATTTGGACATACTTCAGTATAAATTCTCATTTACAATCAGTGTTGCTATAAAACACTCCCTCCGTCTCGCTCTCTCCCTCTCTGCCCCTCTCTCTCATATATGTATGTATGACACAGACACATATACACTTTTCAGAACTTTTCAGAATCCTAGCATTTAAAGATGGCTTAAAGAATTCAACATTGGCTATCTCGAATTTTACTTAATTCCATTCCTCAGAAAACACTGTCAGCTTTGCCTTGCATCTACCTGTTCTGCGTCCCTCTAATTCACTCTCTATAGAATTGGTTTCTTCTTCTTATTCTATTTTTTTTTAAAGAGGGGGAGGGAGGGTGGCAGAGGGAAAGAGAATCTTAAGCAGACTTCATGCTCAGCACTGAGTCCAATGGGGACTTGATCCCATGACTGTGGGATAATGACCTGAGCAGAAATCAAGATTCCAACACTCAACAGACTGATTCACCCAAATGCCCCATTTTTCTTCCCCCAAAATTAGCTTCTAATCTTTTGCTTGGTTGAGATAAGGTTGTTACCCAATTATAGAGGAACAGGAATGGGATATGGAGAAATAAGTGCTTTATTTATTTTTTAGTTGTAGCGATCTGTTAGAAACTCTGATTCATTATTCTCCTGCATGTATTTGTGAAATATTCTTGGGCATCCAGAGAGTTCTTGTGAAATGTACAAAATGTCATTTTAATTTTAATTTTAATTTTTTAAAATTGAAATATTATTGATATGCAATATCCTGTTATTTTCAGATGTACATCATAGTGATTTAATATTTTTATACATTATGAAATGATCCCCACAATAAATCTAGTTAACCATCTGTCTGTTTCTTAAACAGAATTGTCTAAACAAAAATCTTTTCTCTTTTATGTTCAGTGATCTCACCCTAATTTCTGATATTAGTATTTTCCAGCAAATCAGCTTATTTCTTGATATTTCTGTGCTAAATTGATTATATTTATCCATGTTCTTTGAAGTTTCTCTTCTAACTGCTTAACAGTTCTGTCTCATTTTGTGCTGTTCTGGTAATATTAGTTCAGTTTTAGAGGAAGTATAGTTATGCTTATTTTACCGTTTTAACAGATTCTCTGTGCATCTTAATTTGAATGGGTTGCTCAAGCAAACATCTAAAGTGTCCTCTAAAATGAAAATTGCTATCATCATTAGACTTAGAGGCAAGTGTTGATTGGACAAGTTTCCTTTTTTGTTGTTGTCATTCATTTGATTTTTTTTTTACTTTTACTCCCAGCCTCCATTCTTGGCACTGTTTTTCCATGAAGGTTGCACCTAATTTTCATATTTACCTTCAGTGTCCACATATATGAGACTCTTCTGTTTTCATTTGTGAACTCATTCATAATAACTTTGTTCTTCCCTGAAGGAAATTATATTATAATACAAGAGAAAGACAAAACGATTGCAGAGCAGTATGATAAGAGAAGAACCA
This sequence comes from Puma concolor, assembly GCF_028749965.1. NCBI lineage: Eukaryota > Metazoa > Chordata > Mammalia > Carnivora > Felidae > Puma > Puma concolor. The sequence continues at coordinate 179,242,198 of NC_141667.1, forward strand.
AAGAAACTAGATGTAGAGGTATTTTATAGAAGAACAAAGTGGAGTTGCGAATCAGAGAAGTTGTAAATTACAGCAGTAGTGATAGGATATTCAAATAGTTTTTGAATAATTGAAACATGAAAATTCAATAAGTTACATGAATGAGTTTTTCATATTTGAAAACAGGAGAGTATCCTTTCTAATGTGGATACTGAGGGTATAGATGGAAAATTGAATCTGTTAAGTTGAATTGACAGTTTTACCTGTTAAGGATTAGAAATTTCAAAGACAAAAGGTAGATGAATATCTTGGTCTTCTCTAATATGATGACTAGGAATAAAAATCACACAATTCCTTAAAAATTAGTATCTTATGCACTATCTTTTTCAGAAGTCCCTGAGATAAATACTACCCAGTGTATTTTTAAAACACATTTTATGTTTGTCATGCAATATCTTTTGGATTTCTTCAACCATATAAGAGTAGGCAGTTTTTAATTTAATTAAAATGAATATTCCAACATGGGATGTCAGTTGTGTTAATTAGATCCAAAATCATATGCATTAAGGCTAGGCCTATTATCCTGGGATTCTGAACGTTTACTAGTTTAGTGAAAATACTGATATTGTTACCATAGAGGAGTCAGGAATTTTTATAATCTCAGGTTGATTAAATCAAAAATTGTTGTACACAGGAAAAACCATACCATAAACTTTTCAAGATATAAGCAGATTAAAATGTACAAACTGAAGTAGTAAAGGAAAATAGTTAATATTCTAAAAGTAAATAATGAGAATATAAATTAAATACAGAAAATTAAGGAACATTTTCTATGAAAATTATATTTATCTGATATTATGATTATATTGTATAATTACATATATTTATTAAAATAATTAAGAAAAGTAAACAAACAATTAAGCAAACCAATTATTTAAAATAATTAAAAGCTAACAAAAAGGAAAACATAAGAGACAAAAAGAAAATGTAAAATGTTGAAACACACAACCTATGCCCTGGTATTTTAATGTTCATGAACATATTGTAATATGTTCTACTAGAAAATAGGAACAGTGTAATTATTTATATTTCAAAATCAACAGAAAGCTTCAGGTAACAAGTGAAGTTGATTTTTCTTTGATTAGTTATTATGTTCTCTTCCAAGTGATATTAAAACTCTTCTGTAATTATACCCCTATATTCTGTTTCTTACATGTGTTCTCTGAGTGTTGTGGATTTAATGTTTGTGTTTCCCCAGAATTCATATGTTAAAACAGGTCTGAACCCCAGTGCAATGGTGTTTGGAAGTGGGATATTTGTGAGGGAATTAGGTTTTGATGCGTTCATGATGGTGCAGCCCCCGTGGTATTAGTATCTTTGTAAGCGGAGTGAGACAGGAGACAGCCTGACCTTGGACAGTTAGGGATAGGTGGCCCCTTATTTACAACAAAGCACAAAGTACCAGGCCTTCTGAAACACCTGCTTCCTGGAACAAACCTTCCCAGACCACATCTTGGTTTAGCAGCTACACAGTAACTTCCCCTCAAAAAGTTACCCCCCACTGTAACCCATGTAAGCCTTCCCTACAGGACTCCTTAGCCTCCTTCTCCTTAAGGAGCCCTTCCCAAGTAGCGGGAGTCTTTTTCTTTTGTTTCATTCTCGCCCTAATAAACTTGGTACCTCTGCTGCTTTTAACCTTGTTCCTTGCTTCTATTCTTCGGCTCCATCGAAATACTCCATCGAAACAGTATTCCTGGGTTTTAAAAAAGGCTGTTAGATGAGGCAGGGATAGCTCTCTTTGCCATGTGGGAACATAGTAGAACAAAATGCAAACATTTGCAACCCAGGAAGCAGGTTTTCACCAGGAACCAACTCCTCCAGTACTACCTTCATTTTGAATGTCACAATCTTTCGAACTGGGAAAAATAAATGTTTATTGTTTCAAGTCACCAAGTCTGTGGTATTTTGTTATAGCCTCAAGTTGAACACTGAGGAAATGACTATTATGTAAAATTAATTTCCTCCTAAATTTCCTGTTTAGTGTATTAATTTTTATGAAAATGAAAACAGATGGCTTGCCTTTGTCATTCCTTAATACCTATCTCATGTTGGATCGTCTTGAGCTACATTCGTATTTGTTTAGGCAGGACCGTATTGAACTATAATGCTGGTTAGCCATGTAATACATTGGTAGCTCACACATTTCTTATGTCTTAGTCATACCCATGTAGCAGTCTGATAATTTTATTAGTAAAAAAAAATGTTAATAAGCTGTCTTTTTTCACTTCCTTTTTTTCATTGGCCTTTATTAGTAACAATTTGCTAGAAATGTAACTAAAAGATGAAAAATTACTATTTTTGTTTTTTATTTTTGCATACAAATGTACTTTTAAAGTCTTTTCAATAATCCATTCAGTAATTATTTGTTCAGTTTAAGGTTGCTACTCCTGACCACATTACCAGCAAAAAACAACAGGTGGTCTCCAAAACAAGTTATATGTACCAAAAATGCCCTATAAGACCCTACAGATAATTTTGTTTCAGTCAGAAAAAATGAGCACTTCTATTTATTATATTTTTCTGACACCTCTCCAGCAGCAAAAGAGAAAGTGAGAAGCCCGGGCGTTACCTCATCACTTTTATGGAAGTCCTTCTTTCAATCACTTGTCCTGTTGACAACCAGGAGGGGAGGCCTCCTTCCTGTTGCTGCCACACAAGGCCAGGAGTTTCAGCTCTCCACATGGTCCCCACTCTCAATGTGGTCTTTGTGGGTTTGTTCTGGTTGGGCGGTGGTAAAAGCCTAGTTGCCTCGCCACCAGACCTGCCCTGACACCACCACAGCATGGAGTGGAAGCACTGTCTTTCCTGCTGGATGGGGGTGGAAGTACATGCTCTCCAGAAGGTCTTGTCACATTATATAGATGGAAATAAAAATTCTGGGTCCCTATTCAGGCTTTTCTCAGACTAGGATGGCAGAGGGTTTGGATACCTTTTCACAGCATGGACAGAGTGAAGTCTTGTGTTGGCGGGTATGTGTATGGGAATGGGGTGGGGCAACAATTTTTTCTGTGGTGGCATTTGGCTAGAACAGAATGGTTGTCACCAAAATGGTTTCTGTCTTTCAAGTTTGCTCTTTTTCTGGTCATTTGAACAGAGAGAAAAGACTTTTGTTGGAGCTTTTATTTGTATAACTTTTGGAGTTGACAAGCTGCTGGCTTCTTAAGCTCCAAGCTTGGGATATATGAGGCAAATGGAAAACCCAAGGAATTTATCATTGTCATTCCCTACATCCTAATGTCTCTACCTAGACTGCCTTCTTTTTCTCTACCTTTCAGAATTTTTTTTTGTATTTGTTTTATATGTAATGTGACCATATATAATTAGTGAGAGAAAAGTATGTCAACTCCATCTTCCCACATTTAAAAATATGCATATGGAAAACATTTTTAATTATAATTTTTTTATTTCTGTAAGTTTTATTTTATGTTTCATTCAACTCTTTTCATACTGATACTTTTCACAATATTTTTTGTTGTTTCATAAATATTTTAGTATCTATCAGATAATTTTATTCTTTGTAGTTTTGGGCTTTCTAGTTTTTCAATCCATTCTGTCTTCTGACTTTCACTTTTGAAGGACTATTGAATGTTTATGCTTTTTACTTTAAATTTATTTTTAAATTTAAATAGTCTTTATGGAAAAACTGGAACAATCTCCACAGTGGTTTTAGGCTTACTTCTGTCAGCTGCCCATATGGTATGACCTGATGTAATGATGTTTTAGGTTAATATTTCTGTCTGAGGTTTATTGGAAAGTCCAGAGAACATACAGGTGAACCTCAAACATAAAGGAAGTTTGCTGTCTTGTTATGAATAGAATGTAAAAACTTGTTATGCTGGGCCTTAGAACTAGAGAATCAGATCTCCTTTGTCTCTTTCTGTGCTGGTAAGAGATTTAGTTTCTTAATCCAGCCATTCACTGAAGTTGTAGGGTTTCAATGTAGCTTTGCTATTACACTTGCATGTAAGAGTGCCATGTTCAAGTCTCACTTTATATGGGCCCAAAGTGATGCCCATTTTTTTTGTGGGCTATAAACTCAACCACTTGGATACCCAGATGCAGTCACCCCAAGAAGTTAACATTGTGACAGTGTTCGTACTTTATTTTTCTCTGTTCCACTGGTATATTTCCTTTCCTTTTTGTGTACTCATACATATTTTTTATCACTTGCTATTTCAGAAATACATTTTACATTACACATCGTTTAATTTTCTATGAGTGTGTTTCTTTCCTGATGATCTAGTTCTAAATATTGATACAAATAGAACTCTCCCTTCTCTTTTTCACCTAGAATATCTCTTAAATTTCAAAGTTCTATTCCTTGGACATAGTTTCAGGATATTGTTATGCTGATTCTTCCTGATAAGAAAGGTACATTAATCAGTCATTCTCCTTGACAATAACCTCTTTCAACATTTTTCACTTTATATTATAAAATATATTTTAATTTATATCAGTGCCTCATTAGAATGTGAACTTTTTGCCAGGTGAGGATGTTAAGAAAAGTAAATATCAATTAGAAGAGGGAACAGTTACCATAGTGATAAAGATTGCTGTGAAGACTCCCTATTATAATGTAAGTTTTTGAGAACAGATGTTTTATATGGGTCAGATTTTATTTTGAGTCTCTACCCTGATTCTTCTCATATAGACTTAGGTGAATGACTTTAAAAGGAAGTAAATGAAGGAGAGAAGAAACAAAAGGGGGAAAAGATAGATTGAGGGAAGGATGATTCTTTTTTCTGGTGACCTTTTGTATTTAAGGTCAGTAAATTTGTCACTATTTGTTTGTTTTAATTTGTCATTGTTTTAGTTATTCTTTAATTGTTTTATATTTATTAGATTTTTCTAGTGAACTATGAGATTTGATACTATGGATGTTACTTTTATATTTCATTTGCTATCCTTTGTTATCCATCATAGCAGTGGGCCCAGTTTAATGAATAAATTTTTATGTTTACCATCAATATATCTCTTGATTAATTTCACTTAATATTAAGCTTGATTTTGTCCCATTGAAATGCTTAATCTCACTGCTCCTCTATATTTTTTATATTCAACTAATAATTTTAAACTGAGTCTGAGATAAAATTAAACTAAGTTAAAAGAAACTTCTCATGCAAAATTTTTAAGTATTGGTAGTTGTTTTGACCATACCAAAATCAAGTTTTCATTTTTGGAAATTACTTAGTTTGAGTACTGTTTTTTATATGTCTGTTAATAAAAATGGTAATACATATTTGTTATTTTATTTTTTAAAAATGCATTCGTCACTTCAGACCCTTGCATTAAGGAATATTTGGTGTTCTGTAGACTGCATGAGCTGACCTATGTGTTATTTCAGATACTTTTTTTGTTTTCACAGTTATGAATAAAAGCCCTGACTCCACAAGAAAAAATGTTTTGTGGCATCAAACAGATTTATTAAAAGGCTTGCCTCTTTTTTGTATATGCAAATCTATTTCAACTTTTTACCCACTATCACCCTGTTTTTATTGAAAACAGATGGTTTTGCTGATCTCAGTATTTTCAGGATATATCTATATACAGTTGATGATTAACATGTTCTGTTTTTCTGTAATTTTTTATAGCTTCTACATTTTATTTTCCATATTTTACTCTTTTTTCTTAACTTCCATTTTGAGAAAAAGGTGGGGAAGAGAGAGTAGGACTCTGAAATTATTCTCATGTACTTGGCTTAGTTTTATGCCACATATAAAAAAGTTTGTGTTATAGTCTAAATCATGTCTTCAGAAAATTCATATGGTAAAGCCCTAAACCCTAGTACCTCAGAATGTGACTGTATTTGGAGATGGGGGACTTAAAATAAGTGATTAAGTTGAAATGAGGCCAAGAGTGGGTCCTAATGCAACCTGATTGGTGTCCTTATCAGAAGAGGAAGTCTGAACACAAAAGGGACATCAGGGATGCCTGATCACAAAGAAAAGTCCAGGTGAGGACACAGGGAGGAAGCAACTGTCTCAAGCCAAGGAGAGAGGCCTCAGGAGAAACCAAACCTTGATAACACCTTGATCTTGGACTTCCAGCCTCGAGAACTGTAAAAAAAAAAAATTTTTTTCTGTAGTAAACCCCCTTGTCTGTAGTGTTTTGTTATGGCAGTCTGAGTAGACTAATAGAACTTATTACATCTAATGCAGTTTTACTATATGTACTTGTTGAGTTGGTCACTAAGTTGGTCACACATTTTGGCTACATCACATAAGGATCTCCTTTCAGCAAATACCAACTTTTTTTTTTTTTTTTTTTTTTTTAATGACTTTAACAAACATTCTGTCCTGTGTCTGGAATACTCTTTGGCTTAAGCTTGATTTGACTAAACCCTTTATTCACCCACAGTTATCTGTTTAAATATCAGACTTATCTTCCCTTGATTCTCTAACATTAACCATGCATCTTCTCCCATTATCTTTCAAACAAAATATCCTTCTTTTTTTTTTTTTTTTTATTTTCTTCTTCTTTGTGGCACTTAGTCACAAACATTTGTAATACACATTTTTTGTATAATTAGTTGCTTAGTATATATTTCTTCCTCCAAGACTATAAATTCCATAAATCATGTTAGTATCTGTTACATTCCTTTGTGCTCTCATCCAGTGCTCTTAGTAGGTATTTAATACTACTTATTCAATGGATGTATTAATGAATAGATGAATTTTATATCATGAGATGGTATTTCCACAACAACTAAATCTGTGCATGTTAAATCTATAAAAGGACTGGATTACTCATAATAGATCATAGATATTTCCCTAGTGAAAAGACGATGCTGGGGCAAAGGCACATAACATACCATAATTTTAGTCTAGTTTGTATTCAGAAGAATTTTATTGTTAATCCATTATAATTTTAATGATTTGACATTTCAAAAGCTGTTAGAAAGAATTAAGAGCACATTTCAGAGATCACAATGAAACATAAGACAAAAATATTACAAAAATGATGAGAAATTAGTTATTTCATATTTGATAGGAATGGTTAGGTAAAATTCAAAGGTTTTATTTTTAAATTTATAAATATGGTAAAATCAGTAATGATTTTATTGTATTCATATAAAGTTTGTAGTGGTTCAAGTGAAACAGTTCTTAGAACAGTGATTAAAACTAGTAATCCCCATCATCTGCCTGTAATGTGAACCTTCATCCATGTTGATTATTGTCGGTGTGCTTTTTTGTATGAATATACTTCGTTGAATTGTTCATGCAATTAGCTGATGCTAATCTAAAGTCACAAACTTCATCAGAGAATTGACTGAGTTTTAATTAAAGAACAGAACTTTGAGAAAAGCAGATCCAGATAGATAAACAATAATAGAACTGAAATTAATGGTGATTAATGCTTTCTTCCTACCATAACATTTTTATGTATTTAAAAAATGAAGAAACAGATATCTTACACTTTCTTATCAAAAAGGGATGAAAAAACATTTGGCTAGTAATTTGTTTTTGTTTTTTTTTTTTAATGTTTATTTATTTTTGAGAGAGAGAGACAGAGACAGAGTGTGAGCAGGGGAGGGGCAGAGAGACAGAGGGAGACACAGAATCTGAAGCAGGCTCCAGGCTCTGAACTGTCAGCGCAGAGCCCAATGCTGGGCTTGAACTCACAAGCCGTGAGATCATGACCTGAGCTGAAGTCGGCTGCTCAACCGAGTAAGCCACCCAAGCACCCCTGGCTAGTAGATTTTAATTGAGATTCTATGGTTCTTTTTTTCTTTAAGTAATGCATTTATTTACAAAGTTGTATGTTGTTTTCCTGCTTAGATTTCAAACTCAATGAAATCTAGTTTTCTCTTAAACTCTGTTCTGATGAATAATTGCTATTTAAAATAGCTCATGTGATGCCATTTTGGTATGGACTAATGATTAGCTTGTCATTTTTTTGAGGAAAGAAATTATATTTAATCTTTGAAAGATCCTCCCAAAGAAATTGTGTGTGCTTTGAAATGCTAATTAGATGATGTTAAATAATTCATATGTCTTACTACTTTTATGTCATGGATACATACTGAATGACTATTTATATATATGCTTGCATATTTTATGTGCATATGTATTACATATACTCATATAATTTTACTCATCTCTTCATCTAGAGAAACGACTAGACTCTTAAGACTATAATTTTGCTTCAGACAAAATGTCTGAGATTTATCAAAGTTATTAGTAAGTGATATTAGAAATATTTTGTTTTTCATAGAACCTAGTTTTGCCACAATCAACAAATGAATCTCGCACAAGTCCTCCTCTTATTTTTCTTTCCAACTGTCAATATTTTTTTCTATTAATAAACTTTTCTTTGCTGATGAAAAAGTCAATCTCATTTACTTTCATCAAGACCCTTAGACTTCTGTCACATACTGTTTTCAGCCATACTGCTGAGTGCCCCAACTGTCATCCCTTTAGATTTTGTGTGTAGAAATTGTATAGAAGCATAGAAAATACATAGAAATCAATCAAATTACGGAGTTTAAAAGAATAGTCCTTCCACTCAACCATCAATCCAGCTGTCCATCTATAAAACTACATGTTTATTTAATTAGTCACCATATTAAAAAAAAAAGCTTTAATGTTTATTCATTTTTTGAGAGACAGAATGTCAGTGGGGGAGTGGCAGAGAGAGAGGGAGACAGAATCCGATGCAGGCTCCAAGCTCTGAACTGACAGCACAGAGCCCGACATGGGGCTTGAACTCACGGACCATGAGATCTTGACCTGAGCTGAAGTTGGATACTTAACCCACTGAGCCACCCAGGCGCCCCAATTAGTCACCATATTATTGAGCACCTTTTAGGTACCCATTTGCAGTACATGACCTAAGGATACAATAGAAATAAAATAGGCAAAAATCCCTAAACCCTGAGGATGACATACTTAGGATTTTGTTTATGGAGAATAAACACCCAATTTCTGCTGCATAAAAGGAGTTTACAAGGTTCCTCTTTTTCCACAGGTTTATTTAATTTCCCAACCTATCATGAAGTTATTCCTAAATTTTAACCTGAGTTACTCTTCATTTCAATTATTTAATTTCTCTATTGTCATGTCTCACTGTGTGAAAAAAAAAAAGTAAATTAAAAATCTACAGAAAGCACATTTTAGTTAGTGTTTTTAAAAGACAGTTTATCAAATGGATAACAGTGGGCTAAAAGATTCAAACTAATTTAGTAGCATTTTCTATTAGAATTTTTCACATTGTTTTTCTTTTTTACTTCAAATAATGAAGAAAAATAAAACTTCAGTTTGTTTAAATGGTTATTTATTCTAAGTGATAGTTTTTGCAATGGCATTGAATTAGCATGCTTTTGTTGTGGCTCAGAAAAGTGGTTTGAGAAATTGACTGCTTTTCTAGAAATCTTTGGAAGACCAAGAATAAGGATTCCAATAACTAGAGACTCATAAGGAAGACAATAATGGAAATATTGAGAGGCCAATTCAGACCAAAAACATGTTTTTTAAATAATTTCAAGATAAGTTTAATGTTGGTCTCTTTCAGTTTTCATTTAAATTAATTAATACAGCATATATTTAGAAAAATTGTCATCACTAGATTCCATACTATATATAAGGGTGGACTCCATGTGTGTATCAAAGGCCTAACAATGGAAAATCAAAACAAGGATTATAGAGGTAATATGGCAGAATGTCCATGTGCTTAGAAAAAAAGGTTTTATTTAGTTTTTAGGTTACAACTATTTCAAATGAAACTACAAATAAATATGGGTATCTCATACATATTTTTGACATTTAGAGCAGAGATTTGTTAAAATTCTTAAAATTTATGAGTGATGTCTGATCTCCTTTACATAAGCACAAGCTCATAGCCATGCTTCAGAAACATAAATACTTTTTCCTTTAAGAATACAAGAATATACACAAAGTACATGATCAATGGGTATTTGTTTTGATATTCTTTCTGCACAATACTGTTTTGCAGGAAGGGTAAAATATATAGATCATGAAACCTGCTGTGTTGTGCTGAATATATAACAGTATATTTAGTGCATTACTGCTTCCATGTCATTAATAGTACTCTAGAGCATATAAGATTTAAAGTATCTTCTTAAGTCCTTAACTTACTACCAGGCAGTGCCTCAGGCCACAGGGAGATAAAAATCCCCTTGGTGTGATACTTCAAAGGTCACTAAGAACCATCATATTTTGGGAAATCCATCACAAAGTTCCAGATCCTTAAGATGAAAATGGTAAGAAAGAAAATTAAAGAAAGCAAATGAAATTGTTGGATGCCTTGGGTGACCTTATATAATGCATACAATTCAATAAATATTACTGGATAGGCTTGAAAATCAGAAGTGATAGAGGATGAAAATAAAGTGAGATGGGATTAAAATAAATGTCATTAAGACCAACCAACTGTGCTGATTAAAATCCTGATGACAGTTTGATCCTAGGTTTTGAAAGACAAAGGCAAAAAAGCTAGCATGAATAGTTACATGATTTACCATGTTCATTAATTTCCTATTGCTACTATAACAAATTACCACTAACTTAATGGTTTAAAATAACATAAATATATTGTCTAATAGCTATGGAGGTCAGAAGTCTGAAGTGGGTTGCACTAATCCAAAACCAGTACTGGTAAGCCTACATTCCTTTCAGTGGCTCTAAGGAAGGAACCATGTCCTCATCATTTTCAGCGTCTAGAATGGCAGTCATTGCTCACAATCCCTTTCTTCAGCATCTTTAACTCCAGAAGTGTAGCATCACCAAATCTTTCCACGTTTCTTTGCTTCTGTGATAATTTTCCTTTCTCCTCTTCTGTGGTCAAATTTCCCTCTGTCTCTCATTGATAAGGATGTATGTGATTATATTTAGTGTCCACCGGGATAATGCAGGATAATCTCCTCATCTCAGTTTTCTTAATCATATCTTCAAACTTCCCTTTGCCATTTCAGGTAATATGTATAGGTTTTAGGAATTAGAATCTAGATACCCTTGGAAGCCTTTATTCAGCCTACCTACCAGAACTCCAAAACAAAATCATTTACTCAAGAGAAACAACAACAACAACAACAAAACAAGATTCTAGTATTGAAACTAAGAAGAACATTTTTGTCATTCCACAAAAGGAAGATATATATAGATATATATATATATATATATATATATATATATGCACATACATATACTGATCTATGACTTGGAAAACATCCAAACAGTAAAATCCAAATGATGTCATTGACTTCTTTCTAAAAATTCACCTTTTAGTACAATGGTACCACCTTTTGGTACAATGGCTATAGAATATCAAATAAAAATATAGTTTTTTAAAAAGTCATCCTAAAGTTTTCCATTTTGATTGCTTATTCCTTTCTAATTTGACTTAATTCAGAGATGGATTTTGACAGTTTAAATTCTTCCTAAAAATAAATTTATGTCTGCTATCATTGAGAAGATCTATATCTACTGTAATAAGGGAGATCTAACGGTGCTCTGTCTAGCTGTGGCCACATACTTTTAACCCTGGAATGGGTGTTTAGTCAAATCTAATTTAGTTATGCTTACTTTTTCTAATTGCAAATATAATAGACATTATCACTCAGATATATAAAAGGAAATGAGTATATTTATTATAAGTTCTAAAAGCAGAAGGATTATAGAAGAAAGGACATAGACACTTATTTAATGAGGTAAAATACACTTAGGTATTACACATTATGAATGCATTATGAACGTAAAAATAATTTTCTTCTTGTAAAATTCTGACCTCAATGCCAAGCAACAAGTGTGGAAAGTTTGTCACATTGTATGTCATTGTAACTAACAATTGCAGAATGTTCTCAAAGCCTGAGAAAATAGGAAATATTTCATTCATGTATTATCCTGCTTTCATTTTATGGGGATTCTTTGACTTTATATAAGTTGTAATCTCCTGTGGTTAATGTGTTAACATGTGTTGGGAGTAATACATCATAAAGTTAAAGCCTATTTCCGAAAGAAACATCAGAATAATAATATGCTCACAATTCCAGATTTTTGAAGCACCCTATTGAGATGTATTTTCCACATAGATATATTACTGTAGCCTACTTTTTCATTCTCATTTCTCTGCTTTAAATAAAATCCTGAATTTTAAATGGCACAGTATAGATGAATTTGATTCAAGAAAGGTTATGGAGAACACCATCCTTAAAGCCACATTTAATGACAGAAACAGCTGTGTCTTCCATACAAACATTGACAAAGGAGTGTAAAATTGTGTGACTTCATTCATTAGGTCATCACTGGTCTAGCAACTTGTTATAAAAAGTGGAAATCTTGGATAAAGATCCAGCCATTTCTGTAGCTTATTTCTTCTGAGTGAAGCAGAGGAAATAAACAAAAAGTAAATAATATTATGTTATTAAAATAAGTGCCATGAGAGAGAGTAGGTCAAGGAATCAGACAAAGGACGAGGAATATAACTTCTGGGTTGAAAATTTAAACACTATGGAGAAGGTAGATTTCATTGAGAAGGTGATTTGAGCAAAATGATTGCAAATGTGTTGGAATTATCAGGATAAAGAGAATGTCAAGAACAGCCAAGCCCAAGACAGGAGCTTGTCTGGTGTGCTTGAGAAATAGCAAGGAGGCTAGTGTCACTATAGGTAAGTGAGTAAGGATTGTAGCGGATGATTTAAGTTAAAGTATAAGCTTTAAGGTAAGCGTATATCATTTGCAGTTTCCTTTCTAGACCATTTTATCATGGCACCTGCAGGCCATCCAGTTTAAATACCAGTTCTCTGCTTTGCTCACTTACTTTTATTTTCTAGAGGAAAGGAATTGTGTACTAAACATTTTTGTATCCCCAACAGGTAGCATAGCGCCTGATGAAAAACAGACTTTTAGTGAGTAAGAGTTGATGGATGGAGTGGATGAAAATATAGAAACTTATCACTAAAAAATCAAAGTAAATGGTTTTTCAATGTATTCACCAACAGTTTGCTTAGTGAGGATATCTATATTCTTTCTACATTTTACTTTTTTTTTTTTTTTAATTTTTTTTTCAACGTTTTTTATTTATTTTTGGGACAGAGAGAGACAGAGCATGAACGGGGGAGGGGCAGAGAGAGAGGGAGACACAGAATCGGAAACAGGCTCCAGGCTCCGAGCCATCAGCCCAGAGCCCGACGCGGGGCTCGAACTCACGGACCACGAGATCGTGACCTGGCTGAAGTCGGACGCTTAACCGACTGCGCCACCCAGGCGCCCCTACATTTTACTTTTAAACAAATTCCATTATTATTTTTTTCATTGGAATGAAATTTATATAAACTTGAAATAACTTAAATATGTGTATTTTGTTAGAACCATTCTGAAAGAAATGTACAATTGGCTCGTTCCCTAAGGGTTAGTGATTATATTTTATGTCAAAGTATTTTCTGCCATGTTCATCAAATTAAAGGCCAGATTTCAGTAACTAATAGGAAAATGTGATCCCTTTCTGAAGCTTATTTCTTTTGAAATTTTTATAGATAAAATAACATGATTCTTCTGATACCTGTTACTAAGTGCCAATTCCATAAAATTTGTATTTAGCAGATGTTTTCTTTTTGTATAATGTATTATATAAATAAGGAATTAGCTACTCACATATTTTCTACATTGAAGAAAATTTGAATGTTTATCACAACTTCTGGCTAGAACAACTTCCTACTAATAAATGAAACAATAAAATATTTTATCTCACAATTGCCAGAAATTTAACCTTTTTTTCATTCTTCTGCAAACCACTTTAAAACTGAAATTACATACAACATACATTTTAGGTATCATTGTCTAATAGAACAGGTAATTTAAACTCAGAAAGCATACTATTCTAATGTATGCTCTGCTACAAATTTTTATTTGAATTTGGGGAAGTTATCTAATAATTTAATATGGCCCTTTATTTTCCTCAGTGTAAAATAATAATTATGATAATATATGGGGAAGATTTATAGACTAGGATGACAAAAGTGGTTATTTAGTATGTGCTAAGCTATAATAATGCATTTCTAACTGGACCTCTATAAATTAGATCAATTTGGTAGCTACTTACTTGAATAGCCTAAGAGATATTTAATAATTGACTTTTTCTGTATTATTAAATTAAATATTTAAGTCCTGACTGGCAGTCTACCCAATTAATAGAAAAATTATTATTGTATTTTCTTCTTTTTGTATTTTAACAAATTTTACAGAATGTTCAGATGTCATGTTGCCCACAATGGATGATAAGGTATTAGTTAGACATATAATAGTTAGAATCATATACACACACAAAATCTTAATATTTATGAAGGCTTCTCCACCTAAACAAAGAACTTGCAAATACAGAACTAATGAAAATTAAAATAAAAAAAAAAGCACTTCTGATCTCATGGAACACATTTATCCTCCTGATCATTAACTTGGTTAAATTATTTTTGGGTAGGGGATGGGAGAAACTGAGAAACTCAGTTACAAACTGAGAAACTTTTTGAAGAGGGGATCTGGGCAATGATTTCTGGCCATCTAACCAGTAAATAAATTGTATTATATTGTAGGAGAGTTCATGTGTTAAGCGATACATCTTTAGTATTCATGTAGAATATTATGAAACGTTTCATGATAGAGTACATTTTAATAGAATGATATTTTTGCTCATTTTAAAAGATAATAATATACGTATGTTATTTTCTTCATTCTTATTTTTCCTTTCTGCTATTTTGTGATTAATCAGAGGAGCTTCACATGTACCTTGTACATAATATAAATACAACTCTATAGTAATGTAAAATGGTACTTTCAGGAAATAATAAATGTGAAATAGTTTCTCAAAATACATTATCTCTTTATGATACAACAAAAGATTTTTGTGTGCTGAGCAAACACACACACGCACACACATATACATACAAATATAAATACAAAAATAAAACCAGCTGGATCTATAAATAGTTCTAACAAAGAATTTTAGCATGTGTTTGTTTGCTTATCAAATGACCACTTCTCCCATCTCACTTATATTTTATTTTATTTCTTTGTAAGATTTTATTTTTAAGTAATCTCTATGCCCAATGTGGGGCTCCAACTCACAACCTTGAGATCAGGAATCACATGCTCCACAGGTTGAGCCATCCAGGTGTTCCACTTATATTTTAATTCTGTTTAATTAAAACACTTCCTCACATTCAATATTGACTAAATCTACATTTAATGTATTTTATCAGAAATCATGTACATTATTAGCAAATACTTATAAAGTACTTTCTGTTTGTAAAGTTCTGAATATGCATAGTGAATACTCTTGCTCTCCCCTAAACTGTGCATGTTAGGAATACAAGAAGAGGGTGCTCTCTCACTTCTAAAGGGACAGGTGAGTGTTTGAAACTCAGATTTGGGAGGTGATAGAAAATTTCTAAAGTTAAAAAAAAAAAAGTTCATCTTGGATAGAGAAGTAAGAGTTAACCCGTTAAGGGAAGGCAAGGGAGAAACATCCAGGTAGATATGGAGCATGTGTTGTGAAGAAACAGGGAGGCAAGATGAATACTATTGTGTTTAGGGAATTGTAAGTAGTTCAGGTGTTGGCGTATAAAATGCAAGAAGCGATGGGGAGATAGATAAGGTTGTGGGGGGAAGAAAAGTTCGGACCCTGAAGAGCTGTGTAACACACGTAAAGGAATTTGAATTTAAACATTCTAAGTAGTAAGACAAAATGCTAGCTAGTTAGGCAAAATGTTCATTTTGCTTTTGTTCTTGGTAGCAAGTTTAGGGATCAGTAAAAACTCTTAGTTGAGAATTAAGGTAGTCTGTGTGCGGTGAACAGAACATATGTTCTAAAGGGATTTTCATTGCCTCAGATCTAGATATACATTGCATCTAGATAATGGAAAATGATTGCCCTGTAGCAGATACAAAGGCACTGAGTATGTGGAAAATACTCAAATAGTGTGTGTTCTTTCACTTATCTCTGAAAATGCTAGTAAGAATAATTTAGGCCTGGGGTACCTGGGTGGCTCAGCGACTTCGGCTGAGGTCGTTTCCTCATGATTCATGGGTTCAAGCCTTGCATTGGGCTCTGTGCTGACAGCTCAGAGCCTGGAGCCTGCTTCAGATTCTGTGTGTCTCTTTCCCTGTGTCTCCCTGGCTTACATTCTCTCAAAAATAAATAAACAAACAAACAAACAAACAAACATTAAAAAATAAAAAAAGAATAATTTTAGGGGTGAAAATGGACTAGTTCACATAATATGTGGTTCAAATGATATGTTATTAAATACTAAGAAAAATAAAGTCAGTACAATTTGTTTTACACTGATTTTTAACATGATAGTTACATATAGAAGTCTTTATAAGCCTATGTTTAAGCGGTTTTTAATACACAATGTATGCATAATACATTTTCACATGAGTTTTCTGCAGCAATTAATCTATATATTTTCTTGGTAAGAGAATAAAAAAATGTAGATTTTGCATTAACAGTCAGATAAAAAAATGCCAAGGTTTAATAATTCACACAGACCTCATTATTGTACTTTGTATTCTTTCAACTTTCTTTAGATGGTCTGTGTCTCTGCCTTTCTTTCATTTATTTAATTCCATGTTATCTTAACTTCCAAATTGCCTTTGATGATTATGACAAACCTGAGGCCACAAGTCCTTTTTTGATCGGTATGTATTGGATTTTCTTTTTCACATTGTCTTCAGTTTCAAATTTATACTCTCTAGAAACATAACTCTCATTAATTCACAATCACATCATAATACAAACAAAAGTAATAGAAATTTCCAAAGTACTTTGTAGATTACATAAATCCATTATCCCAAGTTTTTAAAACAACGTGGATTGCTCCTTTTGCATTAATAATGAAATAGAAACTCAGCAACGCCAAAAGAGTAATCTAAATAATCAGAAAGAAGAGCGGCTAAAAGGTCTCAAATTCAATGCTCTACCAAACATTTAATTACTGGTTTTAACTTGTGAACAAATTGATGATTTTTTCTCCAAAGCTCTTTGCTTTCTTGAAAGGTAAATGTTTGCAACTATTGAAGACAGAAAATATGGTGCAAGAACTAAAACAACCATTATTTGTGAAATAATAATGTAGTTAAAACACATACATTTTCTTGTGTGTTCTAGTGATATTTCAAAAAAATAAAAATAATAAATCAGTAGTTATAGCATATTCTAAATTCACATAAATACATTGGTTCAATGCAGATGACTCAAAAGGTCATATAAGTATTAAAATGTGTAAATTCAGTGAATGCTAATAAAAACATTTCATAAATAAACAGGTTTATAATGTGTAAAAATAAGAAAGAAAATTTTATCTTTAGGACATTTATTTTAGTAATTATGAAATTTTCAAAGTATAAATTATATAGAATAATGTATGAGATTCAAATAATGTGTTTTAAATTGAAAAGTTCCAATATTTTGAATTATGCTGACAATATATAAAATCCCCAATAATTTTATAGGTAGGTTCTAGTCACCACTAACAAAAATATACTTATATTGTATAATCACAAAAAACTTGAAATTTAATTTTGTCATTTCTTGTAATTTGTAGCAGAGAAAATTCAAATTATATGTATATATATAGATGTTTATAACATGCATTGGTTTTAGTGGTTTAAAAATTTCTGTTTATTTTTATCAATATATGCAATGTTTTATGTATTCATTATATAATAACTTTATAATTCAAATTCTGATACCTAGAATATTTATAAAGTAATATTGGTTTTGTATTAGAATGTGAAATTCAGGGGTTTAATTTTGCACACTTTATATTGTAAACTATCACTGAAAATAGTAAGATATGTGTCTAGTCTGCACTTACTTTAAAACCAGAATTTAGTTGCAGTCAGAAACTAAATAGTGGGCATCTAGGGGGATTTTCTTAATGACTGTCTATGCTTTAAAATCAGATTCCTAAGTCAGGAAAACGTACTTAAAACCATCTCTCTACATATAATTAAAAGGAACAACTTTCCAGCACTTTAATTCACACACATATCCCTTTTCTTCAAAACCCTAAGCAAGTTCTTTATTATCGGGCATTAATTCCAAATGGTAGAATATTTTTAGGAAATCAAGGGAATAAGATTTCTTTTCATAATTGAAAATTATCGTCCTGTTCACTTACCTCACCATCTGTTCTTCTGTTTCGACCTACTCTGTTCGTCATTTGAGCTCTGTTGAGAATCTTTCAGAAGGCATCATAGTTGTATCCAGATGGGGGTCAGCTTGAAAATCCAAACTGCAGCTGTGTTCAAATAGACCATGACACATTCTGTCGATAAACCCCCTCTTTTACAAATTCCACGGCATTTTGATGACTCTGATTAGAGCAGCTGCTCTTTGGCTTATATTTTCATGAAATATGCAAGTTTCACATTGTTGTACATGAAAAGTATTATTCTATAGTTCTAAGTGCTTTTGTAAAACAGGCTTTTTAATTTCCACACTGATGGCTTCCAAAGTTTTTGTTTGTTAAATATGTGCATCTTATGTTATTTGCTTTATAAATATGATAGTTCTTAAGTTAACAAAATGTGAAATACTTTCATTACCATGTGAGATTCAAATTTGAAATGTAAATCCATTTAAAATATTCATTTGGCTTCTGAATGTTTACTTAATATTTAATGATGATGTTCTTCTGTTGCTCAATTGATTCAAAAATTAAACTATATAATTTCATTATCACTTAATTGTGATAATCAACAAATATTTATCTAGTACGATTTTAGGTGTATAGTTCAGCTGAAGGTCTCATTATTTGTAACTTGATTAGGGAGACAAGTATAACAACAATAAAACAAAGCAAAATAAATCTAAGCTGCATTAAGTTCTAAATTTTGTGGTACAAAGGGTAATAATAATGAGAAAGTATGATGGCGTATCTTCTAAAACTTTCTTTCACATATGTGTCTTTTTAAATCCTGCCATATTTATTTCATTATTTTTGGTTTAGCAGGTGTCTTCCTTGATAAATTATATACATGTTAGGATGGGATATTTTCTGTTTCATTGCAGCCAATATCACAAATCATCTGCAAGAGTTGAATGTACATCATGCCTTCAACTGCTTTCATTTAGAATTGCAAAGGATAATGGCAGCATGGCCATGGAAATGAGCATCAAAGAAAATAAGAGGTATGAGGAATAAAAGGGCAGTCTTTCCAAAGTCTGAAAACAATAAAACAAACATAGATTGGTCCTTAATGTGAAAGCAAGGATCAGACAGTAACATATATGGAGGAGTTACTGTCACAAAAGTTAGAACATCTATTTTCAAGATAGAATCAGCCGAGCAGATCAAAAACAGCAAGATATTCATGAGCACTCATGAATGAAGAGCACAAAATGAGTCTTCATTGTATCCAACCTCTGCTTTACTTCTTACCAGCATTTAGAAAGTCAGTTGCCTTTTTGGACATATATTTCCCACTTCTAAATATGATTATGATAATCTTTATCAAATAGGTTTATTGTGAGAATTAATATATGAAATGGGCAAGGCACAAATATTGTGGAAGCATAAAATGCATGTTACCTATAAATTAAAAAAAAGCAAACTGCACATTGCAATAATATACAAGACTCTTCCATGCAAGTCATTGAGAGTTAAACAAAAGAAAGAGTCCCTGTAATCAACTTGCCCATGAGGAACACACTGAGACAGGATAGTTGCTTAACAAATATTTGTTAAATAAGAGCTGAACAAGTGAATAGTACAGACTGATTGCTACAAATCTTCATAAGAAATAGAACATTACCCTGTTTCAGATCCCTCCAGATTATTTGGAAATATTGAGAGTATTATGGAGGTTTTTTTACTTTGTTTTATTGGCTTTGTTTTGTATTTTTCAGATATATAGATATGTCTTGGGCAGATTATTAAATGGAAGGGAGGGTACTCCAAATATCTCCTGGAGCATATCTATCTCATTGAGATATATATTTAGTTCATATGTAATAAGTGGTTTCCCAGTTCTTTACTGAATGCATATGGGATCTCCACGTTAAACTTTCAGAATTTGATGAGGGATGCCATGTGAAAAGTGATACCTAGATGATACATATGTTCCAGTTTATTTAGCCTTTTGATGCAAAAAAAGAAAAAAAGAAAAAGAAAAATAATAAAGAATGGAAGATGGATTGCATTTTGTAGACAAAAGTTTATCATGTCCCCAATCCAAAATTTCTCTAGAAATTAGCATTCCTGTTTCCAGCTGGTAGAAGATGTAGATTTGTAAGTCAAGAGATAGATGAACATCAAATCTACCTTGAAAGATTTCTATAGTACCTGTACACTCTCAGTGTATGTTTTTTAAAAATTTGGCATGAGAGACTGTTTCGTGTATCTACATATAAGATACTGCATTGGTAAATTCTGAACTGAACAAAAGACCCAAAGATACCTAGAGAGGAGGCCGTGTGATGACAGAGTCAGAGATTGGAGTGGCAAATTCATAATCCAAATGCCAACGATTGCTGGCAAGGCTGAGGGCTAAGGAAAAGGCATGAAACAGACTCTTTCCTAGAGTCTTCCAAGAGAGCATGGCCCTATCAACACCTTGATTTCAGACTTTTAGCCTTGAAATTATGAAAGACTACATTTTTGTCATTTAAACTTCACAGTTAATGGTGCTTTGTTACAGCAACTCTAGTAAACTGATACCCATACCAACTCCTCTTACCTCTTAATTGGGCAACAGATTCCTTACTGCTGGGTTGAGTGTTCCCCTTCTGGTTCCCATATAATTTACACTACATTCTCTACACCAGCACTGTCCAGTAGAACTCTCTGCAATGATGAAAATATATTTATGTTGTCCAATATGGTAGCCAACAGTCGCATATGGCTATTGAACAATTGAAAATGACTAGTGCAACTTTCTTGGTCAGCACAGTGGCTATTAATAGAAAGAACAGTTTTAGGGAATGTAATCATATTAAATAACTAAATTTAATTATCTCTGCTTTTGCCATGTCATGACATCTAGTTTGTCTTAAGATAAAGAATAAAGCATTTAACACTGCCAGTAAGACTCCTCAAACATTTCTGACAGATATTCCTCTTAGCCAAATATTAATCAGCTTTATCTCCATCTGGCAGCTTTCAGCACACCATGCTCCATTGTACCCCAAGACTTTTGCCCATCAATACTTGTGGTAATTTTATCTCTTCTCTATGATAATTTGTTCCTGTTTAAACTTTGGATGTCAGTTTATTGTCTCTACCCTGAGATGTCAAACTAGATCGTATCTACTTGCAATATGCTACCATCCACCACCCTTTTTTTGTTGTACTTATCAGAGTTAAATTCATCTTTTGTGTGATTGTATTTTATCTGCTTTCTCAATAAATATCAAACCCATGAGGCTGATAGCATTTATGGTTCTCATCCCACCATTGAAAATGACAACATGGCTCGCAGATGATAGTCATTTAAACTACTAGTTGGAAGGATGAAAAGAATTAAGTCACCTTGACTTTGACATGGGTTTTTAATCAATAATTTGTACTACTTCATTCAATTATCCAACATTTAAGATCTAGAAGTCATCTTGCTTAAGTTTAAAACAGAATCTAACTAAGTCATCTACTACTGATGTGTCGTTAAAAAATTCTATACAAATATAGGGAAAAAAAGCCCAAACACTCTCAATAACGTTGGAAGCTAAACTCATAAGCAATTAATACCAAAATCTGGGAGGGACTGATACTAATTAAAAAGCAGATGGAATGGGATTGAGATGAAACCAACCTAGGCATTTGTTTTGGCATACCTAGGCTTTACTCCATGAAAGAGAGAACATACTAAATAGATAAGAAGGTACTTCATGCCTCTCCCACCATCTGTCCACTGGCTCTAATATCTAGTCTGTCTTCTATGTAGAAAACCTGGCCTCCTTCATTACTTTGTAATGCAGAGAACTACTTGTTTCACCACTCGAAATGCCAGCATAATATTTAACAACCAAAATATTTTTGTAATAAAAGAAAATAACTTCACTTAATGAGTTAATGCAAAACTGATTAAAACACTGTGCATTAAGGGAATATATATTAGTAAGTTGCAATGTGTGTGGAATATAGGAACATTTTGAGTAAAGGGATAGTCAGCGTCCTATGATGTAAGAATTACAGAAGAGTAACTTAAGCAACAGTAGAAGCTTTATATCAAAATATTCTACATGTTCTACTTATATAAAAGACCCATGCAGTGAGGATTGAAAAAAGACACAAGTCAATGGAAATGTGGTTGATACTGCTATATAATAGACAGCAAACTAGGAGATATTCAAATCTACCTTCCAGGTGAGTACGTGAGTTAAGTAATAAACCAGACAACATTGATTTGAGTTACTCCTCATGCATTGATTTAAATGTCCTCCCATACAACACAAATTTTATGATACAAAGAGTTTAGTAGTTTTTCCTTCCCACATTCACCATCTACCTTGCACACATTTGCCAATTTTTGTAATCTTGGTCTTACATTATTGTCTTGTATTGTATACCACATAATTCAAAATAAACTGTGGTGTTCAAAATAAACTTGGACATATCTCACCATTTCACAGAAATAGTAATGAGTCTAGAAGAAAGCTAATTAGAAAAACGTAATAAATAAAAGGGTAGAGTAAATGAATCTGAAAGACCCAGAGAAGCAGATACTTCTAAAGCAGAATCATTTGGATGCAGGATCTGGTTTCAGGTCACTGTCCTAACTCAAATCACTATAAATGAATTTTGCTTCTGTAAAGAGACAATAAGCTAAGAAAGCAAAATGAGGAAGGGATGATGAATGCTTGCCAGTAAACTGAGGCATAGTAGTAGTTAATGGAAACAGTAGAACTGAAAAAGAAACTAGTCTTTGGGTAGAAGAGAACTGATTCTGTGGAAAGATTAAATCAATAATATGGAAGGCAAACTTGAATAGCATTCCCCGAATACAGAATATAAGTGCAAAGGGATAAACATGATGAGAAGGAAAATGATGTGTAACAACAGGAAACAAGGCCCAACACATAGAAAATTTGGATTTTGAGGGAGAACTCAAAAATATTTTTAAAATTCACAATGTGCTTGGATCGAATCTTTCTCATATATAAGATAAAAATTGTGTACAAACCAGTATGTGCCAGATCACTACAATTCAAGCAACTACAATAATTAAAAGGCCAATACAATAGAGACACTCTAAAAATACAACTGGGATTATGATCACAAAAAACATTCAGGTAGATAAAATTGTATGCAGAAACATAAAATTCAGGGTAAACTGAGACTGTGCTGCAATACCAAACACTAGTGAAAATGGAATTATGCTAGCTGATTTTACAGCTTTGAGAGGTAGTTTTATGATCCCTCAATTTATTTTTACGTATTCAATTGTAAGAGTAACTAAAACAGATTTTTATTTATGAAAAGGCTTATAAAATAGACCTCCCCTGAAACACTGTTGACAAAAATATCCTTAAAGATGGATTCCAACTAAATAAAATACTATCATTTACTGAAGCATAAATGTTAGTCACCCTTCTAAGAACATTATGTGCATTAATTTAATGTGTATGACAGCTGTAAGAGTAAGTTACTATTCTTCTCCTCATTTTATAGAGTAGGAACCAAAAACAGAGTATCTAAGTAATTTTCCCAAGGTTACATGCCTGGTAAATGATAAAAATTGCATTTGAAATCAGACACTTTCATCTAAAGCTGGTGACATAGCATCATGTTATTCTACTACGTTAATTATAATAAAAGAGCTGAAAATTGGGTGATGGGAAATACAAATGAAAAGAATGGGTGGTAAAAACTGAGACTCTTTACATCTGAAATAATTCCATACTATGTCTGTACAAATGTTTATTAGAACACAATGCAAAATAATTAATGTAGGATTGTTTTTAGTTGTGATCCCATTTCCTTGTTGATGAAGAACAGACTCTACTCTTCCCATATTTCCTTTGCTCACTATAATCCAACTCTAGGAGGATCCTTGAAGTGCTAAATTGTTTGGAGGTTTTATGAAGTAGAATAAGAAGAAGTGAGGGGTGCCTGTGTGGCTCAGTTGATTAAGCAATGGACTCTGGATTTCCTCTCAGGTCATGATTTCACAGTTCCTGGGTTTGAGCCGTATGTCAGGCTCTGTGGAACCCGCTTGGGATTCTCTCTTCCTCTCTCTTTGTCCCTTCCCTGCTCTCTTTCTATCTCTCTCAAAATAAATAAATAAACATTAAAAAAAAAAAAAAAGAACCAGTAGAAGTGGGAGGAACAGATCAGGGGTAAAAAGCAAGTTAGGGAAAAGAAAAAAAGTCTGGGGGCAATTTTTTGTTGTGTACATGAAAGGAGAAGTATAAAAGAAATTCAGTGGGTACAGAGTGTTGATGAGGAAAAATGTCAGATAATTTTAATGAATGCTTTATGGGATATACATTTCCCTTACATTTTGTGTATGATTATGCACGTGAAACAAAATTAAATATCTTTAGGTGTGAGATCTCCTGAAGGTATGTTATCAACCTCAGTGTAACCACCACAAAAATACAATTTTCAAATTAAAATTCTATTTAGGAAAACATCCAAATAGTGAAAAATACACTGGAAAGGAAGGTCAGAGAAACAACAAAGAAAAAAAAAGAAAATTTGTAAACCAAACTAAAATTGTAGGCACAAACCCAGTCATATCAATAATTACACATATATATGTATGCATTATTGCATATATATAATAATCAAAGGCAGAGATTTTCAGAATGGATAAATAAAATAAATCCCAATTTTATATGGTCTCTAACTGACACACTTTAAATATAATTTCACTTTTGAGCACTCTTATCACAAACTCCGTAAAATTATTTGGAGAGGTTTCCATTTATTCTGTGCTCTGATTCAGTTTAAATTATAATCTTAAAAATTGGCAAAACTGCACTCTGTCTTTACATTATAATGATTACATGTAATACACACTTACATGAGAAAGCTCCAAGACTGTTATAATTTTAGTCTTAGTCAATTATATGTTTTATAAAAAATTAGGAAAGTGTCAAAAAAGAAAAGTTTCTGCATTTGTGCATTTATTTACCATTTCTTATGCTCTTTGTTCTGTTATAGGAACTCAGAGGGCCATCTGGTATCCTTTCCCTTTCAGCTGAAACAATTTTGTTGAGCTTTCTTTTAGTTCAGTTGTTTTGGTCACAGATTCTTTTTGTTTTATTTCTATCAAAAGTCTTTATTTTACTCTCAGTCATGAATTACATTATCACTGAAATTACAATTTGGAATTGATATCTTTTTTCCTTCATCAGTTTAAAAATGTCCACTCTCTCTTGTCTCCATCATTTTTGATTGACTCATTAATTGGACTGCTGTTCCATTGTGTGCTATATATCATTTTCCTTTTGCTGCTATCACAATTTTCTTTTTATCTCTGACTTTAAACACTTTGACTATGAGGTGCCTAGTATGGCCTTCTTCAGGTCTATTTGTATGTTCAATTTTATTTTTCAACATCTATCTACAAATCCTCTCCTAAGAATTTGGGAAGTTTTCACCCATGGCATCTTTCTTTTTAATTAAAAAAAAATTTAGTGTTTATCTATTTTTGAGAGAGAGAGAGAGACAGAGCACAGGCAGGGTAGGGACAGAGACAGAGGTAGACACAGAATCTGAAGAGGCTCCAGGCTCTGAGCTGTCAGCACAGAGCCCTATGTGGGGCTCAAAACCAGAAACTGTGAGATCGTGACCTGAGTTGAAATCGGATGCTTAACTGACTGAGCCACCCAGGCACCCACACCCATGACATCTTTTAAGAATTTTGTTTTCTGGGGCACCTGGGTGGCTCAGTTGGTTAAGTGACCAACTTCAGCTCAGGTCATGATCTGACACTTGGTGAGTTCAAGCCCCGCATCAGGCTCTGTGCTGACCACTCAGAGCCTGGAGCCTGCTTCAGATTCTGTGTCTCCCTCTCTTTCTGCCCCTCCCCCACTTGCACTCTTTCTCTCTCTCTCTCTCTCTCTCTCTCTCTCTCTCTCTCTCTCTCAAAAATAAACACAAAAGCATTTAATTAATTTTTTTAAAAGAATTTTTTTCTGTCCTATCCTCTTTTTCTGTCATTCTAGTTCCATGCACTTTTGACCTTGTGATGCCATTAAACATATACCTGAGGTCCCAGGTATTATTTGAAATATTGTTTCTTTCTGTTATCTTGGATTGTTTCTATTGTTCTTCTATCAAATTCATTTAGTCATTCTTCTGTCCTGTTCATTTGCCTAAGTCTACCCTAGTATAATTTTTTAAAGTTTATTTAGTTATTTTGAGAGAAAGAGAGAGAAAGAGGCAGAGAGAGAGGGAGGGAGAGAATCCCAACCAGCCCGTGTGCTGTCAGTGCAAAGCCCAATGCAGGGCTTGAACTCACAAGACTGTGAGATCATGACCTGAGCCAAAGTTGCACACTTAACCGACTGAGTCACCCAGGTGCCTCTACCCAGTAAAGTTTTAATTTCAGAAATTCTATTTCTCACTTCTAGAGTTTCCATCTCTTCTTCTTCTTATTACTATTTATATTTGATAAAAATACAGAGTGTTTAATTTGATTCAAGGAGAGAAAAGTGAATTTTAATATTGCTGTATTTATTTAAAAAGGAAAGACATTAAAACATTCATTAAAATATGATCTCCAGAAAAGATTATGAATGGGTGCTTTTATACACTGATGTTTTAAAAATATTGGCAAAATAAGAAAGTCCTTAGCTACATAGTGTAACTCACTAGCAACTTGAGTCTTAATTTTTGAATCTAAAGTTTGAACCTGATTTTAATAAGCCAGTTATTAACATACATTCATGTCTTCAATCTAGTTGTGATTGTCTTCTCTCATCTCTCAATACCAGACTACCAAATACGTAATGAAAGTGGGACACATGCAATATTTAGTGAATCGTCATCATAAGATAATTCCATATTTGAATTCAATGCTTTGTGGAAATGTTACCATTTAATAGAGCACAAAATCATTATTTCATAATTTGAAATAATATTTTGTTAACAGTTTCATGCACCTACAAACACATTATTTCTGTGGGTGGAAAACATTAAAAAATTCTTTATTGTAGGGCTACCAAGAGTTCTAAATAATTGAATGTGAATTATGTTTCTCAAGCTTCATTGATCAAGGGATTATTTTTCCAGGAATACTTAATGGATCCTGTATTTATTAAAGCTTCCATTCGAGGAAAACTAGTTTATAAATATTTCTCCTCTTGCTTATACCTAAAATTATATAAAGCATATTTTACTCACTTTCTGAAATGCTACCAATGATTTAAAAACAAATCTTTCAGTGATGACTGATATTTTGCTGTTGTTCTGATTTTGTGTGTATCTTAGCTCTTTGAAATGTGTGAATACTTAATTTTAGCTCATATTCTGAAAGCGAAACACTTGACATTCAGTGGCTTTTAGAATCTAGGATAAGATAGCCTTTCAACATATTCCATGCATAACATTTGACATTTTAAAAGAGCATTTAAAAAACTCCCTCTTTCAACTTTTAGACATTGCATTGTGAGGGCATGATGTCTGACATTGTTGCAACCATCTTGTGATAATGAGGGTGGAGAGAGAGAGAGGGAAAGAGGAAGAGGAACACAGGACAGATACAGCTGTTTATTTTCTTATGCGTTAGTAAGGTCAATAGGCCTGTATATAACCAGAATTTCTTGCTCAAGGCTGTAGCAAATGCCTGATAATCTTAACATATGGTGCTTTTTTTCACTTTAGAAAAATCTGGGGGGTCACTTCATTGTGCTGTGGGCAGTAGCATCTAAATATTGCCTCCTTAAACTCATCAGCAGAGAATTGGTTTCTGAAACCAACTTTATTATTATTATGAGAGGAAAACGGAGGGTTCCATGTCTTGCACCATTACATTTACTATACTTAACTTCTGCATATTGAATAGCATAATGCTTTTCTTTTCTTTTGTTTCTTAATGTTTATCATTTTTTGAAAGAAAGAGAGAATGCATCCTTACAAACAGACAGGGGGCAGGGAGAGAGGGAGACAGAGAATCCGAAGTGAGCTCTTCACTGACAGCAGAGACCCCAGTGTGGGGCTTAAACTCAGGAATCACAAAATCATAACCTGAGACAGAGTCAGGTGATTAGTTGACTGAGCCACCCAGACACCCCTATAATGCTCTTATTTTCATTTTTGCCTACTTTCTTTAACCATCTAAGTCACTTCCAGAAGTAATATTATCAGCATTTTTTTATTCACCTAGTAGGTGGTTTATTTGATTTATGAAGATTATGTATTTCTTATATCTTTTTAGTCTTAATTTGACAATTAAAGGAAACCATATATGACTTTGAGATTTCTCAGTGTTTAGATCTTAGACTGAAGACTTTTCATTATGTCAGTGTGATATTAATGGTACATTCAGTCTTGTCCTTATTAAAATTGACAGTTTTTCTTTTCTTTATTTTTTAATTCTAAATCCTCATACACAGTATTGGCAAAGAAAAATGTGCAAGAATTACAAGGCTATATTCATTAAAATCATCTCCATTCTTTGATCTTTCTAACTCAACATGATATCCTGCAGGATTTGACATCTAAGAGGAACAAAAGACTGCATTCATCAGTAGGATGAGACTGTATCCTGTATTCGTCAGCAGAATATGAAAACTGGAAATTGTAATCAATAAAGCACCCTTTACTACAGTCAGCCACTTTGCAGTTTTAGAGGGTTTGGGTGATAATTTACAGGTTGGTGTACATAGTATTACAATAAAGCAGTGGATAATGACTCTTAACTGTTATGTGGGGAAGGCAGAAGGAATTACCACTTGCCTTGGGAACAAAAGTCAAAATATGTAACGAGTTTCAGCTCAGAGTTTGTAGTTGTTTTTTTCTTCATAAAGACTCTGAAACTTAAAAAGTTTTTTTCAAACTTCAATAGTTTTTTTTTTAACTTCATATGATTAAAATGTTATAAAAACCTATTTGAAATGATAAAATGTGGACGAATACCAAAGCATATTGAGAATTGTATTTGTTTACTACAGACTTTGCTTTGGCATCCTGTCAGCATAAATGAACTAATCTGCTTATAAAAAATTACAGAAGGGTTAGATTATATTATTTTCATGGTACATACAGATATATGTAATAGCTAAA
The DNA here is from genome assembly GCF_028749965.1 of Puma concolor. Lineage (NCBI taxonomy): Eukaryota > Metazoa > Chordata > Mammalia > Carnivora > Felidae > Puma > Puma concolor. The sequence goes on from NC_141667.1 coordinate 179,271,425, forward strand.
ATATATAGTAGTCACCCCTCTCCATAAATTTGAATCCGCTTTTTCTAACCTTTGATATGGTCTCTTGGAAAACCCCTTGTTTCATCCCTTGGATTTAACATTCAACATTACTTACTTGGCTAAGAACCACATCTTTTTCCACGGATAAAATAAAAAAAAAGCCCTCTATTATTTTCTGAGAAACTATTCTGACCGGGTATTAGAACATCAGGCTGATACACACTGGGTCTAGGGAAATGGAGAAATTGCTAACCTAGCTGCCTTATGTGTGATGCTATGTGTAACATAGAACACCCAGATTCCAGTTTTCCCAAGTCAGATTACATAGAAACTTAAAGGCTTTATCAGGCAAACTCCTTAAGACGTATTCTTTTAAAATTCTCTATTTTAGATATTAAAAACATGCAAAAATGTATTCATTAAATTTGTAATGTTTTAAAAACATATATATAGTCATGCAACCATCACTACAATTATACATCACTGTAATTAGACCATTTCCATCAAATTAAAATGTCTACTCTGGCTTCTTCGCAGTCATGTCTTTCCTAATTATGCCCCCTCACATCTGATTTTAGTTCATAGAGTTTTGCCTTTCCCAGAATGTCATAAAAATTCAATTAAATGGCTTGGAGTCTTTTGTATATAAAGTATTTTACTTATCCTAATGCTTTTGAGCTTTATCCATATATCAGGAGTGCATTCTTTTTAATTGTTGAGTATTATGCCTTTGAATGGAGAAACCACAATCTTTTTATCCATATACATCAAGTGTTAGAAATTTGGTTTATTCCCAATTCTGGATATTATATGCAATATTTTAATTTATATTAGGATCACCAAAAATATTTAGCTGTAGTTTGTTTGCTTTGTTGTTGTTGTTTTTTTCTTTTGGTTTTCCTGATGATGTCTTTCTGCTCTTGATGTGTTACACTGTCAGGGTAATATCAATGTAATATTGCTTTCACAGAGAGATTTGGGAATTATTTCTACCTCAGGAAGAATTTTTGCAGAACTGGTATTATTTCTTTCTTAAATAGTTAGTAGAATCCATTGTTGAAGTCATCTGCATCTGCAGTTTTATTTACAGGAAAGATTTTAGTTATGGATTCAATTTCTTTAATTACTATGAAAATATGCATATCTATTTTTGTTGATTGAATTTAGGTAAATTCTTTATTGACAATAATATCTATATTGCTATTTCATAAATATCTAGCATGAAGTGTTTAGACCTTTGAAGTGTCATATGTGTTTATTCTTTTTTGTTAAGATACGGATTGTCTGCCATACATCAGTAGTCAGTTTTCTTAGCCATACACAATAGAGCTGTTTCTTTTAGAGCAGGCACAGAGATACTCCGGGTATTAAAGTTCAAAGTATCATTTCCCATAAACCAGATAATAACTATAAGTTGTATTTATGACCCTGAGCCAGAGTACAGTCTTGACAACCTTCAATCATCTCGTATCTTAAAATATCTTGAAACTTTTGAAATATATTGGCCAGTTATATATAGAAGTCCTTTAATTTGGATTTTTCTGATGACTTTCTCATCATTAAATTAAAGCTATACATTATTAAGTTGGATACTATGGACGTTGTGTTATCTCACAACCTCATATTGGGGGTACATTAAGTCTGTATATGTTACTAGTGCTATTAACCTTGATCATTTGCTTAAGGTGGCATCTGGCATGATATGAACTTAATATTTTTTCCCTTGGAACTTATGAGATGTGTTGGGGAGATATCTTGACACTATGTAAATACTCTGTTTCTGCTTAAATATTCACCTTTTAAATTTATCATCCATCAGTGCCTGTAGCAATTATTCCTGGGTTATTCTAAAGGTGGTATTTATTTTCTTTTACATCTATGAACCAAAATTCTTCTGTAAAAAAGAGTTGTTACTTCTGTGTATTTATTTACTCAGTTATTTTTTTTTTTTGTACAATTATGGATTCACATTTTTGGCTCTTTCAGGCTGATTCTTATGACATTTTTATTATTTATTTGTTTAGCAGTCCCTTGTATGAAATACAATGTGTTTGCAAATTTCTTTTTGTCTTTAGACTTAAAATATTTACCCAAGCCAATTCCTGTCTTTCTAATCCCTTTCAGAGTAGTTCTGTGATTCATTTGTAATACAGTTAGAGTCACTTATTATAGTCTACACTTCCTTGCCAAACATTCTAGTAGATTTTTTTAGATTTACCATTCAGTAAAATTTACATTTTGTGGTGTACAGTTTTATGAATTTCAAAAAATGCAAATAGTTGTTTATAATAACACAGTTACATACAAAATATAATATTACCTTCAAAATGGTATTCCTTTACATTAAACACATTCCATTCTCCTCCAAATCTTGACGACAACTAATTTTTTTTTTTGTCCCTATAGTTTTGCCTTTACCAGAGTGTTCTATAAAGGAAGCATATTTTGTTAGCCTTTGGGTCTAGAATAACCGCTTAGAAATACCTTAGGAATTTTCACTTAGAAAAATGCATTTATTATTCATTACTGTGCATTTATTATTCATTACTGCTGTTGTAACAGTTGTTAGTTTGCTCTTTTTCATTTCTGAGCAATATTCCATTGCGTAAATGTCTTAGTATATCCATTATATTAGGGTTCTCTGATCTCCTTGGATTTGTGGTTTGATGTGTGTCATTGATTTTAAGAAGTCTGTAGACATTGTTTTCTCAAACGTCTCTTCCACCCTATTCTCTCATTCTCTTCTCAAATTTAGAGTGCACATAAATTAGATGGATTGATAATGTCCCATGACTTTTGGATAATCTCTTCTTGTATTTTTTTCACTCACTTTTCTCTTTGTGTGTCTTTTTCAATAATCTATATTGACTTATCTTCAAGTTCACTGAATCTTTCCTTAACTGTGTTTAGAATACAGATGCACACAGCAAAAGAATTTCCTATTTTTTTTACTCTGTATATTATTTTTAGCATTTCTGCTTCATTGTTTCTTATAATTTCTGTCTGTTGAAATTGTCCATTTGTGTTTGCCTATTGAACCACCTTTTCCAATAGAGCATTTACCACAATATTAATAATAGTTATTTTATAGTCTCGGTCACACAATGACTATAACTTTGTCATAATTAAGTGTGGTTCTGATGATTGCCTCATCTCTTCAGAGTGGGTTTTTCTTTGCCTTTTCATATGCCTTGCAATTTTCCTGAATCCAGGCATCCTATCAGGACTGTAGAGATGAGTTTAAAAGCTTTTATGCCCGACAATGGTCATGGCCTTCCTTCTGACAGAACTTTATTGTAGGTGTTTGAGATAATCTAGGTTTAGAAATTGGAGCAGGTCTGAAGGTTGTTGTTGCTATGGCTACCACCACTATGCCCTAGGTTGAGTGTCTGTTCTTAAAAAAATAAAATGTATCCTTAGGTGTCAAATGTTCTTACTTTTGGAATTGAAAAAAAAAAAGTACAATTGCTTTTTAATGTCAAGAATATAGTTAATAATCCAAGGATTATTTTCTTCCTAAGAAAAGCCAAACCTAAATCTCAGTAAACATATTGCTTCAAAGAAGGAAGCACACAAAACCTTACAACATGCCTTCTCATGGTACATGTTCAGTTATTCATTTGAAATGCATTTAAAAAGCTTCATAAAATAGACTTGAAAAGAAGAATGGTTAGATAATAAATAAAGTGGATAATATATATTACAGATTCTGTTAACTCGAATTATCAGTAAAACTCAAATATACAATAATTTTACTGTGCTCAAATTGGACATAAAATAATTCAAACTGTATTAAGAAATGTCTATTATTATATAATACTCTTGTTTTAAAATGTATAATTGTATTACATTATTGTCTAGGTTGGTATTAAAGAGCTATTTTTAAAAATGTATAGGTATAATGCATATATATTTTCAGGGTAATGTCTGAAATAAAAAAGAAACCAAGTAATTAAATCAATAAGGAATTTTACTCAGCTTTTAACACAGAGAATATTTGTCATACAATTTTTTAAAAAAAAATTTTGATATTAGGTGAATTTGTGTTGTAATTGACTACAGAATTTGACTGAATTTTCAGAAGAATAATAAAAAGAACATGTAGGGCATGTGATGATTTAGTATACCCAAAATAAATAATACACTACAATCCCTTACCACCACCATATTTAAGATAATTAATAAATCTAGTTTAATTAATGAAAATAACTTAGACTTAGTGTTTAAAATACTAGTATATTAAAAACTTATATTAAAGAATGCTGTTATAGAGGTTGGTGGGTGGGGATGGGTTAAATAATAACGGGGATTAAGGAAGGGACTTGGTATGATGAGCAAGTGTTGTATTTGAGTGTGAAATCACTCAGTTCTACACCTGAAACTAATATTACACTGTATGTTAACTAACTGGAATTTAAATAAAAACTTGAAAAAAAATCATCATCCTGAAAAAAAAAAAGAATTCTGTTCTATTTTTTACCCTTCATGATTATACAAAGGAGTAGAAAATAATTGAAATTGTTGTCTGACATTTTTCATTAGTTGTTATTATTAATAATTTATAATCTATTGAATCTCTAGAGTAATTCATCCATGTTAAAAATAGTGGCATAAAACATTTTTATTTTAAATCTTTATAAATATAATATATTGGCAAATATCTACCATTGATCTTTCAGTGGATAATATCTACTTACATATAATCTCAGCAACAAACCTCTTGGTTCAGAAGTAGACAGTTCTTATCCAAATTTTATCAGAATATAAGAATTGAAAAAAGATCTGTTCGAGAAAAATAAAACAGTGAAATGATTTGAAATCGACAGATGTATATATTGACCTAAAATATGGCTTGACAAGTTGAATTTAACTTGCAGTTTTAAGGTTAGCATACAGAAATGAAATGAGGAAGAACGTCTATAGAAATACTTATCAGCGAACTATATGCACACAATGGAATTTGCATAAGATTTTTTCGATAAGCCATAGTTTAAGAAAACTAGGAAGATTAAGGTTATTTTTACTTTTGATTCCAATTTAACAACTAAAATTCCATCTCATTAGCATTAATTTGTCTTCACATTCTAGATTAAGTAAAATTATCACACAGCACAGTATGCGTTGTTTACCTGACTCAGCATTTACAAATTTCAGTTTCCTAAACTTCCCTCAGTCCACATTCTGATGACGCAACTACTAATTGTAATTGTGCTTTTCTAGAAGTCATTTTATTATTTTATTTTATTTATTTATTTTATTTTTTAGAGGGAGAGAGAGAAAGCTCATGTGTGCTAGCATCGGGAAGGGATAGAGAGAGGAGACAGAGGATCTGCAGTGGGTTCTGCACTGAAAGCAAAGAGCCCAATGTGCAGTTAAGAACTCACGAACCCTGAGATTATGACCTGAATCAAAGTCAGATGCTTAACCAACTGAGCCTTGTAGGTGCCCTACTGTAACTAATTTTAATATCTTATAAATTTACATTCCTCCTGGTGGCAGAGACCAAATTTTCCATCAATTCAAATATACTGCCTTTTAGTAGAGCTTCATCATATTTTTAGGAAAGCTTGTATACCCTAAGGTGACATATTTGAAGACATTGAAATACCTTACCATCACCATATTTAAGATAATTAATAAATCTAGTTTAATTAATGAAAATAACTTAGACTTAGTGTTTAAAATACTAATATATTAAAAACTTATATTAGAGAATGATGTTATAGAGGACTTTAAAGTCATCTTTACTCGGGGCGCCTGGGTGGCGCAGTCAGTTGAGCGTCTGACTTCAGCCAGGTCACGATCTCGCGGTCCGTGAGTTCGAGCCCCGCGTCAGGCTCTGGGCTGATGGCTCAGAGCCTGGAGCCTGTTTCCGATTCTGTGTCTCCCTCTCTCTCTGCCCCTCCCCCGTTCATGCTCTGTCTCTCTCTGTCCCAAAAATAAATAAATGTTGAAAAAAAAATTAAAAAAAAAAATAAAGTCATCTTTACTAAAATTCCGTATCATTCTTTAAGTCTTTAAAGTCATCTCTCCTTTTAGGTGTCATGGATAAGTTCATGATCCTGTCTGCCCTTGGCTATCTGTCCATGTGGATATCTGTTAATAAATCATTTGTTATTGTACGTTAACTATATTCTTCCTTTCTGCAGAATCTATCTGTTCTTTGTCTGCCACACTGTGGGCATGAGAACTTGTCTTCTGCTTCTGTATTCAGAGAAGCATGTAAGTCACTGCTGGGTTACCTTCCCAGACTTACTGTGCATTCATTGATTCTCTGAGGTTTTGCTGGCTCCAGTGATCAGAATTCAGAGCCCCTAATCATGAAACCTAATAACTTATCTTGCTACTTACTTGCCATCTTTTATTTCTTCCTCTTAGCAATGGGAATATTGTGCTAATACAAGAAAAGTGCATCAGAGTGACTGGTTTGTTAGTTTGTTTTTTTCATGATCATGGTTTTGTTTTGTTTCTCAAGTATGTCATTAATTCCTGAAGTATTTACCAAGTTACTTTTGTCCCCTTAGAGCCCAGGTTTGAAAACCAAAGACATGTATGATTAGTATTTCATTTTCTAGACTGTATGACTATCTTGTTAGATGATTATTGGAAATGGGGCTAATTGGAAGCTACTATTACTCTTGTTGGTTGTACTGTTTGTTTTTGTTAATGTTAGGGCTGTTGGACCTTGTTTAGCTTAACACACATATCGAGGAAAAAGAATGGTTGAAGTGAGACATCAGAGGATCCCTAATGCCACATAGAATTTCAAGGAGATTTATAAAATTATTTCATTTGTACTTTAAAAAAGCAAGAAGGAGACCATTTTTGAATGGCTTTGCTGTCTCCTTGCTTTGGCATAGATATTAAAAGATGGTTCAGTAGAATGTTGCCCACTTCTGCCAATGTCCTGGTATTTCATGTGCTTAGTGGCCACAGTGATGTGGACCTTCATTCTGTATCCACACAGTATACTTTTCCAAGGGCAAAGCCTGGACCTTGGCATCATATAGAGTTTTCCATGTCTGAAATTTCACACTTTCTAATCACAATTGATTTCCGGTTAGCTTAGGGTTTACCACTGAATATTTACCTAAGGTGATAGCCTTAGCCTGGGTTTCCCTCAAAAGTATAGCCTGAGGAAAGAACTTATATGTGGGTCGTTTTTGTGGAAAATAACCTCGAAGAACATATGAGGGACTTGAGAGAGGAGTGAAGGAATGAGGAAAAGTAGTACTAGATGTCTTATTCAGTATTATTAGTGTCACTGGAAAACTGGACATTACTCCTACCTGAGACCTTTTAAGGAGGATAGAGACTGCTTCTCAGAAGTGTGCACTGGAGTACTGGGCAGGAAGAAGTACTTACCCATCGGCTTTTGTTTCCACTGAGTGGCGATTGGCTACAGTATTAACATATTTTAGTTTTACATATCTGTGTGCTGAGTGGGCTTCCTCCAGAGTCCACTTCATCAGAGAAAGCCCAGAGCAGAGAGTAATACTGTGCTGTTGGCAGAGCAGAAAATATTGTAGATAACTTGATTTCAGACATTCCTGAAACTGTCTGCAAAAGCTGTGGAAGAACCAGAGAGGAAGCAAGCAAAGGTGGTGTGACAGCAAAAGCTGTCACGGAGTGACACCTTTCTTCTGAAGGCCACAGAAGATTGGTTAAAATAAAAAAAAAAAAAAAAGTTTTAGTAAAGAAAGAAACATAAGATTTATGCTTGATTACAAAAAAAAAGCATTACCAACTTGTAGAAGATTGACTAGAGAGCAAGGTAGAATAAAAATAGATCTAGGGAGACCTGTCTGGATTATAAGGGCCTAAATTACTTCAGAAATCTAAGTTTAATATCAAATTTCTATTGATTTATTTGTTCTGATTTCAATATTCTCATGATTTACAATTACTGTGTAAAAGTTAAAAATTAAGAGAACATATTTCTTTCATAGTATTTCTGGAATATGGGTGCTCATATTTCTATAAAATAGGATATACAGATAATGTGTTTTTCTCATTTCTTTGCTAAAAATTCACTTCTAAAAGTATCATTTAATCAGTTCATTCACAAGCTCTAAATTCCATCAGTGTCCAAACTGGAGTTGAATTAGGCTCAAGTTGAAAACTAGATAGTTCAAACCCTATGCTTACCCCCCACACCTTGGAATAGCTCAAGTTGCTGGTGTTGTGCATGACCAAGGGAGATGAAAGACATAAAGGTTAAAAAGACAGAAGTTTAGGTATCCCAAAATAAGCCCACCATCATAGAATTAGCCCTTAAATACACCATCACCATACCAAGGCCTAGAATCATTTCTTTTTCTTGCTTGTTTCTCATAGCACATCATGTGACTTCTTTAATTTCAGGACTAAATTTGAAGTTGCTGAAAATAGCCTGCAGAGAAGTTTAGCGAATGATAAATGGAAACAAAAAATGGAAAAGAGCACCAATGTCAAAACTCTCTATTTAAACATCATCACTTAAAATCTTATGAAATCTTCCAGTCCATGAGCATGGAATGTTTTTCCATTTCTTTGTATCTTCTTCAATTTCCTACATAAGTTTTCTATAGTTTTCAGCATACAGATCTTTTACATTTTTGGTTAGGTTTATTCCTAGGTATTTTATGGTTCTTGATACAATGGTAAATGGGACTGATGTCTTGATTTCTCTTTCTGTTGCTTCATTATTGGTGTGTAGAAATGCAACCAATTTCTGTACATTGATTTTGTATCCTACGACTTTGCTGAATTTGTGTATCAGTTCAGAAGCTTTTTGGTGAAGTCTTTCAGGTTTTCCATGTAGAGTATCATGTCATCTGCAAAAAGTGAAAGTTTGACTTCTTTTTTGCCAATTTTCATGCACTTTATTGAATTTTTTTGTCTGATTGCTGATACTAGGACTTCCATGCTCATGGATTGGAAGAATAAATATTGTTAAAATGTCAATACTACCCAAAGCAATATACATATTCAATGCAATTCCAATAAAAATTGCATCAACATTCTTCTCAAAGCTAGAAAAAATAATCCTAAAATTTGTATGGAACCACAAAAGACCCTGAATAGCCAAAGTAATGTTGAAAAAGAAAACCAAAGTGGGAGGCTTCGCAATTCCAGACTTCAAAAGCTGTATTACAAAGCTGTAATCATCAAGATGATATAGTATTGGCACAAATCAGACACATAGACCAATGGAATAGAATAGAGAACCCAGCATTGGATCCACAAATTTATGGCCATCTGATCTTTGACAAAGCAGGAAAGAGTATCCAATGGAAAAAAAGACAGTCTCTTTAGCAAATTGTGCTGTAAGAACTGGACAGTAACACACAGAAGAATGAAACTGGACCCCTTCTTACACTATACACAAAAATAAACTCAAAATGGATGAAAGACCTAAATGTCAGACAGGAAACCATCAAAAGTCTAGAGGAGAAAACAGGCAACAACCTCTTTGACCTCAGCCGCAGTAATTTCGTGCTCAACACATCTCCAAAGGCAAGGGAGTTAAAAGCAAAAATGAACTATTGGGACCTCATCAAGATAAAAAGCTTCTGCACTGCAAAAGAAACAGTCAACAAAACTAAAAGGCAACTGACAGAATGGGAGAAGATATTTGCAAGTGACATATTGGATAAAGGGTTAGTATCCAAAATCTTTAAAGAATTTACCAAACTCAACACCCAAAAAACAAATAATCAAGTGAAGAAATGGGATGAATAGACACTTTTCCAAAGAAGACATCCAGATGACAAACAGACACATGGAAAGATGCTCAATGTCACTCATCCTCAGGGAAATACAAAGCAAAGCCACACTGAGATACCACCTCACACTGGTCAGAGTGGCTAAAATGAACAAATCAGGAAACAACAGGTGCTGGTGAGGATGTGGAGAAATGGGAACCCTCTTGCACTATTGGTGGGAATGCAAACTGGTGCAGCCACTCTGGAAAACAGTGTGGAGGTTCCTCAAAAAATTAAAAATAGAACTACCATATGACCCAGCAATAGCACTACTAGGAATTTATACAGAAGATACAAAAATGCTGATTCGAAGGGGCACCTGCACTGTAATGTTTATAGCAGCACTTTCAACAATAGCCAAATTATATAAAGAGCCTAAATGTTCATCAACTGATGCATGGATAAAGAAGATGTGGTTTACATATACAATGGAATACTACTTGGCAATGAGAGTGAAATCCTGTCATTTGCAGCAATGTGGGTGGAACTGGAGGGTATTATGCTAAGTGAAATAAGACAGAGAAAGACAGATATCATGTGTTTTCATTCATATGTGGATCTTGAGAAACTTAAAAGAAGACCATGGGGAAGGGAGGGGGGAAAATCGTCACAGACAGAGAGCAAGGCAAACCATAAAGACACTCTTAAATACAGAGAACAAACAGGGTGGATGGGGAGGCAGGGAAGAGGGGAAAATGGGTGATGGGCATTGAGGAGGGCACTTGTTAGGATGAGCACTGGGTGTTGTATGTAAGCACCGAATCACAGGAATCTACCCCCAAACAAAACCATGAGCACACTGTATGCACTGTATGTTAGCCAACTTGATAATAATTTATATTTAAAACAAAAATAAACAACAAAAACCCCAAAGCAAACAAACAAAAAATCTTATGAAATCTTAAGTTATCTAAGTACATTTTTTATCACAACCCAAATCCAAATAACTTCTATTTAATTGCAATTTTCTGTAAGAAACTATTTAAAAAAATACCTTATAAGAGAGAGATAAAAAAGTTAGATACAAATATTGTTTCCTTTTTATGATAATTGGAAACATAATTACTGTACAGCATTTTAAATAATTGTATGCAAAAAGAAGAAATGTATTCACCTATATTCTAACCTCAAAACAATTTATGAATGATTGATTTTCCACAAGTATACACATGGACATTGTTTATGTTTTTACATTTCTCAGTAAAATTAGAGATGTTTAGTAAACAGCCATATTTTACATAATAATGACTTGTACTATCTTTGGTTTTTATTTTTCCAATGAAATCATTCAGAAATCCTCCTTATTTCTTAATTATTTTAGCAAGTACCTCACTACCCTTTTTCTCCACCTATTTCGAATTTAAGTCTTAGTACTTTAATTACACATAGATGAAACTCCTAAACCACAGGGCTTTCAGTTCTTTGGACTTGTCTGTTCTAGTGATCTTGTCCATTATACCTCAGGTTCACTTCTTTTCAGACTTTGGCAATACCAATAAATGCAACCCTTGTATAGTATCAACTTATACACTCCACTCTCTGACCACTATTTCCTGTATTTTTTGCTCACTATCTATTACCATGAAGTCAACAATTTTTCTACATTGCCAGATTTTCATAGTCTCTTCTTCTCTTATGGTCTTCTCACCCCTGTTTACTCAGGTTAAGTTCCATGGCGAATCTGTATAAGCATTCTTACATATCTTACATACAACTGAAAATAATTTGCTCTTCTGTTAGGTTTTCTTACTTGATTAGCAACGTCCTAATGCTATTTAAATCAACTCTTCACTAGTTTTGTGACTGCTACAGTGAACCGAACCTGAATGTGGCCAGAGAAAAACATACAAGTATACAGTAGTGAGTGATCTCACTTTAAATTTATGATGATAAATCTGTTCGTGAGCAGTCATACTGCATTTCCCTAGATTTGTTTTCTCCCCTATAAACTTCACCACACTTTCTACTTTCTCTTCATATTTCCAGACTTTATCAGCCACCTAAATTTTCAGCTCATTACATTGTATTCTTTTTTTAACTTAAATAATTAAAACACTCACAAAAATACACATAAACATTTGTGGAATCCTGAAAATCTTCGTATAGTATTAAGCTGCTAATTTCCTGCAAGATTTTTAATAATAGATTTTCCATATATTATAATGTTATATATTGCAATGAAGTTATGAGAAAATTTAGAAATCTTCTTCAATCATGGTTTAAGACTAGATCTCACAGAAAAATTCCAGTGGATTCTAGACTTTCCTTTTCATAATGTACAATCATTGCTATGTTTTAAACTATTTCTGAAGAATTTTCTCCATTTTAGTTGTTAAAAGTAACCACTAACAGCCATTTGAATATAGCTATATATACCTGTAACTCTTATATTCAAGGCTTATATCATAGGTGAAAGTACAGACTCTGGAACAGACTTTGCTTTCACATCACTTCTTCCTATAATGGAAGAAATTTATTTTATTCTGCAGTCTCTTTTACTTTAACACGTAGTTAGCAGTAATGCTTACATCCATGCACTGTGGTAAGACTTAAGTGTGAAAATCCCTAGCAGCATTTAAGATAATACTCTACACATTATAAACTTTTACTGTTCCTTAGATATATTTATTAATATTATCCATAGTTTTTGGTATTATTAGCAAGTCCGTACTAAGTTCATGTTCAACTCCTTGTTCAGGAGTGAAGAAGAGAATATGTCTACAAAGTGTTAACTAAATTCTTTTTGTATTAATCACATTTAAAAAATATTTATTTAGTTTGAAAGAGAGAGAGAAGAAGCTCAGGGGAGGGGCAGAGAGGGAGGAAGGCAGATAATCCCAAGGAAGCTCCACCCTGTTGCCCAGAGACCCACAGAGGACTCAAACTTACCAACTGCGAGATCATGACCTGAGCTGAAATCAAGTTAGTTGCTTAACCAACTAAGCCACCAAGTTATAATATTCTGATCTACTTACATGTGGGCTATATTTTCATTTAGTCTTGACACATTAGCCCTAGCTGTGTTTAAAAGAATATAACTTAATTTGTACTATTTCTAACCAGCAAGAAGAAAAAAAAAATATCTTCATTCATTATTTTAAATTTTACAATCATTTTTAAGAATATGAATAGTGAGTTCTGTTTTACTAGTAAGTGATAAAAACAATTTGTTAAAGTAGATAGATTTGAAGATAACGGTGCAGTATGTATTTACAGACTTTGTCATATATCACCATAGATGGGTTGAAATTGCTCGGCTAATGCAATAGGAATAATGAATTGTAATCAAAGATATATTCATATTATTAAAGTTTACTCTTTGTGAAATATATTATTAAATATTTAGTGCTTTTACTTTGAAAAGATTAGCAATAATCTTCCGAAAAAAACTGTTTGCAGAACTAATATATATATATATATATATATATATATATATATATATACTGTATTTTGAAATACATTCAAGGTTATTTTCCTGATGATGTGATGAATTTTCTTTCTCACTGTTGCTCTTATGTTCACTCTTTTTTTTCTCTCTTTTCTAGAAAAGTAAAAACTTAATTATAAAATATTGACATTTACCAAAATACTTTAAGGAATCAAAAACAATAAATGAGCTGTGTGGACATAACTTATCAATTAAACAAGAACTAGTTTAGGAAACAACCTATAGATGTTTGAGTGTACATATGATAGTAACAAAACACAATTAATTTCAAATATGTCTGGAATGGAGATAACCTGAGCTCTAAGGTAAGAAATATATTTCAAGGTTGGAAAAGAATGGTAAATTAAAGTAGAAATATTTTGATGAAATGCTTTTTGAACAATAAATCCTGGAAATGTCAAGAATGACTCTGAGTAGAATACGTTATACTTTGTATGTAAGACATAATACAACAGACAGCATGAAGTAGAAGACTTGAATATGCTGAAAATGTTTTTGTTGTCATAAGACATTTTGTTTATGAAACAAAGAGTTCTGAAGAATAAAGTAAAACATTTAGGTGGCATAAATCTTCTTTATGGTACATTTTATGAAAACCTATGAAATTTTTTTTTCTGTTCCATAAGTTAGAATTTCTTTTAAGACTTTGAGAAGAAATATCTGTTTTTCTCTTCCTTTAAACAACACTGTGTAAGAAAAAACTTATGTGAGGTTATGAAATGGAATTAATTTCTATTGATGTCTAGTATGTACCAAATGCTTTGAATGATTTTTTGAATTTCCCTTCAAACCAGTGCCACTTCTATTGTTTTCTGACTTAGGAATGGAAAGAACCATCTGTAATGTTTTAGGTACCACAATCCTTCACACTTTATTCTCCCTTAACCTAGATACTTCCAAATCTAACCCTTTACTAAAACGTAATGACTTTACTTTTTCTTGAATCAGTCTCCTGCTCTGTGTCCCTTTGAAGAAATCTTTGAATTTCTATCATACTTTGCCCTGGATTTTGTAATAGGCATCAAAATGATCTCTATATTTGTACAATGTATGTCACAATCATTCTTCATGATGCAGTCATGGTGTTTTTTTATTTTGTTTTGCTCTGTTTTTGCTTTTATTATTTGGTGGGGTGGAAACCAATCAGATCATGCCATCAATGTCTGCTGCTTGTTTACACTTAAAATAAACGTTTATGTTATAAAGACCCAGACCTTCTAGATCACAACTACTTCTCTAGACTTAATCTAGCACAAGTCCCTTCTTTGTTTACTTCAGTCCTCCCCCAGGCCTTTTGGATATGAAAACTTAACCCAGAGCATGGTGGTTTCATTTAATGCAAAAATAATGAAATAAAATTAGACTTAAAGATTTTCATTTTGGTGAAAAAAAATGCATGCTGAGAAATTTTTTATTATCTCTATTTGAAGGTAAAAACAGTACCTAGCTTCTGGAAGTGTTCTGCTGGTTAAATGAAGTAATACAAGTAAGGTGCTTAGAACAGTACTTGGCATAGAGCAAATGCTCATTAAGTATTTATTATTCCAGAAGTAACATTGTAGTGATCAATATCACCTGATCTGGAGACAGACTGCAGGTATAAAATCCCTGCTGACTTAGTATACATGGCTGTGAGTAAGTTACTTAAATTCCTTACCTCAGTGCTTTTTAATGTAAATTAAAGATAATAATAATTCCTATGTCATAGAATTGCTGTGAGGGTGAAATGTACTAATAAACTGGGAGTTATAGATCTATGTCTTCCAAGTTTTAAGCACTATATAAGGATTTTCTTTGTTTTTTCCAAGTTTTTATTTAAATTCCAGTTAGTTAACATGTCGTATAATATTAGTTTCAGAAGTAGAACTTAGAAACATTTTATACTGTTATTTTAAATTATTGTTATCATTATTAAATGTGTAATATAAATTTATAAATGTAATTTCTCAAATTACCAATGTAAAAATAATTTTACAAGCTATAAATGGAAACATTAAGATTTTTATGAATATCTCTTATATGGACAAATAGGGGTGATCTTGAATAAACCAATCCTCATTCCACTCTGGTAAGTGTGGTTAAGATGTGTCTTCTCAAATACCGTATGATTTCACTCCTATGGATTCTAAGAAACAAAACAAATGAACAAAGAAAAAAAGAGACAAACAAAAAAGCAGACTCTTAAGCTATAGATAGCAAACTGATGGTCACCAGAAGGGAGGTAGGAAGGGATGGGTGAAATAGGTGAAGGGGATTCAGAAAGGGTACACTTACCATGATGAGCACTGAGCAATGTATAGATTTGTTGAATCACTATAGTGTACACGTGACACTAATATAACACTGTTAATTATACTGGAATTGAAATTTTACAAGTTAAAAATAAAAAGTTCTGTTAAAAAGAAAAAAAAGATGTATCTTCTTCTTAGCTTCAGACAAGGGTATACAGAATTTCTCAGGAGAAGATTCCTTCCAGCATTTCTCATCTTCCACAAGTTTTGTGTTACAAAGTCTAAATTCCAAGTGAGTGTGGGCAAGAGGTTAAGAGCTACCTTCATCAACCCATCCATGGCTCATACGTGTTGGTTTTATGCCTATTACAGCAAAAAATTATTCTCAATTGTCTGTCTGTACCTTAGTGTGCTTTTAGGATAGAGGTTCCATGTCAGGAGAGGTAAGCCAGGTAGAAGGATACAATTCCTACCTAGCACTTTGTTTATGAACAATGGTTTAAATCCAAGATAATCTCTGTAGTAGTGGTTCAGAGATATATCCAGGGGCAGAGTGAGGCCATAAGAATAGAGAGCTCAGCAACAAAAACCATCCCTATAAAGGAGTCAAATTTAATTGAATTAATATAGATTAATTTATGCCTCAAGGAACTGTCAAAAATAACAGGGAAATCAGCCAGAAATTACCAGCCAGCAAGAAAGCTATCAACTAAGTGTGATATGACCAGAAGCAGACAAAGACAACGTAACAGATCAGGGAAAGAAATGATCAAAAGGAGCTTAGTTAAACCATTCTCATTCCAGAATGACAGAGCTCATGCCCAAGATTGCACTATCTGAGGAGTGAACTCAGGGGCTGGACACTGTAGTAGACACATAATTTATTTTTAAAAGTGCAACTAAGTCAATAAACACACAACAATCAGTCCTAGAAAAGGAGGTGAGTGGGGCGCCTGGGTGGCGCAGTCGGTTAGGCGTCCGACTTCAGCCAGGTCACGATCTCGCGGTCCGTGAGTTCGAGCCCCGCGTCAGGCTCTGGGCTGATGGCTCGGAGCCTGGAGCCTGTTTCCGATTCTGTGTCTCCCTCTCTCTCTGCCCCTCCCCCGTTCATGCTCTGTCTCTCTCTGTCCCAAAAATAAATAAAAACGTTGAAAAAAAAATTTTAAATAAAAAAAAAAAAAGAAAAGGAGGTGAGTATCCAGATTTGCTGCAATATACTATCTAAAGTATCTAGTTAAAAGAAATAGTAAGAAATGAAGAAAACAGATAATTGTGATTTATATACAGGAAATACAATAGAAACTGCCTTTACGAGGAATTAGATGTCATACTTAGCTGGGAAAGATCTCAAAGCAGCTATTATAAGTATCTTCAGAGAAATAAAGGAACCATACTTACTATACTAGTATCTTGTTGAGAATTTTTGCATCTATGTTCATCAGATTTGGCCTGTAATTTTCCTTTTTAGTGGGGTCTTTTTCTGGTTTTGGAATCAAGGTATTGATGGCTTCATAGAATGAATTTCCTTCCATTTCTATTTATTGGAACAGTGTCAGAAGAATAGGTGTTAACTTTTCTTTAAATGTCTGGTAGAATTCCCCTGGGAGGCCATCTGGCCCAGGACTCTTATTTCTTGGGAGACTTAATTACTGATTCAATTTCTTTACAGATTATGTGTCTGTTCAAATTTTCTATTTCTTCCTGTTTCAGTTTTGGTAGTATATAAGTTTCTAAGAATTTGTCCATTTCTTCCAGATTGCCCAGTTTGTTGGCATATAATTTTTCATAGAATTCTCTTACAATTGTTTGTATTTCTGTGGTGTTGGCTGTGATCTCTTTCATTTGTGATTTTATCTATTTGAGTCCTTTCTGTTTTCTTTTTGATAAATGTAGCTAGGGGTTGATCAATTTTATTTATTCTTTCAAAGAAAGAGCTCTTAGTTTCGTTCATCTGTTCTACTGGTTTTGGGGGGCTTTGTTGTTGTTGTTGTTGTTTGTTTCTATATCTATTTCTGCTCTAATCTTTATTATTTCCCTTCTTCTGCTGGATTTAGGCTTTATTTGCTGTTTGTTTTCTTGCTTCTTTAGGTGTAAGGTTAGATTGTGTATTTGCGACCTTTCTTGCTTCTTGACGTAGGCCTGGACTGCAATATATGACTGCCTTTGCTGCATTCCAAAATATTTGGGCTGTTGCATTTTCATTTTTATTAGCTTCCATGTATTTCTAAATTTTTTCTTTAAATTCCGATTTAACCCATTCATTCTTTAGTAGGATGTTCTTTAGCCTCCATGTATTTGAGGATTTTCCAAAATTTTTCTTGTGGTTGACTTCAAGTTTCATAGCATTGTGATGTGAAAATATGCATGGTATGATCTCAGTCTTTTTGTACTTGTTGAGGGCTGATTTGTGACCCAGTCACATAAATCACATATTCTGGAGAATTTTCTTGTGTACTCGAGAAGAATGTATATTCTGCTGCTTTAGGGTGAAATATTCTGAATATATCATTAAGACCATCTGGCCCAGTGTTATTAAAAGCCATTGTTTCCTTGTGGAGTTTCTGCTTAGATGATCTGTCCAATGCTGTAAGTATGATGTTAATACTACTATTATGGTATTATTATCAATGAGTTCCTTTATATTTCTTTTTAATTTAATTTTAATTAATTTAAGTAATAATAAATTAATAATTAATTTTATTAATAGTAAATTAATTAGTTTATGTATTGGGGTATCTCCAAGTTGGAGGCACAAATATTTACCATTATTAGATCTTGATGGGTAGACATTATGATATAATGCCTTCCTTCATCTCTTGTTACAGTCTTTGTTTTAAAGTCTAGCTTATCTGATATAAGTATGACTACTTTGGCTTTCTTTTAACACCCATTAGCATGATAAATGTTTCTCCATCTCCCCACTTTCAATCTACAGTATCTTTAGGCAGAATATGGATGGATCTTCTTCCTTGATTCATTCTGATACCCTGTGGCTTTAGATTAGAGCATTTAGTCTATTTACATTCAGAGTGATTATTGAAAGATATGAATTTAGTGCCATTGTGTTGGCTGTAAAATTAGTGTTTCTGGTAATGTTCTCTGGACCCTTTTAGTCTTTGCTGCCTTTGGTCTTTTTCTGTTTGTTTGTTTGTTTGTTTGTTTGTTTTCCCTCCAAAGAATCCCCCTTAAAATTTTTTGAAGGGTTGGTTTAATTGACAAACTCCTTCAGTTTCTGTTTGTGTGGGAAACTCTATCTCTCCTTCTATTTTGAAGGACAGCCTTGCTGGATAAAGAATTCTTGGCTGCATATTTTTACCATTCAGCATGTTGAATATATACTGCCACTCTTTTCTGACCTGCCAAGTTTTGTGGACAATTATGCTAGAACCTGATCTGTCTTCCCGTGAAGGTTAAAGACTTTTTTCCTTTGCTGCTTTCACGACTCTTTCCTTGTCTGTGTATTTTGTGAATTTGAATATGATATACCTTGGAATGGTTGGCTTTTGTTGAAATTAATGGGAGCTCTCTGTGCTTCATGGATTCTGATGTCTTGTGTCCTTCGTCAGATTAGGGAAGTTTTCAGCTGTAATTTGCTCACATAAACCTTCTGCCTTTTTTTTCTCTCTTCATCTTCTGGAACTCCTATTATATGAATGTTATTCCTCTTTAATAAGTCTCTGAATTCTCTAAGTCTTGTATCATGATCTTTGGCCTTTGTATCCCTCTTCTTTTCAGTTTCGTCATTTTCCATAATTTTATCTCCTATATCACTGATTCACTGCTTTGCTTCATTCATCCTTGCCATCATGGCAAACATTCAAGATTGCATCTCAGGGAAACCTTGTGCACATTTAATGAGAATGTAAAATGGTACAGCTATTATGGAAAGCATATGGTGGTTCTTAAGAAAGTTAAAACTAAGATTACCATAATGCCCATCAATGTCATTTCTGGGTATATAGCCAGAATAACTAAAAGCAGGATCTTAAAGAGATTTTTAGATACTTATGCAGACTATTAGCAAGTCCTGTTCTACCTTTAAAAAGGTCACAGCCCACACTGCTCATCACCTCCATACTACCACCATGGTCATTCCATCATGATCTGTAGCATCTGCCCCAGCCTCCATCCCACACAATAACCTGTTGTGGTTTTTTGTTTGTTTGTTTCTTTGTTTGGTTTGGTTTCTTTTGCTATAAATATAGCTGTATTTTTATCACTGAAAAGTGAGTAGTAATCACTTGAGCATTCACTCACATCAGTGAGTAGCAATCTTCCCTTAAATTGAGTTTTCCATTTATATTATGTATCACCTAAGACTAAGAAAAGAAAACAGATTATTTCAAAAATTACAAAAGGTTTCTGGTTTAAAATGGAGTCTAGTAGCACTCTCCTTCATTCTTAAATGCCTTCTGACAGAAGGAGAGGATGAATTCTCTAGAGAAGGAATGAAATAATAGCACCTTAAAATAAACATGGGTGCCATGTCATTCCTAGAAGTTAGAAAGTAAGTGGGACAAGATTAATAGGGAAAGACAAACAAGGGTCTTCCTGTGATGAAAGAATGCCTGATTTGTAGAATTTATGTATCCATATCTCATATGGTGCCAAACTTAAGAGGAGACCTTGGGCTTAGAATTATACAATGAGACTATAGCATTTTTGATCTTTTACTACTATTATAAATGCTTGTACTCTCTCTAATACCTTCTGTAATCTCTATAGCTCAGTGTGCACATTTGAAAAGAAAATCAATAGAAAGCAGTCAATGTCATTCCTAAACTATAACAGCCTTTTGATGATAAGAGTGCTATATGTGAGGGGTATATGCCCATAATGAAATTTAATAAAATTTCATGCAAAAAACGGGTATATTTTTCAAATGATATGCTATGTGCTGGGAGACCATTCGCAAGAAGGCAACGTGGCACAGTGTCTTCAGGAATCAGAAGGGCCGAGTTGGACTCTCAGCATATATCTATATGAAATGAGACTTCCTGACACTGGATTCCATAAAAAAATAGCTCTCCATCATATGATTAACCTGAAGGTAAGAATGACATAACATGTAACCTGTTCTATTGAAGAGTCCATTTTCCACTTGAACAGAGAGTAGATAATCATAAAATTTTAGGAATTATTCAGAGAATGTAAGCATACCTTGTAGTAAACCTTAAATATAAAGTTTTTAGTGAAGATTTTATAGCAAACAAATAAATATAATAAATCTAAATACCCCTAGAAATTTCATGTTAACAGAAGAATTGAGATAAATGAAAATATATGTTTTATGGAAAATAACCATTCTGATAGAGAAAATGACTAAAATTTAGAATTTCTCAATAGAATTTTTTGAAAATTTACCCAAAAAATTCTTGTTAAAAAAACAAACAAAGGTTTTACAGTTTAGATTATTTATGGTTAATGTACCATAAATAAAATCTGAATACACAAAAATGAAACTCAAGAATTAAAGTTTCTCTTTTGTTGCAAAGAATCACTAAGCATGCTAGCAGCAAATGGATATATATATATATATATATATAAAATAAAAATGCTATTTCCTTCTCAAAGGAAAATATGTGATAACAAAAAGTAAAAACAAATTCTGCTAACATATTACAAATAAATGACAAGATATACACAAATCCATTAAAAATTGATAGTGACATTTGAAAGTACATACAAACAGGGCAATAATTTTAATTGCTTTCCATTAGAATCATCATTGGATATTATGAAACTCTGTGACTGTTCACACAAATTCAAAGAATAGATCACATGGTGTGCTAAGTAAAGCTGACTAGGCCAAAAAAAAATCTATAAATGATTGCCATTTAAGCAACACATGTGCCATTTGGAGAATGCTCAGTGATGTACCAATAATTTACGCCCTAAGAAAATGTGACCCACTTACACATATATGTTTTAAGCAGTAGCAGGAGATAAAGTTTTAGATTCAGTTTATTGTAACTCTTCCCAACCATCCATCCCATGATGGATGATTGGCTTAGTGACATCTTACAGAGGTGATTTCTTATCACTCTTTTAAAATTCTGGATCAAGACACAATCAATATTTCCAGAAAGAATCCTTGTTAGATAAATATATGAGAAATTGATGGAGAAATTCAGGCTAGTCTTTTTTTTTTTTTTTTTTTTTTTTCTACTACTACACTTTTATAACATTACAACCAATTAGTCTGCTATTAAATCTTTGGTACATTCTCAAAAATGTACACATCCTTTTTACTTTCTTTAATTTTTTTAAGGTTTATTTACTTATTTTTAGAGAGAGAGAATGTTCACACGAGCAGGGGAGGGGCAGAGGGAAGAAGCCTAAGTAGACTCCACACTGCCAGTGCAGAGCCCGATGAGGGCTTTGAACCGCAAGAATGTGACCTGAGCCAAAATTAAAAGTCAGATGCTCAACCAACTGAGCCACCCAGTGCCCCCAATATTGTTTTTTTTTAGGTTTATTTATTTTGAAAGAGAGAGAGAGGGAGAGAGAGTACATGTTCGGGGGAAGGGACAGAAAGAGAGGGACAGAGAGAATCCCAAGCAGGCTCTGCACTGGCAGTACAGAGCCAGATGTGGGGCCCAAACCCAGAAACTGTGAGATTATGATCTGAACTAAAGTTAGATGCTTAACCAACTGAGCCACCTTAAAGAGCTCATTCATCTTTAGGGAAATGAGTCATGCTGATATCTCAAATATTTTAATAGATTGATGCTTATTATATGCATTATAACAAATAAATTATTTCATATTCTAAATCTACCATACAAAACAACCACTTAAAATAATTATCTTAATTTCCTTCTAATCAGTTTTTCTACTCATTCTCATATATAACTATGAGGGCAATTAATGTGATTTTTATGCTGCTTTAGGTTATTTTACATTGAAACAACCTTTAAGATTTCCTTTTCATTTATATTATAGAATGTATGTGTTTGTATATTAGAAAAGTCAAAATTAACTTTTTGTTACTTTTTAAAATTTTTTTAATGTTTATTTATTTTTGAGAGGGGGGGCAGGTTGTGAACGGGGGAGGGGCAGAGAGAGGGAGGAACAAAACTTGAAGTAGACTCCAGTCTCCAAGGTATCAGCACAGAGCCCAATAGGGGGCTGAACTCATGAACAGCAAGATCATGACCTGAGCCAAAGTCAGATGCCCAACCTACTGAGCCATCCAGGCGCCTGCTATTTAGTTTTTATATATGTACCAAAATTATAGGACAAAAAAAAAATTGCAACCCACATGTTATCTTTTGTAATCTCAGCTATACTCATGAAGGTTCTGAGTTATTGAAAAGTTATTTATAAATACTATTATTTCTCATTTTTATGAGGGCTGAATGGTAAAAGGAAGTATATTGTAAATGATGGTAACTGATATTAAAATGAATCCTCTTTTTTTAAATGTTTATTGAAGGTTAGGAATGTAAACTACTGTAAAAGCTGTTTAAACTAAAATTTAACCTAACTGATGATTATTATTTTATGTTTTTCTAAACTGTTACAAGTTGTACCCACAAATACATTTTTATATTAATCACCTTTTCCCCCTGCACTTCTGAAACTATACTAGAGATACACAAGTGGGGGACAACTCTGATAACAGAAGATTGAACAGATGGCCATTTTCAATTTTATTTTTCTGGAAAATGAA
Source organism: Puma concolor (assembly GCF_028749965.1). NCBI lineage: Eukaryota > Metazoa > Chordata > Mammalia > Carnivora > Felidae > Puma > Puma concolor. The sequence continues at coordinate 179,294,525 of NC_141667.1, forward strand.
AGAGCTTTGTTGCTAACATCTAAAGTTGATTCAAGAAGATGCTTACCATGCAGACAAAAAAGAAAAAAAGAAAAAAATGTATTAGTTACCTGAGACACTTTGATTTCTCTGATAGAAGCTTTCTACATTTTGTTGAATCAAAAGCAAAAGGAAACCAGCTCCCCATAAATGTTTAGAAACCTGCCTTTGAATTTGAAAAAAAAAATATTTTTTTTTCACTTTTGGCACTGAAAGAAAAAATACACAAAACTAGAAAAAAAGACTTTGAGGAAAACGATGTAGTCTGGAATTAAGAAAAAAAAAATTAGTTTCCTTTTTCAGCATGTAATGATTTATGGCAAAGTTAATACTATTCTAAAGAACATATAATTTATATTTGTTAAAATTAAGGTTTTATAATGTTGGGAAAGACAGACTCATGAATGCAGTCTTTTGACACCCACTGGGCAGCATTAGAGTTGGTCTTGAGCCTGGAACATTTCCTTACCAAGAGATGAAAGGCCCGCACAGCCTGTGCCGAGCTTATCACCTTGTGTGGGAGTACTTTTCCTGTTTCAGTCTCAATGAATGCTCTTTGTCTCTGTTTGAAGCATGTGTGTCATATGGTACCCACCCAACGCCACTGTAGCATCTGTCCTGTGAGGAGAGGATGGGATCTTTCCACCGTGGCATAATATGAAGCATGTGAATAGATGAATTTCCCTATGTGGTCTGCGGGGAGAGACTCCCTAGTTATGGGGGACCAACACTTAGTATTGAAACTTATCTTGCTCTGTCTCTTCTCTGAGTAAAGCAGTGTTCTATCCAATGTTCTACCAATGCCTAACTGTATTATGTTCTCTTTGGTGACTCCCATACCAAGATACAGTAGACAGAAAGTGTTTAGGCCTCTCCTGGGGTTGGTACTGGTGCTTGGTACTCTGCTCAACATGTGTATTCTCTTTTTATTATTTTTCTTTTATCAGGTCTGTTTATTCACTATAGTAGTTCACCTTCCTCTGAGGTTTCACCTTCCATGGTTTCAGTTACCCATGTACAAAAGCAGATGATATGCTTTCTGACATGTAGTCAGGTCAATAGTAGTCTCATGCTGGGTCACAGTGGCTGTGTCATTCACCTCACTTCATCTCATTATCTAAAATTTTATCATTCATATCATCACAAGAAGAAAAAGGCTGAATACAGTACGATAAGGTATTCTGAGAAAGAAAGATTGCAATCACATAACTTTTATTATAGTATATTGTTATAATTATTATATTTTATTAACAGTTAACATTGTTAATCCCTTACTGTGCCTAATTTATATATTAAACTTTATCATAGATACATATGCAGAGGAAAAAACAGTATATTTAGGGTTTGGTATTAGCTATGGTCTCAGGTATTCACTGGAGGGATCTTGGAACAGATCCCCTGAAGAAAAGGGGGTACCACTGTACTTTGTTTCATCTATATATTTATTTTAATTAATTAATTATTTTTTAGAGAGAGAACAAGTGTGTGCACACATGAGCGGGCTGGGGGGGCAGAGCAGGGGGGGAGAGAGAGAGAGAGAGAGAGAGAGAGAGAGAAAGAAAGAGAGAATCCCAAGCAGATTCCATGCTCAGCACAGAGCCTGCCGCAAGGTTTGATCCCATGTCGCTGGGATCCTGCTCTGAGCTGAAATCAAGAGTCAGGTGCTCAACCGACTGTGTCACCCAGGTGCCCCTGTACTTTGTTTTAAATTGTCGGGGCACCTGGCTGTCTCGGTTAAGCGTCTGACTTCGGCTCAGGTCATGATCTCACGGTTCATGGGTTCAAGCCCCGCATCAGGCTCAGTGCTGACAGCTCAGAGCCTGGAGCCCACTTTAGATTCTGTGTCTCCCTCTCTCTCTGTCCCTCCCACACTTGTGCTCTGTCTCTCTCTCTCAAAAATAAATAAAAATATTTTTAAAATAGTAATTTAATACACACAGATTTTATTCTCAAAGAATACATGTAGAATTAATTTCTATTTTTTTGAAAATTGGTATTACCTATGATACATAAAATATAATAAAAGAATAATATATGATGTGAAAACACACTTAAAACAGACTGCATAAAGGAGACTAAGTAGAAGCAAATAATAGGGTGAAGGTATATGATACTTCAGGTCAGACACAATTAAATGGCAGGGGTATGAACACTCTTAAGTGGAAAGAAAGAATCAGCTAAGATCTAGGTATAACGAAAAATAACTAAGAAAACTGTTAGGCTCTGTGTCTATGCATTGACCAGGTACAGAGACAATATGATATGGTATTTAATGAACATGATCTCTTGGTTTGAGTTAGGGTACAAACAGTGACTCTCTTCCTAAATAGTTGCATGGGTTTGGGTCAGCTATTAACTTTATCATGCCTACTTTGGGGGATTGTCCTACACTTAATGAAAAGAATGCACATCTAAGGTATTGCGCTGTTATTCCTGCCACACTGTGAGAGTAGGGTGTATGCTAGAAGCTAACGTAATGCTAAGTTTTTCCCAATACAGTTCTCTAATTTCCAATATGAATAATTTTGTATTCGAAATACAGGTGGGAGAATAAAAACTAGGAGAGATTAGGTGATTTGGAGAAGATTATTCCTTCCTTGCATTTGTTATGGTAATCAAATAGACAACATATGTAATGTAATTAGTCTAGTTTTGTACAGCTTATACTTAATGGAAGAGTAATTCTGTTGTTACGTAAACAGAAGCACAGGATGAAACATTCATAGTATATGCTAAGATTTCTAGCAGTCAGCTTAAAGGTATATTAAATTCCCAAGAAAGAGTTGTCAGTATTATTTTCACTACCATGTGGGAAGTCTCCAGGTGCCTCTTAGCTCCATACCTGCACTACGATATATTTTTCTGTAACTCGGAAGCAGGATGACTACAAACTACATTTCTGAGATTCAATATCCTATGTTCTTTCAAGGGTAAGTGCTATGGTAGAACAGAGGGCAAGAGGCTATGAAAAATCATTTTCAGAAAAAAAAAACGTACTGTACTTAATGACCATACAAGTAGCAATGACAATAGCAGTGGCCAATGAGGATGGGCAGCCTGAGTACGATCATGGCTCTAGCAATTTCTACTTTTTTAATATATCTTTTTAGACCCTCAATTAACATTTCTCCAAGACAGTAATTGATTCACTGTATTAAAATCCCTTTCTTCAAAATGATTCCTGTCTTCCATTAACATACTGCCTAATAGTCATTATATTTACAGATTATAATCATTGGTAATAGAAGATATGCAATCCAAGAACTTTGGATAGGATGTGATATTCAAATAAGGGCTTAATAACTGTTAATTGAACAAATGAATTGCTGCTATTCATTATCCTCTGGTTCATGTAATGTCATTGCTGTACATCGGCATTACAATTATTTATTTACAGAAATAATAGTTATGTTTGTTAATGTACTTAACAGTATAAGTTAAAATCATATTAATACCATTTCAGATACATTGCAGGTTAAAATTTCTACTTTGTAATGATAATTTATGTTGTCTTGCAAGTTAATTAAAATGTAAGGGAACCAAGATTTTTAAACATGAAATTATATGATTTAAGTAAATGTTATCAATCCTAACTGGTACTCTATATCGAACACAACCAAAGATAGATGCAAAACATGGTTAATGAAATATTTTGTAAGATGTATTGATACTTTACATATTTCAAAATAGAATAAAATGTTCCTCATTTATTTAAACTAATGTTGAAGGAAATATATTTATATATACACCTATACATATGTATATACTTTGATGAACACATATAAATGCACAGAAGCACCATGCTTTATTATACCAGTTTTCTGTATTTCCATAACTTAAAAAATCTCTAGAGAAGATGACTGAACAGATGGGCAATATTTCCTAAAATCATTTACCATTTCTATTGAAAAAGATAGAAAAAAATATTTAAGGCAGAATAACTTAGTTTAAAAAATTGGGACATACATTTTGAATAGGTAATGTGAAGTGAAGAGATTTTATATTTACCTGAATATGGGGCAGCTTTATTCACAGAAATCTCAAGGGAATAGTATTCCATGAAAAATATTTAGAGAATTATTATTGTAGAATAAATGGCATGATTTGATTAATATTTTATATATCCCTTGGCTGCCTTGTAAAACTGTTATGGGTAGCCTATGTGCAAATAATAAAACTGTATCAGAAGCCAAAGTGAGAAAGAGGGGATTTAATTATGGTCAAGGAAATAAAGAAGGAGAAAGTTGTTGGCTCAGGTTAAACATTGACAATAGTCTTCATAGGATGTGTTGAAATATTGGATTTGGGAAGTGACAGACACAAAAGTCTCAAAGACGATGCTTAGGTTGTTTGAAGATCAGTTAGGTGGCATAATGGAATCAGTCAATTTAGGAAGGGCAATTTGTGGACAAGATATATCAAGCTATCAATAGAAATGAGAAGGAACTAAATAAATGACGTATTTTAAAATATGGAAAGTTTTTCATTTTATTCATTTAATACAAACATGAAATCCATAATATTTAAATTGATAATACTTTTATTTCTTTTCCTTATTTTTGATTGAAGTATAGTTGATACACAATGACACATTACTTTCATGCATACAACATAGTGATTTGACAACTCTATATGGTGTGCAATGCTCAGTACAAGTGTAGCTGCCATCTGTCACCGTATAACACTAGTAACAATACCATTGACTATGTTCCCTATACTGTATGTTTTATCCCTGTGATTTATTAATTATGTAACTGGAAGCCTGTATCTCCCACTCCCTTTCACCCATCTGGCCCATTCCCTACTCCCCTCCTATCTGGCAATCATCAGTTTGTTTTTTGTATTTATGGGTCTGTTTCTGCTTTATTGTTTTGTTTCTTTAGATTCTACATATAAGTGAATCATGTGGTGTTTGTCTTTCTGTTACTTATCTCACTTAGCATAATACCCTCTAGTCTCATCCATATTGTCGTAAATGGCAAGATCTCATTCTTTTTTATGGCTGTATAATATTCCCGTCTCGATGTGTGCACACGTACTACATGTTCTTGATCTATTCATCTATCAAAGGTTAATTGTGTTCTTCTGTATCTTGGCTATTGTAAATAATGTTGCAAGAAACATAATGGTATGTATAACTTTTCGATTAGTGGGTTTTTTTTGTTTTGTTTTCTGTGGGTAAATAGCCGGTAGTGGAATTATAGGATCTTATGGTATTTATATTTTACATGTTTTGAGGAACCACCATACTGTTTTCCACAGTTGTGGCACCAATTTACATTCCCACCAACAGTGCAGGGGGGTTCCTTTTTCTCCAAATCCTCACCAACACTTATTTCTTGCATTTTTATTGTAGCCATTCTGATGGGTGATATCTCATTGTGGTTTAGATTTGCACTCCCCTGATTATTAGTGATGTTCAACATCTTTTCATGTGTCTGCACATGAGTATGTCTGTGTTGCAATCTGTATGTCTTATTTGGGAAAATGTCTATTCAGGTCCTCTGCCTATTTTTTTATCTGAATTATTTATTTTATTTTGATGTTGAGTTTTATAAGATCATTATATACTTTGATTATTAACACCTTATCAGATGTTATGTGCAAATATCTTCTCCCATTCAGTAGGTTGCCATTTTGTTTTGTTAATGGTTTCCTTCACTATGCAAAAGATTTTGATTTTGGTGTAGTTCCAGTAGTTTATTTTTGCTTTTGTGTTCTGCACCTGAGGAGACATATCTAGAAATCATGTTGCTAAGACTGATGTCAAAGAGATTACTGTCTGTGTTTTCTTCTAGGAGTTTTATAGTTTCAGGTCTTATATTTATTTAGGTCTTTAATCCATTTTGAGTTTATTTTTTGCATGGTGCAAAAAAAGTGGTCCAGTTCCATTCTTTTGCATGTAGCTGTCCAGTTTTCCAAGCACCATTTATTAAAAAGATTCTTTTCCCTACTGTATATTCTTACCTCATTTGTTGTAGATTAATTGACCATATATGTTTAGGTTTATTTCTGGGCTCTCTATTCGATTCTCTTGATCTGTATGTCTATATATGTGCCAGAACCATATTTTTTTTAACTTTTACTTCTATTTTTAAAAGTGTGTAGGTAGGGGCACCTGGGAGGCTGAGTTGGTTAAGCATCCGACTCTTGGTTTTGGCTCAGGTCATGATCTCACAGATATGAGATGGAGCCCCATGTCCCACTCTGCACTGACAGTGCAGAGCCTGCTGGGGGTTTTCTCTCCCTCTCTCTCTGCCTGTGCCCTGTTCACACTTACTCTCTCTCTCTCTCTCTCTCTCAAAAAAAAAAAAAAAAAAAAGTCTGTAGGTAACAATGTATTGAAACATGGGTACTGAGGTCATTATTTTTACCAGTGAAATTTATAAACATATATAGTATTAAATATATTGAAGATTTCCTTAAAAGTCAAAAAAATTAGTATGGATTTACAATTTTTTAGTTTAAGATTAAATATAAATAAATAGTTTAATAATTAGAATTAAATATGTTTACAGTTGTTTACCATTTGAGCCACTGCTGATGCATGGAATTTCTGGTGGCTTCACATTTTGCTCAATATATAGTATTGTCATATGTTAATTTTTAAAAATGAGATGGTGTAGAATATTGTCTCACTGTGCTTCAATTTGTGTTTTCCAGATTACAAACTGTGTTGAATGTATTTTTATGTGTCCATTAGTCAGTATAGAGTACTATTATGTGAATTGCCTTCATATCATTTTCTCTTTTTTTTCTGTTAGGATGTTTATAAATTTGTCTTTTATTTTACAATTCCGTTTAGAATTTATTTATATATTTATTAGTAATTTATGAGCTGCAGATATTATTCTGATTTGTGGCTTATCCTTTATATAATTATTTGATGAACCTAAGTTTTAAAATTTTACATGGTTGAAAGTATCAAACATTTCTGTTCATAGTTTCTGGTTTTGTTCTTTTATTTTTCCTAGAAAATCCATTCATAATGCATTCATGAAAATAAACTTCTACATTTCTTTGAAATTTAAATATTCTCCTCTTACCATATAGGCCAATATGGAATTAATTTGGGGATAGTGCCAAATAGTAATTCAAACTTGGAAATTCCCTCTCCTTAATATTTATATGACTCCCATATAGTTATATGTTTTTTCATATATTCTTATTATCCTTATAATTTTTGAAGTAGAATTTATTTCCCACAAATGCATAGATGTGATGTGTTCAAATCAATGAGTTTTGAAAAATCTTCCCCTATAATCAAGGAATATATTTTCCTCTCCCCAGAATGTACCCTGGATTTCCTTTTCATTTAGTGTCCCACTCTTGCTCAGTTATTAGTAATAACTAATTTAATTTCTCCTCACCTCCATTTTATCTGATGAGAAGCCAGACATCATTCTTATCATTGTTACTGAATATAATAAATTTAATTCATCATTTCTTTCTGATGTATCCAATAATTATTTTTATTTATGGTTTTTAATTATTTGAGTGGTTTTGACTACTTATTGCATTGTATTTTGTAGAGTGTCTTTTATTTGTATCTTGATATTTTTGACAAAATATGGGAGTCATTCTTTATTCAAACTATTTTTTCTGCCCCTATACTCCCCTTTATTTCTGTTATCTTATTATATGAGACTATCATCAAATATGTTAGACCTCATGGTATTGTCTCACAGCTTACTAAAACTATTTATTTTTTCAGTCCTTTCTTCCTATCTGTCTATTCAATAGCATCCAGTGTAATATTGAGCCCATTCAATGGATCTTTAATTGATATATGGTAATATTTAGTTCTTAAATCCCAGTTTGTTCTCTTTAATGATTTTCTTTAGTCCACTGAGATTCACCATTTCTTCATCCATTGTCTGTTTTTTTCTGTAAAATTTTTCTGTAAAATTTTGAACACAATTAGAATAGCTACTGTAAATCTTTGTTTGATAATTCTGACATTTGTGACCATTCCAGTCTCTTAAACTATTTATTTCCTGGTTATATGTTCATTTTCTTGTTTACTTACATGTCTGTTAATTTTTATTGTATGCTGCATGTTGTGGATGTAAAGTGTCTGGCTTTGGATGTCTTCCTTTAAAAATGTTGAATTTTATTGTAGTAGATAGTTAATTCATTGGCAGATAGGTTTATAATGTTGAGACTTGAATTTAGGCTTGCTAAAGCAAGTGTAGTATCATCATTACTTTAAGTCTAGTGTAGTCTTAAAATATATAGCTTTTATAGAGTTCCTATGGATGCATGGGATATTCTGCAAGGCCTCTCCAGGTTTGCCTGTTAAAATTCCAGTATCTTCCAGCACTCATGCAAATACACAATACCTTCCTTAATAGAGTTACTGAGAGAAGTTCTATGGACATTGAAGAGAGAAGATCCTGTATATGACCCAACTCAGTGGTTTTCAACAAGAGGTGATTTGTACCTTCACTCCCATCCTCAGGAGTATTTTGGCAGTATCTAGAGACATTTGTGGATGTCACACTAAAGGGAGTAGTGTTATTGGCATCTAATTGGTAGAGGCCAGGAGTATTGCTAAATGTATCTTTACAACCCTCTACAACAAAGGAATATTTACCCTGGGATATGTCTTAGGTAAGTTTTCTGAAGTTTTAGTATTTGCACAGAAAATTTTTTGAACTACTAAAAAAAAAAAAAAGGAACAAAGAAAAAAGAAAAAAAGAGGAAAATAGTGTACTTTTAAAGTCATGTTGTATTTATAATGGTAAATGTTTTATAAATCTAATACCAAAAAATATTGTTGAAAAATATAAACATTTTATATTAAGATAAATCTGATGTTTTGTCTGAAAAATATGTCAATAATAAGGATTTTCTGGTGTCATGAATAGTTTGAGTAGATGTAATTTTAATTTTTTAGATATAAAAATGTGAAGATAAAAGTAATACCTATCTGTCTAAAATATAATACCAGAAAATTCCACTTTCCACAGGGTATCATATAATAATGGTGAGTCATCATTTCTTTATGTTCTGTAATACATAATGGTTAAAACTAGTTATATGACTTGCACTTTCTCAGCACAATATTTATTCAGTAAATAGGCAGATAATTAGGAGTACAGTTGTTCATTTGGTGCTAATACAGACTATGTCCACTTAATATATAGCACTCTACCCCAGACAGAACTTTTAGTAAAACAACTCAGAAATGCACATTCTCTTAACAGAAGAATCCATAAATAACATACAATAGGCAATTGCATGAAGACTGATTATCACAGTTTGATTCAGTGGCTATAAATGATTTTAATGGTTTTGCTGCCAGATGTGCTGAACGCAGCCATAATGTACGCTGCTTCACTGAATGCCCAAGATGTTTTCATTCTTGAAATGTAATAGAGCACTTTTAAAAAGGCAGAACAAAGTAGAAAAATAGTAGTCATTCAGTAAATTGGAGATATTTTGTGAGCAGGGATATTTTGGCCTTGAATCTCTTATGCTTAGCATAGTGCTTTTCACATTCCAGTTACATAGTCAATAAACAAAAATGCACAAATTTCAATTTAAGTAAATATTTAAAATGTAATTATTTTTATTACTAAAACTCTAACAATGATCAAAAGTGTGTATTTTTCACTTATTAAAAATGTTACAAAGCATTTTCTTGAACATTAACCTAATTTGCCTCATAATAGGAATGATAGGTTTTTCTACTTGTATAAAATGAGTTTCAAGGAATTGGGTTGATTTACCAAACCATATTATAAAGCAAAACCCCACAAAAAACAACACAAAACTTATGAATTATCGTAAGTAAAGTCTTTTAAATCAAGAATTGAATGTTGTCGTTTAACCACAAAAATGGAAATAAATGTTACATGTTTAAAGTCATATTATATTACCATTGTGTATATATATATATATATATATATATATATATATATACACACACACACAGACACCAATTCTTCATCCATTCATCTATCGATAACACTTGAGCTGCTTCAATAATTTGGATATTGTAAATAATACTGCAATAAACACAGCAGTGAATGTATCCCTTTTAATTAGTGCTTTTGTGTAATTTTGGATAAATACCCACTAGTGCAATTACTAGATGGTAGGGTAGGTAGTTCTATTTTTCACTTTTTGAGGAATCTTCATACTGGTTTCCAGACTGGCTGCACCAATTTGCATTCTCGAAAACTGTACATATCCTTTTTCTCTACATCCTTACCAACACTTGTTGTTTCCTGTGTTGTTGATTTTAGTCATTCTGATAGTTGTGAGGTGATATCTCATTGTAGTTTTTATTTGCATCTCCCTGATGATGAGTAATGTTGAGCATCTTTTCATATATCTGTTGGCCATCTGTATGTCTTCTTTGGAGAGATGTCTGTTCATGTCTTCTGCCCATTTTTAATTGGATTATTTGTTTTTTGTGTATTGAGTTGTATTAGTTTCTTATACGTTTTGGATACTAACCTTCTATTGGATATGTCATTTACAAATATCCTCTCCCATTTTATAAGTTATCTTTTACTTTTGTTGATTGTTTCCTTCACTGTATGGAAGCTTTTTTTTTTATGTAGTCTCAATAGTTTATTTTTGCTTTTATTTCCCTTGCCTCAGGAGTTACATCTAGAAAAATATTGCTATGGCTGATGTCCTAGACATTACTGCCTGTGCTCTCTTCTAGGATTTTTATGGCTTTAGGTCTCACACTTAGGTCTTTAATCCATTTTGACTTTATTTTTGTGTATGGAGAAAGAGAATGGTCCAGTTCTTTTGGACTGGTTCATTCTTTTGCAAGTAGCTGTCCAGTTTTCCAAACAACATTTGTTGAAGAGACTTTTTCCCATTCGATATTTTTTCCTCCTTTGTCGAAGATTAATTGACAGTATAATTGTGGGTTTATTTCTGGGTTTTCCCATTCTGGTCTGTTGATATGTATGTCTGTTATTGTGCCAGTACCATTTTGTTTTGTTTGTACCATTTTGTACCATTACAGCTTTGTAATATAACTTGAAGTGTAGAATTATGATACCTCCAGGTTTGTTTTTCTTTTTCAAGCATGCTTTGGCTATTAGGGGTCTTTTGTGGTTCCACACAAATTTTAGGATTGTTTATTCTAGTTCTGTGAAAAATGCTATTGGTATTTTGATAAGGATTACATTAAGCTTGTAGATTGCAGGGCATTTGGGTGATTTAGTTGCTTAAGTGTCCCACTCTTGATTTCAGCTCAGGACATGATCTCACAGTTCATAGGTTCGAGCTCTGCATCAGGCTTTGAGTTAACAGCATGGGGCTTGCTTGGGATTCTCTCTCACTCTCTCTCTGCCCCTCCCTTGCATTCTCTGTCTCAAAATAAACAGATAAAATTTTAAAAAATTAAAATATAAATCTGTAGATTGCTTGGGTAGTATAGAGATTTTAACAACATTTGTTTTTCCAATTCATGAGCATGTAATGTCTTTCTATTTCTTTCTGTTGTCTTCAACTTATTTTATCAATGTTTCATAGTTTTTGGAGTACAGATCTTTCACCACTTTGGTTAAGTTTATTTTTAAGTAGTTTAGTATTTTTGGTGCAATTGTTAGTGGGATTTTTTTAATGTCTCTTTCTGCTGCTTCATTATTAGTATATAGAAATGCAACAGATTTCTTTACATTGATTTTATATCCTGTGACTTTACTGAATTTATTTATTAGTTCCAGCAGTTTTTTGGTGGAGTCTTTTGGATTTTCTGTATAGAGTACCATGTCATCTACAAATAGTGAAATTTTTACTTCTTTCTTATCAATTTGGATGCCTTTTATTTCTTTTTGTTGTTTGATTGCTGTGACTAGGACTTCCAGTACTATGTGGAATAAAAGTGGTGAGAGTAAACATCCTTGTGTTGTTCCTGACCTTCAGGGAAAAGCTCCGAGGTTTTCCCCATTGAGGATGATGTTCCCTGTGGGTTTTTCATAGAAAGCCTTTTATTTTTCTGAGAGGTATTGTGTTGATTGATTTGCAAATATTGAACCATCCTCGCATCCTGGGAATAAATCCCACTTGATTTTGGTGAATGATTTTGTCAGGGTATTGTTGGATTTGGTTTACTAGCATTTTCTTGAGAATTTCTGCATCTATGTTCATCAGAGATACTGGTCTGTAGGTCTCTTTTTTTCTGGTGTCCTTATCTGGCTTTAGTATCTTGGTAATACTGGCCTCATAGAATGAATGTGGAAATTTTCTTCCCTCTTCTATTTGTTGGAATAGTTTGAGAAGAATAGGTATTAACTCTTATTTAAATGTTTGGGAGAATTTGCCTGTGAAGCCCTCTGGTCCTGGGCTTTTGTTTGATGGGAGTATTTTTGATTACTAATTCAATTTCTTTGCTGGTTATTGGTCTGTTCAATTTTCTACTTCTTCCTGTTTCAGTTTTGGTAGATTATGTATTTCTAGGAATTTTTCCATTTTTCTATGTTGTTTAATATGTTGGCATATAATTTGTCATAATGTTCTTTTACAATTGTTTGTACTTCTGTGGTGTTGGTATTTCTCCTCTTTCATTTGTGACTGTGTTTGAGTCCTCCCTCAGTGTTTTGAGTCCTCCCTTGGTGTTTTATTATTATTATTATTATTATTATTATTATTATTATTATGAGTCATGCTACAGGCTTATCAATTTTGTTGATCTTTTCAAAAAAATAGCTCCTATTTTCATTGATCTGTTCTATTGGTTTTTTTCTTTTCTATATCATCTATTCTGAAATAAATCTTATCTCTGTGGACACTATCAAGTGGAAATAAAATATATTTTAAATATATATTATATATATATATGCATGTATATTTGTATACACATTCATACATTAATATACTTTATATGCATATTCATACATTTTAAAACATTTTTATATATTTTAACATATTTATATGTATATTTACATATATTTTGTATATTGCTTTTACATACATATTTTATATATGTGTGTTTATATATATGTAATATGCTATATAATGCATAAATATATTTTTTCATAAAGCCCAGTTATCAGAGTCCCCCAAATACATACAGAAAAATGTACTTATAATTACTATGAAGCAACATTAAATTCCAGTTATTAAAGAAAAACTACAGATGGGGTGCCAGGTGGCTCAGTTGGTTAAGTATCCAACTCTTGGTTTTGGCTTAGGTCATGATCTCATGGTTTGTGAGTTCAAGCCCCACTTTGGGCTTTGCACTGACAGTGTGGAATTTGCTTGGAATTCTCCCTACCTCCCCCACTTGTGTGCTCTCTCTCTCTCTCTCTCTCTCTCTCTGAAAATAAATAAATAAATTTTAAAAAATCTATAAGTAACTCTGAAACAATAAGGATTGTTTTCAAAAATGATTCTGGGCATACTTCTTTGTAATGTGGTTTGGCTGCTCTTCTTGTCAATGATGGAGACTATTTCTTAATTCTTGTACCAGCCTTATGATTTGTCTTGACCAATAGAGTGTGGAAGAAGTGGAGTTTTATGATTCCAAAACCTAGGCCTCAAGAAGCTTTGTGTCTTCCACTTTTGCCCTCTTGGAACACAACTTTGAGGTGGCCATTTAAAGCAGTATACTCTAGACTACCAGAAGATATAAGGCTGTTGGAGGAGTACTGAATTGCTCAAATCAGCAGCCAGTGCCACTTCCAGCATGAGTGAGATCATTTGGGACCATCAAGCCCAAATCTCAGTGCACTCAGTGCTACCGGAAGTTGGATCCAACTGCCTTTAGCTTAAACTGCCAACACAGCATATTGCTAGCATTTAAAACTAGTGGTTGTTTTAGCCTAATATGTTTGAGGATAATTTGCTTTACAGCCATAGGTAACTAACACAGAAGGTTTCTGAGGAAGTAATGCCCACTAAATTTGGCACTATAGTGACACGGTGGTGTGGAAAGATACTAAGGACGGGGAAGAGGAAAGCTCTCAAAAATGTGGGTTGTCTGTTGGAAGTTGCAAGAATTTAATTACTTCTGGAGTAAAGCCAGGTATATGAAGAGATATGGCCAGAGTTTGATAGAGACTTTATATGATTTATGGGATTTTGGAATTTATAGAGAAACAATGGAACATAATTGAAATATTTTAAAGCATTGTTGTGACCTTATTTTACTGTTTAATTGATCACTCCAGGAGCTAAGCCTGAATCCACATTTTAAGAAAGCATATTGGCCACTAGGCCAAACATTTTAGCACTTTAGTAAGAGATGACAGAAAACAAAAGGAGGGATTAATGATAATATATTGTTGAAAGAGCAGAGAAATTAAAATTCAACTAAGAACTGGTTGTTGTTTCAGACGTTTCATATTTGAAAAGTAATTACAACTGTGAGATGCATAAAATTGCAAAATATCTCATTACAAAAGAAAATATTATGTAAAAGACCAGAGGCCATATCACGCATCTTGGAGGAAATAAAGTAATAAATTAAAACAGGACAAATGATACCACATAATAAGTTCAATTTGCTAGTATTTTGAAATATAGGTAATTCAGTAAATGTAATATTATTCAGGAAATGTAATATTATATCAAAACTAATAATCCTAAAGTAATAATTTCCTGTTCAGTTTGTAGACTTTGGGATTTCATGAAGAACAATGTTATAGCATAAAGAAAATAAATAAAAATCACCAGAAGCAATAGCAACTAGATATTGAATTTTTTTTCTGTTAGATAGAGTTCTATGCATTTTTTTCTTTGTAAATAAAGAGCTCGAGTAGGAGTATAGAAAATGATCATCCTTCTCTATACACAAATGTAAAACAATGTTGAGATACACTGAGGGGATTGAGAATTGTACTACATTGTAAATAAATGAGAAACCTGGAATCCGTGGTGTTTTTCATACATCTTTGTAATATCTAACATTAAATGTGTATTATCGCTGTCTGAAATGTGGAAAGATAACATACTTTCTGATACTTCCAAATAAATATTCTAGGATGTATTGTCCTTCCTACTGTCCTGCATTCAACAAAGTAAAATCAAGGAACAGAAATAATTATTCTCCAGAAGTGGGTTTTCTTTCTGTGTTAGATTTCTTTTACAGAGTTTTTGCTTGCTATCAAAATATTGGAAAATTTTGAGTTTGGCTGACATCTCTTGTAAAGATTAATACATGAATCTCTGAACAAACATCTACCTTTTCATGATACAGCCCAATACATTAAATGGGTAGAAACTAATTGTGAATAAAAACTTTATTAAAAGTGTAAAATCTGTTATCTGTAAGTGATGAATTCTACCATGATACTTTATTTCAGAACAGGGCAAAATCTCCAAATGAGTTCTCTCTCTCTCCGTTTCTTTTCTTTTCTTTCTTCTCTTCTCTTCTCTTCTCTTCTCTTCTCTTCTCTTCTCTTTTCTTCTCTCTTTTATTTTTTTATTTTTTTTTTATCTTGAGAGATAGAGCACAAGCAGGGGAGAGAGGGGCATAGGGAGATGATGAGAGAAAATCCTAAGCAGGCTCTACACCCAGTACAGACCAATATGGGACTCAATCCCAAAATCATGAGATCATGACCAGAGGCTCAACCAACTGAGCCACCCAGGTATGCTTAGTTTTCTTTATTTAAATAATAAGTTGTTTTTTTTTTCTTATTCTAGTTTCTCAGATTGGCTATAAGAACTTGGCAGAAAATGATTTATACATCTGAGATTGTTCTTTATAAAAGGTCTAAATAAAGAAAAATTCTTGCCCCCAAACCCCCCAAAACAAAAACATATGTATGAGCTATATGTATTTCTTCTAATTCAAACACTTCTACTTGTATTAAACAACAAAAATTCAGCTGAGCAATTTGAAAGATCAAATTGGCTTTAATGAATGAGTTATGAACTGGGCATCACCCCATCTTGCAAATAGAAAGGAGCTCCATCAAGCTGCAGAAGAGGAAAGGTTTTTAAAGATAGGAAGCAGAAAAGAGGAAGTTATTAACAAAGAATGCATTTTCTTAGGCAAGGTCACCTTCCTAAGGGGACCACAAAGGGTCTACCAGGAAACTTCCTAAGAAATTCCATGTTAATTGGTTAAAGAATACATTCCTGGGTGGAGGGGAGAGTTGAAACTGTAGTTAGGTTAGGTTTTAAATTTTAAGTTTGCTGATGTGGAGCCTTAAGTGACATAAGTGATTCCATTTTGGCCCTTTTTAATACTCTGAACCTCTGAAAATATGGGAAAAATAGTCTTCCTCATACAGAGACAGTTGTCATGACAAAGTGCCCTTCAATATTGAAAAATTTAATTTTTAAAAAACGAATTTAAGCCAATTAAATCTAGCTCTTTACTTTGTTTGTTTGTTTGATTGAAATACCATTTGTAGGTAGAAAATGCCACACCTCTATATAGGCACATATGTATAAACATAGATCTTGTAGTTATTGTTTTAAAATTTTTAGTCATGAGACAGACATGCTAATGCAAAACTCACTAGTTTATAAAAGAACAGTTGGGGCCAAACTGTTTCCCTGGCACATTAAGGTTACCTGCTCAGATAGCTAATTTTTTTTCTACTAATATTTGTGGAGAAGACACATGATTTTTTTTTTTTTTTTTGTCTAAGTTTCAAATGACCTTTACCTTTTTAGTTCTACTTCTGATAAGAATTAACTCCTTGAGGTTTGTACTTTTAATCTCAAATCTTTTTATCTCAAAGGCACAGGGAAAGAATGTAGGTTTCTCCATGAAGGACTTTGATTTCCTCAGGCCAATAATTTATAAGACTTTTGAGGTAAATGGTGGGGGGCAGGTAGGTTTTGGGATTGGTAAAAGCAATAGGTAAACTTTGAATTTCCTCTAGAGCTGCATTTCTAGTTTTGTAAAGATTTGTAAGATGAGGACAGTTGCTTTTAATTCCTCAAAGAATTGGGTTAAAACCTGGTTGTTGAAGGACAAACATACCCATCCACCTGTGTTAGAATGTTTTTCTTTCCTTCTGGCTACCTATAGCTTAAAGGAGAAGGACTTATTCAGCTTACATAATTTTTTCTAGGATCCTGTCCTGAGGTTCTGAGTGGAGTTTAAAATGGAGAGTGTTGCTCTGATATACTAGAATTTGGCAAGTTTGTTGTTGTTGTTTGTTTGTTTTAATTTTTTTAATGTTTATTTTATTTTTGAGAGAGAGAGAGAGAGAGAGAGAGAGAGAGAGAAGTGCAAGGGGGGAGGGGCAGAGAGAGGAGGCACAGAATCTGAAGCAGGCTTCAGGTTCTGAGCTGTTAGCACAGACCCCAACATGGGGCTCAAACTCACAAATTGTGAGATCATGACCTGAGCTGAAGTCGGACCCTTAACCGACTGAGCCATCCAAGCGCCCCTTTTGAGATCCCCTTTAGCAAGCATTTTGTCTTTACCTCATGTCCACATTAACTGAAACCATTAGTAACTAAGGAAGCAGCAATATCCAAAGAACTAGGGACTGGGGAAAGGGCTAAACTAGCAGACCTCAAAGAATGCGACTGTGCACTAATTCAAAATAAATGGAGAACTACAATTGCCACCAGAGGTTCCCCACATAGAGTCAGAACAGAATCAAGGGCTAGTATTTAGAGTTACCATGAACTGTGGCCAACAGAAGGCCCTGTATGTACCATCAGCACTCCCCAGTGTGGACCAAACCAGTAGACTCCTTTGGAGATGGCAGAAAGGAACTGTGGAAAGACTAGGCCAGTAAATGTTGATCAATGGGGACTATGTACTGGAATTCAGGAAAGGATTCCAATGTGGAATTAGAGACTGAACCAAAGGCTGACTGGCATTCTATTAGAGCCATCCTATTGACTGGCATTCTATTAGAGTCATCCTAGACTCATCTATTAAACTTGGAGTGGAAAGCCAATTAGATCTGAGATCTTTATCTCACCACAAAGAAAGCAGAACAAAAAACAGGGAGAGAACTAACCCACGGCTTTTGGAAATGGTGAGAAAAACTGTGAACTCAAAAAGGAATTTGCAGGTTCCCTGCCTGTGTTTCTCACTGTCTCTGAAGCAATCTCCTTCAGTTATTAAATCTGCCACTAAATCTGTGAAACGACACAAATTTTAAATTCCAGTAATTTAAAACACCAAATTGGCTTTATTAAATGATTCATGAATTGGGCAGCATCCTATCCTGCATACAGAAAGGAGTTCCATCAAGCTGCAGAAAGATTTTTAAAGACAGAGAAGAAAAGAGGAAATTATTAGCAAAGAATGCATTGTCTTAGGCAAGATTGCCTTCCTAAGGGGACCAGAAGGGGCCTACCAGTAAATTTCCTAGTGCTGACCATTTTGACTGGTTAAAGAATAATACATTTGTGAGGGTGGTAGGTGGGGGGATGGGGGTTTGAACCTGAAGTTAGATTAGATATTAAGTCTTGATTTGCTGATGTGGGACTTAAGTGACATAAGTGGTTCCATTTTGGGCCTGTAGCTTTCTTGTTAACACTCAGAAACCCTGAAAGTATGAATGAGAAAATAACTATTTCTCACTAGCATAAAAGCAGCCATGATGACAAAGTGACCTTCAATACTGAACTAGATTTCAGAATATCTGCCTTCCTTTCCTGACTCCAATGTTGGTAAGACATTGAGCATGTCACTTGATCATTGTAATTGTGAGCTTCCTTGGAGATAAACATTATTCAGCCTACCTGCGGAATATGCTTTCAGGGACAGAAAGAAATGCAAACTTCCTTCAGGGAATGATTCCAGGCTGATGCTGCCCCAGTGATTGAAAGCCAGATTATATATTCAATGCTATTTGTGGGAGAGTGGCACCTGAACACATTATCAGCCAGTAAAACCTTTCTTCTGATGCTTGTTCAGATTATGGAGCCATACTTATAAAAGAATTGAGTTAACTCCTGGCAAAAATTCCTGAGTTTAGCAAATATAGACATGTTAATGGAATGAAGCACTGACTGTAGACCCAAATAGAACTAATGGAGTTATGATGTGTGTGTGTGTGAGCGTGTGTGTATAAAAAGAGAAAGAAAATTTCTGCAAAACATCTTAGTTTTACATAATTGAGTTTATGACTTAAACTCTTAAAGACAGGACGATTGGTGTTGTCTCTCTTTAATTATAGTTTTCTTAATATCTTTTTCCTAATATTTGATACTCTGTCTCTCACTCTCTCCACACACACACACACACACACACACACACACACACACAGATATATTATAATTTTAACTAGGAAAGCCGAAGGAAAAGACACAAAATATAGTTAAAAATAATGAAAATAAACTGCTTTTTTGAAGTCTATATTAGAAGGTGAAAAAAACTATTATCCCTGAACCCATTCCAATTCTTGTCTCTGGTTATAACCATTAATCAGATTTTAATGGATATTGCTCAAAAATATTTTTTTAAGTAGGAGTAATTTTTATGTACCCTTAAAACGTTCTTAAGATGCATTGCTTTTTATATTCTTGTATTTGTTCCTTTATTAATAACAGTAAAACAATAAGATTTATTTCATGAATATAATGAAGATACTTTGGGGATACAATAAGCATATTCTTCATTTTTAATTCAGAATTTAATATCATCTTTAGATAATAATTAACATTAACAGGGGCGCCTGGGTGGCTCAGTCAGTTGAGCGTCCGACTTCGGCTCAGGTTATGATCTCACACTCTGTGAGTTCGAGCCCCGCATCGGGCTCTGTGCTGACAGATCAGAGCCTGGAGCCTGCTTCGGATTCTGTGTTTCCCCCCTCTCTGCCCCTCCCCTGCTCATGCTCTCTCTCTGTCTCAAAAATAAATAAAAAACATTAAAAAAATTTAAAAATGACTAACATTAACATAGTGCCTACTATGAATTATATACTATTCCAATAGATTTATAACATTGACTGGTGTAATCACTATAGTAAACCTTTGATTTGTTTTAAGAATTTTAAAAATAAAAGAATATTACAGAAAAAGGGACTAAGACAATGAGAACAATTCATGTTTTAGAATGTCATTATGCTAGTAAGTGGTGAGACTGGGACCATAACCTCCCAACTGGGTTTTTATGTACCCTCTATGCTACCTAATATGCTTACATACAGATGATAGGATTTGACATGTCTAATTTACAGGTAGCTAAATTATCAATTACTGCCATAAAAATTCTGCATTAATTATTCAAAAATAATTTTTATAAATTATCAATACATCTGGTGTTTTATGATGTATACTCACGGATAGCAAATTATTTCATAAAGATACTTGCTTTATCTAAGTTACACCAGATGGTTACAAACTCAGAGGAGAAGACTCCTTATGCATCCATCTAAATACTCAAACATATTGCCATCTATAGTCTGGTTTATTGCCTTTAATTAATTATTATCATTTTATTATTTAGGAGACATAATGTGGTATTAATTCTAAACAGAATCATAAGCACAGTTTACTCCTTTCTCCTAATACTAAATATTAACCCTGAATCAAGCTGTAACCTCAATGAGCTAAATATTTGTATAACATTATTTGCCCCTTTATAAAATCTATTCCCATGACTTACTCTAATTGTTTTTATGCAAATGACTCATTAAGGTGTGCTTCATGTTCCTATAGGCCCTAGAATGAACTATAAGAATTAAGGGCAAGGAAAATACTTTCTTCAAATCATTCTTATTTCTTTTTGATGATGATAGAATGATAGAATTTAAATGCCTTTTATGGATTTACATTTTCTGTGTTTTCTTTCTCGTATTATTTTCCCTTCAACCTGTTTTTGTCATTTATTTTTAATCTGTTACATTATACATATAATCTGTTGCATTAACCACGTATGTATGTGTTTATAAGCTGCCAATAAACTATAAACTATTTGTAAGTATATTTATAATACTTTTGGGTTTGGAGAAGTGTATAGGTAAATTAGTGTTATCATACTATATATGTTAGTGTCTTATTTTCATAAGCACTTCTCTATCATATGATATAATTTGGGTATATGTAGCTTTCATTATCTGAAAACCTACAACCCCAAATCTGTACTATGGGTAATTTTTCTGACCAGTGATACTTCATTTAGACTTCATACCATTCACTTTTCAAAAAAGTGTACTTCAGACCATCTGTAGGTGGTAAACAAAATGTATTTTTATTGGTGGCTACTGTTTGTGGCTTCTCTTCTCTTCTTCTTTCTTAAATTTAAATCTAAGTTAATTAATATAGAGTGTAATAATGGTTTCAGGAATAAAATTTAGTGATTCACCACTTACATATGACACCCAGGGATCATCCCAGCAAGTGCCCTCCTTATTGCCCATCACCCATTTAGCTCAACCCCCCACCCAACACCCCTCCAGCAACCTTCAGTTTGTTCTCTGTATTTAAGAGTCTCTCTTTCAGTTTTTAACTTATTTTTCCTTCCCTTCCCCTATGTTCATCTGTTTTGTTTCTTAAATTTCACATATGAATGAAATCATATGATATTTATCTTTCTCGGACTGACATTTCACTTAGCATAATACATTCTAGTTCCATCCACATTGTTGCAAATGGCATGATTTATTCTGAATTTCATCAGTATTCTCTAGACTCCTAACCAGCTCCTATTTCAAGCAATGTGATATCCAATAGCTATTATCAACTTAACATGTATTTCACAGAACTAATGTGAAGCATTCTAGACTTATATTTGGCATGAAAGCAAATATTTCTCACAGCAAAGAATGTGACATCTTATCGAAGCCTGACATTGAGGTTGATCACTCTGTGGAGGTCAGTGCTCAAACTTTCCTGATATAGAAAAGTCATTTTTTATCAGCTGCCAAATCTTCCCTCCCCACAGGAAAAGTCGTTTTGTGAAGTAAATGCTTTGATCAGCATAATGACATGGGGACAAGTCTCTCCTAAGGCCATGTTTAATAAAAAATAGTTATTCAATGTCCTGTCAGGCACTGGCTGTAGTTTTGAAAGAGGGATTATCTTAAACAAAGGAGAACATTACATTTTCCTGATAAGAGTAAAAATTTATAGTCTGTTGGAAAGAGAAGAGAAATGTTATGGGTTGGAAAAAATAAGACATTGAGAGTTTAAAAAAGATATATAATGGGTAGTAAATTCAATTTCTGCTTTGGTTTATACTATTAGAATACTCTATTCTATGTCCCTATGAGATCTTTAGTAATGTCTCAATATTTGTTTTGAGGTATATGACCATATGCTGAATATGACCTCAGTGTTGGGACAAAGCAATAGAAAGATGCTGTTTTATATACATTTCTAGCTTAGTTGCACTATTATTTCTTGGATATTAAGATACTCTCATGTTCTTCTGCAGGTTTTCCCTCCTGGAGCTCAAAGATACTTGTACAAATGGATATTTAAACAAATATTTTATGAGGCTTATTGTGTAAGGGAAGTAACGTTTCTGCTTGTTGTATTTTAATAATTAATTTTTCATACTTACAACTGATAGATAGTATGTCTTAGGCCTTGTGTTCCACCTGCAAATCTCATTTTTATTTATTTATTTATTTATTTATTTATTTATTTATTTGCCTATTTATTCACAAAACGTAGGCTATGTTTATTAAGAGTCACAAGCAGTTGACTGACTCAGTGTGGCTCACATCACAAGGAAACCATTCTAGTTCACTCCATTCTGAGTTCTGGGGTTGCCCAGACTGGCAGGAGTTCTGCTTGGGACCCATTCACAGGGTTACAAGTTTCGCACTGAGGGCAATCTGTTACTGTGTGAGACTGGCCAGGTAGGTTACCATCACAGGTCATTGATGTTGCTCTTGAGCATGGTCTCAAAGTCATGGGGAACTATCTTGCTACTTGGATGACCAGACTTATTGAGAAATGGCACACAGTATTGTCGGCTGACACCTTTCCAGATAGTACATTCTGCAACACCATGTTTAGGGCATCCTGGATGCAAGCTGATGCTTCTGCTACTCTCTGCAAGTAGCTTGCGAGTCCCATCACCAGGTTGGGCCTCAAACAGGTACCCAAAGAAAAACATTTTTTGATAGAATTAAAAACACTTAAGTCTTTACTTATTTTTTTGGTGTATGTTCAGTTAACATTTAAATTTGATACATTGAATTTTCCTAACCATCTAACACCATTTAACAACTCCTCATTACACTTCAGATTACAATTACAAATGTAACATATCTAATTAATTCAAACACTTCAAAACACTTAATAAGTGAAACGTTAAGAGCCAATATGAAATTTGCCAAATTCCACCCATCTACCAAGGAGACCACTGGAGTGCCACAAAATTAAGAGTCTGTGGGTTTAAAATGCTTAATAGGAATGGTCTAAGATATAGAAGATGAAAGAATATATAGCGTGAGTAAGGATGAATTATTTTCCATGATGCCATAGATAATTCTGTGACTAAGTGACATTGCAATGACAACAGGATGTCTGTACACCTGATGCCATGTTCCTATCTACAAGAGTCCAAGGATAACTAATACATACATGTATACGTATACATAGACATGTGTGTGCATATATATATATATATATATATATATGGAAAGAGACTATATACTGAGTGTATATATATATTTACTGGGTGTGTATACATACTCATACACTCATACACACAAATAGGAGGAGGATATTTTTATGTACCCACACACTCATATACACAAATAACGCCAGCCTCCTACCAATTATTAACAGATGTCTTATTTGACATTATATTACCCTTACCTAACAGAGTGCCTGTTATATAAAACCTACCCAATAAATATTGGTAACATTGAGTTAGATATTTCTGTGGTTCTTTTCATTTATTTATTTTTTGTAATGCCACAGGCAATGTCAAAAAGTGAAGGTTCTCTGTTTAGTAAACATATTTTTGCTTATTTTTCCCTTATTGAGTTATGTTAGCCTTCAATTATAAGTATGTCTTCTGTTTCTACTAGCATTTCTACTAATTTAGCTCTACCAGTAGAATATTAATTGGTGCATGACAACTCATTGTATCACTGTAAATTGTCTCCTTTTAGTAGCTATTCATTCCTTTGCTTAGTGAATTTCTTTTCTTTCTGGTGTCAGAAAATCCCATCTCATGCCAATTCCCCATCTTTGTAATTGACATGTAATCAAGGGTGCTTTCCTAGCAGTGTGAATCCCAACCACAGACACTTAACAGTGTAATATAGCAGTGTTCATTCACCTGATGCCAATGCCTTAATGCCCTTCTTTCTAATGGTAAACTTGTGCCCTCCTGTCAGCAAAGAAATTGTGAGAACATACCCCATATATCTGTACATTTATTTGTAGATTACATACATTTTAATCCATTCGTAAAATATGCATGTATTTTTAAATATTTCTAAAATAATTTTTATTACGTAAAAGTAAATGAAACTAGAAGTATTTATTTGGCCATTTTCTTCGCTTTGGGACACAAGTACTTGCTGATCATCAGTTACACTGATTTCGTTTCTTACATCTATCTTTGAGCTAGTCCATTATTTATTTGTTAAACTATAATTTTTTTGATAAATATTAATTTCTTGATTTGTCAGAGTTGGTTATCGTTATTTGCAGCCAGAGAAAAATAATGAATAATAAAGAATGCAAACAAAATGGTATTAGAGTATACAGATAAGATACCCTTAGGGATATGTGTGGTGGTAGGCCAGTATATAAAAAAGCCAAAGATTTCTGTTGTCATAGACTTATTTCAAGGGTCTGAGGAATGCTTGGACCTTAACAAAAGAAAACTTGCTCTAAATGCCTTCAAAATTTTAAGGAAAGGAAGGGTGCCCTGCTGGCACTCACCAAATGCTCATATACTGTCATGTCATTCCATTACACATTGCTTCTCTTCCAAAACTTCACTTATAGCAAATAGGAAAAAAAAAGTATGCAACGACATTTGTGTTTTTATGTATTTCTTTTTAGTAGTATAGTCAGTTAACACAGCTCTATAGGAAATGATATGTAGGTTTTTATTTTTTCCAACATTACCTCATTTTCCAAGGGATTGTAATGTAAAATTGACCCAGTTTCATCAATTTTCCCAATTTTGCCTTATGTCAGGTTTATTTATGTCATTTATAAACAAGGGCAATTTATTAGCTGTAGAAATACATGTAGGATTGATCATCCTGTGACTTGAGGTGTCGGAGTTTGTGTTTTAAATAATTTCATATACAACCTAAATATTTTATGAAATTAATCTTTATCTCCTTTTCTGTTAGCAAACCATGCTGTGCATTGTTAAAATAAACTATTATTCACCTTGATCAGCATTTTGAATATTTTATAATGCTCGTGTTCTGATCATTTAACATACATTATTCTGCTTTTAGAAAGTTTTCAAAATTTTATGTAAGATGCTTGGAAAAGTATTTGTAGTGAATATATTTCAGTATCTCCATGAAGTACTTACAAATTTGTTCTTTCTTTTAAATTCCATAAAGACAATGAGTTATGTCTTATTATTCCCAATTCTACTGGTTGTAAAACAAGATCGAATTATAAGCATCTGTTGTTTTTAAGTATCAGTCATTTATATAACTACACAAATTGTAACTTGTAAATCCTTTGTGTCTTGCCTATTTAAATTTTGCATGTTTCAAATGCCTCATCCTGGTCTTTTGTTGTGGCATTGGTTTAAACAGTATATGCTTAGCTTTGCCACTAGATACCGCATTTTGTTTCCCATCAAGTTAATTTCCTCCTCTATGGACCCATATATACTAAAGACAGGAACAAAGTATACCCATTTCTCAAACTGAGCTCCATTTTTTGTTGTTATTTCTCATTCAGTTTTAATTAGTCATAATTCTACGCAAACTATAACAAATTCTATTTCACTCAATCATACTGATGCATGCAGGCTTGGTTGAAAGACTCAGAGAGGCTGCTGTTGGACCAGCCAAGAGGGTCCATGACTTCACGCCAGATACTAGTCAAATGCAAGCCAGGAGGAAGTGTGAGCAGAGTTCATTGAATAGCATAGTGACAGAGTATAGCAGACGGAGTGTCTGGGAGATTCAGAAAAGGAGAAGGGAATCTCTTCATCACTTGGGATGAGGGGTTTATACTGGAAAGGGGTTCCAGGGTATGTGTTCTTTCAGGAGTCCAGGGTAAGGTCCAATCAAAGGCAAGTGTTAAATGAACAGTAGGTGTTATTCTAGAAATCACTGAAGGTTGGGAATATTGATATCACTGTCAAGTTTTCTTGGAAGCTATTGTCCTAAAGCATGCTTAGGATCTGGTTCTTCTTAGATGTTATCAGGTGTATGGGGACCCAAGACAAAACTCAGAGAATGATTAACTTTCTTGCTTCCCCCTTGGAGTGGAAACATAGTTTCATTGTTTTACTCAGATGCAAGATGAAATATAGAACATGAGTAAGGAGCACCTAGCAGAGAAACAGCATGGATGGATCTTTTTTGAGAGTACTTTCAGTTTCCCTATCACAAAATTATTTTTAGGATACTGAAATAGTATGTTGATGAGTGATACTTTACTCTCCGATGACTGAGAGATAAAAATGAATCAAAATATTTATATGCTCTGAGGTTAAAATCATTTAGAAAGTGTGGACTTGTATTATATGTGCCATATATTAAAAATAGAACAAAATTATCTGTCATGTGGCCAATGTGCTTCATTTATTAATTTTTTAACTAAGGATTTTTAAAGACCAAATATCAGATTTTTTTGGTCAGATATGGTTATCTTATTTCCTAGTCTTTCCCACTACTACATTTAATTCCCTTTGTCAATCCTTTCTGTGAAACTTATTTCTTAATTTGTTTAATCTTTGAGATTTCCCCTTGCCTACCAAATATACATTTGGAACAGATGAAAATAACTCAAGATGATAGTATACATTGATTTTAATCTTTATTTTTATAGTGAATCGATTATTAAAACATAAAATAACAGTTTAAAATTGTATCTGATCACTTTTTTATTTTTTAAAACTATCATTCAAGACTATTTGCTTATAGATTGGATGTAGTAGTTTGAGGCAGATTATTATTAATTTCAATGAGAACAACTAGGAAAGCCTGATGAAATACAAAGAGCTATATCTATCTATATCTATATTTATATCCATATCTATATTTATAAGCTTTGAGGAGAATTGCAAAGTGATCAGAACTTGAGGGAACAAAATTCCAGAGAGAGGAATCCATAATTTACAACTGCTTATTTGTTCATGGTAGTTAAATATGGAGTAAAGGAACATGTCAAAGAATCCATACTTAGGCTAACCCTGTGAAGTAGAAATGTGAACAAATAATTAGGCAATCCCTTGGGGCTAGAGGGACTAAACTCATATTCTTGAGGCACTAAGATCCAGATAAGAAGAAAAGGTACAAGATGTGAATCACCTACTCAGCCAACTATTTTCCTTAGGACATTTTCTCTTATTCTAAGTCAGCCTGGGACAGCATACTAAGAAGTTATGCTAGAACTCTTTGAAAAGTGAATCAGTATTAAGAGTCTTCTAATTCTGGGGGCGCCTGGGTGGCTCAGTTGGTTAAGCGTCTGACTTCAGCGCATGATCTCGCAGTCCGTGAGTTCCGGCCCTGCGTCGGGTTCTGTGCTGACACCTCAGAGGCTGGAGCCTGTTTCAGATTCTGTGTCTCCCTCTCTCCCTGCCCCTCCCCGACTCATGCTCTGTCTCTTTCTGTCTCAAAAATAAATAAACGTTAAAAAAAAAAAAAAGAGTCTTCTAATTCTGAAGAGGCAAAGATCACATTTGGAAGTAATCATTCACCTGAGGCTCTCAGTTAAAAAATTATAGGACTCCTTACAATCACTGCAGGTAGGCCTTGAGTAAGCTCAGTGTCAGATTAAAAAGATTAATCCCTATTAGACCTTCCTAGCCAAGGAGATTGTCAATCTATGCTGGAAGAAGATATTAGCCAAACTCTACATTATTCTACTTCACAATTTCTAGATTCTACTAAAAAGAACAACCATGCCAAGGAGAAACAAATTATTATGAACCCCCCCCCCCAAAAAAAAGTAAAATAAAACATGATAGATTGACAGAGAAGTAATCTAACTATTTAAATTACTTGGAATGTTACTCAGCAAAGAAAGAATATTGTCATTTGCAACAAAACAGATGGATCATCCATGAGCATAAAAAGGGCATTATGCTAAAAGTGAGATAATACAGACACAGAAAGACAAATACTGTATGATATCACTCAAATACTGTATGATATGGAATTTTAAAAAGCCGGCTTCTAGAAACAGAATAGAATGGTGATTATCTGGGTCGGGAGTTGAGGTAGGGGGATTGAGATGTGGGTCAGAGAGAACAAAGTTTTAGCTAGGTGAATAAGGAGAAGAAGTAAATAAGTGAAGGTGAATAAGTTCTGCAGATCAAAAGCACAGCATTGTGATTAAACTCAACAATACTGTATCATATACTTCAAAGTTGCTGATAGTCTAGATCTTAAATGTTCTCACCACAAAAAAGTGACAATTATAAGACATAATGGAGGTAAGACTATGTTGGTAATATACTTCAATATATAAATGTATCAAATTGATACATGCTACACTTGAAACTTACACAGTGTTATATGCCTATTTTATCTCAACTTTTTAAATTGCTGGAAAATTATTAATTATAATTTATGTTTTTTATAAATTATGTAATTATAAAATTACAAGAAATATAAAATATTTGGACAATTTTGTGAGAATTCAGAGTCCACATAATAATAAAATGAATATTATTTAACAGGATCAACTTAAGAAGAAAATGCATAGGTTCTGTTAAGAAAGTATCCATATCCCAGTGGGAAAAATGATGAAAAACTTAACAAATCATTTAAACGTGAAATATATATGTATATACACTTAATTGAAGTACATGGAATGAAGAAATAGAGACAACGTATAAAGATGTTACCTAATCCAAGCAAGTTGAATTCCAATAAAATAATTCCAAGGCATAATAGAGTAAAAGTGCTGACAACCGACAACAAAGACATATAAACAAATCTTTTTATTTAGATCTATTATTTCTTTCATATATGTGTGTTTATAGTAGAAACACACACACACACACACACACACATGCACACACATGCACATATATACTTCATTTTTGTGCTGGTACCATAAATGATGTTTTTCCTTAACTAATATCAGTTGTTCATGACTGGTATATAGGAAGGCAATTAATTTTTGAATATTAATTTGTATTCTGTAACATTATGATACTTACTAGTCCCACCAGTTGTTTTATTTTATTTTGGGGTTTTTTTTTTTTTTTTGGTAGTTTCTTTGGGTTTTTAAAAACAATTATGTCATCTATAAGTAAAGATGGTTTTATATCTTCATTTTCAATACAAGTACCTCTTTTTTTCTTATATTTTGCACTTGTTAGGACTTCCACTATGATGTTGAGTAAGAGTGATGAGATACTCTTGTATTTTCCTTGGTCTTTGGGAGAAATTTTCCAGTAAATCATTGTTAAGTATGATGTTAGATAAAAGTGTTTTGTAGATATTTTTTTAATCAAGTTGAGGAAGTTGCCCTCTATTTCTGGTTTTCTGAGAGTTTTTATTATGAGTGAGTACTGGATTTTTGTCAAATTATTTTTCTGCATTTGTTGATGAGATGTAAGACTTTTCTTCTTCATCTTTGTTACAACATTCTCAATATATTTCCAAAGCCTTTGTCTCATGTTGGCTATTTTTTTTTTCCTTTGGATAAAATAGGAAAGCTGAAGGATGTTGAACTGGACAAGAATTTGTTTCACAATTATACTCTGGCAAGTCATTTTTCCCTGAATAATATCCTTTTTTAAGATGAAGGCTCTGGGCATGTTGCACAATGATTATTCTTCTCTCACTTGTGCCAGAGTCATGATGGGGTCTTTTCTTGGATCTCCATTGTGAGAACCTGGTGAGATTCCTGAAGGGAGCCTCCAAAAACCACAGTCCACAGGAATTTCTCATTCTTGTGAAGGTTTATGCACAATCTCCAGCAGTTTATCAAAATTGTCACTTAATTGTTCTTTGTAGCCTATGGCTCCAGCTCCAGATCTCAGTTGTTGTATCTGTCTTAGTGCACTTGTCTCTCCAGATTTCAGTGGGAAGGCTTTCCTTGTACTTCTGTTTCCCGATGAGTCCAAGAAAATACATGGATTTTCAGTTTGTCCAGCTTTTTCTAATAAGGACAGAAATTAAGACTTCCAAGATCTTTATATCTTTGAGCAGACACTGGAAGCCAGGTGATTTTTAGGAAAGAAATTTGGGGGATATTTTTCATGCTGGGGAATAGATGGGAGGAAAATGCAACCAGCAGTTGCAAATCTGACCCATTTGTTTTCATAAACACAGCTTTAGGTGAATACAGTCATGCCTATTAATTTATGTAAAAAGTCTTCACTTGTTTTATAGATAAAATCACACATATCAGAAAGATAAAATGCTATATTGCAGAACTAATAAATACAAGAAACAGTGAGTGGTAAAAACAATAAAAAAATAATTAACTAAAATTCCAGAAGTGAATGAATCCTTCCAGGGTGAGCTGAGAATTTTTGCCCTTTTATTTCCCTGGGGATATTTCTTCATGTTGAACATGGTGAGGGCAAAAGGCCTTTACTGTAGGAAAGATAAACCAGAATGTTCATATTTTTATGGGGTGGCTATTACAAATGGGAAGACTGAAAAGCCTAAAATGCACAACTGGTTTTACCACAAGCTATCTATTGAATGCTTGGAAGAGGCAGGAGGCCAGCAGTGGGATGAGAAACCTCTGCTTGAAGCAGAAAAGTTCATTCTGGGTGACATTTCCCAGAATTTGGCCAAGCTAGCAATGAGAACCTGCTAGGGGCCAGCAGTGGTTACAAGCTTATGCCTGGCCTTCCTCGACAATTTATTTGTCAGATTTTGAATGAGGCAGAGAATAAGAACTAAGTACAAAAATTCTGAAAGGCATACCAATTTTTCAGTCCTTCAAGGATGAGGGGAGGAGAGAGAGAACAAGAAAGAGAGACTGAGAAATAGGTATCAATGCAGGACAATCAGAGACACATATAGTTAACACTGAAGCTATAGGCCAGTCCAATGCCAGCTCAGTTCTTAATGATTTAATGTGATCGGCTCTCATGTAGGCTTCCATAGAAAGGGGTTCTTCCCTCCCTGAAGTCCCCAAAATTCTGTTATATACAATGTTCAGGATAAGTGAAAACAGTTAATAAATACATGAAAAGGCAGAAAACTGTTACAGATAATTGAGAAAAACTAAAACAATAGAAGAAAAAGCACAGCTATTCAAGATGTTGAAGTTATCCAACAAGACTTTATTAATGAATTTACATGACAAATAATGCAAAGAAAGAGCTGAACAAAATGGATCAGATGGAAAACTTCAACAGAGAATTTTAATCTCTAAAAGAATTAAATTCACATCTAGAACTCAAAAAATACATCTGAAATATTGAGAAGACATCAGATGTATATGACTAGATTGGTGGCCGTAGTGAAATCTTGCAAACATTAATTTAGGAAACACCAATCTGTAAAGATTCAGATAAAGTAAACAAAAGGCAAAAACACATTTCCCAATTCTTTGTAAAAATAATTGCATAATCTTTTTATGACTATTTGACAGGGACTTTATTATTTTTTATTTTTTAAAATGTTTTTATTTATTTTTGAGACAGAGACAGCATGAGCAGGGGAGGGGCAGAGAGATGGGGAGACACAGAATCTGAAGCGGGCTCCAGGCTCTGAGCTGTCAGCACAGAGCCCAATGCGGGGCTCGAACTCACGGAGTGTGAGATCATGACCTGGGCCGAAGTCGGATGCTCAACCGACTGAACCACCCAGGCGCCCCAACAGGGACTTTATATAGTGAAGGAAAACTGTAAGCCAATACCTCTCAAATGCATAGACAGAAATCCTAACCAAAATAACAAGTAGAATCCAATGGTGTATAAAAAGCGTATGCATTGTAAGTAAATGGAGTTTATTTAGGAAATGCAAGCAAAATAGTACAGTTAAAAATCAACTAAGATAATGCATAAACTTAACAGAGCAAGGGCAAAGAATGGCACGATCATCTCAAAATATGAAGAAAAGCATTTGCTAAAATACATTGATGAAAAAGAAAAAAAAAAACCTTTCGATAAAATAGGAATAAAAAGGAAGAGAAAGAATTTCCTTAAAAAATTGATCAAGGATTTCCCCCTCCTCCCCCTCCCCCTGTCCTCTTCCTCCACCCCCTTCTTCTTTCCCAACAAATGATGTTGCATCAATTTGATGCTTGGTGGGTAAAAATGAACGTTGTTCCATATTTAATTCTATATTTGCAAAAACTTTATCTCTACCCATCTTAGGTATTCAGTTAAGATTCTGTAACAAAAGATTAACAATGACAATAACAAAAACAGTTTAGTAATGCATATAGCACACATCATGCTGGGGGAGGGGAACCCTAACCAAATAAGTAACTCAGTTGCAGCTTAGACTTTCAGCTTATATAGCATCTTCAACAAAAATTTGTAAATTAGCAACAAAATGACAAAGGAAAGGAGTTCCAGCCTTCCAAGTGCTGCAAATGTGGGAAAATTAATACATGGGAGGAAACTAATAGAGTAAGATTTGTTTGCAGATTCTTCTGGTACTGTCTTTGGTCTAAGTGTCTTCACCCAGTAAAAGGAAAGTTTATGTTCTGCCTTTAGGTGGAAGAGTGGGACGTTTTCTGTGTTTTCTGCTTCTTAATTGCCTCAGCTTAAAATGTTTTTTGTGTCAAAGAGGACATATTTTGGGGTGACATATTCTGTTTTCCTTTAGGAAAATGGGCAAATTTAATATGAGAGATTGTGGGGTCCCTGGGTGGCTCAGTGGGTTAAGCATCTGACTTCAGCTCAGGTCATGATCTCACAGTTTGTGAGTTTGAGCCCTGCATCAAGCTCTTTGCTGACAGCTCAAAGTGGAGCCTGTTTCAGATTCTGTGTCTCCCTCTCTTTTTGCCCCTCACCCACCCATTGCTGTGTCTCTCAAAAACAATAAACATTAAAAAAAATACTAGAGATGGTAACAATTCAAGAGCTTTTTATTTTAAAATTTTTATTCAAGGAATACTCAGGTGATTGTCTTTAAGCTAATATTCTCCAATGTTATATCAATTGTGATTTAATGGGCATATGAAATGGATTGTAAAAACATTCATTTTCATGATACAGAGACAAAACTTGGCTTTTGACTTTGCCGAATCTTGGCTATTATTGCCAATCCACAAAGTAATTTCAATTTCTGTTATCAAAATTCAGTTCATGTAGTATGATTCGGTATGCTAAATAAAAATCTAATAGTATTTGTACTTGGACTGATGATTCAAACCTTTGTAAATATTAAAAGCCTTTGTAAATATTACACATAAGCCTATTACTTAAAAAAGTATATATAGGGGCGCCTGGGTGGCGCAGTCGGTTAAGCGTCAGACTTCAGCCAGGTCACGATCTCGCGGTCCGTGAGTTCGAGCCCTGCGTCGGGCTCTGGGCTGATGGCTCAGAGCCTGGAGCCTGTTTCTGATTCTGTGTCTCCCTCTCTCTCTGCCCCTCGCCCGTTCATGCTCTGTCTCTCTCTGTCCCAAAAGTAAATAAACGTTGGAAAAAAAATTTTTTTTTTAAGTATATATATATTTTTTAAAAATATACTTTTTATTTATTTATATTTTTAGGAAGAAAGAAAGAGTGTGCACAAACAAGGTAGAGGGGCAGAGGGAAAGAGAGAGAATCCTAAGCAGGCTCCACCCCCAGCTTGGAGTCCAATGTAGGGCTATATCACATGACCCTGGGACCATGACTTGAGCCAAAATCAAGAATCAGATGCTCAACAGACTGAGCCCCCAATTTTGATATCTTAAATATGGAAGCTGCATCTGTGTATTACTCAAGGTTCTCTAGAAAAACTGAATCAATTGTATGTAATTATATATACATACACACGCACACACACACACACAATAAGGTATTGTCTCACATGTTTATGAAAGTGGGAAAGTCCTACAATCTGCAAGTTGGAGACCTAGGGAAGTCTGTCCTATGTTTGAAGGCCTAAGAGCCAGAGAGCAGTATGTATTCCAGTCTGGGTCTGAAGGCCTGGGAAACAGGAACACCAAAGGCAGAAGATCAATGTCTCTGCCTTAGCACTTAGCAGTTAATTCAGTTTTCCTCTATCATTTTGTTCTATTCAGGCCCACAGTGAATTGTGTGATGCCCACCATATGGGAAGGGCCCTTCCACTAATTTAAATGCTAATCTCTTTCATAAACACCCTCACAAATACACCCAGAAATAATATTTGTCAAGCTCTATAGGCATCCTGTGACCCAGTCTAGTTGACAAATAAAAATAACCATCATAATCTGTATATGATGGACAGCATTTTATGCAAAGTAACTGAGATCAACAAATAATTAATTTGCTCAAAATATTTAACACTGACTTATTTGAAGCCAGTAAACCCTCACAACATTTTAAATGTTATGTTTTGTTCCAAACTAAGTGTACTATTTCTTGTCAGTGGACTTGTGTGTTGAAGTTTTAATTTTTTGAGAATTGAGTGAATAAATTTGTTTTCTAAAAATTACATAATTCAGTATAAAACTTCTCATAATATATAAATTAAGCATAAGTTTTTTGGCTTCATTGTTTTCCTCATCTAAATTCAGCTAAATCATTTGGAATAACTTTATTTCCCTACAAGTAGAGAAGTACAGACCTTAAATCACAACCACTCAAATGACTCCAGAAAAAATAAGACTTTTTACATTAATATTTTATGTTCCTTATCCAGGGCAAAAATACCTGTATAGTGAAACTTCAATTAAAATATCATAAGATGACTTCAAATAAGCATAAATATAAAAGAACAATTTGACAATGACCAGAATGATGTATTTACTACTATGAAAAACTAGGCTATGGTTATTTTCAGTTGGGAAATTATTATACAAAATTTATAGATGGAAGAAATTGGAAAATACAAGCAAGGCTGAAATGTCCATAAATTATACATTTATATTAAGAAGTATTTCTTACTTTAAAACATGTATTTAATGTTCTAAAGTGTTAGCCCTTGAATTAAAGGAGAAAGTTAAGATTCTTAAGCCCCAAAATATTTTTTGTTCAGTTAATGTTATGTAAATATTTGGTTCTGTAATTATTTTTCTTTAATTGGTCTCAGAGTATTGTACCCGCTAATTAACATATATAACTTGGAATCATATAACTCTTTGAGATACATATGGATGCAATTTCACTGCTCATTGAGATTATTATGACATATCTTAACTTTCTTCAAAGGAAAGATATGTGATTGATATGATTCTATTCCTTCATCTCCATTTTATGATTGTTAATTGACTCTGAAATAGGTACAATTTTCTTTCCCCAAATTATATTTTACAATATTAATGCTTGATAAGATTTATATTATATAAAATCATTTGAACTGAACACTTGCATAATCAGAGAATTTTGTAAAAGATCCTTAATGAGAATAGAATAGGGAGAAGACTACTGTCCAAAAGCCTAAGTTATACTTTACATATATATATTTTTTTTTTTTAATTTTTTTTTCAACGTTTTTTATTTATTTTTGGGACAGAGAGAGACAGAGCATGAACGGGGGAGGGGCAGAGAGAGAGGGAGACACAGAATCGGAAACAGGCTCCAGGCTCCGAGCCATCAGCCCAGAGCCTGACGCGGGGCTCGAACTCACGGACCTTGAGATCGTGACCTGGCTGAAGTCGGACGCTTAACCGACTGCGCCACCCAGGCGCCCCACTTTACATATATTTTTAAGAGAAAAATAATGGCTTTATTTAAGCCATTTATTGTATAATGGCATTTATTTAAAAATAATGACATTTATTTATTAAGTGTCATAAAGTGTTAATAAAAATGTGTGTTAAAGATGCAATCAGAAAGATTATCAACAGAAACAATACTGATCTTCCTACTCCAGCTCCTTGACACTAACAGTCCTTGTACTGACAGAGCAAACATCTAAAGGATACAGATGGTTTAAGATGTAATAAGTTACTTAGTTGGAATAATCACTAAGCAAGAAGGAGGGCTGTGTTAATAGGAGGAGGGAAAAGCACATGTACAGAACCTTCAGTTATTTATAAAGAAAAAGTGAGATAAGAGATAAACCATGTTACCCATTATGCTTATTTATCCCCCTTACAGTTTTACTTTATTATTCTTTGAAATCCTGCAACTCCAACAACTTGTTCTTTATTTCATAATTTCATACATCATTTTCTACTATGTCCTATAAATATATATCTCTGCTTTGTAAGTAAACTGTGAACTTCTTTTATTTTAAAAAAATAACATTTATTTATTTTTGAGAGACAGAGAGAGACAGAGCACGAGTGGAGAAGGGGCAGAGAGAGAGAAGGAAACACAGAATCTGAAGCAGGCTGCAGGCTCTGAGCAAGCTGTCAGCACAGAGCCTGATGCGGGACTTGAACCACGAACTGTGAGATCATGACCTGAGCCAAAGATGAATGCTCAATGGTCTGAGCCACCCAGGTGTCCCAATAAACTGGGAACTTCTTAAGTAACAGGACCATAGTCTTTCATTTTCCTCTTTACTTTCTACAGTGTTCAATTGGATAGATACATGATATAATGACTTAGATTTCTGTGTTTTATATGCCACATGTACATGTGCAGGTAAATATGTGTGCTTGTTACTCATCATCCCTGGAGAATGGCTATAAAAAACTATCTTACTATTGATAAGATAGTACTGCTACTGTCTGCCCTTATTATGCCATATACTCAAAAGTTTTCATATACAGCAGCAATGAAGACATTTTCTGATTTTTTTTCAATATATGAAATTTATTGTCAAATTGGTTTCCATACAACACCCAGTGCTCATCCCAAAAGGTGCCCTCCTAAATACCCATCACCCACCCTCCCCGCCCTCCCACCCCCCCATCAACCCTCAGTTTGTTCTCAGTTTTTAAGTGTCTCTTATGCTTTGGGTCTCTCCCACTCTAACCTCTTTTTTTTTCCTTCCCCTCCCCCATGGGTCCCTGTTAAGTTTCTCAGGATCCACATAAGAGTGAAAACATATGGTATCTGTCTTTCTCTGTATGGATTATTTCACTTAGCATCACACTCTCCAGTTCCATCCACG
This sequence comes from Puma concolor, assembly GCF_028749965.1. NCBI lineage: Eukaryota > Metazoa > Chordata > Mammalia > Carnivora > Felidae > Puma > Puma concolor. The sequence continues at coordinate 179,331,685 of NC_141667.1, forward strand.
TTGCTACAAAGGGCCATATTTCGTTCTTTCTCATTGCCACATAGTACTCCATTGTGTATATAAACCACAATTTCTTTATCCATTCATCAGTTGATGGACATTTAGGCTCTTTCCATAATTTGGCTATTGTTGAGAGTGCTGCTATAAACATTGGGGTACAAGTGCCCCATGCATCAGTACTCCTGTATCCCTTGGGTAAATTCCTAGCAGTGCTATTGCTGGGTCATAGGGTACGTCTATTTTTAATTTTCTGAGGAACCTCCACACTGTTTTCCAGAGTGGCTGCACCAGTTTGCATTCCCACCAACAGTGCAAGAGGGTTCCCGTTTCTCCACATCCTCGCCAGCATCTATGGTCTCCTGATTTGTTCATTTTGGCCACTCTGACTGGCGTGAGGTGATATCTGAGTGTGGTTTTGATTTGTATTTCCCTGATGAGGAGCGACGTTGAGCATCTTTTCATGTGCCTGTTGGCCATCCGGATGTCTTCTTTAGAGAAGTGTCTATTCATGTCTTCTGCCCATTTCTTCACTGGGTTATTTGTTTTTCGGGTGTGGAGTTTGGTGAGCTCTTTATAGATTTTGGATACTAGCCCTTTGTCCGATATGTCATTTGCAAATATCTTTTCCCATTCCATTGGTTGCCTTTTAGTTTTGTTGGTTGCTTCCTTTGCTGTGCAGAAGCTTTTCATCATCATAAGGTCCCAGTAATTCATTTTTGCTTTTAATTCCCTTGCCTTTGGGGATGTGTCGAGTAAGAGATTGCTACGGCTGAGGTCAGAGAGGTCTTTTCCTGCTTTCTACTCTAGGGTTTTGATGGTTTCCTGTCTCACATTCGGGTTCTTTATCCATTTTGACTTTATTTTTGTGAATGGTGTGAGAAAGTGGTCTAGTTTCAACCTTCTGCATGTTGCTGTCCAGTTCTCCCAGCACCATTTGGTAAAGAGACTGTCTTTTTTCCATTGGATGTTCTTTCCTGCTTTGTCAAAGATGAGTTGGCCATATGTTTGTGGGTCTAGTTCTGGGGTTTCTATTCTATTCCATTGGTCTATGTGTCTGTTTCTGTGCCAATATCATGCTGTCTTGATGATTACAGCTTTGTAGTAGAGGCTAAAGTCTGGGATTGTGATGCCTCCTGCTTTGGTCTTCTTCTTCAAAATTACTTTGGCTATTTGGGGTCTTTTGTGGTTCCATACAAATTTTAGGATTAGGTGTTCTAGCTTCGAGAAGAATGCTGGTGCAATTTTGATTGGGATTGCATTGAATGTGTAGATAGCTTTGGGTAGTATTGACATTTTGACAATATTTATTCTTCCAATCCATGAGCAGGGAATTTTTTTCCATTTCTTTATATCTTCTTCAATTTCCTTCATAAGCTTTCTATAGTTTTCAGCATACAGATCTTGTACATCTTTGGTTAGATTTATTCCTAGGTGTTTTATGCTTCTTGGTGCAATTGTGAATGGGATCAGTTTCTTTATTTGTCTTTCTGTTGCTTCATTGTTAGTGTATAAGAATGCAACTGATTTCTGTACATTGATTTTGTATCCTGCAACTTTGCTGAATTCATGTATCAGTTCCAGCAGACTTTTGGTGGAGTCTATCGGATTTTCCATGTATAATAATATGTCATCTGCAAAAAGCGAAAGCTTGACTTCATCTTTGCCAATTTGGATGCCTTTGATTTCCTTTTGTTGTCTGATTGCTGATGCTAGAACTTCCAACACTATGTTAAACAACAACGGTGAGAGTGGGCATCCCTGTCGTGTTCCTGATCTCAGGGAAAAAGCTCTCAGTTTTTCCCCATTGAGGATGATGTTAGCTGTGGGCTTTTCATAAATGGCTTTTATGATGTTTCAGTATGTTCCTTCTATCCCGACTTTCTCAAGGGTTTTTATTAATAAACGTTGCTGAATTTTGTCAAAGGCCTTTTCTGCATCGATTGACAGGATCATATGGTTCTTATCTTTTCTTTTACTAATGTGATGTATCACCTTGATTGATTTGCGAATGTTGAACCAGCCCTGCATCCCAGGAATGAATCCCACTTGATCATGGTGAATAATTCTTTTTATATGCCGTTGAATTCGATTTGCTGGTATTTTATTGAGAATTTTTGCATCCATATTCATCAGGGATATTGGCCTGTAGTTCTCTTTTTTTACTGAGTCTCTGTCTGGTTTAGGAATCAAAGTAATACTGGCTTCATAGAATGAATCTGGAAGTTTTCCTTCCCTTTCTATTTCTTGGAATAGCTTGAGAAGGACAGGTATTATCTCTCCTTTAAACGTCTGGTAGAACTCCCCTGGGAAACCATCTGGTCCTGGACTGTTATTTGTTGGGAGATTTTTGATAACCAATTCAATTTCTTCGCTAGTTATGGGTCTGTTCAAGCTTTCTATTTCCTCTTGATTGAGTTTTGGAAGAGTGTGGGTGTTTAGGAATTTGTCCATTTCTTCCAGGTTGTCCAATTAGTTGGCATATAATTTTTCATAGTATTCCCTGATAATTGTTTGTGTCTCTGAGCCATTGGTTGTAATAATTCCATTTTCATTCATGATTTTATCTATTTGGGTCATCTCCCTTTTCTTTTTGAGAAGCCTGGCTAGAGGTTTGTCAATTTTGTTTATTTTTTCAAAAAACCAACTCTTGGTTTCGTTGATCTGCTCTACAGTTTTTTAAGATTCTATATTGTTTATTTCTGCTCTGATCTTTATTATTTCTATTCTTCTGCTGGGTTTAGGCTGCCTTTGCTGTTCTGCTTCTATTTCCTTTAGGTGTGCTGTTAGATTTTATATTTGGGATTTTTCTTGTTTCTTGAGATAGGCCTGGATTGCAATGTATTTTCCTCTCAGGACTGCCTTCGCTGCATCCCAAAGCATTTGGATTGTTGTATTTTCATTTTCGTTTGTTTCCATATATTTTTTAATTTCTTCTCTAATTGCCTGGTTGACCCACTCATTTTTTAGTAGAGTATTCTTTAACCTCCATGCTTTTGGAGGTTTTCCAGACATTTTCCTGTGGTTGATTTCAAGCTTCATAGCATTGTGGTCTGAAAGTATGCATGGTATGATTTCAATTCTTATATACTTATGAAGGGCTGTTTTGTGACCCAGTATATGATCTATCTTGGAGAATGTTCCATGTGCACTTGAGAAGAAAGTATATTCTGTTGCTTTGGGATGCAGAGTTCTAAATATATCTGTCAAGTCCATCTGATCCAATGTATCATTCAGGGCCCTTGTTTCTTTATTGACTGTGTGTCTAGATGATCTATCCATTTCTGTAAGTAGAGTGTTAAAGTCCCCTGCAATTACCACATTCTTATCAATAAGGTTGCTTATGTTTGTGAATAATTGTTTTATATATTTGGGGGCTCCGGTATTCGGCGCATAGACATTTATAATTGTTAGCTCTTCCTGATGGATAGACCCTGTAATTATTATATAATGCCCTTCCTCATCCCTTGTTACAGCCTTTAATTTAAAGTCTAGTTTGTCTGATATAAGTATGGCTACTCCAGCTTTCTTTTGGCTTCCAGTAGCATGATAATTAGTTCTCCATCCCCTCACTCTCAATCTAAAGGTGTCCTCAGGTCTAAAATGAGTCTCTTGTAGATAGCAAATAGATGGGTCTTGTTTTTTTATCCATTCTGATACCCTGTGTCTTTTGGTTGGCGCATTTAATCCATTTACATTCAGTGTTATTATAGAAAGATATGGGTTTAGAGTCATTGTGATGTCTGTATGTTTTATGCTTGCAGCGATGTCCCTGGTACTTTGTCTGACAGGATCCCCCTTAGGATCTCTTGTAGAATTGGTTCAGTGGTGACGAATTACTTCAGTTTTTGTTTGTTTGGGAAGACCTTTATCTCTCCTTCTATTCTAAATGACAGACTTGCTGGATAAAGGATTCTCGGCTGCATATTTTTTCTGTTCAACACATTGAAGGTCTCGTGCCAATCCTTTCTGGCCTGCCAAGTTTCAAAAGAGAGATCAGTCACGAGTCTTATAGGTCTCCCTTTATATTTGAGGGCACGTTTATCCCTTGCTACTTTCAGAATTTTCTCTTTATCCTTGTATTTTGCCAGTTTCACTATGATATGTCGTGCAGAAGATCGATTCAAGTTACGTCTGAAGGGAGTTCTCTGTGCCTCTTGGAATTCAATGCCTTTTTCCTTCCCCAGTTCAGGGAAGTTCTCAGCTATTATTTCTTCAAGTATGCCTTTAGCACCTTTCCCTCTCTCTTCCTCCTCTGGGATACCAATTATGCGTATATTATTTGTTTTTAGTGTATCACTTAGTTCTCTAATTTTCCCCTCATACTCCTGGATTTTTTTATCTCTCTTTTTCTCAGCTTCCTCTTTTTCCATAATTTTATCTTCTAGTTCACCTATTCTCTCCTCTGCCTCTTCAATCCGAGCCGTGGTCATTTCCATTTTGTTTGGCATCTCGTTTAAAGCATTTTTCAGCTCCTCCTGACTGTTCCTTAGTCCCTTGATCTCTGTAGCAAGAGATTCTCTGCTGTCCTCTATACTGTTTTCAAGCCCAACGATTAATTTTATGACTGTTATTCTAAATTCACTTTCTGTTATATTATTTAAATCCTTTTTGATCAGTTCATTAGCTGTTGTTATTTCCTGGAGATTCTTTTGAGGGGAATTCTTCCGCTTGGTCATTTTGGATAGTCCCTGAAGTGGTGAGGACCTGCAGGGCACTTCCCCTGTGCTGTGGTGTATGACTGGAGTTGGTGGGCAGAGCCTCAGTCAGACCTGATGTCTGCCCCCAGCACTCCGCTGGGGCCACAGTCAGACTGGTGTTTGCCTTCTCTTCCCCTCTCCTAGGGGCGGGGTTCACTGTGGGGTGGCGTGGCCCGTCTGGGCTACTTGCACACTGCCAGGCTTGTGGTGCTGGGGATCTGGCGTATTAGCTGGGGTGGGTAGGCAAGGTGCACAGGGGCAGGAGGGGCAGGCTTAGCTTGCTTCTCCTTAGGTGATCCACTTCAGGAGGAGCCCTGTGGCAGCAGGAGGGAGTCAGACCCGCTGCTGGAGGGGTGGCTCTGCAGAAGCACAGTGTTGGGTGTTTGTGGGGAACAAGCAAGTTCCCTGGCAGGAACTGGTTCCCTTTGGGATTTTGGCTGGGGGATGGGTGAGGGAGATGGCGCTGGCAAGCGCCTTTGTTCCCTGCCAAATAGCTCTGTCATCCAGGGGCTCAGCAACTCTCCCTCCCTTTGTCCTCCAGCCTTCCTGCTTTCTGAGCAGAGTTGTTAACTTATGACCTCCCAGATGCTAAGTCCCGCTTGCTGTCGGAACACCCTCCGCCCGGCCCCTCCGCTTTTGCAAGCCAGACTCCGGGGGCTCTGCTTGGCTGGGGGGCTGCCCCTCCGCCCTGGCTCCCTCCCACCAGTCCCTGTAGGGCGCACCGCCTCTCCGCCCTTCCTACCCTCTTCTGTGGGCCTCTTGTCTGCACTTCACTCCGGAGACTCCGTTCTGCTAGTCTTCTGGTGGTTTTCTGGGTTATTTAGGCAGGTGTGGGTGGAATCTAAGTGATCAGCAGGACCCGCAGGGAGCCCAGCATCCTCCTATGCCTCCATCTTCCTATCTCTCTCCGACATTTTCAGATTTTAAGTTAAATTAGTTTAAGTTCATAAACAAGAAGCCAGGTTCCACTTCTGTAAGTCTTTTTAAATTATTCATGATTAAATATGTATTTTGTGAATGCTTGTATACAATATTTGTATTTTCTTGTGTTAGATTAAGCTACTAGCAATAAATACAAAACAGAAAATAAGTGTTTTTATGTTTCAAAAAAAGAGATGATAAATAGTAGAATAAGATATGATATTTTGAAATAACTATTTGGGCAACCGATGAATAAAGAAAAAATATGTACATTAGTTTGCAAGTGGATTAATATATCTCTTAACAAGTATAGAGAGGTCTAAGATGTATAAGAAGGGGATAATGAATTTGGATCAGAATACTATGATATATATTTAAAGAGAGACAAAATTTGAGGGATATTTATATTTAAAATGGCACTTGCTTCACAATTGATAATAAAAGCATTTAGACAACCTAATGCCCTAAAGAAAATTACATATATATATATGTATACATATGTATACATATGTATACATATATAGTGAATATATATGTATACATGTACGTGTATACATATATATATATATATATATATATACATATACAGTGAATATATATATAATACAGTCACTGCTTGTGCGCATGTAATTACCTCCCTATATTTGAATCTTTACTAAATGATGAAATGTGCTAGCCATGATAGTCCACCTGTAGCATTTAAATTAATTTTGCCACTATTTGAAAGGTATGGTCAAATATACATATCCAGATATTGTAGTGGCATAAAATATATTCACATACAACTCTAAAGTGTAAGAAAATGAAGCTACTTTGTTTATAAGTGATTTGTCTTCCTTCAGAATTCATCAACAACTGTAACGTAGTTTCATTCAGTATAGTTCATCAGTGCCATTATGTGTAAAGCCCTTAAAGTAACACTCAATATTTCTAAGTAAAAATGCTCAATTTCCCAGAGTTTCATCAACACCACTGTTCATAGCTCCTTTCCATGGAGTTGATGGTCTCTTGATGATAGGGTAAATGAGGACTCAGATTGCTTCATGATTTGGAGGTTTCTTTGGATCTCCATGGAGCCATGTGATTCTACATTGTCTGTCTTTTGAATCCTCTGTTTTTCTGGTGTTTACCAGATAGAAGGATCTCAAGAAAGTTAATGGTGGGGCACCTGGGTGGCTCAGTCGGTTAAGTGTCCAACTTTGGCTCAGGTCATGATTTCACAGTTTGTGGTTTCGGCCCCCATGTCAGGCTCTGTGCTGGCAGCCTGGAGCCTGCTTCTGATTCTGTGTCTCCCTCTCTCTCTGCCCCTCCCCTGCTCACACTCTGTCTCTCTCTGTCTCTCAAAAATAAATAAATGTAAAAAAACATTTTTTTTAAAGAAAGTTAATGGTAAGGTCATCCATGACCTGGTCTCACTCAGTGTGGTTGGAGCCTGGTAATGCTTCCTGGTAGATTCAGCTTAATTGCTGTTTGGTTTGGGCCATTGTCCACCTGAGACAGACTCTCTTCTAGGCACATGTGGCTCACTGTATTCCCTTTGCTAAGTGCTACCTCTGTGTCTCCATGCTTAAATGCTTTGTAATTTAAAAAGTGGGACTTTCAGCTGTTTTGGGGATTCGTACACAATACAGAAATAGCAGTTCAGGAAAGCTAAACTTCAAAAAAAATAATTTGAAGGATTTGAACATTATCACTTGTGTGTGTATATATATTATGTACATATATATGTATATATATATATACATATATATGTATGTACATATATATATATACATATATTATCTTGCATATAAGGTCTGTACATCTCTACAAAGAAAAAGTGAGAAAAGTGAAAAGTTAAGTAGGGGGAACATTAAAAAAAAAACCTTTAAAACAGAGACGGAGAATTTGAGGAATATCTATATTTAAAATGGCACTTGCTCTTCAATTGATAATAAAAGCATTTAGACAACCTAATGCCCTGAAAAAATTTTAGTAGCTCATAATGTAATCTATTTCATTGAAGTTATAGTAATAATTGAAAATACATGACTGTATTGCTTTTCTGTCTCTAGATCCACTTTGAGATAAAGATTCCTTGGCTCATTTACTCTATTTTACTAATTTAGGAATTTAAATTTAGCATAGAGTAGTGTCTCTGTATGAATTCACCCATTCTAAAGAGATGGTTTAACATAGTATATTCCTGTTCTATTCAAAACAGTTTCAAAACTAGTTGATACACACCAAAAATGTTTTCAATAAACAAATACTGAAGTGTACTTGAAAACAGTAAAATAATTTTCTCCAAATATCTGAGTGTGTTTTTCATTAAATATACACTGCATTATATTGTTGTAACTGTTGATATATCTATGTACTATGTATCTATATCTATCTATTTATATATGATGATATATATATATGTATCATAAAATGCATATGAAAAACATATTTTAATGTGGCTTTTTATGCCATTATTTAAAAGAGAACAAATGAGATATTTGGATGTTAGAAACACTTATTGGGGCGCCTGGGTGGCGCAGTCGGTTAAGCGTCCGACTTCAGCCAGGTCACGATCTCGCGGTCCGTGAGTTCGAGCCCCGCGTCAGGCTCTGGGCTGATGGCTCAGAGCCTGGAGCCTGTTTCCTATTCTGTGTCTCCCTCTCTCTCTGCCCCTCCCCCGTTCATGCTCTGTCTCTCTCTGTCCCAAAAATAAAATAAATGTTGAAAAAAAATAAAAAAAAAAAGAAACACTTATTAACCTAGTTGTTATCATCATCAAAATAACAATTAAGGATATAATGTGATTTGAAGGAAACTTTTATAACTCCTAACTAGAAAATAGCTTTTCTTCCAATTTCCATAGTTATGAATTCTATCAGTAAGATTCCAAATTTCATTTTAAATGTAGATATCACAAGCAAGAAGAGTAAAGTATAAAATTTACTGCAAATCAATTGTGCAGCTCTGGGTGTATCAATTTAAAATATATTTTCCAATTCTGGCATAATAGGAGATTGAGGTAAAACACAGGCCAAAAACAAACAAACAAAAAAATAATTGATCTGAATGGTATCTGTTATGCAATACCTTGGATAATCAGGAGAGAAAATAAGTGTTTCAAATCAAGATAGTTGTTTGGAAAATTCTATAGAATACAATATAAACATTCTTACCTTTGCATAGATTTTTGTTGTTTGGTCATTATTGTTTTATAAAATATTCATAAACAGTTTTAATATGATGGAAGCATAATCAGTAATTGACCAACATAAGATTAATTAATCCTTCAACAATAACATAGGAATGAATACTTATCACAAAGGCCAAGAATACTGAATATCTGACATGATATTTAGAAGTGTGAATTGGATGATTTGGTACTAATACCCCCTTGGATTCTGGCTCAGGTTTGAAAATGTCTGCATGGGTTCATCCATTTGGCCTGGGTTGTTCACCGTGCCTAAATTTCTTTGCACAGTTGGAATCTTGCGTAGCCACTATACAGATTAAAATTGTTTACATTCTAAAACAATGGGAATAATGACATGCTAGTCTATCCTACTGGTTATTACCACACATATACTGCATGTATTTCTCTAAAGAAACTAGGGGAACAAAAAGGAAATTAGTAACATGGCTCTTCAAAAACAGCAGTTGCTTTATCTTTCAATGAAAAATTTGGAGAATAATATGTACTTATATTTTGTTAGAAAAATGTTATTTGTATACAATTATTAACTATCTTTTGTTGGCCACACTTTTCAAGGTTAAATGTGATTTGTAATAAACCATGAATAATTATGCAAACAATAGATTATATTAAATAGTTGCAGTTAAATCCATTTTTAAATGGTTTTGTATTTCTATTATTAAACAGAAGTCCCTGTTAAATAAGGGAATGAAGGCAATAAACAGCAGAACTAGTACAGTTAGCACATAATTTATCTTATAAAGTTTGCCACATTATAGCATCCTTCCATTATTTATAAAGGATTGTTTCACAGTTGGGAAAAACAAGCAGCCATAAATTTCAGGAAACAAGCTTCCATGAAAGCCATGTCTTGTATCTTGTATATTTTTACATTTGCATAATCAGAGCGTATCATGTTACAATTACAAGTGCAGTAATGGATTGGAAGGTAACTGCATTAATTCATTTCTTCATACATTCAGTCATTCATTCCAGTTATGATAGTAACCAATTCTTAGAAGCTCAAAATATTGCTTTCAGAATGAAAGTAGGAATTAATGCAGAGCATATAGACATTTCATGGACATAAACTGTCATTAGATGATTTATATATCTTCTCATTTTAGAGCTCTGTTATATTTACCCTTAGTTTTGAAGACCCCAAGACTTCACCTAGCTGTGATTCATTAACACAGTTTTATATCAAGTCTAATAAATCACCTTCAGTTCAAGTAGGACCTTGAATAATATGTTTTATCATGGAACTCTATAAATTATGCTCTGAGTGGAGGGCCCTTACTTATCCTCGTTAATCAAAAGAGCCCAGACAGAGTTCAGTTTATTTTCAAAAGGGCAACCCTGCATTTATCCCAATTTCAAACTTATTCCTTTGTTGGCTATGTTTTCAAAAATTACTTTCTTTTCTATTAAAAACTAGAAATTCATTCCTGTAATAGATTCTTTGGAAACAAGTGAAAATTTAGTCTCTTATTAAACATTATTTTCTACTATTTCAAAAAAACCTAAGAAAGTAAATTAAAACAATTTAATTTTTTAAGCATCCTCATTTTCCATACAAACTGTGTATCTTTATCCAGGCTATTATACATTATAGTGAACCCTTGTACAATGGGATAGTTAGGTATGCTGACCCGCGTGCATTCGAAAATTTGTGGATAGCTTTTGATTTCCCCAAAACCTAGCTACTGATAGCTTACTGTTGACTGGAAGGCTTATATTACTGATAATATAAACTGTCAATTAATGCATATTTTGTATGTTATATGTATTATATACTGCATCTTTATAATAAAATAAATTAGATAAAAGAAAATGTTATTAAGCAAAGCATAAGGAAGAGAAAATACATTTTATAATACTGTACTGTGTTTGTTGAAGAAATTCCATATTTAAGTGCACCCACAGATTTCAAACCCATGGTTTTCAAGGATCAACTGTATATTAATTTCTGGTAATTTCTGATGATGAACACATACTGAGAAATATTCAACCATGTAGAAAACATATATATAATTATGATAGCAGTTTAACCAGAAACTTACCACCCAGGCTTAAGTATACAAGCAAAGATAGTCTGTAAAATATGCTAGCGAGGTAATATATTTTATTATGTGTGTGTGTAAATCACATATAACAAAACTGTGAAATGATAGCTTAATGCCACTTTCTGGCTTATATAATCAGAAATAACGTATTTATACCTTGAATATCTATTTTCATAAATCACCACTAGAACCCAGGGTTCTCGAGTTATTTTGGGACGACACTCCATACCTCTATGTAGCTCTGTATATCCACTTTTCTAATTCCATGTTCTGTCACCTTTAGCCCCTGAAATCTTTTCAATGTACTCTCTAGAAATGATCATCAGTTGACAGATACATACTTTCACCTTTTCAGTGCTTCCTCTCAGTTTGCTCTCACGCCAGTATTTTTCCCTAAAATGCTGCATCCCTTGCAGATATCTCCAGTGATAACTGATTTATCCCAGCTGGACCTCTTCTTATAACATCGAGATCATTCTCTCTGCTTTTCTCTAAAAACACATAGCACTGAATAGCATCAGGCTTTACTGCTAGGTAGCGCCCACTCTAATTCCTTAAAGAATCTAGCTCTTGGCTGACACATCACTATTTGCAAGAGTTAGTCCTGTCATAATTATTGATGAAGTTAGTTATTTCTTAATTCAGTTTTGCAATACTATATCTATTTTATTTTAATCTCTTTTCCAGGGATATTGTCTTCCACTTCATCACAATCATTGATTGTCTATGGCCATCTTCCCTAGTTCTTGTCGTTTCTCAAAGAAACAACTCATCTGTAAACATAATTTAGTTACTCCTTTGCTTATATCCCTTTATTTCAATACTATTTCTACTCAGATGGTTCTGGGACTGCACTAAAACACAGAATTTTACATTTTTCCAGTGTATTTCATGCTCTTTGTATTTAAAAAGTTACCACAAACTGGTGTCTTGAAAAACAGAACTTTATTTCTCACAGTTCTGGAGGCTAGAAGTCCAAGAACAAAGTGTTCACAGCATTAGTTCCTTCTAAGGGCTGTGAGAGAAGGATCTGTTTCAGTCCTCTCTTCTTGGTAGATGGCCATGCTCTTCCTGTGTATGTATCTGTGTCCAAATTTCCTCTTCTTATAGGGACACCGATCACATTGCATTAGGACATTCCTTAATAACTCATTTTAGCTTAATTTCTTCTGTGAAGACCCTGCCTTCAAATAAGATCACATTCTGAGGTACTGGAAATTAGGACCTCAACATATGAATTTGGGGGTGGGGGCACAGTGCAACCCATAAAATCCCTCATTACCTTATCTCTTTTTGTCTCATTTTAGATCTTAATGAGTCTTAATTATAGTTAAACTAGCTTTGTTCTATTCCCTTTGTTCATTCAAATCCAGGCAAGCCTCATGCTTGTTCAATACATTCTTGACCTACTCTGCACCAACAAAATAAAAAACAGAAGAATAGGGAAAAACACACAAACATGCTGACCAGTGTTACTTTAAAAATATGGAGCCGGGGTGCCTGGGTGGCTCAGTTGGTTAAGCGGCCGACTTCGGCTCAGGTCATGATCTCGCCGTCCGTGAGTTCGAGCCCCGCGTCAGGCTCTGTGCTGATAGCTCAGAGCCTGGAGCCTGTTTCGGATTCTGTGTCTCCCTCTCTCTGACCCTCCCCCGTTCATGCTCTGTCTCTCTCTGTCTCAAAAATAAATAAACATTAAAAAAATTTTTTAAAAATATGGAGCCATTTACCTCTAGATGGCCCTTAGGTATGGTGTGATGATATATGTAAGACTTAACACAATTCCTTAGTCCAGTAATTCTCATCCTTGTATGTTCATTAAAATTACTTAGTATGCTTTTAAAATTGTGATGCTGAGACACATTCCAGACCAATTAAATCAGAATTTCATAATTCCACAATTCTGTTTTTTCAAAGCTTCACAGTTGATTTCAGTATGCAGCCAAGTTTGAAACTACTAATCTGGGTCATTTACCAACCACTTATAATATTTCATATCCTCCCTATTCTCTTCAAATTTTCAACACCTCCTCTCTTTTCCTCATTCATAGAAGTAATCATTAGGGAAATTCTATCACCATCTCCCCTTGTCAACCCACTTCTCTCATCTGAGCCTGTAAATGTTGCAGTCTCTTCCAAGGAAGCTGTTGGTGTTTTTCCTCAAGTCATTTCTTCTCCTTACACACCATATTCATCCCACTGACACTTCTGAGGAATTCTTGGCTCTAGAAATTCTTGTCTCTCTTTCTGCATCATCACTTTTTTCTCCTTTCAGAATCATTCCTGTCAGCATACACATGATGGGATTTTCCGCTCTCAAAACAAAGGAAAACAACAAACAAAAATTTGCTCTTGAGTATACACCCCTCTCCAAATTTTTACAGTTCACTTTGACTTTTCTTTGCTCCAGCCATGCTGGCCTCATTGTTTGTTGAACGTGCCAGTCATGCTTTAATCTTGGAGACTCCATTTGCTGTTTATGTTATGGGGGCTGCTCTCTCCACAGATGTCCTCATGGAATGCTTTTATAGCTCTTTCAGGTGGTTGCTTGAATTACCAACCTACACTCCTCTTTTCCTTGTTTGCATCCTGTTTCACCATATCAATTCTTGCCATGAAATAGTACATATATCATAAATATTTTGCATGTGTCCTGGTTTGGAGAGGATGCTTGATGAGTGCAGGAATTTTTCCAAGTTTTATTTATTTTTGGATCCTTGGCAACTACCATGTCTCCTCCTACCCCTTTTGTGCATGCTACCCCCATGTTTTGTAATAGTTCTTAATTGTGCTCCTTGATTTCGTTCTTTCCCCTTTTTATCCAGTTCACAACATGACATCCAGAAAACATATCTTTAAATTATATGTTACATTGTGTTATATTTCTGTTCAATAACTATCCAATGTCTTCCATGTCATTCAAAGTGAAGTCTATGTCTCTATAATATCCTTACCTTTTGTTTTTCATCAAGGTCTTTTGAGTTTGTGAAACTTTGCTTTGGGATCTTGTTTTATTATTTCATGAAAATCTGTTTAGTCACAACTTTGGTTGCTCTGTGGTAAATTTTTCTGGTGAAATTCTTTTATTTCTTATTCTTCTACTTTTCCGTTCTCATTTTTTTTCTCATAATATCTTTATGTATCTCCTACATGAGTTTCTTTTTTTATCATTATTCATCCAAAAATGGTGTTTGTTTAATTAGAACACCTATTTTCAGAAAGTTTTTTTGGTATGGAGTTTCAAACCATGATCTAGACTAACAGGAATCTTCAGTACAGAGTTTTAAATGTTGGTGAATTATTTTAGCAGTAAAAATAAGAGTGGAATAGATCCTGCAAGCAGCATCTGTGTTTCTATTTTATGTTCTAAAGAAGGAAGTCCTATTTTTTCTTAAAGGATGTCACTTAACTTACAGTACTGCTTTTGCAATATTTGCCTATGTTCTGTAGTCTTTGATCTCATTTGTGAGAGCCATCATATATGTCACATGAACTTATCCCCAGTTGACACTACTCTCTCTTTTTACTTAATTTTTGTAAATGTTTACTTATATTTGAGAGAGAGACAGAGACAGCGCATTAGGTGAGAGAGGGACAGAGAGAGATGGAGACAGAATCTGAAGCAGGCTCCAGGCTCTGAGGTGTCAGCACAGAGGGCAATGCAGGACTTGACCTCATGAACTGTGAGATTGTGACCTAAGCTAAAGTCAGACCCTTTACTGACAGAGCCACCCAGGCACCCTGACACTACTTAGTCACTCTTAAACAGTCATTCAGTCTTAGATATTTTGTTTTAATTAGATGTATAACTTGGGTTCCTGGTTTACATTTTTTCCTGATATATTCACGTTTTCTAAGAGAAGATAGAAGAAATCCTTTTTTTTTTTTTAAAGTTTATTTATTTTGAGACAACAAGGAGAAGGGGACAAGGGCAGAGAGGGAGTGAGAGAGAGAATCCCACAATCAGAACAGAGCCTGATGCGGGACTCAACCTCACTAACCACAAGATCATGACGTGAGCTGAAATCATGAGTGGTTGCTCAACTGACTGAGCCACCCAGGTGTCCCCAAATCGCTTTCACTATTTCTTTTAGAATACGAACTTCAAAAATTAAATTTATATGGCTTCATAATGTAAGAAAACTTTTCATAGAAGTTGATTACTGTAAATTTCAGTTATAGTTTCCTGTTTTATAATTACCAATGGTTGTGCATTTACTAACATAAGAAATATTACCTGTATTTTATGTATAGAAGTTTTGTTTGTGTTTCTAAATATATTATTACAATTGCATTTTATATATACTGTAGAGCTATTCAGGTATAAAGCCATAAACATTTTAAATCTCAAGGCCAGAAATTGCCTCTCTTGCCAAGAGGAGACTGAGCTCTGCATTAGTTTTAGGATATTTCATATAAAGGATCTGCCAGAATTTCTTTAATATGATTAATGAACACCATGTTGTATTAGACATCAATTCATTCACATCCATGCCTAAAGCATTAGTGAAAGTTGGAGAAGCAATGTAATGACCTGGATACCAAAATTTATTAATGATACAGACACTGATTTTTAAATCACTTGAAATATTGGAAAGCAATTCACCAAGTTTTTCATATATGATATTAAAACTTTTAATAATTAATAGGCCATAACTACTGTAAGTACATCATACTTCATATTAAAACATGGTTTTCCTCATAATAGGATATAAATATTTTATTCTTACTGCATATTATAAGCATTTAAAAATCATTTTACAGTGCTTTAGGCAATAATTTTTTAACCTCAGAGTGGGAGTAATCTGATATATGCACATAAGATTATGACTTCCCTTCCCAGAAATTTCATGGAATATGAAATTTATTTGTATCTTAGGATTTTGCATTATACATTGAATTGTTAACTGCATATGGGAATTGTTGAAAGTGTTTTTTATAAGTCAAAATTTGTTAGTCGTATGAAGCAGTAATTAATGATATAATGTAGATAGACTGGGGGGAATAACCACAGTTAAAGCCAGAACTCCTATGTCTGGACCTATATGGTTAAAATAGAAATAAGCCTAATCAACATCCCTTTAAAAGAGGACTGTTTTTTTTTTTTCTTTCCTAAACATAAAATGAGGTATGGCAAACTTGACATAGTGAGTAAACATGTTTGTTCTCAGGAAGATGATTAATTTTGAACACATCAACATTTTCATCTCCAGTTTATCTATGAACAACTACTAACAATTTTGGTTTGTTAAATTAATTCAAGGGATAGAAGAAATAGAAAAGACATCATAAGCTAGTAGCTTAATGCAAAACTGTGAACATTCTATAATTGTAATGCAAAAGTAAGCTTTGTCATCAGGTACTAACTAATAGAAAAGGTCCTGCCTCTAAATGTTTTTGATTTGCAAAGATATAGCTCACTTTTCACACAATGGGGATTATAATGGAAAGTCAGTTTACAATGGCATCTCTTTTCTTCTCCAGATTTGGGAAAGAAGCACATGCAGGTCATTATAACCTTGTCAGCAACCAAGAGAGCACATCCTAAAACTGAAAAAAATAAATTAATTTATTAAGTTAAACCAGCTGTTTCCAAGGAGTTGGTCTGATAGGAAATCAAGTCATTTTTGGAATTTAAGGCAAAAATAATGCCTTCTTTCACAGTGTCAAATGTTCACTCATAACCCAGAGCAAGCAGAAAAAAGGTGGAGGGAAATCAAGATAGTCAAACACTGATTCAGTTGTTGGGAGAATCAATGAAACTTACAAGTCTCAAGGTAGTCGTATCAAGAGTAAAACAGAGTGAAAATACAAATTGCCAATATCAGAAACAAAACAAGGAATAGCGCTATATTCTTTACAGACATCAAATAGATAATAAGGAAATAAAACAAACAACTCCATGCACAGAAATTAAAAAATGTAGATACAATTGACAAATTTCTTGAAAGACATAATCTCACAAATAGATAACCAAAATAATCCTATCTATACCTATTAAAGAAATTGAATTTCTATTTAAAAACTTTGTAAAAAAGTAAATCCTAGACTCAGATAATTTTACTACTGAATATAAGGAAGTGATAATACCAATTCTACAGTTTCTTTCAGAAAATAGGTAAGAAGAATACTTTGCAAATCATTCTTAAGGTCAGGTTTTTTTTTAATATTAAAAACAAATACTGCAAAACAAAACCTTAAACCAATATTACTTAGGAACATAGATGAAAAAATTCTCAACAAAATATTAACAAATTGAACAAAACAATATGTAAAAAAAGAATAATATGTCAAGACCAAGGAGAAGTTTACCTCAAGAATATAAGACTGTATCACTGATATAATTTGGAAGTTGATTAATATATTTCACCAAATAACAAACTAAATAAGAAAAAAATATGGGTGAAATCAGTAATGTAGAAAGAGCAATTCAGGAGTAGAAGGAAACTTTCTTTGCTTGATATTGGGTCTCTATGAAAAACCATTGAGCTAGCATCATATGTAATGATGGAAGACTAAATGTCTTGCCAGTATTTCTGGAATAAGGGCAAATCTTATCTTCTCTTTCCACTTCACTGTACTTGAAATTCCTAACCAGTGCACAAGTGATAGATGGAATATAGACTGGTTGCTGTGGACTGAATATTTGTCTCCCACCCAAATTCATGTGCTGAAACCCAGAATCCCCAAGCTATTGGTATTAAGAAGTGGGGCTTTGGGAGGTGTTTGGGTCATGAGAGTAAAGCCTTCTTGAAAGGGATTATTGCTGTTGTAGAAGAGATCCCACGGAGCTCCCTCACCCCTTTCACCATGTGAGGATACAGTAAGAAGTCATCAGTCTGCAACCTAGAAGAGGGCCATAACCAGAACTGGACCATGTTAGCACCTTGATCTTAGACTTTCAGTCTCCAGAACTATGAGAAAAAATTGTTGTTTATAAGAAATCCAATTTATCCTATTTTTGTCATAGCAATACAAATGTAATATGTTACTGAATAAGATAAAATAAAATTGTTTCTATTTGTGGATAGCATATCTAACTATATAAAAGTATTAAAAAGATAGTCCTAATAATATGCTATAAGAACCAAGAAAGGTTTTTAGAAGTCTTACTGGAAACAAAACCAACATGTAAATACTACATTTTTTAAAATGTGGTAAAAAACATGTAACACGATACCTATCCTCTTAGCAGACATTTAAGAGTGGAATATATATTAACTACAAACACAATGTTGAAGAGCAGATGTCTAGGGCTTTTTCAATATGTATGATTGAAACTCATACCTATGGAACAGCAGCTGCCCATTTCCTACACCCCACTCTCGTGGAAACCACCACTCTACTTTCTGCTTCCATGAGCTTGACTACTTTACATGCGTCATCGAAGTGGAATCGTACAGCTTTTATCTCTGTGTGACAGCTTTATTTCATTTAGCATAATTTCCTCAAAGTTCATCCATGTTGTAGTATATGACAGGTTTCCCTTCTTTTTTTATGACTGAATAATATTCTGTGTATGTATGTGCCACATTTTCCTTACTCATCATCAGTGGACATTTAGGTGGTTTCTGTCTCTTGGATACTGATTAATGCTCTAATGGACATGGAATTTCAAATGTCTCTTTTGAGATCCTGTTTTCAATTCTTTTGGATAAATACCCAAATGTAGGATTGCTGGATCAGATGGTAATTCTACTTTTAATTTTTTGTGAGACGTCCACACAGTGCACAGAGGTTCCAACTCCTTCACATCCTCACCGACACTTGTTATTTTCTGTCATTTAGTTAATAGTATTGTTCCAAGATGAATTTCTTAGTATTGATAGATATTGAAAGAGGCATATCTGAGAGAAGGACATACAGGAACTCTGTACTCTTCTTATGCAAATCTCTTGTAAGTCTAAAATTAGTTTTTTAAATAGCTGTTAAATTAAAGCTGTTAACTTGGAGGAATAGAACGAATATACTCCACATATTTAGCTCTATTCTCTCTAAACATTGAAACTTTACTTTGCAAAGAAATCCTTAATATTATTGTAAGGAAATTTAGCATTAAATATAAGAGTAGAAATTATTTTTAGTTCTTTTTTCCTAATGATTGCATTGTATTTTTATGGTGTTTTAGAAGAATAGCTGATCTTGTAAGTCTGTATAAACTAACATAATCCCACAGGATGCAGGGAGATAGATACTGGCTTTAATAATTGAGGCCAAACAGAGAAAAGCTGACCCATAGCCAATTGCAAGTTGGTCATAGTGATTTTTCTGTCCTATCATATATATTTACTTTCCTGATCAAGCTTATAATGTCACTCAGCTCAGCTCATGGCACGTATGACAGTCTTCATACCACACTAGAAACCTCACATTAGGTTCTCACGAATAATCAATAAGGATCGTTGACAAATAATACCAGCTTGACATTCTCCCTGAGGTGCGATTAGTTTTCAATTTAATTGTAGTGTTTCTATCTAATCTAAGTGTGACACCTATGAAATAACACAGGTAACATCAGGATGATTGGGAGAGGTAGAGCCTCTCAGCCAGAATAGCTTATTCTTACCTGGCAGTTCCTTTTGTCACCGTGGCGTTTTCAATTGCAGAAGATTTGGCTGTGAGAGAGGAAAGTTTGAATCTGATCTGGCTCTGCCTCTCTTAATAATGTGCTTGAAAATGACATGAAACTTTTCGAGTTTGGAGAAATAACCATTTAAAAAAAATAGTAAAATAGCTTTTTTTTTTTTTTTTAATTTCCCCTCACTGAATGCTGTAAACTTCCCTGTGGAGGGAAAATGGTATGTTTAAATAAAAAATAATAATAATCCGTGCATTATTGGAAATGTATCCGTCTCCCAGGGCTTCATTGTCAATTTCCACTGTTGTGTATTGAGAGACAGTCCTGTCAGATTGGAGTCTTGTGGTTATCTGGTAGAGATGATGCAATTGAAAATGCCATTTTGATGTAGAAAAACAGATCTAATGTCTTCCTATTTAAAGGAAACCAAGCTAAGCCACCAAGGGACTTTATCAACGTTATTTAGTTATAAGCTCAGATAAATTAGTAGGGTTGTGAATATAACATTATAATATTATTTTTCTCCAAAGAAGTTATATTTTAATCAGATCATTTTATGAGCATTACTTAACTAGAATTAAGTTTATAGGATTTTTTTCCTTTTCCCCAATGAAGAAGGTGCCAAAATACATCTCAAATAATTATTAGGGTTGAAATATGTGGTAGAATATCGGAGTACTGTTCTCCAATGTATTTAACTTAGCCTAGACCTTTGGATAGTCTCTTATACTGATTCCGAGCTTGATCATGTAGATTGTTTTGACCAATGGACTAACATTTGCTAACATGATGCAAGCAGAAAGGTGAAAAATGTTTGCACAATGGAACTTTACCTCCCTTGGAAATCTTCAACTGCTACCATGTGAAGAACCCCAAGCTTTTATATATAATGAAAGACATACAGAGTTCATTTTTCCTTATCACTCCAGCTAATGGTCCAAGTCCAAATGTCTGGATGGGTGGAGTGATACAGACACATGAGCGATCCCAGTCAATACCAATTTAGCCCACTTCAAGTGGTTAACCCTCTTAATTATAAGCTTAAATATAGCTTAAAATGCTATTATTTTAAGCCATTAAATTTGGGGTGCTTTTTATGCTGCCAAATCTAATAGATACATTATGCAATACTTAGGAATCATTTGCAAAGTGTTTTTCAGAATGGTACATCTCTCTGAGGCACGTAGAAGGATAAATATAGTGAGATTAGCATGTCACATGGGCAACAGAGTATAAAACTGGACCTTTTTACCTGAATTATGCAAAAAGGAAGTTGTTTTGACCTTAGGAAAGGTATCCAAGAGTGCAAAAGGGCAGTGTTTATTGGTCTATGAGATAGTGAACTACTGGTGCATTTTATAGATCATGATGCCAACTGGCATGAGGACGGTTGGTTGTATAGCTTAGCTGGAGTATTTTTAGATCAATATCCAATAATTTTAATATGTAACAGCATAAGGCAACACCATTAATGAGCATATCTCATTTGGATCTTGACTAGAACTGGTTGTAAGAATATATTTTTTAGTTAATCAGAAAAATATTGAAATAGAATAGGAAGTAGTGATATTAAGTTAATTTTACTATTAGTAAGTATGATACTAGTATTATTAATAAAATCATTAATAAAAGTCATTATCTAATAAAGATGTACAGTGAAACATTTAAATGAAACATTTAGTGAAAAATTAAGTGAAATGACTTGATGTCCTGAATTTACTTTAAAACCCTCTAGCTTCCTCCCTCCTCCAGAAAGGGGAAGATAAAATAAGCCCAGCAGACTGCTGATGATAATCACAACAGAATTGGGTACATGGATGCTCATTATGTTATTCTCTTTACTTTTACATCTGTTTTTAAAGTGTTCCCATTTCAAACAGTAAAAGTAATAAAATAAAACATCATGACTTTCTATTTCTTTTTCAAAATCCATGGCATTATCAACCTGATGAAGCTTCTGTTTTCTCTTAACTTAGAATTGAAAGCCAGATTCTGACACTTCTCGTAACATTATAAGCCCCTAGCATTCTTGAGATATTTTGAAGACTTGATAGCCCAAAAGGGATATATTATATTTCCTGTTAATGGAGCAGGTGGAATCTCAAGCAATTAACTGGGAGGGAAAAATGATGCTTCAATATTTTTACCTGATATGTCGAGCAGTTCAGGCTGTTATATTTCATCGTAAATTTCTTTTTCTCTTTGAAAGATTTCTCCTAAAAATACTTGATGTCATTTTATAATATTAAATCAGGATTGATATTTTGCCTTTGTAGTCTAGAGCTCTATATCACAGAATTCATCTAATACCTTTACATGACAAGAATGCAATAGAGTGTGAAAGAGAAATCAGTAAACTGAAAACAATTCTGATGAGGAAAATCTTAAAGAAATATTTAAATGAAGTGATATCTGTTAGTTCTCACTCACCCACTGGGACTAAGTAACATACTATATGGTAGGAACAAATATGGGCTCCAAAAATTTGAGAGTGTGTAAAAGAAGCAAAGCTCCAGATATCATGTTTATGATATTAAACATTATTAAACACAGATATTAAGCCATAAACATGGCACATGGACATGCAAAACAGAGAAAACAGGAGTTTGTTATTGTTGTGGAGTACTTAATGAAATGAGATTTCATCAGAGTAGCTGCGATGTAAAAATTCTAAAAGTCCTTGTAAGCCATGTGGTGAGAATTGGGAAGTCAATAAGGAATACTAAAGGGAAATGATTTGACTGTTTTTATATTTTTATAAATTTTTTACACACTTATTTATTTTTGAGAGACAAGAGAGGCAGAGCATGAGCCAGCGGATGGGGAGAGAGAGAGAGCAACACAGAATCCGAAGCAGGCTCCAGGCTTCAGGCTGTTTGTTAGCACAGAGTTTGACACGGGGCTCAAACTCATAAACTGCTAGACCATGACCTGAGCTGACGTCGGACGCTCAACCGACTGAGCCACCCAGGCATCCCAGGCTATTTTTATATTTTTAAATTTTACTTTGGCCTCAGCCAATATGTGATAAAAAAAAAAAAACAAAAACAAAAAACAACATGGCATGATGATAGATCTAATAGCAAGGTAACATGTTTAACAAAAGGAGGAACGTAGTTAAGAAATATGAAGTTGTAAATGCATAGTTTTTGTATTTAAAGTACATAATTAGATTTAACATGTCATAGCAACTTAAAATATCACAGTCATATAGGAATCCTAAAATGATATAAAGGGCATGGGTAGTTGATTCATTTACATTAAATATAAATGTGCTAATTATGGGGTTAATAATCCTTAAATATTGCAATTATATCAAAAGTTTATAGTATCTAGTGTAATTTACTGATATATCCAATATCCACACATTTTGATAAAACTCTTGCTCAGAAATATTGTATAATGCCATTTACATATATTATAGTATAAATAATTAGACAAATGTTTAAATTACAAAACTGGTGGTTAGGGCATGAAAAAATCTCAAAGCTGATAACAGCATCCCAAATATAATTGGATTTCATTTGTAAAATTAACTGTTTTGAAAATGTGTGGCAAGTACTTTAGCTAACCTTCAAATCTCAGAGTTGAGAAAAATATTTGGATATTTTGAAAATTCAGATTAACTCAGTTTTATGATTTGCCATATATTTTTAGAAACCTATTCAAAAACCACCTTCAAAAATGATTTAAAAATCATGTTTGAAAAAACCTATAAATTTTAAATAATAATATTGTGGCTTTTTATCATCATAAAAGTGTCTAATAATAAAAAATTGTTTGGCACAAAAACACATAGACCAATGGAATAGAATAGAAACCCCAGAACTAGACCCACAAACGTATGGCCAACTCATCTTTGACAAAGCAGGAAAGAACATCCAAAGGAAAAAAGACAGTCTCTTTACCAAATGGTGCTGGGAGAACTGGATAGCAACATGCAGAAGGTTGAAACTAGACCACTTTCTCACACCATTCACAAAAATAAACCCAAAATGGATAAAGAACCTGAATGTGAGACAGGAAACCATCCAAACCCTAGAGGAGAAAGCAGGAAAAGACCTCTCTGACCTCAGCCGTAGCAATCTCTTACTCAACACATCCCCAAAGGCAAGGGAGTTAAAAGCAAAAATGAATTACTGGGACCTTATGAAGATAAAAAGCTGCTGCACAGCAAAGGAAACAACCAACAAAACTAAAAGGCAACCAACGGAACGGGAAAAGATATTTGCAAATGACATATCAGACAGAGGGCTAGTATCCAAAATCTATAAAGAGCTCACCAAACTCCACACCTGAAAAACAAATAACCCAGTGAAGAAATGGGCAGAAGACATGAATAGACACTTCTCTAAAGAAGACATCCGGATGGCCAACAGGCACATGAAAAGATGCTCAACGTCGCTCCTCATCAGGGAAATACAAATCAAAACCACACTCAGATATCACCTCACGCCAGTCAGAGTGGCCAAAATGAACAAATCAGGAGACTATAGATGTTGGCGAGGATGTGGAGAAACGGGAACCCTCTTGCACTGTTGGTGGGAATGCAAATTGGTGCAGCCACTCTGGAAAACAGTGTGGAGGTTCCTCAGAAAATTAAAAATAGACCTACCCTTGACCCAGCAATAGCACTGCTAGGAATTTACCCAAGGGATACAGGAGTGCCGATGCATAGGGGTACTTGTACCCCAATGTTTATAGCAGCACTCTCAACAATAGCCAAATTATGGAAAGAGCCTAAATGTCCATCAACTGATGAATGGATAAAGAAATTGTGGTTTATATACACAATGGAGTACTACGTGGCAATGAGAAAGAACGAAATATGGCCCTTTGTAGCAACGTGGATGGAACTGGAGAGTGTGATGCTAAGTGAAATAAGCCATACAGAGAAAGACAGATACCATATGGTTTCACTCTTATGTGGATCCTGAGAAACTTAACAGAAACCCATGGGGGAGGGAAAGGAAAAAAAAAAGAGGTTAGAGTGGGAGAGACCCGAAGCATAAGAGACTCTTAAAAACAGAGAACAAACTGAGGGTTGATGGGGGGGTGGAGGGAGGAGGGGGTGGGTGATGGGTATTTAGGAGGGCACCTTTTGGGATGAGCACTGGGTGTTGTATGGAAACCAATTTGACAATAAATTTCATATATTGAAAAAAAAAACTACAGAACTTTCTCAACTTATGATGGGGTTACATTTCAATAAACCTTTTGTAAACTGAAAAAAAAAAGAAATGCCTTACAGATCACCATGTTCTTAGAGTATACAATGTATAATTACATTTTTGTAAAAAACTATTGTTGTATAATAAATATGAAAGTAGTAAGAAAAAAATAAAAAATGTTATGCAGTATTGCGAATTCACAAAAATGACAAACTTTTGTCTCAGAATTAGGCCCCTCTGTGACCGTAGCTTGCAGGCATTAAAACCTTTGTTGAGAGAACAGGTGGGGAATTCACTATATATGAGGAAGAATATGTGCAATATGAGTAATGCAATGTTAGCAGATAGGAACTTTGAAAACTGCAGTCATATCAGATGTTAAATTCAGGTGACAGTCAGGACAAAGAAGGAATATATGACTCAAAATTCATGGCAGCAGAGAAATAAGGGCCTCTAGAAATCTGCTCTTTCATAAAAAGCAATAAAGGACACTTGCAAAATATTGGGGAAAAAAGCAATGTTTTCTTCACTCTGGAATTAACCAAAGTCCTGCAACAGTGGGACAAGCATTTATTCAGAAAAAATGGCTGAACTCTTTAAGAAATAGTGTAATTTGTGACATTTACTTTGCCCTGTTCCCTTGCCCCTCATTCCAACTCCACCATTGCCTTAACATCCAGCAGCCTCAAACTGGATATTGTGAAAACCAGCCAACTACCAGAGGGAGCAGACCGAGTTTGGGGTTCCCAAAAGCCCCAGGCCCAGAGAATTTTCTCTATTTAACGTGTCTGGAAACTTCCTGGAAAAGCTCCATTTATAGGGCTTGTTTTTATTTGACTTGACTCAGAACACTTTCAGTAGGAAAAATCTCCTTTGGTTAAAAACACATGTACAGAGATGTAAATATGACAAAGGGGGCCTAATAGGTCCCAATCTCTCAACTCTGGCTGATTATCTGCACAAACAGGAAGTGAAGGCTAAGACACAGTTGTTAACTGCCATGGAATTAAGGCATGCTTCAAAGTGCAAACAGGGCCACTGTAAAAAGATGAGAGACTTACTGATTCAAGGCACTTAAGGAAGTCTCGGTACAAGAATTAGCTGACCATTAAGCTAACACCAAAGAAACATCTGTGAACCACAATTTTTGTTATGGTAGCAAACTGTAACACATTATGTTCTAGGTTTTGGGGTATGAATTTGTAATGAATGGATGGCGGTAGGAGAAAACGATCAAGTGCTAGAACTTGTCTGATTTATTTTTCATAAGAATTATCAATACAAAAATGAAAAGATGCCAAAAGATGATGGATTCTTACTATTTTCAACTACTTTAATAGATTTTATTTACCATTTTTCTTCTTCATACAAAATATTTAGAACTTAAAATTTGTTTACTTTCTGTCATGTTGCAATTATTTGCTTTTTTTCAAATATTTCTAGAAATCAGCTATTTACCTATGCACACCTGATTGTAAATGAAAAACAGCAGTTTCTAGCAGTATCATCTTTATTAGCTTTAAATACAAGTCCAATTGTTTTAATACAAGATGAATGATAAATGAATGGATGAATGATTAGATGTATTAATAGATGCATAGATGAAAAGATAGAATTCTAATTAAATACAGAGAGGTGAAAAGATGGAAAGAAAATATTATTTTGATAGATTTCTGTTAATATAATATTTTGCACCTAAAACCAATTCAGTCAGATTTTGCTGCTTACTTACTTCTCAGTTATTACTTTTATGTCCAGTGATTATTTGTTTAATGTTGAAAATTAAGTGATGCATACACACATCTGTGAACATAGTTTTTTTTTTTTCATTCAATTTGTTTTTTTATTTTTTTTATTTTTTTAAGTTTTTATTTAGGGTCCAATTAATTAACATGCAGTGTATATTAGTTTCAGACGTACTATTAAGTCATTCAACACTTTCATACAATACCTGGTGGTCACCACAGCAAGTGCACTCTTTTTTTTTTTTTAAATTTTTTTTTCAACGTTTATTTATTTTTGGGACAGAGAGAGACAGAGCATGAACGGGGGAGGGGCAGAGAGAGAGGGAGACACAGAATCGGAAACAGGCTCCAGGCTCCGAGCCATCAGCCCAGAGCCTGACGCGGGGCTCGAACTCCTGGACCGCGAGATCGTGACCTGGCTGAAGTCGGACGCTTAACTGACTGCGCCACCCAGGCGCCCCACAAGTGCACTCTTTAATCCCCATCACCTTTTTTACTTATCCCCCACCCACCCTCCTCTGGTAAACATCCATTTGTTCTCTATAGTTAAGTCTGTTTCTTAGTTTGCCTTCCTCTCATTTTTCCCCTTTGCTCGATTGTTTTGTTTTCTAAATTCCACATATGACTGAAATCATATGGTGTTCGTCTTTCTCTGACTGACAGTTTTGCTTAGCATAATACTCTCTAGCTCCATCCATATCTTTGCAAATGGCAAGATACATTCTCTTTTCATGGCTGAGTAATATTCCATTGGCTATATATGTATATATACCACATCTTCCTTCCTTATCCATTCAGCAGTTGATGGATACTTGAGCTGATTCCATTATTTGACTATTGTATATAATGCTGCTATAAATAAAGAGGTGCATGTATCACTTTGAATTAGTATTTTTGTATTCTTTGGGTAAATACCTAGAAGTGCAAATGCTAGATCATAGGGTAGTTCTATTTTTAACTTTTTGAGGAAACTTCATACTGTTTTCCTGAGTGGATGTACCAGTTTGCATTCCCACCAATAGTACAAGATGGTTTTCCTTTCTCCACATCTTTACCAACACCTGTTGTCGATTTTAGTCATTTGACAGGTGTGAGGTGATATATGATTGTAGTTTTGGTTTGTATTTCCCTGATGATCAGTAACGATAAGCATCTTTTCACATGTCTCTTAGCCATCTGGATGTCTTCTTTGGAAAAAAATGTGTATTCATGTCTTTTGTCCATTTGTTAAATTGGGTTATTTGTTTTTGTTTTTGAGGTGTTGAGTTTTAGAAGTTCTTTATATATTCTGGATACTAACCCTTTGCCAGATATGTCATTTGCAGATATCTTCTCCTATTCCATAGGTTAACTTTTGTTGATTGTGTCCTTGGCTGTGCAGAAGCTTTTTATTTTGATGAAATCCCAATAGTGTATTTTTGCTTTTGTTTCCCTTGTCTCAGGAGACATATCTAGAAAGAAGTTGTTATGGCCGATATCAAAGAGGTTACTGCCTGTGTTCTCCTGTAGGACTGTTACAGTTTCAAGTCTCACATCTACGTCTTTAATCCATTTCAAATTTATTTTTGTGTTTGGTGTAAGAAAGTAGTCCTGTTTCATTCTCTTGCATGTTGCTGTCCAATTTTCCCAACACTGTTTGTTGAAGAGATTATCTTTTCCTCATTGGATATTCTTTCCTGCTTTGTTGAAGATTACTTGACTATATACTGTAGGCTCCTTTCTGGGTTTTCTATTCTATTCTATTTATCTATGTGTCTATTTTTGTGCTAGTATCATACTGTTTTGATCACTACTGCCTTGTAATATAACTTGAAATATGGAATTGTGATGCCTCCAGCTTTGCTTTTCTTTTTCAAGTTTGCTTTCACTATTCAGGGTCTTGTGTAGTTCCATACAAATTTTAGGATTGTTTATTCTAGTTCTGGAAAAAATGATTTTGGTATTTTGTTATGGATTGCATTAATTTTCTAGATTGCTTTGGGTAGTTATACACATTTTTAAATGTTTATTTTTTTTGAGAGAGAGAGAGAGAGTGTGTGTGAGCAGTTGAGGGGTAGAGAGAGAGAGGGAAACACAGAATCTGAAGCAGGCTCTAGGCTCTGAGCTGTCAGTACAGAGCCAATGCAGGGTTCAGATTCAAGAACTGCAAGATCATGACCTGAGCCAAAGTTGGACGTTTAACTGACTGAGCCACCCAGGCACCCCACATCAAGCCTGTTTCCAATCAAGGTTATTGCATTCTTCATCCCTGTTTGATTTTTTATTAACTCTTTTATATCTGTAGTAAGAGTCTGTTTGATGTCTTCTATTATTTTCTCAAGCCCAATAAGCTTCCTTATGATTGTTGCTTTAAATTCTCCATCAGGCAAGTTACCTATATCCGTTTCACTTAGGATCTCCGGCCATGGCCTTATCTTGTTCTTTCATTTGGGATAAATTCCACCATCTTTGCATTTTTTTTAAAATGCCTCCATCTCTGCATTTTTCTCTGTGTTAGAAAAGTCAGTTATGTCTCTTTGTAAAGCAATGACCTTATGAAGAAGAGTTCATGTAGTCGCCAGGGCCTGGTGCTTCAGGGAATGTCGCTGGTGTGTGCACAGTGCACTCTCGCCGTTGTGTTTTGGCTGCTCTATCCTTCAGGCCAGTTATCTACAGAAGCTCTCCTTGCCTGCTCTGGACAGTTTTTGGTCTTTGTCCTGAATGTGGCACATTTTAATTAGGTGTGCTCATACTTGTGAAATGAGACCTGACACTAACTCCACCGGAACTGAAGCCCTCCGGAACTCTAGTCAGGAGACCTGGTATGGCTGAGGATTTGTGCTGTTCTTCCAGGGGACAGGCCCACCGTGCTGGAGCTGAGGCAAGTTTGACAGAGAAGGATAGTCCTGTCAGAGCATGGAGGGGTGAGGACTGCTGTAAGCAAGTTAGGCAGCCAATATCTGCAGGGAGTTGTGTCTCTCTGGTGGCTCTATTTATGCTGAGGAGCAAGGGAGGGAAAGGGTGCTGGCTAGCTCCTTTGTTCCTGGAGAGGAGTTTCTGTGAACACTGCCTCTTAGGGATGTGCTCTGAGAAGAGCAAATAATCTCCCCACTGTGTGCCCGAAGCACATTTCAGATTGCTGTTCCCATGCTGTCTGTCCCTGGGTTATTTGCCTACCTTCTCTCTAGGAGCAGTGCAGTACCCTCTGGGCTCTATCCCAGCTAAGCCTTCTGATGTTTACAACTTCGGTCTTTAAGTCCCATTGGTTGCAAGAACTCATGAAATGCAGTCCTTTGTATTTTCCAAGCCAGTGGCTTTGGGGAAAAATTGTTCTCTTGCATCTCTCTGTGTGCTTCTCTCTCTTGCCCTTCTCCATGACTGTGGCTCGCTCCCCCTCCACAGCATGTGCTATTGGTTTCTTCCCTAAACCACATATGCGCATTCCCTACCTTCTTTGATGTGGCCTCTTCTGTCCTACTAAAGTATTTGTGGAGTTTGTTCTGTCAGTTCAGGTCAATTTCTGCAGTATTTAGGATGATTTGATAGTTATCTAGTTGTGTTCGTGGGACAAAATGAACCTAGAGTCCTCCTACTCCATGACCATCTTTCTCTCTCTTCTAAATATATTGTTAAAGTGTAATGTATCATTAGCATGCTTTGAGAGTGAAAGGAAAGAAACTTGGCAATTGGAATGATAATTTCAAAGAGAAAATAAAAACTCTAAGAATTATTTTATCTTTGAGGAAGAAAAATGGTTTTTGGGATGTACCAATAATATCATATTTGAATATCATAAGAGGCTGAAATTCACATTTAGAAAAAGAAGTTTTATTGTCACCTTAAAATTAAATCCAGGTATTCTCAATAGTAAGATATACAGGTTTCTGTGTTAAATATCCATGAAAATAGATTTGATACACTTTTCTGTAGACATGGTATTGATTCATTTAGATTGTGATATGTTTTTTTCTATACAGGAACATTCCTCAGGTTTTCATATTGCATAATCTTTATTATGCTTCTTATTAAAATTATGATGTTTCATTAATTATAACTTTAATATTAAATATTAAAGCAACCTGATGATGGTACTCATTATTCATGAGCAAACCCAACTTGCTCTTAACATCAAAATCACACTATTTTTAAATATGGAAAATAAAGCATTTCCAATTGAGGATATTGGAGATGTATTGATCCTTTAAATAGATATTTTTAAATGTTCTGTGCTCTTTTATGTGTTTCCCTCTAAGTATTTTAACATGCTACACATTTTAAGAGTGAAAAATAATTCTGACTGGCAAATAAAATTCTCATGTTGGGGAACTTATAAGGAGAATAATAACACAAAAAACCCAGACATCTAATGTAATTTTAGATGTCCAGTGGAATTTGTGCTTTGGCTGGAAATGTCACCAACTGAATTGCCAAAAATGATGGTCATTTTGTATAGTAATGCAAAGGTATAGTAATGGCAAAAGACTGAAGAAATTTGTGGAGAGACAGATATGAAATCTTCTGTGAGGGACAAAGAGGACATACCACAATGTCCAATATAAAGTGAATTTCAGCATATAGCTTCATATGTTGCCATCTTATCCTTGTCCTGTCACAGCCACCAACCACCATCACTCACTGAATTCTTCTTTGTTTGATGATATAACTATTTCTATCAGTCTGCTCTTGGAAAGAATCCTCATTTAACCCTCCACTTGCTAACTGCTTCTTTTTCCACCATCACTTTTTACTCTGAACATTTCTCAAGGAAAATGAACTGTCCTAGGAAATATCTAGCAGAAGGTGAGTTACTTTGAAACAAGGTGCTGTTTTTTTTTTTTTCTCATGCATTTTGTACTGTAAACATCAGTGCCTCTCTATTATTTCTTGTATTTTTAAATTTTCTTCATGGATTTCCGAACTTTTTATTTTATAATGACTTTATTTATGCCTAGTATTTTCAAAATAGTAAAAATAATTGAAATCCGAGTTGTTTTCCCAATCTATACATTTATAAAAGAAATATGTAAGTGTGAAATTAATAAGATAATGTAGGGAGTTCTCATGGCTAATTTTATATATAATAAAGTTATTGGAACAAGGAAGTTCAGATGAAAAAGAAAGTTAACTTTTTTTTTCAAATATAAAGGATGTCATTTTAGGCAGAAAAATAGTAAGTTATACTTAAAACTTGTTTGAAGCTTTAAATTTTCCTCAAATTGATACTGTAAGACTTAGCTTGAATGAATATATTGGCTGTCCTGTGTGTGAGTTTGTGTTCTAGCAATGACTTGTTTTTCAGATGCAGTAAGTTGCCCTTGAGTCCCCAGTCACAGAACACTTCAGATTTTCCCTCAAACTCTGCCTACTCCTAACACCCTGGTAACTCCTTAAACAGTCGGTATTCTTTGTCTTTCTACAAGGAGAATGATCTCTCTGGGTACTTTTCAAGCCAGAAGAGAATTGAATTTGGTTCAGAAGGACCTGTTTGGTTCAGAAGGGACCTGCTTGCCTCTGTTTGCACTTAATGATCTTTGGTATGCCCTTCAACTACCTTCTGAGACTTTCACTTTGATACTTCGGTGCAAATGCAGGATACCAGTGTGGCTATTAGCTCCTATCTCTATTTTCTTCTGCCCACAATTATGCCATTCTTAAAGAATAGGCTTTCTATACCGTCTATATCATTTTAATTTTATGTCCACTCCCATGTAGAATCTACACTTTCTGATGTAGTTAACTCTGCCTTCCTCTTACTATACAGGAGCTAAGAGACTTTGAGTATAATTTTTCTCTCAAAATAAAAGAAGTTTTTCAGAATATGAACGTTACTCAAAATTACTATGTTAGTGATGAAAGGGTGAGTACCAATGTTTCCAATCCCAATATATTTATACTTTAACAATGCAAAAGCAACCATCTTCTATCTCTGTGCCTCCATTCATGGAAACAATTGCTAGAGTAGGCTGGAGAGATTGTTTGAACTGAAATGTACAAGACAAGAAAATGATGTTTATGTTTGTTACTTTGTAGAATTGGTATCTTATGTAGTGAACTAAGTATGTTTGAAATCTTAGAGAATAAAATCAATATATATTTTTTTAGAATTAAAATCTAGGATATTAAGATTTTATTTGTTTAGTCATAGGGCAAAGATAATTTTGCTTGATGATTTAATGTTATCTTACAAAAGATACTACCAGTAAATAAATTCTTACACATAAGCCAATAAAAGTAAAGTTTTCTTCTCCTTTTATACTTTGAGAAGTGACTTTATAAAATAAAATGATTTTAATATTCTACTTCTGTCTTCCATTATTAGTAGTCAGTTTGTTAGGCTGCTTATGAACTGTTAATCTCCTCACATTCTACAAATGTTCTATTGAAATATGTTAGGTCAGATGAAAAAAGTAAATGACCAATGCAGAGCTACCATGTCTATTGGGATTAGAGGAAATCAAAGAAAAATCACAAATTAACAGCAAAATAGTTTATCCAATTAAAATTTAGTACTACTCAAATCTTTCAAATTGCTCATATTCAAGTTACTTGGTAGAAATACTTTATTTTCCAACTTGCCAGAATTGATTTTCATAAGCACAATTATTTAATTAAAGTTTAAAAATTATCCATTTACTAATCTTAATTTAAGGTTATATTATGTTCTTTTAAAGAGTGTTACTAATTATTAATACTATGTTAATAATATTATATACTGATATATACTCCCCCTCAACAAAATAAAATAGAAACTAAAATAAATCTAATGAATACTTCTAATGAATCTAATACTAATGAATACTTTTGATAGCAAGTTGTAGATTAAGTCTATTTGAAATTATTTTTCAAAACAAAGAATGCTTATGTAAAAATGAACACTGATGAATCAGAAAAATAAAAAGCCAAAAAACAATGATTGGCTATGAAGAAGAAGGATATTAAGTTAAAAAATATTTCCAGAACAAATATATAACTACATAGAGTATAAATATGGTATAAATATAATATATGGCATATATATTTCTAATAATCAAATAAATAAATTCACCAGGGCATATGGGTGGCTCAGCCAGTTAAGTATCTGACTTTGGCTCAGGTCATGATCTTAGGGTTCATGAGTTCAAGTGCCACATGGGGAGAGCTTGAGCCCTGCTTAGGGTGAGTTGGAGACCCACTAAGGGTGAGCACCGCTTTTCTCTCTCTCCTTCTCTCTCTCTCTCTCTCTCTCTCTCTCTCTGCCCTTCATGGGATTCTCTCTCTCTCTCCCTCTCTTTCTCCACTCTCACTCACTTGCACCCTTTCACTTTCTCTGTCTCTCAAAAAAAAAAAATATATATATATATATTAATTCACCAAAACTTATTTATTGAGCTCATAACTATGAACCAAATGTAATTTCCATTATTATTTTATAAAATGGCATTAATTTATACATCCCTTCATAGCACCAAGTTATTTTGACTTTTCATTACCAACATGCAACCTAACAATTTTCTTCCCTGAACGACTACTACTACATCTTGCAGAAATAAGTTACAAAAGCTAATGCCAGGCTACAAAGGATTTTTTTCTTTTAAGTTGTTCTATTTTTTTCTATTCTAAGAATCTGAAGTCAATATCAATACTAAAACTAATAGTTGTCTTCTCATCACACATTTTGATGTGTGTAACATTTGATAAATGTTACAAAGATTCATATGAATCACTTTTATGTTCCCTTTTGTCTTGTCTTGAGATTTTGTTCTTACTTTCCTTGAATAATTTTCTGTTTCCTACAGGTTATAGAGGCCCTACTGTCTGAATCATTAGACATCTGAACTCGTCTTATTTGTTCTTTTCCCATCATTATGCAATTCTTAAAGAATAGGCTTTCTAAGAGCATGTAATTCTAGCTCACAATCAATTTTCCTACAAGTATCTGTAAATAAAGTTGAAATGTCTTCTAGTTTCTGTGTTGAAGATGAAAAGACTAATACATATCAGTCAGCCATTTCTACATAAGTAAGCTTTTTAAAATATATAATCATATTAGATTTCCTATTTCTTACATTGATTCATACATGTTACCACAGTTCATCTGGACATATACCTTTTTTATGTAAAATGCCAAGAACTTGAGATACCTTTCAATTCAAAAAATAAAATATTTATGTAGATAAGAGATATTTTTTTCTATTAGTTATTAGGATGTATTGGCCCAACAGTTGTTTGTTTTACCATTCTAAAATTCCTAGTTGCTTATTAGGTCTCTAGGATCTTTGTTTCAAAGTATCTCTTTTCAGTTTTGCATTGTTTCTTCATATTCT
This sequence comes from Puma concolor, assembly GCF_028749965.1. Taxonomy (NCBI): domain Eukaryota; kingdom Metazoa; phylum Chordata; class Mammalia; order Carnivora; family Felidae; genus Puma; species Puma concolor. The sequence goes on from NC_141667.1 coordinate 179,366,317, forward strand.
CTCTTTGTTGTCAATATTTTATCTGTTTGATGTTCATAGACTTAATTCATTTCTGAGAAATTACCTTTTTTTTTTTTCATTGCTTATAATTAAAATTCTAAGGGTTGCCTGAGAGTGAGTTAAGCATCTGACTTCGGCTCAGGTCATGACCTCATGGTTTGTGTGTTCAAGCCTTTCATCTGACTGTGGGCTGACAGTGTGGAGCCTCCATGGGATTTTCTCTCTCTCCCTCACTCTCTGCCCTTCCCGCACTTGTGCTCTCTCTCTCTGTGAAAGTAGTTAAATAAACTTAAAAAAAGAGAAAGTTTTAACTATGACATCGTTTATTTTTTAGTTTTGTAAAGTCATTTTGGCTTGAAATAGTCATCTCTCTTATTTAACATAATTTTCCTTTAACTATATTGAGGTTTCTGATCATCAAAGTCACCATATTACAGAGGCTTTATCCTGACCACCTTATCTACAAAAATACTCCATCCCTCTGGCAGCCATGCTGTAAATGATTTCTATCTCTTACTTTTATTAGTAGCATTTTTATATATATTCTTACCATATTAAATACTTATTGCTTTGCTTTTTTTCCACTCCTTAAGAAAATATAAGCTAATTAAAGCAGGGAATTTTTTAGTCATTTTGCAAACAGAACCATTGGACTTTTAGGAAGTGAATAAATAAGCTCCTTGAAACTTCTAATTATTTGTGAAATTACAATTATTTTGCTCCTTATTTATTTCTCCAAAAGAAATTCAGGGAAGGCAGATCTTGTCCATATAGAAAAGATACGTTTTATTAACTCAAAAAGAAAGTCTTCTTCTGGTGTAAGGATTTCATAAACTAGCCCCCCCCCCCCAAATGGACTCATAAAGCCATAGTCATTACCATCCTCGTCAACACACCACCAGGGGGAAAAAAAAGTTAGAGAGGGAAGGAGGCAAACCATAAAAAACTGAGACTAAAGTGAGGGTTGATGGGGGTGGGAAGGAGGGGAAAGTGGGTGATGGGCATTGAGGAGAGCATCTGTTAGGATGAGCACTGGGTGTTGTATGGAAACCAATTTGACAATAAATTTCATATTAAAAAACAGACACCTGCCAGAATTCTCATGTCCCCTGATAAATTTGTGTCTTTTCCACACCTGTGTTTGGTTTCCAGGCCTCTCAGACAATAGAAAGCACTCCTATACTCACCTCTAGAGAACTTCTTGACAAGCCTAAATTCTATCTCTTTAAAATAAATGCTTAATTTGTTGAAACTTTTTATTAACGAATTGGAAAAGAGAGAAGGCTTGTATCTATTTTGGCCTTTCTTCTTCTTGCTTTTGAGAGGACTATATTTTTATTAGAGAGTTCTTTCTATAAATATTTAAATATATTTTGTATACTTGTGTTATTGTTTTAATTCAAAGAAATATCACCAAGAGTCAATAGTTTAAATTTTATTTTGATAAAAATTTGAGTATTAATCCAAAAAGTTTTTAAGACATCCAGTGTAATAATTTTGTTATGTAGATGAAAAAACTCTCAGCCTTGAACTCTACGGAATACACCAAGCTGAATCATAATAATTTTACTGTAGATACAAAGACAATTAACATATGAAGTTATTTTTTGTGTTAGAAATTAGTATAAAATTATTTTTAAAATGTTTATTTTTCAATCTAAGCATAATTAAAAAATATGTTTATTTAATTTTGAGAAAGAGAGAGACAGAGCCCACACGGGGAAGGAGCAGAGACAGAGAGGGAGACACAGAATCTGAAACAGGCTCCAGGCTCTGAGCTGTCAGCACAAAGCCCGATGCGGACTCAAACTCAGGAACAACAAGATTACGACCTAGGCCAGAGTCAGATGCTTAACTGACTGAGCCACCCAGGTGCTCCACAAATCTAAGTATATTTAACATACTGTGCTATATTAGTTTCAGTTGTACAATAGAGGGATTCATCAATTCTATATTCAGTGCTTATCATACTAAGTATACTCTTTAATCCCCTTCACCCATTTCACCCATCCCCTTAGGCTTCTCCCCTCTGGTAATCATCAGATTATTCTCTAGATTTAGGTCTGGTATTTTTTTTTTTTTTGTCTCTCTCTTTTTTTTCATGGTTGTTTGCTTCATTTCCTAATTCTACGTATGCATGAAGTCATAGGGCATTTGTCTTTCTCTGACTGACTTATTCTGCTTAGCATTACATTATACCTTCTAGAGCCATCCATGTTGCTGCAAATGTCAAGATTTCATTCTTTATGGCTGGGTAGTATTTCACTGTATTTCTATACCACATCTTCTTTATACATTTATCTATCGGTGGACACTTCGGTTGTTTCCATATCTTGGCTATTGTAAATAATGTTGCAATAGATATAGGGGTGCATATATCTTTTTTAATTAGTGCTTTTGCTTTCTTTGGGTAAATATCAAGTAGCAGAATTACTGGATCATATGGTAATTCTATTTTTAATTTCTTGAGGAACATCTATACTGTTTTCCACAGTGCCTGCACCAGTTTGTGCACTATTGTCTTATAATTTTAAATCAGTACTTTAAAAAGTATAATTAAATATGTGTGTACTTGCAAGGAAAATATTTTTTGGTACACTTAAGTTTGAAAATTTCCTATATTAAAACCTTACTAAAGAAACCATGACAGTTATTACAGAAAACACTGTGTGTGTGTGTGTGTGTGTGTGTGTGTGTGTGTGTGTGAAATGCACTGCAATCTCTTTGTCATTTATAACTTCTAGATTTTTCAAAACAGATAACTTGACTCCTCCTTAGTCACAATTGAGTGAGGGTACACATATTTCATCTTTTTATCTCTTGCTTTACATCTAACTTCAGAGCTCCTTAATCATACTTCTGAGTTTTCTTCAAAGCCCTTGCCATTTGTCAGCATCGTTATGACACTGAAGTGTCTCAAACTGAAAACAGTATTACAGGTGTGTGACCTTATCAGCCTTTTTATTTATTGCTTATTTTTCACCTGTCACAAAAATATAATGGAAACCTGATATGACAGGACATTTTCCATGTATGACATTGCTCTATATAAATGGAGGGCCTCCATTTCCCCATGGGATATGTAATTATAGCACATAGTTAAAAATTATCATCACATGTATCATGACACAAATAAGTGACATTTTATACAGAATTTAGGTGTTTTGTATGAGTTCATATAGGCTGAGTACTCTCAGTTAAGAGTTAAGATCCAGTGGTAACAAGTTTCAGTTCTTCAAGGTTACTCAAAAGGTTTCTAAATGTAAAAGTATAGCAATTTACTCTTTACATTGGAAAATAATTAATTCTTGAAAAGTTGGAGCTTTTTTATAAAAAAATAGGGTTGCAAACAAAGTTTTAAACTGATATCTGGAACTAAATTATCAACACCTACTAAACAGTTGAGTATTGGATAAAAGTAAGTTAAATGGCTTGTGTTAATTCCTTCCAAAGTATAAAATCTGAGATTTAGCCAGTAGGTAGGTTGGGCAAAGGCAATACTGGACTTAATCCAAAGATAGATAGAGAAATAAAGAGAGAAAGAGAGAGACAGAGACAGAGAGAGAGAGACAGAGATTGAGAATGAATTAAAGAAGGTAACTTTTCTTTCCTTCTCTAAAGTGGAAGAGTACTCTTCCTCATGACATAGGAGGTCACTAAATACTGGGATGTTCCAAGAAGTAGAAGGTTATCAACGACATTTTTTGACAAGTTATAAAATAAACAGACTGTGGCATATTTTGGTAAGAAGAGTATGCCTGAAAACTGGTAGATACATAAGAGGACCCAAAGGTATGTGAACAACAGCAAGTGCAGGAGTAGAGGGTGTGTTGACAAGCAATCCCAGAAATAGCCTACCTGAGGTGGAAGAAGTGTGCACAAGCGGAGGAGGGCTGCTATGACTGGCAGTGAGTTAGGCATCTTCTGGCATGCCTTCTACTTCTCAGTAGTGTAATAGAATCTTGGCTTCCTTGTCAGGTGGAAGCAGGCTACAGAGTTTCCTCATACCATCCTGTGCTCCTCTCCCACTTCCCCTAACAACCTGCTTTAGTGGTCTTAATGGGGTGAGGAGCTAGCTTTCTTGTGAGGCTTTTCCTGTATGGAGGCCTACTTCAACCTTGAGGATGATTCACTCTGGTCATCACAGTGCCTTTGGCGTGGTAACCATGCAAATATATCTGACTCCCTCGGACAGCCTGAGGTCAGTGGTTCCGTATAGGGAAACTTAAGAGCATATGCCATTAGCAAGAAAGAAACTTTATTTTAAAACCATGAAGGGGTGCCTGGGTGTCTCAGTTGGTTATGTGTCAGAAACTTGATTTTGGCTCAGGTCTTGATCTATCTCACAGTTCATGAGATTGAGCCCATGTTGGGCTCCATGCTAATGGTGAGGAGCCTGACTGTTATTCTTTCTCTCCCTCTTTCTGCCCCTCCTCTGTGCTCTCTCTCAAAATAAATAAATAAACTTTAGAAAAATAAAACAATCATGGAGATTTGAAGGAAGTCTATGCAGTCCAATCTTGACTGTACAAAATTATATTAAAAGGCTCTTTTGGTATTTTTTTTTAAATTTCCGAGTTAAGGATATTAAAATTTATCACTTTCTTGATTCATTAAATTTTGGTCAATATTGTATTATTTATATTTGGGAAATCTAATGTTAGCAATATATATGGTTTAATAAAAGTCTTTTTTAAAATGTCCAAATTCACTCTAAAAAATATATGTGGGGCTTTGAATGGCTCAGTCAGTTGAGTGTCCAACTTTGACTCAAGTCATGATCTCATGGTTCCTGAGTTCGAGCCCCATGTCAGACTCTGTGCTGACAGTTCAGAGCCTGGGGCCTGTTTCAGATTGTGTCTTCCTCTCTTTCTGTCTTCCCCTGCTCATGCTCTGTCTCTCTCAAAAATAAATAAACATTTAAAAAATTAAAAAATATATATATATATAATCTCTGATTTTAAGGATGTGGATCTCTCTATCTATATCCATTGCTCAGTCCAGATATTTGTAATTATCTACATGCTTATACTGCCTATCGTGTGTCAATCTTGGTTGTTTGTGTCCACTTGATTTGTCTAGATCTGAAGGCTGTGTTAAAAATTTACTTTACTTTGCATATATCAGTCTCTATGAGCATCTCCCAATAGTTTCTGCTTAATGAAAGTTGTCATTGGGGCCCCTGGGTGGCTCTGTTGGTTGAGCATCCGACTCAGGGTTTTGGCTCAGGTCATGATCTCCAGGTTTGTGTGATTGAGCCCTCTGTCATCTGGCTCTGTGCTGACGGTATGGAGCCTACCTGGGATTCTGTCTCTCCCTCTCTCTCTGCCCCTCCCCTGCTCACTCACTCTCTCTGAAAATAAGTAAATAAACCTAAAAAAATAAAGTTGTCATTTTATTAAATGTTACATAGATATAAATAAATGTTATATCTTCTATGTGAATTATAGCAGCATTTCACTCTTTATCTTTTTTAAAAATATTCTTGGGGCTAACTGCTATTTTATCTACTAGAGAAATCAGGTCCCTTGTTTCACTTTTATTGAATCATTTTTGTTTACTTTTTGACCCATTAAATTTATTTTAGCCTTTGTAAAACATTATATTTTAGGTGTGTTTTTTGTATACAACATGAAGATAATATTTTACTACTACATGAACTGGAAATTTTCTTTTTTTCAGTAGATGAGTTAAACTTACTTATGTTTATTAAAATGGCAGATTTGTTAGATCTCAGTTCTTTAAATTAGTGGTCTTGGGGCGCCTGGGTGGCGCAGTCGGTTAAGCGTCCGACTTCAGCCAGGTCACGATCTCGCGGTCTGTGAGTTCGAGCCCCGCGTCGGGCTCTGGGCTGATGGCTCAGAGCCTGGAGCCTGTTTCCGATTCTGTGTCTCCCTCTGTCTCTGCCCCTCGCCCATTCATGCTCTGTCTCTCTCTGTCCCAAAAATAAATAAACGTTGAAAAAAAATTAAAAAAAAAAAAAATTAGTGGTCTTTTCCTTTTCTTTATTTTTCTCACTTTTTTTTTAGGTTACTTATTTACTTTTATTTGATATTTAGCAACACATGTATTATTAAATCTGTTTTGACATCAGGGAAACTAAAATCCAGTTTTAGTTAACCACATATGGAAAGGCCTCAAGAGCAGGAGGGAATGTACTTAGAGAACAGAAATGATAGAATATGTAACAGAAGATATTATATAATTCTCACATCATGATAATTACCATCCATTCATTCTTCTATTCACATTTCTTAAATATGATTTTGATCCATTTCCCTCCAATGCCACAAGCTTTCATCTGGTTATTCTGTCAACTGCTGCTGGATAGACCATGCTATGTTTCCCAACATTTGGATTTGAAATAATATATAAATATTTGGATCAATTTTTTTCAAAAAGTATTTTTTTTAACAAGGAAAACATTGTACACCACAAACATAAAAATGAAGTGTTGGAGTGCCTGGATGGCTCAGTCGGTTAATCATCCGAGTTCAGTTCAGGTCATGATCTCACGGTTCGTGAGTTTGAGGCCAGCATCCACTGTTTGCTGACAGCCTGGAGCCTGGAGCCTGCTTCAAATTCTGTGTCTCCCTCTCTCTCTGCCCCTCCCCGACTCGTGCCTTGTCTCTCTCAAAAAATCAGTAAATATTAAAAAAATTAAAACAAAAGAAATGAAGTGTTATGTTTTATCACTTTTGATGCAGTGATTTAGTTATCAAAACTATGTTCAGGGGTGCCTGGGTGGCTCAGTCGGTTAAGCGGCCGACTTCGGCTCAGGTCATGATCGCGCGGTCCGTGAGTTCGAGCCCCGCGTCAGGCTCTGTGCTGACAGCTCAGAGCCTGGAGCCTGTTTCAGATTCTGTGTCTCCCTCTCCCTGACCCTCCCCCATTCATGCTTTGTCTCTCTCTGTCTCAAAAATAAATAAGCATTAAAAAAAAAATTTAAAAAAAGAACTATGTACAATTCTTATACCCCATAAGGAATTCTGTTGGGATCTATTCCTGACATAATAACAAATAAAGACTTGGTGGACATCAGGAACTTACTACTGAGCAAAAGAAATGGAATCAACACAAATTCAGACTTTCCAATATATGGCAATGCATTCTTAAATTTATTTTAAAAAGAGGAGTTATAATTTAAAAAGAAGTTAACAGAGCTTCAGTGAGATTCATAATTAATTTCAAAAGTGCAATGAATAATGAAGAGTAATAATAAATATAGAACTAATCCAAGTGTGGTAAAACTTTTCACTGTATGAAAAGAAAAAAAAATTGAGCATATCTAATGAAAAAGAGAAAAAAAAGAAACACTATCAACTGAATTCTTTGGTTGTAAGCCATAATAGCAACTCAGATTACTTAAAGAACGAGGGGATATTAAAGAGGTGTGTGTGTGTGTGTGTGTGTGTGTGGTGATTGTGTGCATTTTCTAATGTTTGGAAGTTATGGGAAATCAGTTTTGATAGCAAGGAGAGAGACAGGAAATAACCTATTCTTCCATGAATGCACATCACTGGAATGACTAAATGTAGTATTTCTACCCTGGAGACATACACGCGCGCACACACACACACACACACACACACACACACACTCACAGAATATGAAACCATCAGAAACATGAAAATTATGAGTAAAGGCTTCAGTCAGCAAGTGTGTAATTTATTTCAAAACTGCAGCTGGGAGGCGCTTGGGTGGCTCAGTTGGTTAAGTGTGTCTGACTCTTGATTTCTCATGTCGGGCTCCATGCTGAGAGTGCAGAGCTTGCTTGGGATTTTCTCTCTCTCTCTCTCTCTCTGCCCTTCCCCAGCTCACATGCCCTCTTTCTCTCTCTCAACATAAATAAAATAAACTTAAAAAATACTGCAGCTGGTATTTATGATTTTTCTTGTACACCAGCCATTACTACACCCAACTTGGTCATGGCCTTCTGCCTGTTCTAAGGGTCACTTTGTGGGGAATGAGCTGGTAGTGGACCTATCTGAGAGCTGATGCAATAGTCTTCTATTTTTCTTTACTGTTGGGAATCATATTAGTTGAGGCTGCTGTAGCAAAGTACCATAGACTTGGAGACTTATAAACAACAGAAATCTATTTCTCATAGTTTTGAAGTCAGGAGTCCACCATCAGGGTGCCAGCACAGACTGGTTCTGGTGAGAGTCCTTTTATGGGCTGTAGGCTGCCAACTTCTTGCATCCTCACAAGGTGTGGAATGGAGCAGAGGAAGCAAGCTCTCTCATACTCTTATAAATATATGCACCCGTTCATCAGAGTTACACTGTTATGACCTCAATAACCTTAATTACTCCCCAAAGACTCATCTTCTAATACTATCGCATTGGAGGGTAGGGTTTCCACATATGAATTTTGAGGGGACACACATTCAGTTTGTAACAAGAATGTATCACCGAGACATATCCTGCTATCATCTAAAAATTTTCAAAATGTTCTACCCAACTCCATTGTAAGAAATGGCAGGAAATAAAGAAAGATATGAGAAAAGAAAAAAGCAAAATTGTAAATATGTCCTAATCATCTGTTCATAGGTTTTGTTGGTATATGGTATAAGTGGGTTTAATTTTTTGTCAAAAGAGAAGACCTACTATTCTATGACAATCTATCCCAACTACTATAGTATGAAGCCTTAATTATTCTTCTCCAGTGAACGGTTATTACTGATTCCAGGCTTTCCTTTTTTCCAACCCAGTAATTTGTCTCTCTGTTTTTGTGGAAACAAACATTATATTGTTTTCATTGCTTTAACCCTATAGTTGTTTTCACTGTCTCTTTATGGGTTCAATTGTTATTTCCTTCTTTCTAAAAATTGTATTTATATGTAGTAATATAATTATGAAATACATAATTCATAATTATATACATTTACAGGAGAAAGTACTCTTACAATTATAGTCCTGATTCTTCAACTGGTTACATGGCAATAGCTTGTACTTCTAAGTATCTTCTTCACTACCCATTCCATAGCCTCTTTATTGTCGGCAATTACTTCAACTGGTCATTGTTTTTTGCAAAATGGGACAACCAAAACTTGTATTCCTGAAATATAAAGGTCACTTATTCCTGCTTGTAATTTTCCATTGACATAATGTCGGAGTTTATATTATTGGTGCTGGTAACTGAAGTGGGATCATTTGCCACACCTTGACAAAATTTTGTCAAGATAAATTAAAATATATCACCAAAAAATTTCACGGGGTGCAATACATGTGCCTAAAATTTGTTTTTAAATATATGTAATCGTAAATGTATGCATATATATGTGACTGTTGATTGCAGCAATGAATATGTTGCTAAAACATAAAAAAAATAGTTAAAAGCAAACTTGAATGTCCAGCTAAAGGAAAAATACAAAACGCATGGTGTTACAATGAAAAATAAACATTTGAATGGCTTGTAATTGCACAACACATCTTCCATTGGTGTCTTCCACCCTTCCTTCTTTGCAGCATCTCATGGGTCCTGCACGTGCACATATATAGGCTTCTACTGTACTAAAGTAATTGCTTTTCCTTCACTACTCATCATCATTTTGGTCTCTGCAACACCCACCCCACCCCCATACTGAACCATTTTCTTTACACACATTTTCATTTTTTTTAGTGAACTCCTACTTATTTTTAAAATTGCATTGCATACTTCTTCATTGTGAAATCTCCCATGAGTCAAACTGACAGATATGTACTCTCTTTTCCTTTGCAACACCCTTGTGTTATAGATTATTTCATATTTTAGGACAACTGGCATTTATCTCCAATATGTCTTGTACTTCTTTCGGATACTAATGTTGTATATTTCGAAGTATGTACCTTTAGCACAGCATCAGGCAGTAGGAACTGCCCCTAGAAATTACAAAATAAATGAATGTTTATACATATGCTCAAACTAGTGTATGAATGGGTCATACATGTTCTTGTCAGTATTTACATTTTAATAAATGCATTGTATTTGTGCATAAAAGGATGTTAGAATGTTAGTGAAACATATTTGATAAACTAAGAATCATTATATTTTCATGACATTGAGTTGCGTAACCATTTGGGGTTATTAGTTTTTGCTTAAATCAGAATCATATAATTAAGTGATAAATCACGTAATAGAGATTGAACAATTTATAAAATATTAATCTGGAGATTTAAATCAGCAGTAACTATGTTTCTGTAAGTAATCACATAAAAATCGATATGAATGGCATGCATGCTGATCATTTTACAGTGTCTGTATGACGTAAAATGTTTTGAAATGACATTTATGTAGCCATTTTTCTGTATTATACAGATTGCATACTAAAACTTTTCTAATTTTATCAATATTATGGCTGCAGGGTCAAATAATTTGATCATACTATTGCTTTCTTGCTTTAAAAAATTTCATGGAAATAGAGTTAAATCAACATCATCTTAAAACCACTGAAAACAGCACTCTTGTAGCTGGGTTTTGTTATATGCTTACTATGTTTCAGGAATGTATAAGGCCCTTATATTAATTTCATCTAATTTTATAATACATTTTCATAGTATTTATTTTTGTTAGTATTTTTATTTATTTATTTTTTTTTTAATTTTTTTTCAACATTTATTTATTTTTGTGACAGAGAGAGACAGAGCATGAACGGGGGAGGGGCAGAGAGAGAGGGAGACACAGAATCGGAAACAGGCTCCAGGCTCTGAGCCATCAGCCCAGAGCCTGACGCGGGGCTCGAACTCACGGACCGCGAGATCGTGACCTGGCTGAAGTCAGACGCTTAACCGACTGCGCCACCCAGGCGCCCCTATTAGTATTTTTAGATGAAGAGTTGATTTTCACAGAAGTTAGTTTCTTAACTTCAAATTACTCTTAAGGCTACATCCAAAAATAGAATGCATGCCTGTAAAACTGCAGTCAGGCCTGTTACCTAGAAACCGTGTCTTGTTTATATTTTTGTTTACTCATAAAACATATTAACCTACATCAAAAATTTAGATAAAATAGTTTACAAATACACATGTGGGAATTATACTATCATAGAATTTTAGAAATAAAAAATGGCTACTAGAAATTCTAATTTAAAAAAAATATTGAGTTCCATGGATGTTAGGCGGTGGAAGTTTCTGGACTAAAATATTTTTACGTTGCTTGTAAATCTTATGTGGCAAATTATTTTTGAACATACTTAACGCTCATAATGATAGTCCATACTATTTTGTAATCTCAGGAAGTGCTATTGTGCTGGTTATTTACCTGTTACCTTTCAAACTATTAGTCCCCCTTACTAATATCTTCTGTCTTCAAACTACTTTGCTGTTAGTGTTTCGGAGTTGTGTCCATGCAAAACACATTGGTGGGCAATTGAAAGACGAGGGAGAAGAAGGGACCTTACTTCTTCCTCTTTCTACATCTCTCAGCATTTTTCATATGTGTTCATATATGTGTTTTGCACCTCAAACATCAACTCTCTGACCCTCAGTATGAGCCAGCTCTGTCCCTCAGCTGTCTGATTCCAGGACATGAGTCTAAGAGACTTTTCTCCAAGCTCCTAATTTTTGGTAACCCCACTTCTTCCCTTTAGTTGTTAATGCTGTGGATGGTACCTGCTTGCTGCTTCCGTGTTCTGTCTCACATGCAGCTTCTCAATAACAGTGGAACCAAGTCCCTGTATTCCAGTCATTAAAAGGCAAACTGGACCTGGTTTTCTCCACTACCAATATAGTACTTTGGTCGGAAATAATCTTTTTAAATCTGCAACCTATTAATTATTTGGTTTCTCATTGGGATATCTTTATAAATAATAGATATTTATATTATATGCAGCAGGTTTTTTTCAATACAAAAAGATGTTTGGATTTTTCATTATTGACACAAAGTAAATGTGGTATATCTTATCATATATTCACACTTAGGTAGATCTCACTAAGCAACTGATTACGATATTTTAAACATTTCTGCCATATGCCCATCAGTGCTGACATCCTATATGGAAGCTAATCTTGACAGCTTCCTGTGTTTTGATGGCTGTTCTTACTTGTCTCTCCCGGTTGGAGTGTCCTTTCTCTGGTACTTCTTGACCCTTCTCAAAATCAAAGGAAGTTAGCCTGAGGCTTGAACATGAGGCTTCACTTTTGATACTAAGTTTTTAAGAACTACAAAGACATTTTGTTAACCTTCCTGATGAAATGTTCACTTTTCCTTTAATTGCATGTATTATAAAATTTATCATAATTTTTATAAATTTGGAGTACATATGATAGAAACAAGGACCTAGATGTTCACATATTTTAATCTCAGAAATCACTTAATATGGTATTTCATGTATTAACTGAATTTTATTGAATAATACAAATATAATAACTATATATTTTAAAAAAACACTATAGAAACCAATATTATCAATATTTTTGGATGAGATATTGTTGGCAATAAAAATATTGTTACTAGAAGGAAAAAAAAAAGCAAAGATAAATTGACCAAACAGACTTAAACGATAAAACTGAGAGGTAGTAAAAGGATAATTTTACATTGTGTTGCTCCTGCCTGAAGTAGGATTTTCTAATAAATTAGAAGTATCCATAGAATAAGAAAATTAGTCATTTTTACATAACATTAATCAGTTCCATATTTCCTATCGAAAGCATGCTATTATAGAATGGATGTTTGTGCCCCCTCCAAAAAAAATTCATATGTTGAAATCCTTACCCCTAGTGTCATGGTATTAAGAGATGGGCCTTTGGGAAGTGATTGGGTGATGAGAATGGGGTTTTCATGAATGATATCAGTGCCCTTATAAAAGAAACCCCAAAGATTTCTCTTGTTTGTTTCCCACCACGTGAGGATACAGTGAAAATGGACATGTGGGAAGTGAATTTCTTCCATTAAGAGAAACCCTTCAGCAAGCATCACAAAGTGAAGATAATTTAGTAGAGAAAAATCATATCTCTTGCATTTATACACAAGGTGGCGAACAGTGAAATAAATAGCTAGTTTTAGAAATGGAAAGTTTATGAAGGCCCTCTGCTTTAAAATCTCAGTGGAGATAGGAGATTGAAAAACACTGAAAGTAATCTATTAACTTTAATACAAGACTAACGGGGAAGAATGGATGATATAGAAGAGAATCAATAGAAAATGTATGGGGGGGCGCCTGGGTGGCGCAGTCAGTTAAGCGTCCGACTTCAGCCAGGTCACGATCTCGCGGTCCGTGAGTTCGAGCCCTGCGTCGGGCTCTGGGCTGATGGCTCGGAGCCTGGAGCCTGTTTCCGATCCTGTGTCTCCCTCTCTCTCTGCCCCTCCCCCGTTCATGCTCTGTCTCTCTCTGTCCCAAAAATAAAATAAAACGTTGAAAAAAAAAATTAAAAAAAAAAAAAAAAAAGAAAATGTATGGGACATCTGGTTGGCTCCGTCGTTTAAAGGTCTGTCTCTTGATTTTGGCTCAGGTCATTATCTCATGGTTTCTGAGGTGGAGCCCCCTGTGGATACCCAGGTTGGGCTCTATGCTGACAGTGCAGAGCCTGCTTGGGATTCTCTCTCTATCCCTCCCTCCTTTGCATTCTCTCTCTCTCTCTCTCTCTCTCTCTCTCTCAAAATAAATAAACACAAACAAACAAACAAACAACGAAGAAGAAGAGTTCCAAACTATGATTAACTTATGGAACAGTTATAAATTGTCATTTTATACAATTAAAACACTTTTATATACAACACTTAAAACAATGCTTTTTAACTGTTGATAATATAACAATTACATTATTGTCATATCTGACTTTGTAATCTATTTGTATTAAACTGTTTCTTTAATTGCACCTACTGTATTTCATAATATGTTATAAACCCCAAAGAAAAATATTTAAAAGTGAAAAAAATTTTAAATAGACTTTTAAAAGCAGACATACTTAAACAAGCAGTTCAAAGAACAATTTGTTAGAAAGTTCTTAGCTAAACTATGTACACAGCAATATTTACAGCGTAGTCTTTGAAGAAGAGGATTATACATCATAGAGCATTACATTTTGGTGTAGAGACACACAACTTTATCCTGGATATGTCATCCCGGAAACAAACAGGTTTTTGAGCCTGAATATCTTCAAAACAGACATCTTTAAAAGTGACAATTCATACTTGAGAATTTAAGATTCATGTTCAATAAAATACTGCATCCTGGTACATAGTATATGCTGAAATGGAAGTGTGGCATTGTGTTCAAAAATCACATTAAGGAATGTAAACTGAAAATAGTACTGGGGAGAAACAGTACCCATATTAGTTTCTGAGTTTGAACTTACTTTTATACAAGGTTAATACTGCTTTAGAAAAGAGAATTATGATTTTTATCACTCTAAGCCACTGCTGTTTAGAGTCAAAGTTGACTTTGGATATATCCTCTTCAACTTTTGTACTAAAAGTTACCTAGAGAAACAAAGAAAACAGTAAGTATAGTCTTAATTCGATGCTCAAGTCTAAACCCAACGTTCTTCCTATAAGATGATGCTTGTCAGTCTAACCTAGTTAACCCAGTTAACCTTTATGTTACCGAATTTATGGGATTCACATATTTTCAAATGTTTAACTTTTCTCAATTTTATGGTATAGTTTAAATATTCAGGATTATTAATTAAGCTTGGGGGGTGGGGAGAACTTAAATATGCATTATTTGTGATATTTAGGTTTTCAAAAGTTTTGAAGACATTGATCATTAGTGATTATTTTAAAAAGGTACTATATGCCTATTGTTAAACTAGGATTATACATAAAACCATAAACAGAAAAAGAAAAACAATGCTTTTGGTCTTTTTCAATAATTAAGTTTGGTTCCCAAGATTTTCTGTACCAAAATTTTTGCTTGTGTTTACATACTTTTGGATTTGAATCACATATTATTCATGTAGGCCTTAAGGGAAGTGAAAATAAAAGTGAAGTCCAGAAAATCTAATTGGAAAATAATTACTAAGAGTGCAAAGAAATAAGAAGTATTTCAGACTTTGAAAAATGCTTGCTCTATATAAGTCTTCCATTTGGTTATCACTATTTATTGGGAGATTCAATATTTAATGTGGATTTACTACATCTAATAGAATTCTTAAGTCAGTTTCTTTTTTTAGATGTAGTTAACTCCAGATGTGTTCACTTGGGAGTGAACCCTCATTCACATTTCACAGTGGAAAAAATGCAAGTTCATCAGAGAGAATTTCTTTCAAATATTTGTAAAGACTCATCCATTTTGATAATAAACTGTTCAAGCATTTTAATTCTCATGAGTTAAATTAATCTCCACTGCAAAGGGAAATTTATTTCATTTTATACATGAGGGTACCATTATGGAAAACAGATTATACAAAGCAAGAATACATATAAAAAGGAAAATATTAATTCTGAACTATATATAAAACATCTAAAGCGACCATATCTGTTTGGATACATCAGCAAATTTGGAAACATGGCAATACCAAGATTTTGAACATTTTATAAAGATTCTCTCAAACTCAACCTTAAACCAAAATGTGAAAAATAATTTTGATGGGTTTCAGATTTTCTTAATGTGAGAAGAAAGTACGAGATGTTCACAGTTTATTCAGAGTCTGTGATTGCCTCACCTAAGGTAATGATAAAGTAAACATATAAACATTGTATTCGTAGAGAAAAAGCTAACCTCACCGAGTCTTTCCTTGATGCACAATATGTGTGTGTGTGTGCATGTTGGCGAGATTTCTCTCTCTCTCTCTCCTTCTGTCTGTCTCCCCCTCTTCTTATAAGGCCATTAATCCCTTTATGAGGACTCCAACCTCATGACCAAATTTAGCCCTCCTTACTTCCAAAGACTCCCATCTTTAAATACCATGACAATAGAAGTTAGGACTTTAACATATGAATTGTGAGGGGACACAAATGTTCATTCCATAACAAGGCTTCAAAAGATTGGGGAAGAAAGATATGTGGCAAACATTACCATATTCTAAATTATATACTGGGTGTCCTATAGGGAATTAAGAAATACATACTCAAACTATTTAATGATTTATTTTTAAGTCTTGTTTTCTTAACTATTTCTACCCTTGGCCTACCTCCCTCTTGAGGGTATAAAAAGGCTGATGTAAAGAGGAAAGAAGAAAATATGTTTGGGAGGAAAAATGAGACTTTGCCTGCCATTTTCCTTCCCATCCCTATAGAGGGAAGTGGAGAGGTTGGGTAGATATGTCATCATGCTGACAGATCCCCATGGAATTTGGAAATAGTAAACAATGTGCAATTCATTTAAAAAGAGCTTGACGTTTTTGTATCTGCCTGAGATGGCAAAACAGGGAGAGAGAAAGACTTTATTGAGACTAGCTACACTTTGTGTAATTTTGGATTGTTTCTCGTGTTCCAGATGTGTGCTATGCAGAGAAGGAGCCAGCTGCTGCCATTCACAACACTGCTTCAGATGGCTGTCTGGAGGGGTCATGGAATGCCAACAGTAAGGCGGACCTCTGGATGAGTAGGCACTGAGAAAACCATAAGCAATCAGCCTAGGAAAATGCACTGCTTCCATTACGAAAATGGAATTCCAGTATTCTCTAGGCAGTCGTGTTTTAAGTGAAGAAACTGAAAATGTACTCTATTTGAGCGGTATCTTTGGTTGCATTCCAAGCACCAGGAAAGCCACAATCAAACCATATTTACTCAACTAGGTGAGTAAAAAATGTTTCTGCCCTTTAAACTTCCTTTCTAAGCTCCGCTCTCACTGTTTCCCTGGGGAAATCATACACCATTCTCAAAAAGCAAAGGAGAAAAATAAAAGAGTAAGATAGGGAAGGAGAAAAGTTCTGCCAAATGTCCCTTTCCCACTTATGTCTCCAGTCTAAAGTGGGTCCAGGTCACTGAATGAAGAATCTTTAAATAAAGTTTAGTTTTGCTATTACACAGGATAATATAATTATTGATTATGCAAATCTTTGGTGAGACTGAATGAGACTGAAGAGGCTTGTTATTGTTGTTGTGTTGAGTAACCACAAAAGTAATGAAAAATTCCTTGAATTTAATAAGAAGGAATTAGCCCCTCAGAATGGATTTGTTCAAGAAGTATGACAAAAGAGAATGTTTTCACTTATATCCTGTGGAACCCAACTCTGTCTAAATCTTGACTCAGCATGAAGTGAAGGATACTGCAGAGTATTTCTCATACCAAGACCTAAATATTGTTAAATTATAATACACCCAAGCAATAAGTGGTGGTAATCTGGGACTCAGATATAATTTGAATGAAAAAAATTCCCTCAGTTTCTAGGTGCTATTCTTTTTCTCCTAGGAGTTTAGACCTAATTACTGAAGTTGACTAAAGGCTTTTTAGAAACCGAGCAATCTTTTAAGAAGTTCACATGTATTATTAACTATTTTAATCTTCACAAGAATGAATATATGTGAGGAAACTGAGACGAGGAAAATTAAGTGACATGACAAAAAATAGAGGTGATTATCAGAGTCAAGATTTGAGCAATGGATGTGTAGATTCACAACTTTGTCTTAAATACTATACTTTACTGTTTAATTTGTGATGTTAGCTAGTCTGGATTGGTTACACAACTAACTCCTAAGGACCAGATTTTAATGTTCCTCTACAGAAATTAACTCTTTCCATTTATTTTCTTAAATTCATCATTCAGTTTAAATTCATTTGAACAATATTGGGAAAATCTTTTAACAAACTAACCAGCAATCACAGACAGTGAATAATCTTTAAGCTGTAAATTATTCTCAAATTCTACATTTTTCAGATTCTCAGTGTCTTGTCTGATCTGACATAGGTTGAAACATTTTGTTAAATTTCTATCCAAGTTGTTTTTGTCAATTTCCATGTAGTTTGAAAAATTGAGGTTATTGAGATTGTAGGTTATTCATTACTTAAAAGTGGAACTATTAAAGTCCTATTGAAAATTTTCCCTTTTACCTCTGCACAATGATCCTCCTTTCCACAAAATGCATTTTGTTTAAATTCTTGACTGGCTGACATTATTAACACACTTATTTGTTTGTATTTGCCTGACATGTTGTTACCATCTTTGAAGAAACTGTTTATCTATGAAATATTTCATAGACATCTGTGATAGATTGACTAATGACTCACCAAAGATGTGAGTCTTAGGACTCATACCCTAGGCCCTGATGAATATCTTAACATCACATGGAAAAAGGGAATCAAAATTGCAGATGAAATTAAATTTGCTAATCAGCTAACCCTAACATAGGGAGATTATGCTAGATTATCAAGTGGTCCCAGTATTAACACATGGGCTCTTAAGAGTGGAAGATGAAGGCAGAGAGTATATCAGAGATTCAACAGAAGAAAGAAGGAGGAGAGATCAAAGCATGAGAGGGGCTCCTCCCCCTTTTGCTGGTTTTGAAGATGAAAGGAGGGAGATAGAGACAAGAATACAGACAGAATTTGTAGGCTACAGCCTACAGGGAACTCAGTTTCACAACCAGAAGGAACTGAATTCTTTCAACCATCTGAATGAGCAGGGAAATGGGTTGTCTTTTAGAGCTTCCAGAGAGGAACACAGCCTTACCCACATCTTGATTTTAGTCTGCTGAGACCAATGTTAGACTTGACCTATAAGAACTGTAAAATAATAACCCCATGTTGTTTATTAGTCACTAAACTTGTTATGGTTTGTTATAGTAGGAATATAAGACTAGTAGTATAAAATATATTTTATAACATCAAAATATATGCAATAGGATATTAAGGTGGTACCAATTTGCTTCACTTGTGAATACAGCCTGAAGATAATAGATAACAATTACCAAGGTGGGTGGGAAGATTATCTTCGTGTGTAAAACTTATAACTAAAACTGATGAAAACTAATTCAGTAATTCTTAGAATTCTCAGAAAGATGAAAAATATCAAAAGGAAGGAAGAGAGTAGGTAATTAAATTCTGGACTATTTCTTTGAAGAAACACCCGCTATGTACCTAAATTCCTGCTCCAAGGTGAATGAGCTGTACTTAAAGTAAATGACTCTTCAGAGAATTGCTACAACACTTAGTATATGACCCCTGCATTTGGGGGATGGTAATTGGACTTATGCCAGGAAAAATATTGGGCGAGGGAAGTATTGTCAAGCTGCTTCCTTAGGATAAATGGCAGAGGGAGGGAAAGAGGAAGAGAGATTGGAAGTATTCACAGTCTTTTTCAAATAGATCTAAGATAGGTGCATCCTAAAACAGATGTAGAACTTGTATTTAGGGTCATTTGTAAAGGAATCTTATACCAGAAAAGTTGGGCTAGGGCTTAGGGCTCTTAGTTGGGCTAAGAGTCTCTAAAAGTAGTTCTTATAGGGGAGACACTGGTGAACCAAAAGCTGAAGAATATTGTAAAGGAAAATATTGCCCATGGCATGGCATTGCAGGGACAAGTCACCAATGATAGGAGTCTCACCAAAAGCAAAAAAGGAAAAAGGAAGGAAAATGTAAAAGTAAAACTAAAAACAGGAAAAAGTTCTCTAAACTCAGGAAAGTGGCACTTTATACTGTCCTGAGACCTAGAAATAATGGTTACTCCCAGGGAAGAAGTAACCAGTCCCCAGATACCTTTTCCAGGTAAAAGGTGGCTTCCATCAGCAGACCTTAGCAGAAGGAAGAGCAGGGGAAGACTAAGCTACTTGTGAAGATTGAAACGTGCAGATATTAATTTTTATGCCGAAATTGTTTTGCAACCTAAAGTTTTTTCAACGGTGTTATTATCTAAGAGCAAACAGAAAACTCCTGAAACTTGACAAGTGTTTAACCAGAAATTTACTATTAGAGAAGAGAGGAGAAGCAGGAGAAATTTACTATGAATAAATTTAAAGAATGATGAGACAAAATAACTTTTGTTATGAATAAATCAAAAATTATACTTGTTCTGCATGCTAGATACAATGCAGTGAAATAGAAAAAATAGAAACCTTTCTTGGAACAGACTCCTCCCTGATTGTCTATGTCTCTAATTCCACAAGGCTAACTAGTCCTAAAGATTTTATTTTTTGCTTTTTCTCCAATTTGGTAATAGTCATATTTCGCAATAGAGTATATTCTTACATTTTTTGTGTGTTTTTAAAAGTTCTGTGAATGCTATTTTATTATCACTTCCATAACTTCCTTTTCTTTATTCAACATTTTGTTTTTGAGGGTCACTCATCTTGGTACCGCAATTTGTGATTCACTTATTTTAATATAAAAATAAATATTTTAAATATTTAGTATTTTATTGATTACACTACAATATATTTAGCCATTCTGTTGTTAATGAAGATTTAGGGGGATTTGTTTTTTCTATTACAAACAAGGCTACCATGAATTTCAGATATACATTCCCTAGTGCCCATGTATTCAATTTTATCTAGAATACCTGAAGAAGGTTCATTCACTTTCTTAATTAAAATATTAACACATTTTGTTTTAGATTTATTTCTTCTAAGAAAGATGAGATTAGATTTTACTTTTTAATCGATATTAGCATTTTAAAACTTTGTAAGTCTTGGAACACATGATTTCCTTTTTCTCACATTGATAATTTTTTTTTCCTTGTCATTTATTAAATCCTAAAAAAAAAAAAAAAGGCAGTTTCCTGCATTTGTTTTTTGGGTGTATGCATGTGAAATATATTTTCAGGCAGATAAATTGTAGAATTTTTATATTTGAATGGCCTACCATAGTATGAGAATAATGATAAACATGATAAATACAAAATAAGACACTATTGATATTTTTATTTTACACATTAGAAAAGCAAGGATCGTCATTTGCTTATAGTCACACAGCTAATCAGGGATAAAATTAGAAAAATAAAAATTGTCTCTGTTTTTGCCACAGATAGCAAGTTAATTATTGAACAACCAAAATATGGAAAGAATGATCAATGTTAAACATTTCTGGGTCCGTTGCATGTATATTTTCCTACTTAGACTTACAGATAATTTTTTAACAAGCTCTTGTTGTTGAAATAAATGAACATATTTAAGGTTGTAATGTTATTACATGAGTATTTTGGCTTACTATCAACTGGATCTTAGAATTATACAAAACTTGGTTGCACAACTATAAGCTATCAAAACTGCAGATAAGTATGTCATAATCTTTTAAGACTATTAAGACATAAGACTAGTCAAAAATATATACATATATTATATTTTATTTAGTTGTGTCCTAAGATACATGCTTATTTCATATATATGTGAACACATATACATGAATGTATACATATTATAAAATAAAGAAAAACTGAAACTTAAACAAGAAAGACATACAATGTTAGAATTAAAACTTTCAAGGTCTAGTCATTTTATTTTATTTATTTTATTTTATTTTATTATATTATATTATTTTATTTTATTTTATTTTATTTTATTTTATTTTATTTTATTTTATTTGTTTTTTTTAAAGTTTATTTATTTTGAGAGAAAGAGAGTGAGCATGAAAGAGGGAGGGCAGAGTGATGGAGAGATTGAATCCCAAGCAGGCTCCATGCTGACAGAGCAAAGCCCATCTCAGGGCTTGGTATCACAGATCTTGAGGTCATGACTTGAGCCAAAATCAAGAGTCAGACACTTAAATGACTGAAATACTCAGGGACCCCAAGTCATATTTTAAAGTAAATCTTTTTTATTGGGAAAAATATCCTGGTAACACGTCAGTCTGAATACATCTAAAAATTCAGTGGAAATTGCAAAGCTATATGCTGTATCTAGATAAAATAGGCAGCCTGTTGGGGTGCATGGATGGCTCAGTGGGTTGGGTGTACAACTTCAGCTCAGGTCATGATCTCACCGTCAGTGAGTTCCAGCCCCGTATCAGGCTCTGTGCTGACAGCTCAGAGCCTGGAGCCTGCTTCGGATTCTGTGTCTCCCTCATTCTCTGCCCCTCCCCCACTCACACTCTGTCTCTCTCAAAAAAATAAACATTAATTTTTTTAATTAAAAAACAATAAGCAGCCTATTTATCACTTGGTTTTAACAGACTGAGTGAAGTTCTATAACAATCCATAAAGACAAATTTGAGGAAAAGGCTGCTATTTTCTTAAAAATTGAGGATGGTTCCTCCTCTAAAGAATGCGATATAACAGGGATTTTAATAGTACAGTAGTGCCCCCTTTCTCTGCTGTTTGACTTTTCATGGTTTTAACTACCCAAGATCAGCTGTGCCCCAAAGCAGATGACTCTGCTCCTGTCTTACAGTCCAAAGGCCACTAGTAGCCTGATGCTATGTCATCATGCCCACGTCATTTCCCCTCACTTCATCTCATCATGTAGCCATTTTATATCTCACATCATTGCAAGAAGAAAGGTGAGGACAGTAACAGTTAAGATATTTTGAGAGAAAATACCACATTTACATAACTCTCATTATGGTAAATTGTTATGATTGTTTTATTTTATTATTAGTTATTGTCAATCTCTTACCATGCCTAATTTATAAATTAAATTTACCACAGGTAGGTATATACAGAAAAAAATGTATATATAGGGTTCAGAACTATACTATATACACAGAGTGTATCCCCTGCCAATGGGGGAACTACCACTATTTGTTTAGAAATTTCATGATTGGGGCATCTTGTGGCTCAGTTGGTTGAGTGTCCCAACTCTTGATTCTGGCTCAGGTTATGATCTCACGATTCATGGGAAATTGCCCTGTGTCTTGTGGAGCCTGCTTGGAAATCTCTCTCTCCTTTTCTCTCAGTCCGTCCCCTGCTTTCTCTTTCTCAAAATAAATGAAGGAATAAAAAATAAAAGAAATTTCATGAGACCATGAAGCACTTAATGGATGCCTTGAGATTCCAACATTGCTTCTACTCCTTTGAAAGAACTTCCACCAGTATGCAATTAGTATTTGTTAAATTATCAGTCATTTCATGATTCCAGTACTTGTAAACATTTTAACATTATATATAGTATCACTTCACTCATAAAAAATGTGAAAAGACTTTATCGATATTACATTATATATGTTTGCCACCAAATATTACAATATTGACAACTCAACTTTTATTATTCAAAATATGCTAAGATCACTTTAACTGTTTCTTTATAAAAACCTATGCAGAAAATATCATCATTGGCTATTTCAATCTGTATTTATTGCCTTTTATTGTAAACTTAAATTACCATTAAATCTGTGAATACATTCATTCAGAGAATATTGTTAGCATCTCTTCTCTTTAGGCACCAGAAAATATGGTAAACATAAAAGAGAAGATAGTGAAACGTAAAACATAGGCTGTAATCTTATTAAAATTTAGATGGTTAGCAAATATCAGTGAACTAAAGCCTGATCCTTTTACATTCAATATGAATAGTTTTTTTTTTTTTTTTTTTTTTACTTATCAGGGTTGTTTATTCAGCAAAATGAATGAATGAATGTGCACATGTAAGTCCCAGTATAAAATTGTATATTATGAAACCTATTTCATTTCTCTTCAGTCTCTAATCAAAAGAACGGATTGTTCTATTTCCAGGATGGTTCTACCAGTTAAAAAAAATATATATGCTGGTGGCCATAAAGAATACATATATCATTTGCAGAGAAATAGTTAACATAGCGATTCTCAATTTCCTTTGACACAATGCGTTTTGCAAGGAAGAATGAAAAATCTTCAGTATGCTTGCAACTGTCTACACAAATTCAGTAAAAAGGTAGAGGGGTTCCAACATGATCCTTCAGAGAGATATAGTAAGTGGCATCAACATAGACTAAGATATATATTTTTTTCACTATGGTGATAGTTTATGATGTAATCTATATTTATGGATGATCCCATTTTAAACTGGATTCAAGCTGACAGGAATAGTCTTTAAAGTATAATTTTTTAAACACAAAATTATGAGTTTTTCTGATCAATAGTATTTTCCATTTAAGTGGAGTTAACATGTATATAATTCTCAGAAAAATAATCACACACAAGGTATTATTTCCAAGGCATACAATTGTGACTGTAATGCATCATAAGAAAAAGTCACAATCTAATTTTTGAATACAAAATGGAGTTCACATTTTTAAGATGAAACCTTTTACGTTCAAAATCGTATTTATTTTTATGTTAAGGCTTATTTTGTCCATGTTATATTTTAAAAGACTTTATTGGCATTCTAAATTCTAAGTATCACTGCTCTTAGTACAATTCTTGTTTGAAAATATTACATTATTTAAATTCTTATCAATTTAATATGGTTATTATTTAATAGCATTAGCAAAACAATTTCATAGCAAAAGGAATGACTACATTTTTTAGAGTGATGTCAATTTTAAAACATACTAAAAATACTACCTGTTACGTGCTTTTGATCAAAAGAAGTGTGACTTTAGAGAGCTCAACCAAATGACTGATGTCAAGCCAAAGAAAAACACAATGATTTGTAAATAAATATAATTTTGTCTACTTAGATATTAAAGATTATGCCTTCCTTGTTTGGTGCAGAGAACACAAGCAGATTTTTAAGAAACATCTACAATTGTGGCTACATGTTGAGATATCAGTCTAGAGTTTTTCTGAGCAACCAATGTCTGAAGTGAAGACAGTTATTCCCTACAGCGCTCGCAGTTTACTCCAGGGAAAACTCAATTCTTTTTATCACAAAGGAAGATAGAACTGGGAAAAAAAATTAATTGTCAGAGCCAGTAAGATTACCTGAAGTATAATAGAAGAGAAGTTAGCAAGCCCAGGAGTGGGGGAGAAAAAGAAAAATACTGGTGAGAGCACATTATTTATGAAATATTGCAACTGACCTATTGTAAAGAGGATATAAATACTTCTGAGTAAGCTTAATGTATTTTAACTGGTGAGATTGAATTTTCTATACCAAAATTTCTTTTGATCAGTTGCAGTTATAATCTAACTAATGAAAATTCCAGGTACAAGAACAGGCATGGACATTTTAAATTCGAAATAACTTTCATTAGTAATGCTATATAAATCTACTTTAGAACTCATTAAATTGGATTTCTCAACCTCAGATTCATCCATCTTAGTAGCTCAACATATTTCCTCTTTATTCCTTTGTTGTTTAGCATCCAGGCAATTAAAGACAAAATTTGTCTAATGGAGAAAATATTCATTTTTATTCATTAATTCGACAGATATTTACTGAGTACTCATTGGATCAAACACAAGAATGTAATGATGAAGAAAATATTTTTTATGAAATTTACTTTCTACCGAAGGAGTAGAAAGTAATCAAGGTAAACATGTAAAATGTCCAACATATCGTCTAATCATAAGAACAAAGGAGAAAAATAAAGGAGGAAAAGAAGAATAGGAGATGATGGGGAGGTGTTGTAATAGCTCCAAATTTGGAACCTGAGCTACTGGAGATCAGGTTTACCATTTACAAAACCGTGGAAGACTGTGGAAAGAGCAGATGTGTGGGGAATATCAGAACGTCAGCTCTGGGTATGTTAAATTCATGTGTGTGTTTGATATTCATTGGGGTTCATGAGTCTGTGGTTAAAAGGAGAGATCTAGGAAACCAATTTGACAATAAATTTCATATTAAAAAATAAAAAAGAATAAAAGGAGAGATCTAGGCTAGAAGTAGAAATTTATAAATAATTAGTATATGTTTGAGTGTAGTATTTAAGCCAGGGACACATAAAATTACCAAAGGAGTAAATATAGATAGAGGCTAAGTTCAAGGACAGAAAGACTCGTGTTATGACGTTGGGATTTTGAAGAGGGGAATCCAGCAAAGCTTACTGAGGAATATTCACTAGAGAAAGAAGGAAAATTAGTATGGCAAACTAGGAACCAAATGAAGAAATGAGTTCCAGTGAGAAGAGAAATTAAAATGGCAAGGGAAATATGATTATATATATATACATATATACATTTATATGTGAAGTATGATTATATATGTATGATTTTATGCATGTATATATACATATATACAGATAAATATACACGCACATTTAGTCAATGTGTTAAATGCTGTTGATAAGTAAAGAAAGATGAATAAACAGCACTGTGGATATTGTTGTAAGTGGAGTGTGTTCAAAAGAGCCTGGAAAGAGAAATTGGACACAGATTATACAGAAATTTCTTTCAAGAAATCTTGTGTCAAGAAAAGGATAGGACTATACATTGATAGAAAGTGGAGTCAAAAGCACATAGGTTTTTGTTTTTTTTTTTAATTTTTTAAATTCTTTGGTTGAGAGAAATCATAGCATATTTTATGTTTATGGGAACAGTCCAGAGAATAGAAAAATCTGATGATACTGAGAAAGGAAGGAATGGAATTGTAAGGGTAAAAACAAATTCAAAGTGAAAGTAATGTTTTTTCCCATGCAAAAAGGGAAGGAAATTCCCCACTTCCTTCCTTTTCTTGGAACGTTTTCTTTAGGTAGCATTTTCCTTAGGTAATTGTAAATTCTTTCTCTGCCCCTTTGATACATTTATGTAAATCATTTAAAAGCTTAAGAAACTCTTGCTGGTCTCACAGTCAAGAATGTTTTTCTCAGGGGCCTGGAAAGCTTCCCTTTGAGATAGAACCATCAAGGAATATAAAGCCCTTATTTCCCAGTTTCTGAGAGAAGATAGGCTTCACTTCAGTAGGTGCCTCACTCCAAGTTGCAAAACCACTTTCTCTCATAAAGATAGAAGTTTATTTTTCCTTTGGATAAAGCCAATTAGCTAACACAGATGGTCATAATTACCAGGTGAATTTAGGATGAATTATGTGTAACCAATGGTGCCGTCAATTCCTCCTAGTGAAGAATAGTTTGTCATGAAGATGTATCTAATGGATTGTATCTGTTTGACTTATGTAAATAGATAATTTCTTTGTCTTTAGCAGACTACCTTTGATATACATCACATTCTGGTTTAATGCCTTTTCAATAATAAAACCATTTTCTTTCTCTTCTTCTTTGAAGAGGTTTCCTGGGTTGGCAGGAAATTTTGTTTGTAATTGTATTTCCCCAACAGCATACAGCAACCAAGTAGAGAGCTTGACCTTAGCTAGGAGCTGAGGTGGTTCATCCTCATAGAAGGAAAGGAGATGAATCTATAACCACAAATAATAAAAGTGTGTCATATTAAAAACACAACAACAGGCTTCGAAAGGAATCGCCTATATTAAGACCCATGTCACCAAACTATGACTTAGCATAATTACAGTTTCTACTCTCCCAGGAATGGAATCTTAAACCAGTCAGTCAAGAATCACCTGATCAACACTAATTAGGCAATCCACCTGATAGACCCCTTCCATTTCCCAAGGGAAAGTGTCCTTGCAATAGCCAACCTCCTTTATTGCCTAGTGCAACTTCCTTGTCCTACTCCCTTGGCCTATAAAAGTCTTTCATTCTGTACAGCTCCTTGGAGCTCCTTTCTATCTGCTAGATTAGATGCTGCCTGATTTGAATCAATTTTGCTCAAACTTTAAAAATTTTCAATTTGCATCAGTTTATCTTTTAATAGTAGAGATGATGGTGAGAACTTACGGAAACTCTTTTGATAAGTTTTCTTTCTTGGTGATGAAAGGAAGTGAGACCAACAATGACCTAAAGGATGTGATTTTTGAAGTGTAAAAGTCTAAGATGATACAACTGGTCACCTAGGAGAGTGGGGAGATAAAGGTCAAGAAACACAGTACTTTTTCTAGGCATTGCTAAGGTGCATACAAGAGCAGTAGATTGAAAGTGTAGGTAAAGTAAAGAAGGGAATGGGTCTAAGATGACAGATAAGCATTGCCCTCAGCAACTGGGAATTTGTTAGTGCTGTTTTTCTGAGCCCAGCAACCCCTGAGATATGAGAGAGAGAGATGAGATCAATTAGATCTCAGTAACAGTTTCATGTTACTTTTTCAACCATATACTTAACTGTACAATTTTTTGTTCTCTTTGTCAAACCCTCACCTAGGATTTCAGTTGTGGTGCTTGGTATGCTGACCAAGTTTTACCTGACGAATGCACATCTCTTCTCTTTTCCTGTCTCACTATTTCTTGGAAGTTCTAGGAGCTCTTGTGTTCCATATAAGAGAATCTTGGAAATTCGGGGGAATTAAAACACTTGGAGATTGGTAGAGGGTGGAAGCCATGGGCAGATATTCCAACCTCCTGGCCTTTAGACAAAAAATCATAAGATGCGCCTGTGTGTCTCTCAGAGGTCCTGATGGAATTGACTACCCACTGGCTACATCAGCATTTTCAGTAACATACCCTACACTGCCTTTCCCCCTTTCTGTCTCATGCTCTCTGCTTCCTTACTCTTGCTTCCCAGTATTATCTAATGAATAAACTAGCTGTATCTTGGTCCCTGTGTTAGGTTCTACATTTAGGGTAAACCAAACTAAATCATATGCTTTTATTAAGGATAAAAATAGAAGTAAAAAAAATAAAAATGAAATAATGAAAAAATAAAAATTCCACTCATTAAGGATAGCAGTAACATTCTAAAAAAAATTCAGAGCTTAAGAATGAAAGTAAAGAAACTCAAACTAGCCTTAGCAAAGTGATGAGGTAAAAGGATTTTGAACCTAGAATTCTATAGTTGGCCTGAGTAAATAATTAGTGTGGGGGGAAAATACATTTTTAGACATGCAGTGCATCAGGAAATGGATTTCTGAAAACTTAACCCATGGATTCACTCAGCAAAAAATTAACAAAAACTGAATTAAAAAAGCCAAAAATACTATTATGAACAAAAGCATCACCATGACAATTAGGGTCTGTTTGTAATTGCTCACCACTGTAGAGTAACCAAGATATCTTGGTAGCAGTCCAGGGTATATATTTGAAGATCTAGTTACAGGAAATTATCTATATATCTATCTGTAAGTAGTAAGGTTCAATTTGTAGTCTTGTGTTCAGTACTCTTAGGACCTGGGATAAAACATGGTAGAAAAAAATATTTTTTAGGCTCCTGAAGATTTACCTTTACTTTTTAGTATTTCTTAGTAGTAAGAAAACAAAATGATCACACTTTCTCAGAATACCATTCCAACATATAATGTATATTATCATATAGATTGTTAAGAAAACAAAAAAAAAATGACAGGATAAAAACTAAAGAGAAATAACAAATTCTTCTTATTAAGTGCAACATGATAATCTATGATCATAATTACCCCACTTTGGATACACAGTTTTAAATTCAAACATTAATTTATAATGTAGATTGGGTTCCATTTAACGTTATAGTGAAGAAAAATGCTGAAGTATGAATTAAGATATTTTTTCTTTGATATTCTTTTTACTTGTTGATAAACCTACTGGCAAGGTATATGTTTCTCAACCTTTGGGCAAGTGTGTGCCCACACGGAATGCAAAAATGTACTTCAGGGTACTTTCTCATCTGCCTTGTAATTCATTATAAACTTTTTTTTTTTTTTTTTTTGAGAAAAAGGCTGAAATGAGAGGGAATATGGTGATGGAAGCAATGGTAATGGGAGATGAGAGGCAAAGGAGGTTAGGTGGAGAATGAAGATGAAGAAGAGGAGAAGGAAACAAAAGAAGAGGAAAAAGAGTCTGAGACAGTTTGAAATTTCCTCAGACCAAAAGGAAGTTTCCCAGAAATACCCCAAAATTCTTTAGGACTCCTCCATGATTTTCACCTGTTCTCTGGCAGGACCTCTTAGTGTCTTTGTGGTATGTGGGAAGGTTCTAGAAATCTGAGCATTGCTAAACAGTTGTGGTAACCCAAACATGAACAGCAGTTGCTTGAAGAGGACACAGTTACTGGAATAAAGGGGATATCATCACTGCCTATTAAATTGACAACTGGAGGGGACCATGATGCATTTTGGCTTTAAGAAACCGGGTTCTGCCCTCATGCTAAGGGAGACTAATGATAATGGTGCAGATTAAATGTCCCATTCTCCTATTGGAATAAATGCTTAAAGTCAAGATTGATTTGATTTATCAAAAATATACAGAAGAAAGGTATCTTGTTCTTAGGGTTTATAAACTAAAATTCATAACAGTTTCATGAATTGCCTCATTCCTAGGCATTCAGTCATAAAAGCATAAAAAAAAAACCCAGTAGGCTTGGGGATATACTAGCATAAAAATGACTCCAATTTGAATCATACTGGGCCGATATGCTTCAACCTCTTCTGTGACCACAGTTAAAAATGGAATTAAGCCTGCTGACTGAACCCTGTGAGTAGGTGCTGATTGAAAGTTTCCAGTAAAGACTTAGAATGATTAGGAGATGTGTGTGTTTTATTTTGCCTTTTACAGGTTTTTGTTTATTGCAATTCAAACACATTTAGACAGATATTTTAGTTTTCAGTTCCCCTGGAAGCATATCCTGAGGCAAATATTTGAATACAAGTAGTTTATTTGAGTGGTGATCCAAGAAACCCTGGCAAGGAAAGTGGAAGTGAGACAGAAGGGATAAGAGCCAAAATCCAGCATAGGGTGCATTAGCAAGCAAGCCTCTGCTGTGGGTAATTGGAGCTTAATCTTGCTGGTGAATTCTGAGAGCAAGTCTACAACAAGCACCTCAGAGCTATTCCTTCCATGCGAAAAGGGAGCCACAATACTGGTGCACACATTTCCTTCATTTATTGGTTGAGGGCTTGCCTAGGGAACCTTAATCTAAGCACATCTGTGCATCTCAATGTAACAAAAGAAAGCCCTTAGGCAAAAAGAGTCATATGCTGGCCAGCTCAAGTACAGTGTAGTTTGGGGCTGGGGGTGGGGGGAGGGAGGAAAAGGCATTAAGAAGAGCAGACACAAAACTTTTATCACAGAACTCACCTATCCCTATTTTCTGATATCTGACTTTTTGATTGATAAACATTACTGCAAGGCCTTAACAGTCCTTTGAATTCAGTTTCTGACATCACCAACTCCTTGATACTCATGATTACAAATTTCTTACCGTCTTAACGCTGGAAATGAGTTTTTAGAAGCATTTTGGAGGGAAAATCACACCCAAATGAACTTGTGTTAAATTAGCATTGTGTAAAAATCTGCATACAATCCAAAATTCATTTGGGGGTGGGGGAGTCACAGAAATGTTCTCTGAAAGATGAATAAATAATAACTTAGTGTGTGTGTATATAATTATGTATATAGTTATCATTTATTCAATATGTATATTATATGTATATTCATATTCTAACATTATGAAGTTATTTAAGTAATAGAGAGGACTTATTTTCTATTTTCCATATTCAAGTTTTTATTACACACAATTATTACATAATTGAACTGAAATTATAGGTCATTTAGAGGGTTAATAAGAGAGTTGTAGATGTAATTCAAATTTGCTAGTATTTGCTTTGGTCGTGAATTGATTTGAAACATCGTAGAGCAATGGAAAAAGATATTGTCTTGAAGCCTTATTCTCATTTTAGTTCCACCTAATTAAATTTTATATAAAGAAAAAAAATTTGGTGATATATTTTGATTTTTAAACTCTTAAGAAAATGGACAAAAATGAATCAAACCATCAAGTTGCAATATATGAGTCAATGCTAAATGTATGGATTGTTACCTATTTTTAAATATGCATTGTTGACCTTCCATACATTTATTCAAAACTTACACTTACGTTTACAACATCACAAATCTTAAGAATATTGTAGACATTCGTTATATCCGTAATGGCAGAGCCTGGCACTTTCTTTGGCCAGGCCATCTAAGTGCAAATACAGGCATTCATATTAAAAATCCCTATGATGTGGGATGTGACAAATGTTTTTTATAATTTAAAAGATAATAACCCTGGTTATCTGCTTACTAAATTTTGCTAGTGCGTATATATATAAATACCAGAAATTTTTACGCATACGTGATCCTCGATAACCACAAGAGTGGTATTTTCAGGCTTATTGCTTCCAAAAACAGCTGGAGAAGAAAAGGTTGGCTGTAATTCCTGATTTAAACTTGAGCAAAGAAGATTAAATAAATTATATTTTTAATTTCATTATATAGTGTTTTACAACATTTACTGACGTACACTGAACATTGAAAGAAAGGATAATTAGAAACAAGTGACTTATTTTATAATACTAAATTCTAAGATACAAGAAGTCACTGAATTTTACAATTTCAGTGGATTTCAGAAATAATCTTGTTGGAATCGTTCTTTTTGAATGTGAGAAAAATGACACTCGGCTTATTGGCATGCCTAAACTGAAATAGTCAGTGGCTGCACCAACATTTGAGTGCAGACATCCTTTCTCCAAAGCTTATGTACAATGTATCATTGCTTCATTAGAAGTGGCAAGGGATCCAGTCTTCTGCAAACACCTGCAGTTATGTTTTTCACCTATCATAGAGTCAATATCTCTGTATTCCCCTAACTGTGCAGCGCTGGTGATCCAGCATCTACAGCTCTGATTATAGTCCTATTGTAAATGGAGCAGAATATGTTAAATGTTTATTGGGAACAGAGCAGGGATTTAAGCTGTTTGTAGATGTGTGTGTTCTAGATTATAAATAAACCCTTGCCTAGAACAACATGGCAATGTAACAATACTCAGCCCTGCCACTGACCTTAAATAAGAAACCCCAGGCATCTTTATCCAGCCACTTACTCATTTCATTTGATAAGATTTTCGCTGATAGGAGAGAGGAAAAAGCTCTAGCTAAATGGTTCACAGAAATGGTGTAAAATGATTGTACTGAGGGAAAAATAGTAGTGGATCATATGGAGCCAGATATTTCCTGAATTCAGGCTACTCTCTGAATTTGTTAATCATCTCTTAAACACAGACATCCTTTCCCCGAAGCTTATGTACAATGTATCATTGTTCATTAACAGTGTCCAGGGATCTAGTCTGCAAACACCAATAATGATATTTTTCAGGTATCATAGAGCCAGTTGAGCATTCAATTTGTTAAATCAAGACTTTGTTGTTTAAAGTTTAAGTCTTTAAAATACCAGTACAACTTTTGTACTATACAATGGTTACATTCCTTAGGGATAGCTATAATAATTCTATACTCTTAAATGTAGTAGTATAACATTCATAAAAATAAGACTTAAAATACAGTTACTATAAAAGCATTGCATATTAACAATAGAAGTAAATGTTCCATTTGGGAAATGATTTTCAGGTTGTTCACAAAGCTAACTATTATCTTATTTGATTTGTAAAAGTACATTGTTAGTCATAATCATCAAATATCGAGCCATCATTCAAGGAAAAATCATAGTGCATTTTTTGTGTGTGAGGAGAGTTTCTAGTAGCTATAAGACACGCTTTTTACCTAACCATCTTTCACTACCCAGCCATGAATATTTTGCACACATTCTTCTTCAGCATATCAAATTCAGCACCTACAAAATAAAGTTAAACCTTTGTTCAAGTTAATTCAGAGTGTTCTAATAGAATGAAACGAGATCAAATATGGGAGAACATCTTGAAAATAAAAACTAGTCTATAAATATTACCTTTAGGAAAATGTTTAAGACATAGATATTAAAAAATAATTCCAAGTGTAGAAAACC
Source organism: Puma concolor (assembly GCF_028749965.1). Taxonomy (NCBI): domain Eukaryota; kingdom Metazoa; phylum Chordata; class Mammalia; order Carnivora; family Felidae; genus Puma; species Puma concolor. The sequence continues at coordinate 179,399,724 of NC_141667.1, forward strand.
CAATAAGTAACCCTTGTTAAGAAAGATGCTTTTCAACAAAATACAGGACTTTTTTTCTTTTTTCCTTTTTTTTTTCTTTTCCCTTTGGCTGATCACTTATTGTCGATGCTAGTAACATAATTATAATTCTTAGCACATTTTTTTTTGCATTGTGCTTCTAAGTCCCTTTAGATCTTGTTAGGACTTTTTGCGCCATAAATTAACATAACATATTGTTATTATTTATTTAGCAAATGATTGATTTTAATATGGCTTTGTTCAGGCCCATAAACAAAGAAATACAAATGAATCAGTGTCATCTTAATATACTTCAGACTTTGAGAGAACTCTACAGATCATCAAACAGAACTTTTCCTTTTTTTTTTTTATTTGAGAGAGAGAGAGAGAGAATAATTTAAGCAGGCTGTATGTTGAGCGTGGGGCCAGACAGGGGGGCTTGATCCCATGACCTGAAAAGAAATCAAGAGTCGGATGCTCAACCAACTGAGCCATGCAGGCACCCCAACTTTTCCTTTTTCATATATGCAGAAACTATAATTTTAAATGATTTCCCTTATATTATATAAATAGGTAATAAAATAGCAAAAGCAGATTAACAAAAAAAAAAAAAAACTGAGAAACATGATGGATGCTAGAGAGTCAGAAGTTAAGTTTGAGTCAAGGATCTGTCATTTACTAGGTCTATAAGATAGAGTTTTTGAAATTTGTTACACTTCTTCTGAGACTCCGTATGTGGGACACTATATAAATGAAATAGCATCAAACTTAAAGAATGTCATTACTGATCCTGTGCTTCTGAAACACAGTCAAAATTTCTAAATTCATTTGTAAAATTACTTGAATATTTACTTGTAATTTATTTTTATATTTTCCAACTGAAGTAAAATACTTTATGAAACATATGAGCATCTAAACTAAAAATAAACAAAACATAATTCCCAAAGTGGTTTTTATAGACATTTCAGTCTGGAAATAAAAGTTGATCGTAGTTGATGCCAAGACATTTCATGAATCTAAAATGTAGAAATTCATATGAACAATGAAGAATCCTTTCACTGTGAAACCCCAGAGAATTACTAAATAGTTGATTGACCAAATAACTAGAGAGTTCTCAAAACAACTTACATAAAGTGATATTTTATTGTATAAAGAACACAGATGTTTAGACATATGCTGTCCTTTTTTTAATTACATTACATTTTTGAAGAATCCTAAGAGCTAAAAGTATTTTTCATAATTTCAATTTTTGATTGAGTGTCAAATTTTATTGCTTGGCATTCCTTATTCCAAAGTAGGTAACATAAAATATTAACTCTTCTAATATCTAAGTGGTAGATGTTTCCACTCTACCAATGAAAATTGCTCGTGCATTCTACATCTTATTTTTTCCTTCAAATATGAGGGAAATGGGTTACATTAATTGTAAGAGAGAGAGAGAGACCAAAAAATGGGAGCGGCAGCTCTCTCAATGCTCACCAACTCTCTCTTAGAGAATTCTCAGCTTTCTCTAATTTCTCTCTATGTAGTTTTTCAGTTTCCTGTACATTGTTTCTGACATGATTTGATCCTCTCACTCATTCTTTGAAATTTGCCATCATAAACCTCATGCATTTGTAGCCCAGAGGGGCTATCTGTCCTGAGAGCACCTATAACTGTGAACTGCTGTTAAGTTAACTGATTGTGAAATAAGCCTTGAATACCTTTCCTCATCACAATTGAAGAAATTGTTATGTAAGTACTGAACAACTGTTAAAATTTGGTCAAAAGTTCTTTTAGCCTTTATTTATATTTTCATTTCAGCATTCTGTCTCATGGACATAGGTATGATCCCATGATGGTAAGGTGACAAATTCAGTGACAGATATTCCACCCAAATGTCATCCTTACCCAGTAAAATTTACTAAGTCCCTCAAACAGATAGGTCACTACCTACATCATGTTATATATGGAAAAATATTTAACTCCTTCATTTATAGTTAATTCACCCAATATTTATTATGCAACCACTACAGAGATTATACTAGACAATAGGGGCACTGGGTAGCTCATTCGGTTAATCATCCGACTTCAGCTCAGGTCATAATCTCATGGTTCATGGATTCAAAGCCCACATAGGGCTCTGTGCTGACAGCTCAGAGCCTGGAGCCTGCTTTGGATTCCGTGTCTCCATCTCTCTCTGCCCCTCCCCTTTTCATGCTTCTCTCTCTCTCTCTCTCTCTCTCTCTCTCTCTCTCAAAAATGAATGAACATTAAAAAAAATTAGAAATAGAAAAAAAATATAAAGGAAATTAATATCCTGCTCAAATTTTGCCTAGTCCCACCATAGGTCCGTAAAAGAGAAAAGGTGCAGAGGGAAAATATTCAGAGTAAAGATAAGGAAAAAAAAAACACCTATATACAATTAGAAGAAAATTATAAAACTTTAACTTGATGTACTTAATCTTATAATTATGGTTTAAAATGTTATCTCTACACAATGTTCTAGAACACAATAAAGCATACCTTTCAAATTTATGCAAAACCACCTGGGAGAATTGGACTTTTAAATGAGATCACCACAGTTATACATGGAAAGATTATTAATCAGACATTATGGCTATTGCCACTAATTTTCATAACTATATTCTAGCAAACATGCTTAGCAGAATGAATGTGCCTTTCACATAATTGGAAAATTGGGGTTTTCTTTGTATAAACGTAGGTAGGGTTTTCAGGACACTACAGAATGAATGTGCAAATGCTATGACCTCAAGTGTAATATTTTGGTCAAAACTGCCTTTGGACCACCATAAAAAAATGCTGCTTTTAGAAGCAAATCAAAGGTTTTATGTGGAATCTTTTCCATGTAAAAATACTTGGTACAATGTTAATGTACTTCTGAAATCTGAATAAATTATGGCATATTTCTATTTGGGGAATTGCACACTTAAGCAATATTATAGCTATCAATTCACCTTACGAAGTGCCACCAGATGGAATTTGCATAATGTTTCCAGTGCCATCCTTGTCAATTAATTCTGGCAAGCAAACCAATCAGGTAACAAAGATGGACATTTAAGTCGAAGAAGAGAAAAATGGTTTACTTCCTCCCATGGCTTGATCCTCAACTTAGTGAATGAAATAAGCAGGAAATTTGATATCAGAATTATCACAAAGTTAATAATTTCCCCATATTTTTTTAAATTTTTTTTAACGTTTATTTATTTTTGAGACAGAGAGAGACAGAGCATGAACGGGGGAGGGTCAGAGAGAGAGGGAGACACAGAATCTGAAACAGGCTCCAGGCTCTGAGCTGTCAGCACAGAGCCCCATGCGGGGCTCAAACTCACGGACCGTGAGATCATGACCTGAGCCGAAGTCGGATGCTCAACCGACCGAGCCACCCAGGCGCCCCTAATTTCCCCCTATTTAACCCACTGTCAATTTTTTTTAGAATGTGGTCTGTAATATTATTTAACATAAATTAAAAAAACATAACTTTTAAAAAGTTTTTAAAAATACTTTTAATATTAAGATTTAAAATAATTTTCATCCCTTAATAAATTTATGTAAATGAATAAAACTGAAAAAACTAAGTAGAGCCAGAGTAGCAAAGATTTTCCTTTTCTGCAGTTTATCCAATTAATATAATGTGCATAGTTTTATAGATGCTAATGCATAACTGACTAATAAAACATAGAAAACCCAATAGTTTCCAAAGGGATATATATTCTGGTAGAAAAAGATAAGTATACCAAGTAACACCCACATACTCATGTGTATCACAAATATATACCACATATATTTTCCTGCAACTGATTTTAGACAAATCTACCCAATAAAACCCAAAATGAAACTAGAACTTTTTTTTTTTAATTTAAATTTACTTCATGAAACCTTGAATGGCACACAATTTATTGTGTTATTGTGTTATTTCCAAATTGTTATTAGTTCTTGTACCGATTTTGATAAAGTTCATATTTTTCCTTTTATTTTAGTTACAATCCCATTTTACAAATTAATGAGAGATTGCTCATTACCTACAATATACCATGGATTTCCAGTAGAATTATTTTATTTTTTATGTTAGATTTGAGTGATTTATATGCCCTGTGAATTTTGATTTCTGTATCTCCTAAGTAAACAAAACAGCAGACTTGAATGATTAGACCCTCATATTTACATTAGGCAGTATCATTTGAAATATGTGAGCTCTGTCTATGTTGATTGGTTTCCTTTAAAATCAGCTCTGTTTTCTAAAGAACACTTAAATATAACTGGAAACAGGGTATCACAGTGGTTAAGAGCATGGTAATTAAAGTCAAACACATGCTCAACAGTTTATTCTGACACTTAAGACAGAATTTTTCAAAGTAATTTAATATGCCAAGTTTTTTAAATTTCATAATCTGTCAGATGGGGATAGTGATAACTCCTCTAATTTGTAAGAATTAGCTAGTTATTTATAGTTTAGCAAGTATTAAAGAGTATCTATTAATAATTAATATTGGTGAGAGATACTTGTGATAGTCTATAATATAATAGTCAGGTTTACTTAAGGAAAATGGTCTCCTAAAAGATACAAGATTTTTTCAGTGGTATCTTAACAATTCACATATAGTTTTCCTTTACTGGCAGTTTTAAGAAATTTCATATCATGTTAATAAAATTACTGCCAGTTTTTAAAATAACTTGCAAATTCTTAATACTATCAACCTGTTGATTATGGTTTTTCCTACTTTTTATAACCATTTATTTTGTTACATTTGTAATTGCCTCCATGCATTTATAGAATCACAGGCTTATCAATAACATAAAGTGTTCCCTCCATTTTGTCAAAATAAGGAATATAAGGAGCCAGATATCATGGATATAGATTAATGTGTAACACTAGAAAAACGTACAATAATGTTAGCCACACAGGGAAGAGAATAACATGATAGAAAGTAAGACACAGGACAAAGCACTAAAATGCATGTTTCAATTAATATGAGTATGAAAGAAATCATTCTTCTCATGCACATAAATGAGAGAAAGGTATATTCGATTTAACAGTCAGGGAGAGGACATGGCTCAAGTTGAGGTCAGTAAACCAGAGTCAGATATTAAATAGTTATTGGACCAAGGCCCTAAGGGCAAGAGAGTACATGAACCAGAGGAAATGATACAGAGGAAAAAAACAGAAACCTAAACAACAGAAAACAATCAGGTATTCATGTGTATCAGACGCAGCAGAGTATAGTGACAATATAGTTCAGACTTTTGAGTTAGACAGATACGAACTGTATTTGGAAGTCAATTCAATTATTATCTGCGTAAATGTGGTTATGACTCAGCCCACTCAACTGTAACAATAGAAAAGATAATATTCTTTCTGGCTTTTAACAAATGCTAATTGTTAGTATTGATATTTTGTATGAACACAGGCAAAGGACCATCCAGGTTTTGAGGTACCTGAAGCTGATGCAATTTGTGAAGTCCTTTTAGGAAAAGAATGTAAATTCCAAATACTTATTTACATAAAAATAAGAATTAGGAATGAGAAAGTAAATCACAAGTTACAAATACCACAAACTTCACAAAGTAAAAAAAAATAGTTAAATGATTTTATTAATGCACAGCTCAACACAGCTAAAGAATACCTTTTTTTCCTAAAATATCATCGGCATATTTTATGATGACTTTTTCATAGTACAGTGATTTCATAATACAATTTTATGGAAATCATAGTTTGCTCTCTCCTCTAGCTTATTTAATTGAAATTTATTTTAAATTATTATTATTATGAAAGAGAAGCAAGTTTAGAAAAAAGTTCATTCAGGTTCATAACTTAATATTGGACATATCATGCAAATATTCAGGATTATTGTGAAATTTAAACCATTACCAAGATTCTTTCACTTAGGCTATAAAAATAAAGGCATTTCCGGTTTTCATTTGCTGTGATGTCTTAAATGTTGGCTGTACTGATGCTACTAATTCTCTAGTTTATCATGGCTGATTCTACAGCATTACTTATATAATTGATTTTGTGTGTTATCTTTGTCAGTGTCAGTATTTTATATCAAACCAACAACAAATAGATAATGGCCATAATACAATGATAAACTGTAATATCGTTGTATTGACTATAAAACATTCAGTCCATACTCTAAGTACTCAATATTTGTTTCTTTTTCAACTTTTTAAAAAAATGTTTATTTATTTTTGAGAGAGAGAGAAAGAGAGAGACAGAATGTGTGTGGGAGAGGGGCGGAGAGAGAAGGAGACACAGAATCCGAAGCAGGCTCCAGGCTCTGACCTGTCAGCACAGAGCCTGATGTGGGACCCAAACTCACAAACAGATCCTGACCTGAGCTAAAGTCAGAAGCTTAAGCAGAGCCACCCAGGCGCCCCCTCAATATTTGTTTTAATGCTATAGACTCATGCCCTACAAATATGAGATTCCTGATACATTCTACTTCATGCAATTCCAATACAAGTGAAAAATTATTATTTTCTTACATTGTATATATGCTGCATTACTAACTATATTACTGGAAGAACACTACTTTATTAAGCACTCCAGACCTACACAACAGGAGAGGAGGTCAGATGAAGAACAAATAAGAGTAGAAAGAAACTGTTCAGTAAATGCAGATTAAAATATATACATATATATATTAATATATAATATATATAATGAAAGTGCCAGCAAATTTAGTGTCTGGTGAGAGCTCTTCTTGCTGCCTTGTGAAAGGGCCCTTTACTGGTGTATGTGTAGGTATGCAGCTAAAGTTACATGTATAGGGAAATTTATAGGGTTAAAAGTCTATATTAGAAAGGAAGGAAGATCTAAAATAAATGACCAGAGTCCCTCACAGGATGTTAGAAAAAGAGGATCAAAACAGAAAATTGAACAAAAAGCAAATATAACAGAGTACCAAAGCTAAAACTTGCTTCATTGAAAATTTAAACAAAAATGTTATAATTTTTAATTGAAGAGAGAAAACACCAATCAATAATGCAAGAAATTACGTATCCTATAGACCTTAATAGGTATTAAAAATATGAGACTATTAAGCCAACAAAATTGGAAAATTAGATGAACTGGGAAAATTCCCTTTAAGACATAAGTTATCCAAGTCACTGAAGAAGAGATAGCCTAATTAATTCTGTATCTATCAATTAATGATAAGTAAAACAAAATTAATGAGAAGATAACACAAAAATGAAACAACCTGATAATGGATATTTACAAAAATTGTATGGTGAACATCTTATTACAATGTTAAATATTTAATGCATTGATGCTAAAAATGGGAACAAAATTGGTTTATTGTCATCTTTTCTGTTCAACATTATACTAGGAACTAAAAATATTAAGGCAAATATATCAGAAAAGAAGAAATACAACTGTCAATGCCAAAATATATATTCCTGGACAGGTAACACTACTCTGATTCTTTTCAACATAAAGTAGTTACTCTTTTGTATCTATTTCATTCAGCATAATGTTTTCTAAGTACTTCAGAGTTGTTCTTATTTTCTTACATTATATATATGCTGCATTCTTCTAGAATATTTTTAAATTTGCCTTTCATATTTAGTTCTATGTCTATCATATATTAATATTTGTGTATGGTATGAGATAGGAGTTGAAGTTTATATTTTTCTGTATGGAAAGTATATTATTTCAGCACAATTTATTTTAAAAACTTTCTTTTTCCATTGATTTGCTCTGACCTTTATTTTGAAAAAAGTTGACCACATAAATATGGGCCTAATTTTTTGTATTCTCTGTCGTGTTCCATTGATCCATTTGGATGCATTTACTTGCATTTGAATATCGTATTTGTATTGTTTTCCTTTGTCTTTAGTAATAAATTAGCATAAATTTGGTATTTTAAAACAACAGAAATTTACTCTCACAGTTCTGGAGGCAAGAAGTCCAAAGTCAGTTGTACTGAGTCAAGATGTACGTGTCAGCAAAGAAATGCTCTATGTGGAGCCTTTAGGGTAGAATCCATTCTTTGCATCGTTTGGCTTCTGGTCTCTGTCAGTACTCCTTCACTTGTGGCCTAATCACACCAATCTCTGCCTCTGTGGTCACATTGCCTTCTTCTCTCTGGTCTGTTTAATCTCCCTCTGTTTCAGTCTTATTAGGATAATGGTGATGGCATTGAAAGCCCACCCAAGTAATACAAAATGATCTCCTCATCTCAAGATCTCTAAGTTAACCTCCCCTGCAAAGAGCCTTTTTTCCAAATGTAGTAAAAGATACTAGGATGTGGATTTATTCTGTAGAGACCACAGAATATAAAGGTACTCTAATAGTGCCTTCATAGTTAGTTTTGAAAAACAGGTAATGACAGACCGCTGCATTGGATCTTTCTTTTCAAGATTGTTTTGCTCTTATAGATCTTTGCCTTTTAACGTTAATTTTAGAGTCAGTTTTTAATTTCTTGAAAAAAATTTGCTAGAGTTTTGATGGGATTATTTTATATCTATGGACTACTTTAGGACATATCATCATCTTACATATATTGAGCTTTCAAATCCATGATCCTGTTATAAATAAAGTTTATTTAAGCTTTTAATTTTTTTTCAGTAATATTTTGTATTTATCACTGAATAAGTACTGCACATCCAAACCTTGTGTTCATCTTCAGGTATTTTATGATTCTTGCTGCTCTTAAAAATTATTCTTTTTTACAAACTTGATTATTTTACTAACTTTCCTGGAGATTCCATAGGATTCTCTTTGTAGACAGTCATTAATTGTAAATAAGCATATGTTGATTTTTATTTCATTTTATTGCCTTATTACACTGGTTGGGAATTCCAATACCATGTGAAATAAAAATAAAGGGGATACCCTTATGTTGTTCCTGTTCTCAATATTGTCTAGTTTTACAATTTTTATTGCAGAAAGACACAATCAATACCAGTTATTTCATCATGACTATTCTGATTACCATAACTGTCAAAACTTACTCTGAAGCTTAGTGATCTAATTTAATGATGGCATTTATCTTGCTCAAGAGTCTTTAATTTTAGCAGTACTCATTATATCCTATCTCTACTCAACTTGGATTCAGCTGGGGCTGCTCAAAGCCTAGGGCCAAAATTATCTACAGGTTTTCTCACATTTTGGCGATTGATAGTGGTTTTAGGCTGATAAGGGCTATGAGTGATAAATGGGGATCTTAGCTGGAATATCTACATGTGGCTCTCTATGTTTCAGAAATTTGTTACAACATGGTGGCTGCATTCCATGAGCAAGTGTGCTAAAAGACAGAGCCAGACTAAAGCTTCATCCCATTTTATGTCCTAGTTACATAAACTACATTGTTACTTCAATCAAATTCTATTTTTTGAAGCACTCACAAAGTTACAGACATTTGCAAACATAAGGAAAGTAGGCTTCATTCACTTCTTGATGGGCATAATACCTTTTTGGAAGGGCAAGTAGGATTATAAATAATGCTGCAAACAGTTTTTTTTAATACAACATATTGCAATGGTTCAATAATTTCTTATAAGGATGTATTTTATTTGACTATTGCACAACAACAATTGTTAACAATTAACAACATAATTGCTCCAGGATAATGAATCTGGGTGACAGGAAGAGAGGGGTAGAAGGAATAAGTTAGCTTTCTTAATTTTTTGTGCATATTAAATATTAGAATACATGTAATTTTTATATAACAGGTACATAACTGGATAAGTAAATAGTATTAAACCCAAAAGACAGCTTCTTATATGTCTTATAAAGTGGTAAATATGATCAAATAGATGTTATGAAGGAACTCTTGAATAACCCAGTACTTCTGGTGAAGTTCAAGATGACTTTACCAAGGAAATGGCATTTGACTTGGATATAGTTTTTTCCTAATGCTGGGTCATTTCAGTACTAATCTATTTATTTTATCATTTTATAATTAACCTTTCTTTTAGATTTGTTTAAATCTTCTCACTCACTGAATATACATCAGTTTCTTCATTTTATTTTCTAATCATTGGTGGTCAGAACTGAGTCCTGGATGAACTATAACTGAGCCATGAACATTAGATAAATACAGGGCATCCACTATCGAAATGGGAAGTAGGGAAATTAATGTACACCTGTTGGCTCTCTCTAAAGAAGCCTGTTGAAAGTTATGTTTATTTATTTATTGCCCTAAAAATGTTTCCAACCAAAATGAAAGAAAAACACTATTAAATAACTAGATAATTCATCCAAATCCCTTGATGTAGATTCTTGTGACTGAAACATGGCCAGTCGATGCATTCTTTCTTTACTTTGCCCATCTGGAATAAAGTGTACTATGTTAGAGCATATAAATTTTTTTCAAAATATTTTTCCACCAAAAAGAATTTAAAATACAGACTAAAATCAGTTCATATTGGTAAATAAAATATTTTGGGGGAAACAATATGCCCCAGATATTAATCCAGTGCCAAGTGGAAGTAGATACTAAACTTCCTACTTTATGATAATTTGATCACATCAGAAGATATTAAGTATACATTTTGGTAAATAAAAGTATTTGGTTCCTAAATCTAAAAACCAATATTGTGATGACAAATAACAAAATTTATATGTCTAAGCTCCCACTGAGAATTCAATTGCTTCATCTTCATTACTGAAGAGTGATACTATTTTTAGACTATTTTATGTAAACATACAACTGAGTTGTGAATTCCATAACATGGCAGTTTTGTGCAGGGTTAAAGATGCACAATTTTCAGTGGAACAGTTTTATAAACCACCCTATAATTATTCATTCCCAGTTAGCCACTATTTAGAGAATCATGACAGCCACTCTAGAAGTATGTTTGAGAAATTGTGGCTGAATTTAGCACTTAGTAATTAGATTATGTTATTAGAGGAGTCCTAAGTTTCAGTCACTGAAATTTAACAGACTCCTGAAACCTCTAGCTGAGGGTACTTGATTCCATTCCCATGGAAACTGTTGCTGCCTTGACAAATAACCTGTAAGTAGTTTTTGAAAAAACTGAGTGTAAGAGTTTTAAGCCTTTGCTGTTGGTGAAAATTTTAAGCATAACAATATATGCCAGGTAATATTTCCCTTTCCTTAACTTTTTGGAATGACAACTAGAAAAACTAGGCTTTACATAAACAATAATTCCAAGATGGATTTTTATAAATAATTGGTATTTTGTACTGCATGTAAAATGGTATAATACCATTTTTAGGTAGAGTGTAATAAATAAAAATATTATTTTTCAAAGCTCAGGGAAATGAAGTAAAAATATAAAAATTAATTTTATTTTATTTTATTTATTTATTTATTTTTAATTTTTTTAACGTTTATTTATTTTTGAGACAGAGAGAGACAGAGCATGAACGGGGGAGGGTCAGAGGGAGGGAGACACAGAATCTGAAACAGGCTCCAGGCTCTGAGCTGTCAGCACAGAGCCCGACGCGGGGCTCGAACTCATGGACCGCGAGATCATGACCTGAGCCGAAGTCGGCCGCTCAACTGACTGAGCCACCCAGGCGCCCCATAAAAGTTAATTTTAAAATATTTTTTCAACGTTTTTTATTTATTTTTGGGACAGAGAGAGACAGAGCATGAACGGGGGAGGGCCAGAAGAGAGGGAGACACAGAATCGGAAACAGGCTCCAGGCTCCGAGCTATCAGCCCAGAGCCTGACGCGGGGCTCGAACTCACGGACCGTGAGATCGTGACCTGGCTGAAGTCGGACGCTTAACCGACTGCGCCACCCAGGCGCCCCTAAAAATTAATTTTAAATAACAAGCCAACAGTATAGATGAAATGGGATGGTAATATCCCATTAAGACAGAAGCAAAAGGAAAAAAAAAAGGGAGAAAGAAAAAAAGGAACAGATGGACTAAATAAAAAACTAGCAAGGTGATAGACTTTAAATAAAGCAAAACATATCAATATTCACATTAAATTAAAAATATTCTAAACACCCTGATTGGAAGAGATGTATTGTCAGATGGGATATAAATACAACACCTACTAACATGCTGCTTATAAGAAATAACTTTAAATATGAACACACAAAAATATTAATAATTAAATGATATAAAAAAGTATACCATGCCAATACGAGTCCAAAGAAATCTAGGATGTCTCTATTAATATCATCTGGAATAAATTCCAGAGCAAAGAGTATTAACAGGGACAAAGAAGGTAGTTTTATGACTAAATAATAATAATAATAATAATAATAATAATAATAAAAGTGTTCATTGATCAAGAGAATTTAGCACCCAGTAATAGAGTGGGAATTGATAACGGAAATTGAAAATTAGTGAGTATATGGAAAATTTGAACAACACTCAGAACCACTTGACCTAATTGACTTCTAAAAAGAAGACTTTTCAACACCAAGAGTATTTTCTGCTCCATAAACAAATCTTATTACATTTGAACAGAGGCAAGTCATATAAAACATGTTCTGTGACTGTAATAATATTAAGTTAGAAGTCAGCAACAGGAAGATATCTGGGAAATTCACTTATATGTGAAAACTAAATTACCCATAGGTCAAAGAAGAAATCAAAAACATGAAATTAGAAAGAAAGTATTTTGCACTAGTGAAAATGAAAACACAACATATCAAGATCTATGAGATTCCCCTAAAGTAGAACTGAGAAGTATATTTATAACACTAGAGTCATTCTTAGATAACTAGAATTATCTCAACTCAATTAACTCAGTTTTTATCTTTGAGAAGCGAGAAGGACCAAAAAAACCAAACCAAAACCAAAACAAAACAAACAAACAAAAAACAAGGCTGAAATTGAGCAGAAGAAAGAAACCAGGAAAGATTCGAGAGAATATCAATGAAAAAAAAAAAAAAAAACAAAAAATAACAGAGAAAATCAATAAAAGAAAAAACTTTGCTTGAGAAGACAGGTAAAACTGATCAGTGCCTAGCCAGAATGAACCAGAGAACAAGATAAAACATACAAATTACCAATATCTGTTATTATACAGAAGCTAAAGAGTAATGAAGAAATGTTATTAAAATGGCCTACAAAAACATGACAAATTATATGAGATGGGCAAATTCCTCGAAATAAAAATCTATCACAGCTCACTAAAGGGGAAAAAAAAAAACAAAAAAACAACTTACATAGCACAATCTCTTTTAATGAAGTAGAATTGTAGTTAAATTCTCCCATTAATGGAAAAATCAGGCCCAGAAAGCTTTACTGGAAAATTTTATGAAAATGCTTGCTTAATAGCAAGAAATAACACCTATCTTACACAGCTTTTTCAAAAAAGGAAAGGGAAGGAATATTTTTCATCTTGTTTTTTGAAGCTATCTTTACCTTGGTACCAAACCAGACAAAAAACTTACAAAAAAGTCCATCTTTAGATCAATATCCCTCATGAACATAGATGCAAAAAACAAAAACAAAAACAAAAAACAGAAAATCAAATGAAGTCCAGCAATATATAAAAATGATATTATATTGGGGCACCTGGGTGGCTCAGTCAGTTAAGCGGCCGACTTCGGCTCAGATCATGATCTCGTGGTCCGTGAGTTCGAGCCCCGCATCGGGGTCTGTTCTGACCGCTCAGAGCCTGGAGCCTGTTTCAGAGTCTGTGTCTCCCTCTCTCTCTGACCCTCCCCCATGCATGCTCTGTCTCAAAAATAAATAAATATTAAAAAAAATTTAAAAAATGGTATTATATCATGATTCAGTAAAGTTTATTTCAGGAGTACAAGTTTGGTTTAGTATTAAAAAATTAATGTAATTATGTATCATATTTTTAAAAAACTAAAAATAAAACTCATATAATTATCTCAGAGGAAGTGTACAGCAAATCACTGGATGAGATTCAACATTATTTTTTAAGTTTTTTTAATTATTTTGAGAGAGACAGAGGCAGTGTGATCAGTGGAGGGACAAAGAAAGAGGGAAAATCCCAAGCAGGCCCTGCACTGTCAGCACAGAGCCCGATGTGGGGCTCAAACTCAGGAAACTGTGAGATCATGACCTGAGCCAAAATCAAGAGTTGGATGCTTAACCGACTGAGCCACCTACGTGCCTCTCAACATTATTTTTTGATAGCTGCTGCCACAAACCAAGAGTAGAAAAGCATGATCTTACCTGATAAAAAACATAAAAATGTACATTTAATAACAACTTACTCGGCTCTAAGCAGCATAAGTTAAAAAAATGAAAAAGAAAAGAGATTCAGTGACAACGGAAGAAATGTAGAAATCTAATGGAAAACACACACAAAAAAACTACTAAAGCTAAGGAGTTTAGCTAATTTCTAAGATACAGGATGGATACAAAAGCATCATCCATATATTCATATTCTTTAAATAAATACTTAGAAATTGAAATTAAGAAAGCAATGCCATTTATATAGCATTAAAATTATAAGACACAGAAAAAACTGATACTCTGAATATCACACTTTTGATGATAGAAATTAAAGAAGGTCTAGATAAATGGAGAGACCTGTCTTGTTCTTAATTCAGAAGATATAAAATGTTATGATGTCAAAGCCTATCTAATTGATCTAAATATACAATGGAATCCTAAATTCCAGCAGGCTTTCTGTGGATAGTGACAAATGGATTCTAAAATTCATATAAAAACATAAAATTCAGGGCGCCTGGGTGGCTCAGTCGGTTAAGCATCCAACTTCGGCTCAGGTCATGATCTTGAGGTTTCCTGGGTTTGAGCCCCGTGTTCGACTCTGTACTGACAGCTCAGCTTCAGATTCTGTGTCTCCCTCTCTCTCTGCTCCTCCACTGCTCATGCTCTGTTTCTCTCTGTCTGTCAATAATAAATAAACATTAAAAATTTATATATAAAAAAAGAAATACCTTAAAAAGCCAGCTATAGAGAGGATTATAAGTTTTCTGTAACTTTGGAATGAATTAGTGACTCAGAATTAATTATGATTTGGTTGTCATAGTATGTTTCAAATGCTGTCAGAATGAGGGTGAGTAAGCCAAGACAGGAAAGAGGGTCTCTTGTTTGAAGAGCTTTTTGGAACTTATTACTTCATTAGGGAACTTTGTAAGAGAAGGAAACACTGGAATATTTCATGATAAGACCATCTGTTTTAAGTCCTATCCTGATGGTTGACTGATAAATTTTGGGCCATGTAAAAATTATATTTTAATTTATTCTCCCTTATGTTTCTCCCCCCAGCAAGTTTCAATAAAAGGTGTTTAACATCACATAGTTCCTCTCTAATATAAGAGAGTGTGAATTATTTACATATATGGCTTCTCAAATAACTACTTCTATAAACTCAGAATGGGCTAGTAGGATAAAGGCAAAATTTAGATAAATTGAATGTAAATAATTCATAATTGTAGATCTTTAGAAGTATAAACATAGAAGAAAAACAATAAAGTAATGAAATAATCAAGAATGTCATTAAAATATATTATAATATATAATAATATGTATGTCATTGGCTTACTTTAGCAGCTAAAATATTTAATTCAATCTCTTGTATTTAGTAATAATGTAGCTCAAATATAGCCCATTTCTTAAAGGTATATAATAACAATATAATTTTGGTAACTTGAGTTGGTCAAGTGGAAATTAAGATTTTAATTATAAAGTGTCCTTTTTCCAATGGGATTTCTTCACAGTATCCATGTGCAATTTATTATGCCTTCTCTTTCTACCTAACATATTCAGGAATCTACAAAGTGTATTTTTTAAAATCACACTTAATGTGAAGACCCACTATATATTTCCTGAAGGTCATGCATTTTGGCTTCCTGATTTAATTTTATACAGTTGTTCATGATATTTATACATAAAAGCTCTACCATTTATTGGATGTCCACAAATTTCAGGATATCAAGTGTGATTAGCATAATTAGAAAGCAGATATAAATCCTGCCATTTAAACTACAGGCAGGCAGCCAGGGGCACCTGTGTGGCTCAGTTGATTGAGCATCTGAGTTAGGCCTGGGTCATGATCTCATTGTTCATGAGTTTGAGCCCCGCATCAGGCTGTGTGCTGACAGCTCAGAGCCTGGAGCCCGCTTTGGATTCTGTGTCACCCTCTCTTTCTTCCCCTCCCCTGCTCATACTCTGTGTGTGTGTGTGTCTCTCTCTCAAAAATAAATATAAAAATATTTAAAAAAATTTAAACTGCAGGTAGGCAGTTGATTGCCTACTGTGTCCCACTGAAGTCTTACCTCAGGGTCAGGAATGAAAAAAATTGCTAATGAAAAAATTCAACCCCTGTCAAAGATACACAAATTGGAACAGAGTATTGCGCAAGCCAATGAAGCCTGTCATAACAGCACAAATATTCAGTGCAGGCACAGTTGGAACTATGGAACTAGCTAGAACGTATATTCTATGAGAACTTAGAAGATTGTAATTAGTTTTTCTATTAGTCATTGCTTTATTCCAAGTGTCTAGAATAATCTCTGGCAAATAATAGGTACTATATACATATTTGTTGAATGAATCAAAATAAACAGGTGCATCAAGGGAGCATAATTAAACAAATAAATATAAAAATGGCTCCCTGTCCACCATCATTCAATACATTGCCAGGTGAAATTTGCTAAAAAAGCAATAATAACAGTTTATTTTTGCATTCTTCCAGAATCACATTCCTACTGCGATAGTGGAAAAATGTATTCTTACCTAGAAAATAGATCTTAGGAAGGAAATAGCACTAAGGGACTGCCATCATATCCTTGGAAAAGCATGACTTCTGGAATTTGGAAGGCATAGATTTGAAACTTAGTTCAACTTGTAATTGTGTTATCTAGAGTGCAGTCTAAATGAAAATGCAAGGTAACTTAACTCTAAAGGCAGGGTATTTATACTTACCTTTCACATGTTTTAATTTTCCTGATACATCATGAGAATAGAAACTATTTTTTTTATTAAATGAGCATCTTAACTTGATCTTAATTTAAGAAAATAATTGCTTATGCCCCATGGCGAATAGTTTGGCAAAAATGAACGTAGTTGGTGTGTATTGTTAGTTCAGTCCTTTATATATTATAAATTAGAGGAGCTCTTCTGAGAAATACTGTTGGTTTCACACATTCTCTAGAGTCTTATTTGTTTCTCATAAAAACACATCTGAAATTTGGTAGCTTCAGCAGCCTAAAGAAATTTAGAGGAGCCTAAAATCATGGCAGTTATAGGAGTTTAGAAATGTGGTGTGCAGCTTTTTATCACATTTTATGGTGTCCGTAAGTAGAGAGGAACAGTGTTGCTGCTGAAACTCAGTGTTCAAGATCTACATTTTTGTCAAAAAGGTGATCCATTTATTCCTTTTATGCCACCCCATCTGGATGTAACTTCTAGGTTCCAGGATCATATATTCTTGTACCAAAGTTACATATCTAGTCATGTATAAGGCTAATGGATCATGCTACATAACTTAGTTTCTAATGCATTTTATTTTTTTGCTGAACCACAGGTATATTTAATATGTCAACACAGCTATCCTCTCCATGGTCTGAGGCAAACCATCGTTTGGTTAGGGATGTTAATGGCAATAACTTAATCACAACTATGTTTTGTTACATAAAGGTTTACTACTACCTCTTTAATCTGGAAAAAAAGACATCTGTATTCTATATTCTAAAATTTTATTAAAATTTATGAATGATAACTATGTTAAGAAGTCTTGCTCCAATCTAGGGGCTCCTGGGTGGCAACTTCAGCTCAGGTCATGATCTTGCAGTTCGTGACTTCGAGCCCCATGTCAGGCTCTGTGCTATAAGCACAGAGCCTGGAGGCAGCTTGGGATTCTGTGTCTCCCTCTCTCTCTCTGTCCTTCCCCTGCTCTCTCTCTCTCTCTCTCTCTCTTTCTCTCAAAAATAAATAAACATTAAATTTTTTTTTTTAAAAAGTCTATCTCCAATCTCTACTGATGGATTTAAGTTTTCATCTTTGTCTTTAAAGATAAATAAAGATAGAATGGCTTAGGTAAAAACAAGATGCAAATGGATTATTCTTTCCACTCTCCCTCCTTTCTCCTTTCTCTCTTTTTTCCTTTTATAGCCAATAATTAGAAGGTACTAATTTATTTTTATTTCTTCAACCTTATACTTTAACAAACAAGTCTAAAATTTTTCATATATATATATATTTATTTTTTAAAATGTGTATTTATTTATTTTTGAGAGAGAGAGAGAATGAGAGAAAGCATGAATGGGGGAGGGGCAGGAAGAGAGGGAAAGCAAGAGAGAATCCCAAGTAGGCCTTGCGCTGTCAGTGCAGAGCCCCATGTGAGGGCTCAATCCCAAGAACCATGAGAGCCTAAATAAAGAGGGCTGAGCCACCCAGGCGCCCTTAAAATTCTTCATATTTTATGGCTATTTTAAGCTGATACGGTTTAGCATTCATTTCTTCGACTACAATTAATAACTACCATTTTGGGAGAAGGCTTAGTTCACAATTTCCAAATACTGTGTTTGTTCATAATAACTGAAATTTCCACGGTACCATAAACAATGCTTGGTGTTTACAAAAATAAACATAAGTAGGCATCACCAAGGTATAAAGTAATCCTGGAAAATGGCTCTGGTCTCATCTACAGCCACATTACTCGCTTGCTGGTTGGACTAAGTATCGAGTTCTACAAAACAAATTGTTTTGTTTTGTTTTTTCACTTTAACTGGATTGGTCTACCTATTGATGAAGTATTTAGAGAAATCCCATTTGATTGATGTATGCTTCCAAAAATCACCTTGTACCTAGTGACAAAACACTGGAGTTATTCCTGGGAGTTTCTAATTACAACCATACCAAAGAGATCTGAAAGCAGATTTTGGAAATGGGAAATAAACTTCCAAATTCTTTCTCTGAAAATCGTTTTCAGTTATCCCCTCTGATCAGAATTCATGTCTAGTCAGAGCTTGGCTCAGGTTTTTGCCTTTATTGATCTGAATTTGTGTTTATATTTTTTGGAGACAATTGTGGGTCTTCCCTTTCTCTACCTACAGCTTCCCCTGCACCCCATGTGGTCAGAGGCATATTGGGTTTCAGAAGCAAGAGGCCATCAACAGAGTGATCCCAGATAGGCACTAACGAAAGGGCCAGCATACTGGGGCTTCTCATCCCACCGCCTCCACTTCTTTTCACCGTATTCACTCTTGGATCATCTCGTAGAGGAGCTACTATCTCCTACTTTCTCTTTCTCGAAAATTTTTCATGCACCACACCCAGACCATGTGCCCTGGTGCCTTCAGGTCTAGCCTAGTAATAAAAATGGCCAATGAAGGACCCTGAAGACAACGAGTGGAATATTTCCCTTTACCCAATAGATATCCTTTCTGCCTTAATAGTTCACGCCATACACACCCTAGAACTAAAAGAAATAACCAGCTTCCTCTGATCTTCTCTTCTTTAAGGAGAGGCCACCAAATGAGACTCCGAGTTGCAGTTGATGTTCCCTTTTCCTTTCTTATTTCAATCTCCTGGCCCAATCTCTCTAGGGTGTTTGGACTTGCTAATTGTTCCGATTTACATGTTCATCCCAGAAAAACGCCACTGGAGCTTCAGTATCATGCATACCATTAAAATAATAGTGCCATGAGTAGTACAAACGTGCTATGACTTGTTAAAACCCCAATATTCAATAAAATATAAATAATGCTTATTTCAAAACATATTTTCAATGCAAGCCACTGTTTCCGGTAAAGATAGAAACTACAGGGTAATTGCAAACCCTAAGGGTGAAAGAAAATTGCATTTCATTTCAAGTACTGTAATATGTTGTCTGTTTATCAATCTGAAAGTATTTTCTGACATTTAAAGTCAGTTAAACATCAACATTTTAGAAATTAACCTCAATAATGTATATAATTTACAATACAATTTGTATATGTATATGCTGAGATAAAATATATTCATAATGATCAACAAATTGGCATAGATTTTATCTGCATTAAAAATACTAGGAATCAATATTCTCTAATGTCTTAAAAGCTGTATAGTCAACAGTTGCCCTCACTATCCTCTGGTTGAAAATCATTATTCTTACCATGTAATACAGGTGAAGAAACTTACAGGTTTAATGCCTCAGCTAATGAGATACAGAAAGACAGTTACGGCAAGGGTCAACAATCAGAATTTATTTGGGGATGTCACTTTCAAACTGCTGTTTCACATTGACATCTGAAAGAAAATCAATTATATAGAGCTTACTGGCTTAGAGAATGTCAATGCAATGCAGTTTAATTCATCATTAAACCTGTACTGTCTATTTCACCAGTCTGTTGTTTACTGTGAATAGTAATGCTGAATAAAAACCACATCTGGAGAATAAAGAAAGGTTTATTTATTGGGATGTCTACTCGACATTAGTAACATTCCTACCGAAGTGCTTTCCTATCACACTGAATACATGTTTTTTTTTAAAGGTTTAAATTCACTGAATGGCACTGGGGTAGAAAGCAGAAGAGATCATCATTCTATCATAATGAATGTAGAGTGCTATTGTTGTAATTTCTGGAATTGCATTAAAATATGCAGGGAAATGAGCTTTCTCAATAAAGAATAATGGATTCAAAGGATAGCTGGAGTGACACAGAAGTAACTAATTTCCCCAATTCCAGACAATTTACTGTCTGACAAAGAAAGCTTATATATATTTGGGGGTGGGATGGGGAGCATTGTTATCTCCTGGAAATACATACAGAGAGGAAGAGGGCTTCTTTCAGTGAATCCTT
The DNA here is from genome assembly GCF_028749965.1 of Puma concolor. NCBI lineage: Eukaryota > Metazoa > Chordata > Mammalia > Carnivora > Felidae > Puma > Puma concolor. The sequence goes on from NC_141667.1 coordinate 179,420,391, forward strand.
TTATAAAGAATAAACTATGATAACAAATACAATGCAGTAGACTGAAAGTATTGGCTGAAGACATACAAATCATTCTTATATGAATACTTCTTGAATTGAATATCAGTGAAATAGAAGGCTTAATGTTAATTTGTAATTTACTGAAATAAGTTTAGTGGGAATTAAAACATCTATAAGAATGCCTAACAATTCCTATAAAAAGTTCTAAGATAAAATTCTTAAGCAGGCATTTTGTAGGAGCTGGATTGTAGAAACCTTTTCCTAATTTTATTTGATAACAGTGGTTATGCAAATATTGTATTCTGTGGGTTACAACTAAGAGATATATGTTTAGGAATAATATATGAGGGAGGAAATAAATGGAGGAGGAGTTCTCTGTATAGGACCATGCAGGTTATGCAGTGCACGACTCTGGCACTGTTTATGTTTGCTATAATGTGACATGTGTCCCTGGACCTGTTCATGTGATGAGCCCCTAAAGAAAGATTAGTGTATTTTCTCTAATTTATTATAAAATTGGCCTTTTAATGTAAGAGCTGTAGTGTGACTGCCCTTAATTAAATACTAGAGTCCTTTGTCCATCTTTCTGTGCTTTGCTTTAGCCAATTGACTTAGATCTACCTTCCGCTACTTTTGAAATGTCTTCACCTCTGATCTGAAGTTTGATTAAGTTCTCCAGATTTCTTTTATTTCAAAAATTATATTAAAATTTCTAGATGATCTGTTTATACCTTTTAACAGTTTTGCCCCTTAACATTTTTCCTTTGATTTAATTATGATATGATTTTCTATTTATCTGTTTATACACTTGGTGCAAATATTTTTACAGACTTTTTCAAATTGTTTTAACATCATAAATAATTATGTTGTGAATGGTTCAATTTTGTTAATTCTGGTGTACCCCCTCATGGATGATTGGTGTTTGTGTCTTTTATAATTTTAGATAATGCAATCATCTTCAAAATATTCAGGTGTTTTTTGGTTGTTGTTTTGTTTTGTTTTGGGTTTGTTTGTTTGTTTGTTTGTTTTACTCTTGGAGTCTCTGAATTCCCTCTAGAGCAGTGAATGCTGCTATGGACTTCTGGTACTTTCGTAGGTCCATACGCAGTTTTTTTTCTAGCATAATTCTTATGAATTATTATGTCATGAATTGGATTATGTTCTGTAGCACTGATTTTGGTTCTAGTTTCTGATCTTATTGAGGCCCAAGGTCATACCTCTTCCCTTACAGATACTGTATTAAACCCATGTCTAGCAATTAGGTCATATAGCTTTCTATCCTCTCTTCCAATGAATTCATGGGTTTTCTACTTCTGCTTTGCATTACCATCTTTTTTTCTAACATTTTCTAGGATTTATATTTAACTTGGTAGTATATAATAAAATAAGGTTGGGTGTGTATCTGCAAATGCTAGGTTCAGCATGTTTCCAATATGTACATACTTTTATAAATGCTTTTAGTGTCTTTAGTATATCTAAGTCAATGCACGTTACTTCCTCTCCTAGATCACATATTCTTTTTTTTAATTTATTCACTTATTATTTCTGAGAGAGAGAGAGAGAGAGAGAGAGAGAGAGAGAGTGAGAGCACACACAAGTAGGGGAGGGGCAGAGAGAGAGACAGAGAGAATCCGAAGCAGGCTCCAGGCTCTGAGCTGTCAGCACAGAGCTCAATGTGGGGCTTGAACTCCTGAACCATGAAATCATGACCTGAGCTGAAGTTGAAGGCCTAACCGAGTAAGCCACCCAGGCGCCCCTGGATCACATATTCCTATTCAGTCTTCTGCATTTTCCATTTCCTCTATGCCATAGTCACCTGGTTATGTGATTACGTATACACAGGTATTCCTATTGGATATTTGGTGGAACCAAATTATTATTATTGTAAAAGATATTAAAGATTATGTCTTTCAATTTCTTTCTATTGCTTAGAAGTAAAGAAACTCACACCGGGAAAAGACAAGTCATTGCTCAATGTCATTCAGAATGATGTCCTGGCACAATATCACTAAAACACCTTCTGATTTGCAAATAAAAAACTTGTGGATCACATATTTGTAAAATTTGAGAAACTTTATATTGCTCTATTGAAGTAGCACCAGAATTATTATCTCTGTTCTCCAAATACAGATCTTCATTAAATTGAACTAGAGATAGTAATATGAGGCATGAAAGTGTTGTAAATTACTTTAGCACAGTAACCTTGATTTCTGTTCACATCGTGGCTTTTATTAAGCACTGCGAATGTTGGAAAATGGTTGTATCAATTTTTAGTTTTCTGTTTCCTAAATGGTTCTCATCATATTTACTTCTAATTCACTATTTTAATTTAGGTTTTAAAATGTAAAAATTACAAAGGTCTTTTAACTAAAGCTTAGTTTTATTATATGAATACTCATGTCAAACCATTTATCATATTATATTCATATGTATCAAATGTATTTTTCAATTTACAAAAGTTGCTTAAAATTTATATTTATATAAATCAAATATATTTTTCAATTTGCAAAAGTTGATCAAAAAGATTTCTAGTTTTTATCTTAGACCAATGGATTAGAATCTTTGAAAATGTCCACTAAACTTTTTGTACACATTAATCTTTTTAGTACTAGTACCTTTCAGAATGAGGTACAGAAATTCCTAGCACGTCATAGCTGGTTGATTGCCTTTTGGCCCATATTTGCTTATCATCTGCATCTCTTGAAATTCCAATCTAATCCTATCTCCCTCTCTTCAGGAGTTTTGTGCATATTATGTATTCTTAAACATTCCATATCACCTCATACATTCTTGCATCAGCACAGGTTGCTTTCCTTTCTTGGAAGTACTTCCAGTTTTTCTGGGAAGGTTTGACGTATCCCTGAAACATCAATCCAAATATTGCCTGGTTTATGACATTTTGTAGACTCCTCCAGGTGGTGAGAAGAAAATGAAGTATGTTTTGAGGCAGTAAGCTGTGTAAGAATCTCCATTTAATAATTATAATACGGTGTGAATGTGCACGATCACCTCTGAGTGTTATTGGTAAACACTTTTTTGTTGTTGTTGTTTAAATTATGTGAAAGAGGGGTGCCTGGGTGGCGCAGTCGGTTAAGCGTCCGACTTCAGCCAGGTCACGATCTCGCGGTCCGTGAGTTCGAGCCCCGCGTCAGGCTCTGGGCTGATGGCTCAGAGCCTGGAGCCTGTTTCCGATTCTGTGTCTTCCTCTCTCTCTGCCCCTCCCCCGTTCATGCTCTGTCTCTCTCTGTCCCAAAAATAAATAAACGTTGAAAAAAAAATTAAAAAAAAATAAATAAATAAATTATGTGCAAGATAGCTGGCTATGCTCCCTGGGTTTGCATGCATCTGCTCTTCGGAACCACTCACACTGCTTGATGTGATTTGACCACCGAAGTTTGGCTGCTCATTCATAAGACCTCAGGAGTTACACATTTTTGTAGACTATTTCTTATTCCTTTGGGGAGTGTTGTGAGGGCAAGGAATGTTTTACAAGTGAAGGCAACTAAATTTAAGTATAAAAAAGCCTCTTTCTGCCTAAGTAAGAATTAGAACATAAAATTAAGAAACAAAACAAAACATGTCTCTCCTACCTCAAGGCAACTTGCTCTTAGTCCCTCCTTGCTGTGGGGACCAGAGTCGTATGATCTCTCTAAAGGTGTTTAATCATGTAACTTTCTTGCACAAAAATAAAATCAAGAGAATTTACTATTCATTTTTAAATTAAATTTTTGTTGACATGTGATTGGCATATCATTGTGTAACTTTAAAATGGACAAGGCGTTGATTTGATACATTTATATAGTGCAATATGATTCCTACTGTAGCATTAGGTAAGACCTCTATCAGGTCACATAATTATAAATTCTTTTTTATGGTAAGAACATTTAAAATCTGGTCTCTTAGCAATTTTAAAGTGTATAATACAATATTACTGACTATAGTAGCTAGGTAGTAGGTTGTACCTTAAATATTCATTAGTAATCATAAAATATCTGCATGTTTTAAATACAGTCCAACAAAACAATATTTAAAAAATCCTCTAGAGAGTACACGTTGAAAGTAAAGTTTACCAAAATACTTGTACAATTTATGATTTAGGCAGTACTTCCTATGAATTCATCTTTTACAAGTACTTACACAATTGCTCACTGATATATTACATGTAAGAGAAAAGAAATAAGGAAAAGAAAATTTAGCCATCTAAAAGAATATCAGTCAAGGCATTCTGAGGAAAAAAAGCTCTTAATCCTTTCTAATCCTACCTCCTGAAGCTAACCATTCTTAATAGTTTCATATGTATTCATCCAAGATATATGTCTATCCAAATACTATCAAAAGATATTTTAACAAAAAGGAATTATGTTATAAATACTACTCTTTAACTTACTTTTTTCACTTAATAATACAATACTATGGATTATATTTTTTTGCTATTCCAATGCATAGTGCTCAATTGTATATTCTAACAGCCACATAATGTTATTTAGTATACTATTTTACACACTTTCAAAAGAATAATTAAATTTGTTATGGTGAATTTAACTGATATGCTATGATATTTTACTCTCTTTATGAAATTTTATGATGCCCCAGCATGTAGAAATGTTGAGTACAAAAGTAATTTTAATATATAGATAAGCTTAAAAACAAGAAAAGGGGATATCCAAGTGCTAACAAAAAAGAGAATTCAAAGCCACAGTGGTAAGCTGGAATTAAAGTTGCATTAGTGTTTCAGCATATTTTGACTCAATATATGTTTAGTGGCTTGGATTTTAAAATTAATATGCAGATCAGACACATGCATGGTTATAACAAAAACTGATAAAACCTTAGAAAGCTGGAAGCTGAGCAAAGCCACCATATCTGTGAATAGAGAACCTTGTTAATGATTTCACATGCTGCAGTCACAAAGGATACATAGAAACTTATTGCCAGTGGTCAATTAAAAAACAAATCTAGACTTAGGTAAGGAGAGACTTTATTTGAAAAGATTATTTAATAAAGAGAACAGTCTGACCTCAGCATGTGTGAGTGTCTCAAAATCAAAGAGAAAAAAGCTTTTCTTTTATAGGGAAGAATAATTGGGGTTAGCAGGGACTTTGTAGGGAAATGGGTCAAGCAGATGGGAGTGAACATACAGTATCAATTGAGCTGTTTAACAGAAAACATACTCTCTATGGTCGGCCAATTCCGAGAATGAGTTTTTAAGGGGAATGTTCTGCACTATATTGATTGTTGAAGCTTGGAGTCAAGCCAAAATCAGGGAGAATGGGAAAGAAACTTGTGAAGATTTACTAAAGTTTAGTCAAGCCAAATCATTGAGTCAGTTATTAGTAATTATGAGCATTTGGTCACAACTGGGATCATTCATCAATGAGTTGGCAAATTCACACCCCAGGAACTAAAGATAATAGAGCAATCTAAAAGAGACTTAATTCATTTAGGCTTAAGTGCATTCAGAGAGATAAAAAATGAAAATATATATAAAATTTTATTTTATATTTATATTTATTTATATTTTATAAAAATAAATAATGTATTTTGAAGATACAAAATATCATGGCTAAAAACTAATAGATCCTAAATTGCAAGGATTCACAATATTGTAAATAGAAGCTAGATTTGATAAAGTACCAAATAGAATTTCTATTAAGTAGCCTACAGTCACTACAATAAAAGAGTAACTTAAAGTAAGTTAAACAATAGTTAAAGAAAGGATTAATGAAATGTTTTTTATATAACAAACTGGAAGAAAATAATTGGAATATACGTAATAGGCAGATTACTACCTATGTTTTAAATGTTTTTTAAAGAAACAGAAGAGAAAATGGTCCAAAATAAAAATGACAACTCAAAAGCTAAAGCATAAAAAGCCAATAAATATATGAAAATTATAAGAAAATTAAAACAAAATACCATTTCTCAGATACGATATTAAAAAAAAAACTAAGAGTTTTTAAAACCATTAGTTAAATTTGGGAAAATAGACCATGTTATGTACAACCTTGAAAGGAAAGGAATTGTTGCCACAACTGAAGAATAATTTGGCATTATCTGTTGAAATTTTATATGTGTATCTTTTCCCTGGAGTGTGTACTTCTATAAATTTATTTAATAGGAGTCTCTTTAAGTCGGCATAAGTATATGCAGAGTTTATGATAACAAAAACATTGAAACACTCTAAATTTGTACTCTTAGACAAATTTTAAGAAAATAGATTTTAGAATATACTTGTGCAATAAAGTTAGAAAATCTGAGGGTTTTCAATGCGTTTTTCTTGGCCTATATTTTATCTGCTTTTTTCTCTCTCTATATATATATTATCAAGAAAAAAATCAGTAGTTGTACTGCTATGATCCTTTTGAATTGGGGAGCTCCCAAATGCATCTTAATTAGAAAACATTAATAATTATAGTAATTGGCTAATTAGTTCACTTATTAACATTATCAAATAGTTTGTAGTAGACAGTGTTAATAGTTAAATAGTTAATGTAGTAGACAGTGTTTCATCTGCTTTGGCCGATAAACTGAAACACTCATTTTAAGATGTCTGTATATAGTCATACGAAACAGAGAAGACAACTCAAAACCCAAGCAGCTTTTAGAGCCCTGAAAACTGAGTTGTTTATCAACGTAAGATACGGCATATTTTGATAACACAAGTCAAATTGAAAGGCTCAATGTGATGTAAAAGTCTAGTAGAATGATATTTTGGAATATTATCGGGTTTTTTTGTATCTTGCTGGTTATTGCATTGAGATAGCTAGCTATCTTGTAGTACAGGAGAATCTTTTGCCACAAGCAATAAATGGTACAAACATTAAGAACAATGCTTTTGTACTGTGGGAGGTAGCAAGGTTGAGGGGAGCTCAATGTACGTTTGCCTGACAGATACAATACAGCCTAAACTTTCCAAATCTGTTAATTCTTCTCCAGGTGGATAGAGCTAGAGAATCAGGAGGAGAAAAATACAATTTTCTATTTCGTACATTCCTAGGTAAGTAAAATTTTGAACACTCCATCCGTTAGGTTGGCGAGGATGAGACTAGAGATTTGTGCAAACTCCCCGTGTTAACACATGATAAATGAAAAAAAAATCCAGTAAGAAAAAAAAATGTCTAGTTGACAATACAAGGTGGATAGTGTCTTAAGTGCCTCAGATAATCTCAGCAAATTTCCTGTGGCCTGATGAGATCCCAGAGCAACCTCATTGTCCTGGGTGCCAAAATACCCACTAAAGTATAAACAAAAACTTACATATTTAAATAGGCAAAAAATGGTGTCTGGGTGCCTTAGTCAGTTAGTGTCCAACTTCATCTCAGGTCATAATCTCACGGTTCATGAGTTCAAGCCCTGTGTGAGGCTCTATGCTGACAGCTCAGAGCTTGGAGCCCGCTTCGGATTCTGTGTCTCCTTCTCTCTACCCCTCTCCCACTTGTACTCTGTCTCTCTATCTCTATCAAAAATAAATAAAAATTAAAAAATTTAAAAAATAAATATGCAATAATAATAAAGAGGACATGTTTCATAAGAAGAATTAAATGTCAGTTACATGCTTGTCACTATAATTTAGGACTCTGATAAAAAAGGTGGTCACATCTGGTAATGGTAGACAACAACCTAAAGTCACATCAGTCAGTCTTCTTGCAATACTGCCATATGCCCCAACCCTGTGTGATATTTAGGGCAGAGCATTTGGGAAGGTAATACCCATTCAACTATCTGAAACTTACTTTTTAATGTTAACTGGGTAAGAAGAACAATGAACTCTTTTGGAGGCACTTCAGAAGAACTAAAAGTGGTAATATTTTATATTAGGTAAAGTATGGAAAAGTTACTTCTTTTTTCCCCAGAAAAGGTAGCTAGATCAATTGATCTATTGATCAATCTATGTAAGTAAATAGATTTGCAATTTATCTATCTAGAATTTAACAGATATAAAGATCTTCATCTATAGATTATGGATTAGACATAGACATAGACATAGACATAGACATAGACATAGACATAGACATAGACGCAGAGGCAGAGGTAGAGACAGAGACAGAGAACAGACAACAACCAAGATCTTCTTTTTCTGAATTCAGTATATTTTCTTATTATATCACATCGCTGCCAGTCCCACCATCTCCCCCATAAGAAATTTGCTTCGATTGCTTTGTAAGGTAAATGAACTAGTTTCTCACCTGCAGGGTTTGCTTATTCTTCTTAACACAATTCAGAGTTAATGATCCCAAATAATTGTTCGAGCTAGTTCAACGACCATCTGCCAAATGAAAAGAGACATTCCTTCCTGGGAATGAAAATGGGTCTGCATATATGTTGTTATATTTATGTCTCTTGAGGAAATAAATGCTGCATGGGATCTGATAACAACAAACTTTAGTCGTATTTATAATAAAGGGGTCCATTGTTTCTAATGATAATAATTACCACAACCATTTTCAGAGCACATTTTATTTGGTCCTTTGTTAATGACTTTATGGGAAAGTATTATTAACTTTCTCTTCCAGAAGAACGAATTGTATTTAAAGGAGATTATATCACTTGCCAAAGGTCACCCAGATAATAGGTGTCATAGACAGAATGAAAATTGAGAGGGTATTCATAGCCTTTGTATAGCACCATTTCAGTTTACTAAAAGTAATATGATTCTGGGTCTACATTTCTATTTATAAAGGTATATACCACTTTGAAAGTGTTAATTTATTGATGTTTTCTATATTAGTTGAACAAAACTTAATCTTCTAACTGCTTTGTTGAGAAAAACACTGCAGGGGAATAAGAGCAGAAGAAGGAAAACCAATTAAGAGACTGTGACAGTAATCAGAATAAAGACTATTTTTAATAGTCCAGGGTGGTGGCAGTGAAAAAAGTGGTGAGAAGTGGTCAGATTCTGTTGTATTTTTCAATAGCATTTGATAATGAATTGGGAATGGAGTGTGTGAGAGAGACAGTAATCAAGGACAGCTTCAGGATTTGTTGCCTGATTGCCTAGACAGATAAGGTTTCTGTCAACTGAGCTGGGAAACAGTTTAGAAAAAGTAGGCTTTGGGGTCAGGATATGGGACAGTAAAGGGCAGGAGTTAGTCTTGGGCATGCAAAAGTTGAGATGCTTATTGGGCTCCCGAATTGGTTTGAATTCAAGAAAACAGAGACTTGATATAGAGGTTAGAATTTATAATGTTTTTGGATGAGATGAGAGTTGGGGTACAATAGTTAAGGATATTACTACCGAAGGTCAGGAAGATTATAGCTAAAAGGTCAGGCAGACAGACACTAAAGCACGTAGCCCATAATTTTCAAGTATCCCTGGGAAATTTTTATGACTTACTGATAAAGCTGCTACTATCTCAGTCTGTAGCAATAAAGCAAGTGAATCACAAGTGATCGCTTCTCTGGCTGTGACTCTCATGTCTGTCCATACATCTGGATGCCACTCCCATTATTATCCTCTTTTTCTGGTACCATCCAAATATTCTGTGAGTTCTCACTGGTGACCTGCCCCAGAACCATAGAGGGAGGTAGATGCCAAAATATGTATTTCTTATCTGTTCCTCACCATGCAGAAGGGGCCTTAGAAGGAGATACTGGTGATGCCTAAGTGGAAAAAATTAATCTAGTACAACTTCCTTGTCAAAATACCTATTAAGAACTTGGATAAATTTTATTTTTTAAAGAATGAATTAGCATTAGAATTACAAATTTGGTAGTTGTGCTTGTTTCCTAGAGCTGTCATAATAAAGCACTACAAACTGAGTGGTTTTAACTGTGTATCACATTCCTAGAGGGCTTTCAGAATCATAGTGTCATCAGAGCCATGGTGCTTCCTTGCCTTTTGCAGCTTCTGGTGGCAGCCATAAATCCTCGGTGTTCCTTGGCCAACAGTAGCATCACTCTAATTTCTGTCCCTGCTATACATTGATTCTCCCTCTGTTTCTCTGTCTTCACATGGTATCTTCCTCTCCTTATAAGGATACCAATCATATTGGATTTGGGCCTTCCCTAAGAGCCCATCTTAACTTGATTCCATCTGCAAAGACCTTCTTTCTAAATAAGATCACATTCACACATTCACTGGTACTACAGTTAGGACCTCAGCATATTTGCGGGAAGGGAAACAATGTGCTATCCAAAGCTGTAGATCTAAATAAAAACACATAGGAAGCAGATTTAGGTAAGGAAAATTTGTGGCCAAAAGATTCTCATGTGGCACACACAAGAGATAGGCAAAATCAACAAAGGAGATTGAGAGAATGGTTATTAAGTAGGAAGGAATATGCGTTTTCTATTGTTGCTGTAACAAATTACCACAATTTAAGGGCTAAAACAAAAAAAAATTATATTTTTGTTCTAGAGGTCAGATGTCTAAAAAGGGTCTTATGGACTAAAATCAATGTGTCTGCAGGGCTGCATTCTCTTCTGGAAATTTGAAGGCAGATTTTGTTTCTTGTCTATTCTATATTTAAATGTTGAAATCCTTGGCTCATAGTTTTCTTCTGTCTTAAAGCGAGTCCAGTAGTTCCATGCCCCCTTTATCTACAATTTTGTTTTTCATGGTTTCCATTATCCACAGTCAACTGAAGGCTGGAAGGAGATGATCCTCCTTCTGACACATCATAAGGTGAACAGTAGTAGCCTAATGCTGTGTCATAATGCCTACATCATTCATTTCACTTCATCTCATCTCGTAGGCATTTTATCAGCTCACATCATCAAAAGAAGAAGAGTGAATACAGTAAAAGAAGATATTTTGAGAGAGAGACTACATTCACATAAGTTTTACTATAGTATGTTGTTCTATTTTATTATTGGTGTTGTTACTCTCTTACTATGCCTAATTTTTAAATTAAACTTTATTGTAAGTATGTACATGTAGGAAAAAAACATAGTATATATAGGCATTGGTATAGTCTGTGGTTTCAGGTATCTACTGGGATGCCTGATCCACTAAGAGCATGTCTCCTACTTGTAAGTGGGTAGCATTGTAATAGCCAGGTACGTTTTTCCCACATATTATTACTCTGACACTGATGTTTCTGTCTTACTTTTCCAAATTAAATAGACCCTTGTGCTTACATTATCTGGACAATCCAGGATAATCTATTTTAAGATCCACTTATTATCACTTATTCTACTTGTAACCATAATTCACCTTTGCCACGGAACATAACATAGTCACAGTTTCTGGGGATTAAGACATGACTGTCTTTGGTAGACGATCATTCTGCTTACCACAGGGGGAGGCTGGAAAGAGTAATGTTCTTAGGTCCAAATTTTGCAGAGAGAGGAGAAAATGAAAAAGCATGGTTGAATCTTGCTGATGGCTTGATTGAGTTAACTAGGTCACTTGCTGATGGTTCATGAGGTTGAGAAATGAAAATTGACCATGAATTTGTCATCTGGGAAGACACTGGTAGTATGAGAGGAGTTCATGTGTATTAATTTGGGTGAGAGGCTTGTATAAGTAATTCAGTCAACAATAGTAAGACAAAATTTAGATATAGCAAATACAGACAACTCTATCTAATATTCATTGGAGAGTAATGATGTATCAATTATCATTGAGTATTCACATAATCCACACTAAAACTGTATTTAATAGGGGCGCCTGGGTGGCTCAGTCGGTTGGGCGGCCGACTTCGGCTCAGGTCATGATCTCGCGGTCCGTGGGTTCGAGCCTGGAGCCTGTTTCGGATTCTGTGTCTCCCTCTCTCTGACCCTCCCCCATTCATGCTCTGTCGCAAAAATAAATAAACGTTAAAAAAATTAAAAAAAAACTGTATTTAATAAAGTGGACACTTTTATTATTCACATCTCTGTAACATGATAGAGAGATATTGAACCTGCTATGGTTGATTTTCACTATTAATATAACATAAAATATGTCAAAAACAATATTATAAGGAGTGTTGTATGGTGTTAAGCTATTTAAAATTCTATGGTGATGAATCTAATGTTATTCTGTATGCATTTTGGTCTACTTTATTTTAGAAATGGAAACTGATGTATTAAACATCCCTTTGATTTTGGGGGAGAATTCTTTAAATATATTATATTTCTTCTTTGGCACAGAATTAGGAGATGACTACAGATATATTCATATATTAAAGATTACCTATTACTAAGAGATTACCAACTATATGTGGAAATAAAAGGTTTCTGATAGCTCCATTAAACTATAGCATTGTTTTAGCGTTTCATTAAATTTATTATATTGAATATCCATCATTTTAAAATCATACTTTGAGAACTGTAAATTCTAAGTTCCTCTCTACCAATTGGATGCTATTTTCCTTTTATAATGTACCTAAGTAGCTTATGCTTCAGCTCCCTTGTCTGTAAAAAAAACTGTAAGCCTATCAACTACTGTGTTGTATTCATATAAAACTAGCATAATTTGTATAAATTATGAAAAAGATACAAAATTTTTATTTTAACTTAATGTAAATATTGAAAATAGAAATTAAGATAACAACTCATATTAATGTATGAAAAAGTAGTATTTTTTTGGAAGGGGGAAGAAAAATCAAATATTGCAATGTACCTGCAGAATCTCATGATGTTTCCTCCTAAGGTATTGCTAAAGATAACATAGAAATAAATTTTATATGGGTTTTTTTGGTATAAATAAAAATTTGGAAAAGACAATCAATGACAAAATTAAAAATAATCAGATTCTTTAAAAAAAGTTATGTCTGGATGTTGATGATATATTTTGATAGTCATGAATTATTGCTGTTATGAGTACACACTTTTTCATATGGGTTGATGAATATTTAGTTATAATATATATTTATTTTTGTATACTTGACTATATAGCTTGGCCTAAACATAGTTAAAAGTTTTGTCCTTTAAAAAAGAGATTTAAAATATTTTTCTGTATCAAAAGTATTTATGGTATACTCAATATATGCCAAGCCCTATTCTAGGAACTGCCTATATAGCAATTAAAACACACACACACACACACACACACACACACACACACAAAGCCCTGTCCTCATGCTCCTTACATTCTATGGAGGAGAACAGATTTGAAATACAATTAAAATACGGATTCATTTATGTAATAACATCTATTTAAGCCGTATGGATTTTTAACTAGATTTTTAATATTAAAGCTAAATCTGATATTTTAAAGGACCTATATCATAAGACCGCATTACTACCACTTTTTAATGAACTTTTATTTTTATGTTTGAATATGATGATCTAGCCAATTGAAAATTTTCCCCAAAAATTGTGAACACACTTTTAACTGTGTGCATTGAGGCAGCAAGTAAATTTGAAGGAATGTTTTGTTTTTATATGCAGTTATTTTTTTTTATTTTTTAAAAATGTTTTTATTTATTTTTGAAGAAAAGAGAAACAGAGCATGAGCAGGTGAATAGCAAAGAGAGAGGGAGACAGAATCCAAAGCCAGCTCCAGGCTCTGAGCTGTCAGCACAGAGCCCGATGTGGGGCTTGAACTCACGAACCGTGAGATCATGACCTGAGCTGAAGTCAGGTGCTCAGCTGACTGAGCCACCCAGGCACCCCTTGTTTTTATATGCATTTAATAATATTATTATAAAATTGTGATCACAAACATAAATTTGAAGTGCCCCAAAGTTTATAAATAAAATAAGTAAGTATTGTTTTTTAAGTGAAAATTAATATATATGTCTTTCATATTCAAATATCATACACAAATTACATATATATTTTTGTAGAAATATAATTACTATTTTCAAGATACTGAATAGTTTCCTGTGAAAATATATAAAGAATGTTTTTAAGTTTATGTATTTATTTTGATAGAGAGAGAGAGAGCAGGAAGGGACAACACAGAGGGAGAGAGAGAATCCCAAACAAGCTCTGTGCTGTCAGTACAGAGTCCAATGTGGGGCTCCATGCCATGAACCATGAGATCACAACCTGAGCTGAAATAAAGAGTCAGTTGCTTAACTTACTGAGCCATGCAGGCGCCGCTTTGTGTAAAGAATTTTTAAAGTGTTTTCTAAATGTATCATGTTTTAATTTCCCCTACATTGAACTCTTTTGAAAGTCAAATGAATGTTTGCTTATTATTATTACATAATATTTTAATATAATATAGAAGCAATATTATCATGAACTTTTAAACTACATGACATCGTTATGTGTTCACAAATTTGTATGCATGCAGTTGTCATGAAACTAGTCAGAGCTTTTCACAGAATGTGCAATTAACCAATGTTCAAAATTGCTTTTTCTATCTGGACATACTAATAGGTGCAGAACATTTTGCTAGAAAAACTATATAAAGATTATTCTGCCATATTTTAACACTACCTAAGTAATTGGATGCATTAGGAGTCTAGGAATTTCAGCACGAATCTGCATTAATCCCCACCAAGCTTGAGTCAGACATAGCAGAAACCCTGAAGGATTCTGTGCTCTTAATTACTGCTCCTTTCTTTCTCAATATAGAACTCCCCTGGTGATGAGCGACTGAAAAAAAATCCATCACTGAGGCACTCAAAGTTTATAATCCTTACCAGTGACCTTTTCATGAACCCAAATTTAAGGACATTTTTAAAAGAAGGAGTGCTTAAGTATAACATTTAAGAAACTGACTTAATTAAAACAGTAAACATTAAAATAATCAAGTTGCTTGGCATAAAACCAATTCCTACTAGATCACCTGTCAGTATGCCAAACAATAATTTTTGGGTTTGTTTTTAAACTTAACCTTCTCAACAGAGACTGATATTTTTAATCAAAAATAATTTTATTTTAAAGATATTTTTTAAAGGTTACAATAGACCTAAATTTGTTATAGTTATAAATATAAATATAATTTTAAAATATTAAAGATTTTAATGTAAACACTTTATTTTTAAATTCTGATTGCCTTTAATAAATATTCATATTTAGGAAATCTTAAATATGGCCGCCTTGTCTTCACTCCAGAGCCTCTTGATTTATTTCATTTCCAGAATGATTTTGAGACTTGACAATGCAGTAGTCTCAATGAAACTCCACATCATGAGATTAGAATATACTTGATATTTCTCAGCCTAAAGCATCATTTAAATAAAAATTTTTCTTTGATTGTCATTCATTTGAGCCATCAGTACTTTTCTACTATTGCCTGTATTGTGCACAATGATATTTTAGTCTTTTGTAAAATGCCTGTAGCACAATGTTTTCAACTGCTATGAACGCTCAATCTAACAATTTAGTGGATTATCCCTTAGTTCTTTCAACATTTGTCATGGTTTCTGGTGTCTAAAATGTGTTGAAATTTTGTTGAGTTTGTATATGATCCCAAATGACCTCAAAGTTCTGAAGAGAGTAAGTAAGGGAAGAGAAAAGGATGGTCCTTTTCTTTCCAAATGAAAATAAAAACTTTATTTCGGATATTATTCTTCTTGGTTCTCAAGAAGGATCTCCTTCTCTTGAACATAGTCACCAGGGTAGACTATTGTAGTTCCTTGAAGCAGATTTCTATGGTTATGGTAAGAAATTGGATCAAATGTGATTATTGGCCATAGCTATAGATTTCAGCCTCCAAGCAGACAAGATAAAATTCTTACCCATTATGGGATCTAGAAAAGGATATAGTTTATGACTAGATGATTTATTTTAATGAATATCTAATTTGCATATATGTTTAAAGTCATTTTTGCCTCTTACATGTTATAATTATCAGTGGAAACGTAACTGTGTTGATGAAACTGTTAATTGCAACTGTATTTCCAACAGTATATTTTGATTACTGATGTTTTCAGATAATTTGCAAATGAGGAATTAATATTGCAAATAATTCCATAATATGAAAGCCAAGCAGTTAACACTTTTCTGTTTTTTTTTCAGTTAACTTACAAGAGCAGAACTAGTATTACAAACAAAATTCTAATATAAAAGCTATGCAGTTAACATTTTTATACTCCCTGTAGATACAAAAGTTAAGAAACTAGATGAAATAAGTTCATAAATAAGTGTAAACTCCAAATATAACTTATCCTAAGCATTGATATAAAAATGATATATAATGCTAAAATTTTTTATGGGTAGGCTACAGATGATATCCATCATCCTATGAAATTCTTCCACCTTCCAATCTATTGTCAATGTAATCGCTATTATTCATAACTGGATATTTATATATACTATATATACTGTGTTACCCAAACCCACTGTAATTCCCCTGAGTATAAAACCATATTTTAAAAGCATCTATAATAGTAACTGGCACAAACTATATTAGCACAAACTATATTATTGTATCAGAATCTATCATTTCTCTTTCTTATTATATTTAAATATGGGACAGAAGGATCTCTTGAAATATACTTCAAATTAACATTGTTATATAATACTTACTAATCATCACTCTAAACACAAACAATAAATTTCTCAGTGAGAGTATTAGAAGTGAGGTGTCACCTAAAAATATATTTTTAGAGGCAATAGTAATCTTTAGACTATATTTATAATTAGATGAGTCTACAAAGAACTGTATCAATGCTCAAGCCTGAGAGTAGAACTGGCAGTGGGTCAGAATTTTGAGTAATGTTTGACAGGATACATGTGAAATAATTTTTATCACAAAGTGTTTAAAAACCCTATTTCTTCACTATGACTTATTCATTGACTTGTTCCTTCTAGAGTGAATAATAGAGCGATTGGGTAGGGCATAGCTCTTGAAGTGATCTTAGAGATGCTTCTTCTGACAACTCAAGTGTTTTGTTGAGACATTTAGTATGATTTTGCAAGTTTTGAATATCCTTCAGAAATACCAACTTCCCCATATATTTTCACCTTAATTCCACTTAATTCCATTTAATCTTAGAATTATTCTGGCCTCCATGAAAATTTTCATGAGGCAATTTTGAAAATTCCCTCAGATCCAGATGAAAAACATTCACCAGATAAGTTCCTGATCAACAACAGGCGATGTTGAGGAATAAAGACTGACTTAGTTTAATTTTACTCATTTCAATCTTTTTTGTTCATCCAACAAACATATATAAAGTACTTGCTATAGATAAGGTACTTAGTTAGGCCTTGATGATATAAAAAATATTAAAATATAGACACAGAGTTTAAGATACTTATGTTTTAATAGGATACATAAATAAACAAATCAGTGATTATAGTCTTGCAGATCACTGAAAGAGAGAACAATCTGATATTTGAAGATTAGCTGAAGTTAGGAACATGAAGTAAAGGGCTGAGACATTTCAGACAAAAGAAACAGCATTTAAAGACATAAAAAAATGACATGTTATGCAATCAGAAAAGAATATAAACCAGACTTAACTTTCTATTAATGATTTTTTTTTTAATTTCTTTTTTTTCAACGTTTATTTTTTTTTTTTTGGGACAGAGAGAGACAGAGCATGAATGGGGGAGGGGCAGAGAGAGAGGGAGACACAGAATCCGAAACAGGCTCCAGGCTCTGAGCCATCAGCCCAGAGCCTGACGCGGGGCTCGAACTCACGGACCGCGAGATCGTGACCTGGCTGAAGTCGGACGCTTAACCGACTGCGCCACCCAGGCGCCCCTCTATTAATGATTAAAACGTGACCTGACTGATTCTTTGCAATAAACCACTATAAAACTTGTACATAAAACACAAAACAACATTGGGAACAAAAAGACGTAAGCAGATTTTGGTGGAGGCACATATTCATAGGAAGGGAATTTTACAAAGTATATTCCCATTTTTTGCGGATTTTAGCCTGAAGTCATGCATCATTAGGGAGGCAAATGAGGTGGCAGTGGTTGTGGAAGGTCCGTAGTTTTGTGGCCTGGAAATTTTGAGAATTGAATATGGGGAGATACTAGTTTTCAAAGAGAGAAAACATTGTGAAAGAAAAGAGACAAAACTCTCTCAAATTCTGTACATTGTATCTCTGTTTGCCCCCTCAATCAATGCATGTCTAGACCGAAAATAAATAAATAACAAAAATCATCCAATAGAAACCTCAGCTAAAAACAAAGGATCTGAAATGAGACCAGAGATAAGGCCCATGAAACAGTTTTTTATTCAAGTTCAGTTAAAATAATTGAATGCTAAAGCTGAAGACACAACTCTCAATAGAGAAAAATAAAATAATCTGTCTCCACTAAGTGATATTCATAATTTCCAGGACTCAATCTAAAATTACCTGATTTATGAAAAACCAGGTGAATGCAAAACATTCACAAAAGAACAGGAAATGAACTGAAACTGGTAAGATGATCCTAATATTATAAGTACCCAAAAATATGGTAAAGTAGATATTGTAACTACCGTAAGAAAAGTTTAACATAGTATGTTCCTGATGAAGGGAAAGAGGAATTC
This sequence comes from Puma concolor, assembly GCF_028749965.1. Classification (NCBI taxonomy): domain Eukaryota; kingdom Metazoa; phylum Chordata; class Mammalia; order Carnivora; family Felidae; genus Puma; species Puma concolor. The sequence goes on from NC_141667.1 coordinate 179,438,710, forward strand.
TCGGCAGACATATAGGTATAATAAGAAGGAAGCAAAGGAACTTCTAGACCTTAAAAAGTACGATGTCTATGGTAAACAAACAAACAGTTTACTAGATGAAATTAACAGCTTAAAGGAGATGGCAGGGAAAAGACAAAGTGACCTTGAAGGTAGTGCAATAGAAATGACCCAATGCGGGGGGGGGGGGGGGGGGGGGTGCCTGGATGGCTCAGTTGGTTAAGCTTTCCACTCTTGGTTTTCGCTCAGGTCATGATCTCAGGGTTTTGTGGGTTTGAGCCCCACATCAAGCTCTGCGCTGGTAGCAGGGGGCTTGCTTGGGATTCTCTCTCTCTCTCTCTCTCTCCCTCTCCCTCTACCCCTCCCCCCACTCATGTTGTCTCACTCTCAATTAAATAAACTTAAAAATTAAAAAAAGATCCAATGTGAAGAAAAAAGAGAAAACAAATTGTAAACAATGAACAGAGCTATGGGACTCGTTAGATAATATCAGATAGTCAAACATCTGTACAATTAAAATCCCAGAAGGAAAGAAGAAAGGAGAAAGAAAGATTAGAGCAGAAAAATTGCATATATGTGTATATATATATATATATATATATGTGTGTGTGTGTATTATATATATATATAATACACACACACATATACGTACACATACATACACATATACACATAAATACAAAAACATATGCACAGATACATATATATGTGCATATAAATATGTGCATCATATAATTTGAAGATAACTCATTTAATTTCCCCACATTTGATCAGGTAAACTTTTAGTTTCAGCTCATTGAATTTGATCAATTTTTAGTTTGCTTTCCATTTTGTGACTTTGAAAAGTTTCTATCTCTATGTGAGTGTGAGTGTACACTTTATATGTATATATATATATATATATATATACATATATATATAAAACAAATAAACACACATGTTTATGTATATGCATATGTATGTATATATGTGTGAATATATAATAGTAGATGTATTTCACATATGCATGTACTCACACACATATATATATGAAATTTAGTATTTTATGAAATTTAATTTTATTAATCAACTAAACAATATATCTTGCAACACAAAGACAGGTATAAAAATATGGGCCAACTTCATCATTTTTTGCCCAGTTTGCTATTGCTTCACCTTGAACTACCGTCTCTTTGCTATTGATGATGCATAACAGTTAGGGTGAGCATGTACCCTCCAATATTAAAGGCATAAAAGGCAATACAGAAGCTGATGCTCTGCTTGGGACATGTTATATGGTGCTATAATTTCTGGCATAAGGGTATCCATTAATTAGTTTGTTTGTTTATTTGAAAAAAAAAATAGTATTTCTTCAAAATTTGAAGACTGCCAAAATGATCCCTTGTTAATTGAGCAATCTTTTTTGAACCTTGGGTGAGGTACTGTCATAACTATTCATCATAAAAGTTTGTTTTTCCCTTCTGAATATATTATTACCAATAAATTTACATTCAAATGTTTTTATATCCATTTACCATGCTAACCTTAGTCAACTTTTATACTGGAGTTGCAAAGTTTGTTTTTTTTCTAATTCTACCTTTGCTTCTACATTTATTTCCTACTTTCTTCTCCAAAGATGCAGTTTCCATACAGGTAAAATTTTAACTTATAATAGATCTTGGAGAAGTGCAGGGACATAGAAATTCAGCAGGGGGTCTCCTTGGCAGGTCAGTCAGTTGGGTGTCCCAACTCTTGATTTTTGGGTCAGGTCACGATCCCAGAGTTCTGGGATTGAGTCCTATGTTAGGCTCCATACTGAGCATGGAGTTGGCTCAAGACTCCCTCTCATTGTCTCTTATTCTGTCTCTAAAATAAAATAAAAACATAAAAACCACTTGAAAAAAAGGAAATTCAGCAGAGAGAGAATGAGACAGTAAGAGATTGTGAACCAATGAAAAAGACTTTCCCAGAAATAGCCTGGTCAAAAATCATATAGCACTTTTTAAAGCTACAGTGGCAGAATCAATACAAACAGTTGTCAGAAAACCAGTCAGTACTGATATGTCTAGATTTGAGAGGATCAGCACAGACCACTTCATGCCTTATTAGGGGATTTATAATGTATACAATTATTCTAGTTTTGGAAGAATAATGGCAGTTTCCTTAATCCACATGCCTGGGATATTTATGGAGTTAGGATGCTGGACAAAGGGATATGGAAGATGAGACTTATTGATGGCGTCAGGCAGGAACAAAACACTTCAGTGACTGAGTTGTATTTGTACTGATATACCTTCTTTCTCTTGGGACCATATTGTCACATGAGAAGCTATAAATGATTGTTTGAAAAATTAAGAATTAGGTAGACCTGGAATATAAATTATATTATTTACCACAAAGGAACCCTAAGAGAGTATAAAGAGGAACACATTATAAAAAATAAATGATATAATTTAAATGTAAATCCAGATCCCACTTTATGCCTCAGGAGTAGGAAACTGGAGTGTCACTTCTCCTACCACCACCACCACAAAAGCAGGATAATCTAAAAAAAAAAAAAAAAAAAAAAAAAAATAAATCCTAAACCTTCACATCAAATATCTGAAGTTACAAAGCAATGGGATGGCCTAACATCTAAAGAAGGACAGATGAGTGTGAGAAGAGACAGAGCCCAAGGACTAGCTCACTGATGGCAGAAGGTTAGGAAGGGGAGGATAGTAGTGCCTTACACATGAGTAAGAAGGATTTAGTTACAATTATTAACTTATTGCTAAAGACTGATGTGACTTAGCATGAGAGCTGCAGGCACATTAGAGATTTTGTAGCCACACGTGGGTTTTTAATCACGAAACTCCACAAGGCATACACAAGAGGGTCTGAGGGATGATGAAAGGAAGGCTGGATATAGTCACCACATTGTATGAGCCCAGAAGAAGGTAGAGGCAGCCACAAGAAGAAAGGCAAGAGCCTTACCAAAACTCTCCTCTTCTAAGGACAAAAGCCTGAAATTGAAAGAAGGGAAACAAACCTTATGGCCATAAGGTAAAACTTGAATGTATTGGAGATGGAAAAGGAAGATTTTTCTATCCTGGGGGTATGGCCATTTGAAGGCATACATATAATTTCCTTGGGAATGACAGTGGATGGTGAGGGTATTCTCACCCTCCACTGAGGGCATCCTTAGCTTTTAGAATAATACCCTTTTGTCCTTGGTCTCAGGAGCCAGTTTTCTCCAACAGGCTAGCACACACTGAGTAATGGCAACAGCCATCTACCTTAGGAGAAGAACAATAGCACAGAGAAAGACACTCTAAGAAAAAGGCGCACAAAAAGTCCTAAAGTTGAGGGCAAAATAGGAACGATGAGGGGAAAACTTCAGTAAACCAGCCCCCACTCTCTAATCATAGGTAACGCTAGATGTCTTTGAGGTTGATATTAAACTCCTGTTAACTATAACAGAAACAAAACCAAAACCCAGTTCTTTTGCTGACTAGAATAATTCAACCCCCTACATTAAGGGCTTAGCAGCAAGAGGAGTATTGATATTCAAAGTCATAAGCATAGTTTATCTCAGAATCAAATGTTCCTCACAATGTTTAGTTTCAGAAAACATGATGCACACAAAAATACAAGGTAAAAAAAACATTATAAAGTTAATGAGCAGTAAAATAAAACAGAATAAGGGATAAGGTATGGAATTTTAAATAACAAAAACTAATATGTTAAAAGACCTAATGGAAGGAACTTCCTGTGTCTGGTTTTCCACACAAGGAGCTTGAAAGTTGTCCCTCCATCCAATCAGTAAATAAAAAGCTGAATAGACAGAAAAATTAACAACTCTTCAAGTGAAGACGAAGACAGAATGCCGTCCCCATGATTGGACAGACAAACACAGAATAACAACTTAAAGGAGTGGAAATTATTGCAGTAATGAGTGCCCACAGAAGTAGAAAACCTAAATTATATTTGACCAATTACTGGAGTCTCAGTGTAGACAATTCTGAGAGTTAAAAAACTCCAGGAGAACCCTATAATTTTCTAAGACTTCACTCATAGTAAATATGGGAGAAAAATCCTCTCCTGCTTCCAGCAGGGGGAGAGGAAACGGAACCATTTGGAAATTTGGCAGACCTTACTCACAAGGCCTGATCTCAGGAGAAACTCCAAAGCTGGAGCCAAATCTGCTGGAGTTTTCACAGAGCTTAACTGACTTGAGGGAAAGAAAATACCCAACTCCGTCCAACTCTTATCTTTCATGTGAAAGAAGAAAAATATCCAACTTCAGCACAGGCTAGCCATTCTCTCCCAATCTAGGAGTAAAGACAAAAAACAAAACAAAACAACACACACACACACACACACACACACACACAAAACACCCCATGGGGCCCCTGGGGGACTCAGTTGTTAAGCATCCACCTTCTGCTCAGGTTCTGACCTCCCAGTTTGTGAGTTGGAGCCCCGCATCGGCCCTGTGCTGACAGCTCAGAGCCTGGAGCTGCTTCAGATTCTGTGTCTCCTTCTCTCTGCACCTCCCCCGCTAGTACGCTGTCTCTGTTTCTCTCTCAAAAATAAATTTTAAAAAAAATTAAAAATTTTTTTTAAAAAGACACCCTGAAAATACTTGTTGAACACTTTGTGGTCCAGAGGCATAGGCTCACTAAAGACTCATGGGACTATGGAATGCTTTCCCTCCTCTGACACCAGCACATTCCTAAAAGTCTATTTATAGCAGTCTCTTTTACTGGGTACATCATGCAAACTATCAAGAAGAAATTACAGGCCATGCCATAGGCAAACAACACAATCTGAAGAGACAGAGCAAGCATCAGAACCAGGCATGGTAGGGAGGTTGGAATTATCAGATTGCGAATTTAAAACAATTAGGATTAGTATGCTAAGGGTTCTAATGGATAAAGTTAGACAATATGCAAGAACAGATGGGTATTGTAAACAGAGAGATGGGAGCCCAAGAGAGAACCAGAAAGACTGTAATAGAAATGAAGAGTGATTTTTGGTGGGCTTATTAGTAGATGAAATGACTGAGGAAAGAATCTCTGAGTTTAATAAAAATGTCCAAACCTGAAAGCAAAGTGATCAAAGACTGAAAAAAAAAAGAGATAAAAATATCCAAGGAGTGTGGGACTATGAAAGGTGTAACACAAGTAATATGAATACCAGAAGAGAAAGAAAAACATACAGGAACAGAAGAAATATTTGGAAATATAATCATTGAAAATTGCCCAAAACTAATGTCAGAAAACAAACAACAGATTCAGAAAGCAGGATAAGTAGCAAAAAAAAAAAAAAAAAAAAGACTCCTATACATGTAATTTGCAAATATAGGAAAATCAAAGATAGAGAAAAAAATCCCAACAGAAACCAGTGTATAAAAATACCTTATGTATAGAGGAATAAAACTTGAAGGAATTTGTTATTAGTAGACCTGCCTTGGCAAGAAATGTTAAAAGAAGGTTTTTAGAGAGAAGGAAAATAATATACATCAGAAACTAGGATCTAAATAAAGAAAGGAAGAACACTGAAGAAGTGAAAGTAAAATAAAAACTTTCTTTTCTTTTTTTTTAATTTTTAAATGTTTATTTATTTTTGAGAGAAGACAGAGCACAAATTGGGGAGGGGCACAGAGAGAGAGGGAGACACAGAATCCAAAGCAGGACCCAGACTCCCAGCTGTCAGCCCAGAGTCCACCGTGGGGCTTGAACTCACTAACAGTGAAATCATGACCTTAGCTGAAGTCAGACGCTTAACCAACTGAGCCACCCAGGCACTTGGAAACTTTTATTTTTTTATTCTTAATTAATATAACAGCTAATAGTTCTTTCAAAATAATATGAACAATGTATTTAATTATATATGCTTATGTATATGTCTTATGAATATATGTAAGATTATATAACATTATATATATTCTTTTTGTTTTTTACATATAAGTGAATCAAAGACATCAATGATACAAGAGACAGAAGGGGGGCGCCTGGGTGGCGCAGTCGGTTGAGCGTCCAACTTCAGCCAGGTCACGATCTCGCGGTCCGTGAGTTCGAGCCCCGCGTCAGGCTCTGGGCTGATGGCTCGGAGCCTGGAGCCTGTTTCCGATTCTGTGTCTCCCTCTCTCTCTGCCCCTCCCCCGTTCATGCTCTGTCTCTCTCTGTCCCAAAAATAAATAAACGTTGAAAAAAAAAATTAAAAAAAAAAAAAAGAGACAGAAGGGAGGAATTAGGATTATTTTGTTATTAAAATGTACTCATAGTACCTGTGAAGTAGTACAGTATTATTTGAAAGTAGACTTTGATTAGCTGTAAATGTATATTGCAAACACTACAACAACCAATAAAAGGGAAAAAAAAGAAAAAAAAAGAAAGAAAGGAGTCATACAAAATTCTCATTTAAAAGCACCCACAAAGGGGCGCCTGGGTGGCTCAGTGGGCTGAGTGTCTAACTTTGATCAGGTCATGATTTCATGGGTTCAAGCCCCATGTAGGGCTCTGTGCTGACAGCTCAGAGCCTAGAGCCTGCTTCAGATTCTGTGTCTCTCTCTCTCTCTGCCCCTCCCTTGCTCTCACTCTGTCTCTCTCTCTCAAAAATAAATAAACATTAAAAAATTATTTAAGAAAACACCGACAAAAAGAACAAGACTGGAAGACAAAATAGAAACAAAGAATAAAGGCATCAAACAGAAAATAGTAACAATTGTGGTAGATATAATTCCACGATATCAATAATAATAACTGAGCGTCAGTGGTCTAAATGTACCAATGAAAAGACACAGATTGTCAGAATGGAATAAAAATCACAATACAACTGTATTTTGTTTACAAGAAACCTACTTTAAATATAAAGACACATGTAAATTAAAAGTAAATCTATGGAGGAAATACACTATATAATGCTAATTTTTAAAAAAAAGCAAGAACAGCTTTATTAATTTTAGACAAAGTAGATTCCAAAGCAAGGGAAGTTATCAGGGATAAGAAAAGCATTACATTATGATACAGAGGTCAATTCTCTAAGAACATAACAATGTTTACTTTGTAAGTGCCTAACAATAGAGTATAAGACTATGTGAGGAAAAAAATAATAAGACTGCAAGGAGAAATGGATTAATTCATTATGATAGTTGGTAACTTTAATAGCCCTCAGTTAAAAATGGACAGATTCAGCAAGCAGAAAATCAGTTAAGGACTTAGCTGAGCTTAACAACACCATGAATCAACTGGATATAATTGATATCTATATTGTTGACATTCAACAATAGCAGAATACTTACTCTTTTCACACCTAAGTGGAACATTTGTCAAGATAAACAAAATTCTGGGCCATAAAATATACATACAGAAATTTAAAAGAATAGAAATCATAAAATGTCGGCTCTCAGACCACAATGGAGTCAAACTAGATATCAATACAGAAAGATAACTGGAAAATTCCAAAATATGTGGAGATTAAACAACATACCTCTAAATAACATGAGTCAAGGAAGAAATCTTAAGAGAAATTTAAAAATATTTTAAACCAAATGAAAATGAAAATACAGCTTATCAAACTTTGTGGGATGCAGTGAATGAAGTGCTTAGAGGAAAATTAATAGCATTGAATGCATATATTAGAAAGGAAATAAGATCCAAAAAAAGATAATCTGATTCTACTTTAGGGAACTAGAAAAAGAAAAAAAAAGTATTTGATAAAATCCACAACCCATTCATTATATATATATATAAAAAAACACCTCTCAGTAGGTAGGAATTGAGGAAAACTTCCTCAACTTGATAAAGCATAGCTACAAAAAACGTCTAGGTAACATTATACTTAACAGTGGGAAACTTGCAGTTTTCTAATTGAGATCAGCTACAAGGTAAGGATGTCCCCTCTTTTCACTCCTTTTCAGTTTCAGTTGTTTTAGCTAATGAAATGGGATAAGAAAAATAAATAAGAGTATGCAGATTGGAAAGGAAGAAATAAAACTGTTCACAGATGATATGATTAGTTATGTGGAAAATCCAAAGAACTGACAGAGATAGAAAATGGAGTGTCATCATTAAAATTCTGAGAAAACAAAACAAAACAAAACAAAACAAAAACTCTTAAATCCTGTGCTTTAGTCAGTGAAAAAATATTAAATTATAAAGATTAAAAAATATATTTTTAGAGAAATAAGTGCTTTTATTTCCATCACACTTTCACTATAGGATGCGTTAAAAAAAGATCCCTCATTCAAAAAATAATTCCAAGCCGAAACATGATTCTCCATAAATAAATTAATTACATGGAAATGGATAAAGTAAGGATAAACATAAAATAGAAGATAAATTATTATATTTACTTTTTAAAATATAGTTGAATTTATAAAGCAAAAGTAATAACAAAAATAATGTATTTTGAGTTTATGGCTTTTGCACCATTAAAGTATTAGAAAACAATAGTAAAGAAAATAAAATGGAAGGGGCAAGGTTGGTATTATGTTTTGTAGGTTCTTGCAGTATAAAGCAATATGTCAATTGAATGTATGGTTAGTTAATTAAATTTATGCGGTTTAGAGTAAGAGAGAAAACAGTGAAAGAAATAGAAAAAAGTATAAATAATAAGTCCGAATTGGAGATAATATAAAATCAAAAAGGTAAATAATCCAAAAGCTGTCAGAAAATGATGATAAAATAAAGAAAATGACAATGTTGATACATTACATTTAATATAAATATTACATTAAAATTAAAGTTATCAATGCACAAAAATGTAAAAGAAAACAGATGGTCACTAGATAGAGTGAGATCTAATTTTATACTATCTACAAGAAATACACTTTAACTGCAAAGGTAGGAATGCTTTAAAGGTAACAGGGTAGAAAAAGACATTCTAAGCATGTACTAATCAAAAAAATTGAAGTGGCTATATTAATATCAAACAAATTTGATTTCAGACCAAGGAATATAACTAGGGATGACCAGGGCATTGTAAAATGACACAGAGATTTAAAAACCAAAAATTGATGCCAGTTCCAAATGTGTTTACACTTACCAGAATCCTACATAATTCATGAAACAAAACTGCGGGAAGAAAGGAGGTACAGGGAATGACAACTGGAGACTTCAATATATTTCTCCCACTAGAAAGAAAATCAGAAAAGATGAGAAGAATAGGAAAGCACTTCCAACCAACTGAACATAACTGGTATTGTAAGAATATGAAATCCAACAAGAATATAATACACATTCATTCAAGTTCAATGGAGTATTCAAGAATATATTTCATATGTAGGGAAATAAAAGCATCTCAACAGATTTCAAAAATATAACTTTTATATAGAATTTGTCTAACCACAAGAGATTTAAACTAAAAATCAAAACAAAAATGATATTGGAAAATTCCCAAATATATTTGAATTAACACATTTCTAAAATTACCTACAGGTCAAAGAAAAAAGTTACACAGAAAATGACATATATATGTAAAATATGAAAATTATATACATATATATAATTGAAGTATAATCGACACACATAAATGCAGTTACTATCCATCGCCGTACAATATTATTACATATTATTTACCATATTCTCTATGCTATACTTTTCATCTCCCTGAGTTTCTTATTTTATAACTGGAAGTTTGAATACCTCTTAAACCCCTTTATGTGTTTCTACCATATTCCCAACCACCTACCCTCTACAATATATATTTTAATGAATGAAAATGAAAAACAACATAAAATATGTAGATATTACTGAAGTCATACATATTATGAAATTATATCTTTAAACAATAATATTATAAATATAGACCTGTAACAAATAACCTAACGTTCAATGTTAAAAACGATAAAATAAGTAGAAAAAACTAAACCCAAAGAAATCAGAATGAATGAAATATAGAAACAAAAATTAAAGACGTTGAAAACAGACAAATGAAAGTCAATAAAAATTAAATATTCCTAGTTCTTTAAATGATTAAGAACTTGAAAATCCATTAGTATAGATTAATCAAGTAAAAAGATAAAAGACACAAATAGATCACAAAGATCAAAGAGATACCACCATGGACCATATTGAAATTTTTAAAAAATAATAAAGGATTATTTAAAATATAGATGCATAAATCTACAGTTTAGATAACAATGGGCAATTTTTTTTCAGAGACAAAAATCTTAAAGTTCATTCAAGAAAAATAGTTTATGTGAATATCATATATATAACAATAGATTTTTAGTTAATACCTTTCCAAGAATGAAATCTCTAGGCCTGTTTGGTTTCAGTGGGTATTTAAGGAATTGTAATAATACCACGAAAAAAGGTCTTCCAGAAACTAGAAAAGAGACTCCTTTCAAATTATTTTATAATACCAACATGTATCTAGTACCAAAATTAAAAAAATAACATTATAAGAAAAAAAACTTAGGAAAAATAGCAGTGTATTATATTGGATTATATATTGTGAGAAATTTCCAATATTAATACAAGTTATTAATAATGGAGGAAACAGTGTGAGGTAGAAAAGAGCTCTCTGTATTATTTTTGCAAATTTTCTATAAACCTAAAACTATTCTAAAATTGAAAGTTTGTTAATAACTCTACAGTTAACATCCTACTTTGGTCAGTGACAGACTTCTTTTCCCCTAAGTTTGGGAGCGAGACGTATCTAAGCTTCTCTGGTTATTTTTAACTTTATACTAGAGTTCCTAGTGGGTGTGATGAACAGATAAATAAAATACTAGTCATACAGTTTGTTAAGGAAGAAATAAAACTCTCTACTCCCAGAAAGCATGGTTCAATATACTATATAGAAAATATTAAAGAATTTGTCAATTAGCTACCAGAAGTAATAAGTGAATTTAATGTCTCAAGATAAAAGGTAGATATGCAAAAATTCATCATATTTCTTTATAACAACGAGTATCTGATTATTGAGATTTTAAAAATAATGCAACATCATAAAACATGGAAAATATAGGTATAAATCTAACAAAATGTGTTCAAGATCTATGCCAAAAACAACAGAGCCAAAGATCCAAATAAAATGAACTCTACTGTCATTAATTGGAACATGTAAAATTGACCATTTCCCCCAAATTGATGTAATGATTTCACATAATCCTTCAAAAATCCCATTAGTATTTTTGGTCAAAATCAGCAAGGTGATTAAAAAATGCATATGGAAATGAAAATGAACTTCAACAGCCAAAACAATTTTGAAGAAGTGACGTATTGTTCCTCATTTCAGTCTGCTGGGGCTAATACCTGTGCCTTTAACCATTTTCAGCAAAATCTGCCCAGAGCACTGTCCAGCCCTGGGGCAAATGGTAGTGGGGCAGAAGGAAGGGAAACCTTCTTGTTGGTCTTTGAAGAAGCCGCTAGACAGGCTGAGGCCACAGCCACAGTCCTCTGAGAACAGAGTTCGCTTCCTCTGGCACTGGCGAATGAAACAGGACTTCAGGCTACCATCCGGACCATGTGCACTGTTCCTGCCAATCTTGTGTTTGGGGGGATGACAGGCCATTTAAAACACACACAGTGCGTTCTTATCACAAAGCATCAGCTTCTTCAAGTCTTCCCCTGTTTGCTGCAAGGTTTTGAATAGACTCCAGTGTCAGTTCTAACACTTTTTGCCAGCTCATTAGTTACTGTTGGGGAGTTAACAGAGCTCTAGAATTAGCATGCTTAACTCCTTCCTGTTCTCCTTCTCTACCTGCAAATACACTAAATATGTATTGTTTTCTTTATTTATTGCTTAACTTACCCATCCAATTATGTAACACAAATGTGTTGATTTTCTTTTGCTCATCATCTTCAACTGTGCCTGGCAATCATAGTAATAAATTAAAGAAGAAAAAGAAGAGAGCTATAGGAGGCAGACTACTTCTTAAAGTCTTGTTCCCAAAGTGGCACACATCACTTCTACCCCCATCTCGCTTGGTTACATGTCTGAGAAATACAGTTCAGAAGAAGAGTCAATGGGTTTTAGTATACTCCACGCAGTTTCCTACGTGAGATAGTAAGAACTGGTTTCCGTTCCAGGTCATTACTAAAAAAATAGTGGCTATTTTTCTTAGGAAGACTAGGCTGGAGTGAAATCCAGGAAGAGAATGTGGATATGCTAAGGTCTGGAAGCAGGTGAGAGTTTGGAATATTTCATATCTGAATGAATACTGGTGTGCCAAAAGGGAGAGTAGTGAAAACTGATGTTGGAAACCATCACCAAACAGGATTTTTGTGTAATATCTTATATATTCTACTTATATATCTATATTCTGTATTTTATGTACAAATTGTTTAAAGTTGTATTTGCGTTGCAATGAGAAGCTGCTTAATAGATATTAACCGAACAGAAGTATACTGGTTTTGCATATTTTAGGAATCACTAACCCTGTAAATGCAGAATTAGCAGACAGCTTAAATATGTTTATAGACAACTAGGAAGCTTTGACTAAGTGAATGGCAGTAAAGATAAAAATAGATACACGGAATATAATGATGTTTATTGGGGAAACTCAACAGAAAATAGTTGACACACACATGCAATTTGGGTCTGAAAAAAGGTAGTCTTTTGTTTTTAAATACTTGAAAAGATGTTATGTAGTAAGTAGTGTTCTGGTTACTATTTGGAGTTGCTTTTTTATTCAGTACCTTGAATAGAATACATCCTTGATATATACATTTTAAATGAATCAATATTTTCTTTTAATTATTTTTATTTATTTTTTAATTTAAATTTTAGTTAATTAAAAGTGCAGTATTGGGGCGCCTGGGTGGCGCAGTCGGTTAAAGCGTCCGACTTCAGCCAGGTCACAATCTCTCGGTCCGTGAGTTCGAGCCCCACGTCGGGCTCTGGGCTGATGGCTTAGAGCCTGGAGCCTGTTTCCGATTCTGTGTCTCCCTCTCTCTGCCCCTCCCCCGTTCATGCTCTGTCTCTCTCTGTCCCAAAAATAAATAAACATTGAAAAAAAAAAAGTGCAGTATTGATCTCAGGAGTAGAATTCATTGATTCATCACTTACCTGCAACACCCAGTGCTCATCCCAACAAGTGCTCTCCTTAGTATCCAATATCCATCTAGCCCATCTCCCACCTACCTTTCTCTGTCAACCCATAGTTTCTTCTCTATCATTAAGAGTCTATTGTGGTTTGTTTCTCCATCTCTTTCTCCTGACCCCTTCCCATATGTTCATCTGTTTTGTTTCTTAAATTCTGCATATGAGTGAAATCAATGTGGTATTTCTCTTCCTCTGATTGACTTATTTCGCTTAGCATACTACATTTTGGCTCCATCCACATCATTGCAAATGGCAAGATTTCATTCTTTTCAATGGCTGTGTAATATTCCATTATATATATATATATATATATATATATATATATATATATATAGTACAATTGTTGGATTGTAGGGTAGTTCTATTTTTAACTTTTTGAGGAACCTCTGTACTGCTTTCCACAGTGGCTACACCAGTTTGCATTCCCACCAACTGTGTAAGAGGGTTCCCCTTTCTCTGCATCCTTGCCCACACCTCTTGTTTCTTGTGTTGTTAATTTTAGATATTCTGACAGGTGTGAGGTGGTATCTCATCATGGTTTTTATTTGTATTTCCCTGATGATGAGTGATGTTGAGCATATTTTCATGTGTCTGTTAGCCATCTGGGTATCTTCTTTGGAAAAGTGTCTATTCATGTCTTCTTCCCATTTCTTAACTGGGTTATTTGATTTTTGGATTTTGAGTTGGTAACTTCTTTATAGGTTTTGGATACTATGAATCAATGCTTTTAAATACAGAAAAAGTACACTAGTGGCAGAAAAGAAAAGAATAGCTCTGTGTATGGAAGACATTCAGTTTAGTATAAAAAAAGAATGGTCTGAAAATAAGAAAATGTCTTAATTTGAAACCAGATGTCTTAGTGTCAATGCCCTTTTCATAAAAGAGGTTGGATTGCCTGAGGTTAGACATGGAATCACAGAGGAAGAACTACCTACTTAGCAGAAGCACTTGAAAAGCTCTGTTCAAATTTAATGGGCAAGGAAACTTTGTTCAAAAAGGAGTATTTCAAAACAAGGTAGACAAAACCAAAGACCAGCATGGGGGCAAGCGTTTGCAGGCTGTCTTCCTCTCAGTGTTCACCTAACTTTTCACCATAGCAGTGGATAAGTATTAGCAAAAAAAGTGGCATGTGTAATAATAAGTGATGTGCTCGTGGCAAAGATAAAGAGCATTCAAACTTGCGTTTTAAACATGTCATTCATAATTTCCCCTAATACTGTAATAAATATGTAAATATATTTTGTTTAAAAGAGGCAGCGTTTAGATTTTCTTATATGACTTCCTTGAGAAGTAATACATTTTACACTTCAAAATCATACATTTTTGTGGCTAAATCAACCTGAAAATTGATACTTGGTATGAAAACATATTTGTATTTTAATATATTTTGGAAAGAGTTATTAGAGTCTTGATTGAACCTATTACCTACTGTGAAAATGAGAAAGATTTTTTAATTAGCTTCATTGAAGCTGTGCAGATAATGAGAAATGATGAAAAATCCTTTTTTTATTTTTGCTTGTTTTTGTTATTAAGATTTGTTTAATGGAATTCAGTATATAACCAGTTCACCTCAGCCGTTTAATTTTCAAAGTACATTTTACTAAGAAACTCTTCATTAGAAAAATTCAACTTTCAAAATGGAAAATCCCTTCAAATCCAAATGGCAGTTAAACAAAATAGTTCAAGTTGATCCTCTGCCTCAAGGGATAGGAAGAATAGGTCTGAGTCAAAACAATGGGAAAGGAAGAAATGTGACAAAAATTGAGGCAGAATAATGCGACATGTATTCATAGAAGTTTCATGAAAAACTCAAAAGTAAATTTCTTTAAATTGGCACTCAGATATGAGCATTTGTTCAAACAGCAGAGCTCACATTGTAGTAGTTGCAGAAATCAGCAAATGTGCCAAATAGTTTCTATGTTACTCCTTTTCCCCTTTGTGTTGCGAGGACAGAAGTAAAGTGACTTTTTATGGGCATTCTCTGTTGAGATCAATAGTGTATGTGACAACTATCAAATCATAGAACCCAGGGGTCTGAAGTTTTACTAAAAAGAAGGATTGGCCCACAAACTGAGACAGGGACTCTCAGAAGTAGTGTTTTAGTATCTACTGATAATGGATTTTGAGGACAACTATTTTAATCTAAGTCTGTAACTCCAGTCAGCAACCATCCTCATCTTCCTCCCAGTACACTTTCCCTAAGCTACAAGGAATCATAGACTTGAAAGGATTCTTCTCTCCCTAGAACATTTAGAGAAAAGGGATTTGACTCTGTGTGTGTGTGTGTGTGTGTCAGCCCATTGTAACACCTAGTTCTGCTGTATTATCTGATTCTGGCCAATCTGCTTGGTCCACTTCTGACTTTGTTGCTTAATGTGATCTGTATGTTATGATTACTTGTTTCCATAGTTCTGATACTGCCATCCATCTACCAGACACACTGGAGAGGGCCACAGGTTGCTTCCCTGGAACACCACCACCTTTGGTCTGCTCTAGAGAGACTTTCTCTGGTAGGCTTTTAGAGAAGGGTTGAGCACAACAGATGATATTTTCAGCATCCAGAATGTGATGTAACTCCTCTTCTTTCCTAGTTGCTTGAGTATGTTTAGCCTCTTGGCCTGTAGTTGTATATCTCCAAAATACTCAGTTGACTTACTGAAACCTAGACAAGAGAATTTGGACATTTTGGATTACAGATTTTCTGAGTTGTTAATGTCATCAATCTATTTGATATACCCACATTAACTCATAACCAGTGAGATTATATATATATATTTATGAAATTAACTGTACAAGCTTTGAGAATAATCGCTGTGGATTTTCCTGTTACTAATATCACTACACTTGGCCTTTGCTGACATTCGATCATTGAAATATATATCTTTTCCTTCCTTCAGCCTTTGGGTGCCATTTTATATTTAGGTGAATTTCTTGTAACCAGTAGAAATATAAATTTAGCTTTGCTTAGTTTGATTCCCAGAAATGGAAGTGAAGGCATCCATGTTTAAGGTGTTGACTAATATTTTCATTTTTATTACTGCTACCTCAAAAAATAGTTTATACCTGCTAGCCATTTTAGTTTTTATTATATTTTTAATTTTTATAATAATTTAATCATGTTATAATTCTATTCTATTTTTAGATACCCCAAAGTTGTATTTGGATGTATTTGAAATATACTTTTGTCAATATTAATACATGGCCTTTTTAATAGCCCAACTTTCATCACCAGGGATCTATTATAATAAGTTAATGACCTAATGATCCCCAGTAGATTGTGAATATCTTGGAACTAGAACTTAGCACTATTTCTATCTCATTTCCAATGTCATAACAGTTCATGCCATACAGACTGTACTTAAGGGAATAAGAGTAAATAGATTATTTCCTAGATCCTATTGCAACGATTTTCAACTCTCTTTAAGGGTCCAACCTTCTTTAGTATCTATCTTTCATTCACTAATGTAAGCTGTTCCACTTTAGTTGATCATGCTAGGAAATACATCTCCATGATTATTCATTTCTTACCCAAGTAGTCTTCATTGTTTCAATAACATTTCCCTATTCCGACGTATTTTTGAATTACACTCTACCTTTCTTCTAGTTTGTAGCTGGATTCTGTTTACCTATTGTCTAACTACTCCCTTCCTTTTTCAAATCTCTCTCAATCCATGTCTCCTCAGAATTTAATTAATGGTTAACTTTTAATTCCATTCACATGCATATACAAACATCGACATTTTACAACTATATTCAGTAATTATCAAGTACTCGTTACTAAGTACTAAGAATACAGAGGATTTGAACAATGGTTTTATTTCCAAAGAACATTAAAAGTGTAGAATTGCCTGTATTGAAACTAAATATATGCTTGGGCTATTATAAAAATGCATTTACATGTTGAACAAAGTTCATTAAAATCTCATGTCCCTTCGAAGGATATAAGGTCTCACCTGACCCAGGATTAAATTCAACAGCTTCAGTTGTGTGTTCATTTATGGGGGCTGAATTCTAGAGGATTTTTGACAAATTTGGGTATCCAAAGGCTGTGTTTTCAGAAATAATGGAAGACACTGGTAGTGTTTAGTCTGGAAAAGAGAAATACTTGTAGGGCCTGTCATAATTATACTCAAGTGTTTGAATAAATTTCCTTGAAGAATTGGACCACCTTTCCTCAATGAGAGGAACTCATAATCATAACTGAGGAGATAGAAAGTAATTCAGTATATGAAAGGACTGTTAGTAGTCCATCACTGAAATTGGCCAGGTTTGAAATTTTTATATCTCTGTCAGTGGAAACATTTAGAGGCTGGTAGCCATTTATTGAAATAATTCAAGCAAAAAAGGTTGGTGATGGACTGTGTGATTGATTGTTTCAGATATGTTCCAATCCTATGTTATTAGGGGTCTATGAAATATAAGTCTCCTCTTCTTATTCCTAGTATTCTCATTTTTACTTTTGAAATGTTTGTAGATTTATAATAGAATTATAGCAATCTACTGGGATTATTACCTCAGAAAACAAACTGAAGGCAGCAATACAATGTGATTTATATAAATAGTTTCAGTAGGGAGTTTCAGTATGTGAGTGATGAATCACTAAATTCTACTTCTAAAACCAAAAATAATAAACAAACAAACAAGTAGTTTCAATAATGTAAAATATGGTGGGTTGGAAACTTAAACCTTCTCTAGAATGATTAAATTCATTGGAGGTACAAACCTAAATATAAATAGGATATAGTTACTTATTTCCCTGTTTAAGTTGAAACTTCAATTTATGGAAAAGAGAATAATTACTGTGGGAGAAAATATTTGCTATCATTTAAGGAGCTAGCTAAGGCACCCACCATGCCTTTGCACCCTGTGAGATTCTATTTCTAGGTTAGTCTGTTGCTGTTTAAAAATGTAGGTTTAGGGGCGCCTGGGTGGCGCAGTCGGTTAAGCGTCCGACTTCAGCCAGGTCACGATCTCGCGGTCTGTGAGTTCGAGCCCCGCGTCGGGCTCTGGGCTGATGGCTCAGAGCCTGGAGCCTGTTTCCGATTCTGTGTCTCCCTCTCTCTCTGCCCCTCCCCCGTTCATGCTCTGTCTCTCTCTGTCCCCAAAATAAATAAACGTTGAAAAAAAAAATGTAGGTTTAAAGCTAGGTTTGTAGTTATTCATATATTGATAAAATCAAATAATTGAGTGGATAAACATTTTTAGATATTCTACTCTATGACATTGATAACATGGTACATTGTTTATTTTAACAATGCACTAAGGAAAGAATAATTATCTTCATGAAAATAGATAAAACTTTTATCCATCAGAAATGGTCCATGAATGTTTTATAAGTAAAGCAGGAAGTGCAAAAACACATGATACATTCAAGGTACATACTTACGGGAAAACAGGATTATAGGAAAACAATTGCCTTTGGGTCACTTAGATCAGACAACAAGTAAGGAAGAACCTAATTCCAATATTTGGACAGTCAAATGAAATGAGCGGCCAAAGGAAGTGGTAGAGGAGAGAGATACATTCCTGAAAAAAGCACATGGATAGGAGAAATCAGAGCATGATACATACTTTCAAAATTCTGGGATTTGGGAAGGAGACAAGGAAGTCTGAGAAGAATTCTAAGTAGCTTTCTGAGTTATGAGCTCAAAAAACCCATTAAAGTCCCTTTAGGGAAGATTTATTTTTAAAAATATCATTATTTATTGTTTTTGGAGTCAGATTTGTATTTGTATTAAATTATATTAAATGTATATAATAGATATAATCTAACAACATGCAGAGACTGAACCAAAGAGGAATCCAATATTTTATAAGTTATTTTCTTCATCTAATTTTAATTTAAAATTCAAGTTATTGGGGCACCTAGGTGGCTCAACTGGTTGAGCATCCAGCTCTTGATTTTGGCTCAGGTGATGATCGCAGGGTGGTGGGATCAAACCCCACATCGGGCTCTATGCTGAGCATGAAGCCCACTTAAGATTTAAGATTCTCTCTCTTTCTCCCTCTGCACCTCTCTCCTGCTTGTGCCTTCTCTAGCTAAAAAAAAAAAAAAAAAAATTCTAAGTTTTTTTACAAGGACTTTATTAATTTTTAAGTTTATTTATTAATCTTGAGAGAGAGAGAAAGAGTGCATGTGCCAGCAGGGGAAGAGTAGAGAGAGAGGGAGAGAGAGAATCCCAAGCAGGCTCCATGTTGTCAGTGCAGAGCCCAACACAGGGCTCAATCCCATGAACTATGAGATCATGACCTGAGCCGAAATCAAGAGTTGGATGCTCACCTGACTGAGCCACCCAGGTGCCCCTAAAGACTATTTTATAACGTATTTTCACCTGAGTGTTTCCATACCAAATTGTTCCAAATAATTATCTTGAGGAAAAAATTGGGAATTTTGTCTCTTTGCGCCAGCATATATATACATTGGTTGTACTCTAACACACAAGAAATGCATAATGATTAATTACACTTCGTCACCAGATAAAATGATTGAGAATCTATTATAATTAGCACTAAAATGTAACTAAGTTAAGAATCATGACCTATTGTTTAACATTAAAAAGCAACATAACTTGAAGCAATTGCAGGTAATCAACCTCCATTTGAGAATTGTCCCCTTCCTCAAACAAAGAAATGTGAAGAGTTGAAAATAGCATCTTTGGTTTTTGGTAGTTCACTGACTCCCTGCTGTACATCTTCACCTAAAGTAGCATTTTAGAACAATTAGTGACTGTAGAGAAGATTATAATGTCAAAAATGTGGGATTATGACTTTAGCTAAAGAATAAACAGCAGGAGGAGAAAGTCTATTAAGGAGTAAATATCCTTTTTCCAGAGAAGTATGGTTTGCAATTAGAAAGAAATGGGAACAAGAGAGAACAGAAAGACTCAGTTATAAACACTTATGAATTTTTATATTGTTGTTAGTTTTTACCAGGAAAATATTCCTATTAAGTAAACAATCCACTGATAATAAAAAATTAGAATACTGTAATTTTGAGATGTTATTCTTTCTCCCAAGGGAGATAAATGTTTTTAGAATAACAAAGATGATGAGGACTGAAGGAGTAAAACATTACTAAAGAAGTTTGAAAAATACTAAGTAACTATTAACTTTGAATGACTAAACGTATTTAATTTAATAACTTGAATGAAAAGCTCTGCTAAAGTACATGGAAAGCAAAGTAGACATCAAGAGTCTTGAAATATTCATTTCACCCATATCATAATATAAACCAAATGGAATTTTAAAAAATAGGTAGATTCAAGACCCAGACTGTGCAAATATTTATTTCTTAACTTAGCTCATTGTTATTTTTTAAAATAATGTTGCAAAAAAGAGAGAAGATAGAAAGAAAGATAGATAGATAGCCAGACACAGAAAGGTGATGGGAGACAACTGAGGTCATAGAACATGTTTTTGAGGAAGCTTCTTCAAAATGCAATTTCCTTCCAAAATATTTTAATTTTAATTCCCTCAGTAAATTGAAAGGAACATATTAATATATCTGAAGGACAAGTACAATTTTAATTTTAAAAAAGCAGAAGAAAAACTTGAATTATTAACTCCATTTCATGATAAGTGAATTCCACATGCAATAAGATTTTTGACTGACAGTTTTCAAGGGAAAAAATTGGAATTCTAAAAGAGATAAATAAACATGGTAAGATAATGACCGAATTAAGAACTTGAACATCAGAGGGAATAAAAGCGATGAGTTCTTTTTGTTTGTTTGTTTTCAAATTTTTATTTACATTTTGGTTACTTAACATATAGTGTAATATTGGTATCAGGAGTAGAGTTTAGTGATTCATCACCTAAATATAACACCCAGTGCTCAACACAAGTGCCTTACTTAATAACCATCACCCATGTAGCCATCCTCTACCCACCTCCCCTCCAACAACCCTCAGTTTGTTCTCTATAGTTAAGAGTCTCTTGTGGCTTGGTGTTCTCTCTCTCTCTCTCTCTCTCTCTCTCTCTTTCCCCCTTTCCTTTATGTTCATCTGTTTTGTTTCTCAAATTCCACATATGAGTGAAATCATAGAGTATTTGTCTTTCTCTTACTGACTTATTTTGCTTAGCATTACATACATCCACATCATTACAAATGGCAAAATTTCATTCCTTTCGGTGGCTGAGTAATATCCCACTATATATATATATATATATATATATATATATATATATATATATTCCATAATGTATATGGAATATATATATAGACCATATATAGACCATTATACATGTATATGTATGTATGTATTATATATGTATATATATACCATATATATGTATATATATATACACATACACCATATACCATATATATGTATATGTGTTATATACATATATATGTATTATATATGGTATATATGGTATATATGTATATATATGTATATATGTATACCATATATATACCATATATATATACACACACACCATATATATATATATATATATATATATATATATATATATATACCATATATATACCATTATATATATGGTCTATACATATAATGGTATATAATGGTATATACCAATGGTATATATACATTATATATATGGTATATAATGGTGTATATACCATTATATATATATATATATATATATATATATATATATATATATGGTATTTAATAGTATATATATACCACTTCTTCTTTATCCATCCATCAGTCAGTGGACATTTAGGCTCTTTCCATAGTTTGACAATTGTTGATAATGCTGCTATAAACATCAGGGTGCATGTGCCCCCTTCAAATCTGTATTTTTGTATCCTTTGGGTAAATACCTAGTAGTGCAATGGCTGGTTCTTAGGGTAATATTATTTTTAGCTTTTTGAGGAATCTCCCTGCTGATTTCCACAGTGGCTGCACCAGTTTGCATTCCCACCAACTGTGTAAGAGGGTTCCCCTTTCTCAGTATCCTCGCCAACATCTGGTATCTGGTGTTTCCTGCATTAAGTTTAGCCATTCTGACAGGTGTAAGATGGTATTTCATTGTGGTTTTGATTTGTATTTCTCTGATGATGAGTGATGTTGAGCATTTACTCATGCGTCCATTGGCCATCTGGATGTCTTCTTTGGAAAAATGCTATTCTTGTCTTCTGCCCATACCTTAAATGCATTATTTGTTTTTTTGATTTTGGAGTTTGATACATTTTTATAGATTTGGATACTAACCCTTTATTTTATATGTCACTTGCAAATATCTTCTTCCATTCTGTAGGCTGCAAGAATGTTAAATCCAATTAGTTGTTCCTACAGTAGACTGAGTAATGGAGAGGATAGTGGGAAATTAAGTGGAGAGAGGACACAGGTAGATCATTGTATTAGTTGGGGTTCTCCACAGAAACAGAACCAATAGGATATGTGTGTGTGCACTTATGCATATATATGTGCGTATATACACACATACAGAGACTGATTTTAAGGAATTAGCTCATACAATTATGGAAACTGACAGGGTTAAATCTGTAGGTCATATCAGCAGGCTAGTAATTCAGTTAGAATTTGATGCTATAGCTGTGAGGCAGAATTTTTTCTCCAGGAAACATCAGTTTTTGCTCCTATGGATTTTTAACTAATTGGACATGGTCCAGCCACCTAAATGAGGTTAATTACCTTTACTTAATGCCAACTTATGGTAGTTGTTAACTATCTAGGCTAACAGCAACACCTACATTAGTGTTTGTTTAAATAACTAGGTACTAAATCTTGGCTAAGTTGACACATAAAACTAATCATCAAAATTAGGTAGTCTCCTGGATTATGTCAAAAGATTGTCATTTATTCTAAATGCAGGGAGAGCCTTTGAGGGGTAGAGGCCATATAGAAGGAAATGTCATGATTGTAAACCTGGAGCCTAACAGCAAGACATTTATACTATCTGCTTATTTATGATAATGGTTTGGAACAATAATAGATGTATTTCAAGGATGATCATCAATTGGAATATGAATTCATTTACTTAAAGAAAACTCCCCAAGTATATCAAGAAAATTCTCAGTAACAATATCAAGGCTCCCAAAAAGGATAAAGACTTCACTTCTGTTAAATGTTTATAAAATTTTTTAATGTTTATTTTTGAGAGACAGAGAGACTGACAGAGCACAAGGAGTGGAGGAACAGAGAAAGTGGGAGACACAGAATCCAAAGCAGTCTCCAGGCTCTGCGCTGTCAGCACAGAGCCCAACATGGCGCTGAACTCACGAACTGTGAGGTCATGACCTGAGCCGAAGTCAGACGCTTAACTGACTGAGCCACCCAGGCGCCCCTGTAAGTGTTTATAAAAATAATTTACCAAAATACTCAAGGAAAAATACACAGATATTTACTTAGACTGAATTTTTGCTTTATTTGCTTTTTAAATATTCAGATGTTCTTTTTTAAAAAAAAAATCAGATATGTAAAATATATTCCAATTAAAAAAGATAAATTTGCATTGATTCTTTTCAGTAAACACAGATTTATTATAGTATCTAATCAGTGTAAGCAAAGATGCTGCATATATATTTTTAATAGCTAAAGCATAAATTGAAGTTTACTGATATAAGGAGAACATCAGTTATATTCTAGGTCAATTTATATGATGGATCATCGACACTGGGAAATTGGACTTAACAATTATGGAACATAGGGATAGAATAACAATGTAGGTGCATTAACATAGATTATGCTTTTATGACTTTTCTATCCTATATTGTTTTTCTTAACCTAAAAATATCCAACTCTTTTTGAATAAGCATAATTAATACATTTATCCCTTTCCTAGTTATACTAAAATTTATGTACTACTATCATTATTATAATATTATTTAACTCATAGAAATTGCTTTCTTAATATGAGTTATCTAGCTTATAAAAATCATAACTCTTTGCATTCATATTAAACTCTTTCTTTAGGGACTTAGATAACTTTAGTCATTAGCTAATTGAGTCACCAAATCATTACATCCTTGTAATTTATAAAGCAGTTAATGGTTCCCTTCCTTTCCTTTTTTGATATTAATCTTTATTTGAAATGGAAATATGGTATTTTGATAGCATCTGTTTTTATTATTTGGAATGGCTTTGGTAAAAGTAACTCAATTCATATCATTTG
Source organism: Puma concolor (assembly GCF_028749965.1). Classification (NCBI taxonomy): domain Eukaryota; kingdom Metazoa; phylum Chordata; class Mammalia; order Carnivora; family Felidae; genus Puma; species Puma concolor. Next base: position 179,462,830 of record NC_141667.1, read on the forward strand.
TAAAAATAGCAAAAATTTTTATAAAGAATATTTAGGGCAGTGCCACCATATCTCTGTCAGCTAAACATGGGACTCTTGATTTCAGCTCAGGTCATGATCTCATTGGTCCTGAGTTCAACCCCGCATGGGGCTCTGTACTGACAGCATGGAGCCTGCTTGAGATCCTGTCTCTTTGCCCCTCCCCTGCTAGTGCTCTCTCTCTCTCTCAAAATAAACAAATAAAAACTTAAAAGAAATAAAGAAAAGATAGTGCAGTCCATTTCTAGATTCAGGCAGTCCATTTAACACTAGATTTTCATTTTTTAATTCACAATTGTGATTCTATGGTAGGCAGTTTCTTAGACTGGAAAGATGTATGGAAATGTGCAATGCAGAGTATATAAAAAGCATAATGTGGTCCTTTGTAAAGTTGTGTTATAGTTTTATCATAACTAGTATGCTTTCTTTTAGAATAGATTGGTAACTACAGAAATGAACCAAACGCATAATTGACTACTTTAATGAAAACATACAACACTGCTGAAGTCTCGGGGGAACTTGGTTGTATGGATAGTTGTATGGCATTAACACAGTACTCCAACCTGACCCAGAGAGTCTATCTTCAAAAACTGGTTCCTGTGGTACATTTCAACTCATTCTGTGTGGTTGGTTCCCTATTGAGTTCATCTCTAGCTTCTATCTTTGCTTTTGGAGACCTTTGACTTCAGAAGTTACTCTGAAGAAAAATCACAAAGGTTCTAAGAGTTATAGATAACCTCTACTTAAAAAAAAAGTTTTTGTAATAGTATTACTAAGGTAGGATTCATTAGTAATGCAGTCTAAAGTAAGAAAAGTCTACACACAAAATGTCACAATAAGTAATAATCCAATCAATAAAATGCTGTTATTTTGAAGATATTTTTCAAAGCACAATTGCAGATCAAATTGTAAAAATGTGTAACTTGCAAATTATTCCTGCACTTAGGATAATAGTTAAGGATTATTTAGAAGCCACAATATTGTAAATATTTCTCACAAAATCTATAGTAAACTATCTTAATCTTTTTATTTTCATTTCTTTCAATTTGGACAATGAAATTATCTCAATTTTATAGAAACAAAATCTTCCTAATTAATCCAGAGATTTACAATAAGAAGTTAAGGAAACTGCCTAAATGTTTTAAATTGTTTTCATAAAATAGCAGAGGCACACTTATCTATTCACTCATTCATTTAATAAATATTATGAGATTTCCTACTATATACCAGGAATACTGCTAGATACTGGGAATAAAATTGAGAGCAACAAGAAATACAGTTCCATCTGCTGTGGAACTTTTGGTCTAATGGATACACCAGCAATAGGAAAAAGAATAAATATACTGCTACAGATTGAGCTATGTTCTAAAGGGAGGAAAAGAGACAGTTTTGTAAAGCTGCTCAGATGATTCCACTGTCTCCCAAAGGTAGAGAAGTGGTGTTTTGGAACAGGATGATAATCGACTCTGAATGAAAATGCAGAAGAAAACAAGAAAAGAAACTCCTTAGCTGTTGCTAGGCCCCTTGCCAAGTTCTTCTTGTGAAGTTCATTTCTCTTTGGGAGAGAGGGAAGATGGCGGCGTAGGAGGACGCTGTGCTCACCGCGCATCCTGCTGATCACTTAGATTCCACCTACACCTGCCTAAATAACCCAGAAAACCGCCAGAGGATTAGCAGAACGGAGTCGCCGGAGCCAAGCGCAGACGAGATGCCCACGGAAGAGGGTAGGAAGGGCGGCGAGGCGGTGCGCGCTCCACGGACGGCGGGAGGGAGCTGGGACGGAGGGGCGGCTCGCCGGCCAAGTAGAGCCCCCGAGTCTGGCTTGCAAAAAGCGGAGGGGCCTGACGGACTGTGTTCCGACAGCAAGCGCGACTTAGCGGCTGAGAGGTCATAAGTTAACAGCTCTGCTCAGAAAGCGGGAAGGCTGGAGGACAAAGGGAAGGAGAGCTGCTGAGCCCCCGGACGACAGAGCTCAGTTTGGTGGGGAACAAAGGCGCTCGCCAGCGCCATCTCCCCCGCCCATCCCCCAGCCAAAATCCCAAAGAGAACCAGTTCCTGCCAGGGAACTTGCTCGCTCTGCGCAAACACCCAACTCTGCGCTTCTGCGGAGCCAAACCTCCGGCAGCGGATCTGACTCCCTCCTGCTGCCACAGGGCCCCTCCTGAAGTGGATCACCTAAGGAGAAGCAAGCTAAGCCTGCCCCTCCTGCCCCCGTGCACCTTGCCTACCCACCCCAGCTAAGACGCCAGATCCCCAGCATCACAAGCCTGGCAGTGTGCAAGTAGCCCAGACGGGCCACCCCACCCCACAGTGAATCCCGCCCCTAGGAGAGGGGAAGAGAAGGCACGCACCAGTCTGACTGTGGCCCCAGCGGTGGGCTGGGGGCAGACATCAGGTCTGACTGCGGCTCCGCCCACCAACTCCAGTTATACACCACAGCACAGGGGAAGTGCCCTGCAGGTCCTCACCACGCCAGGGACTATCCAAAATGACCAAGCAGAAGAATTCCCCTCAGAAGAATCTCCAGGAAATAACAACAGCTAATGAGCTGATCAAAAAGGATTTAAATAATATAACAGAAAGTGAATTTAGAATAATAGTCATAAAATTAATCGCTGGGCTTGAAAACAGTATAGCTGACAGCAGAGAATCTCTTGCTACAGAGATCAAGGGACTAAGGAACAGTCACGAGGAGCTGAAAAACGCTTTAAACGAAATGCATAACAAAATGGAAACCACCACGGCTTGGATTGAAGAGACAGAGGAGAGAATAGGTGAACTAGAAGATAAAGTCATGGAAAAAGAGGAAGCTGAGAAAAAGAGAGATAAAAAAATCCAGGAGTATGAGGGGAAAATTAGAGAACTAAGTGATACACTAAAAAGAAATAATCTACGCATAATTGGTATCCCAGAGGAGGAAGAGAGAGGGAAAGGTGCTGAAGGGGTACTTGAAGAAATCATAGCTGAGAACTTCCCTGAAGTGGGGAAGGAAAAAGGCATTGAATTCCAAGAGGCACAGAGAACTCCCTTCAGACGTAACTTGAATCGATCTTCTGCACGACATATCATAGTGAAACTGGCAAAATACAAGGATAAAGAGAAAATTCTGAAAGCAGCAAGGGGTAAACGTGCCCTCACATATAAAGGGAGACCTATAAGACTCGTGACTGATCTCTCTTTTGAAACTTGGCAGGCCAGAAAGAATTGGCACGAGATTTTCAGAGTGCTAGGCAGAAAAAAATATGCAGCCGAGAATCCTTTATCCAGCAAGTCTGTCATTTAGAATCGAAGGAGAGATAAAGGTCTTCCCAAACAAACAAAAACTGAAGGAATTTGTCACCACTAAACCAGCCCTACAAGAGATCCTAAGGGGGACCCTGTGAGACAAAGTACCAGAGACATCACTACAAGCATAAAACATACAGACATCACAATGACTCTAAACCCATACCTTTCTATAATAACACTGAATGTAAATGGATTAAATGTGCCAACCAAAAGACATAGGGTATCAGAATGGATAAAAAAACAAGACCCATCTATTTGCTGTCTACAAGAGACTCATTTTAGACCTGAGGACACCTTTACATTGAGAGTGAGGGGATGGAGAACTATTTATCATGCTACTGGAAGCCAAAAGAAAGCTGGAGTAGCCATCCTTATATCAGACAAACTAGACTTTAAATTAAAGGCTGTAACAAGAGATGAAGAAGGACATTATATAATAGTGACAGGGTCTATCCATCAGGAAGAGCTAACAATTATAAATTTTTTTTTTTTTTTTCAATGTTTATTTATTTTTGGGACAGGGAGAGACAGAGCATGAACGGGGGAGGGGCAGAGAGAGAGGGAGACACAGAATCGGAAACAGGCTCCAGGCTCTGAGCCATCAGCCCAGAGCCCGACGCGGGGCTCGAACTCACGGACCGCGAGATCGTGACCTGGCTGAAGTCGGACGCTCAACCGACTGCGCCACCCAGGCGCCCCTTTTTTTTTTTTTTTTTTTAAATTTTTTTTTTTTTTTCAATGTTTATTTATTTTTGGGACAGGGAGAGACAGAGCATGAACGGGGGAGGGGCAGGTGGAAGAGCTAACAATTATAAATGTCTATGCGCCGAATACTGGAGCGCCCAAATATATAAAACAATTACTCATAAACATAAGCAACCTTATTGATAAGAATGTGGTAATTGCAGGGGACTTTAACACCCCACTTACAGAAATGGATAGATCATCTAGACACATGGTCAATAAAGAAACAAGGGCCCTGAATGAGACATTGGATCAGACGGACTTGACAGATATATTTAGAACTCTGCATCCCAAAGCAACAGAATATACTTTCTTCTCGAGTGCACATGGAACATTCTCCAAGATAGATCATATACTGGGTCACAAAACAGCCCTTCATAAGTTTACAAGAATTGAAATCATACCATGCATACTTTCAGACCACAATGCTATGAAGCTTGAAATCAACCACAGAAAAAAGTCTGGAAAACCTCCAAAAGCATGGAGGTTAAAGAACACCCTACTAACGAATGAGTGGGTCAACCAGGCAATTAGAGAAGAAATTAAAAAATATATGGAAACAAACGAAAATGAAAATACAACAATCCAAACACTTTGGGATGCAGCGAAGGCAGTACTGAGAGGAAAATACATTGCAATCCAGGCCTATCTCAAGAAACAAGAAAAATCCCAAATACAAAATCTAACAGCACACCTAAAGGAACTAGAAGCAGAACAGCAAAGGCAGCCTAAACCCAGCAGAAGAAGAGAAATAATAAAGATCAGAGCAGAAATAAACAATATAGAATCTAAAAAAACTGTAGAGCAGATCAACGAAACCAAGAGTTGGTTTTTTGAAAAAATAAACAAAATTGACAAACCTCTAGCCAGGCTTCTCAAAAAGAAAAGGGAGGTGACCCAAATAGATAAAATCATGAATGAAAATGGAATTATTACAACCAATCTCTCAGAGATACAAACAATTATCAGGGAATACTATGAAAAATTATATGCCAACAAATTGGACAACCTGGAAGAAATGGACAAATTCCTGAACACCCACACTCTTCCAAAACTCAATCAGGAGGAAATAGAAAGCTTGAACAGACCCATCACCAGCGAAGAAATTGAATCGGTTATAAAAAAATCTCCCAACAAATAAGAGTCCAGGACCAGATGGCTTCCCAGGGGAGTTCTACCAGATGTTTAAAGCAGAGATAATACCTATCCTTCTCAAGCTATTCCAAGAAATAGAAAGAGAAGGAAAACTTCCAGACTCATTCTATGAAGCCAGTATTACTTTGATTCCGAAACCAGACAGAGACCCAGTAAAAAAAGAGAACTACAGGCCAATATCCCTGATGAATATGGATGCAAAAATTCTCAATAAGATACTAGCAAATCGAATTCAACGGCATATAAAAAGAATTATTCACCATGATCAAGTGGGATTCATTCCTGGGATGCAGGGCTGGTTCAACATTCGCAAATCAATCAACGTGATACATCACATTAACAAAAAAAAAAGAGAAAAACCATATGATCCTGTCAATCGATGCAGAAAAGGCCTTTGACAAAATCCAGCACCCTTTCTTAATAAAAACCCTTGAGAAAGTCGGGATAGAAGGAACATACTTAAAGATCATAAAAGCCATTTATGAAAAGCCCACAGCTAACATCATCCTCAACGGGGAAAAACTGAGAGCTTTTTCCCTGAGATCAGCAACACGACAGGGATGCCCACTCTCACCGCTGTTGTTTAACATAGTGCTGGAAGTTCTAGCATCAGCAATCAGACAGCAAAAGAAAATCAAAGGCATCAAACTTGGCAAAGATGAAGTCAAGCTTTCGCTTTTTGCAGATGACATGATACTACGGAAAATCCGATAGACTCCACCAAAAGTCTACTAGAACTGATACATGAGTTCAGCAAAGTTGCAGGATACAAAATCAATGTACAGAAATCAGTTGCATTCTTATACACTAACAATGAAACAACAGAAAGACAAATAAAGAAACTGATCCCATTCACAATTGCACCAAGAAGCATAAAATACCTAGGAATAAATCTAACCAAAGATGTAAAGGATCTGTATGCTGAAAACTATAGAAAGCTTATGAAGGTAATTGAAGAAGATTTAAAGAAATGGAAAGACATTCCCTGCTCATGGATTGGAAGAATAAATATTGTCAAAATGTCAATACTACCCAAAGCTATCTACACATTCAATGCAATCCCAATCAAAATTGCACCAGCATTCTTCTCGAAACTAGAACAAGCAATCCTAAAATTCATATGGAACCACAAAAGGCCCCGAATAGCCAAAGTAATTTTGAAGAAGAAGACCAAAGCAGGAGGCATCACAATCCCAGACTTTAGCCTCTACTACAAAGCTGTCATCATCAAGACAGCATGGTATTGGCACAAAAACAGACACATAGACCAATGGAATAGAATAGAAACCCCAGAACTAGACCCACAAACGTATGGCCAACTCATCTTTGACAAAGCAGGAAAGAACATCCAATGGAAAAAAGACAGTCTCTTTAACAAATGGTGCTGGGAGAACTGGACAGCAACATGCAGAAGGTTGAAACTAGACCACTTTCTCACACCATTCACAAAAACAAACTCAAAATGGATAAAGGACCTGAATGTGAGACAGGAAACCATCAAAACCTTAGAGGAGAAAGCAGGAAAAGACCTCTCTGACCTCAGCCGTAGCAATCTCTTCCTCGACACATCCCCAAAGGCAAGGGAATTAAAAGCAAAAGTGAATTCCTGGGACCTTATGAAGATAAAAAGCTTCTGCACAGCAAAGGAAACAACCAACAAAACTAAAAGGCAACCAACGGAATGGGAAAAGATCTTTGCAAATGACATATTGGACAAAGGGCTAGTATCCAAAATCTATAAAGAGCTCACCAAACTCCACACCCGAAAAGCAAATAACCCAGTGAAGAAATGGGCAGAAAACATGAATAGACACTTCTCTAAAGAAGACATCCGGATGGCCAACAGGCACATGAAAAGATGTTCAGCGTCGCTCCTTATCAGGGAAATACAAATCAAAACCACACTCAGGTATCACCTCACGCCAGTCAGAGTGGCCAAAATGAACAAATCAGGAGACTATAGATGCTGGAGAGGATGTGGAGAAACGGGAACCCTCTTGCACTGTTGGTGGGAATGCAAATTGGTGCAGCCGCTCTGGAAAGCAGTGTGGAGGTTCCTCAGAAAATTAAAAATAGACCTACCCTATGACCCAGCAATAGCACTGCTAGGAATTTATCCAAGGGACACAGGAGTACTGATGCATAGGGGCACTTGTACCCCAATGTTCATAGCAGCACTCTCAACAATAGCCAAATTATGGAAAGAGCCTAAATGTCCATCAACTGATGAATGGATAAAGAAATTGTGGTTTATATACACAATGGAATACTACGTGGCAATGAGAAAAAATGAAATATGGCCTTTTGTAGCAACGCGGATGGAACTGGAGAGTGTGATGCTAAGTGAAATAAGCCATACAGAGAAAGGCAGATACCATATGGTTTCACTCTTATGTGGATCCTGAGAAACTTAACAGGAACCCATGGGGGAGGGGAAGGAAAAAAAAAAAAAAAAGGTTAGAGTGGGAGAGAGCCAAAGCATAAGAGACTGTTGAGAACTGAGAACAAACTAAGGGTTGATGGGGGGTGGGAGGGAGGAGAGGGTGGGTGATGGGTATTGAGGAGGGCATCTTTTGGGATGAGCACTGGGTGTTGTATGGAAACCAATTTGACAATAAATTTCATATATAAATAAAAAAAAAATAAATAAAGGGAGGAAAAGAGATTCTGTGAAAAATAAGTTAGAAAAATATCCTGAGTTTGAATGGGATATGCGGGGTGAGGAAAAGCATCTGAGGGAAATTTATAGCTGCCTTAAATTCTGATGTTTGAGTAAAGTTAGAAAACCTAATGTTGGTTATCAAAGATTTGGCTTAAAAGGAAGAAATAGTACAGAAAGGGGGAAACAATGTTAAAGAACCTGTGGTTCAAGAAAATATGGAACATTGGTTGAATTGAAGCAGGGTCCATGTGATCTGAGCAGAAGGAACCAAGAGAAGATTCATAATAAATCCAGATAGAGTGGTAGGCAGTGATCACATCACTGGGCCTTTTACACTTTTGAAGAAATGATTTCTTTATACAAACAGCAATGTAAAGCTGATGGAAATGTTAATCAAGTGAGTAAAACCATCTGTTTAAAAATGTCTTGGGCTTTCATGTCAAGAGTGGATTGGAAAAGACCAGAGTATATTTTTAGACATGAGCATGAGAAACACAAAAGGTCAGCCTTAGAGATGGCAAAGAAAAGCTAAGACTTTGGACCTGGTACATTGACTATGACTTGTGAGGAAGTGGAAGACTTCACATTGTCTGGCTTGTACTTCAGCACTTATTTCCAATTTGGGGGGGTGGTAATTTCATAGGATAATTAGAATGTAGTTTTAGAAATCTTTGAGATGCTGAGACATTTAAATGGATAGATCTAGTAGCTAGTTAGGTATATGGGCTGGTAGCCTAGGAAGAGGTATTAGGTATTGGGTATTGGGTATTGGGTATTAGGTATTAGAAGTATTCCTAGGTAGCCAAGGAAGAGGTATATGTGTGTATATATATATATATATATATATATATATATTCATATGTATATTCATATTCATATTCATATTTATATTTATATTTATATTTATATTTATATTTATGGATGTCATCCACTGATAAGGACCTCTGAAGCACTGGGATAAGTAATTTTCCTAAAAGGAAAGTAGAAGACAATTTGATAAAAGAACCTGGGATGATACCATTAAGTATTAGTGCTTAAACACTAAAAAGGCAGCTTTGGAAAGAGAAGGTATTCAAATTTGGGAACAGTTTGCAGGGAGAATCAAAGTTTTCAGTATTTGTTGCAGAAGAGAAGCAGGGTATTAAAAGTGGAGTCTCTCTGCTCTGGAAGGGGTAGTCTCATTAATTCCACTTTTAGGGCTAAACATTAATAGAAAAATGTTTTTTCCAACATGATTATTCTCGGAACTCCTCACATGTTCTTAGTTTTATTTTACTCTTAATCTTCTTCACCTTTTCACATACAGTATAATTTGCTTACTTGTAATATTAACTTCCATTTTCTCTGACAGCAATGCAAACTCCAAAAAGGAAATTTTATTTTTCCTGCCTTTTTTCTTTGACAATACCTTGCACATAGTTGCTATTCCATAATATCTATTGAATCAATGAATTAATGAATAAACGAAATAATAAGTGAATGAGATAGTGGGATTCTTTGTTGGCAAAGAGGTTGGAAACGGTGTCTGATTTCAAGTTATCATTCGACCTTTAAGACTCTTAGTCCTTTGGAACTTTATCATTTAAGTAATTGGAAACTACTAAATTTTTTTTATAAAAGAAATGATACAATAAGAGTAATATTCTATAATGGTATTTCTTGTAACACATGAAAACTTTATTGGATTACAGTAGAACATTTTATAAATATGACTTACAATCTGTCCTATCCACAAAAATTTGGAAAGGTAATAGCAGCTTCGGAAAGAATGTATGCTATGTAAGTCTTGTCATTGCAATCTTGGTAAAGCAAGTAATGAATGAATAGCAAAGCTAAAATTAGGAAGCAACTTAGTACAATGGACAGGGTGGTGTGTGTGTGTGTGTGTGTGTGTGTGTGCACGCGTGTGCACATGAGTGTGTTAAAATGTGTCACAGAGAAACCACTCAAAATTAGAATCTGTTCGACTTTTTTGTATGAATTTCAACTGCAAAATTCTAGTTGTTCCTAATAAGCCTAGCTCTTGTCTATCTCTCAAAACTCAGCTAGTGAGTGCGGGACATCCTTGTTTCATGTCCTTATATACTGTATGGGTATATAAGGAACTGTTGTCAATTTTTATCCCCTGCCTCAGCCTTTGAATATCTCTATCCAATAAACAGTCATTCAGAGCATCTGGATCTTTGTGTTATGATGAGTCCATTTTCCATTTTAATATTGAAAAGACAGGAAAGAGAGGAAATTGTGCTCCCTTTCTTTAACCACTAATAGTGATTTTAGCATTTACCTGCTTTCATAGGAGAGCATAACCTCATTCACTAGGGCATAGTTCTTGTAATCATTTAAAATTTTCTTCCTGATTTCTGAGTTAAAATGTGCCCCTCCTTACCCCAAAATGGGTAGTATGACTCGTCCTGATTCATCAGTTTAATAGGAAAATAGGAAAAGGGAAAGAGAAATATAAATTTCCACCCATAGTTAAGGAGGGGCTTAGTTACAAAATAATGCTAATAAAACCAGGCAGTGAAAACCGGAAAAAAGCTATTGTATGAATAATACACCTTCTTATGATGATGACAAATAAAACCTGTGAGATAACCTAGATTAAACTGAGTGACGATGCTTCCACACTACCACTTTAGTCCCTATCCCCAAAGCCTTCACCAACTCTGAAATCTAAGTTAGCAAGTAGCACACAAAAGTATATTTGATTGCTGCAATTTGGCATATTTTATGTTCACTATCTCATCATATATTGACTTGACATTTTCTAGTGAGCACTAAACAGACATCAGTGATTTTGTAGGACTTTTTTTTTAAGTGAGCAAAACGGTTCCCTTCTGTCACTATCCTCATGCACATTTTCCATATGTTGCACTGCACCTAGACTTGTGACAATGTGGCAGACCTATATGTAGGTACACTGGGAGGGTTTGGAGTCACAATGAATGTATTTTAACCCTATATCAGTCACTTACTTTTTATACACCTCAGTTTTCTCACTGGAAATAAAGACTTCATCTGTTGAGTAGAGTGCTTTTGCAGAGTCAGTGACATAATGCACATAGGGCATATAAACATCATGCCTAATTTGTAGAAAGCCCTCAAAATGGCATGTTACCATGACCATTAGCATAGCCAGTGACCGTTATCAAGAATAGTACATCACAAATATATAACTAAATGGGAGTAAATGTGTAATCACCAACTGTGAGTCAATCAGGGGAGGATTCAGATTACACTTTTTGTGGCTTATTCACTGTTTTTATAAAGTCTGTTGCTTTCACTTGTGGCATATATCTAGGTATATTTACATTTTGCCATAATATACATTCTGCATTTGCTTTTCCTTATTTTCTGACATTGCTATCACTCTTCAGGTGTATATATTTTCACCAGGAACCTCTGAAAATACAATTGCATTACATTCTATGTAATAGATACAAGATCTTAAAAATGATTTTGTTCATAGATTTCTTAGCAAAAAAAGTAGGGAACTAAGGGAGTCAGGGAAAGAAATAGTCAGCTAGTTTTACTGTTAAGAAAGAAGCAATAAAGAGAAGAAGATGACCTTGAGCAGTGGCTTGTGGGAAAATAGCTTAATTGGGATCCTAGTCATAGGGCACAAAAACTACAAATAAAGGTACGAAGAACAAATTCAAGCCCCACAGATTAGCCCTAGACCAAAAACTGCACCTGTCTATAGTGACAGATTCAATGATAGCGAATAAAAACAAAAAAATAGCATGTAGAGTAGAAATATATATCAACCATTTATTAATATTCCATAACTAGTTTTACTCTGTCAATGGGGGTGCTAATAATTCTTGAATGATTGCTAAATGATCTCCATTATGAAATATTGGTGGGTTATTATGAATGCAACAAAGCTTTCTTTTGATAATTATTTATATTAATACATGTATAATTATTGACAAAAATCTATTTGAATCACTTCATTTAAAGAAGTATTTATAAATTAGGAATATGTGATTATATCTCTAGGAATGACAAATTTTAATGAAGAGTAAATTCATTGTATATCCAAGTATGGAAATCCCAACCACAGTTTTCTCTACTTACTTAGAGAAAAGAATAAACTCTATAATGTATACATTATTAATTTGTTTCCAGCAAAAAATCATTTATTATAAACAAAACAAAATGGAGAAGACAGAGAAGCTGAAGATCATTGAATGCAAATTTTTGTTTTACATATAAACAATGTGATGTACAGACATGTATGTCATTGGGCTCAGATCATTCAAAAATTAATGTTTATATTTACATTTTAATTTATGTTGATATCTGTATTTGTATTCATATTATTCCTATTAATATTAATTTAGGATATTGACTTTGAAACATTGCTTCACCCACCTTAATGCACAGCTGTCAACAGGATGCTGTTTTATTTTCAAAATTATTCTTTAAAAGGTTCTAGTTCTTTTGCTTTCTTTTTATTCTACATTATCACCTTTTCTCTCAACAGGTATTAAATCATATTGCTACTTTCTGTATTTTCTACATCCCTTATTTTCTTTCCTTTTCCTAAAAATTGTTTTACTCTCTGCCTCATGAATCATTTCTTCATCTATAGATTAAAAGAGGAATGCAACCCTAATATTAAAGATACAGAACATAAATATTCTGTTCATCCATGTGACTATAGTATTAGTTCTTCTGGAAAAGTCTCCACTAACCTCCATCTAAACTGGCATCTCTCATCATCATTCTTTATCCTTACATGATGAAACATTCCTCCTTATTATTGTGTTTTAACATTTATATATATATATATATATATAATATATATATTACATATATATACACAATACATTTATATATAATATATAATAATTATAATATATAATATATAATATATTACAACATAATATATAATTGTATATGATATATAATTATATATATAAATACATATATATAATACATATATATACACAATACATATATATTTTGGGTTATTTCATTAATTTCACTAATAATTTACATAATACTAGATAAATTAGTTTAGTCTCTTTATTACTACAAGATATTTATATTTCATTTATCAGCTTGAAAAGGTATCATCTGCAAGTAACAAAAATCTAATTAAGAGAGGCTTAAACCATACAGAGATTTATTATCACACTTAACAAGAAGTGTAGATGGAGGTGGTTGCTGGCATCAATTTGTCTGCTCAACAAAATCTTCCAAGGATCTGTTCTTTTCCTTTTGTTCTCTTCTATAATCCTAGCCTTTGGTCTTTTTTCCTCCTCTTATCACCTCATGGTCACAGCAGGACTGCCACCATCTTTAGCATGAAATCTATATTTCAGGTGGGATGAAATGATAGAGATAGCAACACAAAGCTCCTGTCTTGCACTTTCATTGGTAAGATCCGTGAAGAAATGGGCAGAAAACATGAATAGACACTTCTCTAAAGAAGACATCCGGATGGCCAACAGGCACATGAAAAGATGCTCAATGTCGCTCCTTATCAGGGAAATACAAATCAAAACCACACTCTGATATCACCTCACGCCAGACAGAGTGGCCAAAATGAACAAATCAGGAGACTATGGATGCTGGAGAGGATGTGGAGAAACGGGAACCCTCTTGCACTGTTGGTGGGAATGCAAACTGGTGCAGCTGCTCTGGAAAACAGTGTGGAGGTTCCTCAAAAAATTAAAAATAGACCTACCCTATGACCCAGCAGTAGCACTGCTAGGAATGTACCCAAGGGATACAGGAGTACTGATGCATAGGGGTACTTGTACCCCAATGTTTATAGCAGCACTCTCAACAATAGCCAAACTATGGAAAGAGGCTAAATGTCCATCAACTGATGAATGGATAAAGAAATTGTGGTTTATATACACAATGGAGTACTATGTGGCAATGAGAAAGAATGCAATATGGCCCCTTTGTATTCAACGTGGATGGAACTGGAGAGTGTGATGCTAAGTGAAATAAGCCATACAGAGAAAGACAGATACCATATGTTTTAACTCTTATGTGGATCCTGAGAAACTTAACAGAAACCCATTGGGGAGGGGAAGAAAAAAAAAAGAGAGAGGTTAGAGTGGGAGAGAGCCAAAGCATAAGAGACTCTTAAAAACTGAGAACAAACTGAGGGTTGATGGGGGTGGGAGGCGGGGAGGGTGGGTGATGGGTATTGAAGAGGGCATCTTTTGGGATGAGCACTGGGTGTTGTATGGAAACCAATTTGACAATAAATTTCATATATTAAAAAAAAAAAAGTTTTGACAGAAATTTCCCAGCAGACTTGCCCTTACGTGTTACAGGCTGAAGTTGGGCATATAGCCAGCCACTGTGAGCAAAAGCAGTGGAGAAAGGGGAGTTGTAAACCTGTGCTGATCAACTAATGGACTTTACCTGCCACCGTATCTTCCATGTATACTATACTGTTTCTAGCTCCTGGATTCTGTGAGGACTTTAGCTCTTTAATAATTTATCTTTATATGATTGTGCCTAATACTGTTGAATTGTTTAAAATGGAATTAAATTGGATCATTTTTTCTGTTCTTTATCTTAAAAATTACCCTCCTGTTCTAGTCTTAGGCATTAACAATGATTGATTTAAAACAAAGGAACAGGGAGACCACGTCATCAGTCCTTCTTAGCAGTTGTTCTGAATCGTTTGTTGAGTTAAATGATATCTAATGATCTGCTATCTATTTGTCAGTTTCTCTTCCAAATGTAGACACTGATAGCAAAAATCTTTTTTTTTTATTTATTTCTACCAGTTAATACATAGAGATTTTTCATATTTCCAGAGACCTTAAATAAAGCACCAGTCTTTTACCATTTTTAAAGAAGTGTTAACAGTAATGAAGTGCATGGAACCAACTTCTTTTGCAAATACAATAATTACAGCACATCTGGCATCATTTCTGCTGGCCCTGCCCTGCTGTTTTTCCTCAGTGGGGACATGGGCTCCAGATGTTGCCGATGCAGCTGGATAGTCACCCACATTCTATCACCCCAAGGCACAAGAGCCTGAGCCAAAACCAACTCAAAATTTCTGTTGCCAAAAACGTTCAGAACAGCAGAAGTGCCTTGAAAACAAATGATCAGGTCCTGAATCATCAAAAGTCTGCTTCATAGAAATTATTATATTTATGAAAATAGACAAAGAAGTATCAATTGTTTCATTTTTTCCATAAAATATTTATAAATTTTGTTATGAAATTCCTTACTCATTATAAACTACATCATAAATATTATCTGTTTTACCTTCTAGATCCAACAGAAAATTATTTTATTTACAATAGAATTAGCATTTATACTCCTGATACATATGTCTATCTAGAAAGTAAGATTGATTAAGATGTAGTGAAAAAAGATATTTTTCTCTGACTTGAGAATTATATCTTAAGAAATAAAATATACATAAAAGTATTATTATATATACTTTTTGTGAATAAAGATACTTTCACTGTGTTGTGCTCCCTCTTCTCTCCCAGCTCAAGAAAATTTATTAGGTAATTTCTTCTATAAACGCCAAGGTTTAAGTTTGCTGGTAGACCATTCTTCACTTCATCAAAGTATCATTATAAGATACTTCTCTATTTTCTTCTGTTTTAAGTTTATTTATTTTGAGAGAGATAAAGAGTTATCAGGAGCTCAGGAGGGGCAGAAAGAGAGAGAGAGAGAATCCTAAGCAGTAGCCCGATGTGGGGCTCGAACCCATGAATCATGAGATAATAACCTGAGCCAGAACCAATAGTCAGATGCTTACCTGGTTGAGCCACCCAGATGCCCCACTGTTTTCTTTTTTTGAAATCACATGTTGAGGTACTATTCTTCTCTTTTACCTATTTTCCTCTAGATTTGTAAACTTCCCTGCTAATTACTTTCCTAGTATTAGTGATAAAAATAAATTCATACAATGATTAATTACAAACCCAAGTTTTTTATTTTACTGTTCTACAGGTTAGAAGTCTTCAAGTCAATTAGTCAACATAGCTGTCTTTCTCCTGGAGGCTCTAAGGAAGAGTCTACTTCCTTGCCTTTTCCAACTTGTGGATCTCTCCTCCTTTCTTTGATCCATGGCTCTTCCTTTATCTTCAAAGCACGCTCTCTCTCTCTCTCTCCCCCTCATACTTCCATCATCATATCTTTTCTGACTCTAACCTTGTTGCCTGTTTCTTTTTTACAAGGACCCCTGTGACAATCCAGAAGGACCCAGACAATCCAGGATAATCTCCCTATTTCAAGATTTTATTTCAGTTTATTTATTTATATTTAGAGAGAGAGCATGTGCATGCGCATGTGGGAGAAGGGCAGAGAGGGGGGTGGATAGAGACAATCCCAAGCAGGCTCCACGTTATGCTTAACTGACTGAGCCACCCAGGTGCCTCAGCTATTTCAAGATTATTAACTCAATTACATTTGAAAAATTCCTTTACTATGAAAAGTTACACATTTAAAGATTTGGGGGATTAGCATGTGGGTATCTTTTGGCTCCCATTATTCTACCTACCCAACCTTCCCTTCCAATTATTACAAGAAATAATTACATAAAAGGGCTGCCTCACATAACTAGCTATCACTAGTTTAGTATCTAGATGAGAACTATCAGAAAATGAGCTGAAAACATATATAGAAGAAAAAATAAACTACAGATAGTCAATTTTACATTCTTAGTTCATGGAATAATGTATTGATCTTTACTTCATTAATAATTTGTCATGATTTGATTTCCTTAGCCACAGAGATTTAGATGTAGACGATTATAAGGAGAAAAAAGTGCTGATGCAGAAGCATTTGTAAGTAGAAACCAAGAGCCTGATACTCTTCTTTGAGCTAAGGATTAAATTCCAAAGAGTCAGTAAACTCAGGTTGTATGTAAAATTCGAGTATACATGTAGAAACCTTAAAGTATTTCACCATATTCATAAAGTGTGGGTACCCAAAGCAAATGCAGTACTAATGTGAAACAAAGAAAGATAAAGTTATTATAAAAGTTCAAATTTATCACATCTAAGAAACTCAGCAGGATAATTTACAAGAGAGAAATATTTCTATAGATTTTTCAATAATTGTTTTTTATTATTGATCATTTACTAATAATTCCATAATTTTGTACCTAAAAGAACAATTATATAGATGGTAGGCATTATGGAAAAATACATTCAAAATATGTGCATGTGGTGAATATTTAACTTTGAAGCCTGAATGGGGTTACTGGTTATACAATGAAGTGCATCCTTTATTGGGGCTCTCAGGAATACACATATTTGAATAAGACAATACATAAATTCTCTTGTACTAATCACCTAGTTATGCTTCGTGTCTCAACGTATAAGTGAGTATACATTAATTAAGCCTCTAAATGCATGCTGATTTGTGTGTGTATAAAAATAAATTAAGAATATGCAGGTATCAAATAAAATGGTAAGTTTTCACCATCCCTAGAATTTATAGAACTTCTTTCTCTTGACAAATAGAGATAGTCAGTTGTGAACATTACTTTAACTCTTGACTTCATTTTATGTTTATACAGCATGAGGTATAATTTTTCTACTTGCTCTTTCATGGATCTGTAGTTATCTTTATTTACTTTTGTTATGAAAAATTTAATTCAACTATATATTTTTCTTTCTCAGAAATTTGGGATATAAGCAATCAATCTTTACACTCCATCGTGTTGTCATGAATAAATTAGTTGTCAAGTGAGAGGAATATCAGCTCAAATGCTTCATTGTGCAATATGCACATTATAATAGAAGAATTACCTTACTTGCTACTCATCTATCATGTTCAGGCAGTCTTTGAAAAAGACATAAGCAGATGTCAGACATCTGGAAGTTTCAGGTGACAGGTCATTTTGAGAGAAATAATTTATTTTTTTTAAATTTTTTTAACGTTTATTCATTTTTGAGACAGAGAGAGACAGAGCATGAATGGGGGAGGGTCAGAGAGAGAGGGAGACACAGAATCTGAAACAGGCTCCAGGCTCTGAGCTGTCAGCATAGAGCCCAATGCGGGGCTCGAACTCACGGACCGCGAGATCATGACCTGAGCCAAAGTCGGACACCCAACCGACTGAGCCACCCAGGCGCCCCTTGAGAGAAATAATTTAAACTTTGATGGTAAAAATGGAAATGTGTAGTTACTTTATGCTACCATGGAATTCTAAAACAAAAATAAAATAAGAATCTCCCTTCTTAAGGTTTTATATCTTTTTAATATACAGCTCTATGTTTTATAGGCTTTACAATGCATGACAAGGGAAAATAGAAAGAATGAGAGAGAAAGCAGGGTGAGCTATATGCGTTTTACCATGTATATTATCCTCAATGATTTTTTTAAATTTTTATTTATATTCCATTTAGTTACCATACAGTGTATTCATTTCAGGTGTACAATATAGTGATTCAACACTTCCATACAACAGTCAGTGCTCATCACAACAAGCGCACTCCTTAATCCCCATATTTTAAATTCTTCAAGACTAAATTAATAGACCTGAATGCACTGATTTTGGAAGAAAAATTCCACATCAGAAACTGGATATTTCTCTTTTTAATACTAAGTAATGATAACATTAAGTATGTTTGCTAGGAGGCCAGAAAAATAGGATAAAGTAATGTGAACCAACATTTATTAGCTGAACCAAATGCTTTACGTTAACTGAACTGAGTGGTTTATCTTACATAATTCTTTTACCGACCCTATAATACTAGACTTCAGTATGGTCTAAATTTCAGAAGTAATAATTATGAGGTCTATACATGTTAAGTAACATGTAAACAGTAATACAGCTAGTAAGTGCCCAAGATCTGGGATTTGAATACATTCATTCGCTCAACAAATGAGCTGAGCAGGTGCCAGTACACCGAGGATGCAAAGTCTTACTGTCATTGATTGTACGTTATACATTCTACAGGAATGTATACTGATAGCTAATAGACCAAGTGATGTTAAATAATAAGAAGAAAAAAAGTAAAAAGCAGATAAGAAATTAAGTGAACAAACTTTACAAATATGGGGGGGAAGAACATAACCTGCAGAGAAGCTGGCAAGTATAAGGCTCGTGTGTCAAGAAAATAAAAATGCAAGAAGCCAGCATTAAGACTTTGCTGGTGATGGATTAGGTGGGATACAAGATAATATGTGGCCTGGTCTTACAGGTCATAGTAGGGAGGGACTTGAAGTGTAGTCTGATATAGGAAGACACTGGATAATTTTTTATCAGAGGAGGGATATGTCTGTCATAGCTTACATTTTAAAAGAATCACTGCCAGCTGTCTGTAGAATTGGGATGAAAGAAGGGGTAAGAGAAGAAGAGAGGACAGAGGCTAACTAATTTCTGGGAGACAAAATATATTTGCATGTACAAAAATAGTAGTGATGAAATTGTTTAAAACTTTGTAATCATTTTGAAAATAATCTCTACAATTTTTCTATTGTTTTGGACACTGATGACAAATGCCAGATAAGAACTTTGATATGTTTTATTCTTTTTCTTTATTTCAGAGAGAGAGAGAGAGAGAGAGAGAGAGAGAGAGAGAGAAAGGGGCAGATGGAAAGAGAGAGAGAATCTTAAGCAGGTTCCATGCTCAACATGGTGCCTGATATGAGACCCAATCCCACAACCCTGGGACCATGACCTCAGCCAAAATCAAGAGTTGGACACTCAACCAACTGAGCCACCCAGGAGCCAAAAAGTTTGATATTGAAGTCTGGAGGACTACACCATAAAAATCCTGATGATAAAGACAGGGATTATAATTGGACCTCAGCCCTGGGTTTGGATGATATTTATTGCTTGGGGAAAGTTTGTAAGTATAGAATAGAGCCATGGACAAAACATTAGAGAACGACTGTGTTTAAGATCAAGCAAAAAAGGAGGGAATTGTAAAAGGAAGTTAAAGTTAAGTGGGCAGTGAGTTCAAATGGAAACAAATAGAAAGTGCTATCTTAAAATCAAAGAAATCTGATTTCTTTCTAATTGGCTAGGAATAGGAAGTAGTAGGAAGTGTGATTTCCTATAATTGGCTAAGTAAGGTGACAGAAGTTAGTTTATTTTAGTTGAATACCGTGAAATAAATGGTGGGTTTTGTTGACCATAACATTGAGAGTATCAACAGTAAAGTGAGAGACATAAAACAGTTTGAGGTGAGTTAAAGAGTGGAAATTTTGGGGACATCTTGGTGGCTCAATCATTTGAACCTACAACTTCGGCTCAGGCAGATCATGATCTCACAGTTAGTGGGCTCAAGCTGTGCGTTGGACTCTGTGCTGATGGCTCAGAGCCTGGAGCCTTATTCAGATTCTGTGTCTCTCTCTATCCCTCCTGTGTTCACACTCTGTCTCTCTCTGAAAATAAATAAATAAAAATTTTTAAAAATAAAAATAATCAAAAATCTAAAAAGTGGAAATATTTAAAAATTGTCTTTAAATAAAGATAACATCAACAAGACTGATATAACAGTAAACAAACTACAGGTTTTTATACCAAATAGTATTTGATAAAAAAAAAAAAAAAATCACCAAGGCTACCACAAGACCAAATGATTGGATTAAAAAACAATAGGCAATAGCTGATGTGGGGTGTGTGAGTAAGTTTATTTGTTTATGTTGGCTTTCTGTGGGGAGATGGTTAATTTTACACCCAATTTTGTAAGTGGTGGAGGACTAATTCTTAATAAAATGGCAATTTGTGTTATAAGGAGAGTGATTGTAAATTAAGGAGTAATGCTCTTCTGAAACCTGGAGGAAGTGGAGATTCAAAGAACAGAACACAAGTGGAGTGAATTTTCGTTTTTTTGCGGATAAATAAAGGGACTTTTTTCCTATTATAACAGAAGAGAAGAAAGAGAATGGGTGAACATGTAGGTAGGATCATAGGCATGGTAGGATGATGTCTCTACTAAATTCCTATGGGCTAATCTCTCAAACTTGTG
The DNA here is from genome assembly GCF_028749965.1 of Puma concolor. Lineage (NCBI taxonomy): Eukaryota > Metazoa > Chordata > Mammalia > Carnivora > Felidae > Puma > Puma concolor. The sequence goes on from NC_141667.1 coordinate 179,483,632, forward strand.
AATATATTACCTGTCCTATCAAAAGTTATTTTGAAGGTGTGATTAAGTTAAATTATTTTTTCATTACTTAACGTTTATTTATTTTTGAGAGACAGAGAGAGACAGAGCATGAGTGGGGGAGAAGCAGAGAGGGAGACACAGAATCCAAAGCAGGCTGTAGGCTCTGAGCCACCCAGGTGCCCCCTTAAGTTAAACTTCTTAAGATGAGGTGATTAACCTATAGGTTCCTAGTGGGCCACCTTTGATCACAAGGTCTTTGGAGGCAGAGAGGTAAGATAAAGAAATGTGAAGATGGAAACAAAGATCAGAGAGATGCTATTATTGGAAGAAGCCCTTGAGTTGGGGAATGCAGGCAGTCTCCAGAAGCTTAAAACCAATTCTCTCCCAATGCCTCCAGAAAGAATGTGGCCCTGATCCCATGTTAATTTTAGTCCCTGAAGACACACTTTTGGAGTGTAAGAGTGAAGACATCTCTACAAATGTAAGAAAATAAACTTGGGTTCTTTCAAGCCACTTAGCAGTAATGTGTTAGCCAGAGAAAATAAACACTTAGGGTTGATTGTGGGAAGATAAGGAGATAGCAACTAAGCACTTCTTGCAGAAGAAAGTATATCCTGAGAGGCACATAGAGGATTAGAGAATGGGAGGTAAGAGGACAGCAGAGCATGTATGAAAGTTTCATACAAAATTTGGAAAATTTAGCCAAAAAGGAAAAGCAATGGAGTTTCTCATGAAATTAGAGAGAAAATAGTCTTATCACGTCTATCGGCTTTACCAACCAATATTCATAGGCCCAAATGCAGAATAGAGAGGCATTTCTTTGACTAATCCCACATGGTTTTCAGTGCGGTAAAATGGAGTGACGGATGCACAAGTGATTTGAGAACATTGGCTGGAGATTGAGTTTTATGACGAGCAATGAATCATGACAAGAAGTCCTGAAGCCAGAAAAGGGTTGATAAATTGTGCTCCAAAAGGTGAAGTCAAGTGGTGTAGACCTGAATAGGTTGATGGTTTGTACAGAGTGGGAGGAATTGAATGCATAATTATAGAATGCAGTAATCAGAGTGGGTAGCTGTGAGAGACAGGGTCCAGGATTTTTGATGATTTACCAGGTTCATTTTACTTAGTGTAAAATCACTAATAATGTTACAGAATAATGTTTAGAAAAGCAAATTTACGTCAGGATCAAAAGTCTTCATTCAAGGAGAGTAAAATCACCAACAAGTCAACACTTGGCAACAAGAAAGAGGTGGAGAAGATGGTGTAAATGACATTTTCCAGATGGAGGTGACATTTTCCTGAAGGAGTAACTTTTCAGAGAGGAGGAATCAATGTTTGGACAGTCACAGTGAGAAACAAAAGATGATATTATTGCTGTCTATTTAATTGAGAATACACATGCAGATTTGACAAATGTTTACAAAACCAGTTGTTAAAAATAATCATTACTGGGATGATAAATGATTTTAAAAACGTCTCTTTAAAAACAAGATATACCACAACAAAGCACAACAATGTAACATCACTCAGATTTCCTTAATGTACCTATAATTTATTTTGACTACAGATTTGTCAAGAGAGCTATAATGGGAAAACTCTTCTGCCTAATAATCTGACAAGGCTCTGCTTTATCTATTATAAATATGTAAAAATTTCTTAAGGTATGATTGCAAATAGGTGCCATAGTATATTTTATCATAAGTTTTGATTTATATAGTTTTTCATAAGGGACCTTTGAGTACATCTACCAATTACAATACGGAAATTAATGCTAAAGTAATAAAACACACTCTTGGAAACCATTCCAAGCCTGCAGTGGAGTTTTTATCACACACACACACACACACACACACACACACACACACACACACACAGCAGCTTTGGACAGATATGAACCCAAAAGAATTATAGGAATCTTCAGGCAGGAGGCCCTCCACCAAAAAATGCTTTTCTATTAAATTTTGGCAGCCCAGAATTTGAAACCTGGGAATTTTTAGTAGACCATAAAACTCTCAATTAATTATATTAATTACAGCATTTTAATTAAAGCAATAATTAATCCTTGATGAAACATAAATCAATATCTCATTTCTAAACTAGGGTTATATACAATACAAGAGGGGATAAAGTTCATCAAGTAAAATGAGACAAATTTTAACATTAGCTCTGATTTTTGTTTTACAACTGAAATGGAGCTACGTTAACTACTGCAACTTTTGTAATCATGTCTGTAGGCATTGTTTTATGATTCATATAGCTAGGCCTTTTTTGTCATAGCATGTTGTTGCTTTAGTCTCCACTGGAGACTATGATTATGGTATAATCATTCTGTTTGAATTTCACGTTTATTTCTAAGGATACATCATGGATTACCTTGACAACGTGACAGGAAAGACAATATCCAAAGTAATTTCCAGAAAGACACATTAAAATTGATTCCTTTCAATTTAAGAGGTATTTGTTAAATTGGTTACAAATTTTATTTAGTGCTTTTAGGAGAAAATGGCTCAAGGACAATTTATGCTTCTGAGGGGCATATGCTTATTTTGCAGAAATACTACTGCCTTTATTTGGAGTCTGATTGGTTAAGCAGAGACACTATCATGAAGTTCTAAATAAGAAATTTGTAAGCTATAATAAATTCAAAGCAAAATGAACCAGATAATAGATATACAAAATTAGTTAAAGAGAACACAATGGCAGCAAGACTCAAGTGTATCCACATTTTACTGTATTCACTTCCCTAATCATACTAGTCTCTTTCTAGTTTCCCTGAAGCTTTTAAACATCATTTTACATATGAGTTTATTCCATAGCTGTATAAAGGATAAAAAGAAGGTTAATGTGAGGCTGTGTGTGACTTATCACCTTATCTCTCTGAACTTTATGTATAGAGTTCCAAGATTAAAAAGTCCTAGTTTTCTTAGTTTGGTTATTGGCATTACACACATGTATGAATGCATCCTTCTTTTTTTTTTTTTTTTTTTTTTAATTTTTTTTTTCTCAACGTTTATTCATTTTTGGGACAGAGAGAGACAGAGCATGAACGGGGGAGGGGCAGAGAGGGAGGGAGGAGGCACAGAATCGGAAACAGGCTCCAGGCTCCAAGCCATCAGCCCAGAGCCTGACGCGGGGCTCGAACTCACAGACCGCGAGATCGTGACCTGGCTGAAGTCGGACGCTTAACCGACTGCGCCACCCAGGCGCCCCTGAATGCATCCTTCTTACAGAGTATTGTCAGAGGAGCTTGCTTTCTTTCTTTTTCTTCCTTCCTTTTCTTTCTTTCTTTCTTTCTTTCTTTCTTTCTTTCTTTCTTTCTTTCTTTCTTTCTCTCCCTTTCTCTCTTCCTTCCTTCCTCCCTCTGTTCCTTCCTTCCTTCCTTCCTTCCTTCCTTCCTTCCTTCCTTTCATTCTGTCTTTCTGTCCTATCTTGCTTCCTTTCTTTTTTTCTTTCTTTCTTACATTGGCTGCCTCTCAACAATCAAGAAGATAATGACATACCCTAGCAACTGGCAGAATGAGATAAAAGGAGGGATTTATGACATTTCTATGCATTTTGGAACAGGATTCTATTGGTTGCTATTTTACCTGAGTTTTGACTCTGAAATGTTTACTTTTCAACTGAAAAACTGTGATTTTTTGTTGGTATGACACTGTTACGTGTAAACTTCCTTATCCCTATACAATCTTGTCTTGACTTGAAGCTGTTTTTTTATTTGTTTGTTTTTCCTGCAGTCTACTCAACAAGAGATCCCCAAATCCCTAGCCCTAAAGCTCCTGCAGTGGTGGAGTGTTTGGACTCAACAGCCTCCTCTCTCCTACAAACATGTCAGCTTTTCTGAGACCAATAGCACTGGCTCTGCAGTCTTCTCGGAGTCACTACTTTAATCTATTGAGCTTCTGGTTCCTCACCCCCACATTCATGTATGATGATTTCAGCTACTCTATTCAAAATTCCTCAGTGGCTTCTCATTGTATCTTTAACAAAACCTAAACCCCAAAGCTGGTATGATCAAGCCCCTTCCTACCTTTGCAACCTTATCTTGAACTTCCTCTTGCTCACCAAGCATTCCACATACAGGCTATTTTCCAGAACCTCAAATATGCCCATTTTGTCCCACCTGTGGGTTCTTATGTATACTTTTTCTCCTTGTCATCAGAGGCCAGATGCTTCTCTTTCTTTAGAACACAAGCTAAATTTCTTTCCCTCAGAGTTGAGGTGTAAGGGAGTCCATTTGTTCACTACAGTGAGACTGCTCTCTCCTTAATACGAAAATAATTTTTCTAATACTAGAGTTAGGGGATCTTCAGTTCTATCAGGAAAGCTGAGCATCTGTTATGAAGTCCAGTTCAAAATGCTCCAGTGTTCAATTACTCATAGCTAATCTACTTAACCATACAGTATTCAAAAGAATTTTGTGCTGTTTGTTGCAAAATACATCATGAAATATATTTTAATAATCTCAATATATGTGTTTTCTCCTAAGTGTTGGTTCATGATCAAAAAATTGGCTTATGTCTTTCTACAGTAGGGAAGATCCATTTGACTTTTACGAGGCAATCTGCCAGGACTCTGAGCCATCGGCAACCTTGAGACAACATTTAACTACTAGTGTCAGGCCCTAGAAACTGTTTATCAATCTCTTTCTTCTATTTGCCTTCAGGAGTGAAAGTAGTCTCCTGTTGTACATTGAACCACAATTTAAAACTCTCCTCCCCTTCCCTGACACTGCACTTTCCAAGAATGTTGCTGGCTTCTGATGTATTATATATAGCCTCTAGAGAAGAAGCAGTGTTTGTATAATCACAAATCACACAGTGGGATCCAAGACTCCAGGTGATTTTCATCTTGGCAGCTAAGCATATATGATATGCACTTCATTTTTACCTCAATGAAATGTTGAAAAAATATATGTAGACACATATTTGAATCACAAATATTTTGAAATTCATCCTATATTAAGCATTCTTGGCTTTTGTCCAAAACAAACCTTCTAACAGTGCTAGTCACACACATGAACCACTGCAGGTATGCAGGAACACATAACCCCCCAAGACACTTAAACTTACCTAAAAGAAGGCTTTAAAAATTTCTTCAAACTTGGCATGTTCACAGGGCAGTCTAGATCAAGTTAGCAATAATCTCTGCTTCCATGAAGAATTCTAGGATTTTTATTTAATTTGACATGTATCCAGTAACTGTACTTTAATACAGCTGACCCATGATGAGCCAAGGAAATTTATAACCCGGATACAAATGTGGCCCAGAAATACAAAGTAAAATTAAATTGAATCCCATACCATTCCACACTGTCTGGGCGTTCAAAAGTTGGAAGAATTCCTGAGGAGCATCTCTGTATTTTCTCAGGCTTTTTAAGCACATCTTTCCAGTGAGCTGTCTGATATCCCCACCCAGGCTCTGTTCAGAGCTTCAGAATTATCTGCCTTTCCCCATACCTTGTTAGTTCTGCACATATCCAATCTCTTGAAGTTTCATCTTCTATCCCAAGTAATTAAATAATTATTTTCCCCTGAACAATACTATTTTACTCTCTACAGAACGATTTAGCATCACCTATTTACATAATAAAATGTCTCCCAATTATCTTTCAATGAGTTATGTTAAAAATCATAGACTTTATTATTGTGACATGACTAGATTTTTAATAGACAAATCATATTCTCAGATTTTATTAATCACTCAATTTGTTACCATGTTTAATTCGGTAGTATCTTATTTAGGATATTAACATATTTATTTGTGAGATAGGTTTATAATTGTTAGATTGTGTTCATATGTGCTTTCAGTTCTTGCTTTTTATAAGCACAGGGCCCCAATCGGAGCAAGAAACAAGAACGAAAACATGATTACTCCCTTTCTCTCTCTTTCAGTCTCCATAAATGTCTCCCATAGGCAGAACTTAACTTGAAACTAACTAGAATATGGAAGGATGAGTGTGAATCTGAGACCCAAAGACCCTTATTTCTTTATCTTGTCACTGGACTGTAGTTTAAATGAACTAAAACATTCCTCCATCAATCTTCCCACATTTACTTTTTCCATTCTTATATTCCTTTTGTGCTCAGTTATTCTAGTTAATTACCTCGATGCAGCTTGGGTGGTCAGTGTTTTACCTTTTGCAGCATGGTTCAAATCTTCATTCTGGGGTAATCTTAGCCTTCAGGGGCCTGATTGCATTGGGTTGCTATAGTTTTTCATTAACATTATGACTGGAATGGCAGTACTATGAGGCAGAGAAGAACACACCACAAGATCCTGGCATAATCTTCCTCATATGCATAATGTAGCACATTTGAATAAGAAAAATAACCACTTTAGTCTATGCCACATTTCCTTCTTTCTTTTTTTTTCCTATTAGTCCTATGCTATGCTAAGACTACAATGGCTAGCAGTCAATCTAGACTTCTATATCAATGCATGCATGGCTGAATATCCTGTCAAAACAAAAATTGTACTGAACAAAGTTAGAGAGCAAGAGAGACTTTATTCAAAACTATTGCAATAGGAGAGAGACGCTGGAATCAGCCCGAGCTTAACTCCACTAAATACAAAAAGGTCAAAGAGATTTTAAGAGCTGGGGAAAGAGGAATCATAAGCCATTTGCATTTGCTAAGGGGATTTATTCAAAGGTAAAGTGAACTTTCTGCTATTTTCATGAAAGGAAGGAGTTTTACAAGTTGGAGGAAGGTGTCTTTCATAGTTAGTGCCCCACATTCATTCCCACAGAAACTAGGATATAAGGGGCCCTGTCCCTTTCATACTGCATTTCAAAGAGATGGCACCCAGGTCATTGAGAAAGACATGCCTGATTGCAAAACTGGCAAGACTATTTAAAAAATATTTATATTGTGGGACACCTGAGTGGCTTGGTTGGTTGGCGTCCAACTCTTGATTTGGGCTCAGGTCATGATTTTATGGTTCGTGAGTTTGAGCCCCATGTCGGGCTCTGCACTGGCAGTGCAGAGGCTGCTTGAGATTCTCTTTCTCCCTCTCTCTCTGCCCCTCCCGTGCTTGCTCTTTATCTCTCTCTCTCTCTCTCAAAATAAATAAATAATAAAAAGTTTTAAAAAAAGATGATTTATATTGCAAAGAGGTAGCTTAAGAAAGAACAATTTGAAATTTTCTAAAATGAATGTTCTCAGAAAGGGAATTTAGAACCTAGATTCAGAAAAAAGCCTGTGTAAAGTTCAGTCTATCTGGGGGGAAGGTATTAAAGCCAATGTGTCAATGCTGATGGAATCATTTCTGCATTAAATACTAACACCTGTAAATAGGAAATTAAATTTTTGTGCCTCTCCTGCATGTACTCTTTGATACATGAACTAAATGTCATTGGTATGGAAGAAACAATTATTTGCTGGTGACCGGTTTAGAACAAATGCTGTGTCCTGAACCAAAGTTGACAGGACAGTGACTCTCATTGCACCTTGTTGTCCATTCCAGTAACTGTGAGAGCTGGCCAATGATACATGAAAGCTGGAGTCATCATGCCCACTGAGGACTCAGGGCTACTTCAATGGCTATGACCTCCCAACTGTACTAAGGGATTCCAAAATACATCCTTTTATGCTCCTTTCAAGGATGTTGTCCTTCTTCTTACCAATAAATTGCCCAGTATTGGCAGAAACCCCTGGCCCTTGTTGGGGGGTCTTAGTTAATAGTTGGGTAAACCAGACATACATGTTAAAGTGAATTCCACACCACAGTTTCTTTAACTCTTTAGATTCTTTATTCTGGAAATACAATATCAAATACAAGTTTAGTGTTAGCCATATATGGAATTTTCAATTTTGTAGTAGCCACACTAAAAAACAAAACGAAACAAAACAAAACAAAAAACATTTTGGAGACACCTGGGTGTCTCAGTCGGTTGAGCATCTGACTCTTGATTTCAATTCAGTTCATGATCTCACGGTTTCTGAGGTGGTGCCCTGTGTGCTGAGCCTGGAGCCTGCTTAAAATTCTCTCCTTTCTCTCTGTCCTTCCCCCTACCCCCTGCCAATAAATAAATAAACATTAAACATAAATTAAAATGAAAAATACACTTTAAAAATATTTAATATTCTCTTTAATTCACTACATTAAAACAATTATAACTCCAACATGTAATCAATATAATCTCTATTAATGATCTTTTGCTTTTGTTTTGCACTAGGTCCTCAAACTCTGATGTGTATTTTACACTTAAACCACATCTTGATTTGGAGGAGACACAGTACCTTGATAGATACATTTAGCTAGTGGATACTGTATTAGACACAATAGTACTTGACTATACCCAGAAATCTCTGGTAATTTAATCTCATGCTGAGTATACCACCACTAAATCTGTTTCAGAGATCTAGATGAAAGACGGAAAGAAAGAGATTCCTAGTTGCTAGATGTAATACTTTGAACTTAACATTTTCTTTCCTCCCATCTTAGTTTAGCAAACTCGTCCACAAATTACCCATGGCTTGAGGATATGGATTTGAAAACCATGAAACACTTTTGACATCTCAGGTTCAACTTCTTAACTGGCACACTGGGATATGCTGGCATCTGAATGTAATTATAGATCAACACTCATTGACAAGAGATAGGAATGAAGAAAACTGACAGGCACTTGAAAGGTAAGTACCTAAATTAAAGTCTTAATGGACTGCCAATTAAGGCAAGACAGATTTCATCAGACGGTGGAAGAGGAACTGTCTCTGCTGTCTAGAAAGGCTCAGTGGAATGTGGAATCTGTGGACCCCAGAATTACCTAAATGTCATCATTCCAATTTTCAGGTGTCATTTTTTTTTTTCAATGAGTAACTTTACCAAAGAAGTCTGTGCATTCAACCTACATAACAATTTATCATGCACTAGTTAACAAATTCATTGTAAGGTTTTAGGCAATACGGTATATTTTTATGATAGTTTTGAAACTTACTGGTTTTGTCTCTGTACCTTGATCATTGAACTGAAAGAATCCCGTTGTTTTCTTTCTTCGATTTTTCAGTGCTGTGAGAAGCAAGAGTTTCAGAACCCTTGTCTTTTGCATGCCCAGTACAAGCATTATGTTAGTCAAGTGCTTCGTCCTCCATAGCTATGCCTTCAGTAGGCATTTTCTTCCAGGTAACCACAGCTGATGATTTAAGTGGCAGTTTTGACATTATGTGCCCTAAATTACGACAGTTCCACTCTCTAATGTTAGTCTCATCCTCATTGCTTTAAACCTAAAGCAGGTCAGACAGCCCTAATCCTAAAATGTTATCCTTGAGGTCTGGCTGTTTGCCACCATGTTTGGTACTGATTACTGAGTCACTCAGGTTCCAGCTGCAATTCAATGTGTTTTAACGGGAAAAAATTAATACGATGGAATCTTCAAAACAACATCATCAACAACAACAACAACAACAAAGCAAAGAAATTAGAACCTAAAATATTTGAGCTAGTCAAAAGAGAAGTAGAAACTAATTACATATAGCATATTACAATTGTGAGATAAGTAGATTTCCACTGATACTTAATGCTTTTCTTATTATAAATGATACATTTTTATTATAATTTAATGTAATTATATTTATTAGCATTTTCAGGGTGCCATGAATCTTGAGATTGATATGTGTTTTATTTGTATTGTTGCACTGATCATTCAGAACCATACAATATTAGTACTTGTACAATGACTTCTTTCTCAATAAAAACATCAGGAATTTGGTGGTAAAGCCACCTGGCCAAGGTCAAACAACTGTTAGGGCTGAACCAGGGCTTGAAGCTTAGTCTCCCTTCCTGAATAACCACCCCCCCACCTTGTTTTCAACTGTCATATAATACAGTATCTCAAAATATAAAACTTCCAGCAGTATCCCAGAAGTCACTAAATTTTGATAGAATAGCCAGCACATGCAAGGCTGATATAAACAGATATTTAATATTTGTCTCTTCTGGTGCCATGCATAGGTTAATCCAAGAAGAAAAATGAAGGTCAGAACACATTCAAGTATTTTGACTTAGAGGCTACTTACTATTTCACTGTGACCATTGTAGATAATATTCAAAGGAAATTTCTGATGTTCATTCCTTTCCTTGCAGGGTATGCAATAGCCATGGAATATTATTTTCTTGAGATCAATTGGTTGTAGTCTTTCCTGAAAGGAGAGAAATGAACAAAGTGACCATATGTGTTCTTTTAAGATGCTTTGAATTAATTTGCAATTAATATTTTAAAACTCGAAAACCCACATACAGAGAAATGCTGATATCATAAGCATACCTCTAAACATATTATTGTAAGAAAACCCTTTATAAACTTCATCCAGATCATGGATCAGAATATTCCCTGCACTGCGGAAGCCTCCCTCTTGTCTCCTCCCAACACCACCCTGTTTTTTCAAAGGTAACCTTGTACTGTCTTCTAATTTCATAATACATTTTGCATGACTTAAAACTGTATATGAAGGAATTGTATAATGTATATTCTTTTGAATCTGGCTTCATTGATTAAGTATTATGTTATTTATTTATGTTGTTTACATCTCTAGTTAGCTGATTTACTTTGATGTCCAGTATCCTACAGTACAATTACCACTATTTATCCATTCTATTGTTGATGAACATTTGGGTTGTTTTCCATTTCTGATAATTATTAATAGTATTTGGATAGGGGGGCACCTGGGTGGTTCAGTCAGTTGAGGATCCGACTTCAGCTCAGGTCATGGTCACACAGTTCGTGGGTTCAAGCCCCGCATCAGGCTCTGTTCTGACAGCTCAGAGGCTGGAGCCTGCTTCTGACTCTGTGTCTCCCTCTCTCTCTGCCCTTACCCTGCTCACGCTCTGTCTCTCTATCTCTCTCTCAAAAATAAATAAATGTTAAAAAAATAATATTTTGATAGAAACTCTCATTTGTATTTTTATGAATGTGTACACACATTCCCATTGGGTATAAACATGTTCAATTTAGCCATAATATTTCTAAGAATTTTATCAACTGGAAGATTTTGACTCCCATTGATAGTGTTTGAGAGTTCCTATAGATCCATATCTTCAGCAGCACTTAGCTTTGCCAGTATTTCCCTTAGAACTATTTAAGTGAGTGTGTAGCTGTCTCTCATTCCTCTTTCTGAACATGCATTTACATGATTGTTAATATAGTTGAGCACCTTTTTACATATATTTTTGGCTAAGCATCTTTTGCCCATTTTTCAGTCAGGTTGTCTTTCTTGATTTACACAATCATATATATATATATATATATATATATATATATATATATATAATATTAGCCTTTTATCAGTTATGTGTTTTTCAAATATTATCTCACATTTAGTGACCTGCATTTCCATTCTTTTAATTTTGTGTTTTGAAGAAAGAAATTCTAATAAAGAGCATTTGGAGTAATGTTATAATCTTAGTGAGAGTGTAAATGTGGTTTCTAAAGAGCAGTTTTCATGAATGACTTACCTAATAAGTATTCTGAATTTGACATTTCTCTTTTATATAAGAAAATTATCTACTAACTGCCCAAGGTGGCTCAGTTTCTTGACCGTAATTGGGAAGTCTCAAGGCTTTAAGTCACAACACTTATAAAATCCAAACTGAAAAGAAATTCTTTCAATGAATACCTATATCTACTAATTCTCCTTCCCTTTGAAAATTACAATTGTTCCTATATTAGTGGTTCAAGTTGAATTTTTGTTAAAAGAAATTTCTCTTACACCCAAGAGGAATTTGTTCCCATAGCAACAGCATAATATATTTTGTTTATTCTTCTAGGCTGATAGCACTGCAGACTTTAGGTTTTGACTGATACTGATCTATTTTATTCTTCTTTGTAAGCTAAGGAATGTGCATTGCTCAATTTCACAGGAGACTAGACCCTATCAATTTCCACTACTTTCAAAATTTCCAACACTTCCATGTGATATTTTGAAAAGTGTGTCCCATTTCAGATTACTTCTGGGAAGTTGAGACTTTCTGTTTTCTTATAGGCTGAAAATCTTTGTGATAGTGGTGTTGTGAAATATATTTCATCTTATTCTTTCCTGTGCAGAAAACAAGTGATACGCAATTTCTTGGTCTCTTAATCCACTCTAATTGAGATCCTAATAATATTGATTTTATGCTTTTCCTGAGCATATTATTTTATCTTTTTAAATTTAATCTTATAAGGAGGTGTGTGTGTGTGTGTGGGGTGGTGGTGTTTGAATTAGAAGTTAATTCTAACGCTATTCTCTGACACTGGAAGTGAAAAGACATTTCACAGTTTTTTGGGTGACATCAGATGATCTGAGCGTATTACAGAATTTCCTCATAGGAAAGATTTCCTTTCACTTCAGTCACTTGAAAAAGCCAATATTATAACATTAATTAACCAGAATCATGAATCAGAATAGGAGACAGAAACACAATACAAAGCAAGTATCAATCATGGCATAGTTGTTTCATTCCCTGCCAGAGTTCTCAGTTTCTTAAATGGTAAATCAATCATACATGTTTGAAATGAATTATAAAGGAGGAAGAAGATTATTAAAGTGTAGTGCATATTTTGACAGCAATTCCACGATTAACCTTTAGTTTTACAAATAAGCCTCTCTTCAATGAGATCATTGCACAATGTTACACAACACATAAAATGAGAATTTAGAATTCAGACACTGTCTTGTAAGACAATGGATCCCACACATGATGTTGTCAGTCCCCTCTAGGCCTTTTGACGTGATCTTGAACATGGTATTTGACCAGATTTTAGGAATTCTGTGGACGCTGTAGTTGATCCTTACCATGACTAGAATCTGATACTTCTGCATACTGTTGCTGGAACACTCACACAACAAATCAATGTCTTCTTTATACAATACAGTTATGTTTGTGTGAATTAATAGTACATCAAAATTATATCAGTTAGTTTAAGAAGATTCTTGATATCAGGACAAGGCAGAGGCAGGTCATGAATTCGCCCTTATTTGTTGTTGCTATTTTAGACTTAATTTTGGGGGGCAGTTTTAAGTTCACAGCATAATTGAAAGAAAGGAAGGTACAGAGATTTCCTATAACCCCTCTGCCCCTACACATACATAGCCTCCCCCATTATGTACATTCCCCCACCAGAATGGTACATTTAAGACTGATGAACCTACACTGATACATCATAATCACCCAAAGCCCTTAATTTACATTACTGTTCACTCCTTGTGCTATATATTCTGTGGTTCTGGACAAATGTATGATGGCATGTGTCCATCATTATCATACCATGCAGAGTATTTTCACTGCCCTAAAAATCCTCTGTGCTCCACTTCTTTACCTCCCTCACCCACCTCCAACAACCACTGATCCTTCCGGTCTCCATAGGTTTGCCTTTCCCAGAATGTCATACAGTTGTAATGATACAATATGTAGCCATCTCAGATCGCTTTCTTTTACTTATTAATATGTATTTGAAGTTAATCCCTGTCTTTTTTATGACTTGATAACTCATTTATTTTCAGTGCTGAATAATATCCCACTGTTTGGATGTTGCACAGTTTATTGATCCATTCACCTACTGAAGGACATTTTGGTTACTTCTAAGTTTTGCCAGTTATGGATAAAACTGCAATAAACATCTGTGGATAGGTTTTTGTGCAGACATATGAATTTCCTTTTAAAATATTTGCTGTAGCCTACATTCCAATTTAAAAGGCTACTTCTTATACGTACTTTTGTGGGAAGGCTGGGTCATTGGGGTAGAGAATTGTTAGTATGTAGTGTGTAATACTGAAATATTAGAGAAACTGAAGATTGGTGAATGAGAACCAATTGCTAATGAAGTTAATCCTGCAGTCATCTAATCAGGTAGGCATCAAGATCAATTGTCATAAAATTTTACCTTTAGTAAAATTTATGCTTTTCCAAGAGGTGGTCACAGTACAAATAATAAAATGAAAAACTAGTGATGTGGCAGGTAGAAAATAAGATGGCCTTCATGACCTTTGCCCTGCTGTATTATTCCTGTGCTTATATTGTATTATATGGCAAAAGATAGATTTTCTCAGTGAGCCTAATGTAATTACTCAATTCTTTTAGAAGCAGAGTTTTCTCTAGCTGTGACAGAAATCAGAGATGTTATAAGTGTGTAAGATTCAGTGCACTCTGCTGGTTTGAAGAGAGGGGTGGACTCACAAGAACAAAGATAGGCAGCTTATAGATGCAAAGAAGAGACCCCAAATGACAAACATCAAAGAAATGGTATTTCAGACCTATAAACCACAAGCAACTGAATTGTTCCAATAATCATAATAAGCTCTGAAGAAGATTCTTCCCCAGACCATCCATATATAAACCTAGCCCACTCCATAATTTGACTTTAGCCTTCTATAACTGGAAAACAGAAAACCCAGCTAACTACCGAACTTATGACTTGCAGAAGTGTTGTTGCAGGCTGCTAAATTTATGGGAATTTGTTGCACACCAGTAGAAAATTAATACAATTTTCATTCCTGGAAATGGGTACTGCATTAATGAGTTCTTTAAATATGAAAGTTTTTTGGGGAAATGGTCAGCAGGGAGAGACTGGAAAAATATTTATTTATTTTTTAAAGTTTACTTTTGAGAAAGACAGAGTGAGAGACAGAGTGTGAGTCGGGGAAGTGGCAGAAGAGGGAGACAAAGAGTCGAAGTAGGGTCCAGGCTCTGAGCTGTCAGCCCATAGCTCTGTGTATGGCTGGAACTCACGAACAGAGCCATGAGATCATGACCTGAGCCGAAGTCAGACACTGAACCGTCTGAGCCACCCAGGAGCATGATAACAAGATTATATTTCCTTGAACAAATGGTTACTAGAAATAGGGCACTAAAGACATTGATGTTGAGGGGTCGGAAGGAAGTTAGACGCACATTATTGGAAACTTGAAGGAAAGGAGAGATCCTTTGACCTCTGCCTCTGAGATCAAACCACCTTCTCTCTGACTCTGATGCTCCTGCCACCCTTATTTAAGGATTTCTGTGATAACATTGGGCGCGTCTGGATTAGCCAGGATGACCTTCCCATCAGAAAACCTTTAACAATCAAATTTCCATTGTCCTTTTTTCCATATAAGCTAACATATTCAGTTTCCAGATATTAAAACATGGACGTGTTTTGTGGGTGGGTGACATTCAACCTATAGCAATATACCTTCTGGCCCTCAAAGATTCACATCCATCCCCAATATTCACACAAAATAACTTCAACCCACCCCCAATATTCCTCAGAAGGCTCAACCCATTACACCATCAACTCAAGGTACCAATCTCATCTAAATCTCATCAGCTTCAAAGTCCCAAATTTCATTATCTAAACAAATTAATTCAGGTTTAGATAAAGTTCTGGATATAATCCATCCTGAGGCCCAAGTCCTCCATATCTCTTGACCTGTGAATCTAGAAAACAAGTCATTAACTTGAAAAATACAATGTTGGAACAGGCATAGGAAATTCCCATTCAAAATTGGGGAAAACTGAAAGAAAAAAGGAGTCATGAGTCCTGAGCAATTTTGAAACCCAACCTGGAAACATCTGTTAGGGCTCTTATTTTTTCAGCTTTATTGAGATATGACTGATAAATAAAATTCTTGCTCTGAGCTCTCAGAATAGAGGCCATCCTGGTGACATCTTGACTTTAACCCTGTGAGATCCTAAGCAAAGTACTCAGCTAAGCTTGCCAGAATTCTGATGTAAAGAACTGTTAGATTCTGGAGAATTTTATAGTGACTTTTAGTAAGGATCTTTTTTTTTTGTAAATGTTTATAATCCATCTATTTAATAACCTGTCTCAGAGTTTTATTAGGTTTATCATTTATAGGTTGCAGAATATGTTTTCTTATTTCTAAAATAAAATTTTAAAAGAACTGTAACAAAATAAAAGAGTGTTGTTTTAGCCCACTTGATTTCTGTTAATTTTGTTATGCAGAAATTGAAGATTAATATATGGGCAATAAATGACATGATTTAGTGACATCTCGGATACCATGGTCATATAGCACCCATTTTGGGTATTCCTCTCAGGGAATCATTCTGATTCCAAAGTATCATTCTGTAAATCATAATAGAGTTTGAAAAGTCTCATGAAAATGTGGTTTCAAAATATTCTTCAGTGTCTTTGATTTAGTATCTGGCTGTTACATAACTGTATAACCAGTTTGTTGCGAACTGCTGTGGTGGGAGGCAGGGTATAAGATGTCATTGAAGAGGATAGAAATATTCAACATCAGTGGCATAGATACTGGTAATCCCTAGAAGACTTGCACTCACCCTCCCCTGTAAAATGATATTTTATTAGTTAGGGAATTTTGAGTGAATTAGTGTTTACTAAAAGCCAAGAGAGAAAGTCAGCTCAAGGTCTCAAAAAAATAATTCTGTAATCCTTGTTCAGAGAGTTAATCCTGATGAACATTAAAGATATATGCCAGGGATACTGGGGAACGATATATTGCTATAACTCAATGGATGCTAATGATAATTGTGTTTCATGTAAAAATGATGTTTGAGACAAAGAATTGAGAACAATAATAATGTACAAAATTTAACTCAGAATAATTTTGAGTTTCTCCAAATATAACTTAATAAAATGTAATGGAGTTCCAAGAGTTAGCCCTAACCTCTATTGAAATTTTTTTAAAATGCCTATTTAAAATAGTTGGAGAAATGCAGTGTCTGAGTAAGAATTTAGTATAGCTACAAAAGATTCTGAAAACCCATTGAGATTCACAATACCAGGGCTCTTTTTTACATACAAGAAATTTCTGAAACTAACCAGTGGTGATGTTTTAGTATTTTTTATTTAAAATCTATTTGAAGTATATAGATTCTGTTAATTTATTTACTTTTTTCAGGAAGTTATTAAAATAATCTAACACCTTAAAACTACAATCTTTATTTGGAATAAAATATCTCACACTGCTCATATGTTAAACTGTTGAGTTTTAAAGGAATATTAACAAATCATTTATAGAAGATTAAAGAAAGTTTTAAGAAGTTATTAAAAGTAAATTTTTGTGTTCTTTAATCATTCTGGTTTTACAGTAAAATATAATTAGAGTTACTTCCTGAAAAAAAAAGGCTAATAATATAAGCTGTAAATACTAAACAATGCAGTAAAATTGAAGAGATGCAATTAATGGATTAAAGGGATTTGAAGAAATTAACAATTTGTCAATAAAATCAACAAATAGCTCCCCCCCCATTAGATCATATAAATATTAGACTAATAATGCTACTGCCTGTTATCTTTAAAAATAAATCTCAGGCTGGGGCACCTGGGAGGTTCAGTCGGTAAAGTGGCTGACATCCGCTCAGGGCATGATCTCAGGTTCGTGGGTTTGAGCCCCGCTTGGGGCTCTGTGCTGACAGCTCAGAACCTGAAACCTGCTTCAGATTCTGGGTCTCCCTCTCTCTCTGCCCCTCCCCCACTTGGGCTCCGTCTCTCAAAAATGAACAAACGTTAGTTTGTTTTAAATAAATAAAAAGTAAAATTAAATCTCAGGTTAAACCAGAAAGGCAACGTGTTAGTGTGTTACAGTTTGTGAAAAATCACTTTGTGATAAAATTCTGCTTCAGACCCTATTGTCAGTGATGTACATTTATACACATTTGACTGGATTGACTATGTTACTCAGTGAAACACATGACTGACTAGACTTTTTTGGAGGTAATGTTAACAAAAAAAATTAACAAAATAGCATAGTTAAAGAACCTTCAAGAATACTTGATTCTTAGTAGCTTTAACTATTAGATCTGTTAAGTTTTCCTCCCTTAAAAATAAAAAGAATCCATAGTACTCCTCTTTATTATGGCCAATCTAGTTAGGTAATATATCTTTGAAAAAAATAGGCACATTTCACATCACCTCTTTCTCTCATCTCTGTATCTATATGTCTACCTGTCACTGTCTCTTTTCTTTCTTGCATTGTTCTTAAAGAAAAGTGACAAAACTACTTTTTTTTTAATTAAAAAAATCAATTCCAGTAAGTTGGTAGTAATTATAATAACTTCTGAAATGGGAAGTTCATATAATAAACAATAACAAATTACCATTATTTATCAATCAGGTACAAAATAAAATTTATTGGAACTAGAATATTTCCTATACACAAAATTTTATTATGCTCAGTAATTAATATAATCATACTATGCTGATCTAATTAAAACTGAGATTTTTTTTTACATATATGTGATAAATGCATTCCAAAACATTTAAGTGATAAAAGAAAGGAAATTAATCTTTCATAAAAACAAAAGTGCTTACTTAATATATTATATAATGATATCAGGATATATTATTAGTAGAAAAAGCACGTGTATGTTTTCTACTGTGAAATTATTAGCTTTCATTGAGTGACTCGTTTAATATAAATTGTTTAGGGTAATGGATTCTACTATTTCCACTGAAAATGCACTGTGAGCTTAACTATTACTTCTTACCTAGACTTAAAGGGAAAAAGCTATTTACTTAACTTGAGTTAGAATATGTTAACCTGGGGCGCCTGGGTGGCTCAGTCGGTTAAAGCGTCGGACTTCAGCTCAGGTCACGATCTCACTGTCCGTGAGTTCCAGACCCGCGTCGGGCTCTGGGCTGATGGCTCAGAGCCTGGAGCCTGTTTCTGATTCTGTGTCTCCCTCTCTCTCTGCCCCTCCCCCATTCATGCTCTGTCTCTGTCTCAAAAATAAATGAACGTTAAAAAAAAATTAAAAAAAAAGAATATATTAACCTGAAGCACTGTGGTTTGGACGAGAATATGTAAAACTATTTTATGAATTGGTTGAAACTGATGGCATTAAGTTGTAATCTTATATATGTTTATAGAATGGGAATGACTTAGGTGTTTGTTCTAGGTCAAGAAATTTTCTGATAATTATGTATCAGAAAAAATTACCTCCTTTTTACTTAGATCTTCTATCATATGGTGGGATGAAGAAGCATTATAGCCTAACAAAGGTAAGCACAAGTTCCAGTCAGAAATTACTTGCGTTGGAATCTCACCTCTTCCACTTAGTGGCTATGTGATCAGGGACAGATCCGAGTATCTCTTCAGAAGGGTCTCTTTCAGCTCTATTGTCGCTCTCTTATTTCTTAACATGTTTAAACAAAGAGACTTGCGTTTCCGTTTGACAGTGGATTCCACATATTTTGTTGCTGATCCTATTCATAAGTTAGTATGTATGAAAAAAATCCTTGGAACTATGCCTGGCATGGAGTGGCAATTAATTCAACTCTCAAATTCCTCAAGTTCTGAATATGTTTACTAGGAAGTCAGTTACATATATTGCTATTATAAGGCACTTGGCACTTTTTATTCCTGAGTACAACGTGCCTCTAATCTCCTGTGTTGTTAACAAATTCTTGCTCATCAACATCCTCTTTCAGTAGCTACTGTATTAATGCAAGTAATCAACTTGTTAATATGAATACTTTTGGATTACAAGAAACAAATTTTAATTTCATTTCTTATTTGTCAGACAGTACTCCTTGCTTAACTATTTGTGTGTGTGTGTGTGTGTGTGTGTGTGTGTGTGTGTGTGTTTATATTTAAATGCAAAGTAAATCCAGGAGGATTTAAGTTGTTAACCTGAAAGATGTTTCCCAGTGAATGACGAAAATGTTAGTATATCATTATTAAGACTCTTACTTGACCTCTTAATCTTTTAATCATCTTCAAATTCTTAAACTAATACCTCTGGGATTTTTTTTGTTATGAGAGTAGAAAAAAAAGGCACTCAGTCTTTCTGATTTGTGTCTATAAATAGTTAATTTTATTCATTAAATGTAAGACCTGTAAGAGCAATAAATATGTTATTTTTGTCATTGCTGAAATATTTATGTTTATTTATTTACAAATAATAATAGATCAAGGAGTATTTGGGGATGAATAAATTGGTGTACTGAAGACAAAATGTAGGGGCGCTTGGCTGGCTCAGTCTGTAGAGTCTGTGAGTCCTGATTGCGGGGTTGTAAGTTTGAGCCCCACACTGGGTATAAAGATTACTTAAAAAAATAAAATCTTAAAAAACAAGAAAAGAAAATGTAGATTATCTATCAGCCAGCCCAGGTTTTCTGGATGGAACTCCTGCAATCACATATCCTCACCTTTAATATGGCACATAGCAAGCCTTTTCAAGCTTCATTCACTGACTTTTCTTCAGTTCAGTAGTATTTTCTTCCATTATATCAGTGGTCATTGTTTTTAGCACAATTGTTCTAAATTTCCATTAAAAATCCCCATTGTTTAAAGATTTCAGCTTTATTTGTTATGGGAAATTGGCTACATAAAAGTGTTGGAAGAAACGGTTTGTTGGTGGAGCCAAAGGAGAAAGGGAATTATGAAAGAGTAGAAGGCAGGAAGAGCTCCTTACGTGCCTTGGCTCAAACACATGACTTGCATGTGTCCCTCAGATTCTGGACACTCAGCCACTCTCACTGAAACTTGTTGGGTTAGAATAGCACTGATGCTATCGAGGAGGAAACCAGCGGGCTGATGTTGCTGAAGACCCCTGCAGCCTCTGCCTGCTGCTGTTGTTCCTGGAAGATCAATCAGGAGCAGAAATTGAAAAGAAATGGAAGGAAACCATGAAACAAAGAAATCATTTTCATTGATTACAGAAAAAAAAAGCCATTTTTTTGTCCTTTTCCCTGTTAATGTGTCATTTTCCCTCTCTTTAGGTTCACATATTTTCCTTTGGTTCACAGAATGCTTCTTACTCAATATTATGTGAATGTTTCTCAAGTTTTATTGAAAATTAAGTGACTTTTATGTAATAATCGAATTTCTAGGTTTGGGAGTCTAGATCTCATTAAACAGATCATTCCTGCCATCCTTTGAAGTCCCTTTGTAGGCCATTAGATAGATCATCAAATAATCAAGTATAAAGTAGAGAAGAAAAACATCCTGTGGTAGTGAGCACTCTATGGAGAATTAAAATAATGATACAATACATAGTGGCTTGTTAGCTATCCTAGATGAGGCAAAGAGGACAGACTCTCTGAGAAGCTAATATTTTATCTATTGTTTGGGGGACAGGAAGGATCCAGATATCCAAAGACAGAGGTACAGATTGTCTTAGGAAAAGAGAAGAACAATTGGAAATATCAGAAAGCAAGAACAAGAAAAAAAAAAAAAAAAGAAAACTGGCTTTCTCAGATGACCAAAAGAAGGTTGATGTGCCCATGTAGGGGTTAGGACTTTAACCATGTAGGTTAAAGCCATGTAGGACTTTAACCAATTTAAAGAATCATTCTCATTTAAATATGATGAAAACTCATTGTATTTTTTTTAAGCAGAGGAATGGCTTAATAAAAAAAAAAACAGACTGGAATTTCCATTGATTTAGAATACAGTAGAAGTAATGAAATATCACTTACAATACTAGGTTATCAAAAGAGTGTGGCTTAACTTGCAAGCTTTCTCTTCTGCTTCTAGGGAAAACGTCTGTCATGCTATATATAAGCTGCTCTATGGAAAGCCCTGTGTTGTGTGGAATAGAGAGAGCCCACTGGCCAGTAGTGATGAACTGAGGCCCTTAGTACCACATCCTGAACTGAATTCTACCAATAATTATGTAGATGATTTCAGAATTAACCTCAGTTGAGCCTTAGACTTGAACTCAGTTAATGTCCCCTGTTAAGATTTCAGATGAGGCTGTAGCTCTGGCTAAAAGCTTGACTAGAGTCTCATGAAACTCTCTGATTCAGAGGCACCAAACTAAGTCACACCTGCGTTCCTGATTCACAGAAACTAGGATAGAGCACATTTTTAAACCACAGTGTTCTGATTTAATCGTTTTGTTGATTAAATCATGCATATCAGCAGTGTGTATGTATGCATGTATAAAGATTTGAGATTTAATATAGTGGCATATTGGGATAAAACAGTGTATATAAGTGTACTATATCTAAATTTTGGAAGTTCTTTGTAAAAATATGATTGAAATATCACTAGCCTTAGTTAATTCAAATGATGAGGTTACCACATTTCTCATGGTCTCGTAATTTATTGAGTGGTCAGAAACTTTTGATGTGCCCCTGGTTAGAAAATATTACTGTATCAGTCAGTTTCAAGTTTCATTTCTGGATACATGAAATGGAAAATTTTTAAGTATTTCAGAACTGGCAATGGGTTTATATGTTAAGGTATAAAGAAAGATTATGATTTTCTTTATGCATGAAAATATAATAAAAGAATGCTAGGTGAATATAGAAACCAAAAGAGAAAGGAAAACTTTGAAGATGAAGGAGACAGTTTATAGCATAAGCATGACAAAAAGAAGCAGACAGATAGCAGTAAGCAGTCATATTAATAGTGGAACATTAGTGGAAAGATTTATTAACTGCTGCAGTTACTTATTGGCTTAGAATGGCCTTAAATCTTCCAGGGCTTGTGACTTGTATGTACCGTCTATGGACTTTGAAAATGTTATCCTCTAAAGGAAGTTTTGAACTGAAATACAATACAGGTCACATAAATAATTTAATTTTTCTAAGAGCCACATTAAATAAAGTAAATGGAACAAGTAGAATTTATTTTCATATATTTTATGTGATGTATTTTTCCAAAACATTATCATACCAATATGTAAGCAACATAAAACTTATTGATTGAGATGTTTTATATTCCTTTTCTCCCCCAAACTAATGTGTATTATAGCATACCTCAACTCAGACTAGTCGTATTTGAAGTACTTAATATTTACTTGTGGCTAGTGGCTACCACAGCTTAGCCCTGTGTACCATTCCACACATGTTTTAAATAAAATCACACACATATCATTTATTATGACTGAAGTTTGTTTCTTGGAAACAAAAGAGCCTACCTAAAATATAAATCAACTATAGCTAATTGAGTTCATGTGGATTATTAAAAAAAACCTGGGTTATATTTTAGGACCTGTGTTTTTTAATATTTTTGTAAATTACTTGATTAAAGATGAAACACAATAAACTGTTAATAAAATTTCCCATGACAATGAGAATGTGAGGATGATTCCAAATCAGAATTCCTAAGGGTTCAACAAGACTACATTACATCTACCAAGTCCATATTTGGTAGGAACAACTGTAAAGCTCCAAATTAATGTTTAAACTGAGCTTTATAATGCAGGACAGGAAAAGGCATAGCTTATGAGCATCATTTAGAGCAAACACAGAAGTGTTAGCTGATGTAAAATTATGATAATCTAGCAATTTTATGGTTACAGTTCCCTTGGTAACAGTAAGAATAGCTGGAGAGAAATCATGACGATAGCTCTGGCTGATCTAGACAGACCGTATCTGGAAGGGGGTTCTCGGTTTTCACTGAGACACATTAAGAAAGATTTGAAAGCTGGATAGTGGAGTAACTAGCCTAGAGTAGGACTCAAACCACATTTAAAGATAAATGAATACAGAAACTGCAGAAGTTCTACCCGCAAACGGGTAGGCAGTGTGTGTGCTTTGGGTGAGGAGGGCTGAGAGGGGGCCGGCAGCATGTGAATGAACAGGAAAGAGATGGGGGATTTCTGCTCTCTTTAGATATTTCAAAGAAGTATATTTGAAAGAAAGTAAGTGGCCTGCAACTCAGAAGAGACAAATGGGACCATTGGTACAAATATGTAAGACTTTAGCCATATTTATCTTAAATCTATCCCCATAAGGAATTTGGTCTTTCAAAGCAGTGATTATCTGATTGCTGTGTTACAGCAAAAAAATAGATGATTCTTGGGCTACACTTAAAAAGGATCCCTGTGTGATTCTTTGAAATGCATACATTTGGCCTTCTGATAATTAACTATAGGAGGAGAAATTTAAACAAAACAGATTTAAGTATTTACAAAGTAAACATCCAATACCCAGAAATAAAACCTGACATGATCTTAGTTTCTAAGTATTCATTTCTAGTGTTATCTTTATACAATTAAAAAAATATATAAATGTGAATGTATTTTATGCAATCTTTTATTATAAAAGAGAATTATACAGTATGTACTTCTTATGTTACCCTTTTTAGTCTAAGTTACTTCTCTCCAGATCAGTAACTATAGGTCTAAGACATTTAAACAGGTAAATAATATTCTAAAATACAGAAGTGTCACAATATATTTAATCATTTCACTATCAAGAGACATTTATACTTACTCAGCTTTCATAAACTGTAAGCAAACATTCTTTTACACCTGTGAAAGATTACTAGAAGTGGAATTGCCCTGTCAAAAAATAAAATTTCTATAGTATTGATGTGATATATTTACTTAAAAATGCAAATTAATACATTTACAAAATGGCTTTCATATAGGGAACACATCCATAAAAAAGGAACATACAAGCAAAAAATAAATCCTAAATTGTTAGATTTCAAAGGACCTGAAATTTGTTAATATTTCTTTTTCTCAGTTGAAAGATTATGGCTTACCAAACACACAAACACATAAACTCTTACACCTTGATTTCAAATAAAAAATACTCATAAATATCTTGAACCTTTATTCAAAATTTGAAAAAGAACAAAAACTCTATCTTAAACATGTTGATTTATATTATTATATTTCTTTAAACTGAAAAATTCGGGTTTATAAACTAGTTTCAGAAGAAAAATCTCTTTAAAACATATCATGCACTTTTTTTTTCCTACTGTAAAATATAATATCACTTTAGATTGACCCTGAATACACTGGGTATAACAACCTAAAATAAAACATAAA
Source organism: Puma concolor (assembly GCF_028749965.1). Taxonomy (NCBI): domain Eukaryota; kingdom Metazoa; phylum Chordata; class Mammalia; order Carnivora; family Felidae; genus Puma; species Puma concolor. The sequence continues at coordinate 179,508,310 of NC_141667.1, forward strand.
ATTGGATAAATATTTTCCCCTGACATATATTTAATATACAAATCATTTAATAGGGTTTGGAATTAGTACTTAAATGTGTCTTCTTTCAACTCTCTTATATTCATGCTATGCTTATTTTTATTTTTATGACATAAGTTTCCTTTCAATATCAAAAAAAAATTGCTGTTCTCCTATGTTTAATTCTATACAGATTTTAGTACAAGTCAATTCCAATCAGGATTGCTCCATAATCCCTGAGCTCCCATACACTGTTGAATTATCTTTCTAAGTAGTCTCTGCTGCCTCATTCAGAAGCATTTTAAATTATGTAAGACCTGTTTCAATTACTCAGAACATTTTACAAGTGATTTCAGGGCCCAATTTTATGATATTATTAAAATGTAAGGTATTTCTGTTTGAACAGTTTAAGTTCCATGTCTCTGTGTTAAAATACTGAGCATACCTGCTAATAGACAAAATTTTTGATATACAAAACTGCAGATCCTTTAAATGGGCAGCTTAATTTGTCCTGTCAAAAAATAAGTCTATCTGGATAGTCTGTAAAGATTGTGCTTGAGCTGTTTTAGCAAAATTTATGTACAAAGTTGGGCAAAAATTCCCATTTATCTTTAAAATATAAACAATATGTATCTAAAATATCCAGGAAATTGTGATATCCTCCATTCAAAAATTATTTATTTATTTAAATGTTTCTATAATTTCATTCAAATAAGGAACTTTAAAGAACAATATTTTAAATGTTCTGTACCTAGGAAAATTATCTTTACAAAAACAAGTTATTAAGAATATAAGCTTACATAATTGAGGTGCATAAGTAACAGTAAGAAAGCAATCCAGTTAAAAAACAAGCAAAACCTGTGAATAGACGTCTTACCTATGAATATAGTAGATGTAAACAAGTATATGAAAAGATGTTCAAATTCATATATCATGAATTACAAATTAAAGCAATGAGATGCCGTGGTGTCCCCAGAATGACAAAAAATACAAAAATCTGATAACACCAAATGCTGACATGGATGTGGAGTCATTTGTTGCTGATGGGAATCCAATAGCTATTTTGCTGTATAGTCTGGTGGTTTCTTAACAAATCTTAACTTAGCCTACCATATAGACATACCAGTCACATCCCTAGATGTTTCTAGTAATTTCCAGCAAATGAGTTACACAGTTATGTCCACACAAAACCTTCAAGACGCATGTTTATGTCAGCTTTATTCGTAACTTCCCCAAACTGTAAGCAACAAATAGGTGAATGGATAAACAAACTGTAACACATTTATTCATTTGAATATTATTCAGCAGTAAAAAGGTATGAGCCATCAAGCGACAAAGACACATGGAAGAACATTACATAGATATTGCTAAGTGAAAGAATCCACTGTGAAAAGTTTACATACTGCACAATTTCAACTACATGACATTCTGGGTAAAGTAAAACTATGGAGACAATAAGAAAATATCTTTGGTTGCCAGAATGTTGGGGGGAAAGCAAAAGTGATAAGCAGTGAAAGATAGTCCATATTCAGGGAAGTGAGACTATTTTGTATTATACTGTAAGAATGAATGCATGGCGTTATGCTTTTGTCATAGCCCAAAGAAAATAATACAAAATGTAAACTCTAATGTAAACATATGGACTTTAGTTAATAATAACATAAATACCATGTCATAAATTTTAACAAATATGCCACACTAATTCAAAATGTACAAAATAACTATGTGAAGGTTATTAGTGATAACCACACTAATGCAAGATGTAAAGATAACTATGTGAAAAAACAACTAGGCGAAGGAATATAGTGGGAGAGGTATATGGGAACTCTCTGTACTTTCTGCTCATTATTTCTGTAAAACATTATTCTGAAAAAATAAAATATATTGTTTTTAAATGCTATGCACCATAATATAGATTTGACCATATTACTGTGGATGTTCATAGGAAAAGTGGTAAAATGTTACTTATAGAAAATAATTTTCTTATTTAAAAATGAAAAATGAGTAAAGGAAAATATTTCACAACGGATTTTCTGAACTCTTCTGGAAAATACAAGAGCAAAAATAGGAAAATCGTGAACAAGATTATATTTTTTGAATCACGAATAGGCTTTTGAAGAAAACCTCATTATTATGCTCTTTGTTGTCCTCACCAAAATTCTAGGGAACTGGGGATAATCAATCAGCAAAATGAGTGAAATATTTTTATTTCATTTTATCTTAGGAATCATCTTAATGACTCCTAAAATCATGGCTACATCAGTTTCTCTGAAGCAGAGTGTATTTTATCTGCTATACCTAGAAAAAAAAATTTTTCAAAATACCCAGAAATAAGGGTGCTTGATAGCTCAGTTGGTTAAGGGTCTGACTCCTGATTTCATCTCAGGTCATGATCTCATGGTTGTGAGATCCAGCCCTGGGGGGCTCTACTTTGGGCATAGAGCCTGCTTAAGATTCTCTTTCTCCCTCTTCCTTCCTCTGCCCCTCTCTTGCTCACATGTGCACCCACATCCACTCTCTCCTTCTCAAAAAATTAAAATATATTTCCTATATTAAAAAATAACACTTCAGAAATAGAAGTCAATAATATATTTTCGTGTGTTCTTTATAATCTATCAAATGTTCAAACCACAGGCAATATTGAGTCTGACTGTAATGTACAGTGCTCTGCCTGAGGATGGAAATCTTCAGCTACCTACCTGAAGCCCCATGGCCAATGTTACTCTGTGGGGGCCTGGGAGCGGTGGGAGATACATCTGCCTGCAGACTAATAACCACTTTAAGGAGTGCAGGACAAGATTTACTAAAGAGAGATCTTCAGACACCTTTATGTGTTTTCCATGGCCAACATGGTAAAACAGTGACTTCCCTTTTCCTTAACATGGGGTAAAACAGGGGCATGTGTCTTCATAAACTATTAAAATGATAAAGAAGCTCATGGGATTCCTGCCAGACAAGGGAGGGGTAGAGATTTTAAGCAATGGATTTATATAATTCTTTCAGAGTACAGATAAATGAACTTTACAAAGACCTTTGACTAACTGCTTAAAAATACCCCTGTGTACCTTGAAGAAGAAAAAATTATTATGTGGCTATGTCATATCATCTCTAGTGGCTGTCCAAAAATGCACAAAAATGAGGAAATACACATTCACCTTCATTATGATGCTGCGTAAATTTGGAAAAATACATGAGTAGGCATAATGTCACTATGCAAAGCCAAAATATCCAAAAGTGTCTACTAAAGGTTAATGTATTACATATATAATAGAAAAATAGAAAATGCAGTAAACACACATATTCCCTTTTTTTCTGCCTAATATATAGTTCACTTTTATACTTCTTTGATTTTTTTAAATTTCTGGGTTTTTTTGATATTTAAGACAATAAATCAGATCACTAGAAATAGGAAAGAATAGTATTTTGTTGCTTTCCGGAATGGCAGAAAGAGAACTATTTAATCATTATCAAGTTCCATTAATGAATACGAATATTCATTAATATTAAATGAACATCGTTAATTTAATCCCCGATTTGGGGATCACAATGGGAAAATCATAATTTAGATTAAACTGTTGGTTAGGCTCTTTGATTTTTACATAAGGAAATGGACTTTATGAGTTAGTTGAACGTGGAGTCTAACCATTCTTGACAATCTAGAATTAATTATTCAATAATGACATGAAAAACATTGTTCTCTAATCAAATTATCTTGAAGGTACCAAAGAATTGCTTTAAGTAGTGATTTGAGGAACTTGGTTTGGTTAAGCTTCCGACTTCGGCTCAGGTCATGATCTCATGGTTCTTAAGTTTGAGCTCCGCTTAGGGCTCCATGCTGACAGCTCAAAGCCTAGAGCCTGCTTCTGATTCTGTGTCTTCCTAGCTCTCTGCCCCTCCCCCACTCATGCTCTGTCTGTCTCTCTCTCAAAAAAAAAAAAAAAAAAAAAGTGATTGAGGCCATTTTCTTAGAGCTCCTTGATGTAACTTACTACAAGAAATAACTTTCTGAAAACTACTTAGTTTTTTACTTTAGAGATACATTTCCAATATCACTTCTGATACTCAATGAACTCAGTATGATGTCTGTTTAAGAAATGGTTTTCACAGGTAGAATCAGTATAATTGTATTTCCTTTAAGGTGATAATTATAGTATCTTTGTCCAAATGACATATGTTGTCAACTGTTGACAGTTAACTTGTAAGCAAAGTGTCAGGAGCTCATAGGATATGGAGCATATTAAATAGAAATATGAAAAACAAATTATTTTTCAGTGTTATCTAACATAGAGAATGTTTTGCGCTCTCTTTGTGAAAGAAGCATCCTGAAATCTGAAGCTACCTTTTTGTCTGCTAACTTAGAATGATTGAAAGAAAATCTCCTGAATAGTCCAAATAAAGTTGCTCTTGTTAACATAACTTTTTTTAGGTCTAATCCAGATATTTTAATTTTCTCTCCTTCTCTCTCATGATAACTGTGAAGAGACTGGTCCAGTATAGACAGAGGTCTTTTGATGGGTTAGGGCTAACAGAAATTAGTTTTCACACTTACGAAGATAAAATGCAGTTTGCAAGCTGAACTCTACTGGAATGTTGAGGTAAAAAAGCTAACAATTCAGAGTGGAATATTTAAAACTGAGGGTGATTATGTTTTCGCTGTGCAGAAGCTTTTCAACTGATGTGGTCCCACTTGTCTATTTTTTCTTTGGTATCTGTGCTTTCTATGTCATACCCAAGAAATCATTGGCAAAGCTAATGTCAAGAAACTTTTCTGGTCTGTTTTGTTCTAGTGGTTTACATTTTCCTATCTTACGTGTGGGTTTTTAATCTGTCTTGAATTGATTTTTACATGTAGTATAATACAGGGATCCAATTTCATTTTTTTTCACATGGATATTCAGTTTTCCTAACATAATTTGTTGAAAAGACTCTACTTTTGATATTGTATATTCTTGGCATCCTTGTTAAAGATCAGTTGACCATACATGCTTTATGTTTATTAAATTATTATAATTAGGCATATATGCCTAAGTTTATTTCTGGGCCCTCTATTCTGCTCAATTTGTCCATGTGTGTCTTTATGCCAGTGCCATACTGTTTTAATTACTAAAGCTTTATAATACATTTTTAAATCAAGAAGAGTCTTATCTATAGCATTATTCTTCTTTCTCAAGATCACTTTGCCAATTTTGTGTCTTTTGTGATTCTGTATAAATACTAAGATTTTCCCCAATCTTTCCCTACAAAAGGCCATCAGGATTTTAATGAGGATAATGCTGAATTTGTAGATTACTGTTGGTAGTAGGGACATTTTAATAATATTAAGTTTTCTGATTCATGAACATGGGTTGTCTTTCCAATCATATGTGTCTTCTTCCTTACTTTCAGCAGTGTTTTATTGTGTTCAGGGTACAAATGTTTACCTATATGGTTAAGTTTACTTCTACATATTTTATTATTTTTGATGCTCTTATAAATGGTATTGCTTTCATAATTTATTTTTGAGTAATTTATTGTTGGTATATAGAAATGAAACTGATTTTGTATGTTGATTTTATATCCTGCAACTTCACTGAATATTAGTTCTAACAGATTTTTTTTTTTGAGAGTCTTTAAGGATTACTACGTATAAGAGATTATGTCATCTGCAGTAGACTTAGTTTTACATCTCTCTGTCTGATTTGGATGCTTTTTATTTCTTTTTCTTCCCTAATTTCTCTGGCTAGAACCTTCAGTACCATGTTGAATAGAAATGGAAAGAGTGGGCACCCTTGCATTGTTCCTGATGTTAGAGAAAAGCTTTCAGTTTTCTTCATTGAGTATGATGTTAGCTGTAGGTTTGTTACATAGGCCTTTTATTACTTGAGGTACATTCCTTTAATACACTATTTGTTGAGTGTCTTTATCATAAAAGTGTGTTGAATTCTGTCAAATGCTTTTCTGTATCTTTTGAGATAATTATGTCATTTTAAGAAACAATCAATGGAATAAAAGACAACCTACAAAATAGGAGAAAATATTTGAAAACCATGTATCTGAAAAGGCGTTAATATCCAAAATATAGGGGCACCTGGGTGGCTAAGTCAGTTAAGCGTTTAGCTTCGGCTCAGGTCATGATCTCATGGTCCGTGAGTTCGAGCCCCGCGTCGGGCTCTGTGCTGACAGCTCAGAGCCTGGAGCCTGCTTCGGATTCTGTGTCTCCCTCTCTCTCTCTCTGCTCCTCCCCCCTTCATGCTCTGTCTCTCTCTGTCTCAAAAATAAATAAACATTAAAAAAATATCCAAAATATATAAGAAATTCCTGCAACTCAAAAGGAAAAACTCAAATAACCTGATTAAAAAAAAATAGGCAAATGCAGGGGTGCCTGGGTGGCTCAGTTGGTTAAGTGTCCAACTTTGGCTCTGGTCATGATCTCACGGTTCAAGGGTTCGAGCCCCGTGTTGGGCTCTGGGCTGACAGCTCAGGGCCTGAAGCCTGCTTCAGATTCTGTGTCTCCCTCTGTCTGTCCCTCCGCTGCTTGCACTCTGTCTCTCGCATTGTCTTAGGGATAAATAAACACTTAAAAAAATAGATAAACATCCTGAAGAGATATTTCCCTAAAGAAAATGTAAAATTGGCCAAGATGTAGATAGAAAGTGTTCATTATCATTAATTGTCAGGGGAAAGGTAAAGCAAAGCTATGAGTTATCACATAACATCTGTTAAGATGGCTATTATTAAAAAAAAAGAAAAAAGGTAACAAACGTTGGTGAGGATCTGGAGAAATTGGAACCTTGTGCCCTATGGTTGAGTATGTAAAATAGTGCAGCTGCTGTGGAAACACAGTGGAAAGGATGTGCTTCAAAATATTAAAAATAGAACTATCATATAACCCAACAATTCCACTTCTGGGTATTTATCCAAATGAATTGAAATCAGGATCTTGGAGAAGGTATGTGCAGTTCCATGTTCATTGCAACAACATTCACAAAAGCCAACCTATGTAAAAATCCTGTTTTCATTGATGGAAGAAAGGATTGGAAATGTGGTATATTCCTACAATGGTATATTATTAAGCCAAAAAAGAAAAAAGAAGTAAATAACTGCTGTTTGTGACAGCGGAGATGAACTCAGGGCACATTATGCTAAGCAAAATAAAGTCACTCACAGAAGGACTTTTCCTGCATGATTCTACTTACATATATAAAGTAGTCAAACTTACAGAAATTGTACAGGATGGTTTCCAGGGGCAGAGGACGAAGAGAATGAGGAGTTGTTTTTCAATGTGTATAATTTCAGTCATGTAATATGAATACGTTCTAGAGATCTATTGTATAAACATATGTTTACAGTTAACAATACTATACTGTGCTCTTAAACATTTGTCAAAAGGGTAGATCTCATGTTAGGTAGTGTTGTTACAAGTAAAAACAAAACAAAATGAAATAAATGAAATTTAAAAATTCAAAGAACAAAGGGACACAAGGAAAAATTTGAGAATGATGTGTATATACGTTTATTACCTTGATTGTAGTTATAGTTTCACAATGTGTGCATATATGCTAACTCATCAAATTGTATACATTAAATATGAGCAGTTTTTTTGTATATCAATTATACCTCCATAAAACTTTTTTTAAAAGTTAAAAAAAAAAAAACACTTAGGGAAATGATAACCATGGAGTGACATGATTGTGCCAAACAAGGATTCTGAAGGAGAATCAAATAGTACAAGTTAGTAAGTGAAGTTATGGATAAGAATTCTTTGCTTTTGATCGAACAGTGAACACTGTGGCACCCTATCCTCATCTTATTTTGCTTTAGTCTGAAGTTTGATTTGATTTGGTCAATGCATAAATGTCTTGTTTTAGACATTTGGAGGATGTATTTATTTGTTTCTTAATATCAGTGTCTTTAAGAAGGACATATACTCCCTTTTAACAGAACTGTTAAGCATATTTCATGCACCAAGCAATACCTTCATACACTTAACTGATCTGCATGGATCTTAAAGGATCTGAAAGTTTGTCTAGTGACCCAGACTTAAATTAACATTTTGTGGGGAATCATATAGTCATGATGCTTTAGTAGGAATTAAAGTTTGGATCCCCTAAAACCAGTACTTTTATTTTGAAGGCTCTAAATGATAACAAAGCTTAGTAAATGTTCAGTCTTTCAAATGCTGTGGTCACCTAAGCACCACTTATACTGGTGACATTTACATGTAGCAGCTTCCACTATGGCTTGCTACCCAACATAAGTAGAGATTGTTCCCAGCCAGAGAGGGGCCAAGTCTGCTGTCTGTAGTCTCTGAATGAATATTTTTTTAAGTATGCATATTTTATAAAATTATTTGTAATATATCCTATGTTTAATAAATGTATATACATTAAATTCATAATTAAGGGGCAAGAGAGTATCATGTAGACAATATTCCATTTGGAAAGGAATATTTTTAAACCAACATTATTGTCTTTGAGTCTGCCTACCAATGGGAACTATCATTCCATTTACTCATTTAGTCCATCACTTGCTGGTGACTGATTAGTATTTACTGAGCATCTTGGGTACAACAACATCTGTTAATAGAGGATAGATTGTTGACTAGAATGCAAGGAGCTCAAAAGTAGGAGGATGATAGCCATATAAATAAATAAATTAAACCATTTTATAGATATGGATATATATATATTTTTTTATTTACATTTTTATATAATGTAAACAAATGTATTCAATTTTTTATTAATTCATTATATATATATATATAAAACTGGAAGCGTAGGCAAAATATAAAAAGAGTGTATTAAAGTGGAAACTGTAACAGCAAAGCTTTATAGAAAACATATTATCTGAGCTCAGATTACAGCCTACATGAAAGGTCCTTGAGCTGAAAGGAGTAACAAGGGTTCCTCGTTAAGTGGCAAAAATAAATGTATATACAGAGAACATGAAACTTCATAATGTCTTAGAGAAAGTGTTAACAATCTGATAATCCAAGTATATGTGTAAGGATAAGTGGAAGATGGTAAAAAGCAGCAAGATAAGTAGCCAGGATAATAGGCAGAGGCCACATCATAATTACTCCATCCCACATTTCTTCAAATTGGCCATAATTATTTTAGACAATAAAGGCACAATGAACTCTAGTTGCTCAGCCATGTGTCTTTTTAAACAACGACAGGAATAGCTTGACTTTGACCTCTTTGCAGACTCCCAGATCTACCCTGAAACAGGACCTCTAGCCAATATATGGACACAGATTGCATAGTTCAGTCAGAGATTGTTTTTACACATTTTAAATAAAGTAGATTAAAGGATAAAAGAAAGAAAAGAAAAGGGACTGGTAAATGTGGGGTGAAAAAAGCTTTTAGTTACACATCCCTATAAGAACAAAATATTTTATATTTCTTGCAGGGTTCACAAAAAGTAATGTAAAGCATTAGGAAAGAATAATTTTAAAAAATGGATCCTAAATGCACTATTCTCTTTTGCTTGGTTAGGATGATACCGTCCAGAATGCCAACCAGGAAGTTGAATTGGGATCAGGACTGAGGTGATGATTGCTTAAGCATTATAGACAAGTGGGGACCTGACACCAATCTGGCTTCTTAGTAAAAATGAAAGCAAGGGAAGAGACACTGCACTAGGTCAAATGCATGTGATTTTGTGCACAGTTGACTATGTAAAATAATTGGATGCTAAAGATATCAGAAAGGAATTAGAAAATATAATAAGATATAAGATAAGGTAATAGAATTCAGTTTTAGCCTTTGAAAAACACATTTATGCTCTTTTCTGATGCTGGTTGTTACATGGGAAAGATATTTTGAAGATCAGTTCTTGCCAGCTAGATTTAAGAGGCATTGGGATATACATATTCATTAAATTATGAATTCCGAAATCAGGGATTCTGCTGTATTTGTCATTTTAATTATTTTTGTATCACGATGGCTAACATTACTATTTGCATGTGGTCACAATATATAGTAACTAATTAGCTTATCAGTAAAGCAATGCACTTTAAGCCTAGAAATATAACTACTAGATTTTCCATCAGATATGAAGTAATTTCTACAAGGTCCAAACAACTTCTAACAGGAGAAAATAGAAAAGATACATCCTACCCTGTGGGAGTAATTATTCTCACAATGGTAGTTTTATCACATAAAATGAGTTATTTAAGTGATATATGGCATCTTATATTCCAGAGGAAGTCTTTTCATATGTAGCCACAGATCTACTACTCACCTGCCAAATATGATGTGTCACAAGTATTCATTTTAATTTAAGGGTCTTGGCCTTGAACTAAAATGAATGTTGATTGAGGAATCACTTATAATGGGGCATACATATTAGAGATTTGCCTGAGCACATTTTGGAACTCTGGAAAAATATAAACTATTTCTATTTTCCAGGATTGTGTCTGACAACATCTCATGGTTGACAGGTCAATCCTAATAAAACTATATATCTGACAATTTAGATGGCAGGCAGAGGATAGAGATCAATCTTCACCTAGAAAAGGTGATGGGATATGTCATAAACTAAGAGGACACAATTATATTGTGACCTTGTATTTAATAAGTAAATGACCCTTAAATTTTAGTAACTTGAGTCAGTTCCATGATATTAAATATCTTCTTCTATATGTTGAATTAAATTATATGATAATATTTAAATGTACCATGATAAAAAGCCCAGAAAATATGAACATTGTATTTCAAGGACAAAAAAATAGCTAAGGATTATTTATATTATACACGTTATATTTAATATATGCAATTATAAAGGAATCTCAGGGAATTTTTATATCTCTTAAAACTTCTTAAACACTCAACAAATTAAGTGGTTATACCTACATAAAATTACAATTAAAACCGTTTATGATGGAATTAAAATAACAATTTAAGTAGGCTGTTTCGTTATTGTTGCATTGTTTTCAGGGAAGCCACATTTCACTGACCTCTTATTTTAAAATGTAGCTCAACTAATTATTCCCTGGTAATAGTAGAAAATAGCTGATGCCTTTCCATATCAACATTAATGCTTTGTTTGCATTTGCTCCTGTCAGATGTCATTAAAAGAGTGATGCTAATAATCAAGTGATCATCTCTTGCCATCTGCATTGCCTCATAGAATTAGTCAAGCTTTGCAGTAGTATCTTCCATTTGAAAAACAGAGAAAGCTTATACAAAAAATAGGGAATCATAAAAAGATGTTTTAATTATTTATAAATACACAATGTTTGCTATGTTTATAAATATTAATTAGAAAATGATTGTTTCAAATTTCTATTTATATAATGTTGTTCAAACAATCCTTTTTTTCTTAAAAAATTTTTTTTAGGAGTGCCTCGTGGCTCAGTGGGTTAAGCATCAGATTTCGGTTCTTAATTTCAGCTCAGGTCATTATTTTACAGTTCATAAGATTGAGCCCCATGTCAGGCTGTGCACTGATAGCATGGAGCCTGCTTTGAATTCTCTCTCTCTCTCTCTCTCTCTCTCTCTCTCTGCCCTTCCACTGTGCATGTGTACTATCTCTTGCTCTCTGTCTCAAAATAAATAAATGAACATTTAAAAATAAAGTTTAAGTAATCTCTAACCCAACATGGGGCCTGAACTCATTACCCTGAGATCAAAAGTCACATGCTGTACTGACTGAGTCAGATAGGTACTCCCTTTCTTTTTTCCTTCCTAAGAAAAGATATTATGAGTAACAAGCTTAGATTTAAATATGTTACTCCAATCTTTATGGGAATTTATATTATTTAATTTTTTTCAATGATTTTATAATATGAAGATAAAATCAAATTTACATTTCAGGAAAGATTTTCCATTCCAATAATGACAGATAACAAGTATCACCTTTTAGAGAAAAAGAAGTAATAATTAAAAAAAAAAAAAAACTACTTGAAAACTCTCCAGTTCAACTCCAAACTGGCAGAGTCTAGAAGAGCTGAGAAGTACCTCACTCTTTTCTCACCTGTTTGAGAAACATCAGCGATGCCTGTGTGAATAGAAATAACATTCATTCACCTATAATGTAACCAGTCACATCTCTTCAAAACTTTACATTTTTATCTTAAAATAGCCTTTTAAAGTGTTTTTCCTCAATTCAATCTACTTCAGATCAGTTTTCTTCATGTTCAATCAGTACTCAAGAAGGTTAATTCCTATTCATTCTCTAGAAACATTTTAAAGTAGTCGCATGAAGACAAAAGAGGTTGAAATAAAAACTGTATGCTATATGGGTATTTTGCTGCACTCCCAGCTAGGTAGAAGAATTGATTGATTTTGGTTTTTTGACAGAATCTGAAAACCATGGAGTAGTACTTGTCACTAGGCATTAATACCAAAGAAAGATAGCTGTGGGAAGTATCATTTAGCTAAAATGAGAGAATCTGATCAGATTTAATTTTCTTTTCTTTTTTTTTGGTAAGGAATTATTTACATATTTATTTATTATTATTATTTTTAATAAATTTGTTGTCAAGTTAGTTAACACAAGTTAATACACATTGCGCTCTTGGCCTCAGGAGTAGATTCCCATGATTCATCACTTACATACAACACACAGTGCTCACGACAACAAGTGCTACAGATTTAATTTTCTATCCCTGAGAAGTTAAGGAGTGCAATATTGAAATTACTTTATCAGTTTGTTTCTGCCCGCCCGCCCCACCAAATGAGCTCTATGGCTAAGAGAAGGAAAATAAATACTTGTTTACTAACCCTGACCTCTTAGATTCCAGTAGAACCCAAGGGGAAAACAAGTGAAGATTTTAGGAATAAAAAAATGTAAATATCAATGACTATCAAAGTTAATTTTAGACATTTCAGGTAAAGCATAGTTATGCCACCCATGATCAAAAAAATTTCAAAAGGTTATGGATTTAATTGTGTTTGATTCTGAAAGCTGAAGTACTCACACTATGATTAAGAAGTTCTAGTGGAGGAAAAGTGAATCCATACTAATAGTGGTCATATCATGAGAGAATGTAGGACTAAAAACATGAGGTAACTATGATTAGCTTAGAATACTCAAGTCAAGAAAGAATGAACTATAATGAAACACTACAGTATAGGCACATCTACCATGTTTAATGTTGCATGAAAAAACAATCTGCGTGAATATTAAAAAGCTTATACAAAGTTTAGAACAACCGAAGCTAAACATTATATTGTGTGAGGATGCATGCATGGGTGATATGTGTATATAATATAAAAGAAGGTAATGACAAAACAAAATTCAATATCGTGGCTTCTTCCTGAGTCAGGAGAAAGGACTAAATGAAGTACAACCCATAACTAAATACCAGGGTTTTGATGATATAATTTTTAGGCTGAGCCATGGTTTCATGACTGGTGGTTTCATGTCTTCATTTGATTATTATGCTTCATAGCATTTATATACATACATGTATAAGCATGCATATTTTACAATGTAAATACTTTTAATGTGCAGTTCATTTATAATGTATAAGGCTTTTATGATCTGGTTGGCAATGAGAATAGTGAAAATATTCAGATGGTTAAGGTTAAGGTTATTCAGATGGTTAATTGTAAAATTTATATGGACAATGTATAAAGACAATCAGTGAAAAATAGATTGGTGTGCAGTTGTACATTTAATTTTTGAAAAGAGCATAGAAGACAATTTAGACATGAATTTTATGCAAATAATATTTCTGATGGCAGTTGTCTCTTTCTTGTTGTAATGAATGCATAGAATGTTGTCATCTTTCCTGACATTCTAATTCAGTAAGAGAAAAGATGTAAATTCTATTCTCCAACTTTACAAATTTTAAGTTTTAATGCTTAGCAAGGCTAACTCTTATTAAATCTCTGGTAAATACTCTTTTACTTAGAAATCTTAAAATAGGTTTGATTATATGTTAGAGAAAACATATCTTTCAAAAAATAAAACTAATAAAGAACACTATTCAAATAAATTTTCATTCATTTAATTTCCTTTTCCATCTCACTTTTTAATGAATATCAAAAGCAATAATTACTTTAATAATGATTTTGATAGATCACTTTAAAATCTTTATTTCATTTTGGCTTTTGATTTGTACAGTAGTTTTTATCGATTGTAATTGAATTAGAGAAATAAAATTAAAGGAGGAAATTTGCTTAGCCATTGATATTGTATTATGACATTGTTGTTATTTTTATTTAACATCATACCATTTACTCAGTGAAAAATGATAAGGTTCAATCCCTTTGCCTGGGATTGTAACAAAACTAGAACTAGGACAGAAAACTATTATGCTGCTTGTAGGTTGATTAAAAGCCCTAGTCGCAGGACAAATTAGTTTAAATTATGTTAGATTCCTGATAATCTGGGGGCACAGAAAGTATTCTATATTAATGGGCTAAATGGGTGATTAGTGTTAAGGAGGGCACTGTGATGAGCACTGGGTGTTATATGTAAGGGATGAATCACTCAATTCTATACCTGAAACCAATTTTATCATGCATGTTAACTAATTAGAATTTAAATAAAATCTTGAAAGGAAAAAAAAAAAAACATTTGAAAATATTTTCATCTGGATTTGAAGACAAATGTCCACTGTATATTAATGGATGACCCCAAAAGACTTCTGAATCTATAGAACTAAAAAGAGGCCAAATATCAAAGGGATATCAAATAAGATGGCAGTTCTCTGCAATTGCTGACAATGACTTCCAAATCCTTTCAGCTCTGAAGCTTAGAGATCAAAGAGCATCATAAAGTCTCCTGACATGTAAGTGTGATCTCTTTAAACATTATACTAAGCCAGTCAAGAAATACGTGTTGCAGTAATCTGTGTTCTTATAGTCAATGTTTTTGGTAGGTGTACCTGTTTATTTAAGCTGCATCACTGAATAGTTTTCAAGTAGTCACATCACTAATTAACTTATTTATATTGTATTTTCTCAAGAAAAAAATTCCAGGATAGTTTTCAAGCATCTTATATGTAAAATCACTTTCACACCTTTTTGTCCTTTGATCACATTTTGGTAAATGTAATCTAGGGTAACACTATTTATTACTAATGATTTTAGTGTTGTATAGGTGTTAAATATTTTTATATAAATTATTTTTACTTCCAACTTCACAAATGCAATTATAATTATCAGCTACTACTGAAAATAAAATAAAATACCACTTACATAATGTACTAAGGACAAAAGTACTTAAAGAATATTAGAGTACCTAGTTTAGGCTAAACACATTTTGAAAAGCTTTAGAGAGTAAGCAGGAATCAATGCATTTATGTATACGTATAATTAGAAAATAAATAAAGCAGGCAAGAAAAAAAAAGAGAGGAGAAAGAAATAGAAAAAAAAAGAGATGGAGTTATTACAGAAACTGATCAAACAGGTGTCCTTATTTGTATTTATAATTCTGCAGTTGTACACTCTTCCCAATTTACTTTTTCATTTTGAGATTTGCCATATATGTAAAATAAGATTTTTTTAAGATTTTATTTTTAAGCAATCTCTACACGCAATGTGGGATTTGAATTTACAACCCCAAGATCAAGAGTTGTCTGCTCTGACTAAACAAAAAACAAAACCCAACCAAACAAACAATGTTTGTTTGGGAGGGAGCCAAAACATAGGAGACTCTTAAAAACTGAGAACAAACTGAGGGTTAATGGGGGATGGGAGGGAGGGGAGGGTGGGTGAGGGGTACTGAGGAGGGCACCTGTTGGGATGAGCACTGGGTGTTGTATGGAAAGCAATTTGACAATCAATTTCATATTAAAAATAAATAAAAAATAAATAAATTGAATGTTTAGGGAATTTCAAAGTGTTGGTTTATACATATTAAATATTATTAGTTATAAAACATGTTGAATGTTATTAAACATTAAAAAGTTTAAAACTTGACTTTCATAGATAGTATTCAAATATGTGACTACACTACTTATTTAGTCATTTGTTACTGTGTATATATAATTCCCAAGGGCCAACAATGGGACAATTTGAGTAATAAAATAAATAATGATAACACTGAATTATAACTCAGAGAATGAAAGAAATCTGTGAGTTTATTTTTTTTAATTATTTTTTAGTGTTTATTTATTTTTGACAGAGAGAGAGAGAGAGAGAGAGAGACAGAACATGAGCGGGGGAGGGGCAGAGAGAGAGGGAGACGCAGAATCCAAAGCAGGGTCCAGGCTCCAAGCTGTCAGCACAGAGCCCGACGTGGGGTCTATCTCAGGAACCTCAAGATCATGACTGAGCCGAAGTCAGATGCTTAACCGACTGATTATAAACTGATTATAAACCCCTTCTGTGAGTTTATATTGAGGAAATAAATGTACAGTAAATTATTGGGCAAAAGTTTGAGGAAAAATAGAATAATAACATAGTCTCAAATTACCTCCCTTCAAGATGATTATTTATCACAAAAGAAAAAAAGAATACATTTAATGTGACAAAGTCTTACAGAAGTCATCTTCACCAGTTGAACAAGGTGAATGACACCAATAATAAAAAATGCCAGCATCATGTATTCTCTGACAGTATACATTGATAAGGAATATAACTTCTGTGGTATTCTTGCCAAAATCACATAACCTCATTAATTTAATTATGAGAAAACATCAGATAAACCCAAATTAAGGGTCATTTTACAAAATAAATAATTAAACAGTGTTCTTCAAGGTAATGAAATACAAGGAATAACTGAGGACTGGCACAGATTAGAAGAGACTAAGAAAACACCACAACTGAATACAATATGGAAGCCTAGGTTGGATCCTGGAGGAAAAATAAAAGTTTAGTTTCATTCTTAGTATGATGCCAATATTTGCTTTATTTTGAAAACTGTAGTATGGTTATGGAAAAAGTTAATGTTAAGGTAAGACATATATAGGAATTATTTCCCCTATTTGGCAAAAGTTTTGTAAGCCTAAATATAGAGGTAGATAGATAGATGTAGTAATTGCATCTAATTATATATTCTCTCCTGAGAGGGAGAGGGGGGAGAATATATAATTAAATGTACTTTCAATAAATAATATTTAATATATATCATATGTCACCAAAATGAACATCTGTATACAAAGCTAATCAATGTCTATTGGAAGTTCAATGAAAATGAATTGAAATTAAATAAAATTTAAAATTCATTTTTCAATCACACAAGTCATATTTCAACTACTCAGTAGCTTAATATGGCCAGTGATCGTCATTTTGGATATCACAGATTATGTGATAATTCCATCAATGAAACACATTCTATTAGAGCTACTCTGAAGTCTAAGAGCTTGTATAGGCTTCTGCATTATCTACAAGTGAATTAAATGATTAAAGCAATTTCATAGAGTATCAAGATTCTGCATATAGCAATTTTTAATCTTTTCTGTCCCTATGAGCCCTCATGAAACATTGACTGGAGTAAAATTATCTCCCCTGATATTTAAATAGCAGGCCATGTCTACTTTAACACCATTATATATGTGACATTTACACAGAGTTTGGCTATTGCAAAATAACTTTTAAATTAACTAGAAAACTACATGTTCTAAGTCAAGTTGAAGGAGAGCAGCATACACTTAACAGAAGTATGTTTGTATATGTGGGGGTGTGTAAGGCTTAAAGTTGAGTGGTAATAGCACTATTTAAATAATATAACTGACACAGAAGGAAGGGGGTTAATCAGTGGTGCTTGCTCTTGTTCCTTTCACTTGCTTTTTACCAGGTGAAGCGCTTGGATGTGCTTAATGATGAATGTGGTTTTAATAGCTGCCTATATAATATATTGGCTATATTAAGCCATTTAAAGACCCCATCTTATTCAGAAGTATAGTCACAAAATGGGTTTCAAGTATTTTCTGAACAGGGTAAATGTAAAACAACTGTAACAACCGTATTTTGTGATGACGCCTCAGAATGTGTGTCATCTGCTTCCTCCAGACACATCCACAATGACTGGGTAAAATCCACACTGATCTCATTCTTTCAAGGCTATTGCTTCAGAAGAAGGAGCTGTCAACTCCTTGTTTTCTCTTTCAAGGAATCACTTACAGGATTGACACATAACTATTATCAGTTCAATTGGTTTTCTTTTGTTTGGGCAACTAAGTTAGTGGAAACTAATGAATTTAAAAAGGAAAAGTACAGACAAGTATTGACCAGTAAAGCCAGCATTTCTGTTCACTCAAAATCACCAACTTTTAAATACTTCTTTTAGATTTCTACCCTATTCTCTCATTAGGGGATGAGACATAATTTATGTAGGAAATTCTCCAGAAATAGGTTAACAGTTAGCTCTTATTGCTTCATCCTCTAAAATGAGATAATCACTAACAGAAAATTTAAAATCCCACATATGCCAGCTAATTATATGTGCACTTTGTCAAATGAATGAATGAGAGCATACTGCTTCTAATTAGCACCAGATGAATAAAGATGTATTTAAAATAAATATGTCTATATGCATTTTGCAAGAAAGGTAATTATTTTCTCATTTTATTCATTTGTATATAAGAGGAACCCAAACATTTTTTACTAGAACTGTAAGGACATTTCATGTATGTAAAAATATATTCCATTCGATTGTGTCAGTAATGTCTTGTTTACTCACAGGACTTAATTAGCTCGTGAGTCATACAGTCAATATTTAAATATTTATATAAAACTAGATGGAAATGGCCTGTGCTTCATTTGACAGCCACATTTTAATTATTCAGAATATACCAGCTAGGTATTTATTTTATTTTGTTTGAAATTATTTATTGTTCCCCTTCAGCATATAATCTAATCATTATATCTGTCTTTTTCCCATTTCTGAATACTTAAGAGGAGATAGAGTATAAACTCTTACATATTCCAGTCACAATTCTTTGCTGACACGATCCATTTATGTTCAATAATTCACCTCTCTTGTGTCACTCAGACCAACTTGGTATTCATATCTCTGTGTTACTTGACATTCATCAGGGTCTTGTTCTCTTCTTGGTCAGAGATTGAGAAAAGAAAAATAGTCGTAAATACATGAGGCTCTGGCATGAATACACAAAGAACACTATTCTTGGTAAAAATGCTCTGTGTCGGAATCATCAGATACAAGGCTCTCATACAAAGCATGCAGAGAGAGCGAGCCAGCAAGCAAAAGATTGAAACTGAGCAATTCAGGGGTGAAAAATCGACCATCTGAAGTGGCCTAAGCTAGGGACCAGTGACAAATGTGGCTCTGTGAAAGTGCTGTGTGACGAAGGGGCCATTGTCCTTACTGTTTTCCTACCACAAGTCCTTCGTCGCTTCTCACTCTCAGAGAGAAAAGGGAACACACAGATTCTCTGTCCTGTACAAAGAGCCTCACATTTTCCTCCTTGGCCTAAGGTAAGACCACAGTGAGCCAGGCAGTAGATAGATACCTTTCATGACTTTTATCCTCACTTTCAGATGACATTTTTAAAAGGACAATTAGGCTATCACAAGGTTGGAAAAGGAATATTATCTGTCAATTAACAATTATATATTCTAATAAAGAAAATTATCTCTAATAAGGAAAAGGTAGAACTGGGAAGATAACATTTAAAGGATCCTTATCATCAATAATACAAATGAAAACAATATCATCCATTAAAAATTGTTTAGCCTTGTGAACCAGTTACTGAGATAAGAACTTTCATTATTTCATTAAATCTTCAAGACACCCTTATAAATAAGATATCATCATTATTATTATATGTTTTGGAGATAAGGAAACTGAAGCTCAAAGTAACATAGCTAATAAGTGATAAAGGGAGCTTTCAGTATATTTCTATTTGATCTCAGAACCCAATTTAATAATCTGATTGTTCCACTGCTTTAATGGTCTTTTAAAATGGTATCACTATTATTATTTCCTCTCATAAGAACATAATAAAAATGAAAAGAATCATCAGAACAAATTTCAAATCATGAATTACCTGAAAACAATGTATTTCATGCAATTAATGAAGCTTCAAAGTGTAATATATTCCATAATACATTATTCTGGTAATATTTCAATAGTGGACAGTTTGAGCCAAATCCAACATGACTCACTAAGACCATTATAAATAAGGCACGTTAATAAAATGGGGATCTCACTGATAAGACACACCTCACTACATTGTGATGTTTTTGTTGAATGAACATTTTTATTTGGGAGAGGAAAAGCCTAATATAGAAAAAGCATGGCATACTTGGCATACTTGTTTGTGAAATATATTTGTGACAACTAGTTTTATCTTTTTTTTTATTTTTATATTTTTTAAATTAAAAAAATTTAACATTTATTTTATTTTTGAGAGACAGAGAAAGACAGAAGTAGGACACTTAACCAACTGAGCCACTCATGCACCCCCGAATTGCATTTTTAAATGCTACATACCAAAATTCCAAAAAGGAATTTTAAATGTTATTTTCAAAATGTTGTTATCTATTTTTCATATATATCTTACCTTCCTAAGATGAATTAGTTTTTAACAGACTGAATTTTCAAAATTATATTGGTCACCTAAACTTTCCTATCTTTTGATTATGTTGTATTTAATTTCTCAGTGTAGACATTGGCATTATTTAACCTACTCTTTTGATCAGTTAAATTGTCATGACTTTCAGTTAAGTTTGTTTTATGAGATACACGAGTACATAGTGTAAACACATCCACTGCCCTATCTTTAGCAATACAAAACACACACACACCCACATCCACCCAAACACAGGGAGAAAGAGAGAGAGAGAGAGAGAGAGAGAGAGAGAAATGTCTATTAATAGTAATTCAGATATAAAACAGGAAAAAAGATTGAGAACCTTTTTTTTATTTGCCATGGAATATGCTTAAGGGAAGTGAAAGCTGATCAAAGAGTAAAGGGTAAATTGCATCCAAAAAGGAAGGAGTCAATTCAGAAAAATTCAAATCATATAGTAAATTACTGTGGTAGCCTAGTAGAAAAAAAGAGACTAATATTTTCCATTAAAATGTAGAAAATATATTCATATATTACTGAATTTCGTATCAAGTTGTTAGGAGGGTGGCAGAACGCCCTTCCTATTAGATAGCTATCTATACTCCCAAAATATTCCTAATGTTTAGTTCCAATTTTCTGGATAAGAAGAGAATCAGAAGACTCTTATGGATTTCTCAAAATGTAATTTACTAAAATCAGTTATATTTTAGTATTTCTAAATGGTCATATTTCAAAAAAAGGGGGGGAACGAGGGAAAGGAAGGAAGGAAGGACGGAAGGAAGGAAGGAAGGAAGGAAGGAAGGAAGGAAGGAAGATAGCATTCAAATAGAGCTACAATTGTCTATCCCTCAGTTATTCAAACCTAGTGGAATTAAATGGCCGGGTGATTCTCAAAAGCCTAATATGGATTGTGATTCATAAAAATGTGTACACATGAACAGTAGATTTAATGCCTTGTAGAAAATAATTTACTATAAAGAGACTTTCCTTGATTGTTTAAGCCCTCAATGTTACAGCTAATGTATTAAATAAAGGCTTACTTAATATAATAAATTAATGTGAGCAAGCTTTAGGGAAATAAAGGGATAAGGAAACAAAATAAACCACCTAGACTACATTGCAAAATTGTTTATTAAGTCAATTAGTTATACACACATAAAATATTGATTTGTTTTGAGGTATTTGCTCATTTTTTTGCTTAGATACTCTACACAGTTATAATTGGACTACATGGTTTATATATTCAGGAAAATCCATACTCTACTGAGATGTATACTTGTTAGGATGAATTGGTTGACTTAATCTTACATTATGTCCCTAACACCTAATTTCCTTAAAAATTAAATTTTACAGTGATTTTTAAAATGATCATTGTGGCAGAAGACCTTTACATATTTTAAATGTTTATTTATTTATTTTGAGAGAGAGAGAGAGAAAATGAACAAGTGGGGGAGGGGAGAGAGAGAGAGAGAGAGAGAGAGAGAATCTCAAACAGGCTCCAATGTGGGGCTCAAACCCACGAATTGTGAGATCATGACCTGAGCCAAAATCCAGAGTAGGATCCTTAACTGAATGAGCCACCCAGGCACCCCAGCTTTTACATAATTTTATTTGAAACTTGACTTTCAATATATTTTAATGCACTGTGGGTTTTTTTGTTTATTATAAAGCCCATTCAGCATTAAAATTCTCCTTTATCTTTATTGTTTACTTTATTTGTGAGGATGTTGGAATTTTGAGATAAAATAGCTGGAATTAAGCAATGCAGTAAGAACATTTTCTTTCAAAGGGAATGCCTGCATCTTCTGCAAGATAATAAGTTCAGTGGCAGAGACTATTGATTATCTAATTGTGATACCTTTTAATTAAATTCTGTATTCAAATACCTCAAAGGGAATGTGATTACTTGTGAAGTAATGCATTCTCCGTGTTCCTAATAAAACTGTGCCTAATGCTTTAATTCTATAGTCTGTATGGTACTCCTAGAGATAGATTCAATACCTTCACAAAAAATACTGGTTTATATCTTCACATTTGACAGCTTAACACATTTTCCAAATGGTCCCAAACCTTTCTTTACCATTTAGGATCTTAAAAAAATAGTGCAGCTTTAATTTCATTTAGATCTTACCATGTGCCTAATAGACACCTTCTTCAACTGTCATTTTCTCAATGAAAACTATTTTGCCACCCCTACGCAAAACCCAGTTCCACCCAGACTTTAAAATCCCAGTTTTTCTGTTCTACATATTCCAATGACTGTTTAACCATCTTAAATTTTGTATATATTTTTCTATATTTGGCAAGTACTTTTATGTATGTTTTGTTCTTTTATGTATGCTAAGCCTATGGAATGTGCCTAGAATACAGCGAATAATTAATATTCATTGAATGATTTGTATTTATATAAATATATCTAAGCAGGTATTAATTTTTGAGTTGGGCATGAATTTAAGAATATAATATTTAAGGTGATGCTATATTCTTTCCAGATAATGATAGTACGTAAGTTTCATAATGGCAGGAGAGAAGGTTATAATTTTAAAGAAGATATCACTCAAGTTAGTGATTCAATGTTCTCAAATTTAGGAACACTTCTTCCTCTGAGACTGTTGTTTCATTCTAGGATTGTGTGTCTTCTAAACTGTCAACCACACAGTGGTAAGGAGCCCTATCAAAACAAGGACCTTCTAAATTAATTGTAGTATTAACATATTATCTATTCACTTTATGATCTTAAATATTTGAGTTGAAGAAGCTATATCATAGACTATTACAAATACATTGATTATCAGAAAATATATTTATTTTATGTTCTAAATAAAATAAAGCTACTTGCATGTGTTGATTTTATTGTATAGCAAGTTTCTTGTCAACATTCTTTGGTTTGATTATTTCTGATCTGAAAATATCACAGTATCTGCCCTCTATCTCCTACTTATACTTCAGTTATAAAAGTAAAATTTCATTTTATCTTGCAGAAACAATCATCTATCATCTATCTATCTATCTATCTATCTATCTATCTATCTATCTATTCTCTATCATCTATCTGTCATCATCTATCATCTTTTCTCAGAACTTAGAATCCATGTTATCCTTCTGTGTTCTTATTATAAGGAGCAGGGAAGAGAGATAGACCACAAGTCCACTTCATTCCATCCCCAATATGTGGTGGTAGTAGCAATCATAAAAACATTATTTACATCATATAGTCTCTTGACCATATTTGAAATTCACTAAGTTATTAGCATTTCAACACTCAATTTAAAAAATAGTACACACACACACACACACACACACACACACACACACACACACATCAGGCTTGAGTTTAAAGAAATCAACAAATGGGAATACCTATTGCACTAAATGAGACATCACAATAAAATGGGGAATATTAAAAGAACTTTAAAAGTCTTCTTACAATGACCTTACAAAATACTTGGTGAAAATACAGTGTAAACATCCAGAGAGTTTTAGAATACTACAAATGCCACTTAGTGGCCATATTAGTTTGCTAGGACTGCCCAGGAAAGCACCACACACTGGGTGGCTTAAAACAATAGAAATTTATTCTTGCACATTTTGGAGGCTAGACATCTTGAAGTTATTAGAAGGGCCATAATTTTTTTAAAAGCTCTAGGGGATGGGGCGCCTGGATGGTTCAGTCAGTTAAGCGTCCGACATCAGCTCAGGTCATGATCTCATAGTGGGTTTGAGCCCTGCATCGGGCTCTGTGCTGACAGCTCAGAGCCTGGAACCTGCTTGGGTTCTCTCTCTCTCAATGCCTCTCTCTCTCTCTCTCTCAAAAATGAATCAACATTAAAAAATTTAAAAAAAAGAGCTCTAGGGGAGGAATCAAATCCTTTCTTACCACTTTCAGCTTCTGGTAGTTGCCAGAAAAACTTGTCATTCCTTGGTTTGTAGATATGTAACTCAAGTCTGCTGATCTTCACTCGGCTTTCTCATCTGTGTGTCTGTGTCCAGATTTCACTTTATTTTTAAGGATAATAATCAATGGAGTAGGGCTTCCCTTAAGTTAGTATGACCTCATCTTAAATTGATTATACCTACAAAGATCCTTTTACCAAATAAGGTCACCACCGCAGGTTCCTGGAATTAGAACTTGTACATATTTTGGGCAAGGGACATAATTCAATGCATAACCGTGGTCTATAAAAATCAGTGTCAGTAATTTCTTCTATGAAAGAATTTAAAAATATTAGTATTTTAGGCCTAATATTTCAGACTTTTTAATCTCCTGTCCAGTGCCCACTCTCTGTTTTTGAAGATTGGTCGGAATGGGGACTAAAATGAGAGGGGTTGGGGACAAGAGGAATTAGACATTGAGGCTGAAGTTTGATACTATTGCTGGAATGTCAGGGTTAAAGTTAGGTAGTTGTTATCCAGAGAGCATACAAAATAACTAAATTCAAAATTTTATTTAAAGCAATGACCAAGGAAAATTGCTAATGTTCAAAATCAGTCTTTGTAGTTGTCCAATTATACAGTGGAAATGGGAAATAAGTGAGAAAATGGGTATATTTTAAGAAATGGTGTACTTGTGTGAATTAACTGGCTTTGTTTGTGACCTGAACTGTCAGCCTCTTGCTTTTAGCAGATACTGTCATGTACATGTGTTGGATATCATGGTCCTTTATTTAGGTAGATCAGACTGCTCTCAAATTACATCTTTAATTTGTGAATATTTTTACCTAAATGAGCACACTGGTACCTAAACACCAACATATCAAAATGAAAGTCACAACTATGACTCAAACCTGAAAACCTTTGTTAAATGACTTTACATTTTTCAGTTAAAAATACAACCACACTTTTTTTTTACACTCTCTCTAATCCTTTATTATTTAATTATTTGTTTCCCTGTATGGCCTTTCTTTCTTTTCTCCTTCCCCATTGTCACTCTCCTAAATCAGCTTTTCCGTACCTATCACTTTGACTCTTGTAAAGGCTTGATAATTGTCCTGCTGACACCAGTTGTTTTCTTCTGCTCTGATTCATCCTTTAGAGTTCCACTTAAAGATTGATCTCCTTAAAATAGATCTTTGATCAAGATCCCCCGATCCAATTAAGGATCAAAACAAAAACAAAAACAAAACTCTCTCTAGTGTTTCAAAATATGATTCAAACTACTTTCCATTCATAGAATCCACTCACTATTTCTAACCTTTGAGACAATAAACATGGTTCATGCCTTCCTTTCCTTATGCATTTTCTTATAATTACCTCTGTTTGAAATAATGTGTCTTCTACATTTACATTTATCAAAATTCTTCCTGTTTTCCGGGGTTTGGCCAAAGAATAATAATGTCTTCTAGCTCACTTAAATGCAGAGGAAAATTCCATCAGGACCACCCATGTATTAATTTATCCTTTTAAATCAACCCAATTTATTCCTGCTACAGAAGTCAATCTGTGGTACTCTGCAAGTGTCATTTCACATGCAAGCTACATAGACAGGGCTCTGTGGTCATGAACTTCTAATCTAAGGTTTGTGAAATCCTATATATAACTCAATTTCCACTATTAGGTTTAATACAATGGTTTTTTTCAAAGCATGTTTGCTATGCATGGAAATTATGTCTTCTCATTGTTAAATATGATGAAATTCCTCATGCTTAACCTGACAGAGTTAGTTCTCAGACAAAAAGGTGAGACACACTTCTTGATTTTACACCTTGAAATTAATGTGTCGAGATTTAGTTAGTATTTGGCAAGTCATTCTCACATTTATGGAAGACATCCGTCTACCTACGTAATGACAATGGCAAGTGATAGAAGATAGTTTAGTGAGGGAGCATGAATCTCAAAGTAATATTCTTTCTGGAGTAATGGGAGCTATTAAAATTTAGAAGAGGATGGAACAATTTGAAATGATATTTGGAAGCAAGGAATTGCTGACCACACTTTTTCATCTTAAGAAAGATTAAAATGTAAGTGAATAAATAGGACTTACTTGACTGGTTGAGGGAAAGCCTAAGGTGTACACCGATTCTTCCTTGAAAAAGTTCACGGGCTTAGAGTTGCAGGAGTATAGGTAAAAGGCTGCAGATTGAATGGGCTGGTAGATTTGGTTGCAAATGAAGACCTACAGATTTTTGAAATGAGAATTTTGATAAGGAATGATTATTATGGAAGTTTTGTCATATGATAATCAAGGAAAATAGGGACTCTGTCCACAGTAAAATTATTAGATTCCTAAGGTAGCATCATGGGCAGTATAACAGAAGTGAGTTTTCTGGGAACTGAGAGGACACCTTTTAATCAGTGATAGAGAAGACACCCAAGGATCAGCCATTGGAGGGTGTGTGCACCTCACATCCTTTCAAATAACCCTCAGTATTCATTTTGTATCACGATGTTTAACATGGTCACCACTGAAAAAAGATGTTTAGCATTTGTTTCATCGAGCGCTTGTACCCTCACCCTTCCTCAAACCTGGTAACCTGGCACTACACAAATCAGCAGAAGATGTTATGACTTGAAGGGAATAAAAAGGAGCAAAATGCAGCCATAATGTACATAAATAATAAACAAATCAAATTGGATGAATCCAAATTGATAAAATATGTGTTTTAAAGAGTAGTTTTCAAGTAGAAGACCTAGAAAATATGTCCTTTAAAAAAAAACAGCTCTTTTCAGCATCTTTTTTATCCTCCACAACATCACTGCCTTCTACAACTATGAGTAAAATTTTTAGCTAACATGTTTTATATGGATACAGTCACAAAGAGGACAAAGTAGCAACCATGTCATCAGTATCACTAATTCAATTGCACAAGACTCGGAAATAATTCCTCAACTAAAACTCAAACTCAATTTTAATTTATTTAAAAATTGTTTCAATAACAGAGAAAATATTCTGTGGGATAACCCAAAAGGAGAGAAAGTTAGAAGAATACCAAGAAAGTTTAAAATCTTTACTTTCTGATAACTCTTTACTTTCTAATAACAAAACCCAAAACAAGGTACCCTGGATTGTTAGCTGACCCTTTCCAAAGCACACCAAACCAATCTGTTGATCTGTGAAAGTTTTTATTTATTTATTTATTTATTTATTTATTTATTTATAAAGTTTATTGGTTTATTTCGAGAGAGAGAGGGAGGGAGAGTGTGCATATTTATTTATTTATCTATAAAGTTTATTTATTTATTTCGAGAGAGGGAGGGAGGGACAGAGTGCATATTTATTTATTTATTTATAAAGTTTATTTATTTCGAGAGAGAGAGGGAGGGAGAGTGTTCATGTGCATCTGTGCATTCACGGGAGGGGCAGAGAGAGAGGGAGGAAGAGAATCCAAAACAGGCTCTGCACTGACAGTGTAGATCTCCACACAGGGCTCTATCCCACTAACCGTGAGATCATGACCTGAGCTGAAATCAAGACTCAGTCGTTTAACCAACTGAGTCATCCATGTCTCCCAAAGCTGTCATTTAAACTACTGCACCAAGGAATAAATTAGAGGGAGAATACTGATAGACTGAGTAATTTTACAGTGGTATTGGAAGGTGGGCAATTGGCTAGTTTGGGGATGAGGTTAGGACATGCTAGCTTTGGATTCGTAGAAACAAGAGGAGAAGGAGCTTTGATGGACAAACTGTAAATCTTGATAAAACATCTATTTCAGCTGGTTCACTGACTTATCTTCCAAGAACAAATGCATTCTGGAGCTCACAGCGTGTTCTCAGTTTTCCTTACAAAGGGACAGGAGTTTATATTTCAGTTCCCAGTATTCAGAACAAATCAGAATTAAGAACTCAGTACCATATTACTTTTGGAAAACAATGGGCAGTTTTCTTATATACAAAAAAAATGCAAGGCTCTCTATCTAATGGGAACTTGCAAAGAGTAAAAAAAATAATATATGTAAAATTCCTGAAAAAATAGTGCTCACTTTTTATTCCATCACCCATGATAATCATTTAATAATTGCTTTGTAGTCCTTAATCTATATCTAAATTTATTCATAACTTATCCATATTAATATTTATTTAAATATTATTTTTATATTTTTTGTCATCACTCTTTTTCTAGTAATTTTCTTTTTTCTATTATGCTATATATCTGAGATTCAGTTAAGTTTTTTATATAGCTCTATTCATTCATTATCACTACTGATAAAAATTGGGTGTTCTTATTTCTTCTTAAAAATACAACACAGCGGGCGTCTGGGTGGCACAGTCGGTTGAGCCTCCGACTTCAGCCAGGCCACGATCTCACGGTCCATGAGTTCGAGCCCCGCGTCAGGCTCTGGGCTGATGGCTCAGAGCCTGGAGCCTGTTTCCGATTCTGTGTCTCCCTCTCTCTCTGCCCCTCCCCCGTTCATGCTCTGTCTCTCTCTGTCCCAAAAATAAATAAAAACGTTGAAAAAAAAATTTCGTTAAAAATACAACACAGCTGCTATGACTATCATTTTGCTTTTGTTTTTGGTGTAGATTCTAGAAATTTTTAAGAAATCTGAGTTAAATTGGGTCCTTGTTAATTGGTACCTTGTTATTTTTACCTTGTTAACTTCACTAAACTACGTCAAATAATCCAAAAAATTATAACTATAAACCTTCCCCAGCAGTGTATTAAAGTTCCAGTTGTTCCAAATGCTTCCCAAGATATGGTGTATTAGCCTTTTTAAAGCTTTCTGTTTCTGATGGAGATGAAATTGTATTTCATTCTAATTTTTATCAAATGGGATTCTTCAAGTGAAGTTGAGTATTAGTGAATATGTTTATTTCCCATTTGTGTATGTATTCTATTGACTGCATGCTTTTAAATTTGCCAATTTTTCTATTGAGTTGTTGGTGTTTTGATACTGATTGGTATAAATATATAAATTCTAGTCACTAATAATTATTGATTATTTGTGTGCATATATCTTCTCGGTGAATAGCTTATTTCCTTCCTTGTTGTCCTTAGATAAATAGAAGTTTTGTGTTTTCATATAAAAATGTCATTTTTAAAAAGTATGCTTCTTTTTGTGTTATGTAAGAAATTCATAACTAATCTGTCTGGTCATGCAGATGCTCTCCTTTTTGTTTTTCCTGATAGTTCTAACTTTATGATTTTAACATTATTCTTTTCTCTAGTAATTGAATTTTTGTGTTTGGATAAATTATGGCATTGCCTTCTTTAAGGTGGGTAACTAATTTTTCCAGCACTATTTTGTGAAAATACCATAATTTTCCCGTGACCTGCAATATATATGTGTGTGCCTGTTTATAATGTCTCGTGTGTGTTACACTGATTCATCTTTTTCTGTGTCAATACCACATTTCTTCATTACTGTACTTTGATAATATGTCTAGCTATCTGGTAAGGCAACTTCTGTAACCTTGTACTTCTTCAAAACCTTATTAGTTATTCTTGTTCTTCTGTTTTTCCCAATACATTTTAGAATCAATATTTCAAGTCCTATGAAAAAACTCTCTCAGAATTTTGATTGAAGTTGCTCTAATTTCCTAGATTATTTTGGGAGAGAAATGAAAATTTTACCATATTGATTCTTCCTTCCCATAAACATGGTTATTATTTCACTAATTTATGTCCTGTCTATATTTTTCAAAAACTTTCTTGATGAATATTATGGAAGAACTTTGTTATATTTACTTCATGCCAATTTATATTTTTGATACTGTTTGAATAATATAATTTTATATGCTCTATATTCTAATATTTAAGGCTGGAGTATAACCATGTAATTTAAAACATGTGTTCAAAAACAAAACTGATTGCTGGACTCGCTTTTTTATATCTACTACTTTGTACCCTTCTCTTGGGTTACCTAAATAGATAATCAGTAGTGAGAATGGTAATGACACCAAGAAGTTGTTATTGCCCTATTCTGCCAACTGAACCTGACCTGTGTACCTTTTAGGATAATAATTATAACATGTTTGGCAAACTATATATCCCTACACATTATTATAATTAAATCCAATTCAACATGAATATTATCAAATGTCCCAAGAGGCCCACACAAAATGTTAGTTATTGCTACTTCTAAGTGAACTTAGAATAGAAGGCATTCATTTCATTCATTGGAGATGTGTTCATTTTTTCCTATGAACTCCACACCAGTATATCTATGCCCATTGCCTATTATGAGATCTAAACTTTTACAGTAAGATTTAGATTGTTAAGGTGTTAAAAAGTAAATTGAATTTAGAGGTGATGGTCAATAACAGTACAACGTGCAGAGGTGCTTCATACATATTTATTTTTATGAAAACAAACTTGACTGAGCCAGGCTTGAGTTATTTATTTTTTTTTTTTTTGCTACCGTGTGGGAATCAATAATCTCCTACAATTTCGAGAATTAGATACCAGAAATATTTCTCTAGTATTTTAATCCAGCAACCTATAGAGACCAAGAATCCTAGGGGTTGGAGACAGAGGGAGGTGGGTGGTTGGGAGAAGGATTGTCACACGTTGAGTGATTTTGCAGCAGGGAGAGTATATGCCACAGAATCAAGCAGACCATTTGTTTTGTGTAGCTTTTATCATCCTCCATTTTCTCAATTATAAATTTGGTATGATTCTATTTATGCTTTATAATGAAGATTAAATAATATAATATGGAGCTTACCTCAGAACCTGACAAATAATAAGCATCCAGAGATGATAGAAATATAATCATACATTTTACAGGGCAGACAACCTTACCATGGGCAATTCATTACTTCAACTTAAACCTAAGCAAAAAAAGAAAAAAAAGTCATTATGATTATCCCATAATGGCAGATTTGCAAGGTCCTATGGAATTGAACTTGCTAAAGTTAAAGGATACAAAGAAAATGTTGTGGAATTAACTAATATTATAAATGTACTCATTTTGTAGGTTTCTGCTCTCACACTTCAGTCTTATCTGCAACCTCCCTTCTTTGCTCACAATACACCCCTTAATCATATTGACAAGAGGTGCATTGCACAGTTTGTCATAATTCAAATGCACACTTCAAATGCTCATTTCCCTACTGTAATGCGCCTGAATCCTTTTTACCTTTAGGCCTCAGTTACATATCTTTACACGAGGTCTTTCCTGATATTCCTGTCTAATGTAAACCTTCGCACCAACAGAATTTTCCATTATATTGCTCTGTTTATTTATTTCCTTCATAACCTTTATCACAATCTAAAATTTCTTAACTTACTGATTTTTTTTCTACCTCATTAAAATAGTAAGCTCCTTAAGGTTAAGGTTTTCTGATTTATTCTATATTTTCAATACCTAGAACAGTGCTTGAAAATAGAAATTTAGGCAATGGTGCCAGTAAGCAAATTTATCATTAAACTAATCAAACAGGAGTTTGCTGGATCTCTTCTAGTAGTTTTGATCTCGCCTTCATAGAGACTGATTAGTTCTTAAAAGGAATGCAGCATCTGTCTTTATTAATATAGAAATAGGCAAACTGTTTATATCTATAAACACATACTTATATGTAGAAATAGCACGCACACACACACACACACACACACACACTCTACAAATTGTTTCTGGATGGTATTTTCAGGATTATATTTGACTCAAACAAGTAATGCTTAAAGTTAACTAAGGATAAATTAAGAACATTTACTGCCTAAAATATTATTCATATATTCTTGTCTATCATGTATACATTAGTCATTAATTAGTGTACTTTTGTAATATTTTATATCTTAGATCACAACATGAAGCAAAAGATTTTCAATGTGGGATGCACAGGGCAATCTGACTTTTTAAAAAAGTCTACCGAGTTTGTTTAAACCATCTGGAATCATACTGTTTATCTGGCATATAAATGTCTAAACATATTCAT
This sequence comes from Puma concolor, assembly GCF_028749965.1. Lineage (NCBI taxonomy): Eukaryota > Metazoa > Chordata > Mammalia > Carnivora > Felidae > Puma > Puma concolor. The sequence continues at coordinate 179,540,537 of NC_141667.1, forward strand.
TTTAATATTGAAATTCTGAAACCTTTCTGGAAATAGACAGTAAACAATAAAACTACATTAAAATACCTTGTAGTTTCTCACTGTGCAAAGTTGATGCAGTTGACTTTAAGAAGTCATATGTGAGAAAAGAGAGACAGATGGCAAAGTGTGACAGGTAGGCTGAGAAACATCGTGACATAAAGTAACTGCCAAAAAGATAAATTAGTTAATAGTACACTATATAGAGATTATAGCATAATTAAAATGTTAAACTTTACATAACTACAGGATTCTTGGTAAAATTCAGTATCTTCTCAAATGTATTACATTATATTATTTCTGATCGATTTCAAGGTAAATAATTTGAAAATTTAAAATGACGTCCTAGTGGCTATCACCCATTTATAATGAAGCTCTTTATTATATATAACCTGAATCTCACCTCCAGTGGTTCAGTCAATTCCTTTGTATTTTGTTGGTGGGAGAACTGACTAACAGATCACTATCTTTCTCTGAAATAATTGGATCTGGGTAAGATGTGATCTGAAGATCGTTATGAAGCTGAGTAGTTGAAAGTAATGAAATTCTCACTGACATACACAGAAGCTAGAGTTCCTGCATCAATATGGGTTTATTTGAAGATATAACAACAAAGAAATACGAAGTAAATGAAGGGGAAGCAGATACAAAAACCTCTGAACAGGGCAAAGACCTCTGAGAAACTCCTTCTGGTTAGCACATTTTTCACCTCAAATATTAGCCTTTAAAACTCACAAGCAACTGAATGTACAGTTTAATAATAAAACCATTTTTGACTATCAAATGTCCACATCTGATGCATGAAAAGGGTCATTCTGAATTGTGTGTCTGTTTAATATTAACAAACATAAAATAGGACAATGATATGACACGGTGATTTCCCAAAGAAAATTTTACAACTGAACCCACCAATTGTCCAAGACTCGAATTATTATGTTCCATGTTGTTAAAGGGTATTAAGAAAAGATGAGATCTCAGTACAGATCTACTAATTCCATAGATTGATCTACTAAGACCATAAAACAGTAATGGTGCCTATATGGTAATATGGTTGTCACTTGTGGATTTTTAGATGTCAAGGAAGAAACACTTTCTTACTTTTTTGAATTCTTTGTAATAAGAGATTTCTTTCAGCTAATGAGGAGAAGATTCTTCCTTCTCTTCATTGCTAAACTGGTCCTCCATAAAAGGAGGGATGCATTCCCTGGGGTCTTTATTGGTCAGTTTCTTGGTGATATAGCTGAAAACCACATGTCATCAAGAGGCTCATTTCCCACTCCCTTTTCTTATAAGCTCACTGGGCCTGGCCCAACCCTGAAGAGGGATATGTATAAACTAGTGAGTAGGTTCATTACACTGGATGTATAGTAGGAAGGCTGCCTTGGCTCTGGGTCCAACATGCACTTTCCAAACCAGACTTAATAATAACGACGTTAATCCTTCAACACAATATTTGCCTTGAAATTCTCATGATTTATGGAATGTTTGGCAGACAGCCTATGAGATGCCCCTAATAATGTCTTGTATAATCTCTTTTCCTTGTATAATTTGCTTCTGATCAGTAGAATACAGCAATGTTGACAGAATGTCCCTCCCATGTTAGATTACAAAAGATTGACTTCTATCTTGCAAGCCAACACTTCTTGAGAACAATTTAAGAACAATATTGACTTCATATTATAATTAATTATTTGTAGAATTTGTAAGTTCTAAAAGAATCTAAAATAACTCAGATGATGTCCAGATTTCTAGTTTGGGTCACACAGTTGTTTTTGATTCTATTATTTGAGATGGGGAAAGTAGAAAGCCAATCAAATTTGGGGAAAACTTTAACAATTGTGGTTTTAAAATTATTAAGTATGATACAGCTGCAGACATGCAAATGACTTATCCCACAGGCACATAGATATTTGAGTTTAAATTATACCCAAGTGCGAACATAAAAGTTAAAGATATGTGCTGGTAAAATAAGAGCATGTTGAGATTATGAGAATATGTGGGATCTCTATAGAAGAGTAAAAAGAGTGAGAAGCAGGAGAAGAAATATATAAGGGTCAACTGTAGAGAATAGAGTCACATAGGTACTTAAAGTGCCAAGAAATACAAAAAGAAGAAAGACTAGTACCGGGGAGGCAAAAGAGTAAGGTTGTGTCACTGAAGTTGTGATAAAATATATTGTCATATGTATTTAAAAAATAATTTTAGAACCTTGCTTGAGATTGTGGATGCTCTATCCCCCATCTTTATATTGATAAAGTTGCTTAGATTTATTTCATAGATTTTCTCCTATTTATTTGAGCATGGTACTTTGTGCACAATTTAAGTATTAACATTCTTTAAAACAATATTAACGAGGCCAAGGTTTCTAGTTTGGGAAAGAATGAACATACAAGATTGAACATATAGTATGCTCAATGGAACAGAAATATCTAGTAGGATTAAATATATTTAACAAATTTGCACCATGAAAGACATTGGCTTCCTTTAACCAGGAAGTTTCACCAAGAATTTAGATTATATAGAACCAAAGAGTTAATTGGAATTTAGTAATAAAGGCATTGGGAAGAATTGAGTTTCTGAGACTACAACTTAAAGAAAACTATAAAGATATTACAGTAGAGGTAAATGAATGGTCACGTAGTGTTCTTGTAAAATAGGAGAAAATTGAGCTGTTTATTCAGATGTGAAGAAAGAATCACAGAGAACAAAAACAATAAAAAATCAACAGAAAGAACGGTCCAAAAGATGTAGAAAATACATCATAAAAGAGACACAATGAGATTCCATAAAATAACAGAGAGAATATTTTCGTGGTCACTGGCAGAGGATATTGATTTTGACAGAGAATATCACTCACTGAAACTGAAGGAAAAAAAGTAAGTACAGTCTGTGATGCTGGACAAAGACAGATTCCCTCCTCTAAAACAGGGCAATTCCATAAACATAGTGAAATTGATTAAATCTATTGCAGACCAAATATACGTATGGTACACTTTCAGTCATACAGCATACTGGGGATGGTAGTATCATAAGCAAAGATTAGATAAACTAGTACTAAAAAGGTCGAAAATTATTATAAACTGTTAAATGCAAGAACTCAAAGAAATAAAACGATTTTGAGTTTTGTTTCTCTGAATTACAATAGAAGGCACTTAGTGGCCTCTTTTTCTCAGTGGAGGAAAAAACAAACAAACAAACAAACTGCGAATGGCCCACATAACCTGTGAACAGAGAGAAGAGGACATAAGGATAGGAATGAAAATATAATTTTATTTTCAACCTCAGTCTCTCCTGTTGACAAGAAGCTGTTGACAATTATGTGGTTGCAGTGGAAGCTGATTTGTCACTATTGATTCAAATTAGCCAACTCTATGCTTGAAGTCAAGGTAGTATTCATCAAGAGCTAAATTTTCTCCAACTTTCATAATAGCCATAAGTTTGTATATGCAACTATAGGTTTTTCTGAAATATTAAAAGTAATAAATGCTTCAAGCAAGATTGTTGTTATTCCATATTGATTTAGTACACAGATAAATAGAAGTGCCTAACTTAGAGGGACTGATATAAGTACTCAGTAAATGTTAAAAGACTTCTGCTTTCTGCCAAGATTTAGAAGCAAAGACCACATTTAGTCTCCCACCTGATTCAAAGAAAAACAGGGACAAAATCAATAGTTCTGTTTTGTTTCATTTTGTTTACATATTGCACATCAGGCAACAACAACAAAAATATTAACTGAAAACCAGGAAACAAATGAGATGAGTTCTTAAATTGTACTGGCTCACTGCCATGGAAGAGTGTCTAGGCCATGGCTAAGGTGTGAGAAACCGAAGGGGAGTCCTCCAGGCTCTTGAATTTGAAGGATATGTACACACTAAACTCTAATAAAACATCCACCAGCTAACAAACAGTTACACTAATAAGTAGACAAAAGAAGAATAGAATCATAAAATAGCAAAATTCAGTTAATAGATTAAAAACTATACCAATAATCATATCAACTGCAAGTGACTAAAATGCCCTAATTAAACGCAGAGATTTTCAGGAAGAAGAAAAATATATAATTATACATTGCCTACAAGAAGTACATGTTGGGGTGCCTGGGTGGCTCAGCTAGTTAGGCATCCAACTCTTTTTTTTAATTAATTTATTTATTTATTCAGTATATGAAATTTATTGTCAAATTGGTTTCCATACAACACCCAGTGCTCATCCCAAAAGGTGCCCTCCTCAATACCCATCACCCACCCTCCCCTCCCTCCCACCCCCCATCAACCCTCAGTTTGTTCTCAGTTTTTAAGAGTCTCTTATGCTTTGGCTCTCTTCCACTCTAACCTCTTTTTTTTTTCCTTCTCCTCCCCCATGGGTTTCCCACGGGAATCCTCTTGCACTGTTGGTGGGAATGCAAATTGGTGCAGGCATCCAACTCTTAATATTGGCTCAGGTCACGATCTCATAGTTTGAGTTCAAGTCCCGTATCTGTCAGCACAGAGCCTGCTTGTGATTCTCTCTCTCTCTCTCTCTCTCTCTCTCTCTGTCTCTCTCTCTCTCTCTGTCCATCCCCCCACTTGCACGTGCATATGTGCTCGCTCTCTCTCAAAATAAATGAACATTAAAAAATTAATAAATTTTTTAAAAAGAAATACGTGTCAAATACCATGGCATAGATTTCAAAGTAAAATGATATTATAAGATATATAATATTAACACTAGTCAAAATAGAGATGGGGTGCCTGGGTGGCTCAGTCACTTGAGTGCCTGACTCTTAATTTCAGCTCAGGTCATGGTGTCATGGTTCATGAGTGTGAGCCCTGCATCGGGCTCTGTGCTGAGGCCGTGGAGTCAGCTTGGGATTCTTTCTCTCTCTCTCTGTTCCTCTCCCACTTGCTCTCTCTTTTTTCAAATATAAATAAGTAAACTTTAAAAGAATATATAGCATGTCAGGTAAAATAGCTTCAAAAGCAAAGAATCTTGATAAATATAAAAAATAGCCGTTTCTTAAAAACAGAGTTGTCAGTTAACTAATAACATAATAATTCCAAACAGTATATACCTAATTAAGAGAGCTTACAAATGCATGATGCAAAAACTGACAGATTTTCAGGAGAAGATATATCAAATTGTATTGGAAATTTCAACACTCCTCTCTCAATAATTGATAGAATAGAAAAATCAGCAAAAATATAATGGACTTGAACATTATTAATCACCAACATAATAATATTTATATAACACTTCACCCTCTACTAGCAAAATACATATTATTTTAAAGGACATTTGAAAGAGTTTTGCAGATCCTGGGCCATAAGTCAACTCTTGGTAAATTTAACAGGATTTAAGTCATATAAATGATGTCTGGCCACAGTGAAATTAAATTAGAAACCAATAAGAGAAAATCCTCTGAAAAATCCCCAAATATGTGGAAACTAAATAACCTACTTCTAACTAACCGACAGGTCAAAAAGAAATCAAAAGGGAAATTAGAAAGTATTTTAAACTAAATGAAAATAGATACATGCCATATTAGAATGTGTGGCATAGCTCTAAAACTATAAATATTGGAAAACTTATATCTCTAAATGTCTATATAAAAAATAAGAAAAAATCTAAATCAATTTCTTCAGCTTCCAACTTAAAACTGGAAACTGAAGAACAAAATATATACATGCACAGTTATCAGAAGAAAATAAAGACGTTAGAGGAAATAAAAAATAATTGAAAACATAAACACACACACGCACACACTGAATAAAACCAGAACCTGAATCTTTTGGGAAGACTAATGAAATTGACAATCATCAGCAAAAACAAAAACACAAAAGAGTATACACAACTTACCAGGAATGAGAGAGGAATCATTCCTAGAGATGCTACAGACAGTAAAGAATAATAAAGGATAATTATGAACAACATTATTTCTAACAATTGAACGACTTAGATAAAGCAGATTCCTTGAAAGTATACCTAAACCCACTAACAAGAAATATATGAAAATACATAGAAATAATAATTTATTAATTAAATAAAACAATAATAATTTTATTATTATTTATTATTATTATTAAATAATGAATTAACTAAAATGGTAAAAAAGACACCACAGACACTAGAGAAAATATTTGTAAATCATATACTTAATAAGGGACTTGACTACAGACTACATAAAAAAACTCTTACAACTGAAAGCTAAGTAGATAAATATACCAATTTTAAAACTGGGCCACGAATTTCAACACTCTCTAAGGAAGATATGCAGATGGCCAGTAAAGAAATTAATAAATGCTTAGTATCATTAGTCATTGAGAAGTACAAACCAAAACCACAATGAGAAACCACTCCACACTCACTAGAATGACTTTATTTTTTTTTATTTTTTTTATTTTTTTTAATGTTTATTTATTTTTGAGACAGAGAGAGACAGAGCATGAACGGGGGAGGGTCAGAGAGAGGGAGACACAGAATCTGAAACAGGATCCAGGCTCTGAGATGTCAGCACAGAGCCTGATGCGGGGCTCGAACTCACGGACGGCGAGATCATGACCTGAGGTGAAGTCGGCCGCTTAACTGACTGAGCCACCCAGGCGCCCCTAGAATGACTTTAATAACAATAACAGACAATAATGGTATTGATGAGGATGTGGAGACCTTAGAATTGTCACACTGCTGGTAAGAACATAAAATGGTATATAGCGGCTTTAGAAATCAGGTGGCCAGTTTTGAAAAATGTTAAACATAGAGTTACCATATAAGCCAGAAATTTCATTCCTAGGTTTATAACCAAGAGAAATGAAAACATATACCCATATAAAAATTTGTACATGAATGTTCAGAGCAACATTATTTATAATACTCAAAGTGGAAACAATGTAAATGTCAATCAACCATTTAATGCATAAACAAAAAGCGGTATAATTGAACAATGAAATATTACTCAATAATAAAAAAGAACCAAGTAGTGATGCATGCTAAAACATGAGGAACCTCAAGATCCTTATGTTAAATGAAAAATGTTATAAAAAAATAACATTGATCATTTGAATTTGCTTTTCATGAAATGTCTAGAAAAGACAAATCTCTAGAGATAGAAGTAGATTAGTGGTTGGTTAAGGCTGGGGTTAATGAGGAGAAAAGGGATTATCTACTAATGAGAAAAAGGTTACTTTTTAGGGTGATGGTAATGTTCTGAAATTAAATTGTGATAATTGCACAACTCTGTAAATATGCTAATACTGAACTAACTGTACATTTTAAATAGGTAAATTCGAAGATATGTAAATACATTTCAGTAAAGCTGTTTAAAACAAAAAACAGGTAAAAAAGAATAGTCTAATAGCAATGCTATAAATTAAATTTATGGTTAAAAATATTTCCATGTTCATTGATGAATTCTACCAAAGACTTAAGGGAAAAACAAAAACATAAACAAAAAACAATTCCACACAAACTTGTCCAGGAAATCGGAGAGAAGGAAATACTTCCTAATTCATTCTATCATGTCAGTATTATGTTTTTACCAAAACCAAATAAAATCTATACTGGGATAAATAAACATAATAAAAATTCCTGACAAACATAGATGCAAAACTTCTAGACAAAATATTAGCAGATCAAACCCAATAATACATATAAAAAATAATGCATCGTGAACTTTGCCCCACAAATGCAATATTGACTTAACATGCAAAAACCAATCAACGTAAATTATCATAATAACAACAACATCATCAAGAGCAAAAACAAAACATGATTACCTCAATAGAAAAAGAAAAAAAGCATTGCACTAAAAGCCCGTGTTGATTCCTGGTAAAAACTATCAGCAAACTAAGAAGAGAAGAGAAATTGCAAAGACTGATAAAGGTCGTCTACAAAAAATTACAGCTAACATCACATTTTTTGCATTGATTTGTAGACCAATTTAGGGAGAGTTTACATCATTACAATATTGAAATTTTCCAACACTTTTAACAGTTTTTTCTAAATGTTTCAATATTCTGTGCTTTTTAAAGTAAACGTCTTCCTGTTGTCTCCACCATGATTTTGCATGCAGGTTTTGGTTTTTTCCTCATCCACTTCTACACACGTGCATTTCATTTTACCATTCTTTGTTTTTGTATTTTTTCTTACTTAACATAATATTGAATTTTATTCACTTGCTTGGCTTACTTTCTCCTCCAGTAGAAAGAAAGCATTAGGAATACAAAGTTTGTGGGGCACCTGGATGGCTCAGTCAGTTAAACAGTCGACTCTTGATTTCAGCTCAGGTCATGATCTCGAAATTCCTGAGATTGAGCCCTGCTTCAGCCTCTGTGTTGACAGCGTGGAGCCTGCTTGGGATTCTCTCTCTCCTTTCTTTCTACCCTTGCCCTGCTCGTTCTCTGCCTCTGTCAAAATACATAAGTAAACATTTTTACAAAAAGAATACAGATTTTGTTTGTTTTGTTCACCTCTCTTCCCTAATGATTGGGAACAGTTCAAAGGCGGTGTTCAATAAATATTTACTATCTTCAGTGGTTTTTTTTTTTTTTCCTTTAATCACTTAATATGGTAAATTACTTCTTTACCAAATTTATTGTTAAACTATGTTAAGATAAACCTCATATATCCATTTTTGGAACTAGCCCTACATGTTCATGTTTTAGTTTTTAATGCATCATTTGATTTTTATGCTAATATATTATTTTTAAAATATCAATACATTTTTTCTGTTGGTAGCTGCAACTGTTTTTATCTTCTATGAACTTTTTCAAGTATTTTTTTTCCTCCTACACATTTGTTAGAATTTGTCTCTCTGTTGATTCCTTGGAAGTTTATTTAAACTACTGATTCGGTTTATTTAGTAATATTGATCAATTATGTTTCTTTGTTTTGTTTTTTTTTTTTAAGTTTATTCATTTATTTTGAGGAGAAAGAGATAGAGAGAGAGAGCACAGGTAGGGGATGAACAAAGAGAGAAGGAGAGAGACAAAATCCCAAGCGGGCTCTTCACTATCAGTGCAGAGCCCAATGCGGGCTGAAACTCATGAACCATCAGATCATGACCTGAGCCGAAATCAAGAGTCCAACACTTGACCGACTGAGCTACCCAGTCACCTCTCTTTGTTGTAATTTTAAAAGAGAATTGTCTATTTAATACAAATTTTAAAATTTATTTCTTTATTCTAGTCCTTCCATTTATTTTACATGCAAATGTTATGGAGCTGTGCTTTGATTTTAAGTTTGTTGTTTTACTTATGGAATTTAGATTCAACATTGGTTTCGATCACCAATCAGCAAACTATTTTGAAATTTGTTTACTTTTTCCCTGATTCATCTTTCCTACTGGGTTCAATTTATATCTTAATGCAGTAATTCATTAGTTATTTTATAACCCTACAAATGTGAACTCAGTCATTTGCATCAAAAATCCCCTTCCTTATATCCTAGCCTTGAATTGATAATTATCTGGGTCAGCCAGTACTCACTCAGTAAACTTTTACAACTTACATTCTTTTTCAAATAAATTTTCTTATTATTCATTATCTCAAGTAATTAAAGTGTGACTCAATCTGTTCAAAATACAGTAAAACCTTGGTTTGCAAGCATAATTCATTCTGGAAACATGCTTGTAATCCAAAGCACTTGTATATAAAAGCAAATTTCAAGAACCATTGGCTCACTTGTGATCATGTGATGTTCTGCATCTTGTACTACTTGTACACTCTTTATCAGGTTAAAATTTATTAGAAATGTTTGGTCGTCTTGCAGAACACTCACAGATAAGCCACTCACAATCCAAGGTTTTACTGTAACTTGCTGATTTTCACTCATGGTTAATTGTTTCTTCATGAATTTTAATTTTTTATTTCTAAGGTAATTTTCAGTGGGGATATTTCTTAGGTCTGTATTCAGCTTATACTGCCTGAGTTGTGAGATAGTGTCTCCATAGCATTTTGTTTTCGCCTTGGAGACATATCAGTGTTTTTTATGTTAATTTCTCAAGTTACACAGTGCAACATATACAACTTCAAACTGTAAACAGATGCAAAACACATTTTCAAGATAATATTACCTTGGGGGAGATATTTAGTCCTTTCCCAAAGTCTAAGCATAAGCAAACCTGCTTTTTAAAAAAATTGTTTTGAGTATAGTTGCCATACAATATTACATTAGTTTCAGGTGTACAACATGGTGATTCAACTTCTTTATAAGTTATGTTTTATACTCAAGTGTAGCTATCCATCTGTTACCATACAACACCATTGCAATATCATTGACTATATTCCCTACGCTGTGCCTTTTATTCCTGTGACTTCTTTAATCTGTAACTGGAAACCTGTATTTCTCACTCCCTTTCACCTGCTTAAACAAGCCTGCATTTCATATCACTGTGCTTATGGCCAGAAATTATTTCATTCTCCCTTTCGTAGTCCCTGAAGATAGTCTCAGTTCCATCTTCATGCCTCATAGTACTTACAGGACATAGTCTTACCTCTGATTTCCTCACGATCATAAACACGCAAGACCATCACTGTTACGAAACCTGATTTCCTCACAACCATAAACACCCAAGACCATTACTATTACAAAATCCAATGATTCCACTCCCAGTGCTGTTCCCACTTTTGTTCATAGGTTTATGACATTTTCTTTCTCATTTATGGGTTTCCCTTAGTTTCTGTGAGTCCAGTTATGCATTAATACTTTCATCATTATTATATCTGATATTTCATACCATTTCATTAGAAAAAAAAAATTCATGGTTATCCATTTTTCCAGAACTAGAAGTAAAGTACTTCAAATTTCTCAGCATTTAGTTTCTGGCCAGGTAGCTTATATTTTAAGTCTGCCATGATTCGTGCCTTGTAGGCACTGGGACACTAGCTACCTCTGTCTCAATACAATATTCAATTCCCATGTTCCTTTCTTCACACATTTGTTTTGTATTTGTTTCCTAACCTCCTATTTTTCTTCCAGGAATGAGAGCTCAACATAACTGCAGCATTTGGTTAGAGAGTATTAATATCTGGATTTTGAAAGACAATTTAAAGTAAAAATGTTCCCGTCCATGAAGATTCACATTGCAACTGCAGCCACAAGGTGTGACGTTTTTCTCTTCCTCTTTTTCTTCTGAGAAATATGCTTTGATTTTTTTTTTTTTTTACTGGTGGCCTTTTTTATTCAAAAAAAAAAAAAAAAGTAAAATTAAGTGAGCCAGATAGTATCAAAATGAATGTATGGATCAGGTTATGATACCTTATCCCCCCCATGCAGGAGCGAACAGCTCCTTATAAGCTTCAGTAAGACAGTTTGCACTGAGATGGTTTCATGAGGCTACAGTTTGGCTGTTAATTATCCAATTATATTTAGAGTAAATTTTTAAATTTTCCTTCCACTGTAAATGCTTTCAATAAAACACCTCTTGTTTAAATGACTGCAGTCTGGAGAGAATGAGCAATATACAGAACTCTCAGGACATCCCATGTCCCATTTAATTATTTGAACTTCATTAAGGCCATGGTCTTTGGAAGCAGTCTGACAAGACTCAACTCCATCTCCAGTTTCCCGGAAAAAGAAAATTATCTTCTCAGGTGTGATTTATGTAAGTAGTTATTAGCCTTCAGTTTTAATGGCTCACAAGCACTCAAAGTCTGCTTTCTACCTTCATATTTGTACCATAAAGGTAGTGTTTGTTTGATCTCCACAACTTTCCAAGTTTGTTTTGGCTTCAGGGCAATTGACCCACTGTTTGAGCCTAACGCAGGGCTCAAACTCACAAACTGTGAGATCATGACCTGAGCTGAAGTTGGATGCTTAACTGACTGAGCCACCCAGGCACACTCATTGTTTGTCTTTACTAAAGCACTGAAGATGATTCATTGATATTATGGTGGTGCCTGAATACAGGGAAAGTCCAAGATACATCAATTCCTAGGGAGTTTCAGGACATTATTATACAGAGAGATAGTTTTACTAATAAAAAGCTGTCACTACTTCTGTTTCCTCACACTTTCTCCATGATTTTACCCTTTTATGTAATTTTTATACATACAATCAAAGCTCCTGTGTTTCTTCCCTTGAAATGACAATGACTACCTTTGAAACCATAATTTCCATGTTTTAGAGGTAGAGATAGTGGGTTTTTTGTTTCCTTTTGTATTGTATTGTTTTGTTTTAAGGTACACTCTGAATTAAGAGATTGTGGGATCCCAGAATGAAATGAATGAGACAGATCCATAGAGTGTCCTGTTCTTAAGGAAATGTTTTGTGTCATACAAAGCTTCCACCAGTCCATCTAAAATTCTTTCAGTAGAGACAAAGTTTAAATTTTTAAGCAAGCCATTCTATTGTTTTGCCTTCCCTATAACTTTTAGACAGTAAGTGGGTTAAAAAGTCACTGTCTTTTTGAGTTCAGTCTAAAACTGTCATGGCCCTAAATTGATTACCTAAGTATGCACCACAGAGGAAGTAAATCCTGTTTGCCTAAATAAATAAATAAATAAATAAATAAATAAATAGAGGTGTTTTTAAAAAAAACATTTTTTTGAAATAACACACACACACACACACACACACACACACACACACAAGAATTCGGGGAAGTACATGGAAAGTTCACATTTGTACTTATTATAAAATGGAAGGGACTTTTTATTCTACTTCCTGATGATGCCATGGGCGGAAATGCCTCATTGTGAAGATCATTTTGATCAGCTCAATGATACAAACTCAGAATAGTTTGTGGTCATTTGTCAGAAGCATATAAATTACTCAGACCTATTTTTTGAGAAGCAGCCTTCCCCTACATCATCCTATTAACAAATCTCTTGCTATGCCTCTTGTCATCCAGAAATATCACATCCTGTTAAGGCATCTATTTAACTATTGTTTAGGTTCGATTATGTTTTTCAGAGAATTGTTTGTAGATATTTTGGGGGCAAGAGGGAAGGAATAAGTTATTAATCATCTTCTAGATGTTTTTGAATTTAGTTTCTCGGCGGGGGGGTGGCGGGGTTGGTTATACTGTTTTATTTGTCACTGGTATTTCAGTTACTGATATGCCAGTGACCTGAACCTTATCATTTAGTTGACTATTTGCTGCAACCTGGGAAGCAGTGTTCATAAGTACTGGGTTACATCCTAGTTTTGCGACTGTGATGATTCCTTCCTTTTCCCTTTGGTCTCATTGCAAGGTCAACAAAAGGGTACATAGTAGTGACCTTGTACTATTTTCTTAAGGACAGAAAGTTTGAAGAACTGTTGGTGAGTCATATATTAATTACATCACAAATGTGAGGATACAAATTGGATTACAGTTTGACTCTATATTTAAGACTTCCACTTAATAAGATAGTTATTAATACATATAATGATGAAACTCCTGAAAAATCCTAGCTTGAGTCTTAGTAAACTATTTTTTGTTGTTGTTGCAGGGCACTCATTACCTTTCTCACCTTATGGAGGCTCAAGTGTGACATCATCGTGGTCGTGGTTCTGAGGGAAGGTAGTGTCTTTCTAAATTTCACCAAACGAATTGAACTTACCCCTGAGCAGAACTGTGAGCACTGTTTTAACCATTCTGTTAGTGAATCTTGAAATGGTTGAGTAAGAAGTCAAACTTCCTAAACTGTATTTACATATTCAACAGAAAATATAGCTTTTTGGGTTTTACATGGATTAGTTTATCCCATGGGAAGGCACAATTTATAACATCAGAGTGTAAAGCATAACTGAAAATAATTTGAAGTTCCCAGTTGGTGTGAAAAGACGCATATAAAATACTCCTCCTTCATACCTATCTTCTCTATGAAGATTGTGGACTTGTTTCAACACTATTTCCTTTAATGGGTTCCATGAACATGACATCAGGTCTTGTCAACATATTTCCTTTAAAATGTACCATTTATTGTAAAAGGTACCATGACCATGAACATGCTCAGAGACAGCAACTGTCAGTCCTGCCCTGTTCTCCTGTAGTTACAGTTCTTCTCACGTTTTTTACTTCATTTAAAACACTCAAGTCTAAGCAAGTATAAAGCTGGGATTATCTGTCCAAATAGTCTTTTGAGTATGATACAGTAGCAAATAGGTTTTCTACTCTTTAATATGTTTAAATTCACCCCATTTAAAAATTTTTCCATTATTCAGATAAATGCCCAGAAAATTTTCCAGGGTCATAATAAATAAAAGGAAACACATGTAGTGTTTTCTTACCTACTTTTAAAATGTTGACCCTTTATTTACAGTTTCTGAAAGCCTAGGGAGATATTTTTTGAAGTTATAGAATTGAATATATTAAATACAAGATTCATACAGCTATGAAACAACTTGATAAATCTCTCTTGTTTTCTTTGAACCCTCTCTCTATGACTGCAGTTAATGCAACCTGGGTAAGAGACAACTTCAGTAATTGTTCCAGGGTCCTGCATTAGGTCAGTGAGAGAGTAGAGTCCTTCACATATGGTCCTGAAATATAAACATCCATCATATCAACTGGACTCAGTTCCTCCCAGAAATTTTTTCCCAGAACTTGAGGTATATTTTGTATGATTATTGCTGACTTTACTTTGACTTGAATTGCCACCATTCTCTTTGAGTGTAGAGTCCTGCTTTCCCAGGAAGAACTTATTCTGCCTCCTGGGTGTGGCTGAGGAGCCCAAGGCTGGTGGATACACTTCTTAGATATCATTCTCGGGCACTTAAAGAGGACAATTTATGTCACATAGGCCCTTATTTACTACTACTATTATTCAGTAATAACAGTTTCATAAATGTACAGATACGGTTTTTGTTTTTGATAACTTGTTTTCTTTATTTTTTATATTATCAGTGGCATTCATTACCTCAAGAAAAAGAAGGATGATAAGGTAAGAGAAAGCAAAATAATGAAATCATTTCATGTATTTTGAACTTCAAAATAATTCTTTGAAACTTACTGCTGTGACATAAGTTTAGCAGAAAAAATTTTCATCCAAAACTCAGCTAAGTCTTAATATATTCTATGAATGAAGTTTATTTATACTTTTAAAACATGGATGGAAGAATCCATAACGGGTAAAAGACAATCCCAACTCCAACTGTTCTAACAAAAAGACAGCATGAGGTGGGTAGGAGGAGGGGTGAAATAGACAAAGGGGATTAAGAGTACACATATACTGATGAACACTGAGTGATAGAATTGTTGAAATATTATATTGTACATCTGAAACATAACACTGTATGTTAATTATACTTCAATTAAAAAAGCAAACAAGACAAATAAAAAAAGACAAAAAGAAAGCAGATAATTGTTGGTTGGGTCTTGGAGAAAGGGGCTGGTTCTGCATCCACTGGAGTCTAAATCCCTAGGGGAGTGGGAGAAGGGGACTTTCAGGTAAGCTTGAGAATTTTCAGACAAACGTGGTCAGGATTTCTGGAGTGGACCCTTAGAAGGCAAGAATTATTGTCTGTGACGTCATCTTGTAACTGATGATAGAAATGAATTTGTGGTGTGTTCAGGTAGAAAAAGACCAAAACAAGTTCACAGACATATTTTCTGTCCTAAGGTGGTTCTAAAAAGATGCAGAATTTTTTCTATGCCAAACAATGGTTCAGAAGGGGCTCAGGACAAACAAGAAGCCGTGAGAAAATTATGGAGACAAGAAGAAAAGAAACATAGACAAAATAAGAATGAATTGCACTTTTTAAACCACCCAGAAATTTGTCCAAATTAAGAAGGGTCCAAGGATGTCTTGTCTTATGTCCCAGCCCTCATTACACTGATACCATGGTACTGTAAAGGCATCTGGAAGTCCTGACACCCAGAAAGAAAGAGGGGGTGAAATCAAAATTGACCAAAAAACAAAACAAACAAAACAAAACAAAACAAAATTGAAAAAAAGTGACTTTAAGTTTCTGTTCAAATCAGAAAGGGAATTTCTATATAAATTAGTTTCAGTTATAGAAATTATTTTATCATGTATACCAGGAGTTATTCTTATAAAAATAATATACAACTTCATAATTTTCACATATAACTATCTATATTTAAGATGTATTTCAACAGATCCACAACTATATGGTCAACTCCTCTTTGACAAAACAGGAAAGAATATCCAATGGAAAAAATACAGCCTCTTCAACGAGTGGTGTTGGGAAAATTGGACAGTAACATGCAGAAGAATGAAACTTGACCACTTTGTTATACCATACACAAAAATAAATTCAAAATGAATGAAAAACCTAAATGTGAGACAATAAGCCATCAAAATCCTAGAGAAGAACATAGCCAGCAAACTTTTTTTTTTTTTTCCAACGTTTATTTATTTTTAGGACAGAGAGAGACAGAGCATGAACGGGCGAGGGGCAGAGAGAGAGGGAGACACAGAATCAGAAACAGGCTCCAGGCTCTGAGCCATCAGCCCAGAGCCCGACGCGGGGCTCGAACTCACGGACCGCGAGATCGTGACCTGGCTGAAGTCGGACGCTTAACCGACTGCGCCACCCAGGCGCCCCGCCAGCAAACTTTTTGACCTCAGTCATAGCAACTTCTTACTAGACATGTCATTGGAGGCAAAAGAAACAAAAGCTAAAATGAACTACTGCGGTTTCATCAAGATAAAAAGCTTGATGATAGGAAGGAAACAATTAACAAAATGAAAAGGCAACCCACAGAATGGAGAAGATATTTACAAGTGACATATCAGACAAAAGTTTGGTATCCATATATGTAAAGAACTTATCAAACTCAAGACACCCAAAAATAAATAATCCAGTTAAGAAATGGGCAGAAATCATAAACAGACACTTTTCCAAAGAAGACATACAAATGGCAAACAAACATATGAAAAAAAAGCTCAACATCTCTCATCATCAGGGAAATACAAATCAAATCCACAATGAGATATCACCTCACACCTGTCAGAATGACTAAAATTAACAACTCAGGAAACAACAGATATTGGCAGGGATGCAGAGAAAGGGGAACCCTCTTAGAATGTTGGTGAGAATGCAAACTGGTACAGCTACTCTGGAAAACAGTGTGGAGATTTTTCTGAAAGTTAAAGATAGAACCAACCGTACAACCCAGAAACTGCACTACTAGGTATTTATCCAAGGGATACAAAACATACTAATTCAAAGGGGCACATGCACCCTGATGTTTAAAGCAGCATTATCAACAATAACCATATTATGGAGAGACCCTAAATGTCTATCGAACGATAATGGATAAAGAAGATGTGATATATATTTTGAAAAAAAAAAGAAAATATGAAGTAATAAGAAACAAAATAAAAAATGAGTTTTAGATTAAACTCAAAGAATAAAACAAATATCCATGCAATCAAATCAAATCAATCAATCAATCAATCAAATATGTTTCTGCAGCTCTCTTAGATAATTGGTGGGGGTAGTGAAAGAGTCACTATGAAGTTCGAGGGAAAGCTATAGGAAATGAGTGAGGAAGGGTTCCAAGGAATGCATATTATGACAATGTTTGTCCTCGTAAGCCTCCATGAAGTTGTGTTCTTCCAACACACTTCCAGACTTACTGCTAACATGCTCATCATTCCCTGCAACTACTACAAGGTTATCTAAAAGCTCTGTAACCCCAAATCAGTGTGTATAATTGGACAAAGCAGAAATCACTTTGGTGCATTGTAACAACAATAATTTTTAAAAACATGATTATTAACTATTTTCATGAAATGATATACTTCCTTCTTAAATTAAATTACTATATCATAAAATGGTACAAATCTTATCATTACTTAGTTGCAAGAAACCTTCATTGTTGTGGCTTTGGGTGAAAAATTCTCATAGCTATTTGTTTCACTAAAAATAATAAAAGCCTTTATTTTTATTGGTCTTAATACAGCCTTTAACAATACAATTTATGGTTTCATTTTATTTTGATTTATATGATGTCTTCATGAAAGAAGCTAATGTGTTCAAAGATTTTTTTTAATTAAAATATGCTGGGTTTCTAGGTTAGTTTAAACTATTTCAGATTTTCATCATGCTAATCTAATATAAAATTAATCTCACCATTTTATACAGCATATTTTGGCAAACTAGGTTTATCAATTAAATCCCAGACTTACATAAGAGTAAAAAGAAATGGGTTTTTTTTTTTTTTGCTCTTTTTTTTATTTAAGGCACACTTGTTGAGCACTATTTAAATAATAAATAAACCATAGTAACTCCATTCAAAAATTTCACAGTGTAGTGAGAAATATACACCCATCAAAGAGTTAGGATGAAAAATAAAATAGGAACAGAGAAGGGAGTGAAGGATTGTAACAATTATTGTATCTATGTAACTATAGACAGAATCGATTTTAGACTTCCTAGTCACTCAGAGCAGAGGTCATAAAATTTGCTGTCCTGCTAAATAAATAATGGTATGGAATACATTAAATAGCATTTCTGGAGTCTACTTAATTCTATTTTAATGCTCAATTTTTTGTTGAATAAAAAAGATATTTGTACGTGGAAATGCATCAATTACTCATATTGGCTATCATAGAGTGGCAGAATTAAGTATAATTTTTATTTTCTTACTCAAAATTTTCTTTTTTGAAGGAAAGCAAAAATCCACTTTTCCTCAGAAAGATGTTGATTATGTAAATAAATTAATTCTTCTTGGTAAACACATTTGCTAGAAATAAATTCATGCCTTACTCAGGGAACTAGCATATACAGCACTCCTCTACAAAATGAGGAATGTTAACAGGATTATGTGCAGGGATTTTTATCACAGTATTATTGATAACAATGAAAGACTTTAGGATTTACTAGAACAAGACTAAGTAAATAAATTTATAAAATGGAAAATTGGTTATCCATTAAAATCATTTTAAATACTAATTAATGTCATGGAGAATATTTGTAGTATGATGTTAAGTTAAAATTTACAAGCAGATACGAATTCAGCCAAATGTGATCACAGGTCATCTCTTGTTAGTGAAATCAACTGTGTTTGATTTTCTTGCTTAAACATTTTTTTTAACTTTCAAAATCTCTATGTTTTTAAACAAAATTTTTTTTAGTGTTTATTCATTTTTGAAAGAGAGACAGAGTGCGAGCAGGGGAGGGGCAGGAGAGAGGGAGACACAGAACCGGAAGCAGGGTCCAGGCTCTGAGCTGTGAGCACAAAGCCAGAGGCAGGGCAGGAACTCGTGAACCGAGAGATCATGACCTGAGCCAAAGTCAGACACCCAGCCAACTGAGCCACCCAGGTGCCCCTAAAATCTCTTTGTTTTTATGAGAAAAACTTTTCTCTAGTTGCAAAAAGTAATTGTTCAAAGAAGCCAGGTCATTTTCTGCTACTGAACAGTAACCAGGTTTCTTTTTCTTTTACTTTTTTTTTTTCTGCTGGGAGGGGTCACTATTTAGTCCCCATCACACATTTCACCAATCCACCCACCCACCTCCCCTCTGGTAACCATCAGTTTGTTCTCTATAGTTAAGAGTCTGTCTCTTGGCTTGTGTGTGTGTGCCTATGTCTTTTTCCCTTTGCTCATTTGTTTTGTTTCTTAAATTCCACATATGAGTGGGGTGCCACGGTGGCTCAGTCGGTTGAGTGTCCAACTTCAGCTCAGGTCATGATCTCACAGTTCCTTCACTTTGAACCCTGCATAGGGCTTGCTGCTGTCAATGCAGACCCCGCTTCAGATCCTCTGCTCTCCTCTCTCTCTGCCCCTCCCCTGCTCTTGCTCTCTCTCTCTCAAAAATGAGTAAACATGAAAAAATTCCACATGTATAAAATCTGACATGAGTAAAATCTGACTGACTTATCTTATTTTGCCTTGCATAATACTCTCTAGCTCCATCCATGTTTTTGCAAATGGGAAGATTTCATTCTTTTTTAGGCTGAATAACACTATATATATATATATATATATATATATATATATATATATATAATTTAACTTTCAAATATGTGTGTATATATATGTGTGTGTGTATATACACACACACACACACACACACACACACACACCACTTCTTTATACATTCATCAGTTGATGGACATTTGGGCTTTTTTCATAATTTGGCTGTTGTAAATAATGCTGATATAAACATTAGGGTGGATATATCAACTTGAATTCATATTTTTGTATTCTTTGGGTAAAGACTTAGTAGAGTTATTTCTTAATTGTAGGGTAGTTATATATTTAACATTTAGAGGAAACTCCATACTGCTTTCCAGAGTGGCTACACCACTCTGGAGTGTTCCTTTTTCTCCACATCCTCGGCAACACCTGTTGCTTCTTGCGTTTTTGATGTTAGCCATTCTGACAGGTGTGAGGTGATATTGTAGTTATGTGTTACATCTCCCTGATGTTAAGTGATGATGAGCACCTTTTATGTGTCTGTGGGCCATTTGTATGTCTTCTTTGGAGAAATGTCTGTTCATGGCTTCTGTGCCTTTTTTAATTGGATTTTTGGTTTTTGGATATTGAATTTTATAAGTTCTTCATATATTTTGGATACTAACCCTTTATCAGGTCTGTCACTTGCCATATCTTCTCCCATTCCAAAGCTTGTCTTTTGGTTTTGTTGATTGTTTCCTTTGCTGTGCAGAAGTTTTTATCTTGATGAAGTCCCACTACTTCATTTTTACTTTTATTTCCCTTGCCTCAGGAGACCTATCTAGAAAGATGTTACTACAGCTGATGCCAATAAAGTTACTGCTTATACTCTCCTCTAGGATTTTTATGGTTTCCTGCCTCACCGATTCGGTCGTTAATCCATTTTGAATTTATTTCTGTGTGTGGTGTAAGAGAGTGGTCCAGTTTCATTCTTTCCAATGTTGCCCAATTTTCGCACACTCTTTGTTGAAGAGACTGTCTTTTTTTCATTGGATATTCTTTCATGATTTGTTGCAGATCAACTGACCATAAAATTGTGGATTTATTTCTGGATTTTCTATTCTTTTTCATTGATCTATATGTATTTTTTTCCAGAACCATATCGTTTTGATTACTACAACTTTATATTATAACTTAAAGCCTGAAACTATGATGCCTCCAGATTTGCTTTTCTTTTACAAGATTGCTTTAGCTATTTGGGGTCTTTTGTGGATCCATACAAATTTTAGAATCGTTTGCTCTAGTTCTGTAAAAAATGCTGCTGGCATTTTGGTGGGGATTTCATTAATTATGTATATTGCTTTGGGTAATATAGACATTTTAACAATATTTGTTCTCCTAACCCATGAGCGTGGAATGTCTCCATTTCTTTATATCATCTTCAATTTCTTTCATCAGTGTTTTGTAGTTTTTAGAGTATGGGTATTTCATTTCCTGAGTTAACTTTATTCCTAGGTATCTTACTATTTCTGGTGTAATTGAGAATGAGATTGCTTCTTAATTTCTCATTCTGCTTCTCTATTATTGGGGCATAGAAATGCAAATGATTTCTGTACATTGATTTTGTATCCTGCAACTTCAGTGAATTCGTTTATCAGTCTAATAGTTTTGGGGTGGTCTTTTGGGCTTTCTACATATAGTATCAAGTCATCTGCAAATAGTGAAAGTTTTACTTCTTTCTTAACCAATGTGGATGCCTTTTATTTCTTCTTATTATCTGATTGCTGTGGGTAGGGCTTCCAGTACTATGTGGAATAAAAGTGGTTGACAGTAGACATTCTGTCACTCAGGTTCTCAGTTTTTTCCCCACTGAGGATGATGTTAGCTGTGAGCTTTCATATAGGGCTTTTATAATGTTGATGACAGTTTCTTCTAAACCTATTTTTTTGAGGTTCTTCTTTTTTTTAATCATAAGTGGATATTGTACTTTGTCAAATGCTTTTTCTGAGTCTGTTGAAATGATCATATGGCTCTTATTCTTTTTCATATTGATGTTATGTATCATGTTGATTGGTTTGTGAATATCAAACCACCCGTGTGACCCAGGATAAATCCCACTTGATCAGGGAATGATTCATTTTTTTTTTATTTTAATGTATTGCTGGATTGAAATCTGGATGGCTCACTTGTTTTTTTTAATGTTTATTCATTTTTGAAAGAGAGACAGAGTGCGAGCAGGGGAGGGGCAGGAGAGAGGGACTCTTGAGTTCAGCCCAGGTAATGATCTCAAGGTCATGAAATTGAGTGCCATGTTGGGCTCCATGCTCCACCTGGAGCCTACTTAAGATTCTCTCTCTGCCGCACCCCTGCTCTCTCTCTCTCTTTTTCTCTTTTATCTCTCTCTCTCTCTAAAATAAAAAAAAAATAATAAATATATTGCTGGACTCAATGTGCTAGTATATTGTTGAGGATTTCTCCATCTATGGTCATCAGAGATATTGGCCTATAGTTCTTTCTTTGTGGTATCTTACCTGTTTTTTATGTATAGGGTAATGCTGACCTCATCAAATGAACTTGGCTTTTCCTTCATTTTCTATTTTTTTGAATAGTTTGAGAAGAATAGATATTAACTCTTCTTTAAATGTTTGGTAGAATTTGCCTGTGAAGTCTGGTGCTTGTCCTGGACTCTTTTTTGTTGGAAAGTTTTTTATTATTGACCCAATTCTTTGCTAGAAATTGGTCTGTTCAAATTCCCTATGTCTTCCCACTTCAGTTTTGTTAGGTTAGATGTTTACAGGAATTTATGCATTTCTTTTAGGTTGGCATATAGTTTTTCATGATATTCTTTTATACTTGTTTGTATTTCTGTGGTGTTGGTTCTTATTTCTCTTCTCTCATTTGTGATTTTATTTATTTAGGTCCATTCTCTTTTTTTCTTGATAATTGTGGCTGGAAGTTTATCAATTTCTTGACTTTTTTGAAAGAACCAGTTCCTGATTTCATTACTCTGTTCTATTGTTTTGTTGCTGTTGCTGTTTGTTGTTGTTTATATAATTTATTTCTGTTCTAATCTTTATTATCTCCTTCCTTCTGCTGGCTATAGATTTTGTTTATTCTTCCTTATAGCTCCTTTAGGTATAAAGTTAGGTTGTTTGAGATTTTTCTTGCTTCTAGAGGTAGACCTGTTTTGCACTAAACTTTCCTGCATCCAAAAAGTTTTGGACTGGTGTGTTTTCTTTTTTTTTTTTTTTTTTTTAGTTTCCATGTATTTTTTAAATTTCTTCTTTGATTTCCTGCTTAACCCACTCATTGTTTAGTAGTGTATTGCTTAACCTTCATGTTTTGTGGTCTTTTCAAATTTTTTCTTATTGTGGACTTCTAGTTTCATAGTGTTGTGGTCAGAAAGGGTGCATAGTGTAATTTCATTTTTTTTCGTATTTGTTGAGACCTGGTTTGTGAACTAATATGTGATCTGTTCTGGAGAATGTTTCATGTGCAATTGACAAGAATGTGTACTCTGCTGTTTCAGGATGGAATGTTATGAATATATCTGTTAATTCCATCTGGTCCAGTGTATCATTCTAAGACACTCTTTCCTTGTTGACTTTCTGTTTAGATGATTTGTCCATTGATGTAAATGGGTTTTTAAGGTCACCTACTATTATTATGTTATTATTAATTTCTTCCATTATGTTTGTTATTAACTGTTTCATGTACTGGAGTACTTTCATGTTGGGTGCATAAATATTAACAATTATTATATCTTCTTGTTGGATTGTCCCCTTTATTATTATGTAGTATCCTTCTTTATCTCTTGTTACAGTCTTTGTTTTAAAGTGTATTTTTTCCTTGGGGGCCTGGGTGGCTCAGTGGGTTAAGCGTCTGACTTTAGGTCATGATCTCACAGTTTGTGGGTTTGAGCCCCACATCGAGCTCTGTGCTGACAGCTCAGAGCCTGGAGTCTGCTTCAGATTCTGTGCTTCCCTCACTCTCTGCCCCTACCCCACTCATGTTCTGTCTCTGTCTCTCTCTCTCTAAAATAAATAAGCATTAAAAAATTTAAAAATAAACAAAATAAAATATTGTGTCTGATATGAATATTGCTAC
This sequence comes from Puma concolor, assembly GCF_028749965.1. Taxonomy (NCBI): domain Eukaryota; kingdom Metazoa; phylum Chordata; class Mammalia; order Carnivora; family Felidae; genus Puma; species Puma concolor. The sequence continues at coordinate 179,564,434 of NC_141667.1, forward strand.
TCTGGCTTTCTTTTCACAACCATTTTCATAATAAATATTTCTCCAACTCCTCTTGTTCAATCTGCAGGTAATTATAGGTCTAAAATGAGTCTTCTATCAGCAGCATATAGATGGATCTTGCTTTTAAATCCATTTTGTCATCCTATATCTTTTAATTGGAGCATGTAGTCCACTGACACTCAAAGTAATTATTGATAGGTATGTATTAATTGCCATTTATTACTTGTTTTGTCATTGGTTCTGAAGATTTTCTCTGATCCTTTCTTGTCTTTTACTCTTTCATGGTTTGCTGATTCCTTTAGTGATGTATTTGAATTTTTTTCTCTTTATTCTTTGCACATTTGTTATCGTTTCTGATTTGTGGTTACTATTAGATTTGTATGTAACACCCTCTGCAAATAGCAATATATTTTAAGTTGATGACCGTTTAGGTTTGAGCCCATTCTTTACTTTTCCTCTCTCCAAATTTTAGGAATCTGGAGTCATATTTTACATCCTTTCATTTTGTGAGTTCCTTGAATGATATTTTAACTGAAATATTCATTTTTATTGCTTTTGTGTTTTCTACCTTCATACTGTCGTTTTTGGTCTTTTCTTTCCACTCAAACAGTTCCTTTTAATATTTCTTGTGGAGCTGCTTTAGTGGTCATGAACTCCTTTAGTTTTTATTTGAGAAACTCTATCCTTCTATTCTTAATGATAGTCTTGCTGGATAGAGTATTCCCTGGCTGCAGGTTTTTCCCATTTAGCACTTTGGAAATATCATGTCACTTCTTTTTGGCTTGGAAAGTTTCTGCTGAAAAATCCACTGATAGTCTTATGAGGTTTCTTTTGTATGTAACTGTCTTCTTTTGTCTTACAGATTGTGATATTTTTTTTTATCTGTATTTTGCCATTTTAATTACAATATGTCTTATGTGAATCTGCTTTGGTTGATTTGTTAGGGGTTCTCTGTGCCTCATGGATCTAGATATCTGTTTCTTTCCCCAGATAAAGAAGTTTTCAGCTATTATTTCTTGAAATGAAATTTTGCCACCTTTTCACTCTTTTCTTCTGGGACTCCTATAATACAACTGCTATTAAATTTGATGGAGTTACTGAGTTCCCTAAGTCTATTCTCATTTTGCATAATTCTTTTTTCTCTCTTGTTCAGCGTGGTTACTTTCTATGACTCTGTCTTCTAGGTCATTAAGCCATTCTTCTGCTTCTTCCAGCATACTGGGTTTTTTTTCCCATTAAGTGTTTTTCTCATTTAATTTATTGACACTTTTATCTCAGCTATGATATTCCCTATCTCCATGTTAAGAGTGTCATGGATGTTTTCCACTCTTTTCTCAAGTCCAGTGAGTATCCTTATGTTCATTACTTTAAATTCTCCATCAAGCATGTTACTTAATATCAGTTTTTCTAGGATCTCTGGCTGTGGTCTTATCTTGTTCTTTCATTTGGGACAAATCTCTTTGTCTTCTCATTTTGTCTAAGTCTCTGCGCCTGTTTCTCTGTGTTAAGAAAGTTAGCTATGTTTCCTGTTCTTGTAATGAAGAAGAGGTCCTATAGTGCCCTGCAGCTTAGTGTCCCCTATTCCCTAGGACCCTGTGCTTCCAGAAGTGTCTCCAATGTGTGCTGTATGTACTCTTTTGTTGTGTCTTGGGCTACTGTATCCTTTAGGCCAGTCTACAGAGGCTCTCTTTGCCTGTTGTGGGCAGAGTTTGGTTCTTTGCCTGGATGTGGTGTGTTTTAACTAGGTGTGCTGTGGTCTGCTTGTGAAATGAGACCTGTTGCCACTTCCACTGGAACTGAGGCCTTGTAAAACTCATGGATAGGGAGATACAGTATGGGAAGGGATTTAGACTGGTCTTGTTGGGGAGGGGGCCTACTACATTGGGGCTGAGGTAACCATGACTGGAAAGGGCAGTTTCACCAGAGAACAGAGGTTAGGGCTTGGTGTGGGCAAGTTAGGTAGGGAGTATTGGCACTGTACTGGTTTCCACAGGTGGCTCTTTGTTTATGCTGAAGGGTAGGAGAGGAAAATGACACTTTCCAGTTCCTTTGTTCCCAGAGTGGTCTCTCCATGAATGCTGTCTCTCTGGGACTGCTCCAAGATGAGCAACTCACTTCCCCGCTGTGTGCCTCAGACGTTCTTTAGATCACTATTCCCAGGATGTATGTCTACAAACTGTTTGCCCTGCCTTTTCGTGAAGAGCAGTCCCAAGGCCCCTTGAGCCAAGCAGTCTGACCTTTAAAACTCCAGTCTCGGGGTGCCCACATGGCTCAGTTGGTTAAGTATCTGACTCTTGATTTCTGCTCAGGTCATGATCTCACCATTTGTGGGATCGAGGCCTATACTAGGTTCACAGACAGCATGGAGTCTGCTTGGTATTCTTTCTCTCTGCCCCTCTCCCACCTATACATGTGTGCATGAGTGCATGCTCTTTCTCTCTCTCAAAATAAATAAACATTTAAAAAAACAAAAACAAAACCAAACAAACAAAATTCCTCCAGGCTTTACTCCCTGCTAGTTACAAGAACTCACAAAATTCTGGCCATCTCACTTTCCAAGCCAATTGCTGTAAGGATTCCCTTTACAGGCTCCTGTATATGTCAGTCTTTCACCTTTCTCTGCAACAGTGGCTCCCTCCCCACAGCAGTGGCCATGGTCTGTTCCTCTCCCAAATTACATCTCTCCACTTCCTACCTTCTTTGATGTGGCCTCCTCTACCATTAGTTGTAGTTTTTTTTATACCATTCTTAGGTTGATTTCTGGGCTATTTAGGATAATTTGATAGTTATCTGGTTGTATTTGTAGGACAAGGCAAGCCTAGAGTCCTTCTACTCTGTTGCCATTTTTCTTCCTATCCCAACAAGTAACAAGCTTTTCTTTCCCTTCCATGCTCTCTCTCCTCTTTTTCTCTGTGACTTATTTGATTCACCAGTGTCTACACCATGTAACATGGAATAATCAAGAATTACTGTAATATAAAAATAAAAAAGTGGGAGAGGTTACGTAGCCATATTACAAAATTTTAATGTACAAATATCATGATTAGATTTTAACAAGCAAAATGTGGTGATTTTAGATCAGTTAAGAGAGTTGATGTTTGGAGAGTGTATTTATTTTCCCAATGTGTCCTCAAGAATGATTCACTTAATGATAACATGCAAATTATGTTCTTGAAATGGAAAAATGTTATGGATAATATGTTACCATTAGTACCTTATTTTCCCTAAGCATGCCCTTTCTTCACATATATACATAAAAAGAGAAACCCTTTCTTAAGCATGTTTGGCATTTGTGATCATTGTCAAGATTGGAAGAATTAACTATTCTCCCAATCCTCATCTCTAAATTATTTATCCTCTTTTTATTGAGAATTCAGTTCTTTTTTATGAAACTCACTTTTATTCAATGTTATGCTTACATTATTTTTTTAATTGTTGCTCTTTTGAACTGCTTCAAACACTCTATAATCAAAAATTACATGATTATTATTTGCTGTCATTACTTTGCAAAATAAGACACAAATATCTAAATCATATAACTGTCTTTACTATGTAATTTTCTAGTCAGAAATAAAATCTGTATTCTTACAGATTTGGGTGAAAATGTTCAATAAAATGGTTGAGATGGAGTGCACCATTAAGCAAATTCATCTGCCCCATTGTTCACAATATTTTAGCTATTCTGATAAAATGCTGCAAGTGTTTGCAGATATATGGCACACTTCACCAGCAAATCATCATTTCCCAGACAAGATGTTATTCCATCATGGCAGTTTCTTCTGCAAATCCCACATTTATCATAATTCTTATCTTCACAATGCTCTGAAAATGAGAATTAGTATGTGATATGGCTTCCAAATGAAACTTAATATAACCATATTGCTTATCAGAGAAAGGAAACTCAAAACAAATATAGAGAAAGAATGTGGAACCTAGTCTTTTTCTTTACATTGCTTGACATATCCAACCTCTCTTGTGATGGTAGAGTCATATGAAAATCATTATGACTGTAGAATGAGTTTTGGAAGGCTAAATTGGCTTCTAAAAGCCATATAGTAGGTAAAGGCACTTTTGGAAAAATAAGCACAGACCCTTTTGTTTTGAAAAATCTAACCCTTAATTGATGGCTTTCAACCATGAATAGAAAGTAAAAATACTCAGAAAACTTTAAAGAACCAAAGAAAAGAATATCCTTGCTCCATATCAGACAACTGAATCACAACCTGTCAAAGTGGGTCCTGGTCAATATTATAAAATTTGCCTAACTGAATTTAATGCACAGTTAAAACTGAAAACCATGCTTTACTCATTACTTTGTTCTGGTATTACAATTGAAATTATTATGTAATATATATTGATCTTAAGTCACATGCATAATATAACAGTAATGTGGGGGATAAGCTTAGGAATCGTATGGGCTTACACCAATGGTTTAACAAGGCACAAAGAAATACAAAGTCAATAAAATGCTCACATTCGAGTTTGGGTAAACAAGATTGGCACTCCAAGAATAGGAGGGTGCAAAGACATCCCTAGAATAGGGAGGCACAAAGGAGTCAGGAATAGGGAGGTGCAAAGGCACCCCAAAATAGAAAGGGGGTGTTGAACCCTCAAAGAGAGAAAGAAAGAGAGGCAAAGGCTTGAAATAGAAACGGTGCAAAGGTGCCCAATACATAGGAATAACAAGATTGGATATTCAGGGTGAAAACACCCCAAATTTAGTACTATAGAAGAAAGCTGCTTTCATAGGAGAATAGGGTCAGGTTAGGTAAATTGGTGAATTGGATTTTGGACCACTGTGCTGCAGGCCGTGCAGCCCGGAGCAGAGATGGTTAACAAAAGACAAGGTGCCTAACCCTGCGGTTATTCCCCCTATCTGTTCCATCCCCTAAGCTGGCAAAGATAAACAGGCAGAGTGCCTTCTATCTGCTGTTAACAACCATCTACCCATCTGCCTGGCATCTGGATTTTGTTTTATATTGACCCAAACCCCAAACACTCTATATCTTCAAAATCCCCTTTTCCCCTTCACGTCCACAAGTTAATGTTCCTAGTTTCTTTGTCTCTTTGTACACGCCCATCACATTTGCAAGCCTTCTGATCTGTATAAATACAGGGCAAGGACTCTTATTGGGGCTCTTGTCTTTTTCCTGGACATTAGCCATCTCTCATTTTCATCCTGCATCCACTCTTTTGCTGGCTCAAAGAGAACTTTAGACTTAGAGTCTATGACACACTAAGAGGTTTTTTTTTTTTTTTCCTTCCAAATATTTATTTATTTATTTATTTTGAGGTAGATAGAACATGAACAGGGGAGGGTCAGACAGAACCCCAAGCAGGCTCTGAGCTGTCAGCGCAGAGCCTGACATGGGGCTCGATCTCCCAAACAGTAAGACCTGATGTGAGCTGAAACCAAGAGTCAGACACCAGGCTCCTCAGCATTAAGAACTTTACAATTGACATAGAACTTATAACCTTATTCATTCCTGAATATTTATTAAGCATGACCTATTTTCCAGGTTCTGGTGTGGTCTGGAAGTAAATATGTAAATAAGACATGGTCTTTGTCTTGATTATTTCCTCATTTTATGGTAACAGTTTTCGTAAGAATGAATCAGTGGTTCAGTTTCAAATACTGTAACTGACAATAATTTTGGTTATATGGACAAAAATTACATTGTCTAACCATCAAACACTTTTAGAAATTCAAAATCTAGGTCTATTATTCATGTATTTGCAATTGCTTGAAATTAAGGAAAATGAGGTATATTTTTAAATATTTTGATGATACTGCTATACTCCTCATCAATACACACACACACACACACACACACATATATATATATCACATTTTGTCCTATTGCAAGAATTTTGACAAAAACTGTGTATTTCTAAAAAATGACTTTGAAGCTTACTGGAAGTACCTCTAACCCCTTAAGTCTATTAATCTCTGTATTGACTTTGTATTTTTATTAAGAGGAGCCACGAAGCACACAACCTGTGGGGGATATATTTCCCTTAATCCTCCTACTTTAATCCCCACAGATGCTATTTTCCTAGGTACTTATATCTAGTTTCAAATATTATTGATTTTGTCAAACTTCCCTTTTGGGTTTCAAGACATAATTTATTTTCTGTTTGGTGTTTCCAATTTAACACCTTTGTGTCATATGGCAGCAACGATGAGAAGGAAATATTCTTACAACAACATTAACTTTCAAATTGTACAAAAATTAATTAGGTTTTGATTCAATAAATAATTACACTTGAAAAGTCTCTTGAGAAATTATGAACTTCATACCATAAGCATTAGCCTATTATTGACCTTACACTCCCTGGGAAGAATTAGGAATTCATGACACAGGTTTTCTATTCTTGGACTAAATGTCTCTTTGGGTATGAAATAGCCCAACATTTCTCTGACCAAGATCATATTGTCAAACTATGCTTTGCATCCCTGTAGTACAACAAATTACAGTTATAAAAAATGTAATTTTATTACAAAAAAAGTGACAATGAGAGCTCATGGCCCATGACCACAAAAGAAGGGTTTAAATATTTGACACTTATTAGTAAATCATAATATAGTATTAGATCATCTAAAATCTTCAGGTCTTAGTTTTCCCTTCAATTTACAGGGGATTCTTATTCTTATCATCATGCTCCTATGTGATTATTTAAAAGAAAATATGTTGTCTGTACAGAAAGCATTCAATCATATTTTTATTTAGATCATTCTGATTGGAAATGACTGAAACTAATCTCAATCTAACATGGAAAAGGAAAAGAAGAATCAAATGAAGATTTGGAAGACACAACCATGGAAAGAGCTGGTATTCACTTGGACTTCAAGAGCATTGGAAGCAGCCCTTTCTCAATCAGCTCACCTGTGTTATGGTCTGTTTTTTGTTTGGTCGTCCCTATGATGGTTTCATTTCCATTTCATTTCTATTTTCATTTCAAGCTGGCGTAGCTGCATTTTATCTTCAGTCACCAGATAGCAATTTCCTTCCAGCTCTCTCTGCCTAAATCTGGTGGAAGAACTTCTTGATCTAAAATGTGTCAAGAAACCAGAATTAGAGGACTACGATGGACCTCATATGTACAGACAAATCATACATGTCATTGTTATAATTGACATCTATGCCTATTTCATCATGTGACCATGAATAGCACCCCTTATATTCTCAAAAACATTAGGTTTGAACAATAAAATATAAGGTCACCCTTAATATTTATCATGTGCTCAGGAAGAGAAAGCTTTTGGAAAGGGTGTACCAGGCTGGCAACTTCAAGTATTCACAAAGAAATATTGAGATAATAAACAATTGCTAAGCACCATTGTTTTCAATGCTTTAATTTTTTTTTTTTTTTACACTTTCTCAATTGAGATGAATAACCTATATTTTGCTTTGCAGGTTCTTTTTAATTAACATTCTTCACCTTACCCCACTTTGCATATCACATAGCACTTCACAGAGTACTGAAAAACCAAATGTCAGGGAGTAGCAGGGCTTCTACTTTGTTTAATGAGAAGTACCACATACCACAGAACTTTCCTTTTCTAACATTGTTGTCATTCTCTAACATAAATTTGGACAGGAAATGAAATAATCTGATGTAAATCCCTGCCACAGCTTATTGGGCTAGGGTCTAAAGAAAAAGTAAATAAAGGATAAAATTCCCGTCAAAAGTATTTGCTAAAGTGAATATGGAATAAGAGAAGCAAGATGTTAACAGTAAGCATCATTTTAAAAGCATTTCAATGACAGACTTGCTCAGGAGTTCCTGAAGTTTGGTTGAAGTTCTTTATTCTTTAGCCAGAAATCACTTACGCTTATTTCCTCCCCATTTATAATAGCCATTCTTTTTACATCCCTAAGTGTCCCTGAGTAGCACAAATGTGCACCCATGCGAGGGAAGAGTTTTTCAAAGGGCTAGTAACTGCGGTTTATTTAAAAATTCTGATGGCTGGAAAGGAAGCAATGGAAGCCATGCAGGGAAATAGCTCGCAGACAGATTAGGTCTCTTGCAGGAATGAACTTACATTGCATGTTGGCTCAAGGCTAATTTCAAAAGTGTCTAAAGAGTAACTATATGATGAGGAGTAATTATAGATTAAAATTGCCAGCATCATTCTACCATCATGAACATGTCAGCAAATAAAATATATAAAATATCTGCTCAAGCAGCAAATAAAAAACTTTTCTCCCAAGTTGCAGCTCCTGAGAGACATTTTCTATCAGAACATGAGGGTATTTTTCAGGTTAACAAACTAAAGTCCTGTGAGAGAGTTACATAATTGTGTGAGGAAGGACAAACATCAGATAAGAGATACTGGTTGCTTCTGTTTAGGCCTTGTGAACCACTGCCTCAGACTAAAGTATTCTTAGAACTTTCTATAACAAATACAATTATCATTTGTGATAGACTGTAAAATGGCTACAAATCCATCCCCCCACCCCCCCCCTTTTTTTTTTTTTTTTTGCATCCTTCCCCTTGCATTGCAACTTTGCTCACCAGGTGGAGTCCATTGTCAAAACCTGTGATTCTATCTCTCTTGCACTGAGCCTGGAACCTGAGGCCGCCCTCTGTACACTTACTAATCTGCTAACAGATGACAGGGGAGATGGAAAAGAATCAAGCTCCCAAGACAACAGTTTCTAACAACAAGACACATAAGTGAGGTCATCCTAGATGAGATGAGAGAGTCTAGAAATATCAGAATACTGAGATAAATAATGGTAGTTGTCCTAAACCTACAGAATGGGAGGTGTTTGTTAAATAGCAAAAGGTAACTTGTACATCAGAGTGTGAACCATATGTAATTTTCATTATGGTATAGATTCAACCTTTCCAACTCAATCTTTATTTTGGCATTTGAAATTTCAGGTCAAAAGATCTTTCAAGATCATCTTCAGATGATACCATATATACTTGTGTTGTGGCTGATTAATTCAATATTAAAATCTAATCAAGTATTAGTTGTTTATATTTTTGGATGTTATTAAATAAAAGGTCTCTGAACTAACAGGATCATTCATAGCATAGACTGTTATCTGAGTCCCAAAGCACATAATTAATTAATCAGATTAGAAGTGGGACTTATAAAATGGTTGCCTGGAAGAACTTTTTCCTGTTTTTACATTACCAGGAAATAAGAGGTTTTTAAGCAGCATATAATACATAAGAACATTGTGTTACTGCTATGATCCCATTGAATTAAGTTTACTGTATGATTATATTTTCTTCTTTTCTTCCTGGAAATTTAAATACAAGTAAGATTCTCAAGGGACTGAAATTGGAGATAAACCAAGAAGTTACAGTGTTTAGCAAATGTTTACTTGAAATATGCATTTCTAATTAAAATATGTGAATGACCCCATGATAAAGTTAGGGAACAAATGGAGGGAAGTTTGAGTTGTGCCACCCATGATCTCAAGAAATAAATAATAAAAAAATATTATTTTCAAAAGAGTTGAACTTTTTCAACTCAAAAGAGTTGAACCACATACAGTTTGGATCAAAGTGGTAATATATCAAGCCACTGTAAATCTTAAGATTCGTAGGCTCAGAAGACTTAACTATAACCTAATGTAAAGGTATTAATATAATTTTTTCTAAAACTCTCATTCGGAAAAGGGGTAGCTCTTCCTTAGAAACGGAAATTGGAGCCACAAGGGGAAATACGGAGAGTTTGTTTGCATACATTCAAAGGGGCGAATGTGCCTTGGCCTAAGAACAAAGACTTTTATGCTTCAGTGGCAGATGTGTTAATGTGGAGATGGGCATGTGAGGCTGCCTTGGCCAGATGTCAGAATACGGCCCACTATTCTTAACCCTGCAGTTTCCATATCATGCTGAAATAGCTGTGATAATTTGATCTCCCATGTGGCATGGACACAGCGAGAGTACTCTCCTTGTGGTTTGAGCCTCCAGGCTTTGGGGTAGCCTTACTTACCACTTATATTAATAAATGGTTGTGAGGATTATTATTGACCCTTAGATCCATATCTTCTGTTATACCAACTTGGCAGGTTTATGTCTTATTGTAAACAAGTCTATTGATATTCTGGCTTTTACTTGCTGCCTATGCGCGTGTTGGCTCTGAGGGATCCCCGGACCGATGAGTGTACATGTTGCATTTGCAGTCACAAGTGCTTCCAACCACATATGATCACAGTCTTTTTTTTTTTAATGTTTATTTATTTATTTATTCATTTAGAGCAAGAGTGCACATGTGCGAGCGGGGGAGAGGCAGAAAGGAGGAGAGAGAGAGAATCCCAAGCAGGCTCCGCACTGTCAGCGCCAAGCCCTATCTGAGTCTGGATCCTACAATGGTGAGATCATCACGTGAGCCAAAATCAGGAATCAGATACTTAACCCGTGGAGCCATCCAGGTGCCCAGCCGTTGGTCTGGAACTATGCTGATTCACCGCAGGGATTCCACGCTAAGGAGACATGGCTGGGCTCTGCGTCCTGCTCTAAGTAATGTCCCACAGTCTGCTTCTGCCTCTTCCTTTCCAATTGTTGTAGAAGTGAATTAAGATAACTCTGAACTTGGAATTTTAAAGAAGAGTTTTATTGCTTATTACATATTCTCTGACAACCTGGGGAGCCTCTCTCATTCCAAAGTAGGGCATAAGGGGTGTCTGCATTGTTAAACACTTCACAGGTTGTTCTAATAGGATAAAAGCTAGTGGTGTCTTAAATGTTGAATAAAGTAAATAAAAAGTATCAAAATTTTCTCATTAATGTCTCATTTAAAATGTGCAAACGGATCTACGTAGACAAGGAAATCCTCTGAGACTCTTAAGCGGATGACATGCTGGAAGTCAAGTACTGGCTTCAGGGGAGGGAAGTTGCTTATGCTGAGGCTTTGGGCTTCCTGTAAGAGCTGCTTTCACAACATATTTACCAAGATTCTGTATCCAATGCGGCAAGTGGTCGTATCTCTTGGGAGACGTTCTGAGTATAAGAAATGTTAAATTTATCATGATGTTGCATCTTGGTTCCCTTGAGAAGCAGCAGTAGCAAAGCTAGAAGTCTACTTAAAATAAGAAATAGCTTTAGGGAAACCTTGAGGGAGAGGTGATCTTTGGGGGCAAAACAATTTTGTTGTTATAGCTTGATTTTTTCCTTTGTTCTAATTTAAAATGCAAGCTTCTAAAAATGCAGCTGGAAATGTACCTAAACCTTCAGTATAGCTTCACTTTTTATTTTCTTTAAGAATTAGAGCTCTGTCTCTTCTTTTAATTCAGACTCAAAGGGCTATAATGTCAATTAAATTGTTTTTACAATTAAATTATAGAATTATTCTTATTTTTTAGGTGTTTAAGATGTTAAAATCACAGCATATAAAACCAACGGGCCCTGATGCAGAGAAACAAATAAACATCTTTTCTTACTATGTATGCAGGTTTGTAACTCAATAAATAAAATGTGGGTTAAGTGTGGAATTAAGATGTGCACAAGAGCATGGCGGGATGCATAGGGGCTCACAGGTGTTTCTGTAGTGTACAGGGTAAGGATCTCTGGCTCTGAAGTCAACCAGTATGACTCCAAATCCCAGATTCCACATCTCTTGCTTGTGTGATCTTGACTGATTTATTTAACCTCATAACCTTCATTTTCCTTGCTTATAATTTGGAGATAATAATGCTACATACCCCCATAATGTTGTTGTGGAATTAAATGAGATAATTTATATAAAACATTGAGCTTGGTATATGGCACAATATATATATGCCTCAATAAAAGGTTATTATTATTATTGCTGCAAGATAATATAGGAAACAGACAAGTTAAATTGTAAAAGTAGAGATTAGTGAAAGAAGTTTTCTGTATACCAAGATGAGGCATTTGTACATCGTGATGAAAGGAATGTGCAACCACTTTTGCATGGATTTGTGAGTGGGCTGATGAAATGTGTGAGATAGAAGCATCGTTTTATTAGTTTTAGGTAAGGTGACATTATGAGCTACGGGCACTGGTACGTCTATCTCCACCCCACACTTAGAAAATTCACACATTCTAACATTCATATTTAGAGTGATGAAGGGAATATTGAATTAGGTAAACCCTTGACTCAACAGCTGCAGTAGGCATAGATTAGCGCATGCCAGAACATTTAGAAATCCTACTTAGAAATTAGAGAATCAAATTGAAAGAAAGCAATATGACATCATTCCCAAACACCTTTGTGCTTCAAAAGCAGGAGACCCAGGTAGACACTGTTGTAATCATGTGTGATCTAGTGACAGGTTTTAATAAGTGACAGGTTTTTAATAAGGGCATGAAAACATTTATAAGTATCTCATAATGACCATCACCAAAACCTAGTAGGATATTATTATGATATGTATCAATGACAAAGTCACAGACACCACTGTTACTCCACTGTTTTGCTTACATTCATAATTGAAGAAAATGCTAAATTTTAGTTACAGATTGTTGAAAAAAATACATAACATTTTTTTTTCCCATTGAGGGTCATTGATCCACTGAATTTTATACACAGATTCTTTCATGAGATAAACGAAGCCAGGTTACTGGACTGTATAAAGCAAAGGCAACTAACACTCCAACTAACACTCCTTCTAGCTGTCATTTGTTTGTAATGTTAAGAAACAGGTTTTTACTTTATAAAAGTCAATTAAATATTAGAATTATTTCAGCAGTTTGTACATACCTAATTTTTGCATTCATTGCCTATTTATTCTTCTTTCTGTCATAGATATTACAAGCACAATAAGGGGAAAGTAGATGGAATGTTTGATTGTTATGTTATGTAGTTGTTCTCTGTACCATATAGACATTTGAACAGAAACATGAAAGAGAGAAGAGGAACTGAAATAAAGATCTGAAGAATATAATTCTAGTGAGAGGGAACAGGATGTGCAAAGGACCTGTGGCAAGAGTATAATGGGAATGTTTTAGGAATATCACAGATGCCAGACAGGCTACAGCATAGTGTTCAGAAGGGAACTAGTAGAAGATAAAGGCAAGGGAAGTACTGTGTGTGTGTGTGTGTGTGTGTGTGTGTGAGTGTGTGTGTGTATGTGTATGTGTTTGGGGTTGGCGGTGTTGGTGAACATTATATATTAGATCCTCAAAGGTAATGGAAAGAGAAACACTATGAATAAAACTCTCAATTAATTGGGAAGCTCTATTAAGATATTTGATACAGAGGAGCACTATACTTTGTTTTACAGTTTAATCATTTTAGCTGTTGTATAGAAAATAGAGTAGGGAAGAGAAAGGGGAGAAGCAAGGAGACAGAAAAATTGTGGAAATAATTCAGATGAGCAATGGTAGCTTAAGCCATAGTTCTGGTAAAGTTGCAACTGGAGGGATACAGTTTCCATTTACTGACGAAGAGAAATCTGAAAGCAGAGTAGTGTCCCTAAAAACGAAATTCAGTTTTTGGACAATTAATTTTAGATGTTATTGTGAACAAACAAATAACATTTTGGTCACTCAAAATCATTAGAATGTTCTTGGTAATAACCTTCTAATAAACGAAGTGAAGGATGTGAGGCTGTATTTACTACAATATTCCCTTTAGGGAGTATGTTGCAAAAAAAAAAATTCTCAAGCAGGATTCTGCCACAGATACAAAGATTTATTGGCAGGTAATAGAAAAGTTCTCTAAGAATTTCAGTTCAATTCTTTGTTGTTGTTGTTTGTTTTTATTTTTCAGGAGCTCTAACCTCACCTTGTATGGAGTGTTTATTCAAGACGAATAGAAGAATATTCTAGATGCCAAATCCAGCAAATTTTGTGGTCAGAGTCAGGTCACTACTCTGTAATCAATTTTCAGTAAAAAAGTCAGTTTTAAAAACAAAAGCTTTATTATAATTTCCAAGAAAGGGTAAGAGAACCCTTCTACTCTTATCCATGTATCTAGATGAAATACAAAACATGTGGAGATTTTATTAAAAATTTCAAAGAGCACATAAGAAGATTATTTCTGTATGCATAAGAATAATTTTGGCATCATAATTGGTTCTTTAGAAGACGATGTATTAACAACTTCAAATTTATAAACAAAGATTAGTTTGAACCTGGATTTCACTACACAAATCATTTAACACTAATATTCAAGAGTAAAATTAAATATAATCTTTGGAATTCATTTACTCTAAATATTTAATAGCCAGAAACATTTTCTCAACATTAGAAATGATAAAAAACCAGGGGCACCTGGGTGACTCAGTCGGTTAAGCAGCTGACTTTGGCTCAGGTCATAATCTCACAGTTTGTGGGTTTGAGCCCCGCGTCAGGCTGTGTGCTGACAGCTTGGAGCCTGGAGCCTGCTTCAGATTCTGTGTCTCCCTCTGTCTCTGCCCACCCCCACTCCCGCTCTGTCGTGTGTGTGTGTGTGTGTGTGTGTGTGTGTGTGTGTCTCTCTCTCTAAAAAATAAACTTTAAAAATATGATTAAAAAAAACCAAAGTAGCAAAATTGGTGATACTTGCTGATATGATTGTTTACCGAAACATTAAACAGAATCCTCTGGAGAACTTACAATCAATAGTTAAATGATCAAAATTCAAATTGAGAATATTGAAGGATGAGGTCACTTGTTTCATAATAGCAACACTATCTATAAAAACTAGGAATAGGCCTAAAGAAAACTATATTCAAGACCTGGAAAACAAAAGCTAAAAAATGTACTGGGAAGTGAGAAAAGAGTCTTGAATCAAATAAGATATACACTATGTTTCTGGAGGAAGAAATTCAATATTTCAAGTATGTCAGCTCTCCTAAATTTCATCTGGGAAAGAAAATGTGAAAGAATAGCGAGAGAGCCATGCAAGAGGGAAGAGAGGTGGGGGTAGGAGAGGGAGAGGAATATCAGATATCAAACTTCATTTTAATCAATTATTGCTTGTAAGGTTTGGTTAAAAATCTACCCCCAAAACCAACAGGACACTGTACAAACTGTATGTTAGCCAATTTGGCAATAAATTATAATAAAAACATAATGACTTGATCAAAGTTGGTCTGACAATGTATTCTTAAAAAAAGTATTCTTTCAAATAAAACACTATAATCCTATCTATCTGCTGGCCCAAGTTTTAATTCTGAGTGGTGCATCACTTATAAGACTGACCAGCAAAGAAAATAAAAAAAATCTATAAAGCATTAATGGCTTGGTAAGTATGATTTACTACTTTGTTCCTTATTATTTTTCTTAAGTTTCCAAATTACTTACTATATGCAGCCACAGCATCACAGCTAACTTTCACTGAGGATTTCCTAGATTCCATGTAATGTGAGAAGGAAGCACTTTACATGGATGCCATATATAATCCTCACAAAAAATTACACAAGGTAGTTACTATTCATCTCCATTTACAGGTGAGAATAGGTTTGAAGTGGGCAAATAACTTTCACTTTTACAGGTAGTATTAAGTCCATATAAATTACTTTAAAATACCTACTATACTTTTATAAGCAGATAAAAGTTTTAAAACAAACAACACAAAATTTTTGTGGCAATACTATAGAGGAAGAGATAGAGATGATAAGGTGGAATTGAGGTTCCCTGTTAGGAGGATATTATAGTTTTCTAGGTGAGAAGTAAAAGATTGAGCTGGGGCAGTGGAAGCCAATGTGAAGTTAAATTTAAGAGCTATTTAGGAGGTAGATAAATGGAACAGTTATCATTGTAGCTATTGCTTATTTACTGTTGAACAGGAGTCCCCTGACATTTCCACAATCACTGGTATAAGGCAGAAATAGCCTCATGGAATGATCACAACTAAAAGTTTGTGAACTGCAAAGATTTTTTAATGTCTTAGGATGCTATGGTACAAGTTCAGAGGACTTGTGTTTTATATTTGTATGTGTGTTGCAGGGAGGGGGCTTTTCTGTATTTACATAAATTAGATTGGTATGGGAAAGCTTCTTAATTTGCTTTTGCTTAAAGGAAAGTTTCAGGTGCCTGCTGAATACCAGTACTATTGGTAAGCAGCTGATTATTTTCTGCCTCTGTGTCTCTCTCTGTCTCTCTTTGACTCACTCTCTCTCTCTCTCCTGTCTCTCTGTTTCTCTCTCACCCACACACATACACAAACATGCATACACAGAGACAACATATCCTATGGTATAGATTTTTTTTAAAGATTCCTTAACTTGTTAAGAATAGTTCTTAAGAACCAACTATAGGCTACCTGTAAGAATTGCATTTTAGGTATAAATACAAGATTTTTAAGAATAGTGAAAAAAATAGATCTTCCTATCACAAATGAAGAAAAGGCTGAAATGCCTATACTAACATCAGTCGAGCAGATTTAATCACAAAGAACATTATTGGGGATCAAGGGGCTATTCCACAATGATAAAGTAGCCAATTCATCAAAAGGGACTATCCATGATAATTTTGTATTTACTTACCTAATAACAGATCGACAAAATACCTGAAAAAAACTTCCCTTTCAAAGGGAAAGAGACAAATGTACTTTATAGTCAAGAGATCCAGCATCTCTTCTTAATTAATTAATAGAACAAGTAGACAGAAAAGATACAGAAAATTTTTAAAACATTGTCAATCTACTTGAACAACTTGGCATTTATAGAATGCTCCACCCAATAACAGCCAAATTTGCATTCTTGAGAAGTGTAAGTGGAACATTTATTAAGATAAAACAAGGACAATAGCCCCCTTATTGGGCTCTGTGCTGACAGCTCGGAGCCTGGAGCCTGCTTCAGATTCTGTGTCTCCCTCTGTCTCTGCCCCTCCCTTTCTCATACTGTCTCTCTCTCTCTCTCAAAAATAAATAAACATTATTTTTTTAAATAAAGAAGATAAAATAGGGACAAAACAAGTGTCAATAAATCACAAAGATTTTGAACTGAACAAACTATGTTATCTAACCAAAATAGAATCAAATTAGAAATCGATAACAGAAGAACTCTGGAGAAATCCTGAAATATTAATCTGGTTAAAGAGAAAATTAAAAAGTATTATGAACTGAGTAAAAATGAAAATATAACATTAGAATTTGTGGGAGGCCTCTAAAGCAACACTTAGGCCAAAATTTATAATACTAAATACTCATATTATAAAAAAAGGAATTTCTCAAATCTTGACTTCAGCTTCCACCTTCAGATGCTGGATAAATCAGCTCAAATGATACATAGGGTAAGCAGAAGAAACAGAATAATAATGATAAAAACAGAAATGAATAGTGACACACACACAAAAACCAAAATAATAGAGAAAACGGAGCAAAGAGCTGTTTTCGTGAGATTAATAAATTTTATAAGCCTATAACCTAAATGATTAGGAAATAGGAGAGAAAAGAGTTTGACTTTCCTCTAGGATAATAAGGTGGTCAGTCAGCTTTTCTTTGGAAATTCTTAGGTATCTGTAGAGTCCTCTAATCACAAACTTGGAAGGGAGAGTTTTAGATGTGAAGCAAAGAAAGGTGGAGCAAGAGGCCTCAACATTCTGTATGAGGACATCCTCTTAATCCCCCAAATGTAGCCTGGCACCCTATTCATCCCCTGTATCAACACCTTGGGTTTCTGAGAACATTCTTGTTTAATTTCTGTAGAAACCACCTTCCAGGAGTCCTGTTGGGTAGAACTGCACATCCAGAGGTCATTGAAAGGCTTAATGAACAATTGTTATTTTCACATTCTGCTTCTCAGCCACCTGCTATGGTAGCTGATGCATCCAATTCCTGGAAATTGATGACATCTTCTAACTGAATTGCCTGGATTCTCTGTTCTTCCTCTCTATGGATTTTTTTTAAGTTTATTTATTTTGAGAGAGAGAGAGAGAGAGAGAGAGAGAGAGCAAGGGAGGGGCAGAGAAAGAGGGAGAGAAAGAGAATCCCAAGCAGCTTCTGCACTGACAGCTCAGAGCCCAACATGGGACTGGTATCCACAGACTGTGAAATCATGACCTGAGCTGATGTCAAGAGTCAGACACTTAACCAACTGAGTCACCCAAGTGCCCCACCTTTCTGTGGATTTATGGGTTTTAAGTTACCCAATCTGCAAGTTACTCACCTTCATTTGAATTTTTTCTGCATGATTTTTGATATCTCCCACTGTCATGAAATACAGAGCTTATGATTCATTTCCTTATACTATTTTCTTTGCATAGCTTTGAAGTGGTTTTCATTAGTCCTGATAATGCCACTTGTAGAGTGTCCCAATATCATCCATTGCATTTAGTTAATATGGTCTCTAGTTTTTGGGTGTTTTTTTTTAAATCCGGAATAGTTCGATAGCCCTTCTTTGTCTTTCTTAACATTATTCCTTGTTTGTTGTTTATTTACTGTTTGTCATTTGTTGAAGACATAAAAGCCAGATGTTTTGTACAATGTTATTTATTTTGAGAGAGACAGAGTGAGAGTGGGAGAGGGGTAGAGAGAGAGTGGGAGAGAGAGAGAATCTCAAGCAAGCTCTGCAGGGTCAGTGCACAGAGCCCTACATGGGGCTCGAACTCAGGAAACGGTGAGATCAGACCCTGAGCTGAAATCAAGATTCGGATGCCTAACCAACTGAGCCATCCAGGTGCCCCAAATCTTAATTGGATTTTTCAATGTTTCTTCAGGATTAGATGTGTTTTATTTAGTAAAGATACTGCATAAGAGATGCTGCATTATTTTTGGTGTCTCATATTGCAAGGCACATGATGTTAATTCCTCTCCCACTCTTGCACTCTCTCTCTCTCAAAATAAATAAATAAACATTAAAAAATATGGAACGGCAAAACTACAAATTAGATTTTAAGATTTATTTGTGATTGTATTTATCTTTACCCTGGAAGTACATAGTCAACATAATACTATGTTCAAAACCTATTGTATCCCTTTTTTTTTCTTTGCCATTATTTAATTCACTTGTAATACAGATAGGTTCATTGGGTTCTGTTTGTTTTCAAAATATAAAGATTGTGTCTGATAGTTTTAAATCAAAACAAAGCATCAGGATAATGATAACATATACTTTGAAATGATATATATATATATATATGTGCATAAATCATTATTTTAAAACACATTTATATTCTACATGATACCAACATAATCGAATATAACAACAGTTTTTTTCCTCTAACTCTCTAAGATCAGTTTTCATTGTTTCCAGAGTGAATGAATCATACAAATGATGCCTGTATAATTTTAAATAATTTGGAGAAAAACTATTTATTTGAGTGATTTGGATCTCCTTTATCTAGCCAGGTATATATATATATTTTTTTTTCTCAATTTCTTTTTTGAAGACAGGGTCTTAATTTGAAAATTTGTTTCTCTTTGATATTAGTAGACGTTTCAGGAAAAGGAAGTTTTTACGTGTACGAAATTGATATTTTTGCAATATTTTGATGTGTAAATTAAGACAAAGTGCTTCCTTATAGCTGAATAAGAACAGATGCATGTGATGAATATAAGAAAAACAGAAACAGATGGCATATCAAATTTATAACATCTTAATTTATCCCTTTTTATGTAACACAATTACCGTAGCAAGCATACTATATTTAACTGTTTTCTTGGAATCTGCCAGTTCCCTAAAGAAACAGAATGGTTTTTTAAAATGTACCGCATACATACACACATAACAATGTTTTGATGTTATTGTCATTGGGATGTAGCAATGTTCCCAATTAAAATGCACAAGCACTCACATTATACTTTCTGAATTTGCATGAGACAATGCAGTTACTTGTCTTCCACTAATCAAATAAAATTCCAAATAGGGTAAGTTTCATAGGAGAATATTTCTCTAGCACCAGCAGGAAAGGAGATGTATATTTCTCTATCATTCCAGAAGGAACACATGTGTAACTCCCTTTGCTTTTCCCTGATATACTTTCATGAACTAATTTTAAAAGTATTAATTTTACCGCTTTTACGTATGTAAAAGATTTCTTTACATACCTTTGAAAGCAAATTTTGATGCAAGATAAGTTCAGCTTCTAATACTAAGAAAAAATTAAAGAAAAGTATTAATTTTACCGCTTTTACGTATGTAAAAGATTTCTTTACATACCTTTGAAAGCAAATTTTGATGCAAAATAAGTTCAGCTTCTAATACTAAGAAAAAATTAAAGAAAGCATTCAGGCAATTATGTGAAAAATACAGATGTCTAAAATCCTCTCAAGCTATTGAAAACCAAGAAGGATTTAGTCTTGGATTATCCTGATTGGTAAAATTGACTAAATAATTCCTTAATTCTCTATTTGATTATTATTGTGTGATTACAGACTTGAATTAAATCAATGTTCATGACAAGTCTGGATAATTTGGGTTGCCAAATCCTCTTTTCTTCCGTAGACATTTTGTCAGTTTCTTCAAGTTGCTTACAATCTTTCTTGTTCTAAAGGATGAACATATAGGTCACTCTGTAATACAGTCAAACAACATTTTCCAACACAATAGAAAGTATGTGCAGCCTTGGGAACAGCTAAATTAGTTTCAACTTTTCATCAAGTTCATTGTCACATTTTTGACTAACCTATGGTCCCAACATTTAAGCCCTTATACACATCTTATAAAATTAACTTGCTTGTGGTTGAACTTAAAGCATATGGATCCTTTCAGTTGTCTCATGATTATAGAGTCTCACTGCAGTAAATGTTGTGAAAACATGCTCTTTGAACCCTCTCTGTGTGTATATTTTTTTAGACCTATGTATCTGATCTCATTAATTCTTCTTACTGCAAGTAGGGGAATATATATATATATATATATATATATATATATATATATATTTATGTAATATAAATATATTATATATATAAATAATATATATAAACATATAACAAATAAAAGTAGAACATAGTAAATAAACATATAAAAATATATTTAATACAAAGTAATTATTATAATCCAATTTCCTGAAAATATTAAGAATTGGGTTCTTAACAAAACAAAAACTGAGCAGTAAATATACGTGGTTATTGTTGTTGTTTACATGGATAGACATACATAGTGATTCCAATTGTAAAATCATATATTTTTAAGGCAAGGCTACATCCAACCAACATAAAATCTAATCTTGGCCATTTTTTTATGTTGTTAGACTTATTGCTTAGAAAATATACTGCATTTTTTGGCCATTTTAGAGTTCACCACAAGAATGCAAATTATGATAAGCAGTGAAGCAGAAGGCTGATGACTCAGATTAAAAAGCAATCAAACTAATAATTAAATTATCTGCCTCATATTATCTCTTTGACTATGAGCATTTCTTTAAATGTTCATTGCATAACGTTAATAGCTTTCCTACTACAGTGACACTTGCAATTACAGATAAGGTATGCAAACATATTTGTACTCTAGTGAGGTCTTTAACCAGAAAATAATGTTGTGCTAATATCATTTTGTTTAAGAATATGGGGCGTCATTAATTTGGTGTTCATTTTAAGGTATAAAAGTGATTAGTCATGACAACCTGGTATATGAAACATAATTATAAAGGCATCCAGGAAGTCAGTCTTTTTCATGTTTGTATAATGCTTTCCTAAATTAAATATAATGGGGTTTGGAACATAATTAAGATAACACAAGGCAAGTCACACACACACACACACACGCACACACACACACACACAAACTTAAGAAACAAAATATTTGAAGATAAAGAATTCTGAGCTTAGAAAATTACACAATATAATTATGTTTATAGAAACAGGTTTTATTTAATCTTAAACGTTAGGACTAGTATGCCTATGCACATTTAAAGAAATGATGCTTTCATACAAATTCAAATCACATTATATTTTGTTCTGTGAACTAACTTGTACCAGGAATTATTCTGGTTCTCTGATATATATTATCTAATTAAATGGGAGGATTCAGTCAGAGCCGGGAATGAATAAGCATAAGAGTGGAAAAGAATATGATATTCATTCACTCATGAAATACTGATTGGGCCCCATTAGGCACAAGTCACTGAATTCCACACTATGCACTTTACGGTTAGATTCAGAAATAAATAAAACTGAAAATTGTCACTGGGAAAGAATTTTACAGGTGACAAAAATGAACATGTGAAGTGCTTTGAGAAACAGAGGAGATAAGTATAATTAAGTATCGAAAAGGAGGAAATGAAGGCAGAGGGGAAACAAGAAGGAAAACCTGTATTAAGGTGATGGCATCTCTCTGCTTCTTTGAGACTAGGAGGGACTGGTATATACAAGTGAAAATGAAGGACAGATGGGAATACACACAAAAGAAAATATGGAAGTTAAGATACAAAGGTATAAAAGTGTAAAGTTTATGAAAGAAAAGACAGTGTTTCACATTTTCTATTATTATTAAATTAGTAAAGTTTTTTTTTTTAAGTGTAAGACTTTTCCAAAGCTCGAAACCTTAGTTGGAATTCAAATGTTAAAGGGTAAATAAAAGTTTGAATTCAGTTTCCATATGGGACATATGCTAACTTCTTCCACCAAGAATCTACTTACCCTACTTCTGGTTAAAGAAGAAGGCTTCATGGGCACATAGCCTGTGCAGTAGCACGGGGCTCCATGCTGAGAAGACCACTGTGCTTGGTTCTATGCTCTGTTGTTGCTGTCTTAAAATCCGTACTATTTTTTTTAACATGGAACCCTGCAGTTTCATTTTGCACCCCACAAATTGTGCAACTTTTCCAGACAGCACATTTGACTTCTGAAGAAGCATAGGGCCTCCTCTCCTTTGAATGGGCCCCGACTTATCTTGGACTGTTAGTATAATCCCATTATCCTTGAGGTAGAGATTCATAGGAACATCAATCTGAATCACGAGCGAAAGTTAGGTCTAAGCTGATTTTTTTTAAAACTGTTTAGTATTCTGAGACTTCTGAAGGTTCTTTCTTCCATTGAATGAGAAGCCAGAGGGATATTAGTTAGATCTGGAATGAACACAGTCATCTTGAGGCCATGATGAAAAAATCCGTGTGAAATGTAAGACAGCACGAGGAGGAGAGTAGAACTGATCAGGATTTGCACTGGTTCCTGATGCACCATATGAGCTCCTAAAACCGTGCTGCCTTTGAAGTTGGCCAAATTTCTTAACATTTTAAATTGAGTCAGTGAATTCTCCATTTGCTCCAGCCAAGTTTTATTACATTCCATCCGCCTTTTGCAATAGAAAGAATCCTTATAGAAATTAATTCAATAGAAACAGAATAAAGAAAAAGTTTCTTTTTTATCTTAATATTTTACAAAATCTCTTATATAAATAATAGGATTGTGGACAAATTATGACTCAAATTTTTCCAGTTATAAAAGTACAATATAAAAAGAACTATTGTGGTTGAAGCGGGTTAGCACCCCGCCCACTCCACACTGCATTTATCTCCTTCGGTGGCCCTTAAGAATATCCCTTTGCTGTGTTCTGAGACCACAGAGCACAGTTACAAAAAATCCAATCTTTTTGTATGAAAATGACGTGCATAAAATTTACCAGTGAAAAAGAAGCTATTGGATTCTTTGTACCTTTCTTTATCTATATTTAGTAATATAGTTTATTTTCTATTCTGACTAAAATACATTGGTTTTTAAATATTTAATGATCTGGGGGCACCTGGGCGGCTGAGTTGGTTAAGTGTCAAACTCTTGGTTTTGGCTCAGGTCATGGTCTCGTGGTTCCTGAGTTAGAGCCCCAAATTCGGCTCTATGCTGACAGGGCAGAGTCTGCTTGGGATTCTGTCCCCCTCTCTCTGCCTCTCCCTTGCTCGCTGTCTATCTCGCTCTCTCAAAAGTAATAAACATTAAAAAAATAAATGTTTAATCATCTGCGTGTTTTATCTCTTATAAAATATTTATTATATCCTTATCAGACTGACAGTGATTTACTAAGAGGCCATCTATAGGTGCATCACTTTCCCAGTCTCTACTAGACTAAATATAACTGATTTATTGATTTACTCATGAAAACATAAAAGAAAAAAAAAAAGGCTTACTACAATGAAGGGATAACATCCATCACATTTTAACATAAGATGTCTGTCATTCTTGAAAGACAGTTTTTTGTGTGTTTTTTTACTTCCATGTCATGATTATTTATCTTATTCTGCTTGCATTTTCAGATATGACTAATGGAGCTAGGAAAAAATGGTATGTGCAAAAATTTAACTAGGCTATGAAACTGGAAGCAGAAATTCTGTAATGTACAATTTATGTATCTTCAGATCTATTGCCATATTTTTTCCAAATCTTAAGATGCCACTGCTTTTAAGATGCACCATTATTTTATGTAACACTAAGAAATTTAAAAATAGTCTGCTGAATAACACTGAATCATTTGTTAAGACTCGCTAAATATGAAAATTATGCACAATAGAGTCAAGGAAATATCATTAAAAATGGAAAATGGTTTTCAATAAATATTTCAACTAACAGTAGACAAGGGACCAGTCTGTTTGCCTGACCCAATACTAGAGGTTGTCTGAATTTAATTTTTGCTATATTTAATAATTATTCTTACTGATGAATTATAGCATATTTTCAAATATTTATTATCATTTGTGTTTCCTCTTCTGTGTGTACCACATTATCTTCTGCATATTTTTACTGGCATGTTTGTTTCTTTTCTTCTTTTAATTACTAAGGTATTCCAGATTATTTTTTATTTTTTAATTTATGCATATTATTATTATTGTTATCTGGATTTTAGTTGAACTGTTCATGCTCTCTTCACACAAGATTTTTTTAAGACTTTATTTTTTGAAAGCAGTTTTAGATTTATAACAAAATTAAGAGAACAGTACGGAGATTTCATATATACTCCGTGATCCCAGGCATGCATAGGCTCCCCCATTATCACCACCAGAGAGGTACATTTGCTACCAAGGATCAACTCTCATTGACATATCACAATCACCCCAGTTCATAATTTACCGTAGCGTTCACTTTTGGTGTTACATTTTACCTTTACATCCAAGCTCGTTTTGAATTAATTTTTGTGAAGGGTATAAAGGCTTGTATCTTGACTCATTTTTTTCGCATGTTGATGTCCAGTTGGTGAGTATTTGCTGGAGTGACTATTTGTTCCATTGTATTGCCTTTGATTCTTTGTTGAAGGTCAGCTGACTATACTTACAGTACTTTATTTCTGGGCTCTCCATTCTGTTCCATTTTCCTATTTTCTATTTTGCCAGTATCACATTGTCTTGATTACTGTAGCTTCATAGTAAGTCTTGAAGTCAAGTAAGGTCAGTCCTCCAACTTTGTTTTTCTGTTTCAATATTGTGTTGGCTATTCTGGCTGTCTTGCCTCTCCATACACAGTTTAGAATAGCTCTGTCGGTATCCACAAAATAATGTGCTGGGATTTTGATGGAGATTAGATCAATTAACATAAGTTCTTCATATTAATGCAGCCACCTTTGTGATTTTACTTTTGTGTTCTATTTAAGAAATGCTTTCCTATCCTAAGAACATATACATATTCTCTTAAATTAAAAAAATACTTTAGGGATCCCTGGGTGGATCAGTCGGTTAAGCATCCAACTCTTAATTTCAGCTCAGGTTGTGAGTTTGAGACCTGCATTGGGCTCTATGCTTGCAGCACAGAGCCTGCTTTAGATCCTCTGTCTCCCTCTCTCTGCCACTGTCTCTCTCTCTCTCTCCCTCCCCCGCTCTTGAAAATAAATAAACAGATTTTTTTTAAGTTAAAAAATATTTTAATGTTGCTTTATATTTAAGTAATTAATCTATCTTGAATCATTTTTTGGTATGTATGCGATGTGAGGCGGGAATTGCCTTTTCATTTCTTTTCGCAAGTAATTAAGTCAGTCATCTACTGATCACTGGTTGATTGATTTATTGTTCCCCAGGGATAAACCACCACTGCCATAAATAAAGTTTTTATATATGTCTGGATCTATTTACTGTCTATTCTATTTTATTGTACTAATTATGAATCCTTATATCAATCTGTGTTATTGTATAGCGTTACAGTTAATCATAATATCTGCATAGCAAATTACCTCATGTAGATAATTTTCAGAAACACATTTTGACCCTTGGTGGCTCTTTGTATCTCCCTATGTGTTTTCAGTTGCAAGAAGACCAATTTTGGAATTTGTACCGAAATTTCATTAAGTTAGAAGATCAATTTGGAGAGAATGGTTATCTTTTTAAGATACAGAGTTTCCTTGTACATCAATATTATATCTACATTGATTTAATGTCTTTTAATGAATTTTATTTCTTTCTAAACATAAATTATTCATTGCTTGTAAAACTCACTATCTCATATCCCACTTTTTCATCTTGGTAAACTTTAAGTATTTGTAAAACAATTTTATAAGCAATTGTTTAAATAAGATATTGTATTGCTAGTATGTAGAAATTCAATGGATTTATGCAGTTATCCTCTGTCAACCTGCTGAACTCTATTAATTTTAATAATTCATACATTATATTCTGTTCCAATGCAAACAACCTTATTTCAGAAGAAAGGCATGCATGAATTATTATATTTTCAATATTTTAAAACTAACCATCAATCCAGCTTCTAGTCCCTATCCCAATAGGTAGCGGGGGAAAAAATGTAGTCTCAGATATTCCTATGATTCACATACTCTCCCTTTACTTGCATAAAGTCTGGAAAGTGTATGTTTTACAGAAAAAAAAGGAGTCTCAAATCCCTAGTCCTGTATAAGCACCACCAGCCCACATGGAGCCTTGAAATCTTGTGTTTACACTATATACAGTGGTTGGGAAACTGCCAAGCCTCAAAATTCTGGCTCCAGCCTCTCCAGAGATACACCACATAGCCTTTCCCTATGGGCCATTGTTCCTTCCTCAAGATGCTTCAGAGAACTGTGTGAATGCTTCCAACATTCTTGGACACTTTCCACAGCTGTGGAGCCACAGTCTCCTACCTGTCATCCTTGAGGCTCTGTATTTCCTGTCCTGCACAGTGTCCCCATTCGTGCATATCAGCTTAGCATAATCACTTGAATGAATTCAGGTTTATGGAAGAAAAAAAAAAAACAGCTGAATTCAAGTAACTTCTGTTTTTTGTTGGTTTGTTTTGTTTTGATTTGATTTTGTTTTTGTTGTTTAGCCTAGGGAGAAGGGTGTCATGGGGAAGAAGGAACTTAAGAGAAGACTTACTGCTTGTTAGTCAGAGGCATTTGGTAGAACAGAAATTCATATCTCAAAGTACATTACCACACTTGTGATGGAGATTTGCTGGTGGGGTTTCAGGGCAATTGAGATAGGGAGTCACTCTTATCTCTTAGTTCAACGCTCACGTTCACACATATGTATACATGTGCTGTATTAATTTCCTGTTGCTATTGTAAGAAATTACCACAGACTTAGCGGTTTAAAATTTATTGCCTTATATTTTTAGAGGTCAGAAGACCAAAATCAGTCTCACGGGGATACAGTCAGGGTGTTGGCACAGCTACTTCCTTCTGGAACAATCTTTAGAAGCTGTTTGCATTCTTGGACTTATGGCTCCTTCCTCACATTACACCAGTCTTTTGCTCTGGTTTTCGCTTGTGCTACTATTCACTTTGACCCCCTGCCTCCCTCTTAGAAGGATCCTTCTGATTCTATCAGGACTACTCATATAATTCAGGATTAGCTCCCCATCTCAAGATCTTTAACATAATCCCATCTCCAGAATCTTTTTTTACTGTATAAATTAACCTTCTCATGTGTTCTTGGGGTTAGGACACAGATGTTTTGGGGAGGATCGTTAATTGTCTTACCACATCTGACTATTTGACTTTGGTATTTTCGTGCCCCATAGGAACTTCAATCAGAAAAAATGTCATGTTTAATTTTAATATTCTTATGGATTCTCCTATATATCTCAGTTGATGGAAGCAACTTGCTCAAAAGCATCCCTAATAATCATCCTGTATTCTCTTTTCCCCACATCCAATAATCTTCTAAATCAGTTATTATATTTTTCTTGAATATTTGCTGAATTCATCCCTTATTTTATCTCTCATTGAATTTTATGTTAATTTTTGTCTCATCTCTTGCTTATTTACCATAAGAAATTTTGTAGTCTTCCTGCCATCAGACTCACCTTCCCTCAGTCATTTAACCCTATGGTCATCAGAGTGATTTTTCCAAAACATAATCTGGTCATTTCCCTTCTATTCCCAACAGAAAATCTTAAGACATGAAGTTGAATTGTGTGATTGCTACCTGTTGTTTGTAGGAGAAAATTAAATGCCTGGAATTGGTTGGCAGGGCCTTGCCTAGACTACATACACGGGAGTGACTGTGATTGAACTTAAGGTTCCCCACTGGACCGAATGCTCTACAACACAGACACCAGGACTCTCCTGCTTCCTATTGAATTTCCAGTGACTCACACAGTATGTGCTTAATTGGTTGGATAAAGGATTGAAGGGCTTTTAGAATCTGATCTTTCCCTTTTAAGGTTTTCCTTTACCATTTACACACACACACACACACACACACACACACACACACATCTCAAAATCATGTTGTACTGAGTTAATTGTTATTTTGCAACAAATTTGCCATTGCTTTTCCAGTTTTCCAGTTCCTTTCTTTCTTTTCCTCCTTGACTTAATGGGGGTTTCTAGGAATTTCAGTCTGAAGTGTCACTTTCTAATTAAAAATAAGATAAAAACTGAGTATTAAAAAATGTGCATCTGTCGTCTTGAAACAAGTCTGTGCCATCTGCTGGCAACCTCCTATCTTGTTGCATAAATGAACAATTATATTTGAATCTACAAATTCTAACTTAAATGTTTCTAGTTCAATGTGTGTGTGTGTGTATGTGTCTTTGTAATACTTAAGAATTCATGATGAACAGGCTCACGTAGTTTACAGGGAATTAAGTAAAGGGCTTAGGTACTTGTATTTGATTTCCATTGCTGCCATTAAAAAAATTACAACCTTAGTGGCTTCAATAACACAGATGAATTGTCTCATAGTTGAATAGTGAGACTTCCAGGTTGGCATAGCTGGTTTCTCTGCTCTGAGTTTCACAGCTGGAATCAAGGTATCAGCTGGCTGTGTTCCTATCATAAGATGCTGGAGAGAATCTGTCCCCAGGCTCATTCAAGTTGTTGACCAGCTTGTTGTGCAGTTATAGGACTGAGGTTTCCATTTCCACTGCTGTTTGCTTCAGAAACATGATTTTCTTCTCATGTTTCCCAAGCGCCCCCTTCACCAACCGCATCTTCCTCTCCTGTGTCCTCTCTCCGGACTTCTGTAGTTGCATCTTGAGCGGACTCCTCTGGCTCCTGTCTGCTTTTTCAAGGCCCTTGTGATTGAACTGGGTCCACTCAGATTATTGAAAATAATTTCCCTATATTACTGTCAGCTGACTAGTAGCCATAATCTCATCTACAAAGCCACTCCCGACAGTATCTAGACTCACGTTTGATGGAACAAAGACAAGGCAGTCTTCCAGGGAGAGGAACAGCTTTAGAATTCTGCCTGCGAGGTACTGACAAGGGAGAAAAAAATTTGAACCTATTATTGTCGAATGGCATCAAGAAATCTTTGAAACTTTCAGGACACTGTCTATAAAAATGAGGCAGGGACTAGAAGCTATAGAAAGAAGCAATGAGAGTTTTGTTAGATATCAGGGCCCTTTAAAATTTCCCTCTATATCGCTTATATTTTAAGCTAGTTTATTTGTGTTTCTTTCCTCTATCTCCTGGCTAGAATGAATAGTAAACTGCTTTAAACTAAAATAGACTCTTTGTTATCTTTACGAATAAAAAATAGACAAGCCGAGGACACAGATTCTAGTCTGCTGCAGGCTTGAGCAAAACAGGAGGCCAGGTGGGAGCAGGATGGGTTGCGGGCTGAGGAGAAAAGAAGACACAGATTGTTTGCCCGGGGCCTGCAGGAACAAAGGGAAGGCTTAGCTGGCAGAATAGCCATGGAAGAATTATTCAAGATTAGGGGACATATTTCATTTTTAAGACTTAATTACCCCAAATCAAAAATTTTAAGTTGTTGTACTGGTTATCTAATATTTTTGATATTCTGGTTTGTTTCCTCACACATCCCCTCTATAGATGATCCAAAGAAATATGTAGTGTGCTTAATTTTTATAAAGAAGAATCGATTGAGAGAGAAATATAGGATACAGCATTATTTTTAAGATATATTTTCAAATTTGGTATTTATATGTGAAAAGAGTGTAAGTGTTCTTTTAGCTCCTTTTAATATTCCATTGAAATTTCTAAATTTTATAAGTATTTATTGTAATAAATATGAAAAGTAGTATGTATTATTTTAAGTTAATAATTAGATGACTGCTAAAAAGCTACTTTTTTGCATGAGTGGTAGCATCTATTATTATGTTTTTTCTTCCTCTTTCATTTTATACTTTGGTCTTTCATCCAATGGAAAGCATATCCAGAGGCTCTAAAACTTGCCACATGCTGCAATATAAAAATGAATGAGGCAGTCCCAGGCTTTGATACAATCAGCTTGTTGTGAAAAGACCTGCAAAAAAAAAAAAAAAAAAAAAAAAAAAAATCAATTCACTGAGAATAGAGAATGTTACAAATGAGGAGGCTTCTAAAAGTCAGCCTGAAAACATAACTGTTTTAGAATGTGGAGTAATCACCTAGTAGCAGGACTAGCTAATGGAGAGGGTTTATTTTTAGATCACCTCTTGAAGGGTGATTTAATCAACATTTGATTGTTTTTTTTTTTTTTGTTTCCTCTCCCCACCATAATACTCCAACATGCGTAGTCCAAATTGAAATCATGCTTTCATGCAAACCACTTCCCTTGGCCTTTTGCCCCTTTCAATTATATTCTCTTCCATTAGAGACATTCTGGAGCAGCCACTACTATTATGGAAGATTGAACAATGTTGCCAAGCCTAGGTGGAATGATTCTGAGTTATTAGTAAGGATACCTCAGTTTAGGGCTACACTGACATACAGAGTGCCAAACTGCTAATGCTCTTACACATTACCTTACTCTTCTTAAATGAGGAGGGATGAAGATGCAGTAAAATACTCCAAATAAAATTATACTTGTATGAGAATCAAAAATCATGCTCCTAGTCATAAGTGTGGTGCTGATTAACCATGATGCAGCTATGGTCATTCTCCGAACAGTTGTTAAGTCATGTGATAGTTAAGTAACCCCCATGAGAATGTGATGTGTGTATGCCTGTCTATATATAAGCATGCATGTATGTATTTATTTCTACCTGCAGTAGTTTCAAAATCTCATTGTGTTTTTTAATAATTTTCAAAAGTTTATTTTCAATTTCATATGACAAAAATATTTTCTTACATTACTAATCCTCTGAGTTATATAAAATGACTAACGTAAATTCACACAATACTATAACTACTAAACCACAAAAATAACTATAATTATATTTTTCATACATAAAATGAAGATCACAGGAAATATGTTGGTAAAATTTTGCAAAATAAGTATATTAAATGAACACATTCAAAAGTATATTGATTATTTCACCTTCCCTTTCATTGCAAGATAGGATGTATACAATCAGTCTTAAAATACCAAGGATTATCTTAGAAAATTCCTAACCTGGGACAAAAACTTGAAATATCATGGAAAATTTCATCCATTAACTGTTTTTGAAACACGCTTTATTATCAAAATCATCAAGTTTAACCAATCATTCAAAGTGAGATTCTTGAATAAAATCATTCTGAGTGATGTAACTCTAAGAACACTGAGGCTGAATCCATCCTTAATAATTTATAATACAAATTCTGTAATTTAAATACTATCACTGTGTCAAATGAATTTTCCCATCATGAACTGAAGGGAATTTTATCATGAAAATACAAATGAACACATACTCCAAACACAAATCTGAACCAAAACCACTGTCATGCAAATGAATAGGTACCTATATTTTCTAAGAAATATATATTTGTGAGATATGAATTTGTAATATTCTTTTGAGATTAGTGACAGTGGGAAGAGAGAGTGACAATTTCTAAGTTTTATTTTTCTTTTGAACTAGCTCACACCTGTTTATTCAGATGAATGATTATAAAGTAATACAAATAAGATTTGCAGACTGGTTTCTTAGACTATCAGTTTTTATGAATAACAATAATTATTAAGCCATTCAGGAACAAGCTAAGAAACATATTATTTTTTTCTCTTTATTATTGTGTCAATAAGATAAGAAAGGGAAGGGGCATTTAGATTATGAGTGATATATTTAAAAACCTAAAACCTGGATTTCTATAAAATACGGAGTGAACTGCAAGAGAATATACCTGACCTTCTCTTATGTTCTGTGTCTGAGCCTGTGATTGAAAGCATTTTTTACCTGGCTGAGGGCACAATGGCTCTGCTATACGTCTTCCCTCTGCATCCCGAGACAATATGCACTGTCTTTCTACACAGCACCTATTATAACACCTGCAATCATGATGCTTTGAGAGGGGATAGAAGAAAATTCCTTTTCTCACTCGACTTGTACATACTTTCATGTGTGAGTGGTAGGTATTGTGAAGGAATAGATGCTAACATCTGGAATATCAAACTGGTCATTCCAGAAGTCCAGAAATAACTGGAGACTTAATGAATTTTACAGTCAGAGAGTTCTTGTCACAATCGTTAGAGAGTTTGGAGGGTACCCGACAGGAATGATCTGGAGAAAATAGCAATTGCTATAAAAAACAACACAAGTGTTTTGAGCACTCTGTTTCTCTGAATCGCGTTCAAGGTGGAACTCAGGCTTCTTCCTGAGCCAGGAGGTGTTTCTGGTTCAACAAAGATCCCCAATTCTTCTGACTCTCAAAAGCATAATTATTTTTTCTCTGCTCTGTGGATAGAATCCAAGGGTGCATTCCTAGAGTGACATCTGCCACAGCAGCAAAAGTGGGTGGTGATCTGTAAAATTGTAACGGGATTTTACTGTGTACATTGATATATACCATTATTTTTTTATTTGCAACTGTAGAAGTATAAAAAATACATGCAATGTATCAGTTGTGTAAAGGAAAGAAAACAGTCTAGGCATTTAAGGTAGGAAGGGATTTAATCTAGGGTGTTTACAAAATAGATGGGAGAACTGAAAAACAGGCTCTATTTTGAGTTTCCCGCAAGAACATTACAGATATGAGTGAACTGTACTGTATTTCAGTTTACTTGCATGGGGCTAAACCAGGAGCAGAAAATCACTGCTGCTGCCATAGCTACCTCTCACACCCAGGAGACAAAACCAGAGAGGAAGGATGTCCCAGGGATGGCTCATATTTCCATGTCCTTGCTTGCCACTAGCATCAGTCAGGTACTGCAGTAAAGTGACCGGTAACTAATTTTTGCTTCCCAGTCTCAAAATAGTACATGAAGTGTTCAGTTGAAATCCCCAGGTGCAAGTGCTTGGGCAATATAGTTCCTAATTTTCCAACATTCTCAACTAAGTGAGATGGAACATGAAATGGAATGGAGCCCCCCCCCCCCCCCCCAAGAAAACCCAGCACATACATCATATGACCTAGTAAACTTTTTTTTTTTTAATTTTTTTTTCAATGTTTATTTATTTTTGGGACAGAGAGAGACAGAGCATGAACGGGGGAGGGGCAGAGAGAGAGGGAGACACAGAATCGGAAACAGGCTCCAGGCTCCGAGCCATCAGCCCAGAGCCTGACGCGGGGCTCGAACTCACGGACCGCGAGATCGTGACCTGGCTGAAGTCGGACGCTTAACTGACTGCGCCACCCAGGCGCCCCAGACCTAGTAAACTTTAATGCACACAAATAATGCCAGACATTTGAAAAAAATGATATCATGTTTCTTTCAGAAGTGTAGATTCAGTTTATTTGAACCTTGGGAATTTTCAAAAAAGCTTAACTTAAATTGTTTTGATAATTCTGTTTCAAAATCATATTATCAAGTACTATTCAGATATCCTAATATAACTGATTACAGATTTATAGACATTTGTCAATTATTGAATATTTAAATTTTGTAAATTTCTCAGTTGTCTGCAGTATCTCTTAAACACATGTAGATATAAATAATTAAATGTGTAATGATTTGGTGTTAGTTACCAAACCATCTGAGCCTTATGCTGCTCTTCTGTGAAGCAGAAATAATAAGAATTGAATGTTCAAAAGTTTAAACACCATAATCCATTACAAAGCTGAGAAAATGACTTGTGTATAGCAAGCATTCAAATATTATTAGCTATTATGAGAAGATGGCCATGATTACGATTGATGATGTAGAAATCAGAGAAGACTCTTATTAAAATACCTTCAACAATTGATTCAGTGAATATTTAATACTAATATTTTTCTCTGTGACTCTTAAGACATTACCAGCATCACAGAGATAGTTTGTCTTTATATTTTCTTTACATTTCCTTTGATGTTGGAAATTCAAACATGTTATCAGGTTACATGTTTTGCACTTATTTCCTAAATTTTGTCAGGTGCCAAATAAATATTTTTCTCCCAAAGCCTGAGATCTATCTTGAGTTTATTATTACATATATACCCAAGTATACAGTATATAATATTATTATACATACTGTGTATATTTATTGTATATATGTATATACTCTATATATGATTATATTATTTTAATTATTGTATTATATCATATAGTTATATAATTATTACATATAATATATAAATATACAATATGTATATATATCCCTGGATGTATAATCTAATTATCTTACATTCTCTTTAATCATATTTATCTCTATTTTTCCCCAATATGTGATATTTTCAAATATACATTTAAGAATAATTTGGATTTAAAGATATTTTACAAAGTTAGTACAGAATTCTTGTATATCCCATACCTAGCTTCCCCTCTTGTTAAGATCTTACATTACTATGATATATTCAACACAAGTAATGAAACAATGTTGACGTTTTATTATTAGCTAGAGTTCATACTTTATTCCTATATCTTTAGTTTTTAACTAATATCTTTTTTATTTTCTAGAACTGCATCCAGAATACCATATTACCTTTAGTCATCATACTAAATCATACATATCACCTTAGTTTTAGTTTTGAGGGTTTCACAGCCTTTTTTTCTTTCTTTCTTTTTCTTTCTTTCTTTCTTTCTTTCTAAGAACTGTGATAGGCTTGATGAGTACTAGTCAGGGGTTTTGTATAATTTTTCTCAATTTAGGTTTATCTGATGTCTTTCTTATAATTAGATTTGGGTTTTGCGTTTATATGAGGAAGAAACATAGTGAAAGAACCATTCTCATCAAGTACTATCCCGAGTACGTACTTTGGGCATGGTTTATGACTGTTGATATTGACCTTGTCCACCTGGCTGAGACAGTGTTTATCAAGATGTCTACTGTAGTTACTTATTATGCACCCTTTCCATCCAGTACTCTTTGGGAGGAAATCACTATGTGCTTCACACACATAATAAGTGGGGAGTTATGTTTTACTTTCTTGAGAAGAAAGTATCTATATAAATTATTTAGAATTATGAATGGAAGTTTTATTTATCCTTCATTTATTATCTTATTAATCATTAATATTAGAATGGACTTGTAGGTACCTATTTATGGTTTAGTTTATAATTCAATATTACTTTATATTTTAAGGCGCTTAAATTTTTTCAACTTTAGCCATTGGAAGCTCTTTTAATTGGATTCTGTGCTCCTTTGACATATTTATACCAGTTTGAATTTCTTAGCATATCCTTACTTTCAGGTATACAGGATACTCCAGGCTCAGCTCGTATATTCCCTGGTCCAATCTTAAGATCTGTAATTTCCCCAAGGATCCCTGGTTCCTTTTTACATTAGCATTTGAAAACAAGATCTGAGTAATTGACTATTGAGTGTACTTGGTCTTAGAGTATCATTGCTTCTAGGCTCTCTCAGCAAACAGCTATTGGAAATGTGTGTGTGTGTGTGTGTGTGTGTGTGTGTGTGTGTGCATGCGCGTGTAACTCAGTTTCGTGTTTATTCATCTGTATCTACATTGAGCTAAACATGAGTTCATACTTATGTGACCAACTCTAACCTGCCATCACATGGTTCATTATAGCCTCCCCAGTGCTTCTTGTCTATGACTTTCCACTCCAACAGCGAGAAAACTAGCTCTCCCCATCAACCATCCATTTATTTATTTGTTCAATCCCAGTACGCAAGTGGCAAGCGTAGTAGCTTCAGAATTGTTAATCTTCCCCACTGAGAAACAACTTGGCTAACTACAATGCACACTGCCTAAGTGGTTTGGTCTTTTTCTTAGAGTTACCACTCATTTCCAAAGTCGCTTGGATCAGTAACATTTCCCCCCACTGCTTCCATTAAATTGTTTAATACTTAAAACACAGTTTTGTGGGGGTTTTTTGTCACAGTCTATATTCCATTCTGGAATCACTAACGTTAATAATTAATGTTCAAAAAAATTTCTATACACTAAGGTTCACTTTTTTTGCTGGGTCTTTCTGTGCATTTTGACAAATGCATACTGCCGTGTACTCACCATTATAGTATCATACAAAATAGTTTCATAGCTCTAAATTATGCTTCATTATTCAGATAGTTAGTAACTATCTAGGGAGAGTGTTTTGGGGGACGTACACACCCATTCTGATTTCTTCAGTGGATATTGTGTTGGCTTTCACAGTTACCTCACTGTAAAGCTAACTGTTGGTTTTCAAAGCTCCCAAAAAGCTGGGAAGAAGTAATGGGAACAGGACAAGTTAAAATCCCAGAAAATTGCCATTCATACTGACAATCAGATATATTTCTTAAATAACTTCTCAGGTTTTTTAAGCCTTTCATTAATTTCCAGAGTTAAAAAAAAAACTTTATTTTGACAATTTTCCCAGGATTCATGTTCCTTTTATGGAAGATCAGATTTTCTGAGGTCCTTAATACACCATCAGGGAAGTGGTTCCTTTCCAACTTCCTTTAGATAGATCTAGGTTTTTCCCATGACTTGTGATAAGGAAACATTGGATGCTATTTTTATGCAAATATAAGCATGTTAGTAATTTACTTGAAATGGAACATTGGCTCAAAAAAATTAAATATTATGTGTGTACTGGGCACCTGGGTGGCTCAGTCGGTTAAGCGTCCAACTCTTGATTTCGGCTCAGGTCATGATCTCATGGTTTGTGAGTTCGAGCCCGGCACCAGGTTTAGCACTTACAGTGTGGAGCCTGCTTGGGATTCTCTTTCTCTCTCTGGCCCTACCCTCTTCTCTTTCCCTGTCTCTCTCTCTGAATAAATAATAAACTTAAAAAAAGAATTTAAATATTATGTGTGCATAAAAAGGAATGAAATGTTGATACATACCACATTGATAAACTTCGAAAACATTCTGAATGAAAATAAATTAACACAAAAAGCCCATATTACATGACTCCATTTATACAAGATGGCCAAGATGGACAAATATGTAGACTGATTGTAAATTAGCAGTATTGGAAGAAAAAATATATCAGTATGGCTGGATAATAATAAAACAGGAAAAGAAAGGGGTTAGATTAGGTTGAAGGAAAAAAAAAGGGCCTAGATCATGCAGTTCCTTAATACTGTTGATGAGGAGCAATGGGAAAGTCGTTAATGGTTTTAAGGGAGAAGTTATTTATATTAAGTGTGATGAATTGGAGGTTTGGAGACAGAAGAGGTTATGTGACAAATGAGAAAAGTATTATACTTGATGCTAAAGATAGTAGTGACCTGGGATATGTTAGTAGTAAAGATGAAGTAAGCAAATGCATTTGAGAAATAATTTGGAGCTAGAAATGTTAAGATCTGTTTATGTGAAAGTTGCAGGAGAAGGAAAATAACCAAGATCACTTGATTATGAAACTTGGTAAATACTGATAAATTATCTAAGATGCAGAAGGCTACTAACAGATATGGGTGGTAGAGGTGGTAATCAAATATCCATTTGAACTTATGCTTGAAATGTCTATGCAGGGGCACCTGAGCGGATCAACCAATTAAGCATCTGACTCTTGGTTTCTGCTCAGGTCATGATCTCATGGTTTATGCGTTTGAGCCTCACATCAGGCTCTGTGCTGACAGTGTGAAGTCTGCTTGTGATTTTCCCTCTGTCTGCCTCCTTCTCTGCCCCTCCTCTGCTCTCTGTGTATATATTTCTTTCTCTCAAAATAAATAAACATTAAAAAAAAAGAAATTTCTATCCAAAATCTACATGGAGGTGTTGAAAATAATGAGTAAAGACCCAGGACTGAATCTTAAACCCTTCTATACCTAAAGGTAGTTGAGAGTAGGGGGATCTATTAAGGAAAAAGAATAGAAAGAATTCAAAAGAACATCCAATGACCTCAGAGTGAAAGCAAAAACTATTTCAAAATACAGTAGAGAAACAACTATTTTGACAGCACTTGAGTAGACTAACAAAATGATCAGACAAAATGACCTGGATATTGAAAATATGGTGATAAGCATGGAAAAAAAAAAAAAAAAAAAAAAAAAAAAAAAAACATCAATAGCATGATGAAGACAGAAAGTGCAAATGGAATTAATTGAACATTTTAAATTATAGTATTTTTAAATAGAAAATATCACTTAATTTAGATTAAATCCAATAAGTGTAATCAGAAGAAAACAAATCAATCCAGGAAAAAGTATTGTATATTATATTTAGCAGACAAAGAGCAATTGTCTGAAATTAAATATCAAATATTGGTAGTCAAGAGATTCTAAAATACTTGAAGGTGCTTGAGTCCTAAGTCCCTGAATTAGTAATAAAGATTTCCCATTAAATCTTTAATCAATTAATTGTTCAAAATCACTTACACACTTGAGATAAATTACAAAGGTTAATAATATACAGAAATTTAAAGTTGCAAAGCCAAAAAATAACAGAATGAATTGCTCTTACAAAATGTGGAGTCGTAAACTTCTTCCCCTTCAGATCTCAACAAATATTGTAGAAACAGATATCAATTATTCTTTGTTTTATTTCTTCTCAAAAAATAGATCTATAATGTGTAAAATTGACTGAGTTTATCTTCCCATTTAGACTTATTATTATTATTATTTCATATATTTTTAAACTATAGATATAGAGAATTAGTCATAGTCTATATATGGCCTAATACCAGCACTGGTTGGTCTGCACAACCCCTCACTTATTTTATTGATCTATTCATTCATTCCATTTTATTTCCATTCACTCCTTCCCTTCCCTACTTGCAGCACAATAAACCATTCTGATGTATTTGATGAGAATCCTTTCACTTGTGTGTGTTCTTACAGAAGGTATAATCTTATTTTATGGTTTTAAATTTTAATATAAAAATAAAATGATAATGTTACATAGACTCTATTCTCTTTCTATTTTTTTTTTTTTAGGAACCATGATTTTAAGCTCTACTCTTATTTATGACTGCTCATCTTGTGTGTTGCTTCTAAATGCCATGTTATTCAAGAGTGCATCTCTACCAAAGGCTACTCATTTATTCCAGTACTGATGAGTCTCTCCGTTGCCTATACAACCACCTAACCCACAAATAGAACAATAGTGAATATTCTAATAAATTTTCTTTTAGGGACTGGTGTAAGATTTTATTTTGGATATTTATCTAGAAGTAATGCTGGGGTATATAATAACTATATTTAATTTTATTTATTACCACCATTCCTACCTCCAGGATATCTGCATCAGTCTACGCTCAATTCAGCAAGCAATGGGGATTCTGTATCCTATATTCACATTATGACATTTTACTTCTGACCATTCTGATGTCTATTAAAGTTTCTATAATTTATACAAAACATTATTTTTCCTGATAGTGAGTGAAGTCTGTAAACTCAATATATATCCAGAAAAAAAAAAAAAAGAACAAAATAAAACATGCTTCAGTATGGATACTAAATACCATTTAGAAGCCACATATTCAATTGGAAAAATATTCTAGTTAGCTTTTTTTTTTCTAGTTAGCTTTAAAAAGAATCCAAAACATAGATAATAACTTATTGAGCACTTAAAATGAGTCAGACATTATTTTATATGCTGGAAAATAGTAGTGATAAAAACAATCAAGTCAAATAAACAGACCAACTAAACCAAACAAAAACTTGTCATGAACCTTTTAACAATAAGCATTTATATTGCTCATGAGTCTATGCATCATCTGGGTAGCTTTTCCAATTTTGGCTGGACTCCCCCATGTATCTGCATCTGGCTGTGGATCAAGTAAGCAACTCTGGTAAATTTGTCTGGGGTTTTTGTTTTTGTGTTCCACACATTTGGGGCTTGGCTGACTGTAGTCTGGTCTAGAAGGTCCCTGGCTGGGACAAACAGGTTCTTCTCCAAATGGTCTCTTATTTTCCATCAGCCCAGATTAATTTCTTCCCATAAGGGAGGCAGGTACGCATGAGAGATAATAGAAGTGGGCAAGGCACTTATGGCATAGCCCCACAAATTGCACACCATCACTCCATACATATTTTATGAAGCTAAAGAAAACCACAGGAACCGTCCAGATACAAGGCATGGATAAACAGGTTTTACTTTTTAAACAGAGAAGCTGCAAGGTCACATTGCAAAAAGCATGGATACAGGGTTGAATGGAAAGTTGCTATTATTTTGCAATCAAAACACACACAAACACAAGTATATGTTTAATATATATGAAGAGCCATGGTTTGTGCTATGGAGAGCGGTAAGAAAAGAGTTCAACAGGATAATAGAGGCCTAATGGCACAGAACTTGTGGGCTACTGTAATACATTAGGCTTTTAATTAGAGTAAAAAGGAAAACTCCTGGAAGATTTTGAACAGAAGAGTGATGTCCACATTGGAATGAGGAGGCAATTAAAATCGCAAACTTGGAGTTCAAATGAGAGGTCTGAACTGGGAATAGACATATAATATAATCTGCTAAAATTATAAATTCTATTTTTTCATTTATATTAAATATAAATTTAATGAATTTCCTTGAATATTGTTTATACCATTATAATAGGTCAGCAAATAATACTGATTTCTGGTTTGTGAGATCTATGTGAGAAAGCTGTATCATTTACAAATTTGATAAACATGGCTTCTACATCTACACCCAAGTTTACCATATAGGAGATGAGCTCAATTGTCTGCTTTCCCTTTCCATACATCAGTGGCTATTAGAAACCAATACATTTTAGTTTCGGTCCCTTTTTGCTTTGTTATCATATAGTTAATTTGAGTGTTGCCTTCCTTTGCATTTTGGTATTCCCATGACTCTCCTTCAGGACGGGACTACTTTTCACCTACATAGTTGTTAAAGACACCAACCAATGAAGTGTTTTACGTTTAGTAAAAGGAGACATATGTATAAATTATTAAATGAATGTGTACAATTGGGAACAGTCAATGTAGAAATAAAAAAACAAAACAAAACAAACAAATATGGCTTCCTTCCAACAGAAAAGGTATGTGC
Organism: Puma concolor; assembly: GCF_028749965.1. Taxonomy (NCBI): domain Eukaryota; kingdom Metazoa; phylum Chordata; class Mammalia; order Carnivora; family Felidae; genus Puma; species Puma concolor. Next base: position 179,605,761 of record NC_141667.1, read on the forward strand.
TGTGGTGTTTCTATATTTCTAGAAAGCTCACACAATCAGTCCAACTATGAGAAATTCCAATTAACTAGACATCTGTTGAAAACACAACAGAACAGCACACAATCTGTTTCAAACATGTTTGCATAATGTGGCTGACAGACAGTTTAATAAAACAAACAATAGAGGTAATAAGGTTAGCACTTACTGACAATTAAGTATGAGTAGTTGATACCTGTAAGGAAAGGCGATTCAGAAAATCAACGATAAGCAAGTAGATAATAGGGATTTAAAGCAGAATTTTAAGCAAAAAACACAGAAAATAATAATGAAATTCAGGAAAATATAGCATTCTGTTAATAATAATAAGAAAGATACATTTAATATATGATATGAGAATTATAAAAACAAATCAATATGATTATTAAAAAAAGACAAAGATAATAAAGGTACTCCAGAAATAATATACACACATAAAAGAATAGATATGTATGTGTGCATATAATGAAGGCAAATCCCTTCTTCTGCTCCTGTTGTATGTTTTACCTATTTCACATTCTCATCAGCCCCCAGGAAAATGTATCTCTTTAAGATGTCCAACTCCTCCATGAAACTGAATAGTTTTTATTGTAAAGGTTTTTCATGATTTATATTTATATTTTCTGATCTGTTTTGCTTCTTACTAACATGGACATTTTAAACGCTAGCATTCTACTTTCTCCCTTTGCTGATGACATTTATTTCCTTTCTCATCACCAATTTAATTTGACCTGTCATTCTCCATCATTTAAAACCTCTATCGTCAGAATCTTCCTTTTTGCAGACTAAATTCCTTTATTTGAGGATATCTCCTTTAAAATATCTACTGACATAAAGAACTCTCAACTTACCATTAGTACACAGATCACAAACTGGCAAGTAGTAGTTTGAAACAAGGGTGCTGATGGGTTGGATTCATCTATATAGTTTTCCTATTTTATTAAAGCAAATATATAAAGATTGATAGATTTCCTGCGTTAATAACAAATGTGACAGTACTTGGAGAAAATACTGACATAGCAAATGTAATCTAGTCTGACTTCAGTTTTTAATATTTGGGTGCTATATATTCTCAGGCTTCACTCTCTCTTCACTTCCTGGCCTGCATTTCAACGTCTATGTGCTCCCTCACTTGGTGTGAGGTTCAAACCCCAGAAACAACTGGGACACCTGTGCCCACAACTAGAAATGTGGTGTCCAGCCCCACACCCTCACTATGATAAAAACCCCAAGCCAGTCTCCTTTCAGACTCTCACAAACCATTTCAGACTCACTCAGGAGGCTTACTCTGCTCTCCCCCAAAACTCTTATTATGCTAGTAATAAACTTTTCTATTCCTTTCTGTGTGTGTCTGCAGCATCATTTTGTGACATACAAACCAGATTTTGAGTGGGTTCCACCCTGCCTCTGCAGAATGTTCTAAGGAGCAAGGATCTGCGGAAACTAGGACAACGCTCCCTCAGTACGATATTTGCACGGGCGCTTCTGACGCTTCTCATTTATTCCTCACGTGCTGATCTCCATGGACATTTACTTTTGCAGCCGACTACCTTAAAACACATGGTAGGTAACTTTTTATATTTTTATATACTGAAATTTATTTATTGAAAAAGATCTATGAATTTTCTAATGATATCAAATGGAACCACAATCATTAACCAAAAAGTATGGTGCGGGAAAAAGGATATGGTAGTTATAAAAACGAAGAGAAGTTTGTTCCCTAAAAAGATAATGATGTGATCGGTATTTTTCTTTTGGAAAAACTTTGAGGGCTCTAGCTTATTTTTTTTTTCTTTTAATTCTAAAACCGAGCTTACAGATAAAGGCCTGGTTTAGATGTTATATAACATTTTAATTTGTAATAGCATTTCAATTCTGCTAAAGGACTAGGGACTGTTCCAGAGAAGCAGATAAATGCAAAGTCAGGAGAGACTAGCCAATATTCTAGTATCTTGAAGTGGTTAAGAAAAGCAAAATATTTTTCATAATTACCTCATTATTTAGTAATTGGAGACATTTGCTTTTTGTGAATTGTGATGTACTTATTTAGCCCTCGACAGAAATGGGATGGAATAAAAAGTAATTACAATGCAAAACATATTTGTATAAGAACAGAATGAAATATGGAACCGATAAAAAAAATCCTGGGTTATTTTGAGAATGAGTCAATGAATTAATACATATAAAGGGCACAGAATAGTACCTGGCCCATAAGAAACACCCAATGTTGCCTAATATTATTGGTGCTGTCATTGTTGTTATTGTAAATGTAAGGGAACAGGTATCAGACACCTATTGCTACAGTCATATTGTTCAGTTAGATTTCAGTTGTGGGGAATGTCTTGCACATTTTCTGAATTTGTATTTCTTTATGATACATATTTATTTAAGTGGATGGGGGAATTAAAGTGGACTAACAATTCTAGTTCAATTATTTTTTATTTAATTGCTCACCAACAAAATTGTTCTTATAATAACTATCAATTGCTTGTTAACTCTCACCCTTCTTCCATTTTTCCCCTTTAATTAAAGTGCATCTCTAATTCTTAAATGATAAGATTGGTTTTGATAATTTTGCTGGAACTCCCAGTTTGAAGGTATTTAGAAAATAATACAAAGAAATATTCAGTGCTAGCTACTGACTTTGTGTCATCAGTGTCCAGATTAAGAATCCCTGCTCTTTTTTTTTAATTTTCAGTTTCAGTTTCTTTGTTGTTTTTTTTTGCTTATTTTTAAATTCTGCATATTAGTGAGAGTATTCAGTATTTATCTTTCTGATTTATTTCACTTAGCATAATACCCTCAAGATCCATCCATGTTCTAGCAAATGGCAGGATTTCCTTCCATTTTATAGCTGAATAGTATTCCATTTGTAAATCCCTGCTCTTAAATGTCTCAGAATCCAGGGGCACCTGGGTGGCTCAGTCAGTTGAGCATCTAACTTGAACTCAGGTCATGATCTCACAGCTCGTGAGCTCGAACCCTGCGTCAGGCTCTGTGCTGACAGCTTGGAGCCTGCTTCGGATTCTGTGCTTCCCTCTCTCTCTGCCCCAACCCACTCGCATTCTGTCTCTGTGTCTCTCAAAAATAAATAAACATTAAAAAATTTCTTTTAAATGCCTTGGAATCCGGTGTATTATTATAACCAATATTTATTAATTCATTTTTAATTCAAGTGTTATTTTTGGGAGATTCAAGCTGTGCCACGTGGCATGAATCTAAGCATAGCCCCTGTGTTTTTTATCCTTCCAGTTATATTCCTGTCCTCAAAAGAGAAAATTCAGTAAATAGATGTGCACACCGTTTTCTACTTTCTGTATTTCTAATAGAAACTCAATGTCTCGTACAATAGGATTTTCCACCAGGATGACACAACATCCCATTGAATAGTTTACTGTTTTATTTATGACACAGTAAATGAAATTACAAAGATAACTCTTCGTGTTTTATTTATGAGACAATAAATGAAATTACAAAGATAACTATTTGTCTTTGAAGAGTTTCCCATATTTTTTTTCTCGTCAGTTGAGATCATTTCAAAAAGCACAATTAGGTTAAGATACCTTGTAGTTGTAGGTCAAATATTTAGCAAATTCATAAATAAATTTGTGTAAATGAATTCTAATCACTGAAAGCAAGTAAAGTAACTAGCAGTATGCAAAAGCCTAGATTATATAAAGACTTATGGGAAATGATTACATGTGTCATGTCTGAATGTTTGTGTCCCCTACCCCCCACATTCGTATATTAAAGCCCACAAGGTGATGGTGTTTGAAAGTAGGGCGAGGCCCCCATGATGGAAGCAGTGTCCTGATAAAGGGAGAAAGAGGGGACACAGTGTGTTCTCTTCCTAACAGGTAAAGTTGCAGCAAGAAGGCAGCTGTCTACAAGTCAGGAAGAAGTCCCTCACGGGAGGAGGCAAATTGGCTAGCACTTTGGTCTTGGACTTCCTGGAAGTCTGCAGAACTGTGAGAAATAAATTCCCGTTTAAGCCATCCATTATGCCGCATTTTATTATAGCAGCCAGAGTTGAGAAATACCATACGGCAGGAGTTAATAACTCAAAAAGTAATTAAATACAATGTAGTTTTAATATATATTAATGTCATAAATGAAAATGTGATGTTTTAATGTCTCAATAATAAAAAAAAAATCAAAAAGAACAGAAAAAAGGAGATAGACCACAATTTTACAAGACACAAAGTGAAAACCGCTAGTGTGTATTGTGGTATTTTACAATTAGTCTGTCAAAAGCAAAATATAGGTATCAGTTATTTCTAGGCTAGAATTAGACTCAGGAATAGCCAGAATATGTGAAATTTTCTTGAATAACTCTTTCAAAATGAATAAATATTTTGTTTAATATTATATATATTCTTTTATGACCCTAGTTTTCTGATTATAAAGTATACTATTGTAGCTAACTTAAACAACATCGAAATATAAAAAGAGAAATAAGTTACTATATTTTCTCTATTTCTTTAATTCTCTGATACACATACACTATTAATAAATTCAAATTATATTTCATGTTTATATAAATATGAAAATGTCAAAATTATTTTGAAATATTTAAATGGCATTAAAAATTTTTATTTCATTATCTTAATTTCAAATTCTCTTTTGAATATTGAAAATAGGTTTAAGGTAAATACAGTACCTTATAGTTTCTAGTACTTGTATTTTTTTTTTTTAATGCTTACTTATTTTTGAGAATGAGAGAGAGGGGGGGATAAAGGATCTGAAGCAGGCTCTCTGATGACAGCACAGAGCCCGATGTGGGTCTTGAACTCACAAACCATGAGATCATGACCTAAGCCAAAGTTGGATGCTCTACCAACTGAGACACCCAGGTGCCCCTCTACTACTTCTGTTAACTATGTACTCCTGTTCTTGCCCATCTCTACCAGAAGACAGGAGATATTGTTGGTAGGTTTTTGGTAAATTACATTTTTTTCTCATGTAAAAAAAATAAATGACATTTCCTTGCATATATATAACAAGTTTTTCCAGTTAACTTGTGTGTATGTTAAAATTTTCTTTGTAGTATAGTCTTTATGATTTCTAAATGTTGACTTGTAATGGGAAAATCTATTTTCTCAAAGGCTTTCTGAGGTTGCTTTTGATTTGATGGTTTTATTGATTTGAGATCAACGTAAATGTTTGGTATATAATTTACTTTTTGATGGCAATGTATTTTAAACATAAAGAGGGGCGCCTGGGTGGCGCAGTCGGTTAAGCGTCCGACTTCAGCCAGGTCACGATCTCGCGGTCTGTGAGTTCGAGCCCCGCGTCAGGCTCTGGGCTGATGGCTCAGAGCCTGGAGCCTGTTTCCCATTCTGTGTCTCCCTCTCTCTCTGCCCCTCCCCCGTTCATGCTCTGTCTCTCTCTGTCCCAAAAATAAATAAATGTTGAAAAAAAAAAAAAAAAATTTTTAAAAAAAAAAAAACATAAAGATATTATATGTTCCCTAGAAATTTAGAAAGTACAAAAAAGATTAACCTCCTAGTAAGCCTAAATAAAAGAGTATCTCTCTTAAGTTATTTTTTCATTACTGTGAAAGAATAGACTATTCTGTAATAATCTTTTAGAATCTGAAGATTTTTTTACTTAATATATTGCATTAGAAATTTGAGATATCCTTTACTACTTAATTTGTAAAAGTGTTATATTAGTTCATTGTATTAGTATTTTATAATATATTAGGTCTTTGTTTTTTATTTTTATTTCTTTATTTTTTAATGTTTATTTTTCAGAGTGAGAGAGAACACAAAGTGGGGAGGGGCAAGAAGAGAGGGGGACAGAGCATCTGAAGTGGGCTCTGTGCTGAGAACTGACAGTGTGGGACTGGAACTCATGAACTGTGAGATCATTACCTGAGCCAAAGCTGGACGCTAAACTGAGCCACCCAGATGCCCCAGGTCTTTGTTTTTTAAATGATCACTATTACAGATAAAAGTAGAAAAATTATACCTTTAAGAAATCATGCTTCAATAGTATGCTTAAAATAAATTCCTAAAACTATAATTTTTTAATAGAAAAGTGGAAAGCCTCCTAAAAATTTTAAAGTATGTTGGGGAGCCTCAGTGGCTCAATTAGTTAGGCCTCCGACTTGGTTTCAGCTCAGGTCATGATCTCACAGTTGGTCGGATTGAGCCTCACATTGGTCTCCGTGTCGATTGTGAGGATCCTGCGTAGCATTCTTTCTCTTCCCCTCCCTCTGTCCTCTCCACACACTCTTTTATCTAAAAAAAAAATTAATATATGTTAGTAAACACATCGCAGTTTAAAGTTCTACCAAGAGTCTGGAAATTGGCCCCTTCAGCCACTTTTATTTATATTACAGGGACCACATTTTTTTACCTTTATTTTCTCAATATTCTTGAAATATAAAAATCTCATTCTGACTTCTAATGTTAATTGCTTTTTATCTTATATTTACTTAGATACCAATGGTAACCACAATATAATAAATATAAACAACCTGACATATAGTTTATTTCTTCTTCTGGTCCAGTTTTCTCATCTTGCCACGGAGAAGCAACTTACTATTCCTAAAAAATACATTATATCTTTTCTTTTACTATTATATTCCACTTTTACCTTTTATGAAATAATTATTAAGCAATTTTAAATATTTATTATTAAAGCTCACCATAATGCTAAAATAATAAAAACTGAAATCACAAGTTCTATATGAAATCCTAATACATAAATTTTTTTTTCAATATATGAAGTTTATTGTCAAATTGGTTTCCATACACCAGTGCTCATCCCAAAAGGTGCCCTCCTCAATACCCATCACCCACCCTCCCCTCCCTCCCACCCCCCATCAACCCTCAGTTTGTTCTCAGTTTTTAAGAGTCTCTTATGCTTTGGCTCTCTTCCACTCTAACCTCTTTTTTGTTTCCTTCCCCTCCCCCATGAGTTTCTGTTAAGTTTCTCAGGATCCACATAAGAGTGAAAACATATGGTATCTGTCTTTCTCTGTATGGCTTATTTCACTTAGCATCACACTCTCCAGTTCCATCCACGTTGCTACAAAGGGCCATATTTCATTCTTTCTCATTGCCACGTGTATATAATTGTGTATAAACCACAATTTCTTTATCCATTCATCAGTTGATGGATATTTAGGCTCTTTCCATAATTGGGCTATTGTTGAGAGTGCTGCTATAAACATTGAGGTACAAGTGCCTCTATGCATCAGTACTCCGGTATCCCTTGGGTAAATTCCTAGCAGTGCTATTGCTTGGGTCTATTTTTAATTTTTTGAGGAACCTCCACACTGTTTTCCAGAGTGGCTGCACCAATTTGCATTCCCACCAACAGTGCTAGAGGGTTCCCATTTCTCCACATCCTCTCCAGCATCTATAGTCTCCTGATGTGTTCATTTTGGCCACTCTGACTGGCGTGAGGTGATATCTGAGTGTGGTTTTGATTTGTATTTCCCTGATGAGGAGCGACGTTGAGCATCTTTTCATGTGCCTGTTGGCCATCCGGATGTCTTCTTTAGATAAGTGTCTATTCATGTCTTCTGCCCATTTCTTCACAGGATTATTTGTTTTTCGGGTATGGAGTTTGGTGAGCTCTTTATAGATTTCGGATACTAGCCCTTTGTCCGATATGTCATTTGCAAATATCTTTTCCCATTCCGTTGGTTGCCTTTTAGTTTTGTTGGTTGTTTCCTTTGCTGTGCAGAAGCTTTTTATCTTCATAAGGTCCCAGTAATTCATTTTTGCTTTTAATTCCCTTGCCTTTGGGGATGTGTCAATTAAGAAATTTCTGTGGCTGAGGTCAGAGAGGTCTTTTCCTGTTTTCTCCTCTAGGGTTTTGATGGTTTCCTGCTTCACATTCAGGTCCTTTATCCATTTTGAGTTTATTTTTGTGAATGGTGTGAGAAAGTGGTCTAGTTTCAACCTTCTACATGTTGCTGTCCAGTTCTCCCAGCACCATTTGTTAAAGAGGCTGTCTTTTTTCCATTGGATGTTCTTTCCTGCTTTGTCAAAGATTAGTTGGCCATACTTTTGTGAGTCTAGTTCTGGGGTTTCTATTCTATTCCATTGGTCTATGTGTCTGTTTTTGTGCCAATACCATGCTGTCTTGATGATTACAGCTTTGTAGTAGAGGCTAAAGTCTGGGATTGTGATGCCTCCTGCTTTGGTATTCTTCAAAATTACTTTGGCTATTCGGGGCCTTTTGTGGTTCCATATGAATTTTAGGATTGCTTGTTCTAGCTTCGAAAAGAATGCTGGTGCAATTTTGATTGGAATTGCATTGAATGTGTAGATATCTTTGGGTAGTATTGACATTTTGAAAATATTTATTCTTCCAACCTATGAGCACGGAATGTTTTTCCATTTCTTTATATCTTCTTCAATTTCCTTCATAAGCTTTCTATAGTTTTCAGCATACAGATCCTTTACATCTTTGGTTAGATTTATTCCTAGGTATTTTATGCTTCTTGGTGCAATTGTGAATGGGATCAGTTCCTTTATTTGTCTTTCTGTTGCTTCATTGTTAGTGTATAAGAATGCAACTGATTTCTGTACATTGATTTTGTATCCTGCAACTTTGTTGAATTCATGTATCAGTTCTAGCAGACTTTTGGTGGAGTCTATCGGATTTTCCATGTATAGTATCATGTCATCTGCAAAAAGTGAAAGCTTGACTTCATCTTTGCCAATTTTGATGCCTTTGATTTCCTTTTGTTGTCTGATTGCTGATGCTAGAACTTCCAACACTATGTTAAACAACAACGGTGAGAGTGGACATCCCTGTCGTGTTCCTGATCTCAGGGAAAAAGCTCTCAGTTTTTCCCCATTGAGGATGATGTTAGCTGTGGGCTTTTCATAAATGGCTTTTATGATGTTTCAGTATGTTCCTTCTATCCCGACTTCCTCGAGGGTTTTTATTAAGAAAGGATGCTGAGTTTTGTCAAATGCTTTTTCTGCATCAATTGACAGGATCATATGGTTCTTATCTTTTCTTTTATTAATGTGATGTATCACATTGATTGATTTGCGAATGTTGAACCAGACCTGCATCCCAGGAGTGAATCCCACTTGATCATGGTGAATAATTCTTTTTATATGTTTTTGAACTCGATTTGCTAGTATCTTATTGAGAAGTTTTGCATCCATATTCATCAGGGATATTGGCCTGTAGTTCTCTTTTTTTACTGGGTCTCTGTCTGGTTTAGGAATCAAAGTTATACTGGCTTCATAGAATGAGTCTGGAAGTTTTCCTTCCCTTTCTATTTCTTGGAATAGCTTGAGAAGGACAGGTATTATCTCTGCTTTAAACGTCTGTAGAATTCCCCTGGGAAGCCATCTGGTCCTGGATTCTTATTTGTTGGGAGATTTTTGATAACCGATTCAATTTCTTCTCTGGTTATGGGTCTGTTCAAGCTTTCTATTTCCTCCTGATTGAGTTTTGGAAGAGTGTGGGTATTTAGGAATTTGTCCATTTCTTCCAGGTTGTCCAGTTTGTTGGCATATAATTTTTCATAGTATTCCCTGATAATTGCTTGTATCTCTGAGGGATTGGTTGTAATAATTCCATTTTCATTCATGATTTTATCTATTTGGGTCATCTCCCTTTCTTTTTGAGAAGCCTGGGTAGAGGTTTATCAATTTTGTTTATTTTTTTCAAAAAATCAACTCTTGGTTTCGTTGATCTGCTCTACAGTTTTTTTAGATTCTATATTGTTTATTTCTGCTCTAATCTTTATTATTTCTCTTCTGCTGTTGGGTTTAGGGTGTCTTTGCTGTTCTGCTTTTATTTCCTTTAGGTGTGCTGTTAGATTTTGTATTTGGGATTTTTCTTGTTTCTTGAGATAGGCCTGGATTGCAATGTATTTTCTTCTCAGGACTGCCTTCGCTGCGTCCCAAAGCGTTTGGATTGTTGTATTTTCATTTTCGTTTGTTTCCATATATTTTTTAATTTCTTCTCTAATAGCCTGGTTGGCCCATTCATTCGTTAGTAGGGTGTTCTTTAACCTCCATGCTTTTGGAGGTTTTCCAGACTTTATCCTGTGGTTGATTTCAAGCTTCATAGCATTGTGGTCTGAAAGTATGCATGGTATGATCTCAATTCTTTTATACTTATGAAGGGCTGTTTTGTGACCCAGTATGTGATCTATCTTGGAGAATGTTGCATGTGCACTCGAGAAGAAAGTATATTCTGTTGCTTTGGGATGCAGAGTACTAAATGTATCTGTCAAGTCCATCTGATCCAATGTATCATTCAGAGCCCTTTTTGCTTTATTGACCGTGTGTCTAGATGATCTATCCATTTCTGTAAGGAGAGTGTTAAATTCCCCTGCAATTACCACATTCTTATCAATATGGTTGCTTATGTTTGTGAATAATTGTTTTATATATTTGGGGGCTTCCTTATTCGCCACATAGACATTTATAATTGTTAGCTCTTCCTAATGGATAGACCCTGTAATTATTATATAATGCTTTTCTTCATCTCTTGTTACAGCCTTTAATTTAAAGTCTAGTTTGTCTGATATAAGTCAATTTACATTCAGTGTTACTGTAGAAAGATGTGAGTTTAGAGTCATTGTTATGTCTGTTGGTTTCATGCTTGTAGCGATGTCTCTGGTACTTTGTCTCATAGGATCCCCCTTAGGATCTCTTGTAGGGCTGGTTTAGTGGTGATGAATTCCTTCATTTTTGTTTGTTTGGGAAGACCTTTATCTCTCCTTCTATTCTAAATGACAGACTTGCTGGATAAAGGATTCTCGGCTGCATATTTTTTTCTGTTCATCACATTGAAGATGTCCTGCCATTCCTTTCTGGCCTGCCAAGTTTCAGTAGAGAGATCCATCATGAGTCTTATCAGTCTCCCTTTATATGTTAGAGCACGTTTATCCCTAGCTGCTTTCAGAATTGTCTCTTTACCCTTGTTGTTTCCCAGTTTCACTATGATACATCGTGCAGAAGATCGATTCAAGTTACGTCTGAAGGGAGTTCTCTGTGCCTCTTGGCTTTGAATGCCTTTTTCCTTCCCCAGATCAGGGAAGTCTCAGCTATTATTTCTTCAAGTACACCTTCAGCACCTTTCCCTCTCTCTTCCTCCTCTGAATACCAATTATGCATAGATTATTTCTTTTTAGTGCATCACTTAGTTCTCTAATTTTCCCTTCATACTCCTGGATTTTTTTTATCTCTCTTTTTCTCAGCTTCCTCTTTTTCCATAATTTTGTCTTCCAGTTCATCTATTCTCTCCTCTGCTCTTCAATCCAAGCTGTGGTTGTCTCCATTTAATTTTGCAGCTCATTGATAGCATTTTTTAGCTCCTCCTGACTATTCCTTAGTCCCTTGATCTCTGTAGCAATAGATTGTCTGCTGTCCTTTATACTGTTTTCAAGGCCAACGATTAATTTTATGACTATTATTCTAAATTCATTTTCTGTTATATTGTTTAAATCATTTTTGATCAGTTCGTTAGCTGTCATTATTTCCTGGAGATTCTTTTGAGGGGAATTCTTCCATTTTGTCATTTTGGATAGTCCCTGGAGTGGTGCGGAACTGTGGGGCATTTCCCCTGTGCTGTCTTGAATAACTTGCGTTGGTGGGCGGGGCCACAGTCAGACCTGATGTCTGCCCCCAGCCCATCGCTGGGGCCACAGTCAGACTGGTGTGTACCTTCTCTTCCCTTCTCCTAGGGGTGGGATTCACTGTGGGGTGGTGTGGCCCCTCTGGGCTACTTGCACACTGCCAGGCTTGTGGTGCTGGGGATCTGGCATATTAGCTGGGGTGGATTGGCAAGGTGCAGGTGAGGGAGGGGCAGGCCTAGCTCACTTTTCCTTTGGAGGTCCGCTTTGGGAAGGGCCCTGAGGCAGTGGGAGGGAGTCAGACCTGCCGCCAGAGGGATGGATCCTCAGAAGCACAGAGTTGGGTGTTTGCATGGTGCAAGCAAGTTCCCTGGCAGGAACTAGTTCCCTTTGGGATTTTGGCTGGGGGATGGGCGAGGGAGATGGCGCTGGTGAGCGCCTTTGTTCCTCGCCAAGCTGTGATCTGTCGTCCGGGGCTCAACAACTCTCCCTCCCATTGTCCTCCAGCCTTCCCGCTCTCAGAGCAGAGCTGTTACCTTATAACCTTCCAGATGTTAAGTCCGCTTGCTGTCTGAACACACTCCGTTCGGCCCCTCCACTTTTGCCAGCCAGACTCGCGGGCTCTGCTTTGCTGGCAGGCTGCCCCTCCGCCCTGACTCCCTCCCGCCAGTGAATGTAGCGGGCACAGCCTCTCCACCCTTCCTACCCTCTTCTGTGGGCCTCTTGTCTACACTTGGCTCAGGAGAACCCATTCTGCTAGTCTTCTGGTGTTTTTCTGAGTTATTTAGGCAGGTGTGGGTGGAATCTAAGTGATCAGCAGGACGCAGTGAGCCAAGCGTCCTCCTATGCCACCGTCTTCCTGAAAGCTCTTGAGGTTATTCTACATTGCTTTAGATAACCTAACCTGCATCGTGCTCACCATCTAAAACAAATTTTATTTAGGGATAAACAATCCCCATTGGCAATTTTTGGGCCAGGTAAAATTTTCCACACCATTCATTACATTAAAAACCATGACACTTTGCACAGAAAATGGAAATGGTATTTAAATGAAAAATCTTGTCGTATTTTGACACTTGAAAGATTGTCACAAGTAGCAAATTTCCCCAATCTTTAGCTTAAATTATGGCACAGACACTTTATAAATGTCCTTTTCTATCTTTCACATCAAAATCACATTTCCATTCACCAGCATTTATGAGATTGGACATTTATTGGATTCTTTAATGTCAGGAACTTTTTAGGCACTTTACAAGTATTTGTATATTAAAATTTAACACCGTCTCTGTGAAATTGATATTGTTTATGTACCCATTTTACTGATCAAGTCTTAGAAGCAAAAGAAGACTAAGGGCTGTGTGTCTGGTAGCATGACCAGTAAGTTTCACAGCTGGGAGTAGAATTGCAGCAGCCTGGTTAGAGATCCCACCTCTCACCCACTCCACCTTGCAGCCTCTTTAGGGTGAAATAATGACATAGATCAAAAAATCACCCTCATCCTTTTCTTTATGTAGTATGCAAAGGCATTTTAATTTAATAATTATAGTTATTTATAGAGACTAACGATATACATTGCTTTCCAGAACTACAAAACATCAGGTACTTGTATTGGAGGCCTGAAGTTCAAGTTGTGTTTATAACAGGAAAGTAAAGTTTTGCATTTTCCACGTATACAAATAACTGTCACCATAATAAAAACTTCACATGATTCATATCCAGAAACTTTCATCGCCTCCTCTTTGTTCCCTCCACTTCCCTTGCATGATTCATTGAGCATCAAAGCAGTCCCCTCTCAAAACCCACTAGCATTGCATTGTGTTCTCAGCTTCTTATAGAATGCCTTTCATTGCAGATAACACCCTTCCCAAAACCCAGACACATAGATACACATACATCACTGAAGTACCCATTTCCAATACCTACTGGCCAGCATTGATTTCTGAATGATCTAAGGTACATTTCATAGTGGATGCACCCCTCCCTCTAACACACACGCACATACACACACACACACACACACACACACACACATTCACGAATGCACGCACTCAAATAGATGTAAAAGCAGTCTTGAATTTCATCATTGGTGTATTTTGCTATTGTTTTCTTTCCTCTTTTGCTGTAGGTTCAGGTTTCTCTTCTCGAATTCCCTTATTCCTTTGTTCTCTGTTAGGATGTAAAAGATCAATCACTGTTAACCCTAACCAGATTTAGAAACTAGTTTTTATACAACCCCTACCCTTTTATTTTGAACTAATTCCATATATACTTCTTAATCAATCTTTTGTCCCCAAACTCCAGACTGGAACACAATCCATGTAGCTAATCAGAGAGTTTATTAAATGATTATTTGTTGGGGGATTTCTCTATGGAAGCAAGATATTTCAGGTGTTTTAAGTGTTTATCAGTTTCTATTGTCTTTGTCAGGATTATGCTAGCCAAACTGAACTTCTAGAAATGAGAATTATACAGAAATAATATTTCTAATCAGTCATCCAAGTAGTCTTACTATTTGTCTTATGTTACATAAAAAATAAAAAAAGAATTAAAAACAATCAGCCTACATTTTTTCTGCCAAGTGTTCACCTTCTCCAGGTTAAAAGAAAAATCAAAGTAAGTCCAGAATTTTCTCATTAATAACATCATGAATATTATAATAAATATTTTCTGGATAGAATTTTAAATAACCACACTCAAATTAAAACAATATATTTATCATTACCTGTTTTGTATGTTGATTCCAATATACTATACAAACAAAATTATTTACTTTTGAAATTGCATAAACATTGAATTTAATATGAAATATAAATGTATTTCTGTGAACTATGCTATTTCTAAAAGTCCAGAGGACTCAATAGAATGCCATATAAAGATTTCTGTTCTACTGTTATTCTCTTATTAGTTCACGATTACTTACTGGGATATTTCATCTAATTATTGTTTAAATCCAATGACATTCTTATCAAATTGGTTATAAATCCAGTTTGATTAAATTTGGCATACCACTATCTTTAAAAATTAAATAGAATGAAATTAAAGAGGCAAGAAGAAATGTACATTAAAAATAATAAGAGGTAAAGTTTTTTTTTTTTATGTTTTTTAATCCAAAAGAAACCATATGGCAAGATAAGATTCAGAGTGATGGCATTCAGTTAAAGTCAGAGGGATGGCTTAGATATTTCTGGTATTTAGCAATTTATTTGAATGCGAAATTACTATCTTCTTCTGACCAAAACAAACCAAAACCTTTTTCGTTTCCCCCCTAATCTTTGCAGGATTTGAAAATTTTGAGGAATGGTGGTAGACATTTTGCTTGATATAGAGTGGTAGGAGAGAAATATTGACATAGGGACTACTAACACTTTGATTTCCAATTCTCCAAATCCCAGTATGCAAAGACAGAACACAAAATGGAAAAAGAAAATAAGCTCAGGCACTAGATTCCCTAACCTAAAATGAATGCTAATAAATGCACATCAGTTTTCAAAAAATAATATAAGACATAATAATATGTAAAGTGCTTACAACTATGTCTAGCATATTTTAGTCCCAAATAAACATTAGCTATGTTAGTAAGAAAAACACAGAAGTATGTAACATTACATTAAATATTTTGTGTTGTGTCTGAATTAATTAATTAGCATTGTAAGGAAGAAAATAATTGGTAACAAGAATCCCTAACTATAAAGTTAAAATCACACTGGAGGGGGGTGTCAGAAAATTACCCAAAGAGTCACAAAGATTTTTACAAACTCCATCTCCTCTTGACTCTGACATCACACATGCCAATGCTACCCCATGTCAGAGAAGGATGCTTTCTAGTGCCCTAAGGCTCAAGGTCCTGCTCTCATTCCTTAATATAGCACATGGTACTTTCCTATCAGCAACTGTACCCGCATGCCTTTCTTCTCCCTATAGCCATAAATGAACAATCTCTACCCATGCAGTGACCAAGGTCCTATCCTTTCTTGTCTACTCAAGGACACCACTCCATTGTTCACTCTTTCCCTTCTAGAATATCTCCTGATCCCTAGCTCCTGAAATATCCTTGTCAATGCCAACACAATATAATTTCTTCTTTTCTTTCTTAATTTTATTTAGACAGACAGAGAGAGAGAGAGAGAGAGAGAGAGTGAGCAGGGAAGTGGGACAAAGGGAGAAAGAGAGAGAATCCTAAGCAAGCTCCGTGCTGAGTATGGACCCCCAATGCTGGATCCCTCGACTCTGGGATCATGACCTAAGCCAAAATCAGGAGTCAGGTGTGCAACTGATTGAGCTACCCAGGTGCTCCTCATTTCTTCCTTTTGAAACACAGATGCAAGCTTTATTTATTCCATTGGTCTCACAAGCTACTTGGCCCATTTCTTTGCCAGTAAAAAATCAGCAAGAATCGCCTATAAACACTTTTCAGTTCCTCTCAGAACTGCACCAGTCTGACTTGAACCTCAACTTACTTTCCCATTGCTCATTCCAATTACTGACAATGTATCAGCACTATTCAAGAGAATGGATGGCTCTCTCCTCTTTGACTGCATACTGTCTTTGTCCCTTTGGCCTTGATGTCCCTTTTTCTCAATCTCTTTGCTGGTTCCTCTACTTACTCTCTTTTAGTGGAGTTCCCAAATGCACAGGCTTTAGCCTTCACCTGTTTTCATTCTATAGGCCCTCCTTTTATGATTTTGTCCAGTTTCTGTAACAACTTGCAAATTTATATCTTCAAGTCTGACTAACCTTCTGAACTCCAAACATATGTATCTCTCTGCTTGAAATTTCATTTTAGTATGGATCTCATATCTCAAACTTAACATGCCCAGATCCCTACCATGCTCACCTCCACTCCCAAACTTGCTTCATCTACATTCTTCTCTCAGTCAAGTGAATGGCAACTAAATCCTTCTAGCTGCCCAGTCCAGAAATCTTGGTTGTTCTCATTCATTTCCAGGGATACTGTCTGTTTCTCCTTCTTAGAAAACACTAAGGAAATTCCTCCTCAGCTTTTTTTTATTTGCTCTTCCCTCTACCTAGAATAATCTTCCCCACATTTGTCAGGACTCTATCAAGTAAAAATTTATTGAAAAGGCTTCTGTGTGTACCTTGTGCAAGAGTAAATACCATACCCCCTGCTGAAAGCCTCTTCCCTGCCTTTACCCAACTCTCCTTAATATAAATCTTTGGTATATGTGTCTATCAAAGGAAAAAAAGGTAAAATTACATACTCAAGCCACTAATTAAATTTTTTAAATTAAAATTTTGTTTTCCAAACAAGAGTTAGATTTTGATCACTTCATGATTTTCTTCCACATTAACTAGAAACATTCATGAAAATATTGACTTTTTCTCTGAATAAAAACATAATCACTAACTACACTGTTAATCATTTCAACATATAATACAAAAAATATTAAGAATAAAATACTAATAGAAGCTCATTAGAAATAAAAGTGTAAATAACAAACCACTATGTACCTGATATTTTGAATGAACATGTTCAATACTTTCTTATCCAAATAAATATGTCATTTTAATAAAACTAGGTTTCTCTCTCTCTCTCTCTGTGTGTGTGTGTGTGTGTGTGTGTGTGTAATCAATGGAACATCTCAGTTGACTCTATCATGGGATTCACATTATGATTCTGTTAACTTTGGTAAATTGGTAACTTCTCATTTGCTCCGCGGCATCTGTCTATTTGTATAAGATGATAAATATGAGACATACATTTGTACTTTAATTGATTGTTTTCTTCTTTTAATTTTTTTCTGAGACAGTGCGAGCTGGATTGAGGAGCAGAGGGAGAGAGAGAGAGAATTTCAAGCAGGCTCTAATTTTTATAAAGAAAACTATTCTTTATTATATAAAGAAAACTAAAATAGTGAGTGAATGTCTGTGTATGTGTGTGTGTGCATGTTGCAAAAAATAACTTATTATTCATCACCCAGCATGGGCATCCCTATATGTTACCTTAAGAAAAAAAAAACACTTCAGTTTGAAAGACCTTTGTCAAAATTGATACTAACCAAAATTATTTTTTAAAAATCTGACCACGGTGAGGAAAAACACTGACAGCAAGTCAGAGGCTGCGATAAGAATTTGTCAGGAACTGAGTGATAGTTTCAAAATATATAAAAATGTGATAAAAGCATAGGCATTATATTTCTGTTTCTTTAACTGGATATTGAGAAAAGTAATGGCTACAGACAAAGTGAAAGAAGCCCTGCTATGTGAAATAGAATGGGTGATCTTAGATTTAGAAATGACATTGACCTCTAATCTTAGACAGTGGAGGAGCTGAACACGGTGGAAGCAAGAGGGAGGAAGAGAAGAAAACAGATTATTTTATTAGAGCTGCAGTTTGTCTGAAGTAATTACAAAGTAGGACAAAAGTGTGGCAAAGACTTCTAGTGATCATCAAAGCTAGAGATAAAAAAACAGACCAATAAAAATAGAAGCAGACATGAAATGATGAGAGAATTACTGCTTCTGAATATGAGAACGAGTTCAGAAATTTAACTTTAGTTTGAATCTATTTACTCTTTATTCTGCTAATGTTAAATATTTAAAATGTGATAAAATGTTTAAAGGATACATAGAATACAAAAATCGTAAAAATAACTGGACAGGTTTAAAATTAAAAATGTAAATTTGTAGTGATATTGGATCACTCTGTTATGATAAGATTAAAGAACCCAAAATAGATTTCATATTTGCAAACTTACTAAGAATTCAAAAGGAACATTTATAAAAGCATTTATAAAAAATATTTCTTGAGGAGTGCCTGGGTGGTTCAGGTGCTTAAGGGACCTACTTTGGCTAAGGTCATGATCTCATGATTCGTGAATTCAAGCCCCACACCGGGCTTGCTGATGTCAGCACAGAGCTTGCTTCGATCATCTCTCTCTCTATCTCTCCCTCTCTCTGCCCCTTCCCTGCTAGTGCATGTTCTCTCTCTCTCTCAAAAGTAAATAAACATTAAAAAATTCTTTAAAAGTGATTAATAAATCATATAAAATGTCAAAAGAGCACTACATCACAGCCCTTACATATAAAGTCAGTTCCAGTACAAATAGCATTTAAAAATATTATCCACATGGAACAAATTTTACCCATTTTGGGGCCAAATTTCAATGCCTACCATCTTTCCAAGGATTTCCTCAGTATTTCTCTTTCCTAGACAGAATTAACAACCTGTTACAGAACAGTATTTACAATGATAGCATAATGGTCAGCTTTTCTATTTATTTAAGTAATAATCTTTGAGTACTTACATGTGAATAAATATATGAACAATTAAGTTCAGGATGTGATGAATCTGATGAATAAATAATATAGATTACCATGATGAAAATGTGTAGGCAGATTCTTAAAATGAAATTGTCAAGGAGAACTCTTAGAGGAGATGATAATTAACCAAATCCTGAAAATCCAGTAGGAGCTAGCCAAGTAGGTCAGGGAAAGGGGTTGGTGAAAATCATTTTAGTAGCAGTGGCAAGGAGATTGTAACACTGTCTACATGACTTTTTCAGCATTACACAGTTTGTTCACCCACTAAAGTAAGGAGAAGTTAGAGCAACCCTAGAGCAACACAGATGTGGATTCTAATACAACCAATTTCCAAAGAGAAGTAGTGCTTGTGTCATCCCAAGGAATGTCAGCTTAATATGAGCTTGTTCCAGGGTGCTATGGCCTTATAAAATATCTTTTACATAGATGTTCCCACTAAAGTGAAGGATAAATAAACGGCCTCTCAGTTGAAATCCGCTGTTGTGTTTGGTGAAACTCTAGGCATGGTGGATACTGAGATACATGAATTCCCTAGAAGGAATTAAATGAAGTACTAAAGGTTAGAGATGTAAAACTGGTCAGAATTGGAAGATAATCCTTTTTTAAAAGAAAATTCATCAGTTGAACAAATCCACCAAGAGATAATAAAATACGTTCATCTAATGCAGGTTTACATATATATACAGCAAGTTTGAGTCATGAGATTATATCAGGCCATGAGATTCTAAGCAATGATATACCAGTATCCTTTGAGTTGTAAATCAAAGAGGAAATCCTAGATTCTATGGGAGATATCAGATACAAGAACTAGAAAAAGGAGGAAGACATCCAGCTAATGAAGGGGAACTCCAGAGTTAAATATTTATCTACAATCTCAAGAGAGAGAGAAAATGATGGATGCACTATCTCACTGACACATGCAACCAGTCATGAAGAGTCAGCTAGGTTGGCCACATAGAATTGACCTAGAGTAGAAAGTTGCAGTTGAAAGTTCAGATGGATTTATTTAGTTATAATTAATCAGGCATCCAATAGAATAGTGTGTTGGAGTACAGAGAATGAAAGTTATAGAATGAAATACAGTCTAAATTTATGCCAGCCCATGCCATAGCAGAACAGCAACTATCAAAAGTCTCCTTGAGAGAAAGTTACATTGCGTGTGTAGGATAACAGAGATTTTCTGGATCTAACATTTAAGATATTTTTTGAGGGATTTCTATTGGCGGTTTATGATGGCAAGAGAACTTCCAATGGAAAGAGAGAACAACCCAAAGACACTCAAATGTAGGCAAGCCCAGAGTTCATGGACTATAGTTGATAAGTACCCTACACTAGCTAAAATATATACTACAATTTAGAGGAACTATGATAGAGAATATGAGAAGGGCAGATTGAGGGCATATGGTCTCCAGTCTTAAATACCAAAATGTCTCAGTTTTAATTAATTTGGTAAGCAACAGGGGAGCAAATCATGGTTATTGAGCAGATTACATGGTTATATGAACAGAATTTAGGTTTAGAAGAGATTAACTTGGCAGCTGTGAAAAGTCTCCTTTGCATATTTGATATTAATGTTTCACAGCTTGCAAATAACTACCATAGTTGAAAGAGTAGCACGTTCACTATGACAAACTCTCTTGCTGAAAAGTACATTTAATATTTTTATAAAAGTCACCCTAAAAGTGTGCTGATTTTGTTTCCGATTTACATGTTAATCATAAGTTTGTCGTTTCTTTAATGAAAGATGAATGAAATAAAATGAAAGGATGCAGTATGGACTGAATATTTCTGAAAATATGATTTTACAATATCATGAAATGATAAGCATAGTATCTACCTACATAAAATAGTGATCTGTGTTACGGAATAGTCTCAGAATCTCATAAATTATATGTTGGCAAAATATATAATAATAATTAATTATAATGATAATATATCTTCACTTATAATAGGCCAATATGTTTATTTATTTTTTTTTATTTTTCCAACTTTATTGAGGGATAGTTAACAATTAAAAATTATATATATTTAAAGTGCACAATTTGATGATTTGATATAGTCAAACTATTGTACATTAGGCCTCCACAATTTTTTATCTTGCTTAATTGAAACTTCGTATTGACCAACATTTGCCCATATCCCTCTTTCCCTAGCCCATGGTAAACAATATTCTACTCACTGTTTCTATGATTTTGACATTTTTAGATTCCACATACAAGTGAGTTCATGCAGTACTTATCTTTCTGTGTCTGACTTACTTCACTTGGGACGATATCCTCCAGGTACATCCATTTTGTTGCCAATAGCAGGTTTTCCTTTCTTAAGGTTGAATAATATTTCTGGGTGTGTGTGTATTACATTTTCTTTATCCTTTCATCCATTGACAGACATTTAGATTGTTTCCATATCTTGGCTGTTATTAATGCTGAAATGAACATGGGAGTGCAGGTATCTATTCAAGATACTGATTACATATTCTCCTTTGGATATATACCCAGAAATGGATGGTTATCATATGATAATTCTATTTAAATATTTTGATGAATCTCCATATGGTTTTCTATAATGGTTATACCAATTTACATTTCTACCGACCATATACAAGTGATTTCTTTTTCTCTATATCTTCAGCAACATTTGTTACCCCTTGTCTTTCTCATAATGGCCATCCCAACTTGTGTGAAGTGATATCTCATTGTGATTTGGATTTGCATTTCCTCATAATTGAGGAGCCTTTTTACTTTTTCCTGTCGTCTTTTTTTATATCTTTTTATATCTTTTTTTTTTTTAGTTTTTATTCCAACACCAGTTAGTTAACATACAGCATGATATTAGTTTCAGGTATATGATACAGTGATTCAAGCTTCTATACAACACCAGACGCTCATCAGGACAAGTTCACCCCTTAATCCCCATCACCTATTTCACCCATACCCCCTCCACTCCCCTCTGGTAACCATTAATTTGTTCTCTATAGTTAAGCCTGTTTCTTGTTTTCTCTCTCTCTCTCTCTCTGTCTCTCTCTCTCTCTTTCTCATTCTCTCTCTTTTTTTCCCCCTTTGTTGTCTGTATTGTATCTTAAATTCCACATATGAGTGAAATCATTGGTATTTTTCTTTCTTTGTCTGACTTATTTCATTTAACATAGCTCCATCCATATCAGGTCCTTTGTCCATTTTTTAATCGGGTGATTGGTTTCTTTTGCTACTGAGTTGTATGAGTTCCATATATATTTTGGATACTAATCTCTTATCAGACATATGGCTTGAATATGTTTTCTCCCATTCTGTAGGTTGCTTTTTCACTCTGCTGATTACTCATTTGCTTTACAGAAACTTGATCCAATCCAATTTATCAATTTTTGCTTTTGTTAGCTATATTACTAGTGTCATACCCAAAAAATCATTGCCCAGACCAATATCAGGAGGCTTTTTCCTTATGCTTTCTTGTAAAAATGGTATAGTGTTATATGTTATGTTTAGGTCTTTAATCTGTTTTGAGGTGGGTTTTGTATGTGGCATGACATAAGAGTGTAATTCATCCTTTGGCATGTGATATCCAGCTTTCCCAGCACCAGTTATTGAAGAAGCTATCCTTTCCCCAGTTGTGTGTACCTGGTGCTCTTGTCAAACATCACTTGTCCATAAATACATGGATTTATTTCTGGGCTTTATATTCCTGTTTTTATACCCACAGTATACTCTCATGATTACTGTAGCTATGTCGTATATTTTGAAGTAAGGAATGTGACACTTCCAGCTTTGTTTTTCTTGCTCATTGAGCTTCTTTGAAATAATTGCCTTTTTCATTGAGCTTCTTTAATTTGATTTTTAATTTAATTTTTTAGAGAGAAAAAATGCAGGTGGGGGAGAGAGAAGAGGGAGAGAGAGAGAGAGAGAGAGAGAGAGAATCTTAAGCAGGCTCCACGCTCAGTGCAGAGCCTGACATGGGCTCAATTCCATGAACCCAGGATCATGACCTAAGTGGAAATCAAGAGTTGGATGCTCAATCGACTAAGCCACCTGGGGGTCCCTAAGATGATTTTTAAAAATTCTTTGTTGGGGAACTTGGAGATCTCCATTTCTTTAGAAAATTGTGTTTCATTGGTGGTGTCATGTTTTCCTGATTTTCATGTTTTTATAGCCTTGAACTGGTGTCTATGCATTTGAGAAATAAGTTACCTCTTCCAGACTTTATAGAATGATTACAAAAACCTTCCCCTATATGTGGGTGGAAGGGTGGCAACTGGGTGAGGTGCAGTGGTTCCAGCTCTGGGGAGGGACAGTGACATAGTCTCCATGTGGATCAATCAGCTGAGTTCAGCATTGGCAAAATGGTGCAAGTCATCAGCAGCCAAAGCTGTGGGTGTCCACAGTGGCAGTGAAGGCTATTGGGGTTCTCAGTGGTGGACTGTTAGGGTCCTTTTGTTCTCTTTTTCCACTATGGGGGAAAACCATGACCAAAGGTGTTCCTCTTACCCCCGGGTCCGGCATGCAGGCATGCTCACTGCAGCAGTGGCTGCACTATTCAGTGAGCAGGTGAGCCCACTGTGACAGTGGATTTTTGTGCAGGGGCACTCATAGAGCCACCGTGGAGTGCAGATTGCAGGTCCACACTAGGAAGCTGGATGCTCACCTGTCTGGCTCTCCTCCCCATGGGGGGCACTTCTGGGTTTGGGAGTTCCTCTTGCCAGTGAGCTGTGCTGGCCTGTGGGGTGGGGTGATGAAGGTCAAGTGAAACTGTTCTTCCTACCCTTTCTGTGCGGTGATTCTCCATTTTTTCACTACACCGTGTTGCTGTACCTTCTTAACTCGTCTCCTGTGCTCCCACAAAGCTATTTTCACTTGTGGATAGCTGTGTAATTGCTGCTTTCTGTGAGGAAACGAAGGATGGGATCTCTTACTCTACCATTTTGCTGATGTCATTTTTCAGTGAATTAATAAATGTATTTATATTTGAGAGAAAAAGTGTGAATGGACGAGGGGCAAAGAAAAAGGGAAAGAGAATCCCAAGCAGGCCCCACACTCAGCGTGGAGCCCCACGTGGGGCCTGATCCCATAACCCTGGGGTCATGACCTAAATGGAAATCAAGAGTCAGGTGTTCAAATGACTGAGCCACACAGGCACCCTTGAGTGAATATATTTATGATTCAAGGTTAACGTACATGCAAAGAAATGACATTGGCTGAAAAAAGGACTTTTGAAAGAAAGTGGCTTGAAAAATTCAAACGCATTATCCTCTATGGAAAATAAATATTATTTTGTATGAGTACCTTCTGCTGTTTGAGAATAAACAAGAGCAGGCACATATGAGATTATTATGAGATATTAAACCAGATATGTGTTTTACTAACTTGCAACTATTTTGTATAGTAAAATCTTCCATAATAAAATTATTTCACTCTGTTATAAAAATTTTATTGAGTAATTATCTCTAACTAGAATATTATGAGTTCCTTGCGATAGCCAGTGTATTAGTGATGGAAAAAATGTACTTTACTAGCTGTAAATTTTTTAGAAAAAATGATGAAAACCCAGGGTTAATTTTGTTATAGAGAAGAAGTGGCCATGTCAGACACTGGAAGACCTTGGCTAAGGAAACTCAGAAACTTTGTAAGATTTAAGGCATTAGTAATATTTTAAATTAGTCATAATCTATATCTGTCTTAATTTTATACATCGAAAAATTTAGTTGCTGAGTACTTAAAGACATCTATAATGTTATAGAAGTTAACAAAGCACAAAATGTTATCCACTAATCCTAATTTATATTTTCAATCTTGTTTCCCCTAAATAGAGAAGCATAGAGTAGAAAAAATTACTGGCATTATTTGTCAGCTGATTTTATTACCCTCTTCCCATATTTATTACTTTACTTCTATCATTTACCCTCAGCATGTATTAATTCACGCAATTTCACTATTGAATTAAGTAGCAGGCATTGTACCATTATGCTTATCTAGGCATTGAAACATATGGTAGGATGAATACCATCTGGTGGAAGCATCCTGGATTAGAAAGTTCTCTGGCACAGCACTTGTAGAATACTGGCTGCTGGGCTAAATATTATTAAGCTAGGCTGTGTTTAAAATGCCCTATCAGTTAGTTGAATATTGCAACAGAGCATCACATTTGGCCTTATTAAAATTTGCTAATACAGAACACTGGAAGGCATTGGCCACACATGACATAAGCTGAAAGTGGGTCAATTTAGTTCTTACCAGTCTATTACACAAAATTTCTATGGAAATCATTGTTATTGTTGGTTAGATTCCAATTATTCATAATATCCATGAAATGGATAGGACAATTTTCTGCATAATGTTCTTCAGAATAATAGCAAGCTAGAGAGCATAATGATAATTCTCTTAAGAAAGTAATTCCAGAGAGTTATTTTTGGACAATGTGGTCCTTGAGTCCATAAAAGTAAACACCCACTCATACACATAATATATATTGATTCTAACAAACCATGGGGAAATTTCTAACTATAATAAAATTTTATATAATAAAAATATAGAATTATAATCTATTATAAAGTGTAGGCAGTTCTCACATTTCATAGTACTGTATTAACTGCAACTAATACCATTCACAGTTGTGTCCTCACTTGACACAGTTATGTGGAAATAGATCACTGTTATATACGGCCTGTAACCTACCAAGTTAACATCTTGTTCAACTCAATGACCTTGATGGTCCAAAATGAACAAACTCCTTGAAAATGGATTTATGTAAATCAAATTTATACTCTAGCATCTACAGACTGCCACTTGTCAAAGAGTTTAACACCGAAGATGGGTTAAGTTCTCTTCTCTATATTCTCTTAGAATACCTACGTATTTTTCTCTACCTGTTGTAGTAATCTAGTTATATGCGTCTGTCTCCTGTTCTTCTATACTACTGATATTATAGATTGAAAGTTCTTTACATAAAGGACATTTTTCCTATTCCTTTTGAATCAGAACACAGTACGCTTATACAATTTAATTGTGATATGTTCCTTTGGGTTGTGTTACAATATTTATTCTGAGTATGATTAACGAAAATAACTAACTAAATAATAATGTTTTGCAATGTAGCCCATCATTTTGACTATATAATCTAAATATAGACATATTTAAGGGATCACTGATCACTCACAGGTATACATAAATAATTATTTGCAATCATATTACTTTCACCTTTTCTGTAATAAAATGTTTGGCATATTTCAACCTAATTTCACCTCTTTACTGATTTTGAAAAATATTTTTAACAAATATTAAACATTTTTTCTAACTTCTACATGTTTTGTTTATAATTTTCCAAATATTTTGTTATTATGTAATCTGGCGATATTTGATTCATTAAAGCAACGTTGGACATGCAGTCCACAGTCTCCATCTTTCGCTCATCAACTGACTGTTTTTCACTCTGTTATGTGTATATACTCAACCCAGCTCAAAAAAATATTTATCATGTTATCATAAAATCATGCAAGGTTCAATGGCACAGGTTTCTATAGGTATTAATGGCTTATATTTGTGAAGCGTGTATGGAATGCATTACACTGGGATCATGATTCCTGGAGGGAAGTTCATTTTGAGCTAGAGTTGAAATGTAAAAACTAGATGGAAATATCTCAGAAGAAGTCTATATCCCAGACCCACTATGAGGCAAATAGGTAACCACAGTGAATAGAAAAGTTAGAAGATTTCATGAAATTATAAGGGGGAAAAAAGTGTGTGTGTGTGTGTGTGTGTGTGTGTGTGCTATGTGTGAGAGAGAATGGGAGAGAAGGACATCAGACAATTTAACTCAAACCCAATTTATAAAGTTTATAAATTTATTTTTATATATTTATATCATAAATTTATAAAGTTGAGCCAGGAATAATTTCCCCCTAACATATCCAAAAAGTATTAATTCAGTTTCAACATTCAGATTTTTATTTCTTAAAAATTATTTCCACAGCAACAAAAACAAAAATAAACAAAAACATCCAACTAAAAATCTTCTATATGAAAGCAAACCATCAAAAAAATGAAAAGGCAACCTACCAAATAGGGGAAAATATTTGTAAATCAAATCTTTATAAAGAATTAATGTCCAAAAGATATAAAGCTCATACAATTCAACAGCAAGAAAACAAACAATCTGATTTTAAAATGGACAAAATAATCTGAATTAACATTTCTCGAAAGAAGGCATACAGATAGCTATCAGTCCAATGAAAAGATGTTCAACATCACTAATCATCAGTGAAATGAAAATCCAAAGCACACTGAGGTATCGCCTCACACATTAGTATGCTATTACCAAAAGTATAAGAAATAACAAGTGCTGGTGAGAATGTGGAAAAAAACCAACCCTTGTGTACTCTTTGTGAGAATGAGAATTGGTGCATCCACTGTACAAAGCGTCATGGAAGTTCTGTAAAATATCTTAAATAGAACTATCATATGATCCAGCAATCTTCTTCTTCTGGGTATTTATGCCTCGAAAGAAAAGAAAGAAAGAAAAAGGGAGGAAGAAAGAAAGAAAGAAAGAAAGAAAGAAAGAAAGAAGAGAAAGAAAACTTTAACTTGAAAGAAAGAAAAGAAATAAAGAAAGAAAACTTTAACTTGGAGAGATATATGCACTTCGATGTTCATGCAGCATTACTTACAATAGCCAAGGTAAACAATAATCTAAGTGTCCATTGATGGATGAATGGATAAAGAAATTGTGACATACATACACACAGTGGCATATTATTCATCCATTAAAAAGAAAGAAGTCTTGCCATTTGTGACAATATGAATAAACCTTGATAGCACAACAGTAAGTGAAATAAGTCAAAAGAGACAAATACCATAGGGTCTCATACACAGAATCTAAAAACAAAACAAAACAAAAATCTTAGCTCATAGATACAGAGAACAGATTGGTGGTTGCCAAAGGCAGGGGGTGGGGATGGGCAAAATGAAGAGGGTCGAAAAGTACAGAATTGAAGCTAAAAAGTAAATATCCTTGGGTATGCAATGTTATAAAATAAAGTCCTGGCTATATAATATACAACACAGTGACTATAGTTAATAATACCATATTGCATGTTTGAAAATTATGGGGAGAGTGGATTTTAAAAGATCACATCAAAAGAGAAAAACTTTGTCTAATTATATATGATGACAGGTGTTAACTAGACTTATTGTGGTAATCATTTTGTAATATATACAAATATCAAACATTATGTTGTACACCTGAAAGAAATATAGTTTTATATGTCAATTATAGCTCAAATAAATTGAAAAAAAAAGAATAATAAGAATAATATTATGTGGAGAAATCTTGAAGTCAAAGAAGAAAACTCTTACAAATTTCTTAGGTAAGATGTTTTAAAAATGATGAGATATAAAAATGATATAGTTTTGATGCAACATCAGGATACATATTTGGATAATATTTTTTTAATTGAGATTTTTTATTTAAAAAATTTTAATGTTTATTTTTGAGAGAGAGACAGAGCGTGAGCAGGGGAGGGGCAGAGAGAGAAGGAGACCCAGAATCCGAAGCAGGCTCCAGGCTCCGAGCTGTCAGCACAGAGCCCGATGCGGGGCTCAAACCCATGAACCTTGAGATCATGACCTGAGCTGAAGTCGGACGCTTATCTGACTGCGCCAACCAGGAGCCCCTCTAATAGAGATTTTTAAAAACACAAGAAGTCAATACAGTATATTAGAAATAGCATTTAACTTAAAATCAAGAATCTTAGGAATCTTGGGTTACGATTCTGGCTTTTCAATATTCCACTTGTGTGATATTGGACAAAGCATTTTATTCTCAATGTCTGAGAGTTAGAGGGAGAGAAAGTGAAACTGATATTGCATGAGATTTCATCTGCCCTAATTTCCTCACCAGATGTTCTAAGGAGCAAATAATATATAGCAGAACCTAAGCCACATATCTACAATGATTCCTACAGATCCAAACATACATTTCTAGACATGTGAGGTAAAATCTGTACCTCAAAGTTTGCAATGAACTGATTGTGCGTTCTGAAATATATATGTTGAAACCTTAATCCTATTATGATGGTTTTCAGAAGTGGACCCATTGAGTGATAATCAGATTATGAGGGTGGAGCCATGAAAAATGGGAATAGTGCCATGAAAATGGGAATGGAGCCATGAAAAATGGGAAAGAAGCTAGATCTTAGAGTATACAAGCTCGCAGTATAAGATTAGCAAGTTTTGGGATCTAATGTACAGCATGGTAATTATAACTAATAATATCGTACCATACACTTGAATGTTGGGGAGAGGAGACATTATTGTTCTTACCACACACACACACACACACACACACACACACACACACACACAACTGTTAACTATGTAATGGGATGGATTTGGTTTCTAATGCTAGCGGTAATCAGTTTGCTACATATACATACATCAAATCAATAGCTGTACACCTTAAACTTATATAATATGTTGGGTCAATTGTATTTCAGTAAAGCTGGGGAAGAAGAAGAAGAAGAAGAAGAAGAAGAAGAAGAGGGAGAAGAAGGGGAGGAGGAGGAGGAGGAGGAGGAGGAGGAGGAGAGTGTAAGAAGAAAGAGAAGAGGCAGCTGCCTCCACCAGAGAACAAGTTAGCCCTCTCTCTAGCGTGTGAGGATACAATGAGAAGTCATCAGTGTGCACATTCAAGAGGGCCCTCATCAGAATCTGACCATGCTGGGATCCTAATTTCAGATGTCAGTCCTCCAGAACTGTGAGAAATAAATCTCAGTTCTTTAGAAGCCAAAGATAGATAGATAGGTGATAGATGATAGATAGATAGATAGATAGATAGATAAAATTTCTTATCCTGGCCTCACTTACTTAGATGTTTCCACATGAGTGAAATCAATACTGAAGGAAGTTTTGAATTTGATATCTAACTCCCAGTATTTTAAAGAAATTTTTAATTTAGTGTGAGTTGAAAAATTGATTTAGTTTGAATGTTTTATTTATTAATTTAGACTTTAAATACATTTCTGGAAAGTGGAAAATATAAATATATAATCCGTAATTCTACTATCCTGGCGTAAATTTATTGATGATCCAGGTATTTTAAATCTTGTTTTTATTTAATGCTTTATTTCTGTCTCACCTTGTTACAGACATGAGCTCATCTCACTTTGAATTTTTTGTTTAATTTTAAATTATAGGTAATTTCAAAAGGTTATTGTACTATCTTATTGATAGAACTCTTCCAAAATGATATCTTTTAAGAAGATTATTTCATTGGGGTGCCTGGGTGACTCAGTCAGTTGAGTTCCTGGCTGTTGATGATTTTGGCTCAAGTCATAATCTCCTGGTTTGTGAGATTGAGCCCCATGACGGACTCTGAGCTGACAGCACAGAGCCTGCTTGGGATTCTGTCTCTCTTTCTGCCCCTCCCCCACTGACATGGTTTCTCTCTCTATTTATAAATAAATAAACTTAAAAAAAAGAAAGAAAAAACTAATACTAATGTTAAACTTTACACTTGATCTTAGCCAAAAGGCCGAGAAGCGATTAATGTTAAACTTTAAAAATAGGAGTGAAATATTATGGAAAGCATAAAATTGTTACCAAAAATAAAATTGCAAGAAGCACAGACCAGATACCGATAGATACATTACTTTGAAGTGTTCAGTCTCAACAGATAGGAAAAAATAATGATTTATCACAGTTCATTTATCAAATTGCTGACACATTTGTATTTAATAATAAGTAGGATTCATGTATTTTCAAGCTAAACAGATATTTATAAAGTTGCTAGAAAATCATTAATTTCTACTCCTGAAACTAATATTACTACCAAATGTTAATAACTAGAATTTAAATAAAAACTTGAAACAAAAAATATAAAAAACAAAGTTGTTGAAAACCAAATTTGTAAAATTTGTATTTTTGAAAACTAAAATTAAACTAACAAAAATTGAACAAAAGAAACTTACACAACTCCCGGGTTTCCCATCTTAAATTCTATTTCTATGGATATATATTGAAGACATAATAGATAGATGCAATGTATTCTTGGGAATTACTTCAATTGGAAAATATTTAAATTTCAAATATGGATGATTTATTTAATAAATAAATAAACTCAGCTACTCAATAAGATACTGTGTAACTATTCACATAAAATATTAAAAGTATTTAATAGTATGAAGAAATGATCAGAACTTATTGAAAAACTTGGTAGATAGCACATGAGTCCATTTTTTTAAAGTATTTTTTATTTGAGAGAGAGAGAGCAAACAGGGTAGAGGGGCAAATGGAGAGGGAGGGAGAATCCCAGGCAGGCTCTGCCCTCGGCACAGAGCCAGATGTGGGGCTTGATCCTACAACCCTGGCACCATAACCTGAGCTGAAATCAAGAGTTGGGTGTTCAACAGACTGAGCCATCCAGGAGCCCTGAGCCCATTTTAAAGTAAAACAATTACACACATACATTAAAGCATTTTAACAGTAGTTATCTATGAAGTTATCCCTAACCAAATATGATTCATGATATTTAAAATATATTTTAATTGTTGTATTTCTCAAAGTTCCTAATTAAGACTATATTATCTTCATAATAAAATATTTATTATAAAATATTTTTATTCAGCTATTTTCTGAAAGCATGCATGATCTGTGCATCTTACTAACGTGGCATGGAAAGGAAGTACTTTCTCTCACACTGAGGAAGCACTGTCCCCCCACCCCACATCTTCTCCTCTCCTAGATGCTGATAAGAATCCTTAGTGTATATGTCTCATCGACCTTCAGAGATTACTTTTGAAAATAGAATTTTATGTCAGTACATAAATTCCTTGTCAGTAAAAATGAAACTGTGTGTCAATGGATTTCTATTCCAGATGACTGAGCAAATTACCAGCTGTGTGACTTTAATATCTCATCTTCATTTCTTGAGCTTCAAAATGAGAGAGTGAGAGAAGATAATAATCTCTAGAATTTCTATTACTGGATTCTCAAGCTAGATAGTAGCAGTAAGAGATTTTTCAGTTGTTAGATACTTTAAAGAGTGCTAAGACATATATCTTTCTGTATGGATCCCTGAATATCAGGAATCTCTCTATGGGATACTTCACATGTATGAGATATTCAAGTTACAGGAGATTATACATAATCACATAATAATTATATATATATATATATATCACATAATAATGTGATATATATATATTATTAACACAGTGATGTTATTAAGTTAATTTCATTAAATATTAAAGAAATATGAAAAACTTCTTTCTGAAAAGCTGCAACCCATCCAAAAATACCAATACATACAAAGGTAACTTATTCTCACATAGATGCCAGAAAATCATGTTAAATTAATAATTATAATTTTTGATATTCTGAAGAGTATGAAACTATATTGCATGTTTACTTGATTTTTTAAAAATTTGTCTGTTGAGTAATAATTTTCATCTGCTAGTCTTTTTTCTTTCTTTCTTTAATTTGGCCCAGCTCTTCTCTAAGCTGTCTATTCATTGCCTCCCTAACTTTTAATTGAGAACTAGCAAATATTGTCTTTGGAAGAGTCCTGATGACATTGGATGATCTGGATTCAAATTTGTGGGCCAATACATTAAGATTAGAACTTTAAAAGTGAGGGTAACTTTTTTTTTCTTTTTGCACGCACGCACACACACACACACACACACACAGTTATTTAAATAGCTTTCACTGCAGTTTATTTTAGATATAAACTGTATGCAATTTCAATCTCTATTTTAGTACGCTATTGGAAAGCATGAGGGAGAGCATGATAGAGAACTTGACCCTGAAGAAAAGTATGGCTAGGGAAAATTTCCCAGTTGCAGAGCTTTCAAATGACTCTTAAGGAAGGTAAGACTCCAATAAAGTTTTTAAGAACACAGTGAAATAAAGGGTAGTTCCACAATCATACACAAATGGTTACCATTTAGTGTTATGGACATGTTAAGATTACCAAGGACTGGAGGACAGAGGGGAGGAGGAAGAACAGAGAGAGGAGAAAGGAGACAGAAGGAGGTACAGTGAGAAAGCATGGCAAGATAAAAAATGAATAAAATGAAGCCTGATAAAAAATATGTCAAGAGACAAAGTTTTAGTTGCAGAGTTTCCAATTCACTCCAAAGATCAGAGTTTTCTGTAAAACTATTACATTTTAAGAGTTTCTTATTTTTGCAAAATCACCTTCTTTGGTGCATGTCTTGCTACATATATGCCTGAGTGAATGATGTGGGGAAACATTAATAGAAAGGATCCTTGTCCTGTATCTGAGTCGAGAACAAGGAGACAGAGAAGCTGTGGAAATACACAGTAATTACAATTAAGTGGAGAATGGAGAAAATTGAGAGTCAGAAATGGCCACATTCTTTTAAGCTCCAAATATCCTCAGGTATCCTGGGAAGGGCACTGAATTTCCCACGGGAAATTTTCTCAAAGGACTGGGAAATCATGAAAGTCTCAATTACTCAAAATCCCAAACCTGTTTTTAAATATGTCATTTATTTTTAATACCTGTTTTATCTCATTTCTCTTTGTAATTGTATTTTTCTCAGTTTTTCAATGTCTTTTCGACTCTTCTCCACTTTGCTGTACACTTCTTGGTCTTCACAGTTCAGCTTAAAATGACATCTTTGATCAACTTTCCTGGAGAACATATTTTATAAGATAATAATGATGATTGTCATTTTATGAATTCATGTTAAATTTGAGGTGTAAGAAATCTTGGCAGTTGGAAATGCAGGAGTAGGCCTGTAATAAAGATAAAGACAGAATACACTGATGAGAAATATTTTACATAGAGGTGACAGTGGAAACTGCTCGTGTGCAAAAGATCTCCAAGAAAGTGAAACCTTTAGGAAGTATCCAGAGCAGGAAATCAATTTTGAAATGAGTTTTGAGATACGTACCTTGAAAATCATTAAAATACAAAATTCAGTACAATACATGTCTAGTATTTAATATACTTCACAGTGTTAAAATTGTTTGGAAATCAGGAATACATATGTAGTAAATAGAAGGAAACTATGAATACTCAAAAACTAACTTCCTCTACCTGACTAGCTAACATATATAAGGCATTATTTTTTTTTAATGTTTATTCATTTTCTACAGAGAGACACAGAGCATGAGTGGGGTAGGGACAGAGATACAGGGAGACATAGAATCTGAAATAGGCTCCAGGCTCTGAGTTGTCAGCACAGAGCCCCACGCGGGGCTGGAACTCACAGACCGTGAGATCATGACCTGAGCCGAAGTCAGGCGCTTAACCGACTGAGCCACCCAGGTGCCCCAATAATGCGTTATTTTTTAATTGGGATGTAACAATATTTTCTTTATGCATATTTATAGATTGCCACATGATAGAAAAATAGGAACAATCATAACGGTTTAAGTAACTGGTGCAAATTTATGCCCAGTGACATCTATTTCTGTTGTTTCATTAGCATATTTGGTTTCAATGCCATTTTGAAATAATACCCAATTGTGTTTCAATCTTTTCTTTTTATTTTTTTCTTTATTTTGTTTGTCTGTAGGGAAAGTAATCATATATAGTTTTTCTAATCCATAGGCACATTAAGAAGACTGCACAGAGGCCTGGTATGTGTTTAGGGCCCTGGTACATGGTTTATTGAGGCTAACATTGTTATGTACTTCTGTAAGTAGTCATTTTTATTTTAAATGTGCTGTATTTTAATTTCCATGCAATGAAATAAATCATTCCAATATATTATGTCAATACTTTTCATTTAAAAAGACTAGGATTGTTTTCTCTGTTTTATACAGCAATAATTTGATTTTCAGATAGAATATATTACATTAGAAATCATTACAATTTTCATAAAAGAATCACTGTTCTCCTAATGCAATTTCATCAAAAATAAATCTTACTAAATAACATGATGTGCTATACTATAGTTTTTCTTAACTTCCAAACATGCAACATATTATCCTAAGAATATTACATGATGTGCAATTCTAGCAATGTAAATATTTTTTTAAGTTCAATATGAATACTGATTTTCTCCAAAATTATTTGGCATGTTGAATAATCAAAGCTACTTGTTGTTTAATATGTTTTTATTACTAATATAATAAGCTATTATAATTTAATAGTATACTGTAATGCAGTTTAAATAGATCCTGGAAATAAATAATAAATAAATAAATCCTGGATATAATATTAATAAAATAATTACTCTTAATATAAACAGGTAATATTTCATTTACTAATATATGGCATTAATAACATTACAGTCATATAATTATACCATAAGTGAATATGTTAATAAAATAATTCATATTAGTATACCCAGTTATATAATATAAATCCATTTGTAAAGTGGAATAGTATAATCAACACTTACCATTTTTACATTTTGGCAATTATAACAGGGAAACGTTTCTTAAATATTATGGAAAAGTTGCTATCTTATGATTAAGAACGCAAGCCAATCAATCAGGAAATGTTAAGGACACACCGAAACATCCTTAATCTTTAAGGTGATTTCTTTTAAGTCAACAATGTGTTATATCATGATACTGAGTAGTCCCCTTTCAACACCGGTGAAACACCTCTGTGGTACAAGCTTTTGCTCTAAGTATACTTCTAAGTAAATGATTGTTTCTTGATGGGGAAGAGGGGAGCCTAAAAGTAGGGAAAAAATGCACAGAATTTAAATGTTATAATTCCTATTGATATTAATATAAACTTGAGGTTTACATTTTATATTAATATAAAATATAATATAAAGTATTTTATAGTTTATTATTCTAAATAATTAAAATAACTTATTGATATTATTAATATCCATCAATATTTTACACTATTACTTTTAATATTGCCATAAATATTAATAGACTATATTATTACCATTCATGTAAGTATATAGTAAATATATATTTTTACCATGTATAATATGCATTTTAAGACGTATTTAAGCACATGGAAAATATGGATTTTAAATCTCCAGATTTCTCATGTATCTATCTACCTGTGTAAGCAATAGTAAATTCTCAATAATATCTATTTTTATGACATACTATAATATACATCCATTAACAAAAATTGAACTAGAACTCACACTGAAAATGTTTTGAGTTACTGTATTATTTTATTGTTTCACTGTTTTTCATTGGAAATGACAATGATATTTACAATTTATGAAAACTATACCAATATAGAAATGCAATTTATGACATGGCATTATTTACATAATTTCACAAAAATTTGTATCTTCAACCTCCCTTGGAGTCATAATTCACAATAAACTCATAAGTGTTTTCTCAAAATCAGATATTTTATATATGAATTATGTTCTTTAAGCTTAAAATTATCCTATAGTGATATATGTGCTGATTTAAATATATACATTTGCATTTATAATCTTTATAAACAAAATAAGTAAATTTCTATGACCAGAGTGAGTGGTTCTTACTGAATGTATTATCTTCACATAAATAACTGCCACACTATTTGTACTATGGCTGAGCTCACAGATGTGATACTCAATATGATTAAGCAGTACACGTTTCATTTATAAGGGATGAAGCAAGGATGTGTACTGAAAGTTGGTAATGTGTATTTTTAAGAAATCACAAAGAATGGAAAGGAGGAAGACAATGGGAGATGTTCACATTCCTTTGGGTTGTGAAATTTAACAGTTTGCATGTTTATAAAGGCTTTACTTCTTTATAGAATATGAATACAGATCCAGCCTCTGCCTCAATATTAGAACATATGTAGTAAAATAAGGACAAGAATAAATCATTAAAATATGATTAGGGTCACTGTTTGATTTTGCATAATCAGTTTGACTATTGAATTATGCTAAAGCTCAGGATTCTTCTCTGTGTAATAGGTAGTTCACCAAAGGAAAAATAAGAGTCCGTTAAATCAAATTTGGGGAGTTGGTGGTTTTCTTCCTATTATCCCTGCAGTGAATGAAATTCTTAACTGGAGGTTCGATCAATGCTGATGCATCACTATTGACAACTCTTCGAGGGGTCTTTAACTCCCTGTTTCAACAAGGTAATGAAAGTAAGTACTGAACATGATTTGCTTGGAGAGGCAGTCCACCATGGACCCTGCACAGCCTTGAGGAGTGTGCCAGATGGCCAGGTTTCTCTGTCTTCTGATACCGAACAGTTCTGTGCCTGGTTACATAGTCATCTAGTAGGTCAAGACAACTACAGTGAGAGCTGCTTACTCTCCAGGGGAAAGTAGACTCACTTATTTCCTGCTTGCTCTGGGGTAGGCTGTTTGCTTAAAACCCGTGGACTTTTGACCCTGAGTTTCTCAGCTATTCCAAAACTCACAGGAAAGTGGGGGGCCTGCACTGGGGTCCATCAAATCACTCCATAGACATGGTGGACAGGGTAACCAGTGCATAAATGCTGATACTCTACTAGCTATTCTG
The DNA here is from genome assembly GCF_028749965.1 of Puma concolor. Classification (NCBI taxonomy): domain Eukaryota; kingdom Metazoa; phylum Chordata; class Mammalia; order Carnivora; family Felidae; genus Puma; species Puma concolor. The sequence continues at coordinate 179,643,038 of NC_141667.1, forward strand.
TACTTTTTTCCTCTCTGATCCAAGAGTTTCCTAAGTATCATGTTAGTTTGCAAGTAGGGTAAGATCTCAAACCCTTCACGAGTTCTGATATAATTGACTTCTTGACTATAACTTTTACCAAAATTTAATTTGAGCACAAAATATAAATATATGTCATTGTACAGTTCTGATTAAGTTTCAAACATCTTTTTAATATTTTTTCATGAATAACATTTCACCCGCCAGTTGGTACTATGGCTCAAAATACAATCATCTGGATGGCACTGTCTTTTTCATTATTGTAATTTTGCTAATCACCTTCTCCTTGTTTCTTATCTTTTCCCACATCTACATTTGTGAAATTTTGCTTTCCTCCTAAATTCCTAAACTCTCAGACTTTTTCACCTGTTAATGGTCAAAGTTTATTTTTGGTATTCTTAATAGAACTACTTCTCTCCAAATCAGCTATTCTATATGATTTACTCTTAATGTCTTTAATATGTATCCTAAAGCTTATTTATTACTTGCTTATTCCTACAGCTTCCTTCTTACACATTTACTATTTTTATTGGATCTATGATTTCTGCTGTACTGTGTTATCTACTTTATTGTGTTCTCTCTCTCATGGTAGATATTTTGCAGATTCGCCTTTTCTTTCTTGAAGTCAAGGCTAAAATCAAATTCGCTATTTTGTAGAACTATGATTATATTAAACACCTTGCACCTAAGAATCAACATCAGAAGGTGTTTTCTCTAAGCATAAAATATGAAAATATTAATTGTAGATAACATGTATATCCTTACCATGTAGCAGAGGTTTTACATTTTTCTGAATAATAACTTCTATCCTTATAATCTCCACACATCTTTAAGTGAATTATACAGGCAGTACCTGGTAGAATTAGGATTTAAACTGGGGCAGACTGGCTCAAGTATTTAATCTCTTAACTATTAGGCTAGAAGGCATTGGTTTGACGAGTTAGTAAATTCAAAAATTGAATTCCAAGGTCAAATTTTTCTCATTACTCTTATGGAAGTAGCATCCAAATTAATAACTTGAAATTTGGGAACCTGTCTTCATTACAACCAAATTTTCCCCAACATGCCACCAACAGAAGCACCTATTGGCAACATTGTTGTCACTACATACCTAAAATGTTCCTTATTATTATCCTTTGTGCTACTATCTTAGAAAAGAATGTTCCCTTCTGATATAAAATAGAAGGGTGTAGTGGACAGATGATAGGGAGTCTTCAACCATCTAAAATTTCTTGACTGACCTTGGACTAAGTTGAATTCCTTGGATTTTAGTTTCTTTCACCGAAAGTCTCAGATAATAACATGTACTTTATAGGGTTGTTGTGAGCTTTAAATGGCACTGCTATTTATGTAGTGCCATGTAAGCATTCAATAAATATTATTTCTTTCCCTTTCTTGTAAAGTATATCATGGATTGTTATTTAATATCCAACATCTGTTTCAATTTCATGCATCACTGCTCTTCGGTGTACAAAATGGGAAACTATAGTACATATTTATTAAATTACTACACAGAATATTAAGTTAAAGGCTAGATCCTTTATTGTAGTGAATTCCAAGGTGAATTCTTTGTAAGACAAATATTTTTTTTTGACAAGGGGAACCTTCTCTTTCATTTTCTGTTTTTTAAAATTATTGAATCAGCTTTAGTAGAAAAAGGCATATCAATAATAAATTTTCAATATTTGAAATTGAATTAATGAGAGCAACTTATTCCAGTGAAACAAACATATTTTTCAAGTGAAATACATAATTAAAATGAAGGATAGGCTTTATAATTTTATTTTTATTACTCCCATAAATTTTTCATCCTCTTTTATTAAACAGAGCTTTGGTGGTAACTTCTAAATGTCCTAAGACAAAAATCCATGTCTTCCTTTTAACCTCAGAGTTTCTATTGAAATTAAACTACCCACATAGGCCAATAAAATCAAATGGATTTTAATATAAAGCTCTTAAAAATATAAAGAATAGGAATATTTTAATCTATTGGGATTTCAGAACTCTACATAGGCTAAGCTCTAGTGTGACAGAGTATTAGTCTACAGAATTAGATAATCATATCCTAATGATGTGATTCTCCTCTTCCCAAATTCACAAAATAGCTTGTCTACCATCAATATCTACCACATCAGAAAAGTATTAATCTAGAGAAAGTGGGGTACTGGAAAGAAAGAACATCTATGAAGACAACTGAGGCCCAGAGAGTTAGTATAGTCTCAATCCCAAACAGCAATTCAATTTTCCATAAATAACAGAATAACTGTTTTACTTGGTCACAGATACTGATTTTAGAACTGAGAACTGGAATTTTATATAAGATAAGAGCAAGTGTATCACCTGGAAGTGTGAGTTGGGCTTTCACAAACTGGTTATCCATGTGTTAGTGACAACCTTGAATTAGCACAGATAGCATAATGACCCAGTCCAGCTGTCTCCTGCTTTATTGCTGCCACTGGGTAGTAGATAAAGACAAGTAGCCTAGGAAATTTTCATTCATCCGTGGCCACAGCTGAGAAACAGGGGTGCCACATGTCTCCAAGAGATTTGAGAAAATTCCTTTTAGTCTGCCGGAATGTTGATCCAGAGACGAAGGGCTCTGGATCTTTGCCATTGCATAATATTGGGCTTCTACCTGGGATCTTTAGCTATACAGGAAAGTCACCATAATGCCACTTTGTTTCCATGTTAAGATTGCAAAAAAGCTCCATAATTTATTGGGTCACTGAATCTATCTCTGCTGATGGACAGCTCCATTGGACATCTCTCAAAGAAAAGGCAAAGCTTTTTGTAGCACAATCGCCAGCCAGAAAGGAGGAAAAAGCACATTTTGCAATTCATGATAGTATCAATTGTATGTTACATATTATATTTCCTACTACAAATACCACATATCTTTACTATGTATAGTGTGTAACATATATTTACACATGGAATATATACTATATATCATACAATTTAATGTATGCAACATATTTTATGACACATATAATATGATATATATTATAAATTTCATATTATATACACTAGACACTTGTATATGCATTTTAATTCATTTAATTTCTTACAATATTGTTACGAGTTAATAGCTATTGTCCAAATCTTACAGATGAAGATTGAGACTAGCTATGCAGAGCATATTATTCTTACTTCCTATGCCAAAAAAAATTACAGTTAAAAATCTGAGATAAGGGTAAATACTATTACATCACATATAAATTTCTCTGATATTAGTTGTGTCAGGAATAACTAATGCCTAGATGCTAGTGGCACTCAGGTGACCTTAGCATGGCATTTAATCTTCAGGGCTACCCAACGCACCTTAATTTTCTGCCGCTTGGAGGCACTCTTGCACCATAACACAAAACTTGCTGGCTTTAAACTTGGTTTCTTATGAGCCTCAAAGGTTAGGACAGAGGCTTAAACCACACCACAAAATTTGGAAATAATTTCTGCATACTTCTAAATCAATAATTCTGGTGAACAGAACCCATATTTTCTGGACTGGTGTCACTATTCAACTGTGTCCTAAATAGGGAAACAACGAAAAGATCCCAAGTTCTTCAAGTTAAGAAAATTCTACCCCTTTCTCCCTTCCAGACAAATGCTAGTATGCAGCCTAGAGCCTGGAAACAGGAATTTAGGCTGAGCCCTGGATGTGGTGGTGGTGCCTGCCTGCAGACTGTGGCACCGGCGGCCTGAGATGACTGTATGCTTGACTGAAGCAAAACGGATAGGAAGTCCAAACAAGGAATCCATCCGAAGAGCCTGGACTTAAATGTAGAGGCAATGCATAAAGTAAGATATCAGAAACCTCACACCTTCGATGGCTTTGATGGGAGAGTGGGAAATCGAACCCAGTGGGCATCCTGGAAGGGCTATAGCTGAAGGACATTTTTCCCCATCTCACTGGCTGCAGATGGTGAGCGAGCAGTTAGGGAGCTAATGTAGCTGAAACAGAATTAGAACTATGATTAACAATTGTAAAAACAATTCAAGTTTTAGTGTTATTAATACTATCCACACGTATAATGTAGGAAAATTAACTTTAACATATTATTCATATGAAATCATTTTTAGAATCATATACAACTAAAACTCAGTATTATACCAAAATGCACTTATTTTTTAGTAAAAAGTTACCTTATTAAAGTTAATGTGGCATACCTATGTATTATATGCAAAAACACTAGAATAACATTCTTTTGCTCTTGGTGTTGTCACCACCTGACTTCGAGTTGCCCAATTTGGCCCCACTGAAAACGTTTTATAATATTTTAACTATAAAATGCACTTGGGATCTCTGACCTCCTGGTGGCTTTAAATACTGTGGTTTCCAAAAAAAGGCACACCCACAATAAAATACATTTTTTAATTGATGGGAGATTGTATCTCCTTTAAATGAAATAGAAGGAAGAGTATTGTTCTTAAAATGTTTGATATAGTGATTTCTCGTAATTGTTTTTCCTCCCGCTGTAAGAACATAGCTTAACAACTGTGATGTTTGATGAAAACTGAAGATTTTTTTAAGTCAAAAATAAATAAATTGGAGTGGTTACTCAGAGCTACAACAGCTGTGTTTTGATGTTTACAAGCACAGATGTTAGATGTTTCCAGATGGAAACAAGGTTGTCAGTCTTCAATTTCCTCGAAAAAGAACTATATAATGACGATAGTTAAAAACCAGTCTCATAGTTTTTCCATGATGCTAGTCATGAAATGCTACAGTTTGCTTGCAATATATGTCTAATGTAGCTCTCTGGTGGTATATTTGGTTCAAACATTTGAAATGGTCTATCCGTTTGATATTATTCCATATCAAATACTGACAAGAATGTTCACAGCAGTGTTTCAATTAACGTCACCATTAAAAAAAAAAATCTTGGGGCGCCTGGGTGGCGCAGTCGGTTAAGCGTCCGACTTCAGCCAGGTCACGATCTCGCGGTCCGTGAGTTCGAGCCCCGCGTCAGGCTCTGGGCTGATGGCTCAGAGCCTGGAGCCTGTTTCCGATTCTGTGTCTCCCTCTCTCTCCCCCTCCCCCGTTCATGCTCTGTCTCTGTCCCAAAAATAAATAAACGTTGAAAAGAAAAATTAAAAAAAAAAAAAAATCTTGGATGTTACCTAGTTAGGTTATGGCCATGGGACTTAAAATATTAGCAAATAGAATGTGAGAACTCCAAGAACTTCACATATTTGAGTGATTATGTCAAACTCCTCAATATTTGACTAGACTGTTTTTATAAATGGTAATAGTGGGTAATACTTATTGCACTTTACTTTGTGCTCAGCAGTATGTTGAATATTTTATAAACAATTCTATTTCATATGCAAATCTTACAACCATACTATGAGGAAGCTACTGTTATCCTCATTTTCCAGGTGAATAATTGAGGTTTAGGGACGTTGTATAACTTTTCAAACTTCATAACAACCAAGCACATGATGCACTGAGTTTCAGATCCAGAAATCCTGATTCCTCCGCCCAAGTTCTTAACCAATATCCCTCCAACCTCCAATTATGCTATGTTTGTGCCAAATATGATCCTACTTCATAATCAACCCAACTGTAGGAGAAAAATAATATTTTTCTAAATCATTAAAGAGAGGAAACTAAAACATAGAAATGATAGATTAGGAATAACAAAGATCATGTCAATGTTCCAGACCCAAAGGTTCTAAAAGTCCTCCTTTCAAGCACTCTAACGCTGTAAGTTAAGAGTCCCAGAGGTCTCCATCATTTTCTGTTTCCATATCAACAAGGAAAACCCCTTTTTAACACAAATAGGTGGCCAGACATGCTTAGTCTCCTTTGACCTACCCTCAGAATACCTAGAAGCTAAATCATTGATTAAATATTAAGGTAAAATGAAGATATTTTAGATATAAAATTCTCCAAATTTACCTGCTGTGCATTGTTTTTTGCTTTTCAGTTTCTTTATTTCAGCTTTCTTGAGATATATTTGACAAATAAAATTATAACATATTGAAAGTTTACAACATGATGATTTCATGTATCCATACACTATAAAAGGATTTTCTCTAGAGAGTTAATTAACATGTCCAACACTTCATCTATTTCCCTTGTATTTTTTTAAAGACTTTACACATAAGCAATACCATGCAGTATTTATCTTCCCCTGTCTGATTTATTTCACCTAGCATAATGCCCACCAGGTTAATCCATGTTGTCACAAATGGCAAGATAGTCTTCTTTTTTAAGGCTGAATAACATTTCATTACATATGTATGTGTGTATATATATATTTTTTTCCTTCATTGGTATATTCATAAACAGATCCTTAGGTTATACCATACCTGTCATGAACAATTGAGTAGGAACAGGGGAGTAGAGATATCTCTTCAACATAAGAGATGTCTCTTCAAGACATTTTGTTTCCTTTAGATGTAATACACGAACGAAGTGACATTGCAGGATCACATAGCAATTCTATTATACTTTCTTGAAGAACCTCCATACTGCTTTCCAGAGTGGTGGTACCAATTGACATTCCTATTAACAGTGTATAAGAATTCTTTTTCTTCAGGGGCGCCTGGGTGGCGCAGTCGGTTAAGCATCCGACTTCAGCCAGGTCACGATCTCGCGGTCCGTGAGTTCGAGCCCCGCGTCAGGCTCTGGGCTGAGGGCTCAGAGCCTGGAGCCTGTTTCCGATTCTGTGTCTCCCTCTCTCTCTGCCCCTCCCCCGTTCATGCTCTGTCTCTCTCTGTCCCAAAAGTAAATAAAAACGTTGAAAAAAAAATTAAAAAAAAAAAAAAAAGTTTTAAAGAATTCTTTTTCTTCATCCTTGCCAACATTTGTTATCTATTATCTTTCTGATTATAACCATCCTAATAGGTAAGAGGTGATAGCCCATTGTGGTTTCAATTTGCATTTCCCTGATGAGTCATGATGTTGAACACCTTTCATATACCTGCTGACATTTGTCAATATCTGACCTTTTTGAAGAGGCTAATTCTTTTTTTTTTAAAATTTTTTAATGTTTATTTATTTTTGAGACAGAGAGAGACAGAGCATGAACGGGGGAGGGTCAGAGAGAGAGGGAGACACAGAATCTGAAGCAGGCTCCAGGCTCTGAGCTGTCAGCACAGAGCCCGACGCAGGGCTCGAACTCACGGACCGTGAGATCATGACCTGAGCCGAAGTCAGACGCTCAACCGACTGAGCCACCCAGGTGCCCCAAGAGGCTAATTCTTAAAATAAACATAAAGGAACTATCTAATCTTTGGATCAGAAAACTTTATGCAGGTATATTAGAGGTACTAATCTAGAACTTTTTTGAATAATTATATGGTGCATATCTTCACCACGTTCTAATTACCAAAAGCTACATTATTAAGTAGGAAAATGATAACAACAGAGAAAACAAATATTCCAGAGTATTCTTTGAGTTACTTATTAGCTTTATAGTGCCATTGGAAAATATTGAGGTTGCTAATAACACAAAGCAAAAACACTACTCATGTTTAAATCCCCAGGGTTTCACTGAATGTTCAGAAATACAGAAAAATGAACACAGCCTTATTAGAATTTCCTGATGATATTGGTTGTTCCTTTATCCCTTATGAAAATAAAGAAAGATTGGGAAGAATTTTTTTAGCATTCATACTTTCAATATTAATTCCTACAAGGTTTGTATCTGTTAACAGGTATGACCCAAGAACTCAAGTGTAAGACCTTAACCTTGGGCATATTATAAGAATCAGAGACCCAATACTGGGCAATAAGTGAAATAACTTTTTAACTTACTTTGAGTATCATGAGTATCAAAGGCTAAGAATGTTCAATAGAAAGCTTAAATACCCAACATTTGGAGTTAATTATATTCTTGTACTAAACAATTTTCAATAACAATGGATAAATATTTGATTATATTTGAACTCATGGAGAAACCAGTTACTTCATACTCGAGGTAAATAGCACCCCCTAGAAATGTGGCATTTCCAACTTGCACAGCTATATTTGGCACCCTTTTATGTAGGAATGTCAGTAATAAGAGAGTAGGCAAAAGTGAAGTCTCTTTTGTATTTACGTGGAAGACACTGTAACAGATGATAGGATAAAAGGAAAGGATTGGGGGCGCCTGGGTGGCTCAGTCGGTTAAGCGTCTGACTTCGGCTCAGGTCACGATCTCGCGGTATGTGAGTTCGAGCCCCGCGTCGGGCTCTGTGCTGACTGCTCAGAGCCTGGAGCCTGTTTCAGATTCTGTGTCTCCCTCTGTCTCTGACCCTCCCCCGTTCATGCTCTGTCTCTCTCTGTCTCAAAAATAAATAAACGTTAAAAAAAAAATTAAAAAAAAATAAAAAATAAAAAAAAAAGGAAAGGATTGTTCGAGGAAGCATTAATATTAAGAGCAGTATTCCTGAAAGGTATGTTTTATTAAAATAAGTTCCCACACCACAGACAGCCTTTATAATACTTGTATTACAGCATGCAAAAGGTAAATGAAAGATGAAAGCCAAACCAGAGAACATAAGGTGATGACACAGAAGCTCTGATAATTTCTGGAAGTATGGAGCTGGAGATTTCTTGAACTCATGTAAGCACACACGTGTGTGCACTTGTGTGTTTGTGTGGTTTGTCTCACATGTCGTCCATTCTTATTCTGTTAAAAAAACGCCAACCATGTCTCGAATTCAGGAGATGAACAGGATCCAAACTAGAATACCTGATTCATTCTCCAAGGTTTAGTGAGTACAACTAGTGGGAAAGGTTTTTCCTGACAGGACATGAAATTGTTAGTGTGAATTCAGAACTACCAGCAACATATCCTAATGCAGATAGCCTTGACTGCTCTAAAATACAGCTAAAATAACCTAGGAAGGAAATCATAAAAGACTAATGCAGAGAGAATCCTGAAGACATTCAGTTTTCCAGTTCCATTCAACCTCAGTATCACCTTTGCCCTTCCTGGATACGTGGACCAATAAATCTCATTTTGAACTTGAGCTAGTTTGCATCGACTTTCTGTCAGGTACAACTAGAGAATAGTGGCTATTACAGAGGACTTAATTCAGTGGTTGGAAACTATGCCTCTGGCTCTACAGGCTTTCAAGGAAAATACATGTGTGTATGGGTGTGGGGAGGTTGGGGAGTGGGGTTGCTTCTTGCTAGCTCTTAGGCCCAGAGAGCTGGGGAAAATATAAGTGACCCAGAAAACCAAAGGATTATATGCAAACATATTAGAGCTAAAAAGAAAACCATACCGAGCTTTCTATGGTTGCAGAAAATTACAGAAATCTCAGGAAGAGGCAAAGGGGTGTGGCACTCACAAAAATAAAATCATGTCAGGTGAATGTTCTAACCCTAAAACCACATGGCTTGGTGAAGCACATAGTATTGGTGTTGAGTAGTGGTGTTGGTGGATATCAAGTAATTGCACTTGGAAACGTTTTTCTGGAGGCTACTATTGAAACCACATTTCATTATAATAATTGTGTGGATTGATATTATTCATTCCGAGTAGAGAAATCTGTATGTATCTTGATTAAATGATATTTGTAAACTTGAAATTTTGTGAATTACTTTTATAAATTTGCATATGTGATTATAAAAGAACCCACACATTCAGCACTAGTTCAGAACTAGCACTTGGTCTTAGACCCAAGTAGAATAAAATGGATGACCACACTAATAACACAACTCTGATATATGTAAACTATTTCCCCAGGCAAGTAGACATGAAGTTGGTCAGATTTTCGTGATCTACATCCTTTATGCAGAAGCTAAAATAATGGTAGGACCCATTGTTTATATGTTACAAAGCGCTGAAATTGTGTTAATCCAATTCCTAATAAAAGTTAGAACGCTAACTCTTCTAGACGTCTCTCCAAATTATATGGGACCTAATATTATCATAAAGGGGAAGAATAGAAATTATCAAAATATACACCTCTTCAAGAGTTACCCGCTTGACAATTAAAAAATAATTTTGCTATTTCAATGCTTATCACAGTATACTTATGAAAATCTACTGCAGGATTAGAAAGTCTCATAATGTCTCTGTCAAAAATTTGTGGAGCAGGAATTTCAGACTAACAGAATGAGGGAAATACAACATTACAAGAGTTAAAGGCTGAGAATTTTTCAGAACTTAATGAAGATGTGACTGCTTATATTTCTATCACACATAGGATCCTGAGCAGGAACTCTGAGCTAGGGCTAATGCAAGAACAACAACAGTGCTAGAGTATAGAGTTATAAACTCACATATAACACATATTTTAAAATAATAATAAATATAAGCATAATAGAGTTGTGGAGATAGTCTCCTATATCTAGACATTTTACCCTCTCTGAACCCACCCACATATCTCATTTTCTTTATTTTTAAATATTTAATGTTTATTTATTCTTGAGAGAGAGAGACAGAGAGAGAGAACATAAGCAGTGGAGAAGCAGAGCAAGAGAAGGACACAGAATCCAAAGCAGGCTCCAGTCTCTGAGCTGTCAGCACAGAGCCCGACACAGGGCTTGAACTCACAAGCCGTGAGATCATGACTTGAGCCGAAGTCAGATGCTCAACCCACTTAGCCACCCAGGCGCTCCCACACATGTCATTTTCAACAGCTTTTATCTAGTTTTCTGCAACTGGTCTCCCTGCCTATATTCTGATTAACCACATATCCATTTTCTACTAAACACCAGGAATAATCTAGCTAATAAACAAGTATAATAGAGCTCACTCCTGTGATTTCACATAACCTTGAAAAATAAAAGTCCAAAGTCTCTACACAGTGTATTAGATCGTCTATGCCTGTCCATACTCATATCCCCATTTGTACTATTTATACGTGAGCTGTACTTAAATCCTAATGTTTCTTGGTCTCTAGACCATGTAATCTCCAGCCTCTTTCTGTTTTCAAGTATTCTTGCCATGGCCAGGACATACCACTATAGTGCCCTCTCCCACCTGCAACTCCACACCCCACCCCATCCTTGCCACACACAGAGCTGTCTCTGTTCAGATATGTAAATAACCAAGAAGCACATGGCAGGCTTAGAAGGTACTCTCATTGTTTTGATGCTACCATGAGAACATCCCTTCCATAATATTTATGAAAAATGGCAGTGCCCTTTGTCTACCTCTCTAACCTGAAGGCCTTTTGGAAAAGGGATTTTATCAAATATATTTTTATTGATTTTAGTATTTTGAGTGTTTAAAACAGTCGACTACATGCTCAAAAGTCATATATGAACAAACAAAGGAGCGTATCTTCTTATTTTCTCATATTTGTTTATGCACCAATGTCCAATCGTACCTTAATTCATTTAGCAGATATCATTAAAATTGTGATCTGAAAACAATCTCTATTAATGTGAAATCTGGTACAGTGATATGAAAGTGTTCCAAATGATGTGAGAGGAACTCATGTACTGAAACTCTTCTAAGGTCTGTTGATGTTTTTACTCATAAAACATTACATAAGGATGCATTATTTAACATTTCTGAATCTCAATTTATTGCTATGCAAAATGTATATGCTCATAAATGTCTAACTTATTATTTTGAGAATTAAATGTGAAACATATGTTCAAGTTACTATCTTACTGGCTGACAAATGTATGTGCAAATAAATACCATTCTCCTTTCTTGGTTGAAATGCATATATCCAGATGTCTCCTCATCTCAAAGAAATAAAACTCCATGAAGGAATGCGATGGAGTGATATGGCAGAACACTCCTGCCACAGCCTCAATACTAGGTCAGCTCTATTTACCATTGAAATTTTAGTGAGACAATATATTTATTCATATTTTATATTGGTTTCAAGAGAACAGAGTAATATATCACAAATATTTAGAATGGAAAACCATCAGTTTCCTCTAAAGAATTATATTCATTTGTGGTAAACATTAAGCTGCTCTCTCTCTCCTTCCTTGCCAACTAAAGCCCAGTTTCACTTAGGGTCACTAATTCCCTCACCACAGGGATATATCTTGATGAATCTTGAGCAATTATAGTAAGCCCATTCTCCTCTACCAGATATTCATGTATCCACTTTCCCTTATAGCCAGGGGTGGCCACGTGACCAAGTTCTGGCAAATACAGCATAAAGGGAAATCTGCAGGGCATAGAGAGTGGTTTGTAGGAAGTTATTGCTTTCTGATAGCAGACATATCATGAGGATAACTAATTTCTGCAGTCCACTTTTTTTCTTCTCTTTGAACACGATGTAAGGATGCAATAACAGAGGATAATTACAATGTTCATGTGATCGTGAAATAATAGAACAAATTTCAAGTCTCTGAGGATTTCAGAATAAACACATACGGGGTGTCTGGTACCTTAACTACTTCACAAGGCTGCTGCATCCAAACTACAAACAACTGCCTGCACATTTTATGTGAGTGAAGGGTAGGAAAATGTGCCTCCCACCCCCAGAATGTGCTGCTTGGGTGTACTGATTATTTTGAGCTGTAGGCACTTAAAAAAATGGAGCAAATGGCTTTCTCTGAATTCCCCTTATCTGCCTAAAAACAGATCCTCCGAAAGAAACTAAGTTGTCATAAATCCCCTCCTCAAGAGTTTCATCAACCAGGGAAGATTGACTCTCCTCATAGTCAGCTTCTAGGATACCAGAAATGGACACCACACTTAGACAGACATTGTCACAAGCCATCATATCTCCCATCTGCTTTTCTGAGGGCGATTTGTGTCTCTTAAAAATCATTTACTCTCCCCCAAGGGGTCTATGTACATCTCCCACCCCCCTGTCCTTATTAACATGATATTTAAACTTAAATGTAAGTCACTTCAGAGAGTTACACCTGTTCTTTCCTGGAGATTGACCGTGTATACATTAGGTGTACATGTTAACAATCTTCTGTTTGCTTTTCTCTTGTTAATCTGGTTTTATTATAGGTTTCACAGCTAAGAATTCAAAAGAGTGAGGGAAAACTGTTTTTCCTTCCCTACATGAGAAAATCATGAGTTTCTGTTACTCAGTTCTTCTGTGACTTGTGATTAAAGCATTCCTGCCTGGTATTACATCCAAATAAAGATAACCCTGAAGTAGAAAAAGAATGGGGTATGACACCAGTGTTGCAGTACTGTCCTGAAGAATGTGAGGGTAACGTGGATTGCAAACTCCATAGCTTCTGAAAAATCTTGTGTATGAGTTAAATTGACAAAGTTATATAAAAATGGATTAATGCTGACAAATTGGGTGTATCCAAAGTCTGTTGTATGCTTGACTTCCTGCTTATTTCCATAGAGTTGATATTGCTTATTGCTCTTAAGAAACGAATTCTTGGAGTTTGGGGAGACTAGAAAAATTTTAATAAAATGATAATAAGATTATCAAAACATCGGTTCATATTCTGTTTTCATTTTCATTTTATTTCCTGTTCATGTAATGTCTTGTGGACTTTGCGTGTATGTGTGTTTGTGTCTGTGTGTGTGGCTGATTGATACCTCATAGCTTTCAAAAACACACTAAACCTTGAAATAACTTCCAACCCCATTCTCCACATATGCCAGGCCTCCTAATTCTTATAAAAGATACATTTTCAGGGAAAAATACATGTCCTCTTTCATGCTAGTGGACAAATGATTTGTAAATGTGCCCATCAGTTTTCATTTCTAGCAATGTTTAATTTGAGTAAATGATTTAATGGAATCCAAGTATTTGTCACAAGGAATGAAGAGATTTTTTTAAACAAAGATGGCCTACCTGTTACCTTTAAAATAATTCTTAGGTGTCAGCTTACTCATGAGGAAAGCCATGCCTGAAGCAGGTGTCTAACTATGTCATAAAGTAACTGTCATGGCAGGAGGATGAAAGATGAAAACTACTAAACATTTTGGATAATGATTCAAAAAACCTGAAGAAGAACAGATAATCCCAGAGCATGATAACTTCTGAAAATAGTTTAAAAATGTATGAAACTGTTGCTTCTGCATAATTTCAACACCTTTTGAAGTAACACAATCAAAGGGGCACAGTTCTTCCAGATTAAACATATTTTATTGATTTTTATCTTCAATGGAGTGAATGCTACTGAGGTTTCATTTGTACAAGTTTGAATACCTGGTTTAAAGTTATATTTGTACACTGTGAACTTCTCCCAAGTGTACATTGATCAAGTCGTGCTTTTTTTTTTCTTTTGATTTGATCTGTTTTATCAAAGAAGCAGTCTGTTCATATGGGTACAGCCAAAAAAGTAGACTGTTTTTTGGCACACATCCTCAATAGTGAAAGTTACTGTGAATTTAAGTAAAGTGAATTAAACCAAAGAAAAATGTGAATAAACCAAATTTAACTATTATAACAGGATGAGAGTTGTAGTGATATGAGTAAGAAATTACTGGTCACATGACTAGAATTCTGTTTCTGGCTTTACATTTTCATACACATCCTGAATAAGTTTTTAAACTCTTCTAAAATGCTGTGTTCCTATACAAAAAAATGGGAATTACCTGATCATAACTGAACTATTTCTTAATAATAAAAAGTGACTGAAGGGATATTTTAAAGTGATATAATAACTTACATTTTTAAATTCCTTTCAGTAACATTCCTCTCACCTTTGGTGAAATTGCTTTAAATTTCACAAATAAACTTCTTACTTGAGATTTAGCTAAAACTTGGAGATATTTGCTATAACTGATCACATCATATTTTAAAATGTTTACTTTATCCTGTATAGGCTTTCTTATATTCTGTGGCTGTTTTCTTTTCTGGACCACCCCTCCCTTCCTTCCCTTCTTCCTTTTCTGCCTTTACTTCTTCCTTCATTCCTTTTACTTCCTAAATTTCGAATCACAGAAATCCTGAGAAAGTTGTAATATCCTTGTCTACTCTTCCTCGTAAAATATTCATATTAATTTCTATGTATCTTTCAAAGTGTTCATGGACCATCTATAGCCCACCCATGGTGACAAGATAAATAATTTTTGTCCTGGAAAAGTAAAATTAATGGATGAATGAATGAATACATAAATAAATAGATAAAACAACACAAATGGAAGGACCCAAGACCAAAGAGGATGCAAAGGAACATCTGATTTCAGATCATATTGTTCTGCAAGGCTCTGATTCTATCACTTCGCTTTTCTCTCAGCTCCTGTTCAAGAACATTTGCTTGAGCGATTGGACTTAACAAAAATGAGGTTGTTAGTAAAATTGTTATAAAAATTGGTATAAAATTGATAGATAAATTAGAATTTTTATGAGGTATATTAAAGTGTGTAGCCAAATATGGTAAAGGAGTGGTCTTACGAACCCACAAATGAAAGAAGTCAGCTCAAGGCTATGAATAACACCAGGGATTACTCTAGTGACACCACACGACAGGAAGAAGGCGTGTGTCAACACGAATGCAGTATCCTGCACAACAGACATTAACGGGGGCTGGGCAGTGTCAGTCAAGCCTTCAGAAGCCACCTTTGAATTGACTGTATATTCAAAAGATGAAAAAGTACCATCTCTTATATCCATCCCCAGCCCTACTATTACTCCTTAGCATGGTATTTAAAGTTTGGTATCACAATGTGTCCTAAATATCTTCATTTTAACTCAGTGAATATCACTGTAAATCCACAGAGTGCCAGGTCCTGGAGATACACTGATGACCAAAGAGACATATTTCCTATAATCATGAAGCGTATGGCCTCTGCGTAAATCTCTATAGCTCTTACTCTGGCCTAATGATTATTCTGTAAGTATGCTTTCTTCTGCAGATCATAAACTCCAGGAGAGTTCATGCTTTGTGTTTGTTTGTTTTATGGATGTATGCTTATTATAATTATTTGTATATGGTATACATCCAATGAAAATTAATTTGAGTTAAAAATCTCTTGGACTTGATTCAGAGAACATAATAGGTCATCAAAATTTGCCATTGATTTTAGAATCTCCTCTCATTTTATCTAATTCTTTGTGTTCCTTTTTTCCCTATTTATTGTCTTAAGTATGTTTCTAACTAAGCTCTGAATCCACCCTTCTCCACTCACTAAAAATCATATCTCAAATCCATGCAGATGGCTTTGACTCCTAAAGCAGTGCTCCCAGTCCATCGGTCTGAAAGCAGAGCCCCCAAACATATGGATTGTTTGATCAGAGACTTCCTCTGTCTTAGGGTTGAGACAGAGCCTGACCATATTCGTTGGTATTCTCTAATAATGCCGTCAGCCACCTGAGAGTAATCCACCAGCACCCTCTCCCAGCCTGCACTTTCCCTTCATCACAAGGACTCACAAGCATGCAGAACCTATGGGATAGCCCCTCACACAGATGGGAGTTTGGAGAAGATGACAAATGACCCATATCCCTTATTAGGACTATTTTATCCCATTAAATGAATGACGGCTTAAAGAGACTATTTGTCACGAGGGCATAATTTAATCAACCTCATATAGGATGAGGAGAAAATGAGGAATTAGAACAAGTGCAGAGAATATGAATCAATTTTTTTCTCCGTCCAGATGCAAATGTGCTTCAAGCTATTCCTGTCTTCTCACCTAACTGCTGCACTTACTTGAAAAACCATTTTTAGTCATTCGTGCCCATTAGCTAAAGCTATTAATTATGTGAAGGCTTTCAAAATTAAAAAAATGATTTCTGTTGGATTATTCTAAAATAATAGCAAATCAATTAATTTTAAAAGTTAAGCTTTTCACCAGTGCTTTCAATGTAAAATTAAAAGTCTTAAATAAAAAACATGTGAAATAAAACAATTTGATTTGCAAATTATCCAAATGTTAACTCCAATTAATTCATACTTAGTGAGTTCAAATTCTTAATGAATATAATAAATCCATGTGATGAAATAATTAGATAAATAAAATAATTAATATTTTGATTTTCCTGTTAAATACATGAAGTCAACATATAGTCCTAAGGATATAAACTGTCAAACACATAATAAACCATTCACGAACAAATCCAAAGACAGTACAACTATATAATCCACTTAAAATGGTAGAAAATGTATGTTTTCTGCAAGGAACAATTTACAAACAGAGTACATAAACAGATATGATGCACAAGTTTCAGGAACTAGAATTAACTTTGAGGATACAGAGGAAAAATTAATCTTAAATGTTATGTAAAGTTAATGGTGCACACGGTTTTTAATGTTTATTCATTTATTTTTGAGAGACACAGAGAGACAGAGAGAGACAGAGAGAGAGAGAGAGAGAATCCCAAGCAGGGTGGCATTAGCACAGAGCCCCACGCAGGGCTCGAACTTGCATACCATGAGATCATGACCTGAGTGGAAATCAAGAGTCCAGCGCTTGACTAACTGAGCCACTCAGGTGCCCCAATGGTGCACACATTTAAATGAGTCAATTATTAAATATCTATGGTCTTTCTGCTGATTATTATCATTGAATCATTGTATTGGTTAACGGTCTAGATTCACAATCAGGAATAGGATATTTCCCAAGTCCGTCACTGTAATGATACACCAAATCTGGTGCAGTTTATCCGCCTCTTTTTTTTTAATTTCTTTGTTTTGTTGGCTCCTGAGAATGGAGGTTTTAATGCTTTTGTAAAGTATTATAGCATCCTTAAAGGTTTACCTAAATAATAATATTTTTAAATTGTTTATTTATAACTAAATTTGGATAAAAGAACAATTAAAACTGAGGAAGAAAATGACATATCATTTTAAAAGAAGCATCTGTAATAATCTCCATCACAAAATAAGAATCAATCCAAATCTTAATTTACATGCCACTTTTCCACAAAAAGTTTCCCTGCTATTAAGACTAGGCCATGTGGTCCTAATACACATTTTCCAAGCATGTTATATTGTCCTTTATAGAATTTATTACAGTTACAGCTAGTTGTTTACTTCTTTGCGTACTATTTGTCTTTCACAGGAAACTATGGGTTACCATTTGAGGTAGGGATCGGGTTTCTTTCACTTATCAATCTACTCCTGTCAGCTAGCCCTGTGTCTGGCTTACAGAAGATACTCAACAAATATAATTATATGAATAATTACTAGTCAAATGTACTATTTTAGCCAGCAGTGCAATAATTAAACCCCCTCCAAGCCTCCAAGAGCTTCACCATTAACAGAGGGAGGGGAAGATGTTTTTGTTCAGATTGATGAGTTTTAAGGTTTCATTGAGATATGGATAAGTTTGTTCTTTCAACACAGACATTTATCTTCCCTTCCATTGAACTCCTACAAAAGCATGCTTAAATTTTGGAACAAATAAGTTTATTGTGTATGAAAGTCTTTAAGAATCAAACAGGATAGCAGTTCATAAAAGAAAATCACAGGGCTTTGTGAAGAATACAGTCACTTAAAGGCAGAACTAAGAGAATGAATATGTATTTGTCTCTATGTACTTATGCTTGTAAAAAGTTTACGGGTGTAAGGTTACATAAGTTACTTCAGGAACTAAAATGTTAGATTTTGTATATGATGTACTAAATAACTTGGCAGAATAATAACACTAGAATTTTATATGGCATTATTTCTTCAAACTGTGGAACTGCTATCAAACACATCAGTCATGATGAGGCAAAATGTGGGAAAGTATATAAAATTAATTAGTTTTAAAACAGCCTTTTGAATCTCAGGCAAACATTCAAAGACATGCCAAGCAAGCATATTTTTAATAAATAACTATATTCAGAATTATACCAGGCAACATAGTTGGTAAAAAGAAATGTTTACATAGCACATAGATGTAATTATTCTGTGCAATAAAAAATGAAGACTTTGAAAAATTTTGTACTTTAAGCTTTAATTTCAAAGATCTTCAAATTGAGTATTTTCTCCAAAAAATATTGGAGCTTTTGGTTAAAAGGTAACTTTACACATATACCCATAAGAACCCAGGGAAGACAGAATAGAATTAAAAAAATAAATACGAACTACATTTTAGAAATGAGGAAACTAAAATTCAAATGGCTATGTGACTTGCCCAATGTCCCATAGGTAATAATTATCAGGAGTGAAACCATCCTAATTCATTTTTTTCTTTTATTACATGATGATATATCTTCTCAGATAAACTCTCAGAGTAAAAATAGAAACATTAATATTATAAGACAATCTTTACATATTTTAAAATTAATTCATATACTGTTTACATTCAACCAATAAATATTGAATGCCTCCTGTGTCCCAGATCTCCTGGATATGTACAAAATACTTTGCCCTTAAGAGGTTATAGCCTGCTATCCTGAATAAAGTGACATTTGTTTTAAGATATCACATGAATCAGTTCAAAACAGTAAACACTTTTAGAAACATAATCTAGGATGCATATTTGAACTTGAAAGAGCTAGACATGTCCCAGAGGGGTAAATGTATTTCACATTGCATACTTTGCCATACATAAAATATGAGGATATGTAAACTAGAGAAACCCAGTATTTGATATTTGCTGTTTTCATGTAGATGAAGAAAGCTTTCACAATTAGCTTTGCAGATCCATTATGAAATAGGTATTTGTCAAGAAATGTTTTCATTTCTCTTGCTCTTTTTTTTCCTTCTGATTCTTTTCCTGAGTAGCTATATTATTATGTATTTTACAACTACAACCCATTATTTTACCTTTCCCTTAGAATAAATTTTTAATGAACACTACTTTCTGATAATTTGAATTATAGACTATCAATATATTACTTGACACAAAACAAAATAATTTTGCATCATATATATTTCTATGTATAAGCTATGATATATTCAGGGTAAGTATATCAATGTATTTATTCATGACAGGTTTTGGTCAAATTTGTAATTCAAAAAACTGATATATTCTGGAGTCACAAATTAAAACAGGATCCACAAAATGCCTACTCTACCAGGAAAAAAATAATTGCCTTCTGGCTGAAAATAACTAGGTATTAAAGTTTTAAAAAATTGTATTATGCTCACCAGTGCCAGCTGATTGAATCTTTTCAGACTCAATTCGCTAGGCACAAGGTCACTTATAATGTTCTCCATTAAGTATCCAAAGGGCAATTTTCTGATATTCCCCCATATGTTTTAGTCTTTGTAACATAACTGACCCTTTGGAAGACAACTATTTCTATCTACATGTGAAAAGTGCTGAATGTTTCCTTTAGTGAGATTTAAATTGCTTTTAGCAGGTCAGGTCATCTCATTTAATAGTTTCACATTAGTTTTATTCAGCTTGCAGCTCTTAGAAATACAAAAATGGCTCACTACAATTCTTCTTTTCAACGGTACTTAATATTGTGTTTGTATGGTTAAAAAAATTACTCTCTGGTATATGTGTTTCTCTTTTCTCATATTCTCTACCTTCTTATACATTTGGTTTTAAATGGTGAATAAACTTTCAGAATTTTAGATTTTAAATATGATTGATGGTGTAGGGAAGGAGAAATAATTTTTCTCTACCTTTCTGAGTTCTTAGCGGAGACTCCTGTAATAAAAGACAGCTTAACAAGAGAAAACAAAACCAAAACCAAAACCACAAAACAAAAGTTTGTTAACATGGAACCTCATGTGTACATGGGAATTATGCAGAAGAAAATGAGTAACTCCCCAAGGTGGCTTAGAATTCAGGCTTAAATACTATCTTAAGAGGCAAAGGGAGAGGGATGTAGGCCTCTTAGGGAAGAGTGAATGATTTTCAGAGAAGATGAATAGGCCCTTAGAATAGATGGGAGGTAGAATAGATTGGGACAGTACATCAGGGTGTGGTGCAGACATCTAGTCTCCTCTCCTGTGATAAAAGTCAGTTTTCTCTGGTTGATGAATCTCCTGCAGAGGGGATTTATGACATTTGAGTTCCTTTTGGAGGATGTGTCTTTAGGCAGACAAGGGGAGTTCAGAGAAAGCCTCTCCCTGCATTCAGTTGCCCACAGCTCAAAATAATCAACATGACAAAGTGGTTCATTTTAGCATGTGCTGCAGGCCTACAGAGATGGCATTTGGAGTGGCATATTCTACTACCCTTCACTGGCCAGACAACCTCTTGCCTTGTTCCTATATGCTTTGATATCCCACAAAGATGTTTTGGAATGCCACTGTTGACATTTAATTAGAAGCATATATTGAGCAATGATCAGGGCTAGATTGTCTTGAATAAGTTTCAAATATTGTCTTGAAGTTTCAAAGATTGTCTTGAATAAGTTTTAATTTCCGAGTCTCCTTTCACTACACACACGTTGATTCCTAAAATTTCCCTTTCCCTTAGGGTCTTAGGGGCATTTGAGTTAAATGACTACCAGTTTAAGCTTTAAAATACTGTTACATTTTCTAGGGAATTCCCTGGGGAAGTACCTCAAGCCTGACATAAAAGCATACCTCTAGAGGCTCTCAACCCTGGCATGCTTATATTAAATAACATTTTCTGAAATCTCTCACTTCGGGTATTCTTGGGACCTGGCCTCAGGCATTCCGTTTGCTTTCCACTTCATATTTTTATTGTCAACTTGCCTCTTGTCTGCCAGTCACAAGCCTGTAGATATTTTGCTTTTATGATCATTCTGTTTTCTTAACAAAATAAAGTGACTAGAGATGTAACAATAGCAAAATATAAATCACCTTTCATGATTTCATATAAACTGTGTGTGACATTTGAAAGCTTTTCAAATTTGAACAACTCTTTTAAATTCTTTTCATAATGAACATTTTTATCTGGTTTGTGTTAAAGAAAATCTCCCTAGCATCTACCACGTGTGCTCTGAACAGCAACAATAACAAAATCACCTATATTTCAAAACATATTGTAGCTAAGAAATATATAGAATACAAATTCTATAATCATAGCAGTGGTGGGAACTTTTTGCTATTTCTATTGCTTTAAAAATAATTGATTTTTTTCATATTTAAAGACTTAAATTTACAGTAGTTTTAAGTTCACAACAAAATTGGGAAGTACAGAGATTTTCCCATATACACCCTGCCCTCACACATGCACAGCCTCTCCTACAATCAACACTACACATACAATGGTACATTTGTTAAAATTGACAAACCCACACTGACACATTATTATTACCCAAAGTCCATAGTTTACCTACAGCCTCACTCTTGGTGTTGTACATCCTATGGGATTGGACAAATGTGTAATGACAAGTACCCATCATTATAGATTCATACACAATACTTTCACTGCCCTAAAAATCCCCTGAGCTCTGCCTATTCAAGCCTATCTCCTTATGTACCCCTGACAACCGCTGATCTTTTACTGTCTCTATAGTTTTGCCTTTTCCAAAGTTTTATTTACAGTGGTCTCCCCTTATCTTGGGGGTATGTTCCAAGACTCCCAGTGGATTCCTGAAACCACAGATAGTACAGAACCCTCTATATACTGTTTTTTCTCCACATACACATCTATGATCAAGTTTAACTTGTAAATTAAGCACTTCAAGAGATTAAGAACAATAATAATAAAAGAGAATAATTATTAAGATAACATGTGCAGTGAATGTGGTCTCTCCCTTTCTCTCTCTTTCATAATATCTTATTGTGTTGTACTCATGCTTTTCTGATGATGATGTGAGATGATCAATACTTATGTAATGAGATGAAGTGAGATGAGTGACATAGGCATTGAGACCCAGCATTTGGCTACTACTAACTTTCCACCTATACATCAGGAAGGTTTGGCTCCTGGACTGAAACTTCAGACAGGGAAACTGCAGATGAGGGGGAACTATGGCAGTTGGACTCATACACTATGTGGCCTTTCAGATTGGCTTCTTTCATTGCTTGTACCTATTTAAGCTTCCACCGTGTTTTCATGGGGTTTTAGTTCATTTCTTTTTAGCGCTGCATAATATTCTAATGTCCAAATATTCCACAGTTTATCCATTCTCCTCCTGAAGGACACCTTGGCTGCTTCAAGCTTTGACAGTTATTAAAAACGTTCCTATAAATTTCTGTGTGCAGGTTCCTGTTTGGACACAATTTTCAGCTCTTTGAGGTAAATACTGAAGAGCATGATTGCTGCATCATATGGTAAGATGGGAGAATGTGTTTAATTTTGTGAGAAACTAATGAAAGGTAGTAGAATATGCCTCCCCAAAACTTGGCTATTTGGCATGGGATTATTTTGAGCTGATTATTTTGAGAAACTACAGACACAGAAGTTCTGAAAACAGAATAGAAGTTACTGTTTTCTGTAAGGGAAATTTACCTTAGAAAGGGAGCTTGTACCAGGACTAGAGTTAGTATCAGATATCACTTTTCCACCCAAGAAACTTATCGGCATGGCAGAACGAACTTTGTTTACTAAACTTCTCCTCTTCTCTCCTTCCTGAATTGTATTTCTCCCATTCGAAGTGCAGAGCCCTACCCTTTTCTTAGCTCAGGATGGGATATAAGGGCTCAATCATTTGGTCATGATTTTTGAGTGCTCTTTCTGTATGTACAAATATACAAAAGAGAAAAGAGAACCTGTAATACAAATGTGTCCAGAACTAAGGTGAGATTCTCCAAGAAGCCTGCTTCAACCATTCCGCTCATCAATGTCTTTACACAGACGCTGAATAAATAGCAAGAGCCATGTTTTAAACTGACTTCTTTGTATTTTCTTCCTCAGCAATTATCAACTTATCAGTTTCATAAAATGAGTTCCAAGAGGTCTATAATGTGTACATTGAAAAAGGTTCTTTGGTTTCTTTAACTTTTCATTTTCAAGAAATTTAAGAGATTTAAAGATTGTACAAGGACTTTCAGTCCCCACTGTAAAACTGAATAAAGGAAACCTCGCTTGAAATGTATTTGGGAGGCCAGACGAAAAGCTCTTACACACTACCACTTCCCCTCAATTGCAGACCCCGACAAGAGGGGCATGCTACATTCCCAACAGGGAGAAATATGCTTCAGTACTCCAACAACAGGAAGAATTTCTCCTTGCCTAGCAACAAGCACAGCCAATAAGAAATACCGCAACTCAGCCAATAAGAAACTCTCACTACCCTGAACTCTCTTTTTCTTCCAATGGATTTTCATTCAAAGCAGTTCTTCACAACTTCATTCTTTTCTTGATAAGGTAGTATTTCACTCCTTTGATCTCTGGGCTTGCCTATGGTTTGGCCATATCTTGCATGTCTCAAATTGCGATTTCCCTCCTATTCCTGAATAAATAACTAGCTGTTTTTCTTTTAAGTTTGACGTCACATACCCTTCACAGAATTCTAAAGTAAATATGTTACATAAAGTTAAATTAACAATACATGCAGACTTGGATTAGGAGGGACTTCATTTGAAAAAGAACAATGAGGACACTCTGAAATATGATCTGTTAGTTTCACAAGAGTTGGGCAAAAGGGTTTTTCTTTTATAGAGAGTAAACAAGGCTAGAAAGAACTAGGGGTTGAGGGGTAAAAGGAAACTGTTGTATAATTGGAAATTATATGAAAAAATGTTTGATGCTGAGGCACTTGCTCCAGAGTGGCCCTTATGGAAAGGCTCTGTGCTGAGTCAGTTTGAGGGCGGACCAAAGTTCAGGGATCCCAGGAGAAGGAGAAGATCCTTAACTTTGGTTTTAGTTCTGACTGATAACTAGTGGCAAAACAGTTCATCTAATAATTTATAAGGTGACAAATGGGAATTTAGAGGGACCATGTCTGGCCTTGTCACAGGTAAAGTTTTATCCAAGTCTTATGAATGTGGGTGGTTCTTTGTAGTGAGTCATTTTCTGGAACACAAAAGGGTGGTGGGAGGGGGATTCTCTAACCATAGGTGTTTTCCAAAATCAAGGACTTGGGTAAAGTTCAACATTGTATACAGTATAAGAAGTAAGAAAAATAGTGCAAACCAATTAAAAAGTAGATATTAGCAGAAAATTCTCAACATGAATTTTAAACTTAAGACATAGCTAGGTACCTTGTTATAGCTGAACTATTGTTTTATTCAACTAAGAGTTGAGGGAATAGCAAAGCATCAGTATAATATGATATCATGGCAACATTTTAATTTCTTATGATCACTGAGTCAAATTGAAAAGCAGCAATTTGTTAGAAAACTGTAATAAATAATATAAAAAAAAAAAACTTTTTTCTCATTGGCCAGACGGATTGGTTTTACTCTAAATGGCAAAATGCGTTTTTAAGCTTTTATTTCTAGTTCATATTTATTTAATTTAGCAGTGAGCATTCTGTGAGAGAATAAAAAAAATATTTATTTTTATTGATTTATACTTGCCATGGCATTTTTCATTCCACAAATGCTAAATGACACAAAATTTAATTAAAAGCAAACATTTAATATATTGACACTGAATGAATTCCTGTTTCCTTTAGCTCTCTCTCTTTGGGAGGTTTAGCATGGAAACTTTTATGAAGTAATTGGGCTTGATTAATGTGACCATACAAGTGCCTCTTAACCAAGGGCCAAATAGTATACACATTGTTTCACTGAAAAAAAAAATCGTATTTTGACTAGAACTCTGTGCCCTCTGAAAGTAATTGGCGAAATATGAAGACATGATTGGCAATTATTAGGAAAGTCAGTATTACAAAGAAGAAAAAGATAAATGTGTTATCTCTAAAATCTTAACCATACATGTGACTACTATGCCAAATATAGCACAATATGGACAGTAAGGTTTAAAGGAAGAAACAGATGGCATGTTTACATCATGTTCATTTTTTCTCGAAAACAAATATGGCTAGAATATCTGGGGCTTCTTTCTTGCCTTTTATCTATAAGTTAGTTTTACACAGTTTATGAAAGTATTTTTCAGCTTCAATTCCAATAATATGCCACAGATTGGATTTATAGGATTTTCAAATATAAAAGTAACAGAAAAAGAAAATGAGGGGTGAGATAGAGAGCACACAAGTGAGAGAGGGTCGTTTTTTACTTAGGCTGTTCAGGAACCTTGATTAAAAAGGAATTGAAGGGATTGTTACTGCCTCTGTGTGGGCTAAAAGCAGGGTAGGTCTCAGGGTCATGGGACTTGAAGTTCAGGCAATGATAGAAATTCTTTCCAAGAAAAATAACACAAAATTAGTCACAAAGTAAACAAATTTTTAGATAGAGAAAATAAATCACAGCCAGTTATAAATTTAAGTAAGCTGGAAATAACAGACACGTCAAAATCCAGAAAAGTAGCATACTATATTTATTAATTTAAATGTTATGAATAGATTTGCATGTAGATATAATTTATATTTATAATATTTATAATTAACGGCCTGATGCATCTCTATAATACTTATTCTGTACATTTTTTCACTCTCCACTGTTTGTATGTTGAACCAAGAAAACACTTGTTGCATATGTTTTATTCTGATTAAAAATTTTATAGAATTTTCTTGAAAGACAGAAAAATAATTGTCTTTTCCCTAGTATAGTTTATGAAACTTTATTTATTTTTTAATTGCTAGTTTAGAAAAGTGTTTTTTGTTTCACAATATGTAATGGGTAGTGCTTGATTATGGAAAGCTACCAATTTTCTTTCATATCCTCTCCCTGGTCAAAGGAATGGCAAGGGCATAGGCACTGAGAAAAATGTTTATTTTGAATAATGAAAGAATAAGAAGTGGGGAGTATTCTTGGAATGTTGAAGGCAAGAGAATGCATCATAGGAGATGAGGTTAGAGATATAGGAGGTCACGTGGGGTCTTGAGGCCACTATAGAGTATTTGCCTTAACCTGAGCGATACAGGAAATGGTGGAGGATAGTGAGCCATGGACCCTCATACAATTTCACTTAACATTTTAGCATTTTGGTCTGCTGTGTGTGGAAGGGACTACAAAGGACATGAGTGGAATAGGGAGATAAGTCTAAAGATAAAGAGTAACAAAAATAACTACAACAAAAACATAGTTTAAACATTTGGATTAGTTATTTCCAAGCACAGAATAGGGAACATCTTAAGCAGAAGAACAAGTAGACTGAAAAAGGTAACCAGTCTTTGTCTGTTTCCTTATCCTATGGAGGTAGTTTCTATACTCCTATGGGTGAATATCCTACATCCTATAGTAATAGTAAAAAACACAATAATGTTTTAATATCTTTGTAGAAATTTAGGACCAAATTATCAAAAATGTAAAAGTTAGATTTTTCTTACAGTAGAAAAAAAATACCCAGCTTGAAACAGTAAACTTAATGTCTGATATTGAAATAAGAAAAATATGATAATTTTATTTACAAAAAAAATCTGAATTTAACCTTTGGAAAGCAAAAATCTTTGTATTAATTAATGCTTAAGTGTTCATTTTATAGTTTCTGACTTTTCTGGAATTATTTATCTGTTCCTTCCTATAGACTGTGAGACCGTTAAGCAAAGAACCAAGTTCATTCCATTCTGCTATTCTCATCTTTTGATATAGTTACTGGCATATAGAAAATGTTTCAAAAACATTTTAAGTAAAGGAAGGAAGGATTTAGACAGTCATTCATCAACCAAAAAGCAAGCACTTACCAGAATAACGGAGGGAATAGATCTACTATGAGGTTGGTTAGCATCAACCTCTCAGAAAACTGACAAATTTCCTAAATTTCTTACCCTTTAATCTTGCTAGCAGTATCTCTAAAGAGATGGGACATCTAAGCAGAAAGGATAACGTGTGAATATTCCCCTAATTCTTACCACTTAAGAAGCCTACTTAAATATCAAAGATAATGGGGCGCCTAGGTGGCTCAGTCAGTTGAGCGTCCAACTTCCGCTCAGGTCATGACCTCGCAGTCCCTGAGTTCAAGACCCGCATGGGGCCCTGTGCTGACAGCTCGATGCCTGGAGCCTGCTTCGGATTCTGTCTCCGTCTCTCTCTGCCCCTCCCCCGCTCATGTTGGCTCTCTCTCTCTCTGTCAAAAATGAATAAATGTTAAAAAAAAAAAAATCAAAGATATTTATTATATTCCAAGTTCATTAAGCAAGTAGTTGAGATTCTAATAAGCTGAGATAGTTGATTTAATAATGTCCTCCAGAGATTGCACTAATAAAGAATTCCATTGGGAACACAAAACAGAAACAATTTATGTTTCTTTACATGATGCTGTTGACAGATTTTAGGGAGTAATAATTTCAAGTATTGGCTTGGATTTAGATTGACCACTATTTGAATCATGATTCTGCTACTGACAAATGATCTACTAACTTGTTTAAATATTGTAGAAGAGGGGCCCCTGGGTGGCGCAGTCGGTTAAGCATCCGACTTCAGCCAGGTCACAATCTCGCGGTCTGTGAGTTCGAGCCCCGGGTCAGGCTCTGGGCTGATGGCTCAGAGCCTGGAGCCTGTTTCCGATTCTGTGTCTCCCTCTCTCTCTGCCCCTCCCCCGTTCATGCTCTGTCTCTCTCTGTCCCAAAAATAAATAAACGTTGAAAAAAACAAATTAAAAAAAAAAAATATTGTAGAAGAAACAAAATCTATGAATTAGTCAACTATCTTATATCTAATAGACTTCCTAGGTACTAGAAACTTTGAGGCCTTAGGAAATATTCTGAGTGAAAATTTTTCTATTCTTTTTTTCCTGGTAATCTTTAAAATGAAAAAAAAAAATAAATGTGACTCATTCAGAAAACACACTATAGAGAACTTTTCTTCAATGGCCCTTATACAGTCATCTCTCTACTCAGCTATTGTTTGCATGAATAATTGTACAGCAGTTGCACATGAAGTATTCCTTATCATCTATGCACGTTGCCGATTTGGGTTCTTTAAAAAACCTTTCTAATTTTTGCAAGTATGTTCTAAATGGGTGTGTATGAGTCAGACCAATGTACCACCACAAGGGCTGCTTTTATCTCAGTAGTTCTGATGACGCATTAGTATAGGATATCTTCAGAGCAGTGTCTCAGTAATGATTTATTAGGATGCTACATCATAATATTGATAGAGAATAGAAACTGGCCAAGGAATGACTTGGTCATTTGCAATATTAAAAATTATACATTATATATGGAGCTTGACCCCATTTTTAGGAATGGAAATATTCATTTATTCCATCTATTTAAATAATGGCTACATCATCCATCTACAAGAGTTATACTATGTTAAATTGAAACCAGTATCACTTAATATTTTAGTTTCCCTGCATGTATATTCCACAGCAGTGTAAATAAAACATGACAAAAATGCACGTAATTTCTTACCAACCTGAACTGATTATTTAAAAAAAAAGTGTAAAGGAAGACATTATAATATTAGTAAACTAATTATTTATGCTTTGTAACTATGAAGACTGAATTCCTTTATATTAAAAGGCTAATTTTCATGGATGTTACTAGTTTTCCTGAAGAAATCATGGTATTGCATTTCATTTTTTTTTTTTATGAAATGAAAGTTTATTTTCCTATGGTCGCTAAATTAAAAGTAAATAAAGTATTTACTTGTTGGATAACTTGAGTTGTTAGTTTGTTTGAGTAATAAAAAAAATCAGCGGAAACTCATAGAAATATAGTAGATGTACTGTTCTTCCCAAGGGATTGTGTTTTTTCACCAGTGATAAAATTCTCATAATCACAATCCTGGTGCTAACTCCAGGTCTCCTGATAGTCTACCACTTGTTTTTTCAAAACCACTGTTTTCATTATTTTATTGGAATTCTGGCTTTTTGACTAAATTTGGGATCAAATTTAAGTAGATACAATATGGACAACTTTTATGAGATGTACAACTTAAAGCAAGTTACTTAGATAAATGTGGGAGAAATTAACAACTTTACCTTATTGACTCCCAATTCATAGAGACAAAATGTCTTTCTCTGTCCACTGGATTTTGTCCACCTCCAGCCTGCTTGGCTTGGAGGCACCTCACTTCTTCTGCCTTCTCCTCCCCCTCCTCCTGTTTCTGCACCACCTTTGGTGCAACCTACATCTTCCATGCCTCTGGCGCCATCAGCTACTCCTCCTCCCCTCACTGTCAAGGAGCAAAGGGCACGCACTTACACCACTCACTTCAGATTTCCTCACCAATGTCCCAGGTAAAAATTCACAATGATGAACAAATTGCTTGACTTTTGAGTGAACCCAAGTGGAACATGTTTGGCATTTAAAGTAATTTAAGTTTGTTGGTTTAATTAAGATAGACAAGTCTTTAGCCTTCTCAGCATTAAATATATAAGACTTTTTCTACCTAGGTTTATTGAAGGTCAGATAAGCTTATGAATATCTCTGTTGCAATTTGTCAGCAAATTTATGACTTAAAATAGTGGTTCATTTTGTCTTTCTCCAAGTTTTCATAGGTAATTATTAAGAGAGCTTTCAAGGTCTTTGGTAATCTAAAACTTTAAGGTTTTGTTTGAATGATAAACTGGATTGAATTCATTGGACATCTACGTCCTTTCCAAATAAGATAAAATCCTAAGCATTGATTATTAAACATAGCTTTATGTTTTTAACTTATTGCAGGGAAAATAAGGATATGTGAGTCTATTAGAAAACCTGGTTTGTACTTAGTTGATTCATAAATTGCCATGAAAGAATTCTGATGTAACAGTTCACACTTGGTTACTACTTAGTTTTCACTGGAGACTAAGGATTCTTAGAGTTAAAATTCTGCTAAATGTAATTAAGAATCATGGAAATAAGGAAAACAACTCTGTATGTAGAAAATTAGGAGATATGTCAGAAAAATATAATAAATGAAAAAAAAATTTTGTTAAAGGTAAAGAAAGTAATTTTGTCCTAAATGAGACTACTTGTCTGGAGAGAAATGGCTTGATACAAAATCTGAATGAAAAGGAAAGTTGTAATATGTTTTCAAAGGGAAATCTTTGGAAAGGGATTTTATATGTAGTTAGGATGGACTGAGGTTGAAGTAAACAGATTTTAAAAATTAACAGATTTTAAAACAGATTCTAAAAAGACAAAGTTGTCTTGGATTTTTCATCTGCTGTTGAAAAAAAAAATGTAAGCAAAGGTCTTTTCTCTTTTGTATGCCAGAACCAAAGCTTTATGTTTTGTTTTTATCATGTCTTTGATTACTTAGTTAAAACTTCTCAATGTTAAAGGAGCTAGGTTTTGCTAACAACTATATAACCTTACATATTTGCCTTTAGAATCTCTTATCGCCACCTTGGTTAAATAAATAATTAAGATTTGTAATGATCTATAACCCTATTTAGGATGTGCCTTATAACTTCCTAAGGTTTTTAACAAACTTCCCAGGATTTAAACTATAATTTAAATCTTTTTGACCAATTGGGCCTTTTTATTTGGTGTGTTACTTGGAAAGCCCTTTCAAACAAATGATGGTAAACCTTAGGTTGTATTCCTTGGGTAAATGCTATAACTGCTTAAATATACATATAAAATTACTAAAAGTTTTAATATGTTTGGTATAAGGTCATCACTTGATATTCTGATTGCCAAAGTATTATGTGTCACAGAAATAACCTGAATTTCCTTGTCAACTTCATCTTAATGAACTCTCATATCAGATAGTTGACCATGTCCATTTGTTAGTCTTTTATCATTTATTGTTGTTTTTCCAATTCTCTTACAAAATATGTTCCATGTTCAAGGAGATTTATAAAAAGGACTTTTAAGACAAATACCAGTATTTGACATCTTTGAGATCATAGACCAAATGGGTAAAAATTTCCAGGATTAAAAGATGCATTCCAACTGAACAAGAATTAGTAACATGGGAAGAAATAAATGGAGGAAGATTATAGTTTTGTGACTCTTGTTGGAAATATTGCTATTTCTCTAATGTTTGCTCTTCCAGAATAAGGAAACTTTCTCTTAAAATATCTCTGACATACAGAAACGTGATGAAGTATTCATTTGTGAACAAACTGAAACGTTTAATTTTTCTCTATACCTGAACTCTCTGATATTCAAAAGATCTCAGTAATTAATTCTTTCTTTCATGGTAATTATAGTTATTTGCATAAGTTCAATAAGAATCTATTCTCCTTGTAACAGGTCACCATTGGAAATACTGGCTATTTTGCCAAGGCTTTGACTAGAGTGTCATATTTGAGAGAGACATGAATAGACTCAGATATGACCAAACAGTTTGAACTAAGGTTGACTATGAAACATAGAGTCATAAAGTCTGTTGGAAATGTTGGCCTGGTACCCTTCTTACAAAGTTCCCAGCAGCCTTACCAGGTGAGTAAAGAATGTCACTTCCTGATAGGTGCAGGAACCTCAGGATATCTTTGGGACCTCCTGGAAAGAAATCCACCCGAATCCACAGGTATTGCAAGTATATCTGACAACAAGTACTTGGCTTGGCTTCTGGTCTGGAGAGGCTACTAATAGTTCAATCTAGATTCCTTATAAAAATTTCCAGTAAAGCAAATTTTGAAAGATCTATATGACTAATTGCTGTTCTTGCAGAGCTTATGTAAATAATTAGGCTGAGTTTGTTAAAACTGGGCTTGTTCTACGAATGAATTAGTTTTGATTTGGCTATCTCTGGAAATGAGGGTTATTAGAGAGAAAAGTTATGTTTCAATAATGCACCCTTTTGGATACTGAATTCTAATTCTAATTGTCTTTAAATGTTTGTTGTTTGCCTAAACTAGACAACTTGAGGTAAACTTCAGAAAAATTGTCACAAAACTCATATTTGGCACTTTGTCTCTGTTGCTCTATAGCCCACTCAAAAGAATCATCACAGACATTTGAATTACAAACAAGAAAAAACCATCTGATTCCTTTTGCTCCAGGAAAAGGAATCTCTATCTGAGCATGCTTCAAGCCTGACATCTAAAAATCTTCTCGCTGGGATACTGGCAGACCCTGTGTTTGTAATTTGCTGTAACACTTAACCCATATTTTTGTTGTTTCTGTAAAAGTGCCTCTTGTTAATTTCCTGATTGCTTACTAAGCAAAACAGAGTCTATATGATGGTCAACACCACCTACTACACAATCAAGGTCTTCAATGATTCTCAAAATAACTTTAGATTATTAAATACTAAAATAACTCAAATGCATTAAACAGTTCTACAAAATAAAATGACGTTAGCTATTTTAACTGCTGTACAAGATGGAGCTTATGTTCTCATAAAAAAAGAAAGCTGTGTATACATTCCAGATTATCACAAAAAGTATTTTTGTGCACTCAAATTGATGTTTTAAATTATCTCTCTTTTCTTTAATGATTGGCTAAACTCCTGGGCTAAAGAAAGATTTTTGTCAACTATCAAAGGACTCATATTTGGGCTTCTTTTTCTTTTTGTTAATCATGTTTTGCTCGTTTCTCCCATGTCTCTCCTTCTAGTGCCAAGACTCCTTGATCCTCTCTACTCAAGGAGACTCCCACATGTTATCAACTCTAGTAACAGATGCCTTCACTTTTCTTAACTCCTATTAAATTCTCAACTGACCAACCTTGACCACTGGTAGGGACGTCTTTATGCCCCAGTTCAGCAGGAAGAAGCTATAGAAGATGAGACATTCAAGGGGCACCTGGGCGGCTCAGTTAGGCATCTGACTTTGGCTCAGGTCATGATCTCGCGGTTGGTGAGTTCCAGCCCCACATTGGGCTCTGTGCTGACAGCCCAGAGCCTGGAGCCTGATTCAGATTCTGTGTCTACCTCTCTTTCTGCCCCTCCCCCGCTCACGCTCTGTGTCTCTCTCCTTCAAAAATAAATAAACATTAAAAAAAAAAAAAAAAAGAAGAGGAAGATGAGACCTTCTGCCTTCAACAGCCTTAAAGATTTAAGGGTCAAAGTAGTTCAGGGGGAAAAACGATGAGGGAAACAAAGGCAAGAGAAATGTAACATAAA
This sequence comes from Puma concolor, assembly GCF_028749965.1. NCBI lineage: Eukaryota > Metazoa > Chordata > Mammalia > Carnivora > Felidae > Puma > Puma concolor. The sequence goes on from NC_141667.1 coordinate 179,676,663, forward strand.
TTAAATCTTCTTACAACTTGCAGCCCACCGATAGACACCTGAAACATGCAGAGTGTGACCTTCCTCAAACAACTGATGGTTGCCTTACTTCCTTCATGTTTTTGATTTATGGGTCTAAAGTAACCCTGTCTTAACAGTATCTAACCTCTCAAGGTCCTGAAAGCCTTGCTTTCAATTCCTTAGAGACTTAATGCTATCTCTAACTCCCACTAACTTAAAAGTATATAATCAGTCCCTTTTCCCAATCCCAGTGCAGCTTTTTCTGCCCACAGGTCCTGTCCTCATGCTTTAATAAAATCACCCTTTGCACCAAAAACATCTCAAGAATTCTTTCTTAGCCATTTGCTCAAGAACCCCATCAGGATCAACATTAATTTTGGGTTTTGTTTTTGTTTTTACCTCTAAACTTTATATCTTTCTTTGTTTTTATTTACTTCTGGATAAGCTAGAACACTGCCTTAGAGGGTGAGATGCTGGAAATCAGAATCATAAAGTTTCATTTATAAATAATGACAAGTCTCGGGTATGCCTGAAGAGGTAAATGGATGAAGTGAGAGAGGGGATGAGACTATTACCATCTGGGTGTTCACAGAACCGAAAAGCCTGCTTATTTTGGAATCTAGATAGAAACTGAAATCACAAATGATGTTATAGGCTTAGCAATTGAGAGAGTGACTATAAATCAGAGGCTACAGGCTTGAGGGAATAAAAAGGAGTGGCTCTAAGGATAATAGTTACTTCACTTAAAATATTTTAATGTCATAAAATTCAAACCTGAAGTTTTTATAGAGGAGAGAAAAAGAATTGTCTGGAAATGGCAGTGAAGATTAAAGAAGACGCCAACCCCATTCCAAGCATTAAAGTAGGTAGTTTGTTAGGTTCTAACAGGATACCTGGAGGCCAGCAAAGCAGAAATCAAGGTCAGCTATTGGGAAAGTCAGAGGCCTTCTGGCAGCATCTCACAAAAAGCCAGATCAAACCAGACACGCCCAAGATAGCCATAGCCATGACAGGAAACCTCTGATCAAATTAGGAGGAAAAGGCCTGAAACCTTGCTTCCAAGAAATCCTGTTCCCAAGTAATGAATATTCCACCCCCTTGTTAACAATTGTCAGTAGGAGATAGAAACCCAAACCCCTAAACTCACGTGTGTGTGTGCTCTCTCTTTCTCTGGCTATCTCTCATATTTTGAGGGTGTACTTTCGCTTTAATAAACTTTCCAATTTGTATCATTTTTCTTCTTTGTCGTTTGTCCTTGAGTTTTCTCCTAAGGAGACAAGAATCTTCAGCAACATCTTTAGCATGAGCTGGGTCGAGACCTCTGGGCTTGTGGTCTCCCCAGTTTATCCGGCAACACATGTATATGAGGGTGAACGTAACAACATCCAACACTGGGGAGACAATGGGGAAGCAGTGTCCTGGGAAAAGCTACATTTCAGTTAAAACAAGAACTCAAAGGAAATTTTCAGAGAATATATTCAGGTTATAAGGGAATTCACTATTTACCAGCCCTTCTTCTCAAAAGAAGGCACAGTGAAAGGTTTCAAAGTTGATTACAGTTGGAAAATAGGTTAAGAGAAGGAGATGTGCATGACCACATGATAATTAGAGTCTCAGCAAAGAGAAACCAGCTTTATTGTGGCCACTTATCAAGAAGTTACTACTAATAGGCTCAGTAGTGACGGGGCTGTGCATCTTAAGGGTACGAAGTAGAGGTGAAGCTAATACAGCAATTCAGGGTTTTGGGGCTCCATTTTTTTCTCCTAGTGATTAATGAATGAAGAGGGGATGTGGTCTTATTTTGAAAGAGAGAGAGAGAGAAAGTGAGATCCTAAAATGCATATAGATTCTAAAAGAGGAGGAAAAACAAAATATCTTAATTATAGAGGACTGATTTCCTAAATTTTTTAGATTAAATACAGGTATATTAGCTGCTTTAGACCAATTAAATACAGTAAGTAATAACAAGATACATTTTATTACTTCTTTGATCTATGTTATTATTTGGATTATAATTTATTCATAAATATATATTTTTTGAGAAAGTACATGATTGGTGTTTTAGGTCAGGTTCTCTAGAAAATAGAACCTGAGGAAAAACTTGCAAGTTTAAACTTTGTGGAGGCACATGATCTCCTGGAGTAAAAAAGGGCAAAAGAGAAGTAAGGAACACATGAGAAAAAAGGTGGTTTTTTTTGTTTTTTTGTTTGTTTTTTTTTGTTTTGTTTTCTTTTATTTTTGTAATAAATGACTGATTTCTTGGTTTCAGACCACATTTCTGCAGAGGCCAAATGAGCTGACTAGATCTTAGAACTGTCTATCTAAATGGAAGACAAGGGAAGAATTTAACCCACAGATCCCTAAAAACTTTTGTTAAGGCCCAATCCATGGATATGGATGTCTTGCATGTCTTGCATGTCTCTGGGTAGCCTGCTCTTCCAAAATTCTTGCCCAGTATATAAAAAGGCAGAGAGTCCTCCCCACATCAGATGGCAGAACGCATGGATCCTTGATTAGTCGTTGGCTCTTAAGATACTGAAGCTGTGTGAGCCCTGGGTAATGGCATTTAGGCAATGTAGGACAGCAAGCATTCAAGACCCAAGATGTTGCATATCCTGAGTGAATCATAGCTTCTCCTTGGGCTTGTATTCACTCACATCCTTTTAGAATATATGAATGTTGTATGAGAACAAGAGGTCCTCATTTCTTTCCTAGGAGGGTTGGTACAAGTGCAATCCTTCAACATCAAGGCCAGTTATATTCTCTTGAAAGACTGAAAAGGATGAGTAAACTAATCTATAATCATTGCTAGGACAAGAACTTAAATATTAGTCATCACCCCACCTCAGCCAATCTCCCGGTTGAGATGACCCAGACCTCCATCTGCCTTTGCTCACTGCCGTTGCCTCTTCATCCTTACTGCGAGGCATAATAAGTACAAAAACATACCTGAGAACATTGTTTAGGTTCTGGAAATATTCCTCCTTGCTCCTACTATTTATCAGTAAACTTAAACACTGACGATATTTAAAGTTATTTTCTCCAGCCTTTCTTCACATACTAGTCTTCTGGCTGAAAGAATTCAAAATGGCGAGTTTTCATTTGTGTCTTCTAGTTCAATGAAATTTTCATGATTTCCCCTGGAAGGACAGTTTACCAAAGAGGAACAAGGTTGTCTTCCCCGTAAGATCTCAAGTTGTGGAGATGAGAAACATAAAGCTTATGCACAAGCTTTGCACTGGGAATGGTGATGAGTCAGCCATACCCTTTGATTTCCAGACTCTGAATCCTCCCAAACACAAACCTTATATTGGTCACCGCTCGGTGCTGGGGTGTTAGAACATATTAGAGTGAATTTGTAATCAGACACTCATTGATATTAGTCCTTCTTTGCTATAAAATGGGTCCCTTTGTTTGATGCCAACTTGTATGGGAAACTAAGTCAATTCATTAGGCATTCTACAAGTACTGGTGTAGGTGGACACCTAGTGCCTAAGGAAGCCAAACCCATGTCAATAGCATATATTGATTTTGTTAAGAAAAATTGCTTCTCCCACCAACATGGAAGAAATCTGGTGTAGTAAACCCATTATGTGTTCCTAGCAGTTGTACATGAGGAATAGTGACAGAATGAGGTCTCAGTGTTGGTTTCTGCTGCTGACAAGTAGAAATCTTAGAGCAGTTATTTTAGCTACATGAGGTTTAATGGGAAGAAATGAGTTTATAAAGAACCTCATCTCTATCATGGCCACTTTCTTCACAAGCCCTGTGCACTAGCACTATAGTTGTTAAAGAGGGAGGATGGTTGATTTGCTAGAAGGAGTTAATATGTGCACTGCATTGACGAGACCATCCTCTGCAGTGGATAATTTCTGGAAAGCATTAATGTGACACAAAACTTTATATACTTTATATACTTTTCCTAATTCCCACAGGTTCTCTCCACATGAAACTTCCCCAGACCCCTTGACATTGAATTTTCTAGTCTTGTTCCTTGCAGACTCTTGAACTACAGCCAATCCATTTTTTCGTGCGGAAGAGTCAGTGAATATCCCCAGGTCAGGCCAGATCTCACTTATACAAATGGAAAAGCACTTTACACCACCTGCAGCTCTACCCACTGAGAAGATTCCCCTTTACCACATCTCTTTAGGTCTACCTCACAATGTGGCTATATTGTGGCAACTGTGTAGTTTCAGCTAATGCTAGTGAATTACAGCAATCTGCTTATAAGACGTGCTCAATTTCTTTCCTCCTCCTTGTTGTCATAGAAAATCACCTGTGGAACCATAGAACTTGACTGAGAAAAAACTGCCAGTGTCACACAGATGGGTGATGTGGAAGTCTAGGCCATTTCTTCAGGCAATTTATTCATGTGTTTTGGACCAGCTCAGGATGACACTAAATTGACCTGACTGGACTTTATGATTCATGGTTAGATAACTTTTTATCTCATTGATGACTGGATATAGTCACTTGGTATCCTATGACACTATGAAACTATTTTTCTGATCGAGTGTAGTTCTCTGCTGCAGATGACATAGCACTGTTCCAGAGTCCTTGGGATCTACATATATATCTTCTGTAAGGACTTACTAGAAATTCCACAAAGCATTTTTATCCACCAGAAGCATTTTCAATAATTGTATATATTGGACTATATAGAAAAAGTGGAAAAATCTCTTCTCCCTAACCTACATATGCTACAAATTCCACTTTTGTGACCTCAACTGATGAACAGATTTCAGAACTATTTTCAAGTGCCGTCATGCTGCCTCTAAAATCCAGAGTTACCCTTAGACTGTTGGGCATCCTTAGTGGTAGGAAGTATGAGATACAAAAACTCTTCCTTTACCCTTAGGGAATTATCCTGGAATGTTCCAAATCAGTTGATTCCTAAAAATTTCACCATTGTGGGAAAGCCCCTGGCACACATTTGTCTTCCTGGGAAATCTAGTGTACCCGTTACTTTCAGGTCACCAATGTCAATGAAAGTCATAACACGCACATAGCGACCAGTACATTGTTCAGCAGAATGCCAAGAATACCAAGGTTGGGCAGGCAAACCATGAGACTCAACTGGCAGTAAAGATTTAGTGTTATATTACCGGTGGTAACTAAGATCAATAATACCGATCTTAGTTATGACAGCAACTGTTACTATATTACCTCTCCAGATAATCTTGAGCTCATCTAAAGAAATGGAGACAACTGAAAAAGAAGATTTTGTCAGTCCAGTAATTCTCAAACCTGGTAGTCCACTGGAGTGATTTGTGAAACTTTTGATATCAGCACCCTAATATTCTAGAAATTTTTATTTAATTGATCTGAAGGAAAGAAAAGCAACTTTTTAAAAGTTTCCCTGACAATGCACAGATAAGATATGAGAGCCACTTCAATTAGACTCTCGGAGAATAGAGACTAATGTCAAGGCCAGGAATACAATTTATCCGTAATTATCTCTGCGTCCAGACTGGAAAATAATACATTTCTAAAAGTGATAGTCAATCATCTCCAATCCACCCTCCTCTAAGAGACAAATAATTATTTAATTGTAAATTTAATTAATGGGGTAACAGGCTTGGCCCTTAGGGAATCAGGGACTTAGAGGTGGATAGAGTTACTGGTAGTATTGTTACCCCAGTCCATTTCTGTGTCTTTGTAGTTAAACATGGAAAGTTAAACATGGAAAGGGGGCTGAGATGACCAGTGTACGCTTATGTAAGTAATTTGTCGTGTTTGCTGTATTGCCAAGATTTCATGGCATTTGGAGTTTGTTTTGGGTTTCTTTACTTCGTTTTTGTATTCCAGTAATATGCAAAACCAAGCTATAGTGAATAATTGAATTCAACAAACGCATAGAGTGCTTGATTAAGTTCAAAACATTTCCATACTCTAACAATGTTTTAGACACAGGGATAATAAAAGATCAGATGGTTCTTATTTCAAGATATTCACAATCTAGTAAAAGCCAACTGTAGTTTGATGAAATAGCGTTGTTGCAGTAACTATGCACAAGAGAGTTTTCTACATAATCCCTATACCACTTTGAAAGATACATATTATTGTCCCCAATTTACCAAAAGGCAAACTAAGTCCCAGTGACTTTAGGTGAACCGATGGTTTCATATCTATTTAACTTAGAAAAGATATTTGAATTCAGGTTCTTTTGGTTTCAAAGACCATTGTAATTTGGGGCAACTGGGCAGTTTAGTCAGTTAAGCATCTGACTTCAGCTCAGGTAATGATCTCACGGTTCGTGGGTTTGAGCCCCACATTGGGTTCTCTGCTGTCAGTGTGGAGCCCACTCCAGATCCTCTGTCTCCCTCTCTTTTTGCCTCTCCCTGACTTGTGCATGCACATGCACGCACATCTTTCTCTCTCTCAAAGTAAGTATATAAACATTAAAAAAAAAAGATCATGGTAATTCCACTGTGCCACGCTGCTTCTGACGGTAAGGCTCCAAGAGAAGTGTTTTTGTTATTTCCATTTCTAGGGCCTAGAATATAGTAAATAACAATAATAATAATATATAGTATATAGTATATATATATATGTGTGTGTGTGTAATATATAATATATAGTAATAATAAAGTAATAATTTCTATTGGTTCAATACATTCAAGTCACTAGAAATATTCAGGTAAATGAGTTTTTCTTTAGTCTTCAAATCTTTCAAAATTTTGCCAAAAACATATTAAATCATCTCCAATTTATTTAATTCAATGCAAAGAAGATTACTCTGTAGACAAATAGGAGTTTATAGATGCAATTGTCTAAGCTGTTTAAGTCATGTGAGAATTCATGTACACTGATTCTTAAATTCAAAATTGCTGTTTAATGCTGTATCTCTGAGGCAGAATTTTATGGATTTTTTTCAGTGGCCAAGCTAAAACTTTTTCTTCTTCCAATTTCATTGTTGAAATATTAAGTTCAAGGACGAGTATTTTTTTACTTTCTCTCAAATATAGATTTTTCTTGCAAAAGTCCCTTGCTTTAATGAAAAGTTTTTTGTTGTTTTTTTTTTTAATTTTTTTTTTCAACGTTTATTTATTTTTTGGGGGGACAGAGAGAGACAGAGCATGAACGGGGGAGGGGCAGAGAGAGAGGGAGACACAGAATCGGAAACAGGCTCCAGGCTCTGAGCCATCAGCCCAGAGCCTGACGCGGGGCTCGAACTCACGGACCGCGAGATCGTGACCTGGCTGAAGTCGGACGCTTAACCGACTGCACCACCCAGGCGCCCCATGAAAAGTTTTAAGAGAATATGACCTATGTCCATTTCTCCTTTATCATTTCCCCAGAGTGCCTCTAATTTGCTCAGAATTCACTCTTTCTCTATCCTTAGTGCTCACATGGAGAACTGTGATGAGCAATATCTATAGCTTGCCTTTAATTCAAATTTACAGCAGTGACCCAATTGGTCATTCTGCATTGGTCTTTGTTGTTGTTCTTGTTAACGAATAAACTTTCTAAAATGTTTGTTACTTCAAGCTATGCTAATAGTACTGAGCTAATAGTAGAAAAAGGCAACATTGTAAGTTTACTCAAACACTAATTTTGTTCTACCTTGATCTCTATTTTCCTCCCATTTTGCTTGATTTCTTATGTGTGACTTTTAAGAAGTCTTGAAACATACACATACACACACACAGACACGCACATGTACACACTTATTGAATGTCTCAAGATCTGTGAAAAAAGAATGTAAGTTTTATTAACTCTCTTTCTTCTCAGTTTAGAGCCTTCAAGTGTAAGGCCACTACATTTTTGGCTGAAGAAATGTCCCCTGAGACCTATAAAACTTGCCTACACTAGATCCTGAAACCTAACTTTTATAAAGCATTTCAACTTTCATATGCCTCTCTTGGAATGTCTTTTTTTTTTCTTCCCCATTTACTTCCTTATCTTTTCTTAAAGTCTAGAAAAGATCTGTCTGTGGATTCACCTTTGAAGAAAATTATTTTCAAAAATAAATTTTCTCAACATGGCAGTAACGAGCTTTGTCAGGAGAAGCAAGAGGGAATACATTTTAACATTTATGCAGTTTTGATCCTTCTAAAAATCTCATGTACATGTTATATTTAACTCTGTAAGTTAAACAAAAAGAATGAACATTTCACATTTCATCTCATGTTCAAATTTTCAATTCATTTTACATTGTATTAGTAGAATCTGTCTTTTTCAAAGATGTTTTCACCTCTTTTGTCATTTGAAAGCTGGCAGTTTTAATGATTTTTTGATATACTCATTACCTAAGTGGAAGAATGAGCATTAATGGTCTTAATATCACTAAAGTCATACAGAATAATAAAATCATGGTTATATTTATTAAATTTATTTTTATATGCTAAATCATACCAGACCTTCAAATTCTTTTTTTAAAGTTTATTTATTTATTTTGAGAGAGAGAGAGAAAGAGAGAGAGAGAGAGAGAGAGAGAGAGAGAGAGAGCGCCTGTGTGTGCAAGCAGGAAAGGGACAGAGAGAGAGGGAGAGAGAGAATCCCAAGCAGGCTCCATGCCCAGCATGGGACCTGACACGGGACTCAATCTCATGACCATGATAACATGACCTGAGCTGAAACCAAGAGATAGACGCTCAAACAACTGAGCCACCCAGATGTCCCAGAGCTTAAAATTGTGATGTTGAACATAATATAATGACTTTTACTTAACAATAACTATTGCATAAATGATAGAGGTATATTAAAACACTTTGCCAACTCTGGTTAATACATTTGAGGATGCTGATTAGTTCCGTTTCAAACCAAGAAAATGTTTGCAGCTTTGATTTATTTGACTGACAATTTATGATTCCATTCAAAATGATCTATATATTCTATGGTAATGCATTATTCTTTATTTCAGTCAGTATCTTTTGCTGTGTTCAAAACATTTGTCCTGTGTGCACATTGTAATGTGCTATTCTATAGCAAACTAATTAATAATAAAATGCAATAACTTCAAAGTGTATATAATATTTTCAATTTCATTTATTGACTTTTTTCATATTTGATACTTTGGTTCATAATAAAATTCTTCAGTGTGCTGTATTTTTTTTTAATTTTTTTTTCAACGTTTTATTTTATTTTTGGGACAGAGAGAGACAGAGCATGAACGGGGGAGGGGCAGAGAGAGAGGGAGACACAGAATCGGAAACAGGCTCCAGGCTCTGAGCCATCAGCCCAGAGCCCGACGCGGGGCTCGAACTCACGGACCGCGAGATCGTGACCTGGCTGAAGTCGGACACCTAACCGACTGCGCCACCCAGGCGCCCCTTCAGTGTGCTGTATTATGAATATTTTGTTAATTTCTGACAACTCTTTTCTTAGAGATTTTAGAAAATAAAGTATTAACATTTCTCTTACTGTAAGTGAACATCCATTAGCAGTAAATATGCAGGATCCCCTTTGAGGATTTTTCAGGATTCCTTCCTTATTAAAAATAAATCTACTGGGGAGCCTGCATGGCTCAGTTGGTTAAGCATCTGACTGTTGGTTTGGGCTCAGATCATGATCTCATGATTGATGGGACTGAGCCCTGCATCAGGCTCCACACTGACAGCATGGAACCTTCTTGGGGTTTACTCTTTCCCTCATGCTCTACCTTTCTCTCTCTCTCTCTCTCTCTCTCTCTCTCTCTCTCAATCTCTCTCTTTCTCAAAATAAACAAATAAACATTAAAAAGATAAAATGTTTCAACAGTAAATGTGAATAATCTTTCAAATTATTAATACACATTTGCAAAATGTTGACATGAAGAATATAAATCATATGATCCTCTCAATAGATGCAGAAATAGATTGAACATTCATTCTTTCTTGAAAAAAGCTCCAAATAAACTGGGTATAGAAGAAACATATCTCAACATAACATAGGCCATGTAAAGTAAGCCCACAGTGAACATGATTCTTGATGCTGAAACACTGAAAGAATTTCCTCTAAAATTAGGAATAAGAAATTCTCTTACTAGTCTTAAACAACACAGTACTGAAAGTCCTAGCCAAGCAAAAAAAAAAAAAAAAAAAGAAATAAAATGCATCCAAATCAGAAAGGAAGAAGTAAAATTGTCTCTGTAGATAGCATGATCTTGTATAAAGAAAACCCTAAAAACTCCACCAGTAAAATGTTAGGACTAACATTTAGTCCTAACATTTAGCAGATTTAACAGAAATAGGAAAGACAATACAGAAAATCATATGGAACTATAAAATACCTTGAATAGCCAAAGAAATTTTGAGAAAGAACAAGGCTGAAGGCATCACACTTCCTAATTTCAAACTATACTACAAAACTATAGTCATCAAAATACCATGCTACTGGCATAAAAACAGACATAAAGATCAATGAAATAGAATAGAGAGCCCAGAAGTAAATTCATGCATATACAGTCAACTAATATAATACAATGGAGGCAAAAATACTTAAAGGCAAAAGTACAGCCTCTTCAATAAATGGTGTTGGGAAAACAAGATGACCACATACAGAAGAAAGAAAATAGTCTCCTATCTTAAACCACTCACAAAAGAAAACAAAATGGGTCAAATACTTAAATACTTAAACATAAGAACTGAAACGTTAAAACTCTTGGAAGAAAACAGAGGAAAAAATTCCTTGACATTTGGTCTTGGTAATGATTTTCTGGATTATAACACTTACAGCATAGGCAACAAGAGCAAGAATAGACAAGTAGAACTATACCAAAGTAAAGTGCTGTGCACAGAGAAAGCAGCAATCACAGAATAACAAGGCAACCTACAGAAGGGGAGAGAGTATTTTCAAATTATGTATCAGATAAGGGGTTAATATCTAAAATAAACATAAATCATTATTATCAGAATTAAATACAAACTGAGTACAAAAGTAAATTTAATCATAAAATTGAGTTTATTTTGAATACTTTCACAGACTATAGGGTGCAAATAAAGGTGTTTACAAATTTATGAACAAACTCTTAGGGAACACTTTTTTTTTCAAGCTACACCAAATCTTAACATTATGAATAGTATTTATTAAAACATATGACTGTTAAAGTAAAAAAGCAGAAAGTATATTATAAATCTCTTCCAGAGACCAGTCTTTAAATTCTAAAATCCTAGACCATAAATTTTCACGAGGAGCTTTTAAAATTAACTGAATGACTCAACCAAAAAAAAAGTATTAAATAAATAATAATGTGAGAAACAATCACGTAATAAAAATCCCTCCATGTTTTCCATCAGCTTTCAAAATTTAGGATTAGCATTCCAAATTTGTGCTTACTTAGGTGAAAATAGGAGATAAATATTTCATGCAGAAACAACTTGTGATCCACATGGACAGGGCAACAGAATAAGACTCTCCTGAACTGTCTTCTCATGTATTTATTCAATTGAACCATGTGCTTTTTAAAACCATAATACTAATAAGAAACAACACAAAAACCAATAACACATCTTCACAGACTAATGTTAGAGAAATATATACCCAGTGATTTAATTCTCATAAGCATTTTGTTTAAAATAGTTTAAAAATATTCTCCACTGATACACTTCATGTGAATACATACAGCAATAACGTAATAGAATGAAAGATAAACCAATGACTTTGACTGAGAAGAGAGTTATGAACTTAATACAGTAAAGTTAGTCAATAATTTAATTTTTTTTCAGGCAGAAACCTTGAAAATTTGCAATTCACCTTGCTTCTGTGAATTCTAAAATATTTTAGAAAACAGTAATTTCTGCTAGTGGAATACTAATAAGTAACACTTTCAAATTGGTCATAGGCAGTTGAATTTTTACAGATTAGAAGTATTTTGGGAAGGACAAATTAACTGATCTATACAAATCATTGTCAGCTTAAGATGAGAGTGATTAAATTAAAAATGACAACTTTGTGAGACTAAGCCACATATAAATCAAGTAAGGCAATCTTTGTTTGAAATGAGAAAGTGTGATACCTATGAAAAATGGATTTCAAATACACACATGCACACACACATACACACACATACACACACAGAAATATAATCAGTGAAATCATGGGATCTCATAATATGGTTTATGCATCCCTGGAGCTCCTTGAGGCACTTTCAGGGGTTTAAAAAGGTCAAGATCATTTTCATACTAACAGTAAGACAATATTTGTCTTTTTCACTATGTTGATTTTTATAAAATTGTCATGAAATCAGGGATAAAACTGCTTACATCTTGACATTAATAAAGGCAGTCTTTCTACACTAGATTTGCAGTATACATGCTGCACTATCTTGAACTCACTAGTGGGACAGTGAGGGGATCGAGTTTCATTTAATTCCCTAATGAAGCAGTGAAATTATTAACTTTCTTATATCTTGATTCTGAAATACTTTACAGAAATATTCTGTGTGACCAAAGATAAGTACTTATAAAATTGCAATGATTGTTTTCAGGAAAAGCATTTTTGTGATTGAATTACAAGCTCAAGTAGCTGCTTTTTTCCCCATAAAACACCAGTTTTATTTGAAAGAATGAGTGACAAATAGAGCTATCAGATTTGGGTGTTAGGCAGTATCTTAAAAATGAACAAAGTAAGCCATCCACTTCAAGAAAACTGACAGTATTTGCTGCCGATTGTAAAATCCAACCTTTGAGGAGCAATATAATTCTATAAAGCTTGTATCTGCCACTGTAACTTTGACAGATTCATAATACTCAAGAAACATCTAATGAGACTGGCAGTATTTTTGTATTAAATAATTATACGTGTCAAATTTCAGAGCATCTCCGTAATTCTGTGAACCAGTACATTCCAAATGACCATTGCATGAAGATACAAAAGCACATATGGGCAAAGGCTTTTCAGAGTTCAAATTAGTCCAATGGATTTTAATGTGTAAGAATAGAAAATGTTCACTGTTATATTCCCAGATTCTACATGACAACTAAGCCTTACGAAACTACCTTCTGCCACCTTTTGGTGTGGTAACAAAACTATTAATTACCTGAAAATTATTATAATACTCCTCCTTTTTATCAAGCTGCTTTCTATTTGTCAGACGTTAAAAAGATCTGCAAAATGTAGAGCGATGTCACTCTTCTCATTAATTCCTTTTTTTGGTTTTGAAAAAATGCAGTTATTTATTTAAAAACATGTTTTTATGCTGACATATAATAGGTTTATTTTTAAAGTTTATTTATTTTGAGAGAGATAGAGAATGGGGAGGGAGGAGCAGAAAGAAGAAGAAAGAGAATCCCAAGCAGGCTCCACGCTGTCAGCTCAGAGACCTACACCGGGCTCAATCTCATGAACTGTGAGATCATGGCCTGAGCCAAAACCAAGTGTCAGACACCTAACCAACTGAATCACCAAGGTGCCCCTATTTTTGTTTTTAAGTGAATAAAATATTTAATTTTTTCCAGTTTTGTTTTTAATACAGTAAATATATATATGTTATATATATATATGTAACTATACACACACACACACACACACACACACATATATTCAGGGGCATTATCAATCAATTGATCAAAAATTATTGTCCTTAAATATTTGAAGTGTTTTTTTTATTTTCTATGGAAATCCTTAATGACATGGTTTTCAAACAATATGTTTTTCTAGAGGCAGATCTTTAAAAACGAAAACTTCAGACTAGTTGTTATCTTACAGGTTCAGATATGAAAGTAGTAGTGGCTGTAATCATCACAATATGCATCACAAAAATAGGATTCTTACAGTGTTAGCTCATGATAAGCCATGGCAAAATATTTGCTTAATTTATCACCTATTAATCCTCTTTAGAAAACAAGATATATATCTAGGTATATAGTTATGTATATACGGATGTTCTAGTTTTGTTAAATAACATGTGCAGATGCACATACATATTTATGTGTACACAAACACATGCACGCAAAATGAAATATTAATTTTAAATATTAAATGTGTAATATTAATTGTGTAATATTAATATGTTATATTAACACTATAACATTAATTGTATTCATTTTATTTTTTTAACTATTTTTTTAAGTAAGCTCTACACCCAAGGTGGGGCTTGAATTCACGACTCCAAGATCAAGAGCAGCGTGCTCCACTGACTGAGCCAGCCAGGTGCCCCTACAATATTAATTTTGAAATAAATAATTGAGGATAATATTTGAAATATTTTAAATAATTAAAAATATTTAAATATTTTAAATAATCAAATTTTATTTTCATCTTAGGTAATCACAATACGGACAACCAAACCAGAGACTAATCAAAATGATTCCCTAGTGGTTTTGAATGGAAACTGAATGGAGAAAATAGGAATGGAAGTAAGAATTTTTTTAACATAGCTTTGATTTTGAGCCATGCAAATAACTTATTAAACTTTAATCAATAACAAAAGCAAATCCTGTAACTGTACACAGAAGTCAATATACTTAATTCTAAATCAAACTGAAAATGTAACCACATAGAAAATATTTTTTTCAAGTAACTTCAGAATACAATAGTTTTTTTTTTTTTGCTTTTTTTTAAACCAGGATATTTTCTCCACACAAAAACAACTGCAGAAAAATACTGAATTTCACCAAGGAACTTTATTTCTAGAATCAGGAATGATATTAGAGGTTTTAAAAATACTAGCGTCCGACTTCAGCCAGGTCACGATCTCACGGTCCGTGAGTTCGAGCCCCGCATCGGGCTCTGGGCTGATGGCTCAGAGCCTGGAGCCTGTTTCCGATTCTGTGTCTCCCTCTCTCTCTGCCCTTCCCCCGTTCATGCTCTGTCTCTCTCTGTCCCAAAAATAAATAAACGTTGAAAAAAAAATTAAAAAAAAAAATATTTATGCTTATATAATAGAAACAAATACACGAATTAAAGTAATTAAGACAGAATTCTTGGTTTTCTTTTTTTTTTCACATCTATTTATTTATTTTGGAGGGAGAAAGAACATGAGAAGGGTAGGAGCAGAGACAGAGAGAGAGAGAGAGAGGGAAAGGGAGAGAAAGAGAGAGAGAATCCCAAGCAGGTTCCATGCTGTCAGCACAGAGCCCGACATGAGGCTCAGACACCTGAACCAAGAGACCATGACCTGAGCTGAATCAAGAGCTGGACGCTTAACTGAGTAAGCCACCCAGATGCCCCGAGGAGTCTTTTTTGAAAGTAAAATTTTTAAATGATAAAAACAAATTGCAAACATAAAATTTAAAAAGCTCAGAAAAAGTGTGAGAATGTTAATTTTGAAATGGAAATGTCAACTTGGTTTGAGAGTACTGATGATCCTACTCAAAAATAAGGTGAAAAAAAAGAAATCCTCAAGAGTTTACAGATTCATAAAAGTTCTCAGTTCCAGCCCAGCATATGCTACATTGTCAATTCCCTCATTTGAACTCCGTTCACCTCCGTAGAAATGGTTTGCCACAGCTTTTGGCTGTGTTTCCTCTGGTCTTTCTTTCATTCTCTAAGTCCTCCTTTAATAAGAACAACTCTTTTTTTTTTTTCCCCAGATACATAATATTTCAGTCTGTACCTTATCTGTATCAGGTTGTGAGTACAAAGGCTCTTTTGATTTCAAACAACCTTTCTCATGTTCAGTCCAATTTTCTTATGCATTGCCTTTAAAATATTAGAAGCTCCCTATATATCAATGACTTATAATGAGCTCTATTAGAAAAAAGCCAAACATACAAATCAATTCAAACAAAGCTCTTCTCTACCTGTGGTCCCCTAAAAATCTATGATAATATGACACCTTTAAATATTCCTAGAAGGTTTATTATTAACAGAGCCAATCTATAAGGTATAAGGTAGGGCTTAAAACAACTATTCTATTTTGCTCACAAGTTTTGGGCTAGAAATTCAGGAAGGGTCAGCTCAGAGGTTCATCTGTGACCCAGATATCATCACCGTGATATGCCTTATTGAGCTAGAAGATTGTATTAATTTCCTGGGGATGCCATAATAAATTACCACCAACTTGGTGGCTTTAAACATCAGAAAATTATTTTCTCACAGTTGTGGAGGCCAGAAGTCCAAAGTCAAGCTATCCACAATGCAAATATGTAGAAATATGTAAATTATGACTCTGAGAAAGGGTCCTTCATTTTCTCTATCTGTAAGTGGCTCAGGGAAATCCTTGACATGACTTGGCAATTTGCCTCTGTCTCTGTTTTTATGACTCTGTCTTCACCATGGCATTCTTCTCTGTGTCTTCTCCTTTTCTGATGCCAGTCATTAGATTTAAAGCCCACCCTCATCCAGGATTTAATCTTGTGATCCTTAATTAATTATATCTTTAAAGACTATTTCCAGATAAGGTCACCTTCTGGAATTCAAGGGGGACATGAATTTTGGGGGGGATACTATCCAATACATAACAATGAGAGACGTTATTGAACAAGCTGGGCATTCAGTAAAATCTAAAGAAAGGCTATGCTTTAGGGGCAGTACTAATCTAGGCTTAAAGGATGCTCAACACATGCCTGAACACAGTTTAAAAATATGCTACAAAATATGGTCCACAGGGCTTTAGCTACCTGCTGGAACAAAACCAAACTATTAAGAAGACAATAAAATCCAAACATTCAATGGCATAATGTTCACAACTCCAGCATTCCATCATAAATCTTTGCTAATGCAAATATGTAAAACATATGACAATAAACAAGGAAAAAAATGAGTTGAAAGGAAAACTAACAAGTGATAAAGACAATGGAATGAAATGGCCAGGATTTTTACTATTCTAACGTCTATTAAATTTGTTCAATAAGATAAAGGCAAAAAAGGAAAGAAAGTATTAAAGAAAAGTGGAAATATATTTATATTTTAAAAGAATCAAGCAAGAGTTCTAGAATAAAAGAAAAAATGCTTAAAACTATAAACTCACTGCAAGGGCTTAAGAACATATTAGATAAATCGTGAAATACAAAAGAACAGTGAACTTAAAAAAGACATTGGAAAATATGAAAAGTAAGAGTGAGAAAATGGATTGAACAAAAATGAAATATTAAAATGTGTCCTAGGTTTAAAACATGTTGAAGTAGAATATATGACAAAAATAGGACAAATCATGGAAAAAGCACAAAGGAAGGGTCTTGTTATATATCAAGTGCTGTAATATCATTTGAAGGTGTACTGTAATAAGATACAAATGTACATTATGAATTTAAGATGTTTCATTTTCTGTTGCCCCCATAACAAATCACAAACTATAAAACAACAAATATTTATTATCTTACATACCTGTGATCCAGAAGGCTGGGACAGGTATCATTGGACTAATATTAAGGTGTCAGCAAGACTCCATTCTTTTCTGGAGTTCTAAGGGAGAATTAATTTCTGCCTATTCAGGTTGTTGGCAGACTATAGTTATTTGTGGTTGTAGAAAAGAAGTGCCCATGTTCTTGCTGTCATCTGAGGGTCTTTTCCAGTTTTTAGAGGTCACTGCCCTGTTTGGCTTATGCTCTCCTTGGCCTTTCTCAAAGCCCAAAGGCAAGTTGAGTCCTTCTCATGCCACATAATCTAACTCTCTTCCTTTTTTTCAGCTCTTTGACCAGCTGGAGAAGTTTCTCAGTAGTCAGGACTCAGGTGATTAAACTGTGCCCACCTGTATAATCCAGGCTAATTTCCTCATATCTAGATCTTTAGCCTTGATCACATCACCAAAATTCCTTTTGCCATGAAAATGAATACATTCAACATTTTTAGGGATTAGGGCATGGACATCTTTGAAAGGCCAGTAACCTACTGCTCTAGAACAATCATTAAAAGTATATCATAAAACAATTTCAGTAATTAACCAAATGGGATGGACATGACTGTGGATGTAATTCAAAATATATGAGGCAAAAATAGACAGAAATGAAGGGCACTAGATAAACTCACAATTACAGTTGGAGATATCGCTACTCTACTCTCAGAAGGTAATAGAAGAAATAGACATAAAATTAGTAAGATATTGAAGACATAAATAGTGCAATCATCCAACTTGGTCCATTTGACATTTGTGAAATGTCACACTCAACAATAACAAAATTCACATAGTTTTCAAGTGCATTGTGCTAAGCTTCAAGTGCACTACATAGACCACATGATGGGTTCATAAAACAATGAAGCCCAATGCATCTTACTAGTTTAAAAGTATAAAGACTGTATACCCTGACCACACTGGAATTGCATTAGAAACCTATAATCAAGTGGTGTCCACAAAATTTTCAAATAATTGGAAACTAAACCACAAAATTCTAAATTATCTATGGATTAAAGAGGAAATTTCAAATAAAATAAGAAAGCATTTTAAACAGAAAATAATAGCAAAACCTGTCAAAATTTGTAGGATACAGCTAAGGAAATGCTTGAAATAAATTTATAGCTATA
This sequence comes from Puma concolor, assembly GCF_028749965.1. Classification (NCBI taxonomy): domain Eukaryota; kingdom Metazoa; phylum Chordata; class Mammalia; order Carnivora; family Felidae; genus Puma; species Puma concolor. The sequence continues at coordinate 179,694,990 of NC_141667.1, forward strand.
AATACTTTTATTAGAAAAGAAAAAAGGTAAAATGATGACCAAGATTTCCTGAAGAAACTAGAGAAAGATGAGCATTTTAAGCAAAATTCAGCAGAAATTAGGCAATAATATTAGGAGCAGAAATTAATAAACTGGAAAGCAAATGAATAAAAGGAATTTAAAACACACATACATACGGGCAATGAAAAGTTAGTTTTTGAAAAGTACAATTAAACTGACAAACTTTTAGGGGCACCTGGGTGGCTCAGTCGGGAAAGCATCCAACTTCAGCTCAGGTCATGATCTCTCAGTTTGTGAGCCCGAGCCCTGTGTCAGGCTCTGTGCTCACAGCTCAGAGCCTGGAGCCTGCTTCGGATTCTGTGTCTGCCTCCCTCTCTCTCTGCCCCTCCCCTGCTCATGCTCTGTCTCTCTCTGTCTCTCAATAATAAATAAACATTAAAAAGAAATTAAACTGACAAACTTTTAGCTAGACTGAAGGAAGGAAGAAAAAAAGACAAAGTTAACACCATGAAAAATTAGAAAATCTGAACACCACTACAGTGATTGAAGAAATTGAATTAAACATTACAAATTGTCAAACTCCATTTTGACATCACTTCACTCATGAATTTTATAAAACACTGAAGAAAGAAATAATATAAAAACTTTTTTTAAGAAAAATAAAGGTTGAAAGAGCAACTCTAAGCTTATTTTATTAGGCCAACATAACCCTGACTTTAAGCTGCACAAAAGTGGCAATATATAACATATTAATCCCAGCTAGATGTACAAAATATAATGGAACTTTGCAAGTTGGATTTATCTGAGATGCAAAGGGTGTTTTAACATTTGAAAATTATTCAGTGTAATTTGTTACTTATAAAATAAAAGAGAAAAATATATATGATATCCCTTTCTTAAAGAGACAAAAAAGTATTTGACAAACATCAAAACCCATTCATAGTTAGAAAAAACAACACCACGTAGGTAGAAAGAAAATCTCCCAACCTGATAATGACGAATAACAAAAATTTTAGCACTAATACCATAATGAGCTCTACAGCAACAAAAAATATTTAATCCAAAAAAAAGTGCCAAGGAGATAGAAATATCAAACTGTTAAAGCAAGAAGAAATCACTTAGTGAGACAGTAAACTAAAACTAAATAAATGGATTTTTCATCATCCGAACCCTTGGTATTCAAAGTCTGGCTATTCAATCTTGGGATTAAATAATAGAAAAATCAGATGAACTTGTAAGATATTTCTTTCAGATCATATTTGCCATCTTAGCTCTCACGACTTATCTAAACTAATTAGTTAATGCATTCAAATAGTGATGGATGCTTGTATACCAGTGCTTTAAAAACATGCTGTAAAAACTCTATGAAAAGACATCTTGAGACTGGAAATACATTTCCAAATATACACTCAGATTGTAAGTAAAAATTAGAAATAGTATATTCCATAGAAATATTAACCAAGAGCAACAATTAAAGTAAAATTTACAAAATAAGAAAAAAAAACCCTGAATTATCAGTGTAGCGATACACTGTTAGAAAGTAAAACTAAAAAAAAAAAAAAATCAAGAAATTTATACCTCAGCACAATAAAAGCTATATATGACAATCACACAGCTAACATATACTCAATGGTGAAAAACCAAAAGCTTTCCCTCTAAGGTCAGGAACAAGACAAGGATGTCCATTCTGGACACCTTTATTTAACATAGCATTGGAGTCCTAGACCAATAAAATAGGCAAGAAAAAGAAATAAAAAACATCCAAATTAGAAAGAAAGAAGTAAAATTGCCACTATCTGCAGATAACATATATCGAAATCTCTAAAGACTCCACCAAAAAACTGCTGGAACTAATCGATGACTCCAGTAAAGCTGCAGAATATAAAAATATACCCAAAATTATGTTGTGCTTTTATACACTATCAGAAAGAGAAATTAAGAAACCAGTCCCATTTAAAATTGTATCAAAAGGAATAAAATATCTAGGAATAAATTCAGCCAAGGATGTGAAAGACCTTTATATTGAAAACTACAAGAGTTTCAGAAATTGGAAAAGACACAAATAAATGGAAAAATATTCCATTCTTGTGGATTGGACAAATTAATATTGTTAAAATGTCCATTTTAACCTAAATCAATGTACAAATTCATGTAATCTCTATCAAAATTCCTTCCTGTTTATTCTGTTCTGTGCTGCTATTTCTTCCTATTTTGATTCCAACCCAGGCCCCAAGGTATTCTTTATTTTTTTTCTAGCGATGGTTTATAATTCATTCTCTGACCTTACATGTGTCCATTTGACTGAAGCTGAGATCAGCCTTCCTTTCTATCCCCTATGTCACAATGATCCCTTTCAAAGAAAAGATCAACATTTATAATGCCAGAAACACAGTACAGATGCAAGTTGCACTTGTGGCCTTATCTCTCTTGTTCTAACATTTTGATCCCTGTTCCCAGTGCCATTGTCATCCTGCCTTCTGCACAAACTTTACAGTTACCTTCTGGTACAAACAAGGTAGACATGAAAAGATAAAATAATACAGATTTTGAGTGGCTGTAGAGCAAAATGGTGAGAGAACACAAAATAGTAGCCAGGAGGATGGAGTCTATAACTAGATCACATTCTTTGTAATTAGTTGTGTGAGGATGAGAAATTTACTTAAACTCTGTATTTCAGTTTTGATATTTGTACAGAGGGTTAATAGCATTGTATACCTTCTAATAAATTTATAAATATTAAATTGATTCATATTTTTATGGTGTTTAGAAGTACATAGTAAGTCCCACACAAGTATTAATAAATACTTAAATAAATGGAATAAAAATTGTACTGATGACAACAGACTGTATCTTTTAGAGAAAGTTTTCCTAAAGGAAATTAAATATTCTGTTAGTGTTTATCTCTATTAAATAATAATCTTAGGCAATATGTGAGGAATTGAGGATATATTCTTTGCATGGAATGGGAGGAAAATTCTCAAGACAAGGGGTTGCCCTTCCCACCCCCCCACCCCGCCAAGGACTTTCCAAAATAGAGAGGGTCAGTTACATTTAGAAGAGGGATCAGCAATTTAAAGGCAGATACAAATAAGAGGACAAGATCTTTTAAGAGACATGAGGTTATGCTTTAGTTTGGGAAGTTCTATAGACCTTTGTTATACAGAGTAAGATCTGTGGACTAAAATTATCATCATTACCTGGAAGCGTACTAGCAATGTAATATGTTGGAGTTTACTCTAGCTCCACTGAATCAAAATTGCTGGGAATGGGTCGGGCATGTATGTTTTAATGAGCTCTCCATGTTTGTTTAATGATTCTTATGCATGCTGACCTTGGACTACTGGTCCTTGTTGCACTGTGCCTCATTATCATTGGACTGTAAGAAAATACTCATTAAAATGTACATGCAGTTACCAGGTTGTGCTTAGGAGAATTAGGAGAGACTTCCTATTGTACTGAGAAGTACAGAAGAGGGCAGCCTCTCCTCTGGTTTCAGGCAGGCGAAAGTCGTAGTTACAGAGAAGGTTGCTGAAATTAGGTTGTTGGCTAACAACAAAAACATCAAGTTTGTGGAAGACGAGAAAGCCTGATAATAACCTGAAAGGTTTTTTTCTGAAAACATATGAGGCTAAATCTTTGAAAACTCTCACAAATTGCTGGGTAAAAGGTGTTGGTGAAATTATTTTTGACAAGTAGGCTGTCTGAGGCTCAAGTATTTATATCTTGGTTATGGAAGGAAATGGGACCTTATTTTTCTCAGCACAGAGGAATAAGGCCTCATTCCTCTGTACAGATAGGCCTCATTCCTCTGTGTCTGTTTGTCTATCAATCATCCATCTGTCAATCACTTATATCACTATCTCATTTAGTGTCATCGCCTCTAAACACCATTTTAGATTGTAACTATATACTGTTTGCTCTGCTTCCTCAATCATATCCCTCTTCAGTTTATCTTTCACACCTCAGTAATGGCAACCTTTCTAAGACCCAAATCTTATATACTTCCCCTTGCTTTCAGATAGATTGAAAACTTGTATGGTAAATAGGCCTTTTTTTGGTTCTTGATCATTGTACTTTGCCAATACCCATACTCTGATCATTAGCAGACCTTTATCTAGTCTTACTGAACATCTTGGCATTCCTAGATAAGTATATCCTGTTATTTATAGATGTTTTCAAAGGTTGACTTCTCTAGACCTTTCAAGTAGAAAACTGGTAATTGACTCTCAAGGCAAGTTAGACCTCATCCTCTCCAAATAACATTGCCATCCTCAAGATTGGATTAAGTTAGTTTTCCTGAAAACTTGTATTTAAATACATCATAGTAGGGGCGCCTGGGTGGCACAGTCGGTTAAGCGTCCGACTTCAGCCAGGTCACGATCTCACGGTCTGTGAGTTCGAGCCCCGCGTCGGGCTCTGGGCTGATGGCTCGGAGCCTGGAGCCTGTTTCCTATTCTGTGTCTCCCTCTCTCTCTGCCCCTCCCCTGTTCATGCTCTGTCTCTCTCTGTCCCAAAAATAAATAAACGTTGAAAAAAAAATTAAAAAAAAAATAAATACATCATAGTATATTGTAATGATTTGTTTACTTCTCTGAATATCTCATTAAATAATAAGCTTCTTAAAAGAAAGTATTGCATTTAATTCATTCATAAGCTCCTGGTGTGTAAATCAATGCCTGACTGGAAGAAGTTATTCAAAACATATTTGTAAATAAATCAGTGAATAAATGAATGGAAAAATAATGAATGAAGTATGTGTCCCTTAATTAGTTAATATGGTCTGAGCACAAAGAAAAGTAGCTGTGTGGGTAGGCTCAGATTTCAGGCCAACACTAGTTCAGGGAAGGGTAAATCAAGGAACTTTAGCTAGCTTCATTATCTGGTCAATTCACATGATGTCCATCTTTTGCTATGATTCTGTCACTGTATTTATGGCCTCATTTGCACATGTTCATGCTCCCTTCTTCATGTGGATGAAGTGTTCCAGGTATTTATTTCTAGTACTTCTTAAATTCAAGAAGTCTTCTTCCCTCAAGAAGACTAAGAGTGTCCTCTACCATGTAGCATAATCCCTGCTAACATCTAAAAGACTTTCCTAAACTGCAAATGCATAGTTGTCTTTCTGGATATCTGATTTTGAAATGGTCCTGAAATTTCCATCACTAAGTGACTCATCTGTCTAGGAACACACTTATTTTTTTAATGTTTATTTATTTATTTTTGAGAGAAATAGTGGGTGAGGGGTAAATAGGGAGAGAGAGAGTCCTAAGCAGGCTACGTGCTGTCAGCACAGAGCCTGATGTGGGGCCTGATCCAAGAGATCATGACCTGAGCTGAAATCAAGAGTCGGATGCTTAACCGACTGAGCCACCCAAGAACCCTATCTTTGGTTTCATCCTTCTAATACCCCTTTCCTGCTTCAACTGTTACTATCTTGTTTTTGAACACTATGCCCTGTATATGGATCTCATTTCCATTGGTCTGTGTCTGGTGCCCATACCATCACTGGAACTGAGTCTCTTTCCAGTTTCTTCTCTTGTTACTCTGCTAATCCACCTCAGCACAGAAATAAACAACTTGACTGTCTTTGTATTCTCCACAACACTCAGAACTCAAAACATGGCCAATGCCCAATAATGTCTTGTTATATATCCCATGAATATATATATAATTTTTCTTCATCCTCCAAATGCTATTTAATTTTAAATAATTAAAAATCCTTTACTATGTGGAACATGATATTTTTAATACAGTATAGATCTTAAAATCAGCTTTGTTATTTAATACCTTTATAACATGAGGTAGTCACTTTATCTCTCTGAGCCCCATCCGCAAAATAGTCATAATATATGCCTCTAAAGGATAACATTAACATTGAACTGTGGCGTGTATGTCACATTATTGTCTCATAGTAAATAATCACTATAAAGTGATTATTCCCATTGGCACTATCATCAATATCAGATAAGTTGTACTGAAACCCAGTTAACACATAGTAAATGTTATAATACATTAATTTCATTATGCAATATATTCAATGTATATTAACACATTAGTGCTATGTGTGTGGATATAATGTACACTCTTCCTATATTTTTACAATATTCCTCCTAGTAACCTTGGGTTAAAATCTATACTAATTCCTATTTTATAGAAATTCAAATCTTATAGGAATAAAGTTACTTTTCCAAGTTTACACAGATAAATATTGGTGGAGAAAAGACTCAGGGCTGTCTGACATCAATGTCTGTGCTAATACTGGCTAATTTTTAAATGCTAAGAGATTAAAAACAAAGGAAAAGGAAAAAAGAGAAATATGAAGATTAAGAGGAGAGTGAGAAAGAGGAGGAAAAATTGGGAGATTTCATCTTTATGTAAAGAAAATTAAATCCATTAAAAAGCACTACAGAAGTAGTTTCAATGTTATTTCATCATCTTATATATGTACAATATGCATGGATATTCATAATTCCTGATTTGTACTATGTGTCAAATTATATCACCTCATCCCTAAAAGGCAATTAGTAATTAATAAAGAAGTCATATCTTGTAGTAAAATTACACTTATCATGAAATTTCAGAAATTAATCAGCCAATGAAGCATATTAAGCTTTTGCAAAGGCTTTCCTGGCCTCATGCACATACAGTATAAGAATTTAAGTAACATAAAATGCATTGAGGGAAGTAATGTCAATGAACATAATAAGGCGATATGTTTGACTTACTTTATTTAAAAGCTAATACCAAAAAAATTAGTCTTGAAGATATGGTAATATGATTTGCATTGAAGTATGCAAATATCATGTGCTTATGAACAAAAAAAATAAAAAAATGCTTTAATATAAAATAAAAATGAATTTTTAATGTTTATGGTGCATAAGAATTTATAATACAAGACTATTTTCAAAGAAGACAAATCCTTTAATTTAAAAAAAAATTTTTAAATGTTTATTTTTGAGAGAGAGAGAGAGAGAGAAAGAAAGACAGAGCATGAGCAGGGGAGGGGCAGAGAGAGAGGGAGACACAGAATCTGAAGCAAGCTCTAGGCTCTGAGCTGTCAGCACAGAGCCTGATGTGGGGCTCGAACTCACGAACCTCGAGATCATAACCTGAGCCAAAGTCAGTGGCCCACCCAACCAACTGAGCCACCCAGGTACCCGGGGGAAAAAAATCTTCAAACTTATTTTTATGAAGACTCCTTTAGGTCATGAGTAATATAAGTAAATATAACTCTAAGCAAAAAATATAGATGATGTTTACTGAAACTTTATTTCTACTTATTTACTTTCTTAACTCAAATTATAAAAGTTATTTTTAACTTAATGTGAAGATTTAATCTTTGTTAAGTCATGTTAGCTGTCAGAGCTTTGAGTTATTCAATTATATAGAGAAAATCCTCAGTTAATAAAAGTTTAATACAATTTAAGCTTCCCAGGACTATTAAATCTCACACCCATAATGTATCAAAAGCACTTGTTAGATATTCAAAGGTAATCTGTAGGCATTCTACAATAATAATGAATGCAAATCTCTGTAGGCATAAAAGGTAATACAAAAATCAGGAAGAGCACATTATAAGCCAGGATGTCCAAAGTTTATCTTCACAGTGCAGCCTCACTGCAACTAAAATAATACCAAAAAATAAATTAAACATACATAATGTCTAAGCACTTGCTTCTAATGGGTGGAGCGAGCTTAGCCAGATAACATAGAAGTCTGCTAAATGCACTCTTGGCCAATTTAAATATTTGGTCAATTGCTTGTACTGTAATTTTAAGTGTGTTTGAAGATAAATTTGGTTGTTTACATTTGAATATTGGTTGGTTGACCACAACACAACAGAAATTTGAAAAATTACACTGTATGTTGTTAATAAAATGAAATGTAATCTATTTAAACCAGATGATGATTTTATCATTAACACTTCTGAAAAAATATCCATTTGTCTTATAAGACATTTACATACTTTAGATGACAAGGTGTTGAAATTAAAAGTGAAAAATTAAATACTGCACTTCTTAAAATGTGTATTTTGATCCTCGGAAAGATGTATAGGAATTCAAAATATAACCTATGGCATAATCACATAATTAATACATAAACACTAACATTTACTCAAATAACAAATTTTTAAGAATTAATAATATATTGCTAGAAAACATAATTGAGGGGTGCCTGGGTGGCTCAGTCAATTAAGTGGCTGACTTTTGCTCAGGTCATGACCTCAAGGTTCATGAGTTCGAGCCCCATGTCAGGCTCTGTGCTGACAGTCCAGAGCCTGGAGCCTGCTTAGGATTCTGGGTCTCCCTCTTTCTCTGCTCCTCCCCTACTCACACTCTGTCTCTGTCTCTCAAAAATAAACTTAAAAATATTTAAAGAAAAGAAAATATAATTGAGATGGTGATGAGCTTAATTTAAAACTCTGGATCTTTCATTATGTAGAATGTTATTGGTAAAAGTCATTTGACGAGAGTAAAGGGGGTCTTAGCATGCCTTTTGTCTAATATGAAAACATTGAGGAAAATTTCAGTATTGGTGCTGAAGCTTATCAGCACTGCCAGAGATTGTAATTCATTGATAATTTTAAATGTAAGTTTCTCTTATTTAGTTTTGTTAAAAAGAAAAGACAGATGGAAGTAGACAGTGAAGAAGGAAGGAAGGAAGGGAGGAGGAAGGGAGAGAGGAATGGGGAGGAAGGAAGAGAAATGACATGGTTAAGACTACAGGTCAGCATTTTTTGAAAACAAAGACTGAAAAAAAACATAAACTCTAATTTGAATTATAAACCAACATTAAACTATGTGACTTAAAAAAACAAAAAAAAATATTTCCCTCATCTATAAATAGCTCATAGGTGTTATGTGAATTTTAAAAGACTGTATCAATAAACTCTTGGGACACTATCTCAAGAAGTGAAAGCTATGTAATAATGATAATAATACAGTCCATAACTAGAAGGTTGTGTTTCGGCAATGAAAAAAATAAAAGATAAAAATCTTCACTCTCAAGGACTCTATACTGTATTATTCGTTTCTCAGGCCCACTGGAATAAAGTACCACAATTTGAGTAGCTTAAAATAACAAAAATACATTCTTTCACTGTTCTGGAAGATAGAAGTCTGAAATCAAGATGCTGGCAGAGTTAATTCTTTCTTGGGGGTCTCAGAAGAATATTGTGTTTCATGCCTCTCTCCCAACTTCTGGTGGTCGCTGGCCATCGTTAGCATGCCTTGGTTAATGGCAGTATAACTCCAGCCTCTGCCTCCTTCCTCACATGGCCTTTTACCTGTGCCTTTTCTCCTGTTCTTATACGGATATTGAATTAATGATCTACCCTACTCCAGTGTAACCTAATCTTGACTTAACCAGTTATATCTGTAATGACTCCATTTATTTATTTATTTATTTTTAATTTTTTTTTTCAACGTTTATTTATTTTTGGGACAGAGAGAGACAGAGCATGAACGGGGGAGGGGCAGAGAGAGAGGGAGACACAGAATCGGAAATAGGCTCCAGGCTCTGAGCCATCAGCCCAGAGGCTGATGCGGGGCTCGAACTCACGGACCGCGAGATCATGACCTGGCTGAAGTCGGACGCTTAACCGACTGCGCCACCCAGGCGCCCCTGTAATGACTCCATTTCTAAATAATTTCACATTCTAAGGTTCCAGGAAGAACACAAAGTTTTCCAGGCACTAATACAATCAGCAAAAACTCTTAACGGATGAAAATAAGTAATACACAAATATGTAAAATGCATAGTATATTACACAATGCTAATTGCTGGAAATAAAATACAGCACAGAAGGAAAAGGTTCATCTTAAATGAGGCGGTCAGGCAAGTTAAACTTAAGGAGAGCCTTACAACATATAGCAGAGGAGTGCTGTGTGAATCGATATACAGCCACATGATATATCAACTAATTAATGTGCAGATAATTCTTAGAAATCAAACTACCACTTCTATGTTCACAATAGCAAAGTTCTAGCTATCTTAACTATCCTAAACTCTCTCAACTTTTTGTCTTTGGAACTTAATCAGCTAACTCTTAAGGGGAAACCTGATACTGAATATCAGGCTTACTTCTCTGCATTCTGTTAGCTCCTGTGCCTTGGTCACTAAGGAACTGGCTGTTTGATAACCTTAAACTACAACTTTTATCTCCCCTTGGATTGCCTAAACAATTCTGGCTTCTGTCTCCCTGAAGCCTTTATCTATCCAGATTCTCATCAGTCTTTTTCTCCATAGAAGAATCAGCAGATTCCCAAGAGGAAGAGTGGTGTGCAAAAAATTCCACTTGGCTCAATGAGCTTCTTCTGTTCTCATTGGCATCTGGCTGCCTTGCAAGATATTTGTTGTATTCAGACAGTTTTCTCTATTTATCTTTATTTTTTTAAGTGTTTTTAAAAATTTTTTTTAATGTTTATTTATTTTTGAGACAGAGAGAGGCAGAGCATGAACGGGGGAGGGTCAGAGAGAGAGGGAGATGCAGAATCCCAAGCAGGCTCCAGGCTCTGAGCTGTCAGCACAGAGCCCGATGTGAGGCTTGAACTCATGGACCGTGAGATCATGACCTGAGCTGAAGCCAGACACTTAACTGACTGAGCCACCCAGGAGCCCCAGTTTTCTCTATTTAAATATGCTTCAGTGATGGAAATTTTAGTCTTCTCAGACTTTTTTCCTATTAAGTAGCAGCTGAAGTGCTACTGAACTTTTAATCCATTATGATGGCTTTACCATCTGATTCTCTGTTTTGTTACCTTTCTTCTCCCTAACCCAACTAATTTTGTGATAGTCTCTTTGGCTCATTGTTCTCTAGCTAGATCTGTTTAAGTTCTTTGAACGTATTAGGCTTTTCTCATACTGGGACATTTGCCCGTGTGAGGCTGGAAATAACTCTATACCTGGCTCGACCTATAGCTTTTTGCATTTTATCCTTTAGATCACAGCTGAAATTTAAAATGTCATTGAGAGACTTATTCTGGCATAAGTTTTAAGTAAAGTAGATTCTCACCTACCAGTTATCTTTCTCAGATATTGGTCACTTTCATTAATAAAGTGTATCATGACTTTTATGGCATTATCGTTGTCTTACTTATCCCAAGAATATAAAACGACCATGAAATAAGAAACTTTGTCTTCCTTATTTTCCATTTTAACATTAGTTCCTGGTACTGTGCTCGATATATAAGTATTAAACAAATATTTGTTGAATTAATTTTAAAAGCCTATTGAACAAATGAAATATGAGCCAGTTCAGATACATAAATGCATCATGGTTTTGCATGAAATTAAATTTGATGCAATTCATCAAAAAAGAAAGGGAAGTGTTTGACTCAAACAACATTAGAACCTCCATTTTAGGAATCAGAACAGATCTTCCTCCTTGTCAGGTTACCCAATGAAATCACACAATCTCTAAGCTATTGTGAAACTTTACGGGAATTTTGAGGCTATAATAAATAAGTAATTTCTATAGTCATGTGAGTACAGATTAATGATTTTAATTTACTAGTAACACTTTTTGGAAAGACAGGTTTCAAAATCATACATGCATCACATTTTAAGAAATAATTTTATTTTCTTAATTAAAAATTTAAATATTGTTTTAAGACCTCATTCTCTACACATTCTCCCTAATTTTAGCTTTTAGTCATCATGTCAACATCTTCTAGAGTTTCTGAACTTCAGCTTCTCAATTTCTAGTACTCAACCAGTTATCCCCCAAATTTGTATTTTTATTCTCACTTTTCCCTCCATATGAGTGACTCTCCATCCTCTTTAAACCTCTCTAACCTGTATATTCATTCAACAAATACATATTTATAAAGAAACTGCAATGTTCCAGAAAAGTGCTAAATCGTAGTGATAATATGGTGACAATACAATGGTAATATTTTCACTTCGTTTCTACTCTCACAGAGCTTATGGTCATATAAGTTATATAGTTAGTTGAGATGGACATTAATAGGAAATAGGAAATTTAACTGTAGAAGATAATATGAAATGTATATGCACAATATTATATATTTAGTAGATAATTTCACATTATCAAGGATGTTGGAATAACCTTCTTTAGGTTAATTTATACAGTAGTTAATCAATCCTCTGATGCTATAAATATGAAGAGTTAACATTATTTTATACCCCAAGAAAGAAAATGTATATAAGTTAAACTTTACCACTATCTTTTATTATTTAAAATTTTTATTTCATACTATTGAGTGGTTTAGATGCATTTAGACTGTTGTTTAACATGTAACTCCTGCGCATATACGCATTAAATGGCAACTCTTTAAATTGGCTTTTCTAAGTCGCTTCCTACTTATTGTCATCAGTAACATCTTTTCCCACACAATATGATCTTTTGTAGCATCAACGGATTGTTGGCACAATCCTTTTTTGCACAATCAAAAACCTGCTGATGATATAGCATTTCTTGAAATATTGTTCCATCTATTCTTTTTCCAGAATGCTTTTCCAAGACACTGACCCCTATTCTATAAATTGGTTGCTGCTACTTCCTTATTTCTGAAATGACCTTTCATCTTTCTCTCAGTAAGTTCACGTATATCTAAATTTTAAACCCTTTTTGTTTAAGGCATAGGAAGTCTCTGACGAATTGATATTCATGTTTTCATGATGATACTGAACAATATGTGACCAGCCTCTCATTACATTAAAATACCTTTCATCTCTTCTGTGGGATTTGGTCAATTCTTCTGTCTTGACTTTCTTTGCTCAGTTTGTAATTATCCATATTTTTGCACATACCTCAGTAGCAAAATATAACAAAGTTTTATCTGCTTGCAGGCATTGTCCTTGGTTTTCATTAAGCACTTGGTTGTTTCCTTGAAATAAATAATTAAATTGTAATTATTATTCTGACAATGATTATTTGCTTCACTCATAGAAGTTATTGCTCTCTACTCTGTTTTAGTGCCTTTCTGAATTAAAATGACTTAGTATCTCAATCTAATTTATAATGTCATCCTTTCAAAGACATTTGAAAAGCAATTAAATACAGAAGATGTATAACAACAATAACATAATTCAATTGAAATGTCAAAAATATGAAAAGCCATGGTCAAGTTTGTATATTGTACGCATGCATGGCTCATACAATTATATTCTGACCGACAACTAACAATAGTTGTGCAATGCCAAAGTTTTCAGATGTATCCCATGGTCAGAGAAGTTAAAATATGAAAAGAAAATGGATATGAGAAAAGTAAAAGGAGTTCTGCTTCTGTTCAGGATGTGGAAATTTGCACCAGACCATTGCACACAGTGAGAGCAGTAGCTATTTTCCTGTTTATGGGCATGTGTGATTCTGAGCACTCTTGGAAGATGGGGTTGCCATCTGTAAAAGAACTGGGTTGGTGAAAATAAAATGAGGGAAGTTTCAATGGCCTTGTGACCAGATTAGAACACATGACTGGTTTCCCCATCCAATGTTTTCACCCTGACGATGTTGTTGAGTGCTTAGGTGACGCTTGTAGACACTGGGCTGAAGAGGAAGAGACAATTATCCAACAGTTCTGTCATCAAGACATTTAAAATCACAAGTGAACTTAGGTCAACTAAATATACATCCCAGCCCTGACCTAGTTCAATTCCAAATGGATCTAAGTATTCAGCCCTTACTCTATTTTTCTAATAGTGAAAGACACTTGCCTTCTCTGTGGAAAGAAAAAAAAAAAACATAAATTTGGTGCCAGAATTCTTTCATATGGACAGGTTAACATATAAAGAAATAAATAAATGAGATTCAGAATAACAGAAATAAATAGAACAACACAAGCAGGATAAAAGATAGCCAAATTGTCAGAATTAGTAAAATATAAACAAACAAACAAATAAATAAATGATATTAGTCTGAGAGAATAAAAGGATACATTTAAACAAAGAAAATATCTCTGAAAAAAACTAAAAGAACATTCTATAATTGAAAAATTAAATATTTGAAACCAAGAAATCATTGTTAGGACTTAATTGGAATTAAGCAGAACACTGAACATAGGATCAGTGAAATCAAAGACAGGTTGATTAGAATTTTCTGAACTGAATCATAGACAGGAAAAACAGAATGACAAAGATGGAACTGATGATAGGTTTGTGAGACACTATTGAAAGACTTTAAAGATCTGTGTGATGACAAATTAGACATACCAGATAAAATGGAAAAAAATCTGAGAAATACACAAATTACCCATGTTGGTTTAAGAAGAAATAGAAAATTTCAACAGAGCTAAAACAACTAAACAGATCGAATCACTAACCATTAATTCCCAGCAAAGAAAAGTTCAGGACCATATGGCTTCACTGGTAAAATTCTATTAAACATTTAAAGAAAAATTAACCACAATCCTTCTCAAACTTTTCCAAAAACATTAGAAGAGGAAAAAACTCTTCCTAAGTCATTCTATAAAGCCAGCATTACCCAGGAAAAAAACTTTATAAACCTTTTCCCTAGTGAATACAGAGTCAAAAATCTTCAACAAAACACTAGCAAGCCAAATCCAATAGGATGCAAAAATTATTATACACCACGGCAAAGTGGAATTTATTCCAAGATTACAAGGGTGATTCAATGTAAGAAAGTTAATACTATGTAATATATCACATTAATGGAATGAAGGGAAAAAATCATCATCTCAACTGATGAAGAAGTAATTTGAAAAAAAAAAATCCAACATTTCATGGTAAAAACACTCAGAAGCCTAAGAAAAAAAGAGAACTTCCACATGATAAAGGGTATTTATGAAAAAACCCATTGCTAGCATGATACTCAATAGTGAAACACTGAAAGCTTTTCCCCTAAGATCAATAATTTGACAAGAATATCCTCTTCCATAGCTAGTATTCAACATTGTACTGGAAGTTCTAGCCAGAGCAATTAGATAAGCAAGAGAAATAAAAGGTATCCAAATTAGAAAGGAAGAAATTCTTTAAAATCTCTACACATGGCATGATCTGATATATAGAAAATGGAAAAGAATCCACAAGAAAATTCTAGAGCTGATAAGTGCATTAAACAAAGTTGCAGGGAACAAAGTAAACACAAAAAAGAATTGTGTTTCTATTCCGTAGCAGAGGAACAAAATTTATTATAAGAAATTGACTCACATGATATGAGACTGAAAAGTCTCACTGCACTATATGCTTTCTGTAAGCTGGACACCCAATAAATCTGGTGGTGTAATTCAGTCTGATTCAAAGGCCTGGGAACTGGGAGAGCCAATGATGTACATTCCATTTTGAGGATGGACGCTGGAGTCAGGTGGGCAAAAAGTGGCAAAGTTCTCCTTCCTCGGCCACTTGTTCTATTCAACACCTAGATGAATTGGATGATGCCCACCCACATTGGAGAGGACCATCTATTGAGTCTACCCATTCAAATACAAATCTCATCCAGAAACACCCTCACAACTACACCCAGAAATAATGTTGAATCTGGGTACCATGTGGCCAGTCAAGTTGACACATAAAATTAACCACCGCACAGACCCTTGTTAAATTTTATCACTTTCTAGTCTAACTTCAGGGATCCCAGGAATGATAAAGGACATAAGAATACATAGTGGACAGAACCAAACTGATTAAGAATATCTGAATCTAAGGTTATAGTTATAATACCAAGAATCTGGAGAAATTTAATAGTAATTGCCAATTGTAGTCATGGTGTTGAACTATTAAAAAGATGTTATACTCATGCCATTGTTTTGGAGCATAAATCAGAGTTTATGAAATAATCTAACAGAAATTTAAATTAAATTCATTTTAAATATTCAATAGAAAAATAAATTTAAAAATATAAGATAAGAGTAGGACAAAAGGAGAAGAGGACAAATGAATTTCAAAAAGAACCAAACAGGTGCACCTGGGTGGCTCAGTCAGTTAAGCTTCTGACTTCAGCTCAGGTCATGATCTCACAGCTGGTGAATTTGAGCCCTGCATGGGGATCTGTGCCCACAGCTCAGAGCCTGGAGCCTGCTTCGGATTCTGTGTCTCTGTCTCTCTCTGCTCCTCACCCACTAGTTCTCTCTCTCTCTCTCTCTCTCTCTCTCTCTCAAAAATAAACATTAAAATAATACAAGAAAAGAACCAAACAGAATTCTAGAAATGTGAACAGATATAATGAAAAGAGAATAACTAAATTGTATTATAGAATAAGTAGAACAAAGAATTAAAAACAGAATGAGATGCAGAAAGAAGAGAAATATTGAAAACACTAAAATAAGTTTAGAAATATATGATATCTAAATTGAATATTTAAGAATAAGGAAATGATTAGGATAGGGAGACTCACTTTTCACAAATGTAATGTCTATGTTGCTCACTGTTGCAATCTCAATGCTTGACACATTTCTATCATCCAGAATATATCAATAAATATTTATTTCATAATAAAAGTTTCTAACAAGTATTGGAACTCAGTACAAGCCCACATTATCACCTGTAGTTCCCATAAAAGAATTTAGGCACCTGGGTGTCTCAGTCAGTTAAGCATTGGGTTCTTGATTTCTCCTCAGGTCATGATCTCATTATTCATGGGATCAAGCCCTGTGTTGGGTTCTGCACTGACAGCATCGAGCCTACTTGGGATTCTCTCTCTCCCCCTCTCCCACTCTCACACACACACACACACACACACACACACACACACTCTCTCTCTCTCTCTTTCTCTCTCAAAATAAATAAATAAACTTAAATAAAAAGAATCTGAATGCCAGTGTGGTGCATTTACTATATAATATATAATATATAATAATATATAATAATATATAATAATATATAATAATATATAATAATATATAATATAATATAATATAATATAATATAACATCACATAACATAATATAATAAAAATATTCAATAGTTACTGCATACTCTGTGAAAAACAGGGAGCTGAGTGTTATATAAAAATCTTACCAATTAGGTTTTCTTATTACCTCCATTTTATCCATAAAAATATTGAGAGTTTGAGAAATATATTAAGTAAATTACTCCAATTGGAATCTTTTAAGTTACCAGAACACAGATGTTTCTTATTTCAAATTTCCTTGCTATTTAGAATTATACATACTTTGCCCCTACTTTTAGAAAACATTAAGTACCCGGGAGGGTGGGTATTTCTTGCACCTAATAAGTATACTTTTTGACTTTTCTATCATTCTGTTTATTTAAAAAAATTTTTTTAACGTTTATTTATTTTTGAGACAGAGAGAGACAGAGCATGAATGGGGAAGGGGCAGAGAGAGAGGGAGACACAGAATCGGAAGCAGGCTCATTCTGTTTATTACAGAATTCTCCCTTTAGGAGAAGTTTGGAATATTTTTTTTTTCTTTTTGGAATAGAAGAACCCAAAATAAATGTCATGTGTTTTGAACAACCAAAATTATAGTACAATCCCTAAAGACTCTCATAATTTTATCTTTTACCATTTCAAATTTACTTTGAGGTGTAATAACTAACTTTTTAATCTGTATTATTAGAAGAGGAGTCAGAGCAATGATAAGTTTGTAAAACAAGATATATAAGCAAATGTTGAAAGTCCTGATAATATATAATAAGGAAGATAGAAGACTTATACATACAGAAGCATGATGTCTCTTCAAATAATTAAAATTCTCCCAAAAGAGAAGGAGTTTAAATTTATTTTGTAGCATTCCAAACAGCAGAACTGGTGTCAGTGAAGGGAGAATATCTAGTTTCAACTAATAAAGACATTTTAATTTTCTGTGTGTTTATTTATTTATTTTGAGAGAAAGAGACAGAGCACAAGCAGGGGAGGGGCAAGGAGAGAAGGAGAAGGAATCCCAAGCAGGGTCCACACTGTCAGTGCAGAGTCCAACACTGGCTCAATCCTGTGAACCATGAGCTCATGACCTGAGCTGAAATCAAGAAAGCTGGATGCTTAACCAACTGATTCACCGAGGTGCCCCCAGTTGATAGAGACATTTTAAATAGGAGACCTCTCTGTGTATGCAATGTTTAGTCCTTGGAAGTGGTATGCCTTATCCTCTTCCTTCAGGATGATTACATGATGATATTTCCCATAATACAGTGGGGGATATGTGTGTGAAAGATGATTTTACAAGATGACTTTAAAGGCTCCCAAATTTAAGAACTGGATTCATTATAGTCAATGTTTCAAAGTGCACATGAGAGTGTGTATAGAAACGCAACAGATTTCTGCATGTTGGTTTTGTATCCTATGATTTTACCAAATTTGTGTATCAGTCTTAGAGATTTTTTTGTGGAGTCTTTTGGGGTTTCCACATAGAGTATCATGTCGTCTGTTAGTGAAAATTTGACTTCTTCCATGCTGATTTGGATGCCTTTTATTTCTTTTTGTTGTCTGATGACTGAAGCTAGGATTTGCAGTACTATGTAAAATCATAATGGTGAGAGTGGACATCCCTGTCTTGTTCCTGACCATCAAGGAAATGGGTTTTTTTTCACCATTGAGGACAATATTAGCTATGGGTGTTTCTTATCTGGCCTTCATGATATTGAGGCATGTTCTCTCTATCCCTATTTGTTGAGGGTTTTTATTAAGAATGGATGTAGTGTTTTGTCAAATGTTTTTCAGCATTGGTTTAGAAGATCATATCATTTTCATCCTTTATTTTATTAATGTGGTGTATCATGTTGACTGATTTGTCAACATTGAATGTCATTTGCAGCCCAGGAATAAATTCCACTTGATCATGGTGAATAATTCTTTGAATGTACTGTTGGATTTAATTTGTTAGTATTTTGTTAAGAACTGTTGTATCCATGTTCATCAGGGATATTGGCCTGTAGTTCTCTTTTTTAGTGGAGTCTTTGTCTGGTTTAACTCATAACTGTATAGACTATTACAAAAATTATTTAAAAATTTTGTTGTTTATTTCTTTTAAGAGAGAGGGGCGAGGGGCAGAGAGAGAGGGAAAGAGAGAGAATCCCAAGCAGACTTTGAGCTGTCAGCGAGGAGACTGATATGGGGCTCCAACTCACAAACCATGAGATCATGACCTGAGCTGAAACCAAGAGTCAGTTCATGACTGAACCACCCGGGCAACACAGTTACAAAAATTCTTAAAAGAAATTTAGAGATGAGACCAAAGCTTTGTGTGTCTCTTGAAATAGAAATTTGCTTTTATGGATTATTATTTCTATAGATTGTCTTTTATGATTTTTATTTTTATTTCTGAAGGTTGAAAAATGTAGAATTATGCAAATAGTGAACAAAATGTCCATATAGCATATTATATGTCTATTAAATCTGTGTGTATTTTCTGTGCTTTTCCTCTTAAAAGATACTGTGTATAGAGTTATATTCATCAATAATATCTGAGTAGCGGGCCTATAGATAAATTTTCTTTCTTCTTTGTAGCTCTTTATGTTATTGTGTTTTTATATTTGTGATAAAGATCGATGCTTACAGGAATTCATTAAATAGGGTATTAAAAGCTTTTCTAAAAGGACGATATTGAAGAGCAGACATCAAAGATGAGAAAATTTTATTCAAATAACATAAAATAAGAAGGAATTTTAGGTAAAGAATAAAATGTAAGAAGTCTTAAAATGGTACAAAGATATGTTTGAACAACTAATTTAAATCCTATCTAGGTGGAGGCTGATGAGTGAGGAGTAATTTTCTAAGCCAAGTTTATAGAATTGGTGTCAGATTATGTAAGACATTAAGACCATGGTGAAGAGTTTGATTTTTTTTTTCTTGAAAGTGCTGGCAGCAGAAGGGCAGAAGGAAAGGGAGAGAGAGAATTTTCATCTCCATGCCCAACGTAGAGCCCATCACTTGGCTCAGTCTCACAACAGTGAGATCATAACCTGAGCCGAAATCAAGAGTTAGACACATAACCAACCGAGCCAATCAGACACCCCAAAGAGTCTAATTTTTATCTTAACTGTACATAATTCAATTTTCATTTTAAGCAGCTCATTCAGACTTATGAGTGGTGAATGGACTATAGTGGAAACCAGGGAGACCAGTTGCAAGCTGTTGTACAATACAGAAATTATGTTATGTGGGCCCAGCCTAGGATGGTAGCAATGCAGATAGATGATCTAAGTTTAGATATTTTTGGAACAGACCCTGAGTGGAAAGCTAGGTAAATGGAGAAATCAAAGATGATTCCTGGACTTATGTCTTGAACAAAAGAGTAAATGAGGATGCACTTCTTAAAATGGGGTAAGAAATGGGTAGGTGGTAAATAAAGCCTGTGAGCAAATATTTGCATTTTGGGACATCTACTGTTTGAGATTTGGCATACATGCAAGTGGAGGTGTTAAGAAGGTAGCAAGAGTTTGGGGCGCCTGGGTGGCTCAGTCAGTTAAGCACCCAACTTCAGCTCAGGTCGTGATGTCATGGTTTGTGAGTTTGAGTCCCGCATCGGTCTCTGGGATGATAGGTCAGAGCCTGGAGCCTGCTTCAGATTCTGTGTCCCCCACTCTCTCTGCCCCTCCCCTGCTCGTGCTCTGTCTCTCTCTGTCAAAAATAAAATAAAAACATTTAAAAAATGAAAAAAAAAAAAAAAGAAAGTAGCAGGAATTTGAGTTCAGGGTTTGGAGAAGATTTGATTAGATGAATTTAATTAGCACCATCCGGCAAAAGTATATCCAAAATAACATGATTCTTTAAAAGATAACACCTTAAGATGGGAATACTAAGCAATAGCATATTAAGAAGCAGGTAACCTACAAAGATTAAAAACAAACAAACTAGGGGCACCTGGGTGGTTCAGCCAGTTAAATGACTGACCTCGGCTCAGGTCATGATTTCATGGCTCATGGGTTTGAGCCCTTCATAGGGCTCTGTGCTGATAGTTTGGAGCCTGGAGCCTGTTTCATATTCTATGTCTCCTTTCTCTGCCCCTTCCCCACTCGTGCTCTGTCTCTCTCTGCCTCTCAAAAATAAATAGTCATTAAAAAAAAAACTACATTCGCCTCTGTAGAGTCAAATACTCAGTCTTAATTTTCATTTCTCTAAAATTAACATATTAGCTCTTTTGTAAGTAGGTTTGTTGTAAAAATTGAATAAATGAATGTATTTAAAGTATGTTTTAGAAATTATTAAGTCATATAAATGGTGATTATTTAGGAAATAGGGAAAATAAAGGAGTGTAAGAGAATGAGAATGATGTATAGAAACTTAGATTAGATCTGTCTCCAGAAATATTGAGTTTTCCTAAATAGATGCTGGAATATTCCATCATATCCTACTACCACCTATTCTTTGTAGCTTCCTCAATCACATGGTCAGTTTATCCAAGACCTGGGTTTTTAATTCCTTGACCTCCTCACTCTTTTTTTTAAATTATTTTTTTAATCTTTAGTTTTGAGAGAGAGAGAGAGAGTGTGAGTGGGGGAGGGTCACAGAGAGAGAGATACACAGAATTTGAAGCAAGCTCCAGGCTCCAGGCTCTGAGCTGTCAGCACAGAGCCCGATGCTGGGCTCGAACTCACAAACTGTGAGATCATGACCAGCATCCGACTGCACCACCCAGGCGCCCCTTGACCTCCTCACTCTTAACGATCTATTTCTTCAATGAACTTCAGGCAACAGATTAGACCTTGTCAACTTCAACTACTGCATTAATTATAATAACTTTTTTCTCTCAACCCCAGCTTTCTGCCACTATTAGCTCTTCCTAAACATTCTCTGACCCTACGTGGATATCCTGTCAATTGACTCTCCATTCTCCATGGCTTTACTTCTATCTCTATTCTTCTTATCCACATTAGATTACAAAGCCCATTATCATATAATCACTCCAGCGCATATTCAAAACCCACTTGTCATTACCTTCCATATGCTTATCTGGTTAAGACTCCAGCCATGATTATATGTCAGTTTCCACCTACAAATAGCTAAAAATCGCTAGGAAAAGTTACCTATGTAATATTGTTTTGTTTTATTTTTCCAAATGATCATACTCTCCTACTCACTACTCAATTACTCAACTATTTAAAGTATCTTTGACTCCTTACACCACCATCAAACTCTCCCTTCTTGACTCCCAGGGAATTATCTTTCTTTTTACATCACTTAGAAAAGAAAAGTGCAGTAGTGCCTATCATCATCACCATTTTTTCCTAATCTGCAAGCCTACTTGAACTTCAAATGTTTATTTATTTTTGAGAGAGTGAGAGAGACAGAGCACAAGCCCGGCAGAGAGAGGGAGACCCAGAATCTGAAGCAGACTCCTGACTGAGCTGTCTGCACAGACCCTGAAGCAGGGCTAAAACTCACAAGCTGTGAGATCATGACCTGAGCTGAAGTTGGACAGTCAACTGACTGATCCATCCAGGTGCCCCAAGGCTACTTGAACTTCAATCCATGTTATGTGGATCTTTCATATGTGTGTGTGTATATATATATATATATATATATATATATATATAAACTATAAAAACAATGACCTGTCAGTGTTTCGAGTCAAAGCCAACCCTTCTAAGGTACACTGGCTTCTATTCCATGCCAGACAGTAAGGACAAAGACCATGTCCTTATTTCTCTCTTTTATATATTACAGTATTTTTTATTTGCTCAACAACTCCAATTAGCACACAAACATACTGGATTATATACTATGTTAAAAGGAAATAAAATAAAGAACTCACTTAAAGTGTGTCATCATCTGCCTTCTGCCCAATGTCTATATGTCTTTCCAGAAAAAAAAAAAGTCTATAATCATTGCCTAAAATATATATGCTTAATCACACACAATACTTTCTTAACTTACTCCAATTAAATGTTTCTGCCTTTGATCATCTGACCTAAAATGTTAAAATTTCAAACATTAATTTTTAGTCATTATACAACTTAATCCCTCAACAGTCTCATAAAGTGGATCAGATCAGTTCCTACATCATGAAACACTTCCAGCACTGAGTTTACAGAACACACACCCCTGGTTTTGCCGCTATTACTCTAGCCTTTATTTTTCAGTCTCCTTTGCTGGTCTCTCCTTTTCTTCCTAAAGTATAAATGTTGCCATAGCCTAAGGCACAGTCTTTAGATCTTCTGCCTTTTCTATTTACACTCACTTTCTAGGTGATATCATTCACTTCCACAGCTTTAATAATGTCTCTCTACTGGTGACTCGCAAAACGTTAACCTTTAGCCCCGATTTCTGTCCTGGACACAGAATAAGATAGCCACCTGAATACTTGACATCTCCTTTGGAAATTTTAAAAGCTTATCACATTTAATATGTCCAAAAAGAACTCTTGGATTTCAACTACCACCACCCTGACCACCACACACGTATTCATTCTTTAATATTCTCTTAGTTATGATACTATTTACAGAATGGCTTGGCTTAAAAACCTTGAGGATTCTCACTATTTCCTTCCTTTTCTCACGCTTCCATCCAATTCATTTGTAACTCCTTTCAACTCTACCTTTAAGTCCATCTCAAATCAAATGCCTCCATATCATCGTCACAGTTGTAAAATCCAAATCGAGATACAGTCATCTGTCACCTAAACTACTGCAGTACTTTCCTGATAATCTTTCTGTTTTTATCCTTGTCTCCTAAAATCTACACTCCTAACAAATAAACATGATTTTATTTCTTGAACTAAAATGTTCATTGATTCCCTACTATACTCAAAATGAAATTGAAATTGTTCACAATGCCAAACAATTTCTTCAGCAATTTTTGAACTTCATTTTCTTCAATCGGTTATAATCAAAATAATTTTATTAATGTTCTCAACTGCTCTCTTTTGTTTTTACCTTAGAATCTCTACAAATACTGATCCCTCTGTTCAGGAAGCATTTCCATTAATTATTCACAAGAGATAACATTCCCATTTTACTCTGGTTTCAGCTCAATTGTCACCTCTGCAGAGAGATCAATCCTGAACAATCCACATGAAAAAGTGGCTCATCAGTGTTTATCTCCTTAATTGTTTTATTTACTATCACTACTAACCCCCTGAAATCTTCTTTTGTATTTATGTAATTTTTTTGTATTTTAATTTGTCTATTGTGCATCTCCCATGTAAAATGTGAATTATGCAAGGAGAGGGAATTTTTTTGCACCTACTATATTTCCAGGGCCTGCAAGAAAGGCTTGTATGAATTTAGGATGAATGGATATTTGCTGTAGCATACTGCAGTTAGTATCTTTTAGTCTATCCAAAATTCAAATAAAGGCAATAGGATTTAGGTAATTATTATTTAGATACAGAATTTTAAAAATCATAACTCATATGAGTTTCATGTCTAAAACAGTTTTATGTCTAAAAACAGGATTCGCATTTTGGGTTATACATTTAGGCAATTTGGATTACCGAGAAAGGGAAACAGATAAATGAAATTCATCTAACAATTTTTTGTTTAATAACAATAAAAAAGATGTTCAGGGGCGCCTGGGTGGCTCAGTCGGTTAAGCGGCCGACTTCGGCTCAGGTCATGATCTGGCGGTCCGTGAGTTCGAGCCCCGCATCGGGCTCTGTGCTGACAGCTCAGAGCCTGGAACCTGTTTCAGATTCTGTGTCTCCCTCTCTCTGACCCTCCCCCGTTCATGCTCTGTCTCTCTCTGTCTCAAAAATAAACATTAAAAAAAATTAAAAATAAATAAATAAAAAATATGTTCAGAAATATTACCCACTGATTCAGTGACCATTCAATATCCGTTATGTTTAGGCACTGCCCTAGGTGGTGGAGACACAGCATGCATCACGGTATACAACAATATGCCTACAGATCTCATGTAGTACTGGGAGGAATCAGACAATAAACTCAGTTACAATGAGCCTATCTAGTATGTCAGGACGTGGTAAGAGCTATGGAGAAAAGTAAAGTAAGGAAAGGAGATGAAGTATGCTGAAGGAATTAATAAAACAAGTCAAGTGTACATATGGGGAAAGAAAATTCTTTGGGAACCTTTACTGTGAGACACAAGTACACAGTACCTTGTTTGCGTCATATCATTTTGTGCAATTTTTATAATAATCATCTTAACATTTACTAATTTTTCTTTGCATATGGATGCAGGGCTCAGTGAAATTTGGATGTGAGGCTGGTTCAAAGTCACTGTTTCTATGTAGCAAAGAAGGGTGCAATGTTAATTTGCCTGAATTCAAATCTCATGTGAGATCACGGTTTTTATCTATACAATATTTAGTGAGGAGATAAAAATAGATGGTTTATATGGAAAGCTCTTCTACCATGGAATAGTAGTAAAGATCTATACAGTGATAAAAATGACCTTTTTATTCCAATAAAACATCTTTCTTCACTAAGTTCAGCTAAAATAAGTAATAACCTAGATGCATGTTGATTAATATGAAATGAGAATAAACATTTATTTTACACATACTAAATAAGCACTTTTCTAAATGCTACCTGATATAATTCTCCCAATACATTATGAAAAAGTAATGTATTTTGCTGGACATCTTATGTTTGTTCACAGCCTGTTAAATTCCCTAAATTATAATATATGTGGATCATGGTAAGCAGTATCATGAGATTTAGTTCACAGTTTTCTGAAACACCACTGTATTGATTGTCAGACAAGGATTTCATTTTTTACAAGACTAATTCTTAACTATTAGACAGAAGGAATGGCAGAATTAAACTTAAAAATTCAGTGCAACATATTGGTTGATTTTCTGAAAGTACCATTAGCGAGAACACACATCAGGTCTCCCCACTTAACTTCCAAGGAATCTAACTGAGACGAGGAGAAATTAGAGCTCATAGAGCTTGCTGGCTCTGAGCCACCTAACCTAATCAGCTTCACTAGAATAGCAAATCATAATGACTACGAGTAGCAGGAGAAACTGAAATTAGCAAATTAATATATGGCAAAGTGATTTCTGTCCTCTTTAGAGACAGAATGGCTTAGAAAAATCTTGAAAAATTATTTTCAGTATTATACATTTGTGTTAGCTCTTGGCAGCAGTAAAAAACATTTCCATGGAATGTTAATTGGATGTTTTCCCTTTTGCAGTAATACGGTGACCAAAATACCTACTGTTTCACAATTGCTGTGCTACAAGATAACAGATAAACATGCCTGACAAAGCACTCATTTCAAAGTAAACTGCACTAGACTTCCACTAATTTGATCTTATAAATGTGTCTTATGGAACTCCATGTTCAATGTTCAGTTCTTAAAATCTTTCCTCAATGAATTCTCAATGTATTTTATTTTTTCAAGCAGATACTAGACAAGAACTTTAAAAATTAGTATCATCCAATTTGGTAGTCGGGTAGGACAACATAGCACGTATTGCTGACAAGATTCACACAGTAATTGGCTATGGTGAGATTTAAAAATGTTTTACTATGGGTTTTGCTTCTTTGTTTATTTTTTATTTTTATTTTTTTGTAAGCATCAGACTAGTTACAGAAAAGAGGTGTTTATTACCAAAGATAGATAAGTTTCTCAGAGCACCTGGGGGGCTCAATCAGTTAAGCGTCCAGCTCTTGGTTTCAGTTCAGGTCATGATCTCACGGTTTGTGAGTTTGAGCCACACTTTGGACTCTGCACAGACAGCATGGAACCTGATTGAGATTCTCTCTCTCTCTCCTCTCTTTCTCCCCTCCCCTGCTTGTGTGCTCTGACTCTCTCTCTTTATGTCAAAATAAATAAATAAACTTAAAAAAAAACAAGACAAGTCTCTCACTAGAGCTTGAGGGCAGTGGTTGTGGTTATACATGGGATTCATAGACACTGTAACTGAATTCAGGGCACTTTAGAGGAAACTTCTAGAAGTTACTTATTAATTATAATTTTATTACATTGCTATTAATGTGGCTCAGCTACTCTTGTGTAATATCCAGTACTATTTAACAGATTCCTTCATTGTGTTTTAATCAAAATTCCCAATACAGAGTTTATTGTGTTTACACAGATATTTTTATCACAATCTTTCATAAACCACAAGCCAATCTACTAGCTATGGGCCTAACCCATAAAAATGAAAGGATAGAAGAAGACATGGAGATTGTAACTGAGAGATACAGTAGGAATAATCAGTTTTAGGAATTCAAATTGCCCTCCAGTATATCCTTTAGATGCAAAATAGTCTTAATTTAAAATAATGGTTCAAAAGAAAACTCATATAAGAAAATCATTCATTCACTAATTCAGCACCATTAAAGATATTCATATACATGGTGGAATACATATTAATGTGTTAAAATTATTATTATTATTAATGTTATTGGTATTATGTTAATTTTTATAACTCCCTGAAGAGAGAATCATTAATGTGCTCACTATGTTGTTAACTGAGTTTTAACTCCAAGCAATTAGAGTTGCATCTAATTTGAATAAAATGACAACCAGTCTCTGAAAGCTGTAGAAATATTCTCAGTGGAACCAATATTTTATAAAAAATGGAAGAGACAACCTGAAGGGAACTCAGTGGGTCTTTTTACTCAAAAAATATCTTTTACTTATCAGAATCCAAGAATTCTCACTCAGTAATATCTTTGTGTTTTAAAAGCCCATACATTTACTCTTCTAAGGGATGGTTAGTGCCAATATCTAAGACATAATTTTGCAATAAAATGTCATAATGCACTCTGTATAGCCTTCCCTCCTTGAAATGCTAATCTAGAGCTTTGGATTATATGCAAAACTACATATTTGATTAGTAAAAAAAAACAAAAAACAAAAAACAAAACTTCCTGATGGTCCCTTAGCTCCACTGAAAGGAAACTTCTCTCATTGATAAATGTCTTCAATATAAACATACTTAAATGAAAATTATCAATGGCTTGTATAGAGATTAACTTCTGTTGTTGTTTTTGTTCAGAATATCTCAGACTGACCGATATATTATAAAACCTAAGATAAAAATAATACATAGAACTGAAAAGCTTTTATATGTACTTCAATTTTAGGGTTGAGTGGGCATTATCACAGTTATAAAATTGATCTGATTTTTCCATAACTATTAATAATGGCTACCCATTCCTCTTCTGCTTCTTTTATACTTTTTTATTATGTGTATTTTTCCTTTATATTTAGCCTTTTTTTTCCAAAAAACACCATGGTATAATATTCAGTTTCAGTTAGCCATTTGTAACACAGATCAATATGAATTCTAATTTATTTAAGGTGGGTGGAAAATCTTAAATATATCAAAACTCAGAAAGCTCTAAAATTATTAAGCAAGTGAAGATGTAATGCAACTTATTTTGTTTTATTTTAGATATTTATATAGACTGTGAGCTGAGTCATGCCATTCAAGGCATATTTTACACAATAACTGAAATAGTATATTTTATTGTATTATTCTATTTTTAATCTCAAATTTTTCAAAATAAATGTACCATTGTACTAGAGGAATATTATTGTAGGAATATTATATTAATTTTCCACATATGTGTATAGAAAATGTGAAAAATAACTTGCATTATATTCTTATCAATATTCCGAACTCTTCATTCATACATGTGCAACATATATCATGTCTTCATTGAATAAATGGCTTTCACTACATGTAACCAAATAAATATGTATAGTTTTTATATAGCTTTGATGCACATAGTAGTAAAACTGCCTTGCTTGTTTCTATATTTAATTAGGCAAATAGGATATATATATATATATATATATATATATATATATATACACACATATACATATATACACATATATATTAGAAAGAGAGAGAGAAAGAGAGTGAGAGCCTGAGCTGGGTAGAGAGGAAGAGGGCAGAGGGAGGAAGAGAGAATTCTAAGTAGAGTCCTACAACCCTTGGATCATGACCTGAGCTGAAATCAAGAGTTGGATGTTCAATTAACTGAGCCATCCAGGTGCTCCTAATACATTTTTTTTTAATCTTTAAGTTTTTCTAGGAATTTTGGAAAGAATTAATTGTTGTACATTTATGTAGACAAAAGATTTGCCAGAAATGTTTTTTGGTGAACTCTCGCTCCAATGTAATAGTAGGTGTTCCGGGATCAAAACCTGGTCTAGTCAAATAAGTTTGAGAAATTTAATCTTCACATAGCTCACCCTTCTTGAAGCATAGTCAAGGCTCACCGAGCCTTGCTGGGGGTAAAACAATCAAATATGTAATTCAGCAAGAACTTTCTCGGCAACATCACAACCAAACACACAGACAGAAACAGTTTAACCTTGTGTTGACCAAGTGTATGTGATTAAAGAATTTCTTTACGTTATAAAATTTATTCTATAAAGCACAATTTGGAGACTAAGGGAGATTTAAAATATTAAATTATACATTGTAGAAAATGAAAAATCAGTTTACTTAACTTCACTTTCTTCACCTTTAAATGGGAATAATTTTAGCATTTTTATTATTACTATTTGAACTATTAAAATAAGCATAGTTTTAATACATGACACCTATTATTTTTAATACCCCCAAAATGTTTTCTGATGCACTTGTAACTTTTAATGGTATAGATTTTTCATAATTTTGTTATTATTTTTTACTTAATTTCAATCAGCACAGATTAAATCCTTCATTCGACTAAGCATTAAGTTAACTTAAATTACAACAAGCAAACAATTATAGGGTCAATGCTAATGGCCTAACATTTTGTGGTAATATTCACACTTAGCTCTGTGCTCTTCCAAATGATTCTATGTTCATTCCTTAAGGGCAAAGATCATGATATCATCCCTTTCACTAATGTCAAAAATCTCTGGCCCTTATCTTGCCCTAAGAAGAGATTGTAGGGAAAAGGTGAAGAGTTTGCTATTCACAATGTCATAACTTAGATATTATTATATAATTATTATATAATACTTTTTTTACTCATTGTATTTTATTTTATTTATTTTTTATTAAAAATTTTTTAAGGTTTATTTTTGAGACAGAGAAAGACAGAGCATGAATGGGGGAGGGTCAGAGAGGGAGACACAGAATCCGAAACAGGCTCCAGGCTCTGAGCAGTCAGCCCAGAGCCTGATGCAGGGCTCAAACTCACGAACTGTGAGATCATGACCTGAGCTGAAGTCGGACGCCCAACCAGCTGAGCCACCCAGGCACACCACTCACTGTATTTTATTTACTGTGTTAAGATCGTGTGCTCTTCTGAAGCTTTCCTCTTTTGAAATTGCTCTTTTTCTAGTATATTTACAATTCTCCATATCCCCTGAATTAGTTTTACATTGCTATATGACAAACCACCATAATTTTAGCATCTTAAAACATCCTATAGTACCCCACAGTACCTGTGGGTCACCAATCTGGGTTTTCCACAGGGTGTCACTCAGAACTCAGTTCTTATCTGAAAGCCTGACTGGAGAAGGGTACAATTCCAACTCATACAAGTTATTGGTAGGATTCATTTTCTGCAACTCAAAAATTCATGGAAACTTGAGGTTTCAAAGTCAGCAATAGAAGGAGAGAGAACGAGATTATTGAGCAAGTCAGTAAACAAGATGGAATTGTATGTAACATAACATAATCGTGGGAGTGATAGCCTATCACCTTTGCTATGTAATGTTATGTAATCACTGGAATGACATCTAATCGCTTCTACCATATTCTATTGGTTAAAAGAAAGTCACAGATTCTGCCTACACAAAGGTGAAGATTTTACAAAGGAGTAAAGGTGAGTACCAATATGTTCTCTAACCCAGGTGTCACCAAGGAGGATTTATGAGGGACCAACAAGTACTCTGGCATTCTTCCCTGCTCTGGGAAACCAGAACTCTTCAGGCTCTGGGACACAATACAGAACTGTAAAGATCAAACACCTCAGCTCCCTCTCTCTAGGACCCTGATGAAATAGCTTAGATGTCCAAATTTTCATTTCCCTCTCCAGGGAAGAATATTCACATGAAGGTGAGGAGGGTAATTGGAAGGATAAGACAATATAATGCTGAAGAACACATCCTATGACTCCAACTATACCCAACCTATAAGGCTGTAAAGTGGACACTTTCAACACCTCAACTAACAGTATCTTGTGTGTCAGTGAAACACTGGCTAGTATACTAGTTATTGTCACAGACACACAGCATTTGTCGCCACCCCTTCCTCCTACTCTCGCCATA
Organism: Puma concolor; assembly: GCF_028749965.1. Taxonomy (NCBI): domain Eukaryota; kingdom Metazoa; phylum Chordata; class Mammalia; order Carnivora; family Felidae; genus Puma; species Puma concolor. Next base: position 179,726,008 of record NC_141667.1, read on the forward strand.
CTGCAAGTACTGACGCAAACAACTACAATCCCAGACTCTCTTTCCATTTAACTTGGAGATGTGATTCAGGTTGTTCCAAGGAATCAAGCGGGTGCCAGATTGCGAAGGCAGAATCTATTCATCCCCAAGCTGCAGTGGAGAGTGATACGAATTCGTAGAATGGAAGCCTCTATGTTTCAATGTGTAAGAAAAGCTTTATGGGTGTAGGGCAGCTATGAAATTAGCAATGGTTTCCGGCAGCATCCTGAACCCTAAGTGGTTGCAGGAGCTGCTTGATGATTTCCAACTGCAGCAATGGCTCCGATGGCATGAGCCTGAAACCTAGTGGCAGCGACCTGACTTCAAACCCAGATCTTCCAGCAATTATAATGCGTTTGAAATGCCTATTGAGGTTTTTATTTTTTGCATTAAAATTTGTATAAGCATTTTCAAAATGCAAGTCTAACCTATAAATCTTCCAGAATTTATCTGCCTTGCTTTGCTAGCTTCCAGGTTTATAAGCAAGGATGATTCCAAGGTTTATGGTCTTTTCTTTGTTCATTGGAACAAGCACTTAATTTCTTTTGAGCATAAAACCTACACATTTAAACATTGAACATTTTAGATTACATTTATGTTTCAATATAGAACAATTTACCACTTTCACTCTATTTATGCATGAATTCACATAGTGTGGATGATTTCCATAAATAGCTGGCAAGAATTTCATAACCATGAGACTAAGAAGAGTGGCTCTATTGTGTATGTTGTTAGCGATTTAATATTTTTAATAAAAAGCTCATTTTAAAAGGTGTCATAAATAATGTTAAAATACTTTTAGTCCCAAACTATAACCAAAAATGGTTGTAAGACCCCAAAGTTATTTTGCAATGAAGTGTTTAGGAAATAAAACCTACAACATGAAGAGGTCTATTAAATTAGTTTTAATAAGAGTAGTCGGAAGAGAAATGATTGTATAGCACTTTTAACCAAACATAGATATATTGCAGTACATTTAAATTCGCTGAAGAAAAATTACTTGTGCAAAGGAGATTCTGAGTCAAATGACAAGGGGAAGAAAGCTGTAAGCATATAGCACCACTTATGTTATTAATCTGAATGACAGGGAGGAAGAAAAAAGATAACAATAGATGCTGACAGTGCATAGTGTGAGCCATGAATTAATTTTCTTTGACAATGACACCTTTCAAAGGACACTCTTTGGACACAAGCGGTAACATTTTGCTCAGAACGTAAAATGCAAATAGAATTGCTTGTTTAAAAAAAATTGCAGGATCATGTTAGGAAATATTTTTCTATTGGATTTATTAATATATGTGATATTGTTGATAAACTACAATTTCCATTTCCCTATTTTCTTACTGTTTCAGATTAAAAACGTTTAGTTATATTAATCTCTAGAAAAGGAATACAATCCTAAGAAAGCCATGTCTATGAAACAATGGTTGAAGCAGTTTCTATTAATTTTGTTAACATTACTCTTTTAAGCAATCACTCCAAGGTAAATGAAGATTATATATATTTTAAAGCAGAATATAACTCTGTAAATAAACATGGTAAATTTAGGAACAAATGTGTACCACCCCAAATTGAAACAGAATCATAAACTGGGAAGCCAGAAATGGGTTATGCATCTCCTTCATACACAAAATTACCCTAGAAGGTTTAGGGTGACTCACATTCCCATCTGTTCTTTTATATCTAGAAATACAGTCGGAGGAAATGTTAATCTTACTCTACTGAATCAGCACAAATTTGGATTGAGGGAGTTACTAACCTGATTATTTGCATATTTGCAACAGTTTTCAGAGTTGTGCTCCATACGCTAATGGGGAAAAGCGTCCTCCATTTGTCTACCACTGTGCCTGAGAATAATATTCTCCCAACAAAGATATATTCACTATCAAAAAACATTGCTAGTATCATCAGTTGACATGGATCAGGCATCAGAGGAAGCAGGGGATTGCATTAGTCTTAGAACAACACCACTTACTGAAATATATTATTGATTTAAATTGAAACCTCACAACCACAATGACCTTCATATTACTGGGTTTTCCTTTCTTTGTTCCTAGGAAGAAGAAAAAGAGACAACAGAAAAAAATACCTGTACCTACACTTGCCAGAAGTGAGAAAATTGTTTCCCATCAATATTTGTCACTAGAATTCGTCTTACAAATCTGTGTTTGTTTGTCAAATATCCTGAAAAACATTTGGACACATAAACTTATCCTGTATGAGGCCTAGATATGAAAATAATTCTTGGATGGAGACAAGATTGTGGTGGGTGATGAGACTGTTTTCTAACTCGGAAAGAAAGAGGAAGTAGGATAGTAAGATTTGCAAGATGGCTGGTAGCCTGCCCACTCAGAGATCTGAAGCTTTGCCGGGAAAGACAAAATATTCAGTGAAGTTAATTTAAAGAAGTGCTTAGTTTGAATGGATCGCCTATGGGAAGTGATGAAGGAGTGGATTTTGCACTGGACTCGCGACTTTGTTGCTGAGTATGGAAGCAGAAAACACAGGATGAAGGAAGTCGTGGAACTCCTGGAAATCATTGGAAGAACTCTGAGCTATCACAAACCTTGGGGTATGGGACTATAGTGAGTCTTACTATATACATACATGCATTGTTACATACATTCACAGTATTGATATTATGTCATTTCTTTTGATGAAAATTCCAATATTCATAGAAAAAGGCTATAATTATATGTGCCTTGTAAAATTTTACTAAACCCCAGTATTTACTAAAACAAACAGAATTATAATTTATATACTTTATATACCTTAAATATGTACATTCCTTATATAGACTCTTACAGAAATAGGAGTGTATATGTGGAAACATATATGGTACATACTTATATACTCTCTTACAAAAAATAGGAGGTAAAGTATTAGTGGGGATTTGGGGCTATGACCACTATATAAATAAAGGGGCACCGTAAAAAGAAAGTTAGATTTGAGAAAAAAATCTGCTCAGTGGCACAAAGAACATTCACTGCTTTCGTCAGATGCATGGGTACAAAGTTAATTCATTCTTAGATTTCATAACTACTAAACTGAGTATCATAGGGGTCTGAGGTTGGAATTTATACTATGTTCCAGAAATCCCCCAAGCAATAAATACACCCTTCCCCGACCTCCTGCCAAATTGGTTCCAGAGCAGTAAGACTCTTAGTGTACAGGGCCTGTCCTGTAGGGACACGCCCACAATGCAGAGCTTTCAGTATTTCTGCTTTAAAAAAAAAACACTGTGAACAAGGGCTTATAATCTGGACTATAGGATATGATAGGTAAGAAGTAATAGGCACACAAACTAAAAGAACTAGTACGCCCCAACTCCAGATAACAGCAATGTTAATATACTGCCTAAACGTAAATTAGAGCTTAGGTCATAAGAATTTATGGAATAAGGAGTGCCAGCAAAACATCAGCAAAAGGATAATTTAGCAGCAGTGAAGAATCCTTGATTAACTCAGACTCACAATGAAGCCAACCTACACAATTTTTGACCAGGGCATACATTTGCCCTTTAAAACATAGGTCTTGGGGCGCCTGGGTGGCTCAGTCGGTTAAGCATCCGACTTCCGCTCAGGTCAGGATCTCACGGTCCGTGAGTTCGAGCTCTGCGTCGGGCTCTGGGCTGATGGCTCAGAGCCTGGAGCCTGCTTCTGATTCTGTGTCTCCTTGTTTCTCTGCCCCTCCCCCATTCATGCTCTGTCTCTCTCTGTCTCAAAAATAAATAAAAACGTTAAAAAAAAATTAAAAAAAAAAATAAAACATAGGTCTTTACGAGGATTTTTTTATACCATATCCCTAAAGGCTTTTTTCTATTCAAGTCATGCTATTACTTTAAGGAGTAAAAAAATAAATAATAATACAGAAAACAAATAGTACATGCAAAGAGAACTTTCTGGAAAGTGAGTTGTTCATCCTTTACTTCATACTCGTTTATTATTCTAGTAAGGGTTAGCTTAAGATTCGAAAAAAATGTCATTCTGCATTTCATAGTTTAAAAAACAAAAATGAACACATGCACACATACACAGTCTTTTTTCTAGCTAAGAAATAAAATTTAAAATATTTTTGGTAATATTCAATTTTAGACTCAGACTTATTGCTAACATATGCCTAACATTATCACATATGAAAGCGACAGAGATTTCTATAGAATTTTTGCTTTCTGATAATCTTAGCTTAGAGTTCTTCAAGTTCTTCCATTTTTAAAAAAAATTTTGATGCAAGAAAAAAGTAAGAAGTTAGTTTTATTGTTTTGTAGTAAATTATAAACAGATACAATTACAGAGGTTAATATATATATGGATAGTGACGTAGATGTAAAATCAGATATATGGATAAGCATGAGCATAGGTGTAAGTGAAGGGTGACAGGATAGGCCATGCCAAAATATGCCACTTTGGCATAAAGATTATTTTGAATTAAAGGCACTTGAAAAATAGCAATTGCATAAAAACAAAACAAAACTCTGACCTTCCCTTTTATTTTTTTTTTTTTTTCCCTTAGAGGCCATAGATGAGATTCCCATGTGAAAGATGTCCTCCCTGTACCAGAAGAGAGTAATATTTTTAAAAGGTTGTTTCGTTGTTGTTTTTTGTTTTTACTTTTTTTGAGAGAGAGAGAGAGGTGCAAGTGAAGAAGGGGCAGAAAGAGAGGGGAACAGAGGATCCAAAGCAGGCTTCCCACTAGCAGCAGTGAGCCTGAGGTGGGGCTCAGACTCATGAACCGCAAGATCATGACCTGAGCTGAAGTTAGACACTCAACCCACTGAACCACCCAGGTGCCCCGGTAACGTTTTCACTGTAAAGGACAAAAAGTAAAGACAGAGATAATTCCATTCTAAGATACCAATTGCCTCTCTATGTTTAACCTACTATAGAAGCATTATAGGTTCCACCATTTTTTTGAAACTTCATTTCTTATGAAGGCTCCCATGTCATGTAAAATTTACATAATTTGTATGTTTTTCTCCTGTTAATCTGTGTTATGTCAATTTAATTCTCAGGCACACATGAAAAACCCTAGGAGGGTAGAGAGAAAAATCTGCCTCCCCTACAAAGGTATAGATACAAATAGTGATACACTGATTCATACTGAATGTAAGATCATATTCTCTTACTTAATCATTAAAATTATCAAAGCAAGTCAAAGCAACGTTGTACATTTTTCCATTATAAAGAATAAGCATAGCCTTTAATTTTTCTTTCATGTATTTATTTTTAATAAATGTAGTCAGTTAATCATTTACCATACAATGATATTATTGAAAGATTACCAAACCCAATCCATCATAATAAACGTGCAACTCTTTAATATGAATGTGACAACCAAGGGGAAAATATGCACATGGAAAAATATTAGAACACTGTTAAGGAAATAATCTAAGCCTTAGATTCATTACCTATAAAATGGAGATTATTGTAATCTTACTTACCTTGCAAGGTGGCTTTGAGGATTTAACAGGATATTGTATCCAACCCATCATCTGGCACAGATTCTGGTCTCAATATATTCTGATTAGTATTACACTTAGTAATCCTCAAAACAAACACCGGAATCCCCTGGAATCTAAATGTGTTAAACACATCTTGGTTTGGCTGCTTATTTAATTCCAAATTCATCTTCTCTGGGAATCACCCTTAATATACCAGAAAGTGCCTCCAGCAGCTTTTTTCTCAACTATACGGATAAAACACAGGTATAGACAATTTAAAAGTAGAAATTTATACTGCACCATGCTTATCATTGTTCTTTTATTCGTCTCCATTAAAGTAGAATATTAATCCAAGACACTCATAGCTTAGATTTATATAACTTAATGATTGGGCTTTAGAAAGGAATCTTGGTGAATTTATCTGATATCCTCAGAACAGGCCTACTTCTGGGTCTTCTCAGGTTTGATTAATCAGTGAGGCCTTAGAATTGCTCACCTAATCCTAGATTATTCCATTATATTTACTGATGCCTTTGCTATTGCTGTTTCAGTTTACTTATTTACTTATTTTATTTCTTAAAGCAATATAGAACTCTTTCCTCTTATTTAAAATCAAAAGAAATTAATGAATAGAGCTAATCTTATATCCATTAAAGAATTCATTACATTTCATGAAATATATTATGGTTCTTTACTCTTGAATAACTTGGTGTCTTAACTGATGAAAGAGGGAGCTCCATAAGTAAATAATTTCAACCTAATATAAAGATTGCTACCATACTGCTGAACTCAGATTGTATTGCATAATATAACATAATATCTGTTGGAGAAAATGGGAAAGAAAAGTTAGAGAAAAATACATAAATGAGCCACAATTACAAATGAGATTTTTTAAATGAAAAAATATAATATTCTTAGTCATTCGCTTGCTCAGACAAAAGTGACTTTTATCATATTTTTAAAATCACACACACACAAAGAACATAAAAATGCAGTTGAGAAAGTGATCAATGATATGGAGGTGTGAAATCAGGAATCATGTAAATTAGAAAGTGAAAAAAACTAAATGTAAGGTCATTGTTTGCATAACTCATTATTCCAATATATAGCAAATAAAACAGATTTGCTTAAGGTAGCAGCAAGATAGTTTACATAATTTAAGTGGAAACATTAGGTTTAAAAATAAAGTGTGTTGGCTTGATTTTAATACTTCAATCTATATGAAGCAAAATTAGTATAAAAATTTTCAAAGATCACTTTTTCTCTATTGTTATGGAAGGAAGACAAATAATTATTCAGAAATACTTACAATAAACTCAGTAAATACCCAATGCTTTTTATGTTAATTTTAATAAAAGACAAATATAGTCAGAATTGTATATATTATTTAAAGTCTGTAAGATATTTTAAACTAAAACGTGAGATGTATTTCTGATGAAATGGGTAAAAACTATGAGAGTTGTGTCTAGTCTTTGCAAAATTGATGGGGTAACATGCAAGGACCAAACTCCACTAATAGGAAATCTATTCAGCACTTTGGCTTCCAAGGGAAAACAGTGAGTAACAAAAAAGGATGCTGTCTATTATCTCTAGAGTTGAAGTATGCATGTAAATACATATAATGTGTAAAAAATATCATACCTTATATATATACACATATATACATATATATTATATATACATAAATCTATATTATATATATATACACATATACATATATACATTATATATATATATATACATATATATGTGTGTATATATATATATATATATATATATGGTTACACACACCATATGGAGAGACACAAAAGATGAAGTTACTTTGTTTACTCAGCTGTATCTAAAAATAATATATCACTTTGGGGAGCCTGGGTGGTTCAGTCATTTAAGCGTCTGACTCTTGATCTGGGCTCAGGTCATGATCTCACAGTTTGTGAGTTTGTGTCAGGTTCTGAGCCTGCTTGGAAAATTCTCTCTCTCTCTCTCTCTCCCCCCCTACCCCACTCGTTCTCTCTGTCTCTCAAAATAAATAAATAAAACTATAAAAAAAATTTAAAATCTCACCTTTAAATTAGTAGGGAGGACTTTGGAATGATGATCTAAGCATTTTATAACCAGGTTTTATGACTATTATGGGAATACATTGATGTCTAAATGACACTCTTGTCAAAAAGGAGAACAGAACAATTTTCACTCTTGCTATGTTCTATAGAAGTGTATTTGGTCCCTTCAAAAATCTGGAAAACAGAAGTTGCCAATGATGATTTCAAAATGTGACCAAAATGCAGAAGTCATAAGGGAAATGCTTAATTAACATTAGTACATATAGTAATGGAAAATTATTTTAAAACAAAAAGTGCCACCAATTAGGGCAAAAGAATAATTTATAATATACCAATAATCAGTAAGAAAGATTGACAACTCAGTTTTTTAAAAATATAGTACAAACTATTAACAGGTTTCATAAACAGTGCAGAATAAATTAGAAATAAACATCAGAAAACATACTTCATTTATTAGTGATTAATGACATCCAAAAGCAAACCCTTTTTAAAGTTTTATAGCAGTATGGTAAAAATAAGAGATATAGGAGTATAATTAGAGCAATATTTTGGAGGGCCATCTGATATTATTACTAAAGAAAGTTCATTTGTAAGTGGGAAGATGTCCATTGCAGCACTTGGGTAATATCAAAAAATCCGGAAGCAAACTAAGTATTCAACAACAGAATACTGTTTATACAAAGCATACAATATTCGTGTAATGGAATACAAATATTATCCTTAACAAAGAGTGAGATCAATCTAAAAACAATGATATTCATAGAGTAACAAGGTATATTTTTATAATAAAAAGGGAGAGTAATGACCTAAAATTCCACTGATGTCATTTTGACATGAATTTTCTATTATATAAAAATTGCAAAGTTGAAACTGTAGCTAAAATAATGGTTTATACTATAATACCTGAACATTTGACTTATAAAAACAGACACAAATGTTATTTTATTTTAAAGTTACTTTTTAGATAAATTTCGTTCTATTGAAACAAGCAAAGATGTCTTAAGGAAAAAATTTATACACTTTCCATTCTGTTTCCACTGACGTGACTGATTAATATCCTTGTGTGTTTCTTCCCTTCACTTTTCTATAGGATCATGCAAACATGAATACACACAGAAATTATTGCTGTTCCTTTGTTTTATTTTGTTTTTGTCATGTTATTCTTCACTTGGCATATTCTTAAGTGTTAATGTCCCAAGCAACGATAGGACTTCCCATTCATTGATGTTAGGTTGGTGTATTTAGTTTTGTTTTTTAGATTTTTATTCAAATCTTGATAAAAAGTATGCATTTTAATTAAACTAAGCTTCTACATTTTAAATCAGAACACATTTTACACTGTGAGGATTCTACTTGTCTCAAATGATAGTGTCAAAGGAAAACCGTTCTTGATTTAAACACACCCTAACAGGATAAATTCCTTCGCCATTCAGTGAGCGCTATCAGAATGAAAACCATAGATAGTCTCAAAAAAGACCATTCTCAAAAAGACTGTGCCCAGTTGTCAATATTCTTTCTGCAGTTTATATTTAGAGAGTACCATACTATTTTGAGTAATAGCATAATCAATTTGAAATAGGAAGTAGATATGGATAATTTAATCATTTATCTAAAATAAACTAAAGGATAAACGGAGATAAGAGACAAAGCGCCATACAAAATTATTATAATACTTCTTTAAAATATGGTCCATGATGCCTAAATCTATGAATACCTGAAGGGTGAAGTAAAAGAATTATCAGGCTAAGCAATTCGTCAATTTGCATCATAATTTTTTTAAATATATAAAGGTTCTAATTTATCATTACTTTCAGAAATGTGTCTTCAATTTAATTTGTCAAAATTCAATAGAAGTGGAAGTTTAGTGCCTAATGGATGTTCTTAATGCAATGTTGGATCTAAATTATATAAATAATGGAGCAGAATTCCTCATTCCTACCTCAAGCCATTATCTTTCAAAGTTTTGGTTTTTATTGTCTTTTTAATGTCTTGCCGTGACATCTGATCTAAGACATATCATAGATCCTGATTGTACAGTATATTCTGAAAAATATTAACAAGGCTTAATGATTATTGCTATAAATTAAAAAAAAATTATTCTATTAAATTATCCTAGCAACCATTTTTATTAGTTGTGAAAAGTCTGTCTATAATAAAAATGGTTGCTTAACTATTGTCATAAAATTAAAATTTGTTTAAAATGTAACATAAACCTAAAGTTTAGGTTATGATTACCAGTAAAATAAACAGAGTTAAATGAGTGTACGTGTGTAACCTGTGTGTTTGTAGGTGTTATTTAATTGGGCTTCTTGGAACGTCATATTTGCTTCTTCTTAAAAAGTAATTACATTCACAAAAATACTAATTCAACAGGATACATACACCCTGATGTTTATAGCAGTATTATCTATCATAGCCAAATTATGGAAACAGCCCAAGTGTCTATGGATTCTTGAATGGATAAAGAAGATTTTTTTAAAATGTTTATTTATTTATTTTTGAAAGAGAGAGAGAGAGAGAGAGGGGGGGCACATGTAAGCAGGGAAAGGGCAAAGAGAGGGAGAGAGAATATCCCAAGCAAGGCTGTATCCCATGAACTATGGAATCATGACCTGAGCTGAAATCAAGAGTTGAATGCTTAACTGAATGAGCTACACAGGCATCCCAAGATGATGTGAAGATGTTTAACACACATTCACACACACACACACACACACACACACACACACACAGGAATATTTCTCAGCCATAAAAAAGAATGAAATATTGCTATTGCAACAAGATGGATGGAGCTAGAGAGTATTATGCTAAGCAAAATAAGTCAGTCAGAGAACAACGAATATCATATGATTTCACTCATATGTGGAATTTGAGAAACAAAACAAACGAGCATAGGATAAAAAAAAAGAGAGAGAAGGAGGCAACTCAACAAATGCACTCTTTAATAGACAGAACAAACTGATGGTTACCAGAGGATATAGGGACGGGGATTAAGGAGTGCATTTGTGATGAACACTGGAATCACTATACCTTACATGTGAAACTAATATTACATTATGTGTTAACTAAGTACAATTTAAATAAAAACTGTAAAAATAATTACATTAACATGTTTTTTTTTTCCTTTTAAATATTTAAGGAAACAAAGAATTTTTTTTCTTTTTAAGACAATTAACAGAAATATTTAGAATAGGAGGGAAGGTCACAAACATGTGATTTGATAAGTTAATACATAGTACACCCAAATATATAGTAGGTGCTCCCTGGTACCTTTGTGTTCTTTGATTAAAAAAAAAAAAAAAAGAAATAAAAAAAATTCAGTCTCACTAATGTTCAGATTACCTATCTAGAAATATCCCGTTGTTGAAAAAAATCAAGCTTATATATGGTAACGTTAATTATATAATCTGTATAGTTAGCCCATATGAATCAAGTTCACTATTTTCTTTTTATTTTTCAGTTAAAATGATGCTATTTATTTATTTATTTATAAATATAATTTATTGTCAAGTTAGCTACCATAGAGTGTATAGAGTGTGCTCTTGGCTTCGGGAGTAGATTCTCATTATTCATTACTTACATGCAACACCCAGTGCTCATCCCAACAAATGCCCTCCTCAATACCTATCACCCATTTACCCCTCTCCCCCATTCCCCCCATCAACCCTCAGTTTGTTCTTCGTATTTAACAGTCTCTTATGGTTTGCCTCCCTCTCTGTTTGAAACTATTTTTGCACTTCCCTTCCCCCTTGGTCCACATATGAGTGAAAACAAATGATATCTGTCTTTCTCTGAATGAGTTATTTCACTTAGCATAATACCCTCGATTTTCATCCATGTTGTTGCAAATGACAGGATTTCATCCTTTCCCATTGGCAAGTAGTATTCCATTGTATATATAAACCACGTGTTCTTTATCCATTCATCAGCTGATGGACATTTTGGCTCTTTCCATAATTTGGCTACTGTTGAAAGCACTGTTATATACATCGGGGTGCATGTGTCCCTATGAATCAGCACTCCTGTGTCCTTTGGATAAATTCCTAGTAGTGCTATTGCTGAGTAGCAAGGTGATACTATTTTTAATTTTTTGACAAACCTCCACACTGTTTTCCAGAGAGCTGCATCAGTTTGCATTCCCGCTAACAGTGCAAGAGGGTTCCCGTTTCTCCACATCCCCACCAACATCTGTTGTTTCCTAAGTTGTTAATTTTAGTCACTCTGACTGGTATGAGGTGGTTTCTCAATGTGGTTTTGATTTGTATTTCCCTGATGATGAGTGATTTTGAGCACCTTTTCATGTGTCTGTTGGCCATCTGGATGTCTTCTTTGGAAATGTGTCTATTCATATCTTCTGCCCATTACTTCACTGGATTATTTGTTTTTTGGGTGTTGAGTTTGGTAAGTTCTTTACAGATTTTGGATACTAACCCTTTATCTGATTTGTCATTTACAAATATCTTCTCCCATTCTGTCAGTTGCCTTTTAGTTTTGTTGATTGTTTCCTTTGAAGTGCAGAAGCTTTTTACCTTGCTGAGGTCATTTTTCCTTTTATTTCCCTTGCCTTCAGAGACCTGTCAAGTAAGAATTTTCTGTGGCAAGGTCAAGAGGCTGTTTTCCGTTTTCTCCTGTAGGGTTTTGGTGTTTTCCTCTCTCACATTTAGGTCTTTCATCCATTTTGAGTTTATTTTTGTGTATGATGTAAGAAAGTTGTCCAGTTTCATTGTCCTGCATGTTGCTGTCCAGTTCTCTGAGCACCATTTACTAAAAAGACCGTCCTTTTTACACTGGCTACTCTTCCCAGATTTGTCAAAAATTAGTTGGCCATACATTTGTGGGTCCAATTCTGGGTTCTCTATTCTATTGGTTGATGCATTGGTTTTCTTTTTCCTTCTGCTTTGGTTTTCTTTTTCAACACTACTTTGGCAATTTGAGGTCTTCTGTGGTCCCACACAAATTTTAGGATTGTTTGTTCTGGCTCTGAGAAGAATGCTGGTGCAATTTTGATTGGGAATGCATTGAATGTGTGGATTGCTTTGGGTAGTATTGACATTTTAACAGTGTTTGTTCTTCCAATCCATGACCATGGGATGTTTTTCCATTTATTTGTGTCTTCTTCAATTTCTCTCATAAGTTTTCTACGGTTTTCAGCATACAGAATTTTACATCTTGGGTTAGATTTATTCCTAGGTATTTTACGATTCTTGGTGCAATTGTGAATGGGATCAGTTTCTTTATTTGACTTTCTGTTGCCTCATTATTAGTGTATAAGAATGCAACTGATTTCTGTACATTAATTTTGTGTCCTGTGACTTTGATGAATTCATGTATCAGTTCTGGCAGATTTTGGTGGAGTCTATTGGGTTTTCCATGTATAACATCATGTCATCTACAAAAAGTGAAAGCTTGACTTCATCTTTGCCAATATTGATGCCTTTGATTTCCTTTTGTTGTCTGATTTGTGATGCTAGAACTTCCAACACTATGTTAAACAACAGTGGTGAGACTGGACATCCTTGTCGTGTTCCTGATCTCAGGGGGAAGACTCTCAGTTTTTCCCCATCAAGGATGATATTAGCTGTAGGCTTTTCATATATGGCTTTTATAATGTTTAAGTATATTCCTTCTATCTCGACTTTCTTAAGGGTTTTTATTAAGAAAAGATGCTGCATTTTGTTAAAAGCTTTTTTTGCATCTATTGATAGAATCATTTTCTTTCTTTATTATGTGATGTATCACATTGATTGATTTGCAAATATTGAACCAGCCTTGCATCCCAGGAATGAATCTGACATGATCATGGTGAATAATTCTCTTAATATACTGTTGAATTTGATTTGCTAGGATCAGGTTGAAAATTTCTGCATCTGTGTTCATCAGGGATATTGGCCTAAAATTCTCCTTTTTAGTGGGGTCCCTGTCTTGTTTGGGAATCAATGTAATGCTAGCTTCATAAAATGAGTTTGGGAGATTTCTTCCATTTCTATTTTTTGGAACACCTTGAGAAGAATAGGTATTGACTCTGCTTTCAATGTCTTGTAGAGTTTCCCTGTGAAGCCTTCTGGCCCAGGACTCTTATTTGTTGGGATATTTTTGATATATGATTCAACTTCTTGGCTGGTTATGAGTCTGTTCAAGTTTTTTATTTCTTCCCATTTGAGTTTTGGAAGTTTGTGGGTGTCTAGGAATTATTCCATTTATTTCAGGTTGTCCAGTTTGTTGGCATATAATTATTCATACTATTCTCTAATAATTGTATTTCTGTGGTGTTGGTTGTGATCTCTATTTTTTCATCCATGATTTGATCTGTTTAGTTTCTCTCTCTTTTCTTTTTGAGAAGTCTGGCTAGGGGTTTATCAATTTTATTTATTCTTTCAAAAAACCAGCTCTTAGATTCATTGATCTGCTCCACCTGTGTTTTTGGATTGTATATTTTATTTATTGCTGCTTTATCCTTTATTATTTCTCTTTTTCTGCTGGCTTTGGGGTTTCTTTGCCATTCTGCTTCTAGTTCCTTTAGGTGTGAGGTTAATTTTTGTATTTGAGATTTTTCTTATTTCTTGAGATAAGCCTGGATTGCAATGTATTTTCCTCTTATGACTGCCTTTGCTGCATCCTAAAGGATTTGGACTATAGCATTTTCATTTTCACTTGCTTCCATATATTTTTTTAATTTATTCTTTAATTGCCTGATTGATCCATTTGTTTTTTTTTAATTTTTTTTAATGTTTATTTATTTTTGAGACAGAGAGAGACAGAGCATGAACGGGGGAGGGGCAGAGAGAGAGGGAGACACAGAATCTGAAGCAGGCTCCAGGCTCTGAGCTGTGAGCACAGAGCCCGACATGGGGCTCGAACTCACAGACTGGGAGATCATGACCTGAGCCGATGTCGGACGCTTAACCGATTGAGCCACCCAGGCACCCTGATCCATTTGTTCTTTAGTAGGATGTTCTTTAACCTCGATACATTTGAAGGCTTTCCAAATTTTTTCTTGTGGTTGATTTCAAGTTTCAAAGCGTTGTGATCTGAAAATATAAATGGTATGAACTCAATTATTTTATATTGATTGAGGGCTCATTTGTGACCCAGCTTGTGATCTATCTTGGAGAATGTGCACTGAAGAAGAATGTGTATTCTGCTGCTTTGGGATGAAAATTTCTGAATATGTCTGTCAAGTCTATCTGGTCCAGTGTATCATTCAAGGCCATTGTTTCTTTATTGATTTGCTGCCTAGTTGCTTATGTTTGTGATTAAGTCATTTGTACATTTGGATTCTTTCAAGTTGGAGGCATTTACAATTTTTAGCTCTTCTTGATGGATAGACCCCATAAATATGATATAATACCCTTTGTCTCTTGTTACAGTATTTAATTTAAAATCTAGTTTTCTGATATAGGTATGGCTACTTCAGCTTTCTTTTGATTTTCATTAGCATGATAGATGGTTCTCCATCCCCTCACTTTCAATCTGAATGTGTCGTCAGGTCTAAAATAAGTCTCTTATAGACAGCATATAGATGGATCTTGGTTTTTTACCCATTCTGATACCCTATGTCTTTTGATTGGGGCACATAGTCCATTTACATAGAGTTATTATTGAAATATATGGATTTAGTGTCACTGTGTTATTGCAAGTTTCATGCTTTTGGTGATGTCTCTGGTCCTTTGTAGTCTTTGTAGCATTCCACGCACAGAGTCCCCCTTAGAATCTCTTGCAGGGCTGGTTTAGTGGTCATAAACTCCTTCAGTTTTTGTTTGTCTGGGAAAGTCTATCTCTCCTTCTATTCTGAATGACAGCCTTGCTGGAAAAGATTCTTGGTTGTATATTTTTCCTTTTTAGCACATTGAATATTTCCTGCCACTCCCTTCTGGCCTTCCAAGTTTCAGTGGACAGGTCTGCTACTACCTTTATGTGTCTACCCTTATAGGTTAAGTCCCATTTGCCCCTAGCTGCTTTCAGAATTCTCTCATTATCTTTGTATGTTGGCAGTTTCAGAATGATATGCTAAGATGAAGACCAATTTTTATTGAATTTGAAGGGATTTCTGTGTGCTTCCTGGATTTGGATGTCTGATTCCTCTCCCAGTTTTGGAAATTCTCAGCTATAATTTGTTCAAGTAAACCTTCTGACCCTTTTTCTCTCTCTTCTTTTTCTTGAATTCCTGTGATGTGGATATTATTATGTTTCATTGAATCACTTAGTTCTCTAATTCTCCCCTCATGGTCTAATATATTCTTACCTCTCTTTTTCTCAGCTTCATCATTTTCTATAATTTTATCTTCTATTTCACTTATTCTCCCCTCTGCTTCCTCCACCCTTGCTGTCACTGCATCAGTACATTTTGTACCTCATTAACAGCATTTCTTAATTTGTCATAACTATTTCTCAGGTCCTTGATCTCTGCAACAGTAGATTCTCTGCTGTCTTCTATGCTTTTCTCAAGTCTGTCTATTAATCTTATGACTTTTATTCTAAATTCTTGATCAGATGTATTGTTTATATCTATTTGGAGCAATTTTATAGCTGTCATTTCTTCCTGGAATTTCTTTTCAGGAGAATTCCATTTCATCATTTTGGCTAGTTTTCTGTCCTTTAGGTGTTTTTTTTTTTTATTTTTTATTTTTTAATGCTTATTTACTTTTGAGAGAGAGACAGAGACAGAGACGGAGCATGAGTGAGAGAAGAAGCAAAGATAGAGGGAGAAACACAATCCAAAGCCAGCTTCAGGCTCTCAGCTGTCAGGCCAATGCCCAATATGGGGCTTGAACTCACAGACTATGAGATAATGACCTGACCCAAAGTTGGACACTTAGCCAACTGAGCCACCCAGGGGGCCCCTGTTCTTTATGTGTTTTAAAAGCATGTTTTGTATCCTGCACTTGCAAGCACTACTATACTAAAAAGGGGCCATACACTGTCCAGGGCCTGGCCCTTCAGGAGGTGCTTTTGTAGTGTGTGCTGTGCTCTCCATTGTTGTGACTCTGGTTACTTCATCTCCCTATTCTTAGTGGTGGTTTGGGCCTTCCACCAGGTGTGCTTTGATTTGTTCATTGAAGTAGCCCTAGAAAAAAATCAAAAAGGGGGTGGTGGTTGTGGAAAAAGCCTTATACCATACTAAGAGAGAAATGACAGGGGCAGGGAAAAAGAAAAGAAAAAAAACTGACCAGGCAGAGAATCCAAGAAACTATATGGCTTAATTCAGAGAGAGAGAGGAAAATAAAGAAGATGGAGATATAGAAGAGGTGTAAAATGAATAGATTAAAAATGTCTCCTTAAACAAACCAACAACTAGAATAGAGAAAGGAAGAAACAAGAGGAAGGAAAGAAAAAATATATATATATATATATGTGTGTGTGTGTGTGTGTGTGTGTGTGTGTGTGTATACATGGTAAGAATTCACCAAGAATCAAATCAGAAAATGTAAAAACACTGCACCGATATCTGATGGTGCCTTGGAACTGGGGGTTGTGTTGGTCTGGAGGAGGGGCCATCTGTTTCAGTCAGTGCCAATCTCTCTCTGGCAGATACACAGTTACCAGGCACAGAAGGGAGTGGTTGGGTGTAGTCAGGTCCCTCCTCCACTTTGAGCCTGCTGTCCAGTTCCCTGAAGCCCCACCTTTTTGGTGATTGGGAGAAAAATGGCGACACCCCAGTCTCTGCTCTCCGGACTGGGTGTCCCAGACCACTCTGCTCAGACCATCCTCCCAGTGCAGTGCTGGCACTAGTAGGCCTGTTTGTCCTGCTCCATAGTCTCCTGCACAGCCAAGTGATGGAATTCAAACCCCGATATCTTAAAGAATCTGCTCTGTGTGACCCAGTTCAGGGTTAGTGTCACTTTGCCCAGCCGACAAAGGGCCTCTGGCTGGCAGGTGCCTGCAGGGTCTTTTATCCTTGGAGCAGCTCTATATATTCTTCCCATAACACTCAAAGGAAGGGACTGATGATTTCTCTGACTGACTCTGAGCAAGCTACTGAGCTCTGGGCTGGCTACCCCTCCCCCCACCCCAAGGTTGTGTACAAGGTGGCAGGCCCCAGTCCAGGGAAAGTCTCTGGATTGCTACTCCTAAGGCTACTTGCAAGTTAGAAGTTGGTTCCTTCTCTGTGTTTTCTGTTCCCCAGTCCGTGGTCTGGGGAGGTTTTTCTCTTGTCTAAATACACTCCTACACTTCCCACTCCTACACTTCCACAGCCTCTCTGTCTCTTTCTTCTGTCTCTCAACAGAAGGGGATCCCTCCCCTTCATGCCTACACTGCCCATTTTATCTCTCTCAATTCACAATCATGCACCTATGGCCCTCCAAGTTGTTCCGGTGGTCCTCTGGAGATGTTTCTGTCACTTTGTAGCCCAAATTCCTGGAATTCCAAGTCTTCTGGCCCAAATATTGCTGTGTTTGAGGGACGAGGGAATTTTAGGTCTCCCTACTTCTCCATGTTGACTCCTCAAGTTCACTGTTTTCTTTACCTGAATATAACTTTGTCCATTTCACCACTGTGACTCTCTGAAAAATCACTTTTTCAAACTTTTCACATTTTTAAGCTTCACTAATTTCTAATCTCTTATAATTTATAGTTTAGAGACCAATTACTTAAACCTGATTTGCTGATATTGTTAACAAAGATCAAAATTAATGTTTCTTTGAAGCCCTTTTTAACCACATGCAAGCACAGCAGAAATCCAATTACATCTAAATTGTTCATACAATGTTGAATTTGAAAGGTGTTAATGACATAAAATGGTTTTGGTCAATCTACCATCTTATTAATGAATAACTTTCAGCTCAGAGAGAATGAGATAAAAAATGCATCAATATCAAAAGCAGAAATTGAACCCTGGCATATTTTATCTATTAAATAGAATGTATGTCTCGTAGACTGTTTAGCAAGCTATTTTAGTTTAATGTGGTTATAATTGCTTAAATATAATAAAGCATTAATAAAACTTTTAATATACATAATTAAGAATTAAGTTTGTAGGCAGCTACATAACAGCCATATAACTTCACAATCTTCCATTCCATTTACTTTATTAAAACTTAAAAAACAAACAAACAAAGAAAACAACACTAATGCACTACTTGCAATCTATTTTAAATGGATATATTACTTCCTTTGTATGATTTATGGGTTTTTTTAAGTTGTGGAAATTTATTTTGAAAATAAAATTGATATTGCATATTGATCGAATCACTATATATTTTATTCCTCCAAATGCCTATAGTGAACACAGCTGATGAATCTTCTAATAATGACTCATTTTGCCCAATATATTTACTAAATGACTCATTTTTTTTAAACTAAGCTCTAGGTCCAACATGGGGCTTGAACGCATGACCCCATGATCAAGAGTCACAAGTTTTGTGTGTGTGTGTGTGTGTGTGTGTGTGTGTTTATTTTTGAGAGAGACAGAGTGTGAGTAGGGGAGGGGCAGAGAGAGAGGGAGACACAGAATCTGTAACAGGCTCCATGCTCTGAACTCTCAGCACAGAGCCTGTCATGGGGCTCAAACTCATGAACAGTGAAATCATGACCTGAGTCAAAGTCAGATGCTTAACCAACTGAGCCATGCAGGTACCCCAAGAGTCACAAGTACTTAATGGATCTATTCAGGCCCCCACTAAAAGACTCACTTGTGTTAGGGTAAATACAAACAAAACTAGAATAAGATATTAATTTTAAAATTAAATTTCCTTGAATTGTTATAAAAGTATACACATATAAAATCTATTATGTTCTGTAAATTATTTTGATTTGAATATATTCACTGTATTTATTTGGTTAAATATTCATAAGTTTAAAGAATTCTAAATAACAGTATATTTGTTTCTATGGGATTATTTAAGAATACACCTCAAATATCAATTACCAATATTTTTCAAAATTAGCTTATTGCATTATTAATACAGAGGTTAATGTTTCAAAGATTTTATTTTTTGTTATTTTTTTTTCAAAGTAAAACCATTCTCCCCATTAGAAACATAGGTTGTGTTATGTTACAGAGATTATTATTTAAATATTGGAGAAACTGCATTCCTGTTCCTTACAAAATCATGTGCTTTAGGTTTACATATTACATGACCTCTGTTGAATTACAAACCCTAGCTGATTTTCAGTTTTAATTTCGTTCAATGAAAGACATAATCATATATCATCAGTACAAGAGTGATTGTAGTTCGCTGTAGGTCAGTAATCTTTTTTTATTATTGATATCAAGATCCATATGGGTGAAACATGTAATGTCTAAGTCTCTCATTTTCTTCAACTTCTTCTGAATAATCTTTATATCTGTCCCTCCTCAGTTTTTGGCTCCCATAGTCACAACCTCTTCATAAGCAATACTTCATTTCCTCCACAACTTTAAATTTTGAGCTTCTCACTCTCCATTCACCACACCCTCCTTTTAACCTCAACTTTAACAATCCTTTGACTTCAGTGGCGTCTTCAATGCACTGATCCTGCTACTTTTCACTTCACATCAACTCTTCATGAGTTCTCTTAGCTTAAATTCCATGATAAATCATTGGATCATTCTATTGTACACACATAAACTTTACTACCATCTTACCTAAGGCCAATTTTCACTGAGTTGATGCTTACTCCTGCTCTTCGCTACTCTCAAGCAGGATTGCTGATATCTCCTAGGTCAGTCTCTCCTGTTTGCAAAGGTAACTGTCTCATTTTTCATCAAAATTCTCACACTTCTTTCCTATTCCTCACCCTCAAATGGCAGTCTTAATTCTTTCTCCATTGAAGATTTTACAGTAAAGGGAGTTCTTGTGATTATTCAAGTGGAATAGGTTTCCTGATATTCAATGGAAATTGGAGGATATCTACAACTAATTTATTTACTAATCAAATATTATTTGTCTATTGCCTTATCACTTGAAACTTACAACTCTTTTCTTAATTAGTTACTTTCATTTTTGTTGTTGTTTTAGTTTTGCTTTTTGATCATTTACTTTCCCGTATTGCGCTAGATATAGGTGATTCAAGAATAATTAAGATACTATTTTAAATCAAGAAGTTTATTTTAACTTGAAGCTTATTGGTTTCAAATGTAATTCATTTTTAGTAGTTTTGAACAAACTTATGTGTAAAATATATGTGTTTATGTGTGTGTTTTTATTGTGTGGAGGGGGTGGGTATGTATCTATGTATCTATGTATCTATGTATCTATCTATGTATCTATCTATCTATCATCTATTATTATCTTTTTATAGTCCATCTACTTGGTCCTCTGTTCCATAAAGGATCTGAGACAGGTATCAAAACAGAAGGAAAGTAGTTAGCAACACAAAGTATTTCAACCTTCACAAGGTGCATAATAGTTTACTAGGCTCATGAAATTCCCTGGGGGCTAGGACATCTGTTAGGGCTGAATGCCAGTGGTCTGTGAAGCTCTCAGGACCAATAGGGAATACAAATCAAAACTGTTCAAAGAATGTTTTTCTTACTGCCATTTACCAAGAGTTTTACAGAATATTTAATGGCTATTTAATCTGAGCTGAAATGAGAAATTAGCATTTGCTTTCTAACCACATCTGTTGATAAGTAAGGGCACAATGCAGTCCAGAAGCCATTCATTGCTACATATTTCCTAGTGCCCATTTTGTCTGACATCTGTAACTACTTCAATATGGCACAGCACATACAAAAGACAAAGTACTGCAGCCATGATGAATAAAGTGAATAAGAACAGTCTATTTTCAGTGAAATAAATAATGTTTCCCATGATCTTAAAAAGTGAAATATGCTGCCTCCTTCCCTCCAATCCGCTCTCCATTTGGCTAAATTTATTTCATTATTCCTTAAGAATGAATAAGGGATTTGGCACTGATTTTTGACAGTCTATGAAGAAACTTTTTAAATTATATTATTGTAAAGTTAGCATGACCAATAGTAGATTCAGCAATTTAAGTGAATATTAGCTAATTTCTTAAACAGCAATTCTCTTGTCTCTTTTTTTGTTTTGTTTTGTTTCATCATTAACTCTTCTAGCAATTTAATTTCAATTCTAACTCGCTTTTTGAATGTAGATATACATTCTGCTAAAGGCTTTTTCTATCTCTTCTTAGATAATGACTTACAAATCTCAATTTGGTAGAGTATATTATTCTGTAAAATTCAACTCATAATTCTTGCTTCTGGTTGTTTCCCAAGGCATGGACTTCAGTATTTACAAACTTTTTATTTTCTGTTTTTTAGAAGTATTTACAAGATGACTGTTTTGTTCTTTTTTTTTCTTTTTTTTTTCTTTTCTTTTTCTTTTTTTTTTTTCCAGAAGATATCCTGAACAACTCCCATTTACTGTAGTTCTTGGTCTAATATACCTGCTATATTTGAGTAAGGAACATTGTTGGAAGAACTCCATTTCTCATGACATGTACACACATTTAATCTGCAATAAAGGTATAAAAGTTGAAAATATTTTGAGCACTGCAGTACTAGAACTCAGTGCATCCCTTTAACTTTATATTAACCAATTGAGTTTTGAATATTGCACTATAGATCTTATTTCATGTATATATCATACTTATAGATATTTTAGTTCTCATATGCCCTGTTAATGCCTACAATGAACCGTTCAGGAAAAATTATATATATATATATATATATATATATATACACACACACACACACACACAACACACACATACATATATATATTCAATATACATTATTTACACACACAATTTATTATATAAATCATATATATAATGTGTGTGTGTGTGTGTGTGTGTGTGTGAGTGTGTGTGTGTATAATCTTTGGTATTCCAACCACCCAATGAAAAATATTAACACCTTGGTGAAACACAGATTCTAAATGAATTTGTAATATTCTTGTAAAATTTTTGTAAATATCCACAAGAGTATTTACTTTGTAACTAAACATAAAGTGTTGGAAATATTGTAGAAATTACAACTATGTGAAATGAAAAAATAGATGTAGAAGACACTACAAGTTTCCTATTGAAAAAATATTTTTTAATTATTTCCTAGCAGAACCTCATTTTCCTTTCTTCTTGGCCCCAGCACTGGCTCAGAGAGGGCCACCACTGCATTCGGCAGCCGCTCTGGCACTTGCATATGAAGTAGCAGTGGTACTCCCAGGACATCATGACCACAGAGTGGCCTCTCAGGAATTGCATTTAGAATGTAGAGAGCTGCAACAAATTTTGTTCTCATGCTATAAAAATTTACAACTAATTTCATATTTGATGATGAAAGACTGTATGCTTTTCCTCTAGCTTAATAGCAAGCTTAGTAGCATTCAGTTGAACATTTTACTGGCAGTAATAGTGAAAGATTAAAAAGGAAGAAAAGAAGAACTGTTGTTTTTACAGACAGCATGATTGGTTGTATTTAAATTCTAAAAAGTCTATAAAAATTTCTACTTTAGGGGCACTTGGGTGCTCAGTCAGTTAAGCATCTGACTTTGGCGCGGGTCATAATCTCAGTGTGTGAGATCCAGCCCCACGTCGGGCTCTATGTTGACAGAGTGGAGTATGCTTGGGATTCTCTCTCTCCATTTCTCTCTGCCCCTCTCCCACTTGCACAATCTCTCTCTCTCTCTCTCAAAATAAATAAATAGACATTAAAAATATCCTATTTGGGGGGCTCGTGGGTTACTTCTCCAAATTATTTTCTTCATTTTCAGACTGTATGACACTTCTAGGTCTTTTTCTCTTCCATGTGTGTTTTATAATCTTATAAAAAAAAACAAAACTAAAAGAAACAACTTAAATTTTTATTGAGATTACATTAAATATATAGCTCAATTCACAACTTAACAATATTGTGTATTGTGTCTTTTGCTCAATGCACTTCATATATTTCTATTACAGTTCCTTTATTTTTTCCATCAACAGTTTTGAATTTCAACATGTATATCTTGTGCATGTTTTGTTAGATTTATTTCTAAGTATTTCATTTTTACTGATATTTAAATTTAATATACATATATAAATTTAGTATATGTAATAAATTTAGTATACATATTTGCATTTTCTAAATGTTGGCTCCTAGCTTATATAAATACAATTTAATTTTATATATTGAATTTGATTCTTGGACCTTGCTAAATTCACTTATTTAAAAATGGGATTTTTTAAATGTTTATTTATTATTTTTGAGAGAGAGACAGACTGCAAGTAGGGAAAGGAAGAGAGAGGGGGAGACACAGAATCTGAATCACCTCTAGGCTCTGAGCTGTCAGCACACAGCCCAATGTGGAGTTCAAACTCACGAACTGCAAGATCATGACCCTAGCCGAAGTTGGGTGCTCAACCGACTGAGCCACCTGAGGGCCCCTCAAAAATTCTAATTCAATAAGACAAAAGTCAATGACTCAGTTAAAAATAGATAAATAAGGGGCGCCTGGGTGGCGCAGTCGGTTAAGCGTCCGACTTCAGCCAGGTCACGATCTCGCGGTCCGTGAGTTCGAGCCCCGCGTCAGGCTCTGGGCTGATGGCTCAGAGCCTGGAGCCTGTTTCCGATTCTGTGTCTCCCTCTCTCTCTGCCCCTCCCTCGTTCATGCTCTGTCTCTCTCTGTCCCAAAAATAAATAAATGTTGAAAAAAAATTTAAAAAAAATAGATAAATAATTTGAACAATCATTTTATCTAAGAAGAAGTATGAATATCAATTGATACCTGAAGAGGGATTCAAAATTGTTCATTATTAAATAAATGCAATTTATCTTCCCAAATATGCATCTCTCCAGCTTCCACTGCAGTTAGTGTGTTAAGAGGGGGGTGTGTAGAACCTTTTGGGAAAGCATTTGTTTCCTGATAAAATAACTTGACATAAAGGCTTTTGATGCCTCTGCCCTTGTCTTTGTCTCCCTTAGAAATACTTGTAAGAGGACATGATATTTGGAATTTAGAGTCTTCTTGTACCCATGAGAAAATAATAGTTAATAATAATAATAACAACAACAATAACAAAACCAGGGACAACAAGCAAACATGTTATGGTAGGTGGTAGGGAATGTTAGCAAGAGATTAGGTCTTGCAACATGAAATGGAATCTTCTCCAGACTTGCTATGTGACCTACTATTAATCAGGGTAGCTGGCCACTGCAGTCAAACAATACTAATGTGGGAAAATGATAATCTGATGAAGGAGCAAATGCTAGAAGAGGATGTTCCTATACGTCTGACTCGAAATATCACTGTCCTTTTTTTAACATGGAAGCACTAAGTGAGACAAACGTGGGTCTTAATGTGCACAGATGTAACATGGTAACAGGTTTCAAACTGTACTATAAATAAGGACAGCTGTGTGCATTAACATAAATAACTGTGGTGGCCCATGCTGTTGTCATGTCGATGGACATCTAGACTTAAATCTTTACTCATTTAATTCACTTTAATCTTAAATTTTTCCTGAGGTTTTACCCTTTCTTTTCTTCCCTGGTCTTCATTATCATCCCTATTCTTCTAACACCTTTGACATTTATAATGTATTTAAAGTTAACAAGATGCCTATTGTAGGAAAGGGGTTGAGGGGAGCCAAACAAGTTTTTCACATGCCTCTCTCTTAACAAAAATAAATATTATTCAGTGTGTTCTGAATATTCAAAAAAGAAACAGACTAACTTATTAACTTGTAAGTAGGGTACAACAAAAGGTCAGAAACTTCAGTATTGACAGATTTTGTAGTCCCACATGATTTCCAGGTCAGATCACCTAAGCAGATAAACAACAAGGAAACAATGGCTTTGAATGACACACTGGGCCAAAATGGACTTAGCAGATATATTCAGAACATTTCATCCTAAAGCAGCAAAATATATATTCTATTCAAGTACACATGGAATATTCTCCAGAATAGATCACACATTGGGTCACAAATCAGCCTTCAACAGGTACAAAAATATCAAGTTCATAATATGCATATTTTTAAGATCACAGTGTCATGAAATTTGAAATCAACCACAAGAAAAACATTTGGAAATCCTCAAATACATGGAGGTTAAAGAACATCCTACTAAAGAAAGAATGGGTTCATCAGGAATTTAAGAAGAAATAAAAATAATACATGGAAGCAAATGAAAATTAAAACACGACATCCCCAAATCTTTGGGATGCAGCAAAGGCCGTCTTAAGAGGAAAATACATTGCAATTCAGGCCTATCTCAAGAATCAAGGAAGGTCCAAAATACACAACCTAACCTTACACCTAAAGGAGCTAGAAAAGGAACAGCAAATAAAGCCTAAAGCCAGCAAGAGAAAGGAAATAATAAAGATTAGAGCAGAAATAAGTGATATAGAAACAAACAAACAAACAAAACAGTAGAACAGATAAATGAAACTAAAAGCTAGTTTTTTGAAAGAGTTAACAAAAATGACAAGTCCCTAGCCAGACTTTCAAAAAGTAAAGAGAGGACCCAAAAGGATAAAATCATGAATGAAAGAGGAGAGGTCACAACCAACACAACAGGAATACAAAAAATTATAAGAGAATGTTATGAAAAATTATATGTCAAAAAACTGGGCCAGCTGGAAGAAAAGGACAAATTCCTAGAAACTCACACACTACCAAAACTGAAACAGGAAGAAGTAGAAAATTTGAAAATTTCCTTAACCAGCAAAGTAATTTAATCAGTCATCAAAATCTCCCAAATCAAGAGTCCTGGGCCAGATGACTTCCCAGGAGAATTCTACCAGACGTTAAAAAAAATTAATACCTTTCCTTCTCAAACTGTCTCCCCCTCCAAAAAAAAAAAAAAAAAAAAAAAAAAATAGAAATTGAAGGAAAGCTTCCAAACTCATTCTATCAAGACAGCATTACCTTGATTCCAAAACCAGATAAAGACCCCACTAAAAAGGAGAATAACAGGGGGTCAATTTGCTTAATCAGGTGATTTTCCTCCTAACTTGACTATTTATAATAGAAATATTTCTTAACTGAGAAGGCAGAAATGAGAAAGGGTACTTGAAGGAGGATAGACATGATTAAAAGCAAGAACAGACGAGATGTGTGCTTGCTGTGGGCCCTAATGCGGTCTGCTCACACCTGCAATGGCCCAGGGACCCAAGGTGGCAAGAAAAAAAAAAGAAGAAGAAGAAGAAGAAGAAGAAGAGGAGAAGGGAGACAAATGAGCAACGAGGCATTGTGGAGAAAAGGGCACAAGAAAGAGGAGAAAAGGTGAATTCAACCACCTTATAACACAGACAAGAGCAATTCTATCAAGTAATATTATTATAACCCATATTTAATTTATAATATCTGCTACTTAAAGTGCTTTTTATCTATACAATCAATTACACAATTTTTACATGGGGAATATTGAAAGGAATGTTTCAAAAAACACGGAGATGAAAGTGAATGTGTTGGAAGTGAATGTCTTGAAATCTTTAGGATATGGCTTAATAAACCACAAAAGGGAAGTATTAATGACAGAAAACTTCCAAATGGTGTGTTTGTATAAACATATAACTGGTATACAGATGACTACTTCTGGAAGGAAACAGGCTAATGCAATTGTTCGTGTAATGTCAGCCCAAGGCACAGATGAGCAGTTTATTTTTATATATATCTCAGGGTATGATGATATGTTTTGTGATGATGGATCCTATCAGGTTTGTAAAGAAGACATTCTATGTCATTTTATTTATTTTAAAATATGTTGTGTTTTTCTTTATGAAAAATAATAGCCTCTGTCATTTGAGAACACCAGCTCTTCTGTGTGAACTTGAAAAAATTCATTAAGCCAATCAGGTGGGGTGGGCCAAATTGTGTCCCCAAATTGACAAGTTGAAATCCTAACTCCTAGTAACTGAGTTGTGACTGTGGTTGGATATAGGGTCTTTAGAGAGATAATGAAGTTAAAATAAAGTCTTTAGGGGGGACCTTAATCCAATTATAGCTGGTGTTCTTACAAAGAGAAGAAATTTGGAGGCAGACGTGCACAGAGGAAAGATGTGAAAATGCAGGGAGAAGACGGCCATCTACAAACCAAGGACACAGGCTTCAGAAGAAACCAAGCCTGCTGACACCATGACCTTGGGCTTTGAGCCTCCAGAACTGTGAAAGCACACATTTCTGTTATTTAGGCCACCCAGTCTATCATACTTTGTCCTGGCAAACCTATCAAGCTATTATAAAACATTAGTGATTTCATCAATGAGATAGGGAAGAAAATAACTTATAGGGGATATAAGCTAAAACGGCATTTTGTTTCTCTCTTTCTTTCTTTTTCTTTATGTCTCCATGACTTAAATCAAACCTGTGTTCTAGGTATGGATAGACAAAGTTAACTATGCACTATTTGTTCATTCTCACCAAATATGCTAACTGCAACTAAAATTGTGAACATATATTGCATATAATGAAACATGTTTTCCTTTAGAAGATCTGCTCTTTTATATTTTTATAATGATGATCAAAAAATATGCTAACTTACCTACACTGATTATATTCCCTAATACTGTGGAACCTAATATAATTCCAGGTTGAATTTCCGCTATCCTACATTAATATATATCCTTTTAATATTAATTATAATTTAAATATTGATATAGCAACATAAAAGGATATTTTACCAAAGGAGAATGTATTCATATGCTCATTTCTCAAACACAAGTTTTTTTTTTTTCTTTTTTTTTTTTTTTAATTTTTTTTTCAACGTTTTTTTATTTACTTTTGGGACAGAGAGAGACAGAGCATGAATGGGGGAGGGGCAGAGAGAGAGGGAGACACAGAATCGGAAACAGGCTCCAGGCTCTGAGCCATCAGCCCAGAGCCCGACGCGGGGCTCGAACTCACAGACCGCGAGATCGTGACCTGGCTGAAGTCGGACGCCCAACCGACTGCGCCACCCAGGCGCCCCTCAAACACAAGTTTTTTTTATTTCTCTAGAATCTACTATTTTTTTGTGTTCATATTTTCACATAATTTTAGAGTGTTTATAAACTCATACTGCTTCATTAGTGCTATTATTATTGGTTATTCACAGGAGTTATCTCATATGTCATTAATTACATAAATAAATATTCAATCATGTGAATATGCTATGTTTTACATAGCTTTTTCTATTATTGAGTGTGCAGATTAATTGAACAAATTCAATTAATTAATTAATATTTACTTATCTGTAATAAAACAATTTTTGAAGTAAAGTTTTCTTATTAATTACATAATGCTGCAATATGGCTTCTGTGAAGCGATTTGCTAAATACCTAGTCTATTAATTCTTGGCTTAGCTTTACAACTAAATTGATTTTAATTACAGGTCATATTTTAATGTAAATAATTGATTGTAGACAGAGATTAGAATGATAGCTAAAAATTGATGGTGTTAGTACTATTTTTTAGGATAAAGCTTGAAGAGCTTTCTTTAAATTTTTAATACGCATGATTTTCTTGAATAAACACACCATGAAACACATTTACAAATTTGAATTTTCTATAGAGGTACATTAACTCACATTACAAATTGCTAAGACAAAAATCACAGCACAGAAAATAAATTGTTTTTATAAAATAGAATTATATATTTAGTAGCCTCCTAGTGTATATACTGGGGAAAGTTGTAGTGCTGAGAGCTGCAATAAATATGTGCACTAACATGCATTAGATTTTGATGATCTCTTTGAAAGCAATTTCTGTTCTTTAAAGAAGGCTCTGCTTAATTATAAATTCAATTTCATACAAGTCACTGTGATTTTGATTCAATGTTCAATCCCACCTGACAATTTGCAATTATAACTTAACTCTCAAGGCTTATATATTCTGAGATATTAACCATTAAGGTTTATAGACACTAATGCCTGCAGTATGATGGTTTGTTCACAATCTCTGATATGCATTTGTATGGTAATATTAATTCTTAATAATAAAGGACTGCTGAGATTTGGCCAATTTCTGTTTATGTATCTCCTATAATGGTTTGTCAAATCGGGAATATAGCGATTTAAAGTTGTCTTTAAATCACTGGGCAAAGCAAATGTTATTCATTTTTTCTGTTCGATGCAGGGAGTTAAAACTTTTGCTTTTACATACTTTTAGTGACAGCTTTGTGCAATTCTTGAATCTTATATTTGTTTTCAATGTTCTCCAACATGAATGCTTCTGTTATTTTGAACAGTGACCTACAGATACATACACGTGATACGTGTCAAATTATTAATTTACTAAACAAGAAGTGTTTTAAGTTCAATGATTCTAAATGGTGATAGAACTACTGAAACTATCACAGTGATTGAGCAACAGTCAAGAGTAGCTAGGAAATATATTTAACTGGATAATGACATCACATTTCAAATGGATCTCTAAAACCATACTATTGACAACTAGGTTGCATGAAGGAATATCATAGTGCCAAGTGTTGAGATAACATAAAAATACTATTGACATCTTAACATGAATACAAATGGAAAATCATGTGCAATATACCTAAATATTTAAAAGTTATAAATCAAGCCACACACTGTTAAGTAAAATATATCATGTTGTCTTACCATGTCCTACCATATGTATCTGACAATTAGAAAAGTTTAAAATGAAAGATATATATAAAGTTATGGCATTTATGTAAGTGACAGTGTGCAGAATACCAGAGATGGTTGAATTTAGTACTAAAACATCTAGATGTTCTGTTGATGGACAGAGAGCTTTTGCATGAGCAAACTAAAAAACAAAACACAATTAATTTAAAATATTTTGTTCTAAGAGTCATTAAGTTTTATTGCAGAAAAATATTTAAGTTGTTAGAATTGAGCTTTTTACATAATTCAGATTTTACCGGCAAGAATGATTGCTGGGAGATAATCTTCCATAGGTCTCTTACACACTTTTGTAAGCAGAGGCACTGACTATCCTTTGTTTTGGACTGGTCTCAAGAATGTTTGTATAGTGAACAGCCTTGGAAAATAGTAGCATTCATGGGGTGCCTGGGTGGCTCAGTCGGTTGAGCGATCGACTTCAGCTAAGGTTATGATCTTGCAGTCCGTGAGTTCAAGCCCTGCGTCGGGCTCTGTGCTGACAGCTTGGAGCCTGGAGCCTGCTTCTGATTCTGTGTCTCCCTCTCTCTCTGCCCCTCCCAGACTCATGCTCTGTCTCTCTCTGTCTAAGAAATAAGTAAACATTAAAAAAAACACTTAAAAAAAAAAAAGAAAATAGTAGCATTCACTAAAGCAAAGGGCAATCATGCTTACACTCATTGTTAAAGATTGGGGTTTAGGAACTCACTGACCTTTTTTTGATACCCTGTGGGAAGCGGGGCTTGGGTAACCACCATAAAAATGTAAATTCTCTACAGCTATTGACATGAGTAATAAAATACTTTGGGTCTCTAACTCAGGAGTCTTCTAACAGAAACTATGAGACTTTGGCCAGCTAACAAATTAGTTCACAAGGAGGGCAAAATCTGTGAGCCTTTAAAGGCATGGGAAAATAATCTAGGTAATGAATAATAATATGTAAAATATGTTTACATTATTAAATAATAAAACATAAAATAGGAAGGTGTTAGGGTTCATTTTAAATAATTATATATCATTTTGCTATAATCAAGATTTTTTCATAAGATATAATTATTGGCAGTAATCACCAAAAGCATTAAATAATAATATGCACAATATGTTAACTCATAAATATATTGAGAAACATGTAAATATAAAATAAAAGATTAAAATTTTTGATTATTTCCATATTTGAGCAAATCTTGCTCAAAATTTTTAAAGTATTTGCTCAGATATGGAAGTTTAATGCCTTTTTTTTGCATGAGTTGAGGAGGAGCAGAGAGAGAGAAGGAGACACAGAATCCAAATCAGTCTCCAGGCTCTGAGCTGTCAGCACAGAGCCTGGCATGGGGTTTGAACTCACAAGCCACGAGATCATGACCTGAGCAGAAGTCAGATGCTTAACCGACTGAGCCACCCAGGTGCCCCTCCATTAAAGTTTAAATACAATTTCTAATTAATAATATTAAGTTGTAATATTCTGGATAGCTCTGCATAGTATTTTTAATTAGTTTAATAAATGTTTAATATTATTTTTATAATTATATGGGTCAATGTCCATATAATTTCCAATATGAAAACTGTTAGACTTTGTGCAATTTATGTTTAGAATACATGTATATGAATTTAAACATAATATATATTGATTACTAAAATATTCCTTTCTATTTGAGAAAGGGGACAAGAATAAGAAGTACAGAACCCCTCTGAAATATTCTTTTTTTGTAATTTTTCTTTACATTTATTTATTTATTTTGAGAAAGAGAGAGAGCGAGAGAGAGAGAGAACATGGATGGAGATGGGGCAGAGAGAGAGGGAGACAGCAAAACTCAAGCAGGCTCTGCACTGTCAGCGTGGAGCCCTTCGTCGGGCTTGATCCCACAAACCAGGAGCTCATGAGGTAAGCTGAAATCAAGAATCAGATGTTCAACCAACTGAGCCACCCAGGTGCCCTTGAAATGTTCTTAATCACCAGAATCAGTTGCTCAAGATTTGGAGGGTTAAGACTGGAGTTAAAATGTGGATCTACTTCCCTTTTCTCCTAATTTAGTTCCTGTGACAGAGTCTGTGCTTTTCTTCAACCTCCCTATGAAAGCTGACACTGGGCTTCCTAGGTTCGAAGTTTTTCATACCCCTCAAAGAGGTAAGATAGAAAAAAGGATGCCAATGTAGTTAAGTCCTAATGGAGCCAAGGATGTACATTTGACTCTGTCACATCTTCCTACTTATTTTGTATCAGGTCCTGGGCTCATAATGGAAAAGTGGATAGAAGTAACCAATCTGTGTGATGATCTTAGCTCTACTTAATTTCACGGCAGCTCTGACACTAGTCATCTAGACTTTTCTCTGACCCACTTACTCAGTAAAAGGTTTGGTTTGATTACTATTAAATGTATTTTGACCTGGCCTTGTGCCTGAATTTGGAACAACTGTAGTTTTAGGGGCTGTGCGACTTCCAAACTTTCTGTGGAATTGACTAAAACCTTGGTTATGACTGCGCTGCACCCAATGCCTCCTTCTGATTCGTCATTGCTTTCATACCCTTAGGGCAGTTGATCCTAAGGCTTTCTCCAATTAGTTTCCTGCAGGGAAATACAAATCTTAGAGTCTGTTCCTCAGAAAATCTCTACCTGAGAAAGTTGGTGCCTGACAAGGTCCAACAAAACAGACTCTAAAATGGGATTTTGGAGCTGATTAACCCTTATCCTATCATTGGTAGTAGATGTCATAATGACCTTGGCATATCATGTGCAATGGTTAATCTTCTTCTTCTTCCTCTCCTCCTCCTTCTCTTCCTCCTCCTTCTTCTTCTCATAGTGGTGAAGTTGCATGGAATGTACTGGTGGGTGATGGGTCGCTTTAGAGACGTTCAAATACAGTAGTAATTGCAAACACAATAAACACTGATGTACTGAAGAAATACAATAAAGTGCTGAGAATGGTTAATGGATTAAATGAGAGTCAATGAAGAAAGTCAGAGGGCCTCTTTCGCAGTGTATAAAAAGACTCTTATTTCCTAGAGCAGGGGGGTAGAAAGCTGATAATAAAACCTCACACTTAATTTTAAAAGCAGTAGAGCTCTAGAGAAGGGCTCTCATCTCTAGCTAGTAGTAGCCTTAATTGAAAGAAGTGAGATTCTTTGACATAGGATGGCAATATTTGGGTCAAACCACTTGAAAAGTCTTGAAACCTCCTAACAGATGAGCTCTCTGAACCTGCAGCAGTATACACCACTCCTTTCTGTCAGACTTGAAGATGATACGGAAGATAATGCTTGACAAGACACCCTACCCCGATATTTATGCTTGATCTTGGCCGAAACCCATAGAAAAAGTGAAATTACACCATAATCCAGCCAACAGTCTACATTCATTGTCTTGGCCTAATGCTATTGTAGCTGTTTTATCTTCTGTTAAAATATAGCCCAGAGGGACTGGGTATTCTCCAGACATTCTAAAGAACTAAATTGTATAAGCAAGGAGTAGCAAGTAAGCTGGAGGCAAGTAAGTTGGTAAGAAAGATGTGCTGTAATAGATGGGAAATAAATTTATGAAGCTCTCAGAATCTGAGACATAAGTAGTTTTTAGGTGTAGTCAGAGACTGGGGCATATCAGTATATCTGCTCCAAAGTAAAGGAGAAAATGGAATCTGGGTGGCTCAGTCAGTTAAACGTCTGGCTTCTGCTCCGGTCATGGTCTCATGTTTCATGAGTTTGAACCCCGAGTCAGGTTCTGTGCTGACAGCTCAGAGCCTGGAGCCTGGTTCAGATTCTGGGTCTCCCTCTCTCTCTGCCCCTCTCTGGCTCACTCTCTCTCTCTCTCTCAAAAATAAATAAACATTATTTTTTAATTAAAAAATAAAGGACAAGTTATTATATGTCACACTCTTACTGGTAAGAAGGAAGTATTATAATGCTTGGTAGACCTCCTCTGGGCGTAGCATATTTCACATCTTAGAACATTTCTCTCCCCCTTTTGTTGAGTAACACACAAAAGGCTAGAAGTTTTGAATGTGGCTAAGAGAAGTAGTTCATGGCAGTAGTGCAAATGGCATTGACAATTGGTCCAAACAATCTACAGTCCCCATGGTATTAAAGGTATCTTGGAAAATATAATGTATGGAGTTTGTGACAAGGTCCAACTGAGCAATCACAATTAAAACTCTAGAGGTTTTAAGCAATATTTTTCCACATGCAGCAGATAATTATGTACCATTTTACAAGCAGCTGCTGCATGCTCCTGGGCCTTGGTAGAGGTGGAACACTTGAAATGGAAGATCAATGATCATGAGATCGGAAATGTCCCACGGGGCGCCTGGGTGGCTCAGTCAGTTAAGTATACAACTTCAGCTCAGGTCATGATATCACACTTCATGAGTTCAAACCCCGTGTCGGGCTCTGTGCTGACAGCTCAGAGCCTGGAGCCTGCTTTGGATTCTGTGTCTCCCTATCTCACAGCCCCTCCCCTGCTCACGCTCTGTATCTTTCTGTCTCAAAAATAAATAAACATTAAAAAAAAAAAAAAAAAAACAGAAAAAGAAAAATAAAAGAAATGTCCCTCAGTGATTTCAGACTGTCAGGTTCACAAATACATAAACTAGGGCCACCCACACAATCCTTCATAATTTGAAATTGGGATATCTGGGACTGAACAAGAGCAGGCACAAAACACACACACACACACACACACACACACAAAATGTGTATGAGCAAGTGACCCTGACTCTAATGCCATCTACTGGTGTTGCACTGCACTCTTTCACTAAGACCAATGGCCAAATGATTGTGTACATTTTGACTTTTTGACTTGATGGCAGCAGCAGACAAGAAAAATGGCAGTCTTGTTGTATGGTCAGTGCATAGGCACAATCTAAAATGGACTGCTTTACATTATAGTCTCCCCTCTCAGAGACGGCTGTGACAGGCAGAAGAGAGAATTCCTTCCAGTGGACAGAGCTTTGAATGTATTTCTAGTGATCCACTTTGTGTAGAAAGAGAAAATGCTGATAAAAATACATATGGGCTCAAAGGCACTGGCAAATGGCTTGTCTTCTTGGTCTGAAACCCAGAAAGATTAGAAGACTGAAGCCATGTCAATCTGGGGAAGCAACATTTGGTTGACCTATGGGAGTGGACACATATTGTAAAGGCCTTTGTGTTTCATGGTAGCATCCAATGAAGGATAAACATTATTAGAGAGGCAATACTGAAAAAGTGTGCAAATGACTTAGCCAAATGGCCATGGCCATCCCAATACTAGTATGACGGGCACAGTTACAATGCAGCTATGATGCAAGGGGTAGAGGATGCACACTATAAATTGACCCAACACTATTCACTCATATACATGAAGACTGACCAAGCTACTGCTGCTGCTGCACATCTAATCTCCCAGAATGAGATCGATGCTGTGTCCCAGGTACAGCACTACCATATGAAGAGACCCAATGGCAAAACTTATTAACAAATTATTATGTTGTACTTCTTCCATTCTGTAAGACCAATGATATATCTTAAGTGGAAATGACACATATTCTGGAAGTTTTTTTGATTGTCCTGCTTATGTTTCCACAGGCAGCACAATTATCTAAGGATTTACAGCATCCTTGATTTTCCAAGATAGAATGCCATAGATTACAATGGGCCAAGAACTCACTTTACAGCAATGAGGTATATCTGTTGGCACATGAACATGGGATCTACAGATTTTATATATTGAACCATGAAGAAGATGCCAGCACGAAAGAGCAATTGTTTAGGTTTTGAAGACACAACTGTGGTACAGTTTGGAGACAATACACTGAAAGGATAGAATATCATTTTTCAGGGTGCATTATCCACCATAAATCAAATATAATGATACAGCATTATGTCATCAAGATGTGAGGTGAAAGCTTCACTTTAGGAACCAAAAGGTAGAAGGAGAAGCCTACAGTTCATGTCTCACTTGATTTTGGAGAATTTGTGCTTTTCTTTCTCATAACTCCAGGCTATACAAGTTTGAGGTCCTGATTTCTAAAGAGGAAATGTTTCCATAAGAAAATACAAGAAGAGTAAAATTACGCTTTAAGCTATGGCTTTCACTTAGTCACTCTGGGCTTCTTATGCTAAGAAATTAGCAGACAAGGAAAAGAGTCCTGCTCCTGGTAGGTACAATTGACCATGCTGATCTGAAGACTGGTAGGGTGTTGTCCAATAATGAGGGAGGACTTATTTCACCTAGCGTAATATCCTCAAGATTCTTCCATATTGTCCCACCCAGCAGGATTTCTTTAAAAGAAAACCTCAGTAATATTCCATTATACATTTATACCACATTTTCTTCATTCATTTATCCATCAATGGATATTTAAATGGGTTCCACATTTTGCCTAAAGAACAATGAGGCAATGAAAATGGGAGTGGAAATATCTCTGATATCCTGAAGTCAATATTTTTGGATAAATACCCAAAAGTAGATTGTTGAATCATATGGTATTTCTATTTCTAATTTTTTGAGGAATTTCCACACTCTTTTCCTTAAGAACTGTATTATGAAATAAGCCAGTCATGAAGGACAAATATTATTCTAATTATATGAGGCATCTAAAATAGTCAAACACAAAGTAGCAGAGGGTAGAATCTACCAGGGGCTAGAAGGAGGGGGAAATGGGGAGTTGCTATTCAAGTGGTACAGTTTCAGTTGTGCAAGATTACGTTCTAGAGACCTGCTAGGCAACATTGTGCCTATATGTAACGATATTGTATTGTACCCATAAAAATTTGTTAAGGGGGTAGATCTCATGTTAAAGTGTTCTAACCACATTAAAAAAGAAAAAAAAAGTGTGAAATAGAAAACAAATAAACACAGTTACTATCTTTGACATTTAGGTGAATTTACAGAGGAGCTCTCAGTATTACTTTGTTCAGTTTTGATAATAAATGAACAAGTGTAACATTCATAGACTGAAAAGGTCATAATGATAAGGCACTCAGATCCATCAAGGATAGGGATTCCGGGTCTCTCCATCAGGCAAGCTGCCCGGTAGTGATAGAAATCTGGAATGAGTACAAGAGAGAAAAGATGAACATCAGTTGTAGCCTCTAGCTTGTTTCCACTGCCAGTCCTCATGTCAATTTCCCTAAGGAAAGAGACCAAAAATTCTGAAGGTGCTCCTATCAGAATTATTCATATAAGAGATGCAGAGTAAAGCAGGAATGGATTATAATGCATGTTGCAGGGTTCCATTAAAATCTGCTCTTGAAGACTGAGGCGCTCTTCCCCAAGATGCTGGGAGCAGTGGAAGCTTGAGAGTTCATTGGAAGCTTGAGGAATTGCCTTTGGCTAAAAGAAACTCCCTCTCCAAGTTTACCCTATTGTCTTAGGACAGTGCATATTCAAGAACTGGATGCTTTGCCTGAATTCTGAAGAACCATGCCAGCTCCAGAGCTTTCCATGGGCTTCACTGACTGGTGCCTCAGTTGTGACCACATTGCAGTTTAAGTCCTGCCTTTGAGCAAGTCTATGACCTCCTGTCTCCAAGAAACTGCCTGCATGCAAATTTCCCTCCAGGAGTGTATTTCTGGAGAAGTCAACCCAAGACAGGTAACTTTGTAGAAGATAGAAGATTAAATTAGTTGAATGATTTGGTTAATTTTAAACCACAAGTCCCATTACATATACTCATTGTTTGTAGTTAATTGCTCCTGCAGTATTTTCCTTTGCAAAATGCTTTCATGTGGAAAAGGCATCAGCAACTTTATCCTTTATGTTTCAGGACTGATGCTAATTCTATGGCATTTGTTCTGTATTTCTACTTCCATAATTAATGGATAACTTGCCTTTGGGGATTTAGTATATTTTATCTCAATTTCTGTTCAACTGCTTGATTTAAGTTCTAACTGTAATTCCAAAGGATAAATGGAGTTGGTTGCTTGACAGTGAAGATTACTGTATTTACTACTTTTCCCTGACCAGAAGCAGACTGGATGAAATACCTTTGACTTTAAGTTGATTAATAATCACTCTTCCAGGTGTTCACATTATGGTATATTATAATATAGGGCAAGGGATTCTTCAAGAGTATTTATCAGTTTGGGATCCTAGTTACAAGCAAAAGAAAATAATTCTGCATATATAATCAGAAAGGGAATTTATCAAAAAGGCATCAAGTAGTGTACAGACACACACACACACACACACACACACACACACACACACACTTTCCTTGTTCTCAATTAATAACATTAAAAATGGGTACACAGTTTTTTTTTCCTATAATTGAAAATGTTTTATTTTAGCCTTTGTCATACATCTATCACACTTGCTCAAATCTGCCTTTGAAGCATAAAAGAAGCCTAGACAATATGTAAGCAAATTAACATGGCTATGTTCCAATAAAAGTTTATTTACAAAAATAGGTGACAAGCTGGATTTGTCCCAAGGCTTAGTTTATTGACCTCTGCACAAAGCAGTAAATTTATTCAACTTTCCATGTATGCTCATTTCCTCCCAACTCCTCATATTTTTAAATAATTCTATCAGAGCTATGCTGTCAGAACATAAGTCAATTACATATACTTCAATCACCATTAAGTCCATGTTTTTTCTGGATATATATATGTGTGTGTGTGTGTGTGTGTGTGTGTGTGTATCTATATATCTATATCTATATCTATATCTATATCTATATCTATATCTATACCTATATCTATATGCTAGTACCCCTCTAGCCTTTTGAAAAAGCTTTTCCAATCATATTTTGGTTCCTGGAGTTTCTACATAATCATAAAGGTTGTTTCATGATATTTATATTTGAAGATCTATACGATTACACACAGTATCCCTGGTTCACATTTTCTTTCACATTTATTTACTCCATTTTTTTTTTTTTTTTTTTTTTTTTTTTGCACAACATGTTGCCATCAAAATGCCTGACACTGATCTGATTTTCTACCTCTCTTTTTTTTTATTTTTTTAAAAAGTGTTTATTTATTTTAGAGAGGGACAGAGACAGAATGTGAGTGGGTTAGGGGCAGAGAGAGATGGAGACATAAAATCCGAAGCAGGCTCCAGGGTTCCGAGCTGTCAGCACAGAGCCTGACGCGGGGCTCAAACTCACAAGCTGTGAGATCATGACCTGAGCTGAAGTCGGATGCTCAACCAACTGAGCCACCCAAGCACCCCTGATTTTCTATCTCTTAAAAGTTACCTGGGTTTTTTTGCCTGTGTGGCTAAATTATTTCTTGTTATTTTTTTTATAGTCCAGTATTATTCCTAGATTTGACTCAGTGTTACCCATTTAGTGTCAATTTCCACAGTTAACAATGTGTATTTTAGAAGCTGCCCTATGTTTTCTTTTACTTTAATTTTTTTATTATGGTTTTTAGTAGATTTCTTACATTGTTTTGCCTTCTTTGAGAATTGCTATCCTCTGTACAATAAGTCTTCTTTACTTGTCTCCTGTATCTAAAATTTTCCTTCAAAAATTTTATATCTCTTCAAAATTTTGTTGCAATTATTTTTTTTATATCATATGTTTCTCTTCATATATTTCATTAGTCCACTCAAACTACCGTAACAAAATACCATAGACTGGGTGGCTTAAACAACAGAACTTTCTCACAGTTCTGGAGGCGGAAGTCGAAGATGAATGTGCTGACACAGTTCTCCTGAGGCCTCTCTCCTTGACTTGTGGGTGATGACCTTCTCACTGTGTCCTCACATGGTCTCTGCTCTGTGTACGTACATTGCTCGTGGCCCTTCCTTTTCTTATGAGCACGCCAATCTTACTGGGTTAGGGTACCACACTTAGGCTGTCATTTAGCCCTAATTACCTCTTTAAATGCTCCTTCTTGAAATACAGTCACACTGGGGTTAGGGCTTCAACATATGAATTGGTGGGGAGGGTGTGTAGGGGGGCATTGTACACTTCAGTCCATAACAACTACTTTCTAAGATGTCTGTTTATTCTTGTGTTACCTCCAGTTTGGTATCAATTTGTGAAATCTTTTCCTGGTATTACTATTTTTTTTTTTTTTTTCCTTGAGCAAACCAGCTACATTTTAACTTCCTCCTGTTGACCAGATATCTTATTTCTAAACATTACTAATTCTCACTTACATGTTTTTCATGTTTGTGTCATTTTCCTTATCGTTTAGCTCATTTTTTTAGTTTGCTTCTATATTTTGCCTTGTGCTTCCGATGTGTCTTCATTTTCTTCAAGGATGCTACTCACTTTTTTTTTTTTTTTTTTGCTCTTTTCTCTTGAAATATCATTGAGTAGAATTCAAAATCTAGTATCTTCTATTTCTCACGTTTAAGTGAATTGAACTTTTCCTGTACTCTTGGAAGAAATTTTCTGTTGGGGCCAAGATACAGCAGGGTAACTTCAAACCTTGTATCTGTAGTGTCCCTTCTATTCATGATCTCAAAAAGAAATTAAAATATCTTCTTATCATATATTTTATATTTGACTCCTCTGTTCTTCCTCCCATTTACTATCAAATATCTGCCTCTCCTTTAACCTCAGATTGCCTGCCTTGATCTATTTCTGTTCTATTATTCCCTGGGGTTTTTCCTGATAATGGGACTTAGTTCTTGTTCCATTTTTCTTTTTCCTTTTCTTTTTCTTCTTTCTTCCTTTCTTTCTTTCTTTCTTTCTTTCTTTCTTTCTTTCTTTCCTTCTTTCTATACACACACACACACGTATATACATACATATATATATGTATATACATATATACATATATATATGTATATATGTATATATACGTGTGTGTGTGTGTATGTATATACATTTCTGAAAGGTCTGTGGATGCAGGCAAACTCCTAGATCCTCTGAATGCACTGTAGCACTCTTGTAATCACTGTCCTCAGTTTATCTGCTGTTCACAGAAGAGCACTTGAGGGCTTCTATCTCTGTGACAATCCTCCTTTCAATGTGTGAACCAGTTGGTCATTGTTATCTGGTTCTTAGAACCAATGGAAGCCCCTTGTCTCTCCTCCTCTGGCTACTATTCCTTGGACTTTTATACATGCATCTCTCCTATCACTGGTTGTTTGGCCCCACTTGCGCTATTTATGGGATCTGTTACTTAGTTTCAGTGAAGTTTTTTTCTTCTTCCATCCTTGTTTCTCCCTTATCCCTGAGGGGATCGGGGCAGCTTGAAAAAGTACTGCACTGCCGCCTCCTTGTCAATAGCTATCGTGTATGCATTGTTGTAGGACTGTTCAGGATAGCTTTATCGTTCCTGGAGACTAAACTTTATACAGGTTTCTTCCTGACTCCAAGAACCTGACCTTTCTTTTTTTAGAGCATTTACTTTAGAAAACATGCAATTATAAACTCTTCCTCTGTTGCTTTGAGATATAAATCTTCTCCCAGCCTCTTGCCGGTTTTACAAACCAGGATTGTCTCTCAAGGAACAAGGAGTCATCCCTTTGAAAGGTAATCATCAAGGAAGATAGGGCACCTGTCTCCCAGTGTCTATGGGAGGGCAGGAGCCTAATTTTGATAAGTGCCAGTGAGCAAACACAATCTCATTAATCAATCCGAATGTCCTCCAGTACTTTGCCACCTCCCATTAACACATAAAAACTCTCTCATCTTTTACTTCAGTGGAGTTGAGTTCAAACTCTTTCTCTTATTGAAACAGTCTTGACTCATTACAATCGTCTTGAATAAAGTCTTCCATGCCTATTTAACTCAGTTCAGGAAATTTTCCTTTGACACAATTGGGCTAT
This sequence comes from Puma concolor, assembly GCF_028749965.1. Classification (NCBI taxonomy): domain Eukaryota; kingdom Metazoa; phylum Chordata; class Mammalia; order Carnivora; family Felidae; genus Puma; species Puma concolor. Next base: position 179,767,721 of record NC_141667.1, read on the forward strand.
AATTGACTCAACAATTATTGTATTATTAGATAGACAAGAAGTCAGAGATTGGGGTTGTTTGTTTCATTTTAATTTTGTTTTGTCTTGATTTCCATAAAATATAAAGCATATTTGAAAATATGTTCTTAAAGAAAATTGGTTTCTATGAGAAAAAACTGGAAATGCTGATTCAAAAAGTATATACTTTTAAAAGTGTGCTCACTATTAAAAGTTACTTTTCTAAAATTTCATAAAATTCTAATGTTAACGGCAATAACAAACACCCACAGCAACCTATGTACATGAGATGCACATGAGAGTACATCAATTCTGAATGCATTTCCAATAAGTTTGCTACACTTGTTAAGTCAAGTGGGAAAAAAGCAGCATCATTATTTAATTTGGAGGTCTTTAGCATGTATCTTAATATAGCCTTTTTGTGGGTGTTGTTCAAAGTAAGATGTGTGGCATATCAATTACTCAGTACCTGCTGTTACTGGTGATTAAGAGACAGACACTGTTCAAAGGAAATTGTCTTGTAATTACCACCAAAAAAAAAAAAAAAACAGGCAATCAACACAAGTATTGTCTTCTTATATTTTAAAGAGAGAGGGGACTAAATTAAACCATAGCCTTTCTTTGCACATCACAACTCATTTAACTGAAAACTGTTTTCGCAAACATCTGCCACCTAGGGTGATATCTCCCAGTGATGTTAGCTGTCCTTAAGTTTGTGAATATCTAACCTGATCTTTTAAAACCTTACATAATTTCAAAAAATTGCCAGAAAACAAATAGAGGAGATTATAAAGATTTTACTTATAATCAGTCTCTGAATTGATGTTTTTCAATACTTAGCATCTTGTTAGTTTGAGTCATTTTCAACACTAAGGTTTTAATCTTGGTTTTGTTTTCTGAAATCTTGTGAATTTATATCTATCTATCTATACATATAGATATACATATATATATACATATAGATATATATATCTATATATAGATGTACATAGTATGTATGTATGTAGTGCTTGTAACTTGATCTTAGAGTTGTAAGTTTAAGCCCCATGTTGGATGCAGAGATTACTTAACAATGAAATATTAAAAAGAGACAGAGTACTAGAAATCACCCTGGGAACTGAAATACACGCCTTTTGAAAATTAAGAAAAGCCATTATGAGAAATATTTGTACATAAAATTTTATGTGCTATCAGCAAGAAATTTGGGGGGAAAGGAAACAGAGAATTTTTGTTTGTTTCTGCCTTTTTTGTGTTCTTAATGTTTATACTGAGGAGTCCCAAAAGATAAAAGTAATCTGTTATTCCCTTTATTGTGAGGAAGGTGGACAGAAATTGTGGAACCTTGGGGTGCCTGGTGGCTCAGTTGGTTAAGCATTCCGACTCTAGATTTCAGCTCAGGTCGTGATCTCATGGTTCATGGGTTTGAGCCTGGCATTGGGCATTGTGCTGACTGTGGAGCCTGCTTGGGATTCTTTCTCACACTCTCTCTCTGCCCCTCCACTGCTCGCTCTCTCTCTCTCTCAAAATAAATAAATACATTTTAAAATAAAAAAGAAGACATTGTGGAACCTAACAACAGTTAGAATAAGGCACTGCATTTTATATTCAGATGGATGGACAAATTAGTAGGTTCAATATAAGCATTCAATAATAGTTAGCAGTATTTTTGTCATTTTAAATCCCGGGACTGTGCATACAAACACACAGAGTGCTATTCCTCAAGGACAGCACAACAAAGAGAAGCTCAAGCAAGTCAGTAACTGCAATGCAACATGGAAAATGTCATAATGAAGGAATATAAGGGAAGACATTAGTTGCATAGATTAGTAATTAAAGATTCTGCCTATGAGAATCATGACAGGCATTGCTGTAGAATTCTGCCTTAATGCAGTAATACTGAAAAGAATTAGCACGATCTCACTAGAGTAGCCAGCTGACCCTTAAATTTTCACTATATTTAATGATGAAAAAATTCAATCTGATATTGTGTACTTAGAAATCAAAAAATACATGCAATAACTTTTAAATTAACATTGCTTTTTTAAAAACTCAGTTGAATGATTAGGCACCAACCCATGATATATTTCTCATATGTATTTTAAAATTTAGCCTCATTTCATATCACACAATTTTCAAAATACTATGATCTAAAAATGTACATAAGCATGCTAACAGACTATGGGGGAGAAAAATGTTTTCCTTGACTCTCTAGGGTCCCTGGCTGGGTTTGAAAATTAAACTGATATGATTAATAGGAGAGAAGCATACAAATCCATTTAATATAAGTTTTACGTGACTCAGGAACCTTCATAAGGAAACCCAAGGAATCTGACCAGAGTATTTTGATGCTAAGTGGTATGAGGAGTGGGCAGCTGTGGAGGAAGGAATATGAGAAGTTAAGAAGGATGAGGTAAGTGTAGTAAAGTGGGGTAAGCAAAAAGACTGTTTGAGATTCTTTTCAGGGTCCCTTTGTCCCAAGTATAGGGAGGCCACCTTTCACATGAGAGTTTTGTGACCTGTTTCAGGGGAAGGTGGCTGGGAGAGTGTCACTGACTTCCTGCTTTCTGCTGTTTATTCAAACTCCTTAAGCTTAAAATATTCATTATGCCGAAGTACCATATTTTGTGAGAGTGTGTTTTGAACACACACACACACACACACACACACACATCCCTAATAGTCACAGGGATTTTGCTGAGCAATATGCATTTTTTTTATTGTTAACTTGACTGTCAGAAGTTGCTGACAAAACAGAGCTGACTGAAGCTTTCTACTATTTGTCTCAAGTAAGTGATATGTCTTATCTTTTTGTGTTTCTTTTGCCAGCTAAGGCATTTCATTGACTCTGTTCTAAGGATGGTCATATACTCATTTTTTCCATTGCAAACGAGGGAGTGAAACTTCATATTTTCACACAGTAAGGTGAGATTTAGACATTGCAGCAGCATTGGGCTTTATCAACACCAGCATTCCAAAAGTCTTTTACAAAACTTAATGTTAAACCAGGCTAAAATACTACATATTTGGTACTTTCAGAAGATTGAGAATTTTCTGATAATAACATTTTCTTGGTAGTGGTTATCTCTCTGATATCAAAGACACATAAAAACACACAAACACAGCATTTCTTTAATAGTTGAGACAAAAACTTTACGTGAATGGTTTCACAGAATTTGTCTTCATAATGAAGGTAAGTTGTTTTCTCTCTTTTTTATGACTTGAGGTTCTATATAATTATTTGGTGGTATCTTAGGAGTTCATTATCATGTCTAGACTTTTAATAGTCCTTTATTAAATATCTCTGCATATCTTGGTTACAGAACACTGTTTGTTCTTCCTTAAGTTAATGTACCTACTTTTTCTTTCTTCTTTTTTTATTAACATCACTTATTTATCTTTTCTTGCGGCCAGTTCCTACAATACCCTATTTGTAGTCTCCATGTGGACATTCTATTTTCACACTTACTTTCATTATTTTTAAAGTAAACATCAGGAGAAATTATGTGGCTAAAACGGTCTTTCATGAATAGAATTCCTAAAGTCCAAAGTGGACAATTGTCAAGTATAATTCAGGGTTTAGTAATATTTTTTTTCTTTATTGTTAGTGCTTAAACATATTCAAGATGTAAGATGTCCACATACTGAATTTCAGAAAGGTAATGACATATTTTAGTATATATAGACTATAACTAACTCCTGGTCCAATTATCTTTCAAATGGTTGAAAATAACTGAATAAACTTGGTGAAAATATTCCTGTATATTTACACCATCATCCTCATTTATTTGACTTCAGGTAGTAATTTATTGAGCTCATATATTATAACAGATGATGTGCTAAGGTACTTATGCATGTTATCACATGGAATCCACAAAATTTTAAAAACTTTTGAAATATATTTGGAAAAAAGATTAATTTTCTTGTCAATATCCTGAGACTACAAAGTGAAAAATTCATTTGTGAAATTTTTCTGACTTAATCATCTTTTCCTTTTTTTTTTCTTTTCCATATATCTTTTTTTTAAATGAAATTTATTGTCAAATTGGTTTCCATACAACACCCAATGCTCATCCCAACAGGTTCCCTCCTCAATGTCCATCACCCACTTTCCCCTCTCCCCCACCCCCATCAACCCTCAGTTTATTCTCAGTATTTAAGAGTCTCTTAGGGTTTGCCTCCTTTCCTCTCTGTAACTTACCCCCCCCTTCCTCTCCCCCCGGTCTTCTGTTAAGTTTCTCAGGATCCACATATGAGTGAAAACATATGATATCTGTCTTTCTCTGCATGACTTATTTCACTTAGCATAACACTCTCCAGTTCCATCCATGTTGCTATAAATGGCCAGATTTCATTCTTTCTCATTGCCAAGTAGTATTTCATTGTATATATTAACCACATATTCTTTATCCATTCATCAGTTGATGGACATTTAGGCTCTTTCCATAATTTGGATATTGTTGAAAGTGCTGCTATAAACATTGGGGTAAAAGTGCCCCTATGCATCAGCACTCCTGTACCCCATGGGCAAATTCCTAGCAGTGCTATTGCTGGGTTTTAGGGTAGATCTATTTTTTATTTTTTGAGGAACCCCATCAGTGTTTTCCAGAGCAGCTGCACCAGTTTGCATTTCCACCAACAGTGCAAGAGGGTTCCCGTTTCTCCACATTCTCTCCAGCATCTATAGTCTCCTGATATGTTCATTTTAGCTTCTCCAACTAGCGTGAGGTGATATCTAAATGTGGTTTTGATTTGTATTTCCCTGATGAGGAGTGATGTTGAGCATCTTTTCATGTGCCTGTTGGCCATCTGGATGTCTTCTTTAAAGAAGTGTCTCTTCATGTCTTCTGCCCATTTCTTCACTTGATTGTTTTTTGGGTGTGGAGTTTGGTGAGTTCTTTATAGATTTTGGATATGAGCCTTTTATCCAATATGTCATTATGTCATTTGCAAATATCTTTTCCCATTCTGCTGGTTGCCTTTTACTTTTGTTGATTATTTCCTTTGCAGTGCAGAAGCTTTTTATCTTCATGAGGTCCCAATAGCTCATCACCCACTTTCCCCTACCCCCCCTCCACTGCCCATCAACCCTCAGTTTGTTCTCAGTATTTAAGAGTCTCTTATGGTTTGCATCCGTCCCTCTTTGTAACTTTTGTTTCCCCCCCTTCCCCTCCTCCCTGGTCTTCGGTTGAGTTTCTCAGGATCCACATATGAGTGAAAACATACTTAATCATCTTTTCTTAAGAGGTGTTCCACATGATCACTTCCTTTGCTTAAAATTATGTTTGTACTAAGTGATAACAATTGCAAAAACAAATAATTTAATGATTATTAATTATTACTATTAATTATTTTTGGCAAATCCTAACTAATAAATTTTCTTTTTTCATCATAACTATATCTGGCAAAAATTAATCAAATTCACATATACAATTCTTTAAATAGGAAACAAGGGGCGCCTGGGTGGCGCAGTCGTTAAGCGTCCGACTTCAGCCAGGTCACGATCTTGTGCTCCGTGAGTTCGAGCCCCGCCCCCGGGCTCTGGGCAGATGGCTCAGAGCCTGGAGCCTGTTTCCGATTCTGTGTCTCCCTCTCTCTCTGCCCCTCCCCCATTCATGCTCAGTCTCTCTCTGTCCCAAAAATAAATAAACGTTGAAAAAAAAATTTTTTAATAAAAAAAATAAAAAAAAAAATAAATAGGAAACAATACCTAGATACAATCCAGTTGGTGTTGGGTCTATGTGTAATGCTAAGTAAAAATAAAAGCATTTTTAGTTAAAAATGTCAGTTTAAATAAATGAAAGTAAATTAAATTTTATGTGTCACAGAAACATAATCTGATACATTATGAAAGAAGAAGAAAACTACAATTAAGAAAACTGGAAAGTTGTTGTATTATATAGGAAGTACATAGGTTAACATAACCAGGTACTTCAGAGCATGGTACTAATTTTGATCCAAAATCATTATATAGCTTTCCAGAAGAGTTAGCTAGAGTTCGAAGGGGTAGATTTGTGATATTTTAAAAAAGGCATTCAGAAGTATTTTTGAACAAAAGTTTTACATTAGGTCAGATAGTCCAAAATTTGAGCTTCTTAAAAATGTTTTTAGAAGAATAAAAAAATGTCAATGCTTGTTTAATAAGGGACATTGATAGACAAATTCTTAATTCTAAATTCACTGGACTTGTTCTTCATGATATCTCAGGCAGAAAAATCACCCAAAATGAACATGCATGGTGCCCTGTTTATATTGTTTTTAGATTTGCTGTTTATTTAAAGTTACCTATTTGGCTTTTCTTTGGGGATGGGGGGAGGTTTTGCTTTTTTTTAACTTCATCTTCATGAATGAAAATTGGTTTTTGATGTATGGAATACATTTACAGATCTGAAAGCCTGATATATTATGTTTTCTTTTTCTAATTGGTAGACCAATATACATATTTAAAACTAAATAATGCAAAAGTTAGAAGTAATTCAAAGTATAACAAAAAGTAATCTTTTCAGCAAGAGGTATTCTATTTACAAACTTACCAAAATTTGTTTTGAAAAATTGTAAGAGGGGGTGCTTGGCTGGCTCAGTCAGTAGAGAATGAGACTCTTGATCTCAGGGTTGGGAGTTCAAGCCCCACACTGAGCATGGAGCCTAGTGAAAAAAAACAAACCAAACCCCAAACCAAACAAAAAAAAAATTGTAGAAGGCAGGAATCAAACTTTTAGCAAAATAAGTTAGTTGATTTTAAAGATAATTTTAAAAGACAAGGTTTATAGTGCTATAAAACTAAAACTTTCACAGCAAACAAACTTTCAGAAAGGTATTCTTATATAGGTAAGAGTTTTGTATTCTACCATTTCAGTCTTCCATGCACAAATGGTTCTCTTAAAGTGCTTAAAATAACTGAAAACTGATGAATATTTTGATCATAAGAATTCTCTATTCAAGTTTTTTTCCTCCACTTAGAAAACCCCTTCTTTGAGGGGGGCAAGGTAGGCCTACAAAGTAGTTTTCAGTCCAGCTTGATTGTCATGCATTTGAAAGGAGCAGAACTGAATTAATGTGGTCTAAGTGAAATATAAAGGTTTTCTGTGAATTTAAAAGTGGATAAAAAACAGTTGCCAGGCCAATTTTTCCTCTTTAAATTCTCTGACATAAGGACATAAAATGGGATCTAGATGATTTTTTTTAATACAACCTATTTTTTAGAGCTGTTTTAGGTTCACAGAAATTCTGAGTAGAAAGTTGAGGTTTCCCCTGCTCTCTACTCTCCACTGCCCTACACCAGAGTGGGACATTTGTTACAACTGATGAACCTATACTGGATGTCATTATGACCTAAAGTCCTTAATTTGCATTAGAACTTATTCTTGGTGTTATACATTCAATGGATTTTTGACAAAAATTTAGTAACATGTATCTACAATCATAGCATCATTCAGAATAGTTTCAATGCCTTAAAAATCCTCTATGTTCTGCCCATTTTTCTTTCCCTCCTCCCTCATCCCTGGCAACCAGTGTTTTTTTTTTTTATATCTTCTCCATAGTTTTGCCTTTTCCAGAGTGTTATATATTGGAATCAGGCAGTGTATAGCATTTTCAGATGGGCTTCCTTCACTTAGTGATATGCATTTAAAGTTTGTCTGTGTCTTTTCATGGCTTGATAGCTCATTTCTTTTAAACACTAAATATTACTCCATTACCTGGATGTACCACAGTTCATTTATCCATTCACCTACTGAAGGGCATCTTGGTTGTTTCCAAGTTTTGGCAGTTATGAATAAAGCTGCTTTAAACATCTGTGTGCAGATTTTTATGGGACATAAATTTTCAACTCATTTGGGTAAAAGCAAGGAGCACAAATGCTGGACCATATGGCAAGAGTATGTTTAGTTTTATAAAATCAAACCAAAACAAAACAAAACAGCAACAACAACAAAAAAAACCTGCCAACTGTCTTCCAAAGTACCTGTACCATTTTACATTCCCACCGGCAGTGGATAAGAGTTCCTGTTGCTCCACACTCTACCCAGCATTTGTTTTGTTAGGGTTTGGGATTTTGGCCATTCTTAGAGGTACACAATTGTATCTCATTTTTTTAAATTCTTATGTCCCTGATAATATATGATGTAGAGCATATTTTCACAAGCCTATTTGCCATATGCCTATCTTGGTTGCTAGGTCATTTCAGGTCTCTTGCTCAATTTTCAGTTGAGTTGCTCATTTCATAATACTGAGTTTTAAATGTTCTTTGTATATTTGGATAGTAGTTCTTTATAAGAAATGACATTTACAAATAGTCTCTCCCAGTCTATCAGCCTTTCATTCTTAACAGAAAAAAGAAAAAAAAAAAAAAAAAAAAAAAAAACCTCCATAAACTTAATGTTCTAACTGTGCAGACAACTAATTCTAGCTCTGGGCATTGCATATGTTTTATTCCAAGCATCTAACTGCTCAAACTATTCCAAAAACTTATGTGCATTCTGAGAACCCACAATTTTTATTGTATCAATTACTTTATGTTTTACAAGTTCTGTTGTTAATTTCCCTTATACAATAGCCTGTGGAAGTTTTAGGGGCTCTACCAGGCTCTGATTTGATCACTGAGTAAGCAGACATTTTTCTCTAGATGGGGACTGGAATTGTCACTGAGTTAAAGAACCTAAGTGACCAGCACTTGACCAGGTTAGGTAGATTATGTTAAACCAATTAATCTGTGACATTATATTTCCAAATATCTACTGATAAAATTTCTGGAAATATTTACTATGGGCATGAACAAAGACTATCACTCATTTGATGCCCACCCCCAACCCCAGATCCAAAGGCAGATATTTTAATTTATTAAAGTCTTTTTGTCTTATCCAGGATGACAAATTTCTTCAGCATAGTGCTCCAGGAAGCTGCCACCAAGAGAAAGGACAGCATGAAACAATATTTGTCATTTTTTTCTTGGCCACTAAAATTCTCTGTTTTCTTTAATTAATATCCTTCACTTTTACCTTACAAATATAAAAATAAAAGGGAAGAGTTACTCACTTAAAAACATTGAATTTCTTTTTTTTTTTCATTTTAATAACAGAAAAAAATTTAGCACCCATATGGCACTTATTCATTCATAAGTAAAACATTTTAAGCCTTTATACTATGTCACTGGCACTTCTCCAAACACCGGGTTCAGAGAGTCAACAAATACACAACATTCATTACTTTCATACAGTTTATGTTCAACCAGGGGGAGACCATGAAAGGAGGAATAAATAAAATATTAAGATATTAAAAATTCTAAAATAAAAAGAAAGCTTGAAAGGAGGGTAGGAAATGTGTGTGGGGTGGGGTGAAATCTTTGACCAAAAAAACAACACTGAGTAAATGACTTTGGAGTAGAGACCTGTAGGGTGCACATTTGTTAGCAGCAGACAGAAAAGCAAGCGTCAAAGCCCTGCTGTCTATAGCCTGGGATATTCAAAGAACAGTGAGGGGGCCGTGTGTTTGGAGAAAGGAACAGTCTGAAATGGGAGGAGACACCATTTTCTATTTCCCTCTTGCCTTTCTATAATGATTTCATTGAAGCTTTTCAGTACGATTATTCATACACCATTTTGCGCAGGTGAAGACAGAACCAAATGTTATATGATTTACTTAATATCTAATGATTAGTAAATTACACCATTCCCTCCTAGATTCAGCTTTTTGGAATATAAATTCATCACAAATTCTGTTACAACACAGATGCTCTTTTATAATTAAAGAAATAGCTAGCTTCTAAAATGGAAACTATCCTGCCACAGAGTATCCTTGGCACCTGACTGAAAACAGCAGGCAGATCATGTCTTGCCAGTAAAATCGCGATTTCAGCAGCTTAAATCAAGCTGGGCACCTTATCTCTGGTTCTCTTCATCCATGCCAGTATTCTGCTTGACATAGATGTCAATAAAATAGAGTCAAATTTTTACTTGTTACCCAGTATATTCCTAAAATATATTCTAAAAAATAGAATGAATGCTTGTCTAATTGTAGATGTTCTCTAGCTAAGAGGAATGAGTCATATGCAGTGAGTCACAATTACAAAATTAATCAACATAAATTATAATTTAGACATTGTCATTAGTTTTTATCTTTTCTTAATACTCCAATACAAAGCAGATGAACTGAAGTCCCATGCATGTTTCATCTGAAGATGAAATTTAAGTTTTTTTCACCTTTACTTACAAATTTGTTTCAACTGAATTAGATTTCTAATATTTATATTTCTTCTCAACAGTTTCAAAAACTTTTATTTTCTACTAATTTTAAACAAAGTAACTAAGGAGCTTTCTCTAGGACTGTCTACAAGGAATGATTAATCACAGATATATATATATAGAGAGAGAGAGAGAGAGACAGACAGACAGACAGACAGACATTGGTCCAAACCCAGTGTTTACAGAAGTGCCAGTGACATATGCATTTATATGTATATGTGTGTGTATATATATATATATATATATACATATATACTAATATATTTATATATTAATTAATGCTACTATGAACTTTGGAAAATAATAGAGTTGCCTATGTGAGAAGCATCTATAAAAGTAATCAATATCTGTAGTCTAGAGGAATTTGCCCTTGTTTCTTTTGATTCAAGGCTTATATTACAAAACCAATGTTGGTTTTCTCTGTCCACTAACTTGGACAAATCTCCTGCTCAATCTCCTGATCAATCTGACACATGCATTTTTCCTTACAATCACCTTTTTTAGAAGCTAAGTGAAGATTGCCTCTACCTTTGGTGTGCCACATTGAGCACCCAAAATAAAATTTTCATATGCTCAAAGTATATATTTAGATAAGATCCATCAAAAAATATTGCCCAAACTTATTAAAAGATCCACTTAGGCTTTTTTCAGCGATGAGCAAAGGAAAAACAGACAGAAGTTCCATTTATTTGAAAACTGCAGAGAAATGTAACAGAATATTTATATCGAACTCCAACCGCCTTCACAAAACAAACATCAACTACTGATCTGCTTAAATATTTTATTTAGATATGGAATATTCAGAGAAAGTTTCATGATTATCAGTGTATAATGTAACATATTAATCTTCAGTCAATTAGCAAAACTCTAGGACTTAATCTATATTGTTTTGATTATTTTTTTAAATTTTAAAGAAATTAAAACAGTTTTTAAACTAGATTATTTTTACATTAGAGATTAAATTATGAAATTGAGAAAACTTCCCTGATCATGCAATCTCTCACAAGTCATTCTGCACTTTTTAAAAATCATAAGATGCTGAGGAAATAATATTAACCCCAGTGTGATTTGGTTTAATAAAGACAATTGAGACATTTTGTCAACTGATACAAACTTAAAATATAGGTAAAATAATACATAAATGAAATAAGCTTTGCAGGATTCCATAGAATATGCATACCTCTGGGTTTCTATGCTTTTATCTCCCTGGGAGTTTCTCTTGTTCCTTCGGTGACTTTCTTAAGTTATAGCTTAAAAGGTACTTTTCTGTGACATCTTAAAAGATCTTCCCACGACTGGGTTAGTTGTCACTCGTATGTATTCCCTTAAGATTCTGAGCCAGCACACATCAGAGCAGTCATTTGATTGAATATTATCCATTTTTCTGACCAACCACTAGATTCTTATAACTGGTTTCTTGTTCACTAAGGTAGTCCCAAAGAGAAGAAGGATCTTTACTACATAGCTGGTATTTAAAAAAAAAAAAACTGTTGGGGTGCCTGGGTGGCTCAGTCCGCTAAGCGTCCGACTTCAGCTCAGGTCACGATCTCACAGTTCGTGGGTTTGAGCCCCACCTCGGGCTCTGTGCTGACAGCTCAGAGCCTGGAGCCTGTTTCAGATTCTGCATCTCCCTCTCTCTCTGACCCACCCCGTTCATGCTCTCTGTCTCAAAAATAAATAAACGTTAAATTTTTTTAAAACCTGTCTATTAAATAACAAATTAAAAACTATTATATCTTAGCATATGTTTAAAGTGATAGAAATGGTGATAAAAAGCCTTTTATAGATTTGATACTATAGAATGTCATTAGTATTCCAATATATTGCATGATACTTTTCAATGTGCAAAACACTGAAGGAAAATGGAATGTTTGAAGAAAAAAATGGACTTTACTTCTTTGTTTCTAAAATATAATTGAACATTGATATATTATTTAAAGTGGATTTTTATTTCCTTAATATAAATAATTTTAAATTATTTAAGAATGCAAATCATAAGTATTCCCCATACATTTTCTTAAATAGTAGAAATATATGATTTGAATGTTTATTTTTATGCAATTATAATTGTCATAGCTCTGATTTAATATAGAGTCATTTAAACATGTATTATACAATATCTTCTTAAGAATCTATGATTTCCAGAATTGCATTAATTAAAATAGTCCCACGGCATAATCTAGGTTCTAGGTCTATAATTTGTCAAAAATCTAAACTAAATTTTATTATCATTATTAAACTTGGCAATAAGTGGTCATTAAGGCAAAATAGCAGTCATAATGAATGATACTGTTGTAAATGATGTGCCAATCAAACTCAAAGGAAACTGAGGTAGGATCCAGCCCCATCTTTTTACAGATACTATCCTTGAGAAGAGAAAGCGTATTATGCGCCATGTGAAAATTACAGCCCTAATCACATTTCCCATTACATTGCAGATACTCATTTCAAATTTGTCAAAATAATTCATAAAAATTAAATTCATTAATTTCCTAAAGGTCTCAGGTGGAATGCGGTATGAAGCTTCATTGATTGCCGGTCCAACCTGTTTTAGTGTTCTGTTCTTGCTGTTTGAAGTAAGCTTCCTTCAAAGGGATGAAGAAAAGATGGAAAGAGAATGAGCAAATTACAGCTAATTTTCAAAAGGCGTACCATTAACTAAAGCCAGGAAACTAACCAAAAAGAGCTCCTGCACCTGTCAGACATGATTAAAATGTGGCAACCACTAATGTTCCTGTTCAAGGGGACCTGGGCAGGAATAGAAACCTACAGAAATAAAGGGACCATCCTGAATTTGGGAATAAAAGTCTACCCTTATGTAAAAAAGGATTCATCATATTAACTCTCTGTTAAACAACCTAAGAACACTTCAATTCCTTCAAGAATTGTAAAACAGTCCTTCAGGGAAACACAATCTTAGATTATCTTTCTACTATATATTTGAGGTTCTAGCAAACAATATTCTGCTTTAAACCTCATAATGTCTGGGATTCCTAAAGAATGAAGTAATCCTTAGTTTGGCCTATGAAATAATACACTATGACATGGAAAGGAAATGCTTTCATCTTCCTTGCTTTATGTGTTTTGAGACCAAAAAAAATGTATTTTAATATGGTCATTAAAATACAGTACATCTTCTTCTCAAGATATTTTCACTACAAATAATTCCTTATTTCTTTTTCAATTGATGTAATCTTTAGCCCAAACCAGCTTACTTCCTTGCTTTTCAACGTGCATACCATGTGCTTTCTCTCTTTGTGCCTTCTGTTTTCCTGTTTTCTGTCACTGGAACTACAGAAATGTCTCTTCCTTTTTTATTTCTCCACAACCTTTCTTCAAGTATTGTATTCAAACATACAATATTATAGACTTTTCTGACTCAGTCTATGACAATGTTATTTCTTTGGGCTTTCTAATACAGTCAGTTCTATTATAAGGTGACATATGTGTTCCTAAATAGCACTTCACTATGCAGAATTGTCCAATAAATCCACAGGGTTTAAGGGGAAAATAAGGTTGAGACAAAATACTCAAAAAATTCCTCAGTGATACAAACACAATAAAAGATAAGAGCATAATAAATATAGTAGCACAGTTTTACAAATCTTAGATGATTAAGTGCTAGATAAATATTAGAATGTCACTTTATCTTGAAAAAGACCAGTAAAGGGGCGCCTGGGTGGCGCAGTCGGTTAGGCGTCCGACTTCAGCCAGGTCACGATCTCGCGGTCCGTGAGTTTGAGCCCTGCGTCAGGCTCTGGGCTGATGGCTCAGAGCCTGGAGCCTGTTTCCGATTCTGTGTCTCCCTCTCTCTCTGCCCCTCCCCCGTTCATGCTCTGTCTCTCTCTGTCCCAAAAATAAATAAATAAACGTTGAAAAAAAAAAATTAAAAAAAAAAAAAAAAAAAAAAAAAGAAAAAGACCGGTATGGATTGGGCATTGGATGGATGTGAAATGATGGAAAAGGAGTTACACAAAACAGGGTGGAACTGAGGTAGTTCATAGCAGATGTCTGAGGAGTGTGTGTGGTGTGTGTGGTGTGTGTGTGTGTGTGTGTGTGTGTGTGTGTGCGCGCGCTTTTTGTGCATTTTTTATATCCTTACATGTCTTGATTCATGTAACTAGATGTAATTTCCTGCATTCAGCTAGTGTTTCTCATGAACAAAATCACACATAAGCAAACATAAAACTTGCATTATGCTCAAATTATCCCTAATATATCAATCATGTTGGAATAAGCCCACATTTTCAAAACAAGTGTGTAGTTGAACTGACTGCATCATATCTTTATACTCAGAAACATAATTTTAAACTTCTATTATATTTCATAAGCACATATTTAATTTTCCCTGGGAGACCATATATACTTAGGGGTTAATTTATTTATCATTCATAATTATATTTCCCATGCCCTTTACACATTTAGGTCACTATATAGTTCCTTTAATTGAAGTTGCTTACTTTTGTTCTTTGAACCATAATCTGGGCTGTGATAATATTCTTACTCTATATTTAATAATGCCTAGAATATTTCCTTAAGATAAATATTTCTAAAGAAATAAATAAACAAAAATGACAAATCATATCTATAATGATAACCATGAATCTTTTTTGGGGGGGATAACATATTAAAAAGCATAGAAGATCCAAGTAAAATTAATACATAAATTCCCAAATTTCTTCATTTTCGATATCTAACAACACTTAGCTAAAGGGGCCTTTTGTATCCCAGTTTGGCCTCCTTTTGCTCATTCTTATCGTAAAGATATTCCTCAGTAACACTTCCGCTGCCTTACCCAAACCTTTCTCATTTGTGTCACTTCCTTAGGCTAAATGCTTGTTAATAACTGGAAAAAAATCCCAATCCAGGCATAAGATCAAGTCAAAGTTCGTTTTCTCTAAACCTTCTTTGTGTACCAAATTCCCAAGAAGGTTTGTTTTCTTCCAACATAGTATTTATTCTAGGTCCTTACAACCTGTGGATGCTATCTCCCTCTTTTCATTTTTGTTTTCTTTTGTTTGCTTGTTTGCTTACTTTAAGCTTATTTATTTTGAGAGAGAGAGAGAGAGAGAGCGCGCGCGCGCGCTGTGGGGGCATAGAAAGAAAGGTGGGGGAGGGAGAGAATCCCAAGCAGGCTCACACCATCAGCGCAGAGCCAAATGGGGGGCTGGAACTCAAGAACTGTGAGATCATGACCTGAGCCAAAACCAAGAGGCAGATGCTTAACCTATTGAGTCACTCAAGTGCCCCTCATCTCCTTCTTTTCTTACCATGGCTGATTATTGTTTAGTTGCCTGAGTCTCTATGTTTTTCTCTTATTACTTATTTTGCATCTGACATGGAGAGGACTTTATTATATATTTTGTTGGGCAGAGGATCTTTTGGTTTGGCTACCGATTGGGAATATATTTCTCTTTTTAAACAAAAAATTTTATTTTTGAGAAGCCTGGCTAGAGGTTTGTCAATTTTGTTTATTTTTTCAAAAAACCAACTCTTGGTTTCGTTGATTTGCTCTACAGTTTTTTTAGATTCTATATTGTTTATTTCTGCTCTGATCTTTATTATTTCTCTTCTTCTGCTGGGTTTAGGCTGCCTTTGCTGTTCTGCTTCTATTTCCTTTAGGTGTGCTGTTAGATTTTGTATTTGGGATTTTTCTTGTTTCTTGAGATAGGCCTGGATTGCAATGTATTTTCCTCTCAGGACTGCCTTCGCTGCGTCCCAAAGTGTTTGGATTGTTGTCTTTTCATTTTCGTTTGTTTCCATATATTTTTTAATTTCTTCTCTAATTGCCTGGTTGACCCACTCATTCGTTAGTAGGGTGTTCTTTAACCTCCATACTTTTGGAGGTTTTCCAGACATTTTCCTGTGGTTGATTTCAAGCTTCATAGCATTGTGGTCTGAAAGTATTCATGGTATAATTTCAATTCTTGTAAACTTATGAAGGGCTGTTTTGTGACCCAGTATATGATCTACCTTGGAGAATGTTCCATGTGCACTCGAGAAGAAAGTATATTCTGTTGCTTTGGGATGCAGAGTTCTAAATAGATCTGTCAAGTCCATCTGATCCAATGTCTCATTCAGGGCCCTTGTTTCTTTATTGACCGTGTGTCTAGATGATCTATCCATTTCTGTAAGTGGGGTGTTAAAGTCCCCTGCAATTACCACATTCTTACCAATAAGGTTGCTTATGTTTATGAGTAATTGTTTTATATATTTGGGGGCTCCGGTATTCGGCGCATAGACATTTATCATTGTTAGCTCTTCCTGATGGACAGACCCTGTAATTATTATATAATGCCCTTTTTCATCTCTTGTTACAGCCTTTAATTGAAAGGCTAGTTTGTCTGATAGAAGTATGGCTACTCCAGCTTTCTTTTGGCTTCCAGTAGCATGATAAATAGTTCTCCATCCCCTCACTCTCAATCTAAAGGTGTCCTCAGGTCTAAAATGAGTCTCTTGTAGACAGCAAATAGATGGGTCTTGTTTTTTTATCCATTCTGATACCCTATGTCTTTTGGTTGGCGCATTTAATCCATTTACATTCAGTGTTATTATAGAAAGATACAGGTTTAGAGTCATTGTGATGTTTTATGCTTGTAGTGATGTCTCTTGTACTTTGTCTCACAGGGTCCCCCTTAGGATCTCTTGTAGGGCTGGTTTAGTGGTGACAAATTCCTTCAGTTTTTGTTTGTTTGGGAAGACCTTTATCTCTCCTTCTATTCTAAATGACAGACTTGCTGGATAAAGGATTCTCGGCTGCATATTTTTCCTGTTTAGCACACTGAAAATATCGTGCCAATCCTTTCTGGCCTGCCAAGTTTCAAAAGAGAGATCAGTCACGAGTCTTATAGGTCTCCCTTTATATGTGAGGGCACGTTTACCCCTTGCTGCTTTCAGAATTTTCTCTTTATCCTTGTATTTTGCCAGTTTCACTATGATATGTCGTGCAGAAGATCGATTCAAGTTACGTCTGAAGGGAGTTCTCTGTGCCTCTTGGATTTCAATGCCCTTTTCCTTCCCCAGTTCAGGGAAGTTCTCAGCTATAATTTCTTCAAGTACCCCTTCAGCACCTTTCCCTCTCTCTTCCTCCTCTGGGATACCAATTATGCGTATATTATTTCTTTTTAGTGTATCACTTAGTTCTCTAATTTTCCCCTGATACTCCTGGATTTTTTTATCTCTCTTTCTCTCAGCTTCCTCTTTTTCCATAACTTTATCTTCTAGTTCACCTATTCTCTCCTCTGCCTCTTCAATCCGAGCTGTCGTCGTTTCCATTTTGCTTTGCATTTCGTTTAAAGCGCTTTTCAGCTCCTCGTGACTGTTCCTTAGTCCCTTGATCTCTGTAGCAAGAGATTCTCTGCTGTCCTCTATACTGTTTTCAAGCCCAGCGATTAATTTTATGACTATTATTCTAAATTCACTTTCTGTTATATTATTTAAATCCTTTTTGATCAGTTCATTGGCTGTTGTTATTTCCTGGAGATTCTTCTGAGGGGAATTCTTCCGCTTGGTCATTTTGGATAGTCCCTGAAGTGGTGAGGACCTGCAGGGCACTTCCCCTGTGCTGTGGTGTATAACTGGAGTTGGTGGGCGGGCCACAGTCAATCCTGATGTCTGCCCCCAGCCCACCGCTGGGGCCACAGTCAGACTGGTGTGTGCCTTCTCTTCCCCTCTCCTAGGGGCGGGATTCACTGTGGGGTGGGGTGGCCTGTCTGGGCTACTTGCACACTGCCAGGATTGTGGTGCTGGGGATCTGGCGTATTAGCTGGGGTGGGTAGGCAAGGTGCACGGGGGCAGGAGGGGCAGGCTTAGCTTGCTTCTCCTTAGGTGATCCACTTCAGGAGGGGCCTTGTGGCAGCGGGAGGGAGTCAGATCCGCTGCCGGAGTTTGGCTCCGCAGAAGCACAGAGTTGGGTGTTTGCGTGAGCGAGCAAGTTCCCTGGCAGGAACTGGTTCCCTTTGGGATTTTGGCTGGGGGATGAGTGGGGCAGATGACGCTGGCGAGCGCCTTTGTTCCCCACCAAACTGAGCTCTGTCCTCCGTGGGCTCAGCAGCTCTCCTTCCCTTTGTCCTCCAGCCTTCCCGCTTTCTGAGCAGAGCTGTTAACTTATGACCTCCCAGACGCTAAGTCGCGCTTGCTGTGGGAACACAGTCCGTCTGGCCCCTCTGCTTTTTGCAAGCCAGACTCGGGGGCTCTGCTTGGCCGGCGAGCTGCCCCTCCGCCCCGGCTCCCTCCCGCCAGTCCGTGGAGCGCTCACCGCCTCGCCGCCCTTCCTACCCTCTTCTGTGGGCCTCTCGTCTGCGCTTGGCTCAGGCGACTCCGTTCTGCTAATCCTCTGGCGGTTTTCTGGGTTATTTAGGCAGGTGTAGGTGGAATCTAAGTGAGCAGCAGGAGGCGCGGTGAGCCCAGCATCCTCCTACGCCGCCATCTTCTTCCCTTAAACAAAAAATTTTAAGTGTTTATTCACTTAACAGAGACAGAGCCTGAGCCAGAGAGGGAGAGAGAGAGAGGCAGACACAGAATCTGAAGCAGGCTCCAGGTTCCAAGATGGCACCACAGAGCTCGATGCAGGCTTAAACCCATGAACCGTGAGATCCTGACCTGAGCCAAAGTCAGTTGCTTAACCAACTGAGACACCCAGGCACCCCAGGCACGTATTTCTGTATTAACATAAAACTACATACCATTTAATTTCCTCTATAAAATTCTCTTCTATTTTTGTGTATTTTATTTAAATAATGTAAGTTATAGTTTTCTGTTCTAGAAAACAGGGAAAAGTCAAAAAAATTCACTAGAAAGAATGTTTTTAATAAAATTGACTTTTGTGTAATAGTGTAATAACATAAACATTAGTTCTAATATTTTTCTGCTTTTTTTCTGAGTTCTAAAGAACTTGATTATTATTAATATGATTGAACTAATTGGTTGGAGAAAAGAATATGAGAAGGCAAAAAGATTAATATTTTTTGAGAATATTTGAATACAAGCATGAGCTAGATGATTAATTACATGTATGTGCTCAATTAATTTTCCCCCAAATCTCTGAAGGAAGGAATTTTTGTCTACATTTAATAAAAATACCATATTTTGTAAATAATGATCTGTTAAAGGGCTTTATTTTCCGAACAAAAGCTTATGTCAAAGATCAGGTAGATTTACAGTGGGCAGAAGGGAGGAAACCCACCTAATTCTCTCCTATTCCAGGAGGGTGTCAGCTAACAACATCTTATATACACATTACCTGATTTCTTTGACATGAGAGAGTTGATATAATTATAAAACATGAATGCTAATATCCTTTTTGACATTAGGTATAGCTCATAAATCTTAATAAATGAAGCCTACTGATAAATCTATAGAATATGCAAAGTTATCTTCTTAAAACAACAATACTGGATTGTTTGATGAGTTTTGAACACTCATTTTCACATGTGGAACTGCATTAGTCAACAAAAGCAACCACGTACGAAGATACCTTAGATTTGCAAGGAGTGTTCATTATTTACATTTCTAAGTATTCAGCTTCTTTGAAAGTGCCTGACAAGCCACATAAGGCAACTATTCTTTATGCAGGAGAGTGTGTGAGCATGGTTTTTGTTCTCTCAATTGCAAGAGATAAATGGAAAAATAGAAGAATTCTTGAAAGCTTTGTTAAGGTGCAGGTTTTATTTGATAATCAGACAGCATCTTAGCTGAATAGAAAAAAATGTGAAGCGCTTTATATCATTTATGCAACCCGAATATTCTTGCTTTCCTCATCCTGAGCTGGCCAGTCAAGTTAATTAAGGATTTCATAAAGTTAATTAAGAAATTCATAAAAATAGAATGGAATTAGCTTTTGATTTTATTTCTTTTATATTCTGGTGTAATAAATAATTCTACCTTACTGAGCATTGGTTTAGTGGTGATCATTATTGGTATTTATGTATGTTCTAAAAGTTTATCTTTATTCATGTTTGTTGGTTGGGTTATAGTGGCATGTTTTTGTCAGTGATCATAAGTTTATAGAGTACTGGGGACTAGGCTATAGAATTTGGTTTATGGATTGCCAGCAGGGCGCTACATATTTATAGAAGCTCAATGTGCTATTGTGTTGATGGATATTATGATGATGGCCGATGTCCTTTTTATTATGTGTAAAGCAATAATCATCTCTTAGTGCTTTAATCTCTCAGTGCAACAAAATGAATCTAATAGAAAACCATATGGAGTATACATGCTTGCTCAACATGAATGTTCATTATATTTTATAGAATATGAGCAAAAATATTTATAAATTATATACAGAGGTTAAAAATAACAGAATAACCCATAAATCTGACAGAACACTGAAAAATACATTGCCAATGCTTAACTTCTATGTTTTATGATATATTTATTATCGGAATGTCTGCCTCTTGGTTCACTGAAAATCTGTTGTGATTAAATGGTAAGTGTAAGAAAATGAATAGCATGTAATTAGCTTTTTCAAATAAACCTAATTAGAAGTAAAATAGCCACGGAGTAATGCATACGAACATTGTAATTAAAAAGAATAGTGCAGATAATCCTACAAAAATTGCAGAGATTCGGGTAGAAATTTATTGTTGATGTAATGATAAACATGGCTAAATATCAATTTTGAGTCTAATAACAGCATAATAATTCTATACAAAATATTTTTAGCATTTTAGAAATCATATGTACATAAAATACTTAACAGTTTCAAAAATATTCATAATGAAATTATTATTTGAGTAAGCATACAACATGATCTTTACCATTTAGAAAAGCAGACAAGTGATTTTTCTAAACAACTAATTTCCTACCCAAGAGAGGATCCACCATTGTAGACAATGAATATTTACAAATGTTTCTCCTCAACTTTTTGACACTGCATTACTGACAACCTTTTGTCAACCAATCTTTTGGAAATGTATTTTTGATACCCAGACACTAGTTTCTGAGAGCTAAACTATGTGCAGATAAGTAATTTTACAGTGAGTACAAGATACCTTAAAATCATAATATTGTAATTTTTATTTTATTTTACTTTTTTTAATGTTTATCTATTTTTTGAAAGAGGGAGACAGAACATGAACAGGGGAGGGGGCAGAGAGAGAGGGAGACACAGACTCCGAAGCCAGCTCCAGGCTCTGAGCTGTCAGCACAGAGCCTGATGCGGGGCTCAATCCCACCAACCATGAGTTCATGACCTGAGCTGAAGATGAATGCTTAGCCGATGACTAAGCCACCCAGGTGCCCTAATATTGTATTTTTTAAAGTATATTAAAGATTTATTTAACATGAAATGGTGTTAAACTTGCATTTAATTTTAGCTTGGAGATCAGCTTTAAGAAGTGCCTGAGTTGGCAGGCAGATCAGCCTAAATGTGCTGGAATGGATTAATTAACTCTTCTTCTCCCACTTCCTCCACTTCCCACCGCCACCCCTACCCCAGCCCAAGCAATTTGTTACATTTCTAAATACACAGTTGCAACTTGGGAATGCACAAAGAGAAGGGATAGAGCATAAAGAAATTTCCTCTGAGCACCTCCAAACTGAGGACCTCATATACCAAGGGACTATCTGTGATCATTTGGGGGTAAAATATAGTAGGAAATGCCATATTTCATGTGCAGACACGTTCAGTGCAGACTCCGTGCTGCTGTCTGTGTCCCTCCATCCATTTTAGAGCTCATTTTACCCGATCTGATTTTTAAATGGATATACATAACTGTAGGTAATGTTTTAAACATTACTCTTTTCTTTTTATATATTCATATGCCTAATATTTTCTGGTAATCTTGTTCTTCTCATTCCATTTTAGCTTCCTTTATGCTTTTTTTTTTTTTTTTTTTTTTTTTTTTTACATTTACTTATTTATTTATTTTGAGAGGCATAGAGAGACAGAGCACAAGTTGGGGAGGGGCAGAGAGACAGGAGACACAGAATCCGAAGCAGGCTCCAGGCTTGAGCTATCAGCACAGAGCCCGACACGGGGCTCGAACTCACAAACCGTGAGATCGTGACCTGAGCCAAAGTTGGACGCTTAACCGACTGAGCCACCCAGGCGCCCCAAGCTTCCTTTATTCTTTTATCCTTTGTTGAAATCTAGTTAACACAAAATGTCCCATTAGTTTCAGGTGTACAACATGGAGACTTGATAAGTCTGTCTGTTATGGTGTGCTCACCACAAGTAGCTGCCACCTGTCACCACATGAGTACAGCACCATTGATTAAATTCCCTACAACGAAATCTGAATCTTTTATCCCTGTGACTTATTCACTCTGTAACTGGAGCCTGTACCTCTCGCTCCCCTTCACTCATTTATTCTTTTGCCTTTTATTGGTATTTTACATATATTTACAGTGGATTCATGTGACATATTTAATTTAAACATATATTTAATATTTAACTTAATGAAGTCATAAAATTAACTTGATTCGTAATGATTTTATCAAATATGGAAAAAAAGTTATGATTAGGAAAACAGTTCGAATTCTGTGAAAAAGAGGCAGAGATTGCTCCTGCTCAAGTCCTATTTCTAGCCCATAAGTCACCTTCCTGTAATTTAGAAAAAAAGGCTTCTCTTTCTGGGTGGTTGCAGTCCTGGAACTGAATAACTTGTGAATACACAGTACCTTGTGTGGAGGAAAATGGTAGAAAGGGCATGCCTTGTCTGCAGAGCACAAGCTTGATTCTGTGTCTTTTGTCCTCCTCGGTCAGGAAACTCTGTAATGCATAACCTGCATTACCATCTTGACCATCTTGCGTGCAGAATCCCCATCCACCTACCATTGCACAGCATCAATAGCTTCCTCAGAAACTTTGCTCTCTAACTCGGTATAATCTAAAAGTAAAAGCTGCCAATAATGTTAGGGAATTACTTGGGCTGCAAAATGCATTCATTTGTCAGATCAAACCTTGTACCCTCCTTCAAATTCTACATGTGCTTTCCTGGGACTTCCCTTTTCAACTGCAAGAGAACTCCATGTTTCTCTTGGTGGTAGTGCCTCTGACTGCAAGAACAATCAGGTCTCATTAACTGAACATCCTTTTAGGGTACAAAGAGGTAGGCACTTATGACCTAAAATATAAGCTCTCTAAAAAGACACAAAATGAGGGCGCCTGGGTGGCTCAGTCAGTTAAGCGCCTGACTTGGGCTCTGGTCATGATCTCACGGTTTGTGAGTTCGAGCTCTGCATGGGCTCTCTGTTGTCAGCACAAAGCCAGCTTAAGATCCTTTGTCTGCCACTCTGTCTCTGCCCCTCCCCTGCTCGTGGTCTCTCTCTCTCTCTCAAAAATAAACACTATTTTTTTTTCAAAGGCCAAAATTAAACAGAAGGCAGATGTGTTCAAGAAGCGATTTCTCATCACAAACACAATTGTGATCCGTGCAAGTCATGAAATGGTTGAAGGTTCTGAGAGGGACTCATGGGGGAGAGACGACAGTGTGACATAACACAAACTGAAATCTTCTCTCTCACCGTTTTGTAAATTTCTCTTTCTTCTTCCTCCTTTCCTGTTACCAGTGAAAAAGTTCAGTTCCCTTCCATCAAAACAAATTCAAAAACAAAGTTTCTCTGGACATCACCTCATTTTGTTCTGCAAATCTTTTCTAAAACCTCAAAAGGAAACCTCTCATGTGCCCTCTTACTGTACATGTTCTTACATTGGAATTCCACAACTTTCCACAATCCTCACTGTAGACTTAATACTTTCCTCACATACATATTGCTGGTCTTTCCCTACAATTTCATTGTTTTCTCAAACATTCCTTTCCTACTCCTCTAAGAACTTGCTGTACTGTCTGTGCTTCCTGCCCTGGAATACTTCCAAACCCCCTTTTCCTGGAGCCTCCTCTGTCAGCACGTAAATATTAGTTTACTAACATTGATGGAGAACTTGCAATGCAAAGGCCTGAGGCTAAAGTCTCTATGACTGTAAACAACAAAAACAACAACATCATCAACAGTAAATCCTATTGTTAGGTTTTACTTTTTACACCTAATTTTTTTATTAAAAATTTTTAAATGTTTATTTGTTTTTGAGAGACAAAGACAGAGTGACAGTGGGGGAGGGACAGAGACGGGGGGAGAGGGAGAGACACAGAATTGGAAGCACGTTCCAGGCTCTAAGTTGTCAGCACAGAGCCTGAGGTGGGGCTCAGGCTCACAAACCGTGAGATGATGACCTGAGCCAAAGTCAGACACTCATCTGACTGAGACATCCAGGTGCCCCTTTTAACACCTACTTTTTACACCTATCTCTTTTTTTTTATGTAAGTGGTGCCCCACTTCTTTTGACCATGACTGTTTTATTGAAAGGGAAACAAATTTTCCCCAATTTTAGTTCTTTTTTGCTCTCAATACTACAGACAAAATCTACCTTACTCTGATGTTTATATCCAGGAGTCACATTTCTTCCTTTATTTGGTTCAATTGCTTGGAATAGTTATAACAAAACCTCTCTTTTTTGAAAGGATCTTCTTTTTTGTTTTTTTTTTTTTATGTTTTGTTTTTTATGTTTCTCTCTTCCAGTCTCCTTTGTATAATGTGACTATACCACCTCACTCCCCAACAGGCTATTTTTGACTTTGTTCATCTATAAAACATTTCTGCATTAGGTTTCCCCTTAGACCTTCTTCTCCTAAAATTGTATTCTGTCCTTGCAAACTCCAGAAAAAAATGCCTATAATCGTGAAGCATACAAAACCATATTCTCTCTTAGCACACGTCAAAAAGGGAGCATAAACATGTCTTAGTGTAGTATAATAATTTTTATTTTAGTAGTTAATATCTGAAATGCTTAATAAGAATCACTTAAAATAATCACTTGCATCTGTATGCCTTTAAGACTATATATAAGAATGATAGTCACAATGAAGTCTTTATAAAAGGATTAAATTTCTCCAATCTGTAATGAGTTGTCTTTCCTGCCAGTTCTATTGGCAGTGACTAATTTTAATTCCCATATTAAATATAGACTGTATATTTCAAAAAAGAAATGCTCAGTATCTCAAATATTGGCCACTCACCCTTAGGTGCTGATTTATTTTCTGCTTCTGCAGATTACTGAATTGGCTAATTACCTACAAAACACTGTGTCAAGAATTCATTTCTGTTAAAAGCTGATAATGTTTGAGTAGGAATAAGTGTTTATCTACAACATGTTTTTGTAGAATCAAAATGCCCTGGATGTGTCTTTTCATAACAAATAGAAGAAAGGAATAAAAATCCCAAACAAAAGCTCCTGGTGGCAGTATTTCTTCTGTCCGTAAGTGGCCTTGCTAATGACAGCATGGATTAACAATCAGCAAAGCCAGATGTGAACTGCATTTGATGACATAAAGAAAGAGCTCGTTTATTGATATAAGAACATAAAAGTTGGACATTAACTGAATAGAATGGAATTCTCTAGATAAGGAAGAATCATAAAATTTTTACTTTTTCTTTGCTTCAAGAAAAGGAGAAAAGAACTTTTTTACCTCAAAACAACTCTTCAAAACATTGATATTGGAAAAAAAAAAAAAAAACTCACCTGCTTGGAAAAAAGGGTAGCACATTGGTCAATGGTTAAATTGTATTTCTTTTTATTTATTTTTGCAGGCTAAATAAATACTTGGGTGAAGCTTGAAGTTCACATTTATTATACAGAGCACTCTTAAAAGTGTATTTGAAGCCAGTATTTGAATCTTTCTGTGAGAGCCAGGATTCAGTCATTCAACGTCTTCCATGGTGTATGTTTTCTTTTGAACCAGGGAGGAAAATGAACACATAGTCTGTTGTTGCTGTTTGTGCACAAAGACTCAAATAAGTGTCTATGTGGGGAAAGGTTTAGAAAATTTGGCGCATTTCCTATTAATGTTAAGAACTTGTATTATTGGAATTTTTTATTTCCAAATGCAATTTAAGGCACAGATATATCTCTATATATTATGAGACTGATTTTAAAATAGTTGAACAACACAGGAATTAAATGAAAATTAATCAAGCAAATAAGAAGTAATATTGTTCTGTCTAATGAAGTCATGATACTATCTTCTCATTTTTAAGTGAAGAAAGTAGTAACTCCAACATATACTGCCTACATGATTGATTCTATTACTTCATTACAAAATGAATAAAAGCAAAGAAGTATTGCAATTCGATAATATAGAACTAGTTACACCTATCTCCTTATTTTAGGCCAGAGTTGAGATCATTAAGAAGTCAATGATATGATATGACATGATACCATATGATATGATATGATATGATATGATATGATATGATATGACATGATACAACATAACATATATAATATAGTATAACACAATATCATAATCTATAATGTCATAACAGAATATCATAATATAATATCATGTTCCACATTTTGGGTTAATTATAGAATGTGGGCTAAGAAGTGAAGACATATTGAATGTGTGTTGCATTGTTTGGAACAGAGCTATGTTGTCTAGTAAGGGAGAGAGCTAACCAAAGTTCAGGGACAATCTCAGGCATCCTAGGATAAGATACTGTAGATATGACAAAAATCAAAGCAGCATTTATGATATGTTGGAATTAAGCACATGTAAGAAGCACATATATGACTGTGCTGAAGCATATTATTTGAAATTCTGTGTATTTGTTAAAAAACAAACTGCATACAGTGTGACTTGCACATATGAGGCCTTTTTATCTCGATGACGTCCTTTATGGCACTTTCTTTTGAGTCTGAAAACTTCATATTCCTATGAACATGAACTCTTTAGGATTCTAGACAGCATACAGGATCAGCCTTAACTAAGTCAGTACACTAACTAGGTGCCTAGAAGTAGATCCATCCATACATACAGAGAGCTAAAAGTTTATAGCAAAACAAAAACAAAAACAAAAACAAAAACAAACAAAAAAAAACCCAAAAAAACAAAAAAAACAAAAAAACAAAAAAAAAAATACAAAAACAACCTACAAAAAAATCCCCCAAAACCAAAAAACAGTATTTGGCATTATGTGGATCTAAATCTGAATTTGGCACTACCAGTTATTAATTTCATGCTTTTTTCATCTATAATATTGAAAAACACATTAAAAATTAACCTGATTTTTAAAATATCAAGTACAATGCCTTCCGTATAGTAGACATTTAACATTTTTAAATGAAATGCTTACATCAAGATAGCATTTAAAATTTTTTTTTTCAACATTTTTTTATTTATTTTTGGGATAGAGAGAGACAGAGCATGAACGGGGGAGGGGCAGAGAGAGAGGGAGACACAGAATCGGAAACAGGCTCCAGGCTCCGAGCCATCAGCCCAGAGCCTGACGCGGGGCTCGAACTCACGGACCGCGAGATCGTGACCTGGCTGAAGCCGGACGCTTAACCGACTGCGCCACCCAGGCGCCCCATGGTAGCATTTAAATCAAAGCCTTAACTTTGAAATAGTTAAGTATCCTATCACGGGTTATAGAGGTCCTTGAGAAGCACTATTAAATATATTGAGGGAGTTTCGGGTTTATAAGAGTGAGGATTTCATTTTTTAAAATTTATTACCCAATATTGTATGTAAGTGATGAATCACTAAATTCTACACCGGAAACTAATATTGCACTGTATGTTAACTACCTGGAATTTAAATAAAAACTTGGAAAAAAAATAAAATAAAATCTACTACACAAAACAAGATTGATACTGAAGAACAAATCTATCTCCTTTTTTTCTTGGACAATTATTGTATTCAGCACTGGTACTGACTCCTCTACATTTCCTGTACACTTGCTAAGTTCACCACTTCTTCTTTCCACGTCTAGGCCAGAATTGCTATTGGGCCTCTCTGGAACGGCTTTACTTCTATAGTTTTATCATTCTAGCCTTATCCACTGTCATGCAATTTTTTTACTTCTTCTCAATATATAGACAAAAATATGCTAGTTTTGGTAGCAATTTCACTTTTGAAAAAAGTACAATATTCAGGGTTCTTTTTTTTTTTTTTTTTTTTTTTTTTTTTAAATTTTCTTTTCAACGTTTATTTATTTTTGGGACAGAGAGAGACAGAGCATGAATGGGGGAGGGGCAGAGAGAGAGGGAGACACAGAATTGGAAACAGGCTCCAGGCTCTGAGCCATCAGCCCAGAGCCCGACGCGGGGCTCGAACTCACGGACCGCGAGATCGTGACCTGGCTGAAGTCGGACGCTCAACCGACTGCGCCACCCAGGCGCCCCCAGGGTTCTTTATCTTCTAAATATAGGCTGCATGAAAATAGCTTCACATACTATAAGCATAAAAGAAAACTCATTTTTTTGTTTTGAATTAGTCAGAGTTCTTTTCTATAGCTATCAGTTAAGAATGTTAAATAAGTAAGTAGAATTTACAATCAGATACCCATGAGAAAATGTGATGTATTTTTCCCATGGAAAGATACTGTATCCTAACCCCAGATATAGCATCAGCATTTAATATAAACACATAATAGAACTAACAAAAGTAACTACAATGACACATAACAAAAGTTAAGGAGAAACTTCTGCAATGTTGTGTTTGGCAGAGAGGGGACAGAATATCCTTTTTGGGCCTACACTGAGCTCATCCTCCTTCATATGCTTTTCCAGCACCAACTTTATAAGAGACTTCTTTTCTTTTTATCTTGAGGAATTTTTTTGACACACTGGCTAATTAACTGCTACCCGTAAACACTTTTAATTTCCTTATATTCATTGGTAGGGATAAAAAATATGGGGAAGCCGTGTGTGTGTGTGTGTGTGTGTGTGTGTGTGTGTGTGTTTGTGTTCTTTATCGATTGTTTGGCTACTATGGATCCAAAATACTTCACTAAGATATGACTTCACTAAGATATGACAAAATTGAAAATTATTATGTGCTCAGTTAGAATCTTTTTTCCCCAAATTCATTGATCATGCTTTTTCCAACCTCTTTAAATTCAATAGTTATCAAAATAGACTTGCACCTGTAGATAATTCATATTCCTGAACATAGTGGAACATACTCAAACATCAGTGTTTGCAAGGAGGCTTGGGTTTCAGAGATTTTTCTAAGGCATCTCTGAATTTAAAAAATATCCTATTGGCCAGATGAATATGTTTATCTGCTTTCCTAAACTCAAATTATCTGCTAATCTGAAATTAGACCAGCTTGCTACTAAGCAATCTAGGACATTCTGTGCCTAGCAGAATTTAAACAAATCAATCTTTTGTGATAATCTGCACACATATTAATTTTCTCTAATTTCTTCAGCCCTACAACAATTCACAATTAATGTGGGCTTGGTACTTTGAGATAATGCTATTAATTAGTAATTCTTTAATCAAGTTCTCCAAATAATTGACTTTCCTTGACAAAAATAATTACTACAGGACAACTGTCTAATATTTCTGGGGCCTTGCAAATATTAGATGTAGCTACCACTCTAGCATAGCCTATATCATATCATAATAATAAAGAATAAAATGGCTCTCAGCTAAAGTTCTATAGGCACTGTAAAATCATAAGGGTTAAAGCAGTGCTAATCAGAGTCTTTGTCTTTTACCTGTAAGTCCTAATCAGCTAGTGTAAGAGAGAAATATCCTCTTCCTGCACTGCGGCCTTGGTCTATTGATTTCCCAGCATGCATTAAATGTGCAGCTCAATCTGAGGTAGTTACCAGTTACTGGCTTATAGCACCTAACGGTGGACCAAAACTTTGAATGGACTGATGCTAGTCCGTTAAATCTGGCTACTCTTGGTAGACTTGTAGGATTGAGTCAAAAAATAGGATAGCATTCGCACATTTTCTCCTCTCCAAAACTCCTCTAAGGTATCCCAAGTTCATCATAACCTACCCTATAAATAGATGGACTTCTTTTTGTAATTTGTATATGTTCGCAGTTCTATCAGATTATACAACGGAACACACACACAATATCTTCATTTTCTTTAGGAGCTCCATAAAGCAGTTTATAAGTTGGTTCTAGGTTTTCTTTTGTCCTGGTTAGCTGAGGATAAACTAAGGCCATAGCAATTCCACCAATCCTTAAATCATTTTACTTCTTCAAAATTGTATTACAATTTGAATTCCTCTACCTTCAGAGAATTTCCTATTTGGACACCTTCTCCTTTCCTAATGCTACTTCATTTGCTCCACACAGTCCTATTTTACATTTTTCTTTTTACTCCAATATATTCATCTCCCATTGAAATAAAACAAAATGAAACAAATGAACAAAAATTGCTAAATGTCCTTAAGAATCAGCAATGTCCAAGATTCTTCATTGTTCTTATAAATTATACAAGGCTGGCAATCTTCCATAAATTTCCTTTTGACAGATTCTGCTCCTCGAGAGAAGGAAATAGTAACTTTAGGTCCCAGAGGTGTTCAGGAACAAGAAACACTTGAGTTGCAGTTTGCTATTTTCCCCAAATAACTGAAAGAGTCAAATACATTTATCACTACTAAGCTACTTTTTTGGGCCAAGTTCTTCAAGGATTCACAAACAAAAAATGACTTATACTTCACTTGTTACATAATCTTAAATTTACGAGAGAGAGAGAGAGAGAGAGAGAGAGAGAGGCTTTCCCCCCTCTACCAAGGTCACACTGCAAGGTAGTATATTAATTGGTCCTCTCCATTTATAAAATTTAACTTTGGATTGCAAGCTGTTGGTCAGGGAAAAGACCAGGAAAGTTCAATAGGGTTCACACCATATTACTACAGGGAGGAGGATATTAGTTATGACGGCAAGTGTTACTGGGATGGAAAACCAAAAGCAGGTCTTTATTTATACGTAAGTATCTATTATGTCAGTATTTTGCACTTGCTAAAGGTTAAAAAAAATAGTCACAACTAAAGTTGAGATTTCTTTCTCAAATGAGTGAATTTTTCCCCTTCTCTTTGATTACGTCTAGTTTACTTCTTATATTGTATTTTTATTTCTATACTGCTGTATGGCAGGACTCAAAACTAATAGACTCCCTCAAATGTAATTTCTCTGACTAGAGAGAGGGCATAACATTTTAGTTTACACAGGAATTCAGCACTATGAAGTTGAAGAACAATAAACCATATGAATATAGGCAGTTTTCTGAATGAAAGGTATTGAATTCACTCACTGGATTCTGTCCAAACTAATATGAGGTCATTAACCAACTAGTAGAGTTCTTAGGTGAGATGAAGTGGCTAAACAGTTTTAAGATGTAGAAGAGAGTAATTATGAGTGTTTTTAATTAAACAATTAATTAAACAATTGTTTAATTAAACAATATTTTCCAAAAGAGTTTTTATCACATACACATTATTGTTTAAGCTATTTCTTTTTTTCTTTTTTTAATGTTTACTCATTTTTGAGAGACAGAGAGAGAGAGGTACAGAGAGGCAGAGAGAGAGCGACGGAGACACAAAATCCGAAGCAGGTTCCAGGCTCCGAGCTGTCAGGACAGAGCCCGATGCGGGGCTCCAACTCACGGACTGCAAAATTATGACCAGAGCTGAATTCGGATGCTTAACCAACTGAGCCACCCAGGCAGCCCAGCTATTTCTTTTTTTTTTTTTTTTTAAGTGTATTTATTTTGAGACAGAGAGAGACAGAGAGAGAGAGAGAGAGAGAGAGAGAGAGAGAGAGCATACACACATGAGCACCAACATACAAGCTGGAGAGGAGCAGAAAGAGAGAGGAAGAAAGAAAGTCCTAAGCAGGCTCCATGCTGTCAGTGTAGAGTCCAACTTGGGGTTCGATCCCACAAACTGTGAGATCATGACCTGAGCTGAGATCTAGAGTCCAACGCTTAGCTGACTGAACCATCCAGGTGTCCCTGTTTAAGCTTTCAATTCCTTATAAAATTTAGTAGGTCAAGACTCAAATTCTTTCTTTTTTTTTTTTTTTAATTTTTTTTAACGTTTATTTTACTTTTGAGACAGAGACAGAGCATGAACAGGGGAGGGTCAGAGAGAGAGGGAGACACAGAATTGGAAGCAGGCTCCAGGCTCTGAGCCATCAGCCCAGAGACCGACGCGGGGCTCGAACCCACAGACCGTGAGATCCTGACCTGGGCAGAAGTCGGACGCTTAACCGACTAAGCCACCCAGGCGCCCCAACTCAAATTCTTTCTTTACAAGGGTTAAATTTTCACCACAAAGTATCCTTAGTAAGCAAACAAGAGGCACAAATACAATGGCTTAGTTTCAGTTAAAATAAACATTCAACTACTTAACATACATTTTAAGCTAAATGTGTAAATAAGATAATAACTAGCATGCTTTGTCATCTATTTGTTTTTATCATCATAGATGCATTTTATTCTTATTGACTTCTCTCTGATAGTTTCCTTTCATGTTTCTGTCATAATAAAAATATTCTTGTTCGTTGATTATTAAGGATGACATAATCAGAGCAGAAATGAACACAACTGGAACTCAAAGTCAAATGCATACATTACATTTGCTAAAATTGTTTCCCGTGGAGATACAACTTAACAGTTCTGAAACTACTCTACAAGAGTACTGGAGTTAAAACATTAAGCAAATAAGTGGGAGCCAATGAATGGCAGTAAGTGGGAGCCAGGTTCTTCATTGTTGGACTGGCAGGCCACAGATAAGCAAGGGAAAGAGGCCAGAATGATGCATGCGTTAACGGATTACAGTGGGCAACATCACAGTGAACTCATCCTTGGCTTAACATAACAGATGGTTATGCATAGATATATTTGCAGATAAGTGTATATATTGGGGGTAATAAGTCATATAACTTCTTATTCCTTAGCTAACGTGCCTACATGCAGAGACATCCCAGTAGTAATGAGCAAATCTCGTGCCCAGATCTTGGTTTCCAATACCAGTCTCTAAAGCCTGATTCAACCTACTACCATCACCGTAGTGAACAAAACACATCACTTTTAAAAATCACATGATTGTGGGCATCTGGGTGACACAGTCGGTTGAGCCTCTGACTTTGGCTCAGGTCATGATCTCACAGCTTGTGAGTTCGAGCCCTGTGTCGGGCTCTGTGCTGACAGCCCACAGCCTGGAGCCTGCTTTGCTTCTGTTTCTCCCTCTCTCTCTGCCCCTAATGCACTCACATTCTGTCTCTGTCTGTCTCAAAAATAAATACACATTAAAAAAAATTTTTTTTAAATCACATGATTGAAAAGATTAAATTCCACTATTTCAAATGCAAATTAGATCAGTGCTATGCATTTTGTTTGCTTGTCTGAGTGTCAGGTGGTAATTAAAACACAACAGCCAAGACTGAGTTCTGTATTAATGTAATATAAAGCAGTGTATGGGCGGGTGGGGGGGCGCAAGGAAGAAGGATATTTAATTCTCCTTCAAAATATACAAACTTGGGAATCAACAGAAAATTTTAGTAAGTCACAGCCATTATGACAAGGAGCATGGGAAAAAATTAAAAATAGAATCACCTTATCATCTAGCAATCTCACTTTTGTATATAAAGCCAAAGGAAGTAAAATAACGATCTTGAAGTGATCTGTATTCCATGTTCATTCCAGCATTATTACAATAGCCAAGATATGGACTCAGCCTCGTTATATACATTCCATACATATACATACAATGGAATATTATTCAGCCACAAAAAGAAGGAAGTTCTGCCATATATGTCAATATGGGTGAACTTGGAGGACATTTTGCTAAGTGAAATGAGTCAGACACAGAAAGACAAAAACTGCATGATCTCACTTGTATGTAAAGCCTAAATTCAGAAATAGAGAGTAGAAGAGTGGTTACCAAGGGCTGGGGGAGAGGGAAATGTAGAGATATTGGTCAAGGGGTACAAAGTTTCAGTTATAGAACATGAACAAATTATGGAGACCTAATGTACAAAAATGTGACTATAGTTAAAAATATACAATATACAATATAGTATTGTATATTTGAAATTTGCTAAAAAAATAGAATTTAAGTTTTATTATCATCACACCGAAAAAGTAAAGAAAACAGTATGTAGGCTGATGGATATGTTAATTACTTTGATTGTGGTGAATATTTCCTAATGTATGGTATAACAAATTGTCAAATTGTACACATTAAACATATATAATTTGAATTATCAATTATAATTCAATAAATCTAGTGGGTAGGAAGAAAATGAAGCTCTGCATACATTTTAAGATGTCACTATATATATAATACCTATATACTGGAATTGAATATTTAAATTATATATTTATGAATTTCCTTCTACCATGTATCTGTTATGTAATTTACATATGAATGGAATAAATAATTTATATAATCAATGATATAAAGACATTTGTCAAGACAGACGTAGAAACCAAAATCTATACAAGGCAAGATATGTGGGTAGACAAAATTCTTTCCTCTTCTACATGCACAATTGATCTTTGGTTAACTACTTAGCTCTGTTCCTCTGACAACCTGATAAGGTGCTACATGATCTAAGTAAGTAGCATTGTGTTTGTAAGAAGATACTTGATGGGGAAATTGCAGCTGGCCTGGGAGAACCGCAAACACCTGATAGGCACAGCTATGAGTTTCTCTGAGTGTCGTGATCCTTAAAACTGGGTCTGCCCCCGTGGGAGCCCCGAATTGTTTTCAGACATAGTGACTCCTTTAAAAAATAACACATCTAAGCTAGTGCTATTCCTGGGAAATATTCACTATAAATGTTGATGTGAATATTGAAAAACATGGTAAACTTAGTTAAGATAAACTTATTGTTCAATTATTAATAAAAATACAAATCATGCATATTTGAACTCCATAAAAAGATGTTGCAGTGGAAAACAATGCACACATGCTTCCAAAAAGTATTTACCAAACCTTGTGTCATGTAGTAGGGAAAAGATACGTACGTTAATGTTTAAAGTATTTAATTAAGATATAGAAAAGAAAAGCAATATTTTTTTCTAAAGATAACCTAAATTACAATTACAGGTCACTTACATGCATTCTTGCACACGAGAGCTGTACCATAATTTTTTACACTAGCATATTATGAAGTACTAACATTATTTATGGTGACTATTTTATAGCATGAGGAATTGTTTGATAAAAAATAGACAAATATTTATTTTTCAATTGGATAACATAGATCTGATATGTTCATTACAAAACCAGAAATGGAAATAGAACAATGGGTTAATGATATTATTCTCTGGTTAGTGACATTCTTAAAAAGTTTTTATTTTTTTCTTGTATTTATATGACAATATGCATATAATTGTTTAAAATATATTCACTTCAGGTGTATACTCCATCAGTGAATATTAGAGTTGTATTGTTTAGAGTTAAATAATATGACAAAAATTACATACATTAGACAATGTTAGAAAACTGAATAATTCTTCATTTTATTCTTAATTAAGGCCTTTCATAAGAAGTGTTTATTGTTTTAGACAGTCCTATGGAATAGAAGGGCGAGCTTTAGAAGCTGCCTCCAGAGGACAGCAAAAACTTACACATTAATTGAAACACAATCTTAGAAATAATTTGAGTCTGAGTTCAGAGTATTAAAATTTCATAATATGTCAAGCTGTTTTAGAACTATCTTTTTAAGTTCTTTGTATTTTGAGGCATTAAAAATAATAAAATAAAATCAAGAGATAAATAACAACAGTTTAAACATTCAAAATTTCATTTGATCTACAATTCATGGTGTCATGGATTGGAAATAGGGCATTTATCAGTCATAATAATTTAAGAGATAATTGTACTACATATTATGTTCATTAGCTTGTTATAAATTCACTGAGATTTATCATGGGGATTTAACATTGTGACCCTCAATTTAAAGTTATTCATGTATTTAGGCTTAATATGTATTTCAGAGACTATTAATTACAAAAAGGATGATTAAATTTAATGCATAGTTCATAGATTCTTAGTACTTTTCCCCTTGTATGTCGTTAACTTAATGATCACATGAATAAATAACTTACTTTACTCTTTTTTGGAAAACTGCATTACTACATAGGATAAAAGCAGACAATGGCCTCTTTGCTTCTTTTCATCTACATTTTGTAAAGGATACTTTATTCTCAAATATTTGTTTGTTAAGCTTGTGAACATCCCAGATCGAGAAAGGATTTAGTTTCTTTGTGTCCTGTCTCTGTCCTACAAGAAAGGTGGTGAACATTCATCTACATCAAGACACACTTAGGGTCCGTGCTTTAAGTCTTAAAGAACAAACACATAACTAAAATTACCTTCTGAAAACCCCCAGTAATAATTTATTTTTAAAAAGCCAATAAAAAGATTGCTGCTTCAAAACAAAGTAAGGCCCAATCTGTGTCAGATGTGGACCAGGAAACACAATTGTTAGTCAAAGATGAAACCACAACCTGTGGAGCCTTGGCACCAGACACAGACAATGGTGGTTTGGAGTTCAACATCAGGGAACAAGACACCTGATATTCAGCAAGAGTATTAGACTTTGAGTAAAATTAGAGCCTAAAGTAGTTGACCGTCCTACAAAGTATAGAATAAGTAGTGTATTTATAGACAGAGATGATAGAAGGGAAAAAGAAAATAAGTAGACTTAGGTCTAGCCACCAGGCTCTGTAATTTCTGTATAATTGTAAGGATGGGAATTTTGAGCTACTTATAGAGGATGACTCTGAATAGGGTCTTAAGGAGACAAAGTGGGGGGGGAGCAATCAATACACACACATAAATTATAAAAACAACAAAAATCCAAAAATTCTGGTCAGACTATATACATAACAATAAATCATAACTTATATGTATACATATATATTTATAAATATTTATTACATATACACATATATATAATCCTTGAGATGGAGTGGCAAATCCTATCTAAGAAAGTAATACTAAGAAAGATGACACAACAAAAGAGATAATTAGAATATAAATCCATTCTCAAAACATCAAGTATTAGCAGTACCTCAAAATGAATTTTTTAAATGTTTATTTATTTTTGAGAGAGGGAAAGAGTGTGAGCAGGGATGGGTTAGAGAGAGGGAGAGAGAATCACAAGCAGGCTCTGCACAGCCCAACATGGGGCTCAATCCCATGAACCTGTGAAATCATGATCTGAGCCAAAATCAAGAACCGGACACTTAACCAACTGAGCTATCCTGGTGTCCTCAAAATTAATTTTCAAAAGATGCTTTACATCTTAAAAGATGTAAAATATAAATAACCTACATAATAAAGAAATAAACTATTAATAAGAACATGGAAACATTAGACAAGAATACACACACACAAAAACAAACCCAAAAATATTAGACAATAACAAAATCCAATTCATTTATTAACTAGAAGACAAACAAAACCAAACGTTTTGGATAGGATAATTTATATATTGTACACTGTGGAGGGAAGAGACTTTAAGACAGTATCTATAAAACACTGACAAATCACTACAGAGAGTAAAAGAGTTAAAGTATGAGGTTGAGAGATAGACTTCGAGTGACTTGAACATATGCTTAGTAGCATTTCAAAAAGAACTGTGAGATAATGGTGGAGATGTAATAATTTGAGCCACTAAGACTGAAAAGTTTGCCTCTACATCTCTGGATACTAGAAGTCCAAGATCAAGGTTCTGGCTGATGTCATTTGTCGATAGTCATCCTCTCGAAGATGGACTCTCCTCAGTGAACTCATGCAGAAAGAGCAAGCTAGTACTCTGATGTCTCTTCTTATACGGGCAGTAATCATATTGACAGGGCCCCAGCCTTATGACCTTATTTAACCTTAATTTATTTCTTAGGTGCCCCATGTTTCAATATAGCCACAGTTGGTATTAGAGCTTCAGCATATGGATTTGGGTAGACATAAATATCAAGTCCATAATAATTTTTGTTTAAAGAAGGGTTAAAATAAAAACACTGGCCATACAGAAATGAAATAAACAGTAGGAGGCAGCAAGATAGTTTAGGGAGGTAAGAGACCTTGATAAAGTTCTTCTCTTGGAAGTTGAGAGTGAATAGAAAATATTAAACACATTTATACTTAAGTAGAATTAAATAAATTAAAGATAGACAAACATTCTATCTCTGTATCAGAAGCCACAGGGCTGCAGAGTTAAAAATCATCACTAATAAAAAAGGTAAACAGAAGTATCACAATAGCAATAATAACAAGAGAAAAAAGTCAATTACATCCCTGAGAATTAAATGCATATACACTTTCTTCAGTGTACCTAAAGTTAAAAAGAAAATCACAAATGCAGCTTTGAAATATTTAAACTGGATTACACATAAAAGTACTGCATTTCAAAATGTGCGGAATGAAAGCAAATAGTATTTGAAGAAAAATGCATAGATGTAGGTACATGTATTTAAAAAATATTAAAATTATATCCCTGACTCATAAAAAATGTAAATAAATTATATTCAATAGATTAAACAACATTTTAACACATGGAAAAGAAACTGATGAATGAAAAATAAATGGCATTAGGGTGGGAAATATTTTTTTAAAGTATAAGAAACAGAATATATGAATAACCAAAGACTGGCAAATTGTGTTATATCAAAAGTAAAGTTTATAAAACTGAATACTATAAAAGTATTAAAAAATAAATAACAGACTAAGAAAAGTTTAAAGTGTCAGTAACAATAAATATATATTTAAAAACCTTCAATGGAAGAAAATATTGGAATACGTGCAAATGCTATCAATAATAAATTCCCAAAGAAAGAACTATAAAAGGTCAATAAATATGAGGGATGACTGCAATTGTAGAAACATAACATAAAACTCTGAGAAATAAAATATAGAGAAATCAGAATTCTCACACACTCCTAGTGAACCAACACATCAAGTAATTTAGCCAAGTGTAAGAAATGTTTAAATATAATACTGTGATAAAATATATGTAGCCAATATACTACATTGCTCAGAAAAATTATTATGAAAATGTAAGCCATTGATTAAAAACAATATTTGTGCAGTAATTGAAAATACAAGAACCTGTCCAAGTGCTAAGAACTAAGACCACCTATCTGCAAAAACATAACAATGAAGATTGAGAACTGAAGTTATTTGTATCAATAATAACTTAAGTTTTAGTTCCAGTAAAGCCCTACCCAGGAAGATAAAACAATAAATCAATATATAATTTCACTCATTGCTTGACAAAAATTCTGCAAGCCCATCTATTTTAGAAAGAGTTTGTTCATTAGGGTAAAATCTCTTCTGCTCAATCAGTTCTCTTACACAATATTTTACTTGTAAACTTCTTTAAGACTATAGTCTCTTTGTGTCCATTAATCCTAAATTATTATGTCATAAGTTTTTCCCAATCCCACTCAATTCTCTACCTTGAAAAAACAACATTCCATAAATCAGGACCTCTGAGACTGAAGCTCTGAGGACATTAGTTTTTAAAGCACGTTTAATTATTCTGAATGCAACAGCTTCAATGTCTGCTAGAATTAAAAAGAATCCCTCGCTTCAATAAATGTATAATTTGAGAGTAAACTAAAGGTGTAGAGTGCATGATGAGGAATTACATAGACACTGACCATAATGAGAATGCCATGGGGGAATCATTTGATCTACTTTCTATTACCTTTATTCTCAAGTCCCATTTATTTTTACTAGCTAATTCGTGATTCTTCAGGCTGTTAGTTGATACCTCCAAGATACCTATGGTTATGTTATGCATACCCCCAGAGTAACACTTGGGAATATAATCACATTTTTGTTGTATTTCCTTTCTCTTGAGCTTGAATTCTTTGAAGAAGGAATCTTGCCAAATCCATCTTCCCTACTATGTAGCATCATGCTTGGCACATCATATATGATTCAGATTTGTTAAATCAATGGACATAAATGAAAATTTGCATGATTCCTCTATAACCTAATTGTCATCTTTTTAAAACTTCTGTTTATTTTTAAAAATTTTTTATGTTTATTTACCTTAGAAGTTAACTTTAAAATGTCTCACATGCTTCAGCAATTTTCATTTCTAGAAGCTGTGGAAAATCAGAGGTGACTAAAACAGTCTCCAAAGAATATAGCTATTTTTTTAAAAAGAGATACTTCATTATGTTATCATTTAAAAATGTCAGTTAAAATTCCCTGCCCTTTTGAATGACAAGGAAGCATCATGATTAATGCAACTACCTTTCCATAAGAACATTTAATAATGAAATAAAGTTACCAGATGTGCTTGATTCGTTTTCAAGGGATTATGTTGTTGCTTCATGGTTAGAGAAGTGATTCTCAAGAAAGGACAGGTGAGTCTGTTTATAATACCTTGATGGGAGGTCTAATATAATTTTAAAAACTTTGTCTTAGTATTTAATTAAATTATTAAATACATGTAAAGAACTGTGTTTGGCAAAACATAATCATTTTTAGGCTTTATTATGGTTTGTAACAGTAACAATACCATATATCAGTTAACAATATAGGGTTTTTTGTTTGGGTTTTTTTTTTTTTTTTTTTTGGTGTTGTTTATTTATTTTTGAGAGAGAGAGACAGAGTGCAAGCAGGGGAGGAGCAGAGAGAGAGGGAGACACAGAATCCAAAGCAGGCTCCAGGCTCCAAGCTTTCAGCACAGAGCTCGACCTGGGGCTCGATCTGGTAAACTGTGAGATCATGACCCAAGCTGACGTCGGACGCTCAACTGACTGAGCCACCCAGGCGCCCATCAATATAAGGTTTTTTTAATGCTCCATCGTTGCCTAGATTGAAAAATTAGATATGATGAATTTATTTTCCCTTTATGTCCTATTATAAAAGTAAATATGTGTTTCTTCCAGAAAATTTCAGGGGATATATGAAAGATTTTTATAATGAAATATTATTTATGTACTGAAATTAAATCAGAGAGTAAATGCACATCCAAGATTTATGTCTAAAAAATGCTTTGAATATGTTTTAATGAATGAACACAATATATTTCTCAAATGACAAACGACCATATCTATAAATTACATGCATTTTAAAGTACCACATTCTCTTTCTCCTAGCTCTTGCAGCTTTTCTAATGAGAAAAGGAACAAATACATCAAATGATTTTGCAGTAATTTAGATATATATTTATTGCAAGTTATTTGAGTAGTAATTCTATACTTAATTGATGAACCTCCACAATTAACATCTATCATCTTAAGAAGGCTTTCTAAAGGCTCAATATGGCATTTTCTGTTATCTATTCTTTGCTTAGTAGCAGCTCAATAAATTTTGTCAAACAAGTCATCTGTGGACTCAAGATATTTTATGCAAAAGCTGTAAAATGTAACATAATTACAGTCTTAGATGGTTCTTCCTTTTCATACTAACAGATTAAGAGTCAATCACATATTGGTCAGAAAACAAACAACACAAAAGAGAAAGTCAGGGTAAAAGAGAATATGACACATTATCTGTTTTATTTTACAACTTTTTTTAAGATTGCCTTTTTCTCTAGACCTTATTATGTAATTTCTTTAGACAAAATTATAGTGTGTGGAAGCATAAAATATTAGATGGGGCAGATAATATCTGAGGCTTTATATGCACAAACTAATACAAATTCTTTTCCACTGTTAGAGTTAGGAATCTGATGGAAAGTTATAAAATTTCTCTTGAAAACTGTGATCAATAATTTCTAATTGTCCAATTAAAAGAGATATTATCCATATATTTGTCACTTTAGATGGCAATTCCTTTAAAACTTTCTTCATTCTTACAATTTTTTAACCACTATCTTTCCCCTTCTACTAACTGTTCCAGTAGCTCAGTCACTTTTGTACTTCATCTTCAATCTCTTATATTCAGTTAATATTCATATTCCCTAACATTTGTGCGTGGCCTTTTATTTTCCTGTTCTCCAGTTTTTCCTTTAACACCATGTGACCTCATTGATTTGTATAAATATAACAACCTCTCTAAACTTGATCTCTAGTATATACGTATGTGTAATTGAGAGCCCCCGTCTTCCTCCCTATGGGTGATGATATCCACCTTAAACTGTAATTTATTTTTTTTTAATTTTTTTTCAACGTTTATTTATTTTTTGGGACAGAGAGAGACAGAGCATGAACAGGGGAGGGGCAGAGAGAGAGGGAGACACAGAATCGAAAACAGGCTCCAGGCTCTGAGCCATCAGCCCAGAGCCCAACGCGGGGCTCGAACTCACGGACCGCGAGATCGTGACCTGGCTGAGGTCGGACGCTTAACCGACTGCGCCACCCAGGCGCCCCTTAAACTGTAATTTAAATAAAATAATGTTAAAAAGTTACCAGAACAAAGACTATGGTAAGAAATCCTCTGGCCCCCAACATGTTTAGTAACTATAAGTTTAGTAAATAACTAGTAAGTATTCAATAAAACTTATTGATGGTGATCATGATGGATGCTGTGAGAAAAAACTGGCACATACATAAATTTACTAATGCCCCTGCAAGACTGGGTCCACCCATATAATCCAGGATAATCTCCCCATATCAATAGCATTAACTGAATCATGTCTACAAGTCTCTTTCGCCATGTAAGGTAATGTATTCACAGGCTTCAGAGTTCAGGTATATACATCCTTGGAAGGGCATTTGGAAGGAATCTTGCCACTGTGCGCTCATTGCCTCGATACCCATATTCATCTCATATGTAAAGTACATTCACCCCAACATCCCCAGAAGTCTCAACCAGTTGCAGAATAACTCAATTCCAAATCTCATGGAAGTCTTATCACCTCCAAAGTTCCAAATTGTATCATCTAAATCATCTAAATCAAGTATGGTTGAGGTCTGGGTGTGATCTATGCTGGTCAAACTTCCTTGCCAAATGGATCACTGAGAAAGTAAAATCAATACAACTACTCCCAAAATGCAATAGTGTGATAGGCATAATTTCCTTTCAAAAGGAAGAAACTGAAAGGGGCAAAAAAAAAAAAAAAAAAAAAAAAGAATCATCAGTTTCAAGTACGTTTATAATCTAACTGTACATACTCCATTAGGTGTCAAGCCTTGGCAATAGTCCATTTGACCTTAGGTTCTACCCTCTGATCCCGCAGCTCTGTGTCTGGACTCTCACTCAGTTCTACCTTATGAGTCATGCTCCTTTATTCATGAAGGGTAGCATGTGTTTGCAGCTAATTGGTTTTATCAGTATTTTTCCTGCCAATAGAATTTTTGGAATCTGACAGCCTTCTATCATCTGCCCTTTCTATGTTCCCTTTGGTCCAAGCCAATAGCATTTCTGCTGATTCTACGTTTTTAGGTATCTTATGGATCACCTGTGTATGTCTAGAGGATTCACTCCATTAAGCAATCAACTTCTATAAAGGTTTTCCTAGACAATCTCATCCTTATTTTTGGTTTCCACTAAAATGGGTGAGTAGATCCATGAGTCACATGAGTCACATACTTAAGATCTTTAAAGAACCTTCTGCGTGACTAAATAATGTGCACCTTTGTTACTTCTGAGGCACGAGAAAAAGTCTGTCCAGGCACACCCATGGCTTTCTCTTAAGATCATTCTTAAGTGAATCTCCTAATTTTAGCTCTTTTGCAATCTGGATACGTTGAAAGTTTCCCAAATGAAGTCCTGCTTACTTCTGTTTAACACAATTTCCTTCAATTTATCTCTTTCTCCTTGCATTTTACTATAAATAGCAATTCAAAACCAAGTTTTATCTTCAACACTCCTTCAAGTCTCAGCAAAACAACCAAGCTCATCACTTAAAAATTCTGCTTTCTATACAACTGTAGGACTCAAATCAGTGAAGCTTCCTGTTGCTATATAACGACAACCCACTTTGCTCACAATTCTAATCACACGTTCCTGATTTCCTTCAGATTCTTAATTAACAGGGCCTGTAACATTCATATTTCTACCAACACTTCTCAAGATTCATCCTGCCCTTTACTCGCTACCCAATTCCAAAGCCACTTCCGCATTTTCTCATATTTGTTATATCAGAGTCCCATTTTGGTACCAAATCCGTACTAGTTTCCTATGGCTGCTATGACAAATGAAGACAAACAGTGGCTTAAAAAAACAAAATGTATTATCTTACCATTATGGAAGTCAGAATTTAAAGTCTGAGCTAAAGGAAGGTTGTCAGCAGAGCCAGTTCCTTCTGGAGGCTCTAGGGGTCAATCTGTTTCTGTGTTTGACCAACTTCTAGAGGCAGTCCTTACCCCTTGCTTGTGGCCATGCATCAGGTCACCTTTGTTCCCTCTCCTTCCTCCCACCGTCACATCGTCTTCTTTCTCTGCCTCTAGCTCGACTGTGTTATTCTTAAAAGGACACTTATGATTCCATGATACCTACCTGCATAATCTGGTTTATCT
Organism: Puma concolor; assembly: GCF_028749965.1. Taxonomy (NCBI): domain Eukaryota; kingdom Metazoa; phylum Chordata; class Mammalia; order Carnivora; family Felidae; genus Puma; species Puma concolor. The sequence continues at coordinate 179,812,146 of NC_141667.1, forward strand.
TCCCATCCAAAGATCCTTAAGTTGATCAAATCTGAAAAGTCCTTTATAAAGTAACAAATCCACAGGTCTGAGGATTAGGGTATGCATACCTTGGGGTAGGGAAGACATTATTCAGCCTATCATATCACATTCCAAATATTATGTATTCATTAAGAGAAATAATGATATAAGTTATCATCCATTATATGTAATAATTGTATATTAAATATGAGCACATATATAAATAAAATAATAATTTATGCTATATAATCATGATTATCTAGTGATAAGAATAGGACATCATTTTATACTCTTTCCAAATCTTCTTGATGTTAAATAGTTCTAATTGCATTGTCCTCCAGAAATAAATTATTCTTTTATTTTTTCCCTAGAGCATTCCATGTATTTTCCAATGAAAGTTCTATGGATAATATAAGAACTACAATAACTCATAATTTGAGAAAGATTGTTAACTTGGGCTTTATAAAATGAAGGAAACAGTGTTTCAAATGCTCTAGACATTAATTCTGATTGCTTAAAACTGTTGACAAAATGCTTTCGCCCAGTTATTAGATATTCTGTCTATTTTCATTACTGCCATTTGGTAGTTTGCTATGCATAGCCTTATTATTTTAGTTGTGAAATTATCTGCATAGTTCCCATTAGGTCAGCTAATGAATTTACATTTTCTAGAATTTAAGCATATGTTTCTTAGTGAAATTGTTTCAATTATACTGATGATCGTTTTCAAAGCTTTGTGCATAGGCAGCTTGCTTCAAAGCATTAAAAAAGTGGTTTTCTGTCCATGAACTAATTAATCCCTTTATCACTTCAGCAGATCTCTTGATGTTTCATTAATTTACCCAAAATTGATTAAAAGTAGAGAACATAGCTTAACAACTACATTCATTGGTTCAACTACAGAATTAAGAACTAATGTTTCTGTTAAAAAAATATATTTCTTAGGGTTGTAATTGCCATTAAATAGTAGAAACTCTCACAGCCAAGTGTTCACAATATTAAATTATTGTTAAAAATTGTAGGTTAATTTGAAAAAGTAAGAGAGATCAACACAGGTCATTTTAAATTTTATATATATTAAATATGTATGTTTATGATTTTTAAATTATATATATGAAGTAGCATTGAACCTTTATGTTTGTAAACATAGAAGGTTTAATTCAAATCCTACAGCACAACTCTCAAGATATCCACTGTCTTCACTGAAGAGGGGTTGGGGATTCAGTTCACTAGAGAATATTAAGGGACTGAGAGTTTTTTAGAACAGAGCATCCCTTTTCTCTATGCTACCTCTTTGTGTTCTCTCTATTCCTTTTAGTTATTAATTTTAAAAATACTGAAAGCAAAAGGGAAAGAAGATGTGTTAGTTACTAGAAGGAAACTCTTAGGACTCTGATTCATATTGAATTTGGAAGACTGTAATAAATACTTCCTTGTTACTTGTAGCAATTTCATAAAAAGAAGACATGATCAGTGCAAGGACTGCAAGCAATATGCCAGAAGGATGCTGGAAATATTTAGGCACAGTTTGGAGGTGATTTCTAGTAATTTAAAATCAAACCATATAGCTGACAGTCTACTTAGTACCTGACCATCCCTGTAATACCTTCATATATGCTGACTTTTTCAAAGTTATTTTTTGTGTTACCATTTTGTTAGCACATCTTCCACAAAGATTATTAATGAAAGTAATAGGCCTTGACCACCACTTTGCTAGGAACTGCTGAAATTTTTTTTGAAACCTGCTTGTTTGTGTAGCAAATAAATATCCTTTATTAAAAGAAAGACTTGTTTTATTATATCAAATAAAGTAGTCATGCATCAAAAAATTTTGTCTTTCAAAAGAAAAACAATGTATAAATTAACTTTGTAAACAGAATGGGTAAGTTCTTTATATTTCTAATCCACACAAAATGCATAGAGAAATATTTGCTTTTCTGAATTTAGAAAAATAAATCCTAATTTTTAAACTTTTATTTAAAAAGTGATCTTGGGGATGATAGGAAAAACTGGTTAAAACTCACAAAACTATGTAAGTTGAGAAGAATTTTAAAAAATACTTTTGATTTTTAGGAAGAAACTCAAATGACTTTTGTTGCTTTGCATGATTTATATTTGTTAAGTTCTTAAGGCTGAAGTCTCAAAAAATGTATCAATGAATAATATACAGACTAGTGTTTACATACTTTAGTTATTATTTGAAATATTTCTTTCCTCAGTAATAAAAACCGATTATAAAATTCACATAGAACCATAAAAGTCCTGAAAGAGTCAAAGTAATCTTGAAAGAAAAACAGTTTGAGGTATCACATTTCCCGATTTCAAATTATACTATGAATCTATAGTAATTAAAACAGTGTGGTGCTGACATAAGAACAGAGACATAGAGCAATGGAACAGAATAGAGAGCCTAGAAATAAACCAAGCATATGTAGTCAATTAATTTGGACGAGCGTGCCAAGAATACAAAATGGAGAAAGGATAGTCCCTTCAATAAATGGTGCTGAGAAAACAAAATACCCATATTCATTAAATTGGACCTTTATCTTCCCCATACACAAAAAAATTATTCAAAATAAGGACTCAAATACAACACCTAAAACCATTAAAAATGAAAAAAAAAAAATAGAGGAGGAAGCTCCTTGACATTGGTCTTGACAACTTCTTAGAGTAGACACCAAAAGCTCAGGCCACAAAAGCAAAAAGTTAAAAATGAGACTACCAAGCTAAAATACTCCTGCACAGTAAGGTAAATAATCAACCAAATGAAAAGGGAACCTATGGATTGGGAGAAAATACTTGCAAGCATATATCTGATAAGGGGTTAATATACAAAATATATAAAGTAACTCATACAACCCAACAGCCAACAACAACAGCCTGATTTTAAAAATGAGCAAAGCATCTGAAAGGACATTCTTCCAAAGACATACAAAAGGCCAAAAGATACACAAAAAGTCCCTCAGTATCACTAATCATCAAGGAAATGCAAATCAAAACCACAATGAGATATCATCTCAAACCTGTTAGGATGACTATCATCAAAATGACAAAGGATAACAAGTATTGGCAAGAATGCAGAGAAAAGGGAACTGTTATAGGCTCTTGGTAGGATAGTAATATTGTGCAGCTGTTTAGGAAAACAGTGAAGGAATTCCTCCAAAGAATAAAAATTGAACTACCGCATGATCCAACAATTCCTATTCTGACAAATACCCAAAGGATATGAAATCAAAACCTTGAAACGATATCTGCATCCTCATGTTCACTGCATCATTATTTATAACTAAGATATAGAAACAACCTAAGTTTCCTCAACATATGAATAGATAAAGAAAATGTGGTATATCTGTACAAGAGAGTATTATTCATCCATAAAAAAGAACCTACCACTTATAACAACATTGGTGAGCTTTGAGGACATTGTGCTAAGTGAAATAAGCCAGACACACAGGAAAAAACAAACAAACAAACAAACAAAAACTGTATGATCTCACTTATATGTAAAATCTAAAAATGTCAAACATACAGATGTAGAGAAGAGAATAGTGATTACCAGGGACAGAGAGGTGGGGAAATAAGGAGATGTTGATCAAAGAGCACAAAGCTTCAGTTACATAGGATGAATAGGTCTCAAAATTTAATGTACAGTATAATGGCTATTGTCAATAATACTGAATACTGGGAATGTGTTAAGAGAATAGATTTAGGGGCTGTCACCACAATAACGATTGCCGCAGACTTTGAGTCTGGAGTACTCCCTTGTCCAGGAAAAGAGCAGATGCAGAATTGAATATGAGAGAGACTAATGTCCCGGAGGAGACATGAGCCTGAGTAAGGGTCCTTGCTCCATTTTTGTTAGGATCAGAAGGCTTATAAACGTGATGGACATGCAGAAAGAGACAATGAAACAGTGATCATTCACTCAAGTGTGTGAGAGAAAGGGGGTTTCGAAGATACGCAGTGTTAGGGTTTTGAGGCAATATAAAATCCTGGCACCAAGCAGATAGCTGTTTATGGCAGGCACCAGGTGCCATGTCTGTTTATCTTAACTTGCCTGGGGGATAAGACAGAGTATGCTACCTCAGGGTCAACAAGGTACTGTTTTCTTTTGCTAAATACCTCTGGGCAATTCTGCCCTGCTGTAGTAGTTTCTTGCCCTGTTTACCTGTATACCTATTCTCGGACATTTTAGTCCTAAGGCTTGTTAACCCATTGGTGCAAGCTCAGGGAATTCCTAAACTTATTCTCCACGAACAATAAAAAAGGGTAACTATGTGAAGTGATGGAATATTAATTCCCTCTGTATATGTACATCAAATCATCATGTGTACACAATAAATATATGTAACTTTTATTAAAGAACTCTCTACTTTGCAAAAGTTATTATTGTAATTAAATATTTTGAGTGTATTATGGATTTCTATTTTTAAGAAGCCAATGATTTATATATATCATAAAATTTATTGCATATGAACAGGTAGAATATGCTTAAAGAGAAAAAAACTTTGGCTTTAATTTTTTCTACTTTTTATTTTATTTTTTAAAATGTTTTATTTGTTTTTGAGAGAGAAAGAAAGAGTGTGAGGGGGGAGGGGCAGAGAGAGAGGGAGACACAGAATCTGAAGCAGGTTCCAGGCTCTGAGCTGTCAGAACAGAGTCTGATGCAGGACTTGAACTTATGAACCACAAGATCATGACCTAAGTTAAAGTCAGATGCTTAACCGACTGAGCACACGGGCACCCCATAATTTTTTCTACTTTTTAAAATACTACTATTATCTTGTCTTCTATTTTATTCATTTCTGAAGGTATAAATTGATTAATTGTTGAAAAATGTTTGATAAAACTTCTAGTTTTCCTATCTAATAATATAATGTAGAAAATAAAAATTTAAAAATAAGCTGTTTTTTGCCATACACCATGATCCCATGACTGGTATTTGTCTAAATATTCTGTACTTATGATCTAATCTTACTTGAAGATGTTGCTATTAGATTTGACAATATTAGTAAAGCTCAGAAGGCAATTAGGTTTTTTTAAAAAAATTTTTTAATGATAAGCTGTGAAGTGACAATCACACTAAAATATTTCTAAACCTTTCACTCTATTAGACTGGGAAGAAAAAATCACAGAAGTATACCAGCAAGACAGCATGTAGAAGCAAATGACAGAGGAAATAGAAAAAAAGTACAATTGTACTCCTTTAAAATAGATGTAAATATACTTAAATGTGTATTTACCTTGAGAGAGAGATAGAAAGAGAGTGTGCACAGGGGAGGGTCAGAGAGAGAGGGAGAGAGAGAATCCCAAGTAGTCTCTGCCCTGCCAGTGCAGAGCCTGATCGGCTCCATCTCATGAACCAAGAGATCATGATCTGAGCCAAAATCAAGAGTCGGATTCTCAATTGAATCAGCCACCCAGATGCCCCTTAAATATATTTTAAATGATAGCTTGTCATTTCCAATATTGACAGCTTGAGATTCTAGAATATTGAAAGAAGTGAAGATTTAAAGAATCAAATGATCATAGATTATACAGCTTCAGAGTTTTTCAGAGTAAAACTTATCTATGAAAACAGACAATATTGAAAAAATCCAAATACAACAAGTAAAAAAAAATCTTGCAGATATTTAAATAAAATGAACAAATATAAATATCTTTTAACAAATATTTAGAAATAAAAAGCACTTTCATAGGTAGTTTTTGATTCAGTGGGATAATAAAAGTGGTTTAAACAAAATATTTGGAAAATACCAATCATGAGAGAAGTACATAGAAAAATCTATATGAACTGGCCAAATCTATACTTGGAGGATAGCATCACACTGTAATTTCATTACTGAAACAATAAAAATGCACTCCTCATTTCACTCAAAAAGCTAAAAGTTACAATAACAGCAAAGCAAATCTACGGAAAGGAGAAAAATTAACGCAGGCAAAAGTTAGAAATAAAGTAAGAAAACAATCAGAGAGTAGATATAGGAGAACAATGGGGTTCTTTTAATTCAGTAGATCCCATGCTAATATTAATTTCTTTTTTTTTTTTTTTTCAGTATAAAACTGAAAGCCTTCCATGAATCACTGTAATGTGCTGGTCTACACAGAGGAATGAGGTTCTCAGGAAAGAGATTCCCATTTTTTCATGGCTGGTCGACACAGTCCATTTTGAAGTCTTATGAGATACCAACAGGGTTTGTCAGAATCCCCTCTACTTTCTTCCTGGGAGAAGTCATTGTTATCTTAGGCAAGGAAATTATCTTTAACTCTTGCTAACTTTTTCTGATTTGTTCATTTAGTACTATAGCCAACAGAATCATTTGAATTCCTTGGAGGATATATTTTGCTCTAATTCCTACTTTTAACTAAAATCATTTTGGTTATCATGGGTCTTTTGTGTTTATTAATAAATGGTGTGAATGAGAAATATCTTCCTTACATTCTCTGGTGTTACCCTTCCCAGAAAAAGCTACAGCGAATATTTCATAAAATTAATTATATAACTTAGGAAAAAGAAGAATCTGTCCTCACGATCAGTATAATCAGACTAAGAACTCATCCTCAAATCCATGTTCCATCAACCCTCAAATTTTGTTTGAATCACCTCCAAATTATCTGTGTGCTGCATCCTCATATTTGTCTCTCCACAATTTTATAAAGTCACTGTCATTGCTTATTCAGCTGAGTGCACTGGCTTCCTATCCAGCTTTGCTCCTTTCTTTCTCCAGCCTCTCCACTTAGCAGATAGAATTTTTTAAATTTATTATTATTATTATTATTATTTACAAATGATTTTTCGTTATGCTTAAGAAGTATTTGAAGACTTTTCCCAGGTCCTGTAAATCCTAACTAGCCCATTTTGCTGACTCCATCTCTGAGAACTCCTTAACTCATTCACTCTCCTATGATCACAGTAAATTTTGGCAATTACAAGAACAGACATGCCACATTCTCCCTGTTGCATTCACTGGTCACTGTTTTCCCCTGCTACCTGCTGCTACTGGCCCCTAGCATCCTGAAGGTCTCAGCTGAAATTTTGTTTGTTCCTTCCAAGAGGTCATCCTCCTTGTTATTCTGTATCACTCCCAGAATCACAGCATTTCCTTCATAACCCTTCAATAATCTATTTTTATTTTGGTCATTTGTTCCATTATTTTATGTTTCCTACACTAAAGTATAATTCTATTAGGGCAGGCATCTTGTTTTTCCTGCTCAATATATTACCCAGAGTGCAAAGCACCAAGTCTGGTATTTATATAAATATTGGAAAAATACGGAATGTTAATTTTTTTTTTGCACTTTTCAATTTATCTCTCACTAGAAAATATATGTCTTTTTCATGTATCAAAGAGAGATGAGCCTTTAAAAAGGAAACAACTTAAAAATATTTTGAATCTGGAGCAGAACTCCAGAGACAGAGAAACAAAGTTAGCAAAAGATAGAAAGCAAACAAACAAGCTTCTCCTTTCCTAACTGGGTGCAATAAATCTATTGCCAAATGTGACCTAGGACTATTTGAAAATGATGGTATATTTCGTACACTGTTAAAAGCTTTGAAAAACTTGTTTAACTAGCAGATTTATGCAGATGTTAGATTGGCATTAAATTACAAAGGTCCCCAATATCTTGATGACCATTATATTAGTCTTAGAGGCAAAATTTCCCCTCCACTCTCTAAGGGAGAGTGGGAATTAAGCTGATATAAAACAGATTAACAGGATAAAGGTAAGGTATAAAATGTATTTAAGTTTTACATGACATCAGAGCTCCCATAAGAAATAAAGACCCAAAGAAGTGGCAAAACTAGTGGCTTTTATACCAGGTTGAACAGAGAAGCAATTGTGGAAAAGTGACTAAAATATATGGGAGGCTAAAGAAAATTAAGAAGTATCTAACAAAGTCTGTTGTACAGAATTTTCTTAGTTTCAACTCCCTATGAAAGATTTTTTTTTTTTTCCCGCAACAAGGAGGGCATCTTTCACCTAAGAATTTTTATCTCCTATTTTCAGGAAGAAAAGGGAAGATTAGAATGCTCTTTTGTTAAGTGCTTTCAGCTCAAAATAATCCTCATGCCAAGGTAGCAGATTTGGGGGCATAATGTGCCACACTTCATTATCGTTTTGTGCTTTTCCTTTTTCTTGAAAATACAGCTTCATAATGCTTTGCATATGACAGTCACTCAACAAATATTAGTTATGAGAAGTGAATTTATTAAATGCCATAGTTAAACACAAACCTGATTTCATTATTCCACTATTTACTACTTTTCAATAAATCGAGATTGAGCAATTTCTAAACTTCTATTCCAGTGCTATTTTATATCTGAGCTGTAATTAACCTCTTAAATACCTGATGTTGATTTATTTCTGTTTCTTTGCCCCACAAAGACATCTTTTATCCTAACTACCATGTCCTTTTGCAAGCTCTCTGCTCATGAGTCGAGATTTAGCACATCTGTAACCTGTTTTGTTCAACCTTCTTGCAACTATTCAGGTGAATTAGCACTGCTCCCCCGAACTCTCAACTGCGTTTTGAATTCCACTCTCTTCCTACTGTCCCAAGGTTTGTTGTTGTTGTTGTTGTTGTTGTTTTATTTCACTTCCTTGCAGTATGTTTGCTAAGGTATTTCAAAACAGATACCCAAGTTTTTTGCTACCTTTTGTAACACAGAAGGTGTGTACTCTATGAAAGGTTTTAGAGTCTCCAAATACTGAAATTGCTTGAATTGCAAACTGGCTTTAGTGCACATAGAGACCTAGTACAGCTGAGAAGTTGGTGTGAAGGAGGGTTACTAAAACACTTGCCATCAGCCTAGAATTGCTATTCTTAGCCTGAAAAATATTATGCACCTGTTTTGCTCTAAATCTTTCCAGATACACAAATTGGGTTTTGTTTGGAGGAATAGTGATTTATCTGGAAATGCACTATATCTGCCTTAAGTTTGTATTGCTGTTCTGGTTTAATAATTATACAATGTCTGCCTTATCTTTAGATATAAATACATAATCAAACTTTTGAATGTATCAATTAAAAATTTAATGTTAATTTACATTTTGATAGAGAGAAGCAGAGCATGAGTGGGGAAGGGGCACAGAGAGAAGGAGACAAAGAATCTGAAGTAGGCTCCAGGCTCTGAGCTGTCAGCACAGAGCCCGACGTGGGGCTTGAACTCACAAACCGCAAGATCAGGACCTGAGCCAAAGTTGGATGCTCAGCTAACTGAGCCACCCAGGCACCCCTAAACATGTCAATTTTTTAATAACATTTATATCAAAAGTTTTTTTTCTTTTCTTTTTATTACAAATTAGTAAGTCATCAATTTGAAGAATGGTGACATACTCATGTGGCATTATGGGCAATAAATGAAAAGTACTTAATGCAAAACTAAAAGATTGACTAAATATCATTAGTTAAAAGTATACCTCAAAAGCTTAAGTTTAAATGTTGCATCTGAAAAATTATAAGTAATAATAATGATGATGTAAATTTTAACATTAGGAAGATACCATATACTCATGAAGTCATTGTTTTCCAATTATATAGAAAAAATTTAGCTAGAAAATTCTAGTCAATTAAACATGCCTTAGAAATATAAAATCAGGGGACACCTGGGTAGTTCAGTTGGTTGAGCGCCTGACTTTGGCTCAGGTAATGACTCCCAGTTCAGAAGTTCAAGCCCCACATCGGGCTTGCTGCCTGTCAACGCGGAGTCCGCTTCAGACCCTTGGTCCCCCTCTCTCTGCCCCTCCCTTGCTTGTGCACTCCCAAAAAATAAATAAATATTAACAAAAAAAGAAATATAAAATCATGGTGTTAAACCTAAAGGTATCATATATCCTTTTTTCTGAAAAATATTTGTGTGATTAGAATAAAGCAGTAGGAAAAGAAGATAAATTGCTTACCTCTATAGGCATTGATTCATGATACAATAATTTGAGAACTTATTTTGTTAACTTACTTCTGGATTTGCAATACAATTAAAATTATATTCTCAGACATGTATAATGTGTGTGTTCATGGGGGGAGTGCGAGTATGTGTGTGTAATGAGGTATAATTGACTTATAGCATTATATTAGTTTCCGGTATAAAATACAATGTTTCAGTATTTGCATATATATTTAGAAATTATCACCACATTTAGTCTAGTTAACATCATTCTATTCATAGTACAAAATGTTTTTTCTTGTGATTAGGACTTTTGAGATATACTTTCCTAGCAACTTTCAAATATTCAATATAATATTATTAACTATAGTCACCGTCTTGTACATTATATCCCCATGACTTTTTAATTTATAATGTTTTAATTTTATAAGGTAGAATTTAAAAAAACAAAACATAAAACATAGGTATAATTTTCAAGTTTGGCTATAAATAATCTTAAGAGTAATTATACTAGATACACCCCCAACTTACATTTTGTTTTTCTGTCAAAGGTGATATATTTTAATTGCATTACTGGCAAAGGAATTACTTAATTTTTAGGAATATATTTCTGTGTTGTACTTAATTAGCAGGAGAGATTTTTTTCCCCTGAAAGTGACATTTTGAATGCACTGTTTATAGCATAGACTACAAAATCCTCTTTATTTCATACACATTTCCTTTTTTTTCCCATTCCATATACCATGACATGGTTCTCCTACTTGGAAAATCTAATTGTTTTTTCTAAACTTCACTCCATTGCCTCACAAAAGATCATGATCACCATTGATCTCCGCACTGATCCAGAGACATAGATTTATCAGGAATGTATATTCTCACATGATTTTTATATCTAAAGTATCTGTACAGACTTTAGTTACATAAACACTGTTAATCTTTGCTTTTTGTTGAAAGTCCTGACATCAAACCATTTTCTCAGACCTAAAAAAAAAAAAAAACCTCAAAAAATGTTAAAAATATGGTCATTTAAATTCTCTCTCTCCGTTTATCCTTTGCTGGCTGGTAGAACTCGTCATGTTGAACAGCCAAATATCTTTTTAAAATTAAAATCAAGCAGTTTAAACAATTCAAAAGCTTAGTAAAACCAGAGACTTGTTAATTTATTTTTAAATAAGTTTTTAATATTATTTAAAGGAACAGACGCCTCTTAGGTTTTTCTCCTGCTTCAATTAAAAGTAGCTATTTCAATAAAGGGCAGCACGAAGAAAAATTTTGCAAACCGTTATGACATAATCAAAGCGAACATTAATAGAAATTAAACTGGATAATTAAACTGGATAATTAAAAGAAACTGGATAATTTTAAAAGAATTAAAAGAACACGTTGAAATACAACATTTTACTTCTTATTTGAAGTTTGCTATCAGGTATGCAAGATTAATAGCTATAGATGGTAAGTGAATGAAAAAATAGGCAGTAGCATACTAGGGACCTGGGAATGGTAGGTAACAGATAACAGACAGACCTCTGATATTGCATCTATGTCTGATGGCTTTGTGGTTATTACTTGAAAGGAGAAATTGCTAACACAAGCATCTCAGATTCAGGCTTGTTTTAAATCAGGATAATGTTTGTGTAGTCTTTGGAGGAAAGAATCAAGCAAATCTTGTATTTTCAAAATTACTATACTGGTACTATAGTAGGTACCTTCTGATAAAGGAGCAGAGTTAACAAATTAGTTCTATTTTATGTGACTTAGAAGAGCAAGATTTGTAAAGAATGCGTGTAAGAGAACCTTCCAATGACAGAAAATGTATTAATGGAATATACTTATGTAAGCCCATTTCCCCACACTGTACCTTTAGAAGATGGAAGAAACTTATTGAGACTACAAAATTAACTACAGAGTTTTTCTTTTTTATATTTAGTTAGGAGAATAAACCTTTTAGCATTTAAAAGTTGCATTATTCATTTAATCTGTATGATTTTTGTTTTTGTTGTTTTAGAAAACAAAATGTGTTCACCCCATTTATAAAAGTATTCATTAGTCTTTTAAAATGATACCATCATTTATTTAAGATAAAAACTTTGAAGGTATTCTTAAATTACCTCTTTACTTCACATCTCCACCACCCCCAGCTTACCCATGAAGCATATTAGCTCTACTTTCAAATATATCACACATCTTGCCACATATAATAAGAAAGAGGTAATACAAGGCTATATCTGGCATATTTAAAATGTGTTTACATCCAAACTAGAAAACTAAATCTCTTCTCTATTGAGTTTTAAAAAAAAAATCTTCCTCATAAAAATAAGAGCATTGTGATTGTCTGGAAGAGAATATAATATTAATGACACTGGAAATCCAGAAATAATCCATCTTGTTAAAATTGCCATCATTTCTCCCACAATCTACAGAAATAACTTTTAAACTATTCTCATTGCTACCAATTTTGCCCACAAATATTCTCCCTTGCTCTAATGATACATAAAATAATAATCTCTATGCATTTGTTAAAATCCATAGAACCTATACATTATAAAGAGTAAAATTCATTCTATATAAAGTTTTTAAAAAATCAACACAGATATACCTTTGGAAAAGAACATTTTGACTGAATACTGTACGATTAAAAACAAAATATAAAGACTATACTTCAGTTGGTTAATTTGTTACTACAGGAGTAAGGATTAAGAATTCTGAAAATATAAGAATATTCATGTGTTTTTAATGATTATTTTTGAGAGAGACAGAGACAGAGCGTAAGTCGGGGAGAGGCAAAGAGAGAGGGAGGCATAGAATCTGAAGCAGGCTCCAGGTTCTGAGCTGTCCGCACAGAGCCCCGTGGGGGGTTCCAACTCATGAATGACCTCAGTGAGCCAAAGCTGGATGCTTAACTGACTTAGCCACCAAGGTGCCCCGAAATATAAGAATATTAATTGAAATATTAAATTGTTGACAATAGGAGCCCCATTTAGCTCTGAGAAAGAAGTTACAAAAATTTAAGGAGGTTAGGTAAATGAAAGTGAATGAACCCTATGGTGCTGGATTAAGTTTGGAGATATCAGTGTGAACTCATGTTTATTCTAGTATAGATATAGATACAGATACAGATAGAAGGAGAAGTAAGTATAACCAAGTGTGGGTATGGGATAATACACATACATATATATCTTAGCTCAATGTGCCAAGGTGGCCTAGAAGAAGCAACAGTCTAGTAGCAGTGAATTTAGAAACAGCAACAATCCAGTACCAGTGAGTACACCTAGCATCCTTGTCTCAAAGTCTAAATCCAGTTCTTCAAAGAAAGGAATTTAGGATCGCTGGAGAAACGGCTGATTCTGAGGCTGTGGTGAAAGAAATAGAACATAAGCCTATGGCATGTTGTAGTGGCAGAAAAATAAAAAGGACATGACCACATCAGAGAGACACAGGAGCCAAGTGGAAAACTCTCCTGATAGCTAAATTTGGATCAATTTGACCAACAATGTAAATAACAATAGTACTGGACTATAACCCAAAGAATAAAATACATATCTATGAGCCCATGTAGATAATTAAATGATTTCATACATAAATAAATGGAGGAGAAGGGACAGATCTTCCTTAAAGATTTCCAATTAATGAATTTAGAAGAAATGAAGAAACAGAAAATCAACATAGAATCCAAATTCTATGATTTCTACAGGCAACATCCATAGGTGAGTGTTCATTTTGGTGGGCAAAACTTTAGGAAAACAACATATTGGGATATTCTTGAAGTATCAACCCAAAAACATTTATTAAACATTGTGGTCATTTAAAAATATCTAGAAATTCTTTGATACTTCCTGCAGAGAAGTGGAGCCCAATTTTGCTTCTTTTTAGCAAGAAATAATGGATTTAGTTACTCACTTCTAATAAACAGAGTTTAGAAAGGGGAAGAAATAGCATAGAGAAACCTGACACCAGCTTATTCACAGTACCAAGGTTAACAGCACCAGTACTAAGTCATGTTGATATCATGCCATCCCTTCCCATATGGTACCATGAGAAGGACATTTCATCTCTCTGGTATTCTTCCCCCAAATCCATAAACCAGTCCAATCATTATAAAACATCACACAAACCCAAACAAAGAAACATTTTTTTCATACCTGAGCAGTCATGAACATTGAGGGAAGACTAAGAAACCGTCACAGACCAGAGAGGGCTTAGGAGACACAAAGACATGACATCCTAAATCGGATACTTGAACAGAAAAGAACACAGTGGAAAAACTGTTGAATCCTGTAAAATCATTTAATAATATTGTTATTGTGTTTATTTCTTAATTTTGTTTAGTATAGAAGGGTTACATAAGATGTTATTGGGCAAAATTACACGAGAGACAAGTGGGAAGTCCCTGAACTATCTTTTTAGCTTTTCAGTACATCAAATATTATTTAAAGTAAAAAAGTTAAAATAATATTAATAATAATTACAATGCTTCCTGCTCAAACTCTGCCATAGTGACCCACTACATTCACAGTGACTTCAAAATTCACGGTCTTGGCTGACATAACCTCAGTCTCTGGCCCTTGTACTGCGGAATTTACCTCCTTCCCCTTTTTACTCTCTTGTGTACTCTGGTTGCAAGGACCTTCTTTGCTCTTGGTTCCTATCGTAAGGCTTTGAAAATCCTTGTTCTTGAACAGCAATTATCTACTGAGTACCCTGCTTTATGACAGCATCAATATATTTCCTTCTTTATCTCTTCAGCTTAGTTTCAAATCTCTTAAGTGATAAAATTACAAAATGAACCAACTGAATTTTAAAAACCAGTTGGACCTCAATGTTAAATTACCCCTCTTAATTTTTCAGTTGCACAAGAAATTTAGGATACAAACAATTTAATGAAAATACATTTCCCAATTTCAATGTCAAAAAATGTGTGTTTGGTGATGACTTATAAAACTAATCCAGAATACAACTGAGTTGATTATATGTGCCTTTTGAAACAGCCTAAAAAATCTACTCAACTATATGGTTTAAAATAGGTTTTTTGGTGGTTTTTGTTTGTTTTCTTTTTTTTCTTTCTTTTTTTTTTTTTTTTTTCCTTAATGGATGAAATGTAGCCCAGTCTACTAGTGTACTGGGGGTTCTTTATTTTACAGATGAGGAAACCAATGCCCAAAAAGAATTTTTGGCAATTTACAATAGTCCCAGGGCTACATTTAGCTCCCTAGATTGTCAGGCTAATTTATGATTCACAGATTCCCTCAACTTCTTTTACGTATCATCTTTTTTTATAAGTATAAGCTATACAGTATACAAATTATGCATTTGGGAGCTCAGGAATGAAAAAGGATTGACTGAGTAAAAGTCATAGTAGATCACATTTCACAAAGAGGTAGGGCTAATCTATATCAGGCACTTTTTTTTTTTTTTGAGATAAATGAATATAAATACTTCAGCAAAGAAGTTCACTAAAGTAAGATATCCTTTTCCATGAACATCTAAAAGTATTCATGAAATATTAGAAATGGTAAAATTGATAACTAAGTATATGACAAAAACTGATTATTGATTGAACACAGAAGCAATGACTACTTCTTTCAAATATTAATAGCTTCTTTATTGCACATTAAAATCCCATCATATGAATTTATTATTTAAAGCTCCAGTAAATTTAATATTATCTCTAAAGCAACTATTATAGAGACTTAATGGATTTCTTAATTAGGATATAGCATTAATGGTTATAGAATTCTAATTAAAATGGAGGACTTGAGAAACAGCCAAAGTCTGAAGAAATTATTCAAGCAATGATTTTATTTAAAAAAAAAAGTGGACAGAAGCTTTATTTAAAATGTTAAAAGGAAATGTACAAATCATATACTTCATTTAGTCAGAATAATTTTCCATGAGGATTAATACGTGTTGTTCCCTTCTAAGTATATATTCTACTTTACTCTAATATCTTGGAAATTATCTAATTCCTCTTGCTTTATAATTGGAATTTATTAATTTTACAGAGAAATTAAAGTGCATCTTCTACAATACTTGGCAAATCTATGTGTACTTCTGAAATTTCTTTGATAATTTACTTACTTGAATACAGATTTTCATTACAATTTTTTTTTTTTTGTTGTTTAGTTGTTTTTGAGAGATACAGAGGGCAAACAGAGGAGGGGCAATGAGAGAGGGACACAGAACTGGAAACAGGCTCCAGGCTCTGAGCTGTCAACAGAGAGCCTGGTGAGGGACTAGAATCATGAACCATGAGATCATGACCTGAACTAAATTTGGATGCTTAACCGACTGAACCACCCAGACATCCCAGATTTTCATTATAAATGTGCCACTACATTAAGAATTCATCTGGATAGGGGCACCTGGGTGACTCAGTCGGTTAAGCGTCCAACTTCAGCTCAGGTCATGATCTCACTGTGAGTTTGAGCCCCATGTTGGGCTTTGTGCTGACAGCTCAGAGCCTGGAGCCTGCTTCAGATTCTGTGTCTCCCTCTCTCTCTCTCTCTTTGCTCCTCCCCCACTTGTGCTTAGTCTCTCTCACTCTCAAATAAATAAATAAATATTTTAAAAATTATAAAAAATTAATCTGGGTAAGTTTATTTAGAAAATGCTATCTGTAACTGATAAGAGTTGATGCGATCAAAATTATTTAAATGATTTTGAAATTTACTAATAAAGTTAAATATTTGACTTCAAACAATATAATTTGATTCAAATAAAATTATCAACACCTTTTTTTTTTGAAAAAAAATTTTTAACGTTTATTTATTTTTGAGACAGAGGGAGACAGAGCATGAACGGGAGAGGGTCAGAGAGAGGGAGACACAGAATCTGAAACAGTCTCCAGGCTCTGAGCTGCCAGCACAGAGCCCGACACGGGGCTCGAACTCACAGACCGTGAGATCATGACCTGAGCCGAAGTCGGCCACTTAACCGACTGAGCCACCCAGGCGCCCCTATCAACACCTATTTTTAATCCATTATTTTCCATGTTAATAAAATACTGATTACTTTTAGGATTTTTTATTAGATAACAATTCCTCCCATATTCTTTACTAGTCTCTGCTTGGATAGTTAAGATGCTTTGTTCCAAAGAACAGCAAATCATTTTAAAACAGAGGAAGCAGACAATTAAATTGAGCACAGGGAATTAGGAGTATCTTATTGAAACAAATACCAAGAGGTGCCACCAGGATTCTTGTGGGTTGTCACCCAGGAACAGGGGAATTTTCAGGAACTTGAGAGACGTTTATTCTTTGATTTACTTATGTTTAACTTGCATGGACTTACATTTCTGCTTTTTTGTGTCTCCAATTCATCCCTTTCTTTATGTAAACCAAATTTTTACTTCTTTAATAGTCTTGTTGAAATCACGTCAACTTCACCATTTCAGAATCCCAAGTCCTCAGGTAAATCAAAATGATTATAATGAATTATTTAGCCCAATTCCAAAATCAGGAAAAAAGAATATTGTTGTCCTGACCTAGATCAATGGCCACTTCTAGTATAGTCAACTATGGTCTGGGGTTTAGATCCTCTAATATAAATGGACGAGTCAATGTCCAGTCTTGTTTAAGGCAAATGTAAGATCAGGAAAGGAGAAGTCACAGAAATCTTCATAAGGTTGAAACCATACATGGAGAGAATTAACTATCTCTCATAAGTTAAACTGTTAAAATATTTATATTTATTAGACTCAATTCTTCATCAATGTTTAATTGGCATTATAAAATTAAAAGAGTATAAAATAATAATAAAATTTTGGTGGTTTATACTTAGTGGATATTTTAATGTTCATAACAGGATGTTACTGGTATCATTTCTGGTGGAGACTAGAATTATTTTACATGGAGCCGAAATTCAACACTAATGTATTCCTATAGTTGATAGAATATATACTAAATTCTTAAAGACTTGCCAGTTTATCTCTTATTTCTATATAGATATAAGTACACCTTTTAACTTCCAACAGAATTCATCAAGACTTTTGGCTACTGAAGAACATATTTTAAAATCATCACTTAGAGCACTTACTCATAAGCACCATTAGCCACTAAAAACAAAACAAAACAAAACAAAAAAACCCTAAGACAGTCCCAGTGTCCCTAGTTTTGTGGTGATATCCTACCTGGCGACCACCAGAGCCAGAGGCTCCAATGTGGGGGCGTGGGCGGGCGCAGAAACTCAGGCCACCAAAGGGCCAGATGAGCACAAGGTGCGCACCCAATGCCCCTGATGTGAGGAGCTGGAGCCCCATGCCACACAGAAAGGGACCAGGTCCTGGAACTCTAGCCTTGCCACAGGTCTCGGCCCCACCTCCCTGCCCCAGGGCTTGGCTGTGAGGGAGCCGGGCCTGCCGTGACATGATTTGGGACCTACATCAAATGTATCAGGTTTGCCTGATACAGCATATATCCTCCAACAGAACATCCTCCTACACAATAAAAACCCAAGACAAAATAGCCCCATAACATTCCAGCAAATATCGAACTAACTGATGTTATGGATGGCTTGTGTCTTGTCCAGACACCAAAGTCTCCATAGCAATATACTGTACGAAATTCCAAAATGAACAAATTGCCTCTGAATATCTCTAGAGCAGCCTAACCTTCTACATTTTCAAAGCGTAATGTCATTCCTGGCACACAGAAAATACTCAATAAATTTCATCGAACAAATGGATGAGTAAATGGATGGAGGAAAAAAGCTAGACTTTAAATCAGACCAGGGATTAAATCAGTCATTAGGGAAGGCACTCGAGCCTCAGTTTCATTAAGGGGAATAATCATTTTTATGGAGTTGATCTGTGAACAAAATCAAATCATATTTTTAAGCTCTACGTTTCTTCTGGCACAAGTTGTTTCAGGCTGACTTTTACATTTTTTTTCTTCATAGCCTCGGCCCTGGAATCACCATTTGTCCAATGAGTCTTAGCTCATCATAACAGGGAATGGGATTTAGAAGACAGGATGGCTTGCTAGGCTTTCAATTTTTCAAAATTGCATATCGGGGAACAAAATTCTATCCGGTGAATAAAGGAATTTTCACAGCAGATGCCACAGAATAAACAATAAATGGTAATGATTTTTATTAATTATTCCTATTTGCGATATATACCTCATGATTATGCATAATACAATACTTCCTTATGCACAGAAAAATATTAAAACAAAAAATGTTTGAAGTGTCCAATCATTTTGTGTGATTTATACAGGGATTTGAAATGTTCAGGGGGAAGTAATTGATTAAAGTTTTTAAAGCTGTAGGTTTTGTTTGCATTTATCACACTGTATACAAAAAATTAGCTCTTCTTTTTGCATTAGAAACAACATATATTCTGGAGATACTTATAATAAGTAAGAAAAGATGACTGAAATGTTTAAAGTATCATTAGCTTAGAATAGATAATATATCATTCACAGTTGATAACTCTGCCAAGTATTTAATCTTAATTAGATATAGAGAAAACTTAATATACACAATGCATTAGAACATTATACATACATACATATATACATGGATATTGTATACACATTTCCCCACATAGTACTGTAATAAATCATAATTAAATATGTGAGAATAAAAACAATTGAATCTAAAACTAAAATAGTCTTATTCTGCCATAAAGAATAAATAATAAAATAATAACTATTTTTCTTTGGAATTATTGTTTCAGATTATCCTTTCCTGGCTTTTTGTGGCATACAAGTATCAGGGAATTTACATTTTTTTAATATAAATAATCTCAAATTAAGTTTTAACGTATTCCCTAATTTCCACTTTCACGGTTGTCTGAATAGCTTGTAACAAAATAATTCTCCCTCTAAAATTACTATGAAGGCCCTGGGGAAAAATGTATTTGATGTTTGAAGTCACTGGAATGCCACTAAGGCACCCAAGGCTTTCTGAGACAGTCTACCAGAGAAGAGAAAAAGAAGAGAGATGTGTTGATGTAGTCCAGCTTTTGATGCTTTTCCTCTTGAGCTAGGTGTACATCCTGGGCACTGGGCATGAAAGCTGAGCCGAAAACCTTAGCTCAGAGTTTATAGTCATCTTACTTGGCTGTAGGAGACTCAGTAGCAGTTCTGACATCCAGGATTGAGAGGCCAAGATCCAGGAGAAAAGGAAACCTGAGAGAGGTGAGCCTGAGTGTCATGTGCCACTTTCCTTTGAGGATTTTGCCAGCTCTCAAGCTGTGCACGCACATGGCAAGAAGAGTAAAACCTGACAGCAGCAGCTAAGATGCTAAAAAGCTAAACAGAATTTTCAGTAATCTCAAGTTCTAAAAATACAAAATTTTATATACTATATATGTAAATATATAGTATATATAATATTTATATATTTTATTTATATATACAAATATATGTAACATAAAATATGTAACTTACACATAAATGAATAAATGCATAATAAATCATATATATATGATATATGTGTATATATATGTGTATATTACATATATATACACATATATCATATATATATGTATATATATGTGTGTATATATATGTGTATATTATATATATATATATACACATATATCATTTATCATATATATATATATATATATATATATATATGTATGTAATACCCCAATATATCCCTCCAATCAGGAGGACTTCAAGAAAACATCCCAGGCTTTGAGTTGAAAATACCAAAAGGCTACACCCTTGGGTCAAAGCCAAACTAGAAATGATTAGCTCACAGAACGTTTGCATTCTACTCTTAAAACATGACAATATTTGACAGAATCAAGGATGTTTGAATATTCCCTAATTGCTAGCTTTAAAGAAATCAGATCCTGTCTAAAGAAAATAACATTCCAATAATTCAGATCTTTTCATAAATAATATATAACATTCACTTAGTAGTAACCAGCTATGCAAAGACCTTAAAACTGAAAATCAAAAGAAACAGCAAACAACAGATAGAGATCCACTCATTATCCAGGTAATGGAATAATAAGACAACATAGGTGATTGGAAATATGGTATTATAGAAACTCTTCCAGAGAATATCTTCTCCACTATTTTAATGTGCTGAACATAACCTTTATTAAAAAAAAAATAGCTTACGAGTATAGATTGATCTCATTTCTGAGCATTAAGCAAAAATATTTTTAAAATATTAGTAAGTCTTATTGTGGGTATAAATTTGTACAACCTCTTTGAAAAATTATCTGACATTACAAATTATAGTGAATCTCTGGGTAACTTATTACACAATAACTCAATTCTTATTTATGTAGTGAACAGAAGGGCATTTTTGTTTTCTGTCAAAAGATCTGTACCAGATCACAGTAGCATTATTTGTAACAGTCAATATCAAGGGTTGTTGATAACCCAGCAGTAGAGTACATTTTTGTTTCTAACATTTCCCTACTTACCTATACAATAAAGTTACATATCTATTTTCTTTGAAATGTGACATTTCAGTGCTCCTTAGTAGTTTATGTCCTGTTTTGTTTCTTCCACACTTTCAACTTGGCCAAATGATTTACTTTACTAATGTGATATGGGCATATGACAGAATAGCAGGTCTAAGGTGAGGCTTATATGAGGCATAGTAAGTAACGTCCAGTCCACCTCAACTCTTAACCTCCATAATAAACAACAACAACAAACAAATAAGTGAAAAACCCAATCCCTAGATATCAGCTGTTCTTTCAGCCTTGGTCCCCTCTGAATGACCCATAGAGCAGGCCTAAACTGAGCCCTGGGTCCCGCTTAATCCAAGGGAACCCAAAACAAGATTACCCAAATCTCAGTCAACCTGCATTGGCTTATAGACACTTATGTGTCTACATAAGTGTGACCAAACATTTGTTTTTGGAAGCCACTGAGATTTTTCTGTTTGTTTTAATGCAATGTTATCAAGGACGGTGGGAAGAGGGGGACTTAATGGAATCCCTCCATCAATAACAATGTATAAGTGAATTGTGGTATATGTATGTAATAGGATGGTATGCAGCACACAATAGACAGATCTTATAATATAGAGAAAGGACATGTGCTCTTTACGTGACATTCAAAGAAATCAGGAAAACTTTTAGTAAAGAAAAGCACCTACAGATTTCATCATTCATAAAGAAACATTGTTAACAATAACCCCATTCTTTCTATATGTATATATAAATATAGATATTAGATAAATAGTGATAAAATAGAATTAATAGGAAGTATTTTATAAAATGTGATGAAAGACTTATTAGTTTAAAATAAAATATATTATACTAAATTGTGTTTCAATTTACCATAGGGAAAACAGACACAAAGTAAAAGATATCTGTAATTTTTAGTAATTATTTCTTCATAATAAGAGATAAGTTTCTAAAACCTCTTTAAACTTACAAAAACGTATCAAGACAAATATTAAGCGGTTGTAGTACTTTCGATTTTTAGTATGACTTGGCAATATCGAGCAACCCCTTAATGCAAATAATCTGAACACCAGTACTAGTCTTCTCATTTCCTGTATGGATGTCATTAATATTATAGAGTCAACTGTTATAATATTTATATCTGTTGTGTTGCCCTGAGCCTTATAGTTGAAAATAATTTACCTTATTTTGGTAGATTTAATACTTCTTCAATATCTTCATCATTTCTGAGTTTGTTCATTTATTTCTGAATTGCTTTGTGAGAACTTCATCTAATACCTGTTTGTTTGTTTTTAGAAGGCAGGGGACTGGGGCGCCTGGGTGGCTCAGTCGGTTAAGCGCCTGACTTAGGCTCAGGTCACGATCTCACAGTCTGTGAGTTCGAGCCCCGCGTTGGGCTCTGGGCTGACGGCTCAGAGCCTGGAGCCTGCTTCCAATTCTGTGTCTCCCTCTCTCTCTGCCCCTCCCCCATTCATGCTCTGTCTCTCTCCGTCTCAAAAATAAATAAAAATGCTAAAAAAAAAAAAAAAAAAAGAAGGCAGGGGACAATCACAGATGATGTGCTCTCAGAGTTCTTCCAGATTTGTGTATATAATACCTTGGAGAAAGTTTATATTTTGCCAAAAATTCTATTAAATCCCTTTACACGATATCTACTGCATTGCCCAGAAGGCATCTTTATGTTGGTATTTTGTTAAATCCACTTAAAAATTAGAAAAGAGGGGTTCAGATAGATGAAGAAACTGTTCATAGTGGACTAGGAGAGGGAACTTGAGTTAGCAAATTGCCAGAAGTTAGATCCTCATCCATGACTATTAATTAATGCTTCATACTACCATTTAGCATATGACTTCTTTGTTTGATATCCACATTCTTGTGTTAACAAATTCACTTGAAAACGCTTTTGTTGAAACAAGTTCTCTCGGAAAATTATTTTTTCCTCCTCGTCAGCAGTTTTAGTCCTTCCTTCTCAGTTTTGTTCTTGTGTCTTTGAGGATATTTTTCAATTTTAATTATTCTCCCTGTTATTCCAGTAACATGAATTACTCATACACAAAATATTCTTTCTTCTTATATCTCATCTTTCCAGAATCAATTTTATAAATTTGTTCTTCTTATCTTCCTTTTGTGTGATTTCCTCAATGCCATCTCTTTTGTTTGTTATGGGTTTAATATCATGTTTATTCTATTTCTATTAGTCCTAGTATAGCTTCTATTTCTGTATTTTATTTTCTTGTACATTGAATTCTGAACTTGCCATATACACTATTTTGTACCGTGTACATTATAAATAACAACAATATTAATTTTTAAATTATTGTTACTTATCTTTAAAGTATAATTTGGGGATAATTTACAATGAAAAATGTCAGTCATCACTCCTATTAGTATTTCATTGTCTGGAATATTTCATTCTCTATGTCTGTTGTTTAATTTGCCTTGGGGTTATAACTATTCCTTATTTCTGAAAAATGTATTTTAAAATATCGCCCACATATCATGCCATATTATCTTTTTGTACTTTTTTTTTCATTTTTGTGGAGAAAACAGTCGCCTTACTCTATTTGTAATTAGAAATCTTTTATCACAAAATTTAACTTTATGTAGGGTTTTATTTAAAACAATTAATTGTTTTATTACAGCTGACTTTTATATTGACTTGAACATCCTTTCTCAATATGGCATTATATATTTCTTTCTAATGTCTTCCTGAATATATATTTTTATAGTTATACAATTAATTAATTAATTTGGATTTTTTTTGTCTTTTGTTATAGGTCTTTAATTTTTTTGTGTGCTAAATTAACAACAGATGCCTCAACACTACTTCAGTGTCACCTTCTGCTGGTTTATAGATACTAGTAGAGCATAATCTTTATGCAAAAACGAAACCATGGTGTTTTGAGTAAGAGTGTGACCTTGTCTAATTTAGGATTTTATTTCCAATTTACAAGAAACAGTGTTAAGGTGCTCTGATTCTGAATGTATTTTGAAGGATGACCCTAAAACAGAATTTATTGGTAGATTGTCTGTGGGTTAGGGATTAATAAAAGCCATCTATAGAGTATGATATTGAGAATGATGTTTTAGGTGTTTTTCATAAATCAATTGCTATTTTTATAATACTGTATACTGGGGTGCCTGGGTGGCTCAGTTGGTTAAGCATCTAACTCTTGATTTTGGCTGAGGTCTTCATCTCACGGTTCGTGAGATTGAGCCCCTGAGCGGGCTCTGCACTGAAAGCATGGAGCCTGGTTGGGATTCTCTCTCTCTCTCTCTCTCTCTCTCTCTCTCTCTCTGTCTCTCCATCTCTGTCTCTCTCTCTCTCTGCTCCTCCCCCACTCGCACACAGGTGCACAGCCTCTCTTTCCCAAAATAAATATAATGAACTTAAAAAAATAAAATACCTTATACTTATCTAGTATATTAGACAGACATGCCACATATATATTTTATTGTAAAAATGTGCTTGTAACATTATTATTGTTCACTATCTATTCAAATGCATGTTTTAATACTATCAAAGAAAATAGAAAACTATCTGTGCATTTTTTGAATGAAAAACTTTTTGAATATCAGTGACATTAAATGCAACCTCTGGGTAAAAAGCAAAACACAACATAACTTTTTTTTTTTTCCATTAAATACAGAAAAAATGACAAGTACAGCTTAAACTACTTTGTGGCTCTAAGCCCTGAATTCATGTATAATGAACTTGACAGAATCAGAACTTTCTTTTATATTTGGAAATGAAGTGCTGAGGTATGGAAAACTGCTTTCTGATGCAAAGTGTATGATAACAAAATCAACCTAGAATATCTAAAGCAATCTTATACCTATTCATCTGTACCATTGACTTTCACTAAATAAATCCATTTAGAACACACATTAAATATACTATTTTTTTCCACATACAAGTTCTTAGCCTATTAATCCTCTCATGACAGATCTGTAAATCACCACAGATAAAGTCAATGCAGACCTTCACTCTGTTGTCCTATCTCCAGCTAACATTCTGCGGTACGAACATTGGCTTTTATACTCCCTCTGGTTTTCTTCATTCTGTTCTTGTGTTCCTTTTGTTGTTTTCTTGAGGTCTTTTTCTTCTCATACAGGCTATATCTTGAGAGCCTATGTCTGGGTTCATTTTTCTTTGCCTCGTCCCAGGAATCATAAATCATGCCAGAGTCAGTTTTCTCACCACCAGCAAAATGGGTTCTGAATCCAAATATGAAGATGACATCTGATGTGGTCTCGTACATTCTGGAAAGTTTTCCCCAAATTTCTGTCTTAGGTACTGTCACCTTCCCAGGGTGAAGGACGTTTATGACTATTGTTTCTGCTCAAATAGTCTGTTGATCATGAACTTCCTAGTGTGACAGTTACTGTCCAGATTGTTCATGATGGCAACCAAATTTCAAGAATCCAAAAAGAAAAAGATCTAAATATACTATTTAAAGTGAGAAATTATTTTGTACTATCATATATATGTTCACAAAATCAGAAGTCAAGGGTTAAGAAATGAAGAGAGGGGCACCCGGGTGGCTCAGATTACGCGCCCAACATCGGCTCAGGTCATGATCTCACAGTCTGTGAGTTTGAGCCCCGCGTAGGGCTCTGTGCTGACAGCTCAGAGCCTGGAGACTGCTTTGGATTCTGTGTCTCCCTCTCTCTCTGCCCCTCCCCAACTCATGCCTCTGTCTCTATCTCTGTCTCTGTCTCTGTCTCTCTCTCTCTCTCAAAAGTAAATAAACATTAAAAAAACAAAATGAAGAGAATGAAAAAGGAAATTTGATGGGCCATGCAATTATACCAAAGGGACACTCAAGCCAGTAAGAACGTCAACACCAATAGCAGTGATGATAGTATGACCTAATCTATATTATATACCTACCATGTTGCCCTGATTTTCCATGTTTCTATTTAATACTTAGGGAATTGGTACTATCAGCATTTAGTTTTTCAATACTGATTTTTTACTGTTATTTCTTCATTTTATTTCTACTTTTGAAATATTTGTGGACAATATAGGATGGAACAGTATAGAAATATAAATAGACAACCATTGCATTTGTGCTCACAATTATTCATGAGGGTTCTGTGATCAAAAAAATTTTGAAGGTCACTGTCACAGAGAATGGGAAATATTAAAATTCTTAAGCAAGATAATAATTTGAACTTTAGAATTTTCCAATTTCACAATCTTTCTTATTCTGTCATTTTGTTCACCACAATGTTTCCTTTATAAAAGAAAGATCTATCAACCCAAAATATCTTCTGGCTTAATAATAAGATATAGTTCTGGGAGTTTAATGTCTCTCTCTCTCTCTCTCTCTCTCTCTCTCTATATATATATATATATATATGTATATATTTATAGTATAAACATACCTTCTCAAAAATTACTTTTTAACACTTTGAAGAAGTGCTAAAGTAAGTTTTTTAATACTTATTTTAATGGTTTTCATTGATGAAACAATTCACAAAACATGTGGTTTCAAATGGCAGTCTTCACTGTAGACTTGAGCATAAGCTCAGTTAAAACAAGATAAAATAATATGTAAAAAAAATTTAATGCATCATGTCTAAACTGCAATACATCCCAACACGCTGAAAGGAAATGGATATGGGAGGGCAATCTCTTCTATGAGGATATACTACATACTATACTGTAATATACAGGCAAAATGAAAGATGTTTTATCAACGTGTACATAAGAAATAATAATAGGGGCGCCTGGGTGGTGCAGTCGGTTGAGCGTCCGACTTCAGCCAAGTCACGATCTCGCGGTCCGTGGGTTCGAGCCCTGCGTCGGGCTCTGGGCTGATGGCTCAGAGCCTGGAGCCTGTTTCCGATTCTGTGTCTCCCTCTCTCTCTCTGCCCCTCCCCTGTTCACACTCTGTCTCTCTCTGTCCCAAAAATAAATAAACGTTGAAAAAAAAATTAAAAAAAAAAAAAGAAATAATAATAAAGTATCTTCCTTTTTCTCCCTCCCTCATTTCCCCTTTCTGTCTCTCTCTCTGTCTCTCTCTCTGTCTCTCTCTCTCTCTCTCTCTCTGTCACACACACACGCACACAGTTTCTTTCTCTCTCTCCCCTTAAAAACTAAACAGAAGTTTAATATTCTTGTATCATCTCATTTATCACTATATCATCTTGGGCAATGCATGGGGTATGCACTTTTTACATTGGTTTCCATTCACAAAAATGTAAGCTTAAAATTATTGAGAATAAGATTAAGTTTATTGAGCACAAGCCCTTCAGGTGGTTTTGATGTAGGTGGTCTCTGGACTACAGACTATGACATTCTGAGATTAAAGACATCCACTTGAGTCAAATGCAATCTGTAAACAAGTTACCATTTCTGGTCCCATTTCCAGCCTTTCCATTATGTAACCTATTACTATTTGAAGTTCACTCACACACCATTCTTTCTCAGATCTGCTTTTGACCTTTATGTTCTCTTCACTGGAATACTCTTACCTTACTTATCTGGTGAGCCTACTCAGTCTTTAACACCAACTCAAAAGTCACCTGCTTTAAGATGAATCGTGATTCTTTGCACTCATACAATACTTTATATTGCTAGAATATTCCTCAAATAACATTTTATTGCTCTATAATTTCAAATGTCTATCCTTCTAGGCTAAGTTCTTTATGTTTTCACATAAATATAAGATGCTCAAGAAATGCTGTCATGTTCACAAGAAACACTTATATTATCAAAAACCATATTATGATAATAATGGTTCAGTGTAGAAAAGTAGCTGAGGAAGTATAGATTTTCAGATTCCCAAGTTACTTTTCCTAAAGATGTTCTATATTAAAGTTTTTTCTTTCTTTCTTTCTTCTTTTGCTGTTGTTCTTTTTCTTTGGCTAGACAGTTTACCAGGCAACATGGAGCCAGTCCAGAATTTGATCCTATCTAGATTTAC
Organism: Puma concolor; assembly: GCF_028749965.1. Lineage (NCBI taxonomy): Eukaryota > Metazoa > Chordata > Mammalia > Carnivora > Felidae > Puma > Puma concolor. The sequence goes on from NC_141667.1 coordinate 179,840,347, forward strand.
CTAAGAGTAATGTCCTGTCTTTTCTTATCTCTACCATTAGAGGCACACAACTTCTTATTAGCCTTATCACCCATTGTTATGATAAACGAAGCACTAAACCATTCAACCAAAGCTGCTGTCTTTAGAGGGTAATAGCTTCTTTATCTACTTGCAGCAAGAATCCTGACTTTTGTTAGTTGAAGACTGAAATTTTATTCTAACTACTATCAAACTAGGCAAGAGCAAAGGTGTTCCTTAATTAATTTCTTGAGCTTCTAAATTCTTTCAAGAAAACTCATTTTGTAGAAGAAATGCCAATATTACAAATACTTAATACTTTTGGTAGCAGAATCTTAAAGCTTCCACAAACATTTAAAGTGTCTATGTGTTGCACTTATTTTGTTCATGTTTTAGTGTGACTGACTGTGTCAAATCTTTTAATGAAATTGGTTGAAAAATAAACACCTAGTTAGCTACTCTTGTGGGGAGCAGAGCATAATGTATAAACTTTTGAATCACTATGTTGTACACCTGAAAGTAATGTAATTTTTTGTCAAATATAGTGAAGAATGAAAGAAAGAAAGAAAGAAAGAAAGAAAGAAAGAAAGAAATGAAGGAACACAAAGTATTTTGTCACTGCAGGATCGAAGACCTCTTTGATGCAGTCAATGAAGAAGATATGGGTGACCCAAGCCTTGTTGGACCTCCACATGACTTTTAACTGGCTCTTCCGCACCTTGCATTTCTTGAAGGTTCGTGGATTCTCAGAATGATACACAAGCAGGGGCTTGACCTTGAAATCCTGCTTCCATTAGCACAAAACAAGAGGGTGAGATGGTCTTTCATAGACTTATGACCGGGCATTGCATTTTCTTCTCTAATGTAGGTCTCCTTTGGTATCTTTTTTCCATAAAATCCGTCTCATTGCATTTAAATCTTGCCCTGGCAGGTAACACTCGGAAACCATGAGCTTCTGGAACTCAGTAGTGAACTCTTTGGCTGCCTTAGTGTCAGAACTTGCGGGCTCTCTGTGCCTCACAATACCATGGATGCCACTTCTCCTCTTAAAATTATCAAACCATGCCCTTCTTCCCTTGAAGGCTCCCTCCTTTTCTGTTGATGTATCAGGCAGTTTACGTACAAGGTTGGTATACAAGGCCTTTGCCTTCTTCCAGATAAAGTTCTCTCGTTTATCTAAACCAGAAGCAACTTTTCTACATCTTCCTCAACAAATGGCCATTGCTTTGATATTATCATGACTCCTTTTGCTACATATAGCCCCCTTATTTCTTCTTTCTTCTTTAATATTATGCAAATGGTCGGTTTAGACTTCTTACAAAATTTTGCAGTTTCAGCCACTCGCATACCTCATTTGTACTTCTTGATAATTTCCTTCTTAACTTCCACCCTAATCATCTCCTTCCTCTGACTGCCTTTTTTTTTCAACCATTTTTTCTGCATGGGGGCCATTGTATACACTCCCACAAGTGTTGACTACAGTACAGTACGATATTAATAAACTCTTGTCATATACTGTATTCAGTGGAACTGGCAATAAGGCAGCAGAGGCAGGCAGCCTGACCTAGAATGAAGCAAAACCTACCTAAGTTTACTCTTGTATGGAAAGCAAAAGACTGTCCATAGATGCTTTGAAGTGACAAAAAATACACTACTGCCAATTGTGTTCTTCTTCCAACATTCTGAAAAATCCCCGATTTCTGCCAAATACCGTGGCCTGAGACAGAATATCTGAGCATGGAAGATGATCAAGCACAATCCCACACACACACGCACACACACACACACACACACACACACACACAGAAGAACCATTGGCTCAGTTGTGATCATGTGATGTTTGGCATCATGTAGTACTCGTATTGCAAGACATCGCTTGTTTATTAAGTTAAAGTTTATTAGAAATGTTTGTTCCTCTTGTGGAACACTCGCAGAACAAGTTTACTTGCAATCCAAGGTTTTACTGTTTATTTTACTGTTTATTTTGTTTTCTGTCCATATAAAAGTTAAAATGTCAGAGTAATTAAATGGTGACAAAATGTAATTGCAGAACTAGAATGTAATCTCCAGATTTGGAAAACAAGAGTATACACTATGAAGGTGTAAAACATAATGTTTACACCTTTTATAAAGATACTTTTATTTTTATTAATAAAATTTATATATGTTTTTCTTGGGTGAGTATCTTTGCTTTAAGAACTTATAACTCTCATGATGTTGGACTTTACTAATAGCAACTGGTTATTCTAGTGAAAAGAAAATATTTGTTGTATTGCAAAACTTTAAAAAAGGCAGTTAAGGCATTTCTATACTATATTCAGAAAACTATATTGAGAAAACACACCGTAAGATATAGTAAACAGTATCCTACATTAGAAATAAAAGCATTGTATTTAAGCTATGTATCAATCATCGAACTATACAATTGGTTAACTAATATATAAAATAGATGCAATAGAAAGTATACATACTAAGTAAATCATTCTCTGGAATTGAAGACTGCTTCTTGATATTATGGCAATCCACTTCACCCACTAGGCCAGTGAATTACACTTACTACTATCTTATACCATAATATGTACACTGTGCATCGTGTTAAGATAGTCCAAGGCTTAAATTTTTAAAAAGACATATTATTTCATATTCGTCTAAAATAAGATAAATATATCTATCTGCCTTAACACCCATTTTATTTTATGCATTTATATGTGACAGATATTTTTGGAGCTTTGAAATATGTTGACTTTAGCTTGAATTATGACACCTATTAGAAAGCTTCTGGGTGCCTTCAAGCACAGCAAAATAATCACCTTGAACAGCACATCTCCAGGCATCAGTTTACATCTATGAGAAAGGAAAGTGCCCTGATTTTCATGTTTCTAATCTTCAAAGTATCAGAGGATACTTTGGTGATGCATAGACAGGGCTGAAATGTATACCACACTTATTTAAAGTATGATATATGAAGTCAATCTTACTTTCCTTGTGTTGGTTTTCTCACTTAAAGTCTTGTCTAAATATAAAGCTATCCATAACTCAGAAGATATATCATACAGAAATACATGGTTTCTATACTTTACCTGTGAACAATTAGATAGCTCGGGTGTGTTATTCCCTTCTGTACAGTAATACTGATCTTTGGCTCTTTTCAATTTTAATTTTGCAACCAAATGGATCATTACCAGCAACTTTACCTCTGGACAGAGTAAGGAAGGAGATAATATACTGTTGGTTAGAATCCTATTTTGTCAGATTCAGAGATGTCCTGAAAAGGTAGAAGTAAGGTTAAAATTATTATGATTAAAGATAAAAATTGCCAGTAGAGACAAGCAAGCCAGGGATTTTTTGCAGTAGCTGCCTGTATGAATCCCTACCCTACTCATTTGTCCATAGCTCTGCAAGACAAAAGCTTTGAAAAGATGGTTTTTGTAGGAACTGGCAACATTATTGTTTCAAGCAAAAAAGGAAAAAGATTCAAGGTCCTGGGGCATGGAGAAGAAATACCTATCACATTGTAACTGGTAGAAAAAGAGATGAAATGTATTAATATCTCAGTATTTCTGGGAATATAGAGCAAAGCTTTGAAATAGCTATAAGATATACCAGTATGTTGCTAAATCCAGATATTAAGACAAAACATGTTTAGTTTTACCCGTAAGATAGCAGGAAAATTTAAAGGAATAAAAACAAGTAAAAGAAATATAAAACCAAGTAAAACACCACGAATAATGTATATAGAAAATTACCTAAACTATTCAATTAGAAACACACAAACAATTGAAAGAAACAACCATGGTAGTAATTTATAAATAGAACACATCAGAAGAAAAAACTAATTTTAAGATCTTATTGTCTCAAATTAGGCTTCATTACAAAAGTCAAACAATGTTTATCAGAATGGAACTGAAATCTATTGTTTAGAAAATTACAGTGTGTTTGTGAAAACCTTATGTTTTCAGGTACTATAAACTTGGATAAAAGCACAGCTCCATCACTTACTGGGCTGATATTGGACTCACTGAGTCATATTCTCTGTCCATAAAAGTGAAGTAATTAGCCTCATATTCATTATGATTATGAGAATCAAAAACTTTTTAATAAATACAAAACTTGGCACAGTAAATATCACATAGAAAGCACAGTTGGTTGCTATTATCATTATTATTCTCACTAGTTTTGTTTGGTCATAAAAATATTACAATATTTTGTAAGCTCTGTTTGTCATCAACTTTAGCCTATTGCCTTCAATTTATTTTATATGGATTGAATGTTAAATACCACTCAAATGATTCATATTCATATATATTTCCTGCTATACAATTCAAAATATAATATTTTTTGCTTTTTGGTTAAAAAAGTCTATAAAAAGTAGAGTGATAGAGACTTAGAGTTCTCTTTAAATGACTATTTCAGATTAAGCCATTAGAATTTATTAGGCAACAAAGCAGTAAGGTAGCTTTAGTAGAGCTCTAATCAGAGAAATGGTGTAATGATGATTGAATGTAACTTACATTCTTGAAAAACAGTGCTTTTATTATTCCTAACAATAAATATGATTTTACATTTCAGATGTATATACATGAATATACTATACCTACAATGCACACACACACACACACACACACACACACACACGAAGATTAACCAAGTTTGGGGCTGGAAAGACCATACATATGTCACACTATCAAATGGGAGGAAATCATTAAAACTTCATTTTAGCAACAAAAAGTGGCTATATTATTTATATTATGGCCCATAGTCTAAAAAAATTTGAACACTAATATAAATTATATTAAGTAAAGTCAAATCTAATTAAATATATAAGGAGTCCATGTATCCAAACATAAGCCACAGAAATGTTCTTAACACTGATTGGTATTTCATATGTCATAAGACTTCTAAAAAAATGATGGTAGAACAAACATCCAGAAATGAACTACCAGTTTATTAAATAAATATGATCAGGCAATATACATCATATTTAAAATATGAGGATGGTTTCAAGCACAATTTATAATTTTTCAGTAGTATTTCTTAGGTACAGTTCATTTACTCTACAGTTCATTTTTTCAAGCAATATTTATTGAAGTCTTACTATGGCCCGGTTACTGTTCTGTACAGTGAGCATAAAGTGATGGACAAGACCGATAAGACTGAAAGTCCTACATGGATGAATTTTACATTCTATTTGAAACACACACACACAAGTATTCATACACATATATACATATATGAAATGCTGGATAGTGTTGAGTGATATGAAGAAAAAACAAAATAATATAGGGAGAAGTCTTGATAAGACTTGAAGCCGTAATCTTTGGGAACAACTGATAGATGAATTTACCTGAGAGAACATGCCCTGAGATGGGAACATGCTTGGTATAATAAATGGCTTGTATGGCTCAAAAGGATGGGCAGAAAGAAATGAAGCCAATGCCATAACAACGGGTCAGATTTTATGGCACCTTTAAGCTTTGAGAAGGATTTGGAGTTTTAATCTAGGTGTAGAATCATACTGACAGAAAGCATCGATGTCTGACTCATTTCCCATCACAAAAATTAATACAGTGCCGTGAAAAAAATTGGGGGAATCCTGAAAAAGCAGAGTAAACTTCTGTAATTTGTAGTTAAAGAGAAGCCTCCTGGAAAGATGGGGATAATTTAAATTGGATCCAATTATGGTGCCACATGTCAACAGCATTCATTGCTGTGTCACTGGACCTAAGAGACCCGATAAAGCTACACCAAGCAAAATTTCCAGGTGTGGCAGGAATTTCCCATCTGCATTCTCACATCATGGCAAGCACTTTTCACCATCAGAAGCACCATGTAGGAGGCAACAGGGGCTAACGTGAAACTAGAATTTCTCACTTAGAAATAGTTTGTGTCAGCTTAGAGTCAGCTGGGCTTCAGATGGAAAGAAATTAGATGTCACACCAAAGCAAGTCTGTGATCAAGGTGAATTTTCTTTGATAAAGATTCTGAACATAGGAGGACATCACTTTCCTGAGTTGTGAACATGCCCCAAATACAGAGCAAAGCACTCTAATGGTCCCATGTAACCAAAATAAACCAGGGTTTACAAATATTTAGATGGGGAACACAGTTTCTAGATGCAGTAATTTATATATGTCTGTATGTATATATATCCATATATATGTGTGTGTGTGCATATATATCCATATATATATTCGGGGTCTACTTTTAACAATTAAAAAAGAGTAGTTTTAGTAATACTGAAGCCTATTTACATATTTATTCAACATTTATCATATGTTAATGTCAATTAGGCCCACAAATAGGGTAGTGTGGTATATAATACAAACAGAGAAAACATCAATTATTTCATCATGGGTTTTTATAGCTTCCAAAAACTTGCATCACTTAATTATGAGAATATGTATAGGGATAGTATGAGATTATGAGGCAAAAGACTGTTGAAGAAAATGAGACTCATCAGCCTTTTGGAGATCTCAGTGTAGACTCTGGGTGTAAAGCCAATTTACAGGGCACAGAGTTAAATAATAGACTCTGGTCTTATAATTAGAACAATTTGCACCTGCCCTGAACACCTGAGTTATGAGAGCTAAACAAACTAACAGATCTTCTTTTGTGAAATTCTTGGTGTGCAATTACCTCCTTGTTTAAATGGAAATATTAATAACTGCTACTGTGTTGATGAAATATTTGTGAATGAAGGAATTCTAGTAATGATTTTATTTCTTCATTGTAGTCATCAGTGTATGTACTGGCCTATGTTGAAGAAAAGCAATGTAATTTTGGAAATTGTACCTGATATATATGATTTTCTGGCAAGTATGGAAATGATTACTACAAATCAATAATCTCTTTGATCTGAGTTAAACAATTTATTACAATTGTATTTTATCAAAAACCTACAATGATGTTTTTGACAAAATAATCAAGTGCTGCATTGAAAATATCCTCAAATATGAAATACAGAAAGTTAAGACCTATTTATATTCCAGTGGCCATAGGAAGAATGTGAAGGAAGAGACCACTCAGGTTATGTAAGATTAAATACTTAAATGCTCTCTTTCTGATTACAGTTGAGCTCTTTATATTTTTCAGATTAACTATAAACTTTTGTTTAATCTCTCAGGTATGTAACCTTTATTAGAAAGAATAGCAATAACCAAGCTGATAAAGTATATTTTTACAAAGATTCTGGTTTAGACTGAGCCAAGTGAAATTTATGAATTTAAACTATTTTTAAAAAACAAATTTGACAATTTAATATGTTTCAATCAAGTTATTTTTTAGTTAGTTTGTTTATTTGTTCATTTATTTGGAGAGAGAAAGAAGAGATAGAGCATGAGTAAGGAAAGGGCAGAGACAGGGAGAGAGAAAATCGCAAGCAGGCTCTGCACTGTCAGCACAGAGCCCAATGAGGGGCTCAATCTCACTAAACCTGAGATCATGACTTGAGCTGAAATCAAATCAGATGCTCAACTGACTGAACCATGGAGGCACTCCATCAGTCAAATAATTTTTTAAAGTTATCCGTGGAATACATGCATTTAATGTACATGAGTTTTCTTATTTAAGGGGTAAATAACTGCACCATTTTTGCAAAAATTAAACTTTGTATGTTTGTGCTTGTGCACAAGTTTGGATGGCTCTCTGTTATGACTATAATAAAAAGTTAATTAATTTGCCTCTAAGTTATCTAAATAAACATAAAGCAAAATTTTCAGAGTTAATAAAGTCATAATTTTTAAGTATCATTTCATATATGGAATGAGTTATAATATTTAGAAAAATGAATAAATTCTTAAATATTATTTAAATATTTCTTAAGTGTATTAATGAATCAATATATTTTTAAAATGTGAAAAAATTAGATATCTTCAAATTGTATACCTAGAAACAATAAATCATTAAAAAAATGGACTGGCCAAGAGGGAAGAAAAGTATTAGAAAATACTTTTGTACCATTACATAACCTATCAAGACATATAAGATCCAACAATACACAATATGGCTTTAATAGCTAATAAGGGTTTTGTTGTTTGGCAAAACAATCCATATTTTTACTGAAATACAGATTATATCTTTATAAATCAAATTTCTCTGGCATATAGAATATTAGGTAAAGTCATATAAAATACACAAATGTATGTATATATTTAATAAATATTAAACAGAGCATCATGATTATACAAGCAAATTACTTAACAGGCAACATTTGGCAAAACTAATCAGGTTAAAAGATTTATGTTGTTGTTAGCTCTCTGGAAGCAAGTCATTTAAAAAAAAAAACCTTGAAAAGATGTTCAGTTCTCATTGTGTCACAAATAAAACTGTTTAAGTTTTTCTTGTTTTTACTTGTTTAGTGTTTTACTTGTAGTGATTTGTTTTGTTTTTCTGTAAAGATAAAATTTTTTCCTAGCATTGAATTCAAATAAAAATGTAGCACATGGGTCACTTTATAAAAATAATAAAGTAACATAATAAGCATTATTCTGAATTTTATTTCTGCAAAGTGTGCATAAAATAGACATGCCTTATAATGAATTCCATCATCCTTCTGCATGTCGCTGTCCAGTTTTCCCAACAGCACTTGCTGAAGAGCCTGTCTTTATTCCATTGGATATTCTTTCCTGCTTTGTCAGAGATTAGTTGGCCGTATGTTTGTGGGTCCATTTCTGGGTTCTTTATTCTGTTCCATTGATCTGAGTGTCTGTTCTTGTGCCAGTACCATACTGTCTTGATATTTACAGCTTTGTAGTATAGCTTGAAGCCCGGGATTGTGATGCCTCCTGCTTTGGTCCTCTTTTTCAAGATTGCTTTGGCTATTCGGGGTCTTTTCTGGTTCCGTACAAATTTTAGGATTGTTTGTTCTAGCTCTGTGAAGAATGCTGGTGTTATTTTGATAGGGATTGCATTGAATATGTAAATTGCTACTCAATCAAAAAGAATGAAATCTTGCCATTCGCAACTACATGGATGGAACTAGAGGGTATTATGCTAAGCGAAATTAGTCAGAGAAAGACAAACATCATATGACTTCACTCATATGAGAACTTTAAGACACAGAACAGATGAACAAAAGGGAAGAGAAGCAAAAATAATATAAAAACAGGGAGGGGAACAAAACAGAAGATACTCTTAAATATGGAGAACAAACATAGAGTTAGAGGAGGATTTGTGGGATGGGGGATGGGCTAAATGGCTGAAGGGTATTAAGGAATCTATTCCTGAACTCATTGTTGCACTGTATGCTAACTAATTTGGATGTAAATTAAAAAAATAAAATTGGAAAAAAAAGAAAAAAAATGAATTCCATCAATTCAAATGAATATTATATGGAATTGGAGCCATGCCAACAGGTTACTATAGGAAGCCAGAGAGTTGTAAACCAAATGTAGTTTTAGGAGATTTTAACTTGATAGATATATAATAGCTAAAAACATTAAAAAATCTAAACGTGTCCCTTGTATGATCTCTTATGTCTTGCAGATAGCTTTTAGGTAGATTTAAGAGTTGTAACAATGTAATTTTAGTTCTACCTTATGTATTTGCATAGGTTAATCATGTTTATCATGTCACTTTAATAACAGCATGGAGAAAATTAAAAGGAAAAATAGATATTTACCATAGTTCCTGCTCCTTATATTCCCATCCTGGGCCATGGGCGCCTATATTTGTATGTTCTATTCATGTCACTTTTAGAATGGAAATAGTTGTCAATGTATGCAAAGTGTTTTACTGTTATTAAATCATTTATTGACTCCTATGAATCCTTTTTACAATGTCTCACCAGGAAATATAATAGGTCCATTTATTTTATTATTTTTTAATGTTTATTTATTTTTGAGAGAGAGAAAGAGAGTGTGAGCCAGGGAGGAGCAGAGAGGGAGGGAGACACAGAATTGAAGCAGGCTTCAGGCTCCGAGCTGTCAGCACAGAGCCCAACACGAGGCTTGAACACATAAACTGTGGATCATGACCTGAGCCGAAGTAGGATGCTTAACCGACTGAGCCACCCAGGTGCCCCTAAAATAGGTCAATTTATTCATAGGCAATGAGCAAATCAAGAATAATAGGCTAAAAAATACTAAAAAAAAATAGGAAGATGCCTGGGTGATTCAGCCAGTTATTCATCCTACTTTTCATTTTGATCAGGTCATGATCTCATGGTTCATGGGTTTGAGCCCCACATTGGCACAGAGCCTGCTTGGGATTCTCTCTCTCCCTCCCTCTCTCTCTTTGTTTCTCCCCTGATCTCTCTCTCTCTCTCTCTGGCTCAAAATAAATAAACACAATTATTTTTTAAATAGAATAATATGCTAGTCCCTGATAATTCCATCTCTTATACAGTTATCTTACACATATCTTACCTTCTTGCTTTTTATAGAATAGATTTGATCTTATTGGCTATCAAAGTTCTTTAGTAGTTCTAAAGATAATGCAATTATATTGGTTTCAACTATACAATTTGACCTATCATAAAAAAATATTTGAGAGACCTTCCTAAAATATATTATATTTAAGAAGATATGTTAAACAGAGAAGTGTCTGAGGTATAAATATTCTTTACTGTATGCTGACAAATTTATATATGCTTAAGAAATAAATGATCAAGGCTTAAGGTTTCATTCTTCTACTGAAAGCTAAGAATGCTGACATGTATTTGTTTTGGTGAACACTCAGTGTATCTTCTCTGGTATATAAACCAAATATTTCTTTAAAAGACAATGATAAGATATGTGTATCTGCTGAAGACATAATACTTATTTGATACTTGCAATTAAATTTGACATAGAAAGAGTAAATAGTGATAGTACCAACTATAGTGTTAGCCATTAAAGATTTCTACTTACAATATCCGGTTTTGAACAGTATTACACCATTTTGGAGTTGGCTGAAATGTTTTCAAGTATATTTGATCTGCTAGACATAAATATTTATGCTGTTTATTTTTAAAAATTAATGCCTAGGAGTCTGTTAAGTGTCAAACTTAGGCTCAGATCATGATCTCACAGTTCGTGAGTTCGAACCCTGCCATGGACTCTGTTGTAACAGCTCAGAGACCGAAGCCTACTTTGGATTTTATTTTATGTCTTCCTCTCTGTGCCCCTGCCCTGCTCACAGCTCACATTCTGTTTGCTGAGCTGTGTTTGCTCTGTTTCTTTCTTTCTTTCTTTCTCTCTTTCTTTCTTTCTTTCTTTCTTTCAAAAATAAACATTTAAAAAATGAAAAAAAAAAAAACCAACAAGCCCTTAATGTCTAGTAGCACTCACTAGTAGGTAGGTTCATTTTTAGAAAGAATTTGTGACTATAACATGTTATCTAATACATTTGTAAACTTATCAGTCCTTTTTAATTTATCCAATTGTGTAAATAATAAATATGAACTTAGTGGGCTGTGTTTCAGACTTCTTGCATAAGACAACATGCCTAAATAACCCTAATAAATTGATGAGATCTACACCTAGGAGTTAAGGAAAAGAAGGCAATTGAATTTCATTAAATGCACATTCTATTATTATTATTATTATTATTATTATTTTATTTTTATTATTTAATTGAATGAATACTTTCAGGGAATGGTGTCTTTTAATACAAAGACTCTACATTTTTTTATTACAACTGCTCATTGGCAATAGCTGACGCAAGGATGAAATAGGCAAGGGCAATATTCCCCACTGATATAGGACAAATATTCAAAATAGATTTAAGTTATCTTAATGATTTCAGGTGACTGTTGAGAATATCTATTTTACATCCTCTTAAAATACAACACATCCACAGAACCCAAGTAAGTATATAAATAACTCACTCTGCTAAATTTTCTTGACGTCTAAGCTTTGTGCATTTTTGAGGGTGTTGTTTGTCATTCTCTCTCTCTGTGCAATCAGTGTGTCAGCTGTTATTTTTCATTACTGTCAATGTGATATCCCATTATAAACCTCCCTATTCACATTTAGTCTACCTGGTCTTGAAAACTGAATAGTCAGATTATATATATATTATATATATATATATATATATATATATATATAAAATATATTATATATATAATATATATAATAATAATTATTATATATTATACATATTATATATATAATATATATTATATTATATTATATGTATATAAATATATATAAATTATATATATATAATACATATGTATATGTATATATGTATATATCTTATGTATATATACATAATGTATATATATTATTATATATATACATATGTATGTATGTATATGTATGTATATGTATATATACATAATGTATATATATTATTATATATATACATATGTATTATATATACATATATAATACATATGTATATATGTATATGTATATATATATGATATATATATGTATATGTATATATGTATATATCTCTGAAACTAATAGATGTAATACATATATATATGTATTACATCTATTAGGTTCAGAGATAGTATGACTTAAGGCCCTAAATTATAAACAATTTGGGAAAACATTTCATATACAGGGTATTATGCATAAAAATGCTAAAACAGTCCTTATGTATTCTAAAGTTCGAAATTTTCTTACTAAATTAAATAAATATGAAGAATTTTAAATGTTAACATCTGAATTTTTATTAATTTTTTCATTTGTTTGATTTGTTTGTTTCTTAAATAGTATTGCCTTTAGGATAACATTCTCAGACCTAAGTAAATGGCAAATGTATAAAAAACCCTAGAATATTTCTTCTTGATAGAAGAGTTTATTAAGAATATGCACTCATCAGTATTATCTTCAATTAAGTTGATCTTTTTGTAAGATTATAGAATGTAGCAGAGAAAGGGATAAAATGGATACTCTATATAAAAATGGTAGTCTTTTATATCTGATGCATTTTCAAGGAAGTGACTATGTATGTATATATATATATATATATATATATATATATACATACGCCTGGACATGGAAAATAATTTACAAAATAATTATTGGGTGTGGTACTACAATTTAGGTCATATTAAATTGTGGGTACAGAGTAAGGAAGGAAACTAAAGGTATTAAAATTTCAAACATGTGGCAGACAAATGGAGTAAACAAAAGCAACCAGGATAAGAATGTAAATAAAGACTAGTAAGTTGACTTTACTACTCTACTATATCCGGAAGCAACTTATTTAGACATATTTAAAGACAAGAAATTAAGATAGCGAAAGAAACTGGTAAATATTTGAGAGCAGAGGAAATAGGATTAAATATTTGAAGCAGTAAAAAATAAAAACACACTCTCTTTTTTATGGTTGATTAATATTTCATTGTGTGTATATATATATATATATATATATACACACACACACACACACACATCTTCTTTATCCATTCATCAGTCGATGGACATTTGGGCTCTTTCCATAATTTGACTATTGTTGATAATGCTGTTATAAACATTGGAGTGCATGTACCCCTTAGAATCAGCATTTGTTGTATGCTTTTAGTAAATACATAGTAGAACAATTGCTGGGTCCTAGGGTAGTTCTTTTTAAAATTTTTTATATTGTATTTATTTATTTTAGGGAGAGCATAAGAAAGGGAGGGACTGAGAGAGGAGGACAGAGGATCCGAAGCAGGCTCTATGCTGACAGGCTGACAGTAGTGTTTCTTAAAGAGAATAGGAATTTATTAATTGAATGATTAACTATATTTACAACAATCTAAATTTTAAAAATAATGCTTTAATGGCATTGTTTGATTTTATTCTTATATATTTAATCACCAAAAGAGTTGTCCCTTTTTCATATTTTGGATAAATGGAATCACATCACGGTTTATTTTGGTTTATTTCATTCTAATAAATAAATACCTTATGTTTTACACTTTTCATTTAATCTTAATGATCTGAAAAATAATATAGGAAATAAATATTGAAATTCAATAAATGTTGCTTTAAAAAAATATTTTAGCATAAACACTCTGATATTTAAGTGCCTGAGATTTACATAAAAATAGAATCAAGTAAAATATACAAATATTCAAGGATGGTAGGCCAAATATGTGAGACAGATAGCATCTGACAACTAATTGGAAGAAATGTTATGTTTCCTTTAGATGTTCTCATTTATAGAGCTGAAAATTTTCAAGTGTTTAAAATAGTTTATGGTCAGGGCGCCTGGGTGGCTTGGTCAGTTAAGCGTCTGACTTCGGCTCAGGTCATGATGTCACGGTCCATGAGTTCGAGCCCCGCGTCGGGCTCTGTGCTGACAGCTCAGAGCCTGGAGCCTGTTTCAGATTCTGTGTCTCCCTCTCTCTCTGCCCCTCCCCTGTTCATGCTCTGTCTCTCTCTGTCTCAAAAATAAATAAACGTTAAAAAAAATTAAAAAAAATAGTTTATGGTCAACTTTTCAAGATGTCATCATGGAAGTTACAGAAGATTCTCAATTGACATAATCCAACATCTTAAAATACAATAGAACAACCACAACTAAAATCGCTGCTGGCATGACAAAATCTTTCTTGGGTGTCTGGAGTGTTCAGTTTGTGTCTCTGGTTTTTAAAGTGCCTTTAGATTTCCTTGGCTTCTATGCTGAGAAGCACAGAAGAAGCTCCAGGGTGCATATTCAATGTATCTGTCCTAGACAACTGTCTTATTTAATTGGCTGATCTATTGTTCCCTGCTCATGTTACTATCATTCATGTCCTGTCTCTCTGTGTATTTTTAAACTTTGCTGTTTTAATTTACTTGTTATGCACATGCATAACACAACCCAGATAAACAAAAATGGTTTTAGGTTTCCATTACTTTTTAAGCATCTAAGACCAAACTTGAGAACATATACTCTGCTGCATATGTCTTGCTTGTGTGTCTTACAAAATTTGTAAGCTGTGTTTTATTCTCCACATCAGTTTAAGTGTCAGGAATGATATATGTAGTAATTTGTAGAGTAGTAGACCAAACATTGATGAGCTGACAGGTGTTAGATATGTGCTATCTTTTTAAAGATGCTGTATTGCATCTGATTAAATTCACATTTCTGCTTTAGCAGGGTATATGTCTGTACATACAGGAGTGAAAAAAAAATTATGTGATGAGAATCTTAAGTCTGTGTTTCCTGAGGGTGTCATTGAAGAGATGGAGTAAGATTGGTTTTAAAAAATAAGTCATAAAAATCTGGGCCTATAATCAGCACTGCTGTAGTTACGAAGTTTAATGCTGGGATATATGAATCAGAACACAGCATATATATTTTTTCCCTGCTTCCAATCAAAATCACTGGTATATTATTTACTGGAAAAATTCTCTGTGAATAAAACAGGATGCGGAAGGTACTCAGAGCAACTTCAATTTATTACGGAACGGTGCTCTCTCTGAAGCCTTCAGCTGGTACACTCTTAGCATAGAACCCCATCTACCTTTCCAAGTAATGGGATGAATAACAAACTACTTGTTAGAGTAAATGAAATGTTCCTCCCCGCCCCGAACTCCAGATTTCAGGAACGTCTCACTGCTTGTCCTGCTGAGAACTTCACACCTTGTACTTGAGAAGAGAATTGCAATCTGCTCACTAATATCTCCCAGACTGATGCATTCAACCCTGCAGTTATTTAGTGTTGATATGGTTATTGATTTCCCAAATGGTCAGACTGAACACGATAATGGGAGTGAGGATTATTAATTTGGCATGAACAAAGAACAAATTTTTAAAAATGTATATGAAACACAAACTTTTTGATACTTCATTCAGTTAGGTATAGATTCCTTATTGACCAATTGCAATCAATATATTTATTTTCTATTATATGATGTTATTAGTTATTTATTGATTTTTAAAGATTTAAGCTTTATGTTATTATGGACTTATTTAGTTTATAGGTTGATGGGTTTTCACAAGTTTTATTTTAAAATTGGTAGAAAGCATGTGCATAAAATATACCTTAATTGGCCTCTTAATTAACTATATATATGTATATACATACATATAAATATATATATACACATATAAATATATATATATACACACATGTATATAGTTAGCTAGCTAGTTAGTTTGAAAAACAAAGGCAAAGTGCATATCATTTTTTATGCCTTCATAGACTGCTTCCAACCAGAGGCCAACAAATCATGGCCTGTGAGCCAGTTGTACCCCACTGCCCATTTGTATATGAGCTAGAATGGTTTTTACATTTTTAAATGGGTAAATAAATAAAAAAAGATTTTGTTTCACATTTTAGAACGATCTAGGATTCAAATATCAGTGCCCATAAATAAAATTTCATTGGAACAGAACCATATCTATTCTTTTACATACTGTCTATGGCTGCTTTCAAGCTACAATTGCAGAGTAATTGCATCAGAGATCAGAATGTGCCTTCATATGCTTTACTCTTGCTCTCTAACTTATGTGTTTTAACTCTTATGTAGATGCCTTTACATTCCACATCCACTGACCCCAGGTATTTTTGATCTCCTTTTGGTCTTTGAGCATAACTGAACACTCAAGAATCCTTTCCAATGGAGACATGAATGCATTCTTTTCTCTCCCAAAATGGTCATCTCGACTTTGCTGTTTTCTGCTGGCCACACCCTTGCTGTCTGCCCTCTGACTCCTACCTACTTCAGCTCAACTATATTCATTGATTTTATTCATCTTAATTATTATTATCTTATTTTAAATTTCATCTGTAAAACATTATAGATATTTATTTTCTATCTTGTTAGTTAAGTACATGTATAATATCCTTGGCATTGCCTTTTGGTCCGCAAGCTCACACTATTGACTATCTGATCCTTTATCAAATTAGCTGAGCCCTGGTTCTAGACTATAAGCTCCATGAAGGCAGGAAGATCTTTTTTTGTTCCTTATTTTTGTTCCATAGCATAAGAACACACAACAGATGCCAGTTTGTACTCAGTGAATGTCATTAGGTAAATACATGATAGAAAGACTTTGTTTCCCAGTACTATGGTTCAAATGTTTAATAACCAGATTTGCCCTCATTCTTCTTTACCTCTTTATCATTTATGTATCCAAGTATCAACCAACAAACCTTTTTCATACACCATTCTCAACTAATTTCAATTGACAGTGATTTCATTAATAAGCATCAATTTTGTTAAACATTAATTTGACATTCAGTTACATAATCTGTGTCTATATCATCATTCAAAAGTGTGTTTAAAAGAACCTGGAGTTCATGGCACTCAGAAAAGTCAAGAATGCATTTATTAATTTTAGTACCAATTAAGTAAATAAACTAACTACTGGCACTTGTTTGTATAAATATCCTTTAAAGTAAATACATCACATTCAAATTTTTGGCATATAATATTTATTAATAATGATTACAAGTTAGAGGAGAGTTAAGAGAAGTAAGGGTTTCAGGGTTTTATTTTTAATTAATTAATTTATTTTGAGAGAGATTGAGAGAGAGAGAGAGAAAACATGAGCAGGGGAGGGGTAGAGAGAGAGAGGGAGAGAGAGAATTCTAAGCAGGCTCTGTGTTGACAATGTGGGGCTTGAACTCACCAACGATGAGACCATGACCTGAGCCATAATCAAGAGTCAGATGCTTAACCAACTGAGCCACACAAGTGCCCTGAAAGAGATAAGAGTTACAAGAAATTAGAAACACTACAAGTAGAGAATAAAAAGGATTTGTACAAATCTTTCTTTAAAGATTATTTTTATACTAGGTGGTCATAAACTCAGACATCTATAAAATTTCCAGTAGATACAAATAATGTGAAAACATAATTTTTGAAAATTAATTATATGAAATTATGAAGATACATTTCAATGTCATAGAAATCAAAAGTGAATCTGAGATTTCTGTGCATGAGAATACATTTTTCTTAATACAAAACTGCATAACTACAAAATGCTTTCTCCTTTGCAAAATGACTAACAAGTCCAGTATATTCAGTCCCTTATTTTTTATTCCTCCTCAATAAAAGATATTAAACAGCATTTTTGTTCAAAATCTTGCTTTAAATACATAAAAGTTTCAATACATTTCACATTTTAGCTGTCTGGGAAATAGAATCGAATTACCTGCTTTCCATCTCCCCACAAAAAGAAAAGAAAGATTTTGGATAAAAGTTCTCTAAAAAAGCATTTTTATTTTATTTTATTTTATTTTATTTTATTTTATTTTATTTTATTTTAAAGTTTATATATTTTGAAAGAGAGACACAGAGGAGAGCACGAGCAGGGGAGGGACAGAAAAAGAGGGAAAGAGAGAGAATCCCAGGCAGGCTCCACACTGTCAGTGCAGAACCCGACACGGGGCTTGAACTCACAAACTGCGAGATCATGACCTGAGTCGAAATCAAGAGTGGTGCTAAAACAACTAAGCAACCCATTCGCCCCTAAAAAAGCATTTTTAAAGTAAAATATATTCAACTGCAATTGGTATAAGCATGTTTTTAAAGCAATACATATGCAGATATAAATGAGGTATGTGGGGCCATACTGCTTACACTATACATTATTAAATACGGTACTTGATAATCAAAATCTAGTCTTAGAACTACACTCCGAATTGTAAAAGACAATTGTGAACATACATTTGTATATACCTTCTTTTGGGTGATTTTTAGTTTCAAATAACTTTAAGCTTACCAATAGTCTAATTCATTTATTAATGAAATTGATAAGCTGATAATAAAATATATACAAAAACACAAAGGATCTCAGATACACAAAACAAATCTGAAAAAGAAAAACATTAGAGGATTATACTACCTGGTTTCAAGACTTAGCATAAACCCACAGTTATCAAACACATAGAATGATAGAACAGAGTGGAGGGTCCCAAATGGACCTACACTTTTATGGTCAATTGATACTTGGCATAGATGAAAAGGTAACTCACTGCAGAAGGAATAATGTCTTCAAGAAATAATGCTGAAACAATTAGGAAAAATGTGAATCTCTAACCTTACTTCAAACTCTACAAGAAAGCGACCTAGAAAAGGATCATATGTGGATGGATCATATATCTATACATATATAAAAACTATATAACTTCTTAGAGAAAGCATAGTAAAACATCCTTATGACCTTTGGAAAATAATTTGTCAGTTTCTAATAACGTGAGAAATAAATTTGACAGATGACCCAGCAATTCCACTCCTATGTATTTACTGAAGAAAAAGCAGGTGTATGTTCACGTAGAGACTTCTGCAAAGGATGCTCATAGTTATTTCTTCCAGAACCAAAACTGGAAACAAGCCAAATGTCAATTAACAAATGAATGGATAACTAAATTATGGTATATTCATGCAGTGCAATACCTCTCAGCAATGTCAGATACACAAAAAACAAACAAAACCAAAAAAATGGATGACTGTTAAAAGCATTCTGAGAAGCGATAAAAGCCAGCCATGAAAGACTTTGTTTTGTATAACTACATTTATATAATATTTTAGAGTTAAATGGATGCATTTTTATATATAAATTACATCTTGGTAACCAAGTTTACTTAAATATTAAAAAATCGTTGCTGGAGTATGTTTTCATTATACTTCCACTGCATATTACTATATTCTTAAATATTTTAGCTTTTGACCCATATATGCTAACTAAATTAATTGTGGATAGACAAGCACAAGTAATAAGCCAAAGCTCAAAACTAGGATCACACTGTCTATAAAATGGAGGTTTCCATTGACTAGCGTATTCTGGGTTTTAACGTCTAGACTTACTAATATTATCCTAAATGTCTAGACTTACTAATATTATCCGAAATGTTAACATGAGGTTTCTGGAGCAGAGCAGATTATTATGACTTACGTAAAGTGATCACCACAGCGGCACCCCGTTGCCCCAATTCTAGCCCCTGGTCTAACGTGATGAGACCCAGATGTCATCGTACACATAACTGAGTCTACTGCAGGTGAGGAGCCCACAGAAAATGAAGCCGGGTGGTTATGTGGAAAACAGATAGCTGTTTCTTCTCTCCTGGGTAGATCTTTCACTCCCAAGAGCAATTTCTCCTTGGAAATACCAAGGAGAAAGGTCCAGACCCTTTTCTCTTTAAAATGTAAATGAATTCCTCCTACAGGAAGTGAAACCCTTTTCGGTTTTGCAACTCAGGAATGTTTTCAACAGTTCCAGGTCTTATTCCTCCTTGAAATATAATCACATACCTTCAAGGGAGGTAAATCTCTCTGCAGCTCACACTAGCTACAGTCATAATTTAACTTCCAGGCTCAACTTTTAACCCAGGTCCCAAATTTTAATAAAATTTGCTCAGAAAGCTCCAACTGAACAAAAACAGTATTTTTGCTACAGTTCAACACCTATGATCCCTCTTAATTAAATATTCTCCTAAATAGTACTAATTCACACATATTACCATGTTATGTTGTATGAAATAAACTTAATTACCTACACCATTTCATTGTACATTCAGTTTCTTTGCTTCTAATTTGTTGCAATTTTAAACAATATATAAGAATTATAAATAAATTGCATTTTAGGTATTTCCCCAGCATACATTTATAGCAGTGAAATTGCAGGATTGTAAATTATTTGTTTAATTAAATTTATTCAGGTGGAATTGTTTTGTCAAAAAAATTAAATTATAAAAACGTCCTCCAAAAAATGGCAACAATTTATACCAACAAAAGGGCAATATTAGAACCTTAGAATATTAATTTCAACTGAATGCATATTGCAATTATTTTTATATTTTCAATTTGCTTTAATTTTGGCTCATTGAGTGCTTTGGTCTACAGATATTTTGAATTATATATTACAAATTATGCCATTTTTCATCATTTGTATCCTTTTTGTTTATATTTTAAAGTCCCAGGGTGCCTGGGTGGCTCAGTGGATTGAGCATCCAACTTCAGCTCGGGTCATGATTTCATGGTTTTTGAGTTCTAGCCCCACGTCGGGCTCTGTGCTGACAACTTGAAGCCTGGAGCCTGCTTCAGATTCTGTGTCTCCTTGTGTCTCTGCCCATCCCCCACTTGTGTTCTGTCTCTCTCAAAAATAAATAAATAAATGTAAAAAAAAGTAGAAGAAAATATATATTTTTTATTTTTTTTTATTTTTTTTTATTTTTTATTTTTTTATTATTTATTTTTGGGACAGAGAGAGACAGAGCATGAACGGGGGAGGGGCAGAGAGAGAGGGAGACACAGAATCGGAAACAGGCTCCAGGCTCCGAGCCACCAGCCCAGAGCCCGACGCGGGGCTCGAACTCACGGACCGTGAGATTGTGACCTGGCTGAAGTCGGACGCTTAACCGACTGCGCCACCCAGGCGCCCCGAAAATATATATTTTTTAAAGTGTCATGAAAAAACATCCATTAAAAAAAAAATGACATTTTCAGGACTCCTGTTCACTCAGTTAAGTGTCCAACTCTTGGTTACAGCTCAGGTCATGATCTCAGGATTGTGGGATCCATCCCCGAGTTGAGCTCCACCTATCAGTGCTGAGCCTGCTTGGGATTCTCTCTCTGCCCTGTCCCCCACTCTGTGCACTTGAGTTGTTTTCCCTTTCTCTAAGTGAATAAACTTAAAAAAAAAAAAAAAAACAAACAACTTCGTTAAAAAAATTACATTCTCTTCTGGTTATCTTATAGTGTTGTTTATAATATATGATTACTTAATACATTTTATAATATCAAAAATATCAAAAACAGAATAGGAACCTAACAATAAAACTCTGTATTTATGCACAGATCCTGTTTGACTAAAGATGATGAACCAAAATGGCTTTATGCTCATTGTTTTCAATTCAGTAAAAATTCAAGCCATATAGTCTATAGTAATTTGCATACTGTAATAACTTATACTGTATTGTATGCAGTAATTTGAATAAATTAAGTAAATATTCTACAAATAATTTAAATATAATAATTTAAATGAAGTAAAATTAAACTAAATTAAAAACGGAGTGACAAGAAGAAACGTGATCAGTGTCCAGATAAAAGAAGAGAAGGAGAACCAAAACACCAAGAAATAAGCTTGGGACAATGGGTCTGAGCACCAAGGCCCCAGGGGGTCCACGTTTCTATAAGGGGCTTCAACTCTTACTGATGCAAGAAAGGGAAATGGGAAGAGGTGACAGATGTGGAAGGAATGTCAGGTAAATCCTCAGCCTCTTATCTGAGGCCCAGTACATGGAAGAAGAGCAGCATTTCATATAGTTTGTACCCAAACAAAAGGTCCCCTTCTGTGGGAAAGGCTGCTTGACTCAGAGGAGCAACCCATTGAACCCTGACTCTGCGATACAGTCAGCCAATGGTCATCTTCAGAAAAGATAAACAAGATAATACCAGGAATACAAAATATGCACAAGAGACATTTATGTGGCTTTAGAGTGAGATCATGTCCATGCCGAGCAATAGGAAGTATTTTCACCGGGCGAGAGAGATGAGAGTGAGGATTTGGTTATCCACAGCCACACTGTGTGAAGAGAAGGAGACAAAACTCCAAGTGTGGGAGAAGAGAAGAAGCAGAGGGTGACTCTATCATTGCTCTAGTGTGGCATGGGATTAACATTTGTTATCATCTATTACTTTTTAGAAAGTCATCTTTTGTACTACTTAGAGTTCAGGGAATATTCTGTCACATAAATACATCATCAAAATTTAAATAAATAAATAAAAATCTTTTTATAGGTGAGAAGATGAGAATGAGGGGGCAGGTGGAGAGAGATAAGAACAAGTGGGGGAAATGCAGTCATAAAGAAAATGAATTAGGGAAAAGTGAAGTCGGATCTGACTTCATTCTTGATATATTTATACGTGTCAAGAGTATACATTTCAAGTGACGAAACGAACTACCATAAATGGATCTATGCATTTAAACAGTATTTTTGCTAAAGAAAAAAAAAAATGGCAGAAGTTGTAATGAGGAAGGCATATGAGAATATAGGAAAAAAATAATACATTTTTTAAAAACATAAGCCATTACCTCTTTTCCTATTTTCATTATTTGCTGTTCTTAACAAGTATCAGTTCTTAACTGTATGTGAAATCTTCAGTGTATTATGAAATTCTATTCTCACTCTTTATATACATTTTGAATATATATACATATACACCTTTTATATACATTCTATATCCACTGTATGCATTAGATATTTTTGAATGGATATATATATGTATATATTTTGAATGAATATATACATATATATGTTGAATGAATATATATATATAAAGATAGAGAGAGTGTATGAGAGACAGCTTAATAACCACTGTGATTATGGCGCAAATTACCTTTTCAGCCACACTCCTTTTCCTCACTCACAGCATGAGATTTTTGCTCATATTGAGTTACTCCGTCTCACACACCAGCACGACTGCATGGAATGTTGGAAGGTCTCACTTCTCATCAGTAGGAAGTTCTGTTATATTGTTTCCTGCTGTGCTTCACTGAGTCCTCCGTACTATTCTTCAAGCTCCTTGCTTGCATCAATCTCCTTTCATCTTTCTGTGGTTTTGTACTATTACCCAGTCTTTCCCCACACTCAAGCCAGCTCCACTATTTCAAGTGTGTCTTTGATAGCAGTGGATTGAGTAAGACAGAAAGCAATCTGGAGGTAGTCCTTCACATTCTTTTATTAGTAAGGAAATTAGCAGTAGTATAACTCTTTCATAAAAACTTTGGGATTTTGATGTGTGTCCTCAAGGGAATATAATGAAAGCATGTTGGTTCACAAGCTGTCCCCTCTACACAGAAGGCAAGGGGAGACTGAGAAAAGAAGCAGCTGTTCCAGATTGGTAGGTGGCAGGTTGAATAAGCAAAGAACTTACTTGTCTTGGACAGCCACAAGATGAGTAGATGTCTGCACCCACCTGCCATGATATAAACAATTATATAGAGGTCCTAACTGGGTTCAGTCACAGTATATTACCCAGATGGTCTCAACAATACATTTCTCTCTCAAGTCTGCATCTTTGAAACAGCTCCCAATGTGGGGAAGCACAGGAGAGAAGGTGAGGTGCCTCAGATTGCAGAGTCCAGTTCTTGGGGCAACTTGTGGTCATGTCTTCTCTGTTACCTCCTCCAACAAAGCAAGAGAGATTTGGTCTGCCATTTTATCCATGACCATTTTCAATTATATCAGTTTACTTGTTATTTTTGCTTTGCACTTGGCTCCTTCTTTAAATATTTTTTTATGGAGGTTATAATAGAGGATCAAAGTAGGAAAAGAATGAAACTGATGCCTTTCGCTTTTGGATGCTAGGCTTCTGTACTAACTTTGCTTCAACTTTGGTTGCACACTCTTGCTACTTGAGTTGATCTCAATATTTGATCAGCCTGCTCATTATGTATGTGATACGTATATGACTGAGAAAAATGAGTGTCTCTATCAAGCAAATGATATTTCATTCATCACTCTCCTTCACAGGATAAATTTACTAAGATTTTGGGTACTCAGGACTCACTCTATTTGTATTAAATTATTAGCTGTATGATCCTAGATAAATGACTTAATGTCTTATTTTCTCAAATTTACCAAGTTTATAATTTCCAAATAATAGCAATGAAAATAGTACTATCAGCTAATTAATAAGATGAAGATTGGATTAATAATTCACCTTAATAATTTATCTTAAAATTCTGACACATGATTAGTGCTCAAGAAATGCCACATTATTATATTTACTACATCATTTTTCTCTGCTTAAGGTATCACTATGTCCATCCTGTCTTCTAAACTGTATTTTCTATCCTTTCTTCCTCCTGACACCAACATCCTAGCTTTCTACTTCCCTAATAAGCAAACATCCTGAACTAAAATTCTACATTCTACCTTTTAAACTCTGAATATTCCACATACACAATTTCAAGGTGGTTTCAACACATGTAACTCTCTTGAAAATTCATCTATGACTTGCTAAGTTCCAATGAAATTTGACAAAATCTTTGATATGTTTGATAAGGTATTTTACCTAACACTTACAGAAACATGGTACCACTGACTTAACCTAAAGCCAGATAAAAGTGCATGATGGGAGGGCAAGCTGGAAGGTTGACTTCCTTTCAGAAATGGAGATGGTTGAGCTCCCCTGCCTATGAAGTGAAATGTCACATAAGATTTCACTTGAAAAACCGTAACATGTACTGCCTATCTGAGGATGTTCACATAAAGAGGAAACTCTTCCACCTCCTAAAAAACAAAATAAAATGCAAAACCACAACAACAATAACAAAAAACAATCCTGGAGGGAGGTAAGAAAACCACATGGGTCGATCTGTTGGGTTGATGTTTGAATCTGTGCTGTCTTCCATGTTACCACAGGGCCGGAATCTTGAGTTACAAATAAAGTAATTTCTTCAGGATTTCAGAGCATATGATCAGCATGGAGACAATGTCGAAAACCACTAAACATGACGCGTGGAAAGAGACAGAGGTGGCCAAAGAAGAACTCAAGGCAAGGTAAGCTTATCAAATGAAAAAAATATAGAGAGAGAAAGAAAAAATAAAAATTAAATAAAATGTAAATTAAAAAATTAAATAAATTCATCTTGAGATGGGCTTTATTGCAGATGAAATGACAATAAAGTAATAATTTACAAAATGAGTATAAAATAATTGCATGTATAATATTTGCAAATATAAAGGGAGAAGCAATGATCTATTTCCAAATTATGGATTTTTTTAATGTTTATTTATTTTGGGGAGAGAGTGAAACCTGGAGAGGGTTAGAGAGAGAGACACAGACTCGGAAGCAGGCTCGAGCCTGACAAGTGTCTCAAACTCCTGAACCATGAGATCATGAACTGAGCTGAAGCCGTAGGCTTAACCTACTGAACCACCCAGGCATTCCCCCCAATTTATGTTTTTTTTTTAAATAAAATATAAAAACTTTGTATTCCTGACTACATACACTATGGATTTCAAGCTCCAGTGTCAGATGCCTGGCAAGAGCCTTAAAAACAGCCTTTATCTCCCTTCTAATGGTTCTGATTTTCTGATTGAACATGAACTGACAGACAATAGTCTACTAAAAATTTTTCCAGAAAACAGAACCTTAATGGATATATTCTGTTAATTGATTCTTAGTTATCTGGAGTTGTTTTTCTAATCTGATTAGATTTAAAGGTGTTATTTGACCCTGTTTCTAGTAATAATGGGGAATGCAGTGGCATAAATATATTTATGGAGATAAATCATATAGTAATCAACTGGCAATGTATTTGTTTCCCCTGCCTACAATGTTGGGCTCTGGTAATGTAGAGTGCTTAATTCCAAATCAGGGATACTTCTGCTACAGCACAGAAACAACGGTTTCATTCATTGGAGAAGTTGAGACTGCCACACAAACATTCCCATGTCAATGAATCAACTAACAAAGAAGGGGGGTATTGTATGGGTGATTGATTTTGATAACTGAGGCAGACTTGGGAATGCTACAATGGAGAAGGAGAAGTGAGGAATATGTCCGAAATATAGGAAATCTTCTAGGCATGTTATTTAGTACTTCCATGTCTTATGATTGAAGTCAGTAGAAAACTAAAATGACCCAAGTGTGGTTTCAAGCTGCAAGGATTAAATTTGGGTAATTCCAGCTGGCAAAAAACCACAACCTGCTGAGGTGCTTTCTAAGAGCAAAGACATATAGAATGAATAGGGAGAGAAGGTAATTATAAATATCAGCTATAACTAAGTGAAGAGGGGTAGAAACAAAAACTACAATAGTTACCAGCAGTTCTTTCTTATTTTCATACGAATAGATATGTTTGTGTATGTGTGTGCCATGGTTTTGTTAAATTAACATTCAAGTAAAGCCTCCAGGTGTTGGATGGTAAACCAAGGTTTAATAAAAGACCACAAGAGAAATTGAAATGGAGAGATTTGTTCCACATAGGTCCTAGAGGAAGTACACGGGACACCTTGACGGGCCATAAGGGGAGGTCAAGGCAGGGTGCAGGCAGAGCAAGAGAGCTTGAGTCAAATGCCTTTATTAAGGTTTATGGTTAGAGTTCTTTGGGATTCCCAGGCTAAGACCAGATTGGTCAGTTGAAACAAACAAACAAACAAACAAAAAATAGTGGGGTTTTGGCAATCTCCAAGGGCTCTTATCTAAGGGGCCATGGGAGGTGGAAGAGACTGTTTATCACAACAGCTGTTGGGAAAGTCATTTCAGGACTTATATTTGCTTGTGAGTCTGCAGGCTGCCACCTAGAATATGTGCTTGCGTGATGGACTAGAGTTAGTCTGAGGCCTCCACGAGTTGCTTGGCCAAACAAAATGGATACTAAGGCAGCAATACCATGATGTAGCTTAGCAAAACTCCCCACAGTATGTGTATATATAAGAATCTCCCCCTTAACCTTACCTTATCAATAACGATAAAGTATGTTAATAGTAGTTAACTTTACATCTCAGTATTCACGTTGTAAGCAGGATAGTGAGACCCAGGTAGAAAAATAATGAACATCAACTAAAGGTAGAAAATAGTTTTAGTATATTTTGTAGGGGAAACAGCAAGCTTGTTTTCAGTAGCACTTAAGACAGTTGTATCAGGGTCGGTGGAATGTGACTCCATTAATGCTTTATTTGGAAGCTATATATGGTTTTACAAATCCTGTTTGGGTGCTGGGTTTATGAGTTGTACCACCATGGCTTTATGATACAAACACATGACTCTGCTAAATCGTGCTTCCTAAAATTTTCTCCCTCATATATTCTGGTTAGGGTAGGCCATGAGATATGTTGTGTGTGATCTGGAAGGTGAACCCGAAGGAGCCTCCACATCCTTTCCTAGCAGAAGGCTGGTGAAGAAGTGCAGGTGCTATTTCAGCTCACACATGTTGGTACTTATTTGCTGGCTCATCTCATTGGCATGGGACAGCCGTTCACCAGAAGCTGTTGCACCTTCCCCAACTGTGGAGTTAGATACATATTTAGGTTCCTGACGAAGTTTGCCAAGTTTCCTGCAGGAAACCAACATTGTCAAATTGGGAGGTGGTGAAAGACGAACAGTTTCCACTTATCGGCTGTGTGTTGCAATGGATCTTACCCTCCTTTACGTCTACGTTCTCTTCTTGACCACTTCAAATCAAAAGGCAAAGACAGAGTTTCTTTTCATTCATCTCCCACAGTAACATAGAAATTTCTGTAACAGAGCAGATGAATTCTGCCTCCCTGATTGAACCTCAATTCATACACAGGTTTACCACATAATAAATTTTATTATAAAACTTCTATATTTTAAAAAAATGATTTGCTGGGATATGAGCAGACATTGGAACATAGTAGAAAATTTAGATATGGACTCTTTCATACAGAAATTTAACATGGGTGAAAAGTGGCATCTCAAATTTGTGGCAAAATGATGAATTAAAAATATATGATGTAGAGCTAACCGGATAATTATTTGGGAAAAAAGATAAAATTTGATGCACATGTAACACTGTATACAAAACTAAATCTCAAATAGATCAGGAATCTCAATTCTGAAAAAGGAATTATGCAAATACTAAAAATTAAGAACATACAATCACAAAACAGGTGATTTCTATCATAATATTCCAGGACTAAGAAACACCTTCCTAACTCTGCACTAAAAAATCTAAAATCTATGAAAGACTGCATAAATAAATTCAACTACTTATTGTCTGTATGGATGTAATTATAATTCCTCATACATAAAAATGATTAATGTGATTATGACTAATACACACCATATTATAAATATGAGATACATTATTTCTGTGAAATGTATATGGGCATATATCACGGCCAGAGAAAGAGTGGAAAAATCTGTTACTATTGCTATGATTGCCATTATTATTTGTAGTTAGTAATAACAACACTAATTTTAATAATTTTAATAATTTTTTAATAAATTCAATAAATTTTAATAAAATTCACATTAGTAGTAGTACCAGTACAGTATTATATTACATTATTGCAGGTTTAAGACAATTTTAGTCTTCAGAGAACTAAGGACTGAGACTGTGAATATGTGCATGAAAAAAATACATGGCTTAAAAATGACTGTGAAATATATGAACACTTCTGGGTTGATATATGACTGCTATCTGATTAGCAGATGTGGCTGGCCTGTCACATAAAATTCAAAAGATTTGAAAGAAACTGTGATAACATTTTGA
The DNA here is from genome assembly GCF_028749965.1 of Puma concolor. Classification (NCBI taxonomy): domain Eukaryota; kingdom Metazoa; phylum Chordata; class Mammalia; order Carnivora; family Felidae; genus Puma; species Puma concolor. The sequence continues at coordinate 179,869,393 of NC_141667.1, forward strand.
AAGACACATTGAGTAATTTTTATGAAAAGTAGTTAATTAAAGTCACTCCTAATGGAAAACCCAAAGTTTTAAAAACATTATTAAAATTCTCTAGTAATAGCTCAAACCCTAATTAAAACACAAGAGATAGAAAAATCACTTTTGTATTTAACTCTATTAACTGTTTAAAAGAAGCCAAGCATTATTTTCCTCTTCTAATTACAAAAGTTTCATATACCCGTAACAAAGCAAGTTAATATGATTTACTGCTTTTTTTTCTAGTCTAATGATAGGCTTACAAATTTGAAATCATTGTATGTTCCTTAACAATCTTTAATGAAGATATGGGGTGCCTGGGTGGCTCAGTCGGTTAAGTGTCTGACTTCCACACAGGTCATAGCTTTCACTGTCCGTGGGTTCGAGCCCCACATCGGGTTCTGTGCTGACAGCTCAGAGCCTGGAGCCTGCTTTGGGTTCTGTGTCTCCCTCTCTCTCTGCTCTTCCTCTGCTCATGCTATGTCTCTCTCAAAAATGAAAAAACTATTAAAAAAGTAAAAAAAAACCCGATCTTTAATGAAGATATATTGCTGCTAATCTCACATGGAACTGTCTTCCATATCATAAAACTGCTCTAAACATGAATACATGAGGCTCTGTGATTAAAGATGCTTGTACAGCTGCAGTTTGTCTTTCCTAAACAGACTATTATCACCAGAAAAAAAAGAAGCATCCTTTATTTAACAAAATAATTATAAATTAGGTAAAATTTAGTCATGAGGAGTAAAGAATCAACTTGAATCAAGATCAAAGTCTGGATAAACACATATTCTGCTGCATGGAAATAAAGCACAGAACTGCATTTGTGACCATTTTAATTTTGCTAAAATGTTTTGGATCTTTATGTTTCATATTTCTAAAAAAGGAAAGCACATAATGTACTAGAGTATGCACTATTATTAGTGTTTGCTCTTTGGTGATATAATTTCTACTAAATATCAAACATTTCTGTGGAGAGTAGTGTGTTAAACCATTATGAACATCAATATCTTATTTGAATTCAGGAATCAGTGTGACTCTTTCACTCGGTAGAATATGATAGGCAGTGTGGTAGAGGGTAATCTAAATTATTTTCTAGTCATAGGACATGGTTCTGGTGGCAACTAGAATGCCTTTATTACTTCTGAATATTTTGAAACATGACTGAGGTTGAATCTGTTCATTTGCAAAAGTGACATAATGTCATTCTATTACTTAAATATTATGGAGTATGATTAGATACAGATATATGTCAAAAACACGATATAGATCATAGAGTAACTGCGCAATATTTCCTATTACTAGTACAATGTTACTCCTAACGGCTGTTAATTATATATTTAAAATTCCAGATCCTAGGGGCGCCTGGGTGGCTCAGTCATTTAAGTGTCTGATTTTGGCTCAGGTCTCAATTCGAGCCCTGTATCAGGCTCTGTGCTGACAGCTCAGAGCCTGGAACCTACTTCAGATTCTGTGTTTCCCCCTCTCTTTGTCCCTCCCATGCTCATGTTCTCTCTCTCTCTCTCTCTGTCTCTCTCGATAATAAATAAATGTTAAAAATTTATTAAAAAAAATAAAATTCCAGATCCTAGGTTGCACCTCCACTGAATATGTACTTATGACTCCAATTCTTATTAGAATAAGGTTGACGTCTTTCATGTCCCTTATAACCAATTTTAAACACTTAGAAACTGTCTAAGTTAAAGTAACTGTTTCTTTGATGAATTTATTGAAAATGTATAATATTTATAACTTTTTAAAAATATCTGTGAGCCAAATCTTAAAAACATCTGCCTCTAGTGTATCTTAGGTTCACGTTGATTTGTTACCAGCGTAGAAATCAATCCAGATTGATTGTTCTTTCAGTTCTATTCCAGGAAGCCATATTTATTACCTGTTCACTTAATTTCCAAGTGCTTGTTTGAAATGATCTCGTTAGCCAGGGAGATAGTCTTCCTAGAGGTATTCTTTCCTGACTTTTTGAATACTACTTCAGGAAACATGGAAATATATCAGCATTCACTTTTACACTAACTTATTTTGCATCACTACCACCATATGAGCAATGCACTATGTTTCTCCATTTTTCATTGAAAATAAAAACAGAGAGAAGGTCAGAAAATTATCCTATATTGGCCACTAGTAAGTAGCGGAGTGGCCTTGCAAGCAATCAGATTCAAGTGATTACAATGTATATTGCTATACCGTAATACTTTTTCAATCTATGGGAAGATAGAGTTGAGTTGAGAAAAATATTGTAAACGTTATTTTTCTCAGTACACACACACATGCACACACATGCACGCACACACACGTGTGTGCAAATATACACATCTTTAAACTAAATAGGAAGATACTGTAAACCATCCAGTTAGACAAGCTGTCGACTTGCCATACAATATGGAGCCCATATGACTTTCAATTTAGCATGGATACACCAGGATTCTGTTTGAATTCTATAATGAATAAGTTAATAAATAGGTTTTATTGCAGGAAGGAGACACTTACATGAACCAAAAGTCAGCAAGAAAGAGAAGGCATGGATGCCTGTAATCTGCCCACCACACTACAGAAAAGCACAGAAGTAGGCAGACTCTTAAGATAAACCCAGATTCCTGGCATGTCTGTGTTCACACCCTGTACAATCCCCTCCACTTCAGTTTGGGTGCAGCCTGTGATTATAATAAAATGTTACGCCAGTGATAAGGTTCTATGTTCTGTGAAAAACATGACAGGATTTTTAGATGCAATTAAGGTTCTCAGTTGATTTTGAATTAATCAAAAGGCAGTCTGGGGTGGACCTGACTTAATTAGGTGAAAGCCTTTTTAAAGAGGCTCTGAAGAAGCAAACAGCATGCTCTTTTAAACTGCCTATGGAGAGGCCCATTCTTTAGGAGTTGAGTCACAAGGAAATGAATTGTGCCAACAACCTGAGAGAGACTAGAAGTGGATTTTTCCATGAGTAAGGCTCCAAGTGAGAATGTAGCCCCATGGACATCTTGCTAGGAGACTGGAACATCTTAAGCAGAAAACACAGCTAAGCAGTGTCTAGTCTTCGGACAAATAAAACTGTAACATCACGCATGGATGCTGTTTTAAGACATTAGGTCTCTGAATCTGTGCAGCAGAGAAAACCAATACTACGATGGTGCATTCAGGTGTTTGTTGGGCTAGTAAAGGTTTGAATTTCTGTACCGGGCCCCTTTCCTCTTTGTGTCTCCTTTCAACAGGATAAGCCTTGTCTGTGGGAAGGTCCAGGCTGCTTGGTTGTGGAGAATTGGTGTGCCAGCTATTTATGATACCAACCTGGCAAAGTGAGTTACCCTGTGCCTGGGGACCTTGTGTTATAATTCCACATATTTCCATTTTTTCATATTTAATGTGTCTCATGAGCGATAAGAGTGGTTCAATATAAAAAGTGGTATAGTTAGTGCATTTCTGAATATTTTCAAAGGGTCCTTAAAATATTCTTATTTTACTATCTCTTTTCCAGATGCACATCTCATTCCCCACACAATTTGATTTACTTTTTCTATCCCATATTAAGCAGAAGCTATATGAATGAAGATTTATACATAATTATCTAAAGTAAGAAACAGAAAGCTTTGCTGATTTATGCCTCCAGATGTTTTATGTCAGACGAAAACCATTATATAATGCCTTGCTAAATATAGCACACCCATGTGATTATCATCACTTCTCTTGGAAAATATTTCCTTCAGTGTTAAAAATATAAACAAACCAGAAAACTAAAACATCTGTGAGTCATGATTTCAATGTATAAACCTTAAAGTAGAAATAGTAAGTCACCTATTTCATTTATATAACATAAAAACAACTATAATTTAATTACATACAGTAAATATAATTTATACAAGTTATTTCAACTTACATTATTTTATCATATTTCATGTCTGTGTTTCAAATATTTTTTTATTTTAGATTTATAGCTTCTCTTTTCTTCTAATGTTCTCCCCATATATCCTAGATAATTTTTATTGTTTTTTATCATGTCTAATGTGCCTGTGAAAGCATTTTCTTCTGTTGGTTTATTTTAGGAGACATAAAATCTGTATTATACTGTCTTCTAAGTTAAAGGTCTAAAGATTTTTAAGGAAACAGCAATTGTGCAATTATAATTTTAGGGAAATAGAGAAAAGTATTACTAAATTGATGAAGATATTTAGTGAGATATTTAGTTAGATATTTAGTTATTTCCCAAAGTCATGTTAACGTGAGTTATTCATTACCAGTATTTGCAGAACTGGTAGTTTTTGAGGGCAGTCTTTCAGAATTGTTCTGAATCCAGGAGGAACATTTTTTTCTGTTTTTCTCCCTGGTTCTCCCTACTAAAGTAGTGGGCCTCATTTTGCTTTGCTAACATGGAGCTATCAGCCTCTTAATTGCTTGCCACCAAATTGTCCACGATTCTGAGAGCATCCTTAGAGTATAACCCCCCCTAAACACTGAGCCCTATAAAGTCAGGGCACTTGGGGAGAGCTTCAGATATCTCTGTGGTTGTGACCTGTCTTTCCTCTGGGAAAAAAATCTCTGAGTACCTACTCCAGAGTTGGGTGCTGGGACAAGGGTCCTCTCCTGTCAGAGTGATGCCCTTGCCCTGTGAACAATGAGTTGGTCAGGAGCAGTAGTCTCTGTTCAAAGCTTCCTTCTCTAGGTGTGGAAACTCCATTCTACAAGTAAGCTGAAAGGAGGGTGACTGGGGTCTCTGTTTTCTTGGATTTCTATGTCTCCTGTACAGGTTTTATCCTATGAGTGAAGGCTGCATGGAGGGAATCTCTGAAACACAAAGTTGGGAGATGAAAAATACTATATCCTGCCTCCCCTGGGAGACACTGCAGCCCTAGACTGGAATCTGTGGGAAAAGATCTTGGTCACCTACTTAGAATGTAGTTTCCATCTTGTTGGTGGGAGTGGGGTGGGGCATGGCTCAAATGCCATAGTCTCAGTTATACGAGATTAAGTAGGTTTTCTTCAATATATGCTTCTGCATTTGTTGTATGCCCTTTGGCCAATTATCAGAGACTTTAAATGATTCCTTTGCCTATTTATTTATTTATTTATTTATTTATTTATGTATTTTTCCAATTTTCACCTGTTACAGTTATTTCACTAGGGCCAGGGTCCACAGAGCTCTCCTAAGGCATGATTCCAGAAGTGATCTATCCCAAAGATATTTGGAAAACATATTTTAAGTAAGCTTCAGAACTGAGGTAAAATAAAGGAGACAGGAGACATACTGTTGCCAGAGGAAAGAGTCTAAGAAAAGTTTCAAATGAGATTGAAAATACAGGACACATTTAAGGAATAACAAATTGTCCACCTTTGTAGAAATGTTAGAAATGTAGAAGAGTATTGAAAGAAGAGAAGGGGGAGACTGTTGGGATCACAGTTTCTGATGATGAATGTAGAAGGAGGTATATCTAATTTTGTAGACAATGTAGTGGGATCAATCACTTCAGTATAGTAGGTTAATATTTTTCTGGGCAAGATATTGATAGCTCCCTTAAAAAATAGAAGAATGGATAAGCACTTTATTATAATTAAATATTAAAATATATACACATATATATTAATATATGCTTCCGAATTCTATGAATACACAATTGCTACAAGAAATCACCTTCTTAAAATTAGGTTGAGAATTTCAGTGTTATTTAAACCTTGACCAGAAGAGGGTTATAAAATTAAATCTCAAAGACAGCTCATTTTCATGATGTGGATTACATTTACTAATGAACAATATTCTTTAAAATTGCTTTTCTCATTCACAGGTCTCATTCAACACAAGGGTGTAGTGCATGGTGGTGGAGTCACTGGGGAGAAGCACCACTCGGGGTACTCAATCTAGGAGTAGAAAAGCCCACTTCTTGGGATGCCTCGGTGAACCATCAGACTCCAAATTTCATTTTTTTAATATGAAATTTATTGTCAAATTGGTTTCCATAAAACACCCAGTGCTCATCCCAACAGGTGCCCTCCTCAATACCCACCACACACCCTCCCCTCCATCCCACCCCCCCATCAACCCTCAGTTTATTCTCAGTTTTTTAAGAGTCTCTTATGGTTTGGCTCCCTCCCTTTCTAACTTTTTTTCCCCCTTCCCCTCCTCCATGGTCTTCTGGTAAGTTTCTCAGGATCCACATAAGGGTGAAAACATATGGTATCTGTCTTTCTATGTATGACTTATTTCACTTAGCATAACACTCTCCAGTTCCAACCATGTTGCTACAAAAGGCCAGGTTTCATTATTTCTCATTGCCAAGTAGTATTCCATTGTATATATAAACCACAACTTCTTTATCCATTCGTCAACTGATGGACATTTAGACTCTTTCCATAATTTGGCTATTGTTGAAAGTGCTGCTATAAACATTGGGGTACAAGTTCCCCTATGCATCAGTACTCCTGTATCCCTTGGGTAAATTCCTAGCAGTGCTATTGCTGGGTCATAGGGTAGATCTATTTTTAATTTTTTGAGGAACCTCCACACTGTTTTCCAGAGCGGCCACACCGGTTTGCATTTCCACCAACAGTGCAAGAGGGTTCCCGTTTCTCCACATTCTCTCCAGCATCTATAGTCTCCTGATTTGTTCATTTTAGCTTCTCCAACTAGCGTGAGGTGATATCTCAATGTGGTTTTGATTTGTATTTCCCTGATGAGGAGTGATGTTGAACATCTTTTCATGTGCCTGTTGGTCATCTGGATGTCTTCTTTAGAGAAGTGTCTCTTCATGTCTTCTGCCCATTTCTTCACTTGATTATTTGTTTTTTGGGTGTGGAGTTTGGTGAGTTCTTTATAGATTTTGAATGCAGACTCCTAATTTCAACGTTTATTTATTTTTGGGACAGAGAGAGACAGAGCATGAACAGGGGAGGGGCAGAGAGAGAGGGAGACACAGAATCGGAAACAGGCTCCAGGCTCTGAGCCATCAGCCCAGAGCCCGACGCGGGGCTCGAACTCACGGACCGCGAGATCGTGACCTGGCTGAAGTCGGACGCTTAACCGACTTCGCCACCCAGGCGCCCCGAGACTCCTAATTTCAGATCAGGTCATGATCTCACGGTTTGTGAGATCAAGCCAAGTCCCGTGTTGGGCTCTGTGCTGATAGCATGGATACTGCTTGGGGTTCTCTCTCCCTCCCTCTTTCTCTGCCCCTCCCCTGCTTTGACACTATTTCCTTCACTCAAAATAAATAAATAAATAAGCAAACAAACATAAAAAAGAAAAGCCCACTTCTCCTTTTATCAATCTATTCAACTCAGTGTTTTCCATTCTCATAGAGAAGCCTGTAATGAATAAAAATCCAAATAGGACTATAAGAGTGGATGTCTTCCCTATGCCATAGCCTCTGAGTCTGCGGTATTAAATGAGGAGCTTCAGAGGATACATGTCCAGTATTCAGAAAATAAAGGAATAAAACATTCTCATGAATGACTTTTTTCCAGAGAAAAAAATATTATTAACCATTGATATACCTAAATATATGCAACACACAGTTAAATTTTAACTGGTTGAGAGTGATGCACCTGTTCTCAGAAATAATTATTTAATATTTTCCCACCCTTTTGACATGACCTTCTTGTGTGAGTAGTGATGACATTTCCCCTGACAAAGATTTAATGACTTCATATGGGAACATAAGAAAAAAAGGACAAATAAAATGCCAGACTGTTTGCTGTGCTGTCACTGTTTTCTTTCCTTAATGTGGTTGCTGACAGCCAAAATTGAAAACATTCTGAGTTTCCTTGGCACCTCATGTTCACTAGATACTGCATGTCAAAGGCAGAGATCTTGTGACAGGTGAGGAGATCATGTCAAGGAAAATAGAAGTGTACAAAAAACAGTGGAGGCCAAAACCACTTGTTCATTGCCAGGAAAATTGAGAAAACAGTGCCCAGGATTATTCCTTTCCCCTCCAAGATGCAACATGCTCTAAGAATCTCTCCAAACAGCTGCTACATCACGTAGGAGGAAAGAACTTTCAAAGCATGAGAGGATTTGTATTTCTAATATAAGGAAGTGCTGAGGAGTTACTTCAATGTAAATTGACTGCAAAAAAAGAAAAAAAATAGCCATAGGGAGATCGTTGCAACAAGAGTGATTCTAGATATGTGTTAGCCAGAAGGACACCTTTTGAACAAGAATGAATCTAGATGTATGAAGATGTGTGACTAGGTGTATGATCTTTCATTGTTGTTTACTTGGACTGCACATTATAATGCATAATTTAAATAATGCTTATTTAAAAACCAATTACAGTGCTCACTTTGGTAGCACATATACTAAAATTGGAATGATATACACAAGATTAGCAGGATCCCTTGTGAGGATGACACCCAAATTTGTGAAGCGTTCCATATTTTTAGAGCATAATGCTAAGCAGAGTTAGTCAGTCAGAGAAGGACAAATGCCATATGATTTCACTCAGATGTAGAATTTAGGAAGCACAACAAATGAGCAAAGGGCAGGGGCATGGGGAAAGAGAAAGAGACAGACAAACCAAGAAATGGACTTTTAACTATTGAGAACAAACCGATGACTACCAGAGGGGATGGGGGGAAGGGTGAAATAAGTGATGAGGATTAAAGAGCACACTTATCATGATGAGCTCTGAGTAATACATAGAATTGTTGAGTCACTGTATTGTATATCTGAAAATAATATAACACTGTATGTTAACTATACTGAAATTTGAATAAAAAGAATGTTAGTGGGATCTGATTATTTGCCTGCAAACTGGGGAGATGGAAAGTCTCGGTAGGGACACAGGAAAACTTGTCCACTAACATATTTTGTGAGGCCTAGACTGATAGGAGGTCGATTCAGATATAAACATACCTTCAAACAAAGTGATAAAACGAAGATAGAAAAGGGCAGAATTTGAAGAATGTAACATAAGTTACAATGAAAAGAATTCCACCATGTGCCTGAATTTACTTAGGATAAAAGATGCAATTGTTTTGGGTTTGTTTTTTGTTTGTATTTTGTGTTTTCGTTTTTTCTTGGTTAGGGAAAATAAGAACTAACTTACTGGAGATCACTGACACCTGTGGAATTATAAATATTCTTCAATACCCAGATATGTTTATCTACATTGTCCACTGTATTCTGCTGATTTATACCATGCATAATCTATAGTGACTATATATGTGCATCTATAATGTGCATAATCTATATGTACAGTATATGTATGCATCTATGCAAAATATATGCATGTGTAATTTTAAGTAAAGATTTTTTTTAAGTTTATTTATTTTGAGAGAGAGACAGAGAGAGAGAGACAGAGAACACAATTGGGGAGGGGCAGAGAGAGGGAGAGAAAGAATCCCAGGCAGGTCCACACTGTCAGCACAGAGTCTGATGTGGTGCTTGAATTCACAAACCATGAGATCAAGACATGAGCCAAAGTCGGACACTTAACTTACTGAGCCACCCAGGTGTCCCTTAAGAAAATATATTTTTGTAGGGCTGTAAGAAATTTTATTTTTTTAATAGGACATAATCAAATAGGGTTTGAAGATCAAAGTTGCACAGATTATTTAGTAAATATATAAGGATAGTAATACTTTTAAAATTTTTCGATAGCTACAAATGACTTCCAGTGTTCTTCACATGAAAATGGTAATTTGGAACATTATAGTTAAACAAACCTCCCCCGACTCTTTCCTGAAGCTCTGGAGATACAGTTCTTCCCTTGGTGTGTGGGAAGTTGCACAGTGTTGCCCAAATAAACTCTGGGAGACTTTCTTTTCAATTTAGTAATTTTATTTCTTGCATCCTGGAATTTTTGTCTTTATTTGGAAAAGAAAAGGCAATCCAACATATTTTTAACTGTATCTGCTATAATATAGCCATTTCTACTTTGTTTTAATTAATATTTTTATGATATGTCTTTTTCATGTGTTTGCTTTCAAGCTGCCCATATCATTATCTTTGAAGTGAGTTTCTTGTAGATAGCATATGGTTGGGTTATGATTTCTAATCCCTTTTGTCAATTTCTGTCTTTTAATTGTTCTATGTAGACCATCTGCATTTAATGATTTGTTAATGCTTTTGTCTGCCATTTTATTTTTCTATTTTCTGTTTGTTCATTTTACATATATATATTTTTTCTGTTTTTATTTCCCTGCCTTCTTTTAAGCTACCCATACATTTGGGGATTCCATTTTTACTTATCTATAGTGATTTTTGTGGCTGTTCTAGGTATTACATTATACACATAACTTATCTGTTGGTGTCATCATTTTAACAGTGTGAGTAAAGTATAGAAATATTATCTCACTTTGCATCCTTTTGCTCATCTTCCTATGTTTAGAATATAATTATTTTAATATTTCTTGTACATATATCAGAACTATATCACACAGTGTTACAATTTTACTTCAACATCCAACATAATTTAGAACCTCAACAAAAGAGAATTATATTGCATTTACCCATATTTTTGCTTACTATGTTCTTTCTTCAATTTTTACATTCCAATGTACCTTTCCTTTAAAAAAAAAGATCATTTTATGTCTTTTTACAGAACTCCTTCCTTAGGTCATTCTTTCAGGATAGATAAACTGGTGACAAACCCTTCATCCATAGATATATTGATTTCCCCTTCATTTCTAGAGTACATTTTTGCTGAATATAAGATTCTGAGTGAATAGTACGTATTCTTCAGCTCTGAAAAAAAAGTTTTTATCCTATTCTTCTTGACTTTCTTGATTTTTGATGAGAAATCTGCTGTCATTCAAAAATTTTTTTTCTTGTAGGTAAGGTGTCATTTTTCTCTTGTTGCTTTCCAGATTACTTCCTGTTTGCCTTTAGATTTCAAGATTTGACTAATATATGTTTTGATGTTTAGCTTTGTGAATCTGTAGGTTTTTAGCATTTCCAAATTGGAATACATGATTTCTTTGAGTACTTTTAAAATGTGTCCTGTTTCACCTTTTGTCCTGGGACTCCAATAACATGAATATTAGGTCTTTCATTCTATTCTCATAGGTTTCTAAGGCTTTATTCATTTATTTTCCTTCTTTTCTCACCCCGTTGTTCATATTGGGTAAGTTCTCTTGATTTATTTATTCATTCATCCAGTCTTTCTTCTGGTCCTTCCAATATCCTGTTTATTCCATTTATGAAGGTTTTTAAATTTTTATTATTAATATTATTTTGGTAATTGTATTTTTCAGTTGGAAACTTTGTTGTTGGTACTTCTTTACACCCTACATTTCTTTTCTGATTTTTTTCTGATTTTTTGCCGTTTCATGTGTGTGCACAATTCTCAATGAAGCATTTTATTATGACTGCTTTAATTCTAACATCTCTGTCATCTCAGGTTTTGAATCCATTCATTCTCGTTTTCACTTGGTTTGAGATCTTGGTATGACAAGTGGCATACAGAGGCACCTCATTATTGTCGGAGGGATGTAATAAGCCCAGGCTACTTTTGTGCTTTCCCGTGACACTGTGAAAGAGTAGGGCCATTTGTAGTCAGTGAAGATCATCATCCTGACTCCTTTTTTCTTTAAGTTTTTTTTTTTTTTTAATTTTTGTGATAGTTCTCTATTTTTGCGAGAGAGAGAGAGAGAGAGACAGAGCATGAGTGGGAGAGGGGCAGAGAGAGAGAGGGAGACACAGAATCTGAAGCAGGCTTCAGGCTCTGAGTTGTCTGCACAGAGCCTGATGCAGGGCTTGAACTCACAAGCTGTGAGATCATGACCTGAACTGAAGTCGGACACTCAGCCAACTGAGCCACTCAAGCGCCCCTTCTTTTTTTTAAGTTTTTATTCAAATTCCAGTTAGTTAACATATAATGTAATACTGGTTTCAGTAGTAGAATGTTCTGATTCATCACTTACATACAGCACCCAGTGCTCATCACAAGTGCCCTCCTTAGTAACCATCACCCACTTAGCTCATTCTCACACCAACCTCCCTCCATCAACTCTCATCTTTTTCTCTATAGTTAACAGTCTGTTTGATGGTTTACCTGTCTTTTTCCCCCATGTTCATCTCTTTTGTTTTTGGAATTCCACATATGAGTGAAATCATATGGTATTTGTCTTTCGCTGACTGACTGACTCCAAGTAGTATTATACTCTTGTTCCATCCACATCATCGCAAATGGCTGAGTCATATTCATGTCTATATATACGTGTTTATATATACATGTCTATATATACATACGCATACCACTTCTTTATGAATTCATCGGTCTATGGACATTTGGGCTCTTTCCATAATTTGCCTATTGTTGATAATGTTGCCATAAACATTGGGGTGAAATTAACAACACAGGAAACAAGTGTTGGTGAGGATGCAGAAAAAGGGGAACCCCCTTACACTGTTGGTGGGAATGCAAACTGGTGCAGCCACTGTGGAAAACAGTATGGAGATTCCTCCAAAAGTTAAAAATAGAACTACCCTATGTTCCAGCAGTGCACTACTAGGTATTTACCCAAAGGATACAAAAATACTGATTCAAAGAGACACATGCACCCAACCGTCCTGACTCCCGCTGGGCCTTCTCGACACCAATATGACAGGAGTGTTGGAGTACCTTGTTACAGTTTCAGAAGAGGGGATTCTGAGGCTCCTCACTTGGCATTTTCTGTCATAGGTAGGAGTTGGGCCATACATCTTTCTATGGCATTTGACTGGAAGAGAGCATCTCTTGCCTAAGTGTTTTCTGTCTTGTTAAGCTTTTTCCCTGGTCCTTTGACTAGAGAGAGCAAGTTCTTGTTGAGGCTTTTTTTTCCCTTTTCTTTCCTTTTTTTCTCTTTGTCTGCATCCATTGGTGTCGTTGGGTGGCTGACTCCTTCATATCCAAGCCTGAGATATATGAGGCAAAAAGAAAACAAGGAGTTCACCACTGTGTTCTACTTTGGGTCTAAGCTTCCTGGTGACTTCCTTCCATCTTATAAGGTTGTCTTTTATTTATTTTTTTATATATACAATTTCCAGGGGTTGTAGTTGTATTTAGCAAACATACTAAGAAATAGCTTGTCTCCTCTACTTTTGTGGAGGCAAAATTCTCTGAGTTAGGTGGTGGACACAACATTCAGGACATCACATTCTGTGTTAAAGCATTTGGTTTTTATTATGAGTGAAATTAGAAATATCCAGAAATATTCCCATGGCATAATATTGAGTAATGTGGTATATGGTGGAACCACTTACTGAAATGAACTTGAAGGAAGATTAAGTATGTAGGAGAATCAAGTGTTTATTATTGGATATGTATTATATACCTATGATTTCCTTATAGGTCTGATGTTCAGAGAGAAGTTTATCTGGATTTAAAATATTTCGTTATGTCAGCATATGGGCTCCACTGAAAACATGGGAAAGGAAAATTTAAAACATGAAAAATACATTAGAGGCAGATCGTCGAGATAGGAAAACAGTGGGCCCAGAAAATTGCCTTGGCAAAAGTCAAAGTCAAGACAATAGGCAGTATGGGAAGAACCAATCAAAGACACAAATTAAAATCAATGAAATTGTGGATGGGGAGTGGACATTGTCGAAGTCTAGAAGTCAAAAGAAGAGAGTGAGTTCTGTTACAATGAATGACAAATAGAGGTTAATGATATGAATATTGAAAATATGGTCACTGGATTTGGCAGCATATAAATCACTATTTATTTTGGAAAGAAATTATTCTGTTTGATTATCTTGAGGGGATGCAATGAGGGGTTATTCAGAGAGTGAAAGACAAATGATGAAGTGTGTGCATCCTATGGAGACAACTCTCCAAATTATCATGTGAGAAGGGGAGTACACAATGAGATAATAGCTAGAATGAGGACAGGTGGGTTTTTAAGGCATTCTGGTTTGTTTTAAAAATAGTTGAATGTGTGCTTGTTAATGAAAATGATACAGCATAAAAGGAGAGGTTAAAATGCACAAGAGAATGTATTAATTGGAACTGTTAAATACGTGACAAAGTAGAAGTCAATCTTGTACTTATAGCTTTTTGTATCTTTTAAGCTTATAATATATATCTTGGCTCTTTCTTGCTTAAGGAATTCTATGTAAAAAGAGATCAGAAAATATTAGGTAGTTTCCTTATTTAAATGTTCAAACATAGTTACATTTTTATATGTTTGGAACAAATACAAGTTAAGTAGCAAAATATCTAAATGCAGATTTTTAAAAAAATTGTTACTTGTTGAAGATTATTGCAGCATCTGATTGATGGTTCATAAAGAGTATCAATAGAAAAATATATACAACATGGTACTTTGAACTATAAATCATATTTAATGGTTCCCCAATATTAGTTTATAAGTCTTTGTGTGCATAAAACAATTTCTTCTTACTTGGAAAAGTGGTGATATGTACTCAGATTAAAAAAAAAATTCTGGCTTCAATTTAGAAAGTTTGTTGTTTTAAGATCTTGCTTGACCACCTACAACATGTGTTTGTAAATCCCTGTTTGCAGCTTTGTGTTTTTCATGAGACTTTCTATTCCAGTAAGAACAGCTGGTGAAATTAAGGTTACTGTCCTAAATGTCATTTAGAAGCCATTGGTGTAAAGCTATTTTCAGGATCATTTACTTGGCTCTCGAATACACTCCTTTTAGTTGTTAGAAATGTAATCTCACGTTGCTAATGTTCAAATCACGGATAGATACTACCATGTTCTGAAAATGAGTTTATATCAGATGGTTAAATGCATATAGCACATTTTAAAAAAAATAATTTGGGCATCATTTAAAAAATTATCATTTTAAAAGTATAATTTTGGACTTCAAGAACTTTGGTGGTATTATCTGTTAAACTCTAGGTCTTTTAAAATTTGAAATAATTATTTGTTGATTTATTCACTTTTGTTTGCAGTGTGTGTGGGGGAGGGTGTTATTTCATTTTTGTTTCAAGAAAGAACTTTATTGAGATTTATAAAAGACTTCAGACTTCAAAAAACACTAGGGTCATCAGGACTAACCCATCAGCTTACAAATAAACTCATCAGAGATACAATAGTCAGAGAACATAAATAATATGTGTCAAGCAGTATTACTACAGTGATTTAAATCCTTGACATTTCCCTTTTTTAGTGGAGTGCTACTCCTTTTACTGTTTTCTAATATGACTATACTGAACAGTTGTATATTTTTATAGTCGAAGGGACTACAAGAAAAAAAGAACAGTTTTCCGGTTCTAAAATTAAATGCCACGTGCTGGAGTTTTAAGGGTTTAATAGCTAATACTTCCCTCTTTTTTTCTCCTTACCCAGTTTGAAATCCAATGGCAAATAGGAAGAACAGTTGGAAATGAAAATAACACTTTATGATAATAAAAATATTTGGAAGGGGCGCCTGGGTGGCGCAGTCGGTTAAGCGTCCGACTTCAGCCAGGTCACGATCTCGCGGTCCGTGAGTTCGAGCCCCGCGTCAGGCTCTGGGCTGATGGCTCAGAGCCTGGAGCCTGTTTCCGATTCTGTGTCTCCCTCTCTCTCTGCCCCTCCCCCGTTCATGCTCTATCTCTCTCTGTCCCAAAAATAAATAAACGTTGAAAAAAAAATTAAAAAAAAAATATTTGGAAAATGTGGCTTAGGTCTATGGATAAATTCACATTAAAATTATGTGTCTAGGCATTGACTAACCCACATTGGAATTGCAACGTCAGCTTGGGATTGCAGAATTGTTTGCAAAGGAAAGATCCCAAAGAGAATCAGAAGGGTCTGAACATTAATTCTCTGTCTACCTTACCAAATTCATGCACTAGATAATTTATCTCTTCCCCCCTGGAAGTGAGTGAAGACACATGACAATGTCCAGGATAATACTGCAGTGGAAGCTCCTCTCCATGCAAAAGTGAGGAGCAGAGAAGAAATGTCCCAGACAAACATACCGGAGAGTGTGAAAAAGATCGTGTTTTTACCTGAGCTTCCTTAAATCCCAACAATACTGAATCAGGCATGACTGTAGCTATGATATGAACATATTGGAAATAAAACTTCTCTACCTCTAGATTCTGAAAAACTGTTACGCTAGAAAATTGAAAGTAAAGAAAAATAACCATATCACACACACACACAACACACACACACACACACACACAAACACACACACACACACACACACAAATCGCATCTCCCATCACCAAACATGGGATTTATTTCAGACATGATGATATTAGACCATAGATAAAAATCTCACAATATCAACGAAGAATTCATTAAGTAATAGCAATTAAGAACTTTTCAAAAGAAAAATTATCGCTAAATAACTAATATTGTTATTTTAAGTTGAAAAACATTCCAAACAAATATATCATGGACTCATTCTAAAATACATTACAAAATAAAGTTTGAAATAAAATACTTTATTATCTAAATAATATAAAGCCCCAAATTTCTTTTAATCACTGACCAGTTCATTAGTCAATGATTAATTATCAAACTTTCAAAATAACCTGTAGCTTTATAAGAATAATTGAAGAATCTGTTACCAAAATTCAGTGTGTTTTCTGGCTTCTAGATCTTTTAGTTTATGTAGCCATTACCAAGGGGAACCATGACTCAACTCAGGCATTTTATATGTCCACAGACTGTTCTTTCTCTTGATATAATTTCATAGCTCTCCAAAGATGTTTTTGGAATTATACTCTTGAATACTTGTTCTTGTAAAAGTAATATATTATGGACTAAATGTTTGTGTCCCCCGCCACATTCATATGTTAAAACCCTATCTCCCAATGCAATGGTATTAGTAGGTGGGGCCTTCAGATGTAATCAGATAGATAAGGTCTTGAGAAAAGAACCATCATGAGTGGGATCAGTGCCTTTATAAGAGATCTTGCCTCCATCATGTGATGACACAGCAAGAAGTCTGTAGTCTGTAACTATGAAGAGGGCTCTCCCTGGAACCTGACCATGCTGACACTGTAATTTGGACCTCCAGCCTCTAGAACTGTAAGAAATAGATTTCTGCTGTTTATAAGCCGCCTTTTGTACTTTGTTATAACAGCTCATACTGAGATATAATGACAAAAGTTTCAATAATAAAATACTGAATTATATGGGCTTCTGTTATATAATCCTACAAATGTTTGAATTCTATTTTTAAAAATTATGTTATTATCAACTTATCTTCCACTTCCTGCATTCAATGAATCACAAAATCTACTAATATTTAACGTATTTTCTCCTTCTATTGCTCACAGCCAATCTCTTGGTCCAGGCCGTTATCATCTGGGTTCATCCAATATGGCCTAACAGAACTTCCCACCTGTGTTGTTTCTACTCCTCTATCTATAGATTTTTGCCACTATAATATTTCTAAAAGTTTAGTGTGATTAAGTCATGTTCATACTTGAAAGTCTCCAAAGATTTTAATTTGAACAGTAGCCACTAGCAACAATCAAATTGATTCAAATGATTCACTACCGCTAATGCATATACTCTTCTGGGGAATGTAATGTTAGAAACTACCCTTACATGTTCATTCAAGTGAATGCCACCTGCATTAAAATTGTTTGGGTTATAAACTGGAGACGACAGCCATCGTAATGAAGTAGATATAGGAACTTTAAATTAAGCAAATCCCACTATCTCCTAAAAGTGCCAAGATGACAGAAAACACACACACACACACACACACACACACACACACACACTAAATTAGATCATAAACTAAGATAAGAAAATGAGAGAAAACTTTAGTATCTTTTGCATATATTAAACAGAAATAATAGAGATCAAAGCAATACAAAATAAAGAAAGTAAAATTTATTTGCTCTAATGCTATAATAAAATTACAACTCAAAAAGCACACAGCAGGGTAAACTGAGAAAGACTTGTCATAGCTTCTCTACTCAATCTCTCAGAGACTGAGTCCAAATCAGAAAATTAGACCCCAGTCCCTCACAAAACATTCCAAGAAAACAGTAAAGGAAATATCAAGCCAGTTTTGTTACTTGTGATTTCTACCTTGGAAGATGGAGTCTCCATTAAAAAAAATAGAAGTACTAATGAGGAAAAAAAAAAAGGCACAAACTTTTCAGCAGAGCATACTGTAGAGTTTTGTTCATGATCTCCATCAGTTCAAATCGTTTGATAACAATCTAGCGAGAGTCTGAGAAGCCATTATCTTTTTATGTGAGGAAGTACACTGGGTAAATGAGTCTGTAAAGTAAGAGTGTAAATGGAAGTTTTAGACATCAATCCTCTGTCTGGTTCAATAGAGATAGTTAAATACAAAACCATACACAGTGTCAGGGCAGGGCAATCCATTCAGACAAATCATTAGACAACTTTAAAATTGGACTAGGGGCGCCTGGGTGGCGCAGTCGGTTAAGCGTCGGACTTCGGCCAGGTCACGATCTCGCGGTCCGTGAGTTCGAGCCCTGCGTCGGGCTCTGGGCTGATGGCTCAGAGCCTGGAGCCTGTTTCTGATTCTGTGTCTCCCTCTCTCTCTGCCCCTCCCCCGTTCATGCTCTGTCTCTCTCTGTCCCAAAAAAATAAATAAACGTTAAAAAAAAAATTTAAAATTGGACTAATATTGAATATTCAAAGATGTTAGTTAAGGAGACAAATCAAACATGAGACATAGGCTTGTTGAATCCAACTCAATTCAAACAAAATAAAGGCAAATAAAGAAAGTCACACGAAGGCAAACAAAACATACATCTAAAAAGATTTATTGACCAGTGTGTAAGAAAATTCCACAGATCTTTAGCTTCAACCATAGAATGAGAGAACAGTTGGTCCCCATGAAACAAGAATATATAGCCCTAACAACAATCTTCAGGTAACAAAATTGGATAATAGAAACAGAGAACAAAGTTTAAAATAAAAAATAAAGGAAATGGATAAGCTGTGGCACGTTTGCAGGAGAACTAAATTTATGCTCTGTAACATGGATTCGGCAAAAGAGACAGCAGATTTGATTAATCTTTGGAAAAGGCAAAAGAATAAAAAATATTAGATGTGGGATATTAATAGAGATGGCAGATAATAAAGAACCAATAAATCCAAAACTAGTTTTCTTGAAAAAGAGTAGAACACGTAGAACAAAAGCAATAATCACATAAGGGAGAAAACTTCTGAGAGGGAGAAAATTTCTGAGAGGAGAGAAGACCAATGTATTCATAGGAGGGAAGCCACTGTCATATTCACAGCAAAATATAATTTTTTTCTAAATTGAGCTTGTGGAGTTTCAAGAAAAGGTATTAGGAACTAAGAATACTATATATACTTAGTAATCAAAGTTTTCCTGAGAGATTTACCTGTTTCCTTTATTCGTATCTGCATGCTTTCCACAGCCAAAAACTCCAACGGAGAATGTTCAAAAGTGAATTATACTATGTGTAGGATTCATGGAAGACTTGTAAATTACTGAGGCATACGGCAATAAAAGAAAAAAATTGTTAGGTTCAGACTTGTTCATTATATTGCAATCATTGTATTAGGATATATATATTAAAATCACTCCAATTAAATTAAAATCAGAATATATTTTGTAGTTAAAGTAAGTATACATATTATTTTCCTCTCTCATTTTTGGATACATTAAGATAATTTATCTTTTTCTATTATTCCAGGTAAAACTAGATGTGACTTACTGAGTCACATAGAATTCAAATCTCTGTTATTGCCATCTTTCAGTTCTTAATTTTGAACAAGGACTTATATATGCATTGTGCGCTGTGCCTTGTAAATTGTGTGGTCAGTGCCGGTGCCATAGTTAGGTCTTATCTAATTATGTTTATTTTACTTCCCTTTCTTCTTCCCTCTCTCTATACTTTCTTCCCTTCCTTTCTTTAATACGATTATCATAGTCACTTGGGGGAGAGAATATTTCGAACTGGAAAACCGTAGCAAAACATAAAATAAACACCCCTGTAATTCCAACTCTGGAAGTGTTAACTGACCATGTACTCTAATATTAGAAAGGAAGCACATAGAACTTGCCCAAGTAAGTAGAAGGGCATTAAAGTGGATTTAATAAGAGATTCTAGTATAAGCATTTCTCCAAAAACTATTGTCAAAATGTTGGGTAAGTCTCTCACCTTCACTATAACGCACAGAAGCTCTCTCACCTCAAACCCAGGGATGGTGTTAAGAGATAAGTGGTTAGTTTGACTGTGCTACTTAGAAGACACAGATGTGGGTGTCTGAGCCTTATCTGAATGACAAAAGGTGAGAGACTGGATTGAGCAGCCTTGGAGCCACAAACTGCAGAGAAGAACATGCACTGTGGCTAAGATTATGGGTTTTTCTGTGTCCTTCGTGATTCGGTAAAAGAATCCTATCCCCTGATAGTTTTCTTAGCAGTGGTATCGAACAGGGCACATCAGCCTGGAAAGGAATCAGAAGATACAAGAGGAAGGATTGGGTGGCTTGGAGGGAAAAGACCACCTCACCGAGGCCGGGGAGCTCATGGGAGAGAGGTCTGTGAGGAATCCACAGATTTGTTCAGCTCTTTAGCAGATACAGTAAAACGATGGATTGTGGAGTAACTTGTTCTGCGAGTGTTCTGAAAGACCAGGAAGCATTTCTAATACATTTTAACTTGATAAAGGAGTGATGTCTTGCAACATGAGTAGTACGTGATGCCAAACCTAACATGATCACAAGTGAGCCAAGGGTTCTTCTCTCTCTGTCTTTCTGTCTCTCTCCCTTGTTGCAGGAAAGTGGGTGATTGTTTCCCATGCTCAGATGCTTGGTTTCAGGCTGCAGTGTTTGGCGGAAATCAGTGATTTTTTGGAATGTTGGAAGATGCCCACCACTGGCACTAGTTTTTGTTTTTGTTTTTGTTTTTGTTACTTCAAAGCACCTATGGACAGTTCTTAGCTTTTCCATACAAGAGTAAGCTTAGGAAGTCTTTGCTTCATTCTAAGTAAGGCTGCTTGCAGATATAGACCCTTTTCTCTCTGCCTTATTGTCGGTTCCATTCAATACAGTATATGACAAGAGTTTATTAATAGTGTACTGTAATTAACAGTGGTGTGAGTGTATACAATGGCCCCCATGCAGAAAAAGGTTGAAAAGAAAGGCAGTAAGAAGAAGGAGATATTACAGTGGAAGTTAAGAATGAAATAATTGAAAAGTATGAACGAGGTATGTGAGTGGCCGAAACTGCAAGACTTTATAAGAAGTCTGCTTCTACATTTTGTCTGCAGAGGAGGAGGAGAAAAGGCAGAAGAATTCCTCACTTCTAATGAGATTAGGGACATGTGCAAAATATGGGAAACAGTACACAATTTTGTAGAAAATCACCACCCGAATACAGCTGCAGCAGTGTGCACAATGAATCTGTTTAAAGATGACACAAGGCCACATTTCTATGAAATCCTCAAAAGGAGGTAAGTGTCATTGGATAGGTTCTTTGTTAAGGTTACATGAAAAGAAAAAGATTCCCTTGAGCCAATAGTAGTGATTTTGTGATAGTGAAAATCATCCTACACCATAACCTTCCTCTCTCTCTTATCTTCCTTACACCAGCCATGAAGGTTTTCAAAGGTAAGTGCAGGTTACTTTGTTCATTTTCCTTTATATTTTCTTTATTATTTTGTGTTCAATTAGAGTATTGAAATCATTTGATATGAATATTTTTGGGTGGCGGAACGAATCATCTGAGTTTCCATTATTTCTTATGGGGAAATTTGCTTTGATATACAAGTGCTTTGGATTATTAGCATGTTTCTGGAACAAATTATGCTCACAAACCTAGGTTTTACTGGATTTGAATATCTTTCCCAATGTCTCTCTGTTCTTCAAACTTTTGGTAAGCCTATAATGCTCAGCCATACTATGTTTTCTTACTTATGTTTTTCTTCAATCCTACTTTTTTCATATTTTTTGCTCTTTTTTTCTCATGAGTTTAAGAGAGAAGGAACCCTTTGATCTCCTAGTCTCTGGCTTCAACCTCTTATTCTTGTCTCAGGTGAAATAGTCCAGGACCCAGGGCGATCCTATTTGGTGCATATGTAGAACGGGGAATGATTTAATATTTGAATTTCTGGTACAAGAGGGGGAAAGAGGAAACAAAAAGACCAGGCATAAACGGGCTTTAAGTGTATTGTTTTTATTGTACTAAAACCATACTATTTTTAAAAAGTCTCCTGAGGTATACAATTTAAGGACAAGGCCATGCATTCTAGACCACATGCATGGTTATGTTTTCGAGACACAGAGTCATTGCTCATCTCCCCACCAAACTACTCTGGGGATGGTGACTATCACGATACATGTAAATTCAGTGGTTCCATGCTGACTTACCCCCACCCCCCAGAAATATCCTACTTTATATCTTGCAGTCTATTTCTCAAAAATTTCTGTTCTCATCATTCTCTTCATCACCATATCTTCTCTTTGGCTTCACTCTTCTGATGCTGATGTCTGACTTCTGACCTCTCTTCTGGTACTCGAGGGTTCTAATTTTTTTTTTTTTTTAATTTTTATGTTTATTTATATTTGAGAGAGAGAGAGAGAGAGTGGGGGAGGGGCAGAGAGACAGGGAGGCACAGAATCTGAAGCCGGCTCCAGGCTCTGAGCTGTCAGCACAGAGCCCGACGCAGGGCTCGAACCCCCGATCTGGGGGATCACGACCTGAGCCAAAGTCGGACACTTACCCAACTGAGCCACACAGGCTCCCCGAGCATTCTAAATTTTTAAAGGAAGGTGTGCATGTAATAGTGATTACTGTTGAGCCAGTTTACTAAATCCAAAGAATCGAAGTACAATGCAAAGTTACTAAGTCCAATAAATTAGCATCTAAGGGAGCTGATGTATACATGCAAAGGGTTGAAGTAAGGCTTTCTGGACTGAGCGTTCTAGGTCAAGGTTTTGACATGAAGCAAAAAAATCCTATCAAATCGCTACTTCTCACCCTTAATTATAATGCACGCTGCTATTCTTCAAATCACAGAAACATGTTACATATTTTCATCTTCCAGATATATTTCCATTTTTTGTCTTCAAAAGAACTGGCTTTGCTAAGCTGACGTGTGTGTGTCTGAAAGGTGGTTTATTGAAAACAGATAATGTGTTTCAATAGGAAATATGTTACTACAAATACCTGGTTAAAAAACTTTCTTAAACTCTGTGATTCTCATTTATTGTTGGCTTTCTGACTGACAACCCTGTTATAGGGACACATTAGAGGAGACTTCTCAAATCACTATGTAAATGCTGGCTCTGTCATTACATAACAGCACACAATCCAGAAGACTTTCAGACCTTAATTTAAAAAAAAAAGCCATGCAATTTAAAGTAGTATAATACAGGGTTCTTTGATTCTACAAGAATGGTTCTCTGTTCTTCTTTTCAAGCAAGAGATATTCTAGAATGGATGCTGACCTGAGCATCAAAATTAATCATAATACTGACATTTTATTGTTCCTTCTTCCCATATCCGGTGGTTTTTAAGTTATTATCATGAGGATAAACTTTATTGTCTTTGTTTCAACAGATAGTATTTTCTTATGTTACATTTATTACTAATAATATTTGCTAATAATGCCTTGTGATTACTACTACTACTAATTTACTAATTAATACTAATGATATTAGATTATATATATATATATATATGCTAGAACTATTCTAACTCCTTTTTAGGAGTCATCTTCTTTAATTCTTAGTCATATATCAGTGAAATTATCATTATTACCAATTCTAGGTAATGAAATGGGTTGGTTGGAGAGACTAAGCAATACAGTTGACCTCTGAACAATGCAGGGGTTAAGGGTGCTGACTTCCGACACAACCAAAATTCCACATATGACTTTTGACCCCACAAGAATTTAACTACTAATAGCCTCCTGTTGACTAAAAGCCTTAACAATAACATAAACAGTTGATCAACACATATTTTGTAAGTTGTATGCATTATATATTATTATTTTAATAACAAGGTAACAAAAAGAACATGTTTTTAAGAAAATCATGAAGAAGAGAAAATACATTGACAATAGTCCATTGAATTTATCAAAAAAAAATCTGCATATAAGTGGACCCACAGAGTTCAAACCCCTGTGATTCGAGGGTCAACTGTATTTTTTAAACATCAAAATGTTAGCCTGCGGCACCTGAGTGGTTCTGTCGGTTAAGTGTCCGACTCATTTTTGGCTCAGGTCATGATCTCACGGTTTTGTGAGTTCAAGACCCACATCCGGCTCTGTGCTGACAGTGTGAAGTCTGCTGGGGATTCTCTCTCTTCTCCCTCTCTCTCTCTGCCCCTTTCCAGCTTGCTATAAATAAATAAGTAAATAAATAAATAAATAACAAATAAATAATATACTTAAAAAAATGCTAGCCTATGATCAAGCCCAGACTTGGACTTATTGTCTGAATTTAGAGCTTTTGTTATTTATCAGTATATTCTATTGTTTCCTACACATAAAATTCAAACCTTAGAGTTCAAAAAGTTGATATTAGTATCAAGTGTAAGGCACCTTATCTGGACACCTTATCCTTAGGTAAATTTAAACCATATATATTTTTATATCAAGGGAAGAACAGGGACTCTAATAGTAACTGAGTCCCTACTGTAAGCACATTCTAGTTATTTTAGTAAACACCATATCAGTCGTTGGCAGTCACAACAAATTCTGGAGCCAAGTATCATTATCTATTTTTCCATATAGGGAAACCAAGGCGCCTGGAGGTTAATCGGCAATTCTGTTTTGAAAAGCCTGTGATGCTCATCTGAAAAAGATAGCAGCTAACCTTTTACTTCGCGGAAAGACACATTAAATGGATGGAAAGACAGAAGGAATTTAGTTGGAAAAAAGGTTGAAAATTTTATCAAAAGTGTTCTTCTATTAGAGAATTTTATAATTAGAAACCCTGACTCTTCTTCTGTTCTGTAATGGTTGATTGCAATTCATTCTGGGTTTTTGATATGTCCTGCTTGCCCTTTTGTGCTACTTTGTAATGCATTCCACAAATGCATAAATATTCTTTACTATTGGTATTTTCCTTGTATCTATACCATCTCCATCAAGTAGTTTTTCAGACTCTTACATTTTATGACACCATCTAGTATGTGTCAGATGAAAGCAGGTTCCACAAATCTGCCCATGGTTGGAAAGTGAGGCAGACGATTTTATACTATTATAGTCAAAATATTAATATATCAATATTTTATCAATTAACACTATAAATTGTATTTATATATCAAAATTTTGATACATACTTATGTATCAAAAAGAAGTAGAGATAGAGTATATATTTTTCAAACCCTTACTTGCTTTCTTACACTAATCACCATTTTCCCAGGTCTTGTGCCATGTTTCTTATGCATATTTTGACAATAATTGGTCTCACACATTCTTGTTGTAAGGTCGTCCAAAACTTTGTGATACGAGGGATGCACACATATTTGTACATGTGCAATATATATATATATATATGTGCATATATGTGCATATATATATATATATATATATGACTTTGCCTTTCTAGACCTGCTAAATTATTGCTGGACCATAATGAATGATAATGTTTATAATTAGAAAACTTAAATGCATCATAATCAATAATTTCCTCTCCTTTGGCATTCTACGGCAATTCTTCTAGATTCTTCTTCAGGTTTTAAATTTATGAGTAGAGCCTTTTCTTTCAATACTTTCTTAATCACTTGTTTCATCAGAAAGTATTATTTTGATAGTTAAGTATTGAAAATATGCACATTTACAAATCACTGTGAGCCAGTGATTACCGTATTGGATTTCAAAACTTATAAGTCATGGTACTAAATGTCAAAAAAAAAAAAAAAAAATGATGGGGCAAGCCTGAATCTTTATTTTTATTTCTTAACTTGAAGTTTTATAAAATTTACCTTCCTGTGCATATACTGTGACTCCAAAATATGTTTAGTAAATACCAATGT
Organism: Puma concolor; assembly: GCF_028749965.1. NCBI lineage: Eukaryota > Metazoa > Chordata > Mammalia > Carnivora > Felidae > Puma > Puma concolor. The sequence continues at coordinate 179,895,265 of NC_141667.1, forward strand.
CCAAGTAGCCTAGAGTCGAGAATTAAAAAAAAAAAAACACACTATTATTTTACTCCTCAAGGAATAAGGAAAGGGTATAGTGTTTGGCAATATTACTTAATAGGTTTAGACTCATGGCAGCGGAAGTAAACCAATGTATTTTGTTAAGACTAGGACAGAATCAACACTTTGCTTTTAACTTATATATTCCTATCTGTTTGAGTCCTGGTGTGTAGTTAATTAACTAATAAAAATAGCTTAGGGGCGCCTGGGTGGCGCAGTCGGTTAAGCGTCCGACTTCAGCCAGGTCACGATCTCACGGTCCGTGAGTTCGAGCCCCGCGTCAGGCTCTGGGCTGATGGCTCGGAGCCTGGAGCCTGTTTCCGATTCTGTGTCTCCCTCTCTCTCTGCCCCTCCCCTGTTCATGCTCTGTCTTTCTCTGTCCCAAAAATAAATAAACGTTGAAAAAAAAAATTAAAAAAAAAATAAAAATAGCTTAACTGTTCAGAAATTTTGCAATTTATTCAAAGGTCACTAGTGGTGAAAGAAAAATCATTGATTTATGTATGTTTTTCTTTCCCCCATCTTCTTCCTCCTATTTCAACAATTGTTCAAGACATTTTTCACATGCTGTGTTAATGACCGAGTCATATGTAATTAAACAAATAATTGGTACAACTTTCCTGATGGCTCTAAAAGCTCTGCCTTATCCAGGTGTGCTATGCTCTGTGATTAGGACTTAACTTCAATTGTTAATGAGAAACGTAAGTGACTTAAATAAAATGTCTTTTCCATACAGAGTGGAAGAGGTAGGTTTCTCCACCACCCTTAAGCTCTGTTCCCAGAATCCCTCAGGGTCCAAGAGGACTGCTCCAACTCCAGATTCCCTTATCTGCTTTCCAACCAGCAAGAAGAAGTAGGAGAAAGTCTCGCTTTCCTTTCAATGGCAACTCTTAGAAGTTGCGCTTACCATTTCTGTTAATATTCCATTGGCCAGTGTCACACTAAGCTTCAATAGTGTCTGCAGAATGAGGTAATCATTGTGTATTACCGAGCTCCCAACTAAACACTGGCTCTTCTAATCCTGTAGAACAAATGCTGGAGGGAATTTAATTGACTTATCCTATCTCTACCACAAAACTTAACTGGTCAATGAATACTAGCAAATAAAATCGATGCTAGAGCCGTAGTTAATGCTGATGTATAGATTACATTGTTCTAATCCTAAAGCTATAACAGTCAGCCATTTGTTTTATACTACTAGCTACAAGATATTTTCTAGATGTGTGATTGATTGTGCCACAAGGCAAAGAAGCCTCACTTAAAAACTATCAGTTATGTCAATAAACTAATGTATTATATTTAGCAATCTTGACACTTTTGTTTAGAATTTTATGTCAATAATGAATCTTTTTAAGGCCACGGATGTTATTAGATTTCACATTTTGGAAATGTGTAAATCATTTGGGAATCATGTAAATATTTATTTTTTTAAAGCAACGTGTCACCAATAACTTAATCTCATGAGAAGATTATTGTACTGTGATTTTAACACCTTAAAAATAATACACAAATCAGTACAATTACCTTCCAGATGGACTAATAAAAAATAATGTAATGATTCATCACACTTTGCCACCACATTCTCCGGCTTATCTGTAGTTATTCTTTATTTTACCATGCATTATGAGTCAAAATGACTAATGCAAGCAGATGTAACAAATGGCAGCTTAATGCACAAACATGGGAAATTAGAGATGCAGAGCCTGGTCTAATCATTTAGTATGAGGATTAACCTCCAAATAAAATGGGCTTGTTACTATGTGGTAATGGATTTTAAAAGTATATTGTTTTTCTCGTTTGTGTAAATTTTCTCTAATTCATTAGAACAGTAATTTATTTTTATCACATCATGTTCCAATATAAATAAAACATGAGAAAAATAACGGAAAATAGAGAAAAACTTAGCACCTTAGTTTTTCCAAATGTATTAACTATGCATGAGACTAATCTCTTCATAATATTATATAAACTATATGTAAATATTAATAAAATATAATTAATTTCAATCTCTATATGCTAATTTCTAAAGTGAGACACTTTCCTTCTGGTCCCATCTGGTATAATTTCTGGGACAATCCTGCCCTCAGAGATATTTTTACATTTCAGACATCATTACAAATTAAGTTTGTAATTTAGTACAAACTGCAGGTTAGTACCGCTGCTGATCTGGACTTTACTTTGAGGGTAAGAATTAGGTCCCACATACCTAACAATGGGGAGCCTGTAGTGGATAGTGACATTTACTCAACATAATCTCTCTGCTCCTCTTTTTTTTCTCGGCACATAGTCCCATTTAGAGTTGTATTTGACCGTACTATGAAATCCCAACCGAGAGAAGGTAGCGCATGTTGTATGAAATATCCAAGGCCAATGCGTTGAAGAAGCTGTACTTCAATTTTTTCTCTTCCTTTCTCCCAGCAGATGAATCTGAGGACAAGGTAATAGTAGTTGACAGAATCATAAAATGGAAAGAGCTTCAGTATCTGACCCCCTCCCCAACCACGAAGAAGATCTACCAGGTACACTATTTCACAGGATTATCGATGGAGTGCGAATGTATTGCACCATGCTTAGTGTTTATGCTATTTAGGTCTATTTGTCACTGCAGCCTATTCTACTCTGCCTAACATAGCCAAATCTATTCTCCTTAAAGTTAAGCTTTTTACTTCAGTTCTTTTTTGAATACTCCAAATGCATTGCTTCACTCCACGTGTGTTTTTCTGAGACTAGAGATAGTATGATTAAAACAAAGTAAAAATAAATATTTCTAGTATAAAAAAAATATATATGTATATACAGTGTAGGGGGTTTGGGTGGCTCACTGGTTAAGGGTCTAGCTCTTGTTTTTGGCTCAGGTCATGATCTCATGGTTCATGAGGTCAAGCCGCATTTCGGGCTCTGCATTGACAGTGTGAAATCTGCTTAAGATTCTCTTTCCCTCTCTCTCTGCCCCTCCCTCACTCTCTCTCACGTGCTCTCAAAATTAAATAAGTAAACTTATTATATATATATGTATATACACACATATATACAGTGTAAAATATAGGATTAAGTAATAAATATTTATCTTCCAACTACTTTCATTAATATAGGAACATAAAATGTTCATGGTTTTAAACTTTCCTACACATTTGAGACATTAAAAAGCCTAACAAAATTGTAACAAAAATATAAAATAAAACAGTTCCATAGCAAGTGATTTTGTCTTGCTGATTATTCACTTATCACTGAATTAAAATATCTAAGAAATCAAAAAAAAATGTAGCTCTTTTCTTCGAGTAAAGATCATTCTCAGGAGAAAATCGTTTTAGAATTTGTTTTCAATACAAGATTCCCAGAAATGAATTTTATGAATACAGAATAATTGCTCTTTGCTTGAAATTTCTTATTTCTCTTTTTGTCTTTTCTGGGTTGATATTTTATACAAAATATTTTTGTGTGAAAATTATCCTTTCATACATAATATTCTACTTGGCTCTATCTTTTCCCACCAGGTTGAACACTAGCCTGAGTCCCATGGTTAGTATGTGACAGCCACTACCACCCTGCCATTTGGAAAAGGACTTTACTGCATGGATTGCAAGGATAAAGATGAAGGGTAAGTGAGAATGCATTTCATAACCTAGTGGCGGACTCACTTCCTGAAAGGCTTCAGAACTCTTTGTAGTTCTCTGAACACTCCATGTTTATGTATCTGAGGATTTGCACTTAACTCTCCTCAGTCTAGAATGACATTCGTGGCCCTGATCCCCTGGTGAACTACCTGAGGCTCTGATATAACCTCATCTGACAGTATTTCCAAAACATTTGCTGAGTGCATCCTCCACTTTCTCTGCTCCCATAGCTCATATAATACTTAGTGCAGTGTAGTCACTTAGATCTCCAACTAAAACCTCCAATCGTTGAGCTGTAACACACTCACAGTCCAAGACGTGGAACACAGAAGTCTAGGGGTAGATACTGAAAATAATAAGTTACAGTGTTTTAAATGAGATAAGTCTCCTGATCCAGATCAAAGATTTCATGTACATCTCAATCAGCAGATCCTAGTGATTTAAGGTAGTTAACATTAGAACAGCACCAGAAATGTGCTTCAATATACTGGCAGTTGCTATAGAAAATGTTCCTTAAGTAAACTGTAAGTTAAATTTCAATGTTAATTTCATTCTGCAACTTATAATTCTGTTGCCATATAATTTTCCACATTGAAGAAATTGTCTACGTACTAGTAAGAAGATCCATAATAGTTAGATAAGGCAGCCAAGAAAGCATATTCTATGAATCTGAAGGGGGAAAAAAATGTCAGATAGTTTCTTTCTAAGTGTGTACAACTTTACAGTTTCAAGAAATTGTCTTTCCACTTATCCTTATAATAACCTCATGAATAGTTCTTATTCCAAATATCAATTATCTTCTTAAGTACTAAAGTGATTTTAATAATCTCTTTTACTTTATAAGAAAAAGAGGTCCAGAAATATTGGGACCTGTCCCAAACCACATACTAAATAGGTTTAGATGAGATTAAGATCCAAGGTGAATGACTTTCCCTGGGTTCAGTTTGGATTTCCAATATGTAGCATTACTTCTATTTCTTTAATACAGTAAACATAAATATGTACAAGATAGTTCATAGAAGTGCTCAAAAACTGAGTAATACTACTGATAAGATACTTTTTGAACAACTGACATACATACATTGTATGCATACATTCAGTACTTTCTCCTATTTTATGGTGTATAGATATGGAATTTAACCAATCGCTGTGATCAGCTGATCTTTTTTTGAGTTGATTTTTTATTCGCTGAAAGTAGCATCTTGATAGAACCTCAACATTCATTTAACATATAGTCTAATTTCCGATATCCTGATTTTATTTATTAGAAAATAAAAAAAAATAAATGATGGCTTATTTAGTCTCTGAGTGAGGTTGGGAAGGTACACTTGAGGGGAGTCCATGTCTTCCCATGGGATTTATGGTTTTAGTATCGTTTTTACTTTCGTTCTTTTGTCCAGCATGACCTCTGCGCATAAGGAGCACAGGGCTACCGGTAGGGAGTCATCGGTGGGAGGAAATTTAGTAATATAGAGCTAAAAAGCAGTCTAGGGATCTTGCTAATGTTTTCCTGTGTGAGTATATGCCTTTTTGTTCATTAGCATAGTAGCCTTGCCTAAAAGTTTCACAGTGCAGTAAATCCTCCTTCTTCTGCAGGAGGCGATCATTACAGCATCTGCTATGCCTACACGCTATTTATGCAAAAATATGTGCTGTTTCAGGGTTAGGTTACTCAAATAGGAGAAAGGGGAAGCTCCCAGGAGTCAGTGTTATACTCCTGCTGATATGGCAAGTAGTGTCTTCACTGTAGCTCAGTTGGGATTTTTGTAGTCCTGACAGCACAGGTTAAATAACCCAGAGAGTATAAAATGGCTACAGAATTTGCTTCATCTAAGGTATACATTTATTGATAAGTGAAGTTAAATGTGTTTAAAGGAAACCTAACTGTATGTAAAATACAAAATGAGCATAATCATTAGTGTTATACCAATGATACCAAGGTGTACCAACAAGATAAAAGCATCAATAGTTTCACATTCTAGGATCATAGGAAAAATGTTGTAGAGCAAACACAAGCAGAAAATTTTCAAATCAGCACAAAACCAAAAATACAAACAAAATTCCATGAGCACCCAGAAAAAAGAGAATTGTTCATCTTCAAATTAAGATAAATCAGTTTTGCTTCAAGCTTCTCGACAATGATACTGGGGAAAAGAAATTAACAGGTCCATAATTGTTTCCATACTGCATATAAAAACACTTGAACCTAAGATTTTGTATCTAGCCAAATTGTTATTTAAATGGAAGGGTATAATATTTTCAAGCATATAATTCCTAGGAAAGATCGTACCACAAAAAGACACATTGAAAACATTCTTTGTAAAAAAAAGTAACATTTATTTTTGAGAGAGAGATACAGAGAGACAGAGAGACAGAGAGACAGAGAGACAGAGTGTGAGCAAGGAGGGGAGAGACAGAGAGAGAGAAAGAGACACAGAATCCAAAGCAGGCTCCAGGCTCTGAGCTGTCAGCACAGAGCCCTACGGGCACTCAAACTCATTAACTGTGAGATCATGTCCTGAGCCGAAGTTGGATCTTTAACTGACTGAGCCACCCAGGCACCCCATGAAAACATTCTTAAGGAGAAAAAAAAATCTAGACAGATAATACAATTGATATGGGAAGCAAGAGTGATCAAGTAACTTAATAAGGTAAAAACAAAGGACAGAAAGCATAAAAGGGCAGGGGGAAATATATCCATATTCTTAAAGAATACTAACCCTCAGTTTATGTGTATATCATTAAAATCTAACCAAAGAAAAGACAGAGGCTCTCAGATTTAATGAAAACACACACAGCCAAACACCCCCCAACACATAGTGTCAACAGAATGAGTTCTACAAGAGGCACACCGAATAAAAAAATGCAGTGAAAATTGGAAATTCAAAGGTTGGGGAAGATATACCAGGCAAATATAAAACAAAAGAAGAATGGAGCCCAGGGGTGGTGAGGGGAGATGTTATTATGTAACAACAACAAAACAAATAAAACTAAACAAAACATTTAAACTGGAAAATGTCAAGGAAAAAAGGTAGAGTGTTATCTACCCATACAAGTAACAACAAAATGGGAAGATATGTTTATGATAAACATAAATGTTTCCTCCTATTGTCACAGCCTCAAGCTAAACAACAGACAGCAGCACTGGTAGAGCTATGCAAAACTACTGAATTCATGGCCCTACATGCCACCCTTTGTGGGACACATCTAGAACCACCTCTGGAAGGAGGTTTATACCTTTAAACTCAATTACCAGAATAGCAGAATGGTTGTAAACAAACTAAAACTGGTCAGGGTGGAAAGCCTAGCGGGAAGACTCAGGCATATAACCTTGAGGAGTATAAGCCTTGGAATACCTTCATTTCCTCATGTCACAGTTGTTGTATGTGTTGTGTGGATTTATAGTTAAAATTGAGCATAGGAGCTCAAAACATGCCCCAGTGGGTCATCTGAACTGAACATTCCTCCCTTCTGCCATCATGTAGCAGCAGCCCTGCTTTTCCCTGATAACAGTTATTATTCCTGCCATAGCTGGGATTCCATTTCTTACCTGATGGTCTCTTGGCAAGAGGAGAATTAAGTGACCAGAAGCAGCCAGAGCTTACAGTTAAGAGGTACAGTTAATATGCTCTCTAGTAAGAACATTCCCCCTTTAGGAAGCAGGACATCTAGAACTATATTGGCCAGCATTTCAGAATGCTATCTTAGTCTGTTTGGATTGTTATAACAAAAATATCATAAACTGGGTGGCTTAAAAACAAGTGAAATTTATTTTTCACAGTTCTGGAGGCTGGGAAGTGAACACCAGAGCACTAAGGAGATTCAATGTCTGGTGAGAGCCCACTCTCTCATTGAGGAAACTTACAAGGTGGAAAAGGCCAGTGGGTTTCTCAGGCTGCTTTGATAAGGGCACTAATCCCATTCATTTACCCCTTCATGATCTACACACTTCCCAAAGTCCTCACTTCCCATTAGGCTAAGATTTCAACATATGGAAGCTGGGAGAAGAGAAGCAATCAGTCTATGGCAAATCGGAAGCACAATATCCCAATGGGTTACCAAAAGGATGGTGACTAATCTTATTCCTACTTCTACTCTATTGGTTTTCAGATCCAAGCTTAGGACTTAAATTTATGAGTGGAGGAGATTCAGATGATCTCTTCAGAGGAAGAGATTCAGATTGAATCTTAAGCCCTACCCAGTATCTTCAGTTAAGATCAGGAGCATCTTCAGTCTTGGAATTGATATCAGTGTCCACTCTGTATTGAGAAAATGTGGTGGCCCCTCAGAGTGAAATATCATACATGAGCCTCAAATAAGGCAGGTGCTTCATAAGACGATATTTTCTTTATCCCCCATCTATAGCATCAGAGGTTGGTATATTCCGAATGAAGTATGAAAACGAATTGTATGATGAAAGAATTGCAAAATCTCTTTATGCATCAGCAGCATCTGAGAGTAAGGAGGGGACTGTGCTTGAGGCTGCTGGATCAAAGAATAAAGAGTATACATGTGGGTCAAGGAGGTTTTAATAATGGGGGAGCACTTTCTGTGGTACAAGATTTCAGACCTTGGAAAGGGCTTTGGGAGGAAGTACTAATATACTGCTGAGATGGTTACGGGAAACTTGGGGGAAAATGACAGTCAATAATACATGAGGTAGAAATGGTGGAATTGCCCACTAGCAGGGAAAAAGGGATCTAAAGGCACAAAAATTGTGTATGCTAGTTGGATAGTCTACCAAATGCCAGAAAACTAAACAGTCTACAGCTTTCCATTGATGGACCGACCAGACATCCATTTTATCACAGCAATAAGGAATGCACTGGTGTGAAACTAAGTTATGACTGTTCTCTGTAGTCCAGTGCTGATGGTAGAAGATGGTATTACAGATTCTGAGCTTCTGAATCTAAGTGGAAGAATAGAATCCCAAAATAAATAAGGCTAGGTGGTGAGATTTAACTCTCAGGAGCAAGGTGGACAAAATTATTGCAATCAAAGGCAAAATTTAAGTGGCAGTCAGAGTCACAACTTATAGAAATTTATGGAGATTATTAATAGAATATGATTTTCTCAGAAATATGCTAAATGAATCATCGTCAAGGGTATTATTTAATTTATATAATAAAAAAATCACTGAGGATAATTAGAATACCAATTTTAAAAGTCATAACCCTTTGATTGGTTTCCAGACCTGAGTCATTTGTCAAGTTCAAACTTATTATCTAAAGATGGAAATTCCATTCTGTCTGTCTTCTGGCTTGAGAAGGTTAGGGTTTCCTGAAATCCTGCCAGGGTTGCTTTCTGGCTTTCAAATTATTTTTCTCCCTTAAATTGATGCTTAATCATCTCAAACCTGCCATTCTCCCTTTTTAGCGGATCCACAGTGCTCACCAACGGGCAAAAAGTTATATAGTCATCATAATTGCAGTTCTTCTGTACCTATCCAGTCTCAAAAAAGATATTTCACCAACCAGTTATTTTTCCTTCTGCTGGTGAAAAAATTAACAATTGCTCTGTTAGAGCATGCCAAAAAACCCTGTACCTACCTTCAGTTATCATCAGTGTTTGAAGAGATTCAGCAAGCCAGCAAGTGATACATTTCCAAAAATCCTACTGGAAAATTTGCTTCCTACGATCATCCCAAATCTGGCACCAATTATTTAAAAATCAGTTTCCTGGAAACAAACTATGCTACGGATAATACCAGACAGGAACTTTATTCAAGAGTACTCTTAGGCGACATATCTAAAGGGAAGTTAGGAATGCAGGACAGGGTAGAAGGAGAAGCTGTAAAATCCTGTGTGAAGCTGTAAAGCTTGGAAGGCACTTCAGAGTTGACCCAATGGAGGAAAAGAGTCAGACTCTCTCCAGAAGCTGTGAAATGGATTTGTCACTTTTTACGGTGTCTGAACAGAACATCACAGTACCGCCAATAGTAGTGGCATTTGTGCCTTTATTTTGCATTTTTATATCGTTTATGAATCTTGATACCTCATCAGAAATTTTAATTGTATTTTTAATATTATACATATGCTTATTGGTTGTTGTTTGTTTTATCTATCAGGCATTTCAGAAATGTATAAAAATATTAAACTATGTGGATTTATTATTCCTTCTGTTAAGTTTTGCTTTATATAATTTTGAGCTATATTTTGAGTGCATACATTTTCAGAATTGTTAATATTCTTGTTGAATTGATGCTTTCTAAATTGTTAATGTCATATAGCTACACTGATCCATGGCCAATAATTTCCTTTGTTCTTTGCCATATAGATGACTCCATTTATGTCATATATATTTTGAAACATGAATAGATGACAGATAGTTGGTCAGGATTGATGAGACTCAGGTATAGAAGCAATTATTTAAGGTGTCTTAAATTATAGTTGACTATGACAGAAGGCACACACTTATAAAAAAATAAATGAAAAGATGCAGTGTGCCCTTTCCACAATAGTGTGAAGAAATACACTTGTTTAAACCTCTCACACTGGCTTGTTGTCAAATATATACTCACAGGTAACTTGAATCTTTTTCTACATTTCTTAATATTCACAAGACAAATAGGTTTATGGTTTGACCACCTCAAATTATTAATTAAAATAAATAATAAAAGTTAATTTTAGTTATTAAGCAAACACGTTTCTCTTTTTTTTTGAAAATGGACAATTTCTAGAAATGTAATACTCCTAATTAATGAAAAATAATATACTATTTCAGAGGAACATAGAAAAGCAATGGAGTACTATACATCTTGAAGGTACCCATTGCTAGTTCCTCTTCTATTTTATAGAGGAAGAAAAAGAAATTCTCAATACACATCTTCAGGTCATGAGATAAATGAGTGGCGAAAATAGGTCCACTAACCATATCATGTGATCCCTACCTACTACACAGTCAACTGAAACTGTATTTTCATTTGATTTCTTTCACTCATCAACACTGAATTCGTTTTTCTAACGACACATAGGGCATTAGTATATCTCTAAAAGCATATCAGTATGTTTTTTTAAATATAATAAGTTATTGAACATCAAATTAGTGAATCTTTGTGTACTGATCATTTAGAGTACAGTGATTTGGAAATGTTTATTATTTGTGTTAAACAGTAGTTGAAAGAAATCTGAATTTATTTTTTGAACTATTTTTTTCCCCCATATTGTAGAATTGTAGTACATATACAGTGGGAAATGAAGCTGGTCGGGCTTTATAGTAATTTGAAGAGGGAGCTATAATTTTGGAAGTGTAAATGTAAATTTTATATCAAGTCAAGCAATTCAAACACAAAGCAGGACCACGGGGGAATAGAAAGGCAGCATGCAATCTCAACAATTAAATTTCAGTGATGTAAAAAATACAAAAAAAAAAAAAAAAAAAAAAAAAAAAAGATGAACCTTCTTTTGCTTTCTGACAGCAGCTAAGCTTAAGTTGCCACAAGATAAAAAAGGAAAAGTAGAAAAGGGAATAAAACTTTGCCTGAAGAATAAGTAAATTAAAAAAAAAATTCTACACCTAAATTTAGAAATGATTTAGACACTTGAATCTATGTTTTAGCAATGTGCACATACTGGTTCAAAGAAGGTAATTTTGTATTCTGGGAGTAATCAGTGAGGAGAAATATAGCATAGGAATATTTATTCCGAGTTCAAATTAGAATAGAGGAGACAGAACTATGACTTTTATCAGCGTTCATTTGAATTTCTATCTTATTCAGAAGCCAGTACTAGACCACTAACTTCGAATGTTTCATCTTTCTCTTGTTAGAGACACGTTAGACATGTGCCGACAGCCCCAGCTCCTGTGCCTTCAGGATTCACCGCGACACTGGAGCCAAGGCGAAGCTCTGCCCGGCTGCTCTAGGCCAGTGACTGAGAACGGTGGAGGCTCTAAAGCCAAGCCCTTCCTGTCTGATGTAGGGCTTCTCAACTGGGCAATCTTTGTTTGGGACCTCTCCATTAGCCTGGGCAAACTTTCTCAGTTACACCGCAGTCGGAGACTCTCTCTGACCTCTCCTTCCTTCCCAATTTCTCTTCAATGAAGCCAGAGCTGAATTACGTTCAGAGGTCCTCCCTACCTATTTCTATGGCCTCTCACCTTTACACTTTATAGGAGCGCCCAGTAAACCGTTTATAATTCTGAATCAGTATGGTACTTATTTCCTGGAGAACCTAAACTGGTGCGCGCGCACACACACACACACACACACTACATTTAAATCAAAATTGGAAAAACCTGAGAAACTCAGTAGATTCAGACATAAGACAGAACCCACAACAAACAAATAACTCTTCTATGGAGGCCGTGAAAGAAAAACCCAAATCAGGGCTAAGCAAGGGTATGAATAGACATTGCTAACAGCAATCACAGGAACAATTAACTTTAAAAAAGGCTTCTCTTGTGTGTCAGTTTCTTATTTGCAAATTGTCTGGCTCATGCATTTAAACTTGGGCTAATAATCTGAGATTAGCTTGGTAAATAAACAGGGTGATTGTTCTGGATACTCTAGAGTGCATTTTCATGTCTGAGAGAGAGAACTGAGATAGAGTCTTAAGCAAGGTTTGGCTGCCGTGAAGGGCAAGGAGCCACGTGTTCCAAAATTATAGCTCCATATATAAATTAATACAAAGCATTCTCAGTTTCATTTCCCTCCAAATTCCCATTTTAGATCAGAAGCTTTGAAACATAAACCTTTTCCAAGTGAACAGTGATTTTTCACTTGAACTGAAGACCAAAAATTAAAAATATATATATTTCAGGAAACCGACAGCATGAGAACTAAACTGAGTGAATAAAAAAGACAACAAACTTAAAGATGGAGACAGGGAAAATTCTCTCTGCATGTATGTGTAAGTACCTATGTACTTTGTAAATTATTATTTGATATAATAAATAACTTATCATTAGTATCTTCAGAGAGATGGTATTTTATCTGTGAACCCAGGCAAGATTACTTTGGAGTGAAAGAAAGAAAAACAAACCTACAAGCTAAAGTGTACTCTTGCATATAACAAGACAAAGACCTGAGTGGGCTCAAAAATAGAACTATTTCTCTTTCTTAATCTTCCCAGATTTCTCTAGAATCTCTAAATGATTCTCAAATTAAGGAGTGGTTTCCAGGCAAAAATCACATTCAGCTTGCTGTCAGGAAAACATGGTGTAGAGATAAAGCCAAGGATGTGACTTTAAATGGTTGGTTAAGGTCTTAGAAACATGTATAGTGGTGTCTCATAAATCATTCAAACAGACAAAATGCTTGTAAAGACAGCAAGGGTGTGTCATATAAATTTCCATTGATTCATAAAGTTTCTAAGAACCCCAGAGTGGAATCTACTCCAATAAGACTTATAGAGACTTACAGAATGTTTTAGAATGTTGTAATAATGGGAACATTGTTGCTTAGAGTAAAAGGGGGAAGAGATAGTACAGAAGAAAAAGATTCTTTGGACCCCCAGCTACTATGTGCAGAAGAAGCTAAGACAAATCACTCACCTGGAAACCTAGACTACATTTTATGGTAAAGGAATTCTAATTCAAAGGGTGGAACCCAAGGTCCAGAGAGGGGAGCCAAGATTCATGGAGTACATTTCTAGGCAGGAGGGTTGAGCACAAGTTGAGAATTTGCCGACATGGTTTCTGAACTGGATTTCAGACTTGCTACTGACTAGCGACTACTCTGTGCCTCTTTTCCCTTCCCCTGTAGATGGGGGTGTCTAGAGTGGTTAGTCACCTAAATCGACGCTACTATCGGATATCGACTTCCAGAGGAGCCTGGATAGGACTTCTGATTAAGAGGAATGGTATTCAAAGGAGCAGTACCCCAAAAATTGTACCCAAGAAGCTACCTCTGTCCCTGACTCTGAATTACATGACAGGGTCCTAGAACTCAAATTGAAAATGATGACACAAAAGATGAGACTTTGGAGGATCTTGGGAGGTACAGAGTTTAATATGCATGTGGAAGAGAAGTGAGTACTTTGTGGTTCAGAAAGTTTACTGATTGATTACATATGTTTCAATAAATCACTTGATACTCCATCCATCAGGATGGGGGTCTAATTTACCCTCCCTTGAACATATGCTGGCCATAGCTGCTCACTTTTAACCAACGGAAGCTAGCAAAACTGACATTGTGTGACTTGCAAGGCTATGTTGGAAGAGGTGAAACCAGCCTCTACCTGGTTCTTTTTATTGGGATAGTTTCTTTTTTTTTCTCTTTACAAACGGCCATGGATTATATACCCAATTATCCTAATCTTATACCACTATGAAATTTCAATAAATTCTAGCATTTCAAAATAGCATAAATCACATTCTCTCAGGTTCAGTGAACTAAAATAATGAATGTGTATTTCGGAAATATACACGACTGTTTGTAATTAATTGGTACAATATGATTTGTGGTGACGGTGACATTGGGTATGAATGCTGAAGCATAGAGACTACAGTCTCTGCTACCTGGTAGGCAAGTTGTCAATAATTATTTGCTGAATAAATCAGTGTGTGCATACTTGGTAGAAAAATAAGGGCGTTTGAGATGGTGTAAGTTTGTATAAATAGGAAATAAGCCAGGAATGCCTCTGCTATGTAGAAATCAGAAGAAATTCATATTTTGGATTGTAATGTTTTTAAGTTTTTCTCTTACTGTTTTTTTCCCTTTTTTTTTACTATGTTAATTAACAAATTAAAGCACAGGAATATAGTCAGAATGTGCTACTAACTTACCTATCAATATTTATTTGACGGACCAATTTTAACTTAAACCAAGAGTGAATTTGTGAATGTTAAGCATGGTTTTGGCTCTACTACAACAGAGTATGAAGAAGTCAATGTTATGTAGCCAAAAAGCCTAAATAAGTAATAGGGAGAGTGGCCTGATTTTGACCTTTTTACATTTTCTTCCCTTCCTATGTCCCCACAAAAGGATAATACATGATTATTTAGAAGAGCCAGCAAATTTACAGGTTTGTCTGACTTATCTTCTCATAAATCTTCATATTTGCAGCTGGAGTTACCATGAACAAAACGTTTTAAAGACAGTACTTAGTATCTCCACACACAAGCACATACAATCTGATTGTTTAGCTCACCAGCTTCTAATTCCGACAAAAATTCAATTGAAGCGAAAAAAGGAGTTCTTTCTGTCTTTGGAATTACATAAAAATCAAATAAAATGAGCAGACTTGTATGAATGTCCATTTTATGTACTAATGTCCTTAAATGGGAACTGATTTCCCTGGTTTTGATAGCTTCCCATTATGTGGAGAAAGAATACTCCAGAGAAATGAAAAGATTTCTAGCACAAAGTGCACAGCATGAGTCCATTCAACTGACCACAGGACGCTGCTACGTCCCTGCTGGATTAAAACTTCAAGCCCATTAAACAGGGTGGAAGCACTACAACTTCTGAAGTCAAAGGTTCAGCAGGGAATGTTTCAGGATGCTTCTTCTGTCTAATTTTCTTGAATAACCCAGACACAGTCATCATCTCTTAGGGCACTGCGGTCAATAACTGCCGTTATTCTCTGTCCATCACCGGGCAGATAAGAACCTATTTTCTCCATTAATTGGTGACGCAGCAGTAACTCTTAGGGAAAAAAATAAAAAAGAAGAAGAAGAAGAAGAGGAAGAAAAAGAAGAAGGAAAACTACTTCAAAATACACTGTGATAAGTTTTCATTCTGAAGGCTGGAAAGATCATGTGAGGGAAGCTTGTATATGATGCTATAACCTTTCAACCTTTGCCTTCTCCCCTGGGTCATAGATGGCTCTGAGAGGACAAAACTAGTTAGTTCCATTTTGTGAGACTGATACTCTCTTCTCTTGCTGTGCAGGATAACTGAAGAACCAACTAAGGAAATTTTTCTCATTTTCTAGCCGTGAGTCTAGCAAGTAGTTTTCCAAATACAATAATATTTGAAGGCCACATAATGATCACATTTTCTGAATAAGCATTACAGAACCAATGCTTTAGAAAAACAATACTTTTTATATATCTCCCCATAAACTACCCCCAATTTCAATCTCTTTACTAATGTGTGTGTGTGTGTGTGTGTGTGTGTGTGTGTGTGTGTGTGTGTATGGATCTGCTAGCTACCCAATCTATTAAAAACACTGATTATTAATTGCTGGTATGCTGTAGTCTATCCTCTAGGGTTCCTGTAGTTGAATTACTCAGGTGGTGTAATATTGGCACTTTTTCTTGGCAATAGTTTTATAGAGAGAAAAGAAGATAAATAAATAGGTAAACATGCTTTTAAGTGAATACTCCTCCCCAAATATGGAAATAATTTCATGCTCTTCTTTATATAAATATTATTTATAAGAAAAGTATTCACTAGAGAAAATTAGTTCATAGGGAGTATGTGTGTGTGTTTGTGTGTGTGTGTACACACACATATATATCCACTGGTATGTTTTTCTAATTATGTTATTAAATACTACAGTGAAAGATTCAGAAGCATAGGAACAAAATCACATTTTTTATTGTTTTATTATTCTCTGGACTGTGACAATATTTACTAATAAAAGCAAATTAATATCATGAAATAGTTGTATGGAAATTTTGGAAGCAAAGTATTGGTAGTTGTATAAGAATGTACTTTTTGAATTTTACATTCAGATTAAAGAATTAAGGCTTTCTCAAGAGGTACACATAAATATCAGATATAATTCAAGGAATTAATAAAAAAAACAGGATTCCCTCCTCATCCTCCATTATATTTCAACATATTTTGCAGAGACAAATTCAACAATTTATTTCTAAATGCGTAGATGTATACAACCCTTCAATGATTTATCAATTTTAGATTTTTTGATGAACATCTCCAGCATAAGCCGAAAACCACTGAAACCACTACTCTCTTCATACTCCCCACATTCCACATAACAACTTTTTATTAAGCTATTAGTCAGGTTTTACATAATTTTAGCTAAATCAAAGTAGTGAACTATGAACTGAAAGCCCTCCTCCATAATCTTTTCTTTATCCTCTAGTCAATGTTGCTGTGGTTTAAATTTTTTCCCTAGTTTCCTATGTAATTATTCATTTTCCCTAAAGCACCAACATTTGACCACAATGTAACAACAAACATCCCCATGCCTTCACACACATTACTTGTATTACTCTCTGATGATGCTACTTTCTGTAGCCTTTTAGTTTCCTTGCCCCACAGATTGTTTCCTCTCTGATCTCTCTACCCAGTACTTGTCCTGGAATTTCCTTTTTCCACTCTTCTGTGGCATATTGTTTTATGGATCTAGTATCTTTCTCTTCCTTGAATAAAATGAATACAATATCTTAATAAATTTCTACCTAAAGATGTATAAGATATGCATTTTAATATTAATTCACAATATTTTTATTCCATTCTTATACTTGATTTATAGGTAAATTCGACATAGATTGCTAACATGAAGATCATTCTCATCTTAAGAATTTTAGAAACATGTTTGAGCTTTTTCTAGCTTCTGGTGTTAAGAAATTTCGTTACATTTTAATTTTTGGTATTTTACACTTGACCTAGAAGATATCAAGACTGTGTATCTCCCTTCTCTCCATGTTCCTGGCCTCTCAGAGGCCTGGCCTCCTTAGTACTACCCATTCTAATTGTTTGTTTCTGCAACTTTTTGGTAGTGACTAAAACAGCATCCACTTCTTTGCCTCTAGCCAGTGACTTGCTACTTAGATTTACATCAAAAAACAGTAAGTGTCCTAACAGAAAAAGAACAGTTTTCTTTCTCTAGATCATCTTGGTCTCTTAAATTGTGACTGCATTAGCAGATCTCTAAACTTTCAAATAGATGTACATATTTTTTAAACTGTTATTTAGACATTCTAGTGTTCTTTTATTCATTTAGAGTTTTTTGTGTATTTTTTTTCCAGAACTTAGTTAGGTAAAAAGCTACACTAGCAAACTTTTAGGCACTAATGAGTGATGGAACAGGGGCAACACAGTCAAATCCATGCACTCTGATATGGATTGGGATCATTCCAGGATTACTTTACCTGTTTTTCTTTTAATAAGGAGCACCCAGGTCGGTTTCAAGTAAAACTTGTGTTTCATCTCATTATTTACTTAGTTTCTCTAACTACTTACAGTCCAAAAAGATGCACATGACATTACTGTGTTAAAAATGCATCTTTGTCTATGAAACCAGGAATTATACTGTTTGGATTCTGTACATAAATTAGTTATGAAACTCTTTGGCTAAATTTCCATAAGCATGAGAGCAGATACATGACAAACATTTGAAACATATTTTCTTTTTGGTTAAACTCGTAAGTGGGTAAAGAATAATGTCATTGTCAAAGACATAAAATGGCAGATGATTCATTTAGACCATCATTTAGACACATTTTAATGATTTGTCCCCAGTATTTCTCAGCATATATTAAACATATCCTCACACATACTAAATATATTGCATGTGATTCTTATACTGTTTACATGGACTGAATAAAGTGACATGCTCATAGCGTTGAAAAAATATTGTTAAATAATTATATTCATTTTTTTTTCCTTATGGAGAAAACTATATTTTCTCCATAAGTAAAAGGCAGGTGATAATGCTTACATGGCATCAACATCCAGTCTAATAATGCAATCTTAGTATTCAAAAAGTACATCACTGAATTTTCAAATGACCTAAATGTATATATTATGTATATATATTATATAATATACATACATATGCACACTTGCTATTTCAATTCAGAACTTTAACAAATTCACATTTATGGCAGTATTTAATGGAAGTCTTAAAACAGACTTTGGATCTGTTGAATGAATTCCATTTACAGGGCTATTCAGAGGAGTGCTTTTGTTATAATTTCCCATCAGGTTTTCTCTCTATGAATTGCAGTAATAAAAGGCAATCCAACAACACTTTTAAATTATTTCCAGATCTAGCATAAAGACTTCTCCAGATTTTACCACTTCTGAATCCTGATAATTTGATTTTATGTTGCCCACAAGAGAAACTAACATTGTTACACAGTAGTATCTTTTTCAATATAGTCCCTGTTTCTATATGAAATTTAGAGGAAAACACTGATAATGAATTAGAGGTGCTCAAAAATCAGAGCACCTAGGTAGTTCAGTAAGTCAAGTGACTGAATCTTGGTTTCAGCTCCGGCCATAATCTCATGGCTTGTGAGTTCAAACTCCACGTTGGGCTCTGTGCTGACAGTGTGGAGCCTGCTTGGGATTCTCTGTACCTTTCTCTATGTCCCTCCCCCATTCATGCCCCCCCACAAATAAACATTTAAAATTAAAAAAAAATAAATGCACAAAAATCATCAGTAAAGATCTGCAAAATATTGATGATTTCATATTAAATAATTGCACTCATGTGTGCATTTTTACACCTCTTTGAAAGTTCTTTCAAATTATAGTAAGAGGTAGAAAAAATATTAATGTGAAGGACAGATATCCTGAAGGGTAAATAGTAATGAGTTAGTAATATTGACAAGTTTTTAGAGGATGGAAATAAGCAAGGTGAAACGAATTACCCCACAAAATCTAGAACTCAAGAAGGCTCATGGGTAGGAAGTCCAGGGACATATAAATCAGAGTGAGTAAAAAAGTATAGGCAAGAATATGGCTGAAAACCAGTTAGAGTCCTCAGACTGAGACTCCATCCTCCTTATCCTAGAAAAAAAAAAAGCGTATTTTTCCTGAGAAATTGAACAGAAGAGCCTCCCACTCAGTTCATAGCACCGTGGAAAGCGAGTCAATTCGCATATTGCCCCACACATTACACTGTATTCCTCACCTGTCTGGAATTCTGACAGCCAAGTTTACACAAGCGCTTGTGCACATCCATTCATGACTAAACACACATCTAGGAAAAGATTGGAGGACACTACTCCTCCCACCCCAGTCCTTGGAGAATCTGAATCATCCTTGAGATAAAAACCTGTAACTATTGTAATTTAGGGCCTCCCTTAATTATCAAGGCCACTCACTGCCCTGTCACCTTATTGAGACCAATCACTCTAGCTCCCAATCTTAAACATAAACTTCCTGACCTCCTTCTCATGAATTCCCTTAAATGTGCACAGAGGTCAGTGGATCATCAAACATTACAGTAACACTTGAAAAAGAAACCACAACAAACAATCATGCAGATATCTGGTAGATATGTAGATGATTCTTGATGCAAGCAAAAAGAAAAAAAAATATTAGTATTTCAGAGATATGAAAGAAAGTGCCTACATGAAATAAGAATATAAACTATTTTTTTATTTTTAAAAAAAAAATATTAAAAAGTCATTGGCAAAATTCAAACAAGATAGAAATGGGGGTAGCAAAAGAAATCAAGAAGATGTCTCTCCTAAAAAGTGGAATAAAATGTCAAAAAATGAAGGGTGTAGACATAAAAACTAAAAGGTAAAGGATCTACTCATAAAATTCCAAAAACCAAAATTTGAAACTGAGAGGAAAACAAATCGTCAGATAACTAATTTAATAATATTTTTGTCAGGTGAAAGCATATGTTTCAAAACTCAAATAGCACAAGTTCCCAGTTTATTGAAAGAAAAATGACATAAATTGAGGAATGCTATAATGGGGGCACTGCCCCGAACAGCCCTCCCTTCAAGACTACATTATACATTCTCCAAGTGGCTGTAAGCCTTGACAGCCGACAGCATATAGAATTCCAATTTTTGGCAATTGCCCTTGGCAGTGACCAAAGTGTGTCACCTTATCACCTTAGTACCTCCACCTTACTCTACTTCCTGAGGAAGCTTGCATTCGATCACGGTCAATATAAGGCTTATAAAACCTTGGCCCTATTGTCACAACTTGGGACAGGTCCAATTGCCTTGAAGAGAAGTTTCTTTCTCTTTTTCTTCCTTCTTTCCTTCCCCAATAGGTGTTGAGCCAGAAAATATTCTTCAACATATTTCTGCATGCAAATCTTCCTCTCAGAGTTCACTTCCTAGAAATTTCTTCCCATGACAATTATCATCTGATTTTAGCAACAATGATAGTGATCCTGATATCTCTAAGGTCAAATATGTGACCTCAATGATTAAAAAAAGATCAAATTTCTTAACACTGGAAACTAGAAAATAACCCTAACAAAAATGCCCTCAAAATTCCTAAGTAAAAATGACTTTCAAGCTAAAAATCTTCAGCTTATATATTAACCCAGTGAATGAACAGGGTAAACATATTTTTAGACAACATCCAAAAATTGACCTTCCATACATTGTTAATAGGAATTATTGATGTATGTTCACATGTATACATGAATAAAAAGTAAAAAAGATAGAAAATCAAGAGAACAAAGGAAACAGTAGAGTAGAAAATGAGTTCCTATATTCAATGGTTTTTCCTGGAGGGCAATTGCTGAATTTTGAGTGATATAAGGCTTGAAAGTATGACCTCAAGTAGGAAACAAAAGAAAACAAAAAAAAAGCAAACAGAACTCAATAGCTAAGTAGCTTTCAGAAATGCTTTTTATTATGAGAATGAAGAAAAGACCAGAGTGGGAGAAAATATTTGTACACCAAATTGTAACAGAGAGTGGTAACCACAATATAAATGTAAAGAACATTCTGGCATCAATAATAAAACAAATAGTTCATTTAAAAAATAGGCAAAAGAAACAGACACTTCATCAAAGAGGATATAGGAATAGCAATAAGCACACAAAAAGTTGTTCAGAAAGACAAAAAGATGATAAGCATATGAAAAGATTCTCCACATCATGTGTCACTGGGGAATGTAACAGCAAGAGTGAGATACCACTACATATCTATTATAATTGCCAAGACCAGAACATTGACAGCCTCAAATACTGGTGAGGATGTGGAGCAGTAGGATCTCTCATTCACTGATGGTAGAATATGCTTTCAACATAAGATCCAGCAATCATACTCCTTTGGCATCAACCCAAAGGAGTTGCAAATAGATGTCTATACAAAACCTGCACATTGGGGTTCACACAGCTTTATTCATAATGGCAAAAACTTGGAAGCAGTCAAGATGCCCTTCAGTATGTGAATGGATAAATAAACTGTAGTTCGTCCAGACAATGGGATATTATTCAGTGCTAAAAAGAAATGAGCTATTAAGCCCTGAAAAACCATGGAGGAAACTTCCTATTACTTCATATTACATAATAATGAATACTGTTAAGTGAAATAAATCAATCTGCAAATTTACATGCAGTAGGATTCCAACTCTATGACATTCTGGAAAAGACAAACCTATGGAGACAATAATTAAAAGATCAAGTTTGCCAGAGGTTGGAGTTGAGGGGAAGGGTAACTAGGCATAGCACAGATGATTTTTAGGACAGTGAATAGTCTGTATGATACTATGATGATGGATACATGTCATTACACATTTGTCCAAACCTATAGAATGAACAACCCCAAAAGTAAACCAGAAGGTAAATTGTGGATTTTGGGTGAGAATGATGTATATCAATGTAAGTTCATCAGTTGTAGCAAATGTACTGCTCTGGTGAGGGATGTTGAGGATGGGCAAAGCTTGGGGGAAGGGAGTATTGGGGAAATCTCCATACGTTCCTCTCAATTTTATTGTAAATTAGGTAGTGATAAAAAATAATCTTTAAGAAAAGTTTTTAACATAATTAGACATTGGGTATATGCAAATTAAAATCACAAAATGCTGCTGCATACCTATTAAAATGGCTAGAATCAAAATACTGGCCATATTATATCATGTGAGGATGTGGTACACCTCTGTTCTTCACATATTTCTGGCATATAGTTAGAAATAAAAAAAAAAATCCTATTATGTACTGCTTATAATACATGGCCCCTAAGTGTAAGAAAACTGAAAAGTTTAAAGTAAAACAGGGAAAATCATACATCATTAAACACTAATGGAAAGAAAGCTGGTGTATCTTTTTAAATATCACGTATGGTAGATGACACAAATAGAAACAAGAGGGAAATTTCTTAAGGATAAAACTTCATCTAGAAGTTATAATTTGTGTGCTACTCATAACTTCAAAACATATGAATAAAATTTAACAAAAGTATAAGTAGGAATGTATGTATTTAGAACAATATTGGTGAGATTTAAGCATCTTGTGGGTTTCTGATTGGTCAAGCTGACAAAAAGATCAATAAAAAATCATATCTATATGACAGAGCTGACAGATTTGTCCTGATTGATACGCATTCAGCACTACATTGAATGAAACAAAAATAGACATTGTTTCCAAGATTATCTAGACCATTTACAAAAGTGACCACAACACAGGATAAAAAACAAGTCTGAGCAAAATACCAAGTATGGTAATCAACTAGAGACTATTGTCCATCCACAGTGGAATTGAGGTAGCTGTCACTAACAGAGAAATAACATGAAAACTCACAAATGTTTGTAATGAAACATACTGCAAAATCATCCAAGGGGCAAAAAAAAAAAAAAAAAAAAAAAAAAAACTCACAATGAGGAATAAAAAATATTCTGAACTGAATAATAAAAATACAGCATTTAAAAATTTGTCATTTGTGATTAAAAGAAAATTGATAGCCTTGAAGGACTATAACAAAAAAGAAAGACAAAAAAATCAATGTTATAGTCACATATCTTAAGGTGTTGCATAAATTAAATAGAAAAAAAAAAAGAGTACTGGAAAAATAAAAACATAGAAAGATGTTCATAATCTTCTTACTCCTTATAACCATTAATAAAAATAGAACCAAATGTTCATCAAGGATATAAAATAAATTGTGGTATATTCTTGCAATGAGTCATAGAGTGAAATGAGAATTAACATCCTGCTGCTATATACAACAACTGCATGCATCAAACAAACATAATGGTGACTCAAAAACAAAAATTTACTCCAATTGCTTTAATTGTTCAACTTGTATATGTTCCATGTTCAACTTGCATAAGCAGAGGAGGGGTAGACAGAGGGAAACACAGAATCCGAAGCAGGCTCCAGGCTCTGAGCTGTCAGCACAGAGCCCAACGTGGGGTTCCAAACTCACTAGCTGTGAGATCATGACCTGAGCCAAAGTCAGACGCCAAACACACTGAGCCACCCAGGCACCCCAAAATGTTTATTTTAAAGACAAAAACAAATCAGTGTTTGTCACTATTCATTTTTTAAGATTTATTTATTTACTTTGAGGTGTGGGGGAGAGGGGCCAAGAGAGAGGGAGACCGAGAATCCCCGGCTGTCAGCGCAGAGCCCAATGTGGGGCCCAAACACATGAACCGTGAGATCATGACCTGAGCCTAAATCAAGAGTTGAATGCTCAACTGATTGAGCCACCCAGGAGCCCCTATTTGTCACTATTTTTAGGGATAAATCCTTGTTGCTTTGAGGAACACTTCAGCGTCTTCCCCAAGTGGATTTTGCATACGTTAAATGCAGGCATACCTTGGAGATACTGTCAGGTTTCGTTCCAAACCACTGCAATGAAGTTAATATCACAAAAAAGCAAGTTAAATGAATGTTTGTTTTCCCAGTGCATATAAAAGTTATGTTTACACTATACTGTACTCTATTAAGTGTGCAATGCAATTGTGTCTAAAAAAGGTACATACCCTCATTAAAAATGCCTTATTGCTCAAAATGCTAACCGTCACCAAAGCTTTCAGGGAGTCATAATCACTGATCGCAGATCACCATTTCAAATATAATATTAATGAAAAAGTATAAAATAGTGCAAGAATAACCAAAATGAGACACAGAAACACAAAATGAGCCACTGCTGTTGAAAGAAAATGGCACCAATAGACCTGTTTGACACGGGATCACCACAAACCTTCGATTTGTAAAAAATGCAATTTCTGTGAAGCCCAATAAAGTGAAGCAGAGTGAAATTCTGAGGCAAAGAATGTCAAACAGACCTTCCAAAATCTGGGAGACATATCTCTGGCTACCTTTTGATAATATAAAAAATAGAAACTTCTTTGTGTTATGTAGGCTATTCATGTAGGGTACCAAAAATGATGACTGTATATGTTAATTAATTACATCGGAACCAAATTACACATGATACCAATTTGATCTATTTCCAGTTAGATCCAAAAGTACCAGTTAAAGTGGTTAGTCCCAGTAATGTGGAAGAGATACATACAATTTTTAAGATTATGATTGCTTCTTTCCCAGTAAAAGAATCAGCCTTGTTTTGAGGGTCGGGAACAACTGAACAATTCTCTATCACTCTGTGCCCCCACAAAAGTACAAACTATTTCTCTGTGTTGGAGTAAACACCCTTTCAAGGGCCACACAACAGGCTATTTCAGCACTGTCTTTGCTTTTTACAGCCTTGCCAGTCAAGTAAGTGGAGCATGCTGTTTGCACTGGTCTGTTCTCTCACAGGGAGGGTGGTTTCCAGTTGATGTGTTTGATTGCTTTTCTGTATACAATTTAAACCCTGGAATTCTGTAGCTTTTAAACAGCAACCTAAGGTAGATTATGTCTTCCCCAGTAAGACTGCCAATTTGAGTCTTTTTGAGAGGATAAGAGATAAGAGATAGGGGTGAGAACCAGGGGAAATCATCAAAAGAATGTAAAGAGAGCCAGGGCACAGAAAGAAGAGTGAAAAACAGAGATCACAAGAGAAATACTCTTGTTATGCATCAGCTGTTTCCAGAGCGGGTAAGTATGTTTTCAGCTTCAAATCCTATGTTGAATCAAATACTCTTCCTAGAGCTCTGTTTCCTGCTGATGATACTCTTGTTCCACACTCCTGTTCCTGCTGAGTGAGTTTTGCATTTTTATAAGGTCTGATTATAAAATGAGTGACCTTAAATCCATTGCCACCAAGGGATTTCTGCTAATGGGTTTAGTCTGAATTATAGCAGTAGTAAGATAAATATGTCCACTCAACCATGTGTTTATACCTTCCTCCATTTCATTTTACATCTTATTGATCAAATTGAATTAAATTGTCAAGATTCACAGTAAATGATCTGGTATTCAGGCTTCTCTAGTCCTAAATGTTAATCCCCCAAATTTCAGAGGCATGTTATTTTTCTGACCAAATGACAATGTGTTTAAAGGCATGAGGCATTTCAGAAAATGTGGAATTATTTTTCCCTTAACTGTTCATATAAATTAACTTAATGCTTTTTATTGTTGGTACGCCTTCTTAAATCTGCTGCTTATTTCTATGGAAGGTGTCACATATCAAGATGATATAGTCACAAAGATGTTAACTGTACAATAATTCAGAGATTGAGGAAAATACTTAGTTAAAAGAGCAAAGGATGTGCCATAGGTGGGCTTTAAGGTAGGCATAAATACAATTCGGACAGTGTTTTCCATGGTAGACACATATACCAATCTTTTCCACAACTGGCTAATGGTAACACTATTCTTACTTTTGTTTGTTTGTTTGTTTTCAACAGTACATTGCTTTTCACAGATACTTATTTCAATTTACAGGAATCCTGCTAGATTATCACCAAGACAACCTTTATGAAAAAAGGACAGACTATCCCAATGCCTTCCTTTTCTCCTGTCAGTAGGTAAAATCTCGTATTGCACACTGCAGACTGAATGGCTTTCCTAGCTTTCTAAACTTAACATTTTAATATGAAAAATCCCTTCCTCAAAACTTATTAGTATTTCATATTATTTCCAAGATATAGTTTATTTTTTATTTTTTTTAAAAATTTTTTTTTTAACGTTTATTTATTTTTTTGGGACAGAGAGAGACAGAGCATGAACGGGGGAGGGGCAGAGAGAGAGGGAGACACAGAATCGGAAACAGGCTCCAGGCTCTGAGCCATCAGCCCAGAGCCCGACACGGGGCTCGAACTCACGGACCGCGAGATCGTGACCTGGCTGAAGTCGGGCGCTTAACCGACTGCGCCACCCAGGCGCCCCATATTTTTTAAACCTTTTTTAATGCTTATTTATTTTTTAAAGAGGGGCAGAGCATGAACAGGGGAGGGGCAGAGAGCTGGAGACACAGAATCTGAAGCAGGCTCCAGGCTGTGAGCTGTCAGCACAGAGCCCAACGCGGGGGCTCAAACCCACGAACCGCCAGATCATGACCTGAGCCGAAGTCAGATGCTCAACCGACTGAGCCACCCAGGTGCCCCCCAAGATATAGTTTATATCTCTCAACCATATTATAGGACTTTGGTGATTTGTTTCTTTCTATATTTTATTCTGATTTTCAGTCACCTGCTACAAAGTCCCCACTATTACATTCCAGAATATTTCACCGGCTCCCATTCCTCCATGCTCTTAGACATGGTACAACTTTAGCTTTTTCACTTGGTGAATTCCCCTGAATGCTCCTAGGGATGGCTCAGGTGTATCCTGTCATATAAACAAAGCCCTACTATTTTACCTAACATTTATAGCTGCAGTGACCATTGCATTCTTTTCATTTGTTTCCAGTCTTTCATTTTCCAATACTCTTCACTGCCTTCTTTGTCATAAACATAAACTGCGCGTATCTGTGAGTAACCACTTCTCAAATCTCCTAATCATTCCATTGGCACATTTACCTGAGCTTCTCCCCATACCGTGTCTTCACAAGTACTTTTATCTAGTAGAATAAGGTTTCCGCTTTTGTCGTTCTTCATTATTTCCGTGGTTCTTCTTAGGTGGCCCTTTGCATTTTTATATATGTGTTAGAAACAGTCTTCAGTGATCCTATCCTATAAGTTCATGTGTTCTTTGGGAGTACATTGAATATCTACATCAAGCTGAAGAAAACTAACGTCTTTGCAGTACTGCGCATCTCAAATCATTAATGTAGAAAACCTACCTCTTGGGACGCCTGGGTGGCTCAGCCGGTCTGTCTCGGTTTCGGCTGAGGAAGTGATCTCACGGGTTTCTGAGTTTGAGCCCCACATCGGCTCCATGCTTTCAGTGCAAAACGTGCTTGGGATTCTCTCTTTCTCCCTCTCTCTCTCTCTGCCTCACCCCTGCTCTCTTGCTCTCTCTCTCTCAAAATAAATAAATAAACATATATATATGAAATATATATCATATATATATGAAATATATATCATATATATATGAAATATATATATGAAAATCTACCTTTTTATCTGGAAATTCTATTATTCCTATTAATAATTCTATTTATGAATTAGATTCTTTGTTGTTTCTAGCAATTTTCTTGCTTTAAAGTCTCTTACAGTAGGATAGCTACATCAGCTTTTATTTAGTGTGGGTTTGGTATAACTCTTCAATAAGTTTTCAATGAAATTTTCAGTATTCTTACATTTAAAATCTGTTTCTTACAACCAAAAGGTTTTTTAAAAAAATTTTTTAATGCTTTTATTTATTTTTGAGACAGAGAGAGACAGAGCATGAGCAAGGAAGGGGCAGAGAGAGAGGGAGACACAGAATCCGAAGCAGGCTCCAGGCTCTGAGCTGTCAGCACAGAGCCTGATGCGGGGCTCCAACTCAAAGACTGTGAGATCATGATCTAAGCTGAAGTTGGATGCTTAACCGACTGAGCCACCCAGGCACCGCCCCCCTCCCCGATGGCTTTTTAATGTACTATGAAAATTTTGTCTTTCAGTTAGCTACTTAACACTTATGCTTCCTTTGTACCTTTGGTATATTTACATTTAAAGCTACCATTTTAGTTTATTTATGTTATTCCTTTCTGCTTTTAAACACCTTTCTTTCTTTTCTTTTCTTTTCTTTTTTTTTTTTTTTGACTATTTTGTTATTCCATCTTACCCTATAGTTTCTTTGATTAGTGGGTATTAGTGAATACCATGTACTTACTTTATTTACTGAAACACAATATAAATTAGTAATTTTACCACTTCTCAAAAATTCCAAAAATATTAGAATATTTTTACTTAGGTACCTTCCTTCAACTAATTCACTACATTATTTTTGTTATGGCAAAAAACACATAACATTAAATTTACCATTATAGCCATTTTTAACTCTAGAGTTCAGTAGTGACGACATTGATATGCTACAGATGTCTTGAATATTTGTTATCATGTACCACTGAAACTCTGTACAAAAAAAACTGCGATTTCCCACCCTTCTTCTCCCAGTCCTTGGCAACTACCTTCCTACTTTTTGTTTCTGTGATTTTGATTACTTTGATACTTCATATGAGTGTAATCATACCGTATTTGTCTGTGACTGGTTTATTTCACAATGCTTGCCCTCTGGAAATACATATGTATTTAGAAGTGAAACCACCGAATCATAATGCAATTCTATTTTTGATTTTGTTTTTCACTATTTTCCATAATTAATGTACCATATTACATTCCCTCCAAAACTGTTCAGTGTTCCAACTTCTCTGCATCTTCGTCAGCATTATATTTTCTGTTCTTTTCATAGTGGCCATTCTGACGGTGCGAAATGATATCTCATTTGCTTTTGACTTTGTTTTTCCTACAATAAGTGATGTTAAGTACTTTTGTCTGTGCATATGGGCTATTTGTATGTCTCTGAGAAAATGTTTATTCAAGTCATTTTCTAGTTGCATTATTTGTTCATTTGTTCTTGAATTGTAGAAATTCCTTTTATATGCTGGATACTAATCCCTTATCAGATATTTGATTTGGAATTATTTTCTCCCATTTCAAAGATTGCTTTTTCACCCTGCTGATTATTTCATTTGATGCACAGAGTTCTTAAGTTTGACAGAGTTCTTTTGTCTACTTTTGCTTTTGTTGCTTATGATTTTGGTGTCCTATCCAAGAAATCATTGCCACATCTAATGCCCTGAAGCGTTTTTTTCTGTTTTCTTTTATGAATTTAATATTTTAGTCTTACATTTAGGTCTCTAATCCATATTGAGATAATTTTTGTACATGCTGTAAGGTAGCATTCCACCTTCATTCTTTCGCATATGAACGTCCAGGTCTCTGAATATTGTTTCTTGGAGATACTATTTCTTCCCTCTTGTGGCATGTGAAAATCATTTCACCATACATGGGTATATTTCTGGGCTTTCTATTCTGTTCCATTGGTATATATCTGTATCTTTATGCTAGTACCTATGCACTACTTTTGACATATATTTTTTCTATATATGTTTTGTTTTGTTTAAGTGGACTTCACACCCAGCATGGAGCCTAGTGTGGGGCTTGAACCCATGACCCTGAAATCAAGACTTGATCTGAGATCAACAATCAGTGCTTAATTGATCCACCCAGGCGCTCCTCTATATATGTTTTATATCCACAATGTGTTGTTGTTTTAATTATTATGTTGGTTTTTGTTGTCATTTTATGCAATCAATATTTGTTAATATGCAGCCTCATATTCATGCTTTTTCTTGCTTTCATGTTTTCCTCTCACATTTAAGATTCTATCTGGTTGAGTTTCCTTGCACCTAAAAAAAACATTGTTTGTTATTTTCTTTAACACAGATCTGTTAAAAAAAAGCTAACTTTTTATTTCTTGAAAATATCTTCTTTTTAAGCATATTTTTTCAGAATTTTGAACTCTATATTAACAGCTATTTCTTTCACCATTCTGAAAATTTCATTAACTGTTTTCACTTCCATTATTTCTGCCTAGAATTCAGATATCAGCCTTATCATTGGGCCTGGTTATACCATTTCTTTTCCTCTACAATATGTGATGTATATTTGCCAATCTTAATAATTTAATTTCTCTTTTTCCCCCTGTGGCTCTAATGTGATATGCTAAGATGTGATCCTTTTTTTCTTTTAATCATCTGCTTGAGATTTATAGTAATTCCTGACTCTGTAGCTTGAAAATTTTCAGCTACTTTTTTTTTTCATATATAACTTCTTTCCCATTCTCTGGCAACTTCCATTATGATACCACAGATATGTTAGGCTTAATTGTAAAGTCTAGAGATTTCACTGCTGATACTTTCTTCTAATCTATCTTCCAGGTCGCTTATTATGTATTTGATTGTATTCAATTGAATTCAGTTATGTTGTTCCACATGTCATTTTTTCTTCATTTGCTTATTATATTTTTCATTTCCAAAAATTCTGGGATTCTTTACTGTAATATGCAGTCATTGCCAAAATACTCCCTGACAATTCCTTGAACCTATCAACTAGAAATATAATTATTTTGAAGTCCATGTCTCATAACTGTATCATCTGCTCTTTCATGTGTATCTTTTGTTTGATTTTTATTCTTTTTATAATTCTCTATTTTCATCACACAGTTCTGCTTCTTTTTAACAATTGCCAGCTATTCATTATGATCTGTTGGGGAGCTACTTTGAGACTTTGACAGATGTCATCTCCCTCCAACCACAGGTGTGGTGCTAGACACCTTTGGTCTTGGACAGGAAGGTGTGCTAGAGTTGGTTCACTTCAAATCAAAAAATGATTGAATGAATTTAAGCTGGGGGCTTCATCGCTTGGAATATTTACAATTTTACAATAGTTACAATTCATCTCACTACTAGGCTGTGCCCCTGTAAGGTCCCAACTAAAATCCTGTGTTTGACAGTTCCTCCCCTTTCTGGCATCCTGTGGTTTTTCCCCCCTTCCTTAAATCTTCCCAACCCATGAGACTGTTTAAAGCTAATTCAACTTCTCTAAAACGAATTTTGAAATCTACAGTACTATGGAGGGTAGAAAATACAATTTCTGAGCTCCTCACTCTTGCTATACCTTCACTCTTTGATCTGAGCCATGAAAATTCTTTCAGCCTTGGAATCCTTCCAGTGTTTTTTCAAAAAACTCACACACGTGCACAGGCAAACACACACACACACACACACACACACACACACATACACACACACACACACACACCTTGTTCAGGGAAGTCTATTGCCCTCAGTGAGAGGGTTGGTGAAACAGCAAAGTCCGAAATTGCCAGAAATGAATTTCTGGCACTCCATTATTTTCTTGTTTCTTGTTAACTTTCACTGAAGATCAGTGTCTTTTTTTTAAATTAACTTATATTTTATTTATTTAATTGTTATCCAGTCTTTAGTGAGGATTCTTCAGGGAGAATATATAATGTGGCATGGGTTTGAAGTTTCAGAATATTTTTCTGTTACACCTTACAAATATTTAATCAATTTCAAGTAGATTTTTGTTTATTTATGGCTTGTGGATTCCCATCCACTGTGAATAATTGAAATAGTTAATAGTTAAACTAAGCTTTGTCTTGGGGTTTTGATTTCTCTCAGAAGACTCTTACCCTTCAAAAGCACAAAATAGAGACTTTGTTTCCTTGCACTTTCCTGAGGTGGTGGCAGTTCTATAATCCTTTCAAAATGGGGATAGAGATCTCTGAGTTTCAAAGTTTTCTCAAGGGTCTAAGTTTCTACTACCCATTAAGACTGTAATGGATTGTAATAGAACAGTGTTGGGAGATGTACTATGAGTTCATATAACCTGAACTTGATTAGGCTTAATAGTTTTGGCTTTGACAGGCTGTTTCCTGATCCATGGCAGCTGTCCATACTCCACCACCTGTGAAATTAAAACTTAGAGAACTCTTGCATCAGGAAACTAATTTGTAATTCTATGTAATGAACTGCTATTGCTATAATAACAACTCTAAAATGTTTTAAAAATAATCTCTTAACATGTTAATTATGGTTCTAAAATGTCACATCTTGGAAGAAGGAGCTATTACCGACATATGCCTTTTTTTTTTTCCATCGAATGTAGTATTCTCTTTTGTTTTCTGCCTACTTTAAAATTTTCCGTCTTGTCACTTCTAAATATTTGGCATTTCTGAATAGATAGTATCCTTTACCTCCTTTTTTCAATATTTGAAACTTCTTGATTTTTCTTTCCATTCATCTTTATCTCCTAGTAACACTGTCCTGAATCGAATATGCGTTTGCCATGTACAGAAGTGTGATGGCACCCAGTGTTTTCTCTGAACAGAACTCCAGATTTAAAAAAAAAAAAAAAAACAAAAAACACAGAATCAACAGTCATCTAAACAATATTTATGTGTGTGCGTGCCAGTCTACTTTTATCTCTGTGTTTTTCAACCCCAGTAAGATCTCGAGGTTTGATTTCAACCCTAGTAAGATCTCAAGGTTTGCTCAGCTCTCAGGGGCTAGAACTGGTGCTTCTAAGTTTCTTTTGCAGAGACTCAATGGAAAATAATATATTCCTTCTCCAGCACACATCCAAATAACCTCACCTCCTCTTAGTTTTTGAAATCCTGCAAACACAATATATCTCCCTTTCTGCTACTACATTTCCTACTTTATGTGGGGAAGTTTTTTTCATCTGAATTAATATGCTGGTCACTCAGTCTTAGATGAGAAACATGATCAAGTAGAAGTGTCCCTGAAAGAGTAAACTCACTCCTTTTCCCTCATTCAAAACCTGCATGTTACTGCTCCTTCTAGTCTAAGGTGAGCTTGGTCTCATTCCAAAAAGGTTCTCTTATCCTCCATAAAATCAGTGCCTCCTTGTCTCGCTTTGCTTTACAGGCTGATAGATACGTTTGTGAATTGTGGTCTTGACTAAGACCATGACTACAAAAATTAAAAAGCATTCCTTCCAAGACGGAATAGCTACTAATTTGCATGCCACTTTTGCTTATGGGTTGAGGATATCGCTGCTAGAGGACCATATACATGCATTTGAACTGATCTCTCTCCTCATGGGGACTGAAATTAAGAACTGTAATTATACTTCCATTTGTATTGCCCTGAATGAACTTGCCTCATACATTAGCCCCTGATTCAAAATACTTCTTTTTATGCAAAATTCAATAAAATGTTAGAGGCATAACTGGTGTAAACAAATTTAAACCAAGATTCTGAATTTTTGAAGTAAATGTTGCTACTCAGCTAGCCACACAGTACCATGGAAAATGGAGGCAAATGTATAATGCCATCCAATTTAAAATAATACAAATACAATTTAAAATAATGTATACTTCAAAACATAGAACTCAATACATTTAGAGTTTCCAAAATTTAGAACTTAGAGAACCCAAATTTTAGAAACAGAAAAGTGGCATTGTATTAACAATTATTATGTATTCATTTATGTTAAGCATACAATATTAATTATATACCCTGAAAATAATACTTGTATTTTCTGTGTTTATTTTTAATTTAAATATTTTTCTTTCCTTGGCAGTTGAATTTGTTAATAACACTCACACAGAAAGATATAATCTGTGTGGAAATAAATGGTCATTTAAGAAATATTCACTAGGGCTGACTTACAGCAATTTAAGATGTTTGCCGCCCTTTCTTTGTTCTCTGTTCATTTGTATATTGTGATATTACAGACCACACAAGTTCTAGAGAGGCATATTAAAGTGCTGGAAGCCCAGATAACATTAGTAATTTATTCTTGGTAACCAGCTTCACATACTTTGCTGACTCAGTCGACTATAGACTGACTGGTACATGTTGTACCTTAGTACTAGTATGTACAGATTGAAAACCTACTTAGCAGAAACAGGCTATCACTTGCTGAGAATCGTGATTTAATTTACAGAATAAGGCTTGGTCTATTTGTTGGAAGGTGCGCCATTTAATTTTCCTGTAAAGAGCAACTTGTGAAGCCCTGTTTATGGACATCATTCATGTAAATTCTTCAAAGATATATGCATTGTATCATAGATAGCTGCCTGGCTGGCCACCCTGAACTGAGTCTGCTACCCTAACACCACCTTCCAGACTGGTCTTCAGGCAAGACGACCCAATATTAATAACTCAATAATTCCACAAACCTGTATTTGATTTCTGCTTCATGAACCCAGCTGGTTGTTAGAAGTCGAAATAAATCATTTTGCCTAAATAAACAGCAGTCTTGACAATCTGTTTTATGGTATTTACCCTTGAATCCTGCTATACCTTATAAATTGGAGAGGGTTGATTTATTCCCGCAGAAAAGAGGGAAGGAATTGGATGAACACTTGCTGCACAGAAAACATTTCTAATCAAAGCCCAAAGGTGATGCTACTCGCTATACTTTTAGAAACACTTAGTTTGCCTAGTTATTTACTACAGGATTTATGATATTTTCTATGCATTATTATATACATTGATGAAAAAATAGATCTCTGAGTGGATATACTCTTGTGGGGAATTAGATAGTTTAAGGGAAGGACTCTTAAATAAAACAGGAGCAAGGAGTTAATGGTTCTAAAATTCCAACCTGTCCAGAAAGCAAAAAAAAAAAAAAAAAGTTAAAATTAATGAATGCCTTAAGAGCAAAGATCAAATCCAAAATACTACTAGGAAAATAGGAGAATATGGTCTAAAAGGAAATTTAATGTGACTATAGAATCTTTTTAAAATTCTTCAGAATGGTCAGATGAGAACAGTAAGGAGTCATGTAAAAGGCCCTTTAAGAGCATGGAGGATATGCCTCACCAATCCCCTCAAAGCACCCACTCGAGAAATGTTTATCTTGAGGAGTTTTGTGAGTATGGCTTCTGTATAATGGAGGGAATTCCAAGAAAATTTTCTGAAAACTCACAAAGTTCTTTTTTTTTTTTTTTTAAAGTTTGTTTATTTTGAAAGGCAGCAAGCAGAGGAGGGTCAGAGAGAAAGGAAGAGAGAGAAACCCAAGTAGGCTCCATGCTCTCAGTGTAGAGCCAGACATGGAACTCAATCCTGGGACCATGAGATCATGACCTGAACTGAAACCAAGAGTCAGCCGCTTAACTGCCTGAGCCAACCAGGCATGCCTGAAAATTCACGAAGTTCTTAAAAGTGCTGTATATAGCAAAAACATTCCCAGCTTGTGCTGAGGAATAACAGTCAGTGTAGAATGGGGAGAAGCTTTTGGAGCTCCATGATTCTACGTGCAGGAAACAGGCTTGTCCCTTTAAGGTGACAGGTACACATCAAGAGGAACTGTACTCAATGTATTAGAGTTAAGGAACTACAGCAGAGGAGACTTATTCACACCTGAATCTAAACCAGAAGGCAAGATTCTGAACTTTGAGTTAATGCTGTAATGAGAAGATACTTCTGGAGACCTGAAGTTGAGGGGTAATAGATTGCATATAGAAGGAATGTGGGTCATTAGGGACCAGGAAAAGGACTATAGTTAGGTGGCTTCTAACATGGCCCGGGTGATCCTTGAGTCTTGGCATTCATGCCATTGTCTCATATCATCTTCTTGAAAGTGGACTGAACTTTTTGATTTGCTTCTATCTGATAGAATAAGACAGAAATAATGGGTTTCACTCTCAAGATTAGATTATCAGAGACTATGGATTATGTCCTGGGAACTCTCTTGTTTTATGTTGAACTACTTGCCCTGACAGAAGTCAGTTTCTATACCACATGCATTCCTGTGGAGAGGCTGATGTGGTGAAGGACTGAGGTTTGACAATAATCACATGGCTGAGCTTGGAGATGAATCCCATCTCTTTCCCCCACTCAGATCTTTTGATAAGATTGCATGCGGCCCTGGTTGACAGCTTGAATGTAACCTCATGAAAGACAACATAAAGAGAAAGAGAATATAAATGTTTGTTACTTTCAGCCACTAAGATTTGGAAAAACTCATCCAGCAATAAATAACTAATGCATTATCTAACTCATTTTATTTATTGACTATTTGTTGTTAATAAAAAGCATGCATACACACATACACACACCCTTAGAGACACATACATTTGAAGAGTAGATCCTGAGTCTGAGTTATCAATATTTGTATTTTTGTAGGAAACTTAAAGTTTGTTTATTTTGAGAGAGAGAAAGAGAGAGAGAGAATTCCAAGCAGGCTTCGCACCGTCAGCACAGAGCCTATGATACTGGGAGGGTTCGAATCCATGACCTGTGAGATCATGACCTGAGTCCAAACAAAGAGTTGGACGCTCAACTGACTAAGCCACCCAGGTACCCCTCAAATGGAAAAATATTGCTAAAAAGAAAAAAAATCAAGGTTATTCATAATAGGACTTCATCATAAGTATATTTATTGCTGCACCATAATTATCATTGCACTGCTGCATCACACTGCATATACACATTGTATGTGTGTGTGTGTAGGTGTGCTGTATATGTATTGCATGAGAAAAAAAGAGGTGTTGTCTTAAGATGAGTCCTCCACAAGCGCGTCTTAAATAAGAGCTTGCATTCAAGGTACCTCTGAAGGAAGTGCTTGAGTCAAGACTGGTAAGGAAGTCAAGGAAACAGAGCAGAGCACGGGAAAAGCTGAACAAAGTTTTGACTTGGCAAAGTCCCAACACAGGTACCTCCTGCTCACTGCACTTGCCAGCACAGCAGTTAAGTAGCTCAAGGGCAGTCCTCAGAAGACAGTCACAGATAGATAATTAGTAGGAAAGCACTTAGAAATCACAGGATGGGTACATAAAAAGAGTAAGAAGGATTGATTTGGATGGAGGTGGAGGATTGATATGTCTACTTCACTTGGTAGGTAACAATAGAGAAAGTTCTCTTCCCTCCCTTAAATTTCCATTTAACTATTCACAGTTCGTGCCACTCTTCTTAGCAATGCAGCACCTTTCATTATTCAAATACAGATGAAAAAGATTGAAATACAAATATCCTTAAAGAAAGATAAGAAATCCGCTAATGTATTCATTCAAATGTGCCTTCAACCAGTTTCTTTCAGACTCTTTACAGACATAAAAGATGGAGACAGAAAGAGAGCATTAAAAGATTATCACATCTAAGAGTATCGACGTCTTCATAGTTCTCCTGGAGTCTTCTTGGTTTGAATTACTATCAATTGTGGATATGGAAGTATTTTATTTGTGCTGTTTATTGCCCTTGCTTTTTCATATAACAATAGGCAATTACTGCACACTTTGTATTGAAATTCTTTGCTTATAAAAAATTCAGAGGAAGTTTCAAATGCAAACATAAATGGTCATATTATCCATAATTAAATCAGTAATTATAGTAACTACAAGGTGGATTATATTCTTAAATTATCTTTGCAATTTAGATGTTAAATTCAGTAAGATGTCTTCATTTGCTGTTTTGTTTTTCAAAAAGTATTTATAATCTGTCAGACACAGAACATTAGTAAACTAATTAATGGAACAAAATTATAGGTTATTTACAAAGTCAAGAATACACATTAAACTTATTTCTAAATAGTATTTTAGTTATACATTTAAATAATATATTCAGTATGTTTCTTCCCAACTTCCAGATACCTTTTTCACTGGAAGGGCTTCTTAAATATGAAATAATAGGCTCAGATGTTATTATGAAAAAGAAAAGAAACTAAGATAATTAGTTCACTTTGTGCTCAGAATTTGTGTACATTGTGTATTTGGGTTTAGTAGAAATGAATTTGTGGTTTGGTAAGTGAAATTATTCAAATTACAGAATTAGAGAAAAATCTTAGAGAATGTTCTAATTCAATATATTTTGGTTGATATAAATTGAAACTCACTCAAGTTTGTTCAGATATATGAATACTCAAATTATATAAAGGACAATCTCATGGGCTTCAAAGTACAAGCTTCAGAGGCTCAGTTGGTTAAGTGTCCGATTATTGATTTTGGCTCCGGTCATGATCTGATGGTCATGAGATCGAGCTTTGTGTTCATGCTCAGCATGGAGCCTGCTTGGGATTCTCTCTTTCCTTATCTCTCTACCCCTCCCCTGTGCTCTCTCTCTCTCTCTCTTTCTCTCTCACACACACACACAGACACACTTAATTAATTAATTAATTAATTAAAAAAATTTCAAAGTACAAATTTCAGAGACAATAACTGGAAAGTCAGACACGTAGTTACTAAGGATCTACATGATCTCTCTCATCTTAATTCTCTCTTCATCAGTGTTGTATGTTGTCAATATTGTCTCTTGTTCTGTATTTACATAATCAAAGTTTACCTCAAATTATTACCTACCACCAGTAGTTTATGAGTCAATGTAAATATTGAAGAATGAGAAGCATTGTGTTTTGACCTCCCTGAATACCTGCATTTTGATTCTAATTCAGATGGCCATCATTAACTGTATCAGGAGGGCTGGAGACATAGATTTGGTTGTCTCACCTTAGTTCTACTTGAGTAATATTTTCCTTTCCATATATGAACTGTGAAAGATTGTCTTTCATGGGGGATCATATAAAAGCTACATTTCTGAGCCAGAGAGAACTGAAAAACCCATCTGGCTATTGTATTCAAAGTAAGAGTTAGAGAGCCAATTCTTTCTTCTGTAAAGACTTGATTGCAATTCTGCTTAATGGGCTTTTTTTTAATATTTCAATTTTTAAATAATTTAGGAATGGAGAGAATTATGAAAATATAATTTTTTAAGTTACAATGCTTTTATTTTTTGAAAGAATGTATTGTAAGAATTCTACTTCCTTCTTTCACTTTCAATTCCATCCAATAAGAAGTAACTGTGTTAAAAGGTGAATATCATTCCAGACATTTGTTTATGTTATGCTCACACACACACACACACACACACACACACACTATTTAATATCAGATTATACTCTATGTATTTTATGAAATATGATATATACACAGAACTGTTCCTCTTTTCATTGCTGCTGAGTGAGATATCACATGGATATAAAATATTTCATTTAGCTTATACTCTAGAGATATTTTAATTATTTTGCTACTTTTTATGGAAAAGAGCCATGAAATTACATATTTTTTCATATATATTTGCCCCTTAAATGATTTTTTTATGCTAGTTTCCCAAAAGTAATAAAACAGAATTATGGATAATTCATACTTTTAATATTGTTAAGTAAACTCAATCTAAATGTACAAATTTATGCCCCAACCAACAACAAATATCGATTAGTGACAACTCCTCCATATTTTTACCAAAACCAGCAATTAAAAATTTTATGTTTTACATACATTATAGGAAAAAACTGTATTTTGTGGAGTTTATTTCCTTTCAGTAGTGAAGTTGATTCTATTTTTAAGGAGTATTTCTTTTATCTCATAAATTGCACAAATGCCTGTGTCAGTGTTTCCACTGGATTATTTATCTTTTTTTTATTAATGTGAGAAGCTTTTGTCTCTAAAAAGTAGTGAAAAAACTTGGAGTCTGTCCTTTGTACTTTTAAAGTTATTGATGGTTATTTTTCTGTATAGTTAATTTAGGACTGATTTTCAGCTATAATTAGTGTAATTTTGATAATAACTGCACAGTTACTTATTATTTTGGTAGAAAGTTAGTCTTGCATTTTTGTTTTCTAGAATAATTTTCATAATTTAGTAATTATCAGTGCCTTTCAGGTTACATATAAAACCACTGAATTTTGCTATTATTTTAGTGTTCGATTTTTGGTAACCTTTATAGTTTTTCTTCTATTGAGTCACCTTCAGTACATTCAATTTTTTAAAGCCTCTATTCTAGAATTTCAAATTTGAGCCCTAAAATTATACATCTCTGTATAAATCACCCCACTACAGAAAATTATCAAAGCTATGCAAAATTGCTCAGCAAAGCAGCAGGGTTTACAGGGGAAATGGCTCTGGGGCACAACAGTCAATAATTCATCATGGAAACATTTTTTAAAAAGAGAGGAAACTAAAAAAAAATGTAGCACCTTTTTATACATGTTAATTTGTTATGAAATACATAAATATAATACCACAATATATATAGTATATAACCTTGAATAAAAACTGAAGTTTGCTTGTAGAAATGGGCTTCTGAAAACTTGTATCTTGTGAGTTACGGTGAAGAGGTCAAAGAAGGGTTACCTGAAAGTCACACAGAAAGTTATAACAGTGTATGTGGATGGGTCTGAGTCAAAACACACATGCTGAACTAATGTACCTGGTAGATGTTTACGGTGTTTGTGTGTGTATTTTGTGCATTCTTATTTATCTCCGTTCAACCAGGTGCAGTGTGTTGCATTTATTTAATGTCCCATGGATGAAATCGTGCATAAACAAATACATTGCATTGTTCTCAAATCATTCCCTAATATACCAGTTGTCTTGGAACAAATTTGCATTTTCAAAAGAATCATTGTAATAGAACTGATTATATATTTTTTTCCTGTGGTAGGTATGGAGGATACATAAAGGCATATCTGTGTTACCATTATTCTTATTGTTATTAAAACATGAAACTTTTCAGCAAAAGGAAGATTTAGGAGTAAGGATATGTGGTAGAATTGTTCACTGCTCAATGGCTCATGAAGTCCTGTCATTGTGAAACAATGAATATAAGCATGCAGGGCTTAAATAATCCTGAGATTATTTATGCTAAAGGTATGAATTTATAAAGAATCAAACAAAGACACATCTAATATTTTTGATAGGAAGCTTATGTCATTAGTATTTTGAGTTCATTTGTCATGAATCTAAAAACTATTGGCAAATATCATTTAGCAACCCAGAAAAGATGGTTTCTGTCTCTCCCTTCTCCTGGATAACACTAAAGTGTGCACTGATTTACCTTTGGAATGAACACAATTGTTCCCTATTAAGATGCATATTACAGTTTTTAAGGTATTAATTTTATCTAGTAAAGACTACCACACAAGGGTATAGGAGTAGGTATATTTTGTAGTTTCAAGATATGCTTGTGTTTATTTCCAAAATTATTGATGGTGTTAATGAGAGCTTATAATTGTCTTTGTGCTATTGGAAAGTAAAACAACTGATAATTCTGGAGCTGAAATAGTTCAGTCTTAGATATGATGAAAGATATTTGGTGGGAAAAAAAAATCCATAATCAGGCCAACAAGGGGAAAAAAGAACTAACCTTCCAAGCAAAATAATTGTTATAAGTTACCAATTTAGAGTACCACTGACAAATGACTGAAACTTGGAACTTTACAATGAATTGAATTATAAACTACTTTCAGTCATTTGGGAAAACATCTCCAGCTTGAACAAAATTGGGGATCATTCTATAACTGTTGTCATTTTCATTTTTCTGGCTTACCCTTCACAAAGTTATCATGTCTGAATTTCATTCTACCAATGCAAAAAAGCAGGTGTCAGCATATTTATTAGAACATTCAAGATAAGTTTCATTGTAATTGAGGGCAGATTGATGCAGTTTAGTGAGTTTGCTTTATAGTTTTCATTCTCAATTTGAGTACCCAGAGGTAATTGTTACCATTAGGCTCTTCAACCTCATAATGTTTCAAGAGCATCAAGCTCTTCAACATCATTGAGAACCAAAGAACTTCTGTTTTCCATAGAATTCTATGATATTTTTCCCGTCGCAGTCTGATGAAATATAAAGATGCATTCTGAAATTTTTTAGGGCAAATCCCAATGGATTACACACATGAAATAAAATATAACTGAAATACTAGTTAATGAGGTTTATTTATTTTATATCTTTCTCAAATTTCAAAAGACACATGAATTGATATGTTTTTCCCCAGACTTCTTGAGATATGACAAATAACACTGTGTAAATTTAAGGCTTACAAGGTAATAATTTGATATATGTATATATTGTAAAATGATTACCACAATTAAGATAATTAACACATCCATCACCTAACATAGTTATGAATTCTGTGTGTGTGATGAGAACATTTCAGATCTACTCTCTTAGCACATTTCAAGTATAAAAGACAGCATTGTATTGTTGAATATAGTCACCTTGCTATATATTAGATCCTCAGAACTTATTCATCTTATAATTGAAAGTTTGTACCCTTTGACCAACATCTCCCCATTTTTCCAACCTCTGAGTTGAGGACAATCACCAATCTTCTCTCTGTTTTTATGAGATAGACTTTTTTCTTTTTCTTTTTTGTTTTAGCTTCCACAAGTAACTGAGATCATACAACATTTGTCTTTCTCTGACTCATTTTACTTGGGAGAATACCCTCAAGGTTAATCTGTGTTGTTGTAAATGGCAGAATTCCTTTTTTTTTTTTGTCTGAATAATATTCAATTGTATATATGCACCATTTTTTCTTTATCTATTCATCTATTTCAGGCACTTATGTTGTTTCCATGTAGTGACTATTATAAATAAGCTGCAATAAATGTGGAGGTTCAGATATCTCTTTCAGGGAGTGATTTTATTTCCTTCAAATATATACCCAGAAGTGAGAATCCTGGATCAAAGAGCAGTTCCATTTAAAATTTTTTGAGGAACCACCATTTTGTTTTTCATAATGGCTGTATGCTAGTACATTCCCACCAAGAGTACACAAGTGTCCCCTTTTCTCCACATTCTCACCAGTACTTACTGTCTCTTATCTTCTTGATAATGACCATCTTAAGAGATATTAGGTGATATTTCACTGTGGCTTTGATTTGCAATTATCTGACAATTGGTGATATGCTCAACACTTCATATACCTGTTAGCCATTTGCATGTTTTATTTGGAAAACAAAAACAAAAATGACTATTCAGGTCCTTTGCTCATTCTTCAATTGGGTTGTTCTCTGTTATTGTTATATGAGTTCCACATACATTTTAGGTTTTAACCCCTTATCAGATATCACACATAAATAAAAGAGCCTGTGCTCAAGGACTGGAAGAATTAATATTGTTAAAATGTCCATACTACACAAAGTGATCTATAGATTCAATGAAATCCCTATCAAAATCCCAATGGTATTTCTCACAAAAGTAGAAAAAAAGTAACCCTAAAATTAACATGTAACCACAAAAATCCCAAATAGACAAAGCAACCTTAACAACAAAAATCTAGAAGCATCACACTTGACTTCAAATTATTCTACAAAACTTCAGTAATGAAAAAGTGTGTTACTGGCAGAAAAACAAACACATAGCACAGTGGAACAAAATGGAGAGGCAGGAATAAACCCATGCATGAAGAGTCAAGTAATATTTGACAAGGGATCCAAGAATGCACAATGGGAGAAGATTTTTTTTCAATAAATGATTTTAGGAAAACTGGATATTCATATGCAAAAAAAGATTTTGACTCCTATCCTTACTTCATTCACAATAATTAATTCAAAATAGATTAAAGACTTAAATGTAAGAGCTGAAATAAAAAAAAAAAAAGAAACTTAGAAAACATAGGGGAAATGATCTTTGATATTGGTCATGACGATGGAATTTTTTTGCATGTGACACCAAAAGTACAGGCAACAAAAGCAAAAATAAACAAGTGAGACTACATCAGTCTTAAAAGCTTGTGCACAGCAAAAGAAAAAAATAAGCACAATGAAAAGGCAATTTATAGAATGGAAAACAATATTTAAATTGATGTTTTAACAAAGAAAGATCTAAGCTGTTATCTCCTGGACACATGTGGCTATCTTTGCCTATTGTTTCAAATTTAAA
This sequence comes from Puma concolor, assembly GCF_028749965.1. Classification (NCBI taxonomy): domain Eukaryota; kingdom Metazoa; phylum Chordata; class Mammalia; order Carnivora; family Felidae; genus Puma; species Puma concolor. Next base: position 179,939,028 of record NC_141667.1, read on the forward strand.
TAAATAATTTTAGATTAGGTAACCAGATTTCCCTGTAGTATGTTTTTATCACATGCTGTTAATTAAATCTAGATTTGCTAATTTAATTCATAGCTGAAGTAAAGGACAGTGGGTTTTTTTAATAACCAAGATATTTTCTTTATTTACCTCAAAATTTTCTTCACTAGATCATGACAGATAAGCAAAAATGTTCTTTTAATTATGTATACATTTTTCCCCTCTTTTGAGTGTATTGATTGATATGATAAATGCTTGAAAAAGAAAGTTATTTGTCTTCTTTCTTTGTAAAATGTAATAGAATCCTATAGCTTTTCTCTGGTACAGGACCAGATTCAAGTGTATCTTTCTAAATATTTTAATTGAAGATAAAATCAACAACAAGTATCTATTTAGTTTTAGTGAAAACATTTTAATTCAGTGAGATAAGTGGCCATACACTCTCTGATAGCCTTAACAAAATTTGAACTGTCTCCTCTATGGGCCTGAAAAAAATGTTTGAAGACCAATATCTCACAAATGTAAATTTGGATAAATGCTTATTTTAACCAGTCAATACCTTGTATGTGAAATGAAAGATGGCTTCCATGACTGTTGACTATTTACTTCCTTATAAATTTCTACCCAGTTATGACCTTATTGATGTATGTTAGGAATTCTAAAATATTGATTCTTTTATGTCCATGTTTTTGGTCTTGCAATGCTCTTTAATCCACTTCTAATTAGCAAGGAATTTTTTTCTGAAATTCACACACAAAAAAGTGACTAAGTGACTAGTTGCTATTTTCTCTGAAGGAATAAGTAGGCTAATTAAGTGGTGGAAAAAAACTCACATCTCCTACCACAGCAAAAATAGTTTTCTTTTAGATTTAAATATTTACTTACTAGGCAAGTTTTATATGATTGTGAAGTTGTATGAAGCCAAATGCCTGGGAGAACTATACAATTGGGAATTTCTCAAATTGGATTTATACTTGGAAATAAATACAGACTATATATTGAATTCTCTGAAAGTCATAATGCAGCTCAAATGAAGACTATATGGCACTACTATTTTTTTTTTTTTCCCTGAGTCAGCCTCTATTGAAATTTCAACAAGCTGTTCCACTAGCCTCTATATAGAACTTGGCAGGGGTTACAGCTAGCAGTCGGTAGCAGCTAAAGTCATTTCTCTTTGACAGAATCCATAAAGCCAAACACTGTAATAACTTCTCTGATGGAATTTTAGTGGTGAAGCTCTTTGTCTTGTTACCATTTCCATTCACACTCCAACTGAGCCTTCACCTGTAGGGAATGATTATGATGCTCCGTGGTCTCTGTTTCCACCTGTGACCCCTGATCAACTGGAAAGTGACAATTTTTCCTCAAAATGGATTTGATACTGGGGAAATTATGCTGTCAGAGAAAGTCCTCATTCTCTAAGGACCTCTCTGAGTTGTAGCAGTGGTCTTCTGAAATAACAAAAGACAAACTCATAAGTTACTAGATGCTCTTTTTTCTCTAACCTTTAACATAGCCAATTGGAAAGGATCATCTACAGTGGCCATCTACAACTTCAGGCTAAGATGTTTAAGAGGAAAAGAAAGTAACGTAAAAATAATATGAAGTCTCCCTTTCCCATATGCTGGATTCTAGCTACACATATTCTTATTGTACTTGAACTAAAGATGAAGTTCAGCAATGAGTTGGGATGTTTTATTCCAAAATTTTGAAATTGTTACCTGAGAAGTGCTTGTGATTATACTTTGAACTCAGAAGCATTATTTCTCAAAATAGAGTGCCCTCTCCTTAATAAATATTTATCCCAAGAATAAAATAAAATTAAAGACTATCATATTGTGAATCTTCAAGGACAAGGTTTTTTAGTTCATGGTTTTGTTTTGAGCTTGTGTCAACATTGTGACATTGTGAGTCTATTCTGTCAACCAAACTAGTTCCAACAGGGGTGCCTGGGTGGCTCAGTTTGTTAAGCATCCAACTTTAGCTCTGGTCATGATTTCCTGGTCCATGAGTTTGAGCCCCACATCAGGTTCTGTGCTGTGAGCTCAGAGCCTGGAATCTGCTTCAGATTCTGTCTCCTTCTCTCTTTGCCCCTCCCCTGCTCACTCTCTCTCAAAAAATAAATAAACATTTAAAAAAATAACAGTTTTTTTTAAATAACAGTTCCAATAAATTAAGTCCTGTGAATTTGCTTTTTAAAACATTTACATTAAACATATATTGTGGGGAATAAGTGTAGGAATCCCCTGGTTTACATTAATGGGTTAACAAGGCATAAAGAAATATAAAGTCATAAAATGCTCACACCCAAGTTTGGGTAAACCAGACTGGCACCCTGAGAATAGGGAGGCACAAAGGTGCCAGGAATAGGAAGGGGCAAAGGCACCCCAAAATAAAGAGGGAGAGGCAAAGGCCTAAAATAGAAATGGCACAAAGGTGCCCAATACATAGGTATATGAAATAAACAAGATTAGCTATTCAAGGTGAAAGCACCCCAAATTTAGTACTATAGCAGAAAAAGCTGCTTTCACAGAAGAATAGGATCAGGTTAGGTAAATTGGTGAATTGGACTATGGACCACTGTGCTACAGGCAAAGCAGCCCAGAGTGGAGATGGTTAACAAAAGAAAAGGTGCTTTGTCAACCCTGAGGTTCCTCCCCCTATCTGTTTCATCCCCAAGGCTAGCTAAAGTAAACAGAGGTGCTGCCTCATGTCCACTGTAAACAACCTTCTCCCGACTGTCCAGTGCCAGATTTTGTTTTGTATTAACCCAAACCCCCAGCCACAAATATCCTCACGTCCACAAGTTAATGTTCACAGATTCATTGTCCCTTTGTGCAATTCCATCATCATGTTTGTGAGCCTTCTAATCCTAATAAAAATGGGGCAAAGACCCTTATTCAGGGCTCTTGTCTTTTCCTGACATTAGCCATCTCTTGCTTTCAATTCTGCGTCCCACTCATTTGCTAGACAAGAGAGAGCTTTAGACCCAGAGTCTATGACAATATATAAATATTTGATTTATATTATATATAATATTATAACAAATATAATTATATTTATGTAATGTATATTAAGTATGTATATTAAATATAGCATTATATATTAAATATATGATATATAGTTTGAATCATTTAATAACACAAAATAAGCTTCATTTGAGTAGCTATGCAAAAATTGAATAAATATTCTAAAATGCAATAAAGTTGATCAATATAACTGACCATTGGACTGGCTGTTCCATTTATAAAGTTAAATAGTAAAAAGAATATTGATAATATGTCACAGGAATGCAGGAGAATTTATTATGATTTACATAATTATAGAAGGAAAACAAAGCTGAAATTTCATGTTGAGTTGAAGTAATTGAAAATCTATTAAATGATTAAAACCAAAGACTAAACCAATAACAGGACTGAATTACCAGCAAGTTTCCAATTTTAATAAATTCTTTATTTCAGTAAGTTGAAATGAGAGGCCTGTCAATTTAATATTTTAAACAAAAAGCCAAAAGTTTAAAATTGTCCTAAACTGAATCTGAACTTTTATTAGCTTGTCTTATTGATATTACATTAAAATTATTACATTTTCATAATTACTAAAGTTAAAGATGTTATGAAGCATAATAATGCCTGAACATAGTATCTTAAGTCTAAAAAAATAGTTCAACCATGACTTAGAATAAAAAAAAAGAAAGTTCAACCATGACTTAGAGAACTAACTATAAGAACAAAGTTATATTCTTTATGAAATTACAAGTAATAGTGCAGCAACAGTGGATTAAAATAATAAATAAACCTTATTGGTGAAGGTTTAGCCAGTCCTTTTACCTGACTTCAAGCTGATTCTCACTAAGGAAGAATGATGATGAGGAGGAAAAAAAGATGAAGATAATTATAGAAATATTGGTAATTACAATGATGATGAAAGTCTCTCCCAGCATGACTATTTCTATATCCCATCTCTCATGACCTCCAATCACCCCTCTTGTATGTCACAAAAATGACAATATTACAAAAGCTCATTACTCTTCTTTTCAGTCACTTAGTGCTGGACTTTACCCGCCCCACCCCTCAGTCTTCCCAAATTCCCCAGACCCATTTATACTCTAACACATATTTCAATAATTGCTTGCTAACATGTCACCACTCACAATATAAGAATCTATACCCTGAATTTTGTTGGATATAGAAAATGCCCCATCTCTCTTTTATTTTACTCCTTCTCTTTCTCCTTCTTCTTTCATCTTCTCTTTTCATCCTTGTGAGATTTAAAGAAGAGGAGTATCTTGGATTTGCCCCTGAATCTAAAGACAGAGGGTGTAATGATGGTCTTCCACTGAACATGTATCATACGACTCTTCGCTTTAGTAAAAATGGGAATATGTGACAGCTAAACACCATTTGTGAAATTATTATCAAATTCAGTTAGTTTGAACATTAAATATGGAGAACCTACTATATTGATGGCTTGAAGAAATGGAAAACATCCAGAGAAACCATGTTGTTTATTTTTTCTCTGGCTGCTTTCATGATTGTCTCTTTACTTTTCTTTTATAGCAGTTGACTATACTTTGGCTAGTATTCATCTCTTTGAATTTATCTGATCGGGGTTTCCTAAGCTTCTTCAATCCACAAATTTAAGTATTTCACTGATTTAGAAAATTTTAGGGGTGCCTGGGTGGCTCAGTCAGCTGGGCATCTGACTTCAGCTCAGGTCATGATCTCGCAGTCTGTGAGTTCGAGCCCTGCATCAGGCTCTGTGCTGACAGCTTTGAATCTGGAACCTGCTTTGGATTCTATGTCTCTCTCTCTCTCTCTGCCCTTCCCCTGCTCATGGTCTGCCTCTCTCTGTCTCAGAAATAAATGAAAACATTGAAAAAAAGAAAAAAAAAAGAAAAAAGAAAATTTTAGCCAATATTGCTGAAATTATTTCTTCTATCCCATTCTCTCTTTCTCCTCCCCTTTGGGACTCCAATTCCAATTATGTTAAATGTATTGAAATTATCCCATACATCATTGACATTCTGTTATGTGTACTCATTCTTTTTTTCTTTTTCCTCAGATTAGATTTTTCTGTTGTACCTAGAAGTTTCCTTACTCTCTTCTGTCATCTCCATTCTACTCTTAAGCTTATCCAGTGATTCTTTTTAAATATATTTTAGATTTAATTTTCAGGTAGAGATTTCACTTCTGTTTAATTTAAATTTTATTTTAGTTATTTTAATTATTTTGTTTTTTTTATTTATTTTTATAAAGGTCTTTATTTGCTTTTCAATTATTCTTTATTATCAGTTATTGTGAGAGCATATTTCTTCAACCCTTTGAGCCTTGGTAGTTTCTAACTGATATTTCCAGCTAATGGGTAATCCTATGGTAGTCTCCCATTGATTTTTTTTACCCTTGAGAGCTAGTCCCATTTTTTTCTCTCTTCATATGTTGAGCAATTTGGTTTTTACTCTAAACATTGTAAATGTATTTATACAGTGTGCATACTGCATAGATGGTAAACTTTGTTGCAGTCTTCTAAAACACTTGGAGATTGCTGTTTCAACAACCACCCAACTTGGTTAAGACTCAACTTGCAGTCTGCCATATTGAGGTGGGCACTGGATCATTTCACAATGTTGTTCTTTATGCCTAGCTCCTAGCTTCTCTTAGCTTGTCTTGCACACATGGAAATCGGGGTGAAAGAAATGAGATTGGTGTATGAATTTGTAGTTGCCTTTTCGGACTCCTTTTTCAGGTGACATTCTCTTACTTTCTGGTAACCCTGGTTCCCCAGATCCCCCTCACGTCCCCCAGCCACCTTACTCTGTGAGAAAGACAGTGTTTCTTTTTTCTTTTTTTTTTTTTTTCCAGAATTTGGCTGGTGTTTCATTGCCTGTTTTTTTGTTTTTTTTTTGAAGTTTTTAAAAATTTTTTATGTGTGTCTTTTGTATATTGTATATAGTTGAATTTTGCTGTGTAATCAAATAGAAATTTGCTTTCCTTTATTTAAAAAAATTTTTAACGTTTTATTTATTTTTGAGACAGGGAGAGACAGAGCATGAACAGGGGAGGGTCAGAGAGAGGGAGACACAGAATCTGAAACAGGCTCCAGGCTCTGAGCTGTCAGCACAGAGCCCGACGCAGGACTCGAACTCACGGACTGTGAGATCATGACCTGAGCCGAAGTCGGCCGCTTAACCGACTGAGCCACCCAGGCGCCCCTGCTTTCCTTTAAGAGAAGTATTAAACTATGACTTTTGTTGCATCTCAACTCTTTCATCATAGTTTCTTATCTTAATTACTACATTTTACATATTAGCCCTGTTTCTTTTTCTGTGGAATTGCTTCCTGCTGTTTTTATTCATTTAATTTGCTAATTTATAGAGTTTTGTACTGTTTCCATAGTTTTATCTTTGAATGTTTGACATTTTTTAATGTTCTAATTTTCTTATGTTTCACTTAATATTTTATGTCTATTTTCAGTTTTTAATGGTATCTACATATAACCTGTACAATTATCAATGAGTTTTATCTCCTTTTCTTTTTCTCTTCTTCACTGTCTTCCTATTTTATTATGATTTCTGTAGATTTCTGAACATAGAACATCTACACAGCGTTCTTTAATCCTGTCTTCCTTTATTTTAGTTTTAGATTTACAATTATGTCTATATATTGAATGCTTAGCATTAGATTTTGCTGATTTGCCAACTTATTTGTTGTGTGAAGATCATATTTCTCTATTTTGATCAAGAGCTTTTCCTGAATATAATTTCCCTGAGTTTATGCATATCTGACCAATATTTGTTACAGCCTTGATAATTAATGAACAGTAATTATTGGTTCAGCTTCTTTTCTTTTAAGATTTTTGAAAATGCAGCTATATTGATGTTTTTATTTATATGCTTTTCAGAACTCTAATTCTCTTGTCTTTTTATGTTGTTTCTTTTGCTAGAAGATCTGAAGGTGTTTTCTGTTTGTTTGTTTTTTCTTTAATAGTTGGACTTGAATGAATTTCAAATTGTTGGACGTGAGAAAATTTTCCATGTACCAAATGGGTCCAGTCAATCAACTAATTCAGTCCAGCTCTTTCTCTTCTCTGCTTCCTTCATTTCATCCCTGTGTTAAGTAGAAACTAGACAGCAGCAGTGGAGGGAATGCCTGAGGCAGAGTCCCAAGTCCTGGAAGGGGAATGATACAGACTTGAGCAGGAGGAAAGGATGCTGATAAATGTGTTAAATATTAAAAGCCCGAGGGCACAACATCCTGACCTGTGACTTCCAAGACCTTGGGAATTCAGATCAAGTGGCTGAACATGTGGTTTCCTCCTCTACCTTTGCCCCAGAGTAACCCCTACACACATTATAATACACCTGAATTGCACAATCCCAGACTTCAAGCTATACTACAGAGCTGCAATCATCAAGACAGTATGGTACTGGCACAAAAACAGACACTCAGATCAATGGAACAGAATAGAGAACCCAGAAATGGACCCACCAATGTATGGCCAACTAATCTTTGACAAAGCAGGAAAGAATATCCAATGGAATAAAGACAGTCTCTTCAGCAAGTGGTGCTGGGAAAACTGGACAGTGACATGCAGAAGAATGAACCTGGACCACTTTCTTACACCATACACAAAAATAAACTCAAAATGGATGAAAGACCTAAATGTAAGACAGGAAGCCCTCAAAATCCTCGAGGAGAAAGCAGGCAAAAACCTCTTTGATCTTGGCCACAGCAACTTCTTACTCAACACATCTCTGGAGGAAAGGGAAACAAAAGCAAAAGAGAATTACTGGGACCTCATCAAAATAAAAAGCTTCTGCACAGTGAAGGAAACAATCAGGAAAACTAAAAGGCAATCAACAGAATGGGAGAAGATATTTGCAAATGACATATCAGATAAAGGGTTAGTGTCCAAAATCTATAAAGAAATTATCAAATTCAACACCCAAAAACTAAATAATCCAGTAAAGAAATGGGCAAAAGACATGAATAAACACTTCTCCAAAGAAGACATCCAGATGCCAACTGACACATGAAAAAATGCTCAACATCACTCATTATCAGGGAAATCCAAATCAAAACCACAATGAGATACCGTCTCAAACCTGTCAGAATGGCTGACATTTACAACTCAGGCAAAAACAGATGTTGGCGAGGATGCGGAGAAAGAGGATCTCTTTTGTGTTGCTGGTGAGAATGCAAGCTTGTGCAGCCACTCTGGAAAACAGTATAGAGGTTCCTCAAAAAACTAAATATAGAGCTGCCCTATGACCCAGCAATTGCACTACAAGGTATTTATCCAAGGGATACAGGTGTGCTGTTTCTAAGGGACACATGCACCCACATGTTTATAGCAGCACTATCAACAATAGCCAAAGTATAGAAAGAGCCCAAATGTCCATCAATGGATGAATGGATAAAGAAGATGTGGTATATATACACAATGGAGTATTACTTGGCAATCAAAAAGAATGAAATCTTGCCATTTACAACTACGTGGATTGAACTGGAGGGTATTATGCTAAGTGAAATTAGAGAAAGACAAATATCATATGAATGACCTCACTCATATGAGGACTTTAAGAGACAAAACAGATGGACATAAGGGAAGGGAAACAAAAATAATATAAAAACAGGGAGCAGAACAAAACATAAGAGACTCATAAATATGGAGAACAAACAGAGGGTTACTAGAGGGGGTGTGGGAGAGGGGATGGGCTAAATGGGTAAAGAGCACTAAGGAATCTTCTCCTGCACTATATGCTAACTAATTTGGATGTAAATTTAAAAAAATTAAATTAAAAAAATTAAAAAAAAATAATACACCTGCATTGTTTTGTACCCCTCACCACCATGGAGAAAGGCTGCCTTGAGGTACAAAACTTGTAAGGTCCAAAATTCCATCTCAACCTGTGAGAGGAGTTTCCCAAATGATTGGAAGCAGCCTCCATTGGAGACCTCCCACTGCACATCACAGCTCCTCCCAGCCCAGAGAGACCTACTAATATCCAATTCGAGGACAACCTAGGGGGAACCTACCCACTCTCCTGCCTTCAGTGTGTACTTTCCCTTTGACTGCTTGGTGCCTGCTACTTTCCTTCTGCCTGGCTTTATTCTAGGGTGGATACACATGTCCATCTTCTCCTGGGAATCCAAAGACCAAGAGCTCCATTCACCTAGCACAGATGCTCACTCTCACCCCTAACAATAATATAGTAAAAATTTATTTTGGAATTTTCACATTTTTTCAAAACTTAAAACACAATTCTAAGCACATAGAAAGAATGTAGGAACATTTATCTGTGGACTGTCCATTTATGGATTGGTGAAATTTTATGTATATATAGAATAAATGTTTTTCAATGAATATTTTTAGCTGTTTTTAAAATAATATTTCAATTGTGCATTAAGCATAATATTGAGAAGATGTTATTTCAATCCCCCTGATTAATCATAGTGTAAATACCTACAATAAATTATTTCAATCACTTGAGCAATGGTTGTTTGTTATCGGAAAATAAAGCTAGCAGCCCAAAAATATTAGCTCCGCTCTATATTCAGATAAATAAATGAGATAAAAACTACATTGGCTTGTTTTTAATTACATTTATTGACTATCTGTATGTATGTGGGGTGTTTGTGTCTTTGCCAGTAAACTTTGTTCTGGTGGCTTCTCGCCAAGTGTTTAACCTGAAATAAAAATGTTTCAAATAAACGTTTGTGTTAAAAATAGCTTTCCATGTTACTCCTCTCCCTAATTCCCCATTAAAATACATATCTTAGTAAAGAAAATGATACATAGTTTCAATGCTACTAAAATGTTAAGGCAGCATAAGTTCTGGATCCCCTGAATGTTATTTCCATTAAGTGAAATAGTGAAAGAATGTGGCCTAATTGATCATCAACCATCCTTTGTTACAAGGTGAATAGCACAGTTGATTGGAAAAACTGGAGAAAATATATTTGAACCAGTCATCATTGTTTCACCAAACTAAATATTGAACCGTGTTAATATTAATACTTTGAAAGATGCAGATAAATTTTCTCCTCTTCTTTATCAACTTTCTCCTTATTTCCTCCTTTCTTCTTTCCTTTCTCCTTTCTGTTCTCTTCTTTTTCTCCTTGCTTTTCTGTCCTCCACCTTTTATTATTTTAAGAAACTCCTTACTGACATTTTCAATATACAGAACGTATATACATGGTCCTGATTAATAATTCAATCAGTATCAGATGAAATGATACATACAGGAGAAATAAATATTAACTTAACCTTTGCTTTATTATGTTTTTCTATTATTATTATTATTAATTATAATTATTATTACTATTATCCTTATTATTTTTTGGTTGCAGCAGCTAACCCTTTAACCTAATACATGTGTATATCTAATTTTATGAATTGGAAAGCTGACAAGGATGTAGACTAACAATTGGTGGGTGGTAGCTTGTATCTTTGAACACATGTCTATGTTCCTCACACATCATAAGATACTGATACTGTGTTCCTCACACACCTTAAGATGTCTGATATCCTCAAACATTATAAGATACTGCCTCTCATGTGATATCTAAAAAAATGAAGAGATGGAATCACACACTGCCAAACTTTCAGGATGACCATGAGTCTATTTTTGTGTTATGTGAATAATTATGGAAAGACAAGACAGGTGGATTTGGGCTGATGAGTAATTTCCTTATATTATACTAAGGCATCAATTTAAAAAGAATTTTTATTCCTCTCTCCTCTATGGTAATTATTTTAAAAATATAATTCTGTGCCAAAAGGAAATGCTTACTGGCCATTCTTCTTTGGTAGAGATTTAAAATCTTTGTTCTTTTCTAGGATTCTGTACTGATACCTTAAACCTACAAAGGGTTCCAAGAATTTATGAGAACTAGATAATTTTGAGAACAATGCCTAGACACTGAGAGAATAGAGATGAGGAAGACTAAATGTCAGTTAGCTTAGAGAGAAATTGTATCTGTTCATCCAGTTTACATTAACTATATCATGTATTTAACAACCAATTCACACTCAATTTTAGCTTATGGAGTGGAGATGTTTCATGTGAGCCAAATGTAAAAATCTTATAATTGTTAAGATATGCTCATCATTACCTCTCTTAATATTTAAAGAAGAGGGGCGCCTGGGTGGCGCAGTCGGTTAAGCGTCCGACTTCAGCCAGGTCACGATCTCGCGGTCCGGGAGTTCTAGCCCCGCCTCGGGCTCTGGGCTGATGGCTCAGAGCCTGGAGCCTGTTTCCGATTCTGTGTCTCCCTCTCTCTCTGCCCCTCCCCCGTTCATGCTCTGTCTCTCTCTGTCCCAAAAATAAATAAACGTTGAAAAAAAAAATTTAAAAAAAATATTTAAAGAAGAAAAAAAAACACTATTTCCCTGAGGAATATGTTAAAGTTAAATTAAATATGCTTAATTTCTCAATGATAATCCTAAAGTGTGTTTCAAAAGACATCATCCCTTTACATTTATCAACAATATTTTACTTTGAAGTTGCTGTGTAAAATTATCTCATGTGTTCAACTTCTTCATTTTTATTCTCTCTAAATATTATTTTCATGGTGTAAAGGATAATAATTTCTTTTAATGAAAATATTAAATGATTACTCATATTTTCATATGGACCATTATATATTGGTGTATTTATTTTTGTTTATGGTTTAAAATATATATAGGTCTATGTCCATTTAATACTGCATACCTATTCTTCCACTAAATATCACAGCCTAAACACTTTTAATATTTGTGTTAGTTTCAAAATGATATAGTGAAACTCAGTTAAATAAATATGCCAGAATGTTTACCATTATCTCACTGCTAATCATTTACATTATTTATCTTTCTCTTATATTAATTATGTTGGTTGAAAACATAAAAGGGGGATGTGGAGTCTAATATCTCCCTCAAGTGCACCCTTTTGGTAATCAGCAATAAATATATTTTATATATGCTAAGGTAATTTGAAAATATTAAGTCTGTAATTCACCATAATATAAGAAAGATAGTAGGAGTGCCTGGGTGGCTCAGTTGGTTAAGTGTCTGACTGTGGCTCAGGTCATGATCTCATGGTTTGTGAGTTCAAGCCCCACATATGGGTCTGCTCTGTCATCTCAGAGCCTGTTTTGGATCCTCTGTCTCCCTCTCACTCTGTCCTTTTCCTTTTTGCATGTGTGCACGTTCTCTCTCTTTCTCTGAAAAGTAATTAATTAATATTAAACAAAGAATAGTAATTTTTTAAACCTTATTTAACTATTGGAACGTACAAATAAATTCTGATAACTAATGGAAGGGCAGTGTTTTGTTATTCATAGTAAAAACACATATTTTGATAAATAATACTAGTTTTTTCATCATATACGTTAATAGATTAAATCCAAAAATTTTAATTAATTTATAATGCTCATGTACACATATACTTATATATACCTTTTTATCCATCAGTTGTACATGTTGAACCAATCTTATGAATCTCATAATTAATCATTCATTATTTGTGTCATTATTTAAAATGTCTGAAATAATAAAAGACAATAATGACAGTGGTTAAGTTATCTAGCTAGTCAAAGCTACTGAGAGACCTGTGGACACTTTGATTACAGTTTGTTATGCATATGAGTCTCATGCTTAAATTGCTTAGGTCAATATATTTAAACCAGGTATAAGTGGAGCAGGTATAAGGCACTTGCTTTGATGCAAACTTTAAGGGGGTGTGTATGAGGAGGTGTGGAAAGTGGGGGAAAATGGTCAAAGGTTACAAACTTCCAGTTATAAGATGAACAAGTTCTGGGGAATCTAATGTACAGTATGGTGACTATAGTTAGCAATAGTGTATTTTATACTTAAAACCTCACAATAGAGTGGATCTTAAAGTTCTTGCCAGAAAGAAAAATAAATGGTAACTAATGCGAGGTGATGGCTGTGTTAACCAACTTTACTGTGGTAATCATTTTGCAATATATACATATATCACATGTACACAAAATTACATAATGCTCTATGCCAGTCACATATCAATGAAACTGAAAAAATTAATAACCAGCCAAAAATTTATTTTATTTTTTAGCTAAAATAATTTGTTTTTATTTTTTAATTTAATTGATTGTCACATTGGCTTACATACAATACCCAGTGCTCATCCCAACAAGTGTCCTCTTCAATGCCCATCACCCATTTTCTCCTCTTCCCCAGCCGCCATCAACCCTCAGTTTGTTCTCTGTATTTAAGAGTCTCTTATGGTTTGCCCTCCTCCCTCTCTGTATGTAACTATTTTTCTCCCTTCCCTTCCCCATACTCTTCTGTTCAGTTTCTCAAGATCCACATATGAGTGAAAACATATTATATCTGTCCTTCTCTGACTGACTTATTTCACTCAGCATAATACCTTCCAGTTGCATCCACACTGCTGCAAATGGAATGACTTCATTCTTTCTCACTGCCAAGTAGTATTCCATTGTATATATAAACCACATCTTCTTTATCCATTCATCACTCAATGGACATTTAGGCTCTCTCCATGATTTGGCTATTGCTGAAAGTGCCACTATGAACATTGGGTTACATGTGCCCCTATGCATTAGCACTCCTATATCCCTTGGGTAAATTCCTAGCAGTGCTATTGCTGGGTCATAGGGTAGTTCTACTTTTAATTTTTTGATGAACCTCCACACTGGTTACCAGAGTGGCTGCACCAATTTGCATTCCCACCAACAGTGCAAGAGGGTTCCCGTTTCTCCACATCCTCTCCAGCATCAATAGTCTCCTGATTTGTTCATTTTAGCCACTCTGAATGGTGTGAGGTGGTATCTCAGTGTAGCCAAAACAATTTTTAACCTAAGTTTAGAGAGCCCTGAACCCAATCTGTGGATAATGTGGTACTTGGTCAATTAGTAGAAGACATCTCATGGCATGCATGTCATAGACACTCCCTGTGTGCACAAGGAACCCCATGTTTTCATTTTGCACTGGGCCCTAAAAATTACTTAGCTGGTCCTGCATACAAGTAAGTGTCGTACCTGTGTAGAAAGGTATGCAGTAAGGCAGATTCTTCTAAGCATTCAACAAAGAATCTGCATTTAATCATGGTGAGTAGTACCCGATAGTATCGAAATAAAAATGTAAGAAAAATATTAATGTTTTGAAACTGATTTAAGGGTTTTTTTGTCTGTTTGCTTGTTTGTTTGTTTGTTTTACAGAGGCATCTTAGGAGATGTAATAAAGGTGAGAATGTAGCCAAGTGGCTATGAATTCTCCACTTTGGCCTGGAGATCATACCCTAATATATAAGGCCATGAAACTGTAAAAAGAGCATGTGGAATCAGATGATACTTTAAAATACTAGCTCAGTCATTTATATGCTTCATGACCTTATGCAAGTTGCAAGTTTTCTCTTGCTCCTTTGTGAAATTGTGTTAGTAATGCCAATTCAAGGTAGCAAACACATAGCCATCACACATTTTTTATTGTCTCATATGATGCTGGCTTATTGAGTGTCTTAAATTATTTTAATTTTTCCTAACTTTAAACAATTGTGAATTTTAAGTACAAGTACAGATCACTGGCTTCTTGTAAAAAATAAGTTTTGACAACATTGGGTTATCATTTTAACATAACAGGAATCACTATGAACTAATACCTGCCTGCTTTAAGGAAGATGTATGTTCATTTTGAAACAGTCTCAACACTTCCTATTACCTCCCACCCTCTTCATCCATGTGCCTGGTTACTGTAGACAAATATGTTTGTTGTTGTTGTTGTTTTAAAGTTGATTTATTATTTTTCTAGGTTTTTATTTCTTTATTTTGAGAGAGAAAGTGTGGAGGTTCCTCAAAATATTAAAAATAGATCCACCCTACGACCCAGCAATAGCACTACTAGGAGTTTATCCAAAGGATACAGGAGTGCCGTTCATAGAGGGCACATGTACCCCCATGTTTATAGCAGCTCTGAGCTGACAGTGTGGAGCCTGCTTGGTATTCTCTCTCCTCTCTTTCTCTGCCTCTCTCCTTGCTCACGCTCTCTCTCTCTCTATTTCTCTCTCAAAAAACAAAAATAATAAACATTAAAAAATAGTAAGAAGAATATGCTCAGAACATACTTGATGCTAAATAAAAGAAAATCTAAAAAAAATGAGGAAAATGATTTTGCTGCCACTTATGAAATCCTGGGTGGGGGTTTATACTATGTAATCAACATAAAAACTCTGTGGATAAGATGTTATTATTATCTGTATTGGAACAAGGTATAAAATGAGTCAGGTGGTTATACAGATTACCCAAGTAAGTCCACAGAACCAGTGAGTGCCAGAGAGAGAATTAAAACCTATGAAGTCTGGCTTGAGAGTCTCTCATTCAAGTTTTGTGGTTACAACGCCCAGTCAATGCAAGTAATTAGGAATGTATAATTCCAAATTATGAATAATGTTAGAATACCCTAATTTGAAACAGTTATTAAGTTGAATCTTATGAATTTAAAGTAAGGGAATAAATATAAATAAAAAGGGTCTTTATCAAAGTAGCAGTTCTTATCCTATAAAATCTATATGGAAATTAAAGACAAAAATATATATTACTGAACAGGAGTGGGAGAATATCTAATTCTGTTAACCATTGAAATCTTAATGTGTATATACCTAATAGATTATCCTAATAGATTCATAAAGATTTTGCATATAATCATACATCAAAATACAGACAGCTTGTTTTAGGAATAAATTGTATTAAGCTTTTTATAATAATTATAGTTGTGACTTCTAATATTTCTTTTGACTACATCCCCTATCCTGTCTTTCAGCATGATTAAATAAAAGGTTTTCATTGTGATTTTAATCTGATTCAACATAATATTCCATTCTAACCTGTTAAAAACTTGTTAAATGAACAAAAATACAGTAACAAGGGAGAAAATATTTGCAAATTTCAGTATGGAGTTTAGGCAGTAAGCGCTTAATTTCCTGATTCACATTACAAATTTTAGTATTTTGGCAATTGGAAATATAAAAGTAATCCTCAAAACCATAACAGACTGATCTCTGTGGTGTACTCACTTCCTGCATAAGCAGATTGTTTTCATGAATATTAATAGTGGCTGAACTATTATAACAGGACAAGTTGCCTCCTCCATTTTTTCTGTATTATCTTGTGTTTTAGGGAAATCCTTCAACAGATAATAGGAGTAATTCCTATTTACTAATCATTATTGGATTCTTCACCATTTTCTGGAGTACAAGTCAAAAAGTCAATCCATACATTTTATTCTGAATATCTTAAAGAATTTCAGTCTTAATTAGACCATTCATAATTTGCACAGAATTGAAGTATTAGCAAGTTCATATTAGCGGTCAAAATATGTAAGTGAAGGACTTAACCTTGATGCAATCAGAGAAAATTAAAATAATGATACTGTTTACATAAGGTCAAAGGAGAAAAGTGGTCATTAAGAATTCAATATGAACTCATCTACAATATACTGCCCAATTATTGGACATATAGTGAAGGGAATTTTTTCTTGCATAGGAAAGAAGGCTTTATTTTAAATAATAAGTAAAATATATTTTCATGAATACATTTCAATGTAGAAAGCTGTGCATACTAGTTTTTCAACAGATTATTTCCCAAATTATTACCAAATAATGATGGAGTAAACAGTGAAGTTAGTTTTGTGTATATTGACAAATGAATGCATTGTTCCTATTGTCTCCTTCCAAGAACTACTGTCCTTATCAACCCAAAACATAAACAGAAAACAAACAAACAAACAAAAAAACACCAAAAAAGTCTTACAGAGTTTCTTGAAAGAAAGAGGGAAAAGAAAAGCTATATCAGGAGAAGGGGAGTTGGTAGGTGAATTTTACAATATGTTAGCACAAACAGGAGAAGAAATAGCACTGTATATTTAGTTCCATTTTGCAGCATAAATGATAGCATTAAAATATATAAAGTTGCTACACTTCTGAAAACATGGAAATATTGATAAAATTATAGTGGGCAGTAAATAAAAATAGTTTAATAATTATTTTATAGCTATCCTATCTTGAATAACGTGGCTTTGTGTTAAATCTTGAAATCATATACTGAAAGTCTTCCAACTCTGTTCTGTATTTTTAGATTTCTTTAGACATTCCTGATAACTTTGCATTTCCAAAAACTTCTGTTGGGGGACTGATTGGGCTTGCATTGAGCCATTAGATCACTTCAGTGAGATTAACATCTTAATTGTGGTGTATGTCTCCGTTTTTAAGAATGCCTTTGATTCCTTTTGTCAACATGTTGTAATTTTCAATGTAGAGACCTTGGTCATATTTGTTAAATTTAATTCTAAGAGGCTTTTTTATTAATGTTTATATATTTTTTGAGAGAGAGAGAGAGACAGAGTGTGAGCAGGGTAGGGGCAGAGAGAGAGAGGGAGACACAGAATCAGAAGCAGGCTCCAGGCTTGGAGGTCAGCACAGAGCCCGATGCGGGGCTGAACTCACAAGCTGTGAGATGGTGACCTGAGCCGAAGTCAGACGCTTAAATGACTGAGCCACCCAGGCACCCCTCTAACAGTTTTTAAGATAGTATTCGGTAACTTACAGTAGTAAGTTATTTTTATTTCCTTACCATAGACAGGGAAATCGAAGGGACCTCATGAAAGGAAAAGCTGTTTTATTCCTTTACTTCTTCTCAAGCTTCTATTCTTGCTAACACCTGCACCCACATCTCACTCTACACATGCCTTGTAAGGCAAATAGCATATGTCCTCCTTGTAAGGGACAAGGAGTTAATGATTCTTGAGAATAAATAATATCCAAGGAAGGACCAGGTGAGAATGACCTGGCTAAGCTATCATATGTACATTCCAGACCTCCAAGGCCAGAAATCTCAATGCTGTCTCCAAAGAAAACACCTGGTCCTTTGTCTTTGTTCTACTCAATTCTATTCAGTTCCTGGATGTCTGAGAGGACAGGTACACCAGAACCCCACCCCCATTAAAAAACCCCAGACCCTTAACAAAGATGAGACTCCTTCCTTTCTTTTCTGAGGCTCCTGGACTGTATCTGCTTTCTCTATATCTTCAGTAAATGTTGCTTTCCCCTCCTGCTAGCTCATGTTTGATTTCCATCCTCTGTGAGGGCAAAGACCCTCTTGGCTGGTCTTGTGGGAAGCCCCTGGGTCCTTGGACCCTGCCTGCTGTCATCAATGGTAAATTATTTTTATTTTCTAATTGTTGTCTGCTGGTATGCAAATATTATGGAAATATGAAATTTCACATTGTATATAAAGTTTATAGTCCATTACTTTGTAAAGTTCACTTATTATTTCCAGTGGCTGTTTTACAGATTTTTAAATGTTTTCTCTGGAAATAATCATGTCATTTGCAAATATAGAGAGAGATTCACTTCCTCCTTAATTTTTATGCACTTTAATCTTTTCCTCTAGAATGTAAACTCTAGCACAGTATTGCATATAAGTAGTAAGTATCAGCCCCCTACCTTATGCCTCATTCCAGGGGGAAAGAAATGAACCATTCATAGCTTAGTATGTGCTATTGATTTCTCATAGATATTTGATGTTAGATGAAGAAAGGCTTCTATTCACAGTTTGCTGACATTTTTTTTATCACGAAAGGATATTAATTTTTCAAATGATTTTTCTGCATCTGTCAAAACGATTTATAAGCTAGCTTTTATTTTGTTAATATGTGAAATACTCTGAATTTTGAATGTGACATTTATCTTGAATTTCTATAAAAAATTACTATGTTGCAACATATGACTATATATTTCTGGGATTGATTTGTGAATATTCTGTTCAGTAGTTTTGTATCTATGCTCATGTTAGATATTGCTCTGTATTTTTAAAAATTTTTTTATTGTTTTCATTTATTTTTGAGACAGAGAGAGACAGAGCATGAGCAGGGGATGGCGAGAGAGAGAAACAGAATCCGAAGCAGGCTCCAGGCCCTGAGCTGTCCGCACAGAGCCCGACGCGGGGCTCAAAATCACGGACGGTGAGATCATGACCTGAGCCTAAGTCGGACGCCCAACCGACTGAGCCACCCAGGCGCCCCGCTCTGTATTTTTAATTTTTGTCATGTTTTTATCAGATTTTGTTATAATTATGGTGGACTATTAAAGCATGTCAAAAAGTTATTCTTCTATTTCCTGGAAGATTTTGTATAAGAATGAAGGTATTTGCTCTATAAATTTCTGACAGAATTTATGAAGAAAGGCACCTAGTTCTGGAGATTTCTTTTTGAAAATGTATATTTAAAATTAAATCTGTGTGTATATGTGTATGTATACACACATGGCTGTATATGAATTGTTTTGTTCTTGCATCAGTAGTTTCAATAAATTACATTGTCCATTTCATCTCATTTGTCAAGCTTGCTGGCATAACTTTATCCATAAAACTCTGTCACTCTTTCTACTTCTATAGGATCTCTAGAGATGGCTCTTTTTTTCATTCCTGATATTGATAATTTTTGCTGTTCTCTATTTCTTTTTTATATGTCAATTTTGTTAATTATTTTAAAAAGTAAGTTTTGGCTTTATTGATTTCTATGTGGTTTATCTGTTTTATTTTTATTCCATGGATTTTATCTCTTATTTTTTATTTTTATTTATATTGATTCTAGTTTATTGTTTCATTTTACATTTATTAAGTGAAAGCTAAAATCATTAAAATTTAGACATTTCTTTATTTCTAAAGTAAGTATTTAAAGATATGTATTTCCTTCTAAGCACTGTTTTTGCTCCATCCCATAATTATATACTACATTTCAGTTATAGTTTAATTCAAAGTATTTCCATTTATTGTTCAAATCATCCCTCTTTTTCCTTTTTTTGGTCATTTTTTCTATTACTTCTAGAGTGAATGGTATTAGTCAATTTTGCTACATATATTTTGAAACACTATTAATAGGAGGATACTAATTTATGGTTATTTTGTGTTTTTAAAGAATTCACTTTTTTATTATTATGAAATGTCCTCAATCATTTCTGATAATGCCCTATGTTTGATATTAATATCCAAACCCAGCCTTCTAATAATTATTGTTTGCATGTTATATCTTTGTCTACGTAGATATTTTTCAAGTGTCTGTGTCCTAACATTGATGGGCATCTCGACAGACAGCACAGAACTGGATCTCACTGTTTTGAATCATTCTGATAATATCTATTAATTCAAGTGTAGAGTCCAGTAATATTTGTATAATCATCCCTATATTTGGATTAAGGTATGCTTTTATTACTATGTTTTTATTATTTTGTTTCTGTTTATCCCCTCCAGTTTTCATTCTTCTGTATTTTTTCCTATATCAACATGGATTATTTGAAAATATTTTTAAGTCTTTTTAATTTTTCGATTAGCTGTTAGTTGTACCTCTTTGCATGTTTTCAGTGTTAGCTCTAGAGTTTGTACTACGCACTCTTAAATTTTTTAAATTTTAATTAGGGTAACAGTATTTATTATTAAAATTAGCAAACCTAAATATACACATATATTTTTTCCTCTAAGAATGTGTTTTATTTGAATGGGTAATGTAATTTTTGACTATACTATATTGAGTAATTTTTGTAAATAAATATGGAAATTTGTGATATATAGCAAATAAGTAATTAATGTATGAGTAAAAGTGTTATAAATAAAATACAGTTAAGTTAGAAATTGATTTCCAAGTCAAAATTACTGTAATATAATTTTGGGTGGCAAAAGTACTATTTTTAAATATATCATTTATTTAGGAGTATTTTACTTGATTATATTTAAATCCCTTTAATCCTTCTGTTGAATTTTATGAATAATTTATTCACTGTCTTTAATTGTCCATATAATAATGAGTCATGATTTTATAATGTAATTGTAACAAAATTAAATATACCAATTACTATCCTTTTGAAAGGAAGCCATTGATGAAATTTTTTGTGTACATTATTATACAATAAAAAATCCAGTTTATTTCAAGCATCTGAAGTTGAAAATCAAATACATATTAATCACATATTTAATGAAACAAAATAATTTTTGACTAACAGCTATGTCTCTCGTTCTTTGTTGAGTGTTAAAAATAGAACACTAACAAAGAATTTGTTTCTGAACTATATGGTTTTCAATATTGTGGGAATAACAGACAAGCATTAAAAAATCAATTTTGACATAGGAGAAGTTAGGTTACACACAGGAGAGTATGTAATCTACCTTGAAGAAATAGGAATATTTCATACTTTGTTTAAAACTCTCTGTAAGGAAACATGGCTAGTTAATAACTTACCAGGACCCATACTAATATCATGTCTTGCATAAGGAGCTCTCAATAGATGAAGACATTTTCCAAAATGTCTCTGTCTTCATATTAATATTCTGTGAGACTCTCGCCCTCAACAGGTTTATTATTTATTTAGCAAATTATGTTCAGAGATTTTTTTGTTTGTTTTTAAAAATAGATGAGACATTTCTTTGTTATTTAGATTATGCAAGAACACTGGAGAAAAAAATAGATTCTTAATATAAATAGAAAAAAACAAATGAATTTTTGTGTTTATATTTAATTTAATACTCACTCATTTTGAAAAATATTTCTGTTCTGAGTTGTTTTGAGAATAAATTCAGTATGTGAACTAAAATAGTGCTTATTAGCATAGCATTAATATTTACCAATATAGACATAAAAATGTGTTTTCCTTTAGGGATTATGTTTTATCATGCTGGGATATCTAATTTCTGATTTTTTGTTTTAGTGCTTGAAGTTTGAAATTGAACTTTTGTTGCTGCTGTTTGCCTGTCCTTGTTCATTTTGTTTTATTGATGCTTATTAAGAGGCATTTTAGCTCAGCTACTCTGGCATCTCACATCTTTTTCTTGACTAGAAAACTTATTTTAAAATAATTATATACCCATAACTCATCAGGTTTTAAAATAATTTTGTCAAACTTATTATTTCCATAGACCCTATTCCTCTCTAATCATGATCACATAACACCCACAGATCCTTTCTATGAAAACTCCCTAAGTTTTTTGTGGAAAGAAAAGTGATGTTTTTATTAGCTGCAAATAACAGGGTTTGGTTTATGATTTGGTCTCACCTTTTGTTATTTATTTATGTTTTTTTAATGTTTATTTGTTTTTGAGAGAGAGAGACAGAGACAGAGCATGAGAAGGGAAGGGGCAGAGAGAGGAGGAGACACAGAATCTGAAGCAGGCTTCAGGCTCTGAGCTGTCAGCACAGAACTGGATACAGGGCTTGAACCCATAAATGCAAGATCATGTCCTGAGCTGAAGTCAGATGTGTAACCACCTGAGCCACCCAGGCGCCCCACCTTTTGTCTTTTAAATAAAATTGTGAACCTCTTTCTCAGAACATCTTAATCTACCTGTCTAGAACAAAGGGCACCAATTCACTTACACCTTCCTTAGGTTAGTACCACTAATTTTTTAATATGTTTAACAGGAAAACAAATAAACAACAACAAAAGACAGACACTTTATAGATTTTTCAACCATCATTTCTTCTTTTAAAACTATACTTTTAGGGGTGCCTGGGTGGTTCAGTCAGTTGAGTATTGGACTTCGGGTCAGGTCATGATCCCATGATTACTGGGATCGAGCCCCTCACAGGGCTTGCTGCTGTCAGCACAGAGTCTGCTTTCAGATCCTCTGTCCCCCTCTCTCTTTGCCCATCCTCCCCTCAAAAATAAAATGACCAGGGGTTTCTGGGTGGCTCAGACGGTTTAGAATCCGACTCTTGGTTTCAGCTCAGGCCATGATCTCGCAGTTCGTGAGTTGGAGCCCTGCATCAGGCTCCACGCTGACAGTGCAGGGCCTGCTTGGAATTCTCCCTTCTGCCTCTCTCTCTGCCTCTCTCCTGCTCAATCTCTCTCTCTTAAAATAAATAAATGTTAAAAAATCAAAAGTAAAACAAGCATTTAACAAATAAACTCAAAACTATGCTTTTACTTCCTACACCAGTGGACTTCAATCCTTGTCCCTTGTTCCCTTGTATTTATTAACAAGGTATTTTTGATGAATGAAATGAAATCCATTTATTGCAATAAAAGGGTGGAAAACATGGAGAAAAAAATCTTATTCAACAATGCCTCAAGGCTAGCACTTGACTAAAGGGTCCAGAAGCTTTTAATACCTGTCTTTATAACACATTTGATATTTGCTATAAGGTTTATAATATAATAATAACGTCAATGTTTCCAAGTATCAGATGTCATTGCACATTGTCTGCCTTTCCCATTAAATTGCTTTTCTCATTATCTTGAAATCCAGACTTCTGCCATAAGTAAATTGACTTTGGTTCTCAGAACATGGAAGATTATTTCATTGTTGCTTCTACCTTTTGTTCATTACTCCCCACTTGCTTTTTTTTTTGTCTGGTGAAAATAGACTCATGTTTTAATCCCCTACTCGATGGTAACCTTCCTTATTATATTTTATTTGAATTCCAAGGCTATTATACCTCTGCATTATTTTTTTTTTATTCTCCTTGCTTTGTACACAGCGCAGTTCTGAATGGCCAATATAGCACCCCTTATATTCTCTCTGTCATTCACCACTAACTTCAGAAAAAAAAAAAAAAAAAAAAAAAAAAAAAAAAGCACGGGAAGCAAAGACATGGAAAGAGAAGACATCCTTTAATACTGACCAAGCAGATTGGAGACACAGCTTTGGGTTTGGAGCCAATGAGCTGGCTAATGTATTTTTTTAGTGTGACACATTCTCTCAAAGGGTCACTGACAAAGCCAGATATGCAAAGTGCTTTGTGAGGGTGAGTTGCCATGGTAAACTTGACACAAAGAGCAAGCTAATATATTCCACTTTATCTGCAGCAGCTGGATCTAAAAGAGAGAGGATACTAAAGGGATGGGCCCAGGCAGACTCTTTTCCTTCTCCTAATCCCTCTACCAAAGTAGAGGAATTCACAGAGTCAGACACCAGTTGAAATTAGGAACCATAAAGAATGCAGAATACATGGGGTGCCTGGGTGGCTCGGTCGGTTAAGCATCCGACTTCGGCTCAGGTCGTGATCTCATGGTCCGTGAGTTAGAGCCCCGCGTCGGGCTCTGTGCTGACCGCTCAGAGCCTGGAGCCTGTTTCAGATTCTGTGTCTCCCTCTCTCTCTGCCCCTCCCCTGTTCATGCTCTGTCTCTCTCTGTCTCAAAAATAAATAAACGTTAAAATTTTGAAAAAAAAAAAGAATGCAGAATACAAACTCAGTCCTAACTTCCACACCATTGATGAGATGTCCTAGGTGGAGGTGTATTTAAAATTTGAGAGGGTGAAATCAACCTTCTCCAAGATCAACAGCGTGAAATACATCAGATTTGGGGTGCCTGGGTAGCTCAGTCAGTTTGGGGTCCAACTCTTGGTTTCAGTTCAGGTCATGATCTCACAGTTCATGGGTTTGAGTCAAGCATAAGGCTCTGTGATGACAGCACAGGGCCTGCTTGGGATTCTGCTCTCCTTCTCTCTCGGCTTCTCCCCTCCTCCCTCCTTTTCTCTTTCTCTCTCTCTTTCTCTAAAACAAACCAAGAGACACAAAAACATGGCAGACTTTCACCCACTAGGTGAGGCCAATGCAGCTTGTGAAAGCTAAGGAGGTCCATGCGGGGTAATTTCTGTCTCTCCATCTGTCTTTTGGGGAATAAAGTTGACCTGGACAGGGCTGAATGAGGCAGTTTTTGTCACAAAGAATCATTTCATCCTTGGAAGCCTACATCTTAGCTTCCAAGTGCTTTTGCTGAAAGACAGCTAATCCTATTCTAGTTTATATAAGAAGACAAAAATGTTTCTTTCTGCAAGTCTCACTCTTATTTAATTGTGTCTTTTGACAACTGGTGAGGAACTAGGCTCTGGATACAGTGTTATTTGCCTGGCTCATTCACTACACCACTTACAGCTAAATAATACCTGCACACCACACACACACACACACACACACACACACACATGCGTGCATGCGCGCACACACACACACATACAGCAACATACCTTGTTTCCTCCATGGGAGCCTGTACTCAACCTGGAGACTTTGAAAACACTGTAGATATGAAACTATGGATGCTAGTAGTATATTCTGTACTGTGGTGCCTTGGAAACTCACTGGAGGGGGCAGGTGAGGCTGTGAGTGAAAGAGAGTATGAACAGCTTAGAGGTGAGTGTCCTGTGGACATCTATAGTTATTTCACCAAAACTATGTTTCTAAATTCTTTGAGGCAATAGTCTTTGAATGTCGTGCACTGGGCAGGTTCTGTGTTGGACACAGGTACGCCACAGTGAAGAAAACTGTACACAAAATGCTATGGAATGAATATGTTCCCCTAAAATTTGTATGTTGAAACCTAATCTCTAATGTGGTTATATTAGGAGGTGGGGTCTGTGGGAGGTGATTGTGTCATGAGGGTGGGGCCCCCATGAGAAGAATCTCCCTTATAAAAGAGCCCCAGAGAAGTCTACATCACTTCTGCCAGATGAGGACACCATAAGAAGCTTTCTGCGAACAAGAAAGCTGGCTCTAATCAGACACCAACTGTGCTATCACCTTGATTTTGGACTTCCCAGCCTTCAGAATTCTGAGAAACAAATTTCTATTGTTTATAAACCACTCAGTCTGTGGCATTTTGTTATTGCAGACTGAACAGACTAAGACACATGGTGAATAAAATATCTGCCCTTATGAAGTTTTTACCCAAGTGCGGATACCAATATATAAAAAAAACCTCTTTCTTGCTTTTTTTCTTTTTCAGTGGTGTTAAATGCATAAAATAAAGTGATAAGAGAGAAAATAATGAAAAAGACTGATTCAGTGGGGAATTCAGAAAATACCGCTCTAAAAAAATGACATTTTATAGTGAGACATTAGACATGAGACATGACTGGCGGTCAGTCAATGCATGATAGAGAGAGTCACTTTACTCCAGAGCAATGGTCTTCTAGAAATCTGAGGGACAGAACACGGTTGCAGTTATGGACTCAGGTTCCAGCTATCTTGGTTGACTTTTTTACATAATTAATGGTCATAAAACTCCAATTATACTTCATTGAGATATAAATTGCTCCAAAGATCTGTGGAAATCGACATTTGGCAAAGAGTTAAGAGAACAACCAAAGACAATATGTGGCCCAGAACAAGAATGTAAAAAATGAGATGCTTTAGAATAATTTTGTGTAGTATATGAAAGTAAAAGAACTTAAGAAACATGTGATTAAAGAGAGTTAAACAAACTTGTGGTGTAAACTGATAGACAACTTTTAAAACTTCTGGATATAACATACATTGAATATTACTGTGGATTCCACAAACGTTGGGTGAAAACTATCCATTCATTATGCTTTAGGCCAATTCTTCCTTCAGAAAACCATCCCAAAGAATAGTAACATGAGATGAGGGGAGTTATTTTAAAAATATTATTGTAGAAACGGTAAGTTGAGTTTTCAGTCATCCAAACAAATGCAGGAGTAGGAAAAAATCTGCTAAGTGTCTTGAGGAAGGAAAATGTTCCTAAAGACTTGGTCTTATTACTGAATTTTTATGAAGTAAATGTATTGAATGTTCATATAAGCTTGGGCGGGGTTTTTCAATGCAAATTTAGAGAGAGAGAAAACACAAATGTCTCATAAATAGACACTAAAATGAATTCAGTTGAAATCATTCAGTTGTTTGGTGGTATTTTAATTTTAATTTTTTATGTTTATAAACATTCTATTCAGTCTATAATAGTGAGCAAGTTCCCAGCTAAATACACAGATACAAGCAAGATACTCCTGGGTTAATGCAGAGGTCAGTAGGTTACATCGGACTGGCATCAGGCAAGGTGGGGTCGGGGGGGGCACCAAGGTTTCAGAGTCAGAGATCCCAAGCCAAGCAGGGACCAATGTCCTGACCACTGTTCCTTTCTCACAGCTGGGTATCCTGCAAGGCATGTCTTCAACATTGCATCATTTCAGTGATGACAGGGAAGCAGATATTAAGAGAATGGGGCCTGTGTCCTGGGGCACCTCAACAATTGGCCAGAGTGTTAATACCTCTGTATTTCTCCCTCAGTTTCTTCTTCCCTTTTTTCATTCCAACCTGAATTCCCATCCTTAAGCCACATGTCCTGATGGTCAAAGTGTCACATATGCAACAAGTCTTTCAGATGACAAAGCTATTTCCAAAGTAGCATCTTGTATAGTCAGTGATATAGAAGAAAGAAAGAAAGTGTCTCTGGTTAGCTATCCTCTGTGAAAAGAGTCACCCACCCCTGACCAAGGCTTATTGGAAAGCACTGGTGTATTTGGTAGATTTAGGAAGTAAAATGTGCATAAAAATAGGAAACAAACTTCAAAAAGGTATCATCTATGAGGACTGGGCCAGTTAAGGACCAGTTTACAGGTGGACTCACTTGAAGGCTACATAATTATGTTTTTATAGCATCATTAAGCAACAAAACCAAAACAAACAAACAAAAAACCCAGAAACAAAATAAAACAACAAACTAACAAACTAGAATGTAACATACTTCTTTTTTTTTTAAGATTTACTTGTAAAAACTTAACCCTAAAGATTAATTAATTGATGATTGGTTATCAAACCTGTTGGGAAAATTCTTACCTTTTCCTTGACCTATTAGAGGCCATCAGCACGGAGAACAAATCTAACTCTGCCAACACCAACATGGAAAGTAAGAAGGGAAAAGACCCTGAATAGCATAGTCTTTTTTTTTTTTTTTAATAGAAGAGACTGGACACAAAGAAAAGGGTAAATTTTCAGAGATTAGTTCCAGCCCTTGTTATTGGTGGATGGTTAAATCCGAGAACTCCATGCAACTAAAGTGATCAGGTAGATAAAACGTGACTTGACACCATATTGTGGTCAAAAACAGAAGCAATAAGGAACAGTGACATAATCTTGGGTCCGCGCCCCCAGATTCCCAGACCCTTTCACGACGCTGGTGGCGTGAGTGCGAGGCAAGGGTCCCTGCGCTTGTGTCTCCACCTGCTTCCTCCCCGTCCCCGCCATCCCGCACCCCCATTAAAGCTCTCTCAGCCGCCGAGGCTGACGTGCACTCTCTCGCGCTGTCGCCTCGACTTCCTCTCTCCGTCGGGTAACTAGGCCGCGGCCGGGCGGGAGCGGGGCGCCAGGGGCCACACTGGGTTCCACCGTGGGTCCCCGACTCTGGGGCGCTAAGACTCCTGGGCCTTTCGACGACGCCCCCCAGGAAACGAAGCCGGGGCCACTTAACTGCACAGCCCCTCGGAAGCACCAAGCAGTAGCTTTTCTTCACAGATTTAATACCCAGGCCTCGGCCAAAGTCGGGCCGAGACACTGCTGAGCCAGATGCTGCTTGGCCTCAACCAGAACCCCAGGGGGCGCGCGGCAGGGAGGGCGGCTGGGGCTGCTACGCAGGGCCGTGCCAGGAGCTTATTAAGTGACATAAGATGTCTACACGCATAAGTAACCATACTTAGGGCTTCTGCAAGGGCCCTGTTTGAGGAAGAGAATTTTAAGTTTTAGAATGAGGGGAAAAAAAAAAAAAAAAAAAAAACTTTGTGACCCAGGAATTGGTATAGAAACTAACACCACAGAAATTCCTGCTGGTTAAGACTGCTTAGATGCCCAAATTCTTGCCTTCAGGTCTCAAGGAAGTAAGAAAATGAACTAATCTGAATTTAGTCATCCCTTTCCAGGGTGAGATTGATGAGAAACAGCTAGAATCTGCTCTCCATCAGAATGAAAAGTGCCAGTTAAGCTTGTTAGAAGATGTTCACAATCGGGAAACAACCTCATGTATACAATCAGAAAAAAATATGTGTGTGCAAATATATTTAGATACGCACACATGCACAGATTCTATCTTCATTACTCATGGACTCTGTATTAGGAAATTCACTACTGACTACAATTGATTTGTAGCCGCCCAACCAATACTAATACCAAAAGTTCTTTGAAGGCCATTCTCAAACAATTGATTGGCAGCAAAAACAGGGGTCACTCAAGCGCACTTTCCCAGCTGAGGTCCAACAATGTCACACTCTGCCTTTTTTAATTTATCTTTCATTTTTTTTAAGTCTATTCACTTATTTTGAGAAAGAGAGAGAGAGAATGAGCAGGTGAGGGACAGACAGAGAGGGAAACAGGCTCCAAAGCAGGCTCCATGCTGTCAGCATAGAGCTCGGATTCAACTCATGAAATGTGAGATCATAACCTGAGCCAAAATCAAGAGTCAGACGCTCAACCGACTAAGCCACCCAGGTGCCCCTAGCTCTCATGTTTTAAGTGTCATTTTTGCTTCTTTTTTCATGCCATGCCTTTCACATTTTTGTGCTTTTTGTTGGTTATTCTGTTAAATAAATAGTGTTCAATGCTTAAAATGGTTTCCTAGCATAGTGCTGAAGTGCTTTCTGGGATTGCTGAACACAAGAGGGCTATGATATCCCTTATAGAGAAAAGAGTTGTGTTAGGTAAACTTAATTAAAATTAATGAATTATAGGGGCACCTGGGTGGCTAAGTCAGTTAAGCATCGGAGTCTTGATTTCAGTTAAGGTCATGATCTCACAGTTGATGAGTTTGAGCCCATTTGAGCCCTGACATCAAACTCCACACTCACAGCACAGAGCCTGCTCGGGATTCTCTGTCTCTGTCTCTGTCTCTCTCTCTGTCCTATCCCTGCTAATGCTCTTTCTCAAAATAAATCAACTTTTTAAGAAACGATGAGTTATAGTACTACTAACATGAGCTCAATGTCAATGAATTGAAAGTATAGCTTCAATAAGGTGCCTTTGAACAGATACACACATAAAACAAGGTTTTGGATTGATCACTTGACAATATGTTGTGACATAGCCAGCATCCCACCAGCCTGGTCACGGGCTTTCCAGTCTCTATAATTCCTCTGCAGTAGAAATCGCTATCTTTAATTATAAAACAATACATATTACATTATATTTCATGGTATTTTATACATAAGATAAACATCATCATTTATAATAATTTTCTTTTATTTTTAGTATTTTCATAATAAGAGTAAGAGCCATCAATGTTCTGTGCAGCAGAACTTTATTTTTCACTGCTAAGTTTTACTCCATTGTATAACTGTACCTTGCTTTATGTAGTCATTCTTATACTAATAGTCACTTGGATGTTTCTAATTTGAGACTATTATAATTAGTGATGATATAAACATTCTTAGACATGTTATTTCTTGTACACTGATATACATGTTTGTCAGTAACTTTAAGAAGTGTATTGCAGGGATATGCATGTATACAATTTTGGTGAATACTGCCAAGCAGTTTTCTGAAGTAGCTGTACCAATTTACCATCCTGACAGCAATGTATGACTTTGAATTACTCTACCCCCATACCAACCTTGCTATTATTGGTCTTTTATTATTATTATTTAAGTTATGTATTTTGAGACAGACAGAGACAGTGGGGGAGGGGCAAAGAGAGAGGGAGAGAGGGAATCCCAAGCAGGAACTGCTCTGCCAGGGCAGAACCTGAACCAGGGCTCAAAGCCAAGAAAACTATGAGATCATGACCTGAGCTGAAACCAGTAGTCAGACATTTAACCAGCTGAGCCACCCAGCACTCGTGGTCTTTGTTATTGTAGCATTTGCCATGTGTATATGGCTGTAATGTATTTTGGGTTGAAATTTTATTTCACTGATGACTAGTGAGGTTGGGAACCTATTCATGTATTTATTGTCCATTTGAAGAGCATCTCTTTTTAGTCTCTAAAGCACCGAAGTATTAATCTATTGTCAAATGACTTTTATTTTCCCTGGCATCTTTGTCTGCCTTGTTAGCTCTCCAGTGCATTTAAAACTAGATATTTTTCTTCAGGTATACACTTGGATTCCTATGTAAATGTTGGTATGAAATAAGCTAAGCCACAATTACCATTTTATTTTATTTTTTTTTAATTTTTTTTTTCAACGTTTATTTATTTTTGGGACAGAGAGAGACAGAGCATGAACGGGGGAGGGGCAGAGAGAGAGGGAGACACAGAATCAGAAACAGGCTCCAGGCTCCGAGCCATCAGCCCAGAGCCTGACGCGGGGCTCGAACTCACGGACCGTGAGATCATCGTGACCTGGCTGAAGTGGGACGCTTAACCGACTGCGCCACCCAGGCGCCCGACACAATTACCATTTTAAAGAATTGCTTCTCTTTTCCCCTCCTTCCCATCCCCTCTGATTCCTGGGGGAAGGCACAGCTCAGGATCTCTTCAGGTTGAAATACTTTTGAATAAAGTTGGTCAGAGCTCCTTTAGGGATGTTTTAATTATAGATTTAATGTGTTGACTTTTGTATAGTAGAAGGGAAAAAGAGAACAATGAGGGAGAGGAAGCTGAAACAGAAGATCTGGGACCTGTCCAAAAAAAAAGCATCTGATTATAACATGAAAGGAAAAGCCTGATAAAAACAAAAAACAAAACAAACAAACAAAAAAAAAAAAAAAACATGGGTTAGTTAACACCTCCATCCCCTCACATGGTTACCATTTTTTTGTGGTGACAGCATTTGGGATCTACTCTCTTAGCAACTTTCAAGTATATAATACAATATTGTTAATTATAGTCACCATGTTGTAAATTTGATCCTCAGAAGGTATTCATCCTCTAGCTGGGGTTTTGAACCTTTGGGATCAAGATTTCCCACCCCTCAGCCTGGTAACCACCATTCTACCCTCTATTTCTAGGAGTTCAGCTTTTTAAAATTCCACATATAAATAAGAAGATAAAATATTTGTCTTTCTCTGTTTAGAAAGCGTAGATCCCTATTTCTTATACAGGTAAAATTATATGGTGATTTTGTCCATTACATTCTTGAGTAAAATCTTCCCCAGAAAATACTTATGAATTTTGTTGATATTTTGTTTTGTTTTTCAAGGATTCTAGGACATTGAGAGGGTCTCTGACATTTGGCTGAAATCTTCGTAAAGGATGAAGCCTTCTGAATAGATCTCATCATTGTTAAGTTTTATATAGAAGCAAAGTGTGTTAGAGCAGACAGAGGGAAAGACAGTGTCCAAGGAGTGTCCAAAAAAAAGCCTAATGTGCCATAAAATAAGACAGAAGTGATTGGTCTCTTTGTAAATGACTGCAACACAAACAGGAGTTGAGGAAGCAAAATTACACACAAGTAACACCAGCCATTCAATTAATACATATTTATGATACCAACATTCATGATGTTTTATTCATTCTAGCCACAAACTCCTTACCTAGAGTGAAGCCTTTATGAATTTTGTAGTTTAATGTAATCAGCATGCAAATTATTATTGATGTATTATTGATAGATTTGTCATCTTATATATCGTATATAATTAGTCCTGAGTGGATATTTTCTAGACAAAGATGATTCACAGTTATTCATGAGATATAGATAGCCATTCTCCTGGAAAATTTAGTATTTTTTTATGTACTTGCTAAGATGTTTGTTCAACACGTCATTCAAAAATAAAAAACATTTCAAGCATGGAACACAGTTTATTTAGATTAACTCTTGATATGTATTTATATGTGACATAGTAAAATATTTTTTTAAGTTTATTTGTTTATTCTGAGAGAGAGGGGGAGGTGGGGCAGAGAGAGAGGGAGAGGGAGAATCCCAAGCAGGCTTCACACTATCAGCACAGAGCCCAACACAGGACTCAATCCCATGAACTGTGAGATCATGACCTGAGCAGAAAGTAAGAGTCCGATGCTTAACCGACTGAGCCACCCAGCCTCTCCCTAAAATGTTATTTTTGGGGAAAAAAAGCATGATGAAATTCAAGATAGGATTATAAAAACTCTCTAATGCAAATAGGAGTGTGTGCACATACATATGCATTTTCAGGAAAAAAAATTTGAAAAAAAAGACCAAGTTATGTATCTGTATGTGTATGTAAGTTTTTATAACTCCATATAATGATGTAATTATGAATTTTATACATAAAAATGTATTTATTTTATGTTACAACCAGTATGTTATAAAATGAAAGTGGGCTTTGGTAAACGTCAGTGCCAAATCCCTTATGGACCAAGTGTTTTTTATTTCAGCATATCACTGCATACACACTTGATGGTCATTTAATACTTTTTGAAGATGGTTGATGGTATTGCGTGTAAGAAGAAAAATTATAGCAAAGATAAGTAGATCTTTCATGAAACTTTTGCATCCTTTATTTTGTGTTTTGTTTTCATTAGAATTCTATACTAATGTTACTCAGCAGAGACTCAGAGGCAACATAATCACTACAAAATGACTTACTGTGAACCATATGATCCCTTCACTTCCTGCATACATAATGGTCTTCCCCACTTTGCAAACCTAATCATTTCATCAGCATGGACTCTTTTAAAAATTACCTGTTTACACTAATGACTGTTGAGCCACAAAGGGCACATTCCCTTAAGGTGACCCTAGGTCGTCAAAGCCAAAGAAGAAAAATCAGTGTGAGATGGCACTAGTGGCAACTAATGAATGCTTACCCAGACACCCTGGGAACATCAACATCATGACGCTACTTATTAGATAGACCCCATGACATCAATAATGACACTAATAATAGCTCTGACCTATATACAGCTTGGTTTTTCAAAGTTGATATGAATGCATTATATAAAGGATGGCTAAATTCATATGGGAATAAAGTTGCAGAGTTATATCTTGAAGAATCAGTCTGTGATTGCCTATTCTGTTTTCTTCTTGCTCTCTACTCTCACTACAGCTCCAGTCCTGATGTATCTTCCTGTCCTAACCCACACTTACATACCAGATCTAGGTTTCAAAGAAAGAAACTGCCAACTGCATTTTTGAGAGAGAAATATTTATATTCTTGCAAAAATGTTTTGTCCCTCACACTGAATATGACTTAATTTGAGGAAAGAAGAGGAGTCATTTGAAGAGTGAATCAGAGTGGAGAGAAAAAATCTGGCGGGTCAGGAAGTTGTAGGGGAGCTGATACATAGTGGACCTGTTTTTTATCAATGAGCTTCACTTAGCCAGAGGCTAGGCTTGCAGCCACCAGGCATCTGGTAGACCCCTACAGGTAGCCTCCCATATAATAGCAAGGCAAGCTGCAGGGACCATCCCACTCCAACAGTAAGTGATATTCATGGGCAATAGGGGTGGGACTGTTGTTCTGAGGGGAACTAGAAGAGATGTTCCCTGTGAGTTAGAAAAGAGAATAACTAAAGCACTGATGAAGAAAAAATAATTATTTGAAAAAAATTTATAAGATTGTTGAACCCTTAATGTTACCAAGGAGAAAGAGAAGAGCAAAAATAATGCAAAATTGGAAATATCAAGAAAAAAGCAACTACAGACACAAAAGAAATTCTTAAAAATCATAAGTAATTATCTTAATACAATTCAAAATAATTAAAATTGAAAACATAATGAAAAGGGCTGCTTCTAGAAAAATATAATATTCTAATATCAAAATTAAAAATACAGCTCAACTATGCCCTGTAAGAGTAGAATAAAAAAAAGATTAAGTATGTGTATTCACATGAAAAAAATGAAGAAAGCAGAGTGAATGTGGATATAATTAATAACAAAATGTTTCATGAGACAATGGTTGAACATCCTACTGCTAAATATTACAATTCACAATTAAACACATTAGACATACATACCCATGCAGCAAACATAAGAGCAGCATTTTCTTACAGCAGGAGGTACAAGGTACAATAGACAGAAACACAATAAAACCAAAGATTTTAATGCATTTTATTCATTCCAATGTGATACAAGAGGACAAGAACAAAATTAATAGAGAAAGACTGAAAATCTAAGAAGCCTCACCAATAATGTGGGTGTAAATGGTCACGTGTGTGTGTATTACAATTATCACAAAAAACACAACTAAAAATACATGTTATAAAATTGTTAG
The DNA here is from genome assembly GCF_028749965.1 of Puma concolor. Taxonomy (NCBI): domain Eukaryota; kingdom Metazoa; phylum Chordata; class Mammalia; order Carnivora; family Felidae; genus Puma; species Puma concolor. Next base: position 179,973,898 of record NC_141667.1, read on the forward strand.
CGCAGTATGTTCTTAATTTATCACATTAGAATTAGAAATTAATTTTAAAAAGTCAGAAATCAAATACCAGCTTCCATATGGAATTTTTAAAACTTGATTTTTAACCAGCTGTTCTGTTATGTCAAATGAGGAATACAAACCACACTCTAAGTTTTTCTACAAAAGAGTGGTCATTGAAATACTAATATCAGAACCTTTGAGATGCAGATGCACTGACCCTCAGAGAAAATTCCATAGCTACAGAGTTATATCAATAAAATGTATAAAGAGTTAAAACCCTCAGGTTGAGTATGCAACTCACATTACTGAAAAATGAACACAAATATATGTATGGAAATAAGAATGACAAAATAGTAAATACAAATGCAGATATGAATGACTTAGGAAAGAGTATGATAGTTGAGAACTAAATCTAGGTTACATGAAAAATAAAGGTAAGATAGACAAATCCTAGGTAACGATCATGAAAAGGAGGAGAGTACTCATACACAAATTCAGAAAGTATGTAGAGAAAAATAATTACAGACCTGAATAATTTTTAAAGTATAAATTATAATTTTGACCTACTCTATTAGCAGTGAGAATATAGATACAACACCAATAGGTTTATTAAATTATAGTAATGTTATTAATGAGAGATTTAATATTAGCCTATAAATGTATCTCTCTTTAGAAAGAAAATTTTGTAAGAGTCCTAGTTTATGGGTTTTGAATGACTACAACTTTGCATTTTCTCTTTGCTGCTAATCAAGTTATAATAGGTTGAAAAAACATTTCTATCTTTTAAAATCATTTATACTTTTATATATTGAATATATTTCCTTTTTAGAATGTGTAAATAATCAATTTTGGCATGAAATATCAAGATATTTTAGACACCAGATTTTTCAAGAGTTGATGCTGAAGCATTCATAAAACCAAGAGCAAATGGGAATTTTTATGGCTCAGAGGTTCCATAGAGCATAGAGAAAATGGAAAATTTTCTGTTTTCAAATATTTTCCTCCATGTTATACACTTGGTTGCAAATATGTGCACAGTTATTTACTGGATTGAGAGAGGTTTCGAACTACCATTTCAGGTCTTCAGAAACTATTACATCCTAGAGCTTATAACAATGTTTCTTAAAAAATATTTTTTAGGGGCGCCTGGGTGGCGCAGTCGGTTGAGCGTCCGACTTCAGCCAGGTCACGATCTCGCGGTCCGTGAGTTCGAGCCCCGCATCGGGCTCTGGGCTGATGGCTCAGAGCCTGGAGCCTGTTTCCGATTCTGTGTCTCCCTCTCTCTCTGCCCCTCCCCCGTTCATGCTCTGTCTCTCTCTGTCCCATAAATAAATAAAAACGTTGAAAAAAAAATTTTTTAATAAAAAAAAAAATAAAAAAAAAATATTTTTTAATGTTTAATTATTTTTTAAAGAGAAAGAATGCAAGGGCGGCAGGGGCAGAGAGAAGGGTACAGAGGCTCCAAAGCAGCTCTGTGCTGACAGCAGCGAGCCCAGTGTGGGGCTCAAACTCTTGAACTGTGAGATCATGACTTGAGCTGAAGTCAGACGCTCAACCGACTGAAGCACACAGGTGCTCCAATGTTTTATGTATTTGTTCGTTTGTTTCTTTGTTTATTTTACTGTTTATTTATTTTTAAGACAGAGAGAGAGAGACAGTGAGAGACAGAGAGAGAGAGAGAGTCGGGGAAGGGCAGAGAGAGAGGGAGACACAGAATCAGAAGCAGATTCCAGGCTCTGAGCTGTCATCACAGAACTCAAAGCGGGGCTCTAACTCACATGCTGTGAGATTATGACCTGATCCTAAGATGGACGCTTAACCACCTGAGCCACCCAGGCGCCCCCCTCCCTTCCCAATGGTTCTTTTTTTTTTTTTTAACGTTTATTTTTTATTTATTTTTGGGACAGAGAGAGACAGAGTATGAACGGGGGAGGGGCAGAGAGAGAGGGAGACACAGAATCGGAAACAGGCTCCAGGCTCTGAGCCATCAGCCCAGAGCCCGACGCGGGGCTCGAACTCACGGACCGCGAGATCGTGACCTGGCTGAAGTCAGACGCTTAACTGACTGTGCCACCCATGCGCCCCCGCAATGCTTCTTAAATCATCTCTTACTCAGGCTTTGCACTGAGACTTTGCTTACTACTTATTTTGTGATGTAGAACACCCAGTCGAATTAGAAAATCTCTACAGATTCTGGACCAACTGTTTCTATTTTATTCCCTCCAGTACACTAGTGGCTACAGCTGTTAATGGGAAATGGTTTGGGTGAGTTGTAAAACAGTCCAGAAATATCAACTGGACTCATGTGATCAACAGGCACCCATTAAGGATAGATTCAAGGATGTACAAAGCTGACTCTAAAGATGAAGTGCCAACTTAGAGAATGAATGACATTCAGAATTTATCCAAATGAAGTAAAAACAAGCATCCTATCAATTTGAATCACTGCGCCTTGTCGTCTGTGGCATTTGTTGCCAGCAAAATCTAGTAGCATTGTCGTTTTCATAGTGTTATGTAAAATATGTCTTTAAATGATAAAGTAATTATAAAAACCCCCATGTAAGAGCAAATTAGAGTCATCTCTGGTTGTGGTACATCAATAATTGATGGCCCAAGAAATGTGCTGAACGTTATGATGGCTGGTGACACTAAGACACTACAAAATTACTCCTTGAGAATAAGGCTATGCTCAAAACAGAACTATTTTAACAATTGGCAAAGGAGCAATTTCTATCACAACAGAGGCAACATACTAACTAATTATATCCACAGTTACCCTTTCCCAATATTCAGTAATTACTAGTATCCTTAGAGGTTCTTTCAAAGTATACACCTTTAATCATGTCATCCAATATTTAGGGTTGAGACTTTTAAAAAGTTGGTTTTTTAAAAGAGGTGATACATTGTTTAAAAACCTACAAATCTTAAAATAAAAATAACATAAAATGGTATAAAGTGAAAAATCCTTCCCCTACCCACTTTTTCATTAATTCCATACCTGATCTATAAACCCTGGAAGGAACAATTTTTTTTAAGTGTCAGGAATTTATTATAATTTTTTGTATATAAACAAACATGTTTTTTTTTTCTTCCTTCTCCCACAATAGGCAGTGCATTATGTGTGCTGTTCAATATCATCTATTTCTACTTAGCAATATATCCTGGAAATATTTCTAAGAAAAAAGATTTTTATCATTGTTTTTGTATAGTTATTGAATATTCCAATAAGAGGTTATAGACATAGATTATTTTAAAAGATTCTCAAAGATAAGTATTTTTTAAAGTTTTTATTTAAATTCAAGTTAGGGGGCGCCTGGGTGGCGCAGTCGGTTAAGCGTCCGACTTCAGCCAGGTCACGATCTCGCGGTCTGTGAGTTCGAGCCCGGCGTCGGGCTCTGGGCTGATGGCTCAGAGCCTGGAGCCTGTTTCCGATTCTGTGTCTCCCTCTCTCTCTGCCCCTCCCCCATTCATGCTCTGTCTCTCTCTGTCCCAAAAATAAATAAACGTTGAAAAAAAAAAATTTAAATTCAAGTTAGTTAACAATGGTGTAATATTAGTTTCAGTAGTAGAATTTTGTGATTCATCACTTACATACCAACACCCAGTGCTCGTCACAAATGCCCTCCTTAATACCCATCACCCATTAAACCTATTCCCCCACCCACCTTCCCTCAAGCAAACCTCAGTTTGTACTCTATTTTTTAAAATTTTTAAAATATCTATTTATTTTTGAGAGATGGAGAGAGACAGAGCACGAGTGTGGTAGAAGGGCAAAGAGAGAGGGAGACACAGAATCCAAAGTAGGCTGCAGGCACTGAGCTGTTAGCACAGAGCCCTATGTGAGCTTTGAATTCACAAACTGTGAGATCATGACCTGGGCCCAAGTCGGTTGGCTAACCAACTGAGCCACCCAGGTGCCCCTGCTCTCTGTAGTTAAGAGTCTGTTTTTATGGTTTGCCTGTCTCTTTTAGTTAAAAGTTTTTAGGTTTTTTTTTCCTTTTTGTGTTTTCCAATACAAAGAATACTCATAACAAATAATGATGTACAAACACAGAATAACTTGCAGAAGGAAACTTGCAGAATCAAAGAGAAAATGTAATTTCATTTTAATTGCAATAGATGACGAATTCCCCTGATTGAGGTTTGTATTGTTTTGCATTCCCAGAAGCCATATTTGAGAGTGCCTGATTTTCCAAGACTTCACAAATAGAATGTGCTGTCAACGTTCGGATCTTTGCTAATCACATAGATGACAAATAATTTCTCCTTGTAGTTTTAATTATTATTTGTTTTATTACGAGTGAGGTTGAGCACCTTCTCCTATGTTTGAGAGAAAAAGAGAGATGTTTAAAAAGTATTTATATATTTTGGGTTTTTTTCTTTCTTTCTTTTTATGTTTTTATTTATTTTTGAAGGAGAGAGACAGAGCATGAGTGGGGGAGGAGCAGAGAGAGAGGGAGACACAGAATCAGAAGCAGGCTCCAGGCTCTAAGCTGTCAGCACAGAGGCCGATGTGGGGCTCAAACCCACAAACTGTGAGATCATGACCTGAGCCAAAGCCAGACGCTCAACTGACTAAGCCACCCAGTCGCCCCATATTTACTTATTTTGAAAGAGAGAGATAGAGCAAGTGGGGGAGGAGCAGAGAGAGAGGGAGACAGATTCCAAGCAGGCTCCATGATCTCCATGCAGAGCCTGACGTGGGGCTCAAACCCACAAACCGTGAGAACATGACCTGAGCTGAAGTCAAGAGTGGAATGCCCAACTGACTAAGCCACCCAGGTGCCCCACTACCATTTATATATTTTAAGACTTGTCTATTTATATCCTTTATGTGATTTTTACTAATGGAATGGATGTGTGCTCTGCTCTTACTGATGTCTGATCCATTTGTATCTGAAAAATTAATCCTTAATCCATGATATGTGTTTGTTTTTTTTTTTTTCCTAATTTGATATTTGTTTCTGATTGCTGCCTTTTTTAAAGGCCATATGGAAATATATAATTTTCTATAGTCAAATATATGAATATTTTGTTATTTCTGTTTTTTAGTAATGTTTAGGAATAACTGTGCCACTCCAATTTATATAAAAATTTACATAGCCTTGGATTTTATGGTTTTATTTTCTAATATATTTATTTTGCCACAACCAGATTTAAAAGTTCATCTGTTCTACTGATGTGAGTTTCCAACTTATTATATACTAAATTGCTATAAGTCTTTGGGTCTGTTTGGGAGATTTATATTTTGGTCACGATACTCTTGTCTATTCATTTGCTTGTACCATATAATAGTAAATTGAGCTAAGACACCCCACCCCCTTTGTTCTGTTTCAGAGGGTTTTTAAAGTATTTTTATTTTCCTTATAAATTTTAAAATTATCTAATTTCAGAAAAGTATCACATTACATTTGAATGTATTAATAAAAAACTAAGTGACATTTTCGTGATAGCTATTCCTTCTATTAAAAATTATAGGTAGCTTTTCATTCGTTTGAATTTAATATTGTGCTACTCAGGGGTGTACTAAAGTTAAGTCTTTTTGTTTGTTTGCTTCAAGTTTTTATTTAAATTCTGGTTAGTTAACATATGGTGTAGTATTGGTTTCAGGAGTAGAATTTAGTGATTCATCACTGACATACAACAGCCAGTGCTCATCAAGTGCCCTCCTTAAAGCCCATCACCCATTTAGCCCATCCCTCTGCCCACCTCTCATGTTAATTCTTATTTAATCTAGACCGTTTCATGTTAAGTTTATGTCTAGATGTTTTAGCTTTTTGTTATGCTTAGACATACAGTATTTTCATCCATTTTCAAACTAAATTTATATAGGAGAGTTAATGTCTGCATAAACATTTTATACTCCACTAATTTATTGAATTTATTTATAATAATAATTTTAACTGATTCTCTTGGATTAGGTAAATAAAATAATATTTAAGTTTTTATATATATAAGTGTTTATAAATACTTATATTAATAAAACCTTTGTACACATTTACAGATATCACATCATTCTATTGGAGAAAAATCTATAGGCTATCATATCCAAGTTAAATACAGAGACATGGTGGTTATTCTTTATTCCTGATGTTTGTGGGACTGACTAAAACTAAACCAATTAAATATGATTCCGGCTTAAGGATTAATACAGACATACACAGAAAGGCACACACAGATCTTTACATTTATATACATAAAAAGTATATGAATGTGTTTGTATTGTGCAGATATAAATATGTATGCCTGATATAAATATATACATAATATGTAATTTATGCTGCATGTACAAATATTTATGTATACATATACACATGTACATGTATATATATATACATGTACATATATACATTTATACACACATATCCATTCATACACACATACACATGAGGCAAAGAAATTATTTACTAATTCTAATTATCTAAGGGCTTTATTTTTTAATTGAGAAGTATTCTGATTTTTGCCAAATGATTGTTAAATGTTTATTCAGAAAAATAATACTTTAAAAAAAGAAAAAAAAGAAAAATCATGCTTTTAGTCTGCAGATGCATTATTATTATAAATTATATTTACGTATTTTCTCATATTTAATGCTTCTTAAAACATGATTCCCTTTGGTGTTATTTAGGGTATTTACATATATATTTGTTAATGACACTGATATTGATCTGTGATTGCTCTCTCTTCACCAATCTGTGCCAGGTTTTGGCACTGTATGTAGAAGCCTGCTAGTTTTTCTTAGAGCCCCCATGTTCTTTCTTCCTTTGAGAAATTGACAACTCTCCACCAACCCTTTCCCTGAGTTTGCTGACCCTTTAGGAAAGGCCTATGCCTGCAAGTTCTAGGCAACATTAATAAACACTGCCTCTTTTATTTCTCTAGTGCTCAGTGCTCTTATGTAACCATACTTTTTTATGGAGTTATAAAAATAAATTTGAATTATTCAAGAGATACTATTAAAGCTTTCAAATTACCTGAAATAGCTCTGAAATATAATTATCTATTCTATCCAATAATATTTTAAAATATGTAATATAAAATTTGAAATTAAGGCAAATGGTTCTGTTGACAGTTGTGCTCTAAATAACTCCGCAAGTTTTTTATTTATTTATTTATTTTATTTTTTTAACGTTTGTGGTACAGGGGTAAAAATGAGAGGCCTATATTAAGCTTCCATGAAGTCAAGAACGCAAAACTTTCCAGACTTTCAACTTATTTAAAAAAATCAAACAAAATTCCTAACACAAAATTCCTAGCAAATCTATCTAAGGGCATTCATTTGAAACACTAGCTGAGGGGCACCTGGGTGGCTCAGTAGGCTGAGCCGCCAACTTCAGCTCAGGTCATGATCTCATGGTTTGTGGGTTCAAGCCTCATGTTGGGCTCTGTGCTGACAACTCAAAGCCTCGAGCCTGCTTGAGATTCTGTGTCTCCCTTTCTCTCTGCCCCTCCCCCACTCATGCCCTGACTCTCTCTCTCTCTCTCGCTCTCTCTCTCTCTCTAAAATAAACATTAAAAAAAATAATAATTGAAATACCAGTTGATTCATTTTGGTACAAAGTGATACCTTTATATTTGTATCCTGATGGTATTTGAAAGTAGATATGATTTTTGTTTTGTTTTAACATTATATTATGTGAAAAATTATACATACACAAAATTATAAAGAATAATATAGTATAGCCCCATTTATACATTCTCTAGTTTCAAAAATTACTAATTACAGCCAATCATTAGTATCTTCCTTCACATTCTTCCATCATCTTTTATGGAAACAAATCCAAGATCTGTCATTTGAACTTTAAATACTACAATATATATCTTTAAATTTACAGGCAATTTAAAAATAGCTAGGGTACCATTTTTCCCCTAAAATAATTAATAACTTGTTAATATGTCTTAATAATTTAAAATATCCAGTGTTACAATTTCTGGTCACATAACTGTCATTAATGTTTTAAATATAGTTTAGGGGCACCTGGATAGCTTTACGGGTTAAGCATTGGACTGTTGATTTCAGCTCAGGTCACGATCTCATGTTTGTGAGATTGAGCCTCAGGTGGGCCTCTGGGCTGACTGCAGGGAGCCTGCTTGGGATTCTCTCTCTCCCTCTTTCTGTGACCCTCCTCTGGTCACATGCCCTCTCTCTGTCTCTCAAAAAAAAAAGTAAATAAGTAAACTTTAAAAAATATATAGTTTATTTGTTTAATATACAGATTCATATAACCATCTAATAGATGAATATAAAACTATTTCACACTTTCTATAGCTTCAGAATTCATTTTTGTGTTGATGTTTATTCAATCAACTTCTTTTCAGAATAGCATTTGGGTTGGTTCCAGCTTTTTCTGTGAAACATAGTTCTGTAGCGGAGAGCATTGTTCATTTCTCCGTTCATATAGTTAACATTTTGATAAATTCCTTAAAGTGAGATATTGCATCAAATGGGACATGAGTTATGTTGGTAAATATTACCAAAGTCTCTTCCTTAGATATGTAGCATTGGTGTTCCCAACATTTAGTAAATGCCCTATTTTCTCACAGCCTCACCAATATAGATTGAGGTTCAACTTTTAAATTTTGGCCAATCCATCAGGTGAAAATTCACATTTCAATATATATATTTTTTTGATTTTTAAGGTTTTTTTGGTGTTTGTTTTCTGTTTGTTTTTATTTTTATTTTTCTCATTTTTCAATATATTTTTATACTGATTTTTCTCATCATAAAAGGTTGAGCATAGTTTGATTCTCTTATGAACCATTTGCATTGCGTTTCTTTTTCTGCGAACTGTCTTTTTCCTTCTGTAATTCGTGTTTTTTAACCACCCCTCCACCTCAGCCTGCCAGAGTTGATGGTGTTTGTGTGCCTATTTTTTAGAAGGTATTTCTACGGTTGGAATGGAACTTCTTGTCTTTGATTTGTGACAAATGTGTCTTTTCCCAATTAGATTTCTCATTACTCTGCTTATGATTTATTTTACCATGAACTTTAAAAAAATTAATGTTAATTTATCAAATTTACCTTTCCCTTAGTGCTTCTGGATTTGATATATAGCTAATATGGTTGATTCCTTATTTTCAGGCATAGTAGATTGTGAAAATGATCACAATCTTTCACTCCTCTCACAAAAAAAAAGTCTGATTTTCACTCCTTTAAGCTGAGTTGACCAAATGACCTGCAATCTAATAGCCAATGAATCCTTAGTAAAGATGACAGCTGCAGGCAGAGGCTGAAAAATGCTTGCACATTGGGAGTTACCCATTTCCTGCACTGAGACCCAGCCCAGTCTGGACTAGCCCACTGGAGGCTGAGAGACATATTTCTCCAGCTGTCATTCGAACATAGGGATAGGCCATCTGAAACCAGCCCTTTCCCAGTTAACTCATGTCAGACTGCAGACATGTGATCAAGCTGAACTGAGATCAGTGAAGGCCAGCCCAGAAAAGAAAAACTGCCAAGCAGAAAGAAGAGCCAAGCGGAATTTGTTAATATTTTGTTCCAGTTCTTTTACATTTTTGTTTTTTTTTTTTGTTTTGTTTTGATATTTGAATTTAACTCTGACCTATTTGAAATTTATCCATACACAGGAGTGGGTTTAATTTTTAATTGACTATGGCTAATCAGCTTTCTCCACATCTGTTATTTAAGCCTGTCAATATCTCCACTGATCTGAAAAGCAAACATTGTTGCCACATAGACACAAGATTGAGAAATTAATTTTCTGAATTTTCTATTCTGCTCCTTCTGTAGATCAGTCTACTCATGTGCCAATAGCACCCCTGTGTAATTGAACAGTCTTTAAAATATATTTTATTATTTTATTATTATTATTTATTTTAGAGAGAGAGAGAGAGCGCCAACACATGAGTGGGGAAGAGGGGCAGAGGGAGAGAGAGAGGTAGAGAGAGAGAGAGAGAGAGAGAGAGAGACTTTCAAGCAGGCTCCATGTTCAACATGGAGCCCCATGCAGGGCTCAATCCCATGACCCTGGGAACGTGGACTGAGCTGATATCAAGAGTCTGATGCTCAACTGACTGAGCCACCCAGGTGCCTCTAAACAAGATTACTTATTCTCCTCTTCACACTTTTCTCAGTATTTTTGTTCTTTCTTTCTTTCTTTTTTTTTTTCTTTTTTTTTTTTTTTGCTTATTCTTCTAAATTATCTTTTTTGCTTATTCTTCTTTTAGAATCAAGTTATCTATCTCCAGAAAAACAACTCTGGATATTTTAATGAGTAGCGTTATATCACAAATTGCCTCAGGGAAAACTAGTATCTCTTGAGCATTCCTATTTGAGAGAATCAACTGTCTTCCTATTTGTTCATATCTCTTTTGTGTCAGATATTTGGATATGATAATTTTATGATTTTCTTTGTGTAAGTTTTGGATATCTTCTTCTTGTCTGCTTTTTTTGTTTTTTGTTTTTTGAAAAATATGACTCCATGTTCACCATAATAAGATGTTCTATAGACACAAATAGATGAAAGAAGCAAAAGGCTTTCAATAATTTTTACTAAGATGAAAGGGAAATAATATAAACCTCACATAATATAATTATTGAAATAAAAAATGGGAACCCACAAACAATACTCAGATTGAAAAATTATCTCTTATTTAACCTTAGACTGTTCTGATACATTGGGGCAAATGTGTTTTTGTTTGTTTTGTTTTGTTTTTCTTTTGTCTTGGACATCAAGTAGCATCAAAAATGGTGTTGAAGATAAACCTTATTATTTTTTTTCTGAGAGACCAAGCATATTCTATAGAACACAATATTTTCTTAAACTTTTCCAGCCCCAACTGTGTTTATACTCATTAGTCTGTGCTCATATAGTGAAGAAGTTATTAGATAGAATGAATGGCTTTACAATAATGGCTCAGAATATATATTATGCTCTAGTAAGCTTAGATACAAACATTTCCATTTCATACCAGATGGTATAGTCTCAGCCCCATGACAGTAATTATAGATGCATTTTGTACCATTATGGGTAAGCAAACAAGTATTAAACAGCTTCAACAATACATTTGTGACAAAAAAAGAAGCATTTCTGTGCTAATGTGTCAGCTATTACACACAGTGCTCGTTGCCATTAACAATATAATTTTGGATTGATGGAACTCAGTAATGTGACAATGCACATGGGAATTACACTACCCATTAATCATGTGTAATGTTGGAGTACAGCAATCCCACGTTATGTTAGTTCTGAATAACATGTTTCTGAAGACCTTTTCCTTTCACTGTATTTCATGTGCTTAACAGAGAAGACAGCTTTATTTTCCATTATTCTCATTAACCACATGTTTCATCTAAAAAGTCAATAATAAACTATGCAAAAAAGCACCTTGATAAAATATGGTGGCACAAACTTATAAAATTTCAGAATTTTAGGAATGCATGAGAAATCATAAGGAAATCCTCACCTTGAGTTTAAATTTTAAATAAACAATGGCTGTGTTTTCTTACTTGGGTAAATCATGCATTGAAAAACCATTAATTTAACCAATGGATCCAGAAACATTGCTAGGTTTGGTGAAGTAGACAAAGATAAACATACAATTTCTTTACTTATAGAACTTTCAGTCTAGGAAGGTAGATTTTTAAAATGTGTATATGTTACATGTTAAAGTAATAACTATAAACAAATGTTTTTTTCAGTTATAAAGTATGTTATGTTCTTTCAATTTGCATCAGTCATCCACCATATAATCTTTAAACTGTACTCCTTATGCAAAATGGAAAACATTCTGAATTAATTAAAATTTATAAGCAGAGGTAGGAAAATACAAGCACATAGAAAGAAGAAAGTGGATGAAACAAAATATTGTGACATAAAACACCCATCACAAATTTCAAATGTAGACAGTTGCATAGTTAAGAACCTTTGATTAATTTCTTTTGATTAGTGTAGCTTTTTTTTTTACAATAAAGTATACAAAGAATTCTATAATCTTTTATGACATCTTTACAGGTTAAGAACTGGGATCTGCTGAAAACTAGAACACCCCCTCAGAGAAAACACACACACATACACATGCACACTCACAAAGACTTTGTCAGTCCTCTTTCAAAATTATTTCAGTTCTAAAATCAGGGACAAGATGAAATAGGACTTACCAGTGTAACACAAATGTACAAAGAGAACTCAAAATGACACAAGTGTGCACCTTCCATATTTTGATAAGATCCCATGTTATATGGTTGTGTGTGCAACTACCTCAATAGATAAGATGACAGAATTCTGATCAGGTCCTCTTTTATTGCTCCACTTTTCCTAGTGAGATAGGAAGCAATATAATCAGTTGATTTCAATGAGATGGACTGGGAGGCAGAATTTAAGGTCAGGAAGAATGTAGAAGGTATGAAATAGTCCCCCAGGAGAGAGGTAGAGTGAATAATGAGTACACAAAGTAAGATTTGAGGACAGCAGTAAGGGCACACTTGAGATTTCCAGATTACATTAGAGATACACTTAAGTAGTTATCCTGATTATAACCAACAGATCACTTCATAATGTGTAAAATACTGAATCACTATGCTGTGAACCTAAAACTAATATAATATTATATTCCAATTATGCTTCAATTTTTAAAAAGTTTGAAAAAGTATAAAAGACATTTGGGACCATTATGGAAATTTAAATGTTTAATAATACTGAGAAATCTAAAACCAATTATAATCAACAGTGGGCATAGTTATATATTATACCTCAGTCAAGTTCTGCTACAGAGATTTTGATGCTTATTAGGCAGAAATTTATATTTAACCAGGGTTACTTTGTCACATGAGCACCACAATGTGAACAAAGAAATGGAGTTGAAGAGAATATGAAAGGCAGTCATAAAAGATGGTTGACCATGGAATTTCAACTTTCAAAAAGGTGAAGAGAATATATGAAGTTGAAGCTAAAGTACTGTTGGTAGAATTAGTGGACCACGGGTATTCATGAAATGAAAAGAAAGAGGAACTCTTCAGAGTGAGAAAGCTGGAGAAAATATGCTTAAAATATAGGAGGCAATAGCCCACAAGTGGAATGCATGAAGTTGTGATTATGGACAGTGCATTGCCATTGATTAAGACACAGGTTTTGGGTATTACCATGAAGTCATTGGCCCTGGCAGGATGGAGGACAAGGTCATAGGGAGAGATAAATTCAAGGTGCTGAGCATCCAGACTCTTAGAGGGCCTTCCACATATAGAATGGAAATCACCAAGATTTAGGTAAAAATAGACTTAAATATATTATAGTGAGTTAAAGTCATTAAGGATTGAGATGGTATGGTTTCCATAATCAGAAGACGTAAGATTCAAGGCAACATGCTTTTGTATAAGTTGAATGCAGGATGTTTTGAAAGTGACTTTCAGAAGGAGAGCACTTCTTAAATCAGTGTTATTGGAGTTGTGACAAAAAGCTTTATTAATCTACATTAGACCTCATTAAAGTAAACTTACAAAAATAGTCAGTGACTGTTGTGGGTTGAATTGTATCTACCCAAATGATAGGTGAAATCCTAACCCCCGTACCAGTCAAGGTAAACTAATTTGGAAATAGGGTCCTTGTAGATGTAATTGTGTTAGGCAAAGTCACTAGGGTAGGCTGTAAGCCAGTATGACTGGTGACCTTATAAGATGAGACACAGGCATATAGACACATACGGAGAGGTCCACACAATTACAGAGGCAGAGACTGGAATGATGCATCCACAAACCAAAGGATGCCACATTTGCTGCCAACCATCAGAAGCTTAAAAGAGGCAAGGGAAGATTCCTCTCTACAGCATTCAGAGGGAGCATGGCCCTGCCTACACCTCAACTTCTGACTTCTCACCTCCAGAATTATGAATAAGTATCTATTGTCTTAAGCTACTCAGTTTGTGGCAATTTTTTACTGAAACTAATACAGTGCTGGTGTTCTCAGGAATAAATCTTTTTTTTTTTTTTTTTTTTTTTTTTTTTTTTTGTCAGAGCAAGAAGCTAAAGCTAAGAGATAGTATTGTGATTTTGGTGATTACTGGACTATATTCCAAAGGGCAAAGAGGAAGGATGTCAGGAGAAGACGTGGAACTTCTCTCACTAGGTATATTGACTATAATGTTTTAAAATATGTTCTCATGTCACAAAGATACATATTATCTAAAAATTATAAAAGGAAAAGTTTAGAAATTGAATATAGTTATTGTTTGAGTCTCCTAGCATTGTGAATAGAATCTGTCTGCCATTTTTAAATCTGTTAAAGTCTAGAAGAATATAATCGTTTTTCTTTCAATAGATTTCCAAAACCACAATGTACTTATTTCTTTGTGAACAATCAACCAATTTCAAGGAGATTGTCCACATGTAAAACAAACAAAAACACCTACCAGAAATGGAATGCAACTAATACACACATTTCATTTTGCCATAGATAATTCTTGACATTCTTTTTTTAGTAAATTTATTGGAGAAAACAAACAATATTTAATTTCATTGTAATTCCCAAAGACAGATGGTAATAAAAATCTGTCCATCTTCCTGTGCTCATTATATGTTAAATTCATCTAAGGGAGATAATGCTGTTGTTAGTTCAAATAACTTGAATATAAACTAAACATTTCTTTTCTAGCAAAGGTTAAATCATCAAGGCAAATATTAAAAAATTAAGAACTATGTCTCTAGGGTTACAATGCTTCTTTGGCACACGCTGAAAAAAATATTTTTGCTGCTTAAATGAAGCGAAGGTTCTAGTTACCATATTTATAGAAATATAAGTCATGCAGTAGTCTCTTCCACCATGTAAAGTGTGTTATGCTTTGGAACAATTTTTGTAACTGCCATCATTAACATTTATTCGAAAGGTGATAGATGTTGGGATTGTAATGATATGTTCTAGGCTTCAATGTAGTAATGTAAGTTCTCTTTTGCACTTAATCTAAGTATATAGATATAGACTCATGTAGAGTAGACTCAGTAGGTGATGTGAAAGCTCTTTAAAAAATATGCAAATGAACTACACTGCTCCTTGAGATTTGATCTCCTCTCTTTCCCTTCTATAGCATTTCCTATTGATACATTGTCCGTCATCCCCTGATCCTCAGTTTTGTTCCCCTACAGTGAAGAATTCCCATTCCCAACACCTGTGACACTCTCAGTGAGGACTTCATCTGTAGAGATATGCTTAGACCAAGCACAGGCCAGGTGAGAAGTGCTCTGGAGTTAAGCTCCTCACCCAATAACAGATAGGAATTGGTGAGTAAAGTACGTTAACTCTCTTGCTCCTTGAGAGATAAAAACCTGAGCTGTGCTCCACACAGTATCCCAAAGATCTCAGTAGTACTGAGCACCAATTCCCTACAGTAGTAATTTTCTCATAACACACCCTGGCTTCCTTCCTTTCCATGTCTCTCCTCCATTACTCAAACTACACTACTTGAACTCATTCTTGTTTTAAGGTATTTTTCTGGGGGATTCCAAACCGTAAAACCTAGTAAACAACATCAACACTGATATTCGCACCCCTTGTTAAAACTTCATCTAACTGCATTTTCTACTTCCATCATGTTTCTTTTATTCTCAAAAAAAAAAAAATCTTGATCTAAGTTCATCCACCTTATGTCCAATTGTTTCATTCTTTTTTACATCAGAATTCCTTGAAAATATTGTTTGTGTCTGGTTCCTCGTCTCCTTTTCTCTCTTAATTCCACCTCCTTCAAGACTTTGCCCACATTACTACACTTTACCTGCTCTTCTCAAGAACACATATAATCTCTGTACTGCTTAATTTAATGGGCGATTTTCTGGTTTTAGTTTTTTGCTCTAATCGATACAGCACACTTGTATTTTTATGTTGGATAACAGCTACCCCAAAACAGCAATTCTTAATCCCTGAAGCCTATTAATGCTAACATGTAGGGAAACAAAAAGTCTTTATGGAGGTGATCAGGTCATTATTATTCTGGATTTTCCAGGTGGGTCCTAAATTCAGCCATGGATAGCCTTATTAAAGGGAAGCAAAGGGCTATTTGGTACATGTAGAAAAGGTGACATGGGTATGGAAGCGGACACAAGGAAAGGAACAAACCATAGTGGAAGCTGTCAGAGGAAGGAAGAATCCCCCCCAGAGCCTCCGAAGAAATGTGGCCCAGCGAAACTTGGTGTCGAACCTCTGATCTCCCCAACTGAAAGAGTACATTTCTATTGTTTTATACCTTCAAGTTTATGGCAATTTGTTTTGGCAGCAACATAAAACTGATGCAATGCCCACCTTGAAAATCATGCCTTCTTAATAACTTTGTGAATTTCTCATATGAGAAATAATGTTGGGCTATTCCAGTTTTCCATTTTTGATCCTCTTCTCTTGCCTAGCTAAACAATTTCCTTTTATGTGTTCATAAAATTTTGTGTTTAAATACTATCTATGTGCTGATAATTGTAAACTTTTCTTCCAGACCAGACTGCTGTTTTGAGTTGCAAAACCATTGAACCAATTGATATCACAGATATCCATCAACGTCCACAACCAAACTCCAGATCTTTCTTCCTTTAACGCTCTTCATCCTCCTTCATCTGAAGTTTTCCCTTTCACTCGGTGGCAATTCCATTCTCATTCTTGTTTAAGTACAAAACTTTGGAGTCATTCGATTTTTCTCTTTTTCAGAAACATGAGTAACATAACTGCAAATGTTATTGGCACTACCATGCAAATATACCTAACCTCTAATCTAAACTCTAACTGCTCATCATTCTGATTGTCTTGGTCTAAGACAACAGAAAACTTTCCTTGATTATCACAGGACCCTCCTTATTCTTCCCTTAGTGTCTAGAGTGAAACTATGAAATTGTGAGCCAGTTGATAGATCTGCCTAACATCCCCAGTGATTTCCTATCTTACACAGAGAAGCAGCCAAAGTCACTGTAATGGACTATAGATCCTACTTTTTTTTGAGAGAGAGAAAGAGGGGAGAGGGCACAAGAGAGAGAACATGCAGGGGAGAGACAGAGGGAGAGGGGGAGACAGAATCTTAAGTAGGCTCCATGTCCAGCGTGGAGCCTAATGCAGAGCTCAAGCTCTCCACGATGAGATGGAAATCAAGAGTCAGACAACTGAGTCACTGAGGCAAGCCCCCCTACAGATCCTACTTGATTGGCTTCCTATTACCTCTCAAACTTCACCTCCTACTACTTTCCTCCTGATTACTTCAACCACCTTGGCCACCTTAATAAACTTGGAAGAATTCAAGAGTAGTCCTTTCTGAGGCCCTTTGCTTGGGCTGTTCCCTTTGTCAAGAAGGTTCTTCTGGATATTCACCTGGCTAACATTCTGTTTTCCTTCAAATCCTTGCTTAAATGTGATCTTTTAATGAAATCTATCTTTTCTATCTTACTTAAAATGAAATGACAACCAGCTTCTCATCTTATCTCCCCATCCCAGCATTCCTGATGTAATTAACCCTCAAGTTTTCCAAAATATTTATTATTTTAAACATACTATATTATTGGGGTGCCTGGGTGGCTCAGTTGGTTAAGCATCTGACTTCAGCTCAGGTCATGATCTCATGGTTCACCACTCCAGGCGCCGCATCAGGTTGGGTGCTGACAGCTCAGAGCTTGGAGCCTGCTTCAGATTCTGTTTCTCCCTCTCTCTCTGCTCCTCCCCCGCTCATACTCTGTCTCTCTCAAAAATAAATAAACATTGAAAACATTTAAACGTACTATATTATTTATTCATTATATATATTCTTTATTTTCTCCTTGCACAGCAGAATATGCATGAGTCAATGACGTATATGTAGTATTTTCTCTTTTGGTCACTGATGTACCTATATCCCTAGCATAGTGCCTTCACAGAATAGGCACATGAGAGATATTTGACTGAATGAAGATATTGATTGAAGCAGTGAACAAAGACCAGCTATTAACATTTCCATTCCTATTTATCATGAATAGAGGAATTTTAGTCTATTCCTAGAGTATAAGAAACACTTTTATTTATATTTCTACTACTTTTATTGTTAAAACTATAAAAGTTGAAGACTTAAGGCACTGTTTGATGGACTTAAAAGTCATCAGAAAAATATACCTAAATATGCACAGACACGGGATTAAGTTATTAAACATTCATCCAGCCAGAGGCTTAATTATCTGGATTTATGGTCTGAAACAGATCTCTGAGTCTTTGGTTCTCATTTTTTAATGAAAATGTTCAGTCTTCTCATCTCTCCCACCTCCTTTATATTGTTAAGCTGGTTTAACAGAAAGGTGTAATCTCAAAATAAGTTATAAGTTTGAACCATATCTGGAGTATCTAACACAGTTCATTGGACTTAGGGGATCCAATATCAAGTAATGAATTGTGCTGTTATTACTAATTGCCACAATGAATGATGTACACTATTACTTACATTATTTTCTGTATCAGGACATAAAAATCTTCACTTGCCCAGGAGAAAAGATACATAAAGCCCACTGGGTATAAGAATGAAAAGGTAATTTGTAAAGACCATTGTAATGAAGAGTTCATACCCTTTGAAATGGGTGCAGGTACTTTACACTTGAATGCTTTCTTAGCAGAAAAATGGGTATTCACGTTGATAAAATGTGGGACAATATTTTATCTGTTTACTTAAAAATATTGCTTGGCTTACAACTATCCAAGTAAAACCAAACTCATATGTGAAATTGATTTGGTCTTCAGGCTACTAATTTGTTACTGTATTATTCCAACATCCCCAGGTAAATGATAACCTACTAGTTGCATTTTTCTAGATTAGCAAACATGTAATAAGATTAAAAGGGGGCTAAAATGATTTGTAATCTGTTACAGCCTATTCCACTACTCCCTTTCCCACATCTTCAGTAACAAATACATTTAATAAGAAGGTGACAAGGGGAGCAATTGCTTGATAACTTATGACAATGGATTTTATTCCTCTATGTTTTGATTCGAAGAAAGCACCTGTTCACATACCTGAGTTCACAATCTGGGTGCAGGTGTACATAAGGATACTTGCTTCATTTTCATTCTAAAACACCCACATCAAATCACAACAAAAGGAAAACATAAAACAAACCCCACAAAAGTTATTTGTCTCAGGCAGGTGGTTTCATCTACTGCTTCAAGATATCAAAGGGACAATATGAAGCACAATCCTTGTCTTCCTGATTGTATTATGCAGGTTATAATAATACCAAAAACAGCACTGAGAAAGAAGCACCCTAGCACAATAAATATTTTATGTCTCTCACAGGACAAAACATGCACCTTGGTGCAGAGGAACAAAGGTACTCTGCAATGTTCCTTAGCTGAATCACTATCCCCTTTCCAGAATGTTGCCAATTATCACAGCATGAGTAGACATAGAAGAACAGCCCATTGTTCAAAATTAGTCACTTGGCCATGCATAACTTCAAGGGGGCCATGCTTGACTTCAACATATGACCTATACGTTGGGCTGTAGATGGACCGCTTGGTGAAAAGTACTCTACGCCTCACTGGATTCCAGTTATTTTTTACACTAAATTTCTTCCTTTTAAAATATTTCTGTGCTCAGTGAAGTACATTGACCTGATAACAACAAAAATTTCTCAGAATATCATATTGACTGTAAAGGTCTTATCATTCTTAAATATCAAGTTATAATTGCAAGTTTCCATATTCTAAATGATTCAATATTCATAGGAAGTGTATTTTTGTTCTGTTAATTCTTCAAATGTTATCTAGCTGAGTGGTGTCTTTAGTACATATGTACCTGAACTCACATAATGCAATGCTCCAAGAATCTTAAAGCCATGGAGAAATTCTATAGAAACAATTATTTTATAATAACTAGTGCCTTGTCTATGAATTATATGAATATGTATACATGAGTGTGTTTGATTTAAGTATGTATGTGTGACATTCTATCTTGCCATTTAAATTGAAAGTAGCATATTGCTTAATATAATTATTTAGAACTATCTTAAATGTTTTAGTTAAAATATGTCTTAAATTTTAGTTTAATTTATGTTAGAAAATTATATTCTGAGAATCTGTTTTTGTGAATCACAGCTAATGATATTTTCTGGCTAAGAATATGAAAAACTATGAGCATATCATAAAATTTCAAAGTTAGAGTTCTAAAGTATGAATGGTGAAATATAGTTCAAAACACCATTAAATCATCTTTAGGTTTTTAATACAAAAGAATGGATGCATAGAAGGAAACGTGATAGACTATGACCTTTAAGGTAATGAATTGATAAAAATAATATTAACAAAAATAAGAAGGAGGAGAAGGAGTAATAAGGAAAAGGAAGAGACCAAAAAGGAGAAGGAGGAGGAAAAGGAAGAGGAGGAAGAAAAGGAGGAGGAAGAGGTGGAGAGAAACACATTTAATAGGTGAGTTAAAATTCCTTTTGTGATTTGTTCATTTACCAACCTCTAATATGCAACTTGGAAACAGGAAGTGTTAACATTTCTTGGGGGACCTAAATAAACAAGGAATTATATAAAAAATGTACAGGACAATTAACATAGTAGCAACACCCCTAAAAGTGGATACGGTCCATGACTTTCACAATTTTATCTACTGAACATCTTTCCAACTAAGTTAATTCAAATGTTAGTTATACGCAGTTAACTTCATTCACAGGTGGTTATGTAAATTAGCAGAATTTGCATGGACAGTGTTTCCTGTCTATGAAATGTGAGGGGCAAAAATTTCTCTCCTAAGCTGTGTCCAAATCCATAAATCTCCTTCTGCTCTCCCTTAGTTAGTCAGATCATCCACCAAATCAAAAAATCACCCTAGATATACTATATTGACCCATGTACCTCTTCACTAATAATCCATTAGGCCAATAAATATTTATTACACAACTATTTTTGGAGAATACTCTATGAAATGTGATACCAAACAAGATTGGTACATCCTGCCAAATAAATAGATGTGCCATCTGCTTTCTGAAACCTATATTTTGATGTTCACAGAAGAGAAAAAAATATTCAAGTGAGACAAACCCTCTCTGGGCAAATTAAGAGCACTGTATCTGATGGTCAATTATCTTGTTCATTTATTCACATCACACAATTCATTACATACTAAGCATGTGCCAGGGACTGTGTTCATCCTAAGAATGTAAAAATTAAAATGTATCTCTCACATTCTGCTCTCAAGAAAAGTTTAGTGTTTGGCTTAAAACAAATGTAATAAAATAATGTAGTTAATGCAATGAAGATGTTTTCTTTTAATTTTTTTAATGTTTATTTATTTTTCAGAGAAAGCGTTAGCTGGGGAGGGGCAAAGAGAGAGGGAGACACAGAATCTGAAGCAGACTTCAGGCCCTGCACTGTCCGTATACAGCCTAATGTGGGGCCCTAACTCACGCATCATGAGATCATGACCTGAGCGGAAGGTGTATGCTTAATCGACTAAGCCACCCAGGCATGACCCTGAAGATGTTTATTTAATACAGTGAGGCCACAGGAAAAAGAA
The DNA here is from genome assembly GCF_028749965.1 of Puma concolor. Taxonomy (NCBI): domain Eukaryota; kingdom Metazoa; phylum Chordata; class Mammalia; order Carnivora; family Felidae; genus Puma; species Puma concolor. The sequence goes on from NC_141667.1 coordinate 179,995,351, forward strand.
TTCCTATGTTAGTGAGGGGGTTAAAAAAACACAAAAACAAAACAAAACAAAAAACTTCATAAAGATGATAGCACTGGATTAAGACTTATAAATAAAAGGGACAGATTTATAGGCAAATTAAACAATACATACTGAACATAAAAAAGCCTAGTAAGTAAGTTCAGAAAGGAAGCCATCACCTACATTTTGAAAATAAAATTAATGGGAGAAGAGGTAATTGCAGGAGATAGGAGCAAGATCCTGAACGTTTTCTATGCAAAAGCTAAGATACTGGGTAATCTTGGTACATGGAAGAGGAAAGATTTGACATTCCCCTTAAAATTCTTCTCTAGTGATTTGATTCTTGATATTAACATTGTCTGAGACAGATTGAGCTCCTAAGGGCAAAAGTGTTTAGTTTAAGAATTCAGTGTTATGGAGGGGCGCCTGGGTGGCTTAGTTGGTTGAGTGTCCGACTTCTGCTCAGGTCATGATCTCACAGCTGTGAGTTTGAACCCCACATAGGGCTCCGTGCTGACAGCTCAGAGCCTGGAACCTGCCTCGGATTCTGTGTCTCCCTCTCTCTCTGCCCCTAACCCACTCACATTCTGTCTCTGTCTCTCTCAAAAATAAATAAACATTAAAATTTTTTTAAAAAGAATTCAGTGTTATGGAATAGTAGCAGGGGTACAGTAAATCATTACATATATGGGTGTGTAACTACAAGATGAATTGTGAGCTGAAGACTAAAATTGAGATCTCAGCTTATTTGTGGTAAGTGAATAAATCATCATTGGTGAGAACAATTAGAGAAAGTATACAGGTAGTCTTTCTTCATCTATATTTTTTAAAGCTTTATTGAGATATAAACCACATACAATAAACTGTACTTACTCAAGTGTAAAATTTTATGTATTTTGACATATGTATCACAGGTACATGAGTGAAACCATTACCATAATAAAGAAAATAGAATGCATCTATCAACCTCAAAAGATTCTTTGTGAGCCTTTGTAATTCTTCCCACCATGCCCGTTAGACTCCCTCCTCTCCATCTCCAGGGAGCCAACAATTTGCTTTCTGTCACTATCCATTAATGTGTATTTTCTAGAATGTTATACAAGTGGAGCCAAATAGAATGTGCTCCATTTTGTCTGGCTTCTTTAATTCAGCATAATTATTTGAGTCTTCCATTTTGTAACTTACATCAATACTTCATTTTTTTTATTCATTGAAACATCACTCCATTGCATGGATATACAATTATCTATTCAACTGTTGATGGGCTTTGTAGTTGTAGACTATTTCAAATAAAGCTCCAAATAGTATTAATGTGCAAATATTTTAATGGACATATGTTTCCATTTCTTTTGTATAAATTCCTGGGAGTGGAATGGATGGATCATGGAGTAGGAACTTTATAAAGGTAAGTTAAGTAAGTGTAGTGTTGGTGTAAACATAAATAAATAGTCTAGAAATAAGTAAAAAGACCCCCTGATTTTTAACAACTAATTTTTCACAAAAGTACAAAGCCAGTTTTCATGCAGAGAAGACAGTATTTTTAACAAATGGCTCTGGACAAATTATATATCCCATATATTTTAAAAAAATATTTTCTCTATGCCTTGCACTATGTTAAAAAAAAAAAAAGAGAGAGAAGAAGAAAGCAACTCAAATGGATACAAAACCTAACCATAAAACCTGAAATTATTAAATTCAGAGAAGAAAACTGAATGGACCAAAACATTTTACCTTGCCATTAGGAAGATATATTAAATATAAAGGTAAAAAAAAAAACACAGTATAAAAGAACCAAGTGATAAATTTGACATCATCAAAATTAAAACTTTTGCTCTTCTAAAGATAATGTTGAATGAAAACAAAAGACAGATGAGGAAAACATCTGCAAACCATTTTTCAGATTAAGACCTTTATCCATAACATATAAAAAATCCCTAAAACTCAATAAAAGAATATTTCTCAATAGAAAATGTGCAGTATTTGAACAGATACTTCAATATAGAAGATGTGATCACTCGGGTCATATTCAGAAGGGGAGAGGCTCTGCAGGTGTGAAGGCAGATGGCATATGGGAAATACCTTCACTTTCCCCTCAATTATTTTAGGAACCTGAAATTTCTCTAAAAATAAAAAGAAAATGATATGATGCCAAAAAAAGCACAAGAGAAGGTTCTGCTGATAAAAGAATGGATAAAAAAGATGTGGTATATTTATACAATGGAATATTACTAAGCCTTAAAAAAGAGTGAGATCTTGCCATTTGTGACAAGGCTGTCCCTACAGTGTATTATGCTAAGTAAAATAATTCAGAGAAAGACAAATACCATATAATTTTACATTTATGTGGAATCTGGAAAACAAAACAAAACAACAAACAAACAACACAGGAACAGACTCAGACACAGGAAATTGTTGGTTACAAACCAGGGGAGAGATGGGGGCGGGGGCAGGGCGAAATAGGTAAAGGGGATTAAGAGGTAAAAATTTCCAATTATAAAATATGTAAGTCATGGGGGTGTAATGTACAGCATAGAGAATATAGTCAATAATAAGTTATAGTCAATAATAAGGTTGTATTCTGACAAATGGTATTTAGACATCATGTTGACCATTTTATAATGTATAAAAATATTAAATTACTCTGAAACTAATGTTATTAAATGTCAATTATACTTCAACAAAAATGCTGAAAACCATTGTCATTGAGGAAATGGAAATTAAAAGCAAAAATGTGATACTACTACACAGCTATTTAAAAGCTTGAAAATAACAACTGCTGGTAAGGCTGTGGAGGAACTTCTACTCTCCTACACTAGAGATAAAAAATGTAAAATGGTACAACCAACTTTGGAAAGAGGTTTGGCAGTTTCCATTTTTTTAAAATCATAATCGGCCTTGATGAAGTGAAATGTTTTTGGCATGTTTAACAAAATTTACTTTTCAATGGGATGGAATTATGTGATTAAAAATATGAAAATAATGATTCAAGCTCTGCTTGGCTTGCAAACTTCCTGTAACTCTTTTGTGATATGGCCCAATTATTAAGAGAAAGCATTCCTCACTCATGTAAAGACAGAAGTATACAAGAGTGTTTTTTGGGGTGAGGAAAAAAATGGTGTATGGCATTCCAAGTATCTGATTATATTAAATGATAGTTAACTGAAATTTTAAGTACACACTACAAAGTTACCTTACGTGGGTTGAAGTGTCAATTCCAGACTTCCCAAACTCAGGGCCCTTAGTCAAGTTTCTGAATACCTTTGTGCTCCAGTCTCATCATTGCAAAATAAGGAAATAGTGTAACCTAGCTCACTGGTATATTTGAAAGATGAAATGATTTAATACACAGAAATGTTTATACACGTTCTTTCCTATACTATAAAGCTTCAGCAGATAATAGTGCTTATGATTTCTGATAGATAGAAGTCATTCAGACACTAATTTGATTTATCGGTTATTTCCTAGACTGTAACAACATTGGGGCATTAGTCCACCTGAGCTGCCATTAACAACGAACAGCAGACTGGGTGGCTTCAACAACAAATTTATTTCTCAGGGCTCCTGGTGGCTCAGTCGGTTAAGTGTCCAGCCTCAGCTCAGGTCATCATCCCACAGTCCGTGAGTTCGAGCCCCATGTTGGGCTCTGTACTGACAGCTCAGAGCCTGGAGCTGCTTCAGATTCTGTGTCTCCCTCTCTTTCTGCCCCTCCCCCACTCATGCTCTGTCTCTCTCTGTCTCAAAAATAAACAAAAACATTTAAAAAAATTAAAAAAAACAAAATTATTTCTCACAATTCTGGAGGGTTCTAAGGAGTAACAAACTTCACATTTTTCTATAATGTTTTGAGATTTATTTTGCTTAATTTTTCAAAAAATATTTTCATGTTTATTTTTGAGACAGAGGGAGACAGAGCATGAGTGGGGGAGGGGCAGAGAGCAAGGGAGACACAGAATCTGAAGCAGGCTCTAGACTCTGAGCTGTTAGCACAGAGCCTGATGCTGGAATCAAACTCATTAACCGCGAGATCATGACCTGAGCAGAAGTTGGACGCTCAACCGATGGAGCCACCCAGGTGTCCCTAATTTGTTTAATGTTAACCCTATTATGCCTTATGCATTTTTTGGTCAATTTTTTGATCTTTGTCAAGCAGATGTCCTTTCACATACCATGAACCTATTTTCATTACTATTTTTATTAAAACAGATCTTATTGAAATCCATCTTCTTTTTTTAATTTTTATTTATTTTTCAACGTTTATTTATTTTTGGGACAGAGAGAGACAGAGCATGAACGGGGGAGGGGCAGAGAGAGAGGGAGACACAGAATCGGAAACAGGCTCCAGGCTCTGAGCCATCAGCCCAGAGCCTGACGCGGGGCTCGAACCCACGGACCGCGAGATCGTGACCTGGCTGAAGTCGGACGCTTAACCGACTGCGCCACCCAGGCGCCCCAATTTTTATTTATTTTTGAGAGAGAGCAAGAGGAAGCAGGTGAGGGGCAGAGAGAGGGAGACACAGAATCTGAAGCAGGCTCTGGTCTCAAGACCTGCACAGAGCCAGGTGCTGGGCTCAAACTCATAAACCATGAGATCATGACCTAAGCGGAAGTCAGATGTTCTACCAACTGAGCTACCCAGATGCCCCAAAACCCATCTATATTGTCATTTTTTAAGGTTTCCTCAGTGAAAAACATATTGTCTAAATTGTGCTTATTAATACCAACAGTAAGTTTAAGAAAGTAAAAGAATACATCAAATTTTCCATAAATATTTTATGTCTCTGGAATTTCAGATTCAGTTTGCATATATAGGTGGTAATTATGAACATGGAAGTAGAAGTAATATATATTACAACCGTGATGGAAAAATATGATAAATATGATAAATATTCTACTTAAATGATATTTAAGTCACAAAAAGTGAGGGGCAAAAACCAAAAAAGTAATCCTAACTATTATGTATTAAGACTCTCAAATGTTCTACTTCAAGCTAGAGACATAATTTTTTTTTCAAAACTTGTACTGTTTTTACTACATTTTAAAACCAAGGAAACAATAACTTTAGAACCAGAAATATATTTCTAAAATTATGTCCATATAATTATCAAATCTTAATGAAATTATAAGAAAAAAAAAGACAACAGAAAATTGTGTATCTCGGTAGTGTATACAATCATGTGGAACAAGGTATCAAACTATGGTTTTCATTTTTAATGATCATCTTAAGAAGCATACATTTTATTACACTTGGTACCCAAACAAGTTAATTCTTGTGAATTTCACGACAACTTTGTGTAGATGTCTGGGATCAATCAGAAAATCAATTAAATTGTAACTAGGGGTGAACAAATGACACACTGAATTTCACTCCCCACCCCTGTGCTTGGGAAATTACACATCAAACGCCAAAATTAATTTGTTATATTTACAAAATATAATTCAAAACAGGATCTGAAAGAAGTTTCCTAGAGTTTGCCATTGTATGTAAATTGTATGCTTAGTATTATTTGAGAAATTAATACTTCATAGGTCACTAGAGAAATGTATGGACTCTAAAACAAATAGAACAAAAAAATAAATAAATTGTGCATTTATCGTGCCCTTTAAATACACCCTTACATATTTAAGGGTAACACTGGATGACAAGGCAAACACACAAACATTTTTTTTTTCCATGGCATGTTTCCATCTTAACTAATTATAGCTATGAAAACCTATTTCCAAAATAGTTTATATTATGAGATTCTGAGTATACATGGATTCTGGGGGGGCATTTATGTTCTTTGAAATTAAATATTATATGAAATGTCCCATAAAATGTCCATTTTTTGTAAAAGTGTTATAAAATATTATGCTATGACTCATCCAGTAATATCATTTTTGTTGTAGTTGTCTACACTGTGGCTATTGTATGGTTATTTAAATTAGCTTCCTAGTAATGAGGTATTTGCATTCTCATAGACATAGTCAAAGGTTGTGGATCAAATTTGGAAAGTGTGTGTCAATGGATCAATGCCAACATATTATATTATTGACTTGATTTGTTTTCTGACCAAATGGTTTAATCTTAGCAACTTGAGTCAATTTATCTCTGCTTATAGCCCCAGCCTCACCCTCTACTTTAGGAAGGCATTTCTTACAGGTTCCACATGAAATTAACAGACATGCTGTGAATAATATTCTTTAACTAAATATAGTCAGAGAAAACTGGGTTCAACAAAGCAGGTTTCTTTACCATCAAATTTCAAATAACTTAATTTGCTGCACTGTGTTATGATACTCATAGAATGAGATTAGTCAGGCATTGCTTCACAAATTTATTAGAAAGTGAATTCTTACTACATGGACTATCTCATAAAACTGGGCAAAATGTGCCTGTTTCATCCCTCAGGTAGTTGACCAATAGGACATTACTGTGGTGTGTCCAGCTCCAAACTTGTGATCCAAGTTTGGTAACTGGTCTCCTCCCTTGTTTCTGAGTTTAAAACTTCACTTTTTCCCATTGTATGGATTTCTGTCTAGAATGCATGTTCAGAAGATCTGATCTTGATAAACTAATAACACCAAGTCATTGGCAAGGGAAGTCTTGCTTTACATTTGTTACTCAGTCTTTTTAAGCAATGTTATGCTCTAACCCCAAAATTGTACAGTTTCTTAATTTCTGATTACAGATTGTGACTTAATTTTATATGTCAACTCGGCTGGGCTAAGGGATGCCTGGAGAGCTGGTAAAACATTATTTCTGGGTGTGTCTGTGAGAGTGTCTCAAGAACAGATTAGTATTCGAATCACTATACTGAGTAAAGAAGATTGTTGTCATTAAAGCAAGTGGACATTATGCAATGCATTGAGGGCCTGAATAGAACAAAAATGCAGAAAAAGAGCAAGTTTACTCTGCTTGAACTGAGAGACCCATCTTTTGCTATCCTTGGACATCTGTATTCCTGGTTCTCAGGTCTTCAGACATAGACACAGACTTACACCATTGGCCTCCAGCTCTCAGACCTTCAGATTTAGATGAGAATTTATACCACTGACTCCCCTGATCTGCAGGCCTTTGGGATTGAACCGGAAACACACCCCTGGCTTTCCTGTGTCTCCGGCTTGCAGACAGCAGATCATGGGGTCTCCAGCCTCCCTAATTGCATGAGCCAATCCCTCAAAATGAGTCTGTTTCCACATACCTATGTAGATACCATTGGTTGTTTCTCTGGAGAACTGGCTAATGCATAGCACTTCCTGTACATGATATATTTTTCAATACTGGCATCTTGACCATCTTCCAAGACAACAATAATTTTGCCAGACACCCTCATCCCACTTGCCTGTAGGGTTTATTACCATACAGTAGATCTCTCCATGGATCTTGTTACCATCTCATATTATTCCATCTCAGGTTTTAAAATTCAAATCTCCAACTCTTTATTATTTTGTGCCCTTCCAGAAATTTCACTCCTCATTCACATCTCATCTCCTCTCTGCCTAATTCTATTAAATCTAGTTCCTTTTTTTAACCACTTCCGTCAACTATCAAAAGGTTCTTGCTTAAAATAAAATAAAATAAAATAAAATAGTACATTGTTGTACTTTCCCCCCCAAATGAGTCATTTATTCCTTCAGTAAACATAAATTGAACAATTTTAACACTCTAGGAGTAATACTATAGGAGCTGAGAATACAGTGATAAAACAAAAGATATTAGTATCTCTGTACTTAGCAGACATTTTAGTGGAGGAAAAGAACAATATAACAACACAAATATAGTATATTAAAAAGTGATATGTTCTAAACAGCAACAATTACATCAACAAAGAGGATACAAAATGTCCCGGAAGCAGGTTAATATTTTAGGTAGGGTGGTCAGGGAGCTCTTCACAAAGGAAGTAACCTTGCATAAAGACTTGAAGGAAGCCAGGGAGCCTCCTGTGCTTATCCAGACGAAAATCAGTGAAAAGGAACAACCTGTGCAGGAGGACTTGTAAATAATGCCTAGTAACTCTCCTCTGACATTTCAGTATAATGATGATAGAAAGGAAATGCAGAAAACTGTCAGAGGAAAAAAAAACAACAACATGGTTTTCTTAGGAAGGAAAAGTCAAATAGACTATATAACTTCTAAAATTCTTCTTTCTGAATTGTCAGTATTACTTTGGGTCGTTTTTGTTTGTCTGGTGTTTCATTTTTGGTTCCACCTAGTTCTTCTCTTTGATGCGCTGGTTTTCTTCAATAGCCATGAGATCCCTGTGAAATATTTTCCCCTGAATTTATGAGCTGACTTTGAGGACAGTATATTGGGTAGTGGGGAAGGGTGTGTTGATGGACCAACTTTATCTCAGGATGAGTAAGGAGGAGTAAGAAGGTGGGTCAGACCCACCTACCTCCATTCCACTGCCAAATAAGGCAAGCTTTTGTCTGGTTTCTATGCTCATCATCCAAGAAAAAATGGCTCCCAGAAATATCAATAAATAATTTTGAGGTATTTTTCTTATTTTATCTCAAAAGCAATAATGCAGATCCAGGTGTGTGTGTGTGTGTGTGTGTGTGTGTGTGTGTGTGTGTCGGGGAGAGGAGGATCATGGGTATGGTGCAGACATTTCACATTTGAAATTTTAAATTTGTAAGGAATTTTTATTTTGGACATCTCTGAAGAGTTTCTCAGGAAGAAGCACTCCTCTAACATCTCCTTTGTGTTTTCTGGGATGTGGCTGCACCCATTCAGTTCTGTCCACTATATCTTTCTATCATCTTTCCCTTTTCCTAATATTTTGTCAAAGGACCATAGATCACTTCCATTCAATCATTGCTAAGACAATTGAAATGCAATCCCCCTCTTTATTTCTGTTATCATTTAGATAAACCTTCAGGGGAAGATCTTTCTGTTGGTAAAGAGGGTTTCCTGATCCTAAACAGTACAGGATGGCCAAATAGAATACTGGAAAGATGTGATTAGTAGCAGTTATTAGTCATATATATTCACTTGAAAGATGTGGCTAGTAGCAGTTATTAGTCACATATACTCACAGCCTGAGGGAGGAGGACACCATGTGCAAGGCAAGGCTACACAAGGTGGGGGAGGGGTGAATTAAGGAACAGCATGAAACAGGGCTCTGAGGGTAGGCCTTGTATTTACAGGGAAAAGGGGCCCTTTCTGGTTCCTACAGGAGAATGTGATTGACTTGTTTGACTACTTCTTGGACTGGAAGGAAGGTTGAGGACCAGATGGGGTACAGGTGGTCCAGCTGACGGAGGACCTGGCTGGGCAGGGAGCCTTTTCTGTAAAGTGGGGGCATATGTGTTGAAAAGAGACTCAGAGGTGAAGGCAGCACATGGAACTAGGGGCCTTGCAACACACAGATGCTCTATTACCTTGGATAGAACCTCATCAACTTTGTTCAACCTGCACAAATTTAGAGCTGAGTTTGCAGCATGTGAGAGGTTGTAGTTTTCATTGTTTTGACTTGACTTACTTATAAGTAAAGCTGCTGTGCTTCCTCTTTGTTTGTTTATATGTATAGCCTTTTTATGCAAAATTACCTGCTTGTGTTCTATTGTGACCAGATCCTTTCTGGTCTAAACTTAAACTTATTTATCTCACCTGTCTATCTTTTTGAATGATTTGTCTCCTATCTTCTGACTGTTTCCGTGTGCCAAGATTTTACCTTTGCCTCTCCCATCTTATCACTCATATTATTCTTGAGTGACCATTTTCTTCATTTCTTGTCCCAATTAGCAAACAGTGCTGTGAATTCCGAGATCTCTACCTCAGCTCTTCACAAACTTATACTCCCCTTTACACTACTTACAATTTTTTTTGTCTCACAGGCTCATCAAAAACAGCGTTTATAAAACTAAAATGACCTTTCTCTCCAAATGGTATTTGTTACTGGGAGTCAGGCTCCTGGTTGAAGGCCTAGGTGTGATTTTTTTCAGGCCTGATCTCAGGCAAAAAGAAGGCTTTACCCACAGGCTTTGGGGGAGCAGCTGTCCTCCCCACACCAGGTCAGGGGTACAGCCCATACACTTCAGTGCCTGAAAAGAGTTGCAGTTGAGGACTCAGGTTCCTCCATTTCCCCCCAGTGTGCATCATGCTCCTCACATATTTGCATTGGTAGCCCAGGTGTCACCATTCATAGGCTTTGGGCAGAGGTTTTCTTGGGGAACCTTTGCTGAAGTATCTTGCAAGGGGAGAAGGGGAAATTTGAACTTGAAACCAGACAGCTTACTCTACTCTGACTCAGTTCCCAGTAATTATCTGCTCTGAGCCTTCCTCCACCTTCTCCCCTTCACCCCAGGGTCACTAAGACTGCCAAAGCCTTTTGTTCGAGCTCCCCCAATGGTGAGAAGACCCCTATGTCTGTGCTGACCCACCTGACACTCCACTGGTGTGCTGCCCCATGGGGAGAAATGGAACAGAATGAGTCAGCGCCTTCTCTGGCTTTAACCTCTTGCTTCTACCCTTGCGGTAAGTGATTAAAGGTTCCCATTTTGGGGCTTAATGGGTTACTTTGACATCTAACAATGCAGCTGGCTCTCTCCCAGATCAGCTGAGCTCCTAACAGTCACCTAGAGTCTTTACTACACTTTGTGCACCGTCATATATTTTCCACCCAAGTTATATATATACCAGGAGATACATTTGACTCTGTCCCAAATGCATACTACCCACTACCTGTCCACTTGGCTTCCTAAATATTGTATATATGAAATACATCATTTCCTCTTAAGCACATCAAGAATGTCTTAATTTAAGCCCAGTCTTCAACTTATACCACCTGGGCCCCTGAAAAGAGATATTGACTGCAGCCAGAATTATCTACAAATCTGTCTTCTATATTGCAGCCATGGTAACAAAAATCAAAATGCAAAACCCACCATTCACCCTTCCACCTACCCAAATCGCTGCATTTGAATAAAGTCTTAACTTATCATTATGCTTTTGACATTTTTACCCTTCCAAACTCACCATTTTCTTCCAATTACTTTATCCTCCAGAAGTACTCAAATTCTTCCATAGCTATAAGGTATTTTTTCAATTATTTATTTCCTTATTTAATTTTACCTCTGTGGCTATACTCAGACTATCCCATTGCTCAGAATATTTAACTGTGTCTTTACCCTAAGAAAATCATTTTATTTTATTTATTTATTTTTTTTTTTAATTTTTTTTTTCAATGTTTATTCATTTTTGGGACAGAGAGAGACAGAGCATGAACGGGGGAGGGGCAGAGAGGGAGGGAGACACAGAATCGGAAACAGGCTCCAGGCTCTGAGCCATCAGCCCAGATCCTGACGCGGGGCTCGAACTCACGGACTGCGAGATCGTGACCTGGCTGAAGTCGGACGCTCAACCGACTGCGCCACCCAGGCGCCCCAAGAAAATCATTTTATATGTCAGGTGCAACAGGAAAACTTCCATCATTTCTCTTGAGTGAAGCAAGCCAGAGTGATCACCAGGCAAGACATTCTTGGTGCAAACTAGAACTTACTGAAGGGAGGATTGTCAGGATCACATGAGGGACGCAGTGTGCACAGGAAGGCGTAGAGAGAGTGGAGTAAATGCCAGCAGCTGCCAGAACGTGAAATGAGCAAGAAATACAGTTTCTCCTGAAGCCTCTGGAGGATATGCAGCTCCACCAACACCTTGAAATTTATTTCAAACTTCTGGTGTCTAGAATTTGGGGGGAATAAATTTCTGTTGTTTTAAGCCAGCATGTTTGTGGTAATTTGCTACAGTGGCAATGGGAATATAATACAGATTTCTTGGCCAAATTCAGCCAAATGCTTGATTTTGTATAGCCAGCCAGCTAATTTTTATACATGAAAATGGTTGAAAAAAATCAAGTGAAGAATAATATTCTGAGACGTATAAAAATAGAATGAAATTCAAATTTCCGTCATAAATTAAGTTTTATCGGAACCCCTCCATGCTCACTCACATATTGTCTATGGCTGCTTTTGCGTTTAGCAATGGAGCTGAGTAGTCGTGGGGAATGTATGGTGTGCAAAGCTGAAGCTATTTGTTATCTGGCACTTAACAGAACATGTTTGTCGTTCCGTGTACTGGATTCTTTTACAATTATCATTTATATCGTCTCCTGCATTAAATTGTGAACTCTTTGTAGAACAGGACTTTACACATAGTCTATGTTAAATAAATATATAAAGACTCAATGAAAATTTTAACTTTTTGCTGTCTCTTAACTATAAAACGTAGTATAACAGCTACGCATGCACCAAAATATCAATGTATTTATTACTTAGCTATAGTTTTTTCCTAATTTTAAGCCCTTGCTATTTTCATTTTTAATAAATGATAGAGATAATTAAGAGTGATGAAATTATTTGAGTAAAATATTTAATATTATCATACCAGAGGGATCAAAATGTTTTTCAATAGATGAATTTCAGGATTATTAAAACTGACACCATGTTCATAATGATAAAGTAAATAAAAATGAAAAATAAATATGGGAAATCTTTAAAAGACAACATCAGTAAGAAAAAGTCATGGTTTCCCATTGTTAAGATATTTATTAAAATTATAAATAAATTGTATTAAAGACCACAATTTTCAATAAAATACTGATTTACATTTGAATTAAGGATATTTGTTAAATATTTAGACTTTCAAATGAGGAAAGGGACATGCTAATTAAAGATAAGAGTATAAAATGTTGGCCAACATACAATATTGTGACTTTATACCTGATGGAAGAGTTTAAAGTCCACATTCTTATGTTATACATGCTTTATGGCTAATTGACTTTTCCTAAATCACAAACTTGTAATTGGTAGTTACTGAAGTACATTTTCTCATACGTCGTGAAACCCTAGAGAACGCTGAGTGAGAAAACTTTCTCCTAAGATAAAGCTCTTTCTGAAGTCGGCACCAAACCAAGCTTTGTACTTTATCAGCTTATGAAGTTTAAAGGTTATGCTAATGCAAAATGCGTATTCATTTTCACAAAAGACTTCTGGAAAGAAAAAAAAAAAAAAGAAAACAACAAACTCTGCTCCATCAGAAGAAATGATGAGGAATTTAAGAACTTTAAATTAATACTGTCTTAGTAGTTCCTGAGTTTAAAATTAACATTGAGCTATTGAGTTATAAGAATAAGTTTATTGTTCATCTGCTCAAAAGGCGAAGCGTGCTGTGCAAAATTCCATAAGGGAATCTGTACTGACTTTTCATTTTTTTAATGTATTACCTCCTTATACAAGAGTACAAAGTCTTTTCTTATTCCTGGAAAATGAATTACATTTACACTTGAGAGGAGCGGGGGACATTTTCTGCCCCTAGACAAGACAATTTACTTGAGAACAATGAGAAGTTGATTTTTTTTTTTTTTTCAGAGAAGTTGACTTTGGATGAATATAACCCAGAGACTAGAAGAGGCACTAGGGGTGGTCCTCTGTTTGTTTCACATGTGGCACTTCCCATTTTCCTTCTTATCCCTGCTCTATCATATTGTATTAACTCACAGTTAATTTATACGAAACCAAGTCGGCGTATTCCTTTCTTAAGAAACAGGTATGATGTAACTTTTATGCTGTTAACCCGCTCTAAAGATACTGTTTATTATAAATAAGGTTACAGCTTGCTGTGGGAACAGACACATAACAAACAGAATAGAAAGCAGTTTTTATGAAAATTATAAATATTTGTAAGTTTTCAAAATGTACACAACTATATAATCCAATGGTTCAACATTACTTAAGTGTTACTGAAAGTGACATCCTGATTCCTATCCCAGCCAGAACAGTTCAAGCTATGTGGTTAGAAATAAGATATATAAAATCCGATCTTCAGATTCTTCACTCCATTTTACAAACTGAAGATACCTCAAGGTATTATGAGAATTAAAGTTAAGTAAACCCTCAGTTCACTGTCATATGAATTCAAGATTTTATTTACAAAGAAAATAATAATCACATGATTATATTTTGTCTTTTTGGGAGGGATAGAAAATTATCAACTTTTTTTTTTTTGCTTACCCTGTTGCACCCTACAGAAAATTATATCACCAAACTCAGATTAAACAAACTCATATACACTCTTCTGTATCTTTAGTAATAATTGTTGATTAATACTGAAAACTGGTTACCAATACTGAATACCAATAGTTGACGCAAAATGTTACACTAAGGATGATAATTTTAACTCAACTGGCTTGGTTTCCCAGGGAGACTAATCATTTTATGAAAGTAAAACTTATGGTGAAAACAAGTTATTTCACAAAAGTGTACCTTTTGTTACTAGCACTGGGAGACAGTTAAAAAGCACAAATTTGAAACTTTCATACTACAAAAAGAAAAATAAAATGAGGTACTCCCCTTTTGGTCAGGGAAAGGCATTTAGCCACTGCTTCCACAGCTGCTGTCCATTATATTGTTATACAGTTTTGATTAAAATATGTGTGGCTATGTGATTGATTTTATGTACAAAATTGAAAATAAAAGTTTGAAAAACATTCCAGACTCAAAGAAAATTTAATATATATGTTTTCTTCAACTTATAAATGTTTTTAATATGTGAATTCCCAAAGCCATTTTTGGAAACACATTGGATTAACCATCTGATGGACAATTCTCATTATCTTCTCAAATATTTTTCTCTCAAATCTATTTTGATGTAAGAATTAAGCTCATAAATTCCTCTAGGTAGGCATCTAAGTACTTGTCATCTTTTTGTTCTACAATTAACACTACTTTCTACCGAAGTGAAACATATCTACAAGCAATGAATATTATTAAGGAATTTTAATAATTAACATACAATTTAGCTATAAAAAGGTTTAGCAATTGTCATTTTAAAAGCTTTGCTGCCAACTGTAATCTACTTACATAAAAGTTTTCCCAACTTTGGCACCTGATACAATCGATCATATTAAATCTGTAACAAGTTGGCTTTTTCAAATTATCTATTGTATCATTTTAAAAATTTTTTTTAACGTTTATTGATTTTTGAGACAGAGAGAGACAGAGCATGAACGGGGGAGGGGCAGAGAGAGGGAGACACAGAATCTGAAACAGGATACAGGCTCCGAGCTGTCAGCACAGGGCCCGACGCGGGGCTGGAACTCACGGACCGCGAGATCATGACCTCAGCGAAGTCAGACGCTTAACAGACTGAGCCACCAAGGCGCCCCAGTATTGTTATCGCTTTTAAGAAAGTCATACTGGAATGCAAGTAATGAATAAGGCCCACAGCAGTTTCTCTACAAGGATAGCTATTGTCAATGCCCTTCAGTCAAAGACCATGTGGAGCACTTAACACAATTCGGGTTAATTACTCTCTGCTGTAAGGGTGAATGCTTTCTAGAGGGAACTGCCTGGCCTCTTGGGAACAGGGTCTTAGGAGGACACTATTACAGGATTTGGAATCTGTTTGGTTGATTTATGGGACGGTCTAAGAAATCAGGAATTCATTTGAGATTGGATGATGTCGGAAAGCAGTCACAATTTTATGATTGGGTAAAAAAGTAGCTGTCAGTTGTTTAGTGAGAGAGTGGGATATTTGCTATTCTGTGGCTTGCACAGTGACCTACCTAGTTTTGTTGCCTACACACACACACACACACACACACACACACACACACACATACACACACACACACACACACACACACACACACACACATATATATATATATATATATATATATAATGTGGCCTTGTTTGTCTCATTTTATCATGGTCTTAGATTCTGTCTGAAATTGGTACTGTGTGAGATTATTATGTGTGATAGAATCATATGGCTTAGTTATGAGGACCAGGTCAGACTCTGATCATCACAAACTGCTCTTTGTTTTTTGTTTTGTTTTGTTTGTTTTGTTTTTCTCTCTCTATGAAGAATACAAGGATAATGATTAAGGAAAATGTCTATAGGAGTAGCTCTGGATAATGTTAAATATTTCCAATATTAATTTTTAATCATCAGATTTTTAAAAAATCAATAATTCCTCCCTCATTCTTCAAATAAGTTGAGAATGCTTTTCAAAAATGATACTTGAGATAAATTAATAAGAGACAGATGTCACTTGAATTAGATTTTCCTGGCAGCAAAGACAGAAAATCAAAGTAAAATCAATTATATTTTTTCATTATATAAGGGAGAGAAATAACCTTCTGCTGGTCATCTTCTGCTTTTCCTTCCAGAACTATTCTTTATCCTTGTCCACCTGCTTCAGTCCCCAGAAGGCAGACTGGATTGTCACTCTCTGCCCTCCAGGTAATATCTGCCAATAGGCATCCCCAGAGAAAGGTCAGGAGGAAAGGAGGGGGGGTGAGATGAGGGTATTTATATATCCACTGTTTTCCCCATATCCTCAATGTGTCCCTGGACCAGGAACACTTCCTAAAGACTGCCTTCCTCGTGTGCTCTTTTTATGAGTTCCTATATCTGCTTCCACCCTTGGTCCCCTTCGGCCTCCATTTTCACCAACTCCAGGGTACTACACCATTATTTGTGGTTTTCCTCTGCTTTGCTTGTTCCTGTGTACTTATTTTGCTCATTAAGCTCTCTTAAAAGTGTTCCATTTTATTTTATTTTATTTTTATTTATATATAAAATTTATTGTCAAATTGGTTTCCATACAACACCCAGTGCTCATCCCAAAAGGTGCCCTCCTCAATACCCATCACCCACCCTCTCCTCCCTCCCACCCCCATCAACCCTTAGTTTGTTCTCAGTTCTCAACAGTCTCTTATGCTTTGGCTCTCTCCCACTCTAACCTCTTTTTTTTTTTTTTTTTTCCTTCCCCTCCCCCATGGGTTCCTGTTAAGTTTCTCAGGATCCACATAAGAGTGAAACCATATGGTATCTGTCTTTCTCTGTATGGCTTATTTCACTTAGCATCACACTCTCCAGTTCCATCCACGTTGCTACAAAAGGCCATATTTCATTTTTTCTCATTGCCACGTAGTATTCCATTGTGTATATAAACCACAATTTCTTTATCCATTCATCAGTTGATGGACATTTAGGCTCTTTCCATAATTTGGCTATTGTTGAGAGTGCTGCTATGAACATTGGGGTACAAGTGCCCCTATGCATCCGTACTCTTGTGTCCCTTGGATAAATTCCTAGCAGTGCTATTGCTGGGTCATAGGGTAGGTCTATTTTTAATTTTCTGAGGAACCTCCACACTGCTTTCCAGAGCGGCTGCACCAATTTGCATTCCCACCAACAGTGCAAGAGGGTTCCCGTTTCTCCACATCCTCTCCAGCATCTATAGTCTCCTGATTTGTTCATTTTGGCCACTCTGACTGGCGTGAGGTGATACCTGAGTGTGGTTTTGATTTGTATTTCCCTGATAAGGAGCGACGCTGAACAACTTTTCATGTGCCTGTTGGCCATCCGGATGTCTTCTTTAGAGAAGTGTCTATTCATGTTTTCTGCCCATTTCGTCACTGGGTTATTTGCTTTTCGGGTGTGGAGTTTGGTGAGCTCTTTATAGATTTTGGATACTAGCCCTTTGTCCGATATGTCATTTGCAAATATCTTTTCCCATTCCGTTGGTTGCCTTTTAGTTTTGTTGGTTGTTTCCTTTGCTGTGCAGAAGCTTTTTATCTTCATAAGGTCCCAGGAATTCACTTTTGCTTTTAATTCCCTTGCCTTTGGGGATGTGTCGAGTAAGAGATTGCTACGGCTGAGGTCAGAGAGGTCTTTTCCTGCTTTCTCCTCTAAGGTTTTGATGGTTTCCTGTCTCACATTCAGGTCCTTTATCCATTTTGAGTTTATTTTTGTGAATGGTGTGAGAAAGTGGTCTAGTTTCAACCTTCTGCATGTTGCTGTCCAGTTCTCCCAGCACCATTTGTTAAAGAGGCGGTCTTTTTTCCATTCGATGTTCTTTCCTGCTTTGTCAAAGATGAGTTGGCCATACGTTTGTGGGTCTAGTTCTGGGGTTTCTATTCTATGCCATTGGTCTATGTGTCTGTTTTTGTGCCAATACCATGCTGTCTTGATGATGACAGCTTTGTAGTAGAGGCTAAAGTCTGGGATTGTGATGCCTCCTGCTTTGGTCTTCTTCTTCAAAATTACTTTGGCTATTCGGGGCCTTTTGTGGTTCCATATGAATTTTAGGATTGCTTGTTCTAGTTTCGAGAAGAATGCTGGTGCAATTTTGATTGGGATTGCATTGAATGTGTAGATAGCTTTGGGTAGTATTGACATTTTGACAATATTTATTCTTCCAATCCATGAGCAGGGAATGTCTTTCCATTTCTTTAAATCTTCTTCAATTACCTTCATAAGCTTTCTATAGTTTTCAGCATACAGATCCTTTACATCTTTGGTTAGATTGATTCCTAGGTATTTTATGCTTCTTGGTGCAATTGTGAATGGGATCAGTTTCTTTATTTGTCTTTCTGTTGCTTCATTGTTAGTGTATAAGAATGCAACTGATTTCTGTACATTGATTTTGTATCCTGCAACTTTGCTGAATTCATGTATCAGTTCTAGCAGACTTTTGGTGGAGTCTATCGGATTTTCCATGTATAATATCATGTCATCTGCAAAAAGCGAAAGCTTGACTTCATCCTTGCCAATTTTGATGCCTTTGATTTCCTTTTGTTGTCTGATTGCTGATGCTAGAACTTCCAGCACTATGTTAAACAACAGCGGTGAGAGTGGGCATCCCTGTCGTGTTCCTGATCTCAGGGAAAAAGCTCTCAGTTTTTCCCCGTTGAGGATGATGTTAGCTGTGGGCTTTTCATAAATGGCTTTTATGATCTTTAAGTATGTTCCTTCTATCCCGACTTTCTCAAGGGTTTTTATTAAGAAACGGTGCTGGATTTTGTCAAAGGCCTTTTCTGCATCGATTGACAGGATCATATGGTTCTTCTCTCTTTTTTTGTTAATGTGATGTATCACGTTGATTGATTTGCAAATGTTGAACCAGCCCTGCATCCCAGGAATGAATCCCACTTGATCATGGTGAATAATTCTTTTTATATGCCGTTGAATTCGATTTGCTAGTATCTTATTGAGAATTTTTGCATCCATATTCATCAGGGATATTGGCCTGTAGTTCTCTTTTTTTACTGGGTCTCTGTCTGGTTTAGGAATCAAAGTAATACTGGCTTCATAGAATGAGTCTGGAAGTTTTCCTTCCCTTTCTATTTCTTGGAATAGCTTGAGAAGGATAGGTATTATCTCTGCTTTAAACGTCTGGTAGAACTCCCCTGGGAAGCCATCTGCTCTTGGACTCTTATTTGTTGGGAGATTTTTGATAACCGATTCAAGTTCTTCGCTGGTGATGGGTCTGTTCAAGCTTTCTACTTCCTCCTGATTGAGTTTTGGAAGAGTGTGGGTGTTCAGGAATTTGTCCATTTCTTCCAGGTTGTCCAATTTGTTGGCATATAATTTTTCATAGTATTCCCTGATAATTGTTTGTATCTCTGAGGGATTGGTTGTAATCATTCCATTTTCATTCATGATTTTATCTATTTGGGTCATCTCCCTTTTCTTTTTGAGAAGCCTGGCTAGAGGTTTGTCAATTTTGTTTATTTTTTCAAAAAACCAACTCTTGGTTTCATTGATCTGCTCTACAGTTTTTTTAGATTCTATATTGTTTATTTCTGCTCTGATCTTTATTGTTTCTCTTCTTCTGCTGGGTTTAGGCTGCCTTTTCTGTTCTGCTTCTATTTCCTTTAGGTGTGCTGTTAGACTTTGTATTTGGGATTTTTCTTGTTTCTTGAGATAGGCCTGGATTGCAATGTATTTTCCTCTCAGGACTGCCTTCGCTGTGTCCCAAAGCGTTTGGATTGTTCGATTTTCATTTTCGTTTGTTTCCATATATTTTTTAATTTCTTCTCTAATTGCCTGGTTGACCCACTCATTCGTTAGTAGGGTGTTCTTTAACCTCCATGCTTTTGGAGGTTTTCCAGACTTTTTTCTGTGGTTGATTTCAAGCTTCATAGCATTGTGGTCTGAAAGTATGCATGGTATGATTTCAATTCTTGTAAACTTATCAAGGGCTGTTTTGTGACCCAGTATATGATCTATCTTGGAGAATGTTCCATGTGCACTCGAGAAGAAAGTATATTCTGTTGCTTTGGGATGCAGAGTTCTAAATATATCTGTCAAGTCCATCTGATCCAATGTCTCATTCAGGGCCCTTGTTTCTTTATTGACCGTGTGTCTAGATGATCTATCCATTTCTGTAAGTGGGGTGTTAAAGTCCCCTGCAATTACCACATTCTTCTCAATAAGGTTGCTTATGTTTATGAGTAATTGTTTTATATATTTGGGCGCTCCGGTATTCGGTGCATAGACATTTATAATTGTTAGCTCTTCCTGATGGATAGACCCTGTCACTATTATATAATGTCCTTCTTCATCTCTTGTTACAGCCTTTAATTTAAAGTCTAGTTTGTCTGATAGAAGTATGGCTACTCCAGCTTTCTTTTGGCTTCCAGTAGCATGATAAATAGTTCTCCATCCCCTCACTCTCAATCTAAAGGTGTCCTCAGGTCTAAAATGAGTCTCTTGTAGACAGCAAATAGATGGGTCTTGTTTTTTTATCCATTTTGATACCCTATGTCTTTTGGTTGGCGCATTTAATCTATTTACATTCAGTGTTATTATAGAAAGATATGGGTTTAGAGTCATTGTGATGTCTGTATGTTTTATGCTTGTAGTGATGTCTCTGGTACTTTGTCTCACAGGGTCCCCCTTAGGATCTCTTGTAGGGCTGGTTTAGTGGTGACAAATTCCTTCAGTTTTTGTTTGTTTGCGAAGACCTTTATCTCTCCTTCTATTCTAAATGACAGACTTGCTGGATAAAGGATTCTCGGCTGCATATTTTTTCTGTCTAGCACACTGAAAATCTCGTGCCAATTCTTTCTGGCCTGCCAAGTTTCAAAAGAGAGATCAGTCACGAGTCTTATAGGTCTCCCTTTATATGTGAGGGCACGTTTACCCCTTGCTGCTTTCAGAATTTTCTCTTTATCCTTGTATTTTGCCAGTTTCACTATGATATGTCGTGCAGAAGATCGATTCAAGTTACGTCTGAAGGGAGTTCTCTGTGCCTCTTGGATTTCAATGCCTTTTTCCTTCCCCAGTTCAGGGAAGTTCTCAGCTATTATTTCTTCAAGTACCCCTTCAGCACCTTTCCCTCTCTCTTCCTCCTCTGGGATACCAATGATGCGTATATTATTTCTTTTTAGTGTATCACTTAGTTCTCTAATTTTCCCCTCATATTCCTGGATTTTTTTATCCCTCTTTTTCTCAGCTTCCTCTTTTTCCATAACTTTATCTTCTAGTTCACCTATTCTCTCCTCTGCCTCTTCAATCCGAGCCGTGGTGGTTTCCATTTTGTTATGCATTTTGTTTAAAGCGTTTTTCAGCTCCTCCTGACTGTTCCTTAGTCCCTTGATCTCTGTAGCAAGAGATTCTCTGCTGTCAGCTATGCTGTTTTCAAGCCCAGCGATTAATTTTATGACTATTATTCTAAATTCACTTTCTGTTATATTATTTAAATCCTTTTTGATCAGCTCATTAGCTGTTGTTATTTCCTGGAGATTCTTCTGAGGGGAATTCTTCCGCTTGGTCATTTTGGAAAATCCCTGGCGTGGTGAGGACCTGCAGGGCACTTCCCCTGTGCTGTGGTGTATAACTGGAGTTGGTGGGCGGAGCCGCAGTCAGACCTGATGTCTGCCCCCAGCCCACCGCTGGGGCCACAGTCAGACTGGTGGGTGCCTTCTCTTCCCCTCTCCTAGGGGCGGGATTCACTGTGGGGTGGGGTGGCCTGTCTGGGCTACTTGCACACTGCCAGGCTTGTGATGCTGGGGATCTGGCGTCTTAGCTGGGGTGGGTAGGCAAGGTGCACAGGGGCAGGAGGGGCAGGCTTAGCTTGCTTCTCCTTAGGTGATCCACTTCAGGAGGGGCCCTGTGGCAGCAGGAGGGAGTCAGATCCGCTGCCGGAGGTTTGGCTCCGCAGAAGCGCAGAGTTGGGTGTTTGCACGGATTGACTAAGTTCCCTGGCAGGAACTGGTTCTCTTTGGGATTTTGGCTGGGGGATGGGCGGGGGAGATGGCGCTGGCGAGCGCCTTTGTTCCCCACCAAACTGAGCTCTGTCGTCCGGGGGCTCAGCAGCTCTCCTTCCCTTTGTCCTCCAGCCTTCCCGCTTTCTCAGCAGAGCTGTTCAAAGTGTTCCATTTTAGATTAATAACTGTTTCCTGCTTTACGCAGATTATTACACAAAATATCCTTTTATAAAACACGGCAAAGCAGATCTCATATTGATTTTAAACGATTGGCTGATGTATGTGTATTTATTAGATCTTTAGCAATATTTTCAACCCTCAATATGAGAGATGTATGTGCCTGCCCAATTGGTACTTTGAACTGATTTCTTATCTTTAAATGTATATTATTTATAATATTTACTGGCATGGATAGTAGAATGTGTCTTCAACTTTATATGGAACAATTAAGGGAATTATGTTAAATATTTCACAAATGATGGATTCTATTTTACCTATGTATCATGAGTAACTTACTATGCATCACGGTTTGCCTGAGTCCTGGTTTATACCTTGTCCTTTGCACCTCCAGTTTAACATTTGTCAAATACTTGTCACTTTTGGCAAAAGATTTTATTTATATTTGCAATAAAACGAGCTGGGAGGATTTTGCTATAGCTCCCATTTTCACTTGCAGTTTTAAATATGGTGTCATCTATTAGTGGATGTGGTGCACATGCGACAAAAATACTTCCACAGTAATACATCATTAAACTTGAAGCGAAGGAGCAAACACCTGTCCTTTCCTTTACTGACCTTGCCCAGAAGCGTCATTTCTATAACACCTCTTTGCATGGGCAGACTGCAGGGTGCTCACTGACGAGCACTGTGTGCTCAAACACAAGCCAGCAGGGAGAGCTGGCTATTCCCAGTAGTTGATGGGGGACCTAGAAGTTTGATTCCGCTGTATCTTCAGAGACTTGTGTCCAGGTCTCTGGACCTTGTGTTCCAGGTTTCTACTGGAACAATCAGAAGAAAAAAGCTGCAAGTTCTCTAGTCCTTGGGGGTCATTGGGAAACCAGGAAAATAAAAGGCTCTGTGCATGAGAAATTTGTGTGAGAAATAAAAGTGGAGCATCAGTATGTAGAATGCATTGAGAATAGTCTGATGGTTTACGAGAGTGTTTTTGTCTTTTCTTACATAACGGGGATCAAAATACTTTTTTAAAAGTATTGAAAATTTTTAATGTCTATTTATTTTTGAGAAAGACAGAGACAGAATGCGAGTGGGTTAGGGGCAGAGAGAGAGAGAGGGAGACACAGAAGCGGAAGCAGGCTCCAGGCTCTGAGCTGTCAGCACAGAGCCCGACATGGGGCTCGAATTCACGAGCTGTGAGACCATGACCTGAGCCGAAGTCGGAAGCTCAACCGATGGAGCCACCCAGGCACCCCCAAAATACTTTTATTTAATTGTGCTGTTTTTGGTAATAATCACTGTTTTGTCAGCAACACTTCAAAAAGTGAAACTGAAAGAAACAATGGAAATTAATGGAACACTGAAGTGGAGGTTTTCACTTACGATATTTTTCATGAATCTGTAAATGGAAACAAAATATTTGAGAAAGTTATCATTCACTCTGGGGGCTGCACTGGTAATCCTGAAAGATGAAAACCAAATGACTAAACTAATTAAGAAATGCCAGCATCTACCTCAAAAGCACAATTTATATGAAGAAAAGATGCCCAAAGGTGCTGAGTTCACATGTATGGTTGCAGAGAAGGTGCATTTTTTATTCTGTGAACGGTGCCTTTTCACCACACAGTAACTGCTCTGCTACATTCGTATTGCTCATTTTCCAAGTTTTCTTTCACATGTATGCAGATTGAAGCAATAATTCTTTGTGGATTGGATTTATAATCAGAAAACCTACACAAATAGTAAAATGATTTCAGTTTTATATCAATATTATCAGAGACATCAGAGTGAAAATCAGGGAGGATATTAATGCTCTGAATTCATCATCTGATTTATGAAATCAAGGTGAAGGTTTTGAAAGTGTATTTATCAAAGTTGAAAATATTCATTATTACAAATGCATTTTACATCCAGTTAACATTTTAATAATGTGTAAATTATTTGTTTTGCAGTGATGATATGAATACAAATCTTAATACAGCACAGTATGGTGGGTTTAAAAATGTCCCAACAACCTAGATTCTTATTAAATTGAGAAACCTCTGGGAAAGAGATGCATGTAGAATTGGTTGCAAAGTGCCCTGATTCAGATTTACATCCAAAAGATGGTTATTCTATTATACAATTAAAAAAGTAGAATCTAGGGGCGCCTGGGTGGCGCAGTCGGTTAAGCGTCCGACTTCAGCCAGGTCACGATCTCGCGGTCTGTGAGTTCGAGCCCCGCGTCGGGCTCTGGGCTGATGGCTCAGAGCCTGGACCCTGTTTCCGATTCTGTGTCTCCCTCTCTCTCTGCTCCTCCCCCGTTCATGCGCTGTCTCTCTCTGTCCCAAAAATAAATAAACGTTGAAAAAAAAAATTTAAAAAAAAAAAGTAGAATCTACAGTTCTCAAAATTGTATGTACATATATAACTTATAAATCACACATACATATATATAATTTACAAATACTACATATATAAATTGTGTGTGTGTGTGTGTGTGTGTGTGTGTACATCTGTTCACACACATTCACGTGTAAACGTGGATGAAAGTTAATGTGCGAAAGCTGTTGACAAGAAAAACAGCAGGGTGTAGCTGGTGTGAGACTAACCTGCAGCTGAAAAGAACTACAAGAGAGGAATAAAATATTCAGACATCACTGCAGGCATTTAGAAAACAATAAAGGCTGTTGGAACTAGAGGGTCAAAATCCTAGTGGGAGGGTGAGGCATCAATGAGCACTGCCTTCCCTGCTGCTTTTTCCTTTTTAGCTTTTAGAGGATTCTAGGTGCAAGACACTGAGGCCACTGGAGGGTAGCAACCCCGTATTTGTGCACTTCCTGGGCTAAGAAAGCAATCCCGAAAATTTATGTCTTCCAAACCACGAAGATTCAGAGCAGATTCCTAGGAGAAAAGAAAACCACAGAGAAATGACCCAAACATTCTGAGTACAGTATTGCTGTAAGACACTTTTTTTTTTTTTTTCAATTTGTACACTAATCAAGCATAGGTGATGACTCAGAGAAAGAAAGCCTAAAACAGCTGCGAAGAACCTAAAAGCTAAGCGGATATGCAATAGCCACACAGTTCTGAGGAGGGGAATACAAAATTCAGGGGCCACCCAGGACGAGGGCCCTTTGTAAACACTCCAGGATTCCAGATAGGAAATAGGAAAGGTTGAAGCCTTAGGTGTAAGCACAGATCAGGGATGTCCCACATTCAACTGGATCATGGACATTTGTCCTGTCCTCTACATGATGGTGAAAAAGAGTAAATCTTCTGTGGAAGAAACTAACATCCAGGTACTCTGCAATCTTTTACGTATGAGTTTGGAGAATTTAATTAAAAAACAGAAAGCATGGCCAGAAAGAGGACCAAATGACCAAAAATCAGTAGAAAGGAATAAAATAATAATCCATACCAATAACAAATGCAGCGATGGGGGTCATCAGACACAGAGTTAAAAATTATATAATTTAGATACTCAAGGATATTGACAAAAAGAATTTTAGCAAAGCTAACATGAAATAAGTCAATGGAAATTTCAGAACTGAACAGTGCAATATTAAATTAAGAATATAATTGATTTATAGAAAATAGAAGACAGCAGAAAAAGAACAACCACACTTGAAAGTTAGATCAAGATAAACTGGATTGACGCACTAAAATGGATTTAAAATACACAATAGTTTTTAAGAGACGTATAGTTCCTGACAGGATTTAATCAAGCCCTAGGAGAAGAGGAGAAAAACAAAGGCTGGGAGTCAATGAAGTAATTTTTAAAACATAGTGGACAATACATAATTTTTAAAACTTATGAACACTTGAAACAAATCTACAATTTCAAGGAAATATTTTTTTAGAAAGAAAAAAGAAAAAGAAAAAAAAAGAATTATAGTTAATTTCCAAAGTGGAAATTTTTCATAATTTTTTTCCAAAAAAAAAAAAAAATGTTACAAGGAATGTACTTGGCAAAACGCCTCCAGACACTGCACCTCAAAATATGCTCCTGCATTGATGCCAGAGTGACCTCTTCCCAGGCTACTTCCAGCCACTGACCTCATATCCATTATATTTTTCTTCTTTCCCCTTATGAAATGAAATAAATTTATCACTTTGCTCTAAAAATTACTTCTCAAAATCTAAGACAGCATCTTTGGATTTAAATGTACCTCCCAGGGGCGCCTGGGTGGCGCAGTCGGTTAAGCGTCCGACTTCAGCCAGGTCACGATCTTGTGGTCCGTGAGTTCGAGCCCCGTGTCAGGCTCTGGGCTGATGGTTCAGAGCCTGGAGCCTGTTTCCGATTCTGTGTCTCCCTCTCTCTCTGCCCCTCCCCCGTTCATGCTCTGTCTCTCTCTGTCCCAAAAATAACTAAAAACGTTGAAAAAAAAATTAAAAATTAAATGTACCTCCCGGAACTAATAATGTTAAATTCAAAATGCCCCATAGCCAAGATGACCACCCGATCTGGAATAGGTCTCTGTCTTCCTACCTAGAAATAATATACCAAGTCTTTACAGAAATATCATGAATCACCTCCCTCTTTATCCCATTTTTTGTCAATTGTCTAAATATATCCAGGTGACTTAGTCTTTTCCTTTGTATAGTTAGTTCTCCTACTCTTTTATCTTTTTCTCATCTATTTTTCTTCTTTTAAAAAACTCGTATATTTTATCCATCAAATGTTATGCATGAGGGTTTTGACACCTGATCTTCCATGACCTTATATATTTTTTTCTGTCCTCCCAAACAAAGGGTCATATGGAGTGGACAATATAAGGGGCTCCATTCACCATTTTCTATGTTGGGGCTTTTCAATAGGAATAGACTGTACTTATCAGATAACCAATTCAAGTTCTACTATTTTCACCATTTTATGGGTTTATCACATGTTTTTGCAGGATCAGAGATCAGTGGATGGAGCACTTTACTTGCCTTACTCTGTATAAACTTTTCTACCCTTCCTGTTATCCAATCCAAAATGGACAATGTTGTTATCTTTTTAATTCTGTGGGATTCTTGGGATACAGAACACTACATCCAGCTAAGAGTTGGTGCCAGATTGTTTTCTCCTATTCTGTATATTTACAATAAAATTCGGGGCTACTTGACCACCTGTCTAAGACTACCAATAGTCTAAGATAGTGATGACTAATTGAATAGTTGTAACTATTTTTCAGTAAAATTGCTTAATTCTGTAATAAAATGGAGCTCATCATATATATAAAACTCTTTGATCTCATGAAGATATATAAAAATGTAAATTATATACACACTAACACGTGATTTAAAACATTTAAAAAAATATATAATAGAAATCATTTATTCTATTTTTCCTCTACTGACTGCACTTGGGATAACCAAGTAGTCGATTAGCATCATTTATCTTTATGGAAGAATTATAGGCATTAAATATTGAAAGAATGACAGAGTTCAAATACAACCATTTTGCATTCCAAAATGAAATGGTGTATTTAGTTAATAATCATCAATATTTGCTAAAACTATTTCATAAATACATAATAATGGGTTTTATGTTTGCTGTATCTAGCATATATCACCTGTAATCAACCTACAATAGATCATATCTTTAATTGACTTTTTCAGAAGAGTCCTTGATTTCATATAGTGGGACACAATCTTAATTACTTCTTTGCCTGCCATTTCACAGTCACCATTTTTAACTAATTGATATTAAGTGCAGAAGCATTTGGCTTTCTCAGCCCTGCAAGATTCCAAATCAGGGTCAGCCTACATTGTAAGCCATAAACTGAGAGAAGTTCCCTTAATTATGTGGTATTTCCTTATCTCTCACAAGGTTTTAGAAAATAAGCAAAAAGGTGAATTCACCCCCTATGCCCATGTGAGTGTCCAGAAGGAAGAAAGACACATAAATTAAAAAAAAAATAATAAGGAACAACTAAGCACTAATAGTCTAAATATCTCATTATAAATTTTAATGCTATTTCTCCAGCCAGTAATTTATTTGATTTGCAAGAATAAACAGGTAAGGGTTTAGCTAATTTTCTTTTAATTGAAGTATAGCTGATATACAATATTACATTAGTTTCAGGTGTACAACGTAGTGATTTGACACATATATATTACAGAATGCTCACCATGACGGTGTAGTTAACATCTGAGACTGTACAAAGTTATTACAATATTATTGACTATATTCCCTACGCTATATTCAATATCCTGGTGACTTCTTTACATTATAACTGGAATTATACAACCACATTAGAAGGACTACTAAGTTTTCAACCTGCAAATTCTGGGTTTTCAATACATATGTGTCCGTCTCCTTCACCAGAACAAATCACCTTTAACATTCTGTCACTTTTGGAACCCAACCTCTAGGTCCCCAATTCTGTGCCAGTTAAGAATTGCATTCTACTTCTAGCAACTATGAAACTACAATGGCTTAAACATGATAGACTTTTACTCCTTTACACAAACTTAATTCTTGATCAAGGCTTCTAGGAATGGTGTTTATGGCCTCATATTTTTAGCGTTAACTTGAGCTCTTTCTATTATCTATTTTCTGATGCAGTTGGCTTTCTTAAATCAACTCATCAGACAAGGGAGGAAAGGCAGAAGGGAAAGCTTTCCCATTTTTTTAATGAGACATTATTGAAATCCCATAAAACATTTAATCTTACATACCATTGGCCAGAATTGGTTACCTGGTCAGATACAGCTGAAAGGGATATTAATAATTAATTATGTGCTTTATTCTGGCTTTATATAATGCCCAAGTAAAATACCAAGATTCCTTCCAAATAAGGAAAGGAAACATTGGTAGGCAATTAGAAATGATTGTCACAATGTGTTATGCTGTGATGCAGTTTTTCCCAGTAATTGTCTTTATTTTTCTATATAATAGAGACACTTGCTGTCACATGGGGCTCAATAATTATTAATGAGACAGCAAACTAAATAATCCTTTACTTTAGGATTTATGTCATGAAAGCAATGAGAACTCCTTAAGGGAAAGCATGATCTAAGAATATTTCATTTCAAAATCTCACTTGCTTCCATGTATTCATTTTCATTATGAAATATATATATATATTATATATATAATATATATATTATATATATATTATATATATATTATATATATATATTTCTAGAGTAAGTATTCCAGCATAAAGTTTCATTGTGTAGTATGAGTTTAAAGCTTTTACATGTTGATTCCAGAGTAGTTTCAAGAATTTTCGTTTTTATATTCAAGCACAAAATTTCTCTTCATGCACATGTTTGACATGGGAAATTTGATATTTAATACTTTCTATTTAATATTCCAAAATAGGAGACTATTTAAGACCAAACATTTTAGCATGGATTTCAGATAGGATGTCAAGTTTTCTTATAGGAAAAAAAAAGAAAAAGAAAAATATCCAGTAGAGGACACAATAAAACCAACTTTGCAGACTTCTCTCTTTTGTACAAAGGGTAGACCTACCCTTGGGTCGGATTTTTCCCCCATTTATGATATATTGCGTGAAATTCATTTTTTTCCCAACAATAAAAACAAAAGTGGTTTTTAATAGGTGATGTTAGCTATTGAAGGGGTTGATTTCATATACTGGCTTTCAAGAATGAATATTATAAGGATATAGAAAATTAAAAAGCCTACCCTAAAATTAAATATATGTCAAAGGAAAACACAATTGTAAGGCCCAAAGCTTACAGCATCTTCACTAATGCTTGTTTACCATAACTCAAGTGATTTTCATTGTTCTGCTTCCAAATGGAAAATTCCTTTTATCCATGCTTCTAGATTATATTCATAAAAGACAGAGGAATGTAAGAATCAGATTAGACCAGGCAATAAAAATTACAATCGCTTAGACAAAGTCTGGCTGCAATTTAGATTTTGACCAGCCTGGTCATGTTCCAATCTTAGCCTAAATAAAGACAATCCTGCACAATTAACAGCCCAGTGAAGTCCTCTTTTGAGAGGAAATTAAAGGAAAATGGGTAGTAGGCTGCAAAACTGAATGTCAAATGGCATTTTGTTTATATAAAGAATACATAACTATATAATCTTACCAGTCACTGGGCATTATAAAAAATCACAGCTGATTACTGGTACAGAGAACACAAGCTTTTCATTTTCAAAGATTTAAAGGACATTCAGTTGGAGATCTGCAGTCAACTCAACTATTTTTCTATGTCTATCACCATGATTTTCTCTGTGGTATAGGAATTTATCGATTACAAATATTCAAGATTTCCCTAGGCTCGTGAATATGAATGTGTTCCTTTTCTATTTAATTAAAATTTGACATCATGGGTCTTATAAAATTTCTCCTTTAGTTAATTGGGAAATGCACAGTAAATAAGAGAAAATTTATTGAAAATATCTTCTTTAATATTTACTTCACGCTTCTCTGAGATTTTCCACGTGAACCTGGAGAGTTGTAAAATCTATGGGTGGCATTGAGCAGAAGACAACTTATTTAGCAAGATACACCTAAACTTTAACCCTCAGGTCAGCCAGATGGACATTATTACATGACTTCTAGCTTTGCTAAGCAAAAAATAAATTCAGTTGACAAAAATTGCAACCATCCTTCCCTGTCAGCATAATTTACATTACCGGAGAAAGAAAACAAAATTTGTGCCCTATGGCATAGTTGTATTACAGTCAGCATTTTCTAATTGTACTTCTTTTGTTAGCAACATAATGCTGCAGTTTTAGTTAATAGTCATTCTGAATACTTTCTGAGGA
Organism: Puma concolor; assembly: GCF_028749965.1. Classification (NCBI taxonomy): domain Eukaryota; kingdom Metazoa; phylum Chordata; class Mammalia; order Carnivora; family Felidae; genus Puma; species Puma concolor. Next base: position 180,026,234 of record NC_141667.1, read on the forward strand.
CAATACAGGAAACTTTTTTGTTTTGAAAAAAACTTTAATCAAAATTTGATAATGCTGACAGCATTATCAGCATAACTGGCAAACAAGAATTTTTAAGAGGGCAAAGTTTTCTTTACTGTAAACATTTAAAATGAGATATATATTTCAATATATGTAAACATGTTTATTAACACAGTAGCCTACAATATTAATAATATCAACATTAATAATTAAATTATGTGAATTATAAATAATTGTGAATTATCTATAATCACATTAATTTTATATTACCATATAATTAAATTACATGTTACACTATAATTATACTATATTATATAATATACTACTATATCATCTTTATAGTAGATAACTACCTATAATCATAATTATTCATCTTTAGTATCATCACAATGTAATTAATATCGTTATTAATAAAGAAATTTATTTGTTAATAATAAATACGTATGATTATAATTATTGAGTGCGTATATTTAAAATTTTGGATATCCATTGCCATTTGCCAGTCATTTAGGTTATTTTCAAAATTTGTGTCTATAAATGATGCTGTGATATATTTGTATGTGTGTAGTCAAACTATAGAACCATGCATGAAAAGGGTATATACAAGCTTTCAAAAAGTAATCCTCTCAAGGAAAGTGGAAAGGAGTGAGAAAGGTCATAGTTGAATAGAGAAGGTCATAGTTCATAGAGAAAGGTCAGTAAAATGGTATGTTTTCTACAAAACCTCATATCAAATGTGACAAAATCTGAATATAACAATTTTCTGTGGCAGGAATATAGTGATCAAATTATATTCTCATATTTTAAATGTATTTGAATTTAAGGAAACAGATAATACAAGAATATAAAGATTATTGTAAAATGAACGTTTTAATTTTAGAACTAATTTAAAAATAGTTTCCACTCTCATATTAATGTATTTACACACATTTTATTTCAAAAAAGTTTATTTGTTTTGAGAGAAAGAGAGTGTGAGCGAATAAGGAGGGACAGAGAGAAAGAGAGAGAGCAAATCCCAAGCAGACTCCACACTCAGTGTGTATCCTGACATGGGTCTTGAACCCACGAACAGTGAGATCGTGACCTGAGCTGAAGTCAAGAGCTGGATGCTTAACCTACTCAGCCACCCAGGTGCCCCATCCTGATTATTATTAAAACTAACTAGGAATTGGAAATAGTACATGACTTGTTTTAATACGGGGTGTTAGCTGAATCCATTGGTAGTAGAAGTCATTGTATATGGTTTTATCTTAGCCGTGAAGTTCGCAAGTAACAAAGTTGGCAGTAATGAAGCATCTGGTTTAAGGGTATCTTGGGATTCAGACCAGTTGCCTCCTGAAATAAAAGCTTTGCGAGACTTGGTTGAATATAGCAGGATAATGGAGTGTAGTAGTTGCCACTGTGGTCATCACAAATATTCTTCAATATAAGTTGTTCTACTGTAAAGCACAGGAAGCAAAGAGCAGAGCCCAGAGCCTAGCACTCAATAAAAACATTGTGGGGTGTGTGTGTGTGTTGTAACAAATCATCAAATGGCTCAAACTAAAATAATTATTTTCTGTTTGGACCGCAAAAGCTAATTCTTTTTTGTCAAGCTGGAGTTATTGTTTGCAATGGCAGTGAGCCTGGCCTGGGGTCGGGGGTGAGTGAAAAATAAGCTTTGCGTCTTTCACTGTGCATTCATTCCCCACCCCACAAACAAATGAAATAGCTTACAAACTACCCTTCAAAGATCTCTCCATACAGAGATGGCCCAGCAGCAAAGAGATTGCCCTAGTCTCATTCATCCAGACCATATGTTTTCAACTTCAGCATTTAAGAAGAAATCATTAACCAGCAGTTTGGGGATGGTCAGAGCAGTGGATGTATGGCTAATAATACAAAGCTGCCAATATCCAGATTCAATGATTATGTCTACACAGGATTCCATGGTCTAGTTACCAGTTTACAGATTTGAGAAATTGTAAATGTAGAAAGTCTTAACTCATTTTTGTAATTACTTTTGCCCCATGCAGCCTGACAAAGTGGTCCCTGAGCTCACATTGATAAGGAATATTCTAGGAGAGTGGATAGTGGTGAGCTCCAGCAAGGAATTAATTTTCAACTATTAAGAAGACAATGGACATCTTCCCACAGATTGGAACTCAAAACTGCCAGATTAATCAGTCACATGAAAGTATCTACCCCATGCCAGGAAGACCTTATTATTCTTGTCCAGTAGTATGTAGTATATGCTATATGTTTCCTTTGATTCCTTTTAGTAATGGAACATTTTGAATTGATTTTCTGGTTATTTTTCTGGCTGTTTCAAAGCTTAAAGACTCATCTTTTTCATATATATATATATATATATATATATATATATATATGAGATTCTATGTCTATATATCTACAGTTTAACCCTTTGGCTATACAGTATTCATAGAAAACCTTTTTTATATAACACACTAAATTTGTTCCTTCTTTTTTTAATTTTAAAAAATGCTTTTATTTATTTTTGAGAGAGAGACAGACAGACAAAGCACAAGTTGGGGAGGGGCAGAGAGAGAGGGAGACATGGAATCTGATGAAGCAGGCTCCAGGCTCTGAGCTGTCAGCACAGAGCCCGACATGGGGTTCAAACCCACGAACTGAGATATCATGACCTGGCTGAAGTCAGATGCTCAACCAACTGAGTCACCCAGGCACCCTTAAATTTGTTCGTTCTTCTAAGCATATATATGATAAAAGGGAAGAGTTCTAGCTACACTAACAACATCTACTTACTAGAAAAAATATAGAGAATTAAAAATCACAATTCATAAAGAGTGTTTGTTAGTAAACACTAAACTTATAGCAGAAATTCAAGTAATTTTTATGGATTATCATATTTAATGTCCTGAAAGTCATCTGCAAGATTTATTAGTATTCACATTTGCCAAATGAAAAAAAAAAAGCCCTAAACATCAAAAGGGTTAGCAATTGATCAAAGTCACAAACATTTAGTATCAGAATCAATATGTGACCACAGGTGGCAGGAATCCTAAAAGGAAGAAGAATCCCCAAACTGAGGGTCATCTTTAAGGCAGTGACATGTAGCACTTAAGAATATTATCTTAGAATTTGGTCACCTGGCTTGAAATTTCAGGAAACCACTTGCCAACTGGTGGCATTTGGGCACAATATCTCTATAAATTCATTTGTCAACATCCCCTTGTCTGCAATTCCAAAATTCAAAAGCTCTGACAACTGAACATTTTTGTAGGTTTTTTTGTAAACTTACTTGGTGGTAAAATGTAATGTGATTATCTTGAAGACACACACAATCTCTATTAACTCCAATTGCTATGCATATCCAAATGTTTTACAGCAGATATTTTAATACCATTGTGTCCAATTAGACATAATGCTGTAGATACTCCTGGAATTATGACAAAAATACAGTAGATGTATCATATCACCTCTATGAAATATTTTGGTTACAGAAGCATATCTAGCTCAAGCTATCTGCATAAGTGATTGCAAACCTCTTATACCAATTATAAAATTGGGGCAAAATAGTATCTGTCACAAAACATTTTTATGGTAATGAAAATAATGTAGCAGAGTTACTGACTCAATGTCTGTGTCTTAATAATCACTAAGTCCCTGTTAGGTATCATTAATATGCTCTCAAGGTAAAAGTGACAACTGATTTGTGAAGAACTGGTAGGAGATATGCTAAGCAACTTGAAATTTTTAGCTGCCCCATATCATTGTTGTCTTTCTACTTCTTTACCATAGAATTGATTTATGTCTATAAGGAAAATCATCTACAGTGAGAAAATGAGGCTGAATTGAGGTAGTATTTTCCTCAACACAAAGCTCCATAAAACAGTGATATAACATCTCCAGAGTTCTAATGGAAGGAAAGTATAAGCCAATAACTTTACACCTGGGTAATAGTTGCTTAAGTAAAAGCAACAGACAGGCATCTCAAAAGGGCAAAGATTCCAGAATTGTAAGACCTATGATCCTTTTATTTGGGGGAGGGGAGGCAAAATATAAATCATAAAGCACAAATTCTAAAATATAAAACTCAAATCACAAGTTTTAGAACAAGAGAATCTATGAAATGGTGAGAACCTGGAACAAATACAATATGTGTCCATATAAATAATGTGAAGTTGTGGATATAAAAGATTAGGCTAAATATGAGCACTAAATCTATTTGTAGCAGGCAGCCTGTAAGAGTTCTGTCAAAGGTGCTTGCCTCCTGGAATCCATTCCCTTGTGTAATTCCTTCCACTAAATGTGGGCTGGACTTGGTAACTTCCTTCCCAGAAATAGAATATGGAGGAAATCAGCTCCTAGATTAGGTTGTCAAAGGACAGTGGCTTTCATCTTGGGTCCTCTCTTTCTCCTTTGCTTGTTCTGAAGTAACCATCTCTTAGAATGTGAGCTGCCCTGAGGAGATGCCTGCATGAGAGGGTGCTGAGTCCATGAGAACCCAAGGACCTCAGTCCAACAAACTGTGAGGAAGTGAATCCTGCTTTGGGACGAACCTACACCAATTGACATATTGAATGTACCCTCATGAGAGAGCATAAACGAGAGGCAAGATGCGCTCAGCTAAATGACACTTGGAATTCTGGCCCCCAGAACAGAGATAGCAAATGTTTGCTTCGTTGAGTAACTAAGTTTGGGAATAATTTTTATATGAAGTAATAAAAATAGTAAATTATTCAGCTATAGAGAGAATGCTAAATGGCTTCCATTACATAACAAAATACAATTTTTATAAACACATATAAAGTTCAAATGGATGGTGGAGGTAATAATAAGAAATAATATAGAATAAGTGAAGTGCAGGTAGAAAGAAATATTTGTTTTAATATTTTATAGATATTATAGTGGAGTAAAAATGCTATCTAGATTTCATAAATCATAAGTCGATAAACTGCATTAGACAAAATCAAATAATGTACACTTATGCACAAATAATGCACAAAAACACAGATATTAATAATAATGAGAAAGATAAAGAGGAAGAAATAGTTAATACATGTTAAGCAATTATTATATTTCTGTCCCTCTTCTTAGCCCTTCATAAACATTAACTCACTTAATCCTTACAACAATCCTAGAAGATGCATGCCATTATCTCCCATTAATAGATGAGAAGCAATTTTTTAAAATCACTGAATAACAAAAGCACATGATCAGTTAAGTCCATGCTCACACACAAAAATAATACCTTCAAATGTTTGTTATTAGGTAAGAATGAAATAAATAAGTCTTCAATGTCAAAACAATGACAAAAAGAAAAGTATAAGAAAGGAAGTTAGAATAAATTATTCATCTTCTCATGCTCAAGAAATAAAATAAGTATCATGTATAATTAGCATCTCCCCAGCATAGGCCTTTACACAGACTCCTTTCTCTGTTTTAAATCTCTCCCCAGAAATCCGACTGACCTTTCATGGCATTGGAGTCATGGTGTCACATGCTCTTATCCCCTTATTGTCCCATGTTACCTCTTCACAGAGCCTTCTTTGAACACCAAAATTAAAATGTCCCATATGCAGTCTTCCTCTCTTTAAATGTTGTATATTCCAATATGTTTACCACACTCCTCATATACTGGCCATTATCCCTCAGAAAGTGATAGCCGTCCTTACTTAGCAGTTCATGTGTGCCCTCAGTCATTTTACTTTATATCACTTCATTGTTTTTCTCTTTCATGAAATCCTCAGTCTCTATTTCTCTAAAGTCACTACATACAAAACACTTGAAAAAATGTATAATGAATTATTAGGTCTGGCAATTATAACTATAGGTAGTATAATAATTCTAGTGTCAGAAAAATTAATCTGGTTATATTTTAAAACTTAATTCTAAACAAAAACAAAATGTACACCAAATTTTAAATACTGTTTGGACAAAGAAGTTACAGTCAGTCTATTTATTACAACCACCATTAATTGTAGTAAGAATTGAGTATATGTATTTAAAAATAGATATATCATCTGTCATTTTTTTGTTGTTGATGATAAAAATTCTGTTGTCAGAAAGTCTGAGTCATAAACACATCAAGTTTAGCACCTAATTATTTAAGGGAAAGTTCAGCATATAATTATTCAAGTAGTAGGAGAGAATAGGAGGTTCACAGACACAAATACATTTTTGACAAATAAATGGAATATGAGACCATTTAGGTGTTTTTTCTGTAAAAACTGTTGTCTATTGAATAAAATTCTTATGGATGAATATTTTTGCACTGATAAGAGCATTAGCCACATGGGAAATATCATGATTATCTGGATTATAAATGACAGCATTGTGAGTAAAATTCAGGGAAGGGGAGAAAATTGCTATATTCCATATTTTGAGTTCATCTTTTTTTTTCTTCCAATAAACTCAGATATATTCCCAGATATACCCAGAGTTGATAAAACAGCAAAGTTCACTTTAAGTAAAGTAGAGAACTGCAGACAGATAAGATATACAGAGGTAATAAAAAAAAAAAAAAAGGAAACTGGTAATAGAGACTAATAGCAACACTTCTAGAAATTCTATGGTGCCCTCAGAGAAAAGCTGACCCTGAGACTAGAATATAAACTATACTGTGTGTGTGTGTGTGTGTGTGTGTGTGTGTGTGTATGTGTGTGTATATATATATATAGATAGATATATATACACACATATATATTATTCATTGAAAATTGAATATATATATATTGAAGTTACAAAAGAAAAGGTACCAAGTAATTCTGATAAATAAATAAAACTGATACATTTTTAATATGGTATTTATTTCAATCTTTGTTTATATAACTGAAATCTCATGCCTTCAGAGCTATATAAAACACATGTTCTTTTTTTCCATTTAACATTTCAATTAAAGAAAATCATTTACAGTTAAAATGCTTTGTAACCCAAAGCATTTTCTTAATAAATGAACAAATAAAAGGCTATTTCAATTTTTTTTTTTTTTTTTTAATTTTTTTTTTTTTTTCAACGTTTATTTATTTTTGGGACAGAGAGAGACAGAGCATGAACGGGGGAGGGGCAGAGAGAGAGGGAGACACAGAATTGGAAACAGGCTCCAGGCTCTGAGCCATCAGCCCAGAGTCCGACGCGGGGCTCGAACTCACGAAGTGCGAGATCGTGACCTGGCTGAAGTCGGACGCTTAACCGACTGCGCCACCCAGGCGCCCCTATTTTAATTTTTAACAAATAAAAGGCTTTCTCATTCCCTATACTTACTATTAAAATATTTTAACACCTAAACATTTTGAAACAATATACTTCCCATGGCTATCTGACATGTGCCATTGTACCTTTATTTGATTTACTATTTGTAAAGACAATATTATTGTCCCAAATACAACCGACCATCCATCCCTTTATTCATTGTTCCCTACATTTATCCCAGGAATTAAATTAAGGAGGAAAAAAAAAAAAGATCTTTGGGAAAAGCTACTTATTAAAGAGAAGCTTTGCTCTGAAATTTCTTTGATAAGGCTTAAGAAAAGGAAACAAACAAACAAAAAAGGAAGATCGCATGTATGCCAGAATCACCGAAAATAAGAGTGCCGATATTGAACTTGCAAACATTAATCTATGAAATAATTTGAATCCAAACTGAGAAAGAGTAAATAAATGGACACATCTATCTCTTTCTGATTAGGACAAATTTGTTAAAGTTGGCCAATGGGGAGACTTATAAGAGAAAATCACTAATAAGCTCTAATGTGAGGAATAAGTATTAGTGGTCAGAGTCTCAATGGGAGGGTGTAAATTTAGGCAAGGGATCAAAACATCTCACTGGAAGAGTGGCAGTCCAGTGAAGAAGGAGGAATTGAAGCACATGGATCACTAGGAGAAGATATTACACAAAAGAAAGATAAAGCACAATGTCAGGAGATGTTAGAAAATCAAATTTATTCAAGGAACATCCAGGAGACCAATGTGTCTGAAAGGGTTAACAAGCAGGAGAAAGGTACTGGAGGAGAAAGATTGTTAGGTCTGTGACCGTCACAAGGACTTTGGCCTTATCTCTGAGGAAGCCACTGCAAGGTTTTCTTAGGAGCAGTGGCTGCCAAAATTCAGATGCCTCAGAAACACCTGGAGGGATTGCAAAACTAGAGATTGCTGAGTTCTGCTGCCAGAATTTCTGACTCAAAAGGTCTGTGATGTGACCCCAGAAATTGTTGCTGGACCAGTGACCGCATTTGGAAAATCACTGGTGTAGAGGATTGACGTGCAATGTTTAAATCAATTAATTCGGTTTATTTTTAGAAAGAGACTGAAGTGGCTCCAGGGTGAAAGCAGTGGAGGAAGGCTTCTCTCTTTAGGCTGTGGGTGGATGCATTTCCAGTTCTAGCTGGCATAGTTGGCTTCTATTAGATTATGCATGCATGGGTGTGCTTATGATGATCTTCAAAAAATTGCAGTAGCCACTTCTGGGGAAATACTAATCACCTTTGATGCAGGATTTGGGTACTCAGGAGTGTGCTGAGTTCTGTGTCCTGTGCCCCTTACAGCTAGAGGCTCCTCCATGGTCTCAGGCCTCAGTCTCTGAGCCACCTGCCCCAGGTCATCTGCTAGTCATTGGTGAAGGTATTATATAATCTACATGTCTCCCTTGTAAAGAAATCATTGCTCACTTGCTTGGAGTGGAGCTACTTTCTGGAAGAAAGCCATGGAACTTAACTTTGGATGAGTGGTCCCTAATGGACCAGCAAGCTGTGGATCCTTCTTGGCAGCTACCTCCAGAACTTAGAGGACTTGTAGTGCCTGCCACCAGCATGTGAGGCCGGTGAAGCCTGAAGTGAGTCACTGTCTGGGGTTTGAGGGATGTACACTTCTCAGTGGGTCTGGAGCTCCAGAGAGGCAGGCCTTGATGAAGACGGCATCACATCACACACTACCTTTTTGTTCATGGCTCAGTGGCATTTGTGACAGTGCTGGCACACCTCCAATAGGAGTCCAGCTGCCCCATCTGGATGGATTACTTGAAGATCCAGTGACCATGAACTGTGGGCACAACTTCCGGCACTCCTGTATCAGTATTTTCTGAAAGGAGATATATAATATCTTTCCAGGCCCTGTCTGCCATTTTTCTGTCCAGACAAGTACTTCAGGAGCAAATCCCAGTTCAGGAATTTGACTTAAATCGATAAGGTACTTTGTAGAACAGAGGGATCAAGAGGACATACTATGGTTGAGAAGTACAATCAGCTTTTGACTCTTTTCTGTGAGAACCACATAGATGTTGGATGCATATGGTGCATTTTCTCTACCAAACACCAGAAGCACCGCATATATCCTGTGAAGAAAGCTGCTCCCCTCACATGAAAATTCTAGCGTTTGGCATTGAGCCCTTGAAGAACAATGTGGAATGAGTTGTAAAAAAAAAAAAAAAACAAAACTGACTAACTTTGCAAGTCAGCAAGTCAGTGTAGCTGACAAAAAGATGAAAGAAGAGAGGAAATAAATTCTGAATGTGGATAAATTAGACGGTTTATACTGAATGAGCAAGAGGCAACTTAAGCAAATTCAAGATCAAGAGATGGACATAATAACAAAACTAAAAGAAAATCTCATAATTTTTTGATCATATAGGCACACCAAAACATCTGTTGGAGGAGACAGAGGGCAAGTGGGCAGTCTAAATTGAAATTACTGACATAAGAATATTCTCCACAGGCATAGAACCATAACATACCTGGACCTCTCTCCATTCTAATTAAAGAAATAGAGATTTCCCTTCCTCCACATTCCGGCTTGGACAAATTTATCAGCCCATTTCAAAGTAGAAGTGATGGTCCATGTATGTACTCTGTTTCTTTTCACAAGGAGAAAAAATACTTTCCCAGACATGAAAGCTACTGAGCTAATGAAAATTGGATTTTTCACAAGAGTTACTTAGGAACCTGAGTAATTGTCCATGAAATACCCAAATACCTATTTTGGTAACCTTTTCTGGTTGTTGTCACTAGAAAACTCAAGCAAACAAGTTTTGAACTTTTGCTTCAAAAATTGGAAAAGGGAGTATCTCCTGTGTCTCATCGTCTCCTGTCAGCTCATAGGCTTCAAAATGTGCTGAAACAAGCTTTGAAGTGGAATTAGCAGAGAGAGAAACAATAAGGCAGCTTCTGTGAAATCGTCACAGACCTGACTAAAGATATGGTCTGTGCAGCTAATGTTTTTAATTGTCTCTCACCATTCTTTGTATCTCTTAATGTTTATATCCCAGCTGCCTCTTTGCCCATTGTGGGGAGTGTTGGTTGGAAAGGAAGTAGCCCTGAGGGAAAATATTGATACATGAGCCATGTGTTCTTTTTTAGTTCACTAAAATTGAAGTTAACTGCTGATTGGAGAAAAATTAATTTGTTGCTCTAGAAAGCAGCTTTTAGAAAATGGGAAACTATTTTACCACGTGGAAATGTTGTAGGAATTCAACGTTGAGTTAAGTACCAGGTAGAAGAGATAAAAAGAAGAGTTAATGAAAAGTTGGTTTGTACGTGCCATAGACAAAAAAGAAGAAGAAAAGCTTAGTTTAACACCACATAAGTTATAAACTTAATTTACATGTTTTGAAGGATATGTACCAAGAAACAAGAAAGGTAGAAGAAAAGGAAGGATAGAAGCAATAAAGGGAGAAAAGGAAGAAGACAATTGGAATCGCATAGTAATAGAAATGTATTTAAATCACTTAAAGTGATTGGTGGATTATTTTATTCAATGAGAACATGCCATGGAATGGAAATGAGATGAGAACATGCCATGGAATGGAAATGAGATGGGAAATGTTAACATTGCTTTGCCTTAGTTCAATCCAGTACCTTGAGTCTCTCATCATGTGACATTCTCACTCTCCTGAGTGTGATGTCTGTGTTTAAAGACAGTGGAAATTATTTTTCACACACCTCCTAAATACAAGCTACTTCGTTGTGGGCTCAACCAAGCTGTTGTGATCTGTTCTATTACTGGCAAAAAAACAGGTGGGAAAGATTTATTGGTAGATGGCCCCAAATGCCCTCTATGGCTTATTTAAGAGACTGCCAATGAGTAATTTTGCTTATAGAAAATGTCTGCCTTATCAGAATGTTCAGACCTAATTACCATGTCTGTAACATGCAATTTTCCATCTGGTAGCACACAGCTTCTGTAAAGCCATATGTTGATAAAGTGTGGGATACAGTTATATGTTAGTTTCAACATCCACAACTGATACATTGAACTGGTACAAATAGATAAAATTTTTTTTTAAAAAACGTTAAACAAAACACTGTAAGTAAATTCTATATAAAAACTAAACATGTTTCTTAGAGGGATATCAAAGAAGTGTCACCAGATTCAGAGGGAAGATGGTGGCGTAGGAGGACGCTGGGCTCACCGCGTCCTGCTGGTCACTTAGATTCCACCTACACCTGGCTAAATAACCCAGAAAACCGCCAGAAGACTAGCAGAATGGAGTCTCCGGAGCCAAGCGCAGACGAGAGGCCCACGGAAGAGGGTAGGAAGGGCGGAGAGGCGGTGCGCGCTCCACAGACAGGTGGGAGGGACAGGCGGGAGGGAGCCTGGGCGCAGGGACAGCCCACCAGCCAAGCAGAGACCCCGAGTCTGGCTTGCAAAAGAGGTGGGGCCAGACGGAGTGTGTTCTGACAGCAAGCGGGACTTAACATCTGGAAGGTTATAAGTTAACAGCTCTGCTCGGAGAGCGGGAGTGCTGGAGGACAACAGGAGGGAGTTGTTGAGCCCCAGACGACAGAGCTCAACTTGGCGGGAACAAAGGCGCTTGCCAGCACCATCTCCCTCACCCATCCCCCAGCCAAAATCCCAAAGGGAACCAGTTCCTGCCAGGGAACTTGCTTGCACCTAGCCAATACCCGACTCTGTGCTTCTGAGGATCCATTCCTCCTGTGGTGGGTCTGACTCCCTCCCTCTGCCACAGGGTCCCTCCCGAAGCAGATCACCAAAGGAGAAGCGAGCTAAGCCTGCCCCTCCCGCCCCTGTGCACCTTGCCTATCCACCCCAGCTAATAACACCAGATCCCCAGCACCACAAGCCTGGCAGTGTGCAAGTAGCCCAGACGGGCCACACCACCCCACAGTGAATCCCGCCCCTAGGAGAGGGGAAGAGAAGGCACACACCAGTCTGACTGTGGCCCCAGCAGTGGGCTGGGGGCAGACATCAGGTCTAACTGTGGCCCCGCCCATCAAAACAAGTTATTCAAGACAGCAAAGGGGAAGTGCCGCGCAGTCCGGCACCACTCCAGGGACTATCCAAAATGACAAAATAGAAGAATTCTCCTCAAAAGAATCTCCAGGAAATAACAACAGCTAATGAACTGATCAAAAAGGATTTAAACAATATAACAGAAAGTGAATTTAGAATAATAGTCATAAAATTAATCGCTGGGCTTGAAAACAGTATAGAGGACAGCAGAGAATCTTTTGCTACAGAGATCAAGGGACTAAGAAACAGTCAGGAGGAGCTAAAAAATGCGATAAACGAGCTGCAAAATAAAATGGAAACGACCAGGGCTCGGATTGAAGAGGCAGAGGAGAGAATAGGTGAACTAGAAGATAAAATTAAGGAAAAAGAGGAAGCTGAGAAAAAGAGAGATAAAAAAATCCAGGAGTATGAGGGGAAAATTAGAGAACTAAGTGATACACTAAAAAGAAATAATATACGCATAATTGGTATTCCAGAGGAGGAAGAGAGAGGGAAAGGTGCTGAAAGTGTACTTCAAGAAATAATAGCTGAGAACTTCCCTGAACTGGGGAAGCAAAAAGGCCAAGAGGCATAGAGAAATCCCTTCAGACGTAACTTGAATCGATCTTCTGCACGACATATCATAGTGAAACTGGCAAAATACAAGGATAAAGACAAAATTCTGAAAGCAGCAAGGGATAAATGTGCCCTAACATATAAAAGAAGACCTATAAGACTCCTGACTGATCTCTATTCTGAAACTTGGCAGGCCAGAAAGGAATGGCAGGAGATCTTCAATGTGATGAACAGAAAAAATCCACAGCCGAGAATCCTTTATCCAGCAAGTCTGTCATTTAGAATAGAAGGAGAGATAAAGGTCTTCCCAAACAAACAAAAACTGAAGGAATTCGTCACCACTAAACCAGGCCTACAAGAGATCCTAAAGGGGATCCTGTGAGACAAAGTACCAAAGACATCGCTACAAGCATGAAACCTACGGACATCACAATGACGCTAAACCCATATCTTTCTATAATAACACTGAATGTAAATGGACTAAATGCTCCAACCAAAAGACATAGGGTATCAGAATGGATAAAAAAACAACACCCATCTATTTGCTGTCTACAAGAGACTCATTTTAGACCTGAGGACACCTTCAGATTGAGAGTGAGGGGATGGAGAACTATTTATCATGCTACTGGAAGCCAAAAGAAAGCTGGAGTAGCCATACTTATATCAGACAAACTAGACTTTCAATGAAAGACTGTAACAAGAGATGAAGAAGGGCATTATATAATAATTACAGGGTCTGTCCATCAGGAAGAGCTAACAATTATAAATGTCTATGCGCCAAATATGGGAGCCCCCAAATATATAAAACAATTACTCATAAACATAAGCAACCTTATTGATAAGAATGTGGTAATTGCAGGGGACTTTAACACCCACTTACAGAAATGGATAGATCATCTAGACACACAGTCAATAAAGAAACAAGGGCCCTGAATGATACATTGGATCAGATGGACTTGACAGATATATTTAGAACTCTGCATCCCAAAGCAACAGAATATACTTTCTTCTCGAGTGCACATGGAACATTCTCCAAGATAGATGACATACTGGGTCACAAAACAGCCCTTCATAAGTATACAAGAATTGAAATCATACCATGCATACTTTCAGACCACAATGCTATGAAGCCTGAAATCAACCACAGGAAAAAGTCTGGAAAACCTCCAAAAGCATGGAGGTTAAAGAACACCCTACTAACGAATGAGTGGGTCAACCAGGCAATTAGAGAATAAATTTAAAAATATATGGGAAACAAATGAAAATGAAAATACAACAATCCAAACGCTTTGGGATGCAGTGAAGGCAGTCCTGAGAGGAAAATACGTTGCAATCCAGGCCTATCAAGAAACAAGAAAAATCCCAAATACAAAATCTAACAGCACACCTAAAGGAAATAGAAGCAGAACAGCAAAGACACCCTAAACCCAGCAGAAAAAGAGAAATAATAAAGATCAGAGCAGAAATAAACAATATAGAATCTAAAAAAACTGTAGAGCAGATCAATGAAACCAAGAGTAAGGTTTTTGAAAAAATAAACAAAATTGATAAACCTCTAGGCAGGCTTCTCAAAAAGAAAAGGGAGATGACCCAAATAGATAAAATCATGAATGAAAATGGAATTATTACAACCAATCCCTCAGACATACAAGCAATTATCAGGGAATACTATGAAAAATTATGTCAACAAACTGGACAACCTGGAAGAAATGGACAAATTCCAAAACACCCACACCCTTCCAAAACTCAATCAGGAGGAAATAGAAAGCTTGAACAGACCCATAACCAGCAAGGAAATTGAATCAGTTATCAAAAATCTCCCAACAAATAAGAGTCCAGGACCAGATGGCTTCCCAGGGGAGTTCTACCAAACGTTTAAAGCGGAGATAATACCTATCCTTCTCAAGCTATTCCAAGAAATAAAAAGGGAAGGAAAACTTCCAGACTCATTCTATGAAGCCAGTATTACTTTGATTCCTAAACCAGACAGAGACTCAGTAAACAAAGAGAACTACAGTCCAATATCCCTGATGAATATGGATGCAAAAATTCTCGGTGAGATACTAGCAAATCGAATTCCACAGCATATAAAAAGAATTATTCACCATGATCAAGTGGGATTCATTCCTGGGATGCAGGGCTGCTTCAACATTCACAAATCAATCAATGTGATACATCACATTAATAAAAGAAATGATAAGAACCATATGATCCTGTCAATCGATGCAGAAAAGTCATTTGATAAAACTCAGCATCTTTTCTTAATAAAAACCCTTGAGAAAGTCGGGATAGAAGGAACATACTTAAACATCATAAAAGCCATTTATGAAAAGCCCACAGCTAACATCATCCTCAAAGGGGAAAAACTGAGAGCTTTTTCCCTGAGATCAGGAACACGACAGGGATGCCCACTCTCACCACTGTTGTTTAACATAGTGTTGTAAGTTCTAGCATCAGCAATCAGACAACAAAAGGAAATCAAAGGCATCAAAATTGGCAAAGGTGATGTCAAGCTTTCACTTTTTGCAGATGACATGATATTATACATGGAAAATCCAATAGACTCCACCAAAAGTCTGCTAGAACTGATACATGAATTCAGCAAAGTTGCAGGATACAAAATCAATGTACAGAAATCAGTTGCATTCTTATACACTAACAATGAAGCAACAGAAAGACAAATAAAGAAACAGATCCCATTCACAATTGCACCAAGAAGCATAAAATACCTAGGGATAAATGTAACCAAAGATGTAAAAGATCTGTATGCTGAAAACTATAGAAAGCTTATGAAGGAAATTGAAGAAGATAGAAAGAAATGGAAAAACATTCCATGCTCATGGATTGGAACAATAAATATTGTCAAAATGTCAATACTACCCAAAGCTATCTACACATTCAATGCAATCCCAATCAAAATTGCACTAGCATTCTTCTCAAAACTAGAACAAGCAATCCTAAAATTCATATGGAACCACAAAAGGCCCCGAATAGCCAAAATAATTTCGAAGAAGAAGACCAAAGCAGGAGGCATCACAATCCGAGACTTTAGCCTCTACTACAAAGCTGTTATCATCAAGACAGCATGGTATTGGCACAAAAACAGACACTTAGACCAATGGAATAGAATAGAAACCCCAGAACTAGACCCACAAACGTATGGCCAACTAATCTTTGACAAAGCAGGAAAGAATATCCAATGGAAAAAAAGACAGTCTCTTTAACAAATGGTGCTGGGAGAACTGGACAGCAACATGCAGAAGATTGAAACTAGACCACTTTCTCACACCATTCACAAAAATAAACTCAAAATGGATAAAGGACCTGAATGTGAGAACAGGAAACCATCAAAACCCTAGAGGAGAAAGCAGGAAAAGACCTCTCTGACCTCAGCCGTAGCAATCTCTTACTTGACACATCCCCAAAGGCAAGGGAATTAAAAGCAAAAATGAATTACTGGGACCTTATGAAGATAAAAAGCTTCTGCACAGCAAAGGAAACAACCAACAAAACTAAAAGGCAACCAACGGAATGGGAAAAGATATTTGCAAATGACATATCGGACAAAGGGCTAGTATCCAAAATCTATAAAGAGCTCACCAAACTCCATACCCGAAAAACAAATAATCCAGTGAAGAAATGGGCAGAAAACATGAATAGACGCTTCTCTAAAGAAGACATCCAGATGGCCAACAGGCACATGAAAAGATGCTCAACGTCACTCCTCATCAGGGAAATACAAATCAAAACCACACTCAGGTATCACCTCACGCCAGTCAGAGTGGCCAAAATGAACAAATCAGGAGACTATAGATGCTGGAGAGGATGTGGAGAAATGGGAACCCTCTTGCACTGTTGGTGGGAATGCAAATTGGTGCAGCCGCTCTGGAAAACAGTGTGGAGGTTCCTCAAAAAATTAAAAATAGACCTACCCTATGACCCAGCAGTAGCACTGCTAGGAATTTACCCAAGGGATACAGGAGTACTGATGCATAGGGGCACTTGTACCCCAATGTTCATAGCAGCACTCTCAACAATAGCCAAACTATGGAAAGAGCCTAAATGTCCATCAACTGATGAATGGATAAAGAAATTGTGGTTTATATACACAATGGAGTACTACGTGGCAATGAGAAAGAATGAAATATGGCCCTTTGTAGCAACGTGGATGGAACTGGAGAGTGTGATGCTAAGTGAAATAAGCCATACAGAGAAAGACAGATACTATATGTTTTCACTCTTATGTGGATTCTGAAAAAGTTAACAGAAATCCATGGGGGAGGGGAAGGAAAAAAAAGAGATTAGAGTGGGAGAGAGCCAAAGCATAAGAGGTTCTTAAAAACTGAGAAGAAACTGAGGGTGATGGGGGGTGATAGGTACTGAGGAAGGCACCTTTTGGGATGAGCACTGGGTGTTGTATGGAAACCAGTTTGACAATAAATTTCATATATTAAAAAAAAAATAAAATAAAAAACAGACTTTTAAACTGGAGAGAACAAATTGATGGTTGTCAGAGGGGAGGTAGATGGGGAGATGGGGGAAATAGATGAAGGGGATTAAGAGGACACTTATCATGATGAGCACTGAATAACTTATAGAATCACTGAATCACTGTGTTGTACGCCTGAAACTAATGTAACAATATGTTACCTACACAGGAATTAAAAAATAATTAAAAAAAAAAGAAGTGTCACCAGAATGTTTCACAAAAAAGGGTTTTGATATCTTCAATGAAAAATGTTCAAAGTACAATGTCGAAACGAATTTAAATTTCATTTAGACATGATACAGGAATCTTATTAATCAATTCTTCTATTTTTCATTAGAAGACACAATGTACAAATTAATCCTTCATCCAGTCAGTGTCTTTTCCAGAAAGTAGGTTTGTAGTATTTGACATATCTACATTTACATATCTCTATTTACTGATGCACCTCCTTTCTCCCTCCCTCTCTCTCTCTCTCTGTCTCTGTCTCTCTCTCTGTCTCTGTCTCTCTCTCTGTCTCTCTCTCATCTTCTTGGGATGGTTTTATTGGGAGAGTCTCAAAATTTAGTGGAAGTTTTAACTAAACTGAGTTATTTACTCAGCAGACTATAAAATATAGACATTGATTTATAGATTTAAAGGATAATAATGAAACGAAATGTTTTGCTATACGATGTTCAAAAATACCTATTCAAATAAGTTGAGCTAGAAATTACTTATCCTTTCACAGGACAATATTCTTGCTCAAAGAGAATAAATATGCAAATAAATGGAGAGAGTATTTAATTTCTTCTGAATGGCAAAATGTGCCCTAAATGAAAAATTGGCGTTTGGGGGGATTACACTTTCCCTTGTTTTATAATTCTATAATCTCTAAATCCTATATGTCTTAATATCATAAATACTATATAATACTATATGTTTTATAAACTTATAGTGTACCTGTATACATCCAAAAAAAGTATTAAATGTATAAATAAATAGGTAAAACTTTATGTGCCAACATTTATAAAGTTTATTATACTTTATTTGTAAAATGATCTAAGATTGTAAATATAACGTCTAAGATGATCTAAGATATATGTCTCTGAATACTATACCAGAATGTTTGGAATATTTTATTAAAATTCTATAAAATTCAGTTTCTGATATTTTGGAAGGCCTGAAATGAGTCTACCTTATACGGAATTTTGCATTTTATTTTGCTGTGTGATTTGGAAATTTCTATGTAGTTACCAAATGGATTCAGGTTTGAATTCAGAAGTTATTTTCCTTGTTTTTGCTTTTCTTTAAGACAAAAGTTACTCATTGTATTTTCCTTCTTAATCTTAACTGTTATCATATCTTCAAAAAATTAAAGAAAGGTAAAGATCTTGGGGCGCCTGTGTGGCTCAGTTGGTTAAGAGTCTGACTCTTGATTCCAGCTCAGGTTATGATCTCACAGTTTGTGAGCTCAAGCTCCAAGTTGGGCTCTGTGCTGACAGGGAAGAGTTTGCTTCAGTTTCTCATTCTCCCTCTCTCTCTCTGCCCCACCCCTGCTCTCTTGCTCTCTTTCTCTCAAAATGAAAACAAAAACAAATAAATAAACTTAAAAGAAAACCAAGAAAAGGTATAGGTCTTAGTTGATGAGAGTATAGCTTCACAGTCTTAGGAAAAATCCTTAATTTTAATCCAAGTGTAGATTCTAAATTGTTCAATATCTCTTTCACTGTCCCATCGTTCAAATAGATACAAAAAAGAACAGTCCAAGCAACTTAAAACAGGTTTGACCAGAAAGAGAAGATGAATGTTCTTTTCACTCACATCTCACTCAGCAGGGTAGAGTCATATAGAAAGAGACCATCTTCATATCTATCTCAAACATGCTGGCCAAGTTTGTCTTTAGAAGAAATGTGTAAGGAAAATTTCAAACTCGACAATTGTTAATTACACAAAATCCACAGAAGCACAGTAAATAGTGCTTTGAAGCATGCTTTCAAATTGCCTTTTCTCAGTTTGTCAATTTAACTCTCTAATAAGAAAACCAGAGACAATTAATTATATTCATTTGACATAATAAAAAGAAAGGTCAAACATTATCACCAAAGGGGCATCTGGGTGGCTCAGTTGGTTAAGCGTCTGACTTCAGCCTAAGTCATGATCTCACGGTTCATAAGTTTGAGCCCTGAGCCAGGCTTTGTGCTGACAGCTCAGAGCCTGGAGCCTGCTTCAGATAATGTATCTCCCTCCCTCTTTGCCTCTCCGCCCACTCACGCTCTGTCTCTTTTTCTCTCAAAAATAAATAAACATTTAAAAAAAAGTTATAAAAACATTATCACTAGAAAAATAATGGAGAAAAATAAAAATAAATGATACACATTTCCCCTAATTTTAAGTATTCCTGAAAGAATGATATTTCTTTTTTTTTTTTTTTTCAACATTTATTTTTATTTTTAGGACAGAGAGAGACAGAGCATGAACGGGGGAGGGGCAGAGAGAGAGGGAGACACAGAATTGGAAACAGGCTCCAGGCTCTGAGCCATCAGCCCAGAGCCCGACGCGGGGCTCGAACTCACGGAGCGCGAGATCGTGACCTGGCTGAAGTCGGACGCTTAACCGACTGCGCCACCCAGGCGCCCCAGGAATGATATTTCTAAATTCATAAAGTAATCATGATATTTTGAGAATAGATCAATGTCATATATTTTTTATATCTTTATTTTTATAGTTATTTTCTATATAGTCCAATATTGATAAATGTTAGGTCAAATCACTGTGATAGTTAACATTACCTGGTTTTACAATTCTCACTAATCAAATTAAGTTTGACCATCATGTTCTATCCATATAGAGAAAGGAAGGAAAAAAGGAAGGAAGGAAGGAGGGAAGGAAGGAAGGAAGGGAGTCAGGCGGGAAGAAAGGGAAGGATGTAGGGAGGGAGGAAGGAAGGCAGGAAAGAAGGAAAAAGGAAGAAAGAGGATAGGAGGATAAAAACAGAAAGGGGAAAATACAGGGTTATTATGGGTAATATAAAAACAAGTATACTAGCAGACAGACTCACTATGGCAAATGTAAACTATCAATTTGTGTTTAAAATAGCCTACAAAAGCAACTAAATGAGTCAATAAGTAAACAATTTCAATAATTAGTTTTGAATACTCCATTTGACTCATTATTTAATTTTAATAAAATAAAACATAAGTATTTCTGTATATGAATATATATATATCAGCCTTATCAAGATTAAGCATTCTATAAATATAAATGCAAGGAATATGCTTCATATGTTTCCATTTTGAGTAAATTACTCTGTAGTGTAGGTTTTTCTGATACTTTATCAACAATGAAAGCCTTGCATAAGTCTAAACACAAAATGCACATGTGAATGTAATTAAAGCATTGAAAAAGATAGAAATATTGAAAAAAGAAGTCTTTGAAATAAAAACAACATGAAAGATGGCATGCTTTCAGAGTAATATTTAGTATCTATCTTAATAAAGATATCTAGCACCGTATCATTGAAATTAATCTGTTTCCATTTCTTTTGTTTTATAAAACTTTTCCACATGCTACCCAGGTGTCAACATTTTATATAATAGAAATATTTAATTTAGGTAAAAATCTAGAAAAGGTGGCTTTTCACATTAAAATTCACATCTGTGGGCACCTACACAGTGTGTATCATCATCTTAACTTTAAAATTAAGTCATATTGAGTTTTTCTCACTTTATTATGAATATTTGTGTGTTTCCATGTGTGGATTTGGAGGAGCTGACCTAGAGCTTGTTCTCTGAATCAAGTGCATTTGGATTTCATTATTGGCTCTACTACTAAATCAATAATACAGTTAAATCATAAACTATATACACAGTATTTAGTGTTTGACAATTAATAACCATTTAATAAATGATAGTTATTATCACCATTATCATCACAATTGTTAGCATTTATTTTGTGTCATTATTAGTATTTCAGTTTAGAAAAAGAAAATGGTCCATTTCATACCCTATATAGTTACTTAATTTACTAGGTACTTTCATATATGTCATCACATTTAATACTCACTGTCTATATCAAAGGAAGGCTACATGATTTGCCCAGTACACAAGGCTGAAATGATAGCCTACCTTGGAAGATTACCATGCCTTTGTATGCTGAATTCAGTTTCTTTTTACAACACAAATGTTTCTTTCTAGTTTGTCAGGGAATAAAAATGGATGAGAAAGACATGAAGAATAGGTTCCAGACGTGGTTCTAAAATTAACTACTCTTTAAACTACAGTATTTTATGGAAAACAATTTAAGTTTCATCATGGTTCAATTGGGATAAATAATACTTTTCTTTAGAATGTGTCTAGATTATAAAATGATATGATAGTGGTAATGTAGCCTCTAATAGCTTGTTAGGGTTTAATTTGCAATTCATATTTATATATATTGTTTGAAAGTACATGTCTCCAGGTGACACTATTCTTAGAAGATGAACTACATGTTAAAAATATATCTGTCATAGTAGTTATCTAACAAGTGGAAAGATGAGTTGTAATTGACAAGACACATAAAGGTAAGCTTCTGACCCAAGGGTACTTACGTGGCTGTGTGCTTTATAATCTGTTGGCTAAATTGTAGAGTTATATTCTATGAGCTTTTCCATGTGCTTTAATCCCACAATAAAACATTTAAAGAATTCAGGTGAAAAACATGTATCTAGTAGAAGACTTATTTCTGAGTGCTGATCATACCTAGTATAATACCCAATAATCCAATTCTTTAACTGCTGGTTGTAGAATGTACATAAGTGATTCATCAACTCAAATTTCTAAAAGACTATGAGAAGCTATTATTCCCAGGGAGGAGTGATCTGGAAGCTATTGTGAGCTTCCATCCTGTTCTGAGATTTGAGATGTTACTACACACAGAGGAAGTGGACATCTTGTCAGCCCTACCAAGCCAAGTATAAGATTGAAACTTTTTGCCGTACATGTGTCTGTATTAGTTGAGAAAAACACAATAGCTGAGAAATGGGGCAGGATGAAATATCCTTTGACTTTTTGTGACTTACCTTTAGTCTTCTTTAAGAGTGTCTGTAACACTTGCAAGTGATTAAATCTAGTCTTCCAACCAGAAAATTTTTGTTGCTACAATGATTTACCTCAGGGCCATCCGAAACACTTAGTTTAGGTTCCACTTTAACCTAGAGATTTGGACTTCAAAAAGATGCGCTTTTTTTGTTATTATTTTAATTCCCCATTTAGAATATATTGCTGAAACAGCAGAAATTTAGCACCACATTAAAAAAGCATTATGTTTACAGACAAAATTTATCTAGCACAGATTGAAAAAAAACAAATCCCTTCTTACATCATGATGTCTACTCAAAGGTTGGTAATAATTGCCCAAATGCATGAGAAAACTTGTCAGCTTGCCTCTTTCTATATTGATCAGAGCAATATGCGCATGCTTATTTTACTTCATGGGCTTTATGTGAATATAATGATTTTAAATAATTTAATTTGGTTCACTAAATAGCCAGTTCCTGTCAAGTGTGATTGATCTTCCTCTACCTGAAATTAATTACCTAAAATTTCAATAACAGTTCCCATTCACTAGCCTCATTTTTTTGGTGAGAATTAATTTTAAAATTCACAGAAATCAGAGCAATTAATTTGTAAATTTACTTAAATTCTGCCTTAAATTCTACATATTCTTCAGTGGCTTTTTTGTACATTTGTTTTTCTTTCCTTTTCTTTTTTTGAATTTGTTTAATAGCAGACCATCTTGTTTAAGCAGATTAATGAAAGGACCTATCTTTCTCTGGTACATTGCCCAGCACTCAGCCAATGCCTGGCACACAAGAGTCCTTAGGGTTAACTTTGAACCTCTCTCTTCCTACCATAACTGAGGGCCCTAGCTTTTCCCCAAAGGCCCTTCCTTGTCTAATGTATGCTAATGCTCCGGTATTTGCAGTATAATGGCAAAATGTATCTAGCTAGAAAAGCACCCAGTTTAATAAAGATAAAAATTCTGCTTTCAAATAGATACAAGGGACTAGAATTTGCTGAAAAAGAGAAGCTATTTGGGGGAAGTGAGCTGCCTTTTCAAGTTTCTAAAATTACATAAGCTACCTATAGTTTTTGTACTGGCCCAATGAATTAGGTTAATAACTTCCAATTGCACAATCATTTTTTTTTTTTTTTGCTTTGTATCTGTTTGTAAAATTTCTACAGATATCTTAAAATTGATTCATGTACTAGAAATTCTGTAGTTTAAGGACCATGATATAAGTATGTGAGCAAAAGAAAAATGCAGTTTCATTAAAACTCAAGGTTATTTTCACACCTGGGAGAAATGTTTTACCTGGTATTCAAGAAAATATAATGATTTATTTTATACTATTTATTAGTTTCATATTTTAAATATAACTATGCAGACAATTACAGAACTCATCATAAATAAAACCCTGTTCAAACTTGTTACATGAAAACATAAGAGACTCTTAAAAACTGAGAACAAACTGAGGGCTGATGGGGGGTGGGAGGGAGGGGAGGGTGGGTGATGGGTATTGAAGAGGGCATCTTTTGGGATGAGCACTAGGTGTTGTATGGAAAACAATTTGACAATAAATTTCATATATTTAAAAAAAAACAGGGGCGCCTGGGTGGCTCAGTCGGCTAAGCGTCCGACTTCAGCTCAGGTCATGATCTCACAGTTCGTGGGTTCGAGCCCCGTGTCGTGCTCTGTGCGGATAGCTCAGAGCCTGGAGCCTGTTTCAGATTCTGTGGCTCCCTCTCTCTCTGACCCTCCCCCGTTCATGCTCTATCTCTCTCTGTCTCAAAAAAAATAAATAAACGTTAAAAAAAATTTTTTAAAAAATAAAAAAAAAAAATAAAAAAAAAACAAAACAAAATACTTGTTACATGAGGTATCACTGGAAAGTCACAGTTGATTTCCATACATATGCACATGATAACACGGAAAAATGTATTCTACTTTCCAATTCACAATAAAAGTATTGCAATACAAATTATAGAATAATTATAGAATTATAGAATATCTTTGAAGCAAAAAAATAACAAATGGTTTATGATTTTGATCTAAACTATAATCATGTAGCATTTTTAAATTTATTTTTAAACCTAATTTCTTTATTTCATTCAGATATAAGTAAACTTCAACTACTTTGGTAGAACTGATCCCAAATAAAATTAACAAATAGTAAGCATATTTTGCACATATGATTTTCCTCTTACATTTAAAATTAGCTTTATCATTTGCCTTCAAAGCACACTAATGGCCTCAGACTGTGAATCACTCATATTCATAAAATAATACAAAGCTATGTATTACCTAACACTGTATCCAGTATTAGAATCACCACTTAAAATAACACAACATAGCACAAACACCACTGTCAGTGTTTTAAGAGTTGGAATTACTTAATTCACATTTTCTAAGAGTACTGAATATAAACTTTATCAATATTTTGTGATGAATGAATGTTAGTGTAGTATCTAATTACTTTAGAAAACGTCTCATCAAAACTTGGCTTAATTTCAGAATTATTTTAGACTGAAAGTAAATAAAGTTTAAGGTCCACTCAACAGGAAGATAAAATTGATTTTGACCAAAGACAAAAAATGATGCCATTCACCTCACATATATTTTTATGATAATTTTATGATAATTATGATATGATAATTTTACTACGCACACCAATTCATAAAGACATTTGAGAGGAAAAAAGAAAAGTTGGCACCAAATACAGCAATGTTCATTTTTTAGAGAAAAATAATGCAGCAGGTATCTGAAATATGGTGGTCAAATACTGAATGAACTTAAATTATTGGTGGGGGTAAGGTTTACCTATTTATCCCCCTTTTGCAGATAATTATACATTCGCATACTGTTGTAAAAAATAATATAAAGACAATCCATACATCCTTCACCCAATTTCTTCCACCAGTAACATTTGCATAGCTGGAATTCTGGGATAGGGGCAAAATCTTTGAAATCCTTCCTTTCAACAATGTATCTGGTGTCTTACCTCATTTACTAATTCTAGGAGATTGCATGTGTGTGTGCGCACGTGTGTGAATTCTTTGGCATTATCTACATAAACAATTATATCATCCGCAAAAAGAGAGTTTTTGTTCCTTCCAGTCCAAACTGTATAAATTTTATTTCTTCATTCTTTACTTGTAGTGGTTTGAATTTCTAGTACTATGCTGAAGAGTGGCAAAAGCCCACACCCATGCCTCGTTCCCTGGCTGAGGAGGAAGCCATTCACGTTCACCATTATGCATGATGTTAGCCGTCGCAGTTTTGGAAATACATTTCATGAAATTAAAGAAGTTCCCATTGGCTCTTAATTCTCAGGAATATTTTTTATCATGAATGTGTGTGATAATTTGTTCTATGTGATTTGATAAGAATATATGATTATTCTTCTTTACTCCATTGTTACTTCAGTTTCCAAATGTTGAAAAAGTCTTGCATAACTGAAAAAAATCTCACTCAGCCATATTGTATAATTCTATTTATACATTGCTGGATTTGATTTGCTAATATTTTGTTGATGATTTTCTCATCAATTAACCATTCTTTCAAAAACTATATAATTATTTTTTTAGCACTGTCCAGATCCCTGTGTGTGTGTGTGTGTGTGTGTGTGTGTGTGTGTGTATTCTAATCATGGCTCTCTCTTCGGTGTAAATCATTATTATAATAGAATTGCATTATTATCTATTTACCAAAACTTCTTAAAAATCTAATTTGCAGACAGGCAATACAGCATAATGACCATAGTCACTGAAAGCATAGACTCTGGGACAGATTTCATTAAGTTCAAGTCCCAGGTTCACTACTTTGTAAGTTTGTAAACTTGACAACTTTTAGAACGTTTTCTTTTCCATGGCTCAATCTCTGCACCAACCCCCCCCCCCAGTCTGTCTGTCTCTCTCTTATATAAAATGACACAATAATACTTAAATCACAGTTTGGCATACATACAGCTTACAGATATGAGAGGGGCTAAGACTAAAGATGTTGCCAAATAAACTATAATCATATCTGTAAAAATTTTATTAAAGTAGAATATATTCACATGCCACTTGTGTAAAAATAATAATAAAAAAGAAGTATGTTTTAATAAAAGATCATATATTACCAAGGTTGGGCTTAATAATCTATAACTTGGATTGACATTTATTGTGATACTGTCCTGGAGCAAAACATTCAGTTTTGATATATTTGTAATATTTTTGATGAAATATTTGACTGGGGGAGGGGTGTCTTGTGAAGACCAAACAATGTAAATCATTCATTCACTGAAATATTTAGTTCAATTACCTATATATATGTCTACCTATCATATAATTATTTACTTTTTTCATATATTCTAGGAAACAGTCCATATCATAAAGCTAGAGTGATGAACAAAACAAAGGAAGAGCACTTCAGTGAGGAACTACTACCTTTACTGGAGTGAAGACACGTGCATGCGAAATGTCTAGGTCAGAACATGACTAGTAAATGCTTGAGGATATATCTGCTACCTTGCCTCATTTTCCATGTCAAAGGTCACAATCATCCACCTATCCATTTAATTATAGTCAATATGTATGATACTCCCATATCTGAAGAAACCATGTGGCAGCATATTTCTTTGCAATTGAATTGAATTAGTAAGATCCAAAACAGCAAACATGTTTTTAAATTAGAGAATATATCCCTTTACACAGTTGTAGACACATTTGTTCCTTCACAAATGTGTTATTTTATTATGTCATGCAGCCAGGGTTCTCAATATGTACTCTATTCCTGATTTTCAGTTAATACATAAAAAAAGCCTTACGTGTACTTCTGACTACTCTATTGATTAAACTTCCTTCTTCTCAGAGGTAGATTAAGATGAATTTTTTTATGACTCATGTCTTCATATTTCTGTTAAAATTAGATAAAAATTAAAAACTGAACTGGACACATAGTGGGGGTTAATATTTATTTCAACGTTTCATAAAGTTAATAAAATAAACAGTTGCCATAATACTTCAAAGTTGATGGCTAGGGAATAATTTATTAACTACCAACACTCTGCAAAGGCCTGCATGAGAGCTGGTAAATTTGCAGATTTCTCAGAACTCCAGCAATGCTTAGGTTCAAGGAGATATTAAAATGCTGCAACCGCAGATTTCGTTTTGACTGTTCTTGGAAAAACTCCAACAAATTGGCTAAAAAGCTTACCACAGGAAGCCAAACATCTTGTAGAGTCTAAGAGGCAGAGCACATTTCTGCTGAATAGAATACTTCTTTTCATGAAAACACGTTTCTCTAATATACATCTAATAATGCATAACCTATCAGTACAAGCCTAACAAGGCTTTTAAAGTTTTAGCTCTTTACATGGTTTCTCTGCTGTGAGAGAAAACAATGCACTTGTAAAATCCATGACATAGAGCACTATGCATATTTCAAATGAGATAAGAAGATATTTCTGCAGTTGACTATGATTGCTATTGCAATAATGGCATTAGTTTTCCAATATACCACTTGAGTGCTGAGAGTATGATTCCCTTGGGGCCTTCATTTTCATTATAAACAGCCTACTACTGAGCCTACTTTTATATTCACAATAGTTTGAAATTATAAAACAATTTCTGAAAGCTTTGTTAAAGAAACACAGTACAAGCAAGCCTACATTGAAGCCATTTTTCTATAACTGACATTGGATGAGTGATATCATCAAGGCACAGTATTCAAAGGATGAATCATATGTGGAGATTGAGTTGGGGTGTTCTCTGACAGAATCCATATTGGATGCAATCCTGTAAAATGAGCCAGACAGTGGAAACTAGATAGACTCCAAAAGCAATTACGTTTTAGATGGTTTAAAATGTTTGACCTGTGTAGCATATATATCCCTTGCTGAAAACACTCCTAAAATTGTTCTTTGATTCTGTATTAGAGACTGTAGCAAGTCTAGAAAGAGTAGTCTGCATATCAGCTCTTTTCAGACTTTCTGCTACAGGTAGTGTAGAGAAATGAAGTAGAATAAATTAGTGTCCATCCACCCCTGCTTCCACATTTTTTTCTTTCAATTTTTTTTATGATGTTTATTTATTTTTGAGAGAGAGAGAGAGAGCATGAGCAGGGGAGGGACAAAGAGTGAGAGAGGGAGCCATAGATTCTGAAGCAGGCTCTGGGCTCTGAGCTGTCAGCACAGAGCCCGACGCGGGGCTCGAACCCACCAGCTGTGAGATCATGACCTGAACTGAAGTTGGACGCTCAACCAACTGAGCCACCCAGGTGCCCCACTCCCTGCTTCCACATTTAACAAAGGTTTTGAATTTCAACCACCAAAACTCACATTTTAAATGTTTCCCTTGAGGAACTGTGTGTGAATGTGTGTGTGTTAAAGTGTGTGCTAATATGCATGTTTGCATGTGTGTATGTTTTGAGGGAATGAAATTTCCCTTAATTGGTATATCAAGTAAAAAGTAAAGTTCAAAATAATAAAAATATATATGCCTTCTAATTGGCTTTGATAAGCATTTTAGTAGGAAAAACTCCTACATATCATATGTGGTCATGATTGGGTTGTAGCCACACATACATTATCATTAGGGATTGATAAAAGATCACAGATGTGTTGTTGGTCAGTATTTCACCCCTGTTCCTGCCATCTGGTTTCTTGGTGGCTGCCTTATCCCACATGCATTTCAAAGGGTTTGCGTCTTGTGTTTTCAACTTAGCTCTCTTTAAGTTTTACTGGGTAGGGTTCTGGTGTTCAAATGCTTAAAAATCAAACTAATTTTCCTCTCTCTTTCTTTAATATATCATTTTTATTTTACATACTAACCCTTTCCACTACCTATTGTACATTATAGATTCCACACCATTGTTAATTAATAGTGTCTATATCTTATGTAGTTAGTCTACTGACTATGTTTTGGGGGAGGATATTCCATTAGCTGTTTGTAATGCTGTTCTTTGGATCTGATTGCTTTCGTTTTTATTTTATTTTATTTTATGTTATTTTATTTTATTTTATTTTATTTTATTTTATTTTATTTTATTTTATTTATTTTATTTTATTTATTTTATTTTATTTTTTCAAATTACCTGCCAGACAATCAGCTGTATTTTATAACAAGTCTTTGAGCTTTGCATAAAATTGCCCACTGACTACCAGGGTTGAAGGGTACAAAACAGCTAATTTATCCTAGGTTTATGGTCGCAAAAGACTATAACCTCTAGATTCTGCCTTTGAGTCTATAATTTATTTGTCTGTTTTGTTTAGTCAGTGTTTTTACTTCTTTTATTCCGAGCTATAAAATTTCCTCAAAGATCTCACCTTTCTCTTTAGTCCCTACTGCTCAAAGTTCTAATACTTCTCCTAGTAGACATATAAATATTTAAAAATATGCCTCTGTACTTGTATGGTGCCTGGGGGAATTCCAGAAACTATGAATGACATTATATTTGGGCATATACTTATTTCCATAATTTGATACCATCTTCACTTAATGACTTTTACATCAATGCATATGCATCGCCTAACTGAAATAAGCCACGTTTGCATAGTTTAGTTTTCAGATAAGTGAAATTAAACATCAAGACTGTAGACTCTTTCAAAATCACATGTTCCTCATTAAAGATAATTAATGGCTATTAAGCTTATAGAAAGTTGAAAAATAACTTTAAAAAGTGTTTACAAATCAGAAAAACATTCCATGTTTTAACATTTCCTCTTCTATTTGAGGCAAAAAAAACAAAACCAAAAACAACATGACACGCACAGCAACACACATATTACCAAAACATAGTGCCATTTTAGTAGCAATTGGTAAACATACAATTCTACTTACTATTGAATGATTTCTTAAGACTTGGATTGATGATAAATAAAAGAGGGAGAAACAGATAAGCCAACCCTTACAAAAATGATTAGAAACAATTCTTTCGAAGATAACGACTTCATTGTTTTTAGAAAAATTGAGCTTTAGCCTTTTGAAAAACGACTGTATAATCAATCGATGTGTTATCATGCTACATTATTAAATAAAGTTGAAACAGCCTTTCATTTTCTTAGGGCCAGCTCACAGACTTGAAAGCTTCCAGAAATTAGAATAAATGATCATTTTGAGGGGAGAAATTTTCCACTTGCAAAAGATGTTTTCAAAGCTTTCTTAGAGATATTACTTGCTTTGAAAATGAAGTGTCTGATGAGGCTTGTCTATAATTAGGAAACATTAGATAAACCTCTCATTGTAGAAACAGATTGGAACAACTATTTCACAGTATATCAGAATCTCACTATCAAGTTACGTGATAAGCTCTTCTGTGTGGCTCAGTAAATCATGAAGTGTGACAATAGGGACACTCAATAAGCTGCTGAGAACTGCATAATAAATCATGAAATTTCACAATAAGTTGTACAATAAGCTCTACTGTATTAGTCTCTAAATCATGGGCTTTCACAATAAAGTTATACGAAGAATTTTGCTTTTCTTTGCTATGTCTACTGTTATTATGGAGCATCTATCAGTCAAGGATAAAATGAAGTCCTCTCCCACATTAGCCAGAGCCATGTTATTGAGAAAAATCAGGTTTTATTTGTGTCAGAGGAAAACAAAACTATCTTGTTCCATTAATTAATAAAATCAATTCCAGTACCAACTTGAGTTCACATGTTTGTGATAGATAACTCATTAATTTAGAGTAGCTATTATAAAAAAAGACAATGTGTTTAATCTAGGTTAATACTTAAGTACTTAGAACAAATGGCATATATGAATACATTAAATATAATTAATGACAAGGGAGAGATCAGATTAAATTTAAGTAGGCAATCACAATTACAAAGAAAAGGTGGTGTGTGTGTGCGCATGTGCAGAAAGAGCGAGAAGGAAAGAGATGTTTACATACAATTTTCTAAAGGTGTGTTTATTCTTTAATTTTGAAAACTATGAAATATATTTAAGCTTCTTATGATTTGGGAATTTTTTGATAGATAAAATATGAATTACATGAAACCTAAATTTAAAGAACAGATTTGAATCCTAGTTCCATTGTTTAGATGATATATATATAACTGAATATGATTACTTACATTACATTTATTTGTGTTTTAAGATCACATTTTAACAGAAAAGCAAATGTGAACAGGTTTAACATTCACCTGCAGCATTCTCCACTAAATATTAGTTAATAATTATTTCGACTATGAAAAGGTAAAAAATAAAAAAGCCCAAAGTATTTTTTTAAATTTATTTTTAAGTGCAGGTATTTTAGGAAAATAATTGAGATTTGTAGAGGATGACAAGATTTGTCCATGAGAATAATTGATACCTGATATTAGAAAAACTTCTTACCCCAAATAAGATGTAGCAAATATGTCAATAATAATGAGAACCATCAATCTATATGGAGGACAGGAAGAAATGCTTCACTGCAAATGTAAACATCACTGGAGTGAGAGTTCTGTGGCATTTAGGCTTTGTTTTCAAGGGGGGAAATATGAAGTATTGTAGGTCTACTGAACATTCCCCTACACGCGCGCGCGCGCGCACACACACACACACGTGCATGGATGCACACACGTATAGTTTTGTTATGTTCTGATATTCTACTAAATTCGTTTTTACATGATTGAGCACCGGAAAACAGGGAACTCTGCAGAAGATCAGACATGATCCAAGAACAGTCACCACTATTACATCCATTGCTAGCTATATTTGGTAGGAATAAGAGCCAGATCATGAAAACATTCCACTTTGGATCCAAGTATGAGCCAAAAT
The DNA here is from genome assembly GCF_028749965.1 of Puma concolor. Classification (NCBI taxonomy): domain Eukaryota; kingdom Metazoa; phylum Chordata; class Mammalia; order Carnivora; family Felidae; genus Puma; species Puma concolor. The sequence continues at coordinate 180,058,259 of NC_141667.1, forward strand.
AGAAACTATTTTCTTCTTTACTCTCTACAACCAGTAATTAGAACTTCTCATCTCTTTTTTTTTTCTTTTTATCCTGTAAAATAGATATATTGCACACATATTCACATACACACCTTTTTTGACAAGAGAGAAATAAGAGAAATTATCCATGTGGTATGAAATTGGGTTTGAGAGATTTTTTATTTATTTTTTATTTTTTTTAACGTTTATTCATTTTTGAGACAGAGAGAGACAGAGCATGAACAGGGGAGGGGCAGAGAGAGAGGGAGACACAGAATCTGAAATAGGCTCCAGGCTCTGAGCTGTCAGCACAGAGCCCGATGCGGGGCTCGAACTCACAGACTGTGAGATCATGACCTGAGCCAAAGTCGGACGCTTAACTGACCAAGCCACCCAGGCGCCCCGAGAGATTTTTTAAACATAAAGAGATTAATGTCTTATGTGCAGTACTGATTATTATATTAAAGGAAATCCCAGTAACCAGCTTTGACACTCACAGTCTTTACATTTTTTTGTTTTGCTCTGTTTTTTCTTTAAAAAATAATCTTGTTTCATCATAAAGATAAGTAAACATATAATACAGTGATATGCATTCATCACATCTTGTTTTCAATTATTATAATGGGGTACATTTTCAGAACATAGAAATATTAGGAATCCCCTGGTTAAAAGCAACATTGCCCAGGGGCACTTGGCTGATTCAGTTGGTTAAGCAGTTAAGCGTCAGGCCTCGGATCAGGTCATGATCTCATGGCTGATGAGCTAGAGCTCTGTGTCAGGCTCTGTGCTGACAGCTCAGAGCCTGGAGCCTGCTTCGAATTCAGTGTCTTCTTCTCCCTCTGGCCCTCCCCTGCTTATGGTCTCTCTGTCTCTCTCAAAAATAAATAAACATTTAAAAAACAAGAGAAAAAAAGAAGATAACCCTATACATATATGCATTCATTGGATTTTTATGTAAAAATGTATGTATATTGAAACAAAATTGACTTACTTTTAAAATGATATTTTCTGAAATCCTAAGGAATATTTTAAAAATCAATACGAACACAACCTGAACTAGTTATTAATCATTTTTATGATTCATTAATAAGCTTTGAGACATTTAAATAAAGCCCACAACAGTTTCATTGTAGTGTGAATATATCCACAGTATAAAATAGCAAAATCTTTAAGGCAAGACAAAAAATTTAGAGTAGATGTCTTATCAGTTCATGTAGATGATATTAAATTCCAGAAAAGTAATCATAGAACACAGAAGGAGTTGATGTCAAGAATATTAATGAAGAAAATGGCATAATTAATATTCTCAAAGTCCCACATGTAATATTTCTGTTTGGGCAAGACTAGAAAAGATGTCAAAACTGCAAGCTTTGAATTTTGAGAGAATTTTAGTTTTGCAAAATCTACGGAGCGTTACAGCATTTTAAAAAAGTAAAACAATTGGGGCGCCTGGGTGGCGCAGTCGGTTAAGCGTCCGACTTCAACCAGGTCACGATCTCGCGGTCCGTGAGTTCGAGCCCCGCGTCGGGCTCTGGGCTGATGGCTCAGAGCCTGGAGCCTGTTTCCGATTCTGTGTCTCCCTCTCTCTGTGCCCCTCCCCCGTTCATGCTCTGTCTCTCTCTGTCCCAAAAATAAAAATAAAATAAAAACGTTGAAAAAAGTAAAACAATATCCCTTTTTCAAAGTAAATATTTTGTCATTTGCATTTAGCTTGAAAATTTCATTTAATATAATGAATCATTAACATTCAATCCATACACATCAGGTTTCAAGCAAGATAGATTAGCCTACTCCTCCCAGGTTCTCCTCCCTCTTACACTAATGTCTCCTGGATATAGCATAATAAACAAGCATAGGAAGATTCTTAAGGTTGGAAAGAAAAAGGTAGAGTTCTTAGGGACTGAGGCACTTGAGGAATGACAGTACAGTGAAATCTCTGGGTTTCATTTTTCCCTTCTACATGTCCTAGCCAGGGCAGCCTGGAACACACACACACACACACACACACACACACACACACACACACACTCCAAGTCTTTTTTTTTTTTTTTTTCTGAGCTGAAGTGAGTGAAAATGGTGGCCTAACAACAGAAAACCTTTTGGCCGTACTGTCTTCACTTCATCCAAGCACCAACATAACAATCACACCCTATTTATGATTTTGGTAGGGCTACACATGCATGGAACAGATCGTCAGCTCCACTCACTTTCTTGGTAGAAGGCAGCTGTCAGCTTCCCTCAGTAGGCTGACCATTCTGTAGAAGTCAATGGCCCGTACTCCAATCTCAAGTCAGGGTAGTGTCCATGTAATAGAGTGATGAGCTGAGCTCCACTCTCACCCTGTAGCAATGATATTTCATGAAGCATTGTGAGAAGCTACTTATCACTCCACTTCCTCACTGCCCCTGCACATTGTCAGCTGGCTCCACCAGTCAGCTGAGCCTTATCACCCACTTAGCATCAACAAGACTGAATTCAGGGCTATATGATTTAGAGGTACTCAGAACAACGCTTGTTCCCACCTCTGTTATCAGCTGATTGCAATGGGAACTGAGCCTCTCCCCACCACTCAGCATCATAAAAGTATCACTCAGAGTGAAAAGTTGGGAGATGGAGTTCAATGGTACTTGAATTGCATCCACCCCTCCCTTTAAATTTATCCCCCCAGCAGTGGGATTCAGCAGGGAGCTTTCTATCCCCAGGTTGTAAGGAAAAAATTAGACAACAGAACCAAATAACAAAACCAAACAACAGAACCTAATCTAATGCCACCCATAAACAATAAGTATATTTAAGGAAATTAAAATTATACAGGAGGCCACAATAAAATCAAACTAGAAATCAATGACAGAAAGACCACAGGAAATTTTCTAAAAAATTAGAAATTACACACTACACTTCTAAATAATGCATGTGTCAAAGAGGTGAGCTCAAAAGAAAATTTGAAAAGTACATAGAATTGAGTGAAAAGGAAAAATATAACAAATAAAAAGTGGGATACACCTAAAGTAGTGCAGGGAGGGAAATCTGTAGCACAAAATGCTTGAATTTTAAACAAAATCTCAATAATCTAAGTTTCTACCTCAAGAAACTAGACAAAAGGGGCACAATAAACTCAAAGTAGAAAGAAGGAATTAAATCATAAAGATGAGCAGAAATAAATGAAATTGAAAAGGGAAAACAACAAAGCGGGGGACATGTTCCTTTTGGAAAAAAAAAAAAGACAAGGAACTTTATAAACCCTTAGTAAGACTGACAACAATAAAAAGAGAAAACTACAATTTAAAGACAACAAGTATGAGAGATATCACCACACACACTGAAGCCATTGAAACGATAATGAAAACATACTAAGAAAAACTTTACACTTATAATTTTGAAAACTCAGAAGAATGAAACAATTCCTTGAAAACTATAAACTATCAAAACTCAACCATCATACTGAGAATAGTTATATAACCACTGGAGATATTGAATATGCAATTTAAAAATTCCTGAAAAAATCTCCAAACTCAGGTTCCTTCCCTGTAGAATTCTGCCAAACATTTAAAGAAAAATTAAAACCAATTTTCCACAATTTCTTGGAGAAAATAAAAGAGAATGGAATACTTCCCTAAACATTTGTGAGGCTAATGTAACCTTGATACCGAAGCCAACAAAAATTATATTTAAAAAAAAAAAAGAAAAGAAAAAGAAAACTGACGACCAGTATCTCTCATAAACATCTGTACTAGTTTTCTTTTTCTTCCCCTCAGCATACTTCACGCAGAATATTCTACAATTTATGCAGAAATGTGAGGGGTAAAACTATACCTTGGTATCAAAAGATTGTTTTGTTTCTCTTTCCAATTAAGAGGCTAAACATTGATATATTTTTCTGAAAGTAGAATATCAAAATTACCTATCAAACAAAAAGTTGAGTAGTCACAGAACTGTTGGTCACCATCTCTCATTATAAAAACAGAAAATCATTCATTCAAGCAGAAGAAAAAACTACCACAAATCATCTTTACTAATACCATAACATAGAAACATCTTTCACTGAGGAAAATTTACTTTTAACTTCTCAGTTTGGTAAAATAAAAGAAAAAACAGCTTAAAATATTCACCAATTGTTAATAGTTTGTGCTGAAGTAATATAGCTAAGGGGACAAAAAGAACCCAACCTGCTTATAAGATGGAAGAACCACAACATATAATTGGCTTTTTACTTTGCTACCTTTGCACCTCACCACTGGGGATTAAAGTAGTTTATATGTGTTTAGATTCCGAGCACTTATAACCAAGATTATGCACCTAAGAAACAATCAGTGTTGAGTAAATGAATTCCTACATGAAATAATGAATATATCCCAGCCATATTCACTGACTTAACTTTCAATGAATGCATTCTATGTTCTTAATTTTCAAAAATTTACCTTTCATTCTCCATGCATTTCTGAGTATTGAGTGACCTTAGTTCCCCAAATATCTTCCTTTTTTTTCTCTTTAGCTATAATTTCCGATTTTGTTCTCTTTCTGAGAGTCTGCAGTTTCCCTAGAGTTAACCTTTGTCGATAACTTTTGATCTGTATTTTCTAAATTTCACAAAACATTTGTGAGGGTGTGGAAAAATTTAAACCTATTCTTGACTTTGACATTTTTGGAAATTTTATGCCGCACTTGAAAGAACTCTTGTAAGTCTTCACTCTAAATGAAGGCACACAAGCTAACTGAATTTGAAAATTGATACCTTTAGAAATATACTAGTCTTCATTATGTTGCTTGAAACTTTTATGTTTATGCGTGGTCAGGTCTTTCTGAGTAAAAATGACAGGTAATGTAGGTTAAATGGTAAGTGAAAGGCAAATAAATCTTGGAACTTAAACATAGAGATCTCCAAAGAGAGGTACTGGTTTAAGGCTCCTGGGGCCCTTTGTTTACTTCCAGAAGTAAATCCTCAAGGAGGATTTATTTACATTACAAAGTTAAGCTCTCTTCCTCATTTTTTTTTTTTTTTTTTTTTTTTGAGGAGAAGCAGTTGTGCAAGCTTCTCTGCATTAAGAGTTGGGATTGCTAATTTTGGGGTTCCTCTCACCTCCCTCCCTCAAGAGTGGATGGCATCTGCCCTTGTCACATTACCCTGAGTAGAAATTGGGGCATGAGGAATCAACTCTAAGGTACTGAGTTAGTAAATAATCAGTTGGATGGGTCCACCTCTGATCCACAAATCTGTGTTTACTATAGAGACCGACAATCTATTGATTGTTTCCTATACTGGGCAAAAGCTTTTAGTTTGAGGTAGTCCAACTTGACTATTTCTGCTTGTGTCTTTGGTGTCATATCCAAGAAATATCCTTGCTTAGATCAATGTCATGATCATTTATCCCTTTGTTTTCCTCTAGGAGTTTTACATTTTTCTTATATTTAAACATTTTTTTCATTTTGAGTTTATATTTGTGTATGATGTAAGACAAAAGTCAAATGTCATTCTTTTGCATACAGAAAGACTGGTATGCTGACGTCTATAAAACATTAGTGAAATAAAGATGGAAATACAGGGAAAGGCAACACATGTTCATGGTCTGGAAGACTTAATATTGCTAAAATGTCCACATGAGTCAAAGCAATCCAGATTCAATGCAATCCCTATCAAAATCTCAATGACATTTTTTATAGAGAAAAAAAGTCCTAAAATTCACATGGAATCCCAACAGACCCCAAATAGCTAAACCAATCTTGAGAAAAAAGATCAAACCTAGAAGTGTCACACCTCCTATTTAAAAATATGTTATAGGGGCACCTGGGTGGCTTAGTCGGTTAAGCATCCGACTTCGGCTCAGGTCATGATCTCACGGTCCATGGGCTGACAGCTCAGAGCCTGGAACCCGCTTCAGATTCTGTGTCTCCCTCTCTCTCTCTGACCCTCCCCCATTCATGTTCTGTCTCTCTCTGTCTCAAAAATAAATAAAACATTAAAAAAATTTAAAAAAATAAAATAAAAATATATTATAAAGCTAGAGTAGTTAAAGCAGTATGGTACTGGCACAAAAACAGACAATTTATAGAGCCTTTAAATAAACCCATACATATATGGCCAACTGGTCTTCAACAAAGTTGCCAGGAATACATAATGAAGAAAGAATATCATCTTGTTGCATAAAGTTTTATAAAGCAATGGCTATTAGTATTTTAAAACATTTTTTAAATGTAGTTTAATTCAAGATTTTTTGTAAAATTAAAATTAAACTTCTGAAGAAATATATGCCTTGAATCTTTCTATCATGTTACATAATAATTGTAATTTTCAACCTATGTAAATCACAATATAAAAAGCATCTATTTATAATTTGGACACTGTTAAATGTCTATGTTATTGGCAAGGATGTACCTAATCAAGCTCAGATTTTAGATAATCAAGAATGAATGTACATTTTTAATTTGTCATTAAAATAATTTTATCTCCAGAAACATAGGGATACAAGGCATATTTTGCTCAGCTAATCAGAACATGAATAGCAAGGATTATATGTAGCAATGCAGAAGAGACATTACTTTTAAATATTTACTTGGGAAAAAGGAGTAGAGAAAATATATTGTTCTTTATAAGTTATAGATATCATATGATTTATATGGCATTGGAAGATGGGGATCTGAGTTATAGCACTAGAGCATTTTGTCACTACGTAATGAAATAAATAAGGATGCTAGAAATGGAGGTCTGTTTTGCTATGGCAGAATCCCTGTAAAGACCCTCCCTCGCATCACTACAACTACAAACTGAACCAAATAATAATAATAAAAGTAATAACTATGTGAGGACTCCATGCAGGGGAACCAAATGTGGAGAAGAGACACACAAATGGAAATAAGGGCCAAAATAAGATCCCCTGATTAACAAAATCTAAGTGGTTTTGTTTTGTTTTGTTTTGTTACCAGACATGCTCTACGAAAAAGGCTATAAAAAATTCTTTAGGCTTACCGAAAACTACATCAGATGTAAAATCGGATCCTTAGAAGGAAATGAAGTAATAACAACAATAAGAGTAAATGTATAAGTATTGTAACATGCTATTTTTTCTCATTTAAGTTGTTTAAAATATGTTTGTTTGGGAAGCCTTGGTGGCTCAGTCAGTTGAGTGTCCGACTTAGGCTCAGGTCATGATCTCCCAGTCTGTGGGTTCGAGCCCCATGTCAGGCTCTGTGCTGACAGCTCAGAGCCTGGAGCCAGCTTTGGATTCTGTGTCTCCCTCTCGCTGCCCCTCCCCCACTCATGCTCTCTCTCTCTCTCTCTCTCTCTCTCTCTGTCAAAAATAAATAAACATTAAAAAAATTTTTTTAAATATGTTTGTTTAAAGCAAAAAATATAAAAGTGGTGAAATTTTTTACATATAGTATGTATGGCAATGAAGTCAAGTGTCAATTAGGGAAAGGATTAAAGAAGATATACATTATAAGGTTTCTATATTGTAACCTATTATATATGTTATATATATATATTAATATGTAGTATATAATATATTTAGTACATATATTACAAAATTATTATATTATTATTACCCATATACACATCATGAAACATTAAGTAATTATAATGGCTGAAATAACCACCAGAAAAATAAAATGAGATATGTCCAAAGAGACAATATTTAAATTAAAAAAAATACTAAAAATATCAAATAGTCCAAAAAAAGGCAGGAAAAGGGGGGGAGTATGCAGAACAAAATTGAGAAGGCACCTATAGAAACAAATATTAAATGATACATCTAAATCTAACCTCATAAATAATTACATTAAATTGTCTGCACAACCAAATAAAAGGTAGAGGTTAATGAATGCATTAAAAAAGCCTGACCCTTCTATACAAGTTACTCACTTTTTATTTAAATACACAAATCAATCAAAATAAATGGATGCAAAAAAGATATGCTGCAAACATAATAAGCCAAAGAAAACTGGAAGGGCTCTTTGAATATAAACTAAAATAGACTTCAAGGCAACAAGTGTTCTGAGAGAAAAAGGTCAGTTTGAAACGATAAAGGAGAACATTCATTCATAAATACATAATTAGCATTTAAAGGGGACTTAAAAATTGGGGCGCCTGAGTGGCTCAGTTGGTTAAGCATCTGACTCTGGATTTTGGCTCAGGTCATGATCTCAAGGTTCATGATTCAAGCCCCACATTGGGCTCCGCACTGGCAATGTGGAGCCTGCTTGGGATTCTCTCTCTATCCCTCTCGCTGCCCCTCCCCAGCTTGCTCTGTCTCTCTCTCTCAAAGTAAATAAATAAACTTAAAAAGTATATATATACATATATATACATACATATGTATGTATATATATGTATATATATACATATATATATTTGAAAAAGACTTAAAATATAGGAAGCAAAAATTCACAAGCTTAACTGGAAATAAAATGGGAAATTCAACATATATATTTCGGCAGTCAATAGAACAAGTAGACAAAACTTTAGTAAAGTCATAAAAGATTTGAATGAAGTTACCACAAACCTTGATCTGATTGACATGTACAGAAAAGAATGCTCCATCCAACAACTACAAAATACAGATTTTTTTGTTAAGTGCACATGATACATTCACAATGACAGGATGTTTTCTGGGCTAAAAATGATTCCCAAATACATTTAAAAATATCAAAATAATACATAGTGTATTATCTGACCACAATGGAACTAAATTGAAAAGAAAGCATAGTTCTTTTTGAAGCCCTGCGTATGTAGAAATTAAACACTGCACGTCTAAATAATTAATGGTTCACAGATTAAATTACAGGAGGAATAAAATATAGTTATAATTGAATGATCATGGAAATGTAATATATGAACATTTACACAATACCACTAAGGCCATTTTTTCTTTAAATCTTTTTTAACATTTACTTATTTTTGAGAGAGACAGAGAGACAGACCATGAGCAGGGGAGTGGCAGAGAGAAAGGCAGACAGAATCCGAAGCAGGCTCCAGGCTCTGAGCTGTCAGCACAGAGCCCGGCCATGGGCTTGAACTCACAAACCGCAAGATCATGACCTGAGCCGAAGTTGGATGCTCGACCGTCTGAGCCACCCAGGTGCCCTCACTAAGGCAGTTCTTAACTGAAAATGTATAGTTTTTAAAGTCTAAAATAGCAATGGAGAAAACATCTAAAAGGAGTGGCCTAATATTCAATCTTAAAAAGCTAGAAAAAGATAATCAATAACACCAAAGTAGGTAAAGTGAACACTAGTAATAAGTACAGATAATAGAGAAATTTAGCAAAACTAAGATTTTATGCTTTCAAGAGGGATTGCATAGATAATAAATGAATAATGAAAATATTATAACTGTGACAATGAAGCTTAAAAATTAGAAGAAATTTGTCAATCTCTTGATAAACATAATTTACCAAAACTGCCAGAAAGAAAAAAAAAAAAAAAAACTTCAAAAACTGAGTAGCTCTAAGTAGGATTGTCATTTATCCAATGTGCTAGTGTTCGTAGTCGCCTTCTAAACATTTTAAACTGTGAGCTACCATCCTAACTGGCTAAAAGGATCATTTACTCCTTTCTCTGCATGAAGTTATTTTTCGATTGCTCAGTGATGCCCCACTGTGATGCTCAGAAATCATGAGTCTTCTCCATTCACACTTAAAACTAAATTTCATTTCTGCCCTTCGGTCTTTAAATTTCCACATTATTTTGCCCCAGAATCCTTCTGACCACATGCACTGGAAGTTTCACTCTTAGGTAATTGTGCTCCCGTCCTACTGGCCTCCATTCTTCTTCAAGAAGATGTAGAGGTGTTCTCTTTCTTGGACTTTTCTACCAGCTGTCGTTATATCTGAACCAAACTTTCCCCAAGTGCTCACATGTCACATTGCTTTTTTACGTATGCATTTTGTGTAGGAGGAAAGCAGGAAAACGTACGTAAAGCAGGAAAACGTACACAGCCTTAAGTGCTACTGAGTTAATTTTCACCAAGCACACGTATCTGTGTGACTTCATTTATTAGACCTCAGATGACTCTTCATGTCCTCTCTCCTTCATCATGCCACAAAAATAATCACTATTCTGACTGTTAACACAGGAGATCATTTTTACTGTTTTTCAATATTAACTATTCATAATTTTCATATTTTATATTTATTTATATAAATAAAATCATATAGTATGCAAACTTCTCTGTTTTATTTCTCATACTGATTGGCTATTTTTAGGAGATTATATTTCAGTTAGTTAGTATAATCTTCAAAATTCTTTATTCTTTATTTAGATTTGCTCCCCTTATAGTTACCTAAGGATCCATTTTTTTTCTAGCCTTTTCAGTATCTATATGAAAGTCCATCTGTCTAGCTATTTACCTATATTTACAACATCTCCCCAGGACAGATATTTACTTATAACATAGTAGCTAAAAAGTGCTTGAAATTAGTAAAACTCCATGCAAATTGGAGGAATGACTGAATAAATACATATCATACAAAATTATTTCTCAGAAAATCAATAAATTAATCAGTATTATGCAATCCCTCCCATCAGTCACTTCTGCGTTAAATTTCTTGTAGTTTCTGGCATTCAACGATACCTAAATTTGTTTTCAGTTTTAATACTAAGGTGCCACCCTGATTTTCCTATCTTTTTTACTTAGACAGGATGGAAAAGATAGGAATGTCAGGTGCAAGAGTTCAAAATCGGAGCTCATCTGGGGGTCCTCACATTTCTCTTGAGTATTTTTCTTACGCCACCTTTTGTCTTTTGCCAATCATGAATACAAGACAAGTGCGTAGCAACTCTGTCATGCTAGACAAAAAAGGTAAATGTTGAGTTAGTGAATTTCTGTAAGCACGCCTTCTGGAAAAGATAATAGTTCCTGGGTTTCAAGTCTCTAAAATTTAATTTTAATTTGTATTAGAATAATGATTTTTAAATTACCTATATCCTTGTTATGATATAAATATTAAAGGAAATGTTCAGACAAAAGTAGAGTATATATAAAACCACTCATAACACCAGAATAATGTAAGTCATCTTCAATTATTCCATGAGCATACGTGAACTAAATTTACTGATGCATAAATAGTTGAGAATGAACAAAAGGGTCTGTGTTCTTAGAAAGTTCTCATGCTGAATTCTACTGAAGCAGAAAGACATAAGCAGTCACTAGTGATATCCTTTATATTTCTAACTAGAAGATATTGACATTCCATGTAAGAATATCCAGTGATATAAAAATGTGATAAATCATAGCCCCGAGAAATAAGAAAAGAAGAAAAACTTACAGTATGTAGTTGAAAGAACAGTCTCATTCAGTTTTTAAAGAAACATTACTTTCTCTAAATAGTTCTGTAAAAGATATTTCCCCTTTAAATATGCATTAGCTGTTACAAATTTCACAATGATTACAAGTGAAAAAGTATCTTCAGAAGGTGAAAAACAATGCAAAGTATTTAAGTAAATGTTAAAAACAACAACAACAACAACAACAACAACAACAACAACAACAACAACAAAAGAGCTAGAAATTAAGAAAACAAACCTCAGCTCTTGGGTCTATCCATAATGCCCTTCACTGCACTGGGTATAATATACTGAAATAAGAAACCTAGCAGAATAATGAAACTTGACTTAAAAAAAAAAAATGTGGTCCATCTATTTAGGAGATAATATACTTAATACTTTCACTAGTTTTTTTTCTTAAATTTTAGATTTTAATCCCTCCAGTACTGAAACTTGGGTCTTCGTCCAAGAATGTAGACACTTGTAGCTGTTGTTTATCCTGGGCTGTTTACTTTTAGTCCTAACAGTCCATATACAACTGTGCAGTTGAAGGGATTAAAAAGTTAGAATGTTGTTTGAGAGGAAGTTATGTGCTGTCTGCAGGAAGAATAACAACTTTAAACTCTTCAAAGTTTACAAATGTTAACTTCTATCTCCTCAGGTAATCCTGGTCCCATTATATATTCCTGGACTCTTAAAATGAGCAACATCTTATTTACTTTTGATGTTAGAAATAAAGTATTTCTTGCCTTTAGCAATAATAAAATCATTACAGAGAATGTTGCATCCCACAGACTCAAAGCAGCATTCAAAATATAATTCTTTTAACCATGATCTAGCGCCCATAGCACTTGAAAAATTTTTAGAACTAATATATAAGTTGTGCTAAAAACGAAACAGGAAGGAACAGAAAGAAAGGTTTGGACTCTTTTTGTAGGTTTTGTATAATGTTTCTGCATTTAGAAAGATGTATGGTCCAACAATCAAGACTTACAAAAGTTTGTTATTAAATGCTTTGGTGTACCCATCGCTCTACTCAAAACCAACAAAATTAGTAGAAATGATAACATCCATGACTTCATAGACTACATCAAAACCAAAGAACAGAAATAGGATGCTATTTATAAAAGAGACCCATTTCTAACCCGAATGAAATTACCCTGTAGTCTAAAACACCTGGATGCTAGATACTAATAAAAAAAAAAAAATCAAATGGCTTCCCAAATTAAGTGTTGTATTATATAACATGCCTGTGCCATGAATAGATTACAAGCGGGTGAAAATACTGATCATTTAGCTTTGGGATTGGTGAAAGTTTGGGGGGCCACCGGGAACATATACCACTCCAACCCAGACTGTTCACTTTCATGAGCACAATATCATTCTTTAACATGAGCATACTTTACTAATTGTATTGTGTCTATGTGAGCCACAAGATAAAAATATTTGGGAAGTATGGTATTAACCTTTCCATAACCTTTCATATGAAAAAGAATACACACAGCGCTCAAATGAAGAGAAACTGAGAGACACCTGAAAAAAAAAAAAAAAAAAAAGAACAATCATGAATAAAGGTAGAACGCATGTTGCCATGACTTGTCTATCACAGATCAAGATTTATATTTGTAGTAATTAAGATGGTATGGTTTTGGCACAGATACAGACAAACAGGTCAATGGACCAAAATTAAGAGGCCAAAAACAGATTCTTACACGGATGAAATCTTATATTCTGATCATTAACTGTAGCATTGCATATCACTGGGCGATATACAAATAAGCAAAAATGAGTCTACAATTCGTTATTTAAAGGAGCATGAAAGAATTTAGATAGCTACATTATACTCATATTAAAAATCAATTCTAGGGGCGCCTGGGTGGCGCAGTCGGTTAAGCGTCCGACTTCAGCCAGGTCACGATCTCGCGGTCCGTGGGTTCGAGCCCCGCGTCAGGCTCTGGGCTGATGGCTCAGAGCCTGGAGCCTGTTTCCGATTCTGTGTCTCCCTCTCTCTCTGCCCCTCCCCCGTTCATGCTCTGTCTCTCTCTGTCCCAAAAATAAATAAACGTTGAAAAAAAAATTTAAAAAAAATAAAATAAAAATCAATTCTAGGTGGATTCAATTCTTAAAATGTAGAAGGCAAACAAAATGATGCAGATAAATAAATTTACAATTTTGGGAGAGGAAAAAGATTTCCTCAAGAATATATAAGAAAACACGTAGGCAAATTACAAAGGAAAAGGATGATAATTATTACATTAATATAAATAATATGTGTTTATAAAAAACACTGTAGAGATCGAATGATAAATTGAAATCCAGGAAATGAGTGAAAGCTAAGGAAAGCGTCGCCTCGGGAACTGCATGCCTTTGCTCTTTGCATTGTTGTCATTTTCTCTTTGATATATTTGGGTTGTCTCATTCTGTAGTACTGATTAGATCTGCTAAATAGTCTTACCTTGATCTTTTTTTTGCCACAGCGATCTAAGCCTTCTGGCACTTTGACACTTCTGCCCTATACTTTAGGCCAGGATATAAAATACTTGAGGTAATAAGCAAGAAAAAGGAAATGTGGAATTAGTTGAGGCTGAGAGATTTGCGTTTAGCTACAATATCTAGAAAATTGGGATTTCTGTGACTTTGCCAGTGTTAGATTCATTATAACTGCTCAGTGATTAAGCGCAATGGCGAAGCTAAGCTCTCAGTGTTACGATAAGTGCCTCTGGGGCAAATCTCAATTGCAGATCTGCCAGCCTTTTCTCTCTGTGAGATCCTGAGCTCCTATATATGATGGCCTTTGAACAAAATTTCTATGCAGAAAGTAGACCTGTAATCCCATGTTTTCATGAAAAGTACACCGATAAAAGTGTACATTTTTAAGATATCATTTTGTGCTAGAATTGTTATATAAACCAATAAATCTGTACAAAATCCTGACAAAACAAACTGAAAATGGTAAAGAAGCTTACAGAATATACCAATCTAATAATTGGTAGTGATGATATTCTCATCAAAGTTATTTGACTAACATTTATGTTTTCAATAATAATATTGTCTTTTGTTCCCACATAGTTAGCTGTGAAGTACTTTGTTTTTCAGACAAGAATTCAAATATAATGCAGACTTTACTAAAATTATATATTATTAGAAAATACATAACAACATGCCTGAGATACCCAGGAAAGTGGTAATGTAGAGAATGACCTATAGCAAGATAAAGAGTGGCCTTGATCACAACAACAAAGTTAAAGTTGTTTTTAAAATATCCACGCCTTTGAAGTTAAGCTTTATAGAACAGTACAATGCATTAGGGCAAGTGAAAATATTAGTTTACTATTTTATCTATGTTGGGCTATAGTAGTCTCAAAATACCCCTCTGTATAGATGTCTAAGAAAATGATTCCTGCACATCATTTTTCCTAGAATCAAAAAGAAAAGTTGATAAAAATGCATGTTCTAGTGCCCACCAGTCACATGCCCTCTCTTATTCACACAGCCTAAGGTGACTTCTGGATAGCTGCCTTTTTAACAAGAACCCCACGTGATTCTGACCTAAGTGGTGAGTAGAAAGAACTTTAAGAAATATCTTATACAGGGTGCCTGGGTGGCTCAGTCAGCTAAGTGGCTGACTTAGGCTCAGGTCATTATCTTGTGGTTCATGACTTCAAGCCCCACGTTGGGCTCTGTGCTGACAGCTCAGAGCCTGGAGTCTGCTCAGATTCTGTGTCTCCCTCTCTCTGCCCATCCCCCTCTTGCACTCTGTGTCTCCCTATCAAAAATAAATAAACATTAAAAAAAGAAGAAAGACCCTGAGCAAAGATGAGAAACTTGTTTTTCTTTTCTGAGTTTCCCTTACACAGGCAAAAATAAATAAATAAATTAATTAATTAAAAAAAATGTCAGTAGGTAATGTCCGTAAATTTTTAGAGTAACCTTTGAAAACAAGGCATACATATTTTAAATTAATGAGTTGTTTAAATTTAATAAGAAAGTTGCCATATCTTCTTCAAAATGTGGATTTACCTTAAAATTTTCAAAACTTAAATTTCTCTCAAGACTTTGAAACAGAGAGGTGCTGGCAGAAAAAGAATATATGTATGTGTATAAGCATATATAGAAATTTGAAAGAAAACATATCAGTGCTGTTAAATTTTCAGTAACTATGATATCTTTGTAATAAATAAATTGAAGTTTTAAACTATCTCTTAGTATTACAAAATTTGGTTTATACTATGTACTCCTTACTATATATATGTATATAAGAATAATATACTATATATATGTATATAAGAATATACTACATATATTATTCTTCTTCCTGGACTCTCAGTAAAAATTTATAATGTACTCTTAAATCATTCAGGTTATGGTTAAGAAATATTATTAGCTTAATTCATAAACTAATGCCAATATTAATCATCATAATACATAAATTAGCACAATGGGGCACATCTGAGTCAAACTGCTAAATAACTAAAGATAAAGAGCACATTTTAAATTTTTCCACAAGAGAGGAGAAAAATGACACAATATATACAGAAGAATAGAGAAAATCATAAAAACCGCCTTTTTAAGATACAGTTGAAATGACAGTGTAATCCTGCTTTTAAAGTACTAAAAGAAAAAGTGATCAATCTATTATTTTATATGCAGTGAAAATATCCTTCAAAGATGAAAGCTAAAAAGGACGAGATCAAATGGATAAAAGCTGAAACGATTCACTTCCAACAGCTTAGCACTGTAAGAAAGGACAGAAGAAGTTATTCTGGCTGAAAGGATTTAGCACAAGATGGAAGTCCAGATCTGTAGCAAAGAATAAGAAGCCTCACAGAAGGTAAGTATTTGGGCGAATAAAAAAGAGTATGCATATGACAATGCACAGCAACTTAAACCTTACTGATATTTTAAAGCAACAATTATAATATACTATTTTTTATAGAACATTTAGATATAATAAAATACATGGCAGAGTAACTACAAGGAGTTTTAGGGAAGAGATCACCATTAAAAGATTATACAATTGAAAGATACAATTTTTTTTCATAAACTATATGATTTAAGGTAAGGTATGACAACAGCAACCACAAAATATCACAAAGATAGGTAGCTAAAAAAATATATAAAATATATACATATACAAATATATACATTAGTATATGTTAGTATATGTATATATTTGTATATATAAACATATGTATTGTATATATTTGTATATGTATATATTTGTGTATATATACAGACACAATTTCTGTATATACATGTATATACACATACATGTATATATATGTATTTGTATATGTATATATTTGTATATATATATACATATGTATTGTATATATTTGTATATATATAGAGAGAGAGACACACACACAATTTCTGTTGAGATATACTTTTCATACAAAAAAATAAATACACTTACTTAGTGTGAAGCATTTTATCAATTATGTACACAGAATAATCACAATCCAAATAAAAAGAAATAGAGTATTCCTCTTACTTGACAAACTTTCTTTATGTCTCTCTCTGGTCACTCATAATCTGCTAAATTTTAAATTATATACCATAGAATAACATCTCCAATTCTTAGGCTTCATATAAATAAAATCAGTCAATACCAACTGAAGAGGAAATCTAAGTATTCTGGAAATATTTATATAGCAAGATAGTTACTTGTTTCTTGAAAGGTTAAGGGAATATACCCAACAAATAAGTTATTCCTTATTTCTGAAATAGGTAACACTGTATATAGTAGTATAAAAATGTTTCACTAAGTTCAGAGAAGCTCTATGGCAGGCCTATATTGTGTTTTGTCATCCTTATATGCAGTGAGATTCTGCAGGCTTAAATATGGGGTGATGGATTGTATTTTGGGCAGCCATATTACAAATGGGCGTAAGATATTAATATATGTATTCTGCTTCTCTTCACCTGTCTCAGCCATCTTGTCCCTCAGAAAACACTTTACAGATAACAAATATTTTGTATTTCCATTCCGAAGCAGAAGGAAATTGAGCCATAGTGTATTCCTTTCTGCCATGAAGCAGTTTGTAGCGCTCATTGTACGTTAAGAAAGTGCTATATAATTAGAAGCAGTATTTTTATCTTTCTCTTATTTACTAGGTAGGATTTATAATGAGTTGGTACTTGGAAGTATCTTGATGAATTATGGATAGTTAAATTTCAATGTTGAAAGGAAGAAAAATCATGTTTATTGAAGACAATATATTTCAGGGACTGCAGTAGTTTATATTTCTGTATTTCAGGACTACGATTGTAATATTGAAATAGTGATTTTGACAAAATTCTCCACCTTTGTTTAAAACTCTGGCACAGGTTTTTATTGTATAGATGACATTTATTCCAATGCTGCTGTCAGCATTTACTTTACAAATTATTTTATTAAGTCATAATAAATTTCACAGAACTATTTTATTAAAAGCACCCCTTCAATCTAGAAGGTATGCATTTAATACATAATTCATACTTTTAAACTTTTATTTTTATACACTGATTTTTGCTTTATTAGAAATGAAATGAGAACACTAGTCTTTTCCCTAATGTCTCCGTGAAAAAGCTCTGTTCTAAATCCTACCATAACTGAGAAACAGAAGTTCCCAGAGGGGCACACAGAGGATTCTGGTTTTTCTAAAATCATTTCCAAGAAATAAGCCTAGAATAATATAAATTCTACTTCTTCCTGAGGATGCTCTGATGATTTTACATTTTTTTCCTATTCATGAAAGTATTACATTAAGAAATAAACTGAAAAGAAGTATTAAAATGATTACAAATTTTATCTTAATATTCACATTCCCATTTTCCCGTTATTAACTAGAACAACTAATTCTCCAGCAACTCTTAGACTTGTAAGAGGCTGCCAAATAAATGAAAAGAGGAAGGCAGACCCAAGGTTGGTACAGTTATTCTTTTATTGGAGTAAGCAGAGGGAGATGATCCTTCATAATATTTCAACCCTACCCTTTCACTAGTACAACACAGAGGATTAATACATCCACCTCATATTATTATGCTGCAGGCATTAAGTCTACAAGAATACTTCCAAAATGTAACTTAAGAATCCCAAGCATGTCTGCATCCTCAAATAAACATATGATAGAACTGAGCTGACAATTATTAGCAAGTCTACAAAGATAACTCGGTTGAAAAACAATTAAGTATAATCCCAAAACTATTTCCCAAATGGATGTGATATTGGCTTTCTACATTTTTCACGTGTTAATTTGTGCTAAAAGTATACGTGTAAGAAGTTACACCTTTTCTGATATTTTTTCTTTCTTTCCAAACATAAACAACATTTTTTGCATTTCTTTTCATGGGGGTCATTTTTTTTTTCTTTTTCCCCACTCATTTACCATTTTGGTGAGGGCACTGCTGTCTGAGGTCTTCATCTTTATTCAGGGACATGCGTGTCGGGTTTGGATCTGAGGTGTTTTCTCCTGTCTTCTATATCTCTCCTGTCTTTCAAAACCGAGTTCGTATCACTAGGTTGTAGTGGTGGGAAAGTAGAATTCCACATCTTTCTAAAATGCCTGTTTATACTTCGTACTGTGTGGTTCTATAACTTCCTATCACCTCTTTGATATCCCCTCATTTCCTAGGTGTAGGTATTTCATCATTGTCTTGAAGAACTACCCCTGGCACCTTTTGCTCACATTCATTGTAGCCCCTCAGATGTGAGGTTTTAGCTCAGGCACCACTACATCTGTGGGCTTAGGCAAATAATTGAACCTCAAAACAAGGTATTTTGTGGTGACTTCCTCTATGGCCTGACACAGGGAAAAGTTTTCAGAAGAGGAAATAAAGAAAATGATTTGTAAATTTGACTGAAATTTAAAAAAAACTGCAACCGTGCCAGGGTGACTCAGTTGATTAAGAATCTGACTCTTGATTTTGGCTCAGGTCATGACCTCACGGTCATGAGATCAAGCCCTGCCCTGGGTTCCGTGCTGGGTGTACAGCCTGCTTGGGATTCTCTTTCCCTCTGTCCGTCTCCCCTGCTCCTGCTCTCTTTCTCAAAGTAAATAAACTTTAAAAAAAAATTCATGAGAAAAATATCATAAAAAAGGGCAAATCACAAGAAACTATTGTTCACAAATATTGTAGATAATGGCCTAAATATTTCAAGCTCATAAAGAATTTTTTAGAAATTGACCAAAACAAGAAAAATTCTGTAGAAAAATGGGCAAAAGACATGAAAATTTTACAAAAGAGATATAAAAGACCTTTATGTATGTGAATTCATAAGAGAAATGCAAATTAAAATGAGTATAAACAATTAAAAGTGGGATACAATTTCTCACTTATTAAATTGGCAAAAAAAAAAATAGAAGGCTAACAATAGCAATGTCTCTGTTGGAAGAGGATGATAGTAAGTGAAAAAAGAAACATGTGAAGGAGCATATATAGTATGCTAATCTTCAAGTAAGAAAGAAAGAAATGTGAGAAAATGTACTTATGTGTGTTTGTATTTATAAAAAGAAAAATAGAAAAGATAACTAAACATATTGAGATTGATTATATACAAGGAACAGACAGTGGTAAAGTAAAAAAAAAAAAGATACAGGAGCAAATGATATTGTTCTGTATATAGATTTTTTTCTGTGGGAATATGTTAGCATATTACATATTCAGATAATTAAATTGTATCAGTAAAAGTTATAAGAGTAACAGGATGAGTAATTTTGTTGACATCAAGAGCCAGTGTTCTTACTGTGCAAGACTGGACACACTAGTCTGGAATGAGAGAGAGTAGGAAAAAAAATTCATGGAATAGATTAAATTTAAGATTTTATGTGTGAACACATGATTTTTAAAATACTTATGAAATTATGTGTGTCTATATGCACATGAGCATGGATGTGTATGCGTATAAATATTTGTTTATATGTGCGTGTATACACGTTCACATTCCTGTGTATATTTCCCAGCTTCGTCTAACAGAAAGACCAAAACAAAACAAAAAAAAAACAAATAAAAAGTACATCAGTATAAATGAGCATACCTAGCTACCAGGCACTGATCAGTTTCCACTGAAACAAATCAGGTCCCCCTCAGAAATGGGCAGGTTTCAGGGTTGGACAAGTTCCATACAAGAGGAACCTGAAGTATGTAGTTATAATAGAAAGTAAGAAATGCTCAAAATAGTATTGTGGGGAGATGTCACATAGAAACCAGTGTGGGGTGGTCAAATCATGGACAGTTGGAGCACCCACATACTTCATAACACGAATTATTTAATTTGGGACAAATAAGAATCCATAGCTTCACACCAATGATCAACTGATTACAGGCAAAATAAGGTCTCTTGGTTTTGGTTATGGTAGAATATTGAGGACCCAAGACAAAGTAGCAGGAGTGTTACAGGGTTGCCATTTTCTAACTGTTATAGTAAATATTGGCTCAGAAAAGAATAATCAATTATTGGGAGATTTCATTGAAAGGAAAATTTTCACAGTCTTAAAGTGTTTCTCCACAGACCACTGGCTCTAAGTGAGAAAAATTAAACCCACACAGTAACCAAGCATCACCTTGACTGGGTGATGAGCATTAATATAACCAGTGAAGGACAGTCGGACATTATGTGTCTGAAAATGGGATGACCTCAAAAGGAAACAGCATCATCTATGTCATATACTGGCTAAGAATGCATTACCTGAATTTACTAATAAAGAAACCACTAAAAAACACAATATGAGGAATTTTCAATTGCAGAAAGAGGATGCTGTATTGTTTAAAAAGGTCAATGCTAAAAATAACAATGAAAGGCTATGGCAATGTTGCAGATAAAAGGATGTTAAATAAATTAATTAAGTGCAAAATTGGCCGGATTCAATACTGTATGGGGAAAATAATACTATAAAGGACATTACTTGACAAGTTGACAAATGAACAATAGATTAGATAAGAATATTGTATTCATTCTAAAATTATTGAAATTTATTAATGCACTGCCGTTATATAAGAAAAACACACATTGAAATATTGAGGTGCAAAGGTGTATGGTACATGTAACTTACAAACAGTTCAGGGAAAAATATGTGTGTGTGGAGAGCGAGCGAGAGAGAATGAAAGAGAGAAGATGAAAGGGAAATAATTGATAAAATAAAGGGTAAGTTTTCAACAATAGCTGCATCTGAATAAGTGGTACACAGGTATTCTTTGTATTATTTTCATTTCTGTGACTCTTCTCTATATTGAAATTATTTTTTTTACTTTAAACAAATTTTAATGTTTTATTTATTTTTGACAGAGAGAGAGAAAGAGAGAGAGAGAGACAGAACATGAGCGGGGGAGAGGCAGAGAGAGAGGGAGACACAGAATCTGAAGTAGGTTCCATGGTTGAGCTGTCAGCAGAGCCCTACGTGGAGCTTGAACTCACGAACCGTGAGATCATGACTTGAGTCAGAGTTGGATGCTTAACCGACTGAGCCACCCAAGCACTCCTACATTGAAATTATTTTTAAACAAGAAGTAAAAAAATTAAAAACAAAGTTGCTAATCACACCTTAGTACAATTATTATATGTAAGTTGTTGCTGTAAAATTCATAAAGACCATGTTGACCATTGACACCAAGTCCATGCCATTGAGTCAGAATAAAAGCCCAGGTTCAGAACCAGCATCAGAAAGAGCCCATACAAACTGTCAGATGGAATCTCTAGTTGAACAGTGAGCCCTTCTTGCAATAAAGTAGCTCCATTCACTCACATGAGGAAGGCTGAGTGGAAAAAATTCATCAAGGGAGACAAACAAACTAACTTGCTTGTTATTTTGATCTTGGTACTCTTCTCCAAGAATATTTTTTTAACGTATTTTGAACAATGGTGACTATACATTAATATCAGAATAGTCTGTGATGTTGAGGTAAAACTAAAATGTTTTTGAATTTTTAAGTCTCAAGCAGATCACTAGATGATAATAAGAAGAAAGGCATTTAAAATAAAACAAATTAGTAATAAGGAAATAAAATGTAGTTCTTATACAACCATCTGACCTTTAAAGCAAACTATTTTAAAAATCAGATAATGAGAGAGAAAATTTGCCTGAGTTTTCATTCCCTCTTCTACACTTCTTTTTTTTTTTAAGTTTATTTATTTTTGAGAGAGAGTGTGAGTGGGGGACAGAAGATCCAAAGTGGGCTCTGGGCTGACAGCAGCAGGCCCAATGTGTGGTTAGAACTCATGAATTGTGAGATCATGACCTGAGCCAAAGTAAGTGGGACACTCAACCCACTGAGCCACCCAGGTGCCCCCCCCTCCCCTTCTAGGCTTCTAAAAAGTGTAAGTAATGAACTTCAACAGGTTGTAAAAAAGAATGAATAAAACACACTGCAGTAAAATTTAGTAGAAATATGGCATTATCATATCTCTTGATTTTATTTTATATCAGGCCTCTGAAATATTGTTAATATTGGCAAGGTTAAAGGAAATGTTCACTGTTAATGTTTGTGGACCCTGCTCCTGGGCTGCCAGGGAAACTATACTTGAACTGTTACCAAGGTCAGAAGGACTTAACCAAACTTCAAATTATGTGCCCTATTCATGCCCCAAGCACACATTGTACATCTGCTTTGTTAGCAAATAACCTGAAAGAAATATTTCAAACTTAAGATAAAAGTAAAAATCACCCTAAGTTCCCATACCTCTACCACCTACAACCTTGCACATACTAAAAGCATAAAAGTTTGTAATTTTCTGGAATGTTTTATGTCATGATGATTTGTAACTCTTGATATAACAACAACAAAAAAAAAAATCCAAAAACAATTCTGTATTCAACATTCCTTCCCCTGGAGCACTCTCTTCTTTGTGAAGGTTGTGTATCCTGGCCAGCTGTCCTCATTGAGAGTGTAAATAACCTTTCTTCCTTTTTATTTTAGAAATCCTAAGGGGTGCCTGGGTGGCTCAGTTGGTTAAGCGTCCGACTTGAGGTTTTTGAGTTCAAGCCCCATGTCGGGCTCTGTGCTGACAGCCCAGAGCCTGGAGTCTGCTTTGGATTCTGTGTCTCCTTCTGCCCCTCCCATGCACATACTCTGTCTCTCTCTCTTTCTCTCAATAATAAATGAACGTTAAAAAAATTAAAAAAAAAAAGAAATCCTAAAAGGTTTTTCCATTTTGCACTGATGACATACAATGCTTAATTCATTAATTAATATTAATAATTTTATTACCATTACCAATGCTCATTGCATAAACCCACACACTAAAAGCTGACCCAAAGACTGGGGTGTTTGCTAAGATTTGTGATTGCCTGTTTGTGGTTGCCATAAGGTGGGAGGTTTAGAGTTTTATCCCCATGAAGCTTTGTAGACAGCAGTTCTACGACCACATCTGTGTATCTGAACATGGTCTGAAAATGTGAACCATTTTTCCTGTCTAATCTAACTAGTCTTACCACTTTGTTATTTCTCTTCAATATCACTTTAGGAAAATTCTCCCCAAATGTGTCTTCTTCATGGGATTTACTGTACACTTCTTGCTAAGACAGTCAAAGGGCACAGCCAATGGATGGGGAAATGATGCAGACTTAGTCAATAATGCCTTCAGTACTTTGGAACTTCTGTGACTGAAATGAGGCCCAGGGACCGGGGAATTCCTTCGTTATAGTGACAGCTGCAACGTGTGGACCAGTTTGTTTATCTGTGTGACCTTTGCTGAAGTTTCTGCTGCCTAAGCCTCCAGGGTTCCTGTGGAAGCTGCCACTTCCCCAAATCCAATCTCCCATCATCCTAATGATCCTAAGAGGCCTCAGTATTCTTCAACCAAATCTTTTTGCCTAAAATAACATAGATGATTGCTGGCGTTTTCAGCCAATTATTTAAGGAGGTTCTCTGCTCTTTCTGTCTTGGGATATCACATGAGTAAATCTGTCATCAGAGCCCCCACAATGAAATACAGGCTAGAAGATGGCACTATGTCATATTTCTACCAAAGGTTTACAGTAGCATACACATAATTCTGTTTTTATTTGTACTTTTTATAACCTGTTGGACTTATTGTTTTATGCTTTTAGCTGAGATTTTTTGGGCGGTGATTTTATTCAGCTTCAGCTTTTCATTTTTTAAATGTTAGTTAATTTACTTATGTCTTTGTTTTTAATATTTTCTGATTTTAACCTATAATCTCAAGTATTCGGTCAGGAAAAAAGACATAAGGACAAATGCAATAATACTCTAAGCTCTAAACAATTTTAATTCTCTTTTTAAAAATTTTTCTAATGTTTATTTATTTTTGAGAGAGAGAGAGAGCACGAGCAGGGGGAGGCAGAAAGAGAGGGAGACAGAGAATCCAAAGCAGGCTCCAGGCTCTGAGCTGTCAGCCCAGAATCTGATGTGGGGCTCAAATTCACGAGCCGTGAGATCTGACCTGAACCGAAGTGGGACGCTTGACTGACTGAGCTACCCCAGGCGTCCCAAGAATAATTCTCTTCTACTCTTATATGTTTCACTTTGCAATTTTCCTTATGCCTTCCTAAATTAGATTCTCTTATTATTGGATTAAGTGAATTCCCTTAAACTATATATGTAATATATTATATTTATTATTATATTACTTATATATTAAGAACATATTGTTACAGTTATGACACTTATTATTTACATACATTAGCAAAAGCCTTTATATATTTATTTATTACACAATTTATACTTCAGGTATAATAGTGAAAGCCACATATCCATTTGTATTTTATATATATATAATAGTAAAAGCTATTGTTATGCTTTTAAACATAACACAAAAGAGAGTTTAGTACTCTGTTTAGAGGAAATTTACTTGAGAGGGTAAAGTGATTCCAAAGTGATTCTACCTTTACACATCAATTATGTACTACTTTTTGTGTCTGCTATGCTTAAGTTTTATTTTAGTTTTGAGATACTATAACCTCAACTTAAAATGGATTAACAATACAATGATGATGGTGAAACATTGTGTAGTGATACAGCAGAATAACATTATATGAGCCTGAGTGGCTTAGTGGGTTAAGCATCTGACTCTTGGTTTGGCTCAGGTCATGATCTCAGTTTGTGAGATCAAGCCCCAAATTGGGCTCTGAGCCATGTGTGCAGAGCCTGGTTGGGATTCTCTGTCTCTTTCCCTCTGTCTCTCCTTTCTCTCTCTCTCTCTCTCTCTATCAAAATAAATAAACTTAAAAAAAAAACGTATTATGTACAGAAGTTTTTGATCTGTACAGATACAAATCAGCAAGTATGACTCTTCAGCACAGAGATATGGAAAAATGATTGACTGTAATTTCATTGGTTCAGAAATCCCTTTGTCCTTAATTTCCACCATAGCCTCTGTTATCAGAGTCTATCAAATTAATGTAATAAGGTCATCAATACTTTAATTTTCATTTTTACACATAGTGGCAAATTTAATTATATACATTTATATATAAATAAAATATTTCCCCTGAATGTTTCAGGGCTTTTCAGTAAAAATCAAAATAGGCTAAACATAGAAAATCTTTAAGTGATGCCCTTATATAGAAAAGATAAATACTTGTAGTGTTATTACCAAGACATTTATAACGCCAAACACAATATCAATGCCAAAATGTGTGCTATGAGAGAAAGAACAATGTATGTTTGCTAACATTTCTTTCTCAAATGATACTATAAAACATTTTATAATATAAATGACACAGTATGAAGAGCAATTGCCATCATTTGGGTGGTAGGTATTTCCCATTAGAATTTAATAAATCCACTGATGTGCAAAATATGAATCAATTCTTGGCATGTCTGTATGTCATATATAAGGGAAACTACTCTACAAAGTTTTTATTTATCATTGAAACCCATCCTAGAGGAAGAGATTTTTTTTTTTTTTTTTTTTTTTTTTTTTTTTTTACTGTGTTAGGCATTATTTTGAGCTGTAGGTCAGTTCTCAAAAGAAATGCTTCAGGACCAGTGCTGACAGAGCATCAGCTGTGTGTGAGGCAAGGTGAGACATTTCTGTGAAAATAGAAGTTAGAACAAAACATAGTTCACACACTGATTATTCAAAGGCAACGCCTGGTGATCAACTGCATGCCTCATCTAATTCAGTGCTGAAGGCAATTTTTAACAGTTTTTATACAATCAAATCACCACCACCACAGGTTATATACACATAGTACTCTGTGTCAAACAAACAAAACATACTGAAGTACTAACAAAACATATGGAAGCACTATATCAAGAAAAAATTATTAAGTTTTTACAAGCAAGGAGATTAGTTATTTGTTAATACAAGCTACTGTCATTTATTTGAGTTCAAGTGGTTTCTTCCAAAAACCCATCTCACTAATCACTATTCAGGTAAGCTAAATATACTAGCTTATGGTAGATTTCTTTTGAGGAGAATCCATACCTACAGTTCAGTTGTGTGCATTTTGATTGCGATATGTCTATGTGTGGATACAAAGAACTATTGAGGGGTGCCTGGGTGGCTCGATCAGTTAAGTGTGTGACGTTGGCTCAGGTCATTATCTCACAGTCTGCAAGTTTGAGCTCTGTGTCTGATTCTGTGCTGACAGCTCAGAGCCTGAAGTCTGCTTCAGATTCTGCATCTCCCTCTCTCTCTCTGCCCCTCCCCTGCTTGCACTCTGTCTCTATCTCTGTCTCTCTCTCGAAAATAAACATTAAAAAAATTAGAAAAAAAAAGCTAACATAAATTATCTGGCCAGTGTTTTACAGTATGCAACACTAGTCCCTCATATTATAAGCAACCTGAAAATAAAGTGATATTAATGAAGAAGCTAAATGTTCCAGAAGACCAGTGTCAACTCTGACTTGAGAAAGTCTGAATAGCGATGAAGTTCATCTGTTCTAACCAACTCCAGTGTTTTATTTTCTGATCTACTACCATGTAATGTTACTCATATGTGGAATTTAAGAAACAAAACAAACAAATCAACAAAGAAAAACAAACAAACAAACAAACAAACTAAAAGACTCTTAAGTACAAAGAACAAACTGGCAGTTGCTAGAGGGGAGGTGTGTGGAAGGATGGGTAAAATAGATAAACAGGATTGAGTTCACTTATACTGATGAGCACTGAGTAATGTATAGAATTGTTAAATCATTATATTGTACACCTGAAACTAATATAACACTCAATGTTAATTATATTTCAATAAAAAATAATCTGACCTTCAGAAAATAGGGTTTTTCTAAGATCTTAACATATATTTAATATTCTGCATAAGAGATGAAGGTTAGTACAGCATGGGAGGTAAGGATACAGATTCTGAAGGAAAACTGTGTTGGTTTAAATTCTGAGCGCATTATTTACTAGCACTGTACTTGATGAAAGTTACTAAGCTAATCCATATTTTAATTGCATTTTTGTAAAATTAGAACCACATAGCAACAGTGTGATTATATTAGGGAAGTTGAAAAATTCTGTGAAGATAAATAGGTGACATAAACAGATCTTAGTGGAATAGTCACTCAACTGAAACACATAAATTATTGAATAAATACAAAGATATTCTATGCTATGGGAGGATATAATATTGTCATAATTTAAAACTTAAGTTATTCTCGGGGCGCCTGGGTAGCGCAGTCGGTTAAGCGTCCGACTTCAGCCAGGTCACGATCTCACGGTCCGTGAGTTCGAGCTCCGCGTCGGGCTCTGGGCTGATGGCTCAGAGCCTGGAGCCTGTTTCCGATTCTGTGTCTCCCTCTCTCTCTGCCCCTCGCCCGTTCATGCTCTGTCTCTCTCTGTCCCAAAAATAAAATAAAACGTTGAAAAAAAAATTTAAAAAAAAAAATAAATAAATAAAACTTAAGTTATTCTCAAATTAATCCTCACATCCACATTCTATCTAAAATAAGAGAAAAACCCTACTATTTTTCTTTCTAAAATATATATAGAAGAATAAAGATCCTCTGGCCAACTGAGGAAAAATGGAAACTAGCTTAATAGATATATAAACACACACTGCAAAGCCATAGGGTACAAAGAAATCTTGAAAAACAAGAAGAAAAGTAGGAACTCCTACAGATAAAAATGGGGAACAATAGGGGCACCTGGGTGACTCTGACTGTTAAGCATCCAGCTCTTGATTTCAGCTCAGTTCATGATCTTATGGTCATGATCTCTTGGTCATGAGATTGAGCCCCATGTCTTCACTGTCAGTGCAGAGGCTGCTTAGGATTCTCTCCCTCCGTCTCCCTGTCTTTCTCTTTTTCTCTCTCAAAAATAAATAAACTTAAAAAAATGGGAAACAATATATGAACAAGCATATGAAAAGGTGCTCAAATTCACTTGTAACTAAGGAAATGCAAATTAAAGCAATAATGGGTTCAATTTATCTCTAACAGAATGGTGAAATGTCAACTACTACACAATGCCTCATGGTGATGGGAAATATAATAATGTGAACACTTATGTACCGAAGGTGGAATTGTAGACTACTTCAGGCTAGGCAAATATACCCCATTACCCAGAAATCTTATTCTCATTTATATCTTGTTGGAAAATTTAAGGACATATATGAGGATTCTCATTACAATGTTAATTTGTTAACCAAGGATTAGAGACACTGTTGGATTGTATCACTGGAAGAATAGATAATTAAAGCATTATTAGTGTATGCAATGATACATAATCTCAGCAATATTAATACATTGAAAGTATGTCAGAGCAAAAAGTGAAAAGTCAGAGAGAATGTTATGGCATACGTTTCCACATAAGCTAATATTACTGAGAAACTGGACATATATGGTGATGTATAACTGTATAAAGTTGATAACTAGAAGTTAGATGGCATTTAACATCCAAAAATGGAAACCTGATAATAAAAATTGTCTATGAGGTAAGATTATGATGGGAAATGTTAACATGGAAGAAGAGAAGATAAAAATAATTTACACAGCATGTTTTTTATAACCTGATTTCTCTGTGTATGAATATACATCTATACATACACACATAAATACAAATATAGAGAAGAAATATCTGCAAACTATATTTTCATGTATTTCTAATTTAATTCTTCCTTGATTGGGCCTATATACATCTTTTATTTTTCCTTTAATTTTCATTCATGTCTTATCTACTAATAAACCATAAGGGTTACTAATTATGATTTTCAAATTAGTAGCAGCTTGGTTTTACAATACTCACATGCTATTAGATAGTATCCATCAATGTCCATTGAGGTTTTAAACAAATTGTCAAGACACAATTGTTTGGTTTTCTAAGAACATACATTTAAATTTTTTTTTTCTTAACACTTTTCAGAATTCAACAAAAATTAAACACTCATTTAGCAAACATACTCAGAAACTCATGATACTCTATCAAATCTTCCCATCTTATCACAGAATTTATTTTTCCTTGATCTTGAACCACCCCCCACCTCTGCCCCCGCCAAATACCTTTGGAAATATGAAACAATAGGAACTTTTCAAAAACATCTAGACTGTTGAGTGTCTGACTGAAACCCTGGCTGTTGTTTGAGAGACAGGCAGCAAAGTAGTGCCTGGTTTATCCATATTAAGTTAAAGTTAAACAGAAAGATTATTTCCTTATCATTTTAAATCCAACAAGGTATCTCGCTGGTAGTAAGTTGGGGAAAGAACACTGTACTCCTGTTGAATGTCGTTGATTGCAGCCAGCTTGCCGGATGCTATCTGGACAATCTGGAGATCTGGTGTATCTTGGCTGTCCTGTGCTGACCCTGTCCTGGATGTACTAACCCATACACTGGATAAAGGGCCTTGGGGAACAATAGGCAACTAGATGCACACTTGATTTGTGGCTCAAAGACTTCAGAATTTTTACATGTAACACCAGTCCAAATTGCAGCATTAAGTATTTGTTAAAATTTAGCTGTTTTCTCCTTATCCCCATCGTTTATGGGAGATTTCCACCTCTTCACTCAAATGACAACAGGGTTCAAAGTAGTCATATGTCTTTTATTCCTAGTGAAAAGATTGCCATTTTCCAGAATTTAATTTATGTAGGATTTGTGGGGTTCTCAGACATCTAATTATTCTTAAAAACAAACACACAACAAAGAAACCAACTAAACAAACAGAAAACATCCCCAATACAACCAAAATTTATTCAGTTTTTTATGTTGTTGTTGTCATTGGGGTAAAACCCACTGTCTCCTGTAACTTCTAAATCTTGAATATTATATATGTCCAAGATAAAATACTAATGTTAATTCTCCATTAAAAGGAGGCAGACCCTAAATAATTTACATGGAGTAAATTATTACATGGAGTAATTACAATAATTACTTCTAATACAAAGTATTAGAAAATAAATAAGTGAAAAAATGTAGAAAACTAATAAGAATTAAAATAGTAGAATTCTAAGTCAACCTTATACTTAAAGAAAATAAATTACTGCACCAAAAATCCCCTTTATATGTATATTACATACCCTCACAAATTCCAGAAATAGAAGATTAGAAATAAATGCATAAAAGATACAGGTAAATACAGTTAGTGAAATCTAAATGATTCTGATCTTTTTATATGTTTCTGAAGATTATATTTAAAATGAATGCAAATTCATTTTTCATCAGAATAAAACAAACATTTAAGCATATGAATTGTAAGGTGGTTTTTTTTTGGTCTAAAGAAAAATAACCATTTCTTAATATCACATCAACTAAAAATTGAGACCTCTACAAATAAAATATTTACTCTCAATTCATTTTATTTATTTCTTTAATTTTATTTAGTTTGAGAGACAGAGAGTGAGCGAGGGGCAGAGAGAACAAGAGAGAGAGAATCCCAAACAGGCTCCACACTACCAGTGCAGTGCCTGATGGGGGGCTCACACCCATGAAATCAGGAGATCATGATCTGAGCTGACACTAAGAGTTGGAAGCTTAACCAAATGAGCCACCTAGGCGCCCCCTACTATCAATTAATTTTAGAGTTTTAATTTTCACTTGACAGTATTAGATATTTTTACTCATTGATATGGCACTGGCATATTTTACTTTACTGATATGGGAAAGTACTTTTGGTTAGATGCTGCAGAAAATATTTACCTTTGTTTCACTCTAATATTAAAATTATTTTGGGGGGCGCCTGGATGGGATGGCTCAGTCAGTTGAGCATCCAAGTCTTGGTTTCAGCTCAAGTCATGGTCTCATGGTTTCATGGGTTCAAAGACCCACTCCCACCGTGTTTCTCTCTCTCAGAATAAATAAGTAAACATTAAATAAATAAATAAATAAATTAAATAAATAAATAAATAAACACACAAATAAATAAATAAAATGGCAAAGGATATGAAGATATGCAAATAGCCTAAAAACGCTTAAGAAATGCTCAGTTTACTTAGCCGTCTGTGGAATGCAAATCAAAACGAAAAGGAGATATCATTTCATTCTCATTAGGAGAGCCATAATAAAAATGCAGATTAATTGCCAAGTGTTGGTAAAGATGTGAGAAAATTGGAACCCTAAAACAATGCAGATGGAAATGTAAAAAGGTGCAGTCCCTTTGGAAGACAGTGGCATTTCTTTAAAAGGTTAAACAGAGTTACTGTTTGACCCAGCAATTTCACTTCTAAATATATACTGTACAGAAATGACAGCATGTGTCCACACATGAACTTGTACACAAATATTCATAGCAGCATTATTCATACAAGCCAAAAGTGGGGAAAAAAACCCAAATGTCCATCAAGAGAGGAATGCATAAATAAATGTGGCATATTCAGGGAATAGAATATTGTTTAACCATAGAAGGAATGAAGTACTGATACATTCTACAACATGGAGAAATCTCAAGAATACTATGCTAAGTTGAAAAAAGGTAATCACAAAGGACTACATATCATAGGATTCAATTCACGTGAATGTTCAGAATAGGTAAATCTACAGGGACAGTAGGGAAATTTATGCTTTTCTAGGACTGGTGGGAGAAAGTTGGAGGAAGAGGGGATGACCGCTCAAGGGTGCCAAGTTTCTATTGAAGGTGATGAAAATGTTCTAAATCAATTGTAGTACGGGGCACCTGGGTGGCTCATTCAGTTAAGCATCTGACTTCAACTCAGGTCATGATGTCAGAGTTCATGGGTTTAAGCCCCACATCGGGCTCTGTGCTAAAAGCAGCTTGGAGCCTGGAGCCTGTTTCAGATTCTATCTCCTTCTCTCTCTGCCCCTCCTCCTCTCTCTCTCTCTCTCTCTCTCTCTCAAAAATAAATAAACATTTAAAAAAATTAAAAATAAATATAAATAAATAGATTGTAGAAAATGGTTGCCTAACTCTGTAAATATTCTTTCTTAAATCTTCCTAACTGACATCTAGATGAAACATTATGCTCACATCTAGATTATACAAATAAATATATAGGTGATAGTAATATACCTAATATATTGCACTTACTGGATTTCATGCACACTTTTGTGCCTATAAATTATACACTTTAAATCAGTAATATCAATTTATTAGCTCACATTTCTGTAAGGGAAGTTCCAAGTAGGTTTGACTGGGTTATCTGCTTGGGTCCCAAAAGGTCAAAATCAAATTTTCATGTACGTGAGGCTCCTCTTTGGAAACACTGGAGAAGAATCTGTTTCAGGTTCCTTCAAGCTGTTGAAAGAATTCAGCCTGCCTGGTGTGGCCACAGGATTGAGGTTACTGTTTCCTTCCTAGCTTTCCATTAAGCATTGTTCTCAGCTTGTAAAAACAAGTTGCTCTCAGATTGCTGCAAATGGCCCTCTCCACCTGCAAAGCCAGTAATGGCCCGGGAATTCTTCTCATGCCTTAAATCTGTCAGCCTTTCCATTCTGCCACCAGTCTGAGAAAACCTTCTGCTTTTAACAGGCACATACAATTAGATTAGGTAACATAATTGAAGGAGTAACACTTTGTCATAATCTCAGCTCTATCCATACTCAATGCGGGAGTGATTATAAAATGTCAAATGTCACTAGAGGGGTCATTTTTAAGGTCTATGTTGAGGGACAGGCAGAGACAGAGACTGAGATAGAGTGGGAGCTGGGGTTTGAGGTAGCAGTAGAAAGAGAGGGAAAAGGTAAAAACAACCCAGAATATATTATAGTTTATATAATATTATATATGTATATAATATATATTATGTATAATATATTTCTGGATAACTAGGGATCCAAAGATTCTTGACATTAGTATATTTTCTTTCCAAATTGAGTGTATTCATTTTTTTATATTGATTAAATTATTTATTTTAAAATTCAAATTGTCCACATTATCTTCTAAAATTAGGTCTAATTATATCAAATACTAAAATCTGACATTTAGTAAATGAAACTTTTTAATTAAATGAAATTTAACACCTAAAAGATAAAGGGTGTCTGGGTGGCTTAGTTGGTTAAGCATCCAACTCTCAACTTCCACTCAAGTCATGATCCCAGGATGGTGGGATCAAGCCCCACATTGGGCTCTGTTGAGTATGGAGTCTGATTGAGATTCTATTTCTCCCCCACTCGCTCACACAAGCTCCTTCTTTCTCTCAAAACAAGAAAAATAAAAAATAAATAAAACCTAAAAGATGAAATTTTGCAATCTTGTAATTAGAGTTCCTCTATTCTCAATCAAGGAAACAAATAATGTTACTCTTTTTCTGATAAACTTGTGAATATCTTTTTATCATGTCTTTTATTAAGTTTTTTCATTTAATTTTATAAATTTCATCTGATGTCATGTCATTTCATTTTTTAAATTATTATCTATACTAGTTAACATTTGCTACAACAATGCTTTGTGATATACCACTCCAAAACTCAATTTCTTTTTTTTTTTTTATAAATTTTTTTTTTTCAACGTTTATTTATTTTTGGGACAGAGAGAGACAGAGCATGAACAAGGGAGGGGCAGAGAGAGAGGGAGACACAGAATCAGAAACAGGCTCCAGGCTCTGAGCCATCAGCCCAGAGCCCGACGCGGGGCTCGAACTCACGGACCGCGAGATCGTGACCTGGCTGAAGTCGGACGCTTAACCGACTGCGCCACCCAGGCGCCCCAAAACTCAATTTCTTAAAACAACTGTCCACCAGTCTCACATCTGTTGATCAACATTAGTCTGTTGATGGGTGTGGCTGACTAGACACCGGGTTCACATTGGGTTCAGATCTGCTCTGCACGTATCACCTGTACCAGTGGTTACCTAGACCCTGAGTCCTGCCTTTCATGTGTGTTGTCCTCAGCACAGGCTGATGGGCAGTGACTATTCAGGGAATATCCTTCCCCTGACAGGGAATTGGAGCACAAAAGAATGTGCCTCTGCTCATGTTACATCTGCTACCAATGCACTGGATAATTTAATTCACTTGGTCCAGTCCTAGAAGTTAATGATCTCGGTGGTGCATTCTGGCCATCATGGGTTCCCAGCAATGGTGTGAGTGTATGAAACTATTGCAAGTGAAGGGAGAATGAGAACAATAATTTAATCAGACTACCATTAACTCTTTCAACAAATTCTCCAGTACTTGAAGTTAGAATTAATGTTTTCCCTGCCTTATCTCTCCAGCATGGGTGCCTTTTCATTCTTCATGGTATCTTTTCTACTTTCATCAGATTTCTGTGTGTGGTAGGTTCTCAGGCTACTTTGCTACCAACCAATTTTAAACATGCTGCATTTATGCTTCATTAATTTATACTACCAAAAATAGTTGAATGTGTTTTTTTAGGACAATCACACTTTAATAGCAGATCAACTTTGATTCCAAAAGAAAAATAACACTTTATGGTCAGATATCTTAATTAATATTAAGACAGGTCTATAATCTTGTTGCAATATGGTGTCATTCAAGCTCTTCTGTTTATTTTACTTGAATGTAGTTTTGAGCCTTGGTCAATAAGTATATTGGTAATCTTACAATAGATTCTTATATTTTATTTCACGGAGTGCAAAATTCTATCGATTTTTTGGAGACTAAGACTTATCAAACTCCTCTGCTTTCAGACATAGTAGATATGAGGAAATTTATGACATATTATCGCCTTAATTTTAACAAAACATGTTGCTTTTTTAAGGCCATCTTATTAGCTTTACTCTATCCCTTGCTTTCAATCCTAAATATGGCCATTTCATACTAGTTTCTTTCTCAAGGTTTCCTCAGGTTGGCATCAAAACTGACATTCCCTGGTCTCCATGAATGGATTTATGTTGAGCCCTGTGTTTTACATATATTTATCTCCAAAGGACTCTAAGATCTTTTTGCACAGTCAGTAGTCTGTTACCGGACATTTCTGTAATAGACTTGGGTAAATCTTCCATAATATCAGATCTTTACAGGATTTAAAAAAATAATTATCCATATAATCATAATATGTTATTGCAATATGATTTTAAAATCCAAATAACATTCATGAAATGGATATTGTCAGGGTAAAGGACTAAAATATAGAGTTACAGAAATGAAAAAAATCTGTCCTTGAGGAGAGTTTGGCTAGAATTAAGTTTAAGTCTCTCATTACTTACAATGCTACATCTACAATGTAATTCTACAGAGGATTAAGTCTTACTTGTTTTCATTTTATTGTACCTGCTATGTGACCTTAGGAAAATGATTTAACCAATTTGAATATTAGTTTCATTATCTGTAAGTCAAAGTTACGGTGAGGATTATTCTGAAAATATATGCAAACTTATTGAGCACATTATATGTATTCATGAGAGCATTTTGATATTGTCATTTAAATTGGATACTTTAAATTTTATTTTGCATCTTTATATAGTGCATATAAAAATTTAAAAATAATGCATTATGGAAAACAATGCATAAAATTAAATGTGTTTATCTAGTGAGGCCAGGAAAATAATATTATGACACAAAGGTACTTTTTAGTCCCTTAACTTACAATAGGCAATAGATTAAAGCTAAAATGTTATCATCCCTGATAATACTAAAGAGGAATGAAGTTTAGGAAATGTGACAAGAAAACAAATCAGCAAATAAACAACAAAAGAAATAGGAAATGTGTAATTCATGTCTACCAGCTTCTCGTATTATTTTGTACTGACTTTGTTGTTATTCTCTATCTGAATAAATGTGTACCCTAAAAATACCCTCTTTATTGCTTATATACAGTGACCTTCACAAAGTAAAAATTAATTTGAAGTGTTTTTAATAAATTAATGGGGTCAGAAGAGTTAGCCATGGTGCAAATATTTTATTATAAAAGCAAATGATTCATATTAGAGTGTGGCATTAAATTATTATAATATTTTATAAAAAGGATAGTATAAAATATAATCACTGTCTCAAGCTATTAAGAAATTTTCATTATTATTCTTTATTCAGTCTCCTACTCTCATGATTCTTGGACTTAAAAAGCTTTCATTCCTAATCCAAATACAAAGGAGAAAAGAATCACAGCAGCAAACCAAAAGCAGTTTCTTTTTTACTTACTTATGCCATTCTTCAAGGTGAATAGGTAGGATAATGTGAAGTGAGCATTTTTATTAAGAAGACCAGATAATGATTTAGTTGGAAAAGAAAAAAAAAAAAAAACAAAACAGACTGATCTTTTAGTCATGAAAGCAAGTGACAGATATCATAGTTTTGTCATTAGCTCTCATATACAGCAGGGATACGCATTCGTCACACTGTTTTTATTGTATGCCAAAGGCCAGTAAAATGAGGTTATTTTTTCTTATTGTCCATGCTTTTTTTTTCTCTTTACACTTCATCAGATGATTATCACTCATTAAAGTAGAACTATCATGCTTTCTCTCTGTATTTGTGCTTGAAAAAAATTTGTTAAAATACCTGTGAAAAAAGAAAGCTAATATTACATAATATTTTCATTTAAGTTTATTGGAATGATTGTAGACATCATGAAAGTCTGAGTAAAGTTGTATAACTTGTTTAAAGTCACATGGCAAAGCTGTGCCTACAACCTAGGATATCAATTCTTGATTCCCAAACAGACCTCCATGCCACAAAAATATAACAAACAAATCCAACAAATACTATGTATTCTGTTTATCATGAGAAATATATTTCTAGATAAAAGATATCTTGAGAGTTTTATTCATGTATTCAACAACCTACTATTTAACAGACTGTAATTGATGTTGAGATACAGAAATGAATAATATGGACAACTTCTTTCTTTCATAAAGCTTATACTTCAGTATGAGAAAAACAAAATATAGGATAAACAAATAATTACATATGATATATTTAGATACTGATAACTCCAATGGAGGAAAATGTAACTTGGTACAACGGAGAGTTATGGAAGAAGGTACTTGAAGGATATCAGTTGGAGAACCCAGTAATTTAATAATATTTGAGATTAGACTTAAATGGTAATATTAGGAAAATTAAATATGATAATTTGCAAAAGGAGAATCACAGACAAAATGAAAAACTACTGAATACATATGGCTATGGTGCCTATGAACCTGCTGATACACTTGACATTGTGGTGAAGTAAAATGAAGAATGAAGAATGATTCTGTATTTTTCATTTGAGCACAAGACTAGCGCTGTGGTATGTAGAAAACAAAGGCAGGAATAATTTGGAGGGGCAGAGTGCTGTGTCGGTAGCTTTGGTTTGAATTTACTAAGTTTAATATATCTCGGCAAATGGATATATTAGGTTGGCAGTTGGGTGAGGAATATAAGCATAGAGATATTTTTCTAAAGATGGAGAGATGGGTTGAGATCACTTGAAGAAAAGATTAGAGTTCATGATTAAATCTGACTCACTCTACCACTTAGTGGTAGTGGAGAAAACTCAGAAAAAAAGTTCGAAAAGGAATACCTACTAAGGAAAGGGACAAGATTATGTCTTAAAAGAGAAGACACTGCTCAGAACAACTAATCTGTCAACTGTGTTAAATTCTACTGTAAAGTCCCACACGACCGAATATTAGAATTTACGCTGGAAATATGGGGGTCTTTGGTAGCCATGGTAATCCTGATAAAATACAGTTGGTGGTGAAATTATGGGAATAAGTTCAATTGGAGACTAAATACAGCAAAGCTTTGTGGTGAATATTAGTAAAAGTAGTTGTAGAAAATTTTGACTTCACCATAGGGTAGAGGAAATTTTCTTCTTTTTTAAAAGGAAAATGCTAGATTGTGATTTTATAATAGTAAAACTGATCCAGAAGAGACAGGAAAGAGATGGTGCATAGACAGGAAAGTTGCAGAAGTGAAATGACTAGGAAGAAGAAGAAGAAGATGTATCTGAATTACAAGAAGAACGACTATGCCAAAAGGGGCGCAGTGCAAACTACAAGACTCAACAAATCAAAGAACATGATTAAATTCAGGTAGTGATATATTATTAATAGTAAAAACATGTGAAAGATCCTATGTAATTAATCCTATTTTTTTCAACTTGTTCATTCAGTCAGTAGTTCAATAAATATCTTTTGAAGCTGTGGAGAGAAATAAGTAAAAAATTCATATCTTGTAGTCTATATTCTAATAGGAGGAGATATGCAATAAAAGTCATATTTAGGGGCCATGGGTGGCTCAGTTGGTTAAGCGTCTGACTTCAGCTCAGGTTATGATCTCACCGTCCATGAGCTCGAGCCCCGCATCTGGCCCTGTGCTGACAGCTCAGAGCTTGGAGCCTGCTTCAGATTCTGTGTCTCCCTCTGTCTCTCTGCCCCTCCCCCACTCACGCTCTATCTCTGTCTCAAAAAGAAATAAACATTAAAAAAAAACTTAAGTAATATTTAGTACTGCATGAGCTTGTGATAAATGTAATAAAGAAAAATAAAGTTCAGTTAAGAGGACAGTAACGGAATTACTGTTTAATATATGATGGTCAGAGGAAGCCTCTCAGTGGGAGACGACACTCCAACACTAAGGAGAGAAATGAGAAAACATGCCATTAAGTTTATCTGGGGGACAGCAGTTAAGGAGGGAAAGCAACACATAGACGGACAATGAGGCGCCTTAGTAGGTTTCAAGAAGAGCAAAGAGGCTGTTGTGGCTGCAGTGCAGGTAGAGCGGAAAAGATTGGTGGGAAATGAGATCAGAAGGGTGGCAAGCAGGAAGTTCATTCAGTTTTATAGGTCATGCCAGCAAATGTAGATTTTAGTGAAAATGAAATGGGGAACCAGGAAATCTTTGAACAAACTAGAGAAACAATTTAAAGAACCCCAAGCAGGTGATTAATCAGAGAAAATGAAAAGTGAAGAGAGTTACAAATCCAATGTCTATGTAGAGCAATTTGTGTTTGACGGGGGGAAGGCCACCTAATCAGGTCATCCAGAATTTAGGGAAGGAAGGATGAATTTAGGCATCTGTAAGTTTGTAGGCTTTGAAGAGTGGCTATATATCCCAGTTTCACCCTGTTTTCCTAATGTGATTATTAATAATGCCTCTTTTCACTTCTAAAAGCATCTAGGTTTGTAAAATTAATTATATAGTCACCCAAAATTAGGAGTGAAGGCAGAAGTGCACTAATACCTGCAAATGATTGTTATGAATCAGGACTCAAAAAAATTGTAATAGTATTATGAATTGGGGTGTGTGTGTGTGCAACATATTGTGTAAAAAGAGATATCTATGGTAAAATTTTGGAATAGCTTAGTAGTAATGGAACAGATATATGTGTGAGTGTGTTTGCATCCGTATGTAATTGTAAAACTCTTAAACTCAACATATGATTATAATTAACTATAACCAAATATATAGCTTTTATATTTTACAGCTAACATTTTTAGGGCAATCTCACTTAAAAATTATGGTAGTAAATTCCTTCCTAGGTGGTTACTTTTGTGCAATTCTAATATATGTCCTGAAGACGTGAATGAAGAGTTCACTTTTTATCACCAATAGGTAGATACATAGTTCTAAAATTGTGCATGTATATTCTGAAATTGTAACTGGAGCCCTCAT
This sequence comes from Puma concolor, assembly GCF_028749965.1. Lineage (NCBI taxonomy): Eukaryota > Metazoa > Chordata > Mammalia > Carnivora > Felidae > Puma > Puma concolor. Next base: position 180,098,350 of record NC_141667.1, read on the forward strand.
ACATGAGTACACGAAGTATAAAAGCTTAAATTTCTTCAATTATTAATTCAGGAAGCTTCTTGATTTTTTGACTTGTTTATCTCCTCTACTAATTATAGTTAATATTAACTGCAACATTCAAATAAATCAACAAAGAGATTAAGCGCTCCCATTTATTTAAATTGGTAATTTTACGTATCAACACTGTGTGTATGTGATTGTGCTTAAAAGTACTTTAGGAAGGAAGAGTAAATATGAAATGATATTTAATAGAATTCTATTGGGTAGACGAGTTTAGATTTATTACTACATTCTTCAGTTGTATATTGTTGGCATCTGCTGGTACATATATAATTAATTTTGTGATCATAGTGAAGAAGCTGGAGGGGAACAATCTGCAGACTCAACTTTGCAGTAAAGTATAACTTATAAATATCAAAGACAGAAGTTAAACTCAAATGAAGTATAAATAAGCCTTTTCCATAATTGACTACATAATAAGGCTATATTTTTGAGGCAACATCTCTTAAAAATAGTTACATTTTTATATGTGTGTTAGCCTAAAGCTACAACATTTCAAAACGCTCAGAATCATAAGAGAGATTCTTAATCAAATAGGGAAAGACAAGTGATATATAAAAGCAAAACACTTTTAAGAGAATATCTCTTTTGGAAGGAAATTAAATTTGGTGTGAGAATAGCAAAGGGAGAGATGGGTCTGGAAAATATATTGAAAACATTCATCATAATTATTATACAGGATTAGATATAAATGCATTTCTTATGTTAATATTAAATTAAAGGATATGTCTTATTTGAATATTGGAAAATAATTTTAAAAACAGATAAAAGTTCAGTAGGATATACTTCTAAAATTTCTGTTTAAGTAATTTATTATCTTCATAAATAACTCACCAAATGTCTCTTATGTTCAAACATGCTGGGATTTATGGCACTTTTTCTATAATTCAGCACAAAAGAGAATTTCTAAATTATAGGACCATAGAAGGGAAAAACATGGCACTGATGCCTGTATTAACACTGATAACTAAATAGATTTCATTTTTGTAATGACTATATTCAAATAAGGCAGAAACAAAATCTCCATGTCATCCAACTAGATTCAATTCCTTTCTCTGCAATTTCCTTCTATGAGAAATATGGGAAGCTTTTTAACCTCTAATCTTGTCATTACAATGAAAGAATGTCCTCCACTTGAAAACCTGATTTTGGAGGTTGTATGATGTGGTTTGGGGAGATATATAGAACTTGCTCAGGTTGTTTTGATACTAGGTATATATATCACATTGAAACAGAGTTCATCACTAAGAAAATTGTGTAGGGGCCAAACACTCCTGAAACGGTAGAATAAAAATTTTAAATCTACTCCTCTGTTGGGGTGTCTGGGTGACTCAGTTGGTTAAGCATCTGACTTTGGCTCAGGTCATGATCTCATGGTTCATGAGTTAGAGCCCCACATCGGGCTGTCTGCTCTCAGCACAGAGCCCACTTTGGATCCTCTGTACCCCTCTCTCTCTGCTCCTCCCCCCCCCACCCTCTCTCTCTCAAAAATAAACATTAAAAAAATCTATTCCTCTGTAAGACAGGCAAATTGTCTAAATTGATTTTTTTAAATTTTTTTTAACATTTATTTTTGAGGGACAGAGCAAGACAGAGCATGAGTGGGGGAGGGGCAGAGATGGGGTGGGGGATGGGAGGTGGGAAGGGACACAGAATCCAAAGCAGGCTCCAGGCTCTGAACTGTCAGCACAGAGCCGGACACAGGGCTCAAACTCATGGACCACAAGATCATGACCTGAGCCCAAGTGGGCTGCCCAACCGACTGAGCCACCCAGGCGCCCCTAAATTGACTTTTTCATGACTCTCTGAAGATTGAGCAAAAGTTTGCAACAATTTGATGAGCATTTACTCAAGGGAAAAAAAAATCTGAATTTTATCATGAGCATTGAGCTTTGTGGCTTTTTAACTTGTCTATTCCCACCCTCCTCTTTCCAGCTCCAGGGTACCACTGAAAATCAGCGGCTGTGAAAATAGTAGCTGTGAAAACCCACAACCAAGAAGAAACTGAGGGAGGAGGTGTGCAGAGTAGCTTTGGAGCTCTCTCATAACCCACATAACAGAGTTATGTCAATAGTTGATCTGTGTGGCAGTTTGCTGTTCTTGGACCTAAAACAAGTCTTGCTCAATGAGAAAAACCCCATTCCCCAGATGTTTGTCAAAGAAATTGGTGGCAATCGTTTAACATCCATTTACCTAAGCCTGTGATACCAGTAGAAACAAACCCATTTACCTAAGCCTATGATACCAGTAGAAACAAACAAAAGTCTAGCCAAATTTAGAAGGAAAATCTGGGAAATGACACAAACACACAGGCAGTATTTAAAAGCTCTGACATATTTCTTGGGATCTAAAAGACATGTGCATGTGCAAGAGTGTGCAAATATCCAAGGAAGACCTAGAAAGCCCTACTTTTATACATTTGGCTGACCCTGTGGCTCTCTGTAAGCAGAGAGTGAAGACTAAGACATACATTTAAGGGCTAGAGCATTAAAAGTATTTCCAAAATACACACAAAGCTACTTAGCAAAGGATGGAAAACTCATTGCTTAGAGACTTTGAGAGAGGTGTCTGTCCAACCATTAGAAGACCACCATCCTAAGGATCCTAAGGGAACAGAGACTTCAGTGGTTCACACAACAAATAATGCATAGTTTAGAGACTTAGTCCAGGAAAGTCTATACATAGCTACAAAAACAACAAATTTTAGTGTGACAAGGACAGGTTCCCAGACCTGTCATATTTTATTACTTAAAATGTCCAGCTTTCAACTAAATTGTGTAAAACATGTAAACAAAATATGGTCTACAGACAAAGAGGGGGAGTAGTCATAGAAGCTCCCACTGTGAGGAAGGCCAAAAGTTGGAACTATGAGATAAAGCTTTAAATGTGATTAATATTTTCAAAGAACTAAAAGAAACCACATGTAAAGTCCTGAGGGAATATATGAGAATAATATCACACTAAATAATGAATAACAATAAAGAGATAGAAAATGGTAAAAAGAACCAGATAAAAGTTCTGGAGTTGATGAATATAACAGCTATAATAAAAAGTTTACTAGTGGGGCATCAGAGAAATTTAAGATAGCAGAAGAAGGAATCAGCATGCTTAAAGATAGGTCTATTGAGATTTACCAGTCTAAGTACTAGAAAGAAAGAATGAAGAAAATGCCAATTTGCCAACGGCATACTAACATAATGGATCCCCAGGAAGAAAGGAGAGTGAGAAAGGGACAGATATTTGAAGTAATATTGGCCAAAAAATCCCATATTTTGATGAAAAGCATTGATCCACACATTTCTAAGTCTAACGACCGTCAACATAATATAAACTTAAAGATATCCATACTTAAACCCATTCTTGTTCAAACTTCTCAAAGCTATAAACAAAGAGAAAGTCTCAAAATCAACAACAGAAAATATTTATTACTTACAATTAATGACCAATTAGATTAACAGGTAACTTCACATCAAGACAGAGGTCAGATGTCAATGAGATGACATATTCAAAATATTGAAAAGCAAAAAAAGAGAGACTATCAAACAGGAGTTTTCTATCCAGAAAAATTATAATAGGAGGGGCGCCTGGGTGGCTCAATTGGTTAAACATCTGACTCTTGATTTTAGCTCAGGTCAGGATCTCATGGTTTTTGAGTTGAAACCCCACATCAGGCTCTGCACTGACAATGTAGAGCCTGCATGGGATTCTCTCTCTGCCCCTCCCCTTGCTTGTACTTGATCTCTCTCAAAATAAAAAATAAAAAAAAAAATAAAAAAAAAAAAGCCAAGCCAAGCAAAGAAATACTAATGGAAGTACTTTAAGCCCAATAATGTTTTTCCAACTGAACTCAGTCCTGTGTGAAACACAGAACTCAGGAAATTGCTGTATTTATGGTTATAATTTTTTATAGCAAAAGGGTAAAAATTGAACCAGCAAAAGTGAGAGACACATAGGGTGAGGTCTTGGATGGTTCCAAACATGAAGCTTCTGATATTCACTCCCCAATGGTGCAAGAATGTTACCATCCTTCCAGCACATTGACATATAAAATTATGCACGGAATATTGCCAATCAGGGAACCTTTTCCAAGTATGGTGTCCAGAGTTTTTTTATTGTGATTTCATTACATAACCATGAGTGATAGAATCATTGATCACATGACCAAACTCATCCTCATCTCCACCCAGACCCTGAAGGTTGGTCTGATAGCATATGACTCCAACTGGTATCCACATGACTTCTAATCATCTAGTTGGTCTTTCTTGTGGCCAGCCCCCATCCTGAGTCACCTTGAAAGCATAAATAATCAGGGCTTACCATGAATAATAAAGACATTCTTATAACTTGGGAAATACTGTGGATTTAAAAGCTGTCTCAGAATCCAGCCACAAAGGTCAGACAAATTGTTTATTATACAGTAGGTAATATGACAATTCAGTGGGAAAGGAGGTCCTTAAAATTTTTTTTTCAACAAACAATATTGGAACAAATGGATGTCTACATGCAGAAGAGTGAAGGTAGACACTTTGATTCTCACCATACACGAAAATTACTCAAAATGGATCATAGACCTATATATAAGAATTAACACTATGGAAATCGAGAGGAAAACATAAAAGTAAATTTTTATGACTTTGGATTAGACAAGGGTTTCTTAGACATAACACCAAAACCACAAGTGACAAAAGAAAAACAGATAATTTGGATTTTATTAAATTTCAAAATTTTTTCTTCATGGAACACCATCACAAAAGTGAAACACCAATCCACAGAATGGGAGAAATATTTATAAATAATGTATCTGATAAGGGACTTGTATCCAGACTCTATAAGAATTCACAATTCAATGGCAAGAAGAAAGACAAATAATTCAACTAAACAATAGACAAAGAATCTAATGGACATTTTTCCAAAGAAAATATGCAAATGCAAGATAAGCTCATTTGTAAATCCAAACCACAGTGAGATACCAATTCACACCCACTAGCAAGGCTATAATGAAAACAAAGAGAAAATGGCTAGTGTTAGTGATAAGCACAATAGGGATTAAGTGCTCATTCCTACAGGGCTCTTTGGGGGGATAATGAAATTTTTCTAAAGTTAGATCTTGCTAGTGGTTGGACAACTCTGTTACTATACTAAAACTATTGAATTCTTTGCTTTAATGGAGTAATTTTAGTATGAGTTATCTCACAAAGCTATTATTAAAGCTTTTACCAAATATATATTTATATATAACATATGTTATCATATAATTTATACATAAGATATCCACATATGAAATATAAAATTATATAAACAAATATACACACACACATATAAATACATGCATGTGTATAAGTATATACATACAAATGAACTAAATTGGTATTGAGTTTAGTATGTTAAACAGTTTAAACTCTAACTCGAGTCAATAAACTAACAGATAAGAAGTCATTAACATGCATAATCCTATTTTAAACTGGTATATCTGGCCATCCTTTATGAAAACAATGTAGCCTCATTAAAGAGTAGGAAAAACAGGAGGTTTTGTTGACATTCAAAATGTCCTGGAACCTGTCATGTTGTTTTTGATTCAGTGCTTTTGCCAAATTCTTGGATCTTATTCTCTGTGCTGTCTTTTCCCATTGCATTAAATGTAGCCTTTCATCGTTGCCTGTTACTTAACAGTAAAAATCTCTTCTTCAACAAACACAGGCTTCTTTGTATTATTTGAGTTGAGACTGTTTTTCTGCTTTGTTTTAACGCTCTACCAGAACTGACCCAGAAAGCTTTTACAGGATAAAACTAATTTGTTTGTTGGATTGACTTCATTGTTTTGTTAAATCTCAATACAATGAAGAACCTGATGCTGGGGAAAAATGTTCTGTGTTTTTGCTGTTGTTTTTTTTACTTAAGTATTTTTGAGCTATAGAATGAATGCACTATGCAAGCTAGAGACAAGTTCATTTTCAGGTCTTTATAATATATACAGACAAGTGTTCTATGATTGAGTTAGAAGTACTGGCTACTTATACTCCACTCAGGAATTTGTGTATTTGTGAAATGGGTCCATATAAAAACGACATGTCCTTGAATAAAACATCAAAATCACAAAAGTTTAGCGAATGAGAAACACTGAATTCAGTGGCCACATTAAAAATAAAATAATAGCATTGGAGTCCTCACTAGGACTTTACTATCTATGTTTAGGCTTTTAAGGCTAGAATGTTGAGGATCAGGGGACACGTTTAAAGCAAAGTCGTTTTCATCTTCAGCCCCACACAGCCCCTGAAGCTTGGTCTGATAGCACATGACTCCAACTGGTGTCTGTGGTTTGTGCACACTCAAAGTATCTGACAAACTGAAGATTATTATGAAGTGTAGTTGAATGAGAACATTAAGCAGTAAAAAACTGACTTACATATAACAATTAAATATTTGCTACAAAGTCCTCTTAAGCAGGATAGGTAATGTTGCAGATATAAGTATTATACATAGAACATACTAGCTGGCAAGTTGAGGGAGATGATATTACAAAACATTTACACTCATAAAGGCAAAGAGAAAGAAAAACTAGCTAAGAACCTTAGAGAAAGGCCATGTGGGGAAGAAGTTTTGACAACAAATAAACTATACATGCTTTGTCCACGGCTACTGTGTTTGTGCAAGCCTCCCCTTGTTAGTGATATTACAATGGAAGAAAAAAACAAACAAACATATAATTAGAGGGCAAATAGGGGTTCAGCTATCGTCCTAACGGTCCAAGTAAAATCTTACCAACTTACAATTCAATGAACAAAACATGTATGTTTCCCTAAATATTGCCCGAAGGTAGACACAGCCAAATTTTTTGGTGATCCTTTTGGACAGAAATTATGTCATTTCTAATTTTGTTTTATATGATTAGGTACCAGTGACTCTGAAGATCTTTTCATTGTAGGAACATATCCAATTTCATGCTGCTTATTGATGCATTTTGTGTGTTTTTGCCCCATTATTGTTGCAGAAGAGATCTGTGTATATGAATTACCTCCATATTTGGTAGTGTAACTGTTTTTGCTTTGTTTTGGAGGTATGGAATTAAGTCTACTGATAATGCTGAAATATTACCATCTCATCTTTAAGCTTTCGTATCAAAAATACCATCTCATACAAGACATGAATGTGCATGTATTTATTTTCTACTTAAAAGTAATTACACAGCAAGGACATATTTACTCCAAAATATAAGTTCTAAATGCTTTTGATTAACCTATACTTAAGTTAGGGACAAAAGTAATGTAATATGAATGTAAAGAGAGAGTAATAACCTATACATCAATTACTTGCTAGCAATTTAAACGCACACATATAAATATGTATATGTTTCATCCTGAGAAATTCTGTTTTTAGCTATAATTCCATATTTGAGTGAGTCAATTACCTTTAAGATGAAAACTGGAGTCCATTTATTTTGTCTAGTTAAGTAAAATATATAAAAATATTTTTATCAGCATATGTTATATAAATAAGTGTAAAGAAAAAATGAGAAACAGGAGATACGAAACTATTTTAATACCACTTTAAGATATTTAATATGTATTTGACCTCTAATAACAAAGGATTTTCACAAATTCAAGCTATTTGTCAAAATATTTGTTATTTTATTTTATTACTTTTTAAATTTTTTTATTATTATTATTTTGAGAGACTGAGAGTGCAGGCACGCGTGAACAGAAGAGTGGCAGGGGGGAGAGAGAGAGAGAGAGAGAGAGAGAGAGAGAGAGAGAGAGAGAGAGAGAAAATCCCAGGCAGGTTCTGTGCTGCTAGTGCAAAGCCCTACCCGAGCTGGATTTCGTGACCCTGAGATCATGACCTGAGCCGAAATGAAGAGTTGGATGTTTAACCAATTGAGCCACCCAGGCATCCCATAAACATTTTTTTTATTTTAAAAGGCCTCTAATACAGTACAAATATGTGTGCAAATAACAAACTATTGTATTTACGTAAAAAAGCCAGATGATTGTGCAACCTCACTTTGTTAGTTTTATTCTATATGTCATTGTTCTCAAATATAGACTACAACAGTTAGATGATCTGTTGTGGAATATAAACTGCCCATGTTCAAATCAGGTCCACATTTACTAACCTTTGGCATGCACATATCAATTAATATCTTAGAGTGTCAACTGCCTTATCTAAAATTTGTGTATAATAGAGGTGCCTGGGTGGCTAAGTCGGTTGAGTGTCTGACTTCATTTCGGCTCAGGTTGTGGTTCCAGGGTCGTGGGATCGAGCCCTGCATCAGGCTCAGTGCTGAGCATGGAGCCTGCTTAAGATTTTCTTTTTCTTTCTCTCTCTCTCTCTCTCTCTCTCTCTCTCTCTCACCTTCTGCCCCTCTCCCCTGCTTGTGGTCTCTCTCTCTCTCTAATATAAAAATAATAATAATAATAATAATAATAATAATAATAATATAATAATAATAAATTTGTGTATAATGATAATTGATAACTCACATGCTTCTAAAAACATTAAGGAACTGCTTCTAATATAGTGTCTAATGCATAATAGTTTATCACAAGTAACAATATGTTGTGATGATGATGATTATAAATTTTATTTCTATTATATCATGCAATGCTTAGAGAATATGACACTGTTACTTTTTATTTCCTTAAAATTTAACAGTCATCTTTTAAACTTATTTTTCAATAAATATTTACTGACTGATTATTTTACTGATATGGCAAAGCATTGGTTTGGTATATTTTATAAAAATTGATTCCACAATTTAAGTATCCATTTTCCATGTGGCAAAGAACATCTGTTATAAGGGCCTAAGGGATTTAGAAAAGGAGTTGGTTAAAGAGTTAAAGATGTCTCAAGAACTGCAAAGGGTCTTAGTTTTTTGCTCTACTTATCAACCAACAAATTAGCTTACAAGTTTCGTGGCTATTGGCAGAAGGTAAGTGACTCCTGGATCAGAGACAAAGGACAAATTATTACAGCAATAGCAGTGGCCAGATTTTCAGCATTTGTGCCTATTTCCTGAGTCCCAATTCCAACAGAATGATCCAAAGAAGTCCATGTGACACATTTACATATGACAGATTGTGTTACAAAAGAAGAATGCCAAGTTTATGTAACTTGAATCATTTTTAATGTAAAGTAAGTATGGCTATTATTTGCTTCCGAGAGATATTATCCTCCTTATACTGCAAAGTAAACGAACCTGTCATTTGTTCCAAGGTAAGGAACAGTGTCTACCTTTCAAGGCTGCTACCTATACAAGTATCCTTGAAAAGAGAGCTGGTGACAAAGGCCATCACTAATACCTTTGTTCACAAGAGGTCCTCCTTATCGTTTGCAAATAAGAAGCAATATCTCCTGCAAACAGCAAACCTTGGGATAAGGCATAAGGATGGCAAGCAGATCCTGTAGGTTATTTCCCAGCAGTCTTGAGGGGCTTCAAGTGCCTGATCACTGGAATTAACCCTCTTTTACTCCAAGCTTTGCTTATTTCATAACCACAGCTACTTCAGAGAATACAGTTGAAGATTTAGAATAGTGAATTGTCACTCAATATTTCTTCTGACCAAGATAAACATTCTCACTGCTACCAATATACAGGAATGAGAAAGAAAACATGAAATTATATGGATATATCGTATTTCTTATGAACACCAGAGCAGGAGTCTCTGAAATCAAAGGTGGCAACTGACATACATGTTACTTAAAATACATGGAAAAATACATTGTAAGCTTTAACTTAATTAATTAAATGAATGCATCCTAAAACTGAATATGAGAGAAAGTTAGTCAGAGAGTCCACTAGACCAGGAGATGGGGATGAGAGTTTTCAGAAGACATAGATTCACATTATGTATTATTCCCACCTCATATAGTTCTATTTAGTCCATTCCAGTGGCATTCAACTTGGCTTTAAATTTGCATATATCCAAGAAAGATGACATTTGTCTAGAACTGTTAAAAGTCCTAGATTTTATTCTACTTACTAACAACTTCCCCAGCTACAGTCTTATGCATGCTGGTAGAAGCCATGAGATTCATAAGTCTTCAGTGAAGTATGGTTTGTTTCTCATAGTTCAAACAGCAGCTTGGGGACATTTGTCTAAGGTCTAATGTCTACAGGGGGACATTATCTTGGGGACAATTGTCTAAGGTCTAATGTCCACAGGGGGACATAAAGAGAGCAGATGAGAATTACATACATAGTGGTTAAATTATAGAAGATGAATCCCAAGTTTAGACAAATCCAATCTTTTTGGGATAGCAAGCAAACCTAACTAACTTTTTCCTGGTGGAGATAATTTCTTTATTATATAGAAGAACAAACAAACCTACCCATTACTCCCTAGGAAGGCATTGTCTCTATTTTTAATGTCCATTTTCTATAAAAACCATCTTATGAATTTGGTCCAGAATAAATGGCTGCTAATGCCTCTGCTCTCAAGAGATGTAGAGGGGCACCTGGGTGGCTCAGTTGAGGTCATACATAATTTTATCACACAATAACTGAATCAGGACTAATCATGATTGTGGCTCAGTTCAAATTGGCAGGGACTGTCCTGTGTCTTTTTTTTTTTTTTTTTAACCCATAAAATCCTGGGAGCAAACATTAACTCTGTAGAGTTGGAAGCGCTGACTATGGACAGAAAGTTGCATGGGGTCAAACTAGTAATAAGTGGGAACAAGTAAGATCATAGCAGAAAGACAGCAAAGGCGATTTTAAGTGAATTTGAGTTTCAAACTGGGGCCTAATTATTTACACAAAAGTGATTTAGAGCAAGAGAATGAAACTGTAAGCTATCCATCTGAGGTCTAGCATTGATTAGTGGCTAGTATCTGGAGACATTTTGACTTGTGTCTCTGAGGAGAGATTTTATACCTACTGATCTGCAAGCTCTTTCTATCTAAAGACTTGCTGTGGATAATCTAATGGAAAAAGAAGTGAGGAAACATTCTTAGATGACTCAATTTACAGGTAGTCAGTTACAGTGATCATTTAGTATGCAGTTTATAAGCTGTTTTCCATTCTGTTTATTTTTCATATGTTCAGAAAGAATTATTACCAATTAATAAGATAAGGCATTAAAAGGTTAAATGACAAGCTTCTACACCCATTGCTGACATAAATTAAGATGACATTTGCTAAGAAAGCATCCTGTGTGTGATATAAATCATATAAGCCATAAGGCTATCTGCTCAGTTATATCATAGCATTACACACTCCTTTGTAAAATGTGAATGTGAAAGGAACTCATTTAAGGAAATGAGATATGGAATCCAGTCATCCATGAGTGGACTTGAGTGCAAAATGGTGGCCTGAATATTGCAGATTACTCACTTGTGGAAGGACACAAAGGACATTAATGTAAAATCAAAGGCAAAAGAAGACAGAGGTGCATTGAAGGGTATAATATATTAAACAGACAGTCTTATGGAATGCATATTTCTGGGTACAGCACATTTCTCCAGTGGCATGGATCTCATGAATATTTAATGGCAATGACACATATGGTGGCTTCATCAGCACTACCCCAAATTGCAACATATTTTTGGGAAAGTTGGAAACTGGTTTTGGAGTACTAAGTCAGGCAAAATCATGGTCCAAGAGGCTTGACATCACAACAACAACAACAACAAAAGGATTTGCTAAAGGGGGAGAAAAAGGAAACTCTATTATAGGTTAGAGACTATCTCTGGTAATAGGCATGAAGATAAAACACAGCTTTAATTGAATAATTAACTGAATATTAACTTTATAAAAGCACCATCTCATGAACATTTTGGAAATAGATTCTCATTCAAGAATGACTACTGAAAATTGAAATCAGTTTAGAATCTCTCATCATTAAAGAACAGGGACTGCATGTGGTCACAAAAAAAAAAAAACCCACAAAACTGAGTTTATGGAAAAATTAAGGTAAATAATTAGGATTTTACTAGAAATCTATATTTTATTGTTCTTTAATGTCTCAGTTGCTACAGATAACAGTGAGAATTTTTCTTCTTGCTGCAACCAGTTGAGATTCAAGTGTAGGAACATCAGTGGGTCATCCGTAACAGGGCAGAGGATAGATAGGCAGTGTTAAATAATGACAACTGGAAGCCCATGGATGTAACAACTTGTACTGTGTATCTAGAAAATGATTATGTTCATGAACCGGACAGAATGTCTGGAAAGGGCTGAGCAATGGACTCTGGTCCTAGCTCTGGTCATTTGTAATTGCAGCACATGAAAAGTTAGAAAGAATGGGAAGTGACCTGTAAGTTTAACTGATTTATAATTTTTCAATCATAAATTTCAACTCTCCGACACAGCTCTATTATACAACAAAAGGTTGCCAGTTGATTGATAAAAGTAAGTGAAAATGAATATTATAGAATGATGATTCCCCAGGATAAGAAAGTGTTTTGAAAGCTGAGATGAAGCCAGATTTGAAGTACTAACTATAGAGACCAATTGGACACGAAAAGAAGTGTGTTTAGCCTGAAAAATTAGACACTCAATTAGATATCTCCATTAATACATGTAATGTGGTTAAAATAACTGTGTATAATACAGGAAAAAAAACCCTATAATACAGGAAAATATTTCAAAAGACCTATCAAGGGATACAGTTATGATTCATATGCTTTGCAGTGGCACTGACTCCTCCCCATTTTATAATTCAAATCCCAGTGACCAGTGGAGTCTAAGAGATATCTAAGAAATATGTGAAAAAGACATTGACCAAAGTCTATGTATGAACTGGATAAGAAGGTGTTAAACACCTGACATGGAATAATATTACAGTGTATGTTAACTAACTAGAATTTAAATAAAAACAAAATAAAAAGCCAGGTTCATTGTGTTGCTGGTGGCCTATCCTGGGGATGAACAAATCAACCTCAAGTTGGTTGTCATTGATCAATTAAACATGTTTCAAATCTGTTTTTGTCTAATTGTTACCATTGCTATAGAAGAATCCATGCAGTCTTTTTCTAGAAATGTGAAAATATTTAATTCTCAGAATCAATTTCAGCCCCTGCTTCTAGCAAATACCAATCCTCATATCTACTCGCTACTAAAATTGGTTATGATTTTGTTCCCCCACTCCAAATCTTCTCACCAATACTGTCAGTCAAGGGCATTTTCTATAGGATTTGGACCAGGTTTTCTAAATTGAAGCTTGTCAGTTTCATCATACTCTAGGGTGTCCATGTTTATTCAAAAGTGAGGATCTGGAAAGATGTAGGAATATTTTTTGCTAAGACTGCAGAGTTATAACTTCCTTATTAACACCTGGTGCTAGTTCTTACGTGTAAGGATACAAGTATCATTTCAGTTCCAAAGCCATTCTTGTGTTCTGTGAGTAACCAGCAAATCTTGCAGGGGAATAATAATACACAGTTACATTATTAAAGTGGCAAGGCATCTATGCTACTGAGATTTATCACTCTCAAAACTTATGCCAAACGTACTGGGGATGTGGTGATATAAAAGTATTCCATAAGAATAGGACAAGTAAATGTAGTGAATCTCTAGGATATGTAATTATAGTCTTTGGATGGCAGGCTACCAAGGAGTCATGAAATATATGGTAGTATTAACCACAGGGGCTCCAGGTAGTGATAGTTCAGATAGGACAATCATGATCTCCTATATATATTTATATAAATTAGCTGCCTCAAGAATCATGTATTGCCCAGATCAGAACACCTGTTGTTCTAGCACTTTACCTCCTTATGTACTTTCAGTTTTGTTTTGTTTTGAAGTTTTTGAACGCAAAATAGGTTAAGTTAGGGATGAGAAATTTTAATAATTTACTTTTGAGAGAATTTCTAGGAGCTGTTTTGCTCATGTTTTATGTGCAGTGGATTTAATTTTTTTAAGTTTATTTATATTTGAGAGAGAGAGAGAGAGAGAGAGAGAGAGAGAGAGAGAGAGAGAACTTGATCAGGAAACAGAGAGACAGAGACCGAATCTGAAATCTGAAGCAGGCTCCAGGCTCGGAGCTGTGAGCTGTCAGCACAGAGCATGACGTGGGGCTCTAATTTACGTGGGGCTTGAACTTAGGAACTGTGAGGTCATGCCCTGAGCCAAAGTCAGACACTTAAGAGACTGAGCCACCCAGGTGCCCCTATAAGCAGTGGATTTCAATAACTAAATGTCACATGACATTGAATGAATAACGCTAACGATTGGAGTGCTCAGATTATAAACTATTTTTGGCAAATGGAGACATGACTGAGCTACGATTTTGGAAAAATGTCTCTCCAAATCACAGTAGCTGATCATATACTAGTATGTGAGAAACATCACATTAAATCATCTGATCTTGATATTGATAGCTAATATAATAAAACTTTAATGAAAATTACATGAAAGCAACTGATAATTAAGTTTAGAAATTCTTGGGGGTTAATTTCAAAGTAAACGTTACCTATATCCATATGAAAACCACAAATAATCTCTGGGGTTTACATATAAGTTATGTAAATATTAGAAACCAAGTACAGGAGATCCTCAGCATGAACTGCGACTAAAAGTTTACTTTTATTCACTTGAGAGCCATAAGTTTTCGAGTTAACTTACAAGCAAAAATACCTGAGTGAAAATAGAAGATGCATTATAACTGTGGCAAACAGTATTTATGTATGAATGTGTGAAATACTAATGTGTATATATTAATGTATATATTAATTTTAAGAAATAATTTTTGAAAAATACAAAACAATACTTTCACATCCATTCAAGAGAAAGAGAAAAATTCATACAGTTCATTCAGATTACAAAAATTCAGGTTTAGAGTTATAACAATTAGTCACTGCATAAGAACAACTTCATAAACTATTTCATAGGATATTAGTTTGAAAAAGAATTAACTTAGAGAGCATCAGTAGGACACTGTCACAATATTATTGTACTGTGGAGAAAAAAAATTAGTTGACAATATGTGTCAAATATTTAAAAACATTGAACCTAGAATAATGGTTGACCAAAAATTATTGAATTATATGAGTATTTTCATTCATAAATGCATTATGCTAGCATTTCTAATATATTAGTAATATGAGTAAAAATACACGAAGTGAGGAAGTTTAATCATAACAAATGTAATTCATTTATGTAAAATGCAACTTAAAGTTTCCAGATACATCTCAATCTCTGAGGTATGAGAATTCATTTTCTAGGGACAGAACTATCTTTCTCCAGCTGCTTCCACAAGCCACATCACACAAACACCCCTCAAAGAGGCAATAAAGAAAGCCCGTAGTCATGCAGTCAGAAATCTTCAATATGTTTTCTAACATCAGTAATAAATAACAATTGTTCCTAGGAGAAATTTTATACCTTTCTCTCTTGAATACCTTAGATTCAGTATAACTTGGGAAATATAGAATATTTGTATTTACGTATACTGTTGGAAATAATTAATGTGTTTGATTTAAAAATGACAACAAAGGGGTACCTGGGTGGCTCAGTTGGTCAGGCGTCTGGCTTCAGCTCAGGTCATGATCACGAGGTTCGTGGGTTTGAGCCCCACATCAGGCTCTGTGCTGACAGCTCAGAGCCTAGAGCCTGTTACGGATTCTGTGTCTCCCTCTTTGTTTGCCCCTTCCTTTCTTGCGCTCTGTCTCTCTCTGTCTCAAAAATAAATAAACATTAAAAAAAAATGTCAACAGAAAAAAAAAAGTCAACAGACTACAAGTAAAAGATAAAAAATGTAGGTACAAACTCATGATAAGGAAGAACAGAAAACATAATCAGAAGTGGAAAGATAAGTTCTTCAACTTTGTCAATTTCCTTATTATTTTAGATAGCAGTTGGTAATATACAATGAGGTTTGTCAGACAAGGTGAAACACACTTTTGCCAATCAGTGCTCACTTTGCTTATCACATAGAAACTTCTTAGCTTCTACCAACCTTTCTGGAAATCTAGTGGTCTGGTAGTATGTATAAACAACCCTGAATGAATTAGAGCTCAGTTCCTAGATGTCTTTGAATTTTTACTACAATCATCCCAGGGAGCTAGATTCTTGTTCTTTAACTCTAGTACGTTCCATGATTGAGTTTGGTCCATGGTTCTCAAACATAAATCCTTCTCCTTTCTGCCTTATGCCAATGTATTGAAGACGTTATGGTCAAAGTACAAAATTGTACCTAAGTTATTTTCCTGAGTGAAGCCCTTCTTCAAAATTTAAGTGAGATGAAAGTAAGATATTCTCTGAACCCTGCCTATGATTCCACACCTAACTTTTAGATTGCATATCTGTAAAAACCCCCTAATAATCTTCTGTGGTATATAAACTTAATAGCTTCTTCTGTGATACCTTACCTAACTTTTCATTCTCACTTATTCCCTCTTTTCTGACCCCTTATCTATTGATACCAACATCATATTATGTAACTAATTCTCTTTGAATTTATTCGCAAAACTTATATATCTTTGTATTCAGTATATGTACTATCTTACCTGAATTTGTTGTATGTTTGCATGAAAAAACAAATGTACAAAATTAAAGTTTATTTTTCCACTTTTAAACTGTTTTTAATGTTTATTTATATTTGAGAGAGAGAGAGAGAGACAGAGAGAATGTGCAAGTGGGGGAGGGGCAGAAGGAGATGGAGACAGAATCTGAAGCAGGCTCCAGGTTCTGAGCTGTCAGCACAGAGCCCAACGTGAGGCTCACAAACCGTGAGGTCATGACCAGAACCCAAGTTGGACCCACCCAGTCACTCCTTGTTTTTCTATTTTTTTTTGAACTTTTTTTTTTTTTCAACGTTTATTTATTTTTGAGACAGAGAGAGACAGAGCATGAATGTGGGAGGGGCAGAGAGAGAGGGAGACACAGAATCGGAAACAGGCTCCAGGCTCTGAGCCATCAGCCCAGAGCCTGACGCGGGGCTCGAACTCACGGACTGCGAGATCGTGACCTGGCTGAAGTCGGACGCTTAACCGACTGCGCCACCCAGGCGCCCCACTATTTTTAAAGTATCAATTCATTTGCTAAATATTCTCTCAGCTTCCTTATTACATTTTAAACTTACTTTCATAAAATAGATACTTTCCGGTGTCATTTATATTGATTTCTGCCTAAAATGTGTAATGTTTCAATATTTTCAGGAGATATAACAAAGTTTAAAATTTTAATCCAAAAAACACCTCTTCATATTGACAACATCCTGTATTTGGGGCTTTTCTACTTTGTCACCAACTAAACACCCTATGGATGCATTGTTCACCTTTCAAATTCTTTATACTCATCATTTTCCAGATAAGTGCCATCAACTACCTATCTTCTTCGCTAATTTAATTTTTTACTTATCTTGCAAGAATTCTTTGTTGTTCCTCATGTCTTACAATGTAGTTCAGTTTTATAATGCTCACATTGTTTTACTGTTGTGGTATCTTTGTAGTGCTCGTGTGGTCATCTTAGTGCTGTGATGTTTAGAAGATGAATAAAGGGAGTGAGACAAATTCATGGAAATCTTGCCAACTGTTAGTCACGTGACCCCCAGAAAGGTAATACCTCTGTCTGCTTCAGTTTTCACATCTGGAAATTACACACAATAACAGTTATTTGTGTTATGATTCACAAGGATATAAAAATTGAAAATCGATAAAGTGAAGTTCTTTTTTTCTTAAAGTTTATTTATTTATTTTGTGAGAGAGAAAGAGAGTGCACATGAGAGCACATGAGAGGGGCAGAGAAAGAGGGAGAGAGAATCCCAAGCAGGCTGTGCACTGTCAGCACGGAGCCCAATGTGGGGCTCTAACTCAGGAATCTTGAGATATGACCTGAGCAGAAATCAAGAGTCCAAGGCTTAACCGACTGAGCCACCAAGGTGCCTCATGAAGTTCTTTTAAGCCAGAATTGTTTTGCCTATTTTCCCTGTCTGATGCCTAGCACAGAGCTTGAACTGAATAAATGTTTGCTGAATAAGCAGTTGTGCTGAGTAAAATGTCTGATGTGCACTCAAATGTTAAAAATTATTATCTTTATAACTATAATATGTTACTTAAAAGAAGATTCGGTGTTTTTGAGAGGTATGTATTACATCTACACACACACACACACACACACACACACACACACACACACACACACACACGTAAGTGGATAGGGCTTCACAAGCTGTATGAGTGTCCTTCATGATAAGCCTCATAGGCAAACATCCTTAGTTCTAACAAGATTTCTCCTGTAATTCCTTCTTATAGAGAAATCTGAGGTCATATCTGTTAATCACCTGTTATAAAATCAGTGTTTCTTGAATAATGGAATACAATAATAAGAAAAATGAAAGGAGAAAATAAAAACATACAAACAAGATAAGACAAAAAAAAAATAGTCTTACAGAGGGAAACTTTAAGTCAAGTCATATTGTTGCTGTCTGAAACAACTCCCTAGATCTCATTTAACCACATTTACAACTTTAATTGATTCAAGTATTTATTATTCAAGTATTTATTGATTCAAGACGAAACACCATGAAATATCACTTACATAAAAACATTTAATGACAAAGGGAAAACTTTTCTAAAATATTGTATACTAAAAATAAAGGTTATGATCATTTTTTAAGGACACTCAAAATCTCTCTGAGCTATCAGAGGAGTGTAGCACTTTCTATATCCTAGAAAATCATTTCTCAGAGTTACTCATGGGATTCATTTATTTAGTCAAGTTTGAAGAATGTGACAGTAAAATTATGGCACATGCTATTTTGATTTTACCACATATCTTTTAAATTCCTTTACACAAAAGTAATTTAATAATGTAATACAAAAATAATTTGACAGGAGAAATTTGAATTCAAGAATGCTAATGGAATCCCAAACAGTAATATAGAATATTTATTTTAATCAATTCGGGTATCTAAATTTTAGATGAAATGCCTACCTTCAAGACATAACTTTGTGCTAGTTAAATAATAAGAATTGGTGTTTACTACATCCACCAAATGCATGATATATATATTTTACCCTTCCAAATTAAATCCAATTGTTCTTATGGTATATACACACTTATGATTATCAATTTGGTCACTAGTTAATATGTATATAATCCACAATCATTGTTTATAGATTCAAAAATGTACAATAATATAAATAATCACCAAATCATCCCCCAAACTACCTTTATACAAAATTAGCCATATTTGAAGTGAAATTCTTAGTAGATAAATCTGTTTATGTTCAGATATATGTTTTAAGATGCTGTATAAATAAAATGTAATTATTGAAAAATTAAAATAAGTTTTGATACAGATATTTGAAAATTTTTTTTCAATAAACATTCTAATAACATTCTCAATTCTAGTGTATAGATAACAATCTTATTGTTTTACCCTTTTTTTATGTGGTGAATTGACTGTCTTTATCTCCCCAAAATTTGAACACATTTTAAGTAATTTGAATGTCTTTCTCTTATGTGAACTATGACATTTTACATTTATCTTTTTGGTTATTAGTACTTAACCCTTTTCGTATATGAGATGATTATTGTTAATGATGTTATTACTGTGTCTTTCATGTTACTTACAAAAAATCTTGCAACATATTTTGCTTATTACCTTTTTAAATCATTCTGTAGTTAAATGGATGTTTTTAAAAATCAAAAAAAAATTACACATACAAAGATTTACTGCATATTGACCTATATTCACTTATAATTCATAAGTTCTTATTTTTGACATTTAGCTCCTTGATTCACCTAGAATGTAATATGGTGTATGTTGTGATGGAAAAAAAGTGTAATTTCATTAAATTTTCCTCAAATACTTCATCATTCAGCCCAATATCAGAAAATAGTATACTTTATTGATTCATAAATTTATGCTACTAACTTTATAATTTAATGCATTATGATAAAATGTGTTAAAACAATGTGTCTATCTATTTATCTCCCTAAACTTATGTCAGGGCAATAGATTTTAATTACTTTCATTTCATGATGTATTTTAATATGTGTGTGTACAAAATTTTGCCTGCCTGTTTAAATCCCCTAGCTAGTCTCACTCATTAATATTTTTTTTCTCATCGGATTAGTTATGTCACATTAAATATAGACTCGATTTTAATTTTGTAGTTATAGCATTAACTATGTTAATTATAAAATATTACTTATAATATTTGATATTTCTATTTATGATTTTACCATATCAGTATTTATATATTATGTAAAATTACTTACATATTTTAAATATTTGTTTTATTTCTAGTATGAATGTAATAGTGTTATAAAAATATTAGAATATCTCTAAAACTGTTATTGACATTCAAGTAGTTGGTTTTACCTTGTCTTTAGCTTTCTTTCATTGCACACTTATTTAATTCACAACTGTCAATATTTCATTGATCATATTCTCATAAAATTTACAAACTATTTATTCCCACTAAAACTATAACATTATTATTTTTATGTTTTATTGTCCAGAGAATGAAGTACATTTCCCTTTAATCCTGGGTTTAATTTGTGATTTTGGATTCTTATTTTCTTTTATATGTTGTAACTTCATTCATCTTGCATTTGGCTCACTGTCTTTCTTTCATCTTCAACAATTATCAAACTTTTTTTATATTCTTCCTTCCCCCCTCCCCAGGTTTTTATTTAAATTCAGCTAGTTAACATACAGAGCAATATTGGTTTCAGGTGTAGAATCTGGTGATTCATCACTTACATACATCACCCAGGGCTCGTCACAGCAAATGCCCTCCTCAGTGCCCATCACTGATATAATCCATCCCCCCACTCACCTCCCCTCCAACATAAGTCATTCAGAGAAACACAAATACCAGGTGATTTCACTTATATGTGGAAGGGACTTAAGAAAAAAAGCAATGGACCATAGGAGGAAAAAGGAAAACAAGAGGCAAACCAAGAAACAGACTCTTAACTATACAGAGAACAAACAATTATTAAATTTTTTAACCATGATTTTTTACCTAGGACCATTGGAATAGTCTTCTAAGTGACTGCTTTACCTTAAACCATGCTCAGAAAAGTTTTCTCTACCTAGTGTGATTTTCAGAAATACCATAATTAAAGGATCTGGCTCCTCCTACCTTCTCTCTCTGTCCACTCAGTTTCACTTTGTATAGTTGCAGTCCCTCTGAACTTCCATACACACCAGGTTTTATTGGCTCATGTCCTCTTCTGTAGTAAGACATGTCACCCTTCCAACAGTAAACATGTTCTGTTCATCCTTATCCCTCAAGACAAAGATTAGTGGGTCAGGACACCTTGGAGACTCTACAACAATGTTAATACATATGGAAATTCCAGGATTAAACATATGCAGAGTTTCACTTGGAAACACATAGGCTAGCAACATTGTTGACTGGGACACATCATTATGAAGTTAGGATAGTTATCTAGAAGAGTTAAAGAAATAAGTTAGACAAAAGGAATATGAAGCCAGATATGAGGATGTATATTACCTTGCACACATCTAGTAATAGAGCACAATGGCAGCAAAGAGTCAGTCTCCAAAACTGTGATTAAATATCAACTTCAAAAATATGTCTGCTTAATATAAAGTTTCAAACCATACCCAAACTGGCATTGTTTTTACTTCCTAACCTTTAAGCATTTGATTCTTTTACATATAATTAAATCATGTGTTATCTTTACAGCCAGTTGTCTGTACCCTTCTCCCCTCAAAGGATCTTTGCTGTTCGTTTGTTTGTTTTCCCCCAGCAATATTTCCAAACACCTAGATGAATGCGTGGCACATAGTAAGCTTCAACTACTGTGCTTTGCTGAATAAACTTTTGGGGAATTGTTAATCCATCTAGTAAAATGCATACAGATCCTGGTCCCTAAAAAGTAAGAAGCTAGTAAGAAGAAAGTAGAAAATATGGACTGGGTGCTAGAATCTCTGAAGTTGAATGAGGAAACTTCTGGTAACTACCTGATATGCTCAGAAGTGGCCAACAGCTTGTTTAGTTTATCTAGGAATTGAGGGAACTGCTATTTCTTTTGACACACTCATGGACTTGATAGTGGTTTACAGAGGAACATATTTTCATAAGAAGACTACCGAAAGGCTGGTGTGTGTCCCGTGGATTACGACTTCCTCAAAAACCCTGGGAGAGAGGTAGACTGGAGATTGGTGAGAGTTCATGAAGGTAAGTTATGAATAGCTGGCTTGTAGGCAAGTGCTGACTGAGAGGGACGGCCATGTCAGTCACACATGAAAAAAGGAGATGAGGGGGAGAAAACAGTGTTCCAAACATAAACTAGAAATACTGATTTTATAATATGATTCCAACTTCAGCTACAACTCTTTTGCAGTAAGTTTAGCAGTGCTAGCTCACAAATATCTGCTGTGTTGGGGATTAAAAGTGAGCTAGGGAAAAAGAAAGGACTCCATGAAAGGACTGTTTTGTTGTTGTTGTTGTTGTTGTTGTTGTTGTTCCTTTTCCCGATTTCTATTCTTGCTAGGACTTGCACCCCAGGCCTGCACATGCTTACAGATAATGGATGTCCTCCTTGTAAAGGTCAAGGAGTAAATGGTTTCTTTGGAGTCTTCCAGCAAAGCAGATAACATCTAAGCAGTGACCAGGCGGGGTTGTCATGAACATTTTCCAAGACACCTGAGTCCTCCAGGGCATAAATAATTTATGGAGGACACCTAAACACTCATGCTTGTTTCTGGATGTCTGGGAGGACACATGCACCTGACCAAAATCCTCACAACCCCAGACCCTTGGGGCGCCTGTGTGGCTCAGTCGGTTAGGTGTCCTACTTCTGCTTAGGTCATGATCTCGAGGTTCATGAGTTCGAGACCTGTGTAGGGCTCTGCACTGACAGCTCAGAGCCTGGAGCCTGCTTCAGATTCTGTGTCTCCCTTTCTCTCTGCCCCTCCCCTGCTCATTCTCTCTCTCTCTCTCTCTCTCTCTCTCTCTCTCAAAAATAAATGAACATTAAAAAAAGAAAGACCCCAAGCAAAGATGAGACACTTATTTTTCCTCTCTGAGTTTTCTTTACACTCTGTTGGTATCTACACTTTCTCTATCTCTTTGATAAACTCTGCTTCCGTGTCCTTCTGGCTCATGTTTGATTTCTATCCTGCACTAAGCCAAGGACCTTCCTAGCAGGTCCTGCAGGATGCTGCCCGGTCATCGAACCCAGCCAGCCAGCATCAAAAATGTTTTATTAAGGTAAATGTGCATCTAAAAAACTTCAGTTTGGTGCCATTTTAAGGTAAGATTAGCATGTATTAATGAATGACATTTTATTAGATGCCAAATATGACTAAAATTAATGGCCATTAGGAAGAAAAACTTTGAATTATTTTTTTCCAGACAAAATTCTCTACTCTTCAGCATCTGTGTCCCTGAAAACTGCTACTTTGACATGACCATTAATTAGACAGGTTAAAAAATAAATAGGTAAATAGATATTTCATAGATAGATATTTCAGGTTTTGTTTTGCTGTTTGACGTTTAGCAGATATAATTTCCCCTTTCTCTTTTTTTAAGTACCCAGATTTCAGTATGTGACAATTGTCCCTAGGATAAAGTATCTTTCTTCTGTTATCATTTCTACCCAGGAACTCAGTTACAAGACAAAAAATAGATACTGAAGCTTATGCTGAATACTCACAGTTTTTTCTGACTTATGTAATTTAAAGGTTCAGTAGTGTTAAATATCCTTTTTTTTAAATTCCCCGATCCAAATTGTCTATGTCATTTATAAAATTCTAATTGCTTAGTATTATTTTCCGGGACTTCAGTTCTTCTTCTCTCTTTTTTTTTATCCTCGGAAGATTCCTGTCAAATTCTAGATTCATCTTCCAATTCAAATCACCTATGGCCATGAGTATATAAGGCCCAAGGACCCTTGTTATCCCCGTAGTTTTATACAAAATTGCTTTTGTTGCTACAAAATAGGAATGAAAATGTAAGCTCTGTCATTTTGGTAAGCTAAACACTGAAAGATAAGATTACAGTGCTTGAGGAGATTTTTGTCTTGTAACTAGTCACTGTCAAAATGAACTCACAGTGTGTTGCCTCAAGAAACTGAAAATTCTGTCTTAGAAAATAGACACTTTGGTATATGCAATGATATGGAGTCTTGCTTTGGGAAAGGTGCCAGTTATGCTGATATAAGGGTATACAAGTTAATGGAATATGCTTTAATCCCAACTTGGGTCCTGGAAAATATCCAGGAAAAGCAGAATAGAAATTCTGGACAGAGTTCCAAAACCAGTTCAATCATGTGGGGACCTGGCCTCATCCCACTCCAAGGACCACAGGGGGTGGAACGGTGTCCAGGGATCTATAGATAAGCCCAATTGTGAGGTTATGCGGGATGTGGAGCAGGTTATTGGCAGACATGATTTTATCCTGCAAATGCTAAATTTCTGTCTATATAAAAGGAACATTATTTTAAAAAATTCAAAATATAGTATATGGTACTTTTGAATATCACATGGAGGAAGAACAAATGCTAAAGGTCTGTTGGTGAAATTAAGTGTGATATATGTTATACATATAAAAATATAATTACATGAAGGCAGAAGGGAGGTCAACTACCTAAGCTCAACAAAGCCTGGAAAGTCATTGTGAAAGCTTTGCAAAGCATGAAGCCTTCCATCCTTCCACTAAGGATCCAAAGGATTTGTGAAGAGACAAGAGTATTTATCCCATTGAAAATAAGCTAGATTTCTTCACATCAATAAGAGAAAGGATAAGAACCATATGATCATTTCAAAAGAGGCAGAAAATGCATTTGATGAAGTACAACATTCATTCATGATAAAATTCCTCAACAAAGTATGTTTAGAGGGAACATATCTCAAAATAATAAAGGTTATATACGAAAAACCCACAGTTAATATCATCCTTAATAGGAAAAAACAGAACTTTTCCCCTAAGGTCAGGAACAAGACAATTGTGCCCACTCTCACCACTTCTTTTTTTAACATAGCGTTGGAAGTCCTAGTCACAGCAATCAGACAACAATAACAACAACAACAACAACAACAACACACAAAAGGCATCCAAATTGGTAAGGAAGAAGTAAAACTTTCACTATTTGCAGATGATATATGATATATAGAAAACCCTAAAGATTCTACCCAAAAACTTCTAGAACGAATAAACAAATTCAGTAAAGTTGTAGGATACAAAATTAATGTGCAGAAATCTGTTGCATCTCTATACACCAATAATGAAGCAGCAGAAAAAGAAATTAAGAAAACAACCCCATTTATGGGGCACCGGGTGACTCAGTCAACTGAGCATTCAACTTTGACTCAGGTCATGATATTGCAGTCCATGAGATCAAGCCTCACATCGGGCTCTGTGCTGACAGCTCAGGGCCTGGAGCCTGCTTTGTATTCTCTGTCTCCCTCTCTCTCTGCTTCCCCCCGCCCCCGCTCTTTCTCTGTCAAATAAATAAACATTAAAAAAATTAAAAAAAAAAGAAAACAATCCCATTTACAATTACATCCAAAATAAGAAGGCCTAGGAATAAACCTAACCAAAGAAGTGAAAGACTTCTACTCTGAAAACTATAAAACACTAATAAAAGAAATTGAAGATAACATAAAGAAATGGAAAGATATTCCATGCTCATGGATTGGAAGAATAAATATTATTAGATGTCTATAATACCCAAAGCAATCTATAGATTTATGCAATCCCACTCAAAATACCAACAGCATTTTGTACAGAGCTAGAACTAACAATCCTAAAATTTGTATGGAACCACAAAAGACCCCAAATAGACAAAGCATTCTTGAAAAAGAAAAGCAAAGCTGGAGGCATCACAATTCCAGACTTCAAGTTATATTACAAAACTGTAGTGATCAAAACAGTATGGTACTGGTACAAAAATAGACACGTAGATTAATGGAACAGAATAGAAAATCCAGAAATCAACCTACCACTATATGGTCAGTTAATCTTGGACAAGCAGGAAAGAATATCCAATGGGAAAAGAACAGTCTCTTCAGCAAATGGTGAAAAACTGAGCAGCAACATGCAAAAGAATGAAACTGGACCACATTCTTATACCATACACAAAAATACATGTGAGACCTGAAACCATAAAAATCCTAAAATGGAACACAGTGAGTAACTTCTCTGACATTGGCCATAGCAACTTCTTTCTAGATATATATCTTGAGGCAAGGAAAACAAAAGCAAAAATTAACTATTGGGACTACATCAAAATAAAAAGCTTCTGCACAGCAACAAAAAAAATCAACAAAATTAAAGATAACCTGTGTACTGGAAAAAGATGTCTGCAAATAACATATCCAATAAAGGGTTAGTATCCAAAATACATAAAGAATTTATAAAACTCAACACCCAGAATATAAATAATACAATTAAAACTGGGCAGAAGACATCAACAGACTTTTCTCTAAAGAATATATAGAGATGGCTAGCAGACACTAGAAAAGATGCTCATCATTACTGATAATCTGGGAAATGAAAAACAAAACTATAATTAGATATCACCTGATAATGTCAGAATAACTAAAATCAATATTACAAGTAACAACAGGTGTTGGTTAGAATGTGAAGAAAGGGGAACCCTCTTACACTGTTGGTAGGAATGCAAACTGGTGCGGCCACTGTGAAAAACAGAATGGAGTTTCCTCAAAAAGCTAAAAATAGAACTACTTTATGATCCAACAATCACACTATGGGCTATTTACCCAAAGACTACAATAACACTAATTCAAAGGTATACACGTACCCCTATGTTTATAGTAGAAACAGGAAAGAAAAATACAATATGATTTTACTCATATGTGGAATTTAGAAAACTAAACAGGCAAGCAAAGGGGGAAAAAAAGGAGAGAGAGATAGACATACAGACAGATAAAACAAGAAACAACCTCTTAATTACAGAGAACAAACTGGTGGTTACCAGAGGGGCAGGTGTATGGGTGAAATAGGTGACAGGGATTAAGGAGTGCACTTGCAGTGATGAGCACTAGGTGAAGTGCGGAAGTGTTGACTTACTATACTGTATTACCTGAAAATAATATAACACTGTACGTTAGCTAACAGGAATTAAATTAAAACTAAAAGAGAGAGAGAGAGAGAGAGAGAGAGAGAGAGAAAAGCTGGATGTGATATTCTTTGTGGCTTATAATTAGCATTTTACTGCTAGAGAAAGAACAAATATTTCTATAATTTCGTGTACATATGTTCCATTGCTGCCATAACAGATGGCCACAATCCTAGTTGCTTAAAACAACAGAAACTTATTATCTTACAATTCTGGAGGTCAGATGTTCAACATAGATCTCACTGGGCTAAAATCAAAGTATTGGCAGGATTGTGTTCCTTTTTGGAGGTTCTAAGTGAGTATCTCTTTCCTAGTTTTTTTCCCCTAGTGATTATCTGTATTCCTTGGTTTATAACCTCATCTTCCCTATTCAAAGCCAGCAACGCTGCATGTTTCTGCCTTTTTATTCCATACCCATATCTCTCTGTCGCTGACCATAGCAGGGAATGACTTTTTTGCTTTTACTGACTCTTATAGGGTTTAATCTAGATAACCACCAAATTATCTCTCCATCTGAAAATCCATAACTTCAATCATGTGCAAACTCCCTTTTGCCACATAAAATGACATATTAACAGGTTCCCGGGATCAAGAAATGGATATCTTGGAAGAGGGAGTAAACATCATTCTGCCTACCACACCTCTCTATAATATTCACCACAGGAAATGTAGCTCTTATAAATATTGGTGATGTGTTTTAAATTACTTTAAATACATCTAGAATTATATGAAACATTTTTGTTAGTATTTTTCTCCATGTTCACTACCATCATTTTAATTAAAATATATAAAATTTGTAATATAACTTAGATACCCTCATGAATTTCCTAAGAGACATACCTAGGTTATGATTCTAGTTAGGATATAGAGTATCACCAGAAATCATTGTTTCCATGCTAATAATGATGATAAATTGAATAAGCTATAAATATTAGTGTTTTTAAGTCTATAGAGCCCTAAAGGTGAAACGAAACTTAAACTAACTAAGGTCCAAAAAAAGGAAGAGCCCCAGGAATGAAGAGATCTTTCACTAATGTCATCTCCAGGCCACAGAAAGTAGAGGTATGCATTTTCTATGGAATGGGTAAATAGAAAGCAGTCAAAGTTTCATTGCTTTGATAGGCTAGCTTGAAGGATTCGAATTTCAAAGAACTCTAGGCACAAAGCAATCCACCTTCACTGTGATGTCAGACATACAATTATGGTTCATGTTATGGACTGCCTTGACATCTGGCAAAATCAGAAGGGGCTTGAGTGATCTAACCATAAATTCTCCTCCCTATTCCGCTCCCACAGATGGCATCTCCTAGCTAAATGACCCTCATTATCAATAGGCCAAATGCAGTTCCTGTTTATTCTAGAGCACTAGTCTTCAGTTCCCTGCCAACTGTGGAATCATTCAAACTTAAGTCAATCACACCCTGCTATGGGAACCTAGGGTCACCTCATCCTCCTGACACTACAAAGCCTGCCCCTCACAGTCCCTGATTGTTCACTCTGTTCCAGTGATCTTGAGTGACAGGTGAGATTCTCCTCCCCTGAGTGAGTACATATGACTAATAAACAATTTCAATTTCATCTGTCCATTGTTGTGTGTTGTATGTTCAGCCATCCCCATGACACTAGAGTGGGAATCCCTTTGTCAAGAAGGATAAAGAGGAGGTGATCAAGGCACCTAACCACCAAATTTGTCCCATAGGGTTTTGACCTCATAAATACATTACCAACAAGGCAATGTCACCCAGAAGGAGGTAAAAATTGGTTCTTGAGGGATAAAAAATCTTACTCTTCTTATGGATAAAACACAGAAACACACACGGTAGGTAAACAGATGTACAGTTTATCTGTGGCATCAAAATTTTATTGGGGATTATTAGGAAAAAAAGTCTAAAATGCTTTGAGAAACCCTAATATAGTGCCTGGTGGCGATTTAGTGTTTGTCAATGACTCACGGAAGGACAGAATGACTAAAAGAAATCTCGTGGAATGTGTCCCAGGTCAAAGTCTTTGGACATGGCAGAAGGGTTATGACAGACCTAAGATAAATGGACCCTTTCTGAAATGCATCATAGTGGATGTTAGAAGACAAAAAAGCAGAGCAACCAAGCAGGCAGATAGCACCTACTCAGCATATAGGGCCATCCCTGAGTGTGCGGCCACTACAGCCCAATGCAGACTGTGGAAGGATAGAAGCATTAGAAGAAATGCTCCTGAGGTGTACCAGTTACACAATTATAAGACAGTGGCAAAATCACTGTGCAAATTCCCCCGAGGTATGCAGAGTCTTAGACAAAGCAAAGCAAAAAAGTAGAAAGAAGTCCAGAGGTACAGAAAGCCAGGGACAGAACTTGGGAGCAAAGTGATCCCTGCAGCAAACTAATAGCCAGTGGTGGACTGCAAATAGGGATAGATCTCCTACAGTTAGTAAGTCTGGTGTTTGGGTTGAAAAAGTCCTGGTCCCAATCTCAAAACAGGTAAGCCATGGTGAAATAAAGTTGCAAAAAATGCCATGCATTTGTTTTCAATCACTGTATAACATATTATCATAATTTAGCAGTTTCAGGGGACCCAGTTTTACCGTCTCTGAGTATTTCTGGGTCAGGAGTCTAGAGGTGGGTTAGTTGAGCCCTCTGCTCAGGTTCTCACAGGCTGCAATCAAAGCTGTTGGCCAGGGCTGTGCTTCCATCTGAAGCTTAGGCTCCTCTTCCAAGCTCACATCGTTTTTGACAAAATCCAGTTCCTTGTGGTTGCAAGTCAGAGATCCTGTTTTCTTGCCTGCTGTTTTGCCTACTCTCAGCAACCAGAAGCCTCCTGAAGTGCCACAAAATTGCAGGCCACTTCATCAAAGGGAGCAAAAAAATCTCTCTCCCTTTGAGTCTTTAATCCTTTTGAAGGGTTCCCATCTGAATGAATCAGACCTACTTAGGGTAATCTCTCCTTTGATTATTTCAAAATCAACTCTTTTGTCACCTTAATGACATCTACAAAATCCTTTCCTTGGCCATAAAATAAGTTAAACCCAGGAGAGATCCCCTGTGTATTCACAGTCCCACCCACAAGCAAGGAGAGAAGAAGAAGCAGGGCACCAAAGACAGGGAATCATGGCAACCATCCTGGAATTCTGCCTGCTAGATCCCATGATAAACTCTTATCCATATGTTTCATTATTTCCCTCCTCATCATGTACAGTCTCTTTTTCTCTCTTCTGGGGATAAAACTTAATTGCATTAGGCTCTACTCTTGTTTTATACAGAATGTCTAACATACAAAAGCAAAGCAAAACAAGTTAAAAAAAAAAAACAGCAGAGCAACCTATAATCAACGGATAAAAACAAACAAAATAAAAACAAGGTCAGTGAAGGAGACACCTAACTGAGATGTTGAGATGAGCAGATCATGACTTAAAAATAACACTGTTGATTACGTTAGAGGAGCTAACAGGGAAAAGTGGATAATGTATAAGAACAGATGCAGGATTTCAGAAGAAAAAGGGAAAATATAGAAAACCAAAAAAAGACAATACCAAAATAAGGCGTCTTCTGCTTGGCAATGTGAATTTAATATTTACCTAAATGCCTAGACCTGGCCTGGGAAGATAGTCATCCTTATTCTCCACCTTGGCCCTCCCCATCCTGTCTTCTTTTTGCAGAAGTTAGGTAAAACATTTAAAAACACGCTGTGTTACATGTTTTCAGTACTGAGGGGCTGCTGTTGATAAGTTCTAAGTGTCTGTGGAACACATTCTTAAAACCACTCCCATTGTCAAGAAGTCATTATTCCATTTTTCCATCTCAAATTATACTCCTTTTTCTCCTCTTTTGTTCACCAAGCTCACAAGACAGGGTTATAAAATGAGTTCCATTTAATAGCAAATATTCTTTTGGCCATAATTTAATATGTCACAACATTAGTGATGGAATCTATTTGCCATGTACAGAGAGATTTCCTGAGTATTTTGCTACCATGGGAAATAAGATCAGTTCTCTCATTTTCATCTTATAAATAAAATTTAGTTGTTACATTATCTCCCCTTTCCTCTCTCTTATCCAAACCAGACTTGTGTGTAGCTGGGTTCCTGGTAGGATTGATACAAGTCTGTCATATTGTCCTACAGGCCTTTTACTCACTTCCTAAAAAGTCCTAAAGTGGAAGTTTTCAATGCAAAGGCTCCCAAGTATCTCACTTTCCAAAATTGCAATGCAGCACAGAATATATTAAACTATTACATCATGAGGCCCCCATCTATAAAATTTACAAAGCATGAGAAAAAGTCAGAACTAACACTTTTGCAGTTTAACCTTAAATATAAATTCCTTACACATTACTATTTCAAGTGAATATGATGGTTCAAAAACCCAGAACTGGGGCTTCTGGCTGCCTCAGTCAGTTGAGCATCTGACTTCAGCTCAGGTGATGGATGATCTCTTAGTTATGTGAGTCCGGGCCCCACATCAGCCTCACTCCTGACAGTGCAGAGCTCATTTCAGATCCTCTCTCCCTCTCCCACCGTCCCTCTCCTGCTCCTGTTCCCTCTCTGTCTCTCTCTCTCTCTCAAAAATAAATAAAAAACATTAAAAAAAATAAAAACGACACAGAACTAATCACAGTTTGTCAATACTTTTGTTGCCAACTGACTTTTAATATTCTCCAGGGAAGAAATGTAAATTAAAAACAAAAGAAAGAAAGAAAAAGAGAACACCTTTGTTTTCGTTCATTGAGCTGTGAGTTAATTCACACCAGTTTTCAGGGTCTAATGTCTGCGATATCATTTAGGGGGGGGAATTTTTCCTATTAAGATGTTAATTTCCCTACTTTGTGATTATCTCTAAATCAAAAAAGAATCATAATAGTAAGAAAATACAAGACCCCATAGCCTAATAGTGTTATTGGTTCCTGCACTGTGCTCTTTGTGGAAAGCCATAAGATATCTGTCATGATAATAAGAGCTATGAGGGAGGTATATATCTAAATAGTTTATGCGCATTACATCCTGAAAACCGAGTTAAAGTGTGAGATAAGATGTCAGGTGCAGAAAATAGGGAATGGAGATGCCAAGCAATGTTTCCAAGATCATAGGATTAGAAAGTGAAGCCAAGATCCTGTGTGGTTTTCGAGGCTGCACTTCTAACCACCCATTCTATTTTCCTCTCACCATAGCCCGCTTTCTTGTGGTTCAGTGACAGGAAGGTACTTGACTCTGTCCCATCTCTGCAGAGATGGAAAGGAGACACCAAACATCTTCCCATTCAAATGGGAGTTTTATGTTTATGAAACGATTTATTCTATTTGACAAATATTTATGAAGTGGCTACTTTGTCCCAGGCACTGATCTAGGTGTTGGGAATATATTTGTGAACAAAACAAATCAAAAACCCTGTCCTCCATGAGGTAATAATTTAGAAGAGAGACTGACAAATGAGCAAATTATATAATGCATTATACATTATGATAGCATACTATAAAAATAGGTAATGGAAAAGGGGATGCAGAGTTTTAAAGAAACTATTTGAACTGTAACGTGTATGTGTGTGTGGTAGTGAAGATAAGAGGGTCTGACCAGGTGTCACTGACATGGTGATATATGACCAAAAACTTCTATTATGTCTCTAATATCTTGACCCCTTACTGGCTTGGAGCAGGTATAGCTTATTTTTATCAGCAACTACAACAAAACCTGCCAGTTGGAATATACCTAGAGGGGAGGAAAAGAGAATAGAATTTTACTTCATTATATTCTTACCACCTATTCTACTAGCATTCTTACTGTGAAAAAAATAATATCTGAAATCAGCCAGAGAACTTCTCTGTAGGCCGTCTAGGAGTAAAGGGGTTAGTCATCACAGCTTGAGCCTGTGACAAGTCAAAAGAATGTGAGAGTCCCCGTGTTCTGTGTTAGACTGCTCTCAGTACAGAGAACTAATAATTTACAGAAATAACATCAGGAAGCAAGAGTTGAATGCTTTCCATAACACTCTCCAGAGTAAATACATTTTCTCCTTATCACCTCCTCAAGCTGAGTCATTGATGGTACCACCCCATGCATTATATCTTTTTCTCTACTCTCCAGGCTATGTCATCACTTCTTGAACTGAGTATTTTTATCAATGTAAAAAGAGAAAATAGGCAATTATTTTCAACATACCCATTTAAAAATCTTTAACTACACCTGTATCCAGAAGCCTAGTTACACATATCTCTGTAAATAAAAGTTACTGAACATAATGTATTATATAGTGTAATCTAGATAACAGGTACAGGGCTGTTTAGGTTACGTGTTAGCAGATGAGTGGAAATAGGATCCAACAATCTTTATTTGTCATACAGAAACCTACAACCAAATGTAGCACTGAATGCTAATAACAGTGGCATCCATAGAAATACTTCCGTGTTTTAATGTACAAGTGTGATTGTTTTGCTAACCATAACAACATGGACTAGATTAGTTCTTAAACTGGGATTGGATGATGGAACAATGGGGGTGATTTCACCTAGCTTCAATTCCAATGATGGACCCGTCTTTTTGTTACCCAAATGCAAAACAAAGGTACACAAGTTGATCCTGATCCTGAGATAGTAAAATTTTAGCATGCCAGTGTAATACCTCTGCAGGCAGCATGGAGTTACAATTCATCTGAAGCCACAGGGAGCCTTAGAAATTCAAAGCAAATCTTGGCTGAAGTGATGGCAAAGGGACTTAGCAAACAGCCCACAGGTCCCCTTATAGACTTTAACTGAACACATATATTTGATAACAACTGGGTAAAAGTGTTTGTTTCTTGGACTATGACAGACTATGTGACTTTTGTTCTAAAGAATATAAATTTTAACAGGGAAATAAACAAAATAAAGATTGACTTGGAAACACATTCAGAATTAAAAAAAATTCTTTTCAGAGTTCAGTTTTCCATTCACTTCTTCCACTCTTGGAAGCTGGCTTCTAGCCCTACTTCTCTAAAGACATAGCTCTGTTACAAGTGTTGAAGAAAGTACTGCACAATGTCTTTCAGTTTGAATGAAACACAGAAAATTTATCTGATTTTATTTAACTGCATAGTAGGAGTGGAAAAAAAACTAATTCAAGAGTTCTCAGGTTTTCATTTTCTTATTTATTTATTTATTTATTTATTTATTTATTTATTTATTTATAATTTACATCCAAGTTAGTTAGCATATAGTGCAACAATGATTTCAGGAGTAGATAGATTCCTTATGCCCCTTACCCATTTAGCCCATCCCCCCCACCACCCCTCTAGTAACCCTCTGTTTGTTCTCCATATTTAAGAGTCTCTTATGTTTTGTCCCCCTCCCTGTTTTTATATTATTTTTGCGTCCCTTCCCTTATGTTCATCTGTTTTGTATCTTTAAAGTCCTCATATGAGTGAAGTCATATGATATTTGTCTTTGTCTGACTGACTAATTTTGCTTACCATAATACCCTCTAGTTCTATCCACATAGTTGCAAATGGCAAGATTTTATTCTTTCTGATAGCCGAGTAATACTCCATTATCTATATATACCACATCTTCTTTATCCATTCATCCATAGATGGACATTTGGGCTCTTTCCATACTTTGGCTATTGTCGATAGTGCTGCTATAAACATTGGGGTGCATGTGCCCCTTCGAAACACCATACCTGCATCCCTTGGATAAATACCAATTATGTATGTACACACACACACACACACACACACACACACACACATTGACCTGCAATTGCTGGGTTGTAGGGTAGTTCTATTTTTAGTTCTTTGAGGAACCTCCATACTGTTTTCCAGAGTGGCTGCACCAGCTTGCATTGCCACCAACAATGCAAAAGAGATCCTCTTTCTCTGCACCCTCGCCAACATCTGTTGTTGCCTGAGTTGTTACTGTTAGCCATTCTGACAGGTGGGAGGTGGTTTGATTTGTGATGTTGAGCATTTTTTTCATGTGTCAGTTGGCCATCTGGATGTCTTCTTTGGAGACGTGTCTACTCATGTGTTATGCCCATTGCTTCACTGGATTATTTGTTTTTTGGGTGTTGAGTTTGATAAGTTCTTTGATTTTAGATACTAATCCTTTATCTGATATGTCGTTTGCAAATATCTTCTCCCATTCTGTCTGTTGCCTTTTACTTTTGCTGATTGTTTCCTTCTCTGTGCAGAAGCTTTTTATTTTGATGAGGTCTCAATAGTTCTTTTTTGTTTTGGTTCCCTTGCATCTGGAGACGTGTTGAGTAAGAAGTTGCTGCAGCCAAGGTCAAAGAGGTTTTTGCCTGCTTTCTCCTCGAGGATTTTGATAGCTTCCTGTCTTATATTTAGGTCTTTCATCCATTTTGAGTTTATTTTTGTGTGTGGTGTAAGAAACTGGTCCAGGTTCATTTTTCTGCATGTGGCTGTCCAGTTTTCCTAGCACCACTTGCTGAAGAGACTGTCTTTTTTCATTGGACACTCCTGCTTTGTCAAAGATTAGTTGGCCATACGTTTGTGGGTCCATTTCTGGGTTCACTATTATGTTCCATTGATCTGAGTGTCTGTTTTTGTGCCAGTACCATACTGTCTTGATGATTACAGCTTTGTAATACAGCTCGAAGTCTGGGATTCTGATGCCTCCTTCTTTAGTTTTCTTTTTCAAAATTGCTTTGGCTATTCGGGGTCTTTTCTGGTTCCATACAAATTTTAGGATTGATTGTTCTAGTTCTGTGAAGAATGCTGATGTTATTTTGATAGGTATTGCATTGAATATATAGATTGTTTTAACAATATTTGTTCTTCCTATCCAGGAGCCTGGAATATTTTTTCCATTTTTTGTGTGTCTTCTTCAATTTCTTTCATAATCTTTCTATATTTTTCAGTATTTTTCTATATTTTTAGATTTTTCAATCTAAATTTTTTTTAGATTCTTCACCTCTTTGCTTAGATTTATTCCTAGGGATTTTATGGTCTTTGGTGCGATTGTAAATGGGATTGAGTCCTTGATTTCTCTTTATGTTACTTCATGGTTGGTGTATAGGAATGCAGGTGATATCTGTGCATTGATTTTATATCCTGCAACGTTGCTGAATTCATGGATCAGTTCTAGCAGGTTTTTTTGTGGAATCTTTTGGCTTTTCCATATAGAGTATCATGTCATCTGCAAAGAATGAAAGTTTGACCTCCTCCTGGCCAATTTGGATGCCTTTTATTTCTTTGTGTTGTCTGATTGCAGAGGCTAAGACGTCCAATACTATGTTGAATAACAGTGGTGAGAGTAGACATCCCTGTCTTGTTCCTGACCTTAGGGGGAAAGCTCTCAGTTTTTCCCCATTGAAGATGATATTACCTTTGGGTCTCTTGTATATGGCTTTTATCGTCTCAAGGTATGATCCCTCTATCCCTACTTTCTTGAGGGTTTTTATCAAGAAAGGATGCTGTATTTTGTCAAATGATTTCTCTGCATGTATTGAGAGGATCGTATAGTTCTTGTCCTTTCTTTTATTGATGTGATGAATCACATTGTTGTTGTTCTTGTTGTTTTGCAGTCAGGTTTTTATTTTCATAACGTATTTTTAGAGAGTGTGTTTGATTAACAGTTTATTAACAGCTTTTATGAGTAAACGCCACACAGATGTAAAGTGAATGAAAACAAGGCTATGATGGAATATTCTAGATCAGTTTTACCTTCCTCCTTAAGCAACCCAAAAACTATAAATAATATTAAAAGAATGCTTTTTAGACAATGTGCAATAGGTAACACATGACTATGATCCCAGTTTAAAAATTTTTGATCTAGGGGCACCTGGGTGGCTCAGTCTGTTAAGCATCTGACTTCGTCCCAGGTCATGATCCCACATTTGTGAGTTCGAGCCCCATGCAGGGCTCTGTGCTGACAGCTCAGAGCCTGGAGCCTGTTTCAGATTCTATGTCTTATTCTCTCTCTGTCCCTTCCCGACTTTTGCTTTATCTCTGTGTCTCAAAAATAAATAGATGTAAAAAAAATCATATAAAAATTTTTTTGATCTAAAAAAAAAATCTACCTTTAACATATTTAATTATTTTGCAATTAAATACATTTTACAAAATAGTATGTTATTTGACAGCAGTCAAATGACTTCATGACTAAATATAAATATGTTTCATAATTTATTATTATAAAGTCTAAGCAATCTGTCATGTTCAAAAGTAACATTCTTTCTAAATTCAGCATAATATGGTATGTTCTTATATATTACTGAAAATAATAATTTATATAATGTATTAATAAATAGACTGATCTGACTTGTGTTGAAAATGAAATTGCTACTATACCCCTGGAAGAAATTAAAATTAATCCTCCCTTGTTTTTTTCTCCTGACACTGGTGACAATCTGTTAACTGCCTAACATTCTGTCTTGTGAGATTTCTACTATATGTTGTGTGCAGTGTCCAAGAGGTTACATAGATATGACTAGCTAATATTGAGACTGGTGAAAATCAAATTCAGTAGGGTTTCCATTTTCCCTCCAAAAACTTAAAATGCCAATATCTGTTCAGTATGTTATGGGAGTATCCAGAGGCAACACTTAAAATTTGATTACTCTCAAAATTATAATGACTCTCAATTGTGTTTAAAAAATTGATGAATAGTGGGCTTTATTTCTAGCCTAATAAGAACTTAAAACTGAAAAAGAAATTATTTGGACTTTGACTATTGCTAAGATTGTTTTCATTTTAAATGGTGTGGATTCATGTACCATAATTATGTCTTATTTTCTAACTAACAAACGCAACCCCAGCAGTGTGCTTATGTAACATTGTGTGTGCTGTGATACAGACTAGCTATCCAAGACCATCTTGACTTGCTGTGTTCCAGACTGTAGAATATAGCTATTTTTAATCTCCTCTGAAATTAAATAAATGACAAGAGTATGGCTCATGTATAAAAAATCTAATCATATTAATTTTCTGTGGGGGCATTATTTTATATCTCAGAATTCAATGTCAGTTGCTTCTCTTGCTAGCTATATAGAGAAATACAAGCACTATAATTAACAATGAGTTTATTTTCTCGCATACTAGGCAGAAATGTAGCCCCCCATAGGAAGATAAAAATGGAAAAGCAAATTAAAATGGATTTGAGCCAGTACATTGCTAGATCAATATCTGGCACTCATAGACCTGCTTAGCAAAGGGTCTATAGCTATTCAGCAATCTTATTACTTCTACCAAATGACCAAATGCTACCTATGCATATTTACTAAGAAGGCAAGAATAAAATCAGAAAGGACAAAGGCTAAGAGCAACTCTCAAAAATTGTTACTATAAACATACCAAGAAACAACCATACTGTCTATCAGAATTATAATGAAATATTCTCCTAAATTATGAGATTTTTAATTAGAAGAACTTTTCATTATTTTTTTATTTGTCTATCTTTAATAGATATTTTTCACATTCTGAAAACTCATTCCTCCTCTGCCCAATTATGCTGAAAACCTAGGTGAGAATGATGGTGTCCTCAGCGCTAAGGGTACCCCCTGATTGGCTGTAAAAATCATGTCATCTCATCCCATCTCATAGCGATTAGCGCTGGGCTACACATCCAGTTAAAATCTCCAGTGCACAAAATCCTCCTGTCTACATAGAAAGGTTCAAGATTATGTGTATAAAGAGTAACCTATTTCTTTATTATTTTTTTTTTTTAATTTTTTTTTTTTTTTTCAACGTTCATTTATTTTTTGGGACAGAGAGAGACAGAGCATGAACGGGGGAGGGGCAGAGAGAGAGGGAGACACAGAATCGGAAACAGGCTCCAGGCTCTGAGCCATCAGCCCAGAGCCTGACGCGGGGCTCGAACTCACGGACCGCGAGATCGTGACCTGGCTGAAGTCGGACGCTTAACCGACTGCGCCACCCAGGCGCCCCTATTTCTTTATTAAATGTTTAATGCAACAAAATCCTTCTCACACCTTATGGAAATGGTGATATCACTGAATGACTGGATAAAGCCTTGTATGCAGCCTTCTCCAGTTCTGAACTTTTCAATTATGTGAGCAAATAACTTCCTTTTATTCTTTTAGCCAGTTGGTTGGAGTGATGTCTTCTAACACATGCAACTGAAAAATATATTTTCCGTGTACTGGTTGAGTCATACTCAATGTAAGAAAATCATTCAGGAAATATAATGAATATTTGGGGGCTCCATCATGTTTTTAAGGACTGGTGAAATATTGAAAATGGCTAAGAAATTTCTAGAAGCTACAATGCTTCAGACTGAATTATCTCACTTATACCATTTGTTTATTATGTCTCTTTGCAAACTTTTAAGCACCTGGATGTTCCCTTTAGACCTCAGAGCCACATAGTTCTGAGATGTTCCTACATGTGCCACAGAAGGAAATCCTCCTTTTTAGTAACTGGACTTGGGGAGGTGCAATTCTGCAGCACTCCACCCCATTAGACATAACAAGTTGCTCTCCTCTGACTCAGGGTGGCAAACATTTTCATATTCATCTGTTGTTCACGTGTGGTCACTGTTGTAGACCGTTGTAAAATATTTAACCTATTGTAAGATCTCAAATTCTTTGACAGTTTTGCCAGTCTTACTTTCTACTGCTCTATATTTATGCTAATTACCTAGGTGGGATTTGACACTGAACTTTAAATTTTTTTTTTTTTCAACGTTTATTTATTTTTGCGACAGAGAGAGACAGAGCATGAACGGGGGAGGGGCAGAGAGAGAGGGAGACACAGAATCGGAAACAGGCTCCAGGCTCTGAGCCATCAGCCCAGAGCCTGACGCGGGGCTCGAACTCACGGACCGCGAGATCGTGACCTGGCTGAAGTCGGACGCTTAACCGACTGCGCCACCCAGGCGCCCCGACACTGAACTTTAATAAGAGTGCCTTGGTAGAGTTGTCTCAAAAGGAATGAGACTGTGACATATGATTTGAGTTCTAAATGCAGTATGGGTTTTTCAGAACTTTGCATACATCTACTGGCTTCCCTCATTTGAGCTTCAAGTCATGAGTTCTGATGTTATCTATAGGGAAGTGTCATGGTGGAAGCCAAGAAAAATGATTGGCAATGATTATATTTTAATTCTTATATCATTGAGCTGGTTATAAGAAAAGAACGTTGTGAAAAGAATTACAATTAAATTCCTGTCTATATTTCAGAGACTCTATTCATGTTTCTAAAGTTAGGGAAAGTAGGCTGGAGAAAGGGAATTGTAGAGCAGACAAGACACTTAGGCATCGGAGAAGGCCATGGAAGGGAAGGCCTCCCATTCAGGACAACCTCTGGGGTGTGTGTGTGTGTGTGTGTGTGTGTGTGTGTGTGTGTGAGAGAGAGAGAGAGAGAGAGAGAGAGAGAGAGAGAGAGACAGAGACAGAGACAGACAGAGACACAGAGAAAAACTGAAAGAGAGGAAGAGAGGGAATTTCAGGAACAGAGAGAGAGAAAGAGTAAGAGAGATATAGGGAGAAACAGAGGATGCACAATTATATATATTCCTTAGCCCAAGGTAAAAGTAGGAGTAACAGCATGCATTATTTAGGCATAACAAAGTAGAATGAGCCCCTATATTTTTTCCCTGATGCCAAATACACAGAAGAACATCTGAGAGGGGGTACAAAAGATGTAGTTGATGGCCTATGAATACAAAAAGCATCGTTTCAGCAGTGAAGAGTATATGGCAGTCACCATATAAAAAAACAAATTTTCATCAGACTTCATCAAGACCCAGAAACGTGCCATCCTTCCATTGAACCAGGTTATGCAAAGGATGGAATTTTTTTTTTAATTTTTTTAACATTTTTATTATTTATTTTTGAGACAAGGAGAGACACAGCATGAACAGGGGAGGGTCAGAGAGAGGGAGACACAGAATCTGAAACAGGCTCCAGGCTCTGAGCTGTCAGCACAGAGCCCGATGCGGGGCTCGAACTCACGGACCGTGAGATCATGACCTGAGCCAAAGTAGGCCGCTTAACCTACTGAGCCACCCAGGCGCCCCAGGATGGAAATTTTTTAAAAAAAGATAAAAGAAAACATAAAATCCATGTTCAAAAATTGAAAAATTCTGTCCAAAATTTTCATAATTATAATATTACTACTGAAGAACACAGAAATGTCTACCCATGTTGAAATGAGCTATGGGAGATATGTATGGTTTTCTGTAGTGACAACGCTTTCTGACTCAAAAGCAGTAATAACATGGATCACCTGATTGTTACCAAGTGCCTTTGTGCCCACGTCTTCCTCTAACAGGGAAACAGAAGTGGGGGAGATCTGATAAGGCAGAATGAAATATGTGTTTGATATTTGTTTCATTAAAGAGTGAAAGAGCTGCAGAAAAAGCCACAGCTGGTGCAAATCTCCTAGTGTCTTATATTGTCTTCCTTGAAAAACATCCCAAGACTAGGGCTAGCCTAAAGAAAAGAAGTCATCTGCTTCACCAAGCATGGATTCTGATGGAGTTTCTGAGAAAGTATAAGGTTCACATAAGCTTTTTGGAAGACATTAGAGAAATGGGAAGGTGAACAAAGACAAATAAAGGAGCTGGGAAGAAAGTAGATAGAGAGAGTTAACTTAGTTAGGCTTCCTGAGTTCAAATCCTTATTGGTTATGTGACTGTAATTTACTTTTATCCTCCCTTTTCATTTCTTACTAGGATAACAATAATAACTGCACCTTAAGTTGCTTAATAAATGGTGAGCTAAACATGGGAAGTGCTTAAGTGCTGGTTGGCATGTAAAAGTGACTAAAGATATTTATAGTAATATAATAGAAATAAAGATCAGACAAATGTTTATTTTTCGACTTTGCAATTTCCTAGTAATACATACCTAGAAAATTAATGTAAACTTTCTAATCTCATTTTCCTAGTTTGTAAAGTCTAGGTAATAATGTATTATCTGGCCAATAATAGAAGGGATTTCCTCAATGTCTGATGCCTAAATTGCAAATAGTACATGACTTGAAAATTGCATAAAATCAGAATATCCTGAAAAACATGTTTCTTTTGAAGTGCTCTATACATGTGTCCACGTGCTCAAAATGTACTTTCCCCTTCAGTGTTGAGTGCTTTAAAAAAATGTTTTAAAGTACGGTGTCTGGGTGGTTCAGTCAGGTAAGCGTCCAACTTCTTAGGTAATGATCTCGTGGTTAGCGAGTCCAAGCCTCATGTCAGCCTCGCAGGGAGCCTGGAGCCTGTTTCAGATTCTGTGTCTCCCTCTCTCTTTGCCCCTCCCCTGCCTGTGCCCCGTCTCTCTCTCTCAAAAGTAAATAAACATTAAAAATAAATTAATTAATAAAAATATTTTAAAATATTATATTATTGGCTGAGTAGTTTATTGCATGGACTCATGCCATATACAACAACAAGAACATTTAAAAACATTACAGTTACATACGGTCCTGAGAATCTACAAATGAATTTCTGATCATTTAAGCGTGAGAATGATGTGATCCTATTTCCTAAGTATACTGATTATAAATATTTTGGGGGGAAGATTGAGCAACAACAGAAAATCTATAAGCCTTCCATTTATTGAGTCTTTAAGGCAGTGCTTGATTTGCAGTAAGAACTCAAGTGTATGTAGGAAATAATAATTAAGGAGAAAACAAACATATAAGGTAAAAATTATCTTTACTGAAAATACTTCAAAAA
The DNA here is from genome assembly GCF_028749965.1 of Puma concolor. Taxonomy (NCBI): domain Eukaryota; kingdom Metazoa; phylum Chordata; class Mammalia; order Carnivora; family Felidae; genus Puma; species Puma concolor. The sequence goes on from NC_141667.1 coordinate 180,141,032, forward strand.
GAGATGAGTAATAGATTACTTTTTGAGCAATAAAAATCTCATCAAAAGTAATTAATTAGCATATAAATAAAAAGAGTTCATTTCCTACCATGTTTGAACTACCATCTTTTGGGTAAACACATTTCAGGCAAAATAAGAAACAAGATGTAGAAATTGTCTTATTATATTCTCAAGATAGAATGTCAAGGATGGATTTTCTTTTAGCATATTAGTATTTAACTGTACTAGAGATAGGTTATTACTGATTAAAACAATTGCTTATATGCACACCAGATAATATTATTTAGAAAACTATTGAAGGGTGGCTTTTATATTTTTATGATGAATATTCTCTCCTAGTTGTTGGAATGTGAAATTATAAACTACTGTTTATTAAGACACTATTAATGGTAAGTTTGCCATTATGTATAGTATATGTTAAGATATTCAATATTATAAATCAATTCTGATGTATACTGAGTGTGTATACACGAATATATACTTACAAGAGTCGCATGTATTACACGATAAAAAAATTATTGACTCACTCCATTTCCATATACCATCCTTTTTTTTAATCTCATTTCCATCATCTAGTAAAATGCAGTTTGCTGCAGCTTATTTATTAACTAACTTAACACTTAGCTAACAGTCTTTTCCATTGCATATCCCGTCACAAAGTTGAGTAATTTTAATGTGCGGATACATGATCCTCTCAATTTCCTACACCCTCAATTTCCTTGTTTTCATCTCTAATAAATTATTTTTCCATTTACCCAAGTCACTCATTCCCACGATTTCTTGGGCCTTATTACTAACTATGTTTGCCCTATGTCCAAAATTATTAGTTCATACATTTCTGCTTCCAGATGGTATGAGAATCCTATTTTGAAAGACCTTTAATTTCACTAGAAATATCTGTGCATTGGGTCTTTTACTTTTTCTCAGCACATCAATAGTCCATTTCGCTCTCATATAATTGACTTCATTCTGTCAACTGGCTTATTTAAAACATGCTCAGAATATATTGTCCTCTCTGCTTTTTTAAAAAGAAAAACTTCATAAAATCATGTTATTATACCTTTCCTCATCCCATTTACAAACTATATATTCTAACATAATCTGTATTCTCATTATTCCACCAAAAAAAATCTACCAATGTATTCCTTCAAGCTATGTTCAGTCAACATTTTTAAACAACTCATCTTATGAGACACTTCAACAGAACCAAATACTCTCCTTGGTTTTGATGACACAACACCACTGAGGCTTATTTCTAGCTCTCTGGAAATTTTTTTTCTTAACTCTTTCTTGTGGACTAATCCAGATCATTAAGTATTAGAGGTTTTTAATGCTCAAACTACGTCTTATATCTATTGCATTCACCTGGCCCAATCTGTTCCATTCCCGTGGGATGTAGATCCAACGTGAACAGGAGGTTCATGCTGCCTACTCTGCCACAGTTCCAGTTCCTTGTCTCTGAACCAGGAAGTCTACTGTTACCCACCAGCATCTATGAAAACTGTGGCATCTCTGGTACTGTGATTTATAACAAGAAATATATATTGGTCTCCATCCCCACTTTTGGCATAGATCTCCTAAAACCCTTGAAATTTCCTAAGTGACAAAAACAATGAAAGTGTCTTTTGTTATTTATAACGAGTCCTTTCAACCACACCTTAGTTTCTGCTACTAAGGTGATTTTGTGAGTCCCCAAGGGTGGGGCTGGTTGCCAGGGGAGCCAAACATATGATTAGAGGATTGGGAGATGAAATGGAGGTTCAATCAGTCACCAATGGTCAATGATTTGATCAATCATGCCTGTCTTATGAAGCTTCCATAGAAAACCAAAAGGATGTGGTTTGGAGAGCTTCTGGGGTGGTAAGCATGTTCAGATGATAGGTGAGACACTCTGAGAGCATGGAAGCTCCACCCCCTGCCCCCATATTTTGCCCTATGCAACTCTTCCATCTGGCTGTTCTGAGTTATAGCTTTTTATAATAACCAGTAATCTAGTAAGTAAACTGTTTTCCTGAATTCTGTGAGCTGGCCTAGTCAACTAATCTAACCCAAGAAGATGGTGATGGGACACTGATTTATAGCCAATAGGTTAGAAGCATGGGTCACAACATGGACTTGTGACTGGCATTTGAAGCAGGGGGAGGGGGCAGTCTTGTGTGACTGGGCCCTTAACGTATGAGGTCTGACACTAACTCCAGATAGTGTCAGAACTGCACTGAACTGTAGGATTCAGCTGGTGTCAGAGTTGCTTTGTATGGGAAAAACTGTCACACATTTGGTGACCAGAAGTTCAGAAGTGAAGCAGTGATGTAGCAGTATTGAGTGTGGAGAAGGCACACAAGGTGTGTTTTTCCTGAACGAAAAACACATTAGTTTGCACTAATGTGTAGTTTGCATAGCCTAACATATTAATTTGCAAGTAGGGTAAAGTCTCAGAAATCTCAGAGTTTTTGACAGGTATACAAGAACCTATTAAAGTGACCTCCTAGAATATAGGACTGGAAAGTTTGACCTATCTGTAATTGTTTTATTATTCTTCATATCTATGTGAAGAAACACACACAAACACACACACATGCATATTAGAACAACAAAATGTAACTAGATTTTGAAGGTAGATAAGCATAGCTATAATTAGAAACACCTTTTTTCCATTAGAAATATTGTTGGGGCTTTAAAAACCAAACTGTAAATAGGAAATGAGTTATATTACAAGATATAGTGTGTGTATACTCATATATTCTTAAATTGCTTTAATACTTGCTTTAAATGTTGTCTTGAAACTGAGAGTAGTTGCTTAAAAAAAACTGTAAGCAAACAATGTTACTTCCAGAAAATGGAGAAAAATTTATATAATAATCAGAAAAAAACCTTCCTTTCTCCAATTTATAAATGCTGATTTGGCTGAGGGTGCATATTACAAACAATAATAAAATTATAATTTTATACAATGACCAATGTAATGTTCAATGTAATGGTATAACTTTATAGAATAGAAAAAAATTCAAATTAATATCTGCTAGTATGAATATAGGTTTACAAGAATCTTTATTTGCCAAACATGTTTGAATTTCTTGATTGGTAGTCAGGTTGGACCTTTATTTATGTGCATATCTCTTCATCTATTGTAGGCACATTGGGTGGTAGCACACATAGGTATTCAAGGTTTCCTTTTCTTTTTTTTTAATTCTTTAGCCTGTCCTACTGTTATGCATGTTATATCAATAAAGCAAAACATGTTTGTTTAAACTTACATTGATTTTTAAATCAACACTGATTTTGAACAGAGCTATCCTCTCCAGCTTCAACTTAATTTATATTGATTTTTTTGACTTTGTGATGTACAGCAAACTGTATCTTTCCTATTACAGACGAAAAACAAAATGTATTCAATATAATAATATAATTTGCAATTTCACTACAAACAATTTTTGATTTCCCAAATTAATTTTACCATTTATGTAAAATGATATTTCAAACAATTTCAAAATATATATAAATACTTTAATTCTATTATGGGCCCTGAACTTTAGGAAGGGAGCCTGGCAGTCTGGCATTTAAAAACAATATTAGACTAAACAGACTAAACCCTATAAAGTTATGGCTTTCAATTAAACTTTATTCAAGGAATAAATTTTTGGAAATATTTTTTTTCTTTTCTTATAGGTGCAACTCATAAGTGATAATTAAAAAATAGCATTGAAAGTGCATGCCATCATCTTCCACACATTTGACAAACTCAAATCACATTATATAGAGGATTTCAACTTTATTGCTTAACATGCCAGAAAGTACCAACATAAATAGCTTGGACCAAGAATCTGTTTCAAGTAAAAAAAACTTATTTAATTATTTTTATAGCGCATTTTATATGATCCATTATTTGTACATCTAAAAAATATCTTCCATATGTGAGATAATTTGTTAAAAATATAATAATTAGTTAAATTAAAATAGTATTTGTCTTCTTTAAGTTTGTAGTTCAGTGGTAGAGATAAATATAAACCATATTTTATTTTATTAAATGACACAAAATATAACATTATAAGTCTGAAGTGCTGAGAGAAAAAAGTTAAATATCACATAACTAATTTAGTTTAGATCATGGATTTAAAACCCAAATAATCAAAAATCCAGGACAACTTTGTAGCACCCTGTGGACGTAGTATCTCCTATTTTAAGTAGATATTAATAAGGGAAAGAGGGTTGATTCCAGGTAGAGGAAAGAGCATGGGATATCATATCATTGTGTGTGAATATTTTAGCATGTGCATGACCAGCAGGTCTCTGAAGGTGGGGAATCGTTTGGAAGAGATCAAAGGTGAATGATGGCAGATCAGTTTGAAGGTTTTTGCTTTGTATAGGTTGGACAAGGATAGTTTGAATATGGGAAATAGTGGTGGTAAGGATGGGATGAAACTGAAAAAAACGGGTGGAGTGTGAGTGTATGTGGTGTGTGTGCACCCCAAGTCTGAACATATGTTTAAAATAACACTGGACACTACTCAAGTAGACATGGAAGGTGACAGAGAAAGAAAATTTGAATTTAATTTGTTATATGGTTTGACTAACTAAATGTTTAATAGTTCTGGTAACTGAGGTGAAGAAAGAAGTTAAGCTCAGAGAGGGACAATCATGAATTTGTCTTCAGAAATTCTTCATTTGTTTTTGTTGTTATTGATGGTGGTGATGGTGGTTTGGTTTTTGGGGGGAGGGGAATATCTAAGGAGAGCTATGTGTCCACATTTTCTCATGTCAGTATTTTTTTAATGTTTATTTTTGAGAGAGAGAGAGAGAGAGAGAGAGAGAGCGAGCAGGGGAGGAGCAGAGAGAGACGGAGACACAGAATCCAAAGCAGGCTCCAGGTTCTGAGCTGTCAGCACAGAGCCCGACATGGGGCTTGAACCCACGAATCGTGAGATCATGACCTGAGCTGAAGTCGGATGCCCAACCAAATGAGCCACCCAGGCGCCCCTTTATTTCACTATTTGAAATTTAAAGTTCCTTGAAAATCAAATTATTTCACCTCATAAACTTGTAGCAACTCATTTGGCAATGAAATGATCTAAATGGATATGAGCCTTATAATATTTTTAAAAATTAAGCTCACTTAATGTAAATATTTATAAATATGGGGTCATTCCATGTACCAGTTGTGATTTCTATAATACCCAGTATAGGTGTATCTTAAATCTGAAAGCTACATAATTTGTATGCTCACAGAGCCTCAATGGTATCAAGTCAAGGATTGAAATCTATAGTATATAACAGCTGTGTTCATATAGATGAAAACAGGTCTGCAGAAAAACAAAAAACAAAAAACAAAACAAAACAAAAAAACCTCATGATTTACTTGTCACAGTCAGGAAAGAGTATGAGGCGAAGGAAGGGAACACGGTCTAGTGGCAAATAGTGGAATTATATTATCTGAAGCCTTATTAGAGAAGAATTCTATAAGTAGGAAATTGAGGGATGTCAGCAGAGTGGTAGGAGGGAAATCAAGAGAGTATACAGTGTTAGGGAAGACCAGGAAGATAATATCACCAGAAGAAAGGAATAACAACAAAAACCCTAATGTCCTAACATTAGGGTTTTTGTTGTTGAGTTGCAGGAGTTCCTTACATATTTTGGATAACACTTTATCAGACACAGTAGTCCACCCTTATCTGTGTTTTTTCTCTCTGCAGTTTCATTACCTGTAGCCAGCTTCGGGCTGGAAGCAGATGACCCTACTTCTGACAAATCGTCAGGTCAATAGCAGCCTAGCACTATGTCACGGTGCCTATGTCACTCACTTCACTTCATCTCATTACATAGGTGTCTTGTCCTCTCACAGGAAAAAGGACGAGTGCAGTACAATGAGATATTTTGAAGAAAGGGAAAAATCACATTCACATACCTTTTTATAGTATATTGTTATAATTGTTTTATTTTATTAATGTTCTGAATTTCTTACTAGGCCTACTTTATGTATTAAGCTTTACTATCGTTATGTATATATGTGAAAAAACATACTATGTGTAGGGTTTGGTACTATCCAAGGTTTCAGGAATCCATTGAAGATCTCGGAACATACCCCTGTAGATAAGGGGAGGATTACTGTATATGGTTTGCAAATACTTTCTCCCATTCAGTTTTTTTTAATGCTGTTATTTCCTTTGCTATGCATAATATTTTTAGTCTGATGTAGTCCTACTTGTCTGTTTTTGCTTTTGTTGACTGTGCTTTAGTGACATATACAAGATATCATTGCTAAGAGAATGCAAAGCTAAGACACTAACGAATTGCACATTTAAAAAATATTTTGATTATCAATAAAAGCAGCTTCTATTTTTTAAATGTTTTATTTATTTTTGAGGGTGATAGAGAGACCGAGCATGAGTGGGTGAGGGGAAGAGAGAGAGGAAGACACAGAATCCAAAGCAGGCTCCAGGCTCTGAGCTGTTAGCACAGAGCCCAATGCGGGGCTTGAACCCCCAAGCTTAAGAAGTTACTAACTCAGCGGAAGAGCAGGGTGAGCAAAGGTAAAAATAAAATTGTTTTATAGCAGATTTCAGCATTCTGTAGTACCATACAGTGTAATTTGTAGTGGGAAGTCTCAGAAACTGTTGGGAAAACCACTTCTGCCACTTGCTGAATCCCATATGCCTGTTTACCACTGTATTATGATAGAAGCTTTCTTTCTTTTCCTTTCTCTCTCTCTCTTTTTAAATAACATGGTGTGAATACTTCTCATTGGTGAATCTAATTCAGAAACCTAATAGCAAGGATCCTAAGAACCTTAGACTCTGTGTGTGTGTGTGTGTGTGTGTGTGTGTGTGTGTGTGTGTGTGTGTCAGGACTACTTACTAAAGACATTCTGATACAGTCAGCCCCTTTGGGTACTCAGTATCTCTTCATATTAAATTGCCAGCAACATTATTGCAACAGCAGCTTCTCTGACTAGAGATCCAACAATAAATTGAACAAAAAAGATGGACTCTTCCTTTCCCTAGGAAAAAGATCCTGTTCCCATAATCTCTTTATCTACCTTTTGGTAATGTTTATTTCTCTTCCAGTACACACAGAATTTGATATTTTATAACCAAATGCTTAGTACACATATATCTTATCCCTTGACGTTCTGTAATTTAATGCAAAGTATTAATCATATGAAAGACTAGGAAAAGAAAACAAAAAACAAGAAAGTTTATATATACACATAAAAGGACCACAAAGAAACACTTATTCTTTCTCTCTTCCTTCTCCTCTCCTTTCTCCTTCTTGTCCCTATGAGACATGCCCTTGGCCCTCAGCCTGTAACACTGTTGATTCACCTGCTATCTCACCTGTTGAAGAAACCCAAACTTTAATTCTTGAAAATTATCATTAATGCTGCTGTTATTATGTGTTGCACTATTTAACTTTTTATATTAAGCATGGAAGAACTAAAAGATATCTGACATAATCACCTGGATTCCAGATGATTGCATCTTAGCTTATTGGGCAAAAGCAACTCTATTTGTCCTGGATGATCAGAATAAGTCATCTCAGCTATAGAGCAATCTCCTTCGCCTGTTAGTTAAATGGCATGAGAAGCTACAAAGGGCCAGGTAGCAGTCTTAACATCCAGTTAAATGTTATATTTATATATGTATAAATGTAATAATGTTATAAATCATTGCTGTATTTCAGTAAAATCATTTTTCTTGAAGAACTAATACCTCTAAATCAGTAGAATTCAAAATTTCAGGGAAAAGAGACAAAAAAATTTAGCAAGTGTCTTATTAAATTTGAGAGAATATCCCTATTCCCTTTACTTCTACTTTTTGCTTCCTAGTCTAAGAAATATAAACCATCTCATTATTTAGTTCAAAGCATACATTGCATCAATACATTCTTCCAGCCAGTGGATCACTGTGTCTTCAATAGGCCATTTCACAGTTCTATGCACCACTGAGTTAAATATACGGTCAAGGCTACAAATCCCACAGATGTGAGACCATTTTCTCATCACTCTTTTCTTGTAAAAGGGCCCCATGGTCAGAAGTAGGTCTTGAGATAACTAACGAAGAACATGATGTATAGTTACTCCATGAATGATGATGCTGGCTGAAGCACTGTGGGCAGTGAAGGGAAATCAATTTCCAAAATTAGCATTTATTCCAAGACAGAGAAAGCACTGCCTTTGTCATAATATAAGAAATGGAATGTAATCACTCCACCTTTAGGTAACTGGCTTTTGTTGTTGGCAGATGTTACAGTCAACAATGGCGATAACCAGTTCAGCCTTTGTTGAACTCCTGCATTACTCTCACCCCAGCTACCATGCTCCTATTTTTCATGGGCCCATTTAGTATGTTCTAGGGTAGAGCTCTGATATAGACTGCCATTATCAAAAAAAAAAACAAAACACCCAAGTAAGCAAACAAACCCTTGAAATTTTTGTCCTTGGTTTAGTTATCTGTGTCATATAACGAACAGAATGAAAACAAAATCTTGTTATATAGCAACACATAATTTGTTATATTATTACCACAATTTTTTTAAATACAGTCCAAATACCTACTGAGTCTGTAGCTCTAATATTGGAAAAACAAGGGTGTCTTGGCTACTAATGGCTGTTGTTATCAGGACATTAAAAGGAAGAGACAAACATTAGTTTCATTTTTTATTTTTAATTTGAGAGAGAGAGAGAACGTGCAGGGGAGAGAGGAAGAGGAAGAGAGAGAGAATCTTAAACAGGCTCCAGGCTCAGTACAGAGCCCCACACGGGGCTTGACATAGAGTTCAAACCCACAACCCTGGGATCGTGACCTGAGCCAAAATCAAGAATCGGTCGCTCAGCTGACTGAGTCACCCAGGCACCCCACATTAGCTGGTATCAATCAGAATTCATAAGAAAAGAGATAAGTCAAAAAATGGAAGTATTTCAGTGTTGGAAAATTTTCTTAGATCACAAAGAGGAGAAAATAAGATCAAAATAAAAACAAAACAGAAAAACAAACAAACGGAAAACTCTTGAGTCACAAGGACTTAATAAAACAACCCTGGTGCAAACATAAGCTAGTTTCCATTTTAGGATAGTTTCCATTTTAATTTCTCAAGTGAATGCATTAAGATAGACACACCTTATCCAGAGAGGAAAATAAATTTGATGACAATCAAATCTGGATGCTCTAGAAGCTCATTCCCTTCCTCCCTTTGGTGGCTTAACAGAGACTGAGTCAGTTAGCAGAGAAGCAGGGATATTTCGCCGATGTTAGCATTCCTAGCTGGCAAAGTGGTACCCAGGGCCACGACTGTGAAGACCTCAGTACTTGGAGAAACTATGAATGTCCTCAGTGTGCTCTGTCCCATTTTAGACTAATAGATACATTAGTCTAAAATAGACACTAGGGTGGCTCAGTAGGTTAAGCAGCTGACTCTTGGTTTTGTCTCAGGTCATGCATGATCTCATGGTTTGTGAGATCGGCCCTGTGTTGAGCTCCACACTGCTGAGAGCATGGAGCCTACTTGGGATTCTCTCTCTATCCCTCTCTTTCTGCCCCACCCCAGCTTGCTCTCTTTCTCAAAAATAAATAATAAAAAAACTTAAAAAATAAGATATACATTATACATATACTCCATACATACGTGGAGTGTGGTGTGGGAATGGGGTTTGCTATCTCTCTTGGATGTTCCTGGTAGCAAGTCCAGCTGCTCACTAAGGAGGTGCCCTTTTCTGGGAACTTGAGCAAGGTGCACACAGATTATCTAGGCACATGCTGTCCTGTGGAATAGTGAGAGTTTGGGCACTCATTGATCTCCTAAACGCTGTTGCCTATAATCATTTCCCCAATATTTGTATTATGTGGTGCTAGAGGTGTACATCCATGACTGCACAGTGGGACAAACAATTCATCAGTTCTTTACAAGTGAAATAATCATTCCATACATCCTTCTTCAAGACATAGTCCTTTTTTATCCTATTAATGTCTCTGTAGCTTCCTTCAGCTAGCCCTGTGCATACTATAAGTTCAGCAGCTGCACCAGTAAAGAAGAGGTTGGTAATTTCTCTTAATGCAGTTTTATGAATTCCCTAACAATTAACTGAATTAATGTACAAATAAATACATGCATCGCAGTATACTTCTACATCCTTATGTGATTTAATACTAGATGGATGGTTTGTAATCTAGTCATCACACTTACTCAGTATAAACTGTGCAACTTGCTCATATATCTTTCATTTTTATATTGGCTTCTGGGATTCCTTGTACTGGATCAATAACCACAGCTAGTATGTGTTCAAAATTCTAGTAATTACAGTTAATATTAGAATTTATAGGTTATCAAACACTAGAAGGCACTGTTTGTGTTTTTTTTTTGTTTATAATTTAGAGCTATAATGGTGTCTAGAGTAGATTGAATGCAAGTAAAATTAATAAGTGAATGAATAAAATTGTATTACCTTTAAAATTTGTTTCCATTCAAGATGTAAAAACAAACAAATCAAAGTATAGGTTAACAGAGGACTAAGCTAATTCAAAGTAATATTAACTATTTTAAGTTGAGTGCATTTTATGAACTTGAAAATATGTCCAAATGCCATGATATCAAAACTTCCATTTCATGAATATCACTGAATAGAAGAGAGAAGAAAAATTTAATCACTGGCATCATACTTATTTCTAAGCTTTAAATTTTGAGTGACTTAAAACAGCATTGGTTGAGAAAATTTCAAAGAACTGAATAAGCATTACATCAACAGAGCAACATAAACTGTATATGAAATTGGAAATGTGGAGTAGAGAAACCCGAATTCAAGTATTTTTTTCTGTCACATATTAATGTGTATGACCTTGGGCAAATTGCTTAATCTCATGAAGAATCACTTCTCACATCTGTAGTAAAGAGATTTCAATATGCAAGTCCTTTCTCATAAGATTATTGACAAGATTTAAATCGTGCATGTTGAACTGCTAGCACATTGCATTGTAGATAGGTTAATAAATGTCAGTTATTTTATTCTTATAAAACTATCTAAGAATAACATTCTCTGATAAACACACATATTAACAAATGACATCACTGAACCCCTAAAAATACTCTGAAAAGAACATTTTTAAAAGTAATTGTGAATTTTTACTTTTACTCTTCTCAAAAAATAACAGTAATATATACATCTCTTAGGTTGATGTGATTTAGAAAAATTGAATGAAGACTTATTGAAGAAGGCAATTTACAGACCATAAAATCAGGTCTGTACACAGAAAGTGCTGAAAAACTGAACATGAACTTGGCACATAGAAAATAATCTAAAGGATTGAATAATCACTCTCCAAAATGAGAGGAGATATTTTTTAAATGCATAAATATAATAGTTTCTTAAAGCTTATGAATTACAATCGAAAAGTTCAATATAAAAATACTACATAATAAATCATCCAAATGCACTTGCTACACTCACACACACCCACACACACACACACACAACCACATACGCTGATACTTTTGGAAGTTATATAACAATTATAAAAAGACTACGCATAAAATGTATTGAGGGAGAAATACTATACTTAAGTATTCATTTTTACTGAGTATTTATTTTCTCTTGATTTTTAGCTTTTCATATTTGAAGGGCTGTTAGTTTGCAAGCTGATTAATTATAGACACCATAATATAAAGACATTACTAATATAATGTGAAAATTACTATAAATATTTGTATGCCTATAGATTTGATTCATGCATCAGAAATTCATTGACTGTGCTTACAAAAACTATAAATATCTCTCTCACTAGACAGTTCTATGAAACGCAATAAATTAATTTCCACTGTTCACCAACAAATCAATAAAAATGCTCATGAATGGAAAGATAAGTGCAGTTTATCTTTATAAAATAATGCTTGTGTAAGAGAACCTGATATGTGATGTTCTTCCAACGCCAGTAAACTTTTCCGTTGAATTTTACTAAATTCAACATTATTCCAGCTTTTTAAAATCAAAAATGATTTTCCCTAATTTCAGGAATCCTTAGTGCATTCTGAAACTGCATTATGTAAACTGTAACAAAGGATTGGTACATAAAAATTCTTCAAAAGGTCCTCTGATGTAATATTTTACATATAGTGTACATTTAATTGCATAGACATTAGCTTTTCCTATGGACGGAACAGGGAAACAAGTATTGAAATGACCCAGGAAGCTACAGAAATCACATATTATAAATTTAAATCATAGAATGTTTTAATATATATGACACCCAAACTCAGCTGGTAACATGAAAATCAATATGCCTGATTGATCCTATTTGCCAAAAATTGTTGTTTTCCCCGCTATGATACATTTATATTCACACTTAGTCCAATTCCTGAATTTTTGACATGTTTATCATGTGTTTTTGTTATTTGCTTACTTTTGTTTTGAATTCCTCCCCTTGGAGATGGACATCTGTTCACGCATTGAGAAGCTCAGTTTAAACGATTTCCAGTGAAGAAATAGGTGAATAAATAAATAGGTCTCAAAAATAGGCTTATTATAATGAAAATAAGCAGAAAATGATTAAGATATTTGTTATACATAATACATTTAGGTATTTATCAAATACGTATAGGAGGAGTACTTTGAATTAGGCATTGTGCTTGGAAAATAAGAATTGCAAAAATAGCTATAATGGTGATGCTGAGAGAGTTAAAAAATGATGGCAAGCTCAGTGAATACATTATAATATAGTAGAGTCAAAATGATAAAAGAGGAATGGACAAAATGTTAGCTTAAGTGATGGTGGTGTTTCAAAGGCAGAATGTATATGGAAGATCATGACAAGGAAGAGACACTGCATAAAAACATCAATTTATACTAGAGATTGTTTGACAAAATCTCAAAAATCAGGGATTCAGGTAAATACGTTGAATTAAGCATATAAAATCCAGTGCTATTCTGAAAAATAAAAATAGTTTAGTTTTATTTTTTTAACCTGGAAGGATTTTATACATTTTAATTGATGGTATGCTCTCAGAGAAGCTAATTGCATAAGAGTATGCCTTAAGAGCGTATTACAGAGTTCTGAAACTCCCAGCAAGATAGACTTCACTTTTCTCCCCAGACTTTGGCTGGGAGGCTTACACAGTGACAGATTATAATCCTAAACACTATGAATTATTAATTTACTAGGTGTAATAGGAGTAATTGTAGCAACATAGGAGAAGTTGGAATTCACGATTTTCTCTTATTAATCACAGTTAATAAGTTTTCTTATGCAACACTCCACAGCAGCAGCACGAGAAGGGAAACTTCCAGTTGGATGTCTAGCTCACTGGATATATTCCTAATGGCCACCTGACCATTGACTGAGATGACTTTAACCCTCCCCTCAGCTTCACTAAATTTTAGACACATTTCTTCCTGACTCTAGGCTCTTGACCTTCTCTTCTTAGGGCATTTGTTTTAGAAAACTTGGCAATTGCAAATTCTTTCCCTGACCCTTTGAGATGTAAATCTTCTCCAGGCCTCTTTTCCAGGGACCTAGGGTCCATCTCTTTGAAATGTAATCATCAAGATAGCAGCTCTATCTCCCAGTCTCTGTGGGAGAATAGATGCCTAACTTCATTAAGCACCAATTAGCAAAAACAGATAGCCTAATCACACTGACCAACCTCCCTTTTATGTCCTCTAGGGTACAGCTTCCACTAGCTCACCCCAGCACTTAAAAACTCCCTTGCCTTTTGTTTTGCTGAACTTCAGTACAATCTTCTTCCCTACTAGAATAGTCCTTTTTATCCACAGCTTTACTGAGGTATGACTGACAAAAATTACATGTAATTAGGCTGTAAAATGTGACTCTTTTGTTTGTTCCTGTTTAACTCCATCAAGTGCACTTTTTCTTTGATTATCATGCATGCTGTAAAGGATTAAGGGACACTTGCAACTCAGGATGAGTAATAAAATTTTTCACATCTCTTGTTCATTTTTTTGTTTAGGCATTTGGTAAATTTAGAATTAATCCTGTCATACAGTGTGTGGTGCTCTTTGAACCTGACTTATTTACAGATGACTCCTTCATCGTCCATAAATCATTCACTGTCTGTTCTATTTTATGATCTGTGATGCACCAATTTCATATATACATTTTATCCATGTATTTGGATCTATTTTTGGACATTATATTTGCTCTGTTGCTAAAAACGCATTATGGACTAGAGTGACATGGTTTAGTTATTGGTATTTTATCACACATTTCAATATCTGGAAAAACATTTTCCTCTTCATTGTATTTTGTGGTTACTTTTCTTGGATATATATATTTGTTTAACTCATTGTACAAATTTTAGATCCATATTTTTAGTTCAAGGGAAAATTAACATGATTACATATTGACCATAGTCACGTAAGATTTAAATTAAACTTAAGGTAATTTGACAATTTTATTATTTTTTTGTCTTCGTGGCCATCTGTCTTTACATTGTTCAAGTCATGTTTGAATGTGCTAATTCTTTAGGAATGTTTGAAAATTTGCTTCACATAGTTACCGCAATATTCTCGCATAATTTACTCATAGATTTTTGATCTTCCTTACTGCCAAAGCAAATTAATCTTTTTATTTCATTCTTTAAAAGATTTTTTGTAGATATATCAGATAGTGATTGTTGTAACAAAATTTTTGTAGGCTGTGGGTTCCTGAGTTCCATCATCTGTGTGGATTTCTTTTTCTTTTCAATTTATTTACTTGGGTTTTCTATGTGTCAGCATTTACAATTTTTCCTTCAACAAATATTGATTGATTTGTTAATATGCACTAGATACTTGTAGCGTATCAGTAAACAAATTCAAACAGATTCCACTCATTGTGGATCATATTCCAGTAACGCGATTTCATATGTAAAAATTATGTATTTTTAGATAAACATATTATATATATTTAAGACAAACACAAATATGTATTAACTATGGAAAGACATGCCTGGGAATAAAAAATGAGAATAGTGGTGGGTGTGGGAGAACAGGAAACTATATGCAGATGTATTTATTTATATTTGTAATGTTTTATTTCTTGCAATATTGCTTTTGGATATTATTTTTTTCTGTAGACTCAAAGTGCAACCTTTTTGACATACTGCCCAAGCATTTGAAAGACTGGCATCAGAATGAAGAATTAAATGATATTATACAATAATATTTTAGAATAAGGATTAATTATAGGATAGACCATTTATAATGACTAATGAAAAAGTTTTTTCAGTACTTCTTGATATTTTGGGTGAACTTATCTTTTCACATTAAAACTATTAATTGGTATCATTAACTACCTGTTCGTTCTAATTTGAAATGAATGGAAAGACTACATACGGATTTTGACCTTCAAATGGAAAACGAATTCACATATATTTATACATGTATGATACCTGTTAACTTTTACTCCTATCAATACTGGCTTCAAAAAGGAAACTGACTATGCTCGTTAATTAATGAATTGTCCCAATGCCACCTCATTATTTTTAAATATAGAGGCGGCTCCAACAAAGATTGTGTTTTGGAAGGTATGCAATAGTCACATACATATAAAATCTGATCAATTACTCTTCCTTTCATTCAACAAATCCCCATTAAGCTTTAAAGCTAATAAACTTTTGAATTTAAGAAGTAATTGGTTATACATATGCATCTGTAAATATAGATATATATGTATACATGTATATGTACATGTACATACATATATATGTATACATATATACCTATCTATAGATACGTGTATATAACATTTCTAACATATTATTTTAATTTTTACACTTTCATTCCAAATAGGTATAAACAAAGACGATTTAATTGTCTTCTAAGCAACTGATATAAAACCATTGAATCAGAAGCACCTGAGTGGTTCAGTTGGTTAAGCATCTGACTCATGATTTCAGCTCAGGTCACGGTCTCACAATTGTGGGATCCAGCCCTGAGTCGGGCTCTCAGTTTGGTGTGGAGCCTGCTTAAGATTCTCTCCCTCCCTCCTTCCCTCCCTCTCTCTCTCTCTCTCTCTCTCTCTCCCTCCCTCTGCTCCTCCCTGACTTTCTCTCAAAACAAACAAAAAACAAACAAAACAAAATACTGAATCCTAGTTGTTCTTTCTTTAATGAATAAAAGTAAAACTATACATTACAATTACTACATATATATTCAAATTTGAACTTAATTCAATTAAACATAATATAAGCTTATTTGAATTATGTGAAATATATTTTGTTTGCATATTATATTTCTATATGGTTTTAACAGCTTTTGGAAATTTTAACTTATTAGAAAAAATATAAATATGTGTTCAGTTTATTTTTAATTGAAAGTGTTAAATATATTTTATTGGTCCTGGACAAATAATTTGATAGCCAGGCAAATATTTTCATTCCCTATTTCTGTAGCTTTTCCACAAAATAATGTAAATCCTTTAAACAGTAGTATATTTTTGAAATATAGCATTTATTGCCTCATCACAAACAGAAGGAAGAATATCATAATAATAAGCACTCCCCCGTGTAAAGTTCCCACACAGAATTTGAGACAGAATGAGATATAAAGCAGACATTTGATTAGCAAGTCAGGATCCCAGGGTCCTAGTTTATTTATCCAGCCACATGCTGCAGTTGAGCCTTCGATGTTCATAAGCAATGTGTACACTCCATGCCATAAGGCCTGGGTTTGGCTGGAACGCATGATAGCCATAAAGTCCTTTTTATGAGTATACAACTGTCACAAAGTGTGTACTTAGAGAAGAGCAAGCGGTCTATTTAGTGGCCCTCCTCCGTGCCCAGATCATAATCTCTGCTTTCTAATTGTTAATCCTTTCATCAAGAAGACAAGCAAGATGAGATTATATAAGAGAAAGACTATTAACGGAAAGAGAGAACATTTTCCCTGACATGTATATGTTGGTGTGTTCCTCCCACCATACACCTTCCTCCCAATGACTTATCCTAGTTATATCATTGGAAACCCATTCCCCCCTCTTTTTAGAATGACAGAGCTAATGATGGTGCCTCCTCCTGAAGGACATAATTCTTCTGCAACTTGAACCTTCTAGCATTTAATCCAATGGATTATTTATACTTATTTTCCTAACTCCTATTAATTCATTTAGGAATAATAAACTGGAAAATTCAACTATACAGAGCTGTTTTATTAATGAAGTCCCTAGAGATTTTGAAATGAGTGAAACTGTTCCCTTAATTCATTTGACAGTTGTCAAAAAAGTCATCCATGTTCTCCAACCAAAATTAACAGAGTTGTATATTAACCAAATATGAGCATAACCAAAATCATTATGTTACTTGACAAAATTCAAATATTTGCTTCTATTTTAAGACTTTGGTAACATGAGCTTAATTAAAAAAAAAAATCCTTGGTCCTACGCAGAAATTACACAATAAATAGCACTGGGCATAGTAAGAACCTGAGCTGGGAGGCCCACTCAGTGTAGCCTCAGTCATTCCTGCCTACAGTTCTCAAGTCAGTATTGCCCATCACAGCTATTCTAAACTGCTCAGCTTTACACCTGTATCTTACTCCGTCACCATTTGTAAATTGCCCTAGAAAGGGTATGTCATAGAGCAAGAGGCTCCACATTGAGGTGCATTCTCAGGACCTGAACGCTGGAGGCTGCCTGCTGAATTCAATCCCTTAGGTGAGCAGCACATTCTCCCTTGTAGGATATATCAGTCAGAAACACCGTCTGTCCCTCTCTCTGTCACCTTCCCATATTTCCCATATATTTTGAGTATATTCAGTAAGCCTTCCAGGATTCCCTGGGCCTGTCTTCATGAACACACACTTAGAAGTGGGAGACTAATGGGACCTACTGCCCTAAACTGCCAAGATCTCAATCACAATGGATATTCATCTCTCCTCCTCGACTATCTATTTTCCATCCACCTAGCCTCTGCTCATCTTGGTGGTTTCTGTAGTGGTATGACCCAAATTTATACATACACAGCTTGAACATCCAGTACACGGGCCCTTCTAAGACTAAGTTTGCTGCACATGTCCTTTCACAAGTCACAATTGGTCAAGTAAGTAGAAGGGTCAATTCCAATAGATACCTTGGGTGCCACAAGGATTACTCCCTGCCCCCAATATGCAACAGCAGCCTTGTCATCTATTGATGATCAGGGCAAATTATTCCTTCCAATACATTCATACTTCTTCCTTCCTGCAGGTTGCTGGAATCAAAGTCCTAAATGCCCAGGGATCCGATGTAGCTTATAATTCAGTGGGACTTAAAGTTTCTCTCCTAGCACAAGAACCTATAAACTTGCAGCTCCCAAAATTGTGCAAATGGAAAACAGAAAATCCCCCAGTGAGTTACTGGTAATTGTTGTAAGTGCACCCATTCCTGCTGCTGACCCTTGGTTCCCAGACCATGCATACTTCCTGTTTGGGACAAAATACTGTAGAGCAATCTTTGGTTTAATACATGAACTGCATCCTGGAGAATAGCAGCATATCCTAGCTGAGTACTGGCTCTGAGCTGGAATTTATCTGTGCCTTCCAGAGCCAGTTCAGCACTCTTATCAGCTTGTACATGGTGTGGATGTTGTTCATTTAGTAGGTTTCAGCCATAAGATACTCTCACATCCAATTACTATGTAGTGGATCCACTGATCTGATTATGTGGTATCCCTTTCTAATAGGTTAGTAAGCACTAATTCCTGATGTGGTGGTGTTGGTTGAGGTTCTTTAGTCAGGAAAGGCAAACTGATACCCATAATATATGTGTTCCTATGAGAACAAATTTGTGGTCCTTTCACAGTACAAGGTGACCAATGTACTCAATTTGCCATTAAGTGGCTATTGATCTCTTCAAACCCATGTTACCATATCATGGACATTGTTCTTTTTTGCTGGCAGATTAGACAATCAGCAATAATAGTAGATACATCATTGAGTCCATGCTGTTCTTCAAATGAGTAGTTTCCATCTCTGTCACAATGACTTCTTTGTTCTTTGTTTATCATGCCAGCATTGAGGTAGCCCATGATAGAGACTGATTAATGCCAACAAACCAGGTTACTTTGTCTATTTAGGTGTTCAGTACTTCCTCCATGGTATATTCTCTATAACATCTGATTGGATGTTAATAAGTAGTACAAATGTTTTACTACATGCACTTCCCACATGTTCTTCTATAAGCTTCTACTCAAGACTCTCTTGTTCAATATTCCACTCATTCATCTTAAAGAATGCTGAGAAATTGGCTAGACCATTATCCACTGGCCATCAATCTATATGTATTCTAATCTCAGGACACTTTTTTCCCATAAAAAAAATGGATGAATAGGTTCTTTCCATAATTTGGCTATTGTTGAGAGTGCTGCTATAAACATTGGGGTACAAATCAACTGATGAATGGATAAAGAAATTGTGGTTTATATACACAATGGAGTACTACATGGCAATGAGAAAGAACGAAATATGGCCCTTCGTAGCAACGTGGATGGAACGGGAGAGTGTGATGCTAAGTGAAATAAGCCATACAGAGAAAGACAGATATCATATGTTTTCACTCTTATGTGGATCCTGAGAAACTTAACAGAAACCCATGGGGGAGGGGAAGGGAAAAAAAAAAGAGGTTAGAGTGGGAGAGAGCCAAAGCATAAGAGACTCTTAAAAACTGAGAACAAACTGAGGGTTGATGGGGGGTGGGAGGGAGGGGAGGGTTGGTGATGGATATTGAGGAGGGCACCTTTTGGGATGAGCACTGGGTGTTGTATGGAAACCAATTTGACAATAAATTTCATATATTGAAAAAAAATAAAAAATAAAAACAGAAAAAAAAAATGGATGAATAGGTACCCTGACTGAAAATTGGTCCCTGGGCAGTCTTTTCAATCACCACTATCTTTCAAGGCCACTCCTTTATTTTTGCCTTTACCCACATGCTGAGATGACCCATCAGTAACTGCAAGTTTTCCCTACTTCTTCATTTAGCTGTGTATGATGGCCAACACAGAAAGAGTCATGAATTGAGAGAGGGCTACTAGTGGGGATAAGATGGGAGTCTGAATTACATCCTCCTGCAGGATTATTATGCCTTTTGGTCTTTCTTGTGAAGATTCTGAATATGCCACTATCACCTTAAGTGGGGTATTTCCTGTGCCAACACAGCTTTATGACTTGGTAGATATGATAAAGTTCACCTCCTGATTGTTCCAGCCACAGAGTCACTTATTGGATAATAATTAGATAATAATCTAATGATCAGTGCCCAGGAGTGGATCAGGAGTTATTTTTCAAAAGCCTTATAATTCTTTGTTGACGGCATGTCCTTGCTTTGTAACTCTTGGGACATTGTTGTGATTTTTCACTAGGACTTGCTGCCAGTACTACATGGCACCTTTCCCCACCACTGGTAACTTCAAGAGCATAAAGTCTGTTGTATCGTATGACTCCGGTGGCAGGACCATTTGCCTCACAGCCTGTACCTGTTCAAGAGTCATTTCAGCATCATAGTGCCATTCAAAGCTGGGAGCTTAAATGTATTTATGGCCTGGAGTGCTATTCCTAGATGTGTAATATGCAGCCTCCAAACCTGAAGAGGCCCACCATGCATCATGCTTCCTCAGATAAGGTAAGAGTGGTAAGATTCAATAATTTATCTTTCACTTTGGAGAGGATGTCATAGTAAAAAATACACTCTTGATGCCTGAAAATTAAAGAAAAAAAAAATCCACAGGCTTTATCTATTACCTTCCAGAACGTATGTGATATATGAAGGTCTCTGAATGGTAGCCACTTCTTGCTTATTTGACCCAATGAACATAATGTCATAGATGCAACAGACTAATATTATATTCTGTGATATGCCCTAATTGCCTTAATATAAATCAAGGGTCAGCAAATATTTTCTGTAAGTGATTAGAGGACATTTTAGGTTTTGCAGGCTACGTATAGTCTCTGTCATTTCCTTTTCATCCCCTTGTTTCTCCTCCACTTACTCCCTCTTCTCCAACCTTTAAAATTGCAAAATATTTTTAGCTCTGAGTCTGTACAAAAATAGGCCAAATTGGACCTTCTGACCATAGTTTGACAATTCTAATATACATATATATTATTGTCGGTTCCATGTGAGCCTGAATTGTTTCAGATTGGGATAGAAAATAACATTTCTACCAGATTGATGATTGCATACCATTTACCTGAGGCCACATTAATTTGCTCTACTAAAAATACAACATCTGGCATGGGGGCTACCATTAAGGCTAATTTATATTTATAGTAACTTGCAGTCATCCTCCAACATCCATTCATTTTCCCAGGTTTCAGAATAGTGGATCAATTAGAAATATGATGTAGATCACCACTTTTGTATCCTTTAGATCCTTAAGGATGGCACTTACCTCAACCTCTCCCTCCATTCTCTCTGCCCTAAAGTAGTGTAATATTATTTTTGATTTAGTATCTTGGCTGGTGGGAAAGTGGTTTCACAGACTTCTACTTGACCTTCCCCACTGATACTGCTCCTTACCCCACACACCAAGACTGAATGTGGAAGTTGCATCAACTGTCAAGTATTGCAATCCCTTATGATTGGCACATACAAGATGTGAGTGAGGTCTCTACTACCTGGACTCTATTTGTTTGCACTCGGATGATGGAATTCTTGTTTCTTACTGCTACAATGGGAGGTTACAGATCGACTAGAAGGATGCATTAGAGCTGAAGACATCAATATGCATGCAGGTTTTGCTTAATATAAAGATGGGTATAAAAATATTTATAGCTATGTGTATTGAGACTGGTTAGTGCACACACACACACACACACACACACACACGTCAAAGGGGCATAGCAACTAAATGAACCAGCTTTCAATAGCGAATCTGGAGATTTTCAGCAACAAACTGAATAAAGTCCTATTGGATTATAGTCCAATTCATAAAATAAATATCCTCAAGTAATAGTGATACAAATAAAAAGATTTATTAAATAAATTAGAAGAACAGACACATTTCAAATGCAGAAGATTTCTACTTAATTTATATAAATCCTTGAGGTTGAGAAGTATTATTCTCTATCCCTTAAGTGCGGGATGTACATATTGACTTCTTTTTAAAAAAATTTTTTTTAACGTTTATTTATTTTTGAGACAGAGAGAGACAGAGCATGAATGAGGGAGGGGCAGCGAGAGAGGGAGACACAGAATCGGAAGCAGGTTCCAGGCTCTGAGCCATCAGCCCAGAGCCGGACGCGGGGCTCGAACTCACGGACCGCGAGATCGTGACCTGAGCTGAAGTCGGACACTTAACCGACTGAGCCACCCAGGCGCCCCTTGACTTCTTTTTAAAGAGTAAAGTATGAAAAGGTGAGAAAACATGTAAATTTACTGCAGGTAAACCTAAAAAAAAAACTACCAGGTGATGAAGCTTAATATCAATAGTGATAAGTCACATTGATAATCTGTAGGCCATGATAAGATGTGACAAAAATGGCACTTTATCTCTGGGATATTCTTCCTAAATACTCACAATCTCAGTATAATCTTGAGAGGAAACAACAGCAGACAAACCTCAATTGTGGAACATTCTACAAAATATCTCACCAGTACTCCTCCAGACTATCAAAGAGTCAACTGTCAAACTGTCGGAGTCTGAGAAACTCAAGGCCAAGAGTAGCCTAAGGATATCTGACTAGTAGAATGTATTGTGGTAAATTGAATGGAATCCCAGAAAAGTAAAAGGACATTAGGTGAAAACTAAGGAAATTTGAAGGAAGTGTGGACCTAGTAAATAATGTATCAATAGTGGTTCATTAATTCTGACATATGGGCCATACTAATGTAAGATATCAACAGTATGGGAAACTGAGTGTGGGTATATGGGAAATCTCTATACATATGTAACATTTTTGTAAGCTTAAACTTATTCTATTTTTTTAAGTTTATAAAAACTTAGATAGTCTCCTTTGAATGCTTACTCTGGATCAGACACTTAAATTCAATTCTATAAATTGTGCATAATAAGATCTACCTAATGAAGTTATTGTGAGCTAATGTTATTGTGAGTTAATAACCAATGTACATGAAGAGCCTAGTCCAGATTCTGGGATATGGAAGGAATCAAATAAAAATGGATGGGTTTTCACTAATTATATCACTGAAACATCACAAGGAGGTTTGCTAATATTTTTATATCATTTATTGACCATCAAAGAGAAAATACTTGCCCAATGATTGGCTAAGATGCTGTATCAAGGCTGGAAAAGAAGGATACAATTTATAGCATTCCCCTGGCACAATTTTCTGACACTTAGGAAAATTAAAATATTATGTTCACTTATCCTGATGAGCACTGAGTAATATACAGAATTGTTGAATCGTTATATTCTACACCCAAAACTAATATAACACTGTTACTTGGGATATGTAAATTCTACCATGAATAAGGAACAAACTATTGGAAGGAATTTGGGGTTTTAGCCTTGAGTAAATTGACTGAACTGTCACTTACTGCTAAGTTTTCATTAATCTCTGTCACTGTCATCCTCAGCTGCACCTGGTAACTCCTTGAGTTAGATGAACTAGTGGACATTGGAAAAGTAAGGGCAATTCTACAAACTGAGACTGCCCTAATTTACTGCACACCTGCCTTTAGCCAGAGCTTAGGTAATAGAATAAAGAAGTTTAGGTTTTTTTATAAAGAATTTCAGTAAGTCTTCTTGTTTTCAGTGACAAAAGGGACCCCAGATTTAGAAAGACTTGAAAACTTTGATTTTTTAGATTTTTCTAGGATATTTCAATAGCAGTGGGTCTGATATCTATTTGTTTTCCACTCTTCTGCAGGCATTTGAATTTCAGCTTTTTTTTTTTTTTTCCTGTTAACTCAGGTGCAAAGACTTGTTTATCCACTCCCTGTTTAACAAGTCTTTTCTTTGGTGTCTCTCTCTTCCTCTCTCTCTCTCATTTTCTTTATGGGTGTTTTTCATTACTTTATTGTCACTTTAGGTGGGCTTGGAAATGAGGAAAAATAAGCAATTATTTAACCATCCCTCTTTAACAACAACAACAAAATGTAGGTGCTCAAAGTTTCACATTGTTAGTGAAAGACTTTCTTTTAAATATTAACCACAATTCTTCCCATCCTCTCAGCACAGAGAACCAAAACATTCATAGTGTTGGTGAACACATGTTGTATTCAAAGGACACTAAGCAACCAAACACACCTACGAAGTGGGGAATCCTAATCTGGGAAAGACGCATTCATACAAGTATGGCAGGAAAGTTTGCACAACACACTCACTGCTTTCTTTTCCTTAATTCGCTGTTTTCTCAGAGGTCTTTCAAAGTAAGGCATAGTTTCAAAAAGCACCCTCTTCCAAAATTCTGATATGGTGATTTTTCAGAAAACATACATTTAGGTAAGACTGAAATGGAACACTAATTTAAATTTTCACAGTAAGTCTGATGATTAGACTTTTTAATTCCCCAAATTAACATGGCTTGCTATGAAGAAACATATTAATTCTTAATTTATATTATTTTTTCTTTCAGGCATTTGCCATTGTTCAACAGTGACCATTTTCCTAATTCAATAACCTCCTATTCTGTTCTAGTAATTTTATTTCTACTTAATTTTTTATCATACCTTATTATGGATGTATATTACCAACATGACATTGCTGTTAATGTGAAGCTTGATCATCCAAATGAAGGAATTTTTTAGGACAGCGTTTGACCTTTACAAAACCAAGATTATATGAATGTAGACATTGCTAAATCAAATATTTATTTTAAGGTTTTTTTTTTTTTAATTTCCTTATTTTGAGAGAGACAGTGCGAGTGGGAGAGGGGAAGAGAGAGAGGGAGAGAATCCTAAGCAGGCTCCGCGATGCCAGAGCAGAGCCCCACCT
Source organism: Puma concolor (assembly GCF_028749965.1). NCBI lineage: Eukaryota > Metazoa > Chordata > Mammalia > Carnivora > Felidae > Puma > Puma concolor. The sequence continues at coordinate 180,165,879 of NC_141667.1, forward strand.
GGGCCTTGAACTCACAATACTGTGAGATCATGACCTGAGCTGAAACCAAGAGTCAGACACTCAACTGAGCCACCCAGGCACTCCAATCAAAAATTCATTTTAAAGAGAAATGTAGGCCATAATGCTGAGAAATAATGTCAAGTGTTTAGTTGAAGAATTATCTTTATTTCAAACCAATCATAGCTGTATTTCGTAGATTTTTTTCTCCCTTACTTTATAGAAAGTTAAGTTTACATTATGGCTATTATTATTGAATGATGAAACAGTTAATAGAAAGGAATACTGATCATAAATGAGCTTGCTATATATTTCCTATTAATAATTTAATTAATGTGTTTAATAATTTAATTAATTGCTGTGTTCAATTTCTTTTCTTTTTTCCTTTATTTTTTTAAGGGCCAAGATTATGACTATTTTGGGAAGTAACTATACCTATAGTTCCCAATATTTACATATTATAAATAAATATAATATTTATTATATTTAATATATTATACATTATGATTTAATGATATATTTTAATATATTTATGTTTTATATAAATAAATATATGACATAATATGTTTTATATTATAATATATAATTATATATTATATATTTATTATATATTACTATATTACATGTTACAATATATGTAAAATATATACTAAATATATTTGTAACTGAATATATATGAATATATTTAGTAACAATATAGTCATCATACATAATATAATTAAATATGTTAAATTATATATAGTATATAATTTAATGTATTATATAATTAATACATATTAATATATAAATATAAATTATGTAAATATAAATATATATTGAATATATACTTATATTTACCTTTGTAAATATATTTTGACCTATCTGCTACTTTCTAACCCCACGAGCCTAGTTCAAGCTGCCTTGGTTTTGGGGGCTGTAATAATTTCCTAACAAATTATTCCAATATTCTCCTTGCCTCACTGTAATATAATCTCCATAATATAGTTTGTCTTATTATTTTATGATATGAATGATATCATACATTGTGTTCTGTAATATCCTTCATTGGTTTTCAACTGTAATATCTTCCCATGGCTTCAAAGAAATATTATTTGCCTCAATTTTCAAGTATTCATATGTCATCTTCTCCACCTTTGGCAGACACAATTATTTTTTTTCAATCTATTGCCTCCTTCAATTCTGTATTAAAAAAACTTACTTCAATACCCCAATTTGAGTTTGTAGTTGCTGCTTCAGCAAAGCTGACCAACGCTTTATTAACTGTCCCATCTTTATTAACTGTCCCATCTCACTGATCCTCTGTCACTTCTTAGAAAACTTCTGATTGTTTCTCATATTTAGGTCATTGTTTTCGCATCTGCCTTTGCCTGGTTCAGCTTTCATATTCTTAGGTCTCAGAATAAAATATAACTTCTATGAGGTAACGAAACATCACAGTACCATGTTCATTCACTTCAAACACTAACAATATTTGGCAAGTTAAATATATTTACTTAAATATATTATGTGACTAAGGGCAAGTAATCTATCTGGCTGCTTGATTTTTGAGCCCTCATATGTAGGAAACACTTAGAGGGCATATGTTAAAAAAAATGGATAAGAAGGTATGTATTTCCCACCACTCAGTGTGGTTCTAATGGACATATAATAATTCCGGTAGTATTTCTGACGGGCTAGATGATTTCCTTTCTTTCCGCCATTGACTAGCAGGTACAGATTTCTCCTCTAATTTTGTGTATTGTTCTGAATTCAGCAGTTTTAACCTTCTCTATTTTATGTAACTAGAGTCTGTATTCTCCTGGATTCACCAACTATTTAGAATTCCTGGGAAATCACCATCCATTCATGAAACCCAGTTACAAAATCATTGCTGTGATGCTGAGAGCCTTCTCCACTGTGCACCTCCTCTCCTCTATGAACAAGTCCCTTCCTGAATGACACTTAGCCTCTTCTCCATCACTGATCTCTGATGCTCTTTGCTCTTGAATACTGATAAGTCACCTTCCACATTCTGATAATCTGCCCCTTCAGACAAAGTTCAGCATCAGAGTTACAAATGCTGATGGTTAAACAACTTTTTCCTGTATGGAATAGTCTTTATCCCTACAGAGTACAGTCTTTACAGAGAGTGCTGGGGTGGAGTGATTTCCAAGGCCAGTTCCACACAATGAGGAAACTACTTCCTCTGACATGCAAACCTGGCCCAACTTTCATCAGAGCTATTTTTAGGACCACAGACTTGTCAGTTCATGTCTGAACTCCAGTTGTTGATAGATTTCCATTTCATTTTACCTAGGTTTCTCAGGTCTCATACACGTCACTTGAAATGTAGTGGGCCCATACCCATTTGTTATGTTCCGTAACATTGTTTAGCCTTTAAAAATTTCTTCAGCCCTTCTTAACGTGTAGGATCCTTGTCTACTGGGAATATTCAGAAAACCTCTAGGGGGCAGTGTTGCCTAACACCACTCGGCCTGAACAGTACCTCAGTTCTGACCCAAGCAGGACGCTTTGCTATAGAATAACTGTCTTATGACTAGGCTATATTTAGTCGGTTCAAAATGTTTAAATGCCAACGACTTCAAATACTGAATTAAGATTCTCTGATTAGAGCATATATTACTCTTGTATCTGAAACTACATGATCATTAATTCAGAGAAATGTGAATACAAATTCCTCATTATTTAACTCTTATAATTCCTCAGTTTCCAATTCATAGCTACTAAACTTATAATTTATAACTGATTTTGGCTTAGGGTATATGATCTTAAATAATATATGTCTATAATATCTTGTTTTGTTCAAATTGTTTAATTTTTTCATATTTTTGAAAATATTTTATATCTTATTATATAAAATATTTTCAAAACAAAAATTCTGATTTCATTTTTTTTTAGTATTTAATAAAGCCTATGGTATAAAATGTATACATTCTTTCAAAAACCAAAAAAAAAAAAAAAAAAAAAACCCAGAAAAAACAAATCCAAAGAGGGTATTTGAATATGCTTAACGAATTAAATATTTCCTTTTGGTAAATGGACAATGTTAATAGTTTTTAACTCCAGTAATAAAAAGGTCTATCATATACCAAATGTATAATTAATTCACACAATTGTGCTATTAATTCTAATTTTAACTCTATTTTTTAAAGAAAATGCATACTTTCTAGGGAGCCACTTTTCAAGTATAATGCAAATAAAATATATAATTACATACATGACTAAGAAATCCAAGTACAGAAAAATATTGATTCTGACCTTCTTATGTCAGATAGGATTATACTTATTCTACCTGTACAACTGTAGGCTGAATTCTTTTGTTTTACTGTTGTCTATTCCAGAGACAAACAAAACAAAATGAAACAAATCATGGATTCCCTCATTCCTTCCTAGAGATGTTCCTGAAAGCACTCTAATAGTATTCCTGCAAGCCATTGTCTTTCACAGAATCTACTTCTGAGGAAACCTGACCTGAAACAGTGGATGTCACTTGGAGCATCTAAGTATAAATTAAATTAAGGGAAGGAATAAGCACAAAAGCGAAGTGGTTCCTGAATACTAAATAAAGAATAAATAAATCAATAAATCAATAATTTCTATGAAGCTTCATGGATGAGGGACTCTTGAATTTTATCGTATTTGAGACTGTATTGATAGTAACAAAAAGCAGTAGATGAACAATAAACATAGGCTAAATTATTTTTGCATTTATTTATACTTCAAATAATATTAATGTAAATAATATGTTATAATACATAATCAAAAGAGATATACTCAAGAATAAAACAGGGGTGCCTGGGTGGCTCAGTCAGTTGAGTACTTGATTTCAGCTCAATTCATGATCTCAGGGTGGTGGGATTGAGCCCTGCAGGGGGCTCTGCACTGAGCATGAAACGTGCTTAAGATTCTCTTTTTCCCTCCCTCTCTCCTGCTGACACACTCTCAAAAAAAGAAGAAAACCAATATAGCATCATTTTGAACATGTGTTTTCAATGTCTCTTCTTTAACAATGGACACAACTGGGGGCACCTGGATGGCTCATTTGGTTAAGCATCTGACTTGGCTCAGGGCATGATCTCGCAGTTTGTGAGTTCGAGCCCAGCGTCGGGCTCTGTGCTGACAGATCAGAGCCTGGAGCCTGCTTTGGGTTCTGTGTCTCCCTCTCTCTCTGCCCGTCTCCTGCTTTTGCTTCTGTCCCTCTCTGCTGCTCAAAAATAAATAAATGTAACCAAAAAATTAAAAAATAAAAACCAATGAATGCAATTTAAACACTGCCATTTCACACTTAACCACATTTGTCGATTTAACAAAAAATATGATCTTCTTTTTTTGTTTTTCTTTTACCTTTTCAATCCTGTTGAGAATGGTTAGGATGTGTTCGCTGGGCTATGGTGATATTTCCCTACATAAAGTTTGGTAAGACATTTTATGATTGTTCATACCATTTTCTAACTAATAGCAAAGGGAAAACCTCTGCGGATACTCTTTGATTTGAATGTTAGGAGATCCTTTGTGACATAGGGGCTTCATATTCTATGTGCATTGATAGATTATATAACAAATGAATTTGATTGCTGTAGTCTGATGTTTCCAAAGCTTGGCTGGCAATCAGAATTGTATGAAGGACTTTCTAAAACTCACTTCTAGGCCCGACCAGAGAGATTCTTTTTTTAGGGCTGGAATTCAATTAATATTGGTTAAAGAATTAATTTTCTTCAAAATCTCTATCATGATGTTGATAGAAATCATGATCAATAAAAAATATCCAAGTTTTTAAGAAATGCTTATTTCAGGTTCTCAGGAATTTTTGGTTCTTAACTGCAGTGAGAAAATCCTATTGTCTGGTTTAGATTAAACTATTTGGCAAGTGAAAATAAGAATATGACATCAATTTAAAAGTCAAATATATTTGTAAGCACAGATAAAGTTATGTGGGAAAATAAAAATATATGCATGATTATCTCTGAATTCATTTAATTACTCCCCTATTTCACAGTATTGAAACAGCCATCTGTTTATTTGATGCAGAAAGGAAGAGAATGTTTATTCTGGCAACTTACATACTATCATAATAAAAAGAGCAGGAAAGACTTCATAAATATCTACAAATGAAATTATGTAGATTCAAACTGGGAACAGGATAAAACGAAGACATGGTGTATACAAGTAAGAGGTTTAATTTGAAGGAAACATCAGGTGATACAAATCGGTGTTGATGTTGGTTAAAGAACTGACAGGATAGGGGAAGGTGATGGTAGTTCTCAGAGTTGATAGATATTCTCATAGTGTAGTCCATACTGTGATGCATGTAGTCCATGCTGTGATAGAACCCTTAGCTCCCAGACTAAACCACTGTTGCCCTAGGCACCAGAACTGTTGGCTGCCAATGGCTCATAGCTTAATCTCTTTCTAGATACTGCTTCCATCTGTACCGAGTGGCCAGCAGGTTCGAAGCCCAGCCCCAATTGTCCACATCCATGATAACTCTGTGTTTCAAGATGTTCCCCTAGAGCTCTCACATTCCTGCACGTCTTTCAAGCACAGGCACTAAGTATGCATGCATAATAAACTCACTTGCTGTGAATTCACAGATATAGGGCACCTCTCTGGAAAAAATGGAAAGTTTGCCCAACATCTTGGAAGACAGATAGTATCTCCTTCAGTAGCAGCTACAGCATATATACTGCCACTATAAATGATTAGACTTCCTGAAGTTCAGGGTTTCTCTTCTGTACCACAAGCCACTGAGTATGCAGCCATTCACCTTTACCCACTGCGTTGCCTCCTTGGGGTTTGGTGGCAAGGGGAACTGACACACATATGCTGATGCTCATTTGCTGCTCTCTGTGAATAATGGAGTCCTTTTTCTCTGGCCCAGGAATCTTGTGCCTTCTGTCAACATCCATAAAACTGTAGGAGGGTAACTGGTAAACTAGCAAATAGGGTAAAATCTTAGACTCTTCAACCTTCTGAAGGGTCCATCCAGCTGCAGATCTTCTGTGTGATAAGTCGAGGCCTGTGTTGCAATCTGAATCCAGATGAACTTTTTCCTCTAAGATTCCCTCATTTCTTTGCGGTCATATGTTTGAAAGCACTCTTCGATACAATTCCTACAAGCAGGTGTCCGTCTCAGAGTCTGTTTCTGAGAAAACCTGACTTGAGTCAATGGATGCTGAGTTATACAATGAAACAGATCCTACAATGATATTTGGGGACTAGACATCTCCTAACGCAGTAATGCAAAATAGGGCCTCATCACTAACAGTCTGTGGCATTCTGTAGTAATGACGCCGTTAAAAGTTCTATTGTGATAAACTGGAATGAGATAATGCACTGGTGAGCGCTTTATCAGTCAGGATTTAATCCAAGAAGAAAAACTAGAAGTTATATGTAAGGGATGTGCCACAGGGATCCTATCTTACACAATTGTTTCCGAAAGCTGTTGTGTTTATATTGTACATGGAGCTTGGCGTCCACAGGGCAGCACTTAGGAAGAAGACAGATGTGAGCTGAAACTGCAGAGAAGAAACTAACAGACTAGAGCTCATGCTGGTTATCTGCACCTCTACTCTTGGTGAAGTGAGTTTTCCATGGAAGAAGCTGGCACCATTTGTCATAGAACTAAACATACATCTGTCCAGGAGTCAGAGAAGCTGAAGGAAGATCCAGGGTAGGGTGGGGCACTTACAGGCATAAAGGTCCCATGTCAATAAGGTAAGCCAACAGGTAAGTGACATGTGTGAGTTGCAAAAGCATTTTCAATGAACTTCTCAAAGAAAATTAAACAACAACAAATAGGACTTCTGTTTCATTTCGGCCCTTCAAGTTTCACACAAAATTGTCTCTTGTGGCCCATTCTAATTAGAACAATACAGGAAAAGTTCTGGGAAACAGTTTAGCTCCAAACAAACTGATACAATTTAAAGCCACAACATGTAAAATATCCAATGTATATGGAAGGTTCAAGGAAGTATGATTTATAAACACAAAGAGATGTGATGCCTATTGCTAGCTGTTGCTGAGTATTATTGATGCTCTGGAAAAGATAATAAATAGCTGAACAAGATTAATTACCAGAGTAAAACCAAGTAGGAGAGTCATAGAGCATTGGTTAACACATTTAACGGAATTTTCATATTTATTAGTCAGAGAGCAATTTAGTTTAAGTTTAAGACCTAGGAATTCAATGGGTGGGAAAGTAAGTGTAGGTTGAATTTTCAGTAGATCATGGTCCTGGTTGGGGAGGAATCAGACCTTGAGACTTGGAAGGGAACTCAAGGTCTTCCTGTATTCTCTGGGTATGCAGAAATGGGCCCTGTATCTCTAATTTAATGAAATTCCTTCCTTGAATACCAGTACGTGCTCTCCTCAGGATCATCCCTAACCTCCCTATTGCTTGGCTGCGAGATCAATAGCTAAGGTCAAGTCACAATGTAATGTGGTCAGAGATATGCTGGGCCTGCTAAGGGAGGTAAGAGGTGATATATGTTGATGAGAGTAGTATAGAATCTAGCCAAACAGAGTCAGGAGAGTGTCAGGATCCTGAGGATCCAAATGAATCCAATGAAATGGAGAATTATGTTGGAAGGTAGAGCTTTTTAAAATGACACCACTGGCCCATGATAGATGAAGTAAAACCTGGCAAAGACTAATGTGCTATTCCTGTTTAGTTCTTGGAAGCAATACAAATAAAAGTAAAATAAAAAAACTTGATCTTTCACTTGTGACTCTCATGGCAGTTGGCAAAAGGAGAAACCAACAGGTTTAGAGAAGTACGTGTGGGACACTGAAACTGCCACATCTGGCCTGAACACAGACCACACACTATCTTCAGGAGAAAGACCTGCAGAATCTGCAGGACATTCCATTCACTAAATGACAAGGAACATACTTGTGCAAGTGGCATAAGCATCATTGAGAAGCTCCGAGGACGCTGCCATCTGTAGGATAGGGCTGAGGAAAGGAGATACTTACATAACCAGAGCATATCAGAGCCGTGGTGATAACAGAATGTCAAACTTGAGGAGGTCAGGAGATATGGCTTAACAATCAGAATCAAAGGAAGTAAAAAAACCGAAATGAGCAGCAAGGTCAGAGTGGCAGTCAGCGAGGGTGTAGGAAGGATGTTTGAAGACATTTGAAGATAGTTAGTAGAATATATAAAGCTTAAGGACATACATACATACACACATGCACACACACACACACACACACAAAACAAAAACAAAAACAAAAACAAGAAAACAAAACAGATAGCAACAAAGAGAATTTCTAAAGTTAAGCAACCTACAGAGATTAAGGAAAGAATGGTCAGGAGGTTGAAAACAGATGTCCAATATTAAGCCTTGACCCTTTCCCTAACTTCTAAACCTTAGCCAGTTTTTCAGACCCAGAACTCATCAACTAAAGGAGAAGCCAAATCCTCATGAGGAGTGTCGGTAACAACCATGTAATATATGGCTATGATTTCCCAAGTCCTAAAGGGCTTACAGCCATTTATTCAGATAATTGAATACGTGGTAAAGAGAATATTTCCGCCTTTAAAGCACTGTTGAAAACAGTGTCCACCTCTACATTTATATCCAGGGATCCACAATATCATCACATTATGTTCCCCATTCCATTTGGGGACAAATGGGGCATACATAATAGGAGGAGTACTGAACCAGGTCCTTCTCATGGTCATTTCCCCATCTCCAACTGTGTAATTAGAATCATCATACTTGATCATTAACAGAAGCCTTATACTGAAAAATCTCTGAAATCTACCACAATATCACATTGCAGGGGAATGGCAGAGTTTAGTGCCCCCTTGAAGACTAGAGCATGACTGAGGTGATGGCTCCTACGCTATCACACTTGATTCATCATTCTAGCCCTTAAAAAAAAATTCTTCCAGATGATATTTGACAATATATATTCAACCATGTGGTAGTCTCAATTTCAATTTTGTGAAAACATGTGTTTTCCAGAGCAGATGAACACAGCCTCATATACATAGTATGTGGCATAATTTTTGGCTATAAGGAAATAATAATCACCTCTACTCCAGATACCAAATGTTCACATTCAGAATAATGTAAATACATATAGATATTGAATATAGAATATATAGAGATATAAATATACATAAGTATATTATGTACATTATATTACATATATGCTCTATATTACATAAATATAAAGATAAAATCAAACATCGATAAATGAAAACAGAAACATTACAGATAAAATAGCTATATAAAATATAGGTAAGTTAATATGAATATAGATATTATTAGATATAACATCTAAATAGATATAAAATAGACAAATTAAAAACTTGAAATTAATTCATGTTAATAAACACATATATTAAAAACAATACTATGTGTAAATTTCTTTTTATCTTTATTTTTGGGATATTACTTGGATGTTTTGATTGGTTTCTTTCATCACTTCTACATATATTTTCAATATTTGTGTTGCAGTGTAGACTGTGTCCATTTTTTACTTCCTTTCCTTAGGGAATTCCCATCATACTTATATTACGTAAATTACAAATTATCTTTCCATATCTTTAGGGTCTGTTCCATATTTCCCATTTCTTTGAATACCTAGGTTATTTATATTGTATAAAAATTTCTTCAACTATATTTCCCAGTTTTTTAATTCTCTCATCAGCTACAGTTATATTGCCCTGAAGCCTGTGTTTGATTTTAAATTTCAATTATTCAACATTTTATTTCTAAAAGTTCTAATAGTTCATTTTCCATGCCTAGCATTAAATATAGTCTATTGCTTCTCATGTATTTTAAAATATGTAATTCTTCTTTTTAAGAAAAATAATCTTAGCTATTTCTAATTTTCTATATCCATATCCCAGTATCCACAGTCTTTGCAGAACTCATCTGCTGGTTTTCATTATGGCAGCTCCTTCCTTGTGTGCTTAATAACTTTTTACTGTGAGTAGCTCATTTTAATTGGAATTTATCTGTGATATTAATTTGAATCTGAAACTATGTAAGGGCTTCCATGAAGAACTGATAATTATATATAGTGATTAACTAATTCCTCTCTCAAGAATAAATATAACCTCATCTTAATTGATAATTTTGGACTGCTGAAATGCTAAATGAAGACTATATTATGTTCAAATATTACAGGGGTGAGATTTTGGTTTTTCCCCTAATTTCTTATAAAGCCTAAGATAATTTCCCTTAAATTCCCAAGAGTATTGGGGTATTATTTTTACGTTTACCTTTAATTTATGAATAGTTCTACAGGGTTAATTATCTTATAAACTCATACATGGCTGGGCCTAGAATTTTATTTTCTGAATCATAAACTCCAAGAACTAGTGAAAACTGAAACCCTAATTTATTCCTTCCTCCCTTCCTTCATTTCTCTCTCTCTTCCTCTCTCTTTCTTTCAGATGATTTAGCAATGCCCTTATCACCAAAACCCTCTTTAATGCTCTGTTTGCTTTTCTCAGTTCCCAATTTGTTAGAATTAGCATGAGAATTCCTTAAATTTTAGTGAGCTCATTGATATGTTTCATACCATATTTTAAAATATTTTTCCAAATTTTATTTGTTTTCTCTTGAATGAATTTGTATAGGCACCTAGTATAATAGTTTCCTAATCAATAACTACTTTAATCTAGAATTTGTTTTTATTTCAGAGAGGGGATTGGAATACTCAATCACCTATCTAAGTCAGCTGCTCCATCTATTGTGATCCTTAATTCTTTTTTTTAAAAATTTTTTTTAACATTTATTTATTTTTGAGACAGAGAGAGACAGAGCATGAACGAGGGAGGGTCAGAGAAAGAGGGAGACACAGAATCTGAAACAGGCTCCAGGCTCTGAGCTGTCAGCACAGAGCCCATCGCGGGGCTCCAACTCACGGACCGGGAAATCATGACCTGAGCCGAAGTCGGCCGCTTAACCGACTGAGCCACCCAGGCGCCCCAAGATCCTTAATTCTTAAAATAATCTCAAAACAATTTTTTTCTCATCAACTTTAAAATCAATAATTTATCTATGTTATATAAGATGAAATTACTTTTATTACATCAGGGGCACTGTGGCTGGTTCAGCTGTGCTGCTCTTAATCTCTCCTGAACGTGAATTCAAGCCCTATGTTGGGCATGGAGCCTACATAAAAAATAAAAAAGTAAATAAAAAATAAAACCCTTTATTACATCAACTTCCACTGGCTTCCATTCCATCTTTATGTTACCTGTATGGTTACTTTAATATTGTCAAAGTTTGCAGTTTTTAGAGTCTTTTCATTAAATATATGTCTCTTCTGTGTTTTTCTATAGAAAAATTGAATACTCTTAAGAATACTTCTATCATTTTTATGTCACTACTTATTTTAATGTTTATTTATTTTTGAGAGAGAGAGTATGAGCAGGGGAGGGGCAGAGAGAGAGGCGGACAGAAGATCAGAAGCAGGCTCTACTGACAGCAGTGAGTCTGATGCAGGGCTCAAACTCATGAACCATGAGATCATGACCTGAGCCGAAGTTGGACGCTCAACTGACTGAACCACCCAGGCACCCCCGTCACTACTTTTACCTGCAGTACAAAATGGCAGTATTAGTTAGAGGCTTACAGATTTAGATTATTTAGCCTATTAAAGTAAAGGTTTACATTTTAAGACCTCTAGGCCCCTCAATACAGGGCACATGCTTTTTGTCTTATAACTTGACTAACTCACACAGCATGTATTTCTTTTTTACCTGATAATTTCAATAAACTCATTAAATGATATGTGTTTATCACTTGCATGTTGGATGCATAGAAAAGGAAAGCAATCATGTGTCACTTTAAACCCGTTCCTCTGAAGAAATTACGCTAGAAAACAATTTCAAATCAGTTTTCTTTTCATAAATTCATGTCAGTTCCTTTAGCATTTTGTTTCAGTTTGTTTTTGTATTTGAAATGTGTTCATATAGGATAAATTTTGTGTGGTATGTGTGTGTTGTAAAGATTTTCAACACCTGTGCTTTTCCCTAATAGAGAAAATACATGCTTACTTTCCCCAAACAATATAGTTTTTGCCCTTCTAATCATACTATTAAAAAAAATGAACCTACTTTCTTTGTGAAAACACTTTTAAAGCACTGTGGATTCCTGTTACAATACAGACCAATTGCTATGCAGATACCAACCTCAGTCTCCTTTTATTGAATTTTGGCGATAGAACCTCAATTGGCTCTCTTTTTTCTTCCTAAAAATCTTTTAAGATGTTGTTCCTTTTACACAAATGATGAATGACATTTAAGCTTTGAGTCCTTGGTTATTTAAAAAATGTTCTTACGGGGCACCTGGGTGGCTCAGTCGGTTAAGCCTCCGACTTCGGCTCAGGTCATGATCTCGCGGTCCGTGGGTTCAAGCCCCGCGTCGGGCTCTGTGCTGACAGCTCAGAGCCTGGAACCTGTTTCAGATTCTGTGTCTCCCTCTTTCTCTGACCCTCCCCTGTTCATGCTCTCTCTCTGTCTCAAAAATAAATAAATGTTAAAAAAAAATTTTTTTAAATCTTCTTATATTGTCCATTAATGTAAAAATTTCATGTGGTATTTAAGAACCAAATCTAAGGATAAATTACAGTAAAACCTTGGTTTGTGAGTATAAATCATCCTGGAAATATGCTTGGAATCCAAAGTTCTTGTATATCAAAGCGAATTTCCCCATGAGAAATAATGGAAACTGAGATGATTCATTCCACAACACAAAAATATTCTTATAAAATGATTACAATACTGTAATAGAACACAAAATAACAAGAAAATGCAAAATATAAAGAAAAATAAATTAATCTGCATCTACCTTTGAAAACCTTTGCGCTGATGTGAGGAAGAGAGAGAGGAGGATGGAGTATGCTCACTATCACTAACGGCATCATTGCTCTCTATTGGCTCAACAGAATCTTTTTCTTTTCGTGCAACTTTAACAAGGAACCTATCCAACGACACTAGCTTTTGCCTCCTTTTGAAGATTTCACGGAAACGTGACATTGCATTGTTGTTAAACAGATTCATCGCTCACTCTGCTACAGCCTCGTTTGGGTAGTGCGTTTCTACAAAATTTTGCTGTTCCCAACATTTTACACATCTCCCTAATGTCATTTGAAGTGAGGAATCCCTCCACCTTTTTCTCCTCCTCCTCTGCAGATGGGATGCAGACGAATACTTCTTATAAAATCTTGCAGTTTTGGCAAGTCGTATACCTCATTCATACTTCTCAATGATTTTCTTCTTAACTTCCACCATAGTCATCTCCTCCTTCTTTCCGCCTTTCTTCTCAACTTTTTTTTCTACACGGGGTCCATTGTATATGCTCGCATGGATATTGACTACAGTACAGTATTAATAAACTTTTGTCATACGCTGTATTGAATGTAATTGGCAATAAGGCAGCAGAGGAAAGGGTCTATATCTGCAGACAGCCTGACCTAGAATGAAGCAAAGCCTTCCTAAGCCTACTCTTATGTAGAAAGCAAAGAACTGTCCACAGGTGCTGTGAAGTGACAAAAATACACCAGTGCCAGTTGTGGGAACCTTCCAATGTTCTGAAAAAACACTGACTTATGCTAAATACCATGGCTTGAGACCTAGCAGCCAAGCACGGGAGATGATCACCCACAATCCCACAGCAAGAGAGAGAGAGAGGGAGAGAGAGAGAGAATCATTGGTTCAGTAGTGATCATGTGAAGTTCGGTATCATGAACTACTTGTATTGCAAGACATTGCTAGCTTATCAAGTTACAATTTATTAGAGAGGCACCTGGGAGGCTCAGTAGGTTAGGTGTTGGACTCATATATATAAATTACTAAAGACTCTTGATAGTTCTGACATGTATAATATCTGTGTGCATATTCATCTGTCATTTGAGGTCATAAGTATAGTAAAATTTTATTTTCACATTTTCCAACAGACTTGAAATTGACTTGAGATGTCATACTTTTGAAGAAAATTATAGAACAAGAACTAGCTCTATAAATATAATTACTATGATTTATAATATCAAACTATGCATTTATCACAATCAAACTAAGTTTTAGTCACAAATTAATTCACAGTGTTATATATTTCAGCCACAAAATTATGTATCATAATGACAATATGCAACTTCTTGTCCAAATAATAACACCTCTAGGCAAGAGTAAGCACTTAATCCAGAAATACTGTGAACCCTTCTAGGAAAAAAATATATATTAGGAAATGAGATTTGTTATGCTTCACTGAAGAATTCTTATAAATAGGGTCATTTAGAGTCATTGCAATTACATTGAAAGTGACAACTGAGGACGTTCTTATGCACAAAATGCCTTAGTACACAATAAAATATTTTGCCAGTGGTATAAGTACTGAATTGTTTTTAAGTTGAAGCAATTTTCCTGTGTTGTGAATATTTGATGTATTATCTTTAAATACTTCATATGCAACATTATTTTTCTTATTATGAAACTTTCAATTTCAAAAAAGATATGATACATATAATTCAGAAAAGGGACAAGTAGAGAAATATCTTATTATGTGTATGTTGTTCTTAACAGCAGACCAATCTATATAGAGTTTGGACTTGAAAAACATTAAAAGAAAACTCTAGATGAAACTGTTAGTGTCACTGTTTATGAGTGTTCACTGAAGTCCTCCTCGTGTCCATCTTTTGCCATTTCAATATGAAGCTTCTGTTATGTTAGGAAATCTATTTTTGTCATCTCTTAGGTCCAGATGGAGAGTCCACCTGTATTCCAATCTGCTTTGATTCTTCCATGGTTTTCTGCATATTTTTTTCCCTATGGACCACTGGTCATTTTAAAACTGTTTTTGGATTAAAATGACCTTTGAAAGTTAAGGAAAAGTATTTCCTCCATATCTTCTTACCAAAATAATATTTTAAATTACATGACTAATATATGAATGATCCATATTTATTTATTATGTCTGTTTGTAAAGACACATTAAGGGAACAGAAATCACAGAAGTTATTTGAACAGGGAAAATTTTAAGATAAAATTATTAATTTGTAGCCAGAGATAAACTAATAGTATGAGTGAATAGAAAGCTGAAAGGTAATTTTTTTTTAAGAGCATATATAAGAGGCAGCCACTTAGAGGAGTTTCCCACCTCCCAGTGCTTAAGACTGAGGCTTAGATCTCATTCAGAAGAGTGAAGTTGTGGTCCACTAAAAGGCAGAACAATTTGTTGAGAGGTTGCAGGCTGGGGCTAGCAGGAGAGAAATCTCCTACTGGGATAACAGTAAAACTCAGTAGGAAACTGTCCACTAGAGTGCCAGCAAACTTGCTAAGAAGCCATTCACTGAAGTATAGCAACATTCACTAATATGCCTCCCCCACTAGGGGCTGGAGAAACTTAACTGAAGGATGTTCACCATCGGGGTCACCTACAGACAACTGACAGGGAATGCTCTCACTAGCAAGAAACCTGCTGGCAGCCACATCCTTTGAGCAAGAGTAACCAGAGGCAGCTCAGGCCCATCTCCTACTTTTAAATTTCTCCAGCCAAGAGTTAGAAATGTTTCTTTAGCTGAAATCTACAGAGAACTTGGAGTTTAAACAATGATTTTACTGCAAAGAAAACAGTTGTGAATGTGTGTGTGTGTGTGTGTGTGCGTGCGTGCATGACTGTGCCTGCCTAACATGATTATTTGTTTCTTGCTTCATCTTCAAATGCCACTGAATACAGAAGATACCACTATGCATTTAAGATTATACAAACCACCAGAAATAATCCATTTTACTTTCAGAAGACAAGATTCTTCACCAGTTTAACTAGGCTCTCAAGGAGAATCTTGTTGCTTACAAATATCAAGGAGGTATTTATTATAAAGCAAAAAGCTTTGGGTATGTCTTTCTAAAATGTGCAAAGAAAGGGAAAGATAAACAATTCCATGCATAATTGTTGGAAATATTAACATGAGTTATACTTTACTTAATGCATGTGATATTTTCATTTTAACTTTAGTATTTTACTGTTACTTTTTTAAAGTTTTTGTATTTGAGAGAGAGAGCATGAGCAGGTGAGGGGCAGAGAGACAGGAAGAGAGAAAATCTCAAGCAGGGTCTCCATTGTCAGTGCAGAGCCTGATGAGAGGCTTAATCCCATGAACCATGAGCTTGTAACTGTGATCATGACCTGAATCGAAGTTGGATACATATGAGGCTTTCTTGTTACTTCTAAAGGAAAAAAATCTGTGTTTCTTAATATTGTGAAGCATTTTATGTGTCTGATAATTCTTTAACATTATAACATAGTGGAAGTTGAAGCCTGAGGTTTCCAAAAAAAAAAAAAAAAAAAAAAAAAAAGAAATGATTAGTATTACCATAGTTCACAAATAACTGTAATAACAATAATCATGATAACAAAAAAAGTGGGTGAAAAATATAAAATGATATCTTGTTGCCAGTGTGAATTACAAACACTTTCAAATCAATTGGTACAAAAGTCAAAATGATAAATTGAAAGGAGTTCACACTATTTCAAGCCTCTGCCTCAAATGAGGTACTGTGTGATAGACCAGCTATGAATTAGTAGAGTTCTAAATCTATTTTCTAAACAGATTTCTAAGTCATCCTTATGATTCTAAAATAAAGTACCATTAAATAAAACTAACTTCTTTGATTATCTTACTAGCATTTCTATGATTATTTTATTATATTTTGAGATTTGATATGTAAGCATAACGAAAGAAGTGTCAGGAAAACACATGCACAATGGTATTTTTAAGGAAAACAGAAAATTCTAGATCTCAGAATTTTTTCTATAATATAATAAGAATAAAGAACAAAAAGAAAAGGAACATTCTAGTTTCTACCATTTCCTACCATACTATTTCATTATCTCAGTCCTCTCTGAATCTACTGGTTGTTATGTATCTCTGGAGTGACCTTTACCTTCAATATAGTATCTATAACTTATGTGAATTTTTTAAATTGCTGAATATGTATGGGTATATAATGAATATCATTATTTTGCACATTTTCAAATATTAATGTGACAGTGTATTAGTTTTCTATTGCTACATACAAAATGACTCCCAAGTTTAGCAGCTTAAAGCAGGAAACACTTATGTCACAAAATCTCTGAGGAATCCAGAGTCCAGGAGTAGCTTTGCTGCATGGTTCTAACTCAAGATCCGTCACAAACATTCAATCCAATTGTTGACTGAGGCTACTGTCATCTTAAAGCCTTGCTTCCGACAAGTTTAATTGGTTACTGGCCACTCTCTGCACTCTCCTTCCCACCTTCCTTAGCATAATATGCACTTATCAGACAATTATGGGATAATGCAGAATAAAAAAAATTTTGGTATAAATCCATTGACTGAAATCTTAGAAAAAAAGGAAAATGAGATGTAAAGCTAGGGGCCTCATTGTGCTATAAACATGAATATTAATTGTGATAACACATATATCATGATATACCATAATGCCATCCAGAGCAGTTATTACTACCATAAATATTTTAAAAGCAAATGGAAGGCAGGATAATAATATTAGACAAGACAACACAAAATAACTCAAAACCATTTTTATGATTCAAATATGTTAATGCTTTAGCAAGAAAGAAACAATTTTGACATCCATGTCGATGCTATGGCTAAAAAAAATGAGAGTCAAGGACAGTGAAATGTATGGGAACAAAGGGTTAATCAGAGCATGTCAGTCAGACCAAGTTTGAGTTTATTTCCGATTTTATGTAATACTGAAGAGACGTTATTTAATCATGAAATTCTCTGTCAACTACTTCAAGTTCTCTGGGAATAAAAGACCTAAATATGTGTTTTTTCTTTCCACTTTCAACTCCACTTATCTCACTTCCCTCAGCTAAGGTACTGATGAGACCATGAGCAGCTGAGCACATATGAGAACTTAAGACTCTGCAGGAGTCAGGATGAGAATCGCCGTAGAACTTCATCTGCTGTAGGATTTACACAAAAGACTACTTGAAAATTCTGGGCACTGTCTTCAGCTTGCCCAGCAGCGATGTATGAAATAATTGGGGAAATATTAAAATCAGCCTCATATTCCTATGCCAGGTTTCTACTAAAAAGCCTAAAAAATGATGTCCCTCCTGAAGGAACAGCTGTGTCACGCAAGTCCCTTTGGTGTGAATGTGGCTTGCTTGTTCAAGGGACACCAGAGTGAAGAAGTGCAAAAGTGGTGACAACAAGAGGGCAAGCGATAAGTGTGAGGTCACAGATGTCACTTGAGGCCACAGACTCAGAGCCATTGAGCTACTGGAAGGACTCCACTCTTTCCTCTGAGCAGTTTGGGGATCCACTGCAGGATTTTGAGCAGTTGTGCCAAATTGTCTAACAGATATTTTAAAAGAATCGTTCTAGCTACCTCTAGATGACTAAAAATGGAGCATAGGTGGACAAGTGGAAAAACAGTAAGAGATTATGGAGATACGATGGTTACAGATGGTGCTGACCTGAAGGAGGTTGAAAGGGGTGGAGAAAGTTTCTTGATTCAGAATATATTTTAGAAACAGAGCCAATGTGGGGCACCTGGGTGGCTCCATGGGTTAAGCGTCAAACTTCCGTTCAGGTCATGATCTCACGGTTTGTCCGGCTCTGTGCTGACATCTCAGAGCCTAGAGCCCCATTTAGGATTGTGTCTCCCTCTGTCTCTGCTCCTCCCCACCCTCACACTATGTTTCTCTCTCCTTCAAAAATAAATAAACATAAAAAAAATTTTTAAAGAGATCTGCTAGCAAATTGAATATAAAGTGTACAAGAAAGAGAAGAGTCAAGAAGAGCCCAGTCTTCTAATAAAAGCAACAAGACTGAGCTGTTATTAACTGGAAAGAGAAAATTTGCATAAAAGGTAGACTTTTGCAAGGTAAAGATAATTTAAGATATATACAAACATATATGCAGTCCCTTGGAATCTTGCAAGTTGAAAATATCTGTGCTTATACATGTCAACTAAACACATAAATAATTTCCATGCTTATCCACAAAGAAGATAGTTTCTAATATCTTATGTTCTTGAACAAAAAATAAAGTAATAATTCTTCTGAGTTGATTTATTACTAATTGGAACTGCTGTGAATTTATATCATAGATATAAAAGTACTAATACACATGTAGAAAATTTTTGCTTCAATATTGTGCCTACTAGCTAAAATTTAAAATGGGTAAAAAAGGAAAAGGTATCACCAACAGTGAAATATTCATAATTAATCAACATTATGGGAGGTTATAAAGCAAATGAATGGTATTCTACTAGTGGATTGAAAGAAAATTCAAGAGGTGTTTTCAATAATAAATACAAGGTAAATGTTCAGTTTTATACATATAATCACAGTTAATATGTGTGTAAATGTGTTTATAAATATGCATCTATGTGTGTATTTATTTGATTATATGACCATGGTTAAAAGTATACTGAGGAGGCATAGAAAACAACTGTGTATAGAGAGTATGAGAAGCAACGGAAAAGAGTAGATGAAAAGAGGGAAATCAAGTAGATTAAAAAAATGAGACTATTAAAGTCATAGGCATGGTGTGTTTACATTATGAATTTATTATTCTATGTGGCAGCATATATGTTTAAAGGCTTTTAAAACTTAAAGATGTAAATAAAAAGGAGTGCAAAATCTTCTCATAATTCTGGAATGTTCATCAGTAATGAATCGGTTTAAAGGTGGTGATATTCCACACCCATTCCAAGTTCATCCTCACTAAAAGAAGGGGTAATGGGATATATATTAGTTCAGTTGAAAACCAAAATAATAAAACAGGGAAAGAATAAAACTGGCATGAAGGACAACTAGATCCAGGTGTTAGAATGCTGTAGCAGCTCTTCTGCAACTCTGATCTCTTTTTTGTGTGTATTGGTAGGCTTGATATTTCTTAATCCTTCTTTAATGGCTTCCTTCACATAGTTGGGAATGTTCCTATAAATGAGTGTGCTTTACCCAATCCCTGCTTAGCAACACCAAAGGACAGAAGGAACCGTTCTCTCTCTGTCAGTCCGTAAAACCCAGAAAAGATCTCTGATGGGTCTGACTTTGGTCATGTTCTGTCATTGCACCATTGTTGCCATAGGGACAGTCTATTATCATCTCCACGGTTACTCTCACTAAGTGTGGTCCAGGGACCAGTTAACACTGATATTATTTCAAAGCTTGTTAGAAATATATAAGCTCAAGGGATGTCTAGACCTACTGATTCAGAATGTGCATTTTAAAGAGACTTCCAGATTATTTGCAAGCACATATAAAATTTGGGAAGTGCTTTCCTGACAAATTGAGCAGTATATTTGGACAGAATATTCCAATACATTTCATTTTTATTCTTATCTTTCTCTCCCAGCTTCCATTTTTACTCTCACCTCTATTCACAGCTTCTGTCTGCCCATGCTGAATAGCTAGGGGAATGTGCAGAGTGCCGGGAATTTCTGGGGTTGCCACATGATGATCCTGAACCCCACAATTCTATAGCCCCAAATAGCTTAATTCCTAAAATGTATTTCTGTGTGGTATGGTTCAAAATGAAATTATTGGGAGCATTCTTTTCAAGAGCTTTTTAAATCTAAAAAAGCATTAAGATTGTCACACAATGATTTAAGATTTTGCAAACAGAGAAAATATCCAATATTCACATATGAAATTGATTGAGGTTGACCAATGGACAAAGATGATACAGTTTTGTGCAAGCAGGTGTGCATGCCGAAGATTCGAAACAGCTTGTTGCTATGATTCCAAAGTTGTAATTTATAAAATTACTTAATTATTTGTGGAGATAAAATGCTGCTAAAGATTATCTCTGAATCTTGATTTGTTCAACTACCTGAATTATTTACAATTCAAACATGTTTGAGGAATGTTGGGCTCATTGGACAATCAAAACAATTACATTGTCAAGGAGAATTAACTTTCCCTTATTAATCACAAGCTTTCTTGCACAAAAATGCTTATAATACTGCTATGATTTTCAAGAAAGGCTTATGTTTCTCACATAATTCATATCTAAAAGAATTTTGACTTAGTGCCTAGAAAGCAATTTAGCAAGAGATTTCATTTTTCAAGAAAGTACTAAAGCTCTAGTTCTTGAGAAAGAAAAAAAAAAAGCCTGAAAGAAAAAGATTAATGCCTATTTTATTTTATTTTATTTTGGTGAAAAGTACTTTCCAATACATTGAACTGTGAGAAGGTAATTTACAGTGATCTTTATGTGATGGGGAGAAATACTCTCATTATTATACTCTTAATACATAGAACCAAAGGAAAAATCATACTCAATTAGTTGTTACAGATATGAAGGCATTTACCCAAGTAAACTAAAGTTCTTAAAGCAGAATGTAATAGTTAAAATAATATTTATATGTGCTTATCCCTTCCACAGTTTTTTAAATTAGGCTTAATTTTTCTAAGTATAATTTTAATTTATTCAAAATTTTACACAGATCATTATTTTCCTTCACATTTTAAATATATAAATATAATCTTATGACAAATATTATTGCCTAAGAAAAAGCTTTGGAATAATATTGGTTTAATTGGTTTAATTGGAATAATTATTGGTTCTGTGATACACATTCTAATATGAACACCAATGCAAATATTTTTCTAATTTATGTCTAGGTGTCTTTTTTTTCAACATGAATGTATAGATTTTACAATAGCATTTGCCCTAGTTAGACACAGTACAAGGCTACCTCACTATCTACATAGAAATTTCATTTACATTATCTCATCTCATCCTCTCAAAGAACTTTTGGAGCAATGCCTTCCCATATGCCTATAGGAAATTACATTGTATATAAACACAGTTGTTATTGTTCCCTACTCCTTCAAGGCAGGTAGTCAAGTGAGAGGGATGATGATGAGAGAAGAGAAAAGATACTAACCTGATCCATTTTAAAATAACTCTGTAGGGGGGCTTGGGTGGCTCAGTGGGTTGAACATCTGACTCTTGATTTCAGCTCAGTCATGATCTCAGAGTCATGGGATCAAGCCCCATGTTGGGCTCCACACTCAGAGCGGAGCTTCCTTGAGATTCTCACACTCTCTCTCTTTCTCTCTCTCTCCCCCTCTGTCCCTGTCCTCTGCTACACACACACACACACACACACACACACACACACACTCTCTCTCTCTCTCTCTCTCTCTCTCTAACATAAAATAAAAAATATAAAATAAAATTAAAATAAAATAAAATAAAATAAAATAAAATAAAATAAAATAAAATAAAAACACTATAACACATGCCACTACTAGTCGGACCACTAACTTTCCCCTAACATTTATTTGTGTGATCCACTGGGCTAACTACTTTACATTTTAATTATACTGTATTATTATCTTGTTTTGGAGATGGGAAAACTGCGATAATGTATAGTAATTTTTTCCACGATCATACAAGTTGAGAACCTAGAACTTGATTGTAAGTTATTCTGATTCCATAAAACAATATAGTCTCCCGGAATTGGGCTATAACATATGCATCTGATGATCAATGACTGTTTCACTGTAAACAAGGAAATTATAGTATCAGATTTGTAGAATTCAAAAGTCAATTTAATTGCAATGTAAATAATGAGTTTTAGGGGAATATGACTAAAGGAAGAAAATTTAGTTAGAGGATTACTTTAGTAATCTAGTTAAGACTATGATTGCTAGACATCTGGCTTGGGCAACAGGGTGGGGAGTATTCCCTTTCATAAATTAAAAACTCAGTTGGAGAATATTTCTGTGCAAAATGATGAGATCAGTTTGGAGTAATCTGACTATGACATGCCTGTTACATAGCCTGGTAGGGATCATCTAGATGGAGATGGCTGAGTAGTTCTGGAGTTCTCCATCTGGCCTAAACAAATTTGGTAATGATCATAAAAAAATATAGTTACTGAAGCTTGGAGCAGTAAATACATCCAGGAAAAGGATTTCAATTTTCTCAATATAAAAAAAAAAATCTATGTATACATATCATTAAATGCACCATGTTGACTGCAAGCTGTGATAAAGAACTGTGGCTAACTCACTAACAGTGACATAAAACAATTGGCAAACTACTTATAAATAATGTTAGAGTTGTCAGGGAGTTTCAATTAAGCAAAAAGAAAAAAGAAAACCCGGAGGTGTTCCTTTGGAGATTTCTTGAAAATAAGGCAATAGAAATATATTTCATTCTGAGGAGTTTAGGAGTTAAATTTTCCAAAATAGTGATCATGATGATCTTACCAGAGGAAAAAAGGAAGGGGGAAAGGAAATGTAAAGCTTGTCAAAAATATATACATTAAACTGAAGAAAAAAAAAGTGAAATCTCTGAAAACAAGTGGTCCTAAATTAAAAATAATTTTGTATATAATTTTGAAAGTAAAAGGTAATAACACTGTTAATAGTATTGGAAAATGTTATCAACACTTCTTTATGGTTTGTACTTATGCAAAACTGTTTGATAACAGAGCTTCAAAAATAGCTAGCTATATGACTATATCTTATCAACTATATGATCTTTATATTTCAGTTGGATGTATTTTAATAAATTTTACAATGGGGAACATTAACTAAGGGAAGTGTCATCAATAAAAAAGAAAATTAATCCACTGTTACATTGTAGTTTACTGTTTTGATGAACAAATGAATAGGTGACTGAATAAACAGTATAGATTTTCGAGTAATATTGATAAAAATGTCAAGGGCAATATCACTGGCTCTAGGCATGCAACTGTCTCCTATGTAACTATATAAAAGTGAATAAGATATATAAAGTAGTATCATATATATATATATATATATATATATACATATATATATATACACACACACATATATATACATATATATGTATATATATGATAATACTTTTGCTGTGAATTTAAAAATGTAAGTGTGATCTTACTATCTACTGAGATAGCTGTTGCACCTAGTTTTTTTTGCAGTAATAGCACTGAGACAAAAAAAAATCAGTGGGGGATAACCTACTTTAAAAATTATAGCTTTACTTCTTTTTTTTAAATTTAGTTTAACTTCTTAATTATTTATTTTCCATTTGTACTTCTTTATCCTCTAGCACAAGTGATCACCAAAAAATCATGGAAAGGGAAAGATAAATAAAGAAATTATAGTTCCTGTGGATTACTATTTCTTACTTCAGCCCTATGTCAATTTCCTCAACCTACTAGAAGCTATTCTTTGTCTCACTGTTGCATTAGTTATATATACTGATATACATACATATATAGATACACTTCCATATATATACAGAAATATACATATATGCATATTCTTGTACATACATTTGCATATGCATATTCTTTCAGAAGTGACTGCAATTTATGTAGATCTGTGTACATACTTTAGCTAGGAGGGGCATATGCATACATGCATATAATTGCCTTTTGCAGAAACTCATATAATTTATATAAATATAAATGTATTCTAGCTCTTCATTACATGATAGGCAACATTAAATGAACTCTTCTATCATTGATAGTTGTGTTCTAGTTTTACTAGGAAAATTGTGTAATACAGTGGAAAGGGCATGAGAAAATCTGAAGTTCAGTTGTTGAATTTACAAAAACTGGAGTTTTTAAGTGGCACTGGATTACTAATGAAAGGTATTTCTTATACACTAGCCATATATGCATTTTTAAATTTTATTTTGTTATATTTAAATTTTGCTATAAGTGAAATATAAATTAAATTTCTTACATTATCTTTTAAGTTATTATGACAATATCTAGTTATTTTTAAAAATATGCAGAGAGAACCATAATATAAACTAGATAGTTAATAATAATCAATATTGGAAACTGTATAATAGGGAGAGAGTATATGAGAACTCTATACTATCTGCCTAACTCTATTCTGAACTTAAAACTGCTCTAAAAATAATGTATTCTAATGTATTCTAATAAAAAAGGGCAAATTCCATTTTACCTATAATTCCACTTGTAGATATCTATTTTAGGTAAGTTGTCAGAGATGTCAAAGATGTCTGAGAAAAAATTTCAGGATAATTAAGAACTATGACATTGTAGCATTATTTTAACTAGAAACTGGAATCATCCTAATTTTTATTTATTTATTTATTTATTCATTCATCTATTTATATTTTTAACTTTTACTTTATTTATTTTGTGAGAGAGGGAGAGGGAGCGCATGTGAGGGAGGGGTAAAGAGAGACAATTTCAAGTATGCTCCTCACTGTCAGTGTAGAGCCTGATGAGTGGTCGCGAGATTGTGACCTGAGCCGAAATCAAGAGTCAGACACTTAACAGACTGACCAATCCTAATTCTATACATATGTTGAAGAAATAGTACAGACATTTTTAACTATAATATACTAATTTTGCTTATGATTTAAAAGAATAATGACTTTGGGGAATGGTTATACTTTACATAAATGAGAAATACTATATCTATCAACAAAATTATAACAAAAGGTAAAGAATGTATCAAGAATATTACCATCGCTTATTTTTGGATAGTGAGATTATGATGTTATTTATATAATTCTTCCAAAATAATTTCAAAGTACTTTTTTCCAAGTATTGACTGTAGTAATTTAAAAAATACACTTAGTTTTATGAAGACCTGCTGTTTATAAAAACACACCTTTGTGATATTCATATAAATGAGCTTTGTCTTTCATTTTGTCAGGCCAACTTTGACACACACATGATGTCTTGTAAATTTAAGAGCCACAGTGCTACTGCAGTCTTGGTGGATGTAAAGTAATCCCATAATGATGCTAGGATTCCAGGCTGAATGGGGATTCTCTTTTCAGTTGCTTCTGTTAGCATTGCATTTATTATCTCCTGCTGGCTCTGTGGCATAATGTTCATATTTCCTTCAGGCTTTCATTTTAGTATGAGCCAAATGGGGGCAGTTGTGCTTTGCAGTGACTAATGAACCTTTGAAATACAACAGCAAGACTGTGAGTTTCCCAAACTTGTGCTGTGCTCTTACTGGTGGGATATACACATTAATCAACATTTCTTTGTTAAGAAAGGCTAGTGCAACATATCTTAAATAATCATGCTTCCAGGCAAAACTCTCCATTGAGCACAAGTTAAATAAATGTAAGATAATGCAGATATTTACCTTTTAGAATTAATTAAATTTGTACTAGGAAAAACATCTAGATTGATATGCAAGAATAATGTTTAAACATTGTTCTGTAGCTTTCATTTCTTCTAATTTGAAAACAAAATCTTCAAATATTATATCATGTATTCACATTTTTATGTATTCCTATTTTTAAAACTTTTTGCATCAACAGTAGTATAGATAAAAGATACTGCGACAAGCTACATTGATTTATCTAACTGCATTTGAAATAGAAAAGGAGTGCATGTGAGCTCTGTGGATTGCAATCTGAAGAACAAACGAAACGTTTCACTAATCTTTGCTGGGAAATTCAGCCAACTAAACCTCTGTTACTAACTCCCATTAGCAGTACTGAAATTTACACATGAAATTAGCCATGCATTTATTCATTTGCAGAAAAATGAGGACAGAATTCTATAGAGATAATGCTAGGTCCACAATAGGGACATTGAAAACGTATTCAAACTAATAAATGAAAACAATGAGCCAAAAGAATGATCTTCACTCACACAAACTGTGTGACATGAGCTACACAATAGATTTACTACATACGAACCACTTGATTTCAAATTCTCAAACAATGTGGGAAAAACGTATTTCTTATTTATGGATGTATTAGCATATTCTAATCACACTGAAAATCCTATTAAATTTTAATCTAAGGGAAGGTGGTATTTTCCCTGCTAGCTTTTTAAAGCTATATTAATCAAGGGAATTAAAATTTCTATTAAATTCACATGAGTTGCCTATTAGGCTATTGGAGTCTTAAATGGAAACCTACTAAACCTAAAACTGCAAAATAGAGGTAGTTCCATAGGGCAGAATATACTAGAAAGCAATTTGTTATATTAGAAACTCTATCCTTAGGGTTGCATTTTTATCACTTGGGAGAATATAACTATAGAATACATCAATTTTGATGAATGAGCTTCTCTTTCTGAAGTTATATGTCAAAATGTATGAAACAATAAATAGGAAAAAACATACGGTAAATTTTTCAGGAAATTCACATTTCATAGTCAGCTACTGTTGTTTTCTACCATTTAATTACATAAACATAAGGCATCTGAAGCATTTAATAATCATGCATGATTTCCCGCTTAGATTTGGAGTAAAAGAAGGGCTGGTGCATCGCATAATTTCAAGCTGAGTCTTGCAAAGCATGGTCTATATGACTAGTAGACCCTGAAATAATGCATTGCACAGTCAGCTTGGCCACATGCTGTGGTCTTGGACCCTGAAAGGAAATATGAATTCTTACTTTGTGCCACAATGAATTATTTGAAAGTATTATAAAATGTCTTGCAAGAATATGGAAATTTATGTTTTCAAGTGAATGGTATTTTAATTGGGCATCATATTGAACCAGAATATATGTACTCTAAAAAAATACACACAATCTTACAGGCTTTGGTCTTTTAAAATAAACACAATGTACTAAGAGTTAGAGTAGTAGTTTTTAACATATATTGAAGAGAGATTAAAGAACTCATCTACTTTAGAACCCATTTAAAATAAATATGATCTAAATGAAAACAATAAACAAAATGTGTTATATTTTCTTGATATCCATAGGTAGAAAGTTACACTTTTAACATCAATACATCTTCTTTTCACTAAATATATTTCATGACACAATAAGTAAAATCAAATCTATAGAAAGAAGATAAATCACTGGATTTAGAATATAAAAATTCCAACTCATGTTCTTCTCCATCAAATTATCACTTGCATTTGATTTGCTTAATCCAGTTCATTAGCAATATTATTCACAAAGTCTCCAGAACAGGAAGTTTTAAGATAAACATATGTAAGTTCTAATGCCATTAACAAATTTCAGCTTTTTGAACTTAAAAAACTAGGCAATTAAATTGATCATTTTGAAACACAGATTCTTCCACTAAAAATGAAGAATTTACAAGGTCTAACTATTAGGGGTATCCCAAAGATAAAAACGGAAAATATTTACAAGATGCTCAACTGAATGCTAGTTACACAGCAAACTTCTTGTTTGTGCCCTTCTTGTCTATTCCGGCAAATTAATGAATGTCATTTATTTTTCCTTTTATTTCTATGATCAGTCAGTAATCACTTCCTTTAGTGCCTATTAAACTATGGATTCTTCAAAAACTGTCTTTTTCATTTCTGTGATCTAAAACTGGAATGTATTAGGTATTAAGGAACTATTTTTGAAGCACACTACATCCCCAATTTTCTCTTTCTGTATTGTATTGTATTTCTTAAAATAATCTTTCTATCTAGCATCTACATCTTTGAGATAAATTAAGAATGAGATAAATAATAGATTTATTCTTTTTCCTATGCTGTCCCTTTCTTTATATACAGCTGAGTTACTGGCCTTTATCACGTGCCTTCTCACTGAAGAACTAACTACTTTCAACATTTGTCCAGGTCAAATCTGCTGATAATGAATTCCCTTAGTTATTTTCTAAGAAAAATCTTTATTTCTCCTTCACTTTGGAGGAATAATTTCACTGGTCATTGAATTCTAATTTGGTGCTTTTTCTTTCAACACATTAAACACTTCACTCTTCTTACATTGTTTCTGATGAGAAGTCTGCTTTAATTCTTATCCTTTTCTTCTACAGGGAAGTTTTTTTTTATTGTTTATTTTTATTTTTTATTTTTCTGACCACTTCCAAAGCTTTCTCTTTGCATTTGATTTTCTGCAATTTGAACATGATACGCCTCAGTGCAAATTTTTGGTGATTTATATTTTTAATATGCTTTTGTCTTTTAAAGCTACCTTGTGTTAATTTTTGAAATATACTTACTTTGAACAATTCTAGAATGGATACATTATGCAATATTACAGCAACTTATTCCAATATATTCACCTTTAATTGCACATTTGTTAATACATATGTAGTCTTATATCTCGATATATATTTTGAATAAATTTTATTATGCAAATCAAACTTTTTACCTATCAGAATAACCTGATTCCAAGAACAAAAACAGCAGGTATTTTTACTGCATTGTAATAGGTTTAACAACAATGAGTCTCATTTATCAAAAGTAGAAGAAATATGAAAAATTAAATTTTAGGATTTTTCAGAAGCAGAAATTACTATTTCTGAGTTGAGCTTGGGGTTGACGTATTGGGACAAAGGACATTTTCTTGTTTTTGTATGCAGCTTCTTCACTTTGCATTCCTTTATAGTTAATATAAATCTCATGCAGAATATTATGCTATTAAACATTTATCAGAATAAATATTAGCCAAAAATAATAACAATATCTACATCTCTCACAGTTTAAAATTGGTTGCAATGATTCTTTTAATTGTGAAAATCCTTTGGGGGATTAATAAGTAAGAATCTAATTTATAAATGAGGATGGGAACCTCTGTCAAAGCCTGGACACACCATTCACTTTTAGCACACATTTGACGAAATTTACAAGAGATGATATATTTATGAATCAGACCTTTGGGTATATATTAGATATAACTCAGTTCCTTAATATTCTATCTGTACACTGTCGCCTCCATTTTAATAGCTGCTTACCCAAATACACACGCTTTTAACACTTAATTTAAATGAATTGAAATGTGTTGAAATTCCAATATATTAATTAGGGTTTCCAGTTATGACAGTTTCTTTCATATATATATACATATATATGTATGTATATATGTATGTATTATGTATGTATGTGTGTGTATATATATA
Organism: Puma concolor; assembly: GCF_028749965.1. Classification (NCBI taxonomy): domain Eukaryota; kingdom Metazoa; phylum Chordata; class Mammalia; order Carnivora; family Felidae; genus Puma; species Puma concolor. The sequence continues at coordinate 180,195,655 of NC_141667.1, forward strand.
TATATAATTTATATATATATATATAATTTATATATATATATATATATAATTTATATATATATATATAATTTATATATATATATATATATATATATATATATATATATATATAATTTATTGTCAAATTGGTTTCCATACAATACCCAGTGCTCATCCCAACAGGTTCCCTCCTCAATGTCCATCACCCACTTTCCCCTCTCCCCCACCCACATCAACCCTCAGTTTATTCTCAGTATTTAAGAGACTCTTAGGGTTTGCCTCCTTTCCTCTCTGTAACTTTTTTTTTTCCCCCTTCCCCTGCCCCCTGGTCTTCTATTAAGTTTCTCAGGATCCACATATGAGTGAAAACATATGATATCTGTCTTTCTCTGTATGACTTATTTCACTTAACATAACACTCTCCAGTTCCATCCATGTTGCTACAAATGGCCAGATTTCATTCTTTCTCATTGCCAAGTAGTATTTCATTGTATATATTAACCACATCTTCTTTATCCATTCATCAGTTGATGGACATTTAGGCTCTTTCCATAATTTGGATATTGTTGAAAGTGCTGCTATAAACATTGGGGTACAAGTGCCCCTATGCATCAGCACTCCTGTACCCCTTGGGTAAATTCCTAGCAGTGCTATTGCTGGGTCATAGGGTAGGTCTATTTTTAATTTTCTGAGGAACCTCCACACTGTTTTCCAGAGTGGCTGCACCAATTTGCATTCCCACCAACAGTGCAAGAGGGTTCCCGTTTCTCCGCATTCTCTCCAGCATCTATAGTCTCCTGATTTGTTAATTTTAGCCACTCTGACTGGTATGAGGTGGTATCTCAGTGTGGCTTTGATTTGTATTTCCCTGATGAGGAGTGACATTGAGCATCTTTTGATGTGCCTGTTGGCCATATGGATGTCTTCTTTAGAAAAGTGTCTATTCATGTCTTCTGCCCATTTCTTCACTGGATTATTTGTTTTTCAGGTGTGGAGTTTGGTGAGTTCTTTATAGATTTTAGATATGAGCCCTTTATCCAATATGTCATTATGTCATTTGCAAATATCTTTTCCCATTCTGCCAGTTGCCTTTTCCTTTTGTTGATTGTTTCCTTTGCAGTGCAGAAGCTTTTTATCTTCATGAGGTCTCAATAGTTCATTTTTGCTTTTAATTCCCTTGCCTTTGGAGATGTGTTGAGTAAGAAATTTCTGCAGCTGAGGTTAGAGAGGTTTTTCCCTGCTTTCTCCTCTAGGGTTTTGATGGTTTCCTGGCTCACATTCAGGTCCTTCATTCATTTTTAGTTTATTTTTCTGAATGGTTAAAAAAAGGGATATAGTTTCATTCTTCTGCATGTTGCTGTCCAGTTCTCCCAGCACCATTTGTTAAAGAGACTGTCTTTTATACATTGGATATTCTTTCCTGCTTTGTCAAAGATTAGTTGGCTGTACATTTGTGGGTCCAAATCTGGAGTCTCTATTCTATTCCATTGGTCTATGTGTCTGTTTTTGTGCAATACCATACTGTCTTAATGATTACAGCTTTGTAGTAGAGGCTAAAGTCTGGGATTGTGATGGCTCCCACTTTGGTTTTCTTCTTCAATATTACTTTGGCTATTCAGGGTCTTTTGTGGTTCCATGCAAATTTTAGGATTGTTTGTTCTAGCTTTGAGAAGAATGCTGGTGCAATTTTGATTGGGATTGTGTTGAATGTGTAGATTGCTTTGGGTAGTATTGACATTTAACAATATTTATTCTTCCAATCCATGAGCATGTAATGTTTTTCCATTTCTTTGTATCTTCTTTAATTTCCTTCATAAGTTTTCTATAGTCTTCAGCATACAGACCTTTTACATCTTTGGTTAAGTTTATTCCTAGGTATTTTATGGCACTTATGGTATTTTATTCCTAGATATTTTATGGTATTTATTCCTAGGCATTTATGGTAATTAATGGTGCAATTGTGAATGGGATCAGTTACTTTATCTGTCTTTCTGTTGCTCCATTATTGGTGTATAAAAATGCAACTGATTTCTGTACATTAATTTTGTATCCTGCAACTTTGCTGAATTCATACGTCAGTTCTAGCAGACTTTTGGTGGAGTCTGTTAGGTTTTCCATGTATAGTATCATGTCATCTGCAAAAAGTGAAAGCTTGACTTCATCTTTGCTAATTTTGATGCCTTTGATTTCCTTTTGTTGTCTGATTGCTGATGCTAGAACTTCCAACACTGTTAAATAACAGTGGTGAGAGTGGACATCCCTGTCATGTTCCTGATCTCAGGGGGGAAATCTCTCATTTTTTCCCCATTGAGGATGATGTTAGCTGTGGGTTTTCATAAATGGCTTTTATGATGTTTAAGTATGTTCTGTCTAACCCGACTTTCTCGAGGGTTTTTGTTGAAGAAAGGATGCTGAATTTTGTCAAATGCTTTTTCTGCACTGATCCTATGGTTCTTATCTTTTCTTTTATTAATGTGATGTATCACATTGATTGATTTGCAAATATTGAACCAGCCCTGCAGCCCAGGAATGAATCCCACTTGATCATGGTGAATAATGCTTTTTATATGCTGTTGAATTTGATTTGCTAGTATCTTGTTGAGAATTTTTGCATCCATATTAATCAGGGATTTTGGCCTGTAGTTCTCTTCTTTTTGCTGGGTCTCTGGTTTAGGAATCAAAGTAATGCTGGCTTCATAGAATGAGTCTGGAAGTTGTCCTTCCCTTTCTATTTTTTGGGACAACTTGAGAAGGATAGGTATTATCTCTCCTTTACATGTCTGGTAGAATTTCCCAGGGAAGCCATCTGGTCCTGGATTCTTGTTGGGAGATTTTTGATAACTGATTCAATTTCTTCACTGGTTACGGGTCTGTTCAAATTTTCTAATTCTTCCTGTTTGAGTTGTGGAAGTACGTGGGTGCTTAGGAATTTGTCCATTTCTTCCAGGTTGTCCAGTTTGTTGGCATATAATTTTTCATAGTATTCCCTGATAATTGCTTGCATTTCTGAGGGATTGGTTGTAATAATTCCATTTTCATTCGTGATTTTATCTATTGGGGTCCTCTCCCTTTTCTTTTTGAGAAGCCTGGCTAAAGGTTTATCAATTTTATTTAATTTTTCAAAAAACCAACTCTTGGTTTCATTGATCTGCTCTACAGTTTTTAGATTCTTCTATATCGTGTATTTCTGCTATGATCTTTATTATTTCTCTTCTGCTGCTGGGTTTGGGGTGTTTTTGCTGTTCTGTTTCTAGTACCTTTATGTGTGCTGTTAGATTTTGTATTTGGGATTTTTCTTGTTTCTTGAGATAGGCCTGGATTGCAATGTATTTTCCCCTCAGGACTGCTTTTGCTGCATCCCAAAGCGTTTGGATTGTTGTATTTTCATTTTCATTTGTTTCCATATATTTTTAAATTTCTTCTCTAATTGCCTGGTTGACCCATTCATTCTTTAGTAGGATGCTCTTTAACCTCCATGCTTTTGGAGGTTTTCCAGACTTTTTCCTGTGGTTGATTTCAAGTTTCATAGCATTGTGGTCTGAAAGTGTGCATGGTATGATCTCAATTCTTTTATACTTATGAATAGCTGTTTGTGACCCAGTATGTGATCTACCTTGGACAATGTTCCATGTGCACTCGAGAAGAAAGTATATTCTGTTGCTTTGGGATACAGAGTTCTAAATATATCTGTCAAGTCCATCTGATCCAATGTATCATTCAGGGCCCTTGTTTCTTTATTGATTCTCTGTCTAGATGGTCTATCCATTGTTCTAAGTGGAGTATTAAAGTCTCCTGCAATTACCACATTCTTATCAATAAGGTTGCTTATGTTTGTGATTGTTTTACGTATTTGGGTGCTTGCGAATCAGTTCATAGAAAGTTATAATTGTTAGCTTTTCCTGATAAACTCTGTAATTATCATATAGTACCCTTCTTCATCCCTTGTTACAGCCTTTAATTTAAAGTCTAGTTCGTCTGATATAAGTATGGCTACTCCAGCTTTCTTTTGACTTCCAGTAGTATGATAGATAGTTCTCCATCCCCTCACTTTCAATCTCAAGGTGTCCTCAGGCCTAAGATGAGTCTCTTGTAGACAGCAGAGATGGGTCTTGTTTTTTTACCCATTCTGATACCCTATGTCTTTTGGTTGGTGCATTTAGTCCATTTACATTAAGTGTTATTATTGAAAGATATGGGTTTAGAGTTATTGTTATATCTGTAGGTTTCATGCTTGTAGTGGTATCTCTGGTACTTTGTGGTCCTTGCACCATTTCACTCACAGAGTCCCCCTTAGGAACTCTTGTAGGGCTGGTTTAGTGGTGATGAATTCCTTCAGTTTTTGTTTGATTGGGAAAACTTTTATCTCTCCTTCTATTCTGAATGATAAACTTGCTGGGTAAAGGATTCTTGGCTGCATATTTTTCCTCTTCATCACATTGAACATTTTCCTTTGTGGCCTGCCAAGTTTCAGTAGATAGGTTTGTTACTACCCTTTTGTGTCTACCTTTGTATGTTAAGGCCCATTTATCCCCAGCTGCTTTCAGAATTCTCTCTTTATCCTTGTATTTTGCCAGTTTCACTATGATATGTCATGCAGAAGATCGATTCAAGTTATATCTGAAGGGAGTTCTCTGTGCCTCTTGGATTTCAATGCCTGCTTCCTTCCTCATATCAGGGAAGTTCTCAACTATTATATGTTCAAGTATACCTTCAGCCCCTTTCTCTCTCTCTTCTTCTTCTTCTGGAATCCCTATGATACGGATATTGTTCTGTCTGATTGCATCACTCAGCTCTCTAATTCTCCCCTCATACTCCTGGATTTTTGTATCATCTCTCTTTTTCTCAGCTTCCTCTTTTTCCATAATTTTATTTTCTAATTCACCTATTCTCCCCTCTGCCTCTTCAATCTGTGCTGTGGCCACCTCCATTTTATTTTGCACCTCATTTATAATATTTTTAATTCATCGTGACTATTTTTTAGTCCCTTGATCTCTGTAGCAATAGATTCTCTGCTCTCTATGCTTTTTTCAAGCCCAGAAATTAATTTTATGACTATTATTCTAAATTCATGTTCCGTTATATTGCTTAAATTGGTTTTGATCAATTTGTTAGCTGTCTCTACTTCCTAGAATTTCTTTTGAGTAGAATTCTTCTGTTTCATCATTTTGGCTAGTTTTCTGTCCCTTATGCATTTTAAAAGCTTGTTGTGTGCTCTGCACCTGCAAGCCCTGCTATATTAAAGGAGGGTCATACACTGTCCACAGCCTGGCCCTTCAGGAGGTATTTTTTCGGATATTGTTACTTGCTCTCTGCTGTTGTGACTTTGATTATTTTATTATCCTACTTGTAGTGATATTTTGGACCCTCCACCAGGTGTTCTTTGATTTGTTCCTTGGAGTAGCCCTATCTTTTTTCCAGCTTTCACATTTTCTCCTAGTAAATTCAGTCTCTTTTCCTCCCAGGCTCTGGTGTTCAAAGGCCTTTGGCTTCTGCACTTCTTTGTTTGAGAGATGTAAGAAGTATGGATCCCCCTACTTCTCCTCCATTTTGGCCCCTCCAAGTTGAATCCTTTTAAAATGGCATTTTGACATTCAGGAAAGCACCATGGATAAAAGGGACTGAGCAATATTTTCCTAAAGCAGAGAAACTCTGGAGGGAACTGCTGGAGTCTGAAAAGTGTGGGTCTGCGGGCGCCAGACCCTGTGTCACTATGACAGTTTCATAAACTTGAGAATGAAATATTGGCTAGAAGAAAATCTCATTGCTCAAGCTCAAGGAAATGATAATTCTTAGGACTTTTTATCTAACAAACTCAAAATTTTTGTTTCCCAAGACATAATTGTAGATATAGAGTCCTGTGTTCTGTTTTGTCATGCTATAACGAATATGAGTTATACATCACTATTGAAAGTAATTTCAGACCGTCCCCAATTTATGATGCTTTGACTTATGATTTTCTACTCTACAATGGTGGGAAAGCAATGTGCATTTAGTAAATACCCTGCTTCAAATTTTCAACTTGGATTTTTTTCCTGGGGTTAGTGATATATGAGACAATATCACATCTCTCATAAGGCTGGGCAGTGGCAGCAAGCTGTAGCTCCCAGACAGCCATGCGATCACAAGGGTCAACAATCTATACACTGACAACCATTTTATACCCATTCAGTGATTCTGCTTTTTCACTTTCAGTACAGTATTCAACAAATTACATGAGCTATTCAACACTTTATAATGAAATAAGCTTGGTGTTAGATGATCTTGCCCATCTATAGGCTACTGTGTGTTCTGAGCACATCTAGGGAAGGCTAGGATAGCTGTGATGTTTGTAAGTTAGGTATATTTAATGCATTTTCAATTTACGATATTTTCCACTAACAGTGAATTCACTGGAATGCAATCCCTCTGTAAGTAAAGGAAGATCTGGAATTTACAAGTTTACTTAAAAAAAAAAAAAGAGGGGCGCCTGGGTGGCGCAGTCGGTTAAGCGTCCGACTTCAGCCAGGTCACGATCTCGCGGTCCGTGAGTTCGAGCCCCGCGTCGGGCTCTGGGCTGATGGCTCAGAGCCTGGAGCCTGTTTCCGATTCTGTGTCTCCCTCTCTCTCTGCCCCTCCCCCGTTCATGCTCTGTCTGTCTCTGTCCCAACAAATAAATAAATGTTGAAAAAAAAATTAAAAAAAAAAGAAAATTTACCTCAATAAAATTGGTTTAGGACTTGAACTAAATAAAAACATGTTTCTTTCCCAGAAGTAATTGTTCAAAAAATAGAAGATTTTTTTCACTCTACTCCAGCCTCACTGGCTTCCTTGTAACTCCTCCAAAAGCTAGTTCTTCTTCCTGGAAGTTTTCCTTAAAGTATTCATTTAACTAGCTTCCTCATATCTTTCAAGACAGAATAAGGGAAATCAGAATTACTATCCCATATGAAACAACACCAGGCCCCAGAATTGGACAAAATATATGAAACAATGGTTTTCAACAGTGTATATTAGGAAATGAAGGACAATAAGCCCTTAGAAATGGTAAAAAAAAAAAAAAAAAAAAAAAAATGAGGTAAACTTTCATTTGTCACACTTTACTGCCTCAAGAAAACTCCTTAACTGAAAGACCAAAACACCTTAAAAAGATTTAGTCATTAAAAATGAGGAAATCCGGGGAACCTGGGTGGTTCAGTCAGTTAAGCATCCCACTCTTGGTTTCGGCTCAGGTCATGATCTCATGGTTTGTGAGTTTGAGCTCTGCATCAGGCTCCGCACTGACTGTGGGAAGCTTGTTTGGGTTGGGATTCTCTCTCTCTCCCTCTCTCTCTGCCCCTCCCTGCTCATTCTCTTTATCTCTCTCAAAATAAATAAATAAACATTTTTTAAAAATGTGGAAATCCTACCATTAATGACAACATGAATGAACTTGTAAAGGCATTATATTAAGTGAAATGAGTAAAAAAGAGAAAGGCAACTACTATATGATCTCACCTATTTGTGGAATCTAAAACAAACAAACAAACAGACAAACAAACAAACAAACCCAGATTCACAGAAAAAAGATCAGACTTGTGGTTACCAGAGGTAGATAGTGGTGGAGGAATGGAGGGGGATGGAGGAACGTGTCCCAAAGATACAAACTTCCAGTTATAAGTTTAAATAAGAAGTACTAGGAATATAATGCACAATATGAGGTTTATCACTAACACCACAGTACAGGAAAGTTCTTAAGAGAGTATTAAGAATTCTCTTAATAAGGAGAACTTTCTTTTTTTTTATTATACCTGTATGAGAAGATGTATGTTAGCTGCATCTATTGTGGTAATCACTTCACAATATATGTAAATTAAGTTGTCATGCTGTATACCTTAAACTTATATGGTGATATAGATCAGTTATTTCTCAATAAAATTGGAGAGGGGGAAGATGTTACAAAGATCTGATGCTGAAATTGTTCCCCCTTAACAGGTTTTAAAATCTTTAATTTGCACTTGTAAATAGACACATGTCTTCTCAGTGAATTAGTGTAAGGGACTGGGTTAATCATTCAGAAATGAGTAAAATTATTTGGTGTTATTATTGTATCTATTATTATTATTATTATTATTGCTGCTGTTATTATAGAAAAATTAGTTGCTGTTACTGCTGCTATGGTTGCTTTCAGTGCACTGCAGGTTTCAAATTCATCGGATGCTGCCATATATTTTCCATGATTTTGCCAGAGGTCTTTGCCCAACGTTTGAGCCTCTTGCTAAACATTTTGTTGTCTCCTTGGGGGTTGCTGTCTGTACCATGGCATCCTAGACAAGGACTCCACAAGAAAGGAGAAGCAGAGTTCCAACCAACACAAGAAAATGGGTGAAACAATCTTTAAGATAATATTGCCAAATTGTACAGGACTATTAAATAATATGGTACATAATGACAGATGAATTTTAAGCTGTGCATACAAGTTTGGTTTACTAATAGCAAGTCTATTATGGAATTGTACTGTATTAAAAAATTAAACCAAAATACCACTTAATCTTTTCATTAGAAACAGAAAGTACATTCAATAAAGTGCAATGCTGATTAATCAGAAAAGCTCTTAATAAACCAAGAGTAGCAGAAAACTTCTTTACACTGAATAATGGATACCTACTCCAATCTAGTGTAATTATCATATTTAATGTTGGAATGTCAGAAGCATTCATTTTAAAATCAAGAGGACTAGGCACCAACTATTTCCCATTTTATTTTTTATTGAATGATGATTTTTGACAATGCAGTAAGACAGTTAAATGTAGTAAAAACCTAAGGACTAGGAAGAAAGAATAAAAAAATGTCATATTTCATCGATGAGGCAATTATCTTCATAGAATACCCAAAATAATTTGTTCTAGGACAATTACTTTTTTGACTGCATTTTTTTCTCCTGTCACAGAACAATAAGCTCAGGAAGATGATTAAAAGTTTAAAATATGAGAAGTAAAGATTGAAAATGTTGAGAAGTATAACATACAATATATTTATCATTTTGGAGTAGAGGGGATATGTTAAGCAAGTTTAAAATTTATGTTTGACACAAAATATGGATAAATTAAATTGTAATTAATAACATACTTTGAAAAAAATTGAAGCAAATATGATCAGTGCATGTAGCCAAAACCAGCATTTTAATAGATAATTCCTAAAAATCAATAAAAAACAAACAAAAATAATTGAATAACAGGTATTTTGTTGGAGAACAAACACAGACATAAAGAATTATAGCCTACTTTCTAAATCATAGGGAAAAAAAAAACAAGTTTAAAATCACAATGAGATGCCACTTTAATTCATCAGTTATATTATGCAATATCCATCAATTTGAGTTTGATATTTCCTAGTAATAATTTCAGGCTACTCTTTTTGGAGAAATGAAACAAAAAACAAAAGTGAGTCGTATCCTTCTCTTTGAATCCTAACATATGGCACATGCTTTTTATTTCTCCTTTTTCTGTAGATAATTCACTTTGATCACTTGATTAAGGTAGCATCTGCCAGGTTTTATTCTGTAAAGTAATTGTTTCCCCCATTGCTATTAATAAATAATTTGTGGGTAGACATTTTGACTATGTAAATGTCCTTAACCTCAACAAAATTTCATTCATTGGTTTTACCATCCATGAAAGCTTCTTTCATGAATAATTATTAACAGGATGGCTTTCAAATAATGACTTTTTTTTTTAAATTTTTTTTTCAACGTTTATTTATTTTTGGGACAGAGAGAGACAGAGCATGAACGGGGGAGGGGCAGAGAGAGAGGGAGACACAGAATCGGAAACAGGCTCCAGGCTCTGAGCCATCAGCCCAGAGCCTGACGTGGGGCTCGAACTCACGGACCGCGAGATCGTGACCTGGCTGAAGTCGGACGCTTAACCGACTGCGCCACCCAGGCGCCCCTCAAATAATGACTTTTAATCCTAGCAGTTCATCTACATGTATTTTTTTTTATGATACTGTATTGAAGAGCTTTGTCTTCTACCTATTTATTTTTATATTCATTTATGTAAGTGTGGACTGATGGATTCTTTTATTCTATAGGTTATAAATATTTAATTGTATTTATTTTAATTTAATGCCACTTTAATCTGTCTCCTTTATGGATTGACAGTTCCCCATCTTTTTTTTTTTCAACATATTCTTTTTTTTCTGGTACAAAACATATTCTTATTTTCTAGGTTCATCTTGTACTTTTCTTGTCAAAAACTGGGATCAACATTATTTATTTCTTTACTATTAAAGCCCAATAGTTTTTTTTTTTTTAATGTTTTGTTTATTTTGACAGAGAGAGAGGTCGGGGGGGGGGCAGAGAGAGAATCCCAAGCAGGTTCTGCACTGTCAGTGCAGAGCCCAATGCGGGGCTCAAACTCACAAACCTTGAGATCATGACCTGAGCCAAAATCAAGAGGCACTTAACTGACTGAGCCACCCGGGTATCCCTAAAGCCCAACAGTTTTAATAGTAATTGTCTCAGTGTTTTTTGTAAATTGTCCTATGTACCTGGTGGTCTTTATCAATTCTTCCTTTGTTTCTCAAAAATTTTCTTAGATTATAGATGTAAATATAATTTCCTTTTCATTGTTTCATTTCTCCACTAAAAGAATTTAAATTATAATGATTTGATTACCGTTGCTTCTCTTCCATTTCAATTAGTTTGTATTTGGCACTTCGCATTCCTTTCCTTATTTTGTATTTTCTTTCTTATTCTTCTAATTTTATTCAATTCATTTTATTCAATTTTCATTGGAACTTATTCTTCACTGAACACTTTGTAATTTAGTTTTTATTCCTGACACTGTTTTGGTATTTTTTCTCCTTTCCTCCCTGATTACACTCTCTTATTTTCCTGCTTTTTTGCCCATTTCTTTGTTTTGGGATTTAGGATTCACGGTGATTTTTGAATACTTGTTCAAGAATATTCACTTCATTTTGTAGTGTGTTTAATTTATTTCCAAGTAGTGTCATTTTGGAAGGAATCTTTCATTGACTGAAATATTTTGATTATTTTCCATATTACAGTAGATATGATTAGATTAATGGTCATAAACTATAGTCAAGAGATCAAATCAGGCCTGGCACTTGTTATGGTTAACAAAGTTATTGGAATAAAGTAATGTCTATTATTTATCTATTATCCATGGCTGACTGCATACTATTAGTACAGTTGAGTAGACATGACAAGAATTGTATGTCTCACACAGCTGAAAATATATAATATCTAGTTATGTTGGGGAAAAGTTTGTCAACTTCTAGTATAGGTGTAAACCACTAGTTTTTAGACTTGGCACTTTGGGGTAGTTTACAAGATTTTTAGTTCCAGAGTGCCCTCTTCCGTTAGTGTAAGTTCATGCAGCTGTTTTAATGGATGGTGTTTCCAATTTAGAAAGTTGCTGTTACTTTGTTTTTAGTTTCTTTTGTTGTTGCTGTTGTTCTTTTTAATTTTTAATTTAAGTATATCTGACATAGGGGCGCCTGGGTGGCTCAGTTGGTTAGGTGACCGACTTTGGCTCAGGTCATGATCTCAAAGTTTGTGAGTTCGAGCCCCATAAACTGTGCGGACAGCTCAGAGCCTGGAGCCTACTTCAGATTCTTTGTCTTCCCCTCTCTCTACCCTTTCCCTGCTCACGCTCTGTGTCTCTCTGTCACTCAATAATAAATAAACGTTAAAAAAAATTAAGTATACCTGATATATCTTAGTTTCATATGTGAAACATAGTGATTCATCAATTATATACATTATGATACACTCACCACAATAAGTATAGTTACCATCTGTCATCACACAATGTTATCATCATATTATTGGCTGTATTCCCTAGGCTGTACTTGTCATCCTCTTATTTATTTTATAACTGAAAGTGTGCACTTCTGAATCCCCTTCGTCTATTTTACCTCTCCTCCAATCCCCTTCCCTCTGGCAACCACTAGTTTGTTCTCTGTATTTATCAGCCTGCTTCTTTTTTAGATACTGTTTGTGTGTTTGTTTTGTTTCTGGTATCTGTCTTTCTCTGCCTGATATATTTCATTTAGCACAATTTCCTCTAGGTCTATCCATATTGTCGTAAATGGCAGATTTCATTTTACTTGTTATTTTTTACTAGTTCTCTAAATAAATAAAAAGAGAATAACTTTACTTTTGGTATACAAATAAAGACATTGTTTATTAACTCCCCTCCAATTAAAAAAAAAATCCATATGCTTAGTTATCCTTCCCTCTCTCCATATGTAATAAGTAGAATTATATTTTAGTCTTATATCTAAAAGTTAATAAACATTACACTACCTTTTCCTATCATTTTCTCTCTTAGTTTTAGCTTCAGATTAAATTATCCAAAGCTTACTACTGGACACGTTGTCTATTATTTATTCATTTATTGGTTGCCTAGATTTAGTCATCAAGTTGTGTTTTTCCTCTCCAACATAAGCTCATGGGTTTTATATTCCATGACTCCTTGTATAATTAAGATTTTCTCTGTTGCCTTTGTAGTGTTAAGACTACTAAGCTGAGAATAACCCTGTTAGGATATACTATTTTTCTCTTCATAAATTGCCCCATCTGGCTTTGTAAAATGCTATACATAATTTGGAATCCAGACTGAATTTTCCTATTAAGTGCACGGGTTTGTTTGTTTGTTTATCCATTAACTCTGATATTTATTTCTAAAATTCAACAATGTAAGTCAGATTAGGTAATTTTTCTAAATCAATGTGTACTTTTACTTGCAATATATGAATTCATTTGTTGATTCATCTCAAGAAAGCAATTCTTCAAACATTGAAATTTTTTATTTTCCTTAGTGGAGTTATTGTACTTTAGAAACCTCAAATAGCCAAATGTTTTATATTATACTCTTTGTCCCACACATGCATTAAACTACTTATTTAATAATTTTAATCTCTCTTCCTCTTTTTCTTCTGGATTCATTACAATTATATTAGCTTTCCCCCCCCAATCTCAATGTTTTAATTATCACCAATGTCTCTTCTGTTTGTAATTTATGTATTAGGTATTATTTGTTTAATCCTGTTTCTTCCATTTTGGTTAGTTTCTGTAAGTCTTAAAAGTTCATTTTCCTTCATCAGACTTACTTTACGTATTATCTCAACTTAGAATTTTATCTTATAATGTAAAGCACATAATGATTTTTTAGTATATTTCTCTAGTTATTTTTTCTTCTAAAATTGATTATCCACCAATCCCTTGTATGCTATATAACTCTTAACTTTTATATTTTCCCCTATGTTATGTTAGCACAGTTTACTTTAACTTATTTCCCTCTATGGAATTTTCTTTGACATTCCATTTGACATAGTATGGCAGAGCTGAGTTTTTCCTTGACTTTGTTATATATGTTGTGTGTGTGTGTGTGTGTGTGTGTGTGTGTATTGAATGAGGACTATTAAAAAATCTATTAAGATTTTAAAGATTAATATTCAATTAATATAAAGTTACAAGTAAAATTATTTATTCATTAAGCTTTTAAATTTAGGATACAATTCATAACATTCTATTTATATCTCAAGCAAGCATTAAAAGTTACATTTAAGAGTACTTTAGATAACATAAAGTCCATTTACAAACTTCGTTAATTAAATTTCTTTGAATATTTTAAGCTGAATTTACAGTTTTAATATATTAAATATCTTTTTTCATTTCCTTAGCATATTTTAATTAACACAGAAATAAAACATTCCTGAGTAGTCAAATAACATTTATAAGGCTAATATTTTAAATTTATATATTCTAAATTGTTAGTTGTTTTATATTTCCATATTCTGTGGAAATTACATTTCAGCTATTATCATAAAGTGTCTTTCATTACTTGAGTGTATATTTAAAATTGAAATGACCTTGCACACTTTCTAATAAGTAAAATTATCTTAAATATTATATATACTTAGATTACCAAAATGCACATATTCCTTAATATAAAATTTTATAGTTTTTACTCTCTCAAAAATAATAAATTTGAGGTTTCTAAGTTCTCTCAATCTTCCTCCCTCTCTTATATATTTCTATATATTTCTAAATCTTTCTGATGACTGTATTTGCAGTATTAGGTGATTCTGAGTTGCATATAGAATATCTAGCTATTACACTGAGAGATTCTTATTGAAGATACTAATAGAACATGTCAAATTATATTAATAGCCTTAAGGTGTTATCTTTCAGCTCTTTTTTTTTTTAATTTTTTTTTTCAACGTTTATTTATTTTTGGGACAGAGAGAGACAGAGCATGAACGGGGGAGGGGCAGAGAGAGAGGGAGACACAGAATCGGAAACAGGCTCCAGGCTCTGAGCCATCAGCCCAGAGCCTGACGCGGGGCTCGAACTCCCGGACCACGAGATCGTGACCTGGCTGAAATCGGACGTTTAACCAACTGCGCCACCCAGGCGCCCCATCTTTCAGCTCTTAATACCAGGTAGTTTATATTTCCATTAAACTATTACACATGGAATATGTACAAGTCTTACTCACTTGATTGTTTTCTCTCTTTTCTTCCTAATAGGTTTGAATGCATTTCTATCTAGCACTGAATTAATTTAAATTTGAAGGAAGCATCACTTTTTCATATTCTCAGGAAATTACAACTTAAAAATATTGAAATGACAGATAAATCAATTTGGTATATCCCTTATGACTTTGTCCGAAAATTTTTAGTATATTTATATATCTACTGTATATATATTTTTTATTTAAGCAATGATTCTGTGTTGGATATTTATAGAGAGACATTTATATCTATATTTTTTCCTTCTTTAATTAAACTTTTTATTTTGATAAAGTTGTAGATTCATATACAGTCATAAATAGTATAGAACAATATAGAAAGAAAGTATGTGCCCTTTTCCAAGTTTCCTTTAATGACAAAATCTTGTAAACTATAATACAGTACCACAACCAGGATATCGCCATTGAGAATGTCAAGATAGAGAATATTCCATCAACACAGGATTCTCAATGATTTCACTTCTATAGCTACATTCTCTTCCCTCCCACACCTACCTCTTTCTTAACTCCTGGCAACCACTAATACGTTCTCTATTTCTATAATTTAGTTATTTCAAAAATGTTGTCTAAATGGAATCATGTAGTATGCCACTGTGTGATTTTGAGGAGTGGCTTTTTTTCATTTGGCATAATTATCTGGAGATTCATACATATTTATGGTATAGCAACAGTTAATTCTTTTTTATTGCTGACTAGTGTTCCATGGTATTGATGAACTACAGTTTGTTTAATATCTGGGTTTTTCCAATTTGTGGCTATTGTGAGTAAAGCTAATATAAACAGTCAATTACAGGTTTTTGTGTCAACATAAATTCCCATTTCTCTTAGATGAGTGCCCAAAAGTGTAGCTGCCGGTTACAATGTTTTGAGTTTAAGAAACTGCTGAGCTGTTTTTTAGAGTACATACACCATTTTAGATTCCAACCAGAAATGTATAAGTGATCCAGTTATCCTGAATCATCAACAGCATTTGCTGATGTCCTTATATTTATTTTAACCATGCTGATTAGTACACACTGATATCTCATTGTGGTTTTAATTTACATTTTCCTAATAACGAATGTCATTTTAATATATTTTTATTGAGCTTGTCATTTGTATGTCCTCTCTGGTGAAATGTTAATAATGTCTTCTGCCCAATTCTTTTGCCGTTTCTAATATATATGTGTGAGTTTGTGTGTGTGTATGTGTGGGTATATATATTACTGTTTAGAGTTCTTTATATATTCTAGATTTAGCCTTTTCTTGGATATGTGCTTTACAAGTACTTTTTACCAGTTGATAGTTGCTGAATCAGCTGACAGGGTCTTTTTTAGGGTAAAATATTTCAATTTTTAATGAAGTCAATTTGATCATTTTTTCGTTTTATGGATCATACTTTGCATTTCAAGTCTTAGAACGTTATCTATTCCAGCTCTAGATCATAAAGATGTTCTCTTACATTTTATTTTGTATTTTATTTAGCTATACATTTGACAATTAAGTCTGTGATGCACTTTTGGGTTAATTTTTTAGGAAGAAAATCAAGTCAAGATTACCATTATTTTTTGTTTGTTTGTTTTGGCCTATGGATATCTGGTACCACCAGTGCTATTTGCTAAAAATGTTATCTTTTCTCCATTTAATTTCTTTTGCACATTTGTCAAAAATCATTTGGCATACTTGCATGGGTTTATTTTTGAAGTATTCTATTCTATGTCATTTATCTTTGTGTCTGACCATCCTCAAAACAGCATGCACTTGGCCTTAATTAAACTATCCCTCTATATGGAATCTTGAAATTAGGTAGATTGATTCCTCTGATCATATGTTCCTTTTTCAAAATTGTTTTGGCTACGCTAGTTCTTTTTTTCCATATACACTTTATAATAACCATGTCTGTATCTAAAAAAAAATCCTGTTATTATTTTCATACAAATTGTGTTATGTGTGTATATCCACTTGGAAATAAATTATATCTCTGCCATATTGAGAGTTCTAACCCATAAACATGGTCTATTTCTCCATTTATACATACCAGCATTTTCTAGTTTTCAGCATGTAAGGCTTGTATGTTTTTCTAGGCTTATAGCTAAGTATTTAATTTTTTTTTAAATCGCTAGGCTTCATGTTTTGATTTATGTTTACCAAATATTAGGCAGATGGTGCAGAGTTCTCATTAATTCTCTCTCTCTTAGGCTCCACAGTTTCCTTTTATTACTAACATCTTCATTTAGTGTCATACATTTGTTAAAACTGACGAGCAAATATGGATGCATTATTTTTAACTAGAATTTGCAATTTACATTAGGGACCACTGTTTGTGTTGAATGGTTCTATGGATTTTGATAAATGCGTATCATGCATCCTCCACTTTTGTATCAAAGAGAATAGTTTCACAACTCTAAAAATGCCCCATGCTCCACCTATGCATTGCTACCAGTAATGCACCAGTTCCAGTTGTTCCTGCACCCTCATCAGCATTTGGTGTTGTAAATGTTTAGGGTTTTGATTGTGAAAATATACTGTTTAATTGCTCCGTCAAGCTTATTTATTGCCACTGCTTTTCTCATAAAATATTGGGCAAGACTTGCATAGATGTGAAAATCAAGTTTGTTACATGCTGTTATAAATTTTACCTATCATAGACCTATTCTGTGGTAGAACTTAAAGGCGCACTGTGATATCTGCAAGTACAAAAATGAACTTAACCTTAAAATAAGTGGGAAAGGTGCTTTAACAAATAACTTTAATTTTCCTTGTATATCTATTGGTAGAATATTTATGGATATGATCACTGAGAAAAATCTCAAAATACTTAGATGCAAAAGAAAAAGGATATTATTAATTACTCAGAGGGAAAAGGATTGTCCCCCAGAGAATACACTTAACTTTAAAGAAATTTCTGTCACAACCTGGAGAACGTTATTTCCCTAGAAAAGACTGAGCCAGGAGTATGCAAGTACACTTAGGAACTGAAATATGAGAGAAATGCAGGACCACACTACGTGGATCTAACCAGGAAGGATTCCAAACGGATAGGAAGCTCATTTCAGAAAGCTATATCTGTGATCCATGTTTTTCTATTAACCTTAATGCCTACTATACTGTTTGACAGAGAGATAATGGTCAATGAATAGTGTAATAATATTATAAATTAACTGAGTTAGCAAGCGGGGAAAAAAGAAGCCTTTCGAGAGAGAATTAGATATCCAAGTAATTTTGGAGTTTAATTGGTAGAAGTAACAACTGGAATGACGATTTTGATATCAGTTTTTCCAATAGCATAATATTCTAGATTTCCAACTAAAGGCCTCTATTCTTGACATCATAAAATCCCAAAAGATAAACCATCAGTGCTAACTTGTTTGAGAAAAACCAAAGTTGGGAATTTGGTACACCAGAAGTAAGGGCAAAATGTATAAGCTTCATTAATTTTATGTCATGAATATGCATTTTGTTAAAAATGTAAATGTTTATTCATTTTTGAGAGACAGAGCATGAGCATGAGCAGGGAGAGGCAGAGAGAGAGGGAGACACAGAATCTGAAGCAGGCTCCAGGCTCCGAGTTGTCACTGCAAAGTCTGATGTGGGGCTCAAACCCACACACTGTGAGATCATGATCTGAGCCAAAGTCAGACGCTTAACTGACTGATCCACCCAGGCACCCCGTAAGCATCCATTTTTTAAATGAACGTGATAACATTGACATATGACAATCAAATACATGAAATGATCTTTTCATTGAATAAGTCCAGAAGGAAACATGTTTTTATACTTGAACATTTAAATCTTGAACTTTTCTTTTAATTCTATATGGATTTCTAATTATTTGAGAAGTAGCAAACCTAGAAATTATACAGGACCAGAACTAACATGGTTAAGGTTTTATTTTATACTATTTGTAAAATGTAAGACATGGATTATTCTCTTTCTTCCCTTCAGTTTTCTTATTTAAATATGTGGAGATTATTATACCAGGTAGATCTTTTCTAAACGATTTCTATGGAGCGGCATGTTCTTGCAAAAGTTCCTCTGGGGATGCTAAAAGGTACTGGTCATAGACATGAAGATTTCTGAGTCCGAATCCTTCTCCAAACAGAGACACTAAGCTTTAGTGTGCTTTGCATATTAGTTTTACATGTGACTGTGCATCCAAAGAAAGGTTAAACCATTAGAAATAACTGTAAACCATTGAACTTCACTGGGGAAGACAGGACTAGCATCTTATATAGATTAGCATGAGGGTCCTCTGTTGTGTCAGTATAAGAGATATGAGAAGTTACAAGCTAGACTACAAGTGGAACATATTTTCCATATATTGTAATGTGACAATGAAAAAAATGTGTTTAGATATGAGTATATCAGATTACAGTAAAGTTTCCTGGTAGACTTTTGTTAAAAAAATAAAGTTATCAATTCAAAGAGAGACAGCCTTTGGAAAAAATGTCCTCCTGGACTTAATGAGGTAAGACTATTTCCAAAGGGAAAAGAAAATGCATTAGGAAGATTTGACTCTACATCTGGAATATGAAAGCCCTCTTTTTATAAATGTGAACTCTACAGTGGGAACTCATTAGTATAATGATTCGGCATAGATAATGTGCAATTTCAAAACATGAGGCCTTTGATCCCTAACCTTTCAAATCTCTTTTGGAACTTCTGCAGCTTTTTAGAGTCTATTAATGTCTCATTTTTTCCCCTGGATTCTTTATTAATTTAGCTTTCCATTGCATTAAAAAAAGTAGAAGATAGAAGAGTGATAATTTAGACAACAATGTTTCATATTAGTCAAAAATTTCTGGTTAGAAAAAAATAATGTGCAGTTAATAGAGATAAGTTTGAATCTTGGGTTTACCATAAATGGACTTATGAATTTTGCCAGATGTCTTAAATCACTGAGATTCATCTGATTGGAAAGAAAATAATGTCTGTCTCATAAGATTGCTGTGAACACTGGTGCAGATGATGTATATTGACCTTAATGTTATCCTTGCCTTCACAGAAATTTAGACATGCTTCTTCCTGACTTGTGGCCTCTGACTTCCCTGCCACCTGGCTTTTACAGAATCCAGATGATCTTGCCATAGAGTTTCCTTCATCCCCTTTCTTAGGTATTTACTTTAGAAAATCTGTAACTGCAAATTATTTCTCTGTCCCTTTGAGATGTAAATCTTTTTTAAAAGCCTCTTGGTAGTTTGTGGGTTTTTTTAATTAAAAAATGTTTTTAAGTTTATTTATTTGAGAGAGAGAGGGAGAGGGAGAGAGAGAGAGAGAGAGCGAGCCAGAGAGGGGCAGGGAGAGAGAGAGAATCCCAAGCAGGCTCTGCACTGTCTTCACAGAGCCTGACACGGGGCTCAAACTCATGAACCCTGAGATCATGACCTGAGCTGGAATCAAGGGTTGGATGCCTAACTGACTGAGCCACCCAGGTGCCCCAAAAGTCCCTAGGTAGTTTTATAACTGGTCTTTCTCAAGGAACTGGGAGGCATCCATTTAAAATATTATTAACAATATTATGGGTGCATATATCCTTTGAATCATTGCTTTTGTATTCTTTGGGTAAATACCCAGTAATGAGATTACTGCATCATATGGCAGTTCTATTTTTAATTTTTTGAGAAACCTCAATACCATTTTCCACATTGGCTGCAGCAGTTTGCATTCCCACCAACAATGAAAGAGGGTTCCTTTTTCTCCATCTCCTCATTGACACTTGTTTCTTGGGTTTTAATTTTATCCATTCTGACAGGTGTGAGGTGATATCTCATTGTGATTTTGATTTGCATTTCCCTGATGATGTAATATATTTACAATAGAATATTATTCCCCCATAAAGAAGAATGAAATATTTTTATTTGCAGCAACATAGATGGATTTAGAGAGTATTATGCTAAGCAAAATAAGTCCTTCAGAGAAAGACAAAAATACATGATTTTACTCCTATGTGGAATTTAAGAAACAAAACAAATGGGAGAAGGAAAAAAAGAGACAAACCAAAAAACAGACTTTTAACTTACAGAGTAAACTGATGTTTACCAGGGGGAGGTGGGTGGGGGGATGGGTGAAATAGGTGAAGGGGTAAGAGTAAAGGGTAAGGTAAAAGTACACTTATCATGCATGATGAACACTGCATAATGTACAGAATTATTGATCCACTATATTGTACACCTGAAACTAATGTAACACTGTACTTTGACTATATTGGAATTAAAATTTTTAAAAAGATTTTATTAGCAAAATAGATAGCACCTCTATCTCATAGTCTTTGTGGGAGAGCAGGAGCCTAAATTAAACAGGGCCCTTGCTTTGAGTTGTAAAACTAACTCATGTTATGAAGATAGACCAAGTTTACTTTTTCTTTGGGTGAGACTAATTAGGAAACAGAGACGGCCTGTGTTCCCCCATCCCCATCCCAGTTTTATAATCTCTCCAGCCCTTTGTTTCAATGGAGTTGAGTTCAGACTGAGTTTTAGTCTCTCTCCCCCATTGCAATAGCCTTGAGTATAGTCTTTCTTACCTGTTGAGCTTTGTCCAATGAAAGTTTTGCTTACAATACCTACAACACTCCCTGTTCTCTTTCCTGTCCCTCCTTGAAAAATCAATTTTCCTTGACTATGCAAGGAAACAAAGTTATAATATAAGTTCATAGCACACATTGCTGTTACAAGGTATAGTGTAATAATTTACAAAAGAATGTTTTGCAGAAATTTGTTAACATGTACTGTTCGCCCTTCAGAAACAAACTAATAATAATCCAGAAATTCAAATCTATAAAAACATTGTTTAAGGAGGACATAGTTGGTAGTCTTTAAAAACTAATATAAACCTTAACCTTTCATCATAAGAATATAACCCAAAAGGTAGAAATCTGAGAAAACGGCTTGCCAAGAGTTCATATGCACTTGATCTCTTTTTGGAAGACTTTGTTTTCATTAGTTTAGTACTTCTTGGAGATTAATTTTCAAAGCATCAATCATTCATATCACTGTCATCTTCCTCCTCCTTCTCTTCCACATCATTGTCATTATCTTCATATGATAGAATATTCACCTAGTAAAAAAATAACTCTATTTTCAAAGTATATGCCTTATTCAGACTGACTTAGGAGATAATTAATAAAATCATTTAGTCATGAGCGCTAAGATGCCCAACTACCAAATTTACTCACATATACCAGGATGAATCGGCATATGTGTGTTGGGAATGAAGGCAGGTGACCATCAGCCAGTTAGTGTCATTAAAGACCTTCAGAGTGTATGGGAACAGATGGGGCCAGATTTGACCAGGATAGTTACAAAAGGAGACTGCAAGAATGAAGGTACTGATATAGGTTCCACTACAAGAAACGACAGATATTACAACAGAACTGAGAAATACATCAAGAATTTAATTGGAGGAGATAGAGAAACTGGCATCTGAAAATTTATACAAGGTAGGGAAAATTTTGTCTTGGGAAAATCTAGGATTTTGGTTTTCCTGAATGAGGATGACCCAGCAAAAATACTCTTTCATTCTGCATTCTATTACTACCTTATAACCAAACATATAAAGGTATAGTGTGTAAGTTGATAAAAAACAACACAGTGGTCCTTTTTATCACTACTCTTCAGATGAGACAACTATTCAAGACATACCCATCTTATAAAATGACAGGGAAAACTCATGCTAACTACCTATATTAAAAGCAAACAAACAGGGGCGCCTGGGTGGCGCAGTCAGTTAAGCGTCCGACTTCAGCCAGGTCATGATCTCACGGTCTGTGGGTTCAAGCCCCGCGTCGGTCTTTGGGCTGATGGCTCAGAGCCTGGAGCCTGTTTCCGATTCTGTGTCTCCCTCTCTCTCTGCCCCTCCCCCGTTCGTGCTCTGTCTCGCTCTGTCCCAAAAATAAATAAAAAACGTTGAAAAAAAATTTTTTTAAATAAAAACAAACAAACAAAGAAACCTAACCAGTCACTCTTTAATAGAACAGAACAACAACAAAAAAGCAAAAATGTTTTCAGAGAATTAATGGCAAAAGAGAAGTGGACCCTGACGAAGAGATTATATTCTGTATTAACAGAGATAATATAGAAAATAAAATTATTGAAATGACCAGTAAGAGTTTCACAGAAATTTTAAAAATGACTAAAGCCACAAAATAACACAAGTTGTGATGAAAAATAAGTATCCCAAATAATAAATATTGAATAGAATTCATAACTATTATAATCAAATATATATTCATTTGTGGACAATAAGACAATGGATTCGTAATTTAGAATAAGCAATGACAATTCAATAGTTTGAAGATTATGTTTCCAATTAATGGTACTGGCACATTGCAAAAGAAATGCATCATGACCCTTAGCTCACAGCTTTAACCACTTAGGTAGAAATGAATACTAGATCTAAATGTAAGAGCTAAAAGTATCTAACTTCTATATGAAAACATAACAGAAAAACCTTGTTGACCTTGAGTTATGCAAAGATTTAACTTTTAAACAGGATCCACACACATTACAAAAATGAGAGACAGAGAGAGACAGAGAAAGGACAGGAGGAGGAAAAAAGAAGAAGTAACAATAGATGAATTATACTTTGACACATTTACTTGCATTTGCTTCTGCAACAATACCTGTTTTTTTTGATGGTCCCTCCTCTTCATCCTGAATTCTTGTGATGAAGTGCCCAAGATTCAATCTCTCATTCCCTCCTTGTCTAACTACACATATTTTCCTGATCTTGTCTGATGTAATTATTGTAATTTATATTATTCTAACTTTCAATTTTTATCTCTAGCTGGCATTGATCTCTCATTTCCAAATGTATATATCCCAGGGGAAGGGCACAGAGAGAAAGGAGTAGGAAGATTATTTAAAGAAATAGTGGGTGAGGGGCACCTGGGTAATTCAGTAGGTTAAGCATCTGACTTCAGCTCATGGTCTCACAGTTCATAAATTCAAGACCTGCATTGGGCTCTGTGCTGACAATTTAGAGTCTGAAGCCTGCTTCAGATCCTGTGTTTCCCTCTCTCTCTGCCCCTCCCCACTCATGCTCTGTCTCTCTGTCTCTCTCTCAAAAGTAAATAGGGGCGCCTGGGTGGCTCAGTTGGTTAAGCCTCAGACTTCAGCTCAGGCCATGATCTTATGGTTTGTGGGTTTGAGCCCTGCATCAGGCTCTGTGCTGACAGCTCAGAGCTTGGAGCTCACTTCCAATTCTGTGTCTCCTCTCTCTGCCCCTCCCTCACTCATGCTCTGTCTCTCTCAAAAATGAATAAATGTTAAAAAAAATTTTTAAAATGTAAATAAACATAAAAAAAGAAAAAAAAAAGAGAGTGGCTGAAAACTTCCTAAACATGGATAGAAAAATGGACATCCAGATCCACAAAGTCCAAAGGATTTCAAATAAGAGGACCCAAAGAAATTTATATCAAGGCACATTGTAGTCAAGCTGTCCAAAAATCAGACAAAGACAACATTTTGAAAGCAGCAAGAGAAAAATGATTCATCATGTACAAGAGAGCCTCCATTGGACTATCAGATTTCTCAGTAGAAATCTCACAGGCCATACATAGTGAGTGGTAAGATACAGTAAATGCTGAAAGAATAAAAAAACAACCTGTCAATGAAGAATAATATACCCAGAAAAAAATGTCCTTCAAAATGAAGAAGAAATGCACCAGACAAATAAGTTCATCACAACTAGACCTTCCTATATAAATGCTAGTGTTCTTCAAGATGAAATAAGAGGATATTAAACAACAAAAAATATGAATGCATAAAACTCACTGTAAAGGTAAATACATAAACAACTACTGAATACTGTAGTATTGTGTAGTGGTATGCATATTACTTCCAATTATTTTCTTGACATCTCCATTAGAATATTTAACATATATCAAAACTAAAATTTCTATTTTTCCCCTACATCCACTAATAAATTCCTTATTTCAGTTGGTGACATTCCATCCCTTCAGATGTTGAAATAAAAAACTGTGGGGTCAATTCTCTGTTTCTATTTTACTAACATCTCATATCCAATCTATTAAGCAAATCCACAACTCTCTATCTTCCCGACAGTTCCATTTCAAGCACTTTAAACTCCTCCACTCCCACCCCATCAGCCCGTAACTGAACTATTGAAAAAGTCTTCTATGTGGTCTCCCTGCTTCTAATCTTGTCTCCTTGTGTTCTATTCTGAACACTGAATCATATTATGTACATATATGCATGTGTACATATATATGTATGGGTATGCATGCATGTACATTCAGATATACATTTATATATGTATTATATACAATATATAGTATACATAATGTCAAAGACTGTAATTCATTTCAAAATTCTACAATGGCTCTTTGTTTCATCCAGAAGAAGGCAAGTTACCTCCCTTACTCATCCTCTTCTACCCCAACCTTTCCATATTATTTGCTCCAGTTTTACTTTTCTTGAACACAGCAATCACACTCTTGCCACAGAGACTTTGTGCTGGCTGTTTCTCCTTCAAACCTTTCTTTCACCAGATGCCCATTTCCTTTACTAAAGTCATGTCTTTTCTCAAATAAATCTTTCAGTGGAGAAAGCCCTATTTTAAATACAAGCACACATTTGTTCATCTTAGCATCTCAATCCCCATTATACTGCAAGATGTTTTATTTCTTCTTTTATTTAGTTCAAATCCTTTGTAATATATTATATTTATTTATCTTATTTATCTTGACTATTATATATTGCCTCTCTCCTCAGTAGAATGAAAATACCACAAGGTCAGGAAATTTTATCTGTTTGGTTTACTGAAGAACCCCAACCACTTCACAGAGTATCTAATATGTAGGATACATTCAATTAAAAAAATTGTTAAATAAATGCATGTGTTCAAACTGGTTTACTTGTATATATGCAGTAGTACTAAGTTCTGATTATTTTTTGTTGTTTTTTTCATTTTTTTTTAACGTTCATTTATTATTGAGAGATAGAGACAAAGCATGAGCAGAAAGCTCATTATTGAGAGATAGAGAGAGACAAAGCATGAGGGGCAGAAAGATGGGGAGACACAGAATCTGAAGCAGGCTCCAGGCTCTGAGCTGTTGGCACTGAGCCCGATGCAAGGCTCGAAGTCACAAACTGCAAGATCATGACCTGAGCCGAAGTTGTTTGCCTAACCGACTGAGCCACCCAGGTGCCCCTACCCCTTGTTGTTCTGAGCACTATGTCAAAGTTATTTTTTTTCCAGATTAAAAGTACATAGAGTACATGGAAAGGATTCAATTTAAGAAGAAAAGAAAAGAAAAGAAAAGAAAAGAAAAGAAAAGAAAAGAAAAGAAAAGAAAAGAAAAGAAAAGAAAAGAAAAGAAAAAAAGCAGATTATATATTTCAAAAATAGTACCTACCAACAGAATTAAAGTAAATATACTCATTTATTAAGGATGTGGAATGGTGACTTAAAATCAGTATTTGAGGTTAAGAAGCAAATTAGAAAAGGATAAAATGATCTTTCACCTCCAAAGTTACATTTCTAGTTTTTTTCAATATAGTTATATTCAGTTATCTTAAGTATATATTCAATATATGTACTTAATATTCAGTAATTTTTATTTCAATTTCAATGCACTAGCACAGGACATAATTAAGCAAACAATCTGCAGAAAAAATTATATTCATTTCTTTACAAAATGTCAACAACAGAATATCCTTCTGTCTTTCCAACTCTGTGACAGCCATGCCTCACCTGTGCTACCACAATTACCACCACAGCAACAACAACAGCAAAATAAATAATAAAAGATGTACAAATTTAATCTCATTTCACATGAACTTCAGAGTAAACTAGAAGTTTGTTAGACTGGATGTTATTACTAATGTGACAGTTTATAGAGAAAAGAGACAAAGCCTATGATGAGGTCACATGGTTAGGATGTGTTGAAACTAAGACCCAAACCAGTCCTTTACATTTGCCGAGGAGCACGCTGGCTTGCACAATTCTAAAGGGACAAACATTTCTTCCTTTTCTGTTTTTGTCTTCGTACAAGGGGTCAAGAACGTAAGTCTCCCTTTATTTTCTAAAACTTAACTTGGGAGTTAAGACTGGTGAAAGACAAGGCTATTTTGTTGTACGAATATCTACTGTGATATCAATTTTTAAATTTATAATCCATGTAATATCACTTTATTTCCTGATTTTAAATTCTGAAAATAATCCACATCTATAAATGTCAACATACATCATATTCCACGTTTGTCAAATATCATCCATCTTTATTCTCCCAGGACTACCACAAGTGCCCAATAACTCTTACACAGACTACTCTGTGAGCCTTCTAACTGCCTTACCTTTTTCCCTAGCAAACCCTGAAAATCTGGTAAAGTCTGGTATGGAGGTGGTTTTTCAAGGAATCAATGCCTGAGAAACTATCTAAAGAAAAGGAATTACTTAGGACACCCACAAGGATCTTTTAATATAAAGGTTACATGCTTGACCTGTGATTAGAAGTGGCCAAAAATACAGAACCTCTTTAAGGTGTGAAATATACCCAAAGGATTACAAAACTTCTCATGTAATTTGAAAATGTCATAAGTGGCCCTATCCTTACAACATCATACAAATAAAACAAGAGATTTAACTTTGGTAAGGCCTAATGATAATGATAAGGTCTAATTCCTTTAGATTTCCTATTTAGTAAATTTGCTACATGTTTATCCAAGCAATATGCACAGTGAAAAAAAGGGTTTGTAACTCCTTTCATGTGTTTGAAGGCAACTTATTGTTATATCACAGACTGAGTTTATCACTATTTTAATAATAGTTTAAAACCTTAATATTTGGATAGTGCTGGTCTACCTTACAAGTATATTTCTATTTTCTCCTGACCATTATAATGCAGCTTTTATGTTTTTAATCACCCTACAAATCATAAAGTTACTGTGTATTTCTGAGCAGCTATATTGAAGTTGGTGGTGGGTTAATTTTTTTTTAATGTCAGATTAAAAATTTGTAATGTTTTATAACATCTCATGTGTAGCAAATAAACTGCTAAACATTGTGTCAGGTTTTCATAGGTTTGTGAGAAAATGCAATTCTTAAAAAAAACTAGGAAAACAAGAAAATTAAGACATGAATGAAATTGTACTTCTAGTCATTTAAGGCTTTTTATTATAATCAATATCTAGTAATTAACTTAAATAAATAGTTACTTTTGAAACTGTCTAAATTCAGAATTACTATTGTAAAACAGGAAGGTATTTTAAATATTATCTTAAGGTTTTTATAATATTCCAACGTGTAAAGTAGTTTCAAACAAATCTCTCTTGAATTTTATTATTCGTCTTTTATATAAAGAGACAGATTGGCTTTGACAGTTCTAGACGAGTGTGAATACAGTAATTTATAAGATACTTAATATTCCATAGCATTATGTCTTAAGAATGTAACCTTAAAAAAATCAATCCTTAAACCATGCAAACTTTCTTGTCATATTGAATAAAATCCCTATAAATTTATCATGTTAATGCATGTTTTCTATTATATTGTGAGAAACCACGATATTCAATTAAATGATAAAGATAATTGCATAAACATATTTCCTACAATTCAAGCGGTAAATTTTATAGTATTTAGAGGAGTGTGTTTACAAACTGTAATGGACTCCAAGTAAATTTAATAATGATCATTCTTCTAATTATTCATCTTCAAAACAACAATTGTATATGGTAATAGACATTCTTTTGGACAGAACACATACCTTCAACTGGCAGAAAAATAATAAACATATGAAATAAATTTCAGATGTAAATTTGGATTTAATGGCTATTGGAAAAATCCAAGATCTCTATTTTACATTTCCATAATCAATATTAATTTTACTACAACAAATCATTATTATCTATATAATAACTATTGAATCATGGTAAGTGTTTAAGCTTCAAATGTTTATATAAAGAATTACTGTTATAAAGTGAATTTAATCTTTCTGTATATATTCTTTCTGTTTATTTTAAAATACAATTTCGTTATTTAGAATTATTTTACTAAACATCTATTCATTGTACACATAAATGTATATATACATATATATACATCATTATATACTCCATAATATATATGTGATATATATAAAGAATACATAAACTGTGTATGTGTGATGAGAATATCACTGCATTATGGGAGAGAGCCAGGCTTACTAGAGGGGCTCTGAAGCTTAAAATGTCAAGTATGATGTGCAAGTAAGAAGGTGGAGCTAAAACAGGTAATGGACATCTATTGCAGTTGTGTGTGCCTTCATCCTTTCCCTATTCCCTAAGGGGTGAGCCTCCATTGCTGTATGGGTGGTCTCTCAATTCCTTAGCCTCCTTCCCATTTATTCCTTCACAGGTGATTCCCTTCAGGAAGACCCTCAGAGAACCTGAACTCACACATAGGTTAACCGATCAGGTGGTGACAATTAAAAAGAACCAGAAGGAATGACACATTCAAGAAATGTAAGAGGTGGGGCGCCTGGGTGGCTCAGTCGGTTGAGCGTCCGACTTCAGCCAGGTCACGATCTCACGGTCCGTGAGTTCGAGCCCCGCATCGGGCTGTGGGCTGATGGCTCAGAGCCTGGAGCCTGCTTCCATTCTGTGTCTCCCCCTCTCTCTGCCCCTCCCCCGTTCATGCTCTGTCTCTCTCTGTCTCAAAAATAAATAAAACGTTAAAAAAAAAAAAAAAAAAAGAAATGTAAGAGGTTAAGGATATTAATGTAAGACTAGAGGGAAAAGCATATGCAAATGCCATCCTGGCTCATGGTTGAAGAAAGTGGGGAAAAATATTAAAGACATAGGCAGTAGTAAGATGAAGCAAAATCTTATGGTCAAAAAAGGCTGGTTGGATATTTTTTTCTCCTAAATGCAATGATAAATTCTCAAAAGCAAAAATTTATATGTGATTTATGTTTTGACAAGATCATCACACTGAAGGAAAGAATGAACTATTTTTATTTTTTTCTTTTTTTTAATTAAATGTTTATTCTTGAGAGAGAGAGAAAGAGAGACAGAGAGTGAGCAGGGAGGGGCAGAGAAAGAAGACAGAATCTGAAGCAGGCTCCAGGCTCTGAGTTGTCAGTACAGAGTCCAATGCAGGGCTCAAACCCGTGAACCGTGAGATCATGACCTGAAGTTGGACGCTCAAACTGACTGAACCATCCAGGCACCCCCAAGAATGAACTATTTTTAAAAGTAGAGTCCAATACACACAGAGTGCACTTTTTTTTTTTTTTTTTTTTTTACCTGTCCATATATTTCATCAACCTTTTAAGTTCCTACAAACAGCTTTCAGTTAAATACTGCTGCCAGGATCTGTAACTACCTTAAAAGATATCATGAAGAAAATGTCCTTAAAAAAAAAAAAAAAGTCCTTATTATTTGAGTAGCAATGGAATGATTTTATTCTAATTTAATAATAACATTAAACTAATTTTAAAAAGTCATATGTAATCAATAATTTAGAATGTATTGACTGTATTTAATGGTGTGAAGGAGGATCCAAATCAATTTATAGGTACTCAATAAGAAAACTGGAAAATATACAATGTTCAATATAAAAATAGAACTACTTTGAACTCTATTCAATATGTCTTGGGCACAAACAGACTAGAGAGATATGAGATATATAAGCAAGAAACACTATTAAATATTTATGAGCAGCATTAAAGAAATAAATGAAGTGATTTAGGAAATTATATCTGTGATACTTAGGACTCTGACTCTGGTTAAGATCCAGAAAATCAAAACAATGTTATAAATATTTACTCTTCCAACTAACAATTCCTTCTTAGATGGAGGCTATAAATAAAATATAAGAGCTAAAATTTTCTGGAAACTTTATTAGGATTTATCTTCTGAGATATTTGTTTCTCCTTCTACTTTTCTGAAGTCATGACCACAAACTGTATAACCTGAAAAGTGTGTATAGTCATTTTGGTTCTGGCTTCATAGTTAGTTTCCCTACCTGTAATCTTGCTCCTATGATATCTGCACTTTATAGAAAAGCAGTGAAAACAAATTTTTTAAACTTAAATCATATTAAACTTTGCACAAAATGTTCTAAAAATGTCCCATTACACTTACAAGAAAATAGAAGCACTTTACCCCTGTTTGCAAAACCCCACATGCTATGGCTCCTGCCTAACCTGCCAATCTATTATTTATTGGTTGTCTTTAATCATTCTGCTCCAGATATATTGACTTTCTTTCTTCTCCTCAGAATGATCACATTCTTTTCTTAGGAAATTGTTTTTCTTGACCAAAATGTCTCCTTTATAGCTGTTCAGGTATCTACTCAAAATGTCATATCCTGACATAGGCCTTATATATTAGTCTCTATTGCAAGATACCGAAGACCTACAGTACTGAGCTTTAAAAGTAGTTATTTAGCTCATAGTCTATAGATCACTGAATTATTATGGATTCAGCTGGATGGTTCTTTATTTCTTTTGTTTGGACTCAGTCACATATTTGCTGATAAGCTAACTTTTAGTTGGGCCTAAAAAGATGACTGGGTCATGAGTCTTTCATTTTCTATGCAGGCTCTTCAAAGCATACTTTTATGGCGGAAGCTGAGGTTGAACCATGAGAGTGAAAGCCTTGGCATGTATCCTATGTGAGGATATCCCATTAGCCAAAGTAAGTCAAATGGCCAAACCCAGAATCAACTACTGGAAGAACCAGACTCCATCACTCTAGTGAGATGATCACAATATATCAAAGGGCATGAATGCAGGGAGAAACCAAAGATTGCCACCACTAATGAAATTAATCTTCCACAGTTTCCCCTTTGGCCATAATTATTTACATCCTTTTTACCTGCAAAAAACTCATTCCCTACCAAGCCCATCAAAGCTCCATTTAATCAGGTCAAGCTCAAAGTATAGGCCCTCATGACCAAATTCAAGTCCAAATAAATCTCATCTTTATCTGGGGATGAGGAGCTAAAAAGGACACCCCCAGAAACTTAAAAGATGCAATGACAAGAGACAGGCAGAATAACCACACAGAATGTTTCATTTGAAATAGAGATGAAGAATGGATGGTATAGAGCAGTAGCTTGTCCACATCAACTTCCACATCCTGCTGGGATAGTGTTGTCTGCGATGCCTACTCCAGGAATGGTAAGTATCCTTTTAACAGACCCTGATTCTGTTCCAGAAGACTGGTTTTTTAATCCATTTTCTTTCATTTCTTTTAACTTCACTTCCTTGGACGTCATTTTTTTTTCTTTCCACTAGACTTCTTGGGTCCCTCTATAAAAGGTATTAAAGCATACTACAGAGTTTTCTCAGCCTATTCCCTAGTAAAATCTTGGAGGTTCAGAGATTTGCTTTACTCCAGAATAAGCAAACTCAGTCCATTTTAGCTCAGGCTGTAGAAACCTTTTCATTATTATTTCCTGAAAAACCTTAAATTTCATTATTCACTGATTATAATCCAACCCATACAACAAAAGCCATACTCATATTTACTTTCTTGCTAAGCCTCCCTCTCTGGGTTTGTTTTTTGCTATTTTGAGACTAGGCTTCTGTGTGCTATGAACTAAAGCTTCCTAGAGGTTCTTTGGGGAAAGCTGAATGTGTCTAGGAGGCACTGCCTTAATTTAGTAAAAGGTCATTACAGAGATTCACACCTCAATGGTTGTGAGATCTGTACTCTGAGGCCATATCTTCTTTGAGAGTATTATACTCGCCCAGGGTAAGAAGCAATGTTATTATTCTAACTTAGGAAGTCTAGCCGTCACTTGCAAACTTCATACCACTTTTTCTGTTTTTCTTATGAGTACCCCTCTTTCTCATAATATTCAGTTAAAAGGAATCAGTTGCCTCTTCCAGTAGTTAGCTCGGAGACATTTTTTTTTACATTAAAAATTTATTATATAAAACTTTGTTAACTTACAGAAGAATATAATTTTATAAAATAGTCCCCCATTACATAGTACAGGTACTACTATCTGTGTGTTTTTAACACCAAACTTCTGACACCAAATGTATGTTCTTTTTTTTCCCCCCACACCAACCAATTATGCAACTCTCCAGGTACCAACTGGATGTCCTACGAGTTAATTCAATTTTTTGACACTAACTCGAATTAGTGCAGACCCCACAGGTTAAGGGCTCAGTCTGAAAAGACTGCCCCTATTCAGCAAGAAATTTCAAGTCAGAGCGACCCAGGCTTTTGACCAATTGACTATTTCAGTCAAGGGTTTCCCATTGCCCCCTCCCCAGGCTTGATAATTTGCTAGAACTTCTCACAGAACTCAGGACAGCACTTTATTTACATTTATTGACCTATTATAAAGGATACAACTCAAGAACAGCCAAACAGAAGAGATGTACAGGGAAGGTGGGAGTGCGGGGTTTTCTTTGCTCTCAGCTGTCACACCCTACTCTCAGCACCTCGACACACTCATCAACCAGAAACTCTTCAAACCCCATC
Source organism: Puma concolor (assembly GCF_028749965.1). Taxonomy (NCBI): domain Eukaryota; kingdom Metazoa; phylum Chordata; class Mammalia; order Carnivora; family Felidae; genus Puma; species Puma concolor. Next base: position 180,228,572 of record NC_141667.1, read on the forward strand.
ATTCACAGTTTTTATGGAAGCTCCATTACTTTTCAGGCATGATTGATTAAATCACTGACCCCTGTTGATTAACTCCATCTCTAGCCTCTCTCTCCTCTCCTTAGGTTAGGATGTGGGGTTGCAATTTCCTTTAATCACATGATTGGTTCCTCTGGTAGCCAGGCCCCATCCCTGGAGCTATCTAGAAGCTAACTGAGTGTCACCTCATTAGTGTAAACTCAGATATGATTAAAGAAGCTTGTTATGAATAAGAAAAGATGTACCTCTCACACCTATCACTTAGGAAATTCCAAGGGTTTTAGACAATCTTGTGCCAGAAACAAGGAGTGAAGAATAAATATAAATCTCTTATTATGTTCCAATATCACAACAGGTTGTTAGTTTTCCTGGATGCATAGAGTATCGTGGTCATTTGGAATACTCTGGCAACCAACATAATATATTTCATTATATTTTATATTTAATATGTCAGCACTCCAATTGTACTGATTTCTGTATCAGAACTCTATTACCGCAAGTACACTGTATAACAAACCACTTTCAAATATCAGTGGATTAAAACAATGAATTTGGCCTGTGTTTGGATGTGCAGTTCTCCCTATTCTGGGTTCAGTCACTCACATCTGTCAGGCAGGCAGTTTGCTGTCAGACTGGGTGACAGAATGATTTCTCCTTGCATTTATCATCCTCCAGCAGTGGGCCCCGGCATGTTCTCTAAGCAATGTAGCTTCAAAAGAAGCAAAGGACTCTACTTCTATGAAATAGGCTTTTATAATATTGGCCCAAACAAGTCAAATGTGTGAATTCAGAATCCTCAGATTCAAAAGATAGCAAAAGAGACTGTCTCTCCTCAGGGAGATGGCCTGCAAAGTCACATGGTGGATCTGGTTAAAGAGAGAGAAGAACTGGGGCCAAAAATGCAATCGATCAATGACATCTTTCTTGACTGACTAAATTTAAGAGCTGCACATTCTTCGTAAGGCTAGTTAGCATTTCCAACTTTATTTCCTCAGAAGGCACTGCAATTCTGAACTTACCTGGTTTTAGACCTTAGAGTTTTTATTAAAACCAAACCTTTAGATCCAGGTGGTTCATTATTTCTGGATTCCCTCAGCAATTTAGTTCTTGTAACTAGGCCTTGTGGAATTATTAAGGTTTGGATATGAGATGGCGATGAACTGTACCACAGAGTGCGAGAGGGGCCGAGCACTGCACTGTCTCAAGTCAAATGCCCTATGGAGACTGCAGAGACTAAAGTATAACTGTGATCAGAAAGAATCCCCTTCACAGTATAGTATTAGGGCGAGTGATCTTAGTGATGTAGTACATAAGAGAGAGGTAGACACTTGTTTAACGCATATAATTATAACTTAATTATAATATAACAATTTATAATTTCATACAATTATAATTTAAATCAGCGCACAACTGATGACAAGCTAACGGTTGTTTAGGTACCTACTCAGCAGCGCGAGACCCTTTCATTTAACACTGTCAAAAATTCACTATAGATATCATTGAATAAATTGATACACAGTGGAACCAAAATTACTGAACATTCACCTCAGATTGCCAAATGAATAACAAACTAACAGAGATATTACTTTAAACTTCGAAGGGATTCCATAATAATTTAAAATTAGTAGAGATCCTGAGAAGATGGTGGCGTAGGAGGACACTGGGCTCACCGCATGTCCTGCTGATCACTTAGATTCCACCTACACCTGCCTAAATAACCCAGAAAACCACCAGAAGACTAGCAGAATGGAGTCTCCGGAGTCAAGCACAGACGAGAGGCCCACGGAAGAGGGTAGGAAGGGTGGAGAGGCTGTGAGCAATACACAGACTGGCGGGAGGGAGCCAGGGCAGAGGGGTGGCCCACCGGCCAATCAGAGCCCCTGAGTCTGGCTTGCAAAAGTGGAGGGGCCGGACAGAGTGTGTCCCACAGCAAGCAGGACTTGACATCTGGAAGGTTATAAGCTAACAGCTCTGCTCTGAGAATGGGTGGGCTAGAGGACAAGGGGAGGGAGAGTTGTTGAGCCCCAGACAACAGAGCTCAGCTTGGTGGGGAACAAAGGCGCTCGCCAGCGCCATCTCCCTCCCCCATCCCCCAGCCAAAATCCCAAAGGGAACCAGATGCTGCCAGGGAACTTGCTTGCACCTCGCAAACACCCAACACTGTGCTTCTGAGGATCCATCCCTCCAGTGGTGGGTCTGACTCCCTCCTGGTGCCGCAGGGCTCTTCCTGAAGCGGATCTCCGAAGGAAAAGCAAGCTGAGCCCGCCCCTCTCGCCCCTGTGCACCTTGCTGATCCACCCCAGCTAAATAGGCCAAATCCCCAGCACCACAAGCCTGGAAGTGTGCAAGTAGCCCAGACGGGCCACGCCACCCCACAGTGAATCCTGCCCCTAGGAGAGGGGAAGAGAAGGCACACACCAGTCTGACTGTGGCCCCAGCGGTGGGCTGGGGGCAGACATCAGGTCGGACTGTGGCCCCGCCCACCAACGCAAGTTATTCAAGACAGCACAGGGGAAGTGCCCCATGGTCCCGCACCACTCCGGGGACTATCCAAAATGACGAAATGGAAGAATTCCCCTCAGAAAAACGTCCAGGAAATAACAACAGCTAACGAACTGATCAAAAATGATTTAAACAATATAACAGAAAGTGAATTTAGAATAATAGTCATAAAATTAATCGCTGGGCTTGAAAACAGTATAAAGGACAGCAGACAATCTCTTGCTACAGAGATCAAGGGACTAAGGAACAGCCAGGAGGAGCTAAAACATGCTATCAATGAGCTGCAAAATAAAATGGAGACAACTAAGGCTCGGATTGAAGAGGCAGAGGAGAGAATAGGTGAACTAGAAGATAAAATTATAGAAAAAGAAGCTGAGAAAAAGAGATATAAAAAAATCCAGGAGTATGAGGGGAAAATTAGAGAACTAAGTGATGCACTAAAGAGAAATAATCTACGCATAATTGGTATTCCAGAGGAGGAAGAGAGAGGGAAAGATGCTGAAGGTGTACTTGAAGAAATAATAGCTGAGAACCTCCCTGAACTCGGGAAGGAAAAAGGCACTGAAATCCAAGAGGCACAGAGAACTCCCTTCAGACATAACTTGAATCAATCTTCTGCGTGACATATCATAGTGAAACTGGCAAAATACAAGGACAAAGAGAAAATTCTGAAAGCAGCTACAGATAAACGTGCTCTAACATATAAAGGGAGACCTATAAGACTCGTGACTGATCTCTCTACTGAAACTTGGCAGGCCAGAAAGGAATGGCAGGAGATCTTCAATGTGAAGAACAGAAAAAAATATGTAGCCAAGAATCCTTTATCCAGCAAGTCTGTCATTTAGAATAGAAGGAGAGATAAAGGTCCTCCCAAACAAACAAAAACTGAAGGAATTCGTCACCACTAAACCAGCCCTACAAGAGATCCTAAGGGGGATCCTGTGAGACAAAGTACCAGAGACATTGCTATAAGCATGAAACCTACGGACATCACAATGACGCTAAACCCATATCTTTCTATAATAACACTGAATGTAAATGGACTAAATGCGCCAACCAAAAGACATAGGGTATCAGAATTGATAAAAAAACAACACCCATCTATTTGCTGTCTACAAGAGACTTATTTTAGACCTGAGGACACTTTCAGATTGAACGTGAGGGGATGGAGAATTATTTATCATGCTAGTGGAAGTCAAAAGAAAGCTGGAGTAGCCATACTTATATCAGACAAACTAGACTTTCAATTAAAGGCTGTAACAAGAGATGAAGAAGGGCATTATATAATAATTACAGGGTCTATCCATCAGGAAGAGGTAACAACTATAAATGTCTATGTGCCGAATACAGGAGCCCCAAATATATAAAACAATTACTCACAAACATAAGCAACCTTATTGATAAGAATGTGGTTATTGCAGGGGACTTTAACACCCCACTTACAGAAATGGATAGATCATCTAGACACACGGTCAATAAAGAAACAAGGGCCCTGAATGATACATTGGATCACATGAACTTGACAGATATATTTAGAATTCTGCATCCCAAAGCAACAGAATATACTTTCTTCTCGAGTGCACATGGAACATTCTCCAAGATAGATCACATACTGTGTCACAAAACAGCCCTTCATAGGTATACAATAATTGAAATCATACCAAGCATACTTTCAGACCACAATGCTATGAAGCTTGAAATCAACCACAGGAAAAAGTCTGGAAAACCTCCAAAAGCATGGAGGTTAAAGAACACCCTGCTAAAGAATGAATGGGTCAACCAGGCAATTAGAGAAGAAATTAAAAAATATATGGGAACAAATGAAAATGAAAATACAACAATCCAAATGCTTTGGGATGCAGCTAAGGCAGTCCTGAGAGGAAAATACATTGCAATCTAGGCCTATCTCAAGAAACAAGAAAAATCCCAAATACAAAATCTAACAGCACACCTAAAGGAAATAGAAGCAGAACAGCAAAGAAAGCCTAAACCCAGCAGAAGAAGAGAAATAATAAAGATCAGAGCAGAAATAAACAATATAGAATCTAAAAACACCGTAGAGCAGATCAATGAACCAAGAGTTGGTTTTTTGAAAAAATAAACAAAATTGATAAACCTCTAGCCAGGCTTCTCAAGAAGAAAAGGGAGATGACCCAAATAGATAAAATCATGAATTAAAATGGAATGATTACAACCAATCCCTCAGAGATACAAGCAATTATCAGGGAATACTATGAAAAATTATATGTCAACAAACTGGACAACCTGGAAGAAATGGACAAATTCCTAAACACCCACAGCCTTCCAAAACTCAATCAGGAGGAAATAGAAAGCTTGAACAGACACATAACCAGCAAAGAAATTGAATCAGTCATCAAAAATCTCCCAACAAATAAGAGTCCAGGAGCAGATGGCTTCCCAGGGGAGTTCTACCAAACGTTTAAAGCAGAGATAATACCTATCCTTCTCAAGATATTCCAAGAAATAGAAAGGGAAGGAAAACTTCCAGACTCATTCTATGAAGCCAGTATTACTTTGATTCCTAAACCAGACAGAGACCCAGTAAAAAAAGAGAACTAGAGGCCAATATCCCTGATGAATATGTGTGCAAAAATTCACAAGAAGATACTAGCAAATCGAATTCAACAGCATATAAAAAGAATTATTCACCATGATCAAGTGGGATTCATTCCTGGGATGCAGGGCTGGTTCAACATTCGCAAATCAATCAATGTGATACATCACATTAATAAAAGAAATGATAAGAACCATATGATCCTGTCAATCGATGCAGAAAAGGCCTTTGACAAAATTCAGCATCCTTTCTTAATAAAAACCCTTGAGAAAGTCAGGATAGAAGGAACATACTTCAACATCATAAAAGTCATTTATGAAAAGCCCACAGCTAATATCATCCTCAATGGGGAAAAACTGAGAGCTTTTCCCCTCAGATCAGGAACACGACAGGGGTGTCCACTCTCACTGCTGTTGTTTAACATAGTGTTGTAAGTTCTAGCATCAGCAATGAGACAACAAAAGGAAATCAAATGCATCAAAATTGGCAGAGATGAAGTTAATCTTTCACTTTTTGCAGATGACATGATATTATACATGGAAAATACGATAGACTCCACCAAAGTCTGCTAGAACTGATACATGAATTTAGCAAAGTTGCAGGATACAAAATCAATATACAGAAATCAGTTGCATTCTTATACACTAATAATGAAGCAACAGAAAGACAAATAAAGAAACTGATCCATTCACAATTGCACCAAGAAGCATAAAATACCTAGGGATAAATCTAACCAAATATGTAAAAGATCTGTATGCTGAAAACTATAGAAAGCTTATGAAGGAAATTGAAGAAGATACAAAAAAATGGAAAAAACATTCCATGCTCATGGATTGGAAGAATAAATATTGTCAAAATGTCAATACTACCCAAAGCTATCTACACATTCAATGCAATCCCAATCAAAATTGCACCAGCATTCTTCTCGAAACTAGAACAAGCAATCCTAAAATTCATATGGAACCACAAAAGGCCCCGAATAGCCAAAGTAATTTTGAAGAAGAAGACCAAAGCTGGAGGCATCACAATCCCAGACTTTGCCTCTACTACAAAGCTGTCATCATCAAGACAGCATGGTATTGACACAAAAACAGACACATAGACCAATGGAATAGAATAGAAACCCCAGAACTAGACCCACAAACGTATGGCCAAGTCATCTTTGACAAAGCAGGAAAGAATATCCAATGGAAAAAAGACAGCCTCTTTAACAAATGGTGCTGGGAGAACTGGACAGCAACATGCAGAAGGTTGAAACTAGACCACTTTCTCACACCATTCACAAAAATAAACTCAAAAATGGATAAAGGACCTGAATGTGAGACAGGAAGCCATCAAAACCCTAGAGGAGAAAGCAGGAAAAGACCTCTCTTACCTCAGCCGTAGCAATTTCTTACTTGATACATCCCCAAAGGCAAGGGAATTAAAAGCAAAAATGAACTACTGGGACCTTATGAAGATCAAAAGCTTCTGCGCAGCAAAGGAAACAACCAACAAAACTAAAAGGCAACCAACGGAATGGGAAAAGATATTTGCAAATGACATATCGGACAAAGGGCTAGTATCCAAAATCTATAAAGAGCTCACCAAACTCCACACCCGAAAAACAAATAATCCATTGTAGAAATGGGCAGAAAACATGAATAGACACTTCTCTGAAGAAGACATCCAGATGGCCAACAGACACATCAAAAGATGCTCAACATTGCTCCTCATCAGGGAAATACAAATCAAAACCACACTCAGATATCACCTCATGCCAGTCAGAGTGGCCAAAATGAACAAATCAGGAGACTATAGATGCTGGCGAGGATGTGGAGAAACGGGAACCTTCTTGCACTGTTGGTGGGAATGCAAATTGGTGCAGCCACTCTGGAAAACAGTGTGGAGGTTCCTCACAAAATTAAAAATAGACCTACCTTATGACCCAGCAATAGCACTGCTAGGAATTTACCCAAGGGATACAGGAGTACTGATGCATAGAGGCACTTGTACCTCAATGTTTATAGCAGCACTCTCAACAATAGCCCAATTATGGAAAGAGCCTAAATGTCCATCAACTGATGAATGGATAAAGAAATTGTGGTTTATACACAATTATATACACGTGGCAATGAGAAAGAATGAAATATGGCCCTTTGTAGCAACGTGGATGGAACTGGAGAGTGTGATGCTAAGTGAAATAACCAATACAGAGAAAGACAGATACCATATGTTTTCACTCTTATGTGGATCCTGAGAAACTTAACAGAAACCCATGGGGGAGGGGAAGGAAAAAAAAAAAAAAGAGGTTAGAGTGGAAGAGAGCCAAAGTATAAGAGACTCTTAAAAACTGAGAACAAACTGAGGGTTGATGGGGGGTGGGAGGGAGGGGAGGGTGGGTGATGGGTATTGAGGAGGACACCTTTTGGGATGAGCACTGGGTGTTGTATGGAAATCAATTTGACAATAAACTTCATATTTTGAAAAAAATAAAAAAATAAAGGATAGTTAATAATTTAAAACATTTTTTCTCCCTGGCGTCTATAAATTACACTATTTTACCACTGAGGTCTCCAACCTAGCTAGCCTGTTGCAGTTCCTGTTTCTGTTTTTCATAGGAATCAAACGCTGCATAAGATAAAGAAACTGAAGAACGGAAAATGTGATTTATTTATAGTTGCCCTTTCTTCTGTGTGTTTTTTAGTTTAATTTGGCTAACTATAGTGATATAGGAAATGTGAAAAAGTGCAAGAGTTATCAGGATTACTTTCTAAATCAAACCGTTTTCTATAAATAGATCTTACCGTCTATATCTTTTTAAAAATACTTTCGTGTTATTGGTATTCCTAAATGAATGAATGAATTCCTCAAGGAATAAAATGTTGCATTGCAAATATGGGGATTTAGTAAAAATTTAATTAGCAAGAATATTGACATGCTTTCCATTGCAAATTCTAGTGAGACTTAATTAAGTATCCTTCAGATTGCCTTTACTTATGATGAAGCTCTTAAAGTTATATAAAATAATTTGCTAAGGAATTCATTACAGCTAAGTTTGGCTATAGTGTACATTATAAGAGTTATCATAGAAATGATGATCATATCCTGAAGGATGTTTTGTTTATCTACTAAAAGTTTATATATGAAACCTTTTAATGTTAAAAGGGCTATTTGTTCTATTTTTATTTTGTGATTTGAGATACCAGAAGATTGAGAGCATGGTAGAATTATGCCTGTCTCTTTCCATAAATACTGCTTTTCTACTCTGAAGATTATGTTAGCAGTTATTGAATAAGGGATTTATAATTTTTCACATTTATGTTCCTTTAATATTTGTGCACCAAGCTTTATAAATTCTTACTGATGCCATTAGACTTTCAGATTACATACTTATTTGTATATACACATTCTTAGGTCCCTAGTTGTAACTTTATTATTTTTGATTATAATGCTTAAGGTTCTTTTGTCAGAAAGAATTATTTTGTGGATTGTTTTGCACAATGTCTTACAAAAAATCCAATATACACAAATACAAACCAATATTTTAAAAATACTGACATTTAAAAATAACAAACCGTTTGGGTATAAAAACTAGAACTATAGTATCTCAGCTTTTCTTTTAGTATGAGTTTAAAAAATGCTTCTATCTAGTATAGAATTGCTGAGAATTAGGATAGGAAGATGGCATAGACAGCTGAGCATAACAAGAAGCTCTAAAGTCTACCGAAATTAGGAATAGGGATTTAGTATATTTGGACATTAATTTACTTCTGCCTTAGTTGGGCTCAGACTAGGAAATCTATGGAATGGTATTAAAACTAAAATTTTATAACTTATCTTCTACAATTTTCTATCTCCCTCTCTCAAAAATAATTAAACATTAAAAAAACATTTAAATAAAAGTTGGGGGTCACCTGGGTGGTTCAGTTGGTTAAGCATCCGACTTTGGCTCAGTCATGATCTCACAGATCATGAGTTCAAGCCCCACATCACATGGGGCTCGGTGCTGACAGCTCAGAGCCTGGAGCCTGCTTCAGATTCTGTCTCTCTCTCTCTCTCTGCCCCTCCCCCTACTCACTCTCTGTCTCTCTTCCTTTCTCAAAAATAAATAAACATTAAAAAAATTTTAATAAAAAATAAAGTTCTATTTTCTTGGCCACCCAAAATTTGTGAGCACTTTTAGTAGTCTATGCCCTATGGACATGTCACTATTCAGGGGCACTTGTTATAATCAGAATGCATCACAAATTCAAAGTGTGTTTCTCATTCAAGATTACTTAGGAAAATGCTAAATAAGACTGGCTTATCTGTGTTAATAGAAAAGTGGCACAAATAATCACAAACAGTAGGTAATCCATAAATCATTTATATTTGATTTTAGAATTTATTATGTAAATTGCGTTCTACAGCAGAATTATCATTCTAATATAATTTGCTTAGGACGATATTTAAATTAGTTTGCATTCCCTCCTCATCCACAACTGAAGGTGAAATGAGTCAGCACACATTTAGGTGGTGAATAAATCTGTTTGGAAATAAAACTTTGCTGTGAAAAAATACAAAACAATAGTTAATAGAGCAAGATTTGCTTGGAGAAGAGCCTCATATCAATGATTGAATCAGTCGTAGAAAGTTTTGATAGAAAGATAACGTGGAAGTTTTTTAGTAGAATTTCTTGTCACTTTTATATCATCTCACAAATATCACTACTTCCACATTTTCCTAAATGAGACCACTTTCTCATACCATTCCTAAAAATATAAGTTCTACCCTAAATTCAGTTTTTAACATTTTGAGGTTGGGTACACTCATGGGGAATACTGGAAATCAGCGGCTTAATTGATCTGAAGAAAATAAGAATAGAGGGCAATGAAAATCAAAAGTTCAATCATGCATTAATCAGAAAACAATGAAAGCAGAAGGTCATAAAACAAAGAACACATGATAATAGCTTTTCTTTTCTTTTCTTTCTTTTTTACACAAAGGAGAAAATTTTCATCCTTAACTCTTTCTTTTTTGTTGTATCACACTAATACCTCTGTTAAAACAGAAACATTAGCACTTCACCAAAAGCTTGTTCAGTCCCCTCTTCCCACCATCTTTAAATTTCCTCATCTAATCACTTCTAAATATGGTCTCATCTATTTATCTTAAACATTAAAGAAAATAATCAAATTTAAAAAAAGGCTTTCATGACTCCATATCTTCTTCCAGTTTTGTCTTTTCTCTCTCTTTCCCATTCCTGCCAATTGTCCTTTAGGAGTTGGCTCTGTATTAATCTGCTTATAAAATAACTGTAATTGCATGAATTTTTTTCTCTATCTTCCATAGTGTACTTTCATAATCTGAAGGGAAAGCCCTGAAATTTATTCTCTTTATCTTCAGTAAGTAGCACAGTTAGTGGAATGTAACACATTATCAGTGATATTTGTGAAAGAAAAAATAATTCCCTTTGTAAATAGTCAGGTCTTATTGCAAATAAATATAAATTCTAAAATACTAGAATTTAAATATTAGAATATTATATTAATATTAGAATAGAAATGTGTGAAATATTTGAAACAAAATTCCATAAATAGTAAGCACAGATGATCACTGAAGGTATACTTTGAAAGTAAACAGCATGAAACATCAAAAAATGCAAAGCTAAAATTCTAGTTTTTTAAGACAATGGTTAAAATCAAAACAATAAGCTTATATTATTTATTATTTATGTGGCCTCGATTTCTTCCATTTCTTTCATATTAACATATAGATTTTGAGTCACAATGATTGACAAAGTTTTGCAAGTGATAACAACAGACATACTGAAAAGAATCAAAGAAAGAATCATGAAAGGCAAAAAAAAAAAAAAAAAGTGGGTACAGATCAGCAGAAACTTAGAAACTGTAGAAATTTTAGATAATATGTCATCTATCATTAGCATCACTTAAGCCTACACTACTGATAATACATTTTATAAATAATAAGTGATTAAAAATAACAACTAATCTCCTATGTAAATTTTCTTGCCTTCATTGAAATTCGGGTACAGATTGTCTCCAAGTATTAGTGTAGAACTATTTTTCCTTTCAATGCTGTCAATACTTACATTTTGCAATGTTTATTTGTTTTGGGACTGTGTTTTTCAATGCATATATGTTTACAATTGCTGTATCTTTCTGATGAGTTCATACTTTTATCAAAATCTATTATCCTTATTGATCTCTTATGATAGTTTTTTACTTAAAGGCTATTTTATCTGTTATTCGTACACCAATGCATCTCAGTTTTGGTGACTGTTTACATGGAAAATAATTTTTAATATTTTCACTTTCAACCCAGTTGTGTCTTTGTATCCAAGGTAAATCTCTTCTAGAAAATATATCATTGGATCATAGGTTTTTTAATGCATTCTGCAATATCTGACTTTTGATTGGAGAGTTGCATTCATTTACATATAAAATAATACTTTATGAGGAAAAACTTACTTCTGCTATTTTGCTATATGTGTTTGGTATGCGAGATCTTTGTTGTCCCTCACATGCTCCATTAGTGACTTGATTATGTTTAGTTGGTTTTGTATTGAGTTATTTTGATTTCTTTCTCATTTCTTTTTGTGTATATTAGATATTTTCTTTGTGTTTACTATATAGATTATATTTAACATCCTAAATTTAAAAGGCTATAATTTAAATTGCTATGAACTTCACTTCAACAGCAACTTGACTTCAAAAGCTCTAATGTAGAAATCTGCCCTCCTTTATGCTACTGTTTTCACAATTACATCCATACATTTTGTGCCCTAAGACACAGATTTATAATTCTTTTCATGCATCTATCTAAATCAGGTAGAAATAAAACATAGAGTTATAAAACAAAAATACAATAATGTTGGCTTTTATATTTGACTGTGTAGTTACATTGTAGGATATCCTCATTTCTTCATAGGACTTTGATTAACTGTTTAATGCCCTTTCATTTCAGCCCAAAGAATTCCATCTTGCCTTTCTTTTGGGTAGGTTTAATGATAACAAATGCCCTCATCTTTTGTTTATCTCTGACTATCTTAAATTTTCTCTCCTTTTTGAAGGACAATTTGCCAGATACAGAATTCTTGGTTGAAAGGTTTTCTTTTTCTTCCATCCTTTTATATTTGCTATCCTACTGTTTTCTGGGTTCCATAGTTTCAGATGAGGAACGTACTGTTAACCTTTTGTGGATCCCTTGTAAGTGCTAAGTCTCTTTCCTCTTGCAGATTTCAAAATTCTCTATTTCAACTTTCCACAGTTTCATTATAATGTGTCTTGGTGTGAGTCTCTTTAAATTTATCTTATATAAACTTTTTTTTAAGTTTCTTGGCTTCATGTCATTTATCAAATTTGGAAAGCTTTTGGCTATTATTTATTCAAATTTCTCTGTTCCAGTCTCTGTGTTTTTCTCTGTTATCTATTTAATTGGTGTTTCACAGGTCCCTTAGTCTTTTATTTCACTTTTCTTCATTATTTTTTGTTTTCTTCTCTTCAGACATGATCATTTGAATTATCGTATCATCAAGATTGCTGATCTTCTGTCTATTCAAATCTTATGTTGTACTCCTCTAGTGAAATTTTCAATTCAGATATTGTAATCTTAGGAACAGAATTCCTTTTTGGTTCCTTTTTATAATTTCTGTCTCTTTATCAATATGTTAATTTTGTTCCTCTATCATTTGGCCCTTTTTCAATAGTTTATCTTTAGTTCTTGGAGCATATTTAAGACCGTTGTTTTACAGTCAGACATCCGGGCTTCTTCTCAGGGATGGTTTCTATTAATCTATTTTTTTCTCCTTTGAATGAGCCAATTTTTCTGTTTCTTGTCATGCCTGTGATATTTTTGATGTTGTTGTTGGAAAAGGCACATTTTAATATTATAATATGGTAAATCTGAAAATAATATTTTCCCTTCCCCTATGTATACTGAGGATTTAATAACTTTTTCAAACTATTTTTGTAAAGACTGCATTCTTTCTTTTCTGTGGTCACTGATGTCTCTGTTCCTTTAGCCCATGTTTTGACAGAGACTTCCTTGGATGCAAGGAATTTTTTAAAAATACAATAATAAAACAGACAAACAAATATCTCTCCCTTGTTTTTCCGTATTGACTCAGTGCTGAGGTACTCTAACACTTATGTAGGCTTGCAAAGAACATAGGAATCAAGCTAAGATGTCAGTTAAAGGTCTTGCAGGGTCTTTTCTGAGCACGTGTCTTGCCCGGTTCATGCATATGTCTTTCTAAATTCCTCTGTGTAGAGGTGCCTGGGTGACTCAGTCGGTTAAGCATCTGACACTTGATTTCAACACAGGTCATGATCTCACAGTTGGCAGGTTCGAGCCCCACATCAGGCTCTCTCCCTCTCTTTGCCCTTCCCCCACTTATGTTCACTCTCTCTTTCTCCCTCTCCCTCTTAAAATAAATAAATAAACATTTACAAAGATAAATTCCTCTGTGTTTATGTATATGGGCACTTCTGAATGTCCCAATTTTCCAAAAAGAATACAAACAGCTGTCCTCTCTTGGCTCTTGGCTGTTTATGCCTTGACTATAATCTTATCTTTCAGGCACACGCTGGTTGTTAGGTCACCTGTGGCATTTCTGAGCAATGCCTGCTACTTTTCCAGCCTAAATTCTGAGTTAGGCATACAGAGACGAAGGAACACCTCGTGCCAGTTCATCAGGAAGCCCTCAGAGCAATTAGAACAGATTGCAAATAAGTGTGATCTGGTCTTTCCAAAACCAGAAACCATGGTCCCACACTGGGAACACAGGCTGCTGCTGTTTCAAGATGGACACTGCAACAGGTAGGGAATAAGTCAAGGTCCATTAAAAAAGACATAAAGCTTTCCTACTATTTCCAAGTTGCCTCTTTCATGATTTGGCATGATAGTTATTTTACATCTTTTACTGTTTTCCAAAGTTCTAACAATGTTCCTTTGAGAGTTTTGTTTTGTTTTTCCCATTTTGTCTGTGGGGGACCAAGTTTGGAGCTGCCTACCCTACCATTTTGCTAAAGTCAGTCCTCTCACTAATCCTTCATTTTGTCTTCAAGCGTAGCTTTTTGGCCTGGGAAGAAGAGGCCATACACATAAATACAGAATACTAGGAAATTTTTATAAAGAGGGTATTTAACATGAAATAACTGCTTACTCAGAAGGAAGTAGTGGTGGGGCTTCACAAAGAGCAACTGAGCTCTTTGCTCAGAGACGACAGGTTTTCTAAATACTAAAAATCAAAGTCTTAATTTCTCCTGGGAATGTTGTCAGAGTCATACATATGTATAGATATTTAAGTTGCATAGTTATTCCTTTCGATATTACTTTGGAAGAGTAATGAGGTATTACACTTACTACGCAAATGAGGCATGAGATGGTCCTGCTATGAAACTTTGCACCAATCTATGGACATTTTCCAAAACATTTACAGAGTGAAAGCTTTAGATTTGGTAAATACATCATTATGTACTTTGACTAACTGGGCTATGGAGGTAAAATTTTAAGTATCTTAAGTAAATATTATTTATTTATAAATTTAGATAGATATGAATGGACCTAAATGAGTATTATACTTTCATTATAATTTATATTTGCACTGGTCAGGCAAAAGAGAAAAGATACTGCTATTAATTAGTTACATCTACCTGGATTATAACTAAAAACCAGATGTATTTGTATTTTTGTATTATATTTACTCATTATTTGCTGTATTTCTAATATGTCTGTTGAAACTTTTATGTTGTATACTCTACAATGAACAAGCGAACATTTATCATTCTTTAAAGAGAACATAAGGAAAAATGGGAAAAAAATCAAAAGTATTCATAAAATACATGTGTAAGATCCAAATTAATCCTAAAAGAGCAAATGGAACATTAATGTGAGTGTGTTCAGTGAATAAATTATTTCTCAGTAAAGGCATTTAAAAATAGAACCAAAATCTAGTTCAAACAAATACAGTATCCACATATTTATGACTTATTTTGTTAGAAGAAAATTTCCTATTTAATGCAATAGTTTTTCTTTACTAAGTAAATATGAAGCTTACTTAACTTCTACACTTAATCTGTTCTGATCCTGTTTTAATATATATTTACAAGTATAATTGTTTTTAATGTTTTTCCCCTAAGGGTAAATAAAAAATAATGTAATTCCAAAGAGAGAAAATTTGTTCTCCAAGCAAATTAATCTACTTATGTAATAAAATTAATAATACATTTTGCTTTGAAATACACAAATGGACTTATTTCCCAATTTCCCTTTACTTAAATTATAAATGCTGCCTTCCATAAATATGAATGCAGCTAAGTAGAAAATTTTATTGCAAGTCTGTAAAGCTTTTTATGGTTTGTCATTCTACATTTGTTTCTGGATGTGAGTCGACTAGTATGCTATAGATGTTCATTCTAATGTATAGTTCACTGGATTAACATAACTACCAACTACAAACTTCTCATTACTTGAATTCTAGGTAAGCTATATTAAGATTAGTAGATAGACTGCAAATTGAGATAATTATTTTTACATTATTTTAATATTTTGTGATGATGCTATTTGATAGCAATTTGAAAATTGCCATTTATTCAGATATCAATTAGTTGTCAAATATTCAACCACACACTATTTTTCTATTAAGCATAATATTACCGATCAGCATTCAGAAATCACTGAAAATAGACTAACTGAATTAAACCTTTATGCTTTTCCTCTTAGGTGGTTGGCTTTCTGTGGTAGGCAGAATTCCAGGGTGGCTTGCATGATCTTCCCCCCCCCCCAAGTGCTACTCGTATGATTATGCAACCTTATATGGCAATAGAAATTTTGTAGATAGAACTCAAGTTACTACTTGACCCTAAGACAGAGAGATGATCTGGGTAGGCCTAAGTGTTCTTTAGCCAGTTGCAGCAAAGAATGTCTGAGAGATTCAAACAATGAGAAGGATTTAACATTATGAAAGTCCCTTCTTGCTGAGCTGGAAGAAGCTGCAGGACAAGGGCCTAAGAGTGGCTTCTAGATGCTGAAAGCAGTCTTCATCCGATAGCCTGGAAGCAAACAGAAATTCAGTTCTCAAGTCTAAGGAAATAAATTCTGCCAAAGAAAGGAAAGAGCTTGGAAAAGGCCCTTGAGCATGCACCTAGGCCCCCACCTGTTTTTAGCCTGAGCAGAGAATCCAAAAACACCATTCCCAACATCTGATCTATAAATCATGAGCTAACAAATGAATGCTGTTTTAAGCCACTAACATTATTTTATTTGTTATGAAAAATAAAATAATAAACCTTCAAAATACACTTAATTTTATCAAACTGGTTGATAGCGCATTTGATATGATACCATATTACCTTCAAATATATTTTTATATATTGTTTTTGATTTAGTCTTTCAAAATTTTCCAATAAGTAAATGTATCCTGCTATTATCAGTAGGAAGTTAAATATTTCTTCCCGCAATTCTCATGTTTCTAAGAAACCCTGAAGATCCTCTGTAACAAGCCAGTTCCTCTGAAAGACCCAGTTCTTCTTTTTGTACAACAGACAAAACTGTCTAGCAAATCAGACTGTTAGCTCTATTAATCACTTTGCTGTTATAATAGGTCACAGTTGAAGACTATCTGTGTCTAAGGTCATGCTCTGGCCAAAGCCACAATAGTTTCTCAGGCTGATCATCAATATTATACTTTTGTTTTTATTTTTGGTAATTTATATTCATTTGCTATTCATTATTACACAGACACACACACACACACACACACACACACACACGTGCGCGCATGGACAAAACATGGTATGCCAGCAATCTGAGTCGAGATGGACTTACCAATTTCAGCCATACATTTTTTAGGAATTAGGTATTTCCCACGAACACAAAAGGTATTTTGTTAACACACATTAAAAGTCCAGGTATCCCTGATTATGAGATCCCATTTGCAGCATTGGTATCTTTTCTTGCCATCAGACTAAGACTAGAGCCCCCTAGACCAGATTTCCTTAATTTCAAACAATATCATGAAAAATGGAAGTGATACTCCAACTTCTTTACCATAGTCTATTGCCATATTCTATCTAGAAGGAAATTATAGGTATCACTCACAAATCAGGGGAGGGTATTAATCACTGGCATGTCCTTTGAGGACCATCATTGCCTTTGAGGACCATCATTTCACACAATGAAAATGATAATAAACTTGACAGGGGGCGTGCTTTTATTTTCAGTAGTTTTTAATTCGTTCATCCATATATTCCAAAAAATATTACAGAGCAATGACTAGAGCAGTTACGTTTCTATTTGTGACGGATTCTGCAGTGAACTAAGAGAATAACATATCTGCACTCATAAGGTTTATATCCTATTTGATAAGGTATTAGATAAATGCATAGACATGAAATCAGATAATAAAAGAAGCTGTGAAGAAAACGAAAACAGTCTAAGTGATTAGAGAGTGACAGGGGTGATGTTATTTTAGAAAAAGAACCGGAAACACCTCTCTGGAGAGTAGTATTTCAGCACTGACTTGAAAGAAATAAGAGGGCATAGGCATATAGCCAAAAGCATTCCTGGTAGAGGAGAGAGTAATGTCAAAGGCCACGGTGCAGAAGTGTGGACTGGAATAGTAGGAAGGCCAGAGAAGCTGGGCCAAAATGAGCAAGGAGAAGAATTTAGGCGATAATGCCAGAGATTCATTCAGGTAAATGATACTTGAACCCATAGGGGCTCTTCCTTATTACCTGTGATACAGATTCCCATGTGTGTGGGGCTGGGGGGCCAGGAGCAGTGTGTCAAACAAAGGGGTACAAGGGAATGACATTTGGTTTTGGTCTTAAGTGGGTTCTGTTTATTTTTTTTTATAAAAAAATAAAATTTGAAGAACAAGAAAAGAATGATAAAAAGCATTTGGGTATCAACTGCAAGAGTTCAATCAAGGGATTATATTATTTGTTATCACAAAGAAAATAAGGAAAAAAGACTTATAACTTTTTGAAAATCCTTCACAAGTTAGTAGCCTTAAAATTTTGAAGTTTCTAAAACACACAAACTGTCTTCAGGACATGCTATGTTCCTCCTACTTTCTACCTCTCTGTTTACATTTTAGAAGGCCACAGATTTTGTTCTGTGGTTCATGTCCATAGAGACACAGTTTGTTTTCCTTTCTCTGTCCTGGGTCAATCTGTAATCCTTTTCTGGATGGTAACAAAATTATAGTTAGTATAAATTTAGAAAAGGGAGAATATATCCATCAAGATCCAATAAAAATTTTTAACACCATATCCTTTATGAAGGAAGGTAAGAATAGAAAGGAAAGCTTTGAAACTTACAAAACCATAATGTATAATATCCACTAATAGAAAATGTACTATTTTTATTATGTACATTGCTTCAATTATTTTTCTGTTAGATAAGGTTTTAAGTTCTTTTCTTCTTTACAGAGTTTATAAATATTTGATGAGTTTTCATCAGAGAACTATTTTTAGTTTTAATACTGTTTTTATTTGATGGCCAACTAGTAAATCCAACTTTTCTCCTACAGTGAAACAATATAAATGATATGAACCAACCAGTGGGGTTTTGGCATAGGGACAGCTTATCTAGTTTTCAATAGACTTTCCAACAAATAGTGTTGAAGTACTAACTTTAGAAAACAGTCAGCATTTTTATGTGAAAATAGTCCCTATATAGTTTTAGGATTTAATGGACTCCCAAACAATATGAGTTGGTTCTAAGGAAGCTCCCAGACAATGCTCTGTCAGTGAACCCAGAAAGCCCATTAACATAAGGGAATATTTCCGAATAGGATGCTTCTGAAGGGATTGCCAGGACTGAAATTTAGAGAATAATTTGAACTCATAATAAATGAAATACAAATGTACACATATGCCAACTGCTTATATTGAGCCTTGCCTTTAAATAATGTTTATTTATTTATTTTGAAAGACAGAGGCACAATTTGGGGAGGGGGAGAGTGAGGGGGAGGGAGAGAGAATCTCAAGCAGACTCTGTGCTGTCAGCACAGAGCCTGACCTAGGGCTCCATTGCGTGAACAGTGAGATCATGACCTGAGCTGAAATCAAGAGTTAGACGCTTAACCAACTGAGGCACCCAGGTCCCCGAGCCTTGCACATTTTGAGGAGAGGCTATTGGAGCCTTTATTTGAGAATCTAAACCAGCAACCAGTACATGCTCCAGGCCCTGTATTAGAGCAATTCCCCTACTTTTTACATATTTTTACTTCCATGGAATTAAGTACTTTACCCCTATACATTTAAATTTTGTTCCCTATACACAATTGCTATTCTAATTTGGTACAGAATGGTTTGAATTTTGTAAAATACAAAGTTATATAAAAATTGCATAAAATACATTTAAGCCACAAATTGCTTTATTGAATTCACGTGACTTTTCCCAGACAGCACATTTAACTATATGCTTATTTTCTAGATTCTTTGTGTTTAGCCGAATACCCTGATGCTTCCTGTATGAATACAGACATGCCGATATATGTATATATATAAACATACACATATATGTATACATACATATGTATGTATACACACGTGTATGTATACACATATATACATACATGTATGTATACATATATGTATACACATATACATATGTGTATATATACATATATTGGCATGTCTGTATACACACACATATGTATTTATATATATTTGAAGTTTTATTTCTTTATTTTTTTTTTTAATTTTTTTTTTCAACGTTTTATTTATTTTTGGGACAGAGAGAGACAGAGCATGAACGGGGGAGGGGCAGAGAGAGAGGGAGACACAGAATCGGAAACAGGCTCCAGGCTCTGAGCCATCAGCCCAGAGCCCGACGCGGGGCTCGAACTCCCAGACCGCGAGATCGTGACCTGGCTGAAGTCGGACGCCTAACCGACTGCGCCACCCAGGCGCCCCGATATTTGAAGTTTTAAAACACAGGGTTAAATACCTTAGTAAAGCATATTACATTTTATTTTGCACGTTAACTTTTCACAACCTAAGAAAAATAATATTGAGCAAACACATATGTTAATACCAAAACCATTCAGTTGGTCTACAATCTAATTTGAAGCTTGCAAAAAAATTAGTCTTAAATGTATGTATTACTTTGTCTTATTTATATAATAAGATGCACTGAGGTTGCATACATTTTTATTTTATAATTCAGCAGCTAAATTCTAACTTAACCTATAATTGTCTCCTGTTACCAAGTATGACAATTTCTGTCCCATAACAGGAATCCTTAGACCATTCACATTTAATGTATTGATACTATCTTTCCAGATCTTTTCTATATGTACATGTTATCTCTTTTTCCCCTCTACCCTGCCTTCTGTTTTGATAACTGACCATTTTCTTCGGATTCTACCTTGCTTCTTCTATTAACTTATTTTATATACATCTTATTGTTAATTTTTTCATGGTGCCCTAGGGTTTACCATAAATATTGTAAATTAATCAGTCTACATTCACATAATATTACACTACTTCACAGGTAGTGTAATAATATTACAACTTTATATTCCCAATTCTTTCCTCCTATCCTTTGTGCTCTTATTGTAAAACTCTTTTAAATGTGACATAAACACATAATACAGTGCTGCATTTTGTCTAGTATTTTTGTTGCTAGTCAGAAAAAAATAATAAATTTCAATGTACCATCTTTTTGTTTCTATTCATTTCATTTTTTATGTCTACCTGTGATACAGTATTTCTGCCAGAAGGCACTTCTTTTATTTTTTTTTTTTACAGAGTAGGTATGTTAGCAATTATTCTTATAGTTTTGGTTATGTCTAAGAAAGCTGTTATTCTCAAATATTCAGGGCATAGAAGATTCTATTACAAATGATGCTACAGTGAACATTCTTGAACATGTCTCTATAAGAGCATATGTGGGATAACTCTCTACTTTATGTCCCAAGCAGAATTTCTGGGACACAAGATATATACAACTTCAATTTTACTAATTGTTTTTGAATTGCTAGGCATTATATCTACTTACAAAGGTGCTAATTATATTTCATTGCCCCTGTTTTCCCCATTCAACCCTTGGAAGTGTCAGAATTTAATCTGTATATGATACTTCTGTCTGTGAAGCATATAATATAAATGTATTTGCCTTATTATATACATATTTATTCATAATATCTAGGGCTATACATAAAATAATTTAATTACTGTCCAACTTTTTTGGAATCCTCTTAATATGCATCTTTGAAAGAAAAATGCATCCAGATTTTAGAGATTGTAAAAAAATATGACATATTGAAGTATAAGTTCCATTATTGTGCATGAAATACTACTATCCATTGCTTCTAAATTTCTGAATCATAAATCAAAATAGCTTAATAGAAGTTGTACAGTTTTCAAGAAAGCAATTTAAATTTTGTACTTTATTAGTATGTCTATTTTTTGGCAATTTATACTTTTCAGTTTCAAAGTTACATTTCCAGGGGAAAAAAGGTATTGGACTGACAATGCATACAATTTACAACTGAAATTTTACTAAAATTTCATAAATGTAATAAAAGTGTATGGTAGAAGATAAATGATTTTTTTTTCTAAACAGTGATAAAAGACTTACTTTTGATGAATATATTATTAGAGGGTAGAAATAGTAAAAAAAAAAAAACAACATCATTTGCCTTTCTGGTTTCCAGTTCTTTTCAAAATATAGAATTTAATATAACCATTTACCATTTATCAGGAGGTTATAACCTTCAAAATTTCAACTCTTGAACTAACTGAACAGCCAAGATAGAAAAATATTCTCCATGTTATCAAAACAAATGGGGGCTAGTTTTTATTAACTGTACTTGTGCTGATGTATATAAATTAGGTATTGCTACAGGATGAATAACATGTACATTTCCAAGTCTTTTTTCATCCTTTGAACATTGTTTAGAATAACCATATTTGCAATAAGTATTGAAAATAATTGCAAGCCTTCATGAAATATTCAGATTATGTAGAATATAGAGTATTAAGATAAAGAATATTTGAACTTTTTAAACCAATTGAGAGTTAATTTAAGCGTACTCAAGTTGACATTGACACACTTGATATATATTCTCATTAAAATAAAACCATGCATAATTTTAAAATAAACTATAATAAAATAGTTTTAACCTTGGTCATGTTTCTTCTAATCTGACCTTCACTGTACTGCTTACGGAAATTCATACTTCCATAGAACAACATTCATGAACTAGAAAATACACAAAAACAAATATAGAGTAAGTTTCTCTTCTTTTTAAATTTTCACAGATCCTAACATTTTTTGAATAATGGGACAAGATCTTCTTGAAATCTCCGCAGAGCAATGTTCATAAATCACACGTTTCTTACCTCTATTTCCTTCTTACCAGGAAACAGAGCAAAATTTTAAAGATAGATAAAAACATGGGAGACATTACAAGCTCCGGCAAAATAAGAATTAACA
This sequence comes from Puma concolor, assembly GCF_028749965.1. NCBI lineage: Eukaryota > Metazoa > Chordata > Mammalia > Carnivora > Felidae > Puma > Puma concolor. The sequence continues at coordinate 180,251,103 of NC_141667.1, forward strand.
TAGATGGCCCAAACTCAATTTTTAATGAGCATCTAAAAGTGAAGAGAGGAGTGCCTGGGTGGCTCAGTAGGCTAAGCTGCTGACTTGGTTTTGGCTCAGGTCGTGATCTCATGGTTTCATGGGTTTGAGCCCTGAGTCGGGCTCTGTGCTTCCATCCCAGAGTCTGCTTGGGATTCTCTCCCTGTCTCTCTCTCTCTGCCCCTCCCCCACTCACACTGTCTCTGTCCCTCTCAAAATAAAAAAAAAGTGAAGAGAAAGTGTCTGGGAATATTTGAAACAAATATTAAAAATAAAGAAAATCAAACTTTGAACCATTAGCAAATTATATGTTAAATAAAATTAAAGAAAAGAATGTGTTTTTGTAACAGTGACTTAGTTTTGAACAGGGAAATATGTCCCCTGTAAATTGCTAATGATGAGTCTATGTGTAATCCAAACAGGTTAAAACATGTAGGGAACCTGGGAAGAGAGATGCTTAAATTCTATTTTAGTTATTCAGACCAGACTTATTGTTTTAGACTCCAAATATGAGATAAAGTCTACCTTGAGTTTTTTCACAACTGTCTGGTGCAATTTGTCTGTGACTAAAGAGATATCTTAATATTGTGGAGGTAAAAATTAAAAAGTAAACAAAAGTAGTTCCTGAATTTCCAGAAGAATGGTTCCTGAATTCCCAAAAGCAAATAGCAGCAACAGAAACAGATAAAATAATTAAGGCTAGGTGTTTTTGAAGAATAAGAATCTGGGTCAAAAGGGCTACAAAGACATTTCAGGTTATGAATTCAGTGTGTGAATATTGCATGCACCTGTGTGTGTGTGTGTAACATATTTTTATCACACGAAATTTGAAAAAAGTATATACCAGATAACATAGAAGGAAATGTTAAAAAAAGAAAGAAAAAATAGAAAACAAGGAAAGCTTAAAGAAAAATGCAAGCATTCTATAAAGTAATACATCTCTTTCCCCACTTTCACTCTAAAAAGTTTCTTCTCAAGGAAGAATAAGTGATTAGTACCATAATCAGAAAAATAAATCTTTTGTTATGCTTTCTTTTTCTAGATCGCTGGTTCATATGTCAAAGAGAATCTGCTCATATTGAGTTTTTCACCTACAGAAGTAAATGTAAAACATATTATATTTTGATAAAGACTGAGGAGAGAAATTGAAAAAAAAAAAAAAAAAGGCTGGCTTCTCTCTAGCCATTAAAAACCTGAGGGAATTCAGTAAATGATATATGGGTATGATATATGGGTTTGGAAATATTTGTGTTTTAAAACAAAGCCTGCAATATTGGAATAGGTCAAAGACTCACCATAAATTAATTGACTAAGATGTTAAAAGGAATACAACATTTAAACTCATGTAAGCTTTCTTAGAGAAAGCCCATCCTTTTGTCAGCATGTAAGTGACAAGGAATGTTTACATTTAGTTCTTATTTAGGTAATGCAATATAAAACTTGATTTTTAATTATTTTATTTTTAATATTTTATTGGATCGTGGTAGGAACACTTAACATGAGTTCTTAACAATTTGTTGAGGCAGAATACATTATTGCTGACCATGGGTACAATGTCATATAGAAGATCTGTACAGCTTATTCATCAAATTTAACTGAGGCTATATGCCCATTGATTAGTAACTCCCCATTTCCCCCTTTCCCGATCCCTGGAAACCACCATTCCACTCTTTCATTCAATAAATTTGATTATTTAGATTCCTCACACAAGGGGAATTATGCAGTATTTGCCTTTTTGTGACTGGCATATTTCACTTAGTTTAACATCTTCAAGATTTATCCATGTTGTTGCATATTGTAGAATTTCCTCTTTTTCTTTTTGATTATGAATTGTATTACATTGTATGTGTATACCATATTTTCTTTATCCACTCATCTGTCAATGACCACTTAAGTAGTTGCTACATCTTGGCTATTGTAAATAGTGCTGCAATGAACATTGGGAGTGCTCATATCTCTTCAAGATCCTACTTTCAATTTTTTTGAATAAGCACTTTACAGTGGAATTTCTAGATCATATGGTAGTTACACTTCTAATTTTTTGAAGGACCTCCATACTATTTTCCATAGCACGAGTTCCAATTCCGCCACACCCTCACCAAACCCCTTCTTTTTTTTTTTTTTTTTTTATAATAGCCATCCTGACAGATGTGAAATGATAGCTGATTGTGGTTTTGATTTGCATTTCTCTGATGATTAGTGACATTGGGCCTTTTTACATATACCTGTTGGTTATTTGTATGTCTTTAGAAGAAAGTTCAAAGACATTTTGAAGAAATGTACATTCAAGTCCTTAGACCATCTTAGTTAATCAGGATATTTAGGTTTTTGTTTATTGTTTGTTAGTTTGTCTTTGCTATTGAGTTTTAAAAATTTGATATTGACCCATAACTAGTGAAGAAATTGAATATGTTATCAAAAATCTCCCAACAAATAAGAGTCCTGGGCCAGATGACTTCTCAGGGGAATTCTACCACGCATTTAAAGCAGAGTTAATAACTACCCTTCTCAAGCTGTTCAAAAAAATAGAAATGGAAAGAAAGCTTTCAGACTCATTCTGTGAAGCCAGCATTACCTTGACTTCCAAACCAGACAGAGACCCTAGTAAAAAAGGAGAATTTCAGGCCAATATTCCTGATGAATATGGATGCAAAAATTCTCAACAAGATACTAGCAAATCGAATTCAACAGCATATAGAAAGAATTATTCACCATGATCAAGTGGGATTCAATCCTGGGCTGCAGGGTTGTTTCAATATTCGTAAATCAATCAATGTGATACATCACATTAATAAAAGAAAGGATAAGAACCATATGATCCTGCCAATAGATGCAGAAAAAGCATTTGACAAAATTCAGCATCCTTTCTTAATAAAAACCCTCAAGAAAGTCAGGATAGAAGGAACGTACCTAAACATCATAAAAGTTATATATAAAAAGCCCACAGTTAATATCATCCTCAATGGGGAAAAACAGAACTTTCCCCGTGAGACCAGGAACACGACATGGATATCCACTCTCACCACTGTTGTTTAACATCATGTTGGAAGTCCTAGCATCAGTAATCAGACAACAAAATGAAATAAAAGGCATCAAAATTGGCAAAGAAGTTAAACTTTCACATTTTGCAGATGATATGATACTCTACATGGAAAACCTGAAAGACTCCACCAAAAGGCTACTAGAACTGATACATGAATTCAGCAAAGTAGCAGGGTACAAAATCAATGTACAGAAATCAGTTGCATTTCTATACACCAATAATGAAGCAACAGAAAGAGATATCAAGAAACTGGTCCCATATACACCAAGAACCATTGCACCAAGAGCCATAAAATACCTAGGAATAAACCTAACCAAAATGTAAAAGATCTGTATGCTGAAAACTATAGAAAACTTATGAAGGAAATTGAAGAAGACACAAAGGAATGGAAAAACATTCCATGCTCATGTATTGAAAGAATAAACATTGTTAAAATGTCAATACTACCCAAAGCAATCTACACATTCAATACAATCCCAATAAAAATTGTACCATATGGGCCCTGGATGGCTCAGTCTGTTAAGCATCCAACTTCAGCTCAGGTCATGATCTCACAGTCTGTGGGTTTGAGCCCCGTGTTGGGCTTTGTGCTGACAGCTCAGAACCCAGAGCCTGCTTTGGATTCTCTCTCTCTCTCTCTCTCTCTCTCTCTCTCTCTCTCTCCTCTCCCTCTCTCTCCCCTTCCCTGCTCTCTCTGTCTCTCTCAAAAATAAACAAACATTAGAAAAACTTTTAAAAATTGTACCAGCATTCTTCTCAAACCTAGAACAAACAATCCTAAAATTTGTATAGAACCGAATAGCCAAAATATTGAAAAGAAAACCAAACCTGGAGGCATAACAATTCCAGACTTCAAAAGCTGCATTACAAAGCTGTAATCGGGGCACCTGGGTGGCGCAGTTGGTTAAGCGTCCGACTTCAGCCAGGTCACGATCTCGCGGTCCGTGAGTTCGAGCCCCTCGTGGGGCTCTGGGCTGATGGCTCAGAGCCTGGAGCCTGTTTCCGATTCTGTGTCTCCCTCTCTCTCTGCCCCTCGCCCGTTCATGCTCTGTCTCTCTCTGTCCCAAAAATAAATAAACGTTGGAAAAAAAAAAAAATTAAAAAAAAAAAAAAAAGCTGTAATCACCAAGACAATATAGTATTGGCACAAACAAACAAACAAACAAACCAAACAAACAAAAAAGCAGACACATAGACCAATGGAATAGAATAGAGAACCCAGAATTGGGCCCACAAATGTATGGCCAACTAATATTTGTCAAAGCAGGAAAGAGTATCCAGTGGAAAAAAGACAGTCTCTTTAGAAAATGGTGCTGGGAGAACTGGACAGCAACATGCAGAAGAATGAAATTAAACCACTTTCTTATACCACACACAAAAATAAACTCAAAAGGATGAAAGACCTAAATGTGAGACAGGAAACCATCAACACACTAGAGGAGAAAGCAGGCAACAACCTCTTTGACCTCACTCGCAGCAATTTCTTGCTCGACACATCTCCAAAAGCAAGGGAATTAAAAGCAAAAATGAATTATTGGGACCTCATCAAGATAAAAAGCTTCTGCACTGCAAAGGTAACAATCAACAAAACTAAAAGGCAACCGACAGATGGGAAAATATATTTGCAAATGACATATTGGATAAAGGGTTAGTACCCAAAATCTATAAAGAACTTAACCACACTCAACACCTGAAAAACTAATAATCCAGTGAAGAAATGGGCAGAAGACTTGCATAGACACTTTTACAAAGAAGACAGCCAGATGGCCAACAGATACATGAAAAGACGCTCAACATCACTCGTCATCAGGGAAATACAAATCAAAACCACATTGAGATGCCACCTCACACCGGTCAGGATGGCTAAAATTAACAACTCAGGAGACAACAGATGCTGGTGAGGATGTGGAGAAATGGGAATCCTCTTGTACTGTTGGTGGGAAGGCAAACTGGTGCAGCCACTCTGGAAAATACTGTGGCAAAAAATTAAAAATAGAACTACCCCACAACCCAGCAATAGAACTACTAGGAATTTAACCAAAAGATACAGGAGTGCTGATTTATAGGGGCACATGTACCCCAATGTTTATAGCAGCACTTTCTACAATAGCCAAATTATGGAAAGAGTTAAATGTCCATCAACTGATGAATGGATAAAAAAGATGTGGTTTATATACACAGTGGAATACTACTTGGCATGAGAAAGAATGAAATCTTGCCATTTGCAGCAATGTGGATGGAACTGGTAGGTATTATGCAAAGTGAAATAAGTCAGACAGAGAAAGACAGATATTATATGCTTTCATCATATGTGGAACTTGAGAAACTTAACTGAAGACCATGGGGGAAGGGAAGGGGAAAAAATAGTCACAGACAGAGAGGGAGGGAGGCAAACCATAAGAGACTCTTAAATACAGAGAACAAACTGAGGGTTGATGGGGACATGGGGGAGAGGCGAAAATGGGTGATGGGCATTGAGGAGGGCACTTGTTGGGATGAGCACTGCGTGTTGTATGTAAGTGATGAACCACAGGAATCTACCTCCAAACCAAGAGCACACTGTATATAATGTATGTTAGCCAATTTAACAATAAATTAAAAGAAAAATTGGAACAAAAAAAACCTGTTTGGTATATGATTGGTATAAAGTAGATATTTCTGTAAAAAAATAGATATTAATTCTAGCATGCTCTTTTCCCTCCAAAGAGTTATAAGTAACTGGTTGCCAAAATGAAATAAATCTTGCATTAGTCTGTTTTAAAAAATGGAAATGTCCAGAAGAAAACCTTTCTCTTAAATGCTCAGTATTTTATATTATGCTACTGCATGTGAAATTGAAAATAAATTGTCACTGAAGTACATTTTAGTTATTATTAATATATTCACTTCACAGCAAATAAATACATACTTAGTATGTTTAAATAGTTCACATAGTTGGGTGCTATAAACATCTATATAGTTTATTATCAACATGAAACAAAACAACTGAAACAGAATTACTTTCATCTTGATTTCCTCTCTTCAGTAACCTATGTAGAATTCTTATTTTCTGCTCTTACTGCAACTACCATATCATACCCCCAAATTATACTGTAACACTTAGAGCAATAAGTTTATTATATTTTTCTCCACTACCAGCAGTTTTACAACGCCTTTAAAATAATCATACTTCAATTCTTTTGAGATAGTTCCTCTTAATGGCAAACATGATTACTGGATTTAAAAATCTGAGTATAAAGCTCTTGATATGAATTTCCATATTCTCTCTGAAATGATTCAACTATGCTTAATATTCAGCATGAGATGTGAATTGTAACAGTTAAGGTAAAAGTATTCTAATGAATATTTTTAATTGAGATTATGCAGATGGTTGGTGGTAAGAACATGTCTCTAATACCATTTAAGGTTAGAAATGCAATACTTACACATTTTCGTGTGTGTCAAATTCCAGTTTTTAACTGTGGAGGAGTGATTTCTTTAAATATGTCAATCTGTGGTAGATAAATACATTGTAGGGTACACTTAGACTTTTTGAGGAGGCAAGTTAAATTGGAAGAGTTGAAGCTATAATTTAGACAAATCAACAGAAAAGTGAACATCCCCATCATCTGGGGCATGTTAGATGATGTGCTGTAATTACATAGCTTTATTATCTTTATTGATCACATTTAGCTAAAGATTCTTTTGCTTTCTACTCCAATTTGCCTGAGTAAAATACTGAAGAGAGAGTAATCACATCATTTTCCTTCATTTACCAAATCTGTTATTTTTTGTTTAATATCTAGAAAATTGGCTAAAACATAATTTTAAATGTTTTAACTCTGCTTTGATTCCATATAAAAGAAATAGAAAATCTTAGAGTGTACTTCTATGTCTGTTGTTTTATTTCCTTACAATATTTAGCTAACCTTCTTAATATAGATTAGTGACTCAAAATATGTATTTATCAATTGTAAATTATGACTTCTAAGGTGAGGCATGGAGGTTTTGCAGAACAGACTTGTATATAATTGGCAAATAAGCAAAATAAAGTACACCCCTTTCATTCTTTTTGATGGAAGAGATTCAGAAATTATTCAGTGATTATAGAAAGAAATCCATGTATAATCATTAGCTTATACATTCAATCAACACCTTAATTCAATTTTAAATAAAAAAAATGAATCCAAGCAAAATGTGTGCTTGTTTATTCAAACTCATTAGAAAAATGTACAGAAACCTTCATTTTCATGACAACTTAAACATAAGCAATAACAAGGAAATGTTTATTGGGGAAAAAAATGTTGACTTTATGGCTGTAGCACAGCAACAACAAAATTCCTCTAAAAATCAAAAAAAATATATAAATGTCTTTATTCTCATAAGTTTTTACTTCTTTAAATTTTTTTTTTAATGTTTATGTATTTTTGAGAGAGACAGAGTGTGAGCGGGGTGGTTGGGAGAGCAGTGAGAGAGAGAGAGACACAGAATCTGAAGCAGGCTCCAGGCTTAGAGTTGTCAGCACAGAGCTTACTTCTAAGCTACAAAAACTTTAAAAATAAAAGGTAAATACAAAAGTCACAGAAATATATTCCTCAGAGCCATTGAGTAATTACATAAATAGTCTGAGAACTAAACGGATGCTATTCACAGAGAACATTTATCATAAGTGAATTTTAGTGGCAAGTGGAGACATTTCCCAAAATTTAAAGTAATACAAATGCCAATTAATTAATTAGATTTACTGGATTACTCTTAATATTTAATACATTTATGTAAATACCTCTGTGTAATTTTATCATTTAATATGTGTCATCTTTTATTTTCTTTGAATGATGCAATATTTATATTACTGAAAACTATAAAAAAATACAAAATATCTGACATGGAACTATTACTGCAATATGATAATTTTCTAAAATATATTTTTATTTATACTTTAAAGTACTATAGATTATATTTTATTTGTAAATAAAATACATAAATAATACAAATAATGCTTTTCTAATTTGCTAACTTTTGATATTTTTTTCACTGATTATTGATAAATTTAAGCCATGGTAAGTTTTAAGTATTTTGTCTAGTTTTACAATTTCCTCTCTGCATCGCTTGTTTATTTATCATCTAGCTTACTTGTATGTTGTTTTTAATATCTAGAATTTTTAAAACTTATTAGAAAATGGAAGGCATCTTGTTTTGGCAGCTGCTCTGCCCTTACCTTCATTTATAATGCTCTAATTTAATGTTTCATATGACTGTTGCAAATAAATTAAGTGGCATTTAGTAGCCTATAATTAGCTGTATATATTCCACAGATTATTCCAATTTTTTAAAAAAGTGCTGGGGCGCCTGGGTGGCGCAGTCGGTTAAGCGTCCGACTTCAGCCAGGTCACGATCTCGCGGTCCGTGAGTTCGAGCCCCGCGTCGGGCTCTGGGCTGATGGCTCGGAGCCTGGAGCCTGTTTCCGATTCTGTGTCTCCCTCTGTCTCTGCTCCTCCCCCGTTCATGCTCTGTCTCTGTCTGTCACATAAATAAATAAAAAACGTTGAAAAAAAAAAAATTAAAAAAGTGCTAATATTTATGTATATAATTATTGCTTTGGGAATTTCAGTTCAGACTTACCTCCCTATCATGATAATTATGTTTCATATTAAGTTATATTTGACAAACAACATGCGAGTCATATAAACTTTTAGAGTCAAACTGAATTTGAAATATTGATCTTAAAAATCTGTTCATAATATATATTTCTGATAACACTTTTATCATACATAACTTAATATGTAAAGACTCCTTCACATTCATGATTTATTTACAAGATCTGAAAGATTCTGATGACTTTGGATAATATGTTGGATTAATTTGAATTTTCTCTAAGTAAATCAAAGCCAAGTAAATATTGACATATGTAAATTGACCATAAAAGCTCTAAAATCCAAAATAATAATCATGCTCTAAGAAAGTAGAAGGTACAAAGTAATTATATTTTCTTATAAAATTCTATAACTTTATTATTGAGTGAGTTTGTAGTGTTTGGCTTACTTATCTCAAAAGTGGTATTCATATTTATCCCACGCTTTCCATCCAGTTTATGTAGGTATAAATTATGGTAATTTTTTTTTTTTTTTGGTAGAATAACTGACACACAGAAGAATGTAGCAGCATACAGAACATTTTTCATGTTATTCTAGTGTTTCTTTGTTTCCTGATATCTGCTTCATGGATATCCATATTCCATAAAGTTGTCAGCCAGTCAGTACCTGAAAACTTCTAGGAATGAAGTCCTATATACTACACTAAGTTTGCCCTCTTCAGTATTGTCTTCTTGCAGATTATAAAATTTTGGTTGTCAAAGATTTACTATGCCTATTTTATTACCCACATGTTTGTATAGAAATCTCCCTGGTAGGAAGCAGTACATAATAAAAATGTACTAATCTGAAGCTTACACACTGCTTCTCTTCTTACACACTACCACTTACTGCTTCTAGTTTGGCTACCAAACTGTCTTCATATCTGTCCCTACTCAAAGTAGAAAACTATGCAGAAAATTTTCATATAGTTCCAAACAGTAAAATTAAGAAAACAACTTCTGGCAGGCCTGTGAGGAATTAATCCCAATTTGGGCAGTCAGAACAATTATTCAGGTCACTGAAGTGCTATCTGGCACATTACTCAAATAGTGTGGGACCCATATATCCTAAAACACATAATGCAGCTTTCCAAATTGTCTAACTTTCATCCAAGTCAAACGCAGGATGAAAAAATACCAGCTGCTTTTCTGTTTATGACTTTTTCCCCCAATGTATTTTTGATATGATGTCTCAATGCACATTTTCAGCTGATACCAACATTTTTATAAAAGTTAGAAAATAAGAGCATATGCAGAACCTATCATTGGAAGAACTGGGATAACGCTTCACATTTGATTTAAGTCCAATGCCATGACAATCACTGCCTGCCCTAACAAGGATTGCTCATGCAGTGGTTTGGCCCAATAATTTCAAAAAATCATTAAACTAACCGAATGCTACAGAGTTCTACAGTTAAAATAATGTGACTAAATTGACCACTACACCAAAGCAATATAGTCTCCATCTAAATTATTCTGTTTGGTAAATAATCCAATATGTAATTAGCTTTGTTATTTGTATCAGTGTATATTTAAAATGGACTTTGGGGCACCCGGGTGGCTCAGTCGGTTGAGCGTCCGACTTCGGCTCAGGTCATGATCTCACAGTCTGTGGGCTCGAGCCCCACGTCGGGCTCTGTGCTGACAGCTCAGAGCCTGGAGCCTACTTTCGATCCTGTGTCTCCCTCTCTCTCTGCCCCTCCCCACTCTCACTTTGTCTCACTCTGTCTCTCAAAAATAAATAAATATTTTTCAAAAATAAATAAATAAAATAAAATGGACTTTTAACTTGGATCAGACAGCAGATTGCTGCTCACCTTAAAAGTACATGTATATACTATGTAAAGATTAGTATTCTATAAATTTTGCTTAAACTTTTTCATTAACACTTCTCATGACCATGTCCTTTGTGTTTATGATGATGTTTTCAGGGATGTTGGTAAACTTCAGAGCCATCCTGCCTTGGCTTTCATGACCGCAGTACTTAATACCTCAGTAAGGCTACATGGCTTTGCAGCATAATGAATTTAGGGGAACCATTGCTGCCCGGGATTATATACAATAGCAAATAGTACCTGTAGCTATGCATTATGTGCAAGATAAGTTTTTTTTTTTAATAAACCAGGGCATCTCTCTCCTACCTTGGGGCCCGTGGAGAAATCACACAGCCTTGGTACATAAAATTGTTATCTTCCTTGTAACTGCCTAGCTAAAATTGTTATTTTTTAAAAATTTTTCTTAAATTCTCCCTTAATTTACTACAGTTTATTCACACATAAAAAGGTAGCACCTTGGTTTACTTTAAATAATCTTTTAAAGAGGAAAGAACTGATATTTAGGGTATATTAACACATATGTGAGAGTACCAGACTTGGGCACACAGCATAACTCACTTCAAGGCTTGAGGCATTGCACAACGCATGCATTGAGCAATATCTCTGGTCTTCCAAACTGTTTTAGCAGTGGAAGAAGAAGAACGAGTGACAGGCAACATGGACGGTGCCTCTCACGTTCATTTTTTCAGATTGAGTATGGAGTATGGGCAATCAGGATTCTGTTTGTTTGGCTGCCAAATCAGTAGGAGATCAGTAGGAGATCTAAGGTTGGCTTTCAGCATTTGCTCTGTACAAGTACAGGGAGTGGTCAGACACATTTTTCTCAGGCCTTATATAAGAGAAAGGGCAGTGAAATGTCCAGACAGCTGGTAGTCTGTTAGTCAACAGCTGGCCCGTCCTCCTGCCCGGTGCATTCCATCTCATTAGGAATGAGCCTCCATGCGCAGCCTCTCTCCTGGCCCCAATATCCTCATCTCTTACTCTTGTGTTACTTTCCAGAACGAAGAAACACTGGGACTCCCCCTTAAAAGGATGTATACGTGCAGTATAAACATATTTGATAGTATATTTAAATATATATAAATAAATATGTGTGTACTGCATACACACATAGGTATTTCCATATAGTAATCAGGCTGGAGGTTTCAAGTTTGAAGATCAAATATGAATATGTATATATATATATGTGTGTGTGTGTCTGTGTGTGTGTGTGTAAACACAGAAGTGCATAATATATGCACATACATTATAATGTATATATATAAGGTATAATATATATCTTATATATACATATATACATAATTGCACTGTATTTATGTACATGTATGCACACAATATACATGTATTGTAATATATATTCAGACTGTGTATGTATGTATATACGTGTGTATACCTATGTAAGTGTGTATATGTGTATATATGTATGTGTGCATATATGTATATAAATGTGTGTATGTGTATAAATATATTTATAATTATACATATAATGCCCCTCCAACATATCAACAGGTGGGCAGAGGGAACAGCCATTGTAGCATCAACCATTCCTTAAAGCTGAGGCAAGAATTGCCCATTGTGCATTTTGAGAAAAATCTTTGCCATACCTCCAATCAACTTGATCACCAGCTTTTCTACCATTTGTAAGAGTGAAGTTATGTGGTTAATGTGTATTTGCATTTTTCATTAAGTACTAGCACATGTACAATAATGTCCCTACTAAGGGACTATATTTCATGAATCTGCCTTTTGTCCCAAACCAAAGTGCTTTAAATACGGAAATTTCATAGAATTTTTCAATATGTGCTATGACATGTCTCCCCTCCCATAACATATTTAACAGTTTCCCTTGGTTTTATGAATAATTCGAAGAAAATAAGACTAAAACTGATGAATTTTCATATGCAAAGTTGTACACCCAAAGTATAGCTTTTTATCTATTTTTCCTTTTCTATAATCTCATGTAAAAGTTTCTCTGCCTTCTCTTTTTTCGTAAATAGCATGTATGTATGTATGTATGTATGTATTTTAATTTTTTTAATTCCCATGCAGTGTTATTTTAGTTTCAGGTGAACAATACAGTGATTCAGCAATTCTATACATTATAGATGCTCATCATGATAAGTACACTCTTTAATACCTATCACTTATTACACCTAAATAGTTTTTTGTTTTATTTTATTTTGTTTGCTTTTTGTTTTTGCTAATTCCCTGTTTCTCTTACTATTTACATACAATAATTTCTTTTCTGTTTTTCAAATGTCAGTTCTCTTATCTTTTGTCTTGACTAATTACATTGGCAAATACATTCAGAACACTCTTAAAGGACAGTGAGGATATAGTCTTCTCTCTGATTTCAACTGACGTGATTATTGCAAATCCCCATTATGCGTGATATTGGCTTTTGGTCTGAAGTATAAAGTTTTCATAAAGCTAGAGAAGTAACTTATTTTCTATTGTACTATGATTGCAATTATATTTTTCAGTATCTATTAGGACAATCCAGTGATTTTTGTTGTTGGAAAACTTAATATAATGAGTTGCATAAATAGTTTCTAATATTTAATTATCTAATATGTAGATAAAATGTACCAGTGATTTATTTAGAATAAATATTACAATATTCATGAATGAAGTTGATCATTAATTTCACTAGTTTATATTTTTGCTACTTTTTTATGGCTTAATATCAGTGTTTTAATATCTTCAACAAATATGTGTGCTAGGTATAGTACCTTAAATATGTTTATATCCTCAGTCTGTTCATTATTTGGATAAGTTTAACCAAGGAAATGACATAGTCTGATGTACATTTTTAAAAAATCACTATTTATAGTTGGGAGGATGGCTTACAGAAATGTTGCAATTATATGTGGAAGGCTATTTACCCATGTCTCAATGCTGAGGTTTCAGACACTTTGTATCTCAAGAAGACTATCTTACCAGTGTCTGCAAGAAAAGGGATAGGTTCAAAAGAAAGACAAATTTCACTATCAGATAGGTGTCCTAAGAAATGTTCATGAATCACTTGAGAACAGAAGTAGAGTTTTGTGTAAGATTGGTCTAGCATACATACAGAGGGACTGGTATAGATCTGTGCTAGTCTCTGGAGACTCCTAGAAATCTGGTACTGACATTCAGCCAAGATAAAAACAAGACAGACTCTCTTGCAATTGATAATGTTTTCTTTAAATTTTGAAATTACCCTGTACATAAATAATACAGCATGTAGTTCAATATTCTTATTTGTACAATGAAAATAATAACCAAAACTTACTTCAAATAATTTTTATAAGTATTATATGAGTTAATTATATGTAAAGCATTTAGTGTCTGTCACATATAATTGCTATGTAATATTAACATTAACTGTTTCAGATATTGAAATCTGCTTTTAGCACAATAATAAAAGTAGAGTTCTTTCTCTGATACATGAGTAAGTTAATGAGCACCATGACCCCAAACCTTAAAAGTAAAAGAAGAAAAAAAAGATCACCATCTAAGAGTTACTTCTAATTCATCAAAAATGCATTCCATTAAGTCATACAAGAAAAGAGATGGCCCTGGGCTTACTTGCTATATGACTGACAGTATTATAATATGGAAAAAAAAAATCGAATCAGAATGTGAGTCCTCAGCAAAGGAAGCATGAAACAAGATGAGAGAAGAATATATTTGCAGAATTTCTTAAAAACTGTCAAAAAGAAAGTGCTCCCACTAGGAAACCAGTGTCTGGTCTGATGGCTATTATTTTAGAAGATATCAGATTATCTATTAGATTTAGCAAGCTGGCTTCCCTTACTTTGCTATTGTGTCTGTCCATCAGGTATTAGGTCTCAATTGACGTTACACGTGCCCAAACAAGCTTAAAGAGAGACAGTATGTCAGACAATCATTACATCACTTATTGTAAAATAATTACTTATATTTTTATTTGATATATATATATCTGCATTCATGAAGAGGATATGAGAATATGAGCAAATCATACCCCCTTATTTACTTGACCATTTATTATTGTAAATAACGATTACAGATCTTGTATTTCTATCTTTCTTTTTTCCACTGATTGGATTCATTAAAAATCTTTAAGGAGGGATGGCTTGATAAGCGGATTTTGTGGTTGTCATGACCGAGAACTGAGGGCAACAGTCTACAACTAAGGTAATTTAATGTATTGCCATATTAACCACTTAGATTTTACCGAACAACAGTCAATGTCATAGTATTTTGTCTATTTTCAACCTGTTGCAAACAGAAATGCAAAATTATGCTAGTAGATTGGGAACAAAGAGAACTCCAAGACAGTTTAGTCTATAATCAGCAAAAGACCTTACGAATATATTATAGAAATATTATTTGAATAGAGGAATAAGGAACACCCTGATAATGCTTTAAGTGGAAAATGACTATTATATAGAATGACAGATTAATTGGGTAGCACAGAGAGAAAAGCAGAAAAGAGAAATTAGGAGGCAATAGATAAAGTATAAATAATCAAAATTTGACTAATGCTTTGAACTCAGCTAGAAATAATGCAAACAGGGGCGCCTGGGTGGCCCAGTCGGTTAAGCGTCCGACTTCAGCCAGGTCACGATTTCACGGTCCGTGAGTTCGAGCCCCGCGTCAGGCTCTGGGCTGATGGCTCGGAGCCTGGAGCCTGTTTCCGATTCTGTGTCTCCCTCTCTCTCTGCCCCTCCCCCGTTCATGCTCTGTCTCTCTCTGTCCCAAAAAAATAAATAAACGTTGAAAAAAATTAAAAAAAAAAAAAAAAAAGAAATAATGCAAACAAAACTGGATGCATATTCTATGACTGCTTTCCATAACCCTTCCTCCCTCCAAATACACCTAAGAAATACTGCATCTGAAAAAAACCCTCAAATTCATACATATTAACGAAAGGAAAGAAGTAATTACTAATAAGCCCTCAATAAGTGGGTGGAGAAAAAGTTATTTATAAATTATTTGACAGCAGCATTGTAATTCAGTAGGTATGTTTTCAGGTACATGATGTCTTTTAATAACAAAATGATGTTTGGCAAGTTAAAATACCTACTTGTCTTTTTTTTTAAAGTATTTCTCAGGCCAATGGATTATTCTATTCCATATAAATGCAATAATAATACAGTTATTTAATTATTCAATAGTATATAATTCTTATTTTTTAATTTGATAACATTCAAAATTTGCTAAACTTCTGACTTCAGGCTTATTTTCAAGCCTATTAGAACAGATTCAAAACAGTAACTTTCATGCATATTATCTAAGAGCTTTAAAAAGTAGTGTTTTGAACTTTTATACTACTGTTACCAGGCAAAATATAACTTCAAAAATGTGTGTATGTCATTGGTTTTCACTTTAAATAACAATAACACATAAAGAAATGTATCATAAAAAGCTCCTAACAATGGTTACATTTTAATGTTTTGTTGTATTTTAAAGAGATGCAAAGATTTGAGAAAAAATGCTCTCAAAGCATACTCTCTGAAGAAAAGCTGTGAAAGACCTCAAAAAGTATTTACATTTGATAGTATGGAACAGGCCACTCTGAAGCCTTCCACAACAGCCTATCATCTGCTTGGCCTTTTCTGAGGAGATTGAATCCAGGCAGGAAAATACACATTTGACACCTACAAAAATAAATATTAGATGTTTTGTTCTTTTGCCACTACTAAGCACAGTATTAAACATGCTCATTCTTATTGCTAAATTACTATAATTACTAGACATGTTCCAAAATTAATACTATAATATTAAATATGATTTACAAATTTAAAAAAGACTCACTGAAAAATGTAATATTGCATAATGCCAAAAACCCTCTCTTGCATTATGATAGATGAGCATTGCTGCAGTTAACTTCTTATGAACTTCTAATTATAGCTAAAAATAATAAAGGACAAAAAGTTTACGTTGCCATGATATTTTGATTTTTAGTGGAAAAAAAAAAAAACCCTAAAGATATCAAATGACTGAATACGTATACTTGAAATAAATTCAATGTATAGTTGAAACATTACATGGAAATTGACTTCTAAAAATACATTCACTATTAAATTTCTAAAAGAAATGTTTTCTTTGGTACCTGCTACCAGCCATATAACCAGAATAACGGGGAATGAAGCTGTCTTTATTCACAGACAGCATGATTTGCTATGGAGAAAACTTCAAAGCATCTATGAAAAGCTATTAGACCTAATATATGACTTTTTTAAACTTCACACTATGCCAGGTCAGTCTACAAAAATCAATTGTATATCTATACATCAGCAATTAGAATTTGCATTAAAGTGCGCTTAGATTAGCCCTCAAATATTAAATGATTTGGTATAAATCTGAAAAAAAATACATTCAAGACTTGCATGATGAAAACAACAAAATGCTGCTAAAGAAATCTATGAAGACTAAATCAAATATAATGATAATATTTTGCTGGTTAATGAAGAAACTACATATAGCTATTAGTTTGTATGAGATAGACCTGTAGATTTAATGTGATTCCAAACAAACTCCCAGGTGGATTCTTTTGTACCAATTAACAAGCTTGTTTTAAATTTGTGCTATAGGGTTTATGAGGTTGTGTATATGTGTGTGTGTGTGTGTGTGTGTGTGTGTGTGTGTGTGTGTGTGTATGTGTTTATTTTCAAAAATACCATATATCATACATGATATATATGATATATTCCAGCATTTCTAGTTACTTTTAGAAGGAGTAGCCAACTAACAACCACTATAAATAGTAAGAGAAGATAAAAGTGAACTTCTGAAAATTGTAATAGTCCTCAGATTTTCCTTTTTAATAAACAAAGAAGCAGCTTTTAGGAAAATAAAATGATTAATTTAGATTTATATATTTCTTTTTTTTTGATAACAGGTATGCAGATATCCCCGAATCCCTCTCTTAACACACTGTTTTTGTTCACCTGGTGCATTTTCTTCTTCAAATCTTTCATGTATATTATACATTTTTCAAAAGATCTAAGTATATTTAGTAAGTACAGTAAAGACTTTACGAAGCTAAATCAAAGTGATGAAATTGCTTGAGATTGATAGTATAATGCACATATAGATATGACACGCAGATTGTTCCTAAAATCTATTTTTAACATAAAAATTTAAAGATAGACAACCAATATTGATGTTCTTTAATTTTTTTCACAATAAAACACAAAAATATAAAATGCAGGGGTGCCTGGATAGATCACTCGGTTAAGCGTGCGACTTCACTCAGGTCATGATCTCACAGATCCCGGGTTCAAGCTCTGCATCAGACTCTGTGCTGACAGATCAGAGCCTGGAGTCTGCTTCATATTCTGTGTCTCCCTCTCTCTCTGCCCCTCCCCAGCTCGTGGTCTCAGTCTCTCTCTCCCTCCCTCTCTCTCTCTCTCTCTCTCTCTCTCTCTCTCTCAAAAATGAATAAACATTAAAGTTGTAAAGAAATATAAATTGCAATTTATCTTGTTAAAATAATGTGCTTTTTAAATTTTAGATTCTTTTTTTACAGAAGTTTTATATAAAGGGATACTCATACTCACACTGCATCGTCACCATTTGTCATCCCCAGAAGAATCTTCTTTTAAGTATTTTATTTACTAACTTGAGTATTTACTACCATCTTTCTGAGTAACAGTATCATAGAGCTACTTATTATTTTTTCAGTTTTAGGCATTATTTTTTTTTCATTATTGACTCTAAGGAGGTTGCAGAAATTCCTTAGATTCATCTTACCAATACATTTATGATATAATTTTTAATTAAATAAAAATTCTGAGTATACTTAATGTAACTTTGTAAATATCACTGATAATACAGCCATGTAGTGCACTATTATAACATTTCATTTTTTATACATCTCTTTGGTTTCCCTCATAATTATAACTCTATTCTTTTTTTTTTTTTTTTAATTTTTTTTTCAACGTTTTTTATTTATTTTTGGGACAGAGAGAGACAGAGCATGAACGGGGGAGGGGCAGAGAGAGAGGGAGACACAGAATCGGAAACAGGCTCCAGGCTCCGAGCCATCAGCCCAGAGCCTGACGCGGGGCTCGAACTCACGGACCGCGAGATCGTGACCTGGCTGAAGTCGGACGCTTAACCGACTGCGCCACCCAGGCGCCCCTATAACTCTATTCTTGATTAGTTTATAGCATTTCTGCTTTATATTTTTGAATTTTTTTTGAATTAATGGAAATTTCCCTCAATCTTTTCTCCTTAATTTCTCCTATACCTGTGTGGTTCCATCACACGAAACAAGTGTGCAACATCCAGCAACACTAGCTACTGAAATGGTCCCCAAATCATCTAATAGTGTGTTATATGTTTCCCACAATAAAATATTATTCTACATATAATACCTCCACTCAGAGAGAAGTATGATGTAAAATGGAAAGTTAAATATATCATTGGAGACATGGATGGAAATAAATGGTATGAAATTGAAATTGTTATATGTGTTTAACATGCAAGCAGCAACTCATTGTTCAAAGTAGATTATTTGGACACAAATTTGCATAAATTGGAAGGACCTACAGGACAAAGGAATTGGTTCATACAAGTTGAGTGTTGCAGAATTTATATCACACACACACACACACACACATATGCACACATGCACACATACACCCCTAATTAACACTGGAGTGGAAAGTACCCCAGTTCATATTAAGGAACACAGATAGAGGTATTTTTAATATGTGCATACTTTACATAATGGTGATAATTGAGGCAATGTTACTGACAGATCACATATGAATGATCTGAATGAGCAAAAAATAGCTGAGGAGAGAAGGTTTGAATACTTATATTTAGCATGTGACATAATAAATTAAAGACTAAGAAGCTATTTAAAAAGTAATATTACACAGAGAAACAAGATAGGCAAATTCATGAATCAAAGGAAATAGAATCTATAAATAATTGATTTAATCATTATATTGAAGCAATGCCCTTTCATGATATAAAAAATACTACAACTTTATTTTTTATTTCTTGCTCTTCATTTTAACATTGATTCTTTTCTTAAAAAAAAGGGGCAAATCAATGACTTTTCTGTTCACACATCCAAAGTGCTACTGCCATTTCAGGTCTCAAAAAGAATCTCATTTTAAATATCCAGTTGCCTAACAATAAGGAAAGATGTGAGAGATAACTTTTTTTTCCCCTAGCTTTAGTATCTGAACCAAAAGAATGGTCATGATCCATATCATCTCATTTTTCCTCAAATCTCCCTCACATGCTAGTTACTGTGTCTGACCCCTTTAGCATGGGGCCCAATGTGAGAACTGATCAAGAACTAAGGGCTTACTCTTAAAATACATGATGCTGTGTACTCTTGCTGACTCCATGTTTCACATTTGTGTGGAGACATCACTGTTTACCATGCTGGGCACTTGTGGCTAAGAAATGATGTGGGTGAATGAACCATGTAGGCTTCCACTCCTCCCTACTCCCAGAGTTCCTGCAGTTTACTCTGAAGACTAGTAGATATTTGATTCTTTTGCTTCGAGGTGGTCTTCTTGAGCAGAACTTAACATGACTCTTGTCAGCTCTCTCTTGTTACGATCCACTCCTGTTCAAAGGAAATAGTCATCGTATCCTTGACTTATAGGCAAACACGGTAGCATCTCACCTTGACTGGACCTCCCAAGAATCTCACAGTCTATTCAGTGTTGTTTTCCAGATTTTCTGGGGTTAGGGGTCAGACGTCAAACTCCAAAAGACAAATAAATTCTCTATGACCAACACCTCCTCCGAACTTAGGCTGGAGAATTAAGTGCAGCGAGTTCACAACTCCCCCATACATAGTAGATTTAACACACAGCTTGCTCTAAAGAAATCCTCCACAGGAATTTCTCTTTCTTGCTCTGCAATGGGTGAACCCCTTTTAGTCACATGTTACACAGAAAGTCATAAAAGCCCTAAGACCAGTGATTTGATGTGGATGTGAACATCTGCTTTTCTGTCTGGCAACACACATTTGTATCAATCATCATAAGTTATCAACTCTAACTTCCAATTTCATAGTCTCCTAACTGTCAACATGGTCAAATTCTAAAAACAGGCTATGAAATATAAGGACACAGGAAAGGTCACTGGATATAAAAAAGTCATAAATCCATTGACAGAAGTTGAGTGTAATGGACTTAGACTCTAGTCATATATTAGTTTACTAACATATTCTTACTCTATTCCTTAATAAAATAGTATAACAGAAATCACTTATTGGGAATTTAATAACCACTTGCTATGTCAGAGAGTTATTTTAAATGAATTTAGAAATTTAAACAATTTATAGCATACTTTCGCCATGTAAATTAAAAACACCTTTGCTGGGGCGCCTGGGTGGCTCAGTCGGTTGAGCGGCTGACTTCGGCTCAGGTCATGATCTCGCGGTCCGTCCGTGAGTTCGAGCCCCGCGTCGGGCTCTGTGCTGACAGCTCAGAGCCTGGAGCCTGTTTCAGATTCTGTGTCTCCCTCTCTCTGACCCTCCCCCGTTCATGGTCTGTCTCTCTCTGTCTCAAAAATAAATAAACGTTAAAAAAAAAATTAAAATAAAATAAAAACACCTTTGCTGCAAAAACAGGACTTCTTAAAGATATATGCATTTTATTTATTTATTTTTAATTTTTTAGTGTTTTTATTTATTTTGAGAGAGAGAGAGACAATGTGCATGAGCAGGGGAGGGGCAGAGAGAGAGGGAAAGAGAGACTCCCAAGCAGGGGGTGGGGTAGGGGCAGACAGAGAGGGAGAGAGGATCCCAAGCAGGCTTCACACTGTCAGCTTGGAGCCTGATGTGGGGCTCTACAGGGCTCAAACTCACAAACTCATCTCATGACCTGAGCGGAAATCAAGAGTCAGAAGCTTAACCAACTGAGCCACCCAGGCGTCCCAATATATATGCATTTTAATTCTACATAGTAAACATACTTTATGAGTTCCTATGAGGCTGGAGAGTCGAAGTTGGTGTGAGGGATGAAGGAGAAAGAGAAACAAGTAAAAACGGAGCATCATAAAGAGAGAAACTGGCAACTCGTGCATGTTTACCACAGGTGTTGAACCTGAGGTTTAATACACACACACACACACACACACACACACACACACGCACGCACACGCACACAAGCACAGACACTTCTACTTGACTGGTTTTACTGACTGTCCTTGGCAACACAAAGAGAAGTTAGGGGCTAGAGATGAACTTGCTCAAGAAATGCTGCTAACAGCATCTTTCAGCCCAGAACATGGATCAGAACATCACTTTACTTATTTCAGCTCCTTTTCCCCTTGGCCCAAACACTCCGTCCCACCCCCAGACACAAAGAAATAGAGATGTTGCTGGAGGTACAACTGCTAGGTATGTTGAGTCCGCCTGCATATTATCTTTACAGCTTGTGTAAGTACTCTGATTTTTAGCCAAACTTGCCTAGTGCAGCCACGCCAAGACAGTTTATATATTAAAAGGTGGGAAGTAACCTCTGGTCAAATATTTCTCAGAAGAGCTCACAAACAGTTTTAAAACCACCTTTCTTTGTTTACACCTAGAACTGGCACTGGAGCCGACCCTGACAACTAGCCTGGCAATACAGATACTATCAAGTGTGGTGTTGCTTATTATTGCAGGGGGTGCTGATTCTCTGATTTCACTTACTGTTCTGAGCCTGTCCATCTCAGAAAGATTTTGTCAGGCAGATTTCTCACACCATGCCTAGAGTGGAACATCAAGAAGAGGTGAGGGGTGAAGTGGGAGAAGGCTGGATCCTAATGAAGGAAATTCTTCCAACAGAGACACAAATCCCCTTTGGCATTACAGGAGGCTCATGCTCTTCTGAGCACCAGAACTCTTCCAAAAGTTATAGTTAAGATGGGACAGGATGGTAGACTTGCCCTCATATTTAGATGACATTCTAGGAAACACAAATAAATATAAGGTTTAGGGTTGATAATTCAAAGGGATCTGGGTAGAGTGAAATTGCAGTGCAAAAGAAAGGAAAAAAAAAAACAACACATTAACCTGATCTTTACGGGCAAGAAGACAGATTTTAAAATTGTGATTTATTAGAATATATTGTGAGAGAGAAGTTTTCCATGCTGACTTCACACAGAGTTTGATCCTACTCTCCTACATAATAAAGGGCTTTAGAATATTTGAACTCTATAATCTCCCTCCTTACTTATACATTGTTGTCAGATCTAGAAAATATTATTTATATATGCAATATTTTACAGATTTTCTAGGCATTAGTATTATTGTTTTTAAACTTTTTAATATATTCTAAAAATCACTATCTACTTTCTCTTTTCTTTTTTTTTTATTTTGCTTTTCCAGCAAATAGCTTAAGTATTATCTAAAATAGTAGTTCTTAGAGTATATTAAGGTCAGCAGAATTTTCAAAACAGAGACTATGTTAAAAATAGTGGTTTTTTGTTCTAGTTTGATTTGGTTGGAAATGTAAATGTTTAAATTTATTTCTTTTTAAGTTGTGGAAATAGGTTGAGAAACTCTCTTATACTTTTTATCAAGACTAAAGGATTATTTACCTTTGCCCAAGTTACTTTATTGTTCTCTCTCTCCCAATGTGTGTAGGCTTGTGTGTTTTCATATATGTAGCCTCCGTGAATCTATTTACCTGGAATTTTGCCTTCTCAGAAGCTATAGTGACAATTTCTTATTATTCTCTCAGTTCTTCAATGGTTTGATATGGTGTATTTAATTTTTTTTTCAGTTGGAAGTTGGGTGCAAACAATTTTGCTTACATTACTAAAAGTATAATTTTATAAACGTATTCTTTATTTTCTTTTCAATAGTAATAAAACCATTTACAAACATCTGTGTATAGGTGAATATAAATAATACTGCTATCCAAATGACATGTAAGAGGACAAGTAGCACCGTTATATTGGTTGAGAAGAGTAATTATGTGAGCTCCATAACACAGGGACAGATAATATTTGAAATAGAAAGAAAAAAAGCAACATATATGATAAAAGTATAAAATGCTAAGACAACGAACAAATTAATTCTCTGAATTATTTGAAAAACAAGTGTATACTTTTCCTCTTCACATTTTACAGTAAATTTAATTACAGTGAGTTTTCTTTCTATGTCTTTCTCACAACTAAAGTGTTAGTCCAAAAAGCTGTTAGAAAATTAGTCATAGGTGCTCCCGGGTGGCTCAGTTGGTTAAGTGTCAGACTCTTGATTTCGGCTCAGGTCATGATCTCACAGTTTGGGAGTTAGAGTCCCGCATTGGGCTATGCACTGACAGTGTGGAAGCTGCTTGGGATCCTCTCTCTCCTTCTCTCTCTGCCCCTCCCTGGTGCTCAATTGCTCTCTCTCTCTCTCTCTCTCTCTCTCTCTCTTTCTCTCTCTCTCTAAGTAATTAAACAAAATGAAAATTAGTCATAAAATTTCACTTTATTTAAAAATTTAAGTTTATTCTCAATATACTAGTTGATTATTGCTCTTAATAGCTAATGTAGTATTTATTTAATTTCACTTAAGATCAAAAGTAAGACAGAAGAAAACACTTTCTGGTTCAAGAATTTTCCAAGAAGCACAGACTCCTCAATTATATGGACATTGTAGACTGACTCAGTTCTCATTTCCTGTTTTAAAAATGTTTTCAAATATCACAAATGTATTTAAATACACATTACTTATATTTTCTCAAAAGCCCCATTTGATCTTATTATGTAATTATTTTTGTAAGGTAGAAACCAATAATAATGACTTAACATGGCCAGATTCTTTAATAGCAGTTTTTTTTTCTTACAAATTGACTCAAGATGTGACTCCCGATTAATTCCTGCAGTCCTCAAAAAATTAGAAGTACTTTCTAGTGTGAAAGGAGAGCTTAGTTACCCACAGTTCATTAATGCCCCTAATGTTGTTGCTTTTTTCACCAAATGTTGAATCTTACATTAATTTGGTATAGTTTAAATGCTCCCTATGTGAATTAACTTTGTTAACCTCACATTTAATTTTTCCGTAGCAAGAGTTTCCATTTAATGGCATTGTGGATGGATAAACACTGTGATATATTTTCTGAGAGTCATTTTTTAATGTTTATTTACTTTTAAGAGAGAGAGAGAGAGAGAGACAGAATGCAAGTGGGTTAGGGGCAGAGAGAGAGGGAGACACAGGTCCGAAGCAGGCTCCAGGCTGTGAGCTGTCGGCACAGAGCCCTATGCGGGGCTCGAACTCATGAGCTGTGAGATCATGACCTGAGCCGAAGTCAGCCGCTCAACTGACTACCCCTAAGAGTCATTTTTAACAGCATAATGGAGCCATGTCTAGAAAGTGTCAGCATGCTCTATTTTCCATTTTGTACTTACTTAGAACTCCATTTTTTAAACTAGGTGAGTTCATAACATTCTATATATTAAAACAATCATTATTTGGTTCACTCTAGATTTGAGAATGTAATTGGTGTAATATAGAGCCAATTTGTTTTCTTTCTTATCGTTCTGAATAAGATAATTGTTAGATGAATTTAGTAACTTCCCTTCCCAGAGTTCTTCTATTCCTGCCAAGGCATCAGTTGTGCTAACGTTGTTTACACACTCAGAACCTGAGCTCCAGGAACCCAATCACTTCATGTTCCCCCTTTGCCACAGTTTTTGTTCAGTGGTGGGCATGTGATATGAGTCAAACAATTACTCTGAAACTCAGGATTTATTCTGTGTATGCTAAGAGAAAGATTCTCTCATTCTGTCAAACATGAAGGAGGAAGTGTGTACTTCTGTGAGGTGTTAGCAGAATATTGGCATCATGAATTCTTAGCTATAGCAGTAATTAAGATGCAGAGATAAGAAAAGGGAAAAAATGTTTCTTCTTCATAATAATTGATTTAATGAACAAAAGTACCCTAAAGCCATACTTGAACCTAACTCTTAACTGCATAATACATATCAACCATATTTTTATTAAGATACACCCAAAAATAAATATATGACACAATCAATTACCTCCTATGGAAACACTATTCAGGTGAAGAAACAGAATGTCATCAGCACCTTTGAAAGTTATCGATACTGCTGTCGACTTCTATCCTTTACTTTCTATACAGAAGCAAGCAATATATTGGATTTTCATAAGTTACTGGTTTTGCCTGTTTCAAAATTGTAAATGCCTAAATTAATATACTCTGCATTCATTTGTGTTTAGCTTCTTTCTCTTAAAATTACTCTTATAAGGGGTGCCTGGGTGGCTCAGTCAGTTTAGCATCTGAGTTCAGCTCAGGTTGATCTCAGAGTTTGTGAGTTCAAGCCCTGCATCGGGCTCTCTGCTGTCAACATGGAGCATACTTCGGATCCTCTGTCCCCCTCTCTCTCCACTCCTTCATTTCTCTCTCAAAAATAAATTAACATTAAAAAAATTAAAAATAAAATTATGCTTATAAGAGTTATTCATATGTAGCAGAAATTAATTTATTTTTATTGCCATAGAGTATTGCATTTATGGCTGTAATAAACTGATGTATTCATTCTACTGTCCATCTCTTGGTGACTTTTTACTACTAAATACATTACATATGTACTACCACCTAATGGTTTTGTGTGTCTATTTTTTCATTCTCTTAAATTTTTTCATGAAGAAAATGGTTCATAATTAGGAGGTGTCTAATTTATCACTTTTTTTTAATAGTTAGTCTTTCTAGTTTAAGTAAACTTTTGCTATTCTGAGGTCCTGAAGATAATATCCAAAAATCATCTTTAAAAAGTTTCTTTTTTTTTTACTTTTCTTATTTAGTTCTCTGTCTTGCTAAAATATTTTTTTCATATAATGTAATGTAGGAGTCATTGTCGTTTGTTTTTTCCCATATGGATATCCCATTGATTTGGCAACTTTCACTGAAAAGCTTCTTTTTTTTTTTTGTCTTTCTTTTTCTTTTTTTGTTCTTTTTTTTTTAATTTGTTCTCCACCTTTCTTATACATTTGATGTCTTCATGTGCATAAGTCTGTTTGGATTCTATTTTATTCCATCATTATTTAACCTGTTTTGGAGCCAATGTGACACTACATTAACTTTAACAACCATAACTTTACTATTTTAATTTTTTTATTATTTTTTTAAATCATTATGTTTATTTATTTTGAGAGAGGGAGAGAGAGACAAAGTGCAAGAGGGGGAAGGGTAGAGAGAGAGGGAAACACAGAAGCAGGCTCCAGTCTCTGAACTATCAACAAAGAGCCTGACATGGGGCTCAAACCCACAAACCATGAGATCATGATCTGAGCTGAAGTTGGGCGCTTAACCGACTGAGACACCCATGTGTCCCAACAACCATAACTTTATAATAAATCTCAATATCAGTAGTGTAAACTTCCCAAAATTTCTTCTTTTTTGAATACATTGATAAATTTATAAATTCAACAAAATTTTGTTGGTTTTTTTCCCATTCCTATACTTTATTAATCAAGTACTAGAATCTCTCGCAACTTGCTGTCTCAGTAAAGTAGATGATCCTGTTCAATTTCAGCACAGTTGCATTTCTGGGTAGGCACTGGACCTTTAGCATGAGTGTGGGGCAGTCACCTCTTCTCCTTAAGATTTCAAATTATTGCTATAGTTTGTAATAAAAAAATAATTTCCAGAGTTTGTGATAAAAAAAAATCTGTATTGCATTAACATCTGGTTTCTCTTAACTGATTCTGTATTGAGAAATAAACCTCACATTCTTATAATGTGTCAGAGCTGGGAAACAAATACCAAAGTACAGAGTTAACACTTGGAAACATGTGAACAAATGTTTCTGTGCCCGCTTCAGGCCAAGGCACTTAAGAAAGAGGTTTTCTTTCCTTCTACTTTCTTTTCCTCTCCACTGGCTAGACACAGGACAACAAGTCCAAAGGAATTCTGGAGCCAATGTCTGGCAGAAACACCTACCCCAAAACCACCCAGGAACACCTACCCCAAAAACAAATGCCAGGTAACTTTTAGTGCCTATAAAATCTATTTTATACATATTTTTTAATTTTTTTTTCCATTTCTTTTTTCATTTCACAGTCAGTGCCAAAGAGAATTCTAGTGATCCATTGATGGTTGGGGGAAGTGAAGAGAAAAGGTTATATAAGGAGTTAATTCAAATTTATGGAGGAAGCAGTATTTGCAGTGGCAGAGTTTTGGGGTTTCCTGTTAGTTTCCCACTACGCTTGGGTCCTGAGTTTTGTCTGGTAGCCCCCAAGACTTGAGACATTATGAAGAACTATTCATGAGTTCACTAAATTTGACAAATGCTTTCAAGGTGAACATCAGCCTCACAGTTTATTTTATATTTCTGAATGATAGCTTTCATTTAAAAAAATTTTTTTTTTTCAACGTTTATTTATTTTTGGGATAGAGAGAGACAGAGCATGAACGGGGGAGGGGCAGAGAGAGAGGGAGACACAGAATCGGAAACAGGCTCCAGGCTCTGAGCCATCAGCCCAGAGCCTGACGCGGGGCTCGAACTCACGGAGTGCGAGATCGTGACCTGGCTGAAGTCGGACGCTTAACCGACTGCACCACCCAGGCGCCCCGATAGCTTTCATTTAAATTTTAGCCTTGGTATTCCTTACTTTTTTTTTTTTTTTTTGCCAATTCATAGATGAACTTAAAAACTTCTTTCTTAACATTTGATGTTGGATTTTCATCTGCTTTAAACAGCAATGTGGACCATAGTGCTATAAATAGAGATACTATGTCTAATATAGTATACAGATTTTTATGCAGATTATATCTTATCATTTATCTGTTTAATCTACATAGCATCTAGTGACACAAATATAAATTTTGCTAATGTTTTATTTATATTTAAAAAACCTTAATTTGGGGGTGCCTGAGTGGCTCAGTAGGTCAAGTGTCCAACTCTTGATTTTGGCTCAGGTCATGATATCACGTTTGTGAAGTCAATCCCCATATTGGGATTTTCTGTCTCTTCCTCTCTCTATGCCCCTCCTCTGCATGGTTGCTGTCTCTTTCTCTCTCAAAATAAATAAATAAACTTTAAAAAAACAATTTTAAAAATTAAAAATAAAATAAAATAAAATAAGTTAATATCACTACCTAATGGCCATGTATTACAGCAGTGTACTAGACTCTGGAATACAACATAACTGTCCTCATGAAGTGTCAATCTAGTGAGAAACACCCACCTTCTGTGCAAGAAAATGTAATAAAAGAAATATTAGTTCATATATATTTTAGATAGTGATTTTGCTAATGTATCAACTATTTAAAAATTCTGCCTTCTCTCAGGAAATATTTAAATGTATCCTATATAATATATAAGGTACAAGATAAAAATACACAAAAATAAGCATAGTAAAAATTCTGATAAAATAAATCCTGTATGTTTAATATGGTATATCAGGGTCTACTCTGTCCAACTTTGAAACAATATACCCTTGACTGCTCTAGTATCTTCCTCCCCTGATAATCTTTATGTGGATCTTGGTACCAAATATGTTCTTGCCAAACACAGAGCCTTTGCACATACTTTCTCCACCACCTGCAGTCTTTCCACTCAAGTCTTCACATGGCTCATTACATACTTTCTACTCAGACAACATGTCCCCAGAGAGGTCTTTCAAACCATTCTCATTTAGGCAGGTATTTTTCTCCATTATAATTTATCATCCTAACCTAAATAGTATTTAAGAGTAACTTTAACTATAGTATACACTTTCATTGTTTAATTTTTATATGTCTCCTTCAGAGAAGCGTTTTACTGTTTATCTCCATAATACCATTCGCTAGTGATTAGCACAAAGGTGCTCAATAAATACTTGTTACAATGAGTGTTGAATGTAACACTACCTTATGTTTGCAAAATGACCAACTTCTTGATACCTAACAGGAGGGACAGACAAGTACCTATAAAATGGAAATCTGTATGCAAAGTATAAGGAAAAAGTTTAAATAAGTATTATAAATACCCCAAAACAGAAGATAATTATTTTGCCAAAATACAAAAAGAGATAATACCAGAGGCTTTAAAAATTATTTCTAGTTTTTTCTCTTTTTTTCTTTGTTCTTTTGTTTCTTAAATTCCATATCTGAGGGGTGCCTGGGTGGCTCAGATGGTTGAGCGTCTGACTTCGGTTCAGGTCATGATCTCACGGTCTGTGAGTTCGATACCCACGTCAGGCTCTGTGCTGACAGCTCAGAGCCTGGAGCCTGCTTTGGATTCTGTGTTTCCCTCTCTCTCTGACCCTCCCCCGTTCATGCTCTATCTCTGTCTGTCTCAAAAATAAATAAACATTAAAAAAATTAAAAAAAATTCCATATCTGAGTAAAATCATATGGTATGTGTACTTCTCTGACTGACTTACTTCACTTAGCATTATCTTTTCTAGATCCATCTATGTTGTTGCAAGTGTCAAATTTTCATTCTTTTATTGGTGCAGCCAATGTGGAAAATAGTATGGAGGTTTCTCAAGAAGTTAAAAATAGAACTACCTTATGATTCAACATTTATACTACTGAGTATTTACCCAAAGAACACAAAAAACATGAATTCAAAGGTATACATGCACCCCTATGTTTATAGCAGCATTATATACAATATCCAAATTATGGAAACAGCCTAAGTGTCCAATGATTGATGGATGGATAAAGAAGATGTGGTGTGTGTGTGTGTGTGTAACAGTGGAATATTACCCATTAAAAAATAATGAAATCTTTTCATTTGAAATGACATGGATGGAGCTAGAGAGTATAATGCTAAGTGAAATAAGCCAGAGAAAGACAAATATCATATGATTTCACTCATATGTGGAATTTAAGAAACAAAACAAATGAACAAAGGGAGAAAGAGAGAGAGAGAGAGACAAACCATGAAACAGATTCCCAGCTATAAAGAACAAACTGATGGTTACCAAAGGGGAGGTGGGTGGGGGATGCGTCAAATAGGTGATGGGGATTAAAGAGGGCATTTGGTGATGAGAACCAAGTGATGTATGGAAGAGTTGAATCACTATACTATACACTATACTATACTATACATATACTATACACTATATATAACACTGTATGTTAACTAAGTGGAATTAAATGAAAAACTTAAAAATATTTAAAATAGAATTACCATATGATCCAGCAATTATACTACTGGGTATTTCCCCAAAGAATATGAAAACACTAATTTGAAAAGACAGATGCATCCCTCGTTTATTGCAGCATTTTCTACAATAGCCAAATTCTTTCTGGTTTGTGAATAGAGCACCGTGTTGGTAGGATTAATAGGAGGAAATTCCAAAGGGCCACACTTCAAATGCCTGTTTAAAGGTGGGGGGAGAATGGCAATAACAACAAAACCAAACCAAAAATAAAGGGCTTGATAGCCAAGTGGCAGCAGATGTATTTATCCTAGAATAGAGTCTGCTACTGCAGATGGAGAGGTCATACAGGGTCAACTATTTACTCCTGGCCAATCAGAATCTTTCATTTTCTCTCTTGGATTCTATTTTCTAAAACGTGATGCTGAAATATTGAGATAGTCATTAATGAACTAAAAAAGAGAAGTTTGTGTAGAGAAAAGCATAGTACTATCTATTAATTATAGCTCCCCCTTGAAGAACACAGGGATTAGGGGTGCCAAAAGTAGAAAATCCATATGCAATATTTGACTCCCCCGGAATTTACTAATAGTCCACCGCTGACCAGAAAGCCTTACTGATAATGTAAACAGCCAATTAACACAAGTTTTGGTGTGCTATATGTATTATATACTATGTTCTTACAATAAAGTAAGCTAGAAAAAATAAAATACAGTATTAATAATAAGGAAGACAAAATGTATGCACAGTATTCTCCCATAAAAAAAATCTACATATAAGTCAACCTGCACAATTCAAACCCCTGTTGTTCAAGGATCAACTGCATAATTGATCTTCACATTTATCTCTTCACTGAAGTGACTGTCCTAGCTCCCACATTTTTGAGTCGTTTATCTTAGCACAGGATGTAATTCCTAGGAAGCCAGCCTCAAGTACAGTTTCAAACAGTTAGTAAAACAGGCAAAAAAACAAACAAGAAAGCAAACTAAAGGACTAATGAATTCCTTTATCACCTGTAACAATCAACTTCAAATACTAAGGGTTAAAATCTATATGAAACAAAGAAAGGAAAAAAATAACATAGGACTACCTTATTTGGGGGGTAAAAAGCAAGCCTGGGAGAAACTAGTACTGTCATAAAAGCAAAGCAAACATTTTATAAGAGCGAAAGTTATATTGCTCACAAAGATATACTCTTACAGGTGCTGAACAAGATAGAAAAGTTTTATTTTTCATTGCTCTTCCTGCTCTCTTTTTTCTAAGTTTATGTATTTATCTTTGAAAGAGACAGAGAGAGTGAGCGGGGAGGGGCATAGAGAGAGAGGGAGAGAGAGAATACTAAACAGGCTCCACACTGCCAGCACAGATCTCAGTGCAGGGCTCAAACTCACACACCATGAGATCATGACCTCAGCCGAAACCAAGAGAGTCAGACACTTAATTGACTGAGCCACCCAGGGACCCCTCCTCCTCTCTCTTTTTTTTTTAATGTTTATTTATTGATTATTTTTGAGAGAGAAAAGAAAAGAGAGAGAAAGAGGCCAAGAGAGAGAGAGAGAGAGAGAGAGAGAGAGAGAGAGAGAGAGAAATCCAAAGCAGGCTCCCAGCTGTCAGCGCAGAGCCCAGCATAGGGCTCAAACTCACACTGTGAGATGGTGACCGAAGCCAAATTCAGAACTGACTGAGCCACCCAGGTGCCCTTCTCCCTCCTCTTAATATAACTAAATACCTTGGGAAGTATTACACTGACAGTGATGAAGGATTCTGATAGCTCTCGGACTGCCTTGGAATCCAGGACATGAGAAACTACAATGAAATGAGTTCCCTGGGCTTTCTTTCGATCTCTGATGTACCTCTGGACCAGGTGGTGGAGGGGCCTGTAACACCAGATCACTAAAAGGCATAGTGAAGCAGCAATAAAACAAGCAAACACACCAGAATAACCCTTGGTCCTCCTTGGTTAAGCACCTGAAAAGCAGAAGTCCAACAGAGACCTAGTGGAGAGCTGACTCATCAGCTGGCTACTGCTGAGGATCTGATCCACTGGAAGCAATAGAAGCAAAGACGAAATCCTTTCTAGCCCTGCTCAAAATTCAGGCACCACTGGTCATCTGACCTGCTTGCAGCAGAGGCTGCCGTGAAGCCTGGCCATCCCAGGCCAACCTTCCTAACCTAAACCCAATGAAGGGACCTACAGCAGCTGTGGCCACAAGTTCTACGGGGCCATCCAAGACCCAGCTTAGACACACCAGCCCAGTCGCTTTGCCCACATCTCTCAAATGTTGCCCAGTGACAGAAAGAACTCATGGAAGTTCCTTCTGTCTCTACAGATGGCACCAGCAGGATTAAGCAGGAATCCCAGAAACACCAGGCGAATGAAGCAGAGCAGAATAGCACTGCCATGGGAGGGACCTACACAGTGTCTAGAACTACAGCCCACAAAAATGCTCAGACCTACATGCTAAATCTAAACAGTGCAACTGCCGCAAAAAACACATGATGCGGACAGGATCAAGAGTCTCCTAATATAATAATCCAAATGTCCAAGCCACACCTGAAACTCACTTGTCACCTGAAGAGCAAAGACACCTCAATTTGTGTGAGAAAGACCATAAACTTGCATGAATACCACGAATAATGTGAGTATTATTTCATAAGGATTTGATAAGGATTTAAAATCACCCACAAAAAAATGCTTCAGCAATTAAGTGCACATTTTCTTTAACCTAATGAAAAAGGAGAAAATATCATGAAACAAAAAGAAATTGAAAAACAGAAACAAGGGAGTTTCTACTTCAGGGAAATGGGGTATTTGCACTTTTTTTTCCTATTTCTCCTCTCAGTACAATGACAAACTGTGGGCATTCTATATAAAACCAACATAAGAAAACTCTGGAAACTGGAGAAAAAAGTGTGAGCCAGCTAGGGTTCACATGACCTGAAAAACAATATGGCAGTAAGTTCCAGCGATTTCTTATTGCCTCCTCTACAGTCATACCTCAGAGTTATTGCAGGATTGACCACCACAATAAAGCTAGTATCAGAATAAAATGATTCAAATCAATTTTTTGGTTTCCCAGTGCATATAAAAGTTATGTTTAAACTATAGTCTACTAAGTGCTCATCTGTTAAAGTTTTATTATGAGATTCACAGCAATTCAATCACATAATAAGGCTCCACTTGTAGTGCTAGTTCTCTTGCTATTTCTACCACATCTGTAGTTACTTCCTCCTCTGAACTCTTGAACCCCTCACAGTTATCCATGAGGGCTGAGATAAACTTTGTCCAAACTTCTGTTAATATTGACATTTTGACCTCTTTCCATGAATCATGAACATGCTTAATGATGCCTAGAATGGTGAGTCTTTTCCAGAAAGTTTTCAATTGACTTTGCCCTGATCCATCAGAGGAGTCACTATCTATGGCAGCGATAGCCTTATACAATGTATTGCTTCAATAATAAGACTTGAAAGTAAAAATTACTGCTTGATACATAGGTTACAGAATGGATGTTGTGTTAGCAGGCATGAAAACATTAATCTTGTTGTGCATCTTCCTCAGAGCTCTTTGGTGACAAGGTACATTGTCTATGAACACTAATGTTTTAAAAACAATCTTTGTTTACTGAGCAGTAGGTCTCAATAGTGTGCTTAAATATTCACTGCTTTGAAGTCAGGCAGTGACTTTTCCTCTCTAGCTATGAAAGTCCTAGATGGCATCTTCTTCAAATAGAAGATTGGAAGATTCTTTAGTTTTGTCTACATTAAAAACTCATTGTTTAGTGCAGCCACCTTGGTTACTTATCTTAGCTAGATCTTCTGGATAACTTGCTACAGCTTCTATATCAGCATTTCTGCTTCACCTTGAACTTTTATATTCTAGAAACTGCTTCTTTCCTTAAACCTCATGAACCTGCTAGCTTCAAACTTTTCTTCTATAGTTTCTTCACCTCTCTCAGCTTTCACAGAATTGAAGAGTGTCAGGACCTAGCTCTGGAGTAGATTCTGGCTTAACAGAATGTGATGGCTGGTTTGATTTTCTATCCAGACCACTAAAACTTTCTCCATATCAGCATTTAGGGCTGTTTTGGTTTCTTATTAGTATGTTCATTGGAGTAGCACTTTTAAATTTCTTCAAGAACTTCTCTTTGCATCCACAACTTAGCCAACTGTTTGGCACAAGAAGCCCAGCTTTTAGCCTATCTCACCTTTCAACACATCTTTCTTACTAGACTTAATCATTTCTAGCTTTGGATTTAAAGTGAGAGATGTGCAATTCTTCCTTTCACTTGAACATTTAAAAGATACTGTAGAGTTATTATTTGGCCTAATTTAAATATTGTTGTGTCTCAGGGAATAGGGAGGCCTGAGGAAAGGGAGAGATGGGGAAATGGCAGGTCAGTGGAGCAGCCAGAATACACACAATTGTATTGATGAAAGTCACTGTTTTATATTGGTGCAGTTTGTGGTGCACCCCCCCAGAATTATAATAGTAACATCAAAGGTCATATGTGACAGATTCCCATAACATATGTAATAATAATAGAAAAAAGTTTGAAATACTATGAGGATAACCAAAATGTGACACAGAGACACAAAGTGAGCAAATCTGGTGGAAACATGAGACGAAAGACTTGCTTGAGGCAGGGTTGCCACAAACTTTCAGTTCATTAAAAAAGAAAAAGCACAAATTGTGAAGTACAGTAAAGTGAAACACAACAAAACAAGGTATACCCGTACCCTGGAATGGATGCTGGAGTATCCAGCAACCTGGAAATGCTAACAGGTGCAAACAGTAGAAGCTCCCCAAAAAGCCTGAGTTATGTAGATGGACAAAATAATAATAATAAATAAAAATAAATAATTTAAAATTTTTTTAAATTTTAAAAAATAGTCAAAGACAGCCTAGCAAGATGGAAAACTTTTAGAAAATAATAGTGAAACCCCACAGAATAACCGCAGCCCTATACATGCCAGCAAATGTTGAGTGGGGAGTCTAAATTGTTCACCTTCACAAGGCCGCAATGAGGCTTTTGAACTCATCTAGTGGAACCAAGTAAAAAGAAAACAACCAAGACAGAATTTTAACCTTCAGAATCTTTTCACATAACATCCATAATATTCTATTCAATTAAATATCACTCAACGAACCAAGAACGATGCAGATCTCAAACTGAATTAAAAACACAATCAGGAGATGTCAAGAAAATGATGACAGAAACATTAGAATTATCTGACACATATTTTAAAGAAGTCTTCATAAGCCTACTTCAATGATCATGCTTGAAATAAATGAAAAAAATAATAATAAAGAC
Organism: Puma concolor; assembly: GCF_028749965.1. Lineage (NCBI taxonomy): Eukaryota > Metazoa > Chordata > Mammalia > Carnivora > Felidae > Puma > Puma concolor. The sequence continues at coordinate 180,286,963 of NC_141667.1, forward strand.
TCCCAGCAAAGAAACAGAAAGTTCAAAGAAGAAACCAATGGAAATTTTAGAACTAAAATGTATAATAACCAAAATTTTAAAATAACTCTCGATATATAGGTACAGCAGCAGAAAACAGAAGAATTAGTAAAATTAAAAATAAAAATTATTTAGGGGCTCCTGGGCGGCTTAGTTGGTTAAGTGTCAGACTCTTGATTTTAGATTCGGTCATGATCTCATGGTTGTGATATTGAGCCCTGTGTGAGCTCCATGCTGGAGATTCTCTCTCTCCTTCTCCTTCAGCCCCTCCCCCAGTAAATAAATAAATAAATAAATAAATAATAAATAATAAATAAATATTATTTAATCTGAATAACAAAAAGGAAATAGAATTAGAAAATAAATGTAAGAAACAGTGAAACTATAATATGATAAGTAAGGTCATGTCACCAGAGCTGATAAGGAAAAGTAGCTTAAGCACTCAAAAAAATAGAATAAACTCCTCAAATTCAGCAAAGAAATCTTATATATCGACAGTCCAAGAATTTCAGTGAATCCCCAAACAGATGAATCTATAGCACTACAAACCTATAGAAATACAAACCAAGGCACATCATAGTTAAGCTTATGAAAATAAAGACAAAGAAAATACCTGGAAATCAGTGAGAGAGAAAAAGACATTGTACCTATAAGGGGAAAAAAATGAAATGACAATGGATTTCTCATAATATACCCTTCTCAAGTTCAGAAGGAACTCGCAGAACATTTTTTAAGTGCTGGGGGAAACAAACAAAAAAACCAAAATCCCTACCAACCCAGAATCCTATGTTTTGTGAAAATGTTCTTCAGAAATGAAGAGGGAATCAACACATTCACAGATGAAGGAAAACTAAGAGAATTTACCATTTACCTACTTTTCAATGATGGCTAAAGAAATTTATTAAAACAACAATTTGCATATCCTTCAAGATTAAATTATTGGGGGACAATAGAATAATATAAACCAAAATACATATATACATCTTAAAAACAATAAAGTAATCTATATTAAATGTAAATATATCATGAGTTGACATGTTTTCAGTCACTAGACAGAAATGGTCCACCCAGGCTAATTTCAACTAATTATTAACAACTTTCAAGTATCTTATTGTGATATAATTATTTTCCATAGGAGAAAAAAATTAACATGCTGACATAAATCATACTGTTCTCTGCTGATTTTAGAAAGACTTAATTCCACAAAAAAAATCCTTAAATTTCCCAGGAGGAGTTATGCCTGACATTTGTAATGGTATAAACTCCATTTAACTTGACCTGAATCTTAAATTCAGTAAACAAAAAGAGCTAATCTAATGTTTCAAGAAAAGCAAGTGTCATGAAAGTGGATTAATTCTGATGACTCAAGTATTTTATTTATCAATTGACTGAGAGAATTGAATAGTCAATAGAATGCAGGCAATTCAAAGCTCACTCAACCCTAAACCGGAGGGACCAATTTTAGGAGTAACTGTTATTCAGTTTGAATGCCCATTCAGTCCTTGATCGCTCTGCTGAAGATGTGAAGTAGTCGCTAAACACTGTAAATATGTTGGTTTATTGTTATTGTGTTTAGAATTATTCAATGACTTGCCACTGAATTGGTTCCAGTGACTTCTTTCTTAGAGTTTAATTGTCAAAAATGAGTTACTGAAAGATTAATATTTAAACCTTGAAACTCAAATAAGGATCTTTACATATGAAACGTTATTTGGACTTATATATGTTATGTGCTTTTGCATGACCTCTTTGCCTTATTTTAGAGTGCATTTTTATCTCTTTCTGTGTTTCTTCTTATGGCAAGGAAATTTTCCTAATTATTCCTTTTATTTCCCCTACAAATTTGTAATATTTTTATATGTCGATGATTACCCTATAAGTTTTATATATTATATTATCAAAATATAAGATATATCACAATCTTTAACATCCTACACAATGCCATAAACTAGAAATGCTTTCACTCATTGAAATGCATCTCTCTCTAATTTACATAACATGTAAACATCTATACACCTATATCTATATTTTTTCCACCAGAATATACTAACTCTACAGGGATTGTTTTCAGAATTTCATAAATCACTGGGGCACCTGGGTGGCTCTGTAGATTAAGCTTCCAACTCTTGTTTTTGGCTCAAGTCATGATCTCAAAGTTCCCGGGTTCCAGTCCCACATCAGGCTGTGTGCTGTCAGTGCAGAACCTACTTGGGATTCTCTCTCTCTCCCTCTCTCTCAGCCCCTCCCCTGCTCTCTCATTCTCTCTCTCTCTCTCTCTTTCTCTCTGTCTCAAAATAAGTAAACTTACCAAAAAAATTTCATAAATCACCAATTATTTGGATTATCTATGTGGTTCCTATTTTCTTGCTTCACTGGTTTTCTCACTTTCAGGACTTGATTCCTTATTTCTGTAGTACATCTTTAAAGAGCCCTTTAATGAAGTTCTGTCACGAGTGCATAATCTCAGGATTTATCTGAAAATGGCATGTATTAGGTGCTGTGTTTTCTGGGTGTGCCATTCCAGTTTATAGTTAAGTTTTGATACAAATATCACAAACCATTATAGAAAAGACTGTGTCAACTGAAATCATTAAAACTGAAAACGTCTGCTTATAAAAATATAGCATAAATACAAAAGGTAAATAAAAAATTCAGAAAACATTTATAAAATATTTAATCTTTGAATCAGTGCTCAAAAATATCAATAAAAAGGAAAACAACTTAATGGATAAGATGGGCAAAATATTATCACCCGATATTTCACAAAGGAGATAACATAAGTGTCTATAATATTACGAAAATTCTGTTCAGCTGCTAAATAATCTGTGATACAGAAATTTAAATCACTCCATTACAATTTAGTATCACTATGTTGACAAGATTTTTAAAAATTGCAGATAGAGCATAAATTGATGCAATTACATTGGAAAACCATTTAATCTACTGGTATATATCAGTCTGCCTGTAAATTAGGATCTGGCAATTCTACTCCAAATACACTTCCTAAACATATTCCTTAAAAGTTGTGTACAAAGATGACCAAAGCAATAATAACCAAAGCAGTAATAATAAAAAAAAAAACATAATAGCAAAAAACTTAAAAGAAAACTCAAATGTCTTTGGACAAAATTTAGCTGAACATGGTGACATTAATTAAGGTTCAAAAAATAGTATTGAGAGCACAAAACAACTTGTTAATGAATTTATGTAGTACATTTTCACTGAATTTTGAAAACATTTAATATTGTACAGTATAATGTTTCGGTATTCTTGTACATATGATAAAACTATTAAAGCAAGGCAAATGTGTGTGATAATAGAATTTCCAGGTAATTGAATGGAAGGATGGAGGGGTTATAATTTGGGAGGGTTATACATAAAAGATTTACTTAATATTCGTTTTTTTTAATGGAAGTGCAGGGGATCATTTTATAATTTTAAGCACATATGTTCTCATCTCTACATTTGAAATATTTCATAATTTCAAAATTATTTAAAATAATACATTACTCTTTTGTCCTAGCCCCACACTCATACAGTTCATAACTCCAGATGACTCCTGTTAGTAGGCCCCTTGTATACGATTTAAGAGACATTCCACTCATATATTAACACTTACTATTATAAAATAAAACAAAAAATAAATGTTAAACATTGATGCATAAACAAGAAAACTGAGGGTACTACAAATTGACTTTTTATTCAATATTAAGTGATAATTTTTCAATTTTAGAAATCAAGGCAATTATTAACTTTATCTGTTTTGTCTATGATATATTGTCTATTTTATATCTTCATATGGTTAGATATGTTAATTGTATATGCTTCAAGAAAGGCATTCTTTCCATCTGTGTTCTCACATTTGTTTGCAAAAATGAATAAAATTCTATGTTTTATTTTTAAAATTCATTGTATATTATTTTGCCACTTTGAGCTTTTTCTCCATGTTAACAGTATCTGATATATTTTATGTAACTTTGCTTGTTTGTTTTCCAAAGAAGCAATCCTGGAATGTTTATTATTTCTACCATTTTCTGTCAGTTTTTCTGGTTTGTTAAAATTTTAATGTCATCTTTAATAATTCTTCCTTCTACCTGACAAGTTTATTTTACCATCATGTTGTTTACATACCATAAATTGCACATACATAAAATGCATATGTTTGATATGTTTTGACTTTGTAGGGGGCAGAATATTCTTCCCTTCTTTCTAGGTTCTTTGGCTGATCAAATAACTATATTGATATAAAACAGATTAATAGGGGAAAAACAAATTTAATTTCATATCTACAGAAGATTCATAAAAATGAGAGTCTAAGAAGTGACCAAAGCCAGAAGCTTTTATACCTTTTAGACAAAGAAACAATAAATTTGTGTGGAATTGACAAGACAAAGGAGTTTGGGCTTGGGGTAGTATTGGTAAAGAAGTAACAGGGTTTGTTTAGACAGCCTTCTCAGCCTTAAATTCCCTATCTCTGGTGATAAGAATGCCTTCTCCCCTTCTGGTACAGGTAGGGTACATTTCACATGGGAGATTTATCTCCTGCTCTCAGATGGACTAAGGAAGATCACGTTTTCTTTCTTGCACTACCTGTTTCTAAAAGCCCTTTAATTCCAAATAATCAATATGCCAAAGTGGCATATTTAAGGGTGGCATATTCTGCTCCCCTTCAGTATGTATCCAATCCATGATATTATCACATAATCAGGATAATAAATATATTCATCATCCTTGTTTCCTTGTGCCCCTTTAAATTGTTCCTTTATGCCCTTCCCATCCTCCTCATTCACAGACAACCACTACATGTCACGATGTATTAGCTGGCTTTTCCTGTAAATCTACAGAGAGTAATACAATATGTGCTCCTTTTTAATTGGCCTTTTTTTTTTCAGAGTAACAGTTTGAGATTCTTCCACATTTATAGCATGTATCAATAGTCCCCCCCTCCCTTTTTATTGCTGAATAATGTTTCTTTGTTAACATACCATAATTTGTTTACCCAATCATTTGTTGATAGATGTTTCAGTTTGGGACCCTTACTCATAAACTTGCTTTGGATATTTATGTAAAATGATCAGTCTTTCTAATTCTAGCTATTCTAATAGGTGATTAGTGGCATCTCCTTGTGTTTTCAATTTGCATATTCCTAACATCTAAAGATGTTTCATGTACTCATTTATGAAGATAAATATGGTAAGATGTCTTTTCAAATCTTATACAGATTTTTGGTGAAATTACTTTGGGGATGTCAGCTTAAAACTGTATCCATTTTATTGAGTTGTTTTTCTTCTTTGAGAACATTTATATAAATAGGATTCAACTCACTTTCCAAGTGAGCTGTATCACTTGGAAATATTTTCTTCCAAAGTACTGTCTTTTCTTTTGCTTATCTATATCTTTTGAAAAGCAGACATTTTCTTTTTAATTTTGATGAAGTTCAATTATCATTTATTTTATGAATGTTCCTTGTGGAGTTGCTTCTAAGAAATTTTTGCATAATCCCATGCCACAATAAATTTCAATACTAGGTTTTTTATATAGTGTTGCAAGTATTACCCCCCATACCATGTTTTTCATTCATTAGACTATTTTTAATATCTCCTGTGTCATATAAATATGCCTATTTCCCTTCCTCAATACACCCCATGTCTGCCTGCCTAGCCTCTTCTTTATAACTTCCTTGATCAGGACAGTTTTCCTGAGTCAACATTCTTGTCTTTGTGGCCACTCCTATGAATCAATCACTTGCGTGAGATTTTATACATTTGTCCTGAAATCTATTTTGAATTTTTTACAAAAATTGCTGTATAAATATATAATTTTTCCAGCAACATCTACTTAAATAAATTTCCTTTGTCTACTGTACTTCCATTACATCTTTGTCAAAAATCAACTTTTCATGAGTCTATTTCTATCATTCCTCTGTTCCATTGATATACTGGCCAATCTTGTGCAATATCACAGTGTCTTAATGAACACAGCTTTTTAATTAATCTTTTAACCAAATTAGTCCTCCAAATTTTTCCTCTTTTACAAAGCCATTTGGTAATTTCATTTTCTATGTATTTTCTTTTTTTTTTTAAATTTTTTTTTTTCAACGTTTTTAATTTTTATTTTTGGGACAGAGAGAGACAGAGCATGAAGGGGGGAGGGGCAGAGAGAGAGGGAGTCACAGAATCGGAAACAGGCTCCAGGCTCCGAGCCATCAGCCCAGAGCCCGACGCGGGGCTCAAACTCACGGAGCGCGAGATCGTGACCTGGCTGAAGTCGGACGCTTAACCGACTGCGCCACCCAGGCGCCGCTCATTTTCTATGTATTTTCATAGTAACTTTAGAATAAATTCATTTCTACAAAGAAGTTTTGTATATTTTTTGGTATTAGATCTATAGATAATTTAGAGAGAATTGGCAATGCAACAATTTTATAATTTGCAGTAAATGAGCACAATATATCCCTCATTTGTTCAGGTCTTTTTATATTCTTTCAGAAATACTTTATAGTTTTCATTGTACAGATGTTTCATATCACTTACTAGATTTATCGCTACATATGTCATACTCTTGCCATTTTTATAATTTTACTTTTAAAAACGCCCATTTCTGTCAGGTGTTAGTTTGAAGAAATAGAATTTACTTCGGTATGTTTATACTATATCCTATAAACATGCTAGAAACCCTTATTACTTCTATTAGCATTTTGTAGATTCCACTGGATTTTCTTTTATGTAGACAGGCATATTGTCTTTGAATACAGAGTACTTTACTTTCAACTTTCTAATCTGGATGCCTTTTATCTCTTTTTCTGGATTTGGCTACAGTAAAATGCTGAATAGATATTATGAGATTGGTCACTTGTTTTTGCATAATGTTAAGGGAAAAGTGTTGTCATTCACCATTAAGTATGGATGTTAACTCCAGGTTTTTCTTAGATGCTCTTTATGAAATTGAGTGAATTTTCTTCTGTTCCTACCTTGTTTAGGTTCTTCTTTTCTAGATAGATGTTAGATTTTGTGAAAAGCTTTTCATGAATTTATTGAGATAATATGATCTTTCTTTTTAGTTTTTGTATATGTGTAATCATCTTGATTGGTTTTAAACATTAAAGCAACCATGCCTGCATGGCTGGGATAAATTCTACCTGGCCATAACATATCATCCATTTATATTTATATTATTTGTTTTTGCTTTTTTATTTTATTTTTTATTTTTGTTTTAAAGTTTATTTGTTTATTTTGAGAGAGAGAGAGAGAGAGAGAGAGAGCATGAGTGGGGGAGAGGCAGAGGGAGAGACAGACAGAGACAGAGACAGAGACAGAGACACACAGAGAATCCCAGGCAGGCTCCTTGTTCAGCGCAGAGCCCTACATGGGACTCAATCTCACCAATTGTAAGATCACGACCTGAACTGAAATCAAGAGTCAGATGCTTAACTGACTGAGGCACCCAGGCACCCCTATTTTTGCTTTTTTTAAAGATTAATGTGAATATGGTACGTTTCTTTTCATTCATTTGTTTGCAACTATATATGTCTTTGTATTTGAAGTGTATTTGTTGCAGGGAGAACATAGTGAGTCTTGCTTTTCTATCTAATCTATCTCTTATTTTAATTTGGGCTTTCCCAAAACTTATATTTGTATTATTGTGAGGTTTAAATCTATAAAATTATTATTTTTCCTCTACTTGTATTACTGCTTTCTTTTTCCTTTTCTCTCTTTTACTGTCTTTCAGATTAATTGACTCTAATGTTTAGTTCTAGTTTACCTTTCTCCTTGGTGAATTTGTTATAGCTTTTTCATTTTAATGCTTTAGGGTTTATATTATATATTTAACTTATTACAGCTATGTGATATTATATGACTTTACTTATACTGTAAGAACTTAAAATATTTTCGGGGTGCCTGGATGGCTCAGTCAGATAAGCATCCAACTTTGGCTCATGTCATGATCTCAGGGTTTGTGGGTTTGAGCCGTGCGTCAGGCTCTGTGCTGACAGCTCAGAGCCTGGAGCCTGATTCGCATTCTGTGTTTCCCTCTCCTGACTCTCTCTACTCTCTCTCTCTCTCTCTCTCTCTGTCTCTCAGAGATAAATAAACATTTTAAAAAAGAACATTTAAATATTTTCTTTGCATTTTTATCTTCTTGAAATTTTTATTAATGTTATCACCCCTTTTAATTTTACACATGATCTGAACACCAAACTACATTGCTGTTATTTTTAGTTAAATAATAATTCTCTTTTAATAGGTATTAAATTATAAGAAAAAGTTGGCATATTCATTAATGTAGTTTCCATTTCAAGCACTCCCCATTCCTTGTGTAGATACATATTTCATATAGTGTCATCTTCCTTCTGCCTGAGGGTTTGGTTTAACACTTCTTGTAGTGTGACTTGCTGGTGATTAATTCTTTTAATTTTTGTATATCTGAAAATATTTTATGGATCCATGATTTGATGTAATATATATTTTTTATTAAGCATTTACATGAAGTTTCCTATTGAAGATTTTGGGGAATACAAATGCCATAATTGATGCCTGCACATATAAAATAAATAGCTAAGGACTTGACTATCCCTTGTTGGTAGGGCCATAGCAATGCATATGGATCAACACAAGGGCAAGCATGAACAGAGAAATCTGAATTATGGAAAATCTAATCACCTAAAATCAAATGTGGTTATAGAAATAGAGTTCTACTTTGACATAGCCAAACACATGATTTAAAGAACCTACTACATGATAACCAAGGGGAACGAGAAGTGAATAAGATTTTCTCATTATACATAATGCAGTCCAACAGAAAACACAAGCAAATCCATAGATTAACAAGGTACATAATTTGATATCACACCATGGGAAAAGGAAATAAACAGATTGAAAGAAATGATAGTTTGGGGCACCTGGGTGTCTCAATTGGTTAAGCGTCTGACTTCAGCTCAAGTCACGATCACACAGTCTGTGAGTTCGAGTCCTGTGTTGGGCTCTGTGCTGACAGCTGAGCCTGGAGCCTGCTTCAGATTCTGTGTCTCCCTCGCTCTCTGCCCCTCCCCTGCTCACACTCTGTCTCTCTCTCTCTCAAAAATAAATAAACGTTAAAAAATATTTAAAAAAAGAAAGAAATGATAGTTAAACTGAGAACCAATGGATCACTGAGTGGTAAGTAGGTCAGGAGGAGTCATGATTTTGGTAAAGAGAACAGCCTAAGAGATAGATTTACTTGAGCGATGACAAGTCATATTTGTGAAATTTAATTTTCTTAGATTGTAAAAAAACTATAGTTTTTAATTTTTTGTGTGCATAGTCCAGTACATTATTTGGAATAACTGAAATTTAAATTGAATATACCACTATCATGCTACTCTTTGACTTTACATACCATTTCATATGCTTTGATCATGACTTCTTACATATTAATACACAAAAACTATTTATGTTACTATATACATAATATTTCTTCATCTCGGGCTGGGACAGTGTGGCCGCCAACGGTAAACTATATTATACCCATGTTGCACAGCCTACAGAAAAAAGCTTTCCTTTGTCACAGTCGTGCCCATAACAGTATACATCCTCCAAGAATCAAACATAAATTGCACATGTTTGTCTACACTTAGTGTCAAATTGTCCACAGTTTTTGTTCCAACAATGTTTGAATATATCAGTGTAGACAAGGAGGCAGAGCACTGAATGGAGAGGTTATATAGCTGGTTGAATTGAGAAACTGAAACAAGTTTAAAAACATTTTTTTTTTTACATAAGGGCAATGAGAAGTCACAGAGTGCCTTTGTGAAAAGGAGGCCTATTTATATTCTATTTACCTAAAGGTAGTTTAAAATACTATTTTGAGATTCTTACCTTAAATAATCTGCTTTCAAATTCCAATTTTGCTGGTACACGTTTATTATAGAAAGTATTTGCTTCAAAAGGGAATATTTTCAGGTAACTTTTAGGTCTTTTAGTTAGATGGTAATAAATTAGGTTAAATAACTGCTTTGTAAGATATTTTTTCTTAGGGGTGCATGACCAGCTCAGTCGGTAGAGCATGTGACTCTTGATCTTGGGGTCATGAGTTAAAGCCCCACGTTGGGCACAGAACTTAATTAAAAAAAAAAGACTATAAAAATAGTGTGTTTAAGATGTTTTTTCTTATGTTGTTAAATCAATTATTCTTTGGAACTTGGCTAGAACAAATACTGGCGTTGAAAATCTCAGAGCAAAGTATGTCCTAACAAGGTCTCCTTTCCATTCTTCAAGGAAATACAAATGAATTCTCTGGCAAGTGTACCAACATACATCACTACTGAGTGTTATGATATTAACAAGTATAGCAACAATAATAATGAACGATAATCATACAGCACTCTCCACATGGAAGACATAGGCCTAAGTACTTCATGTGTTTTCAATTGATCCTCATAAAAATGCCATGAGGATGGAATTATTTCTAGCTCTACTCTATAGCTGTGGATTTGGAGGTTAAGGAACTTAAGGCCACAGAAGTTAAAAGTGGTGGAGATGGGATTCCAAGCCTGTTAGTTTGGGTTCAAAATACATCTTATTATGTGTTATACAGAGCACTTTTAATAGATTTTACATCATACAACACAGGTGGCCACTCATATGAAGTGCCTTTCCAAAAGAGAACAGAAAGAAATGCTGAGTGAAAGGAAAATTGAAATATAATGATGAACGAAAGGAATGTGAGCAAAGAGAATCTAATACTCCGTACCACAAGTTACTAGATATGTAATCATGAAAAAGTTACTTACTCTCTGAGCCCTTTTCTTTTTCTTTAATTAACAATAATGTCTACCTTGAAAAGCTTGCATGAAATAATATTTGTCAAATATCTAGTATAGCTTCTGACATATGTTAGGCATGTAATAGGTCTCATAGGAGTCAAACAGGAATAAATTTGTATTTGTATATGAGACAGAAGTGTGTTTATGAAGTCTGTCTATTCAAATAAAAGCATAGCTAGGACATATAGCAACCAAATACATATATTTTTGTATGAAAAATAAAGCTACATGGTTTATTTCTTTTGTTTTCAAATAATGTTTTATGCTTATTTTTATTTATTTTAGAGACAGAGAGTGCACACGAGTGGGGGAGGGGTAGAGAGAGAGAATCCCAAGCAGACTCCCTGCTGTCAGCACAGAGGCCAATGGTGGGGCTCAATCCCATGAACCATGAGATCAAGACCTGAGCCAAAATCAAGAGTTGAATGCTTAACAGACTGAGTCACCCAGGTGCTCCTTGTTTTCAAATTCTTGTATCATTAGATTCTTGTAACGGGCTAAATTACTGTAATGTAATACAGTGTGTCCTACTTGCTGACTTAGGCTGATTGCTGGCACAATAAGTTGTGATTTTTTTTCTACATTTATTTATTTTTGAGAGACAGAGAGAGACAGAGCACAAGCAGGGTTAGGGGCAGAGAGAGAAGGAGACACAGAATCTGAAGCAGGCTCCAGGCTCTAAGCTTTAAGCACGGAGCCACGCAGGGCTCAAACTCACAAACCACAAGATCATGACCTGAGCTGAACTCAGACACTTAACCGACTGAGCCACCCAGCCACCCCAATAAGTTGTGAATTTTATATAAACTCTACTGATCAATCAAATCTGACAGACAGTGATTCTTTAAGGGCTACAAAGTGTGGTACACATTTTCAGCTGAAAAATCAAGTTGGAGCTATGTATACCAAACAAAGATGGCATCCAGTACTGTGAGTGAGAACATTTTCAGTCTCCCCTGCATTAATATTTTATTTTTGGTGTTAAATAGACTAGTTGAATAACATTAATTCATTCCAGGAATTATTTCTTAGTTTCCTTCTATCATAGACCCATGTAGATTAAGAGTTAAGGATCTGACAAAGATATCTTGGCCAATGTTGTGGAATGTTTTCAAAACAAGCTATTGAATATGTGACATGAGTCTAAAGAATGATCATCCTTGTATTCCTCTTATAATTAATGAGTTTATAATATTAAGACTTTTTACAGATATTTTCCTACATTCTGAGTGCTGAGTTGAAACATATCATTCAAAAATGTCTTTATTCCATATTGTACAAATACAGACTGCTCAGTGGAAGGTTAGAGAGAGCTCAAGAAGAAAGAACAATTGCTTTCTCAGGTGCCTATCATAAAACATAGAAATTAAAAAAAACTACAGTAGTATTAATCTAAAATCAATAATTGATATTACAAAAGCATTTAGATTTCCCTCATTAGTTGTATTAATTCCTATATGATGAAACTTTGTTCCCCTGGCTCTTAGATCAACAATCTACTTTCATGAAGTCAACTTCTGGACCAAAATTGTCCTTCAAATCCTGATTAATTCCCCTGGAACAGTCAAGTGTAAGTTTGTGATGACAGTGTTCATTTACACTAGAAGCCTATATTCAGAAGTGTGAACAATGAAGAGTCCTCAATGAAGCCCTGGATTTGGAGATTCCAAACTGCCTTTATTTTTCTTTTAGAAGACTCGATGTCTGGCTTTTAGTTTATAATGACTGGAAAGTATGGGTCTCTATGGGGTCATGCTATAAAGTGTGTGCTAAAACTGCTGCCTCTTTACAAAGGTATTTTCAACCTAAAAAATAAAACTTTTTAGAAGTTACCTTATTGAATGTTACTGTGGTATCTTTTTACCTGAACAGGAATATGCAGTTGTCCATCTTGAAAAGTATATAACTGCTAAAATACATTCATTCCATACAGTTTTATCTGAGTATAATTAGATTTTTGGTGATTTTTTTTTAATTTTACATATCATGGGCTTTATAAACTGCACATCTCTCACAGTAATATTGGTCTATTTAAACAGGGAGCACATAAAATATGTATTTACACAACTATTTTTCCATTCTTCATTACTGATGAATATCATGTCAAGGTAGGCGATAATGTGAGTGAGCAAATATTTCTTGTTACCCAATACTATGAGAACCACAAAAATTCTTTAGGTGTAAAAGACATCTTCATATTTATAATATACTGAATTTGATGTCCACATTAAAACTTCATTTAGAGGGGTGCCTGGTGGCTCAGTCGGGTAGGTGTCCAACTCTTAAGTTCAGCAAAGGTCATGATCTTGTTGTCATCAGATCAAGCCCCACATCAGGCTCTGTGCTAGGTGTAGAGCACTTGGTATTCTCTATCTCCCTCTCTCTCTGCCCCTCCCTGCTTTCTCTCACTCTGTCTCTCAAAAACAAACAAAAAAGTTTAAAAAAATAACCTAATTTAGAGAAAAGAATATTGAAAGTGTTCTTTTCTTGAGTACTGGTTTTTATATCAAGATTAACAACAATTAATTGATGTGCAAAGATGATACACAGCTATGAATTTGCAGTTGCATCTAAAGTGATAACATTTAAACTGAAATGGTATCTAGAGGAAATTAGCATATTTTTAACAGTAAGAAAAACTTACTAAAATTAATTCAGAGTATAGCAGAATCAGCACAAAAGCACACATAGTTAAACAGTAAGTGATAAGGAAATTCTGCAACCAGGTAGAAAATATATTTTGCTTTTAATTATACATACTATATATATATATATATATATATATATATACACACACACATATATAATTATATATATAATTTAGATTTATATATAATGTGATTATTATATAATTATATATTTATGTATAATTATATATAGTTATTATAAATGAATTACTCATTCACATGTCTATAAAGCAGATTATATATATATTGATAAATATATACACGTTTTGTGCAAAAACAAACTATATTCTAATAACAGTTTGCTATTTTTATTCTTCACTATTTACAAACTTTTTTATAACAATGGATGCCTTTATAATGTATATAACTGAACAACAGACTTAAATGTCTTAATTTAGCTATAAATATACTAATATTGTTGAAAAATTTATTATCATACTGGTGTTTTATACCACACTGAACCATTTAAATTAAAATCTTACAAAAAGCCATTATATCTGTTATAGATAACGGTATAAAAGCAATAAATGCACAAAAAATACATTAATTTCCTTAGGAGGTTTGCAGGTAACAAGGGGTTCATTCATTAACACAATTTACTGTTAAGTCCAAATTTTAAAGTAAAAAATGATCTTGGAAATTAAATATTTAAGTTGCCATTATAGAGAACCTCATTCATTGTGGATACTAAAACTATTTCACATGCCAGTTTAAAATTTTCCCAGTTAGTGTAAAGGAAATGACTAAGCCCAAAACATTTATAGCATTTCCCAAAATTTATAACACTCTTTCAAAACTATATCAGTAGTCATAACATAATTTAATAAACATATGTTTGCATTTTATGATCACATAAATTTTGTGACAATAACAATAAATTGACACAGAGTCATGTAGGAAACCAAGAGAGTTTAAATAATTATGCTTTTATGGGAAAATCTAAGTTTCACATAAAATAAAATGTTATATTTCCATTGTAGTTCTTAATATTAGAAAACAGAAAGGTGTTAAGCCAAATTAGTAATCTTTGATTTTTCCCCTTTAGATTCATTGTGACCTAGATTAATATATAAAACTTAGATCTTTAAAATATTTTCTTTATTTTCTACCAGATGCCAAGTTTCAATTAGCACATCTTCAGAATAGCATATAAAATATGTATTATAGCATAAATAAAAGGTATCATGTTGAATAAAAACACATTAGTTGCTAGCCTCACATTTATTTTGCATTTCTTTGCTTATCCTCTAATTATTCATTAACACAGCTAAACCACTTTTTTTTTCTCCTAGCATTTTTATGAGATGTTACTCTTAATGGGCAGTTCACTTATCAACATTAGAGATATAATTTCCCTGAGAATTTTTATTTTTCTTATGAATGCTTATTAAAGTCCATGAGTAATAAGAACACAGGCTTTGAAACACAAGAGTTAATTATCCAATTTATTAACTCCTTCTGGAAGATGGCAAAGGAGTAGCAACTGAATTTCTCAACATCTTATATTGTCAGGCACACTAACGAACTTTAGGTTAGGAATTTATCAGATGGAATTTCTCTTTATTACATACATAACAGAATTTTATCATCTAAACAATCAAAATGTGAGTTCAACTAGGGCTCCAACCAGTGTATATGTTGTCAGCACAGTTTTTCCGCTCATCTGGATTTGGTTGTTCATGGGTATATTTATATGGGACTCCTGTATGTATTATGTTGGAAAAAGAAATGGAAAAAAAAAAAAAAAAAACTACATCTAGAAGGTTTTGGATTTCTGGATAGTAAGCAAAAGGTCATCCAGAAGAGGAAGTAAACAAAATCAAGCCAAAATTGATCACTTCCATTCCATCCATATTTCATTTTCATTCATAAAGGTATTATTATATAAGCCATGCAAGCCTCCTTAGAATGCAGAGATTTCTGCATATCAAACCATGAAACCCCTGGTTGCAAATCTCTAAATATATGCATATATTTCTTTTTCTTAAAAAAATATCTGCATATTTTTTTTTCTTGATAGTCATCCTGGCTGTTTAAATCATATCTCTCTATACTACACACATTGTATATTTTTATGGGTTAATTTTCTCTGAGTATCTTATATAAACTGGAACAATGAACCAAAAATGTGTGCATTATTTAATTCAAGTACATTTCTCACCAAACTCCAAATAATGATGAAAAAGAATATGTTATTTACAGAAAAGTACAGCTATGCAAATTTAATACTACCTTATAAATAATATAATAAGAACAATTATTTAAAATAGTTAGAATATAACAATCATAAATTGAATTTCAAGTATAGCAAATGTTCAAATAAAAATTTTGCAATCAGTCTGATAGCACCTCATCTGCATCAGAAAAACAAGGATACCATTTTTCTCCTTCCACTCCATATATGCAATATTCCTACTTGAGCTTTTAGAAAGGACACTGATACACCTCAGTAAATGTCAGTTTACTTCAAACAGTTTGCTAGATATGATGTTACAAACAGGTTCATTACATTTGTAATTTTTAAACACATACACATTTCTATTAAAAGCAATGTGAACTATAATGAAAACAGAGGCCTAGGAAAACTACCTACTTCAAAGCATTTACCCTTGAGTATTAATTATAATGCAAAGTTAGATATATATCTTAAAGATTAATTCTATTTAACTTGTAAATGTCATTGACTTTATGAATGCAAAGTCATACAGAAATTCTTGCTGCAAATTTTAATGTATCAGTATAAATTTATTTACTTTCAAGATTAGGGTAAACTTATCCCAAAAGACCTAGAAATAAGTTTTGACTTACTACAAAAAAGAAAGGCATAGGAAATACTCAGAGATACTCAGAGAAAAGTAAGTACTGAATGATGCAGATATACTGAGATAAAGGTAGAGAAACCAACAGACTATGGATGTGTCTTCTGATATAGTTTGTGGAGAATGTACCTTGAAAGACAATTTGAAAGAGAAAAAAGACTGGCCCTATAAAAAGTTTTATGTTACTAGGTGCTTTAAAATTTATGAAGTTATTCTTACTATACATATGTTGGTTTGCCTATAGGAACATTTTTGACAAGTGGATGCATATTCCAACAACTATGTAAATTTTCCTATAACTGTGATACAACACATACATTTATGGAAAATTAGTGATCATAACACCCAACTATGTTGATTGAGCTGGAATTAATAATAGAAAGATGTTTTGCTTTCTTTACAAAATAAGTATTTTCCAAGTAGCAATGAAATATATTTAAGAATGTGTAAAAGCTTTAGCGGGCCTAAGCTATAATGAAATATCTTGTCATCAGCAGTGAACTAACGGTCATTTTATTTTTGAACTTAACATGCTCTAAGCAAAATCCTTGGCAGCTTTACCCTCTTTAAGTTTAATGGCTACTTGTAGCTGGAAGCAAGCCACTACTAATTGTTAAAGTCAACAAAATTAACATCTAGCCTTTTAGCCTGCATTATTATTTTTTTTTTTACTTCCATACCTAGCTAACTACCTAGTAGCTGTGATCAACTAAAATAAATCTTGCAAAGATACTTCTTAAAAGAAAGATTTAGTCTCTAAATATTTAAGAAGTTTCTCCATTTTCAGGAACAGTTGCACCTGGTTATTGCATAAAATATCACCAGGAATATCATCAGTCAGGAGAAAAAAAAAAGAGGGAAGCTATTTAAAATAGTCAACAAAGATGATATCGTATATGCACAAATTCACTATGGTTGTTCTCCTATGAAACATTTGTAAAATTTAAAAGCAAATGCTTCCACACACATATAAGTGTTTATTAATGGAAAAACAATGTATAAAAATGACTTTCTTCAAGTTATACTAAGTTTTTCATACATTACCATCGTGTTAATGGGTAAAAAGTATTCAAAAAGCCAAATCCTCAGCTACTGGAGCAGAGACAATGCTTATTAGTATTACTTGAAAAAAGAACAGAGAATTCTTTTCTATCCAGTAGAGGTAATAGTTTCATTTTTAGAGATAATCAGTAGCCCCCTGCACATTTCCAAAGAAAGAAAGTGTATCATGTTTTTCTATAGGCTAATCCCAGATCACAAAGGAAAGAAAAAGTGGGAGGAGAACAAATAAGAAATGAGGAGAATTTACAAAGTAAGAATTGATAAGAGAACATTGTTTATTAGAAGCATGAATTTTTTAAATCAGTGTGATTATTTACATCATTGTGAGGTTTGCACCTAGAACATATCACGTACTGCAAAAGCATTAACAACATATTTTCTATCATTATTAATAATAGACCTGAAAAAAATTCAGGATTCTATTATATGATTTATACAAAAACAAGTTGCTCAGTATAAAGACAACATGTACACCAGAATTATATATAATATATATATATATATATATATATATATATATATATATATATATATACACACACACATATATGTAGAATAACAACATAGAAAATCAAAGTTGTTATTCCATTCTAGGACACTGGTAATTCTCAAGTTAAAGAATAAAAACTAATAAACTTTTTAAGAAAGAATATATTTTAATCAATAGATATGTGGAATGTTCAGATGTGAAACAACTCTGATATTCAGAATGGCTATGTCAAACAAGCCACTTATTTATGCTGCACCATGCAAATACAAACACTCTTGAAAGTAATTAAAACATTTTAAAAAGTTCAGCCAAAATACAAATTATGAAAAAAATAAGTAAAAGTATGGAAGTAAAATAAGCAAAATTAAGAACTCATTGCACAGACTCATTAGAAACAACAGGAAATAATGAGTAAACTCAAAACCCATCGATAAATATTATCTTATTTGAGTAAGAAAGAGAAAATGGACAGGAAAAGAAAACAGTCCCCAAAGTTTATAAGATAATATAAAATACATAACATTTATGTCCTCAGAATCCTAGGAGGAAAAGAGAAAAATGTGGAGCTTAGAGATAGTGATAAGATAGAAGAGATAATGGCTAACATAACTAGAAGAGATAATGGCTAACAATTCACATGTTTTATGAAAGTCATAATACATAAGCTAATAGTCTCAAGAAACAGTGCAAATCCCAAACAGGAAAAATTCACAGAAATCCTCCTGATGACAGAAACTAATCAAATTGCAGAAAAGTAAGAACAAGAAAAAAAAAATCTTCGTATCATGAAAAAAGAAAAGATGCATGACCTATAAAGAAACAATGATTATATTAACTGAAGATTCTCATCTGAAAACATGGAAGTTAGAAGAGAGTGACACTTTTTTTCAAATATTAAAAGAAAGGAGCTACCAACTTAGAATTCTACGTTCAAATTTATCTATATATTGATCAATCAATTAAAAAAGAGGAAGAATGAAAGGGAAAATAAAGACATGCTCACTGCATGAAAACTACAGCTCTCCTCCTTAGTCCCCAGTGTCACCTTCTGTGGTTTCAGTTATACATGGTCCACTGCAGTCTGGATACAGATGATCGTCCTTCTGACAGATTATCAGAAGGTCAATAGCAGTCACACCCTAGGTCACTTGCCTCACTTCATCTCATCACACAGCCCTTTTACCCTCTCACAGCATCACAAGAAGGGTGAGGACAGTACAATAAGATATTTTGAGAGACAAGCCATATCCATGGAACTTATTACAGTATATTTTTGCAATCGTTCTATTTTATTATTAGTTCCATTGTTAATATCTTACTGTGATTAATTTAGAAGTTAAACTTTATCATAGCTATGTATGTATATGAGAAAAAAAAAAAAACTCTACAGGGCTCAGTATTTATCTGGGGTTTCAGGCATCCACTGGGGATCATCCACAGAGACAGGGAAATGACTGTATCTGTGTATTTTCATAACTAAAGCAACCACAAAGAGAATAAAAACACACATTAATATACATTCCAAAACACTATAGACACATAAAAAAGGAATTCTAAGACAGGTTCAAGTAGCCCATGGAAAGGCAAGAAAAAATAAAAACAAGAAACAAGATATAGAAGGAAGCAGAAGACAAATAATAAATATCAAACTCAAACATGTCAATAATTACTTTGAATGTGAACTTTCAAAATATACCATTCAAAAGACTGAGATTGAGAAAAAAGTGCAAACAAAAATAAAATGGCCAAAATAATGAGGGCCTTGCAAGAGTCAACCAAAATGGCAGTGCCAGAGGCTCCTGAGCATCTCTCCTCCCACAGAGGTACGAAAATGTGGTTACACATGACGGAATTCCCTCTGAAAGAGAGCCCAATACTAGATGATTGACTCCCACATATCATTTGAAGGAGACAATACCTACATCCAAAAGGTAGGAAAATCTGAGATACATTCTTGCCATAAACCCCACCTCCACACAGTGCCACACAACCCGCAGGGACCCATCAACTCCCATCTTCTCCCTGAGGAGTACAGAGTTTGGACTGTACATCTAACACACCAACTTTTAAGACTACCACCAGAGGGATAGTCTCCCAAAACACCCACTTCTGCAAGCAATGGGGCTGGTATCTACAAGACCACAAAACTATAGCATGCAAAGAAACAATTCTTTACAGGCCTGAGTGTATTGCTATGGCTATCCTCCCAGGTCTCAGTGCAGAGGGATCTGGCAAAATTCCCCATCTCTGCCTTTCCTTGAAAGAATTTTATCTGTACTTAAAAGCTGCTGCCTGTGACTTCTAATTTAGACGGCACTATGGGCCTGCCATGATTGTCCACAGAGATCAGAAAAGCCTGCAGAAAACTCTCCCACTCTCCCTCCAGCTATAAAAAAAATAAAACCACTAAAAAATGTGATTTTTTATACTTACATATTGCAAAACGATAATCAGCTAACAACTCCATTATATAATTACTGTTTTTTTAAATGTAGTAACATTTAAGATGTACTCTCTCAGAAACTTTCAAGTATATAATACAATATTATTAGCTATAATCACCATCCTGCACTTTAGATATCCCGAACTTATTCATTTTATAATTGGACATTTGTATTCTTTGACCAACATTTTCCCATTTCCCCCACCCAAGCCCCAGCCTCTAATAACTACCATTCTACTCTCTGTTTTTATAAGTTTGGCTTTTATAGATTTCACATATAAGTGATATCATCAAAAAGTATTTATTCTTCTCTGTCTGACTTATTTAGTAACATGCCTTCAAGTTTTATACACATTGTTGCAAATTGTAGAATTTTGTCTTTGTTATGGCTGAATAATATTCTACCCTGTATATATATTGTATCTTCTTTAACCATCCATCCATTCTGACAAACAAGTAGGTTATTTCCATTATCTTGACTATTGTGAATAATGTTGTAATAAACATGGGAGTGTATATATCTCTTCTATATCTTACTTTCATTTTTTTTAGAAATATGACCAGAATTGGGACTGATGGATCATACAGCAGATAGTTCTTTTTAGTGCATAAGAAACCTCTCTCCACATACACACACACACACAAACACACACACACACACACACACACACACACACACACACACACACGGTATATACACTTATATAATATGTAATATGTTACATATTAGCTCATTTTTAAATTGTTTTCATTGGCTGCGAAAGCATTAGAGAGGAGGTGACATTGTATTTCCTGACACTAGAAGAAGGATTTGAATTTTCAGAATAAAAGGATATCTTCATTGTTAGGTATACCTTTATTTTAAAATCTATGACAAATAATTTTTCTATTTATCTTTCTATTGCTTAAAGATAATTACCTGGTTTTTTTATAGGTTATAAATTACATACTCCTCTCTCTTTTTTAAAAAAAATCCATACTTTCAAAAATGAAGGACACTAGTTTAAGAAAAGGAAGGTGATGAGCATAAAAGCACCTATTCAAGCCCTAAACAATGGACTAAATATGTATATTTTATAAAAAAAGAATGGCACTAGGACACCTAGGATCTTTTTGTCACCAAGAACTGAAAAAAAAAATCATTGAAGAATTGACCTTTGTTTTCCAAAGACTTCTTTTTATCAATCCCATTGTTTTCCAAAGGCTTACTATGATCAATGGAAAAAGGAAAATGCAAATGATTTTTCTAAACTTTAAAATATTTAGAAATAAATCATTTGCATATATTGGAAATACCATCAAATTGTTTGCTAATAAACCCAATAATAGCAAGTCACTGATTACACTTTTATAGGATAATACAAAGGAGAAAAACAAAAATAAATGAAAACAAAAATGTATTCTAAGACAGCAAATTCTTTTGCATTTGCAATAGCAAAAAAAGATTCCTCAACCAATTGAATTTAAAGATATGCTAGTGAAATATATTTAGGTATGGATGATTTTATTGTTGGATTACATGGTATTAAGATCTTTAGAGAATTCTTTTGTTCTTGAACATATATTGGTCTAATTCAGTTTATGATATTTCTGAATATATATCTGTCTGTACATCAAGGCCTGGGAACAGTGTTAGTTATTATTGCAATAAAAGCAATATTCGTGTTGGGATAAAATTTGTGAGATTTAAATTCCTTTGACACAGATAAGGATTTGTTGGAGAAGGATTTTTATTTTACCTCCCTTATGATTATATATATATATAGCAGAATAATAAAATGTGATATTAAAATATTGGGAAATGGTTTAACATAGATTATCTTGCTGTATTAGTTCAATGTTTCTGTTACATGGACGAAATAGTTTGATGAACTTTTTTTAAAGAAAATAATTTGCCAACATTTTCTGTAGGATTTTAAGCTTTATACTCATTATTAAAGAAACTTGACCATCCACAGTTGAAATGATGATAACTTTTTCAATTAATTTAAAGATGAAAAAACATTGTGTAATGCTATAGTTGATTCTAGACAATTCTCATGCTACCTATACAGTTCTTTCATATTTTTCTAAAATGCCTCAATAAAAGGAATTTATAGCATTTCTTTAATCCTCAGGTATGACATTAAATTCCTACCTTTATTTTTGTTTTTCCTTTATTTGCCTCTTTTAGCTAAATGGTACTAAGAAAATCCTTAATATTGAAAAGAAAACATCAAAGGTTTAAAGGCCATCAGCTTCATTGATCTTACATGATTATAGTTACTATCTATCATATCACTGAAAGATAATAACATAATGTTGAAAATATGTGAAAACATTTGTCTATTACTTCTGAACATAAAATGAATTTGTTATACTTCATTTTAAATAATTATTGGCTTTAGCATAAATTCTATTAACTGCAAATTTATATTTTTCAAGTATTATCAATGTGTTCATGGTATTAATGCACTAGAGTTATTCCTCATATGTGGATAAAATATCATTGATACATTATTCTTAAGTACACATTTGTTAACAATTTCCCAGAGAAATATGTAGTCAGATTATACATTGTTACTTCAGGGTTTGCATGAAGAAAGATGCAATGAGTTTTACACTATCATTGGCTATAAAATAGCCTGTTATATTCATAGGCAATACTTCTATTTAATGAAATATCAGTCAAAGATCTTGCCAATTTGTTAAATAAGCTCATTTTGTGATGACATGTAGGGTATTGACCCAAGGGTAAAATATATTATTGCGGGTTAAGTCACTGTCTTTAGAGTCAAGACAGGCTAATTACTAGCTCTGAGATCTTGAGTAAATCACACAAAACCTCTCAAGTTTAGTTTCATCATTTTTTTAAGGTTTTTAAATGTGTTGTTTTTTGCCATGTGTGTGGCATATAAAGTGCAATTAATAATAGGTAAGTACAGGGAAGGAGAGGGAAGATGGCGGCATAAGAGGACGCTGGGCTCACCACGCATACTGCTGATCACTTAGATTCCACCTACACCTGCCTAAATAACCCAGAAAACCGCCAGAGGATTAGAGAACGGAGTCACCGGAGCCAAGCGCAGACGAGAGGCCCACGGAAGAGGGTAGGAAGGGCACAGAGGTGGTGCGCGCTCCACGGACTGGCGGGAAGGAGCCGGGGCGAAGGGGCGGCTCGCCGGCCAAGCAGAGCCCCCGAGTCTGGCTTGCAAAAAGCGGAGGGGCCTGACGGACTGTGTTCCGACAGCAAGCGCGACTTGGCGGCTGAGAGGTCATAAGTTAACAGCTCTGCTCAGAAAGCGGGAAGGCTGGAGGACAAAGGGAAGGAGAGCTGCTGAGCCCCCTGACGACAGAGCTCAGTTTGGTGGGGAACAAAGGCACTCGCCAGCGCCATCTCCCCCGCCCATCCCCCAGCCAAAATCCCAAAGAGAACCAGTTCCTGCCAGGGAACTTGCTCGCTCCGTGCAAACACCCAACTCTGCGCTTCTGCGGAGCCAAACCTCCGGCAGTGGATCTGACTCCCTCCTGCTTCCACAGGGCCCCTCCTGAAGTGGATCACCTAAGGAGAAGCAAGCTAAGCCTGCCCCTCCTGCCCCTGTGCATCTTGCCTACCCACCCCAGCTAAGACGCCAGATCCCCAACATCACAAGCCTGGCAGTGTGCAAGTAGCCCAGACAGGCCACCCCACCCCACAGTGAATCCCGCCCCTAGGAGGGGGGAAGAGAAGGCACACACCAGTCTGACTGTGGCCCCAGCGGTGGGCTGGGGGCAGACAGCAGGTCTGACTGTGGCTCCGCCCACCAACTCCAGTTATACACCACAGCACAGGGGAAGTGCCCTGCAGGTCCTCACCACGCCAGGGACTATCCAAAATGACCAAGCGGAAGAATTCCCCTCAGAAGAATCTCCAGGAAATAACAACAGCTAATGAGCTGATCAAAAAGGATTTAAATAATATAACAGAAAGTGAATTTAGAATAATAGTCATAAAACTAATCGCTGGGCTCGAAAACAGTATAGCTGACAGCAGAGAATCTCTTGCTACAGAGATCAAGGGACTAAGGAACAGTCAGGAGGAGCTGAAAAACGCTTTAAACGAAATGCACAACAAAATGGAAACCACCACGGCTCGGATTGAAGAGGCAGAGGAGAGAATAGGTGAACTAGAAGATAAAGTTATGGAAAAAGAGGAAGCTGAGAAAAAGAGAGATAAAAAAATCCAGGAGTATGAGGGGAAAATTAGAGAACTAAGTGATACACTAAAAAGAAATAATATACGCATAATTGGTATCCCAGAGGAGGAAGAGAGAGGGAAAGGTGCTGAAGGGGTACTTGAAGAAATAATAGCTGAGAACTTCCCTGAAGTGGGGAAGGAAAAAGGCATTGAAATCCAAGAGGCACAGAGAACTCCCTTCAGACGTAACTTGAATCGATCTTCTGCACGACATATCATAGTGAAACTGGCAAAATACAAGGATAAAGAGAAAATTCTGAAAGCAGCAAGGGGTAAACGTGCCCTCACATATAAAGGGAGACCTATAAGACTCGTGACTGATCTCTCTTTTGAAACTTGGCAGGCCAGAAAGAATTGGCACGAGATTTTCAGTGTGCTAGACAGAAAAAATCTGCAGCCTAGAATCCTTTATCCAGCAAGTCTGTCATTTAGAATAGAAGGAGAGATAAAGGTCTTCCCAAACAAACAAAAACTGAAGGAATTTGTCACCACTAAACCAGCCCTACAAGAGATCCTAAGGGGAATCCTGTGAGACAAAGTACCAGAGACATCACTACAAGCATAAAACATACAGACATCACAATGACTCTAAACCCATATCTTTCTATAATAACACTGAATGTAAATGGATTAAATGCGCCAACCAAAAGACATAGGGTATCAGAATGGATAAAAAAACAAGACCCATCTATTTGCTGTCTACAAGAGACTCATTTTAGACCTGAGGACACCTTTAGATTGAGAGTGAGGGGATGGAGAACTATTTATCATGCTACTGGAAGCCAAAAGAAAGCTGGAGTAGCCATACTTATATCAGACAAACTAGACTTTAAATTAAAGGCTGTAACAAGAGATGAAGAAGGACATTATATAATAGTGACAGGGTCTATCCATCAGGAAGAGCTAACAATTATAAATGTCTATGCGCCGAATACTGGAGCGCCAAAATATATAAAACAATTACTCATAAACATAAGCAACCTTATTGATAAGAATGTGGTAATTGCAGGGGACTTTAACACCCCACTTACAGAAATGGATAGATCATCTAGACACACGGTCAATAAAGAAACAAGGGCCCTGAATGAGACATTGGATCAGATGGACTTGACAGATATATTTAGAACTCTGCATCCCAAAGCAACAGAATATACTTTCTTCTCGAGTGCACATGGAACATTCTCCAAGATAGATCATATACTGGGTCACAAAACAGCCCTTGATAAGTTTACAAGAATTGAAATCATACCATGCATACTTTCAGACCACAATGCTATGAAGCTTGAAATCAACCACAGAAAAAAGTCTGGAAAACCTCCAAAAGCATGGAGGTTAAAGAACACCCTACTAACGAATGAGTGGGTCAACCAGGCAATTCGAGAAGAAATTAAAAAAATATATGGAAACAAACGAAAATGAAAATCGAACAATCCAAACGATTTGGGACACAGCGAAGGCAGTCCTGAGAGGAAAATACATTGCAATCCAGGCCTATCTCAAGAAACAAGAAAAATCCCAAATACAAAGTCTAACAGCACACTAAAGGAAATAGAAGCAGAACAGCAAAGGCAGCCTAAACCCAGCAGAAGAAGAGAAATAATAAAGATCAGAGCAGAAATAAACAATAGAGAACCTAAAAAAACTGTAGAGCAGATCAACGAAACCAAGAGTTGGTTTTTTGAAAAAATAAACAAAATTGACAAACCTCTAGCCAGGCTTCTCAAAAAGAAAAGGGAGATGACCCAAATAGATAAAATCATGAATGAAAATGGAATGATTACAACCAATCCCTCAGAGATACAAGCAATTACCAGGGAATACTATGAAAAATTATATGCCAACAAATTGGACAACCTGAAAGAAATGGACAAATTCCTGAACACCCACACTCTTCCAAAACTCAATCAGGAGGAAATAGAAAGCTTGAACAGACCCATCACCAGCGAAGAAATTGAATCGGTTATCAAAAATCTCCCAACAAATAAGAGTCCAGGACCAGATGGCTTCCCAGGGGAGTTCTACCAGACGTTTAAAGCAGAGATAATACCTATCCTTCTCAAGCTATTCCAAGAAATAGAAAGGGAAGGAAAACTTCCAGACTCATTCTATGAAGCCAGTATTACTTTGATTCCTAAACCAGACAGAGACCCAGTAAACAAAGAGAACTACAGGCCAATATCCCTGATGAATATGGATGCAAAAATTCTCAATAAGATACTAGCAAATCGAATTCAACGGCATATAAAAAGAATTATTCACCATGATCAAGTGGGATTCATTCCTGGGATGCAGGGCTGGTTCAACATTCACAAATCAATCAACGTGATACATCACATTAACAAAAAAAAAGAGAAAACCATATGATCCTATCAATCGATGCAGAAAAGGCCTTTGACAAAATCCAGCACCCTTTCTTAATAAAAACCCTTGAGAAAGTCGGGATAGAAGGAACATACTTAAAGATCATAAAAGCCATTTATGAAAAGCCCACAGCTAACATCATCCTCAACGGGGAAAAACTGAGAGCTTTTTCCCTGAGATCAGGAACACGACAGGGATGCCCACTCTCACCGCTGTTGTTTAACATAGTGCTGGAAGTTCTAGCATCAGCAGTCAGACAACAAAAGGAAATCAAAGGCATCCAAATTGGCAAAGATGAAGTCAAGCTTTCGCTTTTTGCAGATGACATGATATTATACATGGAAAATCCGATAGACTCCACCAAAAGTCTGCTAGAACTGATACATGAATTCAGCAAAGTTGCAGGATACAAAATCAATGTACAGAAATCAGTTGCATTCTTATACACTAACAATGAAGCAACAGAAAGACAAATAAAGAAACTGATCCCATTCACAATTGCACCAAGAAGCATAAAATACCTAGGAATAAACCTAACCAAAGATGTAAAGGATCTGTATGCTGAAAACTATAGAAAGCTTATGAAGGAAATTGAAGAAGATTTAAAGAAATGGAAAGACATTCCCTGCTCATGGATTGGAAGAATAAATATTGTCAAAATGTCAATACTACCCAAAGCTATCTACACATTCAATGCAATCCCAATCAAAATTGCACCAGCATTCTTCTCGAAACTAGAACAAGCAATCCTAAAATTCATATGGAACCACAAAAGGCCCCGAATAGCCAAAGTAATTTTGAAGAAGAAGACCAAAGCAGGAGGCATCACAATCCCAGACTTTAGCCTCTACTACAAAGCTGTCATCATCAAGACAGCATGGTATTGGCACAAAAACAGACACATAGACCAATGGAATAGAATAGAAACCCCAGAACTAGACCCACAAACGTATGGCCAACTCATCTTTGACAAAGCAGGAAAGAACATCCAATGGAAAAAAGACAGCCTCTTTAACAAATGGTGCTGGGAGAACTGGACAGCAACATGCAGAAGGTTGAAACTAGACCACTTTCTCACACCATTCACAAAAATAAACTCAAAATGGATAAAGGACCTGAAGGTGAGACAGGAAACCATCCAAACCTTAGAGGAGAAAGCAGGAAAAGACCTCTCTGACCTCAGTCGTAGCAATCTCTTACTCGACACATCCCCAAAGGCAAGGGAATTAAAAGCAAAAGTGAACTACTGGGACCTTATGAAGATCAAAAGCTTCTGCACAGCAAAGGAAACAACCAACAAAACTAAAAGGCAACCAACGGAATGGGAAAAGATATTTGCAAATGACATATCGGACAAATGGCTAGTATCCAAAATCTATAAAGAGCTCACCAAACTCCACATCCGAAAAGCAAATAACCCAGTGAAGAAATGGGCAGAAAACATGAATAGACACTTCTCTAAAGAAGACATCCGGATGGCCAACAGGCACATGAAAAGATGTTCAGCGTCGCTCCTTATCAGGGAAATACAAATCAAAACCACACTCAGGTATCACCTCACGCCAGTCAGAGTGGCCAAAATGAACAAAACAGGAGACTATAGATGCTGGAGAGGATGTGGAGAAATGGGAACACTCTTGCACTGTTGGTGGGAATGCAAATTGGTGCAGCCGCTCTGGAAAGCAGTGTGGAGGTTCCTCAGAAAACTAAAATTAGACCTACCCTATGACCCAGCAATAGCACTGCTAGGAATTTATCCAAGGGACACAGGAGTACTGATGCATAGGGGCACTTGTACCCCAATGTTCATAGCAGCACTCTCAACAATAGCCAAATTATGGAAAGAGCCTAAATGTCCATCAACTGATGAATGGATAAAGAAATTGTGGTTTATATACACAATGGAATACTACGTGGCGATGAGAAAAAATGAAATATGGCCTTTTGTAGCAACGTGGATGGAACTGGAGAGTGTGATGCTAAGTGAAATAAGCCATACAGAGAAAGACAGATACCATATGGTTTCACTCTTATGTGGATCCTGAGAAACTTAACAGGAACCCATGGGGGAGGGGAAGGAAAAAAAAAAAAAAAGAGGTTAGAGTGGGAGAGAGCCAAAGCATAAGAGACTGTGGAGAACTGAGAACAAACTAAGGGTTGATGGGGGGTGGGAGGGAGGAGAGGGTGGGTGATGGGTATTGAGGAGGGCACCTTTTGGGATGAGCACTGGGTGTTGTATGGAAACCAATTTGACAATAAATTTCATATATAAATAAAAAAAAATAATAGGTAAGTACAAAAAATAGTAGCTAGGTACAAACAGCTCCACCAAATACAACAAGTTATACAAACGTCTAATTTTATGGGTGATTGGATTAATAGGATAAAGTTAAGAGCTCCAACAGGATTTTGAATGGGGATAAATGGACCATTAATTCTCCAAATTGGCATCAATCAACATCACTGTGGGTTTTGAAAAGTCGAGATTGTTATGCCCCACTCAAGAGAATTTAAATTCATAATCTTGAAATGCACAATTTTCAAAAGCTGTCCTGCTGACATTGCCATGTAAATATCTTTGGGGCGTTTTGAAGTGGAGAAGCACTAAACATCTCTCTCTTACAGTGATCTCATTTGAACTGCCTCATAAATTTTCCCAATTATCTCATATTATTTATTCTGGAAAATTAGAGAATGAATTCTCTCACTTTTCCTTAGGAAAAGGTTTACACTTAGCTCTTCATTTATACTTAGTTTTACACTTAGTTAAGCTTAACAAAGAAGGGAAAACCAAACGGATGGTGTGTGGAGTATTGAAGGATCTCACTGTTATAACTGCATGGGAGGCATTTTAATGGCAGGGAGAC
The DNA here is from genome assembly GCF_028749965.1 of Puma concolor. Taxonomy (NCBI): domain Eukaryota; kingdom Metazoa; phylum Chordata; class Mammalia; order Carnivora; family Felidae; genus Puma; species Puma concolor. The sequence continues at coordinate 180,316,727 of NC_141667.1, forward strand.
TGAGAACTGAACTAAGGCCCATAATGTTTGCACAATAGTAATAATCATGGCAGTTTATTAACTGTCATTCTTATTAGAATGACAAGAATATGGGGACAAATTGGGAAAGGCAGAAAAAGCCTAAAATTTTAGTCTTTGAGTTAGTTACATTTTTTTAGTATTTATTTATTTTTGAAGGGGGAAGGGCAGCGAGAGAGAGAGAGAGAGAGAGAGAGAGAGAGAGAGAGAGAGAGAATCCCAAGCAGGCTCCATGCTGTCAGCACAGAGCCTGATGAGAGGTTTCAATTCATGAACTGTGAGATCATGACCTGAGCCAAAGTCAAGAGTGCAACACTCATACTGTAGCATGTAGCTCTCTAGGAAATTAAATAACGTCTAGAAAAAGGTAATTGCTTTCCACAAAATATTAAGCTACTTAAAATTAACAGAAAAAAAAATTTGGAGATGCATCTAGTGGTTACAACAGGGTCTACTGTAATAGTTTCCATCATTGGATTTGTACTGAAATTGCATGAGCTGCTTTCAGAAATTATCTGGTTCCTGATGTGGGAAACAAAGGCAGAAGGAAGTGTAGATAAAATTAAATTACCTTATAACCTGCAGCCCATTGACAAATACTTGAGGCAGGTGAGTAAAACATTCCTCCAGGAACTCCCTAATGTGTTAATATTAATGCTTTGCTAGAGGGTAAAAACAACCTTAGCTAGGCTTCCAGGATCCTGTGAGTCTTCCTTAGCATATGAAAATCCTTTCATAAACCTCCCCAAATCCCAAGCATATGATCAGTCTTTCCTGACCACCTAGGGTGTCTCTTCCTGCCCAGGGGTCCTGTGCCTGCACTATAATAAAACCACTTTTTTGCACCAAAGACATCTCAAGAACTTCTTGGCCATAGGCTCCAGATTCCCACCACAAATCCAAAACCCACATCAGTCCCCACATAAGATCAACTAATTATTTGAAGCACAGAATAAGCATCAGTATTATTTTACTTTATGTTATTTTAATTGCTAATACAGTAAAAATAACTTTGTGTGTGTATAGGCCTATGAATTACATAACACATGCACAGTTTGTTTAAACCACAATCAGAGTGAGGGCAGACAACAGTTCCATCATCCCCAAAACTACTACTTTGAGTTATCCCTCTGGAGTAACATCCTTCTCCACCCTCAATTCCTGGTAACCACAAATCTGCTCTTTCTCTTTCTATTTCTTTCTTTTCAGGAATGCCATATAAATGGAACCATGCAGCATGCAACCTTCCAAGCAAATTTCTTTCATTCAGGAAAAAAAAAAAAATGGTAAACTCACTCTTATTTTCATAGTCTTCTACTCTAATCTGCTTGTTACTGTTTGCTTTTCTGACACCATGAATAACTGTGAAATTTACTATGTCAAGGTTTAATTGTTGCATTCTGTAGATGAGACACGGTGGACTGTGATTACTCCATCTTAGCTAGAACCTGCTGTGGTAAAGCCTCTCCCTAAGGAATGTGGTAAAAATTTCTAGACAAGGGAAGTCAACCTGGCTATGTGTGGGGCATTCCTCATGACTCTAGAACATAAACCACACATTCAGACTGTATCTTATCATATATGAGAGACAAAGGGGCAACAATTGTACAAAAATCAACCTCCCTGCTGCGCTTGGGGCTCAGCCTTTTGGGTCTTAGCCTGCTGAGCCCATGCTGGCATGAATAAAGTTGCTTCTTGAAAAGAAAAGCCTTGGTGTCCCGACTCTCTGTGTGTAACTCACCGCTACATTTTGTGGGGCTCATCCAGGATGTGGAGAAGGTGTTTCACCTACCTTTTTGCCAGGATACAAACCTCAGGGCACCGGGAGAGGTGACCTCACCTGGTGTCAATGGACCACTTGATCTGTAGGAGACTAGTCCCTCCTGGTGCCCCAGGGTGAGGGCCCCCAGAAGCACAAAGGAACCTGGTGAGGCCCAGGAACTACCTCAGGGAGTATCACCTGTCATACTGGTAAGAACCCGGGTTAATTTGGGTAGACCTGCCTCTAAGAGGCAGAAGGGAGGCTTGATCACCTCCCAGAGTTGCCCTCTAAGGAGCTGGGCACTGGGCAGTGGGTTGGAGTTGCTGTGTGACTTTATGTGAATGAAACAGTGGAAAGTTTCTAACCTGACCAGTGGGCCAAAGCAAGTGTTGAGTCCTAATCCACAGTTCATGTGGCTTAGGGCAGCATCAGACTTCCTCAGAAGTCTGATCCCAGTCAGGGCTTGACACTGAACCCACCAATGCTAAGAGGCGCCTGAAATATCTCTGAGAGGAGAGCAGATGAATGATGAAGCGAGTGTGTGTCCTCTCCAAATTAATCCCTCCTTTTCCCCCTTTTTCCTCTCTTGTGCATGAAAGTTGTCCATTAGGGGGAGGAAATGGGTGGAAAGCACAGTAAACCTACTCCCCTAGAGTGTATGTTGAGGAATTTCAAAAAAGGATAGCCAGGAGATTATGGTATGAAGTTAACTCCCAGAAAGTTCCATACATTCTTTGAAATTGATTGGCCATCGTTCGGGTTGGGCTGGCCCTCAAGGTTTCACTTGATAAGGAACAGTTAGCCGAGTGTTCAGGGTCACTGTGGGGGATCCAGGCCACCCTGACCAATTTCTTTACATTGACTGTTGACAAGACCTGGTCCTATCCCAGCCACCTTGGCTAAAAGTCTCTATTGAAGAGAACTGTAAAGTTATGATGACTCATGTCACAGCTTCCTCCAAATACCAGCCAAAAACTAAAAAAAACATATTGTTGGGAGATCCTGAGGGGACCCCACTGCCATATGCCCCACTGTACCCCTCACTGCCACCTGTGCCTCCAGCCGCCCAGGCTGCTGAAACCCCACTGAAGCCTGCCCCTAGTCCCAGGGCCTTGCCATCTCTAACACCTCTGGCCTCTCCAGATGTGACTGGATCACTCAGACCACAGGTCCTAACCTCATACACCCCTGATTGAAGGTGACTAGAAGATCAGGCCAGCAGAGACATTGCTTCCCTGCAGCAACATCAGGGAGCCCTACTGATGCCACTGAGGGAAACTAGGGGACCCATCTATTAGGATCACAAAGGTCAGATCCAAGGTGCAAAGCATGTTTTTGTATACCCAACCCTTTACCATTATGGATGTCCTAAATTGGAAACACCATAATCCCCCTATATAGATAAGCCCCAGGCTATGATTGAACTAATGCAGTCCATAATTTACACCCATAAGCCTACTTGGATGGACTGCCGCCAACTCCTCCTGACTCTCTTCAACACGGAGGTGTGTCACCAAATTACCCAGGCAGCCCTAAAATGGTTAAAGGAGAATGCCCCAGCTGGGATGCTAGACACCTAGGCTTATACTCAGGCTCACTTCCCTGGGGAGGACTCCAAATGGGACCCAAATGATTCAAATGTAGATGGAGGGCTCACAAGGACTGAACAGTATCAAGAAGCCCTTTTGTTTGACATGAAGGAAGAAGAGGGGGAAGGCCATAAATATGAGTAAAAATCAGAAGTGCTCTGAGCCAGTTCTATGAGGGCCCGAGCCAGTTCTATGAGAGACTATGTGAGGCATTTCATCTGTACACCCCTTTTGATCCAGAGATGTCCGTTAAACCAGTGGATGGTCAGTGAGTCTTTTGTAGGTCAGGCCCAAGGGGACATCAGGTGCAAGCTGCAAAAGCTAGAGGGTTTTGCCGGCATGAATACTAGTCAGGTGTGGGAAGTAGCAACTAAGGTGTTTGTCAACCATGACCAGACGGTGCAGAGGGAAGAACACCAGAAGATACAGAAAAAGGCAGACTTCTTAGCTGCTGTCTTGGTGGAACAGTCAGAGTGTTCCCAGGAAGTTGCCCTGCAGGGATGGGGCTATGGCCAAAACGGGGAACGACGGACAGGATCATCTCGCCCAAGACCAAAGTTAGGACAGGACCAGTATGCTCACTGTCCTCAGGAGGGCCACTGGAAAAATGAGTGCCCCCTATGTCTGGGTAATTCTCAGTAGAGCCCCAAGCAGAAAGAAAGAGGCCATGTGGTCCAGGGCCAGTACCAACCAGCATCACAGCCTCAGGGGGCCCCAAAGATGATTTTGTGGGGCTAACCAACATGAAAGACCATGAGGAAGACTAGTAGAGACCAGGCTCTATTTTGTTAGGTCCCCAAGAGCCTATGGTCTGAATTAATGTGCAGGGGTTGACCCATTGACTTCATGGTAGATACTGGGACAGAACGCTCAATGGTAACCCAAACCATGAGGCCCTTCTCACAGGGACAAGCCACCATTGTGGGGGCCATGGGCAATAGGACATGCTGTCCCTTCCTGATGCTTCAGCAATGCAACTTGGGCAGCCATGAAATCATCCATGAATTCCTGTATCTCCCCAATTGCCCTGTGGCTTTAATGTGTTGAGACCTTTGGGGAAAGCTGCAGGCCCAGATAACTTTCAACTCCCACAGAAACCTGCTCTGACCCTATGAAAGCAGAAGCAAAGATTATGACACTCATGATTCCCCAAGGGGAAGAATGGTGCCTCTACAGTTTCATGGGGGAGCCATAACAGGGACCTGAGCTGCCCTACAGAGTACAGGTGGTGTGGGCTGAGGACACACCAGGACTGGGCCAGAAAACCCATGCATTCACCTAGAAGTAGTGCAGACCCTAAACCCTGCAACCCTACTGCCTGTCAGGCCAGGTCAACCAGATCATTACTGCATGGAAGTCATGGATGAGGTGTTCTTCAGCAGACCAGACTTGAGGGACCAGCCCCTCAAGGACCCCAATGATATTTCACCAACAGTTGCAATTTTGTAAAAGAGGGAGAACACCTTGCAGGGTTCTCCATAGTGACCTTGAATTCTACCACTGAAGCACAGGAAGTGGCCTAACTTGTTCTAAAAGAAATCATTCCTCAATTTGGGTTCCCTATCACTATGGGTACAGATAACAGGCCAGCATGAGTGGCTGAAGTGGTGCAGCTGGTGGCAAAGGGGTTAAAGATCACCTGAAAGTTACACACAATATACCGACCCCAGAGCTCTGGGATGGTGGAACAAATGACTGTACCCTGAAGCTGCAATTACATAAACTATGTCAGGAAACCCACCTACACTGGGACCAGGTGTTGTCAAGCACTTCGTTAAGAATCAGATGTAGCCCCACTAAGCAGATGGGGTTCTCCCCTTATGAAATCCTTTATGGGCACTTTATGGGTGCCTTCCCCCTGTTATCAAGGTTATAATGGGGGATCTAAATGAGACAGGTAATCTAACCCTAAAGCAACAGATGAGGGCTCTTGGCTCTACCCTAGCCACCTTACACCCCTAGGTTAGGGAGCAATTACCTGAATCTGACCATAGATGCTCACTCCTGAGAACCAGAGATGCTGTATGGGTGAAGGAGTGGAATGTCCAACCCCTAAAACCCCTCTGGAGGGGCCTGTTCACTGTCATTTTGTCCACCCATACTGCAGTAAAGATAGCCAAAGTGGATCCCTGGATTCACCACAGCAGAATGAAGCCAGCATCTCGAAACTGGGAGTGCATTCCTGATCCATCAATGCCCTGCAAGCTGACTATACAAAAGAAACAATCTGCAACTCCAGAGGCTCTGGGAGGCTGCAGCCCTGCTTTAGTCACTCCAGAAGCTGACTAATCTACACACAGCAGAAGCTTGAGGAATCAACGGTCCAGTGGAACAAAAAGACTGTCCTTATTTTCTATATGTTTCCTTACTGTGATGCACTGTCACCCCTTGTGTCATGCCTTGCCTCTCCAGAGGCTGCCCTGACCACCTGAAAGTATGGTGAGAGTTTTTGTTAGCACTCACCTTCCCTTTGTAGATACGATCCTTCATTGGTATTGGTTGCTTCTAATCTGGACCCCTTATGTAGACCTAGATCTCTCATCAAGTGACCCATGTATTCACATACCCAAGTTAGGCCAGGGAGTCACTTGCACCTTACTATACCATACCCGCTTCTCATACCAAGGAAAAGTCCCAGGGACATGCAGACACAATAAAACCACCTATTCTATCTGCCCACAGGAGAGTCCATACACTTGCCTCGACCCTCAATATCCCCCCAGTTGGTTGGTTAGAAGTCTGATCCTACCAAGAAGGATGGGGCCTTGGTCAGTGGGACACAAATCACTAACACAAAACGACTGGTGTCAATGCTGTTTGACATATGTGCAGTAACAGGAACGGGTCCAGCGGCATCTATCACACAAAAAAATGTGGGCTCTTGTCATAGAGTGCCCAAGGACTCCTGATATATCATGCAGAGGTTTAGATTGGGAGTGTGAATACTGACTCAGTGACCAATACATGAGTGAGGAAAACAGTTTATGTGCCTACACACCTGAGTTTTTATGCCCCCGCTGGAGTTGTGTTTCATGGGCTACTTGGAAAAAAGAAGGCACAACAGTACTCCTTCAGAAGGGGGCAGCTACATAAGGTTGTCAATCAAAGGCCTGTAACCCTGTTAATTTTAGTATCATTAACCCAGGAGATTCCAAATGACAATGAGGCACCAGAATTGGCATCCAGATCTATGGGCGAGGCAGAGAACCAGGGACTGTGCTATATTTCAAGAGAGTCACTACCACCCATCCAACGATGTCCCATCAAGTCTTCCACTCCTTCTACAAAGAAGTAAGAAACAGCTCCCCCCCCCCTTCCCATTTCAGTCACAGCAAGGGACTTGTTTGTAGACCTAAAAGAGACTACGGCCCAGACTCTGAAGATCTCTTTTTGCTATATATGTGGGGAGAACCAACATGGGGGAATCAATGGCCATGGGAGGCTGGAGAATTAGATCCCCACAAACCTTATAATGGAACAGAATACCCCAGTCCTACTACCAAAGTTTGGCTCCTCAAAATTTCAATCATTGGGAAAAACTGTCTTGGCCGATGGGGAAGAAAGTTACCACTTCTGTTGAAGGCTCAACGTGCCTAGGCCAAAGATTTTATAACTCAACCACCCAGGAAACCCAATGGTGGGGATCCCCAGGTCACCTTGAACCAAGTACCCACCCCTTGTCTTTCTCTCATCTCCAAGAGTCCTGGGGCAATGTTGACACAGCCATCAAATGGTGGGGCCCAGATAGACTATACTGGATATGTGGAAGGATGGCCTATACAAGACTTCCCTCAGGCTTGTTAGGATCATGTGTGCTGGGAACTATTTGTCCATATTTCTTTCTGCTCCCACTTGCCAGAGGGGAACATTTGGGAGTCCAAATGTATGGAGACAGGGAGACTCAAAGGAAATGATGTGCCCTAAGTATTGGTAATTGGAAAGATGATGAATGGCCTCCCAAGCATATAATCCAATATTATGGTCCTACCACCTGGGCAGAGGATGGGTCCTGGGGCTACTGCACTCCCACTTACATGCTAAAGCACATAATCAGACTGCAAGTAGTTGTAGAAATTATAACCCATGAAACTGCCAGAGCTCTTAACTTATGAGCCAAGCAGCAGAACAAAATGTGCAATGCTATCTATCAAAATTGCTTGGCCTTAGATTATTTGCTTGCTTCTGAGGGAGGAGTTTGTGGGAAGTTTAACATGAGCAACTACTGCCTACAGATGGGTGATGAAGGAAAAGTCATAGAGGAGATCACAGATTAAATGAGAAAGGGCTCATGTCCCAGTCCAGACCTGGAAAGGTTGGGACCCAAGGATTTATTCAGAGGATGGTTTTCAACTCTTGGGGGATTCAAAATCCTTGCAGGAATCATCCTCTTTATTTTGGGAGCTTGCTTACTTCCTTGCCTAGCTTCCCTGGTTATACTGTCTGTCACCAGCCTCATTGAGGTAATGGTCAAAAGGAAAACAAACACACATGTGATGATGTTATGGAAATATAAACCTCTAAACCAAGATGATGCTCTTTGACCCAAAATAGGGGGTCCAAACATCAAAGGGGGGAATGTGGTAGAACTCCTCCCTAAGGAATTTGGTGAAAACCTCAAGACAAGGGAAGGCAATCTGGCTATGTGCACGTGTGCAACTTTCCTCATGGCTCTGTAACATAGACTACACATTCAGACTGTATGCTACCATATATAGGAGACAAAAGAGCAAAAATTATATAAAAGCCAACCCTGTGCTGCACTTGGGGCTCAGCATTTTGGGTCTTAGCCCGCTGAGCCCATGCTGACATGAATAAAGCTGCATCCTGGAAAGAAAAGTCTCAGTGTCCCGATTCCCTGTGTGCGACTTACCACTACACTGCCCCCTCCTCCAGCTTGTAAATTTGCTTCACACTTCTATACAAATGCAGGATTGATAAATGCAGTTCTAGGGCACCCAAATTTATGCAAAATGTGGAATAAATAGGGGAGAAAATATTAAATTAGTCATTGTTACAGTTCAACAATTCAGGGTTTTTCGAAGTAGAATTTAGCTACTTGCATCAAAAGCCACATGGGGTGTCTGTTTAGGGCACAGGTTATAAGGACAAAACCTGATATACAAAATAAGAATCTCTGAGAATTGGGTCTAGATACCTCTATATAAAAGGTACCCAGATAATGCTTATTTAACCTTAAGTTTGCAGGACAAAGATTTAATGGGGATATAGGAATGATTCTAATCCAATTTCAGACTCTACCATCCTCCCATTATTGTATAAATCACATAATCTCTCTACACTCACATGTGAAATTCAGTTCAATAAGCCAACGAATATTTCTTACTGCATATTATTAATAACACACATTATAATTCATTAACAACTATTAATTAGTCATTCTTAGTATTTATTAATATTCATATATATATACCATTTGTATAGAATACACATAGTTCTAAAACTTGTAATGTCAAATATGAACAAAAACAAATTATCTTCAGAAACTTACACTCTAGAGAGTGAAGTGAAATAATAAGAATACTAAACTAGAATTCTTTTTTAGAATGCTAGGACATGAAAAATGATGTGGAAAAATAAATACCGCAGGGTAATGGGGACTGAGAGAGAGTTGTATTTGGTAGAAGACTATGAGGTTAAGAAGAGTGGTTAAGATAATCCCCACTATGCAAATGTATTTTTTAACAGATTTTTAGGTGGTGAGGGAGTAAACCAAGTGGCTAACTTGAAGAAGGGTGTTCAAGTATTTCATAACTCAATGTATATGCCATGCCTCAGAAAGAGCAAGGGAGTGTGTGTGTGTGTGTGTGTGTGTGTGTTTTGTGTGTGTGTGTGTGCGTGTGTGTGTGTGTGTGTGTGTGTGTAGAAGAGGAGAGAGAGACAGAGAGGAAGGAAGGAGAGAGGAGGGAGAAGGAGAAAAATAGTATGAGCTCAGAGAAGAAATGGAATTCAGATCATACAAAACTTTAGGTAAGTTTGACAATCATTTTCAGCAAAAATGGAGAGTTGAATAATCATCAACAAATTCCTTCCTTTCTTTTAAAAGAATTTTTTTTTAATGTTTATTTCTGAGACAGTGTGACAGAGCATGAGTGGGGGAGGGGCGGAGAGAGAGGGAGACACAGAATCAGAAGCAGGGTCCAGGCTCTGAGCTGTCAGCACAGAGCCTGATGCAGGGCTCAAACCCACCAACCGTGAGATCATGACCTGAGCCGAAGTCAGATGCTTAACTGACTGAGCCACCCAGGTGCCCCAACAAATTCTTTCTTTTCAACTTCATCATCTTTTTTTTTTTTTTTTTAATTTTTTTTTTTTCAACGTTTATTTATTTTTGGGACAGAGAGAGACAGAGCATGAACGGGGGAGGGGCAGAGAGAGAGGAAGACACAGAATCGGAAACAGGCTCCAGGCTCTGAGCCATCAGCCCAGAGCCTGACGTGGGGCTCGAACTCACGGACCGCGAGATCGTGACCTGGCTGAAGTCGGACGCTTAACCGACTGCGCCACCCAGGCGCCCCTCAACTTCCTCATCTTTAGAGGAACCTTGATTATGCTTGTCCTTCACAATTTTATATAGATTCTAGAAATGTCTTGTAAAACTTATTAAAATTAAGAAAAAATATTTTGATATTTTGGTTGGAATTGCTTTGATACTCTAAATTTGAAGAGCATGTACAATTTTATGCTGGGTCATTTCATCTATTTTTTAAGGTACTTCATAAAACTAAAAACTAAAAACTATGAACAGTTTTGCATACCTTTTAAAAAGATACATTCCTAAGTACCTAATCATTTGTTGCTGATGCAAATGTTATCTTTTAATTAATTTCATTTTCTTAAGTGTATTAACGTTTGGAAAAAATAATCTTTTATATTGATCTTATATCAATGATATTGTTAACATCCTTAAAAGTTCAAATAATATTCTCTATAATCACTTGAACTTTCCATAAAGGTAAATATTCCACCTCAGAATCATGACAGTGTTGCTTTATAATCCTTTTAAATTTTGTTTGATTTTGTTTTTCTTTATTGGAACAAAAAGTGCTGGCAAAAACAAAAAAAACTCAAAGAATTTTTTTTTGAGAAAAATATTTGCTGTTGAGCATGATGTCAGATATGAGATAATACAGGTAATCTTTATCAATTAATAGAAGCTCTATTTCTAAATCCTAAAAAAAAGTTTTATTTTTAATTCCATGTTTTTCTACCCAATAATAATCATCTCAAAGTGTAATGACATTTATTCTCAGGATGGGACATTTTATTTCACCATTAGCAATTTTATAAAGTACAGTTAATTTATAAATATAAAACTTTCTGATGAGTACACAGTCACTAGCCTTTTACCAATTGATCAAAAATAAATATAAACGCATTACTCATTTTTGCTTAAATTACTTTGATTTATCATTTAATTATAAAAACAACTTATTCTCTAGAACCATACAAGAATTAAAACAAAAAAAATAAAGTCATTCTATAGTTATATATCAAACATGTGCTTTCATCATGTTGCTTCATACAACAAGTTATTGTTTAAATTTCCATAATTACCACTAAATAAACATATGTAGATATTATAAATAAAATCAGTGAAAATTTGTAGATTTGAGTATTTCATGACAAATACTTTCCATTTACTGTTCCATTTAACCCTTGCAATACTTGACTGATGCAGGTACTGTTACTAACTTCATTTCAAATCAAGAATCCCAGGTTTAGAGTAGAGGATTAGCTAAACTCACATAGCCACTAAAAGTTAAGTGATGGAACTGAGTTTCTAATCCAAACAGCCTGTCTCCAAAACTCACATATTTAAGCATTTTGCAATATTTCACAAATATTTAGTGAATATTCTTAATCTCCAATATAGGAATATGGTAACAAAGGTATTCTACACCTCTTTGATGTATACCACATGATAAAGTCAAGTTGAAATACTCTGTTGTAGAATATAATTATTAAAAGACTGGGCTATGAAATAGACCTTTTAAGAGGTCCATTCCACTATGAATCTTACTTATATGACCTTGCACAGAGGTCAGGGAAATTGAATGCCCATGGCAAATACTAGGATGTAGACATTCATAAACTAGGGAAAATGAATTTCTGGATAAAGTGGGGAAGGCAGTAATCCAAGATGATCAAACTTCATGCTCCCAGATCTCCTTAACTAGAAACTCAGCAATTTCAATGTTTATTTGCTATTTATAGGACTTTGTTAAACTCCTCCCTTTTGATATTTTATAAATGCATGCTTCTTTTTAAGTAAAAATTATATCTTTCCATATTTGAACAGTCTTAACATATGTGTTTCAAAATCTTGGTTAGATTGATATATAAAATGAGTTTCCTCTAGAAAGACTAGAAATTACTACTATCTAATTGCTGAATATATTGTTTGTTTGTTGTTGTTGTTGTTGTTGTTGTTGTTGTTGTTGTTTAGCACTGGATTTCTTCATGAGCTTTGACATTTCTGTTTGCAAGTTCATTTAAAGTATTTTCTATGAAAGGTGAGAGATTATTAGTTTCCATTGTTTTGTTTTATTTTTCTCTCTCCCCTTAGCTGTGGTCCTCACTGTCTAGTGATTTTTGTTTCTGAGCTCACACTAAAGCACCAGGTTTTAAATCTGCCTTCAGTATTATTTCCTAGGACTGACATTGAGAACATGTCTGATCTCATCATAAATTCAGTGGGTTTGTGACTCACCCCTGAAAGCCATATGATATTATTGTCTCCTGCTTCCCTTTCCCCAACCCTTTAGATAGAGACACATCCCATTTGGTATATGCACAGATAGATACATTCTTCTCTGTCTGCCTAACCTTTCAGGAGCTTTTCCAGGAATCTATCTTAACTAAGTCTACCTGGTACCATATAACCATGTATGTTAAAAAATTTACCATTTCTATTTTGTTTTTAATTTTTCCAATTTTATTGAGTAGTAATTGACATACATCACTGTATCAGTTTAGTATACAGAAAAATGGTTTGATTTATATAGGTTGTGACATAATTACCACAATAAGTTCATCATCCATTTTCTCATACAGATACAGTAAGAGAAAATAATAAAATATAAGGGGAAACTTTTTTCTCCTTATGATGAGAACTCTTAGGATTTACTCCCTTAACAAGTTTCCTATAGATCATACAGCAGTGTTAGCTGTGGTCATCACGCTGTATATTACATCCCTATCACTTATTTATCACATAACTGGAAGTTTGTACCTTTTGACCACCTTCTTCCAATCCTCCCTTCTCCCACACCCCTATCTTTAGTAACCACAAGTCTGATCTCTTTTTCTATGAGTTTGTTTTGTTTTTTGATTACACTATATACGAGATCAAAAAGTATTTGTCTTTTTCTGACAGATTTCACTTTGCATAATAACTTCAAGTGCCATCCATATTATTACAAATAGTAGGACTTCCTAATTTTTGTGACTGAATAATATTTCTCTGTGTGCATGTGTGTGTTATTTATCCTTTCATCCATAAGTGGACACTTACATTGTTACCATGTCTTGGCTAACATAAATAATGCTGCTATGAACAAGGATTTTCAGATATCTTTCTGAGTTAGTGTTTTTGTTACCTTTGGATACATTCCCAGAAGTAGAATTGCTAGATCACATGGTAGTTCTATTTTTCATTTATTGGGGAATCTTCATACTTCATTAGCATTGGACTGCTACTAAGTTCTCTCCTTTCTCCTGTCAGCTTAGGATGGCACAAAAAAGGAGCTTAATCTTTCTCCAGTTGTCTGCCACTCAGGAAAGGAAAACTCAATATGACTGGTAAAACCAGAGTGTTTTTTTTTTTTTTTATCAGCAAGTTGAAGCTTATGAATTTGCATCATTTTATCTGGTGATGTTTTGCTATTCAATGAAAACACAGGACTACATTTATGGGATTTTTAAAATTAAATTTTGGCTCTGGAGTCAGAAAGTAAAATTATGAACTAAACTTAAATGCCAATGAATGTGAGAAAAAGCCAAAATATTTTTTAAAAGGGAATCTCTTCCTAGAAATGTAGAAGAGAAAAAAATATTTAGTAAAATAGCTAACGAGAGTTAAAATAAAAATAAAAGGAAAACAATGTAAAAACATTAAGATCATTTAAATGACAATAATAATGTTTTGGCATTCTAGTATCAAATGGGTATCAGATACCTAGGAAAATATTGGCATATATTAAGGCCTTGGTAGATTATCTTATTTTCAGCACATTAGATATCCCTGTCTATGAAGATGTTCCATTCCTAGTCTTTTGATGTTATGACTGGCCACATGACATTTTGATTTGGCCTAATTTGCTTCCCTCTTCCTTAGCCCCATCAAAGTTCCAGAGAGAAGTTCTGCTCTACCAGAGTGGCTCCATGAGTTAAGAGCCAAAGAAACCTACTGTGGCAATGTTATATGAGCAAGAAGAGCAGGCCAGTGTGGCTGGAGTAGAGGGAATGAAGTGGGAAGAGAATAAAGTGGTGTCTGGGAGGTAACAAGAGCCAGTTTATGCGTAGCCTTGTAAATTGTAAATATGCTTTTTACTTTGGTTGAAGTGGGAAGTCATTTCAGTATCTCAAACTGAGTAACAACATAACCTGATTTATATTTTTAAAGGCTTATTCATACTACTGTGTTGGAGACAGATTCCAAGAGAACACTGGGAAGAAGTTGTTGTCTAGGCAAGAGATGATGAGGGATGGACCAGGGTAGTGACAGTGGAGAAATGAGACACAGGAGATTCTAGATGAGTTTTGTAAATAGAGTTAACAGAAATTTTTGCTGAATTCCATGTGAGTTATAAGAGAAACGTAACTTGAAATCCACCTCCAACATACATGCTTTCATAATGTCACTAACGACCTCCATGTGACTAAATTCAATGGAATTCATGTTTATTATCTTATATTACCTTACATAAGCTTCTATCAACACTTGTCAACTCTTTTATTGAAACACTTTTTTTACAGCAATCTCTGTGCACCCCACTCCCCAGGTTTTCTTCCTTTTCCTCTGGATGTCCTTTTTCTCTTTCTCAGGGTCATTTTCCTTTTCCCCACATGAATTTTGAAATTCATTAAACTACATTTGTGCCTACTTATCAACTTTGCATTGAGTATTTTCCCTGAGGAATTTTATTCACAAACATGTCATTGAATGCTATTTATTTACAGAAATTCCTGATCTCATATCCACTGCTCACTCTTCTCTATTCTCCATATTCATACAGTAGAGTCTATTTGGAACAGTTCTTTTTTTTAACATCAAAAGTGCCTTAAAAATCAATACATCAAAAACAAAATTGTGATTTTCCTTTTCCCCTCACCTTATCACATTGGAAGACTTCCAATTCGGTGCAACACCATTCATGCAAGTGAACAAGCCAGAAAAATATCTGCCATCCTATCACCCTCCTCTTCCTCACCACTTACTACTTAAGTGAAATCCAATCCATAAAGTATACATGTGATTTCTCCATCTTCACTGCCAATATGCCTCTTCCTTTACAACATCACCAATGCCTAGATTACTCCAATAACTTTCAGTAGACTCTCAACATCCAATAAAGTCTTTATGGGTCAATAATGATTATTTATTTTCAAATAAAATTATCTTAATATTAACTATATTTCAAAAATGCTTTATTTTTTCTCTAAGTTTAGAAACTAGTGTCCTATAGGATATGACAATATCCCTGACTTCATACCCATCTCCATCTCAAACCTCCCTCACCATCACCTTCACTCTTGAGGCTCCATAACACAGGACTTTTAGCAATTCAGATGCACCTTTTATTTCCAACAGCAAGGATTTTGGACATTCTATGCCCTTTGCATGAATTACACTGTTTATCTACAAATCTCATATGATTCAAATTTCAACTGTTATTTACAGGTAGAACAATATGCTCTATGCATAGTTTAACACCACCTCCAAGCTTACTTTATTTACTGAATTGTCTGAATAATATTTTGTCAATCTTAATAGATTATACAGTTTGGTCACCTTTACACTTTTATCCTGAGCATGGTACCTAGGCAAAATAAATATTTATTGAATTAATTAATGCAATTCATATCACTATATGCTATAGGAAATCATAATCTCTTCCCCAAACCTTCAACAAATATCACCTGTGTATATCAGATTGTGTTAATTCCATTAAACACTTACACATACACAAAAGGAAGACTTACTTAAAACCAGGCTCTGAAGACAAGGATATAAAATGATACGAGACTACTGTTATTGAGAGAAGAGTGTTTAGTGGGAAGTTTTAAAAATAACATGGCCATTGCTTTTGTTGACTGACATTAATAGGCAATGCATAAACTGATTATTTATAAATAAAGATGAAATGATTTTTGTTTTCCAATCCAGAAGTCATTAGAAACAATATCTATCCAAATGAATGTTAATTCTGCATCTTTAAATTTATCTGTTAAAAATAAAATGAATTTCATTTGAAAAAGAAAAATGTTTCAAAGAGTCTCAAGATCATTATTATAATAAGTTCAAGTTACTTTAGTCTTGGGTTTAGCATCACTGTGAAAAGAAAGAAGGCTATTTAATTAGTGAATTAACACACTCCATTAAATTGGTGTTTTTTAAAGAAAATGCCAAAATTGTAAAAGAGAAAATCAAATCACATCATCGCTTTGAATAAATATAATTATATGCCATAAAATTTCTTTGAGGAAATTTCCTTGAACTAGAGTTGGCACACCAAAAACAAAACAAAAAAGGGAAAAAAAAGCTAGATAATACTCTATAATTATTAAAATAAAATGGTCAATGTCCATGATCTCCCTCACACATCATCTTTATCATTACTTTTTACCAAGTCAATTGAGAAGTTCAGAATTATATTTCAAACTTAAGTTGAAAAGCTGAGCTCTAAATGAGAAACAGATAATTTGGGCTACATATGTATTAAACAGGAAAGCATATCAAGGTCTTTAATATCATCAATTTATAGCACTAAATTTAAAATGAGAAATAGAAATCACAGAGAAATATATTAATATATTTATTGAATATAGCTTTCATCTTGATGTAAACTTCTCTGTTTCTTAGTCCCCAAAATATCTGTGATGTACACTGTATTTGGAAAAAGTATGTGACTGCATGTTTCTAGCACTGAATCCTTACAGGATTTCTCCAGCTTGGATATGAGCAAAGCCCAGATTCAGTAGCTGAAATATCCCTCTGTATAGAATGTCTAAAGGGAACAATTTTGTTCCATGCATTTTTGGTACTTGGTTTGTTTTGATGAGTTTCTCATATCCCAGTGAATTGTAGCCTTTCTTCTGGCAAATGAAGGATGCATGAAATCTCAATGTCTTAAAACTATCTCATTTCAAGTTCACAGCAAGACCTCTTAAAGTAGAGATAATTAATCAATATCAGGTAAATTAATCAATATCAGGTAAATAATTAACACTTACAAGTAAATTAACCAGTGTGAGTTATTTTAAAACTCAAAAAATGATCTTACTAACATCATACTATTAAATGTTTGTCATTTATTTTACTACACTGAAATTACGGATTTGTGGATGGAGTTCTTAAATGCAAAATGCATAGTAGCAAAAAAGAAATAGCAAATTAGAGTCTGACCACAAATGGTCTTTAAAATTAAATATAAGTGAAGAATGAGCCAAATCGGAGCTTTTTAAAAAATAGCTTTATTGTTTTTCCATTATCTTAAGAAAATATTATACCAAAAATGGAAAAAATGTCTAATGCTGATAATGGTGTAAAAGCGCTCAGGTGCCATTTTGGCAAGTTTGAGAACCATTTTTAATTAATTATTTATGGTTTTTTTTTTTTTGAAAACTATTTTTAATTTGGATTAACCAAAAATAGTATTTGCTAAAGCACATCAACTCAGACTGTCAAACATGTATAAGAAGTATATGAATCTATTAAATTTGGGGTTCTATCTTGGGTCATACTGTGCCAAATAATATCCATCCAGAGACTATTTAAGACGTCAGAGAAGTAGGGGGACCCTGGGCTTTCCTCATCCTTCAAACACAGGTATATAGAGGTCAGATTACTTGAAACACCCAGGAAATTGATCTGCAGCATGCAAAAGGATCTTCACAGTTCGAGGGAGACAGCTTGGCAGGTGCCAGGTGCACGGATGTGAATTGGAAGAGAAAAGAATGGTGGCGGCATGGAGAAAAAGTAAGCCTTTTCACGGAGAGACAAAGCAGAGAGAGAAAGAAGTATTGAGATAGTGCAGCATTGAGTTAGCACAAGAGGAAAACCTCTCTGGACCACAGACTGGGAAACAAGAAGTACTTAGTATCCCAGTTCTTTTTTGCAGCTTTTGGAACTCAGACTCTGAGGTTTTGGAAGTGTGCAACTTTCTCTGGAGCTGAGGCGCATGCTCCTGGGGAGGAGGGATCTGGCCCCAGTGTGCATAGCATGGTGTAGAGATCTCTAGTGTGCTCTGGGAAAGAACAGTCACCTTGCTGGAGTACTTTTGGAAGTGGGTTTATTACTTTCTCAAGGAAAAAAAAAAAAACACTGTCGATGCCAACCAAAGGCCTTTCATCAACAGGGTGGAGTTACTCCAGAGGAGGAGAGTAGAACCATGCCATGCTTAGTCCTTTAAGACACTTGGTTTTGAACCCCATTCACATGCCAAAGAAAAAACGCAGGAGAGTTGTGGCACAGGGCAAGCTGACTTCCCTCACTGCCTGAAGAGTGGGGGTTTATATCCCCCGGAAGGGATGAGAGATTGTGGTGCTGCCATTTCCACCCCCAACATCAACATGTGGGACTTCAGAGAGCAACACAGCAGCCCCCAGTGGAGGTGGGATGTGCTTACACCAAACTGTGCCCCTCTGTGCCTGAAAACTGCCTATCTACTGAGGCAAGACTGACTGAGCCAATGCAGCTGGCCTCTCCTCCAGACAAGCACAGCCAGCACCCCCAAGCAGACAACTCTGTTTTTTTTTTTTTTTTTTCCCTTTTTCTTCCCCTCCTTCGTTTTTTTCCTTTTGGAATCAGGCTCATAGTTTTCTATTTGTTTTGTTTCATTTTGTTTTCTCTCTCTCTCTCAGATCAGTTTTCTATTCTTTTCTTTTTCATTCTTTTTTTCTTTTCTTCTGCTTTTTCCCCCTATTTTTTCCTTTCATTTTATTTTCAATCAACCTTGTAGTTTTTAGATTCTCTGGGGTTTTTCTGTTCCCTTTCCTTTTATTTTTTTAGGGGGATCAGGCCCCCCTTTTTTCCAGCATTACTTCAACAAACAAATCAAAGCACACCTGGTTAGAGGTCCAAGCACTTCACCATTGCAAGCAAGTAGGAGCTATGCAGAGGACTTACTGGTGGGAAAGAGTAGTGCAAACACAACAGCAGAGTGCACACAGTATACACCAGAAACACTTCCTGAAATGCCAGGCCTGGGACAATGTATGACCCCTTTTTAATATAGTAGTATTTTCAGATACAGAAAATAGAACAAGCTTTTAAAATATGCAAAAGACAGAAACTTAGGCAAAGTGAAAAGATGGAGGAATTCTCCCAAAAAGAAAGGTCAAGAAAAAAAATCACAGCCAGGGACTTGCACAAAACAGATATAAGAAACATATCTGAACAAGAATTTAGAACAACTAGCTGGGCTTGAAAAAAGCATAGAAGACACCAGGGAAGGCCACATTGCAGAGATCAAAAACTTAAGAACTAGTCAGGATGAATAAAAAAAAATGCTATGACTGACTTGCAAAATAAACTAGATACACTGACAACGAGGACTGGAGAAACAAAGGAGACAATAGGTGAAATAGAAGATAAAATTGTGGAAAATGAAGATGAAAAAAAGAGAAGTAAATGAAAATACTAGATCACAAGGGGAGACTTAGAGAACTAAGTGATTCCATGAAATGAAACAATATTTGTATCACAGGATTCCCAGAAGAAAAGTGAGAAACAGTGACAGAAGTTTTATTTGAACAATTCTAGCTGAAAACTTCCCTATTCAAGGGAAGGAAATAGGCATCCAAGTCTAAAAGGCACAGAGAACTCCCTTCAAAATAAACAAAAACTGGCCAACACCATGACATATCATAATGAAATTTGCAAAATACAAAGATAAAGAGAGAATTCTGAAAGCAGGTGTAGACGAAAGGTTCT
Source organism: Puma concolor (assembly GCF_028749965.1). NCBI lineage: Eukaryota > Metazoa > Chordata > Mammalia > Carnivora > Felidae > Puma > Puma concolor. Next base: position 180,336,273 of record NC_141667.1, read on the forward strand.
TAACCTACAAAAGTAGACACATAAGGTTAATAGCAGATCTGTCCACTGACTTGGCATGCCAGAAGGTAGTGGCAGAAAAAATTCATTGTGCTAATTAGGAAAAATACACAGCCAAGAATCCTTTATCCAGCAAAGCTGTCAATCAGAACAGAAGGAGGAATAAAGTCTTTCCAAGACAAACAAATCTAAAGGAGTTCACAACTATTACATCATCTCTGAAAGAAATTTTAAGGGATACTCTGAGTGGAGGAAAAAAAAAAAGACCAAAGCAACAAAGACTATAAAAGGACCAGAGGACATCACCAGAAACACCAATTCTACAGATAACACAATGGCACTAAATTCATATATTTCAATAATCACTCTGAATGTAAATGTACTGAATGCTCCAGACAAAAGACATAGGATCTCAGAATGCATAACAAAACAAAACAAAACAACACAAAACAAAACCCCACAAGATCCATATATATGCTACCTACAAGAAACTCATCTTAGACCTGAGGACACCTGCAGATTGAAAGTGAGAGGATGGAGAACTGTATGTTATGCTAATGGACATCAAAAGAAAGCTGGAGTAGCCACACTTATATCAGAAAAACTATATTTTAAAACAGACTGTCACAAGAGATGAAGAAGGCATTATATCATAATTGAGGGGCCTTTCAATCAAGACAATCTATCAATTGTAAATATTTATGCCCGCAACTTGAGGCACCCAAATATATAAATCAATTAATCACAAACAAAAAGAACCCCATTGATAAAAATACCATAACAGTAGGAGACTTTAATACCCCACTTGCAGCAATGGACAGATGATCTAAAAAGAAAACCAACAAAGAAACAATGGCTTTGAATGACACACTGGACCAGATGGACTTAACAGATATATTTAGAACATTTAATCCTAAAGCAGCAGAATATACATTCTTCTTGAGAGAACATGGAATATTTTCCAGAAGAGATCACATACTAGATCAAAACTCAGCCCTCATCAAGTATATGAAGATTGAGATCATACCATACATATTTTCAGATCACAATGCTATGAAACTTGAAATCAACCACCAGAAAAAAAAAATTGGAAAACCCTCAAGTACATGAAGGTTAAAGAACAATCTACTAAAGAATGAATGAGTAAGCCAGGACATTAAATAATAAATTAAAAATATACATGGCAGCAAATGGAAATGAAAACATAACAGTCCAAATCTTTTGTGATGCAGCAAAGCCAGTCCTAGGAGTAAAGTACATTGCAATTCAGGCCTATCTCAAGAAGCAAAAAAGGTCTTGAATATATGACTTAACCTTATACCTAAAAAAGCTAGAAAAGGAGTCACAAATAAAGCCTAAAGCCAGCAGAGGAAGGAGAGTAATAAAGATTAGAGCAGAAATCAATGATATAGAAACAAACAAAAACCAGTAGAACAGATCAATGAAACTAAGAGCTGGTTGTTGAAAGAATAAACAAAATTGATAAATCCCTAGCCAGACTTATCAAAAAGAAAAGAAAGAGAACCCAAATAATAAAATCACAAATGAAAGAGGAGAGATCACAACTAACACTACAGAAATACAAACAAATCTAAGAAAATACTATAAAAATTATATGCCAACAAACTGGACGGCCTGGAAGAAATGAACAATTTTCTAGACACTCACACACTACCAAAACTCAAAGAGGAAAAAATAGAAAATTTGAATAGGCCTATAACCAGCAAAGAGATTGTATCAGTTATCAAAAATCTCCCAACAAATAAGAGTCCTGGGCCAGATGGCTTCCCAGGGGTATTCTACTAGACATTTAAAGAAGAGTTAATACCTATTCTTCTCAAACTGTTCCAAAAAAGTAGAAATGGAGGAAAAGATTCCAAACTCATTCTATGAAGCCATTAATACCTTGGTTCCAAAACCAGACAAAAACCCCACTGAAAAGAAAATATACAGGCCAATATCCCTCTTGAATCTGGATGCAAAAAGTCTCAACAAGATACTATCAAATTTAATTCAGCAGTATATTAAAAGAATTATTCACCATGATCAAGTGTGATTTATTCCTGGGCTGAAGAGTTGGCTCAATATTCACAAATCAATTAATATCATACACCACATTAATAAAAGAGAAAATAAGAACCATATGATCCTTTCAGTACATGCAGAAAAAGCATCTGACACAATACAGAATACTTTCTTGGTAAAAAACCTCAAGGAATTAGGGATACAAGGAACATAGCTGAATACCATAAAATCCATATATGAAAGGCCCACAGCTAATGTCATCTCAATGGAGAAAAACTGAGAACTTTCCCCCTAAGGTCACGAACACAATAGGTGTGTCCACTCTCACCAATTTTGTCCAACATAGTACTAGAAGTCCTAGCCTCAGCAATCAGACAACAAAAGAGATAAAAGACATTGGCAAAAAGTCAAACTTTCACTCGTTACAGATGACATGATACTCTGCATAGAAAACCTGAGAGACTCCACCAATAAACTGCTAGAACTGATGTTTGAATTCCGCAAAGTCACAGGATATAAAATCAACACACAGAAGTTGCCAGTATCCCGAAGTAATGTTTGGTATAAACTTGGGACAGTACATATATAAAATTATTCATTATGAGCAAGAAAGGTTTATACCAAAAATGCAGAGCTGTTTCTGTATTAAAGTCAATCAATGTAATCCACCATATTAGCAGGCTAAAGAAGAAAATACACATGTTCATATCAATCTATGCTGAAAAGCAATAGACAAAACTTACTACCATTTCATGATAAAAACTCTCAGAAAAAATATTAATAAAGAAAATCTTCAAAAAAATTTCAGCTCATATAATATTTAACGATAAAGGACTGAATGTATTCCTGCTAAGATCAGGAACAAGGTAAATTATTCAATCTTACTATTCTTATTTAATATGGTACTAGGAGTTCTAGTTAGTGCAATAAGGCAAAATAGAAAATAAAATTTGTAGATCTCAGAAACAAAGAAAATACTTGACCCTGCTTATTGATGAAATGTATACCTATATAGAAAACACCAAAGAATATACAAGAACAACTTCTAAGATAAGTGAGTTTAATAAGGTGGGATGTTGCAAGATGATGCACAAAAATCACATGTATTTCTATATACTAGGAAGAAACATTTGGACAGTCAAATTCTCAGTACAATTTGCAATCACTTAAGATAAAATGTTAAGTGTAAGTCTAACAAAACATGTACAGGAAATGTAGTTCTGGGCATTTATCCCAGAGAAATTAAGACTTATTTTCACAGAAAGCCTCTGTTGAATGCTTATAGCAACTTTATTCATAATAGCCCCAAACTGGAAACAATTCAGACGAGGTTCAATGAGTAATTGGTTAAACAAACTGTAGTACATCTATATCAAGGAATACTACTTAGCAATTAAAATTAAAAAAAAAAAAATTATCAATACATGTAACAACCAGATGAATCTCCAGGGAATTATACTGTTTAAAAAAGCCATCACTACATACAAAACATATGATTCCATTTACCCTATCATTTTTGAAATAACAATTACTGAAATGGAGAGAAGATTAGTGGTCTCCAGGGGTTAACAATGTTATAATGGTAGGAAAGATGTGGTATGACCATTAAAGGACAACACAAGGGATACTTGCATTATAGAAATGCTTAGTATTTTGACTGTATTGATGTCAATATTCTTGTTGTGATAAGGTACTAAAGTTTTACAAGGCGTTACCAGTGGGGGTAGCTGGTTAAAGAGTGCATGGGATCTCTGGGGCACCTGGGTGGCTCAGTTGATTAAGTATCCATGATCTCACAGTTCGTGGGTTTGAGCCCTACCTAGGGCTCTACACTGACAGTGTGGGCCCTGCTTGGTATTCTCTGTTTCTCTCTCTGCCCCCTCTCACTCGCATTCTCTCTCTCTTTAAAAAATAAATTAATTAGGGACACCTGGGTGGCTCAGTTGGTTAAGTGTCCAACGTCGGCTCATGTCATGAACTTGCAGTTTGTGAGTTCAAGCCCCAAGTTGGGCTCTGTGCTGACAGCTCAGAGCTTGGAGCCTGCTTCAGATTCTGTGTCTCCCTTTCTCTCTGTTCCTCCCCCATTCTCACTCTGTCTCTCTGTCTCTCAAAAATAAATAAAGATTGAAAAAAAATTGAAATAAATAAATGATTAAAAAAAGAGTACATGGGATCCCTATTATTTCTCAAAACAACATGTAAAATCATAATTATATAAAGGTTTCTTAATAATTTTAAAAAATGAGTATGATAATTCTCTAAGATTTGACTAGGCTTTATTTCATCAAAATATTTTCTCCAAATTGAATAAATTAGGTTACATGTATGAATCCTCAGTGTTGTCTCTCTCTCTGCTTGTGTTTGTGTATGTATGTATACAGAGATGCATATATATATATATATATATGTTTGCATACATACTGATACACACATATATACATATGTACAAGGTTAGATTAGAAAAAGTGGTCCCATGCCCACTTGTTCACTAGAGCACTTTCATTTGGCTGGCATGTATGTCTACTGCCGTGAAGCCACCATGTGGTGAAGAAGCCTAAACTAGTTCAAATGAAAATAGCATATACAAATCCCCAAGTCTGCATGAAAAGAGAAAGAGGCAAAACCATGACATGTTTCAGCTCCAGCCACTGTGTGTAATCCCATAGGAGATCTTGAGCTAGAATAGCTCTACTCAGTCCGTCTTGAATCCTGATACACAGAAAATCTAAAGGATAATAAAATTATCAACATATTTACCCCTAACATGCATTTTTAAAATTACATGTTATTTTTTTATGTATTCTTCACTAGATTCTGTCAATTTGTGGCTAATAGTACACATTAATACTAGACATAGATCTTTTTTATCATCAGACCTATATTTTTGTAACCCAATTATCAGCATACACTTGATACTCCATTAACATATGATGAATATTCTCACGAACAGTTTTACCTTTAATATGATTGTGTTTCAATATCATTTATTTATATTCATTTTAAAATTTGTTCAACTATCCAGAAGTGAAAGATTTTTGGTGTATATAAAATCAACAGTCAAAAGTGAGTGTAAGGAGAGTTACAGTTATAAAAATCATATATTTTTCCTCTTAACCAGAAGTTTTAAAGTATATTTCTCACCATCCAAAAAATATTTTCAAATGCATATGCAGAGGCAAGAAGAAACAACATCAATGGATCATATGCAGCAGATGGTAGATGTCTATGGCATGCTTCTATCTTTTTACACTATGAAATCATGTTTACATAGTGTTTCTGTGTGATTGGTTCACTCTCTATAATCAATTGAAAGCTCAATGGTTTCTTCTTTTGGGAAATTTTGTTAGTTGCCAACATCTAAAGATTTCTGTCAACAAAATCTTTGTCTAATAAAATTAAATGTCTACTACTTAGCATTTCATTAAAAAGTATGTGAATGTTGGAGCCCCTGATGGCTCAGTTGGTTAAGCATCCTACTCTTCATCTCAGCTTAGATCATGATCTCACAGTTCATTATTTCGAGCCCCACATTGGTCTCTGCACTGATGGCACACAGTCTACTTAGGATTCTGTCTCTCCTTTTCTCTGCTCCTCCCCCACTTGTTCTCTCTCTCTGTCTCACAAAATAAATAAACTTAAACAAAGTATGTTAATGTCAATTTTAGAAGTGTATAGCTTGTTTTTTATAGCTATTTTACACAGCTACCAATTGATTAATAGAAGTTACCCATCAATATTTCACCTGAGCCTGTATAAACAATACATTTGTAAACTGTATCTTGAAACTCCTTTACAAAGATAAGATCTAGAATCTGTTATTGAGGCTGGTGGGGGATATAGAAATAACAAACAAGAAGGATGCAATTTAAAATATTACTAGTACAATGTGTTTTAAGAGAGAAAAGCTAACGATTAACTCTTTTTGGAATGGTCTTTTAATTTTTTTTAAATTTCAGAAGCAACCTAAATATGGTCATGAATCAAAAGCTCACGGATGCCTGCAAACTGTGGAGAGAGGGGAATATGGGAGCAGAGTAGGAGGACCTTAGGCTCATGTTGTACTATGAACCCAACTAGATAACTATCAAATCATCCTATATACCCCATAAATCAATCTGGACACTGGCAACACAAACTCCACAACTAAAGGTAGCAAAGAGGCCACTTAGAAGATAGGAAGTGTGGAGACATGGCTTTTGTGAGAAACGGATCATAGCCCATGTGGTGGGGAGAGACCCCTGGTTGCAAAGAAGGGTGAGAGATAAACTAGCACACAAAGCAGCACATGGAGAAAATAAATCCCCATTGCAATTGGTTTGGAATGTGAGAAGGCTCAAATTCCATGAGTTATTGCAAATAGTGGGACTTAGAGTCTAGAGTTTTAAAGGTCAGAGTGCTTGGCTTTGGGAGAGATCAGAGGACATCAGTGCTGCTCGTGGAGAAAACAGAGGTCAAACAACTTAGGGACATACAGTATGGAAACAAGAATCTGAAAAGTACCTGGAACAAAGAATGGAGAAGTTAGTTGCTCACTTCAGAGCATGATCCAGAGAGGCAGCATTCACGGAGAGACCCCTCTGGGAAAAAAGGAATTGGCTAGTGTCATTTTCCTCCCTCATATCTTCAGCATAACTAGAGATCCACCTGCTGGAACCAGAGGAGGGCTGACACTTGCTACCTTACTTGCACCAAGCTCTATCTCTCTACACTCTAAAAGAATCACCCTTCCTTGTCATTCTGTGTTAGTCCCAGGATGGTGGGCCCTATCCTCCAGAAGACCAGCCCAAACCCCTGCCCATACCACGTCTTCCTACCTGAAAGTTTTAAGAGGCCTTGGTTCCAGTGGTGGTGGCACCAGGTCTCATCTCCCAAGCATATTAGAGCACATCTAGTTAAAACTATCCACATTAAGGTCAGAGACCAAACACTACCCACAACAGGCAAAAAGAGCCTCTGCAGACTACTGGCCTGAAGGATAAAATAGGCCTGACAAAATAGCAGAGAACACACAGGACACATTGGAGATACTCCTAGAAGCACCATGCCCTAGGTAATAGGGGACACTACACTGCAGGGTACTACATGACCTCTTCTTCATAAAGTCATTATACTAAAAAAAAGAGAGACATAAATGACTTTCCTAACACAGAGAAACAAGTACAAAATGCAAAGACAAAGGAGACTTACAAAATGCAAAGACAAAGGAATTGGTCCAAAATGAAATAACAGGACAAGGTCATGGCCAGAGATCTAAGCAAAACAGATATAAGTAACATGCTTGAAGGAGAATGTAAAGCAATGATCTTAAGGATACTCACTGGACTTGAGAAAGAGTAGAAGACATCAATGAGACCATTAACACAGATAAAAGGATGCACATAGCAGAGAGAAAGGGATAAATAAATAAATGAGAAATACACTTGACAGAATGAGTGGCACGATGGAAAAAGTACAAAACTAATTAATGACCTAGAATTCAGAGTAATGGAAAGTGACCAAGATGAACAAAAGAGAGAAAAAATAATTATGCAAAATGAGAATTGAATTATGGAACTCAGTGACTCCATCATACATAATAACATTTGTATTATAGGAGTACCAGAAGAAGAAGAGAGAGAAGGGGGGAGGGGGAAGAGAATTTATTTGAAGAAATAATAGCTGTAAACTTTCCTAATCTGCGAAAAGAAACACAAACTAGATCCAAGAGGCATACAGAACCCCCAAGAAAACTAACAAAAACAAAACTACACCAAGACATATTGTAATTAAAATGGCAAAATATAGTGATAAAGGAAAAAAAAAGCATTGAGACAAAAGAAGACAATTACATACAATGGAAACCCCATAAGGCTATCAGTGAATTTTTCACCAGAAACTTTTCAAGCCAAAAAGAAGTGGAATGATATATTCAAAGTGCTGATTTCTACCCCCCCAATAATAATTAATATAAAATAAAATAGAATAGAATAAAATAAAATAATAAAAAACCATAGCCGAGAATACTCTATCAAGGCTATCATTCAGAATAGGAGAGATCAAGATTTTCCCAGACAAACAAAAACTAAAAGGATTCATGACCATTAAACCAGCCTAGCATGAAACATTAAAGAGGACCCTTTGAGTAGAAAGAAAAGACCAAAATTGACAATGTAAATATAGAAAACACAAAAGCAATAAAAATGAATATTTCTATAAAAAATCAGTCTAGGAACTCACAAAATAAAAGGATTTCAAATATGACACTATGTATGTAAAAAGTGGGTAGGAGTACAGAATGAGTTTAAACTTAAATGACCATCAGCTTTATATAGACTGCAGTATGTAGAAGATGTTATAAACAAACCTAACGGTAACCAAAAATTAAAAAAAACACCAGGGCGCCTGGGTGGCGCAGTCGGTTAAGCGTCCGACTTCAGCCAGGTCACGATCTCACGGTCCGTGAGTTCGAGCCCCGCGTCGGGCTCTGGGCTGATGGCTCAGAGCCTGGAGCCTGTTTCCAATTCTGTGTCTCCCTCTCTCTCTGCCCCTCCCCCGTTCATGCTCTGTCTCTCTCTGTCCCAAAAATAAATAAACGTTGAAAAAAAAAATTAAAAAAAAACACCAATAAATATGCAAAGAATAAAGATAAGGAAATCTGACTGTATCTAAAGAATATAACTAAAGAAAACCAGCTAACCATGAAAGAAAGACAAGAAAGGATAAGGGAAAGTCTTAGAAACAACTACAAAACTAGTAATAAAATGACAATAAATACATATCTATCAATAATTACTTTGAATGTAAATGAACTAAATGCTCCAATCAAGAGACAAAGGGTGATAAACTGGATTAAAAAAAAAAAAAAAAGACCTATCTATTTGTTGCCTATGAGAGACTTATCTTAGAACTAAAGACACCTGCAAATTGAAAGTGAGTGAATGGAGAAATATTTATCATGCAAATGGATATCAAAAGAAAGTTGATGTAGCGGTGCCAGGAAAGCTCAATTGGTTAAACGTCTGACTCTTGATTTTGGCTCAGGTTATAATCTCATGTTTTGTGAGTTCAAGTCCCGCATCAGGCTTTGCACTGACATTGCAGTGCCTGATTGGGATTCTCTCTTTCCCGCCTCTCTCTGCCCCTACCCTGCTTTCTCTCTCTTTCTCAAAATAGATACATAAACTTAAAAAACTTAAAAAAAAAAAAAAAAAGAAATCCAGTGTAGCAATACTTATATTGAGCAAAATCGACTTTAAAGCAAAGATTGTAACAAGAGACAAAGAAGGAAACTATATAAAAATAAAGGGGGAAATCCAACAAGAAGTTATAACAAATGTAAATATTTATCTACCCAACATGAGAGCATCCAAATACATAAAACAGTTAATAACAAACTTAAGGAACTAACATAATCATATAATAATAGTAGGGGACTTTAATACCTCACTTACATCAATCTAAAGAGATCATCTAAATAGAAAAGCAACAAGAAAATGATGGCTTTGAATGACATACTTCACCAGATGGATTTAACAGATATATTCAGAACATTCTATCCTAAAACAGCAGAATACACATTATTTTCAATTGCACATGGAACATTCTCCAAAATAGATCATATATTAGGCCCAAAACAATCCTCAACAAATTTAAGAAGATCAAAGTTATGCCATTAAACTTTTCTTATCACAATGCTATTAAACTAGAAGCCAACCACAAGAAAAAAAAATTGGAAAGACCACAAATACATGGCGGTTAAACAACATGCTACTAAACATTGAATGGGTCAACCAGATTAGAGAAGAAATTTAAAAAGTACATGGAAACAAATGATAATGAGAACACAATGATCCCAAACCTCTGGGATGCAGCAAAAGCAGTTCTAAGAGGGAAGTTTATAGGAATACATGCTTAACACAAGAAGTAAGAAAACTCTCAAATAAGGAACCTAACCTTACACCTAAAGGAGCTAGAAATGAACAACAAACAAAACCTAAAATCATCAGAAGTAAGAAATAAGGATTAGAGCAGAAAAAAAAAATGGTATAGAAACTGAAACAAACAAACAAACAAACAAACAAATAAATAAATAAGACAGATCGATGAAACCAGGAACTGGTTCTTTGAAACAAATCAAGAAAGTTGATAAACTGCTAGCCAGAATCATAAAGAAAAAAAAAAAAAAAAAGAGAGAGAGAGAGAGAGAAAGGACTCAAAATCACAAATGAGAAAGAAATAAAAACACCACAGATATATAATTGTAAGAGAATATTATGAAAAAAACACATGTCAAAAAGTTGGACAACCTAGAAGAAATCAATAAATTCTTAGACACATATAACCTACCAAACCTGAAACAGGAAGAAAGAAAATTGGAACAGATTGATTACAAACCAAGAAATTGAATCAATAATGAAAAAAAAAAAAACTCCCAGTAAACAAAAGTCCAGGACCAGATGACTTCACAAGTGAATTCTACCAAACATTTAAAGAAGAGTTAAAATGTATTCTTCTCAAATTATTCCAAAAAAATAGAAAAGGAAGAAAAGTTTTCAAATTCTTCTGTGAGGCCAGCATTACCCTGATACCAAAACCAGATAAAGACACCACAAAAAGAGTACAGACCATTACCCCTGACGATCATGGATGCAAAAATCCTCAACAAAATTGTAGAAAATCTAACAATACATTAAAAAAATAATTCACCACGATCAACTGTGATTTATTCCTGGGTTGCAAATATTCAATATTTGTTAATCAATCAATGTGATACACCACATCAATAAGAGAAAAGTAGAACCATATAATCGTCTCAGTAGAGGCAGAAAAAGCATTTGACAAAGTACAACATCCATTCATGATAAAAACCCTCAACAAAGTAGGTTTAGGTGTAATATATCTCAACATAATAAAAGCCATATATGAAAAATCCACAGCTAACATCATCTTCAATGGGGAAAAAACCAAGAGCCATGCACATAGCTTGGAAAAACAAGTATTTTTAAAATGTCTATACTACCCAAAGAAATCTACACATTTAATACAATCCCTATCAAAATACCACTAGCACTTTTCACGGAGCTAGAGCAAACAATTCTAAAATTGTTTTCAAAATCAATAAAGACCCTGAATAGCCAAAGAAGTCTTAAAAAAGAAAGGTAAAGAGGAAGGCATCACAATTCCAGACTGCAAGTTATATTACTAGGCCGTAGTAATGAAAACAATATGGTACTGGAACAACAATAGGCACATAGATTAATAGAACAGAAGCGGATATCCAGAAATAAACCCACAATTTTATGATCAGTTAATATTTGACAAGGCAGCAGGGCGCCTGGGGGGGGGGGTCAGTCAGTTGAGTGGCCAACTTCGGCTCAGGTCATAATCTTACGGTTTGTGGGTTGAAGCCCCATGTCAGACTCTGTGCTGACAGCTCAGAGCCTGAAGCCTGCTTTGGATTCTGTCGCTCCTTCTCTCTCTGCCCCTCCCCTGCTCACACTCTGTCTCTCTCTCTCTCAAAATAAGTGAACATTAAAAAAAAATTTTTTTTTAAACACTTGAGAAAGCAGAAAAGAATATCCAATGGGATAAAGACAGTCTCTTCAACAAATGGCACTGGGAAAACCAGACAGCAACAAGCAAAAGAGTAAAATTAGACCACTTTCCTACACCATACACAAAAATAAATTCAACATGGATTAAATACCTAAATTTGAGAACTAAAACCATAAAAATCCTAGGAGAAAGCACAGGCAGCAACCTCTGTGACTTGGGCCATAGCAACTTTTTCTAGAGAAGTTCCCTGCAGCAAGGGAAACAAAAACAAAAGCAAAGACAAAAACAAAAACAAACAAACAAAACAAAACAAAGCAAAACCACTATCATGTCTACATCAAAATAAAAAGCATCTGCATAGCAAAAGAAACAATCAACAAAACTAAAAGGCAACCTATGTAATGGGAGAAGATATTTGCAAATGACATATATGATAAAGAGTTAGTATAAAAATATATAAAGAACTTATAGACTCAATCCCCAAAACAAAATAATCCAATTAAAAACATAAACAGACATTTCTTCAAAGAAGATATACAGATGACCAACATATGAAAAGATGCTCAACATCACTCACCATCAGGGAAATGTGAATCCAAACTACAAGGAGATATCAACTCACATCTGTCAGAATAAATAAAATCACAACATGTGTTGACAAGGATGTAGAGAGAAAGGAACCCTCTTGCCCTGTTGGTGAAAATGCAAACAGGTGCAGCCACTGTGAAAACGAGTATGGAGATTCCTCAAAAACTTATAAATAGAACTATGATCCAGCAATCACACTATTGGGTATTTAACCAAAGAATAGAAGAATACTAATTCAAAGGGATACATGCACCTCTGTGTTTACAGCAGCATTATTTATAATGGGCAAGATATGGGAGCAACCCAAGTGTCCATCAATAGATAAATGGATGAAGAGGAAGTGGCATATACATACAACAGAATATTATTCCGATATAAATAGAATGAAATCCTGGGGTGCCTGAGTGGTTCAGTTGGTTAAGTGTTCAACTTTGTCTCAGGTCACGATCTCATGGTTCCTGAGTTTGAGCCCCACATCAGGCTTGCTGTTGTCAGCACACAGCCTGCTTTGGATCCTCTGTCCCCCACACCTCTCTGCCTTCCCAACCCCCTCAAAAAATTAAAAACATGAAATCCTGCCATTTGCATCAACTTGGATTGAGCTACAGAGTATAACACTAAGTGAAATACGTCAGTTAGAGAGAGACAAATACCATATAATTTCATTTATATGTGGAATTTAAGAAACAAAACAAATGAACAAAGTGAAAGGAAAGGAGAGAGAGAGACAAACCAAGAAAGGGACTCAACTATAAGGAACAGACTGATGGTTACCAGAGGGGAGATGGTTATGGGCATGGGTGAAATAGGTGATGGGGATTAAGGAATGCACTTGTCATTATGAGCACTGGGTGATAAAAATAAAAGCTTAAAATATTATTTAAAAAAACCTCATGGATGCCTTACTAGTGGAAGAAGTACCCTAAATTTTGAAGGTAAGAAATAGTAATAAATGCATTTTAATAGTGCATTTGATTTTAGCTTAACAGGGAAACCACAGCTTTAGCCATTGAGTATATTCTCAGAATGCAACGGAGTGGATGGAGAATCCTTTATCAGAACACAACATCTCCTGAATGACTGCTAAAAGTCTTGGACATATTCTGCTCCAAGTCATGAATCTAAAAGAGTAATCCAGGGAAGCTGAAAGCTGACAGTCTGGATTATTGTGGCAGAGTTTCATGTTGTGTGCAAACATGTATTCCAAGTAGACTACACAGAGCACAAAAATCGTAGAGCTCCAGGGCCAAAAATGTAGCCTTATAAAAATAATCAAACAATGAATCAGGGTTCAAAAAGTGAGAGTTTCCACATGCCAGAGAGTATGATTCAGAGATAGATGTGTCTCGCGGATGGCTACTGTGGTTGGAATGAGAATACCAAAGAAATGAAGGTGGATGGATGTGTCCCAAAGGCCAACATTGTACTGTCGCTATTGCTCATTACGATTTTTCCCCTTGGCTAGTACTGTCACCTCTGTACTGTATGAACATCATATATGCTTTCTGACATCTTCCACTATTGCTCTAATGTCCACATTCACAGAGGAAATAGCTTCCAGAAACAGACAGGATGATGTAAAAACCATGCTCATTTACTTTCCCGGCTTTTCATAAAAATTCATGGCTGAAAGTAACTCCCACTTGTATTTGCTGCAAGGAAACAAATATGAATATTTTCTTGGCTTCATGTCATGATTTTCATATGAAAATATATATAGAATGGAACCACATATAAGATGAAAGGCTTAGAAATATTTGTGGATTGGGTAAATGTGTATGATACCCAGACAAGTGTTCTCAGCTAAAGAAATCTACAACAGTGTTACTCAAACTATGACAAAATGACATGTTTTTGTTTTTCAGTTTTCCAAATTCACTACATGCCTATATATACTTTTAAAGAATATAATTCTGAATTTGTAGAAAAAATAAAAAAACAATGACATATGAACCAAAACACCATTTTAAAATGGATTGTTAGATCCAGTAGATAGTAAAATTCTGTCAAATTATCATGAATGTTTAGTACACTGATTTAAAACTCACCTTAATGGGTATATTCATGTAATTTTAACAAAATGCAAGCTAGTCTATATGACACTTAAAACAAATGAAATGGATAAGAAGGAAAGGTGCTCTTATTCTGAAGAAATGTTAAATAAGATAGAAGTGAAAAGAAGAATGGACACATCTTTTAAATAAGTAAATTACTCTGTGCTTAACTGAACCCAGAGAAAGGTCTGACTGATTGTTGTCCTCAGTACAACATTTTTTAATAAGGTGACTGATAGTTCCTTCTGCACTTCTGTTCTCAGATTGCTAACATTGGGGTTCTGAAGGTCCAGTACATGTTTTAAATACTATTACCAAATGGAGATTAATAGAGCAGAAAATATATATGTATAGAGTCTTTCCTGCTTTTTTGTTATCATATTTGGTGTTGTATTTTTAAACTATCAAATTTAAGTACTAATCCACATCAGCTATAGTAAATTAATATTTAGTTTTCACTTTAAAAGACCCAATGAATTATGTAAACATCAACATTCAAGGGACACATTTATAGAAAATAGGAAAGCCTGATAAATAGAATATGTGAAATTAACTGTCAAGAAATAAGAATAAATACAAAATTATATATTTACCATAACAAAAATCTGAGAGCTAAATATCCACATTATTAGAAGCTATGTGATATTTAAAAAGGTAATGCTAAAATACAATGTCACCTAAAGATTAGAGAAAAAGAATGGTATATAATTTTTGTAATGTTTATTTATTTTTGAGAGAGAGAGAGAGTGCATACAAGTGGGGGAGGGGCAGAGAGAGAGGGTGACAGAGCATCTGAAGTGGGCTCTGTGCTGACAGCAGTGAGCTCTATGCGGGGCTGGAACTCAGGAACTGTGAAATCATGACCTGAGCCGAAGTCAGATGTTCAGCTGAGCCACCCAGGCACCCCTGGTATATCAGTTTAAATATATATACATATATATGTATATATATATACACACACACACACATATATATATATATATATATATATATATGCTAAAATCAACAAAAGTGAGGGAGTATAGCAATACTGGCAATATCAATTAACACCAAATAAGGAAAAAAATCAGTACAAATGAGTAATATGTCCTCCTGTAAATGTTAAATCCACCAAAAGTTTTGTCATTAATAATTCTTCTTTAATATATAAAATGTTGACATATATAAATAAATGTCCACAAAATAAGAGATGAAACTGTCACAATGTAAATGACACCCTTTTTATTAGTTTCCTACTGCTGTTGAAAAAATTACAACCAAATCCGTGGCTTAAAAATAATACAAACTTATTATCTTGTAGTTCAGGAAGTCAGATGTTCAAGATGGATTTCACTGGGCTAGCCTCAAGGTATCAGCAAGTTTGTGTTCCTTTCTGGAGGTTCAATGGGACAATTGTTCCTGACTTTATTGAGCTTCTAAAGGGTGCCCACCCCTCTTGGTGCTTGATCTCTTCCTCCATCTTCAGAGCCAACAATGATCATTAAGGCTTCCCCACATTGCCATCTCATTAGCTCTCTCTTTCCTGCCTCAATTTTTCACTTGTAATGATGCTTGTGACTATACTGGCTAACCTGGACAATCAAGGATGATCTCCCCACCTCAAAGTCAGCTGATTAGAAATCTTAATTCCAGGGGCAGATAAGTGCCTGACTTTGGCTCAGGTCATGATCTTGTCCTTAGGAAGTTTGAGCCCTACGTTGGGCTCTGCTCTAACAGTGTGGAGCCTGTCTGGGATTCTCTTTCTCCCTCTCTCTGCTTCTCTTCCACTTGCTCTCTCTCTTTCTCTCTCAGAATACATAAACTTAAAAAAAATACTTATGTAAGAAAAGAAATCTTAATTCCATTATCAAATTCAATTTCCCCTTGTCATGTAACTTATAGTTTCAGGAGATTAGAATGTGGACAAATTGGCAGTGGCATTTTCTGCCTAACACATCATATAATAACTATTTCTGATAAACCAGAACATTTAACAAAAAATAGTGATGATAAAGAGATTGAATAATACAAATAACATACTTACAATGGGATATAAGGAATAACAAAAGACCATTTTATTTACAAGTGTTAAGAGTTTTTCTGTTTAATCTGCTAGGCACATGATACCTAAGGAAAAATGTAATGTCACAAAGTTCATATTATTTGATGAAGAAGTAATAATATTCACACAATATTCAAAACAATGACTGATGTGATGTGTGTGTGTGTTGTGCATGTAGTAGTTACAATCACTGGAATTTAATTTTTAAGCAGTCTGTTCTCCATTGTTCTAAGCACAAAGGTAAATGAAGAGTAAAATAACAATTTATTATGAATAAATAAATGTTAGAAAATTAAACTGCAAGGCTCTCATCAAAGTGGTGATGACAAAATTTATAGCTTTGTACATATAACAACCTAAAAGAAGTGCTTAAATGACAGATCTCAACATCTCCTTTTTCAAAATACACAAATAACAATGGGTAAAACCAAAAGGTATAACAAAAGCAATCAAACAGTGAAAATACAAAATGGCATGTTAGAATTTTTTAGAAGTATAACACCAAAGGTACATTAAAAAATCCTCATGGAGAACATCTAAACTTGGTGTGGAATACTTAATCGACATGCAGAAGACTTATAGGGATGATTGGATAAAATAAACAGAAAAATACATTTTTAAGTGTTATACTTTACATGCAAATAAGTGGACAAGGAGGAGAAAGAGATAGCCTGAGGAAATGATGTCAAAATTTTTAAAGAGCAATTACTTTTTCCAATGTTTTGCCAGAAACAAGAAAACAACACAGTGCTGGAGAATTCCAGCCAAAGGAATAATGGAGCTTAAAGGCAGACAGATCATAAGCAATCAGAGCTATAAGTATTTTCAGATAAATACGAAAACAAAACAAAAAAAGGACCCTAGAGAAAAATAAAAAAGATGAGAAAATTTCTTGGGGGTGGTGGTGAGGATTGGGCTCTATCCTTGATACTTAGAATAATGTCTGATACTTAATATATCCTCAATAAATACTTGTCAAAGAGATAAGGGAATAACACACACAAAAATACCCTCCTTTCCTCCTGAATTCTAATAAAGGTATAGTTAAATAAAGCTCAGGGTTACCTGACTCAAGGGATATATGTGGTTGAAGATGGGGGAACCATCTATGCAGTGGGTCAAATTTTAATAGATGCTGAAACATTATTTAAAATACAAAATAGAAAACTGCACAGTGATATTTAATGTACACCACATAAATTTTACATAGCTTGTAAAGTGTAAATAAAATAAAATGCACACACATGCCAAACACAAGCAAAGTGGCTAGGGGCACTGATAAATATGCCAATATCCTAATACAGTAAAGTGGCATATATAGAGCTTCAAAGTCATCACTTCTGTCCTCAAAATAATAATGAAGATATTGAAGAAACAGAAAACAAACAAATTTTCTTAGGCCCAGCAGATGATTAAGATCACAGAGCAAACTGCCCCCTGAAAACCAGAAAGACTGGTGAATAAGAAGAATTGTAACTTACCAGGAGCGAAAGATGCCAGCGGAGCCAGTCACTGGTAGGGATACTTAAAGGACACTGATATCTGGAGACTTGAGTGGACTAGTCGGAGAGAGAAAACTCCTGGAGGCTCCTCCTGAGGGGGAATTCTACACTTCTGTGAATAATACTTCTAGGAACTCTACGAGGTACTCAGTGAGATGACTGAAGAAAGACCCCATCCTCTCATACTTCTGGCAGGAAATGGGAAAATTAACCACTTTGAGATACTCTGAAAGCACTCTGTCTTCTGTTACAAAGGTCTGATCGCAAGGAAATCTATTTTACTAGAGCATGGCCAACCTATGGGAGGGAAATACCTAACTACAGCCCTGTGGTCTTTGATGTGAGAGGAGGGAAACACCCAGTTTCAGCTCTATCAAGCCTTCCTGTCTCATCTGTGAAGGTCACAGCCCAGGAACAAAAACTGACTAAAAGAATGAGACCTAATTTTGGGATTATGGAATGCTTTCTCTCCCCTTACAGCTTCTCAACACATCCACAGGGCTCCTGTGTAATAACAAGGGGTTACAGCTGAAAGAACTTCTATGCCAAGGCTCTACTTAAGAAGGGATTGCTTAAGAAATCCAAAACAAAAAAGATAAAGGAAGGAAGGGAGGAAGGAAGGAAGGGAGGAAGGAAGGAAGAAAAAAAAAGGACAGTAGAGGAAATTTTAGCCTCTGACACTGTAGCTATAACAAATGGTAAATAGAACCTAACTCCTAGTCAGATAAACGTAAAATCTCACACTAAAAGCCTATTCCCATCAGTTCTTTTTACCCTATATAGGTCGTGTCTGGCTCTGGAGAAAAAAATACAATGCAGGGGAGAAGCTGAAAAACACTATTGAAGAGACCAAGTAAGAACTAGGCATGAATAAGGAAGACTCTGGAACAATGAGACTGGGACTTTAAAATAAGGATGAATTTGCTTTAAAAAATAAAATAAAATGAGGATGATTTATAAGCTATTGGATCTAACTGAAAAAGTAAAAAACATGCAAGAACAGATGCTTAACATAATTGGATGAAAACTGTAAGAGTCAAAAGTAAATATTAGAAATCAAAAACACTGTAAAAGAAGTGAAAAATTTATTTAATAGGCTCATCAGTAGACTGACACAGTCAAGAATCAATGGACTTGAATATAAGTTGAAAGAAATCTCTCAAACTGAAAAGCAAAGAGAAAAAACTAATGGAAAAAGTGGAACAGAATACCCTATAACTGTGAGGGCAATTACAACAGGAGTAACATGCACATAATAAATAGACCAGAGGGGGGGAAAAGGAGAAAAAAAAAGATAAAATATTTGGAGAAATAATTGCTGGAAGTTTTCCAAAATTCATGATTGACACTAAACCACAGGTTCACAAAGCTCGAAGAACAACTATTAGGATAAATATTAAATAATTTATACCTAAGCCTAATAACTTATACCTAATACCTATATGTATTAACTTATAACAAACAACTTGTATATATTCAAACTGCAGAAAAATCAAAGAAAAAGAAAAAAAATCTTAAAAGAAGCCATTAGGGAGGGGATAGTCATTTATACAGGGTCAAGAATAAGAATTATATCAGATTTTTATTCAGAAATCTTACAAGCAAGAAGAGAGGAAAGTGAAATATTTAGTGCTGACAGAAAAAAAAACCAAAACCAAACCAAAAACAACCTAGAATTCTGTTCTAAGTGAAATTAGTAAAGTAAAGGAGAAATATTTTCTCAGAGAAACAAAAAAATAAAGGCATTTGTTGCCAGAAGACCTGCTTTACAAGAAATGTTAGATGTCTTCAGAGGGAAGAAAAATGATACAAAGCATAAACTTAGATCTTAATGAGGAAAGGAACAGTGTTAAAGCATAAATAAAGTGATAAAATATGTAATTGCTCGTTCTTTAATTGTTCTTATTCTTATTTGATGTAACAAATAAGTTTGTTCAAAATAATAATAGTAAAGATGTATTGTGTGATTATAGTATATGTGTAAGTGAAATTAATTGAAACAATGTAATAAGAAACAGAAGAATTGGAGTACTCTAAGATACTGGTATTACCCAGTAAATTATTTGAAAGTGAACACAGATTAGTAATAAATGAATAGAGCAAACTCCAAGACAATCATTTAAAAAATTAGCAAAGTAATTTAGTAGCATCTCAAAAGAAACTTTAAAAATATTTTGAAACAAATGGAAATAGAATTTACAAAATTTGGGGGTTACAGTGAGGGCAGTGTTTAGAAGCAAAGTTATAGCATTGACTATATCAATTAGAGAAGAAGAAAAATCTAAAATCAATAATCTAAGATCCTGAGAAAACTAGAAAAAATAATTATTTAAACCCAAAGTAAGCTAAAAAAAAAAATCCTAAAGAATAATCCAATGAAATTGTAGATCAAAAGAGAGAGTGAGAGAGAGAGAGAGACAAAACCAAAGCTAATTAATTCTTTAAAAAGATCAATACAATTGATAAACCCCTGGGCACGCTAGGGAAGATAAAGAGAGAAGCTAAAAATTGCTTCTAATATCAGAAATGAATTCTGGAACATCACTATTGATCCCATGGACATGAAAAAAAATAATAAAAGAATATTATGAAAGGGGCGCCTGGGTGGCTCAGTTGGTTAAGCATCCAACTTCAGCTCAGGTCATGATCTCTTGGTTTGTGGGTTCGAGCCCTGTGTCAGGCTCTGTGCTGAGAGCTCAGAGCCTGAAGCCTTCTTTGGATTCTGGGTCTCCCTTTCTCTCCACCCCTCCCCTGCTCACACTCTGTTTGTCTGTCTCTCTCAAAAATAAATAAACATTAAAACATTTTTTAAAAAAATAAATGCAGTAAATATGTATAACATCTATATGAGACAAACTACAGAACTCTGATGAGATAGATCAAAGAAGATCTAAATAAATATAGAGATATTCCATGTTCATGATCAGGAAGACTCAATGTTGTCAGTGGTCAGTTTTTCCCAACTTGATTCATACATTCAATATAATCCCAATAAAAATGTCAGCAAGTTGCTTTGTGGATATTAATAAAGTAATTCTAAAATTTAGTTGGAAAGCCAAAAAATCTAGAATAACAAACACAATCTTGAAGAAGTCAGAAGACTGTCACTACCTTACTTCAAGACTGACTACATATCTGTGTTAATCAAGACAGTGTTTTATTGGTAAGGAAACACACAAAAAGATCAATGAACAAGAAAAGCAAGCTTAGAAAGAGACCTACACAAACACGGTCAAGTAAGATTTGACAAAGAACAAAGGTAGTTGAATGGAGGGAAAGGATATCTTTTCAACAAATGCTGTTGGAACCATAGAAATCTATGTGCAAAAAAAAAATTTAATATAACCATGTAATTGTAATACATTATTAGATACTTATTAAATATGAAACATGTAATTAGAAACATCTTTCAAAAAATTAACTAAAAAGGTATCCTAAAACAAAGTGTAAAACATAAATCTATAAAATTTCTCTAAGCTAACACAGAAGAATATCCAGGTGACTTGGGGTTTAGTAGTGACTTTTTGGATATTATACTGAAATACAATCTATAAAAGGCAAAATTGACAAGACAGAACTCACTGAAATTAAAACTTTTGCTATGTGAAAAACTGTCTTAAGAGAAGGACAAGAAAAATCACAGACTGGGAGAAATATTTACAGAACACATACTTGATGAAGGACTTGTGTCCAAAATAAACAAAGAATTCTTAAAACTCAACAATAACAAACAAAAATAAACAAACCTAATCAATAAAAAATCTGAACAGAAATCTCACCAAATAAGATATACAGGTGGTAAATATCAAAACAAAACAAACAGAAAGTGTTCAACAACACAGTCAAGAATGGCAAATTAAAAAATGAGATAGCACTGTACACCCATTAAAGTGGTTAAAATCCCAAACACAGACGGCAACAAATACTTCTGAGGCTGTAGAACAAGAGGAACTCTCTCATTCACTGCTGGCGGAGCGCAAAATGATACAGCCATTTTGGCACACGGTTTGACAGTTTCTCACACAGCTAAAACTATACTCTGTCATATGATAGGATTCAGCCATCACACTCCTACATAATTGTCCAAATGAGGTAAAAATTTCTGTCCACCTAAAAATTTACACATGAACACTTACAATTGTATGCATAATTGCCAAAATTCGGAAGCAACCAGGATGCCCTTCGATACACTGAGTGGTTAAATCGTGATACATCCACACAATGGAAAGTTACCAAATCATACCAAGAAGTGACCTCTCCAGCCAGGAAAAGACATGCAAAACCTTAAATGAATGAATTCTAATGCGAGGAGGTCAGTCTGCAAAGTCTACATATTATATGATTCTAACTACAGACCTTCTGAAAAAGGCAAAACTATACAGAGAGTAAAAATATCAGGGGTGACCAAAGTTTCAGGCGGAGGAAGGGAGGGAAGAATGGATAGATGGATCACAGGAGATTTTTAAGACAGTAAAAATATTTTGTACAATACTGTTAAGGTGGGTACATGACATTGTGTATTTGTTGAGTCCAATAATCAACACCACACTAATAAGGCAGGGTGGCCATAATAGGAGAAACCGCGGGAGTGGAGGATGGTCGGGGAATAGGAAGTATCTGAGAACTCTGCATCTGCTGCTCAGTTTTTTCTCTAAACCTAAAACTGCTCTAAAATATATATAGTCTGGGGAGTCTGTCATGAGACAGAGCCCTGAGTTGGGGTCTGTGCTGACAGTGTGGAGCCTGCTTGGGATTCTCTCTCTCTCTGCCCCTCCCCAATTCATGCATGCGTGTGTATATGTATATATATTTATAGTCTATTATTTAAAAAAAATAAAAAACAAATCAATCACAACCCAAAACAATCACTAGTTGAATTTCTGGTTCCAAATATTACAAATCTGTATGCTATTCAGCTGTAAAAGCTGATTTAAATTTATTATATAAATGCTAAAATTGCTTAATATTCCTTTTCTCCAACAAAATGCCTGATTCAGAAAATCACATAATAAATGCACTTATAAATGGCTAATTTAGATATAAGAGGAAAAAACCAAATCTTATTAATAGAAAACCATTTTTCCTGCCCTCATTAAAATAATTATTTGAGGATTATTGGTGTAACTGTTTGCCATCCTTTAGTCTTTCCATATGCCTAGGAGTCCATATGTCTAGGTGTAATTCACTCTGTAGTTGGATGTGCAGATTCTTTTAAAATTCAGAGAGACACAAAATACACCTGATTTTTCATCTTCCATGACAGAGAATAGATTGAACAGTGTGATGAGCAGTCTTCGTTCCATATGTTCTGTTTAAATCTTGCCAATTTCAATGCTGTAAAAGGTGAGAATAAAATGAACAACCTATTTTTCATTCTGTATGATTCTCCAGTAAAGGGAAATTACTTTCACATTTGGTGGTCAATAAAAAGGTGTAATAAAAAGTTTAATTTAAAGTGAGTCTTAAATAAGATGATTTGTAAAATAGGCAAAAAAGGAGCCCAGAAGTTGCAGCAGATGCAGAGTTTGGTGAAGGCAAACTAAAAGGCAATAGTTGGAAAATGATGCTGTGGAAGTTTCCAGAGATTGATCACGGCAGCATGGTGAATCATTCAGACTGGGGAAAAGCTATGTATCAAGGAAATGTTTAGAGTTTATTTTAAAAATGAGAAATGTGAAGTGGGTAATGATGCTATCTTCCACATGCTGAAGTAAAAATGAAGCCTATTTATGACAAGAAGAGTGGGGTGGCAATTAAAATAATTAAGAGACTGTCGTTTGAGGGGCTAGTAGTTTTGATCTTGCAGATAAGGTGTGTGTGTGTGTGTGTGTGTGTGTGTGTGTGTGTGTGTGTGTGTGTGTAAACAAATTCCACTTGAAAAGATTACAGGAGGGCAAACAAAAAATGTACAGCAGTTGATGGATTCTAGCAAATAAAAGAAATGTCACATTGCTGATAAAATTTGGGAGATTTACAAAGAGATGTTATATTTGAATGAATGAGATAATCAGGGATTATACTGAATTAAACAATGGCTTAAATGCAGACAGACTGGGGATACAAATATGGATATTTCTCTTGCTGGGTCATATAAAACAAATTGATGTCCTTCTATTAGCTTGATATAGCATACCTGATGCCCTGAACCAACAAGACTGAATTGCTCTGAAACATTTAGTTAGGCTATGGGCTTAATAATAAATGTACGGCTTATTTTTTTAACTTACTTTTAGTTTATTTTTATTTTAAAGCACACCTGCTTACTTAGTATGTTTTACTCTATCCTTTGTATATATGGGTTTTCATTAATGGGTATGTTATATAGATAATATACTGGAAACATTACAATCAGAATTATAATTGAAAATTCACGTGTATCTCTGTTTCACCTATAATTGATTCCTTCAGGTTATTAGCCTAAAAAACTTTCTATTAAAATACTCTATTTTTTCTTTTAAGTTTGTTTAAACTCTTGAAATCCTCTTCAATGTCTGTGATAGTATTCTTCCAAACATGGCATATAATATTATATCTAATTAGTTAGCCAAACCTTTTAAGTTTATTACCTCTATAAAATTGTGTATCTTAATATTTTGCAAAATAATTTCTTTAATTAAACAGAAAGAGATTGTTCAGCTGTGATATGTTTTCTTTAATTCTTTAGGTACTTTAAATATTAATGTTTTAAAGTGAGGAATTTTAAAATCTAGTTCACATCAATTAACATATCAATTACTACAGGAATCTAGGAGTCCCAGGGCTTTGTTTTGTTTGTATGCTTTGGCTTCCAACTGGCAGTTGCAATTTGTACATCATAAAATCTATGATGAATATTCAACACCAGTTCAAGTTAGGTAAATTCAAACTGCACTTGCATAGTTCTAATTACTGTGTTAGTAATTTGCTAATTTTTTTCTCAGGAGATGCTGTCTGCACTATCCAGAAAACTAAATAAATATATATGTAGTGTGTGTGTGTGTGTGTGCGTGTATGTGTGGTATATAATTAGCATATATACTATATATAACATATATATAAAGAGTGCACTTGTGTGGAAGGCAAGTTAACACCTCTATGCTAAGAAAAATAATATTTTACCACTCCAAGTTTAATTTCACGTTTAGTGATGTTTATACAAAATAGTATCAATTTACATAAGAAAT
Source organism: Puma concolor (assembly GCF_028749965.1). NCBI lineage: Eukaryota > Metazoa > Chordata > Mammalia > Carnivora > Felidae > Puma > Puma concolor. Next base: position 180,361,177 of record NC_141667.1, read on the forward strand.
TCTACTCAAAAGTTTTCTATATTTCATGCCTTCTCACATAACTCAAATGGCTCAGTTGGTTAAGTGTCAGAGTTCAGCTCAGGTCATGATCTTGTGGTCATGGGTTCCAGCCTCACTTCCAGCTCTGTGCTGATAGCTCAGAGCCTAGAGCCTGCTTCTGATTCTGCGTCTCCCTCTCTGCTCTCTGTTTCATCTTTCTCAAAAATAACTAATCATTAAAAAAAAGAAAAAAGAAAATAAAAGAAAGAAAACAGAGTTTCAGGGAAATGTGGGGAAAGATAGTATAACTGAATTATAATCAATTACATATTACATACCACTGTGTATACAAGCTTACATAAATGTGCACTTTCATTCTTTTAAGTTACTCTCATATGAATTGATAAAACTTGTGTGTTGTGTTCTGAAATTTACTAAAATACAATAACTTTAACAATTAAACCATTTTCAAACTACATTTCACACAGTTGAAGTATCTGTTTCTGAAAAATGTGTGTGTATGAAGTTTCTGTCCATTTGTCAATTTATCATCTATAAATAGCTGAAGATATTTTAAATAACTTTGGAAGGTATATTTCCATAATTTAAAATATATCTAATATGGGATACATATATAAAATCACACTATGGGTCATAATTTAAACAAACAAAACAAAACCAGTTATCTTATGGACTGCCTGAACAGAGGTGCTGTAAGAGGCTTGTCAAGAAATATCCTAGGGCTGCACCATCCAATATGGCAGACATCAGTCACATGTGGCTACTGAGCACTTGAAATGTTGCGAATCAAACTGAGGAACTTAAATTTTAATTTTCTTTATTTTTTAGATATTTATTTTTTAGAGACAGGGAGAGAAGGAGAAAGAAGGGAAGGGGCAGAGACAGAGGGAGACAGAGGAACCAAAGCAGGCAGAGCCCAATGCAGAGCTCAAACTCATCAAAGTATGAGATCATGACCTATGCCAAAGTTGGATGCTTCACCAACTGAGCCACCCAGGTGTCCATTCATTTTCTTTAATAATAAGTAACTTAAGTTTAAAAACTGAAATAGTATCAAATAGAGATCAAGTATTTCTCATGAAAATTTAGTATTCTATTTGAGATGTCATTTGCAACTATGGAATACACACTGGTGTTCAAAGTCTTGGTATGATCAAAAAGAATGTGGGACATTTTATTAATAATTATTATGTTGACTACATGTTTAGATGATGTTTCTAAAGGGTTAAGTGCAACATAATACTTAGACAAATTTTATTATTTTTAACTTTTAAAAAAATCGCCCTCTGACTCCTCTATCCTCTATCTCTGACTCGCCTCTCTCCACGTCGGCCTTTCTTGTCCTCCACTACAAGTGGAGGTGGCACCAGTTCACTTGCATTGTCCTCGCTGTCACACTTTTCTTCACCTTTTCATGATTCAACAATAAAAGGAAACCATTGGCGACTTAGATGGCAGATGCTCTTCTGAAGCAAATAAAGAGTGCTAAGTACTTAGTATGTTGCTGTTGATCTTGAGAACGCTCTTTTCTCCACATTTATTTAAAGACCCTGAAAGGCCGTTTGCCTTTTCTTGGCAGGGACAGATTCAAAGCTGTAGTGCCTTATGTCAGGGCTGTATCAACCCTTCAGCTCGCTACCTCAAATTATTCAGGCTTGTCCACTATTTTGACAAAGTCATTCTGATTGGACTGTTGAGTTGAGTCAGCATACAGAATAGATCCTTAGAAGCTAAGTGTATGCCAGAGGCTCAGAAATCTATCACATGATTATTAGGGGGCATTCAAAGACTCTATGGGTCCAGTGGTATAAGGCAGGTTAATATATTGTCTTCAAGATGAACACCTTATTTACATATTCCCAGAAAAGACACATGCCTAGTAGGTCTCTGAATTTCAACAGCAAACCTATACTTTATTTGGACTTACTACCTTGACTCATTTGCCAATCAAATTATAAGTTTGGAATGGGTCAATGTTTCCACGCTAGCTACTCTGCCCTTGCTGTTTGGCCCAAAAGATCTGAGAGTGCTTCAAGTATCTATGGCAAATACATTTTGTATTTTGAAGCAAACCCATGTTCTCTTCTGCATATATACCTACCTTGTGAGCAACAGCGAAAGCTTGGTGCTGGGCCCTTGCAGAGACCAAATCCTTGTCCACAGTTTCAAGGCACCATGACACTCAGAGAAGCCCATCATGAATTGGATGTTATCAGACACAGCAAGCCATGGATTTGGGGGTGTGCAGCCATATCCCACCATCAAATGAAAGTGCTTTGTATGAGATGGACCGGAGCAGAGGCAACAGCAGCAGACGGGACATTCACGGAGAATCTTCACTGAGTGTTTGTCTTCCACTCATTTTGCAGCAGTATCCTGAAATGGTTGGTGTGAAATTTTTCAGAGATTTTGGAGAACTGCAGCAGTTTCTCAGTGTGATTTTGAGAAACCGCCCCTTCTGCACAGTGAGGTATTGAGTATCTGCGGCCTCGACTCTTCAGCTGCCACTTTCCCTGACTCTGGCAACCCTCTTCCTTTTTTTGTGCTGAGTATGCCAAGATTCTGACAACAGTAAACTGTTGTTTTTCTTCCCAGAATCCTGAACTGGTTCTAGTTTTGTGACTGAACCAGACTACTGAAAACAGACTGCTGTGTCCCCTGACAGAGTTCTAGGAGATGATGCACAGCAAGTGTCTTTCTAGCACACAGCACGCAGCAAGGCTGCATAAATCTTCGTTGGGTCTCGTCACTACATAGTTACATCGCACTTATTGTACTGTAGTCAACAGAAAATTGTCTCTTAGATCTTGATCAATGGATAGCAAAGCATAGCTTGAAACTTGCTAGACTCAGATTTTTGTATTTTATTTCATTGATAGATAACAATAACACTTTGGACATATTTTTTTATCTCTCATGTATACTATATATGTAGATATTTTAATTATTTTGAGTTTATTTATTTTGAGAAACAGAGAGGGCAAATAGGGGAGGGACAGAGAGAGATAGCGAGAGAGAGAGAATGCCAAGCAGGCTCCAAGTTGTCAGCATGGAGCCTGATGCACAGTTCAAACCCACAAACTATGAGATCATGACCAGAGCTGAAACCAAGAGTTGGATACTTAACCCACACCCAGGTGTCTCTCGAATATAATATATATTACTAAAAATTTGAAAATTTCAGGATAATCTCACATCTTTTATGACCTTATCAACCCTTTGTGCCTAATATTAACTGTTGTTTCTTTCAAGATTAGAGACATTCCAATTTTCCACAGCAAGATTATTTTATCATGTTACCTTTTTCTGATAGGTACTTTAAGGCTTTACTAAAATTTGGGATATTTCAATACAGTTCTGGAAAACACATAATGCTGGTGATATGCTACCTAAATACCCCATCTCTGTGTCAAGAAGCAGAACATAGGTGTGTTTTACCCATTTAATTTATATATAAAAAAAAAAAAAAAAGAGGCATTACTGTCCCATAAAATGCTTTAACATGATTATCATCGTTTATGCATCTGAAGATATTACCAGATATATTTCATGCTTTATTTGAAAGATACGGATCAATGCTAATGTTATTAGAAGCATTAACTCTACATGTTACTAGGAGTTTGTCATGTCCTAATTGTGGCAACTCTCCCAAGGAATCAATATCTGTCTGTATCTGGGATAAAGATATGTGTCTGTGAACTAAACACACTGAGACTTTCCTTTATCAATTCAGAGTATCAGAGTTTAATGAATGACTAATATGAGATCAGTTGCACAGGAAATGAGCACAATGCTAAAGTGCAAATTCAGGTCTGTGCGTGTTTGTGTACAAGTGTGTCATGAACACGTTTGTGTATGAGGGGGGGTGAAGGACAAGTACTCTTAAAGTAAGGACTGTGTAGTGGGTGGAAAGCAAGTCAAGGCAAGTCTCTTCTCATAATTAGGTCAAGGAAGTGTTTATGGGTACACTGATTACATGATTTTATAATATAACGCCAAACAGTCCAAAAAAAGGAGCAACCTTTTATGAGTAATTGTTTAGTCAATGTTCCCCCTTTCCTTTTATGCTGCTTTTCTGGGTGACACTCCATTTTCCAAAAACTTCCTTTGGGTGCTGACATTTCTAATTTACTAAATTCTTCTGGTCAATGTATAATCTCTTCCCTTTAATGTTTTGTAACAATGGTGCTTCCATATTCTAATTATTTACATTAGGCCTGGGCCTTTTTAACACTGGGATTAGGGGTTATGAACACAAAGAAAATCTGATTAAGGTTTTAAACACTCCATTCAGAATATTGCATATATTTCCTTCAAAGCAAGTTTTTGCATAAGATTTCAGACCTTTTTCAAACTTTACAAATATTTTCCATGAAGTATGAATGGCTTTAGGTACACTATATAATGACCCTCTACAATACACTTATTTATATGAAGAAACTAAGTTTCAGCCTTGATATCTATGTTGATAGATAACTGAATATGATGAATGCTCAGAATTCTACTTCCTTCCAATTTTACATAAAACATTTCCATGCCTGTTTTAAATATTCAGCATTTCATATCTGGAAATTCAGTAATTAAATTATCTCTAATTACTGGTAAAGTAATCTTCTAGCCTTTTCTTCTGAGTTGGGCATAATATACCGTATCTTTAAATCCTTATTGCCATTAGTCAACTCAAACTGAATGGTTATTGGTACAACTTTTAAAACATACCTCTAGGGGCGCCTGGGTGGCTCAGTTGGTTTAGTGTCCTACTCTTGATTTTGGATCAGGTCATGATCTCATGGTTCGTGGGCTTGAGCCCTGTGTCATGCTCTGCACTGATGATGTAGAGCCTGCTTTGGATTCTCTGTCTCCCTCTCTCTATGCCCCCCTCTGCCTCCCTCAAAATAAAGAAAGAAAAATTAAAATATATCTCTAAGATGAATCAGATAATTTGAAATTATCTTAAGGCTAATTAATAGTAGCCTAATTTCTAAGTTGAGCAAGGTTTTAGAAAAAGATCAACGTGTGTGTATCTGTGTGTACATGTAGAAATTTGCCATAATTGCAGATGTAAGAAATATTAGCATTGAGCAGAAGTCTCTAAACAAATACTAAAACTACTTCAAATGCTTCTTGCAAGTCACGCTAGAAGGCTCTACAGGGATTCAAGGAAATTTATGCATTTTGTAGGGGAATGAATTTTATAATCACATTCACAGTGAGGGGGCTGCTAGTATCTTTATTTATAAGAGTGAATAACTGTTGCTCCTGTCTGTTTGTAGCTGTCACAGAGAAGGGATCTTGCTGATCCATGCCTCTCCCTCCCCACTCCATCATGAGAATATGGCTGAAAATGTGGTTTCTCCACTGTCGTCATAGCCTTTTTCACAGTGTCAGCAACAGCAATGGGGGAAAAATCGCCTTTTCTGAAATTGTTCCAACTTGGCCAGGTACAAAAGTTATTTTATTGAGTCATCCTTACAAAACAGGGAGGATGAAAAGATGCACTCAAATCTAGAAATCTTTTAGCAAATGTGGGTTAAAAACACTAATTCCACTTACTCAAAGTGAGCTCTGTAGGAGAATGGGTAAACCGTGGTTGAAGCATTTCATAGCAACTGATACTCGAATCATATAAACGTTATGACTGATAAACTATGTCCTTCTATATTCTAATAAAGGAATAAACTTACTTTCTCTAGCTATCTCATAAGTTTAAAACTTATATAGAAAAATTACCTTACTTGAAAACTTTGATCAATTTTTCTTAGAATATAAAGTTTGATCAATTCTTCTTAGAATATAAATTCATTGTGTTAATGTAACCTAGGAATAATACAAATTTCTCTGAGGGATTTACAATGTACAGAATAAATTACATAATGCATTCCTCCACTGACTTGTTACATTTTCATTCTTTCTTCCATTCATAATTATTTTCATTTTTCATTGCTCCCACATACGTCACCAGTGTTCTTTTACACCACATTTTCTACATCCTTTGAATGTGACAAATATTAAATAATACTCTTTGCAGGTCCTGAGCTAGGAAGATTGACATTCAGAGATACATCGCCTCTTCCTTCCCACTTTCACATCTACTTCCCCTCTTTACCCTCTCTTCTCCTTCAGTCCCTTGTTGTTGCTATTACATAGTTCATAAATGTGATGCTACTAAGAGTCAAAAATTAAACAAGTTTATATTGGATATGATTTTATTCAGCATACCAGAGGGATAGCATGTATTCAACATGAGGTAAAATACATGCTATCACCTGCTTGGCAATTAGCTTAATATTGTGATTCCCTAAGTGGACTGTAAATTATTTAGTACTAGAAAAAAGTGGCATTATACTTCATTATGTAGCTTCACAGGTACATGTTGCAATAGCACAGAGATTAATAAATTATGAACCTTTGTGAGAACTTTTGTGTGACTAAATGACCCATTATTTGCATGTGCTAGCAAATCAACCAACTCTCTTTCATATCCATCACTTTGATGTTTTTTAAAATAGTATAGAATAAAATACCTGTTATGAGACAAACTATATATATATATATATATATATATATATATATATATATATATATCTTATTATCAGATGTAAATGCTAATTTCAATCAATGAATATTCATTGGGTAACAGACACTGTGTTCAGCACTGAAAATATGTATAGTAAGCTTGGATCCTGCTCTCATGGACCTGGAAATAATTCATTCTTTATATACTCATATAACTTACTATAGATTATGATAATTCCTATCATAGGAAATGATAAGGCATGTATGGGAGAAAACAATGGAGGATATTTTTTTGTATAGGTCAGAAATATCTTTTCTGAAGAAGTGAGATCTCTTTTGAGATCTGAAGAGGGGACAGTGCAATGGACTGAATGTTTGTGTCCCTCCCAAATTTGCATGTTGAAACCTAATCCCCAAGTGACAGTATTAGGAGGTAGAAACTTGGAGAGGTAATTAGATCATGAGGGTGGACCCGTGGATGGGATTAGTGCCTTATAATAAGGACCTTAGGGAACTCTCTTACTCTTCTTCTATCATGCAAGACCAATCCACAGGAAGGATAGCAATTCTAAATGTACATGCTCCAAGAAACAGAACTGCGATAAATGTGAAAGAAATCCATGGAACAAAAGAGACATAGAGAATTACACAATTATCACTGCAGACTTCAACTCCTCTTCATCAAAAATTGATAGAACTACCATGAAAATAAGAAATTAGACAGAAAACATCAATAGTATCAATCAACATTATCCAAATGACATTTATAGAATATTCCCCTCAACAAGAGCAGAATACACATTTTCCCCCAATTTTTAAGGAACTCCCACCAAGACAGATGAAAACCTGGGATATAAATAAAATATCCACTAATTTACAAGAATTAAAATCATGCAGAATGTGTAATCCAACCATAATGGAGTCAAATTGGAAATAAATAGGAAGATAATGGGAAAATCTCCAAATACTTGGAAACAAAACATTTCTAACTTAGGATAAAAAGGGAAAGTTTCAGGAGAAATTAAAAAAAAATGAACTTAATGAAAATGGCATACAACACTTCAAAATTTGTGGGACACAGCTAGCACAGTCTTGAGAGACAAATTTATAACACTAAAGACATGCATAAGGAAAAGTCTGAAATTAATCTAAACTTCCTCCTCAAAAACCTAGAAAAATAAGAACAAAATAAAAAGGCATTATGGATAGTAAGACTTTTGTCATATATCTTAGTTTCAAATATATTCTCCCAGTTTTTTACTTTCTGTTCACTTAGTGTCTTTTTTTTTTCTTTTTAGGGTTTTTAATTTTTATAAAATCCCATTGTGCAGTGAATGCAAAATCCTGGCAGTAATCCCATTAAAAAAAAAAAAAAAAGTCCTGAAATTCCATCTGTGGTGAAATTTATAGAAGCAGTGAATGCTCCAAGAGGAATATCAATTCTTTTTAGTGCCAGTCACTACACACCGAAGACATGAGGGGAAAAAAGGAAAATGAAGAAAGTCAAGGATTCTTCTGATTAAGATTGAATCGAAAAGGTCAGTTTTTGAGTGAGCTTCTCATGGCCTACCAACTGATATCTCATAGCTGTCATCTGTGTGGCACATTACGATATAGAAAGCTAAGAGTGTTTGGGATTTGTCAAGCAAAAGGGAAATAAATATGATGCATTCTCAGAAATTAATCAGATTGTTACAAAAAGGTCACAGATATATTACTTTATATTTTTAAACTCAGTGTAGGCTTTGTTTTTGCTATCTTTACTCTCAGTGCAAAGGAGGCTTCAAATTCTTCCATTATTATTACCTTGTGTTTAGGTCAGAGAGGTTTGCAAAAAGTATTTTTCTTTTTTTCTATTTTCCTGTTACTTTGCATGCTAGTCAGTGAGCACCTCTCTCTACCCTTCGATATCACTGACTTTTGCTGCCACTGTGAGAGGTGTGGAGTTAATTCTCTGATGAAGCCTCAGCCTTCAGCTCACACTTACCCCTGGATACTTAGGGTTGTGACCCTCTCAGTGCTCTTATGGACCCCCCACCCCCAACCCACTGTAATTCTTGGCTCAGATGGTAGAATCCCCTTTCCTAATGAATAGAGGGTTCTTTGATTTTTTCCAGCTCTCTTTCTCAGGTGTGATGCATTTTCCCAAGTGTTTAAAAAAAAAAAAAAATCCTCTCAGTGTCCGAAGTAGTTTAATTCTATTCATACTTCATAGGCTAACAGCTGAAATTTTATTATAGCACTCCTTATCTTTCTATTTAGTCCTGAAGTTGTACTTCAATATTAAGGTTAAAAACACACATTTCTACACCTAGTTCATACATTTACATGGTTTTGTTGTATTTATTTCTATTTAAAAATTATTTAATGTTTTATTTCTTTTTAAGAGAGAGAGAGAGAGAGTATGAGCGGGAGAGGGGCAGTGACAGAGGGAGACACAGAATCTGAAGCAGACACCAGGCCCTGAGCTGTCAGCAAAGAGCCAGGCACAGGGCTCAAACTCACGAAGGTGAGATCATGACCTGAGCCGATGCTTAAGCCAGATGCTTAACCTACTGAGTCACCCAGGCACCCTGGGTTTTGTTGTATTTGTTTCATAAGACGATTTTTATTATTTTTGAAATTGGCACGTAGTATGATAAAGAATCATTAGGTTATAGTTAGAATAAAAATCTCCTACCTGTTCTAAGGGTTATTCATGTTGTATACCTGCAAAACAATCTATTCTAAGAAGCAACAAATCTAACATTCTTGTCTGTTGGTCAGAGTCTATTTGAATAGACAAAGATACAAAGTAGACACTTAAATAGACAAAGTAGTTCACTTAAACAAAGACACAAAATTAACGATAAAGTGCTTATTTACATACATGAAATAGAAATAAATAGCGTCTAAGGGAAATTTTCACAGTGGGAGAAGTTTCGGAGTATGTAGATATAATTTTTCTCACTCAAAAATTCCTTGGAAGGATTAACTCTTCTCAGACTGATTAAAAATCAATTTACATTAAGAATTTACACTATTGAAATGGATCAGTTGAAATCCCAAATGGAAATAAATATATACATTTTATCTGAGCTACGAATATATCTGTCATCATTATAGTCAATGGAATTGTTAATAAATAATATTTCAATTTCCAACAACTGATGTTTGTCACCAACAGCCCTTTCAGGGTCAGAGTGAGTTAGAGAGAGAGAAACAAAGGAGAGAAGGAAGGGGAGAGAGATGGATAGAAATAATTTAATTAGCTGGGTAATTGAGTAATTAGCCCATTTTTAATTGAAGTTCCCTAAAGAACTTGGAGACCTTGTGATTTCAAATCTTTGCTTTAAGCCAAGCATTATATTCTTAAGGGAAAAATTAAGAAGGATTATTAAGGGATAACTATAATATATAATAGCTATCATTATCACATGATATAAAAGGCAAAAGTATAATATTCTATATTACTAATAGTTGTCTTTGGAAAAATGATTGCTAACCATATAAAAATGTGCTAAAGCTACCTACTTTTTTTTTCTCATTACCCCCACCCCCAAACTGTATTAGCTTCCCATGTGTTAATGTGCTGCACTTGACAGTCTACTAGAGGTCAGTCTATGTGCCATGAAAGCTCACTCTTTGGCTGGCTTTGTAGATTTAATCTACAATAATTAGAATGAGCTTTTTACCATCTTCATTTTCCTGTTTCTTCCCCCTCCCCTCTTTTTCCATCTCCTCCATGTGTACTGGTAGCACTGAAATGAATTGGTAAGCTTCTCGGATCACTGCTCCTTCTCTAAATTCTAGCTGGTGTGGAAATCAAGGACTTTTTCTGCAAATGGAATTGCTTCCAGGATTTTGCATCTGATGTACAGGACTTGGCATACCGTGTTCTGAGAATGAATGCTACGAAGCCTTTTAAAATTTTTTTTTGTGAAACATTTAATACTATTAGTTGTCATGAATTACATATAATCTCACAATCAAAATGCATTTCTTGTTTACTGACATTGATTTTTTTTTTTTTTTAAATTTTTTTTTTTTTCAACGTTTATTTATTTTTGGGACAGAGAGAGACAGAGCATGAACGGGGGAGGGGCAGAGAGAGAGGGAGACACAGAATCGGAAACAGGCTCCAGGCTCTGAGCCATCAGCCCAGAGCCTGATGCGGGGCTCGAACTCACAGACCGCGAGATCGTGACCTGGCTGAAGTCGGACGCTTAACCGACTGCGCCACCCAGGCGCCCCTCTGACATTGATTTTTACATTGGTGTGATATGTGTGTGTGTGTCTCCATGTGTATATGTCTGAAATTTCTGAATTTTTTTTTTTTTGGAAGAGAATGTGAGGAGAACAATTGAATAGCAACAATATGGTTTGTAGAGGAACAGAATTTAGAAGATAAGCATTATGTATTCTTCAGTAGCATGTTGGTATTATTAGGATACATTTCAGATCCTTCAACCCGGCATTCAGATTCCGTCGAATCTCTTCAGAACATACTATCCCTTATGCCTGAAGAAAACACGTTTGGCTCTATTTGGAGTGGTAGAATGCAGAGTTTCTCAACTTTGGCATTATTGACATTTTGGGATGGATAATTCTTTGTTGTGGGGAGTGGTGTATAAACTGTAGAATGTTTAGTGGCAGCCCTCTGCCAGTTGTGAAACCAAAAATATCTCCAGACACTGTCAAATGTACCGTAGAAGACAAAACCACCCAGCTAAAAGTCACTAGTGTAATGGAAAGAAACCAGCCCTTGGTGCTAGTTAAAACTAGATTTAAATTCCAATTCTGCTGTGGATGCATCTGAGCAAATAATACACAATTCACATATTTGCTGCAAGGGTTAAAGAACAATATACGATATACATATATTAGCCTGTCCACTGCCTGAAATATAGCAGTACTCCTTAATTATTCCAACACTTGGACAGAGGCCACTTTTCTTAAAGGATCAATTCGGAGGCACTTACGTTCAGAAGACTTATTTTTACTTCAGACCTTTTAGCATATAGTATATAATGTTCTTTATAATTCACATCCATTCCTCACAGGAGTTAGTTGTTCTTTGTCTGGGCTGCCCTAGCTTCTGAGTCTCAATCTATCATACCACTCCCTCACTGACTAGATGTAAATTGTTGGGTTACTTTCCTGTGTATAGATCTACAGGATGACTTCCCGGAAGATAGGGAAGATTCTTGTTCATCTGGGTTTATATTTGTGCTGGCTGGCTCAGAGCTTTTGACCAGTAATCCACCAAGGTACATATGAATAGGGCACTCATTATCCACCCATGTGTTTCACAGAGTCCCCACTAAGCAGCCTCTGTGGGAACTGGTTGCCACCATCCCTCATAATGAGACACTCTGCTATTATGTTTTGCATTCACAATTTCAAACAACAGGTCCCAAAGCAAAACAAAATAAGAGAAATGACAATGAAAACAAGCACAATAAAACATGTATTTTTGTCTTCAAGTGTTTTGAAGCTACCCTTTTGTCACTTACAACCATGATTATGTTTAGAGTTCCTATTTTTTTCTGGACCTTTTATCTCAGCCTTATTCTTTGAAATAATTCCATTGCTGTTACCCATTATACAACGTTTGTTGTTTTGTTTTGATTTTATGTCACTTGTGGTTATCAAGAATGATAGAAATACTAAGTAGTGAAGTAAATTTAACAGACTGTGGGGAAAAAGAGCCAAATTGTAAAAAGCAGAAAGACACAGAAAGCAGCTAGAGGGATACATAAGAGATAAAAAAAAAAAAAAAAAGAAAGAAAGAAAAAGTAAATATCCCATTGTTCTGATACCATTTTTTGAAAAGATTTTTTTGTTGTTGTTGACATTGAATTTTTTTTGCCTTTGTTTCAAATCAGCTTATCATCCAAATGTAGATCTGTTTGAGTTCTCCATTTCTTCCACACTTATCCTTATGCCATTACCACATTGCTTTTACTATTACACTGTTAAAGTAAATGTCAAAATAAGTCAGTGCATGTCCTTCACACATGCATTATGTTTCTGAGATAGCTTTGATTACTCTGTGTTCTTTGCATTTCCTCTAGAATTGTAACCGGTTGTCAGTTTCTAATTAAAAAAAAAAGGTCTCCTGCAATTATAATCCATATCATATTGAATTAATTTCAAAAGAATAATATAAATGATTACATATTTTAATCCATTAACACATTATATCCCTCCATTCAAATTTTATTTAATTTCACTTAGGATTGTTTTGTAATTTTCAATATATAGAACTTGCACATATTTGGTTCAAATTTCCCATGAGTGTTTTATGGTTTTTAACACTTTAGAAAATGTAATTTCTAATATTACAATTAATATTTTAAAGAAATATATTTTATTTTTGTTTATGGAGGTTTCACCCTAAGATTTTGCTAAATTCCTCATTTTCATAGTTGGTTGATTTTTAGAATTTTCTACTTAATTATGCAATCTTCAAAGTGAGACAGTTTTAAGTCTTTCTTTCCAATTCTACCTTGAATTAACCTTTATTCTTATTGCTCAGGATAATGATTAATACAATGTTGGAGATGGACATTCTTGCCTTTCTCCCAATAATAAGGAAAATGTGTTTAATACAAAGAGACAGGCTAATACATTTGAATAAATGAATTTGGTTCAAAATGTGTAATTAAAAATGCCACAGATTATAAAAAAGGAAATGCAAATTCCTTATCCTTCAAAACTTAATACCATCACTATATAAATAGCTGTGTCTAGTAAAAGAAAAATTAACACTAAAATATATAATCATATAAGTATCAGGGAGGCAATTCCTAAAATAATAAATACAATTTGCTTTTTTTTTAAGTTTATTCATTTTGAGAGAGAGACTGTGTGTGCAGAGCACTTGAGCAGGGAAGGGGCAGAGAGAAGAGGAGAGATAGAATCCTAAGCAGGCTCCACACCGTCAGCACAGAGCCTGATGTGGGGCTCAATCCAACAAACTGTGAGATCATGAACTGAGCTGAGATCAAGAATCCAACATTTAACTGAATCAGCCATCCAGGTGCTCCAAAACAATTTGCTTTTAAAAATACAAAAACAAAGGGGTGCCTGGGTATCTCAGTTGGTTGAGCATTTGGCTCAGGTTATGATCCCAGGGCTGTGGGATTGAGCCCCACATTGGGCTTTGTGCTGAGTGTGGAGTCTGTTTATGTCTTTCTCTCTCCCTCTGCCCCTCTCTCACCAAGTCCTTTTCTTTCTTAAATAAATAAATAAATACATACATACATACAATTAAAATATTAAAGCCTATAGTACAAAACAGCACGATAAATTCTGCCATCTATATTGATAAAGAAAAAATGTCAATTCTTACAAATATCTTTGAACATACGTACTTTAATATTCAAAGCTGTTGGGTATATTGCCCTTTCAAACTTCTCTGTAGAAGGATTTAGAAATATACATCAAAATCCTTTATAATAGTAAAGACTTTGGAACAGTACTTAAATGTAGATAATAACAGTTTTAAATAAGAGGATTTAATAAATATTTATGAACAATGGTATTGACTGAAGGGTTATCTTTGATAGTGATATGAAAAATATAAATACCGAAATAAAAAGATTGTTCAAATTTGTGATATCTAAGTGAAGAGGGATATTATACAATCTTTGATGCTCACTGTATTGCAAGTTATTTTTACCTTCTTAACAAACTTAAAATACATAATAACTTTGTTTTTAAGTGAGGAAAGGCCCGAGAACCTCACTGAAGCCTGGGTCAGATGCTTAAAGGTTTGAAATACAGAAATAAGGAACTTAAATCTATTCTGTGAATCATGGATTCCACTAAACGCTCTTCACAGACAGGCTTGCTCTTAGTTTATGGCTCTTCTTTTCTTTTTCTTCAAGCCACAAACTGTAGACTCACCCTTGACATTTCTTTTTCTCTCGATTCTCACATTCAAACAAATCGCATTGTTTCTTCATTGGAAACAGATGAAGATTCTAACAATCTGTTACTGTCTCTACAGCTATCCTCATGGTCCAGCCTCTGTCCTTACTTGCCTATAATAGTCCCCAGTAATACTTTTTGCCTCCATCCCTGCCTTAGTTAAAAAACTGCTTTCTTCAAAATATGTCAAATTATACTACTCCTCTCTCTCAATCCTCTTATCACCTCCAGTTTTGTTTTACAATACCACCCCATGTCTTTACAATGGGTATAAAATCCTACAGGATTTGTCACTAACATTTTTGAGTGCTGTTTGCTATTTTCCTTTATGCTTCCTCAGCTCCTGTTGTATTAACCCTCTTGAATACAACAAGCATACTCTCATTGTACGATTCTGATCAAACTGTTCCTACATGCTTGACTAAATCCCTCATCTACTTCAAGTATATGTTCAAATTTCATCTTTTCATACAATGACTGATCATACAATGTAATAAAGCAATTCATGCCACTGACCTCCTCCCTAATTACAACTCCTGATCATCTATCTTTACCTGGTCTACTATCACATTGTTTTTCTGTAAAATGAATTACTTTCTCACATACTATATAATTAATTTATTTCCTGAATTTAATATTTCCCACTTATCTTCTCCTGCTTGCATGCTCTGCATAGACATGAATCGTTTTTTGTTTTTTTTTTTTTTTCATTGATGTACCTCAGGTGCTAAATGAGTACCTGGCACAGAGTGAGTACATGATAAATATTTATTGAATGAATGAATGAATGATCTCCTTTTTATCTTTTTTTATAATGACTTCACACCTAAACATTCATAATCTATTATGTGCACAGTGCATTTTAGTTTTTAATCTCTGTGTCTTTATTGTCTCATTTTAGACTCAAACAAGCTACACTTTTTCTTTTTTTTTAACCTGGCTAACTTATTTTTTCCCAAATTCACACAATTTTGACTAATTGTACTACTAATTGTACATACTAATGCAGACATTAACTTTCTGCATAATTATAATAAAAGTGATATATATAATCAACCAGAAGTTAACTTACAATAAAATTCCCATACTTTTTTGTGAGAGTTTTTCAGAATTCTTTTGGACCAGCAAGGAAGTGTTATGCCCAGAATTCATGATCCCCAAATACCGCCAGGGAGCCGAGTCCGATGTAAAAGCAAAAGAGCCTTTATTCGAGCTAGCTCAAGCTCAATCCCCTACCTGCACCGAAGCAGCGGTGAGATACCGGGGAGAGAGAGCAAGTTTCAAAGGGACAAAGGTTTTATTGGGGCCTAGGGGCAGTTGGTGAGGTAATGGCTGTGGCCTCAGCCAATTGGCTGGGGAAGGGTCTGAGTCCTGTTAGGCAGGTGAGTGGGAGGTTACTCAAGGGGAGGAGGCGTGGTCAAGGTGAAGGACACAGAACAAGATGGAGTTGGCTGGCGTAGGCCCGCCCTTTCAGAAGAAAGGGCAGACTGAGGATACACAAAATCCAGCTGCCAAGGAAAAGAAGTTTTGTCCTTATAATTTGATTCAAATTAAAATAACAAGTTTGTGTAAGCATGCTTTTGAAAGGATAACATAGTATGAATTTCAAATGTGGTTCTTAGTGTTATATCCAAATAATTAACCTTTTATGATGTTTATTTGAGTGGAGCTCGGACACCGGGGAGCGATCTGTACATCAGTAGTATTCCTAGAATCTGCCATTGCACAGCAAATACTTGCATCTTTACATCTGCCCCATGTAGCCTGGACTATTTTAGGTATATTACAGTTCTTTTCTTAAAAAATATATGAATAGTTGCATTCATACATACTAAGCTCCCTGCAAGATAAGGAAACAAACTGGTGAGATCTAATATGGAAAGAAGGCAGAAATACAGAATAATCCTTAGAGTGGGTGCTACATGGCATACAGGTCATCTTTGTTGACACTAACGATGGATTGTTAGATCCCAGCACTGGGCCACTGTAAATCCTATCTAAATGAACATTACACTTTAGACTGATTGAGTAGGTTTAAGAGCAGGCACATTATATTAATTTATCCTTTCTGCATTTTACTTTTGAGAATTGACATGCTGGTGCAGTGGAAGGGATGTCGGGTAAAGGGGTTATGCAATCTTATAAGATTGGGTACATGGTTTGGAAAAAAAAAAACATATCCTCAATTAAGCTAGTATCACTAATTCCCATTTCTTTCCCAATAAAACTACTCTCAATTTTTCATCAATTTCCTAAAGTGCAAATGTATTTGCCACTATTACCCAGTTGACTTTAGCATTTTATAAATTTTTTTATGACTGTAGGGATAGTTTAGGATTTTAGCTTTACTTAGCTCTGGACATAACTCTTCTCAATCTTCTAGAGACAACATAGCTTATAAGTGGACAATTTATCTCCTCCTCTTTACATAGCCTATGCTTCTCCAGTTTTCTCCCATTTATTTATCTTATATTTTCAGTGTAGCCTGGTTTCTGTGTTCCTTCATTCTCTATTTTACCATAGCACCTTACCTGTAACCACCCAGTGTATCATGGAAAAATTTTTTTTTAATTTTTTTCAGTGTTTATTAATTTTTGAGAGACAGAGAGACACAGCATGACCAGGGGAGGGGCAGAGAGAGAGGGAGACACAGAATCCGAAGCAGGCTCCAGGCTCTAAGCCATCATCACAGAGCCTGATGCAGGGCTCAAACACACCAATGGTGAGATCATGACCTGAGTCAAAGGTGGACGCTTAACCGACTGAGCCACCCAGGCGTCCCTGGAAAACATTCATCTGCCACTTAGTGTGGGTCCTTGAAATCACAGACTCTACCTTCATTTTTGTCAACAGCTGAATGCCAGGTGTCACAATCATCCCTGTATATACACACATACACATACAGGGGGAAAAAATGACTACGTGAATCTAGGATGGCATTTATTTATTTCTTATTTTTTAAGGATTTCAAAACATTTGGATAATCCCGATTTACTGTTATCAATAACATACGCCAGTCTTTATTTTTAAAATACAAATCAAGTGGCACCTGGGTGGCTCAGTTGGTTAAGCCTCTGATTTCAGCTCAGGTCGTGATCTCATGGTTCATGAATTCGAGCCCTGCCTCAGGCTCTGTGCTGACAGCTCAGAGCCTGGAGCCTGCTTCAGATTCTGTGTCTCCCTCTCTCTCTGCCCCTCCCCCACTCATACTCTGTCTCTCTCTCTCTCTCAAAAATAAATAAACATTAAAAAAACAAAATAAAAAAATAAAATACAAATCAACATTATAGTGGAAGGAAAGTAATTCGTCAAGTTCAAAACTTACTCATGTGATACTTGCTCAAAAAAGTATGCTTCATCAGACCAAATACTATATTGAATTCACTTCTTTAATTTTTCACTTAATGACAAATTAAAATTAATTGAGATAACAATTCTGTTACAAAAAGAAATAACTTTAAATAGTGAAAAATTACAATTGACTTCATTTAATTACTTCAATTATAACTTATAATTATGGTTTAATGACGGCAGTATAATGCTCTCCATTGTAAAGTAAATGGAAAAAAATACTGAGTTTTGTTTTCATGTAAAAACTGATTGGGATTCATTAGCATTACAATTGCATAACAATAAATTTCTTAAATTGTCTCAGCTTTGAAGCTTAGGATTTGTCTGTAATGCAAAAGTACTTAATTATTTACATGTATATGTATATATTAGATATAGAAATAAAATACAAATTACATATATGTATATATAAATACATATTGTCTCATAACTATAATATCTATTATTTTTAAATAACATGATTATTATAATTTGTTATTTTAAAAAGTATGTAGTTTTATTCAGGAGATTTCTTTGGTTGACAAAGTTTACAGACTGATTTTCAATATCTATTCAGTAATTTAGTGTAGGTTGTTGAAAAATTTAGGAAAGACTTTTAGAATACATAGGTATGTAACTTAATCATGATTAACACAACAATATAACAATGAAAACCACAGCTGTATTAATTTTTAGTTAGAGGGCCCACTGAAAGCAAAGAGTGTATTTTCTCCCTCCATTGTTAAGAACCATTCAGAATACCCAAGGGGATAATCAGCCCTTTAATTAAATTTGAGAGTCCCCCTGATGTGTTGAAAGAATGCTTTGAAGCCAAGTTTTTCATCTGAAAATATCAATGTTTTCCCACAATTTTCTGCCATTTTCTTCCACAACCAGAATCTAAATACTGACTTGAATAATTACTGATGTGAAAAATGAGTATGGTTTTTCTTACTTTTAAGAAAAATATACAGATGCTTTCAGACATGTCTTTTAACTGACTTAAATGTTCTACTAAATACCTTGAGATAAGTAGCAAAATTCTTAATAAAAATGGGTCCTAAAGATGGATTTTTTTTTTTATTCAAGCATTATGTCTCTTTTCAAAATAGTAAGCAAGTTTGCCCAGGTGACATTCAAAAAATTTGACATATTCCTTTGTTTCACTGAGCACTAGTTTTCTCCAACTGAATAGCTTTAGAAGGGATACTCAAGCATTGTCAAATTGGTGCTCATGAACTCAATGAAAGGATAAATGAATGGAGGTTCAAGAAAAAAATATCTGTCCCATATGAAAGACTGTACTATACAAATCTATAACAAAAATGCAAATATATTTTCATATATCTTGGTTTCCCATAAATGGTGATAAGTAAAAATAGTTTGATTTTGCTTTATGTTTACCAGATGCTAAAATAAGACAGAGTTATTAGAAATCAAGGTTAAAAAAAAGACTTGTATCCTCTAAAGACTTGTATCCTGAGGTCTGTTATATTAGAAGATAGTAATTTCTATGATGAAAAATAAGGTAGGAAAGAGGCTGAGAAGTATTGGAGTGTCACTAGGATCTTATCTAGATTGCAGGAAGTGATCACTGAGAAGCTGACACTGTCCCCTATATGAAGAGGTTAACCAGGAAGAAATTGAAGGGAAGAGTATTCCAGACAAAGGGAAGAAAAAGTGCAGATGCCCTGAGTATGAAGTTTGCTAGACATTTTTAAGGGAAAATCATAAGGAACAAAGTGTGGCTGGAACAAAATAGTAGGTGGATTCAAGGAGGTGTGGGAAGCCAACTGTGTAACATAGCGTAGACCTTTCTGAGAAGAAATGAGATAGGTGGCGATGGCAGAATTTGATACAAAAAAGTAATATGATCTGGATTAAAGCCTTAATATAAGAACATTCAGGATGCTGTGTTGAAAGAGACTGAATGAGACAATGGTAGAGGCAGGGAGATCAAGAATAACAATCTACATTTACTTGTTTTCCTTAGATTTGGATGGTATACTGGAAAGCAAGATGACAGTTGATATCTAATTTTTAACTTTGCTAATTTTTTTTGAGAGAAAGAGTATGTGAGGAGTAGGGAAGAGGGGCAGAGAGAGAATCTTAAGCAGGCTCTATGCTCAGTGTGGAGATTTACATGGGGCTCGATCCCACAACCCTGGGATCATGACTTGAGCCAAACTCAAGAGTTGTACGCTCAACCGACTGAGGTTTTATGCAACATGTTTCTTGTTTCATAGTTCTAAAATTTAAATTCACACAAACTATTAACAGGAGGTGAAGACCTACAGAAATGATTCAAAACTGCATGAAACTTCAAATAACCAGCACATTAGAAAACTAGTGAAAAAGCATGTCAGCCATCAAATTACACTTAGTAATGTCTGTATATATGGATATACATAAACAACTGAATACTAAGGATAAAATTACAAGTTTGTGCATCTAAATTTGGTACCAGAATATGTAGAAGGCTCAAACCCTTTTCATTTGATAGAGTTCTAAAAATTCATTGCTAAATGTTAATGTGCATTGGAATTGTAGACCTGAAAAGGTTTTACCTCAAGGATAAGGGTCCATATGTAATAATAATTTTAACTTGGAAAATATTCAATCGAGGTCAATATTTAACTAAATGGATAAAGACAAATATTGGTTAATTGAATGGTTATGTGATATTAGAAGAAAACTGAACCCTACAATCAACCTGTTCTGGTGAAATAATTGATAAATAGATCTTTATCATAAAATCAAACAGTGTCATGACATGGCAGATGCTAATTGAGAACATAATGAAGCCACAAAGACATATTAAGCCCTCTGTCAATAATATCAGAGATATCAACTCTCAATGGATTATACAACCATGATCTATATCTGTAGGAGGATGTGGTTGGTATGTGAGAGTGATAATTAAATTTTCAGAAAAATAACTATTCCCAATAATTTAGTAGACTAAAATTAGACATTTTAGTCAGTGCTTAAAATCTCATCCCTGACTTGTATATGTGAAGAAGAAAACAAAACTCAAATATGGTAAATAACTTGCCAAATGATTACCAACAAATAAAGTTTAGCATCTCTGTAAATATTGACTGAAATATAATTGGTATTATGTGCTTTCCAGCTCACTATGATATATCCTGGATAAGAGTGATTGGGGTAACTTTAATTAAATTGTTGTTTGAGATAAGCTGAATAAAAATTCATCACTGATAAATAACTAAGAATAAATAATATATTTTTCTTCAGTTACATAAGAACAAAGACATGACTCAAAAGTTGATATTCATTTGGAGGGAAAAAAATATATCTGATTTGGACTAAGTCGGCCATTGCCAAACAGGAAATTCAAGTATTTAATATGCACATTCAGCAATTACATAAACTTTTTTTGATAACCTACCAATGAGAGAATGTCAAAAAAATCTTATTTTTTTTCAAAATTGATATTATTCAAAACTGCATCTTAATTATCTTTTTAAGACAGTAAAGAATTCCTGGCAGAGTATTATTTTGATCATCTCATTTCTAATCCTGCTATCTTTCTTTGGAAATCTCATCATTTTCTATGTTCCTTTATATACTAAACAAATCAATATTCCTTGATGAATCATCTTTTCATTTAAGATAAGGAAAATTATAGTTCATCACACAAGACAACAACAAAAAAATTACTTGCATTGGTTTGAAAAAAAATCCAATTATAAACAGGCTTCTCTAAGGAAGGATAATATCAAACTTCCAGAACAAAGTACAACCAGGAAAAAGACCAGAATAACTCTCTGTTGTTGTTTATTACTACCTCATTATGCTGACTTTGGCCAAAGTCCCATGGACCTAGTTTAATGAAGGGATTAATGACAGTTCATCCTTTCCCATTTTTTTGCTCAGTCAACTCAGTATTTTTCAAAATGTTTCCCTTTTTTGGAAATTCACATTACAAAGAGTTCCTTTTTTCTTTATATTTGAATGAACAAACATGTAATTTACTGAGATTTGTTAACTATATGACTTCAGCATGTTCCATACTGTCCTTAGTAAAAAAATGATAATAGCTCCTACTTTAGAAAGTTGCTAAGGATTTTAAATTAATTAAAGCATGCAAAATATGGGTCTGGCACATTGTACAGTGTGATAAATCTCAATTGTTTGCATTATCATTGCAAATAATGATAGTTCTTAGAACACTGGTTTAAATGATTTCTAAGTTAATATGCTAGATGTTAGAGTAGAGAAGGAGACGATTTAGAATTGGCTCCTTACCTTAAAGAAATTTATATTCTGGGAGTAAACATTACCATACAAATAACTTAAACACTGGGAAAAAATCAATCAAGTAATTTTGAGTTTTGTTGGTTTATTTACTAAAGTGTGTCAATTTTTCAAAAAATGTACCCACAGAGCTCTGAAAATGCTGATTCAGTTTCCCTAAGACTATTCCATGTAGCAACCCTATTTAACTCTTTTAGTGTCTATACTGGTTTACATTCAAACAGTAGTCTCATTTTTCAAGTTAGATACTATATTTTCAGGTTAATATATATTTTATATATATTTATATATATTTTTATACATTATATATATATATTTTTTTTTATATTGCCACATTCCTATTGTTATTTTTATATCTGTTCTTAGTGAATTTCCAAAAATAAAAACAGATACAATGAAATCATTTAAGACATAGGAATAAAAGTCAAGTAATAAATTTTGGGTGATGGAAATACATGGATGAGGTAGGCAGAATATATTATAATAATACACAGTCAGTTAAAAATACAGATGTATAGATCACCTCCCTTGTGCAGAGTTTGTCTACAGATGCCTACTGAGGTCAGGCCAGGCCAAGAATATCCAGGCTTGCTGCTAAAATATTGACACCAGGCTCAAATTCAACCCTCAAAATCTAGCACCATAATCTGTGGAAATTACATTGCAATGATAAAGGCTTGAAGGTGGTAGAAATCGGGCATTAGTAAACAAACAAATGGAAACAGTAAATAAAGAGTGACTTCTGAAAATTACTTGTTTTGTCAATCAAATTGTGTTTTGATGTGTTTTTCAGGATAAAAATAAAAAAAACAAAAAACATAAAATGTTACCTCAGATCATGAAATGAATTAATCTAATGGATAGGCCGGTTTACTATTATCCATCTGGATACAAAAAAGATTCTGCCAGTGTCAACAATTCTGATTTTGAACTAGTTGTTATTGAGCTGTTCATTCTGATAGTAATTGACAAACATGCTCCATTGTTTCTAGAAACCACCCTTCATTATGAGAGAAAGACCGTGTCATTAGCACAGTATGACTAAGAACAAGCTCATTGTTTGGCTTCTTATAGATACAAAGCATAATTTTAAGTTTATCTAAAAAATATACTTATGTATATAAACTGAAACACAGAATGGT
Source organism: Puma concolor (assembly GCF_028749965.1). NCBI lineage: Eukaryota > Metazoa > Chordata > Mammalia > Carnivora > Felidae > Puma > Puma concolor. The sequence continues at coordinate 180,384,363 of NC_141667.1, forward strand.
TAATGAGCAGTCCTGTTTTACTCCATTTAGTTTGCTCTGTCAAATTCCCATGACTTCCAAACTACCTTTGCTGTTATTTAAATGGTATTCAATTTCCTGTTTATTATTATAATTATCATAACACAATATTTCAAAAATCCAAAAAGGTATAAATCTTCTGAGTCCTCTCTTCGGCCTAACTCTTCCTGCTCATTCTCCTTTTCCTTTCCCTGCTTCTTCCCTCTTCTCCTGTCTCTATTATCTCTCTTCCTCTCCTTTTCTCTTTGTAGAGGTAATCATGTGTGGACTTTTTAAGCAATAGCAATAATTTTTAAAATTATCTTGGCAACAGGTAACATATTAGTAGTGGCTATAGAACCTGATATATTGTTTCAAAGGTACACCAAACAGATGTAAAAGAACTATCAGAAGTACAAGAGTAGTGGCTGAGAGACCATTTGAAGGCTTCTGCAGTAGTCCGGACCAGAAGTCATGGGATATGTGATTAGTTGGCAAATTTAATTTTCTTTAGGTTTATTTATTTGTTTTTGAGAGAGAGAGAGAGAAAGAGAGTGTGTGTGTGCAAGTGGGGGAGGGGCAGAGAGAGAGAGATGGAGAGAGAGAATCCCAAACAGGCTCAGCACTGTCAGTGCAGAGCCCAATGAGGGGCTTGAACCCATGAACCATGAGATCATGAATGAGCCGACGTCAGACACTTAACCAAATGAGCCACTCAGATGCCTCCCACTTTTTTTTTTATAAGAAAAGTAATATCTTGAAGTTGCTATAAAATGCTCCCAGCTAAAAAAAAAGACCTCTGACGGTTACAAGCTCCTCACTTCTAACAAAGAAAACTGTTTCCTTCTAAATTTCATCCAATGATAATATATGCCATTTGGAGCAGTACAAGATAAATGTCCATTTTCTTCTATCTATTTGACAATAAAATTTCCCCATATTTTTTAACCTTTAAATCTTACTTTTAAGTGATACCTTGATCACATTTAAGAGGGTGTAGAGCATGTCTGCCCTTTCAAAAATAGTACCTCTTCAGAAATTCCCTGTGTAAACTTTTATATGAAGACATACATTTGTCTTTCCAAGTTTACCACTATCCTGACATTAGTGATAATTATACTTTTGTAGTTTATTTTTTTGTTTTTTTTTTATAGATCGGCCACCCATTATATGTATCCTTAATCAATTGGCTAATGAAACTGGACTACTTTTTTATACCATACACATAAATAAATCCAAAATGGATGAAAGACCTAAATTTCAGACAGAAAACTATCAAAATCATACAGGTACAACCTCTTTGACCTTGATCGCAGCAACTTCTTACTAGACATGTCTCCAGAGGCAAGGGAAACAAAAGCAAAAATTAACTATTAGAACTTCATCAAGATAAAAGCTTTTGCACAGGGATGAAAACAATCCACAAAACTCAAAGGCAATCAGTGGAATGGGAGAAGATGTTTACAAATGACATATCAGAAATTGGCTGGTATCCAAAATCTATAAAGAACTTTTCAACCTCAACACCCAAAAAAAAAAGAATACAGTGAAGAAATGGGCAGAAGACATGAACAGATACTGTTCGAAGAAGACATCCAGATGGCTAACAAACACATGAAAAAATGCTCAGCATCACTCATCATCAGGCACATACGAATCAAAACTACAATGAGATACCACCTCACACCTGTCAGAATGGCTAAAATAAACAACACAGAAAACAACAGATGTTGGTGAGGATGTAGTTCAAAGGGAACCCTTTTGCACTGCTGGTGGGAATGCAAATTGGTGCACCCTAGAAAACAGCATGGAGGTTCCCTAAAAAAATTAAAAATAGGAATACCCTATAACCCAGCAATTGTACTACTAGGAGTTTATCCAAAGGATACAAAAATGCTGATTCAGAGAGGCACATGCACCCCAAAGTTTAAGGTAGTGCTATCAACAATAACCCAGGTATGGAAAAAGCCCAAATGTCCATTGACTGATGAATGAATAAAGATGAGGCATACACACACACACACACACACACACACACACACACACACACTAGAATATTATCTAGTGATCAAAAAGAATGGAATCTTGACATTTGCAACAATGTGCATGGAGTATATATTGCTAAGCAAAAAAAGTCAGAGAGAGACAAATATATGATTTCACTCATATGTGGAATTTAAGAAACAAAACAGATGAACACAGGGGAAGGGAAGGAAAAATAAGAGAAAAATAGAGGGAGGAAAACCATGAGACTCAAATACGGAGAACAAATTGAGGTTTGCTAGAGGGAAGGTGGATGGGGCATGGGCTAACTGGGTGATGGGCATTAAGGAGGGCACATGTCAGGATGAGCACTGGATGTTATATGTATGTAATGAATCACTGGGTCTTACTCCTGAAACCAATATTACATGATGTGTTAACTAACTTAAATTTAAAGAAATTAATATATACATATATAAATTTATATATATACATATATATATATATATATATGTATATATATAAATTTAAAAAGCTACCAGAAGTTAAAAATATATACACACACACACACACACACACACACACACACATAGAATCATACTGTGCCTTACATCTTTAACTCAGATTTTATTTCTAAGAATCAGGTATCTGATTATGTATGGTTGCAGTTAACTTATTTCCATTACTTCATAGTAATCCATTGCCTGTTGCTACCACAATTCAGTTGTGCATTTACCATTTGGTTTCCTATGAAAAATGCTGCTCTTAACATTCTTGGATATATCTTCTTACATAATTTAATCCACAGAATAGAATTTCTGGTGCTTAGGGTATTAGTATCTTGAAATTTACTATACAATGGCAAATATTAACCACAATGATTATACCCTTTACACTTTCATCACAATATGTAAACAGTCCCATTGCATTGTTTATGTCATAATTAAGTCAAGTTAGATTTAGTATACATACACAAACACACAAACACACACATATATCCTGCAAATTTGCAGGGAATGAAATCATAACTTAGTTTGACTTCAACTTGAATTTCAGTCAGTATTTAATAATAACTGCAAATTTTGTAAATGTTGGGGAAAATCCTCTTCAAAAAAGCTCTGACAATTCACATTCAACCAGAGTGTTTATGAGAGTATCCATTTGCCTCAGCCTTAAAATAACAAATGTATTGACTGTATATTTTGGCAAAATGATAGGATAAAAATTAGATCTTAATCTTGATGTAATATGCATTAACACGATAAGAGGTACTATGACCAATTATACAACAACAAACTGGACAATCCTAGAAATACACAACCTACCATGACTGAACCATAAAGAAAGAAGATCTGAACAAACTGATTACTAGTAAGGAGATTGCGTCAGTAATCAAAAACTTCCCAACAAACAAAAGTTCAGGAACGGATAGCCTCACTGATGAATTATACCCAACATTCAAAAAAGAATTAATACCAGTCCATCTTAAACTTTTCCAAAATATAGAAGAAGAGGAAACCCTTCCAAATTTATTTTTATGAGGCCAGAATTACCCCAATACCAAAACCAGTCAAGGACACAACAAGGTAGGAAAATTATAGGCAATATACCTGGTGAACACAGATGAAAAAATCATCAACAAAATATTAGCAAACTGAATTTAACAATACATGAAAAGGATCATACACCTTGATCAAGTGGGATTAATTCCAAGGATGCAACCCTGGTTCAACATCTGCAAATCAATGAATGTGATATACCACATTAACAAAATGAAAGATGCAAATTACATGACTATTAGACACAATTCTCCATGTATCTCTCACATTCCTTTATTTTTAGGCATTCACACTAATCTGCTCAGATAGTAAAGACAATGACCTCTCTGTTCTTTCACCAGAGACCTTTGCTCACTTTCCAGAGCAATAAAAAGAATGTCCGTCTCCAGGAGGGAACAATGGGAAGACTTGCCAGTAGGTCACTTACATGTTTGGAGATTTCTTAAGCTCATGTTCCACAGCTGCCACACAAACCCACTGTGTGTACAGCATCCACACAGTCTAGTTCTGGATCACTCCCTTTGATTGAGGGGAGGAGAGCAAGGGGAACCAATACAAGCACGAAGCTCTTTTCTGCTTGCTCCCTCATGAGTAATAAAGTCCTTTGTATCTATGTCTTCTTCTTTTTTTTTTTTTTATTTTTTTTTAATTTTTTTTTTCAACGTTTATTTATTTTTGGGACAGAGAGAGACAGAGCATGAACAGGGGAGGGGCAGAGAGAGAGGGAGACACAGAATCGGAAACAGGCTCCAGGCTCTGAGCCATCAGCCCAGAGCCCGACGCGGGGCTCGAACTCACGGACCGCGAGATCGTGACCTGGCTGAAGTCGGACGCTTAACCGACTGCACCACCCAGGCGCCCCTGTATCTATGTCTTCTACAAGCATCTGTGAGAACAAGACAGGCTAACTAGATAGCTTTCAAGTGGGATGCAACCTCAGACCACTCTAAGTTCTTGACAGTGACAAATTCCTTTGAGGAGAAATGAAAAAACATGACACAATTTAACCTTAGGCACAGAACAAGTATTAAAGGTGGGTGGGGGTGGGGAAAAGGCAAGTAAGAAACAATGAAAGGCAAGAAACTAAAGATATCCCAACAGATTGCAGGTTACCTCTAGAGTTCTCCTCTATAGAAACGTGGTCACTCCAATCCTTAATGCTTCCATACCTATTTGATGTCTTTAAACACAATACATTGATGTTTTTTATCTCACTTTTTGATTTCTTACAGAGAGTACTGCTCTGCCATAAACTTCTCCATCTGACTTGGTATCAGAAATCATTAGGGATTATGTTAGTAACTTGGTGATAGGAAATTCTTCACCTCATAAAAAACATTCATTGAAACCTTACAATATACATCACCCCAAAAGTGTAAATAAAGGTGAAGAAAATATTGAGGATCTTTCTGGAAAGGAAGAGCAGAGAGAGGGGAGATTATCATATCAGATATAAGGTTTTATCAAAAAGCTATAGTAATTAAAACAGTATGGTACTTGAACAGCAATTAACATATTGACCAATGAATGCAAAGAGAGCTCTGAGAAAACCTAGACATGTATGGAATATTGGAAGTTGCAGAGGTAAATTCACAGATCAACTGAGAAGAAGGTAATCCGCATTAAATGAGCTGTATAAGAAAAATATAATTAAATTCATAAATCAAAAATAAATGCAAAATATACTTTACACATGTCTTTTCATCTTTAATATGAAACAAAATATTTAAAAATATTTTAAGAAATATTTTGATCTTGGGGTAATAACGTATTATTGTTATTTTTTTAAAGCTAATTTTGACAAAAATTCAGACCTAAATTTGGGGTATTGTCTTATATTAGTAATATATGATTAGCATCTACAAACAAATACAAAAGTCATAATCAACCCAATATAAAAACAGGTAAGGACATGCCCATGATTTAAAAAAAAAAAAAAAAAAAAACTTTTAGTGAAGAATTTTATGAAAAGATACTTAAGTTGATCACTAAACTGGGAATTTTTTTTTTATTTTTAATGTTTATTTTTGAGAGAGAGAGAGAGAGAGAGACAGCGAGGGAAGGGCAGAGAGAGAGGGAGACAAAGAATTTGAAGCAGACTCCAGGCTCTGAGCTGTCATCACAGAGCCTGAAGCGGGGCTCTAACTCAGATGGTGAGATCATGATCTGAGCCAAAGTCGGACGCTTAAACGACTGAGGCACCCAGGCACACCACTATACTGGGAAATCTTAATCAAGACCCATGATGTATATTTCAGACATTGTTTTGTCAAAAATTGAAGTTTGACACAAAAATTGAAGTTTTATTTAAAAATGGAATTAATTGAAGTTTTAACATAAAACTGTATTTTTTCCTTATGTATTTATTTTCTGTTTCTCTACAATGCAAGCCAAGTATCATGAAATTGTGCATTTTGTCTACTGTGTTCAATACTACATTTCAAATACTTAAAGTGCTTTGTCACATGGATATACAAATATTTATCAAACGAACAACTATGAAATAACTGCTGAGTTCCAAATATGAAAGATGGTGAAACAGATATTTAGACTTCCTCTCATCTTTTACTTTCTACTTTCTTAGTTTGATTGTTTTTAACAACTTCTGCTTTTAAAGATTCAATCATGTTAACATTTTCTTCTATGACATATCTACAATTGTCTTCATTTAGTTCACTGCTCAATTAACTGATGTACATCCCATAGTCCTTTGCTACTATGGCTTTTTCATTCCAGGAACTATCTATCATCTATGTATGTATGTATGTATGTATGTATGTATGTATGTATGTATGTATCTATTTATCTATCTATCTATCATCTATCTATTTAAAGAGATAGTTTATTTCACTTTATTTTTTAACGTTTTATTTATTTTGACAGAGAGAAAGAGAGAAAGGAGGGGTAGGGAGAGAGAAAGAGAGAGAATCCCAAACAGGCTCCACACTGTCAGCACAGAGCCCAATGCAGGGCTCAAACTCACAAACCATGAGATTATGACCTGAGATGAAACCAAGAGCCAGATGCTTAACAGACTGAGATACCCAGGCACCCCCCATGAATACTATTTAAATAATAAATACCATTTTGGTTCATTTTGGAAGGCTCTATATTGTGCCCATAAAATTTACATTTTTTTAAAGAATAGCTCATAAACTCTGTATTTCTTAAACTCTTCTTTTTTTCTAGTTTCTTCAATCGCATATTCGGTGGCGTCCATTTGGCCATGATATTTATAACAGTGTATAAGTATCACATATAATTTTACCATGTGTAGGATAATATTTGGAGCACTGAAATATATTCATTTAATTTTCACAACAACCATATCAGGTAGTAGTATTATAATCAGAAAACATAGGCACTACTGGATCAGTTACTGATAAGATGGTTGCCCAAAATACACAAGCAAACATTTTATTGCAAAAGGATATAACCACAATTTTTCTATTTACCCCATTGCCCTGTTGCCACTCATTAACACCTTGGATTCAGGAATGTGCCTGTAAAGTACTTACTGATTTCAGCCTTCTCTGTTAGGACTATTAGAACAATGTCATTGATTTGGCTTTTTTTTTTTTTTTTTTCTTTTTTGAAAATAAGTTACTGTAACTCTGGTATTACAGATTTCATTATATTGGCAGCTATTTGAATTACTTGCTTTGCATGTGAGATGCCTCTGATGTGACGTAGTGATTCTTTACTTTTATTGTTATTTATTATTCCTAGCTAAAGATAGAAGATAGATAAAAGCCATAGAAATCGTTTTGCCAAATTCAATCAGGATTCCTCTTAATTACAACTTTTCAGTCAATAGTGGGAAATATCTTTCAAATTTGTAATATATTATCATATTGTATTCTCATACCTAGCAAATATGTAAAATTATTTGATTTTTATTTTTTGTTTTGTTTTTTTTTTGTTTTAAAATGTGGAATTTACTCTACTAAATAATTTGTCCTAAGCAATCAGAGAGATAGAACCAGAAAGCCCAACTTTCTTTTTCAAGGAGACTTGACAATTGAATTTCTTGAATATTGGGAATCAGAATAGATAGCCGAAGTCTAGTTGTGCTAAAGACCAAACAGATGTGTGCAAGAGTGGATCTCCAACCTGCATAAAGCAGTAAGGCCCATAGCATAGTAACTAATATCTACCTATGTTAGAGGCTGAGATTCGAAAGATGAAAAAGAATGTAAACGTTTTGAAAGTAATCAACTGTTGCCAGATTATGTTGAAATATTCTCCATTGCCCTAAATTCTCTCCTATCCTATCCTTCTCCACTGTTCACTAGACTCTAAGACTTTTATGGATTACATAAAATGCCTCCCTTGCTCTCTACTTTCAACCGGGTTCACATAAAGAAATACCAAGAGAATATGATAGTGAGGCAATACGGCCTTCATCAGGAATGCTTAGGAATACAGCCATTATATATACATGAATGTATTCCTGGTGAGGCTGCCATAAAAGACATTTATGATATTTATTTATTAATTTAAAAACACATTAATGAGACTGGTTCTTTGTGCCAGGTATTTCTTTATAGTCTCAAATAATTTTTTCAAAAGTAGATAGCTGAATAAGACTAAGTAGCACTTACGAACATGTGAAGTTTATCTTCCACTAACTACAATGAGCACATCATATGAAAGAGAATGGGATTTCAGGCATTGTGAAATCTAATGCATATCTAATTATACAGATTTTACATTGTTTCTTTTAAGATTGGATGTTTAATTACAATCTATAGAAATGAGTTTTCTACCTAAGAAATCATACTTAAAATACAACTTTAGGATTTTTAGTGAGATTTAATTTGAGGTACTGGAATTTATTTATTTAGCAGATTTATATAATTTGATGCAAACACATGCTATAGTCTACATAAGCATATTTCAATATATTACGTACACTAAATTATGCAAATACTAAAAGATTATAGTTAATGAGAATATGTTTTATTAATTAAAGAGAAAGACGGTTGAGTTATGAAGGAAATGCCCTGTATTCTGTAAACTGGGAAATTTGCTTTTTTTTTTCCAGAATGCTTAAAAAAGATGTTGAATCTTAAAATCTGAGCCTCTTAAGTTCACAAAATTGTAGAGTTCATGGCATATCCTTTCAGGTCAAATTCAAGGAAATTAATTCTATTTAGCCCTCTGGAAGAATACTACAGTAATTAGTGGTGTCCTAATTAAGGCTGCTGGTGGGAAGAGCAAGCTAATTAAGTTATGGCAGCTGCTCTCTCTTTGCCATAAATGAACCTATATCATTTCGATCTGCCCTGGTTGAAATGTGAAAGATGTTAATGCTTCATATAGTCTTTCAACTATTTTTACTTTGAGTTTAGCTTTCTTATTTTATAGGTTAACTAGTATAAAAAAATATGCTTGCTCACAAGAATAAAAGAGAAAAAAGTGGGATTAACTTTCTAGTAAATACAGTACCATTCAGATTGTAACAATTTTCCTTTGTTTTTTCTGATTTAAGGTTTACACGTATTCACTGCTGGCGAATGCACAATACATAATTCATAAAATATTCATGTTTTCAAATGACCTGCTCTAAGATGAAAAACTTACATATCAATTCATATAAAGTTAATTTTTTCACAGTGTTTACTATTTGGTGAACTATTTTTAACATGTTACACTTTGATTTAAGTTTGCCTCAGGTTGTATGCAGAAAATCCCCATGACTTATAAATTATTCTTTTTACAATGCCATTATTGTTTTCATACAAATCACTTGTCAACTTATATTTGCTTCCAGCCCCTGCCAATAAGTTTTCAAAGCTTTGTGGGGGGGGTGAGTGGGAAGTATTTTTTTTTTTAATTTAGAATTCTGCAAACTCAGGACTGCATTTATAAACAAACAATGAATAAACACAAAAATTAATGCAAAGAAGAAATTGAAAACTAGACAGGTAGGTCATGGGTTAAAATAATTTAGTGTGAAATAATGTATTTCTTCTTGGAAATTGAATACTGTCACTGCTTTGGAATGGATAAATCAGAATTTCTGTCTTAAAAGAAATTGGGGTATGCTTTAGTATTCAAGCGATCAGTACAATACAAGCATTAGCTTGGCATATATATTTGAAAAAGTTGGACAAACCAAAGTAACATAACCATGTAAAATAAGATTAAAAGTTACATATATTCATAAAATATATGCCAAAGTGAATTAGCAAAAGACTAGACATGATAAAATATAGCTGTGTTCTCCATTTCTTGCGATATGATGTGTTAGGTATCTGTCAGGAGAGCAAATACAAATTCTGGGAAATATGACAAAACGTATTTCTAAAAGTCCCCCAAAATTTATGAACATATTCTAACTGAAGATGCAAGCACACATTGATAAACTGAGTGATAAAGTTGTTTTTGCTTGAGAACGTTTGGTTACTTTGATCATGCTGTCCTTACATGGCCTCCTGGCATATGACAGACGGAAAGATTAGCTAACCATTCACTTACGAAGGTGTCTGACAATTCTGGGGATATGGAAATGGGAACGAGGGATACACCTGGGTCCTATGACCCCATATCAAAGCAACAACATTCCTGCTTGACATTGAGCAGGGAAGGCAAGTGAGGGAAAAGAGCTTTGAAAGGTATAACCATGGGGGTGCCTGGACTGCTCAATCAGTTAAGCACTGATTGATCATGATCTCATGGTTTGTGAGTTCCAGCCCCTGCGTGGAATTCTGCACTCTCTCTCTCTCTCTCTTTCTCTCCCCCTCCCTCCCTCCTTCTCTAAAATAAATAAATAAACTTAAAAAAATAAAGGTGTAACCATGAAGCAAACATAGTATAGATTTCTCAAATCATGTGTTGAAAACACTCATGTAATTCTAGTTTAAAATTTTCTTGGATTGGCGGTGCCTCAGTGTCTGTTAGAAGCAAATGCAAATCCTCTCTGAAGGAACATACCTTCCTCCTTGGGCTCATGTATTTCTCCAAGCCTTTTACAAAGAAACAGTAAATAGTAATCAAACACATGGGATGCCAAGTAACTATTTCTTTTGGAGTAGAACCAACAGAAAGGATATGGGGAGATGAAAGATCTGCAGATCTATAAATACAGAAAATACCAGAAAGGAACAAAGGAATGAAAAGTCAAGCTTAAATTCTTTAAGAGCAAGAAAAATGAAACATGATCAGTTGATATGGTAAAAAAGAAAACTTAAATGAAAAAAGATAACATTTAATTTGCTATGAATTAAAAAGTAAAAGTAATTGAGTGACTATAGAACATATTAATTATTGCTGAAGATAGGATTAAGGTACCATAAATAGTTCAAAACTTAACTAGAACTAGAGACCTACATTTTCAGAAAATATGAATGAGATATTAAAATAAAGGGGAAGCGAAAGTTTAATTCACTTCTAATTGGTGTTCTAGATGGAGAAGACAGGAGAAAGGGAAATGTTATGAAAAATAGCTTATAAAAATGTACTAATTATAGTGGGAAAGGGAAACTTAAAGTTGAAAAGCCACATGTAAACATATTTAAAAATTAAAGAACAGGGGCTCCTGGGTGGCTCAGTCAGTTAGGCATCCAACTTTGGCTCAGGTCATGATCTCATGGTCCATGAGTTTGAGCCCTGTGTAGGACGCTGTGTGGACAGCTCAGGGCCTGGAGCCTGCTTCAGATTCTGTGTCTCCTTCTCTCTCTGCCCCGCCCCCCCCACCTGTGCTCTGTCTCTATCTCTCAAAAATAAATAAATGTTAAAAACAAATTTTAAAAATTAAAGAACAAAATGAAAAAGAAAATATTAGCATCAATCAGGGTGAAACAATTTTTAAAGTAACTTCAAATAAGTAGCACAGGTACGTATCAAATGTAATTAATATATTTCTAATGTAGCGAGAAAAATAAAATCCCTATTTTATCACAAATTTATGTTACTTGGCATTCACACCTAATGGCAGGTATACAGATTGATATAAATTTAATAAAGAGTTCACATACATTTCTATCACATGAAACAAATTATATGTAAATTTTGATATTCATTGAGGAATATCTAAACACATAGAAAGAGTACAATGTTATTAGATTGGAATAACCAATAATGTAATAATTTCAATTATCTACAAACTCATTCTTAGATTCCATTAACACCAGCTAAAATCCCAAGTACTTCATTCTTATGTGTTGTGAACCTTGACAAGCTGTTTTTTAGGATATATCAAAAAAAACCATAATTTGCTGATTCTGAATTTTCTAATAAACATATATAACACACATATATACCATATGACACAACATGATCGCTCTGCTGACATGTTTGCAGTAGAAACTTTGTTAATCCTAAATCATGAAATTACATCCTATGTTTTCCTGCAGAAGTTTTAAGTTTTATATTTATGTCCATGGTCTATTTTGATGTAATTTTATGTGTAGCATATAGGATATATCAAAGTTAATTTCTTTGTATATGGGTATTCAATAGTTTCAGCACCATACTGAAAAGTTTAATCTTTCCCCATGAATTCCTTTCTCCCACTGAAGATCAGTTAACTCTATTTCTGCCAATGTATTTATTGGCTCCTCCTGTTCCATTAATCTATTTATCACCATGTATGACAGTATTACCACTATCTTGATTACCATAGCTTTATAAAACATCTTGAAGGTATGTTCTGTTTCTTAATGCTTTTTGGCTACACTTGTTTGGATTGTCACAAAAATTTTAGAATCATTTTGTCAATTTCTACAAAAATTCTATAAAAATTTTTCTAGTTATTTCTTCGACTCTTTAAAAAATAGTGGGGAGAACTGTCATTTTAAAAGCATGGAGTTTTTCAATCCATGAAGAGGAAATAGCTTTTCATTTATTTGGTCCTTTAAAATTTTAGGCATAATGTGGGGCGCCTGGGTGGCGCAGTCGGTTGAGCGTCCGACTTCAGCCAGGTCACGATCTCGCGGTCCCCGAGTTTGAGCCCCGCGTCAGGCTCTGGGCGGATGGCTCAGAGCCTGGAGCCTGTTTCCGATTCTGTGTCTCCCTCTCTCTCTGCCCCTCCCCCGTTCATGCTCTGTCTCTCTCTGTCCCAAAAATAAATAAACGTTGAAAAAAAAAATTAAAAAAAAAAAAATTTAGGCATAATGTTTTATAGATTTTAGCATTCAGATGTTACATATATTTTGTCATACTTATTCCTAAATATTTTGATCCTATTTAAAATCATATTTTAGGGGCTCCTGAGTGGCTTAGTCAGTTAAGCATCTGACTTCAGCTCAGGTCATGATTTCATGGCTCATGAGTTCAAGCCCCATGTCAGGCTCTGTGCTGACAGCGCATAGCCTGGAGCCTGCTTCAGATTCTGTGTCTCCCTCTCTCTCTGCCCCTCCCCTGCTTGCTCTCTGTCTCTCTCTCTCAAAAATAAATAAAAATCTAAAAATATTTTTAAAAAATAAAATGGTATTTAAAATTTTCAATTTCTATCACAGTTTATTCCTAGTATATAGAAATATATTCAGTTTTACATATTGATCAAAAGACAGATAAATTGGACTTTAATCAAAATCGAAACTTTTGTTCTTCAAAGGCAATATCAGGAAACTGAAAAGACAACCTCAAAATGGGATAAAATATTTGCAAATCATATATCTGACAAGGGGATTGTATCTATAATATATAAAGAACTCTTACTACCTGATCATAAAAAGATAAATAACCCAACTAAAAACAGCAAATGTGTGAATAGACGTTTCTCCAAAGAAGATATACAAATGAACAATAAGATCATGTAAAGAGGGGAGCCTAGATGTCGCAGTCAGTTAAGGGTCCGACTTCGGCTCATGTGATCATCTCACAGTTCGTGGGTTTGAGCCCCATGTGGGGCTCTGTGTTGACAGCTCATAGCCTGGAGCCTGCTTCAGATTCTGTGTGTGTCTCTCTCCCACTCTGCCCCTCCCCCACTCATGCTCTGTCTCTCTCAAAAATAAACAAACATTGAAAAAAAAATTAAATAATGGTCAATGAAAAGGTAGTCATCAGGGTAACACAATTCAAAACCACAGTGAGGTACCACTTCACACCCCCTGGCATGACCATCATAAAAAAGACCATGATGGTGAGGATGTGGAGAAATCAGAACCTTCACACACACGGTGGGAATCTAAATGGAACAGCAACTTTGGGACACAGTCTGGCAGTTCCTCAAAATGTTAAACATAAAATTACCTTTTGACCCAGCAAATCCACTCCTAGGAATATACTCAAAAGAAAAAAGAAAAAAAGAAAAAAGAAATACAAAAACCTGTACACAAATGATCATAGCTACATAATTTGTGATGGCCAGAAGTTGAAAACAATCTAAATGCCCATCAATTGATGAACGGATGAACAAAGTGTACTTTATCTATACGATAGTATACTATTCATCCATAAAAACAAAGGTACTGATACATGCTAAGACATGGTGAACGTTGACATTATGCTAACAGAAAGAAAACATACACACAAAAACCCCCAGAAATATTATAATCCCATTTATGTGAAATGTACAGAACAGTCCAAACTATAGAGACCAAAAAATACACTTGTAATTGCTTAGGACTGGGGTGAGGAATGTAGTTAGGGGGGTGATAACTAGAGTCCAGGCTTTCTTTTTGAGGTGATGAAAACATCTTAAATCAATTATATTGATGGTTGCACAAACCTTTAAAAAATATTAAAAGGTTGTATTATAAACTTTAAATGGGTGAATTGTACCTACATGTGAATTACATTTCAGTAAAGCTGTTACCAAAAAAAATCACATCTTAAGAGAGGCTAAAAAATACTTTCCTTTACTTTTCCAACTATTTTCTTGACTTACAGACCTATTGGTTCAGGAATAGCCTTTTAATTTTTGCAGAATAATTTTCTTACCAATTCTAAGAGAAAGACATAATAAATAACATTTTTTTTTCCAAAATTCTCTTGTTTCAGAGATTTTTTTAGGTAAAATGTCTGACATTATGCTTAAACCAGATATTTCAATATCCTTTTTATAATGAGAGGCTCTTAACTGAACTCTGTATTTTCCAGTGCCAATAAAAATACATATGTATTTTTTTAACAATACAAAGACTGAAGAAGACAACTATTGTTTTAGTTAAGTGAAATCCAACCAAGTCATTAAAAATAACTTAATGACAATAAAACAAAGATCTTCAAATGGTAGATACATTCATCAAGGTAAATTAATTCTTGTAGAATATTAAAATGTGCTATAAATCAATGTTTATGTTTCCAAATTTTGAAGTTAGTCACATGTAGATTTGTAATGTGGCACTAAGCGTCAGCGCTGTGATTTTATCACTTAGATGGCCCATCTTCATGTCCTCAGTTAAAATGGACTGACATTATCTTCTTACAAGGACACATTTAAGATAACTCATGTTATATATTGGATCCTCAGTTTTATTTTTACTATTATTATTACTAGTAATAGTAGTATACATTGAAAACGTAAAGTATGATTGCCCCCAAATCTATATACATTTGGATAAAAACCTAGACTTCTTGAGTGATTAATGCCACTCTTTTTTGGAAATCAAACAATTAAAATACATTCATTAATATTATGGTTCCCTAATTGTTACTTTGAACCATAGCATATGAAACACCTATTATCCTATAAATAAGATTTAAGAAACCTATTTTACATTTCCACTCGTTGCCTTCAAATATAATTGTCTTTCATAACGTACCCTAGTGTCACAAAAAACTTCACATATTTTTTCCCTTAAAATATTTATTTTTCTTCTAGGACCAGTCGAAATCAAGAGAGAATCAACAGCTGTTAATGTATCACAGGACCCCTCTCTCAAAGTAGTTATTATGAAAACTTTTCTATGTAGATACTAGAGAGAAACAATTATTCACATAATTTATTATTTTTATTCTTGGAGCCTAAAAGTTCATGTTTGTGTCTCTTTTTTTGTGGTACAATAATTTATCGCTTTAAAACACTTTATTGGGGCACCTGGGTGGCTCAGTTGGTTAAGCATCTGACTTTGGCTCAGGTCATGACCTCACAGTTTGTGGGTTCAAACCCCATGTAGGGCTTTGTGCTGAGAGTTCAGAGCTTGGAGCCTGCTTAGGATTCTGTGTCCCCTTCTGTCTGCCCCTCTCCCATTCACACTCTATCATTGTCTCTCAAAAATGAATAAGCGTTAAACAATTTATTTTAAAAAAATAAAATACTTTATCCTCATTAGTATTTTCACCTTGAAGGGGAGAATGACTGCTCAAACCAGGTAGTTTTGCTTTAATGTTGAAAGGAGTTATGATGAAGGGGTAGCTCCAACTATTTTCTAAAATTAGATTTGGAGTCAGATGTGAGTTTCACTTTTGCAATATATTCCCTGAGCCCCAGTGGAACAAATAATACTTGGCTGGACAGACCTTGCAAGTAACAAGTCAATTCTTTGATTTTAAGGAGGATGTCCCCAGTGTCTTATGCTGCAAAACAGTGGAAGCCACAGTCTAGTTTATGAGCTGAAACCTAAGTGTGCAGACAAGTGTTACAGCATCACACTCACTACCAGATTTCAATGGAGCTGATCAGAAAGAAAGACAAGCTAAAATAAATGCCAGTGAGAGTTGTATGTTTGTAAAGTGGAACAATAGATAGATGGATGATAGAGATAACTATTTGATAAACTGTCATACATTTTCACCTTCAAGTTCATCACAGGCAGAGGAATTCAGCTCAAGAATGAAACCAATTGTCTGGCTGGAAATTTGTCCAGAAAAGAATATCCAGGGGCGCCTGGGTGTCTCAGTCAGTTAAGTGCCCAACTTAGTCTCACAGTTCGTGGGTTTGAGCCCCATGTGGGGCTCTGTGCTGACAGCTCATTGCCTGGAGCCTGCTTCAGATTCTGAGTCTCTTTCTCTCTCTACCCCTCCCCTGCGCTCTCAGTCTCCCTCTCTTTTTAATTTTTTTTTTTTTCAACATTTATTTATTTTTGGGACAGAGAGAGACACAGCATGAACAGGGGAGGGGCAGAGAGAGAGGGAGACACAGAATCGGAAACAGGCTCCAGGCTCCGAGCCATCAGCCCAGAGCCCGACGCGGGGCTCGAACCCACGGACCGCGAGATCGTGACCTGGCTGAAGTCGGACGCTTAACCGACTGCGCCACCCAGGCGCCCCATCCCTCTCTTAAAAGTAAATAAACGGGGCACCTGGGTGGCTCAGTTGGTTGAGCGTCCGACTTCAGCTCGGGTCATGATTTCGCGGTCTGCGAGTTCGAGCCCCGCGTGGGGCTCTGTGCTGACAACTCAGAGCCTGGAGCCTGTTTCAGATTCTGTGTCTCCCTCTCTCTGACCCTCCCCAGTTCGTGCTCTGTCTTTCTCTGTCTCAAAAATAAATAAAGGTTAAAAAAAATTTAAAAAAAAAGTAAATAAACATTAAAAAGAATTTTTTAAATCCAAAAGTGACATAATGACAACCCACTTGTAATATCACTACTGAATTAGATAAATAACAACAAATGCAGTCACTGAAGAAAAATATATGATCAAATTATTTAGTTTACCTTTATACAAATACGGTTAGTCTCTGAGAAATAATAAAAGTAAATTATATTTTAAAATAACAAAAATAAATCTATTCAATATTGCTAATAGGTTGGGAATGAGCAAAAGTACAATTTATACATCAGAAATATATCTATATTTAGATGTATATATTGCTGCTTACATGAACATGTAAAATAAATGATTTCGAGTAGCTAAGTGAAAGCTTTGCTACTGATTTTATTAAAAACAAAACAAAGAAGAGCATGGACATATTTATTAGGTGACTTAAATTGTATTATTAATAAACGCAAAATATGAATCTATAGGCAAAATTTCGGTTCAAGTTTTGCCAGGCTTTGGGATAGAACCATATTGGTATAAATATAAATGTAAAATTATTGGTCAAATGATTAGGAATTGAGGAGGATGACAAACATGAACATAGATGGCCCTACCTATTTGAATTTTTGATACACAAGAGTAATTAACTGTAGTAATTGAGGGCATGAATACTAAATCATGCTGCATTGGTGTCAAATTCATTTGCGCTGTTATTAATACAGTAACACTGGGCAGGTGACTGAATTTTCTGTGCCTCAGTTTCCTCAAATTTAAAGTGGCTATCATAATAGTACCTATTTCATGATAGGGTTTGAAAATTCATCAAGTTAGTATGGTAAAGCTCTTGGAATGATGACTAAGCCCTAAAAAAAAAGGTTTATGTGTGTGTTGTGTGTGGTTGTTCTTGTTGAGAGAACGTGTGGTGATGAGCTGAAGTATAGAAAGCCGTGGTCCGGGCACCTGGGTGGCTCAGTCGTTTGAGCATCCGACTTCAGCTCAGGTCATGATCTCGTGGTCTGTGAGTTTGAGCCCCACGTTGGGCTCTGTGTTGACAGCTCAGAGCCTGGAGCCTGTTTCAGATTCTGTGTCTCCCTCTCTCCCTCTGTCCCTTCCCCGCTCACATTCAGTCTCTCTCTCTCTCTCTCAAAAATAAATAAACATTGGGGCGCCTGGGTGGCGCAGTCGGTTAAGCGTCCGACTTCAGCCAGGTCACGATCTCGCGGTCCGTGAGTTCGAGCCCCGCGTCGGGCTCTGGGCTGATGGCTCAGAGCCTGGAGCCTGTTTCCGATTCGGTGTCTCCCTCTCTCTCTGCCCCTCCCCCGCTCATGCTCTGTCTCTCTCTGTCCCAAAAATAAATAAACGTTGAAAAAAAAATTAAAAAAAAATAAATAAACATTAAAAAAAAAAAAAAAAGAAAAAAGAAAAGAAAGCCGTGGTCAAAGAGCAGGATGACCAGGTACAAAATAAAGTAGTTATTTGCTGCAGACAAGACCCTGGAGGGGTTCTACTTCCAAATAATGCAGAAAATGATCTTGCTCTTAAGGTAATTATAGAATTAAAGGTTGAGGCTTTTAGCTATATCATATTTGATGGTATCAATTTTTATGTTAATGGCATGACTTAGAATAAGAAAATAACGCTTTTAGTTGGCTATGAAAGATTTTGATGGAAGCAGTTTCTAGATTATAACATGTATGGAAAGCAGGTAATAAAATTACATATGACCCAAAAGAATAATGGTTTTATATGAAGGAGAAAGAGTAACTATTTGGACGAGGTGGCAGTGGAGGGGAGACTGTCCCAAACTTATACCATCAGTAAAAGAACTCTAAACATTAAGAAAACTGCAGAGGAAGCATTATCTCAAGAGTAGAAAAAAGTTTCAGTTAATATGTGAATGAAAATGTGGATGCCATTAAATTTGTTAATATTGTAGCAGAATTGTCATATGTTATATGGGAAGATTGGGGAGCACGGAGAATAAAATGAAAGAGAAACTCAAGGTAGTGACAGCACAACAGATGTATTCTGAGCAGCAGTCATGACTGGATTGGATTGAATTGCCTTGTGTGGTGGTGTAATTTTACTATTTTTTTATTTTATTTTATTTTATTTTATTTTATTTTATTTTATTTTATTTTATTTTATTTTATTTTATTTTATTTTATTTTATTTTATTTTATTTTTTATTTTATTTCATTCTGAGAGAGCATATGCCCACGTGCAAACAGAGGAGGGGCAGAAGGAGAGGAAGAGAGAGAATCTTAAGCAGGTGTGGAGATGGTCACAGAGCTCCACCTCATGACCATGAGAAGATGACCTGAGCTGAAATCAAGAGTCAGATGCTTAACCTACTGAGCCACCCAGGTGCCCTGGTGGTGTAATTGTAGTTAATCATAATGATGTGAGGCTTGCAAGTCCTCAGATGGAAGAGGGTTTAGCATTCAAATGTTGCCTCTATAGATTATACTACCTAGAGAGAGTTTTTCTTTATTTGCAGATTCCAGGACATATCCTGGGAATCTTGAATTTGAGGAATCACATGAGATTTGAGGACTTGATTATATCACATCATAGAAAATGTTGGTGGGGTGAGCTGAATGGCTAAAAATGTGAACAAAGACAATAATATTCCCAAAGGGAAAAAATTATATCATGAGTTAAATGGGTCCTGTATTCTTGAGCATTTGCTCACATTCCCTTAAACACATTTTTCTAACAGATAAACATGTAATTATTTCTGTTTGCATGCGTTTTTATCAGCATTCCCTTCCTTGGGTAGGTTTGAAGGAGAAAACAATACTTATTTTTACTTAAACCTGGTATCATAAATGAATTCTTAGGATCATTTTTCTTGTAGACATATGCTTCTTAATTCTGGGGAGGTGGGCTGTAGTAAAAGCCTTTACAAGGATTAGAATGTGTCAGAAATGTTTACTGTTAAATCAAAATCAAGTATTCTTAGGGGCATCTGAGTGGCTCAGTCCGTTAAGCATCTGACTCTTGGTTTCAGCTCAGGTCATGATCTCATCATGGCATGTGGGTTCAAGCCCCACATTGGGCTCTGCACTGGCGGACAGAGCCTGCTTGGGATTCTCTCTTTCTCCCTCTCTCTCTGCCCCTCCCCTGCTCGTGCTATCTCTCTCTCAAAATAAATGAACATTTAAAAAAAAATCAAATATTCTTGAATTGTTAACAAATTCTTATTTATTCATATTTGTAAAGTTCACCACTAAACCAATACAAATAAACTGAAGAGTCTGAATATAAAAATGAAACTACAAATTCCTGTTTTTTTCCAGACTATATTGTTCTACATTACTTTTGTTGTTAATTAAGGGCATTTTTTTGCAAATGCTTCCATGTAGAAATAATTTCAAGTAAGTGTTTTTCTTCTATGACATAACTTAGTCTATTGCAGGAAATATTAGTGGCATTCAAACACTAAGTTTGTCTCCAACAGAAACATTAAAATCATTACATTTTCCTTATAAAGTCAACTTTGATTTAGTCACTTTAATGACAAATCTAAACCATGACCATTGGGTTCTGGGAAAAACTTTTAATCTTATTTTAAAAAAGAGCTATCTTGTTATATGTAGAAAATGAATTAAATAAACTTAGGTGCCTACTTCCATTTTAGGAAGTAGATGTCCATTAAAAACATAATAGAAAATATAATTGAGAGTGCTGTTCTTTGTGATATATACTTTTAATGTCCAAATTCCTATTAATGATAGCACTTAACTATGATACTCTGCACTGAAAACAATATAAAAGGTAAATTGTTTGCTTGAGAGACCAATGTCTTCTATTGTCATGAGTTGCCAATAACACGTTGTATGACCTTAGATAAAAGCATACCACATTTGTTATGAAGAATGAAAGAATTATATGCTCCATGTTAAAAAGCTGCATGCTATTTTAAAAATATACAATAGCACTTCGGCTATTTTTTCATGTTCAAATTACTGGTACTAGTATTGTAAATTAGCTTCAGAGACTCTAAGTAAACCACGAAGAACTTCCTCTCTCTGTTTTTGTGAAATTTTCCCAGTGAAGTATATAAAAGTCACAGGAAAAATGACATAAATCAAAATTTCCAAACAAAACAAGAAAATCTAAATACCATGGCTATTCCCAAAAGATTAGATAACTCTAATTTAAATAAATTTCAGGCAAGACTGGCACTTCTAATAAGCAACTACAACACATGATTCAACCCCAAATATATGAGCTAAACAATGAATTGCTCAATTGCAAAGACGTGGTGTACAGGCACTATACTAAAGGGAAATATAAGACAATAAAATAGTATCTCAGTTGATATATGAGGTGGAGGATTAAGATTTAAAGAGTACTCAAAGGAACAAAAATTCAGAGGAAGTATGGTATTCATTTCTTAATTTTTTTGAAAATAATAGTCTACAAGAGAATCCATATTACATTACAGAACATTGAGAATATTCTGTAAGAGTATTACATTAGATTAAACCCAGCATTAAAACACTGGTTATTAAAGACATCAAGGAGGGCATTTTATATATCAAATATTATTAGAAAAAACATATATCTAAATTATATGATATTCCTGTTTGATCCAGGCTGTATCATATAATCAGTCATCTTTCTGTTTTATTTCTTCATTTTTTAATGTGTTTACATATAAAGTATATACACATATATATCACACACACATTTATATAGTATGTGTGTATAACTATATATTTGCATTATATCTTATTTTGAAGTTTTTCATATACTTATATATCTTTATTTGTTTTCTCATATTCAAATTCTAAACATTAGCTAGGAGTGAGTAAACAAATGAAGAGAGGTTATTATTTTTAATACCATACATTTTTATATTTCTTGATTTGTTAAAGTGAAAATACATTACTTTTATAATTCAAAGTATAATAAAGTTTCAAGAAAAAATGCTGAATTAAATATCACATTTTAGTACATCATAAAAAGTCAAATATGTTATGGTTAATATGGTTATTATTTCCCCACTCCTGACATTGCTTATAAAACTAACAATTTTTGAGTATTTTAATCAGAATTTGGGTAGATATTCTGAGCGTTCCTTAAGCTCTAGCCTGAGAGTATACAGTCTTGATAATCCAGCAATAAGCAATATTATGAATGTCTATCTTGTAATTGTTCATGTACTTAAAATAACTACGCTGTGATTGTATGTAATTCCATTTTAAGCACTCTATCATGACTTTAATAGGTGATATATGGGTGCTTCATGATCATTTGTCTGCTTAATTAATTATGCTGGTCATGTAAGAAAACCCAGCGCCAAGAGGTCTAGTAAATTTCTATTCTAAATGGTCGATTGAGGGGTGCCTGCGTGGCTTGGCTCGGTCAGTTAAGTGTCTGACTCTTAATCTGGGGTCAGGTCATGATCTCATAGTTTGTGAGATTGAACCCCACTTCAGGCTCTGTGCTGACAGTGTGGGCCCTGCTTGGGATTTTTTTCTATCCTTTTGCCCTTCCCCTGCTTATGCTTTCTCTCTTCCAATAAATAAATAAACTTAAAAAAATTAAAAATGGTGGGTTGAAAACAAGTTACATCTATTTTATTATGAATCATGAAGTGGAACTAAAACTCCCTATTTGTTTTTACCCACAAGGTCAGAAATGATGAGATGAAAGACAGTAAACATATTTCATTTTATTTTTAAAGTTTATTTATTTTGAGAGAGAGAGAGAGTATGAACAGGGGAGGGACAGAGAGAGAGGGAAACAGAATCCCAAGCAGGAGACCCATGTCAGCATGGAGACCCATGTGGGGCTTGAACTCACGAACTGTGAGATCATGACCTGACCCAAAACCAAGATTCAGACACAGCCAACTAAGCCACCCAGGTGCCCCAACAGTAAATTTATTTTTAAGTTACAATCAGGCAAGTGGAAAATATCTTAAGTATTTCAATTAAAACAAAAATTTAACTACCAGTGGAAGAAGACCAGAAGTAAATTGATCCAATTGGAAGAGCTTAAAAAATTCTCAATTATTGGATGATAACAGGTACACCTCTGAAGTATCGTAGGTAGACAAAAACAGATAAACAATAATGCATTTAGTGTTATCACTTATTAAGAATTGAGGAATCACATGAAATTATATACACTGAAAATTGATAAATCCAGCTATTGGCTTGCATCATTTGTGTGTTTATTTTTCTAGGCAGAAGACTGCATGATTTTTCTCTGCAAACTTCATCACTCCAAGAGAAAAGGGTTGGAAAATACACATGATTGCATACCCCAGTCAATGCCATAAGGTAAGTAAAAGAAAAAGGAAATGGAAGAGAAAGAATCAAATGCCAATATCTGCAATATGACCATCAACATAGAATTGCCATGAAGAAATAGACAAGTTATCAGAATTAATCGAATTCATCATTAAACATGAATGCCATATATAAAAATACATGTTAAAAAACCAACAGCAAACATACTGAACTACAGAAAATTACTATTCAATGCAGTGGTTTAATCTATAAAATGTACATGAATCAAACTAAATCATACACATAGTCTTTATGTAGAAAAATACAGAATGCATAAAGTAACATAAACTAAGATCTTGAATAGATTAATCCTATGCTTGTCAATAGAAAAATATAACATAAAAATATTATTTAAATTCTACACCATTATCTTCCAATTCAATAAAATTCCAATCAAAATTCTTACTTTTTAAAATTTAAGTAACTTTTCAAATTCATTCTATAATTCACAGTGGAGTATATATGTATAAGCAAATTAAATTCTGAAACAGAAATGTACAGATAGGCAAACAGGCCTACTAGATGTTTAAAAATATTACAGTATCACTATGCCCATAAAATAACAAAATTAAGAAAAAAACGTATTAAAATATATGATTAAGAATTTGAGAAAACAAGAATTTTTATGCACTGTAGATAGTAGAAGAAGTTATTTGGTATTTTATGAAAAACAGGCAGTAGTTAGTGGAAATAAATATGTGCATGACCCATAAACCAAACATTCCACTTCTGTGTATCCATCTTCAAAAAAATCACAAACATTTGTAGGATTACATCTTCAAGGATGTTTGTTATGTTTTGTTCTTAATGAGGGAAGGAATGTAACCAACCTGGGTGGCATCATGAAAGAACCAGTGAGCGAAATATGTGATGGCGTCAGAAAAAATAACCTAAGAACTCAGGAGTATTCTCAATGCTGAAACTGAGCATTCTTAATTCAACTCTGAAAATTTATGGCGGTCTATTTCATTAACAACATCACAGGAATGGAGATTAAAATATTCCTATTTAGAACAATAATGTCTTTTTTTAAGTGAGCTATCTCTAGGGAAAATAATTAATTTATGTGTACGCTAATAGGCATCTGACCATTTGTGATCCCATTTGAAGATGCTGCATTCAAGGTATCTAAAACTAATCTTGGGTCAGTAACATATGCAGTTTCACTGGGATTGGAAGTCAAAGCTCTTTGCATTTATACTACCTGTGACTTCTCCTAGAAATAGTCTGAGCAACTGACTAATCCTCCTTATTGATCTACAATTGGTCATTGCGTTAATTTATTTCTTGATAGAACTTACTTATATTTACATTATAATTAAAATAGAAAAGAAATATGAAGAAAATAATCATTTCACAAATATGTAGAATATATTTCTTGAAAATAAATTATATTTTGACATATGACTGGCACAAATATCGATAATAGTCCTAAATGTTGTAAAGTTTATTTTCTAAGAAAACAGAACAGTGAAAGAAATCAGTAAAAATATAGCAGCCACATTTTCCCCTGCAGGAAAGTAACACCACATGATTGGAGGGTAGTCAAAATTTGACCAAAAATATATTATTCTACCAGTTTCCTAAAGGAACAGAAATGTGTGAAAGAGAAATTCTTCAACAAAATAGAAAAGAACATCCACCAGGCTTAGGTGGTTCTACAACTGAAGACTTAAAGGTCTAAGTCCCTAAGGACATAACTGATCCCTAGTCAAAACCTTTTCATGCTTTCAGCGGGAGCTTTTCTGTGTCTTAAGAGTGAGTAAGCCATTAATAAGGGACATTTGTTTCAGCTTTGTTCACAAGTCACGAAGTGGCTGTCCACAGGACTTCACCTGGAATGGGCTGCAGAACTGAGTTTAGAGTTTAGAGCATCTCTCAACTTATTTAACGAGAATCTCTGAATGCAAAATCTATGTACTTTATGTGTTGCACAAATATCACTTTATAGGCCACATATAAAAATCAGTGAAAAATAGATCTTTGCATAATAATAAATCATGTTATTTTATTATTACTTTCATTTCTAAAGTTACATTTTCAACCATTTAAATTAGGTTTAAAAAGGTGAGTAGTGTTAACAACTGTGTTGGAAGAAACCCAAAACCTGCAAACACATGATTTTAATAATAATCCATAATGTGGTAAAATAAAATTTTACTATCATATGTAATCACAAGTTATATTTACATGCACTAGTGCTTGATAGTGAAATATATCTGAAAGCTAGACTGTTGATACTACTGAAAAAGAAATAAGGGATTAGAAACTCCATATTCAATGTTACTATGTAACTATACATATATATGTCATAAAATGTAAAAATACTGAGGAAACTATAAAGTTCAATTTTTAGAACTTTAAGTTCTATGATCTTAATCAATTAATATGTTTGTTCACATTTAAAAAAATGCACAAGTAGCTTTCTCCCAGGTGACAGTAACAGCTGGGCTAAGTACGTATTTTCATTAAATATTCTTGTGAAAATTTCATTATTTAAAACTTAAATACTCTATCTCCTTTGGCAGGGGATATAATAGAATACTTGTCAATCTTATGCAATAAATGAATATACCATGGACCACAGGAGAGAAAAATAATCTTTGCTGGGATTTATTTATTTATATATAGAGCTTCAATAACTTTTCAGCTACCTATTTGATATCACCCCAATGATATCTCAACAATATATCAATTTTGGAATGCTCCTAATAAAATCATAATGGCTTCCTAAGGCATTTAAAATCCTATACTTTTCCATAGTTTCTTATCTAAGGCAGGTATACCATCAGATCTTCCATAAACAATCCATTACAAAGTGTTATCAAAGTCATTTAATATTGCTTTAATGCACCTTTTGATCCCCTTTTTGCACATATATCAATGATTTTCTTTTCTTAATTTTACTTATTTCTTGCCTGAAGTAATGCAATAGCTCTCTGATTGGACTTCTACACCTCTCGGGTCCTCTCCAACTTATACTCAGAGTTAAGACAGAGAATCATATGATCACGCTCAAGATCTCCAAACTAGAAATGTTTTAAGCAACACATGAAGTTCTGTAATTTTCCATGGTATTTGAAATATGCCACAACTTTATAAAAACAATAAAATAAAATGATTAGAGGATGATATAAATGACTCTAAAATCAAATGCAAAATATTAGAGTAATTTGGAATTCAAGTTTTGAACTAAAAGGCTTCTGCTACTTTTTAAGTTTCAGATAACACAATGCTTGACAGGAGAGATAATGAAAATCTAGTGCTCCAGATAAGTCTAGGAGATTAATTTTAAATGGAAATTATTTACAATCAGAGGTCTATATTAAATATTTCCTATGAAACATCTTTAATGTTTCTCATTGCAGTCATATGATATGCTTTCATTTATTAATATAAATTCTGATTATAAATTGTCAATGTATGTCATTCTTCCATTTCTACTTTAATAATTTTCAGCCTAAAAACAATGAAACAAATCAATGCCATGACACATTATTAAAAGGGTAGTGCAGGGGTGCCCAGTTACTCTTTCGGTTAAGGGTCCAACTCTTAGCTCAGGCCTTGATCTCAGGGTCTTGAGTTCAAGACCTGCATTGGGCTCCTTGCGGGGCATGAAGCCGACTTAAAAACAAATAGAATAAAAAATAAAAATAAAAGAGTGGTATATAATCAATGTGTAAAATACCATTATTGTAAATCTCTCTGACTGATTTTGGCAAATCTGAGAGACTATAAAATGTGGTATGCTGAATGATGGCACCAAAAACATACATTCATGCCCTAATCCCTGGAGTCTGTGAATGTTATATAGTTTACCAGAACATTGCAGATATGATTAAGATGAAGATCTTGAGATGGGAAGAGTGTCTTGGATTATCTGTGTGATCCCTAAATGCACATGTATCTTCGTAAGAGGGACCCAAAAGGAGATGATTTCCCCCATACAGAAGGTAGTTTGACACTGAGGAGGAGATTAGAATGATGTGGCTGCAAGTAAAGGATTGAAGGCAGCCCCCGTAAGCTGGAAGAAGCAAGAGAAGGACCCTCCCTGAGAGCCTCTAGAGGGAGGCCAGCCCTACTGGCACCTGGAATTAGCCCAGTGAAACTGATTTTGGACTTCTAGCCTCTCAGTTCTAAATTTCCTTTGTTTGAAGCCAACAAGTTTGTGGCAATTTATTACAGCATCACAGACAAGAAACATATGTGATAGGCCAAAGGAAATTGTCGATATGTTATTTGTTGATTTTCTTAACTTTTATCAGCTTTTCAGTAGGATCAAAATGACCTAAAATCACATTTCTCATTTTTTTACTTACTTACTTCCCTCTAATGCACATCTTTTCTTATATAATATTATACATTTCAATGCAAAACCAGTAGCAAACATTTGGTGTGTAAGTATATCATGTTTCAATTGTTGCCCCCAAATTAAAAGCTAATAATTAAAGTTGTATTTTACAATGGCTAATGTGGTTAGAATATTGTCGTTAGAATATGCTAGTGGAAGTAGTAAAATAAAATGTAAATAATTCCCGCATTAATCACAGAGATATCTTTATTTCATTTTATTTTGTTTTCCAAGTCTTTTCAGTTTCCTTTCTAGCAGTTACAAACTAGGCTTTTCAAATCAACTCTCCTGCTAGTATTAACTATAAAACCAGGACAAATTATTTTCATTTATTTGAAAGCATCACAGAGCTAATAATGTATTCAGAATTTATAAGGATAAAAAAATCCAAGAAAGAAGAGAAACCAAAAGAGGTGATTAAGGCATCTTTCTCCTAGGGTTTGGCAATCCCCAGAGTTGAGAAGAAGAGAAGCTGAACTGTTTTTTCTCCCCAAGATGAAAGAACTAACAGTAAGAATGGACTGTAAGTGTGCTAACCTTGAGAAGGCCCTAGTGAATGCTCCAAGCATTCAGGATTATACCTTTCAAAGAATGTTAGCAGACTATACAGTGACTGAAGCTCAGGGCTGGATCATTCTAATCTCTGAATTAAGATGATCCAGTTCAGTAGTGTGCCTACTCCACTGCCTGCCAGAAAGAAATGCAAACTAAGCCAGAAAATAACATCATTGAAAATCACACATTATCTACACATTTGTTTTTATATATAATATTTAACATTGTCTCAATAAACCAGAAATAGAAGGAAACTGCCTTAAACTAATAACAGGCATTTAAAAATATCTTCCAGGTAATAACATCATATTTAATAATGAAAGACAGGATGCTTTCCTAGAATCAGGAAAATTTAACGGATGTCTGAACTGATTGTGTTTATTAAACATTGTGTGTTTATTAACCTGATTAACCTTATTGCCAATGCAATAAGGCAAGAAACAACACCATCTATGCAGATTGATAAGGAAGATAAAAATGTATTAGATAAGAATCCTATCTATTCTAAGACATGACATAATAGTCTACACAGAAGATCCTAAAGAATTTATAAAAATTCTGCTAGAACTAAGGAGTGCATTTATTAAAGTAGCAGAGCATAAGGTCAAAAAGCAAAGTCAGCTGTCTTTTTATAAACTAGGAAGAAATAAGCAGTAAATAAATAAATACACACACACACACACACACACACACACACACACTTTACCATAGCATAAAAATATGAAATGTTGAGGGGAATCAAACAAAATATTTGTAAGATTTACAGGACAAAAATTACAATGCATAGAATTACTGAAAAAAATAAATAAGACCTAAATATATGCAGAGATCAGAACATTCAATATAGTTAGATGTTTACCCTCTTCAAACTGACCTATAGACTCAATATAATGCCAATCAATCCAAGCCCAGGAAGCATTTTTTGGAGACACTGAAAAGTTGGCTCCAAAATTTATATGAGAAAGCAAAGGACCTAAATAGCCAAAACAACTGGAGGCGTACAGAAATATTGAAGGACTAATCCTATTTCATATAAGTCTTACCATATAGTTAAAGCAAGCAAGAGAGTATTGTACTGGCAGAATAACTACACACAATGGAAGAAAATAGACAATATAGGAATATGTATACATACATGGTCAATTAATGTGCCATATAGCTGACAAGATAAAATTCAAGGAAAAATGACACTTCAACAAATGGTGTTTATAGAAGCTTTATTCATAATAGTGCCAAACTAGACGCAACTCATCTATCAACTAGAGAGTGGAGGGACAATTTGTAGTAAATAAAAAAAAAAAATAGGGGTATTTTTCATCAATAAGAGAAAAAATTGCTACTAATTGCAATAAATGTAAGAACATGAAATGCCATATGATTTCACTCTATATGTGGAATTTAAGAAACAAACAAACAAAAACGATCATATGGGAATAAAAAGAGAGAGGGAGACAAACCAAGAAACATAGTTTTGACTGTAGAGAACAAACTGATGGTTACCAGAGGGGAAGTGAGTGGGGGATGGGTTAAATGGGTGATGGGCATTAAGGAGGGCACTTGTGATAAACACCAGGTGTTGTATGGAAGTATTGAATAACTAAATTGTACCCCCGAAATTAACATTACACTGTATGTTAACTAACTGGAATTTAAATAAAAACTTAAAAAAATAATAAATGAATTCAGCAAATTTACTGTATAGAAGAAAATATTAAAAATTGTATCTTTAACAATATTTCTATACACCGATTAGAATGGCCAAAATCCAAATACCTAAAAATACCAATTGCTGGTCTGGATATGGAGCGACAGGAATTCTTATTCATTGCTGGTGGGAATGCAAAATGGTAGAGCCTCTTTGGGAGAAAATTAGGTAGCTTCTTAAAAGCTAACTATAGTCTTAGAATTCAGCAATCGCGCTCCTATTTACCCAAATAATTTGAAAATCTATTCCCATACAAAAACTTACATGTGAATGTTTCTAATAGTTTTATTTAAAATCACCAAAAAACCTGAAACAACTATGATGCTTTTCAATAGATGGCAGATTCATACTATGGAATATTATACAGTGATAAAAAGACATAAGTTGCCGATAGTGAAAAACATGGGTGAATCTTAAATGTATACTGCTAAAAGAAATATGGCAGTCTGAAGGAATATATATTATGATTGCAATTATATGGCATTCTGGGAAAACAAAGAAACTATGGTAATGGCCAAAGATTTAGGGGGAAAGTTATATAATGCATATAACATACCAAAACCATACTCTGTGACCCAGAATTCTATTTCCTATTTATACTCACTCCAAAATGTGTACATTATCCACCAAAATGCATATCATATATACACTGGTGTGTTCATAATAGCATTATTGTTAGAATCAATATCTAGGGGGGAATAAAGCAGGTAAACAAAAAAAAAAAAAAACAATGTTCAGCAATAGAATTCTAAATAAAATGTGTCATGTTCATTGAATGCAATTCTTTTAATGTATACCACATAGTATTAAAATAAACTAAAATGTACTACACATACCTAATGGATGAATCCCATGAACATAATATAGGAGCACCATATAAAAGAACATATTCTATATGTTCCATTTATAAATGTTTAGAGAGTCACAAGTAAACTGTGAAGTCAAAGTCCTCAGACAGGCCTACCATACTTATTTTAAAATACGTGCAAGTCAAGCACACTTTGTTGGCAGTAATAATGTCGAAGAATATTTCATGTTGTGAATTCACTAAGGAGAGATTCAGAAAACGGAATCAAAATGTCTTGCTATTTATGACGTTGTCAGTGTAAAGGTAAAATAGGAATCATCTGTGAAAGTCAGGTTTCTGCTTTGTATAATTTGCAGATGAAATAATAGGAAGAAAAATCAGCTTGGGGAAGGAAGTTAAAGAGAGGCAAAACTTAACTTTAGAATGTTAAGTTGGAGCTTCTAGAGAAATAACTAAGTGTATGTTGACACTTATGTTTGCCTCATCATGAAAATATTTTCAATGTATACTGTTTATTTTTGTTAAAGTTATCTATTTTGCTTGATTAATAATAGATAGAAAAGGTATTAATGATTCTCTCAGACCAAATATTATTTGATTTGCTTTAATATTTTATTTTCCCAATCTAAAAATAGATATACCATTCATTGTATATTTTATATAAAAATCCATATTTTATGTTTAATCCATTATGATATTTTATTAATTGAAAATGCAATATAAAATATCATTATACAGTTTAAATTTGTAGAAATCTCTAGTTGACCTAAAAATATACTAATTTTTATACTGGTGATGACACACACAATCCAAAAAATATATTTATAGGTGCAGTTTCTTGGTGATTATAGTCAAAGTGCTATAGTGTAGTTTGCAAAAGTTGAAGTCATCTTTGGCAAGAAAAATATGCCAAAATATGTAGTAAGCCTAAAGTTCTAGTTTGATCAATATTGACTCTTACTTTGGTTTATTAGCTAAATATTTTCTGTTCAGCTCCATAACAGTGGATATTACAAAACCACTTAAATATTCTTTAGAGATAATATTTTGTTGGAGAACTTCCTTCTTATCTTCAACTTGTCTTTATAAAAGTCATTTAACTCATGCTTAGTATGGGTTTAGCTCTAAGTGAGTCATTGTGATTAGAATGATACATAATATTCCCTGCCCTCAAAAAGTTTACAGAATATTAGAGTTACAAACAGGCAAATTGCAATAACACCACCACGTAAAACATGCTATACTAGATATGTTCTTGGGAATAAGGGTAAACAGAGGAGGAAAAGCCAACATAATGTGTGTACTGGTATCTCAGTGGCTCTTGAGGATGAGAGGAATTTCTGCTAGAAATAAAAGAATGAAAGAGAGTTACAGGCAGAGGGAATAGCAAATGTAGGCACCAGAAGGGAAGTTAAAGAATGACAAATTTTGAGGGGAGTAAGGAAGTCACTATAAATTTAACACGAAGTAATAGTGGCCTATAAAAGACTAGAAGGATAAACATGGATAAGTTCATAAAGGAACGGCACACTAAAATGTTTGGACTTTTTCCTCAGGGTAATGGAAGTTCATAAATACTATTAGGCAGACAAGTGTAATGGAGATATTTGCATTTTAGAACCATTTTTATGTCTTCACTAAGGAGTATATATATTATGGGACAAAAGAAAAGCAGTAGTAGGAAGAATCTGGAATGGTTGTGGGAATCCGAGTGAAAAATGGTAATGGTGATTCACATGAAGAAGTGGCATGTGGTATGTAGGAAAATGAATGCACCTAACAAATAATTCTCAGATAGAGTCAATGGAATTTGATAATTGATGGGCTGTCTGTGTAATGATAGGAGTTGTGAAGGGTGAGGCTTATGTCTCCAGCTTGTGTAACTGAGGAAGCATGAGAAAGTAAAAAAAGATCTGTTGTGGACAGGATAAGATCAGTCTGGGAATTATTAAGGTGGAGTCTATCAGGAACTGCTCACATATATCTCTTCAGTGGGCAGTTTAATTTATGGCTTTAGGAAAGACAAAAATATTGATTAAGGATAAAGATATGAGTAAAATCAACTCTCAGAATGTAAGTGAATAAATGCATATGGCCATTACCTAGAAATGACGCTCAGAGTGAGAAGGGTCTTAAAGGCTAAAACACAGGAAAATCAGAAGAGTGACCAGAAAATAAAGAAAATTGTAGTGTATCAACAATATCAACATAGACAATAAAAATAGAGGGATGAAATTTATCTATTGGGCTAGAATTTTTAAGTTTTTTGGTAATTATGTCAACATCAGTTTCAGCAAAATCATTACGATAGAAATCAGACTGCAATATAATGAGAAATAATTGAGAAGCAAGATATTTGAAGGTAAATGACAGATTCCATTTACAAGGAGCTTACTAAAAGGGTAAGGAAATAGATAACAGTAAATAGAGATGTCAGAGGCCAAAGTTTTTTCTAAGGTAAGATGACAACTTGTGCTAAATTGGGTGGTATTTATTTAAGAAATACTGGAGACTTCCAGTTTCCTGTTCCACATGTAAGAATCTTGGAAGTCACCACTCTGTCCTAACAAGTAAAAAGCTGAACATACTGAAAAATCAACAACTCTTCTTGGACTCTTGATAGAGGGAAGGACAGAGGGCAAACCACTCCTCCCATGATGGAGAGACAGACAAATACAGGAAGTCATGGCCTCAAAAATACTTCATGAATGGATTCTAAAAATGTTAGTCCTAGAATAATGTAATATAACACTAAAATAGGTTCAATTTTTTAATTTGGATACACTTAATGATTTTGGATTTAAAAGCTAGCCTACATAGTTGGAAGTGACTCAAAAGTTTGAAACACTGACTGAAACTTGATATTCAATTGTGTTGGCTTAGATTCAATTTGGTTGAGATACTAAAAATGTCCTAGAATAATGAAAAGAAAAAATCCCAAAGGTTTAAGACATAGGAGTGCTAGAGTATATTCATCATGTGCCACTGACAAACCCCCTGCTTGATATATACTCAGGCAGGTCATGAATATATCCACTTCACTAAAACTTAAGATGCACTAATGAGGGCTGTAACATCATCCTCATAAACTCTGTTGTAGCTGCTTTGTAGACCATAAATGATGACAAGAAATGGCATCAGTGAAATGAGTGAAATGATTTCCACGAGTATAATTACATCAGGAGCAATGGACACAAATATTAGTACTTAATAATCAGAGATTATTAAGCAAACATAAATACTATAAAGCAAACATAAATACTATAATAGGCAGAAACAATTAAGTAGTAACCAAAATATTTTGTTTGACATCATCTTTGCAGTGGGCAATTAATGACAGATTACTAGCAGTAAAATACAGATTAATATCCTAATTATTACTTGAAATATATTATAGAAAAATATTTCGGATGAGAGAAGATATATTTGTATTGTCACAGTGAAAAGTAATAAACTAAAGGAATGTCTAGACTATTCAAAGTTCTGTTGATGCCTTGATTCAGTGAGAGGCTAGATTTTCTTATGGAAATACAAACTGTTGTATTGAGAAATACAAGTTGTAATTATGCTTCCAAGGGTACCTCTAAAGGAACTGAGACCATTTATAAAGGTGACAGAATACTAAAAAATAGGAATTATTCAAGACTTTTGAGGATATACAGACATTAACTTTAATATAATGCAATTTCCTGAGGACCTAAATCAACACTCTACTATGGCAGTGAGAAGACAAAAGGAAATTTTGACACTGGGCCACCTCACAGTAGGATAGTGGGCTTGCAGCCCCATGCTGTAATTGCTTTATCAGTTATTAAGGGTATAATTGGAATAAGCATAATCTATACTGTATCAGGGTCTCAATTTTGGTAGGTATGCCTCATATTTTCTTTTCCATAATCATAATAGGCATAGTCCAAAATCCCAACATTGGATCCTGGATTTAGGGATTGAGAAACACTTTCATTTACCGTACATTCTGTCCATACTCAATTTACACCTACTGTCCAGATGTGATCACTGCACCTGTTTCACTTAGAAAAGTGTCCAGGGGTGCACAATATATTAAAATGCTCACCCTAGCTATTATAGTATGAATAGTACTATAAATTACTCTTATCAGGATAATGAACCAAATGAATAGTTTATATCTTAAGGAACTGCAGAAATTAGTGCCACAATTAAAGACTTGGAAGATACCCATCACACCCCTTTTACTGTAGATGAACGTTAGCAATAAATTATGGATTACAAACTTAATCAGATGGCTGATATACTTGCAAATGCTTTTCCAGATATGTTATCTCACCTGGAACAAATTTTAACCAGCACTTGGTTTACAGCTATTGATCTGGCAAATGCTTCCTCTCCTTTATACCAATTTACATGTATTACCATAAATTGTTTGCTATCATCTGGTTGGGATGACAGTACAATTTCATGGTTTTGCCTCAGGACTATGCTGACTGTCCTATTTTTGCCCATGATCTGCCCTGTGCTATTTGATGTTTAATCTGTGGATTTATGTCAGTCTCTAATAATGTAAATAAAAGCTTACTTCTATTAATGTGTTTATCTCCTGGGCCAATAACAAATAGTTTCCAAATCAGCCCTAGACCATGGGTTACTTTCAGTACTACTGATCAAGGTTACCAAGATCTTAGTTATAGCCCATGGACAATCACAGGGGCCGATTAAATTCATAATGTCATGCTAATTGCACTGAAAAAAAAAAAAAAAAAACAGCAATCCTATAAGATGAATGTTCCTTACCAATGGTATGTATCTCAGAAAATGAGAGAGAAACCCATTAATAATGTGGGTCATGAATCCACAACGTCAGGGAAATCTCTGTCCAGAGATCTTGACCCTCCAAAATAAAAGGGAGTTTGTTATTTCTTACACTGATTATGACCAAAAAAACAGGAATAATTCTTAATGGGGCTTTTTCAATTTTAGAGGCATTAAAAGTCACATATGAGTGTGTTTCTGAGGCTTACTAATAAGGTAACCATAAGGTTCCATTTTGAGTAGGGCTTAGACCAAGGGTAGGCTTTGCAGCAATTTCAAGCTGCTTATGAAAGCTATTCTGCTATTTTTGCCTCATACCAAACAGATCCAAATATAATCTATGTATCCTTGACATATAGAATATTGTGTAGAGCCACTATATGGCCTTAATAAGGGAATCACTAAATCAACTTCCAGAGTTTGGGAGAAGGTCATGCTCTTTTCCTCTAGTTTGAGAAATAGGTCCTGTCTCATTATTCAAATAGTAAAAAATGAGTATCTGTCATAGAATCAAATAAACTGATAATTATTTGAATATTATAAAATCATTCAAGTTAGAAGTGTAACCCAGCCTCAATTGAAAATGTATATACATGATCAGGATTGAATAGGTCTTTTTGATAAAAATGAATTCCAGATGCATATGGCTCAGGTTCCAAGTGCACGTGGTCTTGCTACATATCCACCTTACCTCATTCTACAGCAATAGACCCATGGACAGTTTCGCAACACCAGTGGATTTAGGAAGAAAAAAAAATGGTTATAAATTGTGTTAATTGATATGCATGCATGAATGGAAACCTTTGGTGCAGCATTAACATTTATATTGAGAGTCTTCCTATTGAGAGTCTTCCTGGTATGCAGTAGTGAAAGGAAATACCTCCTTTAGGCAGAACTCTGAGTCCTTCGACCGATTTTCCTGTTTTAACTGAAAATATCACCCAATCCCAGTGATGCAAGAGCAGTGTTCAAAAGTTTGACCAGTTGATTAGAATCTTGGAAAGACTAGGATTGGCAAATTGTTTACTTAAAGGTCCAGAAAAGAGGTACGTGGATGGGTTTTTCAAAAGTTACATACAGAGGGTGTAAAGATACTTGTGTCTATTTGAATGTCTACCAAAGAATACACACAGCAGGGTCAGCTCTTAAGAATCAGATGGACAATGTTTTATGATCTATGGATATCCGTCATTTTAGCTTGTTGTATGCACAATATACCCATGTACAAAGTTGCCATGACACTAGCCATGTAGAGGCTAAACATGAGCTCAGCCATATAAACTTTTTCTTGCTAAGTCTGATCTACTTCAATTTATGATAGGCAAACCTGCCAGAACTGAGATCACTTCTTGAGCTCCACTGGAACTGAATTTCCTTCTAACACAATAAAGAGAAAGTAAAAATGAGAGAAAATAAAAATGTCAGAGCTACATCAAAATTTTAGCTGGACCTTATGATGCTTGGTCTTTGAGCTTTGTGAGATGCAGTTAAGGTTACAAAATTATGTGTCTTTCTGAAAAAGACTGAAAAATACATTTTAAGTGTATCAATCAGGGTCAACTCAGTAAAATGGAAATTGCATGAGATAATTGAGAGAATTCAATATAATAACTTGGCTATACAGAGGAATTATAGTCTAATAGTGAGGGACGCAACACTCAATTCCACCACTTGATCCTTGAATCCAAGCATTTTTTGTTGTGCCATAAAATATTAGAAATACCTATCCAGTATGCAGCACTTCAGTCTTTCAGAAAATTCTGCCATACTATTATTACAGTCTATAGGCATGAACACACTGCTGTGTATCTTTTGTTGTGAAACATTTCTTCAGAGCAATGTTGAGTTGGGTATCGTAACTCTGGATAAGGTATTCCCTAAATCTACAGATGATGGCATTAACTCAATCATTGAAATTAATAAGGGGGGCACCCGCATGGCTCCATCGGTTTAGCGTCTTACTCTTGATTTCAGCCCAGGTCATGATCTCAGTTTGTGAGATTGAGCCCTGTGTCAGGCTCTGCACAGACAGCGTGGAGCCTGCTTGAGTTTCTCTATTTCTCTCTCTCTCTCTCTGCCCCTTCCCTGATCATACACATGTTCTCTTTCCCTTACAAAATAAATAAATACACCTTAAACTAGGAAGGTATATCTGTATTTCAGTGAAGGCAGATGATTGCTTATTCAAGGAACGGGTCCAATGTCATTTTCTGCTATCAGGTGACTGGTTGCTCTTCCTGGAGGAAGGATACTGTATCAGGGGCTTTCTTTCCACTGAGCTGTATCAAGAAGATACTCCTTTCCATCAATGACAGTTATTCTTTTTGTGGTGAGTATACGGACAGGGAGATATTATCTCCTTAGGAGATATATAAAAATGCAGCATCACTGGGTCATCTGGGTGGCTCAGTTGGGTAAGTGTCAGACTCTTGAGTTCACCTCAGGTCATGATCTCACAGTTTAGTAGTTTAAGACCCATGCTGGGCTCTGTGCTGACAGCACAGACAGAGACTGCTTGAGATTCTCCCTCTCACTCTGCCCCTTTCTTACTTCCACTCTCTCTTTGTCAAAAGTAAATAATAAATAAAAAACTTAAAACAATAAAAATAAAAATGCAGCAACACCGAGACTATTTCTTCAACCAATTCAACCAAATGTAGCAAGGAACAAAAACATAGAAAGAGAAGTAACTCATATTAAGAGACCTCAGACTTAATCTAATGCAATGTAATGGACCTTATCTGAATTCCAAATTTAACAAAGTAAAACGTAAATGTGAACACTGACCAGACATGATAATATACAGGAATTTTATGTTAGTAGTATGACAATATCTTAAGTTTGTATTTGATACAAACTAATAATTGGTTGGAATGTACTAAATGGAATAAAATTGACATTTACTGAAGCTGAGATCTGGATGATCACAGTCATATTATTCCCTCCACTTCTTAATATCTTTAAATTTTTCCATAATGAAAGTTTTTAAAGAATGAGAAATTAAGTTTCTTTGTTGCCCAACCATTTTAAGCCAACAATTTACCATTCTGACTTGTAGATATTCAAGGGAAAAATACTTTCTAATTTCCTTGTACAACCCAATATACTAGTTGTGTTAGTTTGAGAATTATCAGAGGAAATAATTCCTTGAAGATTTGGTTTCACTACTTAAGTTCAGACATATTTCAACCAACTCTAAAAAAATATGGCAGAAAAAGAAGCAAAGTGTCAGAAAGTACTAACAGTAATTCTGTCTGGACAGAAACACAATAAAAGCCAGAAGGCTTCCTGGTAACCCTTGAGGGCTTTGCTATGAGATACTCTTAAGTAATAGTCATTCCATAGAAAGAGTCCACTTCTTTTTCGTTTAATGAAATTATATTACATTGTTTATAGATTGTATCAGAATTACTGTAAAGGGTT
This sequence comes from Puma concolor, assembly GCF_028749965.1. Classification (NCBI taxonomy): domain Eukaryota; kingdom Metazoa; phylum Chordata; class Mammalia; order Carnivora; family Felidae; genus Puma; species Puma concolor. Next base: position 180,423,210 of record NC_141667.1, read on the forward strand.
ATGAGTAGATTTTCCAGAATGGCATTTTAAATACAGCATGATTGATCCTTTGGTTCATTCTCCCAAACATTTTTATTGTTGACAAGGCTTCTCGGAATACACTAAATGCTACAGTTAGACCACAACAAAAAACACATGTATGTATGTTGTTTTCAACTGTCTCTATATATTACATATAAAAACTTTACCAATCTAACTAGGGCTTTTCATTGTTTAAAAATGATTAATATATTCCACATTAATATCCTTCACAAGGAGAAATGAGAAACTTCATTACATCATAATTTTGCTCTGTAACTACTTCCCTGATATAATTTTTAAAATGTCTTTCTTAATTGACTTTTTGAAAAAAAAAAAAAGTTTGGCAAATTGTGTTCCCTATGTCTTTATAAAAAGTACAGAGTACCTTCTACTTTATCTTTACTTGAACATATTTCTCATTACAAAAAAAAAAAAAAGACATATGGAACTTTCTCTTCCTAAGATAGTTTCTGAAACTGAGACTGCATTTGAAATTGAAAATGGTAACTTTCAGCTGCAATTGCTTACACAATCTGTACTTCTTTATATTAATTTATATTGATTTCCTGTTTATGCCTTTGCTTTAAAAATGAGCAATATTCTTAGATCTACAGAGATTTTGTGGGTTTAAGCATGCTCAGAAGATCCACCCATATTTGTGGGTAATATAATTTGACCCAGTTTTTGATGAGATCACACCTGTGTGGAGGGCTCTCATATTTTTTTGAAAAAATATTCTATTTTTTTCTAAGTAAATCAATCAATCATTTTTGTCTCAAACTCTTAAATATGATTTTTCCTTCTCTCATGGTTCTCTTTTGTATCCAGCTATAACTTTGATGATTCAATAACAGGTTTAAGAAAATATGATTGTGCTAGTAAAACATAAGACAAAATTACTGAATTCCCTTAAACAAACCATCAACTATTAGCATAATTATTTTGTCTAACTGAATCAAATTGTGTAGTCAGAATGATTGCTCTGGCAGTCTTTTGTCCATGTAACCTTACATACAATATCTCTTTTGTATTCCATACAGTGATTTCTCTTAGAAAATATTGTTTCACCTGCTGGGAATCTCATCTCAAATTTAACCAGATTCTTTTGAATTTTGATTTAACATTGCCTTTTTAACATTCTGACATAAACTAAAATGCTAAGTATTATTGAAAGTCAACATTCTTTTAACACATCACAAGAAACTGATTTCTGAGTACTTTATTTAATATTGAGTCCTTCAGTATCTGTTCAAAATAAACCTTGAAAGTTCTGACCATAAAAGTGAATCGATAAGTGCTGCATGGCCGCTATGAAAAACTCTCCCAGTGGTGGTCTGTTCCTTGTATTTGAAGCCCTGTCAGTTTTTATTTCTCAGTAGTACTATCTCCTGCTTAAATGTTTCTTATGTAAAAGCAAAATATTAAATTAAATAAAAAACATATTATACTCAATAAAATAAAACTCAGTTAACTCTAAGATCTTACAAAAAATAAGTATCAATCTTCAGTATATAAGGTCAAATGGGCTGTTTTGCCCTGAAAATCTACAAGATTACATCAAATACATTATTTGTATCCTTCTATTCCTACCCATAAAAATCAAAATGTATGTGGATAGCCACCTATCATTAAAAAAAAAATGTTTTCAGTATTTTTGTACATTCTGTTTCAGTAAAGCACCTGACTTTCAATTCCAGTGTAGTTAACGTACAGTGTTATATTAGTTTCAAGTGTACAATATAGTGATTCAACACTTCTATACACTATTCTGTGCTCATCCTGATAAGTGCACTCTTTAATCCCCATCACCTATTTCACCCATCTCCCCATCCACCTCCCCTCTGGTAACCATCAGTTTGTTCTCTAAAGTTAAGAGTCTGTTTCTTGGTTTGTGTCTAGTTTTTTTTCTTCCTTTCTCTTTCTCTCTTTTTTCCTTTTTTCACTTACTTTGTTTTTTAAATTCCACATATGAGTGAAATCACATGGTATTTGTCTTTTTCTGACTGGTTTGTATCACTTAGCATGATACTATCTGGATCTGTCCACGTTGTCACAAATGGCAAGATTTCATTCTTTTTTTATGGCTGAATATATATATATATATATATATATATATATATGTATATCACGTATATATATGTATATCATATATATATATATATATATATATACACACACACACACATGATACACGCTATCTCACTTCCACTGTTTCACTATTGTAGATAATGTTGCAATAAACATAAGGATGCGGGTATCCCTTTGAATTAGTGTTTTTGTATTTTGGAGATAAATACCCCATAGTCCAATTAATGGATCACAGAGTGATAGTTCTATTTTCAACTTTTTGAGGAACCTCCATACTCTTTTCTAGAGTGACTGCAGCCAACAGTGCAAGAAGTTTCCTTTTTGTCCGTATCCTCACCAACACCTGTTGTTTCTTATGTTTTTGACTTTAGCCATTCTGACAGGTGTGAAGTAACATCTCATTGTAGTTTTAGTTTGCATTCCTCCAATGATGAGTGTTTGATGTGTCTGTTGGCTATCTGTACGCCTTCTTTGGAGAAATCTCTGTTCGTGTCTTCTGTTGGTCTTCTGCCCATTTATAATTAGATTGTTTGGGGGGTTTTTGGTGTTGACTTGTATCAGTTCTTTATATATTTTGGGTACTAACCCTTCATTGGATGTGTCATTTGCAAATATCTTCTCCCATTCAGTATGTTGCCTTTTAGTTTTGTTTATTGGAAAACATCAATTTTTAAAACATGATCTCTTTGAAAATTCTTTAAAACATAATAACTTTTGTAGTGTTGTTTAAAGGCCTGTCAATATTATGAAGTACATTGGGGCTAAAATTACAATAAATTTTAAGATTCATGAAGAAAATCACACAATGTAAAATATAGAATTTTTTTAAATATAGTGAGTACTTTTATGCATAATGATTCTGTAAAGACCTTTTGGAGGAGTTATTCCCTCAATAAAAAAGAATATTTACATTTTTTAACATTATAATCAAGATTTAACTGGGTCATAGGCTGAATGAAAACACAAGGTTTTTTTTGTTTGTTGGTTGGTTGTTTTTTTTAATTTCTTGAGCATTACTAAATAGGGGGAAATCAGTTGAGGAGAAGAAAATTGTGAGATGCAAGATACTACCTGGATAGCCAGGCTGAGTAACCAGCTGCATTTGGCTACTTACCACCTTTGAAGGTTCATGATGTAAGTATATGACCCAGAGTAATTACAGATCACTTTGTATAATAGGTCCTCGAATTACTTGCAAAATTTTAAATTAAGAATAGTAAACTTTAAAATTCTGCCTTAAATAAAACTTACCCAACACACAGTAAAAGCATTTACAGCACTTTTTGACTATATATATATGTATATACACGTGTGTGTGTGTGTGTGTATGTATATATGTGTATATATATGTATGTATACACAGACATATATGTGTATATATATTATATCTATATATTAACTGGGTTAAATACAAGTTGTCTGATCCCTAGCATTGTTTAGAGTGACTTTAGCAAATATAAATAAAGCAAAACCTCTCAATGGCTTGGCAATGTGGCTGTAGCTGTTTGGAGGAGGTATTCAGAGACACAGATACCTTTACTTAAGGGCTCTGCTGGAGGGAAAGTATTGGGAGATCTGAGCCCTAAACTCAGACTAGAAGGGGTGCATATCACTTCCACCCACACCCCGTTACCCCCCTGTCATGGGCACACTCATCTGCAAGGGAGGCTGGGTGCCATAGCCAGCATTGTAGCTAGGAAGAAAAGCAAATCTATTTAATTATTATCCAGCAGTCTCTGTCACCCCCCCCCCCCCCCGAAGCAGAACTTTCTATTTCTATGAAAAGGCTTGGTAAGACATGTACAGACATAGGGAAGCAATTATACTGAACAGAAGTCTGAATTCAAATATCATTTCCTCCTATGCAAAAAGGAAGTCTAAAGCACACATTAATTTTGCCCTGACCTGGTTTGTATGCTTATGAAATCAAATGAAAATGAAATATAATTAAAAACTTAAAAACTTGACATTTTAACATTTTCAAGTGAATGATTCCAAATCAATAACAAATGCTCTTCTAGAATATATTTCTATCTTGTTTTCCTGTCACATGTTAGAATCTCAAAGATAGGACTGTATAATAAAATTAGTGAGCAGAATATATATTATATATATATATATAATTATATATATAAATATAAAATATAATATATATATATTATATATATAAAATATAATAAAATTAGTGAGCAGAATATATATATATTATATATATATATATATATAATAAGCACATATGAAGGGTAATAGATCATTTACTCCTTTGCAGTTTTTTTTTACATAAATTAAAATACACAGCTGTGCTTAGAGTAGCAGTTTTTACTTTCTTCTCCCTGTCTTATTAAAGATACATACTACCTATATGACCCTTACTCTCACAGAAGGAAAACTGTATGTTTGCCTAATTTGAATATTGTAATTCCAATTTAGGGCTACTGAAGTTCTATTTTAAATAACCGTTTCACCCTGCTCAGTTTTTTTTTTTTAATTTTTTTTTAATGTTTATTTATTTTTGAGACAGAGAGAGACAGAGCATGAATGGGGTAGGGTCAGAGAGAGGGAGACACAGAATCTGAAACGGGCTCCAGGCTCTGAGCTGTCAGCACAGAGCCCGACGCGGGGCTCGAACCCATGGACTGCGAGATCATGACCTGAGCCGAAGTCGGCCGCTTAACCGACTGAGCCACCCAGGCACCCCAACCCTGCTCAGTTTTAAATGATAAAATTATACGGGGTGCCTGGGTGGCTCAGTTGGTTAGGCGTCTGACTTTGGCCAGGTCATGATCTCATGGTTCATGAGTTTGAGCCCTGCGTTGGGCTCTGGGCTGACAGCTCAGAGCCTGGAGCCTGTTTCAGATTCTGTGTCTCCCTCTCTCTGCCCTTCCCCCACTCACACTCTGTCTGTCTGTCTCTCTCTCTCAAAAAAATAAACGTTTTTTAAAAATTTAATGATAAAGTTATAGGGAAAAAAACTGAACAAGGTGAATACTTCTGAATCAGTATTACCTACACCTAAAATCTGGCCATAAGTCTCCATTAGGAGTCATGTCTGTGAAACCAAGAAATTAATATCACTGCAAAACACATATCATAAACTCAAGTTTGTTTGCTTGTTTGTTTTCATTTGGGGGGAATGATATTATCCCATTAGAATCAGGATATTTATATTGCCAACCAAGTACAACCTAAATTTTTCATACAATTACTACAATAAGTTGTTAAGAATTCATTTTGAGACATGGATATCCTGCTGAGCTAGGTGGGACCTCTGAAGAGGAGTTAAACCAAATGTTTATTTTCATGGCATATTAGACTATTTGCAAAGCAATGAAACGGCAGAACTTGTGATCAGTAATTAGTAAGTTCCCACTAAAGTTACATGTCATTATTGACTCAATAATTCAATTATTAATGTTTCATCCAGGTTTTGGGCAGAAAAACAGAAAGTAGTCTAGGTGTTTTAGTCAGAGGGAAAGGGAAGAGCAGATCCATTACAAAATTATTAGAACATTCTGTAGGACAGTAGGAAGCAGGGAATCCAGAGAAACAGGAAGGAGAAACCCAGAACTCAGAAAAGCTAATGTTAAAATGCTAGCATATATGAGTCAACACCTATTCCATAATGGAAAATGATTTTCATCTAATTCTTGATCTGCCTAAAAGGTGCAGCTCCCATACAAGCCTAGAATCACTGAAATTGTGCTGACTCTGCACTGGCCACTGGGGTCCAGGATAAACCCACCACTTCTGCCTAGACAGAATCCTGGGTTTCTTTAGGAATTAAGGATAGAAAGTTTGTTTTCCCTCCTCCCAGTTTATAATCCCAGTTCTCCTCTTACTCTTTTGTTGACTTAGCTCCTCCAGTAACTTTGCAACCAGTTTCCTGCATAGACTTTTCTGTTTGAAAGAAGGAGCATGAAGTCTGTTTTTCTTTGCATCAGTAGTGTGGTTTTCCTCCATGCATGGGTCTTATAAAGACAACTAGGAAACTTTCTCCATCTAATTCACCAGGTCTAATCAGCATGCCAGCAAAGTAGTAGACTAACATGATGTTCTCTACACTGTGGAAACAATTAAGGTTCGTGAGTAATACTTAATAGAAGATACTTAGAGTATGGATAGAGCGTTGACTTAAGATGGTGGAGATGGACAGCTGTTCTGGCAATTGGAAAGTACCTATTTCTGGTGGACTTTGCTAACTGATATGTAGGAAAAAAAAATAAGGGTGGGAGAGTATTTTCCAAATCCCCACATCAGCAGCTCAATATTAAATGTTTTTCTCTGTTAATTTGTTCCACTAAAGAGATCACAGCTTGAACAGTAGCTACAGTTGGGAGGCACTAACAAATTATCTACATGCCTACAGTGAGCACTCACGTTAGATCCAACTATCTTCACACTTCGTGCCATTAATAAAGTCCATCTATATTTCTCTTTACCAACCTCCCTTTAAATAATCTTCGAATTTTCTTCTTTGTGATTATCTTACTAAACTCCTTGGTTCCATCCTACCAAACTGGTCATGAATCAGAATCAACTTAGTCCTTTGGCTACATCCTCACTGAGGCACATGGACAACCAAATGTGGTCCTTGACCTTTTGCTACTAGGAAGATTTTCCTTCCTATTTTCTTTGGATGGAGCTCCTATGAGGAGAGTGCAATGCTTCAGCAATGTACATCTGGTTGGTGAAAAGATATTGCAAATAACCATCTGAAAATTCAGCCAAATATACATATATACTTTCAGTGAGACAGTAGATATGGATGAAAGCAGATGGAGCCTAATAGTTAAAGTGTATGTCTTAGGGGCGCCTGGGTGGCGCAGTCGGTTAAGCGTCCGACTTCAGCCAGGTCACGATCTCGTGGTCCGTGAGTTCGAGCCCCGCGTCGGGCTCTGGGCTGATGGCTCAGAGCCTGGAGCCTGTTTCCGATTCTGTGTCTCCCTCTCTCTCTGCCCCTCCCCCGTTCATGCTCTGTCTCTCTCTGTCCCAAAAATAAATAAACGTTGAAAAAAAAAAAAAATAAATAAAGTGTATGTCTTGGGATTCTAAGCCACATATTCACTTATGAAAGAATCTAGGCTACGTATGAGCCAAATCTTGCATATTGTATTTCTAAATTATGGAGAAATGCAGTGCACAAGCTGTGAATCCCTACTTTATGATTGACAATTCAGGTCACAATTTGACTGGGGAGGCTTAGGGTTTTAATCCCTACCAAGGCCATGTAGCAAGTCACACAATCTATTTTTATTTTATTTTATTTTATTTTATTTTATTTTGTTTTATTTCATTTTATTATTTTTCTCAAAAGGAGAAAAGTTTTCTACAGAAAGTTGGATTTGCTCCAGAATCCTAGAAGCTGACCTGTGATTCCCCAACTAGGATAGCTAACAAACCCAACTACTACTTGTGCCTAGAAATGTACATTTTAGAGGGTTGCAAGCATAGGCAACTATCCATTACATTAATGTATTGAATATTTACTGCCTCGAGACAAGATTAGCCACTATAATAACATAGGTAAATTAAGAAAAATGACTTTTGCTTGTAATAACCTCATTCTATCAATCTGATGTGAGAAGCAAGTAAGATATTTAAAAATTCAGTGCAATACATGATGTATTAGAATTGGAGAGTTTTGGAGGAAAAATGAAGAGGATGAGCATTATGAAAAATTTCATGGAGGCAACTGGGTGGCTCAGTCAGTTAAGCATCTGAATCGATTTCGGCTCAGGTCATGATCTCACGATTTGTGAGTTCAAGCCCCACATTGGGCTCTGCACTGACAGCATGGAACCTGTTTGGTATTCTCTCTCTCCCTCTCTCTCTACCCCTACCACACTCTCTCTCTCTTAAATAAATAAACTTAAAAAAATAAAATAAAATACAGAAAACTGAACATAGCATAAACAAAGCTACTTTTACAAGTAAATAAGAAAGGCAATGTAAAATTTTACAAGAATAAAACCAATTTAAAAGTTGTATCTCAGATTTAAATTCTTCTAGTTAATTGCATGTAGTTTTATAAAGAAGGTTCATCTTCAAAAAATTAATTGCTGAATCTCTGCCTACATTTGCTTCATAATTATAGTTAATATCAATTCAATAGGAAAAAATATCAGTCATAAATATTGAAGTACATTAACCCATGAAAGTTTAAAGAGTCATACACTGAACTTTGAAAATTTAAAAGTAATTACACTATTAGGATAAATTTTAAATGATACAGTTGTCTGAAATTCCATGTATAGCTCAGTATAATTAATGTAAAAGTCTATGTCATTGAGAGAAATAAACGCCTCATCATATTATTTCAGAATTGTTTTTAAGTATTCTCTGAAACCATCTACTTGCTAAGAAAGAAATAAAAGTCAAATGCAAAAAGATATCCATAATGTATTCATGTCCTTCAGCACTCAGTAGATAAATCATTCTTATTCAACTGAAATCCTTGACTTATTATTATTTTTTTCTGCTCTTATGTTCAGGAGATATGCTAAGGGTACATGAATCCTCAGAGAAAACTCTGTCTCTCCATTTTTTTTTTCTTTGAGAATAAAGAATGAAACTAATGGGAAGAAGGCAACCTAAAATGAAACCTCAAAGGATAATTTGTTGAAAAATGGTGCAGGACATGGACTATTTGGCAGAGAATTTTCACATGTCTTGTTATTTCTATCCACAAATTCCTGTGAGATTTTTCTCCTTATCATACAGAATGTTCAACATACTAACTGTAAACTTAAGGAGAATTGAGACATTTTATAACGCTCCTATTACCGCAGAAATGTTATTTTCCTCTAAATTGGCTTAACGGTGATTGCCCAGGGACCAGTTTGAGGTATCAGAAAAAAAACTTAGCTAGAGCTGGTATCACCTACAGTGTATGAGTAAGACAGAATAATTCACTATAAAAATGGTGACATATTTAATAGAAGCCAGGTTGCAGAAGTAGTCAAATGTGTCTAAACAAAGTAATACTAGTACTATTATGTTTTGAGAAACAGGGTCAAAATTCTTTATAACAGGAGGGATATGCTTGTGTGTGTGTGTGTGTGTGTGTGTGTGTGTGTGTGTGTGTGCATGTGCATAGAGCTAAGAAAAAATTATCTTCAGAAAATAAATAAAAAGTAAAAAAAAATAAAATTAGCCCTCACTTTTGCAATATACTTTGCTTTTTTAAATAACTATGGTGGAAATCAATAAAGCTCTACGTGTAGCATGGGAGACTTAATTGGCATTACAGAATAAACATTGGGTGAGAGCAGCCCATATTCCCCTTCAGTCTAGAAACAGAGATGGTAGGATGCCCTTTCTCACCTGATCAATATCTGAAAGTCACTTTAGCAAGAGAAAGGAAGTAGACATTTTTTCCCTCTTCCTAAGGGGAGTAGTTGAAATTCCTGATGAAGAAGAAACACTAGATTGAGGAGATTCAAAGAGGTTGAAGGAACAAAGCAAGGATTTTAAGAATACTAACACAATTTTTAACTGCGTTCATGTATTTTCATTACAGTCATCATTTTACCCTTTTTGAAAATTCTACTTTAACAGTTTTGTACATTTTCTCCAAGTCGCCAAAGTGACTCACCTGAGATAGCTAATAAACTATGTTTCTGGAGAAGTATATACTTCATAGTCTGCTGAAGTCATTCATGTCTTTTCCTAGCTTCTAGAGTAAATCCTTTTTTTTTTCTACCTGAAGTATCATATTTGCAAATAACTCTCATTTAACAAGTTCTGACAAGGACACTATTAAGGAACACAAATTGACTTAATATGTGGAATCAATGCTCTATACAAAGCCCTCTCGAGAAAACTGGCTAAGGATCTGGCATCTAGGGATGCAGTCTCACTGGTAAAGCGACTGACTGGCCAGATGCTTCAGCAGATTTCTCAAACCTCAGTAACAGAGGAATTTAAGAACTAAAATCTGATGTCTTGGGCTTACTTTTCTAGTGTCAGCATAGAGGTAGTAATCACTTAAACTTTTAAAAATCCAATCTAAAATTCCATGTGAACATTGACAAACAGAAATACTTAGTTTGCTAAATAACATATGTCCCCAAAAGCTTATATATGGTGTTAATTTAAACAGGGAGCCCATTGCTATTCCAAAAAATAGAAACAGAAGGCAACCTTCAGGACTCATGCTACAAAGCCAGCATTACCTTGATTGCCAAACCAGAGAGACCCCACAAAAAAGGAGAACTACAGGCCAATATCCCTGATGAGCATAGATGCAAAAATTCTCAGCAAGATACTAGCAAATCGAATTCAACAGCATATAAAAAGAATTAATCACCATGATCAAATGGGATTCATTCCTGGGCTGCAGGGCTGGTTCAATATTCGAAAATCAATCAATGTGATACATCACATTAATAAAAGAAAGAATAAGAGCCATATGATCCTGCCAATAGATGCAGAAAAAAACATTTGACGAAGTTCAGCATCCTTTCTTAATAAAACCCTCAAGAAAATCAGGATAGAAGGAACATACCTAATCATCATAAAAGCCATAAAAGAAAAGCCCACAGCTAATATCATCCTCAATGGGGAAAAACTGAGAGCTTTCCCCCTGAGATCAGGAACACGACAAGGATGTCCACTCTTACCACTGTTGTTTAACACAGTGTTGGAAGTCCTAGCATCACAACCAGATGACAAAATGAAATAAAATGCATCAAAATTGGCAACAAAGAACTCAAACTTTCACTTCTCACAGACGACATGATGCTCTACATGGAAAACCTGAAAGACTCCACCAAAAGGCTTCTAGAACTGATTGATGGATTCAGCAAAGTCTCAGGGTACAAAATCAATGTACAGAAATCAGTTGCATTTGTATACACCAATAATGAAGCAACAGAAAGAGAAATCAAGAAACTGAGCCCATTTACAATTGCACCAAGAGCCTAAAATACCTAGGAATACCTAACCAAAATGTAAAAGATCTCTATGCTGAAAATTATAGAAAACTTAGAAGGAAATTGAAGAGGATATAAAGAAATGGAAAAACATTCCATGCTCATGGATTGGAAGAATAAATATTGTTAAAATGTCAATACTACCCAAAGCTATCTACACATTCAATGCAATCCCTATCAAAATTGCACCAGCATTCTTCTCAAAGCTACAATTTGTATGGAACCACAAAAGGCGCCGAATAGCCAAAGTAATTTTGAAGAAGACCAAAGCAGAAGGCATCACAATCCCAGACTTTAGCCTCTACTACAAAGCTGTAATCATCAAGACAGTATGGTACTGGCACAAAAACAGACACATAGACCAATGGAATCAAATAGAGAACCCAGAATTGGACCTACAAATGTAGGGCCAACTAATCTTTAACAAAGCAGGAAAGAGTATCCAGTGGAAAAAAGAGTCTGTTTAGCAAATGGTGCTGGGAGAACTGGACAGCAACATGCAGAAGAATGAAACTAGACCACTTTCTTACATCATATGCAAAAAATAAACTCAAAATGGATGAAAGACCTAAATGTGAGACAGGAAACCATCAAAAACCTAGAGGAGAAAGCAGGCAACAACCTCTTTGACCTCATACGCAGCAATTTCTTGTTTGACATATCTCCAAACCCCAGGGAATTAAAAGCAAAAATGAACTATTAGGACCTCATCAAGATAAAAAGCTTCTGCATTGCAAAGGAAACAATCAACAAGAGTAAAAGGCAACAGATGGAATGGGAGAAGATATTTGCAAATGACATGTCAGATAAAGGGTTAGTATCCAAAATCTGTAAAGAACTTAACCACACTCAACACCCGAAAAACTAATAATCCAGTGAAGAAATGGGAAGAAGGCATGAATAGACACTTTTCCAAAGAAGACATCCAGATGGCCAACAGGCACATGAAAAGATGTTCAACGTCATTCATCATCAGGGAAATACACACCAAACCACACTGAGATACCACCTCACACAGGTCAGAGTGGGTAAAATTAACAACAGGAAACAACAGATGCTGGCAAGGATAGGAGAAATGGGAACTCTCTTGCACTGTTGGTGGGAATTTAAACTGGTGCAGCCACTCTGGAAAACACTGTGGAGGTTCCTCAAAAAGTTAAAAATAGAACTACCCTTTGACCCAGCAATAGCACTACTAGGAATTTATCCAAAGGATACAGGAATGCTAAGTCATAGGGGCACAATGTACCCCAATGTTTATAGCAGCACTTTTGACAATAGCCAAATTATGGAAAGAGCCTAAATGTCCATCAATTGATGAATGGATAAAGAAGATGTGGTTTAATATACAATGGAATACTACTTGGCAATAAGAAAGAATGAAATCCTGCCATCTGCAGCAAATTGGATGGAACTGGAAGGTCTTATGCTGAGTGAAATAAGTCAGTCAGAGAAAGACAGATATCATATGTTTTCACTCTTCTGTGGAACTTGAGAAACTTAACAGAAATAAGACCATGGGGGAAGGAAAGGGGAAAAAACAGTCACAAACAGAGAGGGAGGGAGGCAAGCCATAAGAGACTCTTAAATACAAAATATTCTAAATAAATAAATAAAACTGAGGGTTGATGGGGGAGGGGTGGAGGAGAGGGGAAAATGGGTGATGGGCATTGAGGAGGGCACTTGTTGGGATGAGCACTGGGTGTTGTATGTAAGCAATGGGAATCTACCCCCAAAACCAAGAGCACACTGTACACACTGTTAGCCAATTTGACAAAAATTATGTTAAAAAAATAAAAATAAACAGGGAGCCCATTGGACTGAGGTGGCTTTAAGGTATTAGTAGTCTACCTAAACAAACCAAACCTAAGCCTGTAGTGCCTTGAGGTTAAGAAATAGAAACCTGATGACAACCAATCACAAACAGCTAATGAGGATTTCACATATGAGGCCTCACTTAAGCTATGCCCCATTAAGTAATTCCCTTGCTTTGCTTCAGCATCTTCTCTATAAAGGTTTTTCCCCCAGCTCCTGTGAGGGGAGTGTTCCTTGCCACTTCTGGCTTAGCACTGACTAATGTGCTTAAACTTTGGCTCAAACTCTAAAGTTTTTAATATGCCTCAGTTTATCTTTTAATAACAGTGATGAATAGTTTTGCTGTACTTATGGAAATAAATAGGCCAACCTAATGAGGACAGCCCTTTGTGATCATGAATAATTTCTGGAGATTACTTGTGGTCACACAGGGTTAGACTATGAGAATAATTAGCAGAACCTGGGAGTAAATTAAAGCAATTACTGTTATTCCCTTCAGTGTTAAACTGGTCTTGCACCTTTAAATGCTATTCTATGTACTGAACTATCTTACAACTCGGTAAGAGCAGAGGTTAACAGGAAAAGGTTTACCTGTTGCAGATGTAAATGATTTCTGTCCAGTGCAAAAGAAAACTTCAAAAGTCATCACTTATTGCTCTGTTGTTTAACCAGTTTTAAAACTAATCTGAAATTCTTTCCCTAAAACTCCTTTATTAAATAGTATATAAATATAAATGCACTTAAATGCACTTGAAACTGTTTTTCACATTTCCTTGATTAATGAAATCTTTCATTCATAAAAAACATGGATTAACATACACTAAAAAATAAATATGATAATAATACATATGGCAAAAAAGCATGTACTTCCAAAAGTAAGAATACAAACAAATACTAAAAATAAAAACACCTTGTAGGCAATATGGTTCTGAAATAAAAATAAATGGCTTAATAGAGTATGCTAAAATATTGCACATAAACTATGTAATTTTTAATTATCAATGTTGTATTCTGTTAAAAGGTAATATAGATGGATTATGTGAATAGAGATGATGGAACAATTTGTTTATTAAATATTCTACATGAATAAATGCAAAAATATAAATATTTAAATGTGAAAATTAAATGATATTACTATTTATAAAATTAGTAAATTAAGATGTTTAAACTTCCATAGATAAAGAAAAAAACAAAATTAAAGGAAAAAGTTAAATTAGATAAAAATATTCAAGACATATGTGGGAGAAAATCTTATTTTTATGAGATTAACTTTAATTCAAATGGTTAAAGATAAATAACATATAGAAAATAAAGAGTGAAGGAAAAAATAGTCATAAAAAACACATTAAAATCTTTTTTAAAAATTCTAGTTCTTATTGAGCTAAGTAAATGTCAAATAAAACAAATATTTTATTTGGTTTAAAAATATATATTTTTTTCAAATTGTAGTAAAGTGGGTGGGTTAGATAGTAATTTCATGCACTATTGCGTCAACCACTTGTGCAAATGCAATGGAGTCTGCAGCTTCTGCAGAACCAACTGGAATCTGTGTAAAATGTTCAAGAACTATTGATTTGATCTGATTTATAATGTTACATTTAACCATTAATTTGGAGGAACTAGCTAGGAATGCAAATCAAGACTGAGTGTAAAAAATACTGTGGCATTCTTATAATAAAAAAACAATCAGTGTAAAAAGCTATTGATTATACAAATTATGTTAACCCATTAAAATTCAACATAAACTCATGTTAATCCATTAAAATTCATAAGGATAAACTTACAAAACACTTTGTTACAGAGGAATAGAGAAACATTGCATAAGTTGTAGGAAAAAAGTGATTATTAATTAGTCTGTAAAGTATATTTATGTATAAATATTTGTACAAAAACGTTTATTTGTTAAAAAAATTTTAAAAATATTTATTTGTATATTCTATATTTTTACCAACTGTGAACCTTACTAGGTAGAATTTTCATAGATAGATGATAGAGAGATAGATGACAGAGAGAGAGAGAGAGAGAGAGAGAGAGAGAGAGAGAGAGAGGGAAGTTTTCATATAGATACACATGCAAAGATAAAAATGAAAAGCTGGGAACCACCACTTTGAAAACTGTTCTGTACTGTCTTATAAATTGATTCCACTTCTAGGTAATTATCTAAGCTATGTTAAAATACATAGCCACAAAAAGACTTGCATACCTATGCTCTTAACAGCTTCATTTATAATAGCAAAAATCTGAAAATGACTCTAAAGTCCATCAGCAGAGGAATGCATAAGCACAGCATATCCATTAAATGGGATACTCTTCAGTAAGAAAAATGATTGGATATTGACACATGCCACAAAATGAATGAATGTCAAAATAATTATGCTTAACAAACGAAGTTAGACACAAAAGAGTACATGCTGCATGATTTTATTTATATGGAAATCTAGAAGATGCAAGTCAGTCATTAGTGGCATAAAGCTAATTAATTGTTGTCGGGAGTCAAATATCCAGGGCGCGTGGCTATAAAGAGCAATGTGAGAACATTTGTGAATGGTAGAAATTTTCACTTCGTATTTCAACTGTAATCTTTAAATTTATCAGAATTCTTTGAAATATATACATTAAAAAATGCTTGTACATCATTATATATATGAATTATGTCACAATAAAGGTTATCAAACTAGGAAAGCTAATTAAAATACCTTCTAAATAACAAATATATTTAAGAACATATTTTAACATGCCTTGAATATTTTTTTACATGTTTGCCAGTAGCATTTACTAAATTATAGTAGTTGCAATTTGATAAGATTGAATGGGCACAACCTACATTATCTTTCACCTATTTAAACTATAGATTTCTTTTATAGTCACTGGAATCTAACCCACAAAGTGGCAAGTGAATTAAGAGTTACTGGTAACTTCTCAGAGATCACTAATGCCTATAACAGCTCAAATGTTTCTAAAAGGTTGAAAAATTGCTAAGATAATTGGTTGCGAAATTTTAAGAGAACAGATTTGGAGAATGGCAAGTCTGTATTCAGTAATGTTATATTTAGGAAACTGAAAAAGAATTTTCTTCCAACTTTAAAAGAATAAGAGAGCAGTGTCTTGGCATTTTAACACATATGATATAACTATGTGTTCACATGAATCATCCTGATATTGCTTCTTTGGAAACATCATGACTTGATGTTATAGAAGTTACACAGCTACTAATGGTGAAAGTATATTTTCTCTGAGGCTCAAGTCAGAGATTTGCAATTATCCAATGACAACGAAAAACAAAAATAACATGCAAAATAATGATCAAGCCTATTGCATGCCATTTGCCTTAAGATAACAAGGAATTATTCACAATACAAACTAAGTTTTACTCTAACTTTAATAACCTAATTTGAATACACATATTTTCAGTAGGATGTGATTGCAAATGTACTGTTAAGACTTTATGTTATGTATTCTCAATTTTTTTTTGCTCTCCATACTTATTGACTTACAACAGTGAATTCAATGTTAAATATCCATCTTACTCTTCTTGCAATGACATTAAAAACTATGATGATTACAATCACTTCAATTAATTTCATGCTTGAAGAAGAATGGTGAGAAGCATTCACATTATACAAAGAAAAATTTATTGTGCAGTTATTCAATTATGTTAAAAGTACAGAAAAATATAACATGAAATCAATGTTTCCAGTAAAATGATAAAAGTGAAGAAATCCAACTAAAGACAAGTCTCAAAATGTTAGCAAGTATTATTATTATTATTCAGACAATTGTGTTTCAGAATGAAGTGTGTGAACATCAGATAAAATGGTTGGTATTTAAAAAAATTTTTTTAATGTTTATTTATTTTTGAGAGAGAGAGAGCACAAGTTGGGGAAGGGCAGAGAAAGAGGGAGACACAGAATCCGAAGCAGGCTCCAGGCTCTGAGCTGTCAGCACAGAGCCAGACTCGGGGCTTGAGCTCACAAAGGGTGAGATGACCTGAGCTGACGTCGGATGCTTAACCGACTGAGCCACCTAGGTGCCCCCAAATTGCTGGTATTTTAAAACTGTAAACTTTTTGGTTTTAAAGGAAATTACAATTTTATACTTCAATTTACTTAAATTTAAAAACAGAATTAAACTATGGTTTAAAATCCAAAAGCCCTAGAGATATTATATTGTAATGGACATTATCATTGAAAGCTAGCAACGATTTTACCCCATCCTCTTCATGTAGTGTTAATGTGGCTGTCAGTGTTTGGTTCATGAATATGATTGAAATTTGGCCAAATGTGAGCAAAAGTATAATCAGAAAGTTGCTGGAAGTCTTGATGATAATTGTTCCCAACTTTCAAGTCAGATATGTGGAAATCAATACATCTCTCTCTCCCTCTCTCCTTCTATTATTAAAAATGGAAGCATTTAGTTTCATTTGTGATTGGCAACCATCCTGCAACCAGGAGATTAAAGAACTTCAGCACTGATCCAACATGTGGAAAGCATATTGAGACTCAGAAACACCTGTGTACCTTGATTATATCATTAAACTGCTGGATCAACCTGAATTCCACTCCTCTTCTAGACTTTATGATAAGTGAGAATATACTTCCCCACTGTTTGGGCCACTGTGATTTCACTATTCATTACAGAGGAAAGTCTTCTGACTGATAAAGAATTTGGGACCAGGAAGAAGTGATATTGTAATTAACATACAATGGAATGAATTTGTCAAAACAAAATCACACTGTATAAAGTTAAACAGGCAAGAGAGACATTATTCAAGGCTTTTGCAATGAGACATTGAGACCAGAATTCTGTCTAAGCTCAACTCTGCCAAAATAAAGAGTTGGAGAGTTTTAAGAGCTGAGGTGGGGAAATCATAGACCATCTGTGTTTTCTAATTGGCATTACTCAAAGAAAAAAAAAAGCTGTATCTTGATGACAGGAGGTAGCTTTATAACATGAAACAAGGCGCCCACTGAAGTTAGGCCCCTATCCTACCACAGAAAATGGGAGACAGGGGCACTATATTTCTTGATGATTACATTCCAAAGGATTGGCTCCCAATCCCTGAGAAAGACATTACTGGGTTTCAGAAAATTGTCAAGAAGCTTCCAAAAAGATTTGTGTCTCAATGGGGCATATAAAACATTTATAATTACAAGTTTTCTAAAGTAAATTCTCTAAGAAAAGAGAGGTCATGGATCTAGTATCAGGAAAAGATCTGACTTAAGTTTAATCAAGTTAATGAATGGTTGTGTTCCTCAAGACTCATATCTTAGGGTGCCTGGATGGCTCAGTTGGGTAAGTGTCCAACTCTTCATTTCAGCTCAGGTCACAATATCACAGTTTGTGAGTTTGAGCCCCCATTGGGCTCTGCAGTGACAGCAGGAACTGTGCTTAGGATTCTTTGTCTCTCTCTCCACCCCTTCCCTGCTTGCTCTCCATCTAAGAAAGAAAAGAAAAGAAAAGAAAAGAAAAGAAAAGAAAAGAAAAGAAAAGAAAAGAAAAGAAAAGAAAAGAAAAGAAAAGAAAAGAAAAGAAAAGAAAAGAAAAGAAAAGAAAAGAAAAGGAGAGAAACTACTTAAAAAAAAGAAAAGACTCCTATCTTGAAACCTAACTCCCAGTGCAATGATATTAATTGATGTGCCTTAGAGAGGGTGGAGCCCTCATGAATGAGATTAGTGCTCTTACAAAAGAGGCCACAGAGAACTCCTTTGCCTGTTTCTGTCAGGTGAGGTTGCAGCCAAAAGATGACTGTCTAGGAGCCAGGAAGTAGGATCTCACCAGACACCAAATGTGCCAGCACCTTGATCTTAGACTTCCCAGACTTTAGTTTATTATAAGAAACAAATTTCTGTTATTTAGAAGCCAATTAGTCTATGGTATTTTTGTAATAGCAGCCTCAATAGACTAAGACAGAGGGGGACATTAAAGTCCTTTGGTCAGACTAAATGGAGGAGATAGGGCAGAGAGTAGTGAGGACCTCATCATTCTTAGCTAAGGAATTGTCAACACTTGTTAAGTTGTTGAGAAACTACTGATTACACTATGGCCTGGTGTTTGTTTCCTATTTACTAATGCTATAGCAGTAGGGAGCTTGGCAGTAACTAACTAAATCATTAACTATATATATTATAATACATTAAGTATTTATTGGGGCATTCTACATGTCACTATATGTAAAGGATATTTGAAGACAGAAAATAGAGGAAGGATAGTTTTTCTTAGAAAGCTTGTTTCCCAGACTACAATAAAAAATGTAAATTTGGTAATCTGACATTCTATATAATGTAAAATAAAACAAATTTTCTAACCCAGTAATGGAAGTACCAACATATAGAGAGGGAAGTGAGAAAATACCAAGTCTGATCATCTTGGTTTCCCCCCTGGTTTCCCTCTTTACCCATGCCCCTCTGTCTCTCACACACACTGTATTAATGCTCCAGTGAGGCATTCTCAGCTAGTTGTCTCCCTTTACAGAGGTATAATTTCAAATATCTCAATTCAGAAAACTTTAACTTTAGATCAGCATAAAAACATGGATAAAGCTGAAGAAACAGGAATTCTATAGATCAAAAACCCATGCTAGAATACTTCCCTGAGTAGCTCTTATACCATGAAATTGATCTAAAGGATTGTTTTTATAAACACGGTTCACAGACTTGTGTAGATTCCTGAATTATTATCTGCTTACAGATTGGAAGTAATGTTTAGAAACTGTCATAATATTCTGATAGTGCTTCAACATCCAATATATTTTTTAAATTTTATTTTTTTCTAGTAACACACTTTATAATAAAATTTTTTAAACTTTCATCCTATGAGAGATTTTTTTTTTTTTTTTGGAAAATAGCCATTTCACAGATATATCTGGAAGTATGATCAAAAACAAGTATTTTGCAAACCTACTAAATATTTACGGAGACCAACTGTCAAAGAAATCCCAAAAAATAATGTTTAAATCTCTGAGGAAATTCTTGGTCTCTAAACTCATACCAATAGAAATTGTTCTAAAGAATGCACAAGGGGTGCCTGGGTGGCTCAGTTGGTTAAGCATCCATTTTCAGCTCAGGTCATGATCTCACAGTTTGTGAGTTCGAGCCCTGCGTTGGGCTTTGTGCTGACAGCTCAGAGCCTGGAGCCTGCTTTGGATTCTGTGTCTCCCTCTCTCTCTGCTCCTCCCCTACTCATGCTCTGTCTCTCTCTCAAAAATAAATAAACATTAAAAAGAAAAATTTTTAAAAAGAATGCACAAGACCCAGGATAAGAAACATGGAGAAATCCAATCCTAAATAAGGCCAGAGAGGATAAGGTTCAAGAATAGTAACCCAGAAATCAGATCCTGGGAATACCAGATTGGTTGACTGCCTATTTTCCAAGGGCATCAGATGCTAAGACAGGATGAAGCACATTGACTTTAAAAGAGGAGATATCTGGGGGCACTTGGGTGGCTCAGTCATTTAAGATCCAGCTTCAGCTCAGGTCATGATCTCACTGTTGGTGGGTTCAAGCCCCATGACAGCCGAGGGCCTGGAGCCTGCTCTGTGTCTGTGTCTCCCTCTCCCTCTCTCTGTCCCTCCCTTGTTCACGCTCTGTCTCTCAAAAATAAATAAAAATTAAAAAATAATAACAAAAGAGGAAATATGTGTGTGAAAAGGAAATAGGGATGAAGTTGAAAGGGGCTGAGAGATTCATGATTTGTGATTTAATTCTGACCACGAGTGAAGGAGAGAGGAAGAGAAGATCGGGTGGAAGCATCATGGACTGCTTTGCAGTCTAAGGCAGGTTCAGCAAAGTCTCCAGGGAATCCTTGAGCTTTGAGCAGAGTCTCAAAGGATTCCCAGTTTCCCAGGAATGGGCCTGCCTCAGTATCCCTTCTACTTTGTCACTGCCTGGGAGCTGTACAAGGAGGCATGGCAGTTGGATTTCAGAGTACAGCAGCTGGGGCCTTTGTTCATTTATCAAATGAAGCAATTCTCAGAATCCTTTGTGTGCACAAATCTACTTCACACAAGTCCAAGTAGCAACTCTTGCATGACTCCCACAGGATTTTATTTCTGAAGGAAAATTCCTAAGCTGAAGATTAGTGGGATGAACTACAGCCCCCACCACTTAGGCAATCTCAGGGCCACAAACAACATTCATCCTCTCACACTTCACCATAGATTCTAAATTTCCCTCAGGCTCATCTACAACCAAAACGGGTCTCTGTAGCTTATTTGGTAGCGTGATACAAGCCTTCAATCCAGAAGGTTAGTCATACCCTTCTCAGTCCAGGGTTACTGCACATGTCCATTCACAGTTACAACAGGGCAAAGGGTAGTCAGGAGGTGTACAAGAGGATCACCTGAGCTCCACAGATATTCCTCAGACCTCCATCATGGAAAAGTAGCCCTACCTCAGCCTGCTGGTCAGTGTCAAATAGCACAGCCATTATGATGACTTCTTTTCTTACCTGCTGGTTGCAGACACAAGGAATCCAAAGGACCCTGGTGGCAGCCATAATTTGTAGTGGCTGAATCAGGCTGAGTAAAGAAGATATCCCTGTTGTCAGAGCTATCCTTTCCAGAAGGAAGTAGAACTGATGATAGAACAGAGGAGTGGATAAGACAAGAGTTTATGTGTGTATCTTGGATCTCTGTTTGTGGATTAAAATCAAGGGAAGGAAGTGGTGGAAATATTGATATAGATTTCAGAGAAAATGTGAAAAAGAGAGCTGTGTCCTACTTAACTGGAGTGGTGAACTGGTAGCCTACAAGCTTCTCAAGAAGCTTCAACCTTGCAATGCCAGCCTAATCTGCAAATCATAATGAAAATAAAGGTGGAAAAGGTAATTAGGCAACCTACTGGGCCATTAACATTCCAGTTTTGTTTGAAGAATGTGGCCAAGTGTAGGACTGGAGAAAAGCTAGGCTGCCTCAGGGATCTGTGCTGACTGTCCTCTGGCACCCTCAGAGGAGAGCCTCTCTAGGTGGGGTGGCCTGAGGTGATGCAACTCTGCCCCCTGACTGGCTGCCAGGAATGGACTGACTGGCTGATTGATGGATCGATTTAAATGTATATAAGCTTTGTTCAGCAACCACACCATCTCCCAGGGAAAGAAATGTAAGGTAAGAACAATTGGGAGTGAAACACTAGTGATGATACACACTATTTATTACAAACTATTTATTACAAACTATTAAAAACAGAAGAAAAAACTTTACTTGGCCAATCAAGAATTTTACAACTTCAGAAAAATTGGCCATAGGAGGTTAATAATAGGCCATGATGATGGTCATATAATTAGGTAAGCTAATTTAAAAAAATTCACATTTTGCACATCTTGGCTATGACCACTTACTGTCTTGCTATAAGTACATGAACTATGAAAAAGATGTAATGAACATGGAATTCTCTACCTGCTTTCATCAGGTCTGAGAGACAGAGAGAGAGAGAGAGAGAGATTGAGAGAGGGAAGGAGGGAGGAAGGGAGGGAGGGAAAGATACACCAAGAAGGCAGAAGGGAAAAATAGCTATCTTAAATTTTTTAAATTATTCTATTCCTTAAATGATTCATTCTTAAAGGCTTAAATGTTTCCTACAGTAGGAAACACACATATATAATAATGCTATTACATTTGCATAATGGAATTAAAGGGATTATTTAATTATTAATAATTAAAGGGATAGTTAAGAGGCAAGGGAAAGTGAATGACAACCTGACATATCAGAGTATGACTATCGGGGTCAGTTGTACAGATAATGGCTTTAGCGACTTTGAAGGAAAAAAAATAAGTCTAGGTTATAGGCTATATTTAAAAAAAAAAAATAACAAAAACCAAAAAACAACTCTCCAAACAATTCTATTTCTCATTTTAAACCCAGAAGCAGTTGAGGGCAGAGAAATGCAAAAGTGTATCAGGAAAAACAAACACATGGGCATTTTCAAATTCTCCTTTGTATAAAGAGTATATTTGTTTCCTAGGGCTGTGGTAAAAAATCACCACAAACTTGGTGACTTAAAACAAGAGCAAATGTATTCCTCACAGTCCAGGAGGCTAGAAATCTGAAATCAAGTTGTTGTCAGGGCCATGTCCCCCCAGAAGACTTTAAGCAAGAATCCTTTGTTGATTCTTCCTAGCTTCTGGTGGTTGCTGGCATTTCCTCACGTTTCTTAGATTGAAGCTATATCATACCAATGTATTCCTCTATCTTCACATGGACATCTTCTGTGTGTGTGTGTGTGTGTCTGTGTCTTAAACCCCCTCTTCCTGAGAGGGCACTGGTCATACTGGATTTAGGGCTCATCCTAATCCAGTACAACTTCAGCTGAACGTGATTACATCTGTAAAGACCCTATTTTCAAAGAAGGCCACATTCCTAGGTTCCAGGTGGACATGAATTTTCAGGGGACATTATTGAAACTAGTAAAACATTTAGAAACAATCAAGAGTTACAATACAAATCTCAGATTCTCCAAATGTCCTTTAGTCCTAAGAAAATGTAATACCTCGATCCTTGTTTAACAGGAAGAAGATTCAAGAATATTTAGGGAAAAAAATGTTCCAGTGAATTATCCTTTTACTTGAATTGTTTTGAATATTATCTAGTTAACTTTATATTAGGATATATTGAGTTCATAAAAACATGTATTTTAGGTATATGAGAAAATATGGGATAAATATTCACTGTGAAGTTATTTTGATAAAGCATTTTCATTTAGTACTCTCGCTACTAGGCAAAATAACAAACATGATGAAAATCTTTTTGTGTTCTAAGTCATAAAGAAAAATTGCAGGGGCACCTGGGTGGCTCAGTCAGTTAAGCATCTGACTTCAGCTCAGGTCATGATCTCCCAGTTCATGAGTTCAAGCCCCATGTCGCATCAGGCTCTGTGCTGACAGCTCAGAGCTTGAAGCCTGCTTCAGATTCTGTGTCTCCCTCTCTCTCTGCCCCTCCCCACCTCACACTCTGTCTCTGTCTCTCTCAAAAATAAATAAACATTTAAAAAATTGCAAACAGAAATATGACTTTTCATCAAAAAAGGACTGATTATTTTTATCTCCTCCTCTGCCTCAGTTCAATGGACTATCTTTTGGAACTTCTCCCATTCCCCTGGTCATCTCTGAAAGTCTCTCGTTTGGACCATTGCCTTCTGTTTTTGCAGTAAAAATCCCTGAAATAGTCCCTTCTAATTCCATGACTTGAGTCCATATCTACATACCACTGACTCTTCTGAGAGGTCTCTAGGCAACTAAAATTATATCCCAAACCAAATATTACATTCTGTCCCCTAACTCTCCTCTCTTTCCAGTTCACGTTGTTTATGAAGTAACTCCCAAACACCCAAAAATCATAGGTGACTGACCATCTCTCCCACATTCCCACTTAAATTTCAAATGGTGATGTTTCTACCTTCTCCATTATTCTGCCTCAAATATATTTGTATTTCTCCAGATTGCCTATCACCTGTTTACTTGGTACTAGTTATTTTCTTAGCTCTGAGCTTCCACTATGGATTAAGCTATGTGACTACATTGCTCACAATGTCAGAGGTCAGATTCTCTGGGACACAGGCTGTGAAATTCTGAGACATGCAAACAGACACACTCCTGGGTACAACATCTGTAAGGAAGCAAGACAAACATGATTGGGAAAAGGGGGAAATCTCAACTATGAGGCAGTTTCAAAGTAACCTAAAATAGTATTTCTTTTCTTTCTTTTTTTTATTATTTTTCAACACTTATTTATTTTTGAGAGACAGAGAGAGACAGAACATGAGCAGGGGAGGCGCAGAGAGAGACGGAGATACAGAATCCGAAGCAGGCTTCAGGCTGTGAGCTGTCAGCACAAAGCCTGACGTGGGTTTGAACTCACAAACCATGAGACCATGACCTGAGCTGAAGTCCGACGCTCAACCGACTGAGCCACCCAGGCGCCCCCTTTTTTATTTTTTTAATTTTTTTCTAAAATAGTATTTCTTAGATGTCTGAATTGAGACAGGCCCAATGTCTCCCTTCCTGCATCAACTAGGAAAAGAGCATAATGTTAATCAGGATAGTTCCCTTTGGCTGAGGAAGACCTCAATCAGAGACTCAAGATAAGCCATCAGCAGCCACCACCCATGGCAGTCAGGGAATGGGTGCCTTGGAGGCAAAGGAACGCAGGTGGGTCTAGTCAACACACCAGAACATACGCTCTCTTTCTTCCTCAGGTATACTTGTATTACATTTTCTTTACCTGGAGACAGTTTTTTCAGGGTGGTTTGGTCTCTTTTCTCGTGGAAATTCACACAAGAAAGGCTTTTGAGATATGATTGCTACTTGGCAGCTGGTCTTAGAATGGCAACTAATATTTATTACTTCTGTCTTCTTATTCTAGCTAAACTTCCATGATTCCAGCTAAATTTTCCATCATTCCCAGATATTACCTCCACTGGTCTTGGTGCGTCACCTGGTAGAATGATTTGAGGTATCTGAATCTCTAATCACCAGGAACTTCTCAAGCCAGTACTACCGCACATGGCAATGTGCAATCAAAACAGAGCAAGAGTGCACCACGAATCTCCATTGTGCGTCACTTGGTGCCCAAATCTCCTTTCCTGCCTGCCTCGTGTAATAGCTCCTCTACCCGCTCTAGATAGGGGGATTACTCCTTTCCTTGCTTCCTGGTCCCTTGCTTCTTTTCCCTGGGAAAGGTAATATCTCTATGGAAATCAGAACCTCCATATGCACAGAGCATGGAGTTCTGGGGGATGATTCCCAAGTTTCCAAAGTGGATCACTGTAAATAATGGTAAGCAGAAACACTCCTGTATTTTGACTTTTGGACCCACATATTCTGCCTATTTGGACAAAGCACCAAGTGATCATTGATGTAATGGTCTTCCTGAATCCTGACAGTATGGTTCCCCACACACTCAGGATAACCTGCAGGCCATTATCTCTGAGTTGGCACTCACATGCTGTTCTATCACTACCAGGTCAGTGTCTCCTTGTTATTGTTATATGTAATAAGATCACTGAATCCCAATATCATGTGCCAGTTGTATCACCTCCTTTGCTGAAAAGTATGCCCCCTGTTCTAATATAAGTATCCTGTTCGGGTGAATCGAACACTCTCTAACCTACTTATGGTTGTTATGTGAGGCTCTGAAGGAAAGGCAAAGTGAAAACTTATGAAGAGGAATCATTGTTCTTCCATGAATCAACTTGCTATCAGTTGGATAGTTTATTTCCTTAAGATATGGTGCAGTATCTGAGTGGCAGGCTCATGCATGCATTGTACCAATTCTGAAGCTTGCTAACAACAACACGTTGTGTCATTCACAACAGTGAATTCTCTCTGTTGGGTGTTAATATGGGATGAAAAGATGCTCACACTCATGCATAGTCTTTCTTTTTTTTCTAATCCATTTTTATTGAATTAAAATTCACATACAATAAAATTCCCCCTTTAAAGGATATAATTCAGCATTTTAGTTTAATTTAGTTTGGTTTACTTTATTACTTTACTTTAGTTCACTTTAGTTTCATTTCAGGTATAGAATTTAGTGATTCATCACTTACATACAACACCCAGTACTCATCACAAGGGTCCTTCTTAATATCCATCACATATTGAACTCATTCCCTACCCACCTCTACTCCTGAAGCCTCAATTTGTTCTCCATAGTGAAAAGTCTGTTTTATAGTTTGCCTCTTTTTTTTTTTTAACACCCACAAGTTCATTTGTTTGGTTTCTTAAATTCCACATATGAGCGAAGTCATATGATATTTGTCTCTCTCTGACTTATTTCAGTTAGCTAATACTCTCTAGCTCCATCCACTCATCTAGCTCCATTGCATTCTAGCAAATGAAAAAATTTCATTCTTTTTGATTGCTGAGTAATATTGCATTGTATATATATACCACATCTTCTTTATCCATTCATCCGTTGATGGATATTTGGGATCTTCTCCATAATTTGGCTATTGTTGATAATGCAGCTATAAACATTGGGGTGCATGTATCCTTCAAATCAGTATTTTCATATCCTTTGGAGTATAGTTGCTGTATCACAGGGTAGTTCTACTTTTAACTTTTTGAAGAAGCTCCATATCGTTTTCCAGAGTGGCTGCATCAGTTTGCATTTCCACCAACAGTGTAAGAGAGTTCCCTTTCTCCACATCATCCTCAACACCTCGTTTGCTCTGTTATTAATTTTAGCCATTCTGACAGGTGTGAGGTGATATCTCATTGTAGTTTTCATTTGTATTTTCCTTATAATGAGTGATGTTGAGCATTTTCTCATGTGTCTGTTAGCCATCTGTATGTCTTCTTTGGAAAGATGTCTACTCATGTCTTCTGCCCATTTTTTAACTGGATTATTTGTTTTCTGGATGATGAGTTTGATAAGTTCTTTATAGATTTTGGTTACTAACACTTTATCAGATATACCATTTGCAAATATCTTCTCCCGTTCCATAAGTTGCCTGTTAGTTTTGTTGATTACTTCCTTTCTTGTGCAGAAGTTTTTATCTTGATAAAGTCTCAGAAGTTCATTTTTGCTTTTGTTTCCCTTGCTTCCAGAGACATGCCTAGTAAGAAGATGCTTTCGCTGATGCCAAAGAGGTTGCCGGCTGTGTTCTCCTCTAGGATTTTGATGGTTTCCTGTCGCACGTTTAGGTATTACATCCATTTTGAATTTATTTTTGTGTATAGTGTAAGGAAGTGGTCCAGTTTCATTCTTCTACATGTTGCTGTCCAGTTTTTCCAATACCACTTGTTGAAGAGACTGTCTTTTTTCCACTGGATAGTCTTTCCTGCTTTGTGAAAAATTACTTGACTATATACTTGTGGGTTGATTTCTGTGTATTCTATTCTGTTCCATTGATGTATGTGTTTGCTTTTTGCCAGTAACATACTGTCTTGATGACTACAGCTTTGTAATATAACTTGAAGTATGGAATCGTGATGTTTCTGGCTTTGTTTTTCTTTTTCAATTGCTTTGGCTATTCAGTGTCTTTTGTAGTTCCATACAAATTCTAGTATTGTATGTTCTAGTTCTGTGAAAAACACTAGAGGTATTTTGATAGGGGTTGCTTTAAATGTGTAGATTGCTTTGGGTTGTATACAGACATTTTAACAATATTTGTTTCTCCGATCCATGAGCATGGAATGTCTTTCCATTTCTTTGTGTCGTCTTCAGTTTCTTTCCTAAGTGCTCTGTGGTTTTCAGAGTATAAATCTTTTACTTCCTTGGTTAGATTTATTCCTAGGTATCTTATGGGTTTTGGTGCAATTATAAATGAGATCAATTCCTTGATTTCTCTTTCTGCTGACTCATTACTGGTGTAGAGAAATACAACAGATTTCTGTACATTGATTTTATATCCTGCGACCTTGCTGAATTTGTGTATCAGTTCTAGCAGTTTTTTTGGTGGTGTCTTTTGGGTTTTCTACTAGAGTATCAGGTCATCTGTGAAGAGTGAAAGTTTAACTTCTTCCTTGCCAATTGGATGCTTTTATTTATTTATTTATTTTTGTGTTGTCTGATTGCTGAGGCTAGGACTTCCAGCCTAACAGTGGTAAGAGTATTCACTCCTGTCCTATTTCTGACCATAGAGGAAAAGCTCTCAGGTTTTCCCCATTGAGTGTGTATTAGCTGTGGGTCTTTCGTATATGGCCTTTATGATGTTGAGGTATGTTCCCTCTATCCCTACTTTTTGAAGGTTTTTATCAAGAATGGATGCTGTATTTTGTCAAATGTTTTTTCCTGCATCTATTGAAAGGGTCATACAGTTCTTATCCTTTCTTTTATTAATGTGGCATATCATGTTGATTGATTTGCAAATATTGAACCACACTTACAACCCAGAAATAAATCTCACTTGATCGTGGTGAATGATTCTTTTAATGTAAAAAAAAAAAAAAAAAAAAAAAAAAAAAAAATGTATCCATGTTTATCCAGGATATTGGCCTGTAGTTCTCTTTTTTAGTGGAGTCTTTGGTTTTAGAATCAAGGTAATTCTGACCTCATGCAATAAGTTTGGAAGTTTTCCCTCCACTTCTATTTTTTGGAACAGTTTTAGAAAAATAGGTATTAACTCTTGTTTAAATGTTTGGTAGCATTCTCCTGGGAAGCCATCTGGCCCTGGGCTTTGGTTTGTTGAGAGATTTTTGATTACTGATCCAATTCCTTTGCTGGTTATAGGTCTGTTCAAATTTTCTATTTCTTCCTGTTTCAGTTTTGGTAGTTTATATGTTGCTAGGAATTTATACATTTCTTCTAGATTGCCCAGTTTGTTGACATATAATTTTTCATAATATTCTCTTACAATTGTTTGTATTTGTATGGTGTTGGTTGTGATCTCTCCTCTCTCATTTGTGATTTTATTTATTTGGGTCCTTTATCTTTCATGTCTGGCTAGGGAGTTATCAATTTTATTCTTTCGAAGAACCAGCTTGTAGTTTCATTAATCTGTTCTACCATTTTTGTTATTGTTGTTTCTATATCATTTATTTCTGCTCTGCTGGCTTTAGGCTTCTTCATTTGCTGTTCCTTTTCTAGCTCCTTTACGTGTCAGGTTAGGTTACATATTTGAGATTTTTCTTGCTTTGTGAGATTAGCCTGAACTGCTATATAATTCCTGCTGATTGCTGCTTTTACTGCATCCCAAAGGTTTTGGACCATTGTGTTTTCATTTGTTTCCATGTATTTTTTTTTTTTTTTCTGCTCATTTCCTGGTTGACTAATCCATTCTTTAGGAGGTTGTGCTTTAGACTTCATGTACTTGAGGGCTTTCCAAATTTTTTCTTGTGGATGACTTCAAGTTTCATAGCATTGTGATTGGAAAATATGCATGGTATAATCTCAATATTTTTGGACTTGTTGGGGGCTGATTTGTGAAGGAGTATGTGCTCTATTCTGGAGAATGTCCCATATGCACTTGCAAAGAATGTGTATTCTGCTGCCCTAGGATGAAATGTTCTGCATATACCTGTTAAGTCAATCTGGTCCAGTGTGTCATTCAAAGCCATTACTTCCTTGTTGCTTTTCTGCTTAGATAATCTGTCCATTGTTGTAAGTGTTATGCTAAAGTCTCCTATTATTGCATTATTAGCAATA
This sequence comes from Puma concolor, assembly GCF_028749965.1. Taxonomy (NCBI): domain Eukaryota; kingdom Metazoa; phylum Chordata; class Mammalia; order Carnivora; family Felidae; genus Puma; species Puma concolor. The sequence goes on from NC_141667.1 coordinate 180,453,149, forward strand.
AGTTCCCATATGTTTGTTCTTTTTTTAATGTTTATTTATATTTTTTGGCGGGGGGGGGGGGGGAGAGAGACAGCACAAGTGGGGTGGAGGAGGGGCAGAGAGAGCAGGAGACACAGAATCCAAAGCAGGCTCCAGGCTGTGAGCTGTCAGCACAAAGCCTGATGTGAGGCTTGAACCCACAAACCGTGAGATCATGACCTGAGCCAAAGTCAGACGCTCAACTGACTGAGCCACCCAGGCGCTCCTCTTTATATTTGTTATTGTTTTATATATTTGGGTGTTTTCCAGTTGGGGGCATAAGTATTTACAATTGTTAGATCTTCTTGTTGGATAGGCCCCTTAATTATGATGTAGTGCCCTTCTTCAACTCTTGTTATAGTCTTTGGTTTAAAATCTAGTTTGTCTGATTTAAGTATTGCTACCTTAGTTTTCTTCTGGCATATACTTAATGGTAAGTATTTCTCCATCCCCTTTCAATCTTCAGGTATCTTTAGGTCTAAAATGAGTCCCTTGTAGGAAACATATAGATGGGTCTTGTTTTTTGTTTTTTGTTTTTAATACATTCTGACACCCTATGTCCTTTGGTTGGAGCATTTAGTCCATTTACATTCAGAGTTATTATTGAAAGATATGAATTTAATGCCATTTTATTACTTGTTTTGTCAGTGCTTCTGGAGATTTTCTCTGTTCCTTTCTAGTCTTGTCACTTTTGGTTTCTATCCCACTGAAAGAATCCCCTTTAATATTTCTTGCAGGACTGGTTTAGTGGTCACAAGCTCCTTCGGTTTTTGTTTGTCTGGGAAACTCTGTATCTCTCCTATTCTAAATGATAGCCTTGCTGGATAGAGTATTCTTGACTGCATACTTTTCCCATTCAGCATTTTGAATATATCATGCCACTCCCTTCTTGCCTGCCAAGTTTCTGTGGAGAGATCTGCTGCTAACTTTATTTGTCTTCCCTTATAAGTTAGGGACTTATTTTGTCATACTGCTTCTAGTATTTTTTCTTTAACTCTATTTTGAAAATTTTAAATTATATATTTAACTCTATGATATGTCTTGGTGTTGGCCTGCTTTTATTGATTTTGATGGAAGTTCTCTGTGCCTCCTGGACTTGGATGGCTGTTTCTTTCCCCAGATTAGTGAAGTTTTCAGCAATAATTTCCTCAAATAAACCTTCTGCCCTCTTTCCCTCTCCTGGGGAAGAGGAGACTCCTATGATATGAATGTTTTTACACTTAATGGAGTTATTGGGTTCCCTAGATATATATTCCCAATCCAATATTTTTCTTTCCTTCTTTTTAGCTTTATTATTCTTTCATAATTTTATCTTCTATATTACTTATTTGTTCCTCTGCTTCCTCCATCCTGTGTCATTACATCCTATTGGTTTCAAATCTCAGTTATTACATTTTTCATTTTGGCCTGCCTAGTTTTTAGTACTTTGATCTCTGTGGTAAGGGAGCCCCTGGTGTCTTCTATGCTTTCCTCAAGCCCATCTAGTATCCTTACAATTGTTGTTTTAAATTCTTAATCAGGCATATCAATTATAACTGTTTCAATTAGATCCCTGGCCACGACCTTGTCTTGCTCTTTCTTTTGGGATGAATTCCTTCTTGGCATTAGGTCTAGGTCTCCCTCTTCTTCTGTGTCTTAGGAAACCCTGTTATATTTCTTGTTCCTGAGAGTAATGGCTTTTTGAAGTAGAGAATATACAATGCCCAAAGCCTGGCATTCCAGAAAGTGTTTCTGGTGTATGCTGTATTCACTCTACTGCTGTGTTTTGGCTGCTCTTTCCCTCAGGTCAGTTCTCTGCAGAGTTTTTCCTTGCCTGCAGTGGGGAGTGTTTGGGCCTTGGCCAGAGTGTGGCAAGTTTTAACTACATGTGCTCTGGTCTGCTTATTAAAAGAGACCTGATTCTATTTCCACTAGAGCTGCAGCTTTGCAGAACTCTATGGTCAGTAGATGTGGTGTGTGAGGGGAAAAGGAAGGGGTTTATACTGGTCTTCTAGGAAAGAAGTCTGCTGCTGTGGTTCTCAGGCACACTTGCTTGAGAAAAGCAACACCTGTGAAATGCAGGGAGTTGAGTCTTGGTGTAAGCAGTTTAGGCTGCCAGTGTTGGTGCTGTGCTGCTTACCAAAGTTAATTTATGCTGAAGGGCAGGGAAGGGAAAATGGCACCCGTAGGCTCTTTTGTCCCCAAAAGGGCAATGCCACCTCTCCCAGGTGCCCTCCAAGAAAGGGGAATCATCTTTTTCAGTCCTATGGGATCCTCAGATAATGCTATTTGTGTCCAGCACTATCTGCTTTCCTTCTCCACAGCAGCACTGCAGTGTCCTCAGGGCTCCACAATGGCCATACCCTGGACCTCTAAAATTCCAGTCTTTGAGCCTCGCTGGTTGTAAAAACTCACAAAAATCACCCCCACTTGTTTTCCCAGGCAATGGCTTTGGGGAAGTATTTTCCTTGTGCTATTCCCTGTGTGCTCCTCTCTCTGTGCTTTCACCTCTCTCTGTGCCCAGGACTCCCTCCCCTCCACAGCACCCATGATCCATTTCTCCCCCCAAATCAGGTCTCCTCACCTCCTACCTTCCACAACGTGGCTTCTTTTCTGTTCTGTTAGTCCTCAGATCGATTTCTTGGGCATTCAGAATGATTTGATATTTATCTAGCTGTGTCTGAGAGACTAGGCAAGTGTATGGTCCTCCTACTACTCTGCCTTCTTAACTCCTACTCAAGCATTATCTTAAAGTTTCAACCCCATGCCTCTTCCCAGACCACTTTCTTTCTGATCTTCCAATATTTCCCTTCCAACCACCTCACCAACTATCCAAACCAATGACTCTTTATATATATTACTTAGAGATACTTCTCTTTTAACACACCAACAAAACATGGATAACGACAATACTACCCAAATCTCTGCCCATTGGAAACTTTTCTTTTCTCACCTCTCTTCTGTCTTTTAGGGCCACACCTGAGTGGGACTCTAGGGTAGGAAGAGTCTATATTTTAGCTTGTACTCAAAAACTGAGTCCACAAAGGCTTAGTGTTCTTTGGAGATTGGGGATACAAGGTTTCCCAGGGCATCTACCAAGATGTTTCCAGTCCTGATCTTAAGGTCCCACACTTTTCAAATCAGGAACATTTGCACAGAAAGCTACTTTTCATGCCTAAACATCTTTTGTTATTTACTTTTACATAGGCCTGCTTGTAACAAATTATCTCAGTTTTTGTCTGAAAATGACTTCAGTAGGCTTATTTGTCAAAGGATATTTTAACTAGATATAGACTTTTAGGTTGGCAGTTACTAACCTTCAACATTTTATACACAGACATTGATCTCTGTCTTCCTTTGTTTCTGTTAAAAGTTAACTACCAGTCTTATTTTGGTTTCTTTGAAGGTAATATAGGGTTTTTATACCTCCTCCAGTTGATTTTAAGATTTTCATTTTGTCTTTCACCAGTTTTTACTTAATGGAACTAAGTATACTTTTATTTGAATTTATCCTGGATGGGGTCCTTAGATCTTTAGACTCTACTTTGAAGGCTTTAGTTTAATAAATTATCAGTCATTAACATTTTAACTATTTCTTCTACCCTATTATCTTTTCCATAATTTATCTGGGATTTGAATTACAATTATGTTAGACCTTTCACCACATGCTATGTTCTCTTGTACTGATCTTAGTTTAGAAAGGATTTACTTTTGCTTCTGTCAGGCAGCTAGCAGATAACATCAATCTAATTAGGTATTGAGGTAATTCAAAGTTGGAACATTTATGGTTAATCACTGTCCCTTTGGTTTATTCTTAAGATTTTTTGTGTCCCACTTGAAAGTAATGGCTTCCAATTTTTCCCTCCACCCAATGAGTCTGTTAAAAGTTCTGTGTAGGCTCTCTTAGGCACCATATTTTTATTTATTTATTTATTTTATTTTATTTTATTTTTTTATTTTTTATTTTTTGGGACAGAGACAGAGCATGAACGGGGAGGGGCAGAGAGAGAGGGAGACACAGAATCGGAAACAGGCTCCAGGCTCCGAGCCATCAGCCCAGAGCCTGATGCGGGGCTTGAACTCACGGACCGCGAGATCGTGACCTGGCTGAAGTTGGACGCTTAACCGACTGCGCCACCCAGGCGCCCCGTCACCATATTTTTAAATCTGCATATACCCCAAGATTTAAGGGCCGGAATTTCTGGCTTCTTTTCTTTCCTTAATAATGCCTTGTAATGCAATTCCTTACTGCCTTGGCACCTTCCCAAAACATTTAAATAAATATTTAAAAGTGTTTTGCTCAGATTTTCAAGGGGAAGCACAGGTCAGAAACAACCTAATCTGCCATTATAGGAAAAAGACTATTGACAGTATAGTGCAATATTTAGAAAATGGGGCTTGGCAGCTAGGCATACTAAGATTGATTCCTGGTTCTCACTTCTAGAAGCAGCTATAACATTGTGTTTAAGAGAACAAGTACTAAAGCCAGACTGTCTAGGATTGAATACTAAATCTCTAAGTTGTATGACCTTGGACAAGTTTCTTAATATATATCTGCCACATAGTTTCACATATAAAATGTGAATGATTCTAGTTTCTACCTATATCATTGCTGTGAAGATTAACATGTTTAAGCAATTATATCACTAACTAGTACAAATTAAACACTCAGTAAATGGTAGATTATTATTTCTCCATGTTCTCATTGGCAAAATGAAGATATGACTGACTAATAGGGCTGTTTCAGGAAATAAAGGCCTTAATTTAAAATTTCATTTTCCTAGTGCATAGAACCTAGTAAATACTATTATATTTTAGTATGTAAAAAGTAAATGAATGAGTAGTAAATAGTAAATAAATGAATTGAGAAGTGGTTTTCCCTTTTGTATCCCTCACCTCCCTTCTGTTTTAGCAGATTGCCTCGTCAATTTCAGAGTTAAAAGGCTGATTGACTCAGATTTTTGTTTTTAAAATGATTATATGTCACCAAAATCAAATTAGAAACAGTAAGAAATTAAATGATCTTTCTATACACATTGGAAGGCTTTCTCTGAACACTGGAAGAGACTTTTCCATGATTACATGATTGATCAAACATGATCTAAGGAAGAAACTTGTGTGGCCCTAACTAATTTTATACTCTATTTACATATTTCACCCTTACCAGAGTTACTCTCCTAAATTTGCAGTTTTCATGCATGTCTTTAAACATGTAATTAAAAATATTATTATTATATCCATAAACAATATCTACTATTTTGCATATTTTACCTGTCATGTAAATATAATACCTTAACATTATGCCCCCACGTGTTGTTGGGTTCCTCATATAAGGACTTTGGAAGTCCTTTGGAACATGAAGTCCTAACAAGTATAAGCTGAACAGACTGAAAAAACAACTCTTCTAGGATACATAAGAGAGGGGAGGATACAGGGCAAATCACTCCTCCGAAGATGGAAGAGGCAGGTGAATACAGAGAATAACAACTTACGGGCACAGAAACTCATGAGCAGAGACCATTTAGGGAACCGAGACCAAGGAGAAAACCTTGAACTGTAATTGACAAATTGCTGGAGACCCAGTGTGAGCAAAGCTGAGTTAAGAACTCCAGGTGGGAGCACCTGGGTGGCTCAGTTAATTAAGTGTCTGACTTCTGATATAGGCTCAGGTCATGATCCCACCATTTGTGAGATTGAGCCCCGGGTCGGTCTCTGCACTGACACTGTAGAGCCTATTTGAGATTCCCTCTCTCCCTCACTTTCTACCTGTCTGTCTGTCTGTCTCTCTCTCAAAATAAATAAATAAACAATAATAAAAAAAGAACTCCAGGTGGATTCGGTCATGGCTGGGAGTGGGGAGGGGGGGCACAGTTACCCACAATATTGTTAGATTTACCTCTAGGAGTTTAACCAGGCCCATACAGTAATATCTGAGAAAAATCCCCTCATGCTTTCAGCAGGGAGGAGGGATAAAAGAACCATTTTCAAATATACCAGAGCACTATGTTCTTAAGGTCTATCCTCGGGAAAAACTAATTAACTGGAGGCCCAACCTGTTCAGGTATTATCAGAGCCTAATTAACCTGGGCGAAGGGGAAAAACTCCAACTCACTGTAGCCATCCCATCCCACCTAAGGAGGGAGGAAAGGAAGAAATAAAATAAAAAAGAAAACAAAATCCAAAACCAACCAATCAAACAAAAACTCCAGAGTAACATTTGTGAAGTTCACAGTACAGAGGCACAGGCTCACTAAAAGCCTGAGACCTAATCATAGGACTATAGCATGCTTCTCCTGCTCCCACATCTCCCCACCACATTACTAAAGGTCTATTTACAGCAGTTCTTTTTACCTATTACATCATGTTTCACTCTCAAGAAAAAAAAAAATTACATGGTGCACAAAAAGAAGCACATTTTGAAGACAAAGAGCAAGCATCAGAACCAGACATGGCAGAGTCATTGGAATTATGACACTGGGAATTAAAACCAACTATGACTAATATGCTAAGGCTGTAGTGAATAAAGTAGGCAGCATGCAAGAACAGACAGATAACATAAGCAAACAGGTGGAAACCCTAAGAAAAAGACAAAAATAAATGCTAGAGATAAAAACCACTAAACATAATTGAAGAATGCCTTTGATGAGCTTACCAATAAACTGGACACAGTTAAGGAAAGAATCTCTGAGCTTGAGGATATCTCAATAAAAACTTCCAAAACTAAAAAGGGAACAAATACTAAAAAGAAGAAAAAAAACAACAACAACCAGAACAGAGTACCCAAGGATTGTGGGACAACTATAAAACAAGCAATGTATGTGTAATGAAAATACCAGAAGAAAAAGAGAAAGAATATTTGAAACAGTAATGACTGAGAATTTCAACAAATTGTCAGATCCATGATATGTATTTATTTCACCTATTAACTTTATGTGATTTATCCATGTGATTTATCCATGTATTCATAGATACATGTAGTTCTATATAATTTACTTTCACTGATATATTTCATTTTACAGATATACATAATTAATTTTCCTCTTGATGGTATTTGCTTCCAATTATTTGTTGTCTAGTTCTGCAATAAATACTTCTTTTCAATATCATTGTGCATACATATGAGGGCTTCTCTAGGGCAGTGCTAATGGAATTTTCTGTAATAATAAAATTTTCTATATCAGTGTTGTCCAAAACAGTGGCCACTAGCCATATGTGGCCACTGAACACTTAAAATACAGCTAGTGTGACAGAATAACTGAATTTTTACTTTAGTTTATATAAATGTAAATTTAAACAGTAATATATAGCTAGTAACTATGATATTTGGAGGTTTTCTAACAAGTTCTGTTAGAGTAGGCAGTTCAGTTAGGTTCTAATAGGGAGCCTGGAGGCCAGCAAAGAGGAAGTCATGGTCAGTTATCTGGAAAGTCAGATGTCTGTCCTGGCAGTGCTCCAAAAAAAGCACAAGGAGCCTGATCAAACCAGACAGACCCCAGATGGTAGGTGCCATGAGATGAAACCCCCCACCAAAGAAAGAAGAAAAAGCATGAAACCCTGCTTCCAAGAAATCCCATTTGGGTAATGATATTCCACCCTCTTGTTAACATGGTCAATAAAACCCAAACCCTTGAGCTAACCCACTCTCATGTCTCAAGAGTGTACCTTCACTTTAATAAATTTTCCAGTTGTGCTGCTCATCCACTCTATTTTGTCTGTCCTTTCTCCTGACAAGACCAACATCCTCAGGTGACATCTTTGGAACAGGCTGTGTTGAGGCCTCAACAATATTAGTATACCAGAGAAGTACTACTCTATAAAAGTACTATGCTTCTAGAAGTGATACGACTATATCATGGGTACATTCGTTTTCTCTCTCTCTCTCTTTTTTTTTTTTTTGTATATTCATATTCAACTTTATTATTTCATATGGTCTACAAAATGTTCAAACAAGTTTTCTTCAACACATATAAGAAAATCTGTTTTATTTTCATATCTCTAACAACTCTAGGTATAGTCAGTAAAAATAATGACTTCATGATTGTTTACCTTTCTTTATTTTCCCTTTTTTGAGGGGAGAAAAGGTGCTGTCTCTTTGATTACTAGTGAGGTTAAGTATGTTTTAATTATTAGCTATTTAGTCCTTCTTTGGTTACATTGCAAAGCTCTTCTCCACCTATATTTTTGCCTTGTATTTCCACTATTTACTTATCTACATACAGTCAGAAAACCAAAAAAAAGTAGTTAATGTAGTTTAATTTATTAGAATTTTTGTGAGATTTTGCTTTCAAGGCCTTGTTTAGGAAATATTTTCCTAACTAAAAACCTATTTTATGTTTTCTTCTAAAATTCCTGTGGTATAATAATTTAATAGATAAATAAATAAGAAAGAGAAATCTACCTGTATTTTATTTATGTGACAGATATTTGTCCCAACACCATTTAATCCATTGTTGTTTCTCCTAATTTTGCAAAGACATCTTTCTTATAATTTCAAGTCATAAAATATTCATTTTTAATTTTTTTAATTTTAATTTAAGAGAGAGAGAGAGAGTCTTAAGCAGCCCCCACACTCAGCACAAGGCCTGACGTGGAGCTCAATCCCACAACCCCAGGATCATGACCCGAGCCAAAACTAAGAGTCAGACACTCACTGACTGAGCCACTCAGGAGCCCTCAAGTTATCAAATATTCACTGATTTGTTTCTGGTTCTCTGGTCTATTTTTCTCTTTTTCCACAAATACAACGTATAAATTGCACTATTTTTATAATTCTTGGTGACTGGCAAGACAAATACCTTCCATCTCGTTCTTAAAAATTATTTTGACAAATAGTGTACACATTGTGGGGGTTCCTTTTTAACTATTTTATATATCCCTCAGTTTAGATAAATTTTTGGCCTAATATCTTTGTGCTACTAAACCCGGATTTGTCCATAAACAGAAGGCTAGAATTAGCCCCTAACCAATAATGCACTAGTACAGAAGTATGAGAGAACATCCACTGTATTATAATAGAACAACTTTGAACTAGTTTACTTTAGAGTTTTTGTATGGAACCAGTCTAAATCTATTATGGTACTTGGTCTGAATCATGGTCTTGCTTGGCTCCCTCCTTGTCTCTTACTAGTATCTTCTTGGCATGTGTTCTTTATAAAATCAATTGCACAAGCATACCTACTCTAGAATAAATTCTTCTGAAGAACCTAATTGAAAACAGCAGCTGTTAGCTCTTTGTTCTTCCATGTACTTACATTATGTTTATCTAGTTTCTCACATACAAATATGCACACACACAAACGTGAATTAGTTGGGATTTTTAATGGAAAAATAATTGAATTTATTGATTGCTTTATTACATTATATCTTTATACCCATGAATCTACATTTCTCCTTTTATTCAGTTCTATTATAATCATTCAATAAAAATTTACTTTTACATAAAGTAATGCACATCTTTTATTAGATTTATTCTTAGGTCCCTTATGCTTTTGTTGCCACTTCCAATTACATTTTGTTGGTGACTCATGGGGATTTCATTTGTGACCCTAATATTTAACAACATTACTAAATTTCCTTTATAATATTCTTTCCTTCCGTCCTTCCTTCCTCCCTTCCTTCCTTCCTTCTTTCTTTTCTTCTTGTCTCCTCTCTTCTCTTCTCTTCCCTTTCTATTTCTCTCTTTCTCTCTCTCTCTCTTTCTCACTCTACCTCTCTCATTTAACCCCTGGGGTTTGTTATTTTCTTCTTAGCTATGCATTTTAGACAATTTTTAAAAACATATTTTATCAACATATATGTGTTATTTTATTGTAGAATTTTCAGGATATCTACTTTTACCATGAGGTTAGAAACAAAATTAAGACATTTTTAGGTATGTGACTTCTCAAAAGAACAAAAACAACAGCAACAAAAAGCCTGAAAAAAATGCAATCATTTTTCCCAATCTGTTAATATTATGTACTTGACACATCTCTGATTATTAAAATGTAAGTAAAAACCTATTTAATTTGATAACCTGAGGGAAAGGTAAAAGCTAGCATTGATTTTTCTTTTTTTTTTTTAAATTTTTTTTTTTTTCAACGTTTTTTTTTTTTTTTTATTTATTTTTGGGACAGAGAGAGACAGAGCATGAACAGGGGAGGGGCAGAGAGAGAGGGAGACACAGAATCAGAAACAGGCTCCAGGCTCCGAGCCATCAGCCCAGAGCCCGACGCGGGGCTCGAACTCACGGACCGCGAGATCGTGACCTGGCTGAAGTCGGACGCTTAACCGACTGCGCCACCCAGGAGCCCCGCATTGATTTTTCTTAATGTCTAAGTTATTCCAACCATGACTTCTTCTCAAAAATCTCCTGATAATTCAACTTTTAATTTTCCTCTTCTGTGCATTTGTCATAAAATACAATACTCTTTTTAAAAAGCCATCTTATATTTGGAATATTTCTGATTAGATAACACTACCCAAAGCCCCAAATCAGAGTTATAGCAAATACACTGCTAGCTGAAAGGCTAATTCTTGGTAAGAACAAAGTTACTTAGTATTGTATTACTTTAAAAAATTACATTTATTACTGACCATCAAGATAAAACTGACAACTATAATAAAGGGCTAATATAAGAGATGTACTGAGGATGGCACTCATATCTCTATCTGTATGTGTAATTCAATTCTAAAAATTGAATTGTAACCTTACACTAGCCTTTTCAAAAGCAGAAAATCATACATAAAACCTGACAATGTCCCTAAATCATAACATATTTTTATAGTGGTTTGAAAGTTAACCAAGTACTTTTACTTCAATGATCTCATTTGACTTGATTCTCTGATTATCTTTGCGACGCAGACAAATGGAGACATTATTATCACTTGTAAAATGAGAGATCTGAACTTCAGAAATGTGGATTAAATCCACAGACCCTCTTATTTCTGTAAGAGAGAAAAATGATCTTGAAGTCACTGTCTGCCTTATATACAAAATAACAGACTACTCAAGGATGGCTTTCTGGCACATTCTGCAGGAGTTGGTCTAATGAAAAGATCATAACACAGTAACTCTAAGAATGCATGTTCTTTTTTTTAGCATAACTCTACAGCTAATCAATATGGTAAATGTACTATTACACAATTGGTTTTCATTGAGTAGGCAAATCCTGGTTGAGAAATCATGTTGAAAGGTAGAATATTTTCTGTTATAATCAGGGTTAAATGTAATAACTAATATAATTGCATTTTTGGACTACTGTTGCTTTTGTTATGGATTTTATTAAATATTTTTTCCACTAAGAATAATGGACACTTTAGTAATTTTATTTTATTATCATTATTTTTTAAAGTAGGCTCCACATGGGCTTGATATCACAACCCTGAGAATAAGTCTGAGAGTCAAATTGCTTAACCAACTGAGCCACCCAGGTGCCCCTGTGGTTATTTTAGATATAAGAAGCAACACTTACCAGTTTTATTTTTTAATTTTTTCCTTCCTTCCATCTTTGGCTCCTCTCTTTCTTATTTTTATTTAAAAAAAAAAAAAATCAAACCAGATGGCAATAAGTAAAAGGACTAAAATTAAAATATAAGAATATTCTAATGTTGGTATTAAATTACTTGAAAAAATTCAGAGATTTGAAAAACTTATGTAATATATTGTTTACATTTTTATCTAAAATCATTAAAAGTTTCCACAAAGAAAAGGAAATGCCAGTGACTATATGATAATAAATAAAAAGTTTTTATTTTAAATAGCACTAACAGTTTCCTAGCCTTTCTCCTATATGCATTTATTTCTCCATTCTGCTCTCAGTAAAGTATAATATTTTCCATCACTAAATCCATTTCCCATTGTGGGGACCTAAGCAGCTCTGTTAATAAGGTGAACACGATGATATCATAATCCCTATGTCTCATACATCATTGTATATTAAGCCATAGCTTACAGTCATCCAAAATCGTGAATTAAATATCTGAAATCCAATTGATAAGTCAACCATGGGAAACAAAATAACTTTATCTTGTAGTGTTTGATGAGAATACGTAATGAAATACAGCCTGAAAACAGATTACAGAAAATATTTCTTTTTTTTCCCCTTTGTGCGTGCGTGGGGGTAAGGGCAGCGGGGAGTGGGGTGGCGGAGAGATAGAGACAGAGAAAGAGAGAGAGAGAAAATCCCAAGCAGGTTCCATGCCTAGTACTGAGCCCAACACGGGGACTCCACCTCATGATCTTGAGATCATGACCTGAGCTGAAGTCAAGATTCAGATGCTCAACTGACTGAGCCCCCCTGGTGCCCCAATAATCTTATTTTTATTGACATGAAAACATAAATAATAAGCTGCCTACCATATTGGTAAAATGTATATAGATTTTTATTTATATTAATTATAAAGACACATTTGTATGTGTATCAAATATGTGTATGAGCACATAAATGAAAAATATGTTAAATCAGTAGTAGTCGGATTTCACTTTATATATTTTTAAAAGTGAAATATTTAGTGGGAATATAATTTGGTAAAACTCAAGCTGTGAATAGGAACGCAAATACCTATTATATTATCTAACTATTTCACTTTTAGATAATTATACAAGATAAATAAAAGGGTATACATATAAGTACATGTACATGAATATTCCCAGCAGCTTTATTTATAATAGTCTCATACTGGAAATAACCCAAATTCAACCAATGAATGAATAAATATACTGTAGTACATCCACACAGTAGAATACTACTCATCAATAAAAATAATTGAACTATTAATATAGACAATCGACAAGGATGAATTTCAAATTAATTATGCCAAGTGGAAGAAGCAGAGGAAAAGAAAAGTAGGTACTGTATGATACTAAGAATATAAATTTTAAAAATTGCAGGGGCACCAGGGTGGCTCAGTCCATTGTGTCTGACTTTGGCTCTTGTCATAATCTCACGGTTCACGAGTTCAAGCCCCAAATCAGGCTCCCTTCTGTCACTGCAGAGCCTGCTTTGGATCCTCTACTGCCGCCCCCCTTCCCCGCCCCTTTCTCATTCATGCGCTCTCATTCTTTCTCTCTCTCTCTCAAAAACAAATAAAACATGTTCTAAAATTGCAAACTAATCTAAAGTGACAGCAGATCAGTTGTTGCTGGTGTTGATGCTAGAGGTGGAGTAGAGGGCTGAGAACAGACACAAGGAAGACATGAGGGAGAGTTTCCAAAGGTCATGAGAAAAACACTATGGATGATGGATATATTCATTATTTGGATGTAGGTGATGGTTTCAATGTATTATACTTACATGAAAATTTATTGAGGTGTATATTCTAATATACAAATTATACATCAACATTTCAATAAAGTTATTAAAAAAATATTGAACCAGTCCTAAATGCCAACTTTTTCCATCTGCTTCTCAGAATTAATCCAAAAGCATTTATTCAAGAAAGACAGAACTTTATACAACTGGTAGTTGTGTACTCTTTTGTAGTCTCTTAAATTTTTCTGTTAAAATCTCTCTCAGTTATCTCACAGGTGTTTAAGGGGAAATCTGGTCAGCTACCCTACAAAACCCCAGTGGCTTTCCTTGACTATTTTTGCTTCACTTCACAAGGACAGCTGACCCTGCTGGGTGCCATGCATGCTGTTCTTGCATGGTTCTGGGTCACCAGGTAAGAGAACTCCCTTTCCCTATCGACACATATGATACTGGCTATCTTAGGGAGAATTTGACTACAGGAAGGAAAAAACATTTCAACAGTTTCAAGCAGCAAATAATTTACTATCAAGGGATTAGATATTAGCGACATTATTAGAAGAACTAGATGGGTGGATTCTAGACTAACCCTATGCAGGAAGGTAGGAATCAGGAAACTATCCCCGGCACTGGAACTCTTGATTTCAATTACATGATGTCTAGGTATGAGCCATAGATCAGATAAACATTGTGCCACTGCAAAGACTTTCAACATCGGCAAAGCCAGTGACTGTACACTGGAAGGCTGTTGTAAAAATGCCTAATATCTTCATGCCTGCAAATGAGCAGGGGGATTAAAAAAAAAAGAAAAAAGAAAAAAAGGACAGCAAGATGGTCCTTGCCTCTTTCTGCCTTATGGAATTGTTTATATTTACACCTGACTCACTTGAATATCTCTAGATATTTCCCAGACTCTGGGAAATATAAACTAACCTGTGTAGTATAGGAAACTATATCACAGTGGAAAGATTGTGGATGTGGATGCTGATTCCTCTACCTTCATTCACCATGTCCACTAAATTATCCATTTCTGCCAGCTATCAGTTAGAGTCTTGGTTTTACCTAAATGGGAGGTGTGCTATTAGGAATTGTTGAATTGTAGAAGTTGCACTAGGGGGAAAGATACTTATCTTCCACTTTGTTATTAATATTTTTTCCACAAGAATACCAAAGCAGTACTACTTGTGATGGTATGCCTTATGGGATTTCTTTTTTTTTTGTCTTACAGGATTTTTAATGAAGCAGTACTATTAAAATAATTTTACTTATATTTTACCCCCTTAATCCACAATATAAATATGAGTCTAAGGAGAGATGGATATAGAACTTAGAGAAATCCTTTTTAAAAAATTTTTTAAATGTTTATTTATTTTTGCAAGAGAGAGAGAGAGACAGAGCACAAGCAGGGGAGGGTCAGAGAGAGCAGGAGACACAGAATTTGAAGCAAGTTCCAGGCTCCCAGCTGTCGGCACAGAGCCCAACGCGGGGCTCAAACTCAAGAACTGAGAGATCACAACCTGAGCCGAGGTTGGGTGCTTAACCAACTGAGCCACCCAGGCACCCCTGGAACTTAGAGAAATCTTAATGAGAAACTCCATCTTGTACTCTGACTTTTCCCTCAACAATTCAGGTTTTATCAGTGACTCATATTTCTCTCTTTAGCATATTTATCACATTTAACTCTCGGTTATGCTAGAATGAATTGTCATCTTTCATAGAAATCAATCTTAAAGAGTTTGGCAGACCATGTGTCCTAAAATGATACAACTCCCATTCCATGTGCTCTTTTGCAATGTTACCTTAATGTTCTCTAATCAAGAGATGAAGTCTATTTCATCTTTTGAATGAATCACCTTGTGACTACTAGGACCAACAGAATTAAAAGGAAGTAGCATTCTGGAACTTTTATGAACAAGCATTTAAAATGCTTGGTAGTGTCCACCTTTGTGCTCTGGAGTTAGCATGTAAGAAATTGTGAGACCATTATGCTGTGTGAAAGCCCAAGGTAGCCACATAGGGAGGCCATGTGGGAAAAAAAGAAAGAGATGTCTGACCAGCCCTGGACTGTTCTAGTCATTCCAATTGAGTAAAAAACAGATGAGTAATGATATCACCTTGAATATTTCAGCCTTCTATGTCAGCCCAGTGTCAATCCATATGGAACAGAGAGAAAAGCTGTCCACAGTGTAGGTGCCTGACATCATGCTTTTGATTGCCAGGCATCCATTTCAAGGACATCCACCTTGAATAAAAATACTGCCCGCTGTGTGATACAGCTACTAGCAAAATATCCAGATAAGAAATTAGGCTGCCTCCACCCTTGAAGTACCCCCTTAGAAAGCCTTAGAAAATCTAGATAGCTGCTTGAGTGGCCCTGCTTCCTTCCTTCCCATGCCCTAATTCCTACTCTTCCACTTTAAATTAGCCAATAAAGACTGAGCTTGTAGGGCACCTGGGTGGCTCAGTTGGTTAAGCATTCAACTCTTGATTTCTGCTCAGGTCATGGCCTCACAGTGTTCTTGGATTCAAACCCTGAGTCAGGGCTGTCCGTGCAGAGCCTGCTTTGTATCCTCTCACTCTCTCTCTCTCTCACTCTCTCTCTCTCTCTCTCTCTCTCTCTCTCTCTGCCCTTTCCCTGCTTGTTCTCTTGTTCTGTCTCTCTCTCTCTAAGTAAATAAATAAACATTTAAAAAAATAAATAAAAAATAAAAACAGGATTACATTTCAGGTATTTTTTACCTTTAGATTAAAATGTATTTTAAAAATATTACATTATGAATTACGATATTTTAAGCATGTTTTTAACGCTCTGACATATTACTGGAACTCTGATATTTCTTATCTGAACATTTTACTGTTCTAATTTTTTGATTTTCTAAGGATACTGTCAAATTCTATAATTAGGAATAAAATGTGGTTTGCAACTTCTATTACTGCCATTACATAAAGTTAAGAAAATAGGCTATATTTCACTTCAGTTGTATCTTAAGATGAATACAATTAGCTGTTTATAAGTTAAGTACTCTCCAGTTGCCTGAAGAAATGGAGAGGGTGAAGTACTTGATCAAAATTAGGCTTCCTTGCAACTAGCAATTCTAAGCAAATGAAAAGGTATGGTTACGTATTTAAAATACATTTTAAAATCATTTACAACCGTTGGTGGAAATTCACTAAGTGTGTGGAAATCTAATGAATTCTAGGAGCAAGTTTGTGTGTGTGTGTGAATTTCTATGTATGCTTCAAGATTTTAAAGCCAGTAGGAGAAGAGTGGTCAATTGTGAATAAATGTAAATACAGCCCCTCTCATTGAGGGGTCTCTTGAGTCACAGAAGTCGGCTAGGTCAGTGTAAGGACTGGAACTCTTGAGGCTGACAGCAAAGTGTAAGCTTTCACTTTTCTTAGAATCATTTACTAAGAAAGCCGCCTGAGCACAAACTGACTTGTGTTGGCAGTGAATTTCTGAGTCCTGACAAGATAGGAAAGAATATCTTCCTTTGGATTTACTCTCTTCTGTCATGTCAGGGGAAAAAAAAAAAAAAAATACTGTGTTAGCCCCAGGAATAAAGTTACCAAACAGCACTAAATTCCCCAAAGAAAGAAGCTGTTCCTGGGGGAAGTCTGTAACATTTAATTGGAGCACATTTGACAAGACTCCCTCTCATTACAGCCTCAATGCTCTGAGAGCCCTTTGAAAACATTAGTGCCCCAGGCCACTCCCTGCCCCTCCCTATAGATAAGGCTGACTAGTTTAGAATAATCTTTGAAGGACTGGGTTGACAGCTTCAGATAAAAGTGCTTCTAATTTATAGGGCAGAGCTAGGAGGGAATGAACTCTGAGGCCAGGAAAAGAAAGCAAAGGTGGAGGGAAATTAGCCAGGAATGCTGCAGAGGAATTCAACATCACACTTTTCTTATCTGAGTTTATTAAAACTTTGTCCAACTGCAGCTAGCAGAATCTAAAATAAATATGCTATTAATACAGCATTTAGAGAGCAACAATAATGGATATATGAGAAAATGTTCCTTTAGATCACAAATTCTAAGCAAATCAAGAAAGCAGCTAATGATTGTTGCTTCTTAATTATTGTCTTTCCATTCATGCTCTCTAATCTTTGCTACAATGCTGTTAGGCAAATACTCTATCCTCTGAACTCTAAGACAACTCATTTTTAGGAGGTACTTCATAATAGCTTTTTTGAAGATCTAGGAAATCTAGGATTTTATCCAAAAGATTTATATTAATTTTCCACCTTATTTAAATTTTGCAATTTTAAAGGGTTCATGCTATTGGGGAAGTGTCCTAGACCCAAGGTGAGAGATCTGTTGATGTTTTGTACTTTAAAATACACCACTTTCAATGGAGAACATCACTACCCGTTATTCTAACTCAGCAGAGTTATCCCAATCTTCTTCCCAGGCAATGAAGACTGTTCTCCATTCCATGGATTTTATGGCTGGTGTCTACTCTTTTTTTTTTTTTTTTCCCCCTAGTAGGGTAGAATCTTAAGTTTGTCTAAATTACAAGCAAAATAATAAAACAATATATGTTACTGTATACATTGCTTATTTAAATCATTTGAAATGATTTGTTAATTCAATACAGATATGAAATAGTCATGTATATATAATCAAATGGTAGTTGAAAAATTTTTTTAAAAATTTATTTAGAAGGGGTCAAAACTCCTGGACAAAGTATAAAAGAATGTATTAGGTCATTAAGTTTAAAAGAGGCAAGTTGTATGTGACCTACATATCACTGAAGATAAATGCTTAATTTAATCATAAAACATGTTTAGATTGAAACATAAAATTTAAGTAGAAATAATTAGAAACCCTGCTTCTCTAATTAAATATTAGAAGATTATTTTAATAACAAAAATAGCAAAGTTTTAAAGGGACACATTTGAAGCATTAAATTGAAACAGAATAATCATGGTCCTTTAAATAATATAAATGGTAAAATATTGAGAAATAAGCATAATGTAGGTTGAGTTTCATTTTAACTTGTTTTCTAAATCTGACTCATCTTAACTTTCAATCTACTTTTTATCCTTTTAGCACTGCAGTTTATATCATTAAAGACTTTATTCACCTATAATTCTGATAGAGTGTCTCATAAAAAACATGTACACTTACCAAGACTACACTTTCATTAAATAACCTTTAAGTTATGGAAATGAAACTGAGGTTTGATGACTTGTTTTCTCCAAAGAGACTTTTATGAAGGAACTTAAATTCACACTTATTCACATTCGTTTTCTTAAAATATAACTTACCTTGCCATGAGGAAATTTTAAGCAGTACTTGCAAAGCATCTCATTATTGACACTGTACCAGTTAGTAAGTTTCATGCTTTCTCTTTTAGTAGACATCTTTACGTATTTAACCAAAAGCAACTTTATATCCTTACCCCATATGTAGCAACAAATAAAACACATATTTAACTGATTCTACATAATGTTAATTTTTTTTTTTATTTATTACACTGATCTGCTAGTATGCTGGAAAATATTTAATAGCCAACACTCAAAGAAATTAAAAAAAAATAAAGGCCTGGTATTTTAACATTTGCCGATTTCTGTGGTGTAAATAGTTCCACAATCGTCACTTTCAAGCTACAACCTGACATCGGCAAACATGTAGTTTGTAAAAAAAAAAAAAAAAAAAAAAAAATGAGCATAATTGTGTCTGCTGATCTGATCTGAGCTGGTTTCCACACAATATCTAGAAGGTCTTTAACCAAAGACTTTTAAAACAATTCCATGTTTAACATGTCTGCTTCTACTATTGGGAATTTCTAGGGTTATTTATCATTTTATGATATTTGCAGTAATAATCTTTTAAGAAACAATAAGAAATAATTATGACATATAAACCAATCAGACTAGACAAGAGAGGTGTCAAACCAAATAACCTCAGTTTTAGGTTGCTTCTTTACTTGTATCTATGTCTCTGTATTTTAGTCCTATAATTTTTTTTCATGTTTTGATAATTTCAGATTGTATCTTGAGACCACTGAAGATACTCATATATGTCAAAAGTACCAGATAGATGTCATTATTAAGTATTTAATTAATTTTTAGCATAAAAACTTCAGTAATAACCCACTTGGTGGAATATTATATTTTTTAATGTAATAGTGAAAAACACCTGAAAATGAATATTCATCATTCTCAGTTTACTCATCTGATCCTACATTGTTACAAATATGTCACTCCAGAACCTACAGAACAACACTTATTAACCTAATTTCATTATAACCAAGGATTAATAAAAATGTAAATCCCAAATATAGGTTAGTGACATTCTTATTTTACAATAAAGACATGCTTTGTTTATATATATTTGTGTGTGTGTGTTATATAAATAATATAATATAACATAACATAATATTATATATATATAATATACACATACACAAACATACTTGAATTAAGGTCAAACTGTAAAATCACATTTCAAAATTTCACATCACATGAAACTCTTTCTCATTCATATACATTTATTTGCATATTCTAATACTTCTCTGGTTTGAAAATAGCTCATGAATTATGATTTCCTCTCACCACCTCAAACATTCAAATGCCCATAAGTTAGTCCTCATCCTAGAAATTTTTGCATAACCTTCCAGACCAGGCCATTTCGTAGAGGTCTTAAGATATTAAGACCTGATATTAAGATTTGATCTCAGTCCAAATACCTCAATATATACTCTATTGCAGTGCTAGCTGGAGCCTATTCTACTAATTGGAAGACTTAATCAATTTCCTTTACCTCAGTTCTGTTCACTGGCACCATTGTCATTGGTAAACCATGTTCAGGGCCAGCAGAGTTAAGGATCTCTGAGAAGTGGGGCCGGATAATAGACCTGGCACAAATCTCTGAGCATACACACTGAGGCTTGATTTTTTTTTTTTCCTCTTAGAAATCAAAATAAGTGAAATTCTACTGTAAAAAAAAGAATCACTCCACTGACCTTGAGAAAGCTGTCAGACATGGAAGAAACTTCTTTTCTACAAAAAAAGGAAACAACACAAAAATGACAGGTGCCAAGTATCTTCAAATAATAAAATACATTTACAAATTTTTGAAGCTTTTTCTCCTTTCAAAGTTTGCCAAGATGTGTTACTTCATTTCACTGTTTGGCAGGTGGACACCCTTCAGCAATATGTTGGTTGGTAGAAGATATTCCCTGAACTATTATTTTGGATTCAAGAAAGTCTGTCAGGAATGAAGTTTTTCTCTGGCCAATTAATGATTTAAGGAATTTCTGAGTATTACATTAAATTATTTCAGGGATACTTTGAAAATTTTTAAAAATTAAAATGGATCAAGACCCATTTAATATGAAAAATGCAAAAGTAAAAAATGATCCAAAAGAAATAAATTTAACTTAGAATGTTTTTTAAAAACAATATAGTTTTAACCTTTTGCCTGATAACTGATACATATCTATAAAATATGCTCTCATTCAATATATTCTAGATAAGCATTTATATATACAAATGAAGACACTAAATAAAAAAGGAAAACACACATATTTGTGATTGGCACTGATAACAGCAGTGCATTGATGTTTTTGCATCAAATAAAAATGTAAAAATTACAAAACATACATTGCTTATGGTCTACATACTTTACCAGGGACACCAATTTTCATTAATCTCACATTCATTGTGTCTTTAGAAATTGCTTATTATAGAAGTTTACTATAATATATCAAACTGCAAATAGATGTAAGATTATGAACATTACAAAGCACAGGAAATCTGATATGGTCTGGGATACTTTCTTGATTAGCTCAGGCTGCTATAGCAAAATATGATAAAATGGGTGGTTTATAAACAAGAGAAATTTACTTCTTAAAAAAGGATGGAAGTCTGAGATCAGGTGACCAGCATAGTGAGATTCTGGTGAGAACTCCAGGTTGCAGACTGCCTACTTCTTGTATCCTCAGACGGCAGGGAGCAGAGAGAGAAAGCAAGCTCTCTTCTGAATCTTATAAGGGCACTAATTCCATTAATTAGGGCTCTACTTTCTTGACCTCATCTAATCCTAATTTTCTCACAAAAGCCCCACTTCTTAATTTAATCACATGCTGGGGTGGGGGAGGGTTTGGAAGACACAAACATTTAGTCCCTAGGAGATAATATATATAACTTCTTTTTTTCTTAATGCTTATTTATTTATTTATGGGGGGGGGGAGAGAGCAAGAGACAGAACGTGAGTGGGGGGAAGGGCAGAGAGAGAGGAAGACACAGAATCCAAAGCAGGATCTGAACTCTGAGCTGTCAGCACAGAGCCTGATGCAGGGCCTGAATATGAACCATGAGATCATGATCTGAGCCAAAGTCAGATGCTTAACCGACTGAGCCAACCAGGTGCCCCAACATATATTACTTCTAAAGTAATTATTGCAGTTTATTCATGTGATTCCATCAACTTACAACAATCCTTAAAAATTTAGAAATTATTGCATTAAAAGATTAAATCATGGATGTGGCATTTAAGTACAGACAAAACAAGGAAATTATTTAAAAGAATAAAATAAGACTGAAATTAACATAAGAGCAAGGACTTTAGCAGTGTGGGGGATTCATGAATCCTCTGGGCTAGTTTGAAAAAAAAAATTGCAGCCAAGAATTTTTTCTGCAATTCCTTGTCTGGAATACCTGGTCAAAGGTGTAAAACAACTTGTTAGGTTCTTTTCTTCTCTTTTTTTTTAAGTTTAACATTATTACATTATTATTATTATTATTATTATTATTATTAATTTTAAGTAATCTCTATACCCAACATGGCACTTGAATTTATAACACTGACACCAAAAGTCACATGCTCTACCAACTGAGCCAGCCAGGCACCCCACTTCTTAGCTGCTTTTGTTGTTGTTGTTCCCCTCCCCACTTCTTACCTTCTTAGGCTAAGTTTTATAATCAGGTATCTTTGTCAAGATTAAAGACCTTGCAAGGGTATCAGCCATAAACAAGTAGAGAAGTTTAGGAAAAGAATAATATCAAGGATTAAATCATGTTCTTACAGAAGACATAGATGACTTATGAAATTACTAGAAATGACACTAAATACTCTTTTTATATTTTAGAGGGCTTAATTGTGTTTTAGATACATATCTCTAAAGAATATCCACTCAAAGCATTCAGGAAAAGAGGTTTTCTCACATAGATAAAGGGATTATAAGCGTTCATTTCCAAAGATCTAAAATATCAAAGAAAGAGAAGAGGCAGGATGGTAAAAATCATTATGGAAAAATCTGTTGTCATAGGAATTATAATAGATGGATGCATAGATCCAAAGATGATTTGGGAAACCTGAATGGCTCAGTCACTTAAGCATCTGATGCTTGATTTCTGCTCAGGTCATAATCTCACAAATCCTGACAGTGCACAGCCTTCTTGGGATTCTCTCCCTCCCTCCTCTCTGTCCCTCCACTGCTCACTTTCTCTCTCTCTCTCTCTCTCTCAAAATAAATAAACATTAAAAAAAAATGATGTGAGAAACAGATGATAGATAATTATATAAATAGGGTAAGATTAACATTACATTATTCCAAAGAACAGACCTAGAAAAAGGAAGCTTAGAAAAATATAATGCTGTTTCCATCTTTTACTCATAGACAAAGACAATGAATTGTTTATATTTAAAGAATTAAAAATTAAGCCTAGATAGCTATACCTTAAAGTTGTGTTATATAAAAGAGATTCTTAAATTATGTAATGATTTAGATTACATAATCTTTAAATTCTCTTTTAAATCCAAAAATATTGCCATTTGCAGTAAAGTTGCTGCATCAGGAGACATCCTATGTTATTTACTCAGCATTTAAACAGCTGAGACAAAAGGCTTCTCAAGAGGTTCATATTATTAAACATAGTGAACAGCAAACCAGGATCTCAAATGAGTTAAACAAATTCAAATTTTACAAGTCAATGGTATACAGCACCAAGAGTAAACCATAATGTAAACTATGGTCTTTGGGTGATAATGATGTGCCATTACAGGTTTATCAGTTGTAACTCATGTACCACCCTGGTGGAAAATACTGATAGAGGGGGTGATGATGCATATGTGGAGGAAGAAAGTTGATGGGGCATCTCTGTACCTTCCCCTCAATTTTGCTGTGAACCTAAAACTGCTCTAAACTATAGTCTTAAAAAAATCAACAGTTGAAAGAATAATTTTATTTTCAGTAAGCAGTGTATTGATACAAATGAAATAAAATCTTCACATTATCTTTGAATTTTTAGCTAAAATAATATTCAGAAATTTTTATTCAAATAACATGTGAACTAAATCTTGAGAGTGCAATCACTGATCTCCTTTTGTCTTTTTTCTGAATGCTAGTAACCACTTAATTACTTCTTAGCTTGGAATTTTGTGTTCTTAGCTTGGGATTTTGTGTTTTATGGCTTTTTAGCTGAATATACATTATGGATAATCTTTAGTATTTTTAAAATTAGTGTCAGTTTTTGGTTGATTAATATGAAAACAATAGATTTTGCTCATGCATTTTCTTGTCACCTCTAAAATATTCATCCTAACTGAAGACCTCATTTAAGACTTTATCTATCACACTATCAACAAAAACAAGTTAGGGGCGCCTGGGTGGCTTGGTCAGTTATGCATCCGACTTCAGCCCAGGTCATGATCTCATGGTCCATGAGTTCAAGCCCCGTGTCGGGCTCTGTGCTGACAGCTCAGAGCCTGGAGCCTGTTTCAGATTCTGTGTCTCCCTCTCTCTTGCCCCTCCCCTGTTCATGCTCTGTCTCTCTCTGTCTCAAAAATAAATAAACGTTAAAAAAAAATAAAAAAAAAAAAAAAAAACAAGTTAGCTAGGACTTAAGATGGCAGAGCAGCATAGAGACACTGAGCTTGTCTCCTCCCTGAAATCCAGTTAGATCAGCACCAAAGCATTTTGAACACCTAGGAAATTGATCTGAGGATTAACACAACAATCTGCATAACTTGTGTCTCAGAACTCAGCAGATATATGTGCACAATCCCCAGACAGCCTCCCCCAGACCTCCCCCAGAGAGTCGGTGCAGGTCCAAGCTACAGGGGTCTCTCGTGTGGGGTTCTGAAACACAACCCCCGCTGGAGGAAGGTGAACCCGGCAGGCAGACAGCTTGGACACAGGCAGGGTAGAGGCGAGGAGTGGAAATGGGCTGGGGACAAAAGGAGGGGTACTTGATCACAGGTCTGTGAGAGCACAGAGTTCCTGTGCCAGAGACTGGAGAGCTGGGTGAAGCCATTCCCACCTCTCTCGCCCACACACGTGCAGACAGGCACACTGATCCACACCAGTAAGCTAAGCAGTGCCACTAGTGGATAATAGAGCCATTACACTAAGCCCCACCCAACCACACCTTTCAAGCACATCACCCAGAAGCCCAGCCAGCACAAGTCACTCCATCTGCTTAGTGTACGAACTGCAGAGTGCTTCATAATTTCAGTTCTAGGGGAAACTGGATATAACTTCTATTTGCTGGTTCATTTATTTGTTCATTTCCTTTGCTTCTGTTTTTGCTTAAATTGCCTTATTTTTTCTTTTTCTCTTTTCTTCCTCTTTCTTGGATACAGAAAGAAAAAAATATTTTTGTTTCTTTTTTCACTTTTTTATTTTTAAAATTTTTTATTCTATTTCATCTTCTTTTCTTTTATTCTATAAACATTTATTATATAAATGTTATTTTTAAAGTTTTTCTTACCTGTTTTTTTTCTTTCCCTTTTTTCTCTATTCTACCAGGTTCTTTCAACAAGCAGACCAAACACACCTAGGACCTAGCTTCCTTTATTTGATTTTTTGTTTTGTGTTCAGATTTTTAATTTTAATTTTAATTAATTTTTTTCTTCCTCCAAAGTGACAAAATGAAGGAATTCACCCCCAAGAAAGAACAGGAAGAAATGACAGCCACAGACTTAATACAGATATAAGCAAGATGTCTGAACTAGAATTTAGAACCACGATAATAAGAATACTAGCTGGGGTTGAAAAAAGCATTGATAACACCAGAGAATCCCTTTCTATGGAGATAAAGGACATAAAATCTAGTCAGGCCAAAATTAAAAATGCTATAACCAAGATGCAATCTTGAATGAATGCCATCTTGAATGGCTGCTATGATGGCAAGAATGGATGAAGTAGGGCAGTGAATCAGTGGTATAGAAGATAAAATTACAGAGAATAATGAAGCAGAAAAAAAAAAAAGAGGGAAACAACGGCAAAAGTTCACAATATAAGACTTAGAGAACTCAGTGACTTATTAAAAAGGCATAACACCCAAATAGAAGTCCTAGAATATGAAGAGAGAGAAAAAGGGATAGAAGGTTTATGTGAGCAAATTATAGTGGAAAACATTCCTTTTCTGGGGAAGGACACAGACATCAAAATCCAAGAAGCACAGAAAATTCCCATTAGGTTTATCTAAAACTGGCCATCACCAAGGCATATCACAGTCAAAATTATAAAATACACAGAAAAGGAAGAATTATGAAAGCAGCAGGGGGGGAAACAAATAAATCCTTATCCTATAAGGGAAGATAGATAAGGTTTGCAGTAGACCTATCCACAGAGACTTGGCAGGCCAGAATGGAGTGGCAGGATATATTCAACATGCTGTATTGGAAAAATATGCATCCAAGTTTCTTTACCCAGAAAGACTGTCATTCAAAATAGAAGGAGACAAAAAAGAGCTTCTCAGACTAACAAAAACTAAAGGATTCCATGACCTCTAAACTAGCCCTGCCAAAAATTTTAAGGGAGATACTTCGAGTGGAGAAAAGATAAAACAAAACAAAAAAGACCAAAAGCAACAAAGACTAGAAAAGACCAGGGAACAGCACCAGAAAAACCAACTCTGCAGGCAACACAATGGCACTAAATTAACATCTTTCAGTACTCTAAATGTCAATGGACTAAATCTTCCAATCAAAGACACAGGGTATCAGAATGGATAAGAAAACAAGACCCATCTATATGCTGCTTGTAAGAGACTCATTTTAGACCTAAAGATACCTGCAGATTGAAAGTAAGAGCATGGAGAACCATCTATCATGCTAATGGTCATAAAAAGAAAGCTAGAGTAGCCATACTTATATCAGACAAACTAGAGTTTAAAATAAAGACTGTAACAAGAGATGAAGAAGGGCACTATACCATAATTAAGGGGTATATCCACTATGAAGGTCTAAAATTTGTAAATATTTATGGCCCCAACATAGAACAACCCAAATATATAAATCAATTAATCACAAACATAAAGAAACTCATTGACAATAATATCATAATAGTAGTACTCTTATAACAATGGACAGATCATGTAAGCAGAAAATCAACAAGGAAACAATGGCTTTCAATGTCACACTGGACCAGATGGACTTAACAGATATATTCAGAACATTCCATCCTAAATCAGCAGAATACACCTTCTTCTGGAGTATACATGGAACATTCACCAGACTAGATCATATACTGGGTCACAATTCAGCCCTTAAAAAGCACAAAAATATTGAGATCATACCTTGCATATTTTCACACCACAATGCTATGAAACTCAAATCAACCACAAGAAAACAGAGAGACCATGAATACTCGGAGATTAAATAACATTCCAATAAAGAATGAATGGGTTAACCAAGAAATTAAAGAGGAAATTTAACATACATGGAAGCCAATGAAAATGAAAACATACTAGCCCAAAACCTCTGGGATGCTACAAAGGTGGTCATAAGAGGAAAGTATTTAGCAATTCAGCCCTTCCTAAAGAAAACAAAGGTCTCAAATACACAACCTAACCTTACACCTAAAAGAGCTGGAGAAAGAAAAGCAAATAAAGCCAAAAACCAGCAGAAAGGAAATAATAAAGATTACATCACAAATCAATGATACTGAAATAAAGGAAACAAACTAACAAACCAAAAACAAACAAGCAAAAAACAGAACAGATCAATGAAATCAAGAGCTGGTTCTTTGAAAGAATTAACAGAAATTCATAAACCCCTATCCAGACTTATCAAAAAGAAAAGGAAAGGACCCAAATAAGTAAAATCACAAATGGAAGAGGCAAGATCATAACCAACACTACAGAAATACAAACAATAGAATAGTATGAGCAATTACACACCAACAAATTGGGCAATCTGGAAGAAATGGATAAATTCCTAGAAACATATAAACTACCAAAACTGAAACAGAAAGACATAGAAAATTTGAACAGACCCATAACCAGTAAAGAAATTGAATCAGTAAACAAAAATCTTCCAACAAACAAGAATCCAGGGCTGGATGGCTTTCCAGGGAATTCTACCAAACATTTAAACAAGAGTTAACACCTATTCTTTTTAAGATGTCCCAAAAAATAGAAATAGAAGGGAATCTTCTAAACTCATTCTATGAGGTCAGCGTTATCTTTATTCTAAAGCCAAAGACCCCACTCAAAAGGAGAACCACAGACCAATTTCCCTGATGAACATGAATGTTAAAATTCTCAAGAATATGCTAGCAAACTGGATCCAACAATACTTTAAAAGAATTATTCACCAGGATCAAGTGGGATTTATTCCTGGGATGCAGGGCTGGTTCAATATATGCAAATCAATGTGATACATCACATTAATAAAGGATAAGAACCACATGAAACTCTCAGATTCAGAAAAAGGATTTGAAAAAATATAGCACCCTTTGTTGATAAAAACCCTCAAAAAGTAGAGATAGAAGGATCATACCTCAAGATCGTAAAGGCTGTATACCCACAGCTAATATCTTTCCCGCTAAGTCAGGAACACGACAAGGATGTCCATTCTCACCACTGTTATTCAACATAGTGTTGGAAGTCTTAGCCTCGGCAATCAGACACCAAAATAAAAGGCATCCAAACTGGCAAGTAGGAAGTCAAACTTTCACTCTTCACAGACGACATGATTCTCCATGTGGAAAACCCAAAAAACTCCACAAAAAAACGTGCTAAAACTGATACATGAATTCAGCTAAGTCACAGTATATAAAATGAATATACAGGAAGGAATCAGTTGCATTTCTATACACAAAAATGAAACATCAGAAAGATAAATCAAGGAATCAATCCCATTTACAATTACACCAAAACCCATAAAATGCCTAGGAATAAACCTAACTAAAGCAGTGAAAAATCTATACACTGAAAACTATAGAAAGCTTAGGAAAGAAACTGAAGAAGACACACACACACACAAAATGGAAAGATATCCAATGCTCATGGATTGGAAGAAAAAATATTGTTAAAATGTCGATACTACCCAAAGCAATCTACATATTCAATTCAATCCCTATCGAAATAACACAAGCATTATTTACAAAGTTAGAAAAAACAATCCTAAATGTTTTAAGGAACCAGAAAAGACCCTGAATAGCCAAAGCAATCCTAAAAAAGAAAACCAAATTTGGAGGTATCACAATTCCGGACATCAAGCTGCATTTCAAAGCTGAAATCATCAAGACAGTATTGTACTGGCACAAAAATAGACTCATAGATCAAAGAAACAGAATCCAGAATCCAGAAGTGGACCCACAAATGTATGACCAACTAATCTTTGACAAACCAGGAAAGAATATCCAATGGAAAAAAGGACAGTCTCTTCAGCAAATGGTGTTGATAAAGCTGGACAACAACATGCAGAAGAATGAACCTGGACCACTTTCTTACACCATCCACAAAAATAAACTCAAAATAGATGAAACACCTAAACATAAGACAGAAGTCATCAAAATCCTAAAGAAAACAGGCAATGACCTCTTTGACCTCAGCCACAGCAACTTCTTATTTGACACATCTGGAGGCAAGGGAAACAAAAGCAAAAATTAACAATTGTGACCTCATCAAGATAAAAAGCTTCTGCACACCAAAGAAAAATCAGCAAAAGAAAAAGGAAACTGTCTGAATGGGAGAAGATATTTGCGAATGGCATATCAGAAAAAGGGTCAGTATCCAAAATCTATAAAGAACTTATCAAATTCAACGCCCAAAAACAAATAATTCAGTGACGGAATAGGCAGAAGACATGAATAGGCATCTTTTCCAAAGAAGAGATCCAGATGACTAACAAACATGAAAAAATATTCAACATCACTCATCATCAGGGAAATACAAATCAAACTAAAATGAGATACC
The DNA here is from genome assembly GCF_028749965.1 of Puma concolor. Lineage (NCBI taxonomy): Eukaryota > Metazoa > Chordata > Mammalia > Carnivora > Felidae > Puma > Puma concolor. The sequence goes on from NC_141667.1 coordinate 180,482,538, forward strand.
ACCTCACACCTGTCAGGATGGCCAAAACTAACAATTCAGGAAACAACAGATGTTGGCAAGGATGCAGAGAAAGAGGAACTCTTTTGCACTGCTTTTGGAAATGCAAACTGGTGCAGACACTCTGGAAAACAGTATGGAGGTTCCTCAAAAAATTTAAAATAGAATTACCCTATGACCCAGCTATTGCACCATTAGGTATTTATCCAAAGGATAGAGGAGTGCTGTTCTGAAGGGGCATATGCACCCCAATGTTTATTGCAGCGCTATTGACAATAGCCAAAGTATGGAAAGAGCTCAATGTCCATCGACTGATGAATGGATAAAGAAGATGTGGTATAAATGTTCCACTGATATTACTCAGCAAAGAAAAAGAATGAAGTCTTGCCATTTGCAACAATGTGGATGGAACTGGAGGGTATTATGCTAGGCAAAATAAGTCAGTTAAAGAAAGAAAAATATGATTTCACTCATATGTGAAATTTAAGAAACAAAACAGATGAACATAAGGAAGGGAAGCAAAATAAAACAGAGAAGGGGACAAACCATAAGAGACTCTTAAATACAGAGAACAAACTGAGGGTTGATGGTGGGGTTTGGGGTGGGGGAATGAACTAAATGGGTGAGGGGCATTAAAGAGGACACTTGTTGGGATGAGCACTGGGTGTTATATGTATGTGAAATCAATATTACACTATATGTTAACTAACTTGGATTTAAATTTAAAAAAATAAAAATTAAAATAAATTTATTTATTTAAAAAAGAACAAGTTATATAATAAAGCGTGGCTTATTTTTTCTTTTCTACATTATTTATTTGGTCTCTATGTTCTGCAAGTGTTTGATTATCATTAGATAGTTAGACAGTTGAAACTCATACAAAAATTATAATGTTGGCTTCAAGACTAAAAAGTTTGAACTTCTACAATGATCCTTTAGAGCAGTGGACTGCATAAGCCAATTCTGACCAAGACCATCAGTTTAGGTTAGGCCTATGACCACTTTCCATGTTACACTGGCAGAGTTGAGTAGTAACAAAAGAAACTGTATGATCCACAAGGCTCATATATTCATATACATATATATGAAAACTAGTCTGCTGGCACTGCTTTAGAAACAAGCTGTCAGAGAAGCCTGAGACAATGGTGTCTGCCTTGGCTATTCTAGCAGCCTGATGGATGGACCAGAATTGACCTAGCCACCTCACTGATCAATCAAGAATAACCACCAAATCAGTATTAGGTCCATCGTATACAGGTCTACATGCTGGTTTATTGGTAAAAACGGGGGATCCTTGAATATCTTAGAAATTGGGTCTTGTAGAAACTCCCAGCTAATCTGATTGGATTTTTTTTTTTTTTTTTTAAGGATTTCATCGAATTATAAAAACTGAATTCACTATTTTGAGATACTGGCTCTAAGAGGCACAACTTACTCTTCTCCTTACTCTTCACAGGCACTATCAATGTATGAAATCCAATAGATAGTATCTAAATTGTAACAAACCTGCACTTTATTTCATCATTCTATCAGAGAGTTCAATCAGGGAGGCAGAACACTATGAGTTTTATGGAATAGTAACAGGAAAAAGTTTTTTTTTTTTTTTTTCTTTTTTCATTGAAATTGAGCTTATGCAATAGAGGAAAACTCAACGGGGATGTAAAGTTCTGAAAAGGATTTGAGGAAAGCTTTTATCAGCATGGAGCTTACAAGAGGCAATAGCTGCTAGAATGGAAATGTGAAGAAAGCTATTGAAGTTTATGGATTCTGTTGCCCCTCTGTTGCTCCTCCCTGTGATTTTGCTGCAAAATACCCGGTGGTAGGCCTGAATCATTGTTGGTCAGCAAAAGCAGCAGTTAGGAATTAGAACATGTGTTAAAGCAAAAAGCCAAGAATAAACTGGAGTTGGCAGGCCACTGTGCACTTATCCCTAACAGATTAACTAACAACAGTCAGTAGAGCTTCCGGACTGCAGCTTTATTAGGCAGATTTCTCTCCTGACAAACCTAATCTGGTATCACACACAGAAGAGAATGATGGGAAACACAACTCCCATATACCTAAACTGAATTTAGGTCTTAAACCACTGCCCTGTGTTGGAAAGAATTATACAATTTAAAAATATTTGTGATTATGCGTTTTTTTGTGTGTATGGCTGTGTGTGTAATCACTCAATCAAGTACCCATTTCAGGCCAATTTAGGGAACTATTTGGAACTAGGGGCTACTAGTAATAGTTTATAATATAGTAATATTACTATTGGTAATAGTTTTAGAACACTGTATTAACTGAGAAGATACATAATACATACATGTTAAATGTTTAAATACCTTAATTGATGACAAATTATATATAATACCAAAATTCTGATTGCATGTTCTCAAAGATTTTGGAAAAAAACAATTTTAATGTGACATAATCAGCTTTAGAGAAGGGATAAAATATAATCAATCCTTAGTAATAGTAACAATATTTCCATGCCATAGTAAAACTTTCTTAAACAGTTTAGGTCCTTATTAAAACATTCATTTCTCTTCTCTCCAGTAAATGACACAGTAGCTCTTTTCCTACTCGATACTTGTGTTGTAGATTATTGTGTTTCTTTTTCTGAAAGTTTGTTTTTATTTATTTTGAGACAGAGTGAGCACAAGCAGGGGAAGGGCAGTGAAAGAGGGAGAGAGAGAGAATCCCAAGCAGACTCTGCACTGTCAGCACAAAGCCTGACGTGGGGCTGGAACTCATGAACTACAAGATCATGACCTGAGCCAAAATCAAGAATCAGGCACTTAACCGAATGAGCCACCCAGATGCCCCAATTATTGTGTTTCTTAATTTGAAAATAAAGATAATTGAGATAAAGAGAAAATTCTAGGCTCTGTGGTTTATGTTTATAAGTTCAATAAAATTATGATGATGCAAACATGGGAAATATTCTGGCACAACTGGGCAGACCTCATCTCTTTTTTTTTTTTTTTTTAATTAATGTTTATTTTTGAGATGGGGGGGGGAGAGAGACAGAGAGAGAAAACTCAAGTGGTGGAGGGTCAGAGAGACAGGGGGACAGAGGATCTGACGCAGGCTCTGCACTGACAGCAGAGAGCCTGATGCGGGGCTCGAAGTCATGAACTGCGGGATCATGATATGAGCCGAAGTCTGACTCTTAACCAACAGAGCCACCCAGGCGTCCCCAGACCTCATCTCTTAATAAAGGCTACTATGCATTTAAGTGAAGGAATACCAGGAAGGCAGAAGATTCGTATTACTAATACAATTCCTCATTGTATCTGTTGACTGGTATACAAAACTAGCTATTGTCATTAAGCCAAATATTTTATGCCCTGTTTAAATATATCCATAATAAGAACTGAAGAGTACTTAAGGTGTTAAATATAGTATTCATATCTTCCATTCATGCATTCACACGTTCATCAAATATGCAAATGTGGGGACGCCTGGGTGGCTCAGTTGGTTGAGGGTCCAACTTCAGCTCAGGTCATGATCTTATGGTTCGTGGGTTCGAGCCCCGTGTCGGGCTCTGTGCTGACAGCTTAGAGCCTGGAGCCTGCTTTGGATTCTGTGTCTCCCTCTCTCTCTGTCCCTCCCCTGCTCATCCTCTTTCTCTCAAAGATAAATAAATGTTAAAAAAATTAAAATAACAAAATATGCAAATATGGATGGGCTAGTTTGTGAGAAGGAGGCATAGCAGAAAGGAAGAGATAGAAAAAAATAAATGAAGATAAATCAGTAAATATTTTACATTTTTTTACAGCATGCTTTACATACCAGGCCATCTGGTAAGTACATCCATATGAAAAAGTATCAATATATTAAAATAATATGACAAAGGTGGCTTTATAGAAAGCATTTCACTTTTTTCTGGGAGTCTTCATATGAGGAGTCTGGCAATAGAAAAATGATTGCATAAAGAACTCAGAGTTCTTGTAAATAGGTTTCAAATGCTGCCTGTTGCAAGTGTGCATATGAAGATTGAAGCAATGTGTAGCTATATTTTAAATGCTAGAATTATATGATAATTCTGGAATATCGCTTCTATTTCAATCCTACAAATACTTGCAAAGTAAACTTACTCAAGGACACTCAGTGAACAGATTATTTGTGGATTTCAATTTTCTCTAACTGGATGTTTTCCATTGATCTTTTCACTAGCTTTTTTTTTTTATTTTTTATGTTACAATGTTGATTAAAGGGAGTTGTGTTTGAGACACAGGATTGCTATTTTCTGTTTCTACGGAAAATATCATCTATCATTCGTATTTATTTTCTAAATGGACTGAAATGTGTGGGATGACAAGGAATCCCTCCAACTTGCTATTATATTCAGCAGCTGCGCATAAACATTCTGTTAAAGGAATCTAACTATAATCAACTATAATGTTATTTCCAAAACAGTTTTCATTATAGTCCATCTCACTTAATATGTCACCCTCATTCCTGGTACATTATAGATAGAGATGGGCTAGGCAAAATCGTATTAAAATAACAATGTGATAAAACACTAGATTAACTACAAGAACAATAATATAAAAAACATGCAAAAATAAATGCCATGCATACCATGGACTAATTTTTTTTCAAATAACTTGTTATTTGAAGAATATATGAATATAAACAATATGAATTAAAATACCATATAGCCAAAAATGATTGACTAATCTTTTTTAAAAAATTAACATTTTTATTTATTTTTGAGAGAGAGAGAGAGCAGGGGAGGGGCAGAGAGAGAGGAGGTGAGAGAATCCCAAGCAGGCTCTGCACTGTGAGCTCAGAGCCCGTGTAGGGCTTGAACTCATGAACTGTAAGATCATTACCTGAGCTGAAATCAAGAGTTGGCTGCTTAACCCACTCAGCCACCCAGTTGCCCCATGAGTGACTAATCTTGACTGAAAATATATTCTTTAGAATTAAGAGTTCTTAAACTTTATAAGTGCTATTCAATGTAATCCTATGATTATTAACCAGAATTTTGTCATTATCTTTTATATGTATACTGTATTGTTCCATCAGATTCCCTATTAAAAACCAACACACTTATGCACTAGTTCTGGGAAAGTCTTTCATTCATATTTGCATTTGTATCCATCACTGAGAATTGCCTCTGGCTATAGATAAAGCTATCTCACTCAATGTCATTAAGGGGTAAATGTCAGTGATAAATGATGAATGGATTGAAAGATATAGAGACTCACACCCTGTGACTTAGTCTGAGACACACAAGAGGAGGGGCCTTCCAGCTCTAGAACTCCCGACAGCAAATATGAGAGTTGCAACCACTTTGCCTTTCAGTTTCTTCCACACAATCCTGCCTACTTTACAGATTTATCACCTGAATTCTTTCCATGATAAAACTCCTGAATAGACTCTTATGTCCAGATGTGATAGTTAATTTTATGTGTCAGCTTGGCTAGGCAGTAGCACCTCATATTCGGGCCAGGCTGCATATTGTTGTGAAGGTATTTATTGGAAATGATTAATATTTAAATCAATAGACTTAAAATAAAACAGATTACTCTCCATAATATTGATGACTCTCATCCAATCAGCTGAAGGTATTAAGAGAAAAGACAGAGTCCTGAAGTAGAACGAATTTTGTCTCTGGACAAACTTTGGACTGAAGACTGCAAGGTCAACTCTTACCAGAAGTTCCAGACTGCTGGCCTGTCTTGAAAATTTCAGACTTGGTTCTCTCCATAATTGCCTGAGTCAACTCCTTCAACATGTCTGTCTGTCTATCTGTCTGTCTGTCCCTCTGAACACTGGTTTTGGTACCAAGAGCGGTTCTACAGGAACAGATTCTTCAGGAATTTTTCTAAGGTTTTATGAATTGGTTCTAAGGTTTTTAGAATTGGTTTTCTAATCTGATTAGATTTAAAGATACTAATAACTCTTTTTCTAGTAGTAAAGAGAGCACTGAGTGTCTATAGTATGATATAGCTTAACACATGCTCAAAATACTACAATTGTATATTCCAAATTAAATAATTTGAAGAGGCAAAGTTCTAAGTGATCATCTATTGATATCTTGGAATATTTTTGGTCCAATTAACAACTCTAATGAGACTGGCATACTGCTCCTAATTGTGCTGGACAAAGTAGAGAAAGAAAAGGATGAGCTCAGGGATTCAAATTCCCAATCCAAGTGCCTTATAAATGATCTGGAAGTGTCTATGTCTGCCATGAAAGAAATCCTTATCTCCTGTGTGGCTACAGAGCTAGGACCGCTGGAAACTGAATGCAGAGTCTCATCCTCTGAGTGGTGGAATTAAAATGCAAATTGTACCCCCAACCCTGCAGAGTGTCTGCTCTTAAAGTGAAGCCACTGAATGGAAGGAATGGGATCCCAAAATTAGAATGGGACATTTGGGAAGATGCTGATGAAGCTGGAGACACTGAGCCTTTATATTGTACTAAGTCTTTTTGCCAGTAGATAGAGTTATTGCACCCCTGTCTGAGGAGATTAGCCATAGTTTGCTTAAGGAAACTGTGATGGCCTTCCATGAGACAGTTGCCTTGAAAGACACTGCTGATTCTCCTCTGTAACCACTCCTACCTTTCCTTCTGTACCTATAACTAGACACAAATACCATAGATCCTGAAAGTGAGGTACAAAATGTAACCCACGAGGAGGTGAATTACACTCCAAAAGAACTACATGATATTCCAACTTCTACAGGCAGAAATCTGGAACACATGTCTGGGGATGAATATTAAGGGTGGGGAGATAATGGCGGAAGGAATATAAAGTTGAATCAAGTCATGTATATTAATCCTGTGCCCAGTATCAGATTTTTTTGTAGATTTAATGTTGCAGTACAGAGGCTTTAAAAGGCCTCTAGCAATTTGGTAGGTTGGCTAAAACATGGACAGCACAGTGGCCAAAATGAAGTTGAACAGAATAGTATAGAATAGTGTTGGTCACTATACAGAAAGGATCCAAAGGTTGAGGGAAACTTGAATGTTAAAGTAGTGTTAGCATTTAAGACCTGGTCACCTACCCCAGGAAGATACAAAGGACATACTTTCACCATGTCTGTGAGAAATAAATTTGTGAGAAGAGTCTCAGGATTCTTGAAGAGCTCTGTGATCACTCTTCTCTGTAGGTTAGAAATTACAGTGGGAACTGTTGCCACTGAACTGAAAGACCTAAATGCAAGTAGAAGAGAACTAGCGGTGGCACAAAATCTCCAAAGATGTACTCACTATAATGAAAAGCTGATTCAAAGCAGTAATCAGAATAGTATAACTTTCAGAGACCTATGTCATTGGCTAGCTGATCATGCTGTTCCTAGAAGTGAAAAAGATGAGCTATATACAAAATTCTTCCTTAATCAATATAAGCACAAGAGTTCTTGGTTAAATGAACAAGTTTTACTTGAACCATAAAATAGGGCATCGTGGCCACTCAATCAATTCCCAGACTCGAGGCCACTTATACAATCGCACTGATGCAAGGTCAGGTATCTTTGAAGGACTCTGATACAGTGCCCCAAATTTCAACTGCTTATCTTTCTCCCAGCTTCCCCCATAAGGATCTATGGACTTTTACCAGAGAGACTATGCACTGGGGGAAAAGGAAATAATCAGAAGGTAGAATTGAGAATTATTGGACACTGGCTCTAAAATGATACTGATTCCAGGAGACCCAAAACTTCACTGTGGTTTAGCAGTCAGAGTATCAGCTTATGGAGATAAGCTGGTTTATGACCAACTGGGTTTGGGTTTAGATCTGTTTCACTTGGATCCAGTAGATCCCTGAACCCATCCTGTGGTTGTTTCCTGTGGTTATTTATTCTATTGTAAGTTCTAGAATTTACAATTGGAATTGACATTCTTAGCAGCTGGCAGAGTTTCCACATTGGTTCCTTGATCCATGGAGTCAGGGTTTTGTGGTGATAAAAGCTGAGTGGGAAACACTAGAACTGCCTCTACCTAGGCAAGAAATAAACCAAAGGCAAAACCACATTCCTGGAATGATAATAAAGATTAGTGACACAGTCAAGGACTTGAAAGATATAGAGGTAGTAATTGCCACTTCACCCCCTTGCAACAAATCTATTTGACCTATACAGAAAGCAGATGGATCTTGAAAAATGCCAGTGGATTATCATAAACTTAACTAAAGGACAGCTCCATTTGCAGCTACTGTACCAGTTGTAATATATGGTATATGGTTTCATTGGTTGGGCAAATTAACACATGCCCTGATACCTAGTGTACAGCTATTTATCTAGCAAATGCATTTAGTGAAGACGCCAGAAACAGTTTGCTTTCAGCTGGTGAGGCCTGCAACACACCTTTACTGTCCTATCTCCAGAGTATAAAAAGTCTCCATGTCCTATGTCATAATTTAGTATACAAGGAATTTGGTAACCTTTCCTCCTACAAGACATCACACTGGTCCATCATCAGTGAGTGAGATTATTTTGATTGAAGCTATGAACAAGAAGTAGAAACTACTCTCTAGGTTTATTGATAAGATATTTGCATTGTCAAAATACTAAAAATAAATATCAGAACAAATTCACTGAGGCCTTTTACCTCAGTGACATTTCTAGGGATCCAGCAGTATGGGGAATGTTGAAATATACATTCTAAGGTAAAGAATTACTAAGGAAAAAAAATCAAACTAATTGATGATTAAAATACACACACGCAAAACAAATAATAGAAAAACAACAGAGAGTATCAACAAAAACAAAAAAAGCTATTTGTTTGAAAAGATCAGAAAATTTTAATATCTGTTAGCAAGACTGACCATAAAAATAGGGATACATTCTAATGACTATATATCAGGAATAAAAGAAGAATATGAATAGTGACCTGACAGTTATAAAAAAAATGATTGTAAGGTGATACTATCAACAATTGTATTCCAACAGATTAGATAATGGACAAATTATGGATAAGTGGACAAATGGACAAATATGACTAGTGACCTGACCGTTACAAAAAAATGATTGTAAGGTGATACTATCAACAATTGTATTCCAACAAATTAGATAATGCAGAATAAATGGACAAATTCCTAGAAAAACACAATTTATCAAAACTGAAGAACAGCAGCATTTCCTAAACTCTGCCAAAAATAGAAGAGGAGGGAACACTTCCTAACTCATGCTATGAGAGCAAAATTACCCTGATGTCAAAGTCTGACAAAGATTTCACAAGGACAAGAAACTGTATACCCAAAACCCATTACAAATATAGATGCAAAAATTCTCAACAAAATGCAAGAAAACTGAGACCAGTAGAATGTTAAAAGAACTCCACACCACAACAAAGGAGAATTTATTCCAGGAATGCAAAGCTTGTGCAACATAGATGAAAATCTATCAATATAATAAAACATAATAATAGAAAGAAGAAAAATAGCACATGATTCCCCTCAACAAAGAAAGGAAAGAAATTTGACAAAATCCAACAAAATTTTTATCATGGTAAAAACTAACAGCAAACTAAGAGTAGGAAAAAAAAAAAAAAAAACTTCTACAACATGATAAAAAAAAATATGAAAAATCCATAGCCAATATTAGCCTCATAGTAAAATAATGAGTTTTCCTTCTCAGATCAGGACTAAGACAAGTATGTCTACTTTTGCCACTATTCAACATTGTACCAGAAGTTCTAGTCAGAGTAATTAGACAAGAAAAGAGAAATAATGGCATCCAAATTGGAAAAAGAAATAAAACTATCCCTATTTTCAGATGCTATAATTATGATATAAATATACATCCCTCAAGAATCCACAAAAACTATTAGAATAAAAACAAAACTTCAGGATATATGATCAATATATAAAATCAGTTATTTTTATATATAAGCACTGAAAAATCAAAAATGAAAGCAAGAAACAATTTAATTTGCAACAGCATTAAAAATAATGAATTTCTGGGGTGCCTGGGTGGCTCAGCGGGTGTCTAACTTCAGCTCAGCTTCATGATCTTGTAGTCTATGAGTCTGAGCCCCATGTCAGGCTCTGTGCTGACAGCTCTCAGCCTGCCTTGAATTCTGTGTTTCCCTGTCTCTGCCTCCTCCCTGCTTGTACACTGTCTCTCTCTCTCTCTCAAAAATAAACATTGAAAAAAAAGTTTAAAAAATTAAATTTCTTAGGAATAAACCAAGAAACTGTATGACTTGTATACTAAAATTATAAAACCTTGTTGAAAGATATTAGGGAATATCTAAATAAAATGCAAAGGGATCCCATGTTCATGGATTGGAAGACTTAATATTATTAAGCTATCAATACTCCTGAAATTGATAAGGAGATTCAATGCAATATCTACCAAAATTTCAATTGTCTGTGTTACAAAAGTGAACAAACTGCTCTTAAAATTCATGTGAAATTACAAGTAACCCAAGCTATACTAAATCATCTTGAAAATGCAGAACAAAGTTAGTTGACTTGCACTTCTCAATTTCAAAATGTATTGCAAAGTTATAGTAATCAAAATAGTATCATAGGGGCATAGGATGTGTGTGTGTGTGTGTATATATATATATATATACACACACACATATATATGTATATGTATATATATATTCATATATATATATGAAATAAGATTGAGGGTACAGAAGCAAACCTCTATTCCAACAGTCATTTGATGTTTTTTTTTTTTTTTAATTTTTTTTTTTTTTTTGAGAGAGAGAGAGAGAGAGAAAGAGACAGACAGACAGACAGAACATGAGCTGGGAAGGGTCAGAGAGAGAGAGAGAGAGAGAGGGAGACACAGAATCTGAAGCAAGCTCCAGGCTCTGAGCTGTGAGCACAGAGCCTGACGTGGGGCTTGAACCCACTGGCCGCAAGATCATGACCTGAGCTGAAGTCGGACGCTTAACTAACTGAGCCACCCAGGCACCCCTCATTTGATTTTTAATGAGGGTGTAGTTGGGGAAAGAACAATCTTTTCTACAAATGATGCTTAGACACCTGGAGTTCCATGTGCAAAACAGTGAAGTTGGACCTGTATCTCACAAGAAATGTAAAAATTAACTCAAAATTTATTAAATAAATTTAAATGAAAAACTATAAAACTCTTAGAAGCAGATGTGGGTTTAATATTTACGGTCTTAGATTAGGTAACAGTTTATAAATATGGAAAAACAAACAAACAACTTTTGTACTGTGAAAGACACTAGCAAGAATTTGAAAGATATATATATATATATATATATATATATATATATATACACACACACACACACACACACACACATATATATATATTTTCATTTTTCATAAAAGGACAGTTGAAAGAAATTTAGGAAAATAATATTTACAACACATTTAAGTGGTAAGGATTTTGTATTCAGAATATAAAAATATTAAAAGAATTCCTACTACTGAGGAATAAAAAGATGAATGGCCCAATTAAATAATAGACTTAAATAGACATTCTCTAAACAAGATATATAAATGGCCAGCAAAGGCATGCAAAGATGCTCATGTTTATTGAACATAAAGAAATGAAAATCAAAACCATAATGAGATACCACTCACATTCACTAGGATGACAATGATAATAATATATAATATAATATAATATAATATAATATAATATAATATAATATAATATAATATAATATATTATAATAAAAAACAACTAACAAGTGTTGGTCCGAATGCAGAAAAAATGGATCATACATTTCTCATGGAAAATAGTTTAGCAGAGCTACCAAAAATTTCTCTTATATGTATATAACCTATGATAATGAAAAGATGTGTTCATAAAAACACTAGTATATAAATATTCATAGCAATATTATCCATAATAGTAATAAAGTAGAAGAAAATCAAATGTCTATCAACTGTGAATGGATAAACAAAATACTGTATATTCATAACATGTAAATTACCTAGCTATAAGTAATGAAGTGCTGATACATACCACAACATGAATGAATTTTGAAATTATTATGCTATGTGAAAGAAACCAGACACAAAAATCCACATACTGTATGATGATTCCATTTAGATAAAAGAGATCTAGAATGGGAGCATCTATACAGAGAAAAAAAGCTGATTAGTGGTCAGTAAAGGCTGAAAGAAGGAGGCAATGGACAGTGATTGCTAAAAGAGTTCATACAGGTTTTCTCTAAAATTTTCTCTGGAAAATGCTCTGAGTTATATAATGGTGATAGTTCCCTAACTTTTGGTATACTAAAAACTAGTGAATTGTGCACTTTAAAATGGTTAAAATGGTGAATTTTACAGTATGTGAATTTTACCTCAATAAAGTAACTCTCACTTTTCTTCTTCTAATGTTTATTCATTTTTGGGAGAGAGAGAGAGAGAGAGAGAGAGAGAGAGAGAGAGAGAGAGAAACAAAGAATTCAAACCAAGCTCCAAGCTCTGAGCTGTCAACACAGAGCCCCATGTGGGGCTCAAACTCACAAATCATGAGATCATGACAGGAGCAGAAGTCAGACACTTAACCAACTGAGCCACCCAGGTGCCCTGAAACTCCCCCTCCCCTCCTCTCCCCTCCTTTACCCTTCCCTTCCCATCCCTTCCCTTCCCTCTTGCTTGCTTACTTTCTCTCTTTCTCTTTCCTTCCTCCCTCCCTCCTTTCCTTCTTTCCTTCCTCCCTCCCTCCCTCCTTTCCTTCCTTCCCTCCCTTTGAGAGAGAGAGAGAGAGAGAGAGAGAGAGAGAGAGAGAGAGAGAGGTGGGGAGGGAGGGATAGAGAGAGAGTGAGAATCCTAAGCAGGTTTTACACCTAGCACAGAGCTGGACTCAGAGCTCAGTTCCATGACTATAAGATCGTGACCTGAGCCAAAATCCAGAGTCGGACTCTCAACCATGACCTGAGCCACCCAGGCTCAACCAACTGAGCCACCTAAGTGCCCCAAAGAAACTCCCATTTCTAATAAACATTTTGTTCCACTGCCATTGTCAGTTACAAGTCCACATTCTTAACATTTCCTGCAAAGTTACTCTAATGAATCCATCCATATTGTCCAGCTGCTATTGATTTCATATATAGATTAAAAAAATATTCCCATGTGCTCCATGACCACTTTTTTGCTTAACAAAATGGTTCTGTGCTTCCCTACTTGACTTTGCACCCTTCTACTTATTGTCTACTCTATAATTATCCAAAAATTTACCCACCAGTCAGAAACAAATTCAATCAAATCATACCAATTTCTTCACAGCCTATCTTAAGCAAGATTTATTTATTTGTTTGTTTATGCTGAGAAATCAGAAATGCCATCAAGAGGCTGGTGTGTAAGTGCTTTCCTATGAAGTTCCCAGATGATGATTCTCACCTCTGTACCATTTGTTTCCTACCCCCACCTTCAGTTTAGTATAGAGTTATATTAAGATGTGTAAGAGAAATACTTCTCATTTACATTACTTGTTTTTAAAATGTATCTTTAAAAATATCATGGATCCCATACAATTAAACAAATGAATTCTGCTAGGTTAGAGAGAAGTCTCAACTTTTTAGGATTAAATGTAACATAAAACTTGTTACAAACTTGCTACATAAACCTTTCTTTTCCTGCTGGTGAGCAGATCCCACACACAGCATCTCAGTCCAGTTGTATAAATTTTCAGCTATTTGGCCATTAAAACAATTATCTCTGGGTAAGTCACTCCTGTTCTTTTCTCCTCCTCCTCCTCCTTCTCCTGTTCCTCCTCCTCCTCTTTTTCCCTCCTCCCTCCTTCCCTTTCCCCTTCCCCTTCTTCTTTTTCCTTTTCTTCCTCTTCCTCTTCTTCCCTGACGCTGCCTCCTCCTTCCTCCCTCCTCCTCCTCCTCTTTTCTCTTTCCTCATCCTCTTCTTCCTTTTTTACCTCTTCCTCCCCCCCTCCTCCTTCTCCTCCTCCTGTTCCTCCTCCTCTTCCTCCTTTTCCTTCTCTTCCCTTTCTCTTCCTCCTCCTCCTCGTTCTACTTCTTCTTTTTCTTATGGCAATAAAGAAAGTGAAGAGGAAAATGTTTTGCCAGCAGAAGGGAACCACTGAAATGTTAACCATATTTTTTTAAAAAAGGACAACGGTCTGGTGGCTTGAATGGCATTTACTCATTTGTTGGTAATGAATTGAATTTAAAGGAGTCTAAAAATGAAGTCGGTCAGCATTAGCACAAATGGAGAAAAGTCTTTTGTATTGAGCCAAGGTGATATTCTCCATTTCTGCTGAGTTAAGTTTTTGAAAGAGTGTTTGATTGTTAAGATGTTGCTGTTGCTTTATATTTATAGCTTTCTGACTTTAATCCTTTTGAAGATTTGACCTGTAAAACAGCATATAAAAATGATAGCTCATCAGTATCTAATGTGCCAAATTATTTACTCTACCAACTATCTTCCTACCTCCTAAGTCCAATCACACAAATTGAAGAAAAGAAGCTCCATTGTCCTGATTAAATCATTGATATCTCAGGATGAAGGATGTTGTGGGCTTCTCATTGGCTGAACAACTTGAAGGGAGGTCTTCTCCATTCAAGCTGAGCCTGCCTAGGTAGACTATGACTGTAGAAGTAGAAAGGGAACACTCTTTTGGTTAATGTACTAAACTTGTATCCTGTGAATATCCCAAACATGGTAACCACAATGCTATAGTATTTAAATATTGTTTTGTTAGTTTTGTTTCATCAGATGTGAGCTCTCAAGGCCAGAGATTGTCTTTTCATGTCTATTCTCCAAGAGCAGTTGTCCAGAGTAGTCAATTAATGTTTGTTGAATAAGCAAAATAAGTGTCAAGCACCATAACTCTAACCTGCCAAAAGCCAAACCCAAATTTTGTCTTTTAGTGGATGGCACAACAGACAGCTTTCCAAGGAACCTGAACATTCTCTAAACCAGCACTTCTCAAATTTTACTGTGTGCCATAAGTTACCCAGGATCTTGTTAAAATGCAAATTCTGATTCAGTCGGTCTGAGGTGGGACAAAAGATACTGCATTTTTAGCAACCTCCCAGGTCATACTGATGTTGTTGGTCTGTACACTTTGAGTACCATAGACCCTGGTCTCTGCCTCGTTTCCACAAGTTAATCTATCATTATGTCTTACTGATACTTTCTCTTCTGTCCCAGCTCTGACCACTCATCTCTGTTTCTGTGGCCACCATTTTAGCCAAAGTCTTCATCATATTCTCTAGGGACTGTGGCAAGAGCTTTTGCCTAATCTATCTGGCTCTTTCTACTCCACTCCATTCTCTACACAGTAGCCAAGATAATATTCCTCAAATACGTTTATTTCCCCCACATTTAAAAATGAGTGTTTAAGTTCATTTTTTTCTTTTTACCTCTTAGACTCCTTCACCCATTTCTCCCATCCTCTACCTCTGGCAAACACCACTCTCTATCCCCTGTGTCTATGAGCTTACATCTTCCTTCCTTCCTTCCGTCTTCCCTCCCTCCCCTCTCTCTCTCTTTCTTTCTTTCTGTCTGTCTGTCTTTCGATTCCACATTTGAGAGAGATCATATAGTATTTGACTTTCTCTGTATGACTTATTTCACTTAGTATATATGCCCTTGAAGTCTACTCATGTTATCACAAATGACAGGATTTCATTTTTATGGCTGAATAATATTCCATTTTAGTGTGTGTGTGTGTCTGCCACAATTTCTTTGACAATTAATTAATTTATTAATTCATCAGTAGATGCTTAGGTTGTTTCCATACCTTGCCTATTGTAAATAATATTGTAATGAAGTATAGTATATTGTCATTATTCTTAAGAATGACTTGTATCCTCTTACCTGCTTACAGAAACCTGAAGTATGCATATATATGAAGCATTTAATTGCTTACATATAATTAAAAAATAATTAAGCCCAAATTATTCTCTTGTATTTCTCAAATAAATAACTCTTATTTTGTCTACTAATAATTTTCTAGAGTACACTGATGAACAACTGAAGTACGTGGAAAATGCCCCTGGGGAAAAAAGCTACTATAAATGCCCAACTTAGATAGTTCTAGTGTAAGAGAAATCCTTAAAAGTAAAGACCACATGTATAAAGAGAGTTAATTTAACCCTGAAACTGAAGCTGCCCTAACACTACCTATTAGTGCTCCAAGGCCTGGAATTTTAGTTCTATTAGTTCATGCAGAGATCAAGAGACAAGACAAGAACCTGATTAATATTGCATACTTAATTAAAAATGCTTTTCAAATAGCCAGAGTAGCAAAAATGATACTTTATCTGTGTAAACTAGTGGTAGCAGGAAGAAAAGGAAGAGGAGAGGGAAGGAGATGGGAAGAAGAGAGGGAGGGAGGGGAAGAGGGGTACAAGGAACAGGAGTAGGAAAAAGAGAAGGAGAAAAAAAGAGGAGGAAGAGAAGCAAACCTGAAGAACTATTCGTGTCAGCCTTGGCTTTGAGTTAAAGAACAACAATGACAAAAATGTTTCCCCATTCCTTGAGAAACTCGTAGCACAAGCTGACTCCTCATGTAGGTATAAATCCAGAATTCATCATAACTCTGAAGTTCTAGTTCTACAGACAGATAGTCCAGCTTAACCTGGTCCAGGATTGTTATTGCTTTCAGTAGAAGTAATGCAAAACCCATCAAGAGAAAGTTACTTAAAACTTGACTTTTTTTGAGGTCATATACATTCACCATAAAACTGAATAAATAAATACAAGACCCATGGAATACAAGTCTTACTCAAAGGAATAAAATAATGGGAAGAATCTATATATAGTTAAGAACTGAAAAGTACTGTTATTAGAAAATATGCTTTAGAAACTATGTTTTAGATACATTTATCTATAAGGAGGAGCTAGACACAAAAATTGATTGCTCTGAAAATTTTAAGAAATGTGTTTCTATTAATAGTAATTTCAGTTTCACATGGAACAACAACACTAATTTATATGTTCGGGAAATGAGACTTTTAAAAAAGGAGAACTTTTATTTTATTGGATTATGAATGGTGACTAATACCTACGCACATTGAACAGAAGATGAGAGGAAATAATTCAAAGAAAAATAGTTTGATTTTCTCAAAGACAGCCTAGATTCCAGGAACTTATTGAAAAAAACAAACAAACAAACAAACCATAAAGCTCCTGATATATAATCCATAGTAATAATCCATAATAAGAACTTTCAAAAACACCTATCCTAGATGATTACAGACACAAAAAAGAGGAAGACTAATTGGAGATAATACCAGGAAAATGTATGTGTGATATTTCTAGTATTATTGTATGTTACAAGGTGTCACAGTTAGTGTGAGACAGTGATATAGTTACTTATTCCTTTTGTCCCTAGAGATCCCCCACTAGAATATGTTAGAGAACTACAGGAAGTAAGAGAAAGTATAAGACAGAGAGTAAAGTACAAGACAGAGAACAAAATAGGTTAAATCCAATTTAAGACTAGTAAGATAAGAAAACAAAACTTCAACGCAGAGCAAAAATATGACCAGCTTAAGAGAGATATAAATTTTTAAAAAATCAGTTATGTCTAACTAGTAAGAGTAGAGGAAAAATGGATAAAAATGAAATATAGGAGCTGGGCCCCACAGCCACAGAAAATTATACAGCAAAAATGAATCTTTATATGTTCCTGAATTATCAATGCATTCTAAAGGCTTAGGATAATCAAAATCCATGGAAAGGAAACATATCAGGGGAGAGCATCTGGCAGAAGTCGTGATTCCCACTAGGTACTCAGGAGTCCATATTCTATAGGCACTGGCATTGACAACAGCTTCATTTCAAGAAAGCGCTAAGAATAAGTCTCCTGCTGAATCAAATGCAGATTCTCAAGGGAGGACTTCCCTATCATACATATATTGTATACCTAAGAAACTCCACTCCAAAATTTCAAGGTAGCAGATACTACAGCACAAAGTTAAAAATGTACTGGGTCTCTGAGGAAGGAGAAAAACAGAAAGAAAAAAAAAATTACAGGATTTGAGATATGTAATGAAAGCACACTGTGAATGGAGAGTTGGCTGCTACAGATGCAATTTACTCTGCATAGTGGAGCGAGAAAAGAAAATGTCACCTGACAGAATTCACACTCAATTTAGCATTGAAGTGCCTGAAACAAAAGGTTCAAGCAGAAATGGAAATTTTGAGGTTCTAAATATGCAAAGTAGAGAATAAGACTGGAGTTCACCACTGAACATTTTTTTCCTCAGTTTTAAAGAAAACACAAATAAAATTGCTATACAGAAAAGAATTAAAAAAAATAAAAATCCTTATATGATTAAGTGAACTTCTATACTTACCTTACTGATGACAGACCGCTTCCAATTAGGTTACATTTCCCAAGTCAGGGACTTTAGTAAACTATCAGAAACACTTGAGGCTAAAACTAACATGTTCCCAATTTCTCTATTGTTTTTGCCAGATTTCATGGAGAGTGTGCTATCAACTTTTAAAAAGTAGCATCTTTCCATATTGTTCTATGTCCTGGTTCTGAAAACATCATTTTGTTTGAGACCATGGCTCTAGTAACTTATCCTTGAGTTTTCAGAATATCACAGGTGTGGGGTGATACTTTGATGATTTTGACGTGGAATCTAAAGCCTGGGGCTGTTGAGAATCTTGGTATTAAAGAACTTCAATCGAGATTTCACAGAAGCTGCCTCATTGACTTAGTAGACAATTCCGGTGGCAGCAACTGATGGAACAGAGCTGATTGAGGATCAAAGCCTTTAGAACCTTAACTCCCATTTACATCATTGAACCAGGGAAGGAGCATATAGTGCTTTGGCTTACATTTCTCTATGGAAATTTGATAATGGGGCAAATACTTAATGTTCAAATTTGGATCAGTCTGATCTCTTGTTCACATGCAACAATAACTAGTGATAAATTTACAAAACTAGGGATTTACTGAAAGATTATCAGAGATGCATGGAATCATGGGAGCAGAAGTCCTGAAAATGAGCAGGAATGAAGATAACCATGGAGGAAGGAGAGGAATAATTCCAACAGCCATGTTTTAACCAAAAGAGGCTGGCTTAGCTATTGCACTCACTAATATTGGACATCACAGCTGGAAACACCTAATGATACATGTTACTGCACTTGCCACCACGGTTGTAGTTGCTGTTTTCACTTCTAATAATATCTTTCTATGTGTCACCTGCTCCAGATTCAATTTTATGATCTCCAGAAACAGTGAATTATCTAAGCCTAGATCTTATGCTTAATGCTCTGCCTGCTGGAGTTAGATGGTGGTGTAGAAGGATGACCTTTCTCTTTTTGATTTTTGTTATAGAAGGCTGGTCCCTTCATTACAGTAATATTGGATACAATGGATATTTTTAAAAATCTTCCCCAAAGCAGTTGTGGAGTTGGATTTTTATCAGCCCTTTAAACACACATACACACAAATAAGTTATATTTTATAAATTTAAATTATCAATATTATATAAATATATATAAAATACATGTATATTTTATATATTTGAATACATATTTAAATTATACTATGTATACATTTTATATATATATATATATACATATATATATATATATATATATATATATGTATATATATATATACATACATACATACCTGTTCCTTTGCTATTGAGTGACCATATATATCACCCTTCCAAATCCCATCTCAACATGAATAAATTATGCCAAAAGTATTGCCAGTGAAACAGATACTAAAATGGAACAAAACTGTAAAAGCTTTATAGGGAATAACAACTTTGAAGGCAGCAGAGATCAGGCCTGGACAGATGAAAGTACTTGGCTATGATAACCACCTGAGAGTCTGCTCCAGAGCAGAGCCTGTCCACCAGAAGAGTACTTCATTAGAGAGACATAGCTCGGCCCTTGTTTAAACTACTTGTTCAGTCATTGGCCGGGAGCTGCCTTGAGGAGAGCAGGACTTTGTTTAAAAACTGAGGCAGGCCCTGAAAATATCTCACTCTGGAGACTCAGCTAACCATACTCTTAGCAGATAAGCAGGGTATCATTTTTTGAAAGGGGTGCTGAGTTTCACATTTCTGTGAAACTCATAACTAGCTTTAAAATAGCATAAAATAATGATTCTTCTATAATGGATATAATGGATATTATATATCCATATAATGGATATCTAACTAACGTTCAATCTCAAGGAAAACAATCCGAGTGTTATTAATTTCTGCATTAGGTTCACAAGTTAAGATTTTTATATAATTCCTATATCTACTCTAATACCATCTCAGTTCCATACTTTTATAATTCAAGTCACAGCCTAAATTTGAAATTTAACTACCATCAATACTCTCGATAAGACATTGAGGAAAAAAGAAATGAAAATGGCAGAGCAAATATACATAATACAAATTAAAGAAAATAATTCAGGGAGTACCTTTGTGTGTGTGTGTATTGGGCTGCTGGTTTTTGTGACTTTCTGGTTATTAATTAAAACTTCTTTTCTTTGTCTTCAGGTAGCACAGAATGTCAAGAATATTTAAAAATAAAAGCACACATGTAAGCACAAAAATTGTTAAGATATTTGGCCAGATACAAAATTACTGGAAAAAAAAATTGGTAGATTTAGGAAAAAAAAATGTGATTGAGACACAATGATTGACATCTTTACTAACAACAAAGCCCTTATCAAAAAAGAAAAAAAAACACAATCCCCTTTTCTTAATGAGCAATTTGTATAAGAACACATTCAAATGGCTACAAATCATACTAAAAATACTTACATTTAATATTATAAAGAAAATACTAACTGAAAGTTAAATAAATATGTTTACAGTCAGTCCTTTTGCAAAAATTAAAATTACATTAAGGTTGCTTCCTTGTTTTTAATAATTTTCCATAATTTTATAAAATCTATGTATATAATGTTTGTATGAATATCAGTGGCATATCACTGTATGAATACCAGTGGCAATGTTAAAAAGTAGAGTTGGAGAATGACCCATGCCAATGAAATAATACTTTAAAATACACATATTTGTACATAGATTTTTGTTTTGTTTTTTTTTTAATTTTTTTTTCAACGTTTTTTATTTATTTTTGGGACAGAGAGAGGCAAAGCATGAACGGGGGAGGGGCAGAGAGAGAGGGAGACACAGAATCGGAAACAGGCTCCAGGCTCTGAGCCATCAGCCCAGAGCCCGACGCGGGGCTCAAACTCACGGACCGCTAGCTCGTGACCTGGCTGAAGTCGGACGCTTAACCGACTGCGCCACCCAGGCGCCCCTGTACATAGTTTTGCATATGTGTATATGAGTCAGGTATGAGGAGCTTGTGATGAATTAAGTGCTGTGGATTAACCTGGCTTGACTTCTGAGTCTAGCTTTAAAAAGGTACTGCTGCTTCCACCTTGCACTCTCCTGTGAGATACTCTTAGAAGCAACCACCATGTTGTGAGAAAGGTCAGGTCACATGGAGAGGGTCTAGCTTGCAGTTGCAGCTAATTTCCCACTGGATAGCAGGAAACAGCTGAGAGAATGAGCCTTCAGAACATTCCAGTCCCTAGGCTTTGAGCCACCCCAGATGATGCTGCATGGAAGTGTTTACAGGTCAACCCCCTAAACCTTTCACAATTTGCCCATTGTTGTCATTGTTTACAGACATTAAATTTTAGGCTATTTTTTTGAGAGATCAATAACTGGGAAACTTGTATATCCCACAAAGACATATTGCATCAAAAGATATAAACCTAATGGGGCAAATGGGTGGTTTAGTTGGTTAAGTGTCCAATTCTGGATTTAGGCTTAGGTCATGATCTCACAGTTCATGGGATCGAGCCCCACATTGGGCTTCATGCTGATAGCACAGAGCCTACTTGGGATTCTCTCCTTTCTCTCTGTTCCTCCCCCTGCTCACACATGCTCTTTCTCTCTCTCAAATAAATATCTAAAAGAAAAGTTATAAACATACTTAATTTCACTAAGTACTACTGCTATGTGCTCTCAAATATCTGGAAAAAGTTGACTGGAGTACCAGTGCAAAAAATTTGCCACTTTATCACATTTATGTTAACATTTAAAAAAATAACTTCCTAATTTTTTTCTATGTAATGGGTATAATGTGGAACATAATCACTGTTTTGATTTGTTATTTCTCTGAATGCAAATAAAACTGACCGTTTCATCCTGGACTAAGTATTCAATTTTTTCATTATGTAATAAGTTTATTCATAACATTTGCCTTTTATTCTTCTGATTCTCTTTGTTTTGTTCATCTACAGACATTCCTTGCTTTACTAGATACGATACAACGTTATGTATGGCTGCTGCAATTACCTCACTCAGCTAGCTAATGATTAGTTTTGATAAGTGTGTCTCTGTAAAGTAAAAAATGCTTTCTGAGTATTTAGTTTTTTCCTCATTCCAAGTTCACAAATTGTTATTCTACACTTTTTTTCTATTTCCTTTCTCTTTCACATTTAGGTCTTGATTTTCTCTACATTTAACATGTTTTTATTGCTATAATCTCCAATAAATGCAGTATAAAGAAATACTTAACAACTATGAATTTTATAAAAATCCAAACAAATATATCTCCTCTCTCCTGTTCTTTCAACATAGCTGTAATCACCAACTGTTTCTTTGAGTTGACTAAACATATTTTATAATATATTATATAACCACATCTTAGGAGGGAAAAAGTTCCAGTGGTATGACTTGCAAGAAACTATTTTATTTATTCACATATTTAAAACATAAGTTGTTTTAATTTATTTAAGAGAGCCAAGGAATGCATTCCCTTGGATTGCTTTACATATTTTTTTTGTCTTGTGTATTTAATATTAAAGACTTCAATAAAAAATTTCTCAAAATTATTCACAAATTGAAGACTTGCTTGGTTACATGGAGCACACTGTTTCTATGCCCTAATCTTGATATGTTTTTTTTCACTTATGATTATAAATAGTATTCAATTATACGATTCTACCCATGATCTTCAAAATCATTTTTGAATGGTAATTTTCTAAGCAATACAGTATTTGTGAGAAAGCATTAATGAATCAATGTTTGAGTATCTTTTATTAATTGTTAATGTTTCTCCTCTTTGAATAAAATAACTTTTTGTTATCAGTATCAGGGTAAAATTATTATGTTCAGAAACAGTGTATGGCTGAAGTAGAGGGAGGACACATCAATGATTTTCCAGACTAAAAGAAACACAAGAATCACAACCCATAACCATATTTCCTTACAATTTACAGAACACTTCCCTATATAAAATTTCATCCTGTCCTCACAAAAACACTGGGAAGAACATGTGTTTATTATCTTCATTTTACACCTGGCCAGAAAAAGCTTTATAAAAGTTATATTATTTATCTACAATCACAGAGTCAACTGTCAGGATTAAAATCTCCATGAACAGGCTCTATTTAATGTTAGGAAAAGTCACGCAAAGGTAAAAATAACATTTATGGGAGATTTACAAATGGTATGGATAGGAACAGAGATAGGTTAATGAGCACTTTGGAAGCCAATTGGGGAGGATGAGCTAAGAATCGGTCCTGATTTGTCCAGGGAAGGACAAATAGTGTTTGATATACCATAAATCAGAAAACTTTGGTTTATGTTCCAACTCTTTCACTGTGACCTTGACCACAACAACATTTAATTTCACTTGGCAACAGTCTCCATATCTATAAAATTCAGGGTTTCACCAATACAAGCCTCTAAATCAGTCACCACTTTATGGCTTCATTTTAGAATGGATATGTTTAACAATAAAGCCAATTCTTCAACAATGCAGTGATTCTATCTGTCCTTCTGTCATGATAGAGTCGTCAACAATCACAGTCAAATTTGAGGACATCCCTCATTTACCACCTTTCACAGATCTTGACATCTATGCATTTAGAGGTACCTATCATTTTAGACATTAAAATATCTGCTAACATACAAGTATTCCTAGAAGGTGCTACCACACTATGCCATTACCATCTATAAATTAACTTGGTTAGCATAAACTATTTTTGATCATCAGGTACTGAGTTAGTTAATTCAAATAAGTTTCAAAAGGAGAAGCAGCAAACAGATGCTAAAGGATACAGAATGTGGAATGTTCAATGTCAAAAATTTCTAATTTTTGTAGAGCCTCACCTTGATAAAATTTAAAAAAATTATATATTTTAAATTTTATATTTTATAATATATAATAAATATTATTTAATTTTTTTAATCTTTAAAAAATATTCAAATATAACAACTAAAAACTTTCCTTTCTCTCCTCATGATTCTAAAACATTTGATGTTCATGGGTGATATACTCACTCCTGAGCCTATAGAAGTTTGATTCTGCCCAATATATTCCATAGGCGCCATTGTCCCTGTGGTAGCAGATGATTCTTCCACTCTGTTTATTAAAGTGAAAACATTATTTTACATCCTACTGTTATTTATTCTCTTAATAGATAAATCTACCCACTGCTGTTTTATTTTCTTGTTTTACAACTAGCCCCCCCCCCCCCCCCCCCCCCCGTAGCTTTTGTGATTTACTTGTAACATTACTGACTACTTTGTCTCAATCACAGGTGGTGAGTTCCTGTCTCTGTTCAATCTGTGCATTTAGTTTTTTTCCAGGTGTTCTTTCCCAGGCCTTCCATGTTTCTGACTTACCAACAATGATTATAAGCTAAACTAGACCCAAAATTCCTCCTAGAAATACGTTAAGACACCTTTATGCTCTTGAAATAAAAGATGAAACATTTCTATTTCAGGTACATAGAGATGCAAAGTAAATTAATGGTTGCCTTAGGATGGGATCAGAGGAGAACTGAGAGCTTTGGGATATCTTGTTGGACTGATAAAAATTCTCAAATGAGATAGTTGTAGTGATGGGCAACATTGTAAATATGCCAAAAGACTAAACAAACAAATAAAATAAAACAAAAACTGATTTACATACCTCAAAATGGTTAAAATGGTTCATTTCATTTATGTTAAGTTCACCCAAAACAAGTATTGTATCTGAAACATTTTGTCTAAAACAACATATGTGTCATATGTTTTATATGTTTTATATGGTATATATTATATATATATATATGTATATATTATATATATACATAACAGGGCAATGTGCCGAGGCCTGAGAGACCTTGAGAAAATAGCCCCCGGAGGTAGGAAGAACAACAAAAAAGTGTTATTAAAAAAGCTGGGGAAAAATGACCCATACTGAGTAGAGGTGGAAGTTTGACAACACATCTATAGTAACACAGTAAACAAAGAATTTGTATAGTGAACTTGTCATTGTGGCTAAATATTTTCAGAGATATTTAGACATAATAGCACCTTCAACCCAGAAGGTGCTAATTAGGTTTTTCTAGCTGTCTAAGGTAATGTATGAGAAGAAACACATGCCATAAGAAGAAATTTTAAAAGTTGTAGAACAATTGAGAAATATTAAGGACACTAAATCATTTTCCGGGAAACAAATGTTTTTAAAAAAGAAGTACCCTTAAGAAAGTTATGAAACTCAGGGTATGGCCGGGGGGGGGGGGGGGGCAAAGAAGAGTCTCACTTTTAAGATACTGTAACATCTTTTCTTAATACTTCATAAAAATTAAAGGTGCTACTTCATAGACTATTAGGGCAGAAAAAAAAAATCAGAAAATCTTAGAACATGCCTCTTCAATCGTTTTGTTAGAAATGAAGTTTTCTAGGAACCCCACATAAACCTGACTTTCAGCCTTAATTATAGAAGGGCCTGTGGTGAAGATTTATGTGGTTAGTGCTTCTAACTGAATATAATGATTTCATACACACAAAACTCATACAGTTTTCAACCAAAGTATACTTGCTAAAAAAAAAAAAAAAAAAACAAAAAAAAAACTAGCAAGTAAACAACAAAATATATTTGCTAAGTTTTAAAGATCTGCTGTGTGGCATCGTCCTATAGCTGACGATACTATACTGTACACTTAAAAAAAATGTTAACAGGATAGATCTCATGTTAGGTGTTCGTAATAAAAAAAAAAATTCAATATATTTAAAAAAATAGTAAAATGAAATGGGCCTGTCCTTTCTCAATTTAGCACAGGCACTTAGCAGGCTAAGAAAGCTAGTCAACTGCCAATAGCATTCTTGAGGAAAAGGAAGAATGCCAATAATTGAGGAAAACCACATTAGGAGGCATAGGTCTTGGTAAACTGGATAGCAGTCTAGATATCTGAATTGCCATGGAATAGTGTCTCCCCCAACTTAAACCATTTAAAGGCAGGTGTTTGTTCCAATCACCCTGTTCTTTTCTCAACACTGTATGTTGGATGCTTTTGAGTTCACAAGTCTTTGAGTTCACTGAAATGCACCTGAGGTGCTGAAGCAAAGGAGCCATCTACACTCCAACCTGATTTAAATGATAAAATCTGGGGGCACCCAGGAGACACAGTGGGTGAAGCACCAGACTCTTGATTTTGACTCAGGTCATGAGCTCATGGCTTGTGGGTTCAAGCCCCACATTGGACTCTTCACTGACAGCACACAGAGCCTGCTTAGGAGTCTCTCTCTCTCTCCCCCTCTCTTTCTGCCCCTCCCCCCCCACTCTCTCTCTTTCTCTCTTTCAAATATAAATAAAACTTAAAAAAATAAATAAGATCTTGAACCTGTAAATAATGATGTAATTAGAAGAGAGGGAGGAGAGAATGCGTTTTCATATGGAAATGAATTACTGTAACAAAAGATTGAACAACAGTATGTAGTTATTAAAAATAATATCCCCCAAATTCTTTCCTTCCCAAATAAGCGCCTGGATCTAAGACTGTCCCATAATAATTTGATGAGGAGATTGTGACAGAAATGATATCAAGAGGTTTCTGATCCCAAGTCTTAGAGTGAAACACAGATCTGTTTATTATCTTCTGGAAATTTTGATCTTGGGACCACACCATGCAGAGAAGGAACAGAGTGGGAAACAGGCAGTCTGGCTGACCCTGTCAGCAGAGCTCCCAAAGGAACACCAGCATTAGCCTCTAGGCATAAGAGTCAATTGCCTTGTACATATCGGCCCATTCATGTTGTTCCATGACTGTAGCCCAACCATCATTCACTGGGGCGGGAGACTCAGGTAAGCTGAGTCCATGCAGATTGTGAGACATAATGAAACAACTGTTTTAAGGCACCAACTTTTACTGCCCTCTGCAGCAAGGAATTACTTAAATACCTACCCACAGTAGCTTGCATAAACAGTCTTACTGTCCTTCAATAAAATATGAGAATGCATAAATATAACAATATGGAAGAGACTCATGACTGTGATGCTCAACAAAAGAAGCCAGACACAAAACATTGCCTACTGTTTAACTCCAGTAAGATATTTCTCTCTACCAGGAAAAATTAATCAAAGATGTTAGAAGTCAGGCAATCATTTATTCTTGAAAGGAGGCAGTGACTGAAAGGGTGAACATGAGGGCCTTTAGGGATCAGGCAATGTGGCAGTACTGTTTTTTGATATGGGTGTAGGTTACAAGTGTGTTTTGAGTTATAAAAATTCATCAAATTGTGCACTATGATCTGTACACTTTTCTGTATATTTGGTATAATTTAAGAAAACTTACATTTCACTGAAAAACTTATAATGGCATACAACTTCATTTCTATCTGATTAGCAAAAGTTTGAAAGAATGATAGTATAAACTGTAGCAAGTATTTACAAAAACAGGAAAATTAATGCACTGCTAGAACATACACAAATTACTACAACCACTTTAGAAAGAAATTTGGCAAAAGATAACATGGGAAAATATACTACTACAAGAGCCAGAGTTTTGCAATTCTATTTATATGCCTTAGTGAAGTTTGTGCATGTATGCACAGGTAAATATGTATAGGAATGTTCTCTCAAGCATTTTGTAAAGTAAGTGTTTCAGAAAGAAACAAATAATTATTCATCCATAAATAAAAGAATGATAAAATAAATTGGGGTATAACTGTAAAATTGAATACTATACAATAAAATGAATAAATTATAAACAAATGTATCAGTATGAACATATCTCAAAAGCAGAAAGTTTAATTATACAAAAGCAAGACAGACTGATATAATTTGTAAAATATTTAAAACAAAAATGTAATACTTTTTAATAACTTTTTATGGATATAAACACATTTAGTGACTACATAAAAATACTTTTGTGGGTTATGTTAAAAAATATAGGGGTGCCTGGGTGGCTCAGTCGGTTGGGCGACCGACTTCGGCTCAGGTCATAATCTCGCGGTCCGTGAGTTCGAGCCCTGCATCGGGCTCTGGGCTGACAGCTCAGAGCCTGAGCCTGTTTCGGATTCTGTGTCTCCCTCTCTCTCTGACCTTCCCCCATTCATGCTCTGTCTCTCTCTGTCTCTAAAATGAATAAACGTTAAAAAAAATTAAAAGAAAATATAGATTAGTTAATATCATTGGAGAAGGACAGAAGAGAATTGAGAGGAGAATCCATGAGCTTCAATGGCATCTGTACTATCTAATTCCTAAAAGATAATCTGAAGTAAATATGGCAAACATCAAAAGTTGATGATACAGCTCTCATATGCAGTTAAAATTAAGTATATAGTTTCTCTAACTTAGAAATGCAATTATTTATTAAATGTCTATTAACTTATTATTTTTGTCTATCTGTAACATTTGACACTTAAAATCCAGCCTAATATACTTGACTATGTGCCAAGATATGACTTTAAGAAAATACGAATTTTAAATCTTTACAATCAACTTAATGAGGACTCTCCTTGACATAAGTCTCACTGATATATTTTTATTTCAAGTAGTTTGAGGGCATGACTTTATTTATGCTATCTGTACTCAAAAGCGTTTTGTCCAGATGAAACTGAATCCCTTTGGAGAATCCTGAAGGAGAGACTGAAGAGCTCACTGATAATAATGGAAATGCCATTTTGGTTACTAAGTAATAGAAAACACCTTTATGATTGGTATCTAGTCCGAAAGATTGCCTTTGAAATTCAGACAGAACACTGAACCTAGACCCCACCAAAGTCCTGGTGCATTATCCCCAGTTGTGCTAAATGCCAAAGGAGATCAATGAGTTTTTTGACCTGAAAGACCTCTCTGTGGTTTCTGTGTTCGGGCAATTTGTTGTGACATTCAGTATTATTTATTCCCTTTTGGTGGTAGACATGCTCCAGTGTTTACCTGAACAAAGTTTCAGTGCTCTATAATTATTTTGACTACTACTGGGATTACCACTGTCTGCCATTATTTGTTTTTTTAAAAAATCACATTTCCAAAAATCAGAATTATATTATCATAATTATATTATAACATAGCTTTATGACAGTTTTTGTGTCCCAGTACTCAGTTCATAAACTGATAAAAGAAAATTTATTTTTTACATTAACTCTTTTATAAACTTTTGAAAGGACTCTGCCTCAGGAGCTGGAAAATAGGAATTTGAGTATTCATTCAATAGAAGTTTATTGAGCTCCTAGGTATGACAGGCTGTGAAATGCTGTCCTTAAGAAGCTTATGGTCTAGTGGTGCATACAATTAGGAAATAGGTACGTAACTATGCAGTTAGTGGAGCATACATCTAGGTAATAGATGCATTACTATACAATATAATAAATACTTAGACAGTGATAAGTGAAGAGTCAATGAGTAGTCATATACAGAGACACTCAAAGAAGATTTTGGGGGTTATGCCTGGAATCACAGGAGAAAAAAGCAAATGCTTAAGGCGGAAATTGAAGGACATATTCATGTTACGTTTGAATTGAGAGTTGAAAGATGCATGTTTTAAGATGGCATAGTATCATAAAAACATAATACAGGGAAGCAGCATACAGAGAAGCCTTAAATAAATATTTAAATAAATATTCAGTGAATAGTGAGACGTATTAATAGGAATAAAGGGATAAATAAGGACCAGATTATCATAGGATCTCTATGAGGGATTGGAAAGAAGTCTTATTTTAGAAATAGAGTCAACAGACCTTGGGTGTACCAGATTCTAACCCATATAGTATGCCCTTCTTGTCATTACCGAAGATGGATTATCCAAACACACTGCAAAGGCAATTCCTTGATTTTTGTGCCAGCTTCCATGATCTTGCCTACAATTAAAATTTTCCTCCCTCTTCCACATAATAATTATTTTGCATTAGACAGGATAATCTCCACTGGTATACAAACATGCTGTTGTTACTGCCATCTTAAAAGCAAAATTGAAAAAAAAAAAAAAAGAATCCTTCTTTTGCAAGCTACTGCCCAACATCTTTGCTCCTTCTTGTCAGATTATCTTCACTTTGCCAGTCCATACTGCTGTAACAACTAACAATGGATAGCCCTTGCTCATGCCAGAAGAGTTGATGGTTTCTGCATCATGACTTCTGTTAGCCCACAGTCCAAAATTTGATGGGTGGTTCTGCTATTATATCTGCCCTGCCCCAGAATGCAACGGACAATGAGGAAATCTCACACCTGCTATAATATTCTGACAGCCTAAGATGTGCATTGTGATGTTATGTGACATTACTTGCTCAACAGGTAGCTTCAGTGATTTTGACGCCTCGTTTTTTTAATTGTTTTAATGCTTATTTATTTTTGAGAGAGAGAGACAGAGTGTGATCTGGGAAGGGACAGAGAGAGAGGGAGCCACAGAATTTGAAGCAGGCCCCAGCCTCTGAGCTGTCAGCACAGAGCCCAAGGCAGAGCTCAAATTCAGGAACCGTGAGATCATGACCTGAGTCAAAATCAAGAGCTGGTAGCTTAACTGACCGAGCTACACAGGTGCCCCAATACTTACTATTTTCTAGGCAATATTCTAGATGGTGGAGCTGTAACAATGAACAAAACAGATCTCTACCCTTAATGAGCTTGTATTTCATTGATTTAGATGAGCAATAAGCATCTGGAAATGTCAAAAGTTCATTTACTTTCCCAGAGGCAGCTCTCCACTTTATTGCCATCAATAGAATAGCCCTCTGTTTCTACAGAGTGTAAAAATTTTTTCTTTGGTATCTTGGTCACCATCCCACTATGTTCCACTAACTTTGATAAATTTAAGTGGAAACTTTTAAAATGGTTTTACTGAGTTTCTCTCATTAGGAAGCACTCCTACCTTCTTTCATGGGATGGGTGGAGCTCAGCCTACAAAAGAACCTCTTCCTAATTTCCAGCACCTCTTCTTCCATCACTTCAGTCTCCTTCAGAGCCTCCAGGGGTTTGGTCTGCTTTGGTCTTAAAACAAGTTTTCTCATATCTCCTCTTATCATGTCCAAGTTCTTGAATATGTCACTTTGGAAAATAATCATAGTTGTCAGCTTTTTAAAAATAGGTTGTAACAGAGAAAGTATATGTTAGAGGCATGGATTTAATTCCTACAGAAATGTGTAAAAAGCAATGGTTCTTAAAGGGTCCACCCACTGGAGATAAGAGTATTATAGAAATTGTTGTGGATGTTTTCTGTCTCATTCATTGGGTACTGCTATTTGCTTTTAGTGGCTTGGAGATACAGCCCACAATGAATGTTGTTTGATCTGCAATGTACACATCGCTTTTGGATATGAACACTTTGGCAATGTACAAATCACTCAAAAAAACAAAACAAAACGGAAGTGTTTTCCTTAATCCTCCAGAACATTTAAATATTCTGAACATGCACGGTGGTACAAAACATGCGTATGTTTTTCTAAACAATACTTTATATAAAAATGAGTTTTTTAAGTTGTTTATTTATTTATCTTGAGAGAGAGAGAGTGCATGAGCAGGAGAGGGACAGAGAGAGAGGGAGAGAGAGAGAATGATAAGCAGGCTCTGCATTGTCAGCACAGAGCATGATGTGGGGCTCAATCTCATGAACCATGAGATCATGACCTGAGCCAAAAGCAAGAGTTGGATAGTTAACTGACTGAGCCACCCAGGTACCCCTATAAAAAAGTGATTTTTGCAAGAGTTTACTATCTACAAAACATTCTGAAAATGCAATATCCACATCAATTGAAGGAATATAGTATTTTGTTCAAAATTATACTACTTTTTCATCATCTCAAGAGAATATATTATCATGGTAATGCTGCTTGTGATTTGAAATTTACCATGTAGTGTTCCTATCACATTTATAGTTAAGCTACACGTAGGTATAAGTACACGGTGACTTTTTATGTCTTTCGAGCTAGTCAGGATACACATGTAATAGCGGAATTCATATTACTTAACTGTAAGTTGCTTTCTTTTTATTTCAAATTTATATTAATCTAATAAATAAACTAAAGGGACTATGAAAATGTATTTGACTGTGGTTTTTATTAGCATTTCTCTAATGACTAATAATGTTGACCATCTTCCCATGTGCTTATTGGCCATTTCTGTATCATTTTAGAGAAATGCCAATTCCTTTGTCCATATTTATTTGTCTTTTAATTGTTCAGTTGTATACTGAGCAATGTATTTTATATTTAATATATGTTTATATGTTTAATAAATATATTAATACCTTATATATTTAACTTGTTTTATATATTCTGAATACTAGATTCTTATCAGATATATGGTAAGTATTTCCTTTCATGTTATGCATTTTCTTCTTACCATCTTGTTAGTGTCTTTTGATGCACAAAAGTTTTCTGACATATATGATTTTTTTTAACTTAATTTTTTTTACAAATAAGGTTAGGTCAATGCCCTTTCCAAAGCTATATAATATGACATAAATTTTACTACTTTTAATTATGTTAAAGTCTATCTTCCCAGAAAATTACAGCTATGTTTGACTTTATAGGTAAAGCAAACATTTTATTTTCCCCCTTTAAAAGAGATACATAACAAATATTCTTATTTAGCAAATTAATAACTGAGCTTTAGAGAACAGAATATTTCATTTTACATTAGCTTTTCATAGATTATAACGTAAAGTCATTTTTTATTTATATTAAATTCACACAAATATACCTTTAAAATAGAAAGAAAAATATTTCCTTTAATGGAGAGTAAGGTCAATAAACAGGTCATAATATCTGAAGGCCAAGTTTGTAACCATAAACATGGCAATCTACCTCCAATAGGAAGCAGGGAGCGGAAGGGCAGAGTGGAGACCAAATGCCACCCTCTCCATAAGACAAGCCATGTGGTCTTTAAATAAGTTACTGCTGGGGAACCTGAGAGGTTCAGTCAGTTAAGTGTCTGGCTCTTGATTTTTGCTCAGGTCATGATCCCATGGTTCATGGGTTTGAGCCCTGCATCGGCTCTGCACTGACAGTGAGGAGCCTGCTTGGGAGTCTCTCTCTTCCTCTCTCTCTACCTCTTCCCTGCTCTCACTCTCTCTCTCTCTCTCTCTCTCCCTCAAAATAAACAAACTTAAAAAAATGTAAAATAAATGACCGTGAAGACAAAACATTTCTATCTACTCTTTTATTTTTCTTATCTAATCTTCTATACCACTGTTCTCCATTTCCACTTTACATCCTTCATTAGACCATGCATTGTAAGAAATCATTGTTTCTTAACTCACAATATCAGACAAAGCTTTCTCTCTCTCTCTCTCTCTCTCTCTCTCTCTCTCTCTCTCTCTCTCATTCTGTTTCTTTCCAGTTTTGAAGGCTATGTGTACTCTATTTTGAGATGACCCCCCCCCCCAAAAAAAAGACTCTGAAGATACGTATTTACTCCCAATGTTATATAACTATGCTATACAATATAGTAGCTACTAGGCACATGTGGTTATTTAAATTAATTAAAATAAAATGAGGGGTGTATGGTGGCTCAGCCAGTTGAGAATATGACTTGATTTCAGTTTAGGTCCAGGGTCATGAGATCAAGCCCTGTGTTGGGCTCTTTGCTGAGGATAGAGCCTGCTTGGGATTTTCTTTCTCTCTCACTCTCTCTCTCCCTCTGCCTCCTCCCTCTGCTCACACATGCTCTCTCTCTCTCTCTCTCTCAAATAAATAAAAATTAAAATTAAAATAAAAAAAATAAATAAAAATAAAAATAAAAATAAAAATAAAAATAAAAATAAAATGGGGCGCCTGGGTGACTCAGTCAGGTATGCATCTGACTTCAGCTTAGGTCATGATCTCACGGTTCGTGAGTTTAAGTCCCACATCGGGCTCTGTGCTGACAGCTTAGAGCCTGGAGCCTTCATCAGATTCTGTGTTTCTCTCTTTCTCTGCACCCTCCCCCCCACTCACACTCTGTCTCTCTCTCTCTCAAAAATAAACATTAAAAAAATTAATAAAATAAATAAATAAAATAAAATAAAATAGAAATTTTCTCCCTCAGTTACACTAGCCACATATCAAGCATTCAGTACATGTGGTTAGTGACTACCACAATGTACAGTAAAGTTATTAAAAGTTCCCATCATTGAAAAAAATTCTCTTGGATACCACTGTTCAAGGTTATAACAGTGTTAATATGCATTATTTTAAGTAACTAAATTATTGTCATTCAATGTGAGAAATAGTTGGGGACTTAATAAGAAAAATAAATAAACTATTACTAAAGTATTTACTGGAAAATGTGAAAGCATTAGGAAAATCCATCAGTTTAATTTTCAGACTCTCACATATTCCAACATATCCTATAGCCCCATATTTCCAAAAGTATTGCAATGGTGTGAAAGCTTTTACATTGAATAAAATTGAATATAATTAAGGATATTTACAAGTATTTTTCTAACTTATCAAAAATTATACACACACACGCACACATGCCATATATATATATATGTGTGTGTGTATAAAATTTCTCAAAATAAGTTAACTTATATAAATCAGTTACTAATTTTAGAAAAACAGAAGAAATATTTTGAGTTTAGATATAGTTTTGTGAAAGAATCCACAGTTTCTAAAATTGCTTGTCTCTCCCCAGCTGTTGCTTTCAAATATATCAGTGTTCAAATACAAAGAGAAACAAAATAAAAATAGAATATTAACATTTCTTATTTTTTATAGCACAAATCTCCCAAATCATTTTAAAAATAGAGGACCACAAGTAGATATTTTTCTGAATCCAAATTCTTGAATATATAAGTAACTAATCATGAGAAAATTTGTTGAATTTGCATCAAATTGTTCAAGTCAGGAGGGCGCACACATTTTGCATTCTAAAAATATCTAAATATAGTTTTCAATAACAGATAATATACTGCATTGATGATTGAATCTTATATAAACATACAGACTATATTTAGCTCCAAGCAATGTACCCAGCTGAAAACACACACACATACACACACACTTAATATTTTCTGAGTATTATCTTTGTTCACTAGTCAGAGGATTTCATTTGTGTTTTAAGAATTATTTTCCTTACTGTTATTTTTCCTTACTATTTTTCCTTACTGTTATTTTCCTTACTGTTATTTTAATTTTATCTTTTTACATTTATAATTAATTTCCTCAGCTCAAGTCTTATAAAAAAACAAATAGTCACCTATCTACATCCAGTGCCTGGAGGATTGTTTGAGTTTCCACCTGAATTTTGTTTCCAACTGATCCCTGGAGTTGATTCTCTTGATCTGAATGATGAGGTAGATTCTCCATTTTTCCTACTGGCTTATATCATGAATACTCACAGGTCCACTGATAATACAGTTTGAGGATCTCCTAAATTTCTCCAAAGAAGGTCTTATATTCTGACTTTAGGTAATACATTTTTCAATTCCACTCTAAGGTGATAGATTACAGACTTTCCTTGCCAAAACTAGGTTTCTGTGAGCAAGTGCACTTTGTAGCTCAGACTAGAGACATTAGTCTAAGACACTGAATAGTGCCTTTGGTGGACATGTCAGAAATTATCATACAATAGGGAGCCATAAATAGTGACAGAATAACTAGCAAGTAAAGTAGAAGGAAAGAAAAGAAGAATACAATAAGATAAAAAAAATTGGCATTTTCCTCTGAGTAGCTCTACTAACTTAGGCTATACCTTTTAGAATCAGATCTCAATTCTTGTTTCTGTTTCAAGTAAAGAAAATTTAGAAAAATCAATTTTTTTGCTGAAGACCCATAATTTTTACCAGGTATACCTGTCACTTAAGGTGTTAAATAATACTTAATGCTATAGAGAACAAAGTGATGGTTTCCAGAGAGGAACTGGATGGTGGGGTGTGTTAAATAGGTGATGAGGATTAAGGTGGGTACTTGTGATGAGCACCAGATGATGTATGGAAGTGTTAAATTACTATATTGTACACCTGAAACTAATATAACACTGAACTTAATGTTAACTAACTGGAATTAAAATAAAAACTTTTCAAAAATAATTAATGAAATGTTATAATTTATATTCTTCTAGACTTATTCCATATATATATATATATATATATATATTTATATAGCAATATATATTATCATAAATGTTTTATTTGTATTCCATCCCATGACATCCCATTTCAACTACAACAATTATTTTAGTAATGTGTTTCAATAATTATTGCCTCATCCACCATCAGTTATAAATTATACCTTTTCTAGTTCTTTGTATAGCAGACATAAAATATGTCTTCAAAATGATTATTTCAACGTCATTATGCTTTTATTATTATTCATTAAGTGCTTATTGAATGCTTTGCTCGTGCTATGCACTAGATGTATAAAACTAAGTATGATTACTGACCTCAAATATTTCCAATTAATTATATCCAATTGAGAAGGACACACTCTAAATAATTTACTTTTGACAATGTGTTCTCCTAATAAAGAATCTCAGTTTTCATAGAGCAATGGCACCAATTTTCACATTTTCTTTTTTAAATTATCACGTTGTACTCACTATCCAATTGCCACAGAGCCAGTGGGACTTCATGGCTCATACTGAACTCATCTTTATATTCATTAGAATGCTCTCAGATGCACAAAATATAATTGTCTCCACTGAACTGTAGAAGTAAGGAAAATATTTTTTCTAACAGAGCAAGAAGTTCCAAGATAGGTGTTACCAGAGCTCCTAACTACTCAACAATAGCACTAAAGTCACCGTTTCTTTCCATTTACTCTGCCAGAAGCCTTGCTGCTTCCCGTCACATTGTAAAAGTGGTTACTGTGGTTTCAGGGGAAGGGTGAGGATAGAGGGCTGAGGGGAGGAAAACACTCTTCTGAAGTGTTTTCGTCTTCTCAGTGAGAAAATGCTTTTAAAAATTTGCCAATATGGGGCGCCTGGGTGGCGCAGTCGGTTAAGCGTCCGACTTCAGCCAGGTCACGATCTCGCGGTCCGTGAGTTCGAGCCCCGCGTCAGGCTCTGGGCTGATGGCTCGGAGCCTGGAGCCTGTTTCCGATTCTGTGTCTCCCTCTCTCTCTGCCCCTCCCCCGTCCATGCTCTGTCTCTCTCTGTCCCAAAAATAAATAAAAAACGTTGAAAAAAAAAATTTTTAAAAAATAATAAAAAAAAAAATTTGCCAATTGTGTTCTTCCTATATAATGGGCAATAATTATGTCATAGTTCCACTCCTAAACCAATCCATGATGACAGTATTAGACCATCATCCTTAGCTTAGACCAAGAGGATTTTATTTTGTAAACTCAGTTCTACTCCCCTGGAGGATTGTGGCCACATAAAGTAGGGTGGATCCTTCAGAAACAAACAAATAAAATATTACGGCTTGACTGCAGAGAAAGAGAGGAAGGATATATATTTCGTGATGAAGGCAGACGACAACAGGGTCTTGTACCCTTTGATCGGTCACATCTCCTCCATCTGGCAGGTCTTACTACACCATCTGTTTTAAAGTTTCAAAGTACTGTGAGGGTCTATTTATCCTGCCTAAAATTACAGAAAAAAGAGCTGCTCATTCCACCACCAATAAAACTATTTTCTTAGTCACCAGTATTCTCAACCATTGAAGTCCTTTTTTTTAAAATAATATTTAGTTTCAAAATATCTCCCCAAACCTCTCACAGCTGTTGAGCAAAGAAACACATAGCTTTACTTAATACGCAAAGATTGTAACACAAATTACTGCTATTTCTTAATCCACTTTAATTTTATAAATTTAAAATTCTTATTCCTGCTTCATTGGTAAAGAAGATGGGATTCAGGGAGTATAACAAATTGCCTAACAGCTTCATTCCCCTATCAAAATATTTCCCTTTTTGGTGTTTGCAAGGCAGGGGGATGGTTACAGGGCAAATGTCCTTGCTAAATACACAAAAGCTGCAGTTTGTGTGACAGAGCAAGAGAAAATCAGTTTTGAAACTTGAACCCAAATTTTCTCATTAACTTCTATGTTCCTCCAGAACAACATTATACACAAAAATCATAACTAGAGGTCCAAGGGCTGATTATTTCCACCAAAATTACCTTGAATTAATTAGGAAATTACTATAGTTAAGATACAAAAAGAATAGGTTATAGACAATCACAAGAGGCTATTACTCCCATCCTAACCCCAAAAGCCCCATGTTTCATAAGCTACAAAAAATTTGTTTTTTTCCCTCAGAGAGCTGACAATTAAAAAAGAAGAAGAAGAAGAAGAAGAAGAAGAAGAAGAAGAAGAAGAAGAAGCAGCAGCAGCAGCAGCAGCAGCAGCCGCCGCCGCCGCCGCCGCCTAAAAGAGCTAAATGCTAGAAATAAGAAGCACTGTATGAGAGACTAGATTGATGACTCTCCTTCATACTGGTAGAGCAATGAGAGAATCAGTCAGTTGGGTGTGAAAAGAAACCAGAAAACACATGGTTGAACTTTTAATGCAGGTATGCCAGAATCCCAAGGTTCTCCAGGCAAAGAATGAGTTGTAACACAGACAATATTTTTCTAGGATCTTCACCAAGTGATTTGGGGCAGTTTGCCAAAAGACAGGGCTCAGGCCAGAAGATCTGAGAGAGATCTTCTCTGAGGCAGTTGAGGCTCTCCCAAGTCAGGAGAGTCAGGAGAAGAAACCTGAGAGAAATCACACATGAGACCTTGTAACACAGGAGGCAAAAATCAATATTCAGTTATGCATATATTAATTTATGCATTTATTCTTCTCCTGCCTTAATAATATTAATAATCAATCACCAATTGGATACTATATGCCAGGCATTGTGCTCCATGTTTTTAAAAACATTGTATTTCTAAATCTAGCATAAGGACTCCAAAAACCCAAAGTAGAAATTAAGATTTACAGGATTTAAGTAACTTGCCCAGAACCATAAAGTATTAAGTAGTGGAATCATAATTTGAGGCTGTGCTGTGCTTGAATAATTCGGAGACAATATATCCTCCACAATATTTGAGGTTGTTATTAATATGAGCAAATAACAAAGGACTGTGTATTCATATAATATGATGCAAATTGATGTGCTAACATATAAAAATGCGTTCATGTTTTAAAATCTTCTAATATCACTTATGTACCTTAATCAAATTTATATTACATAACTGATATTCAGAGGTTTATTTTTTGAACATGTGACTGATATTTTGTTTAGTATAAAATATGAAATTGTGTGCCTTTAAATAAAATGAGATTCATCTTTATGCCTAGAGATAGTATTTGTTTCAATTTATTTTGATAATTAAAGTGATTAAAATATTAGAATGCATGATGCAAATATAAAGGTGCTACCATAACATTCACTTGATTCAAAAAATTCACCCCTCAGGGTATTTTTGTTTTGTTTTGTTTTGTTTTCCTTCCAATAGTAACAGCTTACCAATGCCATCAATAGAGAATGATTTTAGGTCCTGTTGATAGTCTAACAAATTTGGCTAGGTAGGAATTAGAAATAAAATTAAGCAGGGAGAACTAAAAGTAAAGTTGATTTAGTAAGGGCATGAAAGATACAACTAAAATCTGCTTTGTGTGTGTATGTAAGTTGTCATTCCTTTCTTGTATCTGTGCAGTGTGTTAAACACAACCTCCTAAATTAATCTCTCAACAATGTAAACCACAAGTAATATTCGTGTTTGTCAAGGTTAATCTTGGCTCATTAGAGAACTGAATTAAAGTGCCTTAAGCCAAAAAAATGGAATAAAAGAACAAAAGGGAAAGAAGTTTATGAAAAGGATGCAGCAGTATTTCGTGGGACACAAGGGCAGGCAGTGCATTCAGACCTCCTGAGGGCTGAGAATTGAGATGTGGAAATCTATCAAGGATCAAAGCTTCCTCATCATCAGGCTTTCCCTCTCTCCTACCCTGGAGCCACATGACCTCTCATCTCTGCACCACTTTGTATGTTTGCTTCTTTCTTTTCTCTATACACTGGCTTTCTCTGCCCCTTAGCAGATGAACACCCCTTTGCAACTTACATTATCTTGATTCCAGACACAAATGGAGTTTTACAGAATCACTGAATTGCAAGTTTAAGTTCCTGGGACTATAATACAGTGGGTTTAATAAAGTTGCAACACTTTATCATGCTTGATATATAAGATATTAGACTTTATGTCCAATTGTTGGGAAATAGGAAATTCAAAGGAAACACTCTAATCATTAGACTGATATAGTAGACTCCAGTACACCCAAACATTTTGGACATATATCGTTTGAGATACTGTTAGCAAAGCCTTCACTGCTAAACAAGCTTTAGAAATTATCAGTCCTTAACTTTATGTGTAGAGCTACTTCTTTTCTACTGAAGAATTTGAAAAAAAAAAAAAAAAAGAAAGAAAGAAACTGATAGGACATCACCAAAAACAAGAGTTTTAAGTCTGAAAATGCAAAGATCTGATATGTATAAAGGAGATGCCCAAAACAATGAATATGGGATATTTCCTGAATCTCTATTCATCATTTCAGAAGAAATAAAAGTTCTTATTTATAGATGAGAATAGTAGAAGTAAATAATAGATGCAAAATAGTGAGATAGATAAATGTCCTTGAGAAGAGTTCTTGGCGCTATCCTTCTTTCCTTCCCAAGACTGAGCATCATAGAGATTAGACTGGAGATACAAGAAAATACCAAATCAAGCAGTGGAATCTTATGTCTCCCTTTATAAGGGGTGGGAATAGATTTAGCAAGCCTCCCTATAATCCTATCAACAGAGGAACAGAAAGGAAAGCTGAGCCATGATGTACAGAACACTAAAAACAAAATGAAAATCCAAAAAATTTGCAAAGAATTAAGAATGGCCATCTTCAAATGAATGAGAATAGTTGTCACCAGAATTAACACTAGCAGAGATGTGCAACACAATGAAATGGAATAAACTATAATTCTATACTGGGGTGCCTGGTGGCTCAGTTGGTTGAGTGTCTGACTTCGGCTCAGGTCATGATCTCACGGTCTGTGAGTTCGAGCCCCGTGTCAGGCTCTATGCTGACAGCTCAGAGCCTGGATCCTGCTTCAGATTC
The DNA here is from genome assembly GCF_028749965.1 of Puma concolor. NCBI lineage: Eukaryota > Metazoa > Chordata > Mammalia > Carnivora > Felidae > Puma > Puma concolor. The sequence goes on from NC_141667.1 coordinate 180,523,673, forward strand.
TGTGTCTCCCTCTCTCTCTGCCCTCCCCCACTCGTACTCTTTCTCTGTCTTTTACAAATGAATAAATGTTAAAAAAAGTAAAACTATAATTCTATACCAAGCTTAACTCTATTTTAATATGAGGCCTATGAACATATACTAAACAACAGAAACAACAAAACCCTATGTAATATGTACAGCCTACATAGTATATCTCAAGAAATTCCAAATAAGATCAATTAGGTCACATCCAATGACCTCAGTGTATTAATGCCATATTAATAGAAAATGGTTACAATGAACAATCCAAATACACCTGTGAACAGTTCAGAAAATTTTATAATAGTGTTTGATTTATAAGTGAGACAGGTAGAAATGAAAATAGAAAACTAGAAATATACACAACAAGTAGATTATATACAATAACTTGGAGTGAATCTTCATAGTTTAGGACAGCTATCTCATTCAGACATGGGAAACAACAGTAGATTATAATAAAAATAAAAAGACAAAATATAAAATGTACCTAACAAATAGTTCACAAATGAAATAATGTAGCTTTACAATGTCTTAGAAAAAAATGGACAAAACTTTAATATCAGAAATCTATGAAAAGACCAACAAAATAAACTAAAAAATGGAAATAATAAACTTGCAAAGCTATGATGAGAAATTAAGGAATCTACTGCTAACCAAAATTGTAGAGACATTAATTAAAATTTAAATTGGCTATGTGAAAAAAAATATACACATAACTTTCTCAAGTTTAAGAAAAATATATAGCATACATGCATAAATACATATATTAATTATAAAGTATACTTTAAATTTAAGATAATAGTGCATATATTTATATTCCAATATAATTTCTGATTATATATTATATGGGTTATTTTCCACTGAATTATAATTTATAATTAGGTTGAATAAAATAGAGAGAGTAAAGGAAATAAACCTAAAAGAAAATGAAAAGGCAGTACAAGTTCAATTCCTAAAACCCCTGAGTCCACATGTTTTATTTAACTCATTCATTCATTTTTTAAAGTTATGTTCATGTGGCTTAGAACATAAACAGGAATCACACATTACAAAATCAAAGATGTTACTTAATGAAGGAGAGGAAAATTTGAAAAAGATTACATCTTACATCATGTCTAAGAATAATTTCAAAGTCTCGTGGGTGTCTTATTTTATGAAATATTAATTCCAGTTTAAAAATTATAGATTGAGAACATGCTGGAATTTATACTTACAAAAATAGTTTATAGATGGGGCACGTGGGTGGCTCAGTGGATTAAATGTCTGACTTCAGCTCAGGTCATGATCTCAGGTGCCCCACGTCAGGCTCTGTGCTGACAGCTCAGAGCCTGAGGCCTGCTTCAGATTCTGTGTCTCCTTCTCTCTCTGCCCCTCCCCACTCACTCTCTGTCTCAGAAAAAAAAAAAAAAAAAAAAAATTAAAAAAAAATTTTAATTGTTTATAAAAAGAAAGAAAAAGATACACTAAAGTATATTCTACAAATATAAGAGCTCATAGATAGCTTCAAAGTAAAGAGATTAAGGAACTCCTCTGTGTTCTAAAGACTATAGGTACCTGCATATCTGAAGAGGAAAACCAAGGAGAAGGCACCCATGAGGCCGACTCTTCCCACAGCAGGAGGGTGTGCCAGTTGCTATGCTCTCAGCCAGGTCAGGGCTCACCCTGGATGCTAGAAGCCCAGCTCCTTCTGATCTTGCCACAAATGCGTGTTCTGAAAAGCACAAATTTTTTTTTTTTTTCAACGTTTATTTATTTTTGGGACAGAGAGAGACAGAGCATGAATGGGGGAGGGGCAGAGAGAGAGGGAGACACAGAATCGGAAACAGGCTCCAGGCTCTGAGCCATCAGCCCAGAGCCTGACACGGGGCTCGAACTCACGGACCGCGAGATCGTGACCTGGCTGAAGTCGGACGCTTAACCGACTGCGCCACCCAGGCACCCCTGAAAAGCACAAATTTTTAAAATGAAAAATTGAGTCCATAAATCTTTAGGACACAGTATAAAAAGTTAAGAAATGAGAAAATAAGTTACTGGCAGTTACAGCCAGGGCTCCAAAAGTTAGTAACAGGGGTTCCAAAAACAAAGAAAAGGAGGAGAAAGTATTTGAAATATTGATGGACATTTCAAAATTAAAAAGGATAACTGTCTTCCCTTTGAGAACTAAAATCCTCATGATTTGTGCTCTAATAGGGTTTTTAAATAATTAGAACAAAGAGATTATCTTTTTTAAGTTTTTTTTTTTTTTTCTGGAATAAGTACACAAGACTATCTAAAAGCATTTGTCAAAGAACAAGAATTTTGCCTTATCCGATAAAAACAAACAGTATATGAAGATATATTTATAAAATTATTTATAAAATATACTATTATCACAATGACATATATGTCTCTTTGGCCCTTTTTCCATCTTTAAAGCCAGATGTATAGAACTTTCAAATCTCTCCCTGCAATGCTTCACAGTGCCTTCTCTCTTATAAAGATCCTTGTGATTACATTGGACCCACCCAGATAATCCAGGATATCCCTCATGTCTCAAAATCCTTAACTTAATCAGATTTGCAAAGTCTGTTTTACCATTTTAGGTAACATATTCATAGACTTGGAGGATCAGGATATGGCAGTCTTGGATGTCATAACAGCCTCAGCCTACCACATTAGTATTTAAACTCCTATAAACCAAAAGCACCACAAAGTTACATCAATAAGCAGATGAGAAGAAAAAAATTGGTATACAGACAATAAATATTATTATATAACAAATTAATAAATCACCAATAAGCTAAAAATTTAAAACAATCTAATAGTAACATAGTTGAATAAAATATAAATGAGGAATAAAAATCTGAAAAGCCAGCACCATGCATTGGAAGAATCCAAACTAAATTATTGTTTTACCATCAAAGTCAAAATGTAAATATATGGGATTTGTAATTGTTAATATGTTGGAAGGGAAGAAAACATTTTCTCTACCATTCTAGGTTCTTTTTAGCTAGCCTATTAGTTACATTGACATAAAACAGATTCACAGGAGAAAACCAGATTTAATTTTGTATGTATGGGAGCCTGACAAAGACATGAGCAGCTGAAAGAGAGTCATGCAATTGAGATTTATATGCCTTCCTCAACTAAGGAGTTGGGGTTAGTAGGGGAAACCACGACACAGGTGGGTTTGGGAAAGAAGTTTGCCCAGACTACATACAGAGTGAGAGAGCAACTCAAGGGACATCATGGTATGGTCAGGGAAGTGTGTGAAATTCACTGTTAGGAGTCTTCACGCATTTTTGTTCCCATACCACCCAAAAGAATTTTGTGAAACTATATACCACCTTGGTTATCTGTCTGATACCTAGAAATTTCATCATATATTTTAAATATAAACATCTTAAAAAATTAAATTGTATCACTCATTTAAATATATATAATCAAACCTAAGATAGTGGGATTTGATTGGATATATATTAAGTTTGACACCCATGTCTTACATCATCCTTTTCACTCCTGACCAAATGAGTCCATCCCATTTCCTCCACAGACTGGTATATCAAGTAATATATATCTATACTCTACAGTCTTTAATCAGTGACTACATTAAAATGATATTCCGGGCACCTGGGTGGCTCAGTTGGTTAAGCATATGACTTTGGCTCAGGTCATGATCTCACAATTTGTTGGTTTGTGAGTTCGAGCCCCACGTCAGGCTCTGTGCTGACAGCTCAGATCCTGGAGCCTACTTTAGATTCCATGTCTCCCTCTCTCTCTGCCCATCCCCTGCTCTCACTCTGTCTCTCTCTCAAAAATAAATAAACATTAAAAATTTTTTTAAAAATAAAAAATTACATTCAAAAATTTTTATATGTAAATTATAATTCAATTTTCTGTGATCATAAGAATATAAGTTTTAAAAAGTTCTTTGGAATTGAGTTATTATAATTACTGGTAGTTCATGGTGAATTAGAACACTAAAATGTTACAAGCTTTCTTAAATATTTAATATAATACTTTAAAATTTTCTTAAAATAAATCCCTTAGTGGGATCAAAAGGACTTTTTTTTTTTTTTTTTTTGGTCATAGTACTTAAGTGAATGCTACTTATTGCTAAAATAAGACAGTATCCAGAACAATTTTATTTTTATATTTCTTTCTGTCTCTTAGGTATACATTGAGAAACTATGCTTTAAAAAAAATTGTTTTTAATCTTTATTTATTTTTGAGAGAGAGACAGAGTGTGAGCAGGGGAGGAGCAGAGATAGAAGGAGACACAGTATCCGAAGCAGGCTCCAGGCTGTCAACACAGATCCTGACGCGGGGATCAAACTCACGGACCGGACATCTTGACCTGAGCCAGTCAGATGCCCAACCGACTGAGCCACCCAGGTGCCCCGAGAAACTATGTTTACATAAATAGATGGTAATGGAAACTGTTTCATTTTGTTGAGAACTGTTTCTCAGTTCTTTGAACTTAATAGTTCTATGCCAAAAATTATGTAGCTACTTATTTCCGAAATTATTATTTTTTTTTAACTTTTTCAACGTTTATTTATTTTTGAGACAGAGAGAGACAGAGCATGAACAGGGGAGGAGCAGAGAGAGAGGGAGACACAGAATCGGAAGCAGGCTCCAGGCTCTGGGCCATCAGCCCAGAGCCCGACACGGGGCTCGAACTCATGGACCATGAGATCGTGACCTGAGCTGAAGTCGGACGCTTAACCGACTGAGCCACCCAGGCGCCCCCGAAATTATTTTTAATAATCTATCATCTGACAACTCCATTAGGTTTTCCTTCCACTATATTGAAAGTAAATAACGGTAAACCTGAACAAGGGGGTTTATTATTTAGTCATTAGTGTCATTCACTTTTGCAATACGAACCTTAATACTTCTAATTATACCTGAGGGTGCTTCAGTTAATCGCCCTCTGGGGCAATGCATCATAGTAAAGGTGACTGTATAGTTTATCATCCAAACTGAGAATAAACGTGGGCAATATAAACAAACAAGCAAGAGAAACAGGCATAGTCCAGACTGGCAAACTAGCACATCACTGTCACATTGCTGATTAAAAAGTAGATATATTAAAGACAGACAAGAGGCATGTCATTCTCTGAAAAGTTAGGGAAGGGAGTTTGTAGGGAGAAAGATGAGAAAATTGCAGGCATGTTTTATTAGATGCATGCATTTTTACAATAGATACATTTTACTCTTAGAAAATTGCATATGTGAAACATCTTAAAATGCGCAGTCATATATGCCAAATTTTGAAGATAATCTCTAGTGATTAAAGAACATGAAGAGTAGAACATGTGGGTCCATGATGCTAATGCATTGGAAACTTTTACATTCAGTAAGTGGAAATTATGTTTTTAGGCAATTGAGATCATGGACTCTAGTTGTATATAACTTATGACAGGGTATGATGTATTGTTCAAGTGTCTTTGAGGATGTACTGGTCAAAGTACACATCCCAAATTAATGAAATAAATCACTATCCCAGTCCACCTTTAACTCACCCAGGAAATTTTGCACAAGCATTTTACACAAACCTAAATTCAGGTGACATCCCTCCCAGTTGATGCCCTCCCACCACAAACTAGTATTCCATATTCACAAGGCAAAGCTGCAGAGTGTGGCTGGGGTAGGAGGAGCTTAACAGAAATAAGACTATAAAAGAGGAAAGCTTCCTGTTGCAAATTTTTCTTTTCTTCCTTCCTTCCTTCCTTTCTTTTTTCCTTCCTCTTTTTATTCCTTCCTTCCTTCCTTCCTTCCTTCCTTCCTTCCTTCCTTCCTTCCTTCCTTCCTCTTTCTCTTTTTCCCTCCTTTCCTTTCCTTTCCTCAAAGACTTTTTTTTTTTTTACCTTGTTTGAAGAACATGTTTCATCATTTGGTATTTCAGATAGGTCATGAACAGATTCCTTGTTATTTCCACGCCAAACTGCAAAAGCCTCAATAGTTATGTTATTTAGATTCAAACATATATGATCCACCATTTCAACCCACATGTAACCTTCTTGCCAGCATAGTTAGTAAACTTTGTATCCCCATACTAGTGGAGGTATTCAACTCAATTTTCTGGGAGGCAAACAAAAGTGAAAAAGACAGATTCCTGAACATTTAAACCATACTACTTAAAATGCTGGTCCTATTCTGCCCTTCCTTTCTTTTCCTCTTCTCAAGGACTTCATTCCATCTCTCTAATGGATCAGTTTCCCTTTCCAGGAATAGTCCTTAGTCCTTAGTATGTCCCCTGTGGAAGAAGACAAAAATTGTCTTCAACAATTGTATTTCTGACCTAGAAAGACCCACATACTGGAATTTCTTCTGTTTCCATTTCAACAGTGTCTGCAGTCCCCAGGTGCACATTCATTCTCTATCTATTCCTTTCAGGAAAATAGCACTGATGGGCAAATCCAGTCTGCAGTCCTCTATTCTCACTTGACCTCAGCACGTTCACACATACTTTGGCCACACTACCTACAAAAAATTCACTGTGAGCTAAATTGTGTTTTTGTTTTATTTTTATTTTTCCTTAATAATTAGAGCTTCCTATAGTCAGAAATCTTTATTTTTAATTCACTACTACAGAAAGATATTTTATAAAATTATTGTATTGACTATATTGAATCTAGAGATCTATAACTGATGCAGTGTCACAAACTTAATGAGCAATTAGAGATAAGTTCATTTTAGTAATTGTTGAGAGGAATAAATATAGGTTTTCTTCATTTTCTCAATTGTAAGTACCTTACATATTTCATTGACCCTAAACCTTTACTTAGTATTTCCTATTTCCTTGTTTCTCTCGATTTGCTTTGTTTTCTTTTTCTAGTTTTATTCTATTTTCAAATATATCCATTTAAGGCTGTAGATTTCTCCCACTGCCCTGTTATAGCTACAACCAACATCTGTACCATATCACACTTTTGTTATTTGGTTCAAAATATTTCCTACTTTCTAATGATGCTTCTGTATAAATTAAGTACTGTATTTAGTACTTACTATTTAGTACTGTATTTAGAAGTACATGGGTAATGTCTAAACATATGAAATTTTACAGTTGTCGTTTTTAAACAATTGATTTGTAATTGAATTTATCCCTTGTCACAGAACATGAAAGAGGCTGATATTCATAATCTAATTTTGAAAAAGTGCTTCACTGGTACATTTGGTACCACCTTTGCATAATCTCAAGTCAGCAGCTATAACTTTTTTTTTTTTTTCTTCCTGTGCTTGCTTCTAGCGTCACCCCCTCACTGCCTCCAAATTGCTGCTTTTAATTTTCTGTGTGCTGGGAAATCAAATAGGCAAGCATTTTTTTTTTTTTTTTTTAATGGTGTCTAAAATAAGAGTGTGTAAGACCTGAGGGACTTTTCTACAAAGAAAGTGCTTGGCTTTTAGTTCACAATTTATGTCACATTTATGTCTCTTGAGGCCACTAAGAGACATGTGTTTGTTGACTTTCAGGTTCATGACTCTGTGATCTGATTAGTTGAGTTTATCAAATTTATAATGAGTGCCCACTAAATGGCAAGCACTGGACCTGAGCTGAATTTACAAATGTGAATACAACAGTATTCACTGTCTAGGCTCTTAAGAGTTCAGGAGGGTATAAAGCCACACACACATACAGAAAACATCAATATACTACAATTGCTGTGAACAGGCTCATGGATGGAACTAGGCATCTAATGCATCCCGGAATGTGAATGGGGATTGAACTGGGACAGAGGAGATAAGAAAAGGAATTGTGGCAGAGATGACACTTGAAAGCCATTCTGAACAGAAAAGACACACTAAAAGTATAGAGAAAAGCAAACAAACAGCACAGTGTCTATGGAGTACTACAAGCCACACACTATCGGAATGTAAAGTATGTATCAGGACAATAAAAAAGGCAGTGATCACTGTTTTGCTTGATCTCTAGTTAAAATGCTATATCTACAGAGAAGGGATAAGAAAGCTGTCAGTAGATATTATTATATGATTTAAATCATTTGTAAACAAAACAAAACACACAGAGCTAAACTTTTTTTTTTTTTTTTTTTTTTGGTCTACCCCTAAAGTTCAAGCATTAAGTAAGTTCTGGATCCACTAACTTGGTGGAGCTGTCCAGATGTCCTTATTACAATTTTCATTTTCATTTTCATGGTCCTTAACAAGTTTAGAAAATCTTATGAATTTGGGAGTCTATAGCTTTGTGGTCAAAAGTTTGAAATTTACATTTTATGGTACAGTAAACTCACAGGATGTTACAGAGATTTCTCTGTAGGTAACCCATCTCAGATAATTCATTTTTCCTAGGCTGATACTTCATGTCTCCCAGCAACCACTGATATCTTATCCTGGCATTTTGGAGGTAATCTAAGTACCATCATGGCCTATTTCCAACCAACGGGCAATCCTCATACTAGTGCTTCTCAAACTTTAACAAGCATAGTGAATGATTACCTTGTGAAAATATACAATCCTGTACTACATTTCAGGGATTCTGATTCCACAGACCTGAAATGAAGTCAGGTAATCTAGATGCCTAACAAGCTCTCAAGTGATGTTGATGAATTTGGTACATGGTCCACTTTACATACACTGCCTCATATCCTAATTTCAATAAGAAAGCTCACATGTCTTGTAAAATCATATTAGTTGTGTATCCTATGTCTATTTTAAGTCTGAAATAGCCTGTACCAGTGGTTTTTGTAACTACTACCAAGTTTCTTCCTGGCTCTATGTGGTTAGCTTAGTACCTAAACACGATTTAGTAAATATAGGGTACTGAATCATAGGAAAACAATCCAAGAACCACACACTCAAAATTCTACCTTGAACCTGACTCTTCCTCTCTTGACTTGAGGCTTCCCCCACCGATTATGTTAATTGAAAGAAATAAAATTCCAAAATAAAACAAAATGTACTAAATTAAAGCTTTACTGAAGTCTTTCCAAAAAGCAAAAGTGAAAGCTTGTTTATAGCATACAGAATAAAGACTTAAAATCTGCTTTCTTCATCTTTAAATTAATATAGATGAAAACCTGCATCAACAACCAACATTTTTCTCTTCTAATATACCCAAGTTCCTCATTAAATATGCAAAGTCTCTATTCTCACCATGTCTTTTTCTTCTGACCCTAATTTATGATGTTTCTTCCTCTCTCTTTCTTCTCCTTTCCTATTATGTTTTTATGAGCCACATACTCTTGAGCTAGACTAACTGGGTTTAAAGTCTGGCATAGGAAGCTATCACACAATGATTGTGGGCAAGTTTCTCAAACTCCCTGTGCCTCAGTTTCCTCATGTGTAAAATGTGATTCTAATAATACCTTCCCACAGGGTTAGTGTAGAATTAAGTCAATTAATCTTTGTAAAATGCTTATAAGAGAGCCTTGTATTCGAAGTGCTTTGTAAGTATCCATTATTATAAGGTCTACCTATCATAGTTTCTGTGTTAGGCATATTTATGATTTTCAAAGAGTTAAAGACAAACTTATGTAGCTCCTACTGATATATTATAAACTAAGAGGTGGCTGCAAAGATAATTTTTAAAAAATATCAAATTTCCTAAATACAGTGATGATGAGTGATTTAAGATAAATTATTACAACACCACAATTCTTTCTTCTCAATTATTTCCTAAGATAGTGCCCAAGTACCTGAACGATTACCCTCATCGGTTATGCCATAATGAGTGAAGAATGTCTGATGACTCACATAATGCTTTCTTCTTCACCCAGAATCTCTTCTCCCATGAGGAAGAAGCCAATACAAAGGCTCAACTCAGATATCCCATCACAAGAACCTCCAGGCCCAACCTATACACAATTAAACCCTTGTACCTACTTTTTCTAATAAGATTTCTTCTCAGAATTGTCTGTGTGGCATTCTCCCTAGCTGCAGAGAGGCAACAAAACTCATTTTGCTTTTTTCCTAAACAGATTTCTTTACTTCAGATGGGTACTTTCTATACTGGCCACAATTAAGCAATTATAGCCCATATTTCTACAATTAAGTTTATACTTTGTGTATGGGAAAATTTCAGAAGCTGCTTGAAGACACCTATAAAAGAAGTTTTAAGAAAAGGTAAGGTTGCAGGTGAGGTGTTCCTGGCGTGGATGAAATGTGATCAGAAAATCTTAGTTAAGGCTGGCTTTTGATAATGAGGAGAGATAGGCAGTGTACTTTAATGAGGAGCAAATGCAGTATTTTCAATAACACACATAGATCTATAGGTTCTTTCTAAAATATACCATAAAACAGAAATTTCAAAAATGTTGGGTGTAGTTTTGAAGACTGAGGTTCTGTAACTCAAGCTTCTAATCAACACTGCTAGACAGGGAGAAATAAAAAGTTCTCTCTATGGCTATAGTATGTGGTGTCAAGGTTCCCCCTGAGAGAACTTTTACCTCACACATATAAAAACTTTGAAAGCAAAAGCATATATTGGATGTATTTGTAAACACCTCTATTGTTTTATTATGAAGAATTTTGTGCTGGCTCAACTAAAATCAGTAAATTGGTTACTTGAGACTGTAGGATTATAAGTGTTTTGTTTTGTCTTTTCCTGTTGAAAAATACTGAAGGGAATGTATTTTACCATTTTGGTGAAGAGAAGAAAAATACTGAATGACTCGAATTTAAGTTTCTCTTCAGGTTGGCTTTCAATCACTGCTTTTAAATTAAAATTATAAATATTCATCAAACAAATGTTCTTTCAAAATCCTATTGTGACATTTATACTGATTTAAATGTACTCTTTTGAGAAATACATAAGGATATGCCATAAGAAGTTGGTGAATGAATTGTTCCTATTGCCATTAATTTTTTTCCAAAATAAATTTCACACAAACAATAAAAAAAAATATTTAAGTGGCTAGGATTTCTTTTAGCGAATTTACCTCTAATCAGAAATATCTTTCTATGATGTCCAAAATTCAGCTTGGTTTTTCCATCTGAATTTCATACATTAACGGATACTTATGTAATTGTCAATATTGCATTTATTACATCAAAGTAGATTTCCATAGGATTAACCTTTCATTTTAAAACTTACTGCTTAAGTAGAATTGATTTTCTTTCTTTCTTTCTTTGTTTTCATAATGGTAAAGGGATCTTACGATTACTGTTTTTTTAATGTTTTTTTTAATTTTACTTTTGAGAGAAAGTGAGACAGAGCATGAGCGGGGGAGGGGCAGGGAGAGAGAGGGAGACACAGAATCCAAAGCAGTCTCCAGGCTCCGAGCTGTCAGCACACAGCCCGATGCAGGGCTCAAACTCAAGATCATGAACTGAGCTGAAGTAGGACGCTTAACCTGACTTGAGCCACCCAAGCGTACCTTATGATTACTGTTTTTATGTAAACAGGCCCTACTTACAAAAGAAACAAAACTTTTGTGCTTTTCCTAAAAAAATTATGCATCCGTGATATAAATGAAAAGTAAAGAAATAATAAAATGCTGAAAGCTACATTGTACTCTATAGGCTGTAAAGAATTATGTCATTTCTAGTAGCTGATGTCACAGAATATTTATTAGGACTGACTATAGACTAATGGGAAAAAAAGATAAATATGTGAAAACTAGTATGCAATCATTTTACGCATATTACCAGTGGCCCAGGAAATATTTTAAATTATATGTTAATAATTATGTTCATCTGTATGACAAAATTAAAAAAAAAAACATACACTATTTGACCTAATAACTCCATTTATAAAAATAAATTTAAAGATAGAGTTTTAATTTAAAATGTGGATGGGGAGCCTGAGTGGCTCAGTTGGTTGAGCATCCAACTAGGGCCCAGGTCGAGATCTTGTGGTTTGTGGGTTCAAGCCCCACATCAGGCTCTCTGCTGTCAGTGCAAAGCCCACATCAGATTTTCTGTCCCTCTCTCTCTGCCCCTCCCCTTCCTGCACTCTCTCAAAAATAAATAAACATTAAAAAAAGATAATAAAAATATGGATATTAATTTAGGCAAGGAATTAATCACTTTATAACAGTATTATTTTAATACTAAACAGACAAGAAATAACCTAAAAAATAAAAGCATAAAATTGTTAATACTACATTTATTCTTTTAACATTTTACATATATTATAGTAATATAAATATTCAACGGCACGGGAAAGCTTTTAGTGCATAAGACTATGAGAATCACAAATATAAGACAAAACTAATGCTGAATATGTTACAGTTTGTGTGTGAGTAGGGTTATAACACATTTTAAACAAATTCTGAAAAGCAACATACATTCATAGTGTTGAACTTTTTGGTAATGTTATTTGGAGTGATTTGTTTTCTTCTTTTCTATGTAATTTCCATATGAGTAATTTATATTTGACATAAATTGCCTATTCAGCTAAAAATAGTGTTTTAGAATATACATCTACTTTTATTAAAAAATATTTTTATACAATATTACCTACAAATACTTTTATTAATGTGTTCATTTCCTACTGTTAAAATACAGACTTGAACAAGCTAAAAGAAAAACAAAGTGAAGTGAAACTGAGGAAAAGAAGTAGTACTTAAAAACTGACTGTATCTACGCCTTCTGAAAATATTATAAAATTCAAATTATTCCTAAGTCTGATTATGACTCTCCTCCATGTGTGGAAACTTGTGAAAAAAAGAAATGATGAAAGCCGCTCACTGCTTCTGTGCTGCAAAAGGATGAGCCAGAGAAGTGTTCTTTCTTTAGCAAATCTCATTAACATTCAAATGTTGGGAAATAAAGAATTAAAGGGCTTTGAAGGTCAAGTTGAAAGAAAAAAAAGAACTGGGAATAAAACAGGGAAAGAGACGGTACTCTTTGTACTGAATGAGGAAATATGCAGCCTTAGTACACACTTTGTAGTCATCCTATAACCACAAGAGGGACCAGCCGTAAAATAAAACTTTAACTGTGACGGGCATATCAGAACATGGTAAGATTCTGGTTTCTCTGCAGCTAAACTGCTGGAGGACTCTGTCTCTGGAAGTCTTTTTATGGAATATTATACATTTCCTATTTGTTTAAGCCAACAGAGTTGATACTGTAACTTGTGGTCAAAGGCATCCTGGCTGATATATTATTTTCAGGTAACCTCAGATGACAACTGGGTGTTAAAGGAAGATAGAGGTATCGAGATAACACAGTTGCACCTCCAAGGGGACTAGAACCAGAAACAAAATCTATTAAAAAATAGCACCAGAGCCTCAGTCCCCCTCTCTCTCACCCTTTCTCTATCTTACCCTCCCCATGTCTGTCTTTCTCCCTCTTTGGATGTTTTCCAACATTACATTACCTCACCTCTGATTTGAATACACAACAAAGCCTGATAGCCTGGTTTTAAACTTCAAATTCCCCCCAAAAAAACACATTTTCTGAATCACGTTTGCCTCTTACAAAAGAAAATTTTTCTTACTATTTTATATGGAGGAAAGAAAATGACTAGAGACAATGTTAAAATCTGTTTTTCTAATCTGCACATCCAACTGATAAATTGTCTTCAACTTTTGATAGTGGCAATTACACTTACATATTTATTGAAAATTTCTATACTAGATGCTTCTTTGTTGAAATTCAATTGACATTACTTTTGAGTGAAAATAACATCTAATTATCTTCTCTACAATAAAGATGGACTTGATATTATGAAAGTATTTTTTATCAAATTTAGGAAACACAGTTAGGAATTTACTACCTGAAGACTTGGTTCAAATAAGGAGAGAGGTAGTTGGTGCTTGTTTTAGTTACTAATGTTGCATAAACATCTACCCACATTTTTAAGCATAAAACAGTCATTTCATTGTGCTTGAGGCGCTGAGACTTAGACATTCCAGAACACAGCAGTGATGACTTACTCACTGATAAGTTTGGGCCTCTTGGCCTGGTTGGACTTAACAGACAAGGGCTGGCATCATCTGAAAACATCTTAATTCACATGTCTGGTAATTGATGACTGCAGGAAGTAGAATCTCTACTGGACTGTCAGCTTAAATGAGTCCTCTCCATGTGATTTCTTCATGTAGGCTAGTTTGGGCTTCCTTACAAGATGGCCACAGCTGAATTCCAAAAGCAAGTGTCTCAAAGGGGCAAGAAACATCTATGCTATTTTGATGACCTAGTCTCAGAAATTACTTCAATTATACTGGAGGCAGTTGTGATACTCCATGTGGTCCAAGGAAAAGGACAGTTGGGAGGTATGCCAAAGTTACATTGTTAGAAGAGCATGTGGGATAAGAGATGTTATTCTGGTCATCCTTGAAAAATGCACTATGCCATAGGGCTTACATGTAATCATTTTTAATGACACAGAGTTGAGCACTGTAAAAATCACAGGGCTCTATTAGTAGAAGCAAGATGGACACAGGTGTGCCTTGGTGACTCAGTTGGTTAAGCTTCTGACCGCAGCTCAGGTCATGATCTCAGGGTCCATGAGTTCCAGCCCCACATCGGGCTCTGTGATGACACCTCAGAGCCCAGAGTCTGCTTCAGATTCTGTCTCCCTCTCTCTCTGCCCCTCCCCCACTCACGCTCTGTATCCCTTGCTCTCTCTCTCAAAAATAAAAATAAACATAAAAAAAATTAAGGTGGGCACAGCAATCTGCCTGAAGTATGAACAACATACGATTGGATTTCATAGATGTGGAGCTCTGAGTCAACACAATGTAGTCTGCTGAATATCAGCATGATTATAGGAGTAGTCAATAAGCTTCCAGTAACAAGTATATAATTTTGGAAGGTTTGTACATACTGCCTTTTAGTTTCAATTAAAAGGACATTTCACAAAACCATATATCATAAATATGCACCTATCAGGGCAGCAACATTTTTCAGATTGTACTGGTCTTGAGCTACTCTGTTTTCCCACCCTTTCTTCAATAGTCCCACAAGCAGCTAAGCATGTAACTGTGATAATGATCTGTTTACATAAAAGCTTTCTATAATTGCTATGAAATTTGCCATTTGTTCTACCACCTCAGGGGAAGAAAAACTTTTTCTTAATATTTGTACTTTGTCTTCTATTTAATTTTATAATAAACTTCTTTCCTTAGAACCAGATGAAAAGTTTCTATTGTTTCGCATGTTCGTGTCTCTGTGAAGATACACCATGGACTTACAGGAAACTTAGAGGTTTTTAACAGTTGGAAGGCCAACACTCAATATTTGTCCTGAAGTTGCCATGGCTACTAATGCAGATAAAATTTGCTGAACAAGTTCAAGTTAGAGATAGCCCGTAAAGCACAAGGGGTCTCATTAATGGTTTCAACGATTAACCACAGTGAAAATTAGTGAGTGAATGTGCTGTCTTGATTTCCTATTCTGTTGATCTTGCTCATGATAAAGTGAGACTATGTAGGGAAAAAAAATGTACATATATATAATTTGATAAGTGTCATTCTTATTGTTGACGAGATGACAAAGAGAAAATTAATCTTACTCCATTATCACTTTAAATCATTAATGTAAACAACATCTGGTAATGTTCTTTACCTAAAGCCAGAAGCCCATAAGCCTCTGCTATTTGCTAAATATTTGTATTATATTTTTAACTGCATTAAAATATTAGTAGAAAAACATACTTAAAAGAGATATTATATATAAGTATATGTGTGTGTGTTTATCAAATATTGGCTTATTTAGGATGAAAGATTTCTCTTCTCAGGATTGGCCTATCTTGGCTTTGTTTTTGTCATGAAAAAAGTTATACTTGTCCATATTTCAAATGCTAAATTGTGAGAGTCTGAATTTTTTAAAGAGGAAATAGTCATATAAGCAAACTCATTTTCAATCTTATTCAAAGGTTTTTGCTACATAAGTAACTAATAATTTTACTGTAGAATTATTTTATTCGGTTAGGACGGATGCACTCAGTTGTTAAAACAGAATATCCAAATGCTTGCAGCTTAAAAACATAAAGAAAACAATCTAGAAGAGACTAAAGAAATTTAGATCTAGATTCTGAGCACTAATTCATTTGATATGGAAGAATTCATGGGTCGAAGACTTCCATTTTCCATTCTTTCTCATTCAGTATAACTGTAGGATGGAACATGTGGTATAGTCCTTGAAGTCCAGAGGTTTGCCCTTCTTTATCATATCCTCCTTCCTCCTGGCTGAAATGCTGGCATGATGGCTGGACTATGAGACACATGTTACAAAGTAAGGAAGTCAGAGCAACAAGGAATGTAGAAGAAGCCAGGTCCCAAATAAAGGTCTGATCAGCCAAATCAGTCCTGGACTGATTATTTCTGGACTTGATGTATATAAAGGAGAAATAAACTTCTATCATTTTAACACATCTATTAATTTTATATTCTGTCACTCAGAGTTACTTAATCATAACATGTACAAATGAAAACATCTTCTCCTAGACCATTGTATGTCTTTTAGCTAAGTTAATTGTATTTGGTTTTACAATGCTTTAAACATTTTGATAGAGAAAATTAAACATTCAAATGTAACTTACTTTCCTTAGACTTTCCTAATCCACATTAATATACATAATATATAATATTGTATAATATTTTCTAATATTGCTGTTTTTGAGGCTTTAGTCAAACTACAAAATTATATATAATATATAGTTATAATTATAAAATATAGGATAAAATATATATTTATTGAATAAAATAGATTAAAAGGCTTAGATACTATTTGGTAGTTTTTTCAATGACTTATTTAATTACTAAAAATAGTGGTTCATAGCAAATTGTAAGATATATAAGTAATTCAAAGTGACAATAAATAAAAAGTGACAATAATGCCATCCATCAAGTTCCAGATTTTGAGAAGCTTGTGAGAATATAGTTGAATACTGATGGAAAAAAAAATGGTTAGTGTACCCATGTTTGGAAGGGCATATAACTTTGGTGGATATGTAAATGATTCAACCATTTAGAAATATCACAAACCTTGTGACTATCATCATTATAATTTTTTAATGTTTTTAGACAAAGACTTTATTAGCATACCCAGTGTTTCTGTAGGCAAATGGAAACCTCCTCAATTAAGCTAGTAGTGATGTGAAATCATTTTTGGAAGTTATTCAATATATACACAGATAATTTATGTTATGTCCTAACTTAGGCTTTAAATACATTCATATTTAAATTCATTGTATTGGCTATATTTTCTCTGTTAAAACTCTGGGTTGAAAATATTTAACTGTTCAGGGTATTTGAACATGATTTACAGTATTCAAGATATTGAACTAATAAATCTCAAGGTTGATAATGTTTTTTGGCTTTTGAGTAGGACTTTAAGAATTGGACTATAACTGTTAACAATAGTCTAGGCACTGATTATTAACTAATAGTATGGAGGATGTAAGTTTGACAAATTTTAAACAATATAACCCCCTTGCTAATGAGTTATGGTATTGGGATTCTATCCCATTTTTGGTAATTGTTCCACATTTTCATTTTGGGGGATTTATATGAAAAAATATTGGGTGCTTGAACAACTAATTCCTAACCAAATATAAGAGTATAGTCAAAATCCTCACCCAGTTACATCCTCATAAAAATGCCAAAGATACAATAAAAAAAAAACCAGCCTATATAATTAGCACTAGTACCTTTTTTGAAGGCTTTACATGAATTCCTTTGTTTTATAAGTCTAAAACCAACTAGTGATGTAACAGATATGCTCAAATGGGAAGGCATATTTAGAAGACATTTAACAATAAATGATTTCAATGGTATTCTGTGATTCAGATAACAAATAGGGTAAAATGAAAATATATGTTTAATGCAAAATAAATGAGATATTATTTAGGTTTTATTTCTTCACTTTCATACATTCATATGCTATTGTATTTTAATGTATTGTAGATTACACAACAAAATATAGTTAGTAATACCTGGGCCTATATATGCCAATTAAAATGAGCATTTTATGAAATTATTTTTATACATAAACAAATATACAAATAAAAATAAGGCACTCTTATCAAGGTTCAGATTTCATTGCTTACTCTTGTTTCAAATTTTGATTATTGTAAAAAAAAAAAATCACGGTATATGTTCTCATGGAGATCAGGTTTGTGTAAGATCATTTGCCCAGATTGAAAAAGGTATTTTGGGGGGTACCTGGATGGCTCAGTTGGTTAAGCATCCTACTTCAGTTCAGGTCATTATCTCACAGTCTGTGAGTTCACCTGAGTTAGAGCTCCTTGTCAGGGTCTGTGCTGAAAGGTCAGAGCCTGGAGCCTTCTTTGGATTCCATGTCTCCCGCTCTCTCTCTGCCCCTCCCCCTATTCACTCTCTTTCTCTCTCTCTCTCTCTCAAAAATAAACATTAAGAAAAATTTTTAAGGTATCTTTGTACTAATAAAGAAGATATCAAAGCTCTATTGAGCATTGATGTTTCCTACATAACAACAAATACTACAAGAAGGGAAAATGGATACTTTGGTAGAAAAGTGAAAGAAATAATCAAGTGTACAGTAAGCAAAATTTAAATGTAGATGTTAGAACATTAAAGCAAAACTGTGAGATCATGACTAGAGTTTTCATTTCTAGTTTGAAAATGGAACAATAAGAATGCCTCCAGTTGACAGTTTTGGCAAATACTTTTTAATCTGTATTGAATGATTGAAATGGTCACGATTTATTTATGTTTGTGAATCTATCAATTAAAATGAATAAGGATAAAACTTTTTGTATTGTCAATATTTTGCCTTCTTTTTGGTCTGCTGTTGAAAACCATCATCATTGTAATAAAATAACAACTTTATGCCCACTCAAAATGTGAAAGTTTAAATTTGTCTATTTTAATTTTTATTTTTTTACTAGAATGACAGTGCAAAGTAATAACTTCCTTTCAGTTGATAGTTACCCTACTTGTTGGCACTCTTGTATCACAGTATAAAATTGTGACCAAAGCAAGCTTTACAAATCAACAAAACCTAAAGAAATCATAGACTTAGGAAGTTAGACATTTTTTTAACCATAAACTTTTTTTTTTAATTTACATTGCATAGATCAAACTAAGATGTAGCAGGTCAACATTGCTTATGAGAAAGGTTGGGATTATGGTAGATATTAATGTGTCTAGGTTCTTTTAAATGAAACATGTTACATAGCATTGTGGAAACATATCACTAAATTATTCATATACTTTGTATATATCTCAAAAATATATATTTTAATGAAAATTCAGTGAATTTAATTTTTTAACTAATCTTGGATGTCCTCATTTTGAAAGTCTAGGTGGCTAAAAAAAGCAAGGCTGTGTTTTTCTGGTTTTGGAACATGTATTATTATCAGTATACTTAAAACTTAACAACTAAAATAAAAATAATAAAAATACACAGAAAAAAGAACTGAGATAACCGAATTAATGACATTAATAGGCAATAATGAAGAATGAAAAACATCCAGAATTTAAAGGCATAGGGTAATAAATTAAAGGTCATTGTAAAAGGCAAATTGGAAGTCCTAAAAGATCTTTGTATTTCTTTTTAGTGATTTTTTATAGTATAAAAGAATATATATTAATTAAAATACATTAAATGAAATGCAACATTTGAAAATAAACAGATGGATATATTTCCCAAAGAGTAAAAATGTTGATTAACATAATTAATTGTTAATGCATATTTTTATATACCTCAGAATATAGAGTATATGTATCTTGGTATTTTGTATTTTCACCAACATTTTCCATGTTATTGATTTTTAAGTAATCATAATTCTTAATGGTTTCATTACTAAGTGGATATATAGTAGTATACTTCACCTCTTTATAAATGCAGATATTTAGAAGATTTTTACCCACATTCTTCAGTATTATAAATATTAGTGTAAGGGGAAATTGTATGTTGTTTAAATGTATATTATTTTATTAAAGAGTTCTTGCATTTTACAAAATATTTCTATTTTTTCCTTCATTGTTTTGGCTGTTCTTCCATAGTGTATTATTATTTTTAATATTTTAATACATTGGCTTCCATTTCATCTGTATTTTTGTTGTTATTATTATATGTTCTGTGATAAAGTTCTAAGTCATCCTGAGGTAGTACTGACCTTAATTAGTATAATGACATTTTTATTATGTAACAATAATGGAAATACGCCTTTCGTTTATTTTTCTATTTTTTTTCTAGAGAATAATCTAGTATATTTGGTAAACTGCATACCCAAAATCTTCTGTAATTGGGATTAAAATCTCTTTAAATATATAATTAAATTTAACAAAACTTGACACCTTTTCAATAATTAATTTAAGGCATCAAAGGCACTAATACAAGATAATATACAGAACAATAAAAGAAACACAAATCACAGTTATAATTAAGATAAAAATTTCTGGATTACTTAATGCAAGACCTAAAGATTCAAATCTTCTGTGATAAATTAGGTTATACTGTGGAAATTCTACACAAAAATTAAAAATTCCATGAAAACCATAAAGAAGTTATTTTATAGCGTTCTAGTCTTACTGGTTCTTATTTGTTACGGATACACAATTTTAAGATCAACTAGTAATCTGGATAGTTTTTTTCTCTCAGTGGGATGCTTTTAAATGTAGCCTAATGCTATTATTATTACTATTGCATGGATCACTTATAACACAATTATGTTTAATAAATTCATGGCACTTCTGGTCAACACTATAAATGGGAGAATAATGAAGAAATAAGAATTGGATGAGAATAAATAAAGGTGTTGTTATTTAGGGATTATATAATATATATACAAAATCTCAATATAATCAAAATACAAACTATCAAAACAAGGGACTTTCAGGAGCACCTGGGTGGCTCAGTCGGTTAGGCATCTGACTCTTAATTTCATCTCAGGTTATGATCTCATGGTTCATGAGACTGAGCCCTGCGTGGGCTCTGTGCTAATAGCATGAAGCATGCTTGGGATTCTCTCCCTTCCTCTCTCTCTACCTCTTCTCCCACCTGTCTCTCTAAATAAATAAACATTTAAAAAAATAAAAAAATAAAATTAGAAACTTTCACACATTTGCCAAATTTAAAATCAGACCCATAATATAAAAGTATTTCTCAACACCAACAAGTAACTACAAACTTACTAAATAAAAGATACCATTCACAAGAGTCCATGTTATAAAGTATCACAGAATTAATGTAACCGAGAATTTATAATATCTCTAAGGGCAAAGCTTTAAAGCTCTAAAAATTATGTTATGTGTTCTAAATTTTCCCATTTTATTACATCTTCAAATTGGGAATGTGTTATAATCAATGAGGTATGAAGACCTTATGTCATAATTAACAGTATTTTTTTTTCTTAATTGCCTACAAAATAATAGTGTATCTTCCAAGCAATATCATCTTAGATTCAGTGATTCATGGTAAAAGATACAAAACATTCTCTGAATTAGTGGACACAGATTAAAATTTTTTCGATGAGATTAATATTAAAAAGATGTCTACTTTCCCTAAATTAAGTTACAGAGTTGATACAATTCTAATTCGAATCCAATGAGGTTTTCAAAAAGTTGAAAACTTTAATTAAAATTCACATGAAAAAATGAAAGATTACAAAAACTAGTCATTCTTATTTTTCAAAAAAGTGAGGAACTTGTCCTACCAAACACTAGAATATGCAGGTACTCCTCACTTTTCACAGTGGTGTGAGTACACACACACACACACACACCTATGCACGCACGCACGCACACGCAAATAATCAGAGACTATAATCATAAAAAAAAGTCTAAATAATCAATGGGATAAGTTACTATTGTTCCAAGATTTTTTTTTCCTCACAATATTAAATTATAGTGTTGGTTATAAATATACAGAGGAATAAAAATAATACAATTAGTATTCATTGTACTGTAATATAAAGCATTAGATACACTGAGAGGTAAAGTGTTCTGTGTATTTGTGAAAAAAAAAAAAAACACATCAAAAATAGCTTGAATGTTGTTTGTCTCCCCCTTCTATCATATAATTCACGATATGGAGTGAACATCTTCTATGCTTTTCTATGCTAAGACTGTTATACTTCTTTTTAGGTTTGGATCAGCTTCCAATATTTTATCCTTTGCACTTCCAAACCCTTGAAATGCCTATGTGAGTTTCTTTCATGTGAACATTTTGGCTGGCAACATTTCCTCTGGAATATCTTCATCCTATTCATCAAAAAAACTTTCTCATTTATGCTGATAATTCCATGTTTACTAAGTCCCTCTGGTTGTACAACTACAGTCTTCTCATGGACAGTTATTTCTTCTATAATTCCATTGACATTTGGTTCATTTCCAGGACTATAACTTTTAATTTCTCAGCTGCATTTTCATTTTTGTGGGATAATTTCTTTTCATTATCCACATTTTATAAAATGTCATATACCAGTGAGACACCAAGAGACAACACAAATTAGTTGCATTGTTGTGCTGTGTGTGACCTGAAAAACAGGTGTATGGTGACCAATCACCAACAGATTTTGAAGAAGCAAGATGATGGGTCTCTGATCATGACGTGCAACTTTTATGTACATAGTGTTAAGTGAAATGAAAAGCTAACAGTGAAATCTGTACATCATACAACTACTCACAAGCAATTTACCCAGGTAACTAAATTTTGAATTGTGTGATAGGAGGACTAGTGTTATTTAGTTTACGTGGTCCCTGAAATTGATGCCGATCAGAACCATGCAAATCAGAACCAAAGGCTTGCCTATACTTCAAAGGCAAAGTAATACAATGGCATGTTATTGTCACAACAGACCAACAGAGAAATATAGAAATAATAGAGAGCTCAAGGTCAGCTGCAGGCAAAACCAATCAACAGGGCAAGAAGGATTTTTTTTTGTAGATGAGGTTAGACAACTAGATCTCTTCATGGAGAAACGTACAACTGGATACATCCTAATACAAAAAAAAGATGGAAACTAAAAAGACTAAATTTTTAAGTACTGTTTTGAAACAAAACTATAAGCTTAACATAGAAACATATAAAAATATTTTTTGAATGTGAAGTGAAAGGACTTTTTCAAATCCATTTTGTTGTTTTCCCTCATCCTTTTCATTTATGACTATGTGAAATGTTAATGATTTTAAAATCAGATCTATACAAAAAATATTCTCAGAGAATGTCCTTCTGTGCATCCCTTCCACTCTAGTCATCACTCCTTTCCTGCCCACTATTTTGTTCTGCATGGACATTAAAGAAAGTTAAAGGATATCGTAGACTGAGAAAGAACATTGAGAGTATATGTGATTGGAATTCTAAAGCATTTTTAGATATAAATTTAAAAAGTCAGCAAACTAGTAGAAAAATTGGTATTTATCTGAAAAAATGTGAACATCCAATAACAATATAAAAAGGGGCTAATAATCCCCATGATGTTTAGAAAAATCATGTTTCATCCAGGTTATTAAAAGTTTTAAGTGCAGGGCTTCTGGCTGGCTCAGTCAGTAGAGCATGCAACTCTTAATCTCAGGGTTGCAAATTCGAGCCCCATGTTGGGCAAAGAGATTACTTAAAAAATAACACCTCTAAAAAATATATAACAAATAAAAATTTGAAGAGAAATGTTGATTTTTTTTGTGAATATGCAGTCTAATGAAAATGCACACACAGTGTTTTGTTGTTGTTGTGGAAACTTATACAATCACTTTAGAAAACATCATCCATTTCCTATCATCTACTCCAGCTAAAAATGTGTACCACCTATTAAACATAAATTCCATTTTTGTTAAAAATGCTAAACACAAAATTCAGAATAATGGTTACTTCTGAAGTTGGAGATAAGGAAGGATGTAAATGACACTTTGAATTTAAGAGAAATGATTCGTTTCACAAACTGGTTAGTAGATATGCTGTTCATCCTATCACTAACTGTGTAAGGCAGAATGATTCACCAAAGATGCCCACCCCCTAATCCCTGGAACCTGTCGATATGTTAGGTTTCTTGATAAAAAGGGGTTGCAGTTAATACTGAAGTTAAGGGCTTCAAAACAGGGAGATTATCCTGTATTATGTCAATGGGACAAATCTAATCACAGCAGTTCTTAAAAGCAGAGGATTTTTTCAGCTAGAGTTAAATAGATGTGGCAGGAAGATATTCAAAGTAAGAGTAGGACCCCTCCCTCCTGTTGCTGGAGAGACACATGGAAAGCAGGACTCAGACAGCCTCTAGGAGCAAAGGGAGGCCCTCTGCTAACAGCCTGCAAGGAAATGAAGGTCTCAGTCCTACATCTGCAAGGAGCTAAATCTATCCAGTCAACTTAATGATGTTGGCATTGGATTCATCCCCAGAGCCTCCAGAAAGGAGCACAGGTCTGCCAATACCATGATTCTGACCTTGTGAAAGTTTAAGCAAAGGACTCATTTGAGCTATGCTGTAATTACACTTTATTTATTTTGAGAGAGGGAGAGACAGAGACAGAGAAAGAGCACACATGTGTGAGCGCATGGTGGCGGGGGAGGGGGGCAGAGGGAGGGAGAGAGAGAATCCCAAATAGGCTCTGTCATGTCAGCACAGAGCCCAATGTGGGGCTCAATCTCACGAACCTGTGAGATCACGACCTGAGCCAGAATCAAGAGTCAGAACGCTTTAACTAACTGAGCCACTCCGGCACCCATGTAATTACACTTCTGACCTACAGAATTATGAGATAATATATGAGTGTTGATGTAAGCCACAAAATGCACAATAATTAAGGCAGCAATAAAACATATGAACTACTATTTTTATGTTTCACATATATTTAAACAATTATTGTAATGCAGTCACTGTGTTATAAACACAATTTACCAAAACCCCAAACTTGTAAAACCTTAATTTTTCTTACATATTTTGTGTCAATTCAAAAGTTAGAATTCCATCATGGTAACTTCATGGTGTAAAGATCCATCAAAAACAAATTAATGATGACCAATTATAAAAAACATGCATAACCTTGCAAAACTTGAAAAAATACATAATTATGAAATATGTTCAGAAGTTTTTAAAAAGCTCTTTTAATTGAACAGAAAGTTTGTCAAAGAAAGTATGGAGAGTAAACGATTATGAAAATTTATATAGAAACATCCAAGTACCTAAAAATTATTCCATAAAGGTCACTATGCTCTAGAATTTCCTATCTCCATATTTTTAGTCTTTCCCTTTCCTGTTTTTTTTGATTGTTTCATTAGTAGCTCTTTCAATTATACATAAGACTGCCTAGTTTTGCTCTATAAATTCAAAAGTCAAAACAATTAAATTGAACAAATATATATGTATCTTTTAATGTATGAAAGGAAAAATAAGCTTCTAGCTTATCTTTATTCATAGAATTGCTAGAAGAAGAAATCATGAATTGATTTCTCTGGAGTAGAAAAAAAAAAAGTGAAAGCCAAAATTGGACCATATTCTAAGAGAAGTATAATTAGATAAAGTTAATGTTCCAAGCAGGATCTATATGTTCTATTTCTATTTTCTAATCTTCACAGAGATTCTAAATCTTTACTGACTCCTGGCATAGATTTAATCATCACTCTCCTTGAATATGATTTGAAATGAATTATATAACAGTTGAACAAGGAACGTCTCCAAGACTAATCAAAGCCTAAGACAAATAGATCACAGTATAGAAATAAACAATAGCCACCATACAGTATGTATAATTAGAATTTTATTTGTAAACTTTTTTCATAGGTCATCAGCATTTGGAGAAATATATTTAAATTAAAATAGGTATTATGTCCTTCTGACTTTTTATGTCTTATTGCTGCTAAAAATAGATAAATATATAGAATGATTGGTTTTTCTCCACTAAAAAGGAAAACTAAACTGTTATATGGTCTTTAAACATTTACCCCTGACATACTTCCTAAACTTTCCATTGGATATTCAGATAAGGAGGCCATGAGCATATGTAACTATGAATCTTGTTTGTGGTAGTTTGTGATGAAGACAGAAGTGGTTTCATGGGAGAAGATAGAGATCAGAATATTTTACTCTGGAAAGCTTGAAAGTTAAGTTTATTTTTTCCCCTTGTCCTTAAAGTTGTGACTTAGTGTTCTATACTTGCATGGAGTTAAGAACACTTCCATGTTTAGGAAAAAAGTATCCTTGCAAAGAATTATTTAAAAGGGAGGAAGCTAAGAAGGAGAGGCCCAATAAGCGTTTATTATTTATTCAATATACAGTAAATGCTTACTAAGAAGCAAGGTACTGCCATTTCTTGGGATGGGTGATCTAGAACAATTTTGTACTGCACCATTTGCAACCTGTGATCTGAGTCACCTGAGGCACACGAGGCAGTGCCTTCTCAGAGCAGCTTAGCAATTCTAGTCTATAGGAAGTTAGCATGTACCCAAGAAGAAAACTTGGAATCAGCTGTGGTTGAGGATTTGTATTCGTTGCTGGAGAAGTGTTATTATAAATCCCTGGGAAAAGACAGTTGAATTGGCAATTATGCTTGTATGCCTGGGGTAACTGAACCAAATAAAACAATGAAATTTCTCTGAATCTAAATGTAAAATGGGGGAACCATTTTTTTTTTAACTTTAAGAGGGTATTATGAGGGTTAAATAGCAATGTTTGAATCTCCAGCCTCTTGTATGCTTCTATACCCTTTATTATTTTCCTAACCAGTCCTCTTCTTTGAGGTTTATATATTGCTCCTCTTCCTTCGTGCTACTAGAATAGTATATCAAGAATGTAAATGTGATTACACCACAATCCATCTTAACACCTCAACAATGGCATATAAAAAAATCTTTAAGATGGCCCTGCCCACTCCCTAACTTTTATATTTTGCTTATAAAATACCAAATCGCCTGCGTTTCTAAGCAGACACTATATTTTGCACCAGTGTCTTTCCACTTCCACCAGCATCTTTATGTTCCTCATTCTCTGGCATATGTGCATGTGGGTGGAGGTGGGGGGGGGTGTTTCTATCTCAAGTTATCAGTGATCTAGTTATTCTAATCCTTTAAGAGACCACAGCCCTCATGCCTTCAGTCAATGGTCCCTGATATAACAACCTAACACCAATCACTCTTCACCCAAAACAAGAATAACTAGATTATATGTTATTCTTCTGGAGTCCTAATCCAAGCTTCATAGAAAATATTTGAATAGGTTTGGCTCTTCATGGTGGTTATAAAATCTTTGAGGGCAGGGAGGAATTTACCACGCAGTAAATGAAGTTAAAGATTCACAGCTCCTCAATGAATAGGTACCTTCAAAGGTCTCTAGCAATGTGGTCACTTTGCTTTTTATAATGTCTTTGTAGAATCTGTAAAATTAATATGGCTCATCTTATTACTCTCCCCCACTCCCCCATCACACTTAGTGTGTAGCATAAGTGTGTATGCTGGTATTATGAGAATACATATATGGTGAGGGGAGTAGGAAGGTACTTGTAGTATCATTTACATGAGATATGTTTACATTGTTACAGACCTGTCTACTCACAGTTAATTTATTGCTAGAGTCCTCAGTTTAGAAATTGCTTTCAGGAATCAGGATGGAGTAGTTCCAGATATATTTATTCATGACCTTTATAGTTTATTCAATTATCATTTAATTTATTCAACTATCAACTGTCCTTTCATTGGTCAGGAACCATGCTAGGAACCAGGAGTATAATAATGTACAAGAGACATAACCCCACACTGATGTTACCGACTTCATTTCTAACAATATCTTTTGTTCATTCTGCTCTACATTTATGTACCTTTCTTCCTGTTCTCATGCTAGTGGCATTGTGACAACTTCTGGTGTCCTAAGTGCGGATTATGTGTTCACTTTTTGAATGTCGTGTATATCAGTAGTGATGGAAGTCTGTAGATGTGAAGAAGAAAAGATCTTTCAAAAGACTGAATTTTCTTTACATTATCTCTATAGAAAATATTTCAAGTTATTTTCATAAGAAGAGGTGATCAAGGAGTCTTCACCCAAATAATATATAGGGAGTAATATTATAGAGGTGCCAGGGGGTAAATAATAGAGTAAATGGTATTTTTTCTGGATTTTATGATATTTGTGACAAATTCCAATTTTATTAGCTTTGTAATTCACTGTAACTTCTCTTCATTCTAATACTGATGTGCATGCCCAGTATTATTTATGATACATATGCTTTATTTTATATAAGATTTAAGGCCCACAGAAAATCTACCCGTAGATTACTGAGGTAATTCATTGTTTATACAGCATCTTTCATACAGTTTCCCATCTAGTGCTCTTGCAAATGTGGATTTTGCAACCACATTTTGCAACCGAGTAAGAAATTAAAGTTCAGATATTTAAAGACATTGATCCCCTAGGGTCATTTGAGTGAATTGAGGCTCTTTTCACTCCAAACTATGTACTCTCCCAAGCACAAAATGTTTCCCTAATTATACCATGAAAAAAGACAGATGAATTTTCTGGATTTTGTAGAGCTGGGCTCTTTATTTTTTTAAACACATTCTTACATAATAATAAAGTGTTTTTAGACATTATTGCCTTGACTCTCCAACAATATTTCTGACAGTGCATAATGCATACTCTTGTAGAGCGTGTTTGATGAATTGTCTAAGGTAATGGATATGCTTAATTTTGACTAGAATCTTTGTACTTAAAAAAAATCTCCTACAGAATTCTTTCACAAGATAATCATATGCTCCTTGAGAAGCAAAAGAATGTACACCCGAAGAATTTTCAAGCGTTTGCCAGTATGCAATTAGAATTTACCCACAAAACTGCAGTGAATCATTTTTATAATAATTTATGACACTGTATCTTTGTATTTCTAAAGTAAGATTTTAATGTTTTTAACCACTGAGGGAGGAGTAAGGATTAAGTCAGTGAACTGGAAAACCATAAAGCTCATTGTACATCCAATAGTATTTCTTAGACAAGCTTTTTATGAGCAACTTGTTCTAGTAAAATCCAAAGTAAAATGACAGCATACCTGTGGAAAATATTAAACTCTATTTCAATAATTCATAATTCAATAAGATAGTGGTAGTGGTAGTTTTTATACTAATATATGATAAAAGAAGATAAATTTAAAATTACACACACATACACACACACACACACACACATATATATATATATATATATATATATATATATATATATGGTATAGAGACCATGTATTTAAAATATGGAAATTGTAGCATAAAGGGACTTGTTGATCACAAAAACACTAAAAAATGCAATTTGGTATAAAATGTAAATGCCAGAGGAAAAAATAATACAAGTGAATAATTTACCAAGTGAGAAATAAGGTAAATTAAGCCAAAGCATATTTTAGTATAACAACTTACTGATAATTTTTATCATATACCAACATTTATTCCTCCAAATACACTATGCTAAAATTAAACAGCAATTATAATCTATGCTTTCTGGTGTTACATGTAATTGCCATAAAACATTAGCAAAAATGAATAGAACTCAAAATTTCAATTAAGTTAATATTCCACGTTTTCCACAGAAAAAGATAAAGTTTGTCATCATTAATATTTATCAGCTCCCTTTACATCTCTAAATCCTTCACTTCTGGTCTGTACTTACAGTGGACTTAACTGCTGTAGTGCAGCGGACTTTCCTCCCTGGAAAGTATGAGCCCTTTATGGCCTTGCCTTTGCTGGGCTAAGGTTACTGCATATTCTACTCACAGTTATTTGTTGAGGCACAAAGCATCAAGAGACACTGTAGAGAACCTCTTGAGTTTATGATGTACTTCCAGCTTTCCAAGGATACCAGGATCAATAACTTCAGCCAGTGTGATAAATCTTCTATTTACCTTTAACCCATTGGCAGGAAGAGACCACATTGACCAGGTGGTTGTTCTTCCCAAGGGAACCAAGGCCTCAGGCTTGGCAGAGCCTATATTAGTAGTGACAAGGAACACATATTCCACAAGGTAATGAAAAGGTATGAAAAGGACAAAAGAGGAGCCCAAACTACCTTCACTCCATGGTCTAGTTCTAAGTCCTCCAGATTTGGGGGAAAGGAGAGCGTAGGATCACATATTGCCTATAGGTATAGGGCATGTATTTCATCCTGAATAAAAGCTCCCTAACCTCACAGGTGTTTCCTGTGCTGTAGGTTTTAGCTAAATCTTTAATAGACTACACCATCATCCTGTATTTAAATGTGGCTTCTGCATCTGATGTGATATTTAACAAAGTCTCTTGCTGATGAGTCAGGCATATTGTAAGTACTCACATTGTGGTGTTGGTGGAGGCAATGCTAGCAGGGAAAACTCATTTTGATCCAGAGTAGGTATAAATTCCTGAAAAGGCAAATTGCTGAGCTCTAGGTAAAAGACTTGTTGCATCCTTCTACTTGGCACCAAGGTGCTAGCAGGTCTGTGGAGGGATTGTGTAGTATCTATGGCTTAGTGCTAGTCTCTGCTCCTGGCAGATTAGACATCCAACAATCACAATAGCCTGATAAGAGGGAGTTCTTATTGCCTATGCATGTCCTCTCTCCTTGCTAGTACTGTCAGGTCTTTTTGCAATCTTTTAAACACTGGGGTGTTAGAAAAGAGAGGTCAGCTGACAATGAGAAAATGATCCTTTCTGCCCATTCTTTATTGAATGCATTCTTTTCAATTTTTTGATGCTCTTTGATGGGTAATAATGTGAGAAACCAAAATTCATATGCTTTAGACTCACCCCTATAAACAAATTCACATGCTTCTTTTCCAGGCTGATTTGTTTTTGATATTCTCAATTGTCTAGCCCCTGTTAAATTAGTTACATCTTTAGCTATTGACTAGAAGTGTGGATATGCATTTGAAGTCAACTGCCCTCA
Organism: Puma concolor; assembly: GCF_028749965.1. Taxonomy (NCBI): domain Eukaryota; kingdom Metazoa; phylum Chordata; class Mammalia; order Carnivora; family Felidae; genus Puma; species Puma concolor. The sequence continues at coordinate 180,554,397 of NC_141667.1, forward strand.
TGTATAAAGTTGATAACTAGGTCAACTCCTCTCACATCTCCCCATAGAAGTATATGCCTTCATGATCATCACTTGTAGAGGCACCTCTGAGTGAGTCTTTACAATATCAATAGTTCATGTCAGGTTGCACATATTATATTTTGCTATATTTGTGAACCAGGGAAGATTATCTCTTCCTCCATAAGAAAATAATAAGGAATATTTACAGGAGACTAGTTATATATTGAAGGAAAGATGTAAAATAAATGTATGACATGAAGGAGTCTAAATAGATACCTGTTCTTGTAAATTTTGCCTTCTGGACATTTTTTAGGCCTTATCTTGAATGTGCCATTTCTACCACATGATGTTTCCTGGGTTGAGCCTAACTCTAAATGTATCATTTCAATTTTGTGATGTTTTATTGCTACAGTGCCCTCTCAACACTAATTATTTCATATATCTGAAGACACCCAATTCATAATGGGCAGCTGCCATTGCATAATAATTTTGATGTCTTATGGTCAGGAGCTCATTGCCAATTAGTTTCCAATAGCATACTAGAGGCTGATTTTCAGACAAAGGATAGTTCTCTGCCACAGAATGCACAGTTTGCTTCAGATTAATAAAAGTCTAATCTTAAAATCACCTTTTGAATCTTTCCAGAGACTTCACACAGCATCCATTCTCACCATGGATGTCTACACCACCAGCAAACATGCTGAGTCACATGTTTTCAGAGGTAGAAGTTTACCGAAGCTTAATGCTGCTACAGAGTCCTCTATAGTTCTAGACCCTACTCTAAACTGACAAACTTCTACATCATCTAATAAATGTGATTCGGAAGTGTGGCATATATTGTCTTAAAATTCCAAATGGATATACTCCTGAGTACTGTATCTCGTACTCAACGTGCGGAACAAAGAGGGGTATGAGAAGAATGGAAAATACAATAGCTTGACCATTATTTTAGGGGAGATGTCCTGGAAATTCCCAAATCATTGGACCTAAATGTTTCTTGGGAGTAGTAGACCTTTGAATTTTTCATGAATTCTTTTTGTTTGCAAATTGGGGTATTAGAGCTTATTGAAAGTGCATTAAGAGTGTGTGCCAGGTACCATTAGCAAAAAGCCATCAATATAGCAGAGACTACTAAGTTCAGATAATTTAGTTTTCTGTAGTATATACAGTAACTGAAACATGGAAAGCCTTAGGGTAAAGTAGTGAACATTAACTCCATTTGACCCTTCTTACTGAGGGAACTGAAAAGACGACAATTGCCAGTTTAATATCTCATAACATGTTTTACGTTATCACCAACAAAAATATCACTTCTGGCCTAGCAACCATGAGTAGGGTTATGAATTCTTTGTTTAACTTATACTTATCTGTTGCTGATTTCTTTCAGGGACATACACAAGAGTCGAATGGGGAAATGGTAGGCACCAACACCCTGGAATCCTTTCAATCTTTCATGGGGGCCCAGATTTCTGAATTCATCCTGCAATGTGGTATTGCTTATAACTTCTGATTTACTTTCTTGGCCAGGTTGGGGATCAGGTTTAGAGATCAGGTTTCCTACCATGATAGTTCTTATTCCACAATCAGGAAAAAAGTATGGGAGTTTCGTTTGCTCCTATGGCAATCATACACTCTAGAACTAAAGAAATGACTACAGTGTGGGTCCATAAGTCCGTTAGGCTCTGGCAAGGTGAACCTGCAGGAGGACTTCACAACACAGATAGATAAATAGATAAACTTTTATCTTGCCAGATAAGCCCCTTTTTTGTTGTTGTTTATTTGTTTTGAAAGGGAGAGAGAGAAACCAAGGAGGGGAGGGGTAAAGAGAGAGGGAGAGAAAGAATCCCAGGCAGGCTCCACATTGTCAGTGCAGAGTCTGAGGCGGGGCTTGATCCCAGAACCATGAGATCATGACCTCAGCTGAAATCAAGAGTTGGACACTTAACTGGCTGAGCCACCCAGGTGACCCAAAAAAAGCCCTCTTCTTTATTTTTTTTTCTTCATTTTTAAATTTAAATTCCAGTCGGTTAACATACAGTGTAATATTATTTCAGATGTAGAATTTAGTGATTCATCACTTACATACAACACCCAGTGCTCATCACTACAAACCCTCTTCTTTATTGAAGGACCATGATATCATTTGGATCCCTTGGTACTTCAAGCTCAAGTTCAATAGCATTCACTAGGTTTTACAATTTTCCTTCCTTCAATGTACAGTTCCCTAGTAAAGGCCTATATACAGTTTAGGGGAAGACTTCATATAATTGAGGTGATACTGTAGAGAGCTTCTGTAAAAGGATAAAATATCCTCTTTAGTCTATGAACTGTCTTAGACTTAGAAACGAGGCAAGGGACCAGAATTTTCCATTGCAGGATCTGAGTCTTTTGTTTCTGCTTGTCACTTTGTACTATTTTCAGGAAAATAAATATAATCACGATAAAATACAACTATAAAGTACCATAAGTTAAACTATACTTGTATAGTTCTATAGAGCTCATCTGTTCTAATTATCTCTTTTTGTTTAACAAATTAGTCCAAAACTTACTAGCTTAAAACAAATGTTTAATTTTGCTCACAATACTGTGAGTCAGGAATTCAGAAAGGCTCAGCTCATTGATCTGTCTTTGATTCATGTACCCACCCGGGCCTGAGAAATTTTCAGCTATGATTTTTTTTTTTTTACTCATATTTCTAGTAATATGGCTCACTAGCTTCTTTTTGTGTCTCTTTCCACATGGCATCTCATTCCTGGCCTTTCTACATAGTTTGGACTTCTCATATCAGAGTTTTCTCCAAGCACACATTTCTACAGTAAATCTTCCAAGAGATAGGAGAACATAAAAGCTGTCTCTTAAGGCCTCAACCTGGAAACTGGCACAAGGAGACATCTATCATATTCTGTTGGTCAACGATGTCACAGAAGCCACCCAGATAGAAGTGGAGATAGTAGGGTAGACACTACCTCTCAGTGGGAGGAGAGCCTGGATCGATCTTTAATATACCACACTATTTTGCCCATGTGAAATCTATGGATTAAGGTACTCTGTTTGCCACTCTAGATCTGCTGTCCTGCATTGTAATTATAATCCTAAAATGCTATAATATGGCCTCTGCCAACTTAAAAAATATATAATTTCCATTAATACTAAGGAACCTAGGTCCATGGTGGCATTTTTAAAAGTCAATTCCAGCCTACATATTACAGCAAACATTGTCATGATCTAAAATTACAAGGCCTCCTCACCAGTGCATCTCTATTGCCTCAGTGAAGAGTGTATCCTACTGAAGTAGGAGGAATTCTTCACCAGCATATAATAAATCCCTTCTAACATCCCCATCATTTATGTAAGCTTCTGAATTCTTCTTCAATATTTTACTGTGGCAATTTTAGCATTTCACCACATTAACAGCAGGCCACGATTATGTTCACAATTGACGAACCATCCCAGTACTGGGAGTCTTATCACCAGCTCCAAATGTCCTAAGTAAAAAGTTAAACACAAAACATGAATATTTTCTGTCAATAAGTTTCTCCTTGCCAAGTTTTAAATTTTGCCCACCTGTCCAATTTCAACAAGATCTATGCATTCACATGTTCCTTTGTTTTCCTTCTGGTTTGTGGTAATAGGATCTCTAACTCTTCCCATGCAAGACCCTTCCTTAGAGCAAAAACTCTATCATCCTGTTGTGTGTGCTGAGGCCTGACTAGTTATTGTTCCAGGAGGAAATAAACAGAAGTAGAGGGGGACCTTGACAAAATAAGTATCACCTTCTATTTCTCCAACAAGTGAAGTTAAGTCCTTCACCCTGTCTGGGGGATTAATGAGAATTTGGAGGTTCAAAATTCTCACAATTATCTACTGAGATATCTCAATCACAGATATCTGAATCTTTCTATTTTCCTATTGAAGTCTGCATAGCTGGAATAAGATGTCTGCAAAAACTATGCATTCAATATTTTTTGCTGCTCAGCCACTCTTAAAATTAAAACTAAAGCCTATGTTTGTCCACAAAATCCTTGAGGTTGCAAGAAATATGAATCTCTTTAGCTCATCCATGGAAGCTTCTAGGTTGCCCAACATGTCTTGAGATTTTAGTTTTAATGGCTTTAATTACTGGGTCACCCAATGCTTTCACCTTCACATGTACCTTATCAGAAGCCTCCACTCATGACATTCTAGAAAAGTGTAATCATTTTGTATGACTGGGTGAATCACCACATCACTTATCACCACATGTGGTCCTTTGGTCATCAGGTAGGTACGTGAACCATGTCCAGAATCCTATGTTATGCACAGTGGGCCTGCTTTTTGTACCAACAGTCAGCCTGAATTCCCTTCCTAAAGCTCAGTTCTAGTTAATGTGTAGCGTACAGGCTATTTGTTTAGAATGTGATTCCAGATAGAAGGAGTGAGAATAAAATGAAAGTAGCAGAAAAGGCAATACAAGGATGCATTATTGGGTTGAGAATCCCTGTGGGGGATCGGTGTTCTAATCCTCTAGAAACCTCTGAGGAGTCCTACAAACGTGTCTCAGCATGGTCTGCTGAGGGAAGGAATGGAGAAGTCATCATCATTTTGTCTCTCTTCTGACTGGTTGGAGGCTTCCCCTAGGCCACCGGCTCTGCTGCACATGGAGGTTGCACATGTGTAAGTGTCCAGAGGGCTCCTGTAGACACCCGGAACCACATCATCAGAGATGTTCTCAACAAGCCAGAGAAATGTGGCAACTGCTAAAGTGAGACCCTTTCAGTGTGAAGTATGTCAGAGTCTGTGCAGAAGTGTTTTCTCTGTGACTTGAATTGGAAGTGAGGTGAACAATATCTTAGAGAGTGCTTAAGACCCTGCCTGGGAGAAAGTCAAAAAAAGAGATGGAAAATGAAAACAGATAAATTTTACTTTTTTAATGAAAATTTTTTTTAATTTAATGTTTGTTTATTTTTGAGAGAGAGGTAGAGAGAGAGAGAGGGAAACAGAAGATCTGAAGCAGGCTCCATGCTGACAGCAGAGGGCCCAATGCAGGGCTCAAACTCATGACCTGTGAGATCATGACATGAGCCGAAATCAGAGCTTAACCAATTCAGCCACCAAATTTTAAACTTTAAATAAAAACAACAAAATTTTCCAATGGCTTTAGATGGCCAGTATAGAAGACAGCAGTATTCAAATATTTTGGCTTTTGGAACCATGTGTATGAGAAAGGATGAACAAACACAAGTTTTGGATTAAAACAAAACAAAACAAAACAAAACAAGAAAAACAAAAACAATAGCAATAGGTTCTACATAAAGTACCTGCCCCAAATGCCCCAATTTCATGCAGGATTCCTACTTAATGATTCACAAGAAGGTAAAATAGGAGCCTAATTTCCATCCTCTTTGAAAATTGGTAAGAGTGGCACATAAATTTCAGGGACTTTAAGGAATTTTGCCAAAGAAAGTATTGATGGGAACAAATTTGAAAAACACAGAAAACTTCCAGGCTCATCATCAGAGAATCACTTGTCAGATTAAGCAGCACTGCTTTAGCTAATCCAGAATGAGAACAAAGAGCAGAGCCACTGTGCAAAGTTATCTCCTCAATGCCAGAACAAACCAGGAAGAAGCTCTAATAATCACAAAGTTAAAACTCCCTGCCAAAAAATATTTCAGATCTAGTTTTCTCCTGTTTCTCCATAGGAGATTTTTTGAAATGGTGAACTTAAGCCTGTGTCAGTTCTTAAAACATTTAGATAGAGAAGTATACGTAGTTCTCTAAATCAAAGTTTCGCTTCCAATTGTAGACAGAAAAAAAAAAATATCCCCCCATAGAGATAAGCAAAGGAAAAAATAACATACACTGAGCATAAAATATAATAGCACAAAACAGTTGTACAACTCCATGGTCTTATAAATCTCTTTTTAAGGTAGAATCAATGTAAGAAAACGAGGCTCATATTTCTAAAAGGAATGCATATGTTTTTGTGTGTGAAAAAATCCAAAAGATTATACAACTACGAAGCTAGTTGAGAGAGAAGAGGAAATCTAGAAATGAGGATAAGTGGCTTGAAATTAAAAGCTATATTTAATAAAGTAGTATACCTAAATCCAAAACAGATTGGGGTTCTGGAGCCATTTTGAAAATCAAAGCAGATGCTTCTGAAATTAATGGAACATATAAGAAAAGGACAGAGATGAAAAAAGAATACAGAATAGAAGCAAAAGTTATTTTAAATAAGAATTAAAGATGGAAAATAATCAAGGAACGGGGAAATTATTTTTAATAATGAAAAGAAACTTTAATGAATTAGAGAAATGAGTCTGAATATTAGTGATCAATTTCTTGTCTATCTCAAAGAATGGTTAAAATTATAAAGTAGACAAGAAAAGGCATAAACATTAATTCCTGCAGGTGTCATTACAATGGAAGCAAGTTAACTGCAAATACAAAATTAAAATAAAAATTGTTTCTGCTCTAGGTTTCACCTGTAACAGTAAATAACAAAATCAAATCAAACAAAAATTTAAGCAATGAGTTTCAGAAGATCCAGCGAAATCCAAAGGATTTTCACTGATTTCAATTTTTAATTTATCTAGGTAAGTAGTAGAAATACATTTTCATGTGAGTAAAAATATAGGAAAGAAAGTGCTCACAGTTTCAGTAATTTTATTCACACGCTCACACACACACACATACACACACACACTCACACACACACCTTAAACATCACATACAATAGTCAGAGGACAATCTAAAGACAGACTCAAAATCTTTTGATGACATCTATAAGTTTATATGCTAATTATATAAATGAATGCATGGAAGTGCCCCAAATCAGAGATTTTAAAGCATTGCTTGTCTATTCTTACAGTAAAATAAATGTAGCCATTAATAAATGTTGTAAAAAGTGGTAATGTAAATGTCAAAAGAAAAATGGTTGCTTAATTTTTTTTTTCTCTTCTAAGTGCCTACAGGCCTGAATGAAGTATAGTTATTGGCTTTTAGCTCTGCAGGAAAAAGTTTATATACACCTTTTAAAAAACAGAGATGCCAGTATAATTATTATTAGTGAAGCAGATTACAACACAAGCAAATCAGTCTAAATTCTCTAACTTTGGAGAATAATTGTACTTTTCAGAGAAGAGACTTGCTAGAAATATGGAATATTTTCCTTAAATGTCTATCTTTTTAAGGCTCTTTATCTCTCATTTTTCTGATAATTTAAAGTATATTCTTAGTGGATCTTACTTGTTTCATATCTAGATGAGTTATATTGTGAGGCAGTTTTAAGTCTTCAATTCATAGCACATTTTTGAAGAATTACTGCTTAATATGGATCATTTTTTCCAGCACCACTATTACACATTATATAATTTTATCCCTAAGTTCCTGTAAAGATGATCTGCCAAGGTGAATAGATCCTATGTGTCTTGTAAAACATAGCATCTTCCTTCTGGATATGGTTTGAAAATTCATGAACATATTTGCATTCATTTGAAAATGGAGACAGCATTCCTAGTTAATAAGAGAACTCACACTTTCCTTTGCTCTAAAAGGTGAACAAAGCCATGTAATTCTATAAGTCCATACTTCTGATGGAAATCATCACAATTTTAAGTAGGCTTAAGGCATGTCGAAAAGGGATCCTGTATCATTGACCTGTTCTAAAATATATGCTAAGTATTTGATCTCTTGAATAGGCTCTGCAATGCCATAGGAGAGTGTTACTTTCCCAAATTTGGTGTTCTGTTATAAAGTCATGGGTGTTGTTGAACTTGTCCTTAGAAAGGGTTGGAGGTTTAACACAAGATAGGAGCAAAATGGTGTACAGATCAAGAGCCAATCCAAACATAGGGGAAGTCCATAAAGGACATACATGACATTGTAAATCACCATACTTTCTTTCTTAAATCTGTAAGTCACATACAGAAACAAAATGGCATGGTCCTTTGTAAAGGCTGGATTTCTTTCTTTTTTTTTTTTTTTTTCAACGTTTATTTATTTTTGGGACAGAGAGAGACAGAGCATGAACGGGGCAGGGGCAGAGAGAGAGGGAGACACAGAATCGGAAACAGGCTCCAGGCTCTGAGCCATCAGCCCAGAGCCCGACGCGGGGCTCGAACTCACGGACCGCGAGATCGTGACCTGGCTGAAGTTGGACGCTTAACCGACTGTGCCACCCAGGCGCCCCAAGGCTGGATTTTCAATATAGCCAACAGAATGACTACATACACTGGCTCCTTTCAACAGGTTACCATCTTTCACAGAGTACAATAATTCAGGGACTCTAATAATTGCTAAATAAAAGCAAGCTTACAACTTGCACTTTGGCAAAGACCCAAAGACAAACAGGAATGGGAAAACTTTATAGTGGAAAAAGGGAAAACCTCAAGTATGCCTTGTTTAAAGGCTGTTAGCATGGGAAGGCTGTAGGTGGATTGCCTACAAGCACAGCACCTGATGTGATTGGTTAGGGGTAAATATTTAGCTTTCTTCATTTGGTCCTAAGTAGGAAGGTGGGAGGGAGGTTAGGGAAGCTGTCAGTTACTAACAAGTCCTGCTCATTTGGGGTCAACTACTACATAGGTTATAGACTGGCTTCCTGGAGGAAGCTAAAGGTAATAGGTTGACTTCTAGGACTGATTGATACAGATACTAAGTTGGCTTCCTGGACTGGATGCTGCAGATTGTGGGTCAGAATTTTATTTTTATATATGATATGACTATTGTCCATTTGTATCTTCAGTTTCTCAATTTACTAGTCACTCTATAAAAGACTGTATGTATAATAATTTATCATGGTAAAAAGCTTATAATACAGGTACCATTACCACCCATATTATAAATATGAGGAAATTAAAACCTCTAAGAATTAAGAGATAGTTTAAGGTCACTTAGCTAAGAAGTGGCGGTGATATACTTTAAGTGCTTTAATGTATTATTTCTAATTTTTATAGCAGTGCTAACCAATAGAACTTTCTGTGATGAACAAATATTAATAATTTATTCTGTGTAATAAGATAACATGGCCACATGTGGCTAGTGAGCACTTGAAATATGGCTACTGTGACTGAAGAACTTTTAACTATACTTAAGTTTAATTACCTTAAGGATGTATTCATATAGTTCAAGTATGTATTCAAATTCATGGCTCCTGTATGAAAGAACACAGCTCTATATAATACAGGTTCACTGAAAATAGAGGAGTTTTGAGGGAAGTACCTTAGTTTAGGCTGCATTAACTGAAAATCATAGACTATGTAACATAAACAAAAAAGGAAAAAAAATATTCTTCATGGTTCTGAAGGCTGGGAAGTCCAAGATCAGGGTGCCAGGATACTCAGGTTCTCATGAAAGCCTTCTTACTGGTCTCAGACAGCTGTTTTCTTGCTGTGTCCTTACATGGAAGAGAAAGATCATTTCTCTCATATCTCTTCCCATAGATAAGAGCACTAATCCCATTTATGAGGGATCCACCTTCATGATCTAATTATCTCTCAAAGTCTCCACAGCCAAATACCATCATTGGGGATCAAGTTTCAATATATGAATTTTGGGAACACAAATATTCATTCCAAGAAATAAAACATCATTTTTAAACCTGAGACATCTATTTAGGGAAAAAACAAAGTAGAACTGCATTACATCATTTATATGTGTATATGTATATATGTATGTGTTTATATTATATATTCTCTATATGTCTATATATTCTGTATTTCATGTATATGCTAGTGTGTTGATATAAAATAGAGTTATAGTAGCTATAAGAATAGAATAGAATAGAATAGAATAGAATAGAATAGAATAGAATAGAATAGAATACTACTAGTAGTAGTAACAACGGTAACAAGGAATAAAGCTGATTCACTATAATACTGAAAGATTAAGAATTCCAGTTGTTGAAGGATCAAGGAGGTAACTGAGTTGCAAAAGACCTTTCTACATCTCAACTGTGCTGTAGTCTCCATAGGAACAGTTGTCACTGGGTGCATATGACATTTTTGATAATCTTACTTCTATACCCCATTAGTTGACATTACTTGGTACTCTCAGTTCTTGAAAATCAAATGAGCCAAATATATTACACTTAATGTGTATAATTTTTCATTGAAACTAAACACTAATTTCCTCTTTAGTCCCATAAGCCTTTTATGATACACTATACTGTAAGTGGTGAGACATAGATATTCTTTCTCCCTATACAGGCATTTAGCACACACACACAAAATGGTAATCAGATACATAAAATAAAAAAAATTAAATGCATAATTTCAGAAATAAGGATCTTAAAAGTTGTTATATCTCAATACATATTCTACTAAGCTAATATTTTATACTTTCCTTAAACCCTAAAAAAATTCTTAATGGAATATATATTCTCCTATTATTGACAAATGTTAAGCATCAACTTCTCTATCCTTTTATTTTGCATAATAATATATATTTGCATAATAATAGATAATAGATAAAAGCATATTGCTTTAAGGATAACATTGCTTATGCCTCCATAATGGTAAATCTTACTTTTGAATCTACAGCTATAGGAACAATCAATTATGTTAATCCAGATGCTGCTTCTAGAATCTCATCTTTTATATTTTAATGTTTTTATATAATTTATTCTCAAATTGGCTAACATACAGTGTGTAGTGTGCTCTTGGGAGTGGATTCCCATGGTTCATCACTTACATAGAACACCCAGTGCTCATCCCAGCAAGTGCCCTCCTCAATGCCCAGCACCCATTTTCCCCTCTCCTACACTGCCCCCTCATCAACCCTCAGTTTGTTCTCTGTATTTAAGACTCTCTTATGGTTTGCCTCCCTCTCTCTCTGCTTATAACTATTTTTCCTCCTCCCAACCCCCAGTCTTCTGTTAAGTTTCTCAGGATCCACATATGAGTGAAAATATATGGTATCTGTCTTTCTCTGACTCACTTATTTCACTCAGCATAATGCCTTCCAGTTCCATCCACGTTGTTGCAAATAGCAGGATTTCATTCTTTCTCATTGCCAAGTAGAATTCCATTATATATATAAAGCACATCTTCTTTATCCATTCATCAGTTGATGGACATTTAGGCTCTTTCCATAACTTGGCTATTGTTGAAAGCGTTGCTATAAACATTGGGGTACATGTGCCCCCTAATGAATCGACACTCCTGTATCCTTTGGATAAATTCCTAGTAGTCCTATTGCTGGGTCATAGGGTAGTTCTATTTTTAATTTTTTTGAGGAACCTCCACACTGTTTTCCAGAGCGGCTGCACCAGTTTGCATTCCCACCAACAGTGCAAGAAGGTTCCCATTTCTCCACATCCTCGCCAGCACTTGTTGTTTCCTGATTTGTTCATTTTAGCCACTCTGACCAGTGTGAGGTGGTATCTCAGTGTGGCTTTGATTTGTATTTCCCTGAGGATGAGTGACATTGAGCATCTTTCCACGTGTCTGTCATCTGGATGTCTTCTTTGGAAAAGTGTCTATTCATGTCTTCTGCCCATTTCTTCACTGGATTATTTGCTTTTTGGGTGTTGAGTTTGGTAAATTCTTTAAAGATTTTGGATACTAACCCTTTATCCAATATGTCACTTGCAAATATTGTCTCCCATTCTGTCAGTTGCCTTTTAGTTTTGTTGATTGTTTCCTTTGCAGTACTGAAGCTTTTTATCTTGATAAGGTCCCAATAGTTCATTTTTGCTTTTAATTTCCTTGCCTTTGGAGATGTGTCCAGCAAGAAATTGCTGCAATTGAGGTCAAAGAGGTTGTTGCCTGCTTTCTCCTTTACTATTTTAATGGTTTCCTGTCTCACATTTAGGTCTTTCACCTATTTTGAGGTTTTTTTTGTGTGTGTGTGTGTATGGTGTAAGAAAGTGGTCCAGTTTCATTCTTCTGCATGGTGCTGTCCAGTTCTCCGAGCACCATTTACTGAAGAGACTGCCTTTTCTATCGGGTAGTCTGTCCTACTTTGTCAAAGATTAGTTAGCCATATGTTTGTAGGTCCAGTTCTAGGTTCTCTATTCTTTTACATTGGTCTATGTGTCTGTTTCTGTGCCAATACTGCACTGTCTTGATGATTTCAGCTTTATAGTAGAGGCTAAAGTCTGGAATTGTGATGCCTCCCACTTTGTTTTTCATTTTCAATATTACTTTGGCTATTCAGGGTCTTTTGTGGTTCCATACAGATTTTAGGATTGTTTATTCTAGCCTAGAGAAGAATGCTGGTACAATTTTGATTGGGATTGCATTGAATGTATAAGTTGTTTTGGGTAGTACTGATGTTTTAATAATATTTATTCTTCCAATCCATGAGCATAGAATGTTTTTCCATTTCTTTGTGTCTATCAGAAAATACAAAGAAAAATTATATGCCAACAAACTGGACAACCTGGAAGAAATGCAAAAATTCCTAGAAACCCACACACTACCAAAACTCAAATGGGAAGAAATAGACAATTTGAACAGACCCATAACTAGTGAAGAAATTGAATCAGTTTTCAAAAATCTCCCAACAAATAAGAGTCCTGGACCAGATGGCTTCCCAAGTAAATTCTACCAGATCTTTAAAGCAGAGTTAATACCTATCCTTATCAAGTTGTTCCAAAAAATAGAAACAGAAGGAAAGCTTCCAGACTCATTCTATGATTCCAGCATTACCTTGATTCCCAATCAGAGACCCCACTAAAAAGGAGAATTTCAGGCCACTATCCCTGATGAACACGGATGCAAAAATTCTCAACCTGATACTAGCATAGCAAATTCAATAGCATATAAAAAGAATTATTCACCATGATCAAGTGGGATTCATTCCTGAGTTGCAGGGCTGGTTCAATATTTGCAAAATAATCAATGTGATACATCACATTAATAAAAGAAAGGATAAGAACCATATGATCCTGCCAATAGATACAAAAAAAAGCATTTGAAAAAATATAGCATCCTTTATTAATAAAAACCCCCAAGGTGGGATAGAAGGAACATACTTAAACATCATAAAAGCCATATATGAAAAGCCCACAGCTAATATCATCCTCAATAGGGAAAAACTGAGAGCTCTCCCCCTGAGATCAGGAACATGACAGGGATGTCCACTCTCACCACTGTTGTTTAACATAGTGTTGGAAGCCCTAGCATCAGCAATCAGAAAACGAAATGAAATGAAAGGCACCCAAACTGGCAAAGAAGAAGTCAAACTTTCGCTTTTTGCAGATGACATGATACTCTGCACGGAAAACCCGAAAGACTCCACCAAAAGGCTGCTAGAACTGATACACGAATTCAGCAGTTGCAGGATACAAAATCAATGTACAGAAATTGGCTACATTTCTATACACCAATAATGAACAGAAAGAGAAATCAAGAAATTGATCCCATGTACAATTGCACCAAGAACCATAAAATACCTAGTAATAAACCTAACCAAAGAGTAAAGGATCTGCATGCTGAAAACTATAGAAAAACTTATGAAGGAAATTGAAGACACAAAGAATATTTTAAATTCTTTCTTTTTCCCAGTTGTGGGTTTTACTCCTCAGAATTTATAGCAATCTTTCATATGTTTAGAGACAGAAAATATTTTTTTAATTTTTTCTTTTTTTTAAACTTTAAGACTTTAAGTAATCTCTACATCCAACATGGGATTCAAACTTACAACCCTAAGATCAAGAGCCACGTGCCCCGAAAGCACAGAGAATCTTAATGGTTTTATATTTCTTCCATCACTTCAAGTTCACCACTGTTGCTTAGTGAATACTGTTTTTGTGCACTGAAAATAATCACAGTCTTGATCCTCAAGTTAATTCCTTGGATGTGGGCAAACAGAGAGTAAACTTTTGAAGAAGCAAATTTTTGCAATAGAATGCTATGGTAACACGGATATACAGCACTTCAGTAAACTTTTAAGTTTAAGGAAAGCTTTCTAAGAGAAGGACTATCATATAATAAAGCTAATAATAAATCACCAAAATATTAACACCAAATGAAATAAAACATCTTTTTTTGCTGTTTTCAGTTAGCCTCCAGTTATTATGGATGCAGAAATTATATGGAAATTATTCAAAAATATTGTTTGTACCATGAATAAGAGCTCTGAAGCATTGACATGCATTTGTTACCTTAACATGGTTTTGAAAATGGATAATCAATCTGCATTTATATTTTTGACAGTTTAGAAACAAAGTGAAACGAAGTAAGTTAATTATGAATCAAGACATGATAAATTACTCGTGCATAATCCCATTTTAGCATTTCCAAATGTTTCCTTGTCAATTCATAATTAATAAATGTAAATATATAATCGTAAAGTGACTGCTTGTTATATATTTCCTGGATAGAAGACTCTGGATCATCAAATTAGGTCAGAATTACATTTTAAAAGTATTAACTAACCCAATGATATAAGAATGCATTAAGTAAGAAATAAGCTAACGATTACCACTCATTTACTAATTAAATGATTCCTACAACAAATATTTTCTGAGCAATTTCCTATGTATTAAACACTTCTAGGTGCTAAGTATTTGGCAGTGAAAAACAAAACAAAGAAAAACAGGAAAAGTATCTGACTTCCTCAAGTCTACTTTCTAGATGGGGAGGATAAAGTAAACAAATGCATAAATACCATACAGTATATTTTGCATGTGAGTGCATAAATATGAGTAAAGGTTAATACATGTTCATATGTATTAAACACACTTTGATTTGGAAAACCTACATATCCTTTTAAAAATGTCAGTGTTTATGGGGACAGTCCTTTATTTGAAACTTCTTTGCAAGATAGTCCATGTTAATATGTCTTTTGACTTCAGATGAGACTTTGCAGGCTATTAAATGTTAACAAAGGCCAAGCTGCTATTCAGATTTAGAGGTCTAGAATTGCAATTTATTCCTTAAGACTAAGAGATGATAACCTGACTGTTCAATTTGTATAATGTGTCTGAACAGGAGGAACAAATTGCAGATAGGTTGTTTGATAAATTTAAAATAGGATACTGCCTATCCTTTAGAGCTATTTTCATAGCACGTTTGTAAGTAGCTCTGTATCATTGTGCAAACACTTCTTCAAGGATCAAAAATTTAAGCACACTTAACAGGGATGAAAAGATACAGAAAACTTCTCAATCTTTTATATTTCCCTATTTGGATATCACACGGACTTTGGTATAATAATTCTGCTATGTTAAAGTATGCAAATTTGGGTCTTTTTTGAGGTCTGAACTTTGAAGATACTCTTTAGTCTTTGACAGAAAATTTAGGCTTATGTAATTGTAAGAAACACCCATACTCTTCACTCAGACATCTGCAAATCATCTTCTGATTTCATTCAAACTGCTTACATATTTTACTTATTATTTTTAAAATTTTTAATAATTACTTATGTTTTCAGAGAGAGAGAGAGAGAGAGAATGAATGGGGGAGCAGTAGAGAGAGACAGAGACTGAATTTGAAGCAGGCTCCAGACTCTGAGTTGTCAGCACAGAGACCAAAGCCAGGCTCAAACTCGTGAACTGTGAGATCATGACCTGAACTGAAGTCAGACGCCTAACTGGCTGAGCCACCCAGGTGCCTCTTATACATTTTATTTTAATACTATTTTATTGTTTTCAGTTTTAAGGAACACATTTTCTCACTCAGTGCTTCAACTTTTAGTGTCCAAATACAAATGATATTCCTGAATTTGTTAAGATAGACGTAGAATTCATTAGGAAAATACAATGAAAACTGTGGTAAAGGAACATTCTCATAGAGAAAAGAATGTCAGCAAAGGTTTACATTCTTATAGATAGGGCTGATTAGGAGCTCTGATAGAGATAACTTCAACTTGCTGCTTCCTAAAAAGTGGAATAAGGAGTTCATTGATCAGCCTTGTTACCAGTATGCTTGATATCCTGCCTCAAAGGCAACATATAGGCTTTCCCACTGCCAAATTCAGGAAACTCCATGAGTGATTGGTGTGTTTCCTGTAACTATGGGACACAATTAATTCTGCTTAATTTCCTCCTTAACGTGGGGAACAATGGTGAATCAGTTCACTTCTCTGCTGATTCAGTTACTCTTCAAGATATAGAAAAATGAAGCAACCCACTTTGTCCTTAGGAACTAATTTCAATTTTCTACCTAGACTACCAGAAATTCTTCAGAAGCATTAATTACTTCTTTGTTCAATCATTTCTTTATTTCAGTATATTTATTTTATACTTTTGGATCTATTCTATTCTATTCTTTTCTAATAATTCCAGCTTTTATTGTTGGGAGCTTTACAATTGGCTCCTATATTTTTTTGACATGCCCTTATCATTGTATTGTTTTTCCTTGTTTTATTGAACACCTTCTTATTTTCTGGCACTACAAGATGCTTTAGATGCTTCTTATATATCTCCTACCCAGTCCTAAAATTAGTCATTTCTCAAAGGCATCCTGTCAAACACATAGCAACTATCTCTGATCTGTTTAATGTCTCTATAATTCTACTTTTCCCATAATGTCATATAAATGGAATCATACACTATGTAACTTTTTCACACTGCTTCTTGCACTTAGAAATATGTTTTTAAGATTTACCTATATCTTTTCAAGGCTTGATTGCTCATTTTTTAAGTAATTCAATAAAATTCCATTAATGGATATATCAAGTTTATTCGCCCATTCCCCTAGTGAAGTGTACCTAGTTGCTTCCAAATTCAAGAAAGGCTGAGTAAAGCTGCTATTAATATTCCACATGCAAGTTTTGAATAAAATTTTCAAATCAGTTGGTAAATACCTAGGAATACAAGTGCCATCTTATATAAAAAGTCTATATTTTATCTTACAAGAGCCTGCTAAACTTTCTTCTATACTGGCTTTTCACTACCACCAGCAATAAACGAGAATGCCTATTTTTCCAAAATCTTTCCAGCAATATGTAGTATCTGTTTTCTAGGTTTTAGACATTCTGATAGGTATTAGAATTGTTGTTTTAATTTGAAATTCCCAGATAACAGAGTTTTGAGCATATTTTCAAATACTTATTTGCCTTCTGTATATCCTTTTTGGCAAGTTGTCTGTTTAGAACTTTGGCTCATTTGTTAACTTGGCTGTTAATTTTCTTACTGAATTTTTTGTATATTTTGAATATAAGTTCTTTTGCAGATAATTTCTCTCCATTTGTGGTATTTTCTCTTCATTCTCCCAACAGTGTCTATCACAGAGTAAAAAGTTTTAAATGTTAATAAGATTCAACTTACATATTGCTTGCATTGATCATGGTTTGAAATTGTATTTAAAACTCATCATAAAACACATGTCCATCTAGATTTTTGCTTATAGTTTAAGAAATTTAAGAGTTTAGCATTTTACCTTTAGCCTTATAATGAATTTTGCATTAATTTTGTAAAAGGTGAAAGGTCTATGTCTATGCTTATTATACACACACACACACACACACACACACACACACACACACACATATATATATATATATATATATATATATATATATATACACACTGTATAATTGCTCCAGTATCGTTTAAAAAAGACTTTCTTTCTCCATTAAATTGCCTTTGCTTTGCTCTTTCGTCAAAGATCAGGTAGGTACACTTTTGTGTGTCTATTCCTAGGCTATCTGTGCTATCCCATGGATCTACTTGTCTGTTCCCTTGTCAGACTATGCTGTTTTGATTACTGTGACTTTATAAGAAGACCTAATATCAGGTGGTATAAGTCTAACCCTGTTCTTTGTCAGTGTTGTTTTGTATATACTAGGTCTGTTGCCTTTCTAGTTAATCATTTCAAACAGTTTGTTGATATCTACAAAAGAGCTTGCTGTGGTTTTGTTTGAGATTGTGTTGAATCTACATATCAGGTTGGAAACTGACATCTTAACAACATGGAATCTCCTGATCCATGAACATGGAATTAGACCTACAGTGTGAGGATTTATGTTAATCTAGCAAGCAACTGGAATTTAATATTTGATGTTGCTGTAGACACCAGGACATTCAAAATTATAGTATTTGTTTTTTCTCCCTTCTCAACTTTGGTGTACCCTAAATGCTGGGAGGACAAAAGGCAAACTGAGGGCAAAAAGCAAGCTGACACCTCGTGTGATACGTATGACATTCCTTGGATACTCATGGCTACCTAAGAACAAAGGCAGGAGAGAAACAAATGGTGAAATGATAAAGATCACAGTCATGTAGGACATGAAATTCTATCATAGTTTGTAACTGTCTTAATGATTTACTAGAAAACCACAATTTTAACATTAGTCAGACCTTCAGGATAGACTCAATTTCCTGGAGCCCTAGTGTCATCTTCACCCCCACAGGACAGAAAACTATATATAATCAATCACTCCTCATTCACAATCACATGTGCAGCTCTTTTTGCCTGTGGGTCATATCACTCTGTTAAAATAAAAGCACCTTTTTGCATGGTAAAACATCTCAAGAATTCTCTTCTGACCCTTGTGCTCTAAGACACCACATCATAAATACTCCTGTTAGAATTTTTTTATACTAAAGCTCTTTCAGCTCCAATCCACTGTTATTATTCTGGAGTCTTATAGGTATGGTGGTAGGGTGTCCGGGAGGGGTCCATTCTATATTCTTACAATTATCAGTCTGTTAGCGGTCCTATAATTCTGGACTATGACTTTCAGAGATGTTTCTTCTAGCATAGCCTTCCACCCTTTGTTGAGACAGAAAGGCTAAATGGGGGTGGAGTTAGAAAAAGCCTTGCATCTTATCTTTGGCACAAGATTCAAGTAAAGGCTTTGCCTTGAAGAGTATGCCTTCATTATGGAGAAGACTCTTGTTATATTTCAACCAGGGTGATACTTTCCTTCTCTCAGTGAGAGCCAGAAAGGGATCTTTTTAGGATCTTCACTTTAAGAAATTGGTGGGATCCTGGAAGTTAAGCCCATTAAAGTGTGAGGCTTCTTCTAAGACAATGGCCCCCAGGAAATCCTCATTTTTAGTTTAGTTTATAATTAGCTTCCAGTAATTGGTCAAATTTACAATATAAGTTCTCCTACCAATTTATTTCTCCAATGACTTGTATTCTAGTTTAGCAGAAGTCCAATTGTGACTTTCTAAATTCATCTTTCCCTCCAATTTGGGGTGACTATTTGCCCTTCAAATCTTTTCTCTGAAGGGTCCAAGAAAAGCTATTGATTTTCACTTCATCCAGCTTTTTCTAACTAGTTGATCTTGCAAAATCATTGATGGATTTAAAAATCATAAGTATAATTTTTAAAATCTTTATAATAATCTATAGTTCCATGTACAAACTGAAACTGTAAGCCATTTAAATGCATTCGATAGGTAAATGCTCTTTTTTTTAAACAGTTCAATTATCTGATTTTATAGACAAAACAATTTTACGAATCACATAATTATTTTAATTTCAATAGATTAAAATGATGACTCTGAGAAACCTGTTTTAATCTAAAAAATTCACAAATCTTAATAAATTATTCAATGTATTTTACACTGGAATTGTAAGACTGTTACTCTAATAGATCAATTTTTCATATACATTTTAATATATAAAATATCTAGCATTCACATATTCTTTACGATTATGGAAGTTCAATACCACGCTTTCTATTTTCTTAAACTTTTGGTAATGAAAAATCTACATGGTTATAGAAGATGCACAGCTGCTAAAGAAAAGAAAATTACCTCCCTGATTAACTGATTTATTGGGAGATATTCTATCTGATTATGAGCAATGGAGCTACAACCATTCAAAGATTCTTCTCATTTCTATGACAATTGTTGTGAGTTCCTTTACAATATTCACTTTGTCATGATCTTTCCAACTTAAAAGTTGGGTGGTTTAACTTAAAAGTGTGGGTTTGGACTCACAGTTCAGTTAGCCTATATCCTGTGATTCATGTCATTAACATTAATTTGTTACCCCTTCTATATTTTCTAAGATTCACACTGGCACCAACTGATGTAATAGAAAGAACAATGTCCATCCTTTCAAATAGAATCTTGTTCTATAAGGTTCACTCTTCTTTGCATTATTGTGGCTTTTTCCTCATTAATCTCATGACAATTATACTACATTCAGTAGATAACATTTGAAGAAAGTCCACTTCTGGAAAATAATTGATCAAAGATGTCCAGTTTTCTAATAAATATAAAGTGAATAGGGCCAAACACAAAAGTGAGTGACTGACTTGCCTGACCTTGTGAGCAAAATATCGTAACAGAGGAGAAATTAAGAACACTAAGAGAGTAGCAGATAATTCTCCAATCATCTGCCATACCTGACCAAAAATATTTTAAATCCTAACTTTAGCAAACTCTGTCTTCTGTAGTAAAATAAAACATTTGATCTGATGCAAAATAGATACCACACCACTCTGTGAGGAGCTTAGGGGGATAGAGTGATGTGAGGAAAGAGTGGGCTCCCTTCTCTTAGGTACAAATTTGGGGCGGGGGGAGGTGGATAATTAGGAATAGCCCTGCTAATCTGAAAAAGAACATGTTAGCATATGGGAAAGGGAGGTAAAGACACCTTCAAAGGCCTGACTCTAGTTATAAGATGAAATGTGTTGCACAACATGTTTGCTGACATTAGATTTGGCAAACAATTCAGGAGGAGGAGGAGGAGGAAGAAGAAGGAGGAGGAGGAGGAGGAGGAGGAGGAGGAGGAGGAGGAGGAGGAGGAGGAAGAAGGAGGAGGAGGAGGAGGAGGAGGAAGAGGAAGGAGGAGGAGGAGGAGAAGAAGGGGAGGAAGAAGGAGAAGGAGGAGGAGGAGGAGGAGAAGAGGTAGAGAAGGAGGAGGAGGAGGAGAAGGAGGATAAAAAGGAGGAGAAAGAGAAGAAGAAAGAAGGAGGAGGAGGAGGAGAAGGGGGAGGGGGGGAAATAAAAAACAGAAAACATGCAGGCCCAGCTCCAAGCTTCACTTCTATTATAGGACTAGAATGAGCACTTACTGTATTCACCATACGGACTCTGAAGAAATGTTTCTGGGCTAGAAAGGCATCCTGAGTAGGATCAACAGTGTAAGAAAGGATGTGTAATTCGAGTATCTCTCTTGTCAGTTGCAGCAAATAAATACTGCCTTTTCCTTTTGCACTTACTTAACTACTCCACCTTCATGTGGTCCTTTCCTCTCCTCTCCCCCTTTGTTTTCTCCTCTCCTCTCTTTTCCTTATCTCATTCCCTTTGCTCTTCTTTCCTTTAAATCAAACAAAAAGTGTTTAATTTACTGAAAAATGTGTCGCGCCATGAATGATTTATACAAACACTTTCATAATCCATTTTGCAACAAAATCCCTGAAAATTAATTGTTTTCACCCATTGTTGACAAGTTAAGGCTTTACAGAGTCATTTCACATAGACTGAATAAAATTTGAATTTGGCTGGAAGAAAGACGAACATTCTCTTCTGTAATCTCAATAGACTTTCCTGCCAGTGGAATAGAACTCAAGATTCCCACAAAGGGTATACAGATAAACTGCACCAGTTTAAAACAAAACAAAACAAAACAATACCCAAAAATAAAATTCAAAGGTTGTTTCAACTTAGCAAGTAAAGTGTTTGTACAAACAAAATGCATTAGAGGCACTGAACTAAAACAAAGATGAAGAATTAATGTGTAACTTGCAGGCTAAGCTGGAACATAGAAAGGGGAGAGGGAGAAGAGAGTTTCGGAAAAACACGGTACCACCCAGTTGGTTTTTCTAGGCATGCTGGATGAGAATTTGATAACTTCCCTAGAGATACACAACTGTATACTGGTTTAATGACACACTGCATAGCCAATATAACTCATTGTTTAGAAAAATAGTTAATATATACTCTATATTATTATTATTTTGGAGAAGGAATTTGTCATCTGCATAATTTCCGGTAACAAAGAAGCTCAACTGACACTGGTATATACATTCGCGATATTGATATATCGGCTATTTGAACCAAATATTAGTTCTAAAATAGGCAAAACCAGATTTTGTCTGTATGAATACTCCATGTCAGTCTTAGTCTATGATAGATTTGTTTTTCTTCTATTTCTCTAAATACAATTAGTTTTCTTTGGTCAGGGAAATATTTTCATTTTTGCTTCACGAAATCCACCTGCTTCAAGATAGACTGTGGATATTAAGCAGGCACCAGTATTTTTTTTTAATTAATATTTATTTATTTTTGAGAGACAGAGACAGACAGAGCATGAGCGGGGGAGGGGCAGAGAGAGAAGAAGACACAGAATCCAAAGCAGGCTTCAGGCTCTGAGCTGTCAGCACAGAGCCTGACACAGGGCTTGAACTCACACACCATGAGATCATTACCTAAGCTAAAGTTAGACGCTCAAATGACTGAGCCACCCAGGCACCCACCAGTAGGTTGGTTTTTGTTTTTTTGTTTTTAAACTCAAGTGTGAACCTTGCTAAAGAAGCCAGATTCCTTCCTGAACTTCTGGGTTGAGTCATGCCATGAACTGCTTACTACTCAACAAACCTTGTTGTTATTTCAGTGATAAAAATTCCAGAAGAAATTCAGGGGCTTATTTCCAATTTTGTTTTGGCTCTCCATACAGGTTCATACCACTAACCCTTTCATTAATGCATTTAGTAGATTGAATTTATTTCCACGGGCCATGAAAGACTGTGAGGCATCCTATGTATGACCCCAGGTTCTTCTCTATACAGGTGCAGATGGTAAAGAAAAATCCTAAATAGGATATGACTAGTGAGTAAGGTGCCCTTATCCCCAATCTGCCATTGTAGGTGCCTGCTAACCAGCTCCCCCAGAATTCACAGTTTGTGATTTAATCCCCCGATTCCACAAATACCCCAGAATGGATGTGAGAGTTCTGACATTTGGCAACAAGGGCATTGACTTGTTTATAAAACCACAGGCATTGCTGAAAAATCAGTGGCTGATTTTGGCAACATGAATGTTTTGATCTCAACCTGGATCTTACAAATCTTAAAAAACTAAGTAACAAAATACAGGACCTTCACATCTGAGGAATGTGATTACTATGCTTGCCTGTGTCTCTTTCTGAGGGGGATAGTTAGAACTGACATTTGCACATTTGTTTAACTTTCTTGAAACCTAATGACCATCTTGTGATGTACACACATTTGGTTACAAGTCTTCCAAAGGCAGCCTTAGTGGGTATGTGGACTAATTATGAAAGTACTACAAGCAATAGTCTACCAGTTGTGATAATCTGTAGTATTATGGTATACTGTCTCATGCCACAGTGGAAGAATCTTAATTAGCAGTCACCATGCTTGGACTCTCCAGTCAGTAACAATCTGTTGCTAGTAAATCCATTAACATACATCCTAGGCAGGATTGCTTTTAAAAGAGAAACTCATTCTAAACTAGTTCAAAGGTGATTGTTCTTATACATGTGTGTATGTAAATATATATATTGTATACACATATACATAATAAAAATACTGACACAGTTAAAAAGTATTATTTTTGGCACTAACCAAGGACCAACCACCGAGATGATAATTTAACAAGGATTCTCTCATTGAATTCTCACAAAAAACCTATTTCTGTGTTCATTGTACAGTTGTGATAACCAAGACTCAGCCATTTTTAGTCATTTGTTTATGTTATAACAGCCAAAAACTAGTTGGAAGAGGTTTCTGTGTGCTTATAATCACCATGGAATAGGAGCATGCCATAGAATCTGATTTACCATAAATGTATCTTATCTCCATTGGAAGGAATAAATTAACAGGCAGCTCCTTTTCATAGTATCTCATGCTCAATTTCTTGTCCAACTGTTGTTTCCTCACTCTCCCTTTCCCCATCTCCTTCTCTCCCCCCACCTCTGCTTCTCTCTGCATTTCCCCCCTAACTTCTCTGCATACAAGCCTCCTCTGGTAAAAATTCCACAATCTGAATGGTTTTTCTGTCTAACCTAAGTGGATTATATACCTCATTTAAAAATTATCAAAAGACAACCAACTGTTTAAATTAGGTTCAAAAGATGGCTGCTTACGATATAGATATTTAACCCTATGAAACTGGTGAAGTAGTCAATTAAAAAAAGTGATTTTTAAATTATGAGTGTTGATACAGTTTTTCATATGATATGTTTGACTTATAGCTTAATGGAAAACCCAAACTAGATTAGTCAAATATCTTTACTTAAAAGCATTTATTCCAAGTGTTCTAAAATTTTAGAAATCTTATGTAAATCTTTCAATTGTATTACTTATATCTAAACATCCATAGGTATACAATAGTAAACTGTATATCTATTTTGAATCTCACTTCAACAGTGAGTCACTTCATGCTCATATTTTTCTTTCATTTACCCTAGAAACATCATTCCGTTCCTTCAAAGTACATCAGTGTCTGTAATTTCTTCACCTGCCCCATTCAGCGTTTAGAATGTAATAGAGATCAGGTTGACACCCTTGTCTGTTCTGCTATATTCAATTTCGCAGTCGTTAGCAATTCCATACAAGAGCCTGTCATTACTCTGAATCTATTTCATGTAAAAACTCAGGAAATTTATCTCAGGCTGTTTATTTAAAAGACAGACACCCTGAATTGGGACTGGGATATACATGTTCACCTTTATTCAATATTTTTCTGGCATATGCTATGACAAGTAAATTTCCATTTTGAAGTTGATGTTAAGCAGCCTCTAAGCAAGAAGCAGTAGTATTAGCAGCATAAGGCAAATGCAATAATCCCATTATCAATCCCTTTGCTTCTAGTTTATTCCCCACCAAAATCAATCATTTTTACTGCTGCTATGTAATCTTCCAAAATATCACTTTCATCATGTCATAATATTGGCCAAAATGCTATAGTTGTCAAAATTCATTGTCTCAAAGAATCAGAATAATTTCCTTCCTATTTTCACAGTTTCCAAACTGCCTTTCTAATTTATATACAAATATTGTAATATCAATGTTTTCCACACTAATTGAAGAGTTTGCCTTAAAAGCCTTCATACTTCATCTTCCTGATCTCCTAACACTCCCTGAAATAACACTGAAGATATGCTTCTTTATAAGTCACAACCTTCTCTATTTTTGCATGGGAATTTCAGGATAGATATTTATCTTTTTCTGATCCTACCTCCCCGAAAAAGTCTGGAGTTGATTTGGTCACAAATTCTCTAGCCTCTACTAACTTGCGTATTAAAGGATAATATTGTGCACTGTGTCTAACATTGTTCCAGGATTTGTGTAATGCAGTGTATGTCCTGCCAAACCGCTAATGTTGTTTTAGTCACGTAGAGCCCGGTTACATTATTATTGGTGATGTTACAACAGGGCAAAATGATACAAATTAAAGGACTAAAATACAGTTATAAAATCATTTAAATATGTTGCTTGTAATACACCCCCCTCTCTACATTCATATAATATACATACTTATCATGTTATGTTGTAAAGAGAATAAAATTAAGACAATTTGTTAAATGTGTGTGTGAAAATACTGGCTGTGACCAACACTGGTTTGGGTAAAACTGAAAAAAAAAAAAAAAAATCACATCACAGGTTTTAGCCTTAGTATGCACAAATTTATATATGGTGCTTGGGTTTCATGAAAATAATACATTGCCCTTGCCAGGTTGTTTTTATCTTTGTTTTGAGTATGACAGAACATGAATGAAGCATGATTTTTCAAACCGTGTCCTGGAAGTTCTATCAATGTCACATTAGGTCACATCTACAACTATACTTCATCCATCAAAATTATTCTGACCTTCCCAATACAGTATCATAATATTTTGATTTTAAATCCTTGTAATCTCAATCTGTCCCTTTCTTTAGTATAATGATAGTAATAATAGTATATTATATGTTCATGTCTTATTTCAATAGAAAGATGAGTTTTGAAGGTTGGAATCTTGCCTGGAGTTGGTATGTAGTTAGAAGAGTTCCAAATATCTCTTATATTGGTTGTACCACTTTAAGAAATTTGCTCAATCTCTATACTTTTATCCTAAATATATATAAAATATGATGTAATAATTATTCATTTGTTCACTTCTTAATTTAATAAATATTTACTAGCTACACTTATATATCAGGTACAATGAGTAAAGTTATGGGAAAGGCAGAGTTCCCATCTTCAAGGTCTTACACTCTTATGAAAGCCAATGGCTAAAAATAAAAATCTCAATTTCTGACATTCATAGGCAGCAAGAATAGGATAAATGAAAATGTAGACTCTGGCAACTGCCCAACCTGATCAGGCTGGGGAGGACACAAATATAAAGAAGCCAGTAATAATGGAAATTAGCATTTGTTGTTTACCATACAAAACAGAATACATTATCTGGTTTAATCACACAACAAAATTTCAGGTATACTGGCATTCTAGATAGGATACTGAAGGCTAGATAAGTTCAGAAAACTACACTGGTGCCAGTATGTTTAACTAGTAGTTATACTATGTGCTGTCAGAGAGTATCTTTACACTGAGGTCTGAGTGATAAGTCTAAGAAAGAAAGAAAAAAAAAAAAAAGAGTGAGGAGGATAGATTCTATACAGACCTATGTCATGTTCAAAGGCCAAAGGAAGGAAAGCAAACTGCACATTTGGAATAAAAGTTTTTCAGGATCAACTGAATAAAGATTAGAGTGAGATATAACTCTAGTCTAGATTTCAAGTGTCATCATTACATCTTAAATTTAGAGACAATTTAAAGAAAGCAATGAAAGTGATACGAAGGTAATACAGATTTTAAGACAAGGCTATGGTAAGGTTTATAGGAAAGTATGCAGAAAGATCATTCTGCCTGCAATGCAAAAAATAAATTGCAGAAAGTCTCATTCTAATAAAAATAGGTCAAATTATTTAGAATGAACCTGAAATGAGGAGAATTCTACCTAAACTTTAAAGGCCTAACCTAAAATTTTAAAGAAATGAAAAAAAAAAATAAACAGTTTGAAATTTCCATGCCAACTTACAGAGAAAAGCCTGAATTTGTAAAGGTAAACAGAGTATTGAAGCAATGAATTCTTATTCTGATGGCATTTGTGGATACAGCAAACTCAGACCTTAGTTTCAAAACTTTCTGTAGTTAGGAGGAAAAAAATCAAAGCCAAAAAAACCCAAAAACAAACAAGCAAAAAAACCAAAAAGACCCCACCAAGGAAGGAAGTTTCTACGAGACTCTGCCCTGTATTACGGTGATAGCACAAATCATAGTAGTAGCAGCAGAGAAATACACCATCCTACTCTATCCACAATAAAACTGAGTTGGTGTTGAGTGGGGCAAAACGTCACAGCAACAACTATCAAGTTGAGGAATGGGAATTCCTAAAAAGCAGTGACAGCAGACAAGCAATGTACAAATTCCTGCCCTAGACATACATGGCCTGTGCCAATCAAGAAACCTGAAGTAAGGGACTTGTATCTTCCTAGTTTCAGTCTGGTTATACCCCAGAAAGCAAACACAAGATATTTCAAAAGCACTTTTTTTTTCCTTAGACAATGGTCAGCACACAAAGAAACCAGGTGCACAAGGAGGAAAAGGAACCCGACAGATCAACACGTTTTTTGCATATTCACATTGTCAAATTACATAGTAGCCTGAAAAGATCAATATGAAACAACTTTGGGCAAGTTATACTACAAGGAACATTATGAGGCTTTATTTAAAGATATTTAAAGAAGATTTAAGTAAGTATATTTTTCATGCTCATCAGTCTGAAGACTCAATTATGTAAGGCTATAGTTACATACAAAATTCTTAGTAGATTCAATTCAATATTAAGTAAAATTTCAACAATTTTTTAATGGAAATAGATAAGCTAAAATTTATGAGAAAACCCAAGGAAGAGCCAAGACATTCTTGAAGGCTAAAGAACATTATGAAAGAAGTTACTCTACCAGATACAGAGATTTACTACAAAGCAAAATGAGTAATACTTTTGTTTAGTCACAGGCAAAGATAAATAAATGTCTGAAAGAGAAAAAAAGAGCCCCTAAATAAACCTATGTATGTACGGTAATTTGATGCATAACAGATGTGCCACTGCAAATCAATAGAGAAAGAGTCTTTTTATTTTTTTTTTTTAAATAAACGGAGGTTGGCATTACTACACTACTATAAAGATTTTGTAAGACAGAATATTTTAGGTAGCATATCAATAAATTCAACACTTGGTAGGAAGAGAAGTTTACAAAGAAAACTCAAAAGCAACTCCAAGGGACTAAAAGCAAATGAACAAAAAGAGAATGCCACTTATGGAGACGAAGTGGGCAGAAAAACACAATTATTCAGGAGGCAAACATTGTCAAATTTTTGAAAATATCCTTTGGAAACTTCATCAAACATGATATTCAAATTGTTGGTGCAATTTTTATTGATGTGAAAAACTAACCTATTGTGAGGAATTCCTGAAGTGATAAAGCCAATTGTGATTTACTGTAATGGGCTCCATGTATATGTGGAGGAGAGCTTTGATTTGGCTTCTGTTACATTCCTCTGAGATCATTATTTAGTCACTGTGAGCAGAATATGTAACAGGATTGTCACATGTAGGGTGGAGTAAAGAGCAGATATCAACAATTTCCTCCCTGTTACACTACAAAAGAAAAAAAAAAAAAAGGAGAAAAGCTAATGAAACAGGTAAAGACAATTTCCCTGGAATTCAGAATTTGTTGAAGAGATAATTCCTGATCTGAATGGTCAAGCTCAACCATGATTCTGCAGCCTCTGCCATGGAGAACACCTCCCATGCTTCACACTTTTAAACTACCAGAAGCACTAAGGCCTTGATCTTGCTCCTTCCACCTTATATGCAGACAAGTATGTGGTACCTCCAGGGAAAAATAAGTTCATAATCCAAAACAGCAGGTACTAAGAATCAACCTACAATAAAGAAAAAGACATCAGAATGAAAAACCTACACTACATAAACCAGATATGATGGAACACATGAAAATATAAGAATAATATAAACATGAAGAATAATACCTCAAGGAGATGATACATCATAACACCATGAAAAAGAAAGAGCTAGTTATAAACAAAACTGAGAATAAATATTAGGGAAAAATAATTATTTGGAATAATTCACTAGATGGAGAAATAAGAGAATTAATAAGATTTAAAAATATAAATTAAACTGGAAATTCAATAAAGAAACTCATAAAATTCACATGAAAATAAGAATAGGTGAAATATAATAAAAAGTATTAGATGTGTAGGACTACTGCTAACAGAGTCCAGATTATGAAAAAGAAAAAAAAATATGTAGAATTTCAAAGAATTATAGGAACATAAAAGACCTCTGATTAAAAGGAATATCATACTTTCAAACAGAATAGTTACAAAAACCATATACAGAATAATATCTTCAAAGGAAGAGTAATTTTCCAAAGCTGCTAAAGTTAATACAGTCTTAAAGTAAAAAAAAAAAAAAAGAAAAAAAGAAAAAGAAAAAAAAATCAAATTTTGACCAGAAGTCATAGTAGTGACAAGGGAACAAGAAAACAGTCAGTAATCTTTTCTAAATTTTGATAGAAAAAAAATTGAAATACTGATTTTATGCCTAACCAATGTATTAATAAAACATGAGTATATATTTATGTTCTCTATATATGTAAAGTTTAAAACGTTTCCCCATATCAATCTTTGGTAAAGACTCTTGATAGAAACAATGAGAGAGAGAGAGAGGGAGAGGGAGAGAGAGAAATTTTTCAAAGAGAGAACTAAAAATATAAATAGGAAGTACATATGAGCAAATATTTGATAACAAGAAGAAACAAAAATGTTAGATAAATATCTTTCAATACCAGTCAAGTAATGATGGGAAAATAATCAAATAAACAAAACAGTTAAAAAAATAATATAAATAAATAAATATTAAAAAATAGGACAGAGGTTCATCCAAAGAGTGCCACAGGCATGGCCATGCGCAAGCAGCCCTGACAGGGGTTAGCACCACCTCAGAGCCGCTATTGCTCTGGAGAGAGGTGAAGAAAAACCACACATATCAGTTCACTGCAGCCACTGCAGCAGGGAAGGGAGCAGACATCCAGTCTAACAGCAGG
Organism: Puma concolor; assembly: GCF_028749965.1. NCBI lineage: Eukaryota > Metazoa > Chordata > Mammalia > Carnivora > Felidae > Puma > Puma concolor. Next base: position 180,584,373 of record NC_141667.1, read on the forward strand.
CCGCGCCCACCAAGGACAGCTTCTCAGGGCACAGCACAGGGAGAGCATCCTGCATTGTAGTGCCACGACAGCTCTGGCAAATGCCTGGTCTGACTCAACTCAAGCACAAGGTAGTCCCAGACTGGCCCACTAACAGCACAGGGACCAAACGATGTCCACAATAGGCAAAGAGAGACATTGCAGACAACTGAACTGAAGGCAAAGGTGACTCAGCCACAACAGTAGGGCGCATGCAACACACAAAGGAGACAGCCCTGAAGCTCCAGGTTCTGGTACACAGGAAACATTGAACTGCAGGGCGCTACCTGACCACTTCTTAAGAAGGCTGCCATCGCCAAGAGCAGGAGACTTACCTGACTTTCCTAACACACAGAAAGAGACACAGAGAATCAGACAAAATGAGGAAACAGAGAAATATATCCCAAATGAAAGAACAGGATAACATCACAACAAGGATGGAGATAAGGAATGTGCCTGATAGAGAATTTAAAGTAATGGTTATAAAGATACTCACTGGGTTTGGGAAGAGTAAAGGACCTCAGTGAGACCCTCAATGAAGAGATAGAAAATTTTAAAAATAACTAATCAGAGAAGAAGAATTCAATAAGTGAAATTAAAAATGCACTAGCTGGAATAAATAGTAAACTAGAGGAAGCAGAAGAACAGATCAGCAACCTAGAGGAGAGAGTAAGGGAAAGCAATCAAATTATGATGAAAGAAAAAAAATAATATAAAATGAAAATGGATTCATGAACTCAGTGACACCATCAAGCATCACAGCAATCACATTATATGGATCTCAAAGAGGAAAAGAGAAAAGGGGAAAGGAAACATATTTAAAGAAATAATAGCTGAAACCTTCCCAAATCTGGGGAAGAAAACAGAAATCCCAATCCACGAGGCACAGAAAGCCCCCAATAAAATCAACACAAGGAGCTCCCCACCAAGTCACATATTAATTAAAATGGCAAAAAAGTAGTGATAGAGATTTTTAAAAGTAGCAAAAGAAAATAAATGAGTTACATACACAGGAAACCACATAAACAATCAGCTAATTTTTCAGGGGAAAATTTGAAGTCCACAAAGAAGTGCCGTGATATATTCAAAGAAAGGAAAAAAGAATCTTCAAATAAGAAAACTCTACACTCTATCCAGCAAGGTTATTATTCAGAACTAAAGGAGAGGTAAGGAGTTTCCCAGACAAATTTAAAGGAGTTCATCATACTAAACCAGCCCCATAAGAAATGTTAAAGTGGACTCTTTGAGTGGAAAGGAAATACCATAAGCAGAAGTAAGAAAAGTAAGAAGCATAAAAGCAGTAATATTAAGTATATCTACAAAAATCAGTCAAGGGATTCACAAGATAAAAAGATGTAAAGTACAATGCCATCTACCTAAAATGTGGGAGAGAGAAGTAAAAATGTAGTGCTTTTAAAATGTGTTCAAACTTAAACAGTCATCAAGTAAATACAGATTGCTATATACATAAGATGTTATATATAAATCCAATAACCACACAAAATAAAAAACTGGTAGGGGTGCCTGGGTGGCTCAGTCGATTATGTGTCCAAATTCTGCTCAGGTCATAATCTCGCTGTTCCCAAGTTCGAGCCTCGTGTCGGGCTCTGTGCTGACAGCTCAGGGCCTGGATCCTGTTTCAGATTCTGTGTCTCCCTCTCTCTCTCTCTCTGCCCCTCCCCCACTTGCACTCTCTCTCCTCTCTCTCTCAAAAATAAACTTTTTTTTTTTTAATTTGTAATATGTATACAAAAAATAAAGAGAAAAGAATCCAAGTATATCACTAAAAAACAGCAAAATGTGAGGGGGGAGGAAGAAAGGAACATACAGAACTACAAAAACAACCATAAAACAAGCAACAAAATGGCAAAAAGCCCATCAATAATTACTTTGAATGTAATGGATTAAATACTTCAATCAAAAGACATAGGGTGATGGAATGGATAAAAAAGCAACACCCATCTACATGCTCAGTTCAAGAGACTCTTTTCAGACCTAAAGACAAATGCAGATTGAAAGTGAAGGAATAGAAAAGCATTCATCATGCAAATGGAAATGGAAAGAAAGCCAGAACAGCAATATTTATATCTGACAAAATAGATTTTAAGTAGGCTCCTTGCGCAGTGTGGGGCTTGAACTCACGATCTAGTTATTGAGAGTTTCATGCTCTACCAACTGAGCCAACCAGATGCCACTCTGACAAAATAGACTTGAAAACAAATACTGTAACAGGACACAAAGAAGGACACTACATAATCATAAAGGAAACAATTCAATAATAAAATGTAACAACTGCAAATATTTAAGCAGTGAACACGGGATCATCCAAATACATAAAGCAGCTAAAAACAAGCATACAGAAATTAATCAATAGTAATACAATAATAGTAGGAGACCTTAACTGCCCACTAACATCAATGGATAGATCATCCAAACAGAAAATCAACAAGAAAATAATGGCTTTGAATGACACATTGGACCAAAGGGAACTATGAGATATATTCAGAACATTACATTACAAAACAGAATATAGCTTTTTTGAAGTGCACGTGGAACATTCTACAGAATATTAGACCACAAAACAAATACTAAAAATTTTTAAAAAGGCTGATGTCATACCATGCATTTTTTCTGACCACAATGCTATGAAAATAGAGATCAACCATATGAAAAACTCTGGAAAGAACACAAAACATGGAGGTTAAATAATGTGCAACTAAACAATGAATAGGTCAATCAAGAAATCAGAGGAAATAAAAAAAGTTACATGGACACAAATTAAAATGAAAACACAACTATCCAAAATCCTTGGGAGGTAGGAAAAGATGTTCTAAAAGGGAAGTTTATTTCAATACAGGCCTACCTCAAGAAGCAAGCAATTTCTCAAATAGGCAACCTAACCATACACAAAAAGGAGGTAGAAAAGAAAGAACAACAAACCCAAAGCCAGTAGGAGGAAGGAAATAATAAAGATTAGAACATAAATAAACAGACTAGAAACTAAACCTATAACTGGAAACATGTAACTTTCCAAAACTGAATCAGGAAGAAAAAGAAAATTTGAACAAACCAATTATCATCAACAAAATTGAATCAGTAGTCAAAAAACTCCCAACAAAAATCCAGGACCAGATGTCTTCACAGGTGAACACTCCCAAACATTTAAAAGACAGTTAATACCTATTCTCAAACTATTTAAAAAATATAGAAAAGAAAGCTTCCAAATTCATTTTATGAGGCCAACATTACTCTGATACTAAAATCAAATAAAGATAGTACAAAAAAAAGAGAACTATAGCCAATACCTCTGATGAACATAGATGCAAAATCCTTCAACTAAATATGAGCAAAATGGATCCAACAGTATGTTAAAAAGTCATTCATCAAGATTAAGTGACATTTATTCCTGAAATATCAGGGTGGCTCTATATTCACAAAACACTCAATGTGATAAATCACATCAATAAGAGAAAGGATAAAACCACATGATCATTTCAATAGATGCAAAAGAAGCATTTGACAAAGTAAAACATCTGTTCATTATCAAAAAAAAAAAAACAAAAACGCTCAATAAAATAGATTTAGAGAGAATATACCTCAGCATAATGAAGGCCACATATGAAAAATCCACACTTAAAATCATACTCAATGGTGAAAAACAGAGTTTTCCCCTAAGATGAGGAACAAGACAAAAATATCCACTCTTACCACTTTTATTCAATGGAGTACAGGAAGTCCTAGCCACAGCAATCAGAAAACAAAAAGAAATAAAATACATTTAAATTGGTAAGGAAGAAGTTTAACTTTCACAATTTGCAGAAAATTCTATAGATAGAAAACTGTAAATACTCCACCAAAAAAAAAAAAAAAACTACTAAAACTGATATTCAATAAGATCACAGGATATAAAATCAATATGCAGAAATCTGTTGCATATCTGCACACTAAAAATGAAGCAGCAGAAAGAGAAATTAAGAAAACAGTCCCATTTACAATTGCATAAAACATAATAAAATACCTAGGAATAAACTTAACCAAGGAGACAAAAGACCTGTACTCTGAAAACCTAGAAAACATTGATGAGAGAAATTAAAGACAACACAAATAGATGGAAAGATATTCCATGCTCATGGATTGGGAGAACAAATGTCATTAAAATGTTCATACCACAGATTTAAAACTATCCTTTTCAAAACACCAACAAATTTTTCACACGGCTAGAACAAATCATACTAAAATTTGCATGAAACCACAAAAGACCCCAAATAGTCAAATTAATCTTCAAAAAGAAGAAAATTGGAGGTATCACAACCCCAGATTTTAAAATATGTTACAAAGCTATAGTCATCATAAAAATATAGTATTGTCACAAAAACACACACATAGATCAACAGAACAGACATCCTAGAAGTAAAGCACAACTATATGGTCAATTAGTGTTTGATAAAGGAGGCAGAAATATACAATGGAAAAACATCTCTTCAACAAATGGTGTTGGGAAAACTAGATGGCTACCTGCAAAAGAATAAAGATGTACTAATTTTTTATACTATATACATAAATAAATTCAAAATGGATTAAATGTGAGTAAATGTGATCTCACCTAAATGTCAGATCTGAATCCATAAAAATTCTACAAGAGAGCATAGGCAGTAACTTCTCTGATACTGGCCATGGAACCATTTTTCTAGATATGTTTCCTAAGGCAAGAGAAACAAATGCAAAAATAAACTATTGAGACTAAACTAAAAAGCTTCTGCACAGCCAATGAAACAATCAACAAAACTAAAATACAACCTATCAAATGGGAAAAGATATTTGCAATTACATATCTGATAAAGGGTTAGTATCCAAAATATATAAAGAACTGACACAACTTAATCCAAAAAAAAAACCCACATAAAAACAAAACAAAACAAAAACAAGCAAAAACAAGGAATTCAATTAAAAACGGACAGAAGCCATGAACAGACATTTCTCCAAAGAAGATATCAAAATTGCCAACAGACATAGGAAAAGATGCTTAACCTCACTCATCATCAGGGAAATACAAATCAAAACTACAAAGACGTATCACCTCACAACTCTCAACCTGGTTAAAACAAACAAACAAACAAAACACAAAAAGTAACATGTCTTGGCAAGGAGGTAAAGAAAAAGGAATCCTCAGGCACTGTTGGTAAGAATGCAGACCGGTAAAACTACTGTTGAAAACAGTATAGAGCTCCTTAAAAAACTAAAAATAGAATTATCATATGATCCTACAATTTCACTACTGCATATTGACCCAAAGAATACAAAAACACTAAATTGAAAGGATATATGCTCTCCAATATTTAATGCAGGATTATTTATGATAGCCAAATTATGGAAGTAGGCCAATGTCCATCAATAGATGAATGGATAAAGAAGTGGTGCGTGTGTGCACACGCGTGCACACACACACACACAGGAATATTACTTAGCCACAAAAAAGAATGGAATCTTGCCATTTGCAACAATTTGGATGGATCTAGAGAGTATAATGTTAAATAAGTCAGAGAAGTACAAATACCATATTATTTAACTCATATGTGGAATTTAAGAAACAAAACAATTGAACACAGAAGAAAGAGAAAAACAAAAACAGGCTCTTCATTATGGCAAACAAACTAGTAGTTACCAGAAGGGAATTGGTTGGGATGATGGTTGAAATAGGTGAAGTGGATTAAGAGTACACCTGTCATGATGAACACTAAATAATGGATAGAATTGCCAAATCACTATATTGTACATTTGAAACTAATAAATTAAAAACCAAAACCCTATGGGTATAGAAAAATATATATGATGAAAAAGAATATTAAAAGAAACTTACACTAAATTTGGATCTTTATGAATTAGAGGTAACCACTTGAAAAATAAAAAAAAAATCTTGACTTTCAGATGGTCTCCATAATTTCCAACTCTGTTGTTCAAATATTTGTGTAATTCCCTACACTTGAGTGTGTCTGAGAACTGTACATTGCTTCCAAAATATACGGCATGACAAAGATAAGTGGGTGTCACCTCTCATGGTAATGTTATATTAGACTCTATCTGGCTAGCAGACTCACTTTAGAGATTCTCCTTGCTAACCAAATGTTTATAGTGAATGTGTTCCCCTCAAATTCATATGTTGAAAACCTAACTCCCAGTGTGGCTGTATTTCTAGATGGAAGCTCTAAGGAAATAATTAAGTTTAAATGAGGTCATAAGGCTAGGTCCCTGATCTGGTAGGATTAGTGTTCTTATAATAAAAGATATGAGAGGTGTCTCTCTCGATGCACTTGCACTGAGGAAAGGGCATGTAAGGACACGGAAAGAAGGTAGCTAGCTGTCCAGGAAGAGAGTACTTCCAGAAACCAAACTTACTGGTTCTTGTTCCGGGGTTTGCAGCCCTTAAAACTATGAGGAAAAGAAAAAATTGGCTAAACCACCAAGTCTGTGGTGTTTTCTTATGGTACCCTGAGAAAACTAATACACTGGATGAGAAAAAAAAAAATAGCCATGGTGAATATAGACCACATGGAAGAAACTGTAGGCAGCTCCCAAGAGGAGGCAGCAGAAACCTCAGGTTTAAGACAGCAAGCAAATGAATTCTATCAATGAATGGAGGAGTCTTAGAAGCAGATTCTTCTTTAGTCAAGCTTCCAAATGAAATCTAACAAGAAACAAATTCAGCAAAGTTGCAGGACAAAAAACCAGCATACAAAAATTGGTTATATTTCTATACACTAACAGTGAACAATCTGAAAAGGAAACTAAGAAAACAATTCCATTTAAAATAACATCAAAAATAAAAACTTAGGAATAACCAGAGAGCAGAAGAAAGAAAAAAAGAAAAAGAACAGAAAAATTGCTTGAAAAAAGGATGACCAAAAAAATCTCAATTTGATTAATGACAAATAGCTACACATTTAGAACCTCAATAGTTCAAAACATGCAAAGAAATCCACACTGAAATCCATTACAATCAAACTGTGAAAAGCCAAAGATAAACAGAATCCTGAAAGCAATAAGGGAGAAGCAACTCATCCCAAAGTACCCTTAATACAATTCATAGCAATGTTCTTATCAGAAACCATGGAGACAAGAGTGATTGGTGTAATATTTTCAAAGTGCTAAGAGAGATTAGTGGCAACCAGTAATAGCAAAACTAACATTCAAAAATCAATCAGAAATTAAAGCATTCTCAGTAAACAAAGGTTGAGACATTTGGTCACTAGAAGACCCACCCTGCAAGAAATGCTATTATCTTTCAGGGTCCGACAGTAGACAGTAACTCTAAGCATATGAAGAAATATTGAACTCTGGTGAAGATAATCACATAGGTAAAAGTAAAAACCACTACTGTATTTTTGGACTGAAAAACTTGCTTTCATTTCCATATAATTTAAAAGACAAAGCATAAAACAATAATTATAAAGCTATATTAATAGTCACATAATGTTTAAGAATGTATTTATGAAATAACATGTTAAGGAGCTATATAGAGTGGAAGTGTGTTTACGCTATTCAAGCTAAGTTGATATCAATTCAAAGTCAATTGGTATAAATATGGGTTGTTACTCTGTATGGTAATCACTAAGAAAATATCTAAAAAATAAACACAAAAGGAAATAAGAGGGAACTAAAAAGATATACTACAAAAAAATAAATAAAACACAAAGAAGCTAGTGATAGAGAAAATGAGGAACACCAAAAGGTATATAGCATACAGAAATCATATGATAAAATGACAGAAGTCTTTCCTGACCAGTAATTATTTTAAATGCAAATAGACTAAACTGTCCAAAAGCTAAAACTTATAGTAAAACTGTTAAAAGAAAACACAGGGGCTAATCCTCATGACCTTCAATTTGACAATTAATTCTTAGATACGACACCAAAAATAGAAACAGAAAAGGGAAAAGGAAAAAAAAAAAGGAAATATAAAAGGAAAAAAACAGACAATTTTGACTTCATCAAAATTAAAAACTTTTGTGCATAAAAGCATATTATTAAGAAAGCGGACGCACAACGTAACAAATGGGAGAAACTATTCGCTAATCATATATATGATATCTAGTATCCAGAACAAAGAACTCTTACAACTCAACAACAAAAATATAAAAATCCAGTTTAGATGTAGGGGAAATTTAAATAGATGTTTCTCCACAGAAAATATAAAAATTTCCAACAACCATATAAAAAACGCGCTTAACATCATTAGTCATTAAGAAAATACAAATCAAAAGCACAATAATATGTCACTCACACACACTGGTACAGCTACAATCAAAAAAGAAACCAGTGTTTTTGAGGACATGAAATTAGAAACTTTTTACATTGCTGATGGGAATATAAAGTGATTCAGTTATTGTGGAAAATGATTTTTGGCAGTACCTCAAATAGTTAAACACAGAATTATCAAATGATCCAGCAATTTCACTCCTAGCTGTACACATAGACACACACGCACACGCACACACAATCAAAATGGACAGACAAATACACGCACATGCATGTTCAGGACATCACTGCTCATAGTAATCAAAAAGTGGAATCAACCCAAATGTTTATCAACAGATGAATGAAAAAATAAACTGTGGAATATACATACAATGGAATATAATTCAGCCATATACTAAGATATGATATACAACATGTATGAACCTAGAAACATTATGTTTGGTGAAAGAAACCAGAAACAATGTGTTACATATTTTATCATCCACTTACATGAAGTATCTACAGTAGGTAAATCCGTAGAGGCAGAGAGCAAATCAGCGATTTCCAAGTCCTTAGGGAGAGGTAATGGAGAGTAACTACTTTAATAAGTATGGGGTTTCTTTCGGGATTGATGACATTTTTTGGAAGCAGATATGACTAGTTGCTGCACAACATTGTGAATGTACTGAATTTAACTGAATTGGCCACTTTAAAAAAGTTAATTTTTTGTTATATGAATTTCACCTCAAAAAAGAAATCATAAAAAAAATACAGGAGTGGAAACTATACACTGGAAAAATATAAACAAAAGGCCGTGCAAGCAATTTTTTAAACATATACAGTGAAAAAAAAAATCATGATTTGATAAATACTAAAGAGAAATGCAATACATTCAAGTGTAAAAATACTAGTAAAGAAACAAATTAAAAAGTACAAACACATGTATCTAACAACTTGATCTCAAAGTACAAACAACAACAGCTAGCAGAACAAGAGATACAGGTACATGAATCAATATTTGTAGTAAGATATTTTAACATGCATTTAAAGAAAAAAACAGAGACATAAGTGAAAGAGATAGGGAATGAGAAAATAATGAAATGGAATTTATACACAAACACATTAATCTGACATTTTTATCTCAATTTAATTTTTTTAATTTTTTTTAAGTTCATTTAAAGAACTTAAGTTCATTTAAAGTTCATTTTGAGAGAGTGAGAGAGACTGCACATGCATGAGCAGGGGAGGGGCAGAGAGAGGGAGAGAGAGAATCCCAAGTAGGTTCCATGCTGTCAGCACGGAGCCCGGCAACACTGTGGGGTTCAATCCCACCTACTGTAAGATCATGACCTGAGTTGAAATCAAGAGTCTGACACTTAATCAACTGAGCCACCCAGGCGCCCTTTTATCTCAATTTTAAATTTGCATCTTTGTGTTTTGCTCTTATGTGCTACAATTACACAATGTAAATTTATTTAACCTCACATCAAATATTTATAAAATTAATAACATTAAATTCATAATGATATTCTAAATACCTTTGAAGAATCAGCATTGTATATGTTGTGTTCTTTGACCACAAATGAATTAATTATAAATCAAAACTGGATTTAAACTGGATATAAACTACATAGCTAATAGCAATCCTTATACTTGGAACCTCAATTATATATCCTATAAAATATTAGGCAAAAAAGCCAATACTTAAACTAAGCAATAATAAATATATTTCAACAATTTTAATAATAAAATAACATTTCAGTAATAAAAATGGCAATAACAAAATGGTTGGTGAGACATACGTGAGGAAGTACTAAAAACAGTGTTGTTGATTACCTTTCTCCCAAAGAGAATAACTGATTTAAAAAAATACACATTAAGTTTAACAAGTTAGAATAGGGAAATTGAACAAATAACTGAAAACAATATGAAGAAATAATAGTACTAAGCACATTAAAATAACTGTCTTTCAGGGAAGCAGGGACATCATATTGGAAATAAGAGCAATAGGGTAAAGATAAAATATACAAGAGCATATTGAAAAGCCATGGCCATGCATAGGGATATCAATGATTTCTGAAATAAGGAATGAAACTGGGTATTGTGATACAGTCAAACTTGAATACAAGTTGTTAAGTTCTTTATTAGTGGAACTAGCTGACAGAAACATACAGTGTATATGGTTCTTTTAAACATATGGAACACATAGAATTCACAGTTAAAATTTGGAAGACATAATTTGGTAAAGAAAACTTTGAAGATGAATTGAAATATATGAAAGTCAAATAAAGTTCAAGACTTCAGGTTTTTATGAGAAGATTTTGGTGTCAACATTATTAAAAATAGAGCTTTTGGATTTTAGAATTATAATAATGATTGTGGCTCTCTATACATTTACTATAGAGATAGATATATTATATATATATATTTTATATAAAAGTTTAGATATGTAGTATTTTTGTTGTATTTCAATGCTACGTTTTTTTTTCCTAATTTCTCTTTGATTATTTTATCCATCTATGGGTTAACATTCTATTAATTTATAATAGTCTCATCCTTTTGATATTTATGGTATAATTTTTTATGGCCAAAATATGTGGCCTATGTGATCCATCTCATCAAAAATTTGTTGAAACTTGATATATGGTATAAATGGATATTTCTCAGTGGATAGAACTGTTTCAGATGTGTTTAAGAAAATATATATTGTCACTAATTGTTAGGTTCCCAGTCCTAGACATGTCCATTTAATTTTGTTAATTGCATAATTTTTTCCTTACTCTTACTGACTTTCTATGTTTGATTAATGAATGGCTGGAAGAGGTATGTTAAAAAATATTAGACAATTTTGGTAAATTTATTGATTTCCTTTTGTGTTCTAATACTTTGAAAGGATTTCATTAGGTGCATGCAACTGAAAAATTATCATACCTTATAGTGAACTGAGTCTTAAACCATAAAATAGTCCCTTTATCATTAGAAATACAATTTGTCTAAGGTCTTAGCTTCTTTTGTTATTAATGTAACTATAGAGCTTATTTTTTAATATTTCTGTAGTATGTCTTTTTCTACCTGTTACGGGCTAACTCCTATCCCTTAAAATTAATAATGTTGAAGTTTTAACCGTCAGAACCTCAGAACATGACTCTATTTCAAAACAAGGTCTTCAAAGAAGTAATTAAGTTAAAATGAGGTCATTAGGGTGGGCCTTAATGTAATGTGACTAGTGTCTTCATTAGAGGAGGAAATTCAAATAGACCTATACAGAGAAAAGAGGATATATGAAGACACCGGGGGACAATGACCATCCATAAGGCAAGAAGAGAGGCCTGGAACACGTTCTTTCTTGTGGCCCTCAGGAAAAAACAACCATGCCAACACCTTGACTTTGAACTTCTGGGCTCTATATCTGTGAGAATATAAATTTTTGTTGTTTAAACAACCCAGTCTTTGGTACTTTATTATGGCAGTCCTAGCAAAGTAATATTCCATCCTTTTTCTTTCCACCGTGTGCACTGGTGTTTCTCCTGTATGCTGCATCTAGTATTTTTTTTTTAATTTATTTTATTCACCTTGAGAGAGAAAGGGAGACAGTACAAGTGGGGGAGGGGCAGGGAGAGGGAGAGAGAAAGAATCCCAAGCAGGCTCTGCACTGTCAGCAGAGAGCTCAAACTCACAAACCCTGAGGTCTTCACCAGAGCTGAAATCAAGCTTTGGATGCTTAACCGACTTAGCCTCCCAGGTGCCTGGCATCTAGTATTTTAATGCAATCTAAGTCTAGTTGAATTCATTTATCTTGTGAATATGACATATTTGAATTTTTTCTGCTTTCTATTTATCCCACCTTTTCTTTTTTCTGACACAGATTTCTTCCTTTGATTGCTTTATAATTTTCCTCATTTCCTTTTTCCACAACCATTGATGTAGAAGATACACAATGTTTTTGTTACTTTAAGGATTACCCTGGACACTTTACTAAGTGTAGTTTAGCATATTCTAAAATGAATCAGTAGTTTACTCTTTTCCTGAACCAAAAAAAGGAATCTAGGATGAAATAATTGGGAGCACACCTATTCTAGTTTATACAAAATGGTTTATGTATCTTCCTCACATTAATCTTACTTTTTAAAATTCTGCCAATTAGGATTTGTTACTTTTGCTTTATATCACTCATGTTAGTTCAAACTTTATTGTGATTAAAAACCTGTATTTACCATTTTACTAGCATATAATCTCTTTTTGAAAAAAAAATTTTAATGTTTATTCATCTTTGAGAGACAGAAAAAGACACAGCATGAGCAGGGAAGGGGCAGAGAGAGGAAGACACAGAATCTGAAGCAGGCTTCAGGCTCTGAGTTGTCAGCACAGAGCCCAACGCAGGGCTCGAACTCACAAACCATGAGATCATGACCTGAGCCGAAGTCAGATGCTCAACTGACTGAGCCACCCAGGCGCCCCCACATGATCTCCTTTAACATGGCCAGCTTCTTCCTACGATTTTTCCTCTTTTGAAATTTATTCACACTTTAGTAATGGTTTTGGTTCAATATAGGTCAGAAAATGTCTTTGTTTAGGTTATACTCTGGAGAAAGAGTTTTGCTGGCATACAATTTTAGGACACAGATTATTCCCATCAATAATTTGGAAGTATTATTCCCTGTCTTCTCACTGCGAGCGAAAACTCAGGGGTCCATACATTTTCTTTTACTTAATAATCAGCTTTTGTCCCCCATCTGTTTTTAAGGGCTTTTGTTTTCATGAGCAACCCTGTGGCTTTACAAAGATATATCTAAGTGTGAATTTCTTTGTATGATTACCTGTGTGAGATTCTTCTTTTTCTGAATTCTGGGATTGTATATTTCACTCACAATGATAAGGTCTGGGCTATTATCTCTTTGGATATTTTCTTTCCCTTGTCATTACTAATTTCTAGAATTCTTAAGAGGTATATTTTGGACCATCTCATCTGCCTTACTGCTAAACCTTCATACATATATTTTTTCCAAGCTTTTGTGTTTCTGTTTACACCTCAATAATTTACCTTACTTTATATGCCTATTGGTTTTATTGTCACTTATTGCCTAATATGCTGTTTGACCTTGTAGCTATGTTTTAACCTCAGTGTATTGCACCTTTCTTGGGTTATATGTCCCTTGGTATCTGGTAGTTATAGAAACTGTGTCACTTTCTGGACCAGAGAACTGTATTTCCATCCATAATGGATTTCCCTATTATCTTTTAGGGTCTCTAATAATATACACACACATTATTGTTATTATAATTAGTATTCCTATACGGAAATTAGCCGATTGCCAAGATGTCTATCTTACTACAAGCAAAGGTCAATGCAATTCTATTAACATTAAAATATATTATTATTACATGCTATCGTGACTATATCACTACTGCAATAATATGTAAAATGCTGAATTCTACATTTTTCATTGTTATTCATACAGCAAAGTACTTTACATAAGTAGGTGTCTTATGGTGACCGTTGAATCAAATTTAGAAAATAATAAAGCTCTACGGCATGTGATTAGAAATATACTTTAATTTGGCCAATTCATCAATGATTGTTCCTATAAGACGTTTGTGCATGAGCCTCAGATACACTGTGTGATGATCACTATTTCTGTAAATAGCTATTTGATATGTGGCTAATATAAATCTCTTTGAAACCCACTTTGAATGGTAGTGTAATTGCCATAGGATTTGCATCTTGTTCTAAAATAGGTCAACTGTCAATATAGAAATATACAATTTTGTGATTCAACATGCCTTTAAAGCATGCATAATTCCTAAAATTTATTGTTCTGCATTTCTTTGCTAAAAGTATTATCTTATTCTTTCTTAATAGAAATGCAGTAAACAATTGTCTCAAAATGTGAACAATGTTATGATATTGTCTACTATCATCCTATTATTTCTGAAAAATTAAATTACCAGTATTTAGAACAGGAAAGATACCATTTAACGTTTATTTATTTTTGAGACAGAGAGAGACAGAGCATGAGCAGGGGAGGGGCAGAGAGAGAGGGAGACACAGAATCTGAAACGGGCTCCAGGCTCTGAGCTGTCAGCACAGAGCCAGACGCGGGGCTCGAACTCACGGACCGTGAGATCATGACCTGAGCCGAAGTCGGCCACTTAACCGACTGAGCCACCCAGGCGCCCCGGAAAGATACCATTTAGAAGCTAACAAAAAGTTGTTGATATATTATAGAAATGCATATGATTAAATGGTTTTTGAGAAGTCTAAATCGTTTTTTTATTCCCTAAATAATGCAATGATTTCAGCTAATTTAAATATATTTTTCATTTGTTTTTTAAATAATGATTTTATATTTGGAAATTATCTTCAGTATCTATTTAACAATTGGATAATAATGACCATATTCATCTGGGGACTCTAATTTTGATAAGTATTTTCCACTTTAAAACATTAAGCAAATACAGTCTATTCATCTTTCTATCATTTTTTCTCTGAATTACAACTTTATTTTTACTTTGTTATTTCAGTTAATGCCAGCTATTATCTCCTCAAAACTATATTACTAAAATAAATGCAAATTTTAAGCTTTTTTCATAGAAGCTCAAAAGGCTATAAAATTCACCTCCTTTTAATATTACTTAAAAATGATATTTTAATACAGACATAACAAGTTATAGATGGTTTTTTTGTTTGTTTAACATGACCAGTGAAGCTTCCTTAAGTTATCATTTAATACACCCATGGATAAGTTCTATTTCATGTTTGTTGCAAAAGGTATAGCAATAGTTATTATTCTAGGCTTTTCTTGGCATATTACAGGATTAAGGTATTATAAAATCATCACAGCTTAAAGCCTGAGTTTATCTACTTAGCATACTTTTATTGACTGAGTATGTGCCAGGCACTGCTAAAGGCACTGAGATTATGAAGAATAATATAGATGTGGGCTTGAGCAGGGTGTCAGTTGCTGAGCTATCAAAAATAAATAAATGTTGGGGCACCTGGGTGGCGCAGTCGGTTAAGCGTCCGACTTCAGCCAGGTCACGATCTCGCGGTCCGTGAGTTCGAGCCCCGCATCAGGCTCTGGGCTGATGGCTCGGAGCCTGGAGCCTGTTTCCGATTCTGTGTCTCCCTCTCTCTCTGCCCCTCCCCCGCTCATGCTCTGTCTCTCTCTGTCCCAAAGATAAATAAAAAACGTTGAAAAAAAAATTAAAAAAAAATAAATAAATGTTTAAAAAAGTAGAGATATAAATCAAAGAATCTTATATTTAAAATAAAATTAATGTATATATTATTTTAGAGGGAGAGAAAGAGGGAGCAAGGGAGAGGGGAGAGGAGCAGAGGGAGAGGGAGAGAGAGAATCTTAATTAGGCTCCATGCTCAGTGCAGAGCCTGACATGGGGTTCAATCCCACAATCGTGGGATCATGACTTGAGCCTAAAACCAGAGTTGGTCACTCAACCAACTGAGCCACCTAGGTGCCCCTCAGCTTCTCTTTTTAAATTCAAATCAGTAAAATAGAATAATGTGCATAATATTATCTTTACTCAGATAGGAAGTGCACCTTTAAAAAGTATATGGCACTTGGGGTGCCTGGGTGGCTCAGTCAGTTAAGTGTCCGGCTTCAGCTCAGGTCACGATCTTGTGGTCCATGAGTTCAAGCCTTGCGTTGGGCTCTGTGCTTGACAGCTCGGAGCCTGGAGCCTGGAGCCTGGAGCCTGTTTTGGATTCTGTGTCTCCCTCTCTCTCTGCCCCTCCCTCACTCATGCTCGCTCTCTCTCTCTCTCTCTGTCAAAAATAAACAAACATTTAAAAACATGTTTTAATAAAAAAAGTATGTGGCTCAGATCACCTTTTCTTTTGATAAAATATCTGTAGAAATTTCACAAAAGTCTAAACTATTCTATATGTTGATTCCTAATTTAAAAAATTCAATTAGTTTCTGTAATAATCTATTTACTAAGGATACTTTCTTCTTTATCATATTGCTACTTCTTGATGCAAAACAGTAACACTAGCAACACTTTAAGAAGTTTTATAACGATTTATATGTGTTCTGGGTTTAGCAAAACATATATTTCAGTCTGAATTTTAAGCTACAGTGGTGATGAGAAAGAATCATGGAGCCTTGTTTCCCCTACTCTCAGCATCAGAAAATCCTAACCATGATATATGCAATGCAATTACATCATATATCATATTCTACATCATACCATATGTATTAGTTTTCCAGAGCTGCCATAAGTGTACCACAAACTGGTTAGTTTAGAACAACAAAATTTATTTTCTCAAAGTTCTGGATGCTAGAATTCTGATATCAAGATGTCAGCAGGATTATCTTTCCTCTGAAGTCTCCCAGGAAGAATTCTGCCTTGTCTCTTTCTAGCCTGTGGTGGTCGCCAACAATTCTTGGTGTTCTTGGCTTACGTCTGCATTACTCCAATTTCTGCCTTTGCCATCAGATGGCCTTCTTCCATCTGTGTTATGTCTCTCCTTTGTCTCTCTCTCTCTCCAAATTCCTCTCTCTTTGAAAGGGCACTAGTTATTGAATTTAGGGCCCAAACTAATTCAGCATGACCTCATCAGAACTTGATTACATTCACAAAGACTATTTCCAAATAGTTTCTGAGTGGATATGAATTTGGGGGGAGGGGCATTGTTCAACTCAGCATATCATATTGTATCATATCACATATTCTATCATACAGTGTTAAGAGATTTTTAACAATTGTGATTTTGTTAAGTGGGTACAGATTAAGAACTAGTCATAGGTTTACCTATAATAACAGTTTCTTAATCTTATCATTAATGACATTTTGGACTAGATTAATTTTTTTGTGTGGTGAGTTGTCATTATAGGAGGTTTGAAAGCATCCCTGACCTCTACACACTAGATGCCAGTACACTGCTTCCCTCTCTTGAGGACTGTAATTATTTTCATAATCAAAAATGTCCCCTGACATTGCCAAATGTACCCTGGAAGTAGAATCACTTTTAGTTGAGAACCAGGATTGAGAAACACCGGACAGTTTCATTTTTCTCAGTGGAAATTGCAATACCACTAATTCTTATTTAGACCCATTATCCTGCAGGATATCTAGTTTTTGTTTTCTTTGAGAGAGAGAGACAGACAGACAGAGAGATCCTTATTATGCTATCCTATCTATAAAGACAATTGTTACATGTGAGAAAATAAAACAAAAAGTGTTTTTCAAGAAATGATATATGAGACTAAAATGGAAGTACTATCAGTATAAAGAAAATGCTATGTAAACCATATGCCCATGTTGTTCTGGCAGCAAATTATTTCATTTTAGGATATCTGCATGAGGAGACAAATTATCAAGGATTTGACCGCTCTGAATCTGATTAGGGAAATGTACTTTGCCATGTAAATTTCTTACCAAATTTGCCAATAGGGATATACCTGATGTGGCCTTGAAAGCCTATCATGGCAAAACAGAACACCTGTTTTCCCAGATGAGCTTTGTATGGGAACATCCACTGTTTTCCTTTAATTGTTTGTTAATATCTATCATTTCCTTTTTTTTTTTTTCTAATTTCATTGCTGTGTAGCTCTTATAATTACCACATCTGTCTTTTAGGCGTTTTATTATTTTAATCTTAGTTGAAAGAATAATGTTGATCTGTAGCCAGATGACTTGAGGGAAATATTTAACGTCTTAAATTGCCTCATAGTCAATTCTCATCCCCGTCTTGACTGCATTATTTACTCTTTTATAAGACTATTTAAATTGCTAGTTATTGAAAACAGGTAACTTACACACATATATGCCATCTTTCCCTAGCAACCAACAATACGTATATATTTCCCACAGAAAAAAAAATGGTTAATCTTAAATCCTGTATTATGAATAAACAATTAAAGAAATCTTTGGTATTCATTATAGGTCGCAGATTTCCAGGACACATTTTATTCTTGTATGCATTTCAGCAGCAGTTTTAACAAGGATCTCTAGACATCTATTCCAACATAGTTTTCTACTCACCACTATAGCTAATCTATTCTTGTCTTTATTATCAATAAACAACTATTGTATTTAGCCCACTAATGCATGTCGCTCATTCTCTGAAACAGTTCTTCATGTTTTTCCTCCATCTTTTTTCAAATTATGCAGACTGTCTCAGACCTAGTTCTTGGTTCTCTTCTTGGTCTCTGCTTACTCCTTTAGTGGTCTCTTCTTGTATTAAAGGTTTATATAAATGCCAAGAAAAGCCAAATCATATCTCTAGAACAAAGTTCTCTATAGAATTCCTGCCTCGTACCTCCAACTGCCTACTTGACATCTTGGCTTAGATTTCCACTACACATCTCAACCAAAGCCCTTGTAACCAAAGCCCTGTCCTTCCTCCTCAGACCTACACTATCTCAGTCTTCTTCATTTCTGTTCCTCCCATTGCTCACGACATACTTGAAGTTATCCTTGATTCCTTTTTCTGCTTTCTTCACCTCACATTCTGTTCATCAGCAAACCTTGCTGGCCTGATCTCAAGAACACATGAATTCTAATTACTTCTTACCGCTGATACTGATGACACCCTGGTCTGAGTCACCATCACCAGTCTCCTTCATTAGTGAGATGATCTCCTATTTGGTATTTCTGTTTCTATCATTACATCTATAATCCATTCTTGAGATCAAATCCAAATGAATTTAGAGTGAATTATATTTCAGAATGTGTTATTCTTCTATGCTAAATCTTGAAGGGGCTCACTATGTGGCCTTACATGGAACTTGCATTTCTAACTTTTTGAGATTGAGATGCATCTTTTTTTTTTTTAAATTTTTTTTTTTTCAACGTTTATTTATTTTTGGGACAGAGAGAGACAGAGCATGAACGGGGGAGGGGCAGAGAGAGAGGGAGACACAGAATCGGAAGCAGGCTCCAGGCTCTGAGCCATCAGCCCAGAGCCCGACGCGGGGCTCGAACTCACGGACCGCGAGATCATGACCTGGCTGAAGTCGGACGCTTAACCGACTGCGCCACCCAGACGCCCCAAGATTGAGATGCATCTTAAATTAAAATTGCTTTTGCACGGATGGATTGAAGTTATTACCTTCAATACATGATTTGAGTTTGTGCAAATCGTGAGGACACTCAGGTTATATACCCTGTAGGAGGTTTTGGGGGCACTATATTTGTAGTATAAATTTAAACCTTAAATCTGAATGAGTACTACTCTACAGTCCTAATAATCAAGGGAGTTTTTTAACCCCTGGTCCCATCTTTTGTCATGATAAAGAGAGCTGAGTCTCCTTGCTATCATTTTCTATTTTGTCACCTTTACAGTGTGTAAAATTATACCTCCTAATAGACTCTTAGTTGTTTCTCTTTTTTGATAATTTGGTTTTTAATACTAAATGATGGTAAATGATGGATTTGGAGAATTTAACATGAGATACACACACATTCTAATCTCCGCTCTTTGGAAATGTAGCCACTGCTCAGAAAAATTTGTAAAATCTATTTTGCATTCTTATGATCTTCCGAGAGTCAAGGCACACACAATGTTCTGTGTTGGATTAACATTCCACTTATAGTGGAGCCTCAACACATAAGAACTGAAATCGATTTAGTTTTAGGATTATATTTCACTACATTTTAGGAGAGTTTGCCAATTTTTCAGTTTTATTTTTACAAAAAATAGCTCAATCAGATAATTATAAAAATTAAAAACATTAGGACCTGTTATTTCCAAATAGACTGTTCACAAGACTGAAATCATCCAGCTAATTTCAAACAATATTATCCCATGCTCTTAGACCGGTGAACATATCCAGGCAGGAAGTTTCCTGAACCAGGAAACCTATATAACAAAGTATTGACCCGAGTGACATTATTATGAAGAACAACATTCAGTTGTGTCAAAGCACTGAATTTTGGATGCCAAAGAAAGAAATTACCTATGTGGTGTCTGCATACTCAAAATCCCATGTAATGGTTTTTGTTATCTACTTTCTTTAGATCTCCATTTCATTCTAGTAAGTATTTCTAAAGATGAATAAGATTTAATCAAGGACAAGTCCTTTGTAAACAGTCCACTGAGTACTGAGGAGGAGAGGAGGAGGCAACAAGTAAATCACTAACACGTGCATTTAGGGAACCAGGTCTCAATAATATTAACTAGGTCAGGGAGTTGTCAAGGACCGATAATTCTAGAGGCATACAATGTAACTTATATTGATTCAAAATCTAGTTTGCAGTGGTTGATACCTTCATTAACTCGCTTGAAGCAAAAAGGTCTTCAATAAGCGAGTTGCAGCCCTGTGATTGGAAAGCAATATCGTTCTGTCTGTGTGAATTAAAAATAAATCAGCCATGGTTCAGGTCAGTCTTCCCTTTTAGGAGTATCCTGGTTTCCAGTAGTAACATTTGATATTTGTTTTTTTAAATGTAAACTTTTAAGAATCTCTAAGAAAAGCAATGAAAAAAGCATATAAACTTTCATTCTTGCATAAGGTTTCAAAGGATTAAAAAAACAAGCTGAAGTCTTCTCATGGCCTCATGGGGGTCCATAGGTCAAGGATAAGAATTTCTGCCTAAAGGATTCCAGGCTAATGAATACCCTGAAGTGCTGGTATTATGGGGCTCTTTTCCAGTGAGAATCTTTGTAGGATATCCCTTATATACATAAAGAACACTAGAATAGAGAGTACAATAGTATTTTTTTTCTTAATTCACTTGTGGATATTAAAACTTACTTTGTGGGGCGCCTGGGTGGCGCAGTCGGTTAAGCGTCCGACTTCAGCCAGGTCACGATCTCGCGGTCCGTGAGTTCGAGCCCCGCGTCAGGTTCTGGGCTGATGGCTCAGAGCCTGGAGCCTGTTTCCGATTCTGTGTCTCCCTCTCTCTCTGCCCCTCCCCCGTTCATGCTCTGTCTCTCTCTGTTCCAAAAATAAACGTTGAAAAAAAAAAAAAAAACTTACTTTGTAGACCTAATTAAAATTAGAATATAAAAGATCAAATTACAAAAGCAATGTAATGTTTTCAAACGTAGAAATCTACTTAATGATGTATATTAAGAGCAGTGCTGGAAAATATGTATATACATGCATAACATACACTATATATAATACGTATTTTCTATTTAATTATTTATTTTTTAAATTTACATCCAAGTTAGTTAGCGTATTGTGCAATGATTTCAGGAGTACAATCCAGTGATTCATCCCCTACATATAACACCCAGTGCTCATCCCAACAAGTGTCTTCCTTAATGTCCCTTGCCCATTTAGCCCATCACCCCACCCACAAACCCTCCAGCAACCCTGTTTGTTCCCTATATTTAAGAATCTCTTATGTTTTGTCCCCCTCCCTGTTTTTATATTATTTTGCTCTCTTCCTTATATTCATCTGTTTTGTATCTTAAATTCCACATGAGTGAAGTCATATATTTGTTTTTCTCTGACTTATTTCACTTAACATAACACACTCTAGTTCCATCCATGTTGTTGCAAATGGCAATATTTCATTCTTTTTGATTGCTAAATAATATCCCATTGTATATATATATATATCATATCTTCTTTAGCCATTCATCTGTTGATGGACATTTGGGCTCTTTCCATATTTAGGCTATTGTTGATAGTGCTGCTATAAGCATTAAGGTGCATGTGCCCCTTTGAAACATCACATATATCTTTGGATACATACCTAGTAGTGCAATTGCTGGGTCACAGGGTAGTTCTATTTTTAATTTTTTGAGGAACCTTCATACTGTTTTCCAGAGCGGCCTCACCAGTTTTCATCCCCATCAACAGTGCAAAAGAGATCCTCTTTCTCTGTATCCTCACCAACATCTGTTGTTGCCAGAGTTGTCAATTTTAGTCATTCTGACTGGTTGTGAGGTGGTATCTCACTCTGGTTTTGATTTGTATTTCCCTGATGATGAGTGATGTTGAGCATTTTTTAAGTGTACATTATCACATCTGCAATGAAATTCTGAATTTTCATTTTTATATCGCATCTTTCCTGGATATATCTTTTTTATCATATCACTCTCACCATCTTACCTATCTCCTTAGAGATTTTTTTTAATGGGTAGCAGATAATCACTTGTAAATGCAGGCAGAAAGCAAGTAAGACATTTATCAGGAGATTTTAGGGTTAAGAAGAATGGCATACTTAGAAAATATCAGGCCTACCAAAGAAAAAAAATTATCAAAAGAATGTGCCACTGGGAACTGGAAAGTTCCAAGCTTTACAAGGTTAATAGGAATCCACGACTTACCATCCAGGATAATAAAATTCATATCTGAAGGATTATTATCTAAAATGACTCTTTTTATTATTTGATTCAAAACATCTTAAATTTTTATTTAAAGTATTTTATGATATTGTGCCAACCTACCACCTTAGATCCACAGTCCTATGTTTCTTTGGACATCTGGCTTTCTGCCATGACCAGGTTAAACTTTTACTTCTTGCTAGTGTATCTTCAGGAAGTTATTTAACTTTTCTCTGCCAATATCCTCATCTGACAAAAGACGACCAAAATGCACATACATGTGCACATGCACACACACACACACACACAGACTGTAGGGAAGATGAGTTAAAACACGCAAAATTGCTGACACATAGTAAATACTTAACAAATATTAGTTGGCATTTCTCTCATATCTGAATGTTTTTGCTATTTTCTTATACTAAGGAAATGCCTCCTTATGTCATACATGTCTTATTTAATTGACTAGACTATTCATAATGTGACGTGTCTATGAAACATAATTTAGCACTTTGAACATGGTATATGAGTAAGGTGACTGATTACCAGATTTAGAATGCACGTGTCTATACTGGAGGTATGTGTACAATGTGACTCTTATCCTGGGATCCTGTTTTGAATGATGATTTGAATATCTATGTTAATAAATTTAAATTTATTCTAAAATGCAGCTTTCAAAACTCCTCATATGGTATATAAAATCTTTATTTACCATGTGGAAACAGTGTATATAAAACCCAAAGGAAAATTTATTTCCAACTGTAATGAATATAACCCTGGGTTGTAGAAAATTCAAAATTTGCTTTCTACAGTTACAACATAAACAATGACTGGTTACATAGAAGAAAATATGTCTGAGATGAAAAATAACATTTTTTAATATTGAAATACATTCATGATCCTATGTGACAAGGATATAAATCAAATTAAAAACTCAAGTCATGTCAAGGTTGAAATATGCAACAAATGATACTCATGAAAATTATGTTTATGTGTCTTTTTTATACTGTGCACACACAAGCACGTGTTTACACACATGAAAAAGGCAGGGACCACAAGAAATGTGAAGACATACTAAGAGTAATGACAAAATTACTTATGAATAGAAGTAAAATACAACAAAAACTGAATATAACAGTGCTATGAAAATGGGCTACACACATTTTTATTTGATATTTTTGCATAAACCTTTATTTAAAGCATTTTAATGAGTTAAGATAAAGACAAAATAACACTAAATGTAAAAATATTTTAATGTAATAAAATCCCAATTAATCTTCTAGTTGAGCTAAGGCACTGGATGCCTGGTTAATGTTCCAAATAACCTATATCTTAGTTCTGTAAATCTCATTTCATAAGCTCCACTCTATTTTTTTTACATTTAAATAGATTTAATTTTTCAATGGAAAATATAATAATGATACATCTTTATGGGAACATTTTCTAGAAGGCAGCTACTGTATCATTTCTAGAAGCATCAATACAAAATAACCAAAAGGTGTCTTTTATCTAGTATTTTCTGTTATATATAACTTTTGAAAATCCTTATTTATATGTTGACTCTATTGATATATCACATTATCTATTTCATTAGAGTCAAAAAATTTTTCAGCAGATAATTTTAACAAAGTTCACTCTCTTCTATATAATGTACTAACTTATCACATTAGAGAAGATAATAAAACAAAATAATGCATCTTTAATTTATGTACAACGCAGAGGAAAAATAAAAAGTTTGTTTTCTGGAATGATTTTCAGAAATGAAAATAATTCTGTGTTCTCAGAATCTGACAAAATTGTAGAATACTGAGATATTTAGAGTTAAACTATATAACATGTTTTCCTATTGATTTCACCTAGTGTTATTTTCACTGGCATACTGCTAATATATTTTACACATTTTCAAAACAGAAAATAGGAAATAAATGTGAAATTATTGATGATAAAATCATGAATCAATTGCTAATGGGCAAACTCTCAGTCTTTGGGTTTTTAAAATTTCTTTTTAATGGCATCTTTTTTCCCAATTTTAATAGCCACTGCTCTCATTTTACACAGATAAGCAGGAGTCTAGGTAGAGTGCTTGCATAAATACTTTACTAAAAATGAGAGTGTTTGATGTTTTCTGGGGTAGGTCATGTTTACCTAGGTAGGAGACTTAGGTTTTGAACTTTCTTCCATGGACTATCCCTTTAGGAGAAACAGATGCACATTGTGGAAGAATATAGAAAAAGGTTCCCTTCCTTATTTTCTTTAGAAAATAAATACACACGTTTTTTAAAATATATTTTCAACGTGGATCTGATAACACTATTATATTTCATAATTGCAGCTTCACTTACTTCAGTCATTTTTCCTGTCAAAAAATAAGTGATTGGTAGGGATAAAGCATGTGTGTAATGGGTATTGGCCACTATGACTTCTTTAATCTCATCTTTCTAGTTACATTAGCTAAAAGCAGTTATGAGTAGATGAGCGGAGCGAGGTAAATAGCACTGGATACTGTTATACACACCAAGAGGGCCAAAGGCTTTTAAGTGGAGTTGGGAGGTGAGGCCAAAAGCGAGATCACATCAAAAACAAACGTTTCTGATCTAATTGACACTGGGTCAACTTTCATTATCCATTACTGGAAAACCATAAAGCCTAAGGCATTTATCATTTCTCTATCCTGTCTTCCTTTTGGAACATACCAATTATTTAATTTGTTTTAAAATGCTATGGATATTCTTAGAATCAGTGAGTGATTACACCCTAAAATGGAGAAGAGATAAGTTTATCACAAAATCATAATGTATCAACAGAGGTTGAGAGAGTAAAAGGAGGAATTCAAATCCTCTTCACTTGGAAAATGACAGATCTTCAACATGGAAAATGTTTTGAGAGAAAGCTGGATAAAACCCCAAATAGATGGCAGAATGTAGGACAGAATACAGAAAAGCCCAGGCATTTTAAACATCACAGTCAATATATATGTTTAAAAAAAAAAAAAAAAGGAAAACAAAACAAAACACATAATGCTTGGAATTACAATAGGAATGGGAATTATCTCATCTGAATGTCGTTTCTTGTATTTTTAGTATATAACTAGATAGGAATTGTAAAGACTATAAGTTTCTTCTCAAGGACCCATAGTAGAGAGAAGATAATAAGATTACAAAACTATATATTTTTGTATCATATTTTAATTCTCTCAGGTTTATGAACAATGAATTCAATAGCAAGCCATTAAGAAGATGTAGACAAATTTACCTGGGCCAGTAAGGGGGAAAGTGAGTGTCCTGTTACTATGATTTTCCATCTTGCTGAATGAGAACATATCTGTGTATGTAATGATCTTACTTTCACAATCTTTATATCTACACAGGAGGGGAATTTGCTGGATCAAGAGTTGATTCGTAAAAGTTATGTTGACAACTGTCAAAATCAGCAGACATACAGCAAGGAGTGTTTATTTGTTGGCCTGGTAAAGTAGATCCCAGAGAATCTTATGAAGTGTGTATTTAGAAAAGTCTTCTATTCCCAATATGCAGGAAATTACTCCTTAGATAGTTGATGGTAAATTCACTATTACTTCACTCTAATTTTTTTAAAAGGTAAAGAAAACTGTATATAAGTAATTTGGATTACCCTGAAATAATAAATAATAGTTCACTGTTGAAGAAGTTAGATTTTTCACTTAATTTGTAAATTCAAATAAGATTTGACTTTTATTTCCAATGTCATTATTTGAAAGCCTCAGAAGAGGGACATTAGTGGTGCCTGGGTGGCTTGGTCAGTTGATTTCAGTTCAAGTCATTATCCCAGGGTCATGGGATCGAACCCCACATTGGGCTCCATGCTGAGTGTGAAGCCTGCTTAAGATTCTCTCTCTCTCCTCCCCTGTCCCTTTAGCCCACTCATGGTTTCTCTAAAATAAAATTTAAAAATTATTTTAAAAAAATGAAAAAAATCAAAAGAGGGAAATTATAAAATCTATATATGACTCACGAACATATATGTATGTGTGTATATATATATATACACACACACATATATACCTTTATATGATATGTATGTGTGTGTATATATATATATAGTGTATAACAACATACAATTATGTAATAACTATTAAAGAAATTAAATTACTACTTCGATCTTCAACACAGAACTGAAGAAAGAAGCTATACTGAACTGTATTATATTCACTTATTGAACCCAGTTTTTCTGGTTGTATTCACTTAAAAAAAATTAATTACTAGTAAGTCTTTTATTTGAATGTGAATTATAGAAATATTCAAGATAACACTGTTGTAAAGACGATAGAAGGATATTTGTTACTAATGGTCAATAAGTACAGAAGTAGTGAATCCAGGCCTCTAATCCACTTGATTTCAGATGGATAAATTACTTTCCATCATGGTATTCTACTTATCCTGGTTTCTGTTCCAAGGCCACCACACTGTACAGGGTAATGGCTAAAGATTCACCTGTTATGCTTGCATTTCAGCCAGTGAGAGGGAATAAGAGAAAAAAGATACAGGCCCCTTCCCTTTAAGAATACTCATCAGAACTAGGGAGCCTGGTGGCTCAGGTGGTTAAGTGTCCAACTTTGGTTCAGGTCATGATCTCATGGTTTGTCAGTTCAAGTCTCACATTGGGCTCTGTGCTGCCACCACAGGGCCCACTTTGGATCCTCTGTCCCCCTCCATCTCTGCCCCTGTACCACTTGCACACACATGCACATGTTATCTCTCTCAAAAATAAACATTAAAAAAAATTAAAGAATACTTATCAGAATGGTTTTTATATGCCACCAGTAAGAATTTAGTCACATGATTAAAACTGTCAACAAGGGTCTCTGGGACATCCAGTCTGATCTTCATGTCTATGTATCCAACTAAGAATCATATTTTCATTATTAAAAAACAAAGAGCACATATTTTTGAGATAAGCAATCCCTTCTTAAAAATTCTCGGGGCGCCTGGGTGGCTCAGTCGGTTAAGCGTCCGACTTCAGCCAGGTCACGATCTCGCGGTCCGTGAGTTCGAGCCCCGCGTCAGGCTCTGGGCTGATGGCTCGGAGCCTGGAGCCTGTTTCCGATTCTGTGTCTCCCTCTCTCTCTGCCCCTCCCCCGTTCATGCTCTGTCTCTCTCTGTCCCAAAAATAAATAAACGTTGAAAAAAAAAATTTAAAAAAAAATTCTCATAATAGTATCTAATACTGTAGTTTTCTACATAATTTATATAAGAAAGTTTATATAAGAATTGGCATTTTAACACATGTATCACTCTATAAAACTTTAATGGTGGGGCGCCTGGGTGGCGCAGTCGGTTAAGCGTCCGACTTCAACCAGGTCACGATCTCGCGGTCCGTGAGTTCGAGCCCCGCGTCGGGCTCTGGGCTGATGGCTCAGAGCCTGGAGCCTGTTTCCGATTCTGTGTCTCCCTCTCTCTCTGCCCCTCGCCCGTTCATGCTCTGTCTCTCTCTGTCCCAAAAATAAATAAACGTTGAAAAAAAAAAAAAAACTTAAAAAAAAATAAATAAAACTTTAATGGTATGTGATAGCCTAAAGGTTATCTGAATGCTATCTTTCCAAGAACATCTCATCTTTTCCTTCCTTCCTTCCTTCCTTCCTTCCTTCCTTCCTTCCTTCCTTCCTCCCTCCCTCCCTCCCTCCCTTCCTTCCTGAACATCCTTCTTGCTTCATCAGTAATAATTATATTGACACTAGTGATGCTCTTTCCTTTGTCCTTGTCTTTGGAAAGTTACTTACTTAAACCTAAGTGAAATAAATAATTGGAGGTAAAGTCACACACACACACACAGGCCTAAATCAAAGGTACATTGTTCTAAAAATCTAAAAAATGGCATAAAAGGAAGATTTAAAAAGCAATATACAGAAAGAGGAATTTGGGTCACTTACAAAAGATTAGGGATCTAAATAAGTCATGTAAAGGGTTTAAGAATCTAAATGCCATAAAATTTATTCATAGTCTAAAAGATAATGTGCAAATGTCTTCAAAATTCTAATAAAAAACGATCACCAACCTGAAAGTCCCTAGGTGGAAAAACTACAAATTAAATATGGTAAAATAAAGCCATATTAAAACATACACCACCTAAAATTTTGCCTAACATGCATAAACATCTTGTAAACACAGACTTATACTAACACAGTTAGTTTTCAATAGAACTTTGAGTTAACAATAATGTATTGGTTCATTAATTGTGACAAATACACCATACCAATGTAACACGTTCATAATGTGCTCAGTGTTTCACATGTATCCAGGCAGAGCAGTGGAGTTGCTGCCTTGCTTCATCTAACTGCCCACAGTTAAATTAAAAAGGAAAGACAGGAGTTTAAAATAAAGAATTTTTCAGTATTCAAACAAAAGTCAAGAAAATAGAAAGGCAGCAGAGATTTCTGGGTTTGAAATTTAAATTATTTCTCATTTCCACCTACTCAAGGTTTTCAAATAAAGAATGAGCTTCAGAACAAAAATTAAATTCAGCATGTAAATACAAGATCATTGGTAAAGATCTCAGAAATAATTCAAGAATTGCCTCAGAAAAGTGTTCAATTAGGTGAAAGACCCACAAGTGATCTTCTAGATGTACCTCATACTTTCCATTTACCTTTAGAGTGTCTGAAAATCTTAAGAAAGTTGTTCTTCAATAGACTTGCAGGAAGCCCAAGGCAGGAAAGTTCTTACGTTGGAGAAAATTTTTCATATGGTTTTTGTCTAACTGAGATTATCAATTGATTCATAAGAATTCACAACATTTTTATAAAGAGTTATTTCAGCTTAAACTAAAAAGGACAGAGTCAGTGCAAAATGAAAAGGGAACTTTGGATCCTCAAACCTCTGAAGGACAGCAGTTGGCCCACAGAAGTATTTAGCTGGCAACCTGTGTCCAGCAGTGTTTCAGAATTGCTAGTCAATCTGTGCACCTATGAGATGCTCCCCGTTACTCCCCTTTTTGAATGGGAGTGGTTATAGTGATTATTCTACTCCTGTTCCAACATTGCATTTGAGTTATGAGTGTCAGAGAACTTGTCTTTTTAGCTTTTGGGTGTCAAGATTGAGAAAAACTAAATTCACAGAGTTTTATAAAAGGAACCCACTTCTGATGTTCTGATTCAGATTAGCAGATCCTGGACCTCAAGCATGAGCATTATGCAGTAGATCACAGGTCCACAAACCACAGTCAGAAGGGCAATCCTAGTCCATGTGCCTTTATAAATAAAGTATTATTAGAACACAGCCATATATGTTCATTTGCACATAGTCTATGTATGTTTTCAAGTTCTAATGGCAGAGCTGAATAGCTTTGACAGAAACTATATGTCATACAATGATAAAATATTTACCATTTCATAGATGATTCTTCAGAGATGGGTCTTAGGAAGTGGTAAATGCATTTTTCATGTGAAAATAAATACTGCATAATCAAAGAGTGATGGTTTTAAAGCATATCTGCACACATCAATTATCCCACAAATATTTGAGTATAATTTCTCTCTCCTCAGAGTCCAGACTTAGTTTCTCATTTCTAAAGAATAGACCGCAATAAAAGTAACAGTGTCTAAAGCAAGTTCCCCCCAAATACTGTATCTTTGGCTTAGCTTAATCTTTCTTAGGATACAAACTATTGGATCCAAATTAATGTGCTTTGAGGAAGTCCAGATTAGGTGGCAGGGAAAGAAATATGGAGAAGCCCAAGTGAAGATAAATTATGAGACTACTTCAAAGTCACTAACCACCACCAAACACCAATGGGAAAAAGATTTAGATGATTTCAGCTCCATGGCAGAGAAAGTATGAACACAGATACAACATCACTGATTTTACCACATATCTCACCATTCAAAACTTGCCATGACTGAATTAGTTTGCCATCTTAGGTAAGTACCCTGTGAGTTGGGGCATTTTTCTCTTGTATGCAGTGTATAAGCTTACACATAGCATTGTTACCCACATAGCTAAAATATGTGAGTACAGGAAACAAGGAGCGGAAGTGATATTGGCCCCCTCTTTTAGTCACCCCCTGTGATTTCCTTTAGCTTTTGGCTCTGCAAATTTGAAATACTCTTTGTTTTTGTTTTTAATTAGGGGTAGTGAATTCACGTCTATTAAATAGAATTAAAAGGATTACAATAGACCTTGTTTGTTTCTTTGTTTTAGGATTATACTAGACTTAAATCTATGAATAACACCTGGTCATTTCTATCTCTCTCTCTCTAAAAGATGATTAGCAAGGGGGGAAAAGTTACTTTATTATAAAGTCCATCCAGATCCAGATCCGTATAACCATGAAGGGTTGAGGTACTTGTACACAATTGTAGCAGGAACAGTATGTTTGGAAGTCAAGAAATTCATCAGGGTGCCTCTAGGTTCTTCCAGATGTGTGACAACAGTGAATGACCAATATCAGTGATCATGGTGCATCATGAATAATTGGACATTTTATGGATAAAGATGCAAATGGCTACATCAGCCAAGAAACCTAGACATGCCGGATTCTTGAAGGAAATCAAAATGTTCATTTAAGGAAGAAGAGGATGTAGATCAATTAAAGCCCCAGAACCAGTTGCAGTAAGTAACAGGAACTGTTGCATATAGCATTAGGCCTTTTGTATCAGAATCTTGGAGAAATTGCTATTAAGGATTAACTAGAAGGGGCTCTTGAAGAATTAAGCTTAATGGTAGGCAAGAGTTGATTTATGTTGTCCAGCAAGTGGATTATATTTATTCTCCTTATGTAACAATTAAAGTCCTCTCAGTTCCTCTTCTTCCAGCATAACCATCATATCATGCAGGGTTGAACTGGTTTCATATGAGTGGAAACTGGCCGTATTTTGTCTGATATCACTGCTGGGTACCTCATACTTTTTGTTCTGGATATTTTCTATCATCATAAGGTAGGATGCCAGCAGAAAAGTATTCCACCAATGCATGGTCAACTCCAGAGTGCAGAAGTGTTACCAGCTATAGAATTTATGATATATAAATACTGCTCCCTTAAGCCCAGAAGTATAGATACAGATATTATGTGTGTGAATATGTTCAATTGTCTGTATTTACACATATGCCTAAACTTTGGGTTTATGTCACTTCATTTTAAATACACTCTGTATGAACTTCTTGGAGGCAAGTAGAGTTTCTGATTTACCTCTGTACAAATTTTTAATTTACTCTTGCTCAAAGTAATCTCTTCCATACCCACCCCACACACGCACATACACAAAAAGAAAAATCAACAGCAAAAATAATAACAACATAAGCTAATGCACATAATTTAATATTCAGTCTGACAACATGTCCCTAGTTAATTCATATTTTACTGAGACTATTTCTTTAAAAATAATAAATTCAAGAAGCATATCAAAGGTATATTTTTTGTTGTGCTTTAGTTCTCGTTCAGATATGTTAAAGGAACACTAACATCTTAGATGTTTTGTATATATGGGAAAAAACCTTGGAGAGTTTTTCCTTTTAATTTATAAAATATTGACACATACTCAGGTGAAAAAACAGGTGTTAGAAGAAGACTATTGGGGTGCATGGATGGCTCAGTCGGTTAAGCATCCAACTTCGTCTCTGGTCATGATCTCATGGTTTGTAGGTTCAAGCCTAGCATCAGGTTCTGCGCTGACAGTTCAGAACTTGGAGCCTGCTTCAGATTCTGTGTCTCCCTTTCTCTCTACCCCTTGCCCACTTGCACTCTGTTTCTGTCTCTCAAAAACAGATAAACATGAAAAAAAAAAATTAAAAGAGAGAGTCTATAGGTTGTTAAAAGACAAGGTATAATTGCCTCCTTCAATTAATTTTATTCTAAGTCCTTTACCTATCTTTGTCACAGAAGTAAGAACATGAGCAGAAAGAAAGGCCATAAGCCAGATCACACTTACAGGAACTATACATGAAGTTATATTCCTAAGTAGTTGATAGTTTAAAATTTTTTTTTTTCAACGTTTATTTATTTTTGGGACAGAGAGAGACAGAGCATGAACGGGGGAGGGGCAGAGAGAGAGGGAGACACAATCGGAAACAGGCTCCAGGCTCTGAGCCATCAGCCCAGAGCCCGATGCGGGGCTCGAACCCACGGACCGCAAGATCGTGACCTGGCTGAAGTCGGACGCTTAACCGACTGCGCCACCCAGGCGCCCCAGTTGATAGTTTAGAGATAACCAATGCCTAAGGGGTCTTGTAAATTCTTTCTAAAATCTGAAACATTTTTACAGAGCTAAATCATTTAAATATTTGTATCAGGAAATATTTGGGATAGTTAAGATAAATGTGGAAACAAGTAAAACATAAAGAATACTTCCAGTTTACTCTTTATATTCCTATCTTATGATTGTATACTTTGATGTTAACTTCAAACATTTCGGTCTTTTAAACATATGTAAGTACAGAAATGTTTTTATCAGGAAAAATACTCACAAAAACCACTATTGTAATGTCATTAAGTTGTAAGTTCAACTCTCAAGTAGACTGTTCAGTGGACACTGTTTTCAAAAAGTAAAAGGCAAATTGGTGAATTAATGAACAGACATCAATGTATGATAATATGTATGCATATGTGGCAGAAAGAATCACTATGTGGCAGGTGTATATCTGAACCTGTAGTCAGATTTTTACATTCTTTTCTAGTCTGCCCATTGTATTTGTGGTCATAAATTCAAATACATTGGCCAAAAACCAAAAGTGCTAAATATAAAAGAGGCATATTGTCATTTTCAGGTACTAAATTAAAAAAAAAACTTTCATCTTGAAATTTATAAAATCAGCATGTAAATCTATTCTCACAATTGAGGTAAAGTGGAAATGTCATTTGGAATGACACCACTACATTCTATCCTTTCCTATGATTTCACACACTGATGCAGACATCCAGTCTTTCTCTGTCCTATTACACATTAGCTCTTCACTCCAGCTTTGTGCTGCCTGTCCTGTCACCCAGAAGATTCTGTACATAAAACAGGAATATGTGTTGTGTCCAGAGCAAGTTTGTAAAAAGGCAAAACAAATGACTATTCTCAATTGCACCATATTTCCAAATATGAGGCAGCAAGTTTAAAGCATAGGCTGAAAACTGTATCTGATTGCACACGCACATTGTTTTTCTAGATTTGAAATTACATGTTCTATCAAGGATGAGTTTGATCTTCCTTGGGTTTGAAGTGAATCCTCTAGACAATGTCTGACATAACCATTTCCTTCGGTACCAATCTTTATTTCACTGTCACCACAATTCCACTGCACAAAATTCACCCCTATTCTCTTCGGATTACTTCACTGGCTGATATTAAAGCACTGATTTTTCATCAGGATGATATTCACTATATTAACTGATGATACTCCTTTGAGTATCCTTTTCATTTTCTCTTTCTTATTCAGTTAGCTTGTTTTGTTTTGTTTTGTTTCCCTCTCAATAGTTCACTGAATGGATAGCATGATAGGATACAAAAGGGTCCATTCTTCATTTTTTACTAAGAGAATGGTTAAAAAAAAAAGAAAAAGAAAAAATTCTTCAATATGAAAACTAAAATACTAGAGTCAAAGTCAATAATTTTCATGCCATACATCACAGACGGGAGGAAAATGAAAGAAACGTCTTTGTAGGAAACTGATGTATATAGTCCTGATAAAGAGAGAAGAAACTTCTTCCTTCATCCTTCCTTCCTCCACTTGCTCCAAAGGTAATTGGAGAGGAGGTTGAGAGAGTATGTTTCAGAATAAAACAAGAAATTCGGGGGTGCAGAATATATATTAGAATAGGGCAGTGCTGCCCTCCTGGGTAGATTCTGGGGAAGCAGCATGGCTGTGCTCCCATTATGACTTGTCAGAAAAGCAGAGTAGCATTGAAATGGTAGAGATGTCCTCTTATGAGAGTAGGTATTTTCCATATCTCTGGGGGCAGGAGACACCTTTAGGAGGATTTTTGGTGAGGTACATCAGTCTGCAAGTAATATAAAGACTATCTACTAAAAGGATTTGTCACCAGTATTATTAGATGGCAAAGAAGGACAAAGATCTGTGCTCTTGCCCTGAAAGAAAAGAACAAGAAACAAACAAACAACAACAAAAAAAAACCCTACATTTTTATTCTTCTTAAGGAACCTGTAAGATCAACATACCCTATCAAGAATGAGGTGAGAAGAGACCTTGAATTCATTGAGACTAAATGTCTAAGACCCAGCAAGAGGAGATTCTAAGTAGAATTTAGATTCATTTATTAAAACACAAAATGATATTTCTTCCCTATCCCTATTTATGATTTTTAACTGCTATATGTGCAAATTTAGGCATTTGAACACTAAATACTGTAATGGAAAAATTTTAATGTTGAAAAATATACTTTGATATAATACATTTGACTATTGCATGAATATGGCATTAGGTTGGAACAGAAAGCTAAGTGTTTATAGATGTATTATTTAAAAAAAAAATACCAAGTCTTTGTTAGAGATCTCATAATGTTTTCCTATATGTTATTGGCTCTTTAAAATACACAGGAGGTATCAAAAAATATAAATGCAAATTAAAATCAACTTGAACTGACTGAATTCATCAGTCTGGGCTGACATGACAACATACGACAGACTGGGTGTCTTAAACCATAGGAATTTATTTTCTCACAGCTCTGGAGGTAGAAGTTCTAGATCAAGGACTGATCTAACTGGTTTATTTCTGATGAGGGATCCTCTTGGCTTGCAGACACCCCTTTTTGTTATACCCTCAAGTGGCCTTCTCTCAGTGAGTGCACACAGGGCGGGGCTGGAGTAGGGGGTTCTCAGTATCTCTTCTTACAAGAACAGTAATCCTAACAGATCAAGTCCCCACCCTTATGACCTCATTTAATTTTAATTATTTCCCTACTCCAAATACAGCCACAATGGAAGTTAGAACTTCAACATATGAACTGGGAGTGGGGTAGGGAGTGGAATATAAATTTTCAGTCCTTGACACTCACCATCCTGAGGCTAAAACAATAAATTTATGATTTTTTTAATGAATTCCATAATACAGTTTGCATATTACACACAAAGCTTTTTACATTTATTTTATCTTGAACACGTATATTTACTAAGAATATATAAGAGCATTTTTGATGTTAAACATATATATTAGTACTGGGAATATAGATCATTTTTTATTGTCACCATACTAGGAGACCATCCTTGCATTTAATTATCGGAGACTAATGACTCTAAGTGTTCTACACAATACTGGGATAGTCCTGCTCAACAAAAATTGCCATGGCCAAAATATAAGTAAGTAATGATTCAACTTAGTAACAGCATTTCAGGTTTTTTGTTTTGTTTTGTTTTAATTCACTTGTCCCCTCAAGTTATCCCCTATGCTAACCACGACCTTTCCATCAGGTATTCAATAATAGCAACATGGTACCTATATTCCATGCTTTGGTTTTTTTTTTGATCCAATGTGTTCATAACACACTACATGGCTTCCCTATTGCCAGAATAATGCTGATAACAAAACACACCAAAATTCAGTGTAAAAAAATCAAGTAATTACTGAGTGCACAACTCTAGAGTTTAAGCAAGAATTTTTTTGTGGGCTTGCTTTGGCTCACTTGTGCATCTGCAGTCACTGCCATTCAGCAAGGCAGTGCCGGTGATCTTGGCTGGACTCTCTCACACACCTCGGGCCTAAGTGGCTGTCCATTGTTTTACTGTGGCCTGGGCTGCAATGGGACACTGGGGAGAACAACTGTGGTCCACGTGTACCTTCCTTCAGCATGCTAGCTCAGGAATCCTCTCAAACCAAAGAAAGAATAATAGCAAGAGACTAAACTGAAACACACAAGTGTTTATTCCATCCTTTGCAATTTACCGACTAGAGTGGGTCATGTGGATGTACCGAGTGAGGATCAAGGAGGGATCCTGCTCCTCTTCATTGGAGGAGCTGCGGAGCTACATTGCAAAAGGAGTGAACATGGGAAGTGGCAAATAATCTGGCCATTAAAGCAATATATGTATCGTACATGCATGTGTGCACACATATTTACATATGGGGTCTGTCATTCTTTTTTCTGTATTAATGGAATCCTATTATCCAAAACCCCTTTTTTCAATTCTTACCAGTAGACTGGTGGACATTTTTGCTGGTACTATTTAAGTCTTTCTTTTATCTGCCTAATAGTTGCATATACTTATTCTCTTCTAGATAAATAACCAAATGTACTATCACTATTAAGTACATCTTTTAATTCTCAAGACATATATTTAAAGTCCATATATACTTGACTATTTTTCTAGTCTTTTCCATTTATCAGAAAATAATAGCATGAGTAAGCATTATTTTATTATTGTATTAAAAATAGGAAATAATAATAACAATACTTGATTCAAAATGTTGTGATAATATATGTAAAGTCCTAAAACAGTTCTTTGTATAAAAGTATTCTGTTTGCTATTGACATTATCCCTAATATAATAATTATTATTCCAAGCAATACAACTTTGAGAAAGTACATAAGTGCTATAAACTTCAATCACTATTTGAAAGTGGCACAAATCATAATTTTGCATGTTAATTTAAAAAATAAGTGATAAAATGTAAGTATAGACACTATAGACATTTTTTCTATTGTATTATTTGCTTAACATACTAATTTTTAAAAATGAACACCAAAATAATTACAAGTTCATGTTTTTTTGTTTAACTTTAGGATAAAATATTTAAAATTTTTTTTTCAACGTTTATTTATTTTTGGGACAGAGAGAGACAGAGCATGAACGGGGGAGGGGCAGAGAGAGAGGGAGACACAGAATCGAAATAGGCTCCAGGCTCCGAGCCATCAGCCCAGAGCCTGATGCGGGGCTCGAACTCAAGGACCGCGAGATCGTGACCTGGCTGAAGTCGGACGCTTAACTGACTGCGCCACCCAGGCGCCCCTAGGATAAAATATTTTAAACTATAAATTCACATTTTCATTTATTTCCATTTGTAGTTTTGCTTTTTTTTCAAGGAAATAGCTCCAAGTAACTATGACTAAGTATACTATGGACTGTGTTAAAAATAACTTATGTCCACTGAATTCACTGAAATTCAAAGAAAATGTAAGTAAGATGTGTTACTAAAACTAAAATATGACATATCTGTAAACTGTATTTTACTGTCAGGACATGTGTGTCAGTATAATTATCACATATACATGCTCACATGCATTATATATTATTCAGCTTCTAGCCCCAGTATAATTTATTTTAATTAGGGAAATCACCTCATTATATTTTTACCAAAATTATCCTTTAGAGATTTTTAGCTATGAACTAATTTTTCAGTATTTTATCAGGTATGTTATCTTGATCTTAGAATTGTGACAGGAAAATAGCAGTCGAGCAGATTTCCCAAAATTTGTCAGTAAATATGTAGATACTTGTAGTCAACAAACTTCTACTGGTATTTTGAAAAGGTACTTTAAAAAGATGCACATTTTGATGTTATGACTTATGTCTATATTCTAAGCTTGGGATAAATGCATGAGTTAATTAAAATTTAAAATTTTATATACTTATTTCCTTTTCTTCATTGAATGGAATATTACCACTGATAGTGTGTCAGCCTCTACCCCAAAGCTTAAAACCTTGAACTAAATACATCTTTTATAGACTCATGCATAATTTGCATCTATGGATAATCTTAGACAACATTCTTGAAATATTCATTAAGGTTATTATCTAAGAATTGTCATGTCTCAACATTTCATTTTGTCCTAAAAATAATATTTGTGGTTACTTTTTGTCTGCTTTTAAAATCTTCATTTTGTTTTGGTGGTCTCTTAAATTTTAGGAGCCCTAAGGCTTTAGGAATAAACATTATTTCTTTTTGTAAATAGTTAAAAAGGATTTTGTAGTTTGTGAACATCAGGTTCCGTTTCAACCAGAATGTCCTCATGTTATTTTGGGAAGGCAGCTAAGCATAGGTATTAACAGTGCCATCTATGCACTCAAAACCATCCAAGGTCCTCACCCTCCACGCTCCAGAGAGCTACTGGACTTCTGAATGCCTTAGTTGTGTCATCCCTAAACAGGGAACACTGATAGTACCTGCTCCATAACATTGTTGTAAGGATTAAAAGAGTGCCATTGTTTATGTTGTTAGAATACTTTCTGGGAGATAGTAAGAAATAAAAATGTAAGTCAGTTACTATTGCTTTTGTTGTGTTTGTGCTATTAAATGAAATTATTGTCAAATGTAGCATATAGGTTCTGCTTTTATAAATTTGCATCTGGGGCGCCTGGGTGGCGCAGTCGGTTAAGCGTCCGACTTCAGCCAGGTCACGATCTCACGGTCCGTGAGTTCGAGCCCTGCGTCGGGCTCTGGGCTGATGGCTCAGAGCCTGGAGCCTGTTTCCGGTTCTGTGTCTCCCTCTCTCTCTGCCCCTCCCCCGTTCATGCTCTGTCTCTCTCTGTCCCAAAAATAAATAAACGTTGAAAAAAAAAAAAAATTAAAAAAAAAAAAAAATAAATAAATAAATAAATAAATAAATTTGCATCTGTTTTGAAATATATCTGAAAGCTATCCACACAGACTAAATATGAACTCTTATAGCTGTGTGTATGTATGTGTGTGTGTGCGCATATATATATATATATATGCGCACACACACACATACATACATGAGAAAGAAAATAAAATACATGATCCAGTTACCCCAATATGATGACTAGATGTATGATGAGTCTGAATTTCAAAAATGTAAATTGTTCTCTCAGGGTACAAATCAGTTGTGTTTGGAAGCTAATTTAACAATCAGTTAATTACTTTCAAAATTTACAATTTCAGTAAACCATATACTTTTTGTGTATATGTGGAAGTTAAATTTACTTGTCATAAAGTGTCCTTTCTATTAGCAAATACATTAGAGACTTAAAAACCTTTTATGTTTTGTATTTATTCAGGTTAATATTTGTAATAGCGGCAAACTTAAAATACTTAATTAACTAATGATTAATCTGAATCATATTCTTTACTTCTCTAATGAAAGAACAGTATTTTATCACATCTGACATTCACATTTTTTTTTTTTTTAATTTTTTTTTTTTTTTTCAATGTTTATTTATTTTTGGGACAGAGAGAGACAGAGCATGAACGGGGGAGGGGCAGAGAGAGAGGGAGATACAGAATCGGAAACAGGCTCCAGGCTCTGAGCCATCCTCCCAGAGCCCGATGCGGGGCTCGAACTCACGGACCGCGAGATCGTGACCTGGCTGAAGTCGGACGCTTAACCGACTGCGCCACCCAGGCGCCCCAATGACATTCACATTTTAAATGACAATCATTCATCATATTAAATCCATTTTCACATTTTCTCAAAATCCATCCAAAAGTGATCTTTTTAGTAGAGTTTACCAGCTCCTTTATCTTCCCACCTTTGTACATAAATTAATGGAATCCACCACATCTTCAGCATGTGGTCTGCACAGCACATAATCTTTAATTAATACAAAAATCTGTCAGTAATATTGTTCACATTTTACCTACACTGCTATGAGTAATACAAGGTTTTTGGCTGCCAATAATTAAAAAGAAAAAACAAGACTCATTGGTTTAAATACATGATCTGTCAAAAATGAATCATAGGCAATTAAATTTGACACTTATAGAAATATGTTTTTTTTTCAGTTTCTCAAAAAGCAGAATGATTCCAATTTTTTTTTCTTTTAAAGACAATTCAGATTCTAAGTACTAACATATATAGTATTACATATATATATATATATATATATACATATATATATATATATATATATATATGGTATAAACACATATCATACCACAAATTATACCACAAAGCACACTCATATTTACTATAAGACTGATAACATACTGGATCCATAAGGAAACTTTGTGTATTGTGTATGTGTGGGCATATAAATATCCTTCTCTTTAAATCA
This sequence comes from Puma concolor, assembly GCF_028749965.1. Lineage (NCBI taxonomy): Eukaryota > Metazoa > Chordata > Mammalia > Carnivora > Felidae > Puma > Puma concolor. The sequence goes on from NC_141667.1 coordinate 180,624,788, forward strand.
TAATGATAGGACTACACCAAAGCCACCTATTTTCAATTTGCTGCACCACTACTTAAAGGGACTGAGTGATCAGCTTCTTGTTTAATAAAATTTTAGAATTACAAGAGATCTGGGGTGCCTGGGTGGCTCAGTTGGTTAAGCTTCTGACTTCAGCTCAGGTCATGATCTTGCAGTCCATGAGTTGGAGCCCCACATCCAGCTCTGTGCTGACAGCTCAGAGCCTGGAACCTGTTTTGGATTCTATGTCTCCCTCTGTCTCTGTGCCTCCCCTGCTCACATTCTGTCTCTTTCTCTCAAAAATAATAAACTTAAAAAATTTATAGAATTAAAAGAGATCAGATTTGACTTAGCCCCTAATACAACCTTATTTCACAATTGAATAAAATATACTTTAGATTAAGCAGGTAAACTATGTTGAATGAAGTGGATTATATTTCTCAGTAACACAAAAATACTAATGAGAGATATAAAAAATAAAGTCTCTAGAATCCCAATAATTTTTAATATGGTATCTAAGGCTACAACCAAATTGCCTGTGATAAGAGCTAATTTTAATTTGCTTACTAGTAAGGACTATATTTAATTACATACATGTATAAATATATACCTAATTCCACATCTACTCGGAGATGAAAGACATTTTGAAAAGTACATCTTCTCTGATCCAGGTTTCACCTCAAGCAATATGCAAGACTTTTTATTACTAATGGAGTTAACTTCTACCTGCACTTAGTCACTGCTTTTGAAAGATGACAGTCATCAGAAGACATCATTTAGGTTTCTTTTAAGAACTCTGCATACCAACAAATTTTAATTATTTGGTTACTTATTTCATCTCTAATATATCTCTTTTGCATTATTAAACTGTACAATTTATTGACAGCATATCTATATTCCCTCATACATGTGCCTTATCTACAGATAACATTTATTTCCATAGACAGAATTATTATTGTGATTTTCTATAGAGGAGAATATTGTAAATAACTTATATCTCCATGTGGAATTTTTACTCAATGATCCCAAGGTTCAAGAACAATAGTTGGGATGGGACACCTACATGGGTCAATTGGTTAAACATCCCACTCTTGATTTCAGCTCAGGTCATGATCTCACAGCCTGTGGAGTCGAGCCCAGTTGAACGCTGCTAACAGCACAGAGCCTGCTTGGGATTCTCTTTGTCCCTCTCTCTCTGCCCCTCTCCCACTTGCACTCGCTTGCTCTCTCTCTCAAAATAAATAAATAAACATTAAAAAAAAAAGAATAGTTGGGGAAATTATATCTTTAATTGTTAAATTGTTAATATTATTCCTTAATAATTTATTTTGCTCTGATGGCGTGTAAGTTTTTATGTGTTGAAGCGTAAATAATCTTTAAGATTCCTTTCAGAAACAGTGAATACTAAGAAATGAAATAGCATCATCTTGTCACTTTTAATACAGATCTGTGTATTCATTAAGCACCACATAGAGTCAATTCTCCCTTCTCAGCTATAGAAGAAAAAATGTATTAAAAAGAGAACAAAACAGAAGAAACTCAGCAAAAGAAGGCATGTGGTAGGAGGAAGTGGGGGGCAAAAGAGAGGGATCAAGACAGACTGATTTTCTTAAACTCCATTTCTGAATGACACAATCGCCCTCCCCTTCAAGACTGACATATTATGGTTGGTATCTTAATGACTGATAACTGGAGTAATAGGTGAAACAAGATTAGGCGTGAGTTGATAGCTTTGAAAACATGGAATTCAAATATGAGGTTTTGTTATATCCTTCTACACATTGTTAAATACATTTGAATTTTTTCATAATAAAAAGTGAAAAAATATAAAACTATTACACAAGAGTAAACTTTTTTTTAACAAAACTCTTATGAAGCATGTAAAGTAGATGGCAATCTAACCCTGACATTTTTCATTTTGGGGATTTATGTTACTAATCGCCTGGATTTATATATGCCTAACAGAATTGATCTTCCATTAAGATTGTCAATCTATTGTGATGTAACCGGGCCACATGGTTCTTCCAGGAGAAGTGGCAAAAATTATTCCATAAACAGGTTTAAGGAACTGTAGGAAGCAAGAATATAAATCTGTACTTAAATCGGAATCAAGTATATCTGGGCATGAGCAATGGAATGCAGATTCATCCCATAAGTGGTACATTTTAAAGTGTTAATTTGAATGCATTGTATTAGTCAGCTTGGATCTCCATAACAAAATACCATAGAGTAGGTGGCTTAAACAACAGAATTTTATTTCTTCACAGCTCCGGGGTCTGGAAGTCTGAGACAGAGCTGGGTTTCAGTGAAAGAACTCTCTTTCTGGCTCATAGCTGTCAGCCTTCTCCCAGTGTCCTTACATGGTTGATAGAGTGATCTTTCTCTTCCACATCTTACAAAGCCACTAATCCCATCATGAGGACCAGCCCTCATAATCTCACTTAACCTCCTCTTCAAATATTATGGCATTGGGGCCTAGAGTTACAACATATGAATTTGGGAGAGAACAGGTTCCTCCATACATATGTTTTTGTTTTTAAAAAGAGGAGGAATTTGAAAATGCCTTCTGAAAAGAATACAGTATGATGCATATGATAGGAGTACTTTCAGAATCTGATGTCTTGACTAACATCAGAGGGAGGCATTGGTTGACCTAAACTTAATGACTTCTTCTACAATACCAAGACAAAGGAAGAACAAAATATAACTAGAAAAGTAAAGATAGATGGTGAGATATTTTTTCCGCTTCTGCTTGAAATTCACCACAGTGTAGCTAAACGGAGGGCTGTATTGCAATTTGGACTACAAGGTAATCCACAGCTTATAACCTTGAAACAGACATATCTTTCTTCAACTTTAGAGGCATTTTTTTAGAGGCATTTCAACATTTAGAGGTTTGCTTAATGGCTTCCAGGTGACTGGAATTTATGCACTGGAAATCTGTACATGAAAGATCCACAGGGTAAAGAGAGACTTTTTGTGAAGTCAGATTAGATGGATACCCCCAACAACTGAATGAGACTTTTGGGCAGAACTACAACACCTGAATTACACAGTTGGAAACTTGGTCCCAGGAATTTCAGTTACTCCTGTGAATGTGATCTCATTATTACTGTGTCTTTTCAGCTCTGGAAGAATTCTGTTACACGCCAAAAAAAAAAAAAAAAAAAAAAAAGTGCAAAAACATCCCAAGTCTGCTATGCAAACACAGATCAAAACTACAAAGAATTTTTTTTTTTTAAAGAATGATAGTTAATAGTTAAGGGGAAAGAAGAAAATAACACAAATTATTTGTATTTTCAGTACTGCACCTATTATTGGTGTATTCCTACAATCACAGAGGATCTAATAAAGGTATACATTTTTTAAGTGGTGGTAAAATATTAACAGATTCAACGTCTAGTTTATACTCCTTCTGTTATTTGTTCAACCCCAGCATCTGCCCTGCACTTCCAGCCTGCTTCCAAAAGGTCGTTTCATCAGTGTCTCCTAGGGACAGGGCTGAACTTTGTCCTGGTCACCATCATAGCTGCAGCAGTTCTAGAACCTAGGTCTAATTTAAGTAAGAACCACACAGGCTCTGGCTTCCCCAGGGGCTGCCAGGCAGGGCCAGTAATGCAGCACGGAACTGTGGGAGTGTGAAACCCATGAGGCAAACCCTGAACCAAGCAAGAGAGCTGACGTGAAGTAATGGCCGTATGACTAGCTGGATCCTCCTTCTCTCCCACCCTAATGAACAACTCCGGATGCAGTAATTTCATAATCCTCTCCAGAGATGTTCTGTGTGCCTGTATTCCCTTGTTATTACCTTGTGAATTTGTGGTCTTCATGCTTGTTCACAAACTTCTATTTCTTTCTTTCTTTCTCTCTAGTATCCCTCATACTTTATCTCAGTCCTGTCACCCTAGTAATGCAGTGATCCTCCCACCACTAACCACCATCCCCAAACAAACAAACAAACAAACAAACATACATAAGCTACACCTCTGGCTGGATTGAAAAAAAAAAAAAGAAAAAAAAAAAAAAAGTCTCGGCTAAGACAACTGGTTACAACAGTGACCTTATAAATAAACCCTCAGAATGAGAGTTTAGGCTTACATTCTTATTGATCTGAAGTCAACAGAGATACGTATGTTATGTGTGGATAATTAGGTTGAGTAATACTCCCTGGCATTCACTGGAATCATATTTACTAAGGCTTTCAGCAGTGTTTAATTAGGCAGACGCTCAGCTGCAAGGTAAGGAGTAGGGAAGGGACTGAACTTGATTAGGGTAAAGCTGATGATAATCATAAGACATGTTATGTGACGTGTCTGCTTTCACCAGATGTGGAGACCTTGCAAGTGTGCAAGCACAAAGGCATGCTTGTACACATGCATGCACACACATATGCCTGCACGCATATACGGGACTAGGAAGGATTGTCCCTAATATTAAGCATGCTATGAAAAACTCAAGAATTCTTTGGTAATATTAGAAGAAATTCTTAACAATTTCAGCTACAAGGGAGATTTACCAAAAACCAGAGAAAGGTTATAAGGTTGTGAATGCTGCAACGAAGTCTAAATAAGCGGATGTAATACACCTGGACTATTATTAAGGAAGCAAGGGACCTTGAGACCTATAGGGATATTTGTGTGAATGGGATTAAAAGTATCGAACACACATATTTTCTTGAATCCTGCTGCACTGGGAAGCAGTACTCTCCTCTTTTGCTGAGAAAGGCCTCATGCAATGACCTGGTCTATAGCAAATGCCTCATGCACCTCTAGTTCTCCACTGATTTCCTGCCACTGTAGGTTTAAAAGGGTCAGACTCAGCACAAACTGAGTGAGGAAATGCAAGCCTATAAACCAAGAAATTTCAGGAGCTAGTAAATATAGCAGCAAGAAAAAAGGGGCCTGGAGAGTTTAGCCTGGGGGAATGGGATGGTAAATAAGAAGAGGGCTGAGGTTCTGCCTGCCTTATGACTTGGGTCATAGGACAGTACTTGATGGTACTCTAGGAATCCATGGAAGATCTCGATGCCACATAAATCAAAGGTTCTGAATCAAAGCCAAGCAGCACAACATGTATTCTGTAGGGAACAGAGCCTAAAACATAGTTTATACATGGGACTTTTTGGTTTCCTGTGGATTAAATTAACCATTCTTGGATTGCTTTTCACAACTACACAACTTATTCAGACTTTTGTAGCCAATCTTTTTCTCCAATAAATTTTTGGGAAGATTTTTAACCATAGTCAGAATCATTTTACAGTAGAGGTATTACTGATAACATTAAGCCTGAGCCAAATAAATCATTTGAGTATGTAGGTGAATATGATAAATCAATAAACCCTTAGGTTAAATCAGAATATTACTTTATGACTTTTAACCTAAAGCATGTAAGGCTTTACTAAATGTCATATTGTATCTAAGTAAAAAGAGCAATGTCTCTTTAGAAACTCTCCTATTGATTCATTCACATCACTAGACATCTGACTTAGCATGTACCAGCACAATTCAAGGCCTTGGTATTATAGTGAAATACAGCACAGACATTATCACTTCCATTTTGGAAGTCACAGGCACACTGCCAAGATACACAATTCACATAGTAGTAACGTGAAAATATGTCACCCAGAGCGATGCAAGAAATACTGCATCTTGGAAATTAAATCTTCAAACACACAATGAATAAGTGACTTCGGAGAATGATCAGTTTGATGAAAAATAAAATTAAAATGGTCTGACTGTGAAGTATATGGAAAGAGATGTGCTTCAACTAGAGAGATCAGCTGAGAGCCAGGTCAGCTCATTTGAGAAGACCTAGCAACAGGGAGATATAGGGAAGAACATTCTGAGCATAATTAATTGCCAGTGTAAAGATCAGGATAAGTTTGGAGTGTTTGAGGGTCAAGTATAAAAAGCAATGGTATTGCAGGGGCACCTGGGTGGCTCAGTCTCTTAAGCATCCAACTTCAGCTCAGGTCATGATCTCATGGTCCGTGAGTTCGAGATCCATGTTGGGCTCTGTGCTGACAGAGCCTGGAGCCAGCTTTGGATTCTGGGTCTCCTCCTCTCTCTGCCCCTTCCCCACTTGCACTCTATCTCTCTCAAAAATAAATAAATATTAAAAAAAAAAAAAAAGTAATGATTGCAGATTGGGAACCAGGTGACAGTACTGCTATATGAAGAGAGGAGGAGGAGATAAGGCCTTATATGTCACAGACAGAGACTGGCACTTTATTCTAATTGCCATGGAAATCCACTGGGGTGTGTGTGTGTGTGTATATATATATTTTTTTAACTTTATTTTTGAGAGACAGAGCATAAGCGGGGCGGGGGGGAGGAGGCTGAAGAGAGAGACACAGAATCTGAAGCAGGCTCCAGGCTCCGAGCCATCAGCACAGAGCCCGACGTGGGGCTCGAACTCACGGAATGTGAGATCATGCCGAGCCAGTCAGACGCCCAACCGACTGAACCACCCAGTATTTTAAGCATGTAAGAAACATGATCTGAGGGGCGCCTGGGTGGCGCAGTCGGTTAAGCGTCCGACTTCAGCCAGGTCACGATCTCACAGTCCATGAGTTCGAGCCCCGCGTCAGGCTCTGGGCTGATGGCTCGGAGCCTGGAGCCTGTTTCCGATTCTGTGTCTCCCTCTCTCTCTGCCCCTCCCCCGTTCATGCTCTGTCTCTCTCTGTCCCAAAAATAAATAAAAACGTTGAAAAAAAAAAATTTGAAAAAAAAAAAAAAAAAAAGAAACATGATCTGATTTGTACTATAAAATTGTCACCTTGTTTGCAATGAGGAGAGGAAGCTGTAGGGCAGTATGAGTAGAAGAAGACTGTATAGGAAGGCTGACTCACAGATGTCAGTCATCAGCAACTGGCTGGTGAAACCATTTTGAGATGGAGAAGGCCAAAGGAAGATGGAACAGGTCAGGAACTGGATTCTCTCCTAGATCCCTCCCCAAGTAATGCGGCCCTGCCAAACCTGGATTTCAGCCCCGTGTGAAGAACTCTAAGATAATAAAGTTGTATTTTTTAAGTCACTAAGTCTTTTTTTGATTGAGATATAATTGATACATAACATTTCATTCATTTCAGGTACACAACATGATTGAATTTTAAGTCACTAAGTTTTGGTAGTTTGTTAGAATAACAGTAGAAAACTATTACAGTCATGCTTTCTAAAACTGCAGTCCCCCCCCCAAAACCTCATATTTGGTGTTTTCTGCTTTATTTTTCCCACAGGACTTATACTCTTCTGAAACTATATATTTTTTTTAATATTTATTTTGAGAGAAAGAGAGAGAGCAGAGCAGGGGAGGGGCAGACAGAGAGGGAGAGAGAGAATCACAAGCAGGCTTCATGCTGTTAGCACAGGGCCCCATGCAGGGCTCTTCTGATACTATTTTTACTTATTAAATTATATTTATCACTAGATTATATATTATATAAGGCAGGAATTTCTGTGTCTTTTTTTTTATTTTTATCTCTACCCCAATAATCTTGAAAAGCACTTAGTGCACAGGAGCTCCTAAATTAATATTGTTTCAAATAACTAATTAGGAAATCCAATCAGGTTTTCACTGACTTAAGTAAAATTATTCTAGCTCTGACATCCCCATGGCAGAAAATCAATGGATACAATTTTTTTCCTTTTTTGAAAGAGAGAGTGTGCACTCACAAGCACAAACAGGGGAGGGGCAGAAGAAAAGGAGAAGGGAGACAGAGAGAGAGAGACAGAGAGAGAGAATCTTAAGCAGGCTTCATATTCACCATGGTGCCTGATGTGGGGCTCAATCTCATGACCTGAGATGATGACCTAAGCCGAAATCAAGAGTGGGGTGCTTAACTGACTGAGCCACCCAGGAGGCCCATTGGACACTTTTATATCCTTATCTTTCTTGACCACCTAGAAGTCAAACTTCACACCAGAGAACCATGTTTATGTTACCGAAACACTTTTGCATCATCTTCCATGACATCACATTTTCCTAGAATTCTTCACTTTCTTTACTAAAAATCTTCAAGTAAAATGTCCTTCAGGCCCCAATGTAGGCTCTCATCTCTTTGTATACATGCTCATTTTTGCTAATCTCATTGATCCCTATTTTAATAATAACACCTACCTATATAGTAACCACCAAATGTACCTCTGTAGTCCACACCTGCTTTCTGGACTTCAGACAACCAAATCCAAATGTGTACTAAAGATTCCTTTGGTCGGTTACAGGAAGACATGTCAAAGGATCCTGTCCAATCCCAAATCTGATTATCTTCTTGGTTGGATGGAGAAAAATTTTGCATATTCAGTGCAAAGTTTATAAACCACTATTTAAATCTGCAGTCACCATGGGCATTTTATATTTATACTGTAGTAACATAATTTTCAGTGGAAAATCAAAAGCTTGTAAGGTGCTAGAGTCACGTGGGTTTAACACCATTCTGATAAGGGAGTGAAAAAGTATCCCTTCCTTCAAACACACAGTTCTCTTTACATTGTTTAGAATAAAGGACATTTAACCACTTCTGTCTTAGAATACTCACCGCTCGTAGACATGGAGAGAAAGGAAGGGAAGTTAGGCTCAATTAACCTATTCTCTGTCAGTCATATACTTTTATCGAAACTGTCAGTTAAGGCAATTTTTCTTTTTGGCTTCCAGCTCTCCTACCTTGGCTTACCTTCCTGGTTAAACGATTATCACTTCTTCAGAAACCACCTGTCACTGGTGTCAGGTTATGTAGTGAACTACTAACTGAGGCAGCTTGCTGGTGGAATGCTCCTAATACTGGACTCATTTAGAGGGAAAAGTAATTGTATTCCTTAATATGAAGAATTGGTGAAATGGAAACAATACTGATATATAATAAAATAATTTATAAAACAGAACATGCACCAAATATCATAGGCTGTCTCCCACCTCTCAGTTTCAGAGGAAATAAATGAAAACTAAATTGGTAAATTACTTACTTCTGGTCACATTGTTAGACAAGTGAAATTTCAACTAAATTTTCCTGACTTTTTATAAAGTGATTTTTCCAGCAAACTATTATTTTGTTCCTTCAGAGATCTGGGGAAAGAACTCACCTCTATTCAAGCATTGGACTACTGGTATTATAGTAAAAACAATCATAGTGTTTATCAAACACTATGTGCCAGACTTTGTGCTTCAAACTCCATGTTTTTCTTTAATAAAACATATTACTTTAATATTTTTGTTTCAGAGATGAAAGAAAAAGCACTAAGAGATGAAATAACCTTTCAACAATCATTCAACAATTGTAGTAAATGGCTGAGATATATCTTGACAGGGTGACATTCTCAAAAGGAGTACATCCTATGAGCAATATGGTCAGTGGGGCCATCGTGTTGGTTACTAGGATTCTAAGTTGAGATGCAGAGAATTCAAGCTCCCTATCCTATAAAGAGAATCATAAATACTTGCAATGTAGGTATTTACGCTAGGGATAATCAAGGGTTTGGCCAACCCATACTGCATGTCCTAGATCATACAAGCAATTCTACAGGGGGGAAATGAAGAGTTTAGGAGAAGAGAGAGAGAGAGAGAGAGAGAGAGAGAGAGAGAGTGTGTGTGTGTGTGTGTGTGTGTGTGTGTGTGTGTGTGTGTGTGTGTGTGTGTGGTGGGGGGGCGGGGTGTCATGGATCTAGTAAGAAGCATCTTAGCTTTTCCCTCCTATCCTTTGTCTTTGCTAAGATATGTATGGTCCTCAAGATTGAAATTACCTATCATGTTTTCTCTTAACTCTCCTTAACCAAACACATTAAACAATGTAAAGCCTGTAAGACAGAATAAGCTTCCTTCTACTCCAAGGTGAAACAGGAGGAGTCATTAAAAAATAACACTGAGATCGACTGATCTGTCTATACATCTTGCTCTCTCTCTCTATCCCATATTGAAACCTGGAGAGTTTGTGGAGGTGTGAGTAAAAATCTGAATATGAGACTGACATTTTGAACCAGATACTAGATGATACATTCTGAGATACTATAATCAAATATAATCTGAAGCTTGTGAAATCTTCCCAAAATGATAGTGAAACATCACCATTACCATATTATGATCCACAAAACGTTACAGGGAGGTGATGAGATAAGGAGCTCATGCCAGAATGTAAATAAGCATACTGGGATTTGTTTGTTTGCGTTAATGTGTTAGTCAAAGTCATATTAAAACAACAAAAATTAGGGGCACCTGGGTGGATCAGTCAGTTAAGCGCCTGACTCTTGATCTCAACTCAGGTCATAATCTCATGGTTTGTAAGTTCGAGCCATACGTCGGTCTTTGCACTGACAACACAGAGCCTGATTGGGATTCTGTCTCTCCCTTTCTCTGTCCCTCCCCCACTCGCTCTCTAGCTCTCTAAAAATAAATAAGTAAAAATTCACAAAAAATTAGTATAGCAAAGCTTTAATAATAAGAAAAAAATAGTTATGCCCATACCTTTGCATACGTATGGCAATTGGGTACATTGGTTTATCTTCTGCAATGTTGGTGGTTACTTTAACATTTTTGCATATACTGTATATATTTGCATGTGTATATATATACATATACCTATGTGTGTGCAAAATTCCAGAACCTTTAATGGAAACACACATGCATTTGAATGGGAACTATGGTTTAGGAAACAAATGGCTGGAAAATATAAAATATTATATACACGTTTTATTTTTAAGATTTCCTGGAGTCCCTGTATCTCTTACTTTCTACACATGTTATTTTATCATTTTTTTAAAATTTTGGCATATTTTACCAAATTTATTTCCCAATAAATCTATTATGATATTTTAAATTTGGAAACCATGCTCTCTTGTTCCCAAATACATCTCTTCTATTATTTCATTTTCATATGATTCTTTTCACTATGAATCTATGATCTTTGCAAATTTTCTAATATTTGGAGTTATTAAATTTAAAAAAAGAATTACCTTCTACTCATCACATATCTATTTTTTAAAGTCAACTTTCCTGTAGCTTTTTTTTTTTTTTTTAATTTTTTTTTTTTTTTAACGTTTATTTATTTTTGGGACAGAGAGAGACAGAGCATGAACGGGGGAGGGGCAGAGAGAGAGGGAGACACAGAATCGGAAACAGGCTCCAGGCTCTGAGCCATCAGCCCAGAGCCTGACGCGGGGCTCGAACTCCCGGACCGCGAGGTCGTGACCTGGCTGAAGTCGGACGCTTAACCGACTGCGCCACCCAGGCGCCCCTCCTGTAGCTTTAATATTAGTATTTTGCCTTCAATTTTAGACTTTTTCAAATACATCATAAATGTTTTTGTGTTTCTATGGTTCTTATCTTAGAAAACTAATGGTACATGGCAAGTAGTAAATAAGGAATCCTTTCAAATTACTAATTTTTTTGTAATAACAAGAAAAGCCTAGCTACACAGAGATTATCCTTTACAGTAAACATGAGAACTGCCCCATATATTAAGGTCTATCCAAATGTCAGAATAAGAAAGGCTATTCTTAAACCAGCTACACTCATATTAACTATCCACTCTTTCTTCTGAGAGATTATATAATACATCAGAAAAGGATCCTACTTTTTTCCTTGTGGTAGGCAAATTCCTGGCCGCCCTGCAATCTCTAAATAAAGGCAGGGGTGGGAAGTGCGAATGCATAATACACTGTTATATAAATGACATTCAAGTCTTCAGTTAGTACTTCTGATTCCTGCCTCCACCTCTCACTCCTTCCTTCAGATATACCTGCTGTCTCCAAGTCCAGAATCCCTTTGGTTCCCAAAGCAGCTCAACTTTTGTTCTTGTCAGTACCCTCCATGTGTGGACAAGCTGTGATGTTCTCTGCTCATCAATAAATAATCTACCATCCAGTTTTCAAGTTGCAGAAATTGGTTAAAAGTTTTCATATGTTGAGATACTCCTTTAAATGCTATGAAATCATGCTTCTTAATTCCTATAATATTGATTTGGTAAGATTGGGAAATGATGTTATGAAAGCATGGACTTAGACTATCATTTTATTCTGGAGGTCACTCTAAGTATATTAATCTTTTAACTATCATTTTTGCAGCTTCCAACCCAATTCTAACCCAGATTGTGGAGTCCTGGAAGGAGCATCTCTGCAAATCTTACAGAATGAATGAATGAATGAATGAATGAATGAATGAATGAATGAATGAATGAATGAAGTTAGATGAACTAACTTCAAAATTACAACTTTTTTAATCCATTGAAGGGAAGAAGTCACAGAGCAACCAGCTAGTATGAAATCTTTGAGAGAGTACATGCAGAGAACGAAGAATGTAGGGACTTAGTCATCTCAGGCAGATACAAAGGTGAGTTTAGTTAGAATAATTATAAGTGATGAAAGCTGTGTGTGGGCTGGAAAGACAGTTGAAACTTCCGGGAGGTCTATGTCCTCTTGCATAATTTCACCATGAACTCTACTGGTGCTCACAGAAAAGACTGGGAGGAGGGGGAGTGACCTAAGAAGCACGCACAAGGTGCAGACCTGGCCTAGGATTAAGCAGCTGTGCAGATGGGGAAAGAAACCCATTCGGACCCTCTTCTCTACCCACTCCTGAACAAAACCCACACTCTTTGGCAATGAATGGCAACTAAAAGCTGCAATCCCTAGGGCACTGATGAAAACTCATCACAAATCAGGGCTAAAAACAAAAGAAAAAAAAAGAACAAAAAAATAAACCCTACACACTGGCAATTGCCAGAGGCGAGCTGCGTACGGGGTAGGGCATTGAGTACACTTACCTTGATGAGCACTGGGAAATGTATAGGGTCAATGAATCATTATATTGTACACCTAAAACTAACATAATACTGTATGTTTATACTTAAAAACAAGCGAACACTATTTTTTGGAGTAGTTGGATTATGCCTTAGGCCCACAGCTAGAGTCAGGGAAGGGGCAGAAGACCCAAGAGACTATACCCTCACACCCACGGCCCAGAGTGAGGCTTAATTAGAACATTAGAGAATGTATCACTAAGACTACACCACGCCAGTAAGTGAAGAAGCTTCAATTAACAAGTAATTACCGAATATTGTTGGAAGGGGGGTAAGAGAAGAAAAGAGCACACAGAGACTCTGAAGCATGTCACAAGGGAGTAGAACTCTGCACTTGAGACACACCACTTTAGAAAACCAGCCCCATCCTTTTATTTTTGTTTAATTAAAAAAATCTTTATTATTTTTGAGAGAGAGAGAGAGAGAAAGCATAAGGGAGGGAGGGGGAGAGAGAGAGGGAGACACAGAATCTGCAGCAGGCTCCAGGCTCCCAGCTGTCAGCACGGAGCCTGACACGGGGCTCGAACCCACAAACCGTGAGATCATGACCTGGGCCAAAGTCGGATGCTTAACCGACTGAGCCTCCCAGGTGCCCCAAACCAGCTCCATTCTATACACAAAGCATTTCTACAGCAATATGAAGGCTGTGCTACACTGAGGATAACCACAGCAACAACTCTACAAATCCAGCCCAGCTCTTAACTATGCATGACTTGATCTTTGTATTAAAGGCCTAGCCAAGAGCTGTGCCCATTTCCAAGTATGTATATTATTCACCTGTTTTTCTCACCTTCATATGAAGTCTTCATGAACATGATATAGCATGTATATGTAAATGTAAGAATAAACACACTAAGAATAGGCAAAGTAATAATCAGACTCAGACTCAGATATGACACAGAGGTTGGAATTGTCTGACAGGGAATTTTAAATCACTGTAATAAATGTTAATTAATATGCCAGGTGGAAGGGGAGAATTGGCAGACAGAAGCAATATAGCGAAACCAGAAATGAGACATTCTTGACTGTTCCTTTCCCTGATGTGTCACAATCCAGGGAATGAAAAGAAACTTGACCCTGGATTAGCTTCATCCTGAAATTTTCCTTCCACCAAGTCATTCCAAGGTAGGACCAGCTGCCCATTCTAAGCTCAGAGTAGCTTCTTCAGTCATAATGAGCCTTACCTGGCTTGTCAGGACACAAATCCTGACCCTTCAGATTGGGCCTGGCTGTTTTGTTTTTTGTTTTTTTTTTTGTTTTTGTTTGTTTTTTAATGTTTATTTATTTTTGAGAAAGAGAGAGAGAGAGAGAGACAGAGACAGAGCACGAGCAGGGGAGGAGCAGAGAGAGAGGGAGACACAGAATCTGAAACGGGCTCCAGGCTCTGAGCTGTCAGCACAGAGCCCGACACAGGGCTCGAACTCACAAACTGTGAGATCATGACCTGAGCTAAAGCCGGACTCTCAACTGACTGAGCCACCCAGGCGCCCCAGGCCTGGCTGTTCTATTTTGTACCACTTACTGGAGAATAGTGTCACCTTCTTAGGAGGTTGTAGTTCCTGCTCTAGGTTCCCATCCTCTCCCTGTGAGGGCCAAACTAACTCTATATGTAGTCACACACACACACATCTATAGCAGCACAGCAAGATGTAATTAAGGGCTTTGAACTTGGCTGCCCCGGGAAAGAAGTGGGGTAGACAGAACTGTCTTTCTTTCTGGGATGTCTCCACCATACCCACCTTTCCATGACCCACCCTACTCCCACCAAAAAGTATAAAAACAAACAGAAACAGAAACAAAACCCACAGGATGCTTTTTCCTGTCCATTGCTTTGTCTTTTAATAAACACTTAATAAAAAAAGAAAAAGTTCTAATTAAAAAGCTGAGCAACATGTAAGATCAAAAACATAGTTTCAGCAGAGGAATAACAACTATATGAAAGATCAAACAGAAATGGTAGTAAACAGCAATTGAGGGGTGCCTGGATGGCTCCATTGGTTAAGCATCTGACTCTTGATTTCATCTCAGATAGTGATCTCTCAGATGAGATCAAGCTGCATGACCAGATGTGCTCTGAGTGTGGAGCCTGACTGGGATTCTCTCTCACCCTCTCTCAAGATAAACAAACAAACAAAAAAGAAAACAGCAATTGAAACGAGGAATGACTCTGATAGGTTCATCAAAAATTTTTTTTTTTATTTAAGAGAGGAAGCAAGCACATGTGTGTGCACGACTGACAAGGGCCCCCATCCATGAACCCTGAGATCATGGCCAAAGATGAAATCAAAAGCTGGGCCCTTCAAAGACTGAGCCAACGAGGCACCTCCCGCTCATCAAAAACTTGATGCACCAGAAGAAAGACTGAATTTAAAGAGAGGTCAATAGAAATTATGTAAATTGAAACACAAAGAGAAAAATAAAAAACAAAGTTCAAGAGCTGTGGAACAATATTATGTGTTCTAACTTAAGTGCAACTAATATCCCAAAAGAAGAAAAGAGACTAGAGAAAGAATATTAAAAAAAAAACAGAGAACTTTCCAGAATTAATGAGACGACATAGCACATATCCAAGAAGCTTAGAGAACATTAAGCAGGGACAAATATCTTAAGTGTATCATATTTAAATGGTAAGGACCAAAGACAGAAAATCTTAAGGTAACCAGAGAAAAAGAAACATAAAGAGAGGATCAAAGATAAAAATGTCAGAAATTATGCAATCCAAAGATAATAGAGAAATATTTTAAAATGCTGATAAAAAGCAACTCAATTTTCCAATCCCCAAATCTATAATTTCAACCATGAAACCTATATCCACAGAAAAGATCTTTAAAGATTAAAGGGCAATAAAGTCTTCTTCAGAGAAACAAAAACTCACAGAATAGACTACCAGCTGACTTTCTCTACAAAAATGTTAAAAAAGGTTCTTTAAGCAAAAACAATATGATGTCCGATTAAGATGTGGATCTACAAAGAAATGAAGAGCTCTGGAATGAAATAAATGAAGGCTAAAGAATTATTTGTCTTTTAAACTTTTTTTTTTAATTTTTTTTAACGTTTATTTATTTTTGGGACAGAGAGAGACAGAGCATGAACTGGGGAGGGGCAGAGAGAGAGGGAGACACAGAATTGGAAGCAGGCTCCAGGCTCTGAGCCATCAGCCCAGAGCCTGATGAGGGGCTCGAACTCATGGACCGTGAGATCGTGACCTGAGCTGACGTCGGACGCTTAACCAACTGAGCCACCCAGGCGCCCCTGTCTTTTAAACTATTAAATATAACTGTTTGCATGTTCACAAGGTAAGTAAGTACAGGCCATGACAAAAACATCAAAGAAATGGGAAAGAGGACTGATAATATACTATGGTAGGTTCTTTCACTAAATATAAAGCAGAATATTGAGGGTAGACTCTGATTATACTAACATGTACACTGTAAATGCTCAACCACCAAACTTTAAGTCAGTAGAGGTCATTAAGTGAGATAATGCCCAATAGCACTGGAAAATGCATAAAAAGAAAAAAAAAAAAAAACAAGAATTGATGCAACATGTATAAAAAAGCCAACACAACGGTCGATTTAATATAACCATATTACAAATAACAATAAAAATAAGTGATTCTTGTTTGTGAATGACTTACTTCACTTAGCTTATGTTCTTAAGGTCCATCCATGTTGCTGCATATGGCAGAATTGCCTTCATTAAGGCTGGATGGTATTCCATTATGTATATACATTGCACTTTCCTTATCCATTCATGGGTTGTTGAACATTTAGGTTGTTTGCATTTCTTAGCTATTGTGAGTAACGCTGCAATGAATATGGGAGTGCAGGTGTCTCTTTGACATCCTGATTCCAATCATATGAGGTATCTAAAATAGTCAAATTCATAGAATCAAATAGTGAAATGGTGGTTGCCAGGGCCTAGGAGTAGGAGGAAATAGTCATCAGACACAAAGTTTCAGTTAAACAAGACCAGTAAGCTCTAGAGATTTACAACATTGCATCTATAGTCAATAATAAGGTACACTCAATATTTTGTTAAGGAAATAGATCTCATGTTAAATATTCTTATCACAAAATTAAATGTAAAAAAGTAAATGAGTCTAATAGTTCATGTAAAAGATCATCAGATTTGATTAACAAAAAAGAGCCAACTGTATGCTATCTAAGAGAAACTCACTTGAAATGTAAAATTTTAAAGATGGGAAAAGATACATCATGCAAACACACACACAAAACTAATAGCAATACTGACATCCAAAGAGTTGGAATTCATAACAAGGAACACTACCAGGGATAAGGATAAAGATTAAATAAGGATAAAGGAGACTACATCTCTACAAAGACCTATAAATCCTAAATGTGTATGCATTTAAAAAATACATATGGGGGCACCTGGGTGGCTCAGTCGGTTAGGCAATTGACTTCAGCTCAGGTCATGATCTCGCCTTACCAGAGTTCAAGCCCCGCATCAGGCTCTGTGCTGACAGCTCAGAGCCTGCAGCTTGCTTCAGATTCTGTGTCTCCCTCTCTCTCTGACCTTCCCCCACCACTTGTGCTCTCTCTCTCAAAAATAAACAATATTTTTTTTAAAAAATACATATAAAAGAGTATCAAAATTTGTGAAGCACAAAGCTCTTAGAAATTAAAGGAAAAACAGATAAATCCACAATTACATGCAGAGACTTCAGCATTATCCTTTTCAGTCATCAACAGAATAGGCAGATGATTGGAAAACAAAACAAAGAAAAAAAAACAAAAACAAAAACTAAACCAGACCATCAACTAGACCTGACTGTTACAAAATGCTTCTTTCTCAAACAGCGTAACTTCTTTTAAAGTGAACATAAAACAAATAACATTTTCTAAAGAAAGTTCATATTGTAAGACAAATACACAAATACTAAACAAATTTAAAATAAAACAAATCAAGCAAATATGTTCTTTGACATATAACAGAACCAAGCTAGAAATATATAGCAAACACATATCCATAAACCGTAAAAATTAAATATCTTAGCATAATATTTTGGAGATATCAAATCATTTTTTTCTAACCTCATTAATTTCTAGTTTCTAGAAATGTATCTGGAAATGTATCTAAATATCCAAAAGCTATGAACATACATCTAAACAACCATTAGATCAAAGAGGGATTCTCAAAGGACATTTTAATTTTTTTTTTTTCAACGTTTATTTATTTTTGGGACAGAGAGAGACAGAGCATGAACGGGGGAGGGGCAGAGAGAGAGGGAGACACAGAATGTGAAACAGGCTCCAGGCTCTGAGCCATCAGCCCAGAGCCTGATGCGGGGCTCGAACTCACGGACCGCGAGATCGTGACCTGGCTGAAGTCGGACGCTTAACCGACTGCACCACCCAGGCGCCCCTCAAAGGACATTTTAAAACATATTTAATCTGAACAAAAATGAAAATGCAACGTATAAAACTTTGCAGCTAAATCCTTGTTGTGTGCAGATAAATGTGCATGTTTATGTATGTTTGTGAGGTATAATAATACACAACTAAAATTAAAAACATTTGTTTTACCCTTCATTACTTTAGGAATTACTTGATCTTTTATTTTAATGTCATAACATTAATGAATGGTTGATATTCCAGATAAAATGCACACTTGCACATGTGTATTATGTGTGTTCGCACTGACTAAACTAAATTACGATTACTAAAGGACTTTGTTTTTTCCTGTGCATTTATTACATTAAAACCTTGATATGCATTCAGCACTTCTTTTAACCATGTATTTCTTACTCTTTAACTATTAAATATGTATACAACACAAAATTTTACACAAATTATATTTCCTGACAGTGAGGCCCATTATCATTAAAATGAAAACAAAAGTTAAATGTTCCTCTTTAGAATAGAGTAATCCTTAAAACAAAAGAATACATTCTAAAAGTTTTTTTTAACATATTTTTTTAATGTTTTATTTTATTTTATTTTCAAGAGAGAGCGTAAGCAGGGGAGGGCAGAGAGAGAGAAAGACACAGAATCAGAAGCAGGCTCCAGACACCGAGTGTGTCTGTACAGACCCAGATGTGGGGCTTGAACCCACGAACCGTGAGATCATGACATGAACTGAAGTCGGACGCTTAACCAACTGAGCCACCTAGGCGCCCCCTAAAAGTTTTTTTTTTTATTAAACTCAAAGATTCTATAATTAATTTTATTGAGAATGGTTGTTTTCATGCTTGAAATGCTCATGAGGAAATAATAGTGAATAGAATATCTTTTCTCCTGTATGGAATAAACTGTGATCACATTTGATCAGGCATATACTTTGATATGAAAATTCTGGAACAAGTAGAAACTAGAAATTAATGAGGTTAGAAAAAAATGATTTGATATCTCCAAAATATTATGCTAAGATATTTAATTTTTATGGTTGAATTGCAACATACATTATAAAATAAATAGCAGGTGGAAGGATGGCTAGTCCAATAAAAGCTGTGGGAAAAAAGAAGCATTTAGAAGTGAGAGGTGTGAGGATTTTCCCTCTGGCTTGAAACCAGAGTAAGACTTCTAAAATGCAAATCAACCGTGTCTTTTCCTTGCTTTAAACATTTCCAAAACTTCCTATTGCCTTTAAAATAAAATTAAAATTACGTTATATGGTTATATAGAAGTCTAGCCTGTTTACCTTGCCTGTCTTTTTTTTTCTCCAACCTTCACCTTTACTTCCCCTATTTTAAGCTATAGTTATATTGAAAACCTCTCTGTTATAAGTATAAAATGTCTTCTCTAGCTCATGGATTCTCAAAATAAGCATTTTTTACTCTGCCTCAACCAATTTTGGCCTTTCTACTTCAGTTATGAGATTAAATATACTCTTTCCTGACCATCACTTGACTGGTGTGGCTAGGTAATATTTTTACGTATAATTCGGGGAGCTTTTTTTCTTCCTGCCTAAACACATTTTCTTCTTTGTCTATCTCCAAAATTCTTGGAATAGCAGTTCTCGTGCCTTTCTGCCTCAGGGGAGTTGTCTGCCAGGGGAAAATATAAGTAGAACAAGTTGGCAGGACTTCTGGGCTTTTGTCTTCAAAATCTTAAAATCATTGAGGATGGATGGGATTTCAGTAAAAAAGAGTATATTAGAAAGAGTAGAAGGAAGAGAGTGGGCCCTTCCAGCAATTATATGAAAAATGACACCAGGAAGGGAGAAGCACTGGATGAGTCCTGGATCCCTAGACTTTGTTCTCTCATTGACAAGAAGACCAATCCTCAAGACAGCTCATGCTCTGCAATATCTCTGGGGTATAGAAGGTGCAAGAACCGTAATAGTGCTCATTATAGATACTCAAGCCATATTCTTTGACTGAATGACTGTACCAGAGTATAAACCCAAAGCACAATACCACTAGAATTAATGAAACAGCATTTATTAAGGTCCTAGAGGCATTGAAGGATTGTAGGAAAACTTAAATTAACTCTAGAAAATAAAGTGACATGTCTTATACATGTGCATTTGGAGACCAAGCAGTATTGCTACAGTAGCATATTGTCCCGTAGCAATCTATCATTATTGTAATAGAATCTATTGCATTTTATGTCTATTGCTTAATCCTGTATTTTCCCCTAGAAAAGGGGAATACTGTCCCCAAAGCTATGCTGGTTTGGATTTTATTCCAAAATGTCTAACATTAAATGGCAATGAAAGACCTTATGTTTAAAGAATTGGAGAAGAGACTACAAATTAAGTTTGACCACTGTAATGATTTCTATTCAAATTATATTGTTACAAAAAATTTCAAAAAACATCTAACTCAGAGTTTTATGTGAGCCATATCATATAATCTCTTCACTCTGTAGCCCGTCCCCCTTTCTAAAACTGTACCTACATGCCCTGACGGCAACAGCCTTGTAAAACACTAAGGCAGTGTGTACATATCATTTATTCTCATCCACATTGAAAGAGAATATTCTCTTTCATCAGATTTTAAACTTATTTAGGAAGCAAAAATGCATATGAAGATCTATTTAAGAAGATGGCATATAGGGGAGCCTGGGTGGCTCAGTTGGTAAGCGTCCAATTTCAGCTCAGGTCATGATCTTGCAGTTCATGAGTTCAAGCCCCGCATCAGGCTCTGTGCTGACAGCTAGAGCCTGGAGTCTGCTTAGGATTCTGTGTCTCCGTCTCTCTCTCTGTCCCTCCCCCACTCACACTCTGTCTCTCTCTCTCTCTCAAAAATAAACAAGCATTAAAAAGAAATTAAGAATATGGCATATGTCTATCAGCAAGTGGGCTTCATAAAACATTAATTCCATTGCAGACTCCCTCTTTGGGTTCCCCTCTCCTATAAAGTTTTCAAAAGGGTAATAAAGAGGTAGCTGTGTTATCTGCAAGCTGGTAGCTAAGAAAAAGAGAAAGTTATTGAGCCAGAAATTTCTAGTTCATTCTTCCCCAATTTTTCAGTCAAATATATGGAAACCCAGGTTTATCTTACAGTCACTGAAGGCCAGGCAGCAAGTGGAATTTGTCATCATTGTGTGTGCATAAGAAAGAAACTTTTAAGATACATGTTAGCAGCTGCAAAGAAAATCCTTCAGACAACAGTAAAGTGCTTTCTTAAGAAATGTGTCAAAAAATAAATAAATGGGGGAAAAAAAAGAAATGTCTAAAACCAACTCTCTTGCTGTCCCAGATGATATTTTAGGGAGAAATAAAAACATTAATAACTCTGAGTGTAAATATACATTTTGGACATACCTTCATTCACTTATATTTTATTTATTTATGTATACACAAGAATTTTACATTATAAATATCTAGATCTAAATAAACTTAAATTAGTTTTACAAGTATAAAACTAAATGCAATGTGGTCAAAACTTTTTCCATAACTATATCTGTAGTGCCTTTTCTTTTTTTATTAGTGTCACATACAATAATGGAGTGCCTTGCAGTTAATGCCATCTTGTATTACTAGATCATTAAAATATACTTATAATTAACTAGTCAATATCAAGTGGGATCAAATGAAAGTAGTACTTCTTTGGTATTCCAGAGGTAACCAAACACCAGGCTCTTCTGAATAACTGACTATGGATATTAATTTAATTCAGATCATCTATGGGGCGCCTGGGTGGCGCAGTCGGTTAAGCGTCCGACTTCAGCCAGGTCACGATCTCACGGTCCGTGAGTTCGAGCCCCGCGTCAGGCTCTGGGCTGATGGCTCGGAGCCTGGAGCCTGTTTCCGATTCTGTGTCTCCCTCTCTCTCTGCCCCTCCCCCGTTCATGCTCTGTCTCTGTCTGTCCCATAAATAAATAAAAACGTTGAAAAAAAAATTTTAATTCAGATCATCTAAGTTAAAAAGACAATAAAGAAAATTCTATGTGAACCAGGATTCATAAGAAACTTGCTGGACATATGACTATTAATAACTTAAGAGTTATTAATCCTCTTGTAAATAAATTCTGGCTTTCAAAACAGTTCTGTCTTCTAGAAAAAGAGTGTCAGGATCCATTTTATTTCCCTTGCCCTTCTGGTGCAAGAAATAAGATATTATTAGACCGGGCAGACAAATCTTGTCTATTGAATCCATACACTCTTATAGATCCCTTTCTTACAATATAAGATTTACATCTTCTTTTATGACTAATCTGATTTCAGAGCCTGGCTTCATTTTCCTTAATTCTTGTGCAGTGTGCACATTTTGACCTTACACTGCTCTCCCTGGCTCCCAGCACTCTCACATTTCAATTTCACTTAAATGTGCATGTAATGGATTCTGCATTCTCTAGTACAGATCCTCCTTTTTATTACAACTCAGCCCTAATCTTGGGTCAAAACCCTTTACTGAAATCCTGGAACCCACAGCTCCTGAAGAGTCCTCCATCTTCCTGGCAGACACCACATTTCACCATGAAGACCAACTAGTGTTGGTACTTTAACCAATCTCCTCCAATCTTCCAGTAATTTAGACAAATAAATTTCAACTAACTTCTCTAGATTTCTAGCCATCTTAATTTTTACAGGCAGAATTAAGCCACTAGAGTATGCTTAAGAACTGTTCTAGTTGTGCTCACAAATAGAGGTTATCTTTTAAAGTTCCAGAGCAGTACAGTATCAATTCATGCTGGTTCTTCAGTATCTAGCTTAATATAATCCTGGAGCTGTTTTTATAGAAGTGCTTGGCTTATTGGAGTAGAAATGACTACTTCACTTTATGCACATAAGATCTCACCTTGAGCTGCTATCCCTGTCTAACTTGTAAACACTTTTGACCTCAATGACTTTATAGGAATTACAGAAATCATTTTTTTTAACAAGGAGATTCAGAGATCATATATATAAATAAAGTACACACACACACACACACACACACCCTACCTTAGGACCTTTGGTTTTCCGGTGACTTCCCGGTGCTGAAAGAGGAATGGCCTAGGCCTCAGTGTGACCTTCCTCACCCTGACTCCTCATTTCCACTGTAATCCCCAGGCCCTGCTCCCCACCTGCCACAAGGTTCTCTTGTTCTAGTGAAATGAACTACAGTCACAGATTTCTTCTAAAGCCGAACTGTTAAAAAGTTACTATTTTTACTGTAGTAAAAACAAATTATAAAATTAACCATCTTAACCACTTTTAAGTGTATTATTCGCTAGTATTTTTCATTTTCATTGTGAGATCCCAGAACTTTTTCATCTCATAGAAATTCATTACGCAATGACTCTTCCCTTTCCCCTTCTACCAGCCCCTTGTAATGACCTTTCAACTTTTTGCCTCTATTATTTTGATTTCTTTAGATGCCTAAGAAAAATCAGCCTTTGTCCTTTTGTGACTCGCCTATTTCACATAAAGTCCTCAAGGTTCATCCATGTTGTAACAGGTAACAAGGTTTCCTTTTTTTTTTTTTTTTTAAGACTAACATTTTATTGTGCGATATGTATACAACATACACCCATATATCACATCATATATATCACTGTTTATCCATTCATCTGTTGATGGACCATTAGCCATAGCCCATGAATAGGTATATAATCATGATTCCTGCCATTTCTCCTTACATGTAAAATGAACAACAAGGTGCACTGCTCAATATTCTGCTCACTGAGAGGATATTCCTTCACCATTGTCTTCAGGGATCTTCTAGAAAGGGGCTGTCATGATACAGGACTACACTTTTTGGTGATGACTACATATTGTGTGGAATCATCTATAAACAGGACTGAGTCTTCTCTTCCTCAGTCAACTGATCACAGAAAATTCCCCATGAGGTAACAGGTGCAGGCTGGGGGAGAGAAGGCAGTGTATGTAGTAGAAATGGTAACTATGCACATTTGGGCTCATGCCTCATGTAACTTACAACTTCAGGGTCTGCTCAGGCCCAATCTCATATATAACACTTCTATTTGATGAGGAGTGCTGCTGTACATAATCAAGTTATGTCTTTGTGGGTCAGATAACTCCCAGGACAAGATGGGATGCTCAGATAACGTGGAAACTTGGTGGCCCATGGTTAAGCATTAGGTCTGTACTAAAGCCCAGTGGCAGCTAAAAGTTATAGCTCACAAGGGGAGTAGTTAAAACAATCTGCTTAAAAAATGGGCAGAAGACCTGAATAGACATTTTTCCAAAGAAGACATACAGATGGCTAGCAGGTACATGAAAAAATTAATCAACAGGGCAATGCAAATCAAAACCACAATATCGCCTCACACCTGTTAGAATGCCTATTATCAAAAAAATCACAAAATACCAAGTGTTAGTGAGGATGTGGAAAAAAGGGAACCCTTGTACGCTGCAGGTGGGAATGTGAATTGGTGCAGTTATTATGGAAAACAGTAGGGAAGTTCCTCAAAAAATTAAAAATAGCTCTGCTATATTATCCATTGATTCTACTTCTAGGTATTTATCTGAAGAAAGTAAAAACATGAATTCAAAAAGATATATACACCCTCATATTTACTACAGCATTATTTATAATAGCCAAGATACAGAAACCACCTAAGTGTCCACAGATGGATGAATAAAGAAGAAATGGGGTGAATACACAATGGAGTACTATTCAACCATTAAAGAAATGAAATCTTACCATTTGTGACAACATTAATGAAACTTGAGGGCATTATGCTAAGCATAATAAGTCAGACAGTGAAAGACAAATGCTGTTTGTTCTCATGTATATGTAGAATCTAACAAAACAGAAACAAAAACCAAGCTCATAGACACAGACAACAACTGGTGTTTGCCAGAAGGAGGGGGAGTGGATGTGCAAAATGGGCATAGGGGGTCCAAAGGTACAAACTTTCAGTTACAAAGTTGGTCAGTCATAATGTAAGGATAAGTCATTCTACAGCATGATGACTATAGTTAATAATACTGTATTACATATCAAAAAGTTGCTAAAACAATAAATCTTAGAAGCCCTCATAAGAAAAAAGTTATAACTATGTATGGTGATGAGTGTTAACTAGACTTATTGTGGTGATTATTTTGGAATGTATACAAATATCGAATCATTATGTTATATGCCTGAAACAGACATGTTGTCAACTACACCCCTAACAAAAAGGCAAAGAGTAGTTATATGCGGAGAATGACAGAATTTTGCCCTCACATCCTAAGGATCTGTCCTATGATTCATACACAGGAGTTTGCCAAAGTCTCTAAATAGCATTCCTATCTGCCACTAACACTTCACCACTAAAACTCCTCGATCATATGTCCCAAAGTGGCAGAGCAGCGTGAACTACTACCTTGAAGAGGCTTCTTCTGTTCTGGGCTCCACTCAAAACTAACAGCTTTTTTAGTCACTCAGTAAATGAGCTATAGTAACATCTCTTAATCTTTTTTTTTTAAGTTTATTTAAGTTTTAAAGAGAGAGAGAGAGAGAGAGAGAGAGAGAGAGAGAGAGAGAATATATGAGAGCAAGCTGGGGAGGGGGAGAGAGAAATGGAGAAAGAGAATCCCAAGCAGGCTCTGCACTGTCAGCACAGAGCCTGACGTGGAACTCAAATTCAGGAAAAGTGAGATCATGACCTGAGCCAAAACCAAGAGTCGGACACATAACCGACTGAGACACTCAGGTGCCCCCTGTAGTAACATCTCTGAATGAGGAATATGTTCCCTCAAAAATCCATTGAGGTTCACAAAGTGTTGTGTTTCTTTCTTGATTGTAGGTGGGACCACAGGTAACTACTTATCCTTCTTCTCAGAAGGGGTATCTCAAGATGTTCCACATCACTGGAGCCCTGGAAATTTCACTTAGAAGGACCCTGAGTTTTTGTCAGATTTTTTCCATCATTTGACACACACACCTATCTTGCCAATCATTCTAGAGTACTTGCTACTTCTCACTACAACTGTGTTCAAGTCCTATATCCTTGCTTATCTTCTGTCTTGTTATATCTATTACATCTATGAGTGATACTATTTCCGCCTTTCTACTCCCCTCAGTTCGACCATGGTTTATATTATATATTCAGGAGCTTTGATGTTTGGTGCATGAATATTTCCAATTGTTCTATCTTCTTAGTGTATTTTTTTAATGTTTTATTTTTATTTTGGAGACAGCACAAGCAGGGGAGGAGCAGATAGAGGGGAAAAGAGGATCCAAAGTGGACTCTGTGCTGCTGACAGTGAGACTGATGTGTGGAGCTCAAACTTATCAACCACAAGACCATGACCTGAGCTGAAGCTGAATGCTCAACTGACTGCGTCACAAAGGTGCCCTTTAATTCTTTTAATTTTAAAAAATGTTCTTTATCTCTTGTAACATTTTTTTTTTTTGTATGGAAGGTCCATTTTGTATGATATTAGCATAGTGATCCTTGTTCTCTTTGGGATACCATTTGCATGAAAAGTGTTTCCAATCTTTTGCTTTCAGCCTATGTGTACCATTAGATCTAAAGTGAGTTTCTTGCAGATGGCAGATAGCTAGAGCCTGTGCTTTTGATCCATTCAGCTAAACCAGGTCTTTTGTTTGAGAAGTTTAATCCAGTTAAGGTAATTACTGTTATGAAAAAATTATTCCCATTTATTGTTTTCTGCATATCTTGAAGCTTTTTGTCCCTCCTTTGTTAATGCCTCCCTTTGTGTTTTTTGTTTTGTTTTTTGCTTTTTTTTTTTTTTTTTTTTTTGGTGGTGACATGCTTTGATTGCCTTCTCATTCCTGTATCTGAGTGTATATCTCACAATAAAATGTTTATTTCCATAGGAATTATATCTGTTTCATAAATGTTGTTTTAATGCATTTTTTAAAAACAATCAATTCCCATATAGTTATTATACAGTGCTGTATTAGTTTCAGGTGTACAATACAGTGAGTGATTTAATAATTCTATATATTACTCAGTGCTTATCCAAATAAGGGTACTCTTAACCCCCTTCACCTATTTCACCCATCTACTCACCTACCTCTCCTCTGGTAATCATCAGTTTGTTCTCTACAGTTAAGTGTCTGATTTTTGGTGTCTTTTTCTCTTTGTTCTTTTGTTTCTTAAATTCCACATGAGTGAAATCATATGGTATTTCTCCTTCTCTGACTTATTTCACTTACCATTATACTCTCAAGATCCATCTATGCTGTGGCAAATGGCACAATTTATTTTTATGTCTAAGTAATATTCTATTGTATATCTGTGTGTATGCATATAGTGTATGTATGTGGATATATATATATATATATATATATATATCCACATACATACATATACATACATATATATAAAACCCCCATATATGTGTGTGTGTGTGTGTATAATCTTCTTTATCCATTCATCTAATGATGGTCACCTGGGCTTCTTCCACAATTTGGCTCTTATAAATAATGCAGCAGGAAACAAAGGGGTGCATATATCTTTTTGAATTACTGTTTTCACATTCTTTGTGTAAACAGTTCAGTTACAGGAAGTTCAATTACAGAATCACGTAGCAATTCCATTTTCAATTTTTCGAGGAACCTCCATACTGGTTCTACAGTGGCTGCCCTAGTCTGCATCCTCACCAACAGTGCAAGGGGGCTCCCATTCCTCCACATCCTCGCCAGCATCTGTTGTTTCCTGAGTTGTTGATTTTAGCCACTCTGGTGTGAGTGGTATCCCATGTGGTTTTGATTTGCATTTCCCTGATGATGAGTGATGTTGAGCATCTTTTTACATGACTGTTGGTCATCTGGATGTCTTCTTTGGAGAAATGTCTATTCATGTTTTCTGCCCATCTTTTATTGGATTATTTTGGTGCTTTTGATGTTGAGATTTATACGTTCTTTATATATTTTGGATAGTAACCCTTTATCAGACATACCATTTGCGAATATCTCCTACCATTCGGTAGGTAGCCTTTTAATTTTATTATTTCTTTGCTGTGCTCCTTGTCATTTCCTTTTGTCTATGCTCTGTAGACATTTTCTTTGTGGTTATCACTGTA
The DNA here is from genome assembly GCF_028749965.1 of Puma concolor. Taxonomy (NCBI): domain Eukaryota; kingdom Metazoa; phylum Chordata; class Mammalia; order Carnivora; family Felidae; genus Puma; species Puma concolor. The sequence continues at coordinate 180,652,965 of NC_141667.1, forward strand.
GTTGCATAAAAATAATTTTTTCTAAATTATTTAAATTATATTTTAAACTGATAAAAGACTAATTTCAATAGTATGTGAAAACTATATTATTATATAACCATGTGCCCAAATTTATGCTATTGCTGTCACATGTTATATCTTTCTTTATATACTGTGTGCCAATAGGTTATTTTTTGTAATTTAGTCATTTAATTGTATATAAGAATTGAAAGTGAATTTATGCACCAAATTTACCTTAATAGAGGTTACTACGTTTGCCATGAATTTACCTTTACCAAAGAACTTTGTATTTTCATTGGCTTCACATTGCTGTCTACCATCCTTTGCTTTCACCTTGAAGGATTCCCTTTTACATTTCTTTCAGAGCAGGTCTAGTGGTAATGAACATCCTTAGCTTTTATCGATCTTGGTAAGTTTTCATTTTGGAAACTTTTCATTTCATTGGAAGGATATTTTCTGAACACAATATTCTTGGTTGACAGTTTTTTTTTTTCTTTCAGCAATTTGACTATGTTATCTCCTTTCTGCTCTGATAGATCTTCACTGAGAAATCTGATAATCATATGGAAGCTTCCTTGTATGGGACAAGTCACCTTTCTCTTGTTGTTTTCAAGGTTGTCTTTTGATAGTTTGATTGTAACATGTCTCAAAGTCAGTCTTCTTTATTTGGTTGGAATTCCTTGAGCTTCTTGAATTTTATATGCCCATTTCTTCCTCAATTTTGGGAGTTTTTCAACCATTATTTCTTCAAATAAACTTTGTTTCCTTCTGCAACTCCTATTAATGATATTAATGATAGCATTAATGATATTAATGATATATTGATCTGATGATAACATCCCATAACACCCTTAGACTCTCTTCACTTTTTTTTTTTCCATTTTGCTCTCATGATTTGATGAATTCCAAAGAACTGTTTTCAAATTAACTGATTCTTCTCCCTATTCAAGTCTGCTGTTCAACCCATCTAATAAATTTCTCCATTCACTATGTTTTTCAGCTTCAGAATTACTGTTTGGTTCTTCTTAACATCTTCTATTTGTTTGTCGATACTACCATTTTGTCCATGCATCATTTTTCTAATTTTGTTTGCCTATTTGTTTTCTCTTTTAGTTCAATAAGCATCTTTAAGATAGTTATTTTAACTCTTTTTTTAAGGAATGTCATAAATTTGCATTTCTTTAGGATTGGTTTCTGGAGACTAATTTTGTTTCCTTAGGCTAGGTTTCCCCATTTCTTAGAATGGGATAAAATATTTGAAAATTCAGATGTATTACAAGGAATTTGTATCTGGAATATATAAAGAACTCTTACAACACTGTAATTAAGAGAAAAATAACCCAATTAAAAAGTGGGCCAAGGATGTGACATTTCTCCCAAATAGGATATACAAATGCCCAATAAGCAAATGAAAAGATGGTCAACATTCTTAGTTATCTAAAAAATGCAAAACAAAACCACAATGAGATATAACTTCACACCACTGGCATAGTGAAATCAAAATGTCAGAACAAGTATTGGTGAAGATGAGGATAAATTAGAATTCTCATACACTGTTGGTGGAAATGTAAAATGGTGCACAGTCTCACAATTCCTCAAATGATTAAACACAGAGTAATCATTTATCCAGCAATTTCTACTCCTAGGTATATATCCAAGAGTTTGAAACATGTTCACATACAAACATATATGAGTATTTACAGAAACATTACACATAAAAGCCAAAAGATGAAAACATATTGAAAGTCTGTCAATAGATATATAGCATACAAAATGTGGCATATCCATACAATGGAATATTATTCAGCCAATAAAATAAAGGGAGTATTGATGCATATTACAACATGGATGAGCCTTGAAAACATTATGCTAAGTGAAAGAAGCCAGGCACAAAAGAGCACATAATATAAGACTGCATTCAAATGAAAGCCCAGAATAGGGAAATCTACATACTCAGAAAGTATAGTAGTAGCTGCTCAGGGCTGTGTGGTGGTGGGGATGGGAGAATGGGGAGTATGAGAGTTAAAGAGTTTAGATGTGAAGTGATAAAAATGTTCTAAAATTGAGTGTGGTGTTTGCACAAATCCATAAATTTGGTCACTGAATTGTAAACCTTCAATGGGTGAGTTGGATAATGTTAAATATATCTCAATAAGCTATCAGTAACATTCCTAAATGGGTAAAGGTCTCAAGTGAACATTTCTCCAAAGATAATATATAAATAACCAACAAATACATAAAAAGATGTTAAACATCATTCTCATGGAAGTACAAATCAAAATACAATGAGAAGCCACTTCACACCAACTAAGATGACAAATCAAAAAAGTAAAATTAACGTGGGCAAGAATGTGGAGAAATTAGTACCCTTATACATTGTTGGTGGGACTGTGAAATGATATAGGTACTGAGAAAAACAGTTCAGCAGTTACTCAATAATTTAAATACATAATTACCATCAACCCAGCTATTTCAATTCTAGATACCCATAACTAACGACACGTTTTCAAACAGAAACTTGCACACAAACATTCATAGCAGCATTATTTTATTCACAAGTCTAAAGTTAGAAACAGCTCAATTATCTATCACCTGTTGGACAAAATATGGTATAGCCATACAATGGAATATTACTCACCCACAAATAAATTGATGACTAATATATGCACAACACAGATGATCCCTGAAAACATTATGGTAGGTAAAGAAAGCCAGATAGTCACATATGATTCCACTTATATGAAATGTGCACAATAGGCAAATGATAGAGACTAGTCATTGCCAGGGTTTGGGAGGAAGGAAAAAACGGGGCATACAACTTTATGGGTATGGGTTTTCCTTTAGGGCAAAGAAAAATTCTGGAACTAAATAGCAGTGAATGAGCTAAATGCTAATAAATTGTACACTTTAAAATGTTTATAGTAATTTTATGCTATGTACATTTTACAATAAGTAAAAATTGGTTTGTGTATATGGCAGTATATAAAATTTAATCATCTTTATCTTATAAATTAACATGCATTTAAAAAAATTAATGTTTATTTTTGAGAGAGAGACACTGAGCATGAGTGTGAGAGGGACAGAGAGGAGAGGGAGACACAGAATTTGAAGCAGACTACAGGCTCTAAACTGTCAGCACAGAGCCTGATGCAGGGCTTGAATCCACAAAATGTGAGATCATGATAGGAGCCCATCAGATGCTTAACTGACTGAGCCACCCAGGTGCCCCCATTGTAAGAAAATGAAAACTGAAGAAAAATGGATTTAATTGTTTCAACTGAATTTTCTTCCAGATATATAATGTGAATAATGTTGAAGGATCTTTAGAGTTTTCTCCTTCATTTGTTCAAATCTGTTCATATTTTTGAAAATAAACAATTCTACCTATTTGCCTTTGGCTTAATCACTGTCTGGCTCATTTAACATGAAGATTTTTATTTAAATTTTCACCTTTCTCATATTTGTCAAGGTGGGATAGCACAGTGTTTTATCCATTTAAAGATGAATTATTAAAATAAAGGCATAGGATGATTTTCTAGTATCAGCCTGCCAAATATTTTTTGTCTGGTTTTGATTTATGTTTAAGGTGAATATAAGTTGTTGGTAGTGTTTTCTAGTATGTATGTCAAGTACATCTCAAAGATTAAATTAAAACAGAAGGATAATATCCCTGGTTTGTGAGGCAGAACCACTTAAACTATTCCCATTAGGATAGTGATCTGTGAAAACGGGATAGGGTCTATGTTATGTGAATGATATTAAATCATGGTAACAAAGAATCCAAGGCATGAAAAATTTAAACTTTAGAGAGTGACACGAGCCAGACTGTGGACTTGGAAGTTTCAGGCCCTCCTTCTCTCACATAGGGACCAAGTCAGCAACAATATGAATGACCAGAACACATTCGTGAGAACTCTAGAGACCAGTTGAGAAGCTACAGCACACAGATCAATGTAAAACCAAAAAACTAGTCCAGAAAAAGAAGAAAATCTGTGGCATTTTGTATACCCTTCCATGCCCTTTCCCCTATTTGACTTAAGTGGTGAAACCAGGAGGAAACCTGCCACACTGAGGTTTCTGGCAAAGAAATCTCAACTAAAATGTCCTCCTTTGGGACAGAAACAAGACAGCACATCAAAAGTCCAATGTTCTGGTTAGTCTGGGGGCTGCCCTGAAGGAGTGAAATCCATCGCACTTGACTTAAAGCACTGACATGACGGGCAGCATCTTTTGGAAGCCCCTGAAAACAGACTCAGTATTACTGTATCACGTTAGAGGTGTTCTACAGGCACAGACCAGGTGGAACAAGAGATGGTGGGTTTCTGAAAAGAAGCACTGATAAATTACTTGGGAAATTTGAGAGAACTAAAAGCATATTCACACACTAAAAAAAAAAAAAAAAGACAGACAAGGTTTAAGAGGTCTTAGACCTCTAGTTGTGCCCATCAGGGAAGGTCATCCCCTCTACACTAAGACAGCCCATAAATAGTGGGAGAAGTGGTTGTTTTTTTTTTTTTTTTTTTTTTCAAATGTTGTGGTCTCAATACAAATCACAAGGCATGAAAAGAAACAGGAAAACATGACCCAATCAAAGAAATAAAATGAAGCTCCAGAAACCAATCCTTAAAAAAGGCAAATTTATGAGGTGCCTTACAAAGGATTAAAAATAACTACCTTAAACATGCTCCCTGAGCTAAAGGAGAACACAAATAACCACATTAAATCAGGAAAAAAAAAGATGCATAGAAAAATTTATATTATCAACAAAGAGAAGCTATCTAAAAGAACCAAACAGAAATTCTGAAGCTGAAAAATACAATGAATTCAGAAATTCACTAGATGCTTGAACAGCAGATTTGATCAGGCAGAAAACAGAATCAGTTAGTTTGAAAACATATCTTCTGAAATCAAGTTAAGAGAAAAAAATGAAAGAGTGAAGAGAGCCTAAGGGAGTTATGGGACACTGTCAAGTATACGAGTCTCAAAAGGAGAGAAAGAGAGGGGGGAAAAAAAAAGAGCCAGACATGGGGCTCCATCTCACAAACCATGAGAACATGATCTGAACCAAAATCAAGAGCCAGACGCTTTATGAACTCAGTCCCCGGGTACCCCAAAACAAGTTTCTTTTTTAAAGCATGCACTCTTTGATTACTTCTGGCAAACAAATCTGAGCGGTTGGTGGCTCAGTCATTTAAGTGCCTGACTTTGGTTCAGGTCATGATCTCATGGTCCATGGGTTCAAGCCCCACACTGGGCTCTGTTCTGACTGCTTGGAGCTTGGAGCCTGCTTTGGATTCTGTGTCTCCTTCTCTCTCTGCCCCTCCCCCACCCACACCTCTGTCTCTGTCTCTCAAAAGTAAATAAATATAATTTTTTTTTAAAACCTCAACTAAAATGTTTTGTGATTTTACTGAATTTCATTATAAAACATACCATATACATACATAAAACGGAAAAAATATAGTCATTTGTACATATATTCTTGGGGGATCCTTTAATGCTACCTCCTTTCAAGCAAAAATAATTTCAAGAACTACATTAAATACTTTAATAATCACCACTGCTGTGTAGGGATAACGGGAAAGAACAATGAACAAGTAAATGTGATGACATTCTTGAGATCCTGTGTTATAACTGTGGAATGCGGGAGATACAAAAAAGGCAAAGAAGCCTGTGGCACAGAATAAAATTAGAAGTGCAAATATGAATACCTTCTATATATATTCGATGAAAGAACCTCGAAGCAAAACCACCCTGATAGCATAAGAACAGTTAGCATGCAAATTTTGGATAATTTCATTCCCCACTAACGAGTCTGAACTTCCTGGAAAAGTGACTAATTCAAGTGCTAACACAGGCAATAACTAACATGAGCCTGTGGTAGCTCACATTTCAGAAAGTAAAAAAGTCCTCTTACAAAATAAAATTTTAATAGGGCATGTTAAAAGGGGACAAGAACCAACTTGAGGGGTTTCCTCTAGCCAAATCTGGGACAATTTGAACATTACACTAATTAAAAAATAGTGATGAATTCTAAATGAATGACAAATAGGAAGGGAGGGAGGAATAAAATATATATACATTCTTTTTTTTAATATTTTTATTTTTGAGACAGAGAGAGACAGAGAATGAGCAGGGGAGGGGCAGAGAGAGAGGGACACACAGAATCTGAAGCAGGCTCCAGGCTCCGAGCTGTCAGCACAGAGCCCAATGCAGGGCTTGAACTCACGGTCTGTGAGATCATGAACTGAGCTGAAGTCGGACGCTTAACCGACTGAGCCACCCAGGCACCCCTATATACATTCTTGATGGAGAAGGTAGGGATCTTTAAAAAAAAAAAAATATTTTTCACAGAGAGAGCGAGCATGAGCGGGGGAGGGGCAGAGAGAGAGGGAGACACAGAATCCAAAGCAGCTCCAGGCTATTGGCACAGAGCCTGACGCGGGGCTTGAACTCACAGACCACGAGATCATGATCTGATCCAAAGTCGGACACTCAACCGACTGAGCCACCCAGGTGCCCCAGAAGGTAGGGATCTTTCTTACAGGAAAATGGTGACTGATCAATTTGCAGAAAAATGAATTTAGGAAACAATTTTGTAAGCACCATAGAAAGACTGTCCAGGCATGAATAATGAATAATAAATTACTGGGGACAGTGGACAGAAGCTGTGAGGAGAATATTTCCATCATCTTAAATGTCTTCCTACAGACTGCTTGTCATTTGCAAGGAGAACATACAGTGGAGAAGCCAGAAAACACCTTGACCAGGTGATCAAACTTAAAATCAGAAATGAGGGGCTCCTGAGTGGCTCACTTGGTTAAACGTCAGACTTCGGTTATGATCTCATGGTTTGGGAGTTGGAGCCCCACGTCAGCCTTTGCACTGACAGCTCAGAGCCTGGAGCCTGCTTTGGATTCTGTCTCCCTCTCTCTCTGCCCCTCCCCCACTGCACTCTGGGTCTCTCTTAAAAATAAACATTAAAAAAAAAATTTTAAAAATCAGAAATGAAAAACAAATGGAAGGTGAAAACACCCATTATTTATGAAATATTCTGAACGGAAGGATCTGAATCTAAGCATGGATTGTTTCAGATTAGGCACATTTATCAAAAGAATACATAGCAAATGAAAAAAAATAAAGTTGATAAATATACTTGACCTCTCATGATATGGAGCCCCACACTGATGAATAAAGATTTTGCATCACCTTTGGTATTCGATCAACAGGTAGAGTAATTCCTTCTCCAGAACACTTCCCAATTACTTTGTGGTATTATATTTACCTCAAGTGTGTTTCCCATAACAGAACTGGTAGAATCCATACCAGAACCAAAGAAGTGTGACTTGCTTTAACGTAAGTTCAAATTAAACTCATGGCAAAGACAATTAAGACATTCAGAGGGCTTAAAAAGTGGAAAGGTTTTAAATTACCCCCAAATAATTTTAAATTGTATCAATTCTGTTGTATCTTTAACATTTCAAATTGCACATTTACTGCTGCTTACATGTAATACAATAATTTGCAACACGTAGCTACCTTTATTGAATTATATTTACTTCTATAATGTGGACTCTAGTGATAACATACTTATATGACTTACAGGCTTTCTGTGTTTGCTGTGATCTTTTCATAAAAGGTATAGGTTTTTAATTACATTGAGTATTTTTGCGTATATTTCCTTGTAAATATTTCTGGGAAAGATTTTTGTTGTTCTTTTTTGGGGGGGGAGTGATACTAAAAATGGCTGTAAAGATTCTGTGAATTTCATTCCCTCTATATAACCTTCTTTCCCAGCCTCAATATCCATAATATTTTTTTTTATCTCTGTGGCTTAGTGTATTGCTAGAATATATTTTGATTTAACTTTATTAAATTTTCCTGAAACCAGGTGATACCTATCAATCTACAGATTCAAGCCTTCCCTTTTCACAATTTTGAATGTCTTTTTGTGTCTTTTTTGCTAATTTAAAGATATCACTTATCCAGATGTTTTTATTGACTGCCTTTTTTATAACCTTTATTCTTTTATTACATTTATGTATTTTTTCTTGTTCCTTTGCATTCTGTGAAGTTTCCTCAAGATTATCTCATTTTCACCTTTCCTTTGAGTAACTTCCATACACTGTTGTTATAAGAATTTGTAATACTTCTACTTACAATGCTTATGATAATAGTATTGCTTTATTCCAATTTTCTTTCAGATATACAGAGAACAGGTAAAACCAGATTTCTAACATCACAGATCATAGTTAGTTACCTGATGTTTCTGCCACAGTTTTTTTCAGCATTTAATTTTAATCTTTCTCTTCAGATCTTATTTCATCCTGTTTTAATGCACCCAATAAAATATGATATATGGGTTCTTAAATAGTATTATTTGCTGTATCTTTTTTAAATTTTTTTTTAATGTTTGTTTGAGAGAGAGAGAGTGTGTGTGTGAGCAGGGGAGGGGCAGAGAGAGAGAGAGGGGGGGAGAGAGAGACTCCCAAGTAGGCTCCGTGCTGTCAGCACAGAGCCGAATGAGGGGCTCGAACTCATGAATCATGAGATTATGACCTGAACCAAAAATTAAGAGTTGGATGCTTAACCAACTGAGCCACCCAGGCTCTCCTCATGTATCTGTTTTTAATTTTCATCAATGATACTATGTTACAAACTACTATCTATTTTTACTTTTTTTACACAAGTCTTGTCTTTTGTTCTTTCTTTATATTTTTTAGCTATGTATCCATTTTCCTAGCAATGGTAACTTAGATTACATCCAAATATGTTCTACCACAGACAATACTATTATAAAAATCTTGTTTTAAATCAAGTAATGGAATTTCAGTTTTGAAGCATGCACATATTGGTTTACTTGAATAATACCAGATTATTTTCCATAACATATGTACCAGTACAAATTCTTACCAGACATGGATAATAGTATCAATCTCTCAACATCATCACCTATGTGTATTATCCAATATAAAAAGTTTCACAAATTGATAGCTTTAAGGCAATACTTTGTTTTAATTTGCATTCATCAACTTATTAGTAATAACACAGATAATCATCATATATAGCATTTAGTAAGTTTATCTTTCCCATCTATTCCTCTGTATCATTGTCTTTCCATTTCCATAATGTGTTTCATTTATCCACTTGTGATATGCCATCTGAAGATTCTGTCCAGTGTTTCCTTCCAGATTTGCCTTTTCCTTCTTAATTTATAAGGTTGCAAACAAAAAAATGGGGTTTAAAAGCATCATATATGTTATATATATTATATATAAAACAAATTACTTGCAATGGGTTTATTTGATATGAATTTGAAACACACTGTAGTTTGTTTTATAATATATTCACCTTTTGTCCTTAGTTACTATGAAAGCTTATTTTGGGGTTCAGAAAATGATTATCAGGCACTGCCAGCTTTTTATTTCTCACTAGTGACAACATTATCAATGACAACCACCTCAGAAAATGAAACCATCTAAAGTCCAAGAAAATCCTCAATCTCTATTACCCACTTATGGATAATCATGAATTAACTATATATATTAGGGTGCTGATATAAAAAGTTCCCCACTGGACCATTATTTTACCCAGTAGTGCAAGGTTACCTTTCAAGGTACTGTGAATTACACACTACAGGGAGTTTCTATAAAGAACAAGATTAACTTAGGAATAACAAGGTTTTAAATCTTTGTTGGAACCCTGAAATCCTGGGAGCACACTAAGAATATAGTTTCATAGCCACTGGCGTACAAATACATAAATCATGAAGGTTTATGTAAACAGAATAATACACACAGAATAGAGAGATTTTCTATGTCCAAGGTAAGTAACTTTGTGTGCTTGGACTATATCTTAAAACTTATAACCTAAAATATTAGTGTACAAAAGCACTTTGAAATAATAAACTTTCAGTTTTAAATTTATAAGTGAAAAATTATTAATGATAAAAAACACTCCACTATATACTCTGTTGATATTCTTCTTCCTGTCATTTCCCCCAGCCCTTTCAGGAGCTTTAGAACAACTACCACCCTTAGTTGAGCGAGGGTATTCTGAGATGTGATTATTCTTTAAAGTTGAATCTCTTGGAAATCCTGAGGAAGTTAATACTGTATGTAAATATTTTATTAAGACATGTGACATTTAAATTCTAATCTTTGCTCTTCTTTGTTTAGCAACTCATTCCTTTGGCTCCAGAAATACTTATTATCTACATATACCTCTGGAATCTAGGTGATTTAATAATCTCCTTTCCTTTCCATTTGTCATTTATTTATACTTTCAGACATTCTTACTTTCTTGCTTCTTTTAGACTAGTCTCAAATCATTTGTGATACACCTTGACACTTTGTCCTCTTGCTGTGTTTCACACAGGCTACATACATTTTGATACAGTTATAATTTAGATTTGTTTCGTGCTGAGACCATTCAGCAAATTTAGTTCAATTCTATTTGCATCTACTGAGCGTCTATTACATGATAAAAACTGAGTTAATTTTGAAGTCACAAAGTTGACTAAGGCAGTTGCTACTGTTTAGTATATTACTAAATTAGATAACTAAATATTAATTGTGGATAAAGATAAATGCCAAGCTTAGGGGAAAATATTGTACTTTGTTGAACATGAATTGCTTGGACATATTTACATGTTGTCATAAATCTAACGAGTCCCTCTACTTTTAGTCAGAAACATGGAGGAGATAATCCAAATTTAGGCTGAACCCTATTAAAAAAATCAACTGGTTTACTTGATCCTAATATAATTTACCAACTGCCAACATGATGTCAAATTGAAAACTTGATAAAAAAAAGTAAGTTTCTATCTTAAGGCTTCTGGGAAATGCATTCCATTATATTGAACCTAAAATATTTGTGTAATTGAAAAATTCAATATATTCATATTTAATACATATTTTAATAACATTATGATAATATGAATAGGAAACTAATTTCCAAGAAAATATAAAATTATCCAAAGTGAAAGAAATTACATTGTACAGTAAAAAAAAAAAAAAAATGTAATATTTGTTTTTCAAAAACAGATGGCGTGAGTAACAGAATGTCACGAAAATGAAAGCAGTGCCTCAGGCACAGACAATGTAATATATCAATACAATATATTGTTATAGGTAATGGAATCTAGAGACAGGAATCATGATACACAATATCAATGAAGACAGGATTAGTGATAGTAACTCCTTAAATGAAACCTACACTCTTAAATTTACATTCAATATGATTTCATTTTTAGTTTTTTTGTTTTGTTATAAATAAGTAGAAAAGAAACACAGTCAGTTATAATCTGACATCCCAGACACCTGCAGTACAGACATGAAATGGTTCTTTGTTTTGGTTTTGCTTTTAGTTGTAAAATATTTCACAAATTAAGGGAATGCTTATGCAATTACATCATTTTAATTATATATGAACATATATACACACATACATATTTGAAAATCTTTGTGAGGAGCAAAACGTTAACTTAGTTGTTACTGATGCTAGCTATTACTCTCTTGAAAATGTTGAAAATCTACAGCAAATATGGTGAATTTAGCTCTGCACTAGAGCATATGATTTAATACTTCTTAGAAAACATATGCCTCCCCCCACCTCACACACACAGGTGCATGTGCGCGCGCGCGCGTGCACACACAAACTGAATTAACAGAGGGTACCTGTTTGCATGTGTACTAAACTGGAGGGTAACAATGAATGCAGTTAAAAGTGAAGAATATTTATCTCCCATCACATAATAGCAATTTTTAACTAATTATATAATACTATCAGTCACAGCATCAAAGTCATATTGTTTGTGTTATGTCAGAGAAAGAAGGAAATTATTTTCTTTTTTTCATCTGTTCTGTCAACAAATGTTACACTCCTTAGAGAGTGTTAATGGGCTAAAGAATGAGTCCACCAAGTGGAGTATAGTTGAGGGGAAAACTCCTATCAAAGCAGAAAAAATAACTACAGCAAAACAAGAGATGTAGGAATCCTAAAGGTGTATTTGATTATCATAATAGGATGATTGGAAGCTGTGTTTCCAGATGTAGACTTAGCAGCATTTACATGGCAGCAAAGCCTATGACCAGATCAATCATAAAACTACACAACACAACAGAGATTTCTGTCCTCGACAATACATGTCAAGAGATTGTTATCTGGTTGAATCACATACTGTTGTAAAATAATTCATAGGTGATACAATATATGATTAAAGTCAAGCTACAAAATATCTATGAGAGCAAATACTCCATGAAAATAGTCACATCATTCTTATTAGCATCAAAGGAACAACTTGCCTAACTTATATACTAACTTTCTGATTTAATCCAGTCACTGAAATTCCCTACAGTCATTCTAATCTAAGAAGGTTGTAGTTCCTTCATGTTATGAGGAATTAAAATGTCCAGAAAGAGGTAAGAGACATTGCATAAAATGCCCAGTTCTCTGGAGATGTAGTCTTAAGTAACATCTGGGAATAAATGCAGTGGCTAGATAATTCACATGTGTCACATTAATGAAGTTTTCATAATCATGCAATCTGCTTGTTGAAAATTATTCTGTAACTTATCATTCCTGTAGTATTTACTAATTAGATCATAGGATATTTACATTATGTTAAAACTTTACAGTATGGGGGTTCCTGGGTGGCTCAGTCGGTTAAGTGTCAGACTTTGGCTAAGGTCATGATCTCACGGTTTGTGCGTTAGAGCCCTGCATTGGGCTCTGTGCTGACAGCTCAGAGCCTGAAGCCTGCTTTGGATTCAGGGTCTTCCTCTCTCTCTGCTCCCCACCCCATACTATGTCTCTGTCTCTCAAAAATAAACTTAAAATTAAACTTTATAGCATGAAAGGGAAACTTATCAGGAAACCAAATCCCAGTATGGATTCACTTGCAAATGAGTATGATGATGATGATTTCTTAGTTATCAGTATGTTATTTATCAGGTGATTGTCTCTCCTTTTCTCTCTGGTCCTATTGTCACATTAGCAACCCAGTTTATAGAATACATATATAGTCAACCATGTAAACCAAAGGAAATTTGAAATGTACACCATGCACAGTTCAGTTGCAGGAACAATTCCTAAGTCTTTCAATATACTTGAAATTGACATAGTCTGCTCATACACCCGTAACAGGCCACTCCGAGTCTAAAAATTTACTCAGACTTGTTGGACAAAGGCATCTTACATTTTCACAGGTAGTATGCCACTGCACTTTCCAGGCCAAATATTATTTACTTACCAGGGAAATTTTAAATAATTGAAAATTTTATCTATGTTTACATTGCAGAAAAGAAAAAGGGTACAATTAACAGCCCATCAAGTTACAATTTCTGGAAGTGATGAAGTAGATTGAAATAGATTAAAGGAAACATTGATCAGCATCAAGTAACACTGAAAATTATTTTGAAGTATTTTGAAAAAAGTTTGCAACAATATAAAGTCATGATACTATGTGTGTCCATTTGGCTAAACAGTTCCATGTTTGTTTTATATATTTAGGTTTCTTTAGAAACTGAAAATCACTCAAACATTACCTTATTTTTATCCATAAAAATGCAGTGGTAAAATATTTCCAATTTTTAAATTATTTATTAAAGACTGCACAAATAATAATTGAGAACTTAAATTCAAACCCCAGCTTTTGGGATCTTTTGAGTTCATGATACTTGCTCCTAAATAGCACTATCTGTATAAATATTTCATAATAATAACATACACAATATACATATTATATAAAATACGTATTACATAAAATTATATAATTGTCTCAATGTTTAAGATTGCTAGTTTTGCCTCAACTTTTCTCCCCTTCTTTTCCAGAGAAAGACTACTGAACAGAGTACCATGCACTATTTCCATCCCAGGGAAGAACTATAAACACTTCCATCTATTGCAACTTGGTATCTGCCAAAGAAAACAGAACATAGTCAATAACTGGGTGTAGCAATGCTTTATTAAACATAGAAAACAGACAAGAAGATCAGTTTCAAAGGTGGGTGTTGGTTACCCAGGGACAGGACATCTCTCATAGAGATTTTTTTCTTTTTTTCAAAATGTTTATTTTGAGAGAGAGAGAGAGAGAGGGAGGCAGAGAGAGAGGCAGAGAGAGGGAGAAAGAAAATCCAAAGCAGGCTCTGTGCTGTCTGTGCAGAGTCAGACATGGGGTTTGATCTCACAAAGTGTGAGATCATGACCTGAGTTGAAATAAAGAGATGCTTAACTGACTGAACCCCCCAGGCACCCCCTTTGTGAATTTCCTTATGCATATCCCTTTCATACCACAGTGGAAGGAACACTGTCCTCTCCCTAAGGAAGACAGATGTAACAGTGGGGTTGACCAGGTATCATGTAACATACGTGCTTTAAGAAAAGACAAAAGAATACTCAATGAACATGAAACAAGAAAGATACCCACACAAGGTGGTCATTCCAGCACAGGCTGTTTAGGCTCTTTATCTCAGAAGTGTTCCAGGCCCAAGGCCCATTCTAATGCGTCTGAGTAAAGGTAAAAAGACTGTGCACATGAGACAGTCTATTTGGATTAAAAAAAAAAAAAAGGTACAATTGGAAATGTGAAGTTAGACAGGAAACCCTGTGAAAAACGTTCTCTTAAATAAGCTTTTAGTAATATGAAAATATACATTCTCTAAGAAAAGATAAAATTTTCACTGCTGTGATGTTACAATTCCAGGGGCAGAAGGAAGTCATTTTTATTGTTTGTAACAATAATTGGAATATCAAACATTTCTAGCTATTGTCTGTCAAATCTGTATTCATTTTCTTCTTAATGTCTGTTTCCAAAATAGTACTGTGAGGTATCTCTTTTTGAATGCAAAATAATGTCGTAGTCTGAAGGTGAATATAAGGTCAACATTTTTTTTTAAGTTTATATATTTTAAGAGAAAGAGACAGAGAGACCAAAGGAGAGAGTCAGAGAGAGAATAGCAAGCAAGCTCCATGGTGTAAGCACACAGCCCAGTGGATACAGGGCTGGAACTCATGGACCGTAAGATCGTCACCTGAGCCAAAACCAAGAGTCGGACGCTTAACCAACTAAGCCACCCAGGTGCCCCTCTTGGGGACTGATTTATAGAAACACCCCAAGTTCTTTTATTTTTTAGTTTACCTCTTCTAGTTCCCATTAGCCCAATCCCCACCACTGTCCCACTTCTCTCTCTTATTCTGTACCTTTCTATAAAATTCAGAAGTGAATTTGTAATCTGAATTTGTAAACCACGCTGGTGAGAGCTTACATGCTGCATGGATAAGTTCAGATTTGCCTGATCCTTTTTTTAAAGCTACTACTTATTTAGAACAATTTCATCACGTGGAGTACCGGGTGTTTATAGTAATTATTTCTAATTCTCCCAAAACTTTTGTAAGAAGTATGTGAGGGAGCATGCGTGGAAAGCACGTGGCTTGCTTGGTTTTAGGCAGCTAAGACACAACCAATACTTGTTTCACCTCTGACTTATAGGACTCAAAATCATATGCTATTTTCAAAAGATTGATAGGATCTGGAAAAATAAGAGGAGTTAAAATGCACATCTCGTAGTTTAAAAGCTGTCATTGTGAAGTTGATAGTAGGAAAATTAAAATACTAGAAGAGGGGTCCACAGACTACAGAGTCATCTGTGAACAGAAATCAGGGAGTTGTGAATTGAAGTGGAAAGTATAAGTATAGCTTCATTTTTATTAAACTAAAAGAGAAATATATTATTTCTTTCAATCATAAATGTAAGAAATAAATGAAAGTAGCATATTTGTCAGTAAGAGAACTCAAAAAAATTTTGCTTCATCAACTGAGCCACCCAGGTTCCCCTGAAGTCAACATTTTTAAAAAACACAGCTAAAGTTAAAGGTAAAAGAGATCATAGTGCAAAACAATTATACCATCATCTTTTACAACAAAATAAAAAATTGCACTGGTTTTCAAGTTTTTTTTTTATTCTACTTACACATTATTTTTAAAAAGTTTACACAGTACAGAATGATTTCAATGAAAATAAGACTTCAAACATTTGGGATGATAGGAGGTTATTACACCATGTTTCATCAAGGAAATATTTCATTTTTTTTTAATTTAATACCTGCCCATCTATGACTCATTATATTTTTCCAGTTTTATTAAGCTATAATGATACAGAGCAGTGTATATAACATAAGGTATACAACATAATGATCTGAATTGCATATATTATGAAACGATTACCACAATAAGCTTAGTTAACATCCATCATCTCATATAGATACAAAAAAATTACCTTGTTGTGTGAACTCTTAGAATTTACTTTCTAAACTGTCATATAGGTATACACGTATATATATGCATATACACACACCCATATCATACAGCATTGTTAACTATAGTCATTTTGTTAGACATTACAACTCTGGAAGGTATAACTGGAAGTTTATAACTTTTGGTCACCTTTCTCTATTTCCCCTATTCCCACCCCACCCCTTGCCTCTGGTAATCAGGAATCTGGTCTCTTTTTCTATGAGTTTTTTTTTTTTTTAATTATTATTTTTTTGAGATTCCACATATTAAGTGAGATCATACACTATTTGCCTTCCACTGACTTAGCACAATGCCTTCAAGTCTACCCATGTTGTGTCTCAAGATATAATTTCTTCTTGTTTTATATCCTGATACTATTTCATTGCACATATCTACATATACCACATCATTTTCCATTCATCTGACAGTTGTTTCCATGTCTTAGTTTTTCTAAATAATGCTGCTATGAACATAGGGGTGCAGGTATTTCTTCAACATAGTGATTTCGTTTTCTTCAGGTAAATTACTAGAAGTGGAATTGTTGAATCATATGGTAGTTCTATTGTATTTTCTGATAAGCATCCATTCTGTTTTCCATAGTGGCTATGCCAATTTACAGTCCCACCTCCAATGCACAGGGTTCCCTTTTCTCCACATCCAGCATTTGTTACCTCTTGTCTTTCTGATGAGAGCTATTCTAACAGGCATGAGATGATACCTCACTGTGGTTTTGATTTGCATAATAATGTCAAGCATTTTTCCACATATTTGTGGGCCATACATGTATCTTATTTGGAAAAATGTCTACTCAGGTCCTTTGCCCATTTTTAAGTTGCATTATGTATTTGTTTTGCTATTGAGATGTAGGAGTTCTTTATATATTTTGGATATTAACCCCTTAACAGATAGATGGTTTGCAAATAGTCCTTACTACCCCACAGGTTGTCTTTTCATTTTGGTGATCATTTCTTTGGCTATGCAGAAAGTTTTTGGTTTGATGTAGTCTCACTTATTATTTATTTTATTGCTTTTGTTTTAGGTGTTATCTCCAAAAAAAGATCATTGTCAAGGAGCTTTTTTTCTATGTTTGCTTATAGGAGTTTTATTTATGGTTTCTGATGTTACATATAAGTCTTTAATACATTTCTAGTTAATTTCTATAAGTGGTATAAGATAGGGGTCTAGTTTCATTCTCTTAGCTATGCATATACAATACTCTCAGCACCATTTATTGAACAAATTGTCTTTTCTCCATCAAGTATTCTTGGATCCAATGTTAACTACTAGTTGACTGTGTATGCATGGGTTGTGTATGCACTAGTTGACTGTGTATGACTGTAGTTCTGGGCTCTCTATTCTGTTCCATTATTCTATGTCTGTTTTTATGTCAGTAAGATACTATTTCAACTACCATAACTTCATAATATAGCTTGAAATCAGGAAGTTTGACAGTCATCAAGATTTTTTAACATAGAAGTAAATTTACCATGATCTTTCTAAATGATCTTCAACTCTTAATTTATTCTTTATTCTCTTTTAAAAATGTAAATACTCACTTTAAATAATATTGGGAATTATGTATCAATGCTCAAAAAGTGAGAAGGCATAAAGTTTGGATTAACTATGCCAAGTATACAACTAAAGAGAAATGACATAAGAATAAAAAGCATTGGAGAGATTGAAGAAGAGGATTTCATAAAACTCACATATTAAAACAGAAATCTTTGTCATCAAAATTTTACAAGCCCTTGAATACCAGCTTCTTAATATTAAGAATCCTAACGTCTTACTCTTTAGAAAAATATGGCTCATGCATATAGATGCATTCTGCCTTTAGAAAGTTCATATTTGACTCTATATAGAGTTAACTCAACCTCTAAAATATACATTTCCTGTTATCATCTCCCATAACAAAACTATAAGGCTAGATTCCTTCCCATTTCTTTTTCAAATGTGGTCCATAATAGGCTTCAGTGATGAAATAAAATCATTATTATTAACGAGAAATCAGTAAGATATTGACACCTACAACATGAGTTTATCACACATACATTTATGTAAAACTGTTCCATTCCCATACTTTGTCAACTATTTCCTAGTATTTACTCACATAATCTGGATTTTGAATCCAAACTACCAAACATTATCTAAAATGTGCTACTAAAAGTACACTTGGATTCCCATAAATGTCACGCATTCAACAAACAATATCTTAGCAGCCTAAATGCTTCAGCAACTTCAACAACTAAAAACTGCCATCTAATTCCTCCTGTATACAGCATTCTCATTATCAGAAATAAATAGGAAACCGCATCTTTAGATACTCAGTTTGCTAAGGAAGACTTACCCTATTAGTCATGGTAACTACTAAGTAGTTCCATAGGCTGCTGTTTTGTTTTTTTTCCCCACAATTGTTCAAGGCCTTAGATGCTACACATCACTCATTAAGTAACACTTACCTGTGTTTTAACCCAAATATTTACTTAGCAAAGCAATTTCCACATATACATCCAGACCAGACAATCCCAAAGTGAAGCAAAACCTTCACCTATAAAACCCATGATAAATGATACAATTTTTTTTCTAAATTAGAGAAAAAATACAGGATCTAATGTAGTATAAAACAATCCGTGTAGCTCTTTAACTATAAAAAGTAGGATACTATAAGGATTACCAAATCATCATAATTAACATAATGCCACAGTAGTCCATTTGCTTATACACATTAAGAAAACCATAAAACCATATTGTTAAGAAAGAAGACTCAGTGTAAAGGAAGTTAATGGTAGGCCATGGCCAGTAATCAGTTCTTTTGGATTTTATTTCCCCCACATTTTAATTTCTTTTCAGCAAACGACTTTAGTTACAAACCTTGAACACTTCAATATAAGAGAGAACGAAGTCACTGGACTTCTTTTAGCCTCAACATTTCCTCCTAGAAGAGTCTTTCATTCACTTTCTACTCACAGCGCACAGTGATCCAAGATTAAACTCCTTTTCTTTTCAACACCAACTGTTTTTCAGTCAAAACTCTAAATCTCATTTCTGTCATTTTAAATTAAATTATTTATAGGAAACTTTATTTAGGTAGAACTACATTATCCTACACACACAAAAAACGGTTACCACATCCTGCTACTTTCTATTTTAAAAAGTATCCAATTACCATTATGTCACAAATTCCTTCCAAAAGGATATTTTACTTTTCTTTCTTGTTTCTAACAAACTTGAGAAAACTATTTTCTTTGATATATATATATATATATATATATATATATATATATATATATATATATATATATTACATATATATATAATATTTGACCCTTTATAACACTGTTTTCACCTACCCTGTTGTACGGAGACATCTTTAACTGCTATGCTTTGCTCTTCAAGTTTGCCTTTGTTGTTGACATAATCACACCCTCCTGTCCCACTGGCCACTGCTCCATCATCTTGTTCTTCTGTCATCTCCTGTTGAACCTGAATATCCCTTAGAGAGAGAGAAACAAAATAAAACAGGTTTAGGCAACACCTTTTCATGTGGTCAAATACAATAGAACTTGTACCCTACTTTGATAAAAACGTGTATAAATTCAGGTAACAAGGAAGACACAAAAATATTAACATGGAGATGTAATTATGTATACTGAAATAAGACACTTTTCTAATCAGTAAAACTGTGATTAAGAATCCTGTATATCTAAGAAAATTTAGACACACTGTTTTTCTTTCTTGACTCTAATTTTTTAATTGGAAATGTACCTCATATGCATTAATTGAGTTTAACTGCATTAAGTCAAAATCCTATAAAAATCTAGTCATGGAGTTTTTAAGTCACCTAATAATATATATTTAATATATACAAATATTAAATATATGGAAGGAGAAATTACTCTTCATTTTTAGATATAACTAGAAAATTTACTATAAGCAGTTAATAATAAATATTTATATGTAGTCACTCTCTCTAAAATAAAGGGTTATGAATCAGAGAGTAAATATATATATATTAAAAACATTAATTATAATAAATGCTACACATCATTATGAATGAAACCAAATGACTCAGAGTCTTATACTGCAGTGAGAATCCATTTGAGTGTTAGTTCTCAATATGCAGGAGCCATTTGAGTTATTAAATGTGCCCGTTAACTCATAAATACTACACATTACGGGTTGGATTGTGTTTCATATATTGAAAGTCCTATTCCTCAGTATCTCAGAATGTGACATTATTTGAAAATAGGATTGTTGCAGATATCATTACTTAAGATGAGGTCATACTGGAGTAGGATAGGCCCCTAATCCAATAAGACCTGTGTCCTTATTAAAAGGGGATATTTGGACACTGACAGGCATACAGGAAGAAGTCTGTATAAAGATGAAGGCAGATTTCAAGGTGATGCAGCAGAAGCCAAGGCAATGCCAAAGATTGACAGTAAACTACCAGAAGCTGAGAGAGATACCTGGAACTGATGTTCCTTCCCAGCCTTCAGAAGGAACCAGCCCTACTGACATGTTTATCTCAGCCTTCTAGCCACCGCAACTGTGAGACAATGACTTTCTTTAAGCTGACCAAAAGGGCCTTAACATTCCCCTCAGCTTGACTAAACTTTAGGCAAGTTTCTTCTTGAGTTTTTGTGCCGAGCTTCCTTATCTTAGCACATTTACTTTAGAAAAACTTGCAATTATATATATTTTCTCTCTATTCCTTGGAGATGGAAATCTTCTCCCCTCCTCCTTCCAGTTTTACAAGCCAGGACAATCTTTCTCAAGGACCCAGGAGACATTCTTTTGAAATGTAAACATCAAGAACAATAGGTCCCATTATCCCCAGGCTCTGTAGGGGAGAAGGAGCCAGACTTCTTTAAGCAGCAAATGGCAAACAGGGATGACCTAATGGCACTGACCAATCTATCCTCCATTGTCTTGTACTTGGCTACCTCACCCTAGTGCTGAAAAACTCTCCTGCCTTTTGTCTGAACAAAGGTGAGTTTAATCTCTCATCCTTACTGCATTAGTCTTGAATGAAGTCTTACTTGACTATTTAATTCTGTCCAATTCTATTTTTCATTGGCAAAGCCACCCAATTTGTGGTATTTTGTTACGTTAACCCCAATAAACTACTATAAGTAGTATCTATTGAATTTCTGGTAAATTAACAAGGCATAGAGCTTCAAATACTACATTTAGAAAGAGTGGACTTGGAGCAGGAGTTCTCTGTCTAGAATTTTATAGTTAGAATTACACTTAGCTACCATTTATACACACTTAAGAAATAGCATTAGCAGCTGAAAATAGTATAAAAAGACCATCAAACACAATGTTATATGGAAACATAAGTCAGGTAAGATAGTATTTAGGGCAGAGTTTAGCATCTATTTATAATCTCAATAAATCTCAATATATATACATACACATATACATTTCATTCATTACTACTAAATATACATATTTTAAGTTTTGTATATAGGTGGGTATAATTAATATTATATAAATGTAAAAGTACTGAATGATAATCTGATTTTTTTTTTCATTTTCATTTTCTTTATGGGTAGATATTAAAGTACCCTTAAGATCTCATTGGCTTATAACTCTTCAGTCAATCCTTATCACAGACCAAGTCAATAAAATCAGCAAGTACAATGAAATCTTCCTTAGATACTATAAGCATTAGATCTCACAGCTCCCCACTATGTTCTTGCAATGTGCAAGTATCTGCCCTGAGTTTCAGTCATACTTTTCAGGTCACCCTTCTTTTACTCATGCTATCCCCTTTTCAGGAAAGTCACTGGCCACTTTCCTTCACCTACAATGCTCTCATTTCTCCAAGTCACCTCAGAGTTCCATCTCTTCTACCAAGTCCCACCCCAGAATGTACAAGATGGGACAACTGCCCTACTGCTGAGCTGTGGGGGTACTTCTGGGCCTTCCTTCCCCCCCCCCTTTCCATCTTACATTCAAAAGATCAGATTATATGCCTCAGTCCCCTCAAATAACTGAAAAAACACTTGAGAGCATAGTCTAAGGCTGGTATGTAATAAATGCTGAATAAATGTCTGTGTAAACAAATACCTATCAATTCTGGTTTTTCCTAGGTAACATATAGGTAAGTGATTATTTTTTTCACTTATGATAACATCAGTTGTCACTCTTATATCCAGATTAATAAAACAGGATTTTAATGCATACCATTAGAGACTTATAATTTCAACATCAGCAACCAAACCTGTGTTCCCAGAAGAAATAGCTTTTCTTCCCCTACGACTTTCTACCTCTGTGACAGCCCTCAAAACATTCAGTTTATTTTCCAAAAGTTCTTCTTCCCCATTCCTCCCAGGAATGCTGAAACTTTCCAACTGGTTTCATTTGCCATGTGTGTGTTTAAACAGTGAAAATAAATCATTCTGTAAGGAGGGGAATGAGAGAACATATAGTGTGTGTGTGTATATATATATGTATATAAAATACTGTATATTATACAATTTAATCTTAGATATTTGATATCTAACCCATAGTCTGATCTATTGATACCAGTTGTCAAACTCTGCTTATCCTTCTTACCCTTCATTTCATGCAAGAGACCACATTGTAATTCACTAATTAGCATCATGCACTAATTAAATTACAAGGGGTAAGATTTTCTTCTTGGGTAATGATTCCAAGTAAATCAATGTTCCCAAATATATCCTCTGGCTTCCTAACCAAGCCACCACTCCCTTACACTGGACAACTGGAACTGCTTCTTAATGCTTGTCTGGGCCTTCTCATTTCCACTCCTATAATCCATTCTCTACACAGCAGTCAGCGTGAAATTTTACCACAGAAATCAGATTATGTTATTTTCTTTCTTAAAAACCCTCCAGCGGTATTCTATTGCTTTGAAATAAAATCCAAACTTCTTCCTACAACTTGAAGGCGATACAGATGGGGCCACTGCCTATTTCTCCCACTTCACCTCCTACTTCTGCCCTCCACATACCAACCTGTAGCCTGTGGGCCTCCTTCTGATACTCACGTACACCAAAGTTTTTATGCAGGTGTCTTTGCATCTGTTACTGTTTCCTCCCTCTAGAAAAATCTGATTGGGAATTTTCCCGTCTCCTTCTCATTATTTCTAATCAGGCTGGTTTATCCCTAGTCTATAGGATATCTGTGGTCACTTTTTATTCCCTTGGCTGTGTTCACAGTGTTTCTTTACCCAATGTTACGGCATTAGCTTATTGGTACCATCATTTACTTCTCTCCCCACCTGTAGAATGTAAGTTGCACAATGTCAGGGAATTCACCTGTCAACTTTATACCTATGACATCACAAGGCACATGGTAGCTGCTCAAGAAATATTTGTTGAGTAAATGAAAAAAATACTGGGCATTTAAACATCTTTAAAATAAATCACGGGCGCCTAGGTGGCTCAGTCGGTTGAGTGTCCGACTTTGGCTCAGGTCACAATCTCATGGTCCGTGAGTTCAAACCCCACATCGGGCTCTGTGCTGACAGCTCAGAGCCTAGAGCCTGGAGCCTGTTTCAGATTCTGTGTCTCCCTCTTTCTCCTCCCCCGCTCATGCTCTCTCTCTTCTCAAAAATAAATAAATGTTAAAAAATAAAATAAAATAAAATAAATAAATAAATAAAATAAAATAAAATAAAATAAAATAAAATAAATCACAATTCTCTTTCAGGACCATTGGACATTCGTGTTTGTATCCTTGCCAATGACTGGTATATAGTAAGCCCTTAGCAACTAGCTAACACTTACCAGGTTGTAACTATATGAGGCAGTGTTTTAAGTATTTTACATGGATTGTAATACTTAACACTCAAAATATGCCAAAGAACTAGATACTATGTAATTATCTTCTTTTTACCAAGGAGGAATTTAGGTACAAAGAGGTTAAGTAACTTGGCCAAAATTACACACCATGTCAGTGGCCACACAAGGATACATAAATAAGTGCCTTTATTAGTATACTCCATTACAATGGGAATCTTTTTCTTCCACTATTCACAGACCACAGTTGATTCACGTAATAAAGCAGAAAGTATGTAACTGTGAAATAACAAGCCAATACTACTGTAACTTGAAAAATCTTTGCTAATCAAGGTCCAGGATGAGTAGATGTCTATTCTTAATAATGAATATTTGTTCTCATTTAACTTTCCATATGAATAATTGTACATCTTACATTTCTATATATATTCGTGGTTTATTTTCAAGTACATCTTTTGATCTTAGAGATCACAACTGAAGTCACTATGCATAAAATAATGAGATGTATATATAGGAATATAAACATTCACTTACTGCTTTGTGTGTGCACATGGATAAAACTGGGAAAGAAAAGGAGGTGATAATAATGATATAAAGGAAAGATACAGATGAATAAAAAATGCAGATGATTATATATTTCCAGCAGATGATGCTAAATGGCAATAGTTGCTACATTTTGTGGGAAAGAGCACAGTTGGCTCAGTGATCCCAGTATTCAAGAATAAATGCATGGTAACCGGCACAGTATGAAGGAATGCTTAGGGTTTTGACAGGCAGAAATGAATAGGAACCAGTTTTGGTTTTGCCATTATAATACCTCTGCTAGGACAGGGAATTGACACAGGGAAGGGCTAGATTCCCAAGAAGCTAAGGCACCAATGGATGATCTAATTAACCTGAGAAGGAAGTCACCCTGGAAAGCGAACTTGTAAATATAAGTTCTGTTCTCTACATCAATACATGGCACATGACAATGGTGTCTTGTGTGCATGTTGAAATCAATAAAAGGCTCTGAAGAAAAGGAGAAAGAGCACAGAGATGTTATCTCCAGAAAACAAAAACAAATGGATTAAATCTCTCTCCATTCCCTTCTTTAGAATGAGGAGGAAGTTAAGAAGAACTATGGTGTATATGCAAATACACAAGGCCTTGATAACTTGCATTTGATAAACTGTGTTGACTATGAACTGATTAGATCCCAATGCATTGTCCCCAGGACACTGGCCATTGTGGGAAATGATATCTTTCCTGGAGAAGAGACAAAAGAGCATATTTAGTAGGGCTCTCACAACTACAAATCTATGAGCATTCAATCATGAAAAGCACTTAATTCCACATTTCACATATGGAGAAGGTGAATATATTTGGGGGACATTAAAATATTTTTGTGACAATGGTTGGTTCTACATTTCACATAATTCCAGAGGTGGTGTTGAAGAATCAAATATGTTTCTGTGATATTTTACAAATTTTTTTTTTTTAGTTGCAGGTACTACAGACGTAGACTTAGGTTTTCACTACTCAAATTCTTTTTCAGGAAAGTGCCTGCTGTTTGAGGCTCAGCCTGGCTCCGGGCAGGCTGTGCTACTTATGATTAGGGGCTGTGGTGTCTGCAGGAGCATGTCCCTTTTGCTCTTTATCAGTTCAGAAGCCATAAAGCCACTTTCCACTTCAACTGTAACTTGGAAGAGGTCACATTTATATTTCTCAGTTTAGGTGGAAGAGGGATTCCGCCTTCCTAAGTATTTCTCATTTTCAATCATGGTCTGATAACCCCTCAGCTAAACACAGCTGGCAAAAATCCACAGAGCTGAAAAACACTTGATTATGTTGAGAGAGAATGAAGAGAAGGTGTTCTCTAGAGCAGCCAGCATGTTCCAGTTTTCATCTTTCCTTCTGGAAAAATAAATCCCAGTTGCTGTGAAGGAGACTACAGAAATAGTAACGGTGACTCAAGTTTGTATAACTTGGTTCACACTCTCCCATAGCAGATTTCCTCAAACTGCCAACAGATCTACTCCTGGACCAGAGCTACTTAGTTTTTGCTATTATGCAGATCCCTGAATCAGATCACCCTTCTTTGAATTACATTATCTATAGAGGAGAGTGTGGACATCTGTATTGTTTAATACCATCCACAACTTAGGTTTACACAAATTATTGAAAAAAAGATTGTTCCAAAACTTCTCATCTGAAAGTACAAATTCCGGGGCACCTGCGTGGCTCAGTCGGTTAAGCATCTGACTTCAGCTCAAGTCATGATCTCATGGTTCACAAGGTCAAGCCCCGTATGGGCTCTGTGCTGACAGCTCAGAGCCTGTATCCTGCTTCAGATTCTGTGTCTCCTTCTCTCTCTGCCCCTTCCCACTTGTACTCTGTCTCTCTCTCCAAAACAATAAAAACATTAAAAACATTTTTTTAGGGGCGCCTGGGTGGCGCAGTCGGTTAAGCGTCCGACTTCAGCCAGGTCACGATCTCGCGGTCCGTGAGTTTGAGCCCCGCGTCAGGCTCTGGGCTGATGGCTCAGAGCCTGGAGCCTGTTTCCGATTCTGTGTCTCCCTCTCTCTCTGCCCCTCCCCCGTTCATGCTCTGTCTCTCTCTGTCCCAAAAATAAATAAAAACGTTGAAAAAAAAAATTTAAAAGAAAACAATTTTTTAGAAGTACAAATTCCTTGGGTCAAAGAGTAAAATAAATTGAAAACTAACCCCAGCACTTTTTTTTTTTTTAATTATCAGTTTCCTCTTCATTTTATGTAACAAAAACATAAATAACATTCATGATATGCTAGCCACAGTTTCAGGTACTTTACAAATGTCAAATGTCATGGAAGTTCCATTATTTCACTACAGTTGAAGCAGTTCACTATTTCAAATATATATATATATTAAATATATAGTTCACTATGTAGTTTTCACTATACAGATACAGTACATGCACATGCACACACACACAAATCAAGCAACCTGCCTAAAGAGGAATCAGTATAACCAGTATATACATACCCAAGCAATGTAGCTTTTCAGCCCCTCCATGTTTTCCCCTCCACTACACTATTTTATTACTTGAAACTCTACATACTGAATGTATAGGGTTTGGTCCAACTTACTGGATATGGAACTTTGGGAGACCTTTCTTTACTATATTATTCCTTTTTGGAAGCAGACATGTTTTTTTTTTTTTTTTTTTTCTTTATCCAGAGTTGGCATTTCTTGGATACGAAATGTAAATGCCTTTCCTTGGTGCAGCCTTTCTCAATCCCTATCTTCATCTCCAGTGATTTAGAAACCTCCCTGCTTTGTGAAAAATAAATAGAACACATATTTCACAGAGTAATAATCATCATATTTTAAGTAGGGTTGGTATTTGAGGAAATTCTCTAAGAACCATAAAGTGAAATATCAATATTAGATAAAGTACAGAAGGATAAAACCTAAAGTTTACTGAGATTAGTATGTGTCAGATATTACTCTCAGTTGCATTTTTTATATATTTGCATATTGTGTCCTATTAACAATACTGAGTTAGGTATCTATATCATTTACTTTTTTTCATATAGCTGAGGAAAATGAGGCACAATGAGGCTAAGAATAATAGATCCTAAGAACCAGAATTTGAATGCGGAGATTTTGACCTTAGGGGGCAAAAATTCTCAACAAAATACTAGCAAATCAAATCCAACAGTACATTAAAAGAATCATAACCACAATCAATTGGGATTTATTCTTGGGTTGCAAGGGGGCTCAATATTCACAAATCGAACAATGTGATACATCACATCAATAAAAGAAAGCATAATAACCATATGATCCTCTTAATAGATGCAGAAAAAAACATTTGACAAAATACAGCATCCATTCTTGTTAAAAACCCTCAACAAAGTAGGGATAGAGGGAACTACCTCAACATCATAAAGGTCATGGATGAAAGGCCATCATCTTCAATGGGGGGAAATTGAGAGTTTTTCCTCTATTGTCTGGAAAAAGGTAGGGATGTCCACTCATATAGTACTGGAAATCCCAGACTCAGCAATCAGACAATAAAAACATAAAAGTCATCCAAAATGGCAAGGAAGAAGTCAAACTTTCACTATTAGCAGACATTATACTCTATATAGAAACCCAAAAGATTACACCAAAAAATTAAAAAAAATTTTTTTTTTACATTTATTTTTTAAGACACAGAGAGAGACAGAACGCAAGTTGGGGAGGGGCAGAGAGAGAAAGAGACACAGAATCCGAAGCAGGCTCCAGGCTCCCAGCTGTCAGCACAGAGCCCAACGCAAGGCCGAACTCACAAACCGTAAGATCATGATCTGAGCCAAGGTCAGACACTTCACCAACAGAGCCACCCAGGCACCCCAGAAAAACTTTTAGAACTGAAACACACTTACTTCTCTTTAGTAATAAAACTTTGCAAGATTGTTCCTAAGGTGTGTGTTTCTTGCATATATACATGTGATTATATGTGAGTATGTACCTGTTTATGTGTACATGAGTACTTGGTATATTTAAAACTATTCTAGATAGTTTATTTTTATTTTGATTGGATTCTATTTTAGAGCATTATAATTCGCAGGTGGAAACCATATTTATTCTGTGTAATATTTATTGTAGAAAATATGAAAGCTTAGTTTAGATTGAAAGAAAATCTCAGGCCACAACTTGTCTCTTCTATAGGTTAATCTACATGATTGACACAAATTGGTAACTCAACATTCTGAGGGAATTTAACCTATTTTTTTATTTATGGTTAACTATATTCTTAAGTGGATATCTATTTCTTATCTATATCCAGAGGAAACCATATTTAATATTGCCTGTGGAAAATTTAAGACTTTGTTTATATTTTCTTCATACATGTATGTACTTCCATCTCTGCAAAATCCTAATGGTTTTATTATCATATTAACTTCATTTAGAAATCCACAAAACACCTAACATAAAGGTCAAAGAGAAAGGAAGGTACTGGGCATATGACAGTTTTGCGTTGCAATAAGTTCTCCTTTCCCAGAAAACAACCTGGGATTTATTATACAAGGTCACGTCCAGAAGATTAAATACTGCAGCACCATTAAAGTCTACAATAACTGCTCTCTTGCACCTTTATAGAAGTGCTACATGATTGACACATTTTATTAGCTAGCTCTATGCCTGTAGCTTTGTTACAGCAATTGCTAAATTAATTTACAAATTTCAACTTGTTGCGTTTTTATAACTGTCTCCCTGAATATCCTTCAAAAGCAATACTAGAATTCCCCTCCCCGCCCCCCCCCGCCCCCCCTTCCAGACAGAACAGTGCTGTTCAAACTAATCCTTCCCTTGTTAAATAGTTGTGTTCTTTTGATTGCAGCATAGGTCTAAAGAGTAAGCTTCTTTTCAACATGTGCTATTTTGTCAATGATTACTTCAGAAAGTCATCAAACTGCAATGTGTATGGGATGAAACCTTTACCCTGTATTGTGACAAAAGCCATTGTAATTTATTGTTTACTATAATATTTAGATTATAATGTATTGGCAAATTAGACTCTAGGTAGAATAACAATGATACAAAGTGAAGATAGCCTGGTGGTTACAATAATATTTATAAGGGAAATGTAGTTTTTAAATAAATCTAATAGTTGTGGAAGAATATTTATCAGAGGAAGTCTGAAAAACTGGGTAGGGACAACAGGACCCTTTTAGTTTCCTACTGACATCATCTACTACAAGAAACCAATTTTCTCTAAAAATAATCAAATTTCATATATCATTTATTCTGCTTTAGATGAAACCTGATTTCTTTGAGATCTATCTGCAGGAACATAGAGAAATGTAGAAGACATGCCGGGATTGTCTTTAGACCACAAATGCTTGAACCTAAGTTGTTATCTGTGGAAGTTTCCTTTTCTCTCTCAACTTCATTGAAAATACTCTCAGAAATTCATGGGGAGAAAGGAGAGGACAACAGGAGTATTTTCATGAACAGCGGGAGGGAAATGTAGGAAATGGGGTTGTTGAGACCTAATAAGAGAACTTTAATGTAGTGATAGGTTTTCTTGATGAAGAAAAACTCTCCCCAATAGGTCTGTGTGATTTTCCTTGTTGATTCCAAGTAGGCAGAAATAGACTCCTGTATTTTAGACACAAAACCACAATAGCAGCAACAAACCCAGAATCTCATAAAAATATCTGTGTGAGGCCCTTTCTTCCCTTTCTAGTTAATCACACATTTCTAGGGTGTTTCCTGGGTGCTGGTATCTGACCTTGTGCATGGTCCTGAAGACCCAGATTTGCAGTTGGGTATCATCATCTCCTTCTTTTGAGATTTTTGTGAAACACAAATTTAGTGAATACTGAAATAGACATTGTACATAATTTTCTCAACAAACCTATCTGTAATTCAGTTCTCAAAAATTCTGTGTGTAAATAATAAAGGAATAAATTGAAGTACACCAATATTAAGCCACATAGCCAAGGTAATATACCATACAAGTTGCAAAACCAGAGGAAACACCCAAGCCTGGCTGATTCAAGACTTTGTCTTTTTCTCAAAACACAACTCATTTTCTGTTAAGCTTCTTCTATGTTTAAGAGTCACCAGGCATTATATGAATTTCACCTTTTTGAAATTAGGTCTTATTATTTTTTGCATGATTTGTTATGCCATCAGCTAGGCCAGCTAACCATAATTCAGTGGATGAACTTTAGGCAATGAATTAGAAAAATAACTCCCAGTTTGATGCTCATATTTAAAATCCATTGTACAAGAAAATACTGCATTCACCCTGATGTGCAGCTCCATGTTCAGAGTCCCTCCTTCAGTACCCTTAAAGAGTCAGGTAACTTGGATAAAAGGAAAACTGTAAGAACAGCATAAATGTGCTCTATGCTCCATAGCAAGGGGTACACAAAATCTAACTACCCAATGATCTTGAAATCTGAAATCTAGGTACAAATATAAAAAGAGAAATATTTTGTGATAAATACCACAAATGATGCCTAAATCCTATAGGTTAGAAAATGAAGGATTCACTTCTACCTGAATGGATCTAAGAAACTGAAATTGAATCTAAGTATCAATTTTACTTTTTTTTTTTAAACAAGAATAAGATTGTGAAAACATGAAGGTCTTATACTCATTCAACAAAATTAAAATACCCAAATTTATGAATAATAAAATGCTGCATTAAAACTACAAATATATAGTGCAGGGGTATTTGCTTAACATGGGTTGGTTTAAAATATCAATCCTGGGATGCCTGGGTGGCTCAGTTGGTGAAATGTCTGACTTCAGGTCAGGTCATGTTCTCGTGGTTGGAGCCCTACGACAGGCTATGAGCTGACAGCTCGGAGTCTGGGGCCTGCTTTGGATTCTGTGTCTCCCTCTCTCTCTCCTCCTCCATTGCTTCTGTGTTCATTCGTTCTCTTTCTCTCTCAAAAATAAACATTAAAAAAAAATACAATCCAATGACACTGAAATTCAAGTTTATTTTTAGCAAACAGCTCCATTTTAAGGATATTATATTTAGAGATCCACGCAGTATAAGGAAAAAAGTGCTAATGAGGAGAGGATATGGCAATAAAAATTAAGTAATATTAGCTTAAACCACATCAGTTACAGTGGGAACAGGTATAAAGAAAGCACTGGTATTAGTTGGTGCCTCTCAAATTCTTGTACTTACATAAAATGATGCAAAAGGAGTAACAGTAGAGAAACTGGTTTCCTGGTATCGTTGAGGGTCCCACCAAAAAGATAAGACACACTCAAAATTGAATAAAATGATAATTTCTTTACTTGGGAACTTGTGGTAGGTAGAATAACGCCCCCCTCAAAAAAATAAAATGTCCCTGTCCTAATCCCCAGAACCAGTGGACATGCTACCTTACATAGCAAAGGGGATTCTGTAGATGTGATTAAGTCAAGGCTAAGGAGATGGGAAAATGAGTCTGGATCATCTAGATAGGTTAAATGTAATCACACAGGTCTTTGTAAGAAAAAGAGTGAGGTGAGAGAGAGAAGGAGACATGATGACAGAAGTAAATGTCAGGGTAACACAGGGCCATGGGCCAAGGAATGACAGTAACCTCTAAAAGCTGGAAAAAGTAAAGAATCTCTTCTAGAATATCCCAAAGGAAAGCAGCCCCAATGACACCTGGACTGTAAAATAATAAATAATAATGATAAAAAATAATAAATGTGTATTATTTAAACAACTAAGTTTGTGGTAATGTTACAGCAGCAGTAAGAAACTGATAGAGAATTCTATATACAGTATATGCAGGGGAACTTAACAAGTTAAGGAGGCAACCTGAGTCTGAAGGACAAGGGAAGAGAAAAATTACCAGAATCCATAGATGCTGAGTTCATACCATTAGCACCCCCACAAAACAAAAAACAAAAAACAAAAAACAAGTAGTGACCTTTGCTTGAGGGATCAAGCCACTTAAAGGTGACCTTGAAGGTTGAGAGCGAGGGGAACAAATATGCCACCAAGCTCACTTTCGATCTGTATTTAGTGTCCTACTAGGCCTTCCCAAGTGATGACTCCAACTGAAACCATCCTGACAGGGAAGGACTACCAGGACTGCACCGCTGTAGGGAAGAGTGGAGAGAGACCTGGTGCACCTCCCTCTGGCATTTGCACATGCTCACAATGCACAGTGTGTGCTGAGTTATCAGTAATACGTCTGCAGGTAAGCAATTCGCTGCTTCTACCTGCCTATGCATACAGCAACAAAACACATTTTCTGATCTTGTTTCTGAACCCTCTTCAGGACTTTTTATTACAAGGAGAAAAAAAAGGTATTGAACATCTAAGGAAATGTACTCTTGGAATTTTCTAAATAGAATGAAGAGACTAAAATAACAATAACAGTATTACAATTGGAATAGATAACACTTCCCCAGAACTGTGCTGGCCACTGTCCATAGTCTATCTTTATGCCTCTAAACCAACCTATGATTTAGATACTGTCCATCTTATAGTTTGTTTTTGTTTTTCAGGAGGCATTCAAATAGTTCAGTAATTTGTCCCAGATCACACAGGTAGTATATGGGACAGGTGGACTACTAAGCCCATGTGTTCATCAGCAACATGTGTTCATCAACATCATCTATGCATCTATGTGTAGAAACACCATCTCTATCCTTTTCCAATCAAAAATGGAATATGGGGGCACCTGGGTCGGTTGAGTGTCCGACTTTGGCTCAGGTCATGATCTCAAGGTTCATGAGTTCATGCCCCGCGTCGGGCTCTATGCTGACAGCTCGGGGCCTAGAGCCTGCTTCGGATTCTGTGTCTCCCTCTCTCCCTGCTCCTCCCCTGCTCACATACTCACTCTCTCAATAAATAAAGATTAAAAAAATTTTTTTTAATGGAATATGAACACATACTCAGATTGCCCAGAAGTGTTTCATAGATATTTAAGCAAAAGAATGGTATTTTTCAAATACCATAGAATGTTAAAGTAGAAGCTCATGAACTGTGCCTGAAATTGTAGAGCATACCCAGGAATCACACTGATCTACAATGAAACTAAGAAAAAAAAAAATAGTATTTCTATTAAGGGCATGCTTTATACATTAGTGACTGTGATTTTCCTCCAACATGAGTTTTCCAATTATTTTAGCACTTGTATGCTGTCTCCCTGCAGCTTCCTTTATGCCACTCTTCGTGCAGAAAAAGTGCTTCATGGTACATATTTTTTCAAACTATTAAATCAATTTGGAATTCTCTTAGAAAATAATTCTGAATCCTTGGAGATGTGAATGGCTGTTTCTAAATCCCTACTCATGTCCTGTTTTTTTTTTTTCTTTCCCATAGGAAATATAACTAAACTCATTGTGTCTCTATGTATGAGGTTTCTAATCTATATGCAATGCAGGAGAAATCAAATAGCTAAGCAGGTTCATCCTAGCTATTACTGAAGGGCATAGGAAATTTCTGGATCTAACAAAGGCCACTGTGTACTGGCTGTCCCCTGAACTCAAAATTAATCATATTTGACAACTGACTACAAAATGCAGATTACTTGGCAGATAGCACCTTATGTTTCATGTAATTCTCCTTCTTCTCCTTGAAGTACCTGTTTATTTTCTACTTCATGAACTCGGTGTTTTATACATAAGCTATTTCACAAAGTTGCTTTAAACATTTGGTACTTATGTTTCCATTTAATTATCTGATATGTTAGCAACATGTCAAGTAAGTTCAATTACAGTGAAGGATATATGATTTCAAGGACACTTATTTTGTTTGCCAAAGAGCATAATGCATCTTTCCAAATGTTTATAGAGTCATTCTTTTGAAGCAGGAAGATAAGACATTTAATTCCTCTGCCATATTACATATCATTTTTGGATCATTCCAGAATGGAATTGATTCTTGTGTATTAATTGTAATCAAAATAATTTTCACTGTCAGAAAATTTATTTTCAATATACAATGCTGTATGTGCCACTTAAAATCAACTGTTCATCATTTAATTTTCCAAGTGTTATTTTCTAAAAAATACTGAAATTAGACCCAAAAAAAGTTGGATATTATCCAAAGTTGGTAAGTGATTTGCAGAATAGCATTTATTTGAAATAAATGTGGTGTGATAGGAACCGGAATTACATAAGTAATGAAACAGTGGAAAAAAATTAAAAATGAAATAACACTCATATAGCAAGATTATGATAATATTCAAGCAAATGAATAAATATCCTCTTCAACATACCTGCAATTTTCTTTTGCTATTTGCTTATTGATTGTGCAAGGCTAGTAAAAGCATGCAAATGATTATTGTTTAAGATAAATCAATTTAAATATATTAAACCAAAAAATGTTCATTAATAAATGAATTTATTCCATTCAAGTGCAGGAACATATGTCACTATCACACATTGGAGGAGCCATTTTTTGGTATGCATACATGGATTGAAACACTACAAAAAACTTTTGGCTATTATTGTTCTTCCGTATTTTATGAATAATCAATAGGAAACCAGCAATCTGAGTAATTATTCTCAACTTTTATTTTGAAGTACACTGGAGTATTGCAGACACTAATGCTACTTATAGTAATGACTAATTTTAATCAGTCATTTTATGGAAGTGGTGATAAAAAAAGATGATTAAAAAATCTCAGAGTGAAGTATTTCTTTAAATAGAACATTGCATAAACAGTAAAGTCAGGACATATTCTGGGTCTAAGGGCAAAATCAGCAAAATTGAATACTATAGATAGTGCAGCATTTGTAGCTATAATGTATATGAAATATATTCAAAGGCCATATACATGCAGTTATACATTTAAATCTTCTGCAAAGACTCTCTTACCTCAAAAGGTTGTGATATACATCCATATACTTTTGCAAGGTGGAAGTAATTCTACCATGAGCACAAAGGAATACTTAAAAACTCTTCAAAATACTGAAGAAGGATTAAGAGAATTGTTCCTCTTTGCCCTAGTTCAGTCACAAAAAGAAAGCATTTACCATAGTATGCCACCACCAAATCTAAGTAAAACGGTGGCATAGTGTGCACAGTTGTGCCCACCGAGCTACAGCCACTTTTATTATTTATGTCTACGGTCAGGATACCAGATGAGGTCATTTGTTCAATGAAACCACATGGTCATGGTAGCTACAACTGGAGTCACCATCTGGTGGAGCCTATGATAATCTACTGTAATTCTACAAGATCCATCTGCCTTCTACACAGGACAGATAGGTTAACTGAATGGGGATGCAGTGGGAATCACCATCTCTACATCCTTCAAAGTCAAGACAGTAGTACAAATATTGGCAATCTGTCCAGGACTGTGATATTGCCTCTAATTTACTACTACCCTAGGTAGATTCAGTGCTAGTGGCTTCCACTTGGCCTTTCCTATGATAAATAGCCCTCACTCTACAGATTAGGGGACCTATTATGTGGAGATTCTGCCAACTACTGACTATGTCTATGCCAAATATGCATTCCAGAATTGGAGAAATAACAAGATGGGTCAGGGACTCATTAGGTCCACTGTGAGACACACCTGATCTCCAGAGCCTCACCTCTGGCTGTACTATAGTGATAAAATGATTTCCTAGAATTACTATTAGTTTGGGGGCAGTGTCCAATAGTCTTCAAAAGTTGTGACTGTTTCTCTAATGCACAGTTACTCTAATGAAATGTCATAGATCCTTTTGAGGAAGGCTAGGAGTAAGTATAAAATTTTGGCAACTTATTGGGGGCCTTCCTCAAGGGGTCCTGGGTCTGTAAACTGGCCCAAGTATGGGAAATAATTGAGAAATCATGACTGATTATATCATTCGGGGTTAGACATTTGTACACTCAACATAGAACTTTTCTGCTTATACAGATCAAGTAAGAATTTAACAGGCTTCTATTTCTCTTCTAGGGACACCATGATCAGCTAGTTATTAGACCTGTGTGAGTCAGACTAGTCTATTCTTCGACTCTGCCATCCACTAGAGTAACTATGCCCACCTTGCCTTTAATGATTGAATGTTGCCATTTGGCCCCTGCCACCCTGAGATGCAATTCCAATGAGTTTCATTTTCCTGTTTCAATCACTCTAGTCCCACTGTAAGAGCTAGACTACAAAGAAGAGAGATTTGATAAGTTCTTCAAAGATGACAGGGCTCCCCTCACAAATTTACTTCTCACAGTTTGGTGAAAGGTAAGTCTTTGAGATTCCAAGTCTGGATAAACAAATCTTAATTATAAATCCACACTAAAATTTTAATCTCCATACCCTTATTAATTAATTTTTCTTCTACATTAAACCAAGGCAGGTTTGGCATTTCCAACTCACTAATTGTAGGCAATCTACATGAATTTCCTCATGAATCATACTACCTCACCTTTAGAAGTCAGCTAGAGAATGAGTCTAGAAAGCAAAGAGAGGTGATGGGGTGGGTCCCAGGAGGAATCCATGGTCTTGCATGACAACTGCCTTAACTGGTGCCACTATAGGCTCCTTAGTCAATGCAGGGTTAATCCCCTCACACTGTAGGTAGGAAAGCTGCTTCCAGGGTCAAAGACTATTCATCAGATATAGGTGATCAGTGTCCTAGGTTTCACCAAGATCCTACCACATGTACATATTCCAGTTTTCAAGATCCATTTCTTACCAATCAAGGTATCAGTAGACACCTTGAGAAGCTGGGAGTTCAACTTGCATTGTCTATCAGCCTGATGCAGGATGAGATTATGAGTTTGATGGCCAGTAATCTCAGCCCTGCTGTTACAGGAGATAAGAGTCTGCCCTTCAGGGCACACACGTAGGTTTCAGGTCTTTAATATAGCACTTGGACTAGGAATTTGAATCCCTGAACTCATCTTTTTCCTTTACCACTTTGTTCAGTGGGATTAGTAAATATCAGACCATCTTATTACATTTGTGAGTTTGTAAAAATAACTGTCATATACAGTTACCTAGCCCCTTGCTGTTTATAAGTAATTAAAAGTAACCAATGGTGACATTTCACCTAACTCTATGCCAGATCACAAACATAGACAATCAGTTCTCTCTTTTCTACTAGAAACAGAATTGTTAGCGTCTTTAAATCTATTCAGATTAGAGAGTCAATTCAAGAAACCTTCTCACTCATAGGAAGGGTGGGCTTTTTATTCTTACCAGATCTTCAATTGATTGGAAGAGGCCCATCCACATTACAGAGAACAATCTGCTTTATTTATTTTCCCAATTTAAGTGTTTATCTCAACCCCAAAACACCCGTATAGAAATACTTAGAATAATGTACGATGAAATATCTGGGTACTCAATGGACCAGTGAAGTGACACATAAAATTAGCCAGCACAGACAATAAGTATTAGCAATTTCTACTAAATGAGAAAACAATTTGTTCTTATACATAAATAGGTTGCATTTCCACTGCTGTGTAACAAACAAGTTTAGTGACTTAAGGCACATTAATTGTCTCATAATTTCCATGGTTAGGAATCAGTGCAGATCTAAGGTGGGTCCTCTGCTGACAGAATTTCAAGGTTGCAATCAAGGTGTTGATTGGGCTGGGTTCTTGAGAAGCTCTGGGGTAGAACCCACTTCAAAACTCATTCTAGCTGTTGGCAGAATTCATTATCTTTGGCTGTATGATTCAGAGTCCAGCTTCTGTCTGTTGAACATAGGTCACCTACAGGTCCTATAGTCCTAGAGCAGTTATTTGTCAATTGATCCTCTCCACTGGCTGTTCACAACATAGCTATTGACTTGCTTCTTTAACCACAGATGAAGATTGTTTTTCTCCATTCTTTTAAGAAAGAGCCTAATATAATGAATCATGATGTTGGGCGTTCCATCCTATTGTCTTTGTCATGTAATGTAACCTAATAAAGGTAGTGACGTTCCAAGATCACTTTTGTCATATTTTATTGGTTAGAAGCAAGTCACAGACCCCATCTGCAATCAAGAGGAGGACATCATACAAAGTGTGACTCATTATAAGTTACTTTAGGATGTGTCCATCACAGTAAGAAAAAACTGTGCTTTTCTTCTATTTGAAAACTTATTAAAACTAAGTTTTCTTATGTGCTTTGTTCATTAATCTACTCATTCTGAAGTTTACCGAGGATCGACTATATGTCAGATATTTCAAGACAGAGGATAAAATGGGAAAAAAGTTACGCATGTAAGTAAAATTGCTATTTACATTTATACCGTACTGCTACGTACAGTAATCTGAGACAAAAGCAATACTGTGACAGGGAACAAATGGATGGTGTGGTAATTTATTTTTTTTTTTTTTAATTTTTTTTTCAACGTTTATTTATTTTTGGGACAGAGAGAGACAGAGCATGAACGGGGGAGGGGCAGAGAGAGAGGGAGACACAGAATCGGAAACAGGCTCCAGGCTCTGAGCCATCAGCCCAGAGCCCGATGCGGGGCTCGAACTCACGGACCGCGAGATCGTGACCTGGTTGAAGTCGGACACTCAACCGACTGCGCCACCCAGGCGCCCCTGATGGTGTGGTAATTTAGATCAGGACTCTGTCAAAATGAGATGTGAGCTGAGGAGTGCATTTTTTTTTCCAAAGTCAATCACAAACTATTTATAAAGATTTATAAAGATTTTCCAAAGTCAATCACAAACTATAAACATGACCAAATTTACATATTCAAAACAATGCTCTACTTATAGAGAATGTCTACAAAGAATGGCAGTTATGTGGAACATTGTAAAAGTAGAACATTAGTTAAGAAGACGGTGCACAGTTAATGTTACAGACAGCTGTACCAGGATGGAGGTAAAAGAGAAAACAAAACATCCAGAATTACCCTATACACCAGATCTAGAGACTTGACAGGTTAGATGTTGGAAGTACATCCTTAAGGCTATTAAGAGAAAACTAGGGGTAGCTCTCAACTGTGAATGTTCCTCCTACACCCTTAAGCAAAAGTGCATTGACTACATCTCCAGATTAGAAAAGAGGTGAAAATTTGCTTGATATAGTTACTGTGGTTGTGAAATAACCAAATAAAATAGAAAATTACTGTATCGAGTAGAATATATGTATGCATATATTAAGACATCTGCCAATGTATCATAAGTGAACCCAATAAGCACTGAGATAATGGCAAAAAAATGATGTTAAGCTAAGATGTAAAGAATATTTTAGAGGCTGAAATAGTCCTAAGAAAAATCATCTGCAATATTAAGTGTCCTTCCAAGTAGAAGTTTCAAATCCAAGAGAAGAGAGGATATCTAAATAATCACATACACAGGAAATACATGTTATTTTTGGAGGTTTCTGGAAAAGGACTGAATGTCCAGTAATTTGGATATTGTTTCATGTGTTAGATTTATATGTAGCTGAGCTGTTCATTTTATCAAAAGAAACATCTTCAGAACGTGTTTCATCTTAAATTTGCCTCAAATGCATTCTTTCCATCTATTATATTTTTAAAGAATTCATGAAATTGTTTGAATATTTGTGACTCTAGAGTGAGGACAGAGATGATCATAGGTCACTTTTATTACTTTATACCTTCTTTGAATTCAAACTTAAAAGAAGATATTAAGATTCATGCATAAACTTCTGCCTGGGGCAACTGACTGAATAGAGTTTCACTTAATAATAGAATGACCGAAGATTAGATTGTATTGTTTCTTATTTTAAAAAATTATTTGGTGAGAAAATATAAGATATATCAAGTAGAGTGTAAAATATGTGGGCCTAAAGTAAAATCCAGATAAGTATTATAAACTTTGCAATTATTAGCATACAACTGGAATATGAAACACAAGAAATAGGTTACTACAATTTAAAAATCACCAGAGAAAGGCTTACTCGGAAGTTAGTTTTGTATCCAGAAAAATGAGAAAACTCAGGATTTAATGCCACCTAAGGCTGGTTCCATTGACAGGTGACCGGCAATCACACAGGGCCTCATATTTGGCATAATGCTTTGCCACCATTTAGAAATTTTTAATAATTTATGAACAATGCACTCCACGTTTTAACTTTTTCCTGCGTTCCATAAATTACATGCCCTTGGTGCTATGGAAACCAAGAAAAAACAGGGACCTAGAATATGACCTTGAATATGACAGGGTCTAGGTCTCACATGACCTAGAATATAAATCTCTAATAAGATGTGGATTATAAAATGTCTTTGGTTCTGACATGGAAATCATTATGGACTTAGCAAACTATCTTTGAGTGAAGATTTTGAGGGTGAAGCCATATTGCAATGAATTGTAACACAGATTTTGAGAGACTACTGTAGAGTAAAAAGAAAAACATGTGAACACAGGATGAAAGAGAAATACGGGTCAGAGAAAGATTTTTGTCTGTTTCTACAGAGAGACGATCCTAAGGCGTGTTGAACATGATGAGTAGGAATACAGTAGACAGAAGGTGAAGATACAGCCAAAGAGAAGGCTAACCAAAAGAGTGAGGTCTGTGAAAAAAATCAATGGAATTATATGTAAAATGTGTGGAAATGTTGGCTTCTCAGTGATGAGAACCCTTTCCTTTGTTTCAACGAGAAAAAAGACAGTTACCCAAATTCAGGTAGAATTTTAGATAGGGACATGGAAACATGATGTATTTCCAATATGAGAGCCTGCATGCTACGAGTGATCAGTTCACAGTGAGAAGATAGGCAATATGTTGAGAAAAATCAAAAAGACATAAAATAATCATCACAGAAAGAGTGTGGTAGAAATAGTTTACCAAAAAAGTGATGGAACTACTGCTGGGTTTTAAGTAACTCTCTGCCATTGAATCCTACTGCTCAAGCAGAAAGTATATTAAACACTTTGTATCCCCACCTTCATATTAAACTTGAGAATTAGTCCCAGTTAAATTCCACCATGGTAGTAGTATTTAAAAAGTGGAATCCCTTTAATAAATAAGAAAATGGATCTTTCAATGAAACCAGGTGGTAAAAGAGAAAAAAAAAAAACAGGAAAGCAGGAGTATTTATGAATGTTAAGATACAAGTTACACTTTACGTCATCATTCTTTTCCTTATAGGAAATTACCCAGATAATTTTTTTTCTTTTAATTTTCTCACACTGACACTGGTAGTAAAAGACATACTTAAATATTTTAACTGTAACACAGCATCCCATATTGAGAGGTATAAAGCACAAAAAAATCATAAAAAAATATGTTTCACCATTTTTTAAAAAACAAAGTTATCTTAAATTATGTTTTTTGTTTTTTTTTTCTTTCTAACAACAAAATAAGAATTTGACTTTTCTGGATATGACCAGTCGAATATTAGAAATTTAATATGGATTCTTTTTATCCTGTGGTATGTATGTATGTATGTATGTATATACTGCAGTTTGAACTTTTTATTTAAGTATAAACCACTTCTTAAAAAACTCATATATCATATTCTACTGCTCAGAGAATTATCACAAAGTAAATACTGCTGAAACCACCTGTGGTAAAAATAAGTCTAATAATAACCAGCACCCCAAAAGCAAATTCATCCCATGACATCACCCAATTATTCTGCCTTTGTCCC
Organism: Puma concolor; assembly: GCF_028749965.1. Classification (NCBI taxonomy): domain Eukaryota; kingdom Metazoa; phylum Chordata; class Mammalia; order Carnivora; family Felidae; genus Puma; species Puma concolor. Next base: position 180,695,016 of record NC_141667.1, read on the forward strand.
CAAAGGTAACAACTCCTGAGATTACACCCTAAATATGTTTGCCTCTTTGAACATTACAAAACTGGAGTCTTAGAACATATATTCCATCTTTGACTTCTTCCACTCAAAATTCATCTTATAATTACACCATGTTGTAATTGTAATTAATTAACTACACTTATTAGCATTCCATTTACAAATCATTTATTTATATACTCCACTCTAGGGCTGCTTGGGTGGCTCTGTCAGTTAAACATTCGACTCTCAATTTTGGCTCTGGTCATGACCTCATGGTTTGTGAGTTTTAGCCTGCATGGAGAACCTGCTTGATTTTCTCTCTCTCCCTTTTTCTGCCCCTCCCTGCTTGCTCACTCTCTCAAAATAAATAACTTAAAAAAAAATTATGTATTCCATTCTACATGGACATTTGAAACTGTTTTCCATTTGGGTGTATTGAAAACAATTCAACTACAGGGGTGCCTGGGTGGCTAGGCTGGTTTAGCATCCAACTCCTGATTTCAGTTCAGGTAATGATTTAATGGTTCATGGGTTGAAGCCCCACATCGGGCTCCATACTGACAGCACAGAGCCTGCTTGGGATTCTCTCCCTCTGCCCCTCCCCTGCTCATGCTTTCTCCCTCTCTTGAAATAAAAACTTAAAAAAATAAAAAAACATTCAACTACAATCATACATATTTTTGTTGTGCACTGGAACACATTTTTGAAGTATAACAATATTTCCAAGATTAGGGTGGCAGCCTTTAGCATTCTTATTTTCCAGGATTACACAGTCATACACTGAACTTTAAAGATTCACACATGAGAATAAGGTGGGTTGTGTAGGTGATGTAGGTGTAAGCAGCAAGGCATAGGCAATGAGGGTATCCACTGTGCCCAAGATCAGGAAAGGCAGTGTTTATTAACATTCTTTTCTTGTTCTTTCAAATCTCCAGGATAGACCTGAACCATAAAACAGGACAGTGATTTCAATCACGTCTATGGAAGCAGAAGTCAGATGTAGGAAGTGGGAAACAGAAAGTTACAATACTCTGTATGAATTTAATAAAATGCATGTATCATGAGCATTTGTCTTTGTTATTTTCTATAAATAAACCATGGAATGCTGAAAATATTTAACCTTAGGATATATCAAGGAAAATATGCCATTGTAATTACAAAAATGAAATTTGCTTAATTTTTGGACATATCACAACTCTCCACCTGCCCCCCCACCCCCCAGGTTTCCTAAACTTTCAGTTCCTATTACTGACTCAACAAATATTATGCATAGAAAATAGTCTTGAAAAATTTAAGATGTATTTTCCTTTTCCAATGAAAGAATGTAGTATTCAATATAGTTGCATTGATGTGTGTCTCAGAAATGAGTGTTATTTTAATTAGGTAATTATACATAATTGTAATTATACACATGTAATTATAATTATACATAATTTGAATTATACTGTATATTATGTAATTATACATAATTTTAATTACACATTTGTCATAAAATCTAAGAAGTTAGAGATAAAATATCTACTAGGTCACCTAGTCGGTCCTTTTCTTACAATTCTGCCCCAGAGATTTTCTTAAGGATTATTCTTATCCTTCAAATGAGTTAAATGAAGCTGATTTATGCTCAATGATCTTTCTATATAGTCAATAAGCAGCTCAACTTTTTTGTTCATCCGTTAAAGCCTACTATTACACCTCTCAGGGTGTACTGTGAGGAACGTTGTGATGTGTTTATTAATACATACATTTGAAAACTTCAATGTATTGAGTCTCATTTACAGATAGATAAGTTTTATAAGTTGAAGCTACAGGAGAGATTCCTTTCCCTAACTTGATTGATACCTTGATGCTGACAGGACAGAAATGTATAGAAGAAGCATTGCTACAGAATCATGACTTAACAGCACCCTTGTCTTGCATTATAGCTGGCCCTGACCAGAGTGGAAGCTTGCTTTTCTTCAATCCTGAACTGATGGCACAGCTATTCAGATCCTATGGCACTAGTGGAGAAGGTCAAAACTGATGCTACACTCACAAATACTAAAGGTGCTATTTATTTTATATGCTGGGTTTTGATATCCAGATCACTGGGGCAGATGATTTTTAACTTGAAAATAAGTTTAAACCATAAGGTGAAGCTTTGTGCAAGCAGCATTAACTTACATGATCAGCACTTAGAAAGTCACCTCAAGGCTGACTGCTTGCAGTATTCACATGCAAACACTATGGCTACATTAGAAATAGGTACACGTCTCCTTTCAGCGGAAGGCAAGGTAAGTCTCTGCCTCCACCCTGTCTCTCCACCTTGACAGATGTGCACGGATATGTGTTTGTATACATGCACACTTTTATGTTTGTATTATAGTAAGTGTGTGTATACATATCCATTATGGATAAGAGGCTATTTTCCTTTTCTATGGATCTGTTTAGGATATCTATCCATTTATCTAAAATCACAATCATCATCCAGTGGAAATAGTTTAAGTAAATTGTACATATATGTCTTAATCTTTCAGGTAGAAAAAAATGGAGGTGTTCTACTGATAGCATGGACAGTGATAATTACTAAGACAACTCTTTCTTAAGTAGAAAGTCAAATTACATTATCTTCTACTTTGTTTTCAATAAACTAAGTCCTAATGGACATATGATACCAACAGAATGTGTTCTATCTGGCAGTGTGGCCAGGTGCAGTGAAAAGAAAATGAGCTTTGGATCCATGAGGAAATGTCTACCATTGAATAAGTAACATAATCAATTTGAGACACGTCTCTTTATCCATGAATGAGAATTGGTTATACTTTCCCTTCTGAAGCTTGGGTAAGAGTTTTCTCTAAGCCTCTACCACAGTGTTTAGCCCAAGGTGATTATTCAATAAATGCTGATTTTTTTTTTCCCCCTATGTGTCTAGTCACCATATTCTGTTCAAACCTGACTTACATGTTCTGGCCCTGACTGAGCCATGCTTCTGGTTACCTTATGTATTTTGACCCGAACCCTTTTCAAGGTATCTATATTTGTTAGTGCCCTTAATAACCTTTGGCATTTGGTTGCATCCACTGTGCATTGCAACTATGGGCTTAGGGTTCACACAACAAAAACAAAAATTGTGCCTTGGATATGCTTGTATTTTAGTAGAGGACTTGGTCCTCAGCCTAAGATGAGCACTGATGATGTCTTATGCAGGGAAATAAGGTAATATAAAAAATAGTATCTACATCATCATGGACATTATATCCTTTTCCAAGACAGTTTCCATTTTCCTTTCTGTAAATTAGGAATAAAGACGCTGCTCCACAACACCTTTGTTTGTGAAGATGGAATGAACTAGTACTGTATGAAGTGCACAGAGCAATTTCTCACATATAATAAACTTGTAATGGTTTGGAAAAGGAGAGAAATTTTGTTTTAACTCCTGGATTAAGACTTTCTTAAAGAATTAAGTCAAACTAAGTGAAGCAGGCACTAAGCCAGGTAATCTGAACTTGCTAACTTGCCTCTTTGCTAAGCCTCTGAAGCCCTCTTGACTTTTCCCAACTTACATGAGTAATTTACAAAATAAGCTCTTATGTGTTCTAGTGATTGTACGTATTGGCTAGCAGCATGCTTTTAATTAACCAACTCAGTATTGTATGTTAAAACGTGTACAGTGTCTGTGATGTATATTAAGTACCTAGGGAACAGTCCTCACCTAAGCGGTGGAAGCACAAGGAGTAAGAGGAGATATTTGGAAATTCATTCTGGTTGTTCTACACTGAATGCAATCTGAATCCAAGAGGAGCTTTATCCTTTTCCTTTTATCTATCTGAGTTTCTTAAATTTTAGTCCACAATCCCTTTCTTTATACACGTAGGATGATTGTCTTAGTAAGTCATGGCTTCAAGGATGCAAGTTCAAAAGTTGGCACCATCTGTATTGTATTGCTAGTGGTCTGTACAAGAATCACTATTAATGACGTTAGAAGCTACATATTTCAGATCTATTTCCTAGGTTCTACTGCCAGGTTTCCAGGGCCTACTGGATATTATCCGTTGTATACCCCATAGGCATAGGCATCGTGAACTCATTTTGTCCAAAACATAAATCATCACTTTTTTTCACTTGAACCTAATATATTTCTTATCTTATTTAATAACACTGTCACTCACCCAGTTGCCCAAGGCAACTTCTTGGGAATCATTCCATATATATTTTTTTCTCTCCGCTTCTCAAACATAAGTCTCCTGTCTCTGATCCTCTTCAGCTCCAATGAAATTGTCCTATGGCCATTCTATCTCTAGTGCAAATTATGATAGCAACATGCTGCTGGTCTGCAGCTCTCCAGTCTGTTCACTATTTTCTCAATCATCTACAATTCCATCAAGGCCTCTTCATTAAACACAATTGTCACTGCCCTACTTAAATTGTTTCTTAGAAAAGTCCGTAAATGATCTATGATTCATTGCTAGTCTACACACTTTGTCTCATACCAGTAACAACAACAACAACAACAACAACAACAACAACAACACAAAGAGCTTAAGGTATTCTAAGTGGCATGAATTATGCCAAATGAGACCTATCGCCATCAGACCTCCCATTTTTAATTCAGGTCTTTCTTTCAGCCTGTCATGTTCTCTTCTACTTTTGGTACCCCCGTTCCTCCTTTAAAAATCTGACTGAGGGTTTCCTACCCTGTGAATCCTTCTTAAACTGATGAGTCATGTTTATAGTCCCTTTATGTGTTCTCCCATAACTGCTACAACATAATTTAGTTACAAAAACTAACATATATTGTAATTGTGTGTTAATGGGGTTTTCATCATACCTTTTCTGTGAGTGCTTGGTAAGCAAAGACAGAGTCCTGCGCCTAGTATTTGAAGTTCAATAAATGTTACTTCAATGTATTAAGAGTTATCTAACTTGAAAATCAAGACTGTGGAACAGCTTTTCAATGTCAAACTGGGGCAGGATATAACAAGCTCACCCATAGATGAATTAATTCTTTTGAGAATTTATCTAGGTCTGACTTTGTTATTTATTGTTTAATTAGAGCCCTGTCACTGTGAAGTTACATTGTTAACCTGGAGATTTCTATTCAGTAGAAAAGACAGCTCCAATAGTTAGGATTGCATTGTCCTTTAGGACATTAACGAGTTTTGTATTGAATACAGAACGTAAGAAGTGAACCTCAGCCAACAGAAGAATGATTCAGGTTACAGGCTAAATGGATACACCGAAATGAAATAACTATTTAGGTGCTATTATTTCTTTGAATTTCTTATCGCCAATCAGCCCAATCATATTTACTTCCTGTTGTTTTCAAGAAAATTGATGGATATATTAAATATGAAATATACCAGTTTCAAATTATAACACATGACCATATGAACAAATGTCTCAGTTTTACAAGTCTCTTCAATAGTATCATTTGAAAATGCCACAAATTAGTGAAATTTCTGATAGTGTGACAGACAATAAATAAAATATTCAAACAAAAAACATTTCTATCAACACTCCTGTCTTCCTTCCAAGAATGTTTTATTCCCTATATAAAACCCAATGCTTCTTATAATTACAACTGAAATTTTTCAATATTAATTTGTATTCTTCAATGCAATTTATCCTATAAATAATAAACCATTAGAAAAATTCATAATGGTTAAAACTCATTACATTAAAAGAGTTTATTTAATAATTTGGTGTATAACATCCAAATTCAAACTTTTTCAAAAAGATCTATGTAGCAAAAATAGAATTCATCTGATAACAAATTATGGACTGTAAGAAGCAATTAGCAACTAACTATGCATTATATTCAGGGTTAATAATAGGGTTTTTGTTTAGAGACTCAACAGTATATTTCTAGCTACCTCTATCAACCTGACTATTCATATTATCACACTTATTCTGGCCAATATTTAATAATAATTTAATAATTTGTTTTTCAATTGCACATCCTAAGAATAACACTCATTTTGCTGTTTCCATTTTGCAAAGATACAATTCAGACAGGAAGTCATTTCAGAAATTCAATGTTACCTATAAAGAGCAATACACTGTATTTCAAGGCAAGTATTAATTTTCTCTAAAATTTAAATAACCTCTATTAACTATGTTTGCAAAATACATGAATAAATTAAGAAGAGTCATTTATCGAATTTCTTTAAATTGACAGATTTCCAATGTAGTTTACAATATTTTCAAAATCACTAGATTTTAATCAGACCCAAAACTTTCTCAGAAATTCCCTAGACTGATTATTAGAAAGCAGGAGAAGGAAACCAATTCATAGCTGTTACAGAACAACCAGGGATAGACTGTAAATGGATCAATGAAGTGTCACAGCCACCCAGCTCACCCAGCTCACATCCTGTCAAAAGGTCCTCACAAACTAGTAATGAAAGACAACCTCTGTCAGCAGTAGTCATGGAGCTGGTAGACACTTTTAAAAGAGCAATTCTGAGTTCACAATGTGCACAGAATCTTACTTGAAATGGCTCAAATGAGTTCAGTTATCTCAGGCGAGGCTATAACTGAATTAAGAAAAGTTTTCCATGTACATTAAGTTTTAGACTCCAGGTACCTTTAAACATCACTGTCCCTGTTTTTACTTCTCATGAAACTCATCTCTACCAAAAATTATGGATGAGAATGACAATGGGAATTTTGAATAATACATATTAATATATACATATATTTATATAGACTTTTTAAAAACTAATTTATAAACTTAGCAGAGAATATTGGCAGTTCATAATTGACTGAAATAAAGGCATGTATTTAAATGGAGAGAGAGGAAGAGAGAGCCTGTGGAAGACAGGGGGAGGGGTGGGGGAGGAGAAGGGAGGGAAGAGGAGGGTGTAGGGAAGCAGAGGGACAGAGAGAGGAAGGGGGAAGAAAGGTGAAGGGGGGAAGGTAAGAAAAGGAGAGGGAGAAGGAGGACAAGGTAGAGGCAGGGAGAGTGGGGTGGGGGAAGAGGAAGGGAGAGAGGGGGAGGGAAAGAGGAGAGTTTGTATCTTTTCTCCGATATGACTTTCAGATGTTCAACTCATCCTTTTTTTATGGGTCTACCCCAGATCCTAATTTTTTATCTAAAAATATCACATATCTCTTCAATTCATACATGATTGTGTATTTGAATAAAAGAAAGAGAAAGATACCCTCCCTGATTAACAAACTATACAACTTCCAATTAGCTAAAGCCATTTCCCACATTGAGATTTGCTTAAAATCTGTGTCAGTGCACAGTACCAATCTCAGCTGGAACAGCAATTACTATGCTACTTATATGCGCTGACACTATCCTGCCTCCTACACCTCATGCCACCCATTAAATACAGCTATATTTGTGATCGCGTGTGTGAGTACCTTAAAAAACAGGAAGAGTAGAGAGGAATACCCCATCCTCCTTCCTCACAGATCCACAATACCTATATAAACAAATACTTCCTTAGATAGCTACAAAACCAGTTCAAGCAATTTTTCCCACTAATGTCAATACACTGTGTAAAGGCACAGTGCACTGATGGCTGCAAAAGGTAATAAATGCTATTTATAGATGTAGATAGACTCAGAAATTCTGATTTTTATACTGCAATTGTAAACGAATAGTGCAATATAGAACTATGCATGTATTTTCCGACTTCAGTTTCTAAATCAGCAGGTACAGAGTATAATTGACATCTTTAAAGGAGAGTTGAGCTATTACTTAATAAATCCCCCCTTCTGGCACTGGAAAACTAGTAGTCATCATTTTCCCCGTGAATGTATGTTAATACACCTAGTGAACTGCGTGGCAGTTAATTGTTCAATGATGGCTAGCAAAACCTCCATCTGATTCAGCTTATTCCGCAAGAATTTCCAGCACCATATCACAAAACAGTATCCATCTGCCCCCGTATCCATTTGTAAATTGAGCGATACTGAAAATATTTAATGATAATGGACAGAAACAGGCCAATATTATTACCCACTGTTACCCATACATTGAAATAGACTCCTTGAAGTATTTTGTGATTTCAAGGGTTAAAAAGAACCTCCTGGAGGTCTTCAGGGAGGGGACAGTTGATGAAGGAAGAGCAACGTGGGAGCTAAAGCGGCATGTATTTTACAACTTGCATGGGGATGAATTTAAGTAACTGAACAATTGGTATGGCTGTACTGGTTCGTAGAGACTTAACATAAGCCCTAGTATGAGAACATCTTCTTCTCTAAATCTGTAACTTGTTAATTTTTAAAACACATAAATATACAAATTTTATCTTTTCCCAACTAAAGAGTATATTTATACCTAGAAGAGCTTCAGCTAAAATAAACTTTGCATTCATAAACCTGAGTTCTATTAATCATTTCTTATCTTAGCAACTACCTAACCTTAGGCAAGTCATTTAATCTTATTATGCTTCAATTTTATCATTTGAATTACAAGTTCAAAATAATATATCCTATATATTATGAGATTTAAAAGACATTATTATTGTGTAGAATATGATTAAATAATAAAACTTTACATTATATTGTAAAACAAAATAGCCCGATATTAACTAAAATGTATTCAGGGCATACTATATGTAATAAACTTGTCTCTTTTTCTAGTCCTCAAAACTTTTTGGAGTAATACTGTTTGTTTATTTTTGAGAGAGAGAGAAGCAGAGAGAGACAGAGCACGACTGGTGGAGGGGCAGAGAGAGAGAGGGAGCCACAGAATCCGAAGCAGGCTCCAGGCTCTGAGCTGTCAGCACAGAGCCAGATTCAGGTCTCATACTCACAAACTGCAAGATCACAACCTGAGCCAAAGTTGGATGCTTAAAAGTAAATAATACTTCTAGCTGCAGATTATAAAATAAAAAGTAAGTAAGTTTCTCAAGCCTGAACAACTAGTAAGTGGCAGAGCCAGTTTTACTTCAAGGTGTTTGGCTCAGTACCCTAAACTAATTATTTTACCTCCTTTCCATGCAAATATTTAATATGTGTATATATAACGTTTTATATAAACAAAGAATAAGCTGACAGAACTAAATTTAGCTAAACTATTATTCTGATTATAAACTAAATTTTTTCCACTGATCGTATTCAATATCAATAACTGATAGAATTAGAGAGTCAGTAAATATACAGAAGATCTGAACAACTCTAAAAAACAACTGAACCTAACAGACATTACAGAAAACATTTATCCAGAAGCAAATGGATATACATAGTTCTTAAATGCACACAAAATACTTTTGAAGATTACACTATGGTCTGGGCTATAATACAAGTTTCCACTTCATTAGAAGATTTACGTTATACAAAGCATATTGTATGACCACAACAATATTAAAATAAAATTCAGTAACAGATAAATTCATTTGGAAACTAACATCTAAATAGCTCATAGGTCACAAAAGAAATCAAAAGGAAATTGTAGGTTATATTTACTAAAAGGAGAAGCACAACGTATTACATATTCAAAAGTGCCACTAAATTTATATCTAGCATAAAAACTTATAGGATCAAATACCTATATGAGAAGAGAGGTCTGAAATCTGCTTTGTCAGCTGGCTTCATTTTCTACCTTAGGGAAACTAGAAAAAGAAGAGCAAATCAAACCCAAAGTTGGAGGAAGGAAGGAAGTAATTCGGATCAGAGTAGCAAAGAACAATGAAACCAAAAAGTAGTGAAGAATATAAAATGAATTGATAAACAACACATATCAGAAAAAAGAGACAAAACACAATTTAGTGTTGTCTATAGAGACCACAGGAATAAAACAGAACAGATATCATTTTTAAATAAGAAAATATAATAACTTTATGATAATGAATTATAGAACTTAGATAAATTGCTTGAAAGATACTTTTAAATTTCACTTAAGGAAAAAAATGGACAATCTAAGCAACCCTGTGTACATTTTAAAAAATTTGTACTTGCACATAAAATATATTCCAGACTCTAATATCTTCACTGTTGAATACTATGAAATATTTAATGATGAAATAATGCAAGTTGTTTGCTACCTCTGTAATAAAACTGAAAATAAATAATTCCCAACTTTTCTACAATGGACACTGTTTCCATGACACCAAAACAAGGTGGCAACAAAATTTCAGATTAATATTCTCTAATGAAGAAAGATGCAGAAATTTAAAAAAAATCAAACCAAAGCTAAAAATACATAAAAGTGATAATGCATCATAGTCAAACATATTGTGTCCCAGAAATGAAAAGTTGATTTAACAGTAAAAAGAAAAAAAAAATCATCAATGTAATTCATTATATTAATAATCACAAAAGGGACTGCATCTCAGTAGATGCATAAAAGTCATTTGACAAAATCTAACATTCATCCCTAATAAAACTCTCAGCAAGGGGTGCCTGGCTGGTACAATCACTAGAGCTTCGGACTCCTGATCTTGGGGTTGTAAATTCAAGCCCCATTTTGGTGATAGAGATAACTTAAAAATAAACTCTTAAAAAAAAACTTTTAAGGCGCCTGGGGGCTTAGTCGGTTAAGCCTCTGAATTCAGCTCTGGTCATGGTCTTGTGATTTGTGAATTCAAGCCCCTCATGGGGCTCTGGGCTGACAGCTCAGCCTGGAGCCTGCTTCGGATTCTGTATCTCCCTCTCTCTCTGCCCCACTCCCGCTTGCACTCTGTCTCCTTTTCTCTCTCAAAAATAAACATTAAAAAAATTAAAATAAGAAAAACTCTCAGCAAACTTGGACTAAAAGGAAATGTCCTTAAAGTGATATAAAGAGCATCTACAAAAGTCCTAGAGCAAACATCATACTTCATATTGGAAGGCTCTAATTTTTGCCTTTAATATCAAGGACTAAGTAAGGATGCCTGTTTTCACCATTTTAAATTTCATTGTATTAAAGTTTTCAGTCAGTGCAATAAGCAAAATAAATAAAAAATCATCTCAATTAAGAAAGAAGTTAAATTCTAGTCATAAATGGCAGGACTGTCTATGGTAATAATTCGAGGAACTTCGCAAATAAGCTCCATTAACAAATGAGTTCAGCTTATACTCAGGGTATAAGATCACTATGTAAAATTCAATTCCATTTCAATATACTAGGGACAAAAAACTGGAAATTAAAACTTTTTAATATACCATTTACAACAGCATCAAAATGCAAATTATTTAGGGATAAATCTCATCAATGCTGTGCAAGATTTGTAATCTGAATACTAAACATGGCTTAGAGAAATTAAAACAGACCCAGTAAGTGTGTCAATATACCTTGTGCAAGGAAGACTAAGTTACCTTTGAAATACAGCTGAAACACCTAAAGTGAATTCTGAACTGCTTTTTACTTCAGGAATGAGAGTCTCTAATTTGAGTTGTAACAAGTTAACTTCCACCAACAATGCTTTTTTAGAAATCAATAATCTTTGGAGCAATTAAGAGAATTCTATATCTCCACAATATAGCACTTACATCAATGATGCAATGATGTAAGGTTCAAAATATAAAGACCCAGGAACCATAATCAATTCTGAAGTTTCAAGACAATACATGGCAATCCCAAAATGACACAGTTTAAAAAAAAAAAAAAACAAACACACATTTAGAGTATAGTAACTACGCTCAGTGTGGTAAAGTAGTAACACATATCAGTGAATGTAAATCTAAGAAACTCAGGAAAGAAATATAGAAAAGGAAATTTTAGAACTAAAAAATATGTGGAAAATAAAATAGCAGAATGAAGATGAAAAACAGTTACATGAAGAAAGATAAAGTATCCAGCTTGAGTAGGAAAAATAAAAACATTGGTGAAATATAAAGGTAGCCTCATGGGCTTTGGGACTATATCACATCTAACATGAGAGAGAAAATGAGTCAAAAAATATAAATGAGAAAACAATGGACAAAAACTTCCCCAAAGTTTAGAAAAACACAGCTCTTTATACATTCAATAACTCAGCACAGCTCAAAAGGCTATATTTGAAGACCACATCACCTAGATAAATCAAAGGAAACACCTGGAAACCAAAGATAAAGAGAAAAATCTTGACAGAAGCCAGAGAAAACTGATAAAATGATAAATATCATTTAAGCTTCTGATCAGAAACAATGGAGATGAAAAGTTCATGGTGCAATATTTTTGAGATGCTTAAAGAAGAAAAGTCTGTGCTTTTTCTAGATCTGGCAAAAAATCCTTCAAGATAAGGTCAATGACAGGTATACTCAGATAAAAGAAAAGTAACATCTTGGTTCCATACTAGTAGTATAAGAAACTCTAAAAGAAGTTTCTCAATCTGAAGTGAAATAAAACTAAAACAAAACTCTATCTTCAAGGCTGACTGAAAATAATGGAAATGATAAATATATTGGTAAAATGTGATTTTTTTTTAATTTAAAATAAATATGATTGCCCAAAGCAACAATTTTGAAATGTTATTATAGTGTACTCGAATAGATGTAGATGTACTGTATATGTCATAGACAACATAGAAGATTGCAGGGGAAAGGACTCATGATTGCAAATTTTCTGTATTTTATCTGACATAACTCTAGATATACTGGGAACATTTAAGTATAATATTGTACTCCCAAGATTATTTATAAAAAAAACAGGAAATCTGCATTGCAAAATATGACAATATATAAACTAAATTAAAATATAGTTACATAATTTAAAACATAATAAATATGAAAACAGAAAAATAGTAAATACTAAATGATTTATATCGATTCAATCATACCAATAATTACATTAAATATTAACTAAATCCTGAAATAAAAAAGCAGACATGTTGAATCACTACTTCTTATACCTGAAGCTAATATAAACTGTGTTGACTATACCTCAATTAAAAAGATATTTTCAAAAGAGTTCTGAGATAATTTTTATGAATAAATTTCCATAAATAAGCTAATAAAAATAAATATCAGATATAAAAATAGGTAAAAACATGAGACCCAATTATATATTATCTATAAAAAAATCATTTTAGACATGTATGTACATGTACATACATGAAAACCATAAACATAGAAAGGCTTGGGGTAAACATAGAAATAGTTGGGGTAACATCAGATGAAATAAATTTGATAACAAAAAATACTAAAAAGAGAGAATATTTTAATAATGATAAAAGGATCACTTTTCTCAGCAAGACTGAAATATCCTAAATATATACACATCAATTAGAGACAATGATCATTTTTAAAAAGGCAAAAACTGAAAAGAATCAATGGGAGAAATAAGTAAGTGCACATAGATTTTAACACTCCTTCCTCAGCAATCAAAAGTACTAGTTGTCAGGGGCATCTGGGTGGCTTAGTCGGGTAAGGGTTCAACTTTGGCTCAGGTCATGATCTCAAGGTTCATGAGTTCAGGCCCCATGTCGGGCTCTGTGCTGACAGCTCAGAGCTTGGAGACCACTTCAGATTCTGTCTCTCTCTGCCCCTCCCCCACTTGCACTCTGTCTCTCTGTCTCTCTCAAAATATCAATAAACATAAAACAATAAAAATTTAAAAAAAAGAAAGTTAATGGTGGAGAAAAACCAAAACTAAATTTGAAAAAACATAAGCCACTGAAAAAAAAGTTTTAAGTACTATTTGTCAAAGAATTAAAAAATATAGAGTATTTGAGCAACACTCTCAACTGTCTTGGTCTAAATGATACATATACAGCAGTATAAAAAACAAAGGCAGAATATTCTTAGAAGGTGCAGTCACCAAGATAAACATGCTGGACCAAAGAAAAAACAAAATAAAAAAAAAAAAAAAAAAGAAAGAAAAAAGAAAAGGACTTGGAAAATGTAAAAGAGTTTGATGTAATACACAAGTAGTAAATCAATAATAATGAATCTGGTAAAATTTCAAATATTTGGAAATTATTCCTCATAGTTTGAAATAATGCATGGGTCAAAAAAAACAAAAATCTTCAGTAAGTAATTTATCCATAGTTATGCCCACTGATTGGAGAAAAGTAGTTTTGCTTCCTTGGTGGCACAGAAACATAACTACTAGGAGTATGCTTCCTCTCACTTTATGTTCTCCTCCTTCAATTTTCTCTAATTCTAACCAGCATTCATCTCTAACTATAAAAATGTAGAGTCTAAGATAACAAAAATATAACAGAAGAATTGAGTGAGGCAAATAAAGAAGTATCTAGAGGGAAATTTATAGCTTTTAACGTTTATATTTAAAAAGAATAATTATTTTATAGTTCCAAAGAAGTCCAGGTGTATAGGATTCTACTAAAAAAATTAAAAAAACAATGAAAAACAAAAATATAAATTAGAAGGAAGAACACAATAAACGTTAGAAGTTAATGAAATAAAAAATAGACATGAGAGATAACAAAACCAAAGCTAGGTCTTTGAAAGTTAAAAAATGATGTGTATTAGACAAGACAGAGAGGAGAGGGATGGAAGGAACACAAAATACAAATATCAGGAATGACAACATTGTTATTATCACAGATCCCAGATAACAGGAAGTACTATAAAAATATAATTAATATCAAATTAACAATCTCATATTATCTTTCCAACAATTCAACAAATTAGGGAGTGCCTTAACACTTCCGTACCTATTAAATAAAATGAATATGTAGTTAACTTTCTGGACAAAGAATATTGTGGCCCAGAAGGTTTCACTGCTGAAATCTACAAAACAGAAAGAAGTATCACCAATCGCAAATTGGTTCTCTCATAAACACAAGACAGAACAATTCTTGTGGTAGGCAGAACAATTATACCTTATGTCCTAATTTTTGGACCCTATGAATATGCCTTGTATGGCTAAAAAGATTTTGCAGATGGGATTAATGACCTTTAAATGGGAGAGTATATTCGGTTGTAGAGGTGGGAACAATGTAATCACATCAAAATCAGAGAAGCCTTCCCCAGCTGAGTTCAGATGGCACAAGAAAGAATAGTCAAGGTGTAACATAGCTAGTGTGAAGATGCAGGGAGGGGAATGTGAGTAGTCTTTAAAATTGGAAAACGTAAAGAAACAGATTCTTTTCCAGAGCCTCTAGAAAGAAACACAAACCTGTCCACACCTTAACTTTATCCTGGTGAGACTAATGTCAGACTTAAAACCTACATACCTGTAAGACAAAAAGTATGTGTATGTTTCATGTGGCACTAATTTGTGGTAATTTGTTATGGAAGCTATATAAAACACAATAGTTTTAGATTCTCTTAAAAAATCACCATTATGCTCTTACCAGAAACAAAGGAAAAAAAAGAAGACAAAACTTCAAGCAATATCTCTCAAGATTATAAATGAATAACTTTTAACTAAATTTAATGATTAAAGTAACATATGAACAATGAATAACTGGGTTTATATCTCAGGAATGCAAGGTTGATTTAATAGGCAAAAATCACAGTATGTAACAGTCTGTTAACAGAAAAAAGAGATAAATCACATAATCATTTCTAAGGACACAGAAAAGGATTTCATAAAATTCCACACACATTCATGATAAAAAAACTCTCACAAAACTAGTGGAACTGAATTCCCTTCATCTAATGAAGACCATGCACACAAAACTACAACAAAAAACTTCAATGCTCTCCCACCGAAGATGGTGTAGAAACAAGACTGTCCGTTCACTTCTACATACCATAATGTCACCATTATTAGCCTTTCAGATAAGGTGGAAGGAAGAAAGGGGCCATAAAAATTGAAAAGCTAAAACTTTCTATTTGTATTTGATGTGACTTCTTTTGAATACAAGTTACAGGATTCTACAAAACAACTAATAAATTTTACAAAGTCAGGTTACCAAGTTCACATACAAAACTATATTCATATATGAAATAAAAAAAATTAGGTAAATGAAGTAAAAGAACAGTTTGATCCATACTGGTGTCAAACAGCATGATATACTTATGAATAATTGTTTTTTTGTTTTTTTTGTTTTTTTTTTTGTTTGTTTGTTTTTTAATGCACACACTGCAAACTACACAGTCCTGAGATACATTAAAGGCCTAAATAATTGAAGAGACTCAATATCTGTAGTTTGGAATATTGGTAAGATTTCAATTTAACAAAATGATCAACAGTTTCAGGTAAACTCCATACAAATCCAGAAGGCATTCTGGATTAAACTAGTAAGTTAATGTTTTAACTTATATGAAAATTTAACTACCAAAACAAATTTGAAAAAGTAAAATTAAAGTTCTTCCTCTGCTGAATTTCAAGATTTATATAAAGAAATGCAAAATTAAAAATTGTAGAACTGGTGAAATGAAAGACATATAGATCAATGAAATTGATTAGGAGTCTAGCAACAGAGCCACACGTGCATGTTCAATTGATTTTTGACAGTTACCACGTAATTCAACATGCAAAGGAAAGCTTTCAAAACAGAGTCCTATGGGGATAAAAGGGACCATCCACACTCAACTAAAGCTGTATTTTTTCAAGTTTAATCATAACCCTAAATGTGAAAATTAAAACTAAAATATCCTAGAATAGAAAATCCTTTCTGACACATGGGTTTCTTACATAAGACACAGTAAAACAAAGTGAAGAAAAAAAAAAAAAAACAATTTGAGCTTTTTGAAAATGAAAAAGTTTGGTTTTATAATGTTATCATTAACAAAGAGAAAAGGTAAACTATATAATGGGAGAAAGTATTGCAACTCAATATAACTCAGTAATAAGATCAACAAACCACTGTTGATTGAAAGTAACATAGTACTTACATTTTGGAAAAGTTCAGAAGTATCTTATAAAGTTAGCAAGCACTTAAAACCCAGAAACCCCACTCCTAGATATTTAACAAAGAGAAATGAAAATATATTCTATTCAAATACCTATACATGGACATTCATAATACCTGTAATCATGATGGCCAAGTTTGTAAATAATACAAATGTCCATTAAGAGGTCAACAAAATATACTGTGTGTACATGACAGGGCACTAGTCCATAGTAAAAAGGAATGGACTGTTGATACATTAAAGCACCAGGATGGATCTCAAAGCATTAGGTTCAGGGAGAAAGAGTCAATCGGAAAAGATTAAATACTCCACGATTCCATTTATATAACATTACTGAAATGACAAAATTATAGAGAAAGAGAACAAAATAGTGGTTGTCAAGAGACATGGATGGTGGGGAGGTGGGACAGGGTGAAAACATAGAGGAATGGCATGAAGGACTTAGGGTGATAGAATAATTCTATATGTTGATTTTGTTGGTAGTTACACAAATCTATACACTGGGCAGAATTGCATAGAACACTGTGCACACACACTTACACGACTACATGTGAAGAAATGATGAAAACTGAATAAGGTACGTAGTTCACTTAAATATATCATGTTTTTATATCATACTATGGTGATGCAAGGTGTGAAAAATGGACATGACTGGAACAACGACTGCAGAGAAACTGCCTTACCTGCCTTTGTTTGAACTGAGCAAACCTTTGGACTGGACAAAACAGCAACTGTTTTAAGCAACTGCTTGAGAAGTCAGCAGGACAGACATCCTGATCACAGGACTCGTGGTTGTGGACTTTCTGAAGATAGTCAGTGGTCAGTCAATGCATGATCCAGAGTAGCGTAGCTTGTTAATCCCCATAGAAGAGTGTGTTTTTTTCCTTTGACTCATGTAATTTCCCACCTTCCTTTTCCTCATGAAAACACTTTGCTTTCACCTTCCGAGCAGTACACTATTTGGGTTTCTACTAGAATCTATGTTTCCTGAATTGCAATTTTTGATCCCAAATAAACACCTGTCTGCCTCTCATTGCACCCATTTTCAGGTTGACAAAAGCATCTCCTGTGGGAGTATCTGGGTGAAGCATTCACACAGACTCTAGGTGATGAGTGAATATTACTCAACCAGCTTCATGTACAGTGTTGTAAAGTAGATGTTTTCTGTCTATGAATGTTATAGTCAGGTCAAAGAAAACTATCAAGAGAAACTTTTTTCACTGAATAATATGGTCAGAAAAAAATTTTTTAATCATCACTATTTATATAAGCATTGTTGGATGGAGGTGTGGGGAAAATAAACAGGTGAATCCTTAATGAAAGCATATTTATGTATTTGTGGCATACTATTCATTTATCTTTTTTTTTTTTTTTTTACTGTCTTTAGATTTTACTCTAACTGTGGTTAATCTCACAGTAAACATGTGGAACATTATTTTTACAATGAGCTGATATTAACAGACTCTATCTGGTGTTTTTCAAAGACTGAATTCCCCAGGAGCAGACTGTGAGATTAGAAATTTTAGGGGGATGGTTTATTAGAGAGGAAATAGAATTTCCAGGAAAGGCCAGAATAGGGTGGGAGAGCAGGCTTAGAGAAGAAGGAAATTTGTGGCATTAAGTCTCACTCAGCTCCTAACACAGTACAGGACATGTACTTCACTTTTCAGTGAAGTCCAAATCAGCAGTCCCACGCCAATCAGACATGAGTGCAGGAGTGCTCCTGAGGGGATGTCTGTTCCCAGGCACTTTCAGGTACTACAGCTGCAGAGAACAGGATCTCTGGGTGAGGAAGGGGAGCTCCTCCACGAAGGCACTCTGAGAGGGTTGCTGCTAATAGAGGCCAGCTGGAGAGCAAGCAGTGTGCACAAAACTGATGAAGGGGAATGGCAAGGCATAGAAAAGCAACGCCAGCTTCTGCTTCAGCCTCAGACACACTCATGCTTCACACTAGATTCTCTATACTGCTTCTTCGAGGTTGTTACTAATCATGATTCCAGAAAGAAACAGTACAAAAGCACAATCACTGTGATGAGCTGTAGTCCCTGTTGCTGAGGTTGCTGCCAAATTTGTAATTGCCACAAAATATTTCTATCTTGGTTAGGAAGAGTCACTGTCCTTTCAAACCACCCATTGTTATTTACCTCAAGACTGAGCCAATACCTTTGTAGTCAACGGTCTTTTCTTAGTAACCTGCACTGCTGACAGCCCCAAGCCTGATTACCATTCACTTGTCTGTTAGTTGTCTATTTACACTTAAATCATACTTGGGAGCATACAGAGGTGCTCAGTGGATTCCCTTGGTTTCCAGACTTAACATATATGGACAATACTTCAAACAGAAATCTGCTCGTATTGTCCACAAACAGTATCACCCACAGTGTCACTTCCTACCCACACTAAGTATCTAATATCCTATCTTCTCCTATGATCATGAGTAAGTATTCCTTTACTTGCCTACTTGCTTACTGTAATGAGTATCTAAAAATAACCATGAGGCAGCAATACATCTATTTTCAATAGAAGTCTTAATCTGTCCCTTGGTGTTTTTCTGGATCTCTAGACATACCAAATTTTAGCTTGTGGAGACAGGAAGCACACATTTTCCAATTAACCCCCATGGCTTGAAGATGAAGGGAGATGCTCTTAACATCCAACGCTGGGTCTCCAATTTTATTCCTTTTCTCAAACACAAAGAACCACATAATGGCCATTGAACCCTGGCATGTATTGTGCCTTGAAGAACGGTATCTTAGTCTCATGGATACTTCAGTATTGCCCTTAAGTATTTCCAATATTCTATCATAAAGTCAGGTCTAGTGATTCACCACAAGGTATGACCAATAAGTCTCATGATCATGCTATCATACTCCTCTATGAAAAATACACCTCTTGGACTACGCAGGGAAAATGTTATATGGGATCCCATGATAGTAAATTAGATACTCTTAGCCCTTGGATACTAGTGCTATCATAAGGCACTGTGGTGGGAAAAGCAAATCTTTACACAAGATACAAGTTGGTCCTGTTCACAATGAATTACCACCCTTTAAAAGCTTAAATAGCTCTAATGTACTCAATGTGATAATTCCTGGTGAATTTCTTTAAAGCTCATATTGAGATACTGGGTCGGATATTACAATTCACAATTTGGATTTTCTGTAATGGCAGTGATGTTGGTAAGGTGGAGACTATGTTGTTGGGCCCATGCACAGCCATATGACCACTTATTTTGGAGCCCATTGCTCAATTACTGAGAAAAGAGGCTGGCTGATATCTATGTGATATTTCTGCCCCTATGTATTTAGTGGATAATCCAAGTCCTGCATTAACCTGAGATTCAACATTGCTTACACTTTTGTCCCATTCCTACTGGTGCATCCACATGTCTTTTCTCCAGACCTCCTTTATCCCATTCTTCCAGTACTTTTCCTTTCACACCCCCAACCAACAAGCTAAGCCGTTAGTCACCGAATAGGGGTTCAGATACTCTTACCTAAAGCACTATCTTTTTACACACAGTGGCTAGGCACATCTCCAAAGGTCTGCCATTGGGAAGACTTCCACTTCCCCCTATACCCCAGAGACCTCCACACTTGGTATTGCTGCTTTCTGGTAGCAGTCATTTTCAGCTGATGAAAATATACTGAGCTAAGCTAAGCTCTCCTCAAACCAGAACTTTATTTTTCTTCCACCAGTGGATCCTAAGGAACCTCTATTAGGACATAACTGTAAGCTGATGCAACATCATTAACTAAGTCTAACAAATGTACTTAACCTGGAGCTTTGGCTACCTATTCACATAACTTTTTTTGTCCTTTGGCCCTGTATGCAAAGGACGAAATCTCTATCCTAGGCATACATTATTTTTACACACTAATAGCTTCCATGCTTACTCAAACTTTGCAAATGATATATAGTCCTTGTAATAGACAGCATGACCTTGATCTTAAGTCCTACATGTCTATACTGTAATTTCCTATTAAAGCTTTTGAAGTTTCCAAACGGCATGCTATCTACCACCAATCTGTCTAGGAGCACCACTACATGTGTTAGGTTGCACAACAAAAGAGAAAGTGTGATCGTACTTTCTCACAATAGACAGCCTTTGAAATTACTCAATAAGTATTCAGAGTAATATTACCAAATAAGCCAAAAATCCAATCTGGCTTAACCAAGCACAGAGCGGTGGTGATAGTAATTGCAGTACATAAAAACTATTCTTTCAACTTGGAGAATACTTTTTGTCAAGCTCCTTCCCATTGTAATCCTAATTTTCTACAACATAGAAGGCCCCTAAATTTTCACAGAGTGTATTTTCCATCCTTTAGACTTTATATAGCTTTCAAGAGGATCTGCAGTAATTACCACTTTCTGTTCTTCAGGTCCAATTAACAAAGTATCACCAATGGACTTCTGTGGAATGTCCAGATTTTTAGGTCCCTCTGGAATATATTGTAGCAAAGGGCAGATGAGTAAGTACAACCATGGACAGAGACCTTCCATGTGAAGTACTGTCCATTATACATGAATAATTTTTGTCCTAATGCATTTTGAAAAGAATACATATGCCAGACACATACAACATCCAACGTGCCAAAGAAGTTGTATTAATGTCTTCTAGTAAAGATACCACATCAAGTACAAAAAATGGTTAAACTTTTTAAGTTTGTAGTGGTGTACCATCACCTATCATGAACTGCCTCCCCCCTCCCGCCCTCCCTCTGCCTCCCAGGAAGCTAAACTGTGAATAAATGGGGACATGATAGGGACAACCAACTCTTTATCCTTTCCAGCTCTGAAAGGGGCAGTAATCTCTGACTTTTTACTCTGTATATGGCATGCTTTTAATTTGCAGTCTTGAGCAGAGGAGAAATTTCAAGAGGCCTTACTCTAGGGTTCAAGGAAACAATTGTTTTTCCAGATGCTAAGTGTATCCGTTTAAATACAAGCTCAGGGACCAAGAAATAGTTACCTCACACATAGTAACCACTGAAAGACACACTTTGGCCATCCCTCCATTTACTCTCTGGCTTGCACTGACCTCCCTGCAAAATGTTAACTTGGATACAATGTTAAAAATCTCTTGAAAATTCTTGGTTTTTCTCTTCCCCTCCCCCTGGTATACAATTTCTTAGATGAATGGTCATGGATCCTTTGGGGTAAGGACCAGGGAGATTACTGTTACATACACTTTGTTTCATATCATGATCCTTCAAGGGATATTAGCCTCTTCAATTGATTGTCTGTGGTCTGAGAAATGTCTCAGACATGGTAATGTATGAGATTGTGATTTTCCACTGGAGCAGCTATCAGCCTTCTAATCATCCACTTCTTAAAATCAAATGTATCAACTGATATTTTTGGCTGTCAATCCATATTTTCCCAAGAACACTATAATCAATTGGCCAAGGTTACAACTCTCTATGGGTCATGTCCTATGATTTCCATCTGATCTCAAGTCTTTTATGTTAATTACATCTGTTGTGCCTCTAGTGGTTAAATGCTGCCGTTGGGGCTCAGCTTTTCCAGAATTGTATTTCCTCTACTGACAGGGAGCCCAGGTTTAGAACATCTCTTAAAAATCTCCCTTGGTCTACAGAGCCCTAATTTAGACACAGGTAATTTTCTAAAGCTTCAGAGTTAGCTTTCTCTCTAGTTTTCTAGCCTGATGATAAAGATCTTTTGAAATGTTTTCACCAAGACATTTTGATATGCTCATTATGCCCTGAGTTGGTAATAACCTGACTTGTTTAGTTTTCCTTATTCTGGGCACCAATCAAACTTAGCAAAAAACAACCAACTCCATCACCTTTATAATTACTATTTTTTCACATTTATCCAATGCTAGCAATTTTTCACAAGGTAGCAGATCCCCTTCAAACTGAATCATATCCAAATTACCTTAGCAATGAAGCATACCTTTGTAATATAGTATAATGCTACAACATAGCAGGGCTAAATAACTTACTGTGAACAATATGGCCCCTGTTTTAATCTGGCCAGAAAGGGATCCAACCCCAGAATCCCATCCTGAGAGTCTGCTAGTTAAGAGCATTTCCAGAACCAGCTGTCTCAGTTTGGGTTCCTAAGAAACAAATGGTGAAATACAAATTTATGTGGCAGGTGCACAGAAAATGTTCCAGGAGAAGGCTGGAGTACTAGGAGAGTGGGGAATTGAAACTTAGAAGCTAAGGACCTCAAGCAAATATGCAATAGCAAGCAAATCCACAAAAGGTTACCGTGATTCAGTGCTACATTGGAATTTTGGTGACAATGTAGATCCTACATAAATTGTACTCATCAGGAGCAAGGAAGCTAGAATATTTACACCCTATCAATCATTGTTTAAGGGTTTTTTGTTGGGGGGCATGAATTCCCTGGCACTTAAGCCTCTCAGTACACTGGTTGCACAATGTAATCTAAGGGACTAGGACAGATTCTTGATAGAGAGGCAGACGCTGATGCTTGAGAATCAAAGCGCACCCGAGAAACAAGTACAGTACGTGAAACAGGTGAAGGCATCAGAATTAATCATGGTGGAACACTGATATCTGCTCTCATGATATTTAAAGTACTTTGGAAGTTTCTGGGTTTTTTTTTATTCCATCAGTCTCAATAGGATATTACAATAATTTTGGTGTCTCCAACTCATTCATGATTATTTTTAATGCTTGGAAATAAAAATCATTTGTGTAAGTCTGGCACAGGAAACAGCTTATATGCTTATAACATCACATAACCGGAAATAGTCTGACATTATTTTCAACTTGCCTTTAGTATTGTCTTTACACAAACGTACAATTGTGCAGTTTAAGCAACCTGGATAAATCATTCAAAATATGTCTTCCCCAGAACAGATACTAAGTGGTACATAAAAGTTTCACTTTCAGTAAGTCCTATATTTGTATATATAATTAAAAATAATGTAATAGCAATGTTCCTGATGAATTATATAACATTTTACTCCACAGAGATAATTTTTACCATTAAAAAATAACTACTAATACAAATGTTAAAAATTATTTTAAGTACTATATATTACACAATATAGTTATAGCAATAAACTGATATAATCAATAAAGTTATGTATTATTTATCAATAAAACTGGAAAACCAAGAAATCATAATTCAGCATATGTATGGTTATATTGAAACACAGTTTCTCTACAAGTACAGTAATGGCTGTATTGTTGAGTGTTTGTTATTGGATAGGAGACAGGGTTGACTATAATCTAAAGGAAGTTGAAAATGTTGAGCTTTTTTTTTTTCTGCTTGTTTTAGAGATACTTCAAGTGGCTACTAAGAATAAAATTTAAAGTAATTAAAAATATCAATCCCAAATTTTAAGTGTATACATATTTACTACAATACACTCTTCATTTTCACTAAGAAAAAGTTTCATGGATAAAGGTCAATAGTACATAATAATGTTTCTTTAACCATTCAGCATGTACTAGAGAAAGCCTGTCAGTTTTCAATGAAAACATCTACTGGAACTGAGTCAAAAGAGATTTTGGTATAAGCAAATAAAATACTAGTTATCAACAAGGCAAAGAAGAAAAAAGAGGTATACAGAATAAAATCAAAGATGGGTAGAATTGTATTGGATTTATGTCATGAATAGATAATTGCACTTGAAGAGGCAATTTACTATATAGTGACCCCATTCCCTGTCCTCTGTCAAATTCAATTCCCCTCACCCAGATGACATGACCTATTCGTAGGTTCTGTCTATACAAAGTAAAATGGGCAGTTGAACATTTATCCAGTGACTTTAATCAATGCAGATAGATTCTTGGTAAATTCTTGGTTTTTAAGAAGAAACCATTTGTTTTTCATTATCTGGATAACTGTTTCCATTTTTCTCTTAAGTATGACCCTCCAAATGTCTTCTTAGGCACTAATTTGTTCATTTGTAATCCAAAATTCTTCTACTCTATTCTATGAAAAACAACCGGATAATTTTACATATAAAATTCTTGTCAAAACCCAATTCTTTGCCTATATATTTAAAGGTTCTCACATTTTAGAAATGAGCTAAAATAAGAATCATACCATTTGAAATGTCTGGTTCATTTTTCTTATCACATGATTTGGGTACTGAGTGTGGTGTTAACTTCCAGAAGCAAGTTCCAAACAGAGTAGCTGGCCGTTAGTTGTCTTGGCATATATTTGTGTCTGCCAACCTCATAAACACCTTTGAGATTCATATTTTAGTATGATTTCCTAATATATCTGTTCACAACACAGTTTGACTTTGAAATGTAATATATCATTTAATAAGATCTTTAATAACTGACATCTGACTCAATAGAAAAGAGAAACATCTACGGAACAATGGTATGCTTCTAAAGTTTCCAAACAAAATTTCAAAGATGAAAATACAATTTCTCTACTCTCATTAAAAAAAAGTCTTTCCAAATGCATGTCACAAAGCCGTATAGGCCTCTGATATTGTATTTTACTCTAACAATATATCACCATCTATTGAAGGATTAGTAGTGTCACATAAAAGATCTTGCTTACATAGGGCATTAAGTCTAAAGCAGGAAATAAGTTGGCTGAAGAAAAGAAAGAAGTAAAGGATACAGAGAAACCTTGATCAAAAGTCAACTTTTTAAAGTTTATTTATATTTGAGAGAATGTGTGAGTATATGTGAGCTGGGAGGGGCATGAGAGAGAGGGAGAGAGAGAACCTCAAGCAGGCTCCTCACTGTCAGAGCAGAGCCCAATATAGGGCCTCATCTCACCAACCGTGATGTCATGACCTAAATTGAAATCAAGAGTCGGACACTTAACTGAGCCACTAGTCAGACTTTTGAGCCCCAGAAGTCAACTTAATAAGAATTCACTCCAGCTAGAGATGGAGTCAGAGCATTGACAGAAGCCCTGCTATACTTTAATATATTAATAAATATGGTTTCCCTGAAAACTTGTTGAAGAAATAACACAATAGTGTTTGGAGTAATCCATATGAATAGTTCCATAAATGTAAGAAAGAAGATTCAGTAAAGTAACTGAACATTTTCACCTTTACTAAAATTTCTAATTATGGTCAACACTGAACTAATTTACTTTCATTTTAAAAGTGCCTAAGTGTTTACATGTCTCCAAATTCCTATTAGCTCCTGATATTACCAAACAGTTCTCCCCATCTGAAAGGTATTATATAGAATATTATTTTATTATAAAATGAATGAAATATAAAATACATGCAATATTTATGTGTGGTTTATAACTAAGATGAAAATATGCCTACTCTTATTAAGAGATAAAACCACACCAAACCCTTGTAATACTGTGTGCACATCTTTAGTTTATGACTCTCCATTTCCCCTAAGAAGTGCTTTTTATCCTGAAATTTTGCTTGTTTGTACATCTTTTATTTCTTAATCAGATACAAATATCTCTTTATCCAAATGGAATCATACTATATGAATTTTTGTTCAACATGTCTTTTTATTCAACATATTTAGGATTTTAGATTTGTGATATTTATAAATTCAGATTTTAGCTGTGACTTAATCGTTTTCATGAGTAAGCAGCAGTCCTATGCTAATATTGAACAATACATCTACGAATTCTGCTGGTAGACATCTGTTACTAAGGTTTTGTTGTTGTTGTTATTTACACATAGTATTTTTTTTCATGGCTTTGGAGACAATGAAACAAGAATTAATGATTAGGAACCAACTGTTGAGAACAAAGTCACCTTATAAGTCATATACAGATGAATCAAAAAAGTTGGAAAAAAAGGATAAAAGGGAAGCTTGCAAAATGGAGCCATGAGAAATACTATAGATTTTGTCACCATTTAATGCCCATCATTACAAAACTATACTATTAAGAACTGAAGAAGGTTTCACAAGTAGTACCTCATGCACAGAAAATAAATAGAATTTGAGAAGAATGATCAGGCAATGGATAAGTCTTAGAGGCACTTTCTTAATTATCCCCATACATCAGCCAACTGCTATTGAGAGATTAGTCTTCCTTCCTCCACCCAACCCAGGGTAAAAGGGTGGAAGCCTGACTCCAGGCATGGCAGACTGAGAATATCAGGACCCAAGTGTTTGTGAGGTAGGAGTTCCATGCTGAGAAGGCTAGCTGAGTAAAACAGAGGCTATTATCTCCAATCCATTGCACTGCTCATAAAAAGTGGCAGTCACTGTCCCCACTGCTGGCTCCAGAGCAAGGGATCTGCGATTGTGCGCAGGAAGAGAGGCATTCCATTAAAGCAGAGAACTCTAAAGTTCTCCCCAGGCAACTGACTATTTGAGACAGTGTTGGGAAATTCAAATTCTAGGGCACTATTAAAATGATGGTGATTTTGGTGGTAAATAATTAAGAGTAATACCTAAACTATAGGCTAGTTTACTAGAGGAGACCCAGGGAAAGAGAGAGATGAAGAGTTTTGGGTCAGGAAAAAGCCTCAAACACTTGCCTAAAAAAAGTACCCTTTCAAAGGAGCTGAAGCTTAATTAGGTCAGATAGTGAAGTAATTTGTGACACAGAGAATTTTTGAGAATACAGCAATCAGCTGACAAACAGTGGAACCTAAAATTTAAATGTGATAACAACAGAGGCAGGTGGCTTACCAGAGAGACCAGGGAAAGAGGTCTGGATTCTAAAACCTGTCATCCAAGGATGATTGGGAAAAGCACAAGGCTGTATCCTCTGTGAATGACATCAGAGATTTAACACTAAAGGGAAAACAGTCTTCACTAGAATAGCCCACTCAGGGCACTAAACAAGTAACAGCAACACAAGGACTGGAGTGACAGGTAGGAATCAGTATCTTAAGTGGCTAGATACAGCATCATACACAGAAAACAAGGCAGGCTTGTGAAACCACTTGTGAGCAGGACCAAATCCTGGATTTAAGACATCAAATCAAAGGAAAGCATGATAATAGTGTCTTAACAAATAAAGAAAATCAATAAAGAGACAGAAATTATAAAGAAGAACCAAATGGATATTTTGGAGTGGTCAGCAGATTTTATCTGGCAGAAAAGTGAGATATATAGTGATTATATAAATTGAATATTCCTAAAATTCCCAGATAAGGTAATCAATCTTCTAATACTTTCAATGCATCAAAACAAAAATACTCACAGAAACCAATCTAAAAGGTTTAAGAATTCCATAATTTACACAAATCTTTGGCAAACAAGATTAGTTTACAGTATTGGACAAATAAAAATAGCTATGTTTTCTGAGTTGCCAGTATTATGTGGAATATAAGCATATTTTTTTTATTGTACCTATGTATATATTCTTCCTAAATTTTCAGGTTTGCTGACTGAATAGCTACATTATACCTACTCAATGTTTGAGATTATAAAAGATGTAAGCTTACGTTTAAATTACTATTGTGACAAACTTTATTCAAACAGTGATTATTTTCTAGCATGTCAGCTTGTTTCAAAGATATTTAAATAACTAAAAATATTGGATTTTTCTAAATGCATATTAAGTACATAATTTCTACAACAGACAACTGAAATATTAATGAATAAGCATAACATTAAGTTTCTTGCACTTGTTCTTATTTCTAGAGGGTACAAGGAGGTGTGTACATGTTTGGGTATGTTAATGTGTTTATTTTTGCTATATTTGAGAAACTGAACTCTAAGGAAGCATATGGCTATAAAAAGTTGTGATATGTTCATAAGTACTGCAAGTCTGTGCAAAATGCTGATTTACTGTGGACAACTGAAATGATCCACATCCTGGTTTTATGAAGATGAAGTTACTGTGGTTAGGCACAATTAATATTATAAATAAGACTCTACTAGGACTAACAGTGGCAAAAATCAACTGTGTATGTAAGATATGCTTGCTGGTTGTGTTTTATTAAGGAAAAAAAAGAGTAGTTTTGTCCTAAAGTAAAATGCTTGTTTTCAGAATGAGAAATAGAGAGGACAAAACCTGAATGGATACAGAAAGTTGTAGAAAGCTCACAGAAAGGGAATTTTATTTGTCATATTCAAAGCTAGCCAAAATGTGAGGTTTTTTCTTTTAAATACATGTAGTTTTAAATACTGCAATTATGCAAAAATAAATTTGGTTCTCTCTGTTTAAAAAAAAAAAGGAAAAAAAAAAACAGGGAGATGACTGAGTAGGAAGACACTAAGCACACATTGTCCCATAGATAAAATTAGACAACACCCATTACAGTGTAAATAACCCAGATAATGACCAGGAGACTGTAAGAATAGACTCTCCAAAGCTAAATGCAGAGAAGAAGCTACAGTGAAGAGGGTAAAAAGGGTGGAGACAGGGTCAGGAGCTAAAGGGACCCAAAGAACTGTCTGCAGGAAGGAGGGAGAGATGCTGTGGGCTCAAAGAGGGGAGAGAAAGGAACCCCCACACCAGGCACCCCAGGCACAGAGAAACCTTCACAGGAAGACGGATCCCCATAACACTTAGCTTTGACAACCACAGGGGCCTAATCTCTCCACTTATTACAATCAGCAGGGCTTAATAAGGTAGAACTTTAATAGTCAGCAGGCGGGGCTCTGGCAGAAGGAAGAAAGCAGTAGGAAACAGAGTCCCCACCCTTAAAGCGACAGCACAACAAACAGTCCCACTGAAATATACCCTAGAAGCAGCAGTTTGAAAAGCACCTGGGGTATAAGAGAAGGAGATTCACTTAATCTCCACATGTGTGCTGGACGGGCAGGGATCTTTAGGAGAATTCTCTGGGAAAAAAATTGCTGGTGGGCACCATTTCCCTCCCCTAACCCCCAGACTAGACACACAGACACCTGGCTAACCAGCACAGTACCAACACTTTCCACCTAAGTTGCTCATAGGACACCCACTCCAGTCTTCTGCAGACATACCCCTTGTGGCCAGGCCTCAGCTTCAGGTCTCCTCCCACAGCAGAAGTGAGTAAACTTTTCTCATTCCTACCTGTGTTCTGCAGAGCTGCCCCCTTTGACCCAGCAGGCCTTTTCCCAGGCAGTTGCAGGTCCCCTCCCATAACACACCTGCACAAACCTTGGTAATACCTCAGGACCAACCTAAAGTTCTCTTGCAGACCCAGCCCCTCCAGTAAGCAGAGGCTGGAGTCCATCCAAAGCAGTGCCACAAACCTGGCCACGTGCAGGCAGTCCTGACAGGTGCCACCACCACTCCAAAGTAACTCCTGCCCTGGGGAGAGGGGAAGATAACCACACACAACAGTCCTACAACAGTGGGCTCAAGAGTGGGCTGGGTGGGGGCAGAAATATGATCTGACTGCAGGTCCCACCCACCAACAAAAGCTCCTCAGGGGCAACAGGGAAAAAGCACCCTGCATTTCAATGCCACTGCAGCTCTGGCAAACACCTGGCCGGACCCAACTCAAGCCTAAGGCATCCCAAGACTGGCTCACTAACAACAATGGGACCAAACTTTGCTCACAAGTCAAGAAGAGCCATTGCAGGTGACTGGAATGAAGGCAAATGAGCTCAGCCACAAGAGCAGGGCACAGGCAACACACACAGGACACTTGTAGCTCCAGGTTCTGGTGAATGGGGACACTGTCCTGCACGGTACTAGAGGACCTCTTCTTCATAAGGCCAGTACTTTCAAGAGCAGGAGACATAGCTGGCTTTCCTAACACATCAAATAGACACAGAGTTACACAAAATGTGAAAGGAATATATTCCAAATGAAAGAACAGGACAAAATCACATCAAGAAACCTAAATGAAAGGGAGATAAGTAATATGCCCAAGAGAGAATTTAAAGCAATGGTCATAAAGACACTCATTGGACTTGAGAAAAAGAGTAGATGGATTCAGTGAGACCCTCAACAAAGAGACTGAAAATACAAAAAAGGAACCAATCAGAGATGAAGAACTCAGGAAATGAAAGAAAAAAATATACCTCATGGAGTAAACACTAGACTAGAGGACGCAGAAGAACAGATCAGCAACTTAGAGGACAGAGTAATGGAAAGTAGTCAAGCTGAACAGGAGAGAGAAAAATAATAAATAAAAATTGACTTAGGAAACTGAGTGACACCATCAAACCTAATAACATTTGCCTAATAAGGAACCCGAAGAGAGAGAAAAGGAGGCAGAAAGTGTATTTGGAGAAATAATAGCTGAAAATTTCTTGAATGTGGAAAAAGAAACAGAAATCCAAATCCAGAAGGCACAGGGATCCCCCAATAAAATCAGCCCAAAGAGGTTCACAACATGACATACTATAATTAAAATGGCAGAAAGTAGTGAAAGACAGTGTTAAAAGCGGCGAGAGAAAATAAAACTGTTACAAGGGAAACCCCATAACGCTGTCGATTTTCTCGGCAGAAACTTTGCAGGCCAGAAGGGAGTGGCATGATATACTGAAAATGCTGAAAAAGAAAAACAAAACAAAACAACTGCAACCAAGAATACTCTATCCAGTAAGGCTACTATTCAGAATGGAAGGAGAAATAAAGAAGCTTCCAGACATACAAAAGCTAAAGGAATTCATGGCAAATAAACCAGCCTTACAGGAAATGTTAAAGGGGACTTTTTGAGTGGAAAGGAAAGACCATAAATAGGAGCAAGAAAATAAGAAGCATAAAAGCAGTAAAATTAAGTATATCTATAAAAATCAGTCAAGGCCATTCACAAAATAAAAGGATATAAAGTAGGACATCACATTCCTGAAACATGATGGGGGTAAAGGAGTGAGGAATGGGTTCAAACTTGGGGCACCTGGATGGCTCAGTCGGTTAAATGTCCGACTCCTGGTGTGCACTCCAGTCATGATCTTGATCTACAGTATCGTGAGTTCAAGCCCCACTTCAGGGCAGTGCTGATGCTTGGGATTCTTTGTCTCCTCTCTCTCTCCCCCCACTCGCACTGTCTCTCTCAAATTAAGACTGTCTCTGTCTCTCTCAAAATAAATAAAATTTTAAAAAAATTAAAAAAAGAATACGTGTAAACTTAAGCAACCATCAACCTGATATAGACTGCTATATACATGTTATACAAAAATTAATGGGAAAGAGAAAGCAATCCAAGTATATCACAAAAGAAAGCCAGCAAACTGTGAGAATAGAGTAAAATAGAGGAACAGAGAAGAATTACAAAACAACCATAAATAAGTAAAAAAATGGCAATAATTAAATACCTATCAATAATTACTTTGAATGTAAATGGACTAAATAAATGCTCTAATCAAAAGACATAGGATGACAGAATGGATGTTAAAAATAAGACCCATCTATATGCCACCTACAAGCGTCTGATTTCAGACCTAAAGACACATGCAAATTTAAAGAGAAGGGATGGAAAAGCAATTATCATGTGAAGGGGGCTCCTGGGAATATCACAAAGGATTTATTCTTTCACCTTGTATAAAGAGAGATGGTAGAAATAATTAGGTGATTTGATATGAGTTAGAGTGAAAGTGCTATCAACTCAGAAGAGCAAATAACCCTTCACAGGGTTAAATTTGAGTAAAATGTTATTAATGTAGTAAATATTGCAGAAATCCTATGAGATTTCCATAGTTTTGTCACTGCACTGTTTCTATTTGTTTATCACTGTCCTGGTATTAATTTTCCTGATATTAGGCCATGAGAGTTTAGTATGATTCATAATTCCTGTTGCTATTAAAATATTGATTTGGTCACAATTTTACTTATTAAATTGAATCCAGAATATTCTAGTGGTTTTCACTTGGAGATTCACATCACTTATGAAATTAATACACAGTTACTTAGTATCTTCCTCAGGCTTACTCTTTTTACTTGATAATCTTAATATATTCTTGGTCTATTATGATACAGTAGATCTCTGGGTTATTATACATCAGGTATTTTTTTCTCTGTAAGGAGATTGTGTTCAACTTTTTTCATAAATTAGATGTAATATCCTGTTCTTTGAAAATAGAGACTTTCATTTTGTTTATAGATATTTTATATAAAACTCTTTTTGACTGACTTCAGTTTGCTTTGCATGTCACAAAAACAAGAAAATTTTCTTGTCAGTTACATTGTTCCTACAATAAAATCTCATCAGGTCTGTCACTTTTGAAATTTATCGTAAGTCAACCACAGTGATTTTAGATCTTTTTCATCTACAGAGAGTTGTTTTACTCTGATGCTTCCCTGAAAGTACTTGCAAATCAGCTACCACAAAGTTCTTTAATAAAAAGGGATTCAGAGACCCTTTGAAAATTACTATCCAGTAAAGTAGTTTTGGGTAGAGATTCCTGAAGGCATTTCATAAATAAGTTGAAGACCACATAATAGAATAAATTTTTCCATATTTCTAGTAGAGAAGCAAATGTGGTCATGAGATTGCTAAACCAAGATCAAACAGAATAAGAATTAAATACATAGGACCAAATGACTAAGTTATGTTTGGAGTATTGCTAATATGGTAATATTCTATTTTCTGGATATATGGAACCACTTTCTCTTCTTTTAAGCTATATATAACTCAAAAACAATTTAGGAGACTATGGTTTTACAAACAGAAATAAAATGTTTGTATTTTTGTCTTTGTTGTACCCTCCAGAATTTGGAAACTTTTACTGGGTAATTTTACACTCATGGCAATATATTTGTATAGACTCAATAAGTGTTTGTCTGACATGTTAACAGGACATGAATGGAAACTTCTGTTATGAAATTTTTAATTGTTCCATTTTCTTCAATATCAGCTCCAAGCCTCCAAACTGACATTTCCAATTTAGCCCCAAAAACTATGACCTGAGCACCAAGATCCTTATCAGAACTCTCCACTGATGCATATCTAGTTTCCCCTCAGAATCCAAAGAAATACTAAGAGTACAAGGCTAACAAACTGACATATTATTCAAAGGACTCATCAGTGCATCAGACCAAATGCAGGCTGGATTTCTCCCTGAACAAGTAAGCCAATGTCTGGACCATAAAGTATGTCTAGAGAAACACTTGGGTCATGCCTGCCTCTGTACAAAAGGTAATCAGTACTGTGGACAACATCACCAAGAGCATTGACACCTTTTTTGTTTTTTTAATTTTTTAAAATATTTATTTATTTTTGGGAGATAGAGCACAAACAAGGGAGGGGCAGGGAGAGAAGGAGACACAGAATCTGAAAAAGGCTCCAGGTTCCGAGCTGTCAGCACAGAGCCTGACATCAGGCTGGAACCCACAAACTGAGATCATGACCTAAGCTGAAGTATAATGCTTAACAGACTGAGCCACTCAGGCACCCCGACGCTTTATCTTTAAAAACATGTCACATTTTATGAGGAATTAGCACAGTAGGAAGATTTTCATTCACCATCCTTTTGGAATTTGCTGAATGAAGAGTCTCAGGATTCATCTCCTGACTCTTTACCATAACTTTTAAGATTATTTTTTAATGTTTATTTATTTTGGGAGTAAGAACGAGCAGGGGAGGGGCAGAGAGAGAGGGAGAGAAAAAATTCCAACAAGTCTCCACACTGTCAGCACACAGCCCAGTAGGGGGGCTCTATTCCACGAAATGTGAGATCATTACCTGAGCGGAATTCAAGAGTAGGATCCTACTACCTACCTACCCACCCTACCACCCAGGCGCACCACCACAACTTTTACATGAATATTTGTCTCTTCCATTTCATGTATCCCTCTTTTAAGAGGTCTGATCTCCAGGACTGTAAATCACCTGATGTTTTTTATTATGCCTCAAGAGGTTCAACTGGCTTTGGAGTTTGTGAGAGATTATTTGTTAGGCCCACATTAACCCTACACAGGAGGTTTATGACTGCTTGAATTTTTCAGTGATGAATGATAACCATCATGAACAAAAGAAATGGCTATTTTGAACTTTGAGATGACATACCAAAACTTATGATATACATAACTAAAGCAGTGCTTACAGGAAAGTGTATAACTGCAAATAAGTATTTTAAAAAGAATTTAAATCAATAACCTAAACTTTCCCTTTAACTGAAAAATAAGAGCAAACAATACTAAGCAGGTAGAAGGAAGGAAATAACAAAGATTACAGTGGTGACAAAAGTCACATGTTACCTGATACAAGATCCTGGAAAACAGCAAGTCCCTCCATCCTTCTGTGTTCTGAGAAACAGATTTCAACCAAAAAGAAACCTGTCCCAAATAATTTCAGTGAAATGGGGTGTCCATTCCTCCTCATGACTACTCTAAGACTCAGGGACAACTCGTTTACCTGTGACATGGCCACACAGATATTTCCCTTTCATCTGAACATGCTGACAAGCCAGACACACAGGACCACCACCTCCATTTTTTATCTCATGAAAGATGAGCTGAACTATTTGTCCCTGTGAAACTAGCTAAGTACACAGATAAACATGTCCTATCCAGCAGTTTGAGACTTCCCATGATCACAAAAAAAAATCCAATTTACCCAGTTACAACTTAATTCTCTCTGGGATTTTCCTCTTATTGCAATAACCTAAATAAAATAAATTTCCTTATTTGATCAGTGGTACACTTGGCAGTATAGCGAAAATCAACAAAACTTCATCTAGACGGTTACCTTTTATTGTGGCTATGGTATTGTGGGTATTTGCATATGCCCAAACTCATCAAATTGTACATATTAAATATATATAGTTCTTTAGCTATTCCTCAATAAAGCTGTTAAAAATTATATAATAATTATTTTCAAGAGGAAATAGAATGTATTAGTAAATTTGGTAAATTGCTTAATATAAGACTGTTTAAGATGACTAATAGAGTGTACTCTTCAAGCTTATTTTGTTGGAAACATGTACATAAAATAGGGCAAAAGATTAATGAGACAGAAGGCTAAATTGAAAATGTCTATGGATTTAAATATGGTAATTATTACTGGAAATAAGTCTACTATTTTACTTAAGTAGACTGTGAAAACAGGATTAAACCTCAGGTAATTCTGTAACAGTGTTGCTCTACAAATGACAATTCATCCAACTCATCATGGTAAATTTTAGAAGCCATCAATGTGGTGTAATTATTTGCATTTTGGAACACTAAACACAAAACCAATAGCTGCTTCCTTTTAATATTTGGCATTAGACCCCAGCTACACCAGCTTCTCAACCTGCCTCCAGACATGTTAACTTGGCACACTAAAAAGTCTTTTCTTATTTGGGGAGGGGGAATTATAATACATGCTATTTGGTCTCATCATGGAGAACTAGAATTCATCTTCTAGATTGAGGCTGATGTAAATACAACAAATTTACATGTGGTAAGCAGCCACCTTGGTCAGAAAGATGTCCCAATTTAGAAAGCCATGATTTACATTTAAAATTCTAGTAAGAACTTAAAAGAATTTCTGGGGAGCCTGGGTAGCTCAGTCAGTTAACGTCTGACTCTTAACCTTGGCTCAGATCCCAATCCTAGGTTTCTGGGATTGAGTCCCTTGCCTGGCTCCATGCAGATTGTAGAGCCTGCTTAAGAGTCTCTCTATCCCTCTGCCCCTCTCCTCTACTTATGTGCTCTAAAATAAAATGAAATATTAAAAACAAAAAAAGAATTCCAGGGGCTGGGTGGCTCAGTCAGTTAAGTATCCGACTTTGGCTCAGGTCATGATCTCACAATTTGTGAGTTCAAGATCCGGTTTGGGCTCTGAGCTGACAGCTCAGTGCTTGGACCCCGCTTTGGATTCTGTCTCCTTCTCTCTTTCTTCCCCTCCCTTGCTCGCACACTGTCAAAAATAAACATTAACAAAATGAAAAACAAAAAAAAAAACAAAAAACAAAGAATTACTGCTAAACGACCCAAAATGTTTTCTTTACTATATTAAACTTATCTAAGGTAATAATAATGCCAATGATTAATGACGTATTGAGCACTTACATGTATTAAGCAATATGTAAATTTAGAGTTACTTTTTGCCACTTAGCCATTTACAATTGTAGACAATTGAAACAAGGAACAATTAACGTCACTTTGGTTAATTGCATTTATGTGAAAACCTTAGTGGGACTGACGGAATTCAATGGGCCTATCTTTTCAGAAGTCATGAATCCTGTGAATTTGGAGAATTGAAAAGAATACCTTTTATAAAATTAAACATTAAACTAATTTCTATAGTAAGTATAAGTAAAATAGTCATCACTGAAGCAAACACAATTAAGTTTTAACACAAGTACATTTCAAACCAAATGTAGTTTGATTCCCAACACAGCCTGTGTTCATTTCCCTAACTTTTCAGAATCTATTTTTTATTTATTTATTTGAGTAGGGGGAGGACAGAGAGGAGAGAGAGAGAGAGAGGAGAGGAAGAGGAGAGGAAGAGGAGAGGAAGAGGAGAGGAAGAGGAGAGGAAGAGGAGAGAAAGAGAGAGAGAGAAAGAGAGAGAGAGAAAGAGAGAGAGAGAAAGAGAGAGAGAGAGAGAGAGAAGGGGAAGACCAGAGAGAAGATCCCAAGCAAGCTCCTCTCAGTCAGCACAGAGCCAGACTCAGGTCACGATCTCATGAACTGTGAGATCATGAACTGAGCTGAAACCAAGAGTCAGATGATAACCGAATAAGCCCCCAGAATTCAGGTGCCCCCAGAATCTAGTTTTAATGATCCTTTAAAACAATGTAAGGGGTGCCTGGGTGCTCAGTCAGTTGAGAGGCTGCCTCCTGATTTCAACTCAGGTCATGGTTTCATGGTTTGTGGGTCTGAGCCCCATGTTGGGCTCTGCACTGACAGTGTGGAGGCTGCTTGGATTCTCTTTTTCTCTCAAAATAAACTTAACAACAACAACAGGGTAAATCCCATCACTATTTCCTCTTATTCTTGAAGTCTCCACATGAAACCACTAGGAGTTCCTTCCCATTAAAACTTACATTTTAAAACGGCACTCCTGGGGTAAATGTAGATGTTCACATGTAGACATGACTGTTTAATTATGCTATGCCTCCTTTGCATATTATAAAGGGCCATTTGTGATCCTGATGCCTTAACTGGATGTGAAGAACTTGTTTACAAGTAGGTTTGGACTGAGAAGGAGGGCAGTATGGTGAGATATATGTCTTTGGAATACAAGTAATTTTGCTCCTTCAGTTTCCCTGTTTTTAAGATTTTTTTATCTTATTACCAATACAGATTATGTTTGCTTCCTTCCACTGCCAATACAACAGTGGTTATTTCTCACTAGAAATGCATTTAATATGCATATAATCTTATAACTCTGTCCTCTCAGGTCTCTATTTGCAACAGTCTAGGAATTTTCTGAAACTCTAACACTCCATTATGATACTCCACACGTTAACAATTATACTTCAGTGAAAAAAAATACATAAGAGGCTTACACCATAGGGTTTATTAGTCAAATTTTATACCTGATTTATACAGTAAGTAAAATGGCCCACTGAACATTTGGCTAAGGGATTAAAGAAAAATTATGTACCATAATATTAGGTGTAACTTTATTTGAACAAATGTTTCATATATGGTGCTTTTCTAGCAAAATCATAATATATTGGTCTCAGAACCAACCAATTGCTCTGGGAATTGAGGTATCCTCCTACTGCCCCTATTCACACCACACACAGGATAAATGCTTTTAATTTATGTGACTAATGAGAATATTTCTATTCATGTACAGAAGTTTTCAGACTAATGGGCAGGGACATTTTAGCCAACACACAATATTTGCTCTTCTTTAGAGGCTGATAGTGCCACCTAGCATAGATGAAGCAAACTGGTAGAATGTGAGATGCTGATGGAATTATTTGATCTTAGACAACTCTCAGGAATGATGATTTTGGCTCAATGTAGAAAAGGTTTAGATTCAGCCGAAGGCCCACTTGAAGACAGGAATAAAGATAATGGGAAATGGAACATGATAGTCACAAATATCAGTTTCATAAAGAGGCCACTTCCGGTTTTTCCTTGCTTGCTAGATACACATGCATGATACACACATACCAAGCATTTATTATATATGATAAATACATAATATAATAGTTATTATTATTATTATTATTATTATTATTATTATTATAAATAATATCCTTTTCTCTCCCTTTTCATGCCATTGTGATGAAATCACAGGAGGGCTGAGGCCAATCGGAGACTACATCATCAGAGGTCAGTGAACCCATAAAAGTGTCTCTGGCTGTGACTTTGTATCCTGTCCTAATAAGACATTACATAGTCTCCATGAACATTTTTTAGAATTATTTAATAGTGTGTATGCGCAGGTATGTACATGTGCATTTGCTTGACAGCCAAGGGGTAAAACGTAGGGAACACTTGTTTTTTTTTT
The DNA here is from genome assembly GCF_028749965.1 of Puma concolor. Lineage (NCBI taxonomy): Eukaryota > Metazoa > Chordata > Mammalia > Carnivora > Felidae > Puma > Puma concolor. The sequence continues at coordinate 180,733,873 of NC_141667.1, forward strand.
TTTAATTATGGTTTTATCTCAGCATTTATCCACATAAGGAACTGCTCCTGCTATCTGCAGAAAGGTAAATACGCGAAATGACACAAAAGAGTCTCCACCCTTCTAGGACTTGAATACTGAGTAGAGCATCTGAAGGAAACTCTAGTTGAATTACCCAAAGAAATACTGCAAAACCCCCTACACAAGCTCCAACCACCCTAACAGCCCAAAGCTCTCTTCCTCTGTAGTTTTCATGGAATCTTTCCTCAATTGTGTGAACTGTTTCTTTCTGATACAGTTTTGCTTATGTTAGGTTTGATTTCTAATTAATAACGTGGAGGGGAAAAAAGAGCCCTCCATGTTTTGATTTTGATTTTTGATGAACTATATTTTCAAATGTCTGAGTTTAAATAGTATGTTCTGGTAAGTTTCTACTAAATAGCCTATATCACTTAGAAATCCTCTTGCCTTAATGTAAGAGCAAACCTGATTTTCTGTGGCTTTTACAAATGTAAGACTGCTACTCTTACACCACATTTGACAGGTTCAACGGGGATTTTGAGTTAAAATGTGGAATGTAAATTTATAAAATCGTCTAACTTTAGGTTCTGTAAATCTAAAGCTCCTGGTTTCTGGAAATGAGATAGGACCACATACCACTGGATGTAGTATGCAGCCCAGTAAAATTAAAGTGACTGCTGCTAATGCTCATTTGGAGCTCTTATAAAAGTAGACATGTATGTAAAGAAAGGAGTTACTTTCCAGTCAAGAGAAATGACCTCTTTATATACTTATTCTAAATAATCTTATAATATAAACTATATAATAATAATAATATTATTATTATTATGGAATGTTTCTGCCACAAAATGTGAGCAGTGAGAGGTAAATTCAGTGGATTCCATGAGTGTGTGCTTGACTCTGCAGTTGCAACACTGATGGCCTGACATAACATTATAATTGGGGGCTTAAATTCCCAGGGATAAAGATCTAGGTTACCCACTGAGAAAGCCACCCAGACCAGCAGGTATGCTTCTGAGAGTAAAGAGCCCTAGAACGGGTGGTAGAAGATGATGAGGCCACTGATTACTGACTTGGAACCAACTTCATCAATTGACAGAGAATGCTGATTCACTCAATAAACTCTTTTAAAGTTATTAATACCCACTATACAGAATCAGCAAAAATACACTATAGATTTGATATGTAGTACATGACTGGCTTTGAGTAGAGCAAAGATCCTGCCTCTGACCCATCCACATCCCCTCCACTTCTATTTCTATAAATACTGGCCCAACGTCTACCTACCAGCACTTATGCGATTTTGGCTGAAAATTTTGACAGCGCAGTCTTCTCTGACTGCAAGGAGGCCAAAAGTACTGGGACACTGACTTTAGAAGTCCCCTACCAGTGGACAAACACACCTACTTTGTCGCAGCTCTGGCCATATGACCGAATCATGCATCCTACTGACTCTTAAGAAATAGCCCACAGGGGGCACATGGGTGGCTCAGTCTTCGGCTCAGGTCAAGATCTAACATCTCACAGGTTCGAGCCCCACATCCAGCTACTGTACTGACAGCCCAGAGCCTGGATCCTGCTTCGGATTGTGTCTCCCACTGTCTCTGCCCCTCCCCTGCTCGCTCTCTTTCTCAAAATATTAAAAGAAGAAAAAATAAAAAAAGCCCACTGAATTTTTCTCCAGGTGCTTATCACAGTAACATCTGATAATGCACTTTTTGCCTTCCTTCTCATCCTTATCTCATTTTACACTCACCACTCTTCACTGAGACCTTTTCACATGTAAAACACTAGCACCCAAATCATGGTCTCAGGGCACTTCAAAAGAATATGGATGCCATCAGCATATAGTTACATTACAATCAGAAACTTGGAAGACACTGCTTATGGAGACTTGGTAAATCATAGAGGTACAAAGATTCATAGTAAGAAACAACTTTTGTGGACAAAGGGGAAAAGGTCTACAATGGTCCTAGAAAATAATCAGAAAAACTGGAGAAAGATAGAGTTTGCTATTAATAAGCTAAAAGCTGGCCAGGAAGGCAGGAAACATACAGTGCTAACAACTGCAGAAATGCAAAGTATTTTAAGTAAATATTCTCTATTGTTTTAGCATCACTGTTAGTATCTATGGCATGTAGAGGCAGGTCTCTGATTTCAGTTAATGGGAAGTAAAAGAGGTTCATTTGGTAAGTGAATGACAGAAGCAATAGAGAAAAGCAAAATTTGTTGGCAAAGGAACTATAAAATAGAGAAATGTTGAAGAGATGAAAATAGCGAAGACAGACAATGAAATGACTGGGGGACAAAAAGGGACACTAGGGATATCAGGTCAAAGATATCTGGGTGAGAGTACAGTGTGACAAAGCAAAAAAATATGAAATGGTAATAGTCTGGGGAAGAGAATACCTAAAACTAAACTTTAAAAGAGGAGAGGTTGAAAAACATTTTTTCTATCAGGATATACTTTTCAAATGAAAACTGTGTTTTTGTGACATGCAACCAAACTCTTTTCAAGATGTGACAAAATATAAGGTCCTTCTTCAAATAGATAAACCACATAAAAAATACATACTTAATGAGAAATACTTTTTTTTTTAAACTGAATTTCAGGTAGTCACTATCAAAATAGCCAAAGATTTATGAAGTAAATAAAAAGTCTCCGCTTAATTAAAGCTCACTGAGGCTTAATTAAAGCCCCTGAAGGGATCCTTGAGTAACTGACACTTGCCAAAATTATTCTAGACAAGTCAGGGGGTATAGAGGAGTCGTCATTCATGTAGGATTTGGGGGCTAAATAATACTGTTTGGTGATCTTTATCCTAGGTTTACTAAATAACTGTCACGGTTTCATTTAACTTTTTACTTAGTGACTTGCTTTAAAATTTTTAAATTGTAAATTATGACCTGTGTACAAAGATGAATAACTCAAACACAGAATCAATGAATTTTCAGAGTGAACGCATGTTTCACTGCTACTCAAGAAGAAAAAGCACATTGCCAGCAATAGAGAGCCACCTTCTTTCAGCTTCGATCAATATCCACTCTCTACTCAAAGTAACTAATTTCCTGATTTCTAACATATTTCAGAATTGCCTGATTTTGCACTTAACCAGAATCATATAGATTTCTCTATATATGACTTATATCCAACATTACGTTTGTAAGGTTATCCATGTTGTCTCATTCATAGTTAGTGCATTACTCTAAACTAGAATATCCTATAGTGTGAATATAGTCTTATTTATCCATTCTACTTTTTTTTTAAGTTTATTTATTTTGAGAGAAACAGCAAGCAAGTGAGAGGCAAAGAGAAAGGGAGAGAGAATCCCAAACAGGCCTCATGCTATCAGCACGGAGCCCAACACAGGGCTCAAACCCACCAACCATGGGATCATGACCTTAGCCAAAACCAAGAGTCAGAGGCTTAACTGACTGAGCCACCCACCCAGATCCATTCTACTTCTGATGGTAGTTGGAACTTAATCAATTTTGTGCTGAAAATTTCTTCTCCCCCTTTGTGGTTTAGAATCGTTCTTTAATGATGCCATTATGTTCAAGTATATATTCCATCTTGAAAGAATTTTGTGCATGTAATTTCATACAAATTAGAAATACAGCTTTGAACATTCTCACACATGTCCCCCAGTGTGCACAGAATTATGAGGTAACAGATTACACACATGTTCAACTTTAACATGGAAGGTCATCAGTGTTGGAGAGTTTATTTAATCCTCACAGCTTGGCTTTGACAGTTATTTTTTAGCCATGTTGGTTTGGCATTTATTTCTGCAATTTGGACATTCCAAAGCAGGTTACATACCGGTATGCTAAAAGGATTCAGACTCACTAGTAAATGCAAATCAGATCAAATCATCAGTCACAATTGAACATATAACATTAATACGTGGGCATTTTGAACTAGAAAAGATCATACAATTGGTCTAGCATAACCCTTCTGTACACACAAAAGTATTAATCTTTGGAATTAGACTGGAGTTAGACCTGAAGCCTACAGGCAAATTATGTAACATCTTTGAATCTAACTTTTTTTCTTATTTAAAATAAGACTAATAGGATCTAAGTTTTAGATAATTTTTGACTGAAAATATCCATTAAATAATCAAACAGAATGTCCTTGAACATTATATGTAATCAGTAGATCTCAGATTCTTTATCCCTTTATTTTGCAAATGTAGAAACAGGATCAGAGACTTAACTGAATCTACATTACCAAAAATCCTTAAAAGATGCCCTGGGGTAAAAACAGGACCTCCTAAATTCGCTTCCCCAAGTATTCTTCTAATGAACCTTGTGATTCAACTTCACTGCACATGAAATAAAGAAAAACTCTGACTATGGGAGTAAAATATTGATACTTTAACTGAAACATCTAACTCTATGCAACTTTCCACTGAACTTTCATTCTTAAATATGAGGTGCTCTGAAAAAAAAAATGATAAAGTTACTAGTGATACAAAGATACATTTTTAGATTTTACATAAAATTATTTTCCATTTATTTACAAATGTTCACTAAATTTTGATTAACCAATTACTTATAAAACTCAAACTCAGCAGTTTTACATGTCAGGCCTATGACTTCTCTTAGCATCTTTGGAATACCTTCATTACTTCCTGTTACTTACAGGAGACACCTCCATCTATGTGCCTGGAATTTTTTTTTTTTTTAACCTCTTGCATGAGCCCATTGTTTGTATTGTGTATGTATTTGAGTATGTCTTTTTTGCAACAAAGGCTTATAAAAAAGGTATAATTCAATGTCTAACAGAGTTTTGGGAAAGCATTTTTTATTCCTGTCTATTATGCTTTGTGGTGTTTCTACACCTTTGCCCCAATTAACCAGGGTATTGTAAGTTAGCCAGAGGGAGGCTAACTTAAGTCAGATGAGCTAGCTTAATCAGAACCTATATGCATTATGAACAGAAGACACTAACAGCTCATCTGGGCTGTGAAAATATGAGATGGATTCCACAAGAATATTCTCGTGCCAGCACTGGGCTCTGTCGTCTCAGCACCAGTGTGAAAAAGAGAGCAATTTCTTCTACAAAGATTTAATTTAGATCTAGCGTCCATCATTGAAAGAGCTTTTTTTGTTTTGTTTTTTACATCTCCTTGCAAGCCCCTGTTGCACATTCCAAAAAATTCTCTTTTGCTGCAGTGCTTACAAAATACATCTCATCAGCACTGTGCATCAAAGCCCAGCACTTTGACTGTAGTAAATATATGCAGCAAATTTTGTATCCATATTCTAGTGATTCTTCTCTTCCAATAAAGCATAGCTACATTTTGAGGTTAATTTCTCATTGCTATTAACCATCAGATTCTGTTCATCCTCATTTCTCAATCCTACAATTCCTAAGGGTTTTGTGTGTCTTCCACAAATCCTTGGCTCCAATAACATTACCTTGGTATGTATTTTAAACAGAGCACTTGCAATTATTTTATCCTATAGAATGCTCGAATAAAACATCAAACACATTTTCTTCCTCATTTGTTCACATGATAATGTGAAAGACTAAAACAACAATTAAAAAAAAAAACAGCATGGGTTGCTGCTAAGATGTTCAGGACATTTTTCCTCTGAAGGTTATATTAATAATACAAATTTAAGATAACCTGTATGCTTAATGAGAACAATTAACCTGTCAATTTGCTATACTCTTACATCTGACCTTCTATGGATGAAGTTATCACCTAACTAACACTTTTATTAGCTTTTGATTTTTTTTATAATGCACATTTTAAAGTGACAATAAGTCACACACCATGGCCTAATGATGCTATTAAAATTCAAACCACTGCTCATAAAACAGTTTAAGTCTCTTTGCCCTTTATAAGCCACATTTCTGTAGACACATCAGTTGGAGGTGGAGAAGTATAAAGGTGTCTTCAGGCTTTTCTCAGCAGGTAAGCATGTTTCTCAAATACTCATTGGCACCAATTCCTTCTGTGCCACTGATTCACATGGAGGTACACAAATACAGGCACAGATGAGTTCAGTCTTCAAGGACTACTCTGGCTACATCTCTGCTTTTTCATGAAGGTCTAATATCTACTTTAGAGCTTCACCTTCTGCAGCCTTTCCAGAAAATGTATTTGGATCAGATATTTGCTTAAAAGCAGCCATCATTAAAGTTCTAATGTCAAGTGACTTAAAAGTATCCCAAACACTTCTTAGAGGTAGTGATTGCTCAGGTGCCTGAAAAGAACTGAGGGACACGTTTAATGTAGAATACCAGTGACATTTCAAATGTTTTCATGAAACAGAACTTGCAAAAGTACATGGATGATCCTCTTTAACTTACACGTCACTAAAAAACTAGCTTCCAGAGAGGGCGTTCTGTAATAGTGGTATTTTAGTCTCAATTCAAACCTGATCTTTTTCTATCCTGGTTGGCCTATCCATTAGTTTTTGGTTTCACTCATAACTTAAATTGTCACCCACATTCAAAATAGTGTTTTTCTTTTCAAGGTCAAGGATCAAATGTAATCCTCTAAAAAGACCTATACCATTTCTCCAAAGTCATATTGTTCCAAACATCTCACATATTTACGAAAATATCAGATTATGCTAATAAAAGTCTTATCTATGCTTATGAAGTAGATTTTCTTGATTTCTAAAATGCCACCACAATCACATATAAAGATTGTGTGCATATGTTTATAATGTTTCTGTGTATGTGAATCTTCTCTGAATAAACACACATTCACCTTCATGAATTATTTTCCTTCTAACATCTCATTCCCATTTCTTGTCAGATTTAATTGAAAGACCACTATAAGACCTGCTAATAGAAAACAATACCAATATAATTGAAAGACATGCATCTGTCAGGAAGGAGATTCAGGACCATCAGGATAAATCCAACATGAATTACTCGACTCCTCTATCACTTGACTTGTCTAGGGTAATTTTTGAAAATGCCAATTGCTCAAAGATTTCTTTAGAAGCTGTATGGTTTTCCATTTTGTTAATTGTGTAGCATTTATTTATTCATTTATTTTATTTTTATAACAATATAACTTAGGCAGAGAAGGTACCTCTACCTCAAGTAAACAGATATGGAAACCGAACATCTGGAATACTCAAGCAGATTTTATTTTATTTATTTATTTTTTTTAATTTTTTTTTCAACGTTTATTTATTTGTGGGACAGAGAGAGACAGAGCATGAACGGGGGAGGGGCAGAGAGAGAGGGAGACACAGAATCGGAAACAGGCTCCAGGCTCTGAGCCATCAGCCCAGAGCCCGACGCGGGGCTCGAACTCACGAACCGCAAGATCGTGACCTGGCTGAAGTCGGACGCTTAACCGACTGCGCCACCCAGGCGCCCCTCAACCAGATTTTAAAATGTCATCTGTCAGGCTGCCCAGCTACACAATACAAAAAAAAAAAAAAAATCCAAATACCTGGGATTAAAATAACAATATAATTAAAAATACATAATTTAAATATTGTTTATTTAGGTTTGGCATGACAACTCCAAGATAGTTTTCAGTTCCCAGACTCTTAGTGGCTACCAATTTTTTTTTTTTTTTTAACATTTATTTATTTTTGAGAGACAGAGAGAGACAGAGCATGAGCAGGGGAGGTGCAGAGAGAGAAGGAGACAAAGAATCCAAAAGCAGGCTCCAAGCTTTCAGCACAGAGCCTGAGGCGGGGCTCGAACCCACAAACTGTGAGATTATGACCTGAGCTGAAGTCGGACACTTAACCGGCTGAGCCACCCAGGCACCCCAATTGTTGCTACCCATTCTTAACACAAAGCTCTTGCCTTGACAGGTCAATATAACAGTTGAACTTCCAATGAAATAAGTAATATATGTGTATTCACATATACCATTGTCTAAATTTTAGTATCACGGCCACATCTAGCTGCAAATGAAGTGAGAGAATATAATGTCACTGAAATAATATAATCAGTGCTGACTGAGGTAAATGGTGAGATCACATTTTTGAGTAGGCCACTAAAATAATTTTCAAATATGAATGAATTAGAACATATGTCTCTAGGTTCAGAATCTTCTCTGTTGTTAATCTTCCCTAAATATTTCATAATTATTTGCTTTTCTCCCTAAATTCAAACTCTATTTATACATGCTTTCACATATCCTAATAATTCAGATAAATATTCAAGTAAGGAAATCTAATAGCAGCAGATGGCTAAAAATAGTATATATTATTCCTATTATATATTATTTCTATAGTAGTATGCTAAACTATATATGTATCTAATCACATATGCTATTTTTACATGTAAGGGAAATAGGCAACAGATTAATAAATTTAAAGCCATATATCTCATAATAGGAATAAAACCAATTTACTATAATGAATCATTCTTGGATTAAATTTCAATTTATTTACTTATAAGGAAACCTAAACTCTTCACTTTGTTTGAAAAACAGAAGTCAGGGGCACCTGGGTGGCACAGTTAAGCACCTGACTCTTGATCTCAGCTCAGGTCATGATCTCATGGTCCTGAATTGTCCGCTGACAGCACAGAGCCTGCTTGGCATGCTCTCTCTCCCTTTCTCTCTGCCCCATCCTTCTCGTGTGTGTGTGTGTGTGTGTGTGTGTGTGTGTGTGTGTGTGCGCGCGCGCACACACTTTCTCTAAACAAGGATTAAAAAACAAAACAAACAAACAAACAAGTAAAAAACAGAAGCTAGAGGGGCGCCTGGAAGGCTCAGTTGGTTAAGGTCCAACTCCTGATCTCTGCTCAGGTCATGATCTTATGGTCCTGAGATCAAGCCCAGCATTCCATGCTCAGCATGGAGCCTGAGTGGAATTCTGTCTCTCTCCCTCTCCCTCTGCTTCTCCCTAGCTCACACTCTTAAAATGAATAAACATCAAAAGAAAATAAGCCAGAGAAGCAATAAAAATACTTAAGAACACAAAAGTGAAAAATCAATACCTAAAAGAATATATTGCATGTTCTTTAATATCTCTGAATTTTTTTTTATGCCTGGATTACTTATAAATGATCTAACAAATTATTTCACGGTCAGCTCAGTACCTGATGTGGTTAGGATCTGCTATACATCAGACCTTAGTTCAGTAACCAGCAATGACAGTAACATTAACAGACCACTTTAAGTGCTAGCAGTTAAAAAGGTTTTCAATTACTGCATAAGGTTCCCTACTTTGCATTTGCATTTCATTTTAAGTAGAAAAAATATTTTTCCCCCTAAGGAAAAATTTTATATGTCTGATTTTCTCTTAAGTAGGTATCTTTAGACTCCAGAATCTTTTAAGAGCCAGTGATATTCCTTTGTATGTGAGCAAAATTTATTCTTCAGAGTTTGATGCTCCCTCAGGAATTTATTTCAAACCTACTACCTTCCTGTAATCCAGTTACAAAAAAAATATATTGCTATTTTCCTTAGAGATCTTATCCAAAATATATTCCTAGTTTTACCACAGAGACAAAAAAAAAAAAATCTAACGTACAATTTGAATTCTTCTCACTAAAAATTATATATATAGGACACAAAATTAGAATTATAAAGTTACAAAAATATCATCCAACTTGAAACATATTCCTTTTAAAGAGGCCCTATTATCGACTAGAACAGAAACCATCTTAAATTGTCATATCAGAAAATTCTAAATATTATAATTTAGTACAGATTTAACAATGAGATTAACAAATGTAATCAAGCGTGGGGCACCTGGGTGGCTCTTTTGGTTAAGCGTCAGATTTGGCCAGGTCATGATCTCGTGGTTCATGAGTTTGAGCCCCATGCAGGGTTCTATGCTGACGCTCAGAGCCTGGAGCCTGCTTCCGACTCTGTGTCTCCCTCTCTCTCTGCCTCTCCCTTGCTCACACTCTGTCTCTCCCCCTGTCTCTCAAAAATAAACATTAAAAATTTTTTAAAAATGTAATTAAGATTATTTCCAATGTTTTCTTTAGGAGAAAATTAGCAGAAAATTTTAGAAGACCCTTAAGTAAATCTAACTTAACCTACATGATTCAAATGGTTAATCTTACTGCATTATCTAGCACAATGAACACTAGAATAGACATTTTAGACAAATTGAGGGACCTAAAACGGTTCCAAAATGTAGCAAAAATGCTCTTAAGCTAATACAGCCAGACTTCTACTAAACACTCTTAGACCAGACCAATTATCCCTGTAAGAACAACAAAACAAGCAGGACCAAATTTTTAAAAATCGGTTTGACGTCATTAGGGCATGGTAAATTAGAACACTGAACTACCTCAAAGGAGAAAAAAAAGAAAAGAACACCGAGCTACCTCTATGTACCTAATAGATGGCTAAACTCCAAGACACTGACCACACTAAGTTCTGGCAATGATGTCGAGCGACAGCAACTTTCATTCATTGCTGGTAGAAATGCAAAAATGGTACAACCACTTAGGAAGATCGTTTGACTCTTAAAGATCTCATCATACGCTTACCATAACAGCACAGTTACCAAAGAAGTTAGAAACTTACATACACAAAATATGTCACCAAAGGAGTTGGCAACTTACATCCACACAAAAATCTGTAAACAAATAGATATGTATTTGTCATAACATGAATGGACCTTGAGGACACTATGGTAAATGAAATAAATCAAAGACAAAAGACGTACATATCCTCATTTATGTACTAAAGCCTTTTTCTGATATAAACTATGCAAAGAAAGAGCTGACAATACATTTGCAGAACATGAGTACCTTCTCTCTGTACAACTAGCTGTATAGGCGATTGCTGGTACCTCGTCCAGCCGTCTGTGCTCCTGTGCTAATCTCAACCAGCCACCTCTGTCTCCTCCAGAGAGACCCTCAACCCTTATTTTTGTGCTAGCCATTAGCCTTGCTCTGCTTTATAGTTCTACTACATGTATGGGTATCTCATGCTTACACACTGTTTTTACATGTTATAAAGGAATTCTTAGAGTATATGATCTGCTAGCTCTTGAGCTTCATGTTCAGTAAGATAGGTTTTTAAATCCCTTCATGTGGTAAATGAGTTCTAGTTGATTTTTTTCACTGATACATAATATTCTACAAATATTTTCCCAACATTTTATGAATATGCTGGAATTTATTCATTCTGCTATTGGTGGGTATTTGGTTTCTAGTTTTACTTGTCTAATTTTGAACATGTATAAGTATTCTGAATTGTCTTCTGTTACACATTTTAAAAGTCACACACACACACACACACACTCCCCCCCCCCATATGTGCAACTTCATCTTGCAAGTCTTGTGAAAACATTTTACCTGTAGTAGAGGATTACCATTTCTCATGTATAGCCCTAACACTTATTATTGCCCAGCTTTCCCAGGGTTTACCAAAATGGCTAGTTTATATGGTATTTATTGTGCCTTTAGGTGTCACTGTTTCCACCACCTTTTGTTCGCCCTTTTAGTGAGGAAGTGACTCTACCTGGGGGTTATGAGGATAGTCTAACTCATGACACTGGACATTAGAAAGAGAAGATCAAGACTAGTTTTTTAGTTTACTAGTTTATCACATGAACTCAGGGCATAGGTGTGGGGGACACAGCACGTCATGCAGGGTTATATGTCTGGATGCTGGAGTCAAGAACATGGTGAAAGGCCAGGGGATATGGTGGGGAGCAGGCTTTGTAGCATTAAGAGGGTGAGGTAATCCTTGTGTCCTGCTGAAAGATGCAACTGCTTGGTTGCACAGTTCTGAGGGCTGGTGAGGAACAAAACTCACCATAAGCAGATTATGAACTTGTTCCATTTGGTAATAAGGACTTTTTAGAAGAGGAACCATGGGAGCAGAGTGAGAAGGGGAAACTGGTCAAGCTGTGGCTCTCAAGATCTTAACGGCTATCATGGCAGCACATTATAGTATTATAGTTCTTTATTCTTTGCACGTTTATTGATCACTTATTGATCTTCTCTGAAATGCCTGTTCTTGACATTTTTCTATTTATGGTCACATTTTTATATCTTGCTGATTCAGATATACTTTATATTCTGATTATTATTGTCTTATTGCAATTGGATTTTTTTTTGCAGTATTTGGTGTGTCTTTCATTTTATGATATTTTTTATGTATAAATCCTAAGTTTAAATATTAGAATATTTTCAAATTTCCCCATATTACTTGCAAGCTCTGTCATAATACATCCTTAAAATTACTAATTTCTGTACTACCTTCTAAAACATACAACTTGCACTATCCCCCCACACCATAGGTTTTTTTTTTTTTTTTAATGTTTATTTTTGAGAGACAGAGCATGATCTGGTGAGCGGCATAGAGAGAGAAGACACACAGAATCCAAAGCAGGTTCTACACTCTGAGCTGTCAGCACAGAGCCCCATGCAGGGCTCTAACTCATAAGCCGTGAGATCAGGACCTGAGCTGAAGTCGGACACTTAACTGACTGAGCCACCCAGGCTCTGCTAATTTTTCTGAATAATCTACAGTAAAAATCAAATCTCATTTTCTCAGTCATTTGTAAGGCCAGCTCTGCAATAAATCAAATGTGTATATTTATATATCTATTTTGAGGTCATTTTGCCTTTTGTTTTCTTTTTTCCTCCATCCTTACACGAATGTAACCCAATACTAATTCATATGGTCAAAAGTCTCAATATGTTTTAAGGCAAATATCTTGCTTTGTTCTCACTTTTCTTCTTGGCTATCATTGATGCTATCCTTTCTTACAATATTAGTGTGAGCTTGTCAAGTTACAGAAAGCTCTTCAGGAAGTTTGATTGCATCATATTAAAAATATGTGTGTTTTTTTTTCTTCCTTTGAAATGCTCTCAGTTCTCTGGTAACAGTTTTTTGTTTGTTTTAATCCAGGAGTACAAGCTAAAAGAGACCCCTCACACCAAAAAAAAAAAAAAAAAAAAAAAAAAAAAACATAAGGCCATACCAGAGTTTCCTAATCATCATTTCATCAGAATGTCCAGGTGTTTCTCTGCCTCCTTAACTTACAACTTACTCTTAAATTTTTCTCCTTCCTCCTGACATTTGTATTTTGTTTTACTTTTCTATTCATGTTTTCCCTCAATTACTAAAAAAAAATAGATCTGCTCAATTTGCTGAAAACTACATTTTTTTAAATTAGCAATTAATCTTTGGTATGAATTCAGTCAATGTTTAAAAACAATACAGTTCAATACTGGCTGAGTTCTGTTAACCTACAATAACATAAGAAACTTTGAAAACTAATTTGCATAAACTTTATTCATTAGACTCAATATTTAAATTCAAAATTTCAAAGATAATCTCTATAAAATACATTTATTAATGATACCTAAGTATCCTAGAGTACTTTTATCTTGCTGATGAAATTAATTAAAGTCATACTACATATACCAACTTCAATATGCTGGGCAGGAACAGATGTGAGCAAGTCAGTCAACTGCATTAACAAGTTATTCTAGCCACCCCACCCAGATAATTATTCATATGTATCTTAAGACAAGTGTCTCGGTGGTTACATATAATGGTAGCAATATATTTACTGTATGACAATGATGAAAATTTAGGGAATTAACAGACATGCTAAACTTTTTCAGAAAATAATGTTTCATGTAAATATTTAAACTAATTCAAAAGTTCATTACAGTTGTGTCTTTTCATGCACACAGTTTCAATTTTTAAAGATGAAAGGCTAACTCTATGATTTACTAAATGGTGAATGTGATGTTAATTAGGATTTTGAAAATGTATATAAATAGCAATATAATTTCTTTTTAGGCTGACTTTACAGACGAGTTGGAAGTAAAATGAATACTCTGAAATCTCTGAATACTAAAATTCAGGTTTATCTCACCAAACAGGAAAAACTGGATTTTCACTGTGGTTAAAAATAACAGTCAATAGAAGTATTTTTATTTGCCACTTTCTAGCACTTGTTTTTTCCTTCAAATAAGCTCAAGTCTGTTTGTATGTTTTTTGCCTAATTATTCATTTCTATCAAATTTCTTGGCAAGGAATGAGTATCTTTTTGTCATAATGAAATCTGACAAACCACGATTAGAACAATGACACATTTAGCAAGTGCACACTCTGGGTTCTTTTCAACTTAACAGTGGTTGTTATTTTAGTGATTTATTGTAGTTAGAATTTTACCATGTATACATTCCAGTATTTTTCCATGATTTTAGATTTTTAAAAGAGCATTTATGATCTTGGCATCACATATTATGATGTTTGTTAATTTGGCAGCAAAATGACTTACATAGAAATATACAGATACTGTGGGTCATTGTTGCAAATTGTATTGGCTCTCCTATTGGCATGAATATGAGATATAACATCAATTAAAGTTTAGTGGGTTTATCATCATTAATGGAAATTATGCATGAGAATCAAATGGAGTAACATTAGACTTCACTAATTTAAACATTATAACAGCATGAGTATTTAAATTAAGAACAATTATTTCCAAGAAATGCTTAAAATTGAAGCATGGAATATTAGGGTTTTAGGTAATTTCCCCATAATATATGTCATAGCGTGTACATCGTTCTTATTCTGAATTCATGATCTCTACCATATAAATCATTTTTTCTGCTGGCAATAAAAAGTGCCAAGTGCTTCCTATTTAGCACACCAATGCTATACAACACAAATTAGCTTAATGCCTACTCATTTTTCAAGGTCTAGCAAAAATGCTATTGCCTTCCGGAAGCTTTTCCAAAAGCCACCATTACCAGACAAATTCAGTTATTAGTAAAACCTGAGGTGTTAACATATAATGTGGCATTCACATCTGTATTTAAATATAGAATGAAAATAATACCTACAAATTATTTTAGAGGGAAATTTCTATATGTATGTAATTATTTGTCATCTGAAAGGTGTTGACTTGGCAGAAGCCCCTTATAAATCAAAATAAAATTCCTTCAACATAAGCAGCTAATTTTAGACATCTTGGAGTTCAATAGACTATTCTTCAGTATATACAATATGAAGAAAAATATTATCAGAAAAAAAGTAGATTAGAGATTAGACAATAGAATTAGATAAAGGTACATAGTGTTATGACCAAAAAAGAGAATATAAGAGATATAACACATCCAGTCATGGGGCACTTGGGTGGCTCAGTTGGTTTAGGATCTGACTTCGGCTCAGGTCATAATCTCAGGCTCCTCAGTTCGAGCCTCACATCAGGCTATGTGCTGACAGTTCAGAGCCTGAAGTCTGCTTGGGATTCTGTGTCTCCCTCTCTTTCTGTCCCTCCCCCACTCACACTCTGTCTCAAAAAGAAACATTATATATACAAAACAAAAAAAAAACCCATACAAATCATTGTTCTCTTTAAAATACAGTTTCAAAACACAATCTTTTATTACTAAGTGAGAAAAACATCACTTAGTCATGTGTTTCCCTTTGGGAAGAGAAAAGCTGTCAGATTCATAGAAAGTTTTATATGCCAAAGGGAAGGAAGTATCTTGCCAATTTTTTTTTTAAAGACTTGGTGTTCTTTAAAAAGAGAATTACAAGTATCTAAATGTATCATTTGAGTGACAGTCTCATCTAGAGTTGCCTACTTGATAGGAGACTAAGATTTCTAATCATATTATACTAATTTTCTCAATGTTTAAATGGATATCCTTAAATAAGTTATATAATCTACATAACATTTTTGATCCAAAATCTCCCTATTCTTCAGAAATCAAGTAATGTTCAAGATTTTTGTGACTTTCAACATAGTAATTTAATTTGGTTTCCTTATATTGCCTTTGCTTTTCCAAAATTTTCATTTGCCCTTCCAAAGCAGTGCCTCTTTGGCAGCCCCCTTAGGAAAGGTTTGATTAACTTATGAATGTACATCATGCCATGTAAGTAGATGTGGAAAGTGTAAACAGACTATATATGTCAATATAGTCACTGTGCTGGTATAACCCATGAATCCATTCTAAGTAACCATATTAATATACAGACTAAATCACATACACCTAGTACTTAGCTTTTTAATGGTTAACCAGGACTTCTGGAAGCTGCCACAACTATCTAGGCCAGTAGGATAATATTTTCTGCATTAAAGCAGCTTAATAAATTAGACAAGTACAAAAATCTTCACTGTACCAATCCATTTGTAAAGTAGTGATGACAGCCGAAAAGGCAGTCTAAATCTCCATGCATTGTTTTATTTGTTCTTCAATCAAGTATTACAGGCTTAATGTTTTAGGCAATGTGACATTTAAATATTTTTAACTAGGCACAAAATTCAATCTACAAATATCATTTTTACTTTTAAAGAGGAGGAAAATAGGCAGAGATTACTCCCTCTCCTGTGTCATTATAACTATTAATTATCGAAGATTTTCTCTGAGCTCTATGTAAAACTAATAATCAAATGCTAGTGAAGACCTTGGATTTTCTCACTTGAGAGTCAGAATATCTGAGTAAGTGTAGAGAAACCATCCATGGATGCTGAAATGTAAGGTAAGATTCTCCACAACTGACATGTTGGTTTAATCATAAATTGAGCAAGATGGCCACAGTATAAGCAAGAATAAGTACCTACTATAGAAATCTCTTTACCTGTGAGATTGATAATCTACTATGAGTACTAAATTTAGTCCAGATGTGAAAAGTTTTGACTACTGCCTCTCATTCAGGGTAGAATTCTTGGGCAATCTCCTCTGGTCCACCCATATTGTGTAAGGTAAAATCCAAGAAAACACTACCCTTGCCTTTCCCAATTAGTGGAAGTGAATGCAAGTCTGGGAAATGGGTTTTAATAATCAAACCCTTTTCCTGACAAAGTTCTATAGCCAGTTGACTCCATGACCACACCTGAATTCCTTAAAAAAAAAAAAAAAAAAAAAGTAATCAATGCATGTCTTCCTCTCTTCTTAAATCCAACATATAATGGTCACAAAAACAGTTAAACAAAGTCAGTGAAATACAAGGAGACAGTTTAAACCTATACCGTCTTACATAATGAATAATTAGTGAGGCAGAAAATAAAAACTCAGAAAGGGATGACATTGGAACACTCAAGAGAGACATATAGATGCAGGGAGATCGACAGTCTCCTATCTCCAACCAGTGCTTAACAAGAGGCATAAACTCAGGTACAAAAAAATTCATATATGTATTTAAAAATACTATATATATATATATTTATATATTCATATATAAATATGTATATTTAAAACATATTTTAAAATACTATATATATATATATATATATATATATATATATATATATATATAGTATTTACCTGAAAAATAAAGCCATTTAGCAATGTGTAAGTAGGATGAAAAGCCTGGCACATGCATCCTGGATACTAGCTGTGTGAAAAGGCAAATAAAAATTGTTGTCTGGTGGCAGTTCATGCCCTGCTTTTTTTTTTTTTTTTTCTCTTTCTCCCTCCCTTTAACAGCAAAGCTTATTCTACCTCAACTTTCACTCCATCCAGTGACTTCAACTAACTATACAATCTGGATACCACAAATGTTAATTTCTCCAAGATGAAAAGTGCTTTGTTACTCAAAGTGAATGGGAAACAGTAATTTAAATCCTAGTTTGTCCCTTAGTCTTTCAGTAGAAAGCCAAAAGATACTTAATGTTCAGTTACATTTAAACTATGTGTAAATGACATTTCAAACAAGACGTATCAAGTGTCAATAATTTGAATTCTCTAAGAAAAAAAATTGAGTCTGGGTGGCTCAGTTAAGCATCTGACTTTTTGGCTCAGGTCATTGTCTCATGGCTCCTGAGTTCAAGCCCTGCGTCAGACTCTGTGCTGACAGCTCAGAGCCTGGAGCCTGCTTCAGATTCTGTGTCTCCCTCTCTCTCTGCCCCTCCCCCACTTGTTCGCACTCTCTCTCTTAAAAATAAACTTTTTAAAAAGGAAAGAAAAAAATAGCTTTAACAGAAGTCTTATCTTGTAACAAAAAGCTTAATAGAAAATGTAAGGATACAATCTGTTTCTGTACTTGATATCATCACTGGCCAGTATTTGCTGGGAGCCAATAGAAGACAGCTGTGAGAACCCCCCACTACAGATGCTATCATTCCACCTGAAGTCATGTTTCAATCCAAATATTTAGTTTATACCCTAAGAACTAAATACTTTTATTGCATCACAAATCTCAGCAAATACTGCAATGAGGCTCCTTAGTAATCGAAAAAATAACGCTGTGATTATTCCACTCTTGTTTGGGCAAAATATTTTAAGTAATTTGGCTAATCAGAGTTTTGGCACCTCATCAAGTGTAACATCAGTTAATGCACTTGGCTAAAAGGAATTTGTGCATAATAAATAAGCTACTTATTGAGGAATTATTTTATGGAAAACTGGGAAATAGTTTACCTTATTTGTGGTGATATGAATTGATGCTTTATTTTTCAGTGACCTAATATAGTAGCATCAACAAGTAGTGTTGTTTACAAGTGTCCTAAATCTGCCATAAATCACCTCATGTATTAGAAAACCTAAAACAAAACATTCTACATTTATGTTTTGTTATAACCATTTAAATCATGTTTTTTCCTGTTTTCTTTCAAAGCTATTTTTGTAGTAACAGTGATAATAAAATACATTATCTTATGTGCTCATCACACTATTCTAGACTACTTCAGAGAAGTCAACTGTATTGTAGAGATGGACTTTCTTCATGCAGAGGTCATTTAATTATGGTTAAATTCTGCTTTAGTATATGCTCATGGATAACGCTTTTTACACTTAAGAAACTCATTATGCAAATCTGAAATGGATGATCTGTTTGGCAACTAAGTAGCAAAGACTGTATGGCCAATCATCTTTACCCATATCTCTACTTATGCTTATATGTGTCTCTATCTTATTTCTGTAAATACACACACACACACACATATAGGGTATATAATGTATGTGTGAATTCATGTCTCTGTTGATACCCTATCAATAAGGGATACTTGTGTGTGTGTGTGTGTATAGATAAATCTGTAACTATGGCATTCAAATCATTGTCATTGCATAAATACTGAAACTTAATTGACCCTGGGCTTTTTGTATTGATGTACTAGAGTAATAAAATGTTACAGTTACCACACATATGCCCACCTTATTTGGATTAAGTTTCTTAAGTCACACTTCCATGTGACTAATAGAAAATTACTCCTGCTTGCCTGTTAAATCACATCCACTAGCACGATTCTCCAGTTTTACTGGGATGTTCCATTTCTGACTCCACTATTTAGTACATCATTATCCCCTTTCTTCATCTCTTTATTTCTATGCTCTGTAACTGCAAAAGCACACTTTAAAGTACATTAAATCTCCTTGTGCCTGTTCTCGTAACACATGTATATTAGCTTGAACAGGCTAGTGCGAGGTAAGAAACATTTAATACTAATGACGGTACATTCTAGTTGATTTGGCCCATAGCTTGTTGTAGTAAATAAAGTTTTGTAGAACACAGAAATGTTTATGTGCTGTCTATGTCTGCCTTTGCATTAACAGTCACACAGTTGCATAGTTGTTACAGAGACCTTATTAGCCAACAAAGCAAAAACTGTTTACTATCTGGTTTTATGACAAAAAAAAAATACTATTGCTTTTATTTAACCTAATTTCCTGCTCACAGAAAAGTCTTGGTTTGTCTTAAGTTTCATTGGGTACCTCTCTTTCACGTGGTCTTTTATGGAACTTGTTTGGTGGTTGCTGTGCCATATATAGCATGTGGCTGTCAAGATTGCCTTGCTATTTTTATTTCACTCAGATGAAAGGAAGACCACAGAAGACTGGATGGGAATATTTGATGTGTCAGGCCTGAATATGCCTAAGATTAATTTCACTCACATATCTTTGGCTGGAAATCAACCACTAGTCAGTCGTCCACTTGCAAGGGAGGATGGAGTTAAGTGACCCAGTTTTGTATCCATGAAAAGAATTATGCTGAACAAGTAGTATTTGCCACAAGCTCTGAGAATTTCAACCCTGGAAGAAGTCAATAATTTGATTTTTCCAGGTCTGCCACTGGATACCCTAACAATGCTATGGAAGTTTAAAAAGGAGGGTGGATTATTGCCACAATAAATAAAAAGCCATAATTCTCAAGTGGGTTGTCAATCTGGCCTGAAAATCATGTTATATTTCTCTGGTGAATGCTGATACTTTCAAAGTAACAATTACAAATTTCCCTTACTCTGTCCAACCATTTATGTCTCTTCCATCAGTACCATCTCCTCTGTCTTAAACAAAATTGCCTCTGATGTGGAGAAAACAAACTATCAGATGTTGCCTCTTAACCTGTGTGTTTGTGACATCAACTTACCTGAAGCCATACAAGCACCCCTTCCCCTCTTTCTTCCTTTCACAATACGGGAGTAGTCCAATGTCTAACTAAAGAACAAAACTTATACTAGAGCCATGTATTTTCAGTTAAGAATGTTACCTATTTTCCTTCAGGCTTCTTTTATTCAAAACATTCTTCTCAAATAATGATTCCCCTTTGGAAAGTCTATTTTATTTTAGCTCAAACAAATTATCCAGCCATTGCCATATATGTGTGTGTGTGTATATTTATATACATATATATGTATATGTATGTATATGTCTATGTATGTATATATGTATATACGTATATCTATGTATATATGTGTATATATACGTATATATATGTGTGTATATATATATATACACACACACATATATATATATATGTATACACACACATTTTTTTTTTCCATCTTTGCATGGCCTCTAATTGGTACCATTCTTCAAAACTGAAATTCCACTTCTCTCAAGTCAGAGAGAAGGTGACTCATTTACAAAGACTATCTACCTATAGCTGTGGCCAAGGTCAGCAGTCTCCTCTCTGAATCTGTACTCGAGATTTATGTGTTCTATTGTGCAAAAATATTCTAAAGGTCATCCTAATCCTATTTTTTCTTCCATGGTCACAAAGGTCAATGAATACAAAGACCACTCAATCAAGCTGCACAACCCAGAAAACAAATAGATCTAAACATAATAAACCTAAATAGATCTGTCATCTTCAGATCTTCTTCCTCTGCCCACTGACTCCATGACATGTCCATTTTAAACACACATGAACTTCAAAATATACAATATCAAAAACATCTCAAACAGTTCCTTCTGTCTGATCCAAGCTATCATTTACTTCAAATGGCAGAATAATCTCATCTCATTATATCCATTAGAAAGCCATTTTTTGCTCATTTCTAGCCTCCACAACATAGGCACAGCATTAGTATGAAAATACGGTAATTTCCCTTTGCATTAGTTCCTTTCCCAAATATAAGTGTTCCCCTTTAACATGCTCAAGGCCAAATTTAAGAAATTTGGGGAAAAAAGTGTTTAAATAGACAAGCTACTTCTCATCTTCAAACTCACCCTTTATCTGTTATGTCCCAGCCTCACACATCTTTTCTCCATGGCACCTTGAGCATTGTTTCTTCCTTTAGTTGTCACTTGTCCTACCCCAAGATGTCTCCTCTCTGAGGAGTTAACATTTGTTCAGACCTCAGCTCTAGTAATATTTCAAGGAAAATTAGGATTATACCAGCTTCCCGGCTCCCCAGTAGTATACCTTTTACTTTACTTTCATAGCAATTACTAGAATTGACAGCTGGTTTTAATGTGACCACTATTCACGTACTTATCCAATTCATGTTTGTCTAATTCTTTAGACTGTGAACTCAGGGAAAGCAAGACCTTTAATTTTGCTCTCCAGTTTAATTACAGCACCCAGAATAGTGCTTGAAATTGGGTAGGAAATGAACAAGTCTTTAATGAAGTATCTCATAAACAATATGATGAATAAAATCAAAGCAATTCAAATTGTCACATGAATTCATGGTGCTATCTTGCCCAAACTTAATAAATTTTTGACTCTCTACTTTCCCATCAGATACCGAGATATTTTTCACTTGTGCATTATTGATGAGGAAGTAGACTTTAAAAAGGCAATACATTCCATGGACAACCTGCTTAATATGCTGGATCAAACTTTGCTCTGTTGCATTAGTATCTTTCTAAACTGCCACTATATCATGCCTTCATAAGAGCAAAGTGGTGTCTGCTCTGTTGACATGTTTTTATATGTGATTATATAGTATCTTCTATATATAGTTCTTTTCTATAATAAGTACAAATAAATAGCTTTCTATTTCTATTCAAGGTGTCTTAGTCTGTTTGGGTTGCTATAGCAAAACACCATAGACTGGATGGCTCATAAACAAATTTCTCACAGTTCAGGAGGCTAGGAATTCCAACATCAAGGCACTGCCAGATTCTGCAACTGGTGAGCACATGCTTCCTGGTTCATAGACAGCCACCTACTTACTATGTCTTCACAAGGCAGAAGGATGGAGGAGCCCTCTGATTTCTCTTCAGAAATTATTAAGGGCACTTCATCCCATTAATAAGGACTCTAAATTCACGTCCTTATCTACCAAAAGCCTAATCTCCTAATACCATCACTTTAGGGATTAGGTTAACCTATGAATTTTGAAACTACAAAAGACCATGAATAGGCAAAGTAATTGTGAAAAAGAAAAGCTGGAGGCATCACAATTCCAGACTTCAAGCTATATTACAAAGCCTTAATTGTCAGAAAGTATGGTACTGCACAAAAAGACATAGATAAATGAAACAGAATAGAAAACCCAGAAATGAACCCATAACTATATGGCCAACTAATCTTTGACAAAGCAGGGAAGAATATCCAATGGAAAAAAGATGGTCTCTGCAACAAATGCTGTTGGGAAAACTGAATGGCGACATGAAAAATGAAACAGGATCACTTTCTTATACTGTACATAAAAATAAATTCGAAATGGATGAAAGACCTAAATGTGAGACAGGAAACTATCAAAATCCTAGAGGAGAACATAAGCAGAAATCTGACATCAGCCACAGAAATTTCTTACTAGACATGTCTCCAGAGGCAAGGGAAACAAAAACAAAAATGAACTACTAGGACTTCATCATGATAAAAAGCTTCTGCACAGTGAAATAAAAGGCAACCTTTGTAATGGAAGAAGAAAATTCCAAATTACATATCTGATAAAGGGTTAGTATCCAAAATCTATAAAGAACTTAAATTCAACAATTAAAAACAATCCAGTTAAGAAATGGGAAGAAGACATGAATAGACATTTTTCCCTTTAAAGAAGACATCCAGATAGCTAACACACACATGACAAGATGCTCAACATCACTCATCGTCAGAGAAATACAAATCAAAACTACAATGAGATACCACCTCACACCTGTCAGAATGGTTAAAATCAACTCAAGAAACAAGTGTTGGCGAGGATGTACAGCAAGGGAAACTCTCTCACGCTGTTGGTGGGAATGCAAACTGGTGCAGCCACTCTGGAAAAGAGTTTGGAGGCTCCTCAAAAGTTGAAAATAGAACTACTCTATGATCCAGCAATTACACTTCTAGGTATTTACCCAAAGAATACAGAATACTGATCTGAAGGGATACATGCACTGCAATGTTAATAGCAGCATTATCAACAACAGCCAAATTGAAGAAAGAGCTCAAATGTCCATTGACTGATGAATGTACACAGAGAGAAATATTACTCAGCCATCAAAAAGAATAAAATCTTGCCATCTGCAACAACATGGGTGGAGCTACAGTGTATTATGGTGAGTGAAATAAGTCAGAGAAAGACAAATACCATATGATTTCACTCATATATGGAATTTAAGAAATGACTATGCACATTGGGGGAGAAAGAGGCAAATCATAAGAGAGACTCTTAACTACAGAGGACAAAATGAGGGTTACTGGAAGGGAGGAGGGCAGGGTAGGAGTTAAATGGGTGATGGATATTAAGAAGGGCACTCACGATGAGCACTGGGTGCTGTATGTAAGTGATGAATCATTCTATGCCTGAAACTAACACTAAACTAGATGTTAACTAATTTAAAAATTGCATAAAATTATATAAAAAATTGAAAAAAAATTGTTCTTTATAATTCAATTTTCTTTTCCCCATGTTGAATGGAAGTCATCTTTATAATACATTGCTCACTGGAGAAGGGAAAAGAACACCATGCTGAATAAAATATTTTACTTTGGAAAAAATACGAATTTTGGGGGCAAACATTCAATCTGCAGCAAAAGTCCTATATTTCTAATAATATTTATGTAGCATTGAGTTTGAGCTAAAAATGTAAATATCAAACTGAAATTGAATTAAGTTCGAATAATTAATTTTTAAGTCTAAGAATTACAGGCTCAAATGAACATGTAACAATACAGAGATGACAGGTCATTTGACACTTTCCCTCAATGGCAACATTCTACAAAACCATAATGTCATGATGAAGACATTAATATTGATAAAAAAAAAAACACTGCTCTAGTATCCTGATATTTTGTTCTCATCTGTTTATGTGGGTATATTTAGGTTTTAAAAATTTTACCAAATGTACAGACTCATTTATCCATTACCACAGCCAAGATAAAGAACAGTTCAACATATCTATCCCTTATATTCGCTGATAGCCATGCCCATGATCTCCAATCTTCCCCGACCTTCATCACTAACCCCTGGCAATCACTAATCTGTTCTCCTTTTCTAAAATTTCATCATTTCAAAAATGTTATATAAGTGAAGCCATACAGCATGTAACCTTTTTGAAACAGCTTTTTACATGCAGAATTCCCTGAAGTTATGTTTTAAAAAATCTATAGTTCATTTTATTGATGAGTATTCCAAGGAGTGGATGGGTAGGTGTGGGTATATTTGTGTATCAGAGTTCAACCATTTATTCTCGAAGGGATATCTGTGCTATTCCCAATTTAGAGCTATTACAAAGAATGCTGCTATGAACATGCATGTACAGTTGACCCCTTGAACAACATAAGTTTGAACTGCATGGATGACTTACATGCAGATTTTTTTTTAAGAGTTGACAGCAAAATCTAGAAGGCATTTATTTATAACTGCTCACCCCACTTTCCACAAGACCAGTTCAAAGACAACTAGTGCAGAAGTTGCACCTGCTGCCCTATGCATAAACAGTGAAGCCCACCGAGGCTGTTGACAACCCACAAGGGCCTGGGAAATGGGCAGGGCTTCAAGTTGCCCCCTTGTGCCCATGGGCTATTTGGTGGAGCTCAGGCTGGCAGGAAAAATGCTGGGCTGAAATGGAGGAATGTGCCCAGAAAACAGGAATCTTACTGTGCAAGACCTCAGTACAATGGGCTATGAGGCTGCACTGGTATGGCCTTGGGCCCTGGCCCTGTGGCCTCTCAGACACCAGCACACTTGTGTAGCTGCACCTGCTGATGGTCATTACCTGGAGGTACACCTCCAGGCACATAAGGAACTTCACTTCCTATGCATCCACCTTGAAGCCATTACTGCTGAGGCCACCAGGATACAGAACATCACTATCCCTGGGGGCAGGCCCACCGCTGCCACAGCTCATGTCCCAGCTGGCCTGGCTCATCCAGCCCACATCTACACAGAATTTCAATAAATAGAAGTATAGTTCTGTTAATGTTTTTTTTTTTTTCCTCTTTATGATATTCTTAACATTATTTTATTGTAAGATACAATATATAATGCATAGAACACAAAAATGTGTTAACGGTTTATGCTACTGATAAGGCTTCTAGTCAACAGTATGCTATTGGGTTTTGGAGGAGTTAAAAGTTATACATAGATTTTGATTTTCAACTGTACACAGAGTCAACACTCAACCCCTGCTTCATTCAAGTGTCAACTGTATATGATTTTGTGTGAGCATATTGACTATGCTCTGGGATAAATGGCAAGAAATGCATTTCCTGGGTTATATGGTAATTGCAAGGAATTATTTTTTAAAAACTTCTCTCTAAACTTTCACAAATTGCCATAAGTATTTTCTGAATAGCTAAACTACTTGAGCACTTGAAGACTATTAGCATCTTTAAGTAACACGTATTTGCAAATCAAAAATAAACTTGATATATTGAGATAAAAGGTCAACTCACAGAAAGGATAGCTTTTATCCTCAGCAAAGTTTTACTAATAGTTCAAAGGATTAAGACAGTCATAAAACACAGGTTAACAAACTTGGCAACACTGGAGACCAATACTGAAGCTTTTCAGATAATTTCTTCCCATATTAGAGCAAGCTCTTATTCAAATTTAATATACAAGCTCCCAAAGACACATCAGGGCATCACCTACACAAATGGGGTCATTTTAGTCATACAATATCTTCATTTATATTGTGATAATTATAAGCTGCCACTGACATTTTCTAGCAGCCTATGCTCTATACATCCATAATGTTGAGGTTTATAAACCATTTAAACAGACAAGGTATACCC
This sequence comes from Puma concolor, assembly GCF_028749965.1. Lineage (NCBI taxonomy): Eukaryota > Metazoa > Chordata > Mammalia > Carnivora > Felidae > Puma > Puma concolor. The sequence goes on from NC_141667.1 coordinate 180,760,158, forward strand.
TGTTAAGAGTATTTGATAAAAATTCTACATTGTTTCTGCTAGTAAACAACATCAGGAGGTAAGATTAGCTTCTTTACAAGGAGGTCTGACCACATCACTGATTTTTTTTTTTTTCTTCGTGAGAATTATGAGAGCAAGGAAAATAGATTGCAGACCAGTTACTAAAGCCACCTTTCTGGTCCATAGGAGCCCCCTGAAAGTATTTTTACACTAAGTATGTATGTAGTAGAATACACACACACATACACGAACAACTTCTGTACTTTTCATCTGTGTTAGGAAGAAAAATGAACCGTCCGTAACTTCTCTGTGTACTTAGATTTTTTTTATAGCATAATTTACCTAGGATTTTTTCAGAGAGAAAAATACTGATAACTCTCACCATACATGCATTTTCAACCTTTCCTCCCATCTCTAAAACTTGCTTGCAGTTCTGACCTACACACAATATAAAGGCTAGCCTTTCTTGTACTGATGTTTTTTCCCTTCTTCAGTCTGTGGTCATGTTTTGCAATGCCTATGGATAGGAATTTTATATCAGCTACTAATAGTTTTCTTAGGACTCAATTTATAAGACATTTTCATTTAGTATTTAATAAGAACTTTATAAAATACAAGTACTTCAGTGAAAGTGGCAAAAGGCCAAAAGTAAATGAAAATATTTAAACAAATGGGCCTATGTGTAAAAAACAACTGCAATCAATGGCTTGAATACCGAATGTAAGAACAAACCCAACAAACAAAATTTTATAAAGATGACCACCACAAATCAGGAAATTAAGGTAGTCACTGTGCTTTGAATAGATCCACAGGTCAAGTTGAATTCCATATTGCTTTGAATGTATTGCTTTATATAAATCAATATGGCATGCATGTTGTTGTGATGGGCTTACATGAAGTATCATATAAATATTTTTCTATTTCACTGGTATATGCAATCTAAAACTGTTCATTTCAATTATGAGAAATAAAGCTCTATCTCATTAAAATCATATGTAAAAGCTAATTTTGACAGAGTAAAAAAAAAAGACAACAAAAAAAATATCAGCCAGATATAAAATTTGCTGTATGAAAAATTAAAAATTTAATTTTCTCAAAAACAGAGAGGTGCTTTTCACCTTTTTAGTTTTTTAACGTTTATTTATTTTTGAGACAGAGAGAGACAGAGCATGAAAGGGGGAGGGGCAGAGAGAGAGAGGGAGACACAGAATCTGAAGCAGGCTCCAGGCTCTGAGCCATTATTACCCCAGAGCCCAACGCGGGGCTCGAACTCACAGACCGCGAGATCGTGACCTGGCTGAAGTTGGACGCTTAACTGACTGAGCCACCCAGGCGCCCCTTAGTTTGTTATTTTTATTATACACTTATTGTACAAAAAGTAAAGCAACACTGAATTTAACGTTTCACTTTTGAGTATATTTTGTATTTAATACACTGAAATATACCCTGTCTTGATTTTCTTTTTACAGTCTTGATTTAAAAAATAGAAATGGGTCCAAAGTTCTCATAACTTATTATGTTTTTCATAAGCAAGGTCATTATCTCTAGCTGTACAAGGACAAACCACATTTAAAACCTTCAACTTCGTTTCTTTTTGAGTATTGTAAGAGAAATCCTTGCTCTGAAACTTCCAGGATTTCCTACAGAGACAGTCTCTCCACAGTACCTACTGTGAAAGATCAGGGGGCCTACAGAAACTAGAAATTCCAAAATAGAAAGAGTATAGGAGTATATTATCTTTAATACACCAACCACACCTGGTTTTATGTTTCTAGGATTGTCTTAAATGATAATGATATTAGTACTAGAATATGTAAATACCCAAACAGTCCCTAAGGAACTATGATTCTGAAGTTTTGTTACACATACCCCATTCTTCCAACATATCTATCGAGCTGATCAATTTACTATTCTTATAATTCCTCTTCATTCTCTCTCCTCCAAACCTCATTTAGAACTTTAAAACGTAGCTAGTATTGCTTTTAAGGGTCTTATCAATATGTGAGACACAATTCAAACTCATTACCTCAAATTTGCTTTTCTTAATCTCTTTCTCATCTCTATAAAATTTAGGCTTGCAAAGTTTGTACAGTTCTTGCCATATTTATTGGATTGCAAAGTCCCCAACTATGTTTGAGTTTCTGGAAAACAGCAATATTTGAACCATCTTGGTAGCCTCACTGCCCTTTCTCCATAATACATGCTCCTCTTCCATTCAGTCAACTGAACTGCAAAATATCCAATGAAAAGATCCTTCCAAACAGGCCTAAAGTGCCAACATTGCATTTGTGCAATCTCGGGTGTCTTCACTTAACAAAAGGGTCCTTTTGAAAATACTGAAAGTTTCCCAAAGGATTGTTATAAAGTGTTAAATGTTAAATAGTCTTTTTTGTTGAACCCTACAACTGTCTCAAGAAAGAAAAAATTGTTAAAGGCAACTGAGAAACTAAATTTGTTTTTGTTTTATTTTGGTGACCCAAATTCTCTTTCCAGAACCCCTAACTTAGGTTTCTTGATTTAAAACATTCTATTGTAGATATTCATATTTGTGGTGTGAGGTTTTTTTTTTTTATATGAGCAAACAGAAGTACTATTTCCTGATTATTTTGGCATGCCCACCTCTAACTCAAAGAGTACATTTTCTGTTTGTATGTATTATTTGGGTGTGAGAAATTAATTTCAAATGTCCAAGGTTTTTGCTGTTTTTTAATCTAGCTGTAGGTTAAACTCTGCCAAATTAGACATACATCATAATGATGCCTTAATGTTACAAGATTAAAATGTCTGCACAAGGTCTCATACTCATATGTAGCATCCTTGTTGACCCGAATTGTTTGAATTTGCAAGCCAGGAAGCTGGTGGTTCTACAGACTCTGGGTCATTTGAGAATTCCAGCTGTGCTAGCTGTGTACTTGCCAATAAATCCTGACATCACCTAGGGCTTTTCCTAAAATCTGTGCTGACGTGGATTTAGAGGCCCACTGATAAATGATACGAACGCTTGATAAAAATACCACCAGTTAGCTTAGTCCTGATTTTTTTTTTTTTAATCATTCTTACAGATTTTGTGACAGAGGCAATAACCTGTATTTCTCAGTGAATGGATACAATTTTATCTTTAAAAAGCTCCAAGTTAGCTTTATTACAAAGACTTATGTATTTTTTGGTGTGCTCCTGAGGATATATTAGACAGCAAGAAATACAGGACTGGAAAATCTCCCCTGCCAGCGAAGTAGATGACCGTCTAAGCCCTCTGCGATGAAGAGAGTGTATCACTCACTAAACACAAGCTAGGCAGTGATTACATGAAACCGACATTAAAGGGATGTTCTTAGAAGACACTACCATATCCAACTGATCCATGGGAACAGGGTACAGTTTTCTAGGTTGAAAATAACAAAAAACTAATACTTACACCCTATGTAACAGTTTGCACAACAAATTTTGGATGCATTCATTTTTATATTTCAGGCAAAGAAAACAGTATGAACAAATCCCCACATTTCCCTACAAACATTTTTGAAGGAAAAGACTTCAGTTATGAGGGCTTATTTACACATAAGGTAAGGTAGGTTTTACCAGCATTGCAATATGTAAGCATGTGTAGCAACTCTAACATACAAAAACTTGACCTGCTTATCATATGATAACACAGTACTGGCACACATCAAGTAGTCAATAAACATTTGTTGTTGAATTAAAGCTTGATATCCCAAAAGGGTATTTAGTATCAGAGGGTAATTAACAGCACTTTAGGGACTCTTGGGTGGCTCATTTGGTTAAGCTTCTGACTTCAGCTTAGGTCATGAACTCTCATGAGTTTGAACCCCATGTCTGCACAGACAGCACAGAGCCTGCTTCAGATTCTGTGTCTCCCTCTCCCTCTCCCTCTGCCCGTCCCCTGTTCGCACTCTCTCTCAAAAATTAACATTAAAAAAAATCACTTTAATCCTTGAAAATGGTTATGCTATTCCTTTTATTAACAGAAAAATGTAAAGATATTTTATCAAATATCACAATGTGTATTTATTTCTTCAGTAAATACTGGGCAAATTCTATGTGTCACAAACAGATGAAGGCTAAGAACATGCCAGTGAATGGAAAGAATGACAGAAAAATAATTCTTCCCATGACGCTTGCATTCAGATAATTGTTTTAATCATTTTCAAATAGAAAGCAAGTATTTTTTTTTAATAAACAAGGAACTATTCACACTAATGTCTTTATAAAAAATTCAATTTGAGTGTTAGAAATCCCGAATTATAGATCGTGTAAGTCATAGCAAGAAGCTCCTAAGTGAAAAAGCCCCCATGCTGGCACTGTTCATTTGGTCACTGATATTTCCCTCCAAGATGATTCAGATGCGTGTATCTATATTTATGTTATGTGAATAGAAAAACATGTAAAACATATTTCATAAAGAGGCTTTTGATTAATACTAAGACTTTGACTTAATATTAAGACTTTGACTTAATATTTTGACTTAATATTGGAGTTATATCTGAAGTAAACTTATGTGATGTTCTGGTAAAAAAAAAATACATCATCTAACTTTCCATTAATGTCCATTCATGTGACATGATTAAACTTTCAAAATTGTAGAATTTTCGATAAAATTAATGCTTTGCTTACAACACTAGTTTGTCATTCTATATGCAAATTTTGTATACCATTTACAGAATCTAAAAGTCAAACTGATTCATTTTCTAAATAAGACACTAGCAAGATACTTGGAGATGAAGAATATGGTTTATATTCTTGAGGTATCAGCAATCAAGGTCTTTTTGAGTAATGCTGAAAAGGGATGCTTAAACTGATGAATCACTCCAATAAAGTTTGCTCATCAATCATCATGTAGGCTAAAATAAAGACAATAATCTAAATAAATCTTTAGAAATTATTACTAGCACTTTATTTTTACGAGAAAATTTTGGGTGGGTAGATAATGTGAAATTTTGTTTTAAAGGTTGGATTATAAAAAATCACCGGGAATATTTTTTCTTTTTTTTGGTACAACAAAATTTTATCACTTACCTGGATTCTAACTCTCTCAGCTTTTAGATGTTTGAGACCAAGTATATTGCTATAATTGGTTTTTTTTTTTTGTTTTTTTGTTTTTTTTTTTTACAAACAAAATCTGGATTAGTCTCAATGATAAAACATGTGATTGACGTTTTGGGGCACTGAGGTAACAGGGAGATACTGTGATAAAAAATGATAGAAATGATCCAAATACATTAATCAAAATTCAAGTGATACATTCTCAATTCTATCATCTGCATATACGGTTATTTTAGGTAGAATGTACATTTATGAGCTTAATTTTATAAACTGAGATTAAATAATACTAAATCATTTCACCTAAATGTGTGCCTTTATAAACATATCAAAACATTAACTCAGATGGACAATGGACACATGAAAAGCTGCTTAACATCACTAATCATCAGGGAAATGCAAATCAAAACACAAAGAGTTATCACCTCACACCAGATTGGCTAGTATCAAAAAGACAACAAAAAGCAACTGTTTGTGACCATGTGAAGAAAAGTGAACCCTTGAACACTGTTGGTGGGAATAAAAATTGGAGCAACATCTGTGGAAAACAATACGGAGGTTCCTCAAATTAAAAAATAAAATTACTGTATGATCCAGTAATTTCACTTCTGGATATTTATCCAAAGAAAACAAAAGCACTAATTCAAAAAATACATATGCATCACTTTGTTCACTGTAGTATTTACAATAACCAAGACATGGAAGGCAACTCAAGTGTCCATAAATAGCTGAATAAAGACGATGTGGTGGGTGTGTGTGTATATATATATATATATATATATGTATATATATATATATTAGTCATAAACAGGATGAATCTTGCCATTTGCAACAATGGACAGACCTAGAGGGTATCGTGCTAGGTAAAGTAAGTCAAGAAGACAAATACTATTTGATTTTACTTAAATATTTTTAAGTGACTTAGAGTCTGTTCACTACTAGATCATATATCATCTTATGTTGTATATAATTATACTTTTCTAGTTCTAAAATGATTCATATATCAAAATCGGAAATAAATACATTTCCTAAAGTTATTTTTGGCCTTTTATGGAAATTACATTATATAGATTAACACAAAAATTTTAATTTTTTAAAGTGCTCAGCAATATGTGTGACAAATTAAAAAACAACAAAAACAAAAACAAAAACAAAAACTGGGGTAGTATGAAACCACTCAGAAAAGACACTTTCAAAAGTTAAAGAAATTCTTGATGAATTCCCCTCATACTCTGAAACTTTGGTATGTGTGAAAATTTGGAATCTTCCTTCAAAATAGAACTGTTATAGAGGGTAGGTAGACCTAGAAGTTTAAGATTCAGCTCTTTATAGAAAATAGAAAATGAATATGCCAAAGTGATTTAAAACAAATTTTTAATGTTTATTTTTGAGAGAGAGAGACAGAGCATGAACAGAGGAAGGGCAGAGAGAGAGGGAGACACAGAATCTAAGGTGGGCTCCAGGCTCTGAGCTGTCAGCACAGAGCCCAACTCGGGGCTCAAACTCACAAACTGTGAGATCATGACCTGAGCCGAAGTCAGATGCTTAACTGACTGAGCCACCCAGGCACCTCCAAAGTGATATTATTGGCAGAACTTGAACATACCACAAACATTGTGTCAGGAACAAAACAGAAAAAGAACCAGTTCTTAATACCACAGGGTTCCCAGACCAGTACCTACGTCAAACTTATTAAATGATTATGCTAATATATAATACATAATAGTAACAGCTTACTATGGCTGTAAAGATGAGGAAATAATTCATTCTTCCCCAAGAAATCTCCAAGTAGCAAATTTACCTATAAAGATATCCAGGCAAATCATGTAATAGCTAATACATGTAAAATTAACTATGACACTTGGTACAATAATCTTAGTTATTACTTCATATCAAATAATGGAAAATAGAATATCTAGGTTCAAAAGCATAGTGTATTTACTATTTATCTCTTACCCACCAAATTCATTTGCCTTCATTCACATAGCAAAGACCCTTTCTACCTCAGCTTAATTACATCTGAGAAGCCCTAACATTCAAGTATTTAAGTGACGGTCAACACTGTGCCTCCAATTCGCACTCTAAATTTTTCTACACTGATAAATGCTGTCTCTCATGGCATATATCCCCTATTCAACTTTTTTACTTTTGTGTGGCATAACCTTTAATGCTAAATTATTTTTCTCCTGAAAAATAAACTTTTACACTAAATTATTTTTCTCCCTTTGGTAAATTTATGCACACCCTCCTTAAAAAAAAAAAAAAAAAAAAAAAGTACTATGTTCCTCTATCTGCCTTAGCTGTTTTTTCCCCAACCTGTTGTCATTCGTTATAAAATCCACCTAGACCATATTTAGAAGAGCACATACATTTGTTATTTTATTAATTATAGTAACTAAAATACAGAAAGATATCTGCCCAAAACTTGATAGGATGGCATATAAGAGCACCTCTATATCCTACACTGCCAGTAGGACAAATTTATCTGTTTTTACTCATCAATAATCTTTTGTGATCATAAACTCCATTTTATGGTTTTTTCTGCTTAAAATGAAATTGAAGTATTTTTGAGATACATGGGTAAACTAATCATTGCAGTCCTGAATATCTGTGTGTGTTTGCATGATTAATCCTTTGTATTATTTGCCTTGCAGGTACAATTTCTGCCAGTATGCGTGGCTTTACTACAAGAACAACCCCAAAATGAAGCACATCCAGAAGTACTTTGGACCATAAAATGCCATTACACCATTTACAATTAGCTCTACATGGGCACCCGGGTGGCTTGGTTGGGAGTCCAATTTCGGCTCAGGTCATGATCTCATGGTTTGTGAGTTTGAGCCCCCCAATGGGCTCTGTGCTGATAGCTCAGAGCCTGAAGCCTTTGACCCTCTCTCTCTTTGCCCCTCCCCCGCTAGCAGTCTGTCTTAAAAACAAACATTTAAAAATAAAATTAGCTCTACATTTTCAAAATCCATTTTGGTTGGTCTTTGTAACTATGGGAGAATATAAATTAAGCTATATAAAAGTAGTTTTGAACATCGCTGGTGTGAAACCATTCCTAATCTATAGCCTAACCTCAAATATATAGGCTTCAAAGACCTGGTCAGAATATATGATTGGTAACACCGATGGTCTGAAGTGGCAGCGACGGACTCAAGTCTGTGTCAGCAGAGTCTCAGCTTTTAGTGGTGTATGTTCAGTCAAACCCTTAGGAACAGATACATTTAGAAGAACAATCTAAATAATTGCACAAGGTAGTTTGCATCCTTCATTTTTCAGAGGGTAAAGATTTTTACAAATTTGTTGTGGAATAAAATAAATGCAGTAGATCAATGCTTTGAAAAGATTAGGTCTCCCAAGCCACTAAGGCCACCTAACCACATGCTGGGCATCTTTGCAATGGCTTGTATGTAGACTATCCTTCCTTATCCATGCAGACGAAAAATACTGTCGTAATTTTCATGTTATAATGTCAGCATGTTAAAGATTACCTTTACTGTTTCTCCCCCAACTCTCTCAATATTCCTCTTTCCTCCTTTCTCTGAGGACACATTTTCTGCTGCCCTGAAAGTAAAAGAAGTTTCCCTCTATGCCATCCAGCCAGAATGCTCTTTAGTTAGCACTTAAGCTTCAAAATTATTTCAAATTATTGAAATAATTCAAAATTATTTCAAATTATTGAAATAATTCAAAATTATTTCAAATTATTGAAATAATTCAAAATTATTTGGAATTTAAAATCCAGCAAGCTACACTAATGAACATAAAAATGTAAATGACTCATCCTATTCTTGAAGTAATAGCTTCTGAGAGTTATTTACACTGTTAATCCAGAGGAACAAGTATTACCTGGATCAGAGTGGAGAGATCAAGTTGTATGTAAGGAGCAACCTCCTATGTAGGTTTGTAATTTCTCTGCTTATGGGGAAATTTTTCTCTGTCTGTAGAGTTAGACAGAAAATACTACAAAGCTATAACTTTGTTCTATTTCCTTTTGGTCTAATATAGTTTACATCTAGAAGACTTTTAATACTTTACTATCTTTGTTACCATGGATTGAGGAGTGTGGTTACCCCTGAGAAAACAGAAGGGAAATACCCAAGAGCAAATAATCATTGTTATACAAATGATTTCAGTTTATTAGTAAAGTTTCATTTGTTGCATTGGAGTATTACACAGATGGCTTGTAAATACATTGTTACTTATATATTTATAGAATATATTTATAAAAATTGAGAAGGCCAGTCTTATCCCAGACATCATTAATTCTAATATCCAGGTATGTATGCATCTTTAATAAGATCCTCAATGCTTCTCACATAACCAAAATTTTAGATTCACCAATTTAAATACAGCTTTTCTCAGTCTCTGCTTAATTTCATTAGGGAAATGCAATAATTTTTCAAAATTATAATTAGCGAATACACCAATCCCCCTTTATCTGCAGTTATGTTTCCAATGTTTCAGTGACTGTCAATCATGGTCCTTAAGCAGATGATCCTCCTGACAAATTGTCAGAAGGTCAAAAGCAGCCTAACACTATGACACAGTGCCTATGTCACCTCATTTCATCTCAACACATAGGCATTTTTTGATTTGAGAGAGAGAGAGAGAGAGAGAGAGAGAGGCAGAGAGAGAGAGAGAGAGGCAGAGAGAGAGGCAGAGAGGCAGAGAGAGAGGCAGAGAGGCAGAGAGAGAGGCAGAGAGGCAGAGAGAGAGAGAGAGAGGCAGAGAGAGAGAGGCAGAGAGAGAGAGAGGCAGAGAGAGAGAGGCAGAGAGAGAGAGGCAGAGAGAAAAAGGGAGGGAAAGAATCCCAAGCAGGCTCCTGGCAGTTCAGCCCAGAGCCTGATGCAGGGCTGGAACTCTCAAACCAGGAGATCATGACCTGAGCCAAAGTCAGACACTTAACTGACAGAACCATCTAGGCACCTCTCAGAAATGCCCTTCAATAAGCATCTTATCCTCTCACATCACTACAAGAAGGGTGAGTACAGTACAGGAAGATTTGAGACCATAGTCCACATAACTTTTATTACAGTATACTGTTATAAATTGTCCTATTATTGCTAACCCCTTACTGTGCCTAATCTATAAATTAAACTTTATCATACATATATGTCTGCATAGGAAAAAAATGCAATACATATGATACATATGGTACTACCCCTGGTTTTAAGCACCTGCTAAGGGTCTTGGAATCCATTCTCTGCAGATAAGAGGAGACTCTACGGTGCAATAAAAATTTTGACCACAATGTGGTTTAGTGTTTTACTAATTTTAGAGATAGTGTCTCCCTGGTGCACTAGATCATGCATAAATTATAACAGCTGCCACTGAGTTGATGTTTCCACTCGCTTCTTAATGATATCTGAGTTTTTGCAAAATATTCTAAGTCAGATATTAATGGAGGAAATATGACTTTCAATAGTTACATATGCATATATATGCTGTCATTTATATGTTATTCATCCTTAACACAGACCTTTTGATTTATGATTATTATAAATATTCAAAGAAGTACGTCATTTTAAGTGATGAATACAGGGACACTATTTTCCTGGAGAGGGGGCTGTCTAAACAACAGCATATTATGATAGCATTATATAGATTGCCTGAGATTTGAAAAGCCAGTCATTTGTGCATGCATCTTATGGGTTACATTTTGAGGAAGCTTAATTCTATGACAGGTAGACAGCTTAAAAATATTAACTAAAGAAATAATTGAATGTTCTTGAAGCCACTTCATATTTACGTATTTGTCAACCACCAACACAGTGCCACTTGATAGCATAATGCAACTAATTAAAATGATACGGAAAACAAACCATTTTCTATAAAACCAAAGTCAGAGTCATATAAATTTGAGGTGAACTATTCTGTATACCTCTAAATCATTTTCTGTATCTTCCTATCTTCTAGTGGTGATTGTTTTCATTTAAGAATGATAAATTTAGGAGCGCCTGGGTGGCGCAGTCGGTTGAGCGTCCGACTTCAGCCAGGTCACGATCTCGCGGTCCGTGAGTTCGAGCCCCGCGTCAGGCTCTGGGCTGATGGCTCAGAGCCTGGAGCCTGTTTCCGATTCTGTGTCTCCCTCTCTCTCTGCCCCTCCCCCGTTCATGCTCTGTCTCTCTCTGTCCCAAAAATAAATAAACGTTGAAAAAAAAAATTAAAAAAAAAAAAAGAATGATAAATTTAGCCTATTATATTTGTACTATCCAGGCCAATACACTTTTAATGAATAGTAAGCACACAACTGTAATTGGAAAATATATTTATTATTTATGATATATGTTCTTGACAGTGATAAAGGAGGAGGTATCAGGTGCATAATCAAGGCAGTTAAAATATTGCCAATACAAAGTGGAAAAAAAAAAGAAAAATTTAATGTAGTCTAAAGTGACATTAGCTATTATGTTTATCTAAATGTGTAATTAAAAATAATATATGGCTTCATTACATGTCCCAGATTTCTATGTGGTATATTTCTCCTAATTATATGTTAGGAGAAAGTGGCAAAAAATGAATCTGGAATTACTGAAGCAAATGTGTCTCCTGAACATATATCTTAACTAATGGGATAATTTACACATTGTACTTTTTCCTTTTCCATTCTCATAGTAGGGTGAGAATTCTTCCAAATAATGAAGCTTCTTTACCAAAAAATTCTGTACTGTCACTGAAATAGTCCATCTGACAAATGTATTCTGACATGTGTTTTTTCTTATCCTTTAATGAAACTGGATTATTTTCAATCTTTCCATTTTTTCTCAAATTGATAGTTACGTAAAACTTCTATTCTTGCAAAAAAAACTCAATCATCTTGTTAGTTTTCTTTTATATTATAAAATGCAAGAGAATTCTCAAGATGTTATCCTATTTGGTATTATGATTTTAAATAATAGTAAATGATGGAGGAATGGGATAAAACAAAATCTAAAACTAAAATCAGAAAAGTACACACATATTTTTATACACAAAATGTATTTTGACATTCTCAGAAACTATAAGTGTTGCATCTTTTCTTTAGGAGTGAAGAGTCTATTTCTTTTGGTTACCTTTCTTTTTCTGGCATTTATTTACCTAAGACCATACTAAAGTATTCCTTGGAGATTTTCATTTATATTAGCATAAACACTGGGACCACCACTGAATCCTATCCATAAAGGAAAGTGTTTGTTATTTGTTTTATCTTTGGTCTCCTTACCCCATTTCAACATACAATCTTCAATCACTACCTATTTATGCTTGTTGTAAACTATGTGGATCTTACATAAACTCTTTATAAGTGCATTATATAACAAAATTCACATTTAAACCTAAAATTTTAATCTCTGTAATTTAAAAACTGGAATTACCTCTAGGATGCAAGAATGGTTCAACATATGCAAATCCATAACTGTGACACATATTAACAAAATGAAGGGGGAAAAATCACATGATATAAAATACAGAATAAGCATTTGACAAAACTCAGTGCTTGTTCATGATAAAAATACTCAAAAAACTAAGTATAGAAGGAACTTATCCCAACATAATAAAAACCCACAACTACATCATAGTGAACTGTGGATAATGGATACTGGAAGTCCTTACTAGAGCAATTAGGCAAGAAAAAGAAATAAAAAGAATCCAAATGGAAAAGGAAGAAGAAAAATTATCTGTTTACAGATGGCAGGATCCTGTATGTAGAAAAGCTTAAAGATTTTACCGAAAAAAATGGTTAGAATAAATTTAATAAAGTTGCTGGATAGAAAATCAACATATAAAAAGCAGTTGATTTCTATACACTAACAACAATCCATCAGAAAAAATCCCATTTAAAATAACATCTAAAACAATAAAGTACTTAAGAATAAACCTAATGAAGGAGATCAGACACTTATACATTAAAAACTACAAAACAATAGATGAAATTAAAGCACACAGACATCTTGTGTTCATGCATTGGAATAATTATTAAATATTTCCATACTGTTCAAAGTGATCAACAAATTCATGCTATCTCCATCAAAATCCATATGCCACATTGTACAGAAATGGAAAAACAAGGGTGCCTCAGTGGCTCAGTTGGTTAAGCATCCAACTTCAGCTCAGGTCACAATCTCATGGTTTGTGGGTTCTATGCTGACAGCTCAGAGTCTGGAGCCTGCTTCAGATTCTGTATGTTCCTCTCTGTCTCACCCATGCTCATGCATGGTCTCTCAAAAATGAATAAACATTAAAAATAAATTTAAGAAATGGAAAAGCAATCTGAAAATTCATATGAAACCACAAAAGATTAAGAACAGGTAAAGCAATATTGAGAAAGAAGAGCAAATCAGGAAGTACCCCACTTCCTGATTTCAATATGTATAACAAGGCTGCAGTAATTAATATTGTAGGATACTGGCATAAAGGACAGACCCGTATACCAGTAGAATGGAATAAAGAGTCTGGAAATAAACCCACATATACAGTCAACTAATCCTTTGACAAGTATTTCAAGAATACACAATGACGGAAAGATATCTCTTCAACAAACACTACTAGGAAAATTACACATCCATATGCCAAAAAAAAAAAAAAAAAATGAAGCTGGACCCCTATCTTATACCATGCACATAAAGCAACTAAAAGTCAATTAAAGATTTAAACATAAGGTCTGAAGCTGTAAAACTCCTAGAACAAAATATAAGGGGAAATCTTCTTGACTTTATTCATATCAATTTCTAGGATATGATCCCCAAATCATAAGAAACAAAAGCAAAAATAGACAAGTGGGATGATCAAACTAAGTTTCTGTACACCCAAGGAAATAATCCACAGAATGAAAGGTTACCTATAAATAGGAGAAAACATTCACAAACCATGTATTTGATAAGGACTTAATTTCCAAAATATATAACGTACAACTCAATAGCAAAATTTATCCAAGAGATACAGGTATGCTGTTTCAAATGGGCACATGCACCCCAATGTTTATAGCAGCACTATCAACAATAGCCAAAGTATGGAAAGATCCCAAATGTCCATCGATGGATGAATGGATAAAGAAGATGTGGTGTGTATACACACACACACACACACACACACAATGGAATATTATTACTCGGCAAACAAAAAGAATGAAATCTTGCCATTTTCAACTACGTGGATGGAACTAGAGGGCATTATGCTAAGTGAAATTAGAGAAAGACAAGTATCATATGATGTCACTCGTATGAGGACTTTAAGAGACAAAACAGATGAACATAAGGGAAGGAAAGCAAAAATAATATAAAAACAGGGAGGGGGACAAAACCTAAGAGACTCTTAAATATGGAGAACAGGGTTGCTGGAGGGATTGTGGGAGGGGGTTGGGTAAATGGGTAAGGGGCATTAAAGAATCTATTCCTGAAATTGTTGTTGCACTATACGCTAATTTGGATGCAAATTAAAAAAATAAAATTAAAAAAAGTTAAAAAATTTAAAAAAACAATCTAAAAATGGGCAAAGAACCTGAATATTTTTCCAAAAAAGACATACACATGGTCAATAGGTACATGAAAGGTGCTCACCATCACTAGTTATCAAGGAAATGCACAGTGAAATATCACATCTATTAGGATGGATGGTTTTTATCAAAAAGACACAGGTATCAACTGCTGATGAGGATGTGAAGAGGCCCCTGCTACACTGCTGGTGGAAATGCAAATTGGTACAGCCATTACAGAAAACAGTATGGAGATTCCTCAAAAATTAAAATAGAAACATCACATAACACAGCAATTCCAGTTCCATCAATAACTGAAGAAAACAAAATCAGCATCTTGAAGATATAGCTGAAGTGCATACAAGCATGTTCACAATACCCAAGTTATGAAAACAAACTATCTATTGACAGATGAATGGATAAAGAAAATGGGGTGTCAACACACAGTGGGTTATTATTCAGCCTTCAAAAAAGAATGAAATGCTGCCATTTGCAATAAGGTGAACCTGGAGGACACTATGCTAGGGAAAATAAGCCAACCACAGACAAATACTATAAGGATTCCACTCACATATAGTATCTGATTAAATTAATAAAATTAGAAAAAAGAACAGTTATTGTCAGGGGCTGAAGGAAATAGGAAGCTATCCAATGGACATAAAGTTTCGGTTATTCTAGATTCAGTTATTCTAAGTTCTGGAGAACTGCTCTACAACACAGTGCCTTTAGTTAATATGGTATTGTGCATTTCAAAAGTTAAGACCGTAGATCTCATGTTAAGCATTCTGCCACACACACAAAAAAATAAGGGATGACACAGAAAACTTTGGGAGATATTGGATGTGTCTATTCCTTGAATAAGGTAATGGTATTACAGATATTTGCATAAGTCAATACTCACCCAATCGTACACATTAAACATATGCAGTTCTTTTGTATACAGTTCAATAAAGCAGTTTTTAAACAAATATACATGAGTTTTAAAGAATAGGCTCTCACCTTAGCTGAAAAAAATTTTGTTTCATAATCTAGAAGAAAATAACCCTGGACTCAGTTTGATCCAACCAGACCCAATCTGAACACTTATAACTGAACTATAAATGCAGTTACTACATTCATGTTAGCGTAATTAATTGTTGTAATTTCTTACATATGCACATTTTCCTTTTAATATATTGTGAATTTATTCACTCAATACACATTGAGCATACGCATATTTTGGTCCTTAAATATACACATTTCAGGACAATAAACTCCTGTTTTTGAAATGATCATACATGCCAACACAGAGTACATATGCATTAGGGACATTTATAGACATATTCTATTGCTATTTCTTAGACTAAATGTTAAATGTAGAGGAATCTCATAAACCGTAAGCCTATATAGAGGAGAAGCTCTGCTCCAAACAGGTAGTGGTACAGGAGGAAAGGAATTCTAGAAGTAGTGAAAGTTTAGCTAATGTCTGAAGCAAACAGAGACTAGCAGATAAGGAAACATAAGAAGGGAGTTTAAGCTTCCTAAAACACATTACTGTTACTGTTCTTTTTACTGTGAGGGAAAATAAAATAAAGCAAGATGGAGGAAGAGTAGTAAAGCAGTTACTAAAGAACGATATGGTAAATAAGGATATTTTTACCTTGCTATTTTAGCATCTGCTCAATGGAAAAGGCCAATAGAGAAAAAGTAAGTGACAAAAAAGTAAAAGAGGGGCTAAGAGATAGAGAACATTTTATAATCATAAACACGAAATTCTGATATTTTTCTTAGATTCATCTCAAACATAACTTCTATAAAGAGGTTTCCTGGATTCCCAGGTAATTAGCCTCATATCAAAAGCAACTGTACCCATTTCTGAACTACCAAAGCCTTTAATACTCTTCTTTAACAGCATTCATTTACTTTATCATTCATCTTATCTTATTTCTCCCACTAAACTGTAAGATAATTCGCAATACCTGACATTAACTTACATTATTGAATTGTGCAATTATCACATGACGATTATATTTTCATGCATTTAGCTAATCAAACTGGTGAGCTCACATTGTGCATTGTTGGTAACATACATCTTTGGTATCATGCCAAACACTACAGTTGACCCTTGAACGAGGGGTTTGAACTGCACAGGTCCACTTATACAAAGATATTTTTCAATAAATGCATTGGAAAATTTTTTTAAAGATTTGCAACAATTTGAACACACTAGGAAACCATGTACCCCAAAAATATCAGAAGTTAGGTATGCCATGAATACATAAAATATATTTTATCATTTATTATGATAAAATACATACAAGTCTATTATGAATATTACAAATATACACAAAATCAGTAATTTAAATATATAATCAACAGTATTATAAACATACACAAAATCTACTATCAAAACCTACATAAATCTTGCAGACCATACATAGTGGCAATTACGGTTGAGAGAAATGTAAACAAACATAGTAATGCCATATTAAATCACAACTGCATCAAATTGTAGTACCTACTATACTAATATCCATTTTGGAGCAACCTCCTGTTTCAACTGCAGTAAGGTCAAGTGTTGGAAATATTCCCTTAAAATGACATGTGACACTCATCTCTGCGTGAGCAGCTCCTTTCTACAATAAATTGCATAATGCAGTTTAAAAATGATCTTTCCTGGCTCTCACGTATTTTTCATCATATTTAGGCAAAAAACACAAACCTGCAATAGAGCCATGAGACCCATCTGAAGTACCACTAGTGATGCTGTCAGTGGCTCTACAAAGCAGAGAAAAATTGTCACATTACAAGAAAAAGTTGAATTGTTTGATGTGCACCAAAGACACACTGAGGTCTGCCACTGTGGTTGCCCACCATTTCAAGATAAATGAATCTGGCATAAGGACCATTGTTTAAAAAAATCCATAAAGCTGTCACTGCAGCTACACCAGAAGGCCCAAAAATCTGGCACTTTTTTGCAAAACACCATTTTATCTCATGTTGAAAATGCAGCTTTTATGTGGGTGCATGATTGTTATAAGGAACACAGACTGTAAGGAACGTATCTACGGACAGATATAATTTGACAAAAAACAAAGTCATATGACAATTTAAAACAAAAGGTGAAGGATATCTAATGCCAGAGAATTTAATGCCAGCAAAAGATGGTTTGATCATTTTAGAAAAAGGGTTAGCTTTTAGAATGCTTAGATAAGAGGAGAAGTAGCTTCAGCTGACCAAGAGGCAACAGGTGAGTTCCCATATGCCATTAGGAAAATAATAGAGAAGAGGGACTCCTGTGTGGCTCAGTCAGTTGAACAGCCAACTCTTGATTTCAACTCAGGTCATGATCCTAGGGTCATGGGATAGAGCCCTGCATCAGGCTCCACGTGAGCATGGAGGCTGCTTTGGATTCTTTCTCTTTCTCCCTCTCTCTCTACCCCCCCTCCCTCCATCTCTGCCCCTCCCCTGTATATGCAGAAGGGCTCTCTCTCAAAATAAATGAACATTTTTAAATTTTTTTTCAACGTTAATTTATTTTTGGGACAGAGAGAGACAGAGCATGAACGGGGGAGGGGCAGAGAGAGAGGGAGACACAGAATCGGAAACAGGCTCCAGGCTCTGAGCCATCAGCCCAGAGCCCGACGCGGGGCTCGGACTCACGGACCACGAGATCTTGACCTGGCTGAATTCGGACCCTTAACCGACTGCGCCACCCAGGTGCCCCTAAATGAACATTTTTTAAAAAATGATTGAGGGGAAGCCTTGGTGGCTCAGCTGGTTAAGCATCTGACTTCAGCACAGGGAATGATCTCAAGGTTCATGAATTCAGGCCCCACATTACAGTTTTGCTGATAGCATAGAGCCTGCTTCAGATTCTCCTTCTTCATCACTCTCTGCCCCTCCCCCACTAGTACCCACATGCTCTCTCAAAATTAAATAAATGTTAAAAAAATCATTGAGGAGAAATAATATCTGCCTTGAAAGGTTTTGACACAGATTAAAGTACCCTATTCTGGAAAAAAAAAAAAAAAAAAAAAGCCATAATGGACTTGATTAGTAAGGAACAGAAGCAAGCATTAAGATTTAAAGCAGAAAGGGATAAGCTAATTCTGTTTCATATAAATGTAAATGGGTTTATGGTCATGACTGCCCTTAACTATGAACCTGATAACCCCGCGAGTCTTGAAGGGAAAAGGTAACACCAGCTGCCAGTCTCCTGGTTGTACAATGCAGACTGGACAGCCACCCTTTTTTTCTATATTCCATTGCATTGATGCTTTGTCCCTGAAGTCAGGAAGTACTTCACCAGTAAGAAACTGCCTTTTAAAGTTCTTTTGATATTGGACAATGCCCCTGACCACTCAGAATCCCAGAAGTTCAATACCAAAAGCAATGAAGTGATCTAGGGTGCCCCAAATACAATGTCCTCAATTCAACCTCTAGATCAGAGGGTCATAAGAATCTCCAAGGCTCTTTATACACAGTACTCTATGGAAAGGATCCTCAATGTTATGAAAGAGAATCCTAATATAGAGTCAATTGTGAAAGTCTTGTTAAGATGCCATCATGGCTATAGAAAAATCCATGAAAGCCATCAAGCCTGAAGCAAGTTGCTGCTGCTGAAAATTGTATCTAGATGCTATACACGACTTCACAGGATTTATGCCAGAGCTAATCAAGGAACTTGGATTATGGATATGACCAAAAAAAAAAAAAAAAAAAGATGGGGTATGTGCGTGAAGGGTTTCTAGATATGGATTTTAGAAAAATTAACAGAAGATGACTTCACGGAGAAGAGTGCTTCTGATGAAGAAGAAGAAGCAGTTCCAGAAAACAAATCAACATCACACAATGTGGCATAAGGACTCCAATTATTCAAGGCTACTTTTGACTTCTTTTTATAATATAGACCCTTCTATGATATAGGTATTGAAATTAAAGCAAGCAGTGGAAGGACTGGAAGCATGTAGAAACATTTTTAGAGAAATGAAGCAAAAAAAAAAAAAAGGAGAATTTGTCATTTTCATAGTTACACCAAGTGTACCTGCTTCCCCTGGGTCCTCCTCCCCCTCTGAGATAACAAGATCAGTTCTCCCCTTTTCTCCTCTTCAGCCTACTCAATGTGAAGACAATGAGGATGAACCCCTTTATGATGATCTGCTTGCTCTTAATAGTAAATAACCACGCCATACAATTAACTTATATTGTATATGTGTGTGTCTTCATTTGAAAGTCTAAAAACTGTACAGAAAGAACTGTAAGATGTTTTTATGATTATCGCCTAAGTATTTATCATATAGAACATCATGTACAAAACTTGTAGAGAAGTAGATAGCCCATCCTCATACTGGCATAAAGTAAGTGATATTTAATATGAAACTAATGTGTTTTTTTATTGTTTTATAACTTTGCTATGGAAGAATTATATCACCATACAATATGCCTCTTTCTCTCATAGAGAAACTGCCTATAAGCCAATGATCACAGGTAAGTTTTAAAAAAATGTGAAAATCTATCCAATACTGTATTATGAATATGACTGCAATACTGTATGCCACAAAAAATTATGATTCATTAGTATAGGCTAATTGACTCCAAGTATCAATCATATTATATTAGGCTACCAAAAAGCAAACATATTGCTGCTGGTTATCAATGAATAAATGATTATATCAGTAAATAAATATGAGTTTTAACATCTTTTCATTCTTTTGAGTGAGAGAGAGAGAAACAGAGAGAGAGAGAACTCGTGTGTAAGTGGAGGGAAAGGGGTAGTGGGAGAGAGAATTGTAAGTGGGCTCCAAGCTCAGTGCAGAGCCTGACATAGGGCTGGATTCCACAATCAATCCAAACTGGAACATCTATAATGATTTGTATCCTATAAAACAATAGTGAAGTGTTGACAATTTGTCTTGTAGAGAGGGCATAAATTTGCTGCAGCAATAAACACAGTATGGTACTGTAACTGTATTTTCTTTGCTCTAGCTTACTTTATAAGGATGCAGTACAGAATACATATAATACACAAAATATGTGATAATAAATAGCTTATGTTATTATAACGATTCTGATCAACAGTAGGCTATTTGTTAAGTTTTGAGGGAGTCAAAAGTGCATGGATTTTCAACTATTATGTGGAGGTTCAGTATGCCTAATCATCACATTGGTCAAGGGTCAGCTGTAGTATGGATTTTTTTTTAATAAAAATGTGTACTTTAAAAATATTTTTTTAACTGGCAAACATTCTAGAATATGAGATACTGATACTTTCCATGAAAATGAGAAGTTTGAATTTAGAAATTCAAATGTATAGTAATTATTGTATCATATTTACATAAGAGATACAGAAGCAAAACCATGCGAAAGTTAACGAGGCCAAATGAAAAGAGCAAATACATTTCTCTTTTCTTCTATGCCTGGTCCTTGCACAAAAGTGATGTATTCTCATACAGATGTTATTCTCATACAGATGTGTTTTTGTCTTATTATCTTTAAGCCATGAAGTGTTTGATTTACTAATCACAACTTTGACCTATTTTGTTCTCCTTTATTTGTTAAGAGTCTAATGTTTCACTCTTAAAATCTTTCCCTTTCTTCATTTATCAAAAAATATTATCAGATAGTTTTCTATTTAATAATTTTAGTATTATGAATATATATGCTTAAAAAAGATATTTCTGCTTTAATAGAATATTCATTTGTAATCCATTACCTAAAACTACTCTAACCAAATCCTAGTACTATTAGCTTAATGGTTTCCTTTGTTTATATATTTGTTGGGTTTGCAGAATGAATAAAGCATCCATGCCACATCAATAAGAGGAAGTAAAACACTTAAGAGACGTACAAGCCTCAGCATACATTCAAATCCTTATATCCCATGTAAACTCTGAGTTTACTGTAATATAAACAAAACACTTTGACAATTCAGGATTATAAAATAGATGCCTAGATTCTGCTTCTGAAATGGTGGTATAAGCCCTCAATAGAGTAACCATCTCAAAAATCAACCACAAACTGTGAAATACAAAATAAAAATAATTTTTTCTATGGAAAATGGGCAAAAGAAGTCAGTGTTGGTTTGTGTGTGTGTGTGTGTGTGTGTGTGTATATTCATTTATTTTTTGAGAGGGAAAGACAGAGTACAAGTAGCATAGGGGAAGAGAGAGAGGGAGACACAAAATCAAAATCCAAAGCAGACTCCAGGCTCTGAGCTGTCAGCATGGAGTCCCATGCAGGGCTTGAACCGATGAACCATGAGGTCATGCCTTGAGTTGAAGTCAGTTAACCAACTGAGCCACCCAAGTGCCACAAGAAGTCAGTTTTGAGAGGAGTAAAACCTTATGAGGACAGTTAGGACCATTAGGTGAGCACCATATTTTGTGGCAATGACATGAGGCGAGGCTTCAGTTGTATGGGACAGGAATGCTAAATCTCTAATCGATAGTCCTGCTGCCTTTTCGCAAATGAAGAACCAAGAGATGGAGTATAGGCAACCATGACTGCCAGAGAGCTGGTCAGAGCAGAAGTAAGGTACCAGATTCAATTAAGCATCAAACTCATGCTGACATTTTCCAGCTAGAATATAAAGAAATTTTTAAAAATAGCAACGTTCTTCAGAATCTTCAGAAAAATGTAACCCAGAGCCCTCAAAACTTAATATTTACAATGTTCAGTGTACAAAATGTATTAAAGAATCAGGTAAATATGGGCCATTTTCAAGAAATAATATAATAAGTAGGAGGTGGCCCTGATATGACCCTGATTTTGGAAAAGAGAATTTTAAAACAGTTACCTTACAACCTAGTGAGGTGAAGGAAAAAACCCCAATAGAAAATGAAAATTTAGGAAATCTTAGAAGAAAACATATGGAAGAATCAAAGGAGAGGTTAAAATACAAAAAAAAAAAATGTCTTAAACAAGGAATTTGGGGGTTTATTAGCAATATAAAGATAAGAGAGAAAAAAGTCAACAAAATAATGAAATTCTGCATCTGAAGACAAAAAAAACAGGATGGAAAATATATATAGTTCCAGAGTGAATGAAGAGAAAGTGATAGAAAAAAAAATGGCCAAAAGGTTAATTTGATGAAAGGCATAAATTTAGTGTTTCAAGATGCTCAATGAATCCCACCACGAATACAAAGGAGACCACACACAAACATGATTGTTTAAATACTAAAATTCAGACAGAAAATCTTGAAAGTTACAAGAGTAAGTTTAAATAACAGAGCAAACAGTGGACTAACGGACAGTTTCTTTCTCATCAAAAACTATGGAGTCCCTCTACACTCTTCTCCAGAACGGCTTTCCCAGTTTGTATTCCCACCAACAATGCAAAAGGGCTCCCCTTTCTCTGCATCCTCACCAACATGTTGTTTCCTGAGTTGTTAATTTTAGCCACTCTGACAGTTGTAAGGTGGTTTTCATTTGTATTTCCCTGATGATGAGTGATGTTGAACATCTTTTCATGTGTCTGTTAGCCATCAAACAGAACTACCCTACAACATAGCAACTGCACTACAAAGGATTTATCCAAAGAATCCAAAAATGCAGAGTCAATGTGGCACATGCACTCCAATGTTTATACCAGCACTATCAACAATAGCCAAATCATGGAGGTGCCCGAGTGCCTCAAACAACTGACTTCAGCTCAGGTCATGATCTTGCAGCTCATGGGTTTGTGCACCATGTTGGGCTCTGTGCTGACAGCACAGAGCATGGAGCCTGCTTTGAGTTCTGTGTCTCCCTCTCTCTGCCTCTCCCCCCTCACTCTCTCAAAAATAAACATTAAAAAAATTAAAATAAATAAAAACACAATAGCCAAATTATGTAGAGTCCACGTGTCCATCAACTGATGAGTGAATAAAGAAGATGTGGTATATACATACAATGGAATACTATTCAGCAATCAAAAAGAAGGAAATCTTGTCATTTGCAAAAACATGGATAGAACTAGAGGATTTTAGGTTAAGTGAAATAAGTCAGAGAAAGACAAGTATCATATGATTTCATTCATATGTGGAATTTGAGAAACTCAACAGATGAACATAGGGGGAGGGAAGAAAAAGTAAGATAAACAGAGGGAGGCAAACCATGAGAGACTCTTAAACAGAGAACAAACTGAGGGTTGCTGGAGGGGAGGTAGGTTGGGGAATGGGTTAAATGAGTGATGGCCATTAATGAGGGCACTTTTTGGAATGAACACTGAGTGTCATATCTAAGAGATGAATCATTGAATTCTACTCCTGCAGCCAAGAAGACTATATGTTAACTAACTTGAATTTAAAAACAAAACAAAACAAAAACAAAAACTATGGAGTACAAAAGAGAATGAAATAATGTTTTTAAAGTTCTGAAAGAATCAAAACAGCTGTCAATGCAGGACTCTAGATTTACTAGAAATATCCTTCAAGAAATAAGGCAAAATAAAATCTTTCCATATAAAGAAAAACTAATAGATTTACTACCTTAAATCCTGCATTACAATAAATGCTCATTAAAGTTTCTTCAGGTTGAAGGGAAATAGATAGAAATGTCAACATAAATAAAGGGCATCATAAATGTTAAGTATCTGTATAAATACAAATTCTGTGTCCTTTGATTTCATAATTCATATTACAGGTTAAAGAATAAAAGCATTGTCAATGTGGAGTTTATATCATCCCTACAAATAAAACCAATACAGTATAAAGAATAAAAGATAAAAAATCTTGTATTTTTAAGTTTTCTACATTTCATAAAGTATACAACACCAATTCTAAACATATTATAAGAAGTTATGGCTAAGGAGGGGCTAACATGGCAGAGATATAGGAGGATCCAAACTTCCTGCATCTCTCAAACGAAGAAGGGTTGAAGCCAAAGGACTTTGAACCCCAAGAGTCTGGGAGGAAAAGAGACTGAGGAGATACCGGGACAACCTGACAGGCCATGGGGTGGGTGACTGCTAACAGGGAGAGAGAAAATGGGCCCGCATAGGCATGGAGAGGAGGGATCCCCATTTGTGGAGAGACAAAGGGAAGGGAAGAGAAAGTGAGGTTGCGGAAGCATGGGAGTGTATCTGGACAAGAGAAAAACCTCAGACTGGATGGAGAGGGATCCCATCTCTAACTGTGGGGGCTTTCTCCAGACTGGGGCTGGCTACCCTGTTCCCGCACCTGAGGAAGAGTGGAGCCACCCTGGGCTTGGTGGCTAGGTCAGGGGTACAGTCCAGAGTAGGAGAAAATGACCCCTTCCCTGGAGTGCTGTGGGACAGGACAAAGCCTGCCTGTGTCTGCCACCCCTTGGCTAGGAGGCTAGGTCAAGGGCATAGCTATGTAAGGTTGGCATGAGAGGCAATTCACCAGTGCCAGGATGCAAAGAGCCAGAGTTTGGATCCCAGCCAAGCACCAGGGCACAGGAGTCGCCTGAGACAGACTTCCTCCTCTGCATCCACGGCACAGTGAGGACAGCTCCAATGGAGTGACTTAGGACACTGCTTCTGTGGAGAAGAGACTGGTGGGTCACCATTTTTCTCCCCATCACTACCAAGGTGGGGACTCAGGGATCAGACCATAAGGCCCACGGTGGAGGCAGGACCTGCCTACACCAAACCATGCCCCTCCACACCAGGTAACTGCATATCAACTGGAGCAGGATAGATGCTGAGGAACCAGAAGGTCCCCTCCTCCAGAGCAGCACTGCTGCATTGCCTGGATCAATTCTAGGACAATCTTTGTTATTTACATATATTCCTCTTTCCTTTTCTCCTCCTTATCTCTTCCTTCCTCTAGACTGGTTACTCTGGTTGTTGGTTTGTTTAAGCAGACACATTTAATCCAATCTCTTGATACATGTTCTACACCTCCTTCTTTACTTTCTCTCTCTCTGGAATAATCAAGCCATGTAGTTTCTCTGGGTAACTTTATCTTCATTTCTTTTTCTCCAACTCCTTTATTTTTCTTTTCCTCTGTCTGGATTAAGCTGTTTAGTCTGACTGGTCAATATTTATTTTTTCTTTTTCCCCCCGCCCCTGTCATTTCTCTCTTTGTATGTGCTCTTCCATCAGCACTGCCTCCACCCTGTTCTTTACTTGTAGTTGGTGTTTCTGGTTTTTTGCTTTTGGATTGTTTTTGTTTGTGTGTTTTCATATTTTTTTTTCCTGTTTCTTTGTCTGTTTTCTTTTCCAGGGCTACTTCAAGGAACAAATCAAGGCACATCTGGTGGAGGGTACAAACCATCACTACAAGTAGGGAAATAAAGTAACCAAAGTCACAACAGAGATCAAGTAACACTCCAAAAAACACCTCCTGAAGGGCCAGGCCCTGACTGTGTATGACTCCCTTTTAATATAGCAGTGCTCACAGGTGCAGAGCACACAACAAGCTTTTAAAATGCATAAGGTACAGAAAACTAGCCAAAATGACAAAACAGAACAATTCTCCTCAAAAGAAATTTCAGGAAGAAGTGACAGCTAAACAATTGATCAAAACAGATATAAGCAATATAACTGAACAAGAATTTAGAATAATAGTTATAAGATTAATCACTGGGCTTGAAAAAAGCATAGAAGAAAGCAGAGAATCTATTGCTGCAGAGATGAAGAAACTAAAAATAGTCATGATGAATTAAAAAATGCTATAAATAAGGTTCAAGATAAAATGGAGGCAGCCACAGCATGGACTGAAGAGGCAGAAGGGAGAATAGGTGAATTAGAAGATAAAATTAAGGAAAAAGAGGAAGCTAAGAGATAAGAAAAATCCAAGAACATGAGGGGAGAATTAGAGAAATGATACAATCAAATGGAACAATATCTGTGTCTTAGGAATTCTAGAAGAAGAAGAGAGAGAGAAAGGGGCTGAAGGTGTACTTGAACAAATCATAGCTGAGAACTTCCCCAATCTGGGAAAGGAAATAGACACTGAAATCCAAGAGGCACAGAGACATCCATTCAGACATAACTAGAATCGATCTTCTGAATGACATATCATAGCAAAACTGGCAAAATACAAGGATAAAGAGAGAATTCTGAAAGCAGCTACAGATAAACGGCCTTAACATACAAAGGTAGACACATTAAGTGTAGTAGCAGACCTATCTACTGAAACTTAGCAGTCCAGAAAGGAATGGCAGAAAATCTTCAATGTGATGAACAAGAAAAATATTCAGCCAAGAATTCTTTATCCAGCAAGCCTGTCATTCAGAATAGGAGGAGAGAGAAAGGTTTTCCCAAGCAAACTAAAACTGAAGGAATTCATCACCACTAAACCAGACCTACAAGAGATTCTTAGGGGGACTCTGAGTGAAATGATGCAAGGACCACAAAGTACCAGAGATATCACTAGAACTATGAAACCTACAGATAACACAATGACACTAAACCCATATCTTTCAATAATAACAGTGACTATAAATGGACTAAATGCTCCAAAAGACATAGGGTATCAGAATAGATAAAAAAACAAAAAAACAAAAAAACAAAAAAAACCAAGACCCACCTATTTGCTGTCTACAAGAGACCCATTTTAGACCTGAGAACACCTTTAGATTGAAACTGAGGGGATGTAGGAGTATCTATCATGCTACTAGAAATCAAAGGAAAGCTGGAGTAGCCATGTTTATATCAGACAAACTAGACTTTAAATTAAAGGCTGTAACAAGAGATGAAGAAGGGCATTATATAATTACAGGGTCTATCCATCAGGAAGAGCTAACAATTATAAATGTCTATCCACCGAATTCAGAAGCACCCAAATATATAAAAAAAAAAAAAAACAAAAAAAAACTAATCACAAACATAAACAATCTTATTAGTAAGAATATGGTAATTGCAGGGGACTTTCATACTCTATTTACAACAATGGACAGATCATCTAGACAGAAAATCAGTAAAGAAACAACAGCCCTGAATGATACACTGGACCAGAGGGACTTGACAAATATATTTAGAACTCTACATCCTAAAGCAGCAGAGTATACTTTCTTCTCAAGGGCACAGGAAACATTCTCCAAGATAGATCACATACTGGGTCATAAAACAGCCCCCAATAAATATAAAAGAATTGAGATCATACCATGCATTTTTTCAATATATGAAGTTTATTGTCAAATTGGTTTCCATACAACACCCAGTGCTCATCCCAAAACGTGCCCTCCTCAATACCCATCACCCACCCTCCCCTCCCTCCCACCCCCCATCAACCCTCAGTTTGTTCTCAGTTTTTAACAGTCTCTTATGCTTTGGCTCTCTCCCACTCTAACCTCTTTTTTTTTTTTTTTCCTTCCTCTCCTCCATGGGTTTCTGTTAAGTTTCTCAGGATCCACATAAGAGTGAAAACATATGGTATCTGTCTTTCTCTGTATGGCTTATTTCACTTAGCATCACACTCACCAGTTCCATCCACGTTGCTACAAAGGGCCATATTTCGTTCTTTCTCATTGCCATGTAGTACTCCATTGTGTATATAAACCACAATTTATCCATTCATCAGTTGATGGACATTTAGGCTCTTTCCACAATGTGGCTATTGTTGAGAGTGCTGCTATAAACATTGGGGTACAAGTGCCCCTATGCATCAGTACTCCTGTATCCCTTGGGTAAATTCCTAGCAGTGCTATTGCTGGGTCATAGGGTAGGTCTATTTTTAATTTTCTGAGGAACCTCCACACTGTTTTCCAGAGTGGCTGCACCAATTTGCATTCCCACCAACAGTGCAAGAGTGTTCCTGTTTCTCCACATCCTCGCCAGCATCTGTAGTCTCCCGATTTGTTCATTTTGGCCACTCTGACTGGTGCCATGCACACTTTCAAATTACAATGCTGTGAAACTTGAAATCAACCACAGGAAAAAGTCTGGAAAACCTCCAAAACCATGGAGGTTAAAGAACATCCTACTAAAGAATGAATGGGTCAACCAGGCAATTAGAGAAGAAATTAAAAAAAAAATATGTGGAAACAAACGAAAATGAAAACACAACATCCAAACCCTTTGGGATGAAGCAAAGGCAGTCCTACCAGGAAAATACATTGCAATCCAGGCCTATCTCAAGACAAGAAAAATCCCAAATATAAAGTCTAACAGCACACCTAAAGGAAATAGAGTCAGAACAGCAAAGACACCCCAAGCCCACCAGAAGAAGAGAAATAGTAAAGATCAGACCAGAAATAAATAATATAGAATCCAAAAACAACAACCACAACAACAACAAAAAAAAAACAAAACAGTAGAACAGATCAATGAAACTAAGAGTTGGTTTTTTGAAAAAATATACAATATTGATGAACCTCTAGTCAGGCTTCTCAGAAACAAAAGGGAGAGAACCAAATAGATAAAATCATAAATGAAAATGGATTACAACCAATCCCTCAGAAATACAATTATCAGGGAATACTATGAAAAATTATAATAGAAAATTTGACCAGACCTATAACTAGTGAATAAATTGAATCAGTTAACAAAAATCTCCCAACAAATAAGGATCCTGGACCAGGTGACTTCCCAGAGGAATTCCACCAGACATTTAAAGCAGAGTTAATACCTATCCTTCTCAAGCTGTTCCAAAATACATAAATGGAATGAAAACTTCCAGACTCATTCTATGAAGCCAGCATTACCTTGATTCCCAAACCAGACAGAGACCCCCCCACCAAAAAAAAGAGAACTACAGACCAATATCCCTGATTAACACAGATGCACAAATTCTCAACAAGGAGATACTAGCAAATCGAATTTAACAGCATATAAAAAGAATTATTCACCATGATCAAGTGGGATTCATTCCTGAGCTACAGGGCTGGTTCAATATTCTCAAAATAAATGTGATACATCACATTAATAAAAGAAATCATAAGAACCATATGATCCTGTCAATAGATGCAGAAAATGCACTTGAAAAAATTCAGCATCCTTTCTTAATAAAAACCCTCAAAGTTGGGAAAGAAGGAACACACCCAAACATCATAAAAGTCATACATGAAAAGCCCAAAGCTAATATCATCCTCAGTGGGGAAAAACTGAGAGCTTTCCCCGAGATCAGGAACAAGACAGGGATGTCCACTCTCACCACTGTTGTTTAACATAGTGTTGGAAGTCCTAGCATCATCAATCAGACAACAAAATGACATAAAAGGCATCAAAATTGTCAAAGAAGTCAAACTTTCACTTTTTGTGGACAACATGATACTCTGCATAGAAAACCCAACAGACTCCACCAAAAGTCTGCTATAACTGATATGTGAATTCAGCAAAGTTGTAGAGTACACAATCAATGTACGGGAATCAGTTGCATTTTTATACACCAATAACGAAATAACAGAAAGAGAAATCAAGAAACTGATCCCACTTACACTTGCACCAAGAACCATAAAATACGTAGGAATAAACCCAACCAAAGATGTAAAAGATCTGTATGCTGAAAACTATAGAAAACTTATGAAGGAAATTGAAGAAGACAAAAAGAATGGAAAAACATTCCATGATCATGGATCGGAAGAATAAATAGTGTTAAGATGTCAATACTACCAAAGCAATCTACACGTTCAATGCAATCCCAATCAAAATTGCACCAGCATTCTTCTCAAAGCTAGAACAAACAATCCTAAAACTTGTATGGACCCACAAAAGACACCAAATAGCCAAAGTAATATTGAAAAAGAAAACCAAAGTGGGAGGCATCACAATCCCAGACTTTAGCCTCTACTACAAAGCTGTAATCATCAAGACAGCATGGTATTGGCACAAAAACAGACACATAGACCAATGGAATAGAACAGAGAACCTAGAACTGACCCACAAACGTATGGCCGACTAATCTTTGACAAAGCAGGACAGACTACCCAATAGAAGAGACAGTCTCTTCAGCAAATGGTGCTGGGAGAACTGGACAGCAACATGTAGAAGAATGAAACTACACCACTTTCTTACATCATACACAAAAATAAACTCAAAATGGATGAAAGACTTGAATGTGAGACAGGAAACCATCAAAACCCTGGAGGAGAAAGCAGGCAACAACCTCTCTGACCTCAGCCACAGCAATTTCTTACTTGACACATCTCCAAAGGCAAGGGAATTAAAAGCAAAAATGAACTATTGGGACGTCATCAAGGTAAAAAGCTTCTGCACTGCAAAGCAAACAACAGAACTAAAAGGCAACTGACAGAACTGGAGGAGATATTTGTAAATGACATACTGGATAAAGGATTAGTATCCAAAATCTATAAAGAACTCACCAAACTCATACCTGAAAAACAAATAATCCAGTGAAGAAATGGGCAGAAGACATAAATAGACACTCTTCCAAAGAAGACTCCAGATGGCCAACAGACACATGAAACGATGCTCAACATCACTTATCATCAGGGAAATACAAATCAAAACACAAGGAGATACCACCTTATGCTGGTCAGTGACTAAAATGAACAATTCAGGAGACTATACATGCTGGAGAGGATGTGGAGAAACTGGAACACTCTTGCACTGTTGGTGGGAATGCAAAGTGGTATAGCCGCTCTGGAAAACAGTGTGGAGGTTCCTTAAAAAATTAAAAATAGAACTACCCTAGGACCCAGCAACAGCACTGCTAGGAATTTACCCAAGGGATACAGGAGTGCTGATACATAGGGGCACATGTACCCCAATGTTTATAGCAGCACTTTCAACAATAGCCAAGTTATGGAAAGAGCCTAAATGTTCATCAACTGATGAATGGATAAAGAAGATGTGGTTTATATATATAATGGAATACTATTTTACAATGAGAAAGAATGAAATCATGCCATTTGTAGCAATGTGGATAGAACTGGAGGGTATTATGCAAAGTGAGATAAGCCAGTCAGAGAAAGACAGATACCATATATGTTCACTCACATGTAGAACTTGAGAAACTTAGAAGACCATGGGGGAGGAGAAGGGGAAAAAAAAAGTTACAGAGAGGGAAGGAGGCAAACCATAAGAGACTCTTAAATACAGAGAACAATCTGAGGGTTGATGGGCATTGGGGAGGGTACTTGTTGAGATGAGCACTGGGTGTTGTATGGAAGCCAATTTGACAATAAATTATATTCAACAAAAATTATGGCCATACAATACTAACATTGGGAAAACTTAACAGTCTGTTAGAAAGTTTCACATATACCTGCCATTTATTGCAGATATTCAACTCCTAAGTATTTACCAAAAAATTTGAAATACACAAAGACATTCACACCAAATGTTCATGACAGCTTTATCAAAAAACAAAACAAAACAAAAAAAAAAACAAACACCAAAGTTTAAAATAAGAATATTTATCCATAGGGGCACCTGGGTGGCTCAGCTGTTTAAGTGCTGGACTCCAGCTCAGGTCATGATCTCACAGTATGTGGGCTCAAGCCCCATGTTGGGCTCTGTGCTGATAGCTTGGAGCCTGTTTCAGAGTCTGTGTCTCCCTCTCTCTCTGCTCCTCCCCCATCTGCATTCTCTCTCTCAAAAATAAACATTAAATTTTTTTTTTAATATCTATCCATAGATAATTGAATAAAATATTGATATACTCAGTATGGATCAACCTCAAAATATTTATGCTGAATTAAAAAAAAGCCAGACCAAGTAGAGAACATGTATGATACCATGTGTATACACACACACACACACACACACACTTATAGTTTACATGCAAAGTAATCTATCCTGATAGAAAATAGATCAGTGGTTATAGGAATTTGTGGATGATGAAAGTGTTTTGAAACTTATGTTGGTGATTTAATGGCTGTGTATACATGTCAAAACTCATCAAATTATATATTTTATATGTGTACAGATTTTATAATTATTCAACAGAATCATTAAAATATAGATACAATCTAATGATTAGTAAAAGATGTCCATTTATCATACCTATATATATGCTGAGTATATATTAATTTTATATTGCTGCTTAACAAATTACCACAAATTTATTGTCTTAAAGCAATACAAATTTATATCTCAAAATCTGCATGTCAGAAGTCCAACAGAGACTAACTTGGTTCCGTGATGAAGGTATCAAAGTTAAAAATAATGAACTTGACCAAGTTACTTCTCAGCTCCAGATTCTAGGGGGAAAAAAAAAACAAAACAAAAAAACTTTATTCTTATTGTCGGCAGGACTCAGTAAGAGGAGTGTAAGCCTAACATCCCTGTTTCTTGCTGGCTAACAGCTAGGACCACTCTCAGCTCTTAGAGGCTAACATTCCCTTGCCATATGTCCCAATACATCTCCAAACGCAAACAGTATAAAACGTTTCTTATACCTGAGTTTCTCTGACCTTATATTTTTCTGACCACCCAGAGAAAACATTTTTTTAAATCTATCATTTGATGAGGTCACCCAGACAATTTTGCTAAAATCAACTATGCCATGTAACAACTGCTGGAATAGCTCATTAATTTCATAGCCTCCCAAATTATGCAGAGTGCACATAAGAGGTTGGAAAATCTTGGGGATATCTTAGACTTTAATATATGTATCTGATCATAGAGACATACCTACTCACACAGTTTCTGGGGGATGTAGACAGCAGGGTAGATAACAGTATTACATGAATAAATTGGCTGCATAATGAATGCCGCAGAAAAAGCAACTCCAGTATCTCACTGAACTAACAGTTTTGCCCCTTGTTCATGCAATGTGATCATCATACATCAGCTTTGTACTTATTCTGCTTCTACATAATGACTTCAAAGATCCAGAGCTGGATAATGTAAAGTACTGAGAATTCACACAGTACAGGGGAAGACAGATCTGTGTGTGGAAGAACAACACTAACAAATAATTTAATTTTGTGTGTTTCCCTTTTGCTCTCCTTGAAAAAGATGTATTCAATATTATTTCCTATTCCTGATAGTTTCTCTATATAAAGTTTTTAAAAATTTATTTTTCTATTATTTTTTAATTGAGCTAAAGTTGAGGAAAAGAAAAATTTAATGAAGGGAATAGATGTATAACACAATGCTTTTGAAAGTAAAAGAAGTTTAGGTGGGAAATGAAATCTGGTAGATTGTTGGAACCAACTGCAACATCTCATCTAGAAACTTTCCTTTTGGTCCTAAATTCTTTTTTTTTTTTTTAATTTTTTTTTCAACGTTTTTATTTATTTTTGGGACAGAGAGAGACAGAGCATGAACGGGGGAAGGGCAGAGAGAGAGGGAGACACAGAATCGGAAACAGGCTCCAGGCTCCGAGCCATCAGCCCAGAGCCTGATGCGGGGCTCGAACTCACGGACCACGAGATCGTGACCTGGCTGAAGCTGGACGCTTAACCGACTGCGCCACCCAGGCACCCCGGTCCTAAATTCTTGAAGATACCTATGTTTCAATAAATTTATTTTCTTATTTTCCTGCACTCGAAAATTTTAAATTTCCTAAACTGAGCATTTCACATAATAAACTATTCTGAAGTAAATAAACATGGAACAGAGGGAAGAAGATTATGAAGAAAAAAAATTTTAAAAAGATTAACATGTCCTTTGTTCTAGGAACAATTGTGTTGCTTCTTGGCATTGGTAAAGTCTAACACTATAATCTACACTTCCAATGATGAATATTTTCTGATGTATGACAATTTACGTTACAATTTTCTTACTAATTTTAACCTTCTCAATAATGTGTACGTTTCAGTTGTTATGATGGAAATAGAATGTTATTGAAGGTCCTTTAAGGCATGTGTGCAAATGGTAAAAATGATCCCTTATTAGAGGGGATTTAGGATGATGGCGTACAAAGACCCTGAACTCACCTCCTCCCACAAACACAGCAAAGTTAAAGTTACATACAGAGTAATTTTCTTCTGAGAAGGACCTAATAACTGGAAGAACAGGAGCTCCATAACAAAACACAAAAGGGAGCACCTGGCTGGTTCAGGTGGTGGAATAGGCGAGTCTTGATTTTGGGGTTGTAATTTGAGCCCCATGATGTAGAGATCCTTAAGAATAAAATAAAAGTGGGGCGCCTGGGTGGCGCAGTCGGTTAAGCGTCCGACTTCAACCAGGTCACGATCTCACGGTCCGTGAGTTCGAGCCCCGCGTCAGGCTCTGGGCTGATGGCTCAGAGCCTGGAGCCTGTTTCCGATTCTGTGTCTCCCTCTCTCTCTGCCCCTCGCCCGTTCATGCTCTGTCTCTCTCTGTCCCAAAAATAAATAAACGTTGAAAAAAAAAAATTTAAAAAAAAAAATAAAAAAAAAAAGAATAAAATAAAAGATAAAAGAGATACATTGAAAAGGGTAGAAGAGGCAAAGACATGGTCTCACAGAGGATTCTATTCCAGGATCAGTGACCCACAATGAGGAGGGATCCCCAAAACAGAACAAACCTTTCCCATGCTATCAGCATGAAAAAGACAAGCCCTCAAAGTATCTGGTTTTGAAAATCAATAGATTAAAAAAAAAAAAAAAAAAAAAAAAAAAAACCTAGGAGAATTCTAGAACTATAGGTATTAACAGTTTGTGTTTTTCAAAGACTGACATAAAAATCCACTAGCCCTAAGACCCAGCCCAAAAGTGACAATGAAAAATGCCTGAACCATAAGTGAGGGAGACCCACTTAAAGCAGCTGCTTAAGAGGTAGTTATCTGCAGGGACTTTAATTGGGACAGAAACACTGGCAGAGGCCATTTTTTTTCAATTTCATCCTAACTTGCTGGTGATGAAGTTCATGGCACCATTTTTCCTGTGTCCTCCCTCGAGCCTACTAGCTCATGCTCAGAACACACAGTGCCCTAACCAGCCTGGGTTAATGCCCTATGTCCAACTCAGAGCCATGATGGGCAAGTGCCCTTAGCTCTACCCTCTCTACACAGCAGCCAAGTGCTCCAAGCCCTGACTACAATGCAAAGAGACTGAGCCTCAAACACACTAGGCAAGTACCCCAAAAGCCCAGCCTTTGGCATGCAACAGCCTCAGCTCTAACGTATGGAATTCCCATAGAGTACCTAGCTCTGGTGGCTGGGAGAGATGGCACTTCTGGGTCACACAGAACAGCTCCTATTCAAGACCTACTTCAAGACTGAGAAAGGCAGGACTTACCTAATAAACACAGATATACAGAGACAGGCAAATGAAAAAAAAAAAAAAAACAAAAAACAATATGCTCCAAACCAAAGAATAAGGTAAATCCTCCCAAAGAGGACCTGAGTAAAACAGAGATAAGCAGCCTACTAGGTAAAGAATTCAACGAAGTGATACCAAAATATAAAAGTACCAAACAGAAGTTACAACTGAAGTGAAAAATGCATTACAGGGACTAAAAGAGCAGAATCAATGAAATAGAAGCATAAAGCAGCTAGAATACAAAGCAAGAGAAAACACCTAGACAGAAAAAAGAAAAAGAAAAAAGAAAAAAATAAGGATACCTGAAGGAAGCCCTGAGACAAGATTGAGTGAAGTAACATTCAAAAGGAGAAAAGGACAGAACATTTATTTAAAGAAATAAGGGCTGAACGCTTCCCCTTATTTGGGAAAGGAAACAGACAACCAGGTCCAGGAAACAGAGAGAGTTCCAAAAAAGATGAAACACAAAGAGAAACACACAGACACACCTTATAATTAAAATAGAAGGATAAAAAGAGAATTTTATAAGCAGTAAGAGAAAAGCAAGATAATATGTAAAAGGAAAACCCCATAAATCAATAAATTTTCCAGTCAGAAAATTTACAAGCCAGAAGGGAATGACAAGACATATTTAAAATGCTGAAAGGAGAAAACTGCCAAGAAAGAATTCTTTACCAAGCAAGGTTATCGTTCAGAACTGAAGGAGAGATTTCCAGGTAAGCAAAAGCTAAAAGACTTCATCACCACTAAACTGGCCTTCCAAGAAATGTTAAAAGGATTTCCCTAAGCTAAAAACACTAGGTACTAATCAATAAGAAAATGTGACAGAAAAAACCTCACCAGAAAAGGTAAACAAATAATAAAGGTAGTGGATGAACCACTTCTTAGTATGAAGGGTAAAGAACAAAAGAAGTGAAATTAAAAATACAGTAATTAGCTAAGAAATTCTAAATTAAAAAGATGTAAAATGCATCATCAAAAATATAACATGTGGGAGGAGGGAAGGTAGAAATATAAGGCTTTGGAATATGTCCAAAATTAAGTTACTCTCAAGTTAAAAATGAGTATTATACACATAGGCTGTTATATGAACCAGGTATTATAATAACCAGAAAGAAAAAACTTAAAACAAATGCACAAAAGAATCTATAAAGAAATAAATAAAAGAGAAAGAAAGGAATAGACAATCTAACAAAAACAGCCAGAAAATATTTAACAAATGACAATAAGTACTTACCTATCACTTTAAACATAAATGGACTAGATTCTTCAGTCAAAAGACAGAGCAGCTAAATAGATTTAAACAAAAAACAAAAAACACCAGGATCTTACTATATGCTGCCTACAACAGACTCACTTCAAGCCTAAATATACTCACAGACTGAAGGTGAAGGGATGTAAAAATATACTATAACAGAAAAAAAAATTAAAAATTTAAAAATTAAAAAAAAAATTAAAAAAGAAAGCTGGGGTAGCAAATACTTGTATCAGACAAAATACAATTTAAAACAAAGACTGTAATGAAAGACAATTACATAATGAAAGGGCATAATCCAACATGAGGAACATTATAAATATCTATGCATCCAACATAGGAGTACCTTAATATATAAAATAGTAACAAAAATAACGGTAGAAGTAGAAAGCACAAGAATAGTAAGGGTCTTTAATACTCTACCTACATCAATGGATAGATCACCCTGACAAAAAGCCAATAGTAAAATATTAGCCTTAAACCACACATTAGACTAGATGTACTTAATAGATATACACAGAGCATTCCACCCCAAAATAGCAGAATGAATGTTCTTTTCAAGTGAATCTGGAACACTCCCCAGGATTGTTTGGCCATAAAACAAGTCTCAATAAATTGAAGAAGCCTGAAATCATACCAAGCATCTTTTGCAACCATAACAATATGAAACTAAAAATCAGTTACAAGAAATAAAAGAAAACTGGAAAAAACACAAACATGTGGAGGCTAAACAGCATGCTATTAAACACCTAATGGGTGATCTAAAATATCAAAGAGAAAATAAAAACTACCCTTCAGACAAATGAAAATGGAAACAATGTTCCACAATCTTTGGGATGTAGCAAAAGCAGTTCTAAAAGGGAGGTTCATAGTGATGTAGACCTACCTCAAGAAACAAGAAAAATTTCAAACCATCTAAATAAATTTACACAAGAAACTAGAAAGACGGCAAAGTTAGAAGGAAATAATAAAGATCAGAGAGGAAATAAAGATTAAATAAATAAGCTTAATGAAACTGAGATAAAATCAACCTTTAGTCAGACTCATTAAAAAAAAAAGCTAAAATAAAATCGGAAATGAAAGCACAGAAATACTGATGCCATAGAAGTACAAAGAACTGTAAGAGAACCTACAATTACATACCAAAAAATAGAAAGAAATGGATAAAGTACTAAAAACTTACAATCTTCCATGACTAAATCATGAAGAAATAGAAAATTTAAACAGACCAATTCCTAGTAAGGTAATCGAAATAATCAAAACTCTCCCAACAAACAGAAGTCCAGGTCCAGAAATCTTCACAGGTGAATCCTACCAACCATGCAAATAAGAGTGAATATGTAACCTCAAACTGTCACAAAAAAATTGAAGAGGAAAGAACACTTCAAAATTCCTTTTATGAGTCCAGCATTACCCTGACACCAAAAACAGATACTACTAAAAAAAAAAAAAATTACAAGCCAATACCTCTAATGAACACAGATGCAAAATTCCTCAACAAAATATTAGCAGTCCAAATCCAACAACACAGGATCATACACCATGACCAACTGGGATTCATTTCAGAGATGGTAGCATGGTTTACTATTTGTGAATTAATTAGCTTGATATATCACATTAACAAAATGAAGGATAAAAATCACACGATCATCTCAATAGATGAAGAAAAAAATGTTTGACAAATTTCAATAATCACTTATAATATCTCAACAAAGTGGGTATAGAGGAAATGTATCTCCACATAATAAAGGCCATATATGACAATTATAGAGCTAACATCATATCAATGGTGAAAAGTTGATAGCTTTCTGTAATATCAGAAGCAAGACAAGGATGCCTACAATCCCTAAGTTTATTCAAATTAGTATTGGAAGTCTAGCAACAGCAATTAAGAAAAAAAAGCATCCAAATTGGAAAGTAAAACTGTTGATATTTGGGGATGACATTAAACTATATATAAAAACCCTAAAGGCTCCAGTAAATAACTGAGAATTCAGTAAAGGTGCAGGATACAATATAATACACACAAATCTATTGTATTACTATACACTAATAACTATCAGAAAGAGAAATCAAGAAAACAATCCCATTTATAGCTGCATAAGAATAAAATACCTAGGAAAAATTTATACAATGAAGCGACAGAACTGTACTCTGAAAAGTATAAGACATTACTGAAAGAAACTGAGGAGGGCACAAATAAATGGAAAGATATACCATGTAACTGACTGGAAAAATACTGTTCAAATGTTCACTCTAACAAAGCAATCTACAAATTCAATAAAATCCCTATCAATATATCAATGGCATTTTTTACACAACTAGAGAAATAGTAAAATTCGTATTGAACCATGAAAGAACCCAAACAGCCAAATAAATTTAAAAAAAAAAATGAAAAAAGAAACAAAAGCACTAAGTTGAAGGCAGCACACTCTCTGATTTCAAACTACCATACAAAACTATAGTAATCAAAACAGTATGGTACTGGCAAAAAACGGCGGGGCGCCTGGGTGGCGCAGTCAGTTAAGCGTCCGACTTCAGCCAGGTCACGATCTCGCGGTCCGTGAGTTCGAGCCCCGCGTCAGGCTCTGGGCTGATGGCTCAGAGCCTGGAGCCTGTTTCCGATTCTGTGTCTCCCTCACTCTCTGCCCCTCCCCTGTTCATGCTCTGTCTCTCTCTGTCCCAAAAATAAATAAACGTTGAAAAAAAAAAAAAAAAAAAAAAAAACCGAACACGTCTATCAATGGAACAGAATAGCTCAAAAACAAACCCATGTTTATATGAGCAATTCAGCTAAATAAAGGAAGCAAAAACAAAATGGGGGAAAGACCATCTCTTCAATAAATGATGCTAAAATAACTGGACAGATAAATGCAAAAGAATTAAACTGCACCACTTTATTACACCGTATACAAAAAGTAAACCCAAAATGGATTGAAGACTTAAACGTAAGACCTGAAACCTAAAATTCCTAGAAGAAAACACAAGCGATAAGCACTTTTACATTATTCTCAGCAGTTATTTTTATTCTTTTGGCTATGTCTCCTCAGGTAAGGGCAATAAAAACAAAAATAAACAAACGGGACTGCACAAAACTAAAAGGCTTTGCACAGCAAAGGAAATCAATAAAATGAACAGGCAACCTGTTCATGGGAGAAGATACATGCAAAAGATATATCAGATGAGTTGGTATCCAAAACATATAAAGAATTAAAAAACCTCAACAAAAAAATCCAATTAAAAAAATACATACAATGGAATATTACTCAGCTCTAAAAATGAATGAAATCTTACAATTTGCAATGATATGGAGCTAGAGTTTTATGCTAAAGAAAATAAGAGAAAGACAAATATCATATGATTTCATTCTTATGTGCAATTGAAAGACTAAATCAGCATAGGGAAAAAAAGACCAACCAAGAAATAGATTCTTAACTATAGAGAACTGATGGTTAGCAGAGGGGAAGTGTGTGGGGGGATGGGTTAAATAGGTGATGGGGATTAAGGAGCGCACTTGTGATGAGCACCGGGTGTTGTATGAAACTGCTGAATCACTAAATTGGACACCTGAAACTAGTATTACACTGTGTTAACTAAGTGGAATTTAAATAATAATTTAAAATAACAGGCAGAAGATCTGAAGAAACATATTTCTAAAGACATACAGCTGGCCAGCACATGAAGAGATGCTTCATATTAATAATCATCAGGGAATACAAATCAAAACCACTATGAGATCCCACCTCACATCAGTCAGAATGGCTACTACCAAAAAGAAGTGTTGGCAAGTATGTGGAAGAAAAAACAAAAAACAGGAATCTTTATGCATTGTTGGCATGAATGTAAACTGGTGCAACCACTATGTAAAAAACTATATCATCCAACAATTCCATTTCTGGTATCTGAAAAAAATAAACCACCTTCATGGCAGAATTATTTCTAATAGGCAAAATATGGAAACTTAAGTGTTCATTGATACAGAATATGTGGTGTATACACACACACAATGGAATACTACTCAACCATAAAACAGAATGAGCTCTTGCCTTTTGTGACAAAATGGATGAACCTAGAGGATATTATACTTATGAAATAAATCAAAGACAAATACTGTATGATTTCACTTATATGTGGAATCTAAAATGGCAAATCAGAAGACTCAGATACAGAGAACTGGTGGTTACCAGAGGGGAAATGGTGGGACAGGAAGAAGAGGTTATTGGGGGTTAATAGCCACAAAATTCCAGTTATAAGACACAGGGTTTATAACGTACAGAACAGAAAACATAGTCAATATTGTAATAACTTTGTTTAATAACAAATGGTAACGAGACCTATCCTGGTGAGCATTGAGTAACAAATAAAAATATGTAATCACTATGTTGTATACCTGAAACTAATATAGTGTGTCAATTATAATTCAATAGAAAAACTGTCAACTTTTTTCTACATGAACTCAAAA
This sequence comes from Puma concolor, assembly GCF_028749965.1. Lineage (NCBI taxonomy): Eukaryota > Metazoa > Chordata > Mammalia > Carnivora > Felidae > Puma > Puma concolor. Next base: position 180,801,413 of record NC_141667.1, read on the forward strand.
ACCTTCCTTGTTGCCGATTCCCTTCCTGTTTTATTGTTACTAAAGTTTCAAGCCTTTGTTCAAAGGTAAGATTCTGAGTCACTGAGATGAGTTTGTAACTTAACTATTTCATGTGTGTTCACTAGTTGTTATTCTCACTTGTAATTGATCTTGTTATTGTTTACAACCATCTCTGCTGGAAGAGAAAAAAAGCTTTCTCTACCTTCTAAGTCACAGATTTAGAGTATTCTAACAGTAGAAAATCATTTCACCCACCACAATACTAAAAAAATGGACTGTAAGAATGTATATTAATTGTTCTAAATTGGTCAAAAGCAATACAATTATTGTTTTCTAAAACATGTTATTCAGTATATTCCCTTTTGTCATTGGAGAACGCAATTTCTTTTTGCCTAACCCAAGCACTTGCTACTTTGCTCAGGAAAGAAAAATTTTCTTTTTCACCCCTTCAAGGGTTTCAATCCCCTTGTATTTTCTCCAGGCTATACAAGCTCCACATACATGGCCTTTGGCAATCCACTGGCACTATCAGTCTCACCTTTCAAATCATATCGATTTCAAGGGCTTTCATTCCACACCACTGTCAGATCATCACAGGCTTCTTGAACATTTACTTTTCTCCTAAAAACTTTCAAGAAAAGATAGAGAATTCACTCACACCATGATATATTCAGGGCTCTCCAAACATTGGAGAGTACTCTGTACCCAAAAAACAGTCTCCCTAGAGAAAATTTGCTCATGTTCCTCCTAAGAAAACCTTTTGAAATTGGACTTGGGTGTTTCACCTGGTTATTTGTTATAAACCACATGAGAGCATTGTGTGCGTTTGTGGTTCTGGGTTCTTCGGGTATATACTCCTAAGCGGGGTTTTGCATAGTTACTAAGTGATTCTGAATATTTTTATTGAAGTATATAAATAATTTACCAGCTCTTTATATTCTAACCATGCAAATAGGGAAAAAACTAAAACAAAACAGAGCAACTATGTTTTAAAATCTGCACAAGTTAAAATAGGTTCCCCGAGATTGCACATCTCATTTTAAAGGTGTGTTTCTCTGATGCCTTTAGTTTCTGCTATGGAATTCAGTAAATAAAGATGTTGATCATTATCCATCTATGTTTAGCTTTGTTTAGTTTAACATGCTAATGTATTTCATTAAAGCTGCACCTGTTAGAACCATTGAATTTAAAGGTTTCATGTTTCCAGTACACTTTATATTTAGAACCATATCCGGTACACCAGCTCTGTCAAACATTTTCAATCCCATAATGATTCAAGCTAGATTTCAATAAATAGCAAAGAATATTCTTTGAAGCAACTCTGTTGTCATTACTGTTGTTGATCTCCTTAGTTTTTGAAAGCTTTCAATAAATTATTGGGATGGTTACTGGTTGTTTTTTAATGAGATAATGTGTGATGTAAAAACTAAAATATTTATAAAGCAATACCATGTTTCCTATAAGATTTTTAATACAAATATTGTATCTCCAACATGCTTTATTTTTCTTCATCTATTAAAAGATTTTCTCTACCATGTCTTGCTAATTATTCTGCAGAGGATAAGTTGAGAGTTAAAATTGTTGAAGGGAAGCAAATGAAAACCAAATAATTTTACCTCATTATGTACAAAGACCCCTACTCTGCCGAGTTCCCAGGGCTCCATCATATGACATTTTTCTACTTTCATAAGTGAAGTCTTCAGATAGTCAGCTTTCTTTCATTAACTCTGCCTATTTTTTCCTTCAATTCTCTGTTCCTTCTGGACTACCATGTTTTGAAGCAGAGTTTTTAAAACGTCTGAAAAAATTAGAAATATACTTTATCGTTTAATGACTTATAATGCAATACTGAAGTGAAATGATAACATTTACAATACTACAGACTGTTGAAATCACAAGGCTTTTTGCTTTAGAATACTGTTTCATAATGTGTGGATGCTGACTCCATTCACGCAACCAAAAGAGAAGCTCAACAGGGTATATACATATATTCATTCAACACATATTTATTGAGCTGTTGCTCTGAGTCAGATCCATCATCACGAAATATTTCTGATAATTCTGGGAAGAAGGTGATCACCAATACTCTCTCCTCTCCCTGGAACTTCCTTGCAACAAAATAACTATATATCTGAGCTCTTCAGAGCTGGATACACATAATTTGAATCCAATTTCTACACAAAAAGGAATACAAGAATCACATCTTTGAATATTTATGCCTTTATTCATTCAGTTCCTAGGATTTGACTGTCACCATTTCTATAGAAATATTCAGGGCTAGAAAAGAGCACTGAACAAACACACTCTGTGAACCCATCCTCATTTTGTTTTTAGCCCATAAAAATGAAAACATGCTAAAATATGTCATAGTACTGAAACATAAATATTTTAATTTTAAATAGAATACCCATACATTTTCAACTCCTAGAGATTCTATAGAAAGATCACACAATTTTCCTCTTTATCAAAAATACAGTATGGCCAAAATATTTGATGACAATGGAAATAAATACAATACTAAGAAAATATATGCATTTAGTGTATGTTTCCCCATGGTTTCCCCATGCATTTAGTGTATGTTTCCCCATGTTTCCCCATGGTTAGATTTACTACAGGTCTTATTCTCTATTTGAACCAATGTATAAAATTTAATCTGCTTTGGACCAATTCTAGAGTATATTTCTGCCTCTTACACCCTTGCCACCTTCTTTCTGTATAGGCACCTTTACTGCAAACCCATAAATGATGCTTCAAATTGTACTTTTGACAGTGAAATTATCATTAAACACTCAAAAAAGGAGGTAGGAAGCTACATAGGTTCTTAAGAACTGATTCTTTTTATAAGTAAATTCTAATCACGTGTTTTTGGGTGTAATCAGACTTAAGTCATATAATATCCCATTTCTCTCTGGATTGAAAAGAGTCCCAGGTTGCCATTAATACAAATTACAGGAACAGAATATAAACAAAACCACTCAAGCAACACCATTTAAAACAGGATATAGGGAATGCCTGGGCATCAGAATATTTGAAACACCTCTAGCATACAATTGATAAAACAGTTTTAAGACAATGTCAAAAAAATATACAATTGAGTTGTAAATATTTACATTAAAAATTGCTTCATCATCTCTTTGTTCATCTCTTGAACAAAGTTAGTGCCTTCATTTACTGCATAACTATTGACCATTTAATATGAAACGGACACAAGCCATGATATGAGTGACTACAACCTTGCTCTGCCATCTTGGAATTATGATCTATTTAGGACAAAAACAGAAATGAGTCATTTTCATAAATACAATATGTTATCTGATCAGTAAATCTCCAAACTTCTGTGGAAAATTTTTGAGAAACCCCCTGAAAACATTTTTTACCTGTTGGTTATAAAAGTATTTAAGTTTCCAGCAATTGCCATCAGTAAAACTTTTCAAAACTGATAGCCATTAGCTGGAAAATTAAAAGATTTCAAAATCCAGAAAATGTACTTGTGACAAGGGTTAAGACTGATACACTTGGGGAGGTTAAAACCTGTGTGTGGTTCTTAGAAAGTGAATAAGCACTTTAATAATCAACAGGCAAAGCTCAGAAATGTGGCATTAGAGAGAGGAAAAAAGTATACATAACCTTGATACTCATTAAATATCTTTCTGAGCTACTAAAAGCAACCTCAGAAAAATAGAGTATAAATTAGAAAATTCATAGAATATTAAATATTTTGCAAGGTCAATATATCTAAACCCTTTTAAATCTAATCTCATCAGGATATATAAAGATTCATGTTGTGTTTTAGCATTTGTAATTTTATATGTGAATTAACTATAAAATCAGAAATGCAAGTTCTTTTCCTGAGGAATGAAGAATTCAATGTTTCCCAAATTCCCTTTCCATTTCTCCACCTCTGTCTTGCATGATAGGTAGGTAGGTAGGTAGGTAGGTAAGTAAGTAAGTAAGTAAGTAAGTAAGTAAGTAAGTAAATAAATAAATAAATAAATAAATAAATAAATAAGAAAGAAACACTCAGGGCAGAAGTTAATAGGGAAAGAATAAGGAAGTCTATACCACAGTCCTGATTTACCTAGGTTCCCAACAGTGGGACTGTGGTTATGATAAACAATGTTTCTACTTACTGGAGGTACAGGGAGAACTATGAAGAGGAGTAAGAATATTCCATGGCCTCAGGTTATCTTTGAAATGCATAGGCTAAAAGACAACTTAAAAAAAAAAAAAAAAAAAAAAAAAAAAAAAAAGTGTACTGTGGTGTCTGAAGTACCTGACTGGAAGACTAAGTGATCTGTAATAAAATGCAAGCTAGTAAGACTGTAATAGCCTGTGGTGTGACTTCAGGGGAGCATAAAGAAGCACAACCATAGGTCTCTCTCTTTTGAAGCCAAAAATAGATGACACTCTAGTTGGTAATTTGGAATCCCTTGTAACCTGTGAAGAAGGGAATGAGAGCCCAATAATCTGAAGAAACCAAATGGAAACCCATTCATTCTAACTGTAGCGGACTCCAGAAACACGGACTCCTTTTAGAAATGTTAAAGCAAAGGCTGAAGAGAAACTTCCCAAAAACATTGTAAATAGACTTTCACTTCTTCCTTGTAGGAATAGCTGAATGAGAAGAATTACAGGGTAATACGGTCATGCTCCAAGGAAAAAAATCTTTCCTCCCATTTAGGGTTGTCTTCCCCCCCCCCCACCCCTACAAATTGTCCGCAGCACCCTCTACACGTACACATATTAGGCGGTGACTGCACTCCATGAAGATGCTTAAATTCACCTTTTCCCATTTTTCAGTTTCTGGGCCTCAGTGTACTTTGTCTTCAAATAGTTAGTGGTGGCTCTTTTTAGCAAACATGGCCTTCAGGCTGTGGAAGCCCATGTCCTCATCATGCAGAGAGGAACAGGAAGTGTCTTGCAACTCTTGTCATCTCACCTTCTTTTCTACTACATGTATACTTTTTACACCAACACTGATGGGTGAGAGACTCTGAAAGCCCCTGCTCCCACATCCCAGTCCAGCAACTCCAGATTACAAGTTGAAACTCTAAAGTTCCTCTGCAGATGAGGTCAAAAGCATCCACTCTGTGATTTTCCCCAAGATCAAAATCTCCTTTTCTGTCCTTTGTGTCCCTTTTCCTTCATACTCCTGGGAACACCTTAATAAATCACTTGCACAAAAAATGTCATCTAATGTTTGCTTCAAGGATACCTAATATAAAACATGTTTACTTACAACTCAACCTTTTCAAGATTCCTTGTAACTCCTATTTTCTCCTTTGCATATTCACCAACCAGTCTCTCTGAACTTTCATACAGACTGATAGTGCTCTCAAATATTTTAGAAGTGGATGGAAACAAATATATAGTTTTCTTTCCTGTGTGTTGGTGTATATTGACACCCCAAATAATACAGACTTTTGATAGGAAACAGGTCTTCCATGTTTCCTTTTCCTTTTGTGTGTGCACGCGTGTGCGTGATGGTATATTGTTAAGCACTAAGAGGTTGATGAATACTTAGTAAATTAAGGAACTAAGTCCCTGTGGAAGAAGGAATAAAAAGTTGCTTATTCTGGCCAGGCACTATGCAAAGTGAGAAAAGTGGATTCTCTAAAATTCACATAACTTACATGACCATACAAACCATGAGTGCAATTGGTTAAAGCTATGCAGTGAATGAACTGGGATTCAAACACGAGGATATTCTGAGATTGAAATGCTCATTACCTCCAATAAAGATTATGCTAAAAAGACAATAAATTAGCTTATATATCCAATCATTTAATGAACACTTGTAGAATAACGAGTTGGCCCTGAACTAGGCATTTGGGTTGAAAACATATGACAGATTCTGCCCTCAAGGAAGTCACAGAACACTGATGATAAAATATTAATTATAAGAAAACGTAATGAATACGTGAATTGGAAATATGTGTCATATGGTATACTTTAAGAGCCTTTATCACAGCTATGATCATAATCACTGAGGCTATAATTATTTTTAGTTTTAATTCAAATCAGGTAGATGACTGAACATTCCTTATCCATTTATATAACTAACTTAGCTTTATTATTATGCAATACCACAGCAATATTGAAGGAAATAGTTTAAATTTTATAATTTTTTGTTACTAAATGAATTAACTAGAGGGCATAGTATATTGATAACTTTCTAGTTATTTGGAATTCAGAACAATTTTGAATTACTGAAAGATTCAACAAAATATGAAAATACAGAATTTTTTATTTTGCCTGTTTGAAAGTATTATCCAACATTATAGTCATATCTTCCCTTACTTCAACACTTGTAAACACCATTTTTGAAAAACAACAAAGTAGTTTAGAAATATAAAAGAAAATGTATTAGTATTTTCTTAAAGGTGTCCACTATCATCTAATTCATACATGCAGGTGTGTTACTAATTTTAGTGAGTTACTTTACACTTATTTCAGTGATGTTTAAAATATGAATTTAAAAACAAGGTATAAGTAATACACAATGCAGCCCACAATTGTTACCATCCTTGAAGATATGTGAGAAGATGCATTTAATATTCTAGAGTAGTAATCAGTAAATCAAAGATGGAGAAAACCAAAAAAAAAAAAAAGAAAAGAAAAAGAAAAGGATAAAAGGAAAAAGATTGCATTGCTAATGAAAATTTTTCCATGTTAAAGTTGATTCATTACCTTGTTCAAACAGAATTTGTAGTTGAATCCGTGATGAAAATTTGTAGTTGAAGTCGTGATCCATCAGTGCATTTTTATCGAGTGTATCATTGAAAGATTTTAATAAATCAACATAAAAATGAAATCCACTGAAACTATATGTATGGACAAGCCAAGCTATTTTAACATTACCACCATTTTTTTTTGAGCATATAAGTAGAAAGAATACTGAATACAATATATGGGAGAACAGTATAATAGTATAACTTCCATTGGCATCTCACATTTTCCTCCACATGAAATACACATAAGGAATTTACATTTTCCTATATTCATTCTCCCCCATTCCTGCCCCCAAGTATATCATTTCTTCAGTTTCTAACTTCATGTGACTTTTTCCAACTAGTTAAATATATATATACATACATATATACATATATATACATATATACACGTATATATACATATATATGTATATATATAGTCATAGTGTAGCAGGTCTTGTGCTAAGTGTATCACATGCTTGATCTCAGTTTTCCTTTAAATTTTGAAATAATTATATGTTTTCAGGAAGATACAAAAACAGTACAGGATTCCGTGATTTTTCATGCACCTTCCCTTAACATGGCATCTTATGGAACCATAGCAAAATATCAAAACCAGGGAACTGGTATGAGGGCAACACAGTTAACTTGACTACATGCATGCATTCGTGTGTCTGCCTGGGTGTGTATGTATTTTCAATTTTAGGCAATTTTGTCATTTATATATATGTGTGTAATTAACCTCAATTAATATGGAGCAGAATTCTTCCATTACTACAAAGGAACTCCCTCACACTACCCTTTATATTTACAACCGTCCTGTCCTTAACTGCTATCATTAACAAGTTCTCCTTTTCCATAGTTTTGAGACTATTGTGTAAATGGAATCATAGTATATAATATCCTTAGATTTTTTCTTCTCTAAGCCTAATACCCTTGAGATCCATCCATGTTGTAGCATATAACCATAGTTTTTTCACCTTTATTGCTCACTGATATGTGATTATATAAATGTACCAGAGTTTAACTACCCACCTAATGAAGACAGTTGGGTTGTATGCAACTTTAGGCTTTTACTAGTAAAACTACTATAAGCTTATGTACAAGCTTTTGTTGTGGATCTTATTTTAAGCTTTCAAAAGTCCTGTGAAAATGAGTAATTATATTATTGCAACTATTATAGTAATTAGAAAGGATTAGAGCATAAACTCTAATCCACGCCTGGATTACTTCAAAACCAAATTTGTCAACCACATAGTGATACTGATGTTGCCCACATCATTGGATTTCATGTTTCAGGACTCCCCAAAGCAACTAATGGATAGGATCTTAACCCTAAGAATGTGTTTAAGTACTCTATCAATTATTATTTATGAAATATTTCATTCCAATGAGCACCACAAAGTACTGATGTGTATTGTGAGCATAATGATAGCTGTTCTAACTAGAGGGATCCTAGCCCTATAGATGTTCTATTCCTTCTCAGAGAAGTGAGCTCCATGCTAAATTAGTGGAAAAACATTTGTTTGTTTGTTTGTTTGTTTATTTATTTATTTATTTATTTATTTATTTATTTATTTATTTATTTATGATTGGCTTGGTTATTTATTCATTGAAGAATGAACAGAGCGAGGACAAGAGGAAGATGGCGGCGTAGGAGGACGCTGGGCTCACCGCGCGTCCTGCTGATCACTTAGATTCCACCTACACCTGCCTAAATAACCCAGAAAACCACCAGAGGATTAGCAGAACGGAGTCGCCGGAGCCAAGCGCAGACTAGAGGCCCACGGAAGAGGGTAGGAAGGGCGGCGAGGCGGTGCGCGCTCCACGGACTGGCGGGAGGGAGCCGGGGCGGAGGGGCGGCTCGCCGGCCAAGCAGAGCCCCCAAGTCTGGCTTGCAAAAAGCGGAGGGGCCTGACGGACTGTGTTCCGACAGCAAGCGCGACTTAGCGTCTGGGAGGTCGTAAGTTAACAGCTCTGCTCAGAAAGCGGGAAGGCTGGAGGACAAAGGGAAGGAGAGCTGCTGAGCCCCCGGACGACAGAGCTCAGTTTGGTGGGGAACAAAGGCGCTCGCCAGCGCCATCTTCCCCGCCCATCCCCCAGCCAAAATCCCAAAGAGAACCAGTTCCTGCCAGGGAACTTGCTCGCTCCGCGCAAACACCCAACTCTGCGCTTCTGCGGAGCCAAACCTCCGGCAGCGGATCCGACTCCCTCCTGCTGCCACAGGGCCCCTCCTGAAGTGGATCACCTAAGGAGAAGCAAGCTAAGCCTGCCCCTCCTGCCCCTGTGCACCTTGCCTACCCACCCCAGCTAAGAGGCCAGATCCCCAGCGTCACAAGCCTGGCAGTGTGCAAGTAGCCCAGACAGACCACCCCACCCCACAGTGAATCCCGCCCCTAGGAGAGGGGAAGAGAAGGCACGCACCAGTCTGACTGTGGCCCCAGCGGTGGGCTGGGAGCAGACATCAGGTCTGACTGCGGCTCCGCCCACCAACTCCAGTTATACACCACAGCACAGGGGAAGTGCCCTGCAGGTCCTCACCACGCCAGGGACTATCCAAAATGACCAAGCGGAAGAATTCCCCTCAGAAGAATCTCCAGGAAATAACAACAGCTAATGAGCTGATCAAAAAGGATTTAAATAATATAACAGAAAGTGAATTTAGAATAATAGTCATCAAATTAATCGCTGGGCTTGAAAACAGTATAGCTGACAGCAGAGAATCTCTTGCTACAGAGATCAAGGGACTAAGGAACAGTCACGAGGAGCTGAAAAACGCTTTAAACGAAATGCATAACAAAATGGAAACCACCACGGCTCGGATTGAAGAGGCAGAGGAGAGAATAGGTGAACTAGAAGATAAAGTTATGGAAAAAGAGGAAGCTGAGAAAAAGAGGGATAAAAAAATCCAGGAATATGAGGGGAAAATTAGAGAACTAAGTGATACACTAAAAAGAAATAATATACGCATCATTGGTATCCCAGAGGAGGAAGAGAGAGGGAAAGGTGCTGAAGGGGTACTTGAAGAAATAATAGCTGAGAACTTCCCTGAACTAGGGAAGGAAAAAGGCATTGAAATCCAAGAGGCACAGAGAACTCCCTTCAGACGTAACTTGAATCGATCTTCTGCACGACATATCATAGTGAAACTGGCAAAATACAAGGATAAAGAGAAAATTCTGAAAGCAGCAAGGGGTAAACGTGCCCTCACATATAAAGGGAGACCTATAAGACTCGTGACTGATCTCTCTTTTGAAACTTGGCAGGCCAGAAAGAATTGGCACGAGATTTTCAGTGTGCTAGACAGAAAAAATATGCAGCCGAGAATCCTTTATCCAGCAAGTCTGTCATTTAGAATCGAAGGAGAGATAAAGGTCTTCCCAAACAAACAAAAACTGAAGGAATTTGTCACCACTAAACCAGCCCTACAAGAGATCCTAAGGGGGACCCTGTGAGACAAAGTACCAGAGACATCACTACAAGCATAAAACATACAGACATCACAATGACTCTAAACCCATATCTTTCTATAATAACACTGAATGTAAATGGATTAAATGCGCCAACCAAAAGACATAGGGTATCAGAATGGATAAAAAAACAAGACCCATCTATTTGCTGTCTACAAGAGACTCATTTTAGACCTGAGGACACCTTTAGATTGAGAGTGAGGGGATGGAGAACTATTTATCATGCTACTGGAAGCCAAAAGAAAGCTGGAGTAGCCATACTTATATCAGACAAACTAGACTTTAAATTAAAGGCTGTAACAAGAGATGAAGAAGGACATTATATAATAGTGACAGGATCTATCCATCAGGAAGAGCTAACAATTATAAATGTCTATGCGCTGAATACCGGAGCGCCCAAATATATAAAACAATTACTCATAAACACAAGCAACCTTATTGATAAGAATGTGGTAATTGCAGGGGACTTTAACACCCCACTTACAGAAATGGATAGATCATCTAGACACACGGTCAATAAAGAAACAAGGGCCCTGAATGAGACATTGGATCAGATGGACTTGACAGATATATTTAGAACTCTGCATCCCAAAGCAACAGAATATACTTTCTTCTCGAGTGCACATGGAACATTCTCCAAGATAGATCATATACTGGGTCACAAAACAGCCCTTCATAAGTTTACAAGAATTGAAATCATACCATGCATACTTTCAGACCACAACGCTATGAAGCTTGAAATCAACCACAGAAAAAAGTCTGGAAAACCTCCAAAAGCATGGAGGTTAAAGAACACCCTACTCACGAATGAGTGGGTCAACCAGGCAATTAGAGAAGAAATTAAAAAATATATGGAAACAAACGAAAATGAAAATACAACAATCCAAACGCTTTGGGACGCAGCAAAGGCAGTCCTGAGAGGAAAATACATTGCAATCCAGGCCTATCTCCAGAAACAAGAAAAATCCCAAATACAAAATCTAACAGCACACCTAAAGGAAATAGAAGCAGAACAGCAAAGGCAGCCTAAACCCAGCAGAAGAAGAGAAATAATAAAGATCAGAGCAGAAATAAACAATATAGAATCTAAAAAAACTGTAGAGGAGATCAATGAAACCAAGAGTTGGTTTTTTGAAAAAATAAACAAAATTGACAAACCTCTAGCCAGGCTTCTCAAAAAGAAAAGGGAGATGACCCAAATAGATAAAATCATGAATGAAAATGGAATGATTACAACCAATCCCTCAGAGATACAAACAATTATCAGGGAATACTATGAAAAATTATATGCCAACAAATTGGACAACCTGGAAGAAATGGACAAATTCCTGAACACCCACACTCTTCCAAAACTCAATCAGGAGGAAATAGAAAGCTTGAACAGACCCATAACCAGCGAAGAAATTGAATCGGTTATCAAAAATCTCCCAACAAATAAGAGTCCAGGACCAGATGGCTTCCCAGGGGAGTTCTACCAGACGTTTAAAGCAGAGATAATACCTATCCTTCTCAAGCTATTCCAAGAAATAGAAAGGGAAGGAAAACTTCCAGACTCATTCTATGAAGCCAGTATTACTTTGATTCCTAAACCAGACAGAGACCCAGTAAAAAAAGAGAACTACCGGCCAATATCCCTGATGAATATGGATGCAAAAATTCTCAATAAGATACTAGCAAATCGAATTCAACGGCATATAAAAAGAATTATTCACCATGATCAAGTGGGATTCATTCCTGGGATGCAGGGCTGGTTCAACATTCGCAAATCAATCAACGTGATACATCACATTAACAAAAAAAAAGAGAAGAACCATATGATCCTGTCAATCGATGCAGAAAAGGCCTTTGACAAAATCCAGCACCCTTTCTTAATAAAAACTCTTGAGAAAGTCGGGATAGAAGGAACATACTTAAAGATCATAAAAGCCATTTATGAAAAGCCCACAGCTAACATCATCCTCAACGGGGAAAAACTGAGAGCTTTTTCCCTGAGATCAGGAACACGACAGGGATGCCCACTCTCACCGCTGTTGTTTAACATAGTGCTGGAAGTTCTAGCATCAGCAATCAGACAACAAAAGGAAATCAAAGGCGTCAAAATTGGCAAAGATGAAGTCAAGCTTTCGCTCTTTGCAGATGACATGATATTATACATGGAAAATCCGATAGACTCCACCAAAAGTCTGCTAGAACTGATCCATGAATTCAGCAAAGTTGCAGGATACAAAATCAATGTACAGAAATCAGTTGCATTCTTATACACTAACAATGAAGCAACAGAAAGACAAATAAAGAAACTGATCCCATTCACAATTGCACCAAGAAGCATAAAATACCTAGGAATCAATCTAACCAAAGATGTAAAGGATCTGTATGCTGAAAACTATAGAAAGCTTATGAAGGTAATTGAAGAAGATTTAAAGAAATGGAAAGACATTCCCTGCTCATGGATTAGAAGAATAAATATTGTCAAAATGTCAATACTACCCAAAGCTATCTACACATTCAATGCAATCCCAATCAAAATTGCACCAGCATTCTTCTCGAAACTAGAACAAGCAATCCTAAAATTCATATGGAACCACAAAAGGCCCCGAATAGCCAAAGTAATTTTGAAGAAGAAGACCAAAGCAGGAGGCATCACAATCCCAGACTTTAGCCTCTACTACAAAGCTGTCATCATCAAGACAGCATGGTATTGGCACCAAAACAGACACATAGACCAATGGAATAGAATAGAAACCCCAGAACTAGACCCACAAACGTACGGCCAACTCATCTTTGACAAAGCAGGAAAGAACATCCAATGGAAAAAAGACAGTCTCTTTAACAAATGGTGCTGGGAGAACTGGACAGCAACATGCAGAAGGTTGAAACTAGACCACTTTCTGACACCATTCACAAAAATAAACTCAAAATGGATAAAGGACCTGAATGTGAGACAGGAAACCATCAAAACCTTAGAGGAGAAAGCAGGAAAAGACCTCTCTGACCTCAGCCGTAGCAATCTCTTACTCGACACATCCCCAAAGGCAAGGGAATTAAAAGCAAAAGTGAATTCCTGGGACCTTATGAAGATAAAAAGCTTCTGCACAGCAAAGGAAACAACCAACAAAACTAAAAGGCAACCAACGGAATGGGAAAAGATATTTACAAATGACATATCGGACAAAGGGCTAGTATCCAAAATCTATAAAGAGCTCACCAAACTCCACACCCGAAAAGCAAATAACCCAGTGAAGAAATGGGCAGAAAACATGAATAGACACTTCTCTAAAGAAGACATCCGGATGGCCAACAGGCACATGAAAAGATGTTCAGCGTCGCTCCTTATCAGGGAAATACAAATCAAAACCACACTCAGATATCACCTCACGCCAGTCAGAGTGGCCAAAATGAACAAATCAGGAGACTATAGATGCTGGAGAGGATGTGGAGAAACGGGAACCCTCTTGCACTGTTGGTGGGAATGCAAATTGGTGCAGCCGCTCTGGAAAGCAGTGTGGAGGTTCCTCAGAAAATTAAAAATAGACCTACCCTATGACCCAGCAATAGCACTGCTAGGAATTTACCCAAGGGACACAGGAGTACTGATGCATAGGGGCACGTGTACCCCAATGTTCATAGCAGCACTCTCAACAATAGCCAAATTATGGAAAGAGCCTAAATGTCCATCAACTGATGAATGGATAAAGAAATTGTGGTTTATATACACAATGGAGTACTACATGGCAATGAGAAAAAATGAAATATGGCCTTTTGTAGCAACGTGGATGGAACTGGAGAGTGTGATGCTAAGTGAAATAAGCCATACAGAGAAAGACAGATACCATATGGTTTCACTCTTATGTGGATCCTGAGAAACTTAAGAGAAACCCATGGGGGAGGGGAACAAAAAAAAAAAAAAAAAAAAGAGGTTAGAGTGGGAGAGAGCCAAAGCATAAGAGACTGTTGAGAACTGAGAACAAACTAAGGGTTGATGGGGGGTGGGAGGGAGGAGAGGGTGGGTGATGGGTACTGAGGAGGGCACCTTTTGGGATGAGCACTGGGTGTTGTATGGAAACCAATTTGACAATAAATTTCATATATAAATAAAAAAAAAATAATAAAGGAAAAAAAAAAAAGATAAATAAACCAAAAAAAAAAAATAAAAAAATAAACTAATAATTATATGAAAAAAAAAAAAATAAGAAGAATGAACAGAGCATCTCATTTATGTTTATCCAGTTCTGCTGAAAGTTTGTGGAGTATCATTAAATATTTCCAGACCTCTAACTGGGCAATTTATATTTGATAACTTTACACCAATATTGTGATGTTAACGGGAGTTAAAAGATTTTATAAATGGTACAGAATGCAGTAGGCAGAATAATGGCCTCCCACAACATCCATATCCTAAATACCTAAAAATCTGAATATGACATGTGACAAAGAATTAAAATTGTGAATGGAAATAAGGTTGCCAGTAAACTGACAACCTCTTAAATACAGAAAACCTCTCTTAAATAGATGATCCTAGATTATCCTGGTGGGCCAAATATAATCAGAAGGGCATTTACTAATAAAAAGGCAAAAGAGTTGAAATTAGAAGAAAACATGTGACAATGGCACCAGAGACATGACAACATGAGAAAGACTGCGTGATGTTGGTTTTAGAGGTATCCATTGGTCCAAGACCCAAAGAATGAAGGTGGCCTTTAGAAGCTAGAAAAATGCAAAGAAACAGACTCTCACTAGAGAGTCCGAAAGGAAAGCAGTCTTTTTTCCTATTGAATGAAGCCAATAACTTGAATTATGACCAGTGACATTCGTTTCTGATTTCTGACCTCCAAAAATGTGAAATAAATCTGCCTTGTTTTAAGCTATTAAGTTTGTGGTTGTTTGTTACCAGCAATAAAAAAACTAATATACAGACGTAGTAAGACAGATGATTGATAGATGGAGTGATGGCTAATGTTATGTGTCAGCTTGGCTAAGCTATAGTTTCAAGATATTTGGTCAAACACTAGGCTATATGTTGCTGTGAAGGTAATTTTTAGAGGTGATTAAAGTTGAAATCAGTTGAGTAGAGCAGATTATCCTCCATAATGTAATTGGGCCTCAACTTAATCACTTGAAAGACATAAGACAATAAGACTGAGGTCTGTGGAAAAGGAATTCTGCCTCCAGACTGTCTTAGAACTCATGACTGAAATATCAACTCATCTCCAAGTCTCCTAACCTGCCAGTCTGTCCAGATTTCAGGTTTCCAAACTCACCTTCCTGTGCACCAATTCCTTAACAACCTGTGTGTTTATACACGTATAAGTATGCATATGAGGACAGTATATGTATATCCTACAGCATTGGTTCCTGGTCTCTGGAGAACGGGGAGGAAGGGTCAGGAATGAGACAGAGAGAAAGGCATAAAGAATAACGAGAGAATACAGACAGAAAAAAGAAAAAAACATGATTGTTTACAGTTGAATTAAAGACCTAGAGTTTTCTACAATAAGAAAGCTCTAATATTCTTCTAGCTCTTTATACAGATAGTTGACCTTTTCTTCCCTTCATAAAACTGTATTTGAGGTAATAACAACGTTAAAATTTGGAT
This sequence comes from Puma concolor, assembly GCF_028749965.1. Taxonomy (NCBI): domain Eukaryota; kingdom Metazoa; phylum Chordata; class Mammalia; order Carnivora; family Felidae; genus Puma; species Puma concolor. The sequence goes on from NC_141667.1 coordinate 180,817,189, forward strand.
CAACTACAGAAATTATGTAATATATAAACCTACATATGTACATCTCCAGAACTGCCTTTGGAACTCCAAATAAAATCGGTTTCAAATATTATTAGATGGAAACATAGTAGGAAACAAGACTGACCCAAGATCTTAGTGAGAAATTTTAACGCAAGGATTACTTATATAGATCCAGATAGAGTTATGTACCAAACAAGAACACGGCAAAAGATTCAAATCTCAACCACCTTAGGAAGTCATTATTCTCATCTACAGAACTGAGGTAAAAGGGAAGGAAAATGCTAATAAGGGCTAATGAGAGTAATAAGGATTTATGAATCATTATGGACGTATTTATGAACACATTATGAATGTAGCTTCAAGGAAACTACAGGCACAACAGTCTTATTAGATGGAGGCACCACAACCAGACACGTGGCCATGAAGCAGAGAGTCCTCTTTACACTCCCCATCTCCCTGTACAACTCAACAATCTAGCCCCACTAGATACCAGAGAGATCAGTCTTTTGGGGGCACAGAATATGGCAAGGAATGCCAGATAATGGACGTGTGGGGAAGAAATTTAAAATAACCAAAATGTTCTCCTCTTGGTCTACACACAACCACACAGAAGCCTTGAGTGGAACATTTCCCTTGACTCTCATATTCTCACATCTTTCTGTATCTGTGATCACTCCATGTGTAACATCTTATATATTTTACTAATTTCTGGTTATTTTTTGTGGTTTAGTCATCTCTTTATCTCAGTGCCTCTAATTTCCTGTGACAGAAATATGTTGAGTGTTGACCAAGCATTTCAATATATTCTTCTTGGACTTAAGGGAAAACTGTGTTTTCTACCCTTCCCTCTGAGTTCATGTGATTGAGTTATGAATAATGGAATGTGAGCAAAAAATGCCTTGCATCACATGTCTAAATTGTCAGCATCATAAAATTGAGAGTATAAATTCCTGAGCCACAAGGGATATCATAGATGAGAAATAACCTTTGCAATGTTGAACACTGAGATAACTGGACTTTTAGACAAGCTAACATTAAATGCCTAACTTCCCCTTTTGATGGCTAGTTTCCTCATGTCTTTTTTGAGCTGTCCAACATAGACCACATTCCAATCTATATTTGATGTCCTCAGGTAAATGTAATGCTCACAAACCTAACATGCAATGAAAAGCTGTATTACTTATTTCATAAAAGAAGGATCCTTCTTGTGAACCCCTCAAAACAGTGCATCAAATACTATAAAAGAAAGCTACTCCCATTTCCTTCCCTTCCCAACTGTGATGATCTTCAGATTGACAAGACATACTGACCCAAGAACAGAACATTGTCTACTGCTAACTTACCAAGATGACAGAAGTATAAAAAAACTGCATGAACTCAGAGAAAAGTTTTCAGATAAATTTTAAAATCATAATTCTACTCTTCCCTTGATTCTTGGAAGGATTTTTCTTTAAAGTAGCTTGGGGATATATAATTTAGAAGAAAAAAATGGAAATACCATGTATTACAGACAATATCAAATACATTTAATTTTCAATACCTTTGGTCAAAAGCTTGATTGCAATCAAATTGTTCCCACTATAAATGGCAGAGTTTCCAGGATTTTCATCATGAACATGATTGAACTATCTCAATGACTTGGCTGAAGATTGAACTTTTGTTGGGGTCTGGTCTGAATAAAGTAACAGAATGCTTCCCCTGAATTCACATTTAGTTTTTATTACAGGTAGAATTTTTGCTACTACAAAAACTAGCAGTTTATTTTCACTCACTGAAATCAGTAACAATTATTGTTAAATAAAATAGTACACTTGCTTTACCTTAAGCAATTAAAGCAATATAAAACAATTTTCAGGGGCGCCTGGGTGGCGCAGTCGGTTAGGCGTCCGACTTCAGCCAGGTCACGATCTCACGGTCCGTGAGTTTGAGCCCCGCATCAGGCTCTCGGCTGATGGCTCAGAGCCTGGAGCCTGTTTCCGATTCTGTGTCTCCCTCTCTCTCTGCCTCTCCCCCGTTCATGCTCTGTCTCTCTCTGTCCCAAAAATAAATAAACGTTGAAAAAAAAATTAAAAAAAAAATAAAAAATAAAACAATTTTCATATCATAATGATAGCATCTGTCACATTTTCATATGCATCAAGGACAAAAATTGTATTTTGTTAAACACCTTTTATTAAATATTACCAAACTGTTGGATGTCCTCAAAATGCATTTTTTTGTCATATTTGTAGATTGTATCCAGTTACAAATTTATTGCTTATCCTTAAGTGACTTTTAAATGCAATATAGGAGCACCTGGGTGGCTCCATCAGATAAGTGTTCAACTCTTGAATTTGGCTCAGGTCATGTTATCAGGGTGGAAGGATCCAGCCCCATGTTGGCTCCACAGTGGAGCCTGCTTAAGATTCTCTCTCGTTTTCTCTGTCCCAACACCCACTTGATTTTTTTTTTAATGTTTATTTATATTTGAAAGAGAGCACGCGTGCACACAAGTGGGGCAGGGACAGAGAGAGAGGGAGACAGAATCTGAAGCAGGCTCTAGGCTCTGAGCTGTTAGCACAGAGCCTGATGTGGGGCTTTAACTCACAAGCTGTGAGATCATGACCTGAGCCTAAATTGGACACTTAACTGGCTGAGCCAGCCAGGAGCCCCACAACTTGTTCTCTTAAGGAAAAAAAAAAAAAAAAGCAAATTTATGCTAAATTAAATACATAACCCATAGTGTGTAACGCTTTTAATGTTTGCTATTCATCCAGGCAATATAATTACCTGCATAATGAAATATTCAATTAGGTTTTTTTTTTTTTTTAATTTTTTTTTTCAACGTTTATTTATTTTTGGGACAGAGAGAGACAGAGCATGAACGGGGGAGGGGCAGAGAGAGAGGGAGACACAGAATCGGAAACAGGCTCCAGGCTCCGAGCCATCAGCCCAGAGCCTGACGCGGGGCTCGAACTCACGGACCGTGAGATCGTGACCTGGCTGAAGTCGGATGCTTAACCGACTGCGCCACCCAGGCGCCCCTCAATTAGGTTTTAATAAGCCAATTTTAGATGGAACAATTCAAAATCTTTAACATCTGCCATCTATTACATTTCAGTAATCTTAGTCTAGTGTGTAAGTGTGGTATTTAAAATGGTCACCCAAAGGAATCCACATCCTAATCCCTGGAGCCCTTGAATATGTTATGTTTCATAGCAAAAAGAACTGTAAAAATTATATTAAATTTAAAGATTTAAATTAGAGAGACTGTGGGTTATCTAAGGTGAGTCCAATCTAATGAGATGTTGAAGACAACTTACTCTGGTAGGAGTCAGAAACATGCATTGCTGGAATCAGAAGAGATTCAGAAAAGGAAGTCAAAATGATTCCAAGAGGGAGAAACATATGGCATATCACTGCAGATTCTGAAACAGTTCCATGCATGTGGCACACTTATAAGAAAGGTCTCTAGAAGATAAGGGTGTTTCCTGGTTGACAATGAAATGGGAAACAAGTACTTCAGTCCTACAACCACAAGTAACAAAATTCTGCTAACAACCTAAGTAAGTTTGGAAGTACATTCTTCTCCAGAGCCTAAAGAAAGGAACTTGGCTTTGGTGACATTGATTTTGATCCTATGAACCTGGAGCAGAGACAACAGTGTGCCACACTGGGTCAGACTCCTAACCTACAAAACTAATGATAATAAAGTTTTTTTTAATATTGTTATGTTTGTGGTAAATACATTAAATATTGTGACTCATCTTGGGCAGCCATCTTGTTTTATCCACTACCTGTATGTTTAAGCACCAGTTTTTAAAATGTATCTTCAGGGGCACCTGGGTGGCTCAGTCGGTTGAGTGTCCGACTTCAGCTCAGGTCACGATCTCACGGTCCGCGAGGTCGAGCCCTGTGTCAGGCTCTGGGCTGATGGCTCAGAGCCTGGAGCCTGCTTCTGATTCTGTGTCTCCCTCTCTCTCTCTGCCCCTCCCCCATTCATGCTGTGTCTGTCTCAAAAATAAATAAACGTTAAAAAAAAATTATATATCTTCAGGTACAATACTAAAGATGAAAGTACATGTAGTGAATCAAATAAACGCATTTATGGGGAGTAAACTAGGTAGAGTTAGGGTTATTCTTGGAAGTAGCACCATTCACTCAGAAAATGAAAGAATATATTTCATAATAGTAATTATGTAATGGAATTCTCTGAAATACAGATTTGTCAGAAAATATAGAAATCTCAAACTGTAGTAAATTTTAAAATGCAATGTCACATACATAGTAAATCTAAAGTTATGAATTACCTGATTGATTCAATTTGACTTATAGCTATTTTTGACTAATAGCCATAAATGCTATTATGTAATACTTGTTATATTGCAATCAACCATATTTAAGTTATATCCATTGTAGCACATGGATTTGTTAAGATCATACACAGTCTATATTAAGGACGATGTAAATACTTTAAATTTTATATGTAACAGTTTCTAACCATTAGAAATGTAGTTTTATCCCTCAAATAAAATTATAAAGTATTAATATTAAAAATATGTAATTTCATATAATCTTATTTCAGGCTGTCAGTGTAATGGCATAATATCAGAAGTTGGCTTTTCTATTCACAACTGAACATATGTTTTTCTCAACAAATCCTTTATTTGGTAACAATCATAGTTTGTTGGTCAAAATAAAATGTTTTGGCAAACATTTTCCAACAGAAACACCAGTTATTTCAGTGAAGTAAACATCTGCTTTACGACAATTAGAATGGCAACATGTTTTTGGTCATGTCCTCTTTGTGAGCTTTTGCTAAAAATTATCCTAGGAGAATTGCCAGTTAAAAATTCACAGTGATTTAAAAGAAGGTTGGTAGAATTTTAATACCCTCAGAAAATAAAAACAAGCTTTCTTAAAAACACTTATTAAAATGGTGGTAATTCCAGTAATTTCAATACCAAATGCTGATGAAGATGCGGAACAAGAATTCTCATGTGTTGGTGATGGAAATGCAAACTGCAGCAGGCATTTCCTAAGAAGCCCTTTTAAATACACAGTTGACCCTTGAACAAGAGGAATTTGAATTGCATGGGCCTACTTAGAAGATTTTTTTTCAATAAATACATTTCAGTAGTGTATTTTCTCTTCCCTATAATTTAATATTTTCTTTTCTCTAGCTTGCTTCACTGTAAGAATACAGTATGTAATACATAAAATACACAAGATGTTTTAGTCAACTGTTTATGTTATTGTTAAAGCTTCTGGTCAACAGTAGGCTATTAAATTTTGTGGGCGGGAGGGGGAGGGGGGAGGCCAAAAGTTATAATATGAATTTTCAACCATGCACAGGCCGGAGTTGGGCACCCGTAACCACCACATTGTTCACGGGTAAACTGTACTTAACATGGGACCTAGCAAGCATGCTCCCACGTATTTTACCCTGTGGACTTGAAAACTTAGATCCACACAACACATGAATGCTTATAGCAGCTCTATTCACAATTGCTAAAAAGCAGAGGCAAACAAGATGCCCTTTGGAAGGTTAAAGAAACTGTATACATCTACACACTGGAATATTAGTCAATAAAAGATGAAAGAGTCACAGCTGAATCCTTATGACACCATGCTAAGTGAAAGGAGCTAGATCAGAAAAATTACATAATATGCAGTTCCAGTAACATGGTATCTGGGAAACATAAAATTAGTAGTATAGACAACAAATCAGTGTTTACCAAGGGTATGGGAGTAGGGAGTATTCAACAGAGGGAAATCGGGCACTTTTTAGAGTTGTGGAGCCCATCTGGATGGTACTGTGATGGTAGATATGTGATACTAAGTATTTTTCATAAATAGAATATACAGAACAAAGTAGACCTTACTGTACACAAATTAAAAATCAACCAGGAAGTCTGAGGACCCCAAGATGGAAAGCAGAATGTGCTAGAACAACAGAACTTTATTACAATACACAAGTTACAATATGACCTAGTTTACTTAAGGTAACTTAATTAAATACCTTTCCCATTACAGAAACTCAGTAATAAAAATGTGTTTGTCTATCAAAAATCCTGCATCTGTTGAAATCACCCAAATAGTTCTACAAAAGGAGTATTAATTTTTTTGCCTACCTTCTTCATTGGTAACTTTCAGCCAAAATTATAATTACCACATAATGTTATAGCTCTCCCAGAGAAACAATTTTCTATGCTTTATAAGAGCTCTAACACTGGTGGATTCATGCATTTGAAGATTTAAGACAAAAGTTCAAAGTGGCCTTTAATGACTGCACAATGCAAACCCGGGTTAGAACCCTTTTCTATGCTTTATTCATATGTATAGCTCCCTAAAGGGAATAAGAAATAAAATGACCCTCCCCATCCAGGAGAAAATAAATTAGAATTTCAAGTAGTTGCAGCTTGTAACAGTTTACCACAGAGTGACGATTTCAGCCAAGAAATAAACAGTAAGACCTTTTACTTCAGCAGAAGGACTCCACAAAAGGATGCAGGTTAAGCGACTCTGCCACCGGCTCCCTACACCTGCCCCAAACTCAATGAGCAAGTTCAGATCTCGAAGACAATTTAGCCAATTAATATCATTTGCCTTCAAAGAGCATTCAAAAGTAAAGTAGAACTATATATTGTTCGAGCAATGTGCAGTTCAAAAGGTACACATGTAACAAAATATCTGCAGCAACTGTCACCATGATCTGGTATCCTGAAATTTCCATTTAATAACATATGAATGAATGTTCTGGACAAGAGGGGCAAAATATCCTCAAGTCTATGCAACATAGAATCATGCAATCTCTGGAATCTTCCTACATATTCCAATGTGTAGGAAGGCTACAGTTTTATGTACCCTTCAGTTGTTTTTTTTCCCCCCCAATAAAATGTGCTTCCAGAATAAAGGAACTTGCCCCAGGATGCTCTTTCATTTTTTCATTTTAAGGACAAAGATATTTCAATAACAATTTAAAATCTCTTGTCAGTGGAAAAAAATACATATTTTAGGGGAAAAAAGGCTCTAAATTTACTTAATCATTTCCTTCTATGAACTTGAGTTTTGAAATTAGTGTATATCCTGAAATTTGGAACATTAAAGAAAAATACCATCCCTTAAAAGCACCACTTTATATTGATTGATAATATTACTGCATATAACACACAAACATAATCATCTGAGTGTCCTTGCAATATAAAATACACCAATGTTATCAACACTTAGTCAACCATCTGGGTGTATAGACTCCAGACTCAGGGTAAATCAATTTGATTGATTGTATTGGATGTGTGGTGTCATTTGAACATACCTCACGTTATTGATGCTTAGAAATCGCATTAGACAACAGGTAAATCCTATTTACTTTCGCTCAGGTGACACATCTTTACTGCGTAAAGGTATCAAAGAGTATTCTTAATGCTGCTTTTTTTTCCCCAACTACTGCTTTAACTTCAACTCACATTTTGATGTTGTATATTCATTTTCATTCAGTTTAAAATAGGTTTCCTTTTCAACATTTAGAAATGTATAATCTAGTGTCTAAATAGGTGCAGGATTTTGGTATACATTATATCATTCCTAGTTTATTTCCATTATGGTCAAGGGATATATTTTGTATAATTTCAATTCTTTTAAATTTGTTAAAGTTTGTTTTGTAACACAGCATATGGTCTATTTTGTGATGTCCCATATGCGCTTCAAAAGAATATATATTTTACTATTCTGGGGTTGCATATTCTGTAAATCCTAGTTGGGTAATGTTGGTTGATACAGTTTTTCCATGGTTTCTCATTTACTGCTTGTTATTTGTCTCTACTTGTTTTATTAATTAACAAGACAGGAATGTTGAAATGTCCAAGTGTGAAAATATATTCAATTCTGCCGGTTTTTGTTTCATGAACCTTTTTTCTCAGTTGCATACACTTTTAGGACTGCTATTTCTTCTTGAATTAACCCTGTTTACCCCATCTCCTATGCCTCTTTAAGGCATTTTCCTTATTTTTAAATTCAAATTACCTGATAAAGACATTCAAGATTTACTTAGCTTATATATATCATTTTCTATTCTTTTACTCTTTAATTGTCCTTAATTATATTCAAAGTGGGGTCTTGGAACAATGTATAATCCCAACATAGCATATCCATGTGTTGTCCTTAGGTAATTTACATTTAAGTATTGGTGGGGCTGGGTTTCAGTCTTATTTTGTGTTCCAAGTGTCTTCACTGTATTCACTCTTCTGTTTCACTTTTCCTGGCTCTTTTTGATTATTTTTAAAATCTCATTTAACATATCTATTGTTTTTTACTATATTTCTTTGAATTGTGTTTTTAGTGGTGATACAAGGATTACAACACATACTGTCCAACTACTCACACAGTTTGTGTGAGAAAGACACAAATCTTTCTGTGGGCTTTCTTTCTGGTATCACTTTAGTTTTCAAATATTTCCAATGTTATTTGGGTGTGCCACATATGTGCACTACCCAGGGCCCAGTGTGGCGACTTTACATGCTACAATCCTTTAAGTACCCTACCTTAAACCGTAGTTGTCATATTTACATCCTTCTATATTCAACATATTTCAGAAAAGTGTATAACCTTGCTTTCAGCAATCACTTTTTTAAAAAGATAGGCTGCTTACATTTATGAGACATGATCATTGTTGCTATTAATTCTGAAGTTCCAAGTTTTCCTACAATATTACTTCCATTCTGCCTGAAGAATTTCATTCAGCATTTCTACTATAAAACCTTTACAACTAACTTACCTACTTTTATGTTGTCATTGTATTTTTATTTTGTGTTTAACTTTAGAAGGTCTTCTCCATCTTTTTTCTAGAAGGCTATTTTTGCTGGATAGGATGCTGAGGTTTACTATCATTTACTTTCAATATTTTAAAAGCATTATCACACTATATTCTGATTTTTTTTCATGAGAAACATGCAATCATCTGTGTCATTGTTCATCTCTTTATAATGTGCTGAAATCTTGGTTTGCCTTTAAGTATTATCTTTCGCTTCAATTTTCACCTGTCTTGTTATAATGCATCTAGCTATGGCATTCTTTGAATTTCTGCTTGAAATTTTCTAATTCTTCAATGTGTCAATTATTTCTTTAAACTTTGGAAGTTTTAAGCCCTAGATACTTCAAATATATATATTTTTAACACATAGCTGTTACTTCAGAGATTCCAAAATATGAATATAAGATTCTTTGATATTATCCCACAATGTCTCTAAAGATGTATATTTTTGCTTCTTTTTTCAGATTGGTAAATATATATGGCTCAGCCATCAAGTTTACTGATTTTGTCATTTTCATTCTATTCTTGAGAATATACAGTTAAATCACTTCAATTATTGAATTTTTCATTTCTTGACTAAGCCTTCTGCCTTTCGATTAATTTGAAATATATTTGCCTATATTTATTAGAGCATGGTTATAGTCATTTCTTTGAAATCTTATTTCAAAAACTTTGCAAAGTTTATTAATTAACCTTTCCTTGAGAGTAGTTTTCCTGGTTCTGTGCTTTTCAAGGAATTGGGATTATATCCTGGATATTTTCTCTTTTTGTTATGGAACTCTGAGTCCTATTATATCTTTTTCAAGAATGTTCATTTTCTAAAAATTTATTAGAGCAGGAGATCAACCTCATTAGGTTCATACTACAAATCTTTCTGTGGGCTTTGTTTCTGGTATCAGTTTAGTTTTCAAAGATTTCCAATGTTATTTGGGTGTGCCACGTATGTGCACTACCCAGGACCCAGTGTGGAGACTGAGTGGTGTTTTATACCCCAATTTAATTCTTAAAAGTCAATGCTGTAGCAGGTTTTGGGTCAGTTTCAGAGATACACCATTCAGTCTTGACCTCAAGGCTTTATACACAGATTTAAGACTTACTTTCTTCAGCTCTCTACTCTCCATGCTTTTCATTAATCCCTGGCTGCCAGGGAGCACTGTTAACTAATACAATGAAGTTTTAATTTCCACATGGCATCACGCACCTCCTGCTAATATCACAGTATGATTGAGGGGCCTCATACTTTAGACAAATATCAATCCTTGTGACATTCTTCTAAAAGCCTTCCACTCCCATTATTTGATGAAATATGGTCAACTGTTCACTATTCTCTCCTCTCCCATAATCTTCACAGGCCTATGTAATCTATAGCCTTTCTAATTAGCACTCCAGTAAACATTCTCTCAGGAAACACTAATTCCTCATTTCTAAAACAAACCCTTCCTTGACTACTTGGCAATATTTAGCACCCTTGACAACACCAAACTTCTCTAAACCTCCTTTTCAATTACTTTGCATACTGACCTGGTTTTATTTGGGGGGTGGGATTTTTATTTCTATTTCCACCCCAAACTTTCCAATCTCTTCTTCTCCAACTACCGTACATGTTGAGTTTTCTCTAAGTCTGTCACTGACCCTGTTTTACTCTTCACACTCTAATGAATTCAATTAACTTTCATATTTTTCAACTTTAAAACTTCAACCCAAATTTCTCAAATTAAGGCAGCAATTGTGGATTTCCACTTGCAAATGTATAGGGCTTTTACCTGTGTTCAGAATTGGGTTTATCTTCTCAAATCTATTTCAATAGATTTAAGGTCTCTAGTTAGAATGCACAATATTCATCCATTTGCTAATGTCATCAAGTTTTTGTGGTCTGATCCTATTTTTAATAAAAATTTTGAAAGTAATATTTGTATCACCCTAGGTCTCTCCATTTCTACTGTTTGTCCCATCCTGATTACAGAGAACTATCATCTCTCTGGATCAGCACTTCTACAATAACCTCATAACCACTTTCCCAGCGTTTAATAATTCTCCTCCCTTCCTGTAGGAAGAGTGAATTTTTTTTCTCCTAAACGTGTATTTGAAATTGTCACTTACCTAATTAAAATCCTTTGGTAGTCAGTCATCCCACTTCTGATCATGTCCAAACAAAACTTCTACAAGTGATTACATATCTTGATTTCAGCTTTCTCTCTAGTCGAATTTCTATCCTCCTCTTCACACCTGTCTATAACTTAGCCATACCAAAACTCCTTTACACTTAACATTCTGTTTCCTCTAATCTCTACACCTTTGCACATAATCTTTTCTTGGTATATTCTTATCTACAACAATGAATATTGGTCATTAACCCACTCTTCCTCCATATCCCAGGTACAAAGTTAAAAGACTTTGTATTTCAATACACCTTGTATATCCAGGGCTTTACATGTTCTGCATGATATATAATAAATATTTTGAATAGAGAAGGGGCAAGAAACCTTAAGCCAGACATATCTGCTAGTTTTGTTTTAAAAATTTTACGATTTTCACAGATGTTAATTATACACTTTCCATTTACTTCACATTCTGGTCCCTTTTGACAAAGATTAAGTCTGACTCTAGGAAAAAGCTTTAAGAAAAACTCTAATTTCTATTTTAAAAGTTTTATTGTCCTCATTTAGAAACCTCCTTCCCCTGGTCTCTTTTTTTTTTTTTTTTTTTTTTTTTTTACATCCTATTAGACAAGTATACAACTTAGGTTTTTATATTTAGTACCATATCTCAGTACTCAATTTCTTCTTCCAATAGTTTAAGCACAGAACAGTTTGCATTTTTTCTTTCCTCTCCCCTTTCTTCCCTGATCTTTGCTGTGTTTGTGTATTTATTAACCATTATGGACTTACTCTTGACTTCAAATTAGTATGCTATAAAAGGTAAAAAGAGTTTTGAATATGAAGTCAAGAAATTTCAGACTAAAAAATTTGCATATTCACCAATCCAAAGAGGATGTGTCAAAATCCCACTACTGTCTCCCACATCTCCCCAAAACCGAAGAATTCCACAATTGAATTCCAAAATACATTTCCCCATTCATGTAACAAATACATATTTAACATTTATTGCCACAGTAAAAACTGGAGATACATAAATGTGAAAAGCATCACTATCATTTATGTAACTTAGTGAAAGACTATAAATGAAGTACACAGAAGTACAATACAGGTAAATGGCAGACTGAAAGACAGAGAAAGTTTTTAATATCTTAGAGAACATTATGGTGTTACTGAATCTTGAATAAGAAACAGTTTTCCAAATAGCAGTTTGTAGTTCATCCTCAACAAAAACATCACAAAGAATAAATATGGTGTTTTGGGGAAACTGTCCTCTGACCTGGCTGCAAAAGAAATTACCAAAGGAGAAGTTCTGCAAGGAGCAAGGACAGAAAGGTAATATACTATCAAAGACCTTTTGCCAAGCTAAAAAGCTTGCTTTAGGCTACAAAAAGCCCTTAAGTGAACTGATCAGGTTTTCAGAAAGCAGCTGAGAGTTCATATACTTGAATAAAGGGAATAGTTCTATCTGCTATAAATCATTTAATTTCTTTAAAAATTATACTAATGTGGGGCGCCTGGGTGACTCGGTTAAGTGTCCGACTTCAGCTCAGGTCATGATCTCACAGTTCATGAGTTCGAGCCCCGCATTGGGGTCTTTGCTGACAGCTTAGAGCCTGCAACCTGCTTCAAATTTTGTGTTTCCCTCTCTCTCTCTGCCCCTCTCCCACTCACACATGCATGCCCGCGCTCTCTCTCAAAAAAAAAAAAAAATATATATATATATATATACACACACACACACATACATACATACACACTAATTCAATGAGGTGTTATTATTCCATTTTAAAGATGAAATTACGAGCCAAAAATATTGAGTAATTTGTTTAAGGGCATACAGTTGATAATAAATACAGGATGCAAATTTAGGTTCCACAAGCTAGTACATATAACTACTGCATCATATAAAAAAGAACACTTAACAATAAAGAAAATCAATTAAGGAAAACAAAAACAAAGGCACAACTCAAGATGAAGAACCTGTACATGTGTTTCTTAAATGCTTATTTGCCTTTGGGTCAAATATAGAAAGAGTAGCTCGATCTTTTAAAAATTGAAGATACCTTGAAGTAAGACATTTTAACTGATCTGTAGCTATGTGTGAACATACTGGATCATCTCTCTTGTGAGCATTCCATTGTTAGAAGATTTCTTGTGTAATTACAAGATGAAAAACAGATTGCTGATACTACCCTCTGTGATGGGACTCCTTACTGTTGCAAAAGGAAAGAGATTTTGAGTTAATTGAAAACACAGCTTGATGCCCCATGTAGTTTAAATACAGAAATTCAATGCATAGAAAAATAATAAACTATGTTAATGTTTAAATTGAGATAAATTGGTAGAAAATTTTGAATTATAATTGTTTTATTCTCTAAACTATACAATCTGTACATTATGGATAACATGAAGATATTTGTTAAGCGAACTCACATTCATCATTTGGAACAAACATTCAAGTCAACAATGGCAATGTAAAGTGACTAGGAAGGAAAAGATTCTGCTAGAATCAGTACGTAAATAATAAGCAGTCATGTAAATGCTTTATTTTACAGTAAGTCACTTGATACAAACAAATTACCTTTCTGGTAAGATACCTTTATTACTGCCATTTTGCAGGTGATAAAACTGTAATATGGTGACATTAAGAATGCCAAAAAAACTAATGACTATTTAGTGACAAAGTCAGTAACCATATTTGTGACAGTGCAACTTCCTAATGATCTTCCCCTCCTCTAACTTCATCCAACAAAATTTTTGAAACAGGCACTCTCCTATATGCTTGGAGCAAAGCCACAGACTGTAGCTGTATAACTCCCATTTGCTAGATGGATATAGGAAATAAACAGTTAAGGAAATAACTATGATTTATATGAATAAGCTAATGCAGATTAAGTAAAAAGTGTTGGGGGATGTTGAGATTTCCCTTCAAGTGGTCAAGAAAAAGCTCTTCAAGGAAGTTAAACAGAAATGAAATGAGTGAATAAAATAGTCCTTCATTTACATATTCATATTTTTTACATATATTTTATATATACACATACATATGTATATAAACACATGAAAATCTATATACATGTGTAAGTATACATATATACAAGAATACAAATTTTAAAATTCCCTAAGGCAACCAAGTTATTCCAGAATCAAAATTAATTTATAATTATTCCAACCCTCATTCTCTGCATAAAATATAATAGCAGACATAGTGGAAAGAGTCATTATAGTGACTAAAATATATAATTTTATATAAGGAAGTTTAAATATGAATGATAATCAAAACACTGTTATTCCCCCATTTCCATCCAGCCAAACTATTACTTTCTGATCCTCAGTGGAAAAGAATACATACATTTGACTTCTCCAGATTCAAACACAGAAGACAGACAAATGTATTCCTTGCTGACTTTGCTAGTGTCTTATAGGGATGCTTCTCATGCTCCTGGAGCCTGTTGGCAGTTAAAATAAAAATACTGGGTAGAACATAGACTTCAAAAAAAATTGATAAACATTCCAAAAACTCCCTGTGAGAAAATAGATGTGGACTGAGGACAAAGACTAGCAGCTTAGGAGTAGATACTACACAAGTACTGGAACCACACTTAAACCTGTACGTGAGGAGCTGCCCTTGCTCAGTCAGGAGCATATAAACCATTTTCTGTTGGACAGCGTGTATTACTGCAATACCAAAGCCTATAATGTGATAGATTCCTTACAATTTATAATGGCACATCAGGCTACACAGGCACTTTATGTCCCAAGGACAGGTATTAAGTTCTAAAGCCCAACAGTCAGCTATGAAGAACATCTCAGGCATCTGAAGAAGAACCCAAATCCCTAGGGATCTACTTTGTGACTCTTCTGCTGGGGCTCTTCAGAGATTTAATATAATGTATGGATTTATTACAGTACAATTGGATCTGCTGGGTTAGAAAGAACAGTCAAGGAGAAAATTTTTTATCCCAGCCTGGAAATGTTGCAGAACCTTTCATGCTCAGGGTCCCACTCAAACTCTGCACCCTTATGCATTACTTGAATGGAACGTATGCTGTCACCAACATTTAAGGGGCCCAACCAAGCTTTTCAGGTCTTAGTGATAGGTTGTATATGTAATAGCAACCTGTGTCCTAATTTGAGGAGAATGCCATGACAATCTTTCAGACTACTAGTCCCCTGTAAATTTCACTGAAATGGAAGAACACTGAATTTTCACAATTCTTTACCCTTCCAGAAGGTATGTGTCCTAACTAATTTGGTCCCTCAATCTCAAGACTAATCAGCATGTTCTAATCAATAGATAATGTTTTATATTCTGCATTATGTAAAGGAACTCAAGATCTCTACACTACTATCTGCAGAGAGGATGACAATTAATACAGACCTGAGGCAAGACCATGAGAATGTATTGTTTTCCTTTCCAGGTAAAAGAAACTACTCCTAGTAATCGTCTTTAATAGAGTGTAAAAAGCAATTGCCAGATTAGGAGCTTCAGTTATGCAGACCTTCCTCCAGTTAGGAGATCACACTTGAAACTGCAGTGCAATTGAAATAAGAACCAAGCAAAATTTGACTACAATCTAGAGAAATTATTATGTGTAAGATGAATAAGAATGTGACAGAGGCACCTGGGTGGCTCAGGTCATTGGTGGACCACAGTCACATACTGAGTGTCCAGGACCAATATCAACCTGCTAAAACATAGTTTTATTTATTGATTGATTTGTTTGTTTATTTAATTTTTTGATAGTTTAATTTTATGCCAGCAAAGTTTTCATAACTAACCACAGCTTCTAATAAATATAGCCTATAGGATGATTTACAATCTATGAGTTTCATATGATCTTGAGATATGCTGAGTAAATTTAAGTTATATTTGTGCCTTGAGATTTAGAAACTGTACATTTAATCAAGCACTTTGGTACACTGTTTATAGATTTCATGTCTTGGTAAACTGAGGATCTTTTTATCACCATCAAAATCTGCAGTTTAAATCATTGTTACCCTATTGTCCCTGCTTCCAAATATAATTTATCCCCTTTATTGCTCAAGATTAAGATAGCAATAAAGCTTCTCCAAAATTACCACTGAAATTAGGAATATCTTCATAGCAGCATTTCCTACCATCATCCCCTCCTAAAAGGTCCAGCAATCACAGAGGTTTATATGGAAGTTGGTTTTCCTTCACTAATGGATTTCTCAAGCCTATTTTTTTTTTTTTAATGTTCATTTATTTTAGAGAGAGGGAAACACAGGCTCCAGGCTCTGAGCTGTCAGCACAGAGCCCGATGTGGGCTGAGATGACCTAAGCTGAAATCAGAGGCTTAACCACTTGAGCCACCCAGGCACCCCTCTCAAGTCTTTAAGGATTATTCTTCAGGCACCTAGGTGGCTCAGTTAGTTAAGCCTATGTCCTCAGCTCAGGTTATGATCTCACAGTTTGTGAGTTCAAGACCTGCATCAGGCTCTGTGTTGACAGCTCAGAGCCTGGAGCCTGCTTCAGATTCTGTGTGTGTGTGTCTCTCTGCCCCTTCTTTGCTAGTGCACACTCTCTCTCAAAAATAAACAGTAAAAAAAATTTTTAAAAGAAATATTATTCCAAGTCATGAGTATGTGCCAGTATGTATATGTGCAGGTCTTTCATAAAAAATTCATTCCTTCTCCACTGCATGTTCATTTCATTCATCCCTTCACATCAAAGAAATTTTGACACTTTAACCTCAGTGAGGAACAGCCACTATTGAATTCAGCTTTCAAGTAGCTCAGCACAAATTCCTTAAGCCACTTCCAACTACTGGAATAATTAGAATCCATATCTGATAAGTTACCTATAAAGATAAATTTCTCACATGATTATATTTTATCCTCTTCACTAACATCTTTCAAATCCAATTTTACACATTTTCCCTTAAGCCTCCATAAATACAAATTAGCAAAAATACTATCTTTTCCTGTGTTATGTCACACTTGAATCCCTGCAGCATATTATAACCTAGTTATAGATGAAATAAGGGATTGAAGTAGTGCATCTTTAGAATAAACATTCTCTTTTACAATATTTTTAAGATAAAAAGTGGGTTACTTCCATTGACAATGAAGCCTTGGACATCTTTCAGAATCATTTGAATCCATTTAAGTTATTAATCTACTTCTTTACAAAAGATTCCTAGTTGATACATTAAATACTTGATAAATTTCTGGCTTCAGCTTACAGCATAATTCAGCAACATGGTTAATTACATTGGGTATAATTTTCAGTCACAAGTACCTTACAGGTACAAGAGGTCTGCCACAGAACTCTGCTTCTATCACTGTGACTTAAAAGTTGGTTTTATTTCCCGAGTTTGTCCTTTTCATTCTGTAAACTCTGTTCAGACTTATACCATTAATAGCTACCATCACGAACACTCATGTACAGTAACAGCAACACGCCTCACCAAAGCCTGATCTTCCTCAGGTGCTTCAATCTAAGTGACTAGTGACTATAATTTAATCCAGATGCCAAGGCATGCCATATTCCCAGAAGAACTTTTTTTTTTTTCCATTTTAAAGAAACAATCTCAGAATTCCATCTGTGAGGGTCCTATTTTCTGATGTTTCACTCATGGTGCAGCCACAACACAAAAAATACTCTGTGTGCTGAAATGGGTCCATAATGGCGAGTCCATTGTGTACTTATCTTTCTAACTCCATATTCAGGGACCTCGTATCAGTAGATTGAAAACTGTCATGATGGGAAGTATTCACACCTTAGAAATGAGCAAATTTTAAAAATCATGGATCCCTTTGCCCCACCCTACCAGAGAACCAGTTGTTAAAAATTTACCATCACAGAGCTGTACTTACAAATTTAGAGAAGATGGAGTTTGACAGATGGAATTTATTACACATGTACTGGATAAGAGAAAAATGACTACCTTGGGGTTACCTAGAAAACAGTAATTACAGAAATTAGTTCCAAACCCTACTGCTAGGAAACCTAAAAGAGATATTATGAGAATCCAGTGGCACAGAGAAGCTGTGCATGAGATAGGTTCTTAGAGGGATGCAGCAATCCTAGACCTCGAGGTTGTTCTACCAGGGAGAAAGAGACAAACCTGACAGGGACTCAGCCATGTGGACAGCAGTCTCAGGGAAGCCAATTTCCCAGCAGATTAGGAGAGTGGCATGGCTGGTACTCTCACAATAAGGCATGGCTCGTTTACTCTTGGTACCTGTGAGTAAGCCCCAGACGGCTGGGGCTGCAAATGACTCTGGAAATTGATAGAAACTGAACAGGGTCACTAAAGGAATACTGACAGCAACTTGGAAATATAAAGAAACGTTCTTATCCATTCTTCTCATCATATGATTTTCTACTAATGCCTATTAGTTGACCCTAACAGAAAGCCAGCTTGTCAAAGAAATTGGGAACTATCATGTAAAAACTCACAGCCTAGGAAATCAAATTTGAATATAAAAGACATGGTTTTAAGAAATAAGTAAGGAACCAGAATGAGTAACTTATGCATCTTGTACAAAGGTTTAAAATTTTAGATGGAGGGCAACTGAAGAGACATGAAATGCTTGATGGTCACGGAATGAACTAATCAAGTACTCCAGAAAAATCACTTGGCATCAGTGTGCATGGTGAATGGGAAACAGGATGAAATTTATAGGGAAGAAAATGTTTAAGAGACTACTGCAATAATTTAGGTGAGAAATTTTGAGAGCCTCAATTTCAGAAGTGCCAGGGAGCTGAAGAGACAGGGTCGTTTGTACAATAATTCAGGATACTGAATTTCATTGGTCTTCACCCTATTTAGATAACACTAAGGAAACAAACTATTGAAACTGTTTACCTACATGAAATGTTTAAAAGTACTTAATACACCCAAAGAGTTGCTGATACAAATTTCATCTCATTGCTTCTAATTTTGTTTTCAGACTGTAGAAATAATTTTCAATGGCAAACATTATATAGAGACTTTATTTTCTTTTTTTTAATATATGAAATTTATTGTCAAATCGGTTTCCATACAACACCCAGTGCTCATCCCAAAAGATGCCCTCTTCAATTATAGAGACTTTAAAGGTATGGTTTTTGAAGTTTATTTTGAGAGAGAATGAGTGAGGGAGGTGCAAAGAGAGGGGGAGAGAGAATCCCAAGAAGGATCTGTGCTCCAAGCACAGAGCCCCATGTGGGGCTTGATCTCACAAACCATGGGCTCATGACCTCAGCTGAAACCAAGAGTTGGAGGCTTAACCAGCTGAGCCACCCAGGAACCCCTGAAGGTATGTTTTTTTTTTTTTTTTAAATTTTTTTTTTTTCAACGTTTTTTATTTATTTTTGGGACAGAGAGAAACAGAGCATGAACGGGGGAGGGGCAGAGAGAGAGGGAGACACAGCATCGGAAACAGGCTCCAAGCTCCGAGCCATCAGCCCAGAGCCTGACGCGGGGCTCGAACTCACGGAGCGCGAGATCGTGACCTGGCTGAAGTCGGAGGCTTAACCGACTGCGCCACCCAGGCGCCCCATGGTATGTTTTAATATTAGATTTGGAAATTAAAAAACACAGAAATCCAAGTTAGAAATGTCACTATTTCACCTCTAGTGAAACTTAACTATAAGTGAAACTTAACCTATAGTTAAGTTGCATGTGAAATCGTTGATTATACAGTAATAAAACAGATTTAATAATTACATTCATAGCTTCACAATAATCTCTGTACCAATAAATATATTAAGATATAAAGCACAGTTTTCCATTTAGTTTTCATGTCAAGCATGGCAGCCTATATATAACACGCTGAAAAATTTTAAGGCTTTGATTACTCAGACAGCAATATTCTGGAGTCCTCATATCCTAATCAGCATCAGATACAGAAGTAAAAGTATTAATATCATCTCAGAGGGTAAATGTTCATTGTTTGGAAAATGTGTACTGATGAGCTCACATACAAATCATTCATGAGCCTATATACCACTAGAGCTTCCGAAATCCTGGATTAGAAGAGAGTAACAGGATATCGGAATTACCAAAACTGCAAAGGTTGATCCCAAGAGAAAAAACAAAGTGGTAAAATGAGCACTAAGAAGTTAGTACTTTGGACACCATTCAGGTACCTCTTGGCCTCCAGAGTTCCAACTAATAAGTAGAAGATAGAAGGCATCCCAGGCAGCAGTTCAACTTTGAAAATAAAAACATGCCAAGGCACAAGTCCAGTGCTGCAAATGGATTCAACACTGGGAAGAGCAGATCCTGAAGTGCTACTACCGGTCATGATGTGAGCTTTTGTTCATCCATTTGATTAATCAAATTATGGTTCTCATTAAGAGCAAAGGATATGCAGGCTACTGGCTTCTGATTTCCTGATCTGAGTCACCCTATCCCTTTCGGAAGAGTTCTCACCGAAGGAGCAAGGAGATGACATACGCACTGTTCCTGGTAGGACTGCCTTAGAAATGGACACAACTGGACCAACAATGGTGCTTCAGAAAAGATACTGCCACCGTGAGAAGGATAAGGCAGACATGTCAACTAGGTCAGGCTACCTAACAATCAGTGACCAAAATTGTCAGTGCTACAGGAGTACTAATCCTATCCATATTACAGGAATCAGTTTAACCCATCAGTAACTATTAAGTTATTTCATGAAAAGGAATACTATTAATGCTGCAAAATAATTATCAATCTGGGGCAGAGTTGACAGTAATGGGAGGAATAAATGAAAGATTTGTGGGTAAGAAGACTTGGTGTTGCTATATGTATACCTGGCCAAAAGAGTGAACAGTGTTAAGTTGCAAAAGAAAACAAACCAAAACAAACAAACAAAAAAACACAAAAACAAAAAAAAAAACCCCACAAAAACAATGAAGCAGAAAATTAAAAAAAAAAAAACAAAAAACACGAAGACACAAAAACTGAAAGCACATTAGTGAAGCAAATGATTATTATGAATTCACTATGGACCACACACACTTTTAAAATAAAGAGAGACACTCTTTAATAATGAGCTACTTTAGTTCTGAAAACAAAATAGCTGACATATATGCTTTAAACACAAAGAAAGTCTGAACTTACTAATATAACTCCTCTGAACTTACTAATATAACTCTGTCAAAGCGGGTCTCTTTAGGACTATTTTAGCATGTTGTTGAATTCAGATGCACATCCAAAAGCAAAGACAAAGCAATGTAATTCTTCTAAACACTCTTAAAAAATGCCTAAGATGCTGCAGTAAAACCTGGGAATAGTTCTTAAAGTCTGTGTCACCCAATTATCTTTTGACAGCCTCAAGCACTGATATGGCATGCATTCCCCAGTCTCTCTCCCTCCAATATTCCCCAGACTTCCTCAAATTCAACCAAAATCTGTGCTTTCAAATGAGCACCTCCATTCTCCTTTGGGGTATGGTATTTCCTATCATAAAAGATACTCAATTCTCCAATGTGAAAGAGACAAATTGGTTTCAGTTCCTTTCAGTTCTCTCAATCCTTGCTAGGATAAACAAAGGCCTAGAAACCATAGATTCATTTATATATTGATGTCTTCATAAGTAGATGTGTCTACTAAAAATAAATTACTCCTTATTTCCAACATTTTACACAATCACACTGACACCCACACAAGTCCTACAGAAGCAAACACCTACATTTGAAGCAGAAATGACATCATTAAAAGAATTTATCTGCATGTAGTGGTTTTATCTCCACCCCACCCCCACATACCTTATGTGTTATATTTGAAAGAAACTGTACGCCTATCTGATCTTTATAATTCTTCATTTCTGGCAGTTCCACTTTACTTCTTGACTTATATTTCTGTCAAGTCTATTTGTTAAAACATGTGGGCATGTATGTATGAGTATGCATGTACATGTGCTTTTCAACCAAGTTTAAAAAACATCAAAACAAATGAAATAACACAAATTCAATAGATACTGATTTCTTGCATTTTTAAAGATAACTTGCTACAGATTTTACAGAAGTTCTAAGAGATAATGTTCTAACACTTGCCAGCTGTGAGGATTGTATTTCAGATAAAAACTGGTCCCATTTTAGTCTAACATCATATTACAGCTGTTGAGTAATGACTACTTATAGACTTCTCCCCACCTCCATGAAAGGAAAAGATCCTAAACAATGAGTTACTAATGCAAGAAATGAAACATTTCTTTGCATTTAGTTCATATTTCAAATATAGAAACAAATTCGTTTCAAGTCTTGTTCTCTATTACTCAATGATCACACCGTCTTACTATAAAGAGTGAAGTAAAAGTACATTATGGATTCTAAGGTATTGTTCTCTATCCAGCAAGCAGATAAGTGATCTTAAGGTGATAAAAATCAATAAAAATATTTGGAGCCAGCTGTATTAAATAAAAAAAATAGACTTGAAAATAGAATGTAAGTTGTCAGAATGCATACCAATGATGAGTATACTCTGACATGTTGCTTTGGATAGGTTAACGTTTATATACAATGCATTTTTTAATTGAGTTTCTTTTTTTCCTAAGTTAAAATTACATACAGAAGATACAGATATTTGTTGTACATTTGAGTTTCTACCAACCTGTACACACATAAAATTGACACATCAAAATATAGATCACTGTCATCACCCTAAAATCTTCCCTCATGCCCCTTTCCTCCACCTGTATCACAGAGGCAAGCATTACTCTTGCCTCTGGTTAACTATTTCAAGTTAGTATTGCAGGTTATACTTCATATAAGTAGAACGATACAAGGTGTTTGGTTTCTCCCCCCCCCCCCCCCCATTTATATTGGGTTTGCTTTGCTTTATTTCCACACCCCACTCACATTCTAAAGATAACAGCTTAGGATATTTATATTTACATGTTACCTTTTTCTAATATAAACATTTATAATTAAGACTTTTTCTCAAAGCACTGCTTCAGCTGCATCTCACAAAGTTCGATACAGTGTGCTTTCATTAGTGTTCAGTTAAAAATATTTTCTGATTTCCTAGGATGGGGGTTGAGGAAAATGGGTGAAGGGGAGTAGGAGACACAGGCTTCCAGGTATGGAATGAATAAGTCACAGGGAGGAAAGCTATAGCAGAGGAATTATAATCAATGATGTTATAATAGCAGTGCCTGGTGACAGATGATAGCTACACTTGTGGTGAGCAGAGCCGAACACAGACTTGTGGAATCATTGTATTGTACATCTGAAACTACTCTAACATTCTGCATCAAGTATACTTCAATGTAAGGGGGAAAAAAAGTACATTGATTAGTTTCCAAATAACTTGGGGTTATATGCATGTTTTTATTATTCTTTAATCAAAGTATATTGAGAAGGTTTCAACTTTTGAAATTGACTGACTTATGTTATGGACTATTACATTGTCTACACTGGGGTATGCCTTAGTCTTGTAGGGTTATTAGAAAATACCATAGACCAAAGGTTTCTGGGTGGCTCAGTTGGGTAAGCATCTGACTCTTGGTTTTGACTCAGGTCATGATCTACAGTTTATGAGACTGAGCCCTGCGTCAGGCTCTGAGCTGACAATGCCAAGCCTGCTTGGGATTCTCTCCCTTCTCTGTCTCTCTCTCCCTCTCTCAAAAACAAACATTTTAAGAAATACCACAGACTAGGTGACCTAACAGAAATCTATTTCTCGCAACTCTGGTGACTAGAAATTTGTAGTCAGGGTGCCAGCATTGATGGGATTCTGGTGAGAGCCCTTTTCCTGGCTTGTACTTTCTCTCTTTATAAGCATATTAACCCCATCACAGGGGCTCCACCCTCATGACCTCCTCTAAATCTAACCATTTCCTAAAGGACCTACCAACAAATACCATCTCATTGGGAGTTAGGGCTTCAACATATAAATTTTTGGGTTGCACAAATATGCACTCCAATAACAGGGAACGTTCATGGACTTAAAAAGAACATTGTGCAATCCACTTGTTGGCTAGTGTTCTATAGCTTTCTATTTCCTCAGATTGGCTGGTAGTAATGTTCAAATTGTGTGTGTGTGTGTGTGTGTGTGTGTGTGTGTCCCTATTTTTCTACTTTTTTTGCAATTGAGAGGAATATTAAGTTTCAATTTTACAATTATGGATATGTCCTTTTTTCCTTCAATGTTATGTTTCTAGTACACATTTAGAATTATGTCGTGTATATGTGAAGCTCTATTAGGTACATACATGTAATATGACAATTATAGTATTTATATATGTTTAGTAACATTGTTTTGAAGCCAAGTCTGTCTCATGGTAATATATATACCATGTTAGGCTTCTTACAATTACAATTTACATGGTATATTTCTTTTTAGCATTCTGACTGCCATCTATTTGTGGTGTTTTTCATTTTTTAATGTTTAATTTTGGGGGGGGGTTGTGGGAGAAGGGCAGAAAGAGAGAGGGATAAACAGAATCTGAAGGAGGCTCCAGGCTCTGAACTATCTGCACAGAGCCTGACATGGAGCTTGAACTCATGAACCACAAGATCATAACCTGAGCCAAAGTTGGACGCTTAACTGACTGAGCCACCAAGGCACCCCAGTTTCGTCTCTTATAAGCAGCATACAGTGGTGTCTTCACTTACTGATAATCTCTAACTTTTTATTTGGAGCTATTAGCCCATCTACATTTTTTTTATTTTTACTTTTTAACATTTATTTTTGAGAGAGCACAAGCAGGGGAGGGACAGAGAAAGAGAGAGGGAGACACAGAATCCGAAGCAGGCTCCAAGCTGTCAGCACACAGAATGATGCGGGGCTCAAACTCACAAACTGAGATCATGACCTGAGCCAAAGTTGGACGCTCAACCCACTGAGCCACCCAGGCTCCCCTAGCTCATCTACATTTAATGTGGTCACTGGTATGGGTTTAGATTAAGTCAATCATCTTGTTTTCCATTTGTTTCCTTTTCATTTTACCTTTGGTACTCTTTCTTGAAATATTTGCATTATTTTTTTTTTTTACTTTATTCTCATCAGAAGTACCATATATTTTATTCTTTAGAGGCTATTCTAGGTTGTAATGTTATTTTTTAATTACCGTTTATCCTAATTAGTAAGCCATATTTTTATTAAAGGCAGCGATTTTGTCTTAACAGGAACAAGAAAAGGATGCCCATTCTCATCACTTTTACCCAATAAAATAAAGTCCTAGCCAGAGCAATTAAGCAATAAAAAGAAATAAAACATATCTGGAATAAAAATTAAAAAGTAAAATGGTCTCTTAAACTACATAAAAAAACCTAAAGACTCCAAAAAAATTTGTTAGTATGAATGAAAAAAATTCAATAAAGTTTCAGGATACAACATCATACAAAAATCGATTGCTTCCCTATTCAGTACCAGTGAACTACCTGAAGAAGAAATTAAGATGACAGTCCTATTTACAATAGCCTTAAGAAAAATAAAATACTCAGGAATAAATTTAAGGTGCTGAAATATAACTGAATATACAATGAAAACTCTAAGGCACTGATGAAAGAAAACTGACAACTCAAAGGGAAAGAAATCCCCTGTTTCTTGATTGAAAGAATTAGTATTGTTAAAATATTCATTGTATAGGAAGCAATATAGAGATACAATGCAATCCTTGTCAGAATTCCAATGATATTTTTCATAGAAGTAGAAACTATTTTGAAGTTAGTCGGCAAAAGAGGTGATGATGCCTGTATTTTGCATATATCATGGACTCAGAGCCAACAGATTTGCTGATTGGATAGGAGTCAGAGTAACATATCAAGTGACACATCAAGGTCTGATGGGGAAGATAAAGAGTTCAGTTTGGACTGAGAGCTCAATGAGAAGGTAAGAATATACGTATGGTATTTGAACCACACTATAGATGAAATCAAGAAATTTTGTGCAGATAGAAAGGTCGTCAAAATTGAAACTTGAACTACTTTAATGCTTAGAGATCAAGAAGGTGAGATGTAAACCAGTAAAGAGAACAAAAAGGAGGGGCTCATGAATAAAGAGGAAAAATGACTCAGTTTTCCACCATTGTTAAGAAATAGCACTTTTAACATGGAAAATAATCAGAGATACAAAGGTTTATTGGAGTGACTTTCTAAGATGAGAAAGCAGATTAAAAAAGGAAATATTAGTCTAAGCTGTTGAATTTTATCATAAGTGTAGATGATGAATGAAATAAAAACTTAAGGGAGTGTTATTAAGTTAGGGAATGATGGTTTTCTCTCAAAACAGGACGTATATATGACACATGGTTTTATCCTGAAGAGCAAGATCAAACTGACCAGGTAAAAGTCATGCACACGAAAGGGGATAATAGGTTAACCATAACTTTTAAGAGGGAATAAAAACCAGTGCAGAAGCACTGGAGTGAAGCTTTGATAGGAAAACAGGCATTTTCTCTACGATAGCAAGACAGAGGTAGGTAGGTAGGTAGGTAGGTTCAGATAGTGATGGCAGGTCACAGATGGATTCTTCTTCTGATTGCTTCACTTCTCTTTGAGAGAAAGCAAGAAGTACAAATGCTGGAGTGAGGAAAACAAACGAACTGCTGGTGGTATTAGGAAAAGTGAAAATTCAGTGTCTAGGATATTGGAATAATGGATGAAATAATACTTTCTTATTGCTTGGAAGTTCTAAGAATCCACTTGAGGTTAATGCTCATGGTTTTAAACTGAGACCAGATAACTTGCATGTTTTCTCCAGCCACATTCAACTTAGTGAGTCCAGGTACGAATCAGGAAGTATGGTGTATTTAATTTCACATAGCATAACTTAAACACTATACAGGTCTACAGAAGGGTCTGTGAGGGGAGTGTGTGCACATGGAGTTTTATGAGTAATGAACTGATAACTTTATGGGGTGCCTGCAGGGGTGGCTCTGTCAGTTAAGCATCCGACTTCGGCTCAGGTCATGATCTTACGGTTCCTGAGTACGAGCCCTGCATTGGGCTCTGTGCTGACAGCTTGGAGCCTGGAGCCTGCTTCAGATTCTGTGACTCCCTCTCTCTCTGCCCCTCTCCCACTTGCTCTCTCTCTTTGAATTAAAGTTATAAGATTAGGGCAGTAAAGTATAATAAATACATGCTAGAGTTTTGGACTCTACATGCTAGGATTGGACTGTTAAAAACATGGGCAAACACGTTGAAGTGTAGGATACTTGTTAACAATTACTGGTAATGGCCAGATCTTAATTTACTTTCACAGATGTGGTGGCTGCAGTAGTGGTAGGAGAAAAGCTGACTGCAAGAGTAGAAGTTAAAACTGAGGTTAGATTATAGGGTCATCTATGTGTATGTTGAAATCCCCGAGAATTACCATAACAGCACTGAAGAGAATAAGCAGACTAATTATTAAAATCTTTATAGAATGCTTAGAGTGATTAAGTCTCTACTGGACTGTAGAAAAAGACAACAGCAGGTGACAGTACATGGCAGAAGAATCAAATGGGAAGTATGGGGACAAAGGGGGGCAAATGAACTGAAAGCCCTAATGAAGAGTAGCTAGGACCTCATACCCAGGCTAAGTGAAATGAAGAGTTACTAAAAGATCTTTCTGTTGTTCTACCTCTTCTTTCAGTTTCTGTCTTTATGCTCCATGTAAAGTTATATTTACAAAGGAAATAGAGGAAGAAAAACATTTATGGAGCAATAAAGATGAGCTGAGATTATATGCAATATTGTAATTTGTGACTAATTTTAATTCAAGTCAACTCAAGATGTCATCCTCTACCATATTATTGTATACAGTAATGAGGACACAAGAATTAACAAAATGCTGTCCCTGGAACTGAAAAGTTTATCATCTAGGGAAGGAGAGAAATACCTAATTGTAATTTAAAGTTTGAGACAGTAGAAAGATGAAAATGACAAGCATTAAAAATGGTTGCAGAAAGTAAAAACTGAACTCTAACAATATGAGTGGAAATATGTTTATGGAAGAAGAAATTATGTTTATGGAATAAGTTATTCAACAGAGGGAAAGTACATGTAATGGAAAAGATTTGTCCAAGTATTTGGGAGAGTTCCTAAATATTTGTATGAGATCAGGTAGGAGAAAAACTAATTCTAAGGTATTTTATGGTAAACTTTGTCTTCCAAGTGTTTTTGTTTTTGTTTTGTTTTTGCAGGTAATAGAATATTTTGTGATCAAATACATTTGTGAAACGTGATACATTTTGCCTGTTTTGTGTGTTACTGATATTTATAAAGCTCTTGAACCTACTGTCAGCTCAGATTTTTCCAAAACTGTTTGGCTACAGTAATGGTAAACATTTTTATAGGTTAAAAAGCACTCCAAATAGTCTAAAAAAGTAAACATTTTGGTTCATGTATTTGGAAAAGATACAAAAAGCTTACAGAATTGAATGAATTGCAGGGATCATGGTTGTCAGTCCTTGGAACTGGAGTTACCACCACGAATCAACCTCTACTTGTCAAGGAATAGCTTCATTCTATACTAATATGGATATGGGATTAGGTCTTTACTTCCTATTGGCTCTGGCTCTCCCAATACTACTTTGCCACTTTTTTTCTAGCAGGTAAATGTTCCCAGTGTCAAATCAAGAATTCTCACAGAAAAATAGAAATGAATAATCTGTCTTATGTGCCCACCTATGTGTGTTTTACTGGTGAGTTGTGGATTAAGTATAGTAAAGGAAGCCAGAAGACTAGGGCACCTTACTACCACAAGGATTTCTACCACACAAGGAATTTTCATTGAAGTACTATTAATATACTTTGAAATTCAAACAGTCCCCTGTTTTCAAATCTGTGTATTCACTAAACACCTCTCAAAATTTAGTCAACATTTTAGAATTTAAATATTTCTTCAGCTAATGCAATTTAGTAAAGGTTAACATATGCTATTTTACATATATTTAAATTTTATTTGTGAAAGTAATATTAAACCCATGACATCTGGGAGTATTTGGATACTTTGTATTACTCTTTTT
The DNA here is from genome assembly GCF_028749965.1 of Puma concolor. Taxonomy (NCBI): domain Eukaryota; kingdom Metazoa; phylum Chordata; class Mammalia; order Carnivora; family Felidae; genus Puma; species Puma concolor. The sequence goes on from NC_141667.1 coordinate 180,845,974, forward strand.
CTCATTCATAGCAATTTTCTTCAACTATTTATGGAAGAGCTTAGTCTGTTGCTTTTCCATTGATTATTCCATAGGACTTTTTACAGTATGTTACTCTGTAAACTTCCTATGCACTCTTGACCACAATCTTATAAAAGAATATTTCAGTTCCAGTAAAAAATGTACTGAGGAAAATGGGGCCAGGTCTGCAGGTGTGTCTGCTCATGGGGCTTCCATATTAGTGTGGGAGGGAAAACTATAAATAAATTTAATACCAAATGGTGATTGACAAAAATAGTTGAGAACACTTTTTGACTAGGTAAAGAAGGCATCTCTGATTATGTCTTTCTAAAAAGAAACCAGAATGAAACAAGTGAGTTATGAAAACAAATAAGGGAATTAAGCTGGAAAGGAGACAAACCTTATGTCCAAAAGTTGCCAAGATAGATAAATGCTAAGTGTGTTTGACAAATACCAAGGAGGCCAAGTTTTTTGTTGTTGTTGTTGTTGTTTTTTAATGAGACATGTTTCCCAAAAGAATTAGCAAGAATAGAACAATTATTCTACAGATTTACAAATCCCTTTAATGTCTGGATTTCCAGAAGACACATTGATTCTGAATCATGCTTCTGAATTCAGTCTGTGGTATTATGGTAGTTTTGGTTGAAATATGTGGAGAAAATCTGGCCTCAGATATGTTAGGAAGGAGTATTTTTTTTTTATTTTTTTATTTTTTTTAATTTTTTAAATTTTAATTTTTTTTTAACGTTTTTTTTTTTTTTATTTATTTTTGAGACAGAGAGAGACAGAGCATGAACGGGGGAGGAGCAGAGAGAGGGAGACACAGAATCGGAAACAGGCCCCAGGCTCTGAGCCATCTGCCCAGAGCCCGACGCGGGGCTCGAACTCACGGACCGCGAGATCGTGACCTGAGCTGAAGTCGGCCGCTTAACCGACTGAGCCACCCAGGCGCCCCAGGAAGGAGTATTTTAATAACCTTTTCCGTTAACTGTGGATATTTTGATTCAACACTAAAACTAGGTAAAGGATACTGTCTTAAAGGTTACAATTGTGATGTACAATCTGAAGCCTTATCAGTGAACTTTACGTGGTCTTATGTTGAAATCTGTTGGCCTATCTTGTGCTTTAAATGACCATGCAGGATTTTTTAAATATCATACGCTAGTTACTTGAAAAATATTGGTTCACTGAATTATATGGACATTATAAAATCTAATGTACTTCACCAAACCATATTAAAAAAAAATCACGACAGCTAACATCCCTGCCAATATCATCAGATAAGAGCCTGTCAAGCTCAGGGTGGCAGATACAGGTTTCTGAAAATTCTAATATTTGCTCAAAAACCTCAATTTATCATTGGAAACCCATGTTTTCAATGGTTTTCCTTGAAATGACATTCATTTCTATAATGCCTCTGCCAAATCCTCAAGTCTGAATAACCAGTCTGTCTGAAGTTGTCCTTTCAAGGAAAAATGGTATTTCAAGAAGACAGTGGCTAGTTCCCATCACAGCTCTGGTGTCACACAGGTGCTTTTCCCTGAGACAGTCATAATGCTTCAGGATGCAGCAGAAATACTTTATGCATTCTTCCCATTTCACCACAGAATACCAAAAAGGCCAATTTAACTTAAAATTTACAAGAGACAGGGGCGCCTGGGTTGATCAGTTTAGTGCCCTACTCTTGATTTTGGCTCGGGTCATGATCTCACTGTTCCTAGGTTTGAGCCTCACGTTGGGCACTGTACTGATATTGTAGAGCCTGCTTGAGATTCTGTCTCCCCCTCTCTCCGTCCCTCCCCTGCTTGCTCTCTCTCCCTCTCCCCCCTCTCTAAATGAATATAAATAAACTTAAAAAAATAAAATTTACAAGAGACAAAAATAATGACAATAAATAGCATTTTTTGTCTATATTACACTTCCAAAATTCTACTCTTTATTACCTCATTTATGTTAGTCATTACAATGATTCTATGACAGATAACATGTTATCAATCTCAGAGAGCCAAATAGAAAGATTAACTTTTCCAAGGTTTTTAAGCTGACATATAGGATCTAGAAGTCAAACCTGAAGTAATCTGATGCCATGCTCTCACTATAAATTTCTACTAGATTTTAGATAAAATATTGTTACCTAGCCAGCTAGATATTTTCCATTACCCTTTCAAATGCAGTTCAAGCATTTATAGGTTATGAGGATGTAAATCTTACTTCTGATTTGGACATTAAGTATACTACATTGACAAACCATAGAATCTGTACATCACAATTGCTCTTTCACTTAGAGGTTCATGATTTTCTCCCATATAATTTTCTTAGTTTATTGACATCCATTCTACCTAAAATGTGTACAAATTTTTAGTAAAATTCAATCTTGTGATAATTACTATACCACTGTGTAAACTAGATATAAGCCAGGCACTTGGCTTCTAGAAAGCATATTGAGCTTGATCCAAATCAATTTTATGAATGTGTAAGGTTTCAGAAAAGAATTCAAAGTTGCCATAAATTTCTGTTCCTTTTGGTTTGATACCTTGGTTATGAAATCGAGCCTATTATCTGATTTCTGTAAAAAATAATTTATTTACACCAAGTAGTAAGGTTAATAATTTCATCCAAGTTTTGATGACTCTTCATCTAGTTCATGATTCTACACTATTCTCATTGTCTTCTTCCTTCATCTCATACAGAAACCTCAAAATGCTCCCCCTGCTTTGTGTACAACAGTACACGGTACTTTCAAGTCAGACCTAAAATGCCTCACCTAATGCTATAAGAAGTAATCAGTTTAGTCCCTCCCAACTAAGCATGTGTGACCACACAAACTCATTAGGTAAAACATAACAAACTCCCTTCTAAAAGGATGGAAAATTAAAGTGTCTGTTTCACAGCACTGTTATGAATGCTATACCAAAAACAGTGTCGTTTGACTAATACCCAGGAAACGCTAAGTACTTCCAGATATATTTTTCAACTTATAATGTTCCCAGGTTATACAAACCTACCATACCAGGTCATTTTATGACAATATTCAGAATACTGTGCTTGTTCTTTAGTGTAGCTAAAAAACACATCTAGATAAACTGTAGTCAACCTTGGGCTACTTTTCTCGTTTTATCTAATTACCTCAGTAGACTGTTTTAGACAATAGAAAAGAGGTGGAGTTGATTGGCACTGAGCATGAAGAGGTTATAGCATAATCAAGACTAAATTGAACCCCATTAGATTACAGGAGATGAATAGGACAGGGGGAATAAAGGGAAATAAATTTATGTATTTATAGTCTCAGCCTCTGAGAGAGTCTGGGGCCAAGAGCTCTGTACGCTACACTGGGAAGGAGTTCAAAATGAATATAACTGTCCCATCTCAATCTACATTACAGGGACATTCTGAAAATACAGAGAATTTGAAATTGACTTGGAGTTTGCCAGGATGTTAAGAAACACCAGGGTGTTCCAATTTCCGGGCAGGTTGAAGACAGTGTATATTAGGGATGAGAAGTGTGAAATGTGATGTTTCTACTGATCGTTTCTGGGAATAGCCCATAACAATTTTAACTAAAGCAAGTGGAAACTGGCCTCAATTATTCAGGATTATTGTAGTAAGAGAGGCAAAAACAGTATTATGGAGACTTTTCTGGGCTACGAGTTAGATTTGGGGTTCTTTTTAGATTCCATAACAAAATGCTGTATCACTGGAGAACTATTGCCCTTTCTTATTTTCCTTTATTTGTATAATTGAGATAATAAATCTTACCTAATTGATAGTGGCATTATATCTTTAAAAAACTTTAATACATGTAAAAAGGTCTTTAAAACACATGAATGTTAGGGGTGCCTGTGTGGCTCAGTTGCTTAGGTGTCAAGACTCTTGATTTCATCTCAGGTTATGGTCTCATGGTTATGAGATCAAGCCCTGCATCAAGCTCCTCTGCTAATGGCATGACACCTGCTTGGAATTCTCTCTGCCCTTCACCTCCTTGTATGTCTCAGTCTCTCAAAATAAAACATTTTTTAAAAATGCTTGAATTTGAAAAAATTGTTTTTATATTGTAGGTTTATGCCAAAGGTTTTGTTATTCCATTATCTTCTCTACTTTGACACCACACATATGATATGTAATTTAGTCAATTGAGAATGACCACTTCAGAGACCAGTTCAAGACTCTTGTCTCATTCTGGAAAATATTTCCATGTTGGCAGAAACAAATCTTCATGTAGATACTCAGGAGATGTCAACTGTAATGGCATAAAGAAGGTTGAAAATGACAAGACATGGTTTGTCATTGGAAGTGGTTCTAAGAGTGAAGTTAATAATATATAGGGCAGACATTCAATTAGGCAGCTGTCTCAGATCAGCTAGGAAATGGCCTTGACAGACAAATCCATAAAATAGTTGCCAAATATTTGACACCTAAATATTAAAGCGGGTCACCGATGACTTTGACTCACAGGGATCCCACAGAGGATGACATCAGACTTTTAGGACTGGAAATATAGAAGCTTAAAGTTGGAGTAACTTGAGAACTCACATTGATTAGTTTAACCTAATACATATGTGTTTTCCTAAATGCTTGTCTGATGGTTAAGTGCTGATAAAACAGATGCAGTCCTGTGGATCTCACTATCTTTCCAAGCATACTACTACATTTGGGGATGATTTTAGATGGTATCTATGATATTTTGAGAGATTTGTAAAAGTTTGATAGATTGACTCTAAAGCATCCCCCCCACCCCCGCATGACTACAGATAAAAGAAAACCAACAAAAAATATGCCCAATAGCAAAACAAACAAAAAGATGGAAGCACAAGCTAAAATTAATTTTGTAGTTGGGTGGGGGGGGGGGGGGGGCAGAAGGCTACTGTCACAAAGAAAGCCAAAAGCTCACAACCTTGATTTCTATGAAAAGGCAGCCCTTAAGACAGTCCCAAATGGTACCACCTTACATGTGGTATTTATTAAAGCTCCTTACATGTAGGCTGGCTTTACTGGCTCATTTCTAATTTTATAAAGTATGGCAGAAGTTATGTTATCCTTATACTAGGTTATAAAAAGATTTTGGCTTCCTTATTACATCCTTTCCTTCTCTCTGTGTGTCTGTCTCTTGGTCTCTTTCTCTGATCACACACATTAGGGTAAATAAGATGCCATGTTATAAAGAGCCTATGGAGAGGACCACGTGGCATACTAAGCAACTGTGGCTGAACTGTGGCATCACTGGAGCCTTTAAATGACTCATACCTGGCTGACAGCTTTACTTCAACTTAATGAGAATTACTGAGGAAGAACCATATAGCTAAGCTAATTCTGGATTCCTAACCCACAAACAAATTGAGAAAAATGTTTACTTTTTTTAACTGCTTAGAGTTTGGGGGTAATTTGTGACATGGAAATAGGTAACTAATACACTTGCAGAAACAGGAAGTCACACTGATCAGAGAATAGGTAAGTAGCTCCTAGAGATAGGAAAATACTCAGAGAACAATGGTTAGGCAAGGGAACAAGCCCATGTACCTGATGTTCTATGGCAAGGGAAGACTCCAGGATCACATACAGAATTAGAAACGATAATGTATTCCCTATGAGGACATACTTTAATGTTAAAATAAGTTTTAAAAAATGTTAGAAGAGTAACAAACCAAATATTTTAAAAGACCACATGCTACCAAGGCTATTTACCTCTCCCTTCATCACACATTCCAATTTGACTCAGTTTAAAAAAATAAAAAACAGAAAAAAACGTTCATCCATTAAACTTTGGCCAAGAGTAGAAAATAACATCAGTTACCATAAAAAAACAAATTTTTATTCATTTATATCATACTTGTTAGTATGAGCAAGATTAAAAGAATGAACATTCCACCTATCCATACTATATCCCAAACTCACTACCACCAAAAATGAAATGACTTTTACAAAAAGCTAAATGAACACAGAGATTCAACCTCTAAATAGACAACTTTCAAGAAAGAACCAGGCATAGAAAATTTATCAGTGAATTTCTACAAAATGTTCAATGTCCAGATAGTTCCACCAATTATAAATTTGTGGAGTACTGAAAACAAGAAAACCCCTACATTTTTTAATGAAAAAAGCATATCAATAACTAAGCCTGAAAAAAAAATCAGAAAAACTCAAAGCAATGTCATCTATTAATATCTAGTCAGAAATATTAAATATGGTATTAGCAAAACAAAACACCACATAACAGTAGGCTATAAATAAGTAATTTATCCTAAAAATATACAATTACTTCAAATTTTAGAAAGTCTATTAAAATCTTACAACATTAATAGATGGGAAGGGTAAAAACCCTAGGCATATCTTCATGAATACTGAGCAAACTTTGGAAACATTTAACATGTATTTCTGAAAAAAAGTACACAAAAAAATAAGAACTAGGAATACCTTTTTTAAAACACTAGGAATGGTTTGAAGCTTGGGAAGATGGCAGCATAGGAGGATGCTGGGCTCACCGCGCGTCCTGCTGATCACTTAGATTCTACCTACACCTGCCTAAATAACCCAGAAAACCGCCAGAGGATTAGCAGAACAGAGTCTCCGGAGGCAAGCACAGACTAGAGGCCCACAGAAGAGGGTAGGAAGGGCAGGGAGGCAGTGCGCACTCCACGGACTGGCGGGAGGGAGCCGGGGCGGAGGGGCAGCCTGCCGGCCAAGCAGAGCCCCCGAGTCTGGCTTGCAAAAGTGGAGGGGCCAGATGGAGTGTGTTCCTACAGCAAGCGGGACTTAGCATCTGGGAGGTCATAAGTTAACAACTCTGCTCAGAAAGCCGGAAGGCTGGAGGACAAAGGGAGGGAGAGTTGCTGAGCCCCAGGACGACAGAGCTCAGTTTGGCAGGGAACAAAGGCGCTTGCCAGTGCCATCTCCCTCGCCCATCCCCCAGCCAAAATCCCAAAGGGAACCAGTTCCTGCCAGGGAACTTGCTCGCTCCGCGCAAACACCCAACGCTGTGCTTCTGTGAAGCCACCCCTCCAGCAGCGGGTCTGACTCCCTCCCGCTACCACAGGGCCCCTCCTGAAGTGGATCACCTAAGGAGAAGCAAGCTAAGCCTGCCCCTCCTGCCCCTGTGCACCTTGCCTACCCACCCCAGCTAATATACCAGATCCCCAGCATCACAAGCCTGGCAGTGTGCAAGTAGCCCAGATGGGCCACGCCACCCCACAGTGAATCCCGCCCCTAGGAGAGGGGAAGAGAAGGCATACACCAGTCTGACTCTGGCCCCAGCGGTGGGCTGGGGGCAGACATCAGGTCTGACTGCGGCCCCGCACACCAACTCCAGTTATACACCACAGCACAGGGGAAGTGCCCTGCAGGTCCTCACCACACCAGGGACTATCCAAAATGACCAAATGGAAGAATTCCCCTCAAAAGAATCTCCAGGAAATAACAGCTAATGAACTGATCAAAAAGGATTTAAATATTATAGCAGAAAGTGAATTTAGAATAATAGTCATAAAATTAATCTCTGGGCTTGAAAACAGTATAGAGGACAGCAGAGAATCTCTTGCTACAGAGATCAAGGGACTAAGGAAGAGTCACGAGGAGCTGAAAAACTCTTTAAACAAAATGCAAAACAAAATGGAAACCACCAAGGCTCGGATTGAAGAGGCAGAGGAGAGAATAGGTGAACTAGAAGATAAAGTTATGGAAAAAGAGGAAGCTGAGAAAAAGAGAGATAAAAAATCCAGGAGTATGAGGGGAAAATTAGAGAACTAAGTGATGCACTAAAGAGAAATAATATACGCATAATTGGTATTCCAGAGGAGGAAGAGAGAGGGAAAGGTGCTGAAGGTGTACTTGAAGAAATAATAGCTGAGAACTTCCCTGAACTGGGGAAGGAAAAAGGCATTGAAATCCAAGAGGCACAGATAACTCCTTTCAGACGTAACTTGAATCGATCTTCTGCATGACATATCATAGTGAAACTGGCAAAATACAAGGATAAAGAGAAAATTCTGAAAGCAGCAAGGGGTAAACGTGCCCTCACATATAAAGGGAGACCTATAAGACTCATGACTGATCTCTTTTGAAACTTGGCAGGCCAGAAAGGATTGGCACGATATTTTCAGTGTGCTAGACAGGAAAAATATGCAGCCGAGAATCCTTTATCCAGCAAGTCTGTCATTTAGAATAGAAGGAGAGATAAAGGTCTTCCCAAACAAAAACTGAAGGAATTGGTCACCACTAAACCAGCCCTACAAGAGATCCTAAGGGGAATCCTGTGAGACAAAGTACCAGAGACATCGGTACAAGCATAAAACATACAGACATCACAATGACTCTAAACCCGTATCTTCCTATAATAACACTGAATGTAAATGGACTAAATGCACCAACCAAACACATAGGGTATCAGAATGGATAAAAAAACAAGACTCATCTATTTGCTGTCTACAAGAGACTCATTTTAGACCTGAGGACACCTTTAGATTGAGAGTGAGGGAATGGAGAACTATTTATCATGTTACTGGAAGTCAAAAGAAAGCTGGAGTAGCCATACTCATATCAGACAAACTAGACTTTAAATTAAAGGCTGTAACAAGAGATGAAGAAGGGCATTATATAATAATTACAGGGTCTATCCAACAGGAAGAGCTAACAGTTATAAATGTCTATGCGCCGAATACGGGAGCCCCCAAATATGTAAAACAATTACTCATAAACATAAGCAACCTTATTGATAAGAATGTGGTAATTGCAGAGGACTTCAACACTCCACTTACAGAAATGGAAAGATCATCTAGACACACGGTCAATAAAGAAACAAGGGCCCTGAATGAGACATTGGATCAGATGGACTTGACAGATCTATTTAGAACTCTGCATCCCAAAGCAACAGAATATACTTTCTTCTCGAGTGCACATGGAACATTCTCCAACATAGATCATATACTGGGTCACAAAACAGCCCTTCATAAGTATACAAGAATTGAAATTATACCATGCATACTTTCAGACCACAATGCTATGAAGTTTGAAATCAACCACAGGAAAAAGTCTGGAAAACCTCCAAAAGCATGGAGGTTAAAGAACACCCTACTAAAGAATGAGTGGGTCAACTAGGCAATTAGAGAAGATATCAAAAAATACATGGAAACAAACAAAAATGAAAATACAACAATCCGAATGCTTTGGGATGCAGCTAAGGCAGTCCTGAGAAGAAAATACATTGCAATCCAGGCCTATCTTAAGAAACAAGAAAAATCCCAAATACAAAATCTAACAGCATACCTAAAGGAAATAGAAGCAGAACAGCAAAGGCAGCCTAAACCCAGCAGAAGAGAATAAAGATCAGAGCAGAAATAAACAATATAGAATCTAAAAAAAACTGTAGAGCAGATCAATGAAACCAAGAGTTGGTTTTTGAAAAAATAAAATTGACAAACCTCTAGCCAGGCTTCTCAAAAAGAAAAGGGAGATGACCCAAATAGATAAAATCATGAATGAAAATGGAATGATTACAACCAATCCCTCAGAGATACAAGCAATTATCAGGGAATACTATGAAAAATTATATGCCAACAAATTGGACAACGTGGAAGAAATGGACAAATTCCTGAACACCCACACTCTTCCAAAACTCAATCAGGAGGAAATAGAAAGCTTGAACAGACCCATAACCAGCGAAGAAATTGAATCGGTTATCAAAAATCTCCCAACAAATAAGAGTCCAGGACCAGATGGCTTCCCAGGGGAGTTCTACCAGACATTTAAAGCAGAGATAATACCTATCCTTCTCAAGCTATTCCAAGAAATAGAAAGGGAAGGAAAACTTCCAGACTCATTCTATGAAGCCAGTATTACTTTGATTCCTAAACCAGACAGAGACCCAGTAAAAAAAGAGACCTACAGGCCAATATCCCTGATGAATATGGATGCAAAAATTCTCGGTAAGATACTAGCAAATCGAATTCAACAGCATATAAAAATAATTATTCACCATGATCAAGTGGGATTCATTCCTGGGATGCAGGGCTGGTTCAACATTCGCAAATCAATCAATGTGAAACATCACATTAATAAGAGAAAAGAACCATATGATCCTGTCAATCGATGCAGAAAAGGCCTTTGACAAAATTCAGCACCCTTTCTTAATAAAAACCCTTCAGAAAGTCGGGATAGAAGGTATATACTTAAACATAATAAAAGCCATTTATGAAAAGCCCACAGCTAACATCATCCTCAATGGGGAAAAACTGAGAGCTTTTTCCCTGAGATCAGGAACACGACAGGGATGCCCACTCTCACCACTGTTGTTTAACATAGTGCTGGAAGTTCTAGCATCAGCAATCAGACAACAAAAGGAAATCAAAGGCATCCAAATTGGCAAAGATGAAGTCAAGCTTTCACTTTTTGCAGATGACATGATACTATACATGGAAAATCCGATAGACTCCACTAAAAGTCTGCTAGAACTGATACATGAATTCAGCAAAGTCGCAGGATACAAAATCAATGTACAGAAATCAGTTGCATTCTTATACACTAACAATGAAGCAACAGAAAGACAAAGAAACTGATCCCATTCACAATTGCACCAAGAAGCATAAAATACCTAGCGATAAATCTAATCAAAGATGTAAAAGATCTGTATTCTGAAAACTATAGAAAGCTTATGAAGGAAATTGAAGAAGATATAAAGAAATGGAAAGACATTCCCTGCTCATGGATTGGAAGAATACTGTTAAAACGTCAATACTACCCAAAGCTATCTACACATTCAATGCAATCCCAGTCAAAATTGCACCAGCATTCTTCTCGAAGCTACAACAAGCAATCCTAAAATTCATATGGAACCACAAAAGGCCCCAAATAGCCAAAGCAATTTTGAAGAAGACCAAAGCAGGAGGCATCACAATCCCAGACTTTAGCCTCTACTACAAAGCTGTAATCATCAAGACAGCATGGTATTGGCACAAAAACAGACACATAGACCAATGGAATAGAATAGAAACCCCAGAACTAGACCCACAAATGTATGGCCAACTCATCTTTGACAAAGCAGGAAAGAACATCCAATGGAAAAAAGACAGTCTCTTTAACAAATGGTGCTGGGAGAACTGGACAGCAACATGCAGAAGGTTGAAACTAGACCACTTTCTCACACCATTCACAAAAATAAACTCAAAATGGATAAAGGACCTGAAGGTGAGACTGGAAACCATCAAAACCCTAGAGGAGAAAGCAGGAAAAGACCTCTCTGACCTCAGCCGTAGCAATCTCTTACTTGACACATCCCTAAAGGCAAGGGAATTAAAAGCAAAAATGAACTACTGGGACCTTATGAAGATAAAAGGCTTCTGCACAGCAAAGGAAACAACCAACAAAACTAAAAGGCAACCAACGGAATGGGAAAAGATATTTGCAAATGACATATCAGACAAAAGGCTAGTATCCAAAATCTATAAGGAGCTCACCAAACTCCACACCCAAAAAACAAATAACCCAGTGAAGAAATGGGCAGAAAACATGAATAGACACTTCTCTAAAGAAGACATCTGGATGGCCAACAGGCACATGAAAAGATGCTCAACGTCGCTCCTCATCAGGGAAATACAAATCAAAACCACACTCAGATATCCCCTCACGCCAGTCAGAGTGGCCAAAATGAACAAATCAGGAGACTATAGATGCTGGAGAGGATGTGGAGACACAGGAACCCTCTTGCATTGTTGGTGGGAATGCAAATTGGTGCAGCCGCTCTGGAAAACAGTGTGGAGGTTCCTCACAAAATTAAAAATAGACCTACCCTATGACCCAGCAATAGCACTGCTAGGAATTTACCCAAGGGATACAGGAGTACTGATGCATAGGGGCACTTGTACCCCAATGTTTATAGCAGCACTCTCAACAATAGCCAAATTGTGGAAAGAGCCTAAATGTCCATCAACTGATGAATGGATAAAGAAATTGTGGTTTATATACACAATGGAGTACTACATGGCAATGAGAAAGAACGAAATATGGCCCTTTGTAGCAACGTGGAAGGAAATGGAGAGTGTGATGCTAAGTGAAATAAGCCATACAGAGAAAGACAGATACCATATGTTTTAACTGTTATGTGGATCCTGAGAAACTTAACAGAAACCCATGGGGGAGGGGAAGGAAAAAAAAAAAAAAAAAGAGGTTAGAGTGGGAGAGAGCCAAAGCATAAGAGACTCTTAAAAACTGAGAACAAACTGAGGGTGAATGGGGGGTGGGAGGGAGGGGGGGATGGGTGATGGGTACTGAGGAGGGCACCTTTTGGGATGAGCACTGGGTGTTGTATGGAAACCAATTTGACAATAAATTTCATATATTGAAAAAAAAAAACTAGGAATGGGGTGTCTGGGTGTCTCAGTCTGTTGAGCGTCCAGCTTGTGCTCAGGTCATGATCTCAGGGTTGGTAGATTCGAGCCCCCGGGTTAGGCTCTGTGCTGACAGCTCAGAGACTGGAGCCTGATTCAGATTCTGTGTCTCCCCTCTCTCTGTGCCCCTCCCCTGCTCATGCTCTGTCTCTCTCAAAAGTGAATATTAAAATTTTTTTTTTTTTTAGAAACTAGGAATACTTTAAAATAGTTAACACAAACACCCTAGACTTTTAGATATAAGGCACTGCCTTACTAAATGCAAGAACACCAAAGCCTGATCAGGCTTTCCTGATCAGGAAAAGATTCCATTATCTCCATGACTCAACATTATAGAAGAGATAATAGTCAATACATTTAGATGTTATTTAGAATCAGAGGAAATGGTAAAAGTTAAACTGTACCTACTTAGAAATGACAGGGTGATAACTTGAAAATCCCTAGAGAATCTTGAAGACTAATGAAATCAATGGCAAGAATTAGAAACTTATAGAATATAAAAATAACCTAGGAAAAAGTCACAATAGTAGCAAATAAATTAAGAGCTATTTAATTAAGAACTCTATAAAATCTATGAGGATAAAAAATTTAAACTTCTCAATGAGAAAATGATGAACTTGGAAAAATGTTGCCTAGGTCTTAAATCTGACGACACAACGCTATAAAGATGTCAGTTTTCCCCAAATCAATTTACAAAGTTAATTCATTCACAATGAAAAATATCCATGGTCTTTTTATGTTTCAGACAGATTGATACTAAAGTTTAGACAGAAAAACATTCAGATATAGACACTAAAAGAAAAACACTATGAGGAAAGCAAACCCTATTAGACATTAAAACATACTATAAAAAACCCTGTAAATAAAAGTTACAATCATGTTGTAATAAAAAAATAAGAGGAAAGCAAAAATAGATCCAAGTAGAGATGGAAATTTAGTATACAATAAGGTGGCGTCTCAAACAAGTAGGTCAAATACAAACTTTTAAATAAATCGTACTTGGGTAACTGGGTAGCTATTTAAAAAGATAAAACTTAGGTCTGCGTTCTTAACATAAGAATGGACTCCAAATATACAAGAGATATAAATTTAAGTAAAATCATGTAAATTTTTTTAAGTTAGTGTAAGCACAGAATGGTTTTTCTAATTATGATACAAATACAAAGCAAAAGAAAAATATTGATAAATTTGATTCCGTAAAAATATTTTCCGAGGGCACCTGGGTGGCTCAGCCTGTTAAGTGTCCCACTTCAGCTCTGCTCATAATTTTATGGTTCCTGAGCTCGAGCCTACATCTGGCTCTCTGCTGTCTGCAGGAAGACTGCTTCCAATCCTTTGTCTCCCTCTCACTCTGGCCCTCCTGCACTTGTGACCTCTCTCAAAAATAAACATTAAAAAAAATCTTTTGCCAAAAACACCGTAACTCAAGACACAACAAATAAAGCAGAAAATACATCTACCCTTGGTCACCTTAAGGGCTCTACTACACATTATAATATAGCCTCTGCCTGTTGTAGTTAACAGATGAAATACAAGATCTGCTTAAGTTTGAATTTCCAACAATGAGTATTTTAGTTGTGATGATTTTATCTGTGCCAATGAGCATCCACTACTATATACAGTACAAAAGGATATAGATAATATCTTTGGGGGCAGCCCCCAACTTACTAAAATCCAATTGCACAATTTTCAGGCATATTCTACATAAGTTGGGACATACAGAAAGATTGAGCTCTATTTGTCCTCCGTAATATGCCACAAATTAACTTCAGTGATATACTACATCCCTACGTTGTTTCACTTTGCCCATTTCCTCCAATGTGCTGAGATCACCTCGAAAATGAACTGCCTATATCCCAGTTCTTTTAAGACAGACACAATTTGATCATTAATTTGCAACTACATAATTTCTTTCAGTAGCTGAAAATAACTTATGTTCCACCATGTCGTAAAAACTGTGAACTTCTAGAATGAAACTATTATACCATTCCTACCAATGTATCCAATGGAATATAAATACAACAGTAACTTATTATAACTTAAAACACTAAAAGTTAACATTTTCAAGATAGAGTTTTATCATATACATAGTTTTACATAAGCACCATCAAAATCAGTATACAAAACAATTCTATCCTGGTCACCCAAAAAATCTCTCAGGGTTGAATTTCTAGACCAAATTTCATTTATACCTAATCCCTGGCCACTACTATTTGTCTTATCCAGAATGTCATATGAATGAATACAAAATGTAATTTTTTGAGACTTTACACTTATACACATGTGCTTCAATCATGTTTTTGTGGATAGTATCTTAGTCTATTGAATAGATGTATCACAATTTGAGACATTGATTACTGACACATTGATAACTGATACAGGCATTAATCAGTTGAATATTAAACCATTGCTCATTTTTTGTAATTATGAATAAAGTTACCATAAACAATCTGTAATTTTTGTTCATGTAAAAATAACTTCATTTCCTTATGGAAAAGATCTACAAGTGGGATTACTGCACATACAAGTAGATATTTAACTTTGTAAGAAACTTCCAAAATATTTTCCAGAGTGGCTGGATGATCTTGCATTATATAACCAATAACGTATGAACATTTCACTTATTTTAACCATTCTAGAAGATGTGTGGTGGCATCTGGTCAGTTTTAATTTGCATTTTCCTAATAGATAATGATGTTAAGCATCCATTCGTATGCTTAAGTTGATAGTCATATTTTCTTTGACAAAAGATCTGAAATATTTTGCACATCTTAATTGTACTTTTTTCTCATTTTTTAATTACTTTTATGGTTTAATAAAAGTTTTCTGTTGAATATGTGATTTACAAATACATTATCCCAATCTGTACTCCAGTCTTCATTCTAATAGTATCCTGGAGTAAAAGATTTACAGTTTTCATAAAGTCCAATTTTTTAATGTTTTATGCAACACACTCTTGGTTTCTTATCTAAGAACTATTTGCATAACCCAAGTTCATGAAGATCATGTCCTAGGTTTTCATCTAAAAATGTTAGAATTCCGAATTTTATATTTTGTATATCATACATTTTGAATGATTCTTTGTTAAGTATGAAGTATTGATGAAAGTTCAGTTTGGGATCCCCAATCAATATATCACAGTTAAGACTGCTTTCTCCTTTGAATTGACTTTGAGCCTTTGTTAGAAATCAATTATCACTATTTGAGTGGGTCTATTTATGTAATCTTAGGTTCCATTAATTTGTGTGGATATTCTTTCATGAATACATTGATTAATGTAGCTTCATGGTGAGACTTAAAAGCATGTTGTAGGAGTCTTCCAACTTTGTTCATATTTTTCAGTATTGTATTTCCTATTCTGATTCCTCTGCTTTCCATATATATTTGGAGTTTGATTGTCTAGATGTACAAATCTTCCAGGGGGATACTGACTGAAGTTTCATTACATCCACAGATTTTTGGGGGGGAAAATGCACCTGGACTACATTGAGTATTCAAATCCACTAGCATACTATATTTCTCCATTTATTGAGGTCTTTACACCTTTCATCATAATTTTTTAATGTTCACAACACAGATTTGGCATATTTGTTATGTTTACAAAAACATATTTCCTTTTGAGAGTGGAAGGCTATAATAAATGGTACTGGCATATTTGTAGTTATCACTGTCAATTTTAATAGTTTTCAATTATTTGTTGGCAAATACAATGGACTTCCACTAAATGACTGTGTCTTGTGATTATCCTTAACTCAATTAGTTCTGGAAGAGATTTGGGATCATTGGTGATATTTTTTGCTAGTAAGCCACCCAGACCTGGAATATATTATGAAAGTATTAATGCACCCATTTAATGATTTTTTTTTTTCTTTTTCTTTTTTGCAAGAGTGTGCACAATGTGCAAGTAGGGGAGAAGAGTAGAGGGAAAGAGAATCTTAAGCAGGCTATACACTGATATGGGGCTGGATCCCATGACCCTGGCAACATGACCCGAGTTGAAATCAAGAGTCTGACACTCAACCGACTGAGCCACCGAGGCACCTGTAACTTTTTTTTTTTTTTTTTTTTTTTTTTACCGTTTACTTATTACTGAGAGAGAGAGAGAGAGAGAGAGCGCACGCACGCACGCGACTGTGAGCAAGGGACGGGCAGAGAGAGAGGGAGACACAGAATCTGAAGCAGGTTCCAGTCTGAGCTGTCAGCACAGAGCCCGACGCAGGGCTCGAACTCACAAACCCGGAGATCATAACCTGAGTCGAAGTCGGACGCTTAACCAACTGAGCCACCCAGGTGCCCCTAACCTATTTTAATATAGAGCTCTTAGGTTACCATATTTCTTAATTTCATAATTTTGCATAGAAGAACCTAAAACTTAAGATTCCTTTTCTTGGGGAGGAGAGCAACTTAGCTCCCTAATGTAATCAAAGTCTTTAAAATTAAAAGTCCTAAATTTTTGACTGTTTACCCCCTTTGAAATGTAGACTTACAGAAAATATTGAAAAGCTTTTCAGTAACATTTTAACCTCTGAGGGTTTTCTTTTAATCTGATTTTTTTTTTTTTTTATCAGAACCCCTGACCATTCAAAAACAGATTATTTTCCATGGTTTTCCACATTTCAGACAGGTTTTTTTCCTTTTGTATCCTATCCAATAGTTCTAGAAACTCTAATGACAAGAATGTTAGAACATTCATTGTGCTTCATTCAGTACCCTCAGTTTCCTTTTTATTCCATATTTTTGCATCTCCATTATTCATACTGAGTAATTTCTATTATCCTATTCTCAAATTTACTAATCCTTATAGTAATCTCCATTCTGCTATTGAGCTTATCAACTCAAAGTTTTTAGTTATTATTCAATTCTAAAATTTCTACTTGTTAGTATGTTAAATATTGATTTTTTCCTCCTGGGAATTTCTATCTCTGCATTATTCTTGGAGTGTTTTGCTTTACCTCTATTGCATGTTGATAATACCATTTTTAGAGTCTTTGATAACTGACATCTTATTTATCTTGGGTTTAGCATCTTTTGATTACCCTTCCCTACAGAATTTGTCAGATTTGGTTTATTGAGTCCTATTGGGTTATATTTGACATTTTGAATATCAGTATAGGGATCTTTTTTTTATTTTTTTTAACATTTATTTTTGAGACAGAGAGACAGAGCATGAACGGGGGAGGGTCAGAGAGAGAGAAGGAGACACAGAATCTGAAACAGGCTCCAGGCTCTAAGCAGTCAGCAGAGCCCGACGCAGGGCTCGAACTCACAGACCGTGAGATCATGACCTGAGCTGAAGTCGGACACTTAACCAACTGAGCCACCCAGGCGCCCCTACGGATCTTATTTAAATTCCATGGAAATGTTTCAATTTTGCTTTACTTATTTTAGCAGGAAATCGTTCTTTTAGGGTTTATCCAAGTTCCAACCCAGCTTCTGCGCACTTTGGTTCTACAGTCCATTCTATTTAATGACTTCTCAGTGCTGTCTAGGTTTGGCCAAATTCCAAATGGTAAAAGACTCCTATGGTGTCATCAATATGAAGAAGGAAGAGGCATAAAGACAAAAGATTTTTGGTACAAAAGTACCAAGTGAAGTAGAAAACCAAAAACTCTCACTGGGTGTTGCTCAAGAGGAAGTTCTGTACCTCAATCTTACAGCAGCAGTCAAATCTCAGCTTTTTCGCTTTCAATCAATGCAATAAATCAGTAATTAGTTGGAACCAAAGTTGTTATGTGACAAAAGTGATAGAAAAATAAACAAGTAAAATTGCTTCAATCCTAGAATGGGAATGCAGAGACTGTTTTCTAGTTCTGGCCTTTTGTAATTTGAAATAATGACCAACCCAGTTAAAAAACAAACAAAAACTGATAGTATTCATATTTTGGTATCTAATTGCCATTTTCTCTTCAGTGCAATCAACACTATGTGGGTATATGTTTGATTACTCTTTTAAGACAGCATATAAACAAGATAAGCCTGGCAGTCTTTCTAATACTAGAAAAAGAAACTAATCACTACTTCAATGTTTTCAAGGGGACTTAGGCCACAACTTGATTCCTAATGACCGATGGCAGGGCAATATAAACATCAGTAAAAGTAACAGCCACAAAGATAAACATATCATGTATATTAAAACAGATTCAAGCATATTAAGAGATAAAAACACATTGGTCAACTTTGGAGAAATATAGGATATTAATTCATTCTGAAAACTAACCATTATAAGAGAAAAAGTATATGACTTGCCTTTCTTTGTAAGGTAATAAAATTATATAGGAAAGGTTTTATATAGGAACACCGACTACTAAATAGACAATAACAGAATGAGAGTATCACCAATTTCACAATGTCACTTGATCTTGCAATAAAATTAAGGCTATCAAAATCAAGAAAATGGAAACAAAAGATATGTTGCTCACAATGAGAGTATACAATTCTACCTGCGAAGTATTTAAAGCAGATTCAACATTTTAGTGTCACTAGCAATTTAGAGAAAATAGGGGTATAGAAATATGTGAACAGGAGTACAATCCACAAAATTCAGAGTGAGAAACTCTTACAAGGATAAGGACTGAGTTTCTTCAACAAATTGCAAGGACAATGAAGAAAGATGAAGACTGTAATCTATTACCTTATTCTAGATTATAATCCAACCAGTTAAAATATTATGAAACATGAATATATTAGAACATATGATACTTGACATTAGCTTCAAAGTCATCAGATATGGTAGAAGATAAGGTGAAGATATAGATAAAATAGTGAACATGAGTTAAAGGTTGTTGAGATTGGTGGTGGGTAAATGAGAACTGATAATACAATCTAACTTCTACCTTAACAGTTAAAAAAAAAAAAAAAAGGTTCAAAATGTGATACAATTTTCTGGTGTAATTGATTAGAACTAAATCCAAATCCTAATATGGATTCAGACATGTCTGTAGCTGAAAATTACTTTAAAGTTTTTCTAACATGTTAACATAATTATGTTTTACTACAAAAAACATAAGATTTCTGATTCTCAATTTTAGGTATAAACCTTTAACCTCTAACCAGAAAATCCAGAATTTTCTAGGAAAAAAAAACTGTAATAATGCATTTGTATGCTAAGACTCTTTAGGAAATAGGAAGACGGTAAATTTTCTAGATATTCAGTGGACTTATTTACATTTTGTGAATTCAAACTTTTTCTTTTAAATACAGCATTACAGTATTGTGAATTCATAGTTCCAATTACAATCATTTCAAATATGTGCTCTTACAGAGTTATGAGTAAATGTGTAAGAATAAATATACCTGTATTTCTGACAGGTCCATTATTTTTTCTTTCCAGGTTTATTTATCTCATTTTAATTTTTTTTCAACGTTTTTTATTTATTTTTGGGACAGAGAGAGACAGAGCATGAACGGGGGAGGGGCAGAGAGAGAGGGAGACACAGAATCAGAAACAGGCTCCAGGCTCCGAGCCATCAGCCCAGAACCTGACATGGGGCTCGAACTCACGGACCGCGAGATCGTGACCTGGCTGAAGTCGGATGCTTAACCGACTGCGCCACCCAGGTGCCCCTATTTATCTCATTTTAAAAAGTAGTGGTCCACAAAAATATCCATTATTAAACCCTCCCTAGGTCAATCACAGAAAAACGCTCGTCACTTGCACCACACTTGAAATACCCAGGTTGTATTGCCAAAACCTACCTACTCTTGAACAGAGCTCTGAAGGCACAAAGCAAGCACATTTCACACAACAGTTTAAAAGTTTTCCATCTGGGGGCGCCTCGGTGGCGCAGTCGGTTAAGCGTCCGACTTCAGCCAGGTCACGATCTCGCGGTCCGTGAGTTCGAGCCCCGCGTCGGGCTCTGGGCTGATGGCTCGGAGCCTGGAGCCTGTTTCCGATTCTGTGTCTCCCTCTCTCTCTGCCCCTCCCCCGTTCATGCTCTCTCTCTGTCCCAAAAATAAATAAAAAATGTTGAAAAAAAAATTTTTTTTAAAAGTTTTCCATCTGTCTATAATTATATAGAAAGAAATTTTATCACTGTTTAATTATTTTATTTGAATGACCAAAGTGTCCAACATTTAAGGAAAATGGAAAGCTCAAATTCCTCTCCTGATTATATGCAACACATTTCTGCAGAAGCCCAGATGTTGAATGGCCTGTGTCCTAGATCATGCGCTTTATTACTTACATCTATATAAATTTTGCATCTGTCTGTAACTGTGTAAATATAATGGCTCATTTACCAAGTAAGCACTTGAACTGTCTATATTTGAACAAATAAGGTGCTATTAGTTAACCCATTCAACTTTAAAATCCTGAAATTCTTGTTCTCTCAGTATTTTGCAGTTGGCCAAGTTTAGATGTAACTACCGAATATACTATTTGTTTGGTCTATTACCTAATTCAAGTCAGGTTTCAAGCAATTGTCTTAAATTAAGCCAAACTGATCTGAATTGATTACCGCTGAATTTCTTTGTGTCACCTCAGACATCATTTTTGTTTTTATGCCTAACTTTTGTTTCTTTATCCTTAGGTTGAAGTGGCATCCTAATTTCATAGTGTTTCTGATACCTTTTTCAAATTAGGTATTCCAGAGCAATCTCAAAGTACTCTACATGCAATATTAAATTTTCTATGACACAGTAGTAACTTTTTAACTGATATAAGAAACCCAAGGCTATATTAAATGTATTTTTAGAATTACTTCAAACTCTGGAAGCTAGATATATCTCCAAGTCAATCAAGTATTTTGTCACGATGTTACATTACATGATCTTTTAGATCTACAGTAGATACACAAATAGATGCTATATGACTACCATTTCTTTTAAGACTAACAATCATGTTTTCATCTGACTAGAATCACCTTTATCCTCTCAATCATTGCCCACCTGCTCTTCAGTAATTTTAGCTAAGCTAATCTTGCAATCTCTTGTCCAAGGCCACTTTCATTTCCCTTTTATTTAATTTGTAAAATTTCCTCTTTTAAAATGAACCTAGTGAGTATTCCTATGGTAAATGTTATATTACCCTATATATGTGCATACATTTAAAAGTAAATTCAACATTTTAAATTGAATGTTAATTTCTCAAAGGCTAACCTTTGTCAGTAAACTCTTCTGTTTAACAAGTTGAAAACTTTAGGATAAAGTGTCACAAGATTTGTAACAATTTATAATATATTCAAGTAACTAATTTCTAGCAGTGATTTTTAATTACTGAAAGTCAACCTTTACATTCAAAAAAACATTAGATTCTAAATGTTCTTCTAAATTGGTTCCAGGTTTTTTTTTTCTTAATTCATAGTATCAATGGTACATATAGTTTTAATATAGAGGATTTAGAGTGAACATTAGAGCGTTCAAAAACTTCTTAAATTTTTCAAGTGCACTAAAAAAAAAAAAATCAATGCATTTTTCTTTCCTCTGAAATTTTACTAATTAATAATCACCAGACATTCCCTTAAGGCATGATGGCTTTGGTTCTCCCATCATTATCCGTAGGCCCATAAATTGCTATTTTACTTTTAAAAAAGTGTATATGTTTAGGCAACTTGGTAATGTGTGACAACTTTTGGAGATTTACTGATGTACATATTATGCAGTTTCTTTCAACAAACACTTCCTGAACAGATCCCATGCATCAGCCACAACAACTTATGCTGAGAACAAAGGGTGACTAAATTACAAATTATGATTTCAAGAACCTCAAAATCTAATGCAGTAAATACATACAACAAATAATTCTACGATATTTGCCAGTTGCAATGATCGTCTTATGCACAGTGGGTTTTACACTGTTGTCCCTTAACAAAAATCTTATTTTAGGAAAATACTCAATTTTGAGAAAATTACATTATGGAAGTGTTCCATGATAAGGTTTCAATAAGGAAAAGTGATAAGAAAATTCTCAAAATATTCCTGATATCTATATATCTTCAAATATTTTAAACAAAGGTGAATGTATTTTTGAAAATGTATTCTTATTTGTGTTTAAACAAAATTGGAACTCATGACAATAGGAATTCCATTCATACACATCCACAATGTATATGATGAAAGAGGAAGTCATACAGACAGGTTAGAGTTCCTGCAGCATGACTAAAAAGAGTTAAGTCTAAGGTCTAAGATAGTAGCCATAGCATCAGTAAAACTCATAATCAATAAACATAACAATAGCCCCTTAGGGAATGGCTTTATTTGGGTATCAGGCATATAATACAAAGGACATAAATATTGCTCCATGATTTACGGTTTAATTTTTTTAAATGGTGTCATTCGAGGTAAAAAGCAATAAAGTAGTCTTGAATTACTAGGAAAAGTTTGACATACATTGCAGTTGAGATGTCTGTTGGATATCCAGATGATGATCTCCTAGAGACAGAGAAGTGTAAAGCACTGAAGCTTAGAGGAGATACATGGTCTGGAAGCATCGTTAGGGAAACAGTATGTGTGTAGTATTTGATCAAGTGATATGTTCCTAGGAAAAATGTTTAAAGACTAAAAGTAGCAACTCAAAAAAGAAAGTTGAAAGATTGTTTTGTAAGGAAAGAAGCCAAAAAACATCAAAGAAAAGTGGTAAGAAATATAAAGAAATGCTGGAAGATGACAGAATGATAGATGTGTCAAAGACCCCCAAAATGTAAAAATTTCCAAACAAAAAAGTGCATTTATGATTCTAATGAATTAAGGAAGTTACTTGTTGCTATGAAGATAATGAATAAATAATTATAAAAATGTTAAGACCCACATCCCTACTAGAAAGTCTGTATAGTTCAAAAAGGAACAGCTTCAGGGAGACCAGCATGTGCTTACTTACGATTTTCCTAGCTAACAATGCTGCACAGCCCTGGGGGAAAACTGAAACAACCCCAAATATACATCCAGATTTGATGTGCAAGAACAAACTAGAGAATTCTCAATGGTAGGTCTTTCACAGCTGTGTCTCAATAATTTTCATAGTTAAATTATGAGGCTTCCAGTTTTTCCTATCAGCACCCTCAAGCAAAAATCACGCCATTGGACAACTGCTTCTTGATGAGGCATGGCTTCTTCCAAACAAAGTATGATGCTTTAAAAGGACAGAGGCAGAAGAGAGTAATTGGGGTAGTAATTGGTCCAAACTGCAATTGGTTCACAGAAAACATGGCCTCTGGCACAGCATCTTCACCAAATAGAGAATAAATTATATGAATATGAAATTTATCTAAATGACTTCCTAGGGCTCTGGCTGACTGCCAACTTGCTCTGTTGGATAATTGAACTGGCTCTCAAAATTTACAACAACCATACTTCATCCTTAGCATTTTAGGGGATGATGCTAATGGAAACCAATTGGACAGTGTTTTGGAAAAATCTACACTTTTCCAGCAAAAGCCAGATTTGAATTGATTGTTCTTCATTCAAGTGAGAATAAAAGAGGAAAAAGTTATCCTTCATATAAAATGTGTATAAAACTTTTTGAAAAATATATGATAGAATATCTAGATATTTCCTGCCTTGAATTCTCAGTCCTAATTTAAAAAGCATGGTATCTGGGGAAAAAAAATCTTGAAAGATTAAATAATTTGTTACCAGACCAAAATAAAGGTAGAGCTTGTTAAGAGAGTGAAATTATTCATTGGTCTTAAAAGTGAAACAGAAAAGGGGCACCTAAGTGACTCAGTAGGTTAAGCATTGAACCCTTGGTTTTGACTTAGGTCATGATCTCACCTGTTTTGTGAGATCAAGCCCTGCATCAGGCTCTGCGCCTGGAGCCTGCTTCAGATTCTGTGTCTCCCTCTCTTTCTGCCCCTCCCCCACCTTGTGTTCCCTCTCAAAAATAAACATTAATTTTAATTTGAAAAACAAAACAAGCCACATGTAGATCTCAAATGGGGATAACTGGTGTTTAAAGACTCCAGGATAAATTCATAAAGACTCCATTTTAAAAATTAAAATACTAAAGTTAGGGACAATACTATACAGATATAAATGCAACCATATCAGATAAAATTTAAGGAAACTAACCTTGAGGTTTTAAATGTCAATGATAAAAGAAAAATTCAATAGAAGTCAATAAATAGAAAATAAAAGTTTTGGACTAAAAATCGTTACATTTAAAATATAAATGTTTGGGGCACCTGGTGGCTCAGTCATTTAAATATCCAATTCTTAATTTCAGCTCCGGTCACGTTCTCACAGTTTGTGGGTTCGAGCCTCACATCAGGCTTTGAACTGACCTCACAGAGCCTGCTTCAGATTTTCTCTCTCTGCCCTTCCCCCACTTGCTCTCAAAAATAAATACTGAAAAACAGTGTGTGTGTGTGTGTGTGTATAATATTTGAAGAATGAAAGTATAAGTGAATAAATTTCTTCAAAGAAATTTGACATTCATGTGTACATACATCAAAAAAAAGACATTTGTAGAAATGTACATCCTTTTATAAACACAGATTTGCATAGTGTATATGCACACAGGTATCAGTTATAGGAGAGTTCAAATTACCTTTGGGACTATAACATACAGGCATATCAGAATAAAGTTGGTCTACTCAGCTCTAATTTCAGACTCTTCTGATGTAATTTGGACAAATTTACTTAGCCTTTCTGTGTAAGTAACAATGCCATCATAGCAGACTATAAAAACTAAGAATTTATGTAAAGTT
The DNA here is from genome assembly GCF_028749965.1 of Puma concolor. NCBI lineage: Eukaryota > Metazoa > Chordata > Mammalia > Carnivora > Felidae > Puma > Puma concolor. Next base: position 180,870,983 of record NC_141667.1, read on the forward strand.
CTAAGTGTAGCAATATGTTTGGCAAATAGTAAACAAAAATAAGTGCTTAAGTGAAGATATGTAAAATGAGTAGATGAAGAAAATAAAAAACTGAGACTAAGAATAGGAAATTCCTTTTCGGTGGTTCAGTCATTCATCATGAATATTCCTTCTTATCTTCGGTAAATAATAAAGTAAAATGCAAGTTATGAATAATTCCTTATAGAGGAAACAAATATTAATAATTCACCAATACGCATTTGTATTCCAAGGAGAAAGAAAGAACTTTAAGTAGTAAAGTGGTTTGTTCTCAGGCCACATTATAAAGAAAGAAACCAAAAGTTATTTTAACTTTCATAGTTCATGAAGAATATTTTTTAAATGATAGGCAGCAAACTCCTTTACCCTCCTAGGAAAGGCACACAGTACAGCTAAGGGAACATTAAAAAAAATCCCCGCATAAAATTGTCCTGGGTCTCCAGCCAAGGAGAGAGTTGTCCCACCCTGGGTGAGGGGAGACTCACTGAGAGAGCCCCACCTGGAAGCTTGCCTGAGACTGCAGGTAAGTTAAGCATCACCTAGCAAGACATAGCAGTCAACCACTTAGGGAGAGTTAGGAGAATTAAGGGAGACCTTTGAGGGATTTAGAGGGAAGGTGTAAATTTGAAGGTAGAGATGAACTCCAGTAACAAGATCCAAACCCAGCTCAACTCCAACAGGATTGAACCATACACCTACACTATCATTTTCAGAGATAAAGAGACATGTAACATTACAAGGCATGAATTATATACATTTTAGCCTCTAAATGTTCTCGATATTATGTTAAGCAGTAAATTAAAATTTTCAAACACAAAAAAGTGAGGATTAAACAACCGTCTGCCAAGAAACAAACAAAAGAACTTTATCCAGAGACTATCCCATGTGGGGTTAGATGGGAAAAACTGTAAAATGACTATGCTTAAAGGTGATCATCATGTATGAATAGATAACTTCAACAAAAAAGTTATATAATATAATGGGATGACAAGGCTAGAAAAAAAGACGGTCACAGGGGTGCCCAGGTGGCTCAGTCAGTTAAGCATGTGAATCTTGATTTCAGATCAGGTCATGATCTCATGGTTCATGAGTTTGAGCCTTGCATCAGGCTCTGTGCTGATGGTGCAGACCTTGCTCAGAATTCTCTCTCTCTGCCCCTCCCCACTTATGCTTACTCTCAAACTTTAAAAAAAAAAATTTAGGGGCGCCTGGGTGGCGCAGTCGGTTAAGCGTCCGACTTCAGCCAGGTCACGATCTCGCGGTCCGTGAGTTCGAGCCCCGCGTCGGGCTCTGGGCTGATGGCTCAGAGCCTGGAGCCTGTTTCCGATTCTGTGTCTCCCTCTCTCTCTGCCCCTCGCCCGTTCATGCTCTGTCTCTCTCTGTCCCAAAAATAAATAAACGTTGAAAAAAAAAAATTAAAAAAAAAAAAAAAAAAATTTAAAGAAAGAAAAAAGACTGTCAAAAAGATGATGAATTCTTTTTTAAAGGACTCATCAGCAGACTTGTCAGAGCCAAAAAATACTAGTGAACATTAAGATATGGTCAACAGAAATTATACAAAGTAAAACAGGAAAAGTCAACTGTACATCCAAGAAATGCAGGATAATATCAGATAGCATAATAACTAAAATCCCAGAAGGAAAATAGAACACAAAAACATTTGATAACACAATGACTGAAAAGTTTCCAATAGCACTGAAAAATTACTGAACCACAGATTCAAAGAACTCACAGTACCTTAAAAAACCAAAAATCTAAAAACAATTGCCACACACACACACCCCTAGATGTGTCTTAACAAAAGAAAACCAAAGAAAAACCAGATCAACTGACAAAAAAAAAAAAAAAAAACATTGCATGAAGGTAAGAAAACAGATTTCTCACCAAAGTATTTGTAAGCCAAAAGACAATGTGGTGACAACTTTAAAGTTCTAGAAGGAGGGGTGCATCAGTGGCTAAGTCAAGCTAAGCATAAGACTCTTGATTTCAGTTCAGGTCATGATCTCCCAGTCATGAATTGAAGCCCATCAGTCTCTACACTGTCAGCATAGAGCCTGGTTGGGATTCTCTCACTGCCCTGCCCCACTTATGCATTATTTCTCAAATAGACTTAAAAAATTCTTTAAAAAATAAAGTAAAAAAAATAAAGTTCTAGAAGGAAAAAAAATTAAACCAACAAAAGTTAATTTCAAAAATAAAGTAGTGAGGATTTTTAAGCAAAGAAAGACTGGTTGAATTACCAATGGACCTATGCTAGAAGAAATATGAAAGGAACTTCTTGGAACAATACAATGAGAGAAGTTTAGATCAACACCAAGAAACAAAAACCCATGAAAATGGTTAAAATAAAGCTAAGTATGAAAGGATTGTGTTAATTGCTTTAAAAAATAAATGACTATATAAATAGTAGCAATATAGTTTGGATTTTAGCATATAAAAAAGTTCTATAAAAGCAATCTCACAATATAGAGAGCAATTATTTTTATACTACACATAAATTAGTAATATGGTATACAAATAAAATATTCTTCAGTTTTCAAAAAGGAAATCCCACCATTTTCAATAGCATAGGTTAACCTGGAGAACATTATCCTAAGTGTAATAAGCCAGACAAATTCTACATGATTCATTTGAAGTAGCTAAAATAGTCAAACTCATAAAAGCAGAGGATAGTGGTTACCAGGGGATGCTGCATAGGGAAATGGAGATTTGTTATTTAATAAGTATGAAATTTTAGGGATGCTAGAGGTCTTAGCCAAATTGGGCTGCTCTAACAAAATTACCACAAAATGGGTCGCTTAAACAACAAATGTTTCTCAGTTATGGAGGCTGGAAAATCCAAGATCAAGACACCAGCAGATAGGTGCCCGCTAAAAGGCATCTTTTCCCTGTGTCTTCACATGGTAAAATGGGGGAGGGAGTGCTCCAGGGTCTCTTTTATAAAGGCACTATATTTTCACTCATGAGAGTTCCGGCCTCATGACCCAGATTACTTCCCAGCAAATACAATTACATGGGGGATTAGGTTTCAGCCTAGAATTTTAGGGGGCTCAATCTATAGCACTAGATGAATAATGTCTGAAAATCTGTTGTACAATATAGCGCCTATAGTTAACTATATGTATTGTGCACTTGAAAATTTGCTAGGAGGATAAGAACATGTGACATGTTATCACAAAAAATAAAGCAAAAGGACTTAAAACTCTGAGAGGTACTGGTTATTCCAATTACCTTGACTGTAGCGATGGTATCATGACTGTTTACATATGTCCAAACTCAAACTATGTGCACTATGTAGTTCTTTATTATACTTCAAGAAGGCCATTTAAAGACACGTTGTTGACAGATGAAACTGTTCCATCTCCTGATCGTTGTTACATTAATATATGTGTTTTCCCAAACTCAGAACTTTATGCTAAAAGTGGTTAAATTTATCAGGTATAAAAAATTCTGTGTTGTTCTGCTGTAATCCACTCAAGACTAACACATTCATTTACTCAGTTACTGGGAATCTTGGCTGCTGTTGGCTTGCAGTTGATGCCCTCCTTGGGCCTCTGCTGAAGGAAAACACCTTCCACAAACAAGGATCAACCCATACCCAATAACTGGTCAAACCAAGAATTCAGTTTGGGAAGTCTGAAGGGTCATACCAAATCCAAATTGTCCTACAGGGTCAGCCCTCTCTGCTGCAAATGAACTACATTTCAACTTCTCCCTCATCTTTATTTAGTTATCCTCCTTACTATATAGGTATTTTTCTCCAGAATATTCCTCATGAACTTCTTTTAGCTAAATCTCTGGCTGAGACTACATTTCCCAGGGAATCCAATCCAACACTGTATTTAGTAGAAATCAAAATAGACTATAAACTTCACATATCGTTACAATACAAACAGACCTACAAAGCACATTCCACTCACACTAGCTCCAGGCAGTGTTAATAGGTTACCCCCATAAAAATAAACCTCACATGGAAACCGTAATGGAAATTCAGGTTTAAATAAAAACACATAGGTTCATTTACCTCAGAAAAATAGGAAAAACATTTCACACATGGAAGTTATCAGCATAGTATAGAAGGAATCAAAACAGTGAAATTAAGCCATACTGAAGGGATTTACTCTGGACCCACCCCTGAGCAGATGTGTGGACCCTGGGCAAGGCTCTTGCTGCACCACCTGGAAGTCAATCCCACCTGAAAAATCAGGTAATAGGACTTCCCTCCCATTGCAGTTGTGAGAGTTTTAAAATGAGGTAAAATGCTTGACAGTAAGCAGGAGAGTTGCTATTCTTCCAATATTTTTAAGTGGGGTAAACACATTAAACGTGAGATCTACCATCTTAACCTAAATACTTTTGATCATGACCATTCTTCATGATCCACCCCATTCAAATTCCACAGAACATATTACAGGGAAGAAGGATATTAGAAGGAACTATCTGCCACTTTGTTCTTTAGTCTGTGCTAAAGTTAAGGAAATGTGTACGACTCCTACAGATGCTACACTGTGCAAAGTCCCCTTTAATTTTTATATATAAAACATTTTGTGTTCCTCTTCTTATTTTTTTTTCAACGTTTTTTTATTTATTTTTGGGACAGAGAGAGACAGAGCATGAACGGGGGAGGGGCAGAGAGAGAGGGAGACACAGAATCGGAAACAGGCTCCAAGCCATCTGCCCAGAGCCTGACGCGAGGCTCGAACTCACGGACCGCGAGATCGTGACCTGGCTGAAGTCGGACGCTTAACCGACTGCGCCACCCAGGCGCCCCTCCTCTTCTTATTCCATAAGAGGTTTAGAACTTTAGTTTTCCTGAGACAAGACCTATATTGACTCAATATTTAAAAAAAATAAGGAATCTTTCTTTTGACCAAGTTATGAATACTTGCATAGAAATAAAAACCTCTGTATGACCACTACATAGGACAGTACACAGTTCTGTAATGCCCCTTTTCAGTACACACAGCTATAGCAGGCATTAATTTAGTTCAACTCTTAGATAGGGAGGGAAGTTATTACTATTGTAGCCTACTGAATTTGTCTACTAGAGAAGATGAATTAACACATATACACACCCACATTCTAAGGTAACTTTGTGATCTTACAGAATAAGATAAGATAAACAAGGACTGTGTCAAGCAGTAAAATATACCATTAACAACTATTTTCTCTCACGTATAATCGCACACAACTACACACTTGCATTTACAATTTCATAGCCACACCCTAAAACACACCTTCACACACATTCCTTCTCACAGAAAAACATCCACACTATCACACATAGGCTGATGCTGTAACTATTTTATGTGTATTTCTAATTTGAAGAGATCTATAAAGATGCACCCAGCAGTTTAGGATCATTTATGTGAGTATGATAATCAGATTGACCTGAAAAGTAAATATTGGGTCTGCTAGTTACAGTGAAATTTGAGGGAAACAGACACTGCACTTGGTATTTCATCAGTTTTTGATTGGCAAGTTAAACCTCAACATGACCAAGTAGGAATTTCCTTAGGCCTATTCCACTGGCTTTAAAACTGGTGAGGTGACTTCCACTATTACAGTATTAGATGTAATTAAATTTTGTTTCCTTTACATCTGTTATATATTGTTGATGGCCCTGCTGTATCTGAGTATTTCTGGTAATTGAACAGAAAACCAGAATTCACCAAGTATGTAGATATAGAGATGACATTAAGAAAAATAGGAACTAATTAAAAACACTTGGATGTCACTGTGTGCTGTTACCTCTAATGAAATAAGCTCCTTGACGACCTCATTGTGGACCTTTATTCTTTGTGCAAGGCTGACTTCACACAATCACCCTTTTACTGCTCCAATCAAAGTTTCCCTTCCAACACACTCCTAAAGCAGCTTCACTGCCCCGCTGTCCGTCCTCTAATGTATCTTTCAAAGCTAATAAAGTTTTTTGGGCTTTGATTTCTTTTCTAAGGGTGACTTCTTCAATGGTGGCCTATATGAATTTTTTATGATTAAAAATGTCATTAAAAAGCCATTCTTTGAAGCTGGCAGATGTGATTCTTCTATTTCCAAAACACAAAACAATGTCTACATACTTGAGTTCAACATTAACATAAAGCTTGATTAAACTTCCCATATAGTTTGCCACATATATCAAAGTTTGCCCCTGGAAAGAATATTTTCATATATACTTTGTTTTCTATCCTTATATGTCTACACCTCATCTGAGATTAGAATTACTCATACTTTCTATCTCAAAACTAGATCTATAATTCAAAAGAAGATTCTTCCTCTTAATCAAGGGGATACTTTTTAAAAAGGACATATTCTCTATACAGCATCACTCCTAGATATACTGGTTCAATATATCTATATGCAAGTATGAGGACTCATGTTTTCAGGAAGTTCCTAATGATGATATTCCTGGAGTGGGGAAAAAATGGCCAGAATAACTTAACTGTTTCTCCTCCAATGCTCAACAGATGAGTTATATCATCTAACATACTTGACCTTAATACTTATATTTACAGTTTGAAATCCATGTTATTCCTGCTAAAACAGAATTATCTTAATGAAGATTATTCAGAATATACAAATATTCAATTCATGAAAGCCAATGCACAATATCCTCATATGAATAATGTCTGCAGTAGCAGGAAGTTTGTGGAGAAAAATAACATTTTGCTCTGAAAACAATGATTAAAATGGATAAGGAATTGAAAACTACAAGCTTTAAACTGTATCTTTCCTAAAAATATGAAAAATGCCACATATTTTATTGCACTCAATCAAGGAACCGGTAAGATAATAAAACCTTCAAAGAGCATTTGAGAAACTGGTAGTTTTCAGGTAATGTTAGGATAAACCCGCTAGCTAGTTACAAATTTAAGTAATGTCATACAGTATCATAAATCATAACTCTGGGTTATGTTTTCCAAATTCTTAGCATCTCAAAACAAAACCTGTTTCAAAAAATTCTACAATTTATCATGTAAACCTAACCCTAGATCAAATCAATAGTACATATTTTGAATTAGATATATTCACTCTAATTGATCTTTTACCCTGATATGACATTAAAAAGATGGTGACCCCCAACTTTTTGCCTTTTCAAATTTCAGATACTAGGACTTCAGAGGAAAGAAATTTATAGGAAGAATTTGGGGAGTGATAGGATTTCATCTGGAATGCAGGCTTAAGAAAAGGATCATTAAAATAAATTCTTAATTTTCTAAAAAATTGCCTGACTTTTTTGAACCAAGTAATGGAAGTACTCTGAACATGTATGGGACAGTTTGGCTTTATATAGATTGCTTAAATCTCTCATTGCAGCATCTCACAAACCCTAGGCATTTTTCCCCCCAAAATGAAGTCACCAGAGCATAAGTAAATCTGTCAAAAGAATATAGCCAATCCAGCTATATAATCATCATCTCTCTTGCTAGGATATGCCTTTATCTTTGGCATGTCACACCAATGGACAAGCAATTCATTCAGCTCCTTGAAGCAATTATAGACCCATATAATAAGCGGATTCTAACTCTACCACTTCTCATTCTTCTAAAAAAAACCCACTAAGGGCCTTTTTTTTTTTTTTTAATTTTTTTTTTTTTTTTAACGTTTATTTATTTTTGAGACAGAGAGAGAGAGAGCATGAACAGGGGAGGGTCAGAGAAAGAGGGAGACACAGAATCTGAAACAGGCTCCAGGCTCTGAGCAGTCAGCACAGAGCCCGACGCGGGGCTCGAACCCACGGACCGCGAGATCATGACCTGAGCCGAAGTCGGATGCTTAACCGACTGAGCCACCCAGGCGCCCCACTAAGGGCCTTTTTGACATTCCATTTCTGCACAGTATTATTTTACTCTAGAATATTGATCAATTTTATCTGAAACATTGACATTGAATTTTTAATTTCCTACTTATTGATGAGAATTACAATTATAAAGATACAATTACAGTAGCTTTATACAATAATCCAATGTGTGAAAATGATGGACACTTAAGGAATATAGAGTGTAATTTCCTAGTTAGGAAAGTCTTTTCCTAAAATTACACCACAGAGGTTTCTTCTCTTCCCATAGAATTTAGATATGTGACTAGCCATCAATAGCCAGTTTTTAAACTCACATGTATTTCAGTAATTCAGCAAATTGTAATCATTTCCACACACACTATTTGTTATAAAAGCCATTTTTCATATTTTTCTTTTCTGTATACTTTACTTCAAGACTCTCAATTTATAAATCCTTAATTTTGTTATTTATCTTTGGCTCTCTAAACTCTAGCTTACTAAATGCAAAATATATCCAGAACCAGAGTTGTCAGTTTTGTCATTATTTAAAAAAAAATTTTTTTAATGTTTATTTTTGAGAGAGAAACACAGCACTAGCAGGGGAGGAGTGGAGCAGAGAGAGGGAGATACAGATCCCAAGCAGGCTCCAGGCTCTGAACTGTCAGCCCAGAGCCCAACATGGGGCTTGAACTCACCAACTGCAAGATCATGACCTGAGCCAAAGCTGGACGCTTAACAGCCTAAGCCACCCAAGCACCCCTCACTTTTTTTTTTTTAATTTACTATAGCTTCTTATCACCACCATTGGCAATACATTATTCCTCTTTCAATGAAATTCAAAACATTTAAGTTATCTTCTATCAGTAATGTCATCTATGTTCTATTAAATGTTTAGCACAAATTATCCTTTATATCCCTCATTTACCATATTTTCTCTTTGAAGCCTCCCACCCCCTTTAAAAGCACTTAACTTCATGTCTTTGTGTCAGAAAGATCAAGGCTTGAGCGAAAAGTGTATGGTATTTTGAGAATTCCTCTTATCAGCTGGCTTGATTCCAGTTACAGTACAAAAGATTGAAAATATTTCACCAGGATTTGTACAAGAGTCTTCTTTTTTTAAAGAAGGATGCTCTAGTTATGGAATGTTTTTCTTTTCACAAAAATGTAAAAGTTAAATCTTGGAACACCTTTTAAACTTCTTAGGATTTTACAACTTATAAAATTACATTTTTATACTGGATTGACTTCAGTAAAAGAAATCAATTCTCCCTCAGGGAGAAATCTCAACAATTTTGTATATTTTTGAATTTTTTTTTTCCTAAAAGGAAGATAGCAGGGGAATAGGAAAACCCTAGGTTCGTCTTGTCACACAAACACAGCTAGACACTATCAAATCATCCTAAATACCCCAGAAATCAATCTGAAGACTGACAAAGCAAACTCTACAACTAAAGAGAGATAAGAGGCCACATTGAAGGAAGTAGGAAGTGCAGAGACATGCTTAGTGGGAGAAGCAGATCCCCATTGCTGGGGAAGGGAAGAAGGGAGCCATGGTCAGAGAAAGGTGAGAGAGAGGAACACATGGGGAGATGCACAAGGATAACATTTCCCCAAAGCCATGGTCCTGGAAAATGAGAGGGGCTGAATTATGTGAGTTCTTGCAATCAGCAGGGCTTAAAGCTTGAAGTTTTGAATGGTGAGCAAGCTTGGCTGAGATAGAGCCCAGAGGACACTGCCCTGTTCCTAGAATGAGAGCAGGCAAACCAAACTGGGGACAGACAGCATAGAAAAAAGATGAAGGAAGACTGGGTTACACAGTGGGGAGATGATGCACTGTTCTTGGATTGTGTTTCTGAGAGGCAGCATTCACAGAAATGTCTCTCCAGCAACAAAGGAGCTGGCTGGCACCATTTCCCTCCCACATCCCCCTCACCCCCCAGCACATACACAAAGCCACCTGAGGGAAGGAACACAGCACCCCGAGTGTCTAACTTGCTTACATCAAGTCATACTTCCCTGCACTCTGGTAGAACTGCCCTACTCAATCAGGCTTTCCTCAGTCCCAATACAGCAAGTCCTTCTCCCAAAAGACCAACACAAGCCCCTGCCCACACCACATCTCCAGATCAGAGTTCTGCAGAGCCTCAGTTGTGGTAGAAGTGGTACCAGGTCTCACTTTATAAGCAGACTAGAGCACACCTAGTTAAAACTCACTAAATTTAGGCCAGGAACCAAGCACTGTCCACAGCAGGCAAGGAGAGCCTCTGTAGACAACTACCCTTAAAGATAGAGTAGCCACAACACAACAGCAGAGCCCATGCAGCACACACTGGAGACACTCCCTGAAGCACCAGGTCCTGCGTACTACGTGACCTCTTATTCATAAGGCCATCACTTTCAGAAGCTGAAGACACAACTGGCTTTTCTAACACATAAAAGGAAGAGACAGACATAATGCCAATACAGAGGAATGTATCTCGAACAAAAGAGATAAGATCATGGCCTGAGATCTCAGCAAAACAATAAATAAAACGCATGATGGAGAATTTGAAGTAACCATCATAAGGATATTCACTGGGCTTAAGAATCATGCTAGGCATGGAGCTGGTGTTAAATCCTCTCTCTTCCTCTGCCCCTCCCCCACTCACGTGCTTCCCCCCCACACACGCGAAAACAAAAAGACCTCCAGGAGACCCTTACCACAGAAATAAAGGAATTAAAAAAGAAGCAGATGAAGAATGCAATAAACTAGATTGGAAACATGCTTAATGTAATGAACAGGCTGGAAAAAACAGGGATGAATTAGTGACCTAGAAGACAAAATAATGGAAAAAAATGAAGCTGAACAAAAGAGAAAAAATATGGAAACTTGAGAAGAGATTTAGGGAACTTAGCAAGAAATAAGATCAGAAATTCTCCATAATTTGGGGAAGGAAGCAGATTGAGGAGGCACAGAGAACTCCCATCAGCATTAACAAAATCAGGCCCACATCCAGACCTATTGTAATTAATTTTGCAACATATGGTGATGGAGAAAAAAAATCTTAAAAGCAGCAAGAGAAGTGAAGTCCTTAACTTCCAAGGCAAAACTCATAAGGCTAGCTGGAGATTTCTAAACAGAAACTTAGCAAGCTAGAAGGGAGTGGCTTGATATTACTATGTATTAAGTATTATATTAAAATGGTCTTAAGAAGAAAGTTTTGAACACATTTTAAATACTTTCATTTGTGTTTATATTCCTTACAAACTTATGTTAACACTTTGGCAAAGTCTTCAAAAAGTGGCATATTGTATCAAGCTAAGTTTGAATAAGGCTCTGTACAGGAGGCATACCTCAGATAGTTTTTGTTTGGTTCCAGACCACCACAATAAAGTGAGTATCACCACAAACCAAGTAAAAGGAGTTTTATATGCACTGGGAAAGCAGAAAAGTGTGGAATGGCATATCTAAAATATGTACGTACTTCATTTTGTTGCTAAAAAATGCTAACCATCGTCTGAGCTTTCAGCAAGTCAATTATTTTGCTAGTAGAGAGTCTTGCTTCCATGTTGATAGTTACTGACTAATCGGAGTGCTGGTTGCTAAAGGCTGGGGTGACTGGCAACTTCTTAAAATAAGACCAACAGTGAAGTTTGCAGTGTTGATTCTTCCTTTCATAAAGTTCTTTGCCTAGTGTGATGCCGTTTGATACAAGTTGTACTGTGGGCATAGTGCTTTCAAAATTAGAGTCAATCTCAAGCTCTGCTACTGCTTTATCATACCAACTAAACTTCTGCAACATTCTAAATCCTTTGTTATCATTTCAACAATCTTCCCAGCATCTTTACCAGGAGATTTCATCAAGAAATTACCTTGTTTGCTCATCCATAAGAAGCAATTCCTTATCCATTGAAGTTTTGTCATGAGATTTCAGCATTTGAGTCATATTCAATCCACTTCAAATTCTAGTTTTGTTGCTAATTCTACCACATCTGTCCTGACTTCCTCCAACTTAAGCCATAAACCCCTTCAAGTCATCCATGAGGGCTAGAACTTACTTCTGCCAAACTCCTGTGAACATTGATATTTCAAGCTCTTCCCATTAATCATGAATGTTCCTAATGGCAGCTAGAATGGCTAATGCTTTCTAGAAGGTTTTTTCAATTTGTTTTGCCCAGATCTGTGAGATAAATAATCTATGGAAACTACAATCTTACAACATTTTGTAAATAAGACTTGAAACTCAAAATTACTCCTTGATCCACAAATGAATATTCTGTTAGCAGGCATAAAAACATTAATCTCCTTGTACATCTTCACCAGAGCTCTTGGGTGACCAAGTACATTGTCAATGAGCAGTAATAGGTTACAAAGAATATTTTTTTTGCTGAGAAGGTCTCACAACAGTGGGCTTAAAATATTCAGTAAACCATGTTATAAATAAATGTGCAGTCATCCAGGCTTTATCATTCCATTTATAGAGCAGAGACAAGAGTAGTTGCAGCAAAATTCTGAAGAGTCCTGAGATTTTTAGAATTGTTGGTGAGCACTGGCTCCAACTTCAAATCATTAGCTGCATTAGTCCCTATTAAGAGTTAGTCCTTTGAAGCTTTGAAGTCAAGCATGACTTTTCTAGCTATGAAAGTCCTAAATGACATCTTATTCCAACAGTAATTTGCTTCCTCTACATTGTCTGTTTAGTGTAGCTACTTTCATGAATGATCTCAGCTAGATCTCTGGATAATGTGGTGCAGCTTCTGTATATGAACTTCCTGCTTTACCTTTTCACTTTTAGGTTCTAAAGATGGCTTCTTTCCTTAAACTGCATGAATCAACATCTGCTGGCTTCCAACTTCTCTTCTACAGCTTCCTCACCTCTCAGCCTTCATAAAATTAGAGTTAGGGCTTTGCTCTGGATTAAGCTTTGGCTTAAGGGATTGTTGTGGTCGATTTTTTATTGAGACCACTAAAACATTAACAATACAGTTGTTTTGCTTTATCATTCATTTGTTCACTGGAGTAGCACTTTTAATATCCCTCAAGAACTTTTTCTTTACACTCACAACTAACTCTACTAACTGGCTTAAGAGGCCTAGCTTTCAACCTTTAGACATCCATTCCTCACTAAGCTTAATAATTTCTAGCTTTGGATTTAAAGTAAGGCTTGTGACTCCTTTCACTTAAACATATAGAGACCATTGTAGAGTTATTAACTGGCTTCACTTCCATATTGTGTCTCAGGGAATAGGGAGGTCCAAGGGGAGGAAGAGATGTGGAAATTGAGCAGTCAACACACAAAACACTTATCAATAAAGTTAGCCACCCTATATGGGCACAGTTTGTGATCTCCAAAACAGTTACAATAGTAACATCAATGGTCACTGATCACAGATTGCCAAAAAAAAATAAAAAATATGACACGAATTACCAAGATGTGACAGACACCAGGTGAGCAAGTGCATTGGAAAACAGGGCCTATAGACTTGCTCAGTGCAAGTTTGTCATGAATCTTCAATTTGTTAAACAAAAAGCAGTATCTGTGAAGCACAATAAAAGCAAGCACAATAAAAGGATGTATGACTGTATATTACAGAGTAAACATATATGACTTTAACTATGAATATGGTTGTATCACAATTCTAGTTAAAATACTCTTAAACAGACATGAGCCAAAATATCAGAGGAAGAACTTCCAAAGGTTTTCCCCTCCAAAAAGCAATGTAAAAATAGGGAAATACTATGAGAATCCATTTTTCATAACTGGAAATTGACCAGGGGTGCACAGAAACCTTTAGTAAAAAATGACTAAATCTTGGGGCAGCTGGGTGGCTCAGTCAGATAAGCATCTGACTCTAAATTTCATCTCAGGTCATGATCTCACAGTTAGTTTGAGCCCCAGGTCAGTCTCTGTGCTGTCAGCAGGAAGCCTGCTCGGGATTCTCTTTCCCCTCCCGCCCCACCCCTCCCCCACTAATGCTCAGTAACTAAACTTTTAAAAAATGGCTGAATCTTGTTAATAGTGAATTTTGAGACAATTTCACCTAATGTGGTCTTGCTCTGCATTTCTCTAGCTCTATGGCAGCCTTGAAAAGTAACAAACTGCTTTCCTGGTACTGAAGAGAGCGGATTGTGAATAAAGCTTTCACGGAGTTCAAGGTCCAAACAATGGACTTTATCTGACCTGTCGCCTGGATAGTGTTTCCTGAAAGAATCCACTCAAAAGGATTTTTTTTTTTTTTTTTTTTTTTGGAACTCAAGAGAAATTGCCCAGTACTGAAGTCATTTATCAAATGTTTTAACATCACAGCTTCCTGAGGTGAAGTTAACACAATTGGGGCAAACAGACTAACAAAAAGCTTAAAAGCAGCTGAGTAATGAGATGCCCTTAGAGGTTTGAAAAAGATCAAACATATTCCCAGGTGCTAGACATATGCCTTGGGCTGTACACATGCTCTCAAAAGACTTAGGAAAGCACTAAGCTCACACCTCCAACTGACCTTGAGGTTCTGTGGAAGCAGAAACTAAAGACTAAGGCAGGGCTTTAAAGTGCTAGGGTGATTGTTGATAGCTTGCTCCAAATTCAGGGTCCCACAACAGAGACTGAAATATTAACTGTTTCATTTGTCAAAGAAATCTTTCTAGTCATTTAGTGACCATGAAACTAACCCAGTATAGACATCAGTGGTCACACAAAGATCTAACAGTTCACAAAAGTCACTAAACAACACACAGTAACACTGAACTCTAAAGGGTCAGGGACCTAATTTCCAAAGATGACACTTTCTTTGAAATAGTCTAGTCTGCACTAAAAAATATAAGCCATGCAAAAACAAACAAAATGTGACTCAGACAAGAGGAAAATGCATTCAATATGAATTGTCCAGGAAGAAACCCAAAAGATGGACTTACTAATCACAGACTTTAAACCAGCTATTTTAAATTAAATGTGCTCCAAGTGCTAAAGGATAAGCTATTTTATTTTTTAAATATTTATTTTGAGAGAGAGAATGAGCAGGGGGAAGGACAAAGAGAGACGGAGAGAAAGAATCCTAAGCACACTTTGCACTGTCAGCACAGAACCAGATGCAGGGCCCAATCCCATGAACTATGTAAAATGAGGACCTGAGTCAAACTCCAGACTCAGATACTTAACTAAGTTACCTAGGTGTCCCAGCTCAGCTATTTTAAATGTGCTCAAGGAGCTAAAGATATCATGTCTAAATAAAGTAGGAGATAGATATCTCATCAAATACAGAATACCAATTTAGGCATAGAAATTGTAAAATTCATCCAAATAGAAATTATAAATTTGAAAAGTAGAATCAAAATGAAAAATTACCTAGAAACATTCAGGGAAGAATTAGCAGGTAGAGAAAGCATTGGTAAACATGAAGAGAAGATAAGGGACACATCTAGTTTGAAGAAAAAGTAACAAGAGTGAATTTAGAGGACTCACGATTTTAGATTTCAAAAGCTATCGCAAAGCTATCATAATCAAGATGTGATGGCATTGGCCTGGCTCTGTTCCAATATTAGAGAAGAATTTTTGCTCAGAGAAAATGTTGTCATATTTATAAATCAAGGTATTAGTGACAGAATATGAAAATAATCCAAGGAAAAAATTCAATGAAGGCACTGACTTTCCATCTCACCAACAAATCAGAACTCATCTTCAAGTGTCAATACCAAGGGAGGTATGAAAGCTAGAGACTGCATATTTTAGGAAAATACATCGAATTATAAAATTTGAGTCTTAGGCAACTTTTCCTAGGCTTCAAAACACAACAGTTATCACACAGCATGATCTAGTATACAAACCGAATCATGATATTAACAGTAAAGCCAATTTATCAATATACTGGAATCATTTTACATATCGCTCAGTAAATATCAAAGTTCAAAATCCTCTACGCTTTAATTCACAACAATTAAAGTTTCTAGAATTCTCTGAGCTTCAGAAATTGAAATTTGTTTTAGCTTTCACACATCACAGGTATCCTTTAACAGAATCACTAACATTCCCAGAGATTATAAAGTAATAAACTGAATATAAGGCTCCTATGTCATCGGTATAAAAGTAGCTGCCACTGATACAATTAATGTGATAGTGACAACACTGCAGATGATGTGAATACACAAGCATTTCAGGCAGACAATACTTTATAAGTTTGAGGAATTCTTATGATACGCTTCTATTTTTGCAGAGCATGTGTTTCAACATTTTGAAAGGTAATTGCAATTGTCCTATTATTCAAAATGCAGTGAAGCATACATGTAAACATCTGTTCTAAAAATTGAAGGCTTAAGTTATTAAGACATTTTAATGAATTTTCATCTTCAAGTACAAAAAAACTGGAACTGAATCCTATAGTAAAATGCATTAGGAAGCATGTTCTACAAGCACTCCTGCACGTTATAACATTGATTTCCCATAATACAGCTTTTAAGGATATTTTGTTTAAAAGATATTGCCTTTACCTTGACATATGGACACTTATAGGGCCTTGTGCATGTTTGTATTCTTTAATTATATTCAATTTGAATTCTCTCCACTGATTCCTATTTTTGGTATCATAATTTTGTTAATACTGAACACCAGAAGAAATAACTCACATGCTCAGGTGCAAAATAATTTTGGACAACAGTTTTTATGCCATAGCAGTCTCAAAAAAAAAAAAAAATAGCTAAATGTCCTTGAAATTTTTGTCATTTTGTATTCCAAAGCAAAAAATAAGTAGGAGCAATACACAGTTTGAAAACTTCAAAGATCCTGCAAAATAGCCTGAAACTTCTTTGCTACCTGCAATAAACAATGGTTTTCTCATCTGGCACTCAATTATGGTATGCTTTATAAACCATTAACCTATCTTCTGTATTTGAATTCATACTGGGAACAAATACATCATGGCAAACAACTCAAAAGTCCTATTTTGGTGTTTGCAGCCATGACAAACTACTAAAAATATGGGAAGATAATTATAGACATATCAACTTAGCTCTGAGACTATCTTATGAAGTTAAGGAAATATTTCTCTGAGACTGAGTTAGAGATAGAATGGGGAGTAGGAATTTATTCTCATAATGGGGAAAAAAAAAAGCAGAATTCTCAGATAAATTCAAATACATGATCCCTCACCTCCTTGATAAATTTTAAGTGATTTCTGAAAAGAGCTTTGATTATTTCAGTAATTTAATGAGAATATAACTGGAGTACTAACAGGATCTTGCCATATGTCAAAGTTCAGTCTTCTAGATCCCCTCAGAAATCACCTACAAATATTAGAAATATAATAGGTTTGTTGAGCTCAAACAGACGTTATGAACAAAATAAATCATGTTTAAGAACATTGGAATCCTATTCTTCCAATACATATCCTTTCTTCAGTCTCTAAAAAGTTAAGTTCCAACAACAAAGGCACAATACTAGTTTGTCTGAATACTTTCTGCTGAAATTAGTTCTTCTTCCAAGCTCAAATTTCCCACCATCCAAACACTGAACAAAAGAGACTTCCTGAGTTCCCAGGAGCTCATGTGAGCAGGTGCTCTGAGTAAAAAATAAATGAGGCTTTTATAGCTACTCCCCACTCTGCTTGGTGAAAGTTTCAGAAAGAAAACATTCTGCCTGTTTAAGCCCACATTCTTACCTTAATGAAAGTGGCAAGCAGATGAGCTACAAGCCTGAGCCCTCTGACTAAAAACATTCAGAGAGTGTTCTAAGAATTTGTCAAAATGCTCTCCACAACACGGAAGGAAGAGGACCCTTTTAGTTTTCACTCATCAGAATTTTTTTCCCCAATGATCCTAATATAGGGTAGTAGAATAATGACACACACTTTCTATATAGGGTCAGGTAAATATTCTAGGCTTTGTGGGCCAAAAGGCAAAAATCTAGACATTCTGTAGATATTTTTGTAACAAGAAAATATTTTTATATTTGTTACATTTTAGGACAATAAAATTTTAACAGTACAGGCATACTGAGAAAAACATTTGGGGTAGTTAACATTTGGCTTGACTGTGTTTGAAATTTAGTATTTCCTATAATTAAAATTAATTGCAAAGTTTCATATATTAACACAGATATTTTAAGTGTTTTATCTTTTAAAATATCTCCATAAGGAAAGGTACTGTCAGTTGCTTAATCTGTAAGTATATAATTTTATCGAGCTTCATTGCTTAGAAGGCATTTATGGAAGCCTATCCTTTGATATTTGCATCTTAGCACGTCACCACATTGCAGAGAAGTCACAATTGAAGGCTAGGTAGAGATCCTGAATTACAGTTAAATGTATTCTACAATATGGAAACTTCCTCCGGAAATTTCAGAAAACATACCCATTCAAAATCTGTTGGAATAGAATAACCACTTGTATTTCTGACTAAATATCACACAACTTAAAATGGTTAAATCCACAAGAGAGATGAAGTTCAATGTACATGATAGAATATTTTCTGTAAAGTACCTGCTAATGAATAAAAATTACAGAAAACTTCAGACAAGTTATGTTTTCATTAGCTTTGTAAAATTTCTCAACTAATCCTTTTTCTGCTCAAAACATTTTTCCCCACTATCAATTCTGACAAATCTTAGCAGGTTCCACTTCAGGCTGTACTGAAATAGCATTTTCTCACCTACTTGGAAAGTTTCTCTCAGAGTTATTCTACGCAGACTTTTTAAAGAATTTAATTCTTCACTTTCTACTTATCAACTCACCTGATAAAGAAAAATATGAATAGTATTGGTAATACTTGTTAAGTCAGCAAGAGTCAAAGAAAGCCAACAAAAACATCTGCCCTCTTATTATCCAGCAATTGCACTGCTAGGTATTTACCCCCCAAAAAGCCCCCACTAATTCAAAGGGATACATGCATCCCAACATTTATAGCAGCATTATCAACAATAGCCAAACTAAGGAAATAGCTCAAAATGAATGGATAAAAAAGAGGTTGTATATATACAATATAGTATTATGCAGTCATCAAGAAGAATGAAATCTTGCCATTTGCAACATTGGTGGAATTAGCAAAATAAGAGATACCACATGATTTCACTCATATGTGGAATTTAAGAAACAAAATAAACAGAATAGGAATGGGGTGGGGACGACAAACCAAGAAACAAACCATTAACTATAAAGAGCAAACTGATGGTTACAGAGTTGGTGGGGAGGGGGGCTGGGTTAAACAGGTGATGGGGACTAAGGCATGTACTTGCTATGATGAGCACTGGGTATTGTATGGAAGTGTTGACTCACTTTAGTGTATACCTGAAGCTAATATTACACTGTATGTTAACTGGACTTGAAATAAAAACAAGATTTAAAAGGTGATAAAATTTAAAATAGATCTGAATTTAAAAAAAATATTTGTCTTGTTTTCTAATTGACCATGAATATTAATTACTTCCAAAGGTCTCAACTCTTCAACTGTTCTAAAAAGCTGATAGGGTTTGGGTTTTTTTGTTTTGATGATTTTGACAAATTTCAACTGCAGCAATCACACATTGTAACTGATTAACCAGCAATAAGTGGCTTTCACTGCTTGGCTAACTCAAAATTTGGTTACAGCTGCATTGTTTTGTATGTGTATTTCTCCCATGATGAAATACTACTTTAATGTGTAACTGATGTATTAGTTTCAGGTATAGGACAGCATAACTCAACATTTGTATAATTGTAAAATGGTCACAATAAATTGTTATCATCGGTCATGCTACAAAGTTATCATTGACTAGATTCCCCATACTGTGTTTTATATCCTCATGACTTGTAACTTGAGGTCTATATTTCTTAATCTCCTTCACCTATGTCACCACCAACCCCTAACTCCCATCTGGCAACCACCCATTCATTCTGTAACTCAAGGTTCTTTTGCTTTTAGATTCTACATAAACCGTTTTCCATTAAAAAAAATTAAATGCATACCTTTTTTTCTAAGTTTATTTATTTTGAGAGTGAGAGCACTTGTGCAAGTGGGGGAGGGACAAAGGTGGAGGGAGAGAGAGAGAGAATTCTAAATCAGCTCTGTGTGGGCAGCACAGAGCCTGATAGCTCCATCCCCAAAACCAAGAGATCATGACCTGAGCTAAAATCAAGAGTCAGATGCTTTTAACTGACTAAGCCAACCAGGCATCCCAGTTTTTAAGTTTTTCTGATCATGGTCTTCAAGTTGGGAATATGGTGTTGAGTCTTTATTCTGGCAACATAAACGTATATTGTATTCTTTTAGCATTACCATAGTGTCATTGCATAACAAAGTAAATTAAGGAACTGACCTCAATTTTAATCCTGTGTCCCAAGATGTTCTGTAACAATATTTAATTGTGCACATACTTTCCAGCTTTAGTAAAACTGACTTAACATTAAGTTTCAAGTGTACAAGGTCATAATTTGATATCTGTTGTGAAATAATTAACATGATTAAGGTTCAGTAACTTACCGGTTTGTGTGCTGAGAACATTTAAGATTTGTTCTCTCAAGTATATATCACAGTACTGTTAATTTACATTACCACGCTGTATATGAGAGCTCCCAAACTTACTCATAACTGCAAGCATGTACGTTTGACCCACATCACCTCATTCCTCCCAGCTGCTGGTGATCACTATTCTACTGTTTCTATGATTTTTTTAATATTCCACATGTAAGCAAGATCATATAGTGTATTTCTGACTTATTTCACTTAGCATACTGTCCTCCTGGCATACAAGATTTCCTTGTTAATGACTGAATAATATTCAGGTCACATTTTATCAATTCACTCCTCAGTAAACATTTACATCGTTTCCACAGCTGGGCTATTGGGAGTAACGCTATAGTAAACAGGATACAGGTATCTCTTCAATATAATGATTTCATTTCTTTTAGATACATACCCAAAAGAGGAATTGCTGGATCTTATGGTACTTCTGTTTTTAATTTGAGAAACCTCCATAGTGGCTGTGCCAATTTACAGTCCTACAAACAACATAGTATGGTTCTCTTCTCCACATCCTGGCTATCACTTATTTTTTCTTCTTTTGATAACTGCCATTCTAAGAGGTGTAAGGTAATAGCTCATTGTGATTTTGATTTGCTTTCCCTCGTGATTAATACTGAGCACATCTTTCATGTACCTGCTTGTCCATTTGTATATATTTAGAAAAATGTCTATTCAGATTCCCCTCCCCATTTTTAAACTTTTTTTTTTTTTTTTTGAGTTGTAGGAATTACTTAAACCTTTTGGATATTAACCTATCTGATATATAGTTTGTAGATATTCTCTCTCATTCCACAGGCTACATTTTCACTTTATTTTACTATGCAGCTTACCAGCTAGGTGCATAATAGCATAAAGAATACTTAAATTTAACCAAGGAAGTAAGAGATCTGTACATTGAAAATGACACTAAAGAATTAAAGACTCAAATTATACTATAAAACTATACAAACCAAAACAGTATAGTGCCAGTATAAAAACACATAGACTAATAGAAGAGAATTAAGAGCCCGGAAATAAACTACACACATATGACCAACTAATATTTGACCAGGGAGCCAAGAATATTCCATGGGAAAAGGGTTTTTCCCCCCCAATAAATGGTACTAGAGAAACTGGGTATCTTCATGCAAAAGAATGAAATTGGACCTCTGTTTTATACTATTCACAAAAATTTTGAACCACCGGACTCCTGGGAACAAAATCAAGGTAAAATCTTGACATGATCTTGGTAACAATTTTTTGGACCGGAGACTAAAAGCACAAACAACAAAAGCAGAAGTAAACTAGTGGAACTATAAATTTTTTATCATTTTTCCTAGTGATTTCAAACTTGTTACATCTGACCTCTAAATGACAAAAAGACCAAGCATGTATACTACTCTAATTCTACAGCTCAGATAGATAATTGAAGCTCATAAGTGAACTCCTCCATGAACATAGGACCAATACCACGGATACTCAGATACCTAAAATGACTCTTTAATGCTATCGTTGACTCTAGTGAACTATTTTCATCACTAGGAGTTAACTACATAGCAAAGCAGACAAATCCTGTTTGGTAATAATTTCTATAATAGCAGTAACCATAAAACACCATTATGGACAGCCATGATATTTTTCTCCATCCATCATGGAGGTTTTGTAGATGTATGGGAAGGGGACATGCAGCTCCTCCTTTCATAACTGAAATCAAATTATTTTCATTCCCTAAATAAAAATGTACCTTCACTTTATAGTCAAGGAGGAAGCAGGTGAGCTTATAATTACTCCTTTCCTCTGGCATATAATTTTCCCTGAGCTATGATACCTGCATTAATAAAACCCTAATCAGATAGCTGATGTTCTCTCAGCATGGCTCTTCAATCTATCATCTTACAGGAAAGACTGGGCAAGGTATTTTAAGGGTCTCAACTGATAGGCAAATAAGGCATTAAGTATCCACCATGCATTTCAAAGATATTCCCTAACCTATCCTTGGGTATATATTCAGCAACTGATATTATATTTTAGTATGAATTTACATCAATATATTGAAGAATCCACTCCACCAGAAATGCTAAGTTGCAAATAGTGTGATCATGGGAAACTGAAATACTGCCTGAAAACCTCTGTAATTATAAATTAATACAGACTACATAAATGTTAATATTTGTGTATATATTGTGACTATTTGGCTTGCCCCTTGACTCCAAAGATTCTGAGGTTGATTTCCTTTCCTGGATTATAAATACATGGATAGATTATTCCTAAAATAGGCAACCAGGCAAAAAGAAAAGCCTGGATTTGTAAGGAATTAATCATTTCAGAGCTGGTTTTCTTCTGCCCATGACCCAACTGGCATGACCAGCTGTCATACAAAATAAAAAGGAGGAGTATGTTGATAAGGTCTGGCATAGATTCATGTAGGTAATTGTTTAGATCAAAGGATTAATTGTCTCTTTAACAACCAGCTGCTATTTACTTGCCAGTCCCTTTTAGGATATGTATTCTCTACCTCCACATAGATTTCAAATATTCAAGCCAAAATATATTTTCTTTTTCCTGGTACTATTTCCAACATTTAGAAGAGTAGTTTAAGAATATTCAGACTGAACATAATAGTAAGATATCTTCTGTACCCACCCTGACTGGTTTTTCAATCCAGTTACCTTTCTTTTCATGATGCTCAATTGAACAGCAATGAATTTTCCCATGAGAAATGTGTCCGTTTGTGTGTTTTGTAAGGAGATCAAAGTCATTTTACATTTTCAAGATAAACACATACTGTCTGAAAACATAGAAAACAGTACCATAAAATACTGACCATGCAGTCAATTGCCGTCAATCAAGACAGGAGGAAAAAAAGGGAACCTGACCCTTTTCTCAGTTTACCTGCAATCACACCGTATCACCTCAATACAAAGCCCAAAAACCGTTTCATACATAATATCTCAGCATACTTTAAGGTGTTTACAAATTAATTATGTCTTTATTTTAGAATCGGAAGAATAAAGCATATACTTTTGTAAATTTAAAATTTTATGCAAAGCCAAGATATAGTATCTTCATAGTATAGGAGCCAGATAGTATGGTAGGCAATTATTAAACACTTTGCATTTCTTTGCATTCCAAGACAAATCTGTGAGGATTACTGTAAACTAAAGAACTACTTCAGAGACATTAACTGTCTCATTAATTTCAGTTTTACATTGGCAAAGCCAGGATTAAGGTATTGGTCTGTTTCCACATTCTTAACAGGAAGAAAACCAGAAATAAACCTACAAACAAACAATTATTACAAAACAGCGGCAGGTATGACATGTTCCTCCATGGTAGAAAAAATAAATTTTGTCAAGCTTATTAAAGTTGACTTGGGATACTTTTTATATGACTGTGTTTGAATCAATCTAGTTTTGAATCTCAAATTTGTGTTAAACCAGTGACCTTGAATATAGTATTTTATTTCACTTTCAAATAAAATGAGCAGCTAAGTGAAATGACATATAACTGGTAATACTGAAAGTTAAAAATCAACAGGCTTTGATTTC
The DNA here is from genome assembly GCF_028749965.1 of Puma concolor. Lineage (NCBI taxonomy): Eukaryota > Metazoa > Chordata > Mammalia > Carnivora > Felidae > Puma > Puma concolor. The sequence goes on from NC_141667.1 coordinate 180,894,768, forward strand.
TAATATAAGGTTCTTTACAATTTTCAGTTGCTTAAAAAAAAACAAAAACAAAACAATGTTCTACTCAGTTTAACATCTATTCCACTTGGAAACTAAACACTTAAAGAGGAAAAGCTTACTTTTTAATTGCTATGAAAAGCCATCTTAGGCTTACAGTTGAGACACAAACAGATGAAAAGTACTATTAAAAACTGAGATTGAAAATACTGGTAGGGGCCATGTTATAAAAGGATGCTAAGGTCTAAATTTAGGTGGTAGCAGTCAGAATGGCAAGAATGAAACTAATCAAGTGATTTAAAAAGGTTATTTAAGGAAAAAAAGTTATATAGAACTTAGGGATCCTGGCTGGTTCAGTCAGTGGAGCATGAGACTCTTGATCTCAGTGTCATGAGTTCAAGACCCACATTGTACCCACATTAAGTCTACTTGAGATTTAAAAAAAATTATTTTAATAACAAAAAGGTTGTAGGACTTAATTTCACATTAAGTTTGGTGGATAAAGGCAACTGAGGAATCAAAATTGCTTCCAATGAACCTAGTTTTTGAAAATGAAACATGCTTGAAGATTCAAAACCACGTATATATGGATAAGTGGCAGAAACTAAATATACAAGTTAAATAAATGTATTCAAATACTGCCTTAATCTTTAAGATCAAAGATCAAACTTCTGTGGAGATGCTGCCAATAATGTGCCCTTCAACAAAAGTTCTAACACATCAATTAAAATTAAGGTGTTTAGTATATCCTCAATTCTTTTGTCACCTGCTTCACAAAGGAATCTCTGATCACTCCCATCAATAGATGATTCCTATTTAACTTTGACCATGCTATTTATATTACCTTGCATTGGTTTTAAGGCCTTGGAGGGCAATGGTCTTGGGGAACTGTATTTTTAATTCCAAAGCATCTTGGTTAGGGTCATTTTTATATTCTAGATTAAATATTATTGAATAGACCACTAAACTATCAGCCCCAAAACAGATCCAATAAAAGCTTTGTATTCAGTTTGCTGTATTTAAAGACAAAGGACAGTTATAAAATCACGCTCATGCTCAACATTAGGTAACCTTTCATTTCTATCCAGGATCAGCTATTTAGCTAGCATATGTACTGTCATATTAAGCTATAATTACCAGGAAACTTACTTTTTCTCAAGACTTCTGCACAAACATCTAATTAAAAAAAAATATTTCCTTCTATTAGCACTTGGTTAAGATACTACCTTCCTAGTGTCTCTTAAGAATGGACATACACTCCCCCCCCCCACGCCAATATGACTTGGCTTCCTTCTAATGTGCTCATATACCTAACCCATTTGTTTCCTACTAAGCCCCATGATTACTGTCTATTATAAGAGATGACGGCAATAACTTTTTTGTACTTATTATGCACCATAATCCCCGCCATGTTAAACTCAGAACACAAACACTGATCTATTTAATTTTAAAAATATAAAGATTTGGATAATGACCCTGTAGATTTTCTATCTTCCCAAATATCTTCGCAAAACAACCATATTATAGAGCCAAAAATCTCAATATGTACATAAAACAAACTTAATTGTTAAGGTTTCCACTTGAATCTCTAAAACTAACAGATGAAGAAACTCAAAGAAAACCTGTATGGTAGTAACAGTGACGGAAGATGCAGAGAAAAAGCAAAGAAATTTCTGAAAGTCCTAGAGTTGGAAAACATCCTAATTGCCAACCAGAAAATTCAAATGGCCAATCTGAAACCCACAGGAAAAAATACATACAAGAGCTCCACTTAAGTTGTAGCTACAAAAGAACCTTTGAAAAACTGGGATCAACACATGGAACTAACCAACAAAATCACCTCCCTTACAACTTCACACTAAGGACAAATTTCTGTGTGTAAATTCAAATATGGCAGTACTGGAAAAATAAAAGCAAAGAAAGGAAGTTTGAGCTAAAAGAGAAAGTGAACAGAATAAGATGATCTCAGAAAATTGGCCAATTTAGGAACCACACTGACTTCCTTTATCTGGAAAACAAAGTTATTTTTTTTTTTTAACATGAGCACAGAAAAGATAGTATTTTAATAACTCTAAATTTTAAAAGATTCACACATGGGGTACCTGAGTGGCTCAGTGGGTAAAGCTTTTGACTCTTGATTTCAGCTTAGATCATGATTCCACTGTTTATGGGATCAAGTCCTAAGTCAGGCTCCCTAGCCTGACAGTGCAGAGCCTGATTGGGATTCTCTCTCTGCCCCACCCCTGCTTAGTCATTCTCTCAAATAAACTTAAAAGATTCCCACAAAGCTAAAGAGAATGACAAAACAATCTTTCTAAAAAACCCAAAGAGAATCTGTATAATGTGAAATAGTATAAAAGAACAGAAGATTTTTTTTTTTTAATTAAGGCAATTTGAACAAGATTTGAAAAAAATGTTGACAGAACTTAGAGTTGTATCTTTAACCACTGTGGTCTGGGCAAATCTGCCTCAATACTCCATTAGGGGAATTTGGAGAGGCACCCTAAAACCTAGACAGAGGCCACAGCCTACACCCCACTCAGAACTTCATTCATCCGGTAGCCTGGAGGTCTACTTGGTTCATGCTTCCCCTCAATTAACCTTAATTGAGCAAAGTGGAGTTAACTTTCTAAAAATTCCTTAAATAAAATTTAAAATTTTTTTTTAATATTCATTTTTGAGAGAGAGAGAGAGAGAGAGAGAGAGAGAGAGACAGAGCATGAACAGGGAGAGGCAGATAGGGAGACACAGAATCTGAGGCAGGCTCAAGGCTCCAACCTGTCAGCATAGAACCCAACATGGAGCATGAACCCAGGAACCAGGAGAGCATGACCTGAGCCAAAGTGGGATGCTTAACTGACTAAGCCATCCAGGCCCCTTAAATAACCACCATTTGTTATATTCAGGGCCTGTACCAGGTGTAAAGGAAGTACTGACCTTTACTGCTCTCATTCTAGTGCTGTCATTGCCATCAATGACATCATGGAGGAGTCTGGCCCAATATTCAATGTCTTCCAATAAAATATGGACATAGCAATACAGTATATAGAACCAAGCCTAATCTAGCATTGATCGCCAAATACATGACTATAGTTAAAAATGACAAAATCTAAACATTGCTATCTTAGCACTTGGTCTCATTTTATGATAGGCGATCATGGGAAGTGTATACATTGATTTCTGCCCCTGGCACATACCTAACACACAGTTCCTGAAACCCTTGTGATTTTCTGGGAGTGCCTTTTCCTCTAATGAGTCAAACAGATGTAAATGATTCCTTAAGTATGAATTTTTAAACCCCCAACCCCCACCAAAAAAAAAAAAAAAAAAAAAAAAAAAGACCCAGAGAAAATACATGAAGTAGAATGTGGGAAAGATTTAAAGTTAAAAAATGTGGGAAAGGAGAAAAAAAGCAAACATACAAAAGGTTTGAATTTGGCATCAATTATGAAGATAATTTTCATTGCCAAAGACCAGTTGATCAAAAGCCCTACAATTAGATGAAGTCTAAGGCACTAAAAGAGAAAGACTATGTAAATTTAATGCCAAAGCATTTACAAGAAAATAATTATATCACAAATACTCTGGATACCTAACATAGAATTACACATGGTTCTTCAACATTATGTTCATGCCCTCAAGTAGACACAGCTGTATGCCCCCAACTCAAAGGAAAATAATTTGGGAAAAGTAGACAGAACAGAAAAATCAACCATAAAACAGCCATTGGCTCTGTTTTCAGACTGCTCTTTGATTAGAAAAACAAGTCTTAAATTTTTGAAATAAAGGCAGAGGATATCAGAGCTTACCAGAGCACTTTTGTATATAGTTAATGTTGTAAATGCTGGAAATAGACATCACCCCTTCTGTATTAGAATTCTTTTAGACAATTTGGAGACTGGATTTAATGTAGAAGGATTTGATGGAGAGCTTCCTCATTCTCAGATTCAGTAATGACTTCATAGCTCACTCCTGGCTACTGTTATTGATTCCAGTACCATTTAAATTGCAAATTTTCAATTTCTTTTGAAGTTCCCCCCTTATACACGAAGGTTTAAGATTTCGCTCATTGGTCTATAGTCCTCTAGCAACTCAAGTCGGGCCTTAAAGTCTAAAAAAGTCTTCCATCAAATGTCTGGCACCTCAATACTAGAGGTGGTCCAATTCTTTCTCCACATGGTCTCAAGCAGTTTTCTGGATACAAGGGTAGGCAAAATTTGACACTTATCCTTGGAAATGATCTACCACATGATTAAATACGTGCTTATTCAACTATTTGCAGAAAATGCCATATTTTTTCAAATAAACTATTTAGTACTGATATCATCAAATCCAATCCTATTTTTTCTTGAAAAATCCACAAAGTTGTTTATCAACTTTAAATAAGAGCTCATATTTACACAACTGACTGTATGAATAACGTTAAAAACTGCAAATTTGAGGTACAGCTTAAAAATATCCACCATTTTAAGATTCAAAGGTTCAATTTAAAAGATAGAAGCTTGTTAACATTTGTTAAAACTATTAAAGTTTTAATGGTAACATACCTTGATTTATGTAATTTCCCCTATTAAAAAATCTTAGACTGCATTATGTAATGGAAGATGAGACTTAACACTGATATGATGCTTTTAAAATCATTCCTTGTACATAAATAACTACTTTGGAAAAAAAAGTTTTTATTGCTGTCTATTGCAAAAGCAACTTTCCTTTTTAATAATGCTGAAATCCCTATTAAATATATAACATTATTCACTTTCATAAAACCCCCTTAACAAAAGTTAACCCCCGATACCTTTGACAATATTTAAATGCGCCATACCATACAAATAAAAACATTAAGGAGCATAATGAAAATGTGCAGATCTTCACTGAATAGGGAAAGTCTAGCTCTCAGAAATTCCAACATTAAGAGCACAGAAGTAAGGGCAAAGACAACAAAAACTGCAGCTAATGACATTGGAGACAAAAAGCAAAGGACATGTATATAAGGTGCTAAAAGCCAAAAAAAGAAAAAAAAAAAGAAGGGGGGGACTCAGGGAGGAAGGAATGAGCACTTTGTCAAACACCAAATGATGAAGTGTAATCAGAACTGAAAACAGGCCACTAGGTTTTTCAATTCAGTGGGTAGTGTCAACCAGAATAAGCCATCTACTAGAATAAGTGGACAAAACCCTGACTGGATTGGGGTCAAGAGAAAAATGGACTTGTAATTTGAAGTTGCACTAGTGTCCAGTTTTTTTTTTTTTTTTCCAATGAATATATGAGAGTATTAAAGAGTTAAGGGGAAACTGATTTAGGATGTTTCTTACCATGTTCAAGGCAAGAGTATAAAGTACTAAATTAGAGTATAAAGTACTAAATTAGAGTAGCCATCATGGAAAAGATAAGAAGATTCCAAAAAACAAACAAAAAAACACTAGATCTAAAGCCTACAAACATATGTAATTGATGGAATAAGATGCCAAGGAGAGAAACAAGTTGTAGGTAACTAAGATTTTGTGCTTGGAGGATAATGAAAATGGTGGGAAGAGTAGGATAAAATTGTACCACACTGTTAGACTTATTGAATAAAAGTAACAAAAAGCAGGAGATGTGTGACAACTGAAAAAATATATATGTTGTACACTTCAAATGGTATCAACCAGGCATCAGCAAACAGACCCAATCTGGGTTAGTGTCTGTTTTTATAATTAGTTTTACTGGAACTCAGCCACACTCATTCATTTACATATTGTCTTGCTGCTCCCACAGCAGAGTTGAGTAATGGGACAGAAGCTTATAGTCTTAAAATATTTACTATTCAGAGCTTTGTAGAAAAATGTAGCCAACCCTCATATAAACTAGTTGTTAGTATAGCAAAATGTGACTGCTAATGTAGTCAGTAATTTAACTAAAATTCTATCACTAAAATCTGATACTTTTTGTTTTCAAGGTGGTCAAATAGCTCAGTTCAAATATGGTAATCCTGGAGTCCTTCAATTCTAACTAAAAGTTCCAAAACCATTTGAAAACAGATTATCAATACTTCAAATAAAAGCCTACATTTGATACTGAAGGATAGAGTCATTAACTTAGTTCTGAAACATTCAAGAATTGAACATTTTAAGGCTTTACCTGTAGAGCTGGTGCAAACTTCTATTATATCTCCAAAAGACCCTCAAAACCAGAATGATTTTGAATGGGTACAAGTGAGATTTCAAGTTTTCTTTAGCAAGGAGAAAAGTTGCTTCAAATACAACACCAGAAAGTTATAAGCCTTCATGATAGGAAAGATCGATCACCTCCATAAAAGTTTGCAAACTTTTACAAATATTTAGGACCTATTTTGGGTATCTCATGGTTAATGACTCAAGTTAAAAATGTTAATATTAGCAGATATGATTATTTTCTACCCCTAAATTGTCAAGGGCTATTTATGCAAGCAACTACCCAAATATATGACAATAATTTCCTTGTTCAATTATTTTTTTAACACATGTGTATTTCTTGTGTTTATTGAACAAACAGTATGGGTTTCATTTAGGCCGATGCCTTAATTAGAATGATGTTTCTAAACTGGAAAGTAAAAGTACAATTTAAACAGAAGAACCAAACCAAGACCAAAGATTAATTTTGAAGCAGGCATTCATCACAGTTAAACCAGTGAGATAAGACATTTAATTAGAACCCTCACAACAGAGGCAGAGTGAATAAAAACTTCCAAGGTCTTTGCTAAACTAAATTGTGTTGCATTTTACAAAATCTTGGCCTGCAAAACATTTGGCATATGTGGTAATGTCTGTTGATTTTGAAGAGTTAACTTTCTGTGATTAAGTATGTGGGTAATGTAGACAAAGCATTTCAAAGCTGTATTTGTGCAACGATGCTCCCTTTAAATTTGATGAAAATCCTTCAGAGAAAGGGATGAGAAGCCTCACTCTAGTTAAATTTCATTGGCACACAATCCTTAAAAAATGACACAAAAAAAGCACTATAATATTCTGACACATTCTATTATAGGTAGAGAAAATCCTGATGCTCTGGAAGGGTAGCCCTGAGTTGTGAGGAATTCCTCAATGCATTGTAACAATTTATTTCGGGTTTTAGGCCATTGAAGGATTTTTAATTCCCTCTCATGCACTCTAAGTCAACACAAAATAATTTCACAATGAGATCAGATATTATATATTAATTTTCATATTTAAGTAGTCAACTGTATTCTAGACATTCTAACTTTGTACTGAATTAGCTTTAAATAGTTCATTAAAAGGTTTATTTTGATTCAGTTGGAAAGTTCCATGGCATTTTGATTTATAGTGAGATTTCTTATACATACCTCAAGACATATCCTCATGAAAACCGGAGGCTTCCTAAGGGAAACATTTCTTAGGTTTCAGCAGAACTGTTCTGTTCCCAAATAGGTTTCTTCATTGGATGCTTAAAATCTTCATTTTGTTTTTTAATCCAACCTCAGTATCGATAGAAAACATTTCTAGGTGCACATTGCATTTGTAAATACACTCTTTCTAGTTTTGTGAATTTGAGTCATCAAGTTTAACTCTTTTCTCTTAGTATTCTCTAATAGAATTCTAGCACTAGGCTTTTAAAAAGACATTTTCCATCTGCTGACAGAGGAAGTACATAGTAAAGAGAAAAACGTTTCCTCTTAACTTACATCTTATACCATGGCACTTGGTATTTTAAAAAAGACGACCCTTCTATATAGGGCTTCTTAAAAAAGACCATAAGATATGGGAGACTTCATTCAATTAGTTGGTTTCTATTCTGGCATCCCTGTCTCTGGTAACCAAAGGAAGACCCAGCCTCCAAACCCACCGCTGGGGCCATTCTTCCCTTTTCACACAGGATAACAAATTCAGATGCATAGTTTATGGGCCCATTTCATAGCTCTAGAATCCCAGAAACCCAACAGCCTTTTATTTCATCCTGTCACTGATCTCTTCATTCCAAATTGGCATTTTTGCTGACATGTTTGACTGGGTCTACACATCAAATGCCTAATTTCTTTAGCAAACAGTTGTACAGTTACACTCAGTGTTCTCTTCACAGGATGTTTTCTCATCTTTTTGTAATACGAACAGGCTGAGAATCTTCAAGCTTTCAGGTTCTTGTTCCTTTTTGCTTCACAATTCCTCATTTATTCTACTTCTTTTTGCTCACATTTGACAGTAAGCAGGAAGAAGAAATCAGTTCATCACTTGTAAGTTCTATTTTCCATAAAACAGAACACAATTCACCAAAGTTATCTGCCACTTTATAACAAAGATCACCTTTCGTCCAGTATCCAATAATGTATTTATCATTTGAGAACTCACTAAATGCACAACTTTGACATTCATATTTCTAACAACCTTCAAGACAATTTAAGCTTTCAGTCATGAACCTCAAAACTCTTCTAGGCTCTACCCATTATCCAATTCCAAAACCACTTACATATTTTCAGGTCAGTCCTCCCAATGCATAGTACCAAAATCTGTATTACTTTGTTAAAGTTCAGGTAACAAGATGCTAAACACTGGGTGACTTAAACAGAAGTTTATTGTCCTAATTCTGGGGATTTGAAGTTCAAAATCAAGGTGTCAGCAGGACCATACTCTCTCATGAAGCCACTAAAGAAGGATGAATATAGTCCTCTCTCCTAGACCCCTGTAACTCTTTGGCTCATGGTACTGGAACTCTGATCTTCACCTGTGTTTATCCCAAGTGTCCTCACTTTACAAAAATAGCAGTCATACCGGATTATGGCCCCACTGGTCTCCAATAGGATCTCCTCTTAATGTAATCTATAATGATCTTATTTTTAAATAAAGATCTCATTATGATATACTAGAAATTAAGACTTCAACATAAATTTGGGGCTGGGGTGGGGAGGAGCAATTCAACTCTTAACATGCTATGTTTTAGGTAAATAACACCTAACTGATAAGATGCTTATTATACACATAATTACTAAATAGTTAAAATTCCCACTTGTCATATTTCTCCTGTAGATTTCTTTTCTATGATATAGAAATGGGAAAATGAGTTAGAAAAGAAAATATTTTAAGATTTCATTAATTCTCCTAGACTAAAACTGCAACTAAGTGACAGTAGCTACTTTGGCATTGATTTCTTGGAACCACAGGTTCATTTCACAAGATGTGTCAAACCTAAGAGGTTCCTATTATAACTCCTTTCAGGTTATTGGCAGTATTTCTTCAGAATTTCAATGTTTATTTTTATGCATAAAAACTATAAAATAAAGAATTGCAAAATATAGTACTCCATAATAAGGTTTCTATTACATTAATAGAAAACAAATTAACATTATGAACAGATACTTTTAAATTTACTGATTTTTGTGAGAATTTCTCCTAATTCTCTTGATTTTGTTATAAATTGAGTAAACATAATTCTAAGATAATAAATTGTTTTTTTAAATACTATTTGATCCACTGCAAACAACATAATCAGATAATCTCTTATTTGAGAGGATTCACACCAGTTAAACTCAGTTCTTTTATAGAAAGACAAAGCATTTTACACATGATTTTAAAAAACAGTGATAAATTGGACCTCAGGTGATTCTGCATGTTTATATTATTTCCTTTCAACCTAATCTGACATTGTTAATCTTGTTCCTGAGAGCTGTGTATTTTATCTTATAGAAATTCATGTATCTACTTACCTGATGAATTTTAATGATTTTTATAGTTCACATCTAAGACAAAGCTTAAATTTTGTCTTGATTAAATATAGGGTTATTTGAAAATTTTTAACTTGTGAAATTTAGGAAAAAATACATGGAAATGTACCTTCTTAATCACTGGAAAATATATAGAAATAGAAAAAAATATTCATATATGAAAGATGATTTTCTGGGGATACAATTGTGTTGCTGTATTTCTCTAGTTATGATATTTACTCTGATGAGCACTATTTTGTAACATGAAAGAAACCATAAGGGTTTGTAAATTGTTAAATAAGATAAACCAAGGAGTAACAAAAGAATCTATGAATATTGGTATAGGAAAGTTTGCATTTTAGAGAAATATTATAATATCATGGGAATATTTTCTCAGGAAAAAAGCAGAAATTAAAAGGGAAAGTTTTAATACTCTTTTATAATGTAAAAGTAGATCTATATAAAGAAAAACTCCAGGATATTGGTCCCGATTAATTTACTGTTTTGTCAAGTCTCAATGAATATACAAATTAAGCCACATGTTATAGTTTACAATCCTACTTCATTGTATATATTGTAAAAATCATTTAAAAATTAAAATCTGTGTGAATTTTCAAAAGACAGCAAGAAGATATGAACCCATCAAATATCGTGACATTCTAAACCCACTGCTTGAAAACAGTGAACAGTCTTGGTTTAGAGACAAATTCCTGTAACAAAATAGAAAGCTTAAAGAATATGTAAATGGGAACTTATAAAAACTGATGTAATAAGAAATGTAAATTAGATAAATTCAGGACCCCATCATCATTCAGCTCACAGTTTTAGAAAATACAGGGAAAGAAATTAACATCAGGCTGTGCTCTGGTCTGAATGTTTGTGTCCCCCCAAATTCATATGCTGAAATCCTAAATGCCTACCCACTGTGATGGTTTTAGGAAATGGGGTCTCTGGGAGGTGACTAGGTCATGAGAGCTCCACTGTCAAGAATGAGATTGATGCCTTTATAAAAGGCTCAAGAGAGCTCCCTTTTTCCTTGTATCATAAGAGGATACAGAGAAAGTCTACCACCCTGAAGAGGACCCTCACCTGATTATGATGGTGCCTTTTTCCAGAACTTCCAAGTTTGTTTATAAACTACTCCTTTTGTAGTACTCAGTTACAGTGGCCTAAATGAATGGCGACAGGCTGCTTCTGTTTCTTACCTTGGAAAAAGTCCCTGAATTAAGGAATTAAGAAGTCTGGCTCTATTTTAGTAATTGGAGGAAGAAGTATCCAGTTATTGGAAAAGAAATGGGTCCAAAATGGAGACATTTGCTCCATGACAACAAACCAAGACTTAATTGCAGTTTCTACCTCTCCTAGAAATAAGATCTTTGAACAATCTGAAATTTCCTGATCAATACCAGAATCAGGTAATCTGAATAAAATGAGGTAATTTGCATAATGCAAGCCTTGCCATTCCCTTCCCTTAAAAAGATGACCTGGCCAAAAAAAAAACAAAGTAAATCATTTCTTTTGCAAGTAACCCTTGCCCCACACTCCCCTCTGGCCTATAATGTACCTTCCATTTTGTACAAATCCTGAAATGCCTATTTACCAGAAGGGATTTCTCCGTGATTCATGAATTGCTGAGTAAAGCCAATTAGATCTCCAAATTTACTCAGTTGAATTCCTGATCCTAACAGACATTTTTCTACCTTCAATCATACTATACTGATCAAAACTTTTTAACTCACCAAGTAGCTTACTCTAGTTTTCCTACTAAAGCAATTCTAGGATCATAGTGTGCCAAAATGTTATTTTTAGAAGATTGTTGCTGTACAACTATCTCCTGCAGCTACACCTCACTGCTGGTCAACCTGTCATCCATCTATAGGTCTTCCTTACATTTTATTAAGAAGATTGTCCACTCCTTTCACCCAGGTAAAAGTCCAAGGCAGAATAAAAACTATGAAAATCATGAACACATACTTTCATTTTAAATGTGAGAGGATCATACCCATATAACTACTCAACACTGACATTCACTTTCCCATCCTCACAAGGGCTATTTGAAATCTCTGTACTTCTTAAAGCTCCCCACAAATGCACTTTTAAGAGAACTTTGGCTCATTTATCATTGAAAAAATAGAATTCAGGTTAAAACATTTACCTTCTCCCCAGTAATCTGCCAGTAAACCTATTATTGGACCCATTTCACTATCATCTCTGGCAATTAATACCATCCCTTCTCAAAGAAAAATTCCTATACTTCTACAAAGATTTGAACACCTTATTCATGTTGTTTTCCACAATTCCATACACATACAACCAGGACCTAACTTTTTCTTTACATGTCTCTTCTATTTCTTTCAGAAAGTCACATCCTACTTGATCTTTTTTCCCAAAGAACTAAGATTTTTCCATTTCTTCAACCTCAGTTACTTTTAACCCACATACATTTAAGTTCCCATCATTCTAGTGTTTTAACAAAGGTCACCAAAACTCCATGTTTTGAATATGCTTAGCTCTATCCACGTGTTTCTCAATCTCTCAACCTAACAAGTGAAGAAATTCTTTTCTGAAACTTTCTCTTAGTACACTACTTGTTTCATTTCATTCTTGCCAACTCCTCTATGTCAGATGTTTGATTTCATCAGAGCTTAGTAATGAGCCACTTTTTCTCTTTACCATTTCTCTTTAAATTTCATAGCACAAAATACAATTGATTCACAACTTCTAAATATCTTTCCAACTATCAACCTGTATTAAACATGAGAAATGTGGTTTCATTTTGCTTATTTTTCTTTTGTAGTTTTAGCAATTTTTTCCTGCAAACCTTTAGGATTTTCTCTTCCCTTTCTGTGAAAGGTCTTAACACTCTACCTAGTTCTCGTTTTGTTTTTCATTTATTCTCAAATTCCCTTGGGAACCATCATGTGAAGATGTAAGATTTTCTTCAGCAATAGTTTTCCCCTTTATGACTTATCTCCTTTACTTCATTCCTTCTTCAAATTTCTTTAAAAGAACTGAACTTCCAGAAAATATCCTCTGTATTCACGTTTGTCCAATTCAATACATCTTTTTGCCTGCCTCCTTTGCTGTGGGATCTGGGAGAATCCTATAACTCATTAATTTGCTCTTCAACTGAAAACATTAAGCTAATCAACTTTTTTTTTTTTTAACAGTACATTTTACATTTCAAAGATCTCTAATTTTCCCTTCTACTTTATGATCTTTCAGTGGCTTCCTATCCCTATGAATTTTTTAGTAACATTTGATAGGACAATTTTATATGCACCACCTTAATTCCAATTCCTGGAGTAATAATTCTTTAAATTTTGTTCCCCTTTTCACTCGGAAAAGTATTTAGTAATTCTTGGTTGTCTGCTTGTTTTCATTTTTATGCCCTCTTCATCTCAGTGAATGCTAGCTCTGTTACAGCTCTTCTGGTGAGTTAATTAAACGTGTGGTGGTAGTGGAATGAGAACTATAGTTTTTGTTTTTTGCACTTGTCATTTCTGTCATCCCAGACATCCATTTGATTTACATTTCCTTCTATAATACCAACAAAAAATACTAACATGGAGTCATACAGTGCTTTTCACTGGTTTTCAATATTAATGTTCAAAGTAAATTTGCTAACCACCAAATGGCAGGAAATGCAGATTCCCCATACTTTTAATCAATCATTTACCACCACCCCAGCTTTACTCCACTATTGCTTTTAATATTCTGAACTTGGAGACCTTGAACTCTAGCTGCTTTAATAAAAATCCTCACGTGCACACTTTGTGTTTTGCTTCTAATCTCATTTCTTCCTTAATCTACAACCATCTGGTTCCTGATTTTAAGATACTTTACATAACCATTATTTGTACTTTCATGTTTTATAATGCTATATTGGATAGCTGTAGGATTTGGGGATGTTTTTAGAAGAGGAAAGGGCTGGTTCAACAAGTATATGCCAGTATGCATTTTATATTGCAGAGTTGCCAATGAGTGGAGCAAGAAGATGTGTGTTTAGTCTATCACGTTGACACAAATTATGACATTTTTCTTGGTAGTGTTCAGAAATACAACATGATTAAGAATAAATCTATACAAGTTATGAAGCAGCCTAAGTCTCAACAACAATGTGCCAGAATGGCTTGTTCTTTGCACACAGTTAAAACCGAATTTTTTCCTTCCTCCTTCCCTCCCTAAGCACAAGTCCAAGATTCTAGTGACCAAGACAATTTTTCTCTTAGCTAAACTTAATGCCTATGGGCAACTGACTTCCCTCTCACAAGGGCTCTTACAGTACCCAAATGGCCTAATCACAGAGGTCCCTCCCCTCCATTTCTTACAGCATGCACTTAGAAAATTTGTAAGTTATCTACCTGCTTTGAGATGTACTTTTTTTTAAGTCACTTCATTTTTATAATCCAGGACTGTCTTTTTCATGGACCTGGGAACCATCTCTTTGAAATATAGCACTCTTATATACCCCAATCTCTATAGGAAGGTAGGAACCTAATGGTACATGGGCACCTTTCTCCACATTTTAAAACTGGTTCCCATCAGGAAAATAATTTGCTTTCATTTTGGATAAGGCCAGTTAGTAAACAAATGGCCTAAGATTCCTGCACCCCTCCCCCAACTCTTAATTCTCCATGCATGTCAATGGAGTCGAGTCCATAGTGCTTCTTTCTAATCTATTTTTGCACAGCACAATTTTTGGTTTGGTAGTTCAACTTGAGTCAGTCATTCGTCAACATTTGGACAGAAAAAGGTTTAAAGTGCGAAGTTCATTATAAGAATTTAAAGTAGGTACAGAGAAGATGTACCTCCACATAGTAAAACTCCTATGAAACTCCCACAGCTAATATCATACTTAATGGTGAAAAGTGAAAGTTATCCTCTAAGATCAGGTACAAGACCAGGATGCCCACTCTCACCACCTTTATTCAACACAGTATTGGAAACTTTAGCAAAATATTTGGGCAAGAAGAAAAAAATGGGAATCCAAGTTAGAAAGAACTATTACACATATACTATATACAGAAAACCTTAAAGACTCCACCAAAAAACTGTAGAATGACCAAATGAAGATTGCTACACAATACACAAAAATCTGTTGTTCCTAGATGCTAATTAGTTATAATAAATTAATCCCATTTACATCAAAAAAATACTTGGGAACGCATTTAATCAAGGAGGTTAAAGAACTGTATACAGAAATCTAAGATGTTAATGAAAGAAACTGAAGACACAAATAAGCAGCTATTCCAGCTCATGAGTTAGAAGAAATTTGTTGCCATGTCCATATTTCCTGAGCAATCCACAGATTCATGAAATCCCTATCAGAATTCCAATGGTATTTTTTCAGAAATAGAACCCCCCATCCTAGAATATGTATGGAAAAGATCCTGAAAAGCCAGAACAATCTTAAAGCTCGAGGAATCACACTGATTTCAAATAGTACGAAGCTATAATATAGCATAGGCATCAAAGTAGATCAATAGCCTAGAAATAAACCCATGCAATATGGCCAATTTATGACAAAAGAACCAAGAATATACAATGGGAAAAGTCTGTTCAATAAATAATGGGAGTAAAACTGGACAGACATATGCACAACAATTAAACTTGACCTACATGTCCATCAATGGATGAATGGATAAAGAAAATGTGGCAGACATAATAGTACTCACCTTAAAAAAAAAATGAAATCTTGGCGTCTACAACAACATAGATGGAAACTCCTAGGCATCACGCTAAGTGAAAGACCAAGAAAGACAAATTCCTCCAATCTATGTGAAATCAAAAATGTTTTTAAAAAAAGGAAGAATAGCTCATGGGAAACAGATTGGTTGCCAGAGATGAGAGGCAGAAGGTGGCGGAAATGGGTGAAGGGGTACAAATTTCTGTCTTAAGTCATAATGACACATCAAATACAGCATTGTGACTGTAATTAAAGTTATACTGTATATTTAGAGGTTGATAGGAAAGTCTTAAGTTCTGATGACAACATTTAACTATATGGTGATGTTAACTGGACTTTTAGAGTTGATATTTGTAAGAACTGCAGAATGATCACTGTAGTAAATTGTATACCTGAAATTATTTCAAAAAGTAACAGAACTACAGCTGCCGGGTGGCTCAATCAGTTGAGCATCCCACTCTTGATTTTGGCTCAGGTCACGATACCAGGGTTGTGGGACTGAGTCACACACTGGGCTCCACTCTCAGCGATTCTCTCCCTCTCTCACTACTCTCCTCCCCTTCTTGCACTCTTTGAATAACTTAAAAAATAGTGTAACTAGTACTGCAGCAGGATTCTCAGATTCAGGACACTGAGGCTTTTCTGTCCAGGAAGCAACTTTATTCATGCCAGCATGGACTCAGGTTTGTACCTAAAACACTGAGCTGCAAATACCATATGGTGTAGCCTCTTATTCATGTTCTACTTCTTGGTCACCCATATGAGTAACAGACCTACATTCTGAACAGGTGGTCTCATGTTACAGGGGCATGAGGGAGGTCATGTAAGCACATAGGTTTCCTTCCCTTGAGGTCTTTTCTCACATTCCTTGGGGAGGGGACTCTACCACATTCCCCTTATTTTGGGTCAAAGAGCATCATATTGGTGTAGAGGTTTATATTTCCATATCACATGCATGGCCATTTTTCATTTGACTATTGCCTCAATGAGGCTGGAGACAGACTGAATAACCAGGGGAGCTCAACAAGGTAGGAGTAAGCAATCTTCGAAAATCAAGAGGATCGGGGCACCTGGGTGGCTCAGTTGGATGAGCAACCGGCTTCGGCTCAGGTCATGAACTCACGGGTCATGAGTTCGGGCCCTGCGTAGGGCTCTGTGCTGACAGCTCAGTCCCTAGAGCCTGCTTCAGATTCTGTGTCTCCCTCTCTTTCTGCCCCTCCCCCACTCATGCTGTCTCGGTCTCAGAAACATTTAAATATATTTTTAAAAAAATCAAGAGAATAATTCCCATGACCGTTTTGAAATCCCCCCCCACCCCAAAGAATTGAAAAGCATCCTCAGAATAACTCCCTGGGGTTCCAACCTTGTCACGTTTGGAATGGGACATGAATAAAATTTCTCAGTCTGTGATCTCTATGACTTTTCCTTCATCACCTATCTGTAGGCAGCAGTTGCTCACATTAAACTTTCCCCCAACTCCCTCAGAAGCAAGTAATCTAAGGCCAAGTGACTTTGATAGCATTGTACATTTTCATCTGCTACTTGGCTAGTAATTTAAGAATCTTAGCAGTTTTTTTGGTTATAATTTCTACAACTGCTCACAGCCTAGTTATGCAGTTTAGCATGTAAATAGGAGCATGGTGGCCCCAGGACCCATCTTCTTCCCAGGTGGCAGGACCATAAGGTTGATTATATGCTCAGGCCATTCATCATTCCGATTGCCAATCTGTAAGGCACATTGCTTCCTTTGAGTCTCCCTGTCCCAATACACTTGGACTCCAAAATTTCCCTTCTGGCAAATGAGAGCAAGAAAAAAGATGGACAAATAGTTCCCAGCACACATGATCCTGACCAGTCTAAGGGAAGTACTGTATAGGCAGTCGTTCCACATACCCAGTATAGTCCACCTGGGATCTACCATTTGACAATTGTGTCGACATTGTCCCAGGCCTCTTGGAGAGAACAGAAATTTAAAAAAAAGGTGGGGATTGGGCTCTGGAGACTACCACCATTAGGTTTCCCCAGAGGTTGAGTTTTAAAATCTTCAGCCTACACATGTTAAGATTCACAGAGACCGTGAACTTCCTCCCCTACCAGGCAAGAGTTTTTCCCATTAACTGAGGTAATAGGATTAGGGTATTTTGTTATTGATCCCCCATGTTGGTACCAACAAAGCATCCTATCCACAAAAGGAAGCCCAGTGCTAACAGAAACCTCTCGCCATACTCGCAGCTGGCTGGGGTGGCCTCTGCTAATCCTATGGTGAAATGTAGAGCAAGTATCACAACAGTGACAGACAATGGGTGCAGTATATCACAGTAAGGAAACAGAAAATAAGGACAGTCTATTTGTTCCACTGGATCGTCAATTCCTCAAGCTTCTACTATGTGTAGATTAGTCAGCTTCTGGAGTGACTAAAGCAGGGCTGAGGTGTACCAGAGCCTCTGGAGTTGCAGACTGATTCTTCCATATGGTCAACTTGCAGGGTGTCAGTGGACCAGGAATGCACACCCAGTTTTGAGATGCCAGCTTCACTCTACTGTAGTGAATCCAAGGACCCGCCTCAGCCATCTTTACCAGAGTAGGGGTAGACAAAATGACAGTGAATGGGCCCCTCCAGAGGAGTTTTAGGGGTTGGACATTCCACTCCTTTACCCATACAGCATCCTGGTTTAAAGCGGTGTCTGTGGTCCCTAACTCAGTGGTGTAAGGTGGTTAGCATAGAGCTAAGGGCCCATATTTATTGCCTTAGGGTTAGATTACTTGTCTCATTTTGACTCCCCCCCCCCCCACCGCCGCCGCCCCACTTATGCCCTTGATAATAGGGGGAATGTACCCATAACAGATTTCATAAGGGGACAACCCTGTCTGCTTCTTGAGCCTCCCATTTACAGCTGCAGTCTGCCTCCCTGAAGACCCCTTCTCTCTTAGTGTTAACCCTTTTCCTATTCATTCCTCCCCCTGGAATAGGGTCCCTAACTGCCATCAGGGAACAGACACAATGACAATTCTGGCTTCTTCAAGCTGATAAGGAATGGTGTGGGGGTAAAGCAGTTAGAGGCTACCCACGAGTCAGTCAAGTGGCCCACCGAATGGTTCTACAGAAAGGCTGGCAGGCATGAGGCAGTATAAACATTGGGAGACAAAAATACAAAGATTATAAGGACCAACAAGATGGCATCTTCAAATAATATCCCCAGTTCCTAAACAATCCAAGAGACCCTGACTTTGTCTCTTTGTCTCATAACTTTGTCCAGTTATGCCCGAATGTCATCTATCAGTTTTAAGACTGAAAATTATCGGTTATATTGAAACATGTCAGGGAATCTCCCATAACCCAGG
The DNA here is from genome assembly GCF_028749965.1 of Puma concolor. Taxonomy (NCBI): domain Eukaryota; kingdom Metazoa; phylum Chordata; class Mammalia; order Carnivora; family Felidae; genus Puma; species Puma concolor. The sequence goes on from NC_141667.1 coordinate 180,913,463, forward strand.
GGATGGAGGAGGACTAAGCAATCAATGGCAGCTCTATTTTCCAAGAGTCTGGCACTGACTTATTTAAAGTATCTAATGCTTGTGAGGTGTGATTTATATAGTTTTGCTGAGTATATTTTAGTCAAGCCAACCTGGGTATAATTCTATAAAGCAGAACTTTTATTTCTTGTGACTTTTCTTTCAGGGGAGGGCCTCTACTCAATAAAAGTATTAACCCATACCAACAAATGTTGAAACCCCTTTGAGTGAAATCTAATTGCCAGTTTTCTCTGGATAGCCTCCAGTTCCTTGATTGCCTGGGAGGGCAAGTTTGTGATTGAGAGGACTGCTTCTAAGACAGACTTCACTGGCTGATACTACCTGAAGGATCTTTGACAAATTTTTCCAGCAAATATCTTTTGGACCATTTGGTAAGTTTTATCCCTCCCTAAATGGAAGGCCTGATGCAGTGCTTTAATCAACTTTAGCTCTGTGAGCTAGGTAATTAGTAATTGCCCCTGCTTTGTTTGTAACCATCCCGAAGGCTGGAGTCCGTGTCCATGAGTCAGACCCCAGTTTATTTCCTTGGGAGAGTAGGTAGGATTGAGTCTCCTTTAATAACTATATAGCAAGTTATTTTCCTGGGCCCCAGTATCTATAGACTACAATATTCCGTAATTCCCCAAAACACATTTATCTGACCTAAAGTTAGTAGCACTTTAGTCTCTAATTTAGTTGTAATGCCCCTTTCTAGCAAGGGAGTAAGGCTCTCTGGTATCAAGAATGAGAAAAAAAAACTAGCTTTCCCCATATGCATCACAGGGGCTGAGAGAAAATTTTAACTCTAAATTTGGACAGTTGGCCAGGAGTGGAAAGGACGGAAAAGGTGGCTCTGGTATCAAGAAAGAAATGAACTGGCTTTTTACTCATCTGAGTTTTCCAGAGTTATTGGAGGCTCCAGGCTTCCATTAGACAATTGTTCTGGGGAGGCACCAGAAAGAGCCCCAGGCCCCATCAATCTCTTTCAGGGACACAGGTTATCTGAGACCTCACAGATAGAGGTCCCTGAGGGCATTCAGACTTCCAGTGATGGTCTCCACATAATAGGCATAGTTTGCAGGGCTTTGATTTCTGTTGTCCCTTCTGAGGACAGTCTCATTTCCAGTGCACTGATTGAAACCTAAGTGGCATTTAGTGCCAGAACCTCAGGAAGTCTGGTCTGACTTAGTGTGTAAGGCCACAACTAAGGCCTCAGATTTGTCTTCAAAAGGTGGGGGGGGGGGGGGGGGGGAGGGTTGTTTTGTTTTTTTAATCTTAGTTGTAATATACCTGATTGACAGCTCATAAGCTCTCCTCCGAGGTCCCTTCCAGGCAAACAGTCAATTTCTGCATATCCCTTTAACATCTAGGGCTGATTGAGTGACAAATTTGTCCTTTAAAATCATCCCAGCCTTAGAGGGGGTCAGGGGAGATAGCTATATATTTAATGAGATCCTCCTCCCTTAACCTCTCCAGGAAGACCATCAGGCTCTCATTCTGTATTTGTAAAATAGTGGCTAATTTAGCATAATTTAAGGGCTTAACCTTAGACCTCTTTAATTTCTTTAAAGTACAAGCTTGGAAGTGGTGGTAATACCGTTTTCTCAATGGGATGCTCATAATCCCAAGTAGGATCTTGGGATGGAACTAGCAGGCCACAGTAGAAAACTCCAAGTTCCCTATAGGACTTCCAGCCCCATGATGATTAGGGAGTTGCTTTTTCCTCAGAGTTTATAGATCAATATCATACCAATTTTTAGAATGCATTCCAAAGGAGTATTGGCCTTGGCTGGGGAATCGCCCACCTATAGGGAAAAGTCCCATATCTCAATTTTCTGTAGTTGACCAGGAGAAGTCTCATTTACCAGCCCTGCCTTTAGGCCAGTTATTCAACTGGCAGCCAAAAGCTCTGCCAGTCTCTCAAGGTGCTAGGAGGTGCAGTTGCTCTTATCCAGGCTTGACCCTACCTTGGAGAGCTGACCTTGTCTTCCCTGATTTCTCCTATTTCTGTTTTCCACCTGCAGGACTTTGGGGGTATCAACTGTGACCAAGCAAGACTTCCCTGGTTGTAGAAGGATACAACAATTTTATTTTGGCAATCTTCTTTACAAGTATATTTTAAAAGGCTGATGAAAACCTTTTGTAAAGATTGGCTGTCAAGAGGGCTAAAAGGGCCAAAGTCAAGGTCTATTCCCTTGCCCTTTTCAGCAGTGCCCACATAAATATGTTCCAGCCATGTGGATATCCATTTTAGAGTATCTAGGTTGTTATAAAATGGCATACACTTGGCTAAGTATAGCAAAATGGCTATGTATTCCAGTAAAAGCCCTTTATATATTGTAGTCATGTATGCCTTACATGGCACAGGCATCCATTCCTTTGCTCAACAGAAACAAACATGGAGCATTTCAAGCCTGCCAGCAAGGACACTGCCCACCTCCCCAGCCTCTGGATCAAAGGAGGGACAATTTCAACCACGGTTTGAGTAAAACAACTCAAAAGAGCATGCTGTCCTGCCCTTTTGGTTAAAACTGTTTTATTCCTCCATCTTTCTGGGCAGACAAAAAGGTCAAATAAAATTTTTTTTAACCAAAAGCATAACAACAATCCAAGAAAACTTCCTTTTTAACACAGTAAAGCAGAATTTTAATCTTATACCAGTGTACTTTTAAAATCCATTTTAACCTTAGTCCATCCTGACCACATAAAATTTCTTTCTAAAGATTTCCCTCCAAAACGTTCTACAACTTTCCTTTGCTTTTTACTTTTACCTTCAGCAAAAATGTATTTCCATTTGTTTTACGTTTCTTTTCCTTTTTTTCCCTCCCATACATATGGAGTTACTTCCTTATTATCAGTCTTAATTACACTTAACAGAATTTTAACTTAGTTTTCACTGGAGGAATTTCTGCTGGCATCAGGCAAGCTCACTTCTCCCGATGCCCCGAGATTCGCACCCCGGGCGACAAAGGAGGTGGAAACACACTATCGCTGAATCCTGGATGAGCTCTCCAACAAATGTAGCAGGATTCTCACATAGACACACAAGACCGAGGCATTTCTGTCCAGGAGGCAACTTGATTCATGCCTGCACAGGCTCAGAAGGTTTGTACCCAAAAAACTGAGCTCCAAGCACCATGTGGTATAACCTTTTATGCATTTTCTACTTCTGTCTCCCATATACGGGTAGCATATAGACATACAGTCTGATTGGGCTTTCTCATATTACAGGGTCTTGAGGGGTGTCACATAAGCACATAGTCAGGTTGCCTTCCCTTATCTTGAGGTCCCTTCTCACCACATTCCTTAGGGAGGGGACTCTACCATAATACCATGAATCAACTGGAATGATTTCAAATTTGATTATAGTCTGCAAAGCAGCTAGATGTATTACTGGTAATATTGTAAGTATGGTCCAAACTCACAAAAGTATTTCTTCTTTTGAATGTATTAAAATCTCCAACTCCAAAACTAAGTGTCTGTGGTATTTATAGTTACTGACACTTCTAAAAATACTTGAAAATGATCTTGTAATAATTATGAATTAGAGAGTATTAACTGAAAAATACCTGGTGTACATATATAACCTGGCAACATTAGCAGTTCTAACTTAACAGACGTTAATCAAACTATATAGATGTTAAACCCCCTTGGAAGAGCTATAGTTTAAAAAAACTCAAGGGTGACAAGCTCCCCCCATGCAAATTTATTTCACTCCTTTTCAAAGCAATCCTGGATTATAATCCTATTTTCTCAATTTTGTAGATAAAGGAATTGAGGTTAGTGATATTAAGTTACTTATCCAAGATCATTCAGCTAATAGGTAGAATGAGCCACGATTCTACAGAGCTTACACTCAGAACCATGATTGTTATACTAAAGTTCAAGGGGTTAAGAGGCTTATACATGGATGGTTAAGAGCAAGTGGAAATTTAGGGTAATTTTCAATAATCTATTCTGGACAGTGACAGAAGCAAGTTTTAATCAAAGAATGACAGGCTGAAGTGATATTTTTATCAATTTTTGTCTTTACAGCATGTACTAAGATTAGTCCTGAAAAGGCAGAGAATTCAGAGTTTAGAGGACAATTAGTACAATTCCCACAAAATAAAGTTAAATGCTTCATGATATACCAAGTATCTGTCAAAGAAATACCACCTCTTGACTTTCCTCATTATTATGTAGAAACCCTTTAAGGATGCAAATAGGTTTCTCCATCTTAAACTTGCAGTCACCCCTTCCCATTCTAAAGCAACAATTAAAAAAGTGGTAAAACCTAAACCTTCTTCCACATAAGCTAATTTCAAATAGGATAAGGATTTTACATACTCTTGAAACCTTCCATTTTCTAGAATAAGGACTTTGGTTGTTCTATCCAAATATTTAGAACTCATGATTATTTTTGCCTACCTCTGAATATACTTTAGTTTGTCTTCATATTTCCTATAACATACAAAATTTACATTTCTATGTACTGGGTAGTCACATGTATTTAAAGATTTGACTTATTTCTGGTTCCCTTGCCTCAGAAAAATTGTGGTTATGCATTCTAACAGTCATTGGATTAGCTTCCAATCACCCCTCTGGAAACAAATTGCAAATTGGGCATACATATGTAAAAATACCAGTTAAAGTATATAGTTTGGAATAATTATGTCTATTATTCACATCAATTTGACCATTTAATGACTGAAGATATTAAAGTCCTTGGACTTCATTTAACAGGTCTATCTCTGTCAATGATTTTTAAACCCTAAGTACTTATGATAGGGAAAAATCTGTTATAAAATGGCCAACAGGACTGACAGGGAAATTCCAGTCCATGACAGAAGACCCCTCCTGGGTTCTTCTTGTCCAGCTTGCCACAGGCGCCAAATTACTACTAATGCAGAATGTGGAAGTAACAGACTATAAATTGTTCCCTCTGTTTATGCTCAGGACTCAGACTTCTGGAGAGTGATCCGAGCCCTCCGGTGAAAAATAAACCTCCTGCCTTCCAAGATCTGAGTGCTTGCTTGGTTCTTCTGCCAGGTGATCCAGACCAAGTTCCGTAACACTTGTATTTAACAATTTTAGCTGAAGACCTACAAGTCTGCTACTTGGTGTAGCAACCACCTAAGGTTTGACTCTGTCTTCATGGTAATATTTTAGGTTTCCTATGTGATAAGGACCAGAAAAAATTAAGCTACCCAAAGACATTACCTGGGACAAGTGACCCAAAAGTTTCCTATCAGCAAGGACAATATGTGAAATCACAGAAACTCATAGAAACATGGTTCACTAGAAATCATGTACCCTGTAAAAAAAAAAGGAAAAAAAGTCACAAGGGAAAAAAATGACCACAGTCCTGGCAAAAGAAAGGGCAGGAAAGTGGGTCTAATACAAAATCAGAGGTACACTGCCTCCATCAATTCCCCTGTTAGGGTAGGAGTTAATGGCTGCAATGCCTGTCTGAGGCAACCCAAAATGGCCATTTTCAGAGTGTGAAGGAAGAGAACATCTATGACACAACCTGACTTTAAATTCAGTGCTACATTAAAGTAATAAAATACCATACAAGTGAAACCCAATTTTCCTATGTTTCACCGCAGTGGACTAAGACCATTTGCCTTATAAAACAAAGCATATATTTCAGTTTATTTCCTTATCTCTGCTCTCATCAGATGGTACATTCAAGTTCGAATGGGTTATGGTCACCTCCAAGATTCTGCACTAGTTTTTCCTTCTTGGAATTCTAGTTCCTCTCAGACTTTTAAAGGATTCAGTAGGGGGTCTCTTCTGTGTTCCCACACCATCTTGTTATTTTCACTATTCTAGCACTTAAACTGAAAGATATCTGACAATCTTAATGTAAGATGAAGAGCTTTGAGAACAGGGACTGTCTAATCCAGTTTGTGAGTTGAAGAATTGCCCCATGCCCTAAGGGATACTATCTACTGACAAATTACCACAGAAAAATGTCATGTTCTTGTTTTCTATCAAATTATGCATTCTTTATTTTTAAAAAAAGTTTAACATTTATTTTTTTGAGAGAGCATGAGCAGGGGAGGGGACAGAGAGAGATGACGATACAGAATCCAAAGCAGGCTCCAGGCTCTGAGCTGTCCAGGCTCTGGGCTTAAACTCACAAACTGCAAGATCATGACCTGAGCCCAAGGCAGACGCTTAACTGAGCCACGCAGGTACCCGTCAAATTATGCATTCTTTACTAAAGGCTATTTATGAAGAAACATATCATGCTATTACTTATCGATTATAAAATAAAATTCACATCTTCTCCACATATTTCTGCTGTATCAATGCTCACCTTAACTAAGTTTTCCCCTCAATGAGAGTTTTGAACCTCATATGGCTCTTATAATTTACCTTCTACATTTACAAGATCATGTTGGGTTTCTTTCTCCCTACTGCCATTTACTAATTTTTCTATTTGTTATCAGGCACTGAGCTTGGTATTGGAAACAGAGGCACTCATTACTTATTACAAGCCTTTTTCAGTGGCTTTCAGCTTTGTGTGAAGAAAAAAGCAAACCAAAATATAGAATACTTTGTAAAGATGTATTATGTTACATTTTTATTCAGGATGCTACAGAAACACAGAGCTCTAGAAGGACATTCATCTTAGTTCTTATAAAAGTACTTTGAAGAGGTGGGTTGGGGGATCAATGCCCCTTGCAGTTGAAAATGTTTAACTTTTGACTCCCCAAAAACTAATAGCTTACTGTTGGCCTTAGCAATAAGTCAATTAACTATTATGTACAGTACTCTTACAATAAAGCTAGGGAAAAGGCTAAAAAGTATTTACTATGTTTATTTAAAAAAAACACACCTAATTGGACCCACACCTTTCATACCCATGTTGTTCAAGGTTCACCTGTATTGAGAAACTATAGAGTCTGCTAAATGAAAAAAAAAAAAAAAAAGAAAACAGGTAGAATGATGGATGATGGAATTTCAAGTAATTTTGCATGGGCAGGTCCAAGAAGACCTGTTTGAGAATCGAAGGTTATAAAAAAAAAAAATAAAAAAAAAAAAACTAAGATAAATTAAAGAGGTCAAACAATATTCTGAAGATTGTGAGCTGAACTTCATATAGAGCTGCTTCAACACATTTATCTGTGAGATTATCCCAACAAAAGCTTTAAACTTTTGCACATATAGTCATTCCAGTCACCAACAAAAATACTGAGCCCTTAAGAACCAAGGATAAAACCCTAGAACACTTCATTGGAAATCATGGCACCTGGGTGGCTCAGTTGGTTAAGCATCCAACTTTGGCTCAGGTCATGATCTCACAGTTCACGAATTCGAGCCCCACATCAGGCTCTGTGCTGACAGCTCAGATCCTAAAGCCTGCTTTGGATTCTGTGTCTCCCTCTCTCTGCTCCTCCCCTGCACATGCTAGCTCTCTCTCTCTCTCTCCCCCGGAAATAAACATTAAAAATTTTTTTTAAAATAAAAAATAAAATTATGAGTCTCCGACAGCTATGAATACATTTAATCATTTCTAGCCAACATTCCTCCTGAAAACAGATTTTTGGCAAATGCTTCGTTGATTCCTACACCATTGCTGTTTGGGTAGGTGTGATTTCCTATTCTATGAATATAGCCTCAACACATGAAAGGATAACAAAATCTTATGGATTCCACCCCCCACAACAACTGCCAAATTTTTGGTGAAATTGGTGAGATCAGGTTATAAACTAAGATGGGGACATTTCATGAAGGTACCCTAAGGGTGAGGGGAAGACGGATAAAAGTTCCATCAGGTAAGCAGTTGTCTTGGGGCCCACTGGGTGGCTCAATCAGTTGGGTGTCCAATGTTGGCTCAGGTCATGATCTCACTGTGAGTTCAAGCCCCACATCAGGCTCTCTGCTAACAGCTCAGAGCCTGGAGCATGCTTCAGATTCTGTGTCTCCTCTCCCTGCCCCTTGCACTCTCAAAAAATAAACAAAATTTTAATTAAAAAAAAAAAAAAAAAGGGGCGCCTGGGTGGCGCAGTCGGTTAAGCGCCCGACTTCAGCCAGGTCACGATCTCGCGGTCCGGGAGTTCGAGCCCCGCGTCAGGCTCTGGGCTGATGGCTCAGAGCCTGGAGCCTGTTTCCGATTCTGTGTCTCCCTCTCTCTCTGACCCTCCCCCGTTCATGCTCTGTCTCTCTCTGTCCCAAAAATAAATAAACGTTGAAAAAAAATTTAAAAAAAAAAAAAAAAAAAAAAAGGCAGGGGGAGTGGGAGTGGTCTTGAGTTGCTAATAACTTATTCAGGAATATTATGTAGCCAATTATGAGCACAAAATCTGGGACTGCCCAGATTGAAATTTCTGCTTTGAAAAAGAAAGTTAGCTAGAGTAAGAAGCTTTCAATACAATATACATATATTTGGGGAGATGCTAAGCATCAATAGGAAAATTCCACCATCAACTGAAATATTCTAGAATGTATTCAAGAAATTAAAGATTAAACGGAACTAGTAGGTAGTAAAATGTAAGCTGTTTTTATATAAAATGTTGAACAAAAGCCAAATTACCAGTTTTAGAGCAGACAGCACAGGGTAATGTGGAAAACAAAAAACCTGATAAGGTAATGGTAAAGAAAGGACTTTTTAATTTAAGAATATCTTCATAGTTATTATCTGTTATTCATATTACAAGCATTACATAAACATTCACATTCACTACATTCAGGGTATCTGCTAGTTGTAGCATATTCTAGATTTTCTCTTTTTGTAAGTTTATTGCTATATTTAAGAGATCTTCAAGAATACTTTGATATCTATAATTACTGAACAAACATTTTAGGATAAAACTGCTTTTTTTTTTTTTACCACACAGATTCTTTATATGGATATAGAACTATGTCACTGTTTTAAGTGTTTCACAGCAATTGTTTTAAATGCTCTATATTTCTATGTTTATGTTTTCTGAGAAAAATGTTTTCCCAGATTTATATATATTGTCACTTAAAATTCTATAAATTCTGTGAGCTTATCTGCTTAGTGTCTCCTTGCCACATCGACCTCTGAAAGGTGTGTAGGAAATGTGGTATAGACCATCCCTAAGGAATGTGGCAAAATCTCAAGATAAGGGAAGGTAACCTGGCTATGTGCACATGCAGGACATTCCTCAGGACTCTAACAGACCCCACATTCAGACTGTATGTTACTATATATGGGAGACAAAAGAGCAAGAATTGTACAGAAGGCAACTCCCCCCACCCCCACCCCCACCAAGCTCGGGGCTCAGCCCTTTGGTCTTAGCCTGCTGAGCCCATGCTGGCAGGAATAAAGCTGCTTCCTGCAAAGAAAATCCTGTGTCCTGTGTGTGTGTCACTGCTACAGAAAGTATCCAAGATTGTGAGATTATGTAGTGAACCCTAAAGATCATTTCATATTCTCTAAAGCAAAACTGATAAACATTACATACCTTACATTTGATTATTGAAGGTAGATGGAATGTGCTTTAGAAATTTGTTAGTAGGTAAATCTTATTTAAAAAAGCAGTTACAGGGGCGCCTGGGTGGCGCAGTCGGTTAAGCGTCCGACTTCAGCCAGGTCACGATCTCGCCGTCCGGGAGTTCGAGCCCCGCGTCGGGCTCTGGGCTGATGGCTCAGAGCCTGGAGCCTGTTTCTGATTCTGTGTCTCCCTCTCTCTCTGCCCCTCCCCCGTTCATGCTCTGTCTCTCTCTGTCCCAAAAATAAATTAAAAACGTTGAAAAAAAAAATTAAAAAAAAAAAAGCAGTTACAGGGGCGCCTGGGTGGCTCTGTCGGTTGGGCAGGCGACTTCGGCTCAGGTCATGATCTCCTGGTTCGTGAGTTCGAGCCCCGCCTTGGGCTCTGTGCTGACAGCTCGGAGCCTAGAGCCTGTTTCAGATTCTGTGTCTCCCTCTCTCTGACCCTCCCCCGTTCATGCTCTGTCTCTCTCTGTCTCAAAAATAAATAAACGTTAAAAAAAAATTAAAAATAAAAAAGCAGTTACATATTCTTACATATTACATAATTCCATTACTTAAAGGATGGTAAACTACTTAAATCATTTTATGAAGCTACAACAACCTGAGTACTACTACTAGACTAGGACAGTGTTTGGTTAGAAAGTTAGAATGAATCACTTCACATAAAACAAATACATACTTCGGAGTTCATGTTTACATAAATCAAAGACACAGGTTCACAGATATTTGCTGTATGATCTTAGGAAAATTCCTTACATTCTGGAAACTGTAGTTTTTTTCTTAGAAATACATTGTGTAGGGTCCCTGGGTGGTTCAGAGGGTTAGATGTCCAACTCTTGATTTTGGCTCAGGTCATGATCTCATTGTTCATGAGATTAAGCTCTGCACCGGGCTGACAGCTTGCAACCTGCTTGGGATTCTCCGCCCTTCCCCTGCTTGTGCTCTGGGTCTCAAAATACATAAACGTTACTAACAAAATATAAAACAAAGGAATACATTATGTAAAAATGATATGAAAATTCCTTCAAGTCTCTATGAACCCTTACCCACCTTCTTAGGTTTATCAGCCCTGAAAGGCTCATCTTTATATTCTGTGGTTTTGTGTAAGAAACCTAAGCCAGCTGGAAGAATAAACATGAGCATCCCCAACTGGAAATGACCATTATGGGTTTTGAGCAATCATGATACTGAGTTTGACATGAGTATTAAGTGTTCCAGACATGGGTGAAAATCTCCATCCAGAGCTAGGGATCAACTGACAATAAAAGCTGTCCTAAAAGCTGTCCTAGCAATAAAGGGTAAGGCAGAAATCCTCATACTCCAGAAAGGTGAGATAATATAACTTTTTCCCAGTTTGTCATTTCCTTACTTTTCCAGGTGTTCATGCTATATTTACTATTTGTGTGTGTGTGTGTGTGTGTGTGTGTGTGTGTGTGTGTGTGTGTGTGTGTTACATGAATTATATCCAAGTCCTTTCAATAAAATCATTTTGGGCCTTAAACCTCTTTGAAAGTTCATTTTCCCTTGCAGTTAAATTATAATATAATAACACCTGAATTACTGCCCTAATGGTACACACTTTACATTAAGCTTTTAAAAATTGCTCAAGTACCTATAACTTAAGTTCATATGCTAATTTAAAATGCATTGTAGTATAGAAATAATGGTTGGGCAGCATCAGGTGGTAGAAGAGGCAGAATTAGACCCTAGATAAATTTGGAAGGCAGCACTATAACTCCTGACACTGACTACTAGCTGTCAAAAAAATGTCATGAGCCAAGAAAAAAATCAGGTGGAAGGATGATGTCATCAAGTTAGAGAGAAGGGAGTAAAAGTGAGGCTGTTTTTGGATGGAAGAAACATTGTTTCACAGAATATCATTTAAGTATTTAGTGGAGATCTGAGTAGAAATGTTCAAGTATTTAGATATGTGAACTTAGTGTTCAGATAAGAGGTCCAGCTGGAGATAAATATGTAGTTGTTGGCTTATAGATGTTATATGAAACTGAGATCAAAGGAGTAAGCCCAGATTGGAGTACCAAACACTAAGCCCCAGAGCATTCCACAATGATATCTGAGGGAACAAAAGTAAATCAGGAGTAGAAACAACCTGGTAAGAGAAGGGATAGTGGTGTTCTGAAAGCAAAAGGAATATGGTGTTTCAAGGAGCAATACTGTCAAATGCTGATAATTGAAAGGATTTGGAAATGGGGATATTTCCCAAGAGCACACTCACTGCAAGTGTGTATATCATATGTATGTGTTTTCTGAGTGTGTGTTAGCAGGAGCTGTGTGTTTCTAGCAGAAGGTAGACAGAATCGAGGGGCAGAAACATTTAATATATGCTTTATTTCACAGTAGAGAATTCCATTTCAATAAAAGGTCAAGAATCAAATTTTAATAAAGTTCTAAAAATCTAGAAGTCCGATGTTTAAAAGCTCAGAAAGTATTCTAGTTTATGTATTTTAAAGTTCACTCAACAGCTCCAAAAAGCTTGAGTCAGGAATTGTAATCCCATCATAAACGCCTGGAAATCTGAACAAAATATATGAAAAGGCAGTTTTCAGATATTGGCTTATAGACCTTGCAGAACTGTGATACCAAAGAGAAGGTGAAAAATGAAGTAAATCTTACAATTGTCCTGGATTACCACAGGAGTCGGTTTCCAAATCCCAGTAAAGGTGTGTGAAATAAGAGCCTAGCAATCTTCCTGAATTGAAGACACAGATGTTGGAGTTCGGGAAGGCTAAGGTAGCTACAATATGTATAGACACTGGAGTTCAGGCAGCTGCACAGAGCAAGAACCATAGAACTACACATGATACTCTCCCTTCAAGTCTTGGCAGAGTATTTCTCTGTGTATGCATGGTGTAAAACTCCAAAACAATACAAACCATTGCCAAGCAGTGTATCAAATAGTTCCTGGAGTTCACCTAGAGCTGGGAACCATTTGCATTCCACCCAATCAGGATCCAGAGACCTCACAATACATAGGACATCAGAAGAATCTATACAATGTTTTAATAGTGGGGCCATATTAGTATTAGAATCTGCTCTGGATCTGTCTTTACAAAAGCTAAGAAACTGACCCCATATAACAAATATGTTAGTAATGTTTAAATACAGTTAGTATGCTGAAATATTAAAATCTCAATTAAGCTGGATGTGATTAACAGTAGACTACATATTAAAGATGAACTTAAGACATTTTGCTATCCAAAATGAAGCACAAGAATTATCCAAAGATCAGCACAGCCTCATTAATCTGAGGGATAAAAACCTAACAGCTTAATAGATATATCATTAGAATCCTGGAAAAAGTACATGGGTAAGTAGAATATTTAAATAGCAGAGAAGAGTCTAAACTCGATCCGAAGTATGAATCCACAGATTCAAGTCTGATAACCTGGAAGCACAAGAAAACCATATCAAGGTACATAAAACTACTGAATAAAGGGAAAATTTTAATACCAGTTGGAAAAGTCAATATATATGACCAATAAGGATAACAGCAAGCTTAGTGCAACTATTGAAGATTGGTAACAGATCATGAAAATACTAAGAAAAATACTGAATCCTATGCATTAGGAAAATATATTTTAAAAATAAAGGCAAAATAAAGCCTTTCTCAGAATGGGAAAACTAATTGCCAACAACACTTCGGGGTAAAGTGAAAGGACACCTTAAGATAATTAGAGTCTGAAAAATTTTCTTAATCTCTTTAAAACATGAAACCAGGGCATCTGGGTGGCTCAGTGGGTTAATTCCAACTCTTGATTTCAACTCAAGTCATGATTTCATGGTTCATGGGATTGAGCCCTGTCTGTGCTGACAGCATGGAGCCTGCTTGGGATTCTCTCTCATTTCTCTGCCTCTCCCACCACTTGCACACTCTCAGTGGAAAAAAAACAAAAAACAAAAAAAAAAAAAAAAAAACAAAACCAACAATGTTTTAGGAGGCTTAGAATATATGCAGAAAAAAATGCATAGTACACATGATGGGCAAGAATAGAAATAGCACTGATTTAGGAGTTTTAGAGTATAACAGAATTACTGTAACATTTGATAAAATGTTATACTTCTTAGATGGGTTCCTTAATCTTGGCACCAATGACATTTTGGGTGAGATAATTCTATCTTGTGCATTTTAGGATGTTGAGCAGATTCATTAGCCTCTATTCACTAAGTGCTAATAGAGTACATACACACACACACACTCCCCACAATGTAACCACCAAAAATATCTCTAGACACTGACAAAAACACCATTGGGGTGGGGGCAAAAATCAACCTCTAGTAGAAAGTCACTGTCTTAGAATAAAAAAATATAAAAAGGCAAAGCTAACAAGTGAATAAAGATAGAATGAAATATTAGACTAATATTCCAACAGAAAGCAAGAAGAGTTTAACCAATAGGACACAAAATGGAATTTGGACAAAATGGATTCAAACCTAATCACAGATCAAAAAGCACATTAAATGTAAATGATTTAAACACTCTTAGATAAAAACTTAAGGCTGGGTGATCAAGACTCTGTGTATATGTATGTATGTGCGCATGCATATATATGTGTATATATATGTTTTTTAAATTAAGAACCCACTTTCAAAGTAAATAGAAAGGGAGATAGGTTAAAGATAGAAGTATAACATGCAACAAACACTACTCAAAAGCAATACAACAAGGTAGACTTCTAGACAAGAAACGATACCAGGAACAGATTTTATAAGAACACAACAATCCTGGCTGTATATATACACCTTATGACAGATCAAAATACGTGAGAAAATGAGATAAAAGCAGAAATCAAAATGGGAAAAAGATAAAAATCAAGGGTATGAATGGTCTTTTTGAAAAGAGCAAAGAATTAAAAAAAAAAATCACAGCTAGACTAATTAGGAAGAGAGATAAAGTCACAAAACCAGTATCAAGAATGAAAGACTAGATATTCCTGATATTACATGCATTGAAAGGATCACAAAGGAGTAGCACCAAGTACTCATTCTATTCCTTTATTTGGAGAACTTAGATGAAATGGAAAGATTCTTCAGAAGATAAACCACTGAAGTTAACTAAAAAAAAAAAAAAAAAGATGATCTGCATCTAAACAGGAAAACTCACAAAAATAATCTAGGTGCAATGGACTTCACAGTTGAAATCCAACAAAGATTTAGGAGAGAACAATGCCAATTCATTAAATACTCAGAATATAAACGGACACTGTCCAAGTAAACTTAAGCTCTGTACATACGGATTTAAGAAAAATACAGGCCAATATCCATTATAAATTTGATGCAACGATCCTTAAGATTTTAAATCAAATCTACCAATATATAAAAATAAGCCAAGTTGTATTTTCTCAGGAATAGATGACTGCATTACCAAGTGAAAAGCAACTGAATTAAAAATATTATTTGGCCTTGTAACTAAAAATCATGATCTCAATAGCTGGAGATAAATACTGGCAACTTCAACACCTACTCATGATGTAAATGAATGTAAGATCTATAAACTGAGCATAGTAGGGAATTTAATTTGAACAGGCCATCTACATAAAACTTACATCTTTTACTTACTGTTAAAAGATTAAGTGTTTCTATCTGCTTGGACCCTAAGATCAAGGCAAAAATGTCCACGTTCAGCTATTCAACTTTTTTCATATCCTAGTGGACAAGAGTAAGAAATACAAATGAATCGCTTTTAATCACAAGTCCCTGAAAAAGCCACTAGAACTACGGAGTTTAAAAAGACCATGTGTACACAAGGTGTGTATGTTTGTGCATCTATTTCACAAGCACATACCCTTAATATTGAACTGGAAAGTCAAACGTTAAACACTGTAGAGGAATAAATATATCCAAGACCTGTGCACTTAAAGACAATACACTGCTGAAACAAAAGATCTAAATAAATGGAGACAGCTCCTGTTTCGGTATTCAAAGAATGAGTGAATATTGTTAAATTTACATGTTAAACACAAAAAACAAGTTATCTACTGATTCAGTGAAATCCTGATCAAAATACCAGCAGTTTGATAGAAATTGACAAGACAGTTATAAAATTTTTGAAAATTAAATGAACCAGTATAGTTTTTGAGAAGAAGTCAACATTTATGGCTTTTACCATGTGATCAAGACTTTCTCTAAATCTACAGTTATCAAGACAGTGTGGTACCAGCACAAAGATAACCATATATAGATCAACAGATCAGAACACAGTTCAATGAATGGGCTCATGGCCAATAGACTTTACAAAATACAAAAATAATTCAATGATGAAAGGTAGCTGAGACAGTTCAACATTCATTTTGACAGGGGAACGTCAACATTTAGCTTGTATTTCACATACAAGTTAACATGAATTTGGTCATTGATCTTTGTCATTTCTTTTTTTCTGCAACTATACTACAAATACCTACTCAACTAGATTTTTCCTGCCATCTAGATATTGAGTTATGTTTTCACATCTCCAAAACATTAAACTTTTGTGTAAGTCTGGTTAGATTCCTTTTTAGAGCAAAGATTTTTAGTTTTTTAAAAGTCACTCCCAACATTGTTATGTATTCTCTTGGATATTTTTTTTTTCTAAATTTGTTTTTCTACTTTTAACATTTAACTTCCTAAACCTATCTGGATTATGTTAAGTTTTCAAATTTCTTTCCAAATGGATATTTAGTTCTAGGATACATCAACTAGTACATCCTGTCCTACTGAAATGAACACTATTTGAATAAATTATATTCCTTATTTATTGGGATCAATTTTTGTGGTTAACACGTTTCTCATTTGCTATGGCTGAATCTCCTTGGCAAGTTTTCCATTTGCTTGCTCAGTGTAGCTCAGGTACAATTTTAAAGGGCTTATGAACAAAGCAACCTCTCATTGATAAAAGCACAACAGTCTGGGTGTTATATAGATACAGCATCAGTGACTAGGTTGATAGCCCCTTCCCTAAAGTACTCTTTGCTACAAAGCTTTACAGTTAAATACTCACCAGTTTTAAGGAGAGAGAAACTACCCTGCAGCTTCTTAGGATCCAGTGAAGCTAACTGGTCTTGCCAAAACAACAACTCACATACTCTATAGTTCAAGCAGGATAACCCCTAGGGTCATGATAGTCTAAGACTCAGGGAACATGCATCTTTGCAGACCTGGCTCTCACTCCAGACCCTAGGTCTTGGACCTCTATATCTATACCACTGAAACTCTGCCAGTTCAAGATTTTTTTGGATCAACTTGAAATCATTCCAATTTCTCCCTCAAAAATCTTGGAATGGATGTAGCCATCAGTGTATATGGCCATGAGTTATATGGACATTGATACCCTCGATGTCCTGAAGAGCATGTCCTCAGGAGTTTTCTGGAATGAACAGCAACAATGGCAAGGACAGGATTCATTTAAGCTCAATCTTTTCAGAATCTTATGCTGATTTTTAAGTTAATTCAAAATTACGCCAATAATGTCTCTTCCTTAAAATATCAACACGTCCAAAAATAGCTGAGTCACATAAGCATCATACAAATATGTTTTGCCATTTTATTATCACTGGCAATTTCATTTCAATCTGAGTACTCTACATAAAAATGTGGTTTCTTGAACTCAGTTTATGTTCTGCACTTATTTATGGGGGGGAGGGCAAGTGGGATTAGAATTGTCTAAGCAAGTCTGCAAGCTAGCCATTAATACATGGCATTTATCCAAATCACCATTTATGTAATAGGCCAAGTGTATGTATTCTTTGTAGGCCATAGAAGCACTTACAAAATGATTTTAAAACCTACTCAATGAAAGCATTTCTCAATGAAGTACAAATAGGAGATAGAAATAAAACACAAGGTATTACCCTGAACACTGTAATACAAAGAAAAAGTAAATGGGTTGGTAATGTGGTTTGAAGAAGTTATTCAAAAGCCAGTGTAAGAAATAAAAGTGTATTGGAGTTTAACAATATCATTTCCCTACACATTTTGGTAGCACAGAGTTTATGACCAGATATATACCTGACCAAAATTTGAGCCAAAGAATGGTCCATAAACTAGATAATATTGCCTTGAAGACAGACCATGGATATTAGTCCTATTCTCTCAGATTAAGAAACTTTAGTTTTTACTGCCTTTGGTTTCAGCACATTAGTCTATTCTTGCTGAATGATCTACTGCCCAATATAAAAACCTAAAAATAATTTTAAAATCTTCTGAGAAACTGTATTTCAGTTTTTTAAAAAAATAGTCCATGTGGAAAAACAGACTAACAGAACAAAGAATCACAAAAGTTAGAAGTCAGAAGACAGGAAAAAATAAACACTAGAGCTAGTTTTGTCAGCTTAGTTGATCACAAAAAGGCTTCAGGTGCAGCAGTGGTTATTATTTATTTTTAACAATGATCTCTCAGTATTTCAAGGTCTATTTTACTGTTTTTGTTTTTTGGTTGTTTTTGGGTTTTTTTGGCCTTTTTTTGTAATCCTGGTACACCCAACACCATATCAGGCAAATCAGGCAAAACCAGTTTTCATAAACAAGCATATTAAAAGAAATGAGGATTTCTTTTTTTCTGAGCACTTTAGTGATTTTACCAATAGGAGTTACTAAACAAAAGACACTACAAATACAAGCCATAATGAAGCTATCCTAGTGACACTTATTGTAGTTTAAAATGTAGAACATTAAAAGATATGAACTACATGGAATCAAAGGAGGGTAGGAGAGTGTCTTTCAACTGTAGACAGCTTTGCCACTCATGGCAAATTTAAATACTGTGTGTGTGTGTGTGTGTGAGTGTGTGTGTGAGTGTGTGTGTGAGTGTGTGTGTGAGTGTGTGTGTGAGTGTGTGTGTGAGTGTGTGTGTGAGTGTGTGTGTGAGTGTGTGGGTGTGTGTGGGTGTGGGTGTGTGTGAGTGTGTGTGAGTGTGTGTGAGTGTGTGTGAGTGTGTGTGAGTGTGTGTGAGTGTGTGTGAGTGTGTGTGAGTGTGTGTGAGTGTGTGTGAGTGTGTGTGAGTGTGTGTGTGTGAGTGTGTGTGAGTGTGTGTGTGAGAGAGAGAGAGAGAGAGAGAGAGAGAGAGACGAACATTTTTTTAAAGCTTTTTTTTTTTTTTAATTTTTTTTTTCAATGTTTGTTTATTTTTGGGACAGAGAGAGACAGAGCATGAACGGGGGAGGGGCAGAGAGAGAGGGAGACACAGAATCGGAAACAGGCTCCAGGCTCTGAGCCATCAGCCCAGAGCCCGATGCGGGGCTCGAACTCACGGACCGCGAGATCGTGACCTGGCTGAAGTCGGACGCTTAACCGACTGCGCCACCCAGGCGCCCCGAGACACGAACATTTTAAAAACTCATTTGGATTTCATTAGTTCCCCTTATTTATTCCTGTTGCACAGTCACATCTAGGACATGGCATTCCATTAATCAGGTCCTCTTAGGCACTTCTGGGCTAGGACATGTTCTCAAGGTTTTCTTATTTTTGATGGTCTTGATAGTTTTGAGAGACATAGGTCAGGTATTCCATAGAATGTACCTCAATTCAAGTTTGTAGGAGAAATTTCTCACGGTAAGAAGGCAGATGTGGGCTTTTAGCAGAATGACCACACAGGAAAGAACCATTAATAGAGCTCACCATGTAATAGAAAGATTAGCTATTAACACAAGTAAACATTGATGATGCTAGCTTTGATTACCTGAGAGACAGGTTTCTGCACTATAAGATAACCACCATCCTTTTCTTACTGCAATCCTTGAAAGCCAATTACTAAGCATAAGCCACACTTAAGGGATAAAGACCTTAAGGAAGGGGAAACTAAGTTATATGAAATTTTTTTATGGAGAAACTGTCATCTCTCCCCCGTTTATATATTCAATTGTTTACCAATATGGATTTGCAGGTCTTTATAGTTTTGGTTATAACCTAATGCTACATTACTCAAAGTTTTCCAGCTATGGCCACTGGGAGTTTTCAGTTACTCTGGTTTCTCTTTGACATACCACCATCACTGCATTTTTTCTTATTTGCTTTCTGGTACTAAGGTGCTCAAGTCTCATCTTGTATATTTCATAGATTGCTCTGGTATCAGCCATTTCTCCAGGAATAGTTTTAAAAACCAAACTATGGGTATTGGGTATGCTCATTGCCACTGGGACATTGTTGCTTTTAGGTTCTTTCCATAAGAACCCAGAAACACAAAACGGAGACCAACCTGGAAAATTCCTGGAACAGACAAGACCACTCAAGCCCTGTAAGCAAAACTTGATTTTTTTTCTGAAAAAGAGGCAAAAATTAGTTTGGGCTGCTTCTTGTAGAGGACTCTGAAAATCGTAAGTGAAGCTTAAGCTGTCCCCCAAAGCTGGCATGGCATAACTACTTTTAACAATCTCTTATCACTAGGAAAACTAATGCTATAGCCAAACTTTGTAAACATTCTCTGAATTCCTACTATAGAAGCTATTTTACAGTATACCTTTGAGACTCATTCTGTTGCCAATTTGACAACTCCCAGTTCAACTGTTCTTATATACACAATAAACTCTTACTAAATACTGTATTTGGGGACTTTAATTTTGCTATTTCTGGGTTTGACCTACCCCATGGGTGCAAACATTTGTGATTGTTCAGATTATGATAAACAGGAGTTCATACTGATGCGTCTACCTCTAACCCAGTACATGGTTTATTCTAGCCTTCTCCCTTTATCTGTAGCTTCCTCCTCCAATAGTGAGAAACTGGTTCCCACCACCTGCCATCCGTTTAATACCAGTATAAAGGCACAGCGCCTTCAGAATTAACCTGTAGGAGTGAACTTTTAAATTCCTGTTTGTACCATGTTTTTGTGAAGTGACTTGTCATCGTTAACATTTTTGTTTCTATGTTCTGCTCAAGGATGCCACTGTATCTTGAGATTTATGTTTAGTTACATTCAGATTTGATAGACAATCAGCTTCATACACAGCAATTATTTTAGAGTACATTCTATTCTGAGGAGCTAATAAGCACTGTACTCTTCTTTACTTCAAATCATAACAGCATTATCAGCTAGATATAGTAAGAAAACATGAAAAATTCAACTTTATTAATGAACACATGGTAGCATATTATGCTAATATCACAAACTCTCAAATTGCCTTACATAAAACATTCTAAATCCTTAAACCATTCTGAAAAAGCCATTGCTATAATTAAACTACAGTTTACATTTATTGAAATAATCTGGGAAGTAGTCTTGATAATAAAAATAGGCCTCACGACCTACAAATAATCAAATTTATGAATGGCCAGCACATTCTTTCCAAGTGCTCTAATTGCTAACCTCAGGCTGGAATTTGTATTAACTGGAGCTTTTCTTAGGACTTAGGGCTAAAACCCTATCATACAGATTTACAACTTTATTCTAAGTCATTTAACTGTAAGAGTAAATAAATTTGAAACCCTCCATAAAGTTATTCAAATAACTCCTGACATATACACTTAAAAACTGCCTTTTGATCTAAGCTACTACAGTTTTTAAACCCCTAGCAATATAAATATTGAGAGTAGTACCATGCTAGTGCATTTGCCTGTTAGAATAAAAGACATGAACTAAATCTGTCTTTATCTTGGGATATTTAGGAACTCTAATTTGTAAGACCAAGGAAATAACTAATTACATTAGTTTTATTTAAGCAGAAATATTCTCAAGCAGAGTCCAGGGAATAATTAACAGTTTAGGTAATAATTAGGATTAGTTTTTATCCCTTTTGTTATGTAATTCATGACCAATGCATCTAAAATGTTTTCAAATAGTAATAAGGAGATGTTCAAAGGTTGTTTCAACTGCTTTTTAAAAAAGTTATTGGGGGAAGAAAGAGGTTTAGCAACTTGTTAAACTAGATTTCTCACAGCCCAACTTCCTCATAATCTTTATTTGGGTTAGGGCAATAGAACTAGTTTTGGCCAAGAGGTTGTGGACTGGAAGGGTGTGTATCCACCTCTGGAATGGAGTATTTACCAGTCAGTGAAATCCCAAATCTCTCACATTTATCAAAGACATGCTTCACTTTTGTATGCTAGAAGATAGTTCCAAAAACACTATGTTAATGCTTATTCTGCAATAGAACCCTATCCTTGCTTTTATAGAAATTGTTATCAAAGGAAGATCCTTGCTATTAATCTTTAGGCATCTCATACAATCTTTTTGGGGGCACCTGGTGGCTCAGTCAGTTAAGCATCCAACTCTTTATTTCAGCTCAGGTCATGATCTCACAGTCCTGAGATCAAGTTCCGCATGTGGCTCTATGCTGACAGCAGGGAGCCTGCTTGGAATTCTCTCCCCCCCCCCCCTCTGCCCCTCCCCAGCTCCCAAACACACCCTCTCTTTCTCAAAATAAACTTTAAAAAAATAAATGAATCCAGGGGGTTCCTAGGTGGCTGTCAGTTAAGCATCTGACTTCAGCATAGGTCATTATCTTGCAGTTCCTGAGTTCAAGCCCCATGTCAGGCACTGTGCTGACAGAGCCTGGAGCTGGTATCAGATTCTGTGTCTCCCTCCCTCCCTCCCCGCTCATGCTCTCTCTCAACATTAAAAATTGAAGATTCACTTATTTTTAAATTTTGTTTAGGTGTTGGAATGGTTATTAGAAATTTCATAATGTATAACACTTCAGCTCCCAAGTATTTGGTCAAAACCACCTGTGGCACTCAAGACACAGTATACCTAATCAACTTTAATGTTTGATTAGAAGAATAGTATAGGGTGAGTGCTGGTACGCTTTAAGTTATGATAAGTAGAGGACCTCCAGAAAATAAAATAGGCTGCCTTATAAACAGGTAAGTTCAGAAATTGAGGCCATCAGGAGAGGCAGATGATTCTTAAAAGTTTTACCATTGGAAGACTTCTTAGAACTGTTTCCTGAGACAAAGACCAAACAAACAAGAGGGCCTTCTCCACAGTTAAAATCTAAGAATCAAACTGCCTCTACCTAAACATCAAATTAAGGGTATGGTGCCCACTCTTGTAATTAGATCTTCTAGCTCAGAGAAAGACTTTAATTTTGTGACTCTCCCACCTGATAGGTTTAAGGTACTTTCAATTAAGTTTCTAGTTCAGTCGGGGGACCCTTGAGGATACCCAAGCCTCTTCAAAGAATTCTGAGTTCAGAACTATGTTCTCAGGATACTAAGATGTTCTTTGTCTTTATATTTTCACTAATGGTGCAAACCAACGACGACAGCACTGTCATGAATCTGCATGGACACTTTCACTGCCAAGCACTTTCAGAAACATTAAACATTCTTGATCAACATTATGACTTCAATCTTGTGCTCATGTTTTGAATATCCTGAATGGCAAAGCAGGAAGTATACATAAAACTTTGTGTGCATATGTTGGAGAAATAAGATTAGAAATAAAATCTCCCAGCCCAGAAAACTTCACAAAGGTAGTAAAGACAAATGGTTTTATTATCTAATCACAGAGCCAGAAGGATAGGTCTATCATAGGCAATCCATTAAGAGACCCTTTTACATATACAACCCATGACATACATGTTGGAAAGATAGTAACTAGCCTTCAAGAGGACTTGCCAGCACCATTTGTTACATACTTCATTCTAAATTCACCTGATAATTGGGGTGATCACCTGTGTTAGTTTTATACAATGGCAAAATAAGCTTCTATTTTCATGACAGAAGATAGTTTTACAACTAGGAGGCAGGCACTCATGTGGTTAAGCTCAGACCTGTTCCCAGAAGCTGGAAATATGGGGTGCAGTTGCCCTTGGTTATCTACATTCCAGAGAGATTTCCATGTCCTTGAGAAAAATCTTCCTAAAGTATTGAACTGGCAAGAGGTTTAGTTTCTGAAGATTTAAATGTAATTTTAAATTCTTCTATCACTCTGAATTACAAGGTTTCTAAAGTAAACACACTAAGGAAAAGGGGGAGGGAAGGCTCCTTTTTCTCAACAGGGAGAATTAAGCCTCATTTTTAATTTGTAGTTACTCATACTGAAAAACCATGGTTTCAAGGAAAAGTCCTGTTACAACTGAAACCCAAGTCTAACTACACTTTTTTTTTCCCCCATGGAATCATTTGCCTTCCAAGAATCAACAAATTCTGGTTAGGCTGACTTGGACATTTGGCAAATATTCTCCTAAATAATTAAGCAAATTGCTTGAAGGGGAACAGTAGAGAGTACTTACTGCCAATAATACAATTCAAGCTTAGCCAAAACCTGAATCCACTCTCATATGCTTGACAGGACATTTAAAGGACCAGTGTCAGTACACGTAGTTTTGAGACTGTATAATCAAGTGTTGACATGGAGAAGAACTGCTTACCTCAGTGAACCTGTACTTTCATGTGAATAGTATGATTTACAGAATTGTAAAGATCCAATTACACTGAGATGTTACAATGGATTTCTATAGTTACAATTCAGTTTCAATACAGCTCTAAATTCCGCATTATAACTAAACTTCATACTGCATGAGTACTGAGCAAGTGGTAAATATCCAGTTATCTGAAAACACAGCCAGATACTCTTTCCACTTTCCAACTATATCATGTGTGACTGTTTTCTTCGCATTTCAACTAAGACAGCAGAGCTCAAAAGACTGAGGCAGAAGCAAACATGAAAATCCAGCTATGTTCCCTTACACTTGGCATGAGAACTACAACATGTAAGGAACTGGTTTTTGTGGTTTTAGAAAACAGGTTATTTGAAAGTAAGGTATTTCTATTAACATGTAATACACAAGATTTTTAAATGAACTAAAATATTTAAGATGTTTTATAGGATACAGAGGTAACCCAAATAAACTGAAGCTCTGGGATTTTTCAAAGATTTTTGGAAGGAGAAAAAATTCTTACAGTTAAAAAGTGAGAACCAAAGACTGCAAAATAATAGCAAATGAAAAAACAGGTAGCTATTCTGGGAATCTTTAATATACATATATATGTGTGTATGTATATATGTATATATAGGAGTTGGGGTGTCTGGGTGGCTCAGTCAGTTAAGTGACTCTTGATTTCATCTCAGGCCATGATCCTACGATTTGTAAATTCAAGCCCTGCATCAGACTCTGTGCTGACAGCACGAAACCTGCTTGGCTCCCAAGCTCCCCCCACCCCTGCTCTCTCTAGCACTCAAAATAAACTTATTAGTACATAGACTATGAAATAAGCATAGATTTCAGATTTGCTGCCAAAGACAAACCTGTCTTAAGAGTTATGGTTAATGCCTTAAAAGGACTCTTGGGCTTTCAATCAACTTTGGAAAGGAAAAAAAAAAAAAAAAAAAAAAAGAAAAACAGCCCAGGGAAGAGGCCCAGGTCCTTTGCCCATCACCAGTGTGGTCAGGAACAGAGTGGAGAGGGGACAGTTTCCAAGAGTAGATTCTGAGCACATGAAAAGTGAACCAACATAGCATACCTGCTGAGGGTACCTTTTAAGTCCTCACACCAATTCGTTCAAAATATTACATCCTATTTGAATAAAGAACCTAAGACCCAGGAAATTGAGGGTAATCTCCCTCACAGAGAAACAAGTTCTGTAGGTAACATTTAAGCCAGTGTTATATCAGGTAAGTCTGATTAAAATGTGCTTATTTGTTCATTCAGCACATTCTGAATAGCTACTGTATAAATGCCACTGTATATGAAACTAATTATAAAAAAGTCATAATCTTAGATTTTGCCTTTAAGGAGTTTATAGGCTCACAAGGGGATAAAACACAGAACAACTTTGTATTATGGGGAAAATAGGAGTTAATGGAATTGTACCAACAGAATTATACAAAGTTATAACCTTTAATGAAGGATTAAAAGGATTAGAGAAAAGGTCATCCTAGTAAAATGCCTCCACGTCCATTTTTCTCCATAGTCCAGTTAGTGTCTTGAGGTGTTAACCACATAGGGGGAAAATATATATATATACAGACAGGCACACACACAGATATGTACACAGACAGGCACACACACAGATATGTACACAGACAGGCACACACACAGATATGTACACACACACAGATATGTACACACACACAGATATGTACACACACACAGATATGTACACACACACAGATATGTACACACACACAGATATGTACACACACACAGATATGTACACACACACAGATATGTACACACACACAGATATGTACACACACACAGATATGTACACACACACAGATATGTACACACACACAGATATGTACACACACACAGATATGTACACACACACAGATATGTACACACACACAGATATGTACACACACACAGATATGTACACACACACAGATATGTACACAGACACAGATATGTACACAGACACAGATATGTACACATATAGACACAGATATGTACACATATAGACACAGATATGTACACATATAGACACAGATATGTACACATATAGACACAGATATGTACACATATAGACACAGATATGTACACATATAGACACAGATATGTACACATATAGACACAGATATGTACACATATAGACACAGATATGTACACATATAGACACAGATATGTACACATATAGACACGTATACACACAATTTGTTACCAGATTTGAACATAGAAACGGTAGGACATGCCAAAGAGAAACAATGCTTTCTAGTTAAGGTTATTCAAAGAATGAGAATATCCGTGTATAAAAGGAACTAGTGAGCTTGTTTGCATTCTGACCTGAAAAGTGAGAATTCAAGATTTAGAGCAAGCATAGGATTGGGGCCCCTGGCTGGCTTGGCTGGTGGAGACTGCGACTCGATCTTGGGGTTGGAGTTCAAGCCCCACATTGTGAAGATTAAAGATAAAAATCTTAAAAAAAATAAAAACATAGGATAATAGGGATACCTGGCATATGATGCAAAAGAGGCCATGATGAGAATTAAGATATTCAATTTAGAAACATGGTGCCTACGTTCAGAGATTTACATTCTAAAGGAAACCCGTAAATATTCAACATAATACATAGTATGGAAAAAACAGAGTAAGGGAATTAAGTGTTGAAGGAGCTTCTCTGAGGTAACGTTTAGAGCAGAGACAAGGAGTCCTAAGGAAAAGCTTTCCAGGCAGAGGGAGCCACAAGCCCAAGTCCCTGAGAAAAGTGATCACTTCTAAGGTGGGGCAGTTCCCTCAGGACCTCTATCACCTTAGAGCTGTCCTGCTGCTTTATTTCTTTACCAGATTACTCCCTGCTTCTG
The DNA here is from genome assembly GCF_028749965.1 of Puma concolor. Classification (NCBI taxonomy): domain Eukaryota; kingdom Metazoa; phylum Chordata; class Mammalia; order Carnivora; family Felidae; genus Puma; species Puma concolor. The sequence continues at coordinate 180,940,105 of NC_141667.1, forward strand.
TTATAGGCTCCTAGAAAGTTCTTCTTGAAGACCTATTACATACCTGGGGTTTTCATTCTTGCTATTGTTAAGACACTATGGTATTAGAATCACCATGTCACCAGTGAGAAAATTGGTTCAAACTAATTAGATGATTTGCCCAAGGTAATAATCTGTGGGATTTGAATTCATTGATTTACCTCAAAGCCTAGACCCCTCTCTCAAATGAGGTCTCAGATGAAGTTGGAATGTTTTCAAATATTTAAGCCTCAAAAAGGATTCTGGCAACTAGATATAGACCAGTTTTATAGGATTTGGGAGACAGTATTGAACACTGTGGTGTGAACAGAAATTTCATAGCATCCAACCCTGTCAATTTCCGTGAATCATGAGCACTTTGGGGAAGATTAAGGACTATACCACCCATGGTTTTCACTCAAACACTCCCAAGATAGAAGCATCAAAATTCTAAGCCTTGAAGCACGCACATTTTGAAGCACGTGAAGGTCATTTTAGTTGCGGAATATAACTCAGGGTTGGTGGGAGAAGGAATTCCAGACTCCATGGTTTTTCTTTTCTGTAAGTAACAGTTAACCTTTCCATACTCTATATGAATGGTCTTTCCAACTAGAACAAATGTGAAAACATTCTATCTATGCAGAAGGATTTCACAAGTTAGTTGATGGGAGGCAGTCTACTACATTCAAGTATCCTGTGCCCATAACACCAAGTAACACAGGCCTATACATTATTGGAAATACATGTTTTCAGCATCATTCAAGAGAAGTGAAGGTATAGCCACCCAGAAAGTGTATTTTTGAGGCTACATTAAACTGTAGTATTAGTACCTGCTTAGGTAGGTAACATGTTCATATGTCACTTGCCTAGGGCATTGTTCAGATTTAGAGTGACTACACTGAAATGAAAATCCCCACTCACATGCTCACAAAATTTCAAGAAGTTAAATATGGTTCTCTTTTCCAAATTTAATCTATAAATTTGTAGAGATTATTGCTTTCTTATTGAAAATCTTTGTTAGTGTTTCTACTTTGATTTTATATCAAGGCTGCATTGAGGTGGCATAATGCAATTGCAATGTATTTCACTAGAAGTAATTCAATGTTTTGACTTTGAATGACACAAGAGCCCATGCTTCAGCATTAGAAGCCCAGTTCTTTACTGGGAAGAATATGCTATAGTGTGGGTTGAAGGGCAACTATCATTTGGTTTATTACTTGGATGTGTATCAAGTTGTATCAGTAATGCCTATTAAAATTTTGTGCTTGTTAATACTCAGTGATGGCAACTCAGTGGAGAGCTAAAAATTTAGAATGTTTGAAAAAAAATCTGAATGGTAGTCCCTAGACTCTTAAGCATTTACATGTAAAAAGCAAATTTTAAAGAAAATGGAAGGTGCATTTTTGTTTGTGCTAGTATATCATAATCCTAAAGCAGAAACATACCAGGATTACTAGATTTAACTATTCTGAAAAAAAAAAAAAAAAAGGTTTATCAACTTAAAATATTTGTAATGACAAGATTTTATATAGTTTCAATGAAAACAAATACTCTCCTTGTCAACTGTCACTATTTGCAGAGAAGAGGGGGTTACATATAAAAACCCCTAGAGACAAACCAAAAAAAAAAAAAATAGCTGCTGGAACAAGTTTAATAAAGTCCAGGATACACAGTCTACAAAAACGATTAGCATCTAGAAACTGGTAGAAGTTAGCAATCCCATTTATACTTTAATCCAAAATGCTTAGTAATAAATCTAACCAGAAGAAGTGAAAGACCTAGACACTTAGAAGAAATTAAAGCTGAAGAAGCCACAACTAAAATCATATGCTCATAGATTGGAATGCTGTTAAAATGCTCATACTACCCAAAGAAAAGTACAAATTCAGTGTAATCCCTATCAAAACTTCAATGGCATTTTCCACCCAAATAGAAGAATCCTAAAATTTGAATGGAAGCACAAAAGACCACGGATAGCTATAGCAATTTTGGGGCATGGGTAGGAGGGATTAGAGCTTATCACCCTCCCTTGATTTTAAACTATTTTCCAAAGCTGTAGTAATCAAAGCAGTATGATAATGTGATCAAGACAGATATATAGGTCAATGGAACACAACAGAGGGCCCAGAAATAAACCCAGGAATGTATGGTCAATTTATGACACAGGAGAGGCAAGAAAATACAATGCAGACTGGACAGCCTCAGGGTGTTGGGAAAACCTGCCAGTCACATGCAGGAGTATAAAATTGAACCAGTATCTCACACCATACAAAAAATAAACTCAAAATGGATTAAAGGCTTGAACCTAAGACCTGAAACCAAGAAAAAAATTAAGTGGTAAGCTCTTGGACATTGGTTTCAGCACTAACTTTTGAATGTAATTCCAAAAGCAAAAGCAACAAAAGCAGAAAAACAAGTGCAACTATGTCAAACCAAAAAGCTTTTCTTCAGAGCTAAGGAAACCAACACACTGAAAAAGCAACCTACCCATGGTAGTAAATATTTGCAAATCCTATGATAGGTTAAAATTCAGAATACGCTAAAAACTCAGATTGCAAAAAAAATGGTTAAAAGGAGACAATTTGAATAAACGTTTCTCCAAAGATGACCCACATAACATCAACAGATACAAGGAAAGATGTTCAACATCACTAGTCAGGAAAACGCAAATCAAAACTGTAATGAGTTATCACCTCATCTCTTACTCTGACAATGGTTTCAGGTGTTTCTGAAATTGTATTTAATTTTCTTCTACTTTTTATAATATTCAAAATAACATTTTCAGAAAAAATGAAGTATTCAGGAATGAGTGAATTGACTAGTAAAGTTGATATACACTCTTGCCCTTAAATAGGAAGTAACTTGCTTATCCCAATAGCCTGAGCACTTTGAATGGTAACCTGTGCTTAGGATTCTAAATCCTTCTGGCTATCGCCATTTAAAGATTATGTCACCTGATTGAATTGACAGCAGAGTCCTGCTGCCAGGATATTCCTATACCTGTTTGAATTGAAGCTTTCATGCAAGGTGCTTTCAAAGTATCTAAAAAGGCAGAAAGTTGCTACTTCTCAGAACTTTCCTAAGACTGACTTTTTGATCCCCTTTTTAAAATTTAAGTATAATTGATATACAGTTCTATTAGTCTCAGGGCACAACAGTGATTCCCCAGTTCTATACGATACACAATGCTCACCATGCAAAGTATAGTTACCAGTCACCATTCCGTACACAACATTACCTACTTTATACCTATGCTGTGCTTTTCATCTCCGTGACTCTTATAATGAGATCTGTACCTCTTAATTCCCTTCACCTACTCTTTTCTGAAAAAGAATTTACTTTTGACAGATTTAAATTAAAACGCACACACACACACACACACACACACACACACACACACACACACGTGTGGTTGAAAAGTGGGGCAGAGAGAATCCCAAGCAGGCTCTGCATGGTCTCCCGACTGTTTGCCCCAGGGCTCAAACTCAAACTGAGATCATGACCTGAGCCAAAACCCAGAGTAGGACGCTTGACTGAGTCACCCAGGTACCCCTGGACAGAAATATTGTAAAATTCATACAAGATCTGGTCCTTCATGTTAGGTTTTCACAAGTCATAGGAAAACTGGCCTTAAACTGATTAGGGTTGAGATAACTGCTTTTTCTTCATAGTAAACTTCACATTCATCGTATGTAACACACCAAACTTCTGTCTTATCAGATTCTTAGGATTTATATTTAATTTCAGCAATTTTGTGTTTTTACCTTCTGCTTGCAGATTTCTAGTCTGATCCTCCCCCAGAGAATGATATTTTATGCATAAGAATGTTTACTGTTAATTACTTTAACCAAATCACCAGAAACTGTAGGAGTCTTGTGAATATAGAATGCTTATATATAAACAATGCTATTTGAGGAGTTTGGGGAAAATAGCATCTCATTTTGTCAGAAATGGATTAATGTCTCTACTGAGGCATAGAATTTTGAAAGATGTGCAGTTATTTCACTGAAGTTTAACTGGACATAGACAATTAAGGAACAATTTCTGCAGCTGTACAGTTTCTTCAGTTTTGTTTTTTTTTTCATAGCTTTTTGAAATCAGTCAGAAAATGGTCTCCCTGGTTCTGGCAGTTAAGTGCTGCATGTTATCCAGTAAAGAAATTGCTCAGTGAAAATTTTAGTTCTCCTGGCACCTCCCCACCCCCCTCCACCACACACACACACACACACACACACACACACACACACACACACACACAACAAAGCTCAGAATCAAAGTACACTGTAAGATGCTGACAGTTCAAGAGTATAAAAACCTGTGCTACAAACAGAAAAGGGCAGTCTATTAGGGAATGTTAGAAGGCCCTGAAATGAAGTTTGATTGCAGCAAAGCCTCATGAGTAAGAATTAAGGATAACCTGACATTGCTTTTTAATGCATCCTGCTTTAAATGCAAGGAGAATGAGTTTTGCAGAGAATCATTTTCTCAGAAATCAGTAAATTTAAAGGAACTACTCCAGTAAAAAAAAAAAAAAAAAAAAAAAGGAAAAAAAGAAGTGAAGCATTACTATAAAATTTACTGAATCATTAGTGGAAACATTTAAGAATGTTGGAAGCAGATAAAAATTGGAAGCAGTTACACCTTTGTATTCCTTTAATTAGCAGACTAAAGTTGAAAAGAATTCGGTATTACCTGAATGAAAGTACCTTTTTTACTAAAAAGGTTAAGTGTGATTGACTGCAAAAATATCCCTACCTATCCTTGTCTTATCCCACAGTGTGATTTTGCTGCTCCTCCCATCAAGAGGTAGAACTACTCTTTCCCCACAGCTTGCATTTGGCTGACATTATGACTTCATTTGGCCAAGAGAACATAGTGGTGTGGAAATAAAGACCACCTAAATGACAACAAGCAAAAGCTATTCAGAACTTGCTATAACAAGGGAGTCAGCCACTATCACTTGTGTTTTGGCAAAGACTCAAAGGCAGGCAAGAGTGTGGTAAAGTGTTACAGCAGAGGGGTGAGTGGAAAGGAAAGGTTTCAGGTACACACTGATGAGAGGCTGTTGGCATGGGGACACTGTAGGCAGGCTAACCAGAAGTTGGGACACTGTGTTATTGGCTAAAGGTTATGTTTGGCTGAAAGTTGGGACAAAAATTAGTGAAGCTGTCCCTTCTTAATCCAGTCTTAGCCACTTAAGGCTGATTATTACAGGAATTATTGTTCAGCTTCCTGAACTGGTTATTGCAGATTGTGGGTCAGAATTCTATTTCTGCATATAGTCTAGCAATTTTCCCTTTGCTATATTCAGGCTCTCATTGGAACAACAGTTGGGCAGTGTAAGCCTAGGCCTCCAGAATCCAAGGACTACCTTTGGAATCTGCTATTGCTTTGTAAGCAAGCATGAAGTAGTCCATTAGTAGTTAAGAAGCCATGTGGTAGAAAGCCCAACTACCCCAACCAAGGCTAGCCCAGATCAGCCTACTGTCTGGGTGACTCACAAAAATGGTCGAGCCCACAGCCATAGCAGAGGGTCTGTCTGCCCAACACACATAGTACAGATGGAGGAGTGAGCTTAGCTGAGACCATAATTGCGTGTTAGAATCATGAGTAGTAATAACTGCTTATTGTTTTAAGCCACAGAACTATAGGCTACTTGTGACTGTAAATTTAGTATGTATTTACTGTATAATTTGAAAAATTCACAACCCAATTAAGTCCCAAGTCTTTCAAATAACTTGAGAAAATTCTCAGGCTTGAAAATGCAAAGGCAGAATTGAGACTACAGATTTTTGAAATTAAGATTTATATCCTAATACCTTAATTTGCAAAATGTGGAAACAAAGTCTTTAAATTCCACTCCTTTATAGATACTCCTTGTGCATGGCACAGTGACTGGTTGGTTGTTCTTTGTATAAATCACATCCTACTGATATAACTAGGAAGAGGAAAGTAACTCCTTTGGATCTTCAGTCACTTGAGAGGTTCAAGAAAGGAGTTGTAGACTATTAAAATGTTAATGTCCTTGCTTTGGGCCCACACATAATTTGAGTTTTATTTTACCAGGGCTTAAGTGATCAATAATTGGTTTTTAAGTTTCCTAGCAGGTTGGCTGTGTCAGATCCAAGTTCCCCCCCCCAGTGGGAGGGCCCAGCAGCAGCACTGATATGGTAACTTCACCCGAGTGTTCTCCTGACATTACTTTGGTTCTTCATGCCTTGGCTTCTTCTTGCCAAGCTTGGTTTTGGAGCCCTCCTACTGAATCTGTAGGTAGCCAATGTATTGCCAAAATAACTTGCTGCCTAGCTGGAGTCTGTTTCTGGCTCTTTGGAACAAAGAGCCCTTGACAATGTGATGAGGCAACTAGACCTCTTCACTAACAAACAGGTTTGCAGGAGTTGGGGGCAGGGGGGCAGTGGGAACCAAGTTTAGGTAAGGAAATAATCTATTCAGGCCAATATTTTCCCAGCCCAGATTATACTAACCTTCTGATCATAAGAATCTCCATCTATCCTGGGCACTGCTGTAATCAGGGACTTTAAGCCTTAATATCAACCTCAAGTTCTTGGTCTTTTCTTACATATACTAAGACCATTTCAATTGCTACATCCATACTACTTATAGATGGGACCTCCCCACCCCATCAGCAGTCTATAAAATCTATAGACCCCTCCACCTTATACACCTAGAAATGCTCTAAAGCAGAGTCACCTTTTCCTTATTTATGTAGTTTATTCTGGTTAATTTCCCTCCTAGAATATGAGCTCATAGGACCTCACTTCTTAGGTCATTGTTAAACATCTTGTTCTCATTAACCAGTACCTATGTCATAATGGACTCCAAGGATACAAGGATAGGCAGCTTTCATTGTAACCAAAAACAAAAACAGAAAAAAGAAAAAGGGTGCCTGACCAGGTGTGTTCTTATAAATTACAACTTTTATATTAAAGTTATGGCTTCTCACAGGTAATGAAGTAGTCCTATATCTGGTTCAAGTCTCAGCAAGAATTTGGAAAAGTGATTTGGTTTCTCCCAGAGTCATTTATTCCATCTATGATTTTGGAGATCAGAATGGAAGATATCTAAGAGTATCTGCAGCACTATATTTTTAAGTAAACTATAATTATAAGCTATTGAATGAAGAATTTTAGGTATTCTAGTTATTTAATGAAGCTAATGGACAATGTTATGCTTCATATTTAATGAATCACATTAATAGGTAACGAAGTTAGTCATTACTCAAAAGTAAAAGAAAAATATTTTATAAAATGATGTTTTTAGGATTTGGGGGAGGATTTTATGAATCTTCGTTTTAGAGAAGGCAAAGTTCTTTTAAGAACTGTCTTCTACATACATTAATGATGGTTCTATTTATGGATTAAGATAGTATAAGTATTTTTAGAGAGCATGAGAAATTGCAATTAAGAAAACCATTTTCCAAGTCTGACTGATACATAGTCAAGGGACTTCTAGATACACTGAAAATGCTTATCAAGTGCCTAGTTAGCACAGAAAAATCTGCAAAGTACCTCTGAAATATTCTGATTTATGAAAGAATGCTTAAGATTCTCACTGACTCAGTCAGGTGAATGGTGTTAATCTGTAGGTGAAGAATTTGATATCCTTAGGACAGTAAGGATCTGAAGCCCATACTAATGTACATAAAAATTACCCTTTTCCTTAAACATTAAGGAAATTTGGAAAAATGTTTCTAATACTGCATGTTTACTGTATATGTTCAAATATTTGATTATACACTGTCTTATAAGCTTCGCTAAAAGTGCTTACTCTCTCCTCTTAATTATACCCTTTGAGGTGCATCATCTAATGTAATTGGCAAGATCCTTGGTAGTACATATTTTGGAGTATTTTGAAATCTTCAATTAATCCCTTTAACTTGATAGGGAAACAGCACATTTGATGTCAGCCAAAGAACAAGTAGTGCTTCATTTGATAATCTTAAGTGTTAATGAATATAGTAATGAACAGAAAGGATCATAAACTGTAGGTTAGTCTTACAACTTGTAGTTACATGTAGTCCTACAACATGTAGTTACAAGATGTAACTTGTAGTTACATCTTAATTACAGAATTTAACAAAATCCTTTTAAATTAAACCCACTTTAAGTCAACAAAACTTGTAGAGACGCCCAAAGGTAAAAATGAAAAAAATTCTAATACAAATCCTATCACAGCCAGGTGTAAGTTTTCAAATTGCTGCCTTTGCAATGAGGTAATCCCAGTGGGAAAGGATACTGAGTTTATTTAAATTTTTGAATGCCTGGGTATTTGGATTTCCAAGACAGTTATAATTATGCATGTTTCCCATACTTAATATAGTTTCCACTACCTTAATTGATAACATTCTATGTTAGACCTTTTCCCCCTATGTTAGTTTTCCCCCCTGCATTTTTCTCAAAAAGTACAAAGAATAAATGCTTTCATGGGATTAGCATTTAAGAGTGCTAATAGCAGCACTCTCAACAATAGCCAAATTATGGAAAGAACCTAAATGTCCATCAACTGATGAATGGATAAAGAAATTGTGGTTTATATACACAATGGAATACTACGTGGCAATGAGAAAGAATGAAATATGGCCTTTTGTAGCAACGTGGATGGAACTGGAGAGTGTGATGCTAAGTGAAATAAGCCATACAGAGAAAGACAGATACCATATGGTTTCACTCTTACGTGGATCCTGAGAAACTTAACAGAAACCCATGGGGGAGGGGAAGGGAAAAAAAAAAAAAAAGAGGTTAGAGTGGGAGAGAGCCAAAGCATAGGAGACTGTTAAAAACTGAGAACAAACTGAGGGTTAATGGGGGGTGGGAGGGAGGGGAGGGTGGGTGATGGCTATTGAGGAAGGCACCTTTTGGGATGAGCACTGGGTGTTGTATGGAAACCAATTTGACAATAAATTTCATATATTAAAAAAAAAACACTTCAATTTAATTAAAAGACAAAAAAAAGTGCTAATAGGAGAAAAATGTAATGCCTCATACTAAAGACATTTAAAAAGAGGCAATACAACCAGCAGAATTAAGTCTTAAAATGGAATTCACCTATGCCCTAAAGTACTGAAAGCAATGTATTAAGACAGCCAGGAACTGAACTACCAGAATTTAGAAATACTACTGAAACAAGTTAATTGATTTAAGAAACTGCTCCAAAAACCAGTTACTAATGAGTATAAAGAAGTGTAGACAGTTACGGAATGTGATTATTACTATATAATATGTACAGGGTTTTAGAATCAAAGACAGTAGCAGAGTAGGAAGACCCTAGGCTCTTCCGGTCCCACAGACTAGATAATTATCAAGTCATCCTAAATACTCCAGAAAAAAATCAATCTGAAGACAGAACAAATTCAACAACTAAAGGGAAAGAGACCATGTAAGAAGTATGTAAATATGCTTTAAGGAAGAAATGGATCATGGGTGCTACTGAGGGGCGGGAGCTGTGGTCACAAATAAAGGGAGGAGTGGAGCACACAGGGTAACGAACAAGAACATTTCCCCAAAGCCATTGGCTTAGAAAACAAGAGGGGTTGAATTTCACAAGTTCTTACACCCAGCAGGGCACATTGCCTGGAGTTTAAAGGTCAAAGAGCTTGGCTTAGATAGAGTCCTGAAGGCAGTGTGCTGCTCCTGGGTAGAAGGCAAGCAAACAATGTGGGGGAATATATCATGGACACAGCAATATGATGAACACCCAGGGCACACAAGTCAGATTATTAACTCTTGGAGAGTATCCCTGGGAGGCAACATTCACAGAGACACCTCTCCTGGAGCAAGGAAGCTGGCTGGCGCCATTCCTTTCCCTTACTCCTGAGTACAAACCCAGGGTCACCAGTGAGAAGCAGCATAGCACAGACAAGGGCTAACTTGCTTACACCAAGCCACACCCATCTGCGCTCTGGCAGAACTGCCCTTCTCAGTCAAGTTCGTCTCCGTCCCAGTGGGGCTGGTCACTCCACCAGAAGACCAGTGCAGGCCCCTGCTCCCACCACATCTCTAAAGCCTGGAGTTTTAAATTTTTTTTTTTTTTCAACGTTTTTTATTTTTGGGACAGAGAGAGACAGAGCATGAATGGGGGAGGGGCAGAGAGAGAGAGAGACACAGAATCGGAAACAGGCTCCAGGCTCTGAGCCATCAGCCCAGAGCCTGACGCGGGGCTCGAACTCACGGACCGCGAGATCGTGACCTGGCTGAAGTCGGACGCTTAACCGACTGCGCCACCCAGGCGCCCCAAGCCTGGAGTTTTAAAGGTCAGATTTAGCTGGGATAGAGCCAGGAGAGCACTACACAGTTCTTAGAGATAAGGTAGGCAAACAAGATGGGGGTTTGGGGGAGTAGACTGCTTGGAAATAGCAACCTGAAAAAATGCCTAGGGCACACAGCAGGGGGAGATTATTCTCCATTCTAGGAGCACTTTCCTGAGAGGCAGCATTTAGGGAGAGAAGGTGACACCCCTCCAGGAACAAAGTTGCTGACTGCACCATTTCCCTCTCCCACCTCTCAGCATAAATACAAAACCATCTAAGGGGACGACCGTGTACACTGGCTGCCTAACTTGCTTATACCAAGCCACATTATGTTACCCATGTTTACAGGGAACTACCCTTCTCAATCAAGCTTGCCTCAGTCCCAGTATGGCAGGCTCTCCGCTTCAAAGACCAACACAAGCCCCTGCCCATATCACATCTCCTGACCAGAGTTCTGCTAAGCCTCAGCTGTACTAGAAGTGGGGTCAGGTCTCATTTCACAAGCCAACCAGAGCACACCTAGTTAAAACTCAATTTCCAGGCCAGGGACTAAACACTGTCACGGCAGGAAAGCCCAGAACAGCCACAACACAACAGCAGAGCCCACACCGACACACTGGAGACACTCCCATAAGCACAAGGCTCTGGATACTACATAACTTCATAAGGTCATTACTTTCAAGAGGAGATCTAACTTTTTTCTAACAGGGAAGAAGGCAGACAAAACGCCAGCATAGAGGAATTTATCCCATGTGGCTAGGTAAGGCCAGAGCCAGAGATCTGAGCAAAACAGAATAAGTAATTCACCTGATGGAGAATTTAAAGCAATAATCATAAGGATACTCACCGGGCTTGAGAAAATAGTAGACATCAGGAGACCCTTATCACAAATGTGAAAGAATTAAAGAGTCAGAAGAGTGCAATACACAAGATTGGAAACAGGCTTGAGGCAATGAAGAGCAGACTAGAAGCAGCAGAGGAATGAGTGACACAAAAGACAAAATAATGGAATATAATGAAGCAGACAAGAGAATTATGGAACATGAGAACAGACTTAGGGAACTCAGTGAATCCACTAAACATAATAACATTAGTACTAGAGAAGTCCCAGAAGAAAAGAGAAAAGGGTGCAGAAAATTTATTTGAAGAGCAATAAGCTTCCCTATTTTGGGGAAGGAAACAGACAACCAGATCCAGGAAGTACAGAAAACTTCCATCAAAATCAACAAAAGCAGGCCAACACGAAAACATACCATAATTTGCAAAATAGTGATAAAAAACTTAGAAGACAAACTACAGTAATTTACAAGGGAAAAACCCATAACGTTATCTAGAGATTTCTTAACATGGCAAGCCTAAAGGGAGGGGCATGATACAAAGTCCCGAATGGAAAGTCTGCAGGGAAGAATACTCTATCCAGCAAGACTATCATTCATAATAGGAGAGATAAAGAGTTGCCCAGACCAAAACTAAAGTTTGTGACCACTAAATCAGCCCTGCAAAAAAGTATTAACGGGGACTGAGGGCAGAAAAGAACAAAAGTGACACAGGACCAGAGAAGATCTCCAGAAACCAGTAATAAAATGGCAATAAATCCATACCAATGATTACTTTGACTGTAAATGGACTAAAAACTCCAGAAGACATAGGGCCGTAAGACCCATCTATATGCTACCTATAAGACTCCTTTTAGATTTAAGGACAACTGCAGATTGTGAAGGAGTGGGGAACTATCATGCAAATGAAGGTCAAAAGAAAGCTGGAGTAGCAATAATTACATTGGACAAACTAGACCTTTTCATTGTTTTTATCCTGAGTTCTTATCACAGTAGTACTAGCCTCATGGAAGGAATTTAAACGTGCTATTTGTAATATAAAAGACTTATCAATATTTGGTAGAATTCACCCAAGAAACTATGGGGTTTTGGGCTTTTCTGTGCTGGGAAATATTTGATTCTTTATTCTACTTTTCATTAGTGGTCTCAGATTCCCTGTTTTTTGGATTCAAGATTAAATCATAGTAACTTGTGCCCTTTAAGAATTTATTACTACAGTTATCCGTTTTGTTTTGTTTTTTCTCCGAGTCTTCCCAGTTAATGTAGTTAAGGCACTGCATTTTTTGGGGGGTGGGGGCAGGGAGGGGGAAGGAAGTCCTTATTTTCAATGTTATGTTCTTGTTTATTCTGGTTTCTAGCTCTGATTTGTTATTTCCTTCCTCAGTTGAAATTTCTGCTAAGTTTCTTTTTCTGGTTTGTGTTATTTGGGATGTTTTTCTTCATACAAGCATCTATAGCATAAATTTCTCTAACACCTGCTTTTGCTTTATCCCATAGGTTTTGGAATATTGTGTTTTGTTCTGAGAACTTTTGATTTGCCATTTGAGTTCTTTTAATGTTTATTTTTGAGACAGAGACAGAATGTGAGTGGGTTAGGGGCAGAGAGAGAGGGAGACACAGAACCCGAAGAAAGCTCCAAGCTGTCAGCACAGAGCCTGATGTGGCGCTCCAACTCATGAGCTGTGAGATCATGACCTGAGCCGAAGCCGGATGCCCAACCAACTGAGCCACCCAGGCGCCCCTGCCATTTGAGTTATTTGGCCCACTGCTTGTGCAGTAATGTGTTTAATATTTATGAAATATTTAATATTTACACTGCAGATTTTCCAGCTTTGTGTTGAGATTTAATACCTTGTAGTTGGAAAATACACCTGGTAGTGAGTCTTCATAAGTTTGTAATATTTGTTAGGTTTGATTTAACCAGGGGATTCTTCCGTGTATGCTTGAGAAAAAGGTATTTTTATTAGAATGTTTTAGATCTTTTAGAACCACGTAGTCTGAAGTAAGCTTCAATAAGGTCTTGAAAAAATGACAACCTTAAAGCCTATCAGAGGGGAGGTTGGTGAGGGCATGGGTGAAATAGTCCCATTCACCTAAGTACACTTATGAGCACGGAGGAATGTATAGGATTACTGAATCTCTGTATTGTACACCTGAAACACTACACGGAACTGTTGGAATTAAAATAAATTGGACAAATGTATGAACTATAAGGGCAAACATGCATGTTTATATTGAAGTGCAGGTAATTCAGTTCATATAAGAGGCCATTTATCTCCTACAGGTGAACCTGACAACACAATGACCACAGCATTGCAGAGCCAATTGGATAAAACAATTACAGTCTGGTAAGTTGCAAATAGTCCATAGTTACCATAAAACTTGTGACAGGAGTGGAGGAGTATAAAGATACAGCTCAAGGCCAAGTCTTGGTATTTTGACTAAAGAGGTTTTAGTAGACAAATTTGAGATTCTCAAGAGAAATAGATTTAAGGACTTATTGTGGTCCCTTGAACAAACTTTGTCTCAAACTCAGCTGTAGTTTACAACTATACATAACAGAGGGGATTTATGATCAATAATTTTCTATTAACCGTAGATATTAGTGTTGTAGATAGGGATTGTTTCTATCACTGTACTAAAGAGTACTAGATAACCATATTTTTGAATTATTTTAGATTAAAAATTTATGCTTTATGCCTAATCATAGGTTTTTCATAGATGCAAATAACTGCATAACATTAGCTTTTAGTTACAGCTATTTTAAAGGATTATCCTCTCCACCACAGGACTTACACCAAGTAAATCCTGCATGCGTTAGCAGTGGTTTTTCTGTTACATCAAGTTCAAAATGACTCAACAATGAAAAGCTCAACAGGCTACATTATTGACATAATGCTAAGTATCTTATATACCAACTTCTAAGATTTAGATAACTGCAATCCAGACCAACAGACTCAATATTGAAGTTTATAGAAGACCTGTGAACAACATGGGTTTGAACTGTGCAGATCCATGTAACACATGGAATGTGATAAACATGACAGTACTGTATGTGTCCCTTTCTTTAGCTTACTTTATTGGAAGAATACAGTATATATTACATACAGCATAGCTGTTAAAAATACCCATAAAAAGGAACACCTGGGTGGCTCAGTCATTTGAGCATCCAACTCAATTTCAGCTCAGGCCGTGATCTCCCAGTTTGAATTCAAGCCCCACATTAGGCTCTGCGTGGAGAGCAAGGAGACTGCTTGGGACATATTCTGCCCCTCCCCCACTCGTGCTCTCTCCCTCAAAAAAAAATTTTTTTTAAGATGTATTAAGGTTTCTAGTCAACAGGGTATTAGTTAAGTTGGGGTGGGGAGGGAGGGTCAAAAGTTATACATGGATTTCTGACTTCATGTGGAGTTTAGTATCCATAACCCCGTTTTTCAAGGGTCAACTACTTAGTTTTATCCCCATGTCCCAAACTAGCATAAAAGCTAAACATTGCTTGACTTGGTACTTTTACTGACCACTTAGCAGGGCCAAAAGTACTTTGACAAGTTTCTTCCAGTTGTATGCAGGTGATTAATGCCATGGAATAAAGCAATCAGGGAAACAGTTTCCAGAGTAGATTTAAAACCTGAAAGAACAGTTTTTGTAGATCTGTAAGTCCTAATTGGAGCAAGGGGAAGCTTAGGACACCTAAAAGCACCTACAGGGAGCCGGGAAGCCTGGAGGCCATAAAGGAGGGTTCTGGTTGCTAGTTGCCTGTATTTAAGAGGGGCAATAGCATGTCCTTTGAATCCTTCCTGGAAAGGCTAGTGCAGGGGCCTGCTGCTCCCATAGGCTCCCTCCTCCCTGCTGATCTGGGAGTATAAGCCATTTAAAAAAATACATGGAAACAGATGAAAATGAAAAAAACAATCCAAGTGTTTTGGGATGCAGCGAAGGCAGTCCTGAGAGGAAAATACATTGCAATCCAGGCCCATCTCAAACAAAAATCCCAGATACAAAATGTAACCGCACAAAGGAACTAGAAGTAGAACAAAGACACCCCAAACCAAGAAGAAATAATAAAGATCAGAACAGAAATATAGAATCTAAAAAACCTGTAGAGCAGATCAATGAAACCAAGAGTTGGTTTTTTGAAAAAATAAAATTGATAAACCTCTACCCAGGGTTCAAGAAAAGGGAGAGGACCCCAATAGATAAAATCACGAATGAAAATGGAATTATTACAACCAATCCCTCAGAAATACAAGCAATTATCAGACTACTATAAAAGATATGCCAACAAACTGGACAACCTGGAAGAAATGGACAAATTCCTAAGCACCCACACACTTCCAAAACTCAAACAGGAATAGAAAACTTGAACAGACCCATAACCAGTGAAGAAACTGAATCAGTTATCAAAAATCTCCCAATAAGAATCCAGGCCCAGATGGCTTCCCTGGGGAATTCTACCAGACATGTAAAGCAGAGATCATACCTATCCTTCTCAAGCTATTCCAAAAGATAGAAAGGGAAGGAAAACTTCCAGACTCATTCTATGAAGCCAGCATTACTTTGATTCCCAAACCAGAGACCCAACAACAACAAAGAAAAGAACTACAGGCCAATATCCCTGATGAGCATGGATACAAAAATTCTCAACAAGACACTAGCAAATCAAATTCAACAGCATATAAAAAAAATTACCATGACCAAGTGGGATTCATTCCTTGGGTGCAGGGCTGGTTCAATATTTACAAAATCAATGTGATACATCACATTAAGAAAAGAAAAGATAAGAACCATAGGATCCTGTCAATTGATGCAGAAAAAGTATTTGACAAAATTCAGCATCCTTTCTTAATAAAATCCCTCAAAACAGTTGGGATAGAAGGAACATACTTAATCATAAAAGCCATTTATGAAGAGCCCACAGCTAATATCCTCAATGGGGACAAACTGACAGCTTTCCCCGAGATCAGGAACACGACAGGGATGTCCACGCTCACCGCTGTTGTTTAAGTGTTAGAAGTGCTAGCATCAGCAATCAGACAACAAAAGGAAATCAAAGCCATCAAAATTAGCAAAGATGGAAGTCAAGCTTTCACTGTTTGCAGAGGACATGATACATGGAAAACCCAATGGACTCCACCAAAAGTCTGCTAGAACTGATACATGAATTCAGCAAACTCGCAGGATACAAAAATCAATGTACAGAAGTCAGTTGCATTCTTATGCACTAATAATGAAGCAACAAAGAAACTTATCCCATTCACAATTGCACCAAGAAGCATAAAATACCTAGCAAGGAACCTAAACAAAGATGTAAAAGATCTGTATGCTGAAAACTATAGAAAGCTTATGAAGGAAATTGAAGATACAAAGAAATGGAAAAATATTCCATGCCCGTGGATTGGAAGAATATTGTTAAAATGTCAGTACTACTGAAAGCAATCTACACATTCAATGCAATCCCAATCAAAATTGTACCAGCATTCTTCTCAGAGCTAGAACAAGCAATCCTAAAATTTGTACGGAACCACTGAAGACCATGAATAGCCAAAGTAATTTTGAAGAAGACCAAAGTGAGAGGCATCACAATCCCAGACTTTAGCCTCTACTACAAAGTTGTAATCATCAAGACAGCATGGCATTGGCGCAAAATCAGACATATAAACCAACGGAATAGAATAGAGAACCCAGAACTGGAACCACAAACGTATGGCCAACTAATCTTTGACAAAGCAGGAAAGAGTATCCAAGGGAAAAGAGTCTCTTTAACAAACGGTGCCAGGAGAACTGGACAGCAACAAAGAATGAAACTAAACCACTTTCTTACACGATTCACAAAAAAAAACTCAAAATGGATAAAGGACCTGAATGTGAGACAGCAAACCATCAAAACCTTAGAGGAGAAAGCAGGAAAAAAAAAAAAAAACAAACCTGACTTCAGCCGCAGCAGTTTCTTACTTGACACATCTCCAAAGGCAAGGGAATTAAAAGCAAAAATGAACTATTGGGACCTCATTGAGATAAAAAGCTTTTGCACTGCAAAGGAAACAATCAACAAGACTACAAGGCAACCAACGGAATGGGAAAAGATATTTGCAAATGACATTGGACAAAGGGTTAGTATCCAAAATCTGAAGAACTCCCCAAACTCCACACCCAAAAAACAAATAATCCAGTGAAGAGATGGGCAGAGGACATGAATAGACACGTCTCTAAAGACATCCAGATGGCCAACAGGCACATGCAAACTAGTGCAGCCGCTCTGGAAAACCGTATGGAGGTTTCTCAAAAAAATAATAGATCTACCCTCTAATCCAGCAATAGCACGGCTAGGAATTTACCCAAGGGATACAGGAGTACTGATGCATAGGGGCACTTGTACCCCAAGGTTTATAGCAGCAGTCTCAATAGCCAAATTATGGGAAGAACCTAAATGTCCATCAACTGATGAATAAAGAAATTGTGGTTTATATATACAATGGAATACTAGTTGGCAATAAGAATGAAATATGGCCTTTTCACATGAAAAGATGCTCAACATCGCTCCTCATCAGGGAAATACAAATCAAAACCACACTCAGATATCCCCTCACGCCAGTCAGAGTGGCCAAAATGAACAAATCAGGAGACTATAGATGCTGGAGAGGATGTGGAGAAACGGGAACCCTCTTGCACTGTTGGTGGGAATACAAATTGGTGCAGCCACTCTGGAAAACAGTATGGAGGTTCCTCAAAAATTAAAAATAGACCTACCTTATGACCCAGCAATAGCACTGCTAGGAATTTACCCAAGGGATACAGGAGTACTGATGCATAGGGGCACTTGTACCCCAATGTTTATAGCAGCACTCTCAACAATAGCCAAATTGTGGAAAGAGCCTAAATGTCCGTCAACTGATGAATGAATAAAGAAATTGTGGTTTATATACACAATGGAGTACTACATGGCAATGAGAAAGAATGAAACATGGCCCTTTGTAGCAACATGGATGGAACTGGAGAGTGTTAAGTGAAATAAGCCATACAGAGAAAGACAGATACCATACGTTTTCACTCATATGTGGATCCTAAGAAACTTAACAGAAACCCATGGGGGAGGGGAAGAAAAAAAAAAAAAAAAAAAAAAAAAGAGTGGCAGAGAGCCAAAGCAGAAGAGACTCTTAAACGGAGAACAAACTGAGGGTTGATGGGGGTGGGAGGCAGGGGAAGGTGGGTGATGGGTATTGAAGAGGGCATCTTTTGGGATGAGCACTGGGTGTTGTATGGAAACCAATTTGACAATTTCACATATTGGAAAAGAATATAAAAAAATAAAAATTTAGGTTAAAAAAAGAAATATGGCCTTTTGTAGCAACAAGAGGTGTTATGCTAAGTGAAATAAGTCATACAGAGAAAAACGGATACCAGAAGTTTCTCAGGATCCACATAGGAGTGAAGACATAACAAAAGACCATGGGGGAGAAGGAAAACAAGTTAGATAGGGAAGGAGGCAAATCATAAGAGACTCTTAAAAACTGAGAATAACCTGAGGGTTGATGGGGGATGGAAGGGAGGGGAAAGCAGGGGATGGGCATTGAGGAGAGCACCTGTTGGGATGAGCACTGGGTATTGTATGGAAACCAATTTGACAATAAATGTAATAAAATCTTTTGCCAAGATGTATCTTAAAGGGACAAAACTCTAAACCGATTTCCCTTTACCGCTTGGGCTTCTTAAAGGGCCTCCTCTCCAGTTTCTAGGGGGTTTGTTAAATTACAGGACCAAGAAACCCAATACTATTGGGGGGGGGGGGACGAGACCCAAGTGATTTCATGGAAGATTAAGTTTTATAACCATCACATAGTCTCAGACCTGGTTGGCATTATTTAAGAAATGGTTTGAGTTTGATGTAAAATACTACATTTATGCAGATAGTTAAAAATGTGTACATTAAAGATGTGCACATAGGTCCATAAAGTTTTATTTTTAAAATGTCAAACAGAAGTAGAACTTAGCTTCAGGAATCATAAGGATTGTTATTTTTCTGTTTTTATATAGTTCTGTAAATAAAGCATTTAGAAAGTATTAGGTAGAAAAATACAAGTTCTCTGCAGATGGTATTTTGTGTACATAAAACCTAAAGAAATCAGTGGAAAGTAGAACAAATCTTAGAATCACTCATCCAGATACAAATAGCAAGATTTTTCCCCTTACTGCAAAAGTGATGGTCCTACATTTTATGTCAATAGATAGGAAGAAGTTTGATGAAAAGTATTTGAAATGTAGATAAGGAATTGACAAAAACCTGAAGGAGAAATCTACAAGAACACTCTTAAGGATTTCTAGAGTGATCTGGTTACATCTTAAAAGAAACTAGGAGACCAAAGCAATGTCTAGCAGCTACTACTTCAAGATCAATATTGTAAGTTTTTGTTTTGAGAGCAAACGAGAGCATGTGCATAAGCAGGGGAGAGGAGAGAGAATCTTAAGCAGTCTCCACACCTAGCACCGAGCCTGATATAGGACTTGATCCCACAACCATGGGACATGACCTAAGCCAAATATCAAGAGTTGGAATGCTTAACTGAGCCACCCAGGTGCCCCAATATTCTTCCTAAATTAACATAAAAATTGTTCAAGTCAGGGCTTTCACACAGGCTTAATGTTTTACTATGTATCACTCGTGTAGATTCAGTAGAGTACTTTCAAAGATAAGAAAACATGCATCAAGGGCCTTATACACAGCTTAAGACAGTTTTACAGATTTATGGGAGATAGAGGTTATAAGTTAAGTATACTGCTGAACAGATTAGGATAAGAAAATTAGGAATAATTTCAATGTTAATGAGAGTGCAAGTAAACATGATCTACTCAGATACTAGGGAGTTTGAAGTTTTAATATTTAATTTTTGCTCTCGATTAAATGAAAGGTAGGTACACATGGACATGTGTCACCTGCTCCCTTCTGCCTCTCACTCAACCACTTCTCATCAACATACAGAATTTAAAGGAAACACTAATTCAGGATATCAGAAATTAAATACTCAAGTATTGTTCAATTCTAAAGTGCTTGAGGTTTGAATGAAGTTCATGGTTGTCATGATCAAGTTTTACTGCTAGTCTATAAAACTTGTGAGATTTATCTAGAAGATGGTACGGCAGTAATGCTTTCAAACACTTCTAAATAGATCATACTTAGGCATTTTCACCTAAAATACTGAAGGCTGAGTGTAGTAGCGTACCCTTGACCATTCACTAACTGACACATTGAAGTATTTTTACTTTATAGGAATTATCAAATGAGGATTCACTTCAGGAGAAAGAATCCTGCATATTAACTCATTTTTACTGAAGTAGAACATAGAATATCCTATTTTTTTCGGTATATATCCTAGTGATTCAGTATTTTTATATATAATAATCTCACCATAATCCTGATTACCATCTGTCTGAAGTAAAGCATTCCATTGTCACTTACATCCAAACTAATGCACTGTAACATTTTAGTGGTTTTTCAGCCTTTACCTTATCTTAGAGCCTTGGCGGGGAGGAGGGAGAGAAGGGGAACCAGATATACAGTATTAGCAAGTAAAAGCTCTGGGTTTGAGACCAGGTAAGGATTTTTAAAAGCTAACCAAGTGATTATGATGTGCAACCAAGCTAGAACCACTTCTGAGATTTAATCCCTACCTCCCACCTTCCAAGTGAGAGTTCCCGACCTTGAAGTTTCAATAGTTCTCATCTGTGGAGAGGACAACATAATTTTGATTTGGAATGGCTTATCTGTAATTTAATACAGTTAACGGTTTCAAGTATCAAAGCATACTAATACATGTAGCAGTTTGGTTTATGGCCACAAGGAGTAGAAATTCAGATTACTTCAAGATTTAAAGGGGGGGAAATATACCTCTACCCCACTACCACAGGGCCTGGTGAAAAGTTAGCAGCTGCTCTAGAGATTAGCTACTATGTTACCTCCTCAGGCCACACAGGCTCTCCAATCACATTTCTGCTCATTGCTAAAGTCTATTCTGCTCCTGTTTACCGGCTAGTTCTATTTTCTCAGTTACTATTCCCTCACTTAACTTACCTACATATATAATTGGATCGGTCAAGCTTATTCTTGTATTAGGTCTGTTTCATTTGATCAGGTACACAGGTCCAGTCTATTCAGATGGGATGGTGGCAAGGCCCATGGCCACCTAGATATCCTATGCACGAGTGGAAGATTCCCCCAGAAACCATCAGATGGAGGAGGACACCAAGTGATGGACCATCCTAGCAAACACCAGATAGTTGTCCACGGCTTTCAAGGCAGCATGATGTCAGTTTTAAGAACTTGTCAATGTTTGTAATTAATAGGACCATTAGTAAAACTGATTTTATTAGAATATTCTCCATGAAATTATGTCTAGGAGACTGTTGCTTCTTTTGGGAGCATGAATCTGAGCAGTTTGGTCTTCTCCTGAAAGGTGTGTTTTTCCAAATCATGTTATTCAATTATGTGCAAAATAAAGGTTGCAAATTGATAGCTGGCCGAGCAACTGTGTGCACTCTTTCCCAAATTTCAGCTTATTTCTGAAAAAATCTCATTCTTCTATCATGAATAATCTTTCACCTGAGACCTGCATTACCATAGTACACAAGTTGCATACAAGTTCTTCTAACCATAGCAAGTTCTTTCCTGCTTCATTATATTGTACATGTGAATCCTCCACTTTCCTATTTGGAGATCAGACAGTAGCAGTTACAAGATCCTGAATATTAGGATGAAATATTAGCATACTGATGTACCATTTACATTGTCCTACTTCTCATTAAAGTCCCATTTAAAAATAGATCAAATAGGGGCACCTGGGTGGCTCAGTTGAGCATCCAACTTCAGCTCAAGTCATGATCTCACAGCTAGTGAGTTCGAGCCCAGTGTCAGGCTCTGTGCTGACAGCTCAGAGCCTGGAGCCGTTTCGGATCCTGTGTGTCCTCTCTGCCATTCCCCCCGCTCACATGCGCTCTTTCTCAAAAATAAAACATTTAAATAAAAAAAAATAGATCAAATACAGTCTCTTGTTAACCATTTGGTTTGAAATTGTTCATTCTTACAAGATTGTACTGTAATTATGTAGTTTGCTAGGTTGTATAGTTGTCTATTTACCAGCTAGGTCTTGACAGTACAGTAGTTCCAAAATAATCATTAGCTTGGTTAAAAAGTTGTTAAAGCACTTTAGCTTTAATAACCAACTTCCAAGAAAGATCCTAAGGAACAAATGATAAAGGAGCTTAAATCCTCAAAATCCAGACTGAGGGAAACTGAGGACAACTAACAGGTTTATTCAGTAAGCATGCACACACATGCACTAGTGAGAGAAAAGATCTAGACTTAAGGAACACGTTTACCAATTTTAACTCATGGACTGTATTTGTAGCCTTATTAAAAAAAAAAGGTCAAAGTCATTTGAGAAAATTCAAGCACTGCATATTTGATGATTAATCCAGATCTATGCCTACCTTGAAATTTTCACCAACATTATCAAAATAAGCATTTTCCCAGAAGACAAACTCTGGTATTCAGGAAGATCTTACCTAACCGCTCTGAAATTCCATTATGAAATCAGGTAAGGGATCTAAACAGGTTTCCCACTACTGTAATATTTTCTAACTGCAACAAACAAGTTTCTTTCACCAAGTCTGTTGTGTTAGTTGGGAAAATTTCTGCTCATGTCCAACACCATCTGGTATGGAAGGTGTTCCAAGCAGTAAACTGCTTCAGAGAGCTCCTCATCTTCCCTGTGTGGGGGTATTTTAAAAGACAAGGAAAAAAACATAGTACATAATTTACTAGCTGTCTCATGTTTGCAGCCAGAGTTTCTGTACACCTCGGTATGAATGTAATTCTTTAGCTTATATAGTTAGGTTATGGATCTCCAATAAAAATTTCAGTTGAATGTCCTAGGTTTTTTTTTATGCTATAACAAAAGCTGTATTGAGTTCTGAGAAGAACATCAAAATTCAAACTCTACTCTTTAAAATTCAGAATGGAGACTCAAATTCTAATTGACTTGCCCAGGGTCACAGCCAGGACTAGATTCCAGACTCTAATCCTAGAGCATCATTTTTCCAATGTGATGCTTATTTTAAAGCTCTAAATGTGATCTAGCATTTGATTTTGGCTAGGCAAGAATAGAGGAAAGCAAAGTTCCAGAACAATTATATATTAGATACTATTTCTAGTAAAATGCCACCTGGATAACTTTACAAAGTGCTACATTTCAAGAGGGGGGAAAAAGGCTAACTTTATACTTAGACCATTAACTTTTATAGCTTAAAAACAATCACGTAGTCCATTGCCATAGAACCAGGACAGCCAGTTGCCACAACCCAGCAGCATTCTCTCGACCAGGTCACTCCAGCCTCTCTGGGCATTAGCTTCAAATATGGAACATGTCACTTAACCATACAGAGGATTCTAGCACAAATTTGGGTTCTGTAGTGTAAGATTTAGTTTCTCAGGCTACTCTTCATTCTAAAATTGTCAGTTTTTAAAGAATAAGCTTCACATTATAGTCAAGAAGTTATGCTGTAATAAAGCTAGCCCTGATGTTCTACAAACTACAATACCACAACAGACATAACTGGCTTTTAACAGGCTGCTCATAAAGCTGCCAGGATGACCTTTTTGAAATATAATCCCATGTTTAAGATCTTTCTGGGGCCTCCTCAACACCTGCTGAATCAAGTCCAAATCCCTTAATGTCATGTGAAAGAAACATGGTATCCTGACTTCCATCCACTTGCCTTTTTGTTTTCTCCTGCCACTTTATACAAAGTAATGGTTTACACACTAAGTAAAACAGGTTAATTTTTAGTGGTTTCTGTTAAATATAGAATATGAATAGAGACTATAGGACATAGCCAGTAAAGAGTTCACTGTACTTTAGCTAGGTTTATTGTTTAGAAAGTAACAAAGCAAATCATTTCATAAGTAGATAAATCCTGTAAGTATCCAGAAGATGATTATATACTTACCTAGAAGGTGAATATAGTTTCTTCCCTTTGTCTAATTGTCTTGATAAGGTAGTCTTGTGAATCTATCCTCAAATGTGGGTTTTTCTTTCCCAAAGATTTAGTAGAAATATAAATTCATTAAAAACCTATCTATATGTCAAATGATGTTCTATGTGCCAAGACATAGCAGTGAGCAAATGCCCCTGACCCATGGGCTCATACTTTGTGGGAAGGTATGAACACTACATCAGTGTGCCATATCAGTGCTGAGAATAAAGCTGCAGACGGAAGATGATATTTTAGAGGTCAGCAAAGGGTTCTGGTAAGGTAGTATCTCCTTTTAACCTGGGAATGAGGAAGACAGTTATGCAGGTAACTGGGAAAAGATCAGAGAGTAAAGGCTCTGAGCAGGTGTGTACTGTTAGGAGAGCAAGAAGGGAGCTTTCCTGGCCTGAGTGGTGTAGGTAAGAGAGAAGAGCAGGCAAAAGGTCAGAGTGAATGTGGACATGGGGTATGGGGCCAAAGTGGAGCATATCTATGGTAGTCCGTTACAAGCAAGGCACCCCATGAATTGCCTTACATAGTTTACCTTCATCTATGAGGTAGGTATCCTCTACTAGAGGGAATAAAACAGGTCAAACATAAGGTCCAAATCTTAGGAGTTGGTACTGCAATCTGGCCTCCTGGTCTACCAGACTCCAAGTTATTTATTGGCTATTTAGATCTTATGTATAATTTCAGAAATATTTTAAGGTTCCTATTACGCAGAAGTATTTTTTAAAACCATTTTATTTTTGAGAGCGCATGCATGCACACAAGCTTGGAGGGAGGGAGCGGGGGGGGGGGGGGGGTGCAGACCACAGAATCTGAAGCAGGCTCCAGGCTCTGAGCTACAGCACATAGCCTGATGCGTGGCTGGAACCCACGAATTGCGAGCTCATGACCCGAGCCAAAGCCAGACGCTTAACCAATGGTTTTTATTGAAAGTGAATTAAAAATTTTTAAAAAAGATAGTGTAAGGTAATGCTTTTTTTTCCTGCTGAAAACAAGACCTACTGCAATGACAGGACAGGCCCAGAAATGAAGATTTTAGCCAGATATGAAAACAAGCTTAAGTTTTCCTATCATGTGATTCTCCACTTTAATATTGATATTTGGCAAAACTAAAATAGGAGAAACAAAGTTGACCTTAGTTTTTAGTAGGTCAATGGAGTTTAGTTAATGATGAATTTGCTTGTTTTTTTAAACACAAACTGCCATTTTTTTTTTTTATTTATTTTTTTTTTTCCAACGTTTTTATTTATTTTTGGGACAGAGAGAGAGCATGAACGGGGGAGGGGCAGAGAGAGAGAGGGAGACACAGAATCAAAAACAGGCTCCAGGCTCTGAGCCATCAGCCCAGAGCCTGACGCGGGGCTCGGACCTGGCTGAAGTCGGACGCTTAACCGACTGCGCCACCCAGGCGCCCCCACAAACTGCCCTTTTAGTGAGCCTCTAAAACTGCAGTGGTCCTATGTTTTTACACTCCCTTTTGAGTCTACTCCTTTATTTTTAGGATATTTTGGCAGAGAAAAGTTACTATTGCCCTTAAGATGGTCTTAAAAGGAAAACATGAGCCAGCACAATCAAATGATTATCAAACTGCTATGTATAACCTTCCTACCTTTCTAGAAAAAATAGAATGTATAATGAAAGCCTAAGTTCCTGAAGGAGATTAAAACTCCATTGAATGTACTAGTCAAATTTTAAGTCGATCACTTGGAAATCCTCGGTGTTGTAATATAAGGAGTGCAGTGAACCTCTACACTGTTCACTTACAGTGTAATTGTTACATAACTAGCAATTTTAACATCCTCACTATGAAAGTACTAACATACAAAGCCATTTATTCTACATATATATTCCCAATACCAAAAACATGGGTGATTTACCACTTACCCATTATTATTTAGTATAAAATGATCAAGATTGTTTACAATTTTCAAAATATTTAACTGAAGATACTTCGTAGGGAAGTACTAAACAAAGCAATTCTTTCCAGCCTTCCAGATAGCCTGTAAGGGGTTTCAAGAATTGAGAAATTAACTGGATAAATCAAGGTCAAATGGGTTTTATCACTGGTACAGCATTTAGTCCCTGCAGAAAAGCACTAGAAGCAGGTATTTGATAGTACCTCAAAAGCAGCCCAGCTGTAATGATACCACCTTCAGCTACAAGGGGTATAGAAATTGTTTTTCAGCTAACACTAACATCCTTAAATACTACAGATTGTAACTAGAATTTAAAGAACATCTGTTCAATAGGTCTTCAAGTATTTTATTGACAGTGAATACTGGAGTACCAACAATGTCATTATGGCTCTGCTCCCTCATTTAATCTTAATGAGCTTCTGTGAAATAGTTCATCTTATTCTGAGGAATTGGTGACGAGTTCAACTCGTATTGAACTAGTCCTAGTATTAGTCTGCCCAGGCAGCTGTAACAAAAACTCTAAGACTAGGTGGCTTAAGTTTTCTCCACTCCGGAGGCTAGAAGTAGCAGATCAAGGTTCTGGCCAGTTTTATTTCTGGTGAAAATGCTCTTCATGGCTTGAAATGTGCAGCCTTCCCAGGGCCTGTCTTTGGTCTGTGTGTTGGGACAGCTCTCTAGTGTCTCTTCCTCTAAGAACAGTTCTATGGAATCAGGCACCATCTTATAACCTCATTAAACCTTAATGTTTAGGTTTAAGCCCTCCCCCACTCGTGCTGTCTCTCAAAATAAAAAGTGAAGCATAGGAACAAATATGACTGTCAGATACGAACCTTTCAAAGGCCTAACAAGGCTCAGGATTTTAAGCTATATAGCACCCTACACATGCAGTTAGGCGCCATGTAAAAACTAGGCTTAACATTTAATACAGTCTCATGCTTTTATTTGCTTGAAGATAGTTTCTCAGAAGCAAAGACCCATCCTTCCCACATGTTTGAATTCAACCAAAAAAGTTTAATAAGGGGCTTATTAAACACCAATGTAGCCTTTGCAATACTAAAATTCATCTTTGCTAGGAACACACAATTATTCCTTTGAAAAATCAAGTCAAAGCAGACACATCAATTACATTTAGTCAAAGGTTACAAGGGGATAATCAGCATCAACCATGATCCATAGTCAGCAATTATCACCCTGTGAATACTACCTAAAGGCAAAATTTAAGAAGTTTCTATAATCACTTCAAATAGAGAGATTAACACTCCTAAAAGCAGATCAATATGCATTATAAATCAGACCCCAATGTAAGGTTAACCTACAGTTAACAGAACTCTGCATAACTATTCAACTATATTCATTCTCAGGCTTAGACTAAATAAGTCCTAGCCCATGTTTTGCCACAAAACTTTAACAGGGAGCTAATGCATGTTTTTTCCTAGGTCCTTGTAGTTTAGAAGTTATTTAATTGCCTCAACAATCCCTTCAACATGTTACATATTGTCATCTACTTAAACACATCTTAGAAACGTTAACCCCTTGGTTCTCAGTGGTCAGTTTTATCCCCATGAAATAAATGGCCATGTATGGAGACATCTGTGGTTGTCACAATTATTGGCTGGTGAAGGCTGAGAAAGGTGGGAGCGATACTAATGGGGGGGGGGTAGGTAGAAGTTAGGGAGGACATCGCACATCCTACAAACAGCCCTCCCATAACAAAGAAAGTGCCAATAATGCTGAGGTTTAGAAACCTTGAATTAACCTGGGAACTGGGCTAGTGCAGCAGGCACAGAGCTAGTTACTACAAATACAAACATGGATTTTGGAGTCCAGGGACCTGGCTTCCATCCTTGGCTCCATCATCTACTGATACTGGGATCTTCGAGGTTTTGCAGCAGAACAGTCAGGCAATGTACCTAATTCCACTTCAGTTATTGTGAGGACAATAGGAGATACTACGTGCAGATTGGCTACGACAGTGATCAGGAATCAACATATGTAGAACCAAACAGTAACGGTCACAGTCCTAGCTCCTCTAGGAGCCTAAAGAGGCCACTTAACATGGGATCTTCAATAGAATCCTGGAACATAAGGATATTGAGGTGGAAGCAGAGAAAGTCAGAAGTTACAGACTTTAGTTAATAATCCTGTATCAGTAGATGAGGTCAAACTCCAAACAGTATTTCACCAACTAAGGACTATCAGAAGACAAGTGGGACACATACCAGAGGACTGAACTCTATTAAAAGATAAATCCTAGGACATTTAGGATATAAAAACCTTACATATTTCCCAGATTTTAAAACCTTCTAGAATTGTCAATATAAATGAAAAGGGCCACATTTTAGTCAATCAAAACCTCATCAAGATTTAAAAGGTGTGTGGATAGCTGTTAAAACAATGTCGTGACAGAAATGTTGGGGGGGGGGGTGGCAAAAAAAAAAAAACCTATCCCAAGACATACTACTATCCCAAGACATTTAGTGGTTACTGTTTTTGCTAGTCCAAAATTTATCACGTTAGATAGTTCATGCTGAATAGAGATGGCCTCTGAAGACCAGGCTACAGACAGGTAGAATATATAAATTTGTTTCTTGAAACATTTAAAAAATTGTTAGTAAAGTATTGGCTCTAAGTCAGATTGAGGAGAACACACATGATGTACTATGAATGTGCCTACTATCACTTTTCCAGGAAGTTCAAGGAATTAGGTGACAATATAAAGGGATAATATATCCTTTTCTTATTGTAGTTATCTACATTACAAAGCTAGTGTCTGAAGTACTGGCAGAAGGTTGGTATATAGTGTTTTTTTTGTTTTTTTTTTTTTTAAAAAACACACGTCAGGTCCCTATCCTCATAACCCCTTTAAAGAACAGTTACAATTAGAGAACAGTGCAAGGCCTCTTCCAGCATGCACAGTAGTGAGGGAGTTTTGAGTTGAATTGTAGCAGTGCCAGAATAGGTGGAATCCTAAGCCAGGTGCTTGGTATTAATTCGAAATTAGGGTCCTCACAGATGTGATCATTTTAAGGCAAGATTATGACGGCCCAAACCAATAGGGCTGGTATCCTTACAGAAGGCAGACCCACAGAGAGGAAAGCCACATGACAAGAGTCTGAAATAAGGACACATATACAAATAAAGGAATGCTAGGAATTGCCAATACCAACCAGAAGCTAGGAGGAAACAGCTAAGGCTCCCCTACAGCCTTCAGAGGTAGTAGAGGCCTGCTGATTCTTTGATTATGGACTGCTAGCTCTTCACAGAGACAGTAAGTCTGTGGTTTTAAACACTTTGTTTGTGGCACTTTGACAGTCCTAGAAACTTTGGCTTCCATTACTGTGTCAACAGGACTGTGAAGGCCACCAAATACAGAAGAGGGATTAACAAATGCCAACAGGTAAGGAATCCAACCATAGTAAGCAAAACAAGGGAAAAAGCACAGTGAGCCCCCACTGTACCTGCTGTGCAGAGGAGAGTGGTCTTTTCCCTGAGTTCACATCTACTTGCCAGCACTGCTACTCCAAGAGTCAACTTGATTTTGAAATACATATTCCTTTGCAGCACCTAGGAACCTATTCACAAACACCTGCAGCCTAGAATTGGTATTTTAGCTGCTAAGACAGGTGCTATGTTTTCTCATCAGATAAAATCTAGGAACTTCCTTCACTTAGAAAGTGAACCTGAAGACTTCAAGACAGTTTCCAATTAGCATTTGAAAAAGCTTTGAATTCTTGTCTTGAAGGATTTCCCTTCACTCCAAATCTAGAACAAGGGAGAATTCTGAATTTCACCATTAGGAGTTTATCTGAATTGTTCAAACAGGAAAAGGGTAATACCGGTATTAATCTTTCTTAATACAAATGAAAAGTGGTCTTCTTTCAAAATTTGTTAGCCTTTTGAAGATTAATAAGGGCATAAGTTAGTAACGATACAAGACTGGGGCCACCAAGATGCATCCACTTGACCTAAGTGGCTCATTGATTACTGTCACCTGAAAGGAATGTTTTACTGGTTGGCATTTTGCATATGAAAGACTTTATTCCATGGAGAACCCAACTCCTCGAGCACCCCAAAATGCAGTACCTGAAAGGGGAAAGGGTTTTTTTTTTTTTTTTTATATTTATTTTTGAGAGCGTGAAAGCAGGGCAGGAGCAGAGAGAGGGATACAGAGGAGCCTAAGTGGGTTCTGTGCCGAGAGGCTGACAGCAGCGAGCCTGACACAAGACTCAAATTCACCAACAGAGCTGGTGAGACCATGACCTGAGCCCAAGTGGAAGGCTCAACCGACTCAGCCACCCAGTGCCCCAGGGTTGCAATTCATTTTAAAGAGGAAGAGCCAGCTGTCATCTGGTATCTTAAGTATTGTGAATCACTTGTTTACAGAGTTGCTAGAATCAAGATTTTAGAACTAATCCTCCATTATTCACTAGTTTGCACATGAGAAGAATCCAAGATCCTAGGCAAAATGCCCTAAAATGTAACACTCAGTTGGTTGGCACAATGTACCAACTTCTAAAGTCCTGTTAGTATTTAAAAAAAAAAAGTCAAGAACTTCTACCTATTCTATAAAACATTTTTAAAAATTTTTTTAGGGGCGCCTGGGTGGCGCAGTCGGTTAAGCGTCCGACTTCAGCCAGGTCACGATCTCGCGGTCCGTGAGTTCGAGCCCCGCGTCGGGCTCTGGGCTGATGGCTCAGAGCCTGGAGCCTGTTTCCGATTCTGTGTCTCCCTCTCTCTCTGCCCCTCCCCCGTTCATGCTCTGTCTCTCTCTGTCCCAAAAATAAATAAACGTTGAAAAAAAATTAAAAAAAAAAATTTTAGTATTTTTGAGAGAGAGAGAGACAGAGACAGTATGAGCGGCAGAGGGACAAAGAGAGAGGGAGACACATAACCTGAAGCAGGCTTCAGGCTCTGAGCTGTCAGTACATTGAACTCACGAACTGCGAGATCATGACCTGAGCCGAAGTCGGACGGTTAACCGACTGAGCCACCCAGGCGCCCCTATAAAACATTTCTTAACCAAAGCGCAACTAATACATCTATTTTCTGCCAAGTTCCTGTCCCTGGAACTCGCATTACAAACTTCTCATCTTCCCAAGTTAGAAGAATCTGGGAAAGGAGCTGCACTCCTGAATCCTATCAATCTAGAGATCAAGGTGGGCAACAGCGGTACTCCTACTGGGAAGCCAAAGTTTATAGCTCAGACAGGGCAAAAAACTCTATGAATCCCAGATATCGTCACGCTTATCACAAATAACCCTACAGACGTATGCGGGAGCCGGGCACACATTGTGTGCAAAGACGCGAAGTTGGGAGTAATTTCAGCACAAACCTGGCCTACAGGGCAATTCACTAGCGGGAGAGGAACCTAAGGCACGTACACCACAGAGACGGCTTTCAGAGGTCGTAAAAGTCCACTCTTTCCGGCGGCAGCCCAGACCCATACATCCCCACACGGCCTCCCACGCTTTCCGCACCAGAGCCCGGCCCGCGTTCCCCACCCTGCCTGGGTCTGGAAGGGGTCGTTAGCACCTACCCTTAGGCCTCTGCGCTGGGTCTTGGAGAGGACAGGTTCAACGCTACCGCCTTCTCCGAACCATAGTCAGGACTGTGGCTGCCAGGCCTTCACCTGCTCAGCCCGCCGCACCTCGAGGGGAGCGTTTCCCGCCTTCCCTCACGCCGCCAATTAATAGACTCCGGGCTCTGGGGAGGGGCTCCCGACATGCCTTGCGCCATGCCCTGCCCCCGCCCAAGGGCTGCACGTGGAGGTTGTGGCACGGGAGGCACACGAGGTCTTTGTCTCCTGGCAGCCAGGTAATTGAGGCCAGCTGGGGCTAAGGGCAGGTGCCGGGTGCCGCGGCAGGACACCCTTACAGCAAGTGGCCAGGTGGCAGTACTTCGTGAGGCCCGCCCCCATCCAGCATGCATCGCTGTGTGACTAGCAGCACGCAAGCTCAGGGGTAAGTGCTTAGCCAACTCAGACTCAAACGTAATTAACCCAGGGTCTGGCCAAACTAACCATCATTAAATGGGGACTGATTAAACTCCTTAACCTTTCTGTGCCTCGATATCCTACCCCCGGTGATGTGGAGGTAATATTAGTTCCCACTTCATGAGTCTTTTGTGAGAATTACACAAACTAACCAGCATTTAGTCACTGGGTCTGGATCATGAGTGCTTAAATGAGGTCATGGTAATAAAGGTTCCTAGTTTGTCACATATTCCTCCCTGCAAGGAACAAATAAATCCTGATCTGGCCTATCAGAGCAACGTCATATTTTTTAATTAATAGACTTTGTTTTTAAAGCAATTTTAGTTTTACAAAATAATCAGAAAGGACAGAGTGGCCATAAGCCACCTCCCATCCCTGCCCTGCTCACAGATTCCCTTATTATTAATACGTTGTGTTTCTGTGGTACACTTACTATAATGATGAACTATTATTGATACATTCTTATTAACTAAAACGCATAGTTTATATGAAAGATTCACACTTAAGTCTTGTATAGATTTATGAGTCTTGACAAGTGGGTAATATCATATATCCAACATTACAGTATTATACAGAAAACTCCACCTGTCCTAAAATGTCATATGTATTCATCCCTCCCTTCCTCAACCCAAACCCTGATAACACTGATTTTTTTGTTTGTTTGTTCTGTTTTCTCTATAGTTTTGATTTTCCCAGAAGGTCATACACTTAGAGTCATACAGTATATAGCCTTTAAGATTGTATTCTTTCACTTAATAATACTCAAAGTTTCACCATGTCTTTTAATAGTTTAATATCTCCTTTATTTTTAGCACTGAATAATATTCTAATGCATAGATGTACCACAATTTATCCATTCACCTTCTAAAGAACATTTTGAGTACTACCAAATTTTGGTACTTATGAATATGTGTGTAGGTTTTATATGGCCATAAATTTTCAACTCCTATGGGTAAAAACACAATTGCTGGGTCACAAAGTAAGGTTATGTTTTGCTTTCTAAGAAGCTATGAGACTATCTTCCAAAATGACTCCTCCATTGTACATCTCTACCAGCAGTGAATGAGAATTCCTGTGGCTACACACTGTCACCAGCAGTTTGTGTTGTCAGTATTCTGTATTTTAACCATTCTAATAGCTATGTAATGGTATTAAATTGTTCAATTCCCCATTCCTTAATGGCATAAATGTTGAATATCTTTTTTCTTTTCTATTCGTATATCTTCTTTGGCATGATGTTTGCTTTGATCTTTTGTCCTTTTGGGGGGGCTATTTGTGTTCTTATTGAGTCTTAAAGGTTCTTTATACGTTATGGATACAAGTCCTCCATCAGATGTGTGTTTTCAAATATTTTCTCTCAGTATATGGCTTGTCTTTCTGTTCTCCTTCACAGAGCAGAAGTTTTTCATTTTAACAAAGTCAAACTTTTTTTTTTTTCCCATGGAAGTGCATTTGATATTGATATTGTATGTACCTAGGTTTTCAAAACTTAAAGCGTCTAGGTTTTCTCCTATGCTATCTCTGGGCAGTTTTTAAATTTTGCATTTAAAATTTATGTCTGTAATCCAGTTTGAGTAATTTTTCATGAAAGGTGTATTATCCATGTCTACATTCATTGCTCTGCATGTAGATGTACAGTTGTTACATCATCATTGAAAGACTATCTTTTTTCTATTGAATTGCCATTGCTTCTTAGTCAAAGAGCAGTTGATAATATTTGTGTGGGTGTAATTATGGGCTCCCTATTCTATTCCATTGGTCTATTTGTCTAATACCACACTATCTTGATTAATATAGCTTTATGATAAGTCTTGAATTCCTGTGAGGTGGCCAGGGACCAGATAAAGCAGCACTCTGTAGGTCATAATGAAGAGTTGAAATTATACTTTAAACAAGAAGAAAAGCCACTTACGAGGTTTCAGTGGAGACTAGCATGATATGATTTAATTATTTATGTGCTTACTTACCATTTTTTTAAGATTTCCCTGAATGTTTGGAGAATAGGTAGATGGAGCCGAGAATATAGAATCAGGGAAACTGGTTAGAAGGCTTTGAAGCAAGTTAAAACTCTTAGAAGAGTCAGATGTCAGATTAGCCCGACATAAATATCTCCTTTCAAATTTCTTCCTGATTCAATAAGCATGCAGTCTGAACTGAAAATAGAAGCTGTGCAGAAAAGATCTGTTCATAAATTCAAGAAACCAAAGGTAAAATCTGGCAGACTCTGATAGTGTAATATTAAGAGGGAGATGTCAGGCTTAGATCATCTCTAATAGCCTGTAGTTTAACTGACTGTGTGCTCCCTTCTTTGGTGCATTTTACAAGGTGCTTGAGCTTAAAGAAATGATCTGAGGTTAGTTGAGGAAGATGAGGATAATTAAATGGCCATTTTGTTCAGGTGTATCTTGAAAGATATTTACTGCTCTTTGAATCAAATGTCTATTAGTTTCTTAATTGAATGTTTCATAGGCCCAGTAGCAGTAGCTGCCCATCTAGAAAGTTGAGTCTGCAACATGATTTCCTAAATTGAAAGCTAAATTACCCACCTCATGTGTTAGGACATGAGGACAGGTTCTTTATCTACCCTTTACCTACTGCCTGCTCCTACTCTTCCTCTACAGTATTTTTACCAAGGGTTAAAATCACACAACAAGTTGAGTAAAACATGAGGCTGAAAATAAATCTGAGCAGTATTTGCAAAAAGGACAATAAGCAATAGATGAGTGCTTGAGGATGCAGGCTTGGAAACTGTAGTGTTTGTATTTGAATATTGGCTCTACCAACTGGCCGTTGACCTGGCCACTTTTATTTTCATTTATCTTCTTACATATTAGTTTCTTCATATGTAAAATGGAAATAAAACTAGTAACTTCATCCTAATGGTTTGAGAATTGAAGCCTGCCTACAAATCTCAGCCTTCTTTATGCCCAGGAAGAACAGGAAACTGATTATGGGTAAGCTCTAGAAGTCTTTTCCATAGCAAATGATGCAGAGGTAGCTTTAGACAGACAGGATTCAACAACCATACTAAAAACAATAGGGATTAATATCTTTCAAGATTCTTCCTTAGGAGAGGATGGATGCAACATGTGGTATGCATGATGCAATCTACATCCTACTAAGTAATGACTTACATGCAGATGTTCTAGAGTTGTTGGAATCATCAAGACTCTGTTGATTTTTAAGTCTAACCCATCTGGCTACTATTTACCCCATCCCCATACAACTGCTACCCAGAATCTTCAGACCCCTTTAGCTGAATTTAACAAAAGATAGGCAAAGAGAAGGAGACCCATGCCATATGGATTTCAAAAGGCTTTCATCCTTCAGGCTTAATATAAGTAGGAGCTGACACATTAATCACTCAACAACCGGATGGCATTGAGCCAGGAAATTACATTTCCTGGAGTATTTTGTGGAAGTGATGAAAGTAATAAGCATTACTTTGGTTTCCTGGGCTCTTCAGGCCTAACCAGAGTAACTGAAATCCAAGTCTTTTCATAGTATTAGTCTAATATTTTGTTGAGCTGGCTAGAGAGCAGTATTTGGCCTCAGTTGGAACTTTGTATGGAAGCCTGGAGACAAAAGAAGCAGTCCTTGAATCCAACTTGCTTACAGCTCCCTACTCTCGGAATGATGAAGTGTGTGTTGGGAGGTAAGGGTACCTTTGTCTATAGTTTTTTGTAAAGGCTGAGGATGGGGAGAAGTTATTAAAGCAAAATCTGGGGCACCTGGGTGGCTCAGTTGGTTAAGCGTCTGATTTTGGTTCAGGTCATGATCTCACAGTTCATGAGTTCAAGCCCCACTTCGGGTTCTGTGTGGACAGCTCAGAGCCTAGAGCCTGCTCAGATTCTGTGTATCCCTCTCTCCCTGCCCCTCCCCTACTCATGCTCTTTTTCTCTGTGTCTCTCAAAAAATAAATAAACATTAAAATATTTTTAAAAGAAAGCCAAATCCACAAGGCATTCTTCCTGCATATGGGTGGAAGAAACATTATATAGACTATAAAGTACTACTGGTATTTCTGGAGGAATTCTACAAATATCTCCCCATGAAGATATGATTGCTTTGGGAATGATAACTATGACACAACAAAAACTATTGGATAGTGGTAATACATCCAAATTCTAGATGCCTTTCTCATCCATGTTCAATACATGTATCAGTTTTCTAGGACTGTCATAATAAAATACCACAGATGGAGTGGTTTGCGTTTATTTTCTCACAGTTCTGGAGTCTGGAAGTCTAAGATCAAGGTGTGGGTTTCTCCTGAGATCTCTCTCCCTGGCTTGCAGACCAGCTGCCTTCTCACTGGATCCTTAAATGGACTTTACTCTGTGTGTGCACACCCTCTATATTTTTTCCTCTTCTGATAAGGACACCAATCATAATGGATCAGGGCCTCACCATTATAATCTCATTTAACCTTAATTACCTCGTTAAAGCCCTATCGCCAAATATGGTTACATTCTATGGTACTGGGGATTAGGTCTTCAACATTTGAATTTTGGTGAGACACAATTCAGCCCATTACAATACCTAAAGAACATGTCAGCTTGATATGGTGCACCTGTCTTTGCACTGGCCAAGGAAGATAATGCCATCAACCATCCATGTGACAGTGAGTAACAGTGAGACTTATCCCTAGAAAATAGCTTTTGTTGCAATGGTATGAAGACTGAAGACTAAGTATGTAGTGACTTCAACTTTTAAGAGTAATGGCAGCCTAGAGTTTAGAGTACTTGAAACACTAAGGTGGGTGTTCCTGAGAAGCGTCACCTAGATTGATAACTTAGAGAAGTATAGGTACATTTAAGTAAATCTTAACTGTACTTCTTAATCTTCTCTTGGCTCTCCTCAGAAATTTCTGAGTCTTGTCAGTATCTCTGGTTTTATTCCAGAAATCTTAAAGCATGTTTCTGTCCAACTTGAATAAAGATCCAGAGGAACTTTATACTATCTATATTCAAAATGAAATAGCAACACTAAATGACAGTATGAATAGTTCTCAGACTTTGCTGCTTGCCCTGAGTATTCTAAGAAAGACACATATTTACCAAGTCACGACAATAATAGTGTTTGTTAAGCAACTATTTTGTGTTTTTTTTTCAAGATCTTTACAAGTGTTATTTTGTCTTTACAACAGCACTGTGCTTTAGATAGATTGTATTGTTATATTCATGTTGTGATGAGAGAATTGTGTACGAGAGAGATTTTAAAACTTGCCCCAGTGTAAAGAGCTTAGCAAGAGATAGGGTTGTAATTATGACTTAATCAGATTTAACCAATCTTTGTGCCTCCTTCCTGGTTATAAAAGACATATTTATATTATGAAAGTTATTCTCTTTTAAATGGTAATTACATGAAAGAGATTAACAAAAAGAAGCAATGGAAGGAACTTGCCCTAAACACCTCTGAATGTTTAGTGTTGGGTCTTTAAGAAATTGAAAATACATATAAATGCATACTCATGAAAAAAAGCTTAACATTTGCCACTCTGAATGTTTGGGATGAAATCTGCTTTGAAAGCTGGGGAAAAAAGTCAAAGATCTTAAACCAAAGAAATACTGAGGAAATATCACTATCAAATATCAGGAACACTGCTATGTTTGTATCTCCCGCTAGACCCCTCTTGTTCTATGGTTACTACTTTAATCTAAACCACCTTTTTCCCCAGCACCCTCGTAATGTCAATCGATACAGCTTCCCCTGGTACCAAATTCTAACATAACTGATTTCACAACTCCATTTTTTATTTAATCTTTCAAGTGATTGGCATAACAATTGTAGCACAGACTGATTTATATTAAAATGAATGTTCAGAGGTCATTTTAAATAAGTCTTCCGTTTCTTAAAAAAAAAAAAAAAAATGAAAACAAACCAAATGAGGAGATGTACAAGATAATATGGTGAAAGTGTGCACTCATCCACACATGACCTCATCTTCAAAGCAAACTCCCCTGAGTTACTTTCTTTTCTGTACCTGGATTGACTTCATGACCATTAATGACTAAATCATATTGAAAAGGAGACAATGCAATCAATGTAAGGCACCCGAATGCTATAAAAATCATCAAAAACTGGAATTTGTGCTGACATACGTGCTATTCCTATAGTAAAAAAATATTTTTTTTATATTTTATTTTTTAATGTTTATTTTTATTTTTGAGAGAGAGAGAGAGAGGCAGAGAAAGAGGGAGACTCAGAATCTGAAGCAGGCTCCAGGCTCTGAGCTGTCAGCACAGAGCCTGACACAGGGCTCAAACCCATGAACCATGAGATCATGACCTGAGCTGAAGTTGGATGCTTAACCGACTGAGCCACCCAGACACCCCAAGTGTTTTTTTTTAATTAAAAACATTAAAAAACGCATCCTGTTAAGTGATATGTAATACTTATTTTTTTAAAAAATTTTAATGTTTATTTTTGAGAGAGACAGAGACAGAGTATGAGTGGTGGAGGAGCAGAGAGAGAGGGAGACACAGAATCCAAAGCAAGCTCCAGGCTCTGAGCTGTCAATACAGAGCCAGACACGGGGCTGGAACCCATGAACTGTCAGATCATGACCTGAGCTGAAGTCGGATGCTTAACCAACTGAGCCACCCAAGTGCCCTGTATTATTTATTT
The DNA here is from genome assembly GCF_028749965.1 of Puma concolor. Classification (NCBI taxonomy): domain Eukaryota; kingdom Metazoa; phylum Chordata; class Mammalia; order Carnivora; family Felidae; genus Puma; species Puma concolor. The sequence continues at coordinate 180,978,769 of NC_141667.1, forward strand.
TTATTTCTGTTTTCAGCAAACTCATATGAGTTTTTTTGAAGAAAAACTGTACCACACATGCTAGAGTAGAAAACATAAGTTAAACACTAGGCTAAGAAATCAAAGAGAAACTTGTAGGAGCCATGAGCACATATAACAGCTAGCTAGCGTGTTATTTTAGAAGTCAAAAAGACTTTGAGGTCCTTTACGTGGATGTCCTTTAGTGCTATTTCCTATTGTTTCGATTTTTATTGTGAACGCTTACCTGATTGATCCAGGTATAGAAAACAAACCTGAGTAACTTGGCTTGTTATGTACAAGTTGAACTGGCATGACAGCACTGGGTCTGGTTTCTTTTAAATACTTTTAGAAATGCTAAGTAACATTGTAATGTTTTGCCAGTTAATGCATTGTGATCTGCTCGCATTCCATAGTCTGTTGCATTGTAATTCCTTCACGTATATAATAAGGTGACTGACACATGTGATTCCTAACACCTTTGTCACTAACATCCATCCTCCAATCTTATTAGAATTCAGATGTGTCATTCTTCATGAGACAGCTTTCTGTAAATAATACAGGGTAAACACAACCCACTGGACACAAACAATATAACATTACTATTATAACTTCATATTTACATAATATTTTCTTTGTACATATGGATTTTGATCAATCTTTTGTTTTTATTTTTTCCATGACTGGCCTCTCTTCCCTTCCTGAGCTCTCCCCTGTATTAAAAAGCTGACACCCTTTCCCTTGGTAAACTTTATGTTGTGCTATATAACATGGTGTGGAAGTACTATAATCTATTCAGTCTTTTATTTATTTATCTTTTGGCTTTCATCTTTACTTATTTTTCTCTACTATGATCATGTGTTCATTAAATATCTTTGATAAAAGTCTATATCTATTTGTACTTAATTTCAGGACTTGAGACTTTACCTTACTTCCAAGCTACCCCAAACCCAAAAAACTTTATTATTGACCCTTGACAGAAAAATTTTGCTAACTCTTGGTCAGGATCTCATAGTTGGATTTTAACAGAGACCACTTTTCTTCTTCTGTTCTTAAAATGAAATTTGAGGTAAAATCATGTTTTTAAGCTCCAGAATAGCTTTTTTGGAGGGTGGGGAGGGGTTCTTATTATTTTTTGCAATCAGTTATTGCTGGTGTGGTGTGTGTGTGTGTGAGAGAGAGAGAGAGAGAGAGAGAGAGAGAGTTTTTGAGTTTGGTTTTAGATTTTAATACTGCTCACTGGTCTCCTATTTACTCTTCCTAATTTTTGTCTTGTTTTGTTTTCACTCAGTTCTCGTTAAACCATTTAGTTCCACTAAGTCTGTGTTCTGGTTATTCTGCCTGATTATCCTCTTTGGAGGGCTGTTATTTCTCTTCTGGGCTTCAAGAAACTCAGGTTTGTTTGTGAGAGTGCCCTCTCGCTGTAGAAACCCTGCAAGTACAAAGACAATGGAGTCTGGCTCTTTAGGCTTGCACCACAGGACAGGCTGTCAGCACTCTGCTGGCAAGGAAACCTTGCTCTTCTCCAAGATCCCCATATTCTCACAATGGCAAAGCAGGAAATGTCTGAGCCTTCAAGCCCAACTACCATTTATACTTTCTTTTTTAAATGAGATGTTAAGGTGAAGGAATAGTTACACATATTCCTTCACTTCAGCCAAGGGAGCCAAGGGTCAAACTCTTTGTCAGATGCTCTGTCCTCCAGCCCATTTCCAGCACCTTGAAGATATTCTCTAACAGTTTTATCCATGCCTCAGCTGCACCCAACTGCCTAAAGATCACAGCATTTGTTGTATGATAAAAGGGAAGTACCATAGAATTGGGATCAAAGGAAAATGGAACCAAGTTCTAGAATCCCTATGCACATGTCAAAAGCTTTTAAGTATATTGTTTCAATTTAATCTCTACAACATTATTTTAGAAAGAAATGCCAGGATTTATATAACAAATACAGAGAAGTTGAGGCTAGAAAATCCAGCACTTTCCCTAGATATTAATGACGATAAAGATAACCCAAGTTCCCTAACAATGTATTTTCCACTATGTAACTTCAGACCAAGAGAGATCATTTAGTTTCAGATAATCCTCTACTTCTGTAAAAATGCCGGAATTCATTTTCAGAGATTTATTTTAGTCATTTTTCTTTCTGAAGAAGAGCCTGTTTAAACATCATACCAATTAATATATTAGTTTTGTCATGGATAAGAAAGAAGTGAGGAATTACATTTGACATAAATAATGCAATATGTCGGAAATGGAAATGATGCATTTTGTTGGTCTAAATGCTTAATTAAGAGAATCAGTTTACCAAGCTCCACTCTTAAGAGCAGAATAGAATTCATTTCCAACTTATTCTATCTGCAAACAACTATTTTACCTAGGGAAGGTGAAGTATGGGATAGAGGGTCTTCTACCCTAAGGAGAGAATTCAGTGGAAGAAAATGTCACAATTCTTTTTAAGACAGCCACCTCCCCTCTGCTATCATGCACAATATACATTTCATTTTATGGTAGCAGACTTTTAAGCCCTAATAACTTATGTATCAAAGTGTAAGCCCAAAATATTATAAGACTGCCTTTATAGGAATTAGATCCATTTTAGAACCAAATACCTAAAGATGGAGAGAGTGAGAAAAAGATCCCATGTAATACATTTGTCATTTTTATGCTCTAGTTCAAAGATAGATGATTTTCTCTATCGCCATCAATTATCTTTCAAAGGCTGTCAACTATGTTCTCTTTTCCTTCTTGTGCAGCTAGAAAATAGAAATAAGAAATGTGATTTTTAAAGGTAGATAAGTTATCAAAGCAGAAATGCCTTTGAATTAGATCATTCTTCCATAGCATAATGAATTTGAAATCTCCGGTGGAGTTTTCTAAGGAGCATTTAGCAATACTCAGGGAACGTCAAACATTGGGTATCAGTGAGGCTTTTGCTGTAGTCCACACTTTATATGGCAGCCTTAGCAGTAACTGAGAAGGGGGAAGGCCAGTGTGTGATTACACAGTGAGGAAGGATTTCTGACTGGACAGTAGGTGAGCACCTCTAGTGGCTGTTCTTTCACATTTATCAAAAGCAACATCGTTTTTTTCAGGCATAGTTGGAGGCAGGACTGGATAAGGCTTTGAGAATCACAGAAGTAATAGCTGTATACTTTAGATACTTTTCTGTGCAGGTTGTATATCCAGAGCATCAACTCCTTGGTAAGTGATTCTACATAAAAAGATTTTACAAAATGTACAAAGGATAGAGAGGACTCTTCGACCTTTAATGAATAGAAAACACATTTCCTAATGCAGAGAATCAAGCCATGGGAATGATTTTTATCTATTATGCATGTCACATATTGTTCCCAAAACGATTTAAGATATCTTACAAGGAAGCATAAAATGAAAAGATAAAAGTGCCATTAAACACACACACACACACACACACACACACACACAAATGATGTAGGAACAAAGTAGAATAAGAAATTGTCATCGTAACCCACAAGTCTACTATAGATAAACCACAAAAATAGATCTGAATTACAAATTAGAAAGCTTGTAAGGTATAAAATTTACAATGGCCATGAGATTCAAACAAAACAATTGCTGAGGAGAAGTGCACTATACTTCATACTTAAATCAGATAATAGTTTCTCTTGGGGGTCCTCATGAAAAGGACACTGAGATGCAGATGAAACAGGTGTACCCAGAATGTCACATTCTGCTCTTAAGAGCTGAGAATTTCTTTGTTACAGAACCTTAATCCTTTTGAGGTAAAAAGCACTGTTATGTAATTCATCCCATTTTCTATGTAAAAAATTCCTACAGATTATCTTTATAGGAAAATATCTGTGTCTGTAGTTAAATATGTAGCTATATAGTTAAAGAGATATTTTTAAACCCAGATTTAAAATTAATGTCATATTTAAAAAGCAAGAGGCACATATTACAGTAAGATTTAATGTTATTAAATTCCATAATCAGATTTTTTCTGTAAGAATTTACCTTTAAATTCAGCCTCTTTTTGGCCAAGACACCCCTTTAGTACCAGCCTGTAAGTTATACTTCTTTAATATCTCCCCAATTCTTCCTCATTCCACATAGGCATCACTACTGCCACCATTCAGGTCCCCATGTCTCATGTGGGCCATTCCTCCAAATGCTTCTTACGTTCTAGCTTTGCTATGCCTTGTTTCTCTGTAAGCCAGCCTCCTTTCCGCTCCCTGGCTGATTTCTCTAAATTGCTAATATGTTTATGGCCCTCCTGTGTTCAATATTTCAATTGTTCCTATAATGATTTACTTGACACTTTATAACATGTTCTTTTTTTTCCTTTCCAGGAGTGTTTGGAACGTTAACTCCAAACACTCATTTTACTTTTTTTCCAGCAGCTGTCCTGAGCCACGTGTACTTCCCAAAATTTGGCAATTTTTTTTTTCGCACGTTCTCTCTTTCTGTCTTTGCACATCCTGTTGTCACTGTTTTAAGTGTCTTTCTTCACCTTAATTTCAGTATGATTGTCACCTCTTCTGGAATCACTTCCCTGGTGCCAACAATGTGGGTTGGCTTATGTTCAGACATGTTCTCTTAGTCCTCTTTGTTTTTCATCTCTATTATAACCCTTACCACTATTCAGGCACCTTTACTTCTCAGTCTCCTATGAGACCATGAGCTTTCTAAGGATGGCAAACATGACTTTTTAGTCCTCTTATTCAACTTCTGATAAACTTACTTGTATTTGCTAATAATAAAATCAATTTTAATGTCTGTAGTTCTTCCCATGGGGTAGCCTGGGAAGTATAAAGCTTAGTACATATTTAATTCTTTCAATAACTGTTTAAGGTAGATAGTAATGTTATCTCTAGTTGATAGATAATAAAAGGAAAGATTGACAGTGTAATCAGCTTTTCAAAGGCCACCTAACTAGTGCATCTAGTACAGAAGAACTAGAACAAAAAGAAAAGGCTAACCAACTTCACTACTTACTTTTTGTTAAAAGTTCTATATGAAAAAAAATAGCATACTGATGCTCAAAAACAAACCAAAATCTGAAAGTGGAATATGTTTTAGCACAGAAGGATTAAACATTTAATTACCAAAACCTTATACAGACCTGTACAAGGGAGATGAAATTGAATGACAGAAAAAAAAAAAATGAACCTCAAAAATGTCCAAGGCAAATAAGAATGATATGAAAAATAAGATTGTGTCAATAATGTGTTGCTAACTTTCACCTAATACAGGCAATTCTCACTTTGCACAGTAGTACCTCAAGGTAAAAATGACCATGTAAGCTGGAATTGTGCAAAGCAATCATAATCAATAGGAAAGATTACAATTGTTAATGATCTTCATTTTGTCAGAACATTGAAAACTATTACTGTAGGTTATAAATGTACAGTAAAATCAAATTAGTAAAATTAACACTTACCAAGTACATTGCAATTTAAAATACTGAAAGCTTGAGAATCACAGTTTTATGTCTTTAAAAAAGTCTATGAGGACAGTTTGGACTAATGGTATAGAGTGAGCTTATTTTCTATGTCTTGGCAAATTGTCATTCTCCTTTCAAATTTGGGATCAGCTTCCAACATTTCATCCTTGTTGCTTTCCATGTTGGAAAATGCCTCTGAGAGTTCCTTTAACATGAAATATTTGACAGTGTTACTTCCTCTGCGAATGCTTCATCTTTGTTGTCACAACCGTTTTGTTCATATGTATTCATACATCTTTTCACTTCACTTACCTTCTCATCCTAATTTCACTTGGTTTTATTTCTTTCCTTTTGTTTCTGCACCTTCATCTTTGTTGCTCAATTCTCCTTTTAATTATACAATTTTATAAAATGTTGCATGGGTTCCTTTCTGTGAGACAAGGAGGAGGCCCAACTAAATGTTTTGCTGCCTGTGTGTGAACCGGAGAAAAGACAAAGACGTGCAGCGACCTGTTACTGACAGACTTTGCTAATTTGCATGGTTCTGATATGCAGTAGCAGAACCATGCAAAATGAGAACTCTTCTGCTTACTACACTACATCTCATGCACTCCATTCAATAAATATCAATACAATAATCACAAGCAGGCACTGTTACAATCCTAATTCTATACATGAGGAAGGTGTAGCAAAGAGCTGTAAAGTCGGTTGTCCATGGTCACACAATTATCGTAGTTAGGATTCAAATCCAGGATCTTTCTTTTGGAGGCTAAGCTCTTAGAACACCCTATTACTCCTGCCATTCTAAATGAATGAATGAAATAATAAATACACTGAATACAGAAAGTTTCCTGTCCTTTGTGATTTTTTCATTAGAATACTATTAATTAATTCTCTGTATAGAGATGAATTGGTTTTAGAACCTCATTACCTGATAATGCTAGACACAAATGAATAAATGCATACATACCCTTTTTTTTTCAGAATAGATAAAATATATCAAACAAAACACTCTAGCAAAAATGTTATTAATGCAAGTTGGACTTTAATTGAGAATCACTCACTCCAACTTGATGTTAAATTCTCCTACATGTATATAAACTATGTTGTTTTGTTTTTGTTTGTTTTTTGTCTTGCTTATTTGGTGAGGTTGTTGGAAGCTGTGAAGATAGCAAAAAGAAGAAGGATCCCTTTGAAGTTCTGATGCAACCATGAGCCATCTTTGCAGAGAGATACAAATACACTCAGTATTTTGTGTACAATTTAAATGCACGCACTGACCCCCTGAAGTCCATTCACAGACTTCCTAGGAGATTAAGGGCCTACCTAGATCTTAGTTTCTTAACAGTCTAAAGGTTCATTCTTTCTCCTGCTGTATCCCTTAGTGAATCTAGGCTGTTAGAGTCTCTGGTATATTACGATACCATCTTCTCAACACAAGGCTTCACCGTTTACCCTTGGAGAAAAGTACATGGACTGTCATGCCCCAGCTGTACAGCTTCCTTTGCTTTTTACCTTTCTACCAGCTCTGCTCCTTGCACAGAGTTCAAAAACCAGGGTTTTAAACATTCTTACATTCTTTTTTGCCTCCTCCTTTTATTCCACATTATGTCCTGTGTTTGATTGTCTTCAATCAGGTGTCGATTTGATGGTATATTTCCACTCCACCAATAAGTGTCTGTATTGATTACCATCCATGTATTCAACTCATGTTTATTGGATGCAAAAATGTGTGCCTAATGTATTCTTGGTGCTGAGAATACACCGATAAACACTTCATACGAAGATTCTATTCTCATGTGCCTTGCAAGCCCCTGAGGACAGAGGGATAAAAAACAAGTAAAAGTTAATTAAGTACTGAATTTAGTATGATAGTATGTTCACAAAAGTAAATTTAAAGGTGATATGGAGTAGCTTTTTAGAAGAAGAGCCCATTTAGCATCTTTCGGCCGGGGGGGGGGGGGATCTCTGAAACCATATTTGAGTTGAGAACACATCTTCAGGGATATAGGATAGAAATATACTAGATAGGTAGAGAGAACAACAAGTGGAAAAGGCCCTGAGGTGAAGCAAGCCTATTTGTAAATTAGGGAAAATCTGCACATGTTCCAAAGAATTAAAAACAATAGTGAAAGGAAATGTTAAACCTATAGCCAGATCTGGAGGGATTCTAGAACAGGAATTGAAAAAGTGGCTGAACACTAGCTTAGTAAGTAGTTTATGAGATGAAGTTGGAGCTTTATACAGGACATTTGAAACAACTGAAAGGAAGTGATTGATCTAATATGTATATCATAAATTTTATAAATATCACTCTTGACTTCTTGTGGAGATGTTTAAAGGGACATTGGGGAAGTAGTAATATCACTAGAAGGCTATTTTTGCAGTTCAGGAAGCCTATGTTAAGGTGAAGGAAATGATGATGGAGGGGTGTGGATGGTTCAGAGATTGATTTTGGACAGGTCTATCTGATTTACATTAGGAGAAAGAAAAAGCTTAGCTCATTTTATTGACAAGGTGTATTGATTTAAAATGTTTGTAGACCATGATCACTGAAATAATATTCTTTACATTTTTATAGTTTATTGTTTCAGGTAAACCATATACGAAAATATAAAGAGATTTCAATATATATTAGGCTCCTTCAAATTTTCCTGTTAAATATTCTTTCTCAGGTTTTAAACTATTTTATAATATGCATTTTTTCATGTAATCAGTATTACTCTCAAGTCTTAAATACTATAGTGTTCTATTTGGATATACTTTCTTCACTTGTGATTTTAGGGAACATTTCTTAAAGGCAAAATACTTTTCTAAATATCAAATAACTCATACAGTATTATATATTCTCTTACAGTTTCTTTAACTGATTCATTTTACATAATATCTCATTTTTTTAGCCTCTGTTTTTTTCTTACCTAAAAGTCTTACATACTTTACTTGTGCATATTCAGATATGGTGATTTGGAGAGGTTTCTTTTTTTAAATTTAATGTTTATTTACTTATTTTGAGAGAGAGGGAGAGAAAGAAAAAGAGAGAGCATGCACCTGTGAGTTGGGGAAGCGCAGAGAGAGAGGGAGAGAGAATCCAGAGAAGGCTCCATGCTGTTAGTGTGGAACCTGACACAGGGCTCAATCTCATGAACCATGAGATCTTGACCTGAGCCGAGATCAAGATTCAGACATCAACCAACTGAGCCACCCAGGTGCCCCAGAAATTTTAAACGGCTCACAATTTTTTCCTGTTTTTCATTTTGGTAAATCATAAACATGCCATTAATAAATTTCCCCCCAGGGAGGAGTTAAGATGGTGGAGGAGTAGGGGGACCCTAAGCTTGTCTTGTCCCTAGAATAAATTTTCCCCCAAATATGTCAATGCAAAGATGCAAACTTCTTTTCATCTTCCATAAACTAAAGCAGTGGTTCAGGCCAGAAATATTTGCCTAACAATTCAGTTCAATAAATCTGACGAGAGAATCTATCTGACAGGCACTGTGCCAGGTGCTGTGGGAGGCTCCCTGTGCAGTCACTGTCAGTCTTTAAAATTCAATTTACAGCATTAATGTAGGAATGACCCCTATTTTATTTTTTTAATAGCATGTTGATAGTCTATGGGTAGATTGACCTCATAGGATTTTTTTTCCCCAGTATCATTTGTCATGCTCTCACCAGTGCCTGTGAGTCTCAGTGATTTTTCTTGACTCATACCAGTTGCTAAGTAACGTGGAAAAGTACAGCTGCAGCTTCACTTCCTTCAAACTGCTGTTCCTAAATATGAATAAAACCATAGACATTCTATTTTTGTGTTCAGAACTCACCACTTTCAAAGCTTCTGTGTCAGATTCTCTGAAGCATAATGGAGAAGGCAGTAAAATTACAGACCAAATAAGACTTCTGAGAAATATTTGCTTATTTTTTTTATCTCCAGATGCAATTAGATTATTTCTTGTCTACCTCTGTGTTTCCATTAACGTCCTATAATGGATGAATTGAACTAAGAATCAAGAGGACTCTGCTTGACCTTGAGCAAATTATACATTTCTCAAGTTTCTGTTTCTTAGTAATATATGAAATGGTTAAATTCAGTGTTCATATTTCTCCTCTTCCAGCTGGATGATTCTGTGAAACAGCTTTGCATTGTATGACTAAACCACTGAATGGTGTTTCTTTTGAAATAAACTTTACAATTTATGTTATTATTTTTGTGTTTCTATTTGACACACACACGCTAAGTACTGTAGATATTTTTTTTAAATTTTTTTACATTTATTTATTTTTGAGAAACAGAGTGAGACAAAGCGTGAGCAGGGGAGGGGCAGAGAGAGAAGGAGACACAGAATCTGAAGCAGGCTCCAGGCTCTGAGCAAGCGGTCAGCACAGAGCCCGACGCGGGGCTCGAACCCACAAACTGTGAGATCATGACCTGAGCCAAAGTCGGACGCTCAACCGACTGAGCCACCCAGGCGCCCCAATACTGTAGATATTTTAAAGAGAATTCTACTTCTAGACACTTGGTAGTTCTTTGCGTTCTCTATGGAGAAGTAAAAATATTTACATAAAGATGATGACCGCATTTTAGGTCATTTCCCTCGTCCAATTTCACATCATAGGTGCCTAAGTTCAGCTTCCATCTTGGGGAATGGAACAAGAGTGTATGTTACCTTGCCTTCTATCTCTTTCAATTCCAGGTTCCTAATTGCTTTAGTAAGATCTCTAGCGGTGGAAAGAGTTTCTTTAGAGTATGTTGAGTTTTTCAAATATAATCTGTATCTTCATCCATTGTAACTATGAGTGCTTGTCTGTCTCCCTCCCCAGGCCTTGACCTCCTGCAGAGAGAACATTTTGTGTATTTCATCTTTACAATTTCAGGACCTAGCACAGTTCCTGTTGTATTGCAGTTGTTAAATATTTTCTCTTAAGCACCAAAAGTAAAAAGTGCTGTAGGAAACCTCATGTATCCTTTGACTAGTGGGGATATAGTTAGTGAATTAATTCTTTCCAGAACAGAATTTCATGGAGGCTATATCTCCAGAGTCTGTATCCTCAGAAACAATCTAAGAAATAGCATTTTCTATGTTTCTATAGAGCATATCTTCATTCTAACTATAAAGGAAAGTGTAAATTGAAAAAAGAATCATAATCTTTTCAGATTCATCATTTTCTGTTTCTGCCATTCTGAGTAGCAGGGGCATGGCACTGGGGGTAACTGGAAAAGGAGTTGCCCTTTATCTCAAAAGGATTTTTTATATTAAAAGTGGCATTTATAGAATATATTTTAGGATAAAAATTATATATTATGAGAATAATTTATAGTTAAATGGAATGTCTAATAGCACCCTCTTCCCAAGTAATAGTATATTCTGTGTGTATATATGTCATTACATATGTATGTATTATATTATTTTGTGTGTGTATGTAAAATAACCCAGTGGATAGATAAGGAAGAAGTGGTATATGTATTCAATGGAATATTAAAAAGCCATAAAAAATAATGAAATCTTGCCATTTGCAACAACATGCATAGAACTAGAGAATATAATGCTAAGTGAAATAAATCAGTCAGAGAAAGACAAACAATATGATCTCACTCATATGTGGAATTTCTAAACAAAACGAACAGAAGGGGGAAAAAAGAGAGGGAGATAAATCAATAAGTCGACTCTTAACTATAGGAACTAACTGATGCCTACTAGAGGGGAAGTAGGTGGCGGAATGGGTGAGATTACGTCATGGGAATTAAAGAGTACACTTAGCATGATGAACACTGAGTAATATATAGAATTCTTGAATCTATCTTGTATACCTGAAACTAACACAGTACAGTATATTAATTATACTGGAATTAAAATTTAAAAACTTAGTAAAAGAGGCTTCTGGGTGGCTCAGCCTGTTAAGCGTTTGACTTAGGCTCAGGTCTTGATCTCACGGTCCATTGGTTTGAGCGCTGCATTGAGCCCTGACAGCTCAGAGCCTGGAGCCTGCTTCAGATTCTGTGTCTCCCTCTCTCTCTGCCCCCTCCCCTGCTCATGATCTGGCTCCTCTCTTTCTCTCTCAAAAAAAAAAAAAAAAAAAAAAAAGTATTAGCAAAAAACCAGCTTTATTTTTGCCTTAAAGTTATTAAATATAATATTTGAGTGTGTAGGATAAGAGTAATATTTTATAAGAAAAAATAGGTGAAGACAATCACCTCTTTCTCAGCGTACCAGTTAGGCTCAGTTTTCTCAAATGTAAATCAAAATAGGAAGACCTAAATAACTTCTTTCTTACATTCTTGCTTGCTTATGCAAATATATTGTCATATTGAACAATAAAATGTAGGTTTTTACCTGATTTTATGGTAATTGTTCTTTATATTCAGTGACAATTTAATTAAATGAAAATGACCCTAAAATGTATCTATTTTTGGTGTTAATTATTGTCTCCTATAAGTGATTGGTTATTTGAAAATTCATTAATAATTTATCTAAAGTATTTTTATGTGTAGAAGCACTTTTTTTCCTTTACACAATTTAAATATAGTCATTGATTATTTTTCTAAATATCAGCATAACACCAAGGAAGAGTTTGTATGAAATATAAAATAGAGTTGATTCCAACCATGATTTATGGTCTCAGTTTAAAGGAATTCTTTAGACTGCTGATGCCAAAGTATGTTAATTGGAAGGCAAGAAAAAAAGTAGAGAAGGAAGGAAAGAAAGGATGAAAGAAACAGATAAGGAAAAGGGAAAAGATAAATAGGGGATTTATGTTTTGTTAATTGTTTTTAGTACCTAAAATGTGTATGAAGCAAACTAATTGTGTTATCTTTGACATAGCATTTAACCTGCATGATATCACTTAGCTATGTCTCTTGATTAACTCAGGGAGGAGACATATTTCTGAATATGCTGCCAGGATTATGTCTCAAATTTTGTATCAGTGTGCTTATTACACATATTCTAGCTGCTTTGTCAGTGGGACCACCATGAGCAGTTTTGTACAGTAACCATAGCCTAATTTGGACTTGTTCTTGTGTCTTAGTTGCACATAGGCTGAGAGATAACAGCTTACATGGTAAATACGGTATTCTATATCCAGTTCCAGTGGGAGGTTCCCGCATGCCACCAAGTAACTCAGTTCTGACACCACCTGGGGATAGCATCAGATTCCACAGGTTATACGCTAAGTTCTATCAGACTGCCCTGCCACCACCCCCCATTCCAGGTGCTATTGCAAGTCCAGTTATTATCTGTGCTTCTGACCAACTGGTTATAGATGGGAGGTTCCAACAACCCCTGTCCTAGGTTCAATTAGTTTGCTAGAGCAGCTCACAGAAGTCAGAGAAACAGTTTACTTACTGGATTGCTGGTTCATTATAAAAGGGTATAACTCAGGACAAGCCAGATCAAGGAAATACAGAGATAAAAGTATGGGGAATGGGCACAAATTTCCATGCTTGCTCCAGGCATGCTAGTCTCCCCGAATCTCCACATATTCACCAATTTGGAAGGTCTCCAAACCCTATCCTTTTGGGTTTTTAATGGAGGTTTCCTGTTATAGGCAAGGTTGATTAAGTCACTGGCCATAGATAACTGATTCAGCCTCCCTTCCCAATGTCAGGGGCTGGACTGGAAGTTCCAGCCTTCTAACACATGGTTGGCTCTTCTGGCAACCCACCCTCGAAACTTAGGTGAAATCATCTCCTTAACATAACAAAAGACATATGTATGCTTCTCCTTCTCAATTAGGAAATTCCGAGGTCTGTGCCAAAAACAAGAGGAAGACCAAAGACATATTTCTTACTACAAAAATCACAAGATGGTCTTGACTAAGGCAACTCAGCTCTGCTTCACCTGGTCCTTCTTTATAAAAACTAATCTAGACATATTCTCATGGAAGATGCAGGGGAACAAGAGAACAGGCAGAAGTAAGTGTTCTGTGTCAATGCAGATTATGCTCAGAGACTCTTAGTCTTTGCCACAATTTATTTAACACAGATTTACTGTGGGAAATTCACAAGCCAATTGTATACAATATAACATCTCTTAATAAGCCAATAAAGAAAGAATTAACATACTCAGAACCAATGACAGATTAATCACACTATTGCCCCAGGTAAGGGGAGATGAAAGGAATACAGTCAAAATTTAGTTGAGGTGTACCTTACACTAGTTGGTACTCAGGAAAGATGGCTTAACCATGAGCTGAAACTAGAGATGATGAATGACAACATCCAGAAACAATAACTTTATTCTTATACCAGAACAACTTTAATTATAAAAACAACTTTGGTCTTCAAAATGACTTAATTTTTGGCATAAACATGTACGTTTGAAATCATTACCAATCCACTACACAAGAATAAGCGAGGTCTTTTCTATCCTCCTGATTGCATCGAGTTTGCTAATATTCTGTTTCCCAAACCAAGTCACATGGCCAATACCAGAGTCATGGTGGAAGTGGATTATAAATTGAAAAGAAAAAGTATTTGACTACAGAAAGACCATTAACTGGCCTCATCAATGTACTATGCCACACCTCAGAATGTGGAAGGAGGGCTGCATTCATGAAGGAAAGGAATCTCAGTAGGATTTGAGTATTCAACATAATCATAATTATTGACAAACACCCAAATGTCTCCTTTTCAGATCTTTGGCTTCTTTCCTAAACAATGCTGTATATTTGATATAAGAGTCCTGGAAAAAAATATGAACTAATTTTCATTTCATACGTAGCCACCCATAAAATTAAAAACTTTGTTTTTCAGACAACTTGTCTTGCACCTATAAGATAAAAGGAATTCGGTAACGGTACAACTAGAGTCTTACTTTCTTGTTCTCAATCTTTAACTTAACCAGAGAATTTAAACCTCAGAAAATAGGAATCAACTGAGAACTTCACATCTCTCAATACCAGTGACTCTATCCAAATATCCGCACTAAGACACTTGACTAAAGTCTAGCACAGCTTCTGGCAGCCTACAACCACATTGTTGGGATGGCCCAGTCCCCCCTTAAGTTTCTACCTGGGAAAGCTCAAATGCCCAAATCATTTAAGGTTTATTCCAGTTAAAATCTGATGACAGGCTTCTAATCTCCCTTTTCTGAGAGCATTTACTTTGGAAAGCTTACAACTGGAAATCCTTTCTTAGTCCCTTTGAGCTGTGGATGTATCTTCTACAACCCAGGAATATCTTTCTCAATGACTCGGGGGCCATTCCTTTAAAATGTAAACATCTGGGGCGCCTGGGTGGCGCAGTCGGTTAAGCGTCCGACTTCAGCCAGGTCACAATCTCGCGGTCCGTGAGTTCGAGCCCCGCGTCGGGCTCTGGGCTGATGGCTCAGAGCCTGGAGCCTGTTTCCGATTCTGTGTCTCCCTCTCTCTCTGCCCCTCCCCCGTTCATGCTCTGTCTCTCTCTGTCCCAAAAATAAATAAATGTTTGAAAAAAAAATTAAAAAAATAAAATAAAATGTAAACATCAAGAAAGCTAGAACCCCTTTCTCCCAGTCTTTGTGTGAGAGTGGCAATCTAACTTCTGTAAGCACTGGTTAACAGGCATAGACTGCCCAGTCTAAGTCACTTTGGGCTGCTATAACAAAAGATCATAGACTAGGTGGCTTATAGACAACAGAAATTTATTGTTCACAGTTCTGAAGGCTAGAAAGTCCATGATCAAGGCACGAGCAGATTTACTGCCTTGTGCGAACGCTCTTCCTGGTTTCTAGATAGCAGTCATACTGTACCCTCGTATAGTGGAAAGAGAACAAGGTAACTTTGTGGTCCCTTTTATTAGGGCACTAGTCTTTCAGTACTCTCCCTTTAGCATACTTGAGTGTTTAAAAGACCTCTTATCTTTAGTTCTAGTGAGTTGAGTTTGGGGTACATGAAGGTCTCTGCTATTCCAATAGTGAATAAAACCTACCCTACCAACCTACACTAGTATTGGGCTTTGTTTCACTTTGACACAACCGAAGGCAAAGGTAAAATTAAGGGTATGACCTTTCCACTGAAGTGTATAGTTAATATTTGAAAATTTTGACTTAGTTCCCTTTCAAATCGGCTGCTAATTCTAATCATGTATTTTGATCCTTTCACATTTGTTTCACCTCTTTATTTCTTTAAACTTATTATTATTATACATCGTTATTTATATTCTATTTCCAATAATTCAGATATCTGTGATCTTTGCAGGTGGGGTTCTATTACTTATTTTCCTACCGATTCTCACTTATGAATACTTTTCTTGTATATTTTACTTGTTGTATGTCTATTTCTGATCTCATGGTTTTTGGAAAGCTGTCTGTGTAAATACTTAATATCTAATTGAGGATGGTTTTTCCCTAAGAATGATTTCAGTGTCTTTTTGTCAGGTGCTTTAGTTGATAGCATACCCAGATCTCTGTTAAATTAAAATATTTGACTTTCAGTTGTTTTTTTTTCTTTTATTCAGTTTTTTTTTATGACTTCAGCTTTTTTTCATTGTAAATACTATATAGTCAAACCTGAAATCCAGATGTTAACTATCCCTTTGCCATGAATTCTTATGGACTACTACTTTTTTTCAATATTTTCTTTTTTTTTTTTTCAACGTTTATTTATTTTTGGGACAGAGAGAGACAGAGCATGAACGGGGGAGGGGCAGAGAGAGAGGGAGACACAGAATCGGAAACAGGCTCCAGGCTCCGAGCCATCAGCCCAGAGCCTGACGCGGGGCTCGAACTCACGGACCGCGAGATCGTGACCTGGCTGAAGTCGGAGGCTTAACCGACTGCGCCACCCAGGCGCCCCTGGACTACTACTTTTGACTTCCTGCCAGAACCAAGGTTTAGACAGTGTTCTGTAGGGGCTCCTGGGTGGCTCAGTCAGTTGAGCATCCGACTCTTGATTTCCACTCAAATCATGATCCCAGGGTAATGGGACCAAACCCCACAATGGGCTCCATGCTGCACATGGAGCCTGCTTAAGATTCTCTCTCTGTCTCCTCTGCCCCTTTTCCCTGCTCACATTCTCTCTCTTCTCTCTCTCTCTGAAAAATAAAAATGAAAAAATATTTTTAAAAAAGGCAGTGTTCTTTGTTGAATATCACTGTCATGTGTGTGTGTGTGTGTGTGTATGTGTTTTCCCCTAGTTCACCCTTTTCATCTTAACTTTTTCTAAGGCCTGTCTCTATACAGTGTGATCTACAGTAAGATTTCCTATCCTGTGTAGGTTCAAGGATTTTTTCCATTATCCATCCATAAACCAAATCTCTAAGTTAAGAAACTGCACAGATAACCAGAATCACTTCAGAATGCTCACTTCAGAAATGTTTTTCCTTATTTTCTTTCAATCCCTTTTAATCGTTTTAATATTTTGTTTTCTCCAGCATTATTAGTGTTTTGTAGCAAGAATCTTTCAATATTTCTAGTTCATAGAAAATCTATAAATGGAGGTTTGTTTGGTGTTTTTTGGGGAGAGTGTTGTTTAATTTTTATTATAGTGTTTGTGCTGTTTACTCTATCAGCCCTTTTTATTTGGGAATTGAGATCCTTAAATTCTTTAAAAATATCTTTGTTATTTTCTTGATAACATCCTTCTTTTACTGTTTTCTTTCTGAAACTTCTGTTATTGAGATGTTGGATCTCTGGTTTGATTTTCTTAAACCATCTCTTCTAATTTCATTTCTGTTTATTTCATCATCTCTATATTCTAATATTTTATTGTTTTGCAAAATGTCTATAATAGTTTCTAAGAGCTTCATCTTATTCACTGCATCTTCCTTTTTGTAATATTCAGTCCAATAATTCATGTATCCTTCTATTTTTTTTTTTTACTTCTGAAGATACTAATTAAGCTTTAAATATTTAAAGTTTTCAAAGACAATTTTTAAAGACTGGTTCCAATTTCTACCAAATTCCAATCAGTTTGTTTTTGATTCTGTGTTTCTGTTAAAGATATTTCGTAGCCCTTTGTTATTTTTGTTTGCCTGTTCCTATTTAAGAGTAGGGCCCTAAAGAGCTAGTATATCTGAATCACACTTACTAAGATGTTTCAAGGTTTGTGTGTACATATTTGTGTGACCTTATATTTGCTGGAACTCCATGTATGTAAATTATTTGAGATCTCAGTTGATGGTTTTCATGTGGGAAAGATTAGAACTTCTTTCTAGAAGTATCAGTCTCACCTACTAAGGTTCTTAGTCTGACAATACTGATGTGCAATGCTTCTGAGTGACAGCATCTTTAAGTCTTTTTTCCTTGACTAATCAGATTTCCTAGTGTAAAGTGATACAATCCTGGAAAGCATAAGCCATGCTGCCAGAATTCTGAGGGTGAAAGTGAAAAGGCTTATCAATCAGATAAATCTAATTTATGCTACAGTAAAAATGGCCTAAGTGATTTATACAAATTTTTATTTTGATATCCCATTATTTATTCTTTAATGGTAAGCTGTAAGTCCTCTCCAGTATTGTCTTAACTTGAGAGCCGAAGCTATGCATCAGCCTATACATGGTAGTGTTTTTAAATCTACCACTCAGAGGTTAAAGATCTCATGTTCCTTCACATTTCAAAAGTCAAGTAACATGAGTAATCCACAGAAGAATAACCCATTCCCAGGGAAAGGCAGTGTATTTATTATAAGTAATAACACAATTTATCATGATCTTACTATCTGTAGATATTTATTATTCTACCTTTTCTCTTCCTGTAATCTTCCCATCTTCCATGAGTACGCAATCATTCTTATTTACCTTCTCAGAGAGGTAGTCATTCTTCGGCCTGGATTATGTTGGGATAGTTCCCCAGAAGCTCAGAAATTAGAAGCTGATTCATGTCTGTGTGCTGTGTGACTTTTTTAGGCTCACCTTCAAGATGATATGAGGTCCTGAAGTGCCAAGAATTCTTATTTTCTGAGTTTAACTATAAAACAAATGACAATGAGGAATTAAAATATATACCAGCTAATTTGTGAGGTCATGTTTCTTATTAAATACTGTTTATAGGGGCGCCTGGGTGGCGCAGTCGGTTAAGTGTCCGACTTCAGCCAGGTCACGATCTCGCGGTCCGGGAGTTCGAGCCCCGCGTCAGGCTCTGGGCTGATGGCTCGGAGCCTGGAGCCTGTTTCCGATTCTGTGTCTCCCTCTCTCTGCCCCTCCCCCGTTCATGCTCTGTCTCTCTCTGTCCCAAAAATAAATAAACGTTGAAAAAAAAAATTAAATACTGTTTATATATTAAATTTTATTTAATACTATATGTATTAGAAATGAAAACAATACAATAAGAAATGTTGATTCATTCAATAAAAAAGTGTGTTTATATAGAATACAGAAGAAACAGGAAAGACAGAGATAACAAAACTCATTACATAACCACATATCTTATTCTGCTTTTCTTTCCTCTTCCATTGGGAAGTTTTAAATAAAACATACAGCCTTTCTTTTTGCTAAAATTTCTCAGACACAGAGGCAGAACTGGAGAAACCACAACATGATAGTATTAGCATCTGTTTTAGTCAGCTCAAGATGCCATAACAAAATACAAAATAAACTGGGTGGCTTAAACAACGGGCATTTATTTACTCACAGTTATGGAGGCTGGAAGTTGGAGATAAGGGTGCCAGTGTGGTCAGTTTCTGACAAGAACACTTTTCCTGGATAGCACATGGCTGTGCTTTCTCATTGCCTTCTCACCTGGCACAGAGAGAAAGAGAGATAGGGGAG
Organism: Puma concolor; assembly: GCF_028749965.1. Lineage (NCBI taxonomy): Eukaryota > Metazoa > Chordata > Mammalia > Carnivora > Felidae > Puma > Puma concolor. The sequence continues at coordinate 180,997,869 of NC_141667.1, forward strand.
GGAGAGGGAGAGATTGAGAGAGAGAGAGAGAGAGAGAGCAAATAAGTAGCTCTCTGGTGACTCTTCTTATAAAGGGCATTAATCTCATGAGACGAGGGTCCTGCCCTTAGGATCTAATTACTTACTAAAGTCTCCAAATGCAGATGCCATCGCATTGGGTGTTGGGACTTCATCATGTGAATTTGGTGGGGGGCACAAACATGCAGCCTGTACTGGACTCCAAATGTCCGGTAATGATGTCAGGTTTTATAACTGATCAAAGAAAGTCTCAAGGTGGAGAGAGTTTAGTTTCTGTGGGCTTATATGAAGTATTTATGTTTTCTTAAGTCCAGATTTTGACATAATAATAGCATTTTCATGACTACTGTTTCCCCGAAAGCATTGCAAAAAAGAAATAGAAGCCTATAATTAAGCCATTTTTACTTAAATAATGTGAAACTTAAATTTCATGTTTCATTTTACCCTTAAAAATGTAGGTCTTTGTCAATATAAACTTTGTTGTTGTTGTTGTTTTTCCCCAGTAATACATGCATTACATCTCTGTAATTTGAAGACTAACTTGAAATTGGAAATAAGGAAATTCATGGAGAAAGGATATTCCAAAATATTTTAAAAATTCTGTTTCTTATTTACAAACAAAATTTTTTTTTTCAAGGTAGAAGGGGAAGCTTTGTCCTATTTATAAAGAACCCCAAATGGGGGGCGGCTGGGTGGCTCAGTTGGTCAGGTGTCCAACTCTTGATTTCCACTCAGGTCATGATTTCACAGTTCCTGAGATCGAACCCTGTGTCTGGCTCTGTGCTGACATTAGGGAGCCTGCTTGGGATTTTCTCTCTCTCCCTCTCTCTGTGTCCCTTCCCCATGTGTTCATGTTCTCTCTCAGAATAAATAAATACATATTAAAAAAAAATAAAATAGTGGTGCCTGGGTGGCCCAGTTGACTGAGCATCCAATTTCAGCTCAGATCATGATCTCATGATGTGTGAGTTCAAGCCGTACATTGAGCTTCAGATCCTGTGTCCCTCTCTTTCTCTGCCCCTCCCGCACTCATGCTCACTCTCTCTCTCTCAAAAATAAACTAAAGGAAAAAAAGGAAAAGAAAACCCAAAGTGATTCTTAGATCTTTATATATGCACAAATATGATATTGTGTAAACCACTTTACATCATCAGTAGTTCTATGATTAATTACTCTGAGAAATAATATGAATTCTAAATTAGTTTAAAATGAAAAATTTCTTTCTTCTCAATTTATTTTAGTAACTATATCTAAACTTGGCATCAACTTCAATATTTTCCCCATTCCAGAGTTTTTATAACCATTAAGATATACTGAAAATTATTTTGCTTTATTTCTTCAGATGTATTTGGCCTTTTATTATCTTAATTTTATTCAGTTATTTTAAAAAATCTTTTTTGTTGTTTTTTAAGAGAGAGAGGGTGTGAGCATAGGAGAGGGGCAGGAGGAGAGGAAGAGAATCCCAAGCAGGTTCTACGCTCAGCACAGAGCCTGATGTGGGGCTCAATTTGACGACCATGAAACCATGACCTGAGCTGAAGTCAAGAGTTTGATGCTTAACCGACTGAGCCACCCAGGTGCCCCTCTTTTTAAAAAATCTTAAATCTAATTATCTTTTATGTAGGATTATATGTTCAATATATACTTTTGGGGTTAAGAGTCCCTTTGTTCAGCTTAAATACTTACACTACATTGACTGACTCCTTGGGTGGCAAGTTATATCCTTGATTAAACATTCTTTGAAAATGCTTATACTAATTTTCAAAGTTAATAATGAATAAGTGCACACAGGCCATTCTTTTCATGCCATTTATGCTGTAGTTCTATGTTCCTGTCCTGAAATTAATGTTTTTCTTTTTTTAGAGAGAAATTTAAAATGGCACTTTCACATTCCAAAAACACTACATAGAAACTTAGCTATTCTATATTTATTTTTTTTGTAGACTCTTTTATGTATGGCAGATTAGAAGATAGATTTTTCAAATGAAAAATATCATTTCAAGTATATAATCTCTTATAAAATTTTAAAAACTCATTCCTTGTTCTTGTCTTTCTCCTTCTCCTCTTTCTTCTTCCTTCTCATGCACCATCACTTCTTCCTCTCTCTGTCTATAACCACACTCACACACACAACAAGCGTCCCTAGATATTTTTCAGACACATTATATCATAAACTAACAAAAGAAAATTTGTCTTTTGGTATCAGATATGTACTAGAATCTGCATAAACTAGTTAATTCTATGACCTAGGAAAAATCAGTATCTCACATATAAAGTCTATTTTATAAATTTAAAATTATAAGCACCATTTTTATGGCATTTAAATTATATGAGATGATGTTTACTGAGCTGCATAGCAATCAGAACATTTTACCTATAAAACCTGAAGTAATTGTTGAGGCTGGGAAATTAATATAAAGGGGTTAATTATATACTATTGTCTTTCCTTGGGTGTTGTAGAATATGTTCTAAATAAAACCAAAAGTAAAAACTTCTCATCCAACAGTTGTATATGGCAGCAATTATGTCCTCAGTTTCTCACTTCTTATATTTGATGTTTCTCAAAAAGAAAAGTAATGAACATTGTATATTGCGAAACATGTACTAGTCCTGGGAGATGGAGCTTATCCCTGTGTAGAAGCATGACCCTGAAGAGTTACCTACCATCTAGAAGTCTTTGTACAGGTTTTGAGGATAAGGGAATGAAATTAAATAACCTCCCATAATTCTTCAGGTTATGAACATTATATTTATATTGTATAAAATTACCCATCTTATTTATTTATTTATTTATTTATTTATTTATTTATTTATTTTAATTTTTTTTTCAACGTTTATTTATTTTTGGGACAGAGAGAGACAGAGCATGAACGGGGGAGGGGCAGAGAGAGAGGGAGACAGAATCGGAAACAGGCTCCAGGCTCCGAGCCATCAGCCCAGAGCCTGACGCGGGGCTCGAACTCACGGACCGCGAGATCGTGACCTGGCTGAAGTCGGACGCTTAACCGGCTGTGCCACCCAGGCGCCCCTAAAATTATCCATCTTAAAATTATAATAATATATATTCTATATATAATAATAATATTCTAAATTAACTGGTATATCTAACTGGCATTTCAAAAAAATAAATAAAAAGCATGGTAGAAGTCCAATTGTAGATTTTCACCCCAAATCTGCTGCTTATGCTGCATTTGTAATTCAACAAATGGCTGTAAATGCTTCTATTTGTTCAGACCAAACGCCACAAGGTCTTCATTAAATTCTGCCTTTCTTTCATGCCCCTCATTTCATTTTCTGGCAAATACATGTGGTCTAAACCATGAAATAATTACCTGAACCCACCAATTCTCACCACAATTACTATTCCCACATTCAGTTTCTTGCTGGGATGTGATGATAGTTTTGATTAGTTTCTCCACCGAATTTCAGTCTAATTTTCTTGAGATAAACAATGTAATACTTTGAAGTATTAGGTATATCCTGTAATGTCTAGGCTCAAGATTCTTCAATGACTTCTCACCATACCTAGAATAAAATAACTTTTTAAGTAAAATTATTTTAAAAATGATGTAATGTGGTCTGCAATTAATTCTCCAGTTTTATGTCTTACTTGTCACTAACTGCCCTGCAATGACATGTCAAATATACCCCTGCTTTAAAATCTTTGCACTTCCTTTTCACTCCGCCAAGTGTACATTCATATGGCTTGTTCTCTGGCTCCATTTAAATCTTGTCTTGAGGACATTTTTCTCAATGAAGATTTCCAACTTCTGGAATTAATTGAAAGGCCTCACAGGAGATAAAAAGGAAACATTCGTGAGGTACAACTTTTTCTCTCTCATTAGTATAAATTACTGTAATTTCTTATGCTATATGTAGGCAGTATAAATTATGTGGAATTTTGTCCCAAAAGTATAGTCTCTAAACTAGACTATCTGCACACCTCTATCTTTAATTGTAGACACAATAACATTTTTTAATCTCTCCTATATTGATTTGGGGGTGTTTTTTTGTTGACTTGATTTTTTATTTCCACACCAGGAATTAAAGAGATTTACAGAATGTAAAACAATGCTACTAATCTCATTGAAGTATATTGTTATTATTCATTAAAAAAATCTATGTTACTACATAATGAATTATTGCTATTTTGATATTTAAATTATATAACAAACTAAAGTGATTAATATCAATAAATAATACTAAATAGCTTAAATAATTATATATTTCTTCTTAAATGTATACTATTAAATATTCATAGGAATGGGACATACCATAGTAAAAACTTATGGGAGTTCTTAACTTTTCATTGGTTATAGGTTTTATGAGATCAAAATTTTTGAGAATTAACTCCTCTAATATTCTCTCTCGGTGTCAAAATGCCTCACTGTTTCAAATCTTACACAATAAAGCTTCACACAATAAAGTTCCATATCTAGAAGAGATACATGTCTCTTCTATCCCTGTTAAAATTTCAGAGCATATTTTTTCTTATGTTCCTGTTGATATATGCTTAGCATTTAATATTTATAAACTAGTCACTGTCAAAGTAGAATGCTAACATCATTCAAGGATCATTCTTTATGGCCTGAAAATGGTTAATCTCACATCACTTACATCACTGAGCCACATGGCCAGCAAATCATCATGGAAATAGGGATCTCTCAGGTGTATGAAATGACAGACCCATAAATGATCCAAATATTGTAGTAAACTGATTAAAAAAACTGCAAATAACTGTGATTAAAATATTGAAAAAATAAGAAAAGGATGGCATGACTAAATAGATGTAGAGAATTTCATCAGGTATTTGAGATGTATGAAAAAGAATGAAACTGACTATTTGGAACTAATAAAACAAATATCATAAATTAGAATGAAATATTCAAGTGTAACAATAGATTATTTATAGAGTGAAAAAAATAGTGAATTGGAAAACAGTCCAATTAAAAAATAATCAAAATGAAGCACAAAGTAAAAATATTAAAAATCAGAGTGTAAATGGCACGTAGACTACATAGAAAAATTTAATGTATACACAATTCGACTCTGAGAAGGAAAGAAGGGAAAGTCTGGGATATTTCTTCTACTTCTTCTAGAAAAAGTACTCTAGAAGGTTTCAAAACTGATGAAAGATTTTCATCCTCAGATGCAGAAAATGGTGCAAACCTAAATAAGAAATGTAAAGAAAATCAAACTCAAACATCTTAGAGACACTCCTTTGAAAGAGTAATGGCAGATTACTCATTGGAAAAGGCAGAAACCAGAAAACAATATAATGTCTTAAAAGTGCAAAAAGTTAAGTATCTTTCATGGTAGATTTATTTTTTTGTGTGTGGTAAATTTATATACTAAGTGTAAATACACTATACATTTAAAACAAAATCAAGGCACATTCAGAACAAAAACAAAATTGAGATAATTTTTTTTTATTAGATAGTACAGTTTTAAAAATAATATTTTGGCGGCACCCGGGTGGCTCAGTCGGTTAAAGCGTCTGACTTTTGGGGCACCTGGGTGGCTCAGTCAGTTAAGCATACAACTTTGGCTCAGGTCATGATCTCACAGTTGGTGAGTTCAAGCCCCACATCGGGCTCTGTGCTGACAGCTCAGAGCTTGGAACCTGCTTTGGATTCTGTGTCTCCCCGTCTCTCTGCTCTTCCCCTGTTCTGTCTCTGTCTCTGTCTCTCTCTAAACTAAATAAGCATTAAAAAAAAAAAAATCTGACTTTTGATTTTGGCTGAGGTCATGATCTCACAGTTGGTTTGTTGAGATTGAACCCTTCACTGGTCTATGAGCTGTCCTCCTCAAAACCCTACATTTTCAATTATTATATCATCATTTCTATGCCATCAACTGTTAAAAATTACTATCTTTTGAAAACTTGATTGTTCATTTGCTTGGTCTTCATGAAATATTTAAATTTTAAAAATTCTAAACCTGGAATTTCATCATGCATTTTCCAGTCTCAGGCTTTATTCTAATTTTCATCTTTGTTGAACTGAAAGTTTGTTCAATTTATTTTAGAAATTCAAAGTATACTCTGACTTCTACATTCAGAAAGTTATTATATGTTTTATACTGTGAAGAGAACTAGATGAATAGAATATTTGACTATGTTCATTGCTATATAGATATTTATAATGTGTACATAATAACAATTGCTCTTATTTTTATGTTTTTATAGTTTTCCAGAATTTGAATATAGTTCTTTTTTAGAAATTTACTAACAGTAAATTCTGATTTCTATCAGTTTATCTAAAATTTGGCCTTTTAAAAGTATTTTCTGAATATAATGTAACTATTATATTGGCATCGAATGAATGCATTATTGAAAGTTTATAGACATTGTAGAAAATGTGAAAAATTAAAGTTTAATTTTCCCAAACATTTTGGACAAATGTAAAGGTTTTGTTCATAATCCAAATTGCAAGGAATTGCTCATTCATAAATTTAATATCATCTCAGAAACAATTGTAATTTAATGAGCTTGATCTCACTGTCAGTTTACTGCTTACCAAGGCAATATATAAACTGACACTTTAAATAATACTTAGTAATATACCTGGCTTGAAGGAACAATTTGATCATATGCTGGCAAAAAATGTATGCCCTTACCAGTGAAAGAATACTACCCTTAATCTATCAAATTGATACGGTGGAAATACAAAAATTAAAAAAAATTTAATGAACCATCACATTTTAAGTTTATAGACAGTATGTTTACTCTGTCCTACTCTTAGAACAATACACAAAGCTATGCATTGAAAAGTCTTGATCTCATCCCTTTTCCTCTCTAAATTATTTTTTCTGCATTTTAGTCCTCCCCGTGTAACCAACCAATTTTATTTCCTGTCATTCCAGTAATTCATTACAAAATATGATTATGTGTTTATATTCACCCCTTGAATAAATAAGCAAAGCATACTATAAAATTTACATTGTAGCTTGTATTTTTCACTTGAAAATATCAGTACATAGTCAATTTATTCACTAAATTTTTCTTTTGTTGTTTCTCATAGACAAATAATATTCATTTGTGATAGCATATGGTAGTGTTGTGAACAAGTCCTGTGTAAATAGGCATTTGTTTTCAGTTTTTGCTATTACTAACAATATTATGATAAAAAACTTTGTATGTACATAATTTTCTATATCTGCATAAATGCCTGAAGGAAAATTCCCTAAAGTGTTTGTGGAAGGACCAAGGATAGATCTTTTAGTCATGATGATAGATACAGCCAGATTATCCTCTATGAGAGTTTTAGCCAATTTGCAGTCTCACCTGTAATGCTCTACAAAGCAGATTTTCCTATAGCTGCATCAAATGAGTATTGACAACTCTTGGGTTTTTGACAGTAGCAGGACTGAAAAACAATGTTACTTTAAAACTGCATTTTTCTTATGATCATGATTAGAAATAATTTGAAATAATAACTTTTTCTGTGTAAGTTTAAGTCTCTGGCACCATTTATGTGTAGCTTATAGATATTTTTCTTCTCAAATTATAGTGGTTCTGTACATAATAATTTATTTATGCTGTAAGCTTCAAGTACTTTCCTAGTGCATCATTTGTATTTTGACTTTGTGTATTATTTAAACATATAGATTTTTGAAAATATATATATTGTTACAATTACTGTATTGATGTGGAATTTTTCTTGATGAATAGAAAATCTTTCATTTCAATATTAAAATTAAAGACTCAGTTCAAAATTAGAGATGGAAGTCCTGGAGCACCTGGATGGCTCAATTTGTTAAGCATCTGACTTTTGATTTTGGTTCAGGTCATGATCTCACAGTTTGTGGGTTCGAGCCCCAGCTCTGAGCTAGGCATGGGTTTTTCTCATTTCTTTTACGATTTAGTTTTGTTACATTTAAAACCCTGAGTCACTCATAATTTGTCCTGATACACAATGTGAAGGATGGAAGCCCATCATCTTTTTTTTCTTCCAGAAAGATCAATCACCAAACATTGTTGATTAAAAAAATTAACTTTTCCTATATTAATTTTTTTTAATGTGTATTTATTTTTGAGAGAGAGAAACAGAGCACGAGTGGGGGAAGGGCAGAGAGTCAGGGAGACACAGAATCCGAAGCAGGCTCCAGACTGTGAGCTGTCAGCACAGAGTCGGATGCAGGGCTTGAACTCACAAACCATGAGATCATGACCTGAGTTGAAGCGGGATGCTCAACTGACTGAGCCACCCAGGCACCCCTAATTTTTCCATTATTAACTTGAAATGCCACTTCATTGCTTTCCTTTCAGAGTTTTTTTTGCCTGGTTTTGATTGTTTCTTTTTCTATCTGAACTTCAGGATAAGTATCTTTGTTATCAAAAAATAAAGCCTTTTGTATCAAAAAAGTACACATTAAATTATCAAATAATCCAGGGAAAATCGACAACTTTATGTCAATGGTTATCCTCATTCATTACCATGAAATTAATTTCTTTTTTAAAAATTTACATTTTTCCCATCATGTACGTTTTATATTTTTCTTAATACAGGTTTTGCACTTTATTTTTTGTTGACTTTATTTCTATTTGTCTTAGGCTGTTTTATGTGTGTATTTGTGTGTATGTGTGCACAAACTGTAACAAATGGAACTCCCTTTCCCAGTATGAATGTTGAGTAGTTGTTGTTTTTCATACATAAAGGCTAATGATTTCCAGATAACAATTTTATATGCTGGTTGTAATTTTCTTTTTTTTAATTTAAATTCAAGTTAGTTAACATACAGTGTAGTCTTGGCTTCAGGAGTAGAACCCAGCGATTCACCGCTTTCATATAACACCCAGTGCTCATCCCAACAAGTGCCCTCTTTAATGCTCACCACCCATTTAACCCATCCCCCCATTAACCTCTGCTACAGCAACCTTCAGTTTGTTCTCTGTGTTTAAGAGTCTCTTGTGGTTTGTCTCCCTCTCTGTAAATTTTTTTAGAGTACTTTTCAATTAACTGAACTAGGTTTTTATATACACATTTATAGCCTCTATTAAAGGATTAGTTTTCATTTTTCTTTCCAAATATCCATCATATATATCTTTACTTTTGTCTTAATTGTACTGACTGATATCTACAAATAATGCTAAATAATGGTGGAGATAATGGGCATCATTTTTTGTTTCTGATTTCAGTAACAATTCTTTTCTTTTTTTTATTATAAAATATCTAATTGTCCATATGTCTTCTTAAGATAGTATCATTCGATTCCAATTTTACTGAAGTTTTTAAAAAAGCAAGTGTAGGTATTGAATATTTAAAAATTCTTATAAATGTCTATGAAAATTATCTTGTTATTTTTCTGCTTAGTAACTATATAAAATATATGTGTTATAGAGTATCTCACTCGTGTGTTCCTGGAATATAGTAATCTTTTCTGATACAGTATTCTTTAATAATCTGATAGATTCTGTTTACTAACATTGTTTTTAGATCTACATTGTCATAATAAGATATCTCTGGCATCCTTCTCCCCACATTTATAAAGTTTGTTTGTCTCATACAATGCTACTACAATATCACTGATTATATATCCTGTGCTATACCTTTTATTGTCATGACTCGTTCATTCCGTAACTGAAAGCCTGTATCTCCCACTCTCCTTGGCTTATTTTGCCCAATCTCCCACTCCCTTCCCTCTGTCTACCATCAGTTTTTTGGTTTTTTTTTGTATTTGTAGATATGATTCTGCTTTGGGTTGTTTGTTTATTCATCTTTTTTTAATTCCATATATGAGTGAAATTGTAAGGTATTTGTCTTTATCAGTCTGACTTTTTTTACTTCACATAATACCCTCTACCTCCATCCATGTTGTCACAAATGGCAAGATCTTTCTTTTCCATAGCCATGCAATATTCCATTACATGTATATTACATCCTCCATATCTATTTATGTGTTGATGCATACTTAGGTTGAGTTGTGCAAGTATTTTCTTTTAGATTTTGGATATTAGCCCCTTGTTAGATATGTCATTTGCAAATATCTTCTCCCATTCAGTAGGTTGCCTTTTTGTTTCATTGATGTTTTCCTTTGCTGCGCAAAAGCTTTTGTACTCCCAATAGTTTATTTTTGCTTTTGTTTCCCTTGCCTCAGGAGCCATATATAGAAAAATGTTATATCTAATGTCAAAGAAATTACTTCCTATGTTCTCTTCTAGAATTTTTATGGCTTCAGGTCTCACTTTTTGGTCTTTAATCCACTTTGAGTTTATTTTTGTGAATGGTGTTAGACAGCAGTCCAGTTTCATTCTTTTGCATGTAGATGTTCAGTTTTCCCAGCATCATTTATTGAAGAGACTGTCTTTTCCTCATTATATATTCTTGCCTCTTATGTCATAGATTAATTGACCATATAAGTGTGCGTTTATTTCTGGGCTATTTATTCTGTTCTACTGATCTGTGTGTCTATGTGCCAGTACCATACTGTTTTGATTACTGTAGTTTTGTAGTATAAATTGGAGTCTCAAACTGTGATACCTCCAGCTTTGTTTTTCTTTCTCAAGATTTCTTTGGTATCTGGGGTCTTTTGTGGTTCTACACAAATTTTATTATTTGTTCCAGTTGTGTTAAAAATGTTGTTGGCATTTTGATAGGGATTGCATTGAATTGTAAATTGCTATGGATAGTATGGACATTTTAACAATATTAATTCTTCCAATCCATGAGCGTGGACTATCTTTCCATTTGTCTCTGTCATTTTCAATTTCTTTCATCAACCATCGGTGTTTTATAGTTTTCAGAGTACAGGTCTTTTACCTCTTGGTTAGGTTTAATTTATTCCTAGGTTGTCTTTTTTTATTGTTTGTTTGTTTGTTTGTTTTTATAGTGTAACAGTAAATTGAATTGGAATCTCTATATTATTTTCCACAATGGCTGTACCAGTGTGCATTCCCACCAACAGTGTATAAATGTTCCTTTTTTCTCCATATTCTTGGCAGTGCTTGTTTCTTGTGTGCTTGGTTTTAGCCATTCATACAGGCTTGAAGTGATATCTCATGGTTTCAATTTGCATTTCCCTGCTGATGAGTGATATTGAGCATCTTTTCATGTGTCCATTAGTCATCTGTATGTCTTCTTGGTAAAAATGTCAATTTATATCTTCTGCCTTGTTTTAAGTTGGGTTTTATTTTGGTATTGATTGCATCAGCTCTTTATATATTTTGGATACTAATCCTTTTATTAGATTTGTCATTTTCAAATCTCTTCTCCCATCCAGTATGTTTTCTTTTAGTTTTGTTGCTTATTTCCTTTGCTATGCAGAAGCTTTTTATTCTGATGTAATCCCAATAGTTTATTTTTCCTTTTGCTTCCCTTGCCTTAGGAGACATTTCTAGAAATGTGTTGCTATGGATGATACCAGAGAAATTACTGCCTATGCTCTCTTCTAGGAATTTTATGGTTTCAGGTTTCACATTTAGGTCTTTAATCCATTTTGAGTTTATTTTCATGTATGGTGTTAGTCTCTTTTTTTTTTTTTTTTTGCATGTAGCTTAAACATACACTTTCGATGTTAACAGTATTCAGTCAATCCAGATGTAAGAATTGATGGGTACCATGCAAGTTTATGTAATTGTAAGAGGTGAAAATGTCATACTCAATAAGACCAAATGGGAGAGAGCAAATAGATAAACAGATGTTTTCACTGAAATTTTTGTGAATGTTTTGAAACAAATCTCATTCCTCTGGTAAAGGCATTATAAATAAGCATCTCAATCCATAAGTATAATCACTATCTCTGCATTTTATAGGGCATAATGTGTGCATCATTAGGTGGATTGAATATGATTGTCCCTCAAACACTCTCCATATCTACGTTCTTTTTGGGAGAAAGTGAATAAACCACTGACTTGTTACTTTATTACTCTATTTTTTTTTTATTTTATTTTTTAACATTTATTTATTTTTGAGACAGAGAGAGACAGAGCATGAACAGGGAAGGGGCAGAGAGAGAGGGAGACACAGAATCTGAAACAGGCTCCAGGCTCTGAGCGGTCAGCACAGAGCCCGACACGGGGCTAGAACTCAATGGACCGCGATATCATGACCTGAGCCGAAGTCGGACACTTAACCGACCGAGCCACCCAGGCGCCCCATTACTCTATTTTTTTTAATGTTTGTTTTTAAGAGAGAGAGAAAGAGAAGGTGGGGGAAGGGCAAAGAGAGAGGGGGACAAAGGATCTGAAGCAGGCTATGCACTAACAGCAGCAAGCCTGATGCAGGGCTTGAACTCACGAACTGCGAAATCATGAGATCTGATAATGACCTGAGCTAAGTTGGACGCTTAACCAACTAAGCCACCCAGGTACCCTACTCTAAGTAAAATTAATTGGACTGAGAAATGGTGGTTCATGAGGGGCAGCAAACTCTAAAGAGGCCAGGTAATAAGTTTGCTCCAAAGCAATAGTAGTGATTATTCAGCAAGATATAACCTCTCAGGATGTTTCAATGTGATACAATACAGGTATAAACTATATATATGTAATTTTTAGTATGTTTATTTTACCATTCTGCTAAAAATCTATTTCATATCTCCTCTTTTTCAAATCCCCATTCCTTCAAATGCCCTACTCACTCTCAGCTGAAGAGTTAATTTATTTCATTGGTAAAACAAAAAACCATAAGAATATTACATCAGTTCTTAATGGTTTTTGTTTTACCAGTGAAATAAGAAGACCTCCAAAACTGTGACTGGAACAAATGAGTTTCTCCTCTAACTTTATATTTTAAACCAAATAAAAATCTGTGAGGACAAAGTGCTGGGATGCCATTGCAGCTCCTTAGTAATCACAGAATTGTATTCCTCTTGCTTTTCTGCTCTTTTGTTCTTAATGAATGGCTTATACTCTCAAGTTTGACTCTGAGCATCAAATGATTACAAGATTTCCAATCATGACTTCTGAATTCCAGGCAGAAATAGGTAAGAAGAAAAAGTACACCTCTCCTACTGAATCAACTCCCTTTAACGGACTTTACAAGAAGCCTGCACTCATTTTCTCTACTTATATTTGATCATCTCTCCATTTCATGGAAGACTAGGCACAGGGCAATGCTAGTAACAGAGTGATTCTATTTCTGTGAAGGATGAGAGACTGCATATTGGATTAGCAACTACTAATGTCTGTGTCAGTCCCCCTGTGCGTCAAAATCTTCATACTTGGTCTTAACCCAAAGTCTGAGAAATAAAATCTTGATTCAAAATATGAACTCTCTGAGTTCATCGCGTAGTCTTTTCCATCTGATCTGGATGTTGTTTTTTCTGAGGAGAAGGAACATATAAACTATAACACAATGTATCTGCCCCCATAACACCCAATGTACAATGGTAGATAGTGTAAAGGAAAATTATGCACACACACACACACACACACACACACACACACCCTTCCCAGTCTGAAAAGAGGAGAACAGAAAACACACCCCAGGAACTTGCTCAGAACAATGATCAAAACCCATTTATGAGGACTAGCTAACATTTTTTTACCCTGGTAATAGAATAAGGCCTTCACTTTCTGGTTCTCCTCTATGTGTGCATGTCTCCATCATTCATGAAATGTTTCTTCACTATTAATTACCTTTGTGACTCATTCTGAGATGAACATTGAGGAAGAAGGGGTTTCACAAAACACTTCACACTTCATAGACTAGTGTAATTTTGGGGGTCTGGGATTGTTCTGAGGGCTTGTATATATAAGCACACACACACACAAACACACACACACACACACACACACACACACACTGGGGAGTGTAGATAGACATACAGCCAGGTTTTAAAAATTTTTGTAGTTAACACTCTCAAAATTCTATAAGGTTACCTGTTCGTTTACTTTTGGGAAATTCCTTGTGTGACTAATTACAACCAAGAACTTGGCTAGATATAATTTTCAAGAACAAAGATTCTTGTGTTTTATTTACTGATAATTATGTTCCATTTATCTTCTCAAACCTTAAATTGGCAGTTACTATGCAACCATATAAAACTATAATTAAGAAGAAAATATTTTAATTTAATCATCATGGTAAGCTTAATCTCACTGTATGGCAGAGATTATCAGTGGAAGAAGCTTCAAAGAGTCTATTGCATACAATTTCTCTCCTTCTAAGATTAATTCTCTGCAATAACTGCTTTAAGAGCTCCATTTCAGGCTACAGACCAGGAGCAGTCAGCTTTTTTCCCTGTACAAGGCTCAAAATTACAGGACTTTCAGTGAACTCTGATTGCAGGGTATAGACAGAGAACATCCCCACTATCAAAATAGTATTTCCTTTCATTTTTGCTTGCAGCCTCAATAACTTTATCCTGAATTCATGTTTTTCTTGAAGAACTTTGCTGAAAACAGCCTAAAGGAACCATCATATGGAATGTTCTAAACATTCCCTATCATACTCTTTAGTTTTTGAAGTCTCAATAAGCATGTAGTCTGTTTTTAAATATACACCAGGTAAAGATTTGACCAAATATTGCCCAGTAGTAGTAGTAGCAGCAATAGTATTTCTTAATATAACAACTCTATCTTGGATATATATACTTGTGTAATACCTCCATACTACCTGTGTTCAGCCACGTTTTACTTTGTGTTACTACCAACATCTCTCTTCTGAATTATTTATGTTTTAAGAATTGTGTTTAGAAAACACTAGAAAATGGTAAGAATTCAGTGGAATTAATGACAGATATAAAAGTGATTAGAAAGAAAATGAGGGTTTACTATTAATAACATTGTTTAAATAAGTTTAAAGCATAGACAAATATACCAATGTCTAGAAAAATGTAACTTACTAGTGCTAAGCCAAGAATAGGGGTGCCTGGGTGGCTCAGTCGGTTAAGTGTCCTACTTCAGATCAGGTCATGATCTCACGGTTCGTGAGTTCAAGCCATGCATGGGGCTCTGTGCTAACAGCTCAGAGCCTGGAGCCTGCTTCAGATTCTGTGTCTCCCTCTTTCTCTGCCCCTACCCTGCTTGCACTCTATCTCTCAAAAAATAAATAAACATAAGAACAAATAAAAATCCTGCATAATGACATAAAATTATTAAAGTAATTGAAACAGTAATAAAAAAGAAAACACTAGCACCGGAAGATTTCTACCAGATTCTCAGTGTGTAGAGCATTCCAATATTATAGTAAACTAGACAATAGAAATGAGTAATATTCTGAAACTCATTCTGTTCATTCATCAAACTTAATACTATAGCAGAAAAGAATACACAAAAGCAAATACAGACCAATGAAAAAAGATGAAAAAAAATTTAAATATATTAGCAATTAGTGTTAAATTCAGTAGCATTTAAAAAGTGATATAACATGGGGGCACGTGGGTGGCTCAGTCAGTTAAGGGTCCAAGTCTTGATTTTATCTCAGGTTATGATATCATGGTTTGTGAGTTCAAGCCCCACATGGGCCTCCACGCTCACAGAGCAGAGCCTGCTTGGGATTCTCTCTCTCCCTCTCTCTCTCTGCCCCTCCCCCACTCACACAGGTGTGTGTTCTCTCTCTTTATTTCTTAAAATAAATTAATAAACTTAACAGAAGTGATATAACATGAATAAATAGAATTTAGCCTGAAAAAATATAGATTAATTTAACAATAGAAATACATGAATATATTTGCCACATTTACTTATTAAAAGTTATAGAATAATTTTTATTGATAGGTTAGAAAAAACTTGTAAAAATATATGCATTTAGTAACCATTTATGATAACTCTTCTTACAAACTAGAAATTCTTAGCAAATTAGGAAACTAGAATAGCAAACTGGAAATCACTTAAACTCATAATGGACACACAAAAATACTCTATAACACACTCCATTATTACATTTTTAAAAGTGAAATATAGTTAATGCATAGGGCTAATATTAGTTTCAGGAGTACAGTGTAATAATTCAACAAGTCTATGGGTTATGCTATGCTCACCACGAGTGTAGCTACCATCTGCCACTATACAATGCTATTACAGTACCACTGACTATATTCCCTGTGCTGTGCCTTTTACCCCTGTAACTTATTCATTTCATAACTGGAATCCTATATCTTCCATTTTGCCTATCCCCTACTCCCCTCCCCTGAAACAACATCAGTTTGTTCCCTATATTTATGTGTCTGTTTCTGCTTCTTGTTTGTTTGCTCATTTGCTTTTGAGATTCCACATATAAGTTAGATCATATGACATTTTCTTCCTCAGTATAATTTACTTTATTTAACATAATACTTTTCAGGTCTATCCATGTTGTCACAAATATCAAGATATCATTATTTTTTAAGGCTAAGTTATATACAAACACACACACATATATACACACACATATACACACATATATACATATACATATACATACACATACACATATACATATACATATACATATACGTATACATATGTGTATGTATACACACACACACACCACATCTTCTTTATCTATTCATCTATTGATACACACTTATGTTGCTTCCACTCTTGGCTATTGTAAATAATGCTGTAATAAACATAAGGGTGAAATATCTTTTCAATTTAGTATTTTTGTTTTCTTTGGGTAAATACCCAGTAGTGAAATTATTGGATCATAGAGTATTTTTATTTTTAATTGTTTGAGTAACCTCCTTACTTTTTGCCATAGTGGCTGCACCAATTTACATTCCCACCAACAGTGCATGTTAATGGAGAAATTTTTAATCATTCTGTTTAAAATCAGAAGCAAAATATGAATGTTATTGCCATTTCTGTTCAATATTGAAATGATAGTATATTAAGAGAAATAAATACATACATACATACATACATGCATACATACATACAAAGGACTTGGTAAGAAAATGAAGAAACAAAACATTGGTTATCTAGGAGCCTATTATGCTGTCCATTTGCCTGTTTGCTTTCATTTCTTCCCTGTTCCTGTTCTTCTCTGTTCTGTATAGTAGGTTCTCCAATTTCCGGGCTTCCATGAAAATTGGCTTCCTGGTAGGTATAGCCAATGGAAACTATCAGCAGAATCTTGGAAGATAGGAGGACCAAGAAGCCTGGGTATTTCTCTCTTGTTCTCTTGCTCTCTCTGAAGTGGTAGGTCCAGCAGCAACTCTGTCTCCTTTTGGCTTCAAATTGCAAAAGACAGTTCCTCTGTGATCACACTTTCTGCAAGGAATCTCCCTATTTCCCACTCTCATTAAGGGTCTAGCAGTTTCTGGAATGCGTCAACTTCTGAGCATAGGTAAAACTACTTCCTTTCATTGTTTGATCAATACAAGTAAGTGGCAGAGGTTTTCAGACATTGCTAAGTGCTGGTTGTCTCACTTCTCCCTGGTTGCTCTTCCAGCTTTTCCATCACTTGTGTGTCCAATCACTGGTATTAATGTCACACTCACTGAAATAATTAGAGTGATTTCTCTTAACCTGATCTGACCCTGAGTAATACAGATATAATCCAGTAAAGGTGGAAAGGGAGTTCCCAGGCAATGGTTAAGGACTGCAGCAGGCTAAAGGAATTATAAGTCAAGACAACCAATTGATACAATCTAAACCCGAAGACCCAATAAATAGTGAGAAAGGATGTTTTGAGCTATCTTTGGTTCATCTTTCTCAATCCCACACTAACTCAAATATGAAGTTGCTACTCCTCAGTATTAAATTAAAAGATCTGAGGGACCTCTGGGTGCTTAGTCAGTTAAGTGTCTGACTCTTGATTTCAGCTCAGGTCATGATCTCATGGTACCCAGGTTTGAGCACTGTTAGTGCAGAGCCTGCTTCAGATTCTCTCTCTGCCCCTACCCACTTGTCCACGCGGCTCTCTCTCACTCTCTCCATTTCTCTTTCTCTCTCAAAATAAATAAATAAAAATTTAAAAAAACAATAGCAAAGTAAAAGATCCTCATAGTGGCCAAATCCTACTTTCATCCCATAGCTTAGCTTAAACCTTTCTAAACTGATTATTATTTCACATGAATCGTCCCAGGGATGCAATATCCTTGGAATGCAATCAGGTAAAGGGGACATGATTCAAGAAGAGATTCATACTATTTTATTTGCAATGGAATGTAAGGTTCCAGAGAGTGGAGAGAAGAGATTTCAAGAGGGATGAAAGAATACGGAATTGAGGACATACCTCAACTAACATGTTTATTTGTCAGGGTTTTCCATAGGAAAGGAACTAATAGGATATATATATAGAGAGAGAAAGATATAAAAGACATTTATTATAGTAATTGGCTCACCTTCTTATGGAGGCTGAAAAGTCCCACAACCTGCCGTCTGGAAGCTGGAGAACCGGGAAAGCTGATGATACAATTCAGCCTGAGTCCAAAGGCCTGAAAACCAAAGAACTGATGGTATAACTCTCAGTCCAAGGTCAAAGACCTGAAAAACAGAAAGCTACAGGTGTGAGTCTTGGAGTCTGAATGCCAGGCAACCAAAAGCTCTGATGTCCTGAGCAGAAGGTAGACATCCCAGCTCAAGAAGAGAGAAGGAATTTACCCTTAGTCCACATTTCTGTTCCTTTTTAGTCCCCAACAGGTTGGATGATGCCCACCCATATTGGTGAGGGTGGATCTGTTTACTCAGTCTACTGAATCAATGCTAATCTCTTCCAGGAACACCCTCACAGATACACTCAGAAATAAAATTTTACCAGTTCTCTGGGCATCTCTTACCCTAGTTGAGTTGGCACATAATATTAAACATCACACATAAGAACAGTCTTTGTGAGGAAGTAGGAGGCTAACACTTGCTGTATGATGCAGGATTACTTACTGTACAATAAGGATGGAGTTATTATTGGCTTTAAGTTTCTGATAAAAGCATCCTTAGACCTGCTGGACACCAGAACTTGACTGGTTATGTTCCATAGCCTGAGTCCATGTGATTTAATCTTTGTAAAGGATTCTCCAGTAAATATTGATAACTATTAACCAAAAATTGGAGTCTCATATGCTTGCATGCTTATGGATTTTAGGATTTTAGAATTCAAACAACAGTCTAGGGTAAACTTTTTCAGAGTAGTAATAATATATTCTGCTTGTCATAGAAAAATAATTTTAAAAATTTAATTGTATGTGGAAATCAACCTGCTTATAAATTGATATTTATTTGTTAACTTATTATTCATCCTGCAAATACTTATTGAGCCCTCATTATGTGCTAGGTGCTTCCCTAGGTGCTGGTATTATGTCAGTGAATGAATGTGTCAGAAAATCTGTCCTGACAGGGCTGACTCAAGTTTGTAGTATACTTGGAAAGAGGATTATGAGATGTCATCGTGCATTGGAAAGAGTTTTAATAATATAAACATGAAAACTCTGGTACTATGATAAATCCAGTATAAACAAAGAATAGAAGAAATGTCTTAGATATCATACATGAACATGTTCTAATTTTATATTAGGTTATTTTATTTAAATGGGGTAGATAATGAATCTCAGTTATAATGCCTCTGTAATACCCAATTTGGGGGGAAATACAAGTTTATAACCTTATGAACAAGTCAACTTCAAGTTCCCTTCCACTGGAAGTGATAAATATTACCAAAACACCAAATTTCTTATGATAACCTTGGTAAATTCACCATTTATAACTTACTATCATTTCCAATGCAGGAAAAAAAAAACTAAGAAAAATTAAAGAATATTATAATCATAAACCACTAATGAATCCATATCTCAAAAAATAGAGAAATTTTATATTTACATGGAAAAAATATTTTAGTGTTTTATATTCCTTTAACAATGTAATGCAAGCTTCTTAACTTCTGTTTATACTGCATAGTTTACCTTAAGCATTTAAGATTCATGAATTTGTACATCTGCTTAACCTTAGAACCTGGCTTAAAATAAGTAGATTTTGCAAAGAGAAATTTATAATATTAAAGCATACCTCAGATTCTCAATATTTTATGCATTTAATTTGGGAAATTTATAATAAAGTACATGGCATCGACTCGTTTTTGTTTTTTTTAAATCTAGTTTTAGGGGCATCTGGGTGACTCAATCAGTTAAGCAACGAACTCTTAATTTTGGCTCAGGTCATGATCTCTCAGTTTTGTGAGATCCAGCCTAGTGCTGGGCTCTGTGCTAAATAACCACATGGAGCCTGCTTGCAATTCTTTCTCCCTCTCTCTCTGCCTCACTCTCTCTGTCTCTCAAAATAATATAAGTAGACTTTTAAAAACCTAGTTTTCATTAATTTTCCAGCATATACTGAAGAAAGGGAAATTATTAGTTTAAATGAATAAGGTTTTTAATATTATTCAATGGTAGAGCAAAATGAGTAAAATGCTCTCCTATTAGAAGGAATTGCTTCTTATTAGAGATATTATTAAACTTCATTGGAAGCGAGTAAAGATGCATTAGCAGCCTTTGTAACCAACAGGCAACCACAGAAATCTTGGGAAGAGAATTGCTTCTTCAACATGCTTTGTAGGAGTGCTTCACAGACAGGGAAAGGTCGATGATGGAAGAGAGAAAGTCACTTTTAATTTACAATTTTGCAAGGTCAAGGGAGCAGAGGGTCATTGGAGCAATATCCCAGATAAGAAAAATATTAATTTTACAGTCCATTTTCATGATATAATTAAATCACAAGTGTAGCATGATTACAAACAAAGGAGAAAACCCACAAATTTTAATAACTATTTACAAGACAAAGGCATTAACATTAAAGGATATCCTCCTCAGAATGTATTTGTTGGCTTTATTCTTATATCAAAGCATCTATATCACCAAGCATGTAACTTATAAAGGTCCATGCTTGGTGATGTAGATAACTTGATATAAGTATGTACCTTTGTAAGTTTGAACCATCACTTTTGCTATATGTATTATAGCAAATAATAATATATCATGTTATATCATACTATTGTTATGCTGATTTCTTTTCTTACCTGTATCTATATAGTGAGGAATTTATGTGAGAAATCTTTGTTTTGCCCTTTTCCTACAAATGACTTTGCATCACTGGATTTCAGACAGATGAGTATTAATCTAGAATGTATTAAAATTCTTCAGAGATTCCACAACAACTTATTTTACCAGTAATAACATTTAGTATATTGGATATTGTTTGAAAATGTCAGCCTTGACATACCACTATTTTTTCAGTATGCCTTCACATATAAAAAATATTTTCTTATTATGTCAATTTCACTTTCATTTCTATACCCTCTACTTAGTATTTGTCAACAGTATTAAACATTATAATGTCTCATTCATTTATGTTTTCTTTTACCTTTTCCAAGTCATCTTTCTTCTGATATTTTTGCCCACTTGTATTTTATTTGTTTACTTTTAGATCCTTACTTTCTTATATAAAAAGTTAGTTGCTCCATTCTCCCCTCATTAATTTTGTTTGTAATGTAATCACCTTACTCAGTGTTGCTGGAAGATAAATGCAATTTCTTTAACATGGTCATCAAACAGACTGCCTCTTGTAAGAACTATAAAGCTGCTTTTATGTGGAGATCTGAAACATAATTCAATTTGGAAAAACAGTGTAAAGGAAAAGGTTTTTAACTGTGTATGTAAAAAGGAAAAAGTGTAACAATAATTTTGATTAATTTTGAGTCTAAAAATTAAATACTGGTCAGTCAGTAATGAAGTTTTTAATTTTAAAGCTAATAATATCTAATAAAGGTGCTTTACTGTGATTATAAAATGCATAGTGGCTTAAGAGTTCAGAAACTGGAGCATGTTTCAGATATTTGACTTTGGAGTCACCTAATTTTGCTTTTACAATGGCATGGACATCAGGAAAGTCTGGATAATGTCTTGGCATCCTTCTGAGGCAATGAGGCACTGATGCCTTTCAATGCAAATACACTTTGTATTTGCCTATGGAATCCTTGATTATTTGGATTTAAATTTGGGTATCTCCTTTATGCTAGAAACCAATAAAATAATAAACTTCCATTCTGAAGATACAGCGAGCTAATCAATCTCCTTCCTGACAAGTATAAAACATCGCCGTGTAATCTATTTCATGCTTCACATTCATTGTTTGCTTTTCAGACAGTTGTAAAGCTTTCTACTAAGGCACGTTCTCTTTAAAATTCCCTTTATACAGAGATTCTGTATGAATCTTTTAGATACCAAGGACTTCTCTGATGGAAGGGTGACAGTTTGACATATTGTAGTATTCATTAAATAAGTAAATCACTCATTTAAATGAATTACGTTTACTGGTACTGTTGCAGAAGTAAGGGTTGGTTATACAAGGAAACATAGGACCCAGCCTTCTACATTATTATTGCTCACATACTAATGGAGAGTACCCTCAAATATTTAAGCCAGCTTGAAAAATCAGGAGAGGCTCTATGTAAAAGGCAATATGTGAGTTATCTAAAGGGAAATTAGTATATAGTGCTATGAAGACACAGTGATCATTTCAGGAAGAGGATATAGCATGAGCATTGCACATAGAAGTCAGACAAGCAGAATACCGGAAGACATATAAATAGCTTTGCACGTCAGGGGTATGGGGATAAGTAAGAGCTATCAGAGCAGAGGGAGAAAAGGGATTGTTAATAACATTTTGGATCTTGCTAAAGTTATTGGATTTTATCCTGGGGATTTGAGGTGGGGAAGTGACCCTATCAGAAGTATGTTTGAAAAAGATTATTGTATCGGCAGCGTGAAGGATAGATCTGACAGGGATCTGAAACAAGAAGAACATTTAATAGATAGGAGAGATGCAAAGAGCAGCATAGACAGTGCACATTAGTGAGCCTTCAAAAATGTTTATTGAGTTGAAATGAATTGAAGTTTGTTGAAACTTTCCTTTCTCACGTCTTATTTTTAGAAAATGTCAATAGTGGCTATTCATTGGGTTGCTTCAAAGTTCCTCCGCTGAACCTCAGTGAGGGTGAGATAGTTGAAGTCTGGGTGAGTGACCCATCTCATCACAGATGCTTCAAAAATGTCATCAAACACTTCTCTACAGATGGTTCCATTGTTCAAAATGGTCTTTATAGGTTCCCAGTCTTATGCTGCAGTCTGATGCACAAAATAGTATCCTGCTTTTTGCAATGGAATCCAATAGCTACCTTAATTATTCCCTTTGCACCTGGGCAAACAACATGTTTATGACTGCTTTCCTCCTTGATTGTTATAACCATTCTCCTTGGCCGTTAACTACTCTTATGGCTATTGTACACTCCTTTTTTTTTCTAGGTCATTTTCAGAAAGTTTTGCCAATGAAATAAATCATTTAGCAGTTCCTTGTCAACAATTTTGAAAGCTAAGATATACCAAAGAGCAAGCTGCCTACTGATGATTGAAAGCTGACTGTAGCATTTTTATTTTTGGAATATTTCCACAGTTTTCTCAATGTGTCATCATAACACTGTCATAAACATGAAAAGAAATATAACTTTTCTCATTTTACAAATGGATGATTTAGGATTCAAAAGATTAACTTATAAGGAGTTAGGAAGAGTGCTTAGTTCAAAAGGAGAAAGAATATCCCACCACTACATGATAACATTTCAACACCTATAGCATCTATATTGGTGATATTTTATTAGTTTACCTTTGGCAATGGAAACTATTATTTTCCACGCAGACACACACACACACACACACACACACACACACACGCACGCGCACACACATGCACATACACACATTTTCTCCTTTGAATACATATATATTTTCAAGACATATAATTTTTAGCCATGCTAAATAGCCTGGAAACAATGACCAACCCAGTGACAGTGAGCACCTTGGCAAACACTGTGGTCCCCTAGATAGTACTTCCCATTAAAATAAATGGGGTCCTCAAAGAAATAGCTAAATCCAGATATATTGCAAAAAATGTACAAAATTGGTCTGAAACATCCCCCCAAATCGAGGAATCTATCAAAAGCACCAGGAACATGTAAAAGGGACTGAGGGTCCAATTTGAAGAGCCTTCTATTGTTAGAAGAGGCAATTTGAGGAGCCAAACAAGTGGAACTAATGGAACAAATTATTGAAATTAATAATTAATAAGATATGATAATTCATGAATTGATAATGTTACTTAATGTAAAACACATTTGTCACATTTGGTGGATACTGGATAACCAAAGTATTCTGAAAACCGAAAAATAAAGCAAGGCTCGAGGTTTCATCCTAACATTCTTGTATAGACTGCAACTAAATAATTGATGAAGTAATTTTTTTAATTAAACATTCCAGCTAATAAAGGAAAAACAGAATGACAGAATTGGAGTATCAACATATTGCAACCATCCATTAAATTATTGACATAGAAAATGATTATCTGTGACTGCCTAAATTATCAGGAGAGAGGCTAAAGAGAATTAGGCTAACACCACTTGAACTCATTAATCAATATGAACATTTAAAAAAAGACCACACAATATTTCTGTAACAGGAAATATAAAATACTACCTGTGACTCTTTGAGGCCAAAATACAAAATATGAGTTGGATCAAACCAATCAATGAGTTTATTTGAAATACAGAAAATAGAAGGAGAAAATAAATGGCATCAAGGATGCAAAATCCAGAGTGTGTTTTAGAGGCCATCGAGAAGACAAACTGCCACTTGACCTGACCTGAGAGCTGGCCCAGGCAATCATAGGCGTCCTCCCTCTTCCCTGTCCTTGGAATGTACGTTCTGCCCACCATTCCCACAGTGGGGGCTGCTCTAAGGACATAGCCTTGAGAAGTAAGTTGTTTTTGAGATCATCTGGATGGCATATGCTACTGAACCCTGTTAGAGCCTCCATATGAACTTCTACAATTTGGCAGGAGGCTGTGGAGATCCACTTGTTAGGCTGCCACCCAAGAAAAGCCTCCTGTGTATGGTTCCTTGCTTATTAAGCTTGCCACCTACCTATCTGGAGTGGGATCTCTCTCTTCCTTCCATCTCTCCCTGCCCTCCATGGAAAGGGGCCAGTTTTCAGATTTCACCCAGGAAGCTTCCAAAGTTGCAAATTAATAGATACATTCAAGACAAATGACTTGGTTTCATCAACAATGACAACAACAACAAAACTTAATTACAAGACAAATAAAAGGCAGTGGTCCCATAGATTAAAATGCTATTCGGAAAGAAATAGGTCAATCCAGTACAACATGTGGACTTTTTGGATATTCATACAAACAAAACAACTTTACAAAAAGAAGAAAAAAAAGAAAGAATAGGGCAAATGTGAATACTGACTGGATAATTGTGGGACTGAGGCATTATTGTTAATGTTTTGATGTGATAATGGTACATTTTGTGGTTATCTTTTTTAAAAAACCTAATCACTTAGAAATGTGTACTGAATTATTTATAGATGAATTATATTATTTGGGGCACTTGCTTCCAAGTAATCCAAGGAGGTAAAGATAAAACCAGATTGCTGATAACTTAATTAACTGTTGAAGTTGGCTGTTTGGTAGATCAGAGCTCTTTATACTATTCATTCACTTCTGCATATGCTTTAAAGTTTCTATAAACGTTTTTTAAAAATAATCTCCTTTAAGTTATATCTGATCCATAGTGGAGCAGTGTTTCACTAAAAATTGATGTCAGATAAGTCAGTTTCTTTCTTTACTCATAAGAGAAACAAGGAGCATCATTGGTTTTTTGGTTTGTGGCAATAAAGAAACAATGTTGGAGCCCAGGAATTCATATTGGAATACACAGATCCTGGGTCTGGGCATTTGGACAAGATGCAAAGTCACAGGATAGTTCTTTGGATATAATTAAGATTTGCCATAGTCAGAATGTACTCAGATACATGAAAACAATTAAGCCTGGAGCTGGAAAGTTTCTTTGGACCAAGATGGCTGGAGCTGATGAGAGAAAACTGAGGAATTGGAAACACACAACAGACAGATGTTGCATCCCCTCCAAAGTCGCCTCCAGCGAGTCCTGTTACTTACTAAATTTGTAAACATTTATTGTGTAAAGGGTGCTGGTTTCTTTTCCTGTCTTGAAAGAATCATTATCTTCTGTTGGCTGCCAAATTCAAGACTTGTTTATTTTTGTGCTCCACCTGAAGTTTTTTTTTTCCTGTTTTTCTTTTTAAGTTTTTATGTTAATATCAGTGAGTTTAACATGTTAAACTAATGCTAATTTTAACAGCATTTTCTGGAAGAAGAGCCTGGTGCAATATTAGAAACATAAATATCCATAGCATTATATAATAAAAAATATCAAAGAATAAACAAAGAATATTTATTTGACTTACTTGTAGATGGTTAACAACTCAGTGTAGGACTTTTTCACTCACATCTGATTTCCTCAAATATCCCTTGTATTACATAATTACTATTAATGCTTAGGAGGAGTACCTGTGAGAAATATGTGTGATTTGTGAAATATTTTTTATTTAGAAATAAAAACTAAAGCACTTGGTTAATTTGCATAAAGGAAGTTATCTGTGCAATTCTAAAATTAGCAGCAATATGAAATTTATATCACCCTAGAAAAGGGAAATGAATTTTAAAAAATTAAGTGTAGTTGGAGTCACCAAAATTCCATTTTCCCTACCTTGCTCCAATATGAATGATTCATTTCTACTTTAGTTTCACCCTACTATTAATTTCTACTATAATTCCATTGAAGAATAAAGCACTGGTAGAGATTCTCTTATTTAGGATTCACTGAAAATTATATTTCAGAAGAATAATGTTCAGATATTATTTCATCAAAATTATAGTTACTACAACACAAGATAAAATGTGTAGAAATTACAATTTTATTAGATAGAACAATTTTAATTTCAATGTTCATACATTAGAATTTGTACTATATTTTCTCCTTAAATGGAAAGTCTTGTTAAGATGTAGGTAACAGGGGCGCCTGGGTGGCGCAGTCGGTTAAGCGTCCGACTTCAGCCAGGTCACGATCTCGCGGTCCGTGAGTTCGAGCCCCACGTCGGGCTCTGGGCTGATGGCTCAGAGCCTGGAACCTGTTTCCGAGTCTGTGTCTCCCTCTCTCTCTGCCCCTCCCCCGTTCATGCTCTGTCTCTCTCTGTCCCAAAAATAAATAAAATGTTAAAAAAAAAAAAAAAAAAGATGTAGGTAACAAATGTTGCACAGACCATAAGTCTGTGCCTTTAGCAGCAAAGGAAGTTGGGAAATGAAGTTCCTTGCTTACACTTCAGAGAAAAAATAACTTAATACTGTAGTTAATTCCCCACTGAAGGGAAGTATACTTAAAGATACTAGCAAGTCTTGAAACATGGATGCTAATAGCACAGACCCAAGAAAATTGACCAATCTCTAAAATTTGATACTTTAACTTGAAAAAAATCTGAAGATAAAGGTGATATGCAATCACATTTTTTATTGAAGACTGTGGCTTTATGGTGTGCCATTGGCAGTTTCTGAAATCCATTATTCAGTGCAGTGGCGCCAATCATGTCTCTGACCAGGACATCTTTGGGGTCAGGGCTTTGATGTCTTAGGTGGGGATCCCTGAGAAACAGATTCTGATAGATAAAGCAGCCCGAGTTTACTGGGGAGTGCTTTTAGGAACCATGGTTTTAAGAGTGAAAGTTCAATGCAGAATTGGAGAGAAGTTGAATTGCCATGAAGTTGAATCAGAACCCCCAGCTTATCCCAGGGGGCACTCCAGAGCGGAAATAGCCATTCAGAATTTTTCCAAAATGAGATAAGGGGCCCAGCCTTTGTATGCCATGTATGTCTTTGGATATGGGTTGCTTCTAAAGAGGGTACAAATTTAGGTGAGACAGTTACCTTTAGCTGAAGGCAATTCCTTGAGATAGACTCATTTTTGAGCCTCAGTGTCCAAGAGTACTGGTATCTTAGTCCTAGATGGGGATATCTAAGCAATGTACGGAGCAATGTTTGAATGTTTTTCCTGGCTGTGTAACCTCCAGATACATCTTCCTGGTCCTCCTAGAGATTGTGAGTTAAGAGGCTTAATCATGTGACTTTGCTATAGTCGTTAAAATAGATTATGGTATGCTAGTAATAGTCCTGATTGATACAACATTGTATTTCCTTAGGTTATTCCAAATTCTTACATGAGATCTGTTTGCCCATGTTAGCTGATAATAAGAATGTATCATCATGCAGAATCCTTTCAAGATTTTCTGAGGGTTATTGATAGGAAATGAAGAATAACAGGAATAAGTCTTTACACATATATTTCTCTCTATCTCTCTTTACAATAGAGCTTATAAGTGAAGACCAGGTGCTACAGAGGCAGTGAGAGCTGATTGTAGGCATGACACCCTTGTCAACTCCACTTATGCTACAACAGGCTCCATCCTTAACTAGCAATAACAGGAGTTAAGAAAACCACACTGGGAATGCATTAGTCATGTGTTCACAAAAAGAAAGAAAGAAGAATGAGACATCCAAGTAGAGCAGCTGGGGTGAAATTGGGATACTTGTTTCTGTTTTGCTGTATTTTTCATAGGAGACAGATATATATTGAGTAGAACTAAGTCAGTCTGCTGATACCATGGTATCAGATATAAATCTTCAGTGCAATCTTTTCCCATCATTATTTCCTGTTTTGTTCACCCATGTTGTTTCCTTATAGTTTTATAATCTCTTCTATTCTGAAAAATAAGGCAGTAAGGAGAGTGTTTATATGGTGCTTCCCTCTCTTTAACATTCAGTGGGCATTTTAATTACTTTTAATCTTTTGTATTATTTTGTTCCAATATTAAATTTCTCCATTTGGTAAAACTCAGAAAAGTTATAAGACAAAAACAAAAACAACAAAGAAACACATATTAACAGACTACCAATAAGACACAGAAGCATTTTAATTGGTCTCTAAAATTAAAATATTTAATATATATATGTATGTGGTATGTATATATATGTAAATATGTATATATAAAAATGTACCAGGTGAACTTTCTCACTAGATTTATTCCATTTTGTTCATAATCTTCTTTAATCTAGTGGCCTCCAATCTAATGCATGACTGTTGTTAAGATAGCAGGAATCATCTCTTGGCCAGATCAACACAGTGTGTGGGAGTCTCAGAAAAAAAAATAAAAAGAAAATGGTATCAGAAAAAAACTTGACATGCTGAAGAGTATTCTGGAGAACGTTGATAGGAATTTGAATAGTCATTGTAGAGGAGGCATTGGCAGGAAGCTTGAGGTTCAGGAAGGCTTGTGAAGTGTAGACAACACTCCTGATTTTCAGATAATGTGGGCTGCTGATAGAACTATTAAGACTATGAAGGAAATCTATGCAGCCCCTGCTGTTAATCCATCTGCAGAAAGTTTCATATGCCAGTTTTCTTAATTAGAGTGGACAGAGAGGGGCATCCTGTTGAGATTAAGTCCACAGCACAATAAAGGAAGAAACTGTTTTTACTTATTGGGCTGCTACCAAGAAATGTGCTAATTACCAAGATAGGAGAACATTTTGCATATGTGATAAGTGAAATTTTTAACAAATAAAAGATTGGAGGTGATCTTTGAAATTTTTATTCAACAAGGAAGAATGCAGCCTACTGAGAATGCTGATTGAACTAACTGTTCTAAGTATGTTTACTTCATCTCTAACCCCAATTTACATAGAATGCCACTGTGCTAAAGTGTGTGATGGACCTCTTCTTTTGCATCCTAGAAGGGGAATTTATATTATTTTCAACTTGACAAAGATATGTTTTATAATTTTGTTATTTAAGAAGTGTAAATGACATTTCTGATTATGCTAGAAATTGAAGAACATTTTTGAAATACAGGATGATCTACCTAGTCATCACAAGGAAGATCTAAATCTTCAATGCATTCTTTTCCTTTCATTATTTATCTTAGTTTTTAATTTGAGAGAGAGAGAGAGAGAGAGAATGTGAGCAAGAGAGAGGGTCAGAGGGAGAGAGAGGGAGAGAAAGACAGGTGTGGCGGGGGGGGGGGGGGTGGAATCTTAAGCAGGCTTCATGCTCAGTGTGGAGCCTGATGCAGGGTTCAATCCAACAACGCTGAGATCATGACCTGAATGGAAATAAAGAGTTGGATGCTCAACCAACTAAACCACCAGGTACCCCTATTCCTGGTAGTTTTGTAATCACTTCCACTCTGAAAAATAGGCCAATATGAATAATGTTTATAAGGTGTGTTCATCTCCCTGACATTCAGTTGGAATTTTAATTACTTATGATCTTTTGTATTATTTTGTTCTAATATTAAGTGTCTCCATTGGCTTTTGTAATTCCATTGTCTGCCTTTGTAATTTAAGTAAATATGCAAAGATTTTCTTTTTTGTTGGTATCTTACACTTCCTCTTTGGCTATTTTCAATAATCTAGTTAGTATATTTTATTTTTCCTTAAAATGCCACTTATAAATTAGCTTGATGGAAAGACTAGATTTATAATTTTACCTTTATTATTAATGTGTTCACTTCATGTTTTCATTAACACTTGGAGAATAAAGCAGTACCTCCTTTAGGTTAATTTTTTTCTAAAATTTGAAGACATTTTAATAGCTAATTAATATAATGGATTACATTATTTTATATAACCTAGCCTATATAACCCATAATTCTTTATATTCATTATTAAATATATATATATATATATAAATGTATATACTGTGCAAAAGTAAGTATATAATAATACAACATGTTAATTATAGGTATGTAGTGATTTCTAATCCTACAATATATATACGAATATATTGATCAATTGAGATATAAATAGATACAGAGAGATATGCATATATGTTACATATATTTCTTTCATGCAGGACTTTTTGTTCTCATATACAGAGTCTCATATTTATGCTCATTATACAGAACATTCAGATGCCAATATTTCCTAAAGTTTTTTTACCCTAGGTGAGCAGAGAGGATTTCAATTTATCCAGAATTAAGCAAGGCCATATATTTATATCATTCTTAGTCCTTTTGGGGATAATACCACCCTCTCTGAGAATGCATGATCTAGTCCAGTAAGATTTTAAGGAAGTGGGATTTTTGAAAAGGACTGAAAGCTTAGGATATGGAAGAAATAAGAAATACCCAGATATCATGGAAACCGATGAGTTATTCTAAGGGTTTTGAAACTCCATGGGTAAAGACTAAGTCATAGAAAGCAATGGCATATAATTGTATGGAATAGGATACTAACATGGGCTTCGAAATAGTGAATTCCTCCTAAATTGCTCTTATTCACCAGTCTAAAATAACTCGCTGGCTGTTCAGGAAACTCAGTCAAATACAGGGTGACACTTCTTTCAGTGTATGTGTTTATGAATATTTCCTGACCTATTCTATTGTCTTTATTCAGATCATAATAATATAATTGAATTCTAGATTTTACTGTACAATGATGAGAATAAGTTGCATGTCAGTCATTTTATAATGATAAAATTTTTCAGATAAAGAATCAGCAAATGATAAACAAAACGTATTTTTCTCAACACAGTAGCAATTATATTCTCTTTCTCATTTTTATAATGGCATTATGAGAGATTTTGATTTCTAGGCACATTTCCAGACTTTGCCAATCCCTGATATTAACGAACATAGCATTCCACATGCTTTAGTAGCATATTCTGAAATAACAATGTACAAAAGGTAATGACCTAGATTGAATGCACTTCATTTTCAGTAGATAATTTTAGATTTCAGAATTTTTCAAAGTACAGCAGGTGTACTTAGATCCACCTGAGATGAGTTCATACCTGGGGCTAGTTGGTACCCAGTGCTGGAGGCTTACGCTATACAAATAAGCAATGCCAGGGGCTGGACCAACCTGATATTCTTTATTGTGTAATGATGGTGAATACAGATTGTTTCAATCAAGAGACAGGAGCACTCTCTAATCATTTTTTTTCTTAGTTTAAAATACCTAGGATGGGTTTTGGCGAGGGATGTGGAGAACATGAGACAGAAGCCCATGGATGTTTTTCTTTTTACTATCAGGTTTCATTACATTCTAATAGTGGGGAGAAATTAGTCACAGAGAAAAATAAATGAGGATGGCAGTGACAGAGTATCAACAACAGTTAAAATAACTCAGATGAAAGAGGTGTGTGAGTGTGTATGTTGTGAGGGAGGGAGAGAGGGAGAGAGGGAGAGGGACAGGGAGAGGGAGAGGGAGAGGGAGAGGGAGAGGGAGAGGGAGAGAAAGGATGTGCCTATAGGTACAAATTGCATTATTACCCATGCACATATATTTTAAAACTAATTATAAACCCCAAATGGAAAAAAATATAGTATCTATGTTTTATTTTAGCTGTATGTTTCCTATTTTATAACGGGAGGTTTATTTCCATAATTTTACAAGAATATTTAGTGTTTACAACAAATTCTTAGTGAAACCTGTCAGTTTGATTTAAATTGGAGTTAATGGAGTTCTGTGTTTGTTACATAAGATAGCAATTGTTATTGCAGCAGGTTTCTGTCAAGTATTCGCCCTTTAAAATTTTGATCATTACTGTTCTACATGGTGGTCATTTATTCAATCAGTGCCACCAATTTAATGTGTTGAAAAGACATTTCAAAATTACATATCTTAATAATTTCAAGTCCGGGGGCGCCTGGGTGGCGCAGTCGGTTGAGCGTCCTACTTCAGCCAGGTCACGATCTCGCGGTCCGTGAGTTCGAGCCCCGCGTCAGGCTCTGGGCTGATGGCTCAGAGCCTGGAGCCTGTTTCTGATTCTGTGTCTCCCTCTCTCTCTGCCCCTCCCCCGTTCATGCTCTGTCTCTCTCTGTCCCAAAAATAAATAAAAAAAAATGTTGAAAAAAAAATTTAAAAAAAAATAATTTCAAGTCCGTTGCTACTAAACCTATTAGAAGAAAAGCACATATCATCTGCTGGAATGAATTAATTACAGCAGATGTAGGAACACTTTGTTGTACTTCTGTTCCCTTTGGTCCTTTTCCACTCTCATTTGTCCTTTGCATCCTTTCTTTGTTATTCTCCATGCCTTCCTTCGCCGCTGACATTTATTTATCCTTACTTTATAGGGTTCTGTCATTTCTTCAGGATTCACTACTTTGCCTCTTTCCTTTTTCCTTCTCGTCACCATGTAGTTATTTCTTCCTTGTTGTGCATTTTCTGTACCTCATGTTTTCTTTCACTTCTACATCATTTTCATTGAATACTCTCCTCTCTTCTTCCTCCATTCTTCATTCTTTTCTCCAGTAAAATTGGAAGACCTTAGGTCAAGAGTAATGATTTTTAAAACTTGCATTTCCTACTCTTAGCAAGATGTTTGGCACATACGTATTGATAAATATTGACTAACATTTAATGTTCAATCTCTTGACAGTGTGTTTTTTTAAAATTTTGGAGAGGCGGTTTATTTACTCTTTTTTCAGGTCACCTCTTCCACAAGATACTGAAGATAACACAATGAATTTGATCTACTCCTTCCCTATGAGGAATTCACTAGCCTAAACTTATAACATGGTTTTGCTAACCACAAATGTATCCACTCTATATCATATCACCATTGTTTGAATACATATCAGCTGCAAAGCTTAGTCATGAGAACTTTATGTCTCTTCAGTTCAATTGCCCATCTCTTCTCTGAAATTTAATTCAGAAAAACTGGTTAGAAAATTGGCATTTAACTGGTTCTTCTGTCAAAACATCAGCTTCAATATCAGTAACTGCCACCCTGTATCTGCTTCCTGAAATTATACTTGCTGAGTAGGACCACCAATAATCCTGGAACTCTGTTCTGTACACAGAAGTCTTATTAACATTACAATGGTTTAGGATCTATGCGCCAATAGGAACCCTTCCTTATAAGGATTCTTGAAGAAGAGCTTACTGAAAGGGAAAAATATATATATATATATATAATATTTATTTATATACATATATTTATATAAATAAATATATATAAATATATATATTTATATTTTATATATTCCCTCCCTTACTGAGAGGGAAAATATATATATATATATATATATATATATATATATATAGTCCAAGAAAAAAAAAAAAACTGAGTAAAAGCTTGATTAGAAAAAGTGTTTTTATCTAATAATAAAAACTAGTTGAGCAATCTCCAATTACAAAATATCGACCTTTGACTCACATGTTCTATTTTTACCTGAAAGAAGATAGGCATTGCTGGGTCTGTATAGCAGTCCTCGACTGTTGATCACTTAGTCGATTAAAAAGCAACAACCTAATACAGGAATACTTGGATATGAACAAGCAAATGTGTGACAAAGGTATATTTTCTTTAACATCTCTGGGGGTCTATTGTCTATCAACTCCCACCCCCATAATGTTTCCTAGTGAGCAGTATAGAGGCACAATAGACAAAGGCAGTTGTTCCCAGGTTGCCCTTTTTAATAGGTCTTCAGCATGACATCAACAGAAAGGATTACTCCATATGTAAAATGCCCCAGAAAGGATTTTTTGTAAACTATATTCCAATAGCTGGAGCTGTGTTCTAAAAGCATAAACTGTGACTGGGCCTGTACTAATTAAGGAGGATTGAGTAGAGAGAAATGTGCCATGACTATGAACCTGACCTAGCCTCTGGCATATGACCTGTGATGCAAAATAGACCTAGTTGCAGCACTTAAGAACAATTTGAGTTTATCCATAACTCATGGAATTTGCCAGGTTGTACCAAATATGTTCTATCTAAAGCAGGTTATAGTTCAAGCAAGTTATCAGTGATTCAATTTACCAGCATTATGTAGAAAAAGTTACATAGACTAAAGAGATTGGTGACTCTGCAAAGAGCAGAAAGAAATAAAGAATTATGACAGCTTACTCTCAAATAACAGGGAGGGGTTATCTAATCTTTCAGTGCCAAGATTTATTTAAGATCCTAATGACAGAGTGAAATAGTACAGACCACACGTTATCCAGATAGGGGTGTAGAAAAAGAGTAAAACAGAAGCACATTTTAAGAGCAACAGCAAATCAGAGCATGAATCTAAAATGAAGTAATATGTACAATTACAATGGTGATAATAATTTTGCTAATGTTTAAGATACTGGATTAGAGTTACTAAAACATACCACGTGTTATGGGCTGAATTTTGTTTCCACAAATTGATATGTTGTAATCCTGACCCCAAATACCTCAGAACGTGACTGTGTTTGGAGATTAGTGTCTCTGAAGAGGCAGTTAACATGAGATCATTAAGATGATCTCTAATTCAATATGACTCCTTCCCTTATAAAAAGAGATTAGAACATAAACATGTAAAGAGGAAAGACCATGGGGTGCCTGAGTGTCTCAGTCAGTTGAGTGTCCAACTCTTGGTTTAGGCTCAGGTCGTGATCTCACAATTTGTTGGTTGGAGCCCCATATGGGGCTCTGTGCTGATAGTGTGGAGCCTACTGGGGTTTCTCTCTCTCTCTCTCTCTCTCTCTCTCTCTCTCTCTCTCTGCCCCACCCTCCTTGTGCTCTCTCTCTCTCTCTAAATAAATAGGGGCGCCTGGGTGGCTCAGTCAGTTAAGCATCCAACTTTGGCTCAGGTCATGGTCTCACAGTTCGTGAGTTCGAGCCCCGCATTGGGCTCTGTGCTGACAGCTCGGAGCCTGGAGCCTGCTTCCGATTCTATGTCTCCCTCTCTCTCTGCTCCTCCCCTGCTCACACGCTGTCTCTCTCTCAAAAATAAATAAAGATTAAAAAGTAATAATAATAAATAAATAAACTTAGAAAAAGAAGAAAGAGGGAAGAGCATGTGAACACAGAGGGTGAATACAGTCTTCTACAAGCCAAGGAGACAGAACCTCCAAAGAAATCAACCCTTCCACAACCTGGATCTCAGACTCGGAACCTTCATAATTGTGAGAAAAGGAATATCTGTTGTTTAAGCCACTCAGTGTGGTGTTTTTTTATGGTAGCCCTAATAAAGGTTATCATCAGCCAAATAAATTAGAGCAAGATTACCTTATATGTAGTAGTTAAATTGTTCTAATTGGGCAAAAAAGCTAAACTGTAGAATAATTCTCTCTTGGGCAAAATAATCACCCTTCATTTCCAGGGGCCTACTTTTTAACGTATCTGGAGATGTCTATCACATTCCCTCCATGTGTCTCTTAGTGTGCAAGATACGTTTGAAATGGCTCCCCAGGGGATTCTAATATGCTCCTCACCATGCTGATCACCACACCTGCTTTAGAACCACTGTTCTGATGAAAAATGATAATGATGGGAATGAGAGCTGGAGTCATAATTGTCTGGCCCCTGGACAGTCTGCCTAAAATTCCCCATTTTTCCTGATCCCATTCTTCTAGTCCTCATGATTTATCCAGATTCTACTATGGCATGTGTTACCTTCCGGACTGCTTTGTACATCAACATCCAGCTATTATCTTTCTTCATATTTTCTGGGTGTCATATTTCAAAAGCCAGACTACCTCTTCAAACATTGCTTATTTTTGGTCCACTTCCAATGGACCTCATTACAGATCTCATTTTGATCTCAAAAGAAGTCTCTCATAAAAATAAAATATATTTTCGGGGCGCCTGGGTGGCGCAGTCGGTTAAGCGTCCGGCTTCAGCCAGGTCACGATCTCGCGGACCGTGAGTTCGAGCCCCGCGTCAGGCTCTGGGCTGATGGCTCAGAGCCTGGAGCCTGTTTCCGATTCCGTGTTTCCCCCTCTCTCTGCCCCTCCCCTGTTCATGCTCTGTCTCTCTCTGTCCCAAAAATAAATAAAAACGTTGGAAAAAAAAAATTTTTAAAAAAATAAATAAATAAAATATATTTTCTATTTAACTAAGAGATTAATTTCTCAGGAGAAGTACTTTGCTTATTTTTATTTTGAATTATTGAAATGTGTGTGTATGTGTATATATATATATATGATATTTATTCTCATAAATATTTATATGATATTTATATATTATATATTTACCTACATAAAAATCATTAGAAATATGAATATAAGATAACCATGTTGAATTTCTACTGACTTTGAAGATTCTGTTTCTAGTCTGTACAAAGTGATAGAAGTAAATTTAAGACTAAGTTAAAACTCTAAACCACATATGGCAAAGCAAGATTTTCATTCTGCCTCAACAACTCTTTTCCTATTTCTGCTTGACTTTCTGAGGAATAAAGAAACATACTCCATGAGCATGATTTATTCAAGTTTTGCTTGTCAGTGTGGTCAACATTCCAAAGGGAATGGTTTGTTTATTTTTTTTTTTTAATTTTTTTTTCAACGTTTATTTATTTTTGGGACAGAGAGAGACAGAGCATGAACGGGGGAGGGGCAGAGAGAGAGGGAGACACAGAATCAGAAACAGGCTCCAGGCTCTGAGCCATCAGCCCAGAGCCCGACGCGGGGCTCGAACTCACGGACTGCGAGATCGTGACCTGGTTGAAGTTGGACACTCAACCGACTGCACCACCCAGGCGCCCCGGTTTGTTTATTTTTTTAAGCTGTACTTTACAGTGTATGGAAGTTGAAATAACACACAGTGGAACACAGTAAAAAAACTGCAGCCATTCATCCAAGGTGAAACCAAAATGATGATGCCCTCCAGTGACAGAATAATCCCTGCCCATGAATTCATGCCAGAAAGATGACCAAGATCTTAGGGACCTCAGAATATAAGAGTAAGGGTTCTGAGGAAAGGGAAAGGAGGTAAAAGACTAAAAGAAAGAAAATAGAGTAAGGTGATGGAAAAACAGACTATGACATAGACATCAAGCCTGGGCAAATAGCATTTAATTGGGAAAAAAAAGTATTTTTCACTTTTTTCTTGAGTCTATGCACATTAGAGACCTTTTAGTATAAAAATGATTTCTTTCTAATAATGGACTGTGTATACCCTCCCATATTATGCTGATTTAGCTGTAGAATTGGTGATTCAGACAAAATTGAAAACAAAATTCAAATTAAATTTTGTGTAATAATTGTGCATAATGGATATATTAATGGTCCAAGGACCTTCTATGTGTGTTCTCAGCCTGAATAAATCCTTTAACCTTATTTTCTTATATTAATTGAGAAAATGGCATTGCCTTCTATCCCTGTGGAGGTTACAACCATACATTAAAGTATAAAGAGCATTGTAATGAATGCCAGTCATTTGTGAGTTCCTGCTATTAACACAAATACAAAGAAAAATAAATAAAGACTGCATGACATGCCTTAAAGATAAAGAAGGCCATTTCTAAAATCATCCCAGTGCCAGTATTACAATTTTCAATACAAATATGCATCATTTTACAGAATGATGTATTCCTGAAAAGCCATGTGTATTTTTGCATCCAAAGAAATTACATTATGTATTAAATTTATTTAGGAGAGCTGTTACTTCACTTCCAAAGTGAAATACTTTGGAAGGTAAAGAATTTTATTTTAAAGAAATAACCTGATAAATTAACATTTTTAAAGCTTAATTTTTACATACTAAATCTGCTTTAAAAAGAGAAAAAAAAAACTTCCAAGTCCTAGAAAAGATGGCACAGATACACTTCTCAGCATTCTTCATGCTATATACAGGTAAAATATGACACCCAACTTAGGACTCTAAAGTGGAGAGAAGAAGGCAGATCCACTAGGGACTTTGTAATTGAAGAACAACATGGCAGTGAGGTCACTGGCTTTTCTTACTGCCTCATTTATGCTGGACTGGGTGCTGGAGAAACTGACAGCCTACACCAAGGAATCCTACCAAAAAAAAAAAAAAAAAAAAAAAATCCCTGAGAAAAGCTCTTTCTCTCTCTAGCCGAAGGACCAGGAAAAGGGCAGACTAGCACAACAGAAAACTTAGATATCATTTCTTTAATCCAGCCAGACACCATGGGTAAAACTTGTGGCTCCACTATACACACACATCAACAAAGCCAATGTGGGAAGTAGATTTCTACCATTGCCTGGCTGTAAGAAATGTCCCTCTCCTTTCCCACTGGGGCACCATGAGAATAGGCCTAAGGAAAACCAGAGCTTTCACCACCACCCAACGGTAGAGACCCACTTCCACATTCACCTCGATTTGCACACTCCAGTCCCCAACCCTCACCTCCAGCAGAGGCACAAAAGTAGTCTAAGACTTTTGCAACAACCTAGTGGTAATGAGATATCCCTTCTGCTTCCCTCTGAGATGATGTCCTAGGCAATAAAGGAGAAGGCAGGACTGAACCCCCTTCAGTGGATGAAGGGTACTTGGGACTCCTGTGTACTATTTTTGCAACTTCCCATGAATCTATGATTACTTAAAAATTTTTAAAAAGGAGAAACACATTCATCACAAATTTTAATTCTTGCTCCAACTTGATTTTCAATAAACTCCATTACTTTTCACTTATTTGTTGTTTAAAGTTTATTTATTTTTAAAAAAAAAATTTTAACGTTTTATTCATTTTTGAGACAGAGAGAGACAGAGCATGAACGGGGGAGGGGCAGAGAGAGAGGGAGACACAGAATTAGAAGCAGGCTCCAGGCTCTGAGCCATCAGCCCAGAGCCCGACGCGGGGCTCGAACTCGTGGACCGCGAGATCGTGACCTGAGCCGAAGTCGGCCGCCCAACCGACTGAGCCACCCAGGCGCCCCTAAAGTTTATTTATTTTGAGAGAGATAGAGACCATGAGCATAAGAGGGGCAGAGAGAGAAGGAAAGAGAGAATCCCCATCTGGCTCCATGCTGTTGGCACAGAGCCCGACAGAGGCACAGAGTTTGATCACATGAACCATGAGATCATGATCTGAGCCAAAATCAAGAGTTGGACATTCAACCAACTGAGCCACCCAGGCACCCCTCCTTCACTTTTTAAATGAAATGAAGACTGAGGTACAGAAAATATGTTCAAAATTTCAAGGTCCCTAATTCTGTTAGCTGCTTCACCACACACATTAATCTCTCCCTTTTTATGAGGCCACATTAAATTAATTTCAAAGGAACATTGAATATCTAAACCAACCATATTTACACAAATAGGACAATCAGTAGAGGGGAAATAACTACATTTCTGGAGGATAAAAAGCTGCTGGAAATGATGTAACTGGTAATTCAGCGAAGGGGATGTCAGCCTGACACTCTTCTGGTAGTTGTAACATGTGAGAGGGAATCCATTCTGTATGTCAGACACCCAACGGGCTCAGGTTTCAAAAATTCTGAGACAGATATTTGTGGAAAGGAGAGTTTAAAAAATATCCTTAAAAATGAAGAAAAAATTTAGAATAATAATAAACAATGTGAAGGGCACTTGGGTGGCTCAGTTGGTTAAGCATCCACCTCTTGATTTCAGTTCAGGTCATGCCCCACGTCAGACACCGTGCTGGGCATGGAGCCTGCATAAGATATTCTCTCTCTCTCTCTCTCTGCCCCTTCCTGCCTGTGCATGTGTGTGTACTCTCTCTCTCTCTCTGTCTCTCTCTCTCTCTAATAAAAAAAGAACTGTACCAATAATAATAATAATAAACAATGTGAAGAAAATAGGAAGGTGGCCAAGTTAAGTAAGGATTTAAGCGTAGAAAAAAAGTGAAATGGCAAATTTCAGGAGAAACTTTGCTTCAAGATACCACTTTATTTATTCACAAATATGTATTAAGAACAAAACAGATAAAATGGCTGAACTCAAGGGTGCCTATTTTAAGATGGAAGATAATGAAAATTGATTCACAATTTGCAGTTACGTTACTTGAAAAAAATGAGACCTATTTTTCCTTTCAGTTCTATGAGTATTTGCTTCATATTTGTTGATTCTCTGTTATTAGGTATCTACACATTTACGATTGGTATGCATTCTTGATGAGTTTATCCATTTTACATTTTGGAATGCCCCTCTTTATCCCTAGAAGTATTCCTCTTTATACCTCTTGATCCCCAGAAATATTCCTCAGTCCACTATTTTAGAATGCTTTGTTTTTGTCTTGCCAATGATATATCATTTTTTCCCCAACACTTTGCTTAACATGTCCAGAATGGCCTTACTTTATTTGATACTAAATCAGCCCCACGACTAAGCTTTGATGCTTCTGAAAATCCTTCCCAGTGCCTTGTGTAGTACAAGGTCTCTCCACACTAGCTGGTGGAAACACAAAGCTATTCTCAGCCCTGTGGAAGCTCAAAGAATTGTTGATCTACTGGTGCCTTGTGTTATTTATTTTCCTTGTCTTTGGGAGTTTCCACTCACACAGGTACTGATCAGTTCTCAGCAAGATTGAAGGATATTCCTTAGCATACTCCCGAAGCTCTTTTTCTGTATGCAGCTTTCTCTTCTCAGGTACTTCACCCAGCAAATTGTAGCCACCTTTGCCTTCCTGAACTTAATGCCATGGTCTCCTCAACTCAGTAAAACTGTAGAGTTCTTTAAAGATTCTCCCTACCTGTGCTGCAGGCTGGCAATCACCTACAGGCAGGAAACTGGAATGTCTTCTAATATTTAAGACACATCTGAGAATAATTGAAAAGTAGACAAAAAAAAGGAGTATGAGAAGGATGCATATACAAGCCATTGTGTTAGGTCAGGAAATGAGATTAATACAGGAAGCATTGAAACTAGTGTGAATATACTCTTATTTCCCTAAGATATATGAGTCAGCTTTTTGAGAATTACAAATAATAAGACTATTAAAAATGTTCTACAATTCCCCATTCCAAGTGTCTTTGACATCTGACTCTTTGAGTCAGTTACTGGGTTATCATTTGCTCTACCTCCATTACAGCTTTAAAACCAATACTACCATGCCCAACAGGGGAGCTAAAGAACCATCAGGGGTGTGGCCCTTTCATGTGCGAAGTGATTCACACTAGAAGGAGAACTGTAAAGTCAGCTGGCAAATGATATATCTCAGGAATTCTTAGCTACTATCACATGCATTTTTTTCACCTGGTGGAGACCTGGTCTCTAAAATTATAAACTATTCTTCAAAGCATTTAGAAGAAAAATTACATTTGGTTAAATATACTCTCCCCATAAAATGTTGAATAATTTAAAAATACTTGCATAGCATTTCTCATTTACCAGGCATTTTTTTTAAGTGCCCTACAAATATATGCCATTCCTCCTATATTGTAAGAATCATATTATTCTTGTTTGTCAAATGAGGAAACAGACACTTCACTGACATGATCATGATCACAGGGCTGGCAGGTGGTAGCATCAGAATTCTCAAGTCCAGGCAGTCTGGCTCCAGAGTTTATAGTTGGGACACTTCACAAGCTACCACTAGAGCAAGGTTCACTTTTGATGCTATGTATTCTTTCCTAATTTTATTGGATCTTCTTTGAAATATTTTGTTCCTTTCTTGGACTTTTTGAACATCCCTGTAATTGATACAGTTTTTTATTTATTAGTATTGGTAGTTGTGTTCTAGAAATTTACCATGAACACTGAATTAACAAAACTTAACCATTGCTCCTAGGGAGAAAAATAGGGTAGGTTCCTATGAGCCTCTGGTCACATTTTCATTAGGCAGTCAACACAGAACTTTGTTTTATGTGTATTTTTGCTCAAAACACTTTAATATATATTAAATATGCTACTAATTCATTAGCAATTGAACACACTGCTTTCAGCACTATAACTCATACCTGAATGAAACTTATTTAACCCATTATTTTCTTCCTAAGGTATATGATAGCCTTTTTGCATTTAGGGAAACCAAACAGCACTGAAGCACTATGCCTGGGCCATTTTAAACAGTGAAATAACCAACAAAAAAGACAAAATGGAAAAAAAAATGACACCAAATAGGCCATGAAAGGGAAACTTATTTACAATAGTTGAGCTGAAACAAGAAGGCAGAGTTTTGCGTTGTTTGACTTCAGCTGGGAATGTGTGTTAACAGGTGATTCAACACCTGTCTATGAAGGACCATATGAAGGTGCCATGAGTATTGATTTTGAAATTACAAATACATTTTAGCAAGTAGGCAAATTCACAAATACAGAATACATGAAAAATGAGGATCAGCTGATAAACACTGAGGAAAATGAAATTGAGCCTTAAATCTACACAGTATGAATATATGTAAAA
This sequence comes from Puma concolor, assembly GCF_028749965.1. Lineage (NCBI taxonomy): Eukaryota > Metazoa > Chordata > Mammalia > Carnivora > Felidae > Puma > Puma concolor. The sequence goes on from NC_141667.1 coordinate 181,040,736, forward strand.
AAAAAAAAAAATGACCTGGTTTGTATGCAGCTTTCACATTGAAACTGAGAATGGAGAGTAAAAAAAAAAAAAATGAGAAGGGAACATTTGCTTTATGATTTTGATCAGGTTAAATAAAATACTCTTTCTTCTATTTAAAGGCACTGTTCCCAAGCCAGGGATAGCATTGTCTAAGAGAACGAGTTTTCTCTAACAGAATAACCCACATCTGCTTTCTTTTTATAGTAAGACATTTACCTCTCCATGTAAAACTAGAAAATTGTGTAACTTAAAAAAGATTCACAAAGGTGTAATGTACTTCCCTGAAATGACGAGACCCCATAAACCGAGTGAAGAATGAGATTAGTGATGAGGAGAGTATTAATCAAGATAAACTAATAACTATTGCCCCAGTAACTAGAAATTGAAGTTAATAAGCAAACAGGGTGAGTGGTACATAAGACTTTACTCACAAAATTGTTACCTGTGTTATTTTACATTCAAAAGTACTTAATTCTATGAAACAGTTGCTGCTCAATTAGAACTCAATTATATGTTAAATGAACTAAATGCCATTTCATTTGCACAGAGGAATCTTTAATAATGATTAATGGAAATTTAATCAAATATGAGTTGAGACTGCAGTGTGTTCAGCAATAGAATATGAATGAGTTATATTGGTGTTAACCAGATCCATTATCTAGATCATGACGCTGTTGAGGTCAAGTTTGAGGGTTTGATCCTTATCCAGCACATCAAGCAAAAAGAATATTATGTGGAGTTAACAGATGGCATCTCATAATCGGCTCTTCACTTTACAAATGTATGCCTTTGGCTACAATAGACAGAGTGATTATGAATAAGGAAAATCACTCAAAGTAGCTCAAAAACATGTCAGTCGTTTTGTTTTAAAATGCAAAGAGAAATAATTGAAATGATTTATTAGTAAATTAGTTATTGAATATTAGTATATAAGGCCAACACATCGAAATAATTAGTTTTAGTAATTCTCATAAAAGGGAGAGGGAGGCTTGCCTGGGTGCCTCAGTCATTTGAGCATCTGACTCTTGATTTTATCTCAGGTCATGATCCCAGGGTCGTGCAACTGAACTGAGTGTGGAGCCTGCTTAAGATTCTCTCTCTCTCTGTCCTCCTTCCCACTCAATCTCTCTCTTGAAAAAAGAAAAAGGAAAATGAGATATTTGTCCCTATTTCTTCACTGCCTATACCAGCATCTACGCATTAGGCGAAAGTTTGGGTAATTGTATAATATTCCAATATTGGAAATAATAAATAGTTTATAATGTATGTAATTTAAATCCAAATGGAAATAAATTTTAATTTAAATATTTAACATATGGAGGGGATTTTGTGTTTTTTTAAACGTATAAACCCTGAGCTCAACTTGAAAAGCAAATATGTGCTACATATTTGTACCTAGTACATTATTATATTCTTTGGCATATTTTATTAATACTGTATTAGTTTTGCTTTTGGGTTTATATTATTACTTTGGTTTGTATTATTACTATACATAGTGGTTTTTTTTTTTATTTTTAATGTTTATGTTTGAGGGGGGGAATGGGAGAGCAGGTGGAGAGAGAGGGAAACACAGAATCCGAAGCAGGCTCCAGGCTCTGAGCTATCAGCATAAAGCCTGATGCTCAGCATAAAGCCTGATGCGGGGCTTGAACTCACAGACCACGAGATCATGACCTGAGTAGAAGTCAGATACTCAACCAAGTGAGTCACCCAGGTGCCCCTGCAATGTGTTATTTTTAAACCTTGTGAAAAACTAAAATGTTTATAAGTATATTCTTATCTTCTGTCTTCTAAATTACTTTTCTTGCTCTATACGGGTCACAAATCTGTTCCCCCTATCTTTTAATTCTAATAATGACCTTCCATCCAATTTGTCTGTGTAATTACACTGAATTCCTAGCATCCTAGCATTATTGGGAAAGCAGAAAGTATAATTCATTTGCCTCATTACCTGGTGTTTTATAAATACCTTTTGCTTCAGTAAAAATATTCTGTCTGTATAACTATTTGTGTTTTAGACTTATAAATTGTACAGAGTGGAATAAAAGAAATACATTCTTTTTGATTATTAGATTATTATGAAAAAGAATGGAAGCTAACATCTATTTTTTTTTTTTAAGTTATAAGCATATTGAATTTGCTGCACCAGTGAGACAGGTATTCAAGATAACGCTTTCACAATATCACAATGCCCCTTTGGCAATTCCACCACTACGCGGAAGAGGGGAAATCGCTGTTACATTTTGCTTGGTATTATACAGATCTCAGCATAGTGACATCCTTCATGGAGTCTATAAATCCACATTTTACCTTTATGGACAAGATACAGGTACTGAGTTATTAAGGTCTCATTTGAAGACACCCACTGAGAAAACTGCCGGCTATTCAATTTAACTATCTCAAAGGAATAACAAGAAAGACCTCATTGTTAGAACTCAAGCCTATGTACCAAAGACTGTGAGCGATGCATACTGGGCTTCAAGCTGAAGAGAAATGGTATTATTAATTCATGTGCACTATTCTTTCATTAGCAGTTCCAGTTTTCAAAACACTCTCCTTGTGCTGGGTACTCTTTTTTAGCCGTATATTTTACAACTGAGCCTACTTGTATTTTAGATTTTGAAACACTAACGTTTTAAAAGGTGTCATGTCAAATAGCCCTAATCTGGCTATGTGATAATATCTGTTACATTTTTAACACTTAGCTTCAAATGTGTATCCAGAGTATCTAAAAGATCATGTAAATAGATCTTGAGGTATTGCATGCACTATTAATTTGTTTGAAAATGTGTAATTAGTAAAAATATGCTACTGGGAATGAAAATTTATGAACTATCAAATAATTATTTTTAAAAGGTAGATAATAGTTTTCTTACTTTACATTTTTCTTAAGGTTAATTTTTGAGAGAGAGAGAACAAGCAGGAGAGGGGCAGAGAAAGAGGGAGACACAGAACATAAAGCAGGATCCAGGCTCTCAGCTGTCAACACAGAACCCGATGCAGGGCTCGAACCCACAAACTGTGAGATTAGGACCAGAGCCGAAGTTGGAGGCTTAACTGACTGAGCCACCCAGGCACCCCATCTTAATTTAAAACGTATTAAGTTAAATGTGTATAACATGTTAGCTCAGGTTATATAAAATAACACTCTATGTAAAAGAAGTATACAATATATAAGGCATATTAACTTTCCTCAGTTATAAATCATTTGATTTAAATTCCATGAATGTTTGTTCCTCTTTCTCAGCCACCCACATCTTTTCAATAAGCACATATATGTAAATAAATACAAGGATGTCATATATATATATATATATATATATATATATATATATATATAGTTCGCTCTCTCTGTCCATGGTGTCATGACTTCCATTACAAAGATGAAATTCTCTTCTTTCTTCCCGTACATTTACCCCTCCACCCTGGTATCAGCCAGTACACTAGAATCACAGAGATAAGGAAGAGCTATATATGCCTGTCTGTTCTGCCCAAATCCTCCGCCAAGTGAGGACGGTACGTGTGCCATCCCATACCTCAGCCTGACACATTTCTCTTATCACCACTTTCAAATCTTTCATATATTCAAGCATAGTTTGTTTCTAGTACCCAGCTCACCTTATATATCTGAAGTTACCACAGGACAAGTTTCTCTCATTCCTTCTCTTTCGTCTTCTCTCTCTCTCTTCTGCCATCTTATTTCATTGTCTTCTATTCATCCCGTTTGTGAGCCAAAGAAAAGCAGACAAAAACAAATGAAAAAGTGAAATAATAGTAATAATAAATGTTTAAATAATGGCTGAAAAGTAAAGGTAAATGTGAACATTTAGAAAATAAAAAATAAATGGGATCCCATTTATTTTAGGTGTAATTAGACATAGTATGTAGTTATTGTTTCCAGGGGATTAAAAGCCTGGCTTAATCTATTTACCCAATTTGCTATTTCCTTCCAAATATTTTCAAAATTTAAGTGGTTTCCTAAATTAATGAGGGTGAGGAAGTGTGGGGAAACACTGTGTCAGGGAGAGCTCTGACAGGTGAAGCACTGCTGAATAACATACATTTTCTCCATGATGTCATCACACCAGATCAAGCATCTGCTTGTGGAGCAGTCAAGTGCTTAGTGGACTTATTTTTCTCCCGGATCTTACTGGTGGAGTTCGGTTAACATTGTTTTGTTTTTGTTTTTTTTCCAATTGTCATGACATTGCAGAAATACTTCAGGAAGTGCTGTTTTCTTCTTGAAGTCCCTTCATCTTGTTCTGCCTATACAGTGGCTACAAGAACTTCCGCAAAACTTCTATTGGAAGATGGACCCCCGGGTCTGTAGCATGCACCCAACTTTTCCAGTGTGTTCATGTGCTTTTGTACAAATCATGTTTTTGATAAGTAACAGTGTCAGGCATATCAAGTGAGGAAAATGCTGGAGGCATGAGCTCATATCACGATGTTTCCAGGACACCAATCAGATTCCTTAATGGCCCTTATGTTTAGAAGGGACTTTTTATTTTTTTATTTTTTTATTTTTTTTTAATTTTTTTTTCAACGTTTTTATTTATTTTTGGGACAGAGAGAGACAGAGCATGAACGGGGGAGGGGCAGAGAGAGAGGGAGACACAGAATCGGAAACAGGCTCCAGGCTCGGAGCCATCAGCCCAGAGCCTGACGCGGGGCTCGAACTCACGGACCGCGAGATTGTGACCTGCCTGAAGTCGGACGCTTAACCGACTGCGCCACCCAGGCACCCCTAGAAGGGACTTTTAATTTTTGGTTAGGAACATGGACTCTAGAATCATTTTGTCAGAGATTTGGTTTTAGCATGTGCCAGCTTGGTAAGTTTGACCTCCGGCTAATGAGTTAAAGCCATGCTTCTTCATATATGAAATCGATTCCTATAAAAACTAATGTATATTAAGAATTTCTATTGAAACCCAGGATTCACTGAGCATCCATATTGGATACCATTGTTGAATATCTATGGTATTATTATTGGATCAAATATATTTTCTTTAATTTTAATTTATGCTTTACCCACTAATCCCATTTGTCCCCCATAACATAGATAATAAATGTAACACTTTACATATGGCAGTCCTGGAAATATTTAGATCCTACAACCATGGTCCAAAAATCTTTGTTTTTGCCAAACTTCAGGGCTTGAGAAATTCTTATGGTGTAAGTTCCTCACAATTGACCCTCCAGGTAACCATTTTCTGGATATTTATTAATGAACATTCCTTTCCCATATGAAACCCTGAACTAAATTACCACATGCCAGATTACCTTTTTTAAATGTTTATTTACTTATTTTGAGAGAGAGAGAGTGCAAGCTGAATGGGGGAGGAACAGAGAGAGAGAAGAGAAAATCCTAAGCAAGCTCCCCACTGACACGGGGCAGGGAGGCTCCATCTTACAACATGGAGCTGGACTCATGAACTGTTGAGATCACGATGTGAGCCGAAGTCATGAGTCAGATGCTTAACTGGCTGAGCCCCTCCACGCACCCCCCAGGTATATCTGTATTAAAAAAAATGTAGAGGGTTCAGTTGGTTAAGCGTCTGACTTCCACTCAGGTCATGATCTCACAGTTTGTGAGTTTGAGCCCCGCGTTGGGCTCTGTGCTGACAGCTCAGAGCCTGGAGTCTGCTTCAGATTCTGTGTCTTACTCTCTCTCTACCATTCTCCCGCTTGCACTCACTCTCTCTAAAGAAATGAATAAACATTAAAAATTTATAATAAAAAATGTAAAGAAGTTATTTTTATTTTTTTAACCTGCATTATACATTATGATTGATAACATTTAAGATTCTTTTGGGCTCTGTCTCTTCCTTGTTATCTTACTCTTTCACAACCACTTCATCTCTTTCCGCCTCTCTACCTCAGCTATTTTTATCTTAGAGTCAAGTAGGCATCTAATCTGGAAATGGGGGAGAAAGTGTCCTAGAGAAGTTATCAGAAGAGTTGGAGAGAAATGAGAAGGATGCTGTGGGGGCAGATTCTTAGTATGGAATATAGGAGCTGAATTACTGTGAGAGGGGCATCTGAGCAGGATGGGGTCTCAGGAGAGCATGCCAAGGTCAAAGCAGGATGAGGAGTGTTTCTACAAGGGATGGTCAGATCCACTGGGGTGGATTAGGAAGATATTCACACACCTGGGTAGGGATGGGAGGAGACATAACACAGTGCAGATAGAGACTATGCTGAGTAGGAAACGTTTTTGGTTAGGGAAGGAGTTGGCAGCCAATATGGGAATTCACAGTGTGAGTGCATCCTCCACATGGAAGAGGTGCAGTCGGGTATAAGATAGTAGAAATCGAGCAGGATAAGAAGGGTATTCTGTGAGGGGCCATCTCGGGTGGAGTGTTTATGTCCAACCAGGTTAGGAAGGGAATCCTTGCAAGGAGGAGCCAACACATTGTGTTGAAATCAGAGCAGAGTGTAGGATGCCCATACAGGAGAAGACATAAGTGCATATAGGGAAAGGGAGCAGAGGGGATGGTCTATCTGAGTACAGAATGTGTTCTTTGTTTTTACGGTGTGACTGCTCCCAGGATTTGTCTGTGTACATACAAAGGAATACAAACGTAGCCAGATGCATGAGTGTGTACACACACATAAACACACACATGTATGTATATAGTCATACACATATATGAATGCATATGATATGTATTTAATATTTTCTTAACACTGATATTTCTAATTGTGATGCAAAACACAAGTTTTCTCCCCTTTATATTTGCAAATCACTTCTTAAATAGGAGGAAAACCTAGCTTCTATCTTTAATGTTTACCTATTTGAACGTGTGTTTATGTGTGTGTGTGTGTGTGTGTGTGTGTGTGTGTGTACTTACACAAATATTTAAATCAAGTGTTAACATTTGTTGAGTGAAACTATACATTATTTTGAGCAGACTTAGCATCCAGTATAATACTATGCTATAAAGAATATTCAGTGAAAACAGAAAATACTGCCAATTACAAATAGTTGTAATAGCATTGCTTCAATTACATAAGATGAATAAGTTCTGAAGATCTAATGTGCAGCATGGTGACTATAGTTAACAATGTTGTATTGTATACTTGAAATTTTCCAAGAGAGTAAATCTTGAGTATTCTCACTACACACAGAAAGAGAGAAAGAGAGAGACAGACAGAAAGCAAGCAAGCAAGCGGGAGAAAGGGAGGAAGGAAGGAAGGAAGGAAGGAAGGAAGGAAGGAAGGAAGGAAGAAAGGAAGGAAGAGGCAACTATGTGAGATGATGGATGTTAATTATGTTGATTGTGGTGATCATTTCACATACATGAAAATATCAAGTTGTGTACCTTAATTATATAAAAATTTTATTTATCAGTTGTACCTCAGTAAAGCTGAAAAAAAATTATGTTTTTACCTAATGGTTTAGAATTTTTTTCAATGTGTTAATTGGGAAAAATAAAATATTGCAAAGAGTATAATATGACTTCAAAATTTTAAAAGACGAATTGGATATTTGCATATAAAAATAAGCTGGAAGGATATATAACCCCCAAAATAATCATAATAAACATAATAAAAGTAATACAAGCATATGGTAACACATCCATACAGTAAGAAAGAGTATAAAAAAAGAAGTATAAAGTCATCCCTCCTGTTCTTCCAGAAGTAAACTTTTTAATCATTTAAGATATCAGATTTTATCATAACTATTATCCCATTTCTAAGTACATACCACACTTAATCTTTATTTCTTCCGATAACAACATAAAGCAATCTGTGTTGAGTCCCCAAACCTGATGTGAAATATGAAGAGTGTAGCTGGGTTTCCCTCTCACAAGACTTAGGGGAGATGAAGAAATACCATTATTTGGTGTTAAAAACCCTGGAATATGTACGTTTTGTTATTTATATGTTAGCATAGGAGCCAGATTGTTTTGTACCCATTACTATAGGACAGCTGTGTCTGTGAACTGAAGGAAATTGGCAACCGTGTCTTCATTTGAAATTTCACCTATTTTTATTTCAGAATCACATTTTCTTGGTACGTTTCCATTAATGAATTGAAGATAAATAAATCGCTTTGAATTTTAGGTAGATGAATTGTTTTAAGTAGATATCCCTTTACGACACAATTTCAGACTTGGAAGACTCATTTATAAGGATGAGGATTGTGCCTTTTTTTTTCTGGAAAAGGTAGTACCTGGTTGAGTTAGTAGAGGTAGGGCTCAGTTATTGAGCACAGATTACCTGGCCTCAAAAGATTTATATTCCTGTAGTATCTGTTTTCTCTGTCAGAAGGCCTAATGCAATCAGGAGGGTTTTAAACATTGTTTGGGTATTATATTTTATAGGGATTAAAGGCCATGCAACAACTGTGACCCAGTTCTGTCTTTAGAATTCCTGTCCTTTTTACTTAATTTATTTTAGTGAAATATAGTACTACTTAGGCCAAAAACAAAAACAAGGCATAATAAGTATAATAATAGGCATTCATTTTAATAGACTAGTTTCTTAATCACGCTATTTTAGAGAATTATCTTATTTACCATGTTTTTCTCAGTGTTTTGTAACTTCCATAATTTTTCAAGCTACCAATACTAATATATACTATTAATGTGTTATATATTTTCAGTATATATTACATAGTAAAATGTTAATATGTATGGTATAACAATACATAGTGCATAGATATTACATATTAATATATAATAATGTATATATATTTTTTGTGAAAGAGAAAATATTCAAGAAATCCATATAAAAATGTCAGAATCTTCCGTTTTGCTTTCACTTCTAGCTGATAGGAAATAAAATTCCAGATTAAAGGTATTTTCCTTCTAACAATTTAAAGTTATTTCTCATCTTTTTGTAACGTTAAGTATTAGTAATAAGCAGACGGAAATCAATCTAATTTTATTATAGGTAGGTTTTTTTCCTCCTTGGGGGCATTTTCAATTTCCTGTCTGCTTTCATAGGTGTAAAATTCTGCTTGTCACATAAAAGTGAGAGACTGACTGTAAAAGATACAGACATTTCTTGAAATAGTCAACGTGGCTCCTGTTTCACTTGCTACCCCATCTCAAACTACCAAGACCAAATTTGGAAACTCTTAGTGTGTCACAGAAAGAATATCCGCCATTTTTAATATTGCCTTTTTAAAGTTCTGTTTCTCTAGACATGGCTTACATATTATATATTCTCATCTATTTAATCTTTCCCATAATGTCTCCACGTGACTGTTTTCTTTCCTCCCTTAGTGCTGATATGTGTACATGTTTATGTTTGTGTAAAAATTTCTTTAGCATTGTTTCACTGGAAAAAGAGGTAATTCATATGCCCATCATAAACTGTACAAGAGAATATTTTGTAACTTTATAAAATAGAGTACCTTTAGAACAAAGATTTATTCTTAAGGGAAAATCCATCCATTTGAAACTGATCAAATTGTTTTAGATATTAAGTTAATGTAAAAGATATTTCTGTAATGAATATAATTTTTTAATTGACTTATTTTAAGTCTTCCACTTAAACAGCCAATGATAGGATTCATTTTCTATAATAAGCATTTGTTTTTAATCCATCTGTAGAAGGAAATGTAGACTTTACAATCTTTATAATTTTATACTAAACCAACAAAGTGGCAATATATAATAACATTTATATATGGGCATGTAACATATGTATGTGTATTATCTTCCAGGCATGTATTAAATCTGTTTTATGTGCGGAATGCTATTGTATTTACTAAACATACAGAAATGGGGTGCCTGGGTAGCTCAGTCAGTTAAGCATCTGACTTCAGCTGAGGTCATCTCTTGGTTCATGGGTTCAGGCCCCTCATCGGGCTCTGTGCTGACAGCTCAGAGCCTGGAGCCTGCTTCAGATGCTGCGTCTCCCTCTCTCTCTGCCCCTCCACTGCTCACGCTCTCTCTCGCTCTCGCTCTCTCTCTCTCAAAAATAAATAAACATTAAAAAAATTTTTTAAAGAAATAAACCAACACCCTACTTTCATGGAGCTTCCATTCTACATACAAACATAAAGTAAGCTCTTATATCAGTAATGAAACCAAAGGCACTGATCTGACACCTACTTGAGAGATGAGAAGCACTTAGTGAGTCCAGTCATGATGTGGGCAGCTCTGAGGAAACCCAAGTGATAGGAAGAAATTACTTAGAATGTCTGTACATCTCAATGACTTAGGGACTCTGAAATACTGACTTTTCATACTTATATCACTGAAGATTTAGGAGTGGTGTGAAACCCAAACGTAACTCAAGAAAACATCATGGCACCATGGAAAAAGAAAAAGTTGTCTGGAATTTGGTACAGCAAAATTCTGAAGCTTATTCCTGCCACTCACAAGTTTGATATTCTCTGTGCATACAAAAAACTAAATTTTATACTGTTCAATGTAAGAATGTGTTATGTAGATACTATCCAGGAAAAAATAGTTTATGTGGCTCAAACAGAGGTGAAAGTTTTTCAGTTGTTGCACATCAAGGAAAATCTGAAGATAAAGTAATTAATTCCATAAGGCATTAGCAAAATTAGACATTTATAAATTAAGAATAAAGAGGTATACAGGCCCAGACCACTGTTTTCTTAATTTGTAACTGCCACTAAATCTATGGTTGGAATGGCTGGAGAGTCTTCTATTTTTCCCTGCCTCTTGCTCAGGATCCTTGGTTTAGTCTCAGTCTGGAAACTATCAGAACAGTTCTTTCCACAGCTGCTTTTATCAGACTACTAGAGACCAGGTGCCATCCCCACTAGGTATTTTACAGGGTTTGTACAGTGGGGGTGGAGGAGGCAGATCTTAGGGACCATTTCATAAATTCCCTTAAGATATATAGGTGAGTGGATGATAGATAGATAGATACATATAAATAGATAGGGGGTAGGAAGGGAGAAAAAGTTACTTTATATGGATATTATAAAGCTCAAATTTTGTATCAGTTCTATATATAAGGCTCAAATTTTATATCAATTTAAAGTGCCCTGGTCTTCTATCTTAAAAACTTGAGAATTGTCAGCATGATGTCTAAATGGCACTGCTTTCTTATGCAAAGTATAAAGGCAAAAGCAACTGAAATGGTTGTTATATACAGTTAATTTGAAAGTAATTTATCTGCAAACTTTCTTTACATGGTGATTATCTTAGAAAAGTGCTATAAACATGTCAATGGAAATATTTGAATTGCCTTAAATTAGAAACTTAAAAAATACTGTGCACATTATTCTGGGTGTATCCTTTTCTTTGGTTACAGGAAAATCGATGGGCTAATTTTCCCATGCAACATAGTGAAAAAAAAGAAAATATATTTTTTTAAGAGATGATTCTTGAGAAATAACTATCTGCCAAAAGTCTGTCTGTCCATATTTAACATATGTCATACTCTGGTTCTTCAAAAGAATGATTCAAAATTTCTTGATTGTATTTAATAAGAAGTTATTTTATTTTTTTAATTTGATTTTTTATTTTTTTTAAATTCACATCCAAATTAGCATATAGTGCAACAATGATTTCAGAAGTAGATTCCTTAATGCCTCTTACCCATTTAGCCCATCCCCCCTCCCACAACCCCTCCATCAACCCTCAGTTTGTTCTCCATATTTATGAGTCTCTTCTGTTTTGTCCCCCTCCCTGTTTTTGTATTATTTTTGTTTCCCTTCCCTTATGTTCACCTGTTTTGTCTCTTAAAGTCCTCATATGAGTGAAGTTCATATGATTTTTGTCTTTCTCTGACTAATTTCACTTAGAATAATACCCTCCAGTTCCATCTGCGTAGTTGCAAATGGCAAGATTTCATTCTTTTTGATTGCCGAGTAATAAATACTCCATTGTATATCTATACCACATCTTCTTTACCCATTCATCTATCGATGGGCATTTGGGCTCTTTCCATACTTTGGCTAATGTTGATAGTGCTGCTATAAACATGCGGGTGCATGTGTCCTTTCGAAATAGCACGACAGTACCCGTGGATAAATGCCTAGTAGTGCAATTGCTGGGTCTTGGGGAGTTCTATTTTTAGTTTTTTGAGGAAACTCCATACTGTTTTCCAGAGTGGCTGCACTAGCTTGCATTGCCACCAACAATGCAAAAGAGATCCTATTTCTCCGCATCCTCGCCAACATCTGTTGTTGCCTGAGTTGTTAATGTTAGCCATTCTGACAGGTGTAAGGTGGTATCTCATTGTGGTTTTGATTTGGATTTCCCTGATGATGAGTGATGTTGAGCATGTTTTCATGTGTCACTTGGCCATCTGGATGTCTTCCTTGGAGACATGTCTATTCGTGTCTTTTGCCCATTTCTTCACTGGATTATTTGTTTTTTGGGTGTTGAGTTCGATAAGTTCCTTATAGATTTTGGATACTAACCCTTTATCTGATATGTCATTTGCAAATATCTTCTCCCATTCTGTTGCTTGCCTTTTAGTTTTTCTGATTGTTTCCTTTGCTGTGCAGAAGCTTTTTATTTTGATGAGGTCCCAGTAGTTCATTTTTCTTTTGTTTCCCTTGCCTCCCGAGATGTATTGAATAAGAAGTTGCTGCGGGCAAGATCAAAGAGGCTTTTGCCTGCTTCCTCCTCGAGGATTTTGATGGCTTCCTGTCTTACATTGAGGTCTTTAATCCATTTTGAGTTTATTTTTGTGTATGGTGTAAGAAAGTGGTTCTGGTTCATTCTTCTGCATGTCGCTGTCCAGTTTTCCCAGCACCACTTGCTGAAGAGACTGTCTTTATTCCATTTGGTATTCTTTCCTGCTTTGTCAAAGATTAGTTGGCCATATGGTTGTGGGTCCATTTCTGGGTTCTCTATTCTGTTCCATTGATCTGAGTGTCTGTTGTTGTGCCAGTACCGTACTGTCTTGATGATTACAGCTTTGCAGTATAGCTTGAAGTCTGGGATTGTGATGCCTCCTGTTTTAGTTTTCTTTTTCAAGATTGCTTTGGCTATTCGGGGTCTCTTCTGGTTCCATACAAATTTTACGATTATTTGTTTTAGCTGTGTGAAGAATGCTGGTGTTACTTTGATAGGGATTGCATTGAATATGTAGATTGCTTTGGGTAGTATTAACTTTTTAATAATATTTGTTCTTCCTATCCAGGAGCATGAAATTTTTTTCCATTTTTTTTTGTGTCCTCTTCAATTTCTTTCATAAGCTTTCCATAGTTTTCTGTGTATAGATTTTTCACCTCTTTGGTTAGATTTATTCCTAGGTATTTTATGGTTTTTTGTGCAACTGTAAATGGGATCGATGCCTTGATTTCTCTTTCTGTCGCTTCATTGTTGGTGTATAAGAATGCAGCCGATTTCTGTGCATTGATTTTATGTCCTGCAACTTTGCTGAATTCATGAATCATTTCCAGCAGTTTTTTCGTGGAATCTTTTGGGTTTTCCATATAGAGTATCATGTCATCTGTGAAGAGTGAAAGTTTGACCTCCTCCTGGCCGATTTGGATGCCTTTTATTTCTTTGTGTTGTCTGATTACAGAGGCTAAGACTTCCAATATTATGTTGAATAACAGTGGCAAGAGTACATCCTTGTCTTGTTCCTTACCTTAGGGTTAAAGCTCTCAGTTTTTCCCCAATGAGGATGATATTAGAGTTGGGTCATTCATATATGGCTTTTATGATCTTGAGGTGCCCTTCTATCCCTACATTCTTGAGGGTTTTGATCAAGAAAGGATGCTGTATTTTGTCAAATGCTTTGTCTGCATCTATTGAGAGGATCATATGGTTCTTGTCCTTTCTTTTATTGATGAATCACATTGATTGTTTTGTGGATATTGAACCAGCCCTGCATCCCAGGGATAAATCCTGCTTAGTCATGGTGAATAATTTTTTTTAATGTATTGTTGGGTCTGGTTGGCTAATATCTTGTTGAGGATGTTTGCATCCATGTTCATCAGGGAAATTGGTCCATAGTTCTCCTTTTTAGTGGGGTCTCTGTCTGGTTTTGGAATCAAGGTAATGCTGGCTTCCATAGAAAGAGTTTGGGAGTTTTTCTTCCATTTCTATTTTTTGGAACACCTTCAAGAGAATAGGTGTTAACTCTTCCTTAAATGTTTGGTAGAATTCTCCTGGAAAGCCATCTGGCCCTGGACTCTTGATTTTTGGCAGATTTTTGATTACTAATTCGATTTCCTTACTGGTTATGGGTCTGTTCAAATTTTCTATTTCTTCCTGTTTCAGTTTTTGTAGTGTTTATGTTTCTAGGACTTTGTCCATTTCTTCCAGATTGCCCATTTTATTGGCATATAATTGCTCAAATATTTTCTTATTATTGTTTTTATTTCTGCTGTGTTGGTTCTGATCTCTTCTGTTTCATTCTTGATTTGGTGTATTTAGGTTCTTTCCTTTTTCTTCTTGATGAAACTGGCTAGTCGTTTGTCAATTTTGTTAATTCTTTCAAAGAACCAGCTTCTGGTTTCATCGATCTGTTCTACTGTTTTTTTGGTTTCGATAGCATTAATTTCTGCTCTAATCTTTATTTTTTCCTGTCTTCTGCTGGTTTTGGGTTGTATTTGCTGTTATTTTTCCAGCTCCTTAAGGTGTAAGGTTAGGTTGTGTATCTGAGGCCTTTCTTCCTTCTTTAGGAAGGCCTGGATTGCTATATACTTTCCTCTTATGACCGCCTTTGCTGGGTCCCAGAGGTTTTAGCTTGTGGTGTTATCATTTTCATTGGCTTCCATATACTTCTTAATTTCCTCTTCAACTTCTTTGTTAACCCATTCATTCTTTACTAGGGTGTTCTTCAGTCTCCAATAGCGTTGTGGTCTGAAAATATGCACAGTATGATCTCGATCTTTTTGTACCTAGTTAGGGCTGATTTGTGTCCCAGTATATGGTCTATTCTGGAGAACATTCCATGTGCACTGGAGAAGAATGTATATTCTGCTGCTTTAGGATGAAATGTTCTGAATATATCTGTGAAGTCCATCTGGTCTGGTGTGTCATTCAAAGCCATTGTTTCCTTGTTGAATTTTTGATTAGATGATCTGTCCATTACTGTGAGCGGGGTGTTAAAGTCTCCTACTATTATGGTATTACTATCGATGAGTTTCTTTATGTTTGTGATTAGTTGATTTATATATTTGGGTTCTGCCACATATGGCACATAAATGTTTACAACTGTTAGGTCTTCTTGGTCCATAGACCCCTTGATTGTGATGTAATGCCCTTTTCCATCTCTTGATATAGTCTTTGTTTTAAAGTCTAGATTGTCTGATATAAGTATGGTTACTCTGGCTTCCTTTTGTTGACCATTAGCATGATAGATGGTTCTCCATCTCCTTATTTTCAATCTGAGGGTGTCTTTAGGTCTAAAGTGGGTCTCTTGTAAACAGCATATAGATGGATCTTTTTTTCTTATCCATTCTGTTACCCTGTGTCTTTTGATTGGAGAATTGAGTCCATTTACATTTAGAGTGAGTACTGAAAGATACGAATTTATTGCCATTATGATGCTTGTAGAGTTGGAGTTTCTGGTGGCGTTCTCTGGTCCTTTCTAATCTTTTGTTCCTTTTGATATATATATATATATATATATATATATATATATATATATATATATAAGTTTGTTTTTTTTTTTTAATCTTTTCTCCCCTCAGTCCCCCTTAAAATTTCTTACAGGGCTGTTTTAGTGGTCACAAACTCCTTTAATTTTTGTTTGTCTGGGAAATTAAAGTTTGTCTGGGAAACTTTTTATCTCTCCTTCTATTTTGAGTGACAGCCTTGCTGAATAAAGAATTCTTGGCTGCATGTTTTTCTGATTCAGCACATTGAATATATCCCACCACTCCTTTTTGGCCTGCCAAATTTCTGTGGATAGGTCTGCTGCAAACCTGATCTGTCTTCGCTTGTAGGTTAGGGACTTTTTTCCCTTGCTGCTTTCATGATTCTCTCCTTGTCTGAGTATTTTGTGAACTTGACTATGATATGCCTTGTTGATGGTTAGTTTTTGTTGAATCTAATGGGAGTCCTTTGTGCTTCCTGAATTTTGATGTCTGTGTCTTTCCCCAGGTTAGGAAAGTTTTCTGCTATGATTTGCTCACATAACCCTTCTACCCCTATTTCTCTCTCTTCCTCTTCTGGAACCCCTATGATTCTGATGTTGTTCCTTTTTAATGAGTCACTGATTTCTCTAACCCTTAAATCATGCTCTTTTGCTTTCATCTCCCTTTTTTTTTTTTTCTGCTTCATTATTCTCTATAAGTTTTTCCTCTATATCACTGATTCTCTGTTCTGCCTCATCCATCCTTGCGGCCACTGCATCCGTCCATGATTGCAACTCAGTTATAGCATTTTTAATTTCATTCTGGCTATTTTTTACTTCTTT
This sequence comes from Puma concolor, assembly GCF_028749965.1. Classification (NCBI taxonomy): domain Eukaryota; kingdom Metazoa; phylum Chordata; class Mammalia; order Carnivora; family Felidae; genus Puma; species Puma concolor. Next base: position 181,057,080 of record NC_141667.1, read on the forward strand.
TATCTCTGCAGAAAGGGATTCTAATCTATTTTCGACTCCAGCTAGTATTCTTATTATCGTGATTCTAAATTCTGGTTCAGACATCTTGTTTGTATCTGTGTTGGTTAAATCCCTGGCTGTCGTTTCTTCGTGCTCTTTCTTTTGGGGTGAATTCCTTCGTTTTGTCATTTTGAAGGGAGAAAAGGAATTCATGAGGTAGAAAAATTGAAATTAAGAAAATTAAAATTAAAAAATATTAAAATTAAAAATTAAGAACACACACAGATACACTAAAATCGAATAGATGATGCTAGATCCTAGGTGTGTTTTGGTCTGGGTGTTGAAAGTGGTTTGACAGATTAGAGGGAAAAAAAAGGAAATCATTTGAGAATTTGAAAAAATGAATACACTGAAGTAGACAAAAATGAGATGATGGGGGTAAAATAGAATTTGAAAAAATATACACAAAAGTAAAGAATATAGTAGAAAAAAATTAAAGAAATATTTTCAATAAAACTTTAAAATAAATATGATTTTTTTCATTTTCTGTATTTAACAAAAGAGAAAATAAACAAAATAGAGAAAAACGATTTAAAAAAGGAAAAAATAAAAAAGAAATTTCTTGAAAATTTTAAAATGTGAATACACTGTAGTAGACTAAAATAAAATGATGGAAGTAAAATAGAATTTGAAAAAATTTACATAGAAGCAAAAAATATAGTAATGAAAATTAAATAAGAATATTTTTAATAGAAATTGAAAGTAAAAATGATGTTTTTCTCTTTTCACATTCAAGAAAAAGAAAAGAAACGAGAAAGAGATAAAAAGGAAATGAAAAAAAGGAACTTGTTTGAAAATTTCAAAAGGTGAATACACTGAAGTTACTAAAATAAAACAATGGAAGTAAAGTAGAAATTAAAGAAGTTTACGCAAAAATTAAAACATAGTAATAAAAATTAAAGATATTTTTAATAAAAATTGAAAATAAAAATGAATTTTTTCTCTTTCTGTATTCAAGAAAAAGAAAAGAATTGTAAAAGAGAAGAAAAAGAAAGAAAGAAAATTGAATAGATGAACCTAATAGATTGCAGTAGGACTGAAATTGCTTCGTTTTCCCCTAGAAGTCAGTGTATGTAGCTCTTTATAGTCCATAAATTAAGCTAGTGGTGAGACTTGTGTTCTTAAAGAGGGAAGTTGGCACAGTTGGGTGGGGCTTGGTGTAATAGCTCTGTTCTCCACTAGATGGTGCTGCTAGCCTACTGGGGTGGATTGTTGCGGTGCTCCTAGGTGCGTATACGCATGCTTGGGAGCGGGGAAAATGGCGCACCCAGCTACCCAGTCTGTTCTCCCGGATCAGCTATTGCGCACCCGTCCTCTGACTTGCGACACAAGTCTCACCACTTCCCGCTTTTTCACTCTCTGTGACCAGGCCCCAGGCCGTACCTCTCTCCCAAGTTTTGTCTCAGATGCGGCTGTTTTCCCCGGCCCCTTACTTCTGAGGGACTGCGGTTTTGACCTGTTCAGCCCCTCTGCTGGAGGGTCTCATCAAGCAATGGCGGAATGAGCAATAGCCAAATATCGGCTGCACCCAGGAACGCCTACTGGACTCTGTTGTTGCTGGTGCCCCGAGACTGTGGCCAGGTGCCAGCCCACCCCAGAAAAAGTCCATGAGATAGTGTAGCAACAGCATTTCAAGGATTATAGAAAATCACAACACACATCTGGAACCAACGAGACTTCACCCTTAATGACCTTGCCCCAATAGCAGCAAATATGGCCGTTTTCTGGGGTCTGCTGGGACCAGGTGGCTTCAACAGTCTCTACCAAATGTCTTTCCAGCAGTGGAACCGCTTTTCCCCGTGTGGTCCGAGAACATCCCGGACCCCACTCTGCTCCTGGGGATTCGCCCTTCCCACCAGAGCACTGCCAGGTATCGAGCTGCGGAGTTGCAGAGTTTGCGCTCCCCTTGTTTACAGTCTTAATGGAATTTAAACCCTCTCCTTTCTCCTTTCTCCCTTTTTAGTGTAGTCCCTGTGGCTGTTTCCAATTTTCCACTTTCTCTCCAGCTGCTTTTGCGGAGGGGTGCTTTTCCCGTATTCTCCCCATCTCCCTAGTCGCCATCCTCCCTCCACCCTCAAAAGCAGTTCCCTCCCTTTCGTGGCTTCTTGCTCCCCAAGTTCAGCCCTCTGTGCCACGTACCTGCTGAATTCTGTGTTTCAGGTTGTGCAGATTGTTGTGTTAATCCTCCAATCAGTTTTCTAGGTGTGTAGGATGGTTTAGTGTTGGTCTGGCTGTATTTCATGGACACGAGACACACAAAAAGCTTCCATGCTGTTCTGCCATCTTGGCTACTCTAGGAAGTTATTTTAAATGAAGGACTAGCATATACTGCAAGGTACCTTTGAACTGCTTGAGGATTTAGCAACAGGTGTGCTTCAGTACTCACTCATTTTCTTCACTATGCTGATGTTTAGAAGCCCTTTCTATAAATGGTTTTAGTCTAAGTATTGAATTTTTAATCTCCTCGCATCAGAGTAATGGGAAAACTTAAAAAGTTTCAGTGTATTTTGCACTAGAAAACTTTCAGAAAATATTCACATTTGCCAGACTTAATTTTTAATTTTGTACTCTTGATTGTTGGATTTGGCTATAATAAAGTTACTAGATTTTTCAATGTTTTTAGCAAAAATTTTTTGTTTATATATATAAAGGATATGGTTACTTTTTTGTTAAAATTATCAAGCAATTAAACATGTTTGTGGTATGGAAATATTTTTCGTATATACAGACAAAACATTAAAAATATGAGTGTGCTATTTCCAATGGAAAAATCTATCATAGATTTTGCTAACATATGTCAGTAGAAAACATAAAACTTTCAGAATTTTATTCCTTCTTTGGGATGAGGCAAAGGCAGTCAATTCACTAGTTTTTATTTTCTCTGTGTACGATCCAAAAACCAATAGATGAAAGATGTATGCGAGAATTAAGTATGTACTTAGAGCTAACACCAAATTGGCATTTTAGTAACTTGACTCTGTTGAAATTATAACTGGTTTGAATATTTACCCTTGGAGGTTTTGGGTGTGCTTTTTTGACTTTGTATTTTTTAGAGGCTACACCACATGTAGAATTAAAATTAGCAGTATTTCATTTACCAAGTAGGCCAATCTGTCTCCCAAGTCTTATTAACCAGAAATTCTCACCACTTGCATCATGCCTTTTAGAGCTTTTCTCTTCTCCATTCTGAAGTGCTACAACAACATCTTGAAAAAGTTACATGGCATGTTTTAGATCAACAGTGTTGCCAGAATCGGTAATGCAATCTGAAAAATCTAAATACCAATAACTATCGTCTTGTTTTAAATTGAGTGTAGTAGTTTACTTAGTGAACTTAACTCCTCACCTAAGCTTTCTTTCCCAGTGGTTGGCAGCACCATAAATTCAATTGCCAGCGTGAGATCAGAGCCTAGCCGTTCATATCTCTTTCATTATCAATCACTAAATCCTATTTACTCCATCTTTTATATTCTCAGCTTGTCTATTTCTTCCTACTGTACTTGTTCTCACATATATAGTGCAACTTATAATTATTTGATTTATTCATTTTATACATTTATTTATTTTGAGAGAGCAAGTGAGAGAGAGCATGGAAGGGGCAGAGAGAAGGGAGAGACAGAATACCAGGCAGGCTCCACATTGTCAGCGCAGAGCCCAACTCAGGGCTCGAACCCACGAACCGAGAGATCATGACCTGAGATGAAATCAAGGGTTGGACACTTAACTGACTGAGCCACCCAGGTGCCCCAACTGCTGATAATTCTAACGTGGATAAGGGATAGTCTTCAATCATTTCCCTGAAAGTGACCCAGGTGAATTCTCCAAAATATAAATTGTCAGCCACCACCACCTGGATTCACACTAAATTTAAAATGAAGCCCAAATGCTTTAAGGAGGCCTGTCAATTCCTTATTATATAAATCTGGCCTAGCCAGACTTGCCATTTTTCTCACTGTTTCGGAATAAGCCATACACAATTGATCTGTGATTACTTGCTTCCCCCTCTTTTTTAGACCCTCAGTCATCTCTCTGGTTAAAATACTGGTCTCTTTCTTCTTGTTCCATGTTGTCTGTCACCAAATCTTCATAATCTAAGACTCAACTATTTCAGTCGTTCCTGATGCTTGAGCTTATTGTCTCTTCTGTGAGCTGTCGTTGCCTATTCACTGATCCATGTTCTCAGTGCTGATGTGCATCACACTCTTGGCATCCTCATGGGCCCATCACAGTATCTGTAGTGCAGTGCCAGACACATGATAAACGTTTGATAAATATTTGTTGAATGGATTATTGAATGATAGTTAAGAGAAATCGGAATATAGATTTATTCATGTATCTATATTGTAATCTATATTGTACATTGAATTCACTTACATTATTTGTTTTTATTGTTGTTGGATTGATTGTTTTTGTTTTTTGTTTTTGTTTGTTTGTTTGCTTTGTGGGGGGTGGTATCAGTGTATCCACATCTATAATGTGTTACGCAGTCTCCTTTAATTCTGTGCCCTGTTGAGAAAATGACCAAGTGGAAAGTTTTGAGGAAGTTAGAGGTGAAAACTCTAGACAACAGATCTGGGGAGGTCATAGGTGCATATCCTTTCACTAGTAAATGAAAGAGAAAACGATGAAATGTAAATAATAGAAGGGAATTTCACTCTTTCAGAATGGTTGGTTTTACACAACAATGGAGGCAACCAGGACAGCAGCAGAGGGGAAAGAGAGGAGATTCCTCTTTGAAGTTGCTATTTGGTAATGCTCACCAGGATTACCTTTGAGAAAGACATTTTAGTCTAATATTTTTGGAACTAGAATTTAAAAAGGACGTTTTATAACTTATAAGCATTGATAGTGACAGAGTCTAGAACCACTGGTAAAGAGTGAGGCTGAATTAATATATATAGCTTTTTTACCACTGGCTGTATTTCTGGCATAATTTTTAAATTATGATTGTAATAAGAGAATTATTAGAGAAAACTGATCATAAAAACTTCAAATATACTGTGTTAATTGTTAGTTTTATGGAATGCACTGCAGCAAAAATAAAAGCCTTCGTATTCAGCCGATCGTCACAGAGATTATTGAGGAAAAATAAAAATTGTTTTAATGTAAAAAATAGAGCAAAACAGAGGGATGAGTCATAAAAGTAAGTAAAATGGTCAAACAAGGAAATACTTTTTATTTCCTTTTGCATTTTCGGAGGAAATTTTACCACTTGCACATAGAGATATATTCACTTTATTTTTTCCAGAACTATCCCGTTAATATTACTACTCAGTATTTTAACAGCATGTGAATTCATAAATTAAAATTAAGTTATTAAAAGCAAATTGTACATAAATTTAAATTTTAAAAAAGATTTTTTTCTTTATCTACATGTTTGACATGCTTTTAAAATGTTCCCATTTCTACCTTCTTCCTACAAGCTCTTTCCCAGACTCCAACCCATTCACCTCATTAGGTTGACTTTCTTCCTCACAGTTAGAAGATGCTACAGCACTTCCACTCTCTATTACTTCTTGTTTTGTTTTAGCTTCCTGTTTTTTTTTTTATTTTTTCCCAGTTTTATTGAGATATAATTGACATACAACATTGTGTAAGTTTAAGGTAGACAATGTATTCATTTGATTCACCTATGTATTATGAAATGATTTCCATTGTAGCATTAACAAATGCCTCCAACATATCACATAGTTACCATTTCTGGTTTTTGTTTTTTGTTTTTGTTTTTTGCAGTGAGAACATTTAAGATTTATTCCCTTAGCATCTTCCATGTATATAATGCAGTATTGTTAATTATAACCACCATGCTGTTCATTAGGTTCCCAGAACTTATTTATCTTACCACCTTACAACTTCACCAACATCTCCCTATTCCCCCTGTCCCTCCCCAGTCCCTGGTAACCACTGTTCTATAAATTTAAGTTCAGCTATTTTAGATTCCATGTATCAGTGATATGATACTGTATTTGTCTTTCCTTTTTGACATATCACTTAGCATAATGCCCATGTTATTGCAGATTGCAAGATTTCCTTTTTTCTCATCATTCTCACCCATTATTATATATCATATATAATATATGTATTATTATATAACATTATATTATTACACACACACACACATACGTACACAGACCACATGTTCTTATCCATTCATTCATACAATCCAGCAATTGCACCTCTGGGTATATATCCAAGGAAATCGGGACCTTGAAGAGATAGCTACACTCCTGTGTTTATTGCAGCTTTAGTCACAATAGCCAAAATATAAAAGCAGCCTAAGTGTCTCCATTGTGTTAACTGTAATGCTTTTCTGAAGCACCAGAACACAGAGCAGAACTAAGTGACATGGAAGAGTAGACAGTTTCCTATCATCTGTGTTTTAATCTCTCATTTGTTTCCTTTCTCTTTCACTTTATGTTGCTCTCATGTTTCCGGGACAACCCACTGAATCTCTAATGTCTCGTGAAGATCTGCTCAACATTAATTCTTATCTGCTTAGCATCCTTTAATCGGAGAACTGTGCTCTTTTCAATGTGACAAATAACTAATCCGAAAACCTAATTGCTAATTGTGTGTAAAAGGAGTATTCATTATTCATATGCTCATAAAAGGTTAGGGTTATGCTTTAACAAGTAACTTTTTGCATAAAAATATTAAATCAATAGTATAAAATAGAATAAAAGCTAAATTATCTTCATCCAAAAGGACTATTTTGAAACTATTTTTTATTTACACTTTCTTTTCAGTTGACCATATCGCCATATAAAATTTAATAATTGAAATACTATTGTGGAGTGCAATCATGTGTTAATACATCCAGTGAACATTTATTGAATATTTACATTGAGTTTGGAATTTGTTGACTGGTGTTTTGCTGAGGTAGCTTCAGACCAAAGAGCTTATTGTGTATTTGAAGATGAGACAAATAAGTAGAATAATGCCAAAGCGAGGGACGGCACTATTTTAAAGTCATGTATGGGTGCTGTGAAAACACATTGGTGAGCAACTGATGAAATTCCTGAGAAGAATTTAAATCAGAAAAGAAACGAGACATTGAGGATGCAAGGATTTTTACTATTAAAAAATTAATATTAAAGATCCATAATTATGGATTATGCAATGAACAAAACTGTAGGCAGAAAGAAGAGAACACTAGAAGAGGAGGAAGCATGATGTATAAAGGGAGCTGCAAGAACATGTGCAAAGTTCAAGTGTATATACTTGTACTTAAGTATATGGAGAAGGTATGGGGAATAGGAAGGGCAATTCTGGATGAAACCAATGACAGGTCACGGAGGACATTGCAGGCCGTGCTGGGAATTTTGCTCTTTATTCTCAGTGGTGTTTGATTTCTTGATGAATATTAAGCAAAAACTCATGTGATTATTCATGGTAGGAAGATTATTTTCTTTTTTAAGAACAGAAACCAGACTCAGGAAACAAGACTGGAAGCATGAATGATGGTTATATAGTGACTGCACTAAATCAAGCTTGGAAACATGAGGGGCTGAACTAAAGTCATAAATAATTTTAAATTGCTAGAACTTGGATTTTTCAGGGGGAGATGTTGATGACTCTTGGTTTCTGAATTTTCCAACTGAAATATTTAAAACTGTGTTTGTGTCTCACTTGTAGCCTACGTCAGTCAGGAGTAGAAGTTGACAGTAGTACCAAAGTGTCCCCCCTGGATAAAAAAAAATTGGTCACAATTGTTGGGGGTCCCCAGATAAGATGCATGTGGCCCAAATAAGAGCTATAGAGAATGAATGAGAGTGGGGCAGACATATGCAGGTGTATACAGGTGTTTGTATGTTTGTTTGTTTTTCTGAAAGGTATAGAAGCTGGGCACATTCTCAGCTTTTTATGACAGAATTTTGATAATAAGAGAAATGGTGATTATTAAATCATGGTTGGAGCCACCTGGAGGAGAATGGTAACTGTGGGTGAGTTAAATTTAAAGGAACTTGCAACAGTTTGTGTGTGAGAGCCCCACCACAGGAAGGTTTTCAGGGGAGACTTTGGAGACATATTACAATAGAAAAAATATACCTTTAGACATGTGTATCTATATCTATATAGTTCCTTTTTCTCCCTCATACCCCCCAGGGATTAGGGTTGTTCTCCCACGCAATACCACAAAATCAGTGTGCTCTATCCCAGTAGAATAACTTCACCCTGAGAGTGGGAGGGAAGTCTCATTTGCTTAATTTCTTTGCAGCAGTCTTGGGCAATTGCCTCACAGGATTGTGCCCCTCTCACTGCCTACAAATGGGTCAACTTCTGATAACAGCCATAAATTCAGCATGGAGCTGTATACTCCACATCAAAACAATAGAGTCCTTTATTTGTGCCCAGTCTGTTAAAGTGAATGTTTCCATGTGTGATTTGATGATAGATCCAGCCAGCAACAGTGACAGTCTGTGAGGTGCGGACTTGATCAGCAGCTCCATAGCAATTGGTCACATCAGAGTTCAGGCCCTTAGCACGTACACTAGTCAATGTGTCATCTTTTGTTTCCTTAGGAATTTGTCTTTCTCAGAAAACTCTCCCAAGTAGGGCCAAAAGCAGCCTTAGAACAGTCGGGACCCACCACTGCAAGAAACTCTGAAATATTACCTGTCTGCAAAAGGAATAAGGTTGGCTCAACATGCTACAGGAGAAGGTGGCCTGTAAAGTTGTTCAGGGAATACAATGGTCCCTTAATTAGCATTATGCACTCATCACTTTCACAAGTGAACTATCCAAAGTTTCAGTGATTCACCTGGTTTTGCACATAGCAGTTGCAAATTTTACATTTTCATGCTTAGTATCAGCACATGTCTCTGTAACTTACCTGGAAGGGATCAGAAATTTCTGCCTACCCAGGAGGACCTAAGGCTGACTACAATAGCAATGAGAAAGTCTACTTGCCCAGAGAATGGTTAGCAGCCGCCTTTGAATCTGCTTCCCCATTCCACAAGTTCTCTTCACTGGCCCACCAGGACTCATTCTTCCCTTCCAGGAAATCATGTCTTTGTCAGCATCCCATCTCCATTGCCAAAACCATCAAGAACTGTAAAGGGTGTTACCCCATATGCAAGTTTAAACATTAGCCTCTTACTATTTCATGAGTGCTGTCTGAAGATATCACCCTTTTAGAACAAAGATGAAGGAATTAATCATTTCAATGGCTACAGTCAATGTATCAAGTTCTTATTGCACCTGTTCTGTAAACCTGTATTTCTAAAGAGTGATATAAGAAGAGGTGATTTTTGCACACACAGTGGAGTGAATTATAGGAGAGGAGACTTTTTCTTAGGAACTCATCTTTTATAATTGACAGTAAACATACCTGTTATCTGCTCTGGAGGGAAATACTCTATCTTCCAAGGCTGTTTGCTATACACACATCCTTCAAAAGATACTTTAGAAATAAGGCATTCTGGCCTCTGCTCAACTCATGTGTGTACATGAAGGACACCCATGGAGAGTTGTCTCTAAGTATGCAAAAGTGGGGAAAAGGGAACTAAAGGAACAAATAAAATAATTTTTTTTTTGCTGAAGAAAAAAATTGGGATCTTTATCTGGGACCTTGCCTCATGCATCGATGAAATTCTCAATACCCACGTTTACAAGATGCCTCCTTTTAAAAAAGGTCTGTAATAAAACTAGATTACAGCATAATTCAGTTAGAGAAGTGCAAAGCCTCCTTCTGGAGGGCACAGCCTATGTACTGAAAATGTTGGATTACTTCGCATAGTTGTATTGGAGGAAATCTGCCATTAGATTTGATAGAGTAACTAAAACATGACCTACCCAACCATCACTTTTTGAACATTAGAACATGGGCAGGACCTCGAGGCCCTTCCCAAACTGCAATGTAGGAAAACAGATCCTGAACAGAGCACAGCCTCACTGATTTAAGGAGACAGAGATAAAAGTTCAAAGTTACAAGGTGCTTGTAACATAAACTTGTTTGCATCTTTACTGTTTCATTTCATTGCCACTTTTCCCATATTCCAGAGTTTCATTTAGTATACTATATATTATTTTTACATGTTCTCTAGTTCTCTTTCAAAACATGATAAAAAGAATACCATACAAAAGTTATGTATTTATGATTGCTGAAGTGTTGACTCTTGGGTGGGACCCAAGATATGGGAAGATTGTTTCAAATTAAAGCATTTGATATTATCCTGAGTATGTGTGTGTCTGTCTGTCTCTCTTTTCTTTTCCAATGTAATGAAGGTTTACTTTTTATATCATGGTGTTTCATGTCTGTCTTTTATGATTAGAAACCCATATATAGCTTAACTGTATTTCTACAAAATTTGTAATTTACTAGCTTTTTTCAGATTTTTTAGTAAAGGATCATGTCTACATAAATCTATTCTTTGAAATCTTTGAGTAATTTATGTTTTCGAAATAGTGGCTGGTCTTTTTAATAATTAGTCCTTCGGTATGATCACTAGTGGTAGTATTTAGACTCACTTCTAACCTTCTTATATTTGCTACATTTCTTCAGTACTTGAGGATATTTTTTTCTGACCGTTTCACTGTTTGTACTTTCCTACTTTCAGAAGAAATGTATAATATATATGTACGCATATATATGCATATGTATATATGTTCTATAATCAAGTTTAGGATAAAATACCCCTCTATATAAAAATAATTTAAAATTATAACTATTCTATTCTGTCATCTTTTTAATCTTGTGTAACTATATACATTATTCTGTACCTCATATAATTTTCTCTTTGCACTCATAGAATTTTATAAATTCAAATGATCCAAAATACCATGATAACTTTTAATGTTTAATTATCTAATTATTACACCTTGGCCAGTGAGAGACCCTTTAAGATGGTTTCAACACATCTTGAATGTATTTTAAATGTTAGTTAATGATGAGAGAGTTCACATCAGCCTATTTCTTTTTCCTACCCAAAGCCATGAAATCAGGGGTCCTCTAAGGATACCTAGTAATTTTTACAGAAATTAGTAACAGAAATGAAAATAACATCTGAATGATTTTGTAGGGGGCTCATGAAATTTTTTCATGGACTAATCTGTAGCTATTCTATTAAAATACTTTTAGAAATGATAGAGCTGGAAGATGTCTTTTTGTAACTGATTTCCAACTAATGTTTCCGTTATAACATGTACCTTTCTTACAGTGTGAGGCTTCGTAGACACCAAAGATACTTTCATGCCTTGATGTATATCCTCTCTTCCTTTAAAACTTAAAGGATGTTATACTGTTGGTGCCCTGAATTTCTCTGTCAGTTAGAAATTTAGATTATGTCAATTTAGAATTATAGATAAATGATATGATATTAATGAGGAATAGCAACGGTATAGATTTTATAAGGACGGAGCAACATCTTATAAAGATATAGTTGTTTTCAAAGCTTTTGTTCTAACTGAAGTTTCAGTGTAGGGCAGCCAAGCCCAGTATATCACAGAATAAATCAGCCTTTCCAGACTTACTTACTACAATTCCTTGGGCATACATTTAAAGGAACGTGAGTTGACACTTTCATCTCCCAGCCTGAGCTTCCAAAGCTACAAGTCTTGAAACCATTCTTTCTCCCCCATTAACTTTATCCCCCATATCCAATTTATTGTCAAATTCTCTTACTTATATTTCCTGGATATTGTTAGACTCCATCCTCTCTTCAAGGTCATCACTGTCACTGCCTATGATAAAGCTGATGCCATTTCTCCTCCCATTTATTGAATTATCCTCCTAACTTTTCTCTGTTCCTCCAGTTTTGACCCTTTCCTGCAATTCCTTTTCAGCGTACTGTCAGTAACTTTTATAAAATGAACATATGATACTACTTTTTTTCTTAAAGTGCTTCCATGGTTTTCTACTACATTTAGAATAAAACTCAAACACCGAGGCATGGCTTAGGAAACACTTCATTCTCCTGATAGTCTCTTCAGCCTTTCATGACATCTAAACTTGCTAAACTGAGACATTTTTTCAAAACTGCCATTTCCTTTTTCTGACTCATAAACCTCTCTCTGAAATGTTCTTGCTAAACTATTTTTTCTTCCTCTGGGGAAATCTTACTTGTTCTTTAAAAGTTGGTATATATATATATATATATGTTTTTGTTAAGGATCTTACCTACTGTTTCCCCAGTGGATGGAATAATGCTCCCTCACCCCTGAAGACATCCGAACCCCGATCTCCAGACATATGTTACTTAACATGGCAAAAGGACTTACAGATGTGATTAAGGATAAGGATATCGAGGTAGGGAGACTTTCCTGCAGTGCCTGGGTGGACCCAGTCTAATCATGATTCCCTAAAAGTGGAAGAGAAAGGCAGAAGAGTGATTTCAGAAAGATGCACTGTGAGGACTAGACCTGCTATTGCTAGGTTTGAGGGGAAAAGGAGAATAGGAGCCAAGAAATGTGGCAGCCTCTAGAAGCTGGGAATGTCCTTAGTTTACAGTCAGCGAGAAAATACAAACCTTACTCCAATAGCAGCAAGGAACTGAATTCTTACAATCATACAATTGAGCAAAGTGGTGGATTTTGTTCTGGGAGCCTCCAGAAAGGAACATATTCCTATGGACATTTTGATGACCCATACGGCACTTCTGACCTGCAGAACTAAAAGGATGTCCAGAACTATATGGATGTCCTTTGTATGTATGTATGTATGTGTGTATGCAGCTGGGATTTTCTTTATTAAAACATTCATAACACAGTACTATGATGTCCATTGACTTGTCAGTGTCCCCAGTAAACTGCAGCCTCCTAGTTGGCACTGTCTATATTCCTGACAACTTCAGAAGTCCTGGGACATGGTAAATATTCAATAAATCATTGATGAGTTAATGTATAAATATAGCACTATTCATACATTTAATTTATCCTCTGTGCTTTCTTATAAATGAAAATATCCTTATATTTCCTATTTAATTTTTAAATTTAAGTGTCTCCTTCCCCTTTGTTTTTTTTTTCTTTTATCTTCTTTTAATTCTCTCCATTCTTTTACTCTTTTTTTTACCTTTTCTTTCTCTTATTACATCTGCCTCTTTCTATAAAAAATGTTTCAATATTTATCTTCCAAGTATCAATAGATTTTGCATTGAATAAAATTTTTCTTCACAAGTCCAAAAAACCCCAACAGAACTTAACGCAGGTATATTAAATTTGACAATTTAGTACAGCTTACTGACAACCAAGTTATAGCTTATTTATTATAAGCTATGATATATTATTTGAGGATTAATGGGCTAAGCAAGGTGCTATCATATTTCCATTTTAAATTAGATAATGGTAAATGGGAGAAGTTTCAATAGATTATATGTAAAGTGACAACTCCACACTGTATTTCATTGTAACTACTTATAAAACTTTTTAAATTTCTTAAGAACTGAAAGAATTTTCAAGTAAACCCTGTGAGCATTGGTTAATAACTTAGGATCATTATACTGATTATAGTTTTTCATGTATGAATATTATATTGCTTATTTTCAGTATACATGGGGTTTCATTGCATATTCAGTTAATATTAGTTTAATTGATTAATAAATTTAACAGCCTTAGAAATTAGTATGACTTTGATCTTTACTCATAACATGAATACTTTTAAGTGCAAATAGATCTAGGAAAAGAGAGAGAGAGAGAAAGTCATGGTATAGTTAGTAAAATTTGTCTCTAGACATCATGGAGAAGTATTATTACAATTATTGCAGTATGTCCTTTCCAAATTGTACATTTGTCCTCTGATTTCCCCTTTCTCAGAATCCTATAAAATCAGAGTGGAAAAGAGATTTTTTTTTTTTTTTACATCTAACAAAACGGTGTACACTTTGAGTCTTCTAACAAAATGGATTATAGGGGCGCCTGGGTGGCGCAGTCGGTTAAGCGTCCGACTTCAGCCAGGTCACGATCTCACGGTCCGTGAGTTCGAGCCCCGCGTCAGGCTCTGGGCTGATGGCTCGGAGCCTGGAGCCTGTTTCCGATTCTGTGTCTCCCTCTCTCTCTGCCCCTCCCCCGTTCATGCTCTGTCTCTGTCTGTCCCATAAATAAATAAAAAAAAAACGTTGAAAAAAAAATGGATTATAATATTTATTTTTATTTTCCCTTTGAGTAATACATTGCTGTTTCCTTCCAAATAGTTACACAGTCGTGGAACATCTGATAAGCTGGTGTTTAGGGGGGTAAATTTTAGTTTCAAGTAGGCCACAACTAACTGTAGAAGAGGATGGAAATAAATTCTCTGGAGTATATTCCCTGCTGAATGAAGATGGACTAGGTGAGGAATTTTTCAACTCTGCTCCTTAGGTTTCCAGTGGGTTTTTTAGAAAGTGTCTCATGAGTCAACTCAGGATAACCAAAATAAGGGTCTAGCATTCAAGGGATTGGACCCTCTCTCTTCACTTCAGACAGAGTAACTTCACCTATTTTTGTTTTCATATCAAGTACTAAGATTCTGTGCAATATGTACAGGAAACTTTTATAACACTTCTTTGTTTAAAGTGCTGAATTTTGGTACATCAGATACTTAGTCTAAACTCTACACTTCTAAGTAATTTGTGAAAGGTTTCAGGGTTTGTGAATGGTGGAATCTGAATCCAATTTGAGTCAGGGTAGTTTCACTATTCATGTTAATACTACAACAACATGAGTTGGCTTATTATTTATTTCAGCCAGGAATCTTTCATTTTTCTCTTGGAATTCCTTAAGACATTGCAATGTATTCTCCAGAATTAAAGATTAGAATTTTTTTTTTTTTTTTTTTTTTTTTTTTTTTTGTACACCACATCTTAATTACTGTTCTAAACTGCTATTGCTTGAGTCCAGCAGGACAGCGTGATTTGTCAGGGCTACCATATTTTTTGTCAAAAAATTGGTAAAAACAATCACTTTAGATATTAGTTCTTTGAGAGTAGAGGCACTGCCTTTCACGTTGACCGATTTATTCTTAGAGATGAGTGCAGTGACTGGGCATAGCAGATCCTCCATACGTGTGTATTTAGTAAGTGAATCTGCTTCTGTTAGATTGGTTTCTTTATTGCATATGTTGTATACCACTTAACAGATTTTTAATTGATAACAGTTAACTATAATCCAGTAACAATATGTAGGTACAATAGATAACAATAATCTAGTTCACTAGACAGTGAACACTTTGACAGTGTAAGTTGTACCTTTGTCAACAGAACATGTCGGCTTCTTTCCTGTGGTTTTGATCACACCATCCAACTACCAAAATTGAGTCCCTGCTATACTTCTTTAGGCCTGTTTATTTATTTATTTTTAATATATATATATATATATTTTTAATTTTTGAGACAGAGAGAGACAGAGCATGAACGAGGGAGGGTGTGAGGGAGGGTCGGAGAGAGAGGGAGACACAGAATCTGAAACAGGCTCCAGGCTCTGAGTTGTCAGCATGGAGTCCAACGCGGGGCTCAGACTCACGGAGCGCGAGACCATAACCTGAGCCGAAGTCGGAGGCTTAACTGACTGAGCCACCCAAGCGCCCCAATCTTTAGGCCTGTTTAACTCATACTTCCTTGTCATGGAGCAGGTTTACATCCTATGCAAACAATTTCCAAATTATTGTTTATCCTACAGTCTGATGGATTTTTTCCTTTCTGTCCTCCCACTATTCATTTTTTTTAATATTGCATTTTGTATCACTTCCATTTTCCAATGTGATTAGAGTATTTTTGGCATATAAATAAATTCTTATTAAACTAATATTTAATCAAATACCATGATCTCTGTAAATAACATACACTTGAAAGGTTCTTTCCTTTTTTTTTTCCTAAACGAATCTTATTTTAAGCTGTCCCAATAACGTATTTCCTGTTTAAAGACTCAGTAATAAGAAGTGTTTACAGTTTTCTGATGATTCACAATTGAAGTCCTATGTATATAATTTACTTAAATACCATGATCTCTATAAATTACTTATGTTTTAAAGGTTCTTTTCTTTTTTTTCCCCCTAAAACAAATCTTACTTTAAGCTGGCCCAGTAAGACATTTCTTATTTAAGGACTCACTAACAAAAAGTGTTTATAGTTTTCCAGTAATTCATACTTGCAGTCCTATGTATATATTAAGGAGATATTTTTATTTTAGCCAAAAAAGATGAAGTTGTTTTGAATTTATCTTATAAACAGTAATTCTTTGGGTTAATAATTTGTCTTTATGTATAAATAGAAATAGTCAATTACTATTAATTTTTTAAAATAGGGGCACTTGGCTGGCTCAGTTGGTAGAGCATACAACTCTTGATTTCAGAGTCATGAGTTCAAGCCCATGTTGAGCATAAAGCTTACTTTAAAAAAAATAATAATATTTGTAAGAGGAGTCTTTTATCTAAACAAACATGTAACAAAATATCATATGTTAATTGTAAAATAAATGTTCATGCAAATGTACATGTTATAAGCTACTTTTATATTAACTTTCTCACCATTATAAAATTAGTTTCCTATCGATTTTTCCAAGCTTGTATTTTTCAGATATATTTTGAATCATTTGGTATACAATTAGGAAAAAACAATTTGATAAAATTAAAGAAAATTTACCCTCAATTTACATTATGTATTTCTAATTTCCAAGTCATCAGCATTGTACAAAACTGGTAATTTTTTTACAATTGCGTTACAAGGAAAATTCAACTTATGGCAGATCATACTCTTTTCAGCAAGCCAGTTTCTAAGATAGCAAAATATTTTCACATTTGAACATGATAAAGTTCTGATGATAACTTTCTAGCTCGATGTTAAAATATATTTAATGATAATGCAGTTTTTCAAATGTTTATTTTCAATAAAAAATATGGAAGTAGCAGAAGAAGGTAGTAGGCTATTTTGTGACAACTGTTGTTTATACCTAATCAAATATGTATTAAAGGGTTAAAAAATAGTACTTTGTCAAAAGATTGCATTATTCATAAGTCAAAGTGAAAATAATGTTAAATGAAGTATAGCTTTTATTATTTTTGGATGTGATATTTGAAGAAATTGTAGATAAATTAAGAAGATAAAGTATATGTTTTTTGAGACTTAAAACTGGCTTCCGACATTTTCAAAGGTTTAGGCTAATAATACTGGCTCTTTTTAAAGCCTAACTTCAGGTTGCATGGGTATTCCATTTCAATCACTGAAATGAGGGAAACGGTGACTGACAATAATGATTAAAGTTGTTTTCTGATATACAATATAGTGAAAATATTTTTTTCTTAACATCTGAGAAAATTTTTCTGAAAGCAACTTTATTTAACCTGGCATATTGCCATTACCATAGATAGCTTCATGAAGCTCTTAGCTTTCTTATTTATTTATTTATTTATTTATTTATTTATTTATTTAAACACATAACATGAGATCTACTCTCAACAATTTTTTAAATGTGCAATACATTATTGTTAGCTACAGGCACTGTATTGTACAGCAGATCTCTAGAATTTATTCATTTTTCATACAAACCTTATACCCATTGAACAACTCCCCAGTTTCCTCTCCCTTGTTTTATTTGGGTTCTATATTAGTAACTGGATTTTAAGCCATCAATATTATTCTAACCCTTGGTTTCATGAACCAGTCTTTTCATATATTACTGAAAACTGAAATTATTGAAATTCCTGTTCATACTGTTGTTGCTAAATTAACAATTAAATTCCAGGCTGATTATTGAGTATTTCCTTCATGTTAATGGGTTTGGGCTCAACCACTGACTTACTGAGTTTTTATAGGAATTGAAAGCTTTATCATTGTTTAATTACCCCAGCAATTTTCATGTATTTCCTGGATCCTACAGCAAGGCAATCAAGAATAGAATATTAGCAGACACTGATTTCACAGACCATGTGACTTACACAAAAATGTGTAAAGTTTCAGCTCCTTCTCTATAGCACTGAAGTGAAGTGTAATTTTGTTCTCTTAATGCCAATAACCAACCAGAGTACAGTACTGCAGATTAACTGAGGAAAAAGTTCTAAATTAAGTCAAAGAGGAAAATAAAATAATATTCTTAAGGTGATGTGTTAACCAACAACAAGAGAATTATATTCTCAGCTGGGTGAATGTTGCTGATATTTATAAATGATCAATTGTATGTCTGTATATCTATTAATCCATTTTATTAGTACTAGCCATAACTTCTGGTACCAGAAGACAAAATTACCTAAGTATATGGTTTTTTCCTCCTTCCTCATCCAGCAGCTGAAAATTATATTTGTGCATGTTGAGCATAAGTAGCCTACACTTGATACATATGATGTATGTGTAACTTTTGGTTACTAAAAAAATAAGGGATGGAGAACTCTTTCTAAAAATCTGCAGTAATAATGAATTATTCATTCTTGAATGTATTTAGTAAGGATACCACAAAAAGAGAAATTTATTAAAATATAAAAATGAATTTTATCTGGGAGCAATGTTAATTGTTCATAAGAAATCAGGTTTAAATATTTACTCCACAAGGTTTGATCACCAATTTATAATACCATCTATTACATATAATTCTGTCTTCTATATTATACATCCCATTCAATATACAGACTCTAAAGTAGAAATTTATACAGTTAAAAGAAAACTAATTTAATGACATAAAACTGGTCAGAATTACTCAAGGGTATATATATATATATACCACAGAGAACAAGATAAGATTTAGATTCCTTAGAAGCAGATTTTTTTAAAGGGTAAATTTAATACCAAAATACAAAGTAAATCAAAGAGCCTAGAAAATACCCAAGTGTTTTTCATACTACTTACTGTTTCTCTCTAAGAGTTGACAAAATAGACAATAGATAGTAATGCAGATGACATGATATGACAAGCAAAGAAAGGAGTTAAAGCTGGAGAAGACAATTAAGTGGTTGTCAAATTAGGAGATGAGGTAGTCATGGGAGAGCACAAATGGGGAGAGATATGAGAGGAACAAAGGATGTGAAAAGTGACTGGTGAAAACATAAGGAATAATATTTAAACTCTAAAATAAATAATGGAACTTTCATTCATGACGTTTAATTGTTCTCAGATTTAAGATCCAAAATACTTAATATGACCCCAAATTCCCTACATAGTCTGGGTCTTTTATCCCTTTTTAAGTTACATGCTCAGCACTCACCTTCAAACTCTCCATCCTCCTCTCCCTTCCCCCTGACTCCCAACTCCTACTCTATACACACACCATAATGTCTATTCTTCATATATACTCATAGTTAATATCTCAAGGATCCCAGTCATTCATTCACAAGGATCTAGACCTTGAGATATACTGGTGTTTCATCAGTTCCCAGTCAACCACATCAAAGTTCTTCACATAAAAAAAATACAGGACATTTCAACAGTGTTAAGAATGCTCTGGTCTCTCCATGATGACCAACTAAAAACATCATTTTCAGGTATCAATATTCCACCCAATAGAATAGCTCATTGAACACTAGCCTTTATTAAATGAAGCCTAAATAGATAATGAGGTTGCTCACCACACTTAGGCTGGCGCAATTGAATGCATGGTAATACAGTGTGGTCATTTATAATATTTAAAGGTCAGTACCATATCTGATATTGTTAGAAGCCTTTTGGCCTTCATAGGTGAAATCTTATATCCCACAATATTCCACTGTCTTGACTATGTTTGAATCTCTGTTTGCACAATCAGCCTTCCTACAAAGTCATCTTCCCCAAATTGTTTCATTGCATCCCAGGTGTTCACATGTGGCCATATATGGTGCTCCTTAATTAAATACCCAGAGATTTTTGTAAATCTCTAAATACTGTAAATCACTAAATGTTTCATTCACCATGATTCATGTGATATATTTTCACCATAATTGCTTCATTAACCAAGTTTCTACAATTGTGTTTTTTTTTTTTTCTCATTTCCTAGATGTATTTCCTGACTCATTGGAAACTAATTTGTGTGAAAATGATTCATCAAATGCTGAACTGAAAACACTCTTTCCTGCTTGTTTCTAGATATTTGAAAAAGGTATTATCTTCAGATTATCTATCTAGCTATCTATCTCTCCATACATCCCCATAGACCTGCACTATTATATACTAATGATTAATTAAGAGTATAAAACCCTAGTATAGCTGAGCTCAATGCTGGCTGTGTTATATATTGTTTTTATGACATTTGGATTATTGTATTCAACTTTTTCAGACCTCAGTTCTCTTTATAAGAAGAACATTAATGTAAGTAATGCTCATACTTATAGAAATATGAAATATTATAATGCATTTATAGCAATTAAACCATTCTTGTCACATATATGTTCTATAAATAAGCTATTACTTTTGTTATTTTTACTACTGCTGCTCCTGCTGTTGCTTCTACTTTTATTACTCTACTGCTAATACATTACTAAAGTATGCTCTTGACTAAATTTTTGCTGCTAAGTTATGTGTTTTAGGTCAGTCATAAAACTGTTTGTTGACATTGTGTCACACTAATGTACTTAAAGGTAATAGAAATATGAAGCAAGAACTGATCAACACAAATGGTCTTGCAGGAGTAAATTTAGCTCAAGAATTATTTGTTCATTTTGGCATCATTCATTCATTCATTTAAGTGAGAGATATTATGTGAGACTAAGGATACAAAAATTAATAAGGACTGATTGCTAACTTAAGAAACATATGTCAAATTTCTTTGATTCACTAATTATTATTGAAGCTTTTGGAATATAACTAAGTCATATTTTGAAATTATTGGTGGGAAAGTTTGATTCTTATTGGGTCCTTATATTTTTCTAATGATAAGGTTGCACAATTTAATTTGAGCTATAAAATGAAACTTACATTTTGTTTATTTCTGTAATAATATTAAGCATTCAATCTATTTTCAAGTGTTGAAGTGATAATATACTCAGATCTATAGAAATGTGGTTTATTCTCCCTTTAAAATTCTGAAATGTCTTTTACAGAAATGTTACACTATATTCTTTTCTTCCTGTATCCCTTGCACAATATAAATAATTCATGATGACACATAGTTCCTTTAGAATAAAATAGAAAAAGAGGAGAATCATAGAAATTCTCCATTTAGGGAACAGTTTTCCAGTGCTTATGACAAAGGTAGTGCTAAGATTATTGTTCTTGGTTACAATGATTTCTTTTCAAATAATGGCCCCTGGCGATATTATTTTTTGTTACAGTTATTGCTGATTGAATGAAAACTATTGCTTATTGAATGAAAACTCACATGACATCAGTCCCATGTATTTATAAAAAGGAAATGTTTTCTTGAACATGTTTGAAATGTTTAATCATTTATCACACAGGCAAGATATATGTGCAGATGTGTTTGTGTGTCTACATGTAAATAGAAAACTTGGAATTTTATATAAAAATTTTTTTTTCATGAATATAATTTTTCTTTACATAAGCATAGTAATTTTAAAAAATGAATCAAGCCTATGATAAATATTATAATTTCACCGTGTTTTTATGAAACATTCTTCTAAATTTAATTTAATTATTATCAATAAAACAGTATTGCTCAGTTGAAGCATAATTTACAAGTGTACATTTTATCCCTCCAAATTATTCAAGCATTCAGAGGTTGAATATGACATTGATATTGACCATTTGTTTAGATTATAACCAGCACTGATCCTCAACATCAAGAAGGAAGTAAAAGTCTGTATATATATTATTATATATACATTATATATATACATATATATATTATTTGTATATATTATTTAATATATATACTATTTAATAATTATATATTATTAAATATATATAATTATATATATTATATAATAAATTATATATAATATATAATAAATATATATTATTAAATAATATATTATTTAATATATATTTAATTATATTAAATATATATTTTATTAAATATATTTAATATATTTAAAGATTAATTAATTAATATAATTAAATATTAAATATATAAATAATTAATAATTAAATAATATATGTTATTTAATAATAATATATATATTATTTAAGTCTTTCTTCATTAGGTAATTAAACATTGCAAAATTTTAAATAATAGATAAAATGCCTTAGATGAATTTGAGTATAAAGAAAGTTTGAAGGCCTCTGAATATGACCATGATGGAGAATTAGGTATCAGATTTGCTCTTCCTCCAATTAAATACCTATACAATAGTTATAAAATAATTGTACCAAACAATCAACCAGAGTGAATCACCTTGCGATAAGGAAAGATCATAAATTGCAACCCACATGCCTGTAGCTGTTTCTTTTAGGGCAGCTTCCAAACTGGAGCAGAGTAAAATAGAACTGTTTGAGTCTATAATCAGTGAAAATACCTTTAAAAATGTAAGTGAAATAAAGATGTTTCTAATGTCTCCCCACAAAAAAAATTTTGAGACTTCAAAGCTATAGATCTTTCCTATGAGAAAACTAATCTCCAGATGAAATCAAGCAACTTCAAAAAATAAGTAAAAGTACAACAAGCAGTAAATATATGGGTAAGTAGAAATCAATGTTACATTAATACTAAATATTGTGGGATTTATAACATGTGAGATAAAATATTCTATATCTTAAAAGCAAAAATAGAATAAGGGGAATAAATAATGTTAAACTACTGGAAGTTTCTTGCCTTTAGGGGAAGTGACAAGTACTAATTTAAAGTAGACTGCAATATGTCATTGATGCATATTGAAATTGGTAGTATAACTGCTAAAAGAATAATAAAAGAACAGAGCATCTAAAAATCTAATAAGGAAGAAATAACATAAGGTACAACTAAATAATGATATATAATACAAGGAAAAATAAAAACCTAATACAGGAGAAAAACTGAATTTTCTAAGAGAGCCAGAGGGGTAAAATATAAATACAAAAGCAGATAAAAATCTTAGAAAACAAATTATAAGATGATAGACTAAAGCCTATTATGTTATTTTTTTACTAAATAGAAGTATTCTGTCAAGTAAAACACAAAGCCAGTGTTCTCTTTAGGATTTTTATGGTTTCAGGTGTCACATTTAGGTCTTTAATCCATTTTGAGTTTATTTTTGTGTATGGTGTTAGAAGGTGGTCCAGTTTTCCCAGAACTATGTATTGAAGAGATTCTTTTTCTTGTTTTTGCCTCCTGTGTCATAGATTAATTGGCTATATAAACATGGGTTTATTTCTGAGCTCTATAGTCTCTTCTATTCTAAGTTTCTGTGGGTTTGTTGTTGTTGTTGTTGTTGTTGTTGTTGCTGTTGTTTTGCCAGTATCATACTGTTTTGATTACTACAGCTTTGTAGTATGTCTTGGAATCTGAACTTGTTTGTTTTGTTTTTATTTCTCAATATTAGTTTGTTTTTCTTTCTCAGTATCACTTTGGTTATTCATGGTATTTTGTGATTCTGTAGAAATTTTGGTAATATTGTTCTAGTTTTGAGAAAAATACTGATGGTATTTTGAAAGGCATTTCTTTGAAATTGTAGACTGATAGTTAAAATGGACATTTTAACAACATTATTTCTTCCAATCCATGAACATGGAATATCTTTCCATTTGTTTGTGTCCTCTTCAGTTTCTTTCATCAGTGTTTTAGTTTTCAGAGTACAGATTTTTTCACTTCCTTGCTCAAGTTTATTCTTATGTATTTTTTTTTTTTGGTGTGATAGCAAATGGGATTGTTCTCTGAATGTATTTTTCTGCTATTTATTATTAGTGTATAGAAATGCTACTGATTTCTGGATACTAATTTTGTAATCTGCAACTTTAGTGAATTCATTTATCAGTTTCAGTACTTTTTTGGTGTTGTATTTGGTAGAATTTTCTATGTATAGTATCATGTCATCTGCAAAGAGTGACAGTTTAACTTCTTCGTCACCAACATGAATGTCTATTTCCTTTGTTCTTTTTCTTGTCTGATTGCTGTGGCTAGAACCTCTAGTACTATGTTGAATAAAAGTGGCTAGAGTGGAAATGCTTGTCATGTTCCACATGTTAGAGGAAAAGCTCTCAGTTTTTCACCATTGAGTATCATGTTAGCTGTGGGTTTGTACACCTGAAACTAATGTAACATTGTGCATTGACTACACTCAAATAAAAAAAATAAAAATAGCTAGGTCATTACTTTCACTATGGTCTCAAAGAAAAAAAAGCTAATAAAACTATTTACCTCTTAAAAATAATTGTATACAAGGAGAGACTTCACTGGAAAAGACGATTACAATAGAGAGAGGGGAACAATTGACAATAAGGAAATACTGAAAGACTAACTCAGAAGTCTGAGGGAAAGGATGGGTGAACAAAGCTTTTACCTATAAATACTTTGGGAAGGTGATTTGTGAAAACAGGAGGGGGCACACTAAAAAGTGCTAGAGGAACCTTGAAACAGCAAACTTTGTCAAATGTTTCCGTAACAGGAAAGTTGAGGCAGCTTTTTGTTTAAGCAGAAAGGGTGGAGGCAGGAAGCTCTAGGCAAAGTTATAATCTAGAGAGTTCATATAAAGTCTAAGACCTAGGTATCCTAGTCAAATCAGCCAACAGATAAGTCAAAAACAAAATTTTATATGCCATGTCATCTCTAACCAATATAATTAAAGGACAATATATGCAATCTTTTTTTAAATAAAAATACCAACTATATTTTATTAAAAGAAAAAAGCCACATAAAAGGAAATAGAAACTTTGTATGTAAAAGAATGCTTGAACCCACAACTATATGGTCCATTAATCTTGAACAAAGCAGGAAAGAATATCCAGATGGAAAAAATTTCTTCAACAAATGTTGTTGGGAAAACTGAACAGTAACATGCAAAAGAATGAAACTAGACCACTTTCTTACACAATGCACAAAAATAATTTCAAAATGGATTAGAGACCTAAATGTAAAACATGAAACCATAAACATCCTAAAGGAGAACAGAGGCAGTAACCTCTTTGACATCGGCCGTAGCAACTTCTTTCTAGATATGTCTCCTAAGACAAGGGAAACAAAAACAAAAATAAACTATTGGGACTATGTCAAAATAAAAAGCTTCTGCACAGTGAAGGACACAATCAACAAAATTAAAAGGCAACCTGCAGAATGGGAGAAGATATTTGCAAATGACATATCTGATAAAGAATTAGTGTCCAAAATATATGAAGAACTTATAAAACTCAATATCCAAAAAACAAATAATCGAATTAAAAATGGGCAGAAGACATGAACAGACATTTTTCCAAAGAAGACATATAGATGGCCAACAGATACATGAGAAGATGCTCAACATCACACACCATCAGGGAAATACAAGTCAAAACTACAATTAGATATCACCTCACACCTGTCACATGTCTAAAATCAACAACACAAGAAACAACACATGTTGGTGAGGATGCAGACAAAGGGGAACACTCTTGTACTTGTGGTGAGAATGCAAAGTGCTGTAGCCACTCTGGGAAACAATATGGAGGTTCCTAAAAAAGTTAAAAATAGAGCTACCCAAGGATCCAAAAATTGCAGTACTAAGTATTTACCCAAAGAATACAAAAATACTAATGTAAATGGATACATACACCTTGATGTTCATAGAACAAATAACCTACAAATATCTATCTACAAATAGCCAAAATATGGAAAAAGCCTAAGTGTCCTTCCACTAATGAATGGATAAAGATGTCAGACACCCACACACACACACACACACACACACACACCAGAATATTAGTCATAAAAAAGAATGAAATCTTGCATTTTTAATGACATGGGTGGAGCTAGAGAGTATTATGCTTAGCAAAGTGAGTCCTTTGAAGAAAGACAAATACCATGTGATTTCACTCATATGTGGAATTTAAGAAACAAAACAAATAAGCATAGGGAGAAGAAAATAGAGGCAAACTGAAAAACAGATTCAACTATAGAGAATAAACTGATGGCTACCAGAGGGGGAGGTGGGTGGGGATGGGGATTAAGGAGTGCATTTGTTGTATCAAAGTGATGAATCAGTATATTGTACACCTGAAACTAATATTATACTGTATGTTAAGTAATTGGAATTTAAATACAAACTTAAAAAAAATCCAAAATTAAATACTATGCACACACTGAAAATCAAAATTATGTGGTTATATTAATATAAAAGAATTACACTTGAAGGCAAGAAGTGTCACAGGAGATAAAGAGAGATAATTTGCATTGATAAAGGAAATTATAATATTAAAGGTGTATGCATGTACACCTATAGATTTTTGCATATCTATAGTGAAGCTTGTAAAAATAAGAAAAAAGAAATCCAAAATGTTATTCAAGATATTAGCATATTTTCTCAATAAGCAATAGATCTGTTACTGAAAATGTATCAGCAATGATAGAAGATTTGGACAACAAAAACTTAAATCATTTGAAATATTTGGCATACCCAACAGCTGCATTGATTCATACTTTTAAAGTGCACATAGCACAATGATGAAAATAGATGACATTGTGATCCATAAACATTCAATAAAGATCAAAGGCTTGAAGTAAATAGAGATTATTCTCTCAAATCATCAAGATTCAATAATTTTCAACGTATTAGAAAATGGTTATAAATTTAATGGTATATCACTTAAATATTCCATGCATTACAACATACTAGTTACAATAGATTCTTTTAAAAAACCCTCTTGATTTGAATGATAATGAAAATACAATATTTCAAAACTTCAGAAAAGTTTAAAGTTATGTTAAGAGGTAAATGTATAGCTCTAAATGCATTTATAAGAAGGGAGCAAACAATGTGAATCAATGATCTACACTTGAGATTTCAGCTCTGATATTTAAAGAGATATGAAGTAATCACTCTTACCAGAAAAAAATGAGCACACTGAAAATCAGTAGCTTATCTTGGACAAATCAGAGAATTGAGATTGTACAGCAAACCATCAACTTGAAAATTGAGAGACAAGTAAATTCAGAGTCAGTGATAGCCAAGATTGACTTATCTCAATTAGAAAACCCTAAAACTGTAAACAAATAGGAAAACTTGAATGGTAGGTTTGATAATTCGCTGGAGTCTGACTATTGGATGATCTTAAGAGTGAAAAACATCTGTTGGCCACAGCTGAAAGCATTCTTCAAAACGAGGACCTACTTTCCAATGCTTAAGAGCCTCATCCCATCTGGTGGAATAACATCATTTGAAAATCAATCCAAGTATGTCACCATAATAACAGGCTAAAGAAGAAAAAATTATTTAATCACATTAGTTGATGAAGAGAAATCACTTGACAAAATTCAACACCCATTAATGATAGGATCTCTCAAGAAAAGTGAATACAGGGGGATCTTCCACAAATTGATGAAAACACCTTAAAATAACAACAGTAGCTAACACTGGACACTTTCCTCTTAAGGAACAAGGAAGGCATCATTCTCATCATTCCTATTCAAGATTCTACTGGAAGTACTACATATTGCAACAAGACAAGAAAAGAAAAGACAGTGTGTATATAATGGAAAGATGGAAAATTGCCTTTGTTCACAAATGACGTAATTGTTCATGTAGAATGTCCGAAAGAGTTTTTTTTTTAATTTTTTTTAAATTTTTTTTAATGTTTATTTATTTTTGAGACAGAGAGAGACAGAGCATGAACGGGGGAGGGTCAGAGAGAGAGGGAGACACAGAATCTGAAGCAGGCTCCAGGCTCTGAGCTGTCAGCACAGAGCCCGACGCGGGGCTCAAACTCACGGACCGTGAGATCATGACCTGAGCCAAAATCGGACGCTTAACCAACTGAGCCACCCAGGTGCCCCTCTAAAGAATTATTTTTTAAAAAACCTTAGATTGGGGCACCTGGGTGGCTTAGTCAGTTAAGCGTAGAGCCTCCTTGGGATTCCCTCTCTCTCTCACTTTCTGCCCTTCCCCCATGCTTGCTTGCTCTCTCTCTTGCACTCTCTCCCTCTCTCTCGAAATAAATAAAGTAGAACTCTAAAAACACCTTAGCTTGTAACAAATCAAAGTGTTGTATGTCAAGATTGCATGATATAAAATCAATATATAGAATCAATTGTTTTTCTATATAACAGCAATGAATAGCAAGGATTATAAAAGTTAAAAATAAATACATTTACAATAACGCCAAATAGAGGCATTATTAGATAAAATATAACAAATTATGTAGATAATGTATATGTAAAACGTTAGAAAATTCTGATGAAATAAATCAAAGAATGTCTAAATAAATGAAAAGATACTCCATATTTACGTAATGGAAAACTGAATGTTGTTAATATGTCAATTCTTCCCAACTTAATCTATAGATTTAATGTAATCTCAATCATAATCCTAGCAGGATATTTTGGACATAGTACAAAGTATTTCTATAATATTTATGGAGAAGCAAAAATCTACAATAACCAACACAATATTGAAGAATAGCAGTTGGAGGACTTATGATCTGATATTAAGACTTTACATAGAGACCAATGACAATGTGGTTTGGTGAAAGAATAGACACTAAAATCAGTGAAACAGAAAACAAAGCTCCAAACCTACATGTGTATCATCAACAAAGATTTGGCAAAAGACCCAAGGCAATTCAAACAGAAAAAACAGTCTTTTCAGCAGGTGGTGATGGAGCAATTTAATATTCATATTAAAAACATGAACCTAGATACAAGTTTTATATTTTTTCACAAAACTTAATTCAAAATGAGTAATAGTCTTCCCAATATAATATTTAAAACTGTTAAACTTCTAGAAGAAATCATAGAGGGAAATATTTATGACCTTGGGTTTGGTGATGATTTTCTATATACAACATCAAAGAAAGAATTCACAGATTGGATTTTATTAAAATTATAAATTTTTGATGAGTGAAAGCCATTGTTATGAGAATAAAAAGACAAGCCATAGATTGGGAGAATATATTTTCAAAACATTTATTTGATAAAGGATTTATATTTAAAATAAAAAGAACCCTCAAAACTCAACAGTAAGGAAATAACTCAATTTAAAATGAAAAAAAGACTTAAAAAGACACTTAGTCAAAAAAGATATACTGATAGAAAATAAGCATGTGAATACCAGTTCAACATGTTTTATCTTTAGAGAATTGCAATTAAAGACAATGATTTATCCTAAAAAACCTATCATACTGGCCAAAATCCAAAATTTGATGCTACCAATTGCTAGCAAAGACATGGAAAACAATAATAGTCATTTATTTCTGAAATGAATGCAAAAAGTACTGCCACTTGACAAAAGAATTTGCAAGTCATGAAAGGGTAACACATACATAGTCTTACCATGTTATTGAGAAGTCTTTCCTCTAGGTTTTTTCCCAACTGACTTAAAAATATGTGTGTACAAAAATCTGCACACAAATGTTTATAGCAGCTTTATTTATCACCAGAAACTAACAGGAAACAACAAAATGTCATTCTGCGGTTGAGTTTATAAACTGTGATGAACTTAGTGTATTATTCAGTGATAAAAATACATTCATTATCAAGCTATACAAATACATACATGAATCTAACATAAATGCTTATTGCTAAATGAAAGAAAGCAGTCTTAAAAGACTGCATTTTGTGCAATTCCAATTATGTGACATTCTGGAAAAGGCAAAACTTAAAGACAGTAAAATTATTTGTACTCTCTGATTGCCGAATGTTTAGGGGGATTAAAGAAAGGATGAACAGGGGCGCCTGGGTGGCGCAGTCAGTCGGTTAAGCGTCCGACTTCAGCCAGGTCATGATCTCGCGGTCCATGAGTTCGAGCCCCGCGTCAGGCTCTGGGCTGATGGCTCGGAGCCTGGAGCCTGTTTCTGATTCTGTGTCTCCCTCTCTCTCTGCCCCTCCCCCGTTCATGCTCTGTCTCTCTCTGTCCCAAAAATAAATAAACGTTGAAAAAAAAAATTAAAAAAAAAAAAAAAAGAAAGGATGAACAGGTGAATCACAGGGGATGTTATAAGATGACAAAACTATTAGGAAGATACCATAGTGATGAATACATGATAAACACTTATAAAACTCTATATAACTTTACAGAACACAGAACTAAACTTAACGGATGCTAAAGGAGATATGAATGATGCATTAATATTATATCATTAATTGTTACAAATGTACCACACTACACTATATAAAATAAGGTAAAACTGGATCCAGTTTACCTTACTTGGAACTCTCTGGGAACTCTTTGTGCTGTTTTCATTATTTTTCTGTAAACCTAAAACTTTCGAATAAATAAATTAATTCTAATAAAAAAGAATTAATAATATAAATCTCCGGTGTGTAATAATATATAATAAATGTGAAAACAAACATATAAACAATAAAGCAAAAATAATGAATGAAAATAATAAAAATCAAAGTAAAAACCAGTAATATAGCAATCACACATGTAATAGAGATACTCAAAAGATGATTTTTGAAAAAGGCAAATAAACTAGAAAGAAAATCCTAGCAAGACTGATAAAGTATTAGAGAAATCTAAGATTACCAATATTATGAATAGAAACAGAAACACTACTTCAGATTCTATAGAACTATAGGGAATAATTAAAGCATTTACAATAATTTACACAATTAAATTTTTTAATGTATTCCAAATAGACGAATTCCTACAGAAAACACATTGTAATAAATGGTACTCAAGAAATAAAGATAAATGTTTCCACAAAGATTACTTCAGTCCAGATGGCTTCACTAATAGTTTTTTTCCAAATATTTAAGGAAGAAATATTAGCAATCTTTTGCAAACTCTTTGTGTATAGAATAAAAGTTGCATCCCAGTTTTTCTATAAAATATGGTTGCAAATTCTAAACACTAGCAGAATAGTCAAGAAATATTTAAAAAGATTATTATATTGTTAAAAAGTAAGATTTATTCTGAGAATAGAAAGTTTTTTTAACACTTGAAGTTTAATCAATATTTTCCAAATTAAAATATAAAATAAAATAAAATAAAATAATGTAATTAGATGAATAAATTCAAGACACATCTATCATTTTACCATATTCTTAATCTGGTAAGATATACACGGAAAAATATATAAATGCCATTATTTAATATTTTGCCCCTGAGACTGAGAAAAATCATTGTCCATTATTGCCAGTTTTAGTCTGTACCTCACTATAGGTTGTACCCAATGTAATATGGCAAAATAGAGACATAATAGCTGTTAGAATTATGCAAAAGTTGATTTTTTATACATGTCATGATAATGTCATAGAAAATAATCTTCCCCCCAAAAAAGAATAAATTAAAATAGGAATTAATAACTGAATTTAGCTGGATGCAAGGTAAACATATTTGTCAATTACATTTCTTTATACTAACAATTAAAAATGAGAATGGAATTTAAATAGGGGCATCCAGGTGGCTCAGGTAGTTGAGCATCCTAACTCTTGATTTCAGCTCGGGTTGTGATCCCAGAATTCTGAGATTGAGTCCTATATCATGGGACTGAACCATGCATTGGGCTCTGTGCTGAGTGTGGAGCATGCTTGGGATTCTCTCTCTCTCTCCATCTGCCCCTCTCCCCTGCTCATGCTCTCTCTTTCCATCTCTAAAATAAAAAATAATTGAAAAAAATGGAATTTAAATATATATCTCTATTGTTATCAAACCAAACTTCAAATGCCTAGGAATATCTAACTAAATGTACAATTATTACAAGTTTACAGATTGCTAGACTGGTATTAGTAAAATGTCAGTTGTCCTCAAATTTCACTGAAGATTCTGTGCCATCCCAAATCCCAGCAGGATTTATTTTTTATTTTTTGGAAATTGAAAGTATGAGTCTAACATGTAGACAGATGTGCAAATGATCTGGAGTAGCCAAGGGAATTTTGAAGCAGAATAAAGCCAGAGGACATATATTACTACTTACCAAGACTTACTGTAAATATACAGTCATTCCAACAACGTGATATTGACTGAAGGATGGACAAATGGCCCAACAAGACAGAATACAGAGTCCAATTAGAAACACACATATTAATTTTAACTGATTTTTGACAAAGCCTCCACTGCAAATTTACTAGAGAAGGAATGGTCTTTTCAATCATTTGGATATCAATGAGGGAAAAAATAATCTTAACATATTTCTCCTTCTAAACAAGTCAAATTAATTTTAAATGATGCATAGACTTAAATCTAAAGTGATCTAACTTCTAAAAGAAAACACAAGAATGTCTTCATTAACTTGGTCTGTGCACACAGATTTCTGAGATAGCACATAGAAACGATAACTCTAACAAAATGTCAAAAAATTGTACAATTAACTTTATTAAAATTAAACACTTCTGATTTTCAAAAGGCCTGATCATTAGTGGGAAAGATAAGGAAAAATAATACCCACACACAGAGATATTCTTGTAATTTCATAAGAAAAAGGCTAAAAAAAGAACTGCACATGTGCTTCACAAGAGATATATGATTGTTTTTAAAAACTTATGGAAATGTTCCAAAATCATTATTCATTATAGAAATGCAAATTAATGTCGAAAGGAACAATCACTACATATCCATCAGAATGTCTACTAAACTAAAAATACCAAGAGTTGTCAATATAGAGTAACAGAGAGGACACTATATTGCTGGTGAGAATCAAAATTTGTAAAACCATTATGAAGAAAATATTTTGCTAGTATCTGTTTGAAATAAAAATTTGCAGTCCACATTTATACAACTGGAATCAGTAATTCTGTTTCTTAGTATATGTCCAATAGAAACACACCAAAACAGATGGATAGAAGTTTTACTCATAATTCCCAACTAGGAATAATTCAAATGTCCAGTAACAGTAGAATGGGAAATTCATCATATCTTTCTATCTTGGAATTCTATACAGAAATGAAAAAGATCATATTACTGGTATGTATATTGTGTGTGAATCTCACAGATATAATATTGGTGAATGAAGGGAGATAAAAAGGATTTCATGTTGTATGATTCCACTTGTTTTAAGTCACAAATAGGCAAAACGAATCTGTGATTTTAAGTCAGACTAACATTTACAACTGGGTATGAACCTGTTTAGGACATGGATTTAGGGAGGCTTTTTGGGTAGTAGTTCACACAGTCTTGATCTGGCTGTGGTTACAGGAGGTGCACGTTTAAGATATGTAGACTTTATGTGTGTGATAACTCCAAAAAAGGAAAATACACTAGTTCTAAATGTATATTATAGTTCTAAAATGTATATTATAGAATAATGCTTTGATGGTTGGAAAATATCCTTCTTCTGGAGCTCACAAAGTAAAATATGTGAAACTGTATTTGATAAAACAAGGGTTAATACACCACTGTGAATTACATTATTCTTGGTTAGTTTGCTTGTTCAAATAATGCAATATGATATTAAAACCATAAAATATTTTAGGCAAGCATACAACTTACTTAAAAAAGGAAATTAACATCATCTTCCATTGTCATCCTATCCATTAGTGTCTTACTTAGAGTAGGGTATTATTAAAAACACTATAATAAAGTATAAAATTTTAGGTTTATAAGAAATCTAACATGTATGCAATAGTATTTGCATCAAATCAATGAATAGTACCTCCATCATACCTGAATACCTTGAATAATAAAAATTCAATTATCTTCCATAGCATTACACTGCAATTTTTTTAATATATGGAAATTATAACATATGAAACCAAAATTCACCAACATATAATAGTGGAAGGAATTTGATTGTAGTTTTTGGAGATCGTTGAAAAATGAAAACAGTGCCAGTTGTGTGTCAGGCACTTTCTTTGTACTAGAAAGGTGCTGTATCACTTAATCTAACAATAATTACAGCATGTATCATTTTCCTTTTTATTGATGGGTAAACTAAATTCAGAAAAAATAATGCCCACATTCAAGATAAATATTTACACTTTCTATGTGTAATGAGACATGGAAAGAGTTAATCTTTCCTGGAACCATTATACACAAGTTCCAAACCTGTTACAACATGAGCAGTGTGATTATTAATATTGCTTCTACCAGGAATTCCTCCAAAAATGGCATGTTTGGGAGAAATTAGATATAATAATTCTTGGCTCATTTTATTAGAAGTGATATTTTCTTCTTCTGGTAAGTCTGTAGAGCCACAATGTCCTTGGATAAGTCTTAATTTAAATCCTTCCTAATTATACCTCATCAGAAAAATTGTTCATTTAAATTGGAATATAGATTAAATTTTTACTCACTTGTGGTCAAGACTGAAGAACATTCTTAGATACTCTAATGCTTGATAGAATATAGCAAACACTATTTTACATATGGGTTTCCAATTAAGGGGGCAAAGAACTCAAGGGAAAACAGCCAGAGTTGTCTGTTTTTATCAGTCTTCCCTGTTTATGTCCCTATAGTAATCTCTGAGACATCTTCTATGCTATTAGAACTCCAAAATTCTTCACAAGCCTTCAATCTGCTGTTTTTTCAAGGGCCTCTGCCTCTTTTAAGAAACAATTTTTGCCAAAAATAGCGATCTTATTTCTCTCAATGATTGTTTTAGGCAAGGGCAACCGACAAAATTGTGGCAATTCAGAAGTACAAAAAAGTTCCCAAAAAGTAATCTATGAAGGATTTTCCTACTCCTGAGATAAAAGATAGGAATATTCTTTTGTCTGCTTCTTGATCCTGTCTTCTGCATGTGACAACTTGAAATGAGGCCACCATCTTGGAACTATTTGTACAGAATCAACATGCTGAGGAGGGAAGGACTGAAGTCTCCATTCTTAATTTTTTTTTTAATCTTTATTTTTGAGAGAGAGACAGAGTGTGAGCAGGGGGGAGCAGAGAGAGAGGGAGACAGAGAATCCGAGGCAGGCTCCAGGCTCTGAGCTGTCAGCACAGAGCCCATTGCAGGGCTTGAACTCATGAACCGTGAGATCATGACCTGAACCAGTCGGATGCTCAACTGACCGAGCCACCCAGCTGCCCCTGAAGGCTCCGTTCTTACTTAGACGTGGAGTTAACCTTACCTGGAGTTGCCATACTGCCATACCTGTTTTCAGATTTTTTTGATACTTAACAGCTACAAGCATAATAATTTTTATTTTTTATATTGTAAAGTTCTATAAAACTAATCCTGTGTCAATTATAGAGTAGATTCTATATAAGTACAACTGAAATGCTGTTTAGATTTTGTTTGACATGAAGAAGAGCTAAAAGAGATCAGTTCAGAAAACAATTCTGGGTGGGTTCTCTGCAAGGAATGAGAGTGGGATCCATGTCCTTAACAAGATTCAAGTCGAATAATCTCAAAACAACTTTGGGAGTATCAAGATCAAGGTATAAGCATCCAGTATTTTGTGAGCATACAAAAATATTCTTACACTCCCAAATGTTAAAAGAATTGAGTGAACTTAAATTAGTATTAACAGATATGAAAAGGTGAAATTTTAACGTTTACTTTTTATAAAAGTATAACTGAGGATGCAACCTAAGAATGCTAAAGAAAATGAACTACTTCATCTGAACAGGACTCTTTGACTAAAGAAAGTTAAATTGACAATAAGCTACTCTCTTGTTAAGTCATTTTGAAGGTAGTATGAAGGCTCATGGCACAGAAGGAGAAAATTGCAAGAGAAGCCAAGTGGCATTGGCAGAAGTTTCGCAGAGTATCTGAAAGGGACATCTACCCTTTATGATACCATACTGAATGTAAATGAGCAGAAGAATATTTTTACCAGATCTAGCTGGGGGGGTACAGAAATATACACATACATATATATGGATATGTACTTATTCTGTGAAACCTATATCTATAAATTTCATAAAAAAATAATACTTTTCAGTTTCTTTTGAGAAACCTGGAAATGTGTCTGCACTAAATTTGGATTCCCACATGGCAGCAATCAGCTGCGACTGCTTAAACTCTGTCTCCTTTGGTTGGGATTTGTACTTTCTGTCCGGTTGGACACAGTCTTCACTACTTTTGACTGCTTCTCAGAACCTTAAAATCAGTGACCAGCTGCTATTTACTTTACCCCAGCCAGCTTTTTCAGTGAGGTTGCCACCTTGTAACATAAATGTATTTGTGCTTGCAAGCTTCACCATGGTTTCTTCAGACTGACATCTTCAGTGAACTCACCACAGTTTTGTTTTATTTTATTTTATTTTATTTTATTTTATTTTATTTTATTATTTTATTTTATTTTACTGTCTTTATTTTTCACCACAGTTTTAATTTTGTTTTTTCTTCTTGACACATTTTTGAATTTTTAATTTGGAGTCTTACCTCACCCTGGTTCTGCTTAGGAATAGAATGTTATGTTTTGTTTTGTTTTGTTTTGTTTCAGTTTTCACCTCCTTTCTGCATTTTATACAGTATGCAGGGCAGGAATTTGAATTTAAATTTTTTTAACATTTATTTATTATTGAAAGACAGAGCATGAGCATAGGAGGGACAGAGGGGGGGGGAG
This sequence comes from Puma concolor, assembly GCF_028749965.1. Classification (NCBI taxonomy): domain Eukaryota; kingdom Metazoa; phylum Chordata; class Mammalia; order Carnivora; family Felidae; genus Puma; species Puma concolor. The sequence goes on from NC_141667.1 coordinate 181,093,437, forward strand.
ACACAGAATCTGAAGCAGGCTCCAGGCTCTGAGCTGTCAGCACAGAGCCCAACTCAGGGCTCAAACTCACAAACCGTGAGATCATGACCTGAGCCTAAGTCAGATGCTTAACCGCCTGAGCCACCCAGGCGCCCCTGCAGGGCAGGAATTTGTACCACATTGACTTAATAGGGTTTTTACAGCTTTTTTTGAGCACTATTTGCAATATAGACTAAACACTGTGGGGATATACATGTTTGGAATAGGATATTTTTGGAATAGGATAAATCTTTTTAAGGGTTGAAAGTGAAAAAGGGGGGAGAGAGGGAAGATGGCGGCGTAGGAGGACGCTGGGCTCACCGCGCGTCCTGCTGATCACTTAGATTCCACCTACACCTGCCTAAATAACCCAGAAAACCACCAGAGGATTAGCAGAACGGAGTCGCCGGAGCCAAGCGCAGACGAGAGGCCCACGGAAGAGGGTAGGAAGGACGGCGAGGCGGTGCGCGCTCCACGGACTGGCGGGAGGGAGCCGGGGCGGAGGGGCGGCTCGCCGGCCAAGCAGAGCCCCCGAGTCTGGCTTGCAAAAAGCGGAGGGGCCTGAGGGACTGTGTTCCGACAGCAAGCGCGACTTAGCGTCTGGGAGGTCATAAGTTAACAGCTCTGCTCAGAAAGCGGGAAGGCTGGAGGACAAAGGGAAGGAGAGCTGCTGAGCCCCCTGACGACAGAGCTCAGTTTGGTGGGGAACAAAGGCGCTCGCCAGCGCCATCTCCCCCGCCCATCCCCCAGCCAAAATCCCAAAGAGAACCAGTTCCTGCCAGGGAACTTGCTCACTCCGCGCAAACACCCAACTCTGCGCTTCTGCGGAGCCAAACCTCCGGCAGCGGATCTGACTCCCTCCTGCTGCCACAGGGCCCCTCCTGAAGAGGATCACCTAAGGAGAAGCAAGCTAAGCCTGCCCCTCCTGCCCCTGTGCACCTTGCCTACCCACCCCAGCTAAGACGCCAGATCCCCAGCATCACAAGCCTGGCAGTCTGCAAGTAGCCCAGACAGGCCACCCCACCCCACAGTGAATCCTGCCCATAGGAGAGGGGAAGAGAAGGCATGCACCAGTCTGACTGTGGACACAGCGGTGGGCTGGGGGCAGACATCAGGTCTGACTGCGGCTCCGCCCACCAACTCCAGTTATACACCACAGCACAGGGGAAGTGCCCTGCAGGTCCTCACCACTCCAGGGACTATCCAAAATGACCAAGCGGAAGAATTCCCCTCAGAAGAATCTCCAGGAAATAACAACAGCTAATGAGCTGATCAAAAAGGATTTAAATAATATAACAGAAAGTGAATTTAGAATAATAGTCATAAAATTAATCGCTGGGCTTGAAAACAGTATAGCGGACAGCAGAGAATCTCTTGCTACAGAGATCAAGGGACTAAGGAACAGTCACGAGGAGCTGAAAAACGCTTTAAACGAAATGCATAACAAAATGGAAACCACCACAGCTCGGATTGAAGAGGCAGAGGAGAGAATAGGTGAACTAGAAGATAAAGTTATGGAAAAAGAGGAAGCTGAGAAAAAGAGAGATAAAAAAATCCAGGAGTACGAGGGGAAAATTAGAGAACTAAGTGATACACTAAAAAGAAATAATCTACGCATAATTGGTATCCCAGAGGAGGAAGAGAGAGGGAAAGGTGCTGAAGGGGTACTTGAAGAAATAATAGCTGAGAACTTCCCTGAACTGGGGAAGGAAAAAGGCATTGAAATCCAAGAGGCACAGAGAACTCCCTTCAGACGTAACTTGAATCGATCTTCTGCACGACATATCATAGTGAAACTGGCAAAATACAAGGATAAAGAGAAAATTCTGAAAGCAGCAAGGGGTAAACGTGCCCTCACATATAAAGGGAGACCTATAAGACTCGTGACTGATCTCTCTTTTGAAACTTGGCAGGCCAGAAAGAATTGGCACGAGATTTTCAGTGTGCTAGACAGAAAAAATATGCAGCCGAGAATCCTTTATCCAGCAAGTCTGTCATTTAGAATCGAAGGAGAGATAAAGGTCTTCCCAAACAAACAAAAACTGAAGGAATTTGTCACCACTAAACCAGCCCTACAAGAGATCCTAAGGGGGACCCTGTGAGACAAAGTACCAGAGACATCACTACAAGCATAAAACATACAGACATCACAATGACTCTAAACCCATACCTTTCTATAATAACACTGAATGTAAATGGATTAAATGCGCCAACCAAAAGACTTAGGGTATCAGAATGGATAAAAAAACAAGACCCATCTATTTGCTGTCTACAAGAGACTCATTTTAGACCTGAGGACACCTTTAGATTGAGAGTGAGGGGATGGAGATCTATTTATCATGCTACTGGAAGCCAAAAGAAAGCTGGAGTAGCCATACTTCTATCAGACAAACTAGACTTTAAATTAAAGGCTGTAACAAGAGATGAAGAAGGACATTATATAATAGTGACAGGGTCTATCCATCAGGAAGAGCTAACAATTATAAATGTCTATGCACCGAATACCGGAGCGCCCAAATATATAAAACAATTACTCATAAACATAAGCAACCTTATTGATAAGAATGTGGTAATTGCAGGGGACTTTAACACCCCACTTACAGAAATGGATAGATCAACTAGACACACGGTCAATAAAGGAACAAGGGCCCTGAATGAGACATTGGATCAGATGGACTTGACAGATCTATTTAGAACTCTGCATCCCAAAGCAACAGAATATACTTTCTTCTCGAGTGCACATGGAACATTCTCCAAGATAGATCATATACTGGGTCACAAAACAGCCCTTCATAAGTTTACAAGAATTGAAATCATACCATGCATACTTTCAGACCACAATGCTATGAAGCTTGAAATCAACCACAGAAAAAAGTCTGGAAAACCTCCAAAAGCATGGAGGTTAAAGAACACCCTACTAACGAATGAGTGGGTCAACCAGGCAATTAGAGAAGAAATTAAAAAATAGATGGAAACAAACGAAAATGAAAATACAACAATCCAAACGCTTTGGGATGCAGCGAAGGCAGTCCTGAGAGGAAAATACATTGCAATCCAGGCCTATCTCAAGAAACAAGAAAAATCCCAAATACAAAATCTAACAGCACACCTAAAGGAAATAGAAGCAGAACAGCAAAGGCAGCCTAAACCCAGCAGAAGAAGAGAAATAATAAAGATCAGAGCAGAAATAAACAATATAGAATCTAAAAAAACTGTAGAGCAGATCAACGAAACCAAGAGTTGGTTTTTTGAAAAAATAAACAAAATTGACAAACCTCTAGCCAGGCTTCTCAAAAAGAAAAGGGAGATGACCCAAATAAATAAAATCATGAATGAAAAGGGAATTATTACAACCAATCCCTCAGAGATACAAACAATTATCAGGGAATACTATGAAAAATTATATGCCAACAAATTGGACAACCTGGAAGAAATGGACAAATTCCTGAACACCCACACTCTTCCAAAACTCAATCAGGAGGAAATAGAAAGCTTGAACAGACCCATCACCAGCGAAGAAATTGAATCGGTTATCAAAAATCTCCCAACAAATAAGAGTCCAGGACCAGATGGCTTCCCAGGGGAGTTCTACCAGACGTTTAAAGCAGAGATAATACCTATCCTTCTCAAGCTATTCCAAGAAATAGAAAGGGAAGGAAAACTTCCAGACTCATTCTATGAAGCCAGTATTACTTTGATTCCTAAACCAGACAGAGACCCAGTAAAAAAAGAGAACTACAGGCCAATATCCCTGATGAATATGGATGCAAAAATTCTCAATAAGATACTAGCAAATCGAATTCAACGGCATATAAAAAGAATTATTCACCATGATCAAGTGGGATTCATGCCTGGGATGCAGGGCTGGTTCAACATTCGCAAATCAATCAACGTGATACATCACATTAACAAAAAAAAGGAGAAAAACCATATGATCCTGTCAATCGATGCAGAAAAGGCCTTCGACAAAATCCAGCACCCTTTCTTAATAAAAACTCTTGAGAAAGTCGGGATAGAAGGAACATACTTAAAGATCATAAAAGCCATTTATGAAAAGCCCACAGCTAACATCATCCTCAACGGGGAAAAACTGAGAGCTTTTTCCCTGAGATCAGGAACACGACAGGGATGCCCACTCTCACCGCTGTTATTTAACATAGTGCTGGAAGTTCTAGCAACAGCAATCAGACAACAAAAGGAAATCAAAGGCGTCAAAATTGGCAAAGATGAAGTCAAGCTTTCGCTCTTTGCAGATGACATGATATTATACATGGAAAATCCGATAGACTCCACCAAAAGTCTGCTAGAACTGATACATGAATTCAGAAAAGTTGCAGGATACAAAATCAATGTACAGAAATTAGTCGCATTCTTATACACTAACAATGAAGCAACAGAAAGACAAATAAAGAAACTGATCCCATTCACAATTGCACCAAGAAGCATAAAATACCTAGGAATCAATCTAACCAAAGATGTAAAGGATCTGTATGCTGAAAACTATAGAAAGCTTATGAAGGTAATTGAAGAAGATTTAAAGAAATGGAAAGACATCCCCTGCTCATGGATTGGAAGAATAAATATTATCAAAATGTCAATACTACCCAAAGCTATCTACACATTCAATGCAATCCCAATCAAAATTGCACCAGCATTCTTCTCGAAACTAGAACAAGCAATCCTAAAATTCATATGGAACCACAAAAGGCCCCGAATAGCCAAAGTAATTTTGAAGAAGAAGACCAAAGCAGGAGGCATCACAATCCCAGACTTTAGCCTCTACTACAAAGCTGTCATCATCAAGACAGCATGGTATTGGCAGAAAAACGGACACATAGACCAATGGAATAGAATAGAAACCCCAGAACTAGACCCACAAACGTATGGCCAACTCATCTTTGACAAAGCAGGAAAGAACATCCAATGGAAAAAAGACAGTCTCTTTAACAAATGGTGCTGGGAGAACTGGACAGCAACATGCAGAAGGTTGAAACTAGACCACTTTCTCACACCATTCACAAAAATAAACTCAAAATGGATAAAGGACCTGAATGTGAGACAGGAAACCATCAAAAGCCTAGAGGAGAAAGCAGGAAAAGACCTCCCTGACCTCAGCTGTAGCAATCTCTTACTCGACACATCCCCAAAGGCAAGGGAATTAAAAGCAAAAGTGAATTGCTGGGACCTTATGAAGATAAAAAGCTTCTGCACAGCAAAGGAAACAACCAACAAAACTAAAAGGCAACCAACGGAATGGGAAAAGATATTTGCAAATGACATATCAGACAAAGGGCTAGTATCCAAAATCTATAAAGAGCTCACCAAACTCCACACCCGAAAAGCAAATAACCCAGTGAAGAAATGGGCAGAAAACATGAATAGACACTTCTCTAAAGAAGACATCCGGATGGCCAACAGGCACATGAAAAGATGTTCAGCGTCGCTCCTTATCAGGGAAATACAAATCAAAACCACACTCAGGTATCACTTCACGCCAGTCAGAGTGGCCAAAATGAACAAATCAGGAGACTATAGATGCTGGAGAGGATGTGGAGAAACGGGAACCCTCTTGCACTGTTGGTGGGAATGCAAATTGGTGCAGCCGCTCTGGAAAGCAGTGTGGAGGTTCCTCAGAAAATTAAAAATAGACCTACCCTATGACCCAGCAATAGCACTGCTAGGAATTTATCCAAGGGACACAGGAGTACTGATGCATAGGGGCACTTGTACCCCAATGTTCATAGCAGCACTCTCAACAATAGCCAAATTATGGAAAGAGCCTAAATGTCCATCAACTGATGAATGGATAAAGAAATTGTGGTTTATATACACAATGGAGTACTACGTGGCAATGAGAAAAAATGAAATATGGCCTTTTGTAGCAACGTGGATGGAACTGGAGAGTGTGATGCTAAGTGAAATAAGCCATACAGAGAAAGACAGATACCATATGGTTTCACTCTTATGTGGATCCTGAGAAACTTAAGAGAAACCCATGGGGGAGGGGAACAAAAAAAAAAAAAAAAAAGAGGTTAGAGTGGGAGAGAGCCAAAGCATAAGAGACTGTTGAGAACTGAGAACAAACTAAGGGTTGATGGGGGGTGGGAGGGAGGAGAGGGTGGGTGATGGGTACTGAGGAGGGCACCTTTTGGGATGAGCACTGGGTGTTGTATGGAAACCAATTTGACAATAAATTTCATATATAAAAAAAAAAAAAAAAAAAGAAAGTGAAAAAGAAGAGAGTCAAAGGGAATCATTTGTGAATGGGAATATTAGCTTCTAATACCTAATCATGTAGCTTTCCCCAACATCCCCATCCATCATCATTTCTTTTTCCTTTTTATTGCGATTTTTTTTAATTTATGATTTTCATTCGAGATTGCACACACTTGGGTTCCTTTAGAATTTATTTAATTGACAAGAAACTTTGTAAAGATCTGCTACACATCTTTTATCAGTGAAAATATTTTAAAATATTTTTATCAATAGTTCACATATATCTCCAATGATGTTTTATTTTTTTGCTACAAGTCAGAAGTGTGAAGACATTTTATAACTATACTACTCATATTGTTGTATATATATTTTTTTCTTTTTGTTGTTGATGGGCATCATTTGGATTCTTTATAGTTGAGGCAAGTATAAATAAAACTGTAAACTTTTTTGTACAAATGTTTGGTGAATATATGAATTACATTTCTTTTGGTTAAACATGTATAATTATAATTGCTTAGGCATAGGTATGATTATGTTTAATTTTCTAAGAAACTGCCAGACCTTTCTTCAAAGTGGTTGTGCCATTTTTTTCAGCAGCAATGTATGAAAATTCCAGTTGCTCCACATACTCATCAATATTTGGTGTTGTCAGTCTGTTTTTAGCTTTTGTCATGCAAATATTTGTGTAATGGTATCTCTGTGATTTTTTCTGAATGGTAAGAATATATTTGTTTTGTAAAAAAGCATCAAACTTTCTTTGAAAGTGAATGTACCATTTTGTGTTCCCAACAGCAATGGATGGGATTTCTTTTTAAGTTTCTATTTAAATTCCAGTTAGTACACTGTAACATTAGTTTCAGATGTGCAATATACTCGTTCAACACTTCCATACAGTACCCAATATTCATCAAAAGTGTACTCTTTAATCCTCATCACCTATTTTACTCATCACCCCTCCCAACTCCCCTCTGGTAACCATCAGTTTTTCTCTACAGTTGAGTCAGTTTCTTGGTTTGCCTGTCTCTGGTTTTTTCTCATTACTCATTTGGGTTTTTTTTCTTAAATTACACATATAAGTGAAATCCTATGGTATTTGTCTTTCTCTGAATTACTTATTGATTCAATTATTTATCTAACATACATTTATTGAGCTGCTTCTTTGTGAATTGCTCAAGTTATTGAAAAGAAATTGAATGGAACAACAATAATAATATAATTAATATAATATAATACAATATAATATAAATAATATAATATAATGTAATATAAATAATATCATATAATGTAATATAAATAATATCATATCATATCATATCCTATGGTGTGGAGTCTTTTACACAGTCTGTAAATGTTAAATAATTTTGCATGAAATTTTTCATTATTATTAATGACTAAAGTAATTGCAAAATTATATTCAAGTTTATGGTATTTATTTATAATGAAAATGGAACTAAACAAACTAAATTATAGGATAACCTCAAGCAAAAAATATGCATAGATAAGTAATAGGACCAACTTCCTAGCTAGAATAGCAGTACTGATAGTCTCCATTCTAAGGGGAAAAAAAGAGAGAACAGTACATCCCAGGTGTAATTTCCTAGGATTATTCTTTTATATTTCCCTTCCTACACTTTCTCACTTATTGTATTTTTTTTTAATTTTATTTAAACCCAAGTTAATTAACATATAGTGTAACAATGGTTTCAGGAGTAGATTTTAGTGATTCATCGCTAACATATAACACCCAGTACTCATCCCAACAAGTGCCCTCCTTAATGCCCATCACCCATTCAGCCCATTTCCCCACCCAACACCCCTCCAGCAACCCTCATTTTGTTCTCTGTATTTAAGAGTCTCTTATGGTTTGCCTCTCTCTCTATCTTATTTTTCCTTCCCTTCCCCTATGTTCATCTTTTGTGTTTCTCAAATTGCACATATGAGTGAAATCATATATTTGTCTTTCTGTGACAGACTTATTCCCCTTACCATAATACAGTATAGTTCCATCTACATTGTTGCAAATGGCAAGATTTCATTCTTTTTGACCACTGAGTAATATCTACTGTATATATATACCACATATCTTTATCTATTCATCAGTCAATGGACATTTGGTCTCTTTCCATAATTTGGCTATTGTAGATAGGGCTGCAATAAACATTGGGGTGCATGTGCTCCTTGAATCAACATTTGTGTATCCTTTGAATAAATGCCTAGTAGGGCAATTTCTGGGTCGTAGGGTGGTCCTATATTTAATTTTTTGACAAACTTCCATACTGTTTTCCAGAGTGGCAGCACCAGTTTGCATTCCCACCAACAGCGCAAGAGGTTTCCCCTTTCTCCGTGTCCATGCTAATATCCATTATTTCCTGAGTTGTTAATGTTAGCCATTCTGACAGGTGTGAAGTGATATCTCATTGTGGTTTTGATTTGTATTTCCCTGATGATGAGTGATGTTGAGCATCTTTTCATGTGTCTGTTAGCTACCTGTATGTCTTCTTTGGAGAAATGTCTGTTCATGTCTTTTGCCCATTTCTTCACTGGATTATTTGTTTTGGGGGGTGTTGAATTTAATAAGTTCTTTATAGATTTTGGATACTAACCCTTTATCTGATATATAATTTGCATATATCATCTCTCATTCCATTGGTTTCCTTTTAGTTTTGTTGATTTTTTCCTTCATTGTACAGAAGCTTTTTATCTTGATGAGGTCCCAATAGTACATTTTTTCTTTTGCTTCCTCCCTGATGAACATGAATGTAAAAACTTTCAACAAGTTACTAGCAAATAGAATCCAACAATGCATTAAAAGAACTGTTCACCATGATCAAGTGGGATTCAATATCTGCAAATCAATCAATGTGATACATCATGTTAATAAAGGAAAGGATTAGAATCACATGATACTCTCAATAGATGCAGAAAAAACATTTGACAAATACAGCATATTTTCTTGATAAAAATCCTCAAGAAAGTAAGGATGGAAGGAACATACCTCAACATCATAAAAGCCACATACAAAAGACCCACAGCTAATATCATTCTTAATTGGGAAAAACTGAGAGCTTTCTCCCTAGGGTTAGGAACATGATAGGGATGTCCACTCTCACCACTGTTGTTCAACATAGCACTGGAAGTCCTAGACTCAGCAATAAGACAACAAAAAGGAGTAAAAGGCATACAAAGCAGCAAGGAAGCTGTCAAACATTCACTCTTTGCAGATGACATGATACTCAATGTGGAAAACCTGAAAGACTCCACCCAAAAATTGTTAGAAGTGATATGTGAATTCAGAATTTATTCAGGATATAAAATCAGTGTACAAAATTGGTTGCATTTCTATTCACCAATAATGAAGCAGCAGAAAGAGAAATCAAGGAATCGAACCCATTTACAATTGCACCCAAAACCATAAAATGCCTAGGAATAAACCTAACTAAAGATGTAAAAGATATGTACACTGAAGATTATAGAAAGCTTATGAAAGGAACTGAAGAAGACACAAAGAAATGGAAAAACATTTCATGCTCATGGGTTAGAAGAACAAATATTGTTAAAATATCTACACTACACATTCAATACAATCCCTATCAAAATAACCCCAGCATTCTTCTCAGAGCTAGAACAAACAATTCTAAAATTTGTATGGATCCAGGAAAGATCCAAATAGCTAAAGTAATGTTGAAAAAGAAAACCAAAACTGGACGCTTCACAATTCCAGACTTCAAGCTGTATTACAAAGTTGTTATCATCAAGACAGTATGATACTGGCACAAAAACAGACACATAGATCAATGGAACATAACAGAGAACCCAGAAATGAACCCACAAATGTATAGCCAACTAATCTTTGACAGAGCAGGAAAGAATATCCAGTGGAAAAAAGACAGTCTCTTCAGCATAATGGTGTTGGGAAAACTAGACAGTGACATGCAGAAGAATGAATCTGAATCATTTTCTTACACCATACATAAACATAAACTCAAAAGGGATGAAAGACCTAAATGTAAAACAGGATACCATCGTAGTCCTAGAGGAGAAAAAGAGCAACAACCTCTTTGACTTCGCAACAACTTCTTACTAGACACGTCTCATTTCTTTTATTCATTATCTCCTAAATTTAAATGGACACATTTAATTTCTTTCTCCTTGTCTGTCTCCTTCCTCACTCCTCCTTCCCCTCTTAGTTGTCTTCTTCCCCCTTATCCTCCCCGCTTCCTTCTTCTCCTCAGCCCTTCCTCATCTTTCTTCTGTTTCTTCCCTTACTCCTCCTCCTCCATCCCCTTTTTCTCCTTCCCCTTCTCCCTGTCTCTCATTCTCTTCTTTATCACATTCCTTCTCCTCCTTTCTTCTTCCTCCTCAACCACCATACATTTAGGTAAATACCACAAATATTTGTATGGTGTTCAGTGGCCTAATGCTTACAAAAAATGTAGCCCTTAAAGAAGGTTTAGCTGAATATCAAGTGAGAAACAATAAATTAACCATACAGAGCAAATAGATGGTTACTGACTATTCAAGGAGATGGTAAGAAAGAATGATACATTATTTGGACTTTATTTAAAAGTACAATTACATAAAATTTCTATTAATCATAGATTATTACAATTTGATTTTAATTGGATCTGGCTTTTGGATTATAGAAAATAATTATTACATCATTATTTCCAAAATTATTCCATTTTATAATAATTTCAACTTCACAACACATTCTCATTATTGTTATTTTATATTGACCATTTAAAAAGGCATACCTGTATTATTGAAAAATTTTCATAGTTGTCCTTCTGCATTTAATGTTAACTGGTTTCCAATTTAGGGAGATAAAATTGTGAGAAAGGCAGAGAAATGTAAAGGTTATCCAAGAGAATATTTGCATGAACCTTAAGGAAATATTTAGTTATTCATGCAGAGGTGGTTTTAAGATATATAATTCTGAAACAGCATTCATATCATAGTACCGTCTAAAAAGGAACAGTTTGAAAGTGAGACCACAGAAAAGGAAGAGAGAACATGTATGATACCATTAACGTGCTGGATATGTGGCCTTCATAATCATAAACTTCTGAGTATTTAGGCTACTAAAGTTTGGGGTTTTGTTTGTTGTTTTAGGAAATACAGGCAGAAAGAAATGTGGTGTATTTATATTAGAAGCAATTTGTCTTTTATAAACAAAGGTATGTTAGTGATGAGAACTAATGAGTAAAAGAGCAATATAACAAGGGGACGAAGATGACAGTAGAGGGCACCTGTACACCTCAGGGTACAAATAAGAGAAGGACAAATAGCAATGTAGTAGAAAAATTACATTTCAGTCATGGCAGTTTGTAGTTGACCTAATGACAAGGTCGAGTATTATGCACTGAGTGTAAAATTAATGTCAAGTTGAAATAGGCTTTTCATCTGGATGGCACTTGCTAATGCAAAGCATTTAAAAAGAAGCCATCAGCAACACTTGGGGAAAGATAATTCTGAAAGGAGAAGTAATTTATGTCATTTATTTTAAGAGGAAAAATAAACCCTTGAGAGCAAAGCTTTCATTTCCACGTTTAATTCTGAAGAAAAAAAGTCAGATGCAGACAAAAGTCAGATAGATATCAATAATTATTTCTGTCCACCTGGAACCAGGATAATAATTTAATTTGTATTAAGGCAAAATTGAACATTTTTCTTTTTGCTGATAAAAGACATTTGGTATAATGTCCAAACTTAACCAAAGTTGCATGTATTATTCTAAAAAGAAAATGGTAAACAATGAACTTAGACTAATACTTGATATGTCAAATGAGAAGCAGCTCTCCAACCAGCACTGGGCTTTTCCAGGCCCCTGGAGACTACGTGCCTATGTCAAAGCACATAGGAAATAGGTCATACTTCTCAAACTTTTCTCTGCCAATATCGTATTGAATGCTAAGGATCCAGATGCACTCAGAAATGTAAAGAATTCTCGTCCCTACATCATCACATGGAAGTCTACTCATTGCCTTGAACCATCCTCATTCAGTGAGAATAAGAATAAACTCTATAGAGTTAAACCACTAAACTTTTGGAGTTTTATTTTTCATGCCTAGTACAGCTGCAAACACAATACATATATTTTCCATGAAAAACTTAATCTTCAAACACTGTTAATGTTAAAAGGAAACTTTTAAAATCTGAAATATAATGTTCCGTACTGATTTGGTAAATTAGTGTCCATCATCCGGAATCTTGTATGTAAGATTTTCCACATATGGGTATAATCAATCTACTGGAACATAGCCAACAGAAGAACAATTCCTTACAAAATCAGGCCAGGTTGTTTTTTTGTTGTTGTTGTTTTCTGAAAATTATAAAATTTTCAATTTTATATATAAAATGTTTTCTGAAAATTATAAAATTTTCAATTTTATGAGTGCATCTTTCCAATTTCCAACCAATTTGTATTTAAATGTTCTCGGAAACACACTGTATTCACTTTCTTTGGTGGAATTTGTTATATAAGATACATCAAATTTGGTACCTGGTCACTTTAAACCTTCAGATAAATTATGAGTCTCAAGAATGAACCCTCTCTTTTTTGATGATTGGATAATCAACATATATTTCAGTGTCAAGATTGTCAAACTCAAATACCAATTCAAAAAACCAATCTTGTCAAATTCCATATTAACAGGTTTTGCACCCAACACTGAGAACTATAACATAAGGGTTGATCTATGCAAAACAAAACATCAATGCCAGGAACGGAGTTTGTTTTCTCCAGATCTTGAGCAAAGCAAAATGATAAAACCAAAAATCAGAAAATATCACACACATCAATGACGGTTTGTTTAACTGAGCCTCCAGCCACATTTCTTGTGTTTTCCCTTTTTATCCATCCTTGATTTGCTGGTTAACACACATTTTTTTTCTCTCTCTCTCTTTCTTTCTTTGTACTATCCTTCAAGAATGGGTTTATCATGAATGCCCCTCCCCCAAACCATTCACATTGTGCAATATATAGTGTATACAAAGACATTCAAGTATGAGATAAAAATAACTATTTTATAGATTTTATTGCTAAGCTATTATTGCCCAAAATGGACTAGCATATATTGAGATATATCATGTTATGTTAGGAAACATCCATGCTTACGCTATTTAAAGCAATATTTGCTGGGAATAATGCTTTGAGTTTAAATAAATAAAATATTGCCTGTATGATGTACAGAGGATATCACATTAAATTGCTAAATATTTTTACAGTATCAATGTTATATTACCAGCTCTTGTGAAGTAGGATAAAATTCATGTGCCAAAATATTTTTGAGAATATTTATCGAATGCTTACTGTCTGAACCAACATGACAAATTTTCAGTCTTTAAAGATCTGATCTTATAGAAATAGAGTCAGGAGATTGATTGCTTTAATATAAGACTAATAAAATAATTTTTTTAAGTTGTCAAAGTCTCCAAAGGAGAGATACGGATTGAAGCTACAACTGTGTTATAAATGGGGACTAGGAGTGGGGTTGCTGTGTAGGGTACATGGGAAGAACTTGGGGAATTTTTTTTCAAATTAACAGAACATATTGACATTCTGTTTTCCTCTGGGGATCCTTAATGAACTTTCCCAGGGAAAAGGAGACCTGTCTTTGACCTTCTAGGGAATTATAATTGCTATTATGTCTTTTTCAAGAGCATGATGTTTTTTAAGATATCCTGAAAGACTTTCCTTTACATGAATGAAGGACAAGAATCGTTCCACGTAGTCATGGGAGGATGTGCTATAGACTGGATGGACTAATGGGAGTATATGGGTAACACAGGGTCAGGTTAATGATCTTTTGCATGTTTGATGGTTCAGCCAAGAAAATGCATTTAAAAGGGTTTAGATGAATTGGCTCGTTTCTGTAATTGTAGATTTTAAATTTGTCATCTTTATAGCAATTTGCAGATGAAAAGATCTTTTAGGGGTGCCCTGGGTGGCTCAGTTGGTTAAGCCTCCATATCTTGATTTCAGTTTAGGTCATGATTTCATTGTTTGGGAGTTTGAGCCCCTTGTTGGTCTCTGTGCTGACAGCATAGTACCAGCTTGGGATTCTGTCTCTCTCCCTCTCTCTGTCTGACTCTTTCAGGTTTGCATGTGCATGCACATGCTCTCTTTCTCAAAATAAATAAATAAACATTAAAAGAAAGAAAAGATTTTGTAAGTAAATCTCTCTAGCTTAGCAAATGAGAAAGTGTTTTTCACGTTGTACGGGGTTTATGAAGCAATAAAATCTTAATTTTCTTCAGAAAGAAAAATGTGGCAGACTTTATATACTATACTATTTAGTTTTTACATAACTCTAAGTCACCTTTGAATACTTCGAGAAGGGCATAGGTGTGACAGACAATGTACATGCATGGAAAAGATAACTGATAAATGAGGATCTGGACCAGGAAGAAGCAAACAGAATGTAAGACAGATGCAGAGGTAGCAGAAGGTGTAATGTATATGATGAAGAATCCACCTTTGATAAAGGCAATCGCACATGCTGTTTTGAATCAAGAAGTAGGCAAGAAGGAGGTAAGTAAGGATGCCGGTAGATTTTAGGTTTGGTGTCTGGAAGTTGAGCAAGTTTCTTCCTAAGTATCTATTATCTTTATGATGCGTGAGAAAGAGGGAAAAGGAGGGCTTAAAAATAGGATTTAAGAATGGAAAGGGTATATGCCTGAATTATTCTAGAAAGGTAGGAAAAGAATTGACCAAAGAAATGTTGCAAAATTTCTCTTAGTTGTTGAGCACTCACATAGGGTTGCGGATTTGTATCTTGATTATTGTGCTGCTCACTTCATGGAAAACTCCCCAAGCCAGAGAAAGAGGATGACTGGAAATAACTAGGGCATGTTATGCGGATACATCAGAAAGAAAAGGCAGAAGGCAGAAGGCAGGTAGGGGTATTTGCAAAGCAGTGACTGTAATGATAGAACTTTTAACTTACGTGATTTTTTTCAATAGATTGTAATAGTATACATAAGAGAATTATAGAAAAACTAGTGGTGTTAGACTGCACTATGAATGAGATATGTGAAATGGAAAGATCAAATGTTTTTAATATGCTGCATTTATCACAAAAAGTCAGTAAACAATGTAATATAATTGTGTGGCATTTTGAAAGTTATATTAGGAGGCCCTTAATTACAGAATATATCTAACTACAGAAGTATAATGATTATGGACACATTACGTTAAAAAAATACAATTTGGGGCATTTGGTTGGCTCAGTTGATTAAGCTTCTGACTTTGGCTCAGGTCATGATCTCACAATTCATGGGTTCAAGCCCTGCATCGGGTTCTGTGCTGACAGCTCAGAGCCTGGAACATGTTTCAGATTCTGTATCTCCTTCTCTCTGTCCCTCCCCCACTCATGTTCTGTCTCTCAAAAATAAATAAACGTTAAACTTTTTAAAATATAATTTAAACACCAAGTTTTATTAAAATTATACCTGAGGGGCGCCTGGGTGACTTCAGCTCAGGTTATGATCTCACAGTCCATGAGTTCGAGCCCTGCATCAGGCTCTGTGCTCACAGCTCAGAGCCTGGAGCCTGCTTTGCATTCTGTGACTCCTTCTCTCTCTGCCCCTCTGCCTCTCACACTCTGTCTCTCTCTCAAAAATAAACAAACATTAAAAAACATTTTAAAAAATTATACTTGAAAGGCTTCTAAAATCCATTTTAATAATAAGTAGTAAGCAAATTTTATACTTTCTCTAAAATCACCTTATGGGGTGGAAAACAGGTGGATGTTTTATGCAAGCATGTTTCTGGGGATTTTTCAGCAAAGTTATGTTTTCAGCCACATTTTGTCATAGTTTAACCAGTGTTGAAAGGAGTATGAATCAATCAGGCAAGATTAGGTTATGGTACAATAACAAAGAACCCCAAACACTAGTGATAAATGTACAAAGGTTGCCCAATTATTTTATTATTTTTTGTTTCTTAATTTCTCACCCAGGTCACATATTTTAAAGGGACATTTTGTGTCTCTCATCTGTGTCTGTCATCCTCACAAAAAAGCCACCCACTATTAGAAACATTGCCTGGGATGGGGCGCCTGGGTGGCGCAGTCGGTTAAGCGTCCGGCTTCAGCCAGGTCACGATCTCGCGGTCCGTGAGTTCGAGCCCCGCGTCAGGCTCTGGGCTGATGGCTCGGAGCCTGGAGCCTGTTTCCGATTCTATGTCTCCCTCTCTCTGCCCCTCCCCTGTTCATGCTCTGTCTCTCTCTGTCCCAAAAATAAATAAACGTTGGGAAAAAAAAATAAAACCATAAAATCATTTAAAAAATAAAAAAGAAAAAAAAAAAGAAACATTGCCTGGGAGTACCTGGGTGGCTCAGTGTTTTATGCATCAGACTCTTGATCTAGGCTCAGGTCTTGGTCCTAGGGTTGCGAGTTTAGGCCATGCATTGGGCTCTATGCTGGACGTGGAGCTTACTTTATTTTATTTTATTTTTTTATGTGGAGCTTACTTTAAAAGAAAAAGGAACTACTGCCCCAAAAGGGGAAAAATGCCCCTGAGCATCCTCTATATTTATTAGTCTACCTGGAAATGAGACAGATCACTTCTGCTCACATATCACTGTAAATAACAAGAAAAAAAGTAATTTTAAGGGGAAAAGAAAGTTCAAGCATATAAGGTGACTGAAGAGAAAAAGAGCAAGTGTATTTGTGAAGACCTATAATGTGTATTAGACTCCTTGTTAAATAAAATACATTGAAACTTCTTGTGGTATAAATGTCAAAATTCTGAGGTAAACATTAATTTTTCTGTGTGTCTTCCTGATTAGAAAAATTGATTTACTTTCTCGATTTCTCTTGTCAACTAAACATCAAAGTTGAATTTGGAATTCAAAACAGCCACTTAGCAATTGGTTGAGAAAAAAAAAATATTTTTTCGTAGTTGAAAATGGAGGAAGATTCCTTGTTGAGTTAACTGAATGCAAATGGTAAAATAAATTTGATTCCAGCCCTATTGAAAATAAATTCCACATTTATGTGCTTCTGTAATTAGTTCCAATCAGCATGCTATAAATATGTAAAGGTTTTACCCATCTATCACTTGCATCTCCGGTTTAAAGCTCGTCAGTTGAAAAGAGAAACACAAATTCTGAGCAGGCATTACTTTGGAGTGGATTTGACTGTGGCTGAAATAAAAGCTACGGACAACCCCTTTTATTTTCTTCAGTTTTAAAGTCTTATTTTTCCTTCTACCGAAGATAGTATTCATTGTTCTCTAAAATCATAGAAAACTGAACGAAGTAGTGTTAAAATTGAAAAGAAATAAATTTCGGTTATCATGGAGGCTTAAGAGATGGGGATACAACTCCTATTAATCATCTAAAGGTTTAGACAATGGTAGCAATACCAGAATATGAAAAGAAAGGTTGCTTACTAAATATTTAACTGAATGAGTGTTGGAATTTCCCATAATTCCTTCCCTTTCTCTTATAGTGTAGATCTTCTATTTAGGTCAATAGTTTTTAACATATTTGCAACCATGAAATATATAAGAAGTCTGACACACCTCCAACAGTAGCAGTGCTGCCTTTTGGCAATGATTCATTTAAAGGTTTATAGGTGAGATGGAGCACATCACTTAAGGGATGCTTTGCAATTCAAAAATTTCCTGAGCAGAGCGATACATTAAAACATACAATTGTAAAATTCCCCCCGCAAGGAGATTTGACATAGCCAGCTTCAACTCAATGAGAGTAAATGAAAACTATCCCAACACTAACTTTCTGTACACGTAAAATAAATAGTCAAGAATGGAAATTTCAGTGGGTTCATATTCCTAGAAGTTGTCAGAGTGTCATGTTAAAGAATTTATTGGTACATTTCAAATCTGTATTATCAGAAGCATCTATATAAATGAAGAATAAAACAACTGGGAATGGAAAGTGAATTCCAGTATCCTTGGGGTATATTCCAGTATGCTTGGGCTAGATAAGTATAGGTATAATATAACAGATTTATGTGCAATTTGTGAATTTATTTTAGTTCAGCTGATGAGGATTTTGATCTTAAAACCAGTTTAAATTTAGTGAAATTTTGTTTGGGAGCACCTCATTTTTAAAGATACCACAAATATTCAAAGATATTGCATTATTAAGAATCATTCTTAATGTTTCAATATAAACTTAAATGTTTGTTAAGGGGTCCACCACCCAGTAATTCATTTATTTACCATATATATAGAGAGCACCTCCTATGGCCAGACATTGGTAATATAGAGGTGGAAAAAAAAATGATACATTCTACTCTTTGGCAGTTTACAGCTTACCCTTATAGAATAGTGAAATTTTTTTAGTAATCACTGAGGTTTTCCATCTGAATACGCATATGTACTTAATCTCTGAAAGAAAAGATTCATAAATTGTAATCATTGCTGTGTGATTTAAGATGAATAACCTAAAAGTGAAAATTAGCAAAAAAAATTGATATAATGCATTGCACAGGAAGAGGCAACTACTTGGTTTTTAAAATTTTTATTTTTTATTGGAAACAGTATTTTGGAGCATTTTTGTACTTAACTATGGTCCTAAAACTTTTGTAAAATTCATAAGATATGTTGTTGATAAACCCACTATTTTATATTATATCATATCATATCATAGCACCGTATTGCATCATATAATATAGTATGTTACCATAAACTTTTATTTATTATAAATAAATAAAATGCTTATTTATTTTATAGTATGTTACCATAAACTTGAATTAAAGCAGTCAGATCCAATGGTTAAATAATTACAAAATTCACCAAAGTGTACAACTCAATAGAGACTATCTTATTAGTGATTTATTGTTACTGTGGAGACAAAAATGCAAAAAAAAAAACCTAATTCTTGTCTAGTTTGAAAATGGTCCTATTAATTCAAGCAACATAACATGTCATTTTAAAATATTAAGTGGTAATAAAAGGTAACATGTGAAAATCATGTGCTGCTTTACTCTCATTTTAAGGAAAAGTGACTTATGATAAGTAAATTATGACATTCAAATGCCAAATTTTCACTCTTGACCACTACACAAAGAAATAATGCAGACTCAGGGACCATCCTCAAAAACCTCTGTTCACATATTCTGGAAGGCCAAGAATGACTTCCAGATGAGGGCATAATTGTCCATTTTATGATTTCTTATAAAATGAGCTTTCTTACACTTGGCAGTCTCCAGTAACACATTAAGTCATGACAGGTATTAATTAACGATGGGTGCCCTTCTCTTGACATCGTGAGTCTCAAAAATACATTATCTCTCACTAGATTAGAGACTGTAAGAAATGACTAAAACCAAGAATAGGAATTAATTAAAGATTTCATTAACCTCAAAGGTAATGTCTGATTTGTTTTCAAGCTGAATTTCACAACAGCCTTGTCAGAATCAAGCCCAAATCAGGTGACTTAATGGAGTGTCTACTGAGTGAAGAATTAGCATTAACATCCTGAAAGAAAATAAGCACAAGTACAGAAACTGCTCCAGCACTTGAAGCCATATGACTATATAGAATAGGCGTTTAGAATTTAATATTAATAAATATGATTAGATACTCCTTGGATTATTTCTTTTTTTAAGTATATTTATTTTGAGAGAGAGTGCGCGCACACGAGTCAGGGGTGGGGGGGGCGGGCAGAGGGAAAGGGCGAGCAAGAATCCCTTATGGGGCTTGAACCCATGAGCCGTGAGATCATGACCTGAGCCAAAATCAAGAGTTAGATGTTTAACTGACTGAACCATCCACACTCCCATCTTTTTTTATTATTTCTGGCACCAGCACATGGAGGCAGTCAAATAAGTATATATTGTGGAATTTTTTTTTTTAATTTCTAAAACAACTTACACCCATTTAAAATGAGCATCCATGTTCTTCTTCTGTTAAAATTGCACACATATTTAGTCTGTAAAATATGGGGTAATAAAGTGGAGAGAGTAACCTGTAGTCCTGAGATGGTGATTAATATTTGTACTATGGCATTATAGTTTTCTTTTCATCATCCATGTCATTATAATTGTAGAGATGGTTTTTTTTTAATATTTTTAAATGTTTATTTTGAGAGAGAGAGAGAGAGCATGTGAGTAGGGGAGAGGCCGAGAGAGAAAATTCTAAGCAGGCTCAATGCTGTCAGCACTGAGCACAATGCAGGGCTCAAAAATCACTAAACCTGGGATTATGATCTGAGCCGAAATCGAGAGTCAGATGCTAAACCAACTGAACCACCCAGACGCCGCCGCTTGACTATCATCTTTCAAGTTCTCTGATTGGAGACTCAGTGAGTTAACCCCATCATGGACTGTCCCTCTAGAAGCAGCAGCAAAGTTTCTTTGTATTTGTAAGAGCCCTTAATAAAACAATGTGAAAATCATCACCCTAAGGCATGTATCTGTTTTAAGGAAGGATAAATCCTTACAACAATAAAAAGAAAAGAGGAAAGGGAAGGAAAGGAGGAAAGAAAGAAAGAAAGAAAGAAAGAAAGAAAGAAAGAAAGAAAAGAAGAAAGAAAGAAAGTGTATCCATATTACATGCAGAGAAGTTAGGGCATATTTTACAAACCCATTTGAAATATTCCTGTATTCACATAAATACCAGAAAGTGCCAATGATCCTTGCACCTTGACTTTTGTCAAAAGGAACTCATCCTTCTTTTACAAGAATGAGTATATCTCTAATTATAACAAAGAAGATTTATAGCATTTATTTTAGTGGCAATTTTCATCTAAGTGAAAATGAGATAGTTTATATGTCTGTTAAATTTGTAGCTTATAAAACTGAAACAAAAATAAACTATTGGGACTACATCAAAATAAAAAGATTTTGCACAGCGAAAGAAACCATCAACAAAACAAAAAGACTACCTACCAATGAGAGAAAATATTTTCAAATGAGGTATCTAATAAGGGGACAATATCCAAAATATATAAATAATTTATACAACTCAACACCCCCCCATAAAATCAATATGATTAAAGGGTCAGAGGACCTTAATACACAGGTTTCAAAAGAAGACATACTGATGGCCAACAGATACACGAAAGGATGTTCAACATCAGTCATCATCAGAAAAATGCAAATCAAGCCACGTGAGATAACACTACATACCTGTCAGAATGGCTAAAGTCAAAAAGACAAGAAATAGCGATGATGTGGAGGAAAACAAATTTCTCATGTACTGTTGGTGGGACATAAATTGGTACAGCCCCTGTGGAAAACAGTATGAAGTTTCCCCAAAACTTAAAAATAGAAATACCATATGATCCAACAATTTCACTACTATTTACGCAAAGAAAACAAAACTCTAATTTGAAAAGATAGATGTACCACAATGTTTATTGGAGAATTATTTACAGTAGTCAAGACCTGGAAGCAACTTAAGTGTCCATAGACAAATGGATAAGTAGTATGTGGTACACACACACACACACACACACACACACACACACACACACACACATACACACACACACTATAATATTACGCAGCCATAGAAGAGGATGAGACAATGCCATTTGTGGCAATATCAATGGACCTAGAAGGTATTGTGGTAAGTGAGATAAGTCAGACTGAGAAAGACAAATGCCATATGATTTCACTGATATGTGGAATCTAAAAAACAAAACTAATGAACAAAACAAAAATCAGAATCAGACCTATAAATATGGATAAAAAACTGTTGGTTGCCAGAAGGAAAAGAGTAAAATGAGGAGGGACTTCAAGTTATGGAATAAATAAATCATGGTAACAAAAGTTACAGCATAGGGAATATAGTTAATGATACTGTAATAGCACTGTATGGTGATAGAAGGTAGCCACACTTGGGGGGGGGGGGCGTAGTATAATGTACAGAGCTGTTAAATC
This sequence comes from Puma concolor, assembly GCF_028749965.1. Lineage (NCBI taxonomy): Eukaryota > Metazoa > Chordata > Mammalia > Carnivora > Felidae > Puma > Puma concolor. The sequence continues at coordinate 181,115,532 of NC_141667.1, forward strand.
ACTATGTTGTACACTAATGTAACATTATGTGTCAACTATACTCAAGTAATTTTTATAAAGTGAAACATGATATTTAAGCTAATTGCTTGAAAAGATCTATCATGTGATGCTAAGTGAAATAAGCCATACAGAGAAAGACAGATACCATATGGTTTCACTCTTATGTGGATCATTTGGTAAATTCTAATAATAGGAAAATAATTCCAAGATCCTTGCTTGGAAACTTAAATAGACTTAGCTCTGCATACTCTGTGAGTGACATAGGCTTTAGACACTTTTGATAATTAGGTAATATTTGTATAAATCCTTCATCATGTGGTGAAGTGAGAATTCCACTGGGAGTCAGGAGTTACGCATTCTTGTCTAATTTCTGCTTCGGCTGAGTTAGACAAATCACTGAAATAGCCAAATCCTTAAGTTCCTCATATATAGCTGTACAATTCTTATTTAGACTAGAAGATTTCTAAGGTTTTTCATAACCTAGTATTTTATTATTTTTACATTAACATTCCCAGAAACAGAAAAATTACATATCTTTTACTCACAGATATATAGATATTGTGCATGGGTTTTCTTGAATTATAATTATATCCAATGAACTATTTGGGGCTTTCCCTATGTAAGACCATGATTATATATGTCAAAGTAAATGACAGTTTACAAAGCCTTTATAACTAACTTAAATGAACCTCAAAACTTAACTGAATCTCAAAATACCTTATGAGATGCATGTGTAGATCTTGTTGCTCCAAACTTAATTGATTCCAGAATTCTCTCTTATTTGACTTGTATAAATTTGTAAGTATAAAAAGGTCATCACTAATGCTAAAAATGTAGCGCTCTAATGTATATATCAAAACAGTAATCAGTATTGATACAGCACTTTACATTTTCAGTGTTTTGGTTTTTATACACACTATTTTCTTTATTATTTTCTTAGGCTTGACTGTGTAGAGGAGATTGAAACCATCTACTTGGGTACCAGTGGGAACCAGAGAAATCTAACATACAGATTGAGGAGTTAGGGAGGGAAGAAAAAGTAACATCTAAATAGGAAAAAAAAAAGATGAAGGAGAAAGAGGGAGAGCAGGAGAGGGCAAGGGAGGAGGAAGAAGGAGAATAAGAAACGTGTAGGAAGTGATAGAATAACATTGACCAATAATTCACAGCTTATTTTATGGCATCTGCCCCGCAGGGACTTTGAAGCAGGAAACCTCTCCTATTGAAGAATTCAGCATCAGTGACTATTGCAATATAGCATAAAATTTTATTATATCCCATCTTTAACTCAATTCCCAGATCATTATATAATATCTAATTTCACAAAGTGACACTTGAAAATAAACCCTAAACGTGCACTCCTAACATTCATTCAGTAGTATTTTAAGTAACAATTGTGTGCTAAGCTCTGTGCTAGGTGATTTAATACTGGGAACTTAAGTGCTGTCTTCAACTTAGTTCCTAAATTGTAATTTACATTAAGAATCACCAAGAATCGGGGCTCCTGGGTGGCTCTGTTGGTTAAGCATCCAAATTCAGCCCAGCTCATGATCTTACAGTTTGAGTTCTAGCCCCACATTGGGCTCTGTGATGACAGCTCAGAGCCTGGACCCTGCTTCGGATTCTGTGTCTTCCAATCTCTCTGCCTCTCTCCTGCTCATGCTCAGTCTCTCTGTCTCTCAAAATTAAATAAACGTTAAAAACAATTTAAAAAAAAGAATCACCAAGAATCTTGTTAAATTGTCAATGCTTGAGCCATAGCAAAAATAATATGATAAATTAGCCATAGAGTGGACTCCAAGAATTGGGATTTTAATTATTTTTAATTTTTTTTTTAATTTCTTAATTTTCTTTTTGAGAGAGAGAGTGTGCACATGCACGCGAGCAAGTGGGGGAGGGGCATAAAGAGAAGAAAACACAGGATCTGAAGCAGGCTCCAGTCTCTGAGCTGTTGGCACAGAGCCTGACTCAAGGCTCAAACTCACAGACTGTGAGATCATGTCCTGAACTGAAGTTGGATGCTTAACCAGCTGAGCCACCCAGGCATCCCACCAAGAACTGGCATTTAAAATTATGAATCCAGGTGGTTAGAGCACCACTAAAAAACAAAAACAAACAACAACACATCACTGCTTTAGAGTAAGAAAATGAGGATAAATAATTATTTAAATAATATGAAGTAACATCTTTCTTGTGTGCAAGCCAAGTACAGGATAGTACATGAGGAAAACAACTGGACAAAATTAATCCAGGCTGGTGAAGATCAAGTAACACTGAGTTTGACACTTGGAAGATGTGTAATACTTAGCCAGGTAAAAATGTTACAGGGTAGAACAGGTCTTCAGGAAGAGGAAACAATAGGTATGAAGATCCCAGTGATTGGAAGGAGTTTAATAAACCTGTATGTCAGAGGAAGTATTAGTGTAACTGGAACCCAGAAGGACTGCTAGTTTTATATATATGAGGAAAGACAAATAAATGTCTTTACACTGAGCCCCTCATGTACTCCTAGTTCTACCTAGAAATCCCCAACCACCCAATATCCAAAAAACTTAAGAGAGGATGCCTAGCACAGAATGAGGTCATTGGTTGGAATCTCTTCTGGCAGTTCCATGGCTGTGATGTACCAGTGTTTAAACATTTTCAAGGCAATCACTATATATGGATAGAAGATAAATCTGGAAAGTTAATGGGGATCTGATGATGGAACACTTTGTGGATAATGTTAAGTATACTAAACCGAATCCTGAAAATAATTAGAATCCACTGATAAAGCTTAAGCAAGTGAATTCCATGATTAGAAATATATCAGTATCAAAGCATCTGTGGGTAAGAATGTGAAAGAACAGAGGCAGAAATACCTTTCTTTCACAGCAGGACAGGGGAAATGTATGAAGGTCTATTACACCATGAATGTTGAATATTAATTCTCAGGACATGAGAATCAAATTTAGAGTTCTCATCTGGTCACACAATATTGAAATAGTGTCTAGACTTGCTGATTGGCATCTGAGTGCCTGTTTCTCATTAAAGTGTAATACTCTAGCTAAACACGAGAGTAGTTGAGTCTTCAAATGAGATTTTCTATTCAGAGCCAGTATAATTTGGTTCTCCTCTCACTGAAGTCTATTATCACTTTGTCAAATTATACTACTGTATAACATAAAATCTAGTTATAGAGACTTGAAATCCAGATTTGGCAGCATTTAACACATTTTTATCTTGCTCCAAAAATCTCTTTTACCACTCTAAGCTCAAGCTTTTCACCCTATCACATCTAGGCAGGCAGTGGAATACACAATTACTTCATAGTTCAGGCCATAAACTTTGCACCATTATGCAATGAGGTAATATATATTATGATTTTTCTCTCCATTTTGTTTCTTCTAAAATGTTGTTCTCATTTCTGACTTTAATATTAAAATGTTTTCAGTCCTGCCATAAAAATGTGTAATGTGACTGTTTGTGTATATTCTCTGCCCAGTGAATAATAGAGTCTACTAAATATTAAAATGTTCTCGTAATTAGTAGTGTCTGCTGTATCCATTTAATGTTGGGTGTGCTTCAATTCCTTTAGAGGCTTCTGGTAATTTACTCAAGCAAACTGCATACAGTAAATGAAGTCCATCATTATATGTTGCACACTGTAAACTAATGAATATACATTTAAAAGTCTTCTATTTTATCTCCAGTGACTTATGTTATATTTTATTCATTGAAAATTAGAAGAGATGTTCAAATTACTGCTGAATTGATTAATTTAGTTTGATAACACAGTTCATCAATGTGACTAAGCATTAAAGCAATTTCTTTCCTGTTTTGTCCTATCCTTTTTAAATGTCTTCATTGTTGACCTGGCTTTCAGAAAATTAATTCTTCACACATTTTATTTGTTCTATCAGCATAACAGAAACAAAAACTTCCAGCCATAAATTGTACTTGCAGTTAGAGCTCAATGATAAATAGGTTCTTGTTCTCTGGTACTTCCAGTGATGAAATGCTATTAGCACTGAACTCTTACTTTACTACTCTAGGCCCGATGAATAACATTAATTGTTTTATAACCCTACACCAACTCATTCTGCCTGATTCATAAAACAGTTATGCACCATTTAGAAGCATTTCTCAGTAGGCTTCATTTTCCCCTAAAACAAAGAGTTTGACTTCATTAATCTCCCTTTTCCCCTCAAAATGCAGCATGAACTTTGAATTATACACTACATTTTCACAATTCTCTTAGTCTCTGAATTAGCTGAGGAAGAGAAGATTTAAAGTACATTCATATGTAGATTTAGCACAAAAGAATTGTAAGGAAAAGATGTCAGTTATTTTTAACAAATACTTCTGTTACCTAAATTTCCATAAGTTAAAATACTTTAGCAAATATTAAGCAAAAATGATATTTGATGTCTTAAATTTCAAAGAACAAAAGCACCACAAATGGATACTTAATAGCAAATGCTATTCAGCCTAGCATTCAGAAATATGAAGAAATCATATAAATCCTGTATTTATGGTTCAATGAGAGGTCACAGGAAAGATTGGCTTTAATTCTTGGCAAAGGCTCTGAATATTTCAAATTATGTAACTCAGTAATCCAGAAAGGTGGAGAGAGCAGGAAGTGAAATTAAATTAATAATTAAAAACCGTTTAGAAATCTGTAAAATACTGGAAAGGGGATTTCATAAAGAATGCTGTTATCTCACTATGGAAATACAGAAAACCATGTTTTAGTTTTGAATGAAATCTTGTTTTCTTTTTTCAGTCATACCAGAAATTTTTATTTTTTGTACCATTTTTTAAATTACTTCTAGTTAGTTAACATATAATGTAATATTGCCTCAGGAGTAGAAGTTAGTGACAGAATACAATCTTCTAAGTAAATGAATTAGGTATTAATTTGTATTAACCATTAAGACCAAGTAACAAAAAAAAATTTGTTTGATTCATCTTATCTTTATTTCCCTATGCAGGATAAAAAAAGATAATAATATTTACATCTCTGTTTTCAGCACATATTAACTGTTCAAAACTGATTGGAAAATAAGCCACTGGCAGAAGGGAATCTGTATGAAACAGTACAAGTTAAAAATGAATACGAGTGGGGCACCTGGGTGGCTCAGTCAGTTAAGTGTCTGACTTTAGCTCAGGTCATGATCTCACAACCAGTGGGTTCAAGCCCCCCCCCCCCCCCAATTGGGCTCCGTTCTGACAGCTCAGAGCTTGAAACCTGCTTTGGATTCTGTGTCTCCCTCTGTTTCTGCCCCTCCCCCGCTCACGCTCTGTCTCTCTCTCTGTCTCTGTTTCTGTCTCTCTCAAAAATAAACATTTAAAAAGTTATTTTTTTTAAATGAACAAGAGTGGGACAAACTCTCAAAGAAGACCATGAATACAGGGCCAGACTGCGGAGGCAGGCGTCTTGTTCTCTTGTTTTACTGTGTAGATAGCACTATTAGAGGGGCACCTGAGTAGCTCAGTTGGTTAAAAGTCTGACTTTAGCCCAGGTCGTCATCCAGTGGTTTGTGAGTTCAAGCCCCGTGGATGTCTCTGTACTGACAGCTCAGAGCCTGGAGCCTGCTTTGGATTCTGTGTCTCCCTCTGCCCCTCCCCCTCTCGTGCTCTGGCTCTCTTTCTGTCTCAAAAATAAATAAACATTAAACAAAAAATTTTTAAAAAAAAGATAGCACTGGGGCGCCTGGGTGGCGCAGTCGGTTAAGCGTCCGACTTCAGCCAGGTCACAATCTCGCGGTCCGTGAGTTCGAGCCCCGCGTCGGGCTCTGGGCTGATGGCTCAGAGCCTGGAGCCTGTTTCCGATTCTGTGTCTCCCTCTCTCTCTGCCCCTCCCCCATTCATGCTCTGTCTCTCTCTGTCCCAAAAATAAATAAACGTTGAAAAAAAAAAAAATTTAAAAAAAAAAAAAAAGCACTATTAGAAAAAAAATATCAGCCTTTTTCTTGTTTCTGCATTTAAAAAACACCAAAATTGTGGCCAATTAAATAATAGTGATCCAAAATGAATCAATGCATAACAACCATCACCAAAAATATGCTAGAGAAATGCATGTGTGTCCATAGGGTATGTGCTGAGCAGGCGTATGCCTGTGAGGCATGTGTCTGTGGGGTTGCAGCCTGGTCCTGGCAGTGTTAAAGGTGGAGTTGCCATTGAACACTTTGGACCTGAAACAGGTGTGATAGTGTGAAACACATGTGTACACCCACCCACACACAGACACTTGTTTTCCCATATTGTCTGTGCATTTTCTATTTTTCTTCTTCTGATTTTAGTTAAAACTATGAGCCCACGATGGACGTGAGGCTCTTTTCAATCGCTCTTCAAATTGTCACTTTTTAAATCTTATTAAATGAAGTGCCAATTCCTGAAAAAAGACCTGCTAGATATTGGAGACACAAGTCTGTCCATGATCTCAATAAATGGAGCACGTTATTTTGTTTAGTTCTATTAAAAGTACTCAGAGCAGTTGATCACACTGGAGGACTGGAATAGGCAGTCTTTAATTATGGCTATACATTTAGCAGCCATAGGAAATCTAGGCACTTCTAGAGGTGTCCCATTTTGCTGAAAGTGAAGATATTTCTAGACATGTTTAAATTTTTTGTCCCTATAATCATTCAATAAGATATTTTTGTTTATTTATATGAGGCACTTGGAATGACATAAATGAATTGACTAAGATAGCGTCAGTTTCTATCTTCCATCAGGAATCTGTATAAAACTACTATAGTCAAGGACCTAAAACGCAAATGTAGGATGTAAGATAAATAGCAGTGTTAATAAATAGTAATGAAGGCAAAGAAATATACTTTAATATTTGATTTTGTAAAATATATTGATAATCACATCTATTGATAACCATGGCTGGACACATAGATAGAAAGATGACTGTTGCGGAATGGCTCATCTCTTTATTCAATTGTAAGTGTGGTGGAAAACTCTATAATTATTTATTTTGATAAATATTAACATTAGTGAGAGGTACAAAATTCTCTGAAAACACAGAAAAGAAAACATGAAATGTATACATGTTTTTACCTCATGGAGAAGGTTGGAGAAATGACAAACAGGGAATGAGCACTGTTATGGACTGAATGTGTCTCCCCAAAATTCATATGCTGAAGCTGTAATCCCCAAAGTGATGGTATTAGGAGCTGGGGGCTTTGGGAGATCATCAGGTTTAGTAGGGCTCATAAGGGTAAGTTCCTCAGAATGGAATTAGTGCCCTTGTCAGAAGAGACGAGAGAATTTTGTTCTCTTGTTCTCTCCCTCTCTCTTTCTCTCTCTCTCCATAAGGTGAGTATATAGCAAGAAGGTGGCTGTCTGCAAACCAGGAAGAGGGCTCTCACCAGATACCAAATTTGCTGGCACCTTGATCTTGGACCTTCCAGCCTCCAAAACTGAGAAACAAATGTCAGTTACACAAGCCACCGAGTTTATGGTATTTTGTTATAACACCTCAAGCCAAATGAAACTAGAACAATTGCCAAGCATTCTAATAACTTCTATTCCATGTGTGTGTCTGTCTTTGTGTATGTACGTGTATAACAATTTCCATATTAGCGTGTGTAACAAATTCCATTTTAGTGTGTGTTTCTGGATCTTTGTGTTCTTCATGAACTTCATGAACTCTATATAAAGGTACTGTTTGATTAAGAAAAGGCTTTCCTAAAAAATTTTGTGGAGATGGCTTTGAAATTTGGATTGTATTTCTACATGAGAAGCAGTTAATTTCTATTCGATTAATTTTATAAACTAAATCCAAATTTTATTATATATATATATATATAAATGGCTTACAATGAGTATAGTACAATAAATTAGAGCAATAAAAATCAAAAGAAATTAAGGATTTTAATAGTGAATGTCAAATATTTTATAATAGGCTGAAATCTTCTCTTAGAAGGCATTTTTTTTACCTTTCCCTAAATACATGGGTATGAAATTCAATGCAGAATTCAACTCTTAAAAACTGACTTCTACATAATGTAACATTTTATACAACTATCAAGCTTACATTTGGATAATCCTATACTTTCCTTTCCTTTCTCTATGTTTAAAATATTTTTGAGTAACTGGAAAATGCAATGTATAACTAAATAAAAGTCTTAAGGATGGTTAGGGAAAGTATGTTTAAAATAATAATTTATATAGAGCATAAGTCATGGTTAATATCAAATATCGACTTTGCTGGGGTATGTTGTCTGGATGTTTGATTGAACACTAGTCTATTTATTGCTATGAAGGATTTTTGTAGAAATGATAAAAAATCAGAGATGAAAAATCAGTTCATTTTAAGTAAATTACCCTGGAGGATGTAGGTGAGCCCCATTCAATGGGATGAAGACCTTAAGAGTACAATTGGAGGTTTCTCAGGAAGGAAGAAAATTGTCCTCAAGCCTTCAGCATAGAAATCTTCCTGAGTTTCCAGCTTGCCTGATGGATTTCATACTTGCCAGCCCCAGTAATTATGTGAACCAATTCCTCTATCTATAAACACACACAAATATACGTTAATAGTATCATATACATAATATATTAATATGTTAATTTGGATCAAGGTGAATACAGTGGCATTGAATAGGACATACTGAGAAACACTTAAGTGGCCACGTCTGTACCTATGTGCATATATACTGAAATTTGGGACAGGTTTTCATGAAGGTTAAAGGAAGAATTTGCAAGAAAAACCAGTTTGGCTGGGTAGAATAATTTATTGTTGCCATTAAACATACATATTTACTTTTTTAAATGTTTATTTATTTTGAGAGAAAGAGAGACAGACAGCAGGGGAGGGGCAGAGAGAGAGGGAGAGAGGATTCCACATAGGCTCTGCACTGTCAGCCCAGAGCCTAAGGCAGAGCTCAATTGAAAGAAACCAATCGTGAGATCATGACCTGAGCTGCAGTACAGAGTCTGACACTCAACCGATTGTTGGTTGAGCCAGGTGCCCCTAAACTTGCACATTTTCATGTAAGTCCCATGAAAATCTAACAATTTGTGTTTATGACTTTTAAATATTAAACGGAATTTGATTAAAATTTTTATATAATGAGATTTTGCCTCAGTTTATGTTAGAAAATGCGTTTTATATTAAATTTATTTATCTTTCCTGCATTTTCCAAGGTCAGTGACTAAGCAATGACTTTTCCCAGTGATAACAAAAAATGCCTCTAACCTTTGTTATTTCTTGAAGTGCAGAAAAATGTCAAACCAAGAGATATAGCGCTTCACAGTAGACTTTTTTTTTATTTATATATGAAATTTATTGTCAAATTGGTTTCCATTCAACACCCAGTGCTCATCCCAAAAGGTGCCCTCCTCAATACCCATCACCCACCCTCTCCTCCCTCCCACCCCCCATCAACCCTTAGTTTGTTCTCAGTTCTCAACAGTCTCTTATGCTTTGGCTCTCTCCCACTCTAACCTCTTTTTTTTTTTTTTTTTTCCTTCCCCTCCCCCATGAGTTCCTGTTAAGTTTCTCAGGATCCACATAAGAGTGAAACCATATGGTATCTGTCTTTCTCTGTATGGCTTATTTCACTTAGCATCACACTCTCCAGTTCCATCCACGTTGCTACAAAAGGCCATATTTCATTTTTTCTCATTGCCACGTAGTATTCCATTGTGTATATAAACCACAATTTCTTTATCCATTCATCAGTTGATGGACATTTAGGCTCTTTCCATAATTTGGCTATTGTTGAGAGTGCTGCTATGAACATTGGGGTACAAGTGCCCCTATGCATCAGTACTCCTGTGTCCCTTGGATAAATTCCTAGCAGTGCTATTGCTGGGTCATAGGGTAGGTCTATTTTTAATTTTCTGAGGAACCTCCACACTGCTTTCCAGAGCGGCTGCACCAATTTGCATTCCCACCAACAGTGCAAGAGGGTTCCCGTTTCTCCACATCCTCTCCAGCATCTATAGTCTCCTGATTTGTTCATTTTGGCCACTCTGACTGGCGTGAGGTGATACCTGAGTGTGGTTTTGATTTGTATTTCCCTGAGAAGGAGCGACGCTGAACATCTTTTCATGTGCCTGTTGGCCATCCGGATGTCTTCTTTAGACAAGTGTCTATTCATGTTTTCTGCCCATTTCTTCACTGGGTTATTTGCTTTTCGGGTGTGGAGTTTGGTGAGCTCTTTATAGATTTTGGATACTAGCCCTTTGTCTGATATGTCATTTGCAAATATCTTTTCCCATTCCGTTGGTTGCCTTTTAGTTTTGTTGGTTGTTTCCTTTGCTGTGCAGAAGCTTTTTATCTTCATAAGGTCCCAGTAATTCACTTTTGCTTTTAATTCCCTTGCCTTTGGGGATGTGTCGAGTAAGAGATTGCTACGGCTGAGGTCAGAGAGGTCTTTTCCTGCTTTCTCCTCTAAGGTTTGGATGGTTTCCTGTCTCACGTTCAGGTCCTTTATCCATTTTGAGTTTATTTTTGTGAATGGTGTGAGAAAGTGGTCTAGTTTCAACCTTCTGCATGTTGCTGTCCAGTTCTCCCAGCACCATTTGTTAAAGAGACTGTCTTTTTTCCATTGGATGTTCTTTCCTGCTTTGTCAAAGATGAGTTGGCCATACGCTTGTGGGTCTAGTTCTGGGGTTTCTATTCTATTCCATTGGTCTATGTGTCTGTTTTTGTGCCAATACCATGCTGTCTTGATGATGACAGCTTTGTAGTAGAGGCTAAAGTCTGGGATTGTGATGCCTCCTGCTTTGGTCTTCTTCTTCAAAATTCCTTTGGCTATTCGGGGCCTTTTGTGGTTCCATATGAATTTTAGGATTGCTTGTTCTAGTTTCGAGAAGAATGCTGGTGCAATTTTGATTGGGATTGCATTGAATGTGTAGATAGCTTTGGGTAGTATTGACATTTTGACAATATTTATTCTTCCAATCCATGAGCAGGGAATGTCTTTCCATTTCTTTAAATCTTCTTCAATTACCTTCATAAGCTTTCTATAGTTTTCAGCATACAGATCCTTTACATCTTTGGTTAGATTTATTCCTAGGTATTTTATGCTTCTTGGTGCAATTGTGAATGGGATCAGTTTCTTTATTTGTCTTTCTGTTGCTTCATTGTTAGTGTATAAGAATGCAACTGATTTCTGTACATTGATTTTGTATCCTGCAACTTTGCTGAATTCATGTATCAGTTCTAGCAGACTTTTGGTGGAGTCTATCGGATTTTCCATGTATAATATGTCGTCTGCAAAAAGCGAAAGCTTGACTTCATCTTTGCCAATTTTGATGCCTTTGATTTCCTTTTGTTGTCTGATTGCTGATGCTAGAACTTCCAGCACTATGTTAAACAACAGTGGTGAGAGTGGGCATCCCTGTCGTGTTCCTGATCTCAGGGAAAAAGCTCTCAGTTTTTCCCCGTTGAGGATGATGTTAGCTGTGGGCTTTTCATAAATGGCTTTTATGATCTTTAAGTATGTTCCTTCTATCCCGACTTTCTCAAGGGTTTTTATTAAGAAAGGGTGCTGGATTTTGTCAAAGGCCTTTTCTGCATCGATTGACAGGATCATATGGTTCTTCTCTTTTTTTTTTGTTAATGTGATGTATCACGTTGATTGATTTGCGAATGTTGAACCAGCCCTGCATCCCAGGAATGAATCCCACTTGATCATGGTGAATAATTCTTTTTATATGCCGTTGAATTCGATTTGCTAGTATCTTATTGAGAATTTTTGCATCCATATTCATCAGGGATATTGGCCTGTAGTTCTCTTTTTTTACTGGGTCTCTGGTTTAGGAATCAAAGTAATACTGGCTTCATAGAATGAGTCTGGAAGTTTTCCTTCCCTTTCTATTTCTTGGAATAGCTTGAGAAGGATAGGTATTATCTCTGCTTTAAACATCTGGTAGAACTCCCCTGGGAAGCCATCTGGTCCTGGACTCTTATTTGTTGGGAGATTTTTGTTAACCGATTCAATTTCTTCGCTGGTGATGGGTCTGTTCAAGCTTTCTATTTCCTCCTGATTGAGTTTTGGAAGAGTGTGGGTGTTCAGGAATTTGTCCATTTCTTCCAGGTTGTCCAATTTGTTGGCATATAATTTTTCATAGTATTCCCTGATAATTGTTTGTATCTCTGAGGGATTGGTTGTAATCATTCCATTTTCATTCATGATTTTATCTATTTGGGTCATCTCCCTTTTCTTTTTGAGAAGCCTGGCTAGAGGTTTGTCAATTTTGTTTATTTTTTCAAAAAACCAACTCTTGGTTTCGTTGATCTGCTCTACAGTTTTTTTAGATTCTCTATTGTTTATTTCTGCTCTGATCTTTATTATTTCTCTTCTTCTGCTGGGTTTAGGCTGCCTTTGCTGTTCTGCTTCTATTTCCTTTAGGTGTGCTGTTAGATTTTGTATTTGGGATTTTTCTTGTTTCTTGAGATAGGCCTGGATTGCAATGTATTTTCCTCTCAGGACTGCCTTCGCTGCGTCCCAAAGCGTTTGGATTGTTGTATTTTCATTTTCGTTTGTTTCCATCTATTTTTTAATTTCTTCTCTAATTGCCTGGTTGACCCACTCATTCGTTAGTAGGGTGTTCTTTAACCTCCATGCTTTTGGAGGTTTCCAGACTTTTTTCTGTGGTTGATTTCAAGCTTCATAGCATTGTGGTCTGAAAGTATGCATGGTATGATTTCAATTCTTGTAAACTTATGAAGGGCTGTTTTGTGACCCAGTATATGATCTATCTTGGAGAATGTTCCATGTGCACTCGAGAAGAAAGTATATTCTGTTGCTTTGGGATGCAGAGTTCTAAATAGATCTGTCAAGTCCATCTGATCCAATGTCTCATTCAGGGCCCTTGTTTCTTTATTGACCGTGTGTCTAGATGATCTATCCATTTCTGTAAGTGGGGTGTTAAAGTCCCCTGCAATTACCACATTCTTCTCAATAAGGTTGCTTATGTTTATGAGTAATTGTTTTATATATTTGGGCGCTCCGGTATTCGGCGCATAGACATTTATAATTGTTAGCTCTTCCTGATGGATAGACCCTGTCACTATTATATAATGTCCTTCTTCATCTCTTGTTACAGCCTTTAATTTAAAGTCTAGTTTGTCTGATAGAAGTATGGCTACTCCAGCTTTCTTTTGGCTTCCAGTAGCATGATAAATAGTTCTCCATCCCCTCACTCTCAATCTAAAGGTGTCCTCAGGTCTAAAATGAGTCTCTTGTAGACAGCCAATAGATGGGTCTTGTTTTTTTATCCATTCTGATACCCTATGTCTTTTGGTTGGCGCATTTAATCCATTTACATTCAGTGTTATTATAGAAAGGTATGGGTTTAGAGTCATTGTGATGTCTGTATGTTTTATGCTTGTAGTGATGTCTCTGGTACTTTGTCTCACAGGGTCCCCCTTAGGATCTCTTGTAGGGCTGGTTTAGTGCTGACTAATTCCTTCAGTTTTTGTTTGTTTGGGAAGACCTTTATCTCTCCTTCTATTCTAAATGACAGACTTGCTGGATAAAGGATTCTCGGCTGCATATTTTTTCTGTCTAGCACACTGAAAATCTCGTGCCAATTCTTTCTGGCCTGCCAAGTTTCAAAAGAGAGATCAGTCACGAGTCTTATAGGTCTCCCTTTATATGTGAGGGCACGTTTACCCCTTGCTGCTTTCAGAATTTTCTCTTTATCCTTGTATTTTGCCAGTTTCACTATGATATGTTGTGCAGAAGATCGATTCAGGTTACGTCTGAAGGGAGTTCTCTGTGCCTCTTGGATTTCAATGCCTTTTTCCTTCCCCAGTTCAGGGAAGTTCTCAGCTATTATTTCTTCAAGTACCCCTTCAGCACCTTTCCCTCTCTTCCTCCTCTGGGATACCAATTATGCGTATATTATTTCTTTTTAGTGTATCACTTAGTTCTCTAATTTTCCCCTCATACTCCTGGATTTTTTTATCTCTCTTTTTCTCAGCTTCCTCTTTTTCCATAACTTTATCTTCTAGTTCACCTATTCTCTCCTCTGCCTCTTCAATCCGAGCCTTGGTGGTTTCCATTTTGTTATGCATTTCGTTTAAAGCGTTTTTCAGCTCCTCGTGACTGTTCCTTAGTCCCTTGATCTCTGTAGCAAGAGATTCTCTGCTGTCAGCTATACTGTTTTCAAGCCCAGCGATTAATTTTATGACTATTATTCTAAATTCACTTTCTGTTATATTATTTAAATCCTTTTTGATCAGCTCATTAGCTGTTGTTATTTCCTGGAGATTCTTCTGAGGGGAATTCTTCCGCTTGGTCATTTTGGATAGTCCCTGGCGTGGTGAGGACCTGCAGGGCACTTCCCCTGTGCTGTGGTGTATAACTGGAGTTGGTGGGCGGAGCTGCAGTCAGACCTGATGTCTGCCCCCAGCCCACCGCTGGGGCCACAGTCAGACTGGTGGGTGCCTTCTCTTCCCCTCTCCTAGGGGCGGGATTCACTGTGGGGTGGGGTGGCCTGTCTGGGCTACTTGCACACTGCCAGGCTTGTGATGCTGGGGATCTGGCGTCTTAGCTGGGGTGGGTAGGCAAGGTGCACGGGGCAGGAGGGGCAGGCTTAGCTTTCTTCTCCTTAGGTGATCCACTTCAGGAGGGGCCCTGTGGCAGCAGGAGGGAGTCAGATCCGCTGCCGGAGGTTTGGCTCCGCAGAAGCGCAGAGTTGGGTGTTTGCGCGGATCGAGCAAGTTCCCTGGCAGGAACTGGTTCTCTTTGGGATTTTGGCTGGGGATGGGCGGGGGAGATGGCGCTGGCGAGCGCCTTTGTTCCCCACCAAACTGAGCTCTGTCGTCCGGGGGCTCAGCAGCTCTCCTTCCCTTTGTCCTCCAGCCTTCCCGCTTTCTGAGCAGAGCTGTTAACTTATGACCTCCCAGACGCTAAGTCGCGCTTGCTGTCGGAACACAGTCCGTCAGGCCCCTCTGCTTTTTGCAAGCCAGACTCGGGGGCTCTGTGGCTGGCGAGCCGCCCCTCCGCCCCGGCTCCCTCCCGCCAGTCTGTGGAGCGCGCACCACCTCGCAGCCCTTCCTACCCTCTTCCTTGGGCCTCTCGTCTGCGCTTGGCTCCGGCGACTCTGTTCTGCTAATCCTCTGGTGGTTTTCTGGGTTATTTAGGCAGGTGTAGGTGGAATCTAAGTGATCAGCAGGACAGGACGCGCAGTGAGCCCAGCGTCCTCCTACGCCGCCATCTTCCCTCTCTCCCCCGACAACCCACAATAGACTTTTCAAAATGAGGGTGCATATATCAAATCAAATTTTATCTTTAATGTTCTATATAATAGGCCATTTTAATCAAAATAAATGATTTGTTATATCATATTTTTCATAATATAGCTTTTCAAAACAAACCTTTCTTATTTAATTATGAAAGAGAATAATCATTTTGAAATAAAATGTATCTACATCATATTATGAATTTAAGGAAACTGCAGGTTTCATCATTATGTGAATCTGCCTATTTACATCATTTCAAACCAATGTTAATGAGCATTATATAATTTAGGCCTATACGTTTTGGGTAATTTTTGTTAAAAGTGTGTGTCATATGGGGCACCTGCGTGGCTCAGTCAGGTTAGCATCTCACTTTGGCTCAGGTCATGATTTCATGGTTTGTGGGTTCAGTCTCTGGGTTGGGCTCTGTGCTGACAGCTCAGAGCCTGGAGCATGCTTCTGATTCTGTGTCTCTCTCTGCCCCTCCCCTGCTTATGCTCTGTCTCTCTCTGTCTCTCAAAAATGAATAAATGTTAAAAAAAAAAACTGTAAATAAAAGTCAACTTGGGTAATATAAAAAATATTAATTGTATAATAAAAGACATAGAATCAAATCTAATCATGTTTCCTTCTTTTGTCAACGTACTTATTACCCCAAGATGTTTGAGCAAGATTGGAAGAGACACTGAGATTCTGCAGCTACTAAAATTATTTTCCTAGCAAATAGACCACAGTACATTTTTGCTTGGGGTGCAATTAGAGAGAAAGAAAAAGAACAATAACAGAACAAATTTATAAATGCAACAGTCATCTGTTCCAAGCCTACATGGACAGATAGACAGAAGTCCAATCAGTGGTGTTCCAAACACTCCTTCCTCTTCACACCTCTCCCTCAAAAAAATACCTAATAGGAACAGAGAATCAGGAGCGAGTAGCCAGATGCAGAATGGCTTCTAGACTAGTTTATCCAAATCTTTTTTCGTCAACCTACACAATCCAAAAATAATACATCAAAATTAGAAAAATACTGATTGTTTTTGTTATCATAAATGGACCTGGGATCAACTACCCACCCCACTGCAATCTTATCTTCCATTGCTTCCAAAGCAGGTTACATAGTCTATATTCCCAAATTCCTGTTCATGTTCCCAGAGTATATGTTCTCAATGTCTAGGCATCCATTCTTGAGGATGGATATGGCTGCTGACAGATAAGATCTTGGTGAGCTATCCTGGTCCATGACAGGACTTCATTGCTCTTAGGTTTTCCCTAGGCTTATTCTAAGAAAATTAAAAGTGTCTGTTCAGGACCCAGAATATCAAGGAGACAGAGAGCTTGCATTACTTCCCCAAGGCCACCACTGTTAACAGAGATTCCTTGCTATTAATTTCTGCCCACAAGAAATCTGTCTATTCCTGACTTGCCTTTCTTTTCAAAGACAATCACATTAGCAGTAGGTGCCAGATTGTTCTGATATTTAATTATTATTCAAAAATATCATATATAAAAAAGTCACTAAATAGTGAAAAATATTTCTGATGTAGCAAATATTCCTAAGCAAAACATTCAAAATAAAACCCCAAATAATACAGCATCTTCTAGTCTGACAGTTTGACACTATTTATTTTCTTCCTTTTGCTTATATGAAATAATTACAAAAAGAGTTATAGGAATACATACAAACAAGTATGAATAAAGAGGTAAATAATTAGCTACTTCTTAATTATATACCACTACTCTTGGCTTCCACATTAACATGAGAAAGAGTAAAGATCATTTCAGGTTCTTGACAAGATGAAGTTCTCTCTCTCTCTCTCTCTCTCTCTCTCTCCATACCCAGGCTCGTAGCCTCACCTCAACAAAATGGCTGACATAATTTGCACTAAACCTGCCCAGATCTAAATCTTTGTCTTGTGTCATTCACCATAAGGTGTCCCAAACCCAAGTGTGTTACCCCCTTTCAGTCTCTAAATCGCATATTCCACCTCACAGTCCACTCATGAACTCCACAAAAACTTTCACCCATAGTCTCTGGAATCACTCCATCTGCAGCACAATCTCTAGGCTTTGTTTCTCCTATTATTCTCACATCACCTTTTTGTACTAATTGACACAAAACTTTTTTTTTTTTTCACAAAGATGTTGACAAGTGGCTCATTCTCTCTCTCTCTCTCTTTTTTTTTAATGTTTATTTGTGTGTCTGCGAGAGAGGCAGAGCATGAGTGGGGGAAAGGCAGAAAGAGAGGGAGACACAGAATCTGAAGCAGGCTCTAGGCTCTGAGCTGTCAGCACAGAGCCCAATGCGGGGCTCAAACTCACAAACTGCGAGATCATGACCTGAGCCAAAGTCAGTGGCTCAACCAATTGAGACACCTAGGAGCCCCAAACAATTGACTCATTCTAATATAACTCCCTAATTCATTGTAATTCCACTTTTCACATGGCTGAAAATTTCAGTACTTTGAGTTCTCCTAGCTTGGAAATTTCATGGTCTTAGAATTGAAATATAATTTTATTATAGTATAGTTATATAATGATACATATTGTTATTATCATATACCATTATAATAATATATATCATTATATAAGTGTATTGTAGTATAATTATATACTATGATTTTTATAATAATTCCTCTAATTATTTTGTTCTCCAGTTTGCCTCAGCCACATAGTTGCATGATCATACAATAGACCTTAGCTAGGATGGGTGCCATTCTCTCTTATCACCACCTCCTTTCTTTCCTAAACTTGTTCCATAACTTTGTATAGTAATCTGACTCCAGCTATTCTTCAACTATCCCAGTACCTAAAATCTATTGTTCCTACTTTGTTGAACTATCTCTCTCCCCTTTTCCCTACTTTCTTTCCCAGAGTGCATACTGCATTACTATTATGGCTTTCTTGTGCATTTCTTCAATTTCCTTGTCCTTTCTCTCCCCCACTATACTTTCTAGAATCATCGCCAACTGGTTAAATACAACTTACTCTTCATGCCATATGTGTGAGATAATACTCTCTCTTTCCCCCTACAGATTCATTATTCTCTTGTTTCTCCTTGATCTGTCACAGAAGATTAGCCTCTGTGGGCTGCTTCATCTGAGCTGCCTGCTTTCTGGTTTCCTATTGGGATCAACTCATGGAATGAAATAGGGGGAGATTGGAGTGGGGGGGAGACATACTTAAGGTACTTATTTTTCTGGCTTGATTCCTTTCAGGCCGTGGGTTTGAGGGGTTGCTCATTCTCTAGCTAAGCTTCAGTCCCTATTGTGTGTCTTTCACACCTTCAGCTTTAATCCTCTCCATTTTTTAGTTTATCTCTGAACCATGATTCATTTATTGGGCATCTGCTTTCTAGTTTTCCTTCTTTGGTGATCTTATCCATTTTCAAGACTTTTAATTTCAATTCTATCTATGATAATGAATGTCAACTTTTGATTTGCAGTACAGACTTGTCCCTTAAATTTCAGAACCCATGTATAATAACCTACTCACCTTTTGCACTGAGATGTCTGATAATTTTTCATTTCCTCTCACTGTTCCCCTCACTCATTATTTTTAGTCTCAATCTTCCACTTTGTTCATTCCACCTCTTGCTGTCCCTAAGTATGTCAAACTTGTTTCTGCCACAGAGACTTTGAACTTGTCACACCATCTACCTGGATAACTATTTCCTGGATATATGCTTGCTCACATACTGTCTTCAAGTTCATTGCTTACAAATCACTTATTCAGGAGGCCTTCTTCACTACCGTCTGGAAAGAAAAAACATCCCCTCACCCCAGCCTCTTCCTATGTCTCTGATTTTGTTCAAAAAATTTGTTCCATAATTCATATCACTACTTAACACACATATTTATTTGTGTTTGGTCTATTGCTTTCTCACTGTTGTATTTCCAGTGCCTAGAATAGAGTCTAGCATATAATATGTGCTTAATAAATATTTGCTGAAAGAATTAATGAGCAATGATAAACACAATATAGCCATATATGTATATATATTCTACACTCTATATGTTCATAAAATAATTTTAAGGGTATACTCATGTTTTTTTTTTTAATATTATCACAAGGCATAGTACCTATAGTGTAAATGGTGTACTATTAATACTCATCAGATACCTTTCAGGACTGTGATGTTGAGGAATATGTCTTTCTTACAAATAGAAACAACTTGCTGTTCCAACAACCTTGTACTTTACATGAGATAGAAATTATTTCTTATGGGCACCAGGGTAGCTTATTTGGTTGAGCATCCAACTCCTGGTTTTAGGTCAGGTCATGATACCAGGGTCATGGGATCAAGCCCTGTGCCTGGCTCTGTGCTGAGTGTGGAGCCTGCTAAGATTCTCTCTCTCTCTCTCTCTCTCTCTCTCTCTCTCTCTCTCTCCCTGCCTCCCTCTCCTTCTGCCCCTCTCCCCTGCTCACACTCATTCTCTTTCTCTCTCTAAATAAAAAAATAAAGAAAGAAAGGAAAAAAAGGAATGATTTCTTCTCCACAATAGATCTCTTATGTCTTACTATGTATTTGAATAAACATAGCCCTTTTTATTGGAGACTAGAAAATTACATTCAATATAAATGGCTAAAATGCTGATTAAAAAAACCCCACAATGATTGAAAATATATTAGACTCCAGTACACTTCTAGGCTGTTCTGAAATTTTTGCATCATTATTTTTACTTAAATATTTGTTTAATTTATCCTAATATGGCTCATAGATTTTATAAAGTATATAGATATTTGTTTAGATCATAATGCCTTCCTTCATAATATCAATAAATACACATATGAGAGAGGCATATCTTCATTATGGTGTTTCTAAAAGCCTATACAATTTAAGAGACAATAATACATCCTTAAGACACATTATAGCAGAAGCAAAATACCAGGCAATCTTCCTAGAATAAACCAGTGGTATGTTGTCAATGCCATTAATTTACTTACTAAAATTAGGCTTTTAATACACTATTTTGTGCAGAATGTATTCTACGATCCAAAATACTTTTCTGCAATTGCTTAATAATGTGCGTAGGTTAATCAGTCAGTCCCAATTTTATGTCTGGAGATATTTTTAATTTATAGGTCATTGTAAACAAAAGAGGCAAGAGTTGGAAAGTTATCTTATACATACTTTAAAGGATCAAAGAAGAATAGCCAAAAAAGCATTTTCCTTGATCAAACACATAAAAGTACTGTTAATTAATCAATATATCATGTAAAGCTATTACATAAAATTATTAGTAATTTTTAAAATCTAAGAGTCACATATTAGATATAAGACTAAATTTTCCTCAGGCAGCCAATCTTTTCTCCAGATGTATGTTAGGCATTTGCTTCCTTTAGACAAAAACCAAAAATTATTTATCCCCCTCAGTCCCTGGTAAACAATGGGGCAACCATAGCATCTGCTATCAACCAAACCTCCTCCTTGTCTTACAAACATTCTGCTTTGCCCCTGAAATCAATATTCACAACATTTCAATGGTTTGAAATGAGAGGTGTTTGAAACAGACTGTGGTATATCCATAGAGTTGAATGGTACATTGTAATAAAAATGAAAGAAAATATATAAAAAAGAGCAGGTATTCTCACAGACCATATATTCATAACTCCAGGACAGGCAATGTTAAGCTATGGTGGTAGAATTCAGAACAGTGGTTCTCTTGAGGGGTCAGAGAAGAGGATTGATTGGAAAGTGATTAAAAGGCTGTGTTCTGGGTGATCAGAATGTTCTATAACTTGATCAGGTTGGTGGTTGCTTAATGAGCTGTTTACTTACATTTGTTATAAGCAAATTACACCTCAATCAGACAAGAAAACAAGTGAGAAGTTTGCCTGCTTTACCCCCTGGTGATCTGAAGATTGGAGAGTTACTGTTCCTCTTTACATTGTGTGAGGTAAGCAGTGAAGGCTAGGAAGGCATCTAGTACTTACAGGCATCGTTACAGGACATTAAAATATTTTATCATGATTTCTAGGGGATGAAATATTAAATTTGAACATTTTCAAATGCTTAACCCTCAAAATAGATCATCTATAAGAAAAGAAATGTTAAAAGACTGATCTCATGAAGACCTGAACTTACTTTACTATAACACAGTTTTATGAGATGTGTGTGAATGTTCTTCCTATGAAAGGTGAACTATATTATTCTGACCATAAATGAATAAGATCACAGAGAAACTCAATCTAGTCAATTTTGTTTTTTAAAAAATTTTGTCTTATATTAAGTGTACATCAGAGTTTTGTTTTGTTTTCCTTTTTCGGGCAAAAGCAAGAAGAAATGAAGGCAAACTGTATCAGCATAGTGACTGGTCTGTTATTAAAAGAGTTTTGTTCAATATAGATCCACATAATCTCTGCAACCTAGACAATGAAATATATTATACTGTAACTAACTTATAAAAGTTAAAATAAGCACAGCTAATGGGGCACCTGGGTGGCTCAGTTGGTTGAGTGTCCGACTTTGGCTTAGGTCATGATCTCGTGTTCTCAAGTTTGAGCCCCATGTCAGGCGCTGTGCTGACAGCTCAGAGCCTGGAGCCTGCTTCAGATTATGTGTCTCCCTCTCTCTCTCTACCCCTCCCCTGCTCGTGCTCTCTCTCACTTTCAAAAATAAATAATAAAACATTAAAAAAAATAAACACAGCTAAGGATCAGTTGTATTGCATATTTCCCCCATATACTTGGTTATTAATTAATGATGGCAAATCCCCTCTTACTATGGTTTTTCTTTTATGTCATGATGATGACACTAAACACAACCAGAACATTATGAGGTGCTGCAAAATGGATAATATGCCAGGCTATAGGGTAATTTGAATATTTACAACATCCCTTAGCAATACTTATCCATTAAAGTGAAGGAAAATATAGAACTATGGAGATTAAAGAGTATTTCACTTGTTAAATATATGGATTCTAAAATCAGGCCAGGACACTGTTTAAAGGTTTATTGGAAAAACATATATTTGCTTAAGTGTAAGGAACCTTGAGAGAGGTAGGTAATTAATTTGTACCAACTTTTTATTCAATTTAACTATACCCATTACATGACTAAAAATGTGGAAGAAAGGATTTCAGGCTGTTTTGTTTATTGACAAAAAATACAAATAAGGGATTTTTTTATTTACTTGCTCATTAAATGTATGTTACTCTTTCATATTATATTGATATTTAGAATATGACTGTACTAAAGTTTTTGTAACCTGTTCTTGGACTGCATGAATCTGTCTTATTACCAATATCCTTGGGTTTAGTCCAAAAGAGCAAAGTCTTATAAAGAATGCATTTCAGTGAAGAATAACTATGGCTATCATCCTTTAAAAGTTTCAAATGTAAATGAAACAAATTTTTTTATCCCTATAGGTGACTTATAGTACTTACTGACATTTTAGCAATATCAGGGCTCATTTTGATTTTTTTTTATGTACAGGAAAATAATCTTATTCATTAGACTTTATAACATTCCAGAATACCAGAGGAACTTTGGTAACAGAATAGACTTCATTTTAACAGATTTTCTATTCATACTCAAATTAGGTTATACTTGTCTGTTTTGCTGCCACATTGGATAGAATCTGCCTCCACTGGCAAGCAACTGAATGGGTTTAATGTTTGATTTTTAAAACATCGCCAGCTAATTTTGAGAAATAATGCATTACATTTTTAAGGTATTTTTTCTCTGCATGCACTATTCCATTTCCCTTCTAAATCCTGTTATATTTTCCTTTCAGATAAAAAGATTTAGAGAAACTTAGAATTAGCTATAGTAGAGGAGTAGAGTGAGTTTTTTGTATGATAACATTTAAAATACAAGAAATTTCTCTGATGACAGTACATCACTACTTTAGGGATTAAGCACAAAAAAAGAACTTATAAACAAATTAGTATATTTTTGCATACTTAGATCTTTCTCTGTGTTCACTGTATCTTACAAACACAAAAGTAGGAATTATTTCCTCAAGCTACAAAGCTGAAAGGAATTTTTAATATGAACCTTATAGTAAGAGAAATAATGGTGTTTTGTCAAGTATGCTTCTAGCCTCATACTTCATTCATTCCTTAAATTATTTTACATATACATTCTCTTAAGAAATATGGGCGGTAAATATGATTCAATTTGATAGGTGAGGACTGTTTTTCACCGAGATGCAAGAAAATTGTCGTTGTTGACAGTAATTAGGTAAAGAGTTTTCCAAATTATATACTAACTAATGTATTTGAATGTTTAGAATAATGCTTGACACATAGCATTCATGGAGCACAGCTATTTTAAAATATGACTTCAAGCTATAATCTATCAAGAGGTACCTTTAGTAATTGTTATTTTTTAAATTTCTTGTTTAAATGAACATCAAAAAATTTATTTGAATATAGCTTTTTTATTGGTCAATATATTGTAACTTTACATGTGGCATAATTTGTAGGCTATCTGCTCTTTAGAACCTGCCACTATCTCTCTGTGTTAGATATCATCTGGATATCTTCTTAATACCTTTGAATTTTACATTTGACCCTGCCAACATAATTTAGGCTATGATTAACTACAGTTGGCTCACAGGGTACATCTACCTTTGGAAGCGAAAGTCAGTTGGCATGAAAATGTAATACCAGAAAGAGTTAATTTGCCTTCCTGTGCCCAGTTACTTCTTACTGGGGACATTACTGGGGCTCTGCACTGGAAAACAGTACCAAATAAATACTAAATCAATCAATCTATTGATGAATCAAAACCAACAAGTTATGTTGGCTTCAATTTATCTTCTTGGAAATTGGATTAGAGAACCTATTTCAGAGCCAAAGCAGAGTATGTCACAACAGCCCTAGCAACCAAAATTCTGAGAAAAGACTGTTACACTGACAAAGCGTAAATGCATTATCACCCTATCAGTGCAGGGAAGATCACATTATTAATTTTTCTAGTGCTACAAATACCTGGCATAGTAAAGTTAGCAAATGCTTTCAAGGTCAGACTAAAGACATTTGAGTGTCAGAGATTTAGTTTTCTACCCAATATTCTGCTTTCTGACAGCATATAATTTGTTTACAACTGTGAAATATATAAAAAATTTATATTAGAGGTAAATAATACCAGAAGAGTTAAAGGGGTGTTACTTGTTTGATCGATGTTTCAGGTTACTAGCTCAATGTTGCATTTGTGGATCTCTGAAAGAACACCTATAAAGTTTGGCTCAAACAATACATACATTTTTAACTCATCACATTTTACCTACTTTTAACTGTGAGAGAGCTGATGTTTCCCTATAGAACTTGAATTCAGTTTCATCCAAAAGAAGAAAAAGCATCCTGGAAAATTCAATGTCATGCTAATTAACTAATGAACTAGATTCATTAATTTTTTTTCATCTTTGGAGAACATGAGGGATCCATTGATATAGTATATCACTTTAAACTTGCAGTAGCATAAAATATATTTTAAAAAGTAACTACCAAAGAGTAGAACAATAGGGAATGCTAAAGAGACATTAAAGTAGTAACATCTTAATAGATCAAGTTCATGTGGAAAAGATAATTTATATATACAATCAGGTCTATTTAAAGGAGGGGAAAAAAGTGGTGTGTGTGTGTGTGTGTGTGTGCGTGCGTGTACATACAAACTAAGGGAAACAGGCACACATTTTTTTGCAGCTGTGTGACAAAATTATCCCTGGTGCACAGTGTCTAGCTCAAGCAGAGGGATATAAAGGCAACCCTAGAAAATGTTCTTTCTTGCACTGCTATCTACATATGTTTGCTACTTTGTCAGAATTCACTCTTCCCCTTTCTAGGACTAACACCTTTCCGCTTTTTCTTTTTCTTTTTCTTTTGTTTTAATTTCCATCCCAAGTGTTTAATATGTTCATTGATGTATTGCCTGCATTTTCAAACCTCTTTTTTGAGTATTTCAGGTATTGGCAGGTAGGTTTTGAAATCTGGGGTTTTAAATGGAGCTAAGAATCACATGAATTCATTTTATGAGAAATAGCTCTAACCTAGAACTTAGATAAAATTTGTTTCTTTTCCATCATCTTTCAGTGAAGAGAATGAACAACTTGCTCTTTGTCCTTATCAAATACCAATATACTTCTCTGGGAGAGTAAGCTTAATGTTTGATCTTTGACTCTCTTAGATTGAGGAGTATAATGTGCCCAAGGTTAAGCTATGATCTGGACAGCTGTCCATTTATCACAGATACATCTGGATCATTTCTCCTTTGTTTTCCCAAATAATTTTCTTGCAAAGCATATTCATTTTTCTGATATGAGACATGGATGTATATTTCAGGTTTTAAAATATTTGAAAATAATTAGTTTACTAACATTATCTGACTTGCAGAATGTCTTTTATATTTTACTTCTATATATATCTAATGAGGAGTTTTACTTATTCAGCACATTCTTAGATCAGTGAAATAAATGAAATTCAGTTTTATCATAAACAGCTAACATATATTTATAAATGTAATTTTTAAGTCAATTTTTTTTCTAATACTCAGGCAAAATTGTAAACACATTGATGTTTTTAAAGATACATATCTAAAAATTATGATAAACCACAATGTACAAAATATGAAAATTATTTGACATAAATTATATACTGATAACAAGAGTCTGTGTATTTTCTTGCATTGTGTAATAATAAAATCAGTATTCATCAGGTTCAGCTATTCAGGATAGCAAAATCTATATTCATATTTAAACTAAAAATTCATGAGTTCAAAAAGCATTGTTATCTATTATAAAACAATGAATGAGAAAGCACACATGATAAATGAATACTTCTTAAATCCCTGATTTTACTGTGGGTACATTAAATAATGCCAAAGGAAAACAAAAATAGTCAGAGATATTAGAGAGAGGATAAAAATCAGAACAAATAAAGACATTCCAAAATTTTATACTTTCATCTCATAAAATAAAATCAAGAAAAAATAATATTTGAAACTCTCAGAAAATATATTAACTACATAAATATTAAACAATTGTTTGAAAATACTTAAATATTTAGGTGGAATAAATGTAGTACAAGGAAATATTCTTCAATCATTCCAGATAGAACAAATTAAATGATGATGTACATCAATAATATTTGATCAACACTTCAGTAATTGATACTGTGGCACTTCCAACACAATTATAATGTAGATGAGCACTTCCTAAAAAATAGTTATGCTGCAACTAAGTCTTCTAATCAGAGTTGACAAGAAAAGCATTAATGTTCATCTTGCACAACAGTCATTTTGCTGATGAAAACACTAAGACTAAAACATTTAAGTATGTTCCAAAAAATGTGATCAAGCAATTGAAGGAGAAAGTTTGCATTTAACCCTATGCCTTTTGATACCGAGATCAATGCACTGTCTAATTACTAATGCATAGAATGCATGCTTATTAAGCATCAGTTGAGTGTTGAACACTGTGGCAAGTTTAGGAGAACTAGTCGTGAAGTGGATATCCATGTTCTCCTACCTCATTATGCTTCCCCTAGTTTACCTCATCATGTAGGGAGGTAAGCAGGAACTCAAGATATGCTACAATAAGTTACATCTTAATGGGAGAAGAACAGCATGTTTTCATATCAACTAAGAGTAATATCCAGCCTGATATCAAAGAGAAATGTGGGGTGTTTTAGTGAAGATTGGTTGGACAAAGTGCTGTAAAGTGAATCCTGCAGTTTTGGCATTAGTCACAAAAGGCAAGCACAACCTATGTTCCTGGCCTGCATACCATCCTGGGTGTAAGAGATAACCCAAAGTTTGAAGAATTTAAGAGTTCAGTTTAATAGCTGTCCTTTGCCTCCTTCCCTTTTTCTTAGACAGCTTTTCTTAGACAGCTTCAATCCAAGATTGAGGTGAAATAGAGAGGAGAGAAGGGGGGGATAAGAAGAAAGATAACTGACAGAAAGACCTTCACATGCAGAACTCCAGCACACTTGCCATGTTCCTGGTTGGCTGTTTGTAATTATTTTTCACAACTTGACTTATTCTGGATCTCCATTTTTTATCTGCCACTCTTTAGAATTTTTCAAAAGAGAGAGAGGTACTCAATTCTGAATCCACCAGGTTTAATAAGATATAGACAAAGTTTTCCAGAAGTTTCTCCAGAAGACCTTCCCACTTGGAGAAACTTGAGTGAGGACACTCCCTTGCCTACTGTCTATAGGAGGGAAAAATGAACCAGACAAATTTTCACTGCTGAATTCTCTGCCCAGCACAAGAGATTCTATTCATAAGCTCTTTTATATATTCAAACTGGATGATAAGAAATGGTTTTCTAAACTATTTCTTAGTAGTTTGACAGTTCCTCGGTATGTTAAACATGAAGTTATTATATAGCCGATATTCTATTCCAAGTTATGTACCCAAAAGGTAGACGGCATATGCCCATCCATACAAAAACATATAAATGAATGTTCATAGAAAAATAATAGTCAAAAAGCAGAAACAATCTAAATGTCCATCAATGATGAATGGTTAAGCCAACTGCTGGTATATATGTAGAATGGGATATTATTTGGCAGTAAAATGAAATGGAGTAGTGGTACATGTCACAACATGAATGAACCTCAAAAACATTATGTTAAGTGAAAAAAACAGACAAAAGTGTCACATATTGTGTGCTTCTTGAATTTGTGTGAAATGTCAAGAGTAGGTAAATTTCTTAAAAAAAGAAAAAAGTGGAAGGACTGGAAGATGAAGACTGCCAATGGGTTTGGTGTTTCTGTTGGGGAAATGATAATGTTCTAAAATTAGATTGTAGTGATGCTTGCACAACTCTGTAAATATCCTAACAGCCAACTAATTTTACACTTTATTGGCAAACTTGATGGCATGTGAATTATATTTTAATATATTTTTTAAAATTATTACACACTCGTTGTAAGTCCTTCATAAGTCATCTTGCACCTTGTTTGGGATTAGGGGTTACTTTATACCAATTGTTCTTAGGTTTGAGAACAATTCCCAAGGTAAAACATTTATTTTAACATATTTACAATTTTACTCTGTCTTCGGTCACAAGTAACTGAAGACGGTTTATAAGAATACACACAATACAAAGAGAACATACATGTTTGATGGAATCAGGGTCAAATATAAAATTAGAAAAGTAATAGGTCAGGAAAAAGAATAACGTTTAGGAATGCAAGCCATAGAGCTCTGTAAAATTTGTATAAAATTTCGAAACCCTAAATATATAAACATTAGTTATAAGGAGTTTACTAAGCATCTCCACCACCAAAACAAGTAGGAAATAGTTTAAAGAATTAAGTTTCTAAATATTAAAACAAATCTAACTTTCAAGAGATGCAGGACTTTTTTTCCAGTACAGACAACTGAAAAATTTTTCTCCCAAGTGGATTCTACAAGATGCAGACTAATGCAGCTTTAACTTCATTAAAACAATGAGGAAAACAAAAACAAACAAACAAAAAACCCAACTTCCTATTGTTCATTTTTTTTTTATAATAGCCCTTAATGTTAGGTAAAGGTATACCCTGGATTCCATTACAAAAAAAAATGAGCCCAATAAAGAAACTAAAAGTATTCTGTTCTCTAATTTTCTGGCTCGGTCCATGGTTTCAAGTTTAAATTGGGTAAAAGTAGAAGCATTACATCCAAAGTGGCTAAAACATGTGCCATGTTATTTAAGTGGGTTTTTCATTGAACAGCAGAAAATTTCAAAATCATGTCCTCTGAAAAGAATATATTTTTTGTTGCCTTTCATGGAAGAGCCCTGTGGATTGCTAATTAATTAAAAAACCAGTAATATAAATGTAAGAAACCCTAAATACATCAACCAGGTTCCCAACAGAAGACCCATTTCACATTTATTTTGGGCAATTTTTAGAAACTTTAGTAAGGAACCACTCATAAAACCCTGGGAGTGTAGGAAAACCACAGTTTTGGAAAAGCAGAAGCAGTTCAGTATTCTGGGAGCTAGAAATTATAGGGTTCTTACCACCTCTAGTTCCTCAGGGGGCAAATACAGGAAGCAATTATCACAATCCAGACAGATCAAGGGAGGGTGGGGGAGGGTGGTTTGAAGGGGCTGTGACCTCAGGTCAAGGGAAACTACCAGTTGAGACAATCCCACAATGAGAAAGTTAGGGGAATAAGAACCCAGGCATTATTCTTCTCCTGTGCATTGATTTCCTGCCCCACTGGTTATACCCAACCAGAAGCCAGAGCACAGGGAAGACCATTGATATTTTGGAACACCTATAGATCAACCTGCTGGGTACCAGTCAGGGTAGAAAATGATTAAAAATGGATTAAAACGTGTATCACTACCCAAAATACATATCTAAAAGGCAGAATACCTAACATACTAGGAAGGTCACCCCTGTTACCAAACTTAGCTTAAATTGTGGGCTTATTTTTATTTGCAGTCTCCATTGTATTTCCTTGAGAAATGTGTATGTTGTACCATCCAAAGACTGTCCTTTGAATAATCAGTTTTACTACAGAAATTTTTAAAAGACTGAAAGAAACAATATTTAAGGTGACGGTCATCAACAATTGAGCAGCATTGTTGCCAGAAAACTGAGTTGGTAGGCTTTAGATGAGAAACTAATGGAATGAAATATTTAGTTTGTAAATGGCAACAGGACTTTTAAAATCATTCCAGCATGAAACTACAAATGTTCTCTACCTACTCCCCTAATGTACTATTTTAACCAAATTACTTTGATGGACATTTGGTGAGGTCAGAAGCAGATCAAGAAAGAGGAACTGGAAAGAGTATTATAGTTTGTTATTCACTGTTCTCTTGGAGAGAACACAGCATAGCCACTTGGCCACTCAAGGGAACTGCTTGGTTCCTCATGAGGCAGAGGGAGAAAGAATTCTGGCCAGCAGCATTTATTGTGGTTTCCATGGGAAGGAATGTTTAGGATTAGCTAGTTACAATTTCTTGAGCCTATGGGGTGTCTCAGATTATCTAATATTTATACCCTTGGGCAGTTTAGGAGTGATGTATGAGTGGAAGACCTGTGAAGAGAGGTAATCAGGATGTGAACCTGGCCTCTAGCCAGGGTCTCAAAATTGGTCAAGATGAGATTTTTTTTTTCCAAGTTATATCTTCCTACTTCCTAAAACTAAAAGTAAGAGGAAGAAGGAGGGGGAGGAGAAAATTTACACATTCAATAGTAAGACCATCATATCACCTCATTTTCTCTATCAGATAAACCCATTATGGATCCTTTATTGTAATGCTGTTTTATTTATTATTTTTATTATAATGTAATTTTTGATGTCACATAATGATATAAATTGATCACCAAAAATATGTCCCTTTTATTGATACATCAAAATTATCTCTCCCATATCTTATTCCAATACCTTGTTAGAGCCAGTGACTATAATAAGGTAGAAATAATATTCTTACTTCTAATTGTTGAATTGAAATGAATATTTTATCATCAGATATAAAAATAATGATAATAGTTGATTGGTTATTGTAGGCCAAGCACTGAGCAGAGTGTTTTACTTATGTTTCTTATGAACTTGTAGGAACTATTTGAGGTGAAATCTGGGGCATAAAATAGTATATTACACAAAACCATTGAATTACAAATAACAGTGAGATTTGAAATAGACCTTTCTGCCTTTAGTGCTCATGCACATAAGCCCTTATGTTAGCTTAAGGAATTATTTATGTTTATAAGCCCATTATAAATACTTTGAAATTCCAAAAGTATAGATATATTTTTCTGATTTTTCACTTACTATGAATATAAGAAACAGTAATGTAGTAATTATGACTAATAATGTGGGTATTTTATGGATATATTGAACCAAAGAAGCAATGGTTATTTCCCACAGAAAACGATCTGCTTCTCAGTTGGTTTACAAAGGCTTGGGCAGAGCAGAGACCACTGTGAGAAGCTTTTAAGCATTCTGATGTATTATTTAAATAATATTATGTCATTTGCATTGTTACATCTTCTGTGACTTTTAAGAAAATAATGGCAATCAAAATATCCAAAAGAAGAATATAGATGCATATATATGGTCTCTTCACTAAAATGATGACAATTTAATGAAATTAGAGAAATACACAAGCAAGAGTTTTGTATAAAAGCAGGTGCTCTCCTCATTCCTCATTAATTATAGTTATTTCACGCAAATATTCTAATTCATTTTATAAATATTTTAGAATGGATAGGAATTTTTCAGAGCAGTTTATATTTGTATGTTGCTTGGAAAGATAAAAGTCATTATTTTGATTTTTTTTTCATGATACAACACACTAAATCCTACCTGGTGGTGTGCAGATGTTTTTAAAAAGTATCTGTGGGTACTTAATCTACAACTAGGGGTATATTTAAATACCTCACAAGTATTGTGCTGTAAGTCTGGCACAGACTGGGCTTTGAAGTACAAGACTACACCTAGCAAATGATTCAGTATATGCCAAGATAATTTTGAGGAAGTAAATCATAACAAGTCATATACTTTCCTACCATCTCTTGTTTCTGTGGTGCCTTTATCTAATGTGATATAAAGATCCATCCCACTTCTGTTCTACTTCTAACTGTTCTCTCTTCTGATTAATGGCATACTTGGATAAAACTACTGACTTGGGAAGGTTGGAGGAAGTGCCACTCTGTATAAAGTATGCAGTCATTTTTGTACAAGTGAGAACATTTTACTCTCCTCACCATAGGCTTTAAAGCTATGAATACTGAAGGCATTTCTGTAATATATGTGCTTCTTAACAGCATCTCGCTTTAGCCATAGTGAACAATTTTCCTTCATTTAACTCAGGGAAATTAGTTTATGAAGGATGTGAATGACTTCTTACACACACCAAGAAGGACAGAGAGGGGGTAACTAGCAGTTAGTAACAGGAAATGATACAGTTAGAAGGAAAAAATGAGTGATGTATATGAGGATGACCACTTTCTTCATCCTTTGACAAATATTCAAAAGGCTTGCTGTGTTTTATATTAGTGTCTATCTAATGGGATTTAAAATACTTAATGATTCATAACTATTTTGCCTTACTTTGTAAAGCACCTCTGCATAAAGTATCACGAATAATCCTCACAATTATTCTAGGTACCCCTATATTTTATAAACAAAGATTTTTAAGTCATTAGGTAGATATCCATAAGTTATGTCCAATATTTCATATACTGGGTTGAGGGTTTCCTTCCCTGCCCTATTCTCATTTTAAAACACTCAATGGAATAAACTATAAGTGGATATGAATTACTTTACCAATCCCTGAATATCATAACCTTTCAAAAATATCTCTTCCATTTGAGAAATAATTAATCAGAATTAATGAGCATGAAAATAAAATCCCTGAGGCTGAAGTCTCATAGGAAGATAAGTGGACCTTCACCGCCTGATTTTGTAAAGATTCTCCCAATTCTTTGGTCCACCGCTAGCAGAGCCGTTCTTTAATAAGGTCAGTAGCATTTGTGTATATGTGGAGGCAGTAGGTGAGGTCACATATTAACATACTCTATTTGTTCAAGAACTCAGGTAATCCTTGTTTCATTTGACATGGCATACTCTAGCACAGAGTAGCTCTTTCCAGAAGACATAGCTGCTGAAATATATTGTTGATGATAAATAATGTTTTGTTTGAGTGTATATACATGGGAGAATAAAAATAACTTTGGATTATTGGCCTTCTAAGATGTTTGTGAAACTGATTATTCTAGATTTCTAATTGTTTCCATTATTTGGAAATATATCCAATTTTATTTGTATTTTATCATTGGTTTAATTATTTTGTAAGTAATTTTTAGTTTTTCTTTGGAAGTTCAGAAGAATTTTCTATATTTATGTTGTATTGCTTGAATATTTCTTCATCTGTAATTAAGTTAGGCAGGCCCGTTTCTTCATCTGTAATTTAGTTAAGCAGGCCATGTAGTTTGCTCTATTTTCTGAAATGGGATGTATATTTACCTCTAGACTTCTTTCCAGTATATATAATTCCTTTGCCTGTCACCAAGGAATTGTGCCAATCTCTTGGTAGATACAACATCTTCACCTGAGCAAGTAATTACACACCTACATCCACACACATGCTCAGACACACAGAGACAGACTGATAGATAAATTGATCTAGACTTTTGAGATCACTATGTGATAAAATATATATTTTCCTTTATAGTAACGATTCTCTCATGATTGACTTTTTATTTTATTTGTTTATTTGTTAGTGTGTGTGTGTGTGTGTGTGTGTATATATATATATATATATATATATATATATATGTTCATGGATGCAAAGTAATACATTTGTTTTGCTTTTACAAATACTGAAATTTTTACCTGAAGTAATGTCCAGTTTTGTTTATATCTTTTAGTCCAAAACCAGCAATATTTCTGAGTCAAGTGATTAAAAGGTGTGATAAACCTGATTCATCAGTTTTCCAAAACACATTGATATATTTTCTGGCAAATATATCTAGATATATTCCTCTCCAGACACACTGCACATACTTGAACTTAACAACTCCTTGAGAGCACTGAATAGCAACATCTTAATGTTTTCCCAAATTGATAATCAACAAATGTACTTAAATTTCTATTTGTATTTAATAATTTTCTGGTGAAGTTGAAAATTCATATATTTTCAAGTAACCATGCATTAAGTCCTACATAAAATAAAATGTTTATTTGTATGCTATTTAACTCATATAATTTTAAAGATAACTCACAAGTTCTATTATGCAAAGAGAAACATTCACTGAGATGAGTATTCACAATTCATATTTATTTCTGTGTTGTAAGAATCCTGTCAAACATAGAATATATTCCTTTAGCTCCCAACATTTTCTTACCATGTATGTAGAAGGTCAGGAAGAGAATAATTAAAATATGCAGCTACCTATCATCTTAAAATAATTTACAGGCCCTTCTAACACTTTTGGAATGGAAAGTATCCGAAGTAAAGGCTCTCAAATTATATGAACGGATAGTTTTTAAGTGAAAATGACCACCAGTAGTACATTTTTGTATCTTACATTTTATTAATATTTTCAGTACCAACATTTTCTCGCCCCTCTTCATTTTCTGAATGTCACAGGTTTTAAAAACATTTCTAGACCCTTTTGTGATCCACTTGCTATGTGAATGGAAGCTTGAAAGAATTGCTGCTATGACCACCCAAGCTTCTTTCAAATTTCTGAGGACCAGCCTTCCTGTGTAATTCGGTGTTTGATATTCAGATTGTTCTATTCCTACAAGACAACACTTTGATCGCTTTCAGAAAAACTGGTAAGTATAACTGACAAAAAAAGTATGTATTGTCTTAATATTTGTGTGTATGCTTAAAAATGGTTTTTCTGAAAATAAATGGTAACTCTCTAGCCCTTAATATTTATGCACTTTAAACATGGATTTTAAATTATTTCCTTATGGAACATCTTTATTTCAGATTTGAAAAGTTCTGGGAAGAAGAGAGGCAAAAATAACTAATAATCTTATTTTAGAAATTAGTGTGGAATTTGATGGCATATCAGATTTAATCTTTTTTTCTTTTTTTTTGTTTCAAGTTTTTATTTAAATTCAGAATAGTTAACATATAGTGTAGTATTGGTTTCAGTGGTAGAATTTAGTGATTTATCACTTACATATAATACCCAGTGCTCATCACAGCAAGCGCCCTCCTTAATACCCATCACTCATTTAGCCCATCCTCAGATATAATCATATATTAGCCCCTCCATAAAAGATGTATTAAATACTGGCATATGACAATGACGTTAATGGATATAATGTGAAATCCATTTTTTGTAGTATTTATTGTTCAAAGAATATCTATATATATTATATTATGCTTTTTAAAGTAAATTGTGAGCTTATGTTACACATCTGTACATTTTTAGAGACTTGTTTTTAGGGAAATTGGAACTCCCTCCAATCACACAATGTGAGATCTCAGCTGCTTTTAAAGGCAATCAAGTTGGGTGCCTGGGTGGCTTAGTCAGTTAAGCAACTGACCTGGCTCAGGTCATGATCTCACAGTTCATGGGTCCAAGCCCCACATCAGGCTCTGTGCTGACAGCTTGGAGCCTGGAGCCTGCTTTGGATTCTGTGTCTCCCTCTCTCTGCCCCTCCCCAACATGTGCCCTCTCTCTCTCTCTCTCTCTCTCAAAAATAAATAAAATGTAAGAAAAAAATTTAAAAATATTTAAAAAATAAAGGCAATCAAGAAACTTATATGGTATCATGATGTTAATCAGTAATGAACTTTTGATGTAGAGCACTAATTATTTGTCTTACAAAAGAAATTTATGGGAGCAAACACATCAATAATTTTGATAGTTAAAATAATAATTAGCTGTTATTACTCTTGCTGATTGGATGGTAATCACAATAAATGAGTCCTCAAATTTTGATTTTCCTAACAGAATAGAATCCATATAATTTTCTCTGTCATAGAAATGGATATATCAAGTCTTGGATAAATAATGAGGTATCTCATTTACCAACTGCAACAGCCTCTGTTCGTAAAAGATCACAACAGTGTCTTTCTGTTCACATAGTCTTCTGAAATGTGAACTTGTCTCTCTCTCATCAAGAAGTGGAGTAGTGTGTATCACTCCCTGAATCTGACCAATAAGATAAGGCAGAAGTAATGATGTTGGACCAGTAGTGAGATCAGTCTTTAAATGGCCTAGTAATTTGCATATTCTACAAACCCTATAGGAAGTGCAATTATCTTGAGACAGACATTCCATTAAGAAAAAAATAAAAAGTAAAAACAAAACAAAACAAAACAAACAAACAAAAGCCCAAATTTGGAAATGAGATGAAATACAAAAGAAGAGAACAAAAGTACTAAATGTGTAAGAAATGGATCCACCAGTTCCAGGCACTCCATTTTCTGCCATCTGGACAGGAACTACTAACTGGTTCTTCCACAAAATCATAAACAAATGATTTTTTTTTAATTTTAAGCCACTAAAACGTGGCTAGTCAGTTATGAAGACATCTAAAACACCCATGCTCACTTGGAAGAAACACAAAACATAATGAAAATATAGGTGATTGAATTCTATAAATAATAGTAGATTACAAGTAAAATTAGACTGTGTAATGTACTTCCGTCAATTATTAAAAAAAAATTAACTTATTTTTGAAAGAGAGAGAGAAAGAGAGAGAGGGTAGGGGAAGGGCAGAGAGAGGAGAGAGAGAATTCCAAGCAAGCTCGCTCTGTCAGCTCAGAGCCCAGTGCAAGGCTGGAATTCACAAAGGGCTCCAACTCACGAACCATGAGATCATGACATGGGTTGAAATCAAGAGTCAGATGCTTAACTGACTGAGCCACCCAGGGGCCCCAGCTCAATTATTTATTAACTACTTATTATGGTTTTCTTTTCAAGAACCGTCCTTTCCCAACTGAGGATGTCAACATTATCGCTGTCCTATAGTCCTTTTTGTAGGTAAATGACACAGGATAGTCAATAATACAATCAATGCTACAGTGATTGTATTAAAGGTTATACAGAGCTAGATAATAAGAATCCTTTTTGTGAAATTTTCATTGATTCTAGGAATGAGGAAATTTATCTTTTTGAAATGGATATGACTGAGGACCAGGTGATCCTTGGGTTGCCAGTGGATATTAAGGCCAACATGTGGAAAAGGCCTGTCTAAGAATTAATTTTTAAAATATATAAATCAAAGTGAATCAAAGTGAACAGAAAAAGACAGGCAACTGATGACATCTTTTGAACTCCAGGGCCCAGTCATGCCTTAAGCAAGAGCTTTCCCTTTCATTTCACAGATATGTTAGCAGCAAGATATGTTTTTTCCTTGAACTACTTAGATTTGGTTTTCTGTTACTGAAACTCCACATCCTGACTAACCAATATGGAATGTTGTGGGATCTTGGAGACGGAAAGGATTTATAACAGAGATCCTGCCTATCATGAATTTAGTATGAAGTTAATTTTGGATTGGAAATAGCCTCAATATTCACTTAAAAAGCAATTGTTGAGCATTTATTGTGTGCAAAATGTGTTTATTAGACATATAGTAGTACACATACATGTCCTTCTACCATATATGTTCTTAAGAAACTAACAATAAGTTGAGACATTTTATGTTTTTAGGTAATAAAAAATTTATGGCTTCCAATTTGAGATTTTGGGGATAAAACAGAGCCATTTACTACCAGGAGTTCCCATGGGAGCATATAGTTGTTAAACACTGGGAAATAAATTAGAAGAACCCTTTCCTCATCCTCTCCTTGTGTCTAGTCTATTTTTTTCCCTTTTCTCAGATGACCTCATAGGGCACAAGTCTAAAGAGATTAATGTGTCCACACAACACTGGAGTTGTTCATACAGCAATATTGTAAGAAAAAACATTCCCAAACTATTATTTTCAAATAGTTCCTTAGCTTGAGTTGGAGGACGCACATAGATGACAGTATGACATCCACATGAGGTGTTATTTCACATATGCCATCGCACCCAGCAGAAAGATGTTCTAGCACAAGACACCTCCATCCTGGAGTGAGCTGCATTATTTCTTCCACTGATTAGTTTTTTATGTACTTAGCAACACATAGTTTTCCCAGCTGAGTCAGTCCTCTCAAACCTTAGGCATTTTATTAATTTTCTCCTCATTTTGTTTTATTAATTTTCTCTTCTTGAAGAAATATCACTTTGAACTCTGAGCCTTTTGACTTGCTCCAATCTGGGACTAATGTCCCTGCTGGGCTCATTGCATATCTGGCATGTTAAGAATACCCTTAATAAAAACTGCAATAATAATAGCACATGCATCTAGTAATTGCTATTTCTAGGCATTTCACTAAATATTTTACCTTTGATAATTCAATTATGTTTATTTTTAAAAGTTTTATACATGAAGTTTTGAGATAAATACAGACAAACTGATTTGCCCAAGATCATACAGCTAATTTGCCCAAGATCATACAGCTAACAAGTGACCAGGGCGTGATTGTAACAAAGTAATCTGTCTCTAGAGTCCTTGGGAGGTCTGAAAATGACTTTCTTTAAATGCTATTTATTTCTGAGAGAGAGAGACAGAGTGCAAGCAGGGGAGGAACAGAGAGAGAGAGGAAGACACAGGCTCGAGGCTCTGAGCTGTCAGCACAGATAGCGGGTTTCAAACTCATGAACCGCAAGATCATGACCTGAGCTGAAGTTGCCAACTGAGCCACCCAGGTGTCCCTAAAACCGATTTTTTAATGATAGTTTCAGAAGGTATAAAATTTTATTGAAAATTATTGCTTTATCATTTCCCTTCTCCCTAGCTCTTTGCGAAATCTGATAGACTTATCTGCAGCCTGTGTTGTGTGGGCAGCTGGGACTTCTTCCAGTCAACATGATCTCTCCTATAATCTGTGTCATTGACTAGTTGAACTCTCTAAATATATCTCTTCTTAAATACCTCCATCAGGTCAATTTCCTCACTCTCGTTGGGAATACAGTCCAGCGAATCTCTGGGTATCAGCTTGTGCATCCAGTCCTGCTGTTTTACATAGGATTGATCGGTTTTCTCTGTCAGATGTACCTCTTTTACCATATAACAATATTTGACAGCCTTTGTCTGAGATTTGCTACTGTGTATGTTCCCCTCAAAATTCTTCAAATAATATTCATTACATTTTAGTCCATTTTTCAGCCCTTACTCATAAATACTGATTCAAAATTACAGATATCTAATAGCTTCTATCAGTGCATTTTGTTCTGATATTTCTCTATAACCAGACTGATGGCATATTCTCTTTCTCTTTGTACCTTTATATGTTTCTCCATCCATTCATGTATTCACTAAGATAACTTCTCTGTATCTTATTCTTAAATTTGAGTCCACGGTGACTTCTTATTTCTTGAGATTCAGATTCATATTCCCAAACTATATCCACATCAAGGAAGTAAACACATAATCAAGCACACAAACATACTCAAAAACAGCCTATCCTCATAATTCCTATCCTGAAGTACATTCTCTCTGTAGGTATTCAGGTATTCAGTATTGTTATTCTGGATTCAAACTCCAGAGTCATTGCTTCTCTTCCTTCTTATTTTTACTTATTTGATTAGTTACAAATTGTATTGATGCTATCTGAGCAAAGCCTTTCTGAATCCCTTTATTTCAATTGCAGTTAGCTCTTTTATTTCGTAACAGATTCTATCTTCCTCCTACCATATATATCCTTCCCCTAGACAGCATGCACATTATTCTGCAAAGGAGGATTTTGAACATTCTCAAAGATATTCTACTTCGTTTATTTCAGATAATAAATTGTCATTTTATTTAGAAAACTATGTAAATTATAGGCAAAACAAATATATTTTTAGAATTATATTTTACATACATAATTATATATTATATAATATTATATATATACTAAGATAAATAGTGTCATATAGAGAGTTTTAGACATGTCTTTCTTTTTTCCTCCAGTGAGCTCTTTTTTTATAAATTTTGTAAATGAATTTAGATTCCTGGGAAAAGAGAGAATCCTAACTATTGTTAAATGAAACTTTAAGTACCTCATCGGTCAACTCTCAACATTAATTAGCAGTCATCAACAGGGAACTTCATCTTTTCTCTTCCTCAGATATATTTGTATTTTATTCATATATATTCTAAATTTTATTTCAAAATAGGAATCTGAAATATAAGAATAAAGTTGTCTTAAGATGAGTTAATAAGTTTATTCATTAAATGATAATCAAATTTGATAAAAGTTATAAATTGTTCTTTTTCTATTAAAGTTTGTAGGAAAAATTGTAAAAGTAAATATACATCTAGGTGCCTCCCAACTGACTCTAGTTAAGCAGAATGAAGGGTGTAAAATCTATGGCAGTGTTAACAAAAATCATCATGAATTCTATATCCCTCAATATTTGATGTTTTGAAGGATAAAAGGAAAACAAAATGTTTATAAAATAAGATTTCTTTATTCCTTAATTTCTCTTTCTGTTGCTTCATTATTGGTGTATAGAAATGCAACAGATTTCTTTGTGTTGATTCTGTATCCCACAACTTTACTGAATTCATCAATCAGTTCTAGTAGTTTTTTGGTGGGATCTTTCAGATTTCCTACATAGAGTACTATGTTATCTGCAAATAGGGAGAGCTGTATTTCTTCCTTGCCAATTTGGATGCCTTTTGTTTCTTTTTATTGACTGTTTACTGTGGCTGAAACTTCCAGTATTGTGTTAAATAACAACGCTAAGTTACACAATTTATTATTTTACATTTATGCTTAAAATTAATAAAAAATTTCATTGTTAGAACATACTGTTTAAAGTTCTAGAATCTTAGTGGCCCCTGGAATGCTCAGTCTGTTAGGCGTCCAACTTCAGCTCAGGTCATGATCTGATGGTTTGTGGGTTTGAGCCCCGTGTCAGGCTCTGTGCTGATGGCTCAGAGCCTGGAGCCTGCTTTGGACTCTGTGTCTCCCTCTCTCTCTGCCCCTCCCCCACTCACGCTCTGTCTGTCTCTATCAAAAAATGAATAAACGTTAAACAAAATTTTTTTTTCAACGTTTATTTATTTTTGGGACAGAGAGAGACAGAGCATGAACGGGGGAGGGGCAGAGAGAGAGGGAGACACAGAATCGGAAACAGGCTCCAGGCTCCGAGCCATCAGCCCAGAGCCCGACACGGGGCTCGAACTCACGGACCGCGAGATCGTGACCTGGCTGAAGTCGGACGCTTAACCGACTGCGCCACCCAGGCGCCCCAAACAAAATTTTTTTTAATTAAATAAAAAAAATAAAGTTCTAGAATCTTAGTAACATTTGGCTCAACTAAATATTTGTTAAAGTTTAACAAAATTCAAAGATACTATGAAAATATAAACCTTTTTTTCACTGTTGATTATAGAGTTTATTTTACACATACCTAATAGCCATGCTTAATTAAAAAGTTAAAATTATATTTTATTGATATGTAAAGTTAAAATATTATATTTTAGTATTTATGTTTTGTTTTACAATTATTTAGTAAATCTTTTATTAATGTGGCCAGCATACTATGGAGACTGAAGAGTGAACTGCCCTTCTGTTAAGTGAGGGAGAACTTCTGTTTGTCTCCAACCCAGGTACACTTTGATAAGGACCTAGTTCCACTTTAAATTAAGTAGTAAGATGGGAGGATACAGATTTTATATGTGAGCAACAGCTCTTGATGCCTTATATAAGAAGAAATTGTTACTTCTCTACTTTTCAAAAGATTTTCTCTGATTTACATGTTTTCAGAAAGACCACACGTGAATAAGTTATATATCCTTACAATTTTTGCATATGTCTTTGATTATATTTAATGTCAATGTATGTTTACTTTCAGTCATGTTGGCCCTTTGATGCAGGGCAATGTGAAATTATTTTTATCTACTCACACTTTATAAACCTCAAAATATTTAGTACAAAGATAAGTCTAATATGTAATTGTTACTGGAATTTCAAAATTCATTGACTTCTTAAGCAGGAGAAACTTAAAAAAGAAAAGTCTCTTCTTTGTTTTATCTTTAGCTTAAAGTTTTATCTATTGCTGCCATAATTACTAAAATTCTTTGAACTGAGTCTCTGTTTTTCCCTCCTTCTTCTCTTATCTCTATCCCCAAAGCCATTTGATTAAAATTTCAAGTCTCTTAACAGCACTCCTTCTTCCTGAATAATGCCCACATGCTTATAGGCATTCCTATGGGGTTTTGTTCAATTAAAAATATCATATGAGATATAGCAAATTCAGAAATAATATTCAGAACATCTATTCCTAATTATCAGAAAATGTTCTAAAAACAGCACATTTGTACGTGGGACAAGTATAAATCTAATATGTTAATGTTATATGGGACATGGTAGGCATTCATAAAGGATCACATAACATTTAAAATTGGCATTTCAAATTTACTTTGCAACTGTTTAGCTTTTAGGGGACTGAACTGAGTTCAGAATAACAACGCATAGGGAATAGAAACTGATGTGTGAAATGATTATTAATAGAATGTCTTAGTGCCTTATAAAAATGGTGACCTTGAAATCAAGTAGAAATTTGAGAAGTTAAAATTTATTTTGTGCGGGGAAGTATTTAAAACTGAAATAATTAACTGAGATTGGAGTCAAGGAGCACAAGTTTTTTGTTTGTTTGTTTGTTTTTTCTTTTCTTTAAATTTGGGGTGGAAAATGTATGACTGTAAAGAATTTATGTAGTCCGTTCTATCCTGACCCAAAGGACTCTACTCAAAGGATTAATTGTGGTCTTTTCCACTAATTGAGATTTAGTCTGACTTTGTTCTAATAAATTAGCCTCTGTTGTGCATCATTTTAAATGCTCCAGTGAACACACACATTTTCCAATTTCAAATGAATCCAATTGATGTATTGCCATGAATGCACCCTGATGCTGTATTTCAATATTTTGCAGAGGTTCATCTTAGCTCCCTGTTAAAGAAAGTTTCGAGAAAGAGGATTAAAAAATTTACTCCATATTGTTGTGGATTAATACATCTTTTAAAATATTAATTCCATATTTGTAACTCAGAGTGTTTTATCCCAAAATGCATGAAAGCAGATATAAGGGCAATTAAAAGAACAGACTGCATTACTTGACATATAAAAAAACTTTAGAAATTATAATCACTTTAGATTCATACCACAGGTAATTTGGAAAAAAAAAGTCTTCTTCTAGTCCTTTGAAAGACTGTAGGTGGCAAAATAATGTAGGTATTAGTATTTAAGCATGAATTTGAAAAATTGAAAATTCTCTCATGATTTTCTATTGTATAAACAAAACACAGTCTTTAAAGCAATATCTCCAATAATTATTTCAATTAATTTATTTTATTATTATATTGAATATCCATCTACTTTTAATGATGTTTATTTGTAAATTATTTTATTTACTTATAGATGAATATTTGGAAAATAGAGCTCATTACACCTTCATAGATTTTTTTCACACACAGAAAAACATAAAAAGGGGAAATACTGAAATATTAGCCTGTCCCTTATACATTTAGAGTAGTCCAGATTGCCTCCATGTTAATGTCAAAAATAACATATCATATCAATTCTTTTATGACCTGAATCCTGGGTTTGTTTTTTTTTTGTTGTTTTTTCTTTGTTTTTGTTGTTACTGTTTTGTTACAGTGGCAGCCACATTTGTAATTTCAACACTATTTCTCACTTCAGGACAGATGTACATTCATTTCTACCTGAAATTATCTTTCTTACCTACACCATTTCCCATCATCTGGTTAGATACTATGTGTCCATTATAATTCAGTTTCAAATTTCTCTTTTGTCCTCTCAAAACACCTATGAATTCCCAGGTTAGTGGGTACATCACATTGTACTTTTAGTAACATTCTCAGCTGCTAACGCAATATTTGGAGTACAGTAGGAATGCAGTATACAACTGTATTTCATTAGGAGCTCAAAGCAATAATTGTACACAACCAAATACACATTCTTTGTGTATTTAGGAAAGACAGAGATTAGTTTGAAGTGGTACAAGTTTTTAGTGAGGTTTTTTAGAGTGGAATGTAGATCAGGAAAATGATAAATGAGTGAACTTCAGATATTTAGATAGAGAGGACAAAAACAATTTTACAGAAGGACTGGATTGAGGGAAGCTTTAAAATTTTAAATTATTACAATCTACTTTGAGATCATAAGTGAAGAAGATGTGGGAACTCAATGCACTGTGAAAGGTATGGATTTGATCTTACCAGGGATTCCAACTGGGACATTTTATTTTATTTTTTTAATTAATGTTTATTTTTGAGAGAGAATGAAAGAGAGAGAGA
Source organism: Puma concolor (assembly GCF_028749965.1). Lineage (NCBI taxonomy): Eukaryota > Metazoa > Chordata > Mammalia > Carnivora > Felidae > Puma > Puma concolor. The sequence continues at coordinate 181,159,496 of NC_141667.1, forward strand.
GAGAGAGAGAGAGAGAGAGAGAGACATAGAGAGAGGAAGCACAGAATCCAAAGCAGGCTCCATGCTCTGAGCTGTCAGCATAGAACCCAGTGCAGAACTCAAACCTAAGAACTGTGAGATTATAACCTGAGCCAAAGTGGCATGCTTAACCAACTGAGCCACCCAGGCGCCCCTCAACTAGGACATTGTAGATCTACCACTAGATCCTCAGGCCCAATGAGTGTATTAAAAGACACTGTTATAGCTCAGTAAAGCTGGAAAAATAAAATAAAATAAGAAAGAAAGAGAGAGAGAGAGAGAGAGAGAGAGAGAGAAAAGAAAGAGAAAGAAAGGAAAAGAAAAGAAAAAAGAAAAAGCAAGAAAAGAAAATAAGAAAGGAAAGACATGGTTGAAAACTCTAGAAAGGCACATAAGGCATATCAGCATGATGAAATCCCACCATCCTGATGATGGTGTCCAGAATGGACTCTATTGACCATCTTCTACCTATTTCGCTCCGGGCCCCATTTATGCCATTCACACTTTTAAAAATTATTGAAGACTCAAGAATGTTTTTTTTGATGTGATTTATACCTCTCTGGATTTAGAAATTATAAATTAGACAATTTAAAATATGCATTGATTTAAAAATAATGAAAATAAACTCACGCTAACATAAATAACATATTTTTAAATAAAATGCAACTATAATTTCAAAAACATAAGAAAACTTAGTAGGTATGTGACATTGTTTGCATATTTGGAATTTCTTTAATGAATAGCTTAATAGTAGACTGCTAAACTCTCCTATTGCCTTCTGCATCAAATCTGTTGCCAAATGTTTTGGGTGAAGTCTATAAAGAAAATTCTGGGGGCGCCTGGGTGGCTCAGTCGGTTAAGCGGCCAACTTCGGCTCAGGTCACGATCTCACACTCCATGAGTTCGAGCCCCGTGTCGGGCTCTGTGCTGACCGCTCAGAGCCTGGAGCCTGTTTCGGATTCCGTGTCTCCCTCTCTCTGACCCTCCCCCGTTCATGCTCTGTCTCTCTCTGTCTCAAAAATAAATAAACGTTAAAAAAAAAATTAAAAAAAAAAAAAAAGAAAATTCTGTTCTACACAGATGTGTGGTTGGAAAAAAGAAGACCTCAAGGACCTCAGGCATCCTCAGATCACATGTCCATGACCATTGGATTAAAGAGAATGTGGAAACCTACTCATTATGAGACTATTATAGCATTGGAACTATTAGGTAAAAGTGTAAATGGTTTCATCCAGTCGCTTAACATGCAAATCAATATTTTTAACTTGCCCAGGACTTATTCTTAAATGAAGACATTTTTTACTCCCTAATGTGTCCCCTGGTATATAACTGCTCATTCATTAAACAAGTTTCATGCCACTACAAAGATTTGAACCAATATCCTTAAACAAATTCTAGAAAAGTAGTAGAATGTGTTTTATGCAGTTCGACGCTTGCTTTTGTAACACGACAGAGACAACATAACAGAGATCAGAGGAACTTTTACTTCATCCTCATTAGAGTACTCATGTGTTCTGGGATTGCACACTCAGACACAGCTGAGCACTGTCACAGTTACACAATATAAATCTATGTGGTAGGTAATAATACAGAAGCATTTGCTTCTGTTACTGCATACCTTCCCTACTTCCAGTGGGCCTCATCTTTTTCAAACATCTGCTTCCCTTGTCCATCAAATTCTTAATAATAATAATGTTTATTATTTATTTAATTGTGTCTCATTAACGCCTAATTAAATATGCAGTGTCATCCAGAGGTTTTATTTCTTAGGCAAAGATGGATCATATCTGTTGACTTAGCATCTCTCTTGTGACATTCAGTCCATCCATCACTGTGCAATACTGAATTTATCTTTGAGTAACTTGTAGGGAATAAATCCTTTATGTTTTCAGAAGTAGCTATTTTAACTCCAAATGTCTATAACTCAACCTTTCTACTTACACTTGTCTACTACTGCCACTACCTACTATAGACGTATAATGTATAACAGGATGCACTTCAAAGAAGACAAAAAACATTCACACATGTCCAAAGTATCCACATGGAAATAACCAAATAAGCCATAATAAAAAATATAATGAATAAGTAATGTGAACGAGTTTTTATAAAAGGAAAAATGTCATTTTTTCTCAATAACATAACAATATTGTTTCTATTTGACTTCTCTTGAACAATCTATGTCCTTCCTTCAAATGTGTCCTATTAGCCACATATTTTATCAGCTCTCAATATGTTCTTTCAGAATTCTACTTTCTATCAGATGATATTGCTGTTTCATTGCTTTAACCTTTGTTTTTGTGCAGATGCTTCCTGAATTTGTCTTTATAATTCCTCACCACAAATCTGACCAGGAACATGATCAGAGATTTTCACTTTGGAATCTGGCTCGCATCCAAACTTTGCTTTGTATTCCTATCACTAGCATTTAGATCATGGACTCTATATATCTTGCCTTAACTATTTCAACAGTATCCAGACCGATATTTTTATTATCATACTGAACAGCTCTCAATACATTCAAGCTCTCACCATTTTATCTTCCCTGAAAGATACATTTTGCCAGTATACTGTTCAAATTCCTTAACATGGCACATAGACTAACATCCAGACCCATGAATGTTAAAATTTGGGGATATCCATTCCTTTCCCACTATTGCTCTTCTTTTAAAATTCCTGTTCAATAAAACAAAAAGCTAGAAGAAAACAAATGGAAATTTGCTAAAGCAATTAAGGGGTATGCCAGAGCAAGGAGAGGGGGAGTTATGATCGGCTGCTTTGCAGATAATTTAGGAGTTTAAAGGAAAGTTGCTCCTAACATTTGGTAGTGGATGAGATGAAAGGGGCAGAGAGACAGTTTGGTTCCATACAGATGAATATGTATCATTTAGGGAAGCTTCTTCAGCCACTATCAAGGAAGAAAAAAAGTAGCATGCCTAGAAATTTTCAGAGGCTTCAACAGGTAATCCAAATGAACTGACCACACGAGTAACAACCAACAAATAATAGTGGATTCAAACTAACACATTTGAACCTGCAGGCTGTTCTAGTATTTGACTCATCTAGCTTTGCAGAAAGTTGAACCATCTGTTTAATCCTGTATTTGGCCATCACATAACACTATGGCAGGGGACTGAGGGACAGGTGAACTGTCACCCAAATGGAAAGCAGTCTTTGAAAAGTGACCACATGGGTCTACAGTTTCTAATCAAATATTACAAAATGAAAAAGATCTTCAATTGGTCATAGTGATATATTTCTAGATACATCTCCTGACACAAGGAAAACAGAAAAACTATAGGGACTACATCAAAATAAAAAGCTTCTGCACAGCAAAGGAAACAACTAATAAAACTAAAAGACAGCCTACAGAGTAGAAGAAGATATTTGCAAATGACATACCCAATAAAGAGTTAGTATCCAAAGTATATAAAGAACTGATACAACTCAACACCAAAAAACAAATAATCTAATTAAAAATGGACAGAATACATGAATAGACATATATTCAAAGAAGACATGCACATGGCCAACAGGCATAAGGAAAGATGTTCAACATTACTTATTAGCAGGGAAATGCAAATCAAAACCATAGTGAAATGTTACCTCACACCTGTCATAATGGCCAAAATAAAAAAATAAATAAATAAGAAATTACAAGTGCTGGCAAGGACGTGAAGAAAAAGGAACCCTCTTGCACTATTGGGGTGAATGTAAACTGGTGCAGCTACTGTACAAGGCAGTATGGAAGTTCCTCAAAAACTTAAAAATTGAATTACCCTACAACTGAAAAATAGAACTACCCTACAATCCAGTAATCACACTACTGGGTACTTACCCAAAGAATATGAAAACACTAGTTCAAAGGGATATATGCACCCCTATGTCTATTACAGCATTGTTTACAATAGCCAAACTATGAAAGCAGTCCATGTGTCCATCAACACATGAATAGATAAAGAAGATGTGATATATATAAAGGAATGTTATTCAGCCATAAAAAAGAATGAAATATTGCCATTTGCAACAACATGGATGGATCCAGACAGCATAATGTTAAGCAAAATAAGCCTATCAGAGAAAGACGAATACCATATGATTTCACTCATATGTGGAAGTTAAGAAACCAAAAAAAATGAACAAAGGAAAAAAGAGAGACAAACCAAACAATAGACTCTTAACTGTAGAGAACAAACAGATGGTTATCAGAGGTGAGGTGGGTGGGTGGATGAATGAAATAGGTGAGAGGAATTAAGAGTACACTTATATTTTTATTAATTTTTTTCAATATTTATTTTTGAGAGCCAGAAAAAGTCAGAACATGAGTGGGAAGGGGCAGAAAGAGAGGGAGACACAGAATCCAAAGCAGGCTGAGCTGTCAGCACAGAGCCCGATGTGGGGCTCAAACCCATAAACTGTGAGATCATGACCTGTACTGAAGTCAGATGCTTAACTGACTGAGCCACCCAGGCGCCCTAAGAGTACCTTTGTCTTGATGAGCACTGAGTAATATATGGAATTGTTGAATTCCAAATTTATTGTACACATGAAAGTAATATAATACTGTATGTTAACTACACTGGAATTAAAAAAATAAAATTTAAATTTAATAAAAAAATAAGCTGAACTCCTAGAAACAAAGAATGGTTGTTTGCCAAGGTTTTGGGAGTATGGGAAATGAGAAGACATTGATCAAAAGGTACAAACTTCCAGTTATAAGAGGAATAAGTTCTGGAGATTTAATGTATATATAGTATGGTGACTATAGTAAATAATACTGTATTGTATAGTTGAAAGTTGCTGAGAGCATTGATCTTAAATATTATCACCATAACAACAAACATGGTAATAATGTGAGGTAAAAGACTTGTTAATTAACCTTATTGTAGTAATCCCTTACCAATATACACATGCATCAAATCATCACATTGTGCCCCTAAACTTACACATTGTCATATGTCAGTTCTATCTCAATAAAGCTGATCGGGGTGGGAGAGAAAGCTCTTCAACTGGCAGAAAAAACTGAATCTACATTAAATCTTTTAATAAAAAAAAACTGATATAAATTTTATTATGGTCATTATTTACCCAATCTAGTGTAGATATTTTTGCATCACTGCAAAAATACACACACACACACACACACACACACACAATAAGTTTGATCAGAGGGTTTTAAAACTAAGGATGATATGTATCATACGTACGTTATGTAACCTTCCTAAAGTCTGTAAAGATAAAAGTAAATCTGAAATATATGTGGCCATAAAAGATTTGGATAAGCCATGGTGGGATGGTGGGTCTGTAAAGTTGGTTATAGAAGAGAAGGACTCCATGAAACTCCAAAATCAAACAAGGAAATAGACCTTTCCTTTAACCTCATCATCCATAGGAATGAGTTAATTTGAGCAAAGCATAATCGTGAGGGAATGTTAAACAGGAAGAATTATTTTCTTTATGAAATTACATGTTTCCATCTTAAAATCCAAACGGGGAGAACAAAATTGATCTATATATATTTTCTGGTTTGTGAGGCATGTATGACTGTAAATGATTATACTAATAGGTATTAAAGTCTATCCATTTTCCTTATTATCAAGAAAAGATCCAGCTTTGTTTTACTTTTACATTCAGGTAAGACATGCTTTTACTGTTGCTAATGTTTGTTTTTTCTTTAAAATTTCCCAGGGCAAAATACATAATACATATAATGAGTTAGAAATGATCGTTATTCATTTATAGCCTCTCCAGTTAGAGTGAAATATTGTCGTTTTTAGGTCATTGTATAATGGTGTTTCTGGCATACGTGGATTGAATAAAGTAACTTTCAGTGCCAAGGTTAATGTATCAACTTCAGGTAGTTGCTTTGTTGAATTTTGTTAAATATTCTTGAGCTTCTCTAACCCTCTGAGACAGACTGAAATGAAAAGGAATTTAATTAGAGTGTGCTGGGAATGTAATAAGATACATTAAGTTTTTATTAAGAAAACTGGTACTGAACCACAGTGTTACTGGTCCTGAAATTATCCTTCTAGATAAACAAAATACACATATGTGTAGATAAGGAGTTGGATGTAAAGGGAGCTTATCAAAGAGTACTAATTCAATGAAAGTTTACATCATAAGGTAATTTTGAAAAAAAAGAATTTTCTCATACTGTGTAAAATTCAGAAATAAAGTTCCTGTTTAATTTTGGAATCCCTGTACAAGAGCAGTTATGCTGTACCGTTTTAGTCATTGGAATTCAGTACTTCTGTGATTAATTTCAAAAGCACATTGGTCCAGGATTATTATTAGGTTGGTCCGGTAATGCAAAATCTGTCAAGAAGGCCTTGAAGTGGAAATCACACAGATGCATACAAAGTTCTAGTTTAAAATACCTTTAACTCAAGGATTTAGCTATTTTTGTTTCATCTGGTGAAGGAAGCTCAAAATTAACACAATTAATTCAAATGGCCCATATTTTTAGAAGTGTGTAATATATTCTGGGGAATAAAAACACTGATACTTCCCAAAATAGCTCAAATTAATAGATGTCTGTTTCGTCTAAGGAGCTAATATGAATTAAATAATTATTAATATTATATTAATAGCAAATTAATAAAATTGGGTATAATAACATACAAAATGAGATAAATAAATCTCATAAATAGCAAACATGTTTTCCAGAATTTTGAAGTCTGACTAGAACAGAGAAGACTTCTTTTTCTTCCCCCTATGCCTCATCAGGTCCACAAACATTATTTACATTATTTTTATATCAATTTTTTTATGTTTATTTATATTTGAGAGAGAGGGAGACAGAACACAAGCAGGGAAGGGGCATAGAGAAAGTGGAACACAGAATCCAAAGCAGGCTCCAGGATCTGAGCTGTTAGCACAGAGCCTGACGCGGGGCTCAAATCCACGAACCACAAGATCATGACCTGAGCCAAGATCAGACGCTTAGCCAACTGAGCCAACCAGGTGCCCCTACATTATTTTGATATCAAATAGTCATGTGTGACTATCTCATGTATTGCAGTTAAAATTTATATAAATCTCCAATTAACCCATCATCACAATATTTTCTCCGATTTATTTACTTTAATGTAATCTATTATTTAAATTACATGAGTAATTATCTAATCTTGTGTTTAGTTTAGTGCATGCAACTACAATGTCATAAAATAACCATGATAATTTATTATCATTTTGACTATCTCAGTCATCCACTATTAAAAATCAATCACTTAGAATATTTTATATAGATTTTTCACTTTTAGTATGATAAAATTTCATCTTTTTAAATTTTCATTTATTTTTGAGAGAAAGAAAAAGAGAGAGAGAGTGTGTGCATAGGGGAGGGGCAGACAGAGGAGGGGGACAGAGGATCTGAAGCAGGCTCTGTGCTCAGAGCAGAGAGCCCCATGCAGTGCTTGAACTCACCAAGCATGAGACCATGATCTGAGCCGAAGCCAGACAGTTAACTGACTGAGCCACCCAGGTGCCAGAAATTTCATCTTTTTAACTAGAACTCCATAAAAAACACTACTTCTTCATGTGTTTTTCTCATAATCAGTAAGTTTATTTCCTCAAAAATATTATAAATAAGTCTGACTTAACGATGTTTCAACTTCAATTTTTGACTTTTTGATAGTGCAAAAGCAATGAGCACGCAGTAGAAACTGCACTATAAGTTTTGAATTTTGTCCTTTTCCCAGGCTGGGGCATGCAGTAGATACTCTCACATGATGCTGGGCAGAGGAGGCCAACCGTAGCTCCCTCCCAGTCAGCCGTGCCACCGTGAGGGTCGACAACTGATACACTTAACAACCACGCTTAACAACCACAGCATTCTATTTTTCACTTTCAGTTTGGTATTTAGTAAATTACATGAGATCTCCAGCACTGTATTAGAAAATAGGCTTTGTGTTAGAGCGTTTTGCCCAAATACAGGCTAATGAAAGTGTTGTGAGCTTGTGTCAGGTAGGCTAGGCTAAGCTGTGATGGTCCATAGGTTAGATGAATTCAGTGCATTTTCCACAAAATGATATTTTGAACTACAGTGAGTTTTTCAGGACATACCCCATCATAAGTTGAGAAAGATCTGTAGTTCTTCTCAAAGTTTGTTTTAAAATGACAAATATATTTTGTTAAAACTAAATGAATTCTAAAACATATTTAGTGTAAACCTGTGCAAGTTTCAAATCTGTTTACCCTCCAAGAATTGTAAGCTCTTTGATCAATAAGCATCACTTTCAGTGCTTGTATTTAAGGAGACCTATTCTGTGAGCCAGGAAGAGAGCCTTGCCAGGAAGCTACACGTACTTTGTTTTCAGACCTACCGCCTCTAGAACTGTGAGAAATACGCGTCTGTTGTCGAAGCTACCCAGTTTATGGTATCTTGTTACGGCAGCCTGAGCTGACTAATACATCTGCCAACATCATAATATCACCTCAAAATGAATTACTAGTCAAAATAATATGTAATGTAAATTCTGGACCCAAGGCAAGTCTTCTCTTTTCTGTTTAGAGTAGTAGAAATACACATAATGTAGCCAGTTCTTCGTGACTTTAACTTTACATTTTTCATTAGTCACAACATTAGCAGCTGTGTTTCTCCTTGTTAAAGGATCCTAGAAATAAATGCAGGTGTTCCAGGAGACAAATGCAAATGCTATCAGCTTCCCCATTTTTTAATCCACTGAGTGTTTAATTATGGAATGCTGTCTTTAAGTTTTATTTATGTTAATAGAACACCTTACAGAATAGATGAAGAGCAAGAGTTAAAATTTCAGAAAAGTTCATGAATTATTCTTATCATCAATCACGTCACCTTTGACATATGCTCCATATGTTCACGTCTCATGCTTTCCTTGATTTTTAATGTGCTTTGAATATCAGTGCTTGACTAAACCATGTCTAAATTTTAAAAGGAAAATAGTAAGCTAATATGTAACTTTAAATGTTAATTTACCTTTCCTATCTGTTACAAAATCCTGATCTATATCCGTCGCTGTATTTACTTACATATGCATCTTACTTACTCAAATTAAATGGGAACAATGAAAGGCCGTGTGGCTAGGGTCCATGTTTTATACCATTTTCTGATTTTAACGACAACTAAAGGTCAACATTTCAAGAGATGTTTTGAAATAGTTTACAAAATTTTATAAATAAGAGTTATTCATAAAATATTCTGTAATTCTGCCTCTGCCTTTCACCAAGTAGCTGTGACTTGAAAGTCTTGGATACTTTGTATGCACTGATAGAAAATAACTTCAGGCAAGTTACTTCGACTCACTGTGCTTTATTCCATCATTGAAAAGAAGGATGTTAAAGGTACCTATCTCATTTTTGTTGGAGGGATTACAGGTTTTTTAACTGCAAAACATAGGGCTAGATATAATAGTGCTATATAAGTACTAGCTACTATTTTCCTAATTATTATTATCATTATTAATGTTAATATTAACTTACTTTATCATTTATGGAAATCTGAGTACATGCTATGTGGCTTCTGGAAACATCTGCTGAACACAGAGGGATATATAACAAATCCAGCCAAATGAGCCTGGTCAGCAATTCTCAGTGGCTCCAAGTTCCGATCATTGTGATTCAGTCCTCCTGATCCATCTCTCATGAGGACTGATTTTTAAGTGTATTTATTTTGAGAGAGAGACAGAGAGCATGAACAGGGGACAGAGAAAGAGGAAGAGATAATCCCAAGCAGGGATCCCAATGCAGGGCTCGAACTCATGAACCATGAGGTGAAACCAAGAGTTGGAGGCTTAACCAACTGAGCCACCCAGACGGTCCTCTTAGGGACTGATTTATAGAAACACCCCAAGTTATTTTGCTCTTCAGTTTACCTCTTCTCATTCCCTTTAACCCACTCCCCATCACTATCCTACTTCTCTCTTTTATTCTGTACCGTTCTATAAATTCAGAAGTGAATTTGTAATCTGTGAATTTGTAATCTGCACTGATGAGAGAGTTTACACGTTGCATGGAAAAATTGAGATTTGCCTGAGTCGTTTTTTGAAACTACTATTTATTTAGAACAGTTTTGCCATGTGGAGTCCTGGGTTTTTATAGTAATTATTTCCAATTCTCCCAAAACTTTTGTAAGAAGTGTGAGAGGGAGCATGCTTGAAAGCACATGGCTTGCATGGTTTTAGGCAGCTAAAATGTGACAAATATTGTTTCACCTCTGACTTACAGGACTCAAAATTGTATGCTATTTTCAAAAGATTCATAGGATCTGGATATATGAGTGGAGCAGAAATGCACATCTCACACTTTAAAAGCTCTTATTGTGAAGTTTCTAGTAGGAAAATTAAAATACTGGTACAGGGGTCTACAGACTACAGAGTTATCTGCGAACAGAAATTGGGGAGTTTGTGAATTTAAGTGGAATTTAAGTGGAATTTAAGATTCATTTTTATTAACCTCAAGGAGACGTACATTATTTCTTTCAATCATAAATATAGGAAATAAATAAAAGTAGCATATTTTTCAGTAAGAAAACTCATTTTTTTTTAATTTTATGTATTTATTTTGAGAGAGACAGAGACATTGTGAGTAGGGGAGGGGCAGAAAGAAAGGGAGAGAGAAGGTCCCAAGGAGGCTCCTTTCTGTCAGTGCAGAACCTGACGTAGGGCTCGAACTCATTAAACTGCAAGATCGTGACCTGATTTAAAACCAAGAGTGGGACACTTAACCAATTGAGCCACCCACGTGCCCTAAGAACTCAAAAATGTTTAATATAATCCTGCAGCTTTTGCAGATATCCTAAGTAATTATTTCTACTGATTACTACTTCAAATTATCATGGTTATTAAATACATTGCTGTATCTTATTTTACCCTGTTAGTAAGGAAGGACATAAATTCTAATTTTTGTGGTTTTATTTTTTATTTATTATTTGATTATAGTGAAATTGGTCTATTTAGTGAATTATAGTGAAAAATGGTCCATTGTCTTCACTAGACTCTCAAAGGGGCTCATATACAGAGAAATATAAGAATCTCTTTACTAGGATATATGGTACCTGAAAACATGAAATTTTAACAAATACATCCAAAACATGGGGTGATTTTGTTAAGCAAAAACAAGCTTATGACATCCTTGTATTTCACAAGGTACAGAGAGTAACAAAAATGTAATCATACTATTTACAAATCTAATTTCTAACATCTTACTTATAGGCTTGAAATAATGGTACAGGGCTAATATTATAATACAGTGGGTTAACAGATCCCAAGATACAACTAAAATAGATTTCAGGTATTTTTGAGAATATATTCATTAAACACTATCACAGTTTTGGGGTCAAAGGAGAAATGACCTTTGGAAAATACACAGTCATTTGCTGTCATCATGATTTCTATGCCCTGGATGGATATAAAAGGATATGAAATAAAAGCAACAAATAAGACTACATAAGATGTAAAAAAAAAATGCAATGGAATAGGAATAGAGATGAGAATAATGTCCCTTTATAAAACAAAAGAGAACTTTTATTATACATATGAAATGCTTCTTGACTAACCTGAATAGTAATTTTGCTGAACAGCAGGGCCCAAGACAGAAGACACCACTTGCTGAAAGAAAACCTGGGTAGTGACCAGAAATTTGCTTTCCATCCTATTCAGTCTTGAGGATCTCACTGCCTATGAAGCCGCTTGTCATGAACCAGGGCATTTCAGAATTAGATAATAGAGAAGTTCAGTGAACTGTAATGTGCATTAAGAAATAGAGAATTTTTGTGTCACCTTCGGGGAAAACATCCTTTGGTTCCACTGAGATATGCTGTCACTGACCTGCATTAAACATAAAATGTAATATTGATTTTTAAATGCATTTTTTAATGTATTCTACACATACTACTTAGATGAGAAATCTTCTTTTATGCTTACAATAAAAACCTTGATATTTCTACACGATGACTCCACCAACTGATTTTAGATTGTCTTCACCAAGCCACAATGATTTGGTAATTTAACTAACTATATGAAATTAATTAGATATAACAGCCTATAGTTGTTAAGATCTGCTGTCTGTCCCAGATATAACTTAAACGCTAGCACTAAATATATAACTATATCTTTTTGTATGTAGATATATGTATATATATAAAATCTCATTTGAAGAGATATGCCATGTGTGAATTGGCAAATGGTACCTGTCCAAAATAAGTGAGTCCCTATGAACACTTGCTTTTTGTGATTTTTGCTGGGAATACTTAAAAATTATTTTAAGAGAAAAAAATATTATCTCGTTTTACACTCTTCTTTAGTTATTGTTTTTGTACCTGATTGCTTAATTATTTGAACTTTTCTTAACATCTGCCTGGTGCCAGGGTATACTCTGCTGGAGTGGTCAGAATTTCTGCCAGCTAGTTACTCAGATCTAGTATGGAAAAGAATAATAAATTTACAGTTAAAAGATAGCATGATGTATCACAACACAAAGATATCTGCAAAATATCTGGTTTTGAAGTTTAGAGGTAATATACCTGGCACCTGGCAAATTATCTATCATTTAATAACAAAGTGGTAGTTAGTTGTTTTATTATTATGTTATATTTTTATAAATTAGTTATGTAAATGAACAAATAGGAGGCCCAAGTGAGTATTCTCAGGAAAGAACATGAAAGTTTCTTGTTGAGCTTGTGATATGCTTTAGTTCAGTTGTAAAAAACAAGTAGAATTTGTACAGGAAGAACATGATTGCAGAGATGGGCTGGGAAGTAAATCCCATAGTTCAACATAAAATACACTGTGCTAGAATTTGGAGAAGAAGATGGTACTGGTACCACCTTCAAGGAACTCCAAAAGAAGGTGTTCCCTGAGCAGAACTACAATGGAGACATAAACAAAGGTTGGGGGGGGGGGATAGAATATACAGAGATCCTTTCTGACTGGTACAAAATCAAAGTAATAATTCTAAATCACTCTTCCAATCTCTGGAAACATTACAATCAAAGACTTGTTGGTGAAAGCCCCCCAGACTAGTTCAAAGGCTATTAGAATGGCTAGATTTTTTAACGTGTAGGGAACCAAATGAAGGGTGCACAGAAGAAAGGGAGGAAGGGTAGGAGAGAAGAAAAAATATCCCCTTTGGTTTGCAAAGGAAGAAACAAATTTGAGAGACACTGAAGCAGCAGACTTTAAAAGCATTCATCTTCAGTGGTGGAAAGCTAATAGAGGAAGGAGCCTAGTTCAGTCCTTCCCTAGCCCTCTGAGTTTCCTGAACCAATGCCTGTGTAAAGCACAATAGAAATGAATTACTAGAAAAATAAAGTGAAAATAAAAAGGTATAAAAATTTAATTTATTTTTGTTACCAGATGCAACAGACATTAACTTGCATTAAAGGAATGTAAGAGCAAATGTAAGAAAAATGAAAAATCCTACAAAGCTGTATACATTCCTCATTAAAGGGTACAAACCAGTCATTATCTAAACTTTAAATTGAAGCATTGTGAAATTATAACTAAACAAAGTTTTGAGTAGAATAGAAGCTGTTTATACCAACTACCTATATACATAACTTGAACTAGCAACACTGTGCCAATTGTTTAAGATTTTAATATGACAAGCGAGCTTGCTTCTTTTTAAACTTACCTATTTGCAATTGGATTGATGACAGTGCTGCACTAAGGGAATCGTGTGTAATTATATTTTTTTTTATTTTTTTTTTTAGTTTAGAGAGACAAAGCGGTTGCATACACGCTAGTGTGGGAGGGTCAGAAGGTGAGAAAGGTGAGAGAGAGAGAGAGAGAGAGAGAGAGAATCCTAACCAGGCTCCATGCTCAGAGTGGAGCCCAAAGTGGGGCTTGATCCCACAACCCTGGGATCATGATCTGAGCTGAAATCAAGAGTCAGGACACTCAACCAATTGAGCCACCCAGGCACCCCTACGGAATAATGTGTAAATTGTGTAAACTGCTTCTATGCTTTTTTAAAACAACTTTATTAAACAATAATATAAATATAAAAACCACATATATTTAAAGTGTATAATTTGATAAATTTTGACATATGCATACATCCATGAAATATCATCATAATCAAGATAATCAACATCTCTAACCACCCCCCCCCCAAATTTTACTCAGGATTTGTTGGGATCTTTCCCTGCCACACCCTCTCTATTGGTCTCTAAGAAATGATCTACTTTCTGTCACAATAGATTAGCTTACAGTTTCTAGAATTTCATGTAAATGGAACACTATATTATGTGTGTATTTTCTGTCTGAATATGTTCACACAGGATAATTGTTTCGGGATTCATTTATGTTGTTGCATGTATTCATTGTTCATTTATTTTTTTAAGTTTTTATTTAAATTCCTATTAGTTAACATACGGTGTAATACTAGTTTCAGGTAGAGAATTTAGTGATTCATCACTTGCATACAACATCCGGTGTTCATCACAGTGTGCATTCATTTTTATTGTTTGGTAGTATTACATTCAATAGATTCGTTTATCCATTTACCTAGATTGTATCCTGAGATGTTAATATGAGTACAGCTGTTACGTATAAAAGTCTTTGTAAAGATCTATGCTTTTTTTTTTTTTTTTTTTCCTCTTGGGTCTAGGAGAATGGTTGGAGCAAAAGGTGTTTGTTTAACTTCATAAGAAACTACCAAACTCTTTACCAAAATGGCAATACCTCTTTTTTATGCCCACCAGCAATGTATGAGCATCCCATTTCCTCCACAGGTGGGAACAGGCACTATTCCGAGCTCTGTATCAACTCCAGGTACTATTACCTGTGAGAACAGATGGTTCTTTTCCCAGGCTCCAATAGTTTCTTCACTTACATATGCTAAGCAGTACTCAGCTGAACACATGAAGGGGACTCTCTCCATGAATCTCTCTTATTTCTGCTTCTCTGTCTTGCAAACTAACTGCCTTGGCTTCTGTGGATACTCAACTCCATCTCCTTCACCTAAGGAACTTGTAGGTTCAACCTAGGCTCCAAATTCCACACAGCAAGTTAGGAAGTCCCCTCAATGTAGACAATGAGACAATGAGACAATCTTAGAACTCACCTCATTTGTGTTCATCTCTTAGGGATCACTCCTGTTCATGTTCTCACGTCTATTGTCTTAAAATTCATTGTTTCATTTATTTTATCTGTTTCAGGAAAGAGTGAATCTGGTCAAGGGGATGTCATCTTGGCTGGAATTTAATGTTTTCTCTGATATTTCAAGGCATAAAACTAGAAATTGTCAAAGTACCACCTTCCAAAGGAAATATGATGGGATTGAATAAGAAATTTGTTAAAAATTCAGGAATTTTAATTTATAAATATATTTCTGTGTATACACATATATACACATATATGTGTGTGTATTTATATATATGTACATATATATACATATATATTTCATATATGTAAGTAAATAAGCTAGGTTATAGTTTTAAACTTAATTTCCAACCCTTAACCAAGGGCATGTTTCAACATTGTTCTATAAGTCTAAATTAAAATTATATTATAGTTTAAATGGATTTGGATCCTTGAATTTCCTGTGTGAAGATGTTTATTTCATATAAAGTAAAAGGCAAAAATGTTTTTATATGGTATTTGATGATAAATTTAGCACATGTCATGTATTTAGATCATTACCTACATCATTATTAAACACTGTTAAATTATGTAACATGTCATAACTTGCTATAGAAACTCTCTCTTATTTTCCATTTAAAAACATATTGCCTTCTTTTTCTTGGATGGAAATATAAAAATAACTTTAAAATAAGTAATTAAAAATAATTAGTATCAGGAAAATAAGTAGTCCTGCTATTCAGTGAGTATCTTTTAAAATTAAGACCAAATTGGTTTTAATCTTGCAGATACACTACACGTTTATTCCATAGTTCAAACATTCCTGATAAGATTTCTCCAGGATATCCTTTCTACTTTAATATGTATTATCAGTTGCTTATAATTGACTTTTATATTATTATATAAAACAGAACAATTGTTAATGATATTATATTTTATATAATTTATAATATACTAGCCTCTTCATCATTTGCAATTTTATGATGCCACTAAACATACTGTTTATTTCAGTTGACTTTCTTTTTTCACAGAAATACTTCTTCAATGAAGGAAGCAATCTGTTGATTTATATTCTGGCATAGGTTTCTTAATGTTGATAACTATTCTAGTATGTTTTTCTGTAATTGTAGTGGTGTCATCAGATTATATTACAGAACAAGTCTTAAACTCCAAATTACATATATTAACAATGTAAACCTTCATAGTTCAATTCAGTATTACTATTTATGAGCAATTAAGCTGAAAACATATCCTTTTTTCAATCACCATTATATTCAAATTGAACATATGCTGAAAAAATGTCTATGTTAGAGTCTATGCATTCATCATATTACAATGAAAGCTACATTGCTAAATGTATTTGATATATGACTTAGCCAGACTATCAGCTATGATGTCATTGGAAATTGATGCTTCAGCTAACATTTTTGGCCATAAATTAACTCTTATCCAATTACATATTTTCTTTTTTTTTTTCAATATATGAAGGTTATTGTCAAATTGGTTTCAATACAACACCCAGTGCTCATCCCAAAAGGTGCCCTCCTCAATACACATCACCCACCCTCCCCTCCCTTCCACCCCCCATCAACCCTCAGTTTTTTCTCAGTTTTTAAGAGTCTCTTATGCTTTTGCTCTCTTCCACTCTAACCTCTTTTTTTTTTCCCCCTTCCCCTCCCCCATGGGTTTCTGTTAAGGTTCTCAGGATCCACATAAGAGTGAAAACATATGGTATCTGTCTTTCTCTGTATGGCTTATTTCACTTAGCATCACACTCTCCAGTTCCATCCATGGTGCTACAAAGGGCCATATTTCATTCTTTCTCATTGCCATGTAGTACTCCATTGTGTATATAAACCACAATTTCTTTTTTTTTTTAATTTTTTTTTCAATGTTTTTATTTATTTTTGGGACAGAGAGAGACAGAGCATGAACGGGGGAGGGGCAGAGAGAGAGGGAGACACAGAATCATAAACAGGCTCCAGGCTCCGAGCCATCAGCCCAGAGCCTGACGCAGGGCTCGAACTCACGGACCGCGAGACCGTGACCTGGCTGAAGTCGGACGCTCAACCGACTGCGCCACCCAGGCGCCCCTAAACCACAATTTCTTTATCCATTCATCAGTTGATGGACATTTAGGCTCTTTCCATAATCTGGCTATTGTTGAGAGTGCTGCTATAAACATTGGGGTACAAGTGCCCCTATGCATCAGTATTCCTGTATCCCTTGGGTAAATTCCTAGCAGTGCTATTGCTGGGTCATAGGGTAGGTCTATTTTTAATTTTTTGAGGAACCTCCACACTGTTTTCCAGAGCGGCTGCACCAATTTGCATTCCCACCAACAGTGCAAGAGGGTTCCCGTTTCTCCACATCCTCGCCAGCATCTATAGTCTCCTGATCTGTTCATTTTGGCCACTCTGACTGGCGTGAGGTGATATCTGAGTGTGGTTTTGATTTGTATTTCCCTGATGAGGAGCGACGTTGAGCATCTTTTCATGTGCCTGTTGGCCATCCGGATGTCTTCTTTAGAGAAGTGTCTATTCATGTTTTCTGCCCATTTCTTCACTGGGTTATTTGTTTTTTGGGTGTGGAGTTTGGTAAGCTCTTTATAGATTTTGGATACTAGCCCTTTGTCCGATATGTCATTTGCAAATATCTTTTCCCATTCCGTTGGTTGCCTTTTAGTTTTGTTGGTTGTTTCCTTTGCTGTGCAGAAGCTTTTGTTCTTCATAAGGTCCCAGTAGTTCATTTTTGCTTTTAATTCCCTTGCCTTTGGGGATGTGTCAAGTAAGAAATTGCTACGGCTGAGGTCAGAGAGGTCTTTTCCTGCTTTCTCCTCTAGGGTTTTGATGGTTTCCTGTCTCACATTCAGGTCCTGTATCCATTTTGAGTTTATTTTTGGGAATGGTGTGAGAAAGTGGTCTAGTTTCAATCTTCTGCATGTTGCTGTCCAGTTCTCCCAGCACCATTTGTTAAAGAGACTGTCTTTTTTCCATTGGATGTTCTTTCCTGCTTTGTCAAAGATTAGTTGGCCATACGTTTGTGGGTCTAGTTCTGGGGTTTCTATTCTATTCCATTGGTCTGTGTGTCTGTTTTTTGTGCCAATACCATGCTGTCTTGATGATACTGCTTTGTAGTAGAGGCTAAAGTCTGGGATTGTGAAGCCTCCTGCTTTGGTCTTCTTCTTCAAAATTACTTTGGCTATTCGGGGCCTTTTGTGGTTCCATATGAATTTTAGGATTGCTTATTCTAGTTTCGAGAAGAATGCTAGTGCAATTTTGATTGGGATTGCATTCAATGTGTAGATAGCTTTGGGTAGTATTGACCTTTTGACAATATTTTTTCTTCCAATCCATGAGCACGGAATGTTTTTCCATTTCTTTATATCTTCTTCAATTACCTTCATAAGCTTTCTGTAGTTTTCAGCATACATCTTTGGTTAGATTTATTCCTAGGTATTTTATGCTTCTTGGTGCAATTGTGAATGGGATCCGTTTCTTTGTCTTTCTGTTGCTTCATTATTAGTGTATAAGAATGCAACTGATTTCTGTGCATCCAATCACATATTTTCAATGAAGGCTAAGGCTAGTGTCTTGACAACTGTATATAAGTATTTGTTTTAGTCTTAATTTATTAAGAAGCACAAAGAATTCAGTGTGATATGTGAAATATTGCATTCTGTCTTCTACAGCTTTAAATATGGTTCCCTTTCTGTCAAAGAAATTCGAAGAGGTTTTGAAAACTTACTGCTTATACTTTGCATGCAAATGTCCCTTATAGAAAATTGCAATGAAAGTTTTCTCTCAAATGATATGCTCATATCATGGTTGTTTGTAGACCAACACTAATTCATGGAGTACCACAGGTATAGTGTAACTCTTAACAGCTCTGATTTTGGTGATATAATGAATACTGTCTCTATAACCAGTGAAAGGAAAATGGAAGGAGAATGTTTATGCCAACAGCCAGGCTAATACTTGACTTCAACATTCTGTGATCAATATTCCTCAAGTTGCATGCTTTCATTGTGAAAATACTGATCTAAGAATTGAAGGGATTGATAGTGGTGAGAAGAATGGATATTTGTAATCTTGGTAAAGGGAATGAGTAGGGCTTAAGGGAATCATGAATATAGGACATTTGGAGAAAGATTGTTTTTGGATTTTGCCCTGTCATTATCTGGAAGAGTTTTTGGATATCATAATCTTTATCCATTAAATAAGAATTGGCCCTATTCTTTATATTCCAGTTGTTATAAAGTCTCTATTTAGTAAGAGAGAATATACCTTCACACCAATCTAGCTAGAGACTAAAACAACAGCCAAAGTCCTCTGAAATACTTAACATGCCTGGTAGTTATGGCTTGCTTTTCATCTCTCTGATTTAAATTTTTAAACTCTTGGATAGTTTTACTGCCCAGGATTGATGGGCTCCAGCAGAAGCAGCTTATCATTGTAAGTCACACTCAGTTGCCAGGCTTAACTCAAAGAAAATGTAAAATATAACTTCAGGCCTTCTGATATTTCAATGCAGATTCTGT
This sequence comes from Puma concolor, assembly GCF_028749965.1. NCBI lineage: Eukaryota > Metazoa > Chordata > Mammalia > Carnivora > Felidae > Puma > Puma concolor. The sequence continues at coordinate 181,179,113 of NC_141667.1, forward strand.
AATATGTACGAAAGAATGGAAAACGCACAACGTCATACTGAACTGCTCACTTAAGTTCATTGCACTTGATTATTCATGAGTGTCTATACTATAATGTGAGGATAGAAATAAGGTAAAATAATCTGGCTTGAAGAATAATAAGATAGGTTTCTGACATAATTTGGGGAACATATTATCTATAAACAATGACATTTTATGGTGTCTGATATTTTTCATTTTGTTTTTACAAATATTTCCTATCCTGGCCTAGGAATTTTTATGTATAGAAAATATCATATAATAGGACTGTATCGATATTCCAGACAAGAGTGCAAGGTGCAAGCCCACTGAAAGCCTCCATGAATGTAATGATTGTAAGGTGACACTCCATTCAGAGATGTGCTTCTTTGTGTCTCCCAGAGATATGTTTCAGTCACATGATCCTACTGATCTACAACTTGAAATTCTTTGAATAAAAACAAACCCAAGAAGATTGTCCTTGGAACCTGGGAACATAGGGAAGACATTGCATAATTCTGCCTGAAGTCAACTTAATTCATACCTTTACAAAGAGGAAACTGTATTTTCTTCTTACATGCTTGTTATAATAGATGCAGAGAAGATGAAAATGGGAGATGGAAAAATAATTTCAGTGCTAAAAGCAGCACTTGTGATTTAAGACTATCTATATAATCTTTAAAATAATTTCATACTCTGTGTATTTCAGTGATTGAATTCTTATTTTGGATAAAAGTATTTTCAAATATTAGTTTGTGATTTGATCTAATGCTTTAGGGCAAGTGGACAAAGTGAAATTAAAACATTCGCCACCTAGTGGCCAAGAAACATATGGCTCTTTAATTTTATTATCTAGAAAATGGAGGAGAAAATACCTAATTACCATTCCACCTCCTGTTTCCAAGTAAAGTGGAGGAATATATGTGCTGTTAAAGAAAATTTGTACCCAGAAAGGGTTAAACAGGCAACAAACATTTTAGGCAGGATTATTGCAATAGGGTTAAGGCTATTGGCATACGGAGAAAGCATGAACTCAACTCTGGAAACAAAAACCAGGAGAGTTTTTAATCACTTGGTGAGACAGTGGAAAAGCACTGAGGGACATTAGGGGTAAGTTGGTCAACGTGATTAGGCTACATTCATTTGCTGATGGCTCTTACAGAAGCTGGGATCCTACTTTCCTTGATGATTATAAATAAGGCATTACCTTCCTTGATCATATTTCAAAGGGATGGCTTCCAGGTCCTTAAGAATGGCATTCCTTAATTCCTGGCAAGAGGTGGGGAGACGATTTACATCTTAAAGAGTAGAGGAAACTTGACAATCTCACATTTTCTAAAGTACTAAAAAACGGGAGGTCAGAGGCCTGTATTCAGGAAGAAACCTAATGCTTAACTGAATGAACAGAAATTGAATGCCATCTTGATCAAAGCACATCTGTCCTGGCTCGTGCGTGGGCACATACACAAACACAGTGTTTTTCCCTCTTTCTGCACTGTTTCTTGTTAACGTGATAAATGGTTTTGGCAGTTAATTTAGTTTTCATATACTTATATACTAGTCAGGAGAAATGTCCAATGTAGTTAAGTTTTGTTACGTTTAGTTTATATTCATTTATTTCATTTATTGGGAGAGAGAGAGAGAATCCCAAGCAGGCTCCACATCCAGTGCAGAGCCGGATGTGGGGCTCGAACTCATTAACCGTGTGATTGTGACCTGAACCAAAATTAAGAGTCCATGCTTAACCAACTGAACCACCTGGGCACCCCCAAAATAAATACATTTCTATGTTTCCTTCTTATGTTTTTTATTTTAACTTTCCTAAAATCTTCAAATGGTTAAAATTTAAGAAATATGTTTTATTCCTCAGTTTTGAGAAAACTGTATTTCCTCATTCTAGCATTAAAGGAAGCATAACTCATTAAAACTCATTTTATATAAAGTTTTCTAAACCTCCCAGCTGACAATGAAACAGAACTTTAAATAAGGAGGTGAGTAATTAATTTGCTTCTACTAATTCTTTCATTGCAGAAGCTTGTAAAATTTAGGCTTTGGAAAATTTATTCAAATATAATAATGTCCCAATATCTTTTCAAACTCTAAACGCATCTATTTACAAGGTGTGGGGCTGGAAGTAAACAGAAATGAAAATATTTCAGATTACAAATGATGTGGATGAAACAATCATTGTATAGTAATATATTCTCATTTGGAGGCTATGTAGCATATTACTAATACTTACCTTTTTTTTTAATTTTAATTTTTTAATGTTTATTTATTTTTGAGAGAGAGAGTCAGAGACAGAGCACAAGCCGGGGAGGGGCAGAGAGCAAGGGAGACACAGAATCTGAAGCAGGCTCCAGTCTGTGAGATGTCAGCATAGAGCCCAACACGGGGCTTGAACTCACAAACTGTGAGATCATGACCTGAGCTGAAGTCGGACACCTAACTGACTGAGCCACCCAGGCACCCCATACTTATCCTTCTTTTAATCAAGGAGCAGCCATGACACCATTTTATACAAATATGACATGCCCCTTCACACATTTTTTCCAGATAGTCCTGGAATACCTCTCTTGCTCATAAAAGCCATTTCATGTCACTTACATTTCCAGGACTTCATCAAACCCTTCACTAAAGGATTATTCCCTACTCTGTGTGCTTGCTATGACCAATGCTGCCCTGACTGTAATATGTGTACTTTTATAAATTCTCCTTTTACTTCATGGAATTTCCTTCAAGTGAAAAATTGTTCAATTTTTCCTCTTATCCTGAAGATCAAAGAACACTAGTAAAATTAACTATGGAATTATAATAGACACCATTGAAGGCATATTTTCCTTCTTTCTTCTATGTAACGTTTTAAAAAACAATTACATAAAACAAATTATATGTATTATACACACATAAAATTATATATGTGTATATATATGTGTGTATATATATATTTATTTAGCAATAAATATATTTTTAGCATTAATAAATACATTAATAAATAAATGAATAATTAAATAATTATTAAAATAAATAAATAAATAATAAATAAATTAATAAATGCATTATTTAGCAATAAAAAACATGATGTGGGGCACCTGGGTAGCTCAGTCAGTTGAGCATCCAACTCTTGATGTGTGCTCAGGCCATGATCCCAGGGTCATGGGATCGAGTCCCATGACCGTCTCCACACTGAGTGTACAGCCTGCTTAAGATTCTCTCTCCCTCCCCCCCTCTCTGCCTCTCCCTCTGCTCCTCTACTCCACTCATGCTATCTCTCTCTTAACAAAACAAACAAAAAAAATGATGTACTAATCCATATTACAACATGGAAGAAGCTTGAAAACATGGTAAGTGAAAGAAGCCACTCACAAAAGACCACATATTAAATGTATTATATAATTTCATTTATATAAAATGTCCAGAACAGGGAAATCTTTGGACACAGAAAGTAGATTACTATTTAGGTAATTGTATTAGATTGACACTGTTGGGAGAGCATAGATTATAGGGAAATGATAGCTAAAAGAAACAGGGCTTCTTTTTGAGATGAAATAATGTTCTATTGACTGTGGTGATGGTTGCACATATCTTTGAATACCCTAAAAAACATTGCATATATACTTTAAATAGGTGCATTGTATAGTATGTGAATTAGATATCAATAACGCTGCTAAAAAATTCATGAGTTAACATGTTAAGTGGGAAACAAGAAATATAGAACTTGAATTTTTGTTTCATATATCCTAAAAGTCAAGAAAAATGCATACCAAAATTTTCCTTGATAATAAGATGATGTTATGTTATCTGTGATTAACAAGATGATAAACTTAGAGTAAGGGTCTTTTTACTTATTTTTTTTTATTATGAAGTCTTGATGAGACTGTTATTCACAGTATGATCTTTTAAAATATTATTTAGGGTTTCTATGATCAAAGAATGTGGGTGTAAAATTTATTCCTTTTCAGTATCTTTCCACCAGAAGCATTTTATGTTTCCTATGACCAAACATTTCAGTGTTTAAGTGAGGATATCTCTAGCTTTATTTGAATTTGTAAAGAAAATTTATTCCACAAGTTTAATTGACATAAGAATTGGGAAAAGAATCTCATTTATTCTTACATTTAATATTTATAAATTAGCTATACAGAAAACTATTTTTTTAATTTGGTAACTATTAATAGTGTTAAATCACTAATGAAAAAATATCCAAATTTGCCTCCAAATTTGTACAAGATTTCCCTTTCCATTTACAGATAGTAGACTTTTTTTTTCCTTAGAAGATTCCCTGGAGAAGTTGAGCATACACATTTCTTACAGGTGCTCTCTGGAACAAAGATTAGGAAGGAGTCGAGGGAAACAAGGATGGGCAGAGGAGGAGGTTATGTTGGTATAGAGTGACCACATCCCATGAGCAACTCTGGAGCTGAGATGGCCCTTCAGAGATGTTTTTCATTGAAGTAAAGGATCTAGGACTTTTACACCCTCTCATTCACTCTGTAGAACTGGACTGCCTCCAGGGGTGGGTCATTTCCTTGAATGAAACAATTCCCTTAAGCCATGGGAAATCTGGGAAGGTACCATGTTGTAAACTCCCAGCAACCATGGAAATGGGGGACTTTACCCTAAAGGGTGCATTTGGGTAGTGCATATACTGCAGTCGGCAAAAGAAAATGGATAAACTGAAAGAATATATTTAATATGTATAATGTGTTACATTAAGATATGGTAGGGGAAATAGAAGAATGTAAAATATATTTTAAAAAACTTGGGGCTCCTGGGTGGCTCAGTCGGTAAAACATCCGACTTCAGCTCAGGTCATGATCTCACGGTCTGTGAGTTCAAGACCCGTGTCAGGCTCTGTGCTGAAGGCTCAGAGCCTGGAGCCTGCTTCGGATTCTGTGTCTCCCTCTCTAACTGCCCCTCCCCCACTCACACTCTGTCTCTCTCTATCAAAAAATGAATAAACGATAAAAAAATTTTTTAACTACTTTAAAAAATTTTAAATACAAAATTCCATTATGTTGGTAATGAAATATATCATTTCTTTCCATTTATTTTGTACTTATATAACATTTGAAAAATTCATCCATATTCAGCCTTAGCATACATGTTATACACCAGTTAATTCATGTGATGTAACTTAATACTATCTCTAACGATAATCTAGAAATATTCAGATTCTCTTATTTTCCTTCCAAGTTAGAGTTTCAGTGATTTATTTTATTTTTTTTATAGATAGAAGTCTAACTCATTTTTTAAATCTTTATTTATTTTTGAGAGAGAGAACATGAGCAGGGGAGGGGCAGAGAGGGGAACAGAGGATCCAAAGTGGTCTCTGGGCTGACAGCAGCAAGCCTAATACAGGGCTGTAAGTCAGGAACAGTGAGATCATGACCCGAGCCAAAATCTGAGTCTCAACTGACTGAGCCATCCAAGCGCCCTAGTTTACTTTTGACTAAAACCTGAAGAAAAAATAATCCTTTTCACTGCTAAAGGGATAACACTCTTTCTTTGCTTATATATACACTTGATGAATTTATATAGCCTCTATTACTTAGGTAAATCCTCTGCTATGTTTTCTTTTCCTTTCGTTGTATATTGTGTTAGCCATGTCATTTCAACTCCACCATCAGGCTCTTGAGGGTAAGGTCAGACCTTCTATATCTTTATAATTCAGACTGACAAGAATTGTACTCTGATTTATAGATGTTAAATCCGTGCTGGATTCTCAATTATTCTAGTAATATTTTTAGGAACTTGTTTTTTTCAGAAATTTAAAAATACAGAAGAGCAGAAGTATATAAAGAATAATAAAATCAGGGCACCTGGGTGGCTCAGTTGGTTAAGCATCCAGCTCTTGATTTTGGCTCAGGCCATGACCACACAGTTCATGGGTTCAAGCCCAACTTTGGGCTCTCTGCTGGCAGTGCAGAGCCTGTATGGGATTCTCCCTCTTTCCCTCTCTGTCTCTGCCCCTCCTCTGCTCACATGCTCTGTCACTCTCACACGATGAATAAATAAACTTAAAAAAACAACAAAGAACAACAGGGGCACCTGGGTGGCTCATTTGGTTAAGTGTCCGACTTCAGCTCAGGTCATGATCTCATGGTTCATGAGTTCAAACCCCATGTCGGGCTCTGTGGTGATAGCTCAGAGCCTGGAGCTGCTTCAAATTATGTCTCTCTACCTCTCTGTCTCTGACCCTTCCCTACTCGAGTTCTGTCTCTGTCTCTGTCTCTCTCTTTCAAAAATAAACATTAAAAATTATTTGAAAAAATAAATAAAAGAATAACAAAATAAATCACTTATATTTCCATACCCAGAATTGACAACCATTTTTATTTTGCAAATTTTCCAAGAAGACGATGACTTCCATCTCACACCAAATAGCCTAAGCCAAATTATTTGAAAGTTGTCATTCAGAATCTTCCAATAAAATAATTTGGAGTACATTTTTAAAATTATTGTCTTTTTTATTATTGCCTTTCTTCATAGATTTTGGAATTTGGGTTTGCCCATACATTTTGAGTAAGATATACATTTATCTAAATCCTGTCCCTATGTCCCTTGTGCATTCCCCCCCAATATTTGACTTGGCAGTTACTTCCAAAAAATCCTCTGTGGGGCCTGTAAAGAAACAGATCTTAACATGTCAGTGTTAGCCCACGGTGATGAGAATGAAAACATGCGATCTTGACAGCTGACATCTGGTATCTGGACTAGTTCCCATCAGCTAGGTTGTCTTGCTCCCTTGCTGAAAATAAACATTTTCACAGAATACCAACATCAGATGTGGACTATCTGTGATCATGATGGAACAAGACCAAAACAAGACTCTTCTGCAATCAAGACCTGTGAAAACAAACCCACAGCACAACCGCGTCAATGACCACGCATCCCTCTCCAGCAGCTCACTTGAGTGGCTATTGCTTCTTCCCCAAAGACAGAAGAGCTCAGCTTCACTCCTTACCTCCGCTATAAAAAGCATTATGAACACCCAGTCACTCGATTCTTTCTGCTTTCTGACAACACCCACTCCAAAATAGACTCCCCTTTCTTTAAACCTTCCTCCCACTCACTGAATGATGCACAAATCTTATAAAGAGTGCCTCCCAGTCACTGTTCTGAGACACACCTTGGTTCTGACGGTTTGCAGTCCCCTGTGTCACATGGACAACTAAACACAGTTTTGCTTGACTGCAAGTGTGTGACGGGCGATCTTTGACTTTCTTTTGCCTCTACTGTGATATTGAATATCTTGGCTCAATTCAGGGGTCCAGGTTCTCTATGCCTAGCTCCCAGAAGAATTCAGCCTCAGAATTTTTCCACCATCTTTTCATAAACCGAAGAATTGTATTTACGCTGTCTGGATTTCCACGTTAAACCTGGATCGGGCTCCCATCTTAAGAGAAACCTTTTAAACTCCTTTATTCTACAACTTTGAATCAAAAGCCCAGCAGGTGTGCACTTCAGTCTGCTCAGCATTTTTGCTTTTCTCTTTATGTCCTGCAGAGATGTTTATCTTCTGTGAGATCCTCATTAAAACTTCTTGTTTTCCTCTTTATCTGTTAGCATTATGTGTGGTAGGCAGAGGGGCAGTTAAACATAACTGAACCATCTTGACCAGTGAGATTGTATTCATATGTTGGTCTTATTTCCCTGAAGTTTCAAAACAAAATAGATGGAATATTTATAAAATCAAAGTCTCTTTTGACAACCAGTACAAACCTATGCCTTTATTCTATTCCCAAGGCAACCATTCTCATGAGTATGTGATACATCTTTTCTGGCTATATTTTTCCACTTTTCCGCACAACATGTGCAACCATGTATGATATATTATTCTTGGTCTGTGTTTTAAAATTTACATAAATGGCATCATTGTCTTCATATCATTCTGTAATACTGTTTTTTCATTAGACCATATGATTTCAGATCTATCTACACTGGTATCCAGAGTTTTACATATTTCCTTCAACTGCTACATCCTAGCCAATATATTTAAATTTTCTCTTTTTATTAAAGGATTTTGTTACCATAAAATAAACATAGTATTATCATTTCTTATATATATACAAATATATATGTATATACATATACATGGTTATTTTCTCCGAAATTATGATACATATTTTTGTGCACAAATTTCCCACATTTATAAGGTCTCTGATATATCCTTATGTAGTCTGTTATCTATTTTTCATACCCTATTAAGGCAATTTGAAGTTTTTGCAAAGCTTAACCTAAATCTTTTCCTACCTACCTTGCTGATTTTAATTACTTTTCTCCGTTCAAAAGGTTAATACTTAAGTGAATAAGTTGATGTGTCCAATAACGTGGGGCAATGATTATCCCACAAAGTCCTAAATTCTGCAGAAAATTTCTGCCTGTCTTCCTAAGGTTTAAGAAAATCCTTCTTTACAAAAAAAACCTTGACTCTAGATCTGGCATTGAAATTCAACTTCTATAGATCCACCTTCTACCTTGTGGTCTAGCAGTTTTATGATGTGATTGTTCCTTCCTGAGAATACCTAAACAAAGTGTAACTAATTTAGAGGGTCAGGGGAAAGAGCAGATGGAATAAAAAGACTGTAAATGTGTTGTGCAGACATGTCTGATTTAGGAAGAAAGAAAGATGCTGGGAGGGCAAGTTTCAGAAGGATACAGCCTTTCAGGCACCTGATGTTGAATTTAGAATTTTATTTCTGGGGTGCCTGGGTGGCTCAGTTGGTTGAGCGTCCGACTTTGGCTCAGGTCATGATCTCGCAGTCTGTGGGTTCGAGCCCCATGTCGGGCTCTGTGCTGACAGCTCACAGCCTGGATCCTGCTTCGAATTCTGTGTCTCCCTCTCTCTCTGCCCCTCCCCCACTCATGCTCTGTCTCTCTCTCTCTGTCAAAAATACATAAACATAAAAAATTTTTTTAAGAATTTTATTTCTGAGCGTCCATTTAGTAATTAAAGAAGTTGGCTATTTAATATTTCATATGTTGTCTCCTTTTTCCTCTCGAGTTCCTCTGAAATATATTAATTTTCAGTTCTTGACATGTAAAAACTTTCCCATAATGACCGCTGTTATTTGAAGTCAAGATTTTGCCTTTTATAAAAACAGGTGCAACCTTACATAGGAAGCAGAAGCAATTCTGGGAGGAGACAGCAGGTGTGACATTTCTTAGCAAAAAGAAGCCCTGATCGTTGGTAGCCATGGTTGACAGTGTTTGGGTTCCCCTGCCAGAGACTAGGAAGTGACCGTGTGAATCACAACCTGAAAATCATTGATCCCCAAATATGGAATACAGTGCCAGAAGGTGTTCTCTTCAAGGTTTTATAAGAGACCCAAGGCAATGTTTGACAACTCCTCTCTTTATCATAAAAGTTACTAGCTGAACAGAATTCTGACCATTAGCTTTCAAAACCCACTTTCATTTCCCACCTTTCTACATTATTATATACTAAAATAGTTGCTAATTATAAAAAGCAAAACTCAATCCAGGGGCACCTGGGTGGCTCAGTCTGTTAACTGTTGGACTCTTGAGCCTGCTTGGGATTCTCTGTCTCTCTCTCTCTCTCTACCCCTTCGCCCTTTCAAAATATATATAAATAAACATTTAAAAATAAAATAAAATAAAATAAAATAAAATAAAATACTCAATCCAAGAATCTCTGGCTTGAAATTGCAGGTTAGTCTCTTTATATTAATTTTGATTACTAATGAATTTAGACTTATTCTATCATTTTTGTTCCTATTTAGTATGCATTTTCTTTGCTTAATTTTCTTTTTTTCTGATTTTTCATAGATGTATCTAGTATTTAAATTTCTATTATTTCTCCACCTTAGAAATGTACCCATTTAGCTTTTACTCTAATGATTATCATATTACTATTAACATATGTATTCATTTTAGATTTTCTAACAAAGAATTTTAACTTCCTACTGATTCTCCCTTCCCCAGCTTCCAAGTTTTGAACTTTAGAATGTTACTTTTGTCATGTTTTTAGGACAATAAATCATTATTATTTCATAATTGTGTCTTAGATTTATGTGATAGATTGACTAATTTCTGTGCTCATGTTAGATAATTGTACCTTTCTTTTCTTATCTTGGTCCACATACCATTTTTGTTGGAGTATGTGCTACAGTTATAGTGGGTCTGTGAGCAGTGAAATTTTTAGTGATATATTCTAACAAGCTTTATTTCACTCATGTGCATGAAGAAACAACAGCTTGTTATAGGATTCTAGGTTCAAATTTTTAGTCAGTGTGTTAAAGATGTTACTCAAGTCTAGTTTGCTCAGATAAGAAATCCGAGTCATTCCCTGCCAGTGTCTCATAGCCAACCTCATTTTTCACTCCAAATGCTTTTCTGGTTTGTCTTTCCCCTCTAACTTCCAGAGTTCATTAAAAAAAATTGGGGGGGGGGGCGCCTGGGTGGCTCAGTCGGTTAAGCGGCCGACTTCGGCTCAGGTCATGATCTCGCGGTCTGTGAGTTTGAGCCCCGCGTCGGGCTCTGTGCTGACAGCTCAGAGCCTGGAGCCTGTTTCAGATTCTGTGTCTCCCTCTCTCTGACACTCCCCCATTCATGTTCTGTCTCTGTCTCAAAAATAAATAAACGTTAAAAAAAATTTTTTTAAAACATTGGGGTATACATGCTTAAAAACACATCCTTCTCAGGATACATCCAGTTTTCAACTATAGGGATTAATTGTCTTTCTTGAATTTCCCACAATCTTCTATCATTTAACTCTCATCCATTCTCTATTCACAGCTTTGAGAACTCAAATGATACATGTTTTATCAGTAAAGCACCTTCTCTCTTAAACTTTGCTTCTGTTTTATGCTTTCTATTCCTCTAACTCTGTTGATGCATCTTGATACATTTCTTCAATTCTACCATCTAGTCTGCCAATTCTGATATTAGCTATTGCACACTCAAATTTTAGGACTTTTTATTATTGTTTCCAATAACTATATTTTTGTTAAAACAATTTCCATTTTTCAAGTATATCTGTTTTTATTTTATGGATATTATCTCCCTACCCCTGCTTAAACTGTGGACATTTAAGAAATACTCTTACATTTTTAAAGCATTTTTGATGCATTATTAAACTAAGTTAATCAAGTATAAATTTGCCCATTTGTTGGATCTGTGGCCAATCATATCTATCTTATATACATCATGGGGCCAGGATTCCCCTTGGAATTAAAAAATAGTTTTATAAACTCACCTTGAAAAACTTTTTTTTCTCCCTAAAGAAACCAGCCATGCAAGCTGTATATCTCTTTGTATCTTACTCAAGACTTAACTGCTTTGGGTCTCTCCAGCTGTACAAAAAGTATAGTTGTGCTTCTAGGGTTATAACCCAATTCCTTGTCAAGCAGATACCTTTATGTTTCCCCCAATCCCTTTCATAAATGAATACAACCTTTCCAGGTGCAAGTTTAGGATAGGGGAAATAGCCATTTGGCCCTAACCCATAATCTTGGAGACCAACACCCACCCAGATTAATGTATGGATCCTGGTTTATTTGCATGGTATGTTTAGCTCCCATTCTAAAGCAGGCATTAAAGCATCAGTTCTTATTCTATATGCTTGATATCCAGCCCTCTTTAGACCCCCAATTTAAGATTATAGATTTTTCTTCACATTAAGTCCATAATGATTTTCTTTGTATTTATTATTATTAATAACATATCTTAAAATTCTTAACAAATACCCTTTATGATGTTTATCTATGTTTTGATCAGAGAAAGGATTTTCTCACTGTTCCAAGAAACTCAGTGGTAATTTTTTATTAACTTTTATTGTCTATAAAAGTAGATGCTTTTGTACAGGATCAAGTCTCTATTCTATAGTATTCATTATCTTCCTATGATTTTAAATACTAGAAGAACTACTCCAGGTTCATGTGTTACTAATGTATCAGGATTCTCGCCCAGAGAGTCATGACATTGAGGTTTTTCTTTCCAGGAAACAACTTTATTGGAGCCAGCACTGCTCAGCTGGGTTCCTACAGGACAGAGCCCTGAACTCCAAATGGTGTAGTTTTTTATACCTCTTCTGTTTCTTTGTCTCCCATATATGGTAACACACAAACATGCGGTCTGATTAAGTGGTCTCATGTTACAAGATCTGAGGGATATAGTCACATACTCATATAGCCAGGTTGCATTCAGGTTTTTTTTTTTTTTTTTTTTTTTTGTTTGTTTTCGTTTTTTGTTTTTCCTCTCTCCTTAGGAAGGGGACCCTACCACACTAAGGGTATTCTGATAAATATGAATGAAAAGGAGTAGAGGGTGAGGAGAAGGAGGAGGAGAAAATGAGGATGAGAAAGGAGAAGAGGAAAGAATAAAAGCTTACATCTTAAAAATGCAAAAGAGTTCTTTTCCCCCCCAAGAACGCTAACCTTACCCAACATAACTAGTTCTAAAGTGCAAATTAGTCACTTTTATCCATATAACCCCAGTATGTAGCCAAGAGCCTGACACATAGTAGATGGTCAAAAAGTGGGCATTACTTTATCATGTTATTGCTGGGAAACATTGTGAAATTGCAGCTGATACTGCAAAAACAGTTTGAGGTTTACAGTCATTAGAAACAAATAGATATAGTGTGAGGATCTCATGCTTGTATTCTTTAATTATCTGTGGCTGGGAAACATGATAAAATTTGGTATTCTCTCTTCCAGGGATGATGAAGAAAACATATTTCTGTGTTGACACTTGTCAATTATTGTAGTTGTCGAGATTAATGTTTAGAAAGAGTTGGCCCTTGTTTCCAGGCCCTGCAGATACAGTGACTTCTTAAGAAACCCATGGTTCCTAGACCAGTTATAGAACATCAGTAAATCTAAATATATTCACGTTGCCCTAATGCCATTGCTTCAGCTTGCAAAAAGGAACTCTTACTGTAAAGAGTTCTTTGATATTAGAGACTATTCATCTTTGCATTTGCCCTAGTAGTAAACGTAGTCAATATTTGTTACTATCTTCTCCATAGCATTTATACTTCGTCCATCTCCCCCTTTCAACCCATTCTGAACACAGAACAATATGGAACTGCAGCAGAAAACAAAAACCAAACAAGCAAAAAAAAAAAAAAAATCAGATCCATTTGCCACCATCAGGCCTGCAGTAAAATGCCCATGACTTTGTCAGTTTAATTTAGTTCTTTTGCCTCGAATCCCAGGGGCACCCCCTTTTAAGCCTTTTTCATCCTCCTTTTTCTATCATTATCCAGTTCTGAGTAACCTTCATGAAATCTGCTGGGGCCACATTGTTTTAAAAAGTAGGTTAGTGGGGCGCCTGGGTGGCGCAGTCGGTTAAGCGTCCGACTTCAGCCAGGTCACGATCTTGCGGTCCGTGAGTTCGAGCCCCGCGTCAGGCTCTGGGCTGATGGCTCAGAGCCTGGAGCCTGTTTCCGATTCTGTGTCTCCCTCTCTCTCTGCCCCTCCCCCGTTCATGCTCTGTCTCTCTCTGTCCCAAAAATAAATAAACGTTGAAAAAAAAAAAAAAAAAAAAAAAATTTAAAAAAAAAAAAAAAAAAAAAAGTAGGTTAGTGTCCTTTTGTCTATAAGATTTTCTTCTCTATATCAAACTATAGAGTTTGATTAATATAATAAAATTATAAGAATAGATAAAAATATATGTTGCCATAGAAATAATAAAAAATTGCTCATGACACTTTTCTATAAAAACTTACTCTGTTCGAGATAATTCTTCCTTGTGCAGCCTCAAAAGTTTATTTTCTGACAAAGTAAAATGAACTTAATTATACAGTTATCTCACAGTTCATTGCCTCTTATGCAAGCATTAGAGAAAAACTGGAGCTTACACTGATTCAGAAAGTATTATTTATTAACTTTTTTGGTAAATGTAATGCTTCCACCAGCAAAAAGGAAAAATCAAGTTATTGTACTCTGTTCTGCAAATTAGCGTTTGGCAAGAGGACAAATTATTGGTGAATGCGTATAATAAGATATGAAAATGGAGCAATCAATCATTGTTGATTAATTAATAGTACTAAGTGCAATATATCCTGGTACACATAGTTTTAGGGTTTAGTATTTTTAGTGGCCAGTCTTACTCCCTTATATAAAAGTATACGTAATTCATAAATCTTTCAGCACTACAAACAGAGGATCTTTTCAGTTACTTATGCATTCGTTAATATTTCCATTCAGTAGAAATTAGTTGACTCAGCTAGGAATCTAAAAATGTGTTTGCTAGCAAAGAAAGAAGGCAGTTGGCAGACATTCATAGTCCAATTATTGTTTGACTTAAACACTCTAGTTGCCAACTACAAGAGAAACTGGAAGAAAAAGAGCAAGAAGAGGCTTAAAATTCATTTGTTGATTTGATGGAAAAGCACAATACAGTTTCACTACATTCACACTGCTTTTCATGTTTTCTTTCACTAGACAATTTTTTTTACAGTCTTGAAGATTTGGAAATGATGTCTTGGTACACAGTTACAATTTAAATCATGTAGCCATTTGTTGTTTTCATTTAAGAGAAACAAATTCCCAATTGAAATAGAAGGGAAACAGAAGTTCCTGCAACATCTCTTTATTTATCATTGAAAAGAAACAAATGTTTGGCTTTTCCAGGAAATCTAGAGCTACTTTACAGCTAGAAAGGCTGAGGATCATCAAGAATTGGGGAATTGAACATCCAACAAACATGTCTTTGCAAGAAGACTTAGCAAGGGAGGTAGAAGGTGCGTACTTTCAATTCTGAGAATTTTAATTGTACATTTTAACCTTTAGAATTGTTCGCAGAACAGAATACAAAGAGTCCAAACATCACATTCTGTCTTAGTCAATGCTGTTTCTCTCTATTCTTAAAGTGCAGTGGCTCAACCTCCCACTGATTCTATGTGATAACTGCAAGCAAGGTGCTTAAAAAGTGCTTTTCCCTTAATTTTTATGGAGGTTTAAACCACAGGATCTATTCAACTGAGAGTAAGCGACATCTCTTTTGCAAAGGATCCAAATGTTCCCAGTGTGTTAAAAAAAAACAAAACAAAAACCTTTAAAAGCTGTCTTAATGTCTTATTCGAGTGAGGTCTCCTTAACTTACTAATGCAAACACAGTTTAGTCCTCCCCGTTTCAGGAATTGGGAGTTTTTCTGTGGCTGGTGAGATGGACTGTGACAAAGTGTTGCAAATTTACAAAATACGTTCTAAAAGCCATATATGTCCCCCTTATGACCTTTACTGCAATCCTAGTACTATGGTCGGAAACTATTTTTTAAAAGTTATCAGTATATTTCTTAACGTGTTCTTTCTAAGGCTTGCTTTAGAATCAGAGTGTTTGTTAAAAATGGAGATATGATCCCCTACCAACTGAATCTATGTTTTGATGTATGAGTCTAGGAAGCTGGGTTTAAAAAAGTCACCCAAGTGAATTGTGTGCATTCTGAAATTTTAAAAACTATTTTTCAAATTTATATCACATATATGCTTGCTTTACCTGTCTAATCATCAGATATCTATAAATTACTGGCCAAATAAGCTAAATAATTTCCTAATAAGATGAAATTAAAAATGATGCTAAAAAAATCTTCATTTAAGAATTTTCTACAGGCAGTGATATGGACTCAGCTTCCATTTTCAAATCTGCTCTAAGACTTTAGGTAAAGTTACTTCACCCCTTTAAGTGCCAGTTTATGGCTGTTATAAAGATTACAGAGATAATATATGCAGAGCACTTGGCACTAGTCAAAGTGAAGTTAGACAATAAAAAGACTCAATGCCATTTATTGAGTATTTAATACATGCCAGGCTCTCTTTTAGGTGCTTTGTATGTACCAACTCATTCAAACCTCACAGCAAACCTGTAAGAGATAGTTTTTTATCTGCATTTTATAGATAAGCAAACTGAGGCAAATGTGGGATTCTAAAACTCTCTTTTTTAAAGTTTATTAATTTTTTTGAAGAAAAGAGGGAGAGTGCAAGTCGGGGAGGGCAGAGAGAGAGAGAGAGAGGGAGAGAGAGAATCCAAAGCAGGTGCCATGCTGTCAGCACAGAGCCCAACATGGGGCTTCATCTCAGGAACCATGAGATTATGACCTGAGCTGAAATCAAGAGTCAGATACTTAACCAACTGAGCCACCCCCTCATCCATAAAAATCATTTATTCTAAACTACTGAGCTGATAAGTGGACAACCCTAAAAGTAGGGCTCCAATCCAAGTAATGTTCTTGAGAAACATAATTAATACTGGTAGGGGCTGCAGAAGTGATACAGGGAAACAAAGATAGTATAAAAAATTCACTATTAGCCAGCTAACACTGTGGGCAACTCGATTTAATATAATGAGAAAATTGATAAACATTGTAAATGCCACACCAAGGGAGTATCACAGCCAGCAGACAAGGTAGCTGGAACAATTTTAGAGCAATACTAAGTCATTAGGTGAGGGATGCTCATGTCGATTTTAATTCCTGGGCCAATCACATGTGGACACTCTTGCTTTGCATTGATGAAAAAAGAAAAAGAAACTTCAGGTACACAAATGTAAATTCTGGCAGTAGGATTATAACAGAAGCAGACAGAAAGTTCCCAGGAATATGAGTTGGACACAAAGAACCTTTGCTACAGTGGCCCAACTGGAATTTTCTCTACCTCAGTAGTATAAAACCATATCTAGTATAGTCTATTGTATCTCTATATTTTAACAGAACCCCAACACAAACATAGCTCTAATACTTTTAGTACAGTTCATACGTCTTAACTAATTTTTTTTGGCTCTTGGCAGCCATTTTGCCTCTGATATGACAAATTTGTTTTATTTATTAACATTCATCGCTAGATGACTGAGTGAATCAACATGCATAATAAATGGGCTCTGAACTCAAGGAGTATATATTGTAAAAGAAGTGTTAGTTGGTTCACAGATACACCATGCACACCTAGTTCACATAACTTGAGTAATTATGTATAGAGTTAGCAACCATAATGTTTTTTAGTTGAAGTTTTAAGTCAGAACTTAAAGCACTCAGTCTACATGTAATTATTGGACACCTTGTAAGCCATTTTTGGTTTAAGCACTAAGATTAAAATTAAAAACTATGATGATAAGGCTCACATCTCATACAGTGAGAGAAAGAAAGAAGTACACACACACACACACACACACACACAAAGATAATTTAATGGAGGGCTGAGTAATATGAAAAATACAGGTGTGCCCTGGTGGCCCAGTTGGTTAAGTATCTGATTCTTGATCTCAGCTCAGGTCTTGGTCTCAGGATCATGAGTTCAAGATCCAAGTGGGCTTCAGACCCAGCGTGGAGCCTACTTAAACACACACACACACACACACACACACACACACACACACACACACAGATTAAATTGAGAATCATTGCATACCAATGGCTACTTTAGATCTGATGGTTAAGAAAAACCTACAAAGCCATTAATGGAAAGAAGAGTGATGAGAAGTAAGCAGCCTTGCAAGGCACTAGTGAAATCTAGAACTCAGGAAAATGATTAAGATAGAAATACAGAGTAATGGAAACCTAAATTGAAGTCAGGAGAGAAGGGACTAATAAGAGAAAAATTAGTAAAAGCTTCCACGTATTCAGAAACTACTGTATGCCAGAACACTTACGTATATCATTTGTTAGTTCCTCAGTAGTTTTGGAAGGTGATGTGTCCATTCTTTATAAATATGAAAATGAAGATATAACACTGTAATGATAAAGTTGAGCAAAGATCACACACAACCAATGGTGACAAAATCTAAACCTAGATCTGTCAAAGTTGAAATTCCTTTACTTGTTCAGTGGTTTTTAAGGCTGGATGAACAGAGGAATCCTTTGGGAATACCATGACTTAACCCTGGAAGATACTGAATTAATTGGTCTGGGTCAGTTTAGGCATCGGCATTAACTCCCAGTTATTCTAATGTAAAGCAGAGTGGGGGTTCATTTCCAGCATCTCATTTCAAAGCAAGTAAAGGAGACTAGGGATTGGCATTCTGGTAGGCATGTTGTGCATGCCACTTCATTTAATTCTCAAGTAATTCTGCAAAGTATTATTAAGTGCACTTTAAAAAGGCCAAACATGGTTAGGCTTAGAAACTTTAAGCATATGCTAGGAAGTGGCAGAGCCTGGTTGCTGACAGTGTACTTAAGTAAAAGTCATATTCACAAGCCTGTTGGCATTCATCTTTATTAATGAACATTTGTGAATATTCTCATTTAGAGACAGACATCTAGAAGGACCCCATGGACTTTACAAAACACAGATATGGCCTGTCTTCGTCAAATTAGTGTGACCACCATATCCTACTTATTCTGCGAGGATTAAAGAATGCATCATGTATTATCACTCCATAATTTACAAATCGATTTTAATTCATCAAGATAAGGGGTTTACTATATTGTATATTACCCAACAGATTTTAGCATCCTGCTTTACACATTCCAAACTACGTTAAATGCCTGCCTACTAAAGCTGACCCTCTGTTTCTCCTCTTAGAGCCTAAAAAAGAGATTTCCACTTCAGACAATGTTGAGCTAAGTGTTTTGGATGACTCTTCCACTGAGAAAGACTGGATAAATAGCTTGGGGGATGCAGGGCTGTTTCAAATTTTTAGAGTGCTAATAAAGGCACTCTAAAAAATGTCAACAGAGACTATAAACCATTTGGGTTCTCTGCTTTTCTGTTAGGGTCACCTGCCAATTTTAGGATTAGCAGACTTTTTCTGTAAAGGATTAAATAGCAAATATTTAGGTTTTTTGGCCCTTCGGGTCTCTGTTATACTTTTCAACTCTGCTGATATTTTTTGTGAAAAAGCAATCATAGACACTATGTAAATGAATGGGTATGACTGTGTACCAATAAAATCTTATTTACAAAAACAAGCAGCATGTCAGATATTTCTTCTGTTTTAGGAGAAGAAAATTTAGTTTGCCAACTTCTGATCTAGGTGGAGGAAAGAGTTTCAGAAGCCAATAAAGGTCAGGGTTAGCTGGTAAGCACGTAAGAATTTCAGTTGAAACCTGAAAGTATGAACTGGAAATATCTGATCCTCAGAAGATCTGAAGAACAGTTTAAAAATTTTACAGTCCTGAATAATATTGCTAAATTGCCAATGATGTTGTTGAAATACTATACCTTAACCTTCTGTATATAGTAATATAAATCCTGTCCGTAAGAAGATATAAATTCCCAGAGTTTTAAATTATGTATGAATTTTTTTATATATGATATATTAAATGTCAATGGAAAAGTACCAGATACACTGGAGACAAGTTTATTTGATCAAAAACAAGAGAATGTATCTGTAAAAAGGAGTTACTAGAAATAACTAAATGTAAAATGCTCAAGAAAGAAAAGACAAATTTGAGAATGTTAGTAGGTAATTAGAAAATTTACAGAAGGACAAACAGGGAATTTTATAATTGAAAAACAAAATTCCACAATTCTGTTTCACAGTAAATTAGATCTTGCTGTATGTAGATAAAATAGAAAAGAATATAACTCAGAAGTAATTAGATAGAATATTGTACAAAGATGAAAAAGTTTAAGAATATGGAAAAGAGAGGGGCGCCTGGGTGGCGCAGTCGGTTAAGCGTCCGACTTCAGCCAGGTCACGATCTCGCGGTCCGTGAGTTCGAGCCCCGCGTCGGGCTCTGGGCTGATGGCTCGGAGCCTGGAGCCTGTTTCCGATTCTGTGTCTCCCTCTCTCTCTGCCCCTCCCCCGTTCATGCTCTGTCTCTCTCTGTCCCAAAAATAAAGAAAAAACGTTGAAAAAAAATTAAAAAAAAAAAAAAAAAGAATATGGAAAAGAGAGTTAGGGGTCTACAGACTAATATGAGAATATCTGACATTTATGTCATAGGAGTCTCAGAAGGGGAAAAGAAAGAAAATAGGGACATATAAAAATATATTTGACAAAATAAAGATTAAGTTTTTCACAAAATTGATGAAAGAATGCTAGAGATTTAAGAATCTCAGCAAATTTTAAGAAGCAAAAATATAAGAAAAAGCACACTAAGGCACAAAATAATTAAAACTGCCAAAACAAAATACAAAGGGACATTTTTAAAGTAGTGGGCTAGTGAGGGTGGGGTGGGGATAGCATTTACTTTCAAAGGGGCAGCATATAAAACAGCAGCTGACATCCCAAAAGAAATATTGAATGCCAGAAGACAAAAGAATTGTATTTTCAAAGTGCTGAAAAAACTATCTACCAGCTTAAAATCCTATACCCAGGAAATAACCATTGAAAAGTGAGATAAAGATATTTTAAGGAAACACAAATTATCTCCAGTTTGTTATCCTAGATCTGCACCCAAAATAATACTAATGAGTGATCCTCAGGAAGAAGACAAAGAATTCCATTGTGAAAATTCACTAATGCAGGATAATTTAGAGAACATTTACTTACAATATCAGAATATATCTTTTTTTCTCCCAATAATCATGGAACAATTACAATACAACTGATCAAACATAAACTAAGTGTCAACATATTTCAAAAACTCAAAATCATACATTGTATTTCTCTGATGTAAAATAAGCTGAAGTTAAATTTATAAAAACATCACTGGAAAGTCCAAATTTTTGGAAATTTAGAAATGCACTTCTAAATAACCTTTGGATAGAAGAAATAATAAGCAAAATTAGGAAATATTGAAATGATTAATACTGAAAATACTTCATATGGGAATTGGCAATATACAGGTAGTCTGTGCCTAGAAAAAAAGCATAACTTTTTGTTTTTAATGTTTATTTATTTTTGAGACAGAGAGACAGAGCATGAGCTGGGGAGGGGAGGAGAGAGAGAGACACACAGAATCTGAAGCAGGCTCCAGGCTCAGAGCCTGATGTAAGGCTCGAACTCACAAACACTGAGATCATGACCTGAGCTGAAGTCAGATGCCTAACCGACTGAGCCACCCAAGCGCCCCCAAAGCTTAATTTTCAATACAATTATTAAAAATAATAAAGGCAAAGAAAATCAATCCTCTAAGTGTTCATCATAAAAACTTAAAAAAAAGAGATTTTGTATAAAATATAGGATAATATAAATAAAAACAGAAGAAATGTATGAAAAGGAAACAAATAACAAGAATGAACTAGCCCAAAAGTTGGTTCTCTTAGTAGTATAATACCAGTGGATTAACCTGGGATTGATAACGTAAAAACACTCTAATGTAGTATCAGGAAAGGAAGAACTTCACCATGGAACTCATAGATATTTTAAAAAATGATCTTAAATATCATGCAGTAAATTAGAAGTTTAGATGCTTTATGTATATGATCACAAATTTGAATCAAGAATGAACAGAAAATTGAAGTTTCATAAATGTTAAAGAAATAAAGCATATTTAAAATTTCCTGCAAAGAAAATTCCAAGCTCAGCCCCAAACTTACTGGTGAGTACTACCAAATAGTAAAGGAAGAAGTAACATCTATCCTTGAGAAAAATTTTTAGATGTTTTAGAGAGAGCAGTAAAAGAAGAAACATTTTGCAATGTATATTACAAGGCCAGAATAAATTTGTAACCCAAATCTGGCAAGGACATTATAGGAAAGAAAAAAAAAGATAAATGCTCCTTATGAACATAGATACAAAAGTATGAAGCAATACAACAAATTCAATAAACCTGAGTTCACTGAACTGAACCTTCCTACAGAACAGGAATTTACTTCATAAGGAATTTTTATTCATCTATTATAATGTCATTTTAACATTCGAAAAACATCACCATGATATACCATATTAAAAGAATAAATAAAAATCATTCATTCAATTCAACAGATGTAGGAATAGCATTTTGATAAAATGAAATATGTTTATTAAAAAAGGAATATTTGTATAAAATTTCTTAGCAATCTTAGCAGAATAGCACAACTAGTGAACTTCCTTAATCTGAAAAACATTTAACAAAAACTATATCTGATGTGATACTTAATCATGACATATAGTTGGTGCTAAATAATATCCTCCTTGCTTCCCCTAACACTTATAATAAATGAATCTCTGTATGTTGGACATGCATTACTTAATTTAATCATGTCAGCATCCGCAGTAGCCAGTTTCTGAAGTTTTAGCAGCAAATACAGTATAATTATACCATTAAACTAATAAAAGATTTAGAATGTTTACCTTTTCATTTCTCTTCCCTTAGACTATTTTAACACCTAACCCACTGAAAAATTAAGAATTAAGAGTAGCCAATGTAAACAGCGAGAAAAACAAAGACAGCAATGAACCCTACCTTTTATTAGATTGCAAGCTATTTGGAGCAGCTCATATTTCAGTTTGCCAATGGAGTGGGTCTTTACCAGAATGATTGTTAGCGTACTCTTTGGTCAAATTTTCTGAAAATGCTCGTTTTTCTGATGAATAGTAAACATTCCAAGGAAATCACAGAGCCATTTTCAGCTAAAACCTTTCAGCTCTGGTGGTTTGGCTGGACAAAGCTTCCAGAAGAGTTTGCTATAGCTCTTATCTTTATTTGCTTTGACTCTAAATTAATCTCTGTCATTGTATAGTTTGCTTGATTTACAGTCATTATGAAAGGTTGAAATAAGGCAAATGTTTGCTTGAGGAACATTATTGCTTCAATTTGAAAGGAATTCACGCCTAACAACTCTGCTTCATGGCATAGAAACAGTCTAATCACATAAATTCAAGTAGAAGAGCTTTAAAATATGGCCATTTCTGCTCCCTGGCCTTAAGTAAATGTTTTTGAGTAATGTCTTTGCCTTATTTGTTTTGTATTCCTTTCTGCTTTAAGGTGCTTTGGGCAGCTTTAGCTGATGGTTGCTTATTTCAAAATAGGTTTCTCTGAGTTTCTTTTATTATTATGCTATTTTTCTGAAACAAATGTAGCCCTCTATTTTATTTGAATATCATTATCAACATTCTTTTTGTTGCAATAGAAAGTTACTGAGGAATATATCATCATATTTAAAAGATGTTAAAATCACATATGTAAGTTCCTGGTACAGAATGTTTTGTCATGATTAACAAACAAGCAAATTGATCAATCAATTCATTCATTTTGAGACCAGTTCTTTTCAGTATAGAAAAAATAACCATCTGTTCCACATATTCCTCTATTTTGCCTTTGATAGCAATTGGTAAAACCAGAAGCATAGACAACTCTTAGGTATCCCTTTTTCTGTGTAGTTATTTTTGTTTTTTTTAATTTTTATTCATTTATCGAGAGAGAGAGAGAGAGAGAGAGAGAGAGAGAGAGAGAATCCCAAGCAATCTCCATGCTGTCAGCACACAGCCTGACACAGGGCTCAAACTCACGAATGTGAGATCATGACCTGAGCTGAAATCAAGAGTCAGACACTTAACCAACTGAGCCACCCAGGCTCACCAAGTATTTTAAAATTTTTCATTCTCTTTTATTATTTTTCCACATTTTGTTTAACCCATCTCCACTGCAATGTTCTTTTCCATTCCTTCCATTCAGCAGGTAGTGGAAGCAGAAAGAAATGAAGCTTGGAGTTAATAATTTGAGACTTTACTGCATCTTCCATTAGCCACAATTCACTGAACAAATTGGCCTCTCTGGTAGACTACTTAAGTAAATAAATAAAAGTTTCCTTGGCTTGCTTGCAGGATCTCTACTTTTCCAGCATATGATACATCGTATTAACTAATTTTCCTAACCGCATGTATTTTAATTTATAAAGATTATTCTAGTATCTCCAGATACCCAGTACCAGTTAAGAATGGAGTTCTTGCAGATAATTTAACAGAGAAGGTAAGTGAAATTTATGATTTATGAGGGAAATAACTACATGAATATTTTGCATGGGTAGCAGGAAAATGTAGATTCCAGTGGAATGAAATTGCATTTGTTAACCTAGCTTCAGGGACATTGTGGTACTGCCCCAACTTTATTTCTGTGTGAGTTCCTTTCTGCCATTACAGCAGCCAGCCCCAAAAGAGAGTTTGCTTTCTCAGGTCCCCAACCTGGAACTGTCCTCTGGGTCTTTATAACCTTCAAGGTAATATGATTTGCAAATCCATCACACCAATTACTCTTGGGGGGGAGTTAGTAGAAGCCTTCAGTGCTGTATGTGGTTATCTTCAATAACTTCATATTTTTGAGTGTTTTTTCTTAGGATGTCTATATCCTTTGAAACCAACACCTGCAGTTGCCATACACTTCAGAGGACTAACTTTAGACTCACTTTGCTGGAAAAGCAGTGACTGAGAATTTATGCCCACACCCACCCTCTCCTGTGCCCCGTTCAGCTAACTTAGTATTCACTCCTCCACAGGTGTTGATCAGGAACAAGAACACTCCCTCTAAAATGTCCTGAATAGAATCTCAATCTCTGACTGTGATACCTGGAGAATTCTGCCTATTATGATTTGCAAACAGGATGCAACCTGTGGAGAAGGGTATGAGTCAAAAACTCTCAGTAAAAGCCCAATTGAATTGCCATCATCTGAGATGGGGCAAATGGTGGGTGTAGCAACTTGGAGCAAAGGGCCAGAAGTGAAATTTTGGACATAGTATGTTTTGAGATACCTATCTATTAAACACTCATGTGGAAGGACCAAGTAGGCAAATGGTTCTGTAAGTCTGGATTCAAAAGAGATTAGGGTGAATACATAAATTTTGCATCAGTAGATTGATGTTTTTAAAGTTATTATTATTTTTGGCATTGGAGAGAATATTATTTGCATGATCTTACATTAAAGAAAGATAGGATCTGTACTGGCTTTTAGAATTTATTGAAAACCTCTTTATCAAATATAAAATATCTTTAAAATAAATATAAAATAAAATATATTTAATATTCTTTTAAAGTTTTGTGTGTGGTTGAAACTTGTGGAGTTCTACATATACTGTAAATTTATCAATGATATTATTTGTTAAATGCACAAATGCATATAAATACATGTATATGTAGATAGAGCATACACCTATATATGTCTAATTAATAAATTATTATACATAGCATATATATGAATTAATTGTAATTAGTAATGTTATTTTATCTTCAGTGACACTGCTTACTTTACTTCAATTTGACCTATTCGTTTTTGAGAGATTTTTTAAAGGACCTTGTGGATTCTCCTAGTTCTCTTCATACCTTTCTCAACTGTAGCTTTATATATTTGCAAACATATTGTTAGAGGCATATGTTTTATGATAATTAGAAGTTTTTGCTTTTTATTTCTTTTACTAATGCATGTATTTTCTTTTGTTTCTTATGATATTGTTTGTTTAAATTCTATTTTGTCAACAGTAGCACACATTTGACTTTTAATTGGTATTTGTCTGATATGTTTTTTCCCACTAACTATGTTTGAAATATCTATGCCTCTTTAAGTGTTTCTCCTGGAAATCATAGATGCCTGAGTCCCGTGGTTGTTTTTTTTTTTTAATTTTAAAAGATCAGAATTTAATAGTTTAGCTTAGGCAATGTCTATGTATTTAATTATTGCTAATATTTAAGACTGATTTCCCTCATAGCTCTTCTTATTTTCTGCTTACGGTATTTTTTCTTCTTTTCTCATATCCAATATTAAGATTTTTAGAAGTGCTATGTAACCTATGTTCTTTCTTATAGCAGTTAACTTAAGATGTATATTCATGTTTATCTTAATTAAAAAAATAATAGCTGTATCTTTCTATAACAAAACTTCATTGTATGTCATGCTTACATATCCTTTTGCTCTCCCTTTTTCTTCCATCATCTGCTCTTCATCATGTTAATGTTTAAGATTTTAATTCTAGTACATTCTTCTCCTCCTCCTCCTCCTCTTCTTCCACCTCTCTATTCTTCTGTACTAGGATTTCTTCAATAGACAATAATCATATCTACTGCAACACTATTCTGGGCCTAGTTCTCTTCTCATTGAGTATCTTTTCCAAGAGTGTTTGACTATGGATCTTTATGTGATAGATCCTTTGGGAGCATGGATATCTGAGAATATTTTTTTTTACATCCACACCTTTGATTGACAATTTGATTGGATATAAAATTCTAGGTTCAAAGTCCTTTTTCTTCAAAACTCTCTTAACCATTATTACATTTTCTTCTTACATTCAATATTGAAGTCTGTTATCAATCTGCTTCTTATTTCTTTATAAATGATAGGCCTTTACAATTTGCTTTTGCACTCTACAGTCTTTAGGATTTGATATTTTTACATTTCAATAATATGTACTTAGATATGGATTTTTTTCTTTTCTTCTTTTTGTCATAGAATTCAAAATTATAGTTTTAAATTTCAAGTCTTTCATCTTTAATTTGGGAAAATATTTTTACTGTGTTTTTGAATATTTTTTACTTTTTATTTGTATTATTTTACCATCTCCAATGTCAATTACTTTGTATTTTGTCCTTCATTATCTATCTGTGATATCTCTTAGAATTTTTTTTTCATTTTTAATTTTAAAATTAAAGAATATTTTTGTCTTTTCCTATTGCATTTCCTCAATCTTAACTTTCAGCTCAGCAATTGATCTTCAGCTGTCATCATTTTTTTGTTTATTTTATCTATTGAGAATTTATTTCAAATCCTACACTGATCAATAATTATAATTTGTTTTTTTAATATATTTTTTATTTCATAGTAATAAATTACTTTGTTATCTAACCATCTATATACATTTTAAATGCTTATATGTAAAACCCTTATCCATTAATTTTAAGAATTCAACTTCAGGTGGTAATAAGGTGATAAATTTATCATGTTTATTTATCATGTTTTTCATTTCTCAGATGGCTGACTGTTTATATAATCATGTTTCTCTGAAAGTATTTACTACTGAATCTGGTCATCTTTCCTGGAAATGAGCTAAAAGCCAGATATGTGGCCAGAACAATAGGAAAGGGAGCCAAAGAACCATGGCAGTCTCTGACACTACTCAAGTTCTGGGTCAAATGTGAGATTCCCCCCCCCCCCCACTTAACTCTTAGCAAAAGCAGCATTGCAAAAGCACTGTTTCCTCAGCTTTTAGGACTTGAAGGAGGAAAAATTGAGGAACCAATGCTCAAGGGCAATTCAAATGGTTCATAAGCATCCATTTTCATAGATTCCTTAACTCAATGGACATTTACACTGTATTGGGTTCTCCCCTCCCCTGTATCAGAATCTGTGCAGAAAAATTATGTGTGAAGCACCAACATAAGAGAATGAAAAAAGGTAAACTTAAATTATTTCTTTAATCTTACCATTCTTGTGACGCTGTTATCTCCATTCCCATCCATAACTCTAGTTCAAGATAGCATTAAGTCTACCCAAATGTTCCTAAAAATATTATCTTTGTGTGTTCATTTCTGGCTTATTCCTGAAATACATGTTGCCCTCCTCTAAAGTGTCTCTGTGGTTGGTTTTAGGGAAAGCTAGTATGATGTTAGTTTGCCCCCAGGATAGGAATCAGAGCACTTTATTTTTTACTACATCTCTTAATTTCTATCCATCTTTAACATCTTTTACATTCTATTTTTAATTTCTATCCATCTTTAACATTTTATTATCTTCTCCTTCTTAATACAACTCCAAATGGTTTTGCTATGAACTCTTATATATAACATTGCTTTTGCAGTTCTAATTTTTAAAATATCTTAAACATGTTTTCAAAGTAGAGGTCAGATTTAAATATTCTGAATATTGTAAAGTTTCCAGTAACAATAAACATTATTTTTGTTCAGTTACCCAAACAATATTCTTTCGTGCCCTTTAAGGTGCTCAGCATTGTGAATAATTGATGTACATTACAAAATAGAAATAGAAGATATTCCTTTCCCTTGAGAAATGCATGATAAAATTAAGAAGTAAAGTATTATGTAAGTGAATTAGAGTATTATATAACACATAATGGTATTAACAGTAATAGTTTTCCTATAAAATACTGCAATTCATCTATACACATGACTCTTATTTCCTACAGAATTAGAGTTCCCACATGTAACAAATTATGCAATTTATTTTAAAATATAAATTCCTAGTTAATAAATAAATGTTCAGTGAATGAGATTTCAGGATTTTAGATAAGAAAATATCAATGAGGGCTGCAGTAATGAAAGTAGGTCATACAAATGTCAATTTCTGGGATTGGTCTTGAAGAATCATGAAGGTTTGCTCAGGCAACGGGAGTGACAAAGGTTAATATATAATAAGTAATATTTACATGATGAATACATGAGTATTAATAGGGAGAGGACAGTGGCAAGAGAAATCAAGTGCAATTTTGATGGCGTCATTGGAACTGAGGTTTAATAGAGAAGATCAGGTCATGCAATAGAGACTTAAGGAAGTCTCTAACATTATTCTGTGATGTTTCTCAGACACTGTACTAGATGATTTCTAGAAGCATTCTTCTCAGTTCAGTCTTCCGAATTAGGCCTATCAACTTCATGTTTCAGATGAAGGAACTGAGGCTCAGGAAAAAAAGAGACAAACTCAAAATTACACAGAGTAAATGTGAACTTCCTATATTAGGTGGAGAAATTGTGAATCAGAGAATCAGGATCTTAATACCACACAAGAAAAGTATGTTCAGTAGGATTGTGGTTCCATGAATGACCCTATTCCTCTGTTGATTGGGAAACTGGAGAACTTTGGACTGAGTATAATAGCATATAAGGGTTAATTTCTTATTACTGAAAACAATGGGAGCATGATGAAAATAATGGCTGCAAAGAGTTAGTAAAATAATAACATTTAAGAGAGTAAATGTACTTACTACTATGCTAGGGCCTGACTAAACATGCTGTGTGCACTGTCAAACAATGAGTGAGGCATTAGTATCCCAGTCTTACAGATAAAGTCAAGTTTTGGTGGAAATTGTGAAAATTGGTCAAAGCCACGTCTCTGGTACACAGTGGAAAGTGCAGGCTCATCTTAATCTGCAAGTTTTGACACTGAAAATTAAAAAAAAAAAAAAAAAAGGAAACCTACTGTAACACTAGTGAAAGCACAATGAAGTGTGAGTTTCTCTGAAGATTCTGAAGGACTTTGAGTCGCAATTTAGGACATTAATGAGACAGATGAGTCACTTGGAACTAAAACTATTCTGAACCTAATCTAGTCTTCCTTTAATGATTCAGAAGGCATTTCGGGAGTTTCATTATCAACACAAATTATCATTATACTAGTGTTTCAAAAATGTGGGGTGATAAGAATATTCAACAACATCACATAACATGGGGATGATCCAGTTCATGAATAGCTAATTTTATTAGATTATGTGGTTATATCAATCTCAAAATATCCTTATAGAAAGAATAAAAATTCTCATCTGATTTTAAAAGAGGGTGAAAATTGATTAAGAGTCTTGTCCAAGTTGCCATGAAAAGTTACAGAACCAAAAGTAAAATCCACTAAGACCAGAAAAGAAACTGATTTCAGTTTTATTCTTTAATAATCAAAACACAGTGACCACAGTAGAGTTTCCTCAAAGGTGGTTATCTAATTCAAACACAAAGGTTTTCTTTTAAGAAAAATTTTTTAGTGTTTATTCATTTTTGAGAGCCAGAGCCAGAGCATAAGTGGTGGATGGGCAGAGAGAGAGGGAGACACAGAATCTGAAACAGGCTCAATCAAGTCTCTGAGCTGTCAGCACAGAGCCCAACGAGGGGCTCAAATTGTTGAATGGCAAGATCATGAGCTGAGCTGAAGTTGGAGGCTTAACCGACTGAGCCACCCAGACGCCCCAAAGATTTCTTTTCTGCGGGGAGATCTCTTATGGGTAGATTAACTTCAAATTTACGTCTGATTAAAATATTCAAAACATAATTGAATACAATATTCAGATTTACCAAGAAATCTAAGTCAGAATTCCACTAAGAATTCTTGTGACCACTTAGTATCACATATTTGTACACATATAAATAATTCTCCACACATTTTGAAACAGGCACCTTGAAATCAGTGCACTATTGGTATTGTCCTGCAATTATTTTAGTTTGAGTTAAGATTCTTGGAAACAACTGTTAATTTTTCTCTATCATTATCTTCTGAATGTCTCTGAGATTTTGTTTAACATCCAGTGAATGAGAGTTTTATCTGGATCAGTAAAACTCAGGCTACATGGTTTTTCCATATTTCTGCTATTTAAACATGAATTATTTATATCTCCATTACTAAAGTAGATATATTAATAATCTTGGGAAAAATCCCAAAACATTCTGCTTCACTGTATTTGAAATGTTTGTAAATTTGTGCTACTGAAATTATTCACAAAAGTAGTAAAATTACTGGGTTATTTTTAGTGTCTAGAACACATTTTTTAAAAAAAATTTTAATGTTTATTTTTGAGAGAAAGAGAGACAGACAGAGCGTGAGTGGGGAGGGGCAGAGAAAGATGGAGACCCAGAATGCAAAGCAGGCTCCAGGCTCTGAACTGTCAGCATAGAGCCTGTTTTGGGGCTCAGACTCACAAACCATGAGATCATGACCTTAGCCCAAGTGGGTCACTTAACCTACTGAGCCACCCAGAACACATTTTTTTAAAATAGATCCAGCACGCACACTTTTAAAATTTGTTTTAAAGTCTATTTATTCTGAGAGAGAGAGAGAGAGCAGGAGAGTGAAAGAGAAAGAGAGAGAGAATCCCAAGCAGGCTTCACACTGTCATCGCCTAGCCTGATGCTGGGCTGGAACCCAACAACCTCAAGATCATGACCTGAGCCTAAATCAAGAGTTGGACACTTAAGTGACTCAGCCACCCAGGTGCCCCAAGTGACTAGAACATATTAATTTTAAGAATCTCTTATTAAAATTTTTCCTCTTCTGGCAATATATTGTACAGAAAATACGGGAACCCTGGAATATCAAGTACCTCAAAAATGTTGAATAAAGCACATTGAACAAACTTAAACTTATAGCTGTGTTCCCAATAAGGTACAAGATTCCCCTTGTGACACAAATGAAGAGAAAACTAAAATCAGACTGGTGCTTGGCCCGGACAGCTGGGTGGTTGGGAATAAGGCAGAAAAGAGTCACTGTGGTTGAGAGCTGGAGTTCCTTGTCCGTGTCGGGCTGGCATGGGAGAAAAGGCTAACAACCCAAAAAAACAGGGCTGCAAACTGCCAAATTCGTGGCTCAAGAGAGTGTTACAATTTTAGTGAAAGGTTATACCAGAAAAAAATCTAGAGAGCAACAAAAGAAATTAAAATAAATTTCTCTATCTTCATCTGGATTCTGGATGAAATTAAAAAAAATTATACTTTATGTTCTCTTTTCACAGAACTGCTCTAAGAGTTAGAACTGAGGCTTTCTTCCTGGATTCCCCAAACTCATACAATAACCCCAGGTAATGCCTTGGGAAGAATGGGATTCAAAAGATTTACATTTTAAAAGTATTTGCAAGATTGCTATAAAAATAATTAACATATTAAGGTAATACCAAATAAGGTGAATTTCACATGCTTAGAAGCGTCTACATTGTATGGATTTCAACTGGGCTCCAAATTAAGCTATAAATATTATGCAGTAAATTGTAATCTAAATAGATTTCTTAGTGGATTTTGATTAATTGGTTTTCAAATAAAAGTGAAAGAACAAACGATTAAAGATTAGAAAAACTTTTTGAAGACAAGAACAAGGTGAGAGGATCTGTTCTACGATATATTAATTCTAATAATCAAATCAGAAGAATTAAGGCAATGTCTTGGCTGTGGAGCCAGTAGAGATAAATGTGTTAATAAAATAGAGCAGAAAGTACAGAAATAGATTTATGTTTATGTGGAAATTTGATATATTACCATGATGTCTGCAAATTTGTGAAGAAAGTAGTGATTCCTCAGTACACTACAGTGAGAAGTCACCTGGTTATGAATAGGAGGGGGCAAAATAGATTCCTAAAATATACCAAACACAAATATAGTTTTCTCATACATTACAGAACCAAGTGTAGAGCGTAATATATGCAATTATCTATGTGGCATTGATATAAGAAATGATTTCTCATATAAGACAACAAGTAAAAAATAAGGAAATAGTGCTATAATTTACATTTATATTATTTTTTCTGTGTATCCAAATATATCATACACAAATTGAAATGTGAACCACGGATTGGAAGATGTGTGCAGCACATAAAGCTGAGAAAGATTAATAACCAGAATATATAATGAAGTTTAAAACTAATGATTTTAAAAATCCACTTTTTAAAAATGGTGAAAGATGCAATTTAGACCAACAGAAATCTGAAATGTCAATAAAGATGGAAAAAAGTACTCAAGCTGAATAGAAATGGGAAAAATTAAAGCCACAATGGGGATTCATTCTCAAGCACATCACACTGGCAAATTTTTAAAAGTCTGATAATACAGAGTTTTGGTGATGATGTGACCAAAAGAATTCTCAATTTTGTCATTAAAAGTGGAAGCTGGTCCGGCTACTTGTTGGAGCTGTTCTGCAATCTGATACGTTAACAAAAGTACATTTTTACCATCTTGGAAGCAAATGTGGAGGGCCCTAGAGGCTGGTTCATTTCCCCTTTTTGTTGCAAAGAGAACAAGTTCAAATGGAACTGGTTAGCCTACCCAGAGACAGGAAAGCCTCCTCTGTGTAACACCAGTGTTCCTGGAAGGTGAGGTTCTTTGTCTGGATGATGACCTTGGTCCTCTGCGTGTTTGCCCTGTAGTGTAGTTCCTGTACCTGGGGATCCTCGTACTGTACCTGAAATATCCTCGTTACTCAGTTAAAATAACTGTTTGCTCCCCTCATTAGGCTAATCTGATTACCTCACTGATGTGGCAGAAACTGAATCTTGGTAGGGTATATCTCCTAACAACTGGCCCACTTGTTTCTCAACAGGACATCTAAAGAACTTGGCATTTCCTGCTCACCAGGTATAATTAACATGATACTATCAATATATTAGACCAGCATAAACTTTTCTGGAATGTCTGGACAATTAAGGCTTTTTTGTGCTATATTGTGGTTGAGAACAGAAGAATTGACATAGCCTTTAGGCAAGAAAATTAGTAAGTACTGCTGCCTTGATGAGGAATAAAAAGAATACAATCACCATATCGATAGCCACATACCAGGTTCCAAAGTCTGTATTAACCTCTTCTAGAAAACACACTGCATTCTGTATAGCAGGTATGCTTGAGGTTACCACTAGGTTATAGTTACAATAATCTATAATCATCTGCCATTATCCATCTGGTTTTTGTAGGACTCATACATCAGCAACCCTATAATTTTTAGGTCTTTTGAATATGTCTTAACTCTTTACCATTCCACTTTGGCCATGGCTATTGCTTCTAATTAACTTGACCAGGGAAAGCCATTTCAAGATGACTTCCAGTTGGCCTTCCTTATCATGATAGTTTTCATTCCATATAGTAAGAAATCAAAATGATTTCTGTGAGTTGGTATGTTTCCTGAGTACACAGTTAAGGAAAGGAGTAATGACTACATAATGAGATCAGACTCAGTCATCCCACCATGAGATGAATGTGAGCTAGAATAGCACTTTTCATTTTGTGTCCATGTGACCGCATTCTGAAGGTGGACTATGATGACATTTCGGACCCCTAGTATCAGTACCAGGTAAGATCTTCCAACCAACATTTCTTAAATATCTATGTCTTACTTTTTTCCTGATGCATAATTACTTTGGTAAAATACCAAAGTCCTATTGAGAAAGCTTGAGAAAGCAGCTAATGTAAAACTTATGTTGGCATTGCAGAGTCTTTCCCGAAGAGGGTCTGGTTTCCATTTAATTGGTGGTCTGGGAATAATCCTCGAAACTGGGAAAGGAATCATGAGTTCCTTTTATGGCCACCAACAGCATCCTCCATCTAACTGATCTATATTTCAAGCAATACTTGATTGGCTGCCTTTCTTGCCCATAGGAAACCAATAGTCTATTAGTTACTCTGATAGATTCCTATAGGTCAGGACTTTGGTAGCCATTTCAGCCTTGTTGCACATACTGCAATTACACCCAACTTGTCTTTGACAAGGTGAGGTACAATCACCCAACCTCATCTTTAACAGAATCTTATTTACATTCATGTTAATAAGCAGTTTCATGACTTTATCTCCTATTATCCAATCTGGGCTCTAGTGGACAGCTACCACTGCCTTTTCGGCAATTCTAGTGTACCTCACATTATCACATTCCTCATCACTTTAGTGAAGACGGTGTCTCCTAGGCCTTCTGAGGCAATATAACCAATAAAGGAGTTTTCTGGTCTTACATAATAAATCTTATGTTTGTCCATATCAATCACGTCCATATCTCTGAGTCTTCTGATCACTTCCCCAATTCTTTGCCAAGGATGTGCCAGCATATCCATCCAGTTTACTATAAGCCATTATCATCCCCAGGATTCAAAGTTTCATTCCTGGCATCCTTGCCCAAGAATTAAATCCTGACTCATAAATCCTTCCATATAAATTCACTCTCTCCTACGCTGCCCTTTATTTGCACACATCTCCCTTCAACATGTTTAAGAAGCAACTCACTGACATGCCCTCCTGGTCCATTCTGGTAAATATTAGCAACGTTTCATAGGCCTTTTGATGAATAACCCATTTCCTTTCAGTTCATCTTTTGGGTCATATTGAGTCGTAAGCTTAGTTAGCAGTCTAGAAGAAATGAGAGTAGGTGACAGGAAAATCTTGAAGAGGACAAGCATCAGTTTACAAGGCATCTACCTCAGATGTGGTCTTTGCATGGTCTGCAAATATCAGGAGGCTAGTCTACCCAAGAAAAGGGAAAGAGGGTACTTGTTTGAACCTAAGGGCTTACATGATTATGTGGACTCGAAGTTCTCCAGCACATCCTACCAAAAGTCCCCATATCCAGACTCCCTCTGTTTACCCATAGTCTTTCTGATTTTGCCATGCTTACGGTCAACTTTTGAGCCTGCTTTCAGCATAGTCTCACCTCCAGGTGTAGGAAATGATGGTTCCTTTAAATGCTGAGATGGAGGCTTTTTGGCTTTCATAGTTAGGTCTGAGTTGATAGTTGGATGACCTAACCTATTCTTCCCTTTATCAAGGCTTCTAAGAGAGTAGCCCCAAGCTACCAACTCCACAATCTCTCTAATTACCATTGCCTTATATATTTTAGTTGCCAGAGGTATCACAGAAGCCAGTGTTTCCCCTTGAGCTGTGCCTCATTCCAGTTCTCTGCAGATGAAAGTCTTAGTAATTACAAAGTTGTAGCATTCAGTCACCACATTTGTTTTTTACAACAACAAATTATTTGTTTACCACCCAGTAGGCCAGAAATTACACTGTAGAATCCCATCTTGAGGATTTGCCTTCCAGAACCACTTCTGGCCATAGCTGTTTTAGTTTGGGTTCCCTCCAAAATGCAAAACTTAGAATAAGGATTGGGGTGTGTGTGTTTTAATGGAGAAACAATACCAAGAAGTACTGTGAGGGAAGGGATGTAAACTTCAGACAGAGAAAGGAGCCAACCTGACACAGAGTGGATCTGTGACTAAATAACCAATGTGGGCAACTGGTTCCAATTCCTTTAGGGACCCTCTGAGAAACTGTAAAGAACATGCCCCAGAATGGCTGATGCTTATTGGTTGATGGTCATGTGTCTGCCAAGCCCACCCACCCCCACCCCCATCCTGCCTCCTCCCAACTTTGGCTTTTGGAGAGACAGGAGAGGGGGTTTCTGCATCCAGAGAACACTCTCACACTGAGACAGCAGTCAACAAACAAGCTCCCAGGGAGGATGGGGGATATGGGCAGGACACCAATAGTATCTTCAGTCCTTTTTCAACAATACAGTGTTCAGGAGAGATCAGAGGAGGTCCCTATCTCTGAGTCATTAAAATGGAAAACTATGTGTTATGTGCAAAAGCAATTTATTGAATTTTACATTGGATTAGCATTTCAAGGTAATTAATTATCAGACTACAGTGGTTCATACAGGAAACACAAAATAGATAACCAGGATCCCTTAAATTGAAGAGAAATTATGGGTTTTCAAGTAATCAGTTACTTAACAGTTTATTCCTTCATAGCTTTGTAGTATCTCTAAAAACAGTTGATTCTGGGGGCGCCTGGGTGGCTCAGTCGGTTAAGCGTCTGACTTCGGCTCACGTCACGATCTCGCGGTCTGTGGGTTCGAGCCCCGCGTCAGGCTCTGTGCTGACTGCTCAGAGCCTGGAGCCTGTTTCACATTCTGTGTCTCCCTCTCTCTCTGACCCTCCCCCGTTCATGCTCTGTCTCTCTCTGTCTCAAAAAAAATAAATAAAAGTTAAAAAAAATTTTTTTAAAAATTAAAAATAAAAACAGTTGATTCTGATAATAATAATTATGAAAGTCTATGCTGCTAGATACCAGATTTTCAGGTTCCATATATTTAAGCATAATGACTATGCATGCATGTGCTAAAATTTAATAGCCCCACAAATATATTGTTCTTTTTTAATGATTTAAGCTTAGAAATAATTGATATTTCTTCTGATTAATTATACCATATATTTTAGATTCTGGGTATACAACAGTATACAAAATAATTATGTTATAGTCAAACAATTAAGGAGGAAATACTTAGTGAACACCTACTATGGAAAAACGTGAGTATTAAATACTCAAAAAAATCAACTATCCTGACAAGGAATATATATTCTATATTTGTGAATGATCTTGGAGAGCTAAGTCCATAAAAAGTAACAAAGAATATACATCAAAATTTTTAAAATCACATGAACAATTTTGATATGACAATTTCACTTGCCAATATGAACATTATAAAGTACAGTAGACCACTTATGAATCACAATTACTCAGATATATTTATGGTAGAAATTTTAAAGGATTATATAGCCTAACTTGAACACTCTAAAATTTCATTTGAAGAATAAAATCAGGTATACAAATTAATAATGTATTTACTGAATGCATCCATATGCTCAGAATAACTCTGTTGTAGTTTGTTTTGACAACATTTCACAATATCTTAATTTTTGTTCTCATTTAAAATTTTTTTTTTCAACGTTTTTTATTTATTTTTGGGACAGAGAGAGACAGAGCATGAACGGGGAAGGGGCAGAGAGAGAGGGAGACACAGAATGGGAAGCAGGCTCCAGACTCCGAGCCATCAGCCCAGAGCCCGACGCGGGGCTCGAACTCACGGACCGCAAGATCGTGACCTGGCTGAAGTCGGACGCTTAACCGACTGCGCCACCCAGGCGCCCCTGTTCTCATTTTAAACACTATGACTCATGTTGTATATTTTAAATTATGTATATTATTTTTAATTTTTCTTAAAAATATATTTTTGACTCCATGATAGGTCTGGATTCAAATCTAGAATTCAGTTAGAACTTTCAACTCCTTTATGTATTAAATATATTTATTTTAAATTTTACATGTTGATGGTGCCTGAAATTAAATATTTATAATCTCATGTGTGCATGTGCGCACGTGTGTGTGTGTGTGTGTGTGTGTGTGTGTGTGTGTGTGTGTGTAGGGAAGATTTGGGCCCAATGTAACTTTTTTTCTACAGGTTTAAATATTTCACTTAATATCGTAATACCTACTTTTACAAGCTAGTACAAATGTGATTCATAATAATGACTGAATTCTCAGGGAAATATATTTATTACATTCTAATACTGTGCTAATGTAAGAAATATATCATTTTTTGTAAAATATTCCCAAAAAGTAGTGGAAAGAAAAAGTTTTACCATATGGAGAAAAGTTTACTCATCCAAATCGGTCCTTTTGAATTTTGGCTAAGTGAAGACTTTATAAACTACAATGCTTAATACAATAAACAAATCCTATATACATATTTTCAAAAAGTTAATGTTTGTGATACTATTATATTTTATGTTACCAGTAAATATATAAAAATATTTTAAAATTAATTTCAATACATGTGCATAGTAAAAAAAGTCTTCAAATTACCATTATTAAAATCGATTCTGAAAAAAAGAACTTTGTTTCTTCATAATGAATTATGAAAGAAAGTTGTATGCGTTATAAGCTGCTTAGCCATCTTTTCTGCATGGTAAATATTCTTCAAGTATGAAGATTAGTGTATCTGTGCCCTCATCACGCCATTAGTCTTATTTCTGCCTTGTAAAGATCTCATTCTGTAGGGATTTGACTAATGAAGTTTCAGAGACAATAATGGCTTCCTCAGAGCAGAGACTGCCAATTCAACCATATTGTGCTGAACTGTAGAGAACTGTGCCAAATTGTGTGTGTCTACTTCAGAAACAAGCTGTTCATTAAAAAGAAAAAGAAAAAAATGGTAAGCAGCAAAATACATTTTCAATGTAACTATGGGTCCTGGCACACTGTAAAGATTGGATTTCTTTTCCCACAGTATCAAAACAGTCAACAAAACAGTTTCTTTCTGAGGATGAACAGGTTAATAAGCAGACTTTAGTATCAGCTTTATTATCCACTTACACAGAGAAAAAATAACATTTTCAAAGAGATTTTGCAGTTTGTAGCAGGGCCTTAATGTTCACACTCCTTCATTTATTCCCAAATGAAATACTTATTGTAGTGTCACTTTATGCCAGGAGCTGTGCTGAGTTCTGTACCTACCTGTAGTTCTCATTTTCTTGAAAAATAGTTTGTAACGTTTTACAGGGATTTTTTTTCCAAATCAAAGCTAATATATTATAAGTCAGAGTCTGTAATATCTTATGTTAAAATATTACGCTTCCTCAGACTTACTTCCCCTTTGCTCTACTATCATGTTCTCCCATTTTGTTACTATTTTATATCTAGTACATTAGTTATATACATTTTAATTCCTCAGTAACAAGTTTTTATTAACAACTTAACAATGATGAGTTTAGGGATATTTCTTTTATTTTAAGTTTATTTATTTATTTTAAGAGAGAGAGAAAACATACACGTGAGCAGGGCAGGGGCAGAGAGAGAGGGAGAGGGAGAATCCCAGGCAGGCTCCATGCTGTCAGCACAGAGCCCGATGCTGGGCTCAATCCCCGGACCCTGGGATCATGGCCTGAACCAGAAATCAGGAGTCAGACGCTCAACTGACTGAGCCACCCAGGCTTCCCGGGACATTTCTTATTCATCTCAATCTCCCCTGCTTCAAATACAGTTGTCAGCAGGTAATAGGACAGTGTCAATTTAGGATAATTTAAATCTACATCTATATATAACTTGTTTTAAGGCTCACTTAAAATTATTTTATACTTTACCTCCTGATTCTTCCCCATGTAACATTTTCTTATTCAGTGGGACTATTTCACTAGTTAATTTATAATTTTAAATATACCAAGATGAGTATTTGTAGCTTTTAAAAATTGAGAGGGGCGCCTGGGTGGTGCAGTCGGTTAAGCGTCCGACTTCAGCCAGGTCACGATCTCGCGGTCCGTGAGTTCGAGCCCCGCGTCAGGCTCTGGGCTGATGGCTCAGAGCCTGGAGCCTGTTTCTGATTCTGTGTCTCCCTCTCTCTCTGCCCCTCCCCCGTTCATGCTCTGTCTCTCTCTGTCCCAAAAACAAATAAAAACGTTGAAAAAAAAAATTAAAAAAAAAAAATAAATAAAAATTGAGGGACAATTTTGCCAGGTAATTAGAGATGGCAGCTGTTTATTCTCTAAATTCTTTTCTTGTTAGGCTTGCAATGTAATGTAATTATACAGAGAAATCTGAGGCCATCTTGATTATTTTTTTTCTCGTTTTGAGTTATCAGTTTTCTTATATTTATTTAAAATATAGGTATGTGGCAGCACCTTCTGTCCATTGTTCCTGTCCCCATGCTTTAATAAAATTACCTTTTTGCACTATATATATATACGTATATATATACGTATATATATATACATATATATACGTGTGTGTGTGTGTATATATATATATATATATATACATACAACATTGATATCATTAAAAGCAATTGTGCTTAGTTTTTGCCATACTTTCATATTACTTCCATCATTAATTGTTTCTATTCCAGTTGTTCAGGTAATGATCTCAGGTTCATGAGATTGAGCCCTGCATTGGGCTCTGTCTTGAGAGCACAGAGCCTACTTGGGATTCTCTCCTACTCTCTCTCTCTTTCAAATAAATAAACATTAAAAGAAAGAGTCAGATGTCTAATGAATGAGCCACCCAGGTTCTCTTATACTTCATACAGAGAATTTGGGGTCACTGATAGAATAATTTTAGTAATTTGAAGAGTGGGGCTAGATAGCTAAAACTTGTAAGTCTCCTCAGGGGAACATTATTTGCCACACTGCCACTTTTTAATTTCTTTTTTTTTTTGTTTAAACTAACAGCCAAGACAGCATAGCATAGTGAGGAGCTCAAATAGCCTTGATGTAAAGCCAGGCTCTGCCAGCTAGTAGTGTAGGACTTTACGAAAATTTTCTTACCTGTCTCTGCTTACATTTCTTCACCTATAAAATGAAGATAAACATAAGATTATATCATAGCATTGAGGTAAGAATTGAGTTAACATAAATTCAAAGTGCTTAGAACAGTCTGCAAGAAAAAGTGTTCCTATTTGCCATTAGCTATTATTATTATTACCATTATTATATGTACTATCAGAAAGAAGTAAATGTTTTCTTGTATCCTGTGGTTTTTTTTTCTTTCTATTGGCAACTTCAAGATCACATCCCTGTCTGGTTCATTTTAGGGTTAAGCTCTTTATCACACCAGGATTTTGGTGAGCATACCCACTATATATGACCCCAGAGATTGTCTAGGGCTTTTGCCTAATACTTCTGATTTTAGAAACTACTATTAGGTAACTCAAATACAGCTCTTCTCCTAGTCTTTACTATCTACCTCTCCCTTTGACTTTAGCCCTATAAATTGATTTATGCCAGTGTTACCTGTCTGGGTTCTTCAAAAAACATTTTAACATTTATTTATTTTTGAGAGACAGACAGATCATCAGTGGGAGAGGAGTGGAGAGAGAGGAAGACACAGAATCCAAAGGAGGCTCCAGGCTCTGAGCTGTCAGCAGAGAGGCTGACATGGGGCTTGAACCCATAAACCATGAGATCATGACTGGGGCAGAAATGAGATCATGACCTGGGCCGAAGTCGAATGCCTAACCAACTGAGCCACCCAGGCGCCCCTTCTGTGGGTTCTTCCAAACTCACTTGCTGGCAATGCTGTATATTTTTCTTGAGAAGCAACACACCAGGGCTTTCATTGGTGCAGAATATAAGAGGAATTTCTCACTTATTGACATGGAGACAGATGACACTTTTATAGCATAAAGCTTTTTGTATTTGTCTTTTCATATTATGTGTAATGTCAATGGATATGAGGGAGGTGGCAATTGGCAGAGAAATCAGATATGTTCTTTCCATGGCCTTTTTGCCCAGAAGTATGAACAAACAAAACAATATGTAAATTGATATTTCTAACACAGAGAAGCAGGGATATCTTGTTGTATTCTTTTCCAAAAAAATATTGTGTTCTCAAGCTCATAAGTTTAGTTATCCATCCATTTGATAAGAATTTACCCCATATCTACTCTAAACCATTGATTAAAAAGGATAAATAGACATGTTCTCTCCCCCTAAAGGAACTTAATGCAATCAGGGAGAGAAGGAAACTGCATAAGCCAATATTCAGAAGCAAGATAATCACAGATCAAAATAAAGACTGTGGAAGAAATAAAAATAGATGCTGCAATAGAAAGTAAAAAGAGCCTTAACCAAAGTGATTATGGGGTTCTCCATGATCTTCAGGAATGAGAAAATGGTGTGATATAGAAGTAGGGGGCAGGGGGTTGACAGGTGGAGGTAGTGAGCTCATTTGGAGAATTGTAGCCCATAGCATGGAGTTTGAACAATGCAGCATTTTGATAACTATAGAGAGGAATTTTAAGCCTGCTTTATTTATTTATTTATTTATTTATTTATTTATTTATTTACCTATTTTTGGATTTTTGAACAGATCACTCTTGCTAGTAGCTAATGTGCAGAGAAATATTAAAGTACTGAGGTGGGGGTGTCAGAAAGGGGACAGAAGCAGTTACACTATTTAGTTGTTTACTAAACAGGGCAGCCCTAGAAGAGTAACAGGTATAAAAGCAATTTTTATCAGGTAACTAAACTCATTTTCCTTGAGAATATGTAAAACTTGGCTTCTATTTTTGCATCAAGCAAACATGCCCCACCAAAATAGCAATTTAAATGATTGTCTTTGTCAGAAATTGATTGATACTGTTCATATTTTATTACCTTCTTTTCCCTGTTTTCTTTTTCTTTCCTAATTTGTTTTCTCTTAATTTTCTTTTAATAAGTAGGCATAATTTGGACAGACAAGCAAGCAGAACCCCATTTTCCTTTTGTACAAAATTCATCAATTATATTAATGATTATACTAGAAATCAATAGATTCAAAGGAAGGAGAGCCATTGGTGCACATCAAGTGTTCTTTTACCTATTGTTATGCTTTTTCAATTTTAAGTAAAAATATCTTTAAATAGTTCTTTATAGAAGAACACAAATTAATTACCCAGAGAAAATCAATACAACTTGATGTGGCACCTGAGTTTCTGGAATCTGCCGATTTCTAGTATTGTGGAAAACACGAATGGTTAAAATTAAGACACCTATTGTTGTTGTATTTCTCATATTTACACCACAGAAGTGCTCTTCATTTTATTCTCCTTTATGCTGAAAAAATAATGGATAGAGGTTGTTTTTTTTCATTTTTGAAAGAGAAGCCTGAAATTCTGGAATGTGTAATAAATAGTAACAGTTAAAATAAATCTGTGCTTAGATCTTCTGAAAATAAACTATGCATCATAGAGCATTTTTGGTGACTTTGCCTGATTTTTTTTTTCTTTTTTGGGAATAACATCTACATTTTCTAATTCTACTCTGCACCCTTGCATTCTCCAGAGTGATATTTTTCTTAAAGAATGAATCTGATGGCATTCCTCCCTTGTTTTAATCCTGCAGTAATTTACCATTGCAATGAAAATAAATTGCAAAGCCCATTATAAGAGTCATTCTCACCTCCCTTCACCACCCTTCTCAATAACCGTGGTCCAGAAGTATTTGTTCACTCCCTGCCTATTTCTTGGACACTTTCAACTCCGATCCAGGTTCTTTGTTGACTGGGCTCTTTCACCTACTACAAGTTCAAAAATTTTACATTGACAGCTTTCATGAGCCTGGCTGCTCCAGAAAGTGGACCAAGCTTTCAGATGTACCTAAGGGCCAGCATCTGGTATTAGACTATTCATCTAATATCAACAGTCCTGTGTATTAGCATTCTTCTTATCTTGCTGATATGTTCATTCAAATCTCTGAAATGCGTCTTCTCAGAAAGAATTTCCATAACCACCCAGGATAAAGCATGCTGTACCTTCAATGTTCAAACTATTTTAGTGCCTTGCTTTATTGCCTTCACTGCACTTATTAATATTTGAATTTATATTTTTTCTGTTTACTTTTAAATGTGCTTATTTTCTGTCCTATAACAAGGCAAACAAGTATAGAGCTTTGGTCTGCCTGGCACACCTCAATATTGGACATTGGGCCCAGCAAGTAGTGTGCACTTAATAAATATTATAGAGAGGTGAAGGAAGGAAAGAAAGAATAGATTCATAATCAAAACATAAAATTAGAATTAGGCAGTGTTTTTAAAGTGCCATCTACATCAGATTGTGCCAACTATAACCAGTGGGCAAATCAAGATTGCAGTCTGATTTTGTATGGCTTTGAGAGCCAAGAAGATTTTGTACCATTTAAAAGGCTGTAAAATAAACAAGAATATATGACAGATTGCATGCGGCTTGCAAAGCACAGTCTATTTACTCTCTGGTCCTTTATGGAATAAGTTTGCCAGTGCTGTTCTAGATTAAGTCCTCACTGATGCAGGTATTCTCTGAATGGATTTGGATTACTTTCTGCTTCAATTTCCTCCCATGAAAGGATAGGGAATTGGATTAATAGATTTGTTAATTTCCTTTCATTTTGGAGTTTTGGTAATCCTTCTGAAAGGTGAATGGTGACAGCATAGATAACCACAGCTACACGAATCCTATGTTCCTTAGTCTCCTGGCTGATAGGGGAATGAATAGAGAAAGTGAGTAAGAGTGAGTACATGTGAGAATTTAAAATGATGATTGCGTGAAGTAAGGCATCACTACAAAGAAGTTGAAGCAATGTAGTCACTGTCTTGTACTTCAAGGGATCTATTGCCGCAAAAGCCTACCCAAGTTAAAATACAAATCTCTTTTCTTCAATCCTTGACATGTATATCCAGTTGTTAACATATACATAGGATATAATGAAAAGGGTCAATGATTAATTAGAATAACATTTTCATACAGATGACATGCAGGGATCTGTCCCCAGTCTGTCTGGGTTCAAATACTGGCTCCACCGTTTACTAGATATGTGTCTCTGAGCACACTTAACCTCTCTGTATCTCCATTTGTAAAAATCTATAAAGTAGTGATAATAAAGTT
The DNA here is from genome assembly GCF_028749965.1 of Puma concolor. Classification (NCBI taxonomy): domain Eukaryota; kingdom Metazoa; phylum Chordata; class Mammalia; order Carnivora; family Felidae; genus Puma; species Puma concolor. Next base: position 181,223,490 of record NC_141667.1, read on the forward strand.
CCTACCATAGACAAGTGTAAGGAAAGCTAAATGTGTTAATATTTTAAAAATTTATTTATTTAAATTCAAGCTAGCTAACATACAGTGTAGTATTGGCTTCAGGAACCCAGTGATTCATCTCTTACATATAACACGCAGTGCTCATCCCAACAAGTGCCCTCCGTAATGCCCATCACCCATTTATTTTTAACATGCTTAGAATATAATACATGTAGTATGTAGTACAAATCTTGGCTAAATAAAAACATTGCAGACTAACTTTATTATCATCTCCCTTAGGCAATAAAATTGTATGACAAATAATGCTGAGCTACAATCAGACTTTCTTATATTTCTGAAACATAACATGCCTAATGAGGTTACATAAGAATTAACCTTATGTCGCATTCCACAGTTATGTCATTGTGTGAGATGACATATTTGTTTTAAAATTATTTTATCATTGTTAGAAAGGAAAGTTCTGCCTTTTCATTCCCATAAATTTCAAAATAAAAATGTAATTTCACTATCAAAACGATTTTAATTTTACACATCAAATTAAAAGAGCACACAATTGTTTCCCAACCAGGTGGTCACAATTGTTCTTTAAACATTTTAGCCACAGGAAAACACAACAGAGAACAGATCTAGAATATCTTTTCAAGGGAGAACATTTATAATATGACAAATAATAATATACTTCAAATGTTGTTTCTTCTTCTTTGTTGTCTTTGCTATTAGGGCTATTGTTCCCGTTTAAAAAAAAAACAATAATAAAATCTTGGAACAGAGACTTGACCCAGCAGCAGAACAATCCACATTAGACTCACTTCCTGTAAGAGTCTGTCTATTAAATACCATCTATAGTCTGATGATACCAAATTTTATCTCTGCAACTTGAACACCCCATTTCACATGCAGTCCTGTGTATCTAACTCACTCCACCCTAGATGTACAAAGCTTCTTATTCTTTAGGACTTCTGGCACACTGAGGCCTCAAGGCCTTGGCACTTGTCCTTTCCTTCACTTTTGTTTCATTATTTTTTTAAACATTTATTCATTTTTGAGAGACAGAGGCAGAGCATGAGTGGGAGAGGGGCAGAGAGAGAGACGCAGAAACCGAAGCAGGCTCCAGGCTTGAGCTGTCAGCACAGAGACTAACGTGGGGCCTGAACTCAAGAACCACGAGATCATAACCTGAGCCAAAGTCAGATGCTTAACTGACTGAGCCACCCGGGCTCCCCTTCCTTCCTTTTAATTAGAAGACTCATTTTTTTTTTCATCTCCTTAAGATGCTCACTCAAAGATTCTTCTCTGTGAGGTATTTCTGACCCCTTTTAAAAGTAACACACCACAAACAAACGCCTATTTGTTTCCATGCCACCCATTACTCTTTGATAAACTATCTATTGTATTTACTTAGTTGATATTGTATGAATCACCGTATTAGTCTATAAGGACTGTGAAGGCAGTGTGTTTTAGTTGGTGTTTTTATTGTTGTTGTATTGTTAGTGTTTTTATTGATTTTTTCTCCTTCTTTGCTTATTTTCCTGTCATAAATTAGATACTTAATAAATACACGATCAATTAATGAATAGCCAATTAAAAGAAGACTTGTACATTTACTCCACACAGATTCACTCTCTCTTACTATATGGTAGTCCCGAGGTGTGGAGAGGTTAGAAAATAGGTCTTACTTTGTTTGTACTGACACGATTGCAAATGGCCTTCTGTTGTACGGTTCTTCAACCTCTCTTTATTGTTTCCTTTTTTCTGTTTACTTTCATTCATTGACACTTTTTTTTTCCAAATGGTCTTCTGGAATGAGTTAAGTAAATATCTTTTTCTATTGTGAAAGGCCTCAGGATGATGGGGAATCAAAAACTTTGTTACTTGGATGTTATGGGTGGTGAAAGAAAAGTATGCTTCATTTTTATGTAGTTCTAGGTGAATACTTAATTTCTGAGTGATCAGAGATTGCTAGAAGCTCAAAGTACGTTGTTAAAAACTAATTGTAACCCAGGAGGCTCAGGTACAAAAATTTGAAATGCGCAGAGATTACAGAGGGCTTCAAATTCATTGGGGTGACACAGGTAGCATCTGTCTCCTTACCACAGAATGAGGTTTCAACCCTGCTGGCCAACTAGAGTGCTTGTCATTCTCATGAGATGTCTAAGCTGTTCCCCCAGAAATGTGGAACCATCAGAATAAAAAGAATGATCATGATAAGTTAAAATAGAAAATAAATTAAGGCAGGAACTAAAATCTAAATAAAACTGTTGAAGATAAAAATATAACATCTGAAAATTCACATTCCAAAACTAGAAAGATTTTATATAGTTTTATATAGTTGCAGCCATGGTCCTCAATGACCCAATTGTGGCAGGAAAAGAAGGACAAAGCTCAGAGACAAGATTATAAAATGCATTCCTTAATTAACTGTTGATTAAACTTGAAGACCTTTATGGAGTGACCTAGGTAGCAACATTTTGTGCACAGAAATTTAGATTGCTGCAGTTGCCAGATACAAGATTTTAAAATGTGAGGGATTTTTAAATCCCTGATCGTCAAATTATATACATACAGATTTGGAACACCATTTATCTAAGCAAACTCACTATATAAATCTCAAACTTGAAAATACTGTTACCATCATTTAACGTAATGGTCCCCTCTTATCTTTGCTCTTTCTCACATACATATGAGATATATTGTTGTATATTTTATATATTTATACATTATATGTTATATATTTTTCTATATTTTGTATACATATATGTACATGTATATGCATACACAAAGAAAGAGTGATAAATAGAAGCCCTACCTTATCCACGGTTTCATTTTCTGAGGTTTCAGCTGCCTGCAGTCAGCTGCAATGCCTGATCACCCTTCTGACACAATGTCAGAGGTCAATAGCAGCCGAACCCTATGTCACAGTGCCTACATCATTCACCTCACTTTATCTCACCACATAGCATCTTATCATCATATATCATCACAGAGAGAAGTATGAGTAAAGTACTGTAAGGTATTTAGAGAAAGAGATCACGTTCATATAACTTGTATTAAAGAGTATTGCTGTAATTGTTCTATTTTATTGTTAGTTATCGTTATTCATCTCCTGCTGTGCCTAATTTATAAATTAACCTTTATCATAGGTAGGTATGTGTAGGGAAAAGCATAGTATATATAGGATTCAGTACTACTTACAGTTTCAGGCATCCAATGAGTCTTGGAACATATTCCATGTGGTTAAGGGGGTGCAACTGTAGAAATGATAGTGATAAATAGTGAGTATATATATATTCATTATCACAACCAGGGTCTTTCTTTGGCGAAAGTCTTCATGGCCCTATTATAAAAACAATGCTTCTATTAATAGTCAAATAAGTACTCCTGGGGAGGGAAAAGCACAGTAGAATTCCAGCTTCTATTTCCACCTCTCACTAGGGGCAGGAACTGCTATTAACTGACTATCTATTACATATTAAGTCTGTAACTAGTATATCTTGTATATAGTGAATGATAATATATACCATTCTATCAACCGCAGTCCAGTCAAGAAAACGTTTCAGGAGCACCTGGGTGGCTCATTTGGTTAAGCATCCAACTCTTGGTTTCAGCTGAGGTCATGAGGTTCGTGGGTTTGAGGCCCACATCAGGCTCTGTGCTGGCAGCAGGGAACTTCTGCCCCTTCCCTGCTCACTCGCTCGCTCTCTGTCTCTCTCTGTCTTTGTCTCTCTCTCTTAAATTAAATAAACATAAGAAAAAAGAAAGAAAACATTTGAAACACTAGTTATTTTAAGAGACAGATTATTGTGAGAAAATGTTTAAACTGGTCATAGAAAACAAACAAAATGAGAACACTGAGTTAACACGGTAACTTTAAGAAGCAAATAGCGCCCTAGAGGTTGGGAGAAGAAAGCGAAGAGGTGGGTGTATCAGAACCTAGAAGTGGGGAGGAGGTGTTCTGGGGATCTGAGGCTAATACCTCTGAGGGGATAGCATTGTCCAGCGTGGGCTGAGAATGCCATGAAAGCTAGAAATTAGAATTAATGAAAAGGTGAGGATATAGTGCCTAGGCGGTGCTGACAGGTATGGCAAACAAACAGGAAGGGGTGTTTCTTCCCTCTTCAATCTCTCAGTCTATTTTCCCCTTTTGGTAGAACACCTCAAGGAGTAATGAATGGGAACTGCGGTTTCTGTAGTCACTGTTGCAGTAATGCAACATGGAGAATAGAAGGCTGGATTGGAAGAGAGGGGCAATAGCTTAATAATTGCTGTATTGATAAAGTATGCAATTATAAATGGCAGGTGTTTAAAGACTCAGTTATGTTATTTCTCCAGTAATGGCCACCAGAAATGTTCTATCAATACTCCCACCTTTACTATGCGGACCTAACTTCCTTAATGGTAATGGCATAGCAGTCCAATTCTATATGATTTAGATACTTAGAGTTATTGAAACATATTTTTAGACCTCACAACTTCACCTTTTTTGCTTCATATTTTCAATTTCACATCTTGTTCAAAGTTTTCCTCTCTCAGATCCAATCCCCTACCAGTGCAAGCTAAACTAATGGCCCGAGCAGCCTGGAGTTTAATGGGAGCCCAAATCTGCTCTTTCATCTGCCCCCTCATCTTCCCGTGCTTGCCATTCAGGTTCTGAGGGTGAATCTATTAGGGGGAAACAAATGTCATCCCCTTTTATGGCTCTCTGTTATAAATCTGGTGTCTTCTCCTTGGTTACTCATAATTACTTTTCTAGTTCATTTTCTATTTTTTCAGTTAGGAGATCCTGCTGATAAAAGCTGAATTCTGACTAGTCTGAGCAGGGAATGTTCGTCCATTGACAGTTCCAGTATATTTCTGGCTGTCCCCAGTGGAAGTGCCATGTCAAATTAAGCAAGTGCCCTTTTGCCCTCTGCTGGTTTCGTCCCTAACAAACCTATGTTCTTTATGGCCTGCAGACCTGAACTTTATGGACAAGAGATGGCAAGTATCTGTGACTCTTTGGAATTGAGTTTTGGTGAGTGTCCTTGTCTTCTCTCCATTATCCCACCCGCCAAGCCTCACCCATGGTTTTGTCCATTTCTGGTAGCCACTGAACATTAGAATAAACATTAGAATATGTAAGACATCTCCGAGACTTTCTCTTGATGTGTCTCTCCCTTGGGGAAAGAAAGGAAAAGGGAGGGTTTCTTTTTATGAACCGTGCCCAACTCAAAGGCCATAACTGGCCCTCTTCCATTTTTACACTTATATTCATTCATCCAGGTGGCAAAAGAAATGGTGGTAGAGCTGTTTCTGTTGAAATTGTACCTCTGAGATTGCCCTTGGGACTTTAGCTAGTTCTAACAGATGGTATAGTTCCTTAGGTTTATAGCACTGGACACTTTACACTTTTTGTTCTCAGTTACGGGACTTGTATCCAATCCTAGGAACTCCACCCAGTGCACTTCTGTATACATGAACTCTTTTATTCACCACAACCATGCATGAAGTGCTATTATTATTCCATTCTAAAGAGGAGAAAACTGATGGTCAGTTCTGCAACTGGTAAATTATAGATATAGATTTAAGACAAATTCAAGTCTAATCAAACCTAAGCTCTTTTCACTTTTGGTATATTTGGGAACACTGGCCCAGCCTTCAGAACATCTATGGAACACATATTTGACCAGTTTGGAAAGGGATATAAATGAAATTATTCCTACAGTGTGGAATTTCTAGGGGTTAACAGAAATGGTAAGGAGCGGGATGTCAGTCAATAGTCACTGAACAAAATGAGGAATATCTAACAAAAATTTCCATTTTTTTAAGATTTATATATTTGAACTGGTTAGTGAATCTTTTGGTGCCCATGTTCTTTACTTCTAAATGGGAAAAATAATGGTTTTTCCTTCATAATATTACTGTGAGGAATTAATCTGTTATACATAAAGTCTTTTGAAAGCTGCAGGGCACAGAATAAGCACTCAAATAATGGGGTTATTATTATTATCATCACTCCATTTATACCAGAAAATGTACACTGACCAAGCATGCAGATGGAGGCAGAGAATTCTTGACTCACTTCAAATACATTGGCATTATCTCCCAAAATATCTCACATTCTGTGAGCTGGGAAACGTGTCGTCTCTCTATTTAGACATAATGGTGGAAGTATATAGGAGCTTATTCACTTCAATCATTTTGGGATCTGTATATATTCCTTCTGTTCTGTTGGAAACTTTGGGTCAGTTTTAGGGACACTGCTTTCATCCATTTTTGTCACCTTGTTTGGTATAAATTTGGGTTGCCATGCTCCTCTTTCACAGCTACTATCTCCACAATTTTAGCCCTTGCTTTCAAAGAAATTTTTGCAAGACTGCCAGTTGGAATAAGTAATTAACACTTCAGCTCAGCTCTGAAAGGGGAAAACAACTGTGGCATACAAACTCCTGCCAAAGTCAGTTCTCTCACCCAGAAAATGCCTGAAATACTCATCAGGGTACTTTCAATTTCACTAAAGGAGAAAAGAAAAAAGGCAACATGATCAAAATGGAAGTTCACCAGCTTATCCCTATCAACTTTTGGACCAAAAGGAAACAACAACAACAACAAAACACAAAAAAAAACAAAAAACACCAACCCACAAAAAAATAAGGTATGGAAAGGAGTGAGCTGTAGCATGTATCAACATGGAGACATCTCACTGATACAATATTGAGTGAAAAATATCAAGTTACAAAAGCATATAGGCAATATAATAAAATTCATTTCAAGGATTAAAAACATCCAAAAACATACTGTGTGTTGTTTTCTGATAAATCTGTAACAAAACGTGAAAACTTCTATGGAATGGATGTATACCAAATTCCAGACTATAGTTGCCTTTTGTACAGTGGCAGTGGAGGAGGAGGGACAAGGCGAATTGGGAGAAATACACAGGGAACTTCGATTTAAACTTTCCTTCTGAACCTGGGTTGTGAGTTTATAATTCTTACATTATTTCTATGATATGAATATATATGATCTATTTCAAACTAAATAAAAGTCAGGGCCACTCTCATTCAATACACTTCATAAAAAGTGACTCTGGAGGAAAGGATGTTACAGTGTGAGGCAGCCTGTGTCTGAAAACTTGAGTGATATTCAAAAGAACACTAGGGATTTTTCTGTTAACGTGGACCCTTGCTGTGAGAATAACCAGTTACATTTCTGCCACACTTCTTTTTTCACTGCCATCACTGTCTTTTCTAGGACCTCAGTGGAGTAGTGATATGGAGCTAGTTCTTACCTATGAGTCTGTTTTGTGATCTAATTACATTTGAATGATTATATCAAACAATAATATTAAGCACATATGCTTGTAATGATTCAGCGGTGTTCCCTGAGTTGCCATGTCATAATCTTCTCTACTAAAAATGCATTGCTTTGCAATACTAGTACTCACTCTTTCTACAGAAAAGTCAACCATCCACAAGACACCAGAAGACTTTTTGTGGCTTTTCTGATTGGTTTTAGAGGGTAGGTATGATCTAGCACTCCTATACCCAAATAAACTGTGAAATGTCCAGTTAATTTCATTTTTTAAGGCAGTCAGATCAGTTTTAGTAAATATGTACAGTTTTGTAAGCCACATCTATATCAAAATAGGACAATTTTATTTTATTAGCTCAGACATTTGCAAATTATATTGCATTGTTAGCAATTTTATTTTTTTTTAATTTTTCAATGTTTATTTTTAAGGGAGAGACAGTGTGAGTGGGGTAAGGGCAAAGAGAAACAGAGAAGAGACACAGAATCCAAAGTAGGCTCCAGGTCTAAGCTGTCAGCACAGAGTCCTACATGGGGCTCAAACTTGCAAAGTCTTAGATCATGACCTGAACCGAAGTCAGATGCTCAACTGACTGAGCCAACCAGGCGCCCCACGTTGTTAGTAATTTTGTTAAGGAGTTGTAGGAGTTCTTCATATATTCAAGATGTAATCCTTTGTCAGGTGTGTTAAAATATTTTTTTACCAGTCCCTGACTATCCAGATTATTTTTTTACAGCAGTTTGGTGAGCAGGAATTTAAAACTTTTGTGATGGAAAAATGAAATATTTGCCTCTTTAAGTCACAAATATATTCTATGTTTTCTTTTAGAACGCTTACAGTTTTGACTTTTAACTTCAATGTCTGTGTATTGGGTGTTAGGTCTTCAATTTGAATTTGTTTTCATGTTTTGTGTGAGTTAAATGTCAAGGTTTGTTTTGCTTTCTTTTTTATATGGATATTCAGCAATTCCAACACCATTTGTCGAAGAAAATTTTCTTTCTCCACTGGGTTGCTTAACACACTTAAAAATTATTTGATAATTATATAGGTAGGTGGGCCTGTTTTTTAATTGTCTAGTCTGTTCTATTGACTTATTTGTCTATCTTTTGACTAAACCACACTGTCTTGTTCACTGTAGCTTAATAGCAAAACTTTAAGTCAGAAAGAGAGATTCTTCCTATTTTGTTTTCCTTTGTCATTATTATTTTGGTTTTCCTAGAACTTTTCATTTCCCTTTACGTTTTAGAATCATTTTGCCATTATTCACAAAACAACAAAAAAAAAGTGTGCTGTGATTTTAGGATTGCATTGAATCTATGCTTCATTTTGTGGACACTTACAATGTTAATAATTTTGAGTCTTTTAATCGATGAATGCAGTATATTTCTTGTTTATTTAGGACTTTAAAATTTTACCTTGCCCTTATTTTATAGCTTTTATTTTTTTCTTAATTTCTAATGTTTATTCATTTTTGATAGAGAGAGACAGAGTGTGAGTGGGGTGAGTGGCAGAGAGAAAGGGAGACATAGAATCTGAAGCAGGCTCCAAGCTCTGAACCATCAGCACAGAGCCTGACGTGGGGCTTGAACCCACGAACTGTGAGATCATGACCTCTGTTGAAGTCAGATGCTTAATTGACTGAACCACCCAGGCACCCAATAGCTTTTAATGTAAAGATCTTGGACAACTTTCATAAAATATAATCCCAAGTATCTATGTCTTTGGATGCTTTTTGAAAAGGTATTCTTTAAATTTCATTTTCCAAATTTTTATTCCTACCATACAGTTATATAATTTATTTTGAGTTCTGCAACATTATTAAACTGACTTATTAAATCTAGTAGGTCTTCTTTTCCTTCTAGCAATTTTAGGATTTCCTGACTGGATAATTGTGTCATCTGAGAATAATGAAAATTTTATGTTTCTTTCTCTTAAATCATTATGTCTTTTATTTATTTGTGTGTGTGTGTCTAGTAAATTTGAAAATATGGATGACTCAATAATGACCCTTGTCTCTTTACAATTGATCTCCCTGGGCAATCTTATCCATTTTTATGGTTTCAACTTCAATTTATATCTCTAATTCAAACCACTATTTTGAGCTTTATACACATACTTCTGACCTCTTATCACTAATTACAATCTGTACATTTCTTAGCCTTCTCTATTTCATCATCCTAACTGAATTTACTTTTATCTCCCCAAGAACTAAATGCATTTCTTTCCCTAGGTATTTAGGTCAATGTCATGACCAAGAACTCTAAAATGGATTCTTGAAATCAATTTTAATTTCATAGCTTACTAACACCATCACCCCTCCCACAAACATACTCTCACTCAGAGGCAGACACAAAACTGTTTAGCAAACACTTTTTGGCTTACCTCTTGATAACCTTCTATTCTTTCCTTGCTATTCTCCATGCTACTCGTGTAACTCCTGTGCTTATTTCCATTTGCATGGACTATTGATGACCAGTGGATTTGTCTCCTCATCCAGCCTCCACATTAGAAAGGTTATGAACGCTGACTTTAAAATACAAATCTGCACATGTCATTTTGTTTCCAATAAACCTCAAAGGAACCCCATTTATGTGTAGATTACAATTCAAATTTTTAAATCTCCATATATATTTATACAGAGGTAATAGAGAAATTGAGAAGGCAAACTTAAAAGTTCCTGTTGATTTTAATGTCACTTAGAATAGTGCACTGGATCTTCTTTTGTGCCTCCAGATCGGTCTCCACCATCTTCCACCTCACTCTATGCACTAGAAGCAAACTATTATGGTCGATAGACTCTTTGGTTCTTCAGTTTCCTTTTGGGTTTGATAAATGAGTAGCACTTTTATGAAATAAGTGGAAGGATGGAGGGAGAGTTTGCGTTATTCATTCCCCAGATTTATCCCTAGGCCTTACTGTGGGCCTCACTGGATGGTGTCATGCTTACCCCTACTGGACTCAGGGTATGACACTGTCTCTATTTACACCTTATCTTCAACTTTAAATAGTCTCTTTATTGAATGCTCTTCAAATTGTTCAATTTGGGTGTGCCATCTGTTTCCTGATTATGACACACACAAAAGTAAAGAAATGACTTGAAGATGATTTTTTTTACCATAAATAAAATACTAGTTTGTCCTTGTGTAAAGGCAAGGAAAATTAATATTGTCAGGTATTTTTCAGGGTGGATGATGCTTCATCCCCAAAATCTGCTACCTTCCCAAATTCATTTCATCTCACTTCCTCATTTCTACCTCACACTCCAACCATTTCACATGAAAGGTAACCATACTTTTTGTGGGCATAGTAGTTTATCCATAAGGTTCTGTGTCACCTTTTCATTTCCTGGTAACCTATATAAAGTCTGCATAAATGGCACACTGGCTTACTGACACTGGCCATATTTATGTTTCTTTTTAAGCCACAATGAATTCAACAGAACTCTTCTACTACTATTTTCCCATTATTCAGGCTTTCAAGTCAATTTTTCAAACTAGGTGAGATATTTCATCTGGGAAAAGACAACAAACATTATCTTGACGTTTGTATAATCATTACTTAATAAAACTCAACCTATAACAGATATTAAATAAATATGCATATATTCATGTAATACAGTTTGGAAATATTTTGTGGGCCCTGACTCATGAAACTGGCTATCGATATTGAACAACTTGACAAGTAAATTCAGATGTTTCTACCTACTTAGTTGAGTATAGATAGACTTAATGAAACACATACATAAAACTGAAAAAGTGCTAAACCTCTGAATTTTACATTAAATAAGAAAGACTTAAGGGACATTTTAGGGCAATACATTATGGTGTTGATGAATTGTAAGATAGTGCATTTCCATAAAAGTTAGAAATGCATCAATACCCAAGAATAATATAAGGATTCAAAATGGTACAAGTGGCAAGGATGAAAAGTGAGATCAGATCCCTGACTGATTGTGTTCATTGAAGCTGTCATGGCACTCCAGCACTTGGGACACATGCCAACTTAGTTCATTTTATTCAGTATCCTTAAATTACTTCTAAAGTTTAGTCAAACACTCTTGTGCTTGAATTGGTAGCTAACACTTTAATAGCTTATATGTCTCATGAGCCACATCAGGGCCTACTTTTCCAATGAAGTTAACAGAATAATGTAGAGTAATTAAAAAAAAATAATTGCATATATGAGATGTTATGGAAATCATAATATTTGAGGAGAGAGAGAAGCTTTGCATTTATGGAACAAAATCCTATTATACAATCCTATATGTTTTGTTGTTGTTGTTGTTGTTCTGGTTTTAATGTTGTTGCTATTCAGGTGAAGTAACTTCAGTTAATAAAACTACATTTGAGTAAACACAATCCTTTTTCATCACTGACCTATGTAAATCTATGACCACAAGAGATATATAAATGTTAATTAAGATTGCAAAATAATACACAAACTTCTTGAAAGATAGAGATAAAATCCTTCAGAAACCATTTTAGATAACATAGTTATTAATCACATTATGGTCAGAGATACATAGATGCATGACTTTCAAAGCTGAAAATGATTGTAGAGGGCATCTATTTCATGATGCAAATTATCCTTCACTAATATCTAAGAAAAGCAGGCACCTGAGCTTAATTTAAACAGTTCTGGTGACAGAGAAATTATTAGCCCATTTTAACCCAGCCAATTGTTAAGAGTCCTTCCTTACATTTGTCTTCTTATAAATTATACTCACTTTTTCAACTGATTATACAGCAAATCTAATTTTTTGGTTGCATAACAAACCTTCAAATATTTAAAGATAGATATCTCCTTCTAAATTATCCAGTGAAAGAGTCTTAGTTCATATAAACATATATCATTGTTTGAGATGTATCATCATTTTGACCACCATTCTAGAGACTTACTTAGTTTGTCAATAATCTTATAAAAAATGTGACACAAGGAATTGATTGTATCATGCTCAGTGTTTCATGACCAATTCAGTCATGACTTATATGAAAAAAATGAAATTAACAACTAGGTGTTTACCAGCTCAACATTTTAGTCTGGTTATTGTAGTCAATGTAATTATTCACTAGTGTATCTGTTAGAGTTGAAGGGAGAGAAACCACAGAGTTATTTGAACAAGGAAAAGTTTAATATAAAGAATGATTAACAAGAAATGGAAATAAGGAGTTATTGGCTAGTGAAAAGTAGAGAGAAATAAAGAGAATTCTGAAGAATATGGGAGCAGAGGTATAAGATGTGGCCACTTATACCTGGGGCTGGGCTGGAACACTCAAAGAAAAGTCTACCCACCATGCCCTAGGTCTTTGGTCTACACTGACAGAACTTGCAGGAAATCCACCCTCTAGGTGCCAGAGAAAGCCATTCATGGGGATGTGTTTCACTGCTGGCACTTTACTATAAAACCGCCCAAAGGAGAGTATCAGGGGAATCTGTTTTTGCCGACCCCCCTGTACTAGAAGGCCTGCATGTGGGAGAAGCCATGGCACTGCCGGAGTCCTTGCACACTGAAGGAAGCAGGCTCTGGAGAAACTGCCTGTTCTGCCTGAACCCAGCACCTGAGAAATCATGCTTGCTACGGCTGTTGAACTTTGAACAAGGAATTCACTCCTCAGGAGCCTCGTGCTGGAGAAACTGTGCATATTTCAGCAGTCTATGTTGAAGGACTACTGTCCACTTCAGAAGCCTGGAGCTGGGAACGCCAAATAGCTGGGAAAGCCAACTGCAGTGCAGGAGCCGCGCACTAGAAAGATCTCCAGCTGAAGAAGCCTATGGAGGCGAGCACGCTGGAACCAGAAAAGATGGTCCTGCAGCGTTGCTACAGCATCCTCTTCTGAAAAAGCTTAATACCATGCCAGATGAGAAAAGCTGCTCAGCCTCACTTTTGCAGAATAAGCAATCAAATCCCGATTTGGAGCTGAGTGGTAATAAATTGATAACTATCACTGGTAAGCAGTATAATTTTGTGATCTTTTCAAATGGTTTTCTGCCTTGGGTTAGCTTTTTTATACTTCTAATGTTTCTTTGAACAAACTGAAATGATTATTTATTCCTACACTTAACCAAAGGTATATATGAAAGTCCTATTTGTAAACTTAAGAAAAATATGACAATCATAATTGACAAAATAGATATAAAATTATGTTTAACTTTAGATATATTTTCATACATATATATGTATAGAATATTAAATGTAAGTTAATAATCCTTAAATAATACTTAAATTGTGAGCTATTGTTTGTTTGGAGAATTTAAATCATCAGTCAGTATTTGAAATGTTAATTTGTTCATTGATTTTCAGAATTATAACTGGTATCTTGATTATAAAAATAAAATTTTAGGGACACCTGGGTGGTTCAGTCGATTAAGCAGCTGGCTCTTGATTTTGTCTCAGGTCATGATCTCGCGGTTGGAGGGATCAAGCCCCAAGTCGGGCTCTGTGCTGGCAGTGCAGAGCCTGCTTGGGGTTCTCCCCCTCTCTCTCTCTGCCCCTTCCCAGCTCACGTGTGCTCTCTTGTGCCTTTTCCTTCTCAAAATAAATAAATAAACATTTATAAAAATAATTTAAAAAATAAATAAATAAAAATAAAATTTTATTCATCATTTTATTTCCAAAGCCTAAGTCATCACTAACTATGAAATTAATCATAAACTAATGAACAAGTGAGTGAATGAATAAATATATGAATATTGAAGACTAAAAAAGAAGGTCTACCTTCTTATTTATTCAATAAAAAGAAACATTTTTTTTCTGTCTTTATTTGTATCTTTTCTCTTACTATCTACCTTCTGACTCTCTGCCTTTCTCTTTCATTCTATGTCTCTGAGTTTGTGTCAATGTGTGTTTATTATATAGGTGCATATATAATACATACATATATACATATATAATCACAGTAAAAATATAAAGAAAACTAAATACTTTATTTTACTTACATTAAATAGAAAAAGTATATTAATTTCTAAATATAATTTTATTGTTTTATATTTGTATGTGTATTTAAAATACAACCATATATTAAATATCAGTCTAAAAATAACCTGTTTTCTTCTTTCTCAGAAGTTTAGATTTTCTATTTAAAACACCATTCTCCAATGGCAAGAGAATATATTTATATATGATGTATTACAATGATTTTAAATGTTTTTGGGTTTTCAAATGAATTCTCTTGCCCACTGGAGATTTGATACAACTTCCTATGCTATCTCCCACTTTGAGAATGACTATTATAATGAGCAACTATCTTAATCTGTTTGGGCTGCTGTACAATTCCACAGACTGGGTGGCTTATAAATAACAGAAATTAATTTCTCCCAGTTGTGGGGACTAAGAAGTGCAAGATCAAGGTATTGGCAAATTGTTGTCTGGTAAGGACTCACCTCTTGGTTCATAGCCCCCTTCTTGTGCCCTTACATGGTAGAAAGTAGAAAGACCAGAGAACTCTGGTCTCTTTAGCCACTATTTTATTTTATTTTATTTTATTTTATTTTATTTTATTTTAAGACAGAGAAAGAGAGAGAGCAAGTGGGGGAAGGGCAGAGAGAGAGGAGGAAAGAGAGAATCCCAAGCAGGCTCACACTGTCAGCACAGAGCCTAATGCAGGGCTTGAACTTATGAACCATGGGATCACGACCTGAGCAGAAATCAAGAGTCAAAGACGTTCAACTGACTGAGACACCAAGATGCCCCTCTATGGCCTCTTTTAAGGACACAACTCTTTTGTTAGGACGCCACCCTCATAACCTAATTACTTCCCAAAGGCCCACTTCCAAATACCATCACTTTGGAATTAGTTTTTTAACATATGAGTTTGGAGAGTGAAAGGACATAACAGCAATGGTAACTGAATTACTGACTGTAATTTAGTGTCCTATCCCTCATTGTGTTACACACACACACACACACACACACACAGACACACACACACACACAAATACACATACAAATGCACAAACATATATTTACCCCTTAAAAAAGGAAAAAACAAAAGCACTTTTCTTAAGTAGTTTAAATATAATCAACACAATGTTGATGAAATTTCATCCTGTACTATCTACTTTTATCTAATTAAAAATAAGAACCCAATGTTATTTTATATTATTAAATATAAGGAAAGCATGGTTACTAACAATTATAGTCAATATGTTTTTCTGATAAAAACTTATCTTTCTACATATGCTATTCAGTATAATAAATGTTATCCAGACAGAAAAATACAATAATTATTAGCCATGTTATCTACAATAATATAATATTATCTGGAATAATACAGTGTTATCAAGAATGATACAATAATACCTAAGATATGTGTGTGTATACACACATACACATGTGTATTTCATTATGTTACATACTCTTTGCCTCTTAGTCACCACCCTAAAAGTGATTATAATAGAAAGATTTATATTACTATACAAGACATTGAAAAATGTCATTCCAGGAATGAATCAAGACTAATAAAGCTGATTTCCCATGTAATCATATTTCTATTATCTCAAAATGTATCAGCTTTTACCTCACTTTGAGTTCCAATTTTAGGTTTAATGATCCTACCTCGGATTGATTTTAATACTCATTTTACTCTATCCTTATAAAAACATGACCAAATTATAATTATTCTGATGGTATAATACATTGGGACCATTTTTCAATCTGTATTACCTAAACTAAGTGTTCTCCTTTTGAATGACACCAGAATAAATCAAATGTTTTCAATGGAACCGGAATAAATCAAATTGTTTGCTTTGAGGTGTTATAGGAAGTCCAGGATCTGTTCAAATTTGATAGTGTTAGTGTCCTGAATTTGATGGTTTGTGTTACTTAAAGAACAGTGCATGAACATATAGCTGATTGAATCTTCAATAGTGTAATCTGTTCAAAATTTGAGGTTATTCGATGGTGAAAATAAGAAATTGTAACAAGGTAACAAGTAGAAGAACATCTTATGTTTCCTTTAAAAGGACCAACACTAAAGAATAGTGATTAGAATTTATGTTTCTTAGATATTTGTCTGGAAGTTGGTGGACTTGAATTGATATCTCAGGTTAGTTGCATCTTGGAGTCATTCTTATGAGTACTATATCCAGCTCATGATCATGTGAACGTGTACAAGTGTTCTGGAAATCTCCACATGTTTATGATTCCTAACAGTAATACATGCCATTATAGAAATTTGGAAAATATGGAAAATGTAAAGAAATTTGAACTTATTAATGATCCAACTATACAGAAATAGACATGGAAGCTCATTTATATGTACAATGTATGCAGGTATTAGAATATTAATTTTCAAAATGTCACTGTCAAATCTTTTTTCCTATTATTATGTCCCCTATTTTATTAAATATTCTTAGAAATCTAATATGTTTGCCTGATAGTCATTTATATAATCATTATAACATTTATTCAAACATTTCTCTACTTTTTGACATTTACATTAGTTCTCCATCTCTGTTATTATGCATAATTCTGGGAAGAACATCATCATCCATTAAAATTTGAATATAATCCTAATTATTCCCTTACAGTAAATTTTGAGAATTTAAATGATTTAGAGAAAAATATTACATTTTGTCAGTTTTTTTACTTTTATTTTTTTATTTTTTTATTTTTTTATTATTTTTTTTTTTCAACGTTTATTTATTTTTCGGACAGAGAGAGACAGAGCATGAACGGGGGAGGGGCAGAGAGAGAGGGAGACACAGAATCGGAAACAGGCTCCAGGCTCTGAGCCATCAGCCCAGAGCCCGATGCGGGGCTCGAACTCACGGACCGCGAGATCGTGACCTGGCTGAAGTCGGATGCTTAACCGACTGCGCCACCCAGGCGCCCCATTATTTTTTTTTTATTTTTTAAATATACTTCTTATTAATTTTTAAATTTTAATTCCAGTACAGCTAACATACAATGTTCTGTTAGTTTCAGCTGTACTTTTCAATTTTTGGAAACAAAATGCCAGTTTGTTTTCCAGAAAGATTGTACCAATATGCACTTCCATGTACAGTATTTTAAAAAAACTTCCTGCACAATCAAAATATTCTGTAATTTGGGTCATTACCTTATTTGATTTCTTCTGTATACAAATGGATTATTTTTCTACTATCTCTAGTGTATTTATTTTATTTTGTTTTTGAGTTTTAAAAAAAAATTTTTTTTAATTTTTTTTTTCAACGTTTTTATTTATTTTTGGGACAGAGAGAGACAGAGCATGAACGGGTGAGGGGCAGAGAGAGAGAGGGAGACACAGAATCGGAAACAGGCTACAGGCTCCGAGCCATCAGCCCAGAGCCTGACGCGGGGCTCGAACTCACGAACCGCGAGATCGTGACCTGGCTGAAGTCGGACGCTTAACCGACTGCGCCACCCAGGCGCCCCTAAAAAAATTTTTTTAATATAGTTGACACACATTGTTATATTATTTTCAGGTATACAACATCTCTACACATTTTGCTATGTTCACTACAAGTGTAGCTATAATTCGTCACTGTACATGCTCTTATAATATCATTAATTATATTCCCTATGCTGTGACTTTTATTCCCAGGACTTATCAATTCCATAACTGAAAGTCTGCATCTCCCATTCCCCTTCCCCCATTTTGTCCACCCCCCCACCTTTCCTCTCGCAGCCTTCAGTTTGTTCTATTTATAGGTCTGATTCTGTTTTTTTTTTTTTTTAAGTTTATTTATTTATTTTGAGAGAGAGACAGAGACAGAGATACAGAGAGCAAGAGAATGCATGCATGAGCAGGGGAGGGGCAGAGAGAGATGAAGAGAGAGAATCCCAAGCAGGTTCTGTGCTACTGTCAGCGTGGAGCCCAATGTGGGGTGCCCAATGTGGGGTTTGGTCCCACAAACCATGAGGTCAAGACCTGAGCCAAAATCTAGAGTCAGCCACTTAACCCACTGAGACACCCAGGTGTCTGAGGTCTGATAATGCTTTATGTTGGTTTGCTTATTTATTTGTTTTGTTATTTTAGATTCCACATGTGAGTGGAATCATATAATATTTGTTTTTCTCAGTCTGATTTATTTCATTTAGCATAATACCTTCTAGATCCACCCAAGTTGTCACAAATGGCAAGTTTTCATCCTTTTATGGTTGTATAATATTCCATTGTGTATATATACCATATCTTCTTTATCCCTTCATCTATTGATGGACACTTAGTTTGCTTCCACATCTTGGCTATTGTAAATGATGCTGCAATAAACATAGGGGTTCATGTATCTTTTTGAATTCGTTTTTATTTTCTTTGGGTAAATAACCCAATATTAGGATTGTGGGATCATATGGTGTTTCTATTTTTAATTTTTTGAGGGACCTTATACTGTTTTATACAGTGGCTATACCAATTTACATTCCCAATAGTGCATAAGAGTTCTTTTTCTGTAACAACCTCACCATCACTTGTTATTCCTTGTTTTCTTCTGTTTTTTGCTTTTGTTTTTGTTTTTTATCTCTTAAAATTATTTTAGCCATTCTGCCAGGTGTGAAGTGATATCTAATTGTGGTTTTGATTTGTATTTCCTTGATGATGAGTAATGTTGAGCATCTTTTCATGTGTCTGTTGGTCCTCTGCACATTTTTTAATCAGATTGCTTTTGTTTTCTTTTGTGTGTGTGTGTGTGTGTGTGTGTGTGTGTGTGTGTGTGCATGTTGAGTGGTATAAATTCTTTATATATTTTGGATATTAATCTCTTATTAGACATATCATTTGCAAATACCTTTTTTCATTCAATAGCTAACCTTTTTGTTTTGTTGACAGTTTCTATACTACTCAAAGCCCTCTATAGATTTAATGCAATCCCTATCAAAATACCAACAACATTTTTCACAGAACAACAAATCATCCTAAAATTTGTATATATTCACAAAAGACCCTGACCAGCCAATGCAATCTTGAGAAGGAAGAAAGCTAGAGGTATCACAGTTCCAGATTTCAACATAACTGCAAAGCTGTGGTAAGCAAAACAGTATGGTACTGACACAAAAATAGACACAGAGATCACTGGAATAGAATAGAGAGCCCAGAAATAAACACATGCTTATATGGTCAATTAATCTATGACAAAACAGGCAAGAATATACAATGAGGTAAAGATATTCTCTTCAATAAATGGTGCTGGAAAACTGGACGGCTACATGCAAAAAAGAATGAAACTGGACCACTTTCTAACACAATACAGGAAAATAAACTCCAAATGGATTAAAGACTTACAGGGAAATCTGAAACCATAAAAATCCTAGAAGAGAACATAGGCAGTAATTTCTTTGACATCAGCCATAGCAACATAGTTTTCTAGATATGTCTCCTAAGGCAAAGGAAACAAAAACAAAAATAAACTGTTGGGACTACATCAAATAAAAAGCTTTTGCACAGTGAAAGAAACATCATTTCATTTTGTTTTTGAATGCACAGCTAAAAATAGAATATTAGTTTATACCTGAGGATTTTTATAATGCTTTGGTTTGACAACCTAAACTAGTATTTGCAGCTTACTTTGTATATTCTGGCAGTGTAGTTGAAAGAATTAAGAATTGTTAATACTAAATGATGACAGAGCTAATACTTCAGGGTACAGAGTGTCTCATATGTTTTTTAAAACACCCACTGTTATCCCTTGTTAACTTTGGGGCTTTTTTTATATGGGCAACTTTTAAATTTTTTTTTTTTAACGTTTTTATTTATTTTTGAGACCGCGAGAGACAGAGCATGAAGGGGGGAGGGGCAGAGAGAGAAGGAGACACAGAATCGGAAGCAGGCTCCAGGCCCTGAGCCATCAGCCCAGAGCCCGACGCAGGGCTCGAACTCACGGACCGTGAGATCGTGACCTGAGCTGAAGTCGGACGCTTAACCGACTGCGCCACCCAGGCGCCCCTATATGGGCAACTTTTAAAGTGAATCGATTACTGCACTGGCATTGCCTTTTTCTTTTTTCTTTTCTTTTTTTTTTTTTTTTTTTTTTGTATTGATGAGGCAAATTCATAATGACTTCCAGCAAATACAAGAAACTCTTTGGCTTTCGTTCATGTTAAGCTTGTCTCTAACCTCTTACTTACAGACGGTTGAACTCTTGCTCCCCTGCAATATCACAACTCTCCTGCTGAATGAACACAGCATCTGACAGACGTCCCTGTAGGACAATGTATACATAACTCTAGAAAAATTAAATTTTTATGTCCTGATGCATATTTGGTGGCATGTGTACGATGAATTTGCTCTATTCCCGTGCAAAGAAACACTACAACACATAATGCATGAGAAAAGGCAACTGGTTCAGATAAAAGGCCTTTGCAAGGAAGCTTCCCAGGGAGAGAGCTATCTCCCCTACTGGCCTTGTCAAACTGCATTTAAGGCTTCATGTATCTCTACAGTCTTTGAAAATGACATTTGAAAGGAAGTTGTTATACAAAAACAGGGCATATGACTGTATTTTCATATGTAAACAGGATGGCTACTGGAGAGACAAAATACCCTGACTAAAATACTCCCTATGAGAAGGAAACAGCTGGGTGATACTTTCACACATTTTTGGCAAACTAATAAATATAATGAGATTGTCTAGTTCCTCATGTCACTGGACAAAATGGGGAAAGAAACAGATGAGGATAGGGATTCACATTCCCAGCTCAAGTCTGACATAAGTGATCTGAAAGTTGTGTGTACCCTGAAGAAGGCCCTTATCTCCTGTAATTTTAGGCATGGGCTCGGGAAAAATCAAAGCCAAAATCTCATCCTGTGACTTGATGAGTTACAATGTATATTAAACTCCCGGGCTTATAGGGTGCCTCTGTTAAAGTGAGAGCATGGTTTGAGAAGGAATGGGATCATGGAATGAGGAAAATGGGGAAGATATTGATGGGGGAAACTGAACCCCTAAATTCTGATGAGTCTTCTTTGCCAGTGGAAGAGCCCTCCCCAACCCCAGTGGGAGCAGCCTTTCCACCCCCATCTGAGATGATTACTCTGTATTCCCTGAGGGTTGTAATATGCTTCCTGAGGCAGTTGTCAGGCAAGAAAGACAATCCCAGTATTCCTCAGGACACAGCCTCACATCCCTCTTTACTTCTAGGTAACTAGACTTACATACCATCAGGTCTGTAAATATGAGCTATAAAGTAGGGACCACGAGGCTGCGCACAATACTCCAAAAGAACTACTTGAGTTATATATTTTATAGAGACAGAAATCTGTGCAAGATGGGGGGGAATGGACATTAAGAGAGTAGGATAATGGTGGAAGGAGTGTAAAGTTGGAGCAAGTTGAATTTATTGACATAAGCTCAGTAAGCAAAGATTCTGCCTTTAATATTGCAGCTCAGGGAGTTACTTTGGTTGTTTGTCTGAAACATGAACCAAAAGGTGGCCCTAATAAGCGAATTGGAAATGCTGCACTAGACTTGGTTTAATGTAGAGGAAGACACTCAAAAGCTTAGGGAGAAAGCCCAGGTTGTTTCCACATCTTGTCTCATGCGAATTAATTTGTTGAATCCAAGTTCAACCAATACTTTGAATATTCAAAAAAGAGGGGCGCCTGGGTGGCGCAGTCGGTTAAGCGTCCGACTTCAGCCAGGTCACGATCTCGCGGTCCGTGAGTTCGAGACCCGCGTCGGGCTCTGGGCTGATGGCTCGGAGCCTGGAGCCTGTTTCCGATTCTGTGTCTCCCTCTCTCTCTACCCCTCCCCCGTTCATGCTCTGTCTCTCTCTGTCCCAAAAATAAATAAACGTTGAAAAAAAATTAAAAAATAAAAAAAAAAAGAGAGCAAGACTGATTAAAAGAAAGCACCCATAAAATATAACAGATCTAAGTACTGACACAATAATAGGATCCCAACCCTAAACTGTGTAATACCTGTTTTTCTCGGAGAAAGAATGTGCCTTCTGTTACACTTTGTTAAAGTATGTCCAGTAGAGCTTGAACTTCTTGATTCTCTGCACTTCTGCCTTTTCACCCTCTCTGGCACTCTTATTCACGGTCCAATATGTTTTATAGGGAAAACCCTCTGGCAAGAAGAGAGACAGTAACAGACAACCCCTGATCTATCTCTTTTGCTGCTTTTCTGTAGCCTAGAAGAAAATGAAGCATTGTTTCTGTGCAAATAGAAAACTATTACTTTATATTTGTAACTTTCAGGTACTGGCAAAGTGTAATTTTATTGTCGAATAGTTTGTGAATGTGATAAAATGCATGGTTTATTTATCACAACTAGGTTAAATTAATTTACAAATGTTATAATATATTTAATACTTTTAACTAGACATCTTAATGAGAAAGTTACCTCTTTGAAACTATGAAATCCTTTCTACTTTCATTCAAATGGGCAATAAAATATTTATAACTTGTATTGATAAAATTACACTGATATATGGTGAGGTAGAAATCAGAGTGGGTTCTGAAACTTTCCTTCCCATTATGGATGTATTCAAGAATAAAATATCCAAGTTTTAATTAATGACAAAGCATTCATTTTAAGATAGCATAACAATTACGTAACAGTAGAATGAAATTGTGGTCATAAAGTATCTTATATTTCATAGGATACTCACAGTGTATTTAAAGAACATCAGTTTATACCAATGAACATTAGGTCAATTTGGGAAAATCTGTGTCATTCATTAATTTTCACCCTTCTAACTTTTGGCATTGTGTCAATATAGTCAGTGTTAGGCTTCACAGGTGTAAGTTTTCAGGCTAAAGGTGATCACTAGAATTCTCTGATTCCTTCAGTTCTCTGGATCTTTGACATTGTTGTGACTTTAGCCATCAAAGCTGACTTCATGGATCTGACCCACTGATACTGTTTTGTTTTATGTTGTTTTGTATCTGTGTGTGCTTGTTTGTTTTTCTTTAAGGAATAAAACAAACCATATATTACGGTGTAGAAGGCCAAATTTGCACTGATTTTTAAATTTTTTCCCAATTTCTTTTTTATTCTGGTAAAATGTACATACCATAAAATGCAGTCTCTTAACCGTTTCTGAGTGTATAGTTCAGTGGTGTTAAGTACATTCGTCAACACCATCCATCTATAGAAACTTTTTATCCTGCCAACCTGAAATTCTAAACCCTTAACACTAATGCCCCATGCCCTTCTCCCAGCACCATTCTACTTTCTGTCCTGATTATTCTTTCATTTTATTTTTTTTCATTTTTATGGTGGAAAGATCACTTAACATGATATTTATTTTCTTAACGATTAAGTGTGCAATAGTGTATTGTCAACTGTATTCACGATGCTGTAAGCAGATCTCTAAGAACTTGTTCATCTTCCTTAACTAACAGTTTGTAGCCTTTGACCAATATTCTTCCATTTTCCCTCAACCCCCAACCATTGGAAACCACCATTCTAGTCTCTGTTTCTGAGTTTGACTCTTTTTTTTTTTTTTTATTTCATATATACGTGAAGCCATGTAGTATTAGTCTTTCCTCTGTCTGGTTTATTTCACTTAAAATAATGTCCTTCATGTCCATCTATGCTGTAGAAAATAAAGCAGGTCTTTCTCTTTTTTTTTATGGCTGAATAATATCCCATTGTAAATATACACATTTTCTTTATCCATTCATCTGTTGATGGACATTTAGGTTGTTTTTACCTCTTCTTGGCTATTGTGAATAATGCTTCAAGGAACATGGGAGTGCTAAAATCTCTTCGTGATCTGGCTTTCAATTGCTTTGGATAAATACCCAGAAGTTCTAGAATTGCTAGAATATATGGTAGTTCTATATTTAATTTTTTGAGGAACGCCCATACTGTTTTCCACAGTCGCTGCAGTATTTTGCATTCCCACCAACATTGCACAAAGCTTGCAATTTCTCCAGTTCCTCACCAACACTTGTTGTCTTTTGCTTTATTGCTAATAGCCATTCTAATGGGTGTGAGGTGATCTCATTGTGGTTTTGATTTGCATTTCCCTGATGATTAGTGACATTCAGCATCTTTTCATATACTTGTTGCCCATTTGTATGTCTTTGCTGGAGAAAAGACTTTCATGATTAATGCATGACTGAACTATAAATGGTCGGGAATGTTCTCTGTAGGAATATAGCAACAGCCAGCCCATTCTCTCATTAGTATGCTGTTCCAGCAGGAGATACACACCTCTGTTAAATCTCCAAGTGACACATACTTTCTGAAGATTGTGTAAAAGAAGACATAACCTTCTCTGTACTCCTTCTAGTTCTCTGTTGAAATCCCTGTAATAAAAGGGAGATTAACAAGAGAAAAACAATTATTAACAATTATATATACAATTGTATATGTTATACAATATATATTATAATTGTATAACAATTATACAATTATTAATGTGTATACTTTAGGTAAATATCCTGGGGAAAATGAGTAATGCTCAGAAGTAGCTGGGAACTCTGGCTTAGATACCATCTTCAGCTAAAGACCAAAGAAAGAAAAGGGTGACAGAGGCCAGTTATGGGACAATTCCCAGGGAAAGCATGGCCAAGAAGACTAAGTGTTGCTATGAAGATTCAAATGAGTGCCCCTTTCTCTGATAAGAGTCTAAAGTTATCTCCTGGGATTAACATTTGTTCTTTCTGGCAGAGTTGGGACGAGGGACACCCTTATAAATTTATGTCCCACTTTTAGACAAATAGGGGAAGGCAAAGAGCTTTTTTTGTATTGGCTTCTTCTCAATTACCTTCAGCTCAAAATCATCCTTATGCCAACGTGGCATATTTTGGGGTGGCATATCTTGCTACCCTTCAATTGAAGTCATTAGTTTTGTTTGCTAAAAACATCTACCACAAATCACTCATCACAATAGGTACTTAATAACTGATTGCAGATTAAATTTCTTCAGTATCGGGGCGCCTGGGTGGCGCAGTCGGTTAAGCGTCCGACTTCAGCCAAGTCACGATCTCGCGGTCCGTGAGTTCAAGCCCCGCATCAGGCTCTGGGCTGATGGCTCAGAGCCTGGAGCCTGTTTCCGATTCTGTGTCTCCCTCTCTCTCTGCCCCTCCCCCGTTCATGCTCTGTCTCTCTCTGTCCCAAAAATAAATAAACGTTGAAAAAAAAATTTAAATTTCTTCAGTATCATTTTTGATGTGGTTTAGCAATAATAAATAGTGATACTGTTTAGATAGGTTTGCATTATTGCACACATATCTGCATGGGCCAAGACTCGAAACAAAACTAGTTAGAACATGGTTTTGACTTTGTGACATCCAAAATGCAAAGGCAACAGAATTTTAAAATTCAGATGAAGGAAATAGGATATGTGATCATTCAAAATACAGCTAGAACTTGGAAAATGGTAAGCAATGTATGAAGAGAATTAACAAAGGTCACTGATGGTGGGTCTGGACATTTTCATGCTTTTATGAAATGGCTAATCCTTTAAATGTTCTATCTAGTATCCAAATCTACCTTCCCATAAAAAGGCAAATGTTGAGATTTTAATCGTTGGTCTTTTGAGAAACATTATAAAATGATACCACTATGTCTTTCTTGAATCACAAATGGAGACAGAGGAAATGTGGGGAAATGGTTTCTGAAACCCTATAGAAACTAATTTAGTCAAGTGTCTTAAATTCTCTGAATCTTAAAACTTATCCATAAAATGGAAATTATACTTCTGGACCATGATTATTGTAAGGATTATTCCAAATGTGTGAAAATTTTTCATGAGCTATAAAAACTTACAGTCTTATACATTGTAAATGTATACAATAAATGCATGCAAGACACAATGGTGATAATGATGACAAAGGTAAGACTAAATGAGACATTTATATAACTACATATGTCATAAATCAGTGCTCAAAAATTATATCAGAAGTGGGGCACCTGGGTGGCTCAGTCAGTTGAGCATCTGACTTTGGCTCAGGTCATGACCTCATGGTTTGTGAGTTTGAGCCCCACGTCGGGCTCTGTGCTGACAACTCAGAGCCTGGGGCCTGCTTTGGATTCTGTGTCTCCCTCTCTCTCTGCCCCTCCCTTGCTCATGCTCTATCTCTCTAAAAAATAAGTAGACATTAAAAAAATCAAAAAATTATATCAGAGTAGACTTAGGTTGGATGTGGGTTAATTTTGCCTTCTTTCCATCAATCTTGCATTGCTGGAAAAGTGAATTTAGTGCATTTTATGATGCAGCTTGAATAGGTATAAAAAGATTTGTTAATTACTATTCTTTAGTAACAGCTTTATTTAAAACATATTAAAGTAAGTATTTTGAAAGGGAAGAGGAGTAATTTTGCCACATGGGCATTAGGAAAAGAAGGTAGGCTTTGAACCCAGCTTACTTGGGATTGAGACTCCATTCTGCCGCTTCATAGTTAGGTTTCCTAGGGCTGGCTCTTTGAAATTTGTCTTCCTAAAATTCAGTTTCCTCATCTGTTGTGAAATATTTTTTTAAAGGGGAAATTTTATTATCTCATGGTATGAGCATGTTATAAAAAAAAATCCTGTTTATCCCTTCATCCACAAATATTGAGTCTCTACTGAGTCCCAGACACTAGTGCTCAAACAATATGTATATTTTTCTAAACGAATATTGGTAGGAAGCCCAGGATATTGATTTCATGTCTTTCTGGTGTGATTCTACATTTATAGCAAACCTATAAGCCAGAATGGTCTTTACTTAACACAAAAAACATAGCCATACATTTCCTTAAAACATGAACAATGTTACAGATTTTAGAATATTTTCCCAAGTAGGAGCTATATAGATCAATTGGGTTCATGGCAATTTGTGTGTATTAGTTTCCTCGTTTAACCAAGAAAACTGTACAATCTCAAGCTTCTCCAAAATCAGTATTTTTTGAACTTGCATTGAACTTGTGTATATAGTCCTTAGAAACCCCAAGGTGAGTAGTAGGAGGGTGAATTTTGATGTCTGACTTCTAGAGAGTTATCTTTTCTCTCTTCCTACTTGAATTTTAGACTCAATTACAATTTTCACTTTTGGATATGCTCTCACAATTTCAGATATACTTTTAGCATTTTGATGGAAGGAAATTATGGCTATCTGACTAAAAGTATCTACCTGGATAAGACAGAAGAAACCAAAGAGAATTATTTTAAAACAACTATCTGGCCTTTCAAGACTATTCTGCCATATGGTAGATGTCAATGTGTAGTGGTAAGGTGATGAAGGAGAGAGATTTCAAATGTTTTCCTGATTTTCTAAGCAGAGGTTTACTTTCATTCTAGTTGTATCTTTGAGCTTCTGCAGTAGAAATACCCCTTCACTAGCTGACATGATTGTGCTAGTGTTGCCATCATATTGTGTCTTTAATGAATATCTATATGAGAATCCAACTGCATTGGTAAGAATAAAATTTTAAAAAGAGAAAAATGGGAAAATTTCCCTGTATGGATAGTAACAGCTTTTAGAATCAAATGAGTTTAATTCATGGGCTTATTCCCCAAAGTGCTAACCACTCTGCACAGATTTGACTCTTTAGGTTTACCTTCCCTAAGCGCTTAGTTGCAAAAAGTATTCACTATCTCTCTCCACACAGATTTCCTTTGGTCGATTAGGTTTCTACTTAAATTACTGCCCCATTCTAGTCTTGCATCCTGAGATGATTACAGGCCACTTTGATGGGGAACTTAGGAATTCCACAACTTTTCAGTAATACATTTAGAGACAGTTTGAGTTACTCCCAGCAGATGGCTAATTACATCTATTGTGTGGTGATGTAGTTCTCAGAGGCAATCTTATCACCCAGTTCTCGTGTGGAGAGAGGACAGCTCACTGTTTCCATGATGCTACACTAAATTTGGAAGGAGCATTAGAGATAATCTCCAACTCCCTCATTATGAAGATGAAAGAACTTACTTTGATAAAGTAAGTGGGTAAATCACTTACGAAAAGAATTTAACAAACTCTAATTGTGGGACTAAATATGCAAAACAGCATGCCTGTATTTGCACTGAGTGGGAGGGGCACATTTAAGTAGCTTAGAATAAGGTTAAAGAAAGAATGTAGCTGGTAACTCTATTTGTCAAGGTAAAATGGATATGCAATACATACTGTAATAGACACATTTAAAAGACCACTGCAACTTAGGGGTATTTATTCCCACAGTGGGGAAATTGGGGGCTGTTTGGCAAAGGAAGTAACATTTGATCTGGATCTTGAAGAGCAAGTAAGATTTTGACAAGCAAAGATTAGGAAGATGTGGTGATATTTTAGGGAGCAATCATGTTAGCCAAGGCATACAGGGCTTTTCTAATGGAAGCAAAAATCATGTAGAGTTAAGTATAATGAAAGAAATGGCACTAAAAGCCAGTTGAGCTGGAGGAAATCAAGCTCCACACTAAATAATTTGGTTTTATTCTATAGGAAGTTGGAAGTCATTGAAAATATTATCAAAGTAAAGAAGTAACTTGATCAGAGCTTTACTTTAGAAGGATAACTCAGCTGCAAAAACACTGTCATTACACACATACAAAAAAAGGATGAGGATTATGCAGGCTGAAGTCTGAAACTGTCTACTGCAAATGAGATAGCTTTGAAACTTTGTTTTTGCCATAAAATGTCTCTTGATATTTTGCAATGTACATCAAATATACCTGTGATATTTAATGTTTAAGTGATTTTTCAAGTGTTTTACATACCCAGTTGCTTAAAATCACCTTCCTCTCATAGCTCAAGGAAAGGCACATATTTGTCTTGTGATTCCATTGATTTCTTGGTTAAAACCGTTCAGACTTCCTAGCTAAGTTTTACAATAAGAAGCTAAAGACATTAAAAATTTGAATAGTAATGGCATTAATAGATAACAGTAATAAACAGCAGAGATAACAATGATCATGTAATGTGTCTTTAAGCCAGCAGAGATATATGCTTTACGTGCAGGATCTAAATAATCTAAACAAATGTGTGATACAGATGTTGTTATTGTCCTTATTGTACAGATGAGTATCCTAGGGGTTGGAGACTAGTGAAATACCCCATGGTCACAGAGATAGTAAAAATGTATATAGGAATTTAACACAACTCGTTTTTATTATGATTATAATGGAAACACTAAATTAGGGATTTTTTCAAAACACAGGAAAGCTAAAAGAAAGACAATAACAGTCAACTAAAATCCTCTAACCAAGTGATAATCATTTATACTATTGGGTCATAGTGTATTTATAGACACACTCGCAAGCATGGAGAAATCTGAAATTGCATGTTATATACAAATGCATCTTTTTTGTAATTTAAAATATTTACCCTCTCTTTCCTCCAATAAAATTTGTTTTCTTTGTGGGGCAAAATATGTGAAAATAATTTCATGAAAAAGATTATTTTCTTCTGCCTAGCCCCAGTGAGGCAATGAAGAGCTTAGGGTCCTCATAAGCAATGTTTACTCTTACACTGAAGGTAGGAAAGAGAAAGGTAGGTGATAAGCAGAGCCACCTGCCTTCCGAAAGAGTGATCTCTGAGACACCTTCCAAGGACACAGCAAGCCATTTGGGAGGATATGCTATGGAAGCAACCAGCTCCACCCAGATTTTATGCCCACACTCTGTTTATTCCACAGGATGCTGCTATGGAAAAGGAAAATCCCAGTATCATTCCCAAGATTTCCACCTCCCTCATTGTTAATATTTAATCAATCACCAAATTAAGTCATTTTTATCCCCTAAATATTTCTCAAATTATTTATTTCCTTCCATATGTAAACAGCAGATTATCTCACAGCTGTGTAATAATGTGGTAGCTTCCTAAATAAGATAGGCACATGCAGTTTGCCCCTTCCCCCAGCCCATTCTGTGCATCATAGTCAAAGTGATTTTTTTTGTCACGTAAATATGACCATATAAGTTATCTGATTAAAACTCTACCAGTGTTTTGTTTTTGCTGTAATGCATAGAAATTATTTTTACCAACACTAGAGTAACAACAGAGAGAAAGAAAGGGAGACAAGGAAAAAGAGAGGGGTGGAGAGGCAGAGAGGAAGAAAGGAGAGAAAAAGAAGGGGAAGGATGGAAGAGCTTCTGGATGGCTCAGTTGGTTAAGCATCAGACTCTTGATTTTGGCTAGATCATGATCCCAGGTCGTGAGACTGAGCCCCACTTCGGGCTCCATGGAGCCTGCTTAAGATTTTTCTTTCTCTCTCCCTCTGCCCCTCTCCCCTGCTCTCTCTCTCTCTCTCTCTCTCTCTCTCTCTCTCTCAAATAAAAGTAAAATAGAAATAAAAGTAAAAAAAAAATAAGGGGATGGAGCACCTGGATGGCTCAGGTCATGACCTCATGGTTCATGGGCTCGAGCCCCATGTCAGGCTCTGTGCTGACAGTTCAGAGTCTGGAGCTTGCTTTAGATTCTGTGTCTCCCTCTCACTCTGTCCCTCGCCTGCTTGCATTCTGTCTGTCTGTCTCTCTCTCTCTCTCTCTCTCAAAAATAAATAAACACTAAAAAAAAACACTAAAAAAATTAGAATAATGAGATAATGAGTAAAGACCATAATTTAAACATTACACTACTGTTGAACATTCAGTTTCTGTGAAATTAATTATTACTACAAATACTAGAAAATAAAGCAGCAATAAATGCTTTTTAAATTTTTTTTTAACATTCATTTATTTTTGAGAGAGAGAGAGAGAGAGAGAGAGAGCTTGAGTAGGGAAGGGTCAGAGAGAGAGAGGGAGACAGAATCCGAAGCAGGCTCCAGGCTCTAGCTGTCAGCACAGAGCCCAACACGGGGCTCGAACCCATGATCATGAGATCATGACCTGAGCTGAAGTAGGATACCCAACCGACTGAGTCATCCAGACACCCATAAACACTTTTTTTTTTTTAAGAAAAAATTGTTTGACCATTTCCTAGAAGTAAAATTTATGGGTGAAATTTTAAAAATATTTTTAAAAATAATTCATGTTACACATTATTATGCTGCTAAAAATATTAATTATTACCTTTCCCTTTTTCATTTGTTAGACTTAATATTACTAATTTCTATATTATATGGACAGAATTTACAAAAATATTTTCTTAATAGTGGTGACAGAAATCATCCTTTTATTTATGAGAATGTGTCCCTGCTTTACTATTATATGCAACACTGGCTATTAGATTGTCCGTGTTTTTTATTATTAAATCAGTAACATATGTTCATCATACAAAATATGACAATTCTAAAAAGTACAACCAAAGTAAGAGTCTCCATTTACTGAGATATTTTTATAGTTTTTGATAAATGTTTGCAATTTTCATCATGAGGATTTATAAAGTTCTTTTGAGGAATATTCCTTTTTAGTTTGTGCTATTTTGTTGTCTTATTGTTGCTGCTTTTGTCCATGGTCCAGCAAATGGTGGAGTAATTACCTAATTGACATTTAATAATGGATACATCTATATGCACTTCCTCTAGGAGAAGGGAGGGTCAGACGCCAGACTAGATTGAGGAATTCAGGAAATTCTTCATAAATAACTATGATAACTGACTATAAAATAAGCATTAAGTAACTCTGTATTCTATCATTTGTTGAATATTTCTTCAACCCAGTTTCATTAGTACATCTCTCTTATTGCTCTGTGGAGCATAAGTCTGTATGTTTTAAGAATGTCTTTATTTACCTCTACACCTTCTCTATAGCCTATTCATCTACAACAAGGATTGGTAGACTACACTTAGGTCAATTCTGACCTGTCATCTGTTTTTGTAAAGAATGTTTTATTGGAACTCAGCCATATTCATCCAATTATGTATTACCTGTGGCTGCTTTTGCACAACAACTGTGGAACTGAGTGATTGCAAAAGAGATTTTATGGCCTGAAAAGCCTACAATATACACTATCTGCCCCTTCACAGAAAAAAAAAATGTTTGCCAACCCTGAACTAGAACAGTATTCTCAAACTTTCCTCTCTTCACACTCTTAAAAATAATTGAGGATACTAATGTACTCTTGTTTATATGTTATGTCTACTTATATTCACATATTAGAAATCAAATTTGAAAATAAGTATGTATTAATTAATTTAAAATAACAATAATAAGAACATGTTAGGATAAATTACAATTTCTGTGAAAAATAACTATATTTTCCAAGACAAAGTAATGTAGTGAAATGAATGTGTTTTACATTTTTGGGGATCTTATTAATGGCTGGCAAATAGAGGACAATGTTCTCATATCTACTTGTACATTCAATTTGTTATGATTTGAAGTTTTGTCTGAAGGAGATGAAGAGTGCATTCTCACACAGATATGTACTTGGAAAAAAGAAGAATGTTTACAATAGGCTTTCAGATAACTAACGATACTCACCAATTGTAGCTTCTTTAAGGTTAATTGTGTTGAAAAATCTGAAACCATGTCAATCAACTTTTCTTGTATGCTGTTACCTTCAAATCCATTGCTCTTTCTTGCATGTTGAAAGGATTATTTACTCATGTATAATTTTGTAACATCTTTTCAGTATACAGAGTCAAAAATCCATAGTTGTTAAGACGACCAACCTCTCAGAAAGCCTATAAGGATTGGAAAGTTGGTTAACTCACAGTAGAGGATATGATTTCCAGTATTCTGGCTTTTGCTTGAAAGTGCAAAATTTATTAATGCCACCAAATACTATCAGAAGTTTTTGTTTGTTTGTTTTGTTTTGTTGTTGATTTGTTTTGTTTTTGTGAGAGACTGATTTCATTCATTTTGGAAAAAATACCTGCCAGTTAGTCAACTCATCATAACCATAGTTTATCTATCAGTTATTCTTTCAAGTAAAAGTGTTGCTCCATGCAGCTAGTCTAGGTGATAACCAAAACTTTCATGCAAGTGTTTTCCTTCGAGTCAACCATTATATTTTGGTATGCAGCACAAGTCCTTCATGTGTGTACTTGGCATTTTGTCACACAGAATATTAAAAAGACACCCAGGGGTCTCTGAGCCATACTTTGACAAGTGGTGATCTAGAGTTTCTTATTTTTTTGCTCCATGTCATTTTTATCACTGTCCAATCCTAATGATGGATGACTTTGGATCCTTACTAAATTCACATAGATAATAGAGTCATCACACACACTAGCTTTCACTGGAGTATTTCTCTCAGTCTTAGTGTGCTGGACCCCCACCCTTCATCCCCAACCTGGAAATCCCACCTTTAACTCTATATGCCTCATAGGCCTTTTGGAGGAGTTCTGTGGTCAGTTGTTTAGAAGTCAAGAGAGAGGGAAACTAGATAACTTTGGAGTTGACACTGTTTAGAGCTTTGTTGTCTCCTTGGTAAATTAGAGGTGTAATTCTGCTGTGCTTTCAGAGAATACTAAAACAGCAGCATAGATCACGTTTCACATCAAGTCTGTACCAGAGCTTTATTATATAGCTAGCTGCCATAATGATACCTTAAATGATGTATTTTTTCCAGATCAGAAACCTGAGATGCAGAGAAGCTCAGTGATTTTCTAAGGTCACACAATTTATAAGTTTAAAAATCAAGGTTTAAATCCAGACCTATTTCTGGAACTTGTAGTCTTTCAATTTTTTGGCTACTACTTCACAAGTGAAAACTTTCTAAAAAATGTATCTGGGGGCATCTGGGAGTTCTCACTCAGTTGAGTGTCCAATTCTTGATTTTGGCTCAGGTCATGATCTCATGTTTTGTGGGATCGAGCCCTGCGTCGGGCTCTGTGCTGGTAGTGCAGAACCTGCTTGGGATTCTCTCTCTTCCTCTCTCTCTACCTCTCCTCTTATTCTCTCTCTCAAAATAAATAAATAAATTTAAAAGAAAGAAAAAAATGTTTCTGCAAATGTAATGTGTAAATGAACGCAGGCTATCACACAGTGAAAATTAGGAGCATGT
Source organism: Puma concolor (assembly GCF_028749965.1). Classification (NCBI taxonomy): domain Eukaryota; kingdom Metazoa; phylum Chordata; class Mammalia; order Carnivora; family Felidae; genus Puma; species Puma concolor. Next base: position 181,257,533 of record NC_141667.1, read on the forward strand.
CCCTTGCAATATTATTGATTCATTTATCTTTTATCATATCAGCAATTTTGAGTATTGTCTCATCTTTGCTCTCATATTAATTTATATATCTCAAAATACGCATCTCTTATTCTATTCCTCTCAGTCACAATACACAGTACCCAAATTCTGTAGAGACAAACGGTTTTTACCATATTCTTCTAACATTTTAAGACAACCACCCAAAAGATATCATCAGTTGGTTTTTTTCAGAATTATTTTGGATTACCCCCACAACTCAAAGTCATAAAGAGTGACTTTAGTTATATATAAGTTGAAATATTATTTATCAATATAACCTATTTTATTCCAAAACAATATGGTTGCTTAAAAATTATAAATTAAAATTAAACTATTTGAGATCCTTTTAAAATAAGTTAGGTAGATTCTTTTCCCAAAGAAAAATGTCACTTTTCTCTCCATAAACAACCTGTACATTTCCATGTACCATACTACCACACTGATAATAAGAAACAGAGAAAACTACTGATTAGCTTTCTCTAGTGCATCTTGTTGAGGACTCATGGGAAACAATACCTCAATAATCACAGTCCATTTCCTTTTGCTAAAAAAGATCATGATGTTACTGTGTAAAGAGCTCCAGGTATTAGTTATTCCTTGGGAGAAAGTTAGACATTGTAGAAACTGTGTTAAGTATCTGAGATCAATAGGGAATAATTTGAAGCAACTTTTTTCCCTCGCAAATAACCTACTTTTATATCCCATTAGAAGTTTAGATTTTGGAAAGGTGATGGCAGAGATGAAAATAATCTAGGAGACTTTCAGATATGTAATTAAATCTTTGAGCTCAGGGACATCCCATAATCTATAATTGCTATATTATGCTGCAAATAATGAGATCCAACTTTTTCCAGAAAATATGCTGCAATGACTTTTTAAAATCAATGATCTAACTTAATCATTCCATCAATATTAAAGCATTTAATAACTTTTTATATCATATACGAAGAATGTATACACATATTTACCATATGTTTAAAATATAAAACTAAGTAAAATATTTAAGATATATTAATTATATTTAATTTATAATATAAGTTCTGCTTTATTATATTGACTATATAACTCTTTATTATAAACAGCTTTATTATAATGACTCTTTATTACAACTATTCTAGATGAGCAAACAGAAACTCTGAAAGTTTAAATAACCTGCTTTCTTAACCAGTGTTCATATTGTTCATAACAAAATGCATCTTAACATTATCAATTATGACTTTAAGAAGTTATGTCTCAGAAACTCAGTACTGAAGTTATTTTCATGTATCAATTGGTTTGTCATTATATAAGAATAGACACATAGCTTGATAAGAAATTTTTTGAAAAACAAACAAACAAACAAGGAGTTATGGCTCCTGACCTAGACATAATTTATGTATATCACAACATTTTTTTTATCCTGACACTCAGTGAAATCTGTGAACCAGAGATCCATTATCCATCAGAAGAAATGACATCCATGTCTGTTAAAATCTATTTTAACGGAACATGTTATATTAAATTAGATATAACCAATAGAATTTCTTAACTTTTAACTCTTGACTTTCCACTTAGAGAATATTAAAGAAAATAATGCAAACAATGCTTACAAATTTGTGCCAATAATGTATTCAAAAGGTCACATCAGAAGTGGAAAAGCTGAATATCAGTAATAACATTTGGAAGTGTCAGTGTCTATGAAACATCTGAACTCTCTTTCTTATATTTAAAAAAAGTCAGGCAGAACATCTTCAGCAAACTTGATAAAAAAATCTCACTGATAGTTGAGTAGACATACCTAAATGGTGATCTTATGGTGGGAGGAGAGACAGGTGGGAGAAAAGATGGCAGATACTCATGCATAGGCTTTGGCCCATCCTTGCACAGGTTAAACTCTAATTTGCTCTGTACCTATTTAACTCCCACTTTGCTTTCAGAACTAAGCTCACTTATTACTTCTTTAAGAAAGTTTTTTTCTTTTGACTCCTTGTTCAGATACCTTTACACTGATATTGGAATATTCACTTATCCTTCAACACCTTTACTCAGTTGTAATTGTATTTGCATTTTTCTAAGTATGTAATTAATGGTTGTCTTCTCTACCAAATAGTAAATTTCAGGAGGACAAAGACCTGGCATTTTTACTGTTATTGTTCTTTTGATATCATTCTAACCCCAGGACAGTGCCTGGCACAGAGAACCATACAATAAGTGACTAGTAAATGAATGGCAAGATCTACTTTCTTATATAGAACTGTATTTGTGAAAGATTACTTGTTACTATGCCAAAACAACACAAAATTTTCTGTCAATTGAGCAGAGAGCTGGGATGGATTGGAGTGAGACGTGGAGAGGGAATAAAAACATGGAGTCTAAAGATCGGTTTATCACACATTAGGATGCTATGCTTTGAATTTTTCCTTTCCTTTTGTTTTTTTCCCCCTCTTTTCTAATGTGTATAGGCAGCTATGGAAAGAACAGCCTTTTTCATCTCTGAATTCTCCAAAAATTCTAAACATAAAAGCGCCCTGAACATTTTCAAAAGCCCTAGTAAAATTTGGAAAAAGTCAGCTGGCACAAGAATTAGCCATTGAGCATATGTTGCTGTGGTAAATAGTGGTAGAATCAGGTTTTTGATTGAATGTACATTTTTCAAACTCCCTATAAAACTGTTAAAGCCTTTTTAGTTTGTGTGTTTTAAATTACAAAACCTGCCAGAAAGTTTTACTTTCTTAGTTTGCTGTGCTTAGGAAATGGCTTAAATAATTCATTATTTTGGAAAATAATATGTATTTTCAACACATTGAGAAATCACACACATATACACACACAAATATACATATATATACACAAATATACATATATATACACAAATATACATATATATATATATATATATATATATATATATATATATATATAATGCTAAAATTTCCACATCTGGGTCACTCTTGTTGAAAATGCACAAGAGGAAATGAAGCATACAGAACACATGCTAGAAGAAAATGCTTCTCCAACAGAAAAGACGTGTCTGCTTGTTAAAAGACAATTTAAAAAAATAGGATCAGCAGTTGCCACCTTACACAAGTCAGATATGATATTTATAGCTGGATATTCAGCTGTAGATTTCCATAAAAGTTTTAAATATGCATTGCAAAAATGAGGGATCATCTTCAACCTGAACTCTATCCATCAGTAATTTACAATCCATTTTACTCTTATTCATATTTAAATATGGCTGTGGAAATTTTAAGTATATTCAGTGTTTCTCATTATACTTAGAAGTTTTAGGGTTTTTTTGTGTTTTTTTTTTTTCACTATTTAAGTATGTTGGCAGCTGAAATAGTCTTTCCTGAGAGGTTGTAGGTGGGTTTCTAGGACCATCATTTATCAACATGGGTTACTATATGCAATAAGTGAAGAGTATTCATGATAACAGGACATTTCTAACGTTGTTTTCCTGTGAGATTTTTTTAAATTTATTGATGTAAAATTTCTCTTCAAAAATTTGCTTTCATCTTAGTCATATTCAAATATCAAATATTCACTTGACTGTGATATATCAGAATAAATACAATACTAAAGAAATGCTACCATGGAGTAAAACTCTCTTTTGGAATATCAAATTTTTATCATATTAATATAAATAAATCCTCAAATTGTAAAGCATGTTATGGCTTCCAGATATTTTTTTATATATTCCACTTCAGTCCAACCATAAAACAGGGGACAGTCCACAGTGGAACATGCAAAGATCAAAAGGTGGGTTGCTTGGGCTGAGTAACTACTAACACTGTCACATTTGATTAGCTCAGTTTACCTTCTGTTTTGTGGTTACTTCACCTGAAAAATGAAGATCATGGTTTACATGATTATAAGGTCTCTACTAACTCTGAAATTATTTAAGTCTCCGAGGAGCAAAAATGAGGCTCTCAGAAGATAAGTGATTCAGCACATAAGCTAGTAAGTTGTAGAACCTGGAATATACCCAAGTTACCTGACTGATTTTCTAGTAAACATTTTGACAGTAAAAATTACCAGATGTTCATCTGTAATGACAATAGAAAGATACGAATATGTTTAATTTTGTATTTCCTTGTGTTTCTTTCATATAAATAGTAAGAACGTATCCTTGCCTAAATTAAAAGCAAATCATACTGAATCTAATATGTACTTCCATGTGTCAGAGAAAATAAGCAAAATAACAATATCTAACATTTGTATGACACAATTATAATTTATAAGAACCTTTATCAAATATATGTTCGTGAGCACAAAATTTCAATAACTGGGTGGCTGTGATAGTAAAGAATAAAGAACCGTACAAGAGATAATATTCTTTCATATAAATGTTTTGATTAACCCAGTGCATTAGGATGGTCTGACTCAGCTCTTAGAACTTTAAAATGTGCAATTTATGTAATTATGTGAACTTTTCACTTATAACATTTCACTATTTACTGTCTTGATCAGTTATGATCTATGGCAAAGGGAAATAGGAAATAGCACAGGTAAATAACAATGTGTATTATAACTCACAAATATAATTTCAGACCAGAGATTCTCAATCAAAAAATCCACTTAAAAGAGAAATTAACAAATAACGATTTTGGACTCTTAAAATACTAGATACATTAATAAACTATTAAAAATCTAGTGACCTGATTCTTAAATGTTATTACCTTTTTGTGTCTCCCCCAATACTACTATAATGAATTTTTTTTCTCTATCTGTAAAAATGTCTAGAATTAGTGAGGAAATTAATAGACAAATACACACCACTTGTCTAATAGAAGATACGGCCTGGCATACACAGTAGAATTCATGAAAGGATTCCAATGAAAAATAAGCAAGAGAGCAGAAGCTGACATGAAAATAATATGCAATAAGATAGAAAAAAAGGTCAGCAAGAGAGCAAGGCTTCAATAAAATATAATAAAAATAATAGTTTAAATCCACATTAAAAACAAGAAAGAACAGAATTGATGTTTTGTGGCATTAGCTAATCATATCATAATATTTTTTTAACATGCTGTCTTGATTCAGTTTTGAGGCCCTGGCAAGAGGCCAATCAGTTCCATTTTTTGAAAAATGGATTAAATCCATATCTCAACCACTTCTCTTATTGGACAATCATATCCCAGGCCGCTATACACACACCTGAATTGTCCTGGTGACACAAAGCAGAGGATGGGAACAACCCCTACACCGCAGACCCTGAAAAATTATTAAAATAGCCAGTCTAATGAGAGCCACCAAAACCTAGTTAACCCTACCCCCCTTACTGCCCCCTTCACTTCTAGCTTGCTGTTACCCTATCCCATGGTATAAGCCCTTGTGTGGCCCTGCCTGGCAGCCTTCTCTCACTTGAAGATATATGTCAACAAAAAATCCAGTTTTTCATCTCTCCAAGTGTCATTGTGCTGTATCTCTCCAAGAAAAAAAAATCTTTAAATCTTATAAAATACATGTGAAGGCCCAACTCTCTTAGAACACAAATATTAAAACAACAACAACAATTTACAGCTATGACACAACAGATATTGGGTGTGTGCCAGAGAGAATGAATTTCCAATATAGAAATAATATGTTCTTTAAGAAGACGCCAAAGAACAATTGGAAATGAAATTCTTAGCTATTATAGAAAGAATGTTTCCTGAAGAAAGAGTGTAGACTGAGAAAATCTTAATTCCAAGAATGATGATTGAAAACTAGAACCAAACCTAGATGTAGGACAGCAAATTTTTGACTTGCAAAATTAAAGAACTAAGTAATCCCCCACAGGAACAAACAGAGGAAATAAAAATAAGTTCACTGAGAAGAGTAAAATCAATTGGCATCTGTACTCTAAATAATACTTGTATAGAGTTGAATGGCTATCCCACTCAATTTTTCATATCCAAAGATTTCTTACTTATTTGTTAAAAATTTTAAATTCTCAGGGCGCCTGGGTGGCTCAGTCGGTTAAGCGTCCGACTTTGGCTCAGGTCACGATCTCACGGTCCGTGAGTTCGAGCCCCGCGTCGGGCTCTGGGCTGATGGCTCAGAGCCTGGAGCCTGCTTCTGATTCTGTGCCTCCCTCTCTCTCTGCCCCTCCCCCGTTCATGCTCTGTCTCTCTCTGTCTCAAAAATAAATAAACGTTAAAAAAAAAATTTTTTTTTTAAATTTTAAATTCTCAACTAAATAAACTGGCAGAAATCATAAAACCTGTTTAACCTTTTTAATATTTTATATATGTGTGTTTTGGTGTAGTACTCATTTTAGCTTTGCATGTGCTTCTTTTCTGCTTTTCTTAGAAAAAAGAAACTTTCTGTACCTAAACCCATCAAAAAATCCCAAGATATATGGGGCAGTCATTATATTTAAATTATAAGAAAGTAATTTTTAAGCGTAGAAATAAAATTAATTAAAACTAAAGAGCTACCTAAAAAGTACACATAATGTAAGTGGAGAGGTTTTTTTTTCTTGAAAGATAAATTTAAAAATTATGAAATAATTATCTAATAATATCAGCCTGAAGTCACTAACGTTATTTTAAAAGTACAATCAAGTAGCAGACAGAAGTAAGGGAGTAGCAACTTCTAAATTAAGTGGGCATTAAAGCTACCACTTATTTTATGATTTTTAAATTTGAGACATAAACAATATTCTAAAATATGAAAAGCCAACTGAATCTAGAATAAAACCAAGTTGTACAATTAGTAAACCTTGCTGGAAACAAAAGTTAACATAACACATAAACTGAAGTTTCATTTGAGATGTAGCAAAGATAAAAACAAATCTAATAAAATTGAAGCAAAAATAAAGAAAAATGAATATATAATAGCAGATATGAATAAAAACTGTAAAACAAGAGAATTATTTAAAAACCAAAACCAATTCTTTAAATTAAAAAAAGAAAATAACCAAAACGATTTCAGACACTAAAAAGCTAGAAAAAAAATACACAAAATCAAGAAGAGGGATATTTACACAGATGTGAGAACATTAAACAATTTGGGGAATAATGTGTGCCAGTTTATGAAAAAACACTGGAATTTAGCTTTTAAAAATTCTAGCTATATCCTGTGGCTAATCCATATGGAAGTATACAGCTCCAGCCCCATGACATCAATTCTGAAGAAATCTTATGAGCCAACACAGACCCAACACTCTATAGAATCAGCCAAGACATCATAGTTTAATGTATCCATCAGCCCATTTCTGGTCCTTGATTCCTCCAAGTATTGATACTAAGCTCACTTCCTGATAAACTTTCTGCCCACAGGGGGAAAAATTGCAACATATATGTTTTTGCATTTACTGGTTTCTGGTTTGGTGACATGGAAAGTTATTTAGCAGGAGTAGTGGGAAAGTCATACCATTACCTTTTCCTAGTCTCCTCTCCAAGAAAGAGTTATTCTTAGAAATTGCTGGTTCACTTTATGTAAGTATTTTGATAAATCCATATTATATTATGAACTCCAGTCCACCTAGTTCTGAACCAAATTTTTATTGTGAGAATTCATATTCATAGAGGATTCTAAAAAACATTGACAGTCCTTCCATCTGCTATCAATTCTTAATTATATTTTTGTTTCAAGCTAGCGCAACAGAGAACAGAGCTGCTTAGTTAGGACTTTTGCAGGTGTGCTCTTACCAAACTCTGTTTGGCATTATTCCATCAGTCTATTTTGAGAGATTTTATAAGGCAAGGAACTCTGAAACTTGCTACAGTCTTTATTTTAAGGATGCTGTGGAGTATATTCTCCTCTGGATTATGAAGTGCCATGCATATAGGAAACACTTTCGAAAAAAATCCTGCTATTGAGAAATTTAGATATGAATTCAAACTGAAATTTTTATTATGAATGATAAGTCTCATTTCTGCTTTCCAGAAACCTGATAGCTGGATGTTCTACTCCATGTTCTACAACTGAATGAGTAGATGTTATCTGTTTACACAAATGCTATTTGTTTACATAGCTTTCAGTTTGTGCTTTGGCACTACAATTATCCTTATATATTTTCCTGTCCTGACTTTTCTATTCCCTCAATAGAAAAAACATGCAAAACATTTTTTTTTTAATTTCATAGGGTATGCTTCACTATAAAGGCATAGCTAATTTTTCAGCATGACAAATTAACAATGAACTAGACTTAAAACAATTAATTAGCATTATGGTCTGACCAAAAACCAGCTACAGAAAAGAAGCTGTAACTTCCCAGACAATTCTATGACACTTTTGTAGTTTTATATCCTATTACACAAGATAAAGAATCTGATCTAACCTAGTTAATCTCAAAAATGTTTTGTTTTTCTTTAATGTGAAATGTCTGATCTAAAATTGTTCCCCTCCTCCACTTGTTTTACAATATATATGGGAGTCTCTACAGACTAGTTGCACTTAAAAAAAATCAGTATCCAGTTTATGACCTTGCTTATAATTTACATTGCTATTCCTGTTTAAATCTCCAAGTTCATGGCCCTTGTGCAGCTTATTTTGCAGATGGAGAGACAGGAAGTACATATAAAGTACAAGGCAGTGTAAACTCCTAGGCAGGAAGTAATGAGGTAGGAGGACATTTAAATCAATTTGGGGGTTTAGGGGAGACTTTGTAAAAAGTGATATGAGTGAAGAGGAGAGTAATGATGGACTTTAAGAAGAAAGTGGAAGACCCCAGAGACCAGAGAAAACGATGACAATAATTAATTTTTTTCCCTGTGGTTTCATATTCTAGGAGCAAATACAAAAGGCAGAGAGGAAAAATGTGGCTTAAACCATAATTAGGAGTGTAAACCACATCTTTAGAGCATTGAGCATGTATCCATGGATTTTACTGACAGTATGACACAATTTCCAGTATACTTTAGAAAGGTTCCTTTGGGGGCACCTGGGTGGCGCAGTCGGTTAAGCGTCCGACTTCAGCCAGGTCACGATCTCGCGGTCCGTGAGTTCGAGCCCCGCGTCGGGCTCTGGGCTGATGGCTCAGAGCCTGGAGCCTGTTTCCGATTCTGTGTCTCCCTCTCTCTCTGCCCCTCCCCCGTTCATGCTCTGTCTCTCTCTGTCCCAAAAATAAATAAAAACGTTGGAAAAAAAAAAAAAGAAAGGTTCCTTTGGCTGCCCAGATGGGCTACCTTACACGACAGAAAGAGAAAACTCTTGAGCGGGCTGCATCAAGTATTTAAAAGATAAGTGAAAACAACTTGTTAATAAAATATCCTTGTCAAACTTATTTAGCATGGCCTACTTATACTCCATGTGGTAATGACCTACAAATATCAGGTCTTGAATCAAAGTTGGCTAAATTTGTCTTAATTTTTAACACAGCTCTTTGAATTGTATGTAATTTCCTATAATCAATATGTCAATTGTTAGTGGTAATGGTTTAAAACATGTAAATATAATCACACATGTAAGAAAAACAAGCATTGTTTCCACCTGAATTAGAAATCCCAAATGTTTCCCATAAAATAGCTGTTAAAACTTGATAACAATACAGGAACAACATGTACATGGATTCTTTCTAAATTTACCAAACCTGCGTAAGTGTTCACTTAATGACTTTCTGTCATTCACAGCGTATGTTCAAAGGGTTATAAAGTGTGGAAGATGAGAGAAGTGTCTGGTATCTTTGAAAGGCAAATGTTTGTGTAATTTCAAAGTTTAGAACAAATATTACCTATGGAGCCAAAATGACATCTGCTAAATAAATCTACAAAATGCTAGTAAAATTATGCCAAACACCGTTCTTTACAAGAAAATTAAATACTGACTAGAATTTTAAGTAGTGTTTTGTTTAATAAAATTGCAGTGTCATAAGTTATAATTCATGAACTCTGTTGTGTTTTCTACTTGGAATTTTACAGGAGGTATTTTAATTATCCCCAATATCTACTTTGAATTGTTTTTGTATTCAAACATTAAAATGAAAAGTAGGGGCACCTGGGTGGATCAGTCAGTTAAGTGTCCGACTTCAGTTCAGGTCATGATCTCGTGGTTCGTGGGTTCGGGCCCGCGTCGAACTCTGTGCTAACAGCTCAGAGCCTGGAGCCTGTTTTGGATTCTGTGTCTCCCTCTCTCTCTCTGACACTCCCCCGTTCATGCTCTGTCTCTCTGTGTCTCAAAAGTAAATAAACGTTAAAAAAATTTTTTTAAGGAAAAGTAGAGGTTTCATAGTAACCACTATTGTATGACTTTGTTTTTAGAGTGAAATATATGGAATGTATTTATATTAAAAGTGAAGCAGTGGAGTAGTGGCAGTTAACTGGCTCAATCAATAGTCATGCAACACTTAATCTCAGGGTTGTGAGTTCAAACCCCGCACATAGAGCTTACTTTAAAAAAAGTGAAATATATATAATTTATTCTTGTAAAGTGAAATGAGAAAGAGCATGAAAAAATTAATTTCAAAGGGCTTAATTTTCTTCTTTTTACATCATTTTTGTTCATGAAAATGTCTTTCAATGTGTAGATATTTCTGATGAAAATAGACATGTAGTTAAAGTCAAGGTTAAAGATGTTAAAATGAGGTCACAAACTTTCTGAAATACTATTTCTCTTTGAGAAAAAAATATTATATGAATACACCTTTAATTCTAAGAAGGTAAATCTAGCAGAGTATTTTAGCATAATCTATCTGGATGGTCTACACAAGGAGCACAATAATTTTCATTGACATCAACAGATTATTTAACACATACAAATCTATGGTATCTAGAATCTGGTTAAATTCTATAAATTTCTTCAGGGGGTACTGTGAGTACAGAGTTTTTTAAAAAATGGTGACAAACTATCTTTGCAGTAAAGATTATTTCTCGTAAGATCCACCATAGACTAAGTAATCTCTGCTCTACTTGTGAAATTTGATCATGCATTTTTATGTGAAAATGAAAATAGAAGGATAGAATACTAATTTGATTGCCTTGTGCCATATTATATGTCTTTGGAATCTGGTCAACAAGGTAAGAATGCTCTAATTATAAACAATTGAACAGAACAAGCAGATATACATTTGTAAGACGGATGCTTCCATTCAGTGATATTTTTAAAGTAATTATTGAGGAAATACTGCTGGTCATACTATGTAATCACAACTCTGAGCAGTTAGTTATGTTGGAAAATCTGAGATAATAGTACTATGATTTTTATGTTATATTGTAAATGCAAGCATAATTCAAACATATTTTTATAGGTATATTTATTTTATTTTTTAAATATTTTTAAAAGTTTATTTATTTGTTTTGAGAGAGAGAAAGAGAGAGACCCCCAGCAGGGGAGGGGCAGAGAGAGAGAGAGGAAGAGAGAGAAAATCCCAAGCAAGCCCTGCACTGTCAGCACAGAGCCCAACATGGGGCTTGAACTCACAAACAGTGATATCATAACCTGAGCCAAAGTCAAGAGAAAGGCTTAACTGACTGGGCCACTCAGACGCCCCCTGGTATATTATTATCAATATACATGTGTAATTGCAAATATTTGTGTTTTAACATTAGCACTAAGCCTATCATTTATATGGCTTTTCTACCAATCAGAAAGTGAGATTCTCAGAGATAGATTGTGTCTTACTTACCCTATGCTCACTGGTCCTGGTCTTTCATATTGTAGGTGCACAATGGGTGATTAAAAAAAAAAAAAAAAGAAAAGAAAATTCACATAACAGGAATTATTTATTTTTAAAATGTTTTGACACAAATTTCCTGACATCTCATAGAAGTGAGGTAATAGTTGAATCATTCAAATAAATTATTTTATTTGAATGTGTGACTCATTCGAATAAAGTTAGAGAAGTGTCCTATGCTTCCCTCCCCGCCACTTTGCCACATTAATCTTTCTTTTGCTGACAAATCCTTACTGAATCATCCACTTTATCCTTGTCACTGAGATACTTTTAGCAAATGGGGAGAGGATTTTCAACACAATACACAGCTCTTGTTTAGGAGAGTAATTGCTGTCCTGTTTGTATGTTTTATTTCCAAAAATAGATAGGGAATTCTTTGCTGTATTTTATTGACTTTTGCTCTCCTAATACGCTAGGATTGGATACATATTATCTATTCCTCAAGTTACTGAATCTATGCATATATGAATGAAACCTTGAAAACAATGACAAGCATTTAAAAACTTGTAAAGCTAGTGTGCATTTGCGAGTTCCCTGCTTCTACTGAATAATATGCATGTTTTTTTTTTTTTTTGAGAAAATATTGAGCAGATGTGTTGTGATTAAGACTCTTAGTAAATAGTTATGAAGTGAGAGAATCCAAGGAAATGTCTTCGTTGTGACTGTAACTTTCAAGCAGTCAACTTTTGTGCCCAGTCAAATGCACAGAGCAACACAGGACTTTCAGGGATGGGAGAAATCTGCATGGGCATCTCTCACATCTTCACAAAGATTGGCAGGGGGCTCAATTTAATTCGTAACACTGAATTAAAAAAAATTAACAACTGTATGACAACAGGATTTGGGGTACTATTTAAAATATATTTATTATTGATATTAAATAGAAAATAAACCCTTAATCATCTTAATTAAGAAATATCATGATTTGGAGTTTGTTTTCATCATGTTGTCAAAGTTTAAAACCCAATTTTCTGTAATAATTCATAATTACTTCATCTTTTCACTCCATCTGGAGGGTAATCAATATATAAGCATATGAACCAGCTGCTGCCCCAGACATGGGGCAGCTGCCAAGTGTGACCTGGGCTCTTGTCCAACAGCAGAATCCCCAGAAAACCCTCTCGCTAAAAGGAAATTGGTTCAAGTGCAAATATAGCTTCCTTTTTACATTTTCATTTATTGGAATCTAGGGATATTTGGGCCTCTTGTCTCACTTGTCACACCCATGATTTTACAACCAACTAACTATTTATTAAGTTCCTAACTTATATGATAATAGTATCCATAATTACTGAGAGGCTAGAAATATAATGACTTAATATAAGAACTTTTTGGGCTTTCGAAGCCATACTTAAGAATACCAAAGCTCTAATACAAACACAAAATGGAAAGGATATAAATATAATCACTTAATAGAAGAACCGGTTTTGGCTTTCAAAGCCATACTTAAGAATACCTAAACTCTAATGAACACAAGATGGAAAGGAACACATAAAAATTGCATCTATCATGGAAAATCTGGTTATAAAAGGGCAGGTGGAATCCTAGGATCATGGGAGTTCTAAATAAATTCTTGGGAGATAAAAAGCAAACTAAAGCATAATATAACATAAATTAACCAAATAAAGGCTTAGGACCTTTCTACCTACTTTTGTAATTAAGTGTACACAAAAATAGGTTACAGATTAGGTTTTAGAACTTTATCTTATTTGTTGCAAAAGGAGTATGCAGAGACTTGATATTTTTCAGTTAAAAGGTAAAATCTAAAAGTTGTTGAATTGCTACTATCAAGCACTTCATATACATCATTCCACCATGTTTTGTAACAATAGTGTAAGCAGGTTTTGAGGTTTTAGCTATAAAGTGGGAGATTAAGTTGCACCAAATTAGGTAACTCATTAGTTCCCCAGCCTGTTAATCTCATGCTTTTCCACTAAATACTACTGAATTCCTTTTTAGGTTTAAAAAAATAACATTGGCATCATTACTCCTTTTAATCTCTTAATGCCGTATTTTCAGTGCCTAATGTTCCAAAGAGAATTGCTAGGAATAACACACCACCCCCCCACCCCCAGTTCTTAACATCTTCAAGGAGTACTTTGGAAAAGACAGGGTGTAAAAACTATTCACTTCCGTAGGTGGGCATTTGAGCAATTGACATTCTTTTTCTCACCTAGGTTTCTCTTTAATTAGTCGCTTGTTTTTTAAAGTATTTCCAGGATTTAGACTTATTATTTATATTCCGGCTTCAAATCTGGCACTCTCCTTTCCCCTGAGTAATCTGCTTCCCGGTGATAGAACAACCATGAGGAAATGTTGGAACAATTCAGAAAAAGGTTACTGCCTTCCAAACTTTTGCTTTTCCTTAAAAGCAGAATGAAATATATTTCATTTTTATCTGTTATTTTCAATTCCAGTTCCGATGCATACTTCACTAAAACTAGGCATTTCAAGGGAATATTTACTTTAATTTTCAAAATTTGCCATATGTTCTATGAGCTAGAATTCTATAATCAGAATAAATTAACTTGGCTTCCTTTACTCCTGATCCTTCAAGATCCTTACTTGAAGCAGATAAATGTTATTTACAAGATTTTAGCTGAAACTCCTTGATGAAATTATTTAAGTACTGTTGCATAAATTCTAAAATTCATAAACGGACTATTCCTTAATTTGGTAGAAATGATCATTTCAAGTTCAAAAATTTTAGACACTTTTAAAAAATGAATAATTAGGATTATACTAGGTTTGAGTCTTGCTAGGCTCGCCTTGAACAATCTCTAAGGTTTAGTCTATTCAGATACTGTATTTGAGTTTACCTGGCTAAGTAAAACACTTTCTTCCCAATTTTATTATAATACATACTTTTATATTTTTCCTACCTCTTCATGCTTCTCTGGACTTCTTTCTAGATTTGTGTTCCTACTCTCTCATATTAGTCTTTTGGTTTATTGTCGGATCCACATGGAAAACCTTTGCCTTGGTAAAAGTTTCATATTTCTCTCTCCAGACCAACCTCATCTCTAATTAATCTTGCATTTCTAAATGTTTTCTGTATTTCTAAACTGGATATTATTCTGAAAGCTTAGTTTCAGAACACTGATTCAAACTCTTTTCCTCATGTCTTCTCTCAATATTTTTTTTTGCCATCAATACTTTGTTTTGCTTAATATCACTATTTTTATGCATTAAACTATGCCCCCCCCCAACAAAGATATATTGAAATCCTAACCCCCAGTATGACAGGATGTGATTTTATTTGGAAAGAGAGTGTCTGGGTGGCTCAGTCGCTTGAGCATCCGACTTCGGCTCAGGTCATGATCTCATGGTTCGTGAGTTCGAGCCCTGCATAGGGCTGTCAGCTCAGAGCCTGGAGCCTGTTTCAGATTCTGTGTCTCCCTCTCTATCTGCCTTCTTCCCCTCACGCTCTGTCTCTCTCTCTCAGAAATAAATATTAAAAAAATTTTTTTAATTACAAAAAAAAGAGGGTCATTGCAGATATGATTAGTTAGGATGAGGTCACACTGGAGTAGGATGGGCCCTTAATCCAATATGACTGGTGTCCTGAAAAGAAGAGACAAATTTGGGCAAACACGTACCAAGGGAACCCTGTGTGAAGAGAGTGAGTACACAGGGAGACACAGCTCTGTGACAACACAGACAGATTTGAGTGATGCATCTACAAGGCAAGGAACGCCAGAAACTAGAGGAGGCAAGGAAGGATTTCTCCTGAGCGTTTCAGAAGAAGTATGGCTCTGATAATGCCTTGATTCTGGAATTCTAGGATCTAGAACTGGGAGAGAAAAAGTTGTTCCTGGTTAAGCCAGCCTGGTTGTAGTACTTTGTTTGAATAGCTGTTGGAAATGAATACTACTACCCCATAAATGAAACTTCAAAAACATCTTTTAGTTAACAGTCACCCTGACCCTTCACAATCAAAAAATTTACAAATTCTTTCAATTGTGTTTTGACTACAATGATTAGAGCCTTCCCCTATACATATCCTTGGCCACCTTACTCACAGGATTTTATCCTATCTTAAATAAAATCTTAGAAGACTGTGGTAGGCTGATAGCATTACCAGTCCCAATTGTTGACTAGTTCCTGGTTCCATACTGTTATGTAGCTTTGTTGTTTCCTTTCATCCTGACTTTGGGTTCCAACATGACATGTGTTTAAGGCCATTGGAATGCTGGGGACCATAATTCAAATACTCTCAGGTGGACTTGAATTTTGAGGTTTTTCGTTTGTACCTTTGGTTTCACTCCTCACACGAGAATATGCCCAGTTAGCTTACTGGAGGATAAAAGACATATGGCCTAGTCATCTCAAGACCTTATTAGACAATCAAGTGTTTACATGCAAATGAGCTCAGGAGAGATCAGAAAAGCTATGCAGGTGAGTCAGCCCAAATTACTGAGCTGCATACCCCACGAATGAAAAAATGTGTATTGCTTTAAGCCACTGAGTTCTATGGTTTCCTTGGACACACACATACAAATATATACACAATTATTATTACTATGTCAATAGATAACTAATACCTGGATCTACACATCATACTTAAGGGAACCATAACCTAGCCTTTTCCTTTCCTTTGAAACTTATTATTCATTGCATCAGTTCATTCACCATCAGTTCATTCATCTTCTAGCAACCTCAATTGTTACTAGGAGCCTGGGTTATGAGCATGTGTATGATTAATAACACAGACCAGTTATTATAATAAAATAAGGCAAAATGGGATTTTCCTACTAGGTGCATCAAGAACCCCTAATCTTATGAAATCCTGGAGAAAAAAACCCAAACATATGAGGGATTTATTCTTCGTGAGTTATGAATTAGAAAAATATAAATCTATATTGTTTTAGAGGTCTTTTCTTACATACAGTGATGCACGTGGGGCAACGATTTATCAGCACAATTATTATCTCATAAATAAGCCAAGAATATTATGAAAATGTATCCTTTTCTGGGAATCAAATTAGAAAATCTAACATCAAGTGATAGTGCCAGGAAATAGATTTATATTCCATATTGTGCAAATGATTCTGTATCTATAAGACTAGGAAAACTAAATTATTTATGAAAGTGTCAAATTTGTATACAGAAATACCAATTTGGATTACAAATTCATGAGTATATGATATCTTATTGCAGAGTAAGCAGACACTCTAGAGATTAAGTATTCCCAAATTCACTATCTTTTATATTTATATATTTTTAATAGATAGTAGCCATTAAAGAATTATAAGCCATCAGTTACAATCATTGCCTTCTCATTTTGATAAATTACATATTCAGATAATCAAAATTCAGGAAGAAACTTCAATTGTTTATTACTTTAGGTATTAAATTAATAAAAGCTATTTATAGATTTAATTTAAATTGAAGATATTTATATATTTAAATTTAATTTAAGATTCTGATTTAATATGTATATATGTAATTCTCAGTTAAACATGCATTGGTACGTAAGACGTTCTTACAGTTAGTTAAATTTTTGTGGTTAGAAATTTATCTTTTTTCTTTGAACCATGTAGTCACTATTTGAATTTCTAGTCATGTTAATAAGTTAACCTTGAAAACTGTCTTAAAATTTTTCATATTTTGATAAAGTAAAAGAGAATAAGACACATACATTTTCCTTTCTAGCATAGTTAACATTGTCACTTATGCTGGCTTAATACAACCTTCCACTGATGCATTAATTATTTAAACAAATATTTATTAAACGTATACTATATACTATAACCATTGTTTTTATACATGTTTAATTAGTATATATATGCAAATATGTATATTACATATATACACTTATATACATATAATTATAACACAAACGATTGATTCATTGAACTTTAATATAACTAATTTTAAGTACATCACTGGAGCCATTTACAATTGAATTTTAATATGTTTAGTTAATAATATCAATTCAACTCTATACAGCTGTGCTGAGATACACCCCAATAATACAAGAATGGCCCCTAAACTGTTTAGTTTGCTTTGTTGAACCTCCAAAAGTTAATAAATAGTGTGAGCAGTCTCCTCTGAGAAAGCTGCCATAAAAGATAAAAGGGAAAGTAAAAAAATAGAAAGTACATCATTATACTAATAGTTTACTTTGAATTTATATTCAATTATATTATTTTAAGCTAATCCTTAATTGGCCCAACACATTTAATTTCTCTCTAGTTATCAAAACAATCAGCAGTCCTGATATGCATAAAGTATGTTATTCAATGTATTGGAAATTTATATATCTTTGTATGCACTATCCAAAACTCATAGAATAATTTATGAGTGTTTTTGTGTGGAAACACTGAATATGTGTTATTTTATTCTTATTTTGTTTATATTCAACACAGTACAGAGTCTGTTAAAAACATGGGATATTTTAACAGTTCCAAGAAATACCAATTACTGTATTAAATAATTGAAAATATGTTCTATTATTCCTTTACTCTCTAATTTACTTTTGGTGGCACCCTTTGATACTATTTCAGCAGAGTGCACAGATAGAAATTTGGCATTGATTTATTGGACATTCATTTGCTAATGAAAATTTAACATTTTTTTTTCTCTTCATAAAACTTAACAAAAATTGGGACATGGGTTGTATCTACAAACAATATGGAAGCTACTAATCGAGAGTTTTTGCTTTATCATGGCAAAGTTTCTAAAATATAGAAACTTTTCATTCCTGGTCACTGATTTGCCTGGAAAATTCTCACATTAATCCTAGGCTAAATAGCATTAGTCATCTTGTTATCTATCTTTTTCTGACATTGGAACCTTAGTGAAGTACACAAGCAGTTAATTACATTTTGAATCTTCTGAATACAAAAGATTCAAATTAAGTCACAGAATATTCAAATTCACCAAATTGTATTAAAATGGACCAAGAGTCAATCCTATAATTTTCATCACATAGAATTAGTCTACCTTTGTCTGAATGTTAATAATTATTATTATTACTTCTTGAGAAGTGTTATTAATAATAACCATCAAATAATATTTATGTTCTCAGTGTATGCTTGAAATTCAAATCAATTCTTTTGTGTTGAAATTGGTCAAAGAAGCAAATTATCTCTGCTCATTAAGTTATAAACAGTGAGGAAAAGCAGCAAATTTATTATATCTGATACATAGGCCATTTTATGAACACATTCAATAATCAATATTCCTTATATAACAAATATGTTTAGATACTATATATGTTTATGTGTATGCAGTAGGATATCCTGGCTATTTTATTGTTATATTCATGAAGAATACTACTTAAAGAGTCAGATTCTGAAGATTACAGAGCACAACAATGAGAAATGTGTGTTGTTCACAATGAGTATACAACAGTCCTACATAAGTGATAACAGTATTAGCAGAGTGTGCACTTTAAATTGTTTTTCCAGAGTTGGGAATGAGTTTTTGCTGATCCATCCATATTTTATAGGCCTGTCTCTCTAATTAAAGGATACATTAGTGGTAGCTTCTGGAATGGAGCAAAACTCATGGGTCTGTGCAAGGTTAAAAATCACAATTGCGGTTTCATTAACATCAGAATTGTATCATTCAAGCTAACAAAACTAAGGACAGTGTTATCAGGTGAGAAGTTAACAATAGCAGAGAAGAGGAAAATAGATATCGACTGATGTGGAGATTGATTTGATAATATAGAAATTAGAAGCGCAATAAGTCTTAAAAATCATCCATTTTAATCAATGCATTTTAGCAGTTTTGGAAACAGATTCCCCTAATCCAAGATAATATGTAACCTGTCAAGTGTATACATTAAGATTAAAGGCAGAGGCAGGGGGAAACCTGAACTCAATTGTCCTAATTAGTATTTTATTTCCTGTCCTAACACAAAATGCTTCCAGAAAACATAGAGTAACAAGAAAGTGATTTATTCTGTAATAGATTTGTTTAAGCCACTCAGATTTCCTAGTTTTAGCCTCATTTCTTAGTGATTAAAGACAAAATGAAAAGAAGCAGTGCCTTAGAGAGGACGGAATTCTTGATTATGAACTTTAAGTAGGCAAAGAGATGAAGGAGCAGGAAAAGGCTATCACAGTTTCTGTGCCAGACATGCTCAGACACATCACCATACATAATCCTCACCACATCATTTAAGGTGGGTATTGCTTAGCACTGCAGAATTGAAAACAAGGCAGCTTTCCTAAGGTCACACAATAAGGCAGTGATGGATTTGGAATTAGAGTAAATCAGTAGTTGCCATTTTTGGAGTGTCTGAGAAGGCATATTTGCATATATTATATCTAAATTTCATGTCAGCTCCAAAGGAGAAGTTCAACAGCTTGCCTAAAGTGTCACAGAAAGTAAACAACAGAATCTTAAATTTAAACTTGGAGGATCCTAACATCTGTGGATGTTCTTGTTCCTAGACCACACCGAGTTTCACTCATTCCACACTTCACTGCTCCCAGCATAAATTTCATTGTTTGATTGGTGGCAGAGTTACTCTTCCCTTGAGTGTTCTTGTATGGATAATTCAGAAAACACATGTAAAATCGGGTTTTGAAAAAATAATGTGAATACATTTTTCCTGGGTGCACAAGAAATTGAAAGAAAAGAAAAGAACTGTTGGTATGTGTTGTAGCCCCAATTTACCACTGCTCCCAGGATAAAATTAGGCTTTTAAATTTATGCCCTTGGTAGTTTTAAATATTTTAAAAATTAAACTATGTTTAAAAATCTTAATTGCACATACTGCTTGGTAGCTTTCTGCTATTAGAAAAGATAATGCAGGGGCACCTGGGTGGCTCAGTGGGTTAAGTGTCTGACTCTTGTTTTCGGCTCAGGTCATGACTTCACGGCTGGTAGGACTGAGCCCCACATCTGACAGTGCAAAGCCTGCTTGAGATTATCTCTCCCCACTCCCCGCCTTCTGCACTTTATTCACTCTCTCTCTCTCTCTCTCTCTCTCTCTCAAAAAAAAAAAAAAATTAAAAAAAGGGAAGGGAAGGAAAAGAGAGGAAAGGAGAGGAAAGGAGAGGAAAGGAGAGGAAAGGAGAGGAAAGGAAAGAAAAGATAATGCAGCCCAGTCTTCCAGGACTTCCCTATGGAATGCATTTTCAAAACTTTTGTCTTTTTTTCCCCAGAATACTCACAATCCCCTGGTAAACACTGAAATCTTTTAGTTGCCTTTAAAAATTAATTTTCATCTTATAAATAAATCTTTACTTCACTTCAAAATATATTTTAATCTCTACTGCTATATGGATTAAATGTCTTTCATTGAAAAAATCTTCTATATATTTTAATTCAAGTTATATAGTTAATTATGCTGCCGTTTCACTGCATCTCACACTATTCTCATCTAGATCTCACGCTACTAATCAAGACATCAGTCTCATTAAGTCCTTAGTAAGCAGAGAATTTCTTTAATGATCGAGATTATTTACTTTCCATATCCTGTCTTCAAAGATCATCATTTTTATTAAACCTGCATTATTACTGATGTGCTGATATGTTCAAATGTTTGTATAAAATTGATCTCTTGTAACAAGACAGTAATGTTCTAAAACAATAGAGCAAATATGGTTATATGTAATGTCTCATGAATAATGAAAACACATAAGGCTGAGAATCTTTTTGGCTACAGAATATTAAAGAAAACAACACTCACTAAGTGAAATGTGACTCATCAAAACAGCTCTTGTTTGTAATCTATATCTGTGACATTGAATTATGATACAATTCCATTTCCAGGTACAAACCATATTACTAATGTTTATTTGCTTTTATGTTCATATTTTTTAGATTATTTTTAACATTATATTTATACAGCCCTTGTGATTTATGCTTTTTTTCCTTCTAACAATAACTATAGAATTATGTACTCTCAAGGCTATCTTTCAGATTCCATAAATCAGTGAAAGTTGTTCAAAGTAATTTATCTTTGTTATGGTTAACAATCATACTTTTCGTAACTGGCATTTTTTAGATGCCTACTTTGTGAGGTAAAACACTTCAAAAATCTTTATTAAAGGAGACATACGTTATTATAATTTTTGTACGAGTTATATTTTCATTTGTTTTGAACATTATATCGTTGGAAATCATGATATTTCTGGTCTTCTTGTAACAAGATCTTGTAAGAGGATCCTCATGAGGGAAAGTGAGAGCATATGATCTTAAGCAGGGATAAAACGTAGTTCTAAATTTACTGATCTATAGGAAGCTGATATGAAGAATAGAGAGCTTGCTGAGAATGATCTGTGGGTAGTGGCAATCAATGCTCTGATGAGTTGTAAATGTTACAGTTGAGTAGATTAACTTCAGAATACTTTGTCCATCATATTTTGCTCTATATCAGTGTTTTTAACCCTGACGCTTCAAGCAGGGCTTGCTTGTCCCTGATTTATTTCAGCACATGAACACATGCCCACCAACGCCCCCCCCACCACCCCTCCAACGAAAAGAGTCACTTTCTTCTGGTTGCTATTATAGATTAAAGATCTTCTTTTATACTTACAATGCTGACAATCCAACAGGAACTTAATTCAGAGGTCCAAATGCCTGTTGATTTCACAGCAATTCTGAAGCAAGTTCACTTTGTTGACACCTTATGGGGCACATGTGAAATATTGTAAAAGGTTAGACACCCAGAACAATTAGCAATCAGCCTTGAGCTTGTATCTTGCCCTGGGTAATAACGTGAGAATTGCTCCAGGGTCCTCTGGGCATTCAGTGGGGTCAGAGTACACATCCTGACCTTCCTAGTCCCATTCAGCCTGATGGCCCAACTCAAATTAGTATAAACTATCTTTGGAGTTGACTCTGAATCACCTCTGTATTCCCTACCATTTAAACTAAAACTTTCCTAGGCATCATGATTAAATATCAACTTTGACCTAAAATTGGACCTAATTTTAAAATTAACCTAAAATTAGACTTGCAAATGGAGAGAATTTATAACTTTCTCACAATAGATATTCCATTGTTATCAAGTATATAATTGAACCAAGAAATCAGTTATTTGGGTTGCCATCTCACTGTACCTAACCAATTGAAGAATTTTGCATGTAAACTCATGGACTGCAGATAACTCTCTCAATTATGGCTTTGTTTATTTATACAGAGCCTTAGGAAATAAATCAGCAAATAGTGGCACCTCTTTGTCATACTATCAAAACACTCTACTAGAAAACAAAATAAAAATGCATCGATTAAAACATGCATTATTCTATATATGTCATATGTTAAGGTTGCTTGGCATACTATGAATTATTCTCTTTTCTATATAATTTTAATAATTTTAATAATGTTTTTGTAATATGTATTTTAAAAAGAGGCCACAGACTAGATTTCCGGTGTATTTTCCTCTCTACTCAAAGCAATTGCTTTTTTGATGTCTTGTTTCCTTAGCATAATAACTAGAGCTAAAGGGCAATGCTATCAACATGCTTTGTCATTTGCATCTGAATATTTGAAATCTAATTTTAAACAAAATTAGATAAGTCTTGGAACTATAAACTTTGACTAACACCAAGTTGTGACTTACACTCCATAATACATTGTGGGATAATGGCAAAAATTGTGTGTGCCTTCAGCAAAAGGGCAAACTCAGAAAGGGGCCCATTAACAAGAGCTTTCATCACAATACAATTATTTCACAGTGTTCCATCCTAACACCTTGCTTTTCAAAGATTTTTGACAGAGGTTTACAGTTTTCTCATGAAATTCTCTAAGAACTCTGGATTATTATAATTGGATTCGAACCTCTTAAAACAGAGTACTTGTACATAATGGAGATTTTTCCATACATTATGCAACACTTCTGCATTCTGCATTTTCTATCTTGATTTTGCAAAATAACTAGTACAGATCTTTATTGGCTTACAATGAAGTTACATCCTGATAAACCCATCATAAGTTGAAAAAAGCACAAGTCAAAATGTGTTTACTACACATGGCCTACCAAACATTCTAGCCTAGCACAGCCTACCTTAAACGGAATCAGAACACTTATATTAGCCTACAGTTGTGCAAAATCCTCCAACTCAAAGACTATTTTCTAATAAAATGATGAAAATCTCACGTAATGTGTTGAATACTGTACTAAAAGTAAAAAGCAGAATGGTTGTATGGGTACAGAATGGTGGTCAGTGGTACAGGTCGTAGACCCACTTGATGACATGGCTGACTGGGAGCTGAGGTTCACTGCCCCTGCCCAGTGTTGTGAGAGAGGATTGTATCACCTATTGCTGGCTTAGAAGAAGATCCAAATTCAAAATTGCAGGTATGTCTTCTACTGAATGTGTATGGCTTTTGCACCATCACAAAGACAAACAAAAACAAAAACAAAAAAACCCAAAACAAAAAATCGTGAGTTGAACTATTGTTGTAAGTCAGGGACCATCTGCATAACTTTTGTTAGTTTACCATAATTTCCATTGTAAACTAGCATTGGCAGATATGCTGAGAGGCAAGCAGCCCCATCACCCTCCATAATAGTAGGGAAGGAAAGTAAGAACAATGTGATTTGTATTTCTTCTATCCCAGAAGTCTCTCAAATTGACAATAAAGAGGGGTGCCTAGGTGGCTCAGTCAGTTAAGCATCCGACCTCTGCTCAGGTCATAATCTCACGGTCTGTGAGTTCGAGCCCCACATCGGGCTCTGTGCTGACAGCTCAGAGCCTGCTTCGGATTCTGTGTCTCCCTCTGTCTCTGCCCCTCCCCTGCTCATGCTGTCTCTCTCTGTCTCAAAAATAAATAAAACATTTAAAAAAATTTTTTTAAAGAAATTGACAATAAAGAGGTGTATTTATGTAAGTAACTTTTATATTTTACTTAAAAATATGAAATAGGGTGCTGGGTGGCTCAGTTGGTTAAGCATCCCAATCTGGATCCTGGCTCAAGTCATGATCTCACAGTTCCTGAGTTCAAGCCCCGCACTGTCATCACTGAGCCTGCTTGGGATTCTATCTCTGTCTCTTCTCTTTCTCTCTGCCCCTCCTCTGCTCATGCTTTCTCTCTCTCTATCTCTCTCTCTCTCTCTCTCTCTCAAAATGAATAAATCAACTTGAAAAATATATGAAATAGTATGCATTTTTAGGCATAGTTGAAATCAACTCTATATTCCACAGTAGCAACCAAAAGGAAGTGGTTCTTTGGGCTGGGATTTTTATTTGTTTTCTTTTGTTAATAAATCAAGGACAAGAGACCCCTGCTTGAGACCCCAGGATGAAAACATTGATAGCAAAATATGATGGATGTAGTATTCTGAAGTTAATCTAAACATCCACAATTTCAATTTGGTAATGCATGTTATTTTCAAGGATGTGTTCTTCATAGACACAACAAAAATTTCTGAAGTAGCTTCTCCATTTTTCTGAGTAGCAGACATGAGTGCCGGAAGCAGTGTTGAGGATGTCTGTTCATTACTAAGTACAACACCACTTGGCCACAAGCTCAAAATAATCACAAAAGCCATTGCCTCACAGTTTTCTGGAATAATATTTGGCCAAGAAGATCTGGGCCTCAGGCAGTGACAAAGATCATTGTGTCTTGTAATCTTGTGCCCAGAAGAAATTTGCAGAATTCTGTTTTTATCCTACCCTCAAACTCCCACTTCATCTGTTACCTCATGTCTCCAGGAAGATGTACCAAAATTAAGGTTACCAAATAATCCTCAATCTAATTGGCAGTCTGGAAGATTACTTTTGGAAGTTTTATGTCTCCAGTTTTCATAGGGGAACTAGAAAATACTAAGATTTGCATCTTCTGATTATCCTTTTAAAGCAGTTCACTTGCCCTTATCATGCTTGAGTTGTCCTCTCTTTTTCTTGTGCCTTGTTCTCAAAACTATAGTTATCATTGTCTCCTCAAAGATACACACAGAGATACACATTCTGCCACAGTAGCATTTGTTCCTGAGTCCACAGAGGCTCAGTGAATGTTGACAGAATCATGTGCTTTTCGTAATGATGTTGACAGACAGCAAAATCTTGTGAGATGTATTTTAACTATTATCAGTTAGGTGCCTAGAAAGAGAAATAACAGAAAGGTCTATGCTCATTGGAGGACAAAACAGTGATTAATGGCAGTAATATCTTGTGTAGATTAAAAAAGAGAGAGAGAATTGAAGTAATTGTCAATAATTATCAGTTTTATGCATGATATCTATCTATATATCTATCTACATATCTGTATCTACATCTAATCTATATGTGTGTGTATGAAAATATTAACACACATGAAATCAGAAAGTAACTTTGTTTTGGGGCATGTGGGTGGCTCAGTTGGTTAAGAAACCGACTCTTGCTTTTGGCTCAGGTCATGATCTCATGGTTCGTGAGACAGAGACTACATCAAGCTCCCTGCTGACAACACAGAGCCTGTTGGGATTCTCTCTCTCTCTCTCTCTCTCTCTCTCTCTCTCTGCCCCTCCCTCCCTATGCTCCTGCATTCTCTCTCAAAATAAATAAATAAACAAACAAATAAATAAAGTAACTTTGTGTCTTTAAATGATGCTGGTAATAATTAATAACCAGATTGGCAATTTTACTTCAGTAATATGTTAGGCAGTGTGTTATGCAATTTATATATATATATATATATATATATATATATATATATATATATATATATAAAACATGTATATATATATGTATATATATATATATATATATATATATATATATATATATTTCTTCATTTAGTCATAACAATGAGCTTATGGAATTCTTGTGTTCATTTTGAAGAACTGAAATAAAAAGCATAAAAAGATTGCCATTTGCCCGAAGTCAAGTAGTGGAGCTATGACTGGAATCACATCTTTATTAAGAAAATGTCCCTCCCCTGTCTCACTCAGATAAACACAAATTTGCTCAGTGATCTAGTTGGCCTGTCACTCACCTCTTCACTCAAAGAGCACAACTAAATCAGCCATCAATGAGAACTGATTAGCACTGCCAAAATGAGAAAAACTAATATTTTCATGCTTTGGAGAAGACAATATTTACTCCTTTCAATTATTTCCCAAAATAACGGGCTAAAAAGTTGATGAAAAGAACAACCAACTGAATGCAAAAACCATTGCCTCCATCTATATTTGCATAATATAGTGGAGGTGTTTTTTTTTCCCCATTTTTTCTTACTTTCATAGAAAAGAGTGACTTTATACTCTACTCCCCAGGAGACAAATGTGTGGGAGAAACACATCTGACTAATACGTTTAAGAAAAGAAATGAGTGTGGTTGACTCAATGCCTCCTAGGTTTCCTCCTGCACCCAGCTGCTTTGCAAGACATATGCATCCTCTTTTGCTCTATGGAGTAAGCTTAGAGTCTTGTCCCTGCCTGCAGGGGAGGTGTGCAGATGTCCGGTGGCACTAGGGACTGCATGACTAAGTTTACCTAATTCTAGGGTAAAGGATAAGCAAGTACATTTTGCCAGATTAACTAATGTTCTCTTCTCTACTCAGCGTTATCAATAATTAACCTAGCATTTCACATTTCATTTTCTGTTCTGTGTCTTATTTCAAATATGAAAAAAGTAGAAAGTGGTGGTTTTCTATTGGTTTCAGAAAAACTCAGCATCCTTTAGTATGATTTGAAACCTTAAAAATGTGGAAGTACTCAGATTTGAGGACCAAATATGATGGAAATTTGGTGTAGTACTAATGAAAATCTTTAGGATATAAAGGTCATGTGACACTTTGAATTCAGCCTTTCAAAGTGGCTTATCCATAGGGGATTCACTGTTTTTAATTCTTTTTAACGTTTATTTATTATTGAGAGACAGAGAGAGACAGAGCATGAGCATGGGAGGGGCAGAGAGAGGGGGAGGCCCAGAATCTGAAGCGGGCTCCGGGCTCTGAGCTTGTCAGCACAGAGCCCAGCGCCAGGCTTGAACTCACAAACTACAACATTATGACCTGAGCCGACATCAGACGCTTAACCGACGGAGCCACTCAGGCGCCCGTCGCTGTTTTTAGAGGTTCAGTGCTGTTTTTAATGGGCCTTTGACATTAAATGTGGGTTCTACAGAACTTAATGTGCAGGAATAGAATTCTCTGCTGCTGACACTGATCTAACCTAAGGCAAGAGATGGTCCTTCATGACCAAACACAATCCCATCTAAGCTGATACAGATTTTATGTAGCAAATAAATCATATTGAACCAAAGGAGACTTTGAGACCTACATTATGTTTATTTAAAACAAGCAAAGAGTCATTAAACTTAACATTGAAATCATTGAAATGTGGATTATTCTCCCCGCTTTTCTTGTGCTTCTCAGCCGTTGCCTCAGATTACAATTTATAACTGCAAAGCTAACTAAATTTCCAGTGAGAAGTTCAGAGAGTGACCAACGTGTGAGCTAGATAGTGGCAGATCAGGTGTTCTGTATTCTGCTGGTTTTTACCTAGTTTTTAGCTACATTAAGGGTTAAAAGAAAAACATCTGAGGGTAGAAATTTTTAGTAACATATATTTTCTCTTGAGTCAGACCTGTCCCTCATTCGGTCTCAGAACAGAACCTGAATTAAGTTGTTTCCAAAATTCTGATTAAAATGTTAGATTTCAAAGATCAAGATTGTGGCTCCATCCACATGAGCTCAGTAGATCTTATTGCAAAATATGACAAAGAGGCCATTAATTTATAAGGGGCATACTTTGATGACAAAAAACACGTCAATAAAATCATTGCAATTGCAAAGATGTAAGAAGGCAACTCAAAAAACCTGATCTAGAACATTCTGTGTCTAGGAATCTTATTTTCAGGAAATCTAGGAGTGACCAGATCGACTTAAAAATACTCTTTTGTCTTGATATCAGGAGTAGTGTAAACACAATAAATTGTGTGAAAACACAATAAGTACAAATATAAATATAAATAAATATAATCATCAAGCATGAAGAAGAGAGAATTTCCACAAGAGAAATGCTGTGATTTTAAAGGAGAGGATACACACCTTTGAAAGAGGACAAATGAGATCTTGGAGGTCAAGCCATACAGATTAGAAAGCAGAGAGACAAACTTTGGTATCATTAGTTTTCAGGAAGGTATTAAAAAGGGGAACCTGTTTTGGCTTCCAGTAGGTCAGGAAGAGTGACTGGATTCCCCTCAAATGAATGAATAAACAATAGCAGAAAAAAAGCAAGGTCTTACTGATTGGGATCCTCATCAAATAAAGAGTCCAAAAAAACATTGTGAGGTGTCCTCTTAATTAAATTAAGTAAAGAATCTACAAAACAAGATGAATGACAATTTTAAGATAAGGACTGAATAGTTAGGGAAACTTTAGAAATGTTTGGTAGAGAAGGTATGAAGGGTTTTGAGAGGGAATGACCAGTAGTGACATCAGTGTATATAACCATATAGTTACTGAACGAGAGGCAAGGGCACCCAGCTAACGTAGGTGGGGAAGTATTGCTTGTGCTTGGAGGAAGCAGGTGCAAAGGGAGGAGTCACCAGGTACCCAGCACCACACCAGGCTGGATAGTAATAAATCGTATTCATCCCTGGTCTGAGGGCAAAATGTCCCCTTGGTGCAAATATTCAGAAGAGACATGAAAATACATAATTTTATTTGAATATTCAATGTTTTTTACAGACCCAGAATTTGTTCATTTGCTCTATCAAACCAAGGGGCCACACAAAACAAAACTAGAGAATCCGATAGGGAATGCAAACGTCTCACACTACCAGAGAAAGGGTAAAATAAATCTTTATATTTAGCAAAATTGCTTGCTCTACATGTGGTAGAGGAAAAAAAAAGAGGTGAACATGGGCTAAACTGCTAAAAAGGCTCAGCAGAGCCTTCCTCAAAGTGCAGGGGTAAAAGGAAGCAAAAGTTAAAAAAGGCATAGCCTCCCACTGCAGAGAAAGAGAGGGTAGAAAGAAATGCTAATCAGGACTGGAAATATTCAAAAGGTGAAAGAAAAAAAAGACGGTCAGGGCTTCGCAATGTTGTGTGGAGACATTGGTCACAAGGAGGATTTTTTCCTCTTTTGCGTTATGCCCAATAACACAGGAAAAAAGAGATCTCCAGATCTGGGAACTGGGCCATCATCAGTGCAAATTTCCACACATCGCTAAAGGCACATATGCCTCAAATGCCACTTTCTGAGTGAGAAGACAGTATGAGTAAGGGGATGACAGTCCTGGCAGCAGCCGCCGAGAGCGAGCTCTCCGCTGGCCAGCCTTCAGCGTGGGTTACCCGCCTGAGCATCGCAGAAAGCCACGGTAGTTCACAGCGTCAAAAAGCTTAATTTAATTTCTTTAATTAATTTAATTTAAGGATTTAATTTCTTTACTTTAACGGTAACTATGAACTCTGATATATTTTCAAGTTTTATATTCATTATTGGGGGGAGGGGATTCCATTTGGAATTGGAACGTATTCTTCCGAACTGCATAAACATGGAGAATGTGTGACAGACTGCCATCAGTCTCTTCCACTAGCTCCCATTTAATCTCATCGATTACTTCATCCACAACCATTTAATTTCGTTTCATAATCTCAATGAGGAACATTGAAGATCGCAGTCATGCGTAATTTGTGCTGGGAAATTGGGAGGAAATACTCAGTTTAGGATGTAGCAAAGCCTTTGAGATCGCTTAATTAATGACTTGTTCTACACTAGTGCTTCTCCAACTTCGATGTACATAAGAATTACCTAGAGATCCTGTTAAACTACAGAATCAGTAGATGGGGCTGGGTCTGAAATTTCACATTTCTAACAAATTCTGCATTTCTAACAAGCCTCCAGTGATGCTGATTCCTCTGGACGGAAACCCTAAGGTTCTAACCGTTTTCAAAACCCTCTGGGGAAGAAACTAACTTCCTGCCAGTGAATCCAGGAGGAGGAACACAGAAGCCAGGCTGGCATTAGGGGAGGGGCATCATGAAGTTGGAAACAGGGCTAGCCTCATCAGTCATCCCTCTCCTCCATGCAAGTGGGCAGCTGCAATCGCGGTGATCATAGAATTAATGGTTTAATCTAACAAGAAAAAAATCTGAATATTTATTTCCCATTCCTCATATTTCAAAGAAAGAGGAACAAATTCCTACCTCAGAACCCAAGGAATAAAGG
Organism: Puma concolor; assembly: GCF_028749965.1. Classification (NCBI taxonomy): domain Eukaryota; kingdom Metazoa; phylum Chordata; class Mammalia; order Carnivora; family Felidae; genus Puma; species Puma concolor. The sequence continues at coordinate 181,288,222 of NC_141667.1, forward strand.
TCAGGGAAGAACACATCTACTCCACTGTGCTCCTTCCTGTCCTCTAAGGGCAGAGAAATGATACATTTGCTTGATGGGCTCGGGGTACTCCAAGTTCTCCTGTTGGGACACCTAGCTCACAGGGTGCCTACTTCTTTCACTCCTCCAGAGGATAAGCTTTCCCTGGTCGGAAATGCCATCTTTGTTCAGTGCTGCCAATATCGTGTGGGTCAGTCGTTTAACCCTGAGGTGAAGCATTTCCAAATCCAAGTGGTTATATTCTTTTTTTAAACCAATTTTTATTTAAGCATACCAGGTTTTTTTAGTTTATTTATGTATTTTGAGAGAGAGAGAGCACATGTGTATAGGGGAGGGGCAAAGAGAGAGGGAGAGAGAGAGAACCCCAAGCAGGCTCTTTACTGTCAATGCAGAGTCAAATGGCCATATTCTTGAAGCCACATTCACCAAACAGCTCTGTTAGTCATAAAAATGCCATTTTTCTCCACTTATCTGACTTCTCTGTATTATTTTTCAATAAATTCCACATTCAGGAGGGGAATATAGAAGTGTTCCTCAGAGGACACCTAAAAGTCCAGTGGTAAATACAATATTCTTAAAACACCTCCTGATCTGTGCTTTTCTACCACAGAACTGGTTTCCCTGTTGATTCTACCTGCCACTGGGCTGCATCATGAGACTGGCCTGAAAGAGGAAAAAATAAATAAAAGAAAGGGCTGCTCCTTTCCGACCTTGAGGGTTGTTAAAGGAAGAAGGAAGATAGTGGTTGTATGAAGAGGTCTCCCTTCCTAACTGACACTATGTCCATTAGGTCCTAATCTTAGCAAAGTACAGGTTTCAGATACTACCAAATATGCACTGGGAAGCCTGAACATATAAAGCAAGTGTGTTGTTGCTGTTGACCTAGCATGGAGAAAGCCATGGGTCCACTGAAGAACATTAGGGCCCTGCCAACCAAGCTGTCAGAGGGATTATGCAAGTGAAGAATGAGAATGTTGGGTGAAGTAATTAGTGAAGATACAGGGATAATTCTCTACCTCCACCCCCAACCTATGTGCAGGGAACTGGCAGTTGGGAAATAATTGCTTATTTCACAAAATAAAAAGAAAGGGCTGAGCGTAGGAGTAAAAATTTACAGGCTGACGGTTAGAAAAAAGAAGTCTAGAATATGATGACTTTCAGACACAAAGAACAAGAACCATAGATCCTCGCTGCAGTTATAGGCATGTCCCACAAAATGCCAAACAGAGCCAGTGCAAAGACAGTGGTTACCTATCCAGTAGTCATAGCACAGCAGCCCCTACAACAGAAAATAGCACAGAAATTCATGAACCTGAGATCCTCTTAACAACAACAAGGACACAACAAGAACCTCTTATATACAGCTGCCATTTTGGGGAAGAGAGGGGGGAACACAGTCTAAAAGACACTCATCTATATGAAAAGAACTATTTAAATCAGCCCTGGTGGTAAGATAACTATGAATAAATTATTTTAACAGGAAAAAAAACTGTGATATCGTTATCTGAAATATCTGTTTCCTTACCAGTGGCATGAGGTTCATAAGAAATGCCAGAGAAGCTATGGAATAAATAAATAGGGGCTATACTTTCTGTATCAACCAAATAAAAAACCCCTGAGAATGGAGGTTAAACAAGACATAGAAGAGAAACCCATGCGACTGATTCTCGAACTGATGGTATTTGAGAAAAGGACAACAAAGAAAATGGAATACAGGCATCTATAAAAGATAACATGGGATCTGAATAGTATTTTTACCAATTGTACACATATGCACAAAATGTATACCTTCATATATATTGCTGTAAAATTGAACATGTGAATAATATAGAAAAGATTATAAGAGAATTCAGAGAGGAGAAAAAGATTATCAATAATCAAAAGAAAACAAACCGAACAAAAAATAAAATAAACTGTTCTCAGAATTCTTATTAGCAAAACTATATATTAGAAGACAGTAGAACAAGGCCTTCTACCTTCTGAGGGATAAGTATTTTCTGCCTAGAATTGAAGATCCTGACAGGTTATCAATAATATCTGAGTCTGAACAAAGCCATTACAAAATTCCAAAACTTGGAAATTTAATTCTGGCACATCCTTTCTTAGGAAATTAGTTACGTATGCGCCTCAGAAAAAAAATGAGGAATAAAAGATCCTGAGATCCAGTCAATAGTGATTTCAAACCTGGAGATCAGAAAAAGAAAATTCTAGATTAAGAGTCAAAGCAAGAAAGCAGAGTTCTCCAGGAAGGGGGTCACGGGCATGAAGAAATGGTATGCATCAAGAGTGCCTGGCTGGCTTCATTGGTTACACCTCCAACTTTGGCTCAGGTCATGATCTCACCATTCCTGAGTTCAAGCCCCGAGTGGGGCTCTGTGCTGACAGCTCGGAGCCTGAAGCCTGCTTCCGATTCTGTCTCCCTCTCTCTTTGCCCCTCCCCTGCTCATTCTCTGTCTCTCTCACTCTCAAAAACAAATAAACATGTTTAATTAAAAATAAAAATAAAAGAAATGGTATGCATCAGAATTGACACTATAACTGAGACTTTGAAAAAAGTTATGTAATAAAACATAGATTAAAGGGAAATGGTTACTTCATTATTAATAGAATAGTATATTAATATTTTAATTAATAATTAATGGACACTACATAAAATAATGACTGATATCATTAATAATTAGTATAATGATATCACTAAGGAAACATAGAAAACCAAGGATTAAAATAAAAGCAAATTAAAATATCTCATCATTTTGAGGAAATATTGGCATCTGTGTTAGGGAACCAGAGAAGTAGAGGGCATAGTAAGCTTCCCCCTGAACAGATTTGATTAGGGTAAGTGATCCTGTGAGAAAGTAGGCAAGGAGCTGGGCAGCTGGAAGGGCTTTCAGAGGGCTAGGCAAATTTGAAAGAGGAAAACGGAAGGAAGTTATGGTAGGAGCATCTACAATGTCTAAGGGAGATGCAGTAGCCCTTCAGGTAGTTCTAGCAGCAGCCCAGAGAAGAGTGCTATGTGATCCAGGACTGGCCTGCCTCCGCGACCCTCCTTTGTGCAGTCCTTGGCCAGGAGCATCCCCCAGGGAATCTGGCTTCAGGATTTATGCAGTGCCAGCACTGATTTCAGAGCACAGCAGCCAGGATCCTTGGCTACTCTGCTCCCTGTAGTTGAAGGTTTACAAGGCTCAATTCTTTTTTGCTTTTTGTTTTTTTGTTTTTTGTTTTATTCTCAAGTTAGTTATCATACAGTGTAGTCTTGGCTTCAGGAGTAGAACCAGTTATTCATCTCTTACGTATGACACCCAGTGCTCATCCCAAAGAGTGTCCTCCTTAATGCCATTAGCCATGTAATCGACCCCCTGCCCCTCTACCCCCTCAATCTTCAGTTTGTTCTCTGTATTTAAGAGTCTCTTCTGGTTTGCTTCCTTCTCTATTTTTATATTATTTTTCCTTTCCTTCCCCTATGATCATCTGTCAAGTTTCTCAGTTCCACATATGAGTGAAATCATATAACTGTCTTTGACTGACTTATTTCACTTAATGTGATACCCTCTAGTTCCATCCATTTTGTTGCAAATGGCAAGATTTCATTATTTTTCATCACCCAGTAGTATTCCATCGTGTATATATATATATATATATATATATATATATATATGTGTGTGTGTGTGTGTGTGTGTATACATACATATATACATAGCCATATTACAAAGTTCATTTTCATGGCTTCCATGGCATGTAAGAAAATGCATTTGATCTGAGGAACATTCTACTTTACTGCCCAGTGATCATGACAGCATAGCCAAAGAGGAATCAAACCACTTGGCCTTGAAGTGACAAATATGACATAGTCATAATCAAGCATTATACTTGCCAATTGTTTTCTAATATGAGAGTCAATCTCTACACAATGTGGTTACAGAATAGCTGCTGTCTTACAGATACAAAATAATATTATAAATGTCAGATACAGAATAGTAGAGAGCAAGAGAATGAAGGAATAGGGCACTTATAACCTAACAAAGTGAGTGGAGGTAATTTCTAGTTAATAAAAATGTGGTTTAAAAGTTTTTATTTACTTTAATATTTTAACCAACTGAAAAATTAAACTGCAGGATATGATTCTATTGGTAGGAAAAGGAATGAGTGGGTGGGCAGGATATAAATGAGCTGAATCATCATCACCCAGAGAGATAAATAGTGATGTAAGAATATTATCTATTTTTATGGATGTATCCCCCAGACCTGAAAACAAAAATCTATTTTTAATTTATCATCTCCTGCAATTAAATCTAGAAGTTAAAAAGATTCAGTTTAGGAAATTTTTGCACATAATTATATAACATTCAGTACATTAGACACATTTACCTTTGTGAATTTGATAAAAGAGTAACGAAAAATATTCTATAACCCAGACACAGCCATTTTTAAAATTTTTGGTTCTGAATTTTCATGTTATAATTACATAATTAACCTTATATGGTACATGTTGTGTTGTAAACTTTTTAAATCAATAATAATTGTAATTATAACCACTATATCCTTACACATTCTTTAAAACTATGTTTTTGACTACTTTCATGAATCATGTCAGGAAAATTTGCCATGAAATAATACACATATATAAACTCTAACACTTAGGTTGTCTCTATTTCCATTTTTAACATTTACCAAAAAATACTATAATGAAATTCCAAATATATGTGTGTGTGTGTGTGTGTGTGTGTGTGTGTGTGTGTATTTGTAACTGTCTTTTTGACAAATTCCAGTACATGATATTACTGTATCAAAATCACAGACACTTTAAGCTTGAGTTTAAGACAGATAGATAGACAGACAGATAAGATAGTTTATCTTTCAAGTGTATTTATCATGTATTTCCTCCATTCTCAATAACAATGTATAAAAGGGCCAGTTTCCTACTTGTTGCTAACATTCATTCCCTCTTCTTTTGGTCTTTACCAATGGGGTTTCATTGTTATTTTAATTGCGTTCCTTTTTTGTTTGATTACAAGTGAAGTTCAATACATTCCGAGGCTCCTTCATAGGTTGTCTTTTATGTCTTGAGCTTATAGTGTCAGCTTATATTGTCAGCTTATATTTCTTACCGTATTTTTCTATTGAAATGCCCCGTTTAATGTGTTTTAATGCGTGGACATTTGAAATTTATGTGTGGCCAAATCTATCAAGGTTTCTGCTTGGATTTCTTATATTTCTTATGTTCCCATGTATCTGCAAGGATGAGTCGTATTTATCTTACAGGCTTGTTTCTCATCAAAGGCACAGCCTCATCCCATATGCTGCACAGACGGAGACAGCACAGACACGGCACTGGTGTATATCCCACACTGTGTGTGCCCATCTGGCAGAACTCTATCTCCCCCATGCAAAACCCTGAAGCCAGCTTCTCTGGACACGCACGCACAGTGATGCTTCCTAGGAAATGGACTCAGGAATGTCACTCCCAAGGTGTTATTGTTCTAAAGACACTTCCTGGGGTTTCATAAGTAGTTTCTGTAAATGTTAGCTATATCTCTTCTTTCTATTTCCTCCTGTAAGTTATCTCCTACCTCCAATAAGCATTCACTCCATGCTGTGGATATTAGGCAGTTTGGTAACACATCCCTTTTTCTCTTGAATTCAGGTGAATTGGGAACCTCTTTGCCAAATGTCAGTTTTGAACTTTCAAAAAAATGAAACAGGCTGCAAAAATCAAAACTTTAAAGAAAAGAAGTTCATGAGAAAAGTCACAGAGTTATAAATACAGAGAGCAGTTAGAAAATGATTTGTATAAAAACCATAGATTTAGAAATGGTTGTCCTGAGCCCTGTCTTACAAGGATTTAGAAACAATTATATTTAATCGTTCTGATGTAAATTGAAATTTGGTTGCTCACATCTTGCAAATTCAAAAGTTTATTCAAGCATAATGGGCTTAATGTTCCCTTTATTTTTCCCCTGGGAGAAAAAAAGATTGTGATGAGATTCAAATCAAATATAAATCCTCCCTCCAGTGGCTTCTGTTTATTTTGTTTTGGAAAAGAGAGATCCCCTTCTAAGCAATCCTGCATACCTCTAATGCGAGAAACTTGACTATGTTGTGTCTTTAAATCATTAGCAAACCTACACCAACCACCAACAATTTATACACTAAGGAGCCAGATTTTTCAGAAGAAACACGGAAGAGCATCATACATGTCTGATGTGCAGGACAACTAATGCTATGCATTTTCTTGCCCTATGGTTCAGGTGATGCTAATAGAAATAGAAATAGTGTTTCTTCTATAGAACTAGTTGTCTAGCAAATGAGAATGTCTACAGTGGTCACTGTCAATAATGGCCAACTGCACAATAATGAATTTTTAAGAGTAGGGATTTTAGAATTGTACATATGCACCTGGGTTGAATGCTTACTTCCTCTAGTACCAGTAGAGTGGAGGCTCTGGACATAAATATAAAAATTAGTGCAGCAATTTGGTTTGGGGAAAAGCACAAGTGTTATTCTTAGAGGACAAGTTTCTCTGACCTAGCTTAAGAAAAGACATTGATGTAGACCAATGGGAGTGGCCCATCTGGTTATCTCTTGGTACTACCTTGTCAGAGACCTGGGACAAGTTATATAACTTCTCTGGTCATTATATACAATATCTTTAAAAGAGAAATGATACCACCTGATAATAATAATAACACCTACTTTGCTGTTAGGATCAGAAGCAATGCTGTAGTCATTTGCACTTCACAAACGCCCATGTATAATAGCATTTGTTTCTAATGCGATCATCATCGTGATTATTCACTTTGCATTTGTAGACAGTCTTGGGTATTCCATAAATGCTGCCATAAACTATTTTCACTTTCAACATGCCAAACATAAAAAGAGTCTTCATTTTCAAAGAGTTGTTTTTAGCTGTATTTTCTTATCTTTATTTTTTTCTTTTTAAGAAGAAAGCAATGTTACACTGATTCATTATAATTCTCTGTGAAACATTATCTGAAATTGCTTTTTCAAAGACCCAGCCTGTACATTTTTTGTTATTACATTTAAGCAAGGGATACAACTATTCTAAAATAATCATATTTCTAAAAGTTTGATCCTAAGTAAATCTTCTAGAAAAATTGATACTAAGTAAAAACACACTGTTTTAAAAATCAAGAGATGTGTCAATACCTGGAGTGGCCAGAATACCAAGTGAGGTTTATCCCCTCTGGCCAGATTTCTCTTTCAAGTATACCATGCTTTCTGTAAATCCCGTCAGACAAAAAAAATTACGTCCTTGAGAAAGTTCTGTTTCTTTCATGTCTTATCTTTAATGCCATCAGCCATCTTTCTGAGGGTTTGCTATACCTCTTTGATGAAGGGGGCTATAAAATAGTACTGATCATGGGTACCGCTATTATACCTTCGGCTGCCCTGGCTGAACTTGGCTGAGATGTGGCAGACCTCAGGGGTGGCCCATGCATTTCTCTGGAGCCTACGATCAAAAACTTCATGCAATCAGTGGCCTAACATTGGTGCCTGACATAAAATTAAAAAACAAAACAAAACAAAACAATATTAAGACTAAATGTTGAGTGCTTTCTATGTGTATGACACTCTTCTAAATATTTTACACGCATAATTCATATAATCCTCACTACAGCCTTATAATTAAATATTATTATTATCCCCATTTTATAGATGAGGAAGTTAAGCAGGAGAAAACTAACTTGCTCAGTATCAAATAGCTATTAAACGGGTCCTAGAATAGTACATCTAAAAACAACAGCAACAACAACAATGAAGAGGCTATACTTTTATGAGATATACTTATATCTGTGATTACTGACAGCGCGATAATTTCTGTGAACTTTAATCCCCAACGTGGCTGTTGAAAACCTCAGTAAATCAAAGTGCATGTTCATTTTTGGTGGTAAAGAACAATATACTGGATAAATCAAATATTATTTATCTTTCCCCAGTCTGTGCGCCTGAAATTCTAATAAACATACCAATCATCTGGAATCTTGTTCAAAACAGATTCCACTTCAGTCTGTGGTGGTTCCTCAGATTATGTGTTTCTGATGAGCATGCAGGTGACGCTGATGCTAATGGTCTCCAGACCACACCTGGAATAGCAAGCCTTAGTGTGTCTTTGAATTCAACTTAATCAAATTCTTGACCCTTATTTCAATGAAATTCCTGTGTTATAATACGAAAAACTGTCAGTTTAGTTATTGCATAAGTGACTTCACTTTGCTAGGTGTACCTCTCCTTAAAAATTGTATAAATCTAATCCCATCTGGCCACCTCACAAATTCACAATAGGTACTCAGATTCAACTATGAGAATAATGGCACCATGTGAACACATGGTTGCCACTGGGAGTGCTAGCAAGAGGCCCAAAGAAAATCTGAAAGTGTGTACAATGAAAAAAAAACAAAAGACACTGTGAATTTTATGAATGCATAAATGTGCACGCAAAACAATCCCATCCATATACCACAAAATTGCACATACACATTTATTAAATAAACACTATCACTACTTAAGTCCTAAATGGTAATCAGACTGCCGGTATCTGATGTCAACAAGTAAACATTTTTTCGTATAATCTTCTCAAATCTTAGTTTAGTTTCACGACACAAGTCCTATTAAAGTTGTACTAGAGCAAAAATTGTTTTCCCAGTCTCAACATTTGCCTAAAATTGCCCATCTTCAAATTAACCTTTATAGCAATTTCATGGATATTTTAGTTCACATGTTACATTTCTTCTGAGCCTTCCAGGTTGCCAATGTCAAATGCCCATATGCTATACTGGGTTTATATGGTGGCAAGACTGGGAACAAGGTAACAGTAGGAAGAAAAAAAGTATCATTCACGCCATAGAATTCATAATTAGCCACTTTGTGGCAAGAATCATAGCCTCCGGAAGCTACCTAAAATTAGCTTTTCACAGTGACCCCTGTATTGTTAGTATCTTAGGCTCAACTGGAAAGCAGAGGGTGCTCTACACTTGGAATGCTGTCAGAAGCCAGCCACACCTGCAGTCTCACAAGCCATGAGCACTGAAATAGAAATTATTGGTGTCACAATTAACCTTGACGAGCCATGATCACTGAAAACTCAGTTTAAGAGTATATACAAATACATGGTAAACTCCATTGAACTATTATCAAAGCTACAAATGGAAGTAGAGAAATGTGAGAACAAAGACTAAATTTGGTGTCACTTAAAATTGTACTTGGGCTACAAGATGAAATGTCAAATTTATACCTGGTACAGTTGAGTTTTTGTTCTCTTTTTTAATTTAAGATTACCTGCACTGATGAAAGAGTGGGGAATGATTTACCATATCTTACACCATAGTTTATAGCAGTAATTCACAACCTGTATCATGCAACATAATCTCTTGGGGGACTAGGGAGCGGATCTTTAAAATGAGTTGGTTAACCTTTCTCCCTTTGGATTCATTTGGTCTGCAATGAGCCTGATAATTTGCATTTATAAAAGTTTCTTTTGTCATGCTGATAATTCCAGACCCTAAAATACACCTGGAGAATTACTGTTTTCATGTGCATCTGAAAGTATGTTCTCCGGATTGGTGAATCTAACTCATTTTTAGTTTATAAAGTCCACTTTTTTTTTTTTTTGCAGTTTTTAAAATGTTTCTTTTTTTCTATTGCTTCAGGTACAAATATTCATGTAATGATTTGTGACCATATTATTCCAGATAATTCTTGTGCCACATTATTCTTCTGAAATAAATACTTCAGACTTATCCACATTTTTAAAAATTTAAAGTTAAAATACAGCCCCTTTTTCTTTATATCTGGCATATGCTTTTTAGAAATTTATAGATAATTTTCTGTTTATATAAGTCATTGTTCAGATAAATGGTACACTATATGGCAGATTACAAATTTAAGAATATAAGACAGAGGTTTCCAGAGATTTCCACTGCGGAGGGCAATACAGATAACCTTCACCCTTCGCATCCTGCAAACAGAACCTGATAACCAATCAGAACTCTGTGGAGTCAACCAGCTTTGCCATAAGTACATCTGACATCCCAAGCCCTCACTCAAGACCATACCATCAAGGTGTATCATTTTGCACTCAAAAGATACTCTCTGTGTAAAATGCAACTCTACTGCAGTCAGATTTCAGTGCACCAAAAAAAAAAAAAAAAAAAAAAAAGGAATTTGAAAGATTGAAATAGGATTAATGTAATAGGGACACCTGGGTGGCTCAGTTGGTTAAGCATCTGACTGTTGATTTTAGCTCAGGTCATGATCTCACAGTTTGTGTGTTCAAGTGACGGGTTGGGCTCTGCGCTGATGGTTTGAGCCTGCTTGAGATTCTCTCTCTCTCTCTCTCTCTCTCTCTCCCTCTCTCTCTTTCTAAAAATAAATAACTAAATTAAAAAAAAAAGATAAATGAAACAGTAGTTCTAGCTATATCTGAATACTGGCCATATCACGTGTTAACGCTGAGCTGGGAATGATGTTCTTCAAATCGTCAGGTGGTGAAATCATCCCAAGAGAATGTAGCATTACAGGACCCAAATATTTAGTGACATAAGTCAGGACTTCAGGATGGAGTTTCTGCTCTCAAGGATTTTGAAATATTTTAATATCCATATATCCTAGTAAACAGTTGAAAGCCTAAAGAACAAAAGAAGTATCTGGCTTAATATCAAGGAATAGGCATGTTTACATGTTCTAAAATTGAAGAAAACAAAACAAATCAAAAGGGCACAGTAGTTGTAAATCGTATGAATTGCATCACAAAGCCCTAGGATTTGGACTCATAATTTAGCCTGTGCCAGATTTTGAGCAGGTTCTATTTTATTTACAACTAAATTTTGGCAGAGTTGAAAGATAAATATAGCCATTACATTATTCATATGCAAATAGATTTGGAATATATAATAAACCATTTTCTTTTAGTTCTATCTCCCTTCTTAATCGCAAATTCTCTCACAATTTCTGTGGAATACTTTATTTTTTTAATTTTATTTTTTATTTTTTAAAATTTACATCCAAATTAGTTAGCATACAGTGCAAAAGACTTCAGGAGTAGATTCCTTAATGCCCCTAAATCATTTAGCCAAACCCCCCTCCCACAAACCCTCCAGCAACCCTAAGTTCGTTCTCCATATTTATGCATCTCTTCTGTTTCCTCCCCCTCTCTCTTTTTATATTACTTTTGTTTCCTTCCCTTATGGTCATCTGTTTTTTTCTCTTAAAGTCCTCATATCAGTGAAGTCATATGCTGTTTGTCTTTCTTTGACTAATTTCACTTAGCATGATACCCTCCAGTTCCCTCCACGTAGTTGCAAAGGGCAAGATTTCATTTTTTTGATTGCCAAGAAATACTCCATTCTGTGTATATATATATATATATATATATATATATATATATATATATGTTTTTATGTATATATGTATATATGTGTGTATATATATATATGTGTATATATGTGTATATATATGTGTGTATATATATGTATATATACATATGTATATATGTGTGTGTATATATATATATATAAATATACACACCACATCTTCTTTATCCATTCATGCATCGATGGACGTTTGGGCTCTTACCATACTTTGGCTATTGTTGATAGTGCTGCTATAAACATGGGGACACATGTGCCCCTTTGAAACAACAAACCTATATCCCATGGATAAATGCCTAGTAGTGCAATTGCTGGGTGGTAGGGGAATTCTATTTTTAGTTTTTTGAGGAACCTCCATACTGTTTTCCAGAGTGGCTGCACTAGCTTGCATTGCCACCAACAATGCAAAAGAGATCCTATTTCTCCGCATCCTCGCCAACATCTGTTGTTGCCTGAGTTGTTAATGTTAGCCATTCTGACAGGTGTAAGGTGGTATCTCATTGTGGTTTTGATTTGGATTTCCCTGATGATGAGTGATGTTGAGCATGTTTTCATGTGTCACTTGGCCATCTGGATGTCTTCCTTGGAGAAGTGTCAATTCATGTCTTTTGCCCATTTCTTCACTGGATTCTTTGTTTTTTGGGTGTTGAGTTTGATAAGTTCTTTATCGATTTTGGATACTAACCCTTTATCTGGTATGTCATTTGCAAATATCTTCTCCCATTCTGTTGCTTGCTTTTAGTTTTGCTGATTGTTTCCTTCGCTGTGCAGAAGCTTTTAATTTCCACGAGGTCCCAGTAGTTGATTTTTTCTTTTGTTTCCCTTGCCTCCAGAGACTTCCTGAGTAAGATGTTGCTGTGGCTAAGGCCAAAGAAGTTGTTGTCTGCTTTCTCCTCAGATTTTGATGGCTTCCTCTCTTACATTGAGGTCTTTCATCCATTTTGAGCTTATTTTTGTGTATGTGTAAGAAAGTGGTCCAGGTTCATTCTTCTGCATGTCGCTGTCCAGTTTTCCCAGCACCACATGCTGAAGAGACCATTTTTATTTTATTGGATATTCTTCCCTGCTTTGTCAAAGATGAGTTGGCCAAACGTTTGTGGGTCCTTTTCTGGGCTCTCTATTCTGTTCCATTGATCTGAGTGTCTGTTGTTGTGCCAGTACCATACTGTCTTGATGATTACAGCTTTGTAGTATAGCTTGAAGATTGGGATTGTGATGCCTCCTGCTTTGATTTTCTTTCTCAAGATTGCTTTGGCTATTCGGGGTCTTTTCTGGTTCCATACAAATTTTAGGATTATTTGTTCTAGCTCTGTGAAGAATGCTGGTGTTACTTTGATAGGCATTGCATTGAATATGTAGATTGCTTTGGGTAGTTTCGACGTTTGAACAATATTTGTTCTTCCTATCCAGGAGCATGGAATCTTTTTCCATGTTTTTGTGTCTTCTTCAATTTCTTTCCTTAGCTTTCTATAATTTTCAGCATATAGATTTTTCACCTCTTTGGTGAGATTTATTCCTAGGTATTTTATGGTTTTTGGTGCAACTGTAAATGGGATTGATTCCTTGATTTCTCTTTCTGTCGCTTCATTGTTGGTGTATAAGAATGCAACCGATTTCTGTGCGTTGATTTTATGTCCTGCAACTTTGCTGAATTCATGAATCAATTCTAGCAGTTTTTTCGTAGAATCTTTTGGGTTTTCCATATAGAGTATCATGTCATCTGTGAAGAGTGAAAGTTTGACCTCCTCCTGACCGATTTGGATGCCTTTTATTTCTTTGCGTTGTCTGATTGCAGAGGCTAAGACTTCCAATAATACGTTGAATAACAGTGGTGAGAGTGGACATCCCTGTCTTGCTCCTGACCTTAGGGGCAAAGCTGTCAGTTTTTCCCCATTGAGGATGATCTTAGCGTTGGGTCATTCATATATGGCTTTTATGATCTCGATCCTTCTATAGATCGTAATCCTTATGATTACGATCCTTCTATTCCTACTTTCTTGAGCATTTTTATCAAGAAAGGATGCTGTATTTTGTCAAATGCTTTGTCTGCATCTATTGAGAGGATCATATGGTTCTTGTGTTTTCTTTTCTTGATGTGATGAATCACATTAATTATTTTGGGGATATTAAACCAGCCCTGCATCCCAGGGATAATTCCCACTTGGTCATGGTGAATAATTTTTTAACTGTATTGTTGGGTCTGGTTGGCTAATATTTGGTGAGGATTTTTGCATCCATGTTTATCAGGGAAATCGGTTGATAGTTCTTTTTAGTGGGGTCTCTGTCTGGTTTTGGAATCAAGGTAATGCTGGCTTCCATAGAAAGAGTTTGGAAGCTTTCCTTCCATTTCTATTTTTTGGAACACCTTCAAGAGAATAGGTGTTAACTCTTCCTTAAATGATTGGTAGAATTCCCCTGGAAAGCCCTCTGGCCCTGGACCCTTCTTTTTTTTTTTTTTTGGCAGATTTTTGATTACTAATTCAATTTCCATACTGGTTATGGGTCTGTTCAAATTTTCTATTTCTTCCTGTTTCAGTTTGGTAGTGTTTATGTTTCTAGGAATTTGTCCATTTCTTCCAGATTGCCCATTTTATTGGCATATAATTGCTCAAATATTTTCTTATTATTGTTTTTATTTCTGCTGTGTTGGTTCTGATCTCTCCTCTTTCATTCTTGATTTGATGTATTTAGGTTCTTTCCTTTTTCTTCTTGATCAAACTGGTTGGTCGTTTGTCAATTTTGTTAATTCTTTCAAAGAACCAGCTTCTGGTTTCATTGATCTGTTCTACTGTTTTCTGGGTTCGATAGCATTAATTTCTGCTTTAATTTTTATTTTTTCCTGTTGTCTGCTGGTTTTGGGTTGTATTTGCTGTTCTTTTTCCAGCTCCTTAAGGCATTAGGTTAGGTTGTGTATCTGAGACCTTTCTTCCCTCTTTAGGAAGGTCTGGATTGCTATATACTTTCCTCTTATGACCGCCTTTGCTGGGTCCCAGAGGTTTTGGGTTGTGGTGTTATCATTTTCATTGGCTTCCATCTACTTTTTAATTTCCTCTTTAACTTCTTGGTTAACCCATTCGTTCTTTAGTAGGATGTTCTTCAGTCTCCAAGTATTTGTTACCTTTCCAAATTTTTCCTTGTGGTTGATTTCGAGTTTCATAGCGTTGTGGTCTGAAAATATGCACGGTATGATCTTGATCTTTTTGTACTTACTTAGGGCTGATTTTTGTCCCAGTATATGGTCTATTCTGGAGAACGTTCCATGTGCACTGGAGAAGAATGTATATTCTGCTGCTTTAGGATGAAATGTGCTGAATATATCTGTGAAGTCCATCTGGTCTGGTGTGTCATTCAAAGTCATTGTTTCCTTGTTGAATTTTTATTTAGATGATCTGTCCATTGCTGTGAGTGGGGTGTTGAAGTCTCCTACTATTATGTTATTACAATCGATGGGTTTTTTGTTGTTTGTTTGTGATTAGTTGATTTATATGTTTGGGTGCTCTCACATTTGGCGCATAAATGTTTACAATTGTTAGGTCTTCTTGGTGGATAGACCCCTTGATTATGATATAATGCCCTTCTGCATCTCTTGATACAGTCTTTTTTTAAGGTCTAGATTGTCTGATATAAGTATGACTACTCAGGCTATCTTTTGTTGACCATTAGCATGATAGATGGTTCTCCATCCCCTTATTTTCAATCTGAAGGTGTCTTTCGGTCTAAAGTGGGTCTCTTGTAAACAGCATATAGGTGGATCTTGTTTTCTTATCCATTCTGTTACCCTATGTCTTTTGATTGGAGCATTGAGTCCACTGACATTTAGAATGAGTACTGAAAGATATGAATTCATTGCATTATGATGCTTGTCTGTTGGAGTTTCTGGTGGTGTTCTCTGGTCTTTTCTAGTCTGTGTTACTTTTGCTATATATATATGTATATATTTTTTTTTCATCTTTTCTCCCCTCAGAGAGTCCCCCTTAAAATTTTTTGCACGGCTGATTTAGTGGTCATGAACTCCTTTAATTTTTGTTTGTCTGGGAAACCTTTAATCTCTACTTCTCTTTTGAATGACAGCCTTGCTAGATAAAGAATTCTTGGCTGCATGTTTTTCTGATTCAGCACATTGAATATATCCCGCAACTCCTTTCTGGCATGCCACGTTTCTGTGGATAGGTCTATTGCGAGCCTGATCTGTCTTCCCTTGTAGGTTAGGGACTTTTTTTCCCTTGCTGCTTTCATGATTCTTTCCTTGTCTGAGAATTTTGTGAATTTGACTGTGATATGTCTTGTTGATGGTTGGTTTTTGTTGAATCTAAAGGGGGTCCTCTGTGCTTCCGGGATTTTGATGTGTGTGTCTTTCCCCGAGTTAGGAAAGTTTTCAGCTATGATTTGCTCACATAACCCTTCTAGCCCTATTTCTCTCTCTTCCTCTTCTGGGACCCCTATGATTCTGATGTTGTTCCTTTGTAATGAGTCACTGATTTCTCTAACTCTTAAATTGTGCTCTTGCCTGCATCTCCCTCTTTTTTTCTGCTTCATTATTCTCTATAAGTTTGTCCTCTATATCACTGATTCTCTGTTCTGCCTCATCCATCCTTCCCACTGCAGCATCCATCCATGAATGCAGCTCAGTTATAGGATTTTTAATTTCATTCTGGCTATTTGTTACTTCTTTTATCTCTGCAGAAAGGGATTCTAACCTATTTTCTACTCCAGCTCATATTTTTATTATCATGATTCTAAATTCTGTTTCAGACATCTTGCTCGTATATGTGTTGGTTAAATCCCTGGTTGTCGTTTCTTCCTGCTCTTTCTTTTGAGGTGAATTCCTTCGTTTTGTCATTTTGAAGGGAGAAAAGGAATTAATGAGGCAGAAAAATTGAAATTAGAAAATATAATTAAAAAATATTAAAATTAAAAATTAAAAACACACACACACTCTGAAATCCAATAGATGATGCTAGATCCTAGGTGTGTTTTTCTGTAGGTGTTGAAAGTGGTTTGACAGATTAGAGAAAAAAAGGGGGCAGGTAAAGGAAATCATTTGAGAACTTGAAAAAATGAATACAGTGAAATGGACTAAAATGAGATGATGGGGGTAAAATAGAATTTGAAAAAAATTACACAAAAGAAAAGAATATAGTAGAAAAAAATTAAAGAAAAATATTTTTAATAAAAATTAAAAATAAATATGAATTTTTCCTCTTCTGTATTTAAGAAAAAAGGAAATGAAAAAGAGAATAAAAAAGAAAAAAGAAAGAAATCGCTTGAAAATTTGAAGTGAATACACTGTAGTAGACTAAAATAAAATGATGGAAGTAAAATAGAATTTGAAAAATATTACATAAAAGCCAAAAATATAGTAATAAAATTAAGTAAAAATATTTTTAATAGAAATTGATAGTAAAAATGAAGTTTTTTCTCTTTCTGCATTCAATAAAAAGAAAAGAAATGAAAAAGCGAAAAAAAGAAAAGGAAAGAAAAAAAGGAAATTGTTTCAAAATCTGAAAAGGTGAATACACTGAAGTAGATTAAATAAAATGATGGAAGTATCATAGAATTTGAAAAAATTTACACAAAAGTAAAAAGTATAATAATAAAAATTAAAGAAAAGTATTTTAATAAAAATTGAAAATAAAAATGATTTTTTTCTCTTTGTGTATTCAAGAAAAAGGAAAAAATTGTAAAGGAGAAAACGAAAAAGAAAAAAATAAAGAAAGCAAATAGAACAGATGAACCTGATAACAGATTGAAGTAGGACTGAAATTGCTTCGTTTTCCCCTAGAAGTCAGTCTATGTAGCTCTTTGTAGTCCATAAACTAAGCCGGCGGTGAGACTTGTGTTCCTGAAAAGCAAAGTTGGCCCAGTTGGGTGGGCCTCTGTGTAACAGCTCCGCTCTCCACTAGATGGTGCTGCTCGCCTACTGGGGTGGATTACTGGGGCACTTGTAGGTGCCTATGCGCATGTGCTAGAGTGGTGAAAATGCACCACCCAGCTACCCAGTCTGTTCTCCCCGATCAGCAGTTGAGTCCTCTGTCTTCAGCTCTCGTCCACTCTCCGCATTTTCACTGTCCGTGACCAGGCCCCAGGCAGTACCTCTCTCCCGAGTTTTGTCTCAGATGTGGCTGTTTTCACCGGCCCCTTACTTCTGAAGGACTGCCACTTTGACCTGTTCCGCCCCTCTGAGGGAGGTTCTCACCTAGCAATGGCCGAATGAGCAATGGCCAAATGTCGGCTGCACCCAGGAACGCCCGCTGGACCTTGCTGCCGCCAGTGCCCCGAGACTGCGGCCAGGTGCCAGCCTGCCCCAGAAAAAGTTCGCGAGACAGTGTAGCAGCAGCTTTTCAGGGATTATGGAAAATCACAACACACATCTGGAACCAGACTTCACCCTTAATGACCTTGCCCCAGCACCAGCGAATGTGGCCACCTTCTGGGGTCTGCTGGGACCAGGTGGCTTCAACAGTCTCTACCAAATGTCCTTCTAGCGGTGGAACTGCTTTTCCCCGTGTGGCCTGAGAACCCCCCGGACCCCGCTCTGCTCCTGGGGATTCGCCCTTCCCACCAGAGCACTGCCAGGTATGGAGCTGTGGAGTTGCAGCCTTTGCGCTCCCCTTGTTTACAGTCTTATTGGAATTTAAACCCTCTCCTTTCTCCTTTCTCCCTTTTTGTTTAGTTCCTGCGGCTTTCCAATTTTCCACTTTCTCTCCAGCTACACTTGGGGAGGGATGCTTTTCCCGTATTCTCCCCCGCTCCCCAGTTTCTGTCCTCTCTCTGCCCGCCAAAGCGTTTGCCTACGTTTCACAGCTTCTCGCTTCCCAAGTTCAGCTCTCCGCACCACGTACCTGCTGAATTCTGTGGTTCAGTTTGTGCAGATTGTTGTGTTAATCCTTCAATCAGTTTTCTAGGTGTGTAGGATGGTTTAGTGTTGTTCTGGCTGTATTTCATGGATGCTCGACACACAAAAAACTACCATGCTGTTCCGCCATCTTGGCTCCTCCCCTCTGTGGAATACTTTATATGATAAAATTTATAAGCAGAACTAGATAGTGGTGTAAATCAGTTTTATAGCATTTAATTCACTTTGGTTATACCCATATTTTGAGGAACAGCATTAAACAAAGTAGATGTCTTAAAAAATGACAAAAGGGAAGCCTTGAGGCTAATTTTGGCCACACCAACTTAAATGCATGATAAAATATGTGGAAGAAGTTTGGGAGGAAATTGATCTTTGACCTAACACAGTGGCTTGAAGCTCTTCCTTTATGACTATGGTTATTATTTAATGAGTATAGAGTTTTCAATTTGCAGGATAAAAAAAAATCTGGTTTCTCTTTCATGACAGTGTGAAAATATTTAACCCTAGAGAACTGTACATTTAAAAATAGGTGAGATGGTAACTTTTATGTTATTTGCTTTTGACCACAATAAAGAGAGACATTGGGATCTGAGGACTAACATACTAACTTCTTGATATTGTTGATTCTCCTTTCTGTATATTTTAATTGATTTTATTTTCCATATAATAGCAAAGATGACATTAAGTAGCCAAATAATGGAATACAGTATAAAATAAAAGTACAATTTTACCTCTACCCAAAATTTATAATATCCCCCCTGAAAGCCCTGTAAATAATATTTTTCATTCCATAGAATATCTTGGAAGTCATCCTTTCATTCAGACAACAAAAAAAGTATTGAGTTGTGAGCACCTGCTGCATAAAAAGCATGCTTCACCTGTATGGATGTTGCAGACATGAATCAAACAGACAATCCCTACCTACACTGAAACAAATGGAGTTCTTTTCCAAAAAGGTCATTTTGAAATATGCCTTCTTTTTGAATGCTGCCCAATTTTTCATTGGAAAGATTTATTTGATTTTATTTAACCTATCTCCTACTGTCAAATACTTTGGAGAATTCCACTTTGGGGGCTATTACAAGTAATGCTGCAATGAACACTTTATAAATATGTTTAACCACATTCGAGAATCTATTTCTATGATAAATGTATGGACATACAACTGGATACAAAAAAGTTTTGCATTTTTGCATTTACAATTTTGGAAGCCTGTGCCATAGTGTCTCCAAAATCATTTTTTATCAATTTAAACTTCTATTATCCTAAATGGAATTTCTGATCCCAGCCTCCCCACCCGTCATACCTAAACATATGTTAGAATCTCGTCATTCCATAATTACTTGTATTTTACCTATGATTGATTTGGTTGATATGCACATGTGAGGGAGTATACTTCAGTAGTAAAAAGTCATACTCTGTAGCCTTATTAGTGATAGTGTGGTTATCGGATGGGCAGCATTAGTATCACCTGGGATCTTATTAGGACTACAGACTCCTGAGCCCCAACCCTGACATACTGAATCATAATTTGTATTTTAACAAGATCCTGGTTCATCTAAATGTATATTAAATTCCAAAAAAGCGCTTATTTAGGATACCTAGTCCTAGGTTTTGATATTGTTACACTGCATAAATACTTAATGGCTGTGTGAACAAGGACATCCCAATATATCTAACAGTCTTTTTTCTTTTTTCTTTTTTTTAATGTGTTTTTTTTTTTAATTTATTTTGAGACAGAGAGAGACAGAGCATGAGCAGGGGAAGGGCAGAGGGAGAGAGGGAGACACAGAATCCAAAGCAGGCTCCAGGCTCTGAGCTGTTAGCACAGAGCCTGATGCAGGGCTTGAACTCACGAACAGTGAGATCATGACCTGAGCCGAAGTCAGACACCCAACCAACTGAGCCACTCAGGTGCCCCAAAGTCTTTCTACCTCTATGTAATGTGGATAATTGAACCATGTACTTTATTTAGTTGTGAGGCAGGATCAACAAACCAGTATTTAGAAAATATTCAGTATCTGATTACTTCTTGTTGTTGTGGATATCAGCTGCTAAGAATAATTAAAATTTAAATTGGTGAACTTTATCATCCTTTTTCATGATGACATATGGCTTTTGTGCTCTGGTATAAAAAGCGCATTCCCTTTTCAATCCTATATATAAATGAATTCAAATTTTCTTCGCATCTTCTATAGTTTTAACTCTCTAATCCTCTCATTTGTTTTGTAAATATACTTACTATGAAATTTTTTTAATGATCGTGGTTCTTCAACAATATTGGAGCTAAGTAACCATTTAGCTGGTTTGCCAGTCAGTGCACATAAGTCCTTCTTGCATGTCTCTTACTGTCATGTGTATGTGTGTGTATGTCCCCAGGCCCGTTTTAAATGATTTGAGTCAAGCCTTTAATACCCTCCTGGGGAGACTATTGCCTACTTTAATAAATCTGTCTACTATCTTTCCCCCTTTATGTGGAGCTTAAATTCTTCTTGGCTCAATTTCATTTCATTACTTTGAGCTCAACTAAGTTTTTGTTTTATCAGTCTGTTGAGAGAGTAAAAAATTGGATATGCATTTATTTATTTTTTCCATTGCCTAAACACTTTCAACACCACTGGGTATATGTGCACAAGAATGCCAAAGTCGTATAGTTCTCAGGAGCATTCTGGTCATGGCTTGTGTGAAACATTTCATCTCCAGTCAGCAGTAGGGCCTAGAGGGTACTTTGTTCATAAATGATAGGCATCTTCACTTTTTAACTTTAGGAACGTTTTCTTTAAATTTCAATAAGCATCTCAGTGTTGCTTTCTTCTTAAAAATTAATATATATGTGTAAGTTATTTGAAAGTCCCTATGGAGAATAAAGAGACTGAAACTATTATAGTAAACATCCATAGCGAAGGTAGATTAGAAAAAGAAAAGATGAATGTATTAGGAAGCCCTTCCTTATCAAAATCTTTTTTTAATCTACATATATTTTGGACTTACTTATAATTTAAGATACACACAGATATATGATTCTCATTGCTCCTCTTTTACCTGAGGAAAATAGATGTTTCCAAAGTGATTTTCAGCTTATTTCCCCAATTTACTTTCATGTGAAATCTTGATCCCTCAGTTCCCAGAGCTGGTCTACCAGGACAATTCAGCAGCTTCCACTCTTTCTGAAACAGATGATTTAATATTATAAATTATGTGAATGTATATATTGGCTCCTGAGATGCCCCACTGTCCTTCTAAGATAGGGAACAAGACATCTGAAGTTAGGAAGGCATCTTGAGTTTTCATAAATCAACCGGTGTCAGAACTGCAACTTTATGGCTTCTTTCAACACGTTCAATCCCTTTGGCTCTTTAAGAAAAGTACTCTTGTTAGAGTTCTTTCCTCATGAGATTCCACATATGCTTAGGACCTTAAAAGTCACAAGATAGTATCAACCGCATCCTAACAATGAGAAAAAGCCAGATAATCTACAAAATCATAACCTAAAGATTGACAAGTCCTTTCTAGGAGAGATAGGATGCACAGATATATTTTCCCTTTGGAAGAGTGTGGGTGGCAACCATAAAAGTGGGGAAGAAGAAAACTAAAGTTAAAACAAAACAAAACAAAACCCAAAAGATTAAAGGCCAAATATGGGCTAGTGTAAAGTTTTAGAATCCGCTCTGACTACAGACACAGTAGGGTCTCTGACCACCTGTCACCTCTTTCCACTGGCTTCCTCCGGATGCACTAGAGAAAGTGTGAGTTCAGGGAAGAAGACCTGACAGAGTTTTCCTCAGTGATGCAGGTGTATAAATAGCAATTGACTTCTGAAGCATAGTTGCAAATTATTGGACTCCTCTGTATAAACAAAAACTATCTGCCACCAGAAGGGCAGAATTTTTTTTTTTTTTTACCATCAAACTTCTCACCCTCAGTCCCTAGAAAACCTCGTGACCACTGTACTATTTGGGGGGGGGGGGCATTTAAAAATGTATGATTGAATATATACATATATATGGGAGAAGAGACCAATTTTCCATGCTTAGGAACTCAGTAGTAACTTTCTAGGGCTTCTGTAACAAAGCACCATGAACTGGATGGCTTAAAACAACACAAATTTATCCTCTCACAGTTGTAAAGGTTAGAGGTCTGAAATTAAGTTGTTGGAAGGAGCACCTCTCTATCAAGACTGTAGGGGTGGAGTTCTTGTCTTTTCCTACTTTCTGGTGGTTGCCAGCAATCCTGGCATCCCTCCAACCCCTTGCCTCCATCATCAATTTTCCTTCTTCCCTCTGTGTGTCTCTGTCTCTGTGTCCCTTTTCTTCTTGTAAAGGCACCAGTAATATTGGATTAAGGGCCAACTCTAGTATGGCCTCATCTTAACGAATTATATTTGGAATTGCCTTATTTCTGACCAGGCCATATTCTGGGGTTCTGAAAAAGACATTAGCTGCGAGGGTACACTATTCAACCCGGAACAAGTTCCAAATAATTTATGTAAATATCATGTGAAACCCTCAGGGAGGTAAAGGATAACTTTCCACTCCTTGTATGTGGGCTGCACATAGTGACTTCCTTCCAAAGAAGACAGTAGGGTATGGGGTTGGGATAGAGATGAACTGTACAACTGAGGAAATTGACAAACACCACCTCAGCTAGGTGATCAAGGTCAACATCAATAGTGATAAGTAAAGTTGACAGTATGCACCCTTGCCTGATGTGATGAAATGTCAATAAACCTCAGTGAACTTCCTCCCCCAAACCCATAACCCCAGTCTAATCATGAGGAGAATCATCAGAAAAATCCCAATTGAGGAAATCATGTAAAATACCTGAGAACTACTCTTCAAAACTGAAAAGGTCATCAAAAACAAGGCAAGTGTAAGAAACTGTCACAGCTAAGAGCTAAGGAGACATGATGACTAAGTATAATGTGATATCCTAGGAGGGGTTCCAGGCCAGAAAAAAAGGTCCTTACATAAAACTTAGGAAATCAGAATGCAGTATGAACCTTAGTTAATAATAATGTATCAGTGTTTGTTCATTTATTGTGATAAATGTACCATAGTAATGTAAGATAATAGTGGAATCTGAATCTTTAAATATTTCTTTAAATGTAAACTATTGTAAAACATTTATTTAAAAATATAAATGAAATATAAGTAAGAAAATAATAGAATAAATTAATTTGGATCAAAATTTCCTTTAATGAAGAATAATAAATTAATAAAGCTCGAGCCAGATTGATGAGGGATTAAACTGAGGACACAAATTACCACTATCAGGAATGTCATTATAGATTCCACACACTTTAAAAAAGGTAATAGATGACTATTATGAACATCTTTATATCAATATATTCAACAACTTAGATAAAAATATAAAATGATAAAAACTCTCACAAAGAGGGGCGCCTGGGTGGCGCAGTCGGTTAAGCGTCCGACTTCAGCCAGGTCACGATCTCGTGGTCTGGGAGTTCGAGCCCCGCGTCAGGCTCTGGGCTGACTGCTCAGAGCCTGGAGCCTGTTTCCGATTCTGTGTCTCCCTCTCTCTCTGCCCCTCCCCCGTTCATGCTCTGTCTCTCTCTGTCCCAAAAATAAATAAACGTTGAAAAAAAAATTAAAAAAAAAAAAAAAAACCTCTCACAAAGAGAAATAGATTACCAGGTAAGCTATATACCTATAAAATAAGTTGAATTTTTGGTTAAAATCCCATAGAGAAACCACACTCAGATATGTTAATGTTGCATTTTATTAAATATTCAAAAAAGAAATAATACCAATTATGCATAAACTTTACAGAAAACAGAAAAGGGAACATGCCACAGTCCATTCTATGAGGACAGCATTACCCTGGTTGCAAAACTAAAGACAGTAGAAGAAGAAGGTGACTGCACAATAATATCCTACATAAACTGGGATTGAATAACAAAATATTAGCAAATAAAATCAAGCAAAATAAAAGGATAATAGATTATAAACAAGTTGTTCCCAAAACTGCAAGGTTGGTTCAATATTTTAAAAAATAATCAATATGGCTAATCAATTTAGCCATATAAACTGACTAAAAGCATAAATAAATAAATAAATAAATAAATAAATAAATAAAAGACAATCTTAATAGATACAGAAAAATCATTTGACCAAATGAGATATTCTTGCCTTTTCACTGGAGTGGCTAAAATCAAAATGGCCAATAATAACATGTTCTGTCAAGAGTGTAGTGAAAATTGATTTATCATATATTGCTGGTGGGAATGCAAACTGGCCCAGCCACTTTGGAAAGCAACTTGGCACTTTTTTGTAAGGTGAAACACACCATATGACCACTGTAGGGCCCAGCAATTTCAAAAGAAGTGAAAACACAAGTCCATGCAAAGACCTCCTTGCTAATATTCATAGCAGCTCTAACTATAATTGTGAAATGAACTCAAATGTGCACATGCTTGTGAATGAATTAAGAAACTGTGGCCTACTCATAAAGTGAAATATTACTCTGTAACCAAAAGGAATAAAGAAATTACTGACACATGCAACAACGTGATGACTCCCAATAGCTTAGCACTGGTGAATGAACACTAAATATGCATATACTGTGACTCTTTATGTGACCTTCTGGTAAAGGAAGAATTGTGGAGACAGACAACAAATGAGTGCTTGTAGATATTTTGGGGCAGCAAGAGGTATTGGGTACAAGGAGGCAGGAGGAAAGTTTTGGGGCTATGAACCTATTTATATATTGTTAATGTTGGTGCTGACAAATTCTTAAAACTGTGCTCTTAAAGATAATGATTTTTATTTAGGCCTGTAACAGCTCAGTAAACCTGACTTGTAATAAAAAGTTCAGTCTATAATCCTACAGACTGCATCCAAAACACCTGGGGATCTAGGGGTGTCAGTAATTCAGACTTCTGGATCCCAAACATGCCTACTGATTAAGAATCTGAGTGTGGTTCCTGAGAAGCCACACCTTTTAAAATTACCCCTCCAAGCCCTTGCTTTGACATAAGTACAGGTATTTGTTTCATTGTTCAAGGCTTGGTATTGCCAGCTGAGCTTGTTAAAAAAAATCAATTCATCATGTCTCCCTGTGACCAGATAGTAGTTACACTTTTGCTAGTAAGTACAGAACATTATTATACAATACAGTTCTTGCGTCTGCTTTCTGGGGACAGATCCATTGATTTTGATGCGGCAAGTGATAACCATAGACTTTTTTTTTTGTATCTCATTGGCATAAACAATGGACTGGATTTGAACCTAACTATTTTTAGGGATGCAGAAAACTTCTCACTCTGTCTAGAGCTTCATAAAGATCCACTTAGAAGCATCATGGAGAAGTAAATATAGCAGTTTATTCTGTTTAGGGGTCTCAGATGAATTCAGCACATAACACCTGTGCTCAGCAGCATGCTGGTGACTTATCTGTCTGCAGGTGCAAAGCAGAGTGATAGCTTTGATGTTAAGTTTATTTATGTTACATACAGACTATGTCTAAGCTTTATTCTCTATCTGGATAATTCCCTTTCCACAGTCTTTATATCTTTTTTATACTAAAACTTCAGAATTGTGTTTCAGATTATAGTGGATAAGGAGTTATTTTTGTGAATTTTACTATCTGCATTATGGTCGATGAGGCTGAGGCACTATACATGAAAATACCCTGTCTAAGAGCATTGACTGGTATGGTGCATGGGAAATATGGATGAAAGGAGGCCCTGCTTTCATATTAATGCACATCGTAGTGGTAGAATGGGAAGCATAGTCTACAGGCAACTATCATTCTATTGTGTAACCTCAAGACCTTTTGTACAAATAGAAAATACCAGATGCCAAGGTTATAATGGGACATTCTATAATGACCATGATTTCATTAGAAAAATGGAACTGGTAGTTCTTTTCCTTTAGCATAGATCAACATCACAACTTCCATGAGAATGACAACATTAAGTGCTTATGATTTTCAATTATAGCATGATCTCATTTATGTGTGGAACCTAAAAGAGTTGGATTCATAAAAGCAGAGGTAGAATGGTGGTTTCTGGAAGCTGGGACATCAGGGAATGAAGGGTACAAAGTTTCAGTTACGCAGAATGAATAAGTTATTGGATCTAATGTACAGCATGATGACAATAGTTAATTTACACTCTACTATACACTTGAAATTTTCTAAGAAAGTAGACCTGAAGTGTTCTCACTACAAAAACTAAAACTAATAACTGCGCAAGGTGATGAACAGGTTAATTGGCTAGTTCGTGTTGACCATTTCACAATGTATACCTTTATCAAAACATTGCATCGTTCACATTAAGTTGCATTTTTATTTGCCAGTTGTATCTCTAAGCTAGAAAAATAAAATTATAGTTATAAATGTTTACATGCCATGAGATATTGTCTAATATAAATTGGAAATATCATTTGAAATAGTGTCGAGCCAAACATTACAAAATTTTAGCAGTCATAGTAATACCCAAACAGATTTGAGACATCTTTATAACATGTTTTACTATAACTTTAACCTGATTTATTGTTATATCCATAATGTATTTTGCAAACCTTATATAAGGTAATGGGTAAAGAGCTGCAAGACAACAAATATGTCAAGTTAATCTCAGGTAATTTTCCAGTGGACAGCAATTGTGTTTTGACCAAAACAGATGGGCATCCTATTACATTCTAGCAAATGTCAGCCTTACTTGACAAAAGCAACATTCGGCTTGATAAGAAGCCCACATTTCTTCTTGTTCCTAGTCTTCGCTGTCTTTCACTTTCGTGCCTTGGGCTTCACAGAAGGTGTAGAATTTAAGCCCATGTGCCTATGCTCTCTGCTCCACAACTCATGATTACTGACAGTTGTGTGGACACCTGACTTAAAATAGCATCTTCTTAATCACTTGCAGATAGATAAATAGCAGAGGCACAGACATGAATCTTCCAATACAATGTCATGCTTGAAGAAATAGCATTTAGAGTTGCCCTTAGCAACCAAGCTACTTTATTTTCCTCCTTCCAGGTACAAGCTATTTATCTGGTAAAGAAGAAGTTTCCTATTTTTCAGGTGCCTTCCCCCTTTGAGTTCACATACTTTTTCTTACAGACCTTGTGATCACTCACTATTCCCCTAAGGTTCACCTAGCATCAGCCTCTGTCAATAGAAAGACTATAATACATTATTGTAAGTTTAATAATATTTCTCACTTTTTTATTATTTTTGCCACTGTTATATTCTTACCAGAAATATTCTATGGTATTTATCGAATAGGTTTTCAACATGTGTTTATAAGGGTGGATGGCTACCTAACAAATCTAATAATTGACAAAGAAAAACAAAACCTGAGCTTTGCAAGTAAATGTGAAAATAAAGTTTTGTTTGTTTCAAAAGTAAATGACTCTGTTGATTCCAGGTTAAGTATTTATTTGTTTTATTATACTGATCACTACACCAGTTTTTGCCTTGCTAACTATCTTCCAAAATATTTGTAACAATAATAATGCATTATGCAAGTAGATATGTACAAAGTAGGTTTAATATGGAATTATGATAACCTATCACCAAACTGCATTTTGTTAGGCACAAGACTTCTAAGAAATGTTATCAGAGATGAATAACACCTGACATCTAATGTCAGGACAGACTTCTCATATCATCTTCCTTGTATTTACATTTACAATATCCCAGCTTCATTACTGAAAGATCCTACGCCCCTTTTCCTCTTGGGGAATAGATAATTATACAATAATAATATGTTGTTCAAGTGTTAAAAATGTTATTAATAAGGAGTTCCTGGGTGACTCAGTTGGTTAAGCGTTGGACTTGGCTCAGGTCATGATCTCACAGTTCATGAGTTGAAGCCCCACATCAGTCCATTGGGCTCTGTGCTGACAGCTTGGACAGAGCCTGGAGCCTGCGTCAGATTCTGTTTCCCTCTCTCTCTGCCTCTCGCCCCCCTCAAAAATAAATACACATTAAAAAATTAAAATGTGTTATTCATAAAAATTTCAATTATCTGTACTTTAATGTAGTCATGCTGAACATTCTCTGAAGTTGGAGTCTTTCATCATTATTGAGCTTTCAGTCTGCAAACCTTCATTCTTCTTACCTTTCCAAAATGCAACATCCAAAATAATCTTCCTAAATTTATAGCAGGATAATTTTATTTCCATTTTTTTTATTCACCAATGTGTGCTAGCAGCAAGGACGACAGTGGACATAAAACAGTGTATAGCAACCAGTATCTTCATTGTCTCAAAATGTGTTATTCATGAACCAAACGTTTAGACATCTAATCCAATCACTGACATACTTAAAAACAAAACTAACAAGGGCACCTCTCTAAAATGCCTTTTTCAAGGTCTATAATGTAAGGTTGCCATGTAAGTGAAATTATCCTAAAAGAGGTTTCATTGCTTCTAATATCTCATGTAAAAATACCCACTATCAAAGATTTAAATCATGTTAGAGGATAAAATTATCTCCTGGGTCAAATTTTTCTTAATAGCTTATGCATATGCTGCTTGCTGCAAAGATTTTAGAGATGTTATGAGAGTATAGGAATGTGTGAAATATCCTAGGTCTTAAAATTATCAATAGGTATAGTACTGCATCTAAGTACATAGTAATTCACATAGAATGATTTAGTCAGTGGCGAGAGTGAACATTCTTAACCAAAAAAGCTTCACATTTTTACCTAAAAGACCGAAGCCTTATGTATTCACAATTGTTTTAGATTCACTTGGGAACTGAGTGTATATGGCAACACTGTTAGATTTCTTTTAAAGAAGAGAAAAGGAGGGTTAATAATTTTGTGGGTTCAGAATTAAAAATAAGATATATAGTCAATGAAAATGAAAATTTAGTATACAATTGCAATACTTATTTGTATGTAACTTACAATATATAAAGTATTCTCAAAGGTATGATTTTTATTATGAAAACACAATAAGCTCTTTTTTTGAGATTCTAAATTTATACATAAGGATGCCATGTCACTGATAGATTAAATAATTTTTTCCTGATTTGCAGAACTAGAAAGTAGAATGACCATGTTAAACCCCAGTTATTCTAATTTCAAAACCAAAGGATTAATTTTTATTTTATTTTTCTATTTAAAATGATTTTGGTAATATGATTCTCTGAGTGGAAGAACTCGAGGCAACTTTATTGGAACAGAATTTACATTAAAAACTTCCCCAACTAGAGTTATTATGAATTCATTCATTTGCACATTGAGATTTTATGTACACTTTTATCTCAACAGAGGATTCAGTAGCTTAAAAAATTTTAAAAGCACATTATATGTATATAAAGTGTAAAAATCTTTGCATATATTACTGAAATATTTACATGTTTATCTTCTGGTGTTGTAACCAAATACTGGCTACGGTTATCTTAAAACAATTTGTTCTCTAATATTCCTTTAATAATATGAGCACAATTAGACTTGAACAAAGGAATATCTAGACTTAGCATAGTAATATAGTACTGTTCACTGGTTTCATTACTCAGAGTAAAAACAATTCAAATCTGTAGGCTTGGTTGTTCAATAGTAAGCAGACAATACTTAGTTGTCATTGTTGTCTTTAATTATTGTCTTTCTTATTACTTTCTCAAAAATGACAACATGATGTCAGCTAAAATAACTTACCTTGTTGTTGGTCCTAAAAACATGAACAAATGTTTTTGTAACCTTCTATTTGAAATGGAAATACCACTATACATTTGTGATTAATTTTCCTTTTAAAACATCTTACCTGTGTCTATCTAGGGAAAAAAAAAAAAAAACAAAACAGTAAATGAACCCTTCTCATCCCTCATTACCCAAATTATGGTTTCTAAATCTCATTTCCAAAAAACAAACAAACAAACAACTAGTGCTCTAGTGCTCTTTGTATAGTGGTTAAAATCAGGTGGTTAAATGTAGGGCAGGGAATATATAAGATGATGCTGTGACACCTTTAGGGCCACCAGGACAAGAGAGATATAAAACCTCAAGGTTTAGGATGCATAAAGGATGCATAGGATGCACACGCCAATTGGAAGAAGCTCCTACTTTCCTAATATGATATAATTTAACCAAAAAGAACAATAATTATTAATTATAACACTTCACATATGTATAAATGCAAGAGAAAATAAAAATGGTTTAAAAACAACTAACCCATCCATCAATATTTGAGATTATTTGCAGCACAAACTAGATAGTCTAGAATTTTTTTAATACCCAAAAGAGGGCTTTCTGCCCAGAGGAGGCAAAGGTACAACTGTTTTCAGGCATCCTGAATCCAGGTTCATCCAGACACCAGCCACGTCCACTATGAGGCCTAAATTTGATCCCAATGAGATCAAAGCCATACAGCTGAGGTGCGTCAGTGGGAAGGTTGGTGCCATGTTTCCCCTGACCCTGGAGATAGGCCCCTGGGTCTGTCTCCAAAAAAGGTTGGTGATGACATTGCCAAGACAACCAGTGATTGGAAAAGTCTGAGGATTACAGTGAAGCTGACCATTCAGAACAGACAGGCCCAGATTGAAGTGGTATCTTCTGCTTCTATTCTGATTATCAAAGCCCTCAAGGAAATGCCAAGAGACAGAAAGAAGCAGAAAAACATTAAGCACAGTGGAAATATCACTTTGGATGATATTGTCAGCATTATCTGACAGGTGTGGTACCCATCTTTAACTAGAGAACTCTCTGGAACCATTAAAGAGA
This sequence comes from Puma concolor, assembly GCF_028749965.1. Taxonomy (NCBI): domain Eukaryota; kingdom Metazoa; phylum Chordata; class Mammalia; order Carnivora; family Felidae; genus Puma; species Puma concolor. The sequence continues at coordinate 181,319,174 of NC_141667.1, forward strand.
TCCTGGGGACTGCCCTATCTTTGGGCTGCAGTGTTGATGGCTGACACCCTCATGGTACCATAGATGACATCAGTAGTTGTCATTGTTGCCTTTAATTATTGTCTTTCTTATTAATTTCTCAAGAATGGCAACAATGAGATGCTAACAAAAATAACTTGTACTTGGTCAGTGGAGTGCTCAGCTGGTTCAGAACTACAAAGGGAAATGTTTCAGTAAGGATAATTTGACAACCAAAATATAAACGAACAAACAAACAAACAGCTCCCCCCAAATAAATACATTTTCTAAATTAAAGGGAAAAGTCAAGTATTTATCCTGACATTCTTACGTTAACTATATTTGAAATAATCATATAGGTGATGATCATTCATGTAGAAATTTGGGATTAAAAATTAACTATTTTGGAGCACCTGGGTAGTTCAGTCAGTTGAGCATCCAACTCTTGATTTTGGCTCAGGCCATGATCTCAGGGTTCATGGGATCAAGTCCCATGTCTGGCTCTGTGCTGACAGCTTGGATCCTGCTTGGGATTCTCTCTCTCCCTTTCTCTGCTCCTCCCCTGCTCTCTCTCTCTCTCTCTCTCTCTCTCTCTCTCTTTCACTCTTTCTCTCTCTCTCAAAATAAAATAAACATTAAAAGGAAGAAATTAATCATTTTGTAATTCCTAAGGAAATAATTGATTCATGTAAAAATAATCTATATCCTAAAATTTTAGTTGAAAGTTTGATGTAATTTTTTAATGGAGTGTTCAAAGTAACACCTGCACCCAGAAAACCCTACAATTCCCAATGTCATTTAAAAAGAAATTTTATAAATTTTTTTTTTCAACGTTTATTTATTTTTGGGACAGAGAGAGACAGAGCATGAACGGGGGAGGAGCAGAGAGAGAGGGAGACACAGAATCGGAAACAGGCTCCAGGCTCTGAGCCATCAGCCCAGAGCCTGATGCGGGGCTTGAACTCACGGACCGCGAGATCGTGACCTGGCTGAAGTCGGACGCTTAACCGACTGCGCCACCCAGGCGCCCCAAAAAGAAATTTTAACAACTAATAATTTATACTGAAATTCCATTTTGAAAATAGATTTTTCAAAGTTTATACATACAAATTATAAAATTTGGGGGGAGTGAATTCTGCAAAGCCATTATAGACTTACCTGATGAGTATTTGGTAAAACATATTTCTCCGTAACACTTGAGAAGTTATATCACTTTTTGAAAAACCACTTTTTATTATGGAATAATGATTTCTTTTTACCCCCCAAATATGCCAAATACAATCTCTATAAGCAGTGTCATTTTCACATTATGGTTTCAAGCAGTTACACTCCTCCATTTACTCAACACAACAAGATGACAAGATAAATGACTAAGACACATAAATATTATAATGAAAAGACAAAGCGATGTCTTTTTATACAATATATAATTGTCTTTTTAAATTAAAAAGTCAGAAAATAATTGTAGTATATGTAAATTATGAGTAGAAATATCTAGGAATTACAAAGATAGCTGGAAAAATCATGGAAAAGACAAGTAATTCAAAAGAATACTGAGTACAATATATAAACAAACACTTCTCCAAAGAAGAAATATAATTCAATGATAAATATTTTTAAAATATTTAACTTAATTAACAATCTAGGCAATAGAATTTAAAACAATATGGAGATTGTTTTGAGCACTGTGTATTATATGTTAAGTGATGAATCACTCATGACACCAATAGTACATGATATGTTGACTAGATTTTAAATAAATATTTGAAAAAAAAGTATGGAGATATAGTTGTTCATTCAATAGATCTTTAAAAGTAAAAATGTGCTTATATCTTATTTAATATTGTTGAGGGAGTTTAAAATGGGCACTTTTATGTACTTGACTAGAATATAAGGAATTATATTTGAAAAAACATTTTAACTATCTATTAAAATTTTTAAATGGTCAGATTTTTTTGTTCTTGCAGTTCTACCTGTTGGAAAATTATATATATTTTTACTTATGTTCATCACAATATAGGTACAAAAATAATCAATGTAGTATGTTTGGACAGCAAAAAATGAGGAAACATTCTCATTGTGTAAAAGGGGTCATATGAGCATGGGAAGAAGCACCTGGTTAGATTTGAGAGTAAGATTGTTCAGGATAAGGAAAGGCTTCTTTCCCAAATAAACATTAACTGAGTTTTTTTTTTTTTTTCAATTTTAAAGATAGAGAAAAGGTAGACGCAAATGTAATGTCAATCTCTCTCCATTGAAAATATACAACAATGATTCTAGCCTCTTTCACACCTAAATGAGGTTTACCTCATTAAGAGAAGTGATTTTAATGGGAGTGTGTCATAAGCCTCTGACTTTGGGCAGAATATATGCTAAAAATAACTACTATTGATGAAGTGTTAAATTATTTTTAATACTTGTAAAAGGTTGATATTGTGTTCTTAAATTCTCTTAAGCCACAACCTTAATTTTATTTTTTCACTTATGACAGGTATTAAGTTTATAAAGTTTACAACCCAAGTTCATTATTTATGCTGCATTGTTACTTTCCTTCCTCATTCTTCTTTAAGTATTAAATTGATTGCCTGGGTATGCTCCTTCTTTTTCCAAAGATTATCTTTGGGGAAGTGCAGAGGTATTCCCTGTTCAGAAATTAAATTGACTAGTTAGACAAAATTCTGAGAAATAGATGATATAAACCAATCACATCTTCACAGCTACTTTATTATTTTGTATATAACTTCTTTTCACTGCTTTTACGACTAATATGCTCAGTGGTGTAGAAAACATTTGCTCAAGCTTCTCATAGAAGTCTGCCACTTGCCTATTTGTTACAGACCTGGTCTTCAGTAGGAGGCAAGACAGTTTCCCATTATTGTACTCTGTAGAGACTACATTTTTTTCCATGAACCTGGTGAAATGTTTTCCTTAGCTGCTAATGAATTACTCATGCTCTGGTCTTTGTTTCCCAAAGGGTAATTTGAGGAGGGCATGTGAGAACACAATTCTTTCTTCATTACTTTATTCTTTCATGGAGTAAATGTGAGAGTTGAAAGGGCAAAGTGAAGTTTGCAGATTTGAGAGGCAGAAAATGACTTAAAATCCAAGACATGCTTATTTTATTTATTTATTATTTTTTTATTTTATTATTATTTTTTTTTAACATTTATTTATTTTTGGGACAGAGAGAGACAGAGCATGAACGGGCGAGGGGCAGAGAGAGAGGGAGACACAGAATCGGAAACAGGCTCCAGGCTCTGAGCCATCAGCCCAGAGCCTGACGCTGGGCTCGAACTCACAGACCGCGAAATCGTGACCTGGCTGAAGTCGGACGCTTAACCGACTGCGCCACCCAGGCGCCCCGACATGCTTATTTTAAATGTGTGATCCTGGTCAGTTTAGCCAGCTTCTCTGAACTGTTTTCTCCCGTTCATAAATAGGGATAACATTCCCTGATTTATGAAGCTGGGCTGTTGCCAATTTAAAATAAAAGAATCTATTTAACCTGTCAAATCACTTAAAGATCACATATTCAAATATTTCTAATTTATACATCCTAGTGCAGATAGTGAAAAAATAAGCGGCTTGAGCCTTTTTCAGATACGTTTCTTAATCTTTAAAATGTTCTAATGAACCGAATGTGTAGGTTACTGAGGGATTAAATAAACTAATAAATACAAATTAATAGTAATAGTAATTACTCTTACTATTACTAAATTACTCTTACTATTACTAAATTACTAAATAACTATTACTAAATTACTCTTACTAAAAAAACCTCTCAATAATATATGATCAATAAATGTTAACACTTTTGCTTATTAAACAAATATTTATAGGATGCCTTATAAATGAAATGCAATGAGCTAGGTTCCATGGGGGGAGTCGGGAGACTGACATAGGTTTTCCCTTTACATATTTGTAAAAGAGTTAAAGTTATAAAAAAAGTAACAACAGCAACACTGCATAAAAATTAAATACATTGTCTCAATAATCAAACCAAGCAGGTTTGAATTGCTTAAAAACTCTGTGGATTGGTTTTCCAATCTTTAAAATTAGATTAACAATAATACCTATATGATAGGCTAGTTTTGACAAATTAATATTTGTAAAGCACTTAGAATAGTGTTTGGCACATTGTAAAGGTAAAGTGATTTATAAGTTAAAAAATAAAACACATAGTAGGAAATAATATACGTAATTTGGTTACAAAGATGTAGCTGGATGACCCAGGGAAGTCATGTAACATTTCACAGAGGAGGTTAATTTGACCTAGGCCCCAACTGCTAGGGAAGAGGTGAGTGAGTGGAACATTAAAAAAGAGAGTGCCATGTGTGAAAGAAAATGAAAAGGAACAGATTTGGAAATCCAAGAGTTTCCAAAAGGAACAATATGTCTTTTCTTTGGCTGGAGTGACCAATTTTAAAAGATAAGGGAGGAAAAGAAAAGATTGAAAAGCTGAGTTAGAAAAGAGATCCTAGAAGCTGTTGAATGCCTTTATCTTCCTGGCAATGGGAAGTAGAAGATAATTAATCTAGCAGCACAGTGTAGTATAAAGGCATAAAGGTTGTAGGGGAAAGACCAGTTTTGCGGGATTGCAGCAAACTGGGGCAAACACAGGAAGTAAATGAAAAAGTAAATATAAAATATTGCAGATGTGAAGCCAATAGAGTTTTGCAAGTGATAAAGGAGAGAGAGAATTCAAAAATGATTCTAATGTTTTTAGACTATGAGTGGGAATAGGGTTCTATTACCATAGGAACAGTAGATAGATGGCTAATATTTCTGATTTGACTCCGCAGTGGTATTTTCCTGTTTTTTTTTTCTTCAAATTTTAGTTCTCTATAAATACCAGTAAGAGAATATTTTTCATTGTGATACACCTACTCATTGGAGAAAATGCACCCACATATAGACACACCTCTACTGCCATTGCCATCATAATCACTGTTTTCTAAAAGAACTGGAGAACACTCTAAAAAGTATTGAAATTTCTAAATCAACAACAAAATGGCATTTTGAATAATAAAAATAAAAATATTGTTTCTTTCCCTCTTTTCTTTCCTATTTTTCCCTTTACCATTCTAAGCAATTCAGTCCCAGAACTATGGAGTGACTCAAGGTGCCAAGGGCATGCAGACTTATGGTCTGAGCTGGGAAGGCACAGAGGGCTAGAGATGATTACCAGAGCTGAGTGACAGAACCTGACCAGTATGAGAGATTACAAAATTTGATACAGTTAAAGGGGATCTTCTTCTGGCCAAAGAAATAATATTAAATGATTTTAACTCATTGAATAAAATAACACTCATGAGCCCATTTTGATATAAATAAACAAATAGAATAGATCAAAAGTTCAATGGGGAACTTGGCTATTTACATTGTTTCATTATACCTGTCTACAAAATAGCTGTCGATTGTAAAAGAGAAGATGAGAAACTCTACAATGGAGAATTCTGTTGGATACCTCCTTAATCAACCAATCAAAGTGATCATCATCAATATAAGAAAAAAATAAAAACCACATGCCACCTAATAGGGCACTAAGAAAATGTGGCATAGCTTCTGTGATATTCCTGGAAAAGATAATCATGTATAGATGATCATGAGGTAGCATCAGGCAAACTCAGATTGAGAAACATTCTACAAAATGATTTTCTTATTCTTCGAAAGTTTTAAGATCATGTAATTCAAGGAAACACCGAGAACTATTCTAGTTGGAGGGAAACTACAGTCATGACAAGTGAATGCCATGAATGGTTCTGAACCTGATCAGTTTGCTGCAAAGAACAATATAAGGATAATTGACAAAATTTGAGTGGGATTTAAGGATGAAATGGATATGGTGTATCAATGTTAATTATCAATTATCAGATTTTGACTTTTGTATTGTGGTTATGTGAGATCCATGTACATGATTACAGGAGATACATATTTAAGAATTTGGGGGTGATAGGGCATCAGCTTAGCAATATACTCTCAAAATTTTAAGAAAAAATATTTGTGTTTTACTTATTACTTTTCTATAATTTCAAAATTGTTCAAAAACCAACTATTAAAAATGAATAGCTTTTCCACATATTGCCTTAATAGGAGGTATTGAATAATTACTTTACTTTTTTAAAATTCCTTATTACCCTTTTAGAATATATTTTCATTCATTGCCAAGTATATACATATATATTTCTATGTTTTACTGAATACTGTATATATTTTATGATAACTTATTCTTATACATAATCTACTGTACACATATGTAATATTTCTATAAATACAGCCACGTAGATATTTTCAAAAAAACTTTCAAATTCACAGTGTTATCAAGCCCTAAATTTTCTATGATTCACTGGAGAGGAGTAATATAATTCTCCGTCAGAGAGGGGAATATATGCTCAAAGAGGAAAGTGATAATAATAGCTTGTGTGTACAACCAAATGGTACCTTTATTTTGTGCATCTATGAAATTATGGAACCTCAAATTTAAAAGGACCTCCAAGAGTCTTTAATATTCTATTAAGCTTAAATAGCCAAGCACTACTTTCCTCAGGGTAAATAAATCCTTTATGGAACCCCAATACATAAAATTGTTAACATCAATATGCTCTACCTAAAACATAAATGCAGGCCCCAGAGCACCTCTGCTTGGCTTTTCCTTCATTCCCCCAGAGGTCGCTTTGCAACCAGAAAAGAGTCCCTACAAATTCATAGACTACAGTTTGAAAACCATTTTCTATAGCATTTCATATTTAATGTATGAATCCTCTTTCAGCATATCCAGGACATAATTCTATATTTCCCAGCTTTATTTTTTATAGTTCCAGTAAAAAGAGCTCACTAATTCCTAAGACAGTTCATTCCCATTTAGACAGTACAAAATATCTGTCACTTAAAAGACAAAAATAACTAGAGAAGCCACCTTTGTGATAAAAATAACCATGTTATTTTCTATTGTCTATAATTAGAGGAGTAACAAGAGCCAAAAAGAGACATAGCACAAAATGAGCCAAGTCTAAGGTCAATAATAAATCTTATTTTTAATTCCAAATGCATTTCCTATGCATTGTAATTTATGGCTAAAATTTGAAAATATGTATATATTACAAAATATGATGTATATTCCTAAATAACTGCAGTTTATTAAAGTTTCAATTAATGCTAATAAATAGTTTTATTAACAGTTAACTTGTTCATATTTAATATTCTATAAATTTTTTGTTCAACTTTGTAACGATGGAATTGTTAATTATCAATTGCCGTTTATTGTGTATTTATTTAGTGACAGGTCCTAATCCACGTGAGTGGGATGCACCACAGAGGATAAAGCAAACAGAGTCCCTGGCAGCATGAAGATTAAAGACCAAAAGTGAGGAACTACTGAAAGCAGATATATTACTAAACACATAATATGAATTACAATTTAGTAAACTTAGAGATAGATATTATACATGGATTTAGTTATTTTCCATCTTTTAATTTCTTCATTATAATGATATCACCACAATATGGGTTTTCATGATAGACGTTATAAGGTTAATACTAATGTTTTTATATAGGGTATCTTTGAGAAGGTACCAATATAAACATCTACATTTGCGTTTTCACATTTATCATTCATGCTTATTTTTAATAATTGTAGCAGAAGATTAATACTGTTCTTCAGCATGTCAATTAAACATGCTAAGGCAAATTCCAAAGCAATTCATTACATGCTGGGCCTACTTATCTGAATAACCAATGCAGACTGTTGAAAAACAAGAGAAAATAAGTAGCCTATAATATATATTCCAAACCATCTTTTATTTTGGAATTCATTAACTTGACAGATATTATGTCTAGAAACATTGGAGCTCTTTGTTACAGATAATTTATTCATACAATTTAACTGATTCAAAGTGCAGTATGGTGTTTCCCTTGATACTAAAAATTTTAATGATCAAATATGAGAATGGGAGAAAAAAGGCATTTTATTCTTAAAATAACTTTTATATTAAACTCTCCCAAAACACCTTTTAAAAGAAAAAGCAATTAACAAATGAACTGACCTAATTTTATAAGCCATCTAAACTACATCTCTTTTCTTTTGTTAATAACAAAGCTCTTACTTTAGTACTCTTACTATGAGCTGGTTCTCCATCCTTTTGTTCTGAAACCTCATTGATTCTCACAGTTGTCATACTGCATAGATAGATAGATAGATAGATAGATAGATAGATAGATAAAATCTATATCTATGTCTATATCTATATCTATATCTATCTATATCTATATAAAATAAACTGTATTTGATACCAGTTTCTAATCCTTCTTTTTGAAACCTGGAAAACTATTCTTGCTCAATAAAAAACATATCACAGGTTAATAAAGTAATTGTAAATACATAATCATTTTTCACAAATGTTTCCCAGAGATTTTTGCATTTAATTCCTGCATCAATCACAGCTTATCTTCAAGGATCACGGAGTATGTATATAACTAAGAAATGCTATTGTAGAACTGTTAATAGATTTTGAAAACTAATTTAAATTACATATGAAGAAGAAACATGTATTTAATAGCAATTCTACTCATTAAGTAAATTTGACTTTCTAGTTTTTAAGAAGGTATGTTCTCCAAAGTCTCAGTCTACAATAAAAATAACTTGATGTAGTCTTGCATATTAAAAACACAACAGCATCTATTTTTAAAGGATAGTAAACTTTATATCTATCTATCTACCTATCCATCTATCTGCCTATCTATCTATCTATAGACTAGACTGATGTATACAGTGACTCAAGATTCTAAGCCTGATATGTAAAGTTGGGCAAGGCTCAGATGTGTGCCCCTTTGTTTGGTAACCATTTATACATTGAAAAAAGTAATATGAGAGATTAAAGTTCATTTTAAAACAATTAACTTTGAAATGATCACAGTTACACAGATAATCACACATGACTTGAATTGCAATGCAAACCTACATCAAATCTACTAGAATAATACCTGATGAAATCTCAGTGATTGGTGGATAGCTTCCACTGACCTATTAATTTATGCTTGCTAGCTAAGTAGGCAAATACATTTTTCTCAATATTTCTGGGTAAGTCTGGCTGCATCTGTTCCTCAATTTGTCTTTGATAACATGTTGTTTTGATAATATTGGTACAAAACTGGCCATTTATATTCATGCTTTATAATTTACTTTGAAAACCAGTCCCAGTAGTCCTGTTAGACGTGATTTTTATCCCCATTTTATAGATGTGTAACCTGAGGCTCAGAGAGAAAAATATTGTCATTAGGTTTTTAAGAAAGCAAGCTAAGATCAGGCCTTTGAAATAAAAATGAAATTTAACAAGATAATTTATATGTCTGGAGATGGTATAAAAGTGATTGTTCCTAAAGAAAATCTTCTTAAATGGCTTGTATTGAGAAGATGGAGAGAAAAACTTTTGACACTTCTGTGTACACAATAATGGTGATGATCTTATTAATCACTTACAGAAAACAAACAATATTTAAGCCACTTTACATTTGTCATCTCTCAACTCCTGCACAAACTTATGAGGTAATCATTATTATCTTCATATTGCAGGGAAGAGAACTAAATCTGGAGAACTTAAGCAATTTGCCCCTAGTAAAAACTTAGTGAATGTGTAAGGTTTCAAGCTCATCGCTGACTCTAGAACTCTGGGCTCTAGAACATGAGATCATGAGTTCAAATCAATCCATGTCATGTTATGCACACATTCAGCCCTGAGATAATGTAATGTCCAGTCATAAAGCTTATGCTTAATTTTAAATACCTTGAATTAAGGTCAGCATGATGACTACATGCCACACGGAAGAGCCGGGAAAATGTTTTTATTTTGTAGTTTGTCTTAATTTTAGATTAAGTTGTAATAAAAACTATTTTTAAAACATTACATATATGAACAAATTTATAGAAAAAGGTGATCATGGAGACATTAAATTGAAAAATAAAAGAAAAATATCTAAAAATAATATTGAATACAATGATAAACAAAATGTTAAGAGTCATAAACTGGGAGGAAGTCAGGAAACTGACTACATCCCTCAGACTGAACAAAGCTGTCTTTCTCAGCAAGTCAGACAGAGAGGAGAAAGGGCTTCAGCCCTGGTGCACACTCCAGGGTGCTTGCAGCCTCTGCTATCCTCCACTTGGCCTTTTTAGAGCTTCATCCTCTACCCTGAAAGATATGTTGCCAAAGATAAAGGTTTCTACAACTTGGACGGTAAAGTCAATATAGTAGAAAACTCCAAAAATAACTAGAACTGCATGGACAGAGGTTTAATTTATACCTAAAACTATTGTTTGTTTTGTACTTCACATTGTATAGTCTGCAAATTCTGAGTTTGGGGGTTAGGTGGGGTGAGAATAGACAAAGTATCCCATATAGAATACTTTGAGGGTAATGATCTGGAAATAGTCTTGGAAATAATCTGCCAGAGCCAAAACTAAATGAAAAGTAATGTGTTCACTCAGCAAATCTGTGATAACCCCGACTACCTCTCTCTCCCTTCACCCAACACAGACACAAAGCATAACAAGACCCTTTTGTATTATACTGCATATTAAATCATCAGATCTAAACTACTGGCTGCACACATGGGTACAAGGGAGAGTGTTGTGGGGGAAGTCTTATTGTTATGGGGGTCACTCAGTTCTTGTCCCAGATGCACCAAAGAATTAGGGACCCAAGACCAGAATGGGAAGATAGAGTTTATTGAATAGATAACTATAGTGCATTTCAAGTGTGAAAGTGAGCCACTGCTGGAAAAAGAGTGGCAATGTCACTGAGAGGCTCTAGCTGAATCCTTGTAAACCCATTTTGGGCATGCTTAAATTTGGCTTTGATTGGCATTTTTGATTGACAACTGGTGGTTATATAAAATTTTGGCTTCTGTGCATGCGCCTACCTATGACACCTTCTGTCATAGTTGTCTTTATTTATATGTTGTGTATTTATGAGTGTCTAATGGGCTTTTGTTGTGACCTTAAAGGTACTTAAGGGCCAGTTGCACCTTTGTGTTCATGCTCAGCTCTTAGAAATCCCCTTGTGGCTTTTGAACCACCTCTGTGACTAGGATTTTCCTGTTATTAGCCCTTAGAGGTGTCTCTGAACTTGTGGCTGTTAATCCTCAGGGGTGGCTCCAAGGGGGTGGCCATATCTGCGTTATTCCTCCTTACTTCTGCCTAACTACTGCACAACACTATGATCTTTTACAGATGGTCAAAAGCACGTTCCGTTTGTAAAAATACTCATTTGTTGTTCATATGTTGAGAAGCCGAAGATCCAAAGATCATGACATTATTTTTAATTTATTCCAACATTTTTTAAAATACAGGACTGAATTACAAAACTTGATACTGTTATGGGTTAACAGTATCAGAGCCCCCCCCCCTTCAAATTAAGTGTTGAAGTTTTAACTCTCAAGACCTCAGAAAATGACCTTGTTTGGAAATGGGATGTTGGGGATGTAACTCGTTAAGGTCAGGGGTATATAGGGTGGGCCCAAATCAGAGGGGCAAATTTGTGCACAGGCACATGTACAAGAGAACACCTTGTGTGCATGGAGGCAGCCATCTACAAGCGAAGGAGAAAGGCCTGGAACATATCCTTCCCTTTCAGCCATCAGAAGAAGCCAACCCTGGTAACATCTTTGAACTGTGAGACAATAAATTTATGTTGGTTAAGCGATCCAGTTTGTGGTACTTTGTGAAGGCAAACTAATACATATGGCATTATGTTTAAAAGAATTTGAAATAAAAAACTCCGCTATTGCCCTAGTTTCATGGGAAGCACACAGAATTGATCATTAGGAGACTGGTCCTAGTTAGAATTAGTCTTCACTAATTTGCTATAAACATTGTGAAGTCAATTGCTTTGAAATAACTAAACTTCAGTGAAAATGTAAAATTATTTAATTAGTTCTCTTTAAAATGTTTCAGAAAGAATGTCATCATAAATGTGCAGTGCTATGTAAATGTTGGTAATGGAATTTAATTTATTAAACATCATTAAGATTTCTCCATTAGAATAATCATTGAAATGGAAAACATGGTATATGTATTTTTATAAAGTAAGATTTTTTAAACTTGTCCTTTAGATTTGCCTGACCAAATCATCTGCTTCCAATTTGGAAGGTGGTGAAATTTATTTCTTAGTTTTTAGAATCAAAAATACAACTATTTAAATGGCATCTTTCAATTAAAAACACATCCTTTTATTTCTTTACATTGGTCCTCACTTGCCAAACAATGCTGATTGAGAAAATCACCTCCTTATTGAAGGGCTAGGAAGTACAATCGAAAACCCACTGTGTGGGGCGCCTGGGTGGCGCAGTCGGTTAAGCGTCCGACTTCAGCCAGGTCACGATCTCGCGGTCTGTGAGTTCGAGCCCCGCGTCAGGCTCTGGGCTGATGGCTCAGAGCCTGGAGCCTGTTTCCGATTCTGTGTCTCCCTCTCTCTCTGCCCCTCCCCCGTTCATGCTCTGTCTCTCTCTGTCCCAAAAATAAATAAACGTTGAAAAAAAAAAAAAAAAAGAAAACCCACTGTGCAATATTTTTTTTTTATGTAGAACAATTTACCCTCTTTTGCAATGTATTTGCTTATATGTTTATTCTCTACTAAACCTGAGTCCCTCAAGAGAGCAGTACCAATGGCAGTGTGGCCAGCATACTCAGCATTCAGTACTTAATAAAGGAGAAATGGGAAGTCCTGAAGAATTGGACAGGGAAGAAAAGGAAAAGCCATATTTCTTTTTTTTTTTTTTTTTGTATCATGAAAGATTATGTTTACATTTTTAAATTTTATTTTTAATTTTTTTAAAATTCATATCCAAATTAGTTCATATATAGTGAAACAGTGATTTCAGGAGTAGATTCCTAAGTGCCCCTTACCTATTTAGCCCATCCCTCCTCCTACAACCCCTCGAGTAACCTTCAGCTTGTTCTCCATATTTAGGAGTCTCTTCTGTTTTGTTCCCCTCCCTGTTTTTATATTATTTTTGTTTTCATTCCTTTATTCATAGGTTTTGTCTCAAAGTTCTCATATGAGTGGGTCCTATAATTTTTGTCTTTCTCTGACTAATTTCACTTAGCATAATACCCTCCAGTTTCATCCACGTAGTTGCAAATGGCAAGATTTCATTCTTTTTGATTGCCGAGTAATACTCCATTGTATATATACCACATCTTCCCTATCCATTCATCCATCGATGGAAATTTGGGCTCTTTCCATACTTTGGCTACTGTTGCTCGTGCTATAAACATGGGGGTGCACATGTCCCTTTGAAACAACACACCTGTATCCCTTGGATAAATGCCTAGTAGTGCAATTGCTGGGTGGTAGGGGAATTCTATTTTTAGTTTTTTGAGGAACCTCCATACTGTTTTCCAGAGTGGCCGCACCAGCTTGCATTGCCACCAACAATGCAAAAGAGATCCTCTTTCTCTGCATCCTCGCCAACATCTGTTGTTGCCTGAGTTGTTAATGTTAGCCATTCTGACAGGTGTAAGGTGGTATCTCATTGTGGTTTTGATTTGGATTTCCCTGATGATGAGTGATGTTGAGCATGTTTTCATGTGTCACTTGGCCATCTGGATGTCTTCCTTGGAGAAGTGTCAATTCATGTCTTTTGCCCATTTCTTCACTGGATTCTTTGTTTTTTGGGTGTTGAGTTTGATAAGTTCTTTATCGATTTTGGATACTAACCCTTTATCTGGTATGTCATTTGCAAATATCTTCTCCCATTCTGTTGCTTGCTTTTAGTTTTGCTGATTGTTTCCTTCGCTGTGCAGAAGCTTTTAATTTCCACGAGGTCCCAGTAGTTGATTTTTTCTTTTGTTTCCCTTGCCTCCAGAGACTTCCTGAGTAAGATGTTGCTGTGGCTAAGGCCAAAGAAGTTGTTGTCTGCTTTCTCCTCAGATTTTGATGGCTTCCTCTCTTACATTGAGGTCTTTCATCCATTTTGAGCTTATTTTTGTGTATGGTGTAAGAAAGTGGTCCAGGTTCATTCTTCTGCATGTCGCTGTCCAGTTTTCCCAGCACCACATGCTGAAGAGACCATTTTTATTTTATTGGATATTCTTCCCTGCTTTGTCAAAGATGAGTTGGCCAAACGTTTGTGGGTCCTTTTCTGGGCTCTCTATTCTGTTCCATTGATCTGAGTGTCTGTTGTTGTGCCAGTACCATACTGTCTTGATGATTACAGCTTTGTAGTATAGCTTGAAGACTGGGATTGTGATGCCTCCTGCTTTGATTTTCTTTATCAAGATTGCTTTGGCCATTCGGGGTCTTTTCTGGTTCCATACAAATTTTAGGATTATTTGTTCTAACTGTGAAGAATGCTGGTGTTACTCTGATAGGCATTGCATTGAATATGTAGATTGCTTTGGGTAGTATTGACATTTGAACAATATTTGTTCTTCCTATCCAGGAGCATGGAATCTTTTTCCATGTTTTTCAATTTCTTTCCTAAGCTTTCTATAGTTTCAGCATATAGATTTTTCACCTCTTTGGTGAGATTTATTCCTAGGTATTTTATGGTTTTTGGTGCAACTGTAAATGGGATCAATTCCTTGATTTCTCTTTCTGTCGCTTCATTGTTGGTGTATAAGAATGCAACCGATTTCTGTGCGTTGATTTTATATCCTGCAACTTTGCTGAATTCATGAATCAATTCCAGCAGTCTTTTTGTGGAATCTTTTGGCTTTTCCATATAGAGTAACATGTCATCTGCGAAGAGTGAAATTTGACCTCCTCCTGGCCGATTTGGATTCCTTTTATTTCTTTGTGTTGTCTGATTGTAGAGGCTAAGACTTCCAATAATACATTGAATAACAGTGGTGAGAGTGGACATCCCTGTCTTGTTCCTGACCTTAGGGGGAAAGCTGTCAGTTTTTCCCCATTGAGGATGATCTTAGCGTTGGTCATTCATATATGGCTTTTATGATCTTGAGGAATGATCCTTCTATTCCTACTTTCTTGAGCATTTTTATCAAGAAAAGATGCTGTATTTTGTCAAATGCTTTGTCTGCATCTATTGAGAGGATCATATGGTTCTTGTGTTTTCTTTTCTTGATGTGATGAATCATGTTAATTGTTTTGCAGATATTGAACCAACCCTGCATCCCAGGGATAATTCCCACTTGGTTGTGGTGAATAATTTTTTAATTGTATTGTTGGGTCAGGTTGGCTAATACCTTGTTGAGGATTTTTGCATCCATGTTCATCAGGGAAATCGGTCGATAGTTCTCCTTTTTAGTGGGGTCTCTGTCTGGTTTTGGAATCAAGGTAATGCTGGCTTCCATAGAAAGAGTTTGGAAGTTTTCCTTCCATTTCTATTTTTTGGAACACCTTCAAGAGAATAGGTGTTAACACTTCTTAAATGATTGGTAGAATTCCCCTGGAAAGCCATCTGGCCCTGGACCCTTTTTTTTTTTTTTTTTTTTTTTGGCAGATTTTTGATTACTAATTCGATTTCCTTACTGGTTATGGGTCTATTCAAATTTTCTATTTCTTCCTGTTTCAGTTTGGTAGTGTTTATGTTTCTAGGAATTTGTCCATTTCTTCCAGATTGCCCATTTTATTGACATATAATTGCTCAAATATTTTCTTCTTATTTTTTTTTATTTCTGCTGTGTTGGTTCTGATCTCTCCTCTTTCATTCTTGATTTGATGTATTTAGGTCCTTACTTTTTTCTTCTTGATCAAACTGGTTGGTCGTTTGTCAATTTTGTTAATTCTTTCAAAGAACCAGCTTCTGGTTTCATTGATCTGTTCTACTGTTTTCTGGGTTCGATAGCATTAATTTCTGCTCTAATTTTTATTTTTTCCTGTCTTCTGCTAGTTTTGGGTTGTATTTGCTGTTCTTTTTCCAGCTCCTTAAGGCATTAGGTTAGGTTGTGTATCTGAGACCTTTCTTCCCTCTTTAGGAAGGTCTGGATTGCTATATACTTTCCTCTTATGACCGCCTTTGCTGGGTCCCAGAGGTTTTGGGTTGTGGTGTTATCATTTTCATTGGCTTCCATCTACTTTTTAATTTCCTCTTTAACTTCTTGGTTAACCCATTCGTTCTTTAGTAGGATGTTCTTCAGTCTCCAAGTATTTGTTACCTTTCCAAATTTTTCCTTGTGGTTGATTTCGAGTTTCATAGCGTTGTGGTCTGAAAATATGCACGGTATGATCTTGATCTTTTTGTACTTACTTAGGGCTGATTTTTGTCCCAGTATATGGTCTATTCTGGAGAACGTTCCATGTGCACTGGAGAAGAATGTATATTCTGCTGCTTTATGATGAAATGTGATGAATATATCTGTGAAGTCCATCTGGTCTAGTGTGTCATTCAAAGTCATTGTTTCCTTGTTGAATTTTTATTTAGATGTTCTGTCCATTGCTGTGAGTGGGGTGTTGAAGTCTCCTACTATTATGGTATTACAATCAATGGGTTTTTTGTTGTTTGTTTGTGATTAGTTGATTTATATGTTTGGGTGCTCTCACATTTGGCGCATAAATGTTTACAATTGTTAGGTCTTCTTGGTGGATAGACCCCTTGATTATGATATAATGCCCTTCTGCATCTCTTGATACAGTCTTTGTTTTAAGGTCTAGATTGTCTGATATAAGTATGACTACTCTGGCTATCTTTTGTTGACCATTAGCATGATAGATGGTTCTCCATCCCCTTATTTTCAATCTGAAGGTGTCTTTCGGTCTAAAGTGGGTCTCTTGTAAACAGCATATAGGTGGATCTTGTTTTCTTATCCATTCTGTTACCCTATGTCTTTTGATTGGAGCATTGAGTCCACTGACGTTTAGAATGAGTACTGAAAGACATGAATTCATTGCTTTATGATGCTTGTAGTGTTGGAGTTTCTGGTGGTGTTCTCTGGTCTTTTCTAGTCTGTGTTACTTTTGCTATACATATATATATATATATATATATATATATATATATATATATATACACATATATATATATTTTTTAATCTTTTCTCCCCTCAGAGAGTCCCCCTTAAAATTTTTTGCACGGCTGATTTAGTGGTCATGAACTCCTTTAATTTTTGTTTGTCTGGGAAACCTTTAATCTCTACTTCTCTTTTGAATGACAGCCTTGCTAGATAAAGAATTCTTGGCTGCATGTTTTTCTGATTCAGCACATTGAATATATCCCGCAACTCCTTTCTGGCATGCCACGTTTCTGTGGATAGGTCTATTGCGAGCCTGATCTGTCTTCCCTTGTAGGTTAGGGACTTTTTTTCCCTTGCTGGTTTCATGATTCTTTCCTTGTCTGAGAATTTTGTGAATTTGACTGTGATATGCCTTGTTGATGGTTGTTTTTTGTTGAATCAAATGGGGGTCCTCTGTGCTTCCGGGATTTTGATGTGTGTGTCTTTCCCCAAGTTAGGAAAGTTTTCCGCTATGATTTGCTCACATAACCCTTCTAGCCCTATTTCTCTCTCTTCCTCTTCTGGGACCCCTATGATTCTGATGTTGTTCCTTTGTAATGAGTCACTTATTTCTCTAACTCTTAAATTGTGCTCTTGCCTGCATCTCCCTCTTTTTTTCTGCTTCATTATTCTCTATAAGTTTGTCCTCTATATCACTGATTCTCTGTTCTGCTTCATCCATCCTTCCCACTGCAGCATCCATCCATGAATGCAGCTCAGTTATAGGATTTTTAATTTCATTCTGGCTATTTGTTACTTCTTTTATCTCTGCAGAAAGGGATTCTAACCTATTTTCTACTCCAGCTCATATTTTTATTATCATGATTCTAAAATCTGGTTCAGACATCTTGGTTGGAACTGTTGGTTAAGTACCTGGATGTCATTTCTTCGTGCTCTTTCTTTTGTGGTGAATTCCTTCATTTTGTCCTTTTGAAGGGAGAAAAGGAATTAATGAGGTAGAAAAATTAAAATTAAAATTAAAGTTAAAAAATATCAAAATTAAAAAGTTAAAACACACACTAAAATCAAATACATAATGATAAATCCTAGGTGTGTTTTTCTGTAGGAGTTGAAAGTGGTTTGACAGATTAGAGAAAAAAAGGGGGGGGAAGGATATCACTTGAGATTTTGAAAAAATTAATACACTGAAGTAAAATAAAATGAGATGATGGGAGTAATATAGAATTTGTAAAAATTTACACGAATGTAAACAATGGAGTAGAAAAAAATTAAAGAAAAATATTTTAATAGAAATTGAAAGTAAGAATTAAGTTTTCCTCTTTCTGTTTTCAAGAAAAAGAAAAGAAACAAAAAAGAGAAAAAATAAAAAATTTTAAAAAGGAAATCCTTTGAAAATTTGAAAAATGGAATACACTGTAGTAGACTAAAATAATGATGGAAGTAAAAAAGAATTTGAAAAACATTTACACAAAAATAAAAAAGTATACTAAAAAAATTAAAGAAAAATATTTTTAATAAAAATTGAAAATTGGGGCGCCTGGGTGGCGCAGTCGGTTAAGCGTCCGACTTCAGCCAGGTCATGATCTCGCGGTCTGTGAGTTTGAGCCCTGCGTCAGGCTCTGGGCTGATGGCTCGGAGCCTGGAGCCTGTTTCCGATTCTGTGTCTCCCTCTCTCTCTGCACCTCTCTCATTCATGCTCTGTCTCTCTTTGTCCCAAAAATAAATAAAAACGTTAAAAAAAAAAAAGAAAATAAAAATGATTTTTCTCTTTGTATATTCAAGAAAAAGAAAAGAAGTGAAAAACAGTAAAAACCAAACCAAAACAAAAAAAAAAAAGGAAGAAAATTGAACATATGGACCTGCTAACAGATTGGAAAACAACTAAAATTACTTTGTTATCCCCTAGAAGTCAGACTATGAAGTGCTTTATAGTCCATAAACTAAGTAGGTGGTGAGACTTTTGTTCTTGAAGAGTGAGGTTGGCCAAGTTGGGCAGGGCTCAGTGCAATGTTCCATTCTGCACTAGATGGCGCTGCCAGCCTCCTGGGATGGAGTGTTGTGGTGCTTGTAGGTGCATATGCACATGCACGGGAGCGGTAACAATGGTGTCACCCAGCTACCCTGTGTCTAGTATAGGAACTCTGTTTTCCCCAATCAGCAATCGTGCACCCATCCTGCATCTTCAGCTTTCATCCACTCCCTGCTTTTTCACTGTCTGTGACCAAGCCCCAGGGATTTCCTCTCTTCCGAGTTTTGTCTCAGATGTGGCTCTTTTCGCCGGCCCCTTACTTCTGAAGGACTGCGGCTTTGACCCATTCCACCCCTCTGTGGGAGAATCTCACTGAGCAATGGCCGAATGCCAGCTGCACCCAGGAACACTTTTGTTCCAGGGACCCTGTTGTTGCCAGTGCCTCAAGACTGTGGCCAGTTGCTAGCCCACCCCAGAAAAAGTTCATGAGATAGTGTAGCAGCAGAATTTCAGGGATTATGGAAAATCACAACACACATCTGGCACCAGGCTTCGCCCTAACGACCTTGCCCCAGCACCAGTGAATGTGGCCATTCTCTGGGGTCTGCTGGGATCAGGTGGCTTCAACAGTCTCTACCAAATGTCCTTCCAGCAGTGGAACCTCTTTTCCCCGTACAGCCTGAGAACCTCCCGGACCCTGCTCTGCTCCTGGGGATTCGCCCTTCCCACCAGAGCACTGACAGGTATCGAGCTGTGGAGTTGTAGACTTTGTGCTCCCCTTCTTTACAGTCTTTTTTTTAATGTTTATTTGTGAGAGAGAAACAGAGTTTGAGCGGGGGGGAGGGGGGTGACGTGCAGAGAGAGAGGGAGACAGACTCTGAAGCAGGTTCCAGGCTCTGAGCTGTCAGCACAGAGCCCAACGTGGGGCTCAAACTCATGAACCATGAGATCATGACCTGAGCCGAAGTCAGATGCTTAACTGACTGAACCACCAAGGTGCACCCACCCCCCCACCCCCGTTTACAGTCTTAATGGAATTTAAACCCTCTCTTTTCTTCTTTCTCCCTCTTTAGTCCCTGTGGCTGTTTCCAATTTTCCACTTTCTCTCCAGCTGCTTTGGGGGAGGGGTGCTTTTCCCATATTCTTTCACCACCCCCCCATCTCTGTCCTCTCTCTGCCCTCAAAAGCACCTCCCTGCCTGCTGCAGCTTCTCGGTCCCCAAGTTCACCTCTCTGTGCCATATTCCTGCTTAATTCTGTGGTTCAGGTTGTGCAGATTGTTGTGTTAATCCTCAGATCAGTTTTCTAGGTGTGCAGGATGGTTTAGTGTTGGTCTGGCTGTATTTCATGGATGCGAGACACACAAAAAAAACTTCCATGCTGTTCCCTCACCTTGGCTCCTCCCAAAGCCATAGAATTTCTAAGGGACTATTGACTCATGTCCAATTAATTTTTCCCTTATATAAGTCTGAATTCTAATTTTCAGTTATCAGTAATCTTCACGTGACACAGTGTGACACATTTCTTTCTGGAAATGCAGGAAAGCATCATAACGTCTGCAAGGATACACCCGCTGTATGGAACCATATGCTTTATGTATGAGAGGGAGAGACGAGAAGGTTAAATGGGGGTAGGGAGGCTGGTGGGTGTAAAACAACTTTAGACCTTATGAAAAGAACATTGTATTATTTTGGATCAATTCAGTGTCCTTTTCTATGGTGTCACCTAATTTTTAATTATGTAATTCCTCCACTTTTGTGTGAATAACTTAGGAAAGAGAGGCCATGGCAAAAGTTACATAACATTGCACTCCTTCAAGAAAAACTCAATAAATGGTTTTTACTCACTATCTGCTAAGGTTAATTTTGAAATTGCACAATTTATAGCCATAGCATCTCTTCCAAAATTATTGATGCAAATCAAAGATAGCCTATTGAAGTTAATAAATATATTTTCAAAAATCACAGTTCTCAAGCAAATAAAAGGTTTTTGGGCTTAAAAGATTGATAGTGAAGGAGATTTTACTTTACTCAGAATTCATTTAAAATAGTTTCAGCCTAGTCCTTTAGACAAGGCACAAAATTATGTTTAGGATTAAGAGTACGGTTTCTGTAACCAAACTACTTGTCTTTTAAGTCTGATTCAATACTGATTTTATCAATTTCTAATTATATGATACTGGCCATATAGTTTAATGCCTAAGTCTCAGGTTTTAACAAATAGCAGTACCTGTCATACAGAGTTGTGTAAGTATTAAATAAGATAATATCTGTAACATGGCTAGCATAGTGTATAAGTGTAATAAAATAGTTCTTGTAATTGTTTAGAGCTATGTCCATGTGAGCCTACCACCAAAGGTAAAAATACCTATATTATGCTTTTCCTGTTTTTTTTTTTTAAGTTTATTTATTTATTTTGAGAAGAGAGAGAGAGAATGGGGCAGAGAGAGGAAAGACAATCAAGCGGGCTCAGCACTGTCACCACAAAGCCTGATGTGGGGCTCAAAGTCATGAACCTAAGATCATAACTGGAGCTCAAGATCATGAAGTCAGGTGCCCACCCAGGTGCCCCTTCCTATTTTTTCTTATCAAATATACAATTAAATTCCATTTTGAGCAGACATTTGCAATATAGGAGTGGCAAAAATAAATCAGCAGGGTCTTCTCAAACTGGAATAGGAGTTAGCAAAAGAAAATCCTTTTTCTCTGTTTAACTGTTAGGTAACAAACAGGCAATGATCCTTATTTTCCCAATTAGCACCTCATGCTTCTCCATAAATAATTGAATCTAATATTTATCTCTTAAGATGTCCTGCCACAGACTAGTTGAAGAAACTTGAGTCACTTGGTAGATAGGGAATGCGACTTTCAATCCCAGGGTAAGAGAATCAGAGGTTTGTCACTGTTTCTTACTTCCAAAGCACACACATTTTCTAGACCTGGTCCTGCAGAGTAAGGAAGATGAAGCCTGTCCACTGCTGCTGTGGTGCGTGGCTGGTCAGCAACTGTCCAGAACCACAAAGGTGTCCACCAGTAAGGACTAATTTGGATAGTTGTCATTGCTTTCCCTAATCTTCAGCTGGGAAATTATATGGCAAATGGAATATTATGATTAGTGAGTCTCAGTAGTGTTCAGCCTTAAACACAGGCTAAGATTCCCCACAAGAATTGGCAAGACTTTCCCACCAGCTCAGAGTACTCCACTCACCCTGTTAACCTCCTTTGGTGTACTTGGGGTCTCCCCTCATCAAATACATCAGACATGGCACCCTTTCTCCACAGAAGGTGTTATTGTAACATTGGATCTCAGAATCCAGCAATTCAAGGCAACCCTCCTTGATTTCGTCAAAGCCCTAGGGCTTCATAGATGATCTATCCAATGCTTTCATAAAGCTAAGACACTGAAATGAGTAAGTATGATAATCTACAAGATCTGTTCCAGGTTACTTTCAGCAAGAATACTTCTTAGCAACTGGAAGCCCTTCTCACTTATAAAAAGGAGGGGGGGCACCCTGGATGGCTTAGTCTGTTGAGCATCAGACTCTTTTTTGGTTTTTAAGTTTATTTATTTGTTTTTAAATTTTTTTTTTTTTCCAACGTTTATTTATTTTTGGGACAGAGAGAGACAGAGCATGAACGGGGGAGGGGCAGAGAGAGAGGGAGACACAGAATCGGAAACAGGCTCCAGGCTCTGAGCCATCAGCCCAGAGCCCGACGCGGGGCTCGAACTCACGGAGCGCGAGATCGTGACCTGGCTGAAGTCGGACGCTCAACCGACTGCGCCATCCAGGCGCCCCTATTTATTTGTTTTTATCCAGAGAGAGAGAGAGAGAGAGAGAGAGAGAGAGAAAGATAATCCCACAAACTGTGAGATCATGATCTGCGCAGAAATCAAGAGTCTGATGTTTAACTAACCACTCTGCTGCCGCTACACCTGTCTCTTGGTTTCAGCTCAGGTCATGATCTCATGGTTACAGGATTGAGCCCCTCCTAGAGCTCTATACTCACGGCATAGAGCCTGCTTGAGATTCTCTCTCCTTCTCTCTCTGCCCCTACCCTGCTCACACACATGTGCTCCCTCTCTCAAAATAAATAACAAAACATAAGAAAAAAAGTGTTAGTGGTTGTCCTGTTTCATAACTAACCAGATGTTTATAATGCAAAGATGTGTATTGTCATAGAAGTAGGTATGGGGTATTGTGGAGCACTGATGAGGGCACCATGTTTGAATTACAGTAGTAGGCTCTAGAGAGGAAAAGGGGGAAAAAAGCTTTCTTTTAAAGCAGGGTTGAGAGATCAATTCTGGAAGTAACTGTGATCAGCAGGAGAGCAGCTTAAGCATGAGAACTTGAAAATCATTCATCTTGGCAAGGGAAAAGGTCAATGGCTTTAAGTTTAGACAGATTTGGGGTCAAATTTAGTCTCTACCGTTTACTATAAATAAAATGGAAGTCATTTCTCATCTCCTCTAAGCCTCTGTTCATCCAAAATATTAGAATAATCATATGTACCTTATTATAAACATTGAATTCGTCTTATTGAAAAACAGTGGAGGTCATGAGACTGGCTTGCCTGAGAGCTCTCACAGGTTAGGTGAAAAAGTATAAGATCAGATAGAGAGTAGAGGGTAGTGGCTAACCACTTGATGCTGGAGTCAGTCTTTCCAGGTTCCATTGATTCCTGGTTCCATCACCTACAAAATGGACCTTTGACAATTTACTTCATCTCTCATCTACAAAATGGTAATTTCAGTACTTCTACTTCCTATGGCTATGGATTGAGTGACTTAATAAGAGTGAACATTTAGAAAGGATTTTGGAGGGTTTTAAACATTCATTTTTAGGATGTGTACCTGTCTCTCTTTTGCTACTTCTCAGGAACAAAGAAGTTCTGCATTTAACTGCTCCTGCCTCCTCTTGGCCTGATTAATCACTTTTCTATATATTACATTCTACCTCTTTATCTTTTCCATTGGCACTGATACAGGCTGAAATCTATCTAGCCTTAAATTATATATATATATATATATATATATATATATATATATATATATATATATCCCTTTTCAAGGTCAATGTACTACCCAACTACCACCCTGAATTCTCATCTTTAGGGCTCAACTTAAGAAACTTCTTCATGATCACAAAAGGGAAATGAGGCTGGAGCTGTGGGTACTTTTTCTGTCCATGGTGTCTCAGATTCATTCTTAAGGAACTGAGAACTTAATCTCCCAAAATGTCAAAAAGGCCATCATATGCCCCACTACCTACCCCAGCTACTTCAACACACATGCCCAGCAGGCCAGGGTTTGTGGGATGCAATCCATACAGTCACCTCCCCTACAACAACTGCAGGCCTGGAGGGAACCCAGGCACCAATGCCAGGCCATGGCATCCTCTGGTATTACAACTCCAAACTGTCAAAGCCACCAGATAAACCACTGATGGCCTATGTGAGGTACAGCACAAAGGTCTGGGACCGAGGAAAAGCTTTCAACCATGATCTAAGGTTCAGAGAAGATTGGCAAGGTTATTAGTGGCATGTGGAGAGATCTCTGATGAAGTAAAACAAGAATATGTAGACAAATACAAAGCAGAAAAAGATAGAATACAATGAATCTGTGAAGGCCTATCATAGTTCCCCCCAATACACTGCTTACATAAATGTACAAGGTTGTACAGAAGCTTCTTTAGAGAAAGAAAGTCAACAGAGACAGTCTTACATGGCAAAAGGAGAACCTTACATGAGTATTCAGCCTGCCAAAGATCCAGAAAATCAAGATGATGGCTTTTCAGGGAAGTATACAGCCACTGTCCATTTCCAAAGAAACCACTGTCTCATCTGTGAAATCCTTAGTGAGAGTGTGGTGTTTGATCAGTTGTCACGACAACTAGAATGCACGTTCTCAAATGAAAGGTCCAGTCCTTAATGGCTCATCAGCAAACACCAGAAGATGAACTTCTTCAAATAGAGGAGCGACACCAAGAAGAGAAGAGGAAATTCCTGGAAAGCAGAGATTCATTTAACAATGAACTTAAAAGCTTGTGTGATTTCAAAGTAGTAATGGATATGGGGAAAAAATGCTCCTGAAATTGCACAGGCAGAGGAACACACTCACAAAAGGCAGGAGAAAAGGGAGAAAGAGGCCACAGAACAAGCTGAAGGCAGTCAGAGTAGCATGGTTCCTGAGGAAGAGCAAGCTGCCAGGAAGACTGAGGTAAAGAGAGATGATGAGAGCTTCCCAATGGAGACAGAGAAGACATGTCTTGAACAAGGGACAGAAAGCCAACAGAAGGTGAAGGCACATCTACTCCTGAGGACAAGGCGAGCAGGCAGCAGGGAGTGGACAGTATGACTGAGGAAGGGGCCAGTGATGGTGACACTGACTCAGAGAGCAATAATGCAACAGGGGAGGAACCACCAACAGACTCCCCCTGGAAGACGAGAGGAGAGAGTACATGTTGCCTTGTTCTATGTGTTCTAAATACTTCTTTAGGGGCACGTGGGTGACTAAGTCTGTTAAATGTCCGACTTTGGCTCAGGTCATGATCTCATGGTTCATGAGTTTGAGCCCTGCATCAGGCCCTGTGCTGACAGCTCAGAGCCTAGAGTCGGCTTCAGATTCTGTGTCCCCCTTTATCTCTGCCCCTCCTCTGCTCATGCTGTCTCTCTCTGTCTCTCAAAATTAAATAAAAATGTTAAAAAAAAAATAAATTTTTAAATGGGGGGGGAAGAAATTTCTTCATCATGGTCTCATTCTTCACTCCATTCTGTCCTGTGTACCCCTGTACTGAGAGAGCTCTTCCTTTCTAGATCACTGTTCTTCATATCACTGAGTTCAACTTTCATCTTGCCTGATATTTCAGAAGCACTTTGTACTACCTTTAAGTTAGCATTAAACCACTACCTCTAAATAAAATAACATTCATAATAACAACCATAATAAAAATGATAGCATATTGCTTCGGTTTCTCTGATACCACCCTCTACTGGCATTCCTCTAACCTTTTAATTCTCCCTTCTCAACCACATGGATGGTCCATTTTTTTCTATCCAATGTTTTTTTGTTTGTTTTTTTTTGTTTTGTTTTTTTGTTTTTTTTTATTTTATTTTTTTCTATCCAATGTTTAACTGTTGAATTTCTTTGCAGTGTGTCATTGGTCATGTATCTTTTCTCCCTCAGTGTCCTTCAGTTAAGTGTGCACACAATACCCATGGCTTCAGTTGTTAGGAATATGGTCTGACTTTAACTATATAAATATGTGTCTGCATCTCAGCCCTTTTGAATTCTAACACCATATATCTGAATAACTGTTTGTATGTTTCCATGTTCAATAGTGAACTTGCAGTGTTTTCCTATAATGTCTCCTATCTGAATGAATGATAACAGCATCCATCCAATTGTACAAGTTGGAAACCTGAGAATCCTTCAAGACACCCTCCTATCTCTCATCCCCCATATCAGTGAGGCCTGATGCTCTATTGATTTTGCCTCCTAAATAGCTCTAAGACTCTGCATCTCTCAGCATCTTTTCTGCCAGGATCCTAACCCAAGTGATCATCTACTATTCCCTGAATTAATGCAACATCCTTCTAAGTGGTTCCAGTTTCTGTCTGTCCTGCAAATTTTTTCTCTACAGTACAGGAAAATTGATCATTTAATAGTGAAAATCTGACTGCAGCTTTCTTGTTCATAACTTTTTCAGCGGTTTCCCCACTTTTAACATGTGCAGGGCGCATCGTTATCTGGTCTGCATTCCACTCTTCAGCTTTATCACTAACATTTTCCTAGTCTTTCTTTTCACTCTGACCTTCCTTCATTTCCTCTAGTGAGCAATACTGCTCCCTGCCTTAGGCTGTCACAAGCACTGTACCCTCTGCTCTGACCATTCTGACTGTTCTCTTTTTTGTCAGTTAACACTCATCCTTTGGATCTCAATGAAAAAATCAAAGTTTTTATTTTCCAGCAAATGCTGAGGACATTTACCTAGACTAAGTTAGATCTTTCATTGACAGCACATTGCATTTGTCCTTCATAACACTTACCTTATTTTAATAACTGCTTCTCCCACCAGGCTGTACTTTTTGATGACAGGCAAAATGGTGTCTGCTTGACTCACAATTAAATTCTTGAATTTTTAAAGGGCTAGAAATCCCAAATTCCAGCAATATTTATTAAAGTCATTTTTTTTCCTCTCCTAGATTCTCCTAGAAAAATTTGTCTTTGCCATCTGGGTGTGAGACAAACATACTTTCCCTAAAACTTGTATTCTAATTTATATTCCTTCATCTAGGAAAGTTAGGTCACTGTTTTTCATATCATGTCTTTCTCTTTCATACATTCTCAGGATAAGGAGTTTGAATTCCTCTATCACTTTAGGGGGACCTTCAATGACAAAGGTACCTACAGTAGAAAATAGAGTAGTCTATTCAAGGAATTTCTTGGATATACTAACATATGTAAGGAAAGATCAGATTCTTTTTATATTTTAATAAACTTTCCTAGTGTTAACTTTAAAGTCACTTACTGAATGATCCTCTCGAGCTTTCCTGTAGTGACATAGTGATATGCCATTAGACTTTAACTTGCTTTATTTAGAAAGCAAAGGCACAAATCTCACCTTAAATAGTTCAGGGACATACACATATCCGAATAACCAGGGAGATCCCAGCAGCCTCCAGAATCTCAGAGGTTCAATTTCAGGTGACTAGCACCATCCTAACTGTTGGCATAAGCAATGAGATGAAATCCTTAACAATGGCAAATTGCTGTGGACACATAAAAACAAGATTTGGGGTCCACTTGCTAAGACAATGACCCTGGAGTTAACTTTCATTCTTTACCAATTTGTAACAAATCGAAACAATGTAAACCCCAATGGGCAGAAAAGAGGAGGACAGAAAAACATAGATTCGTGTAGAAAAGTGAGATAAATTAGATAGGAAGAAAAGAAAGAAAGAAGGTTTTGTAGGCTGTAGAAATGATAGCACCATCTCTATGACCCAAATAACCACCAGTTTATATTCTATTTATATTATTCTCCCAGAGCACTATGTTTAACTTTTATTTGGCCTGTTTATAAAATGTTTTTTTGCTGTCATTTTTGAATATGTATTAATTCTTTGATTTTAGCCAATATTTATTATATTTCTTTTATATATATCTTGAGTACAATGGTGTATATATACATATATATATATACATATATATATAAGTATAATAGTATATATGTAACACATAAGAACACATATTTTCATATGTGTGTATATATATATATATATATGTATACACATATACTGAGAAAATAATCATAACTCAGTGGATTCAATAGCTCTTTAAGGGATGCTTCAGTTGCTAAAGGGAAATAAAGGACATAAGGACTACAAAATGGACTTCTTTCATGGCTTCAACTGAGCCTGTGTATATACTCTTCTTGGATAGCCACCTTAGGAACATCTCTTGATAAGACTTTCTGTAACTTGTGACTATCTAAGGAACAATAGGGAAAGATTTCCAAACAGCTCATAAAGTGAATAGCTTGATTTTTTTTCTAGGTTTCGTAAAAAACAAAATGGTATAACTATATACAATTGACCCTAAACAATGTGGGTGTTAGGAGCTCCAATCCCTTGCTCAGTTGAAAATTTCTGCATAGATTTTGTCTCCGCACAATCTCCATTACTAATAGCCTACTGTTGGCCAGAGCCTTACTGATTCACATAAACAGTCAATTAGTACATATTTTGTATGTTACATGTATTTTATAGTGTATTCTTATAGTAAAATAAGGTAAAGAAAATAAAATGTTATTAAGAAAATCATATGGAAGAGAAAACACATTTACAGTACTGTACTATATTGAAGAAAAACACTGACATATAAGTGGACCCTGCACAGTTCAAACACCTGTTGTTCAAGGGGTCAACTCTTCCCTTTTGAGATGATTTTATTTTCTAATTCCGCAACTGCTTGTTGAGTTCACTGCAATATATAATGATATATATAATTACTCCCCTAAAGCTTTCTATTCTAAAGGTGGACCCATTGTTTAAGGGAATAATTATAGAAAAAGTTCTTCTATAGGAGAGTCCATAGGCTAGAATCTCTGCAGTGATCTTAAAAGATTCATCTTTGGTGAGGAAACCTCTATTCATTCTGAAGAAACTGCTGCTGTTATAAAAATAAAATGCCGGTTCAATTTATCAGTGGGAAGATACTTTACATGTGTTATCAGAGTCCTGACATCTCTAGCCTCAGCTCATCTAATTTTTCCTGAAAATCAGTGAGCTGCAGAGGGTAGAGAGGCTCTCATTTTGGATTGTCTGCTCCCCCAACCCAGCTTCTCAACTGCTAATATCCATATTTGACAATTTCTTTCCCTACATTTGTCTCTGAATATGAAAGTATTTGGGATCCAAAAATGTGTCTGTAGACCACATGCCTTTTCCCTTTTGAGGAATTGGAAAGTAATTATTGATTGCTACTGGCCTGGATGAAGGCGTATTTGTGGACTCTTCTTTTTTTGAAGCAAGGCCAGATTTTATTCCTATTAGCGATAGAAGATTGTCCTAAAAGAATCTGGGAAAATTAGGCCTCCTTATAATTCAATAGAAAAGCTGCTTTATCAGTGTTTCCCTACCCACACACTTGTCTTAACATGCCCCATACCTTTTGTACCTTGTATTTTGTTGTGATGTTGAAGTTATATCCTGTATCTTACTCCCTATGCTCAACACATCTTCGGTTACAAATTGATTATTGATTCACCAAAAAAGAATAGCATCTGCCCCTAGGTTCATAGAAACTTTTATATTCATCAGGTCAATTTTCCTTTACTACCAAATTATAGAACACCTAATTCAGGCTCCTGACATAAGCCTACTGAATTCCAGGGATACATGATTTCCTTCCTGGGTATTTTAAGGACTTTAACTTCTGAAATCCTTACGTACTCATCAAATTTTAAATTCCTATCAGTAGGTTTTCCTACTTGTAGATGAAATAAATTGCATTTATGATGGTATGCAAATATTCTCATGTGATCACAGTACCCCTGATCAGACCACAGCCTTCTCCAATAGCTTCATATGATAGCTCCACTAAGCAAGGGTTAGTATAAATAGGTCCTTCTTTTTTTTTCCCCCCGAGAGAGAGAGAGGGAAGGGGGGTGGTGCAGAGGAAGAGAGAGAGAGATCCTAAGCAGGCTCCATGCTCAGCTCAGATCCTGATGTAGAGCTCAATTCTATGACCCTGGGATCATAACCTGAGCTGAAATCAAGAGTCTGATGCTCAACTGACTGAGCCACCCACACAACCCACAGATTGATTTTTCGAAAAATTTACCCAGATTAGGCCATTAATGGAGGTAGTAAGATGAATCCCGAAGTTTGCTGCCCCTACCACCACCACCATCAGCCAAGTTCTAGGTTTATGGTACTCCCCTGCAACAAGCAATGAGTCTTCGACCACCTACACTTCATTTCCACATAGCAAAACCCTCAGCAGACATATACTACAGGTGTCTTTCTCATGCACTTAATTACACTCATCATAATATTGGCAGTTATTATCGCATGAAGATTAAAAGTTACATCAGATGTTAATGGGGCCAAGCAAAGTCTTTCACTAATTTCCATATTAGCTGATGTTTTTCTCTTCATAGCTGATCGTTACTGAAAATTAGCTGAACTTAGTACATTGCATCTGAAGTCAAACTTATTTTCCCATTGAGAAAGATGCTCTCCAAGTTAGACTAGCAATTATTTTTTCTTAAATGCCTCAAAAGTGAGGATTGTTACTTTCTGATCTTCTTGTGGTTTCTGTTTGGCATGTATTAACAAGACATCATCAAAGCTTTCAATTAACATATGATAGTTCTGTTCTTGAAAGTGTTCAGATAACTAAAGTTTCTGATGAACTCTTCATGTCCTCTGCCTATCTTTAATGTGACAGAACTTTGCACTGACAACTTCTCCTAAATGATATGGAGTAGAACTGATTTTTCATTTTTAATCCAAGAGAGTAAAGAATATTGGCCAGAAATCCACATCTGTGGGTATGTCTAGGTTATGACAGTAAGGGCAAATAGACTTGGTAGGTTTTTAAGCTCACTATATTTATTCGTAAGTCTCTATGCATTATTAGATTTTTATTTTGCAACACCAGATCAATACAAAATTTAAAAATATGATATTTTACTCCTTTTCCTTTGAATTGCAATTAACCTACTCCTATGTACCACTCATTTGAGGTTTATTTGTATTAGCTAGCTTTGTTCTGGTAAAACAAACAAACAAACAAAAGAAAAGAAAAAGATCCCAAATCTTCACTGGCTTACATTGCACCTGACATTCAGCCTAACAAGTGTACATCATTTTCTAACTCACATGACACTGTCCAGTACCTGTAACTTGGCTCTTGTCACTCTGCTTCATTTCTAGCTCTGTGCTGAAGGAGCAGCTTATGTTCTGAACATGTCATTCTCATGGGAAAGGAGATTGGCTCTTTGAACTCCTATTTGTAAATGACATCATTCTTGTATGCTCATACTCCATTGGCCAAATGCAGTCAGGTATCAATTAGTTGATTCCTCCTACAGGGAATAGGTACATGGCAAGTCACATGGCAATGGAAGATAATGTATTTTTTTTTTTTTTTTTTTTTTTTTTTTTACAGGGAGGTGAGAGGTGAACAATTGGGGATAATAATAGATCTCTAGCAGTTACCTATGTGGCTTTCAATTGGCCTAGGGCTTTAGATGTTTTATCTGTCGGATGGCTGACTGCCCAAATAAATATATCAGTTGTCACCCATACATATCCTGATACCACAAGTATAGGAATAGGTTGCTGGTGCTACTGCAGATTTCTTAAATGCTGAACATCTTAGTCTACTGAAAAATTCTTTAATGACATTTATTTTAATTAGTTCTTTAATAATATAATTAACTCAATTGATGACAGTCTTGCCCATCTTATATGCAAAGTAGTTCTTATAAATTGAGTATTCTCATTCCCTCTGGCCATAAATTCCAAGAAGACTGAAACTAATGAAAACCCAAGTACTAATAATGAAATTCCAAGGAATCTGATAATTGACCATCACCTGGAGTATAAGCTGATCATGGTAAGAACCAGAAATAGCATAGACAAGCTATTTTAATGAAACTGTCTACTTTTCAGGTGTGTGGAAATGATCTAATCTTTTATCTGGTTTTGCTTTAATTTCCTAAACTTCTTATTTTCTTTAAATATGTCACTTTAATTTCTGTACCTTTTGAAATTGGAGGCATCTTTCCATTGATGTTTGTGCTCACTGTAGTAGTGTTACCATTTTTTTTCTTGTAAGCTATAATAAACTGAAGTTACATCTAAAATTTTAGAATTGCTCTATCCAGATAGCATGGCTTATTGGTTCTCAATAAATCCTCTTCTTCTCAGAGCATCATAGACCATTTTCCATTTTCATAGTGAGAAGATCACCTGGCAGTTTTCATGGCTTCACAATACTGACAGTCCTAGTCACTTATACTTCCAGGTGTGTTCTCGTTTCATCTGGCTCTAATGGCTTTTGGGTTTTGAGGGTCCACCTCCTTCCATCAACATTATTTCACCTTTACTTTTCAATGGTGTGTAGATCTATCTGGTAGACCTATCCTTAGTACAGAAACTGGACACATAGTCACAGTTTCTTTCTCTGTGTTTCTTATGTAATAAGTGCATCTTCCTAGCATCCTTCTCCTTTCAGCATAATGGATATAGTAAGAACTATAATGTCAATTAGTTATTTGGCTGCCAAAAATATGTGCTATTTGCACAATTCATACACACTGATACCCCATCGAGAAGGATAATTTAATCCCAAATGCAGCCTATGTTACTGCAGGGATAACATATTTAATTTATTTGCCCAGGTCAATCTTTGTTTGTTTTAGAGAAAGAGACAGAGAGAGAGAGTGCGAGTGGGGTATAAGAGCAGAGGGAGAGAGAGAATCTTAAGGAGACTCCACACTCAGCATGGAGCCTAACATGGGGCTTGATCCCATGACCCTGGGATCATGACTTGAGCCAAAATCAAGACTTGGACACTCAACTGACTGAGCCACGCAGGCACCCCAGTCCTGGTTCATATTTATTGTGTTTACATAACTACCTTTCACAACTGCAAGAGTACGCATTTGGAAAACAAATTATATAATTACCCTATTTATTGTAGATACAGTACCTAGTACAAATCTCAACTAAACCTTGACTTCCTTTTTGTACATTTCTTCTTAGTACTTCCCTTTAGTAAATCCATACATTTCCTAGTCATACTTTTTCACTAAATGTGCCATCCTTACTCTCCCTCGACTTCATGACAAACTGTGTCACACTGGAGCACACTAAATAGAACCTGATGAATGCTGTTTATTGTTTGCTTAAATATTCCTCACTGGTGCAAACATATGAGGTTGCTTCACCCATTTGGAAGAAGTTCCCCAATTGATTACATTATTGGTTTATTTTTCAACTTTCAAAAGTTATTGTAACCATCTGTCTGAGTCAGTTTACTCTCTAGAATCTTCCCTGAACCTGCTGTTAATATCAAGCTCACAATTTATAATTAAATATCTGCCTTCTCCCAGCCCCATATTTAAAGGACTTGGGGCACCTGTGTGGCTCAGTCAGTTAAGCATCAGACTTCGGCTCAGGTCATGATCTTGTTGTCCTTGAGTTTGAGCCCCGCATCGGGCTCTGTGCTGACAGCTGAGAGCCTGGAGTCTGCTCCGGATTCTCTGTCTTCTTCTCTCTCTCTGCCTCTCCCACACTCTTGCTCTGTCTCTCTCTCTCAAAAATAAACATTAAAAAATAAATAAACAAAAGACTAGGCCATCTTCCATTGTTGTTATTTTTACATTGGTATATCTCTCATTTTCTTCCCACATATATATTTTTTATTCTCTAAAACTTTGTATCTTTTCATTACGAAGTCTCCTTTTTACTTTAACTAATGATGATTTCTATCATTTTCAAGGCTGAAGGGCCTACACATTCATTGTCTTATAGGATAGTTTTTTCTACCTTTAAAATTTTGTATTCATTGTGCCCACTGAGGAAAAAAAAATTGATGAAGAAAAAACACCCTCTTCAATAATTTCATAATATACATATATCTCAAATCATTACTTTTGTATACCATCAACTTACACAGTATTCTATATCAATTATATTCCAATAAAGCTGGAAAAGAAAAAGAAAATTTCCTCCTTGTTCAACTTGCTAAATACTGTGTAATAGTTTCCACAAGCCCCAACCTATCTCTAAATTCCACCACCTTCAAGCAGGAGAGCCTGTCATATCCACCTATTCCTCATGCAAATCAGAAAATGAGCCAAAATCATACTCAGACACGAAAAAAGGAATAACAGATGGACCTTGAGTAGAGAGAAGGAAGGAAGGGTCAGTCATAGTGGCTTGGGCTTGGATCCCAGAGTGGGGAAAGTTGGGAAAATGAGAGACTTAAGAGAATGTGAGGTATATCAGATTCTGGGAGAGGAGGAAACCAGATATAAACTGTTCCCAGGGGTTATTTATTAAATCCTGTTGCTATCCTATAAAACACTGGAATAAAAAGTATAGACTTTTTCACTTAAGTTTTTATTTACTGGTTAGCTCCCCTGATTGTGCAGTATTCTTTAAATGGACCTCAGTCCCTGGTTTGACTCATATAAATGGCTAATCAATAGTGTTACAAGCACATTAGTGTTACCATGATTTTCAAAAACCAAATAATTCCAAGTGCAGACTTCTTAGCAAATTTGAGGGCTTTATTTGAAGAATATGGAAAGTTCCTATGTAATTAGGATGACTATTAGACATCTTTTAATTAATAATGTACACAGCAACACCCATAATCTGGGTCTGTAACATCTATTGTTATAATTGCCACTGATTTAAAACAATCCTCAGCCAAGTTGGGCTGACATAGCACAGAAGAAGGATACCTTAGACAGATTTCTAGAAAGCCAGATGCATTCCTAGAGGCTATTTATTCCAACTACAGTTTTCTTTTTGAGACAGGATTTTATTCCACAACAAGGGAAAGAGTAACAAAATTTAAACTGTCAATATAAAGCCACCCTCCTGGACCTAAAACCCAAAACTAAAAATATAGTATCCTCTAGACCTCTGTGCAAGAGCCAAAATAAACTTCCCAAACCTTACAGGTATATTTACAGCTCCAGGAGATTGCACCACCATCGCACACCAAATCTGGTATCAAATTGTATCTCTGAGATTTTCAAGTCAGACGTAGACTACAAATAAGGGACAGAAAATTAAATTGTGCCTTGGGTGGGACCAGCAAAATTCTGTCAATGGGTATATGCAGCAGCAAACAGAGCTACCCCAAAGGCAAACCAAAGAGTACTTCTTAATAGATATTGGAGAAATGAGCAAATCCTAATTTAGTTTTTTTAGTTCAGCATTTATCTTTGTTGTATAGGTTAAAAAGAGTTGTGGCAGTTGATTTATTGAGAATGATTCAGTTACTTTTGTAAATGTGCCAATTGATATGGAACAAAAAATTTTTTCAACCAAATTCACTTTTAAGTATATTTATACTGAAGGAACGAGGTAAAGGAAGCTCAAAAAAGAAATGAAAACAACTCATATATGTCTGGTTTCACTTGAATGACCTACCATATCCCTCTCCCCACTACCACGGCCCACTATGTCCCAGGCTCTGTTCTGTAGCTCCATGACATTATTAATATAATTAGAGGTCAAGGTGTCCAATGAATTGGTTAACTTGCACACATATGCTAAGCTTAATAGTTAACTATCCTTGACATATTACTCAAAAAGAAACCATTACTTTGCGTATGCTCACAGCCTTGACATGGGCCAGATGTTCTCAGTATAACATGCTACCAAACTAATGAGCTGTTAGTGTTTGTGTTCATGGGATCCGTAGCAATTTTGCTTTCATTTTAGATATTTCAGTCCCTTTTATATTGATATGAAAAGTTCAATGATACCTAACATTATACAAAAATGAGAGACTCGTAGAGTTTTTTGTTTGTTTGTTTTGTTTTTATATCAGTACCATTTATTTAAGCAATATGTTACAGAAAGCACAGAAAATTAGAATCAGACTAGTTAGGCCATAACTGAAATGATGTGGACTCACACTGCAGGTTTTTTAATAAAGTAAAAAAAGGGAAGTGAGGATGCTATTCTATTTTATCTAAATCAAAAGGATTAAAAAGGAACATTTTTCTTTGCAATGGAAAAATGATGCTTTGGTTTAAAAGGCAATTTGTTTTGTCAGTTTTAAGGTACTAGTTGGATTGTTTTTATTCTCTTACTCATTTTAGGAATTTTTTTTTAATTCTCTGCTAATTTCTATTTTTCTTTCAGTTCTCATTTGGAAAGCTACCTATTCAGAGAATCCCTCTTCACATTAGATTATGCCATAAGGGACCTGGACTTTATTTTCTCAGTTAGTTATTTCTTTTTTTGAATAATTTACCCCTTTCTTCTGGTAGGTGCTTGAAGCATTCTTCTGTTCCAGACTGAAATCATCCTCCATGTACTTAAGAAACTTCTCCAAAGGAATATTATACCTATACTTTGCCAGTTGTTTTGTCTTCTCACTTCCTTAATGAAAAACAATTAATTTGGAAAATTTATTATATTTTTAATGGAGATTATTAAATAATGCATACTTGCTCTTGATGAAACATCAATGAACAGATATTTGGCTATAAGGAATTAATGGAGGCATAAATTAATCCGATTGAAAAGCACCTGTCAAACTTGCAAATTACGGATTTGAGCAACTTCATTTTGACACCAGTTTGCAGTCATGGTCTTTGTCTTTATGTTTTTACAGAATAAAATTGTTCCAAATTGCCTCTAAATTCTTATGCTGAAGCCCCAATGCCTGATGTCTTAGAATGTGAATGGATTTGGAGACAGGAACTTTAAAGAGATATTTTCGGTTAAATGAGGTTATAAAGGGGGGGCCCTTATCCAATATAACCAGTGTCCTTATATGAAAGGGAAGACACCTGAAAAACACATGCACAGAATAAAGGTCATGTGAGAACACAGTGGCAACATGGTCATCTGTAAACCAAGGGGAGAGGCTTCAGGAGAAGCCGGAACTGCCAGCACCTGGACCTCTGGCTTCCAGCCTTCAGAACTGCCAGAAAATAAATTTCTGTTGTTCAAAGCACCCAGTGTGTGATATTTTGGTACAGTAGTGCTAGCAAACTAATACAATAGGTAAATACTGATGGCTACCTAATATAGGAAAACATTGACATTTTATAAGATTTAAGTAAAACCCTACACTAGCTGTCTCTAAATAAATCAAAGTAATCTCTAAATGTTTGTAAATGTGTGTGTGTGTGTGTGTGTGTGTGTGTGTGTATTTTTTTTTTTTTTTTTCCTCTGCTCAAATGTTGCTTTGGGATTTCCATACCCTGGGGATTTAGTACAATTTGACTCAAACTCTCAAGTTCACCAGCAGAGACAATTCAGTGCTCTCCCTCAGATTTTATAGCTTCTGTTTTTTGTTTGTTTTGTTTTGTTTTGTTTTGTTTTTAAATTTCCACAGAGCTACCTCATGCTTCTGCATTTACCTAGGGAATTTGATTTCTTCTACCCCATCAACACATACACACTGCATTTCAGAGCATAATCTTAGCCGTCATCAAATTCAACCACCAGATATGTCATTGTATTTGTAGTTTATTGAAGATTTTTTCAGATCATGGGAGGTGACTTTTCAGGAGACCTCATACAGACATGGGGATTTTGATATGTGACAATATTCATTATATTGCAGACCCCAAGAACACTAATCATTCTTCTAGAAACTCAGTCTCTCAATAACTTCCTAATGTTCAAACTCCAGGAAGATGATTCTCTCTGATTTGCATAACCCCTGTCTTCCACTTCAATTCTCCATTGTCTTAAGCTATTTATCTCTTGGAGGAGTTTCCCAATAAGCCAATTTGTCATTCTCACTCTTACCTCTTAATTTATCACCAATTTTAATGCACATATGAATGCAATATTTTAAAAACAGAATCTTGATCATATGTTTTATTAATCTTAGCTTTTCTTTTGTTCACTAGAATTATGTGGTAAGCATGTCTTAGGATCATTAATTATATTCTAAAATATTTACAATGGTTAAAATATTATATTATTTGAATGCTCTATGATTTATTAACTGTTCTTCTGCAATCAAACATGTTAGGTGGATCCATTTTTTGCAATTAAAAATTACACTGATATCTTTGAACATAATTTTTTTGGTAAATTTTGGCTATTTTCTTAACATTGATATCTTACAAAGGGGTTCTAGATCAAAACTATAAAATATGTTGTTTCCTTATTAATAATTATGAAAGTAATCAATCATTACCACTAGAAATCAATAGATACTGTAATTTATTTATTTATTTATTTATTTATTTATTTATTTATTTATTTTTGAGAGAGAGAGAGAGAGATAGAGCAGGGAAGAGGGGCCAGGGAAGAGAGAGAGAGAATCTTAAGCAGGCTCCTTGTTCGGCATGGAGCCTGATGTGGGACTCAGTCTTATAACCCTGAGATCATGATGCAAGCTAAAATCAAGAGTTAAACACTGAACCAGCTGAGCCACCCAGGCACCCCTGTAATGTATTATTTTAACAATTTATAAAATTAATATAATATAATACATAATGAATTACAGCTTATTTTGATAAACTCTATCTTAGAAAAATTGTCTATAAATATCTACAAATATATTGTATATACATGTGTTTATATATAATACATAGTTGTATATATATAGTTAAATGTGTTTCAAAATATGAATAATATTCTCTTCAATTTTAAAGCAGCTGCACACATTTCAACTTATGAAGATAAAAAATAATCAACTTTGTATTAGTGGAGATTTAATGTGTTTCATTATTTTTCTCACAAATCTTGTTGTAAGTAATACCTGTTATGTATAACCCTCTGCGTAGCTAGACTGAATTTGATGGTTCAAAGCATATTCACATTTTAAAATTTAATGAATTTGAACAAATAATTCTCCAAAATTGTTCAATTACTTTCCATTCAGCAGAGCAGATGCTACATATTTCGTTTTTTTCTAACAGTCATATCATATATTTTATTAATATTATAACAATGACTTGATGGATAAGAGTTTGATAGAATATTATCATTATATTTTTATTACACGAAGGTAAGCAATATTTCTTAAGTGTAGATACTATTTAATTTCTTCTTATATAAAATACATTAAATATATATATATAGACATACATGTATAACATTAGTCTGATAGAGTTATAGCAATATTTTACAATTATTTGGGATCACTCCAATCATTTTCATGCTCTAGTTCAACTTATGTAGCCCAGAAGTTTCCTGTCTCTTCAAAATGATAAGAACTAGTCTTAAAAAATATTCTAGCCTCAGAGCCTTTGGGGAAATTTTTATTTTATTTTTTTCCATTTTCCCCTATTATTCTTATTTTCTTGTTTATTTGTTTGAGGAGCTCAGTTATCTTTAAAACGTTTATATTATTTTGCTCCAGTACATAGACAAAGCTCATGCATTTCTATTTTTACATAGCTTTTGTCATTATCAGCTTATCTGGGTAGCTTTTTTATTGTTTTTAAAAAAAAAAAAAAAAACTTTTAGTGTTTATTTTTGAAAGAGAGACAGAGTACAAGCAGGGGAGGGGCAGAGAGAGAAGGAGACACAGAATCTGAAGCAGGCTCCAGGCCCTGAGCGGTCAGCACAGAGCCTGATGTGGAGCTCGAATTCATGAACCACGAGATCATGACCAGAACCAAAGTCAGATGCTTAACCGACTGAGCCACCCAGGGACCCCACTTTTTTTTACTGTTTAAACATAATAGAAGTTATCACCTTTTTTATTAATATAATTAATAATTTTTATTGTATGACAAATATTTAATATATGCCAACTCCCTGCAAGTGTCTAATTAGACTCAGATACAGGCGGATTTAAGATAACAGCACTTGAATAGGTGAGAAATCCCTCATGCCATTCTTCATTGTGCATACTGTTGTATTAAAATGTGAATAGTCAGTGCAAGCTACTTCTCTCAATGTATTGATTGTGTTCAGATCGAAAAATGCTGAACCACCTATTCTTCGTATCTGGAGGAAATTCTCCCACTGCCAAGTAAAGTGTGTACATTGAAATTATTACATTTTCTGCACTGATTTCCCTTTCATTGAGTAAGTGAATGGGGATTGTATAGGCAGAGATAATCTGGATACTTCACCGATGAAGATGTCTCTAAGTAGTTTAAAATAAAATACTAATAAGAACAAAGTGTTCAGGTTTAAAAAAAAAAAGTTAAGTTGTACTTACAATTATTGTCACATTGTGAATTATCAAGCATAATGTAATGGAGAAAATTATTGGTTACCCTACCTAAGAAATTTATTAAAAACAATTTTTTAAATGTTTATTCATATTTGAGAGAGAGAGAGAGATGGAGCGACAGCAGGGGAGGAGCAGAAAGGGAGACGTAGAATCCAAAGCAGTTTCCAGACTCTGAGTTGTCAGCGCAAAACCCCACGCGGGGCTAGAAATCACTGACCGTTCGATCATGACCTGAGCTGAAGCCGGGTGCTTAACTGACCGAGCTATCCAGGCGCCCCTAAGAAATTTATTTTATATCCATACATATCACTGTATAAATATATATTCCCTTAGTGGAGAACCACTAACAGGATTATATTAATTATTTTAAGATAGTTCAGTATAAGTCAATGGTAGTATTCTAGCATCGTTTGTATTTTGAGATGTACTGCTAATATTTCGGCGATTGTCTTCACTGAATATTTATTTGTTTATGTATTTATGTATGTATTTATCATGTATTTTTAATGTTTAGTTATTTTGAGACAGAGAGAGGGGGAGAAAAGAGTGTGAGCAGAGGAAGGGCAGAGGGAGAGGGAAAAAGAGAATCCCAAGCAGGTTCCATGCTCAGTAGGGAGCCCAGCAGGGAGCTCCATCTCACCACCATGAGATCATGACCTGGACCAAAATCAAGAGTCACATGCTTAACCGAATGTCAGCCACCCAGGCATCCCTGAATATTCATTTTTCTGTATATATTTAAAATTGTGATATTTCTGTGCCTAGGGATTAATTTTTTCATTTAAACATGTAATGAGAGTTGAAAGGAAAATATAATTCCTTAAATAAAATTATGTGTCATAATATTTCCTGGAATATTTATTTAACTTATATCCAGTATATCCCATAGATATAGATATATATATGTATTAAAATGACTCAGTTATTTTTTAAGAATCAAAATTTCATTTTTTTCACAAACCCGTAATTAATTGAATAAGAGAAAAAAGTATATTTAAAAGTAAACCTTCGGGTAGCTGGGTGGCTCAGTTGGTGAAGTGTCCAACTTCAGCTCAGGTCATGATCTCATGGTTCATGTGTTCAAGCCCCACGACAGGCTCTGTGCTGACAGCTCAGAGCCTGGAGCCTGCTTCAAATTCTGTGTCTCCCTCTCTCTCTGCCCCTCCCCCACTTAAGTTCTATCTCTCTCCCTCTCAAAAATAAATAAGGCATTAAAAAAATAAAAATAGGGGTGCCTGGGTGGCTCAGTCAGCTGAGCATCCGACTTCAGCTCAGGTCATGGTCTCACAGTTTGTGAGTTCAAGCTCCACGTCGGGTCTGTGCTAACAAACAGCTCAGAGCCTGGAGCCTGCTTCATATTCTGTATCTCTTTCTCTCTCGCCCTCCCCTGCTCATGCTCTGCCTCTCTCTGTCTCTCAAAAATAAATGTTAAAGAAAAAATTTAAAAAAATAAAAAAATAAAAATAAAGTAAATCTTTAAAGAAGCTTCTATTTAAAAAGGCGGGGGGCGCCTGGGTGGCTGAGTCAGTTAAGTGTTGGACTTCAGTTCAGGTCATGATATCATAGTTTGTGGGTTCGAGCCCCTCTGGGCTCTGTGCTCCAGCCCAGAGCCTGGAGCCTGCTCTTGATTCTGTGTCTCCCTCTCTTTCTGCCCCTCCCCCACTTACGCTCTGTCTTTCTCTCTCAAAAATAAATAAACATTAAAAAAAGGTAAAAGAGCTTCAATTGATACTTGTTTCACTGAAAGAGACAAACAATTATAATACAATGAGGCAGTGTGAAATGGAGACAGCCCTATAAGACTAAAGGAAAATGGGCCTCTGACTGAATATCTAGGAAATCTTCCCTGAATAGAGGGCAATTTAACTGACATGTGGTAAAGGTAAACAAATTTTTAGGTAAATAAAAGGAGTATGTATCCCCTGGATAAAAGAAACAACATATGCAGTGACACTGAGATTTTAAAAAGCGTGGCCAGGTATCAGGTAGAGTTCCCTAGAAGTAGAACATGAAATGGGGTTATTAATTCAAGTGTTCTCTCTGGAATGAGTTCTCAAGAGAAAGGGAAGCAGGAAAGTAAGACAGGGAGGGTAAAAAACAAACAAAAGAGTGTAGTTTTTACATGGACACTACCTAGTATCACACAGGAAAGCTTTGGGGACAGAACTGCAACACAGAGTTAGTCCCGCCTTCAGACCATCATTCATTGCCTTCAGTCAGTCCCTGCCTGAGGTCTAACCTCAGAAGTGGGATGGAGCTTCTCAGATAGGGTGGCCCCTGTGTAGTGTGGCCAATTCTCTAGGGAAGGAGGGAAATTGTGAATTGTTTTTGGCCAACAAACCCAAAAGCAGCCTGCGGCATTGTACTTTGTGTACTCAACTCCATTTGTTTCTTACCTTGACTGTCAATTCTGATAATGCCTTTTTTTTTTTTTAATTCTGGTTTATCACAATGTCTAGGAAAACTTACAAGGTGGGGAAGAGTGGGACCAATAGCCTTTTTTGCTGCAATTTCTATTGAGGTCTTTTCTGCTGCT
The DNA here is from genome assembly GCF_028749965.1 of Puma concolor. NCBI lineage: Eukaryota > Metazoa > Chordata > Mammalia > Carnivora > Felidae > Puma > Puma concolor. The sequence continues at coordinate 181,362,001 of NC_141667.1, forward strand.
CATTATTGCCATTGTCCACCACCCATTTTGGATTCTCCTTTAAGTCTCTATTTCTGTTGGGAGTGTAGTACGTCTACTCTGTTAGGTGGCTTATCAGTTGGTTTGACCCAACCTTTAGGAAGGGCCAGTCACTGGATACCATGCCTTCATCAAGCTGTGATTATGGTACTTAGCTACTTACAGTTAGAACCAGAACCAAGGGCACCAAGAGATGCTCTGGAGGGGTCACCTAAGGGCAAAGTGATTTCTCCTTCTGCCTTTTATGGTGTCAGTTTATGTCCTCATGGCTATCATGGTCAATTACCTGTACCAGAACATTAACTCCTTTCTTTTCTATTAGCAAGAGAAACTCAAATTGGCTAGATGATGGCTTTAGCATAAGGTTCAGTGGGACTCCTATTGTGCCCTACCCTGTGGAAGCACTCCCTGTCTGGAGACCAGAAATGAGAACTGCAAGTTTCTCAAGCAGTTCACTGGAAATGGTGTCATGAGGTCACTCTGGCTTATACCTATTTTTTCCCAAACCTATGATTGTATTTCTGGGGGACATAGCACCATACAATGGCCATATATTCTATCTTGAAAGATAGAACCTATTTTCTCAAGATGTCATCTCCTTTCTGGCTTCTCAGCTGTGTTTTCAAAAGGCCATTTATTATTCCATTGCTGTAGTAAGAAGCAACTTGATAATGCATTATGTGGATGTGTCTAATGGATTTTATCATCCTGTGCTCACTACACTTTCTTTGCTGTAAAGTGGATTCCTTGTATGAGGAGATGCTATGTGAGATCCCATGTTGGTAGATGAGATTCTCTGGAAGCCCTTGGATATGGGCACTTCCAGCAAAAAAAAAAAAAAAAAAAAGGAGGGGGCAAATTAATCCAAGAATATGAGTCAGTCTCAATCAATAAGGAAATTTGTCTGCTCAAGGCAGAAGGCACCTGAGCCAATCAGCTTGCTATTAAATAGCTGGCTCTTTTCCTTCAGGATGGTGACTTACTGGGGACTGTATTGCTGGCAAGTTGTTTATTCAGCAGCACCAGTAGGTAGTATTTGGTTTGAAGAAACCCATGCTATTGGGCCTATACCTATCAAATACCTCTGCCACTATATTATTGATTTTCATGATTCCATTGGAATGGAACACATAACTGGATTGGCATAGGCCAGAGATGGACTGAAATCTACCTGCTGAAATCTGTTGTCTAATTACTTATTTAGTGATGCTTCTGCTGGGCACTCATTTGTGATACAAAGATCTCTGTGCTTTGTTCCCATGTCTGTAGGCCCATCTGCCTACTTCTTCGCCAGGTCTCCTTGTCATCAGCATTCCAATTTCACTCTTTCCAGTCCCCTAACCAAAAAACTAAGCCAATCTCTGTTGTCTTGAGTATGCATACTCTTATTAAGGTCTTTTCTCTGTCTACTTAAGCAACCTTAACCCATGCTCATTGAGAGAATTTCTTCACTGCTGTCTTCTAGGGCCACTTTTGGGAAGAGCTTCAGTGAAAATGCAGATAAGTTTTAGCTTACACCTTCATACCAGGCTATTCATGAAACAAGTTCATGTGTTTTCATCCTTCATCACCTCCTCCCCAGGAGGCCATTAAGCTATAGTTACCAACTAAAAGAGAAAGGCACTAGTGCAATGTTGGCAGGTGACACTGGGGACTGGGCAGCTTACTTGCAGAGCTTACTTATGCTCTTTAAATATGCTTGAGTGGACTTCTAGGGGCGCCTGGGTGGCGCAGTCGGTTAAGCGTCCGACTTCAGCCAGGTCACGATCTCGCGGTCCGTGAGTTCGAGCCCCGCATCAGGCTCTGGGCTGATGGCTCAGAGCCTGGAGCCTGTTTCCGATTCTGTGTCTCCCTCTGTCTCTGCTCCTCCCCCGTTCATGCTCTGTCTCTCTCTGTCCCAAAAATAAATAAACGTTGAAAAAATAAATAAATAAATATGCTTGAGTGGACTTCTATTTTATGATGGATTGACTTTAAGCCCACCCACACTTAGGACTTTGTGGATCTAACAGTATCTACTTCATAGTGGAAAGTTTGGGACACATGATCAGTTGCTGTCTCGTAGTCAGACACTTTTTCTACTACTGCTCAGGAGCATGCGAAGAGCTGGCATTAAAATGTTGCAGAGTTCTCTGCTACAGAAATCGTTGCCTTCCTCCAGAGCTCCAGTGTCTGTCTACACCGTGACTATTTTATTAAGACTTGTCAGTCTTAAAATTACTTAGTAAATTCGTATGATATATTTTTGTACCACTGAATCTTCACATACCATTGGATCTGTAGGATTATAATGGCCTAAATGGTGAAGCTTCTTACATCACAGCCTAAAACTGCCTTAAACCCATTTTTAATTCTCCCCTCATTCAAATCTAGTAGTACTTACACTACTAGTAAACAGTATGGAATATGTTTATATCAAAACCTAAAGGGGTTTGGGGCTCCTTGGGGGCTCACTGGGTTAAGTGTGTGACTTTGGCTTAGGTCATGATCTCGCTGTTCCCAAGTTGGAGCCCCGCATAGGGCTCTGTTCTGACAGCTCAGAGCCTGAAGCCTGTTTCAGATTCTGTGTCTCCTTCTCTCTCTCTGCTCCTCCCCCACTTGCTCGCTCTCTCTCACTCTCTCTCTCTCTCTCAAAATTAAATTAAATTAAATTAAATTAAATTAAATTAAATTTTAAATAAAAAAAAAACTAAAGGTACCTTCCAATCTTTGTACTTTTTCTTAGTTGTAGGAGGTACAAGGTACAATAACTTGCCTTTTACTTTGGAATGGAATGTCCTAGCATGTCCCCAGACAATTGGACCCTAAGAACTTCACCTATGTGGCAAGACCTTAAATCTTTGTAAGTTTTATCTTGTATGTTCTAGAATAAAGTTATGTTACCAAGTCATTCAGAATGCCTGCCACATCTTACTCATCAGTTACAATTAATATGATGTCATCAATAGAGTGGACCAATGTGATGTTCTGAGGGGTATCCAGCACATCAGAATTCCTTTGGGTTATTTTAGGAAGGTGAGCAGACGTATTACATAGCACTGGGGGAAGAGAATTAGTGTATAGTATATACATGTGAACTGCTTCTAATCTTTCTTGATGAGTATGCAAGAGAAAACATTCTACAGATCAAAGTTGCAGATCTTTTGGTAAGAATACTACAACTTGGTAAGAATACTTGGTAAGAATACTACAACTCACACTGGTGTTGTGATTGGGACCACTACTTGGTTAAACTGTGCTAATCCACTAGCTCCTACCATTATCCATGTGATATTTTTTTCATGTACCAGATGTTGAATTAAATAGGGATTTAAGAGGGGCCAACTCCATCTTTTACGTCTAAGAGGGTGCCAACAATTTCTGCCATTTCTCCAGAGATATAATATTGCTTTTAGTTTATTACTTTGATCAGAGTGGGAAGATTTGCATCATTTCAGTGGCCTCTACCAATAATAGCTTCTACTGTACAGGTTAAGGAAACAGCGTGAGGGCTCTGTCAGCTGCTAAGTATGTCTGTTCCAATTTTATATTTTAGAAGTAGGGAAATCATCGCTGGAGTTTTCTTTAAAACTTAGACCTGGTGCAGGACACAACTTATTTACTTTTCTTTCTTTTATTTGAGTGTAATTGACACACAATGTTACATTAGTTTCAGGTGTAGGATACAGTGATTTGGCAAGATTACACATTATGCTATGCTCCCCACAAGTGTAGGGGAGCATCCCCACATCCATCGCATTACATTGCCATTACAGTATCATTGGCTGTATTCCTTATGCTCTACCTTTTGTTCCTGTGACTTATTCACAATTTATTACTTAGGTTGTATGCCCCTTTCCTCTGATGGGTTCGATGATGCCTTATGGTCTCAGGTATCATTGTCAATTTGCACTGTATTCACCAACTCTTGAAAGGTCTGGAAAGGTCTGGGTATTCTGATTTCCCTATAGTATGGTTATACAGGTAAATGACATTGGGCCTCTTCAGAGAAGAACTGAGGGAATCACTACTTAATATAGTTTTTGAGTGCATTCTTCTTCTTCTCTATCTTTCAAACATTGTTTCTGATTCTGAAAACAGGATCAGGTCTATAAATTAAGCACAAGGGATCATGATTTTTTCATTTGGGTTGGCTGACCTCAGCTTTCTGCTTGTCTATTTTTAAATATAAATATACAAAACATATATCTATATATACCTACATATACAAATACATATATTCAGTACAGTTATTTTTGGCTCTCTGTCTTGCCCTGAGCCATCTCTATATTCCTTTAGCAACAACCTGAGTACCATTCTGACCTTGCTGTCCAATTAATTACATTAACATTTCCTATGGAAGTTAAGTGTTACCATCTGTGCTAACAGGAGTCCAGCTCTCTAATTTCTCCTACCACCCATACAGACTTACAGAGGATAGTCATTACTGAGCTTAACACTTGACACTGCTTTCCTTGTTGCTTTGGTAAATGGAGTGGGCTCTTCACCCTTTCAAGAAATAATGTCATTGTGTGTGTGTTTCGTGTCTTTTTAGGAGCCCCATTGTAGCACACTAAGTTCTCTCAGCTTTTTGATCCTTTTCTTCAGAGATCGTGACTGAAGTTCTTGCATTTCTGCTTCATTTAATTGGGGTTGGTCCTTTTTCAAGCTCTCCAGAGCAATCCCATCTGTTGTCCTTGTTGTTGTTGTCATTGTTATTGTTATTATTTTGGAGGTACTAAAGTCACTTTGTGTATAATGCTTTTCTCCATTAGCAGGCCCAGCACCTTCTCAGTCTGATAATGCTGCAATTTCACCTTAATTATGGCCAGAGAAAATGGAGAAATGGAGATAGACCCTGAAGAGGGAACTTATTGTGTTGTAAAGTACCTGTCTTATTTGAAGCCTTCCATAGTCTTCAATCAAAGAAAGTCTCTGTTTTTCAATATGATGCAATGAGCCACTTCTGAAGGACCAGAGGTTAAAAGCAACTGTGTATACAAGGTTTTCAAGTACATACACACAGATCTTTATTCTAAATCTCAAAGTCCCACTTTTTGGGTGGTCTCTGTCAGGACCCTACTCCAGCATAGCAAATTTACCTGAGCTGAAATTGCCCCTTCCCTGGTCTCCTTGCTCTCTTACAATTAAGTCTGGTGCATTTCCTTCAAATATGCCTGATTTTTGGTTATAGGAGTTGTTTTTCCTTGATATTTCCAAGGGCTTCCTTGGAAGCCCTTTCATGCTCACATTTTGCTTTATTAACAGACCTGAGCCTATACTGTATCTCTTCCACAAATCAACTGTGCCTTATTTCACTTGATTTCACAAGTGCTTGTATTTAGTAGGAAGGTAGTTATGCAACAGTGTTCTATATATTAGTTGAGAAAATACAACTGTGTAACTATGTATTTAGTACAATGACAGTAATGTATGCACATTCCCTGACGGGGTAGTGATTGGTTTTTAGGGATGACTCAGGAGTCACTTTATTGAATGGTGATATTTGAGCTAAGTATGAAGTGTGAAGGGAAATTCTCTAGTATATATGCAGAGGAAAAGTAATGTGATTTGTCATTGAAGGACTTTAATCTGAGTAAAGAGATAATTCAGTTTGTTTTCTAGATATATTATCTTGAAAATAGTTAGCTGGCTATTGAAATAGTCTAGCCAAGAACTGATGATCGTCTTAACTAAATAAAGCCTAGAGACAATGAAGATTTGATTTATAAGAGTGACTCATTCTTTTTTGTTGAATGACTAGATGGATAGAGGGGATGATTTCTAAAATGAGAAATGTAGGAAGAAAAAGGCCTGAACTTGTGTTTCATCTTGTAAATTTTGAGTTTCAGATGATAGTAAGAATCAGAGGTGGAGATGTCAAGCCATTTCTTTTAGATGTTGCCAAGTAATCAGAATCTTTTAGAATATTTCTCAACATTGTTAAGTACAGGTATGGAAGAGGGATGAGGTAATGGGAAATGCACAGGTTTGAGGAAAAAGTGGAAAAGCATTTAGTTGTGACCATATTTACATTTGAAAGATCTAAAAAGGCAAATAGAAAGTTTTTTATTTTATTTTTTTTTATATCTCATTTTCTTTTAAATTTGGCAGAGTCCCCCCTAGCACTATTAAACACAAATCAAAAAACTAAGCTCTTGAATAAGTTTGCAGTGTGACAAACTTTCAGGCAGAAAAGCATATGAAAGTTGTCTAGAAGACTCATTTATTAACTAAACTTACCAAGACAGCTATCACAAAAAATTGTGTCATGCGCAGAAGAGTAGTGAGAACAATGGCTTTAACCTTTGCAGAATGGGTCATTTTATTTTATTTTATTTTATTTTTGAGAAACAAAAAGAAGAATAACTATTAAATAAAAAGGAAAGTAATTTTTCTAAATGAGATGTAATTTTCAAAACATCTTTTGAGAAGATAGGAATAGCAACCTTTAATTATGATGGGTATTTGTACAGAAATTCTGGCACACCAATTTAATCAAAAGCAGATGTTCTACTTCCAGTCCTTTTCCAAAATGAGGAAGATGACAATAGCAACTTAGTAGCAAAAATAATAGGAAATGTACTATCTTACTAATATTCATTTTGCTCGGATGAAGACCTTGCTATGGGAAAATCTTTTACTTAAACTAAGCCTGATTACTGTAATAGTTTGCTAATTTTGCTTTCTTTGAAGTCATTCCAGAAGCTTAAATTCTTGCAAAGCGATGCTATCATTTTCCATCTCTTGCTCCTTCCCCACTCACAGCGATGCTTTTGCACTTTGTTCTAAATATCCTAGATGGATCTATGACAAATACATTAGGCATGCATCCCACACATCGGATTATCATCAATTCCAAATTTTCCTGGGCATCAATTTTCTAGTTTCAAGATTTGAAGGTTATATCTTGCTTCTCTTTAATTCTTCCCAGTTTGAATTAGCTCTCTACAGCCCGTTAGAGGTCATAGGAATTCATTTGAGTTGCTTTTCTAAATTGCTCTATCATTTACTTCTAAAAGGAATTTGATATGTAGAGCAAAGTCCCCCCGAACATGTAAAAAAAGATTCTTTTGCTCTAATCAGAACCTGTTTTTTTTCTTCTTCTCTTTTCCACCTGTCTTGTAATCACCTCACTGCTCATTTGCAACAAATGGAAAGATACCTTAATGAAAGCAAGTTTAATAAAAACATTTTTATATAAAACTCAGTTGAAGGAATGAGAGAGGTCTTAACTCTCTCCCTGTACTTAAAGACATGAAAAAAAAAAAAAAGCTACCAAGCTTAGTTCATTTTCAGTCATCATACAAAAGAACAGATAACACCAGACATTTAGTGTATTTGCCAAATAATATAAAAAGTTATGATAAAAAAACTTAAATTTTAAAATTATAAAAATTAGAAACATTTTAACAGATAAGTTACTTTGAGTTTTAATTACATATCACATCATGCCAGTAACTACATAGCTTGATAATACAGTTAAGGATTTTGATTTCATTTTTGAAGAGTAGTCACGTATTTATAAGAGATTTTTATTAACACCAAACTTTAGGAAAAACAAGATGTCAGTTTTTTTATGATGATAGTAAGATCTGGGTTAACTATATAATTTATTATCAACTAGCTAAGTTTTGAAAATCTAACAGCTTTTAAAAAGAAAATATTACTATAAAACATTTATATCTTGAATGACTATATTTTATATTGATTATTACCTTATAACATATTTGATTAAAAAACAACTATTATAAAAAATGTATTGTTCTTTATGTCCACACTTTGACCAGTGAGCGATCCACCAGGCCATATTTCCAAGGGAAGTGTTGGTCACTTTGTTCTGTAAGGGATCATATGAGAGAGAGAACTGTGGCCCCAGGCAATTTTATGAATGTAGCTAAGTTTTAAAGTGGGACTATTAGGGGAAGGAAAAAAAAAAGAGGTTAGAGTGGGAGAGAGCCAAAGCATAAGAGACTCTTAAAAACTGAGAACAAACTGAGGGTTGATGGGGGGTGGGAGGGAGGGGAGAGTAGGTGATGGGTATTGAAGAGGGCATCTTTTGGGATGAGCACTGGGTGTTGTATGGAAACCAATTTGACAATAAATTTCATATATTAAAAAAATAAATAAATAAAATGAAGTGGGACTACTAGAAAAGACCATGGAAGAAGCTAGTTTAACAAAGCAGAATTCTACCAAACCCAGCTTGGTTTATTTTAATGCAACATTAATACTAAGACAATTAAATTGAAAAGAAGATGGGTGAGTGCTAAAATTATACATCCAGAATAGTTCAACAGGTATAAAATGGGGAGTCTCCTGGCCAGGCTTGGATTTGTATGCACTCAGCAATCAGATAGAGAATAGCATATTTAAAATACACCAGGATACATAGCCAGAGAAGAAATTTTTATATTCTGTAAAGTGTAAAGGTTTGTTATAAATGAATAAATCAGTGTAAATATTTTATTTGAAATATCGCTAACCATGACAAATAGACCAAAAGTACTGTACATTAAGACTTAATTTTCAAGGCTTTAGTATGGAATGCATTGTTTTTTATTTTCTTTTATTAAATGTTTATTTTTTGAGAAAGAGAGAGAGAAGGTGTGCACACAGGCATGCGAGTGGGGGAGGGGCAGAGGCAGATGGGGACAGAGGATCCAAAACAGGATCCAAAGCAGGCTCTGCACTGTCAGCAGTGAGCCCAAAGTAGGACTGGAACTCACGAACCGCAAAATCATGACCGGGCTAAAGTTGATCGCTCAACCAACTGAGCCACCCAGGTACCCCAATGTGGTGTTTTGTTTAATGAGCATTTAAGTTATTCTACCTTTCTGATTCTTTTAAAAAACAGTTACACACAATTTCCTAATAAAAATCTGAGAATTACTAAATGGCCTGAAAACTTGTGTTGTTAAAACAACGTCTCAATGTTTATCTTGCACTCACAGGGAATAGTTGTATTTCAATAAATTATTTTTACAAATGGTAAAATAGGATTACTTTCTGAAACAAAACATATATTGAAATCATATGATTTCATTTGATTTATTTCAGTAAACTCGATAATCTATCTTTTTTTATTACGTGTGATATATTTACCTTACCAGGCACTTTATCTTCCCCTTCCACTTGTACACACAAGGCCTGTGTCACTTTTGATAACTAGTATTAAGGACAGCTAATATCCATAATTATTTATGTTAGGAAAATTGTCCTAGCTACAGGATTGACACTTATGGTAGGCCCATATTCATCATTTTTCAGTCAAAAAGTGATAGCACGTGTGTTCTTTGTGATTGCTGCGTGGCTGTACTGATTGTAATTAGTGCACTGAGTTTTTATGACCTTTCTGACCGTATTTAATGACCTTCAAATGCCTACAGTTTAAACAGTTAAATTCTAAGTGTAATGTTTCTCCTGTTACCTACTTTGAAAAATTAGCTCTCTGGCACAATCTGATTTTAAAACAGTAATTCAATAAATTTTTATTTAATACATTTAAAAATATTCTTAAGGATAATCTACACTAAATACTTTTGTTGTTGTTTGGACCAAAATACATTTTATTGTAAAAGAAAACATGTTGCAGACAAACTGTAAAACACAGAATTAAAAAAAAGCAAATTCAGTATAAATTTACTATGTATGAAAACACTGATAGTATTTGGCATAGGTCATACTTATAGACAAAAAATGTATTATAACTTTTTGTAATATGTTTCTAACTCAAAATACATATAAAATCAGTTAACATACTCCATGTAAAGAGAATGCTTCTGCTACACCACTTTTAAAGACTCATTACCCTGAAATACCATCATTTGTTTTATAAATTACTCCCAATTTGTTTAAGAAACTTGTATTTCGTTGCTACAATGATTATCATTAAGATGGGAAAATCTTTAAATTTAAGACTTTGTCAACATTTTATTTATATTTTTACAATATGTTCTTAAAATTGTACATATAAGAATGTACCAACTTCTTTATTTGTTTATATTGATATTCATGTTTCCATGTCTGTACATGAAATGGGCCTTCACCTGAGCTGTACCCAACATTTAATATATATACCCAACACTTAGTATTTAATACCCAATATTTATTTTTTTTTTTAATTTTTTTTTTCAACGTTTATTTATTTTTGGGACAGAGAGAGACAGAGCATGAACGGGGGAGGGGCAGAGAGAGAGGGAGACACAGAATCGGAAACAGGCTCCAGGCTCTGAGCCATCAGCCCAGAGCCTGACACGGGGCTCGAACTCCCGGACCGTGAAATCGTGACCTGGCTGAAGTCGGACGCTTAACCGACTGCGCCACCCAGGCGCCCCTAATACCCAATATTTAATATGATAGGAAGAAGAAATGATGACAGTGTTGTTTATTTTACTTTTTTTGAAAAATTAAGTTTAAAATAGTTTTATGTATTTCTTAGGAATAGCTTATTCATCTAACTTATGTATTTTATTATTGGTTGCCTCACTTTTACTGATTTGAAGAGATTTTTTGCATCAAGAAAACACATATTTATGTGGTTTTTTTTTTAATGTTTATTTATTTTAGAGAGAGAGACATAGAGTATGAACAGAGAGAGAGGGAGACACAGAATCTGAAGCAGGATCCAGGCTCTGAGCTGTCAACACAGAGCCCAGCACGGGGCTTGACCCCACAAATCGCTTATTTACATATAGCTTATCTTTTTCATGCTATTTGCTTTTGGAGTCATGCTTAAAAAAATTAAAGCAATATTTACTTATTTTTTTCCCTGTGTTATTTTAATGATTTTACATTTAAAATTAAGGTCATTCGCCAATTTGAAATTTATTCTAGTATATTTGCTCCTCTGTTTTACTCAGGTTTAGAACTACTTCTGGAACTTTTAAGTCTGTAAATTGCTAATTTTTGTAATATAATTGCATAAATTTTTCCATATATCATATGAAGTATCTTACATTTTAGAAAGCTCTCTTGGGACGCCTGAGTGGCCCGGTCGGTTAAGCGTCCGACTTCGGTTCAGGTCATGATCTCACAGTCCGTGAGTTCGAGCCCCGTGTTGGGCTCTGTGGTGACAGCTCAGAGCCTGGAGCCTGTTTCAGATTCTGGGTCTCCCTCTCTCTCTGCACCTCCCCTGTTCATGCTGTGTCTCTCTCTCTGTCTCAAAAATAAATAAACGTTAAGAAAAAAAATTAAAAAAAAAAAAGAAAGCTCTCTGTACGTTATACAAGTAAATTCTTCAAAAAAGTTCAAGGCACTGACTAGTATATATAACCTGTTTCATATTTTTACATCATGTCTGATGTACTCAAACTTTATGTTATATAGAATACAAAAAGAGAGCAATATGGAGAGAGAAAAGAAAACTATGTTAAATGTACTGTTTCGAAATAAACCTAAAGAATGTCTATAAGCCAGCACATACTCATTGCTATAGAGATGGTGAACAGGACTGAGACTCTTGGAAAGAGTACTTAAGGTGCGTAAGTGTATAAGACTGAAATATCACTGTTCATCTGTTGAAGTTATTCATAATGCTGATCTTCCAAAAACTGAAAATGGTGGAATAGTAGCTTTTCAGACCATTACCTAAAGATCCACTTTCACAGGACGAAGCACCTATCAAACTAAATATGATATATTCTAATCTTTTAAAACCATTTAAAGCATTTCATAAAAGGTGATTTTAAATAATTTTAAGTATTTATGTTGGGGTCAATATAAGGCTAAATGTACTGTTCTGATTATTATAAAAATAATATAAAATTAATTTGTATTTTATCCTGATTTTCTGTGGAAACATTTAAAAACAATCAATCCCTCGGGAGCACCTGGGTGGCTCAGTCAGTTAAACATCTGGCTTCAGCTCAGGTCATGATCTCACAGTTCATGGGTTTGAGCCCCGTGTCAGGCTCTATGCTGACAGCTCAGAGCCTGGAGCCTGCTTCCAATTCTGTGTCTCCCTCTCTGTCCCTCCCCAGCTCATGCTCTGTCTCTCTATGTCTCTCAAAAATAAATAAACATTAAAAAATTTTTAAAAACAATCCCTCAGGCTCATTTCATTTCTGGTTGTCTTTTCTCCGTAACTTAGTAACACCTGTCAGTGGAGATTCCCTAGGGAAGACAAGCTACTTCCAAATCCTTAGTCGTTCACCTAGGCAACAGTGGGATGCAGGTGGGCAATGTCCTCAGAGTGGGATTCAACTGTACTGGCTGTTATAGATGATCTCCATGCCCCCACTCCCTGAAAACAGAGTTTATCGTCCAGATTTGCATTAGCCTGCCTCAAAGGATGCCCTGGCAGCCTTGTTGGCTCTCTTCTCCTAGAATCCACATCCCTTCAGTGGCCACCAGAAGCTCTGTTTTGTTTTATCCATCCCATGTGTGGGGCTGTAGGAACCAGGATATATATTTATAAACACACATATATAATAAGTGCATATGGTTATTCTCATTCTTGGGATTCTTATGTCTGGACAAAGGATTCTCCAACTGTCACTCAACTATACGGTGACCAAGAGCCTGAACATAAGACATAGGCAATTGAACTCATATTTAATGAATTCCCCATAGACTTCAGAAAGTTACTATAAAAGGGAGAATAAAAAACCAATTCTATAGTAACTTTCTTGCACTCAGGGGCACTCACTTGAAATTTATTTTTATTAGTATAGAATCCTTTTCACACTATTAATCAATTCTTAAATTATGGCCTATCTAATATAGCATGCCCTGGTTCCTTTTGTTCTCTCTTAAGATAAACTTGAAAATAATTTATTACCCAATCTTTTTTTTAATTAATTATTTTGAGAAAGAGAGAAAGAGAGTGGGGGAGAGGCAGAGAGAAGGAGAGAGGGAATTCCAAGTAGGCTCCACGGTGTCAGTGCAGAGCCTGACATGGGGCTCGAACTCATGAAGTCATGAACCACGAGATCATTACCTGCGATGAAATCAAGACTCGGACACTTAACCAACTGAGCCACCAGGCACCCCTACACAATCATAATATTAACTTCCTGATCCACTTTTTCTTCCCTTGGTGTGTTTCCCTTCCTTTCTCCTTCTCTCATCTTTTTCTCAAAAATGAGAGGCAATGTGGAGTAATTACTGACAGTCCTAGATTTTCCAGAGAATTGAAAGAGAAGCCCATGCATCCAGAAGCATAAAAATATACAACTTATTAGATACCTTTATTTTTATATTTAATTGCCCTCTTTTATCTGTAAGGATTTCATTTTGACCCACACTTCTAAAGTGTCATTTGGAGACGCCCCTGGAGCAGGCTGTCAACCACACCATTCTATAGGGCTAACAGTTACATTTCACATGGTTCTCACAATCAGACAGATATCACTAATGTAAAGGAGGAGTCCAGCTACTGGTTAGAAACCTGTTTTTTTTTGTTTTTTGGGTTTTTTCCAGGCCCAACTACAGGGAATAATAAAGAGGAAAAGCTGTCCCTGCACCAGACTAGAGCAGGGTACACTGCTGTCTCAGAGGGGTGCTGTAGTCAAGGATTCAGGCCCTCTGCCAGTCAGGCTCAAGGTAGCTTTGCCTTCCCTGCCCCTGGGCTCCATTCCTAGGTTTCTTTACCTTAGGTCTTGGGTAGAGGTCTTCTTGAGTACCTCTGTCGAGGCTTCTTTATGGAGGAGAGAGGGGTAAAGTCTTGAAGACATTCTCTTTCACCCCCTGACTCAGCACCCAATATTCTTTCACTCCTAGCTTTTCCCTTCCCCTCCCCACTGCTCCCACTCCTGAATCCATAAAACTGCTGAAACTTCTTGTTCAGGACTGCCTCAACATTGGGTTGACTCCTCCATCCATGTGGATCTACATGACCCTCAACCTATATGCCATTCTGTGGAGAAAAATGGAATAAGAGGAGTCAGCACTTCCTCTGGTTTTAGATTCCTGTTTATACCATTGCGGCAAGTGGTTGAAGGCTTAACTGTTTCATTTTTGACATGTTTCAATTGGCTACTCCAATACCTGGTAGCTCTGTTTTCTCTTTTCGACCTCAGTTGAGCTCTTGAGATAAATATCCATCACACTGCGCATGAAATAACAACACATTAAACTAAGGGATCAACAGAAGCAATTGACTCTGATGCCAAAAATCTTTAAGTCATGAGTACTCGACATTATGCGTTGCTGATTCCGTAGATTTCTAATAGGCACTTCAGTCATCTGTTACTATACCGGTAGCCATATCAATTGTGAATGTTCTCACACCACTGAAACCCATCAGCATTCCATCTTCTTTCCCTTCTTATTTGTATTCTATTTCTTTTTTCCTTGGAAGGAAAAAATATAATCATTGCCAATTCCCTTGGCAATTGACTTTATGCCAAAAAACATTTAGTTCAGATATAATCTGGTGATGTGTGTCATGAAAGCTGAGGGAAAAGAGTCAGTGCTATGAAAAAATTAATATAACAGTATGTCTCCAGTAAATTGTGAACATTCAAAGAGAAAACCAGTGTTTGTTTAATTGCAGACTATGACCAGTAATGATAGTTTAGTTAAATGCTTTAGGAAAGCTCTTGGTATGCATATGAATATGACATAAATTTTAAAGCATATATATTTCTAAATCTGGTCAAATACTGATTTCTCTCATATAGGAGTTCAATAACTTTATCAAATTATATTTATGGTATAATTATCTAATTGTGTAATTATATCTATAATCATCAATAAAAATATTCACAAGATGGTAAATTTTAATTCCATAAAAGTATTTTTATAGTCTATTATCACACACAGAATTATTAAAATATTTAAATGTAGATTTATGTTTTTTGATCAATTAATCCAATAAACATCATAAAGATATTAGAAAATAGGCTCCTAGTTTTTAGATGATTTTTGTTTTACTAACCCATATTAGAAATTTATATATTTGCATTTGATCATGAAATGTACTCTAAGAATATTACTTATTAAGCATTTTTACTGTGATTTATGTTATTACTTTTCATGACAGCAGCAAAGTTAAATATGAAATTGTGCTAGAGGAAAATGATAAATTCTAAATTCTGATTAGTTTACTCCTGTGATTTCATTTGAAATCTTTTACTTAGATACTTTTTTAATAACCTGGAAAAGTAGTTTTTTAATTAAAACTCAGTTTATGTTAGGGGCGCCTGGGTGGCTCAGTTGGTTAAGTGTCCAACTTCGGTTCAGGTCATGATCTCGCAGTACATGAGTTCAAGTCCCACATCGAGCTCTGTGTTGACAGCTCAGAGCCTGGAATCTGCTCAGATTCTGTGTCTCCCTCTTTCTCTGCCCCTCCCCCAGTCTTGCTCTCTCTCTCTCTCTCTCTCTCAAAAATAAATATTTAAAAAATTAAAGTCAGTTTATAATAAAATACACAAGGAAAGACAGAAAATATTACATTGTAAAAAGAAAAAAAATCATTACAAGAAATGAGTGGGAATATATATTTGAAGAAGAAAAGAGGATTAGTATATATAATTTTGCTTCTAATTAGAGAGTGTATTGCCTATGTTTTCATATTTTAACTTGTATTACTTTTAAGAAGCTGTTATAATATATGTACATATGTATAATAAGGCTCAACAATACATACATATATATGTGTGTATATATGTGTGTGTGTGTGTGTGTATATATATATATATATATATATATATATATATATTTATTTATTACTTGCCCCTTTGTCCTTATATCAAATAATAGAAGAAATTTCTGTGCCCTGAATTCTCTCTTTCTTTTTCCTTTTCTAATGTGAACTAGAGATAGGATATTGTTTTTTAAGAGAATCTTACTTTTCTCTTGGTTTCAATGTTTCAATTTTGGAAGAAAAGAAGAAGGGTTTTAAATTATTAAGACCAGAGCCATTTTCAGAGAGTTAGTAATGTCTTTGTAGAAAGAATAGACTCCATACAGAGAACAAGAAAATGAAAATGGGTGGTAAAAGAGAAAATTGGGGATAGCAGCTGAGTGCATAATGGTACATGGTTCAGATTGATGCAAACCCACTAGGTTATTCTAGGAGAATTTGACGGTGTTCTAGAAGGTAATGAAGAAGACAAAGTCATCTGTTCACCTAGTCAGACAAGTGACAGGTGTGGGAAGAAGACAGACAAGTCATGACAGAATATATAAATACTTCATGTAAATTCCAGTAGCTTAAAAAACTGGCTAAGAAGAAAGAAACATGATGTAGAAAATATTAAAAATAAAGAAAATCACTTGAAGTTTTAAAGAAAGAAAATCACAAATATTACCTAACAGCAGGTAGTAAATTATGAAACTTATTGCCTTTCAGAGTGTGGTTCAAATCAAACACCAAGATAAATTTAAAGGTTTGGAACCTTTCAGTATGATCATTCTCTAATAGATTTCAGGAAAACTGTAATATTGTCTTTTACAACTCATTGTGTGTTAGAGGCACAAATATTTTCCAGCAACATTGGGAATTGTTTGGATATACAAGACCAAGATGTATTCATGTTGTTGTTTTTCTGACTGCCTTATGGGATGCAGAAAGATACTAAGTAATGTACAGATTACTAAAATCCCTATGGAGTATAAAGCAATTAAGTTGAACATTTAATTTTAAATCATGAATATTTAAATCACTAAAAATATCTGACTTTTTTTTTACATTTTCATCCAACCTTATAGTCTTGAATAAAATATACTTATTTGAACAAGTTCAGATTTTAAGAGCTTTGGAAATGTATGAAACTTTCCTTCATAAAGCTATCTGATCTAGAAAACATGCAAATTCTCAAAATTTTTCTTTCTAACATTTCAAAAATATTATTGAAATCCAGTGGTAGTATATACAAGATGATTACACGTGGATGATGATGCTCTGTGTACCCCACATACGTTATCCTTGTTTTAATAAGTAATCAGATAATTTTTTGAGTATCTTAATTCAAATAGAATCAGATTAGGCTATCTCAGGAAACAACACTTTGTCTCTTCATTTGTAGTGAATGTTTGTACTAAAAAAAGTCCCCATAGACTAGAGCACAATGTTAATATAATTGAAGTCTTGAGTTCCAACTCTATTGTAATTAAATGTCCATTGTTCACCAGTCATGGACAGAACTATAAACTTCAATATAACATGAGGCAGTCTACTTTTAACTTATGCCCTTGGTCACAAAGACAACACTGATGACAGAAGAAAGAGCAGTACAAATTTATACACTCTTAGGGAGAAAATATTTTTTGGCATAATCTTCATTGGCAGTTCATCAATTCTGTCGCCTTCATCTATATGAAATGGAATTTTATGTTTCAGAAAGGTAGCAATTTAAAGTAAAAAATCATGTAGGCAGGATGATAAAAACAAAATAAAATTTGGCATCTATATAATGAAGTATTTAAAAGCAGAACATTTGGGACAGGCAGATGTGGGTTTCAGCATTGGCTTTGCCAATTAATTTCTTCATGAACTTGAGAGAATGATTTACTGTCTCTAAGTTGTTTAATGGGAAAAGAGGATAATAATAGCTCTTTTTGTTATTGGGTTGTTTTCTTATTTAATAGTTATAACTGTATAGTGAATTTAAACGCTTAGAATGGTATTTGGCACTTGGAAAACACTCAATAATTATTAGCTAAATTAGTACTTGTGTTCAAAAGTGATTTAAATGTTTTCAAATATATTTGTAGCCCCTTTCATAAAAACACAATGCCACTTAAGAAAGACAAGAAATATAGATTTCAACACAATAATTATTATTATAAGTTGTGTCGATTTATTAATAGACTCTAACATCCTCATTAGATTGAGGTTTTGAGATTGGAACGTGTGCTTAGTTGTTTGCTAATTTCTAAATGGTGCAGAGTAATTAAAAATATGTTTTATCATAAAATTTTATAAATATACTTTAAAAATTAAAGAAGGCATTACTGCTGACTGTAATGTTATGGGGCAGTAACTTAGAATGATGTTCAGTTCCTAAATTGTTGCCTTCATGCCCCTTAGTAATACTAACCACCTCCCAACAATTGTTTGAAGGTATTGAATGGATGACAACCTTATTAACAAAACTTGTACCTAATACAAATCACCCTTCTCAATTTTGGAGATCTTATTTTTAATATGATCCCACAGAGATAGGGAAGATGATTGAATGGCTTGTCAAGAAGCTTCTCTGGCACAACCTTTTCCAATTTTCTTCCTTTTTGCTTAACCCTTTCCATTTGAGTTAATGCCTAATTTTTAAAGAGAATTGATGAGGTGTTTTGTCATGTAATCTTTTCAAGAAACAGCTCCCTGTATATAATGGCTTGAATTTGACATGTAAAGGACACATATATCTCAAAATCACTTACTATGCAATGCAGAAATGTAACGACAAACCACAGTAAATTAAATAAGAAGTTAATGGGGTATATAGATTGTCAATGGAAATACATATATTCTTCCTAAAAAACACAGGCCTTTTTTTTTTTCTGGCTTATTCTGTGTATGTATATGGAATAATATTGCATTATTTGCATATTTTATTGTTTTTGTTCATTTATTTTTGCACTTCTTTAATTTTTTTATTTCTTTCCACTTATAAATTGGTTTTATGTATCTGAGAACCTCCTTTTCCTTACATTTTCCAGTGTTTCTCAATTCTAACTCACTTATAGTAAAGAGCTTATTTAAATTTTTATTGTTCCTACACTTTAGGAATTGTCCAGTAGAGTTTTACTCTGCCTTGTTTATTTATTATTTTTCTTCATTTTGACCTATTGACTTGGTGTTTCACTACTATTTGTCTTCAAATGTGAAAATTCCCCTGTATATTTCTTCTTATAGATGCTGTAGTAGTCTTTATGTTTTTTAAATATTTATTTACTTTTGAGAGAGAAAGAGGGAGAGAGAGAGAGAAGGAGGGACAGAGAGAGAGGGAGACACAGAATCTGAAGCAGGTTTCAGGCTCTGAGCTGTCAGCAGAGCCCAACACAGGGCTCGAACCCACAAACCGCCAGATCATGACCTGAGCTGAAGTAGGACACTTAACCAACTGAGCCACCAACGTGCCCCACTGTAGTAATCTTTTAAAGTGTCTTCACCAACTCCATGAAAAGCAGACTACTTCTAACAACCTCGATTTCCTTTCTTACTGTAAGATTTTTATTTTGAAAACAAATGAAAAAAATATGTTTTCTCATTTATAGAGTGACTCTATTAATTAAACAGCTTTTAGAAATATTGCAAAAGAAAGATTTTGAATTGAAATTATATTTCATCCCAGAAACCAAATATATACATAATTAACCTTTTTAAATGACTACAATTTTTTAAAAGAATTTAGTTTTATGAAACTATGTTGAACTTCCACCAATTATTATATTTTTATTCAATTATTTTACAGAATCTTGAAGTTATCCCAGAAAAAAATTAAATATATAGTTTGTAGTTCCTAGGATCCTTTTTGGATCTCTTCTAATGAATGAATACAAGTTTTATTTTAAAATATCAGTTAATTCTTCAATGCACTGGATAACTATTGCAACAAATAGTTCCATTTAAGTTACCTCCAAACTTTGAGATTGGTTCTTGCAGCAGGATATTGGTCTTTCATAATAGTAGTTAAATATAAATACTTCCCCTTGTTGTTACAGCTTACTTTGTCTCTCAACCCTGTCTACTTTAAAGATAATAAAACATTTGGACTTTGAATTAACTTAAGGCTATCTAATATTTAATATCAGAAAACAGAAGTTAAATCATATTTCCAATATGTATTCATTTCCTATAGCTGTTGTATCAAATCACCACAAATTTAGTGGCTTAAAACAACACGAATTTATTCTCTTACAGTTCTGAATATTAGAAGTCCAAATGGGGTCTTCATGGGTTAAAATAAAATTGTTGATAGGCCCCGTTCCTGCTGCAGTTTCCAGGGGAAAATTCTTGCCTCTTGCAACTCCTGGAGAGTGCCAGGATTTCTTGACTATACCACTCCAATCCACATCTCTCCTTATATTGCCTTGTCCCTCCTCTTACTTTTCATATCCCTGGCTTATAAGAACATCTGTGATTACATTTAAGGCCCACCTAGAGAACCCAGGATAATCTCTCCATCTCAAACATTGTAACTGGATGTCTCTTCAACCAGGCAAAATAGTTCATTCACAGGTTCCGAATTGCAGGGATCAGGATGGAGATATCTTCAGTGGGGCTAAAGAGAGCCTTAATTAGTTTATCACAGTCAATATTATTTAAAGTATAAAGTATGTGAAATATCACTACCATAAAAAATAAACTGGCATTCTATGAAAATATCTGCCAGTTAGAATTAGGACTCTACTTCAATGTTTATTGAGGGTCCATTACACTGTTAGATACTGCAAGACACAATACAGTTTCCCAGAACAAAGGTAAAGATCCCATGATAGTCTCTACAGTTGCACAATTATTCCCAATTTATTAAATCTAAAAATTTAAATATAAATAGTTCTCACTTATGCATAGTATGTTTAGTAGTTTCACATTAACTAGAAAAGTTTATTTTCTAATTGGGCAATTTTTCATATAGTAGAATCATTATGAGCTTTACAGCCAAACAGCTTTAGTTTTCACCACGACCTTGGCTCTCTTGTTGTTTAACCTCTTGAATTCTCAAGTTCTCTTTTACAAAACAGAGACAGTAGATATAGTTCTACTGTTTTTGTAAGAATAAAATAAAATAGCTTGGCAAAGCATCTGGCATGTTTTCTGATATATGAGAAATGCCCAATACCTGTTAGGCCACTTACCTATATGTTGTGAAGTATTCTATAGTAAATTGGCTTAATTTTTTAAGAAGCTTGCATTCTCAAAATTGTTACTATCTTAAAATGATACTCTGTGTCATCTACAAGTAAAACTAAATTAAAATATCTTGGCACGTAATGTATATTAGTTTTGCATCGCATCATTCAATGTTCTGCATGATACACAGATAATATGCTTAGAACATATAATCTAAACATAAAGAATATTGAATTACGTGCATTTTTAAATTTCAGAATATCAGATGGGAAACATAAAAATGGAAATTTATGTTGAATAACGAAGTATGGAAATTGGTAGGTGAGCACAACATATGGATACAACCTTAATTACAGTTAGCCTGGGCCTTCCAGGACTAGGTAGAGGTCAGGCCGCTCATAACAGGTTCTATTCTTTCACTATACTTGATTTGACATCCATTTGTGCAACTGATATTTTAAAATTTGAACATTTGTAACAATGTAGTACCAGAGGAAATTAAAAAAAAAAAAGACCCATTTAAGGAAATTTTAAAGAAATAAAATAATTCAATAAGGTGGATTACTCAGTGTAAGACACTAAAACAATTATATGCTTTTTCAGCCTGGTAATAAAGTGTCTACAAGAATATAATGAACATTTCCAAAATTAAAAAAAAAAAAAAGAAAAAAAAAAAAGAAAGAGAGAGAAAGAAATAGGAAGAAAGATAGATTATGGTCACAGAAAGTCCAAAATTACTAAGATTTGCTATTTGTTCAAGATGTACCTCAGAAAACAACTATTCCACAAAGTTCCTTTTGCCTTCTCTCTCCTCTTTCCTTTACACCCAGTAGATTAGGTTTCCATGTTATTAACCACAAAAAAAAAGGTGCTTTTTTTTGTTTATGTCTATGATAGTATTATTAGGCAAGCTTCTGGGGTTAGAAATTGCTATTGATTTCTTTTTCCTAATTCCCAGTGTACTATCTGACACATTGCATGAACCAAATAATGTTCATAGGAAAAATGAATATAGGCACAAATGCATGAGCAATCCTTCAGACAACAAAAAAGAAATAAAAGGCATCCAAAGAAAGAAACCAAACTTTCACTATTTGCAGATGACATTGTACTGTATCTAGAAAATCTGAAAGACCCCAGCCAAAAAGTTTGCTAGAGCTGACACATGAATTCAGTAAGTGGCAGTATACAAAATCAGTGTACACAAATCTGTTGCATTTCTACACACCAATAATGAAGTAGCAGAAAGAGAAATAAAGGAATCAATCCCATTTACAATTGCACCAAAAACCATAAGATACCTAGGAATAAATCTAACCAAAGAGGTAAAATATCTGTACTTTGAAAACTATAGAACACTCATGAAGGAAATTAAAGATGACACAAAGTAATGGAAGACCATCCCATGCTCATGGATTGGAAGAACAAATATTGTTAAAATGTCTATACTACCCAAAGTAATCTATACATTAAATGCAAGCCCTGTCAAAGTACCATCAGCATTGTTCACAGAGGTAGGACAAACAATCCTAAAGTTTGTATGGAACCACAAAAGACTCCAAATAGCCAAGGCCATCTTGAAAAAGGAAAGCAAAGCTGGAGGCATCACAATTCCAGACCTCAAGCTATATTATAAAGATGTAGTCATGAAGACAGTATAGTACTGGCACAAAAACAGACACATAGATCAATGAAACAGAATAGAAAACCCAGAATTGGACCCACAACTATATGGTCAACTAATCTTCTACAAAGCAGGAAAGAATATCCAACAGAAAAAACACAGATCTCTTCAACAAATGGTATTGGGAAAACTGTACAGTGACATGCAAAAGAATGAAACTGGACCACTCTCTTAAACCCTACACAAAAACAAATTTAAAATGGATGAAAGACCTAAACATGAGACAGGAAACAAGAAACCCTCAAAATATTAGAGGAGAACAAAGGCAATAACCTCTATGATCCACGTTAGCAACTTCTTACTAGATATGTCTCCTGAGGCAAGGGAAGCAAAAGTGAAAATAAGCTATTGGGATTTCCTGAAGATATAAAACTTCTTCACAACAAGGTAAATAGTCAACAAAACAAAAAGGCAACCTTTGGAAGGGGAGAAGATATTTGCAAATGACATATCTGTAAAGGCTTAGTATCCAAAATATCTAAAGAACTCATAAAACTCAATACCTCCAAATCAATAACCCAATTAAAAAATGAGCAGAAGATGTGAGTAGACATTTTTCCAAGGAAGACATCCAAATGGCAAACAGACACATGAAAAGTTGCTCACCACCACTTATCATCAGGGAAACATAAATCAAAACTACAATTATATACCATCTCACCCCTATTCAGAATGGCTAAAATCAATAACACGGGTATTGGTGAAGAAATGGAGAAAGGGGAACCCTCTTACACTGTTGGTGGGCATGAAAACTGGTGCAACCACTCTGGAGAAGAGTATGGAGGTTCCTCAAGAAAGTAAAATACAAAATACAAAATACAAAAGTACTGATTTGAAGGGGTACATGCACCCCAATGTTTATAGTAGCGTTATCAACAATTGCCAAATTGTGGAAAGAGCCCAAATGTCTATGGACTGACAAGTGGATAGAGATGGATAGAGAAAATATAGATATACAATATATAGATATACAGTGGAATATTAGCCCTAAAAAAGAATGAGATTTCGCCATTTGCAATGATGTAGATGGAGCTAGAATATATTATGCTAAGTGAAATAAGTCAGTCACAGGAAGACAAATACCATATGATTTCACTCATAAGTGGAATGTAAGAAACAAAACAGAAGAACACAGAGGGCGAACGACAGGCAAACCATAAAACAGATCTTAAATATGGAGAAAAAACAGGGTTGCTGGATAGGAGGTGAGAATGGAATGGGTTAAAATGGTGATGGGTACTAAGGAAGACACTTGTTGTGTTGAGCAGTGGATGTTGTATGTAAGTGATGAACCATTAAACTCTACACCTGAAACTAAACAAAACTTGGAGAAAAAATAAAGCTACTATGTCAGAAGAGGCTCTTAAATACAGAGAACAAGCTGAGGGTTGCTGGAGGGGAGGTGGATGAGGGAAAGGGCTAACTGGATGAAGTGCATTAAGGAGGGCACTTGTTGGGATGAGCACTGGGTGTTATATGTAAGTGATGAATCACTAAATTCTACTCCTGGAACCAATACTACACTATATGCTAACTAACATGAATTTTTTTAAAAAAAAAGTAGCTACAGGGACTGTATAGACAGCTTAACAGATATTGCTCTGGAATAGCCGTTGGCTACAGCAGACTAATTAGTGTGACTAATGGATTATACTCTTTTATACAGTTTGTTTTGGACCCATCTTATGGATTATAGAGTGTTAAAAAATTTGACATAAAATTTTTCTCAAAAAATATACTGCAATATTATGACAACAAAATAAATACTTATTATTAATCAAATATTGCAGATGAAAATTACTTAAATAATTTAAGGGGCATACAGATATACTCATATTACTGTGAGAATTATTGGTAAGATGTTAGAAGTGAAAGCACTGTAATTCTACACTTTTAGAAGAAAATGATAGAGTAACATGTTTTTCTGGAGATATTCCAAGTCACTTGGCAAGTACAACAGAGGTAGCCCAATGAAGAATGCCATTTCTTGAAGTTTATATAGGATTTGGTAAATGAAGGAAGATTGAATACTTGACCTAATATGCAATAAAATTATCTTATGTGATTTTATTGTTCCAATCTATTCTAAGATGAAGGCTATATATGTATTTTTCTATTTTTCAGTACTTTAGTTCATTTTGGAATTAGATTAATATGTAGCATAATAAACAATTATAAGTTCAATATAGTCCTTGGCTCAACTATAAGGTAAATATACTTTTACCAACTAAGAATGTTATAGAAGGAGTTGATATTCCTGGATATGACCATATAATTTCAAAGTCAAAACTAAAAGAAAAAAATCAAAACAAAACATTGGTCTTTAAGATGGTAAGTGAGATTTTCATCATTAAGGCTCTTGCCTCACTTCTGTACATACTCTCCAACAGCATTAACACATAAGATGTGGTTTATTGACTCCCTGTCCTTGAGGATAGTGCTCCTTTCCCTAGAATGCTATCTTTCTTTTCATGTTCATACCTTAGGCAGCAAGTCCTTCCTTAAAATCCACCACTTTCTTACTTTGTTTTTTTAAAAAAATTTTAATGGTTATTTATGTTTGAGAGAGGGAGGGAGGAAGGGGGGGAGAGAGAGAGAGAGAGAGAGAGAAAGAGTATGGGCAGGGGGGAGGTGCAGAGGCAGAAAGGGAGACACAGAATCCAAAGCAGGCTCCAGGCTTTGAGCTGTCAGCACAGAGCCCGACACGGGGCTCGAACTCACAGACCACGAGATCATGACCTGAGCCAAAACTGGACACTTAACCAACTGAGCCACCCAGGCGCCCCCAAATCCACCACTTCCTAAGCATCATATTCAAACAGGGTCCATTTCATATGTACCATTAAATCGGATACCTATCTCTTAAATGATTTTGTCCTATATAATAATAATGGTTTTCTGTCATTTTTCTGTGCTAGAAGATGAGCTTTTCCAGGAGAGGACTACGTTTTATTCACCTTTATATCCCCCATGCCTTATACAATGTTAGGCTGAATCTTAAATTAGTGGCTGATTAAATGGAAACTTGAGAAGCATGTAGTTTTGAGATAAGTTGAGGTGAAAGAAGTTAGGAAAGTGGGATGGGAGGAACTATTGAAAGATGGGATTCTCTTAGGAAGGACAAAGTTTAAGAGTTCAGGGAGCATTTGAGAGTGGTTCAGTGCCCATGAGTAAGGAATCTTGAGAAAGGCAAGAGAATGGATATACATGTGGGATCAGAGAAATTTTGAGGAGGGTCATCTGACTTTGGAGGTCAAGAACATCTAGGAAAATAACGTATTTCTTTCTGGGCTAAATGCCAAGGAGAAAAAAGTGTTCAAAAATAGGTATAGCTACCTCCCTATTAGGAAACAAAACTTGCTGTCAGCGGCAGTTGGTCGGCAGCAGCACCGTGGATGTATTACCTGTAAAACAAGGAAATTATGATCAGAGAGAAAAAATAAATCCTGAGTCAGCCTTGCAAGTACTCAGAAGAAAGGACACACTGCCATTAGGCCACTCAGCACCCATTTGAGTGGAGACTCATTTCTTATATAATATACACATTAGGATTAAAATAACAGAGGAAAAGAAACACTATGATGGGGATTCTTGGTTTTCAGGTGATTTAATCCAATACCAATCTCAGGCTACATTTATTCTAGATAAATCTTCCAATTCTGGAAACTCCAGAGTATTCTTCTGAAAACATAATTTAAACATAATACCACAATTCAGATTGTTTTCCCTGATTTATTTACTTTATTTTGTTTTATTTTATTTTTCAATATATAAAGTTTATTGTCAAATTGGTTTCCATACAACATCCAGTGCTCATCCCAACAGGTGCCCTCCTCAATGCCCATCACCCACCCTCTCCTCCCTCCCACCCCCATCAACCCTCAGTTTGTTCTCAGTTTTTAAGAGTCTCTTATGCTTTGGCTCTCTTCCATTCTGACCTCTTCTTTTTTTTTTTTTTTTCTTCCCCTCCCCCATGGGTTTCTGTTAAGTTTCTCAGGATCCACATAAGAGAGAGACCATATGGTATCTGTCTTTCTCTGTATGGCTTATTTCACTTAGCATCACACTCTCCAGTTCCATCCATGTTGCTACAAAGGGCCATATTTCATTCTTTCTCATTGCCACGTAGTACTCCATTGTGTATATAAACCACAATTTTTTTTAACCATTCATCAGTTGATGGACATTTAGGCTCTTTCCATAATTTGGCTATTGTTGAGAGTGCTGCTATAAACATTGGGGTACAAGTGCCCCTATGCATCAGTATTCCTGTATCCCTTGGGTAAATTCCTAGCAGTGCTACTGCTGGGTCATAGGGTAGGTCTATTTTTAATTTTCTGAGGAACCTCCACACTGTTTTCCAGAGTGGCCGCACCAATTTGCATTCCCACCAACAGTGCAAGAGGGTTCCCGTTTCTCCACATCCTCTCCAGCATCTATAGTCTCCTGATTTGTTCATTTTGGCCACTCTGACTGGCGTGAGGTGATATCTGAGTGTGGTTTTGATTTGTATTTCCCTGATGAGGAGCGACGTTGAGCATCTTTTCATGTGCCTGTTGGCCATCCGGATGTCTTCTTTAGAGAAGTGTCTATTCATGTTTTCTGCCCATTTCTTCACTGGGTTCTTTGTTTTTTGGGTGTGGAGTTTGGTGAGCTCTTTATAGATTTTGGATACTAGCCCTTTGTCTGATATGTCATTTACAAATATCTTTTCCCATTCCGTTGGTTGCCTTTTAGTTTTGTTGGTTGTTTCCTTTGCTGTGCAGAAGCTTTTGATCTTCATAAGGTCCCAGTAGTTCATTTTTGCTTTTAATTCCCTTGCCTTTGGGGATGTGTCAAGTAAGAAATTGCTACAGCTGAGGTCAGGGAGGTCTTTTCCTGCTTTCTCCTCTAGGCT
Organism: Puma concolor; assembly: GCF_028749965.1. Lineage (NCBI taxonomy): Eukaryota > Metazoa > Chordata > Mammalia > Carnivora > Felidae > Puma > Puma concolor. Next base: position 181,389,322 of record NC_141667.1, read on the forward strand.
TTTGATGGTTTCCTGTCTCACATTCAGGTCCTTTATCCATTTTGAGTTTATTTTTGGGAATGGTGTGAGAAAGTGGTCTAGTTTCAATCTTCTGCATGTTGCTGTCCAGTTCTCCTAGCACCATTTGTTAAAGAGACTGTCTTTTTTCCATTGGATATTCTTTCCTGCTTTGTCAAAGATGAGTTGGCCATACGTTTGTGGGTCTAGTTCTGGGGTTTCTATTCTATTCCATTGGTCTGTGTGTCTGTTTTTGTGCCAATACCATGCTGTCTTGATGATTACAGCTTTGTAGTAGAGGCTAAAGTCTGGGATTGTGATGCCTCCTGCTTTGGTCTTCTTCAAAATTACTTTGGCTATTCAGGGTCTTTTGTGGTTCCATATGAATTTTAGGATTGCTTGTTCTAGTTTCGAGAAGAATGCTGCTGCAATTTTGATTGGGATTGCATTGAATGTGTAGATAGCTTTGGGTAATATTGACCTTTTGACAATATTTATTCTTCCAATCCATGAGCACGGAATTTTTTTCCATTTCTTTATATCTTCTTCAATTTCCTTCATAAGCTTTCTATAGTTTACAGCATACAGATCTTTTACATCTTTGGTTAGATTTATTCCTAGGTATTTTATGCTTCTTGGTGCAATTGTGAATGGGATCAGTTTCTTTATTTGTCTTTCTGTTGCTTCATTATTAGTGTATAAGAAGGCAACTGATTTCTGTACATTGATTTTGTATCCTGCAACTTTGCCGAATTCATGTATCAGTTCTAGCAGACTTCTGGTGGAGTCTGTCAGATTTTCTATGTATAATATCATGTCATCTGCAAAAAGCAAAAGCTTGGCTTCATCTTTGCCAATTTTGATGCCTTTGATTTCCTTTTGTTGTCTGATTGCTGATGCTAGAACTTCCAACACTATGTTAAACAACAGCGGTGAGAGTGGACATCCCTGTCGTGTTCCTGATCTCAGGGAAAAAGCTCTGTTTTTCCCCATTGAGGATGATGTTAGCTGTGGGCTTTTCATAAATGGCTTTTATGATCTTTAAGTATGTTCCTTCTATCCCGACTTTCTCGAGGGTTTTTATTAAGAAAGTTTGCTGAATTTTGTCAGAGGCCTTTTCTGCATCGATTGACAGTATCATATGGTTCTTATCTTTTCTTTTATTAATGTGATGCATCACATTGATTGATTTGTGAATGTTGAACCAGCCTTGTATCCCAGGAATGAATCCCACTTGATCATGGTGAATAATTCTTTTTATATGCTGTTGAATTCGATTTGCTAGTATTTTATTGAGAATTTTTGCATCCATATTCATCAGGGATATTCGCCTGTAGTTCTCTTTTTTTTTACTGGGTCTCTGTCTGGTTTAGGGATCAAAGTAATACTGGCTTCATAGAATGAGTCTGGAAGTTTTCCTTCCCTTTCTATTTTTTGGAATAGCTTGAGAAGGATAGGTGTTATCTCTGCTTTAAACGTCTGGTAGAACTCCCATGGGAAGCCATCTGGTCTTGTACTCTTATTTGTTGGGAGATTTTTGATGACTGATTCAATTTCTTCGCTGGTTATGGGTCTGTTCAAGCTTTCTATTTCCTCCTGATTGAGTTTTGGAGGCGTGTTCATGTTTAGGAATTTGTCCATTTCTTCCAGGTTGTCCAGTTTGTTGGCATATAATTTTTATAGTATTCCCTGATAATTGCTTGTATGTCTGAGGGATTGGTTGTGATAATTCCATTTTCATTCATGATTTTATCTATTTGGGTCACCTCCCTTTTCTTTTTGAGAAGCCTGGCTAGAGGTTTGTCAATTTTGTTTATTTTTTCAAAAAACCAACTCTTGGTTTCGTTGATCTGCTCTACAGTTTTTTTAGATTCTATATTGTTTATTTCTGCTCTGATCTTTATTATTTCTCTTCTTCTGCTGGATTTAGGCTGTCTTTGCTGTTCTGCTTCTATTTCCTTTAGGTGTGCTGTTAGATTTGTATTTGGGATTTTTCTTGTTTCTTGAGATAGGCCTGGATTACAATGTATTTTCCTCTCAGGACTGCCTTCGCTGCGTCCCAAAGCATTTGGATTGTTGCATTTTCATTTTCATTTGTTTCCATATATTTTTTAATTTCTTCCCTAATTGCCTGGTTGACCCATTCGTTCTTTAGTACGGTGTTCTTTAACCTCCATGCTTTTGGAGGTTTTCCAGACTTTTTCCTGTGGTTGATTTCAAGCTTCATGGCATTGTGGTCTGAAAGTATGCATGATGTCCATAGGTTTCATTCTTGTAGCAATGTCTCTGGTACTTTGTCTCACAGGATCCCCCTTAGGATCTCTTGTAGGGCTGGTTTAGTGGTGATGAATTCCTTCAGTTTTTGTTTGTTTGGGAAGAACTTTATCTCTCCTTTTATTCTAAATGACAGACTTGCTGGATAAAGGATTCTTGGCTGCATATTTTTTCTGTTCATCACATTGAAGATCTCCTGCCATTCCTTTCTGGCCTGCCACGTTTCAGTACACAGATCGGTCACGAGTCTTATAGGTCTCCCTTTATATGTTAGAGCACGTTTATCTCTAGCTGCTTTCAGAATTTTCTCTTTATGCTTGTATTTTGCCAGTTTCACTATGATATGTCCTGCAGAAGATCGATTCAAGTTACGTCTAAAGGGAGTTCTCTGTGCCTCTTGGATTTCAATGCCATTTTTCCTTCCCCAGATCTGGGAAGTTCTCAGCTATTATTTCTTCAAGTACACCTTCAGCATCTTTCCCTCTCTCTTCCTCCTCTGGGATACCAATTATGCGTATATTATTTCTCTTTAGTGCATCACTTAGTTCTCTAATTTTCCCCTCATACTCCTGGATTTTTTTATCTCTCTTTTTCTCAGCTTTTTGTTTTTCCATAATTTTATCTTCTAGCTCACCTATTCTCTCCTCTGCCTCTTCAATCCGAGCTGTGGTTGTCTCCATTTTATTTTGCAGCTCATTGATAGCATTTTTTAGCTCCTCCTGGCAGTTCCTTAGTCCCTTGATCTCTGTAGCAAGAGATTGTCTGCTGTCCTTTATACTGTTTTCAAGCCCAGCGATTAATTTTATGACTATTATTCTAAATTCACTTTCTGTTATATTGTTTAAATCATTTTTGATCAGTTCGTTAGCTGTTGTTATTCCTGGACGTTTTTCTGAGGGGAATTCTTCCGTTTTGTCATTTTGGATAGTCCCTGGAGTGGTGCTGGACTGTGGGGGCACTTCCCCTGTGCTGTCTTGAATAACTTGCGTTGGTGGGCGGGGCCGCAGTCAGACCTAATGTCTGCCCCCAGCCCACCACTGGTGTGTGCCTTCTCTTGCCCTCTCCTAGGGGCGGGATTCACTGTGGGGTGGCGTGGCCTGTCTGGGCTACTTGCACACTGCCAGGCTTATGGTGCTGGGGATCTGGTGTATTAGCTGGGGTGGGTAGGCAAGGTGCACAGGGGCAGGAGGGGCAGGCTCAGAGCTCCCTTTTCCTTCAGAGATCCGCTTAGGGAGGGGCCCTGTGGCACCAGGAGGGAGTCAGACCCTCCGCCTGAGGGATGGATCCGCAGAAGCACAGCGTTGGGTGTTTGCCTTGGGTTTTGCGGGTGCAAGCAAGTTCCCTGGCAGGAACCGGTTCCCTTTGGGATTTTGGCTGGGGGATGGGGGAGGGAGATGGCGCTGGCGAGCGCCTTTGTTCCCCACCAAACTGAGCTCTGTAGTCCTGGGGCTCAGCAACTCTCCCTCCATTGTCCTCCAGCCCTCTCGTTCTCCGAGCAGAGCTGTTAACTTATAACCTTCCAGATGTCAAGTCCCGCTTGCTGTCAGAACACACTCGGTCCGGCCCCTCCACTTTTGCAAGCCAGACTCGGGGGCTCTGCTTGGCTGGCGGGCCGCACCTCCGCCCTGGCTCCCTCCCAACCGTCCGTGGAGTGTGCACCGCCTCTTCGCCCTTCCTACCCTCTTCTGTGGGCCTCTCGTCTGCGCTTGGCTCCGGAGACTCCTTTCTGCTAGCTTTCTGGTGGTTTTCTGGGTTGTTTAGGCAAGTGTAGGTGGAATCTAAGTGATCAGCAGGATGCGCGGTGAGCCCAGCGTCCTCCTATGCCGCCGTCTTCCCAGGATCTTCCCTGATTTATTAAAGTGGCAGTTATTTTCTGTTGCTTAGTTATACTGATACTTAAAATAACGATCTACTTCATTTTGGATGTTTTATAATAAAATATAAAGTCCTCTCATGGAAAAGCTCATCTTCTAGCATGGAAAAATGACAGAAAACCATTATTATTATACAGGACTGACAAAATCATTGTGATAGGCATCCGATTTAATGGTACATATGAAATGGACCCTGTTTAAATATGATGCTTAGGAAGTGGAGGCTTTGGGGGCACCTGGGTGGCTCAGTTGGTTAAGTGTCTGGCTTTGGCTCAAGTCATGTTCTGGTGGTCCATGAGTTCAAACCCCGCGTCGGGCTCTGTGCTGAAAGCTCAGAGCCTGGAGCCTGCTTTGGATTCTGTGTCTCCCTTTCTGTCTCTGCACCTCCTAACTCCCTTATACTCTCTCTTTCTCTTTATCAAATATAAATAACCATTAAAAAGATTTAAAAAAACAAAGAAAGAAAGTGGTAGATTTTAAGGAAGGACTTGCTGCCTAAGGTATGAACATGAAAAGAAAAATAGCATTCTAGGGAAAGGAACACTAGGGAAAGGACAGGGAATCAATAAACTGCATCTTATATGTTAATGCTGTTGGAGAGTATGTACAGAAGTGAGGTAAGAGCCTTGATGAAAATCTCATTTACCATCTTAAAGATCTTAGCCTCTTTCCCATAGGAAAAGGGAATATGTCAAAGAGCTTTTTAAATCATGGGAATGATATCATCAGATTTATAATGTGTACAAAGTACTCTGATAGAAGTGTGGAAGGACAAATGAAGGTAGATAATATTACAATTGATGAAGTTGGACCCTTCCATTATGCCATATACCAAAAACAAAAGCAAACAAAAATACCTTAAAATGTCTTACAGACTTAAATGTAGGAGCTAAATCTATCAAACTCTTAGAAGAAAGCATAGAGAGAAATCTTCATGGTATTGAATATGTCAACGATTTCCTGAATGTGACATCAAAAATACCAACAGCAAAAGAAAATATAGATAAACTGGACTATATCAAAATTACACATTTTAGGACATCATAAGCTACTATCAACAAGGTAACAAGACAATCCATGAAATGGGAGAAAATATTTGCAAAACATATATCCAGTAAAAGATTATTATCTAGAATATATAATGAACTTCTGCATTTCAAGAATTCTAAAAACCTAATAAAAAAAGGGTAAAGCACTTGAATTGACATTTCTGTACAGAAAATTTAAATACGACCGATAAACATGTGAAAATATGTTCAACATCAGTAACATTAGGGAAACACAAATCAAAACCGCAATGATATACCACTTTTTACCCATTAACATGGTTACCATCCAAACAACAACAACAACAAAAAATAAAAATAAAAAATAACACATGTTGGTGAGAATGCAGATAAATTGGAAGGTTTGTGCCCTGCTGGTTGGGATGGAAATTGGTGTAGATGATACAGAAAACAGAACAGCATTTCCTTAAGAAATTAAAAGTAGAACTACCATACGACTCACCAATTTTACTTCTGGGTATATGCCTAAAATAATTGAAAACAAGGACTCAAACATGTATTTGTGCATCTAAGTTCATACCAGCATTATTCAACATAGCCAAGATGTGGAAGCAAACCACATATCTACCAGATATCCTTAAAAAGGAAGGAAATTCTGACACATGCTGTATCGTGTGGATAAACTATGATGGATAAACTATGAATAGCTTAGTCTAAGTGATATAAACTAGTCACAAAAGGACATACACTACATAATTCTACTTATACAAAGTACCTGGAGTAGTCAAATTCATAAAGACAGAAAGTAGAATGGTGGTTATAGGGGGCTAAGGGAAATAAGGAATTACAACATAGGGTTGCTGTATAATGGGTATAAAGTTTGGGAAGAAGAAAAATGTTTGGGAGATGCACGGTGGGATGGTTATACAATAATGTGACTGTACGTCATGCCAGTGAATTATGTACTTAAAAATGGTTAAATGGTAAGTTTTGCCTTAAAAATGGTTAAATTTACCTTAAAAATGGTTAAATGGTAAGTTTTTTTTTTTAATTTTTTTTCAACGTTTTTTATTTATTTTTGGGACAGAGAGAGACAGAGCATGAACGGGGGAGGGGCAGAGAGAGAGGGAGACACAGAATCGGAAACAGGCTCCAGGCTCCGAGCCATCAGCCCAGAGCCTGACGCCGGGCTCGAACTCACGAACCGCGAGATCGTGACCTGGCTGAAGTCGGACGCTTAACCGACTGCGCCACCCAGGCGCCCCTAAATGGTAAGTTTTAATACAAATGTATTCCATAAATATGAACAATATTATCAAAGATAAAAGAGAGTGATTTGAGAAATATCCAAAAATTAAAATGGCAGCATATGAAGAAAGAAGGGTAAACGAAAATATCCAGTATGGGTTGATTCTGCTTTATCTGCCTCCTTATACATTTTCAACAGTATGGGTTGATTCTGCTTTACTGGCCTCCTTGTACATCTTCAGCAGAGGTGGTCTACACATACCAGAGAAGGTACATGGGGTTCTCTCTTATGTGAAAAGAGCTGCCGACCTGATAAACCAAAATGATGACCATGGAAAGGACGGCTCTCCAAAGCATCTTATGTTTTAATTAACTCCATAAATGACTCAAAATATTTAGAGCCATAAAACTGGAGAGAAAAGAAGGATTAGAAGAACAAATTTAGACATCTGAAGCACACGAACATTAAGGGGAAGAAGGACAAGTGATACTCAATGTGGAGATGGAAAATGTGACCAAACAGATGCACGATGAATCATAAGAGGTAGCTGGCAATGCACCAGACATGTTCATGAAACACAGGAGCAATTAGCTGTGTCAAATGCAGCAGGAATTTCACTAGGTAAAAACCAAGTATAGTGGGTTTTAAAGAAACAGCCTATTACTAGTGACATTAACAGGGGTATTATCAAAACAACTATAGAATCACAAATCCAAATGACCCAGGTTGTGGGAAAAAATCAAATCAGTTGACAAGAATTAAGAAGTAAAAGGCAGATCATGGTTTAAAAATAAGGTTTAATTAGGACAGAGAGAAGAGAGACAATAGCTAGAGGAATAAGTAAATAAAGCTCTTAAAATTCGTATAAATAGGATGTGAGCATGTTTATGGACTGAAAGTAGAAATTCGGTAGAAAAAGTAAAAAGATACATAGAAGAGAGAAGAGAAGAGAGATGAAACATTAGTGTTACAACCAAGGAGCAAAGCACACTTGACCTTGAACTGGAGGTGTCTGTTACACAAATGTCTCTCCTAGATATTCAAATCCTAGACAGTGTATGCAACAAGTCACAAATTTCTTCAGGCAAAAATGAAAACATTTCAGCTCATTATCATTTTCTGTCCCAAGAGACTATGACAACAAGTACATTGTGCTTCAAATTTTAGGTAGATGTTCTGGAAATTTAGATTCTAAACATTTCTAATGATTCCAGAATTTGCTGCCCTTTCTGCCTCAGTTTGAGGCTCAAATACAAGCCTGGGAAAATTTATATTCCATTTTTAATTTTGTTTCCTCTCTCAGGATGAGTGCCTAGGGGCACATCTATACATGCACTAAGAAAGGAAATGTTGCATATGTGGCTCTGCTCCAAGTGAAGAGTGAAAATGGGGCCAGCTAGCCTGAGCACGACTATTATATCCACATCTCCTACAAGAAACCATAAGGTCTTTGCAGGGATAGCTTCATTTCCAGGTGCTGAATCCTGGTTCGACTGCCATTTTGTTTGTAACACACAGGTTGCACAGAGATTGAGCAACGCTTTGGGGGTAACAGAAATCTGAATAAGCAAGCAGCCTGCAAAAGAGAACCTCACCTCTAGAGCTATGAACAAATTATGTCACCGTGTGTCCATCCTCTTCAGGAATGGGAGCAGCTGAAGTAAGGACCTATCCAACTCAGACTATCAAATACTAACTAGGAAATTAGTTTTTGGAAATTTGATATAGGAAGTCTTCTATTACTAGAAAAACATAGATTATGCTACATGAACTCTTCTGTGGAATTAAATCATTAAATCGGTTAAGTCCCAAAAGAACAGTGAAGGAATTGCACTAACCCAAGGGTGTATGTTAACATTTTGACAGCCTTAGAGAAATTTAGAAATAATGTCTCCCATAGGAAACATGGGAATCCTGCTCAGGGTAATACAACTGGAGGATTGGTAGATTCAAATAATTAAGCTAATTACTGTGAGTAGGAAAATGAAATGTGCATTTTCTATAAGGACACACACACACCAAAGCAACAGTGTGGTTTATCAAAGTGGCCCCTATATTGAACATGTGTGGTGTATTTTCCACTCAGTGGAAAATACCTATGTTTTAATCTGCTTTCTCCATTATAGAGAAAGTACATGCAAATTTCAAATGTGTGTCTTTACCAGCAGCTAAGACTACAAACATATCCGATGTGTATTTTTACAATCTAGTATTCTGATCTGTAATTCACAATAATGGAACTTCTCAGGTAATAGTTAACTATGTAAAAACTACAAAAATAACACATAAAATATTTACCATTCTTTGTTTCCTGTCTTTGGTAAAATCATACAAACCCATCAAAATACAGAGACAATTTGAAAAACTGATCAGCAAACAGGAGTTTTCAGAAGAACATTCCCAACATCAAAATTTGGGATCATAAAAATATATTTCTAAAACAACTCACCCCTTGTGTCAAAAGTGTCATCCACGTTCATTTATATTTTACTAGTCTCTCTCCTTCACCCACTACATTTATTAATTATAAAATATTTTCCTGATTACCTGGTCCTTTTTGCCAGATTCATATCTGAGGGCTGGGGATATAGGAGAGACCAAGAATTGCTTTCTGTTCATAGAGTTTAAATACTGGTAAATGCTCTCTATTGCCCAAACCTTTCTATGTACTGTCTTTGTGAAATGCCTTCTCATTTCCTTTTACTCTCTCTTTCACACACACACACACACACACGTGGGTTACTGAAATATGTACCCAAGGAGTGTTCTTTTCTTCAGTGTTTCTCCTTTCTTAGCCAGTTTATCCTCTTCTACAAGACATATTTTTCTAAATGAAAAACCGAATTATGTCAAAACTCTGCTCAAAATCTTTTAATTGCTCCTCATTCTCTGGAAATTCCCCAACATTGCTTCTAGGCTCCTCATGTTTGAAAAATAATTTGATTTTCCAGGATATTCTGCAGATCACACCCCTACACTAATACTAACTAATACTAATAGTAATGTTGAGTAGCCTACTCTCACGTCTCCCCCCGGGGTTTATAGCTTCCATTCTATGGCTATTACTACACATCAGAATTTCCCACTCTCTTTTGTCAAAATGGTGACCTATTTTTGAAGTATTTGAAAATATCACTAGCTCTATGATATTTTTGCCAACCCCCAATGTAGTGTATCTTCCCCATTTGTGTTCTCATAAATTCCTTTTCCACTTCTGTAAGGGATTTCACAGTTATCTTTTCCTATATTTACTTTTCTACATGTTTTTTTAGGTTTTAGCATTCATAGAATTAAAAAAGAAAAAGGGGCGCCTGGGTGGCTCAGTTGGTTGGGCGTCAGACTTCGCCTGAGGTCATGATCTCACGGCTTGTGAGTTCGAGCCCCATGTCGGGCTCTGTGCTGACAGCTCAGAGCCCGAAGCCTGCTTCAGATTCTGTTCTCCCTCTCTCTGACCCTTCCCCAGCTCACACTCTGTCTTTGTCTCTCTCCTCTCAAAAATAAGTAAACATTAAAAAAATTAAAAAAAAAAAAAAAAGAATTTGGAGGCAGAGATCACCTCTTAATCGTCACTTCATCACTTGCTGGGTGACCTTGAAAAAATTATCTTCTCTATCACTCATTTTACCACCACAAAGTGAGAATAGATTACTTATTAAATGAGAAGAGATCATGCATGTAGAAATCTATAAGGCTTTAGCGTCCACATGGAGAGCACACTTTGAGAAATAAGGGCTGAAACACTGGAGGAGAGACAACTCTATGATTTTTCATGGTTGTATTCACAGTGCCTGCTTCGTATTAGGAATGGAATACATCTTTATAAAATATGTTGATATATATCAAAGCTTATTTCCAACATATATCATGACAATTAAATGCTGGATATTAAAATAAAACCTGAATATTTCAAGCAAAAAACAAAACTGTATAAAATTTGGAATCTAGATGCTTGTAAACAGACTTTTGTTTTAATTATTTTTTTCTTCATTTCTTCCTCTGGTTTCCCCTTCCTAGGAAGGGAGGTATTATATGAATCCATAAAAAAAAGTAAGATATATCATATTGCATTATATATTGACTAAACCTATACAGTATATTTTATTGCTGCTGTACTATAATCATTTTCCTTATTGCTGACTTTCTAAAAAATTAGTTGCAATGAAAGCTTTAAGGCTTTATTACTATAGGTAAATTTCCTATTAAAAGAATCTTATTTTTCAGGGACCAACAATCCTGCAATTTAGATGTGGAAATTAACTTTATGACACATTTTCTTTTATCTCATAAAAAGAAATTGTCCAAATCCAAGGGAAATAAGACTTTGAGTATAGATGAATGTTAATAAATATAAAAATGCAACTTACTGCGATACCACATTATGTTACTCTACTGATTTCCACTGCCAACAAGTGCATTAATGTGTAGTATTTTCAGGGGGAATTAAGAGAGTGAACCTTTTTTGGCAAAAGATAGTAAAGCATTCTAATTATATCTGCAAGAATATCATAGTCTGCATTTGTTATAAACATACACAACTTTGGGTACAAACTATCAAAAAAATCATTTAGTATCATTCCTGGTAACTCATGATTCTTAATAAAAAGTGTTTATTTTAATTTAGGAATTTAGTCAAAATTGTAATAATGAATACTTTGTATATGAAGCTCATCTCTCTAGAATATCAAACACGTATGAAGGAAAATTCTAAGATTCTGTTAAATGTTTGATATATTTTCAATTGTTCACCTTCTATTAAATAAAATTCTCATTATTATTTGATATTAACCATTATGAATTTTGATATAGATTCAGGCTGAGTCTGTATGAATTAACAGAACTGAAATTTGATTTTTTTCCCTCAGGTTTGGAGGAATTTAACAATTTCTTAATACCTTAATGTTCATTGAATTGAGTAGTATAATCAAATATATTTGACCAACCAAACACTTTCTGGCAAATTCATTAAAAAATAATACGTATCTGCTATACTCATGCAGCTCAAGGCAGAGACCTGAAATCACAAATGAAACATTCCAAAGAACCTAGACTATCTTCAGTCTGAATAGTTTAGCTGCAAAAAGCACCTAGTAAATCATCTTTATTAATCCTGATGCATCAATTAATGAGGTCTTATCTGGTTGTAAACTGTTCTTACAACTGGAATCAACTATTTGCAGGAACTCAGTAGAGGAAGGAGGAGAAGAAGGAGAAGGAGGAGGGGAAGAAAAAGAGAGAATAAACACTTTCACTTTTACCTCTGTCAGAAGCTATCTTTTGTCTAGATGATTATTTGCTTTCCAGATATTAATTACTTAGCGTGAGGTCCAGGCCACAATTTCTGTGATAATTTTCAAGTCTGGTAATCACTTTTGGTGTACCAAAAGTCACCACATTCCAAATAAGCTGAATTATTTATGGGTAAAAGAGAAAAAAATAAAATGTGCAAAAGAACTGTGATATTTTTGAGAGGGAGGGAGAGAGAGAGAGAGAGAGAGCACGCAAAAGGATAAACAGGAGAAGGTACTGAGGAAGAAGAAAGAGAGAGAGAACCTCAAGCAGGTTCCATGCCCAGTGCGGAGCCCAACATGGGGTGTGATCTCAAGGCTGGGAGATCATTACATCAGTTGAAATCAAGATTAGAGGCTTAACTGACTGAGCCACTCAGGTACCCCAAGAACTGTGATTCTTAAGATAAATAATGGGTTCAAATAAACATATAAAAGTGGTTTTTCTATAAATTTAAGTAGAGAGGAATTTTTACTAAATTTTTGGCAAAGATGAATTCAAACAGAGCATGAGTAGAAAACTTAGAAATATACATAGTATGGTTCAGTGATATGTACTGATTAATTAAATCTTTAAAATAAAAATTATCCAAAATGATCAATATTTAAGTCAATATTTGATTTCTATTTTAGATGTAAATCTTTTGGCTAGATTCCTAACTTAAAGTGATTATAAGAAATTATAAATTTATATCCTGGTATATTGAAATTATCTGTTTGATAAGTTTCTCTGTCCAGTTAGATAATGTATTGAAAAAAATGATTAGTTCTATTCTATCAGTATTTTAATTTGCGTGCCTGTAGAGTGTTTCCTTGATGCTCAATGAGTGAATGTCAATCTAGCAAGACAAGATCTATTCATTCATGTGCTTACTCAAAATAAAAGAAAACAAAATCTGGTCACTGTATTCAAAGGTCAAACAAAATTGGCCAATTTCTAAAAAAGACCTCTGTCCATTGTTGAGAAGTAACAAATGCCATGTTACTTTACCCTACAGAGACCTCACTTCCCAACTGATATGAAGACCTGGATACTTTGAACAATAAGAGTAATGGGTAAGTACTGAACGTACCATACCCTCTAGTTGCCTTATTTTTCTGCTTTTTCTGAAAGTGGCCAGAATGATAGTCATTGGACTTGTCACATGACTGTTTTATTGCCTTACATGGTTTGCTGCAGTGTGGTGGCTGTCTTCTCATTTTTAGAAGGCATGTCCCTATCTGCAATTTCTTCCTCTTTGCCCTATGGTAGAGACCATAGTCTCTACAGTGACTTCTCACAAATACAAAGATTCTTTCTTGTCAGCAAAATCTGTCTGCTTCTGTCACTTCAAAGACATATATTTTCTCTTCAAACTAGGCTGAAAAACATTCATATACAATTTCTCTGCCTCACTCACATGATAGAAACAATATAATTTCATAGTATTATTAGATAATTAGTTAGAAATGCATTCACAATCCATCTTGGTGAGTAAGGGGTTGACTTATTCATGACCTGACCAAATCATTAGACAGTAAGGATGTTGGAATGAAATAAATGTTCCCTAACTAGAAATGTCCAAGGCTGTGATATTTTCTGAAGAACTGATGAAGTAGAGGCTTGTTTTAATGAATGCTTAATAATATATCCTTCATTTAAAAATCAAATCAAGGGGCGCCTGGGTGGCGCAGTCGGTTAAGCGTCCGACTTCAGCCAGGTCACGATCTCGCGGTCCGTGAGTTCGAGCCCCGCCTCAGGCTCTGGGCTGATGGCTCAGAGCCTGGAGCCTGTTTCCGATTCTGTGTCTCCCTCTCTCTCTCTGCCCCTCCCCCGTTCATGCTCTGTCTCTCTCTGTCCCAAAAATAAATAAACGTTCAAAAAAAAGAAAATTAAAAAAAATAATAATAATAAAAAAAATAATAAAAATCAAATCAATATTTTAAAAAGCCATTCTCAGAGATGCAATATTCTTTAGATTTGTGTGTGTTAGTCTGGACAGAAAAAAATCATGCAGATTGTTCTTAGTGGACTTTTAAAAAAGGTACCTGTAGCAAATGTCCAAATCACTCTATTGGAATCTATATATAGAAATGTTGCAACCATATCTATTTGCGATGATAGTGTATCTTTAAGGTTGTGCATTCTTAAATTTACCATTGGCTTTATCTGGTCACCAATGATTACAAAAAAGTAAACGAAGAAAACATGCACAAAACCCCTCAGCATTTCAACACTAAATGAAAAGCATTAGCAATTTAAACTCTACATACATTTTTCTCATATATTTTTGTCACTCATATCCTGGATTAAATACAAAGTTGTGAATTGATTAAGAAATACATAAAAATGAAATTACAAATGGGGAGATTTGAAACATTATCACCCATAGTCTGTTTTTGAAGTTGGTACTTTTTCTGATATAAATCAAACTATAAAACATACATATATACTACTAACAAAGGTAATCTAATCTATAATATCCCTTAAGTATTTATTACACTAGGTGAATATTACAATGTGTAATATTACAATGTGTCTATGTGACAACTTTCAAAAACATTAAATGATTTAAGTTACCAGTCAGATCACGGTTGTTAAGTTCTGCCTTCTCCAAAGGTAAAGACATGAGGGGCTTCTCCAATTCTAACAAAGTAATTATACCTTTCAAGGCCTGCAGAAGGAATTCAAGGTAGGTAGATTGTGTGAATTTGGCAGAGTGGAAATGAAAGTCTTGGAGATGAGTATTTAGCTCAATGATCAGCAGCTCCAGGAAGTAGAGAATAAAATGATACTCATAAAGCAACACATCCTACCTAGGTCAACTAGCGTTTGTCTAATTTCTTTCCTTTTACTAATGCTTTCCCCAGCCACTATTCTGTACTTCTAATCAGAGTTTCTTTCCTCCATCGATCCTGACTTACGATGGCTTGACTTACATTTTTTTTACTTTATATTCCTGCCAAAGAGATAACACATTCAGTAGAAACCATACTTGGAATTTTGAATTTTGCTTTTTTCCTGGGCTAACTCCATGCAGTGGATATTCTCTGGTCATGCTTAGAGCAGCAGCAGCCACGTGATCATGACGGTAAACAACCGATACACTGACAACCATTTCTGTGCCCTCACAGTCATTCTGTTTTTCACTGTCAATACTGTATTCAATATGTTACAATGAGATATTCAACACTTTATTATAATCTAAGCTTTGTGTGAGATGATTTTGCCCAACTGTAGGCTAATGTAAGTGTTCTGAGCACATTTAAAATAGGCTAGGCTAAGCAATAATGATCACTAGGTTGGATGAACTAAATGCATTTTCACCTTATGATATTTTCAATTTATAATGAGCTTGTTGAGATATAACTCTATTGTAAGTCCAGGAAGATCTGTAATGGAAAACAGCTACAACTACACAGTGTCTCACCTACCTCAACAAATCCACAGACTGTCTATCTGTCTATCTATCTATTGATCTTCTATCTATCTATTATCTATCTATCTATCATCATTGGTAGTGTTAGGGAAATAGAGTTAAATTTCACTTTTCTCCTTTAACCTTCCAGCCTCTTTTGGTATAGAAAGAGTAATAAAATCAAACATATCCATTCACACACACAAAGTTCCTAATACATGAACTAAAAGAAAAAACAAAAAAAACCCCAAAAAACAAAAAAATCTACATGTCAGAAGGAAATATCGAGAAAATATCACAGAAACTAGGCCCAGAGCTTTGCACTCACCACAATCAGGTACTTTGGCAATTGTAAATGGAGAAATGGAGCAAGCATCTGAAAGCAAGCATGTATAGTCCTCGGGGTGATGAAAAGAGTGGTAGAAAGAACTCCCTTTTCCAATTCCTTTCTTTCCCAGCCTCCCCTTCCCCCCACCTCAGTTTCCTCTTAACTACATTTCACCACCAATGGCTCCATCTTGCCTCAGCCCAAGGAATCTGTGCATGTGCAGAAGGTAAAGGAAGAATCCTGGGCAGCATCCTTGATGATGGAGCAAGGGGAGCAGGCAATTTCAAGTGCAGCAGCAGAAAACGCTTGAGTCCAAAAGCATCTAACTGTGGTGATACTTCTTAGGTGGCTATTCCAAAGTAAGATCTTTGAGTGACTTAGAAATTGAAATTGTCAGAGTATATAATCTTAGGTAGTTCTTTGTTTTGTGAATTTTTTTTTAATTTTTATTTATGTTTGAGAGAGAGAGAGAGAGAGAGATAGTGAGCATGAGTGGGGGAGGGGAAGAGAGAGAGGAAGACTAATATAATATAATATAATATAATATAATATAATAATACCAAGGCAGGCTCCAGGCTCTGAGCTGTCAGCATAGGTGCCCCTGTTTTGCATAGTTTTAAAAATCAATCATCCAAATGAATAGTCATTGTAATCCAAATTTAACTAAATTTAGGAGGTTAGAGGAATAAAATAACAGAAAAGGACCTAGGGAAAAAATACACAAATGAATTATCCTTGCATAATATATAATGGAACTTTCACTTGTACATGAAACCTTTTATATTATTTCCCTATGTATTGTGTCAGGCTTCAAGCGTACTTGAAGCAATAAAATTAAATGAAGAATAAAATTTCCAAATTTTCAAAATTCTAGTTTTATACATACACACACACACACACACACACACAATCAGGGCACAAGTAAAACAGTAAAATCTTTTTTAAAAAATGCATGGTTCTGAAATATTATTTTTTACATTTTGAACTTACTAAGGACTTTCAGATCATCATGTAAATCTTGTAATAAGAATGAACTCCACATAAGCAAAATATCAAGGAAAAGGAAAACTAAAATAGTACATAGCAAGTAGGGCACCAAAATGCAAAACAGGAAAAAAAAAGACACCAAAATGCAAAGCAGGAAAAAAGAAAGGAGACCTGTATTTTATACACTGAATCATTGTTCACAATGGCATAGTTTGTATAGAGTAAAACAAATAATGATAATGATCTGGAATTATATAATAAGGAATATTTTTAGATACCTCAGTAATTTAAACATTAGGGTTTTTTAGATAAGTAGAGGAGAAAATGTGAAATATGCAAATAAATGACTATTCAAAAAAGAATGTCAAAAATAATGCTGGGGTGACAATGCTAGAAATATATTGTATCAAACAAGGCAAGACTTGATACAGAAAGTCTTAGAAAGGGAGACTAATTCACAGTAAGAGCTCAATATTTCAATGGCTTTGCTCTTTTGTCTTATCTTGATTATATGACACTTAGTTTTACTTCAGTTGTAAAAAAGCGTAAGAACGGAGAGATTAAAAAAGTCCTGTAAGGAAGATGTGGCTTTATTTACTCACTCAAAATCTTACTAAATTTTTTTCTGGTCCAAAACTGTCATTTGAAATATTGGTCTTTGACAATGAAAGTTGAAGATAAGTGGTTATTCCTAACAGCTTTTACCATCCCCCAAATCAGATAACAAACATATATGCAGTTAACAAGGCATAGCTGGCCACTGAACGTTTGCAAGCCCCACTCTATTTTGAGGACTTGGCCAATGAAGTGTATAGCTCACAGGTCTTGGCATTATTTTCTGCTGGTGATTTGATGGGATAAAAGAATTGCTTAAAGATTATGGAATCTTCCTTCAAATCTTCACCATGCTCTTGTATGTGCAGCTTATAATGAAAACAATTACAATGGCTTAGAAAATATAAAATAAAAGAGAAACAAGCAAAAATTGATGAAACCAGCAAGCCTTCCTGTAAAACTTGCATAACGTGCACACACACACACACACACACACACACACAAACACACACACACATCATAACCTAAAAAATGTCCTGAAAGGAAACATTACTTGCTTCTTTAGTTCTCTTATTTTTGTATACAAAAAAGATAAGTTTAATGATCCAGTTCAAAATTGCTGACCATGCAAATTCTTCTTTAGCAGTTACCTATTGGAGTGTTTTAACATAGGTTAAAAATACTAAAGATCTTGAAATACTAAAATTATAAGGAGTACTTAATTATTTTATCCTACTTGATATATTATTTTATAGGAAAGACATCTAATGCCCTGAGTTTGAGTTTTCTTTTTATTTTAAATATTTATTTTTGAGAGAGAGAGAGAGAGAGAGAAAGAGCGCATGGGTGCACATGAGCAGGGGAGGGGCAGAGAGAGAGGGAGATGGAGAATCCCAAGCAGACTCCACTCTGTCAGCACAGAGCCAAAAGCAGGGCTCAAACTCATTAACCATGTGCTATAACTGTGAGATAAGAACCTGAGTAGAAATCAAGAGTTGGACACTTAACCTCTTGAGCCACCTCGACACCCTTGGGTTTTCTTTTTAAAAATCCCAATTGGAAGACTAAAAGCACTTCTGTGATTAAGATCATACTTAAAAAAGATAAGCACAAAATCTGTTTTATTCAGGAAAGAATCACAGAATTATATTACTGTTGAGGAGTTCTGCTTTTACTGAAGAAGCTATTTAAATTAGAATTAAAAGGGAATGAGTACATGTGCATTTGAACATTTCTCTCATGAAATTGCATTATATGTGTGGAGAAAGAAATAATATATTTCATTATACCAGTAAATAAATAATGACTGAATAATATAATACCAAAATATATTTCAACTGTTTATAATTTATTCAGTAAATTTACATAATTGTTATATTAGCCAATTAACTAAAAAACTATATTTTCTTTGGCAATTTTTTAAAATGTTTATTTATTTTGAGAGAGAGAGAGAGAGAGAGAGATTGAGAGAGAATCCCAACCAGGCTCAGTACTGTCAGCACAGAGCCTGATATGGGTCTCAATCCCACAAACAGTGAGATCATGACCTGAGTAAAAACCAAGAGCTGGGTGCTTAATTTACTGAGCCACCTAGGTGCCCAGATGTGACAAACAGAGTTTAAAACAAAAGTTTTTAAAAAGGTATTGACATATAATGGAATTAATTAGATTTGGTGATTAAAATGTCCTTGTCTTGGTACCCTCCCCAATTAAAAAATTTTTTTAATCTAAGATAGAAAATATAAACCACAAAGAGGCAGGTGAGTTATTCCCTTAAGTGGCTATATTTTCTATGTGATTGTCAGTCTTAGCTGAGTGGGCTAATCTGCATAGTATCTGTCTTTGGTGCTGAGTTTGGTTTCCTGTCCCACTAACCTCTATCATTGCTGTCAGGGAACCTGGGTTCTGTAGGTAGAGGTATGTATAACAGTCTTGAAAATCCTTTTGATCTCTGAGTTACCTTCGTCATAATGTGACTCTCATGAGGCAAAATGTCAGGAACAAATTAACACTCCAGAAAAAATAAGTTGAAAGGAAAATGATTGTAACTTGCTTGGTGAACCACAGGTTAAAAGGCAAGCCAAAACAGAGAACAAAACTGAAAGAGAGATGTTAGTTATCTACTTCATAGTTTTCTTAGCTTAAATCCAAGCAGTTTGAGCGGATTCTTAAAGTTACGAACAACTAGAACAATGTAAATTCAAAAATTTGTCAAAACTCGTAGAGAGTGATCACAGTGTACAGTGTTTTCACTGAATTGAATATTGTTAATAAGTAAAAAGATCAGTAATCACTTTAAAATATTTTTGACTTCCCTGTGTAGAGAGATGCCATATCCTTATATTACTTAAATAGGCTAGTAACTCTATCTGGCTCATTGCATTACAAAAAAAATTATCGGACAAAATGCATAAAATGAATAGGGTAATCTTGACAAAGAGGTAAATTGTTAAAAGATCCATGAATTACATTCAGTTGAAACAATATAAACCATAACAATGTATCATGAAATGTAGTCTAACAATAATGTACAAGCATGAATCTGGTTCATGTGAATAATTCATTATATAGAAACGTTTACACCAAAATTCTGTACACATTGGGGAAATAAAAAATTAAAGGGAAAACTGTGACACCCCCCCCCCCCCGCAAAGCCCTAAATCCTAGTTAATACAACTGAGTGATTCAAGTTGCAAAACATTGAAACTATCCAAATACAAAAAGATATATATTATATACATATGAATATACATATGAATATACCTACATATTGAGAGTTCATGACTGAATAAATATTTGGTTTAGACACTTTTATTGATTTTTTGGAGATCTTCTTCACAGTACCTGAAGATCCAGTGCCACACCAGTTCCAGATGATAAGACTTACATAGGGTTTCAATGATAGAATGTTTCTAAAGGGCAAAAACAGCAGCAGTAATTTTGCCTAAGACTTCTAACATTTCAAATATGAATCTAATAGCAAAGTTGAAACAGCTATGATGTAATGGGATTAAGAGTTACTTTAAAGTTATTTACTCAAAATTTTTATGTAATTACTGCATTTATATATTTAGTTCCTACCTGATTGATACTAAATTTGGAACTTCTTAAAACGAAATTATGCTTAATTATTTTGACAAATGTCTTAGTTTGATCATAACCACAGTATTATCTTCCTTTCTTTCATTGTGGCCCCATCCCATTGTTGCATGGGAAGTTTCCTGTTTTGTAGAAAGATTTTCAAATGAAGAGGATATTCATAGATCTATAGTAGTAAATATAGTAAGTTGGAAACAAAACTAAACCAAACATTGCTCTTTCCATTGGAACATTTACAAATTTGTCATAGCCGTGGTACAGATTCCATATAAATAATTGCCTAATATCTTTTGTTGTTTGCTCATTTGAAATAGCATATTTAAAGGAATTATCTTTAGCATGTATATCGATATTGGCATTATTTGAAATAAGTGAATAGATAGTATGTGAAAATACACACTACCAACTGAACCACCATGCAAACACCCAGAGATCAGTTATAGGTTAAAATTTGCCACATACATTATTTTTTCTAATTATTGTTATTTTTAAAAATTTTTTAAAGTTTATTTATTTTGAGAGAGACAGACAGCATGAGTGGGGGAGGGGCAGAGAGAGAGGGAGAGAGTGAATCCAAGCAGGCTCCAAGCTATTCCCACAGAGCCTGATGCTGGGCTCAAATTCACGAACTGTGAGATCATGACCTGAACCGAGATCAAGAGTCAGACGCTTAACCAACTAAACCACCCAGGCACCCCTCTAATTATTTTTAAATAAAAATATGCTTATTTTTTTAGACTGTTTCCTTTCTCTGGCACTGCAAGTAATGTCACCTTTAGTATTATTTGTAACACATATAATACACTAACTTTTAATGTAATTTTATTTAAAATATTTTTGCAAATAGAAATTTCACCATAAAAATTGAGTAAAATATTTACACATTGTTTAACCTTAATACAAAAATTCAGTTTCTGTCAATACGTATGTGGTTGTATTTTTCAAGTTACTTTATAAAAATGTGCATAATATGAGATGATTTAATTTTTTACCAATGTGATGATCTTAAATTTTCTCAGTTAGTTGTCTAGATGTTATATCATTTTTTCCCAATTCAAAAACAAATATGTAATTTAAACTATTAAGGCAGTATTTAAATCATGCATATGAATACCCACATTCCCATTTTAAAAGACAAGTAAACAGAAATCTGCACATCAATATTGTCTAAAAAATCACAGTCCAAATATTTAAAAGAGATTCAAATTATTAAAAAATGATTGTTTTTTGCCTCTTTACAAGTATTTATAGTTATTTGAATACACAAATAGCTACATCAAACTTACTTATTTGAATAAGTCTACTTATAATTAAATACCACTACCTGTTAAAAACAAATTGGGATTTTATTTTTACATAATAAATAGCAATTCAAGTGAGGCAATTTTTGATGAACATTAGTAACAGGAAAACTGATTTGATATTATGAAATGAGAGAAAGTAATAGGAGGAGAAGAACTTTCCCAAATACAGAAACTTAACTTTCATTTTGATAATATTCAGTATTTTGAAAAGGTGCTCCTTTTATTTTTATTCCTCATTATGGCACGAGTCTGGTACTCTTAAAGCGAAATTCATTTTTCATATCTGTCATCAGATTTCTATTGAAATGTTTGAATACTGATGTATCTTCTAAGGAGGAGTAATTTACTGTAGTTGATGGTTATGAAAGTATATATTTTACAAACAAAAGCAAATATCAACACATATTAATGTTTTAGTATTATATATTTTTATATCTAATTGGTTCTTATTTGGAAAGAAAATTATAAGAATTTGTGAAAGAAAAAATTTAATAGCTAAGTATTTAAAATCCAAAAAGTTATGCAGTTGTGTTCTAGTAGTCTTTAATGGACAAAAACAGTAACCAAAAACAATTTTAAAACATGTGAATATTAAATATAATTTTGAAGAATTAAAACATGTGGCTGCAGAGTCAAACAATTTCACATTCTTAATGCGTAAATGCTCCAAGACACTCGAAGTAATCACAAGAAGTAAATAGTTCATCCTCCAAGTGCTCGTCACAGTTGAAATGAAGTAAGTTTGAATGTTGAGAAAGAGTTTACATATTGGCATCAAAACAGCTTAAAGACTTCTAAAATTGTGCTGTTTGGAGTTGGTTAGTGAAAATCTAAAGCCACTTCATTTAAGCCCCTTGTTCTCTGTCTCTAAATTTAACAAAATATGTAAAGTACATATAAATAATTATTGTATCTCAAATATGAAGACAGCTAAAATTTTAACAATAAATAAAATTTCCTAAATTGTAATTATATATCTAAAAGCTCAGAAAAATGTCAATATATATTCAAAAAATGCTGTATCCTACCATCACAATGCCTTATGACTAAATGCAGTGATATTTTAAAATATTAAAACTTTCTAACTAAAATATACACGCAGTCAGCCCCAAAGAAAAATGTGTCCCTGTGCAGGCAACTGCTGGAAGGAAAGTATTATTCCTTCTGGATTGCATTTTCCCTGGAGGTAACATTCTCATTAAAAGGGTGAACTGATTTTCTCACACCCAGGGGAAAACACATAGTGCCCAGAAAAGCTTTCTAAATAGATAAATACCTCACCAGCTTAAAACACCAAAATCCCTGCAAATTTTACCAGTACCTCTATTAAGGCACGCTCTGAACAGTAATATAAGTGCAGTACAGCAATCATTTCTTTCCTTAATTATTGAAACACGTAGCCAATGATTCAAAAAAAAACCCCAAAATTAATAATTGCAATTTAAAATTGGGTTAAGTTTTATGTCTAAGTGCTCAAGATTTATTTCCATTTCTCCTTAACTATCAGATCTTTACCAGAGAAGGGGAGTAAAAGTGAAGCCATCTGGAAAATATTTACAGTGCTTATTATTGTAAATATATTTAAAATTCACTAGCATTCCCCAACGGTTTTCTAATATAAATTTGCATGCCAAGGTACTAACGAGTCACTTAATGTTCTTATTGATGTTTTAGTCACCTGTGAAGTTTATGCCAAGGTAAATGGTGTTCTGATAAACAATTTAGGAAGTTTATAGTGTTTGCTGAATTCACATTAGTTTGTAGACATCTGTAAATACCTATTTGTTAACTCAATAAGGGAGTGCCTAATAAGTGCAACCTTAGTTCTATGGCCTCGTGATAGATACAGTTATTATGACAAGTATCCATTTTTCTAGACGAATTTTGCAAGCAAATAACAGACAGAAATTGTGATCAAAATAACTCTGGACTAATCCTCTGTTACACTGAATAGAAACATAGTATTTGTATAAAACAATATAAATGTTCTACAATGATATTAATAAGATTTTTTATTAGGTATAAATGTCAGCTTGCTACATTTCCAATATCTTTTGAGACATTATTTTAATGTACTTGAGCTTCTGTTCTCTTCTTAATGAAGAAAGTAATGATTTAATTATTATGTTTATAGTAGATTTGTCATTACTACCATTTTAAATTCTAAACATTAGAGCTTTCTGTTTATAATATTCTATAAAGACTCTTTGAGCATTTCAGGAAGAATCCAGATTGTCAGTGAGACTAGTAAATAGCAGTTGTAATAGTACTTTAAAATATTGAGAATGGAAACAATTTCATTATTGGATTAAAAGCCAAATTCATACCACAGTAGATAAAATAAACTTAGTACTATCTATATTATTAATCATTATGTAGAAGAGCCGTAAATTTAGAATATTAAAATGATGAATGCTATGTCACAATTTATTCCATCTTTTGTAATTAACGCTACAAAAATATAAGTCAAAAATCATTAAATATTATACATGGTACATATTATTGGTGCATCTTTCTATATTTATTATGGAATATTATCTAACAAAAAATAAGTATGCCCAAGATTGTTTGAATTAAAACCAAAATAATGGAAATTACCTCACATATAATTTCAAAACGTTTTGGTTAAATGCAAACAATATAAGCCAATGTAAGAAAAATTGCCACCCAATTTAGAAACAGAACTCAATTTTTTGAGAAATGAATATTAATCATATATTTTTGAAATACACCGAAAGCTCAGTGTTACTATTTCAAAGAGTAAGAATATGTCATGAAGTCAATAAGATTATACCAAGTTCTTTCTTTTCAAAGAAATTGTACCTTTAAATGTACTGTAAAATATCTACCAATGATGACTTAATATTATAAAAAGAATCCCACAGTTAATGGAGAAATGAAAAAATACATTTCAAACTAATATAATATTAGAAAGAGAAGAAAGGATGTTTTTATCTGAAAGATATATCTTTCATAGATACAGTATAAATAGCAATGATAATTAGTATGTTAGTTTTAGAAAGAATCACAGTTGACATACACCCAGTAGAGACAACGGAAAGCTAATTTTTTTAAGGTGTTCACAAGTCACACACATTGTATTAATTTTTACAAATTGTTAATAAGGCTGAGATACAAAGAAAGTTGCCAAAGGACAAACCATCTGTAATGGAAAAAGGAACATATTTCAGAATTTTAGAATCATCTTTCTGCCTTGTTGCCATTGGCTACCATTTGTGGTATAACATAATGAATAACGTGAAACTATTATTTTGTTATTTCAGGCACAGCTTATTAAATTTTCTACAAAGAAAAAAAATTAAGATTACATGATTGTCAAACCAAATCAGGAGTAAAAATAAAAGTCCAACTGACAGTATATTAATATATCAAAGCTAATTCACATTGTGTTAGAAAATTAACAGAGAAGATGAAATTCAAAATTTCTTTACAAAGTATGTCAGTGTTTAGTCTTAAAAAAATCTTAAAAGAGAAACACATTTAGAAAGTTTGGGAATCTCGTTATGTTATTTTTTGCTTCCTCTAAATATACATCAACTTGCTTCCTCTAGGTATACATCCAATTACAAACAAGTTATCATTGGCACAGTTAGCAATACTAAAGAATATCTGTACTCATTATTTTCTTCTAACATAGTGAAAAAAAAATAGTCTTGGCAATTCTGTCTCCCTCTTTTAAAAATTTTTGCTCCTAAATCTATTGGATCAGCTTTTCCAAGTTATATCTTCCATCCTTGAAGTGATTCTCATAATATTTGATGTTTGACATATTTTCATTGAATTGACCTTTTGCACTGTTTTCAAGCACATCAGCAGTTAGACATTTGGGGGAAAGCTTCTGTTGTGAGCTGTGATTATAATTTTCCCTCTGTAATAACACACTCTTAAGTTACTATTGCAGCTCCCCTTAGGATGTCCAGGGTCCTTCAGAGTCAGGGCCGTTTGCAAAGTTGGCTCTGGAGACTCCAAGTGGCTGTAAATCTTGTATTTACATTTTTAATAGAACATTCATATGTAGTAAACTGGTTTCCTCTGGTTGTAAAACTATTCACTGTTTTTTTTTCCTACACTTAATTTTAATTTCTTTATAGCATCAACCTACATAGAATTTGCAACTTCATATATATAAAGCATTGATAAACTCTTGAGCTCCTAGAGAACACTGCCTGAAAATCCATGATTGTGATACATAAATTATAATACTGCAGGAGCAAATTTTATTTAAACATTCTTAAAAGCTAAAATGCCCTCATGGTCCAGCAGATCTATTATATGAAGCTGCTACGTTAAGACAATATGAAGAGTGCTTATCTAGCCTAACGGCATTAGAATTCAAATTTATTTTTTATCTTATTATAAGATATCTTATTATATGTTATCTTTTATAGAAGACAGATTTTTCAGAATCTAGACTGTGCCTTACCACTTGGCAAGCATTGCTTTAGTATTTACAAGCACACAACAGTGGCATTTGTAAACTATACGTGCTACCCAGTTAATCAGTGTGTGTAATTTTAAGTACATTAGCATTCCAAGAAACACTTCACCTCATCTTTACATGTTTTGTATTAAAGATGGTTATTAATGAGTGACGAGTCCACAGTGACAATTTAATATCCACATCCTCACACTCCCACATTAAGTCATGCTTACATAGTGCTTGGACTGTTACACCAGGAAAAAAATCTGACTAATCATGTCTTTAATGTTTTGAGGGGATGTCATTAATCTGAGGATACCTTTAAACTTCATGAAAGCAAACTGAAGAAATATACCAAGTTTTTCTTTTCAAAAATTGTGGAAGATAAATGGTTTGAGTTGCAAGAATTAAACATAATAATACAGACCATTTTCAATGTGGTTAAAATTGAGCTTTTAAAGGAAAGAGTAGGTCAAAGCTATAATGTGACAACAAGCATATTCAAGTGCAACCTCTGTGAAAGATATCTTCCCTCAGACGAAAATTCTTAAATGAAGACAGTTCATTGTTAACTTAAAGTCGAAAGATCATGTAAACCATATGGAATTAGCAATTTCAAAATTGCATAAATTTATGCATAAAATGCATAATTCTATACGAAGACCCTTCCTAAATGGTTTTCTGTATATACAATTCTGTTAGTTTTGAAGAAGATATTTTAAGATTAGAATCCAAATACTCAGCATTTATCTTTTACTTTTTTTTTTCTTAATTACCAAGGAGATACTTAATTTTCATCTAAGACTTGGGGGTCTTTAATCCTAACAGGGTAACAGAAATATCACTGCACTGATTGAATGAATTAAGATGACAGTAAGGTGAATGATATTGAATATATTTTGACATATATGAGCAGTTTCTGGATCTGAAAGTTCACTTTCGAAAGTACCTATGTAAATATACTATTCAACTAGCTTTAAAAGTTTGAAGATAATTGTAAAATTGAAAGGTACTATTTAAGTGAAATGAAACTTAACAGTGTTAGCTCATAACTTTATTTTAATATGTGCTACCTAAATGTGAAACAAGAAAAACACTATGGCTATTTGTATACTTTAGGGGAACTTTATCAGGAGCAGAGTTCAGTAATATAGAGAAAAACATGTACAATGAACTTTATAATTAGGACTGGAGATTTAAAGTTTATATTAAAACTCGGGGTTTAAATTTGATAGATAAATGTTCCCCATTATTACTAGTATTTTCAGAAGTGAAACACCCTTTTGACTTTGGACATAAACATAGTAAAAATATTCTATTGTTGTCATGATAAAAAGCAGGATTTTTATACAGGTGATTTAAATAGATATATCATCACAAATAAAATATTTTGTTGATCAAATAATCATTTTTACATATTTTTATATTTAATATTTAAATGTTTAGTCTATATGAGCCTGGTGAATCTCTCATGGATAAAACATGCTGGTCAAAAATTTTATTATAGTATCTGACAAAACAATTTGCTAATCAATTAACATAAGTTTACGGCTACCCTTCATGTTTTATTTAAATAGATACATATCTAATTATAAATTGAAAAAATATAGCAAATTTGGTTTCAATATCCACCATTAAGTGTTATTTTTAAGGAAGCATAAAATAAAATTCTTAAAAAATATTTTAGTTGGAACCACTGGAAATTATTATTGGTGGTGGAAGTAAATTTGTAAGAAAATCTACAGTGCATATTCCAGAACAGTGAACAGTCACCGAATTTTCCTACTTGTCTTTATATGATTCAATATTGATCACAAATTCGAATTCAATTTATATCATGATATTTTGAAAATGATCTCTAAATAAGTTTGTCTAAAATAAGTAGACCAAGAAATTAATGAGCCTTTAATAAAGTCTCAGTTCCATTTCTGCATAGGTTAAATTTTTAAAAGAAAACAATTTATCCTTCATAACAGTTTTATAATTTCCACTTTTAGAAACACATGTAATTTTTAAACATGTGTATGTTTATTTTGTATTATAAATATACAATATTCCTTCATGTTCTGATAAAGACCTAATTAAGAAGAAAACTCTGGAAGACTTCCATTCAACATATCACTATGAACATTACTCTTCTTTTATAAAATGAATTTCCTGGGGCGCCTGGGTGGCGCAGTCGGTTAAGCGTCCGACTTCAGCCAGGTCACGATCTCGCACTCCGTGAGTTCGAGCCCCGCGTCAGGCTCTGGGCTGATGGCTCAGAGCCTGGAGCCTGTTTCCGATTCTGTGTCTCCGTCTCTCTGCCCCTCCCCCGTTCATGCTCTGTCTCTCTCTGTCCCAAAAATAAATAAAAAACGTTGAAAAAAAAATTTAAAAAAAATGAATTTCCTAATATGTAATAAAAATGTATCTGATATAGTTAGCATTATGCAATATATCATTACATTTTAATTTTGACAGTAAATAGAAAATGAGAAAGTAAAATGATTTCATACTTGCATTACATCAATTCTTTATGAAATATTTGTTTTGATCTTCAGAAATTTTTTAAGAAGTAATCTAAGTCACTCTTTAACTGAATCAAGGTTAAATGTCATTTTTTTAAAAAAATGAGTATAAAATTATTCATTTTATAATATTGGTACAATTGCCATGAGAAATATTTGACCTGTGTCTTGTAAGCCAAATAGTCTGCTGTAAACAGAGTAAGAAAAGGGTATTATACTATAGTCACACCGAAACATTACAGTGCATAAAATCATTTTCTTTCCCCCAGTCTAACATGCCTAAAGCATAGACCATAAAAGTAGAATTTGAAATAATGTAAAAATTTGAAATATAAAGAACTCCAGATGAAAATTAAGTATGCAGTGCTCTCTTTGATAATATGTATTTTTGTATACCATATACACGCTACATAAACTGATGGAACTATCAATGGATAATTATAGAAAAGCACTAAATTAAATTAAAATTAATGATAAAATGCACAGTTGTCAAATGCAAGACTCAATGACATAAGATTCCTTTGGATATAGATGTTAGATAATTCTTTGATGGACTAATGTCCACCCACCTTCTTTAATTTTGTATTTACAAAAATACATATATTTGTATTTACAAGAAAGCAGAGAACTTTGGGGGGTCTGAAGAACTTTATCCAAAAGTGAAATAGTTAATTTGATAACAGTTTAATTACCTTTTAACAACTTTTTATTCCCTTTGAAAATCAATTAATTAAATGCCCCCTTCTAACATATAAATCAGTTCTTTTGTTGTTTTTAGTTCTTCTTTCTGTTTAAATTTTAGTCTTAAAATTAGTTATACTAAATATTTTGCCACCTCTTGGAAATATCTTAATTTGGAGCCACCTGAAAAGTGCTACAAGAGCATATTCCCAAATGAATTGGAAGCATATTTGTGGTTTGTTTTATTTTCATTAATTTGGAGTTGTGTGACTCTGGGAACAATCCATTGAGCTCTTGAAATTAAGTAGCTAGTTTTTGGCATTTCAAACAAGGACTGAACTATTCTCGCTCTCCCCCTTGCCCTACTGAAAAATAATCAAGAGAAAGGCTAAGACAAGAGAAGGAGGGAGGAAGGAGGGAGATGTAAGCAAAAAGGACAAGAGTCTGGAAAAATAAAACAGGGAAAGAAACTATACATACTTAATTTGAATAATTTGCTAACAACATAATAATAAGAATAGAATTAATGATATAGGGCAAGCAACTGGTATCTTCAATTGTCTTCTTAAGTTCTAACCTTTTCCACATTATGTGTGGATGTTTTCATTGCACATAGTTTGATTTTCTTACTGAGGCTGAGGGAACAGTGGTGAAGGACAGACCCGGATACACAGGACATTTACCCAAATTTCACACTTCACATGTGTAAAGGTGATAATCTCGCCTAAACAAAAGATGTGTTCCAAGTATATTTATGCTAACGTTCACTAACACATAACTTCAACCAACAGTTTAGCTGTAAATAATTTTGAATGCGAGCATACCAATTATCACATTTACATAGAATATATTTACTTTCTCTGAGATAATTTAAGTATTTACACTATATTCATATATAGATAAAAATAAGATTTTGCAATGTCTATTTGGAAATATATTTGTATGAGATTATGCAACATATCAAATGGAACAGCACAAAGAGTAAGCTTAGTTTGCATCCAAATTTTAATTGATGCCTGGAACATTACATATTGTTCACCAAAATGCTATGGAGAGAATTTGCAGGGTTCCTTAATCCAATCATATACCGCTGATATACCCAATTTAATTATTTACTCGGTGAACAACCTGAAACGCCAAAAATCAAATACTCAAAACCACACAACTCGTGTTCTATTGTATATGTTAATGTATTGGCTGGACACAATGAATAAGGAGAAAGAATTCAGTTTTTTAATTCTACACAGTTTCATAACTCTACATGTTAAAAATTTTCAAGTTTATTAGAGCAGGAGTGAATTTACTCTTATCCCCTTCATACAATTGGGAAAAAGATAATTTAAAAATTAGAAGTAACCTCTTTTCATAAATCATATGATTGTTATTTTTGAAATTAAAAAAAAAAGGCTGGACACCTTAGGAAGAGTAGAAGTACAAATGAACTACCTAAAGAAGTATTTGTGACAAGATTATGGACGATGGCGCTGGTTTGAATTAATAACATTATTTTGTGAATCTTTGAAAAATGCATCAACAAACTTTCTTTGGAAGCTACTTACATCATTCAGAACTACATCTTGAGTTTCATGTAATTCTTATCTCTCACTTTTTATGCATCAATTAAGAAATAAAACTTACAGTGAAGATTCCACTTTGTATTAATAGTTTATAATTTATACAATACTGTCATATCTACATATAATAATATTGAGGAAGTGATTTGGACATTGAAAAAATAAGTCCCACTGTGAAGAAAAATTAAGAACAACCCCAATTGTGAAGTCAAATGCTATAATTTATTTTTCTTTTCTAGTCCTGGATTAAATATGGAGGAGGTAGATGAAGAGTAAGGTACTGTTTTTTTGTTTGTTTTTTTTTTTTTCATGATATTATCATGG
Source organism: Puma concolor (assembly GCF_028749965.1). NCBI lineage: Eukaryota > Metazoa > Chordata > Mammalia > Carnivora > Felidae > Puma > Puma concolor. The sequence continues at coordinate 181,420,209 of NC_141667.1, forward strand.
CATTATTAAGCTTGGTCCTTTCCCCTTTGAAAAAAATTTGGGAAAGGGAAGATGTTACACCAGAATGGGGATAGTTTACTTCACTTGACCGATGTAGCATTACTAATTTTTTTTTTTTAATTCCTCAGGGAAATTGTTACCACCTGTTCAATCTGAATTCAAGCAGTTACTGTCAATTTACTCATGGGTGAATGCTGCCTCTTTGTGGCAGAATGCCATGGAAAGTGTTCCTTAAACAGAAAGTTCATGAACAGCCCTTGATATTTTACACATTTCAGGTGAGATTCTGGGAAGATCCACTAATAGCGATTAAGCACATGGCTCTTTAAGTTTCAGATTCACTCAAACATTTCCTACTCGTAAATACTAATCTAAATTCATTGGCAAACCTTCCTCAGAGGTGAACAGCTTACACCCACCAACATTTCGAACATTTAGGATATATAGATCAACTTGAGATAAAGTACCCATCATAATCATTGAAGGTAGTTTTACACAAGTTAAAATTAGGAAAACCATGGGAATACGGGGAAATTAGGAAACTATGAGCATTGTAGACTGAATAAATAATACTGACATAACAAAATATATATCATTGGGAGAAAAATGAATAGGCAATATATTACTTACCACAGTCCATGTATTAGAAGAATACTTCAGTAAGGAAAGAAAGTATACAATTGAAGTTTCAGTAATAAAGACATTAATGCCACCTTTAGGAAAACATAATTCCCTGAATTTGCAAAGGAGAATTTTACATATATACATATATTCAAATTTGATAATTGGGGAAAGTTTTTCATATTAGAAATAAAAGTTAGCTACTATGTCCTAATTGTTAATAATGGAGATTCAGTCAATCACACGTAACTACGTCTTTTGCACCTCAAGTAATCATTACTTCAGTCCCTCATATTTGACATAGTTATCAAGTGTTTATTCAGAAACTATTTAAAAAATTACATGTGCTGGGATACATATGAGACTGTAACAACAGTAGCCCCATCTTACAGAGATCCTGTTTGTGGTCATCATCATTGCTTGCTGCCCAGAGGGATAAAGACATCGTATAGAGATTTGTACAGTCCATCATTTGGTCTTCTGAGGTGCCAGTACTTGTGGATCTGTACAAATGCAACTGGGTTTGGTTAAACAATCAAAAATCGGCTACAATAGTAGTCAAATCAATACATCATTTTGGTTGACTAATAAAAATACTTTTAAATCTTCTCTAATAAAACCAGAAACTTGCACACGATTCTTACTCAAATGGCCCAATTAATTGCCCTATTTTTTTTTCCTTTATACATTGGGATACAATCCGTTATTATTTTTTTCTTTTTTTAAATGACAGATCCAATCGGGTGGGTTGCATTGGCTTTACGATTTTCCCATTAAGTTCTCCACATTTTTAGTGATTTAAAATGCCTTCCTGATATCACTCCTGTTTTGGAAATGCAGGTCCTAATATAGTGCGACACCTCTGTGAAAATCATAGGCTAAATAGTGAAGGAAAGAGAAATGCTAAATGTGTATATAAAAATAGGTGCTACAATAAAATATTTGTATATTTCATCAATAAGTTATTTTGACTAATCAATTATGGATCATATAGCTCTGTAATTTTAATGATTTGTCCACATCTATGGTGATCATTTTTCAGATCACAATACTTTTGTTTTTTAATTCAAATGTCCAGAATGCATACAAACACATCCTTTAAAAAGAAAGGAAAAGTAATGAGATAGGAGGGAGGAAGGCAGGGAGGCAGAGAAAGAGAGAAGAGGGGGAGGGGGAAGGACAGAGAGAGAACAAACTTTCTACTAAAGTTGGGGTGTGCTAATCTCTCCACAAAAGCCATTTAGACCCACCCATGGCTTAAAGGGGCGCGGGGAAGAAGAGGAGGGAAAGGGAACAAAAGAGGAAGAGTAGAATCTCTGCGCTGCCATCTTCCACCGTTCTTAATGGCACTTCCAACCACCACAAGAACAACCGCGACCGTTGGCAAGTCACTTGCGCAGCAAACGGCCCTCCGTAAACCCTTCTGCTCCCCTCCCCCACAAGAAGAGAAGAGAAGAGAAATCGATGTGCCCAGTTTACACAAATGTTTCCCCCACGTGTAAAAATTAAAAGGAAAGTGCACACCCTTTCAGTATCTTCCGCCCAAGCTGAGAATCTCGTGCCAAGGCACTTCACCCTAAACGTTGAAACAACACAATTAATCAAATGCGTTCACCGCGTGTGTAGGCTTGCTTGTTTGTTTTAAATGCAAAAGCTCCCAGGGAGTTTCTCTGCTTTTAGAACTGGCTAAATGTGGTCTGTTTTTCCAGCACTTCGAGGTAGTCCGGCTCAACGTTTAGTTTTGCTTTTAACTCCAGATACTCGTTCCGGTTGGGTTCTACAAAGACAGCACTGGGGGGGCTGTAGAGCACCGGTTCCCGCAGCCTGCTGTCCCCTGCCCCCGGGTGCAAATACTGATGGGGGCGTCTCAGGTCATAGTTTGGGGAGAAAGTGTAAGCAGCGGGGCTGCACGGGAATTTGGGATATTCCGGGAGGCTGTTGCCGGCGGGGGTGGTGGAGCAGTGTTTGTCTGGTTCTAAAATGCCCCTGTAAAAGCGGTCGGCGTCCTGCACCGGCGACAGTAGGTCCTCCCGGGGCTCGATGGTGCTGACGCTATAGGCGGGACTCCGCAAGTGGTGGCTTTCCCGCCTCTCCTCCTCCCCCGGCTGCAGCTGCAGAGGCGGCGGGGGCTGCTGCTGCTGCGGCGGCGGCGGCGGCGGCGGCGGCTGCTGCTGCAGGTGGTGGTTGCTGCTGTAGGTGACCTTGAGCTCGTGCAGGTCTTTGTAATCCTCCACGGAGTTGCCCTCTCGGGAGCGGTAGATGGGGTTTTTGCACATGTGGCCCAGTGGATGGGGGATGTACTCGTACACGTGGCCCGCGGGCGTCTTCACCTTGGGCAGCGCGGGCCCGCGGTGGTGCACGTGCGCGTGCGGGTGGCCTCCCGCGCCGCCGCCGCCGCCGTATACGCTGTACTGCATGTTGAAGGAGCTCACGTCGGAGTTGTTGGTGCTGGTGTGGTCGCTCTGGTTCTTCTTCCTGCGCTTCATAACCAGCACGAAGAGCCCGGCGGCCACGAAGACGGACATGATAAAAACCAGCAGCAGGCTGAGAATCAACACCGACAGGGGCACCGACGACGCACCTCCCCCCGCGCCCAAGCCCGCGGGGGCCCCAGTGCTGTTCGACCGGACCGCGGGAGTCACCGCGCTGGTCCTCGCCGGGACCTGGATGGAAGAGGGCGTGGGCGTGGAAACCACCACGTCAGAGTAGTCTGGACACAGCAGCTCCGACTTAATGGAGCGCATATCGGTCTCCGCAAACTTCTTGGGCGCTTTGCAGATGACCTCATCCACCAAGACACCCACTTTGAGCTGTTCGACCCACAGCTTCATGCCCACCACGTCGCAGGTACAATCCCAAGGGTTGTCATGCAGGTCGATTTGGATGAGTGACTTGAGTTGGTCCAGAACTCCACTCACGGGCAAGGAGGTGAAATGGTTACTCCTTAGGTTCAGCCTGAGAAGGGTCAGGCCTGAGAAGACGCCTGAGGGCATGGCCTGCAGGAGGTTGTTATTCAGAAATAGCAGCTGGAGGTTTGGGACCGGGTCGAAAGTCCCAGACTGAATCTCACGTATGAGATTGTACTGGAGGAAGAGATACTGCAGGCTTTGCAGGCCATAGAACAACTCCGGGCTCAGCCTCTCAATCCTGTTGCCATTTAGGTAGAGGCGCCTCAGGTTGGTGAGATCCCCGAAAGCGCGGTCCTGGATCATGGAGATTCGGTTGTTGCCCAGGTGTAGGAGGTCCAGCCCCGTAGCCTCCAGGAAGTCGCTCCTGCGCACAACCGCAATGTAGTTCTCCGTCAGATACATCTTCTTGGGGTTGTAGGGCTTGGGCTGCAGCTCCGCGATGCTCTCGATTTTGCGCTCCTGGCAGTTGACATTGAGGCCCAGATCGGAGATTTGTAGGTTGCAAGTGCACGCGGTGGGACACTCCAAAGGCACCGGAGATTTGGTCTGGTAGGCGATGCTGGGGCCATAGTTGCTGTAGCCCAAGTCCTTGGAGGGCTGCCGAGAGGTGGGGCGCACTCTGGGCTTGTTGGGTTGGCGGGTCCCCTTAGGGGGCTTTAAGGGGGGTTTGTAAACAGCTGAGGAAGAAGTGGCCACGGAATTCACCGAGGCTGGGGTAGTGTGTAGATACCCCGTGGTGCTCAAAGGCGTCTGTGGCCTCATCTCATAATCTGAAATAAGTTTCCTTGGGCAAAGTTCCTGCTTGGACACCTCGTCCAAATCCCGGCCGTGTAAGCGGAAGGGGGTCTCACAAACCACATCCCCCACCAGGGCCGAGTAGGAGATACTGTCCAACCAATCCTTGAGAGAGATCAGCTCGCAGGAGCAATTCCAGGGGTTTTCTTCCAGCTGTAACTCCACAACTTTATCCATGTGCTGCAACAGCCCCACATAGGGCAGAAGTTTCAGCCGGTTCCCCCGCAGGTCCAAGTGCGTTAAGGGCACAAAACGGAAGAGGTTGTTGGGTAAACTGGACAAGAGATTGTCATTGAGGATAAGCACCTGCAATAAATGCAGTTTCCCAAAAGCATTGGGTTCAATGACACTGATGTAATTGTAATCGACCTGTAGGTACTCCAGGCTCTCCAGGCCGAGGAAGGTATCATCTCGCAGAAGTTCCAGTTTATTATTGTTCAGATGCAATCTCCTTAAACCCCGCAGCCCGTGGAAAGCCCCAGTCTCAATGTCCTGGATAACGTTGCTACCCAGATGCAAAATTGAAGCCCCGGTGTAATTGACAAACTCATTGGGATAGAGACGGTTCAAAAGGTTTCCAGACAACAGGAGGTGGTAGACTGGGAAACGGGGAGGGCTAATTTCAGAGAGGCTGATGATCCCCCGGTTTTCACAGCTCACAGTTAAAATGCCGTCCTTTTCCTCACAAGGACATGCATTGTCACAGATTTCCCCATAATAATCGATGGTTTCTGCACACGAAAGGACGAGAGATGTTAGAGCAAACGCTAGACTCTGCAGCATCCAGCTATGCATTTTTCTGTGAAGGTCCTGTTCCAAAGTTACTGGGGGGCAGCAAGTGTGCATTTTACCTCCTGCAAGGGAGAGAGGAGAAAAGGAAACAACATAATATGACAAAAATTTAAGGGATTGGGAAGAAAGTCTCTCTCTTCCCTACTACTATTTCTCTGAAATCCAGAAGGAGGGGATATGAATGACCCCCCCCCAGTGGAACACCGACATTCTCCAGACTTTATTATTATCTGATACTCATTTTGATTTAAAGGTTGATTTCATTTCCTAATGAGAACAACAGAAATATGCTGCCCTTTACAAGAGAAGGGCAGGTTAGATAAAGTCCCATTTTAGTGTTTTCCCTGCTCCCCCCTCTTTTCAAAACCAATCCATAAATATACATAAAATGGCTGTCAGTTCAGTTTCATGGTTCTAATTTAAGAGAAAAGAAACACCATTTTACAAGGTTCACCACCTCACCTATAGCAAACCCATCTGCCTTTCTTTCAGAACCTCCTCAGTTAACAGTTCACCGTGAAGGTCTCCCATTTTCACAGAAAAGCAAGGAGTCACAATACTTGGGCTATTTTAAACCGTCGCTGGAAATGCCAGGGTGGGAACCTAAAGAACACTTTTCAGAGGCAAAAAAGAGATGTAAGATAATGCATCAAAAGGACCCAGAGGAAGCTCTTAAATCACCAATTGTCTTCAGGAGCTTTGAGTGTGGAGAAAAAGGAGAGCGCGTTCCTTTGATGGTGGACTTCACTACCACGCTTTTAAGCACATCAGCGTCCTAATTGCATGCACGGTGCCACTTAGCAGCGCTTCTCTGAGAGCTCCCTGCGTCCACTTCTCCTCATTGATCATGTCAGCGACGCTACCAAACCGCATCTCTAAGCCACAGAAATAGTTCTGCACGAAGGATTACAAAGAACTCAGCGAAGGCATCCGCAATCCCGGAACACCTCCCGATACCCGGAGTTTAAAGAGGACGTTCCTGCCGCTTACCCGGAATCAGCTAAAAGTAAACCTAGGACCATCCTTACCTCCCGCTCCGCGTCCGTTTGCCACGGAATGTAACACTAACGCTCCTGGATTAGCAGGATTTGGACTCAACTAAGTACCTCGCCGGCATCGCCAGCATCTTTGGAGTTGTTTCTTACATTTAAGTGTCAGTGTTTTACTCCCCTTCCTTTTTTTCCTTTCTTTGTTTTTCCTTTTTCTTTTCTTCTCCCCCCACCCCCCCCAAGAGAAAAAGGCACTCGGGCTGATTAAAGGCGAAATAGAAAGGGAGGGAGAACAGCAAGTAACATAGGTCTGTGCTTTAATATCCGAATTTCATCTTCTCAAGGAATCGATCTGACCCCCTCCCCCTTTGATTTCTGGATTTCTTTTTGTCCTCTGAAAGGCTTCCTTGGACTTGCTACTTCGGGTCGACAGCGGTACTCAGAAGGGAAAGGACACAAATGGTCAGAGTGTGTGAGTGCGTGTTGTGTTGGCTGCGGCGGGGGGGGGGGGGTTCGGGGGGGAGGCGGGAATTGGGTAAAAATGCTGGGCTCTGGGAACCCATGCCTCTTCTCCAGTCAACCTGGCCTTTGCCTCATCAGCACCGAAGTCTGATGTCGAATCACAACCAAAACTAAAGCCAAGACGTTTCTGAGTCACGGGTTCAAGCCTCGCTCCCCTGGCCGACTCCAACCCGCGTTATTAAGAGCCCCTGCATTCGCACGCTCATGTGCAAGTGTGCCTGAGAATCATTCACGTGTGGCCAACCCAGACGTGTCGAGACGAATCGGAATCACAGTGTATAAGCCTCACAAGTATCTCCAACCTCCCAACGCAACCGCAAACGCCTCCTAGCTTAAAAGCGGAAAAAACACCCCCTATGGAAAGCAAAACGTTTACCTTGAAAATTCAGTTCTCCACAGGATGAAATCTGCACATCCATTCAGCAGGGGTTGGGTCCCCTCCCCCTCCTTCCCTCGACTTCCCCGCCCCCCTTCACCTCCCTCCCTTTCAGACAGCCCATCGCAAATTGTGACCAGCCGGTATTAAACTCCAGCGTTTACAACTTTAATTCAGTTCTGGGTAGCCGGGGTCGAAGAGCTTCCTCTCACCCCACTCTCTTTCCCCTCCCCCTTGCCATCAAAGGAACCCAAAAATTTGAGAAAATAAAGTTGAATGAGCCGAGGAGGGCTGACATTCTGACTGGGAAACGCACCTCCGATGTAAATTCGCGGGTGCGTTGCACATTCTCAGATTATCTGATTTTTTTTTTTTTTTTTTTTTTGGAGGACGGGGGCGGAGGAACTGTATTTGCCCCCAAAGAATTTAGACCTTACACCATCGCCCTGCACATCCCTGCATTACACAGAGTGGGGCTGCGTGGGCTGGAGCCCAGCACCCAGGCCCGACCCGTGGCTCTGGGCACAGCTGCTCCCACAGCGGCCCAGGCAGAAGCACCCGGAGTTCCAGGACGCGAGGCTCCCTTCCCCCACTCCGCCCCAAAGCGAAGGAAGGGAAAGGGAAGGAAGGAGGGGAGGGAGGAGAGGGAATGCTAGCCATCCCGCTGCCACACGAACACACACACACACACACACACGAGCCTCTTTTGCAAAGTAAACGGTCGACTTACCCCGTTTCACATCTCCAGGGCCCACTCATCATAGCCGCCCCTATAAAAATACCTCTTTGGGGTGTGCATTGGGTTTCCGGAGCCCAGGCAGGGCAAGAAGGCGGCGAGCTGTGCGGTCCGAGCGGCGGGAGGAAAGAGGCGCCCGGACGCCGCCAGCCCGGGGCCGCCGCCGCGGTGGCGACCGCGGGTTCCGGGGCTCCCCAAACGGCTCTCCCCGGCAATCTCCGCGGTAGTCGAAGCGGGCAGCGGGGTGGGGGGGAGGGGGAGAAGGGGGCGTTCGCGAGCGGCCGATGGGGAAGGGAGGAGGAGGGGGCGGCGGAGGACCGGCTGTAGAGGCGCCTGGCGGTAGGGGCCGGGAGCAGGAGCCGGGCGGGGCGGGGAGGGAGCTGTTGGAGGGGGGGAGGCGCGGAACCCGAGGGGGGGACGTGAAGGCTGTCAGGCACCGCCGGCCCCTCCAACGTGACGGTCAGCCCCGCCGAGCGATCGCTCCCGTTCACACTCACGCTCACTCTCACACTCGTTCCCACCGGCTCCACCGCGCGATCGCAGGGTCCCGGGCACCCAACGCGGCACTCCCCAGGCGGGTACTTACAGTTGCCATCTGCATAAGGGGCAACTTTCTCCAAGCCAGCAGCAGCCGCCGCCCCCTCCAGCCTCCGGCTCCACGAACCCTCGGGCCTGGGTTCGCGCTGGCCGCCCCTCCCCTCCCCCCTCAGCTCTCCTCTTCGCCGTCTTCACCACATTCCCCCCTGGTCAGTGGCGCACGCCTGGGGACTAGCCAGAGGGAGCGGGGCGCGGGGGTGTGCATGCATCGCCCGCCTTCTTCTTGCAGCGCACACTGTACATGGTAGTGAGGGGGCGAGCAAAGGTGGCATCGGCCCCTTGGCTACTCCTGGGGTGGCTACGGCTCCTGCGCCGTCCTCCACCCCCCGCGTAGTGGCGACCACCGCGCCGGGATCCCGCCGCCGCTGTCCCCTCTCTCTGTCCACCGCCGCGGCGGCCCCTAATTAGTATTTGTACGGTTCCCGCATCCTCTTGGCAGTTTCATCACTCCCGGTGTTTGCAGAGGTTTTTCTCATCCTTTCCCCAGATGCGGCGCACGATCGTCATTATTTGGAACTCTCTATCTCCGACATCCTTTAGGGGGCCTAGGGGGGGACAGGAGCAGCGTTGTTTTACGCCTGTGGCGTGTCCCGGCAGCCTGGCGGCTCTAAAATACTCAGAGAAAATCGCTTCTTCCCTCCCGGGCGCTGAAGATGTGGCAACACGGTAAGCATCACCGGGGTCTCTGAGACATCTGCTCCAGCGCGGGCGCAGGGCCCCGTCCAATGCACTTGTTTATTGTCGCGCCGCTGGTGCGAGCCAAGCTGCAGCAGACATGATGGGCCCGGGGCGAAGCGAGCGCTCGGTGGCCGATAGATGGCAGCCGAGGGCGAAGGCGTCCCTGGATTCGGGCGGCGCAATCGGAGCCCCCTTGGATGTCACATTCGTGGGAGACGAAGAGTCTTGGAACCTGTGCGTAACTCGAGCGTGGGACTGTGCAATCCTTGGATTGAAAAAGGAAGGAGTGGAAATAACCCCGACAGTGCCAGGCTTGTTGGTGGTCAGGGACAGATGATTCCAACCCTGTGCTGATCGCCTGCCTTCCTCCCACCATTTAGAATGATACTGCCCCTGCTTCTGCCTCTGTACTTAACTCTAAAGGACCCTGGAAGAGGGAGTGGTTCATCCTAGCTGCAAACAAGGGCGCTAATGCTTTTTTTTTTTTCTTTAAGAATTACGTTTTATAGGTATGTCTGGGCGATGCAAGGGAATGTTAACGACTTTCAGAAAGAATGTTTGTGAATACATTTGGTGTGTACTAAAAAGCTGGAGACCCCTAAATAAATGCAATATCGATAGAAAGCGAGTTTCTTGAAGAGTCACCTGCTAAACTCCACTAGCATCATCTCTACAGTAAGTATTCCTTGCTCTTGCCTATGAAACCAGACACCTCCACCCTAGAGGGGGGTCTTTACATTCATAAGGCATATTTCCAGTGTTTGTAATACTTAGACCTGCAGTCCTTCCCAGGTATAGAAAAAAAGTTGATCATAATACGTGGCCCAATGGAGGCTGAGTGAACATGTGTCTGTTCGTATGATAACCGGGAAGTTTTACCATTTAAATAGATTTCATCTATTTTATTTTGGGATTAATTATGAATTAATGTTCTTTTGGGATCATCTTAAACATAATTGATATTGTCTCCTTCTTGGTAACGTTTGGGATGCTATTGTGGTTATAATATCTTGATTAAAGATAGGATTATAGAGATTCTGATATATATATATATATATATATGTATATGTATATACATACACACACACACAAACATCTTTTCACATCCTCTCTCTGTGTTGAATTAGAAGGAGTTTTCTAGAGGTGGTGAATATTGCAGCCTCCTGAGGTTTTGCAGCATTTCTTGAAATTTCCTCTCAATCTGTTTTGCAAATATTTTTGTTAATCCATACATACTTTGTTTAAATTCAAGGCATATACAAGAGAGGGAGAAACAAAGTAATCTGTAACATCATTGAATAACACAATAAAATCTTATAACAGAACTTCCTGTAAATTTAGAAACCTTTGGCTGGGGAATGAGAGCCATTTGCCACAGGTACTTTATATAAACAGAGAACTTAAACTTCATCCACTAAAGTCTGGTTACCATATATTTTATTTAGTCATCATCTTCTAACATTATATATTTTAGAAAATTTATTTTTAAAGTATGAAATTGCTTTTATATTTTTAAATGAATGTGTTAAATTGTCATGTTTTAAAAATTACATATTATTGGGGCGCCTGGGTGGCGCAGTCGGTTAAGCGTCCGACTTCAGCCAGGTCACGATCTCGCGGTCCGTGAGTTCGAGCCCCGCGTCGGGCTCTGGGCGGATGGCTCAGAGCCTGGAGCCTGTTTCCGATTCTGTGTCTCCCTCTCTCTCTGCCCCTCCCCCGTTCATGCTCTGTCTCTCTCTGTCCCAAAAATAAATAAACGTTGAAAAAAAAATTACATATTACTTAAACTTGGAAACTTTTGGCATATCAATATTAAGTTCTATCACAGACATAATTTTTGATGTAGACAAACTCCATAGAAATTCTGGGTATAACATGGTTTAATCAATTATGGAATTTTCAAAATAGCTGTAGTATAGTTTTAGTTCATTATTTTATTGCTTTCATAAATCTTCAAAATTGTATTTAATATCACAATTCAGTTTAATTTTTGATTTTGAATTAAAGGATTTATTTCCTAATTAAAAATAAATTTGTTGAGCTAAAAGTTTCAAACATGGTAGCAATTAATTTAGGTTATAGTTTTGTTAGAAACAATATTCCAGTTTATTTCTTGTGGTTCAAATAAATAAGTGATGACAACTTTCTACCATTTACTCAATATTAAGGATAGCCTGAGAAGCCATCATGATGGTTTACCGCTAGGTGTCTCTATAAACTGCTGTGCAGGAAAGTGAATTTGGAGAAAATACAGTGACATGCAGAGACCAAACAGAATTCCGGAGGAAAAACATCACAAAAATAAGGAAAATCCTCGTTTGCTAGTCTTTGAACTCTTATTTTCTTTGAATATTGACTATGGCCAGAAAAGAAATAAATTAATCATGTAACAGGGATCAAATTTAAGCCAAGACTTTCACCTACACGAGCAAACATATCTATGTTTCAGTCCATACTAAACAATATAGTCAGATGAGATGTATGCTTGGTTTCACATAATACTCCAAAGAATGCACACGATTTCATAAACACTTTGGGGAACTAGAAAATGAAATGATTGATCAAATAGATCCCTCCTGAATTAAGGGCATGATACTAAATTAAACATTATTTGATTGAGTCGGTTGGATGTGAAAAGTTGAGAATCTGTGTCTAAATATTTGTGAACATACGTGTGCATATTATAGTTATTAATTATCTAGTATAATCATAAATATGTTTCATATATGGTAATACATTTGTCAATAATTAGTGTGAATTATGGACATAATCTGATACCTCCCTAATAAAATTTAAATTCAAACCACAACTAGCATACTTATCACTTGAAATTGGCCATATATCTTGGTGAATATGAATTCACCAATGAATTCATATTCATTATTACCTGGAATTATCATTTTAGTGTTTTATCAACTCTTTGGATGAATTCTTATATTAAATAATTTCTTAAGAGATCTCATCATATTACGTTTGTGTATTGTTGTGTGGTTTCTTTAGAATATTAAAATGCTAAGTCAAGAATTTTGGTCTCTCATGAAATAACCTAAAAGAGATTATAAACAAGGAAATTCTTTCGTGATAGTGATGAGATCTTGTAAATACTAACCAACGTTATTGAAATCTAAAGCAAGTAGAACTTGCATTTCTTCTTGTTAGCCTAACTGGTAAGTTAAGATTATAAAATCCAATGCTAGATTCCAGACTCCTCCCAAATCAGCTCTAATAAGAGTACTTTTGTGACAGTGTAGCTAAAGGTCTATACAACCCTATTTGGTAAACAACACATTTTTCAGATATATATCTTTTTAATGTCTTTGAAATTAAATTATATATATCACATATTCCTAAAAGCAGAAAAGTTTCTCCTCGAAGGGAAAACATGAGTCATCTCTTATGATTGTTTCTCTGTGTAATTGATAAGCTAAATAACTGTAGTATAGCATATTTTTTATCAGTTTGGTACATTTGGATTTACAACAATTGAAATTATCATGCAGTGATATTTATCAAATTCAAATGACTAGTTAAGCTGATTAATTTCAGCAAGATTATTTATTCACTTTTAGATTTAATTTGTTTTTTATAGTCTTAGATATCTGCTGTCAGAGGCATAAGAGAAAGATGTACATAAAATAGACAATTTTCTTCCTTGCTTCTTACACTTACTTATAAATATACTCTGATAATCTTTTGATAGATTAGGTGTTAAAACCCTGTCTTTGGAGGACAAGTTGGAAATATCTTCCAGAATTTAAAATGCATTTATATTTTCAACAATTATATTTTCAGAAAGTAGGCTACAGGTGTACCAAAATAAAAAGTACATGTACAATATAATGTACCTGTAATGTACATGTACATGTAATATACAATGTAATATGTGAGAATAGTCACATTTGTAAGTGACTGAGTCTAAGTGAAAAGTGGTACATATCTATCTATACCTTGGAATGCTCTTCTGCCTTTCATAACAGTGTATGTAAGTATATGTTCCTGTCATTATTAATAGCGTCCATAGCATCCATCTGTGTACATTGCTGGGGAGGAGGAGAGAATCTTTCTGGAAGGATACACAAATTCAGTAACGGAGTTTGCCCTTTGGGGGAAGACTAGGGAGTGTTTAGTAGGATGAAGGTTTTTCACTTTACGTTCTATTTTTTATTTTTTCAAAATTTCAATTTACATGCACATTTCCAATAAAAATTTTCAAAATACATGTACTTGAAAAATAAGGATGTTACAGAAGATCCCTGACTTGAATGGTTCGACTTAGGAGTTTTCAACTATATGCTGGTTTGAGAACTATACACATTTAGTGGGAACTACTTGGAATTTTGAGTTTTATCCTTTCCTGGGCCAGGGATATGTGGTACGATCCTCTTTTGTGATGCTGGGCTGTGGAGTAGCAAGCCTCAGTTCCCACTCAGCCAAGCGATCACAAGCTAAACTAGCCCATAAACTTAACAACCATTCTGTACCCATGCAGCCACCAGTTTTCACTTTCAGTACAGTATTCGATAAATTACATGTGATATTCAGCCTATTTTTATAAAATAGGCATTGTGTTAGATGATTTTGCCCACCTATAGGCTACATAAGTGTTCTGAGCACATTTACGGTAGGCTAGGCTAAGCTGTGAAGTTTGGTGGGTTAGGCATATTAAATGCATTTTCAACTTACAATGGGTTTATCGGGACATAACCTTGTTGTAAGTCAAGGGAAATCTGTATTTGGAACAATGATATGGGAGGTGGTAGAGAGTTGAAGATGACGTTACCAAGTTAATCTCTGTCCCGCACTTCTCAAAACTATTTTTTCTATGACACATTGCTGTCAGTGAAGACACCAAATATCTTTCTAAATATGTGACTATAAATTAATTAGTTAAAATGTTTTTTCTTCGTAGCTGTAACATGTGACATTGAATTCTAGCTGCTAGTCCTAACTATTAGAATAATAATTAATAGAAGCTGGCTTCCCTTTCCTTCTTCCGTGTGTAGAACCATACTGGGTACTGGTGACGTTACCTTTATTTGATACTGTGGTGGGTGAAGGAAAGATCAAAATCGTTCTCTAAAGAAGATAAGTGCTTATGCTCAAAATTGTCAGCAGCAGATCTTTACTGCTATCGGCAGGAAGATGAGTGAGTGTGTAATTGTGACATATTTTAAGTATACAAACTATCATCAGGCCCTGTTAGAACAAAGGCTGCTGCCATTCTGCTTATACTCGCATTGAGATATGCATAGTCCACTGGAAAAGAAACAGTTTTATTATATAGCTAGAATAGCTTTTCTATGTATCTTTCTATTAGAGATAGGATTTGTCTCTTAAGGTTTATCAGTTCTTGGGTCTCACATATCTCTAGTCGTTCTTAGGAAACAAATCCAAACAGGCATTATGTATATCTTTATTTCCTGTATCCTTTTCAGGTTTTCAAAGAAAAACAATGAGCCATCCTAAAACACAGTTTCATTACAAAATTTTCAGAAGGACTGTTGTTTATTGGAGAATGTCTAAATTGACGATACTTTATTCAACTTTTATCAACTAGGATCTTTCATTCAAGGGGAGACTCCCATAATCTCTCTATCCCCTCAAAACAAATCAGCTTTCCCAACTCCGAAAGTTTTGTTGTACTCCTCATTCATCTAACTGGCTCTTCCCTTTTCTTTCAGCTATTGTTCTAGAGAATTTACTGTAAATCCTTTCTTCACCAAAAAATTCCTTTCTGTCCACTCTAACCAACACCGAAGACTTCCTTACCTGAGCATTTTCTTCCATTATCTAGCACTTGCCTAGCACGATGTTCTGTTTCCTGATTAAGGTTGCCATTTTCTTCTGGGCTAGATTATCATTTCTCATTGAGCAAAGAACTTGAGTTTCTTACCCCTCAAACAGTGGAAAACTGAGCTTCAAAAGACTCTTTGTATACACAATAAATGCATGTCCAATTTTGAATTTTTTCATTCAACAAATATTTATTTGCTAAATATATTATCCTAAACCATATTATGTTTGATATAAAATAATTGACTCATATCAGGGTAGTTGAAGGATTTCAGGGTCATTTTTACTTTTTGACAAGTCACTTGCATTCTCCAGTCAAAATAAGTGGAATATAATATATAACAATACTAATGCATAGGGGCACCTGGGTGGCTCAATCAGTTAAGGGTCTGACTCTGGCTACGGTAATGATCTCACGGCTCGTGAGTTCAAGCCCCATATCAGACTTTGTGCTGATAGCTTGGACCCTGGAGCCTGCTTCGGATTCTGTGTCTCCCTCTTCCTCTGCCTCTCCCCAGCTCACACTCTCTCTCTCTCTCACTCTCAAAAATAATTAACATTAAAATAATTTAAAAAATACTACTGCATAAGTTGAATACTTGAATAGTATTTTTTGTAACATATATTTGCCAAGCCTCTATAAAAATGTTCTCCAACAGAACGTTCTGTGATGATGGAACTAACCCCTATTTGCAGTGTCCAATATGATGGTCATTAGCCACAGGTGACTGTTGAGCAACTGAAATGTGGTCGGTCTGATACAGCAAATACAATTTTAATTCTTAAAATTTTAGCTTATTTATATATAAGTAACCACATGTGCCTTGTGGCTACCATATTGGACAGTACAGATCTAGAGGATAAATCCCTAGAAGGCTGCAGCTGTGTTTCTCACACAATTTCTGGGATACCTTGAAAGTCAATCAGTATGAACAGCTGTACTCATGAGTAATGATGGTGATTATGACACTCTCAATAAATAAGGACAATTATGATTCACATTTGGCAAGGGGCCTGATTTGCATTCTGTTGAGGGTCTGTATTCAATTCATTTAAATTGCATTCAGTTGAAGACTCCTGCCATTCTTTTAAAGATTTCAAGGCATTTTACAGGCATTTCAAAATTCCTTATTACATCCTTATTACACCACTATAAAGAAGGCAAGATAGATTATTTTATATCAATAGAATTTTATTAGAAGATAAGTGCCTTTTTATGTATGATGAAGTATTCTCTAAGGTGCTTTTCTTCAGATCACACAGTGGGATGTTAGTAGAACTAGAGAAGAAAGTCCTAAGAGGGTATTTTGCTTCAAGGAACTATCCTGGAATAGGCTTTTTGTACAGAGAAGTCTGTCAGTCAGTAACAAAACAGCACTTGAACTCTTACATTCCACCATTTGAATACAACAGCTCTATTTTGAAGTTCAGTGCTGTCTTGTACAAGTAGAGTGGGCAGAGTTTGGACAAGAAATTATAATTAATGAATTTATAGAATGCAAATATGTCCTCTAATTTCCATGAAGATCTGAATAAATCTCAGTTTAAATAAATTCATATTTATATATTTGAAACAGAGATGTAATAGCTTGGTAACCAGTCCTCATTACAAATTATTATAATATTTGAGATTAATTTTTATTTGTTTTCGATCAGCTTATCTAAAATATTAATAATAAAATTGACCTATATTTCCATTATTGTACTTCTTCTTTGGGCAAAATCAATATAGCTTCAAAAGAAGCATGAATTGCTTGAGAGCTTAAGTCCAAAATTGAGAGGAAGCCATCTGATCCATAGCAGTACAGTGGCGCTCAGAGACTTCAACGCCATTCTTGATTCTGACTTGGCAACAACTATACACTTGCATTTCTGCAGAAACCACTCTGGGTAGATCACATATTTTATATATAAAAAAGTTACTGCGCTTCTTTTCAATGGACCTTAAAAAAAAACACGCTGGTTAATCAGATGATAAGTGTTAAAATGTCCCTGGAAGAAATGTAGTATTATTACCCAAAATGTAGACTTTAAATGATTAACTTTATCCTAAAATGTAAAGTTATTTTCATTTAAATAAATATTAATAATAGAATGATAATGAGAATGGTGTACATTTTGTGATAAATGGATCTAAGGCAGCTAATTTTTATTTAATATTACATGATGCATTTTTATCCTGTGATCAAAAGCATTCTGTCAATCTAATGATGCTTCTCTAGTGAAACTAGATTCACAGTTATTGTCATGTGACCTATTATAATGTATGCTGCAATTTTAATTGATTGTTACGTATCCCAATGAACAAATAACCAATTTGGATTTGAATCACTAGTATAAGAGGCATGCTTCATTGTACAATCAACTGTGTCCTTAACTGCAATATTATATGGATAGTGACTGCTATGAAGACAGACTTTGATCAATGACTATACTGCAACTTGATTGTATTTAAATACTAAAATTTGTTTGTAGGTATTTTTATATTAAAAAGTTTTCATTATAGTATTGATACAATAGTATTTAGAAGCCATCTATTATAGAGAGAGAAGCTTAAATTGATTTGTCCCAAAGAATAGGAATCTATTTGATGAGGTTTTTCAACTTGTAATTATATTTACCAGCCACAGTTAACACAAGCATCAACAAGCGATTCTAACATCATTTATAATTCAAAATCAATCAACTAAAATGTATGCATGCCTACAACATACATTCATTTTCTGTTTGCCTGCTATTTTGTGAGATGGTCATATTCTTTCATGTAATTATTAAAACAACTTCATGTTGCCTCAAGGTAGTTGGTGATATTCCATGTTTCATATAGACAGTATAGAGCAGAACCATACCATGATATGAATTACAGGGACTTTTAGTATCTTTTTTCTTTTTCTTTTTTAAAAATTTGCTAATTTAGATGTACACTTTTGGACTTTTACTTCAGTTTAAAGGAAAAGTGAAAATAATGTCTAGCAATACTTAGTAATGAGCTTTAATAAGCATACCTTCTAAGTGATTAATCATTTCTATAATGTTGAATGTTTTCTGAGAAAGTCAGCAGTAAGAATACCTTTCAAATTATTAATACATAGTGTTACTCTTACAAATAAAATATATCTTAAACTGATCATTAAATATATTTACAAATATATTGTTCTACCTTAAGAATAAAAAAAAATTATTAGCTACCAGGAGTTATTGTCACAGCAACTAGAATACATAAGGTTCATAAAACAATATTTTTGAATACATATAGTGTACTTTTCTAATGTAAAAAATGTCCATAATAGAAGGTTTTTCTATTTTTGAGCTTTTGACTAATTATTATTTTATATTTAGTAAACCAGTAGTCAAAGCAAGCATTATATACCTGCTAAAAAAGTCAATAATACAATCCTAAAATGGCTCCTTTGAAGAGCACTCATACCAACCCTTTCATGCATAAGTTTAAGGATACAACCCATAGCCCTTTGGCATATGAATTTGTTATAGAAATCATATAAAATTGAAAATGGCATAACACATAGTTTCTAAGTTTTCCAAAGAGTACATAAATGAGATAATCTCATTGCCTAATGAAATTTCTTAATAATTGATAAACCACTTAGGTTCATGAAAATATTAATCACAAATGACTAAAACCCACTATAAATAACTATACTTTATTGACCATTAATATTTTGATCATCCATGTCTAATAGCCCAGTTTTGTTATGAATGTCACACAGGTGTCTCCATAAAACTCAAATAAAATATTTGAGTTTTGGGGTATGTTAGTACTTCCTCAATGTAAGTAAAGTTGAACATGGAATGATTTGACGTTAAGTATGATACATCTTCAAATATTGAAAATTTATAAATATTAGATTCATCATTGACTATTACTGCATCTACTTATAGCTATACTGAAATAAATATATGTAGAAAAAATACAGGTTTCTGTCCATGCTAGCAGTTCATGACGTTTCTGACCACCTTCTCCTAACATGCACGTGGGGAGTCTGCAGCAGCCCTTGAGAATGCATCTTGGAGTTCTTCCAGAAACTCTGAGTCAAAGAGCAATGTCTGCATTCACAAAGAAGCATTCACAGCTGTCAGAAGTTAAATGTCCATGAGACTCATAGTACAGCTGCAGTCCTTCCAATACACTGACAATGCCTGTGGAAACTAGAATTTGATAACTAGTTCTTCCATGGGAAAAATATCACAGAAGAATGATTAATCTTTGCCCAACTGATAATGAATAATTATGCATTCACAGTACATGAAGCATCATTGTCCTACATTACTTAGCCTGCAGTGCTTTTGCTGCTGTTTTTCATTACCAGGGAAGGTACGCTGGTTGCAATAAACTGTCAATGAACATCTTGTAGGCAAACACCTGCAGACACCTGCTAGCAGCGGGTGCCTCAGATCCGGGACCATAGAAATTGCAGCATAAACCAAAGTCTGCAAGGCAGTACTGGCTCTGAGTGAGTGTGTGAGAGCGTGCATAACTGAAGAAATGCATGCATGAACAGGTATATTGTCTTTCCATCTATGCTTAATAAAATGAATAAGCTGAATTGTTTCCCCCCAGAAATGTGTAATACAGTTGAGCAGAATAATAGAAAAACAAGCTACATCTGCAAATAAGGTTTCCAATTTGGGATGATTTATCCTGATTTATGATCAGATGATTCAGGACAAATGGTTACTATGCTGAAAATGTTGAGCATATACTCTCTATGCCCATATGGTGATAGCAAGTCATTCAGATTTTGAGTTACTCAAAAAAATTAATATAATACATTTTGAACATATATGAAAAATTCTGAAAAAGGTTATAAAACCTTTTCTGGAATGGTTTAGGTGAGGCCCAAATGGAGGTAAGGGGATTAGCTCATCTTTGGTAACTATTCAACTTTATGATTGAATGGAGAAACCCATTTGAAAGTTTATCAGTTTTTAATTATTGAGTCACTTAGAAGGCCAATAGTCTTTAAATATAAAGATCTGGTTCCTAAAATCTAGTGAATTATTGAAGATTTACTTCAAAGAACTTTTTAAAATTACATCTAAAAGCAAAAACAATTAGCTTTTTTTAAATGTTAGTTTTTAAGTATGTTTTCAGAGTTGTGGAATGAGAAATAATGAAGAAAAATAGAAAGCTAATCACATTAAATTTTAAAAGGAAAACGTGGGGTATTATCTCCTTATTTAAAGGACCCAGACAGTGTAAATATTTGAACCAAAGTGCACCTCTGGTTATTGGAGAATTAGACTCCCAATTTTCTGACTCCTTAGTGTACACCAGGAGGAACAGAAGTGGAGTTAACTTGATAATTAACGTATTCTGAAAAGCACAAAATAAAAATAAGACACTAACAACCTCAGGTTCCATGTTGCTTTGGCAGCATTTCATGTCATTTGCATAAGGCTTTCATCTACTGAATGGATTATCATGAAAAAAAAAAAAAGCTTGAAAAACTTCATTATATAATGAGAGCAATAGGTAAGCTATGAAACTGTATTCTTACCATGTGTGTTCACTGACAGAAAAAAAAATGAAGCCAAAAGATTGATTAACCTTATGGGGAAAAATAAAGTGATGACAGTGCCCTAAAAATCTGGCTACATGCATATTAATTTATGCATGTTGGAGCATGCTCAGGGTACTCTTATTCCTATCAGAGACCTTGTATCTGTACATTTCTGATGTCACTAATGTACTATCAGGGCATCATAGTTTGGAGGTTTTTGTGAATTTGATAACATTTTGACAGAAGATATTATTAAAATGTGGAATATTTTCCCCAATGTCATTCAGATAGGTACTTTAAACGAGGAAACTGAACAAAAATCTGAAGTGTATAGAGGTTTCTTTTATTCCTTTCAAATCATTGTTTAGGAGACAAACAGGTTTAATGTGTTTAGAATATATATTCATCTACTGTTTTAGAACACAGAGGTATGGGTCCTTTTTGATCGCATTGATAGTTTTCACCGTGTGAGGGACTTTTTCAAAGATAGTGAGTGCAGTGATTAAAAACAGAGGTTTGGGTAAATCAGTTCCATTTTTGCCTTTTAATGACTGCTTAAAATATTGTGAATTTATTTACATCAGGTAATTACTTTCATTTGTCATGAGGATTCAATGAGTTAATTCATACAAAATGTTTAGCATACTTCTTTGCACATTGTAAGCACTGAATAAGTGTTAGCTGTTGTTTCATGTTATATTATTAGTTATTAAAAGCACCAACATGCTTTGAGTCTACTCTCTAAATCAAAGAGTTGGAGAAGCCTACATGGGATTGCAGGAAAGATTTTTTCCCAGAATAGATGTTCAAGACAAGTTGCATTCATTATCAGCTGATCCTGATTAGTTATGGATTTATAGCACCAAGAGTCTGCCATAGATTAAGTGGTTGCTGGCTTGCAGATTTCACTAGCTCTTTTTGGCTACCGGAATAAGAAAATGGGAATGCTTGCCAGACAGCACTTCCTAGTGATGAATTTTAGAAAACTCATGCATGTACATTGTTCCAAAAGACCTGGAGGACAAAATAGAGGAGAAACTATGTTTGTTTGTTTGTTTGTTTTTTTTGTATCCTGACTTTAGAGCATAAGTAACGAAAAACTCTAGTAAATTGTAAGGAAAATTAAGTCAGGTTTGAATATGAAACATATTTACTACACTAAAGAAATTATAAAGCAATTTTTTAACTGTCTCCATGAAGAATATATAATTTAGATTTATTTAAAATAAGTTTGTAGCACTACAGTCAACAGCTACATATGAAAGTGAAAGTTGCTTTTGTAGAAAAATACAGGACTGTCAATTTAAGTTACTACGAATATAAACTCTAGTGTAAATTAGTTTATCATACATATAGAACATTATATATGCATACCATTAATTCACATTAGTGCTCTGCTGTATCATCTATTAATTTTTGTCAGTATCTATGTAAACATATATCAGGAATGTTATTGTTTAATTGCTAATTTAAATATATACATCTATATATACATACACATACTTTTTGCTTGTATATTTTGAATGATTTCTGTCATACCTGAATTTATATTTTAGCACACAACCTTATTAACTTTGAATTCTGTTATTCAATATTTTGGGGTTTTTTTGTAACTGCCCGCCCCTATTAAAGAACTTTTGTTAAGGTGCAATTCTGAAATCCATGAGTATGATCTTGAAAGTCACATACAAGAAAACAACTTGTTTCTTCTTGAAGAAAATTTTTTCACCATGGGTATTGTGTTTGATTCTACAAAGGTTGATTTTGGTACATTTCACTTACAGATATTATTTTTGATATGATAGCAAGCCGTATAATAACTGCTCTCATAGCTGTAGAGATGCATAGCCTAGGTTACACACACACACACACACACACACACACACACACACACAGGCACACACACTAGCAGACAGTGAGTGAAAATGATAAATGTATATACTATATATGGTGCGTTCAATTTTCAAATATCAGAGCATAATAAAATGCACTCACCTTGAATGTCATCCTGAAAACAGTAAATTTAAAAAAGTTGCTGCCAATTTTAACAGGCACTTGCCATAAATATGCAAATATACTCTTCATGTGTTCACAAGAATTGGTAATTTTCTCCAAGGTAGGTAGTAACTTTATTATGCTAATATTTATATCTCCCAGTAGTTAGGCTACTTTTTGACTTTCACATTAAGATTGTGATTTGCTTGCTACATCTGCCTATCATTTCAAATAATGATTATTATATGAATATATCCAAATGTCAGTTAATAGGTACTTTTTGCTGGGAGAAAATCTGATGACTCAAGATTTTACTGAGTGTTGGGAATTTAGATGTTTATAAATATTATGTTGCTCTATTTATGTAAACCAATGTCATATGTTAGGGAAGTTTTCAGACGGGATGTTTAGACACAGTCCCTATGCCTGTTTTATCTATCTGTTGCTATTTTCTAAAACCTGAGTGGAAGGATTTGTGTGTTTGTTTTTATTTTGTTGTTTATAATTCTATTCCCTACACCCCCAGCCATATTCTCGCAGAATGCAGAATACCCAGGGCTCAGAGCTTGAGCACACGTGAGAGGAGCCTGGGGTCACAGTAGATGTAACTTCTGGGACCCAAGGACCCCTTTAATCGTGCAGGGGGCTTGGACCAGAAGAAACCTCTTGGAAATATATAGCTATGTAAATCCTGGTTGGTTGACGAGGCAGGTCGAAGCTGACCACTGAAGCCGTTCTGTGCTAGCTTTAAAGACGGCAGAATCCTTCAGGCAGCTATTAGAGCAGTTATTTCTAGAAGTCCTTTCTTGTCTGCGAAGGTGATTCTAAAGTGCTCTGTTCTCTGAAGTTCCTGAATTTGCAGTGTGTAGTGTTAGGAGAGTCTGATGAATGATCTCACAAAATAAAACACTCTGAAATGGATTTGGGTTTGTTTGTTTGTTTTGTTTTGTTTTAAAACTCTTCTGATTGTGAGATACAAAATGAGAGCTGCATGTCTGCCAACAGGTATAGACTTTATGAAGAAATTTGCACTTTAAGGGGAAGCATAACCAGTAGGTGGATACATTATTATTTTAAAACTATCTACTGCACTCATATTAGTAAAAGATAATGAAATTTAAGAGCAAAATGATTATTAAAAAGAGTACATTTGGGTAAATTCACTAGTCAAATTATATAAATGCTCAAAAATTAGTTGAATTAAAGATGATAAATATTTAATCTTTCTAACCTGATATTCCTAAAGAGCTGGATGCAAACTGCCTAACTTAGAATGGGACATGTGTGGAGATTTTACTTTTTGCATCATCTGATTTTAATATGATACTCTTGGGACATCTGCGTGGCTCAGTCAGTTAAGCGTCTAGCTTCGGCTCAGGTCATGATCTCACAGTTTGTGGGTTTGAGCCCCGTGTCAGGCTCTGTGCTGACACTCCAGAGCCTGGAGCCTGCTTCGGATTCTGTGTCTCCCTCTCTCTGCCCCTCCCCTGCTCACATTCTGTCTCTCTCTGTCTCTCAAAAATAAATAAATGTTAAAGAAAATTACTATGAAACTCAGGCTTATCTTCAACCCCCCACAGTTCACCCGTCATCTGACCTCATTTCTTATATTTGCTTTTCAACATAAATTATACAGGAACTTCTCTTAGCATGCAATGACACATGTAGATCCCCACCCTCCAAATATAGGTACTTCATTATTACATGCATAATTATTTCATTTCCTCAATATAAATCTTAAGTGATCAGGGTCCTTCTTTCCCTTCCAAGATATGTGTTATGCTAATAATATAAGCAGGTTTTATTTATAGTTGTTCATGAGAATAATGTCAAAGCTACATAATCAACGATCCATGTGCTATTTTTTGTATTTTGTCTTATTCCCTTCCTATTTTGTAATTAAGTGCAATTGTGAAAGCTTTATTTTTTAATGTTTATTTATTTTTGAGACAGAGAGCGTGAGTGGGAGAGGAGCAGAGAGAGAGGGGGACAGAGGATTCGAAGCGGGCTCTGCTCTGACAGTAGCAAGCCTAGTAGAGAGCCTGATGTGGGTCTCGAACTTGAGCACGAGACCATGACCTGAGCCCAAGTCAGAGGTCCAACCGACTGAGCCACCCAGGTGCCTCCAAATTGTGAAAGTTTTAAATTTAATATCTTGTATTTAATACTGTTTTTTTCTGAGTCAGATATCTTTTGATATCTATCTTCCATATTAAGGGATTTGATTAGATGTATACTATTAATATGTTTATGAGTTTTATTTGTGTGTGTGCTTATATTTTCAAATATTAAATTTTCTAATATACTTAAGTATTTAACTATCATTTACTAATCCCTTAACATGTGTAAGGTTCTTTGTCAATTTTCAAAACAAATAGCATCAAGAAGTATAAGATCTCCCTTTTACGGAATTCACAGTTTACTGGAGATAACATACAAAAAAAGAAATATTAAAATGTAGTAAACTGTGTACTTTTAGTAAAAAAATATAATTAACTCTTAGTTAACTTAATTGTGAGTTAACAGCAAATGTTCATTAGACTTCTAATCATTAAAAAGTATTCTAGTAATTTATTTAAAAATTTTTTTTAACGTTTATTTATTTTTGAGAGAGACAGAGTGCGAGCAGGAGAGAGGCAGAGAGAGGGGAAGACACAGAATCTGAAGCAGGCTCCAGGCTCTGAGCTGTCAACGCAGAGCCTGATATGGGGCTTGAACTCACAAACTGTGAGATCATGACCTGAGCCGAGGTTGGACACAACCAACTGAGCCACCCAGGCACCCCAAAAGTCTTCTAGTAATTTATGAACAAATGGAAGAACCAGAATACTCTTTATTCTGCTTTATTCTGCTATAAATTTAGTGTAGAATAAATTCTGGGGTTGGGTATTTTAGGAAAGCAGAGTTCTAGCTTTTGACAGGTTTGGAACCATCTAGGATTTGATGCATAATCACTATTCTAGAAGGGACAGAGTTTTCACTTGCATTTTAAATTAATTTGTGATTTATTTTGCACGTTGAATTTGTGATTTATAGTTTGTTGAGGGTACACCAAATTCTTCTCTGTAAGTAATTTAAGGTGAACATCATACCCAAGTGTTAGAAGCTATTTGTGCATGGTAGCTGAAAAGTAAGTCAGTGCAAATACGAAGGAATGAAATAAATCTAGTACGAAATCCATAGAAATTCATAGTGAGACAACAGATACCTCTTCTCTCTCATCCTCAGTGTCTCCTGTCTCTGTCTCCCTCTCCCTCCCACACCCTCCCTCTCCATCATCTCTCTCTATGTGTATTTCACCAAATCTAAGGGGAATTGATGTTGACTCTTGCTTGATCTTAACAGAAGACATCAATGGAAGTTTTTACACAACTTTTTAATAGTCATCTGACTGATAGTGATTATAAGACATTATTGACTGCAAAATGAACCCTCATTTCCATGATGTAAAAATGTGAAAAAAATATATCTTATAATTGATAAAAATTATAACTAAGTTGAATCTAAGCTAGGAATTAATACTCAGGCTCTACAGGAAGGCTTTTATGTTTTTCACAGGCTTTCTGCTTTGTCTGTACTTTCTTGCTACATCTTGATCTAGCTATTCTTCTGTTCAATGTCCTTCAAAACTTAAAAGGATCAACTCCCTTGGAGAGTCTTTCTCTGACTATCCCACAGAATTTCTGTCTGCCTTTCCTTTGCTTTCGAGAAACTGTGCATACTTTTGTGATTGTACTTACCACACCAGGACATGATGACTGGTTTGTCTTAGGGACTTATTCTAACCTAAATTATTTGAACTTTAAGATGCAATAAAAATTGTGTCTCTACCATCAAGTATCATATGTCAGCAGCTTATAATAAAGGATCAGTAAATATTACCTGGATAAAAATTCAATAAATAAGGGAAATCTATGAATGTTAAATATTTTTATCAATATATCATAAAAAAGAAAAATGGAGAGTCAGGGAGGTTGAATGACTTGTTCAATAATGGTCAGGCTTCAAACCCACCTCTTCCATATTCTAGCCCAAAAGCTCTCTCCATTGTTCAAACCTAATATTGTGCCACCTCTTTTTTAATTACACGACATCAAGTGAGCACACACCAATTATTGGCTTAGGAACAAACATGGTGGAGAAGAAGCCATATTTTTTTTTAAATTTTTTTAACGTTTATTTATTTTTGAGACAGAGAGAGACAGAGCAGGAACAGGGAAGGGTCAGAGAGAGAGAGGGAGACACAGAATCTGAAACAGGCTCCAGGTTCTGAGCTGTCAGCACAGAGCCCGATGCGGGGCTTGAACTCACGAACTGCGAGATCATGACCTGAGCCGAAGTTGGACGCTTAACCGACTGAGCCACCCAGGCGCCCTGAGAAGAAGCCATATTGAGAATTAATGTTTTGGCAAATTAGGTCGTGCATAAATGTTGGACAATTATGTCCAAATAGCCATGGCAGTGAACCTGGATATTGTACAAACAATCTTAAGTGGATAGATGTTTAGAAGTTATTCTTAGTGGATTCCATCATGTAAGGCTTATTTTAGAATAAATTTTGGGCCTAAAAATCATATTGGAATATATCAACACAAGATTTGGGACTTCATTTAATTAATAAACAATAATTTTATATACAATTCCAAATGTTTGATATTACTTAACCTATTTTCCATAATTTAACAGGCCTAATTTAATATTTCCTTCAACTAAAAAACTGTGTAAAATTGCACAAGTTTATAAGCATCTGTCTTCCCAATTTCTCTCTGCTTTAAGTCTTAGCTTATATGTATGTCAATAACATAAACATTTTTATTTTTTTATTTTATTTTTTTTTAACATAAACATTTTTATGATTAATATTGTATTTGTGAGCAAACAGTAATATCTCTGATAATTCCTGATATTTTCACCTACATAAAAGCACATATATATTACTAGACAAAAAGTGAATAATTTTGCTTTCATTATAAGTTTCATATAAATTATAAACATGTTCCTTCATAATTATTCCTTAAGACATGCAGGTACAGTCTATGGAACCGTTGTGAAATCATCAGCCTGGTTTATCTTTCGGGAATTAATAAATGTGGGTCCATAATACATTTTCCAACATGAATGACATTGTCTTATCATTAAAAGCAACAATATTAATATAAAAATTATAGAATGACATGGCGAAATGTCTAAAAATATAGATTGATTAGAATTTATATTTTGGAGGTTTTGTAGCTAATGTATAATTTTAAAAATTGAGTAAAGAAACTTTTCTCCAAAATTTGGAAGGATATTATTGCCACAAAAGAAAATGTGTAATCACCAGAAGAGATAATTGGTATTGATGGCATATCTTTGTTTATGAATGTTATATGTTGACTTGCAGTTTTAAAAATTTGTTATATCTGAGAAATCGTATCAAGATATATGCAGGGATACCCAGGTGGCTCAGTTGGTTAAATGTCTATCTCTTGGTTTCCACTCAGGTCATGATCTCACAGTTCATGGGTTCAAGCCCTGCGCTGGGCTCTGTGCTGGCAGTTTGGAGCCTACTTGGGATTCTCTCCTTCTCTCCTCTCTCTGTCCCTACACTGCTTGCACTCTCTCTCTCTCTTTCTCTCTCAAAAATAAACTTTAAAAAAATATATAAATAAAGCTGTCAATAGGTTAAATTAGAAAAAATTTCAATGAACTTTTTTACAAAAGTGAAGCTTTAATATTATTTGTAAGTAGAAAGATTTTACTTTCCCTTGAGAAATATCTCTGGAAACTATACCATAATTTAAGTACTAAAAATGAAACCCCTGTCTGCATTCCTGTACTAGCAAATATGTAGACCTCTAGGGATCCATTGAATGCGTATTAGAGAAAGAATGTAGCCTTTCTTGTTTGTGTTAAGGTCAAGTCTGTGTTTATCTTGAGGTGGTGGTGGTAAAGATTCTCTGGTTGTATCTTTTTTTTTTTTTTTAATTTTTTTTTTCAACGTTTATTTATTTTTGGGACAGAGAGAGACAGAGCATGAACGGGGGAGGGTCAGAGAGAGAGGGAGACACAGAATCGGAAACAGGCTCCAGGCTCTGAGCCATCAGCCCAGAGCCTGACGCGGGGCTCGAACTCACGGACCGCGAGACCGTGACCTGGCTGAAGTCGGACGCTTAACGACTGCGCCACCCAGGCGCCCCTCTGGTTGTATCTTAAAGGCAGTAAGGATTCCTTGGCCTTTTCAGAGGAAGTGCAAATTGAGATAAACAGGTTAATAATGAGAAAAATAAACAAGATATGTAAAAAGTCATGTTCAATCTAGGGTCAATGAAATCTGAAGCACTACTTACATAAATGCTGTATTTGTGCCAAAAGACCTTGTCTTTTAAGCTTTTGGTTTAGCATAGATAAATCAGATTCATCACTTGTTAAACTAGATTGAAATTATCTTTAAGGTAACAATTCCATATACAATCTTTATCAACAGCGTTTACTTTTATTTTTAAAGTTTATTTATTTTGAGAGAGAGAGCATGTGCAAGCATGCATGGTGGTGGGCGAGGGGCAGAAAGAGAGGAAGAGAGAATCCCAAGCAGGCTCCACCTGTCAGTGCAGAGTGATAGCTCAGAGCCCTATGCAGGGCTCAATTCCATAAACACAAACCTCGAGATTGTGACCTGAACTTAAATCAAGAGTCCGAAGCTCAACAGACTGAGATACCCAGTTGCCCCAACAATATTTACTTTTAAATTTTTTTTTTCAACATTTATTTATTTTTCGGACAGAGAGAGACAGAGCATGAACGGGGGAGGGGCAGAGAGAGAGGGAGACACAGAATCGGAAACAGGCTCCAGGCTCTGAGCCATCAGCCCAGAGCCCGACGCGGGGCTCGAACTCACGGACCGCGAGATCGTGACCTGGCTGAAGTCGGACGCTCAGCCGACTGCGCCACCCAGGCGCCCCCAATATTTACTTTTAATAATGTAGTACATTTTAACATTATTACAAATTTGAACGTATATCTGTAGCCCATGGTCTTTCATAATTCTCATAACTTTTATAATAAATTTTTCCTGTATACCCCTACCCATTCAATCCCCAGATTTATGTTGTGGTTAATATCACACAACATTTCGTTTTAGCCACAATGTTTCAGAGTGCACCTCTAAGACATTCATTTTTTTAAGTATAACAATAAAATCATTTCACGCTTTAAAATTAACCATAATTCCTTAATGCTCTCAAGTAACCAATCAAGTTTCCTTGATTTTTCACAAATTTTATTGTTTTTCAAATTAAGATCCAAATAATATTCATATATAACAATTTGTTAATACAATTAAAATTTTTTTAAATGTTTATTTATGTTTGAGAGAGAGACAGAGTGTGAACAGGGGACGGGCAGAGAGAGGGAGGCACAGAATCTGAAGCAGGCTCCAGGCTCTGAGCACAGGACGTGGGGCTCAAACTTACTAACCATGAGTTCATGACCTGAGCTGAAGTCAGACACTTAACCCACTGAGCCATGCAGGTGCTCCAGTTAATATGGTTTTAAGCCTCTTTTAATTTTATGTTCCTATTACAGCATGTTCATGCTTGCTGCCTTCTTCCCTCCCCCAATCTTTCTCTCTCTTTTCTTCTCTCTCTCTCTCTCTCCCTCTCCCTCTTGGTTTTATTCTGGCAAAATATCTGATGAAGAATTTGGATCATTCTCCTAATCTGGATTGTACAGATTGCCTTCTGTAGTGTCATTTAAAATGCTCCCTGTTTCCTTGTATTTTTTGTTAGAACAGTAGCTACATCGAGAGGCTAATATGGATATTTTGAAAACTCACCGAAACAATGAAAAAAGCAAGGAAAAATTGGACTGTAGATTTAAATATTTTTCAGATGTATAGTTTAATCAACATATTTTGTGGATAATGATACTGAGATCCAAAGATACGTTAAAACTCATAAAGCTTGTAGATGGCATAGTTTCTATTAGAATCCAGATGTCCTGATAAGAGAGAACAGAAATTGAAATTTCAGAACACCTAATAAAAAGCAATAGGATATATTAGCAATCAAGTAGCAGTTTGAGTCAGGAGATTTTTGTCTTCCTTACTATATACTAACTCTGTAAAATTAGGCAAGTTGTTGATTTCCTGGGCCCATAGCAGATATCAGAATAGTTATTACTTTTTTTTCACAGAAAAAGCACAGAGATACAAATATTTAGCCAAATAATATTTAATCGGGTGAATTCATCTGGACTTAGAGGGAATTTAACCACTGTAATTCAGAGATGTGGCTTTGGGAATATCCACACTAGCAGAAGCCATTGGAACTCTTACAGTGTGTTTTCCAGTGGGTTTTCCTTAGAGGCCAGAAAGACAAGCATTTTGAGGTATTTGTTTGTTTTTTTAATGTTTATTTATTTATGTTTGAGATGGGCGGAGGAGGGGCAGAGAGAGGGAGACACAGAATCTGAGGCAGGCTCAGAGCTGTCAGCTCTGAGCCCAACACCGGGTTTGAACTCACCAACCTTGAAATCCTGACCTGAGCCAAAGTGGGACGCTTAGCCGGCTGAGCCACTAATCCAGGCGCACCAGGATTTTGCGGTTTCGACGTGTGCTCTAGGGAAAGCTGCTAGCTATAGTTCCAGGCACAGGTTTTGTTTCTGTCATTCTGCCCCTCTTAAATGTGTTTATAAGAGGTAATCACTTGTGCTAAATATTATGTCATCTCATGGTTAAAAACTATCACTTAAGGCTGATGGAATTTCTCCTTTTAGATTTCCTACTAAAGGGATGAACTTTCTTAGCTGGATAACCATTTAGAAAGTCGGCTATCCTCAACATCCCCATTGTATGAAACTGCCCCATGAAATTCATTTTTCTCCTTTATCAAGGAGGCAGGTGTGCAAACTGCAAACGCCCCGTGGCCTCTGGTTGTTACACCTCTGCTGTCTCACCAGGTGAAGCCTCCGTGCCAGTGTTACTGAAGACAAAATAAAAAGAAAAAAATCAAGGGCCATTGCTGTAAAGGTGAACACCAGAATTTGAAGGGTCAAAAAGTCCATGCCTCCAGATATTTCCCCCCACATCCTGAATTAAGACCAAAAATTTCAGTAATTTATTTTAAGGTGTTGCTTCAAAAAAAAAAACCCTGTTAAATTATAAATATTCACTTAAAGCTCCTTGTAATTGCTTATATCACAATAATATTGTAGGAAATTTCAGATTGATAAGATGTTATATATTTGCTCTCTGGGGACCCATAAAGTTAAAAAAAATAAGAAGACTGGAAAATGAGAATCTTACAACCTGGGTTCTCCCTGTTCACATGAGAGATGTTCAGGTAATTTGATGGCACAGGGTATTTGTATAAGGTGGATTAGACAGAGTTGTCAAATGGCTGGCAAAAGTTTATAAAGACAAAGTAAACAGGTAATTTTCATCATATTTGCTTACTTTATATTAACATTTTTATCTAAATCCAGGTTTTACCTTTCTAGGATCCCTTTAGTTAATCAGAGCTGACTTCATTGACAGCTTGCTCTGGTTAATTACTGAAGTGTTTTAACTGAATGCCCCAAGGTATCGATGTACTCAACCACCACTGCAAGGCTCAGAACATGAGAAATCTTGGAAGAAAGCTGGAGACAGTTTATCAATATCTGAGGTATTTAGTATTTAAAAAACTACACAGTCTATAGATACATGGGTAATGATACTACAGTGTTTAAAAAGTATGGTTTAACTGAAGATTTCTTAAAAAAAACGAAAATCATTCTCCTGCTAATACTCAGGTCATGTACTCTGAACAACTATTAGCATATGCCTTTTGTAAGATAAGCATATGCCTTTTATTGTATTTCATACAACAATTCTTAGGATTTTCATATAATACATAATATTTTATTTTTAACAGTTACTGGAACACTTAATTGGGAAAACATGTTTTTTCAGAGTATATAAGATACATCCTTGGTCTGGGCTTCAGGACGTATCAACTTGTAGTTTCAACCACCTGTGATCTGTGTGGCTCTGGGAAGATACCTGGATCACTCAGAGGTTTTTATCCCCTATGTGAGAGATCAGTTTGCTCCCCTGCTTGTCTGTGCAGGTTCATCTCTACGTTTGCCAAACCTGCCATCTGCCAAACTCGAGGCCAGGGTACCCTGGTCCCATAGCATGGCTTGCATTGTCTGATCTGGAAATGGTCTCTCTTGCTTTTAGGTCTTTACACCTGCTAATTAAACCATATAATTTAATACTTAAATATAACATTTTAATAAATATGATGTTCTATAACTCTTTGTAGTTATATATAATCATATATAATATATTCTATGTTGACACATGTATTATACATAAAATATATACATGCATGTTGTTATTAGGGTATACATATATATATCTCCTAATTCTTTAGAAGGCATGAAATGGAAATCAATTTACAGTTTATGCAAGTGCATTACAGTATTTTGCAGATCTTTTATGTAATATTTTGTGGAAGGATTGGAATTGACAGCAACCATAAAGAAAATAAATCTCCATATAATAGGCATTCACAATATTTAACTACTGAATCCAAGATTTTGAAAAAAATGCATTGTCCTTTCTTAACTTGATTCTTTCTCTACTCACCTTCCACTGCAGAGACAGAGTCTGAAAGGCAATTAATTTGCTACTTTTGCATTTTACAATATAATCTTCATTGAATAAATGAAAAATGCTACCCAGTTTTATTTTTTTCAATTTTTAATGTTTATTTTCTTTTTTTCTTTTTATTTTTTAAGATGAAATTTATTGTCAGATTTATTTCTATACAACACCCAGTGCTCATCCCAATAGGTGCCCTCCTCAATACCCATCACCCACCCCCCATCAACCCTCAGTTTATTCTCAGTTTTTAAGAGTCTCTTATGGTTTGGCTCTCTCCCACTCTAACCTCTTTTTTTTTTCCTTCCCCTCCCCCATGGTCTTCTGTTAAGTTTCTCAGGATCCACATAAGAGTGAAAACATATGGTATCTGTCTTTCTCTGTATGACTTATTTCACTTAGCATCACACTCTCCAGTTCCATCCACGTTGCTACAAAAGGCCATATTTCATTCTTTCTCATTGCCATGAATGCTACCCAGTTTTAAACTGACAGAAGAAGGATCCAGGATGTCATTTTATTCAGGCAAAGTAAATGTGCATTAATAATAATAATTCTAGGATTTATATTTTATTTACCAATGTATCAATATATCAGTATCATATTTTTCTAATTATGATATGAAAATGCATTTCATGATTTTATTTAGTTTATGTTTAGTTTTATAAAATAGTTACAAATATTTGAAACAATTGCTGGAATAGCAATGATAGAGAAATCCATAGTTGCATGTTTTATTTATCAATATATTTAAAATAGATACAATGCTTTAAAATCTCTATATTTGCACTGAACAAAAATTAAATTATACTGAAACGAGGTCATTATCACTATTTATACTGAATAATGTAAATATATACTTTCATCTAACATCCTGGTCCATGCCGATATGTCAGCATTGTAGGGCAAGCCAGCAGGCTTTGAGGAAGTGTGCCATTTTCTTTTTTATTTAAGTGTCTACAAGACATAGATTAATGTGTGCTTCAATTAAAAGGCTTATTTGATCATTGTCTGTATTTCAGTTCCATGCTTAACTTAAATTCACATGTCACGAAAATCACGTAACGAAGGACATATGGAGTGTGCTATGCTTCCTTCCTTCAAAAATTTTTCATACATTCCCTTAACTGTTCTGTCTATGACTGTTTTTTCTTTTTCTAAGAGTCTACATTTATTGCATTCTTCCTAAACTTTCATGTATATGGATGTATTACATGTGGGTTTAAAAAAACAAATTTCTCCGTGGAACTCCATACTTATGAGAGCATTTCTGGGTTATACATTATGACAGTTTCACACAGATCTCTGTCTTCCTTCTTTCTTCCATTCTATGCTTGTCTCCCTATATGTCCTTACTAATGAAAATGCCTCTTTCTTCTTTTAGGCAGCTATACTTTTTCCTTGCCCTTGATTTATCACAACTACCTGCTCAAAAACCTTCCCCAGACTCTATTCATCTCTTCATTTGGATCTTACTATGCACCTGAAAAAATGTGACACACACAATGTGAAGAAAGCCTTTAAAACTTGGGAAGCTAAAATCTGATTTTAATACTCATGATCTCTTTGAACCTTAAACTGTTACCTTTAGTGTGTAAACACATTTTTCCTTATCTATAGAACGGATTTAGAACTCATGAGAATTAAATTAATGAATGTATTTAAAACATCTGCCATAGTATTGGTACATTTATTTAGTAAGTGATGGTTTTCTCTAAAATTAAAAAAAATCTATTCTATTTTCTCCACTTATCATCATGATCTACAATTATTCATTCATTAACCTCCATAACTTCCAGACATCAAAGTGGATACTACAGTTAGAATGCAAAGCATATTCTAACATCCTTGACCTTGAGGACTTGTATTTTACTACATAATCTTGTCTAAAACCTGAAATTGGATTTGTCTGTCCTCCTTCATTGCAGCTATTCTTAAAAGTCATCAAGATATCTCATTTATTCAACATATTTAGTAATATCTGTTGAACATAGGCATGGTGAGTGCCCTCACCATTTTCCTTGACTTTGCAGCATTTTACGTTGATCTGTATTTCCCCATTTTGAAACTGTGTTCTTGGGAGCTTATGGTATTTTATGCCAAAATTCTCTTCTTCATGCTTCTCTGACAGGTTTTTATGCTTTGCCTTGTTGTACTTTATTCCTTGTATCACCTGCATTTCTATTTCTGTGCCCTGAATTCAGTTCATACATTTAACCCTTTTGTTAATTGCTTAAGTCTCCTCTAATTTCTCACTGAGCTTCAGTCCTGCATTTCTAGCTGCCTGCTGGATATTTCTTTTTTTTTAAGTTTGTTTATTTATTTTGAGAGAGAGAGAGAGAGAGAGAGAGAGAGAGAGAGAGAGCAAGAGTTGGGGAGAGGCAGAAGGAGAAAGAAAGAGAGAGAGAGAGAGAGAGAGAGAGAGAGAGAGAAAATCTTAAGCAGTTTCCAAGTTCAGCACAGAGCCTTGTGTGGAGCTCGATCTCAGGAACCATGAGATCATGACCTGAGCTGAAACCAAGAGTTGAATGCTTAACAGACTGAGTCACTCCTGGATATTTCTATATCTCATTATATCAAAATTTGCATATCTTTAAGACAGTTCCACCTTTCCCTTGATATAAAGTCCTTGCTATTATGATTGTCCTATTATTATTAGCACTAATCTCAGATATTCAGCCTCAGTCCCTGTCTGTGATGCTCCAGAATTTATGTATATGAGGGCATTACAGGGAGTGGCTTGATGACATCAGAGGAAAAAGGAGCATAGGTCGATTTTTTTCTTAGCTTTCCAAAGCAACTATTTTATATGTTATTATTAAAAATATGAAAGTTATGGGGTGACTGAGTGACTCAGTCATTTGAACATCCGACTTCAGCTCAGGTCATGATCTCACGGTTTGTGAGTTTGAGTCCCACATCGGGCTCACTGCTCTCAGCTGGGAGCCTTCTTTGGATCCTCTGTCTCCCTCTCTCTCTGTGCTTCCCCCACTCACACTTTCTCTTTCAAAAATAAATAAACATTAAAAAATAAAATAAAAGTTAATACAAATTTAACCAGCTTTTTTCTTTCATATTTTATATAAAACTGAAAATATCAATTAATGTTATATTATTATTAGGAGTATTATTAACATTAGTACTTCAGATGACTTGGGAAAGTTGATGGATATTATAAGGAGCTGAAGCCTTAACACACCCCAGATCACCATCATGGAGACGTGACTTTTCTTTATACTTCTGTTTTCAATTGTTCACAAGGCTCACTCAATTTATTTTACACAATGCTTCAGATCTGTCCCTTCCTTTCTATTACCACTGCCGCAAACCTGCCTCAAGGGTCCATGACCTTTCATCCAGAGAATTACAGTAAACTTTTATCTGATTTATTTGCCTTCAAACTTTTCTCAATGTATCCAATATATTACTTTCAGGTGAATTGTCTCAAAGCAGGATTTTGATCATGTGACTTTTGCGATCAAACACCCACCTATATCTAGTAAGACCAATGGATAAATTCCAAGTATTTTTGAAATTGGGATCCCTATATCATCTGGCACTAATATCTGTAATTACTTTCAACTACTCATGTATATGAACCCATCAAACTAGTGTACGGAACACTGTAAATGCATTTTTCACCTTCCTGCTTTCTTACTTCTGCCCATAAATATTTGTCCCTCTTTGTCTCCTATCTAACTTCATTCACCCTTTAAAACTCAGAGAAATTTTTTTTTTCCTGACCAGTCTAGTTGCAGCTTTGAGGTCTCATAGGATAGCAACAGGACATCCTATGCCATTCAGGATTTTCATACATTTGACATAATTTTTTTAAATATTGTAGTACATAAACATTAAATTTAGAAATTTTGGAAGTTCCCTAATTTCTCATTTAGACACAAAGTGAAGAACCATGTACTTCTTCAAAGTAGACATGTATGGGGCAACTGGGTGGCTCAGTTGGTCAGGTGTCTGATTTTGGCTCAGGTCATGATCTCACGGTTCGTGAGTTCAAGCCCTGCATCAGGCTCCATGCTGGCAACTTGGAGCCTGGAGCCTGCTTTGGATTCTGTGTCTCTCTCTCTGTTCCTCCCTCATTTGCACTCTGTCTCTCTCTCTCAAAAATAAATAAAAAAGATTTTAAAAAAATGTTTAAAAATGGACATGTATGTACATACATATAGATCACTTATATAAATTACATACATACATATTGGAGTATATTTTAAAAATTACCACATGATCAGTCATCCAATTAGTGTTATAAAGATTTAAGACAGTTGATATTATCTCTGGAGGCTACAATTCATATATTGCTTTTATCACAGACACTAATCTTCACAGTATTTTTAAATAGTAATCTCTCCTTTGCCTCTTCTTTTTTTTTTTTTTTTTTTTGCCTCTTCTTCTTAATCTTCACAAAGAAGAATTTAGATTTGAAAAGAGAACTAAGGTAGAATAAAATTAAGTTAATCATTACCTTGGTAACAATTGTGTAAAATTAAGTATATGGGAAAGCATTACTAATAGCCTTCTCAAATATGAAAAACTGATGTGCTGTATATGCTGGTTCTAATTGAGATTAAACATTGAATAAGTATTTTAAAAAGACTCTTTGATGACATTTAAAAATATTTAAATTAGGCAAGGGTATATATTCACAGGAAACCTATTTTAATTAGTTCTACTTAATTAATACTATGTTAATAGATTTTAGTTCTTTTTGTGTATCATTTTACATATACTTCTATTCAGTTATTCACATTACCTAATATTGAATATTTTATATAAAATAATGTTATTACTTTATTAATTTATACATTTTAATATATACAAGAAATTTAACATATACAAGAAATATATACAGAAATTTAATTTCTGAAACGTTTGTTAGTCTTAATTTGTTAGCTTCAATAATGTTGCTAAAATTGACATTATATCATTTTCCTATCTTTCCTAAATTTGTACAACTAAATTTATTGTTTATTATGCTAAGCTTATGTTTAATCCAATTACAGTTTGCTAAATATATGAAAAACTTTAAAGTTCACTGGGTTAGTTGTCAATAATTTTAATTTTTGTGATAATGATCAAAGCAGATAAATTATTTTTACTTTTCATGACCAAATAACTATTTATCATGTAAAAATTATTTATTATTATTACTATTACTTATTTTTAAAATTATTTATTACTTTTTTATCATGTAAAAATTAACATAATGAAATACCTGGATAAAGTATTATTTTATTAAAGAACAGAAGGAAGATAGGCAGGAAGAAGCAAAGAAAGAAACCATGAAAATAAAAAAACAAGCAACCATAACAAACCAAAGCAAGAAATCATGGCCTCTTTTCAGATCTATGTCAATAAAAAGCAAGTAGGCAATTTAAATGTTTATTTTACAATTGAGATAACATTTTTTTTCTTCTAATTCTTCAAAATAAGTGAAACCAGTTAGGTTTTTCTTAAATTAATAAAATGCTCAGTTTATTTTTAAGGACTCAATGCCTTTACTGGCTGATTTTCATACCTATTATGTTTCTATTATTTTCTGAGTTTTTGTAAGCAGAGCTCTCTTCCCCAACTTATTTTGATAATGATGATTTTCATAATAATGTTAATAAATATTATTACTGATTTTTAACATTGAAGCAATAGTAAGGTTTTCACCTTGGGGGTAACTTTAGCATCTGATATGCTCTCAGTGAGTTTGCAGATATATTTAGTTAAGAAAATCAATCCTTACACATTAAAGATAATCATTTCAAATTCATATGAATCTTTCATTTGATTTATTTATTTATTTAAAACATTTTTAATGTTTATTTTTGAGAGAAAGAGAGACAGAGCGCGAATGAGGGAGGGGCAGACACAGAGGGAGACACACAATCCAAAGCCAACTCCAAGCTCCAAGCTGTCAGCACAGAGCCCCACACAGGGCTGGAACCCGTGAACCATGAGATCATGACCTGAGCCGAAGTTGTTCGCTCAACCAAGGGAGCCACCCAGGCACCCCATATGAGTCTTTCGTTTTAAGTGTTATTTTACTTGATATCACCAAAAAATAATTAAAATAGAGGGAAAGTATAAGCCAGATTCCTGCTTTCAAATTCTACAGTATTTACAAAAAACAAGTTATAGTCATTAACCTCTTCATTTAAAATATAGTTTTAATAAACATTAAAAAAATATTTTGTTAGTATCAGACAGTGGGCCAGGAGATTGAAGATCTATTTTGCCTTCAAAGAGTTAACATTCTGGTAAAGAGACAAAGTGAGTAAAAATGAATTACCAATTTCATGCATTGTAGAGAATCCTTGAAACATTTTATTTAGCTCTGTTGGCATGATCAGATTTGATTATTAGGTACATTGCAGTTGTAGCATTGTCTGAAATAAATCAAAACACCAGGGAAATAAAGGAAACTAGTTCAGAGTATGTTACAATAATTTCTACAAATAAGAACATGTACTTGAAATTAAGATAGATCTGGGAATGCTTTGGAGTGAATTGATTAGGGAGCTATTAAGAAGATAAAATCAATAGAATTTGGTAGAAGATTCGAATATGAGTGTCAGAAGAGAAGAACGTCCAGATTTCTAGCAATGGCAATGGGTATTCACCTCATGTGAAATATAAGAAAGGGACAGATTTTTTTCATTTTGAGGGATAGACCATGAAGTCAAGTTTGTACATTAGTTTTTCTTTTTTGGCTGTACGGCATGCAAGTGGAGATATCCTGAAGAAAATTAAGTGGAACCATGTCAGATTAATAAATAATTTAGATCTATAAAATTAAATTTAGAAATTCCAATTCAGTCACATTTAAATTTGTTTTTTGTCTGAGATCCAGTACTTAGCCTCACCATGCTTCAGTTTGTTCATTTATATTCTAGCATCTCATGGAGAAATAATATTAATTTTATTAATACAGTTAAGGTGTTTCAAAACACCTTGCATAGTTCTTGCAATGTATGTGCTCAATCAATCTGAGCTAAAACAGCAGCAAAAAGTGACATCTCTATTTACATATGGTCTGGGGTGAAATTTTGTTCTAATTAAGTTGTTCTGGAACCAGATGGTCTTAAAAGAATGTGAAGCAGCTTGTAAGAAGGAAATAGAAACATTATCATGAGTTTAGGTGTCTTGCAAGAAGGCCAAGTCCTGGACTCAACTGATGGGACAGAATAATGCAGTAATGGGAGATGAATATCTACAATTTGTTCAGAATCATTTGGCAAATAAAAGATAATGCTTAATATAGTCCATTTGAATCAAATCTATATTTATAATTTTTTTATTAATCCAATTATCTAAAATTCATAAATGGACAAGCTTATGAAACCTAAATATTTTTGGTCTCTATTTTGTTCCATTGACCTCTATCTTGTGCCTATCCCAGTGTCCTGGTTATTGTACGTTTAGAGGTACCTAGTTTTAATTTTCTTAAAAGTGCAGAAAAAATCAAAGAAATTATTTTATATGTACTCTACCCAATTTAAGTTATATCTAAATATTATATACATGGTAGAACCCAACTCACTGTTCCCTTAATTAATACAGTTTTGGGGCCTTAGTAAATGTATGGAACCATGAAGTCACAATGGAAAATTCTAGAATATTCTTATTTTACTGTTAATCTGAGTAAGTTATTAATGTCATCAGGTGACAGGGAAAGGTGACAAGTAAGTGAGAAAAAATATATATTTTGTTTTCCATTCAATCAGTGTCCATTTCACATATATTTTTAATACTTAAGATGCGTCACCTATAACTTTGGAGTATCTGCAAGGAACAAGAATACAATGTCTCTAGCTCCTGGAGGTTAAAATCTAGTAGCAGAGACAGATAATAAGCACATAAACTAATGTAGTTTAGTTCAATAGTAATAAGTGCTATAAAGGAATAAAATTGGGCACTGTAGGAGGAAGGAATGACAAGAGGAACAATTTTGACTAGAATGATTGGGTAAGTCTTTTCTGAGGAGGTGGCATTCAAGCTAAAAGGTGAGAAGGATCCACATAAATCAGGGAAAGTATATCCAATAAAACAAAACAAAACAAACAAAAACAAAAACACAAGAACAAAGGCCTTCAGTTGAAAGGGTATTGGACTGATGGAAGACCACAGAGGAATCTCTTGGACCTGCAAAGTAGTGAGAGATGGTAAATGTGGAAATAAATGAGGTTGGCCATGTGACCAGAGTTCCAGTCCAGAAGGGCTTACTAGGCTCTGGCGAGTAATCTGAGGTTGTGGCTTGCTTTCCCAATTCATCTGGAGATTTTTGGAGGGTTGTAAGCAAGGGTATGTAATTAGTTGTCTTCTAACATACCACCTCAGGCTTATTGGCATAAAACAGCAGTGTTGGTGCTGGTGACAGGAGAGCTGGTCTTTGCTCTATATGACATCATTGGGGCAGCTCAAATGGAAGCTG
This sequence comes from Puma concolor, assembly GCF_028749965.1. Classification (NCBI taxonomy): domain Eukaryota; kingdom Metazoa; phylum Chordata; class Mammalia; order Carnivora; family Felidae; genus Puma; species Puma concolor. Next base: position 181,461,598 of record NC_141667.1, read on the forward strand.
GAGGAGCCACTGTAAAAATTATCTCTTCTGTGGCTCCACGTTAATAGTGACAGTTGGCTGGAAACTTAGCTAGAGATGACAGCAAGGGGCTTCTGACCCTCTCCATGTGAATTTCTCCAGACCGGCCTCCCGGCTGGGCTGCTTGGACTTCTTTACAGCATAGTAGCAGAAGAACCAGGAGACAGTTCTGGAAACTGGCATATTATTTCCACCACATACTATTGGTTATTGTGTATAGAACCTAGACTTGAGGGAGACGCATAGACTATTTCTCAATGACAGGAATTTGGGGGCCACATTTTCCGTTGGCCACTGCTTGTTTATATTCCTCCCACATGCAATATATATTCATCCTGTCCAAAAAGTCCCAGAGATTTCATCTCATTATAGCATCAGGAACAAGATCAAGGAAGAAGATCTCTCCATCTAAATCACGTATAGCTGTGGATGAGGCTCATTAGCGTTGTTCCTTTGTTACTTCTCGAATACAGCAATCCTTGACATGAAACTGTAGAAGATAAAGGGGCACATTATTCGCCTCCCACATGCCCAGCATTCAGTGTTTGGACAGGATGGGATAACAGCAATAGTAATTAAAGGGGATGAGGTGGATAGGAAACACAGAGCATTCTTTTGTCCATAATAGGCTTTAGATCTAGTTGGCAAAATGTTGCTACTTTACTGATTGAGTCACATTGCTGCTTCCTGGGAATGATTCCTTAGGGCTTATGGCTTTTTTTTGGGGGGGGGGGATGTGTTGTTCCGCCTTCTGAAATGTCCTTCTCTTCCCATAAAATGTAGTTGATATTTGCAGCTGAGTAGCCTGCTTTCTCCCCATAAAAGTTCAGGAGTTCAAACACCTGTTTTTATTTTGTACTGTCTCTGTTCCTTCAGTCCAACCTGGTGCTTCTACCAGAACAATTCTGTGGGCTTTCTGTACATTTTATTGATATTTACTCCATTAAGTAGAAACCACAACCACAAATCTTGCTGAGATAAGCTTTATTCTAACTTGAGATCCTTGTGAGGCTCTATGGGGGTAATAATAGCTGCTTGAACTTGGCATTTCTCATACATTTGCAGTCAGAGGTGAGGAGCTGGAAAGCATGTGGACTATTAAGGACTGGCTGTCTCTGTCTTCTTTTAGTGTCAGTGCCTCCTCGATCTTATTTCTCCCTGAGGACTGATTTCGGTTTTGTCACAGCACGTTTGCTGGTTTACAAAATGTGGAATTTTATGACCTAGCCTTGGAAGTTACATATCATTGTTTCTGTCATAGACATAAAACCTCCAGGATTCAAGAGAACGGAGCATAGATCCCACCTCTTCACAGGAAGGTGGGCAAAGCCACATTGTAAGAAGAGTATGCAGAATAAGACACAGTACTACAGTCATGTTGGAAAACTACAACCTGCCACAGTTAGAATTCAGACTAAACTACTCTAACAAAGAGATCAAACCGCTAACAGTTTTAAAAAGTTGCAAGGTTTTTGTTGTTGCTGTTGTTGTTAAATGCCTATCCTGCCTATAATGTAATTTCTGTGCTTTGTACAAAATCGGAACTCTTCTAAAGATCATTAGGTGTGTTTCTTGGAGTTTTTCTCTGTGAACTTCTCTTTCAGAACACACTTCTGGCTGTATAATATCACAGGGAAGGGGCCTGTCTAAGAAGATTGAAAACATGTGACTCAGTTTGAAGCTCTTGGCCTTATACATGCATTGTTTTTTCCTTATTGTCTTTGGTGAATTTTTCTTAGGAAGAGCGCTTTGCTGTCTTCACCATTAGAGTCATGGTATTCAAAGAACCGTGAGTAGAGCAGAGGACTGTGGGAAAGGGGCCAAGAAACACACTAGTACTGCTTTAGTGTCGCCCTTAAGCTTGCCAGTGGCTTAGGTAAAGGTAGTTCTGAAAGCTGTATACTGACTAACCCAACTCATGAAGCCACTGAGCCTTGGACCAAAGCCACAGTCAGTAATATAACCTGGACATTATCTGTCTGTATATAGTGGTGATCTCCTTTTTTTTTTTTTTTGTTTATTTATTCTATGGTTTTAGAAAACAGATGGTTGAGGATTCATAAATTTTATGTCGAAGCCAAATACAGTTTCAGTGTTGAAATAACATGCAGATGTTAAATGTTTCAGCAAACCTAAAGAATAAGGATGGCAATTCACAAAATCAAGATATCTAAGAGTCTAATATAAATTTAGTGACAAGTGTAAGTATGACATATGTAAGTAAGTAGAAGAACGGGACTTAATCTGTTGGGGTATAAAAATATGTGGTTTCCATATTATATGAAGTTGCTTATGTGGCAGCAAATGAGAGCATCCATAAAAGAGAGCCCTCTTTTCACTCCAAATTTGTCATAGTTTCACTGGATCTGAGAAAAAGACGCATGTCCTGAAGAATTGGAGCTGGGGGAGATACAGATTTGCAGCAGGTGGGATTTAGGTATGAATAGGAGATGAAAAGGCATCTTTTCAAGGTGCTGGAGGTGTAACAGGCAAATAAAGTCTTTTAGAACCAAGTAACTTGTTCCCCACCTGCCACTTCAGCTGAGTAATAGGTTAGGTTGAGGCTCTGTCATAAGTATAACAACCACATACCCTGATTTCCTCTAAGTGCCATTCCTCTTTCTTTCATGGTTTACTAATGTTGTTGCAAAAAGTATGAGTTTTAATAATTAATAAACAACATGAACTCGAATTGTTTCATTGACTGACTTGACATAAGACTGGCAGGATTGTTGTAGCCTGTTTTTTTTCACTCTGAGGACATAATTATTTATAGCAAAAGTTGTTGAAAAATTTTATTTTAAGATACTCCCAAATACATTTCTCATAGATTAAAAAAGATACACATGCAGCCTATAATAAAATAAGGCTGGATTGTGGTAAACCTATTTTTTTAGCTATTTCTTTCAGTTTTAGACTTCATCAAGATTTATGTGCTTTTCTCTCCTGAAGTGAACTCCATATCTCTTCTCAAATCAAGGGTGTGAAGTGTGGGATTCAATGCAACTTGCCTAAAGTGTAATAAAATTGACCAAAAGAAAGCCAAAAGTTCACTTTTGCGAAATATGAATAATGTTACAGAAGAGAATAACACTCATCCTGGCTTTTTTTCTTATGAATGTCCCTTAAAGAATTTATTACTCAAGTGAATGACTAGTCTAGTGGGATGCAGTTTTCTAGGCTAGGGTAAGAAATATCCTAAGAACATTTATAACTGCTTGACTGCACCTGAACCTTTTTCAAAGGATAGGTCTGCAAATCAGAGGTATCATGTTGGAAAAAAAATAGTTTCTATGAAATTTGGAGGATAATATAAAATAAAATTAACCTCTTTGAATTATCATTTATATTTCATTTTATCTACTTCATATCCTCTGAGAATTTATGAGTAGTCTAGCTAAATATATACCAACAGTAGTATTAAACTGAGAATGATATTCATTTGGTTATGCCGTTGTAGTTCTTTCTTAGAAATGTTATTTAATGACTACTATTTCCAGAAAGCTCTTTGACAATACTACAAATCTTTTCAGATAGGGTTCCATAATAAATATAGCCTAGATGACTATTTATTCACTGCTGATACCTATCAAAGAAAAGAGCAAATCTGCATGTTTCAAACCTTTAAAATATTTACCCTAATAGTAGCAGGAGTTCCCAACTTAGCTCAATCATTACTTCCACTTTTCATTTTGTCTCTATATTTATAGACTTTGTATGGCATATGTGAAAATACAGGTATAAAGTTAGCATTTGATATATTATGAAAGCTAGTAAAGGGGCATTTATCAAAATACAGATGTGTTTAAATAAGTTACATAGAGATTTCGTGTTGCACCCTATGCAGCTAACTTTTTTTACTTAATTTTTAAAGTTTACTCATTTATGAGAGAAAAAGAGAGAGAGAACAGGGAAGGGGCAGAGAGAGAGGGAGACACAGAATGTGCAGCAGGCTCCAGGCTCCTAGCTGTCATCACAGAGCCTTTTGTGGGGCTCAAACACACCAACCACGAGATCATGACCTGAGCCAAAGTCAGAAGCTCAACCGACTGAGCCACCCAGGCGCCCCTACAACTAATTTTTTAAAATTATAGTTGCACTTAATTACATGTGGTTGAAATGTTTAAAAAGATGTATCCATTTTGTACATTACAATTTATTGGTTGGTTGACTGCACTTTCATTTAAAAAAAGACACATTTATAATACTTAAAAGGCAAAAGATTAGATAGTAAACTAAATTCATTCCCTTAATTAAAATATGCAAAAATGGATGCCAAGTTTGACCTGCACACCAGTAATAGCCAACTGCGTTTTAAAAACTCAGTTAAAGAAAAACAGGCTGTAAGGTAAACAAGTTTTTCAGAATAGTTGCATTGTCCGAATACATTAGCAACTTGTTCCTCTGTACCTTTCCATCTTTGCTATAAGGAAATAAAACCATGAAACAGATACAAAATGATTAGGAGATTAAAGCAGTTTGAACATATTTTGGGAAGTTGTTTTAAAATAAATATTAAAGATTAGAAAAATCTATGCAATGGACAGCTATAAAATCATTATTTGGACTGCAACCCTAGTAGTTTAATTTGAATATTATTTTTATCAGTAAGTGAGTCTCTTTCTACATTTTTTTTCTCATGAGTTATGCTGAGTTAAGTTTTTTCTATTTAAATTTAGATTTAGGTGAATAGATCTGTTTCTTTAGAAGATATGATTTCTTTTCAATTCACAGTAGGGACAAGTGTTTTTAACCATAAACCAAATAGAGGTTAATATATCTACATACAAGATTATAAATTATAAGAACTTGGTGGATGTGCAAATAGAAAATGTATTTAAGAAGGGAAAAGACGGGGCGCCTGGGTGGCGCAGTCGGTTAAGCGTCCGACTTCAGCCGGGTCACGATCTTGCGGTCCGTGAGTTCGAGCCCCGCATCAGGCTCTGGGCTGATGGCTCAGAGCCTGGAGCCTGTTTCCGATTCTGTGTCTCCCTCTCTCTCTGCTCCTCCCCCGTTCATGCTCTGTCTCTCTCTCTGTCCCAAAAATAAATAAACGTTGAAAAAAAAATTAAAAAAAAAAAGAAGGGAAAAGACAATTATGAAAGAAGAAATGTAAATGAGCAATAAAATGGCCAACCTTTTAAACAATGAGATGTTGTTTTTACCTATTCTCTGAGACTTTAAAAAATAATAGATCCATTGATGGAAAGGTTCGTATGAACGCTTTAAAAAATGTTGGTAGGTATCTACATGTTTTGGTGGAAAGAATTAACACAAATGAATTTGTATAATTTCCTTTTTCTATACGCTTGTAAATAACCTGAACCATTTAGGCATCACCTTTTCAGTCTGTTAAATTGGGGTAATAATATTTACCTAATGGAACAATTGCATAGAGTGAGAAAATCAAGCACACAATATTTATGTAGGAAATTATATTAGTGGTAACCATGATAATGATGATAGTTTATGATCATGTCTATATTTTCTAGAAAGGACTTTGGTAATCTTAATTCAGAACCCTCAAAATGTTGAGATCTTTGGCCCAGTAATTCTATTAGTAGGACTTTAACCTAAGGAAATAACTGTGAAGTTTCTCCCTTTCACACAAATACCTATACGATCAAATTTTATGGTAAAGATATATTGAGTTTATAAAAATATCTATCAATATGAGAACAGTAAATATCTCTGTTGTTTTTTTTTTATTGAAACTAACTTTTGTATATTGTTAAGGGCCTAAACTAATTTGGTATAAATTTGGGGGAAAAGTGGATGCTAACCCATGGGAACATGCTGACCTTGGTCCTTGGCTTGCACCACCCACTGTCCCTTTGGTTGAGCACATATCTCTGGAGCTCTCCTTCTCACACTTTACCCTAGAGATGGTATTTCTTTCTCCCTTACTTTCAGAAGCTTCTCATTTATTAAGAAAACTTTTCTTTTTCTTTCCGAGATGGCTTGAGGTATGTGTGTAACTACATTATTTTTCTCCCCTTTATCTAAATATTTTCTTTTCCATCAATTCTTCACATTTAATATAAGTATGAATATTTTCACATGTTTAGAAAAGTATTAAACGTAATGGAATGAGCAGATATCCAAAATCTGATTTCAAAAAGTGTTGCTATTTCCTACGGTTGCTTCACTAGCCAGGCATATATTTACAATGTATATTTACTTTGTATTATTGTATTATGTATATATTTACACTGTAAAATGAATTACAAATATCTTTACATTTCATTCCCAAATGCCTCAAGTATGCATCTCTCCTGCAAAAAATTCTCCTATTTTACCATAATACCATATCACTGCTAACAAAATTGAGACAGATTACCTGATATTATTTAATGCCAATTCTACTATTTAATGCCAATTTGAGAATATTTAGATATTCCAAGTGTCTTTTATAGCTGATATGTTAACACCTGGAGTCAATCAAAGACCATACATTATTGTATTTGGATGTTTAACTTTAATTTTTTTAATTTTTATTTTTTAAATATTTATGTATTTATTTTGAGAGAGAGAAGGAGAGCATGAGCTGAGGAGGGGCAGAGAGAGAGGGAGAGAGAGAATCCCAAGCAGGCTTGGCACTGACAGCAGAGGGCTTGATCCCACCAAGTGTGAGATCATGGTCTGAGCCAAAATCAAGAGTTGGATGCTCAACTGACTGAGCTGCCCAGGTGCCCATTTTAGTTTTTAAATCTCTTTTAATCTAAAGCAAACACAGCTTCTCTCTCCCTCCCTTTTTCTCTCTCTTTCCCTTTATGAAATAGAGTGGTACATGTTCAAATTTTTAACTTAGAATTGATGTCCTTTTTTGAAGCATATTACATTATTGTTTAATATACCAGCTTCCTTATTTTATTCAATAAATACATATTGAATGCTGAATGTATCTCAGCCTTTGGACACATTGTAGCTATGGCTGTGAAAAAGAGAGAAAAATCCTTTATTCCATTTCGTTTAAATATGTCTCTTCTTTTTAGAATGCCACTTACTCACTTAAAATAGCTGTTTGGATATAAAACTTTCACTTAAAATAGCTGTTTGGTGCCCCCCCATCTTAAGTAAAGTACATCAATAAATGCTGAAAAAAAAAAAACATACTAGATACATTTTTTAAAAGTTGAATTGCATTCCAAACTCTTCCCCCTCTATTTACAAAAAATAGTTTTTGAGTAAGGTTATGACATCGGAGTCTAAGGCCATCAACCAAGGATGGGTCTGCTGCCCAGGTAATTATTTATGGGGCAAAGAATAAGAATTCTGAAGGTCTGTATCTGGCCTACTCATAGGTGAATGGGGGTGGGGAAGGGAACATCTGTGAATCTTCTCTAAATCACATGAGGAAGACTGGTTATTCCAGCGAGCCATTTCCTGAAACACAAAACTTGAGGAGATTTTTAAACCTTCACTGTTTTCTAGGGGTACAGGATTCAGGTAAAGTTCAACATTGTCATGGTAATAAGAATAACTCATATATATGACTACACTTAATGCAAGTGGTGGCTGTGTCTGGAAGAAGCAATGACTTCTCCCTAAAATTATAATTTTACCTTAACAGTATGGTACATGCTAGGAAAGCAGTAACAGAGTCCAGCAGATGTAGTCCTGCTCGGAAGCTGCTGTGTAGACAAGTACATAAGATTTGGAATGGAAGCTTCTTGAACATACCAAAAATGAGAACCCAAAAATGTCTCCTGAGTTAAAACAAAACAAAACAAAACAGATCTGCAAAGGTGTAGACTTCCGAGGGTTCCTTGGAGAAAAATCCAGTGAAAAAATGGATTATTACTACAAAAGTGACTTTATGTTTACAAAGTTTAAAAAATAGGGGCGCCTGGGTGGCTCAGTCAGTTGAGTCCGACTTTGGCTCGGGTCATGATCTCAGGGTTCATGAGTTTCAGCCCCACGTTGGACTCTGTGCTGACAGCTCAGAGCCTAGAGCCTGCTTCAGATTCTATGTCTCCCTCTCTCTCCTCTTCTCCACTTGCACTCTGCTCTCTGTCTCTCGAAAATGAATTAATGTTAAAAAAAATTTTTTTAATGACCTATGGATTTCCATAACCTGTGGAAGTATAGGCTACAGTCATGTAGAAAAAATTTACCCTTTACATGAAACACATTGACGTTTTGATCAAGAAAAGAAAAAAAAAAAAAAAAACAACCAGAATAGTTATTTCATTTTGGAATGACTTGAGGTAAAATGGTACGATTGAGATAATGCAATTCATAAATGGTAAAATTCCATTAAACTATATTATCTGTAATTTTTACAGTAAACATGTTTTGCTTTTGATATTAGGGGGGAAATACCCATTATGTAAACAGAAATATTCGAGATGCCCCAAAAAGTAAATTTCCTTAGTGATTTGAGAAAACGACAAAGTGAAAAATGGCGCACACTATTTCTCTTCTTTGGTTAAAATAGGAACTCCAGTAAAAGATAATAAGCTTCAGGCTAGTGCTAAGCAGATATTACCATTAAGGAAAAATGAGTTTCTAAGTAAATGGGACTAATCAAGAGCTAGTAAGGTGAGTATTTTAAGGTCCCAACTGAAAGCAGTCCCTTTTCACATTTCCACAAAGTTCTGAACCTCCTACTTCAATAATTAAATCTACTTTTCCTCCAGCACCTGCATTCAACATTAATTTAAAAAATACCCAATCAAATATTACCCTTGAGGTTTTGTTTAATTATTATTATTGCAATACTTTGAGAAACTGCTGTAAAGCAATTTACATAATTTATATTCATATACTGAAAATAAAGTAGTGACTTTGCTGAAGTGATTTCTATTATCTTTATGAAAATGCAAAGTTTTCAGTTAAATTACGAAGTTAAATTGTCTTATAAAGGTTTGAGTTCAAAACAATTATTTTGCCATTCTCTTCTGGAAAAAAAAAAAGTGGATTCATATTTTTTTTTAAGTTTACTCATTGTGGGAGAGAGACAGTGTATGTGCGCAAGCTGGGGGTGGGGTTTAGAGAGAATTCCAAGCATGCTCTGTTCTGTCAGCATGGAGCCCAATGCAGGGCTCTATCCCATGAACCATGAGATCATGACCTCAGCCAAATCAAGAGTTGGCTACTCACTCAACTGACTCAGCCATGCAGGCGCCCCATCACATTTCTAATTAATCAACTTAGAAAAATTCTTTGGTAAAACTAAAATTTAGGTTCCTAACAACTGAAATAGTTCCTAATACCATTTGCATGACAAATGGTGTTTTTCCTTCTGTATAGTGTTTCTCCAACTTTTTACTATAGACACAGAGTGACCTATGTACATATTTTTAGGTCCCACAAATTCTTTATTAAACTTTTTATTTTAATTATATCTTTTCATTTTAAAGGTAATTTAATCATCACTTTATATAACCATATTCACTATCATTTATGTGACCAAGTACAGGTCTATTATTTCATGCCATGGTTCCCTTTAGCTTTATGAATTCATTGGCTCCGAGTAGCACTTCAGTAATGACAAATTAATTTAAAAATATGAGATAGAAAAGTCACAAATACAATGTGTTTGTCCCTCGTGAAGGTCAAATTGCAGCCACAGAACACTACAGAAATAAAGATTTGGTGGCACTTTAGAGTGAGGAAAAAGAAATTGAATCATTGCATGGGTCAAGGTTGACCACACTTGTGAAACTCAAAGCATTTTACCATAGAAGTCATTTCACATTCAGATCAAGGTAGGAAATTTACTGGTAGCAACATAACATGATCTGTTACCTTAAATTTATGTTGTTAATTTTCATTTTAGGGGTTTCATAATTATGTTTGCACCTAATTTGTAAATTCCCTTTGGTTTTACAGTTACAAATCCCAAGAATAACTTGGAGTTTATGCCAAGATTTATGTTTTCAAGTACTTAATTAATACCATAATGTAATTTAAATTGATATAGAGATCACCTAGGATCTTTTTTTTCTAATGTAAAATGGGGCCTATACGTTCCTCAAGCTTGAGAAACTGTTCATTGAATTATTTATCTTCTTTCACTTTCATATTTGCAGGATAAAAGAGAAAAGAGAAGAAAATTCACTGAATTAGAAGAATTTTTTTCAAGTTTATGGTTGAAATTATTTGTTGATACTATATCATCCATTCGAGATATTTTATTAGTAAATATTTTTAAATTTCTCAGTTTTAATTTCTAACACAGCAATATCAATAAATGTAATTCACATTAAAGAAAGTTCTTTGGAGTCCTCCATAAAATTAAGAGTGTAAGAGTACCCAAGAGAGAGAAGTTTGAGGACCACTGCTGTATGGATTTGTGACATTCTATTTTCTCCTATTACTATTTGATGTTTATATAGTTACTATTTATTTAAGTTGTAAACTTCTTGAAAATGAAAATAATGTTGTTTCTTTTGTTTGTCAATGTATGTAATACCATGATTTGCACCTAATTGGCACTTATAAAATATTTGGAGATTGTTGATTAGTGGGGATTAATTAATTTATCCCTATCTTTATTGAATTTAAGATCAGAGTGGAAATTCAAACCCAGAATTATAGTATACTTTAGAGTTACAGCTGGAAAATAAATGTCTGTCCAAAATTGGAAGATTTCCTATTTTAACACTGGAAAATTATTTCCCCTTGTTAGAATATTCCAACTCCCTCCTGCTTGGTGCTCCATTTGTTGTGCAGTCAAAAACCAGGACATAAAATTGATGTCTTCCTAATAAAAAGAAAAGAAAAGAAAAGAAAAACAGTTTTTCTTCATTTTAAAGTTGAAACGTATTTTCAAATTATGAGTTTTAAAGTATATACATTTAGGTACAACCTGAAAGAAACAAATTAAATTTGTTCTAAGCGTAGAGATAAATAAAATGGAACTTAATTTTAGAAAGTATGTTTAGGCTTTCCAATGGCTGGAAAACCACCTGTCTTTCTCTTAAGATCTTGGATTCTTACCTTTCTCTGTGTGCATATATTCGTGTCTTGTTTCTGTACATGGCTGCCTGATTTTAGCTTGTGGCAAATGAAAGCATCCCCAAAATGGGAATTTTATACACTGATAGCTTAACAGGTCAATCTTGCACAGCTAAGTGACACAGCATTGTTTTGTCTCCAGTATAAACTCCCTAGAAAAAAGAACCAATTGTGTGTTATCCTCACTGGATACAATTGTCTGAGTCTGTGGTGGTAATATATTTGGGTTAGGAGAGGAAGGTTGTTTCAGGTGGAATATAAGGTTAACTATATGTCCTTTCTGAAGGAATGTAAAGAAATAAATATATAGAAAAGGTCGCTAACTTTAGTGATTGAAATAACTAAGTCCTTCAAAAGATGTCAGATCTTTAGATAAAGTAATAGAAAATCCCTACTGATTTATTAAAAATCCATTTCAAAATTATAGAAACTTTTGCTTCAATGGTCTTAATATTAGTTGTCATGAAGCTTCTGGGAGTTTTGATCAAAAATGGAAATGTTATAGCTATAGTAGCACGTCATATATAATGCCTGAATGGCAGTTTTAGTTTCTTGCCCTCAAAAATAACATTATATTCCACATAGATAGGTTTATTGGTTTCAGAATGAGATAAATGGACCTATCTTTGAAACATTAAAAAAATTAACATCTATTCATTTTTGAGAGACAGAGAGAGACAGAGCGTGAGCAGGAAAGGGGAAGAGAGAGAGGGAGACACAGCATCTGAAGCAGGCTCCAGGCTCTGAGCTGTCAGCCCAGAGCCCAACGCGGGGCTCATACCCACCAACTGTGAGATCATAATTTGAGCTGAAGCAGATGCTTAACCAACTGAGCCACCCAGGTGCCCCAAAACATTTTTAAATACAACTGCATACTGAACATAGTGAAACTTTGCAGAATGCATGTTTTTATGAATTTGCTCTATCTGTAAAGTAAAGGAATATTAAAACATAATTTTTTATTTTCTTTAAAGTTTATTTATTTATTTTGAGAGAGAGCGAGAGCAAGAGAGAGAGCGAGAAGGAGGAACCTGGAGAGAGCAGAGGCAGAGAGGGAGGAGAAAGAATTCCAAGCAGGCTCTGCACTGACAATGCACAAACCCGGTGAGATCATGACCTGAGCTTAAATGAAGAAACACTTGGCCTACTGAGCCACCCAAGCACCCCAAACATCATTATTTATATAATGCACGTGGGGATGAATTACGTAATTTTAAAATAAACTCTTATTATCATTATAATACACTTGTATAGAAAAGGAGTTATCTGGAAAACACGAGGACTTGAAGTCAGACCTAGGTCAACAGGCAGAAAGCCTGGTTTGTTTTCCCTTAACTCTGTGTCCAGAAGTTACATAAGAGCTAAAAAGAAGCTTAGAGGAAGGCTCAGAAACAAAGGATTCTACTGTCAGAGGTTGTCACTACAATATTCCCTAGGAGTTCATTAGGTCTGTTATCCTGAAATATAGACAGTGCTAACAAGTTTGGATCAATAAACAAATCTCCAATAAAGAGAAGTCAACATAAATTAATATATATTTTAATAATATTCTTAAAAATATTCATGAAGAAAATATCTAAGTCAAGTTATTAAATATGAAATTGACTACAAAATACATTGAACACTGATCCTGTTCAGTATTTAAAACTCCAGCCTCATATGCAAAAGGAATATAAGAACTATATAGTACACTATATAGTATTTATAATAATTCTTACGTGTGGTTCTCACTGTGTATTATTTTTATTATAAGTGGTAATGGCTACTGTATGATATAGCTTTATATTATGGACTGGTAAAGGGAAGACCTAGGCATACCCACTTTCCCTTTTGGGAGAGAGGTTGGGAAGCTGAGTAAATGACCAAAAGTGCCATAAAACAGATTTACATGAGTGTGGAAAAGCCAGATAATCCATTATGTTCCTCATCAATACCATTCCAAACTAGATGGGTACAAGGTTGACGTTAGCACTAACTTAAAGAATTTTAAGGAATTGCACATTTGAATTTGTTTTTAACAATACAGCCTTTATTAGGGGAAACAGTTTTAGTGTTTCTGAAAAGAGGAAGAAGATAAATCTTTTTACCAATTACTAGATACAGGAAGAAAAACAAAACTGTGTGAGGGAGACTAAGAATCAAGCTGGGGTATAAAGGGAAGGGAGGTTAGCTAATGGCTTTGATTAAACTTTACTTGGATGAAGAGAGGGTAGGACAGGTTTTTCCAAGTACATGATGCTCAGTCTAAGATCTGAAAATATGATAAGTTTTAACTCGCCAAAGTAGGTTGGGTAAGTTGAAATTTCCTTTGTAAAACCATTTGCTCTGAGCCTGGATGAGTAAAAGGCCTTTCTCCGTTTTCTTTGAATCTCTCATGCATAGTCCTGGATTCCAGGAAAATTCCATTTTCAAATTTGGGGTATCACCTCCTGTATAAATTAAAGTGTAGCTTCCTCTCTGTAGCAAAAAGACCTACAGATTTTTAGTAACTTAAATAAGTAAAATCGATTTCTGTCTAATAGAACAATCCTGCCAGTCCAGGTTCTTAGGCAGCTTTGCTCCACAAAGATATTCAGGAATCAGATTATTTTCCTCCTGGGAACTATTGTCCAATGGTTTGTATCATTATGTACCCGGTCAAAACAGTTGCTTCCACATCTTCATTCCAGCACACGTGAGAAGGGGGAAATGGATAAAGATGTTAAGTTGGAGCTGTGGATGTGCCATAGCATGTGACATACCCATTCATACCATTGACCCAAGCTTAAAGCACATGTGCACATTTAGCCAGAAAGTAAACTGAGGAAATGCAGGTTTTCGTTTTTTGGTCAAATGTCTAGATAAGTATATTTCTATGAAAGAAGAAGAGACAAAACACAGGGAGAAAACCAGTTGTCTGATTTTCTTCCATTGCCTTCTATTCAGGTTGGCACATGAAACTTCTGTCTTTGGCATCCTTTCTTTACACATGTCCTGATCTTACTTTCATACCTGGCTCTACTTTTGCTATCCCGTTAGTGTGTTCCAGTTTTTCAGTTATTTTCTGATCCTCCTCAGTTTTGCTCTAAGCCCGTTTAGCTAAAAATTATTTTTAGATCCTTATCTTATGCAGGAATGTGGTGAATGTGAAGGTCCCATTTAAGGTACAAATAAATTACTGTAGGAATTCATAAAGGATTATTATTTAACAGTTAAGTACATTGGACAGGTTATCATGTACACAGGGCATTTGATTTGGGTTTTGAGTGTTATAGTATTTAGGAGTTCTATAATTGAAAAGAAAGTATGCTTTTAGTTGCAAAGGACAATGTATTAAAAGATGCCATTGTTAAAAAGTTCAAAGTAATGCAATTGGGTTGACCTCTTGTGCATTCAATAAATTTTTGTTTGTGCTTAGTATATTCTTGCTTTGGTTGCTTGAATTCATTCTTGATGAAAACACCCCAAACTCAGTGTCTATGTGAATCTAATATATTCCAGGAGGGAGAGGAATATTTAATTTAAAAAAATGTAAAGTAGGCAAATTATATAGTAGTTTAGGAGACATGATAGACTATATTGATCCATCTATCTTGCTAATTATCTATCTACTTATCTTCCTACCCATCATCTATCTACCTATAGATACAGTGGTATATATTTGTGACATGTTAGATTATTCATTTAAGAAGCTATTTATTGAAATCTAACTATAAATGCTGGAAATGGTCATACATAAAACTGATGTTATCTTCACTCTGTTAGGATTCATAGTGGAGCAAGGAATGTATATATGTTATGTTTATATATTATTATTTTAGTTATTTACTGAGTAATTACTATGGCCAATCACTGATCAAAACACTTTATGTTTGTTTGTTTATTTATTTATTTATTTATTTATGCGATTTATTGACCAAGACACTGTTATTATTAACACTTTTTCTTTTTCTTTTTTGCCCCATTTTTCTGATAAGAAAATCAAAGCATTGGTTCAGAAATTTAGATTCCTTGTATTGGTAATTTGTTATTGTTTTCTTATTTATTTTATTATTTTTATTGAAGTATAATTGACATATAATATCCTATTGGCTTCAGGTGTGCAACATAATTGTTTAATATTTGTATACATAGCAAAATGATCACCCCATAAGTCCAGTTAACATCCATCACCACACAGTTACAATTTTTTTCTTGCGATGAGGACTTTTAAGATTAACTCTTAGCAACTGTCACTGTCAAATATACACTACAGTACTATTAACTATAGCCATGATGTACATTACATCCCAGTGGCTTAATTATTTTATAACTAGAAGTTTCTACCTTTTGACCCCTTCACCTGTTTCTCCCACCCCCCTACTCTCTACCTTTAGCCACCACCAATCTATTCTCTGTATCTTTGAGCTTGGTTTTGGTTGTTGTTGTTATTTTTTAAAATTCCACATATAAGTTAGATCATACAGTATCTGTCTTTAATTTCACTTAGCATAATGCTCTCAAGGTCATAAGTATTAAGCAAATAACTGAACTGAACAAAAAAGTGAACATGTCTTCTTTTCTGTGTAAATCACAGATTGCTTTGAGAGTGGCTACCCAAACAATTTTGGTGTAAAGGAAGACATTACAATCTCAAAGAATAATTAGTTGAGAGTCCTGAAAATAACGATGGTAAGTGAGTTTCAAGAACTGAAAGAAATGCATCCTGTATAAAGTAGGGAGAAGGAATAGAGAGGCACGCTCCAATTGCAGGGGCAGCAAAGTCAAGAAATCTGTAGTTCTTTAAAGTCATGATAACAAGTAGAACCAATAGGAATTGCTGACCATAGGATGGAGAAAGGGAAAGTGATAAGGCAAGGAAGTTTAGGACATTTTTCTCCTTTGAAATTGAAAGACATTGGAATGGGGAAGACTACAGGGGGCAAGTTTTGAAGGGAAGACTCAGCTTCCCTTTTTGACACATTGTTTGAAGGGCTTGCCAATCAGCCAAGTGGGAGGTCTCAATTGCATATTTAGGTATAGAAGTCTACAGCTAAGGCTAGAGGACTGTATTGGAGATATACATTTGGAAATTTCAATGCTTAATATTTAAACTAATGAACTGCAGGGGCACCTGGGTGGCTCAGTTGGTTGAGTCTGACTTCGACTCAGGTCATGATCTCATGGTTCTTGGGTTTGAGCCCCATGTTGGGCTCTGTGCTGACAGCTCGGAGCCTGGCTCCTGCTTTGGATTCTATGTCTACCTCTGTCTCTTCCCCTCACCTGTTCATGCTGTCTCTCAATCTCTCTCTCTCTCGTTCTCTCGCTCTCTCAAAAATAAACATTAAAAAAATTAAACTAATGAACTGGGATGAGATTACCAAAGGAATAAGTGAATGCAGAAAAACAGAATATAGAGTTATCTTGAGAAAAATGTGAAAGTGGACTTGTCCCAATCTCAGTTCTCATTAGAGAGCTCACCATTCCAGACCGTTTGTGAAGCTTTTAGACTGGCTATTTGATTTGGGGCTTTGGGACTTGTGTTTATAAAAAAGGTATTGTACTCTATACATTGAACTGCAATTTTTTTGGTCTGTAAATGACATGATGAGGAAAGCTTTCTTTTTCAGCATGTATATAATTCTATAGTTCTATTTTTAACTGCTTCATCTTTTTTAGTGATATAGATGTACCATGGTTTATTTAATCATCGATAATGATGGAGAAGTTAATTTAAATATTACAGGTAATGCTGACTACCATCTAATTAATTTGCATATGCTTAGAGGTGAATATGAATTTTCATGTGAGTTGTTCATTACCTCATCTGGTCTCAATCCTACTTCTAGTCCTACTAATATCCAACTAATAGTAAGAGAATCTTGCCATCATGATGAGTGGGATTCTAATGTTTGTAGATAAGTTTTTAGTATCACCGGGGTTTTAAATTCCAGAGCCCTACTTCATTTGGTGATCAATTGGATGAAAACCTATTTCTTAAAAGCTAAAGGAAAGTACAGTGTTTGCAGGACTGACTGAGAGATGTTATGTAAACCTTTAAATGAAACTTGCCTTGAGATTTTTCACAAATAATGCTCTTATTATTTAATATTCACCTCATGTGTTTCTCTTAAAACTCAAGCCCTGTATAAAATGCCACATCACTCTGCAAGTAATGGTGGGACAGACTTCCTGAGTGCACACCGTATATCTTAGTGCACGAAGCCATAATTCTGTGGGCTATATTTCTAAAAGTGGAAATGCTGTGTCTAAGGGTTCACAAGGTTTTAATTCTCCTCATACTCCCAAACCATCCTCTGGAGGCTGGAGGGTTTATCCTCTTCCCAGCATCTGAATAGAGTTCCACTTTCCCAATCTTGATAATTTGGATGTTATCAATCTTTTAAATTTTTGCAAATATCATCCTTATGGTTTTAAATGCCATTACTCTGGTTACTTTGAGATTGAATACCTTTACATACTGTTACTTCCGTTTATATATTTTTTAAAATTTATATGCATATATTTGTCTCATTTCAGTTGTGCTTTAATTTCCTTTGAAGTGATTTAAGCTGCCCTTTATATTTAATCCATATTAATTCTCTATTTCATGTACTAAAGCACTTCCACCAAGTCTGCACTTACTCATATTTTAAGTTATTTATGGTATTGCTTATTAGAAAGAGCTCTTATTTTGTGAGTGACTCTGGGTGCCTTGTGAACTCTGTGTGTGTATATGTGTGTGTTTAATGAAAATATTGTTATTATTTATTTATGGATTTATTATTTTTATTTTTGATTCTGTATCTTGCTTAGAGGTCTGCTAGGTACATGAAATGAGTTTGAGAGTTTACTGATATTTTCTGTATACTGTCATACTTTGAAAAATATTAAGACTTATTTCCTGAAATTTTCATAGCCACACCCTTAAAACCATGTGGGAAGGGTGAATTTAGGGGTTCCCTTTGCAGGGGTTCTTTCTGAGCTTCAGCCAGAATACTTTACCGAGCCTTTCTTTGAGTTTGTGTTGTTCTAGACCATTTGCTCACTCTCAGCATCCTTTTCTTTTTTTTTTTTTATATCACAGCGAGAGAGAAATATTGATTTCCTGCCATCTACACTCTCTGTAGTTGGCAAGACTTTTCTAGTCCAGGCCAAGACATTTTTGCTTCTTACCTCAACTACTCAGCTTCCCTCTGAATTAGAATTTAGTCTTGAGAATTAAAACAAACAAAAAAAATTCACTATTCACTTTTCTTTCTTTTTTTCAGCTTCTAGAGAGATGATTAGGAGATGTACTTAAGGGGACAATGTAGTGGTTTAAATTGAGGCAAACTGCCAGGATATCAGTTGTGACTGGGACACTAATTAGATTTTCAACCCCAAAGTTATGTAATGTCACTGAATCTTGATTTCCTAATCTGGTTTTTTGTTTGTTTTGAGAGAGAGAGAACAAGAAAGAGCATGTATGCACATGTGCGTGCATGAGCAGGGGAGGGGCAGAGGGAAAGAGAGAGAGAATCTCAAGCAGGCTCCATGCTCAGTGCAGAGCCAGGTGAAGGCTCTATCTCAAGATCTTGAGATCATGACCTGAGCTGAAATCAAGAATCAGATGCTCAACTGACTGAGCCACCCAGGTGCCCCAATTTCCTAATCTATTAAGGGGATAAGACTTCCAACCTCATTAGGTTGTCACAAGCTATAAATGAGTAGATATTTGTAATGTCCTCAGAATAGTGCTTTCCCTATAGGAAGTGCTAAGTATTACCTAATGTTACAGTTATTTAACAAGGGAGTATAAGGTTGAGTGAGGATAAATCATTGCAGCCATATGTTATGTGTGGCACATATAAATCTTAACTCTCAAACTTATGTTTGTAGAAATATATAAATATATACATTATAAAATAAAATATATAAATATTATTTTCTATAACTTAACTGCATTTCATATTCTTTTACTCACATACGTATTCTTTTACTTAACATACATAAATTAAAAAAGCAAAGTATACATGTACAGTTCAAAAAACACTATAACAAAGAAATCACATGTGTAACTACATCATATCAGGCAATAGCATATTGCTGACAGTGCAAAAGCTTCTTTATGCCTTTTTCCAATTGCTACCCACTTTTGCCTCTACCTCACAGATTTATTTTGACTTCTAACCCTGTAGTCCAGTCTTGCATGTTTTTGAATTTTAAATAATAGGAATATAGGGCATGCATTCTTTTCTGTCTGGCTTGTTTCACTCAACACTATGTTTGGCCCAGTCTTGGGTAAAGCAAGGTGATGAATGATGTCCAACTCTCCAAAATGTGCCTCAGTTTCTACACGTGGGATGGAAGTGAGCTAGGGAGAAGTGCCACCTTCAAGGAAGAAGACAAACCATCCAAGCTTTTAATGACAGCACAGGCACTGTTTGAATCAGTAAATGAGAGTCTCCAATGTAAAAATAAATTGCCTGCACCAATAATTATTTTCGCCTACACTACCTCATTTTTCCCCAGACTGGATTTCTACTTTAATCTCTTATTTTTTCCCAGATAAATTATTTCAGTAAATTCAGGATTTCTTTTTTCATTCCCCAGAGCAGTTGCTATGTTCAAGGGATTTACGTAGCTCCAAACGCATGAGGATAAGGGATGGAGTGAAAGAGTATAATCTATTGTCACCTGCTGCACAAACATTGCTTTTATATCAGCCCTGACTTCTGAAAATGGATAGTTTTGGCGGATACAAGGCGGAGACTTGTAGACAAATTTAATAACTCTTCTGTCATGCCCATACCTGAGACAGAAAGAAATCATTTACTATTTCAAAAGCATTATTCTATTATATGTATTTTAATAACTAGTGAGAGCCTGTAATCATCCTTCATAGCACCTATTTTTCAAAAATAATTTTGACTATTTCCACTTGCTTCTTCCAGATGATCTTTAGAATAATGCTGTAAAGATCCATTGTGACTGTTCTCTGTAAAAGATGGGTGTTGTTCACTGCAAGACACTTTTTTTTTTCTTTTTCTTTTTTTGCTAAGCCACACAATAAGACGGTATGAATTTGGTCAGAGGAAGATTTTAGGGCACAGCAAAATGTTTTGTGAATTTTTACCGTTCCGAATTCTTACTGGATTTTTGGATGTTTTTGTTTCCTCTAATCCTGCAGAGTTAGATTGGGTTTCTGTGAATGCTTAGGAGCTATCTGTAAAGACTTGCTCTCACTGTCTACGGGAGCCAGTGCAGGAGACCAGCTGTTGGGGAGATGGGCAAGGGGTGCTCATGGCCATTTGGGGGAGATCTGCAGGCAAAGTGTTCCAAGCTGTTACGGGCAGGCCTCCTGATGGAGTTTGCACAGCGGTTAGTAAGATCCATGGCCCTTTAATGAATTCTGAGTCCTGGCTACTGTGCTCCCAGCTTTTGCCAAACTCTCAGCCCATGCCCATCACATTAATATTCTTGTGGGGCACCAAAAAAGTAGGTCTTCTGGGCAATGTCCCATACAGCTGGGGAAGTCAGGCACTCCTTACGTTTACTTTCCCCGTGACAAAAATTCTGGCCTTAGGGAGTGTCTCTTGGACTTAAGCTGTGCTGCTATTGTTAGTGTAAAGTAGATAAAGTGAAACTGTGCTTTTAATGCCCTTTAATACATCTATTCTCAGATTTTATAGCCTAGTGGTGGTAACCCAGAACTTCTTCACTGGACTCACAGATTCTCACAAAGGTATTCTTGTCCATGCGTGGTTGTCAGAGTCAGTATTCTATCGATGGTATGATGGTAGATGATGATGATGATGATGGTAGAAAACTCATATTTGGCCCTCTTGCTAATGCCAGTCCATGAATCAGATTCTGATGTTTTAAAATTCCTCAATTGCAATTGCAGATGAAATTATTAATACTTCAGATTAGGTCATGACATGCAGAATTATTCTTTCTTATGGGTTGTAACATTTATCATCCAAAATATCCTATCACATGTCAGTTTTCTTCTCTGGTTTGTATCTTACTGAAGCTACCCCTCCTAAACTCAGCTACCGAATAAACAAACTAGGAGTCATTCTAGATTAGATTCTTTCTTTCTTCAGTATCCATGCCAATTTTGTCTCCTAAATGGTTCTTAAATAAAAGCATAGACCCTCAGCATGTCTTTCCTGGATTAGAGATTCAATCTCTTGATTCGACCTCTTTTCTCATGTTCTGACAACTTCAAACTTGTTTTCTCACCTTTGGCCAGGCTACCTCAACCTGTCGTGCTGCTCAATAGCTAAGATATGCTTTTTAAAACCTACTGATAAAGATCCCTCTTCCTCGTGTCCCCATGCTTCACGAAGGGGTTACAGATGTGGTTAGACATTGATGTCCTCCCCTCTCAAGGCCACAACAAGAGGACCATGACTTCTGTAGTGCCTCCAGCCAGAAGCGACATGCTTACCTTATTTCATCATGTGAACCTGCTCATTTTCTATGTATTACTAGACATGAATAAATGTGGAAAGCTCTAAACCAAAATAGTGAAAGACCTTTCAGTCAATGACATATAAGTGCTTCCATACACAGCTACACCATAGAATGTGCTTCTACAAAATTTTAAAAGCATATCCCTTAGCTCTCAGTAGACAATTTTAAGTTACCCCAAGTGGACAGAAGGCTCACCTAACGGTATCTGTGTGCTTAAAAAAAAAAAAAAAAAGAAGTTGCTCCTTTGCAATAGATGCAGCCTTGTGTCAGATTGCAATACTCAGGGGCCAGTTTCATGGTGTGACCCTGAACAGTGGGCCCACCTCCATTTCCTCATGTCTCAGTATCTCCTGACTTCTTTTGAAGTATTTGTCATCTTGTTTCACAAATAATGCCTTTACTCTTCCTGTCATCACCAATTTGGGAAACCCTGTCTACTCTCTCTTCTTTAGTAATTTTTTATTTCCCCTTATGTGTGCAATTCAACTATTACTTTTTGAACCTATAGTTTTGTTTCCACTGAATGTATTGTATACCGCTATCACAGTCATTATCACACCATTTTCTGTTTCTAGTGTTTGTCTTTTCCAAGGTACAAAAACTGCATAAAGTTAGATTACTTCTTTCCAGAAATTGTACTCCCAGGGATCTACCTAGGAGTAATAAAAACATACATCCACACCAAGACTTGCACAGAAATGTTCTTACTGGCATTATTCATAATAGCCAGTGAGTGAAAATAACCCAACTGTCCAGCATTGTTGAATGGGTAAACAAAATGTGTTATAACCATATCATAAAACAATATTCAACTATGAAATAACAAACTATGGATACATGCTACAATATGAGTGAATATCAAAAACATGCACAGTGAAAGAAGCCATATACAAGAAAGCACGTATTGTTTTGTTCTATTTATTTTAAATGTCTAGAAGAGTCAAATATTTAATGAATGAAAGTAGATTAGTGATTGGCTGGAACAGGGTAGAGGAAAATCAACAGTAAATATGCATAGATTTATTCAAGGGTATGAAAATATTCTAAACCTGATTTAGGGTGCTGGTTGTATAACTTGGTAAATTTACTATAATATCCTTGAATCATATAGCTGAGAGGGGATGGATTATATGATATGTGAACTATATGATATGTGAGGAAATTATTCCTCAAAGTTATTTTAATAACTTAGATTTTTATCTTTATTCATCTTTAGTTTAAATTACAAACCCACTATGTGGCCCCCACAATTTTTGGATGCCTTCAGTCTCCCAGCTATTCAGCTTTTCCCTGCTTTTCTAGTTATTACATCTGTATTTATAATGAGAAGATAGAAGCTTTATCTCCAATTGGAAAAATTTTAGTTGATAACACTATCATCCATGACTCTGAGTTCCATACAATATTTTATTTACTGTTCAGTATGCATTTTGCATTTTCCCATAGTACTTTCTGCTGAAAATAAGCTGAGATAATTCCTGAAACAAAAGTTCTGTAATGAAATAAAATTCTGTGAAATTGCATGCTATTGGACTCTCTTGAAAAATGCATAATAAAGACGTTATTATACAGTTTTAGGAATCTTGACTTAAGAACACTATTTAAGTTTGTGTTGGTCTGCTAATGCTATGATAATGCTACATTTTTTAAGCCAAATTTCGGGGTGCCTGGGTAGTTAAGCATTGTACTCTTGATTTCAGCTCAGGTCATAATCTCACAATTGTAGGATCGAGCCCCAGGTCAGGCTCTGCACTGAGCATGGAACCTGCTTACAATTCTCTTTCTCTCTCTCTCTCTCTCTCTCTCTCTCTCTCTCTCTCTCTCTCTCTCCCTTTGCCCCATCCCTGTTCATGCTCTTTCTCTTTCTCTCTCTCAAAAAAGCCATTAACTATGTATTTCTCACTCACAACTCTTAGGGTCAGTTAGATGTGAGTCTAGTCACTTCAAGTGTCATTCTTTCTGGGACCTGAGAAAGGAGCAGAATGTGATCAGAGTAGGGTCTTTTCAAGGTGAATGACAGGAGACAAGAGGCCATGCTAAACCACACAGACACATATAAAAACCTCTGCTTGGATGTGGTATATGTTGTACTCATCAATCAGAGCCCAGAATCAATGGTCTGAGGAAATATTCTTTATCCATAGTGAAGTCATAGCAAGGGAGGGAATGGAAGGAAGATCTGTGACCTGATAAAAAGAGTTTTCTTAACTTATAAATAGAACTCACTCCCCTATATTTTCACAACAAATTTAGAATCCCAGATTAAAGGGCCATATACTGGGGACATTGACGATGTGAAATTGAAATTCTTAGCTCTGGCTACATATTAAAAGCACCAGAAGTGTTTTTTCATTTCTTCCCTTTCTTTCTTTCTTTCTTTCTTTCTTTCTTTCTTTCTTTCTTTTTTTAAATGATGCTGAGACTCAATGTAGACCAGTTGAAGCAGAATCTTTGGCCGGGGAATAGGGGGTGGGGGTTGGGTATCAGGCATCAGTACTTAAAAATTGCCTTCATTTGATCCCAGAAAACGTTGAGAACCATTGATGTAGTGAAATGTAATATGGCAGAATATTTTCATATTCTTTATCTGAACTTTTCTAATTAGATTTCAGTATTTATTATCTCTAACCTTAAGTCCATTTTACTTTAGGCATATATGAAGGTTAGTCTTCTAGTTACAGAAGGAGTACTTATCCTTAAAGTTTAGGCTTTATTCTAGTCTTGTGGCCTTATCAGGATTCTAAATTCTATTTTCCTGAGGGTGAGTCTATAGAGAACAGCAGATTATAATTCTCTTGTGTGATTTTTAGTCTCCTATTGGAGAGAAAATATATTTTGAGTTACAGATACATTATGATTAACTATTATGTCTTCCAGGAGGAAGAGAAAGCACAATATGGTCTCAATGTTCTATATTTGCATAGTTTTTAAAATGCATAGCTAGGGGCGCCTGGGTGGCGCAGTCGGTTAAGCGTCCGGCTTCAGCCAGGTCACGATCTCGCGGTCCGTGAGTTCGAGCCCCGCGTCAGGCTCTGGGCTGATGGCTCAGAGCCTGGAGCCTGTTTCCGATTCTGTGTCTCCCTCTCTCTCTGCCCCTCCCCCGTTCATGCTCTGTCTCTCTCTGTCCCAAAAATAAATAAAAACGTTGAAAAAAAAAATAAAAAAAAAAAAAAAAAAAAAATAAAATGCATAGCTAAGTAATTGCAACATTGTCTTAGAAATGTCACAGGGTATTAAATCTTTCTGGCCTCAAACATTTCAGTCACTCTATAGATGACTCTTATTTTTACCATAAACTAAGTATCTGTTATTTGCTTTGAATCATTTGTATTGCTTTTTAAATTAGTTTTCAAATACTTTGAATATAAAACATTATTTTATAACTTATATTAAATGAGTTAGAAACATTCCATTTATATTTTCGTTTTATTCATATTTACAATTTGAAATTCTTGAGTATATGTAACACGGCAATTCGGAGTATGGAATAAGAAAGGAATGAAGAAATCTAAATCATATCAGGTCATATTAGCAGTAAAAAGGCAAGAATCAATACAAAAGAAAAGCATAGTACATAAACCAGGATAAAGTAATCAATAGCTGTGGATTATAGTATACAATTGCAGGTGATTACAGGAAAATCCACTTGAGTTACGTAGTGATACTAAAGAGGTATAACAAATATTCATTGCAAATTTGCTTCAAACAAAGGACAAAGGAAATCCCAAACAATAATGGCAAAGTTTAAAATAAGACTGTTGACAAGAGAAAATAATATTGAAATTACATAAATTTCTGAAGCAATTTAGAAAACAATTTTTGGAAATGGTTTTGCTTTCGAGCCACCAGAGAAAAAAAAGTATCTGGGTCCTAAAACACATCACAGGGCTAAATTAGATAATATTCATTAAGTATTACTTTTGTAGGGAATTAGTGTGGGTTATTCCTGTTATTTCTACATTTAAAAAAATCACCACAGAATTAGTGGATTAAAACAATGGTAATTGTCTTCTCTTTCATGATCCTGGAAGGAGATTGGTCTCAGTTGGGTGGTTTTTAGGGTGTTGCTTGTGGTGCCAGTCAGATGGTGATTAGGTCTGGATTGTCTCAAAGACTTCTCTCTTGTACCTCTGCCTGGCCTAGTTTTCCTCACACCATGGTAGCTGAGTTTCTAGAATAAGTATACTAAGAGGGCCAGCCTGAAGATGTATCCTCCATAATGAACTAGCTTTGAAAGTCATATGATAGCATTTACACTGTAGTACAGAGACTCCAATAGTGGATGTGTAGAGCCCATATGTCAAGGTTACACTGTAAAGGCAGGTAGGGGGAAGATTTGGTTACCACCATCTTGGAACTACAATCTGCCCTGGGGGATCTTAATTTTCATTTAAATTTCACTTCGTTGTGGGCAATGGAATTTTACTCACCCTGCTTATGTAATGCAAACATTGCAATTTACCCCTCAAAATAATTGTAATATGGAGACTGAAGTTTTGGATGTTTATAGGATATGAATTAGTGAGGGTATTCCAAGAGTTTACTTCACTGTTAAAGGTATAAGACAGGTAGTCACCTGTGTGACTGAACACATATTTCTTTCCCTCTCATTCATTACAATTCATCCTTGGTCTTTTAATTCCTCTGAAATTCCAAGCTGGTCTTCACTTTGTAGTCTGTTTATTTGGTTCATCTTACGCTTTGCACAGGTAGCTTCTCATATTTTAGCTCTCCACTCACAAATCAGGCCTTCTAAGGCCAGCATCTGGCCACCTCTTCCCTAGGAACTCTTCACTTTTTATTATATTACCATGTTTCCTCAATTTTGTCTACACCCTACCTTCACTTTTGCATTGGATGAAAATCTCAGTGAAGGTAGCTTATCACGTTCATGCTAGTGCCTGCCACAGAGAAAGCTTCTGAAAAAGGAGGAAAAGAATCAATGAATGGCTAAATTGACTTTGCATGAATGCTTTAGTCAGCTTCTTCCGGGGGCCCATCTCTGCCTTTCTTAAATAGTCATAAATCAGACACCCTGAAGCCTTGGGGCATGTCTTCCTATCCTGTTATTCTGAAGTCACACAGAAAATGATTAATTCTTCCGCACATCAGACAGTACTTCAAATTTGAATACAGCTTCCCTTCTCATTTATTTCTTCACTTGAAAGATTGTGTATGCTTTTAAATACTTTTAATGTGACAGGTTTCTAATCCTCTTGTCATCTTTGACACATTTCTCTGGAGGTTTTTTAGTTTTCAAATGACCCTTTGAAAGTGTATGCTTCCAGTAGAACACAATACCTGAGGTAATGTCTCACCAGCTGAGGATATAATAGGACAGCACTTTCTTTGTGAGGGCTTCTATATTATTATTGTTGCAGAATAAAATGTTTTGCTTCTTCTGAAGAAACATGTTTCACAAAAAAATTAAATGTTTATTTCCATCTTTAATTGTATAATTTTTGCCAGAGTGAAAATCAGAGGCCCTTACTTTGTCAAGTGTCAAGTATTAAAAATTTTAGGGCCTCTTAAAGCTGACATTTAAGAACCAAGAAAACAAAAGTTATTCTAAATAGGCTACGCTTCTAAAATAAATCCAGAGGATTGACACAAAATGAGATCATGCTGTTTTCACATCCGAGATCAAAAGAAGCTTCCAAATAATTCATAAGACTTCTGCTTTAATGCCATATGGCTGGCATCTCTGAAATATCCAGCCTGAACTTCCTATTTAAAAACAGTAAGGACCTTCAAAAAACAGAAGAACATAGCAAAACTTAAAATCAATTAACAACCAATTGTTAGAATTAATCAAAGTTGCAATTATTTGGCTTCTATGGTTGGGTGAAGGTTCTCATCTCTCATAGGCCTATTCAGATTTTGACTCTAAATTCTGTAATCTGTAGAAGTTGTTTAGCAGCATCAGTACTGTGGTTAGACTTACTAGATTCAAACCAAAGGGTCATCATTTATTACCTTACTGATTTTGAGGTAAGTTTCCTTATCTGTGAAAGAAATGTATTAATAGAATCAAATTAGAAATGAATATAAAGTACTTGATATGTATGCAATGCATAGGACTCACTAAGCGAAAGCAAGTGCTCAGCTAAAGGGGCTAATACTAGTCAAGTTCTTATTATGAAAGAACATTTCCATTTGCCTAAGACTATTGAGACATATAATCCCTTTCTCAATGTTTTCTCTATTGGCTAAGAAACCCACATTTGTAGCACCAGAATATTGAAGTTCTCTTGCTCCAGTGCTAAGAATTTACCTTTGGAGAAATCTGGGGTTACCATCTCCACCAGCATCACCACCACCACTATTGTGCCTCACACCCCTTATCTCTCCAGTAGCCCCTTATTACTTAAGGTGTTGTCTGCAGACTGTCAGCTTGAGTATCACCTGGAGTTAGAATTCAGAATGTAGGCCCTTTCCTGGATCTACTAATTCAGAACATGCATTTTAATAAGACCTCAAGTTTATTCATATGCTTATCAATATGTAAGAACTGTTACACATTTATTGGAGGACTGCAACTCCCAGCAAAAGACTGGCCAAAGGAAAAGATGAGAGTATAAAATAGGATCTTCAGAATCTACTAGTAAATCCAGGTGTGCTGGTTTGGAGTCAAAAGCAAGTGATACACTCTGGAATTTAAAGGTTGTCATCTATTTTTTCTGTACACAGTTGGATATACACAAGGGAATGCAGAAGGGATTAATGGTCCAGTGTTTGGGGCTAGAAACAGAATATATCAATTGACCTCCAGCTCCAGATACAGGAAGAGGATTTGAACTGAAACCAATTAGATGGGAAATAGAAAGAAAGGACATTGGAAAGTACTGTTTGTATTTTTTTTTAAATCCTTGGATACATTTCTCACAACAAATGAAACATTTAAAAAAAATAACTGGAAGGGAGCCTGAAACACAGGAGATAACAAATAAATATATGTTGAAATCAGCTAAAAAGTGAAAATAGAGTGAAAATTACAAAGAACAAGATGGTCTTGCCGGCTTTAGGAGCTCTGTTTGGTGGCAATGACAATTATATCAGGATGCCATGAGCGCAGTGCCGTGAGTGTGGGACTAGAAGTTTGCACAGGGCACAGGAGAACTCTTAGAGGCGCCTCATCCAACTTTCGTGCATATGTGACAGGGATTTTTGTAAAAGACAGCAGCTCACCTGAATTTCAAAGGAACAATTGGTGTTTCTGGGGATGGAAGGGAAAGTAATGACATTCCAGAAAAATCAATGTAGCCTTTCCTGTGAGTCACATATGATCAGGAAGCTGCAGGAGATGCCCTTGTAGAAGTAGAGTCTACAGCACAGAGGTTCCTGCATGCTATCCTGAAGAGCGTTTGTATAATGCGGTGGGAGGAGAGGTAGTTTTAAATGAGGCTTTGAAAGGGAAACATGTGGATGCATTTTTGTTTTGGATAATAATGATAATAAGAACATCTAACAACTGTATTGTGTACTGCCAGTGTATCAAGTATGAGATATGTGTGTTTGTGTGTATTTTTGTATTGTCTTTTTTTATTTTAATAAGATAAAACCCTATGTATTAGGAGTTATAATTATTCTCATTTCAGAGGTGAGAAAGTATGAGCTTAGGAAAGTTAATATATATATGTTGTTTAAAAAATGGGGCTTTAGCAGGGTCAGAACACTGGGAAAGACCACAGATCGGATCATTTTTTTTCATCCTTTTCATGATTGAAAACACATCATCAATGAAAATGAATTTCTCTATATATTTTTGCCTCCGACTTCACCATGGCCTACCTTCAGTTCTCAGGAGAAGGAAAAAGCAGATAAAATAAGTGATAAAATAAGTGTGTGTGTGATCTTCTGTGTGATAAAATAAGTGACCTCCAGAAATGTAAGGCAGTAGGTGTAAAGAGAGAGATTGAGACTTTATTAATGCATAGTCAACACAAGCAAAGTGCAAAAACATATCCTGGCCTTGCTGAACTGAATATTTGGTCTTCAGGATATGATATAATAGTAGTGAAGATCTTCAACAGTATTCAAACCAACCATTTCTGTGTCACAAAACTTGTCCAGTCTGAATTCTCCATTGTCCTCCATATCTGGGGCAAAGAATTCAGCCTGGGTTCTCCATTTACCATCCTCTGGGGAATTTTACCCGCTTTTCTGTTATTCTTGATCTGTTTTCCTTGTGCCAATTCTTTCTTGGTTTACTGTCTTACTTGAAGAACACATCTTCTGAAAATATTTAAAATTGCTCCTTGGGAGAAAAATTTACTGAGATCTTCCATGTCTGAAAATATTCTTATTCTATCCTCATATATCATTTTCTGGGTATAATATTTTGGAGTTGGAAATCACTTTCCATCAAAGTATTTTAGCTATCGCTCCACTGACTTCTTGCTTCCAGTTACTATTGAGAAATCTCAAGTCATTCTGAGCTGATCCTTCTATGTGACCTTTAGCATTTTTCTCAGGAAGCTTCTCAAATCTTCTCATTGTGCATAGTGCTCTGATATTCCACAGTCTTGTGCTTTCTGCAGTGAAATCTGTCGGTTTACTTTCATCAACTTTGGTTATCACTTAGGAATAGCTTTCAATCTGACAGTGTGTGCATTCTTTGGTTTGGGGAAGTTTGTTTATGAATTTCTCTATTCTATTTTCCATGTAATCCGTTTATGGAGGTGCTAAAACCTGGATGCAGGATTATCTGGTCGAATCCTCTAATATAATTTTTTAATCTCATATTCTTCATCTCTTTGTTCAATTTTCTTTAATATTTCAACTTTATTATTAACTTTTTTTCATTTCTATTACTGTGTTTTAAATCCCAAAAGTTTGTTTTCTT
Organism: Puma concolor; assembly: GCF_028749965.1. Classification (NCBI taxonomy): domain Eukaryota; kingdom Metazoa; phylum Chordata; class Mammalia; order Carnivora; family Felidae; genus Puma; species Puma concolor. The sequence goes on from NC_141667.1 coordinate 181,491,848, forward strand.
ATTTCTTGAAATATTTCTTATATTATGATATCTGGGTTGCACTCTCTTTTCTTACATTTCTGAAGACATTTACAACATATTTTAAATTCCTGCATAATTTCTGTGTCCCCCAATAGGCTTCCTTTCTGTTGATTTTCTCTTTTTCTGTCAGGTTAGAGGTTTTCCTCAGATATCCAATAGTTCTTAATTTCAGCTTTTATTTAGGAATAAAATTCTGAACACAGGTTGAAGCGTGATAAGCTTGGAATTTACTGTCGGCTGATCTGAGTGGAGTGTTTAATGGGTCATTTCTCATTCTAGCATATTTGAGTCTTTCTTCTCGACTGATCGATGTTTGCATAAAAGAGTGTTCCCAACTCTTGTTCGGAGAGTGATGTATAGCTTCCAGTATTCTGAAAGAACAGAGACGTAGAAGAATCAGAAGTTTCAGCATTCAAGTTTTTTACTCTATAGTGGTGCCCAATGTTCAGTTATTCCAGGAATCATCAGTTTCAGAACAATCTGTGTTACTCTTTCGAGAAGAATTGAGTGGTAAGTAGTAGAGGAGGTCGGCTTTTAAATGCTTCTCACACTTTTTCCCCCACCCATTTCTTATTTTAGTCGCATCCCTTCACCATGAGGTGAGGCTAGGATGTGCTATTTCACTTTCTAGAACAAGACCTCTCAACATCAAATCTGTTACTGTGCGTGATAGAAGCTAATACGTTCTTTCGGGGTTGATGTTTACTAGAAAAATTATGTTTGGTTGACAGGAATACATTCATAATTATACATATGGATTTAAGTTTGTAACAATTTCACATGTATACTACCTAACTTTCTCTTTTTTACTTTAGAGAAATCTAATAAAATTTCTATTTTATAGAAAATGAATACACAAATGGCAGTATATTTGTAAAGCTATGGAAACGATAGCAATCTAGAGACATGCTGATTTTTTATGAATTAGTGTAATTAGAACTATCAAAGACACTAAGAAGCACATGTATAATATTGACTAAAGTGTGAAAATGATACTTTGGTTAATACCAAAGTCTTCTCTGTCATTAATATCGAGAATTGTGAAAGTGAAATTGTGGAGACGTTTAAAGTTCAAGTGTACTAACAAATAGTCAATATTACAACGGTGCAATTATAGAACCTAGCATGATTCAGAGTTTTTAATTTATAAAACAAACTATAAATAAAACAGGGTGTAAGGGAGTATTTAAAGAAACAAAGAAAATGCTGTTTTACACTAAATTTTAAGTGACACAGATTGCTGATTAAACAGAAGACCCTGAAAGTTATCATTAGAGGTGGCAGACAATGTTCTCCTATAAGCAATCGTTGTGACATTGTGCAACGGGGCAGATGAATAGGGAGTGAAATTAAATGAGATTGCACATCTCTCTGTATGTTTCAGAGAGATAGGCATTTTAAACTGGATCATGAAATGGATTGGGAGCTAAAAGGAAATCGGAGATAAATGAGAAGGCAAGCATGCGATTTAGTGTAATACGGATTCGAACAAAAGGCTCCTGCACAATTTAGAAAACGGGAAGTTGAGATCTGTCCATGTTACTTCAGAGCAAACAAAATGTGAATTTAAAAGGAGTCAAAGTTGAGGAAAAAAGCATACTTTTCAGAGTACTGGGAAAAATGGCCACAGGCACATTTAGAGATATAAAATGAGTGGAGGTAAGCTGAGCTTTCTAAATGAAAATGATCAGGAAAATTTGATGGTGATCAAAGGGATGTAAATGAGATTAGAAGCCAGAGCTTGAAAATGTTACAGATCAAGAAGAAATTGTGATTTTGAAGTCTCTAAATTATTTTAATGAGCCTTTAGGTCATCCTAAAATGTGCAGGGAATATGGAATCAATCAGACATGATTTATCACAATCAATTTGTGCATTTTGGGAAAATAAGCTAGACACATCATGACTGATGGCTGGAGCCACTGTGAAAAAACATAACAACAAAGCCATTAAGCTTCCCTGCTCTCTACAGAATGAGTCAGAGATATCGGGGGTGTATGGTTGTCAGAAACACCAATTAAATTGTGGTGAGTAGAAAGTGGAGATTTAGGGGCACCTGGGTGGCTCAGTCGGTTAAGCATCTGACTTCCTCTCAGGTCATGATCTCGTGGTTCCTGAGTTCTAGCCCTGCGTCAAGCTCTGTGCTGACAGCTCAGAGCCTGGAGCCTGCTTTGGAACCTATGACTCCCACTCTCTCTGTCCTCTCCCCCACTCATGCTCTGATTCTTTCTCTCAAAAAATAAATAAACATTAAAAAAAATATATGAACCCATCAAATGATTCTTTCCACATGTTCAGATATTCCAAAGTTTAATCAAATAATTTTAAAATTAAATGATATTTCAGGACGTCTGGGTGGCTCAGTCAGTTATGCTCTGACTTCAGCTCAGATCATGATCTCATGGTTCGTGAGTTCGAGGCCCACATCAGGCTCTGTGCTGACAGTTCAGAGCCTGGAACCTGCTTCAGATTCTGCGTCTCCCTCTCTCTCTGCCCTTCCCCCCATTCATGCTCTGTCTCTCTCTCTCTCTTAAAACTAAATAAACATTTAACAAATTAAAAAAAAAGAAAGTGGGGATTTATTGTTTCATATAAGTGATTTTGAAAAGAGGTTGAATTAGACTAGGGCAAGTTTCCACCCAGACATTACAAACATATTATTGGGGAACTGTACCTCTCTTTTCTTCTCTCAAAACCTCAGCTTGTTTCTGTCTTTGTGTTGCTTTCATTTCCTGTGAGGTTCTCTCCATACGGTGGGAATGTACACCTACCTTTAGCATCAAGCCTTATCTTCCAACCAAGTGACAAATACCACCATATGAATTGTTAATTAAGGACGAGAAATTCCCTGTTCTATTTTCTTCAGCTAACTCAGTTCTGTCACTTTTACCACTGGAGAGTGGTGGGAGAAGTTGGTGGGATAAACCACTCTCCACAAATGGGATATACTGCTATCCACCAGCAGGTCAAAGACTACCTGCAGCCAGTATTTAGTGAACACCAACAATGAGCCAGATACCCTGCTATAAGTACATCAGTGCAAAAAGAAACAAAGATTTCTGTTCTCATGGAGCAAAAGAAATCAGAATATAAATAATACACATAAAAATAAATACATTATGTAATGTTTTAGGAAGAGAGACGTACTTTGCAAAAATGATAGGGGTTAGAGTAGAAGAAAAGAGCTTGATACTACTGGGATCTGGGATATAGCAAAGCTGGTACTTTAAATAAGGTGCCTTGGGGCGCCTGGGTGGCGCAGTCGGTTAAGCGTCCGACTTCAGCCAGGTCACGATCTCGCGGTCCGTGAGTTCGAGCCCCGCGTCAGGCTCTGGGCTGATGGCTCAGAGCCTGGAGCCTGTTTCCGATTCTGTGTCTCCCTCTCTCTCTGCCCCTCCCCCGTTCATGCTCTGTCTCTCTCTGTCCCAAAAATAAATAAAAACGTTGAAAAAAATTAAAAAAAAAATAAATAAGGTGCCTAGGGCAGGATTCCCTGAGAAACCGAAGCTACAGCAAGCCTTGCATGGAGTGTGGAAGTTAGCAGTGAAGATATCTAGGAGAGTAGCTCTCCTTCCGGGCCTAAGACAGGGACCTCTCTGACATGTTAGATGAATAGCATGCAGGCTAGTGTGGTTATATAACCAGAGAGTGAGAAGATGAGGTCAGAAATTGTACATCATTTTTGACCTTGACTTTTATTTTAAGTGAAATGTGCAGCCTTTGGGAGATTTTGAGCAGAGGAGTGACATAATCTAAATTATATTTTAAAAAGATCACTCTACTCTGTGGAGACTAAACTGCAGATGGGCAGAGAAGCACAGAGATCAGTTAGTAGGACACTGAGTGATCCAGCAGAGAACTGATGGTGTCTTGGACCAAGATACTTTGTGAGCCTTCTGGTCCTTGAAGAGACACGGGGCAGGCAGAGAACACGTATCTATTGAAAGAATTTGGATTCCAATTTGTGTTTGATTTGGTGAAAGCTTAATGGAGAGAAAAATGCAGCATTTTATCCCAAACAATTACAAAATTTAATTATGATATACCTAGTTATTAATAATGTAGATAATCATAGCTTTATAATAGCATTCTATACAATTATGCAGGTCTCTCCTGTCATTTATTTATTAAAATTTATCCTTCCATTATTCCGATCTTGGTCAGGGTTCCCCCATTTCTTCTTTCTTTCTTTCCCCCTTCTGGAGTTTAGAACATAGGACAGGGGACTTTTGTTTTGTGTCCTCCAACTCTCTCGCCCTTTGCTTTTTGTCTTAGTTCTAACCATTTAACCTCGGGTATTAAGGAAAGTGAGCTCTATATTTTCCATTGAACACAGTGGATACGGGGGCCACGTTGTTTCACAAAGAGTGAAAACATTAAGAAACCAAGAGAACCGAAGCCAAGAGCCTGGACCTTGGTGTGACTGTTAAAAAGACAAGTAACTTCTCCTGGGTACTTAATGGAACCAGAAAACATGGAATTCCCACCATTAGTAGGTTAGGATTTGAATCTGTCTCATGTGAATGTGAGAGGACAGGCTACCCCTTCAGATCACAGAACTGAGCTCTCTGTGGGAGCAGCCATTAGTCATTGTGCCATGGATCCAGCACAATCTAGCCTGTATCATGAGGGAACAGCACCCATTTTCTCACCTTATTACCATGAGGTAAGAAGAGCATCAGTCCAAAAAGCCTGAACTCCCAGAGAATTTCAGAGTTTTGTCACTGAAAGCAACCAGGGAGATTTAAAAACAAAAGCAAAGCAAACAAGCAAACAGAAACACACTAGTTAAATCAGCATCTCTGAGGAAGGAGGTAAGCTTATATGATTTTTAAAGGCTTTTTAAGTGATTTCAATGTAGTTAAAGTTGAGAACCATTGTTTTGGATGGCATAAGGGACTTTGATGTATCCCAGTAACACTTTGTGTGTATTGTTTTCATAGCAGTTAATGACATGTATGAAATACATATTATTTTTCTCCTTATTTCAATAAATTGAAGGCACCATAAGAGCAGGGACTTTTTTTTTTTTAATGTCTGTTATATCCTTAGTACCTAGCACGTTGCCTGGCATAAACTAGGTTCTTAGAAATACTTATTTTATGAATATTCATGGTCGAATACATGATTGTACAATTCTATAACTTGTTTTTTGTTCCCATTTGCATTAGCTCCAACATCTACTAGTAGGCTATGTTTTCTCATTTTTTGCCCAAGACTGGTTCCTTTCTCTGTTATACACAGGCTCTGTAAGTTGCTATAGTAACACTAATAAAACAGCTCTCTAGAGGGTCTCTTGTAAGGCTGCCCTTCAAAGCAACCCACACCAGGTGTATTAGTTTCCTAGGGCTGCTATAACAAAGGACAGCAAATTGGATGACTTAAAACAACAGAAATTTGTGCTATTACAAGTCCAGAGGCAAGAAATTGGAAATCAAGGTGTACACCATACTCCCTCTGAAGTCTCTAAGGAAGAATCCTTCCTAGCCTATGCCATGTTCTGTTGGCCCCAGGCATCCCTTGGCTTGTGGCAGCATAACTTTAATCTCTGCCTCCATCGTTACCTAGCCTTCTCCCCTCCGTGTAGCTCTGTGCCCTCCCCTTCTTTTTTTTTTAATTTTTTTTAACATTTATTTATTTTTGAGACAGAGAGAGACAGAGCATGAAGGGGGGAGGGTCAGAGAGAGGGAGACACAGAATCTGAAACAGGCTCCAGGCTCTGAGCCATCAGCACAGAGCCCAACGTGGGGCTCGAACTCACGGACTGCGAGATCGTGACCTGAGCCGAAGTCGGCCGCTTAACTGACTGAGCCACCCAGGCGCCCCTGTGCCCTCTCCTTCTTATAAGGATACTGGGCATGGGATTCAGGGCTCCCTCTAAATTCAAGATGATTGAATCTCGAGATTCTTAACTAATTACATATGCAAGCCTCCGATTTCCAAAAAAGATCACATTCTGAGGTTCATGACCATGAATTTCAGGGGGATACTATTCAACTCACTACACTAGGGTAATTCTTAAGAATTAATTAGAAATTGTCCCTGTTGACGTGTTAAGGTTGGGTTAGTCCTGTGACAAATATCTAATAGGACAACTTTACAAAACAATCAGGAATTCCACTTTGAGTCATAAACTGAATGTGCTGCATTGCAAGAGCCAATAAAGAATGGAAAAGTGTACCAAATAGTTTTGTCTTGTTTCTGAAATTCTGTTTTCCTTCAGGGGAAAATTAGAATTGTTTGTTAAAAAATTATCACTGAGTATTACATATGCAGATGTAAATGTTGTTTCTGTGTATAAGAACTTCATTAGACAGATTCTAGATTCATCCTAATGACTCATAATACAACTGTAGCTGTAAAAAATCATTTTTACTATGTCAAGGAAAGCTTATTCTTATTATAGAGAAAACGCTTTTGAAACAGATTTGGGAACTCAATATTCAGGAAATTTCAGGTTTGTAGACTATGTTTGTTTTACTAGTAAAGATATATGCTTTACGTTAATGATTCTTGTAAGATTCTTCCTAGATGTGGGGCGTCAAATTATAACTAGTATTATACAAAAACTCACTGTCTTTTATCTTGTAAACTATATCTGTGAATGAAGAGTAACTGGAAAGCCAAGAAACAGATGCTTTGTTATTGACAGCATGTGTTTTGTGTTCCAATACAAAGTTTGGGACTTTTTAGGTCAAGAAATTTCCTCCAATTAATTTATTCTATATTATCTGTAAAAACAAAAATGAGGATATTGACTCCGAATTGGGAAATACATTTCCTTTCACAGTTTTTTCTTATGAAAATATTAGTAAAATCAATAGCTCCTCTTATCATGTATAAAAGTGGGTGCTTTGGCTAAAATATTACATGAATAGCTTTTAGATATTTCTATTATCATCAACAGCAATCATGCATAACAATAATAACAGTAAAGAATTAATATTATCATGGGTTTTTTGAAATTAATATTATACTAAAATCAAGCATATTTCAAATAGCTATGTTTCTTATGTGTAACCTTAAAATATAACATTTATGTTCAAGTTTCAATCCAACTATATTACATTTATAGATATACATTGACAAGTTTAATACGTAGGTGATTTAACTAAATCAAATTGTTACGTCTGAGCAGAACTTCCCTCTGACACATGACTTTAGGTTAAGTTTACTCCTTGATGTCTAACAAGTGAAAAGAAATAATGGATGGATTGTAAAGCAAAGGCAATAAGCTTTAACATTTGCCTAAGAGCATTTTGATTAGGAAGAACAAGGAATCGTGTTTCTAACTCTCACAGCCTAAAGGTTGCTAGAAATACGCAGACAGACTTTATTTAGAGAAACTAACAAAATCAAATGGTGACTTTGTGGGGAATCAAACACATTGTGAGAATTGTATAGCTAGCAATTTATAAGATAATGTAGGACATACTTAACTTGCCCTGCAGCCTGAAATAATTCCAGAAAGTGTTCAATAATATCTTTATTAATGATCAGTCGGAAGAGATAAGTAGCACATGAAACATAAGAATGCTACAATTTTTCAAAAACGAAACAAAACCAGGAAAGGCAGCATTTTGAGCAAGTTGCATCCGAAAAAAATAAAGGTGTAGGAAAGTTGAAGTAAAGGATAATACTGAACTTTAAATTAAAAACTGGAGTGAAATGAACCCGCAAGATTGTTCATCACCAGTTTAGAGTCAACATGAAAATCAAATCTTATAACTTCATAAAGTTTATTTCTTTTTAAAAATTTTTTAGCATTTATTTATTTTTGAGTGAGAGAGAGAGAGAGAGTGCAAGTCGGAGAGGGGCAGAGAGAGAGGGAGACCTAGAATCCCAAGCAGGCTCCAGGCCCTGAGCTGTCAGCACAGACCTGATGCGGGGCTCATACCCACCAACCACAAGATCATGACGACATGAACCGAAGTTGGACAGATAGCCACATGAGCCACCCAGGTGCCCCCATAATGTTTATTTAATGACAAAGAAGAAACAATTGAATAAGGACAGTTTCTGTCTTTTTAATTTAAAAATTTTAGCTAAAGCCATTTTCTGATTTCTTAGATTTATTTACTTTTCCTTCTCTTTCTCTGCTTCATCTATATACATTCCCATTTCAGTCTGCCTTTATGATTTGACTTTGATTCTAGATTCTCACTTCTGTTTTCCTCCCCTGGTGGGATAAACCAAATAATTTTCATCCTCTTTTTTAGATCTGTTCCCAGAAATAAGAATTGCCTGATGAAATTATAAAGGAATATAATAGAAAGACTATCTATTGTCCTATAGCAAAAGTCAAGCAAAATCTGTATGAGTGCATGCTACACAGTGGGTGTTTGTTAAATGTAGATTATAGACTATTTCAAACTTGCACATGGAAGAACTCTAAGTGTAGCTCTGTTATACATATGTCCATCTTTCTCTCTATTCTTAAAGTCTCAAAACCCAAATGTTAGGTTTACATGTAATTTTCTTTAGTTCAAAACATTTTAAGTCACATCTAACTCACATATATGAGTACATACATACACAAATATATATATATGTAAATATATATTTTAAAATCCATTGTGATTAAGAATTTCTGCTTCTCTACAGAATGAAATAGTTTACATGAGCATTCCAGCCAAAGAAAATTTAAAAAGCTGGTTAAAATAGGGAATTATCTCTTTAAAAGTATCAGAAATTTTCAGTGTCAGTGAGATCTGGGCGGTGGGGGGGAGTGGTGGTGGCTAAAACCCTAAGGATGAAAGAACCTCTGAGAGATGAATTGACAGCTGCAGCCACTTTTATTCTAGAAGACTTCACTGTTTCTAAGCAGGAACAGATGTCTGAGAACTGAACCTTTGTGTTGGCAGAAAGCTATTGGGTGTGGACAGAGAGCTTTTGGTAGGAACTTGGGCTCCAGCATGCAGGGCGTGCCAGTCTGGGTTTTTACAGGGAAGGAACCTGAAAATCTAAACTGAGTTTTAAACTCAGGCAGCATTTTCTCAGTCTTGTGAGAAAATTCTAGAATCAGGTATCGATCAAGGGAGGGGCCCTCATAGACACTAGGCTCAGAGTTTAAAATCCTAGGTGATCGATCAAAGGTTGCCTAAGTGGCTCAGTCAGTTAAATGTCTGACTTCAGCTCAGGTCATGATCTCGTGGTTCGTGAGTTCAAGCCCTGCGTGGGCTTGGTGCTGACAGCTCAGAACTTGGAGCCTGCTTTCAATTCTCTCTCTCTCTCTCTCTCTCTCTGTCCCTCCCCCTCTCACTCTCTCTCTCTCAAAAATAAACATTAAAAATAAATAAATAAAGTGAAATCCTAGATGATCCACTATGCATCAAATGTAGACAACTGTCCTGGTTTCCAGTGCAGATTGAACACAATCCCTCTTTGGGTTAAGATGGTCAGCCTCTGCTCCATCTGCCAAGAAGAGGGAAGGCTTAATCATCTGTCAAGGAAGCTCATCGTGTGGCGACTTTTAAAACACAATATTTATCTGACCCAACCGTATGACCAGAATGAAAAACAAAAGCATAGTAAACTCTAATCTGCAGTGATCCATGTATTGGAATTACTGACAAAACCTTTAAAATAACTTTGATAAATATGTTAAAGAAAATAAAGGGAAAAAATAAGGAATTTCACCAGAACAGTGGCATCTATGAAAAAGAAACAATTAGAAAGAAACAGGTAAGCTAACAGAAAAATAGGCAAAAGTCTTGCACAGGCATTTCATAAAACAGGGTTTTGGAGCGATCAATAAATATATGAAAACTTTCAACTTCATTCTCATCAAGGAAATGCAAATCATGAGATGCTATCACTAGACACCCACAATGATGACTATGAAAAAAAAGTCAAAAAATAGCAAGTTTTGTTAAACATGTGGAAAAACTGGCATAAATTGGTGTGATCACTTTTGCAATTATTAGGCAGCATCTTATAAAAATAGAATATACAGATTCAGTTTGATCCAGACATTCTACCCCTTCGTGTCTCTCTAACATATATTTAACAAAAGACATACAAGACATTCAGCACAGCTGTATACATAATACTCAAAAGTTGAAACAACACAAAATGCCTGTTTACCGTAGAAGTGGTTTCATGTATAACCTAGTGCATGAGCAATGAGAACAAAGACTACAGGAATTGACAGAGAAGAATGTCTCGAAGATAATTTGAACAAAATAAGCCAGATACTACAGTGTGCATACTTCAGATTACATTCACATTAAGTTAAATGAATGTAAAATTGATCTATAGTGTATGAATTCAAGATGGGTGTTTTAAGATTGAAATAGTGCACAAAAAACAACTTTGGGATATTAATAATGTTCTATTTCTCGATTTGGATGTTAGTTATACAATTGTGTTAACTTTGACAATTCATTGGACAATGCACACTAATTCCTTTTGTCATATTTCAATAAAGAGTTTACATTAAAAATAAAACTGATTTTTATTTTAAAGTCATGAAAAATTTTGGGGCACCTGGGTAGGTTCCGTCGGTTAAGTGTGACTTTGGGTCAGGTCATGATCTCGTGGTCTGTGGGTTCCAGCCCCGTATTGGGATCTGTGCTGACTGCTCAGAGCCTGGAGCCTGCTTCGGTTTCTGTCTCTCTCTTTCTGTCTCCCTGACCCTCTCCCACTCATGCTCTACGTCTCTCTCTCTCTCAAAAATAAACAAACATTAATTTTTTTTAAAGTCATGAAAAATGTTAATGAATTCAAGGGAACGTATATAACCAAGGTAATGTTGACCTTTAAAGTACTCATATTTGAACTTTACATTGTATTTTATCTCTAGTGATGAAGCTAAGACTACATAATTTATTGCCTAAACTTTTAGAATTGTGTTTTAATACCTTTGTGTAAATTATTTTTGAAAATTTGGATTATTACTGTATTTTAATCTTTTTGCCAATATTCAATTATTAAAAAATTAAAAAGTAATAAATGCTGAAAAATTTCATATTAAATTCCTATAACAGTAAGTAATAAGAGAAAACAGTATTCTAGAAAAGTAGAAACTTAGAAAAAGTGTTTAAAACACTGTGCTATTGACAATGACTAGTTTGTTTTCCAGAGAGCATTGGGACACTTATAAATCTAAAACAAAAGCAACGTGGGTTATTCTGATGACATTCCCAAGGAAAAGTAAGAATGAAATAAGTGATTTTACTTGTGTGGCTTGTCCAAGGGCCTTGCTATGACAATCCTGTTGATAAAAATGTAACCTAGTCAGCAAGATCCTTTATTTACTACAATAGTTGGTTTAGTCAGACATTACCCCCACAGGTATCATAATTATGACATTTTAAGAAGCTTTTTATAAATTAAGTCAACAGGCCAGTTTTTAGCCAAACATAAGTACAAAATCCACAGTGAATAGGCTCACTATTTAATTCTCTTATCTACTGAAAATTATATTTAAAGGAGAGCACATAGGAACTGATGGATGGTGAAGGCGCATGTTTTTGGTAGCATGCTGAAGGTAGGTATCTGATACCTTTGTTCAGGTTATGCGTTCAAAATTAAAGAACAAATATAAAGCCGTAAAATAGCTGATACTTTTGTCTGTCATTGTTCTTGGAATCTCCACCACATGCATCATTGGGTGTTTTAAGTTTTTACTTATTTATTCAACTTGGGCAAGAGACCTGGATTTTCCATAAAAGGCATTTTCAACTTGCATTTCACCATATTCATCAGGCTGCTTTAGAATTATCCTCTTAGATATTATGTTGAATTACAACTGGATGTGAATTTCCTCAAGGATCTAGTGGTCAGGAGTTTGATGTTTCCCAGCAGGAAAACTCTGTTTACATGCAGAGGTTTTTTTGTTGTTGTTGTTGTTGTTTGTTTGTTTGTTTCCCCCACCCTTTGTTTTCGGTGAAGCTGCTGTCTTGGGGCCAATAGTTTATTTGGAAGGCCCTCCCTGTAAGACCTTATGGTTGAGTCTGGCCGACATTTGGGTACTGATGACCAAGGAACGAGAAAGTCAGTTGTGCGGCTGGGATTGTGCTAGTTTTGATCCACAGAGACAAAAGGGATTCTGTGTTGTGTGTTCACACATGGCCCCCTATTTTCAACATGCACACCAACAGTATTACTGGTGGGCAGTGGCCCTTGGACAATTTGTCCACTATGTATTTTCCCTGAGGCTGTTGAGATTTTCACACAAGAGGAGTGGCCTTTGTGTACTTTCTTTCATTCTGGTGGGCTCAGTGTGTTGTGATGTTACTTGTTGTGCTGGCACCTGTTCATGCTTTCCCAACTAAAGAAAAGCTCTATTTGTTATTTTCAGCAGATTTAGGGTCGTGGTAAATGGTATAAGTGCCTTGAGAGAAGTGAATTTAAAAAGGTCAATTTTCAATACTATAATCCAAAATTAGATAAAATAATTGACTTTGAGACAAACAGAGGGTCTCAGTTCAAGTTCTTGCTTCGTGAATTTCTAACTGTAAAATTGAACAAGGTATATCAGGCTCTGAAGTTTCCATTCTTTATCTGTAAAATGTAATAATCATACTATCAATTTGTTAGGTTTGTTGTGGAGATGGAAGTTGATTAATGCACAGCAGTTAGAAGAGTGCTTGGCAGGTACTACACAATATAGTAAGGTTAGTTATTATTATTAAAAATATTCTTAAACTACTTCTAATACATAACTTGCTACTTTAGAATTTAAAGGGTTAATACCTAATTTTACTGTTACTTTCTGTGATTCAAAACTGGGTAACATAATTTGTTTTGTTTGTAATAAAAATATAACGCAGGCAAAGGAAATAAATACTTTTTAATTCCGTAGCTAATAGTTCATTTCAACAAACATTCAGCTGTTAAATACTTACTTCAACACCAGAAGAGTTACAAAATGTAGGATATAATCCTGGTCTTCAATGGACTTAAAGTCCAATAGTGTTTACATTCTAGTAAAGAGAAGGAGGAAGACTGAGAAAAAGAGAAACAGAGACAGAGAGAGAGAAAGGGAGGGTGGTAGGGAGAGAGATAGTGAAGGGGGGAGAGAGAGGGAGAGAACAAAGTGCTACATTTAGTTGGTTAAGAACTGTAGCTGTGGCACAGAACTCCAGTTAACCAAATTCATTTATGTATTTATTTACTTAGTGTTTTGATTATTCATTCATTATTTTATGCATTCTTTTAAATGGCATTAATTAATTTCCTTATTATTTGTAATAGATAAATACTACTTTTCATAAAAGTAAAATATAAATACACTATATGCCTTCAAGAATAGTACAATTTTTTTGGTCTTAAGCCAAAAAAAAAAAAAAACTAAATTAGAAAAAGAGAGATTCTAGGTATCCTGGGATATGGAAAAAAGTACATTGTCTCAAACAAATGAGTTTCCTTAAAATAATGTCAGTAGAGACTAAAGGTTTTTTATATAGTCAAAGAAAATTTGCATCAGACGGAGTTAAACAGACAAGGAAGACTTTATTCAAGACTATTGTAATAGGGGTCAAGATTATTACAAATTGGGAAAGAAAATAAATGCAACTACACCAACACAGAGGGGAGGAGAGTTTCTAAGAACTGGGGTGAGCTGGTGGAATAGTACTGGAGGAGGTTGATCAGTGTGATTGGGTCAACCGATGATCCTTGTAAGAGGTGATGGAAGTTGGGCTCCTAACCTCCCACAGAAACTGGGAGACATGGGTGCTATTATTCCTGAAGATTATGTTCAAAGACATAGTTCTCTGATCCATAGGACAGGTGTTCTAGGGTTGTAAAACTAGCAAGAAATTGGGAGAAGATTTATATCTCAGTGATTCAAAAAATGAATTTATGCTTGGACATTTTCTAAATAAAGTTTTCTAGAAAAACTTTTTCTAGAAGGGGCCTACAGTCAGGAAGAGTCTTGCTAAAGTATAATCAAACTGAGGGTTGCAGTAAGACGGTCTTGGTCAATGTCCAGCTTCAAAATACATATTTACAGTAATTTTTTAGACTAGCAAACAAAACAGAAAGTGAAAATAAAAAGCCATTAACAAAAACCAAACTGAAGAGTTCCATAATAAATACATACCCAAACATGTGAGAAGAAAGTTCCAATATGTGACCATGCTGCTAATTTAGTATTGCTATTTAATGTTTAACAAGACTCACAAATAGTGATACTGAGACATCACAAAAGACCAGATAGATAAGCATGTAACATAGACCAGCAGTTATAAAGAAAATTGCCTATGCCAGTTTTTGCATCTTCAACTTGAACTTAAACCTAGTGCTGTGTGAATGAACAGCATAATGATTCAAAGGCTGCCCCTACTTTCCAGATTATATTTCATTCAATATGAACAGATGGTCTCCCATTTAGACAAATTGTACCTCAAAACTTAAGATTCAATTCTCTGCTTATAGAAGATACATATTCTGCCAGGTATTTTTCTAAGTAAGCATGATATTAGATAAACAAGAAAAACAGTTGTAATTATAGTGAAGTTACCTGTCAACACTGGTGATTTCCTGTGGAGCACATTTTTATTTCTAGTCTTGTAAGCAGAATATATTTTAAATTCTATCTCATGGATGAAACACATTTTTAATGCCAGTGACACTGACATTTCAAATTTTAAATGATTATTGCTGAATTACAGAGACTTGCAATTAAATTATAAAAGGGACCAGAGAACTATATAAAAGCTGTACTCACTAACTTCCTAAATAGCTCTAAAATATTTAAAAATACAATTCTCATTAATTTTTAAACAGTTGCTGGTAATTATTTAGTGGAGGTGAAGGACGTGAAGGACAAGATTCCCTCAAGAGGTAGAAAATGAGGGTTTGACACAGATTATATGTTGTTTTTTAACTTAAATGAGAGAAACTACCATCTCAGTATGTGAACAATTACATAATCACAGTCATCACATTACCATCACCGTCACCACCATTATAATCATCATCACTATCCTATCTCCCTCATCACATACTAACCTGGGAGGGGAAAAAACTAAAAACACTTCCCTCAGCTCCAAAGACTCCTCCAACTACTAAGCTGTTTGTTTCTCATGATCAGCTTAAGAGCTCCCTACCTCTGCTTCTCCTCTGTCCGTCCACCTTTGCTGCAATCCTCCTAAGAAACTGCTTTTGTTAACAGCCTGGAACAAACAGTGCGTTTCCAGAAGAGATGTTTGCTACTTTTCTCAACCATTCAACACGAGCGACTTTAATATCATCATTTGTCCCACCCTCTTTGTAAATGATACCACGATCCCAGCCAAAACACTGAGATTATGCTTGGTTCCATGCTCTCCATTTCTCTACCCACAATCCCTAGGGAAGTTGTGTACATGTGTGATGGTATCTATCCACTTCTCCAAATGTCCACACCATTAAACTTGTATAAGTCAGTCAGTATTGTTTTGATTACTGCAGTCTCCCCTAATTTGTCATCCTTTTTCTCCTGTACTCTCCAATCCAATTTCTACATAATACGCAGAATTACCTTAAAAAAAAAAGAGCACTGCATCACTCCACTTAAAAGTTTTTAGTTACTTTTCAGTGTATGTTGATTAAAACTAAAACTTATTTAAATGACCCTTTCTGGGGGCGCCTGGGTGGCGCAGTCGGTTAAGCGTCCGACTTCAGCCAGGTCACGATCTCGCCGTCCGTGAGTTCGAGCCCCGCGTCGGGCTCTGGGCTGATGGCTCGGAGCCTGGAGCCTGTTTCCGATTCTGTGTCTCCCTCTCTCTCTGCCCCTCCCCCGTTCATGCTCTGTCTCTCTCTGTCCCAAAAATAAATAAACGTTGAAAAAAAAAAAAAAATTTAAATGACCCTTTCTGTAAGAGCCTACAATTTTATCATTCTTCTTGCCCATTTAGTTCTAGATGGCCTGGTCGCTTTCCATTTTCTCACACATAAACCTTGCTGTCTTAAGGCCTTCACACCTGAGATTGTTCTTTCCTGGCTGTTTTCTATCCTTGTGTTTGCTTATGTCCAAACTCATGACATGGAATACATTAGATATGCACAGTACATTTATGTCAATTATATGTTCCTAAAGATGTTAAAATTAAAGAATTGGTCTTAAAGTTATTTTTCCAGGATTACTTTATCTCATCTCTCAGTCTTAATTTTCTTCAATTGTTCCCCATCTCTTTACCCTATTCATTTACATATATCCCATATTTTAATTTGCAATTGAATATTTGCTTTCTTACTTTTTTGTTGTAATCATAGTGACATTACCTATCAGGTCTGGTGATTTCCTATGGGATACATGTCTATTTAAATGAGTGAGTCAGAAGATAGTTTTTTTTTTTAATTTTTTTTTTAACGTTTATTTATTTTTGAGACAGAGAGAGACAGAGCATGAGCAGGGGAGGGGCAGAGAGAGAGGGAGACACAGAATCTGAAGCAGGTTCCAGTCTCTGAGCAGTCAGCACAGAGCCCGACGCGGGGCTTGAACTCACGGACTGCAAGATCATGACCTGAGCCGAAGTCAGACGCTTAACTGACCGAGCCACCCAGGCGCCCCAGAAGATAGTTTTTTTAATTCTATTTCATAAATGAGACTCAACTTACGCTCACTAGTGTCATGCTGACCAGAGAATGTGTCCTGGATGGCAGGAATCATGTATATACTGTTTACTGCTTTATATTCACTGGCCCATAAGGCTGTAAGTTATATATAAACACATAACTTTTAAATAAATTAATGAAGTAAGATACAGGGTTACTCTTTCTCCACTAAGAAACTTTTCTAAATTCCCATTTTAACCACAGTCTAGACTTTCTTTTATGTTTTTATTACTACGAAAACAAGAAAATATTCTAAACCAGAGTCTGCATTTCATTAAGCCATGTATAATAGAAACCCAAATGTAGAAATCCATATTGGGGCACCATGGTGGCTCAATCAGTTAAGCCTCCAACTCTTGGTTTTGGCTCAGGTTATGATCTCACAGTTTGTGGGTTTGAGCCCAGCGTCAGTCTCTGAACTGACGGTGTAGAGCCTACTTGGGATTCTCTGTCTCCCTCTTTTTCTGTCCCTTGTGTGTGCCCTCTTTCTTTCTCTCAAAAATAGACAAATAAGCATTTAAAAAAAGAAATCCATTATCAACTTTTATTATATAAAACACTATTTTCTGACGGTGACTTTTTTTTTTTTTTTTTTTTTGACAAACCTGTTCCTTGGTGGAATAGGTATTTAGCCTAATCTACCAAGGAGAAAATTTAAATTACAAAAATCAAATGAAAAGCTCCCGTGCGTTATATCTGAGGTTGCTGCTTTGATTTCATAGATGCTAAATTGTCCTCTAGGTTTGGAAGGAACATGATATAACTGAATACTATTGATGAAAATTTCTGAATATCATCAGTTAGATGTTATCAAGAGAAAAATACTTTATAGCAACTGCCCGTATCCTCTTTTCCTTTGGCGACAGAAATAATAAATAAATAAAGAACTTTGAAAAGAGGTTTGTACTGGGAGTCCTCATCTGAAAGAGCAGGAACATCTACTGCACTATACTTGAGCACAGCTGGGGGCCTTAATGAATAAGAACATTGAGTTCTCCTTCAAGCAAGGTTAATTTAGAGCTTTTCTGCCTTCAGAATCATCCATAAATTAATTTCTACAACCTATAACATTTTTATTAGTTCTTTCAGGAGAAAATTTGAATGTAATGTGCATAAAAATCCTATAATCTCACATTTCCTGCCTAAGAATGAGAAGAAACACCAAATAGAAATGTTTAGTGCTGTACCTTACGCTCGTCAATTAGCAGTGTTATCAAAATACACGTATTTTAGAATGTACAAAAAAACTAAACTGTGTGCTGATTAGAAATTTCTTTTCTGCTCTGATAATTTTTCCAATGTATCTTCCGGTGCTTATTTTTAATATAAGGTTGTTTTCTTGCTTACCAATTTTGCTATAATCCATTGTTGAATTACTACTTGTCAAGAAATTGATTTTTTTCACTCCCTGTTTTCTAGTGCCTGATTATATGAACTTTATCATTTATTTAACCACTTTTCCTAAATTAACCAGGTTTCCTAAGCAACAAAATGGGTTTTGGGCTAAAAATAATTGCTGACAGACCATCTATCATTAACAAATTAGGATTGGCCTACTTTATTATTAAATAACTTATGACTAGCCTTTTCTAACCTTATCCAATTACACAGTGGTATTTAGTCAAAAAGGCATTCCTTTTATGGAACTGGTTAATAATACACTCCAAGTTGCTTAAGTTGTTTGACTAGTGACAATGTGGAATCCTGCAATTTCTAAATTGTTAAAGCTTGTGAAATTACTATACATCATAGTGCCTCTAAGTTGATAACTCTGAATGGTATACTTAATATTTACTAAGAAGGCAGATCTCAAATCAAGTATTCTTACCATACACATGCAAATAATAATCAAAGGGGTGAGGAGATACTTTGCAAGGTGATGGATGTGTTTATTACCTTGATAGTGGTGATGATTTCATGGGTGTGTACTGATCCCCAAACTCATTGAGTTGTATACATTAAATATGCACAGTTTTTTATACATCAATCATACTTCAATAAAATGGTTTAAAAATAAATTACTTCCAAAAAGAGTCAAATGTCATGCTATATCAACTCATACTCATACTATATTCAAGGAATTAAGATAGGAACTTAAACAATTGTGCTTTTAGGCGTGCCTGAGTGGCTCAGTTGGGTAAGTGCTTGACTTTGACTCAAGTCATGATCTCACAGTTGGTGAGTTTGAGCCCCCCATCTGGCTCTGTGCTGACAGGTCTGAGTCTGGATCCTGCTTTGGATTCTGTGTCTCCTTCTCTCACTGCCTCTCCCCTGCTCACGCTCTGTGTTTCTCTCTCTCAAAAATAAATAAACATTGAAAAAAACACAATTGTGCTTTTAAGTTTTCTTTTATGATATATTTAAATATAACACACACATATAATTTGTATATACATATACACACACTATTCTATCATTATCTAATACATACATATATATACATGTATGAATGTTAGTAAAAAAATATTGAACTGTTTATTGAATGATTAAAATATTGAATTAAGAAATAAAATATTAGAAGTAATTTAGAAACTTTCTTTCCAACAAGACCAACATTTCCCTCTGTCCTTTCCAGAATCAAACTTTCTCTTGAATTTTATGTGAAAAATTTTACTGCTTTTTCCTTCCCATATATATATATATATATATATATATATCCCTAAACAATATATCATCTGGTATTTAGCATTATGATGTAGAGAATCATTCATGGTGAAGCCTTTGCTTATAATATTCTTGACTTTTACCGCATAGTAATCTATTGCAGTATCACAACACAATATATTTATCCTTTGTGCTATGGATGTATCCAATGCTTAAGTTACACAAATATAATGCTATGAATATTATTGTGCAAGTCTCCTGGATACATATAGAAGTGTTTTCAGG
The DNA here is from genome assembly GCF_028749965.1 of Puma concolor. Classification (NCBI taxonomy): domain Eukaryota; kingdom Metazoa; phylum Chordata; class Mammalia; order Carnivora; family Felidae; genus Puma; species Puma concolor. The sequence continues at coordinate 181,511,306 of NC_141667.1, forward strand.
GGGTGTTACCTTGGACAGGCATCTCTGGGTCATAGAGTTTGTCCATCTTCAAATCTGCTATAGAAGACTAAACTACTTTAAAAATGGCTCATGAATCAATGTACCCTTGTACAGAAAATGACAACATTTTAATTCAAAATTTGATATTGCACATGTATTTTTTTCCCAATAATATGGAATATTATTATTTTAATGTACATTTTTAAATTTGGCATTTTTCCCTATATTCACAAGACGCTTGTATTTTCTCTTCTGTAGGATGTTTGGCAGATTTTGATTATGTTTTTACTTGGCTGTTTCTCCTTTCTCTTAAATGATTGTTAGGAGCTCTTTATATATTTCAGGGTTTAATTCTTCAGCAAACAATTATGTTGAAATACTATTTCTTAATTTGTGCCCCTCCCTTTTTTTCCTCTCACACTTTTTCATGTGTGTTATTAGGAGCACACTTCCTAAATTTAATAATATAGCTCTATTTTTTATTTTAGTCAATTTTCTTTAAGTCTTATTAAATAATCATTTTCCTTACAGAGAAACAGGAATATCTAAAGGGTAATTTGTATTATCACCAATATTTATTCTAAAGGATACTTCAAATTCTATACGATACATATTATTTATCAAATCATATTCATTAATTTCTGTTAATCTATATTATTTCACTTGAGAGTTAAATCACTTTGACTATGATGTGTGATAAGAATTCCATGGGGCGCCTGGGTGGCGCAGTCGGTTGAGCGTCCGACTTCAGCCAGGTCACGTCTCGCGGTCCGGGAGTTCGAGCCCCGCGTCAGGCTCTGGGCTGATGGCTCAGAGCCTGGAGCCTGCTTCAGATTCTGTGTCTCCCTCTCTCTGCCCCTCCCCCGTTCATGCTCTGTCTCTCTCTGTCACAAAAATAAATAAACGTTGAAAAAAAAAATAAAAAAAATAAAAAAATAAAATAAAAAAAAAAGAATTCCATTTCCTTTCATTTTCATAGAAAAGGCCAGTCTTTCCAGAGTCATTTCTTAAATCGTCCATCCTCTCCCCACTGACCGTCAGTGTCCACTCTGCTTTATATCACGTTTCAGTAGGTGTGAGTGCATTTCAGGCTTTATGTTCTGCCCCCTCACATGGACGCCTTCCTGCCCACGTTTGGAGTCTGACACCCCATGCCCGAGGGGATGATATCCCATGCCTCACTCATGCCAGAGCATGCAGAAGTCCTTCTCACTTGGCCTGGCTCTGATAGGGCCCCACACAGCATCTGTACCTGGGCATCCTCTTTATTGTTCTTTGGATCTGACAATGCAGACCTCTATGCATAACCTTCTCACACTGATTGGGCTCCCACATTTCACACCAGGCTCTCCTTCAGCCTGTTTGGGCTCTTCTACCTTGACCAGGCCTTCTCCCAACTTGGAACCTTCCATACCCAATTAAGCCCTGACATCCACACTATGTTAGCCCCATGTGTGAATGCTCTCCTTATTTTGCTTATGGTCTGACCCCCAAGCTGGGACATTTGTCTGCATGACTGTGCTCAGCTATCTCTTCAGAATGAACACAACAGTAAAACTGCTGCTGAGCTAAAAGGGTGGGGTTCAAAGAACAGAGTAAAAACAGCAGGGCCCAAAAGTGTCCTTCTGTACTCCAGCAAATAGTTACTGCATTAAGGACTACTTCCCAACTTTTAAGCAGAGGAAAAACAAACAAACGAAAACTATACATATATTCCGGAATCTAGTGGATAAATTACTGTTAAGTAATTTTTGTGAATAACTGAGTGAATACTTTTTAATGAATGATTAAATAATGAATAAATGATTAAGTAAAAGATTAAAAATATTAGAAAACATCATAAATTGTAGCTATAACACTGAGTGAAATTTAGTCTATTTCCATGACGGTAATTTAGTTTGTGTTTAATTTAATGATCTCACTTAGGATTTCTTACAGATGGATACATTCTTCAGATACATATTTACTTTTTTGGCATCTCTACTCTTCTGTTAGGGAATAGATAATCCTAAGAGAACAAGTCTTAATAGAAACTAGGAGCCTAAGACGGGTAGGAAAGTGGTTTGGCTAAGTACAAAAGAATATTTAAATAATGTGGGGGGAAGAGTAGGAAAAAATTGTTAAAGATGGGCCTCAGTAAGAAAAATGGCCTCTTTGAATAGAGTTTTAGTTGGTAAGTAATAAAAGCACAAAGTGAGAATGGGTACAAGATTTGGAAGGTGGAAAACCTGAGGAGGAACGCAGATTTAATCTTCCATGAAGTAGGGAGTATTCACTTGAGCAAGAAGATGGTACACTAAGGAGTAACATGAAGGGCACACCAAACCAGAGTAAACATCACATAGACAAACTTTGGGAGAGAGTCAGATAACTAGGCACAAGATACTCGCAACATATTATGGTGGCAGAAGAATAGAACGAGGGGTGACAAATAGTTCTATGTAAATTTAAGATTCTAATTGTTTTACAAAGTCCTCAGATATTCAAGAGTATTACCAAATTAGAATGTAGTCAAATTGGTTGTTTTTTTTCTTCTTCTTCTTCTTTGGGATCTTCTCATTCTTCCAAAGTTACCCGCCGGGGGATAAGTAATGTATGCTGAGATGTCTGTTTAATGTGAATTTGAAGTTCAAAATGAGATTTCAGAAGCTCAAAAATAAAATTAGCAAGTAAAATAAGTGCATTTCTAATGGAACTCTGGAGACTTAATACTCCATAATGGAATATGATGATAATTGGTTTTTTGAATAATTTTATGCTTTTATGTCTATTTTGAGTGTTCTATTGGAATCATACAATTTTATTTTCATGTTATCAGGCTACTTCTGCTTAATAGTATAACAATATGAATACATTCTATTATTTTATTAGTTTGGTCAAAAAGTACAATCAGACCACTTTCTAGAATGTGCTGAACTGCTTTCATTACTTTATCTCTATATATCTTCTATCACTTATTTTTCAAAATAATATAAATTCTCAATCATTAGTTCATGCTTAAACAAGTTAGTGAAAAATACTTATGCAAATTTGTAGATTTTATCTGTCACATTTCATCTAATTCTCAGTGCTGTTAAGATAAAAATAACACTAATAATGTTAAAAATAAAACCCATTGCTTATATATGATCTCAAAACCCTTATGTAAAAATCTCTCCTATCCACTGCACATTTATGATGACAACAGCATTTAAGTGACAACAGCAACATTTCATCTTCATATTTGGATTAAGAATGGACAACTTAGTGTATGCATGAACCTAAAAGATTTGAGAACACAAATGTGATAAAACACAGAAGTCTAGTTGATAAATGACTTTTCTTGATCACAGGATAGGTATTTGTTACTTATTTGTGGCAGATCTTCCAGGTATCATGTTGATTTAATGTGTTACAATATCATAATAACTTGGCAGAATTATTAAAATTTTCAGTTATATATTAGAAATATTAATAATATACACTGTGATAGAGTGTATTTTACAATCTAGATACACAAAACATTAAACAAACATAATACATGTATATATGTATATAAAAATAATTGTCAAAAATTTTTTCGATATTAATCAGGTCATGTTTGTCAATTTCGAGTCGCTATTTATACTCTACCACAATCCTGTAAGGTGGATATTTTAATATATAATTTGATTCAGGTTACATATCTTAGATATTCTAGCGCTATCAATTGGAGGAGGTGATATTCAAATGCAAATCTGGATGTTATAAATTTTGATGTGAAAATCATCATAAATAAATTTATTATTATATATTTATTATAATTAAATACTATTTTATTGTGTAAACAACTTGTCTAAAACACTTTTGATCATATTAATTTATTCATTTTAGCTATATCTCAATTCCAATAGAAATCTTAACGTGTTTTAATGAAGCTTCCTTAATAATCATTTTTTTTAATGTTTATTTATTTTTGAGACAGAGAGAGACAGAACATGAATGGGGGAGGGGCAGAGAGAGAGGGAGACACAGAATCCAAATCAGGCTCCAGGCCCCCAGCTGTCAGCACAGAGCCCGACGCAGGGCTCGAACTCATGGACTGTGAGATCATGACCTGAGCCGAAGTCGGACGCTTAACCGACTGAGCCACCCAGGCGCCCCAACTTCTTTAATAATCAAACAATATTGAAAGTATCCTCCCCTCAGCATTCTTTATTCCCTACACTCCTTTTTTTCCACCCTAGCATTTGTTATTATCTGAAGTAGGATGCTGGTGTGAATGGTAACACTTAATGGAAACTGCTAGTAGTTTGACAGCTGCCATTTATGCAGGGCTTACCACATGCCAGGCACTGTTCTTGGTGTTTGCTGTATAATTAATTACTCATTTAATCTGCAAGACAATCCAGTGAGGTAAATAGTAAAATTATTCCCAACTTACAGAGGGGGAAAGTGGAATGCAGAAAGGTGAAGCAAGATCTTCCCCAGATTCACACACTACTGAAAAAGCATAGCCTGAATTTAGCCCTTAACTAAGTCCTAGAATTCTATTCTATACTCACTATTCTATACTGACTCTCAAGATATTATTTTAAATTAAACAGCAGTGATGTGCTTCTACAAATATATATAATGTTTTAATTATGTATGTATATACTTATAGGTATATATAATGTTTTAATTATATACATGTATATGTATAAAATCATTTAATTATCAGTTACTTTTTGTTCATTCACAGTTTAACATAAATGAAATTTCTGAAGTCATTTCTCCCTCTGAAATATTTAACATGCAGTGGAATGTAAAGAACAGATAGCACATTCCCCCCTTTCTCTTGAAAGTATTATTTGAAATAATGCATCCTTAACAAATGATTTGGCAACTTTTTAATAAGCCTTTTTATTTCCTACTGAAAAGGAATTTATTTCTTGATAGAAAATTTGAAAATTGCAGTTGGATCATCTATTGAAGTCATTTTATAGTTGAATGTAATTAGAAAAATACTTTTAAAGAGAACTTTTTGAAAGTAATTTTAATATATGTGTTGCATTCTCATTGTAATATCTAACATAGAAGATATTTAAAGTAACGTATATTATTAAGGATGATTTTATAAAGAATTGGAAATAGACTTAGTTCATTGTTTCACTTTACACAATTTGATTTTGAGCCAAGAGGCATCTTGTCAGTTAAATATTTTTTGAGATGTAGGAAGTTGACCTTAAAAATAGAAATTTGACTAAAAAATGTATAATAGTGTATTATGTATCTCAGTGATATATATATGTGAATTCAATACTTTTTTGTAAGTTGTTATACCAGGAGATACAACTCCTTATCTGTATGAGCCATGTTATAAATAATGTTAAGATTCTCAGAAAACACAAAAAGTATTGTTTTCATGCATTAGAAAATGTATTCATTCATTCAACTAGAATTTATTGAGAAGTTACTCTGTTCCAAGGAATTCCTCCAAAAGCTGTCAAAACAATGGGGAACCAAGCAAAGAAGATTTCTGTCCTGTGTTTATCTTTTCATTGTAGGAGACAGAGAAGAAATCTAATTAATGTATACATAGATTTAAAAGTCCAGAAAATGAAAATAGATACAATGACAGTTAAAATGATAACACTTTACTAAGAAGTGTTATTTGGGCTGAGGCCTGACTGATAAGAAAGAACCATACATGCACCCTATTTATCTGGGAAACAGAACATTCTAGATAGAACAGATAATGAGGCACAGGACAGGGTGTGGAAAGGAAAGCCTTTAATGTAATCACAAGTGTTTTTACAAGAGGGAGGAAGAATGAGATTTGACTAGAGATGATGATAAGGCAGTATGACAATACAAAGAATGGAGTGATGTGGGAGGAGGAGGAGGAGGAAGAAAAGGAAGAGGTGGAGGAAGGGGAGGTGGCCACAAACCAAGGAATACAGGCAGTCAAGAGAAGCTAAAAAATATAAGGAAATGGATTATTCTCTCACTGCCTCTGCAAGGAAATGACCCTGCCAATAACTTGCTTTTGTCCTGGTGAAACTGATTTCAGATTTCTGACCTCTAGAACTCTAATACTTTAAAGTTGTGTTGTTCTAATTGAAAGAAAGAAAAAGAAAGAAAGAAAGAAAGAAAGAAAGAAAGAAAGAAAGAAAGAGAAAGAAAGAAAAAGGGAAAAAATGCTGCGGCTAACTTAATGGGGTGTTGGAGAGTGCAAGTTCAAATCAAAAGATTTGTTTCTTGCATACTATGAGTACAAGTTTGAATTGTATTCTAATTACAATGACAAACTTTGGAGATTTTAAAGTAGGGAAGGGATATAATGAGATTTATATTAAAAGGCGAGAGAACGAGAATCACATCAACCAAGATGCAGTGAGACATATTATTCAAGTGCAACTCTTATACTTTATTGCATTCAAACAAGACAATGAAATAAGCCAACTAAATAGTGTAAGCCAATTGGAATAGTGTAAGCCAATTGGGTATTTGATGGCTTAATTAAAAGGAGGAACATTATTTATTTATTTTTTTTAACATGCTAGAGGTTTTGCAGTTTAATTTTCAATGAGTCGTTACTTTTAGTGATGTATGTTGAAATAAAATGGTGTAGTGACTGTTACTTTCATACTGTGGGAAGAAGCTAAGTGAAAACTAAATTTAATAAAATGTTCATAAATTTGTATGTTTAGAAGTTGGTTTATGAGTATGTGATGATTCAGCTCATCTAGGAAGGGTCATCTCTCTCTAGAGTATTAGTTACTCTAGTATTCTTTGCTACCACAGTTCTCCCAGGTCCTCAAAAGTATGAGGTACACAATTTACCTCTTTTTATTTTGGTACAAGGAGGATTGATGGCATAGTTTTACCTATTCTATCCTATGTGGATAAGGGCAAATCCTATGCAAAACTTTTCATTCTTCTTTTTTCTAATGTATAATTTCTAGGGATGTCAGAGACTCTGGATGACCTCACCTACATAGGGATATATTTTCAGGAGGTTTATAATTCCAGGAGATTTAGAAGTACTGTGCCATCTATTTGCTGCTGGAACACTGAGTGATACGGCATTTTTAGTGGAGAGATCATATGAAGTTAGCCCTCAAAAGAAGAATCCAAGACTGAGTTTTTTCATAGATTTAAGGAGTACAGATTTATAAATCCAAGATTTCATTGATCAACAAACACCCCCTCTTGTCTGAAGGTAGCTAGAAATGATCACTACTCATTGCCCTAACAATCAAATACCATATACATTTGTTTTCCTAATGCCTTTCATTGCCTCTTTGCTACTTCCTATGCCAAAGTAGTGATAATCTGACCTACTACGATACTACTAAATGCAATGGATCACCCATTTCTCATTTTTCTGTCAAGGAAGTTATCCCAGGGATCTTTAATATGCAAGCAGTCCAATGTCAGATTCCTACTTTGTGGGTCTATTTTCCATAAACTTTCCCAGTACCTATTAATACATCAGCCAATGGTTAATTAGAGAACAGACAGAACTCTCAAATTAGGGTAATTCCAGTAGAATTTAAAGGAGCACAGATCTTCAGTAGAGGGCAATGCCACAAGAAGGAAACCATAGGAATAAATATTTCAAATTTACATTTATCCCTTTCATCTGTTTTATGCTGGGGCTCCTCTTTGGAAACAAAAAGGGCAAGAGCATTCATTGATTTAGGACATAGTTGTCAGCCTTTTGGCTATCGGATTCATAAACCAATCACTAGTGATTATAATACAATGTATTCATTTTAAAGAAGCCTGGTCAACTTGAGGTACATGAATCATTTGCAGGCTTAAATAATGAGAAGTAGAGAACAAGATCTTTGTAATAATTTCACTGAGAAATTATCTATCTATCCATCCATCCATCCATCTCCCCTTGAAAATATCAATTCCTTTTGAATCCCAATATACTAACTATACAGATTTTGTTTTATTAATTTTCTCCCCCGGCTTTTTAACAATAATCAGATGAACATTAGGATAATATGAAAGAGTAAACAGATTCTTTTTTTCATCTGTCCCTTATGCCAAATATGGAAGGAAGCTTCATGTGGCAAAAACCAAACAACCAAATCCAAATACAAGCAACAACCCGAACACTCAATGTATAAAACAAAAATCTATGTAGCTTGTCATTTATTATTTGATGCATGTCTTCTGCTAGTAGTGAAATAAGCCTTCACATGGGTATAATGGGGGGGGGGGGGAATTACACTTCTTAACCATTCTTTTCTTCTACACATAGATGTTGGTCCTTGAAATGGATTTAGTTCAAGAGTATTAAAGTTAATCATATTGGAACATAACATTAATGTATCAAATGCTATTTAAACATAATTTTAAGGAAAATTTTTAAAGAAATCTAACCACTTAATTTGATGAAGATGTATAATTTGATTTGAAATCAAATTTGTAAAAGTTGTTTTAGTCTTTATGAATTTAAAGTAGTATTCAAGAAATCCGTGTATGAATACTTCATCTCATGAATTGTAATAAATTTCAATAGGGTTTAAATTCACATTTACAGAATATTTGAATTAACTGAATGATTTTGGATACATGAAAACATCAATTAAATGCTTTTAATGATTACATAATTTCTGACAATGTAATTTATTTGTATTATAGGTGTTTGAGTAATATACAAATAAAGCAATTGTTCAGCACCATTCTTTTGTGACTACATCCCAACCTCTTGTCTTATATGGATGAGGTAAGCTACCTGAGCATCTCAGTTTCATTCAAAATTATTTCTCCTCTTCTCCACTCTTGATGACGAGTAGTGTAGAATCAATCATCTGCATAACTCACATTACTCCTCTTTTGCACCACCAATTCCACTAAGCTTTCTTCAGTCCCTCCTATATAGTGATCAATTCCTACCTTGTTCCATTGCATCCAGTTTTTATCCACAAATGTATCACTTACTTTGTCACAAGATATAGTTCCCCAATTCACAATTCCGATGATTCTCTTCCCTTGCAAAAGACTGAAATTTTCCCTCATGCCAATAGAACAACATTATTTACCATGGATCTTCAGGTGCTCCAAAACCTAGCTGCAAAAAACATATTATTTAACTTCTTCCTATGTGCAATTTACCTCCAACCTTACTGGAATGTAATGTCAGCCACTATTTCTAATTCCTCTGCCTTTGAATCTCCAAGCTTTACACTAATTAGAGGCAACAGAATTTCCCTATCAGAAACATAGGGTCTAAGATCTGGAAGTAAATGGAATAGCATAGATTTAAAGTGGAGTTTTCAGGAATGTCTGGGTGACTCAGTTGGTTGAGCTTCAAGTCAGGTCAAGATCTCATAGTTCGTGAGTTTGAGCCCCCACATCGGGTTTGCTGCTGCGCAGAGTCTGCTTCCGATCGTCTGTTCCCCCTCTTTCTACCCCTCCCCCTCTCAAAAATAAACAAATATTTAAAAATAAATAAACGAAGTGGAGTTTTCAGCATTGGCACATGGCTCTTCAGATTAGCAAAATAACAATGTTTTAGAACATACTTCTGTTCACAATGTATATAAGAAGGAGAAAATATCAGTGTTGTATATCAAAAAAATATGGTAGGTGTTAGGAGGGGGGATGCTAATGCCCTCCAAATTATTAGTTGTGCTTACATGAGTACTTCCAATGCAGGGATGATCTGTCTCCCTGGAAGGTTTTTTTTCTGCTCAGGCTCCTCAGTCCATCCTAATTGAAACAGGAAGTCTCAACTCAGTGCTATCACCTAATGAGCCTTATTTCAACTTAGGCTTTAAGAAGAAAACTTATTTATTTAATATATCATTTGAATATATTTTAGGTATGAGATCTAAATGCAACCAGTGCAAAATTTAGATAGGATATAAATGAGACTATTGTGTTGATGGACCCTTTCACATGAAGTAAGTTAGAACCTATTTCCATAAGAAATAAAACAATTTCTATTCAGATAAAAAATTTTTGCAGATGGAAGTTATAACAGTATCTAATATTTCCAAAAATGAACACTGTAAGCCAATTCTAAAAATAATTCTACCACAGTCTCCATCTGTTACAATGCTCTGCTAAATTGTAGGATCCATACTTCTGTATCATAAATAAGCTATGGTAAGTACATTTTTCCTATGTAATTTTACTGTGGTCCACAAACTTAAGCTAACAATTTTCATATAATCCTAATGATGCTATAACTTAAATAAATAACCATGATTTTAAATAACAAATTAATTCATCAAAATGATAATAATGTATTGTCCATCACATTATATTCTTTAAAGGAAATACCCCCACAAAAGAGATAAATAAAGATAGTGGAACATAACAAAATAAATAATTTAATCCAGGAGTTCTTAGGCATTATCCTAGTTTCACAATTGACTATATTACACTTCATGGAGAAAAAAATCTTCTTTAGGTTAAATAATAATAATTCTGTGTAACAAACCACCCCAAACTTCAGTGGTTTCTATTGCAAACATTTCCCCCCCTCCTTGTTCACTGTGTACAGCGGTTTCCTTGGAGAAGCTCTGCTCCAGACTGTGATCTAGTTGGTTTGGCTGGGCTGCTCAGGATTTGGTGCCAGTTAACCTGACTTTGCATAGGAGTCAAGTCCTTTTCAAGTGTGCTTAGGAGGAAGGGGTCAAAGCCACATGGAACATGCAGGTTTTACGGTAGATCAGAGGAGCAAAAGATATCAGCCCAAACTGCAAACTTCATTTATAATTTCTGCTCATACCACTTCTATACGTACATGAATGTGCAAATCAAATTACCTGGCTAAATGGAAAATAATACTCTCGGGAGAACGGATCCTTCTGGAAGAGGGAGGGGAGTGGACAATTGTAGAAAGGAAATTCACTCTGCTACAGTCTAACCTCTTGTCATAACATCTGATTTTCTTGTGTATGCAAAATTTATAGGCATCTGCCCATGACACACTTAAAAGGCTCATCTATTTACAGCAGTGGGCTGGACTTCCAGGATCTGTGGTCATCTACAATGTGAATTTAGCTTTTTCTTTTCTTTTCCTTTTCTTTTCTTTTCTTTTCTTTTCTTTTCTTCTCTTTTCTTTTTCTTTTCTTCTTTTCTTTTCTTTTCTTTTCTTTTCTTTTCTTTTCTTTTTTCTTTTCTTTTCTCTTCTCTTCTTTTGTACAGACACCTATGAACGAAAAATACACTAAACAATAGAGACAAGAAGAGGGGTGGAATAAATGGAAGATTGTAACAGGTGAAAATAGAAAGAGCTGAGCCTCAGAGAACTCAGTGGTCTCTAGCAACTATGAAACGTTGCTGGGTGGATGTTTCCAGTTCCTTCTACCCTGTGTTTAGAGACTGTACTAGCTTAGGTTTCTTTTTTCATGTTTAAAAGCAGTTGGCTAGTTCAATAATATTTAGTCTTTGGCTCCACTTTCTAGGAGCCACTTCCTTTTCCAAGATCTTCTTTACCCATGACTGAGGAGGAAATTGGGGAACTGAGTAACTAATGAAGTGGGGATAATGAATTGATATGAATGTTGAAGTACTGGCTTTCTTTTCATGCATTGTGAGTCCAGTTAAATGATTGAGTGATAATAATCTTGTTCTTTTTTGTACTCTTGCATCTCATTCCAAGGGAAGTATATTCTCCTGCTGTGTTTTTTTTTGATATTTGGGTAAATGATTTGATGATTTCCTAACTAGATATTGGCCCAAATAATGCATGTTATTTAATTTAAGTGGTTGGTTGATACAACAAAAATATTTGAATATAATTTTTGTAAAATTATTTACTGGATTTTCATAAAGGAATTTTGAATATATATGAAACATTTCATGGTTTTCTTATTGTAAAATAACTTTTGTAAATACACTTTTTAATAGCAATACAACTTTGTAACATTGTTGTTATGTTTTATAAGTTTAATATGCAGTCATATAAAATGCATACATGTGATGTTGCATAGTAAATGACATCGTGTAATATTATTTTTCTAAATATCTCATTAAATTGGAAGGACCATTATACATTGCTAATGTTTCCTTTCTTATCCAATTCAAGAAAATGTTGAACATTTGCCAAATATATGCTTGCAATTATTATCAAGGACTCCTGCAACACGGTCAAATGTCCACAGTAGAAGCTTAAAATAATTTCACAAAAATTTGTTAATATGATTAATGTCATGTGATTAAGATGCAAATAGAATAAAATTTATGATTACAAAAACTGATATAGCGCTCTTGTTTTTATAATATGTACTTTTATTTATTGCTATTAACTATAGTAAAATTTTAAATTTTAGTTTGTTTTCTACTATTTCATATGTTCTCAGTTTATTATCTATTGGAATACAGACAACTTACTTCTATTAACCAGCCATAAGTCAATAAAGAGCTATTAACCAAATGTAGGAGTTAAAATAATCAATACATTTAACTCAAACAAATGTTTAGCCATTATTTATCAGTTATTAAAGATAGATTTAAATTTGCATAGAAGCATTATTTATCAATATTTGTAAAATAGGTTAGCCACCACACCAGGTTTTTTGTGTTGTATATATCAAATTGTTTTTTTTAAATGTTTTTAATGTTTATTTCTGAGACAGAGAGACACAGAGCATGAGTGGGGGAGGGACAGAGAGAGAGGGAGACACAGAATCTGAAGCAGGCTCCAGGCTCTGAGCTGTCAGCACAGAGCCTGATGCGGGGCTCAAACTCACAAACCGTGAGATCATGACCTGAGCTGAAGTCGGTCGCTCAAGCGCCCCACATATATTAAATTGTAATCACACACACACACACACACACACACACACACACACACGATAGTAATTTGTTGAACATCTCAAAGTATTGTCATTTTCTACATAAAAGCCAAGTGATGCTTTGGTATGAAATAGCTTATAAAATCTATAGCCTACAAAATGTATAAAGGGACTAAACAGGTGAAAATGTTTTGTTACCAAAAGATTTGTTACCAGGTAACAAGGTTAATCAACAAAATAAAGGAAGTATTTATACATCATTTATTTTTCTACATGGTAATAACAGCAGATAAGTAATAGCTGATGCATACTTCAATTGCACTGATTCAGGAAATATTTTAAAATATTTTTTATGTATCAGAATGGATATCTATACTAGTATCTATCTATCAATCTATCAATTAAGATTACATTTTGCTTCATATAACAGAGAAACCTGACCAAAAGAAAAAAAATGGCTTAAATAAGCCTATAAGTCAGAGGTTTATTTATTTCATGCACCAAGATGTTTTGAGTCTGCAGCTCAGGTTTGGTGGAAAGAACATAAAGGTCATTCAGGACTTAGACTCCTCTCTCTCCTTTAGTTTGTGGCTTTTATCCTCATTGCAGCAGTAAGAGTAATGATAGATGATGTGTAACAAGTCTCTCTCTATATTAGCGTCTTTAATGTGGTAAAATTTCATTTCCTAAAGTCTCATGCCCTACCTTAAAATTTAACAAAACATGGTTAAATTATTAGTATAACATTTGACTTTTTAAAGAAAAAGTATCATGCCTTACTTATTTTTATAGATCACCATTTATCACGGTGCTTAAGAAATTGTATATGCGCAAAAATGAGTGTTGGACTACACTACTATGGTAACAGTAACTGTGTTGTGTGTTTCTTACGCTTCTTATGCACCATTGCCTACACATAGCAGAAAAGCATGAGGGCCAGAGCACTGAACGCAATCATTTTGTGATCTATTAATACTTCTGAATTCTTTAGAAACCTATTCCCTGTAACTTGTAATGAAAATGGGCTTAAAGTGACACAAAAAGGCAGAGGGACAGAAAAGGGAATTTTTTTCCTGTTTTGACAAATTTCAAATATACATTTTAGGTGCTATGTTTTCCTCACAAGATTCAAGCTGGGGGAGAAAAAAGTAAAAGAACAATTTGAAAAAAGAACTTGTTACAATAAGGAAAAAAATACTAATTGAATGTTCTTTAACAGATTAATTTAATAATATACATTTATTTCTTATGTGCTCACATGAGTGTGTGTGTGTGTGTAAGAGAGAGATATTATACAGTTCCCCGGTATGATTGGTAGTGAACAACGTCTGGGAACACTAATAAAAACACCTGGTTTTACCTTTGTATTTAAAGTAGAAAATTCTTGGAATTGCAGAAATTCATTGCTTTTCTGCTAAATCATTAGGTATCAAATGTGGTGGACATAAATGCATAAATAGTGGATTCTATTGTTCTAGGACATTCAAACTATGTAACTGATTTTTTTTTTCTTTCATTTCAGGCATATTGACATAGGCATCGAAAAAACCACAAACTAATTCTTTTCCAGTGTCCTCAACTACCTCCATCTTTACTTCATGAAATGATTAAATATTGTAAATAAATACCTTTCTTCTCTATCAAAATTAAAATTCTAGAGGATTTCCTCTAAGCCATTAATGTGAATAACACTAATAGAGTTATTTGTACATCATTTGTGTGTTATTAGAAATAATGTCAGGTTATGTATCTCAAATATTTATTTAGCTAAAATTTTCTTAACCTTTATTCATTTTTGAGAGACAGAGAGAGGGCATGAGCCAGGGAGGGGCAGCAAGAGAGGAGACACAGAATCCGAAGCAGGCTCCAGGCTCCCAGCTTTAAGCACAGAGCCCGTCGCCGAGTTTGAACCCAAGAACTATGAGATCATGACCTGAACCAAAGTTGGACCCTTAACCGGCTGAGCCATCCAGGAGCCCCTTGAATGTTCATTTATATGAAGACATGATCTTTTGATTTTCACTTTGCTCACTAGTGTATAGTACACATTTGAATATGAAGGTGAAAAAGAATACATTTAATATATTGTTTAATTATTTTTTTTACAACTAAACCTACACGTTGAATTCTTTATTTAATATTGGAAAGAAATTGTGTGTGTTTACTCTTTTTAGTATTTAAATAGAAATCTAAGGCATACCATCTTGAAAATGTTTATTTTTGGAGGAATCTTTTGATAAGACTAATTTACCCTTAACACATATGGAAATAATTGCAAACTTTGAATATTTGCATATTTTTGATGATATTAAATTATAACTATATATATTACTCTATGTAGTTCTCCCAAGCAGATAATATGACTCATTATTCTTTCCTCCTGTTTTTAATACCAAACAATAAACAGAAAATATTTCAAGGCTTTCAAAACCAGACATATTTAATAATTTGGACTGGAAACAAAACCATATCACAAAATCTACTGCAAAAAAAGAATCATCCTAGAGTAAATACATTTTAAAAGAAATGACAAATTTAAAACTTATTTAACCTAGATTGATAATTAATGAAATCCAGACATTGTCACCATTATGATGCTATTGGCCCTATTATATATTTTTTTTAAGTTTTATTTATTAATTTTGAGAGAGCGAGAGAGTGTACACATGTGGAAGGGAGGAGGGGCAGAGAGAGAGAGAGAGAGAGAGAATTCTAAGCAGACTCTACACTGTCAGCTCATTATTGGCTCTATTTTAAAATAAATGAGTTAGTCACACAACTTTTAATCCAGCATATAGATTTTATGTGAGGTGAACTATTATAAAATAAGTAAAAATTATACTTATGTATGAATATATATACATGACATGTTTAATTAATATACATTAATATTAATAAACATATGAATGAATAACTCATAGGATTGCTGGAATTGAATTGAAAAGATTGAGCATCTTCTAAACCATCTTTATTTAAACTGCAGGAATTCTGTACACCAGTTTTGGAAATCAGAGGAATATTTCCATTCAGGATCAGAACAGCTATTTTAATTTCATGTTCACAAGTTTGTTAAGTGTATCCATTCTTGATTAGACCATTTTCTCAAGTCAACATTCAGGTAATTCACAATTTGTTTCAAACTTATTTTAGAAACACATATTGCTTTGCATTAAATTGGTACACTGATCTCAGTTTTCAGAAATTGAACTTTGATCATGAGGCTATGTGTTAGTATAAGATTTTGCTACCCAAAATATGCATTTATTTGTGTATATGGGATGATATATGTACTTACTGAAAATACAAATATTGCGGATATTCATTTCTGTTAAACAGTCATTCTAATCTTCTAGGAAGTAGGGAGGAAATTTTTTTTGTTAGCCATCCTTTATTAGCACCCATGGATTGCAAAGTTCCAAATGAACTGCCTTGAGGATGTATAAATTGGAAAGCAACTATTCAAGATTAGGACTGCCTAAATGGGATAATAATAATGAGGAACTTGGTTTTTAGAGACCATAGACCTGAATCGGAGTCTGAATGTGAAAAGTATGGTAGTTATGGACAAAGGAGGTTTTGGACAAAGGAGGTTACCTCTCTGAATCTCAGTGTCCTCATTTTTGAGTGGGTGGGGATCATAATAATGGCTAATATTATTTGTGTGTCAGATTGTTCTACATTAGCTACTTTATTCTTATAATAACTTAAGGGCTTTGCACTATTTTCCCCCATTTATAGAGATTTCTGAAGATAAAAGATGAAATATAAATAGTCCAGGCTTGGTGTTACCCAAGTTATAAACAGCAGAGCAGTAAAACAATCATGAACAACTCGTTCTAGAGCCCAAAATTGTAACCAGTACATTGTTTTTTTATAAGTCTCTTACGAGGATTAAATTAGAGCATATGCATGTAAAATGCAGAATGAAATTCCTGATACATAGTAAAATCTCAAGAGTTATCCATTATTTTTGCTCTTAATATATTATTAATTTGCTTTCATTGACTACGAATAATTTTAGCATAAATCCACTTAGTCTATTTGATTGAGTAGAATAAACAAATGTCAGTTAAAACAAGGAAGTGTAAATCATCCCTTAAATATAAAATTGTAAATTAAAACATGTTATCACAAATTTATTAAAAACATGTTTATGTAGAGTCATGAACTTTTTATTCAACTATTTATCTATTTTAATCATATTAATTATATTTTAGTATTACATTTTATATGTATTAGAGTCATGAAATCATAGTTAAAAAAAGATATTCTAGTCTTGCTCTTTTTTTCACCTTCTGGGTATTATTTTGCTCCTCTGGCTATTATTCTCTTGGCTGAAGCAACATTTATGTTTAACTTCAAATAAAAATGTAAACTATCATATTCACATGAGGAATTATGCAGATAAATGCAGATTATTGTTTAAAAACCTTCAGTTTACCACAGTCCTACTGATGGTTTTGAAATGGTGTCCCTAGAAATAGTGAAGGTTGGTATTTTCTTAATATTTAATCAACTTTAAAAAATATTTCTACTTATTCATAAATGATATGTATATGGAATTCTTTCAAATGAGAGGCTATTTTGACTGCATAACTAATTAAGTAAATACTTTCAAAGTGATACTAAATAGTGACCGTTCCTTCTTTTCTAGATACAAAGGAGAGAAGTAACAGCACGGACTACATGTTAATTACTCCAACAAACTCATTATATCCAGTGCTTGCACACAAGCAAAAATTATCTGCCATCCTCTCTCCTTGCATTCATCTGTCTTTCCTTATCTGTGTTCTTTTTTTTTGTCCTCTTGCCATTTGGTGGCATATTCATTTTTCAATCACTTTACCTTGGCATCACTGACAAACCTTACTCTTTTTATTTTCTCCCACATCCAGGCTGTTCATCCAACACATTTCAAAATTTTGTTATTTCTTCCTGTTCCTGTCTTTAAAAGCTGTCACTTCCTTTCTGTTCCTGAAGACAAAAATCCCCATCCTAGCATTTTTATGTACAACAGCGTGTCCTCTTCTCAAAATTTATTCCGTGGTTAAACCACATAAATTGGCAAATAATGTTCCTATTTTCCATTCAAGGTGATTACACATTTTACATTAAGCTGCTTGCAAGTTACTTCTGACATTACTGCAGTTGAACTCATTTTTGACTTACCCTGGGACTTCCCATTCAGACTTTCGAATAGAATCTCCTGCCCACTTTGCTGCTCCACATCGTTTTCTATGCCAGTCACAATTCATTTATAATTGTCATACTTCTGGGATAAAGAAGTCTCCGACTTTATAACTTTGTATAAATCAGCATAGAGTAGGACATGTGGTATGAAACAGCCTTTGAGTCTCAGTGGCTCACAACAAGACAGGACAATTTTCTCTCAGTGCCAATTTCAGGTTGACTACTGTCTGAGTAATAGTTGTATGATGTCTTCTCTTTGGGTGCAAGGCTAATGGAGTAGCCTCGGTTTAGAACATTCCAAGTTTGTGGGAGCAGGACATAGGAACCATGTCCTGGCTTTTTAAATATCTGCCTTAGCTGACAAAGACCACTTCTGTTTACACATTGCTGAAAATAAGTCACATGACAGCGCTTGAGTTCAGGGGCACAGACACCGTGCCTTTGAGGCAAGGGCCCCAACGTGTTTGGCCAATAGCAATGTGATTTGCCTCAACCTCACAATCACCACCACTGCTTCCGAACTTATATATACATTTGGATGAAGAAAATTCAGTTGATTTAGAAATAGGAAAAACATAGTTTATCATCATTCCTCTGAAATTAGGTTGTCAGTTTGAAACAAATCTCTGTCACATTGTAAGTCTGAGGGGCAGAGGCAGAGGCAGAGGCAGGGCAAAATATACCTCGGAAATATGAGCTCCAGAAGGACTTATCAGAATGATAAGAGGCTATAGCAGCTCCTTCTGTACAGTTGCACACACAAGCACTTTTGTCAATTATTTTTATTCAAATATAAGGGCCAGTGATGTAGTGTGTGAATGTCACAGTTTAAAAGAATAAGTGGATGAAAAGAACCAATTAGGAAATGCATTAGGCAGGGCGCCATTGTGGGAGAAAATGTTGACTAAGTTCAGGACCCTTGTCTGAGACATAAGAGAGAATGCACTCAAAAGATTTGTGACTCGCTAGTGAATTTGAATACCATCAAGGTGAAAGTCCTCCTTTTAACTAAACATGTAATTATAGTTGGATTTACTAATTGATTTTTATTGCTATGAAGTCTTTTTGACTCTATAATTATTTTAAGTAAATTATAAAAATACTTTTAATTTTAGTATACTCTCCAAAAATATTCAGTTCATTGAATACGTCAGTTAATTGTTTAAAAAGTTTGGTGAATTACATTAATTCCTTTTCTTGTTTGCAGCTAGATGATGGTATCAACCAACCATAAGGTCTCCATGCTATGGATGATCTTAGAAATAATAAAATCCAGGTTCACAACTAATGTGGAAATTGTCTTCGCTGTGAACTAGTAGCTACTCTTTCTCTTTGTAAGTCTCTCTTAGGGAGCTTGATATACATCACTTGACAGCTTATTATATTGTAAACTCTCCTACTTTTTAGGCAAGTCTTCCGTCATGTTTACTTAAAGTTCATTTTAAAACTTCTAGTCTCTTATCACAGTTCTACCCACGGAGACTAAAACAGATCTATTTTGTCTTTTATGTTATATAACTTCAAACATTTACAAACTTCTATGGATTCTTTTGTACCTTTTCCTTACTTTTCCAGAATATATAACTCAATATCTCTGATATCTTCTGATATGGCAAAATTTATAGAACCCTTAGTAAGCTGATCAAATTCTTCAGGACTCTTATTCACTGAAGAAATATTTATTGTCTGTGTACCTTATGCTATCAGAAATTGTGCTGATAAAATGTTGATCACTCTAAAACAGGTTTTACTCTTATGAAACTTACTGTTTAGTTGGTAGACAGATAATAAGATATAATCACAGAAGTTCACATACAGTTACAAGCATGATACATTATCTGAAGGGAGATTACTGTATGCTTTCTTAGTACCTTACGTGGCACAAACTCTCTTACATGAGATGTTACACTATGTCTTATCTGTTTGGCTTGCACATTATATTTTCTCTGTCACATCCTAAGCTGTATTAACTCTATTTGCAGTAGCATTAAAATAAGGGCAAGATACTGTTCAATAATATATGATTGCAGTTTTTAAATATGTTATGATATAGAGAACTTTCAATGAACTTTTTAATTCTACTTCCAATTCATATTTGCCATATTATTACCTATTTTAAAAAACTTTAAAGAAAAACCTACCTCGCAAGACACAAATTCCCGCCCCCCACCCCCGCTGGGGTTTCTTGTATTTAGTTGGAATTATTTAGATAGAATTTTAAGTTAAATTTTAAGCCTAGGTATAATGCAGTGTGGAAAGGGAATAAGGTGTTGTTTGGGTTGACCTTAGAAATCTATGGAAGGTGTCAGGTTGGATCACAAGAGACAATTGCTATTTGTTCCTCCTTGCTAAGGGTTGACAATAAGCCAGAGTGCAATGACTTATTGTTTTCACCCAGCCAAGAAGTAAAAGTCTCATTTTATTCTTTTTACAACTTAGTAATCATAGGATGCTCAGGAAAAGCCTAAGGTAGAAAATGTATTGAACTAGATAGAACTTAGCAATTTAAGGAAAACTGCTGTTCTTGTCCTGTAAAAATGAAAGAGATGATTGAAATTTAAGACATTAGGAGGTAAAAGAAATTGAATTCTCAAGATTAATTTTTTAAAGGACCCAAGGAGTTAGTTCTGTTTTTTTTTTCTTTTTTAAAGAAAAGTTGCAGTTGTAACTTGCTATGAGAAAATGAAGTCTTCAAATTCCATTACATAAGGAGAAAAACTCCAGTATTTTATCTAGATAATTTACGTACAGGCAAGGTCCATTGGAGATAGTTTTCTAAAATTTGTCACTTATGGGGACAGCAAAGGAAATACAAATGTTTCTTAGATTAATACAATTTCAGAGTAAGGATATTAGGAGTCTAATTTAAAGGACATATTTTTGAATGAAATGCCATGATGTTAATTAATGTTTACTAATAGGATAGTAGTTTTATTTGATCAGTTTTCTAAAATCTGAAAGAAATACTTTATTTACATAAAATATTAAAATACAAAATACAAAATATCAAATAAAATAAAAAGTTGATGCATTTTCTTATTTAGAATAAATGTTGGAACAATGCAAATATGACAATGGCAAAAAAGATGGTCAGGAAAAACTGTGACTAGCTGTATAAAGTCTCCTTTTTTTCATTCATACCCAAGCTTCATGCTAAAGCCACTGAACTGAAGTCAAATACGTTTCCCTGAGTGTGTCTGTTTCTCAGGTAAACAGAGGTGTTGGTTTATCATCAGTTTCTGTATGTGTTCCCCTAAAGTAGCCCACAGTTCGCTTACAAATCAATTTTTAAAATACCTGCGGCTTTGCCTTCCTTAACAGTCCTTTTGTTCATTTTTTCTCAGAATGCTATATGGGCCTGTCTTGCAATTGATCCTGGATTTGAAACTGACAGCTGTGAACTAGCAGGAAAATGATGTGGCAAGAGTTGCCATTCCTGAAGAGAATTCAAAGAAGTTCTATTTGGGCAGACTGTGCTCACTCATAGAACACAAATTTTTGTCTTCTGAGTCCCTTTGGGCCATATGGACTTCAAAGTGCAATATATATACACACATACATCTGTATGTACATATATCCATGTACATATAGAAAAATACATATATAGTATTAGATTTATAAATATAATATAAAATAAATATAATTTACTTTTATGTAATTATATTATTTAGAAATTTATTTATGTTATTTACTTAAGGTACTTATCTATTTTTATATTTTTATATATAATGCAAAAAAGGTGTTGCAGTATACATTATACAAATATTATGTAACACTCTAAATTGCTTCTGGGCAGTACCCTCTAGTCAAATCCATGAATATTTCTTTACCCAAATTATATAGCAGTCACACTAAGAGAGATACATAACAATTATGAAGCATATTATGTCCATTCATGGTCTGTTTAGAGATGAGGTAAGTATTTTGAAAATATTGGGTTTTTCAGGCATTTTATGTTTTATTTGTATGATAAGCCTGTGTTCACAAAATATTTATTATTTTTTAAAAATATTTATTCTGAATCTAATGTCTTCCAGGTAACCTGTTAGGCATGGAGAAAAAAAGAATGTCAGGGAGTAAGAAATATAAGGCTAAGTTTTTGGTTTCACACAAGTTTCAAGAAATCTGAGATTCCAAGTTACTTATGCCAGAAAGGATTGTCTTCAGGTGCTCCATGAGAGGAGGCCTTGAGGCCATCAGGTACAGGCATCTGCTCCATTGCCTCCCATGCCACCATAGAAACACTAATTGGCACTTACTTCACAGCACTGGAAATATTTTTATTCATGCTGTCTCGTTTTACTAGACTGTGAAGTCCCAAAAGCAGGAGTCCTATTTTACTCATATTTTTACTCCCTGTACCCAGCCCGTCGTCTGGAATATGAGAAGCACTAAATATATACTTAGTAATAAGTACAATGAAATGATTTTCACTCAAATGTTGGGAAAATAACCAAAACACTTAGTGATTCTCAATGTTATTGTCCAGATTATATTAAAGCTTCTCTTCAGTCCATCAGAGAATGTTTATCAAGAACATATAAATTCATTACATGCAAATGTGGGAAGCAAATCTGAGTCCTGATCCTGGTTTCCAGTACTTGATATGTCTTTAGGTGGGAACATAATGTGAATGCAAAGTGAATGCAGGTACAAAAAAATTAAAGTAAAAAGCACAACATACTTGTTACATAGATATTCATCAACAAAATATTGAAGATTTAATTTGAATGAATGAGTATTTGCTGAAGAAATGGCATTTATTATTCTCGGTTGCTACTTTCCTTATCCTTTAAATGAAAACAAAATAATGGCAACCCTATACCATCACTCTGTACAATTATTTGAAAAGCAAAATCATTTATTTAATACAGTAGCTCAGGAAAGGAAGGAAACACATGTTGAAAAAAACTAAAGAAAAAAGGTGCATTGGCATATGTTGAGAGAATGGAAAGAGCATTTCAGGAAGAGGAATAGCCTTTTTATGCAAATTAATGTTGTCTACAAGAGGTACAGTGATAATTAAATATACATAGATGGGTTTGGGAAGGCTAAACCGTGAAAGCATAGTGCTAATGCCTAGGCATGAGTATTAAGGGAGGAGTACAGTTAAAAATTAGATCTACTTGTTGTGTTCCATTCTTATTTTATTGATTCAATTTGATGGGACCATTTTCTTCAACCCAGTAAAACGTGTTTTCAAAACTAATATCCATAATCATGTTGAAAATGTACCACATTTCACTGGGCAATAACCATGCTGATATGGATTACTACATATTTACACATTTTGAATCATAACATAAAACTTATTTGCAAGAGTTTCAGCAAAATTAGCTTTCAGGAGAGGGGGTATTCAGAACCAGACAGGACTGGAAACATGATTAAGAATTCAGAAGTTGCCTGTGGGGAATTTAGGGAATTCAAAAGCTTGGTTATATCTGCTTAGGAGAAGAATGGTGATACTCAGGCCTGTGTCCCCATCTTGGTTTCAGGAGATTTGCCTAATTACAAAGGCTCTCCAGGTAGAGTAGTACTGTAGACCACAGGCTTTGAGAGAAGGAGGCAAGCACTGATTAACAGAAGCCCAGTGGTGTGCCTGGGTGGCTCAGTCGGTTGGGCATCTGCCTTCAGCTAGGGTCATGATCTTGCAGTTTGTGAGTTTGAGCCCCATGTCGGGCTCTGTGCTGACAGTTCAGAGTCTGGAGCCTGCTTCCGCTTCTGTGTCTCCCTCTCTCTTCCCCTTCCCTGCTTGCTCTCTGTCTCTGTCTCTCTCTCAAAAATAATAAACTTTTTTTTTAACGTTTATTTATTTTTGAGACAGAGAGAGACAGAGCATGAACGGGGGAGGGTCAGAGAGAGGGAGACACAGAATCTGAAACAGGCTCCAGGCTCTGAGCTGTCAGCACAGAGCCCGACGGCGCGGGGCTCGAACTCACGGACCGCGAGATCATGACCTGAGCCAAAGTCAGCCGCTTAACCGACTGAACCACCCAGGCGCCCCATAATAAACATTTTTAAAAGAGAAAAAAAAAATACAGTTATTAGAACAGTAATAGCCCCGACATTGGGAAGAAAATTGTGCCTGTAGTATGACTGAAAAACTTCACTTGGAAAGCCTTAGATGTAAATTGAGGAGGATCTGGTGAAGAAGTATCAATTCAAATGCAAAGAAGATAACCCCTTGTGTGAAAACACAGAAGAGTAGCAACCCAAGGATTACATAAAGGTGAATCCTTCTGGTTTCAACATGAAAACCAAAAGAAAATTCTTTTTTCTTTGTAGTCATGCTCATATTTCCTTACTTTCTTTTAACTATGAAAAAGTCCTATACTGATGGTCATTTAATTGTTTAGGTGCCCAAACATCATAGCAATTGGTTTTACTTACGGTATTTTGTTTCCCTATCTGATCTCAGCATGCTGCACAGTAGGTTACACAAAAGACTGCAGCACCATGGGATAAGATAGCCTTGGGATGATGGGCTTCTGTTAATTTTTTTTTAACATTTATTATTGACAGAGAGAGACAGAGCATGAGCATGGGAAGGGCCGAGAGACAGGGAGACTCAGAATCCGAAGCAGGCTCCAGGCTCCAAGCTGTCAGCACAGAACCCGATACGGGGCTCGAACTCACAAACCACAAAATCATGACCTGAGCTGTAGTCGGCCGCCCAACCAACTGAGCCACCCAGGTGCCCCTGTATTTTTTTTCTTTAATCTAGGACTTTAAAATTTCTCACTTTCCCTTGGTTACTAAGAGAGAAAACTGATGTTTAAGCATGCAAATAATTTTGGGTCATCTAAAGAGTATGTGACATTATACATTGCCTAAGAAAATTTTTCTAATAGACATAAAAATATAAATTGTAGGGGTGCCTGGGTGGTTCAGTCAGTTAAGCATCTGACTCTTGGTTTTAGCTCAGGTCGGTATCTTATGGTCCTGAGATGGAGCCCTAAACTTGGGTCTTGCTCAGCATGGAGCCTGCTTGGGATACTCTCTCTGTCCCCCTCCCTTTGTCTCCCTATCTCTTTCTCTCTTTATGCCACTCCTCCGCTCATCCTGCTCTGTCTGTCTGTTTCTCTCAAAATAAATAAACATTAAAAAAATTATATATATATATATATATATATATATATATATATATAGTAGATAATCAACATGAAAAAAGAGAAGTCAGCAAAAAACATATTTGGGAAATCGTCAAGACCAGGAACACTTACTGGCCTTACTTCTATGTAAGCAAATTATTCGTCTTAATCATTTTCATGTAAAGAAACAGCTTGGGAGGAAAGTGAGTACTAAGAACAGCTGGGAATCAGTAGTGAGGAAACAAATCTGGTCTTAGAATGCCTTGCAAGGTGGCTGAATTAGGCAACATAATTTTAACACTTGATATAAATATCCACATTATTTCACTAAATATATTTTTTTCTGGGATCATTTTTGTCCCTGCCCACCTCCATTAGTAGATATACCATCACCACTGGGCTTTTCAAACCACAAAATCAGTTTTTGATTCTTTTTTTAAATGTTCATTTATTTTTGAGAGAGAGAGTAAGTGGGAGAGGGGCAGAGAGAGAGGGAGACAGAGGATCCAAAGCAGGCTCTGCACTGTCAGTGCACAGTTAATTGTGAGGCTTGAGCTCACAAACCATTAGACCATGACCTGAGCTGAAATCAGACCCTTAAATGAATGAGCCACCTGGACACCCCTGTTTATGATTCTTTCAAGTCTGTTTCCTTATTTATGTTTTGAGTAAAAAAGGAAGTAGTGCTAGGAGGACAGGATGAAAGCTGACCCTGACAGAAACAAAATGAAATTTGCTTCTCTTGTCACTCCATCTGTCCCTTTATTCCTTTCTTTATTTATTATTAACCCTTTTGCCCTCATTAATTTACAGCCCGAACTCAAGGTGCCTTTTGGCTGATTGTAATCTCTTCACTCTGCTTCAAGTAGGGTTATTTGGCTTCACATGGACCCACATTATAAAATTTTTTTTCTGACAATACCTGTGTAGCTAACTTTAATAATTTCTTGAGAGGATATTAAGAAAAATGGAGTAGATTAGATAAATTTCTTTATTTTCTTATTTTGTGCTAGATGTCCTTGTAGTGAGAGCCACATTTTAATATGCCATAAATATTACTGAATACTTGATTCTTTCATGTTTGCAGTGTCATCTGTTATGCTCAATCTATATAATTTACTTGAGTTTTATCACATGTTTATCTACTTATCTTGTAGGTGTTCAAACTCAGAAAAAAAAGAAAGGCAGAAAGAGTGGAATGAATATTCTTATTAGTAGTCATTATTGGGACTTTTGGTCTCAGTAGAGATTTGTAAGTATTCAAACTAAATAAATTCAATACCTATTTAATACTTAATTTGTAGAAAACACTGCATAGTAAAGAGTTTAAAAATGGAATAATTGCTTTTCTCAAAGGAGTTTAAATCTGTAGCAAGAAGGCAAGAGCGCCCAGCTCTGGGTCCCTAACAGACCACGTTCAGTCACTGATCATTGACAAAATCCAAAGGCAGAGAAAGGGGTGGTGGTGAAACCAAAAAGGAATTTATTTCAGTGAGGAACACTGGGAAGACAGCAGACTAGTGTCTCAAAGATTGTCTCCAAAGAACCAAAAAGACGTCCAGGTTCAGATAGGCAAACTGTGGGGCAAAGGTGGGTGAGTATGTGCAGATAGGCACTGAAAGGCAAATGATCCCTGCCTTGGAGTCAACACAGGCAGGGTCTTGCTGACTTAGGGCAGTTCTTATTGCTAGAGGGGGTGGTTTCAGTTTCCATCAGGGTCTTCCACCTGGAACAAGAGACAAGCTAGAAAGAAGAACCTATCTAGAAAGTCAAATGGAAGCAGCTGAAGTCTTCTTTCAAATCTAGAAGAGGAAAATACAAATACACAATGACAATAATACCTGGCTTCAAAGCATAAAGAAATTAAGTTCCTCCCCTACTAGTCAAACTTACCTCAATAATCATTGATGTTGGCCTAATTAAAAACAAGAAGACAAGCAAAAAACCCTTCTCTGAGGCTCTTGGGTGAAAGGAGGGTACTAGTTTTCCCAAAAATATTAAAATAATGTTATTCAAAAAGTAGGGAAAAGGGTTATCAATTATGCTATGGCATAGGCATTGGAAAAGAAAACGAAGGATGACCTATGCTGTTAATAAGTACATATGCTGTTTCCGATTCTGTGTCTCCCTCTCTCTCTGCCCCTCCCCCGTTCATGCTGTGTCTCTCTCTGTCCCAAAAATAAATAAATGTTGAAAAAAAAATTTAAAAAAAAAAAAAAAAAAAGGGGGCGCCTGGGTGGCGCAGTCGGTTAAGCGTCTGACTTCAGCCAGGTCACGATCTCGCGGTCCGTGGGTTCGAGCCCCGCGTCGGGCTCTGGGCTGATGGGTCAGAGCCTGGAGCCTGTTTTCGATTCTGTGTCTCCCTCTCTCTCTGCCCCTCCCCCGTTCATGCTGTGTCTCTCTCTGTCCCAAAAATAAATAAATGTTGAAAAAAAAATTTAAAAAAAAAAGTACATATGGGATGGTGTATGAGAAGAATTCTTAAAGAAACAGATTTCACATAATTTTCCAAAATAATCCAGACAAGTTCTAGGTTTCAGCTAGAACAGGGAGCTAGAGAGAGTACTGTTGACACTCTGACAACTGACCAAGAGCTGAACAAACTGAAAATTAGATATTTTTTTCCTGAAAATATTAGAAAACTGAAATTACAGTGTAATGGAGTAATCTGAAACCTGGAGAGAGAGAGAGAGAAGGCCAAGAGTTTGTTTACCTGGGACTGATCTTTCAAGACCATGTAAGCCATTAAGAAGACACAGTTTTTAAAAGTCAAATTGATAAAAGTTGGGCAGAAAACAAATGAGGAGCCACTTAGGGCCAGACAGGAGGGCTGCTCTCTTTCCCTTGCTCAGGGCTCACAGGGAAGATCAGAGTCTATGGACCACAGGAAAGGAGGAGAAGCCACCCGTGAAACTCCACTCCATCATCTCTACTCCTCCCCCAGGGAGTCAACCTTAAATCTACAAAAGTAAGGACCAGGAACACTCTCCCCTCATAGTGCTAGTGGAAAACGATTGCAGTTGGTGGGAATGATTTAACCCTGACAGGGGCAGATATGCTTTATATAATTGAGAGTGGGGAGACTTGATGGCCATGTCCAAATGCAGAGATTACCAGATTGTAGGTCACAATGAAAGTGGAAATTAGAGTACTAAAAAATGTGAAATATAATGGTTAGGATTAATCAGATGAAATATGGGCAGGCAGGGATTTGAGTATTTGTAATAAAAGTAAATGGAGCAGAATGACCAAAAACATGGAAGCAGGAAATTAGGCTTATGGTTCATTTATTATTTGTTAGAACTTTAATAAGGCTGTAGTAGTAAGCATTTGGTGGGAAACAGGGACCTTAAGAGGGACAACAGTGAGAATTCTGGCATACCAGAGTAA
This sequence comes from Puma concolor, assembly GCF_028749965.1. Classification (NCBI taxonomy): domain Eukaryota; kingdom Metazoa; phylum Chordata; class Mammalia; order Carnivora; family Felidae; genus Puma; species Puma concolor. Next base: position 181,539,690 of record NC_141667.1, read on the forward strand.
ATAAGATCAGATTCTCTTTGAATAATGGCCACCGGACCTTCTGAGGAGTGCAAGGGCTGAAAAACATGGAGCTGACACTTATCTGCCAATTATGAGACTAAAACAAGTGGTGAGATTGAGTCTTTATTATCTCTAACAAAGACCAGAGGCAGAGGCACAGTAAAGAGAAACACAGCCTACTAAGGTAGGTTTCATTTTGGGCCGTGATGTAGTCTGTAAAACACATTTATCAAATGACATAAGGGGTCTGGACACTATGAAAATGTAAAAGGAGAAGTCAAAAGAAAGATTTGTTACACAAGTAGAAGGGTCATCTTTTTCTTCCTTGTTAGACGATTTGGGATACAAATGCTTCAGGTGAAGCAAAGTTCAGCGACAGACGAGCAATAGTCAGTGACAAGGCTATTGTGTTCCTTTCCTAGGGATTCCATGATAAAGTTCTACAAAGTGAGTGGATCGAGATGATAGAAATTTAGTCTCACATTTCTGGAGCCTTAGAAATCTGAAATCAAGTTGTTGGCAGGAAAGTGCTCCCTCTGAAACCTCTCGGGGCAAGGTATTTCCTTTCCTCTTCCAGCTTTCAGTAGCCCTAAGAATTTCATGGCTATGGCAGTGTAACTCCATTCTCTCCCTCATCTTCACAAGGCTATTTTCCTTTTGTGTCTGTGTGTCTCTGTGTTTTACCATGGTATTCTCTCTGTGGAGTCTAAATTTCCCCTTTCTCATAAGGATACCAGTCATATTGGAATAAATGACTTTATTTTAACTTGATTAAATCTGCAATACCTTACTTCCAAATTAGGCCACATTCACAAGTATTGAGAGTTAGGAGTTGTACATATTTGGAAGGGGTCACAATTCAACTCATACCAACTCTAAGTGCCAAAGCAAATTTAAAATTTGCCAATATTATTAGGAAATGCAAAAATAATAACAAATAAAAGGCAAAAAATGATACCAGTAAATTTTAATTTTTCATTAGTCTTTTGAGTGTTCAACTGTCCTAAGCAATCTAGACAAGTATTAAATTGCTACCTCAAGAAATCTTTTGAAGTAAGTACTATTTTTCTGGTCAAGACCATATAGCTGACAGGTGATAAGCCCTTGTTATACCTAGGTCATCTTATTATGTTCTTATGGTCATGAGTTATTTAGTCATATGAATATAGAAAACAAAGTCCATAAGTAGACCTTTGGTATTAGCATGATCAAAAATAATTAGAAACTAAGATCAAACAGAGCAATGTCAATGTGACACCTTTTGCTTAGAGTGAAAAATTCAGAATGCATGTTATTTATATTTGGGAGAAGAACTCAGACTTATAGGGAGTCAGTTAGGGAAATTAAAGAGAGAGAAGAAACTCATTCTTTAAGATCCTAAATGAGAATTTATAGTTGAGAACTTAATGTTTCAGAGATCTCACACTTGTTAGATTAGCCTCAAAACTATTTGGAAGACTTTTTTTTTTTATTGTTACCCATATTTTTATACCAGTTTGATATGGACAGAAAATATATCATTACAAATCATTATACTATTTATTCACAAAGAAATTGAAAAGAAATAAAGAAAAAAAAACTTGTAAAGGACATAGAGAAATAGAATTCAGAACAGTAGACTATTCTTACAAAATAAAACAGACCCTTCACCTACCCATCTAGAAATCACTCCTTGATGTTTACCCAAAGTAGTTGAAAGCTGATGTTCAGACAATAACCTGCACAAGGATGTTTTTAGCAGCTTTATTCATAGTTATTAAAAATGGAGGCAAGCAAAATGTCCTTCATGAGGTGAAGGGATCAATGATCTGCTAATTTGGACAATGAAATATTATTTAGTCCTAAAAAGCAATGTTATATCAAGCCATGCAAAGACTTGGAGAAGCCTTAAATGCTTATTGCTAAGTGAAGGAAGCCAATCTGGAAAGGGTATATACATTATGATTCCAATAACATGACATTCTGGGAAAGACAAAGCTATGGAGACAGTACAAAGATGAGTGGTTGCTAGGGGCTGGGGAAGGAAGGGATGTATAGACAGAGAACAGAGGATTTTTAGGGCAGTGAAGATACTCTAGGGGTACCTGGGTGACTCAGTGGGTTAAGCGTCTGACTTCGGCTCATGTCATGATCTCACAGTTCATGGGTTCAAGCCCCGTGTCAGGCTCTGTGCTGATGGCTCAGAACCTGGGGCAAGCTTCAGATTCTGTGTCCCCTTCTCTCTGCCCCTCCCTCACTCATACTCTGTCTCTCTCTCCTTCAAAAATAAACATTTAAAAAAATTTTTAAAAAGATACTCTGTATGCTACTCTAATGGTGGATACATGCCATTATACATTTGTCTAAACCCATAGAATGTACAACACCAAGAGTGAGCCCATTTTGTTTTCCTGAGTATTGATGAACAATCTGAGTGAAAGTTAGTTGGTTTTAAACACTAATGTACATTAAAAACTAAGAGGGGCACCAGGGTGACTCAGTTAGTTGAACTTCCGACTCTTGATATTGGTTCAGGTCATGATCCCAGGGTTGTAGGATAGAGCCCCTCGTCTGGGTCTGAGCTGAGCATGGAGCTGACTTGGATTCTCTCTCTCTTTTTCTCTCTTTCTCTTTCTCTGTATCTCTCTCCCTCTGTCCCTCCCCTGTCCTCTCTCTCTCTCTGATAAAAAAAAATTAAAAAATTAAAAAGCCACAAATAAGCACAGGAAACTAATAATTTGATTCAATTTAACTATAGGCTATGTTTAAAACAAGCAAGAATTTGAAAACTACTTCTTTGCTAAATTAATTTAGTTGTCAAACCAATTACTTATGTGACACAGAGTAAATTTATGTTATATTTAAGTTTATTTATGCTTTTGTACTGTAAATTACAGTAAATTATTGAAGGCTAAGAGGCAACCCAACCCACTTCTTTTTAGCCATGCATAATTAAATTTCAGTAGAATTAAAGAGAAGGCCAGACATACTTTAACTCACCATGGCTCCATCACTCTTGTGCTGTCCAAGGTCCTAGGAGAAAAACTATTCATCTTGGGAGTTATAAAAGAATATAAACATATTTGGCTATTCAGAGTTCCACCTTTGGTTGGAACTCTACAAAATGATGTATCCTCACATGGCTGAGGGTCCTTCTGACTAGTAATTCATTAAATATCATACTTTCAAATAGTCTTTCTTTTGTCGTCATTCTTAGAACAGTTACTTTTCAGACCATTTTTCAGAATGTTCTCTTATTTTCTAATTGCAGCTGAAATAACATTTTCAAGCATCGACAGTTGTGTTGTTCCTTACACATTACACTATATTCTTCCTGGAATTAGATTTTATTCCTGAACATTACAAAAGAGAGAGAGAGAGAGAGAGAGAAAACAATTTTATCTTTTTTTTTTTCCTCTCCCACATGTATCTTTACTCAAGAAATGAATTTCAATATATTTCTGTGGAAGCATGGGTTTTAATTATTTTCTCAGGGACTGACAATTCCAATTTCCCAGATGATAAGTTCAATGTGTAATGCTCGATTATATATCACATTTCATTATATGCAACTGGATAATGCCCATGTGAAAGTTATTCCCTGGAAACAGACCACTAAAATACCATTTAGTAAACTGTTGATTTAGGACACAAAATGATACTTCAGTATCCAGAAATAGTTAACAAAACATCAAAAATTATGTAATTTACTTTCTTAAAATATTTTAATAATGCCGAATTCTTTTTAGTTTGCAAAGCAATTGTAAAAGTGCTATCATTTTGTACTCATAGTAAACCCAAGAGATAACTATCGCTGTCTCCATTCTATAAATGAAGATATTACAGCTCTAAAAAATTTTCTGTTCCTAAAGTATCCTTGGTAGTTAAGGGCAGGGTTGCATATTTTACACAGAGTTTCTGACAGTAAGTCTTTGCTGGTTCCTATTATACAACTTCCTCTAGTTTTGGATATATGAGAATATTTAAATCCTCTTCTGAGAGAAGGAAATATTCTCAATATCAAATATTAAGCCACCAGCTTTTAGTGCATCATCTGGGGCATACAAAGCACGATATCTGGAAGAGCCCCCAAATTCACATTTTAAAATGAGTCAGGGATTGAACGAAATAAAATACATGTGCTCAAATAGGGTATAAATTCTATTTTTCTTTGTTCTAGGGCTTCTGAAAAAATGTGATTGTTGGTTAGCCGAACAAGTATTTCTCTAGCAGTGCAGCAGACGCTTTCCTTCTGGTGACATGTGAGAGTGGGTGGTGAGTATTTCAGATCAGAACACTGAGTTCTTGGGAACAAAGAATGTATAATGGCTAGATTCACTTTTTTTCCCTTTTCCCCCTTTGGATTGGCCATCATACAGTCTTTTAGAATTAAATGCCAGCCCCTCTTCAAAAAAGAAAACAGAAAGCAATACTATATACCTTGGCTACAGATAACCTCTGTAAAAGATCATTCCTTTATGTTTTTTTTTCTCTGGAGAAAAATTCCAAAATGTTTAATGAGACGATCATGAAATTATAATTTCCCCTTTCTGAGTATAAGATAAAATTCAATTACAGTTGGTTATCGCTAAATACACTTATTTCTGCTCTTAGATTCTACTTAGAGGAAAAAACAAGAGTATGGTAAAGGACTTTTCTAAAGTCAGAAACAGTTGCACATTTTCAAAGAAGACTAGATTTAATATGTAAGTAAAAAAAGGAATGATTGGTTCAATTTTTTTGTTTGTAAAGAGTAATATGAATAGCAAAATAAGAATTCATTTTGAGACCACATGATTTTTAAGGAAACAAAGCATATTCTTGAACATAGGTCTTCATATTTCAGTGATATTACATTAGTATTTGAAACCAAGTTTGTAGAATTCTGAGTTATCTTCTTGTCAGAAAGGCTGAATAGTCTGATTTTATCCTTGCTTACTACATGTTAGGTATGTAAACATGCATAAGTGACTCACATTTCCTGTGTACCATTTTCCCGTTCTGAAAAATAGAAAAAAATAAGCTTAAATTATAGAGTTAATTTGAGGATTAAATGATGATACGAAGTAGCTTTTCAGCTATTTCTGATAATTTTATTGCTTCTCTAAACTGAGAAGATAAGTGCTAAAGGATGGACATTGTTTTTAAAAAAAGAAAAGCAAAAAGATGTTAGAAGAAGTGCGTATTCAGTATTTGCTAAAAGGTGTTCACTACCCAGCTCTGCGTCCTGACCTCCTCACGTACATCTAGGTTTCTGTAGAGAAAACTAAGGATCCAGTGGATTGAGAGAGAAGGATGACTTGGACTTGAAAAAGATCATCAGTCTTAGGCTTTTTACCTTCCTTTGTTTTCTGCAAAGGTGGAGGCTTTTCCTTATTTCAAGACTAGCTCAGGGAGTTCCAAGAGATTTGATGAGGTCAGAAGGGGTGGAGGGATATAAGGATTCAAGGCTGCCGCTCCTGCCAGATGCTTTCTGAGCCCAAAATTTTTGGCTTGTCTAGGTTGCTGTCAAACAGAAGTATGCTGAGAGGGGTTTTGTGAGCATATGGCAAGTTTGATCATGGCAAAAACACACCTGTCTCTTTTGTCTGGAAAAGTTTCAAGGTGCTAGACTGGTTTGGCTGGATTAACCTGTGGGCAGAGCAGAGGGACCTGATGCAGGTGGGAGGCTATGTTCCATTTCTGTGATCAAGGGAAGAAACAAAATCTGTGTCTTCAGTGGTTAACTTGAAAGGCCAATATCTCTGCAAAGAAATGGCAGTGTTGGAGGTCTCCATGACACAGGAAGCTTGCATCCAAAAAGCCCCAATGTACCCCATGTAAAAACGAAAATAATGATTTGAGTAGATTTGCCATGCAGAAGACAACAGCGGTGGATTACAAACACACCAGTTCAGCTGTACCTTCCCCACCCCCACTGTCTCATCTCCTGCCCCATTCTCCAGCTGGGGCAGCCAGAGGCAGCATGGTCAAGGGAGAAAAGCAGTGACAGGAAATGATAGTGCACCATTTGGTTGATGCCCTGCAACATTCTCAGGCAAGACTCAAGCCAAAGAAGGTGATGTGCTTACATTGGATAATTGGTCGTATTTTTGACACTAATCTTAGCTAGGCTTTTTTCAATATCTAAAAATGGGTTTTCTAATACCCAAAGTAACCAAGAATGGTTTTGCATCTGAATATACTATCCAGGGGCAAGAAGGCAAGATCTGACAGAATATTTAAAGTGAAAGATGAGAAAGGAAAAAGTTTTGTACACACTGCACACCCCTGGGTTCAGCTTTGTAGAAATATGAGTACTGTCTCATCAATAATATTTTCAAAATATTACTCAAATCTGCCACTATAACCTTATTCCTATTGATATCACTTTAGTTCAATCCACCATCCGTCTCACCTAAATAATGACACCAGCTTCCTGTTTGTGTTTCCACTCCTATGGTTTCTCTTCCCTTGTTTATTCTCTGCAAAAGAGGAAACATGGTTTTCTCAGAACATAAGGTAGCTTATGTTTAGCTTCCTTGCTTAAACAATTCAATGGCTTTGTATTGCTTTATTACAAAATCTAAACTCCCTGCCTTGTCCTAGAAAATCTGTCTTCTATTTCTCCATCTTTTTGGGGGGCCACTTTCTCCTATGTTAACTCTGCTGTAAACTCAAATCTCTTGTGGTCATCTTCTGGCTCACCATGGCTCTACTGTTCCCAGTGTCTATGGGACCTACCTCTTCTTTCCAACCCTTCTGAGAGCCAGCGAACTAACTACATCTCTTCAAAGAACTCCTTCAACTTCCTGCCTAAACAAAGTGTCCTATGCATCTCTCCATCTCCACTAATTATTTTCTCCTTTACAGCATTGATTTATAATTCACTACAACACTGACTAAAATAGCCCTCGTACATTTAATGTTTTAGTGCTCTTTTCTTTTTTCAAAACACTGTATCACCACATATCAAACAAAGTCTTCACTTGGTGAGTGCTCAAATATTCATGAAAGTAATTATTATGTTCTTATTGTTAGTACTAATATATTATTTTCAACTCAAAATATAGGAAAAATGTACAGAATAAAAAGAAAAGTAGGAGAAAGAAAATAATAGAATCAGACATTATTAAACAGAAATGTTACATCTTGTGGGGAGGGGACTATAGAGATAATAAACAATGCCCAAAGTTGATTCTTTTTTTTTTTTTTTAATTTTTTTTCAACGTTTTTTATTTATTTTTGGGACAGAGAGAGACAGAGCATGAACGGGGGAGGGGCAGAGAGAGAGGGAGACACAGAATCGGAAACAGGCTCCAGGCTCCGAGCCATCAGCCCAGAGCCTGATGCGGGGCTCGAACTCACGGACCGCGAGATCGTGACCTGGCTGAAGTCGGACGCTTAACCGACTGCGCCACCCAGGTGCCCCAAAGTTGATTCTTTAGAAGTGTAAAAATACAGGATGATCTACCAAGGCAAACTAGGGAAAAAGAAAAGCACAAAGAAGGAAAATTAACTTTAGAAAATGGAACAAATAGATTAGTAGAAGACATCTAAAACTTTTAGGACAATGAAAACATTAATGGCATTATATTTGAAAAGGAGTAATACGGATATTTTAGGAAACATATCCTCAACTAATATAAATGAAATTGTAGCTGTTCATATAAAATATGAATCAATGGCCAAAAATTCTTCCTACAAAAAGTTTTAGGGAAAAAAAACAAATGATCGCCAATAGTTTTGGAGATGTTTTAAGAAGACTTTGAGGATGGGGCGCCTGGGTGGCGCAGTCGGTTAAGCGTCCGACTTCAGCCAGGTCACGATCTCGCGGACCGGGAGTTCGAGCCCCGCGTCGGGCTCTGGGCTGATGGCTCAGAGCCTGGAGCCTGTTTCTGATTCTGTGTCTCCCTCTCTCTCTGCCCCTCCCCCGTTCATGCTCTGTCTCTCTCTGTCCCAAATAAATAAATAAACGTTGAAAAAAAATTAAAAAAAAAATATTATAAAGATCTGTAGTAGACCTCAACCAAACTCAAAGTGATCTAGGCTAGTACTTTGTGATGTCTCTGAGAATAACATAGACGTGGTCAGAGAGTACACAAAGATCATTCACAAGGCAGGCTGCTAGGCTACATAACATTTATTGGATATGCAATGTTTCTAGGATAGTCTTAATATCTCTAGGATAGCCTCTCCATAAATGTACTGTAGTGCATACTGTGAGAGAAGGAACATGTGTGCAGTTCAAAAATTAATTGGAACGGGAATGTGTAAGGAAATAACTAAACGTCTTTTGTTGCATTCAATTGAGCCCAAGAAAAATGAGTCTAATTCCTGAAGGCTATTGCTCCCCCAGCATGTGTGCTTGTTCTATTTCATCTCTACAGGCATGCCTCATTTTATAGCACTTCGCAGATACTGTCTGTTTTACAAGTTGAAGGTCTGTGGAAATTCTGCATGAAACAAGTCTATCAGCATCAGTTTTCTACTAGCATTTGCTCACTTCGCATCATTGTGTCACATTTTGGTAATTCTCGTAATATTTCAAACGTTTTCATTATTGTTATATTTGTTATGGTGATCTGTGATCAGTGATTAGAACTCACTAAAAGTTTGGATGATGGTTAGCGTTTTTTAGCAATAAAGTATTTTTTAATAAAGGGGTGCACATTTTTAGACATAACACTATTGCACATATAATAGACTACAGTATAGTGTAAACATAACTTTCATTTGCACTGAGAAACCAAAAAATTTCTTTGACTTGCGTTGTTGGAGTGGTCTGGAAATGAACCCGCAGTATCTCTGAGGTATTGCCTCTGTGTCAGAAAGCAATTGTTCAGGTTCAATAAATTATATATGATATTACTTTTTCATTTCAATACAGCTGAAGGATTTACTTCATTCCATTACAGGAAGTTCCACCAATTACTATTTCAATAGTCTTCCAAATTATTATTTAAAAAAGTATACACTCATGCTCATGACTTCCTAGGTATTTGCAAATTTATATTTGCCCTAATGTAAAATTTCATAGAATTTCCATGGCAGTTCAAACTTTCTGATTTAGAAATATTCCAATAGCTGCAAGATATTCTTGACATAAACAGATCTCATATGGGAGGAACATGGTAAAATGATGGACTAAGTATACTTACTAGGACATAACACTTTCGCAAACAAATCAAAATTCCTTTTACATCACTTAACATATTATAATTATGTTACTTTAATCACATAGCACATAATTGACTTCATATTAAAAATATTAAAAGGGGGACAGCATCTTATTTATATAAGAATACTTACTAAAAATTTAGAAGAAGTAATAGAAAAGTCACCATTTAATGATCATTATGGTAATAACTGACTCAGGCAAAATCCATAAGTTAATGAGAAATCACTAGACTGTAAGTGTTGGGGTATTCAAAAAGTCTGAAATTATCATGTTACAGATTAATATTAACAAAACGAACAAAAGATTAAATTTCATAATGGAAATATTTGGCACATACTATCTTAATCAATCAAACTTAATATTACCAATTTGGGACTTTAGAGATTACTAAAGTTAAGTATTTATGTTTTTCCCCAAGGTTTTATTGAGATACACCTGACAAATAATATTGTATTAATCCAATGTGTACAAACATAGTAATCTGATATATGTATATAATGTGAAATAATTACCATAATAGGTTGAATTAACCTCATATAGTTATTTTTCTTCTTGTTATGAGAAGTTTTAAGATCTAATCTTTTAACAACTTTGAAATATTCAATACAATATTAACTGCAGTCACCATGTGTACATTACTGTCCCAGAATTTATTTATCTTATAATTGCAAGTTTTTATCTCTTGAACACCTTCACCAATTTCCCTCAACCCCCACCCAATATACCTGTCAGATATTTGTATGTCTTCTTTGTAAAAATATCAGTAGAGTTTCTCTGCCTATTAGCTATTTATTCCATTTAGGTATTATATTTTTACTGAGGTAAAGAATGATGACTATTTCTCCATGTGTGATTGATTTTCATGGATTTATACCAAAACGAATGCAAGGCATAGTAATTTCAAAAGATTTTTTTTGAGCCAATGGAATTTTTTTCTTCAACAATATGCATAGGTTCTTAAAAACAATGTCTGACAAATATTTTTTATGTAATTATTTTCTTTATCTCCCAGTAAAGAAAGATTGCAAATATAACATTACGTACTACTACTAATGTTTTAGACTTTGGTGGGGGAAAGTAATTATTCTTAGATCAACTATGTAACATATAGATAGGCACTGAGAATATATCTGGTTTCCTAATGAAAAGTCTCTGAACTTTTCACACCAAAAGACACTCTGTGGGCTTGAATTCTCAGCCTGGTGGAGTTAATGTGGCTCTAAACTAACATTACTATAATTAAATTTTAATTAACTGATTAAAAAAATTTTAAACTAAAATCCAGAAAACACAGTGTCAGAAAACCCCCCTTTATATTTTTAAAAACTTACAATGTAGTAGCTTGGTTAAGACAAAATCCCCAACTTTACACACAAGATCAGAATTAATAAAAATGATGATTGCTACCCTCCAGCTCCACTGACTCATAGTATCTGCTTTTATTACTCTATCTAAATCTTTGTATGGGAAAATGGTGCTTGATTTCAGATTTTGGTTTGATCCAGAATGACATAAGTGGTTAACTTGAAAATACCAACTTTTTGGTAACCAATTGGTGGGTTAAAAAATAAAATTCAGGACACCTATCCAGAGAGACATAGCATGAAAACATTAATAAACAAAGAAGTGGGGCACCTGGGTGGCTCAGTTGGTTGAGTGTCTGACTTCAGCTCAGGTCATGATCTTACAGTTTGTGAGTTTGAGCCCTGTGTCAGGCTCTGTGCTGACAGCTCAGAGCCTGGAGCCTGCTTCAGATTCTGTGTCTCCCTCCCTCTCTGCCCCTCCCCAACTCATGCTCTATCTCTCTTTCTCTCAAAAATAAATAAACATTAAAAATTTTTTTAAAAAATAAACAAAGAAGTGATCTTTGTCATTTTTCTGATAATAAATTTCCATCATACCCCCATAGCAGGAACTTTGGACAGATAGCAAAATATTTCTGTCATTGTGATTTTATATGGCAGTGCATCAGAGACTGAGTATTTGTGCTCCAATATTTGTGTATATGGCTATTGGATTAATTGTTATCTTATCTGGAAAAATGTCAGGAAGCACTTGAGCTATCATGCTGACAGAGAAATCTTTCAAGAGATGGCACTTACAATGCCCTCCTAAATTGTTCCATGTATCTTAAAGTACCAAGTCCAGCCTAGTGCTATGAGATCTCATAAGATGTTATTCTTGAGTGTATATTTCAGATTTGCTGAAATGTGCTAATGAGGGCAAGGACCTAGAGCCTGAGGTAAAATAAAGCTATGTGGTAAGGGTTACATTTTTTCTTAAAGAATCAAGATTAATGTCTGTATGTTTGAAAAATAATGCACTCAGATGGGAAGGAGGGGATTCTTGTGAACACAGTGGATTGAACTAATGAGAATAGGTCCTTGTATTAAAACATATAAATATTCAGGGAGCCTGGGTACCTCAGTAGATTAAGCATCTAACTCTTGGTTTTGGCGCAGGTCATGGTCTTGTGATTCATGAGTTCAAGCCCCATGTCTGGCTTTGCACTGTCAACGCAAAATCTGCTTGGGATTCTCTCTCTCTCTTTCTCTGCCACTCCCTCTCTCTCTCTTTTTCTCTCTCTTAAAATAAATAAGTAAACATTTTTTTTTTAAATTCTCATTAATGTTTTAAGAATATGTACTTAATCAAAAGAAAGAAAGAAACTAATTCCAAGTTACAAGGAGAAAGAAGATGAAGAAGAACCGTGCGTGGGAACTAGAGCCAAACATTTCAGTGGGTATCAGAAGGTGATATGTGCATAAGTTCCAGTCAGAAAACTGGCCATGCCATAGACCTTCACAGTCAGCACATCTCACAGGGAGATGAAACTGAGCATCTTGCATTAGATCAGCATTGAGGAAATGTTGGCTTATCTTTGAGACTATAAATGTTTATCTCAGTGGCTCAGCTATGAAGCATGGAAACAGGATGCTTATTAATCACAAATGAATTTACAATTATAGATAAAAATATTAATTTTGTTCTTTAAATTTTTTGAAGTTTATTTTTGAGACAGAGAGAGAGCAGGGGAGGGGCAGAGAGAGGGAGAGAGAGAATCTCAAGCAGGCTCTGAACTGCCACCACAGAGCCTGACATGGGGTTTGAACACACAGACTGTGCGATCATGGCCTGAGCTGAAATCAAGAGTTGGTTGCTTAATCGACTGAGCTACCCAGGCACCCCAAGATCAAAAATTAATTTTAAAAAGTGATCAGAATGAAGACAGATACCATATGTTTTCACTCTTATGTGGATTCTGAGAAACTTAACAGAAGACCATGGGGGAGGGTAAGGGGGGAAAACGTTAGAGAGGGAGGGAGGCAAACCATAAGAGACTCTTAAAAAGTGAGAATAAACTGAGGGTTAATGGGGGGTGGGGGGAGGGGAAAGTGGGTGATAGGCATTGAGGAGGGCACCTGTTGGGATGAGCACTGGGTGTTGTATGTAAACCAATTTGACAATAAACTTCATATTAAAAAAAAAAAGAATGTAGACAAATCATATGGATTGCAAGGTATAAATAAAATATTTTATAGGAAGACTTTTTCGTTCCAGGGCTCTCAGATACCACAGAAAACAATGATAAACAGTAAATAATTTACAAAGAACTAGAGATATAATAAAGAATATGAACGATGACATTTAAAATAAGCATGTTTAAAATGTTTAAAGTGAGGGGTGCCTGGGTTAGTTGGTTGAGCATCCCACTCTTGATTTCAGCTCAGGTCATGATTCCAGGGTTGTGGGATCTAGCCCTGTGTTGGGCTCCATGCTGGGCATGGAGCCTGCTTAGGATTCTCTCTCTCTCTCTCTCTCTCTCTCTCTCTCTCTCCCTCCTTCTCCCTCTGTGCCTCTTCCCCACTCACTCTCTCCATAAAAAAAAAAAAATAAATCAATAGATAAATAAAATAAAATGTTTAAAATGAAAAGTGGGCTACAAACTGTGACAAAAAAATCACATAAAAAGAGCACAAATAATAAAAACTCTGTAAAATGAAAAAAATCTATAAACAAAAATGTAGTCATTGAATTAAACAAAAATAGCTAACAAACAGACAAAATCAAACCAATGATGACTCATCACCTAAGAGAGAATATATACATTGGACATATGATAAGGAACCCAAGGAAAGGAACACAAGTCTTGAAACTGGCGTTTGACAGCATCAGCAATCGTATTTAATGTTTTAATCTACTTGTATGCATTTTTATGATCTATGAATGTAAAAATTCTAAATTTTTTTCTCTTTCTCTTTTTTCTCTTATAATTTAATTTTCCCAAATTATGCAACCACTGCAAAATTTGGACATATGACAAACTTACACATTGCTGTTGTGCACATTAGACAGGAAAGTGAACTGACCACCTCACCGTCTCCACTAGCATCTTCTCAGAGATACTTGCATCACTTTGAGAAGACTCGGAAAGCATTTGCTCTGAAAGGACTTGCTCAACTTTGGATAGAAACAGGGAAGAGGAGCATGAGTTGCAAAATAGTGGGTACCTGGAATGATGTCAGACAAATCCTAGTATTCCACAGTACATCTTTTGGGAAGATGATGTTTGAAGAGGAGAGTAAGGACAAGAACTTTGGTTAATGTATGAGTCCTATAAGAAGATATAGCCTTTCTATGGGCATTTTATTTTGGGCATTTGACATAAACATGGAATAATATGTTGATGTTGACAAAAAGAAATAGTAACACAAAGATTTTATGCAAAACGAAGAATGAGATACCATGAGGAACGGTACAGAATCAGGATGAGAAAGAGTAGACAGTGTTCTTTAATTGATACTGGAGGAAAAGTGGAAGACTGAATTGAAAAAAAATGGGGGTCTTATGTAGAGATATCTTTCAGACAATCTGAATTAGGGAGTGGAGATTTTAAAAGAAATCTAGGAAGTAAAGATAAATATTAAAGATTGACCATAGAACATAGAATAAGAAAAGTAGACTACCAAGGAGATCTTGAGCTTGCAAAAAAGAGGGCAAAAACTGTGAAAAAGAGGAAACTTAAAGGAGTTGAATCTATGATGAACTAAAAGAGAACAGATGCTCAAGATATGAGGGTTATTGTCCAATGCATTACTGTTGTAAGAAAGAGGAATTAAAGAGTAGGAAATTAGTTCGGGGAAAGGAGATATGGGCAAAAGGAAATTATTGATTTTAATCATTAAGTGGCCAACCATTATTGATCTTGGTAGAGTACTTTTTGCAGCGATAATGGCATTTCAGTTTTTAGAGTTGAATTTCTATGCCATTTGTTACCCCAAAAGACACTCCCCCAGTCTTCCTGGGCACATGGTTGCACGTGGCTGCTGGCGAGACTAGAAATTATAGTTCTTTCATTTATGTTCTTATATTTGGGGACTTCTATTGTTTAGACAATATATAAACTTTAGTCAAAATAAAACAGACTTTAAACTTCCAAGTAGGCTGCTGTGTAACAGAAACCTAAAGTACATGGCATTGGATTGGTGGTTAGGCAACCTGGACCCATAAAGATTGACTCGTTATGCTATCATAACTGGTAAACACATTGTCTTTGATGACTTACAAAGCAGAATACGTGGCTATTGAACCTCTTTGATCACCAACCTCTAGGGGAGTGGTTGTAAAAAGCTATAATGTGAGTGTATATTGCCTGATTCTTGCTGCTTTATGCAAATTATTACAATAAAAAATCACCTCTTGGGGCGCCTGGGTGGCGCAGTCGGTTAAGCGTCCGACTTCAGCCAGGTCACGATCTCGCAGTCTGTGAGTTCGAGCCCCGCGTCAGGCTCTGGGCTGATGGCTCAGAGCCTGGAGCCTGTTTCCGATTCTGTGTCTCCCTCTCTCTCTGCCCCTCCCCCGTTCATGCTCTGTCTCTCTCTGTCCCAAAAATAAATAAACGTTGGAAAAAAAAAATTAAAAAAAAAAATCACCTCTAGCAAGATTTTACTTACTTTCAAAACAAGAAGAAAGGAAAAGGCCAGAAATACGAGGTTTTGCAGAGTTGAAAAATCTCATTTTGTATTCCTCAAGACCAGGAAAATAAAATTGTTATTCATAACATTTATCAAGGCATCTCTTTATGATTTTTCAGCCAAGAAAGGTTACCTATGCTTGGGGTGATTCTAAGAGAATGAGTGTTACCTTTTGCTCCAGCCTATTGTATCAAGAGCTCTTCAAGTTACCTTCATTTCTCAAAGTTAGGGAGAAATGGTCACACAAAATAGAATCTTACATCAGGCGTTGTTTCTCAAATACTGCACTGAGGGAAAGTAAATAGATGAGAAGTCCAATAACTTTTGAGAGAGTAATTACAAAGAAATTATGGCCTACAAAAATCTGATTGTTTTTCTCCAGAACAGTTTTCAGCCTCCTAGAATTACAAGTGCTAGAAATAGTTTATGAAAGTGCATCTCTAAGGAGAATATCAATTTTCTTCAGATCTGGCCACAGAAGATTATGGACGCAATGAAGAAACTCCCAGAAATCAGAGTCAAGTGCCAAGGAAAACTGAAGAAAAGATGGTTTTTCTCACAGATCAGAATGACTCTCACCAATGAACTTATGCAACATTCAGCAAAACCAGCCTTTATCATTTCTGCCTAGAATTTCAGCATCATCATGGACTGATGGACATGTTTCTCATTCTATGTTCTACATGGACTCTTTTTTTCAGTAGCATTTGTTTGTTCCTGTTTCACCTAATACGTTATTCTCCTTATCAACTTTGGACGCAGGCAAAGGGAGCTCTGCCTTGGGCTCCCCTCATTGGCAGGCCTGACTCTTTCATTATTCAGCTTTGCCCCCATCATCAAGGTGAAGATTCTACAGGCCAAGTGGCAGTGATGCCCAGCTGGAGCCCACATTCCACTTCTGTGCCGTGTTCCAGACACCTGGGACTTCAGGACACCCTGTCTAAACAGTTCCACATTGACCTCCAGGTTTTTCACAGGCTCTTCATTCACATCATCTCTTGAGAGTTGCCTGCTCCACTGTTGGCCTTAGCTTATGCCCAAGAGCTCGCTAATGGGCAGCTATTCAGAGGAGCTTTGAGGGTACTTTGGACTTGTAGACTGAGGTGTCACACAATTGACCATTAAGGAAAGGTGTGAAAAGAAAGAAGGGCAAAAAAGGTTACGAGGTGGGGCATTTATAATGTGTTGCCACATTCATAGATGGAAAAATGAGTCTGAGAATTCTGAATTTCTCAAAGGGGTAGATGAAAGTTATTTAGTTAACAGTCTATTTGCTTGAATTATAATTTTTTAATATTTAGGTACGTGTTAGGTAAGCCTCCATTTGTAATCACGGTTCTGTCCCCAGAAATATTGGGGCAAATGTGTGTGTGGACAGTGAGGATGATTATGGAGGGCAGATCATTTTTCTCTTAGTTTGTAAGTTGCCAGGTAATAGAATCCACAACTGAACATAATGGATAGGATTGTCCTTTTGGCACAGATTACGGGCTTTGAGCTGAGTGTGGCCATAGGATAAGACCTTGGGCTTTGTCCTTCAGCTAGAGAGTTAGTTCAGTTTGTTGGAAGAAGTGTGTGTTAGTTCAATTTGTTGGAAGATATGTGGTGGCCACAGGAAGGACTCTGGCCATCTGCTAGCTGCCCCCCGCCCCGCCTCCAATCTATTTCCTTCTTTTTGGGCACATGGCTGCACAGCTGTGAACTATCTTTCTCATCCCCAGACTTACATCTATATTTGCTTCTGTACTCAAGTTCTCATCAATAAAATATGAACTGAAATGAGAGGTATTTAAAAGGTCTTACCCTGTTCCTCCTCTCTTTTTTCCTGCCTAGGGACTGATATGTTGATGTGGCAGAAGTACATCGTGAACCACGCTGAGGAAGGCAACATCTGTGAGGATGGTGGAGAATTACACAGGAAGAAGACAAATCCATAGAAGAAGATCACAGAGCAAAGCCTCACTTGCATAGGCTCTTTGGACTTTTAAATTGTTCCATGTGCACGAGTCAAACTTAAGGCATTGTCTTTCATTTGCTTGTTTGTTTTCCAGCAGTTTAGTCTTTATCCTAATAAAACTGCTTAGGAAAATATGAGCTGATTGCTATTCTTTTAAAGGGAATGACTAAACACAATTGTAATGGTAAAAAAAAAAAAAAAAAAAAAAAAAAACCTGCTCATTTTTCTTTACTTAGATTGGATAAGAGACAGATGGATTGTATGGAAATAAGTAACTTATAACATGGTCTTTTTGTTATGTAATTTCTCCCATGCTTAAGAAGTATTATATTAATCACAGTTCTAAGAAGAGTCAGGTTTACATTGTCATATGAAGTCTTTTCATGGATATCTCCTCCAACTGTCAGAGAAGTATTATATACATGTAATAGTGTCATAGAGCATAGAGTATAGATAAAATATATAGTTTATAGAGTAAATTGATTATAAGGTAAAGAGTATATAAAGTACACAGCATGTAGGGTAGATAGAGTAATACTATACATTACTCTCCATGTGTTCACAAATCGATATATTCACATATTACTTTCTACACAGAGAGAATTTGTTTTCTGAAACCATTAGAAGATTTGAATTTTCACAAGTCACAAATAACAGAACTTTCAAGGTGTTCTAAAATTAAACAGAAAATAGTTACTTATAAGAAACCATCCAGAAATGCATCATTAACTCTCAGAATGTGTAAATAAATCTGACATTTGCCAGAAGCTAACGAGATACATGCTTGCTGTCTAACTTGTCAAGCATCCTTTTTGGGAAATCTTAAAAAGAGAAGCCTTCTAAATCTGAGTCATTTACATGAGACCAAGTCAAAACATACCAAACATCAAAATCAGGTTGCTGTTCTCTAAAGGTATTTCATCTGAAGAAGCAAGGTCTCCATTGTTGGATAGATTTGCTTTAGAATCCTCATCCTGTGAATTACTGGTTGTCATCTTAGGCAATTTACTCCATTTCTTGAAGCCTTGTGAACGCTAAAAACTTAGGAGTCAGAACCAACTCTACTGTGGTTTCAGCTACTGGCAATGCTATAAATGTTCTTGCCCTTTCTTTTTCCCCTGCATTTTCGCCAGTTTATTTTGTAACTGCTGCCTCCTTGTAGAATGTAAGATCCAGAATCTCAATTATCAGCTTAGATTTAGATCACTTATGTCTAAATGCCTGATAAAGTAGTTTGGTATATACCCCTTGCAACAAAAGTGGATGCTTTCTGCATTTGACTCCATCTCAGATCTCTTCCTTCAAGGAAATATACTTGAATTTTGGTAGGTGTGCAGAAAATGATGCTGTTTTCATTACTTCAATCCAGAAGGTCAAAGAGTATTACAAATGATGGACTACATCACTATGACAGCATTGTGATGGAGGAACATGAAATGTTATTGGCACATCTGAGTCCCAAAGAATATCAGCAAAACAAATAGTTTGACAATGACATCATAAAATTACTGTTTATAATCACTGGTGGCTCATTTTATTTCAAAGTCTTTGGTTTTGTTGATCATCTCCATTATGTATCTGTATTCTATTTCAGCTCTTTTCAATAATTTATTTACAATTTCCTTCTTTTTTTGGTTTAGTCAATCTTTTTCTTGCTATTTAAATCAGATTTCTATTTCATTAATATTTTAGACTATTTGTTTTTCAAATGTAATCACTTAAGTGCAGTACATTTTTCTTTTTTATAGAAACTTTTAGAAGTATAAATATTCTTCTAAGTACCATTTGGGTGGCATCCCATAGTCTACATCAGTAGTATTTGCATTATTATTCAGTATTAAGTAATTTTGCATTTTCAAATATGGAAATATTACATACTAGGATTTATTTCTCCCATATTATTTTTCATTTCCATGTTATTTTATTATTTTCTTTCCTATTATGCAGATTTCATATTCATTACATGTTTTTATTAACATTTTGGAAATGATATCCTCTATTTTTTACCTTTTAAGTGGCTATTATTGGAATTATCATATTTATTTCACTAAAAGTTTAAAGTGAATAAATTTCTCCAACCCCTTTTCAAACAATTAAATGTCCTCACAATACTGTATCTAAGAATTTCCCTCTCCTGTCTCTCACTAACATATATTATTGTCCACTCTTCTGATTTCATCTTATAGTTACTAATGGAGACATTTCACGTTTGCAATATCAACATGTATTTTGATTTACCCACGCACTCACAGATTGTTTTGGGGCATGCACCACACTTTTAATCCTTTCTCTGGGATAACTTTCTTTCTTTCTGAATTACATATAAAAATATATTAGAAAGAATTAATGGATGGCACAGTCACTGTGTTTTTATGTATTTTTTTTAAATGCTCTTATTTTATTTTATTTTTTTTAAATTTTTTTTTTCAACGTTTATTTATTTTGGGGACAGAGAGAGACAGAGCATGAACGGGGGAGGGGCAGAGAGAGAGGGAGACACAGAATCGGAAACAGGCTCCAGGCTCTGAGCCATCAGCCCAGAGCCCGACGCGGGGCTCGAACTCACGGAGCGCGAGATCTTGACCTGGCTGAAGTCGGACGCTTAACCGACTGCGCCACCCAGGCGCCCCTAAATGCTCTTATTTTAGTATCATTATGGAGTGAGAATAAAGATAATTAACTCATCTGTGTCCAATCTAGATTTAATTCAGTTCCTGCAATACTTTAAATTTGCATAAAGCTAATTGGGCATCATAAATTTATATACCTCCTTACATCTAATTTTAATATAATTTACAACCTGAAGCTACTTTTAACCATAGTTTTTTAAAAAAAAGAAGAGCTGCACACTTTAGTGGCTTACTTCATGGCTCTTGAGCTGTAGGAAATTGATGAACTGACAAAATGTGGAAGACAGTGAATACATGGTTTGCAGTAGTTGTAGAACTTACATTTAAACAATTGTCAATGGCAATGGAGGGCATTCAGCATTAAGAATGCAAACGAGGGGCGCCTGGGTGGCGCAGTCGGTTAAGCGTCCGACTTCAGCCAGGTCACGATCTCGCGGTCCGTGGGTTCGAGCCCCGAGTCGGGCTCTGGGCTGATGGCTCGGAGCCTGGAGCCTGTTTCCGATTCTGTGTCTCCCTCTCTCTCTGCCCCTCCCCCGTTCATGCTCTGTCTCTCTCTGTCCCAAAAATAAATAAACGTTGAAAAAAAAAATTTAAGAAAAGAATGCAAACAAGACACATAGATTTGGGGGAGGTGTAAAGGATAAATGTAACTTCTGACCTTATAGACTTAGACTTAGTATCAACTTCTATTTTGCCAATTACTTGAGTTTTAGAAGTTGCAGGAATAATGATCCTACTACAGAAGTTGTTGTAAATGACCAGCTACATTGATGTTAAAGTATTAATAAATTAAGAATAAAAATACATGTTTTCAAAAATGTGTCTAAAGAAATATAAAAAGAGCTCCATCAGAGAATGGAATTACGAAGTCCCAGGTTATTCACTCAGCATTCATAAACTATTTCATTGAGCACTTGGGGTCAATTTACATAACCTAAAAGAAGCAAAGTGTTTATTGCTTTGTTTATAGAGGAGATGGCACTTTGACTTTTGTTCATTTTTTTAATAATCGTCCAGATAATGGCCCTACTTCAATACTTTTGCCAATAAAATATTTACAATTAACCCACAATTTTTACAATTTAATACACATGTTTAACAATGTTGAACTCCTCTTTCATTAATCATAAGAATTTTCCTTAAAGACACTTAATTGCTCAATATACATTTCTATTAGTGAATTTATTCTCTAACTTTATTTCCAATGATGACTATATATACTTGGAGGCAATTACAGGCTTAAAATGCAATTTTAACTCTAACTCTCTGTGAGTCAATTCACACAGTCAATTCATCCATTACTAATAATAAAATGACTACTTGGTAAAGCTAAATTGCTTCAGTGAGCTTGTATGAAGGGTTGGGCACATAATAGGTCAAGACACGTTCCTCATTATTTGCAACAGATATATTCCAAGACCACCGTTGGATGCCTGATTACTGTAGACACTATGCTTTTTTCCTACATATACATACCTATGATAAAGTTTAATTTATAAACTAAGCACAGAGAGCTATTAGGAACAATAAGTAATAAAGTTGAACAATTATAATAATATAACTGTAATAAAAATTATGTGAATGTGGTCTCTCTATTGTACTTTATTCACCCTTCTTCTTGTAAAGATGCAAGATGATGAAATGCCTACATAATGAGATGATGTGAAGTGGATGACATAGGCATTGTGACCCTGCATTAAGTTACTATTGACCTTCTGATGATTCATCAGAAGGAGGATTATCTGTTTCTGGATTGCAGTTGCCTGCAGGTAGCTGAAACAGTGGGAAAGCAAAACCATGGATAAGAAGGTACTACTCTATGTAAGATTTGTTCACACCCCCCTGCCTTTGTAGTCACTAATTTAGCGAGACTTGATTTACTATTCGTAGGCCTAAATTCGTGGGGTCCCAACAAACCTCTAAGATGTCTTGTGAAGGGTGGGTTTCCTCCTAGGATAATATTTGTGAAAAGAAGGGTGCCTGGCTGGCTCAGTTTTGATGCTTTTATCTTGGGTTTATGAGGCTGAGCTCCACACTGAGGACAGAATTTACTTAAATGTTAACTGCTGATAAAAGCTCAAAAGAGTTTTTATTATTTAATCAAACCACAAATGTTGACCCTCTTTGAGGTAAAAGACTCACTGATCTCAAGGAACACACAACACAGTGAAGACTGGGGATGAATGCTCCACACATTATATGATCCAGAGTAACAAAATATGGTAAAGGCCAAGGTGGGCCTAATCACCAGGCTCTAGGAAAATTGTGAGTGCTTTCAGGAAGGCTCTTCAGATAGAAGAAGAAATCATAGGAAATCATTATATTAAATGGTATAATTGCTTCTGTAGCTAGAAACTGGTAAGGGAGATTCAGCAGTTCTGTTGTACAGCTTTTTCCATTCCTTGCTTGTTCCAAGAAATGAGCATCTAATCTGGTGGTTTAGCTAGCATATTTTCCACATGATTGTTTATTGCATGATAGCCTCTCATGCCAACAAAACAAAACAAAGCAAGGCAAAACAAAAACAAAAACAAAAACTTGCTATTCTTGGGTCAAGAAACTGAATATGTGTGAATGGAAGGAAACTTTTGAGTCTTCCATTTTCCCTTTCTTGCCCCTGGGCTTGGACAAAGTAACTAGACCCATTTTACTCTAAGTCTCCATCTTAGAGTTAGACTCCAGTTAACTGAGAGAAACACAATCTTGTTAGAGAATGGGGGGGAAAGATCATACTTTGCATCTAAAGCGTGAATCAATAATGACAGCCAAGGTATCTGGAGAGAGGAGTGAAGCAGAAAATGTGAGCCTCTCACTGGGGAAAGGACACAAAAAGAAGAGCCTGGAGCCCTGGGTGGCAGTTTTATGCAATATGAAATTGTGCTGGCCCTTAATTCAGGGTCTAGGGAAAAATAACCAAACCTCCTGAAATGTGCTCTAAGGCTCATCTATTACAGGAATAGCATATAAAAAGAGATGTAAGATAAAACTCCACAATTCTACTTTTGTAGGATGTATGCAAAAGCTGGAGAGTTTGTGCCTTTAGCTTCTCTGCCATCTTCATCTTGTTTCCTCTACCCTTCCTTCTCTCTTTTCTTCTTCAATGACTGAATCACAACACTAGGATCTGGAAGGAGCTTGTGCCGAACACACTGTGTTCAACATACTTAGTGACTTGGTGACTGCATTTGGATTGTCTAATCTAAAATAAGTGATTCCCAAGAAAAGAAAAATTAGGTTAATCAACTTTCTTGGGTAAACAGTAGTTAACAATCAGATCAAACAGAGAGAACCAAATTCTATAGCTGGCAGTCTTGTAAAGTGTTAAACACATAAAGAGGAGGAGTTTAATCTGGTGTGAGAGATGTACCCAAATGTTTTATTTTTACATTTGAAAATGCTGTGCTGCTTCAGGTAATTCAGTGAAATCCAAATGGAAATTCTTTCAAGAAAAGTAAATACAACTTCTTTTATCAGGTGCCAATTTTCTGTTTAATGATAAGCAAAATGGAAGGCAACTGTTTTAAAACTGTTGGCATAGGAAAAAGTATCCCTTCTCCTTTTTTTAAAAAAAGTCAGACTCATTCACTTATAAGTAGGAGTCAATTTTTAGTATATTATAATAAAATAGATTTTCAAAAATAAATTAGGTTATTGATTTGTCTGACAAAAGAAAAATTCTCCATTTAAAGCTTATGCCATTCAGGTAGAGTGTATACATCCTTTCAATAGATTATACACTGAGATAACATGACATTTCAGAAGATCAAATCACTTAGAAAAATCTAAGATCTTCCACAATATCACATTTTAATTAAAATTTCAAAGGCAGAAGTAGTCATGAGGCACCAGGTGAAGCAGTAATATGTCTAGACTATAGACCAATTTTCCCAATTTCATACTCATCTCATTAGGAAATACTGAGTTCCAGATATAATATATGAGTTTTTAAGTAACGTATGTCACCTTCGATTACATAATAAATAACTATTTTCATAACGAGACATATCCAGCTTATATGTCATAGCTTCTGTGACATATTCCAGGGAGCTCTGTGTCAACCCCATCTATGGATACAGGTTTGCATGTGATTCATTAGCAATCCTAGCCAAACCAGGCACATTCTGTTTACTAAACACCATCAATGCATTTGTTAAATATTTGTCATTAGCATATTTTTTTAAGTTTATTTATTTTGAGAGAGAGAGAGCATGCAAGTGGGGTAGGGGCAGAGAGAGAGGGCTCTGCACTGACAGCAGAGATCCCTACACAGGGCTTGAACTCACAAACGGAACTGTGAGATCATGACCTGAGCCAGGTCTGAGCCACCCAGACACTCCTCATTAGCATAGTTTCAAAGAGATTTGACCAGAATGAATTATAGATCTCTGAGTAATTCTTTTCTTCTCAGTACACTCTCTGACTTCTCTGTCAGATGTATACATCTCAGTTGTCTTTTTATGATTTGTCATATAACAGTCTCTGCAATATTTCATCCAAAAGAATAAGCCTCTTAACACCCCAATGACCATCTGGATTTGAAGCATAAATGGGCATCATGAATTGCTGCTACTAAAAACGTTGGTAGTGGCTATAGTATTTCTGAGGTCTTTTAACAGTTTATTTCAAGTTCCATTACTTTGTTTTTGTTATCCAAAGTTGTTTGAACATTTGTAAGATCGTATTAGGTTATGTAACCTTTCTATATTTACTTTAAATTTTTGTTGTGGCCAGTAATTCTTATAGGTGGATATTAATTAGAGGCTTCAAAATGAGCTTCCAGAAATATTCTTTCATCCTATGAGAGATTGTCTACATAAGTTTGATTTTCACTTAAGTCTAGCAGTGAATGTATAATCCTTTTGTTATTATGCCTACATATTGCAGAATGATGAAAAATATTATTTCATACATTAAACTTCAGTTAAAATTACAATATGATTATTATTTCTTCCCAGCATAAATTACCTTTGGCCATTAATTACATATTCTCCAAGACTGGGTGGAAACTAGATGTCAGTAATGAGTAATTCTACATTGTAATAGCTTGTGAACATATCCATGTTCCAGATATCTAGAACACATTTTTATAGATAGTGTCTTCATGTGATACATTATCACTACTCATCAACCTTTTTAAATAATAACATGGAGTTATTCCCTTCTCTGCCCAATTCCAACTAGCCTCTCCATAGAGAAGTCAAATTCCCTTTTTAATCTGTATTTCCAGTGCCACCTGAGGAGAAAGATAACTGTCCAGAAATGTCCTGCTCTGAGACTGTAGTGTTCCTGTAAGTGACCATTTCCTCTACCTCTTAGCAATTCTAACCTTTAAAGGCATTTTGTTCCATACTATTTAGAATATCAGTTCCTTCCTGAGTGAGGGTTTAAGCACATTTCTGGCACTATTGATGGGTATAATGTACACTTAGTCATCCCATTAGTTTATTTGCTCAAGACCTATAGATGAGAACTTAATGGTAGCTCTAGTCAGCAGTAAGTAGTCAATCTTACTACTCCTTGTAGTTAAGATCGTGGAGTGTGGTGGTGGGAATGGGGCTGCTTCTTTTCTCTGAATCATTTGCTGGAATTTTTAGTTGTAAATATTTCTAAATAATTAGAAATTTTACTCTCTGAGCAACAAAAACATCTGCCACAATTTCTTGGATGCTGGTAGAAAACAGACTCCTTGGTCAGAGACAAGGAAAGGTTGTTATTCTCAGCAATTTATTCCCTGAGCCCAAGTTCCTACAGGATGATGGAAGGACAGTCAGATGACACATTTCCTTGCCAAGGGGTTCGTTTGAGAGAAGAGGAATTCTGATCTTCGGGAATCAGAATATTTTATTACGAATGTAAGCATCCCTAACCTTTGCTCCAAAGGGTTACATTATCTCTATCTCCAAGGCAAAAGCAAATGTTCCCCTGATTATTGAGAGAAATGCTATCTTCCAAGACAGTTCACTATACAAATGTTCTTGAGTAGCCTCTATAGAGCAAAAAGTTTTGGTACCTTACTTGTAAAAGATGCAGACATGAGAAAGGTCCATGTAGAATTTTCTCTCCCAAACTTCACTTTTGTTGCTATATTGTCTTGGCTTTGGGAGAATTTTCCAGGAGTATATCATTCTGTTGGCTGCTGTAATTTGTATTACAGAGATGGAACAAAATCCATTCAGTTTGTCCAATAAAGCATTTAATTAAGTCTACTACCAAGAGGTCTCCAAAAAGCAGAAGGTCAACCTTCATTATTGACTTTAATCATGCATTCCGGGTTCTCAGACCAAATTACTGAACATATTCCCTTTTAGATCATATGGGTTTATCTTAGAAAGCCAGATGCCTTTCTCCCTGTTTCTCTGTTGACCTATCCATGGGGCTGAAGGCATTAATCCATGTGTAGCAAGATATATTAACAATGGGACAAATTCTGCCTTGGCTCAATAGGAAGGAAGTCTAAGATAGTTCTTTCATCCCTGACAACCTTATAAACTAAGCTGAGTATGAGCTAACTGTGCTCACAGCCAAAGTGGTGTCATTTATCATTTCATTTAAAGTCAGAAGTAAAACTCTACTTGGATGACTTCTGTTGTAAAGATAGGGTGCACAGCAGTAAATCAGTAATCTCCACACAAAACTCTGCAAATTAACCAAGTGTAGCCCTTGTAAAGATCTTTGCAATTATCTGTGGGCTACTTGATCTACTAACGGTGTTTCAACAATTGAATGTCTCCTACGATCATCCCTAAGGAATAAGTCATCATGTTTCAGTGAAGGAGGGGGGGAAGTTAATACTTGGCTTCCATGTGAGAGTTACAATCCAAGATCACACATAATATCCCTGGAAAGAAACTGTCATTTACAATTAATGGAGATTCCCAGGTGAAACCTATATATATTGAGATCACAGCTTGATACTATCTTCAACTTAGCCTTCCAGCTATCAGGTAAGGCTTAGAATCCCAGTTGGGTTAGAACAGATTCTAAACCTTGCTTATTATGGGTCTGCCTGAGTGCTGTCAGTCCAACTTGTTCTGTTTATTCGTTCCAATGGGGCCAGTAGGCCCCATTCTTTCTGATTTCCAAAAAGTCAATGTGATTTTCAATACAGATACTTTCATTAGTTAGATGGGCAGCTTTTTGCTCTGAGAACAAAACATAAGTTTCAGACCATACAGTAATGGCGACAGGGAGATTTGTGGTTGATGCTATAAGTGGTCCCACAGGCAATTAAGCAATTTACTTGCGTATGTGGTGATCCCTTTTGCCAAATTTGTCTTATTAGAGGTTTCTGACTATACTACATCTACTTTACAAGGAAACTTTTTTTTTAAGTTTATTTTGAGAAAGATGCAGAGAGCAAGTGGGGGAGGGGCAGAGAAGGAAGGAGACAGAATCCCAAGCAAGCTTCACACTGTCAATGTAGAGCCCAATGCAGGGCTCGAACTCATAAACTGTGAGATCATGACCTGAGCCGAAATCAAGAGTGTACTGCTTAACCAACTGAGTCACCCAGGTGCCCCTACAAAGAGACTTTTTTATATGCTTTTTCCCTGATTTAATACTTCTCTAACATCACATAAAACATGATTAGTATTTCTTGCCTTAGAATTATCTGAGGTCTTTGCCTGGTGAGAGCACTTTTGACCATGTCTAGTAACAAATTGCCCATAGTCTTTCAAAGGACTACAATTAGCTGTATCAGCCAGCTTACGGTATAAAACTATCAAGTTAACCTACTGGCCAGAAAACTGTCAAAAAAGCAGTTCATAGGAGTAAAAACATTTGTTATAACCATTTCCTTAATCCAAAGAGTGAGTCTGGAATCAAGCCAAATACCCTAACTATTCAAACAATTGAAAGTTATTCCCACCCCAATTACTCCCATTGGTTTTGTAGGAAAAATTGAATTTTGCTATACAATTTTCTAGTTATATATGAAAGCCTTTTCAACCTGTTGGTGGTGGTCCTGAGCCTTTTCCCACTCTGCCATTGCATCTCGATTACTTGTGAGATGGAAACAAAGCAGGACAAGTTTCACACTGATTCCCGTGAATCATATTTGGCAATTTAACTATGTATTATCTCAGGTGTGTCCCAGATTTCCTTTAAGAACCATACACTATAATAGCTAAAGCACTTTTGGGGGCAATAAAAAGAAAGGAATGGGAAAACAATGAGAACTTGATGCCACGATGGCTTCCTTCTCATCTTTGGTAAAAAATGATAAAGGCTGTAGAACAAATTATGAGTGACAAATCTTATCAATGGAATTTGGAGGAAATAGATCCAAGAGAACTTCTAAGTAGGTAAATATGCAGCACATAACAAAAGGGAGATTCAGACAAAAATATTTTCTGTGGTTGCCCTTAGTAGAACCAGTAAAAACTGGATCTCTAAAAGAAGAAACATGAGTAGTAGAACAAAAGCATATGTTATACCCCAGTGAGCAGATGTAATATTTATTCAAAAAGTAACTCAGTTATGACCACTGATTATGTTTTAAAGATATTCAGGTAACTGGGGATCAAGGACACGTGCCCACTGAATCTTGAGTGCATTCTGTTAAATAGTTAAGACACTTCAGAGGGATACTTGCAGAAGCCTGTTGAACAATTATTAACATAGATTCTTAGGATTAATGATCATGGAAAGCCAGTGATAATTCTAAATACTGCTAAATGAATTAGGTTATTCGGCTTGAGATCTGACCTCCATGTAGGTACAATTTTTTGAGAACAGATGTTTTCTGGTCATATGACAGCTGATGAGCTATATTGAGGGAACACAGGGATTTGGCAGATTTATTTTCAAAGGGGTAACAGTCACACACTCTTATCTTCTTACAAATGAAATTACCTTTCAAATTACAGATGTCCCAAGACTGCCTTTGTGATGGCCACATGGACACATCTAAATCAATGTTATTGAAGGAAACTATTATAAATGCTGTGATAAGGACTCCCCAGTCTTAGGATATTTATGTACTTTTGTTAGAGGAATGGCATTTCAGGAAGTAGTAACTAACTACTACTAGGAACCTAGTAGTAACTGCTACTATTAGGGACCTAACTGACCCTAGTACTACCATGGGGCTGATGGGTAGAAATAAGATTCAGGAAATTTGAAGAAAGAGGTGGAAAAAAAAAAGAAAAAAAGGAAATTGACAGGATTTCTACTGAAGACTTGAAAGCCCACTATCAAAATTTGTAGGATAGAGTGGCGACACTGATACCATACCACATTAAAAAATATCAAGATATTTTTCAAAAAATCTATTATAATCTAGAGAAACCCAAATCTAATTAAGAGAATCATGATTTAGAACAGAGACACTTTAATAGTGACTAAATTTATCCCCCTAGTTAAAATCATCATATTTGAAATAAATTAACTGAAGGGTCAAAATCTGTTCTTCCAACCCTAATGTGACATCATAGGCTAAATTCAAAGATTTAGGTCAAATACCCTTACGAACCTTGGAGCAAGTGTTATCCACAACTACTTAAGTTTGCTAAATATTGGTGCTCAATATATAGGAAGATCTATTTGTGAGCAACAGAGATGGTCTGAGTTTGAAACCAGAAGTTTATGCAGTTATAGAGTTAAAGAGATTTCAGAGTGGGTCAAGTTTTTAATTAGAAAGTGTGACTAGAGATATTGGTCTGTATGCCCATTGCCTTTATCTGATTTTATAATTGCAATGAATATTAAATCAAATTGGAGCATGATGTCCCAATCTTTTTCATGGGAGATACTTGACCGAATCTCCCCGCCACCTAGTTCCAAATTAGCCATGCTATTAAGAATATTTGCAATTGTTCCAGTCATATGCAGTAGCAATGGCTAAACAATAACAGAGTTCCAGAAAAGAAAAGATTCTTCATTAATAGAAGTCATTTTTGTGTTCTAAGATCTCTAGTAAGTACTATCCATACGTGTTTTATTTTCTAAAAAACTTGAGGTGGTTTCTTCAGCAAGAACTTCTTAAAAGTATAGAATTCTTGCATTTTTATAGATGGGTTATTTATTTTGGAGTAAAAGGCAGATGGTGTCATGTCTATGTATGTGACATAATCTAATCATGAGAAAGTCTCCAATAAAATAACATAAATTCTGTATATTAACTAAAGAAGGGGGGGACACCAGCAGTTGTAGCAGTTTATTTATCAATAGGGTAAATATATATATATATATATATTTTTTTATATATACACACATATATATATATGTTTATATATACACACACATATATATATATGTATATATATACACACACACGTATTTTGTCATTATTTACAGCTATGCTAAGAGCTGTATCATTACTCTTAAAATTCAGGTGAAGAAATTGGTCTCATGAGGTAAACTGACCTTAGAAAATAAATCCTAAATTTACTGAGCAGAAGGCTAGAATCAAAATTTTCTGTCCAATGGTCTTTTTTATGGCATGATATTAAGAAATGAAGATAAGAAATGAGCAAAATACATAAAAGGAATTCACATACCAAAACGGATAAAAAAAATTAAAGTTTATATATTGGAAACAAGGCATCCTTTGAACTCCAGTAAATTACAATCTGGAAGTGTTCAAATGGTACCATAGATAAATCATCTATATTTTTTTCATAATTACACAGAAAACAACATTTCATAGTATACACGATTTAAAGATTTTAAATTATAAGAATAGCAAATACCATAGCTATTCTCTCTGAAATTGAGATGACACTTCGAAGATTACACTAACAGCAAGTACTTTTGTGTGGTCATGAGATATATTTGGGTGTTTTGTATGCTCCCAACTTTCTGACAGACTTAGCTCATTTTCAGACCTGCCACACAAACTCATATGGATGTGAAAAATGTTCAACCAATATTTTATTTCCCCTGGCCATGGTCATGTAAAACTTTTAAAATAAGGAGTGGTAACCATTGAGATTCCACACTGATTCAGAAATCTTATATTTTTTAAAGAAGATGCAAATTTACTCTGAAAGATTTATTTTCATTTATTCATGATTATAGGACCTCCTTCTATTTTGAAAATTCTTAGGGCTGGCAGAGCATAAGCATAAGTGGAAAAGGAATATTCATTTCTTATGGACAGAAAGGATCATTTATAGATCTTTTGTTGGTATACAGATCCAACATCCTCCAGGGAAAGTCACAAATCCTGGTAATGTCCCTCTGTGTACAATTTTGCATTTGATGCTCAGATTTAACTGACAGATGTGTAAAATCACAAAGAATTGAATGACTCCCTACTGACTTCACAGCTGTATTGTAGAACCTGGAGACTGAATTACTGCAGGGACAGTCAGCAAGAAGCCACACAACTGTGCCCATTTTCGTAAGACACTCATTGTAAATATGAGCTTGGATTTATGCATATAAAACAACTTTTTTTTCATGAAATGTAATTTTAAGATATAATCTTTAGTTTAGAAAACTGGTCATAAAATTTTTAGTGGTTATGCTATGACGATTATGGAATTGAACTAACAGCAGCACATTAACATAAATATGCTTTTTTCATTGCTTTCAGATTTTATTCTCTTAATTGCTTATGCTTCTTTTTTATAATGCTCCACATATTCATTTTGAAATTAAATGGTGTATGACTTTTGTTTGAATTATACCAATAATTCCTTTTGTGTATGTTTTAAAATTCCTATGTACTTAAAACTGCAAATCACCAATAACTGAAATTAATCTAGAATTAAATGTGGTTGACAACCTTCAGAGTTTTGCCTTATAACTTAAGTGAACTTTGGAAATCTTACATACCATTTTTTCTTCCTGACCTCTGAATATTGTATCTGAAGGTTGCAAGTGGGTTCCTTTCCTATTATGTTTATCATTTGGGGAGAAAAATTAGGGAAAATGACACTGTTGCTCTTACTACTTCATGAAGTAAGTTAAGTAGTGTTATTTTTTTGCTTTAACAACAATATTTTGTGGACATTAATAAAAATATGATTCAAAGAATATCATATTTATCAATTTGATTAGCTATTCCATAAAAAGGGATAAAAAAGGAGTTTAAAAGAAAGACAGAAGCAGATTTTGTCCACTCCCAGAAATGTCTCAAGAAGGTGAGGGTCTTAGCTTCATAGCTCAAGGAAAGAAAGTTCAGATGGCCAAAAAGGAGTTCCTTGCCAATTTCCCTCAACCTATTGTTCTGCAAAACCATGTGCTCTATTAACTGTGGTCTAGACTGCTAGTTGCCTACCCTCAATTGTTTTCTCCCTCTTTTCCTGAGTAATGCACCTCCTTTTAAAAATGGTAAATGACTACCTGGTGTGTAGACAAGATTTCCCAGTCTTCCCCTCTTGAAAGTGAAACTATGTGGCCAAGCTCTAGTCAGTGGGATGGATGGAAGTGTCATGTGCTCATTAAAAACATTTGGTATCACACATGGCCCACTGGTCCTTTCCCTTTTTCCACCTATTTCCTGGTATGCAAATGAAATAATAGAATCCCTAGCAGCCATCCTCGATCATGATAACCAAGCTCAGAGATGTCAGGTTGATGAACTGAAAGGAACTTGTGTTCTTGAGTATTGAAGAACTTCTGCCAATTTCTGCCCTTCAAACATGAAAGAAAAATAGCTTCTATTTTATTAAAACTTATTCTGGAAATCACTTTTAACCCTAATGAAGTCAACAACTAAGCCTGCAGTCATCTCTTAGGAAATCAACATATTAAAGGAGCCCTGCTCTCACCTTCATAAAATTGTTCCCTGTGGCCCCAAAATGCTCTGGGGACGAGTTGTACAAACTTCATTTTGCCCTCAAAATGGTCTGCAAATGGTAATAGAATCTACTAAAAACCAAGAATGCACAACTACCGGAGCGGATTATAAAATGACCATAATAAACCATATAAAATATCCTGAAATAATGTAAGCAACATGAAAATATGGTTTAAATTCCACAAAAAAACTAAAGTATAAAAGTCGGCCCTTATTAAATTTTTAATCCTGGTTTCACTGAGATTGATTCCGAGTTTACTCTGCAATAGATGCGTTTAAATTTAGTTCCATGGAAAAGAATTAACCCCATTACTATATCTAAAATGTGGGGGCGCCTGGGTGGCGCAGTCGGTTAAGCGTCCGACTTCAGCCAGGTCACGATCTCGCGGTCTGTGAGTTCGAGCCCCGTGTCAGGCTCTGGGCTGATGGCTCAGAGCCTGGAGCCTGTTTCCGATTCTGTGTCTCCCTCTCTCTCTGCCCCTCCCCCGTTCATGCTCTGTCTCTCTCTGTCCCAAAAATAAATAAACGTTGAAAAAAAAAATTAAAACAAAAAAAAATGTGAATTAATGCATTGCTATTTTGATTATTTGTTGAAACATGTTTTTATGCTTTCAAAAACATACCAGCTATCACTGCATTAACAATATAACACAAATTAGAAAATCCCAAGCATGTTTTTAATTCATATGATAATTGATTAATAAAAGCATTCCTATACTATGCAAGTATTAGAATTTATATTCCACTCTTATTCCCAGTCAGTCAGACCCTTAGAATAGCCTAATGTTCTGCTCAAGGAAAGAGAATAGAAAACAAAGGAAAGAAAATAGGATATTTCAGGTTCAAATTTGCCAGTACTCAAAATAGTCTATGTCAATAATGAGAAAATGAAAAGTGCTGTCATTAATAATAATTAAATGATTATATCTAGCACAGCTGAAATTTATAGTTACTCTGAATGATACCTGCCTTCTGAAACAAATCTGTGACGTTAAACCCAATTACTCACTCATTCATCTAATAATGATTTTAATGCTGACTGTATGCTTTGAATAGCCCTAGATAGGGATGAAATGATGACCAAGCCAGCCAAGGTAAATATGCCAGTAATTTTCATAATGGCGGGGGGAGGAAAGAAATGGCATGCAACCATCAAAAATAATTTTAGATAATGGTCAGGTGCACCAACAAAGTAATACAGGTTTACATTGATAGAATGAACATGGAAAGCTAGACAGGAAATATGCCATTTAAGCTAAAGCCTTCATAATGAGAAGGGACCATTCAAATCAAAACGGTAGAAAAAATTAAACTAGTTATACAGAATAGAAAATGCAAATTTATTGAGCCAGGAATGAGGTTTCTCTGTTCAAAGAATGGATGAAACTAGGGAGAAAATTAACAAATTCAGAGAAATCTAAAGTCGGTTTACTATGGGCTTTCTGTTTACAATAGCAAATTAAAGATATTGACTACTCTCCCGTTCAGAGTAAATTGCCGTCCAGTAAATGCATGGAAAAATGCACAAGTTCATAAAATCCCTGGACACAAAGGTTATCATCAGTTGGCCAAAAATCTTGATTAATGTATAAATGACAGAAAGATGTTTTCATGCTCAGAGTCCACAGCAGAAATTGACATTGTTCCCAGAATAGCCCACGTAGTTTCTGAAATCAAAGTTCCTAGGTAGGAAAAGTAAGCAAATTTTAGTAGAGAGCAAATTATCAGGCACATCTCTCAGAATCAATAACTGAAAGACACCAACAACATAGACAAAGGATTCAAGTTCTTTAAAGGACTTGGTTATTAAACACTGAAAATCCCAATCAAGGAGCAAGCCACCTGGACTTCAATGGGTCCTTCCAGAAATTAAACTCCCTAGTCAGGGTAGGGATTTTGGTTACCACTTTTGCTTAAAACAAATTAAAACAAAACAAAACAAAAATACACACACACACACACACACACACACACACACACATACACACACACACACATCTGTTCTCTAACTCTCCAATAGACTCCCTCTGGCTATGTGCCTGACCAGAAGATGTGCTAATGACACTAGTCAATAACTGAGATAACAGGGAGGATGAACTAGAACTCAAGATAGCCCATGGTCAGTTTCCTGGGAATGTCATTTACCTGAAGATTCATGCTTCAAGCCTAACTGTCAACAATATATGTTGCAGAGATTCATAAGGATAATAATGAAAAAAAAAAAAAAATACAAACTAGCTGTGATGTATTTTATACATGGTACTACCACCCAGTCAGAGAGATTCCCAGCATAGTTGTTTATCCCAAGGCTAAAATCAGACATAAGTTCTCTACAAAAAAGAACTTTCTATCTGAATATTGATAAAGGTCATTTTTCACTTTTGGTAGCTCTTTATAGTCAGAAGAAACTTTGCATGCCCCTATCTATGTGTCTAAAGAAAAATCTTGATGTTTATCTGTCATTCTCATTATTGAGACATGAAAAGGGGACAAATATTTATCATTCCCTTGGCCTGACTGAATTTTGTTCCAATTGAGATTCCAGAAAACAAAGTCAGCTGATGTATAGCCAATATACATACTCTAAAACTGGTGAAGGATTATATACAAAAAAATAGCTTGGTGTTAGGACTAAACTGGAATTCCTGTTTCTTAACCAACCTCCCAGCTTAAGTACTTGAAACAACCCACCTAAGGAAATTTTGAATTTGAATACAAGATACACCATTTCTAAATGATCCCCTTTGGATGGAGAAGAAAAGTAAAAGCCAGTTTATCCCCAGCTCTTATGACCTTTGAAGATTAGTACAACCCATTAGAGAAACGTGCACATTACTATCATCCACTAACCGAAATTTAACTACTTGCATATTCAATTAACCTCCAAGCAAATAAAGTAATTTTAAAACATTCCAGATTGTAATAATTCTCTGATACTTAGCATTAAAATTGTAAACACTGGATTAAAATGGTCTTGACCCAGACCTCATAAACGTCCCACGAAATAAGATTAGGCAGCAGAATTAGGCTCCAAGATCTTCAGATATTAGAACTGTAATGCAAATAAAATAAAATATGTGTACTTAAAATACTTTAAGGAATAAAGAGATTGACATTGTGAGAAGTGATAGAAATCAAGATAATTAGATAAATCTGAGAAAGGAAAAGTTGGTCTTTTAGAAATGAAAAAAATGATCGTGGATAGTAGTTCAATGAATAAAATGAAAAGCAGATTAATCAAAGCTGAAAAATCAGTTAAGTGGCTATAGATATAAATAAATCATCTGGAATGCAACACACAAAGTGAGAAGATATAAAAAAACACAAAAAATTAAAAAGAACTTAAGAGACATAGCAGAGACAATGATGGACATCTAATCTGATCATTGGGTGCCTCCTCTAAGGGCACTCTTTTCTTGATCATCCACATAGCCATTTTATTTGCATATTACATCTTCCCATTCTCTTTATTCTTTCTTTTGGGCAATGGATCAAACTGAGAGGTGGAGTCAAAGTCAATTCTCATTTGAAATTACAAAAACAGCAACTAGTAGTAGAAAGAAACATCTTTAAGGTGATGAAAGGTATCTACAGTAAAACTGCAATAAAGGCATTTCCTCCAGAATTAGGAATTGCCTAAAGATGCTCATAGTAATTGCCTCTCTATAACACTATACTGAGACACTAGCCAGAAGAATAAGATAAGAATGAGGTAAGAACATAGGGAGACTGGAAAGACACACTGATTCTTATTAATTTTGCAGATTCTATTATTTTCTACTAGTGAAGCCAAGAAAATCTAATAAAAAATAGGGGTAAGATAATTTAACAAATTTTGTGGTATAAGATCAATATAGGAAAGATAATTACATACTTTTTAAAAGGTTTTTATTTATTCATTTTGAGAGAGAGAGAGAGAGAGAGAGAGAAAGAGTGCTCGTGAGCGGGGGAGGGGCAGAGAGAGAGGGAAAGAGAAAGAATCCCAAGCAGGCCTGCACTGCCAGCAAGGAATCCCAACATGGGGCTGGAATTCATGAACCGTGATATCATTACCTGAGCCAAAATCAAGAGTCGAAAGCTTAAATGACTGAGCCACCCAGGTACCCCAAGATAATTACATTCTTACACAAGAACTATAATAGGAAACATAAAAAAAATCATGTAAAATAGAAAAAAATCCACATCTGTTATAGAAATACATCTACCATTTGTAGATGTACATTCCAAACATAAAAGATCTAAATAAACTGAGCTATATACCATGTTAATGGGTAGTAAGACCTAGAATAATAAACACATAGGTTCTTTAGGAAAAAAAAACTATAAATTCAGCTTATTCCAAAATATATATGCATGGCAATGGACAAAAAATAAAGAAGACATTGTTGAAGAGGAAGAACAAGTTTGTATGACATATCTTATTAAATAGCAACATACCTCACAATTACAAATTACAAAATGTATCAATTCAGATAGTGTGGAATAGTTCCAGGGATGCAAATTAGCAATGAAAACAATAGAGACAGACACATGCATATTACATTAGATGAGCTACTTAATAGTGATACTAGGTCAATTATTTATCCTTTTAGAAAAATAAAAGAGATCTTTACTTCATCTCATACAAGACTATCAGTTCTACGTGGACTAATAATCTATGGATTAGATTGAATTTAGGTGTATTATTTAGGAATGATTAGGGAATCAGAACCAATGTGAGTAATATAGAAAAAAGAGGTTTATTTTAAAGATAAGATCTTACCTATTTGCCAAAAGCAAAGGAAGTAAATGCAGGGAAAAGAAGCTATTAGAAGATAAGAGAAATGCTATGAACCAGGGGCAGCACAATGGTGCTGGCGAAGAAGTCTGTGGAAGGTTCTTGCCTCATCTCTGGTGGATGGACATGGCCAGAAAAGATGGTCCCAGGCCAGCATGGTCAGAATCCCAGGGGAGCTTGCTGTAAAATAGATTGCTGGGATTCAACATCCAACTTGGGGATTCAGTAGGTCTGTAATGGGAGAATTTGCATTTGAGAATTTGCATTTTTTAAAAAAAAGTAGATTAAAGTTAGTTAACATACAGTAGTGTTGGTTTCAGGAGCAGAATTTAGTGACTCATCACTTACATATAACAGTGCTCATCCTATCAAGTGCTCTCTTTACTGAAACCTCATCAACATAAAAAGCTTCCACCCAGTGAAGGAAACAATCAACAAAACTAAAAGGCAATGACAGAATAGGAGAGATATTTGCAAATTACATATCAGATAAAGGGTTAGCATCCAAAATCTATGAAGAACTTATCAAACTCAACACCCAATAAAACAAATAATCCACTGAAGAAATGGACAGAGGACATGAATAGACACTTTTCCAAAGAAGACATCCAGATGGCTAAGAGACATATGAAAAGATGCTCAACATCATTCACCATCAGGGACATACAAATCAAAACCACAATGAGATACCACCTCATACCTGTCAGAATGACTAAAAAAAATAACAACTCAGGAAACAACAGATGTTGGTGAGGATGCAGAGAAAGGGGAACCCTTTTGCCCTGTTGGTGGGAATGCAAACTGGTGCAGCTACTCTGGAGAATAGTATGGATTTTAATAAAAATGTTAAAAATAGAACTACCCTAAGGTACTGGCACAAAAACAAACACATAGATCAATAGAACAGAATAGGGAACCCAGAAATGGACCCACAAATGTATGGCCAAGTAATCTTTGACAAAGCAGGAAGGAATAGCCAATGGAAAAAAAAGACAACTCTCTTTAGCAAATGGTGCTGGGAAAACTGGACAGGGACATGCAGAAAAGAATGAACCTGGACCACTCTCTAACAACATTACACAAAAATAAATTCCGAATGGATGAAAGACCTAAATGTAAGACACAAAACCATCAAAGTCCTAGAGGAGAAAACAAACAGCAACCTCTTTGACCTTGGCCACGGCAACTTCTTACCAGACATGTCTACAGAGGCAAGTGAAACAAAAGAGAATTTGCATTATGTATGTATGTGTGTATTTTGAGAGATAGAGAGAGTGCATGCAAGAAGGGGAGGGGCAGAGAGAGAGTGAGAGAGAGAGAGAATTCCAAGCAGGCTCTGCACTATTAGTGCAGAGCCCGATGTGGGGCTCAAACCCACAAACCGCAAAATCATGACCTAAGATGAAGTCAGATGTTAGCGACTGAGCCACCCAGGCACCCTGAGAATTTGCATTTCTAACAAGTTCCAAGTGATACTGATTTTGTTGGTGTGGGGACCACTTTTGGAGAGGAATTGCATTAGACCAAGGTGAGCAAAACCAGCAGCACGAGCAGTACTGGGAGCTTATTAGAAATGTAGGATCAGGGCGCCTGGGTGGCTCCGCTGGTTAAGTATCTGGCTTCAGCTTAGATCTCGCTCTCATGGTTCATGAGTTTGAGTCCTACATCAGGCTCTCTGCTTGCTGTCAGCATGAAGCCCACTCTAGACCCTCTGTCCCCTCTCCCTCTTCCTCTGCCCCTCCCCTGCTGGTTCCCTCTCTCAGTCTTCCTCCCTCCCTCCATCTCTCAAATAAATTTTAAAAAGAAAAAAAGAAAGAAGAAAGAAAGAAAGAAAGAAAGAAAGAAAGAAAGAAAGAAAGAAAGAAATGCAGGGTCTCGGGCTCCAATCCACATCTACTGGATTCAGAAGCTGCATTTTTTTTGTTGTTTATAAATATGCTTTTAAAAATAACTTTTTCTTTTAGAATTGTTTTAGACTAAGAGATAAGTTGTGAGGATTGCATCAAGTTTCTATATATCTCACACCGTTTCCCCCATTATTAACATGCAATTTTAATATGTTTGTCACAATTAATGAATCAATATTGATATTTACCAATATTGATATTTCGTTATTAAGTGAAGTCCTTACTATTCAGATTTCTTTGCATTATCCCGATGTTCTTTTCCTGTCCCCAAGTCCCATCCAGGATATTATATTATATTGCAAAGTTGTCATGTCTCTTAGGCTCCTCTTGGCTATGATGGTTTATTAGACTCTTGTTTTGATGACTTGCAGGTTTGAGGAGCCCTGGTCAGGTATTTTGTAGTATGTCCCTCACTTGGGATTTACTTGATGTTTATCTCATGAGTAAACTGGGCACATAGGTTTGGGGAGAAAGGCCACAGAGATGAACTGACATTTTCTTCACACGATATCAAGAATACATAGTATAAACAAGAATTATTACTGCTGACGTTTACCATGATCACCGGTTTGAGATAGTATTTGTCAGGTTTCTTGACTTTAAATTGATTCCATTACCTCTCCCGTTCATATCTTCCTCTTTAGAGTAAAGTCACTCTGTGCAGCTCACACTTAATGAATGAGGACTTATGCTTTACCTTCTTGGGACAGGATGTCTGCATAAATGTTTTGTAATTCTTTTGTTTTCAGAGTTTGGAATTAATAGCATTTATTTCCTTGTAAGCCTAGACAAAAGGTCAATGGATGATTTTATTCTCATAAAGCTGATTACCAATGGCTCCAAAAATTGTGCACAACTGGTGTGCGTGAGTGCACACTTTAAAGCATGTGGACTCCGGCTGTATTTGGAAAACTAATCTTTAGACTGAACAGCTACCTTTTGGAAATGAATCTTAATGGGAAGTTAATGACACCTCCAAGTAATTTACTATTTTAGTTGACTCTACAATATCAGCAGCAGCCCAGATGATAAAAGCAAAAATTGATACAGTACAAAATCATCTGCCAAGACTCACCTGGACTGCACCTGCGCAGCAAGCTGTGGTTTGTTTGCTCTCAAAATTTGTGTCAGGATTTCCCAACCAATGCGTCATTAGATTTCAGTGTTATGGAGCCACTGTCTCTCTCCTCCACCCTTCTGGTTTTTAACTGATAATAAATAATTAAGTGAGATTTCAAATAGTAAGACTTTCAGGGCTTGTGGAGAATCGGAAGGGTCTTTCTATGCCACGGGTCAAGTGGAAGAACCTGGTAAGACTCATCCATCATTCTCAAGGAGTAAAGCAAAATAATTGTTTGTAGTCCCTGCTTTGGAGGTCAGGGTGACTTTCCTAGCATACCTACTACATGGAAGAAAAAAGTTGAAGAGAACTTGTTATCGATCCATCAGATAAACTAAGTAAATCTATTTCCTGTTTCTGACACAATGTAGCCCCACAAATACTGGCAAAAATATGTGATCTTTGTGGATCAAGATATAAAGGGTGGGACAAGAGACAGAAGTTTCCTCTTCACTACATCCCAATGAAGGCTGGATTGAGAAAAAAAAGGCATTTCTATAGGGTTTGAAGGTAATACAAGACAAGAATAAACAAAAAGAGTTCAAAAGAGACAGAGTAATAATCCATACTATAAAATATAACTGTTATCCTCAAAGTTACTGAAGATATATAACAATGGAATAATAATAATTGGAGCTAAGAACAATGGATTTTTCATAAAATTTGAAAGCAATATAATTTTAATGTTGAATTTAAATTGCTCATTAATACCATGATATCAATGGCTATAAATGACCTAGTTATAAATATCATTTATACAACATATTATAAGAAAGTAATAACATGCATATGTTTGAAAAATAATGAAGATTATAGAAAAAACATGTGCATATTATTAAACAAGCATGAAATTAACTATAATCAAAGTAACATGGTTAAAACCTTCAAAAATTCCAAAACCCTCTTAGCATTGCAAACGTTCCAGGTCTGCCTCTGTCTCTGAAATACTGCTCAACAAGCAGGAAAATAAGGATTGAGTTTTAGTGTGAAAGAAGTGTACACACACCAAACACAGACATAAATGCAACTATTTCCAAAGCTTGGATGGACAAAGAAAATATCCTCACGTAAATAGTATAAGGATGAAATTAAAATAAGTGGTAAATATAATTATGTACATGTCTGCATGTATATATACATGCATACATAATTGTATACAAACATATGTATGTGTATACATATGATATGTATATGCCTAGATCAATTGGAAAAATGGAACATTATTTTAAAAAGAAAAAAATGGGAAATTTCCAGTAATATGGTGTTTGGCTATTTGGGTCAATCATCTGACTGAATTTAAGAGGCAGCACTGGGAAAATAGGTTTCTAATCTTCTTATAAATGTGCAAGTTATGTCAAATGATAAGGAATTATCTGACCAAAATCATAAGTCTTTGAAACTCTGGAAAGGAAAGTGAGCCACCAAACTGTTTACTCCTTGAGGATATTGACTAACTAGCAGAACAAGATAGAAATAAAAATTCCAGGAATGTCCTGGCTGGGGTTCCTAATAGGAGATTTCTATTCAAGTTCAGACACTAAATAGCAGTAACTTCAAGGTGAGCCAGCAGTAAACAAGCCTACTCCTTTACCCAGAGGAATCTGAAAGGAAAATTGTGTTGCTACTGAACAGAGGAAGAGGAAAGAGTCATTGAGAAATAGAACTAGAAATTGAATCCTGTGTGTAATGACAGCTCCAAAATCACTTCCCTGGATGGTTCAAAACTCTGCAAGCCACAAATTTTGTTACTTATCCCAGAATGACAATACCATTCAGTGCCTGGATTATTAACATGAACTTCAATAATCCTCAGTGGAGGAAGATGCCTTAATTTCACCATTAACAAACCCCCCTTAATACAGTTTTCTTGCTTAATATCAGTAGTTAGTTAAGCAAATCAGATTTTCAGCTTGACAATTTTAACCAGGAGTTTACTTCAAGCCTTAAATCATCAAGAAAAAAAAAAAAAAAGAATAGCATTGTCTTTGGAATTTTACACCACACTATAAAATAGCTTTGACACTATATTTGGAGAAAAATTTAAATGTTTATGATAGGAGAGTAGAAAAATATATAAAATATAAAGCAGACTGTAAAAACTTCTACAAATAACAAAAATTGATACAAAAATTAAATTATAGTTCTATACTTTATAATTCTTATTCTGATAACAGATAATAACATTTTCTATTTTAACCGATTTTAATAATTCATTGGCATTAATTATGTGGCATTAATTCACAATGTTGTGCAACAATCACTGCTATCTATTTCCAAAATTTTTTTTAGCCCCATAACAGAAAATCTATACCCATGAAGCAGTAAGTCCCCATTTCCTCTTGCCCCAAACCTTGGTAATGAGTAAATAATTTTTTCCTCTATAAATTTGGATTCGCTCAGGTCTTGAACACTTCTACATCACTTGTCTAGGCTACTTACAAACTGCTAGAAAAATATATTGTGATAAAAAAGTCAAATTATAAAAATAACATAAGGGTGACCTGGGTTGGCTCATTCGGGTAAGTGTCTGACTCTTGATTTTGGCTCAGGTCATGACCATTTGGTTTGTGGGACAGAGCCACAACTCATGTTGGGCTCTGTGCTGACAGCATGGAGACTGCTTGGAATTCTCTCTCTCTCTGCCTCTCTCTCTCTCTCTCAAAATAAATAAATAAACATTAAAAAATAAAAATAACATAAAAGATAAAAAAAGAAACAACATACAAAAGACAAACAAAAAATGCAAAATTGTAGTACGTTTGACTTAAAAATATCAGTAAATGTATTAAAATAAAGACTCTAAAGTGTCCAGTTAAGAGACAAAAGTGAGAGTCAACTAAAAATAAATACAATTATTTTACAATTACAAAAGACATATATCATATGTACACATTCAATATGTAAGAATGAAAATGCTATTGTTATATTATCAATAGAGAAATGAGATTTTACATTAAACAGTAAAAAGTGGATATAAAGAGGGTTTTTATTTTTAGAAATGAAGTATATTGTGATTTTAAATTACTATGAACCTATTAATACTGCCTCTATATATAAACATAAAAAACAGAAAAATAAAGATATATAGACAAGATACATAATATTAGGAAATTTTAATAATCTTTGTAACCTGGAAAACAAGTAAATAAAAAATCTGTAAGCATTTAAAGGATATGGAGGCACCTGGGTGGCTCAGTCAGTTGAGCCTCAGACTTTGGCTCAGGTCATGATCTCACAGTTCATGGGTTCAAGCTCCACGTCAGGCTCTGTGCTGGTAGCTCAGAGCCTGGAGACTGCTTCGATTGTGTCTCCCTCTCTCTCTGCCCCTCCCCCGCTGGTGTTCTGTCTCTCTCTCTGTCTCAAAAATAAAAATAAACATTAAAAAAAATTTGAAGGATATGAACCTCATGGAGAACACCTAATATTTATATACATTTGATTTTATGTTACATATGTATGTGGGTTGTGGTTTCAACTTCTTCATATAAACATACATATGTGCAACCCTACCATAAATACATGTATGTGGGTGAATACAATGTATAATTCAAAATAATGACAAGAAGAAAAGAAAAATGAGCAAGCTTTCAATAGATACTTAAAAAAAGTCCTATTCAATTGCCAACAAATATTTCCAATGGGATTCAAGGCTGATATGTATATTTTTAAATATGAATATAACAAATATTGTGAGTTATACCATAAGAGCAATGAAACTCTCCACTTTGCTGTAGAGTGTAAAATGGCACAGTGATTTTGGAAAACTGATTGTCAATGTTGACAATCCACATATGGTATGACTCAGCACTTCAATTAAAGATAAGTACCTGAGTTAAGTCTAACTCTACTGCACATATGTGCCAAGGAGTCAGA
Source organism: Puma concolor (assembly GCF_028749965.1). Classification (NCBI taxonomy): domain Eukaryota; kingdom Metazoa; phylum Chordata; class Mammalia; order Carnivora; family Felidae; genus Puma; species Puma concolor. Next base: position 181,583,819 of record NC_141667.1, read on the forward strand.
AATGTTTATAAAGGCATTATTAATAAAAACCCCAAACTGAAAATGATTCAAGTTCCCATCAAAAGTAGCATGGAAAATAAATTGGGATATATTAAGGTAATACTTCGTATCAATGGAACTGAGTGAAATATAGCTATACAGGAAATGGATGTATTTAATCAACATATGTTTGAAGGAAAAAATCAAGTGCTTTTTTTAATGGGCAAGTTCATCACACATAAATGCTATTATTTGATAAATATGTATGTGTGTGAGTGTGTGTGTGCGTGTGTGTGTTTGAGTGGTGTGTATGTAGTAAAATGATAGTGAATAAGCTGTTGAGCATTTGAGACACTGGCCAAAACTTCTAGCCCATTGTTAAATAAAAACATCATTGATGTCATTCTGCTTCTTTGCTGATTTCAAAGAAAAGTTACATTTCAAAATTAATATGATGTTTGTTGTTGGCTTTTGGAAATAACTATTTTCAGATTACAAAATTCCCCTTTATTTCTAATTTTCCAGGAGTATTTTTAATCATGAATATATATTACAGTTGATCAAAAGCTATTTCTGCATTTTATGTGACATATTTTTTCTGACACTATATCTGAAATGTATTACAATAATTGATTTTGTAATGTAAAAATCAATCCAGTATTACTGGGATTAAACCAACTAGGCTATGATGTATTCTTTTTTTTATCAGTTTGTTAACATTTTGCTTAAGATTTGCATTTATGTTCTTCAATTAGAGTTGCCTCTGATTTGTTTTCCTGTGATGTCATGTCAGTTATTGGTGTAAAGGTTACATAAGCCTAATAAAAGGATTTGTGATATATTCCCCATTTGTCTACACACTGCAGGAATTTATAAGCTAAGTATCTCACTTTTTCTTTAGCATTTTTTGGGTTTTCATGGGGAGATCATATGAGCTTCTATTTTTCTTTGTGGTAAGGGTTTTTAATGTTGCTGTTGTTGAATTAATATAAATTTTGTATAAATGAATTGTTATTTGATTGCTTTATAATTGGGTAAGTATAATTCAATTTCCTTATAGCTATAAGATTTTATGTGCTTTCTGTTTCACTTTTTCTTCTTCCTTATTTTAAGTTAAATTTTATTTTATTAATAAAAATTGTTGTGATTTATTTTTGGCAGCATCTGTAGCTAATGAATGTCCCACTATCATCTAGTTCTGATCAACATTCCTACAAATTTTTCAAATTTTTATCATTTGAAAATAATAACATGCTATAAAATATTTGTTTGCATATGTTTGGTTTCAGTTTCATTATTTTGTGCTTTACTGTATACATAAATAGAAGTTTCAAATACCTTCTATTTTGTGGGTTGTGTTTTCAACCTCTGAATAGTGTCTTTTGATGAACAAAATCTTAACCATCATATATTCATAAATCTTTTCCTTTGTGGTTTATGCTTTACAAGCTATTTAAAAAATCCTCCCCCACTCCAGAGAAGTTAATGATAATTTCAGCTATATTAAGTGCCTGGAAGTTTTAAGTATGTTTCCACTCACATTCATGTGTTTAGTAAGCTTGGAATTAATTTTTGGAAATGATATGGTGTAAGACAACACTTCCTTTTTCTTAATTTGATGTGAAGCTGTACTATCTCCATTTATTAAAATGTCTGTTCTTTCCTCATTTATCTGCCATGACATGTCTCTCACATATCAAGTGTCCATTCAAGTGTGAATCTATTTTAAGGGCTCTCTTTTCAGTTCTAATGTCTGTTTTCCAGTGCCAGCACCAATTATACATTGTCTTTATCACATTGATTGTATGAAAAGTTATGATAACTTGTAGATTACTTCCTTCCACTTTTTTTCTTCAAAAGTACCTTGCCTATTCTTGTTTTTTATATGCATGTAAATTATATAAGTATATTAATTATACTATATGTGAATACATTTGCTGAGTTCAACAAAAATCCTTTATGATATTATTGAGATTACATTGAATCTACATATAAATTCATGAGAAATTATATCCTTATAAGATGAAATTGTCAAGAACTTTCAGGGGTCTGAAACTTTATTCTTCATGTAAGCTATCAAATTAACTTTCCACAATTTTACAAATGGTGGTCTAGGAAGCACATACTTTTACTGAACAATAAGTCTGGCCAGCCTTTGCCAAAGGCTGACATATTATCTTTATTGCACTGGACAGTAAACAAACTTTCCCTTTGCAAAGGACGGAGACACTGTATCTGTGTCTACCAAGGCTGTTTATGATACAAACATCCTTGAAAAGATATTCCAGAAAAAAAAAATGAGTTGTGAATGCATGGAAAACATGCAGAAACATGCAAGATCAACAAAGAATTGCTTCCCAACCAGAATCTCTCTATCCATGGGAGTATAGCATATCTCACTTTTCATTTATTTCTATTTTAATATATCTAGATTTCAAATACACATTATCTCTATGAGTAAACAGGAGAATTCCTACATAGAGGATCTTCTAAAGGACTTTTTGGGTATAAGCCATTTTCTATATCCTAATCTTCATGGCATTTACACTGGCATTCTCTTTTCAATTAGTACTTTATATATATGTATGTATATATATATATGTGTGTGTGTGTGTGTGTGTGTGTGTGTGTGTACATACATATATATATATATTACAAAATTTCTTTTTGTACCTTTTATCTTGTGATAAAATGAATGTTTAAAAATAAGCTTAAAAGAATAATGTCTCCAATAGGAGACAAGACCAATATGAATTTGAGCTAATTCATGGCTCTATTGCAATTTTGTGAGTCTTGGTTTATCTCTGGTTTTTCTCCATTCCTAGGGAGTGGTTTCCTAGGACTCCAAACTGAGATTCCAGGGTTTGGGTACTTAATCACAAATATTTAGTAAGTACATTCCACTTATATGCCTGGTGGAAGAGAACAAAATAAATGCAACCATGATTCTTTTTTATTTTTAATTAATTAATTTATTTTGAGAGACACAGAGAGAGAGCAGGGGAGAAGCAGAAAGAGTGAGTGTGTGTGTGTGTGTGTGTGTGTGTGAGAGAGAGAGAGAGAGAGTTCCAAGAAGGCTCCATGATGTCAACATGCAGCCCAATGTGGAGCTTGAATTCACCAACAGTGAGATCATGACCTGAGCCAAAATCAGGAATGGGATACTTAACCAACTGAGCCACCCATCCACCCGTGCACCCTGCAACAATGATTCTTACAATTTCGAGAGATGGGCTTCAGACATTGGTGCCATTAAGTTCATAAAGACAGTTAGACACTGTTCCTTCAAAAAAAGAAAGTTTATAAATATGTACATATATACAGTTTTTTATTTTAAAAGTTCATAGTCCTTCTGATGGACAACCACAGATGAGCTGTGATTAAGATCCGGTGCTTTGAAGTTTCTGATTAAGAGTCAGTGCTTTCAAGTTTCACGCTAGTTAAAATGCAGAACATGTTTTTTTGAGCAATTAACAATATTTAACAACAATATAACATGTAGTACGTGCAAAAACACCAGTTGCATGGTATAACCAGTAAAGACTATAGTGATTCAGAGGAATGAAGTTTCAGAAAAATCTTAGATATCTAGAATTGTTTATGGATAAGATGAGACCTGAATGACAATTAAGGTCCAGGAAAGTATAGAGAATGGAGACACCTCAATAGAAATAGTAATTGAGAAAAGGCAGGAAGGTAAAAAAACAAACAAACAAAACAAGAATGAAGACAAACAAATGAAAAACCATCAAAACCTGACTATTTTAGGCAATGGTGATGAGATCAGCTAAGGAGGTCAATATTTAAGTATCAGCTAATGTGGAAGAAACGGTCACATACAGGCAAGAGCAGTGCAGAAAAATACTCAATGTACCCAAGAAAATGTACTCAAGAGAAGGTCAAGAACATCCTTAGTGGAAAAGGTGATATATTAAGATAGAACTCTGGAAGATGAAGACAAGTGGATAAAGCATTATAGTTTGAGGGTGCAACAAGAAGGCAAAAATTCACTGTTTAGTTTAAAAAACAGTTTAATGATGTTGAAGTACAAAGTTAACACCAACCTTGTAGTAGTAACAAAGGGGCCTAGAGTGTCATAAAGGTACTTGTATGTCAATTATTACGTTTAGATTTTATTTTATGAAAAAATGTAGAAATATGTAGAGACAGAAATAAAAACCACAGGGCTGACCTCAAAAAGAAAGAAAGTCTTGAGTAAGAGGCACTGAATGCTTACATGTTTGTTTGCTTTATAATACCTCATTCAGAAAAAACTTACAATGATTTATAAAAATGTAAAATTCTAGAATTTTTTTAAAAATGTTTATTATTGAGCGAGAGAGAGAGTGTGCATGTGTGAACGCGGGAGGGGCAGAGAGAGAAAGGGAGATAGAGGATAGGAAGCAAAGTTGGCTTTGGGCTTCCAGCAGAGATCCCAAAGAGGGGCTCAAACTCACGAACTGGGAGATCATGACCTGAACCAAAATCAGATGCTTAACGGACTGAGCAACCCAGGGGCCCCTAAAAATGCATAATTCTATGTTTGCTATAACTTTTAAAAACAATAAAATAAAACACAAGGAAAAAATAGAAATAAACAAGAAATTGAGAGGAAGGGATATAAAGTTAAAAAAATAAAACTACTTAGAGATACAGAGTTCATAATTCACATCATAGGTTTCTGCATGTCAGCAAATTGATCTTAAAGATCAACTAGCGCTGACACCTCTAGAGATGAAAGAAATAAAAATTACTAAATTAAGTCCATAAAGTATGTATAAATTCATTTATTTATGTATCCACAAAATCCACACAAATTTAAAAAATAACCACACCAATTTTTGGAATTCAGACCTAGTTGATATAAGTTCTCTGTGGTAATTTAGATAATACATTTGGGGGCACCTGGCTAGATCAGTTGATAGATCATGTGACTCTTGATCTCAGGCTTATGAGTTCAAGCCACATGTTGGGCGTGGAGCCTACTTAAAGTTAATATATAATATATTACATATTATATATATGGCATATAGTGACTATGAAGCACATTAACACATTTTTTGGCATAGTTTTCATCGATCTTTTTATTTTTTATTTATTTTTTTTTACTTTTATTTATTTTTGAGAGACAGAGAGACAGAGCATAAGTCGGGGAGGGGCAGAGAGAGAAGGAGACACAGAATCCAAAGCAGGCTCCAGGCTCTGAGCTACTAGCACAGAGTTCGATGCAGGGCTTGAACTCACAAACTGTGAGATCATGACCTGAGGTGAAGTCGGACACTCAGCCAACTGAGCCACCCAGGTGCCCCTCATCGACCTTTTTAATGGCAAAGTTTAATTTGGTAAATATTCTTTGAGAAATTAAAATTCTATGTCATCTATTAGAAGTAGCATTAAAGGAAGTTACAACTTTGTGAGTTTATTTTAATAATTTGAAATATGAGTTTATATTTTTACACACATTTTGTTATTTTAACTAGGTCCTTTTAAAACTATTACAATCTCAATTTAAGGCTTGAAAATATAACTTTATTGCACTGTGAATAAATACATTTTAAGTAAATTTATTACCAGGGGTATAATGGTACCATTTAGATTATTGAAAATTCTAATTTACTGATTTATATGTCCTTTTTTGATAATGGACATTTTATTTTGACAATTACTAGGTTAACTAACTGAAGTGAGAACCATCAAACATAGTCACACATACTATTTTTATTACAGTAACAATGGAATGGTTTGGAAAGAAGAGTCAAGATAGCAACCAGCCAGCAGAAGGGAAAGAACATCCAAAGATCTCATTACATTTTCTGTATAAGGATGCCTGCTTTGGGGACCATTGGATACACACATGGCTGCTATTTTCCTTTTATTATAGTCATAAAGAGCTACTGAAGCTCATAAAAAGTAGCTGGCAGATTTGTAAAAGATATAACAGCTTGTCACAGAGGTTTCCACAGAGTTATCTATGGGAAATATTCCTTCCAAAGCATAGCTGGGAGCTATTTACGTTAGAACTGCCTACTTTGTCACAGTAAACTGACTATTTCTCCTATCATCTGGGCTGTCAGATTGGAACCTGTTCTCTTTGACTTTTCACTTAGTACCAGTCAACAGTGTATATATGAAGTATGAGAATTCAATGCTTGTAGAGTAATGGTATCTGTTTCTGAGGTGAGAGGCAAATGATGTATGTTTTTGCAAGATATTTAACATTGTGTAGTAACGTGCACCTGCTTTATGGTGGTTCCACACTTACACATGGAAGAGGATGCAGCCATCTCCATGCTGGAATGGAACCCTTTTTGCTACTGATAACCCACGTTGCCTGAAATGTTCACACTATTAATCTGACCTTTACTTTTAATGAAGAGAAGGATGATTTAAATGTTATAATGTTATCTAGGAGCTAATGTATATTTGGCTAATACCAGCTGATAATAAATTCACCAAAATTAGCTTTTAAATTAGTTTCCAGACACAAATTAACCCTTTAAGGGATATAAAGTGGCAAAAAGAATTGTTGGAAAGTATTTTCAAAAATGTCAAGATCCTTTCCTCAACCATAAAAACTTGGATGAAGGATTTCAGAAAAGGTAGAAGGAATAAAATAAAGACAGTTCTGAGCTTGCATCAGGGCTAACGAACTTTGGAAAGACAAGTTGGTGGTGGTGGGGGGAGAGAGAGAGAGAGAGAGAGAAAGAGAGAGAGAGGCTGGTTGGACGGTTTATAAAGGGCCCTTAGCTGGGAGACAATTTAGTAAGTACTGCAATCTGCCAGAAACATTAAATGGTAGCTGAAGACCTGTGGCATAACTCTTGTAAAATGTCACAAGGTCACTAGTCAGTTTCTACAACGCCCCAAAGATCTAGGTTTCTTTCATCTCTCAGTTCCATTAGCAACATAATATAGCCTCATTAGCCTTCAGTATAAAAAACCTGAGTCTAGAAATGAATGCCAGTGTAACGCCTCCACATTGCACTTTGGCCTTCTGACCACATGAGGACTCTAGGGAGTGAGCATCTGGAAATCCAACAGTGAGGAGAAAAAAGGAAGGAAGAGAACATAATTCCTTCCTTTAAGACCTCTTCCACAACTTGACACCATTCCAGTTCTTCATTCATCTCATTTACTAGAACCTGTTTATGTGATTATGTCTAAAAGAAAGGGAAGCTAAAAAATTGTAACCCAGCATAGCTTCAGGAGTTTTAATAATAAAGCAAAATTTTGAAAAATATTGGAATACTCCTCATAGTCTCTATCGCATCACCTCAAACCATTTATTGTGCTACACTTCAAACTTTCATTTTAATATCCTCTTCTACTTCATACAGATTTAGATATATATTTTTTCTTTTTTTTATTATTTTGAAAGGGGGGGAGGGGGGAGGGGCAGAGAGAGAGGGAAAGAGAATATAAAGCAGGTTTCACACTGTCAGTGCAGAGCACAACACCAGACTCCAACTGAAGAACTGTGAGATTACGACCTGAGCCAAAATCAGAGTCATTCGCTTAACTGACTGAGACACCCAGGTGGCCCTAGATATAATTTTTCATTAAGGGACATTGTTTTCTATGTTATTTAAGCAGTTTGGGTATCTGCTAAGTCAGTGTTTTCCTGGTATAGAGATTTTGATTATCATAACCCATGTTAAACAAGAATAAAGAAACTCCAATGAACACCTTCTTAGCTTTACATAATGAGCAAAACAAGTGGGCCCATAGTCTTATTTTGGTTTCCATAAGTCATGATCAATACAGGTGTAAACTATGAAAACTATCCATAAAGTGAAATTCTGAATTTCCCCAAATAGGTGGTAAATTAGATATCAATGTCGAGACCTGATTTCCAGAAGCAAAATTTCTATGTTTGCCACATAAGCAGTCCAAACCGATTGGTATATCACAGCCAAAGAACTGAACATCAACAGCTCAAAGATAAAAAACTGCCTACCTGCACCACACCTCCAGAATGCACTGGGGCCATGTGGCTGCATGAGGACCTAGAGAGGGTAATCACCATCAATAGATGGCACGCTGAGAAGGTTTTTGTCTCCTTTTGTCATTATTTTTTGCTCTTTCATAATGGAGAATTCAATACAAGCCCCTAATCTGATAGATTTACACACACTGGGGAAAGCAGGAAAGCCAAAACTGTGGTGCTCTTTTTGGAAGAAACACATTGAGCCTCAGTGATGTATGCTGAACTACGATAAAATGATGAGGTTCATCCATATTTTTGGAAGGCCAGTGCTTGGCAAATGGATGTCTAAGCCCAACTGAGTGCCAGTCAGTAAGCAAGTACCATGCTGCCCTCAAGAGACAGGACCTGCTTTGACAGCTCGTTTATTATTTATTGATTTATTCATTTATTTTATTAGTAGTAGTAGTGTTGTTTTGTGCTCTATATAGTCAAAGTCAGCATTTAATTTTTTTTTTTATTTTTTAGTGTCTATTTATTTTTGAGACAGAGACAGAATGCGAGTGGGTTAGGAGCAGAGAGAGAGGAGACACAGAAACCGAAGCAGGCTCCAGGCTCTGAGCTGTCAGCACAGAGCCCAACGTGGGGCTCGAACTCACGAGCTGTGAGATCATGACCTGAGCTGAAGTCAGAAGCTCAACCAACTGAGCCACCCAGGCACCCCTGTCAAAGTCAGCATTTAAAAAAAATCACTGTCATTATTTATTTTTCTCCTAATCATTTGCACCCTTACTTCTTAAATTTAAATGTCAAGGGGATTTGATAGAGTTGTCTCATTTTATAGTGCAGTACACACAGATACACACACAAATAAACATGCACACATAGTCTATATTTCACGTGTACCAAATTAAAAACACATAATTCACCAGACGTATTCCCTTGACTACTATCCGGCATTTTTCCTAACAACCTTCAGAAGACTGACTTAGTAGCCCCTTTGGTAAAAATAGTCTGCTACTCCACCTGAATTCTCTTTAAGCAAATAGGATTTGGGAAGCTTTTAGACTTTCTCAGTAGATTTTTTATATCATATTTGTTACTCTAGCATCATAGTTCACAAGTGTTTATATATACTTACTATATACTTAGTTACATTTACAAATGTTTGTCATATTTGCACCAGAAAAGCTTTACCTAGCCATTGCTGTGTCTACTGACTTCATGTTCTTTTACAGTATGTGAACCCAGTCCCAGAATCCTCTTAGAACTTTCCATGATTTTTGTTCTTGTTTAAATCTACAAAAAGAACAGCCATTATGTGTAAATAAGAAAAAATAAAATAAAATTACTGGAAGTATTATGACATTTACGTTTTTCTAAGAAAATAAAAGTTCAGGGGCGCCTGGGTGGCTCAGTCGGTTAAGCGTCCGACTTCAGCTCAGGTCACGATCTCGCGGTTCGTGAGTTGGAGCCCCGCGTCAGGCTCTGTGCTGACAGCTCAGAGCCTGGAGGCTGCTTCGGATTCTGTGTCTCCCTCTCTCTGCCCCTCCCCTGCTCATGCTCTGTCTCTCTCTCTCTCTCTCTCTCTCTCTCAAAAATAAACATAAAAAAAAAAAAAGAAAAGTTCAGCAAACGTTTTACCCAGTGTTTTTAAGAGTAAACGAGAATAGGTTTATGTAATTTAAAACTGACCATACAGACACCTGGGTGGCTCAGCTGGTTAAATGTCTGACTCTTTAAAAAAAAATTTTTTTAATGTTTATTTTTGAGAGAGAGAGAGAGAGAGAAAGGGGAGAGAGAGAGAGACACACACAGAATCCAGAGCAGGCTCCAGGCTCTGAGCTGTCAGCACAGAGCCTGATGCACGGCTCAAACCCACGCACCATGAGATCATGACCTGAACCAAAGTTGGACACTTAACTGACTGAGCCACCCAGGCGCCCCAGTTAAATGTCTGACTCTTGCTTTCTGCTCAGGTCAGGATCTCATGGTAGTGAGATTGAGCCCCATGTCCAGCTCTGTGCTGGGCATGGAGCCCGCTTAAGACTCTCTCCCTCTCCCTCTGCCTCATCCTACTCACACTGGCTCTCTCTCTAAAAAAACAAAACCAAAAGCATTTAAACTTTACCAAACATTAAAGCTTATGAATAATTAAGTAAATATTTCATTATTATGATGATAAATGTCTGTGATTGGACCCAGTGAAGAGGAAGCAGACCACTTCCCTAGTCAAATATAGAATTAATTAAAAATACGAAAAAAATAACAGTAAACCCTAATATCACCTATATTACTAATTAAACTTAGGTTTAAAATTATCTAGTGTGATAGAAAAAATATAATCATACTTCCAGTCTACATCTTTGGAAAATTAGAGGGAAAAATTAAATTTGCAGAATAGATCTTTTTACCAAGATTATCACTTACCACATGTATATAGGGAAGAAAAAGACAGACAAATTTGCCTACATGCAGAACTTGCAAAAAACTAGTTGTAACTAATTAAGACATGTTAACACTCAACAGAGGACTCAGATCATCTTTGTCCAGAGAAGTAACTGTTTGAAATCAAGCTCATGGGTGTTGAAGCGAAACCTTTTTTTTATGAAAGCAGGGAAGAGACATTTATTTCTCCTACCAGCTAAGGTTACTACTTCAAGTGTAATCCCATATTTTTCCGAGGTATTAAAGTGTATGGACTACTATTATTTTATTTTGCTGAGAAATTATGCAATTGTTATAAATAAAATGAATAAAAGACAAACATTTGGTAAAAGGAATCTAATTCATGTGAGCTTAAATTCTATTAGAGAAACTTTTTCTTGCCTTTTTTTTTTTACCCCACTAGCTACACAGTAAAGATCGTTTGTTACCTTAAAGTGGAAGGCTCCAGAGACAGCTTCTTATGAATACTTCTTGAAAGATCTTTGAGGTCAAAAAAGTGATTTAACCTCAGAGATCAGACTCAAATTCTGTAGAGTGCAGAAAAAGAAAAATATAATTTAATTTCTAGGACATTCAGCAGCTAGGGATTTCAACAGCTATAGGCCAACACATGATTTGTGTTGTAATAACCAGTCATGACAGCCAAATATTTTTTGAACTATGTTTAAAAGTGCTTCATACAAAATCTTTTAAATTATGCTTGGTAGCTTCTTTTGTAGCAATTATGGTACACACACAAACTCACATACTCATGACTCAAAAATCTAAAAAAAAAAAAAAATGAGGTATGGTTAAATGGATATCCACAATAAATAGAATACGTGTTTGACAATTAGAAAAGTAGACAGCAAGAAATCGCAGTTACATTTATACAATTCTTCCTAATTCTTGCTACTGGTTCAGGTCTTGACATTATCCTTCATTTTATAAGACTAACATTATTTTATTGCAAATGGACAGTTTACATTGCACACATTTAAGACTACCTCCTAGTTGCTATTGTGGCAATTCTGAATATTGGCCTGCATATAATGTATATTTAATGATACGCCAAGAAATTTTCAATTTGATTCCAAATAGTAAAAGTGAAAAATGTGTTTGCTTCAGTGAATTTATATTTTGGCTTTTAGCAACAATTAGGCACATAAATGCTTGGTTATATACACATAAAAGTGAAATTGAAATAAAATGATCATTTCTTCAAAAAATTAAATATATCTGCTTGTTAGGAACCAGACGATATGTCAATATTCAATTTACTCTACATAAGAATATTAGTAACTGTTCTTTTATTATTTTTTGTGACAAAAACTTCTGCTACTAAGTGGCTATAAATGAGACAGCGACCAATGATTTACAAAACTCAGGAGTCTTCAAGTTTCTTAATGGTACAATAAGAAAATCAGAAGATATCAAATGGTTTACTCAGACGTTTTAAGCTACCGAAATGCAAAAATCCTTTCCTCAATAACTACCTTTAGTGGAACTCTTACATCTAAAATACCCTAGCTTTAGGGCACCATGAAATAGAATATGTAGAACAGGGATTAGATGATTTTGAAGATTACTTACCGCTCAAGTTCTATTTTGCCTCTTACTTAAAAAGTCTGCGCATCAATGCAGAACAGCCCCAGCTTTCTAGTCAAGAGGAACAAGCAGACATACAAGCACCACACCCCAAAACCTGAAGGCTCGCAACCTCTTCCGCTAAAACGAGCCGATTCACAGGAAGACTGTGGGCATGGAGCAATGGGCCCAAGGTAAAGATGTAGTGGTGGTCATGAAGAAGTGATGCGGCCAGCGAAACCTATCACCTGCTATGTGCGGACCACCAACCACGAGAATGCCTCCGCCCCCTTCAGCCGCATCAAGCACGTGATCTGCAAGAACAACTACTGCCCAGATCTGCGCTTGGCTGCCATTCACAGAGCCAGCACCATCCTGCACAGACAGGATCCTGTGATGGTGAAGAGGGAGCAAGCAGTTAGCGCCACCAAGAGCACCCTGAGCACCACTCCCTTCTAAAGCAATAAAGATGGATACATATTTAATGGGCTAATATTAATAATAATCAAAAGGGTTAGCTAGTATTTATTTAGCTAGAACAAAAAAAAAATGAAAAATATGCAAATTACAGCATTAGTTGTAAATATGTGGGGAAAAATACAAATAGTTCCTATTCAATAGGGAAAAAAAGAAACCGGTGGGATGTAATGCACAAGTCCCCTAATATTAAGTTTAAAAAACACGAATGAAAAATGAAAACAAAATAGAACAAAACAACAAAATCAATACCGGGAAGACAGGAAAACTGAATGGCAGGTCATCGAACTCACCAAGTTCCATGATGTTTCGCCATGGTGTGTTTTAATGCCTGCCAATGACCGTATTTTTGTTTGCTTGTTAAATGGAAGTTTAATAACTCTCAACCTAGGGAACATATAAACAAGAAATAAAAGTTGTTTTAGGAAAGGGTTTTCATGCGACATTATTGCAAGCCCCAGATTAGAGACAAAGATAGAGTAGTCTCCCTTGTAATTGGGGTGTACCAAACTTATTCCATGGCCCTAGTGCTAAAATAAGATTCCGGGCACTTCTAAGGTGAGATTTAATCTAGTGTAAACTTTATTTATGTGCCTCTGTAGTGTAAAGAATGAGAACCACACAAGGTACCTAAAACATTGGGTTCACAGGCAATTTTATTTTTAGTTTTTGTTTTGGTGTAGGGAAAAACCTTTGTATAAGACATTTGTGTTGCCTCACCAAACTCTGCCCCTGGAATTTGTAAGCATGAAGCATCTTCTCAAGATCACAGTACATTAAAAGTGACTCTTCAACTCCCCTTTTTCTGTACCTTGTCAGTAAAGAAATGTTGAAACTTTTGAGAGGGACAACATCGAGTGGAGGCAACATGTCTTTATAGTAAAGATACACAGATTTTATTGCATATACCGAAGTAGTGTTAGGATATATGTAGTGAAGCTTCCCATGCCACTATACCCTATTCTGGAGGCTGTTCCACAGGAAATCCCATTATGGTTTTGACATGCTTCAAGACATTCAAGATAAAATGTTTAACAATGCTTTTTAAAAATCTTTATGCATAAAACCTTCTTTTATTGCCATGGATATGCATGTGTACATCCACATATGTATGGCATGTGCACATACACATACATACACATATATACATGTATGTGTATATTTAGTTGAGTGACAATTCACAAGTTTGCAGGGAACATGGTATGTATGAAAATTCATAGCCAGGAGGCAAGTTCATTGGTGACAGCAGTTTATATACAGTTCACATTAATTCCATCTTTAAGTATCTCCCAGAGACTCTTTTATTATCTCATGATATCACTTCTTTCAAACTGTTTGATCCTTAAGGATTTAGAGTCTCAATTCCCACAAACATTTGAAAGAATTGGAGAAAAATTCTGAAGGACATGAAAAATCAATCTAGTTCTGTAGGAATCAAAATACTAGAATACAATTTAAATGTTTTAAAATGTGGAGTACTTGGGGCACCTGGGTGGTTCAGTTGGTTAAGCGTCCAACTTCAGCTTAGGTCATGATCTCACAGTTCGTGAGTTCGAACCCTTCATCGGGCTCTGTGCTGACAGCTCAGAGCCTGGAGCCTGCTTCAGATTCTGTGTCTCCCTCTGTCTCTGCCCCTCCCCACTCATGCTCTGTTTCTCTGTCTTAAAAATAAATAAAACATTAAAAAAAATAAAAAATAAAATGTGGAGTACTGTGTGGCTCAAGTCAGTTAAGCCTCCTATTCCTGATTTTGGCTCAAGTCATGATCTCATGGCATGGGGCTCTGTGCTTACAGCAAGGAGCCTGCCTGGGATTCTCTCTCTCTGCACCTCCTCTGCTCGTGTGCGCATGTGCTCTCTCTCTCTCTCTCTCAAAAATAAATAACATTAAAAATATAAATATTTTAAAATAGAGTTATGTTTCCAAAAGTACATTATATAGATATCATAATTTTTTTCTGAAAAGAAAGGAGAATCTGTACAAAGAAATAAATTAAAAATGAAAAGCAAAATCATGAAAATTATTGAAATGTTATTTGGATAGATAGATGATAGATTAGATAGATAGGTAGATAGATAGATAGACAGATAAGCATACAGACATAGATGGGTAGATACAGATGTATAGATATATTTTCTATAAAATTCATGGTTCAATGGAACCATGTTGGATAAAATGTAATAGGTATTCACACAGCAGGCACTTTGAAGAGAGTTTCCATTTGGAATCTTACAACATTCTGTTTCATACCAACATTCTCTCTTTTAGGTAAGTGAAAGTACATTTTATTTTTCTTAATCTGGCTAACATTTTGGCTCATTTAAACATTTTAGGGACAATAAAAAAAGGATGAAGACAGTAACATGATTGTCTCTAATATGTGAAAGAAATCATCAGATTGAAACTATATTCTTTATCTCAGAACATAGAAATAAAAATAAAAGTATTTTCTGCCTCTGATCTCTTGCAGGTGTACCAGCCCTGTGTTTTCATCATCATCTTAACACGAAAAGTTTCTTTTTCTGTGAAAAGGATAACAAACTCTTTACAGAGACGATGTATTTTCACCTTAGAAGATTCAGATAGATACATGATTTTCTTTCTAGTGGTTGAAATTGTTTCATTTTTTAAAACCATAAAATTTCATAGGGCTTGTAGGAAATGGCAATTCGATTCAGGACTAATCTGTGAGTTCTTAGAAAAATATATTTTTCTTTGTGAATACTTATGGGATAAAAATTGATAGCTATGGACAGATCTCTGCTTTACTGTTAAAAAGCAGTGTGACATGTCTTGACAGGCAAGAGAGAGTTAAGATGATAGGGATTACCTGTTTCTGGAAAATGAATGTAATTTAACTCTACATGTGCTGTTCTCCTGACTTGAAAAGATTAAAAAAGCATTAGCAAGATTTTAAAAAGTATTCCTGACCCTCCAAAATTTTTCTTTATTCTTTTTTTCAAATACCTTTTTAAATGCAGTTTTTATATATTATATGGCATTCCCTTAATAGTATCTTTAATATCTTCAGTTATTCAAGACATTCTATTCAGAAGTTTCATTTCTTCTGAGAAAAGCATATTCCATGCCAATAAATTAGTACAAACAAAATGCAGATCATAGTCTTGTGTTTTATAATCTAGCCTCATATTGCCTAGTACATCAACAATTTGCAACATCTATATAAATTCCTGCTTGTGGAGCTCCTGGGTGCCTCAGTCAGTTAAACATCTGACTCTTCCTTTCAGTTCAGGTCATGATCTCATGATTTGTGACATCAAGCCCTTGTGTCAGGCTCCACACTGACAGGCCTTGTCTGCTTGCAATTCTCTCTCTCCATCTCTCTCTGCCCCTCCCCCACTTGCCCTTTTTCCCTTTGCCTTGAAATTAATAAACTTTAATAAAATAGAATAAATGCCTGGAAGTGTTTAAATCTTATTTTACAGTTTTAAAATCACTATCCTTTTAAATCTCATTTTTGTTTTATATAACAATTTTTGAGAACTGATAAGGCGGGCACTACTATTCCTATTTTAAAGATGGGAGTGCTTGTCTACTTTCATATGCAAATCATTCTAGTATGGGAGTTGAAAATACAAGTCAGCTAATTAATATTTGCAAAAGTTTGCATGACCTTGAGGAAGAGACAAAAATAAATTTAATTAATCAAAATGTTAACCAGAAAATCCTCTCTCTAAGACCTTGACTAATATGATGGGGAGGCAGGGAGAGGTATTAGGGAGGTGAAAGAGGCAGGGGTGTGTCTGTGCAGGATCTGAGACCAGAGATTCTTGGTCATGGAGATAAAATGGTAAATGCTGTCTCACAAAGATAAGAGTAACAGGGGATTCTCAAATGCTCTGGGTACCTTCACATAAACTGGGCTAAACACACACACACACACACACACACACACACACACACACTTCAGGGCACACTTCATTTCATACATCTGTTACCTGGTTACCTGCTAAAGAAATTTCCTGTGTTGGTATTCTGAGTATAGACGGCCAGCGTAAACAGTTGAGTGTGGACCTGTTGTTGAGCAACACTCCCGGCCATATGTAAGCCTCAGCACTGCCAGGAGAGGTCTCCTAGTCATTACTGGCATTTCCACCATTTACTATTTGTATAACAGATGCTGTAACTATAATTTTTGGAAAAAAAAAATACTCCTTATTTTTCTAAAAACTCTTATTTTATGTATAATACAAATGACACATGTCTCAAGAGTACAATTTAAAGTCTTGATATAGATATACATGATGAAACTATTACTACCATCAAGGTAATGAAAATTTGCATCCCTTCAGAAGTATGTTTGTGTATGAGAAAACTCCGAGCTTTTAGAATGTAGGTGCACAGGGGCGCCTGGGTGGCGCAGTCGGTTAAGCGTCCGACTTCAGCCAGGTCACGATCTCGCGGTCCGTGAGTTCGAGCCCCGCGTCAGGCTCTGGGCTGATGGCTCGGAGCCTGGAGCCTGTTTCCGATTCTGTGTCTCCCTCTCTCTCTGCCCCTCCCCCGTTCATGCTCTGTCTCTCCTGTCCCAAAAATAAATAAACATTGAAAAAAAAAAATTAAAAAAAAAAAAAAAAAAAAAAAAGAATGTAGGTGCACAGTTGGAACCCACTCCTCTTGACAGGCAGACTTCGAAGGGCTAAGTTATGCTTTCCTAACTTGCATAATGTTGTTCAGCCGCAACAGAATGGAAAGACAGACAGGACTCAGGAAACAGTTCACTTCCAATAAGAACATATAGAAGAAACTGATGACATTTTGAACAAGAAATAATAATAATCAATAATAATAATAATAATAAAACATATAAGGGCACCTGGGTCAGTTAAAAAATAAAAATAAATAAAATAAAATAAAATAAAATAAAATAAAATAAAATAAAAAAATAATGAAATATATAAGAACATTCAAGTGAATCATAAAACCTGGAAATAATATGTTAAAAATATATTTGTTCCAATAAGTACATAAATTGAGTCTTTTTGGTGCCTGTAAAAATCAAATGGGAAAAGAATCTTGAAGCACAGAGTAAAACTCCTAATTGGGAGATCATGCTGAAAAGATAAGAAAACTAGGGGATAAACACTGTGGACCCATACTGTGAGTGATATTCTTAAAAGAGACAAATTAAATACAATAAAGACGTAATGATGTCATGAATGACAGAAAATAATTTCCCATTGTGAAGACCTGATCTATGTTGAAAGGATTATTTAGTTTCATGCATGATTCATCAAAAAAGACATATGTTGATAAAAATCTTGAATTCTAAGGTTAAAGAGAAATTTCTTACAAATCAGCATCAAGAAAAAAGTTACCTGTGAGGGGAAAAAAACAGACTGGCATTGGACCACTGAGACCACTGAGTGAAAGATAAAAGTCACGGAGAAAAAATCTGGAGAGAAAAGAATCCCAAATCAATCATTCTATAGCGACCTATAATTCAATTTACAAATGAGAAAAAGTAAAAGTATTTTCATAATCCAAAAAAATCCAGTGACATATTACACCTTATCTTTTATTTATTAATTTACTTATTTAGTTGAGAATAGCTATTCTTTTTTTAAATGTTTATTTATTTTTGAGAAAGAGAGAGAGAGAGGGAGTCAGAGCATGGTGGGTGGTGCATAGAGAGGGGGAAACACAGAATCTGAAGCAGGATCCAATCTCCCAGCTCTCAGGGCAGAACTCGACAAGGGGCTAGAACTCACAAACCGTGAGATCATGACCTGAGCCGAAGCTGGACGCTTAACCAGCTGAGCCACCCAGGTGCCCCTACACCTTATCTTAACTGAGGAAAATATTTGAGGTATGATTGAAACCATATAAACATTCCAGGATTGAAACTTTGAGAAGGAGAATGCAGAAACAGTGACTGGGAAGATGCTCATGATAAATTCGGATGGAAGCAGAGAGAGGGGGAATGTGTGATTAAATGAGAAGAAGAAGTCTTGAGAATGAAGAGATACACTGTTGGAAAAATTCTATTACTAATCTCGACCAGGAGTCAGCAAACCAATCCTGTGCACTTCCTGTTTTTATCAGTAACCTTCTATTGAGACTAAGCCATGCCCCTTCATTTATGTATTATCCGTGGCTGTTTTCACATCTACTGCAACAGATGTGCATAGTGGTGACAGAAACAGTATGCTCCTCAAACCCAGAAATATTTACTCTTTGGCCCTTTACAGAAAAAAAAAAAAAAATTCCCAGCCATGGTCTAGACCTAGAAATAATAAATCTTCTCAGCAAAACCTAAAGCTTGGAGGCGGAGCTTGTTATATGTAAAGTAATTCTAATGTCTCCTTGATGGAAAGAAGAAGTAGAGAAGTACGTGTATTCCAGATACAATGGCCACATTTTAAATGACTCTCATTCCAAACAAGATAAAGGACAGTGCAGAGGAAGAAACAGTGCATCTTTAAAATAATATTTTCATTTCAGATATTAGTAGAAAATTATGCGTCCATATTGAAAGGGAGGAAAAATAATTTTCCCTCTACCCTTCTGAGTCTTGGCTGAGAACTCCTTAATAAAGGACTGATTAGCGAGAGAAAAACAGATGAGATTGTTAACATGTACTCCTCATGTGTATGTGAGAGATACACAGAGGAAAATGAGTAACTCCCAGACATGCATTAGAATTCAGGCTTAAATACCATTCTAATAATAAAAGGGAGAGCAGATGTAGGCCTTTTGGGGGGAGAGTAAGTAATTTTTATGAAAGAAGAATGGGCCCTTAGTAGAATAGGTAGAAGACATGATAGCTTGTGGGAAAGATTATCTAGATGTGGTATAAACTTCTAGATTGCTCTTCTATGTGGAGTCGACCTTCCCTGGTTGCTGAAAGTCCTGGGAGGGTATTTATGACAATTGAGTTCCTTTTGTGGAACCTGTCTTTAGGCAGATAAGGGGAATTTAGAGAAAGGTTCTCATTGCATTTTCTGTTGTTCAAGTACCTAGAACTCAAAATAATCAATCTATTAAAGTGGTATGTTTTGAAGTGGCATGTTCTGAATTCCTGTAGTCATATTTTGGGGTGAGACCTTCTGCTACCCTTCAATATAGAGAAAGGTAACAATAGTGCTATGGAAAATAGGTAGACATTACACATTTAAAAATACCCTAATGAATACGAAATTGAAGAAACTAAAAATATATAAAAAAGGTAAGTAAGGAGAATACGTAAGAAATACAGTGTACATCCAATGGTAAATAAGTTTAAATTATTAACTGTAACAATTATTGTGAAAACTTGAAATAAATAAGATCACCCTCTAAAAGATACTCTCAGACTCTCAGACTATATTAAAAAGAATACTACTATGCTATTGATAAGAAAACTTAACCAAATTAACAAATTAAGGATGAAAATAGAAATGATAAATAAGTAACAGGCAAAGGAAAACAAAAGGATGGTCAAATTTGTAGAAACAAATTTATCTCCAACACAGTAAGAGGTCATCTCATACTTACATAATAATTCTTAATGTGAGATCAGTGCTCCTTGTTGTCCTTTCATGCCAACTATAAGAAGAGAAAAAGTGTTGCAGGGAGTATGTCCGGAGTTGCAAAACATGAGTCCACAAAGTGCAGTTAAGTGAAGGTCCTCATACTCTAGTTGGAATGAGGCCCAGGACTCCAGAATGAAGCTTCTTTTCATTAGGATAATTGCTAAAGACTATGTGCATAAAGTCAGCTAAGCAAGTGTGTTAATCAATGTAATGGTTTAGCTTTTCAAGGTTGAATTTCAAGTTAATTGGTTTCTATAACACTAAGAAGGGTCAAGTGTGAAGGAAGATCCAGCCCTGGGCAATGTTAATGGCTCTAGGCATTCCTTAGGAAACAGCAGCCTCATTCAGCTGTGTAAACAAGTCCTAAGGCCTTTCACCTTCTCCAGTCCTTCCCTTTTGAAGTCTTTTCCTTTGATGTTTCTCTCCTGCATCTCCCAGAATTGGAGAAGTATTCCTAGACACTCTTAGGGACTCTGACAGGAGGTAAGACACATTACAATGGAGGTCATGCAGTCACACCCACTGAACAAGAGACCAATGGAGAAGATTTTGTACCCAACATTGTGTCTCCCACTTTATGGAGAATGTGATGCTCTCTGCCTGTATAATGACCTTTATTGGGTGGTCATTAGGAGATCAGGACCTAGGTCTGCTGCCAAGAGAAGTAGAGAGCAGATTAGTCATCATAAATCGGGATTAGTGAAGAGCATTCCAAAAAATAGGGTGGGGCTAAATCACGTAATGATTCTGGGGGAATGGTAAGACTTCTGGTTCTACTTTAAGTGAGCTAAGTAGCCATTGTATGGTTTTGGCAGATACATATATATTACCATGTGATGTTTTAAAACAATCACCCTGGCCGCTTTGTAGAGAGCTAACTATAGGGAGAAGTGCAAAAAGAAGGGAACCAGTGAGAAGGCTTTGGAAGTAGTATAAACTAGGGATGTTGTTGGCTTGAGCCGTAGTACTAGCAGTGAAAGAAATGAGAACTGGAAGGATCTGGATGTATTTTGAGTTAGAGGCAACCATAGCTGGTATATTGGTGTAAGAGAAAAAGTCAAAGATGTCAATCAAGGGAGATAACAGGTAACAAAACACTAACACAAGATAAAAAAAATTACATGTGTTTCTCCAATGTTTATGTTGGAGAGACTGTTAGACATATTAAAGCAAAGGGAGAGATGATGAAGGAAAATGATAAACCAAGGATGTGTTTAGTAGCATCTCTTAAAAATAGAATTAAGATTTTAAAAAACAGGTGATCTGTCATATTTATTATACAGCATCTATAAATTGGAATTATTCTTAATTAAATGTCATCTAGTTTTTAACTATTTTATTGATTTGTCTTTTAACAAATATGAATTTGCCTTGTAGATAGTGTTCACAAAGTATAAAAATCTTGATGTACAACTGCAATCTTTGGATTTATAGGAGAAATCATGGAAATGAATGTGTTTCTTCAAGTGACTTCTATATTGGGAATGATAATGTAATAGCAGATTTATTTGAGGATTTTACATGTAAATTTTCAAAATGCTTTATCAAATGTGGATTTGAATCTCAACACCTAAGCAGATTACATCCTCACATCTTTCCAAGTGAGCATTTAGATTCAATTCAGAAAACTGTTTTTGCTGGAGCTCTGGGCCCACATCAAAAATCCCTGGCTTAGACCACTGTCCCCGAAACAGCATAGCCCAAGGTTTTCTTAGGCAGAATAATTATAGATACCTAAAATTCATTTATTTATTATGTATAAACCTTTATGATGTAAGCATTGTGCTTGTTTATTGGAAACAAAAGCCTTAAAGCATAGCTCTAGCCCTTGGAAAGCTCAGAGACTACCTGTCAGAGACATAAACCATTATGTTTCAGAAGAAAAAAATAGTCCTTATATTTTTTAAAGTTTGATATCTTGTTCAAAAAAATCCAGCTCAGTATATAACAGCTACATATATTTTAAAGAAAAACAATCTTTAGATTAATGCCAACTTTTTACTGTTTTAATTTTTAAATTACAATCTAAAATATCTGTATTCTATATGTACACTCAAATTTCATTATATGTTTATCCAATATATACTAATTTGGAGAAGAGAATACTTGACAAATGTTGGTCTTTGAGAGAGGCCCAATAAATAATATCTATTTTTGTTGTGTTTTAAATTGTTAAAAGTATGTTTTCTTCAAATTTGTTTACACTAAGGAATTTTCTTTATCTTGATGCAAAGCCAGGCAAAGTCCACATGTGCATAAATTAGAGTTGCCACAAATCACTGGAAAAAATTATGCATTACATCATATACCTAGGACATTTTTAGTATTTTTGATTCTGCTACCGTAATGTGAATAAAAAACTTATGGCCATTTGAGATTCAAAATATACCCATTATTACAATACACAATGCATAGGCTTTTTTAATTTCTTGATAAGACCAATAACTTTGTGTCCTATTTAATATATATCATAGGGATATAGAGACACTACTATTTAATTCACTTAATAAACATAAATTTCAGGATTGAATATTATGACACACAAGATCAAAAGTGACAAGAGTTACATGGAAATATCTTGAATAACAAAAGTGGTGGAAAGCATAGGATTGTCAATTAAGGCTACACTGTACATTAGACATCTTGGCAAACATAAAATTCCTCAAATATACAGCCATTGCAAGATAAACCTGTAGTTGAATTTTTCTGTTTTTTTCAGCAGGTGCATTAATATGCATTAAAAATTGTATATTGACAGGATGAATGACATCATTTAATATGATTTTATTTTTATTTAATTAAAGTAACAAAATATCCTGGTTTGCATCTCTTTTCTTAGCATAATTCTAATAATCCTCACTTTTATTCTCAAACCTGGCCTGGAATAAAGAAGAAAATACATTATCACCTATATGTAATATATTATATAGCAAAAATTAAAAATTAAAAAAAAGGAGAACATAAGAGAGATAGTTTCTTGCCTTTGTTCATTTTCTGTGAATCCTGTGAAGGTTCTTTAGGGCACCTATGCCAAATATTTCATTTAATAAATTAACTCCAAATAATTAGTGGCTGATACCTGGTGGGGGGGGGAATTCTGAAAGAATTGTTCTTTCTTTATAACACACCCATATAGATGGTATAAATTAAATATTTATAAATCCAAGTTACTAAAATAGGAATACTTCAGCTTCTGGTTAATAATAACAATAGTTTGCTGTGATTAAGGTATTATACTATGTTTCTGAAATTATTTTTAAAAATTTTATAAATGAGAACAGAGTGGAAATTGAAGCTCATATAGCCTTATATAACCAAAATTAATATAGTTATTAAATGGTAACAGTAAGATTTGAAGTCTGACTCTAGAGATTGATCACTATGACATAAAATGCCATCTTTACAGATTATTCCTGTGCAGACCCTGTGCTAGAGAACGATGCTCACATCCTAATCCCCAGACCCTGTGAATATTTTACCTCATATGACTAAAAGGACGTTGAAACAGTGATTAATAATTCAGTTAAGGATCTGGGGATGGAAAGGTTCCGAATTACATGGCTGGCCTAAGGTATCACAAGGGTCCTTACAGAGGGGAAATAGGAGAGTCAGAGACAGACATAGAAATGTGACAACAGAAGCTAACTTGATAGGAAGAGAGAGAGAAAGAGAGAGAAAGAGAGAGAGAGAGAGAGAGAGAGAGAGAGGGAGGGAGGGAGGGAGATGGAGAAAGGGAGGAAGGGAGGAAGGGAGGGAGAGAGAATCTGAAATTAAAGTCACCAAATTGTTGCAGTGGTAATTTTATAGGGATAGGATTTTCACTAATATTCTTTTACTACCTTTTTGGATGAATTTGGTAATTAGTAAATTTTCTTTCATGATTATTTTTTTTTCATGTAAGATAAATTATTTTTTAAATGGAGAATGATTTCTATTGGTTTCTTTACTCAGAAGATCTGCTAATTATAACTAAGGGTGTACTTATAATTGATGAATGTGATGAGATAATATTTAACCACACTAAAGACTTCAACATTCTTGTGCTCATGACACTTGGTCCTTTTAGAAATATGCTGCCTTTTCCCACTTGGAGGTCTCACGGTTAATAAACAAACTAAAATAATATCTTCTTTCCTCGACTCCTAAAGTGAGATCATCAAAAAGATGTTAGGAATTAATTTACAGCTTTAAAATGTACAGGGGCACCTGGATGGCTCAGTCAGTTAAGTGTCCAGCTTTGGATCAGGTCATGGTCTCACATTTGTGACACGGAGCCTAGCACTGGGTTCTCTGCTGTCAGCGTGGAGTCTGCTTCAGAGCCTCTGCCTCCCTCTCTCTCTGCCCCTCCTCCCCTCTCTCCCACTCTTTCTCTCTCAAAAGTAAATAAAAACATTTTTAAAAATAATATATACATTGCCCCTAAAAGTGCATTTCTAAAAAATAGTTACAGTCAGGCATGAGGCTTCAGCCAATAAGTACAGCAACTTATCTCAGAACGTATTGCTAAAGAATATTGCCACAATAGCTATTAATTTTAAAAATTATACATCATGCTAAATGGAAATAAAATATGCATGCTATGTGTATATGTATGTGCACATTTGAATATATAATATAAATATATACCTACCTATGTATACATGTATGTGTGTATATGCATATATACACACATATATTCATGAGTATATACATATTCATATATTCATATATACATGCATGTGCATAAACATGTATATCTATATACATGTATACTCATTAAAATATTAAGGATGGTTGTGTCATGTTCATACTACTTGTCTTTGTTGTCTCAATATTTTTTAAAATATGGGTTATCTATAATTGAAAAAATAGTTATTCTCATTTTCAGTCTGTCAAACTGGATAGAATCTGGGTTTAGGATTTCTAGTAAAGAGGTAATGTAACTATTGAAAAGTCTCCTGTAATTTTTAGGTTGTAAAGTTTCCTTTTTTTTTTAATTTTTTCAACATTTATATATTTTTAAGAGACAGAGATAGAGCGTGAGCAGGGGAGGGACAGAGAGAAAGGGAGACACAGAATCTGAAGCAGGCTCCAGGCTCCGAGCTGCCAGCACAGAGCCCGACACGTGGCTCTAACTCAGGAAGTGCAAAATCATGACCTGAGCCAAAGTCAGACACTCAACCGCCTGAGCCACCCAGGCGCCCCAGGTTGTAAAGTTTTCTTAATGTGTATTTCTAATGTAGTCCTCACAGTGACCTCTGTGGGAGGCCTTCTTAAAAGCATGGAGGGATCTGCTGTTTGCCCCCAGGTCCCACATGCAGAGCAGTTTGGTCTATAATCCTTCTCTGGGTCCCACACATCTGGTGCCACATTCTGCAACTTTTCTGTAAATCACACTTTGGAAAGCAGTTAAGGAAATGTGAATGTATTTAGTTTAGAATTGAAAAAAAGTCATGATGTTACCCAAAGTATTGAGAATGTTTGGCACAGAGAATGTCTACAGGATCACTGACTTAAAAGGATGATAGTGTGCATAGCTAGAAAGTATTTCAAGTGTAGACCTTCTCTTAACTGAATCAAGATGGGATTAAATGTCCTGCCTCCATGAAAGGGAAATAGGCCAATTTGACAATATAAAATATAAAATATATTTTTTAAAAAGTGGTAATAGGGGCGCCTGGGTGGCTCAGTCGGTTAAGCGGCCGACTTCGGCTCAGGTCACGATCTCGCGGTCCGTGAGTTCAAGCCCCGCGTCGGGCTCTGTGCTGACAGCTCAGAGCCCGGAGCCTGTTTCAGATTCTGTGTCTCCCTCTCTCTGACCCTCCTCTGTTCATGCTCTGTCTCTCCTTGTCTCAAAAATAAATAAAAAAACGTTAAAAAAAATTAAAAAAAAAGTGGTAATAGGCAAATGTGGATTCTGGACTTCATTGTATATTTTGAAGAGTAAATGTTTTATAAGAAGGCACAATTCCTATAGCCAATGAAAATTATTAGGGTGAGCAGTGCAGGAATAGACAGAGAAGAGGTTAATAGCATGAAGACTTGGAAAGGAAGAGAAATATATAGATAGATAGATGATAGATATAGATATAGATATAGATATAGATATAGATATAGATATAGATAGAAAGGTGGGCATTTCAAAGTTTAGTTAGATTCAAGCTAATCGCGACGGCTTTCACAATGGAGTTGGTGAAGAGTGCAGAAGTTGCTAACCAAACATGAAATACCAAAGATGAAGCTGAAAGCTGTTCTGAAGGGTATGGTCCCCAAAGATGTCCATATCTTAATCCCTGGAATCTGAAAATATATGACATTACATCACAAAAGGGACTTTGTGGAGGTAATTTGGGTTATAAATCTAAAAATAGAGAGCTTGTTCTGGGTTATCCAGGTGGGCCCAATCTAATCAGAGGCCAGAGAACTTTCTCCAACTTGGGGCAGAAGAAATACAGCAAATGTGGAATTCATAAATATTCCAAGTGTAGAGGACCACATGCAATGACCAGAAAGGCATCCAAGAGCAGAGGGTAACCTCCCCCCACCCCCGACAGCCAGCCAAATAATGGAGATCTCAGTAATACCCTTTAAGGCACTGGATTTTGGCAATAATAGGAGTCAATGGAATCAGATTCTTTCCAGAGTCTCCTATTAAGAGCCCAGTGGGCAGATATTGAAAAACTTTGTTCCAGTTTTCCTCTTTTACAACCTTAAGGGGAGAAACCAGCAGAACCAATGAGCCAAACAGGACTTCTATGTTACAGAACTGTGAGGTAATAAATATGTGTTGTTTTAAGCCTCTAAGTATGTGTTAATTTGTCACAGCTGCAATAGGAAACTGTATTGTATAATTTGATAGAAATGGATAGGATCCTTATCATAAAGGAACATATTAAAACTGGAGAAGGGTGGTATGGGTGGGCACAACTTTTGTGTGCGTGTTCATATGTGTATGCACGTGTATAAATAGGACGCATTTAAATGATCACTACAGAGGAGGTTAATTAGAGTATTTAAAATATAATAAAGAAAAGGGGTAAAATGAATGATGCATAAAAGTTTGGGTAATGAAAATATTACGGCTATTATTAAACTGCCCTTTGATGGAAGCAGTCCTGAAAGGCGGGATGCTGTGTTAACAGATGGACATAGTAAAAGCAAAAGGCCTCATTTGAACAACTTAAAAAAAATCTCAGCTACTGCAAGACCATGGTTGATTATCATGAAGAAATCAGAACTGCTGCTCTTCAGATAGAAATGACAAGTATGTGCTTGCATAATGCCAAAATGTGAAAATGACATCTTGAAAGGGGAAAAAATAAAAAAAAATAAGTAAGCCATCCTTATACTTTAATTTTCAGAAAACACTACTTTGAAAACTACGGTATTTTTGCCCTCTTAACTACATTTAGAATTCAATACACATCTATATTCTTTCTCTATATCAATTGCATTGTAAACTATAGTTAGGACTGTATTATTCAACTAAATTTTTATTTTTTTTTTAATTTTTTTTCAACGTTTATTTATTTTTGGGAGAGAGAGAGACAGAGCATGAACGGGGGAGGGGCAGAGAGAGAGGGAGACACAGAATCGGAAACAGGCTCTGAGCCACCAGCCCAGAGCCCGACGCGGGGCTCGAACTCACGGACCGCGAGATCGTGACCTGGCTGAAGTCGGACGCTTAACCGACTGCGCCACCCAGGCGCCCCTCAACTAAATTTTTAATTTTGTATTAATTATTTCCTACGTTTTATTGATTTCAAAATGATTTCTCAAATGGCCTCTTTTCCAGTTTTTAGACTCATCTCCTCCATTGATGTTACACTTGACACAAATACCAGCAACCACAGTGATGACTTAATCAAACTGTAACTGTAGTAACTTAGTCAAACCAATAACTGTAAACCCCAATAATCTCCATTTCCTTTCCAATCTTCCTTTCCAATCACTCTTTTCTTTTTAGTTCATTCCTTCTGCTATGCCTCAAACCACACCTGACTTACTCTATTCACTTTGTATGTATTCTTTCTTACCACACTCATGCTTTCAGTACCATTTTTCCCTAGTTTATATGAGTAACTGATAGTCATATTAAACTTCATAGACCCTAACTAGAGCTTCTTATCTCCCTCACAATTCCTTCCTTCCCATTACTTTGGATGGAAATTGTGGGATCTTCCTTGACTCTTGTTTTACTTCTCACTTACCACATCCCATCCATCATTACTTCTTGTTGGTTTTAATTGCAAAATACATACAGATAATGACCAATTATCCCTATCTCTACTGATACCACTCTATCAAGCCACCACCATTTCTCTTCTGGGAGTTCTAAAGTTGCTTTCCACCTACTCTCTCTGCTTCTTTCCTCACCCTTATGTTACCTTTTCTTAACATAGAATGCACAGTGTCCCTGTGAATGTGAAGTAAGATCAGGATATTTTTCTAATGTAAACCTACTCAAGACTCCATTACTACTCTTATTTCTCAGTGGAAAAGCCAATAACTGCTAATTGAGCTGGTTCCAGTATATTCTTAGACTTGACCTACCAGAATCCTCTCCTGCACTGTGTCCCAGCTATTCCCCTCTCCTAGCTGCAGCTGGGACATTTTCAGCACTTCATACCTGTGTTTCTCATTCTTCAAGGTGCAAGCCTTTCGAAAGCAACACAGCTCACTTCTTCATCCCTTTTGGACCTCTGCCAAATGTCATCTTCTCACTGAAACCTTTAGTAGTTCTTTGGTGGAAACTAACAAACCCACTCCCTCCCCCACCATATCTTAACACTCCTTTTACCTTTCCGTTTCTGTCTGAATATAACTTACTACTATCAAATATACTATATATTTGTTATTATGTACGTATTAGATGACTGTCTCTCCTAACTAGATTGCTAGTTTCATGGTAGTGGGAATTTTGTCTATTTAATTCACTTCCACGTATACACAAACACTCATGAGATATACAAAATAGATATTACATACCTACTAAAAGTAGAGTGAAGCAACTTGAACCTTTATATGTACTCCTATGGAATGAAAGCTATATGTCAGTAATAAGTGGGAAAAATGCAGAAAATGTGCCAATATGCTACTATTTGGATAAAATAATATTTATGGGTAGAATATATAGTTTATTCTGGAATTTCTGGACACAAGCAGAAAGTATGGTGATAAGAAAGGATACAGAGACTCTGAATGAGTGATATGAGAGATTTTTTCATTGCATTATCAATGTACATTCCATTTGTCTGTATAAGGAATATATGTATATATTGCATATATGTACGTGTGAGGGATATATGTCATATATCCCCAAATAAATACATTGCTCAGAATAATAGAACTCTACTATTAATATATTTAACATGTTCAATATACAGGTAAATCCATGAACCTTTCAACAAACATAAATTTATTATCTACTAGCTTTATTTATTTTTTTAAAGTTTATTTATTTTTGGAGAAAGAGGTAGAGGGGAGGGAAGAGAGAGAGACAAGAGAGAGAATCCCAAGCAGGCTTGCACTCAGCTCAGAGCTCGATGCAGGGCTCAAGCTCACAAACCCTTAGATCACAACCTGAGCTGAAATCAAGAGCTGGATGCTTAATCGACTGAGCCACCCAGTCATCCCTATTATCCACTATCTTTAAAGCTGAGGTAGTTGATTCCAGGAAATTATTAAGATGTAAATAATGTCTCTGTTTCAATAGTACATACAATCAGGTTGTAGAGACAAGATTTAATTTTTTGAAAATTTAAGTAAATGACTCATGAATTTAGAATTTTCATCCAGAAATACCTATTACAAACAGTTTATGCATGGACATTTCTAGATTACAGGAGATATAAAATTCTACTTTAGAATTCAAGGTACTCATAATCTAAATGGAAAATGAGAATATGCTCCCACGTCCTTCCTCACAATCATGGAGATTTTGTATAATTGTTATTACATTGACCCAAATCACTTATGACAAAGTGTTTAAAAACCCATAGACAATGTGAGCACACAGTGTCCCTTGAGCTACATACTTCTTGGGACAGCAGACTCATTCTACTACAGGATATCCTACCTGGGAATAGCTTGCTATAGGTGTAAACTATCCTAAAATAGAGTAAGGAACATTATATATATATATATATATATATATATATATATATATATATATATATTTTTTTTTTTTTTAACAAGAGATATGCCAAGAGAACTCAGACCTAGAAAACAAATCCATAGCTCAGCAGAAAAGATTTGTATCACTCTTGTTGATATCAGCCAGAATTCTAGTTGTTAATCTAAAATCTAGTTCCATGAAGGTAAGCATCTCTGTGTCAGACTACATGGGAAGGGAAGGGGAATGAAGGTGCAGAACCATTCATCCCAAGGACTTTTCTACTCTACTCTGTGGCCAGTTCTTAAATTCTTATGAAATGCAAGCTAAGTGCAGTCTGAGAATTAAATATGGGTATATATGCTGATTCAGTCCAGACATTTTCCTTTAAATGTAAACCAGTCTTAAACCATAGTCACTTGGACTTTCACAGGAGCTTCAACATCTGCTGGGATGGCTGAAGGAGTTAATGCATAATCTGATAGATCGCAAACATATTATAAAATCTACCACACCAAGGCTAAGATTGGAATATCTGGAGTCATCTGAACTGCTCCTCCAGAGATTGCATTGAGAGCTCAATTTAGGCTAAGGTATTGACTGAAAAGTAGTATAAATATTTGGACACTTCAGATACTCTTTCCTGGAGAGCCATAAAGAGTCCAGGGCTAATACAATCTGGACAAAGAACTAATGCTTGTCTGCTTTTCAATAAAGAACCAGGCTGTCTGATCAGCAAACTTCCCATGGGGTGTCCCTTGAATCTCAGATCACACACTGGGCTTTTATAACTACCTACCAAATGAGGAATGATTGCATTGCGAAAGCCTGTGTCCCTGACAGTTCCAGGGAGGCCACAGTGCTAGCAACAGAGAGTGAAAGGAGATGCATTACTAACTGCTCGGTCTTTTGGTCAGTGTCAAAAAGATTTTACCATTTTTTCCACAGCATTAATCTCATTCAGACTCAAAGGAGAGGCAGGGAAGTGTCTGCTATCTATAGAAGAAAACAAGTCCTGGGGGCACAGAGCACCACAGTTTAGCTCAAGATAACATCAATATCTGTCTAGGGTTGATACTTCCTTTGATGGGCATACAGGTTGGGTGTTGTTTGAGAGCGTAGTCAAGTATGCATGTATCTGGTAGCTCTTTGATAGAGAAGAATGCCACCAGTGCATTAGGAAGAAGTCCTGGCTTGTTCCCAGATCTTATGAAGTACTGATTGTGTCAGGAGCTGTTATAAAAATTAGACTATTAGGAATTAAAGTTTGGCATGAAAAAGGAACAAAAGGGAAGGTTCACTTTACCTTCTAAATATCTTATAATTCCACACCCCTGACACCTGGGAACTCAGACCAGGTAGAGTGGGAATGAGTGTGTATAACTAACAAAGAGCTGAAAACGGTTCCTGTAGAATTCCTCTGCATAGACCCTGGTATACCCGGGTGACAAATAGGACAAATTTTATAGTTCTTTGTGATAACTCAATTACTGTAATGATGTTGAGCACAAATTCACCAACCTATAGTAGAAATGATGAGGACATATGCTGATTCACACCACTTTCCTTTAAATGGGGTTGCTCTTTGTGTGAGAATACAAGTTAGTTTGTTAGATAGATGGATAGATGGGGGGGTAGGTAGGTAGGTAAAGGGATAGAATATTGATATAGATGGATAGACAAAGAGATGGAGTGAGAATGAGAGCAAGTGAGGGGGAGTGTAAGTTATATGTACATTGTATCACTATGTATTTACTCACCACTATTGTGGTGTCCAATGGCCTCATCAGAGAGCCAAAGCCATTAATAGTGACGATCCATGCATCTATGTAAATATGTATTTCGCCAATTCTCAAGATAGCATTTTTCACATCCAAGACCTGGATCTAAATTTTCACCCATCAAGAAGAGTATCCAGTGTTATGTACAATCAGATATTTATTATCTTCATGGCAAATTGCCATAGCATTCCCCTGGATAGGTGACAAGTTTCATACGCAAGTTCCTTTTGTACCACTAGTTTAGGTAATGTGGTGAGTGATACGAGTTCTGTGACTCATGAGTGCATTGCCACCTCTTGTTAAAACTGACCAAGGCCATGGGGCGCCCAGGTGGCTCAATCGGTTGAGCGTCCGACTTTGGCCCAGATCATGATCTCACAGTTCGTGAGTTCGAGCCCTGCGTCGGGCTCTGTGCTGACAGCTCAGAGCCTGGAGCCTGCTTCAGATTCTGTCTCCCTCTCTCTCTGCCCCATCCCCACTCATGTTCTGTCTCTCTCTGTCTTAAAAATAAATAAAACATTAAAAACAACAACAACAACAAGAAAAAAACTGACCAAGGCCTTAGGGATCTGGGTTGGCCCCTAGTAGGATATGCCATGTTCAAGTCACAATAGGAGACATTGGTACATCAGAGCTCTGCATTTCCTCCTCATTCACGGCCCGACTACCTTTAATCACTGCAGGGTGAGCAATTTCCTCAGTGGGAGTCACCAACACAGTATCTTCAATGCAAAGGAAAATTTCAACACCTATCAGTAGCTCATATTGTGTTAAAACATGTCTGATCCACTGATGAAATATTGCAGAATAACTCAAATAACTTTGTGAAAGGAGTGTCCAGATATATCTCAGGCCTTGCTACATGGAAGCCAATTGATCCTGATCTTTTTTTTGGAAGAGCACACACACAAAAGTGCTGGCAAAGCCCATGGCTTCATAACAGGTACCAAAATGGCAGCAGTCTGTTCAGTCACAGTTATGACATCCGCCCTTGCCAGTGTGGCAGTGGCTAGTTCACTGTTTCAACTTCGATATTCCACAGAGGAGATCCAAGCTTCAGTGATGTCTACTTTAATTAAATAGTTTCACACAAGACCGCTGCATTTATTAAATCTTTTGTGAGAAGACTAAATACTTTCTTTTGTCTTATTTCAACTACATAATCTGGACAAGTTGTTGTTGTTGTTGTTGTTGTTGTTGTTGTTGTTTAACTATAGCAGGTACCTGGCAATGCACCTCAAATATAGTTACGAAACCTGTCGGTGGGAGTTATGGAATGTGCCCAGCTAGAAGGTCTGTATGCCTGCACTGGGCTTGATTTACACCCACTGTTCATATCAGATATCAAATGTTCCTAACAAATACAATATTTATTAGATGACCATCAATCACAATCTAATAAAGTTATCTAGTCAGTTGAGCATCCAACTTCGGCTCAGGTCATGATCTCACAGTTTGTGAGTTCAAGCTCCGCATCAGTCTCTGTGCTACCAGCTGGGAGACTGAAGCCCTCTTTGGATTCTGTGTTTCCTTCTCTTTCTGTCCCTCCCCCACTCACTCTCTCTCTCTCTCTCTCAAAAATAAACATTAATTTTTTTAAAAAAAATCCAGGACCCCAAAAATAACTATATCTACCATCACTTGGCCAAAAGTAATGCCTTTTCATAGTGCTCAAAGGAAGATTTATTTATCAAAGTACTACCTAGGTCTAGGAATAATAGACTCTGAGCTTTCTTCCCAAGCAGGCCCACCCAGAGATGTCTGGCAAGCACACAACTCTTTGTTTATTTGTTTGTTAGTTTCTGGTGTACATAAGTTAGAGAATATAGTCACTTCAGGGTAAGAGGGAAATAGGTTTTATCCCTGGGCTTCTTTTTACTAGAATGGATTCACTGCTGGGTGCGAGAATGTCCCATGCCCAGAAGAGAGGCATAGTGGGGCCTGACTTGTTCAGCTTTTCATTCTGAAGGGACATTCTAGGTTGCAATTCAAGGGTGCCTACTGCACTGCTAGCTACAGTAGAGGTTTCTCTTCCTTTTCTCAAAATTTAGAACTTTCCAAAGTGATAAGAAGAAGCCAGCTTGGGGCAAATGTACCACCCTTGATGGCCCTTTGTATTAGGTTTCTATGCCTACTCTAACAAATTACTACCAGTTTAGTGGCTTAAAACAACATTCATTCAGTATCTTCCTGCTCTGGGTCTTACAAGACTGAAATTAAGGTATCAAGAGGGTTACAGCTTCTTTTTGTGGGATCTAGGGATGAGTCCACTGTCAAGCTCATTCAGCTTATTGGATAGTTTTAGTCTCTGTGCACCCGATGTTTTTTTCTTTCTTTCTTTCTTTTTTTCTTTCTTTCTTCTTTCTTTCTTTCTTTCTCCCTCTCTCTCTCTTGCTTCCTTCCTCCCTTCCTTCCTTCTTTTTTTCTTTCTTTCAGATGTCAGTCTGTGTTTGACCTTTGCTCCTAGTGGTGCTGACACTATGTCCTGATGAACCCACTCACTGCTTTAGGCTTGACTTTGTTGGCATTCAACTGGGTCTGTGCATTCCAATTTAGCCAAATGACTTGCCACAGCCCAAGGCAGCGAGTGGAATTAGGAAAGCCATTAAAATCCTTTCCCACTTCCAAAAATATATAACATTGAGACTATAGCATGGAACTCCCTCTGGTGATCTATTTTCGTGGAAGGTACAAATAGAGCTAATTAAGTGACCCCTCTTTCTTTCAAACCCATCCTTTTAAATGTTCCCTTCTGATACTAGGCTGGGGCCAGCGGGCTCACACCTCCTTTGTCTGCTGGCTCTTCCTCAGGGTTTGAAGTAGGAACAATAGATGGTGACTAGAAGAGAGGAGGAGGGGACAAGGCAGGCCCCCTCCCTTTATGCTTTGGGTTTTTGTCAGTGTCGTCATAGCAATAATCTTTTACCTTGGAAGTGGCCACAGGTTCCAGGCTCAGCTTCCTGGTGCCCTGCCAGGCCTCTCATCATCACATCCCTTCAGAGGCACCGGCACCACCCAGCTGCTCTTATCAGAGGTCTGGGTCCCAATCCTATGTCCCAGGGCCCTTCCTCCCCAGTTCTAGATCTGGCCATGCAGATCCTTCCTTTTCCACAGCCCCAGGGTAACCTGCAGATACTTCAGTGTTCCCTTTTTCCTTTCAATTCTCTGTTATGTTTAGCCAATCACCAATACTCAATTATCTTTGTTTAATAATTAGTGTGTGTGTGTTTTCCTGACTCTACCCTCCTTAGCTTACTATAGGAGAGTAGGGCAGTGCTGATTTAGCCTGAGGTCCTGCTATCTGCAAACTAGGGTCAGTGCAGGGAAGCGGTGGTAGAAAGGGCTTGGTCATCTCCCCGAGGTTTGTCTTTCCTTAGCAGCAACCGCAAGCTGACCACTTGCCTACAGAAAGTAAATTTGCGTTTTGTTGAACATCATGATACCTTTAAAACTGAGTATGCTACAGATTTTTTCATATATTCCAGAAAAAAAAAACCAGAAAAAAATGTTTCATTAATAACATTATTTTATTTTGGTATCTTTTCCATAATGGATAGATAAATTGCCAAATGACAAATTTATACTTCAATGAAATGTGATCATGATCCACATTATTTACTTATTTTTAAGTGCGTCAGATGTGCAGCTGTTTGCTAATAAATACTTTCATGTTTTAAAAATGTTGAGATATAAAACTAAAGCGGTCAATTATTTAAAAGGAAAAAACATGGCAAGGTTTTTTTTCAGTAATATACAAATTTACATGCAAAAGTTGTACTTATTGATGGGGAGTTACTTTCCCAAATCTTCTCTATTCCACTAAGTAAATGGTTTGCTATTATAGAAAGTAATTTATCCATTAAAACGCCACTTTCTGACATTGACTATTTCTAGAATAATCATACAAGTAGTTTTGGATAAAAGCACTTCCAAATGCAATTATTAATACTGAACATTTGTTCATTTGGAAAGGCATTTTATTTTAAAGCACTGTGTGGAATGCAAGCATGGCCTTTCAGCTATGATTAACCATGGTGTAAATTATAAGCAATAAAGTTTAATTATGTCATATTTATGCAAAATAAGGTAATTGAACATACATACAAGATATTCACATTATGAAAAAGTCAAAGTCATTTAGAGCAATCTGAATTATTATTATTTTTTTACTTCATGAGATGTTAGAAATAAGAATGGAAATTTAAATTGTTTCTTTAGCATGCAAGACAGATATAGAAATAATTATAATGAGCTTGGATTAAGTACAACTTTGAATTATTTGACTTTTAAGAAAATAAATACTATATGCATATGCATACACACACATGAAAATAAAAGTTATTTTTTCTATTCAAATTATATCTCCTGTCACACTTTTAATTGCAAACCTCAAGAAATCCCAGTCCTGTAGAACTATTATGAATAAGGACAACTATGGCTTAATTCTTACTGGTGCAGAAAAGAAACACACACACACACACACACACACCTGGGAATTTGTGTCTGCTCATACATCAGGGAACATCAGCCAGAGTGTAGCACAAATTCTCCCTGCTGTTAGACAACAAATCCTATTTATTTTTTGACCTGCTTGCTCTCTCTGTTTTTGTTGATCTTCCCAGACTTTGGCTACATTGTGTGGTTCTCTTGCCAATAAGGATACACAGCCAATTGAGGTATTATGGTTTGAGAATATTCCTTTAGAATTTATAATCCCATCCATAGAAACCTGGAACACAAGTCTATTCTTCTGACATAAATGTCGGTAATAATTGCTTTCCCTCCGAAAAAAAAATATGTGGTTTATACATTGATTTTGTGGAAGTCCCTTGAGGTTATTAATTTAAAGGACTTACATTTTAAGCCCCTTACAGCAAAGGAAAAATGGCAAGAAAAATACTGATTACATGTTTGAAATGTCCACATACTTGCTTGCCTTCTCTTTGCCAACATAAAGTCAGGGGAAAGAAGAAAAACTATAAACTTTCAAATCTATTTTCACTGGCTGAATTTATCTTAATTTTTTTCAATTTGAAAAAATAAAATAAAATGATCAACTCAAAGATTTGCTTATTTAACAGAGAGAGTTCTTTGGGAGCCTATCTTGGAATTTTGAATTCTCTCCCCCTGGCATAGTGTGAAAAGTATATGGACATAAAGGCCTTTATTCCTGGAAAAAAAATTTAAATAAGAAGGACTTTGCTTTCACTAGGTGCAAGATCCCAGAAGAGCCTCAACCATGTTCTGAGCAATATCCACACTCTTCGTCACAGCTGAAGTCGCCGTCCCTCTGCTACAGCTCCTTATGTGCAGTCTTCAAATCACAGTTTGGAATGCATCATTATATCTCTGATTCATTTCTCAGTTCCTGAACCGGTGTTGGCACCTTCAGATTCACACTCTTATAATACCTTTCCTCAACTTGATGACTGTTTTTTCTTTGAATATCTGTCAGCTCCTGCTTTGTTAGTCCCAAACAACACAGAACTTCTCAATCTTAGCCCTGGCTCCAGATCTGTGGTCTATGAATTGTTGGAGAAATATACTGAAAACCAAAGTCTTTTCCTAACCCAGAAAACCTGGCCAACAAGTCAGAAGAGAAAGAAAGCAGTTTTATTGTTGGATAAGCATTAAACCATAATATGATGTACATCTGAGGCAATGCGCTAAGAAATTGCAGACACTGAAAGAAATCATACTCTTTTATAGCTAAGCACATACAACTCTTTACATATGTGTGTGTACTCAATATAAATCTAATATAAATAATAGCACCTAGTGTATCTGAACGCTAGCTGGTAATAAGGGTGAATCTCTCTGAGCTAAGTGGCTTTATCCAGAAAGAACAAATCTCTCTCTCTCTCTCTCTCCCTCTCTTTTCAGAGACAGAGAGAAAGAAGGAGGAGGGGCAGAGGTAGAGGGCAAGAGAGAATCCTAAGCAGTCTCCATGTCCAGAGAGGAGCCAGATGTGGGGCTTTATCTCGCTACTGTGAGATTATGACCTGAATCAAAATCTTGAGTCAGATGCTCAACTGACTGAGCCACCCAGGTGTCCGAACTTCTTTTATCTTAGTGACAGAAGGTAGTTTTGCAGTTTGGATGAAGGTGCCCACTAAAGTTAGGCACCTACCTTCCCACAGAAAGTGGTAGATAGGGATGCTATCTGCTTTGATGATTGGGTTTAAAAAAAGAAGTTTCCCAGGTCCTTCAGAAGGACATTTCTTGGTCTTAAAACTGAGGAGATGCTGATTTTGCTTTTAAAAAGATTTACATACATTTCACAAAGAAAAAACTTACATTTTTAAATGTTCTAAAGTAAATAAGCAAAGGGAAGTGAGGGTAGAGTTGGGGTCTCTTCCTTTATTTCCAACTGGATTTTTTTTTTCTTTTTGTATTTACTCTTACAGTGTCAGTATCATGACCGTGAATGTTTTGTGGGTATCTTTCAAGAGCAAAGACCAAATGATAGGATGGTCAAAGATTTTTCTAGTTTGTGAGTGTACAGAAGAATAAGGACTCTATTTTCAATAATTAACTGAAAACTCTCTCTTGGGAATGTGGTCAGAGAGATGGAAGTCTTCTTCTGCCTCCTACAGAATATTATCTGAAGCTCCATTGTGACCATCTCACTTGGAAGATGAAAAGCATAAGCTTAGAAAATTTCTTTAACAAACGTTTAATAATTTCCCCCTCTTAAAGAAGGGAAGTGAAATCTACATTATCTTACTGCAAGGATCAGAGGGGTAGGGCATTTTATTTTAAAGTGAGCTGTTTATACATAATTTTATATTGACTGGAATCAATATAAATGTAAATATATCAATATACATTCTCTGTCCAGAGAAGCATTGATTTATGCATTACTAAATTTTAAATCCCTCAGAAAGAGTAATTTCTTGATCCAGGAATAGCTTTAGACCTCCCATGTCTCTGACTAGGTCTTAGGGCTAATTGGACCAGTGAAAAAAGAAGCCCCAAATTTTGGGCTATTTGGGAATAGACTTGTTATTTAAGGGGAAAAGGCTGGGGTTGACAAAGAAAGGGGAAGAATATTATAATGTTTTTAAGGCTTGCCTCATTTATAAAAGGCAAATAAATGGTGGTCTAGCAATAGCCAAGATAACTGTTGTTCCTATTTCCTTCTCTCCCTAAGGCTCCCTTCTTTTGCACAATGGGGCATTTTTCCTGTGTCTATTTTATTCCAAGTTAATTTCCACTTTAGAGCCTATAAACACTATGTTCCTAGCAAGCAATGCCCCCACTCACATCATTTAGGACTTTCCTTAAATGTTGGTTCCTTACCAAGCCATCCCTGCTAACTGTCTAAAGTAGCCTTTCCACTATTGACTGCTTTCCTGCATTTTTCTCTACAGCACTCATTCTGGCCTCAGATTGTTTTAATTTTAGATTTATTTTGTCTTCCCAATTAAAATACAAGTTGCCCGAGAGTAAAAACTTTATAGATCTTGTTCATAACGTGCCTAGGAAATATTTCCCAGAACAGAACCTGGGAAATAAAAAGTATTCAAAAACAATGTAGGATAGATATACAATATGAACTCTGAGAATTGAGAAGTAGAATTTGGAGGATGGGCCAAAATTGGTGAATTCAGTATTTTAATTGTATGCACCTGTGATGACTGGACCTTTAAAAACACCTTTCAATACCTGCTGTTTTATAGTGCTTTATTTCATTGAATTATGTAGGTGAGAAACAAGAATAGAAATGAGCTCTCGGAAGCTATTCTACAACATCCATTCTGCTTGTTGCATTTTGAAGGTAGGATTAGAACATTTGTGACATCGTTGGCTCCGCCTTCTTTAACCCTTTTATGATATTAATACTGT
This sequence comes from Puma concolor, assembly GCF_028749965.1. Taxonomy (NCBI): domain Eukaryota; kingdom Metazoa; phylum Chordata; class Mammalia; order Carnivora; family Felidae; genus Puma; species Puma concolor. Next base: position 181,623,467 of record NC_141667.1, read on the forward strand.
AGCGTATATGGTCATGTAATGGAAGTCATCAGTTAGTAGACCTGAATTATCTGTATTAGTTTTCAATTTTTATATGTTGCCTATTAATGTTTGATAGTCTTCTATTTTTGTTGTATATATTTAGAATTCTGTTATCTTTCACTCCATATTTATCATAGTCTCAGACAAGTAATAAGGATTCACTAAGTATTTGTCACCAGATTGAGTAAATAAATGAATGAATAAAAAAATTTTTTTTTTTGCCATGCACAATTAACCTTGAAGTTTGCAAAAGGCCAAAACAAAGATTGACATGTTTCACAAAAGCATTAGACAATGGATTTATGAAAATCTAAATAGACTAACAGATTAAAAAACCAGTGTATGGTTTTTCTACATTTTTAATTTTTATTTACATGAAAGCGTATCTTATTAGGTCAATCTGTGAGTCAATCAGTTGACAAGCATTCAACAAGCAACTTCTCAGAGCCAAGTTCTCTTCTATATACTAGATATGCAATAGTAATCAAGGAAAAGTAAGATATAGAGACCCAACTTAAAGACATGCATTTTTGTCCAAGCTCCATTGTTGGTGGTCTTTCTATGTTTCTGCTCTTTGATAGAGTTCATGCACACAGACACACATTACAGTATTTTAGACCAACCATGTTTCAATCCAACACATTTTTTTACTCTATGTTTAATTCATTCAGAACTTTTAGTAAAAACAGAAAATGAGAGCAGTGCTTAACATTCTCTGAATTCCACATATCAATCAAATCTTTAATCCACATATTCTCAAATTTTGATTAATAAGAAGTTACAAAGAAAGAATAAAGCCAAAAAGAAGAGTAAAGCAGATGAAAATAGGCATAAAAACAAATTGTAATATAATCCTCTTATCTGTGATTAGATATTTCAATTTCTAACAACGTTCCTTAGTGAAGATTTCAGAAGAGTGACAATGTATTCTAATAATCAATATCTTGAAATATTCTTGACATAATTCAGGATCAGGAGCCTTTATTTCTTGAAAACACATTTTTAGGTTACAACAAACAACAATCAAAAACCATCTCAGCAACAATAAGATGGTCTTTGCTAATTCTCTAGCAGAGTGAATCATTGCTGTAGTGAACACAATCCTGTGGAATAATTGATTAAAGAAATCAAATTAATTAAGAAAGCTGCAGGAGTTATGTCTTTGTTATTTTTCATGTTTTCTGTCACCCCTCAAATATCTTTTATAAACTGAGAGAGCTATTTGAGATTAAAATGTGAAATTCTCCTTTAGGGACCAATAACATGATGACATTAATGAATTAAACTGACCTCAGCCAGGACAAATTCTAGCCTCAGCAATGAGAGGATATGTATATATCTGAAGGATACCAGTAGCTGCAGGAAAGAACAGCAATATCTATGATATATTCTGTCATGTACCACAAATTCAAATATCTAATAAAACACAGATACAGAAAATATCAAATTCTTCCTTTCCCCTTCTTTTCTTCACTCTTTAAAAAATACTTAAAGCATTAAATTTCATCATGAGTTTGAGACATTAAAATTTTCTTACAATCATTTATGGTTTTTAGCAAAATCATTGGAAATGCAAGCTACATAATACCTGGCATATGTTCAATACTTACTATTCACTACTCATTGTACATTACATACATTTATATCAATTATACACATTATCTCAATTAGTCCTAGAAACAGATCTGTAGCAATATTTATCATCCTTGTTTCTCACATTAAGAAACTGAGAGTTAAAGGAACTTCCAGGTCGCCTGTGTGGTCAATGGTTTACTTACTCTCAGAGAGTCACCTCTAAAAAGCATTCTATATCAATTGGTCTATGTATCCAAAATTTCAGCTTTGTCTTTGTTGTTTTGTCAGCAACTTCAACGAATTAAAAATTAACATATGTGCAATCAATAATAACATATGATTACATCACTGTGTTGGGCATTGGGGAAATAGAGATTACAGACTTAATTACTATCTTTAATTAATTCTCAGACTGGAGAAGACACCTTGTAAGCAAGTTACTATATTATACCGCAATAAGTGATCATAAAGACATAGTCAAAGTGCTGTGTAAGCAACAAATTAGCAGTGCCCAGCTTTCTCTGGCACAACAGGCTGTGATAGGCAGCTTAGGTGGGAGACAGAGCATTCCTGCAATTGTAGTAACCTGCATGGACATGGAGACCTGGACACTGAGGATGCCTTGCTAGATCCACTTTGATGATCATATCTGTCCCTAATTGCTACAAGTGTTGGTTCACACCATTTCACAGCTACCTTTTCTCCAGTGAATTGGCCTTGTGCCTTGCCAAGTGCTTTCCCCCCTGGAAGCTACATGCATCCCTGCTACTGGGGGCAGACGTTTTCAACCAGCGGCTGAGTGAGGCGTAGGGTGAGCATCTCTTCCCCCTTGCTTTCAAGAAGGAGTAAGGCTGTGGTACAATTGTGCTCCAAAACTTCAAGTGATTCAGGCGAACTAATCCCCAGCTAAGAACTAAATTTTACTTAGTTTGTCCACCCTTGATCTATCCTGTTTCATTCACTCCCTGTCTTCTGAGAGTGTCCGTCTAAAGCTTTTGAAGGAGTTTCCAACTCCTGAGTTCCAACTCCTGCTTCTAGGGAGCCCAGTCAAAGCTATATGGTTCTGTACCCAGACAGTGTGCATAGAGATTGGATTTTAGGTTGTATTCAGGGTAGTAGTAGAAGAGGAAGAGGTAAGATAATCAAAGGAAAGAAGTAGACAAGTAACAATTTCAAACCTAACATTTTCATAAAACGTGTGTGTGTGTGTGTGTGTGTGTGTGTGTGTGTGTGTGTGTGTGATCATAAAGTTCTTGAACCAAATGTTATCTTCTTCAACTGTTTATCTCTTCCTGTTATATCCCTTCAGTCTTAAATTGGTCCCACATGGATCACATGTCTTATATCTGGTGTTATGTACTTCACATAGTAGAGATTATAAGCCTTTTATTTAATTTAATTTAATTTTATTTTATTTAGATGTTTATTTATTTATTTTAAGCAGTGGGGAGGGGCAGAGAGAGAGGGAGAAAGAGAATCCCAAGCAGGCTCCATGCTGAGCCTGGAACACGATCGCACAACTGTGAGATCATGACCTGAGCCGAAATTAAGAGTCGGATGCTTAACTGACTGAGTCGCCCAGGTGCCCTGATAAGCCTTTTAAAAGAAATGAACAGGGGCGCCTGGGTGGCGCAGTCGGTTGAGCGTCCGACTTCAGCCAGGTCACGATCTCGCGGTCTGTGAGTTCGAGCCTCTGCGTCAGGCTCTGGGCTGATGGCTCAGAGCCTGGAGCCTGTTTCCGATTCTGTGTCTCCCTCTCTCTCTGCCCCTCCCCCGTTCATGCTCTGTCTCTCTCTGTCCCAAAAATAAATAAATGTTGAAAAAAAAAATTAAAAAAAAAAAAAAAAAAGAAATGAACAAAGATGTAGGATTCTAAATGTAACAATGATCTTGTCAAATTTTATTTATCTACCACAGTGTTTGACAAAATATTTTAAGTAAACATTTTTTATCAGTTTTCTCTGATATGTTCGAACACATTCGAGGACAACTGTCATAGCAAACAATTATGTTATTTGGACATGCCATTACTTGAATGGAACATGGCAAATATAATAGTGCAATTGTCACAAAACCCAACTCAAATTGACTTACACAAAAAAGGCAATTACCATATTATTTAAATGAAAAGCCAAGAATGTCATCAGTTCTGTCTTAATCTGGGTGTCAAACACTGTCATCAGAAATAGTGTGCTTTTTTTTTTATCTCATGTTTCTATTCATAATGGTTTTTCTCCAGCATTAAGTGATGACAGAATTTCTGCCCTCAGACCCAATCCTAAATCTCCTAGGTATCAAGCTAGCAGAATAAGAGAGCTTTTATTTTAGTATTATCATATAATCATCATGTTTACTTTGCTTACAAAGTAGATAATATGTCTACTCTTGAAATAACCACTGTGACCAGGAGCTAGTGCTATATATGCATTTACTAATACTGTGTTATGTGGTGTTCCACCAGTAAAAACACTCTGGATGCGAGGATTTCATTCTTGCCTTGGCTAAATGTGGATGACATGTCCTAAGCTTGGTGCCACAGAGGGAGACACTGTTTGCTCATATAGCCTGCAAGAGTGGGCGTATAGGAGATATTTCCAAAAAGGAATTTAGGATGATAGGTAGGTCCAAACCAAAATATTCTGTCATAGAAATGGTATTTATGGTGAATAATTTAATACTCAGTCAATGCATAAAAAGTGAACCTAGAAATTACACTAAGTTACAGAAGAGAGTTAAATTAATAGTTAAGAATAAAAAGTATGCTTTAAAATTTTATAATTGCAAATGAAGATTTTAAAAATGTTTAATGGAACATTCCCTAATGAAACTCAAATAATTAGAGGGGCATAAAATATCTCTGCCCTGCAATTATGTAAAGGTATAAAGTGTCTCCTTTAAATAAGTCAATTTTTATTAAATTGATGAGATAATTGATATAATCACTAACATGGTACTATCTTCTTTAGTGTTAACCTTTTTATTATTAATAAAACACAGATACAAGAAAAATATACAAAATAAAAAATAGTTTAATGAATTTTAATGAGGTGAACACAGTATTAGAAGACATTGATGTTCATTGCTAGATCCATTAATTTGTTGGAGGTTGACAACTTGTAATATTCTAATCCTATCACATATTTTTATTTACATATGCAATAATTTTATTTTTTTAAATTTTTTTAATGTTTATTTATTATTGACAGAGAGAGACAGAGCATGAGCATGGGAGGAGCAGAGAGAGGAAGAGACACAGAATCCAAAGCAGGCTCCAGACTCCGAGCTATCAGCACAGAGCCTGACGCGGGGCTTGAACTCACAGGCCGTGAGATCATGACCTCAGCCGGAGTCGATGCTTAACCGACTGAGCCACTCAGGCACCCCATATGGAATAATTTTATAAATAGTCACCTACCCTTTTCTACTCTTTGGTTGCGTAGTGGTATATATCAAAGAAAAGACAGTATAATTATTTTATTTTATTTCTTTGTGTGTTTTATTTTCTATATTGAAGATACTGTAAAGGTAGCCTATTATCCTATAGAGATTTTAAAATACTTTAATATCATTATAAACTCATAAATTTGAACATACTTGATAGATTTTAATGCATTGCAAATGTTATTCCTAATGGGGTCAAATGGTGTTCTTTGACAACAGAAACCTTTTCAAGCTGGCTTTCCAGCCTTTGACAGTATCTCAGTAAACATTAATAGCTTTTTGATATCTGATTTAACAGGAAACTCAGGCTAATCTTATACATTTATTTTTGCCCAGAACCGGAATTATTCATTTCTCTAAAAAGCACTACATTTTTAAAGTATGAGATGTCATGTTATGACCAGAATTAGACCACTAGGAATGCTCTTTGCTACTATGCTGGTCAACATTTTTAGTTATTCTCAGTGGTTACATATAGGAAAATATATAATACACACACACCCAAACCCACACCCACACCCCCGCTACACACACTTTTGTGTGTTCATACAGTTTCAATTGAAATACTAAACTACAGGGCTTTTACTGAAACTCTTCTATATTGAATCTGTGTCTCCTTATTTCCACACTGTGTTTCCTGGTTCTCAAGGATACAGGGATTGCAGAATTAGAATATCCCATAATATGCACACACCACAGCAAACTAGAGAATAACAATATTAGTGTTCTTTGTATCAGAAAAGGTTCTCCAGAGAAACAGAACAAATAAGACAATAGGAAAGATAGGTAGATGGAGAGAGGAAAGATAGGTAGGTAGGTAGGTAGGTAGGTAGATAGATAGATAGATATTAAGATGTATATTAGGTTGGAGATTATACACACACACACACACACACACACACACACACACACACAGAAAAAGAAAAAGATTCATTTTAAGGAGTTAACTTAAACAATTTAGGGTACTGGCTAGTCTCAATATACAGAGAGCTCCTGTATACTCCAAACCCAATTTCCTAAATATTGACAGTTTATACTAGTATGGCATATTTGTTACAATCAATGAACTAATATCAATATATTTTTATTGTTGGAGAAAGCAGTCTCATGCTTGCAGTTTTTCAACCTTCACTGGCTGTGTAAAAATGGTCCTTGGGCCTGGCACACTTTCTTACCAAGAGATAAAGAGACGACATAGTCTGTGCTGGGCTTATCACCTTGTATGGGGATATCTCTTCTGTTTCAGGCTCAGGGTATATCCCTTCCTTCTGCTAAAACAAAAATATCAGTGGCCCTCAAATATGCCCCCAGGTTTCAATATTTTTAGATGCCACAGAAAAGGATTAGGATCGTTCCACTGCAGCAAGAGAGAGGTACGCATAGACTCATTGCCTTGAATTGGGTACAAGAGAGATCACTGGTCCCAGGGGACCCAGCCCCTATTGAATCTGGTCTTGCTCTGTCTCTTCTCTATATAAATAAAGCCTTGTTCTATCCAGTGTTTGATTATGCTGTGTTTTCCTTGATGATGCTGATACCAAGATGCAATGGGCAGCAGTGTTTAGACTTTTATTTCTGGTAGTTGCCACAGTGTTGATCTTTGATATTTTCCATGTTCTTTGAGTCCTCCCTTGGAATCAACAACTGGTGCATGACACCCTGCTTGACAATTATTAGCTAAAGTCCATACTTTTTCAGATTTTCTTAATTATTTTATAATGTCATTTTGCTGTGTCAGGATTCCAGAACGTACCAAATTACAGTTAGGCATCATGTCTCCTTAGACCCCTCTTGGATGTGATAGTCTCTAAGGCTTTCTTTGTTTTCAATGACTTTGACAATTTGATGAGTACTGGATAGGTATTTTGTAGTCTGTAGCTGAAACGGATTAGTCCTATGTTTTTTCTCATGATTAAACTTGGTTTATGGGTTGCTGAGAAAAAAAAAAACACAGAAGTATAATTCCTTTCTTATTACATTATATCGAAAGTATACACAATTGGGACACCTGAATGGCTCAGTCGGTTAAGCGTGGGACTCTTGGTTTCAGCTCAGGTCATGATCTGGCAGTTTGTGAGTTCAGGCCCAGCATGGGGCTCTACACTGACAGTGCACAGCTTTCTTGGGATTCTCTTTCTCCCTCTCTGTCCCTCCCTTGCTTGCCCTCTATTTCTCACTCAAAATAAATAAACTAAAAAAAAAGTATACACAATCAACATGACTTTTTTGCTGTGGATATATATTCTTGATCTCACCTGACTGAATTTATTAGAATTTCCTTTTCTAAAGTTATTCTTTTTTTTCTCCCTTACCATACAGTACACTTTGGAAAGAAGCTATTGTATGCAGCCAACCCTTAATGAGAGCGAAGTTAAAAGCCACTTCCCATAAATTATTTAAAATTATTCTACACAGGAGATTTGTGCATTCACTCATATTATTTACTTATTTATCAATTATTTACTTATATCAGTATAGGTTCGTAGATATTGACTTTGTACTTTGGATTACAGTCCAATACCAATTGCCCAGCTTTGGCCTTTTGCAACTCTTTCTTGTTTTTTTGTCATTCATATATATATGTGTATATGTATATGTATATGTATATATATATGCATGTATGTATATTCATATATATACACTCATATATATATATGTATGTTTCAGTAAATACTTCCTTAATTTATGTCACTGAAATATACTCCAAGCTTATATTGTATATTCCTTGCTTCAGTCCTGGAATCAGCCATTTTTCTAAAAGCCCTGGTTTCTTTCAACAGAGAATGATATCAGAAACAAAATTCTATGGACCAGATATGCTTGCTGTTGCTGGGGTGTCATTGCTTCTTGGCTTCCTACATGAGGAAATATACATGTGTATGTTAACCTGTGAAAATACACACATCCATAAATATTTTCCACGTATCAATCTGCGCGTATATTAACCCGAATTGATATTGATGTCTTCAGTACTAATCTATTACCACTTGATCATTGAAGCTTATCTGTAATCTCTCACTACAACATTGAGAAACCTGGATGTAATTAGAATAATTTGTTTAGTATTCATGTATTTTGTTTATAAGAATATGCATTATTCATATACTTCTTTTCCTACAGATGTGTGGAGATCCCATTTATCCTTTACGGATTGGCAACTTTCATTGCCATAATTTAGTTTACTTTTGTAGCCTCTGTGGCACTTTCTTTTCTTTCTTTCTTTCTTTTGGATAGTGATATCTAATTAATATTTATTAGATTGTCATTGTTAAGTTAGATAGTAGCTCATTTTAATAAAATATATGCCCAAAGAAATTTTTTAAAATATGATTAAAGTATCATTGAACTAGGGCGCCTGGGTGGCGCAGTCGGTTAAGCGTCCGACTTCAACCAGGTCACGATCTCACGGTCCGTGAGTTCGAGCCCCGCGTCGGGCTCTGGGCTGATGGCTCGGAGCCTGGAGCCTGTTTCCGATTCTGTGTCTCCCTCTCTCTCTGCCCCTCGCCCGTTCATGCTCTGTCTCTCTCTGTCCCAAAAATAAATAAACGTTGAAAAAAAAAAATTTAAAAAAAAAAAAAAAAAAAGTATCATTGAACTATCAGGTAATATGTGTAAATACTCTACAAATGGGCTAAATTTATATAATGCTCATAGGATCATGTTATATGCCTCAAAAAGATAAGTAGTGTTTTTTGATAGTCGTAACTTGTTGAAGCTTAAAAAGTTGGATTGAGGGGCTCCTGGGTGGCTCAGTTGGTTAAACGTCCAACTTCAGCTCAGGTCATGATCTCATGGTTCATGAGTTTGAGCCCCACATCAGGCTCTATGCTGAGCTTAGAGCCTGGAGCCTACTTCAGGTTCTGTTTCTCCCTCTCTCTCTGTTCCTCCCCTTCTTGCACTGTCTCTCTCTCTCTCTCTGTGTCTATCAAAAATAAAGATTAAAAAATTTTTTTTAAGTTGGATAGAAACACTATTGTAATATCTCATTAACTATGCAAATATATCTTTAATTTTGCTAACTTTCAATATCACTCCAATTTTTCTTATGTATTAAGAAAGTTTCACATCACTTGATGTAAGAAAATCGTACACCAAAAATTATATTTTCCTGTAACTCTTCTAAGCTTCACTGCTGATTATTTGCTTATATTACAGTTGACATAAATGTTGTATCATTGCCTTTTAGGTGAATTGAGTCTGTAGGTAGCCTGAATCTGTCAAAATGATTTTGATACAAAGTAGGTTTCAGAAAGTTATTTTTTCCTTTCTAATTCTTTTCTCCAGATGCTTCTAAAATAATAAACACACTCCCTAGAGATAATTAACCACAGCAGGATTTTAAGGCACAATTATTTGAAGATCTATAACATTTTAAGATTGATCCTTTAAAATGATGTTACTTGGAATGTTTCAAAATACATCTTGTCTCAAGACTTATACTGCCTGACTTATAAATATACATGTGGCTATTTGTGTGAGGAATATGAAGTCATCTGTGGATTTTATTTTGATTATATACATAAGTCTATAGGATCTATTATACAAAGAACATGCACTAAATTTAAATAATTTAAAAGAATGAATTTGAGGAAAGGCTAGCAACAGTAAATAGGTAATTTTTTTTTTTAGTTTGAAATGTCCAAATAATTTTTTTTTTTTTTTTACCATCAAATGTACTTAAGTATGTGTGCAGTTGTTTTTTGGCTTACTTTCATGCTTATGGTTTTTAAAGGATATGTTCTGGTTAGACTAAATTTTTCTTTGCAGAATATTAACAGCTAATGAATGCAGAAGCAAAACCAAATTAGCAAAATCACCATTTTGCAAAAACTAATGAAATAAGTGATTTAGGAAATTAACATGAATAAGCGCTTAAAAAATTTAGGTCAAATATTAGTGAGGAAATCACTCTTCACAGCATGCTAAAGTTAATTCACACACTGTTTGCTGGTCATAGGGAAAAAGCAACTTCACATTCCAGGAATCAGGTTTTTAGCAACTGAAGCCACCAACCAAATTAACTTCCTGAATCATGGAATGATCATATGTTTTATACCTTCTGATTCGTGTAACATAAAGAACATCATATCTGATTGGGGGGGGGGCAAAAAACAACTGGAAAAAATGATACATAAGTTTTAACTTATAGTTAACAATGAATATTATTTCTTTTTTTCACATTTCCATAGAACACGCATCAGATATTGCCACACTTCTCATTGAAAGCATCATTGGGGAAATCATGTATGTTTTCTCTATGCATCCTCCATTTTCACTTTCCCAAGGTAAGAGAGAAACACAACTTAATTGGTATTTACCATCTTTAGAGTGATTTTTCCCATGCAGTGTTTTTTTTTTTTTTTTTTTTCTTTTTCTTTAAACTTTTATACAGTAAGTGCTCTGGGTCTGCTGTGCTTCCCATTAACGAGAGATCCTTCTGGAGATACTTGGGGGAGATCCACCATTATCTTACTTATCCATCTAGAACTAGGCATGTGGTTTGATTTTGAAGTGGAAAGTAATAGTCCCAGCTTCATTTTTGAATTCTTTTCTTGATAGATGGCCATTGATAAAGCTTATATATTGATATTTCTTTGACTTTGTATGTCTCCTTTGTCACCAGGACCCTAGGGGAGGGAAAAACTGTGGTTGGCAGCTTTATGTTTACGGATTTGCATCTTCCAAAATAAATTGTAGTTACATCTGCCTTCCTTAACCCTATGCTTAACATGAAGCGGGCATTAAATAAATATGTGTTGTTGGTACAAATGGATTCCAGTTTTTCATCATGAAGAATCTTATAATTCTGTACCCATTTAATCATTTAATCTGTCAGTTACATTATACAGGGATGAAATATAGTTATTACAGTCCGGGCTTTGGGGCTAGCCTTCTTTGGTTAATTTCTGGTCCTGTATCATATTAGGTGTACATTTACTTTGTTTATTTACCTTGCAGAGATTTGTTATAAGGAATAAATAAACTGGTAAATGTAAACTTTCTAGTATTTTTTCAGCTGCAGAATAATTACATCAGGTATAGTTTGAAAAATTTCGACATGCTAATCCTCTACTCAATAATTCACTTGGGCCATTTCTCTAAATTCCCTCTCAATTGTTTGATGGAGGTTCTCTTATTATTGTCATTTTGCAGGTGACAAATTTAACACAAAGAAATATTCAGTAATTTTCTTAAATTCTACATCTAGTAAGTCACTGCCAGAGTCCCCTAATCATTATCCTATGCAATGCTTAATAAACATTCACTTTTTTCTTGTTGCTTAGGTTCAAGTTCTGTGCTCCATGCTGATGATATAAAGATAAGTAAGAAAAAAATGCTGATATTCTAGTAGAGGACAAGATATAGAAAAGACTCAAATTTTATATCACTTCGCATCCATTCTTGGTACTTAAATTTGATATTGGCAGAAAACACACTATTCCCTGAAGGCACATATATCCCAAATTTATTCATATGCAATTTTAGGTAATCATATCATATTCCAATTTCAAGTTAAATTACTAGCATGAAGTATTGTGTTTATTTTGCCATCAAAAATAGATGCATATCTTTATTACAAGGAAGCAAGATTTTACTTAGTTTGATTTATGTCCACATAGACAAAGTAAAATGAGTCACAATTTGAGAAGACAAGAAAAGGGAATAGCTATTGAGAGAATTTTTAAATGCAGGCTCACACAGCTTCATAACACTATAAAATTGCCCAAACTCCTTAACTTGCATGTTATTTTTTATTCTCAGAAAACTTTTTAGAGAAGAAGTATTCAAGTGTGGAAGAATTAATAAGTTAGCAATTTATAATTCCCTGAATATACTTACTGAAATAGGTATGAGGCTTGGTAATAGTTGGAAGGTAAAAGAAATTTTGCTAAAGGTTCAAGTTTTATTGACTAGTATAAGACCAGTCATGTTAATAAGGACACACATCGATTTTGCAAACACAAGGATAAAGATAAAATCTGCTAATAATGATATTTTAAGAACAGATCCAGGCTAATAAAGGTAAAACCATAGTGTTGACTCATCTATGGTTTGGAACACTTGTTTGTAGAAATTTTACAAATTTGTATCATTGGCAATAAAGAAAATAAGTCAAATATATTTAGTTATGAACTGGTAAACCAAATGTTATGGTGGGTTATGCCAAAACTGGGGGGAAATTTAAAAAAAATAATTCTAAGTGTAGGGTATCTTCAAAGTGTTAGATGCAATATGTTAAAGCACGTGCATAATAACCAAGTGTGTTATAGGTAAAACAAAGGTATCTATCCCACTGTTGAAAGAAGAATTTAAAAAATCTTAACTAAGCATATTTTCTCCTTGAAAGGCTACAAAGTAAAAGTAAACAATGTGATCAATAATTTGTAAAGGAATATTTAGCCATGCAGTATACCTGTTAGGATATTCACATGAAACAAAATACCGAGTAACCTATTGAACATACTTTATCTGTGGTGACAATATAAAAATCCACAGCTGAATTTTTAAATGAAATAAGCAAGGCATTATTCACCTTATTTTAACTTTGTGTGTGCATGTGTTGGGGGTCACAAGTTGATTTAAAGTGCAAAAAGCTAAGCCATAATATAATTTGGTAGGGACAAGACTTGAATCACTAGCTATTAATATGTCACCATATTTTCCCAAACATGGCATACACCTTTCTTTTAGACTATGTTATGTCCGTTCTAATACTTTTATATAACCAAGGCAAACATGTGCTTGAATGAGGAAACATGTTACCTATATAAATACATTTTTATAAATAAAAATAAATGTCAGCAGGGGAAAACACTTAAAACATAAATTCAGTAGTAGATTTCAACAATAATGAACTGGATTTCCCCACCCAAGGGAGGAAGTAGATTTACCAAAACTGTTAAGACATTTATAAACATCTAAGTAGATGCATGTTCTAACCATGAAAGAGGAAAGGAACAAAAACATTAGAAGCAGATAGCCATACAATTGAGAATTCTGCAAATTCCTTTTCATAATTAATATTTATTTATTCCTCCTAGATTAAAAGTATTCTAGATATCACTGAGGAAATAACAATGAACAGACCAGATATGTGCTCAAAGCTCATGGGGCCTCTCCTTTAAAGATGTGTCACATGGAGTCTGAAATTATCTATGAATGTCAGCATTCAGTTATCTCATTAAGAAGATATCTTATTGGTGTAAGCTGAGAGAAAGGAAAACTCTTATTGATAACATTGGTTTCAGGGAAAAGCTTAGATAGCCTTGTTGGCTATCTTGTGGGTTTCAAACTCCTAAACTTCCAGAAAATATTTCTCAACCAAGAAAAATAAACTGAGTATATACCATAGCAAAAGCCAAAGTGTCAACAAATTACTAAAGTAGTATAAATAGAGATAACAGAAAGATAAGGGAAAGATGACTACATTACCGTAGATTTAGTAAAGCACATTTGTAACAAAAATTTTCAGGCAAAAGATAAAAACGATTTCTTTTTCTTCTGAGCAACATTTTGTCCTTGGCTAAAATATCTGAAAGTAAAACAAAGTGAGGATTTTCAAATGTTTATATACTATCCTCAAGTATTTCAGAAGAGATGAAAGTTGATCAATGTCTAAGTTATTGCTAAAGTTTTCAGGAATGACTTGTATTTTTAAAAAATCACAATTTTGTTAAAAATATTTATTTGGCAATGAAATAGCATGTACATGTAGGTAGCTCTTATTCTGGGGCACCATTAGTTCACTTTGAAGGCATCGTTTTCCGTGATCTATTAGTGAGATCTCTAAACACCGGGGCTTGAGACTCCCGTGTTTAGAGCAAGGTAGCTGCTATGTTTGGCTCAGGGCCCTCCAGCAGCTGTTTTCTTCCAAGCATTTCAGTGTCTCACTCTGTACATGAACAGCTATGTGGCCAAACGCTGAGGGAAACGTCTATGGGGAGTTTTCGTACTCCTCGTCTGTTTACTCTCCTCTCTTCAGACTCTGACATGCAAGTTTTATCCATCTTCAGACTCCCGAACTCTGATACATGTTTCTTCTGTCATTGCGATTAGTGATCTCTGCTAGAATTCAACTTCCCTGTCTTTTTGTATGAAATAGTGTCTGAGGGAGAAAACCAGGGTGTATGTACCTCAGCTTATATGGGTTCCTTATCAAATGGATCATAGACCTGGAATGTTCATTGTCCCAGGCCTGAAAACAGTTGTTTTGTATATGTGTTTAGTGTTACCTTTGTTAATGACGTAGGGGAAGTCCTAGTACCTACTTATCCATCACAGTTGGAACCAGAACTGTCCAAGTTATTAATAGTTAAAAAAAAAAAAAAAAGAAAAAAAAAGAAAAGAAAAGAAAAGAAAAGAAAGAATCAGTTAGCCTATCTCTGGCTTTCAGGCTTCAATGCTTTTATTCCTGCAATGCTTTGTTTCACACTCATCTTTGTCTATACCAAATTATCACCTGTCCTTAGCAAAATCCTTATATCTTTTGTCTTCTTTGATGCTTTCTGTGATTACTCCACCTTATTTTATATGTGAATTCTTATATCTATTCTTTGTTGTACAACTTATTTTGAAGTAATCCCATACTGCTTGTTGATATGACTTATACTATTTTCTTGAATTAAAATAGAATTTTTGGATTTCTCAATTATGCTTAGGAGTTTATGATCTCTTCTTTTTGTGGGAGAGAATTATGTTTATATTTATCATTTTTCTTTCAGTAGCTACAGAGGCATTATTCGTATATTAACCCATTAAAATATTTAGTGATCAATTTCAAATTTCATAAATTCTTAGACAACTGTATTTTCTGACCATGTTTATAAAAATTGATAAAACTACATATTTAAAATCAATGACTACTAGTTTCATTATTATCTAGTGTTTTTATTTCTCCAGCATCATTAAGTATCCATTAGACAGAGATTTTTTTTTAATTATAAAATGTTACCAATGAACATTCCTTACACCAAATATCCTCATTTTTTAAGATCTAGAAATTGAAACTAATGGAGATTGAATCTTGTCAAAGGCCACACAGCTACTTATTGTCAGAGCTATGGTTAGAACACTGGTTTTCCAACTTGTAATTGAATACTCTTTGTACTAAACATCTATGTGGGACCTTCATAAATGATTTATGAAGAAATAGAATATTTTTAAAACCTAGTTCAAAGAAAGCACATAAATCACAGCAGTTTAAATATTTGTAGATTTAGAGCAGAAAATCATTTACTGAATTTCTTTTGAAATAGTTATATAACAATTTATTAAACATCCTGAACTTTGGGTTAGATACAAAAACAAAAATGAAAATATTTTATTTTTTTCCACTCATTCTCACTCGCTTTGAGTACTTTTGCTTCCTTAGAGCAGATCTTATCAATATTTTAGGAAAATAAGATTTTTAGATGTTTTGGTTATTATAGAAAAACTCTATTGATTGTACTTATAAATTCTAATCTAAAATTCAATTAGATATGATCCCTTCCCCCCAGCAGAGTGAATTGGTATGGGTAGAGAGTGTGGTCTGTTATTTTATTCTTTCTCTCAATTCCTTAGCTTTGAGGGGAGGGTACATTTTCTGTATTTGGCAAATAGATACATACCTTTCTTTTTCATTATCTAGGTCATGTGGGTTCGTACAAGGATGGGGAGAAAAAAGGCTGTTGTCTCTTGGTTACCTAAAACTTTTTCTGCTCTTTCTCTGTTGATTATAATAAAGTTTAGGCTCTCTTCCCTTTGTGCAGAAGACGAGAAATGCTAATTCTTTTGAGAGGAGTGGATGAATGATTTTAGAGTTTTCTAGTGAAGTGTTCAACATCATGTCTCTTTGATATGGTCATTCTGACTGATTTCATCTCTCCATCTACCTCATCTTCCACCCTAATTTCCACTAAATCTCTTACTATCCTCTTGAATGGCTTTACATCAGCAAGCTATAAAATGGGTACAACTTTAGGAAAATTCTGAGGACTCAATAAGCCAATTGAGCAAGAATATCCAGCATACAGAGATCTGTTTCTATAAATTTACTTCAAAGTTAAAAATCAGGGTTTAAAGTATTAGTCAAAACCAAACAGAAAAAGTTGCAGTAATCTAAAACTACAACTTTCTTAAAAACTAAAAAGTGCAAATAAAAACTATTCACAAGATGAGCTCTGTGTTCTTTTAGCCTTTTTAATTAAAATTTAATTTGAAGTAAGATGTTCCCTTTAAAACTCATGTTCACTCATTAAAAATTATCATGATCATCATAACTTACGTATCCTTAGTGAACAATTATGCTTCATATTTGTTGAAAGACTTCATGGGAAGAAAATGAAGCTGAATCTTTGTGTAAATATAGTCTTCAAAGACTGTCTCTTTTGTCTTCACTTATCATATGGGTGGAGAAAGCAGGACTCTTCCTGACTCCTTGGAGCATATTTATTTATTTTTATTTTTTCTTTTGTAACTGCATTATTACTGCTCAATAATAGTGACTGAATCATATAATTCTTTGCTTTCCATAATACCTGCCATACTATGAAGCCATTGTGGGTTTCTATTAATTATTTGTTTATTTTAAAATGATAATCTACCAATAGAAATTGTGATTTTATACTATTTTGTGATTATAGGGAGAACTTATATACTGTTTTACAGTAAATTGAGGGGCGCCTGGGTTAAGTCGGTTAAGCGTCCGACTTCAGCCAGGTCACGATCTCGCGGTCCGTGGGTTCGAGCCCCGCGTCAGGCTCTGGGCTGATGGCTAGAGCCTGGAGCCTGTTTCCAATTCTGTGTCTCCCTCTCTCTCTGCCCCTCCCCCGTTCATGCTCTGTCTCTCTCTGTCCCCCAAAAAATAAATAAACGTTGAAAAAAAATTGATATTGGAGATAACTGAAATGAAGTAGTTTGTTTCTTAAGAATATCATTTTCAGGGTGCCTGGGTGGCTCAGTCGGTTGTGTCCGGCTTCGGCTCAGGTCGTGATCTCACGGTTTGTGAGTTCGAGCCCCACGACGGTCTCTGTGCTGACAGCTCAGAGCCTGGAGCCTGCTTCGGATTCTGTGTCTCTCTCTCTACCCCTCCCCCACTCATGCTCTGTCTTTCTGTCTCTCAAAAATAAATAAACATTTAAAAAATTTTTTGAAAAGAATGTCATTTTCTACATCAGAAGGTCTGTGTAAAGGTCTCTTGAGTTGGTCACAGCACATTTATTTTATAATTTGAACATATTTTAAAAACTCTGTGGCCTTTAGTTATCTCTATACTATAGCAATTTATGTCTATCTATCTATCATCATCATCATCTATCACTCACTTATCAATCATCTATCCACTGTTCATCTATATAGCCAATGCAGATATTTTCCTTGTGTATGATTCTTTAATTTTGGGGCCAGGAGGGGGTGGGGAAAGAAAACTTTCAGTACATTCTTTTTCTTGTTTGCCACAATCAGGATTCCCACCAGACAATGCCAAACTGTAAATTTTGCATTTGGCTGAGCAGGAACTAAGCTGAGATTTTGGGAATAAAGAAGACATTCTGAGAAACCCTAAAGAGTGAAGTATTACATATATTTTAACAACAAGGAAATACCATGGGTCTATTCCTTGGCTTTTTCTGCCAGAGTCACAGACTTTGGAAATTCACATAGCTTCTGCATTAAGTGAAAAACAACATTGCACTTGAAATGAGGACATGATATACTTCCTTCCATGTATACACCATGGACTATCTTCAATGATGAGAATAAGTGAGCTGGCTTTCACTGATTTTTTTTTTCTTTTGAAAATTGAAGTCATTTCCCTCTTGAAGGATAATCTCTTAAGAAATATTTTAAACTCTATTTACTGGGGAAAATGTATTTTATTATTGTTATTAAAGAAAAAAGTGTACCCTTACTTTAATGACAAAAAAACTCGCCTTATCCAAATACATTTAATATGCAAAAATATTCAGAAAGCCTGCTAGCAGTACAGATTACCATAAATTGGTAGATTTGAAAGAAGAAATACATTGATTTGATGCTTGCAAAAAGGCAATAGATTTATAAGAACTGAACAATTTGTTATTTATGCTTCTAGGTTTTCTGTGCCTTGCAATTCTAAACATATTCAGCTAGTATCATATAGCAATACATAATTATCTTTTCTATTATCATGATTTTTGGCATTTCAATAGTGCTAAATGCTATAGATATATTTTCCTGATTTTATGTTAATAACAAAACAACCATCAATACAAATATGATAGAATATTTTAATTTGCATATACTGCATGATGAATCACAAGCCAACATTGGGGTTTTTCCTATTACCTGAGAAATATAAGTCATGAGTGCCTAAAATAAGGGATAGATTGAGAGAGTATGAGCAGGAAAATGTGGAAAGCAGAATTATGATTCTTTTTTGTAGGTTACAATAGAAATACAAAGTCAAAAAGCCTTGGACAAAGGATAAAGAGACCATGTTCCATTATAACCAGTTCTGTGATCTTTATAAAGTAAGTCATATTTTCTCAAGCTCAGTTTATTCAACTGTAAAAATGATAGCTTAAGGTTGAAAGAAATGAACACACATGCCATTTTTAGAGATAAAATATAACATGTAATAATTGTATGAAGTATAGGCAATGCAACCACAATCAACCCTTAGCCTTCATTCTGCTTCATTTTCTCAGTTTTCGTTATATATGCCTGTTGTCCCTTCTCCTATTATTACCTGATGTATATAAATGAAAATTTTTCATAATCCCCGACAGGAGCAATAAGATCTCATTTTTTCCCCTTAAAAATATTTATCGAGTGGAATTTTGCTGATTTTTTCCCATGGTAGTTTAAGTTGTAAAAATGTATTGACAATTTTCATTTCAATATATATATTGATATTAAGGTAAAAACAACTTAAAAAAGGATTTCTATTTTTTTCATGGGTCAGGTTACTTTTTGAAACTCCATTTTTTCATTTCAGAAATTGTTTTTATGGAAACAGTCTATGTTTCTACTATTATTTAGAAAATTAAACAGTGAATGTTTTATAACAAAACCTTTGCATGCTAGAGTGACATCTTGAAGTATCCAATACTGCATAATGGGAGCGCTAATTTGACCATCATGGAAGATTATGAGAGATGAGTGAGAACAACAATTATTAGCCATTGAAACCAGTAAGAAATACAGAGGAATCAGAAGAAGATTTTTTTGTATACTAGTTACCTAAAGGAGATATAAAGACATATGATTGCTACATTTCTATCAGGTTCTTTGTTTACCAGGAACCACAACTCACTCAGATGAGCTTAAGACAAATAGAAAATGTGTTAAACTGTTACAGAAGTGTCACGGAGAAGGCAAGATTATTAGTTCAGCCAGGTGTTTCGATGTCATCAAGGAACTGGTGCTACTTCAGGAACCAAAATTGTTCTCTTACTTCTGTCTCTCTGAAACCACTTGTCTGTTGCCATTGCTCCTTTTTCTTGATTTGCTTCATTACCAGCTTTATAGCAGTCACATCCCTGCATTGTCTCTCAAAGTTCATATTAGTAGTAGTAGCTTTTGTGTTCTCATTCCTAACTCCTCTGTTGGGTCTGCTTTGAGTTAAATCTCTATCCTTATGTTAAACAGCTTGTGTTAGGCGGTCCTGTCAAGTAGCCCATGGCTTACTCTGCAAGTTTATGAGAAAAAAGTCTTTGAGAAGAAGCATTATAAAGAAGCATTATGGGGAAAGAAAATGACAATGGACTTTTCCAGTAAAACAAAAACAAAAACAAAAACAAACAAAACCCCAAAAACAAAACGGATGCAAGTCTTTCCTAAATGGTGACTAATATGCATGTGAAGATGAAAACAGGTGAACCTGTTCAACAATACTGAAACTTATATCTGGCAATCAATTTATTACCAAATGCAGAAGAAAGGTTTATTTACCAGAATGAATCACCTGGATTAGTAGGTACTGTTGGGTTGCACCGACTCAACAAACAGCATCACAGGAAACACAAGTATGAATTAAAAAAAATATATTTTAAATGTTTATTTATTTTTGGGAGAGAGAGAGAGACAGAGTGCAAGCAAGGGAGGGGCAAGGAGAGAGGGAGACACAGAATCCAAAGCAGGCTCCAGGCTCTGACCTGTCAGCACAGAGCCCGATGCCGTGTTCGAACTCACGGGCTGCAAGATCATGACCTGAGCTGAAGTTGGAAGCTCAACTGACTGAGCCACCCAGCACCCCATGAACTCTTAATCCACGTCACATCAATACTTAAGAGATGTAAAGGCATTACTGAACTGACAACTGTTACGCTGTTCATTCTCTGCACAATTTCTTCATTTTGTCCTATCAAGAATATTTCCCCAATTAGTCTCTTTATTTTCTACATTCCAAATTGCCATGTGGCAGAATCACAGATTCTGGTTTAAAATGTGCTACATAGAGCATTTATAGAGACAGAAAGAATCTTATTTCCAGGGAAGATTTTATATTAAAATTTCTAATTTACATGATATATTTAGAGTTTATACAGTTTAGGTAGTCAAAGAACGTACAAATCCCATCTCGGGCCTACACATGGTATTTTGTTAGACTCTAGAAACTGATACAGGGACAAAATGCATCAACCAAGTTGACCTCTGACTTTATATCTTGTAAGAGAAAGTGACCAACATCCAAGGAGACAAAGAATGGAATAAAGGAGACTGGACTGTTATCAATTAATACACAAATGCATAAAATAATTATATGGGTAATATTTAACTCTAATACATGAATTTCAGTCATTATACTTATACTTTTCAAAGCAGAAGATAACAGGGGTGCCTGGATGGCTCATTTGATTGAGCATCTCACTTCCACTCAGGTCATGATGTCACAGTTCATGAGTTCAAGCCCCGCATTGGACTCACTGCTATCAGCACGGAGCCTGCTTTAGATCCTCTGTCCTCCTCTCTCTGCCCCTCCTTTGCTGGTGTTCTCTATCTCAAAAATAAACAAACATTAAAAAATATATAAACAAAAAAGTAGAAGATATCATAAAATAAGAAACAATAACAAGACAAAAGAAAAATATAAGATAATAAACAATAATAGACCATAGACATTGAGTAGAACAATTTTTTAAAAATATTGTACAATCTGTATAAATAGATTTATGTTTCTACAATATAAGCAATAAGTAAGAGGTAAAGGATAAGTAGATATTTAAGGATTGAGGGTGGAAACCAAACTATAATAAAGAAAGAAAAATATGGTAAAGTTATAAAAATGACAATGCTAACACTTATTAAAATAAATAGATAAAATACCAGATTTCTACTAAACTTCAAAAGTAAAAAGATTACATAATGGTCTAGAGAAGGATGTTTTGATTCATCTTTTTTTCAACTTTTCCAGAATTCTTTCAAGAAATGAGAAAAATGAAAAACAACTCATGAGAACTTAGAGAATTAATCTTCACAATTCACTTATTAAGAATCTGAAAAACATTTTCTTTTAGAAACTGAAATATCAATATATTAATATCAAAGTTGGCAAAATGCCTAATGTTCAGATCAGAGACATTGCTTTAAGGTACAGTACCAATGGTCCAGACTGAGAAAAATACATACAATACAAATGTACATTTGCCTTGAATGTGAGTAAACAGTATAATATCTTTCCTAAATACCTATAAAATTAGACTGGTTGGGAAAGGAAGAAAAGGAGTCATAAGACATAATAAAGAATCATAGAAAGGGAAACAAATTTCAATTTTATAGTAAATTTAGTGAAGTCTGCTGTTATCAGTATATAGAATAGTTATGGATACTGCTCTCTTTCCTGAACCAGTTAGTGGAACCAGGAATTATGAGATGCTGCTTAGCCAGTCTTGATTCAAATGCTTACTACTAGGGAGGTACATTCAGCTTCAAATCTCACCAACAGCAAAGGATGTGAGATGGGAGTGGGATGATTTCTTAGAGGTGACTTTGGAAAAGGAAATCACTGGCTCACAGTGAAAAAGATTGTTTGAATCTAGATAGAAAACAAATATTTATTTCCCCTAACGAGGTTTAACACTTTAAGATTTCCATATCTCTAAAGTGGCCAGATTTTCTGTTTTGTGCAACATAGACAACACCTAGAACATAAAATCTCAAAGTTCAACCAGGACCCTAGAATAAAAGGAATTGTCATACCAGATTCTGACTCCATCTTCCTTATGTTGGTAACTGTAGATTTGTTTTTGTTTTTAAGTTTGTCTATTTATTGAAAGAGAGAGAGGGAGGAGCAGAGAGAGAAGGAAGGAGAATCCCAAGCAGGCCCCATGCTGTCAGTGGAGAGCCTGAGCCGAAATCAAGAGTCAGATGCTTAAACAACTGAGACACCCAGGCTTCCCAATTCGTTTTGAATATTACCCTTTCAGCACCTTTTAATTTTGTGAAAGTTCTATTATTTTTATTTTCATTGAAATTACATTCTTAATATGCTATGCCATGCAAAATGACTCTGAACAAGGAAATTTTGTTCATGAAAGAATTATGGTTATGTACTAATGTTGACAACATTCATTATTTTCAATATGTTCTACAGTATTCACGTGAGGTTGGTTTTATAAAATTGTGGAATATTCCTTTGGAGCTTTAGTAATGACACCAGTTGGAAAACAACATCACACAAGTTTGGGGTACTGCCTCACAGAATAAGTTACATAATGCAGTAAGACACCATCCACATCTCCTATTGTTTGAATGCATGGCTCTGAGAACAAGAATGCAGATAGGAATAGTACTTCTCATTATAAATAGGATTACATATAATTTATTAAAATGAAAAGTTTTGAGAGTGAAAAGTCACACTAAAATAATTAAATTTATAGAGTATTTGAAATTATATATCATTCTAACTTTTTTCACTGAAAGGGAGGTCTTCATTACATAGTGTAAAGAAATAATACGAAACCACAATTTTCAATGTATCTATGATTCACAAAATAGATAAATTATATAAAACTATCATGTGCAGAATGAAGTATCCAAGCTCAAGTTGTTTTAATACTAGTTTATATAGAGCAAGATAAGACACAGTAATAATGATTGTCCCCAGACCACAATATTCCAGAAATAAGTCTTCTGGAAATTCCAATAATCCTATAGTTTCCAAACTGTGATAATCCACAGTTGGTAATCCAACTTCTGCCCTGAAATCACCAGGACTAACCACAGTTCTTAATACATTCTATGTACCTTTTGAGTCACTACAGAGGCTCTGTCAAGGTAGTGCACATCCCTTTTGTAAAAATTTTTATAGACCTACTTTATATGATCAACGGGTTTTTCTGTGGTCTCCTTGGGAGTATCTAGAGAGGGTTAGGATAGGGAAAAGATGAGTATAAATTGCATGAGGTCATGGCAGGTGTTGACTGTAGTATGCACAGGCCCACCAAGTTCATTTATAAATATTTTAATATAAATAGTAATGATGCTTTTTTTAAAAAATGAAAAACCCAGCACAAATGCTAAATTGGGTGGTTTTCTGGGACAATCTACATGAAGAAGGATGGATGGTCCCAGGCAAACTAGGATACATGATCACCCTAAATCTAACACCTAATGTGGTACCTGGCATTTTTGTTCCTTCCCATATCAAGAACACTGTGGTATGCTAAAATAAAGGGATCCTGGAGTCTGAATTAGACATTGAACCTGACATAGGGACCTCCATTGGGCCATTTGGGACTCCTTTGAACAGAAAAGGAGCAGAAAAATAAAGATATTATTGTACAGACTGAAGTAACTGATCTGAATATCAAGAGGAGTTGAGCTGCTTCAACAGTAGGAATTGAGAGTATGTCTGTAAACCAAGAAAACTTGAGTACCTTGTATCTTTGCCAACCAGGTTCTAAGTATGTCTATTCAAGCTAACATTTTGGATCTAAGAAAACACACACTAAATGAAATCATTGGATTTATAAAGTTAGTTTTTCACCCAAATCCATTTACTTGTGATTTCTGTAAATCCTTATACTGAACATGGGATCACATTTGTTTGGACAGTAGTGACTAAAATTATCTCAAAGCCAAAGTCCTCTTATTTCAATATCATGAACAATTCTCTTTCTTCAATGGCATATTTATCAAATAAATGGTATCAGGCCTTTTAAGGAATGATTATGAAAATAGTAATGTTCTTGTGATGGTAAGGGTCCTTTCAAAGATTACCCTTCTTCTTTGATTACTTGACTTTAAATCTCTGTTTTAACTTAGGCATGGGAATTGACTGAGGGGACATCACTTTTGATCATGGTGACTCAATTCAGGTCTTCCCATAAATACAATTTGTTTTTAATTACACAAAGAGCTAGTGCTTTAATACACTGTCCAAGTTCTTCAAACTGAAATTTCCCATAATTATTTAGTAACATCTGATGATTCCTTTGTGAAAATATCCTGACTATAAGTATCTACCTTCTGTCTATTATAATAACAATGTACATCTTGCCACTGGTGGTTAAATGCAACTTTTGGGCTTAAATTGCCCTGAGAGCCTATTGTCCCATTGTTACCAGAAATTTCATTTTAATCACACAGCCATCCACATTTATTTTGAGACCATACAGAACATCCCATTCTGTACTTTTTCATGATGGTTTTGCTTGTCTTATCAATATATTTAATTCCTTTCTTCTCTGAATGAATCATAATCATTGGTTCTTCACATACTCTCATCCTTGATTTATATAAATACTTCATTTTGTACATTTATTAGATTATATTTAGTAAGCATATCAGTGAAATTACCAGCGTATTAAGATTTTTAATTTACTTTTTATCTTAAAAATGCAACATAGACAAAAACTTACATCTAGTATTTGGTTTTCTTTTATTTCCTCTTCCCAAATGAGAGTCCCTAGTGTGTGTTTCTCAGTTTTGTGGTGAAGGACGTTTTCTAAAGGCCCTATCAGATAACATGGTTATGGGCCCCTGAGTTGATGTTGACTTTATTGGTTTTTAGGTTCTTTCATTCTTCTTGGCATCATAGATTTTGGATATTGCAACATCATTCAGTATATATGATCTTTAAGTAAAGGTTTTATTGAGTTAAAGAAAAAATCAAGTCAACTCAAGTACTCAAGTTTTACTTGGATTCACAATATCTGACAAGTTTAACCATACTGATAAATTCAAAATGAAGTAAAATTATATGCTTCCATCACTGGTTTTAATGCCCTAAGAAATATTCTCCACATGTAATCCCCAAGGCTTAACCAAAACATATTAGCACAATTTTGCAATTATTATTTATTGTTTATTATTATTATTACTGTATAAACCCTCTGCTTTGCAAATGACTCCAGAAACAGGTAAAGATCTGAGGGTAATTATACGTCTGGAGGCAATGAAGGTGACAGGCATGAAATATAAAGAGAATTGCTGTCCTTTTGCAGGGAAACTACTTCTGACAATATCATTATAGGCTCTTCAGGCCAGGCAGGGACAATTTCATCAGACAGGTGAAGATCGAACTAATCCAATGGTCTAGAAGGCTTAATGAGGTTTTGGAGTCTAAATATAGGTAGAGTCAACAGAATAATTTCAAATATTACAATTATACTTTTCAGAATCCCACAATTCCCCAAAGAAAAAATGAATGCCTTATATTTCAATTAGTGAATTTGGTGGGCTACAAATACAACTCAGTAAATACAGACAGACTTAATGTATAAGTGTTAGTAATTTATGAAATTAGAGCTTTTTAAAGTGTTCATAGAAATTCCCTGTCTTCCTGACCATGCCTTTAGGCAAGAATTAAAACCTCTTGTTTGTCATTTATTTTTAAAATATCCCTAGTACAGTTAAAACATTCAAACCCATCTCTGACATCCTCCCACCCTATATGACCTCCATAAGCATCTGACAGGCTAGCTACTCAATCTGCCAAAACTAGTTTTTCAATAGGCATTTAAATTCATGTGACCAAAGGTGATAATCTAAATTGCTACTTGCTGTCAATACTCAATTCTCCAATGGTAACAAACCTTTTGCACAGCAAAGGAAACAATCAACAGAATACAAAGGCAACCTACCAAACAAGAGAAAGTATTTGCAAACTGTACATCTGATATTAGGTTAGTAACCAAAATATATAAGGAACTCATACAACTCAATAGCAAAAAACAAACAAACAAAAACAGAAACAAAAACAAAACAAAACAAAACAAAACAAAAAACAGATAACAAATAACCTGATTACAAAATGGACAAAGGACTTGAATATACATTTCTACAAAGACATACAAATGGCCAACAGGTGCCTTAAAAGGTGCTTAATGCTAAAGAAATGAAAATCAAAACCACAATGAGATACCACTTTACAATTGTCAGAATGGTTATTATTTGTTTAAAATAACAAGTGTTACTGAGAGTACAGAGAAATTAGAACACTTGTATGATCTTGGTGGGGATATATAATACTGCAGCCACTATGGAAAACAATATGGTGACTCCTCAAAAAAATAAAATAAAAATAGAACCAGCAATCACTTCTGGGTATAATCCAAAAGATTTAGTGGATAATGAGGTTATTTAGTTAAACTTTCTAGAGGGAATATTTTTAAAAATATTTATTTATTTATTTTGAGAGAGAGAGAAAGAGAGTGAGCACGAGTAGGGGAGGGGCAGAGAGAGAGGGAGAAGGAGGATCCCAAGCAGGATCCATGTTTGGCACAGAGCCCAACATGCGGCTCAATCTCATGACAATGGTATCATGGCCTGAACCAAAATCAAGAGTCAAGGATTTAACTGACTGAGCCACCCAGGCACCCCTAAAGGGAATATTTTAAACATCCTTGATTATTAGGTATATGCCAGTTAAACACAAAACCCTTTACAAAAAAAAAAAAAAAAGGCAAATGAACCTAATTTTGAGAAGGCATCTGGAAAAACGAACAAACAAAAAACAACTACAAAGTTTAGTGATAGTCTATGAAATAAAAAAAACAATTGGGCTGTCCTCTACACTATTCACAAATTGATCATATCATTAAAAAAATGTAAAAGAACCATTCCAGATTGAAGGAGACTAAAGGGAGACAAATACTAAATATGTTGTGTACTCTTGAACTGATGTGGGGTTGAGAGGGCAAGTGTTTGGAAAAACATCACTGGACAATTTATAGAATTGAATAACAGTACTTAATTATGTAAATAGCATTGAATATATTTTAACTTTGCTAAATTTAATAATTGCATTGTGCTTATGCAAATATTTTTGTTCTTAAAAAAACACACTGAAGTATTTGGACTAAAATGTATGTTGTGTGATACATATTCTCAAATGATTCACAAAAAATTATGTGTGTGTATATTTACATATACATAATATATAAACATAAGTATATTTTTTGCTTTATGAGAGTGTGTCTCTGTGTGTGCATATAGTTTTTATATATACATAGGGTATACAGTTTTAGCCTCAGACTTTGGGAAGCTGAGTAGCTGAATGCTTACTTCCATATAGGATGTCTATCTATTAAACACATGTGCACACACACACAGAATACGGTGCAAATGTGTCAAGATATTAACATTTGGTCAATGTCTTTGAGGAGTATGTGGGATATCTTTATATACTTTGAATTTTTGTGAAGATTGAAATGATTCAAATAAAAAGTTAAAAACAATTCCTCTTAAAGTTATGTTTGCATGTTCATCTGACACACAATTGTCTACCACTATTGTTTAAGGAAACACTTTTCAAGGAAGGTTTCCATGAAGGAGGATAATGGATTGAGGGCCAAAAAATGCAGAATTTTTTGGAACTCCTGTCAGCCCTAAGAGAGAGACCAAATGTCAAGACAGGCTTTTTACCAACAAGGACTTGGGACACTGCCAGTCTGTCAGCATTGTTTGTTCCTGTGTGATTCTACAAGCCTGAGTATTTGCAAAGGTTGGATAACAGCAAGACATGACCTGCAGGAATGGCTGGCAGAAGCTGTAGCCTACAACCTCAGACTATGTGACACCAATGGAAATGCCTGTGAAACATCATTAGCCAAGTGACCAGGCTGGTAAATGACAGTCAGATTGCAGGCAGCTGAGCTTGAGCAAGACAAAGACATCAGAAAATCTCAAGATGGAAACAGAACAACAAAAATAATCATAATTTTTACGTGGACCTAGTGATAAAAGAATGGCAGAATGAAGATTGAACAGTTTTGCTTACTTATTCCAATTTACTAAGTGTATTATCACCATAATAATCATAGACAGATAATATAAACTTATAAATGTAAAAATACATTTTAATTGTTAAATCATAGATGCCATTGAAGCCAGACGTTTTAAACCTAAATATAGTACAGTAAAAATCAGAACGTAAACTATGTACAATTGTCTTAAAACAGATATAAAAACATCTTCCCATAAGTTAGATTCACTTTTAAGATTCATTTACTCCTACAGTTATAAACTGCATAACGTTTTGCTCAAGAGTTTCTTTTCACAATTCAAAGAAAATTAGAGGGGCACCCGGGCGGCTCAGTTGGTCAAGTGTCCGACTTCAGCTCAGGTAGGATCTTGCATTTCGTGAGTTCAAGCCCCACATCAGCTGTGCTGACAGCTCAGAGCCTGGAGGCTGCTTCGGATTCTGTGCCTCCCTCTCTCTCTGTTCCCCACCCCCCACTCCCAGTGCTCTATCTCTCAAAAATGAATAAACATTAAAAAAATAAAATCAGAAAATATCTTAAAGTTATTTTTAGATATTTTTGTATTAAATGGAGTGCATGGTATGCCACAAAGATGGTAATTATTAAGACCAACATGGAAATAATCATGATAAGTCAATTATGATCATTATGATATAATGCTTAATTCAGTTTGTGTGCTACATTGAATATGGTACTCTAAAATATTTTACCCAAAAGTATTTTTAAAAGAGTGAGCAATGGACAAGTTTTGAGAAAGACTGTCTTTCATACGTATATATTTTTATAAAAATAATATGAAAAAATTAAAAACAAATATGAAAGCTGGAGATGTGCCAAAGAAAATCACAGGCATATGGAAGGTGGTTAGGAAAAATATATAGAAAAGATTTGGAAGCAATTACTAAAAACTAATAAACATGTTGTTTCCTAGACCCAATTTTGCTTTGTTTTGTTTTCTGATGAGTGAGAGAATTTCTCTGTCTCCTTTTACAACAGAACAGATTGGTGGGATTTGTGTAATATCAATCATCAAGCATGTCTCATTTATCTTAAGAAAAATGCCCAGGTTGCGTACAACATCATTTAACTTTTAATTCTGAATATGCAGTAATTATGAGATTTATTTTTGAAATGCCTGCTTTCAGTTTATTCCTGTTGCTTATTTCCTAATATAGGGCCAGGGGAGCTATATACATTTAAATAATACAAAGTCCTGACTTTAAAGACACAGCAGTCAGGTGGGGAACACAGATGTGTAATGAAGAATGACTGACAACACTTAGTAATACCATAGGATGAAGACTAGAAGAGAGGGGCCCCATTGTGTAGTCAGAAATGGACAATAATAGGGTTATTTTGGGCTGTAAGAGAAAGCAATAAAGACATCACAGAAAATATGGTAGCAATTAAATTCTGAAAGATTGATGGGCAATGTTATTCGGTGCTAGAGTAAGAAACTACATTCTAGGAAGAGACAATGGTGTGTTTACAGACTTATAAACATAACATATCAAGGTACACCTGAGAATCAATTCTGGTTCAATAAACTTGTGGGAAGAAGAAGAAGAGGAAGAAGAAGAAGAAGAAGAAGAAGAAGAAGAAGAAGAAGAGGAGGGGGAGGAGGAGGAGGAAGGAGAAGAGGAAAGATAAAAAAGGGTTGTAGTAAAAATGTTTTCTGTAAAGATTATAGTGGGCTTATTACTCTGTATATATTATATACATTCTGTATGTATTATATACATTCTGTATGTATTATATACATTCTGTATATATACATTATTATATTATATTTATATATATATTTATATATATTATATATATAATTTATATATATAATATGTATAATTTTTATATATAATTTATATATATAATTTATATATATATTATATTCTGTATTATATACATATTGTATATATACATTATTCTATATAATGTATATAAAATCTGTATATACATTCTGTATATATTATATACATTCTGTATGTATTATATACATTCTGTATTATATATATTCTGTATATATTATATATTCTGTAAAGATTATAGTGGGCTTATTATTATTACAGCTACCAAATTAAATGGTAGCTGTAGCAAAAGGAGGATGGACCCCAAATCCAATATGAACAAAGTTCTTTTAAATGGGGAACATTTGGATACAGGGATACATATAAGGAGAAAAACATGTAAACATGACAATGGCCACCTATAAGTCAAGGAAAGAAGCCTGGAACAAATCCTCCTTTTGTAGCCCTGCCAACACTTAGATTTTAGACTTGTAGTGTATGCAACTGTGAGAAAACTCATTTCTGCTGTTTAAGCCACCTGAGTTGTGGAAGTTTCTTACAGCAGTCCTAGCAAATTAATACACAGCCATATTTAAATTCTGCCTACCACCAAAGATTTTTAAATTATTGTCATCTTTTAGCCACCACAGTATATTTGCCTGCGGTTTTCTTTGTCTGCACTGTTCTTCTTCCCACCAAGATACACTCTACCTTGTGAAAATAATTTATCAGAGAAGCTTTTATTTACCTGCTCAAGACTAGGTCAAGTCTCCTTTATTATACCTGAACATAAATTCAAGTACCTGTACTTAATGGCAGTAAACAGCATTGCAATTTTACATTTACTTGTGTGAATAGTTTAATGTCTTTCTACTCTAGTACAATATATATTTCATGGAGGTGGTGAAAGTATCTATTTTATTATGCCATATTTTTTGGATTCTAACAGCACCTGATACTTAGAAATGCTTAATATTTTATATATCTTAAATTAATGATTGGCTAGCTTAATAAATGAATAAAACCCAATTCATTGACCAGAAAGGCAATTTAGAAGAAAGAAGGGTTGGATTAATAAGATATTGACTTTCATTTTTGACATCTTAATTTGAAGTACTTGTGAAACATGTAACTACAGTATAAATTAAAGAGTTAAAAAATATGAAGTGTCATGATTTTAAGCTTGAATTCAGGTCAATAATTTGGAAATGTCAGCATACACACCTTTATTTCAAAGATAGCAATGGTTAGGATTTTTCAGAAAGACAAAAAAAGTGTTAAAAATTGAAAAACTCATGCTGGATATTTCTTTTGTTTTTGACAGTTAGCAGGCTATTTAAAATTAAATAATTTACAAAAGTAGGCGCAGAGGAAGAAATAAACCTAAAATGAGGAAATCCAACTCCTAATTTATCAATGAAAAAACTGTGGCTTGGTGATATACATGGATTTCTTTTTAATAAGCTTGTTTCATTTTATTGAGTTATAATTGAAATGTGACATTATATTAGTTTCAAGAGTACAAAATCATGATTTGATATGTGTGTATACACAAAAATATTAACACAATAAGTCTGGCTAACATCTGCCACTAAAAATAGTTACACAACAATCTTTTTTCTTGTGATGGAAACTCTTAGGATCTATTCTTCTAGCAACTTCCAAAAATGCAATACAGTATTATTAATATAATCACCATGATATACATTACATTCCTGTGACTTATTTATTCTATAACTAAAGTTTGTACCTTTTAACCACCTGCACCCATGTTGCCCACCCCTGCTCCATATCTGGCAACCACCAATCTGTACTCTGTATCTATGAACTTGAGTTTTGTTTGTTAGATCAAGTGTAAATGTTTTCATTTCTGGCTCCACTGACTTTATAGTTGGTGAAAATTACTTCCAGAATCCATAAATTACATATTTTTGTGTCTTTCTTCATTGTTGATATTATCATAACTTTATATTTATTTCTGTTTTTCATGGGTATTTTGAGGGAGATTAGAAGAGATAAGAGTTATGGCTTTAGTTATGTTCATTTTTTGCATTTCATATTTTAACAGATTGGATGAAATCTGACGGCCCATTAGATTCACAAGTGGAATGTTCACATGTAAGAAGTACCCCAAAGATAATGAATGAAGTCATGAGAGTGGGGCCCTGACATCGGATACAAATGTCTATAAGTAATTATGATGTACAGACAAAGTTAAAAATTATGACTTTCAGAAAGCATTTTTGAAGATCCAG
The DNA here is from genome assembly GCF_028749965.1 of Puma concolor. Lineage (NCBI taxonomy): Eukaryota > Metazoa > Chordata > Mammalia > Carnivora > Felidae > Puma > Puma concolor. The sequence continues at coordinate 181,655,711 of NC_141667.1, forward strand.
TCTTTATATAGTACTATTTAATAGAAATACAATACGCAAAGAATAGGTTGAAATCAGAAAGCAGAAAAGGTACTTCGTTTAGAATTACTTAATGAGAAATTTTTAACTTCAGCAAACTATCCCATTCTCTAAGATCCTGAATAAAAAAAAGAAACATTTTTTAAGTTAGTAATAAATCTAATCTGAATCTATCGCTGTATACAATGTTAAAATGATCTTTCTCTCTTTTATATAGAAGTCTGATTAGTTTTAATTTAAATTACTTTTTTTATAAATCACTTTAGACATTTTGAAGAGATTAATAGAGATGGTTTTGAGTTTTTTCTCCAAATATCTGGTACATATATACACATACATGTAATATGACATATATAATTTTCACTTCTGTAAGTCATTATTTTTAATTCTCAAAATAAATACTTCTGTCCCACATGATATAGTTATATTGATGCTTATAGTAAATAAATATACTAAAGATCATAATTGTCACTAACACCTAAAATGACAGAGACTCATTCAGCTGGTCTATGATCGAAATTATTTAGCACGAATGATATTTCTTAGTTAAGACTTTCAATTAAATGAAAGATGACCATATGTCTCAGTCTGCCCAGGACAATCCTGGTTTATGTCTGTTGTCCCAGTGTCTAAGAGAGTCTATGCTCTAAACTTTTCACTCTCAAACAATGTACCAATTTGAATGATAAGTTGTATGGTCTTCTTAGTTTTAATTCACAGAAAGCAAGAATCAAACTGGCTTAAGCCTAAAAGTGAATTTTAATGACTCATGTAAGTAAAATTCCCAGAAACAATCTATTTTGCTCTGATTTACAGTCAGAGTCTATTCTATATCCCTCCAGGAGCATAATGAGACCTTCTCATTGTTAGGCTTTTCAATTAACCCATAGATTAATTATAGAAGACTACCCACTGAGTATGATTTTTGACCTTGACTAAGAAACAAACAGTAAAATGGTTAGTTACAGAAATTTGTATCAAGTATCTCCTCATCCTTGAATATGGTAGAGTTGAGATCCTGAACAAAATTGACGGAACAAGAAGTAGAGGTTTAAGTATGTTAGAATTGTCCAGAAAGATGCTTCTGAACCTTAACATACATATGCATGGCTTGTAGGTGCTGACTCAGTAAGTCTGGAGTGGGGCTTTAGGGTCTGTAATTCCTTCTGCCCTCAGAGGAGACCCATACTGCTAGTCCATGAACCATAAACCAAGTTGCCAGGCTCTAATTTTTTTTTAATGTTTATTTATTTTTGAGAGAGACAGAGACAGAATGCGAGTGGGTTGGGGCAGAGAGAGAAGGAGGCACAGAATCTGAAGCAGGCTCCAGGCTCTGAGCTGTCAGTGCAGGGCCTGACGTGGGGCTGGAACTTACAAGCTGTGAGATCATGACCTGAGCCGAAGTTGGACACTCAACCGACTGAGCCACCCAGGCGCCTGAAACCTGCCAGGCTCTAGAAAAAAGGATTAAAAAACTGGTGAATCAAAATCTCCCTGCATCTTTGTAAGTTGATATCCATGTTACCTTGTTTCTTTTGGAAATAGGAAAGGATTTTTTTTAAGTATTTGTTCTTTTTGAAACTGTTGCCATATATGTCTATTCTCATTTGATAACAGAGTATGAAAAACTCTGTCTCATAAAACTTATAAAGATATATTGAGGGAGATAGATAGCCACAAAGGAAACTATATTTCACTTGTGAATACTTTTAAGATCCATGTGCTATTAAAACTTCAAATGTATTTACATATAAATAGTACATCTTAAAATTTAAACACAATCCTCTGCTAAGAAGTCTATTTGTAATAATAGCCTCTTCGTAAACCAAAATTTCTTCCATTAAAAAAAAAAAAACATAAACAGAACTATTCTCATTTTGCTTGCCTGGGAATTTAGCTAATTGCATGCCCAAACATTTAGCTTCTATTGTCCTTTATATAATTAACTCTTTTATCAAAAGCAATAGATTTTTATTACATATAATCTTTATCAAAGTCAATGTAAATATGTGGATTGGTCTGTTGTGGGTTTTTTGACACTTTTTCCTTGATTTATTGAAAATGAATTCAGCTAACATTATTGACATTCTTAACCAAGAAACAAAAAATAATCTTTCAGTGATTTTTTCCAATTTAGGGGTTGTATATATTGTTACTGTTTTAAAATAGAAATAAAAACTTTAAGTATTAAAATATGAAATGGACCCAAAATCCTGTGGAATATACATCTAATTATATCACTGATCAATTTAAATCACTTGATGATTTAAATTACTTGATGACATACAATAAAATCATATTCCTGTTGACATGAATTTTAGCATATTGTACTGAAGGGGAGTGGAATTTGCCACCATAAAATATATTTCTTTGGCATTTTATTGTAGTGGTTATTTTTAAGAGATAGAAAACACAGGAGAAACTGAAAATTAAGTAGAAGTACCCTTTTGTAAGGGGCATTTACCTTTATAGGGGAAATCCCCATTTGTAGTTCTCTCTGGCCTAAGAAAAGGAGGATGCCTAAATTTCTAGAAACTCTTTCCAATGGGTAAGAAAATGACTTAAATGTACACAACAACCTTATGCTTTTTTTTACTGTGCTTTTCCTGAAAACTTGGCTTTCCACTGAACCCAGAATCTTTTGTCTTTACCTAGAGATGGTATTTAAGGTGATGGGTTGGGCAGATTTGGGAAATTGCTTAGTTTTCCTGGGTATCTCCTGTGTGTACTGGGGCATACACATACATGTTGACACACTTCTCTTTGCTTTTCTCTTGTTAATCTATCTTTTGTTATATGAGGTCTCAACCAAGAACCTACAACAGTAGAGGGAAAATTACTTTCCTCCCTCTGATGCCTAAAGAGGATTTTAACCTGTCAACAGGTTCACAGAGTTCGGTTGAAACAAAATCTCAAATGTAGTCTCTAAGATTCCTTATCAAAGGAAAACATTTGTTTTTTTTTTTCCTTTATATATGCCTTCCCATTATTTAATTGACAAAAATGTACAATTAATCATTTAAATTGGAGTTTGAGGAGCAGTTGGTATAAAGTGGTAGTGGTGAAGAATCAACGAGAATTGTCAAGGATCCAGAATTCCTGTCCCCTCAAAGTTCCTTCTAGCTGGACCAAGAATCAAATTGACATAAGACAGATTAACAGGAGAAAATAAAATTTGATAGGTGTGCATATGGGGAATCCATAGGTACATGGAAATTCCAAAGACAGTTAGGCAAAATGAAGTTTATTGGTCATTCTGAACAAAGAAGAAGGGGGTGAGGTCTGGAACTTCAGAGGAAAGGAATGCACTTCATAGGGTGATAAGAAGAGCAGGTATTTGGTAATTAGATGTTTGCCGTACCACACAAACGGGTCATTCAGATAAAATTTATCACTTTTAATATTCCTTAGTATTTAGATTCTTCTCTGTGGTTAAGGGAGGACAAAAGTTTCTTTTGAGCCTTCAGCTCCAAATAATCCACGTGCCAAAGTGCTACATTGTGGTAGGGGGTTGTCCTGAACCCCTTCTGAATGATGTTCAAGCATGGAGAGATGGGGGAAAAGGAAAAATAAGGGGAAAATCACATGATTTGTACCCAATGAGATTTTTTCATTATTGCATTTTAATAGCCAAGCTTTTCAGGAAACATTGAAGTAAAACTTTAAAAGATCAGCTGGAGGGGCACCTGGGTGGCTCAGTCGGTTAAGCGGCCGACTTCAGCTCAGGTCATGATCTCGCGGTCCGTGAGTTCGAGCCCTGTTTCGGGCTCTGTGCTGACAGCTCAGAGCCTGGAGCCTGTTTCAGATTCTGTGTCTCCCTCTCTCTGACCCTCCCCTGTTCATGCTCTGTCTCTCCCTGTCTCAAAAATAAATAAAACGTTAAAAAAAAAGATCAGTTGGAAACTCTTATTTACTTTACCTTTATTTATTTATAAAGTGTACATACCTCTTTTCTCCATGTGTTTATTGTGGATTATGAGAGTCATACTGTATTTTGGGCATTTTAAATGCCTTTTAACAGATGAAAGCAGAAAGGACCAGTATATCAACCGAAGTATTAATTTTAAATTCTATTTAAGCAAAAATAACTAACAGATTTTAGTCTTAAAAATAAGATTCATACATTTATTTATACAGCAATGGGGAGAACACAGGGGTTCTTTGATTCAAGTCCTTTAATAGACATTTTGTGATATTTGTAATCATTTTTAAGGAAAAATTAAGGGACTAATCACTTGACCACAAAACAGATTCATACCAGAGCCAGGGGAAGGGCCAGTCCACCCTACCCAATTCTTCCACTTTACCCCCCATCCCAGTTTCAATCTGTATATAATAGAATGGGAGCATAGCTGGAACTAAGTTTCTGTCACTTCATATTACTATTCTAATCTACCTCCAATTACTCCAATGAGAGGGGACACTATTTAATTGTTTAACATAAAAATCCTGCAGCCTAAAAGCCAGGGTCATGGAGCCTGAGATGCAGGATATACCTAGGCCCTAGGGTTCATTGGTGTGATAGAGCAGTAAGGTACCCACACACCTGCTACTGTTTTCCTATTTGTAAGTTTCCATGATGCATGCTGTTTCTCATGCTAATCTAATGTGTGTGCTGTCTGGCCATCTTACTAACATGGCAATTGGTGCAGTGGGGTAGATATTTTGCCTGACACTCATGATAGTTTTTAGAAGTAAATCAAGGGATTAGAGATCAATGATTCACTTTGGAAGTGTGAAAGTCCACGTGGGGCAATATGACCAGCCATCTAGATTGCTGTTCATTGACTATGAGTACTATCTCAGCAAAACTTCTAGGAATAGAGATGAAAGGATTAAGATCACCTTTGATAGAGTTTGGTCATTGTTATTAATGACATTGGAGTAGTTGTGTAGGAAGGGGCAACATAGAATGTTGAATCACAAGTACTGATTGAATCACACGCACACACGCGCACACACACACACACACACTCACGCAGAGCTCACTTTGCAATTATTAAAAGCTTGCACACATGTGATAGTGGGGAAAATGCAGAAGGATACTGAATATTGATTCAATAGATGAGAAAGACCTTAATGATTATATCCCTTTCCTATGAGACTAAAAGAGTAAAGTAGCCAGTTTGATAGCCTGTCCTCTGAGTTTTTGCTGGCTGATGACCTCTCTGAATCTGAGAATCTGATTAGACACATATTGAATCTGAAGCATTGGCTGTTCAACTGTCTTTACACACAACTGTAAATATCAGAACAACAATTATTTAGTATTGGGATATATAGATATATTTCACTCTTGAAATCTTTTTTTTCATTTATCAAGTAAAACAGAAATGTGTTTGCTATTCCATAGAACTTCATTTCCACAGAATGAAGGATCAATATAGCCCCAAAAGTAACCAGATCATAGACAAATTGTATAAACCAAACATTCACCACTTCCTGGCAAGCTGACTAAGTCACTTGCCTAATGTTGAGTACAGCCATCCCATGCAGTGTTCTCTTTCTTTTCAGTGGTATGCAAGTAACTAAGGAGTCTGGGGTTGTGATGGTGGTGGTAATATTTTAATTGCACATTATTCCAGTGTATATTGAAGGTTTATTCTGGTGGTGCAACACACTTTACTTGGGCTCATGCAAAATATAGGCCAAAGCTAGAGGAAAATTGATATCCCCAGGAACAGCTTTCAATCTACGATTTATGGGCAGTTGGTATATACATAAAACACCTCCTGATGACCTTGTCATGACCAGTGAGTATCAAACCCAATATGGAAGATGGCATTTCTGCCATCTTAATCTCGTATAAGAATCTTTATTGTGGCCAACCCAAACTAAAGCATAAAGGGAAAGGACTTTAAAGAAAATTAGTTCAGACTAAGTTTACAACTTATGAAGCAAATACACTAAACTTCCTTTATCATGTTGCCAGTGGCAAGTCTCACAAAATTTATAATTTGAAATGGTAAGAATTGTTAATGGACTGTAATGTTTAGAAGCTCCCATTTGGGTTCTTGGAACTGGAGTAAGATGTCAAGTTTTACTTGTGTTAAACTGATCCTATGCAGACTTACATCTCAGAAAAAGATGTCAGGACCCTGCAAAGCACAAAGGAAACTGACTATGGCCCATTGCATATATCATTGAAACAAAGACTCTTGCAAAGTTTGGAGTCCAACCCAGCAAACATGCAAAGAGATTGGTGCTTCCCTTATCATGAATTCTTATGTGGCAAATCCTGCTGCTTCTTATCACATTATCGAACTGTGATGGCAACACTCATGCCAATAATTAGATCATATCAGATGCCTTCTACTTATGGCTATAGTCACAAAGACCCAGTTGGAAGGTTTGGGGTTCAGAAGTTTTGCCAAATGATATTGCTTCTGTATTCTAGTGTCTGAGCCATCAGAGAGGCCCTTCTTTACTAATCATGAATTTCCAATCCCTCACAGCCTTCTTTCTAGTCAGAAGCGACTCCCAACTCTGCTAGACTTCTGTGCACTGCCCGAGTTGATAGGGGGAAAAATAGTAACTCACACATCTGCTATTGCTCCTGCTGCCACGTGTTTCCTGATCAGTGATGCTGTACCTGGTCTACTGAATGGGAATTTCTCAACCACACAATAAAAAATATCATTTCACTGTATTTCAATGCAATCTATAAGAATTAGGGGAGGAGCGCCTAGGTGACTCAGTCGGTTATGTGACCGACTTCAGCTCAGGTCATGATCTCACAGTTTGTGAGTTTGAGCCCCTCATCGGGCTCTGTGCTGACAGCTCAGAGCCTGGAGCCTGCTTTGGATTCAGTGTCTCCCTCTCTCTCTGCTGCTCCCCCACTCATGCTCTGTCTCTCTCGGTCTCAGAAATAAATAAACATTAAAAAAAATAAAAAAAGAATTAGGGGGTATTCTAACCATAAAGGCAATGTAGAAAGCAAAAATAGGGAAAATAGAGATACATTATAATACAAATAACATTTTGAAAAATGTATGAAGAAATAAAAGTTAATGTTGCTATTAAAAGATCTGTGGATCATAATAGTTGAAGTTCTAAATATAAAAATAAGCAAAGGGCATGGAAAGATAATTCAGAAAAGAAGAAAAAAGTATTAATAATTAGTTGAAATGTTCAAAGTCATTAATAGTGTGTAAACTTAGCATAATGAACGATTTCTACATTTGTTTTCTCAAAAGGCTTCCCAGTTACAGAAATGATCATTAGTAGCTTTTTCTAGCCATCTGTCAATTTTATGTTTGCACTGTACTTAATACATTTAAAATATATGGAGAAATGAGGTAAGTTTAAAAATCTAAAAAAAAATTATCTTTCAAATAGCCAGTCATATGTATTGCCTTTTCACAATTAATTGAAATGTTAACTTTTTCATAATTAATGCATTTCCTTTATGAACTAATTTTTAGAAAATTTTTGTTCTATCAACTTTTAGTGTCCCAATACAAAAGTCTCCTCTTCCATGTCACATCTAAATTGGTTTTTGCTTTTTGTACAGATCCTATGTATTTAGTAAATAAGTCAATTATGAAGGTTTTAACGTTTTTATTGATATTTAACTGATTTAAAACATGTTTTACTATGTAAATACTAGCTACATATGTGTATGCATGCAACTATCTCTATTTCTATATGGATACATTATCTTACAGAACTTACTTCTATGAGAGGTAACCTCTTGTGTTTTCAAGGAAGACAAAAATTTCATGTGGAGACAATAATAATAATTTCTACGATTTTTTAATTCCTTCTGTCTATTCTTATGCCATTTCGTTAGCCAGGATTTTTTTTAATCCTGTAAATAAAATATCTGATCGTTGGTTTCTACGGGACTACATCTGTTATTTCACAGTTAAGCATTATGTTAAATGTTTACTTAAGAACCGCTCTAGGTATGTAGCTCCTTTTTAGTAAATCAATTTCCAATAATGAGCAATCTACTCTAATTCTTTTATTTCAGAGACCATCTTCACCTTATCTTTACTGTCACTGAAGTTTTTCTTTTTCATTTTTCTTTCTTCATTATTACTTGCCCAAGTTTTTCCCTCCGGGAATATTTTGGGAAATGTGATTAAAGTTTTTTTCTTTAGTAATTTAATCTAAAATAAATGTATTTTCTCTGCTAATTCAGTATTACTCCCTCTTTAAAATTTGTAATATGTTTTTTTAAGTATTGCCAGTCGTTTCTGTTGCTGACTTATTCATGAGGACTCTTGATAGCATTGCCTTTCAGCTTGTTGTGACCACTCTCTTAGGAAAGAAGGACCCATCTCATTATGCAGAATATCTTCTTGTGCTATTTGCCTATACTCCATCTGCCCTCTTTCCAAGTTTGGCAATATTAATGAGACCTTGATAAGATCTTTTCCACACACCCACTCTGCTATTTAATGAGAGTCAGAATTTTAAGATGCCCCATTTGTCTTTTCTAACATATCCAGTTCAGTGTACATTACGCCTAGCATCCTTAGCTGGCTGATTCTGAAGGATGGCATCCTTCCTTCTTTCCAGCAGTAATTAATTTTTGTCCTTGTCTTATGTTTGTCATTTCCCCCAAATTTTACAGATGGGATGTAAACCATGGACCTTACACTGCCTTTATACTCAAGAAAGAAATACCTTTTAACCAAAAGACAGCATCCCAAATAAATAGGTTTTTTTCCCCCAGTATTTAAACTAGTATAGTCCCATGAAAGGTGTGATTAATGTGTTTGTCTTACGAAGGTAATCACTGAATACCAATGTTTTTATATGGTATTTTCTACAAAGGCATTTGGGGTTTCTCATAGTTTTCAATGCTTTGTCAAGGTGACACACTAGTGCAATCAAAGACAGTTATGTCTTCCCAGAGAGCCCTGAGCAAAGCAAAATTAGCAAGCCTACTTTTAAAAAATGCGAGTGGATACCAGTAACAGGAGCTCACAGTGTTACTGGTCACTGGTTTTGAAGAACTATTATCTCACAGCAAACGCTTAAATATTAATAAAAAAGCCAAAATCATCCCTGTCAGAAGACATTTTTTAAACCTTAGAATAAAAGGAATAAAGCTTAGAATAAAAGCTTAAAATAAAATAGATTCTTGATTTTCTTCTGAAGAGTAAAAATCCTTCCAGTTCAAGAGATTTTCCTTGTACTAACACCTAACTGATTGATAGATACCAGATATGACCTGTGTAAAATAATACACTATATCTAGAATACAGTGTTATCTCTCATATATTTAATTATAATGGAGGAAATAATGCTTCATTTGTGCCTTTGCATCTGGAGAAAGCTTTCATGTATAAATTCAAACAACGCAAATAAAGCATTTGGCTATTTTTGTTTCATATGTATTTAATGTCTAAAGTTTACAGATTATTATAAATCAAATAGATTAACTTATACAAAATATAAAGTAAAATGTGCTTGAATTTTTTTTTAAACCCTTGCTTTTTCTCTAGGTAAAAGATAGTAGAAATAGCATCAATTTTCTCAAAATGAAATCACTGCATTGCATCGACTTGAACCTTATAAACAGGAGAGTTGAAAAATACTTAGCGTACTGAACAATATAATACAGTTGGATATTTTATTTATTTATTTTTTTATTTATTTATTTTTTAATTTTTTTTTTCAACGTTTATTTATTTTTGGGACAGAGAGAGACAGAGCATGAATGGGGGAGGGGCAGAGAGAGAGGGAGACACAGAATCGGAAACAGGCTCCAGGCTCTGAGCCATCAGCCCAGAGCCCGACGCGGGGCTCGAACTCACGGACCGCGAGATCGTGACCTGGCTGAAGTCGTCCGCTTAACCGACTGCGCCACCCAGGCGCCCCGAGTTGGATATTTTAAAAACAACACCCTTCTGTTTCCAGTAATTTCCTTTTTTTTAAATTTTATAACTTAAGTATTTAATGGGAAAAAATTTACCAACAATTTCTGGATTCTTTTTCCTCACCTGTAATCAAAGTACTGAAATTCCTTGAATGAAGGAAGTGGCTGTAAACATTTGAAATTGGCCTTTGATCACTTCATTCAGACCTTATTGTTCATCTCAGATATGGGTAAGAGATAAGATATGATCTAAGTAGAGTAGTAAAGGCAGGACATCACATTGTTTCCACTACTGGGAACCTCAGAGAGTCTGTTTTCTTTATTCCCACTCTAACCCCTGGACAGTAACTGCAGGTATTACAGATGAGTCTGAGATAGAGTTGGACTGCAGGAGTTACCAACTGGGGCCCGTGACATCTCTGAGGCCCACACTTCACAGTATTTTTGATACATATAAATTCTGGTGTCTGCATTTGGCAATTTACTAGCTCTGGTAATAATACTAGTCCTGGGTGAAACTGGGGTTCAAGTCAATGTTTGTCTTTGGAGACTAACTTTTTACTTCGAAAAGATGACAGACATTAGGAATCTGAGCTGGTTCGTCATGGTAGACCTGGTATCAAGAATACTATCTGAACATATTTTGAAGTTGAAGCCAACTGGTTTTTCGGATACTTTGGGTGTGAGGCGTGAGTTGGGGTGACTAACCTCTTGACTTATCTTGGATTTTTTCCAGGGATAGTATGGAAAGTATCACATCATGAGACTCCTCTCAGTCCTGAAAATACTGGGTGGTCAGTCACCATAGTCTTGAGAGCAAGAGAGATGGCAGATGAATTTCAAAGACTTTGGCCTGAAAAACTTGGAAGAGCGTAATTATTACAGAAAAATATTTTCTGATGTAAAACTGTAATTTAAACATGTTTTCTACTGTAGTTGAATGATTCAAATTTCACCAGCACTGCCTGAGAGCTCCTGTAGGTTTACATGTTTCCTAACACTTGGCATTGGTAGGCCTTAATCTTTGCCAATTGAATGTACATAAGATATCTGTGACTTGCATTCCATTAATCGTTAATAGTTCTCAACATTTCTCTGTATGTTTTCCTGCCATCACGTGATTCCTCCTTTTGCGAATTGTCTGATGAAGTTTATGTTCATATTTCAACCAGGCACATGGTTTTTCTTCATCAGTTTTCTAGAGATTTTAGGTATTTAGTTTCTTATTTCACTGGAGTTAAATTTTGTTTATGGAAAGTTTCAGATTCAAATGCTTTTTTTTTTTTTTCCCAAAGGTATAGTCATTTTTCTGATTACATTGCTGAGTAGTCCTCCATTTTGCTACTGATGTGACAGAACACCTCTGCCATGGTGAAGTTTCATATGGCCATGTCTATTTTATACATAAATTTGTCTACTCTTGATCATTTACTGCATTACCTTAATTCTTATGTTTATAACACATATTTTTAACATAGTAAAGCATATTCTCCAGGTCATTTTTCTTCAGAACTACCATGTAATTATGGGACTATTTGCCTTTCATACACATTTTTAAATCAGGTTGTGAAAATTCTCAAAAATGAGAGGAATTTCATTAAATAAGGTGAAACACTGGAAAATAGATATCTTTATGCTGTTGAGTGTTACAATCAAAGAACATAATATAGCCTTCTTTACTTAGAATTTTTAACCTTTCAGTAACATTTTATAATTTTTTGTGTCAAATATCAAATGATTTCAAATTGCCATTTATTGTTGGGCACTTTATAGTTTTATGCAATTGTAGAAGGTATTATATAAAGTCATATTTCTCTTTGCTCACTTATTGATAAAATTATTATTACCAAAATTTTTAATGTCATTTATTTATTTTGAGAGAGAGTGTGTGAGCAGGGAAGTGGCAGAGAGAGAGAGAGGGAGTGAGAAAATCTCAAGCAGCCTCCAAGTTCAATGAAGAGTCAAGCGCAGGTTGCAGCCGACCGTCACATCAGGACCTGAACCGAAATCAAGAGTCGATCACTTAACCAACTAAGCCACCCAGGTACCCCAATAAAATTATTTTTATGTTGGTTATATAGACACCAGTTTTACAGATATTGTTTTTAATATTTCAACAATCAGTAGACTATACCTATATGACTATCATTATTTTTTTAAGATACTCTTTAACATATTAAGGAAGTTTTCCAGTTATTACTAGTTTGGTAAGAGTTTATTTTATTTTATTTTATTTTATTTTATTTTAATAATTAATAGAAGTTGTATTATCATGTATTATTTTTTTCCTGCAGTTACTCATTTTAAAAATGTTACCAAGGACCTGCTGTGTGCCAGGCACATTTGTAAATCATGATACATTATTTAAACAAAATAAAGACAATTACTTAAACAGAGTAAAGAAATCTATGCTCTTCTTGTGTAGAAAGAATTATAGAACATACCTGCTGGAGTTTTCTACTTAATTATGCAAATTAAGTTAACTAAATTAATTGGTTTTGTAATATTACAGATTTTGAATTCCTGAGATGAAATCCCTTTGCCAATATGTATTTTTAAAATACTACTGGATTTTATTTGTGAAAAGTTTTTAAAAATTACACACAAATTTATGATAAGGCTGGTCTATAATTTTTCTTCAATTTATTGTAGAGGGAATAAAAGTAACTTTACTATACTCTGTAGAAGCTTGCTTCATATTTGAGCTAATTTTTCCATGAATGTTTGTTAGAACTGAGAAAATTTCAGTCTGATAGTTTCATTCTGAAATAATTTGTCTTACAAAATCAATTTAATTAAAGTTTTAAAGCAAGACTGATAACAACTCATGCACTTTATTACCAATGTACTTCATTTATCTTTCTAAAGACCTGAAGAACTTTCTGATTTAGTGGTACTCTTCTAATACTGGTTCTTAAATATTTCAACTATCACTTTTATTTCTACTTCTATTATTTTCTAGGGATGTTTCAATTTCATTTATTTATTAGAAAACAGTCACATATAATTACCTAAGGTTAAGTATTATTTTAATTTTCATATGTATAGATATAAATATGTTACTCATGTAAATATATATACTTGGAGAGAAAGACACAGAAAGACATATGTTACCTGGGAGACCAGGACAGTTCATGTAAATTCACGCATGTAGATTAAAGCATGGAACTTGATGGAATTTCCCCATAAGAATATGTAGATGGAGAAAAGACATGCCTCAGGAACAAGGCAAAACCATGTTGCAGCATCCATGTTACATAGCTGCAGGAACAACTTTAAGATATGGATGTAGAAGTAGGGGTGACTCTTACAGTAATAGATTGCTGAGAACATTGATATGTCATAGACATAATGGATGTTCTTCATTTTGTCTATGGTTCCTTAGATGGCACTGGATTGGTAAATTCTTATAGGAAACATTGTTTGATTTCCAAAATAAAATTACTGTTTTAGGATCACATTACTTTTGTTCAGTATTTTTGAATAGCCCATATCCCGTTCATTCAAGCATGATTTCTTTATTGTGAGAAATCAAAAAGCTTAATTTTTCTATTTAATTAAGTTTTTCTATCAATACTGCCACTTATATTTTGCTATTATAGTTATTATTGTCATTATGTTATGCATAGAACTTTTTGCAAGATGCTTTAGTCCTGTTCTATTTATTATTATTGTAATTAAAATTAAATATCCTTTTTCATGTAGATGTCATATAACTTACAATAAAAGAACAGTTTGTTTGGAAGTCTAGCCACCTCCTGCTGTGAGATAAAATTATTCTGGAACATTAAAGCCACAAAAAAAGTCCTTCAATCATTCAAGCACAATAAATGCATTGAGACAGTTTTGCACTTATTTATTTGTTCTGGAAGTCATCCAAATTAACTTGTAATTCTAAATAACCACAGATGTCAATGCGAAGTAATTTGAAGTGACAACATATCAGTTTAAAGTGCAACCATAGCACTAGGTGTTACAATTTGTGTATACCAGGTTCAACCAGGGCATTCCACTATGAGAGTTATGCTGATTTTCAGCATGAACGGAAACATTTATAAAACAAATTATTCCACCAACTAATAGACTAACAGGGATGGTAATTTTTTTTTTTGTTCAGAGGTAAGGCAAATGACCTTTTATATAATTGCTTTATCATCAAATATCTGCTAATTATATCAACTAGGTTTCCCCCGGGTATTCATCTCTAAGAAATAGAAGACATTGATGGAAACATTATTTCTTCAAAAGTTTCACTACTAAATGACTGCTTTTCTCAAATACCATCAAATCCTTATAAATTAGCATTCAATTTTTTGAAAATTCCTTTTTGTGCATTTAAACATGAAATTTCTAGAGGTAGAAATAATATGTGTTTTCACAATGTTCCAGCCATAATATGTATAAAATAAGTTTCTCAATCAAATAGTTGCTTAAAAACATCAGTTTTAATAAGGGGGAAACTTGTTTCAGAGGTAATCAAGGTGTGTGGGCACTATAAATAACATTTTTGTTTATAATTATTCAACTAAAATATGTAAAATATTTTTTTTTACTTATTTTCCAATCTGAATCTATAAGAAGCATCAATACTGGCCTACAGTATATATTTATTATTTGGTAGGGAAAACTTCCTATTCTTTTATTTTTTTTTCTTTCAAATTTTAACCCATAAACCCTCTTCCTTGTTTATTTCCTCAGATTAACTGTTATCTAATTACACCAAAATTATATTAAAAATTATGTGACTAAAGATTGAATTTTCAAAAAATACCAGTTTAGTTATAAATATCTTATTATATGATCAGTATTTGCCTATCTAAAGATTAAATACATACTAAAATAGTTGAAAATGGACATTACTCATATAAATCTTATTAACACTATTACCATATATTTGACTGGAGTTGATCTTACAAAAATGTATTCATCAATGAGTATAAGTCATTTACAAATTTCTTGTTTTCTTTTAGGTTCTATAGATAATTTAAATGAAAATTTTATTAGCCTGATAAAGAAAGTGATACCAGTCCCACAAATATAATAAAAACAGCCACAAACATGTACTCTGAGAAGGAAACAAAACTGCTAAATTTGTTTAGCGTGCAATGCAAACTTTGTGTCTTTGCCTTATGATGTAACTTATAATGAACATTTTAAACATGTATAGCTCATACCTATTTTGTTTGGCCATGTAGTGGCACAACATAATTACATCTAATTATAATTCAAAGACACATATACACATGAATTTTTCTTTTCTAGTATTAATTTTCTTACCATAAATTATAGTAGAATTTTTAGCTTATTATTTTGCATTAATTTATGATATTCATAGTTTATTTGAGCCACAAATTTCTTAATAAACTGTTCTTAATATTTAGCCAATTACTTCCAAATGAGTTTTAAAAATACTGCCACATATCTACCATCATCATTAAATAAGATATATGCTCATAAATATCTGTATGTTTGTGTGTGGGTGGGTGTATGTATGTATGGTCATTTTTTTTTTTTTTTTTTGCTACAATCTTCTTAACACTCAGCCACTTTATTCTCTTGGACTTTTAGAGAAATATTTCTGTTTGACAGAAAAGTAATTTATGAATGATTAAACTAAAAATTAAGACTTTATTTGAAGTCAGACTAATTTTAAAGCAATTTTAAGTTTAGAGAAAATTGAGCAGATAATAAAATACTCATGTGTCTCCTCTACCCAGTTTCCCTTATTATTAGCACCTTGCATTACCATGGTTCATGTTTTGCATTGATAAACCAATACTGGTACATAATTATTAATTAAAATCTTTAAGATTCACTCTCTGTGTTGTGCAGTTCTATAGGTTTTAACAAATGTACCACCTGCATTCACCATATTGTACAGAATAGTTTACTGCTCTAAAAGTCCTCTGTGCTCTTATTTATTCACCCTCCACCGATTTATCCTGTCCCAGCCCAACTCCTGGCAACCACTGATCTTTTTGCTCGCTAGAGATTTGCCTTCTCCAAAATGTATAATTGGAATCAAAGAACAGTCTTTTCAGACTGGCTTCTTTCACTTAGGAAAATGCAATCAAGTTTCTCCCATGTTTTTCCATGGCTTGATACCTCATTTATTTTTATCTCTAAATAATGATCTGTTGTATAGATGTACCACAGTTTGTTTATACATTCATCAAATGACAAAAATCTTCGTTGCTTTCATTTTTTAAGGAAATTATGCGCAAAGCTACTACAAATATTTGTGTGTAGGCTTTTGTGTAGATATGTTTTCAATTCAGTTGGGTAAATACCTAGAAGCATGATTGCTGCAGTGAAGGGCAAGACTATGTTAAGCTTTGTAATGAATTGCCAGCGTCCTCCAAAGTGCCTGTACGATTTTGCTTTCTCACAAGTAATGAATGTAGAATTCCTGTTGCTCTGCACCCTGATCAACATTCGGTGCTCCCAGTGTTTTGGATTTTAGCCATTCTACTGGGTATGTAGTGATATCTCAATGCTATTTTAATTTGCAATTCCCTAATAGTATTGAACATCTTCGTTTGTGCTCATTTGTCATCTGCATATCCTCATGGTGAAGTGCCTGTTCAGATCTTTTCCCAATATTAAATTGGTTATTTTCTTATTGTTGAATTTAGTGAATTCATATATATTGATACAAGTCCTGCCTGAGTGGACATTTATTCAAAGAAGGTATACAAAAGGCCAACGAGGTACATTACAAAAAAGCTCAACATTAGGGAAATGCAAATTAAAACTGTAATGAGATATCACCTAATGCCTGTTAGAATGCCTATCATAAAAAAGACAAGAGATAACAAATGCTAGCATAGATGTGAGGAAAAGGGAACCCTTGTGTACTGTTGGTAAGATTGTAAATTGGTATAGCCACTATAGAAAGCAGTATCAAGTATTTAGTTAAAAAACTAAAAATAGAACTACCATATGATCCAGCAATTCTACCTCTGGGAATATACCCAAAACACTAACTTGAAAAGATATCAGCACCCCATCTTGATAGTAGAATTATTTACAATAACCAAGATATAGAAACAACCTAAATGTCCATGGATGGGTGAATGGCTAAAGAAGTTGTGACACACACACACACACACACACACACACACACACCCCACATGCTGGAATATTATTCAGCCAAAAAAAAAAAAAAATGAAATTGTACCATTTACAACAACATGAGTGGACTTTAGTATTTTGCTAAGTGAAATAAGTCAGACAGAAAAAGACAAATACTGTATCATCTCATTCACATGTAAAATATAACAACAAAACAAAACTGAACTCAGAAAAAAGATCAGACTGTGGTTTATAAGAATGGAGGGTGAGAGAAAATCATAGGAAGGGAGGCTCAAAAGGTACAAACTTCCAGTTCTAAGATAAGTACTAGGGATGTAATGTACAACATGATGATTATAGCTAACACTGTTGTATGATATGTAGGAAAGTTGTTAAGAGAGTAAATTCTATAAGTCTTATCACAAGGGAAAAAAAAAAAAAAAGACACAAGTCCTGTATCAGATATATGTTTGGCAAATATTTTCTCCCAGTCTATGGCTTTCCATTCATTCTTTTAACAATGTCCTTCACGGAAGGTTTTAATTGTAATGAAATTTTTTTTTCTTTTCTGGTTTTGCTTTTGGTGGCATATCTAAAGCTCACTGCCAAACCTAAGTTCACCTACCTTTTCTCCTATATTATCTTCTGGAAGTTTTATATTTTGGGATTTTGCATTTAAAATGGATTTACAATCCATTAGAGTTAATTTTTATGAAAGATATACCATCAATATCTAGGTTCAATTTTTTCTCATGGAGATCCAGTTTTTCCAGTATTATTTGTTGAAAAGACTACACTTTCTCATTGAATTGCCTTTGTTCTTTTGTGAAAGATAAGTTGACTGTATCTGTGTGGCTATATTTCTGTGCTCTCTATACTGTCTCATAGATCTATTCATGCGTTCTTTCACTGATAGCACAATGTCTCGATTTTAATATTTCTATACAAGTCTCAAAGTCAGGTAGTGTCAGTCCTCTGGCTTTGTTCTTTTTCTTTATTATCATATGACTATTCTAGGCCTTCTGCTTTTCCATATGTGATGGTTAATTTTCTGTGTTACTTTGACTGGAATATGTAGTGCCCAGACATTTGTTCATACACTATTCTGGGTGTGTCTGCGAGGGCGTTTCTGGATGAGATTAACATTTGAATCAGTAGACTGAGCAAAATAAATTGTCCTTATAATGTGGGTGTGCCTCATTCAAACAACTGAAGAATTAAATAGAACAAAAAGGCTGAGTAAGAAAGAACTCCTCCTGCCTCACTTAAAGACCTGAGACACTGGTCTTTTCCAGCCTTCAGACTACGCTGAAATAACAGATCTTGGGGCCCCAGATTGCCAGCTTTTGGAATGGAATTTATACCATCACTTCTCCTTGTATCAGGTTTATGGACTCAGAGTAGAACTATACATCAACACTATTGGTTCTCTAACTTGCTGACTACATATGTTTGAACATGTCAGCCTCCATAATCACATGTATCAATTCCTTATGATATATTCTATGTATAGAATATAGGAGTATATATTAATATATATTACACTTAATAATAGTGATATTTGGGATATCAAATTGCTAGATCTTAGCATGGATTACCACTGTTCTCTTTACTACTGGAAACAGAATCATTATTTTTTAAAACGTAATCATAATAGAAAACCAATTCCAGGAACCTTATATCTGATTTTGAAAATTCATTCTTAAAATTAAGTTTCTTTACACAAGGAAACTTTTACAAGTGATGGCTGTCTATTATATGTGCATGCATATGCCAACACATTAAATACATGCAGCATTTTGTATATCAGTGTTTATCTCAGTAAAGCTCTTTAAAAATCTGTTTCTCTAGAATCACTCTTGGTACCACAATCTAGTTAAGGTTCTCTGGGGAAAAAGAATTAAAACATAATACATAATGTAGTATATAACACATGATATATGATACACACACACACACACACACACACACACATATACATATAGTCCATGTTCATAGTGTATATTTGAGGCTTTATATAATTGTTGGAGAAAATCAGGAAGTTAAAATTCTAAAGGAGGTTTGGGGGATTGGGAGGAGGCACCAACAAGTCGATTTGAGAAGCAAAACAGGCTCTAGTGAGGCCCAGGAGTGACGACTGGTAGAGTAGGCCACGATGGATTTGGGGGGTCCACAACCAAGTGTCTGATGACAGACTTGGGATGCACATTACCAAAAACTGCAAGAACTGGACACAGCATTGAGGAGTGCTGGGAAAACCTGAACTTACCAGTGCCTATGCTCTTATCCGTCACCACAATTAATTACCACGTCCTCAGACAGCAATGGCCACTGTCTCACTTTTACATCCAAATCTTACATAAGAACCTCTTCGAGGCTAATGTAACCCTGAATCTCGAGGAAGAGGGTTCTGGGAGATGTATCTTGAGTATAACTTAATTGACAATAGAAGAATCCAGTGGAAGAAGGGATGGACAGATTTTATTTTATTTTATTTTTGGATGTATTTTCAAAGATAAAGTAAAATAGGTATATTTGCTAGTTTGAGTGTGGATGAGAGAGGAAAATAACAGTAAAGGATAATTTCAAAATATTATATTGAACAATTGGGAGATTGGTACTGGTGTCAAGTAAGTTGGCAGATTTTGTGGGAAGAGATTTGAGGGGGAATAGGAATTCAATTTTAGGTATTGTGTGTTTGAGAAATCTACTAGATATCCAATGGTAGACATCACATAAATATGTGGATAAGAGTTGAGAGTTTAGGAGAGAATCTGTGTTTGAAATTTGGTATTCATCAGTATTCTGGCAATGTGTGAGGCCAGGAGAAGAGATGGGATATCAAACCTGGTATCGTGGAATATTATGAAGTTTAGGAGAAATACAAATTTTGATAGATCAAAGAAGGTTGAGAGCAATCGAAAAATGAATTAAGAAAAAAATCCTGAAAGTATTTTGTCCTAGAAGTCAACTAAAGAATGGGTGACAAAGGAAATAGTACACTTAATTGATGAAAAGCAACTATAAAAGCTACATTTGCCACCAGTTTCTTCTTTAAGGCCAAGTTCTGCTTCCTGGAAATAATTCTCTGACCTCCTGGCTCTACATTTGGGTTCCATTTTCCTTTTAAATAATAAATGGTTCCTTGGTGTTTGCAACTGAGTAGATTTCTCAGCCTGCTTCCTGCCTATAGAAGTTTGGGAGTCCAGATTCTTTTTTTTTTTTTTTTTCCTCTTTCTTTCTTTCTTTCTTTCTTTCTTTCTTTTTTTTTTTTTACTTTTTATTTTTCTTTGTTTTTCAAGCCAAGGTGGTAAAATACTTTCTCATGTACCAAATTATAATGTGCTTTATTATACAAAGCCCCATTGTCTCTTCTTTGAAAGAAAGTTCTTCATGTACCTGCACTTGAACAGAGCTGTGGACTATATCTTGAGGTTTCTTACATGTCTTTGTCTAGGTAAAAGGAGGTATGTGTCAATACACCTACTGTCCCTTCTACCGTTAAACTGTTCTAAAATTTAAACAAAAGAAAAGATCTTACATTCACATTTCTTGATATCTTTATTCTTTTTTCTGCTTTACCAGTAGTGTCCTGTATATTAAACATTTACCCTGAATCCATTCCTTAAGTGATAGCATTATTTTTCTTTTCCTTGGAGAAACTAGGTATGAGAAACTATTTTATTTTTGAGTTCTGGCTTCTTTAGATTCCCTCTAAATTATGTTTGAATGCTGAAAGTTCTTTCTTACTCCTTATTTTTTATCTGTACCTTATCGCAAGCAGGAAAATTGAATTCATTGTCACATTTAGCATCCAACTTGGGATTCCATCTAGCTAAATCCACCTGTCAATTTGCCATATTTCCTATTTAGCGTGTTACCAGGAAGACTTCAGTTTCATTAATATTTTTGCCACTGCATAATAAGGGATGCATTTTCTCTAGGATCACTAACAGTCCCCTCTATGTGCTTATACTTTCCATCTGACTCCAGGTACCAAAGCCAATGCTACATATTATGTAGGCTGTCATCAAAGCATCACTCTGCTTCGACTAGTGAATTAAAACAACCACTTTATTATATCTTATGATTTTATGAGTTATAGATTTGGTCAAGCCTTAGCCAGCACAATTTTTTTCTGTCTCACATGGCATTGATGTGGGTATCTTAGTGGAATTTAGGTGGCAATTTGGCTGGGCATGGAATGGTTTCCAAGATGTCTTTGCCCATATGCCAGGTGCCTTGGAGCAAAGCCAGAAGGTTGAACCTCTCTCTCTCTCTCTTTGTAATGTTAGCACTTCTCCACATGATACCTCCTGCAAGATAGTTGCACTTCTTCCCTGGTGGATTAGGAATCCTGGTAGCTGTGGTACAGGCTACAAGACTTCAGGGCCTTGCCTTGGAAGTCCTAGAATGTCACCCCATTATCATGTATTTGTCAAGTATGTACTATGAGCAAATCCAAAATCAAGGGAAAGAAAATTTGATTCCATCTCTAAAGGTGGGGCAATGAAGTATTTATGGTCTTCTGCAATCTTACCACACTGCTTTTAAATTTACCACTTTCCCACTCTGTCATACTTATCTTTTCCATAACTTCTGTCATAATTAAGCACTTGGATCACTTGTATTCTTTTTAAAATCTGCTTATTTTTCCAACCCATCCCTTCCAGTTTTCCTTATATTATTTTTTTTTCTTGAATTTTATTTGTGGTCTCTTTTCATTTACCCTTTTGTTATCCTTTTCTGACATTCACCTCCAAATTGTAAACTGAACTTCCATCATCTAAGTCAGCATCACTATTTCACATGGTGTTCACTTTTGACCTGACTACTCATCATTCTACTGCACATTTTTATTTGGTTGCTCACAGATACATTAAACTTAACATGTCCAATATAGAAAACTCAGCTATCCAGTGCCCTCTCAGTTTGCTCTTATTGAATAGGATACCATGCAATTAATTGCTCCCAAGAGAGGACTTAGCATTTCCCTTCCAACTTCTTTTTTTTTCTATCCAAATGATGACAAAGTCCTCCCATCCTTCTCTTGTATATTTCCTGAGTCAATTCACATTTTTTCTGTTTTTAATGTCACTTTCCTAGTTTAAGCCAACATTATTTATCTGCATTGCTGCTACCCCCTTCTAATTATTTTCATATAACTGAGTCTTAATTTATCTAATCCATTTTCCAAAACAACACATCAAATAAATCATTTAAGATGTAAGTTACATTGTTTTACTTTACTTAAAAGAAAAAAATCTTCAAGGGCTCCTCTTTGCCTTTTTTAATGAAGTCCCAAATCCTTAACAGAGGCTATAGGGCCCTGAATAATATGTCTCCTGCTTACCTTTCCAACCTCATGTTTTGCGTTTGTCACAAGTCATCTATTATTCACACAAATCAAATGTGTTTTATTTCCTGAATGGCTCTTTATTTCTTTTTACCCTATGTTTCGCACAAAATGTTCTTTTTTACTGGTACTCCTACTTCTGTCCATGATTCATTCATCTTGCCAGTTTTTGCGCATTGTGGAGGGAACATATCCTTTCACCAGCTTTATTCGATGCCCCCAGGTGAAGATTATGTACCCTCCCACAGAGTTGTATAACATGCAAAACCTGATTATCAAAACACTTTATCACACAGCATTTTAACTGAATGTTCCACTACACCATATGCTTTATAAAGGAAGGCACAGTTTCTGTTATTTTTATCATATTTTCTCCTATTAATTCAGGTATTTACTTAGTAACTTTCCATAAAATATGTCATGAATATGTACTGTAATGTACATATGAAATGTGGATTTTCTCAATGAGGGATGACAGTTGTCTAGGGGATCCTGGCATCTAACTCTAGCTTCCTTCATCACTACTTCTATGAGGAAGGCAGTTAATATGACTCTATAAAGTTCTGATCTCCTATCTGTAACATAAGTAGGATACCATCTCACAAGGTGGCATTTATTGGAACAGAGCACATTCTCACTTCCCATGTTTATCTAGAGAGAAGAGAATGTCTGCTCTTCTCCTCAGGAGGGGAAAAAATGGGCATAATGGGCTTTCTCTACTCTCTCTCTCTCTCTCTCTGATCTCTCGCTCTCTCTCTTTTCCCTGCTCTCTCTCTTGCTCTTTATGCTTTTCTCTCCTTCTTTTGGACCTCCTTCATATCATATTCATTCCCATCTGGTCATACAAGCAGTAGGCTTTAGTGAGGTGTGACCATGCCCAGCAGCTTAAATCTTTGATCTTTATTAGTTTCAAACTGCTTGATTCTCTGTTAGCCTAGACTATCTACCAATTGTTTCCTAATATGAGAATAGAAGAAATTAGATTTGTTTTTGTTTTTGTTTTCTACAACTTGAATGAAAACACATGTATTGTGCAGAAACTAACATAAGAAATCTGGTGGGGCCATATTAATATCATACAAAGTAGATGTCCAAAGAAGGAATTATACAAGGGAAATAAAAATATACTTCATCATAATAAAAAGGTCAATGTCTTAGGGTATTTTGGAAAAAAAGGGTTGTATTATTAAAAATATATTTAAGTCACAGCAAAGTATACAAGATATAAGTGATTCTTATACTCAACTGAAAAGACTTGGACTTTAATTAAAATCATTATGAAAAAGTAAGAGATTTGAAAAATGACTATGGGACATAAGAAACCCCCTATCTAATATTTTCAAAAGGTAAATTTCAGTTAAAGATGTCAGAAAACAAGAAGTGGATATGGGATTAAAATAACTCTAGATTCCATGTCTGCTGGGACTGCACCTCCTATTTTCCAGATGGGAATCACTGACACTTAGGGCTGTATCTTGGAGCATGACTGCTGGTAGATATTGAATGGCTCAAAGCCAACATTTAGGAATTGAATGGACACATATGGCTGATATATTTTTCCAGGCTTTCATTTACAGTTAACTTTGTGAATATATTTTGGTCAGTATGTATGTATGTATGTATTGCTGTTGTTTTAGCTTTCATTAAAATATACCTAGATTAATTTTATTTTCCAACTATTTTGGTAACCTGTGTCTACAGTTTTATAAATTTTTCTCACAAATTATAATTAAAAAATATTCTCCTATTTTCTTGCCAATGTAAGTGGGATTCTTTTCAAATTATATACCATGTTTTCTAAATGATTATTTTTGGTGTTATGAGTGCTTCTGATTTGTATGTTGGTCCTGTATCCAGAAATTATGAATGATGCATAATTTCTTTTTTTTCTCTCTTCTTTTTTTATAGATTCCATATGTAGACAACTATATTCATTAAATATTACTAAATTTACTGGCCAATGTATTATTCATACCTTTTCAACTATGACAAGGTGATATATTTTTATCTTAGTATATACTTTTGTTTCTTTTATCCTATTATTCTAGTATGTTTTTGAAAAATAGAATAGATTATCTTTCCTCTTTTTCTGCTCACAAAAGCAATTTGTACAAGCTATAGACATTTTGGTAAAATTTCCCCATATTTGTGTGTGTGTGTGTGTGTGTGTGTGTGTGTGTGTGTGTTTAAAGACAGTTGGTTTCATGTCAGCAGAGGAAGGAAGTATCAACTATGGCTTAATTTTAAGGGTTCTCAATCCTTAATATTTTCTCTTGAGTTATTTAAAAAATTGTTCTCTACTTCATGTTCCATAAGCTCTCAAAATTATTTGGATAAAGATGTCAGAGCACTTAAAAATATAAAGTGTATAAGTATTTATCTTGCATTTTAACTTTTATGTTCTTCTTTCATTCTTTCTCTCCTTCCTACCTTTCTTCCTTCTATCTCCTCTTTCTTTTCTTCTTGCTTATCTTTCTAGAGATGTGTCCAAAAGTAGAAATCACAAACCTGTGCACTCAATTTCTGGAAACTGTCTGTGCAGGGAATGGGATCAGTGAATAGGTCAGAGGTACTCTGTAGTTGACCACTGTTTAAGGGAACTAGCCGAAAATTACATCTTTGCTATTCTGGAAACATCAAGAGGAGTATAGGTAAAGTAGGTATTGAACCAGAGAAATAACTATTGCTAAATGATACATCAGGCTGTGTGGCTGGCTTTTCCATATGTTGGTTCTTATCTTATACTTTTGTTCTTGGCAACCACCAGTACATTAAAAAAGGAAGACCTCTGGGGCACCTGGGTGGCTCAGTCGGTTGAGTGTCCGAATTCAGCTCAGGTCACGATCTCACGGTTCGTGAGTTCGAGCCCCGCTTCAGGCTCTGGGCTGATGGCTCAGAGCCTGGAGCCTGCTTCTGATTCTGTGTCTCCCTCTCTCTCTGCCCCTCCCCCATTCATGCTCTGTCTCTCTCTGTCTCAAAAATAAATAAACATTAAAAAAATTAAAAAAAAATAAGGAAGGCCTCAAAAAATTTTAACACACTATGGGTGATATAGACCTGCTATTGAGAGTTAGAATATAGTCAAATGCAAGGACTAGCATGTACCCTAAAATGAACTGGTTGAAAAATAAGGTCTTATTGAAAAGATCTTTAAAAATCTTCAGAAAGCTCATTTATAACAATCTTCTCCAACTTTTTAGTCTGTATTTCTTTTGTTGGGAAAAGCAATTTTCCACTAACAACTGAACCAAAGTAAGTATCTGACACCAGGTAAAAGACTGCTTGCTCAGTGCTATTGCCTCCAAAAAAAACTTTCTGGATGAACATCAAGACCTTTTAGGTACTGCAAATATTAGGTTGGAGGGAAAATGTAAATTGGTGTGTTGGCTGAGAACTAAATCCCAAATGGTCAATACCCCCTTAAATGTTTTTTAAGTGCTCTGGACTCTAGAAATAATTCCATATAAACAGTAGGGAATTTTTTAGTACATCTAAAATATGGTCAGGATTAACCCTAAAAACCGACAATTTTCATGGTTGGAGCCTTTCCAAGTTATACTTCTTTTAGTCTCCTAAGCCCCATTTGGAAGAGTTGATCACTGAGTCCCTTGAACGTTTCACTTTGTCTCCTTTGTCTTTGTATTTTTTTCTCAAGGTATTTTGTTTTTGGAGGGTATAATTGAAGAATATTTACAAGGAAAGTATAAGACTGATGTCCATGCCTTTAAAAGCTGCAGTTTATGGGGATTTGGGGGAGAGATTGGTGATACGAAAGGGATAAAAAAGTTTTGAAGGGAATTTAGGAACAGAAAAACCCTCATCTAGTGTGTCACAATGAAGGGGGAAGAAAGGAAAAAAGTCCTTTTGAGCATGTACATATGGAAGGTAGATGATATAAGAGATAGAGATGTAAAAGGACCTTAGAGATGAATAAACATCTAGGGCCTAGGGTGGCTATCGGCATGTAGCTGCTTTCATTGGAAACCATTAAAATATCCCGAAACACTGGTAAGGTATGGAGGGAAACAGAATAAAGTTTCATGCGCCATCATGATCCTTTACAGTATCTCTTTCCCTTCTCTTGAATCTCAGGCAGTTGAATTCCATTGAATTGTCTGGTGGGTCTGAGCTGAGTAATTATGTTTGTGAGCCTTTACTGTTAGAACTTGCACTTCGAAGATGAGATGACTCACAGAAAACACTACTCTGTATCCACCCTTCTATATTCGATTTTTATATTTGTCTTAAATCACTTATTTTGAAATATAAAGTAAAAAAAATAGAATCTACCCGAATATGTTTCCAGCATACACATAACATATATTATTATCTGAAACCTGGTTTATTTTAACTCAAGATTTCATAATTTTATTTCCATTTTTTGCCGATTCAAGTCCTCTAAAACCACCTTTACCCAGTACTTGCAAAAAGTAAGCCTCTTGTATTCCTGCAAATTCAGCTCTGGAGATTATCTGACAATTCTTATCTCTCTGCTTTTAAAGTTTTCTTCTATTAAACAATCTTAGGTGATCAACTCAAGTGGTCAATTCCTTGTCCAAAAGACCATATTGGAAAAGCCTCAGAAAAAGGCTGGAAATTTTTGAAAAGTTTCCCAAGCCTATCTCTCTTTTTTCTTTTCTTTGTGGTGATGCTACTGGTAGAGAATTTATTTAGAGGTTGGGGGTGAGGACAGAAGTCATAAAACGGAAATTGATGATTTTGGGAGGACTATATGAACAGACCATGTGAGAGGTTTTCTCAATGCGAGGGAGAAAGGATGGGGTATCAGTCACTAACTTTTGTAAAGACGCAAGGAAGTAACAGTGGAGATGATCATGTGCAGGCCTGGGCCATCTGTTGATGAAAATACAAATAAAAGGAGAGGATCTTTGTATAAGCATGCAATGTCTGACAGTAAGAATAAATAGTCTACTTAAGAGAGGAATTATTGGTTTTAATCATAATTTGTACATATATTTTTCAATGAAAATCAGTAAGATGGTTACAATAAGCTCTTATTATCCTGTGTATAAATAAAAATAGCTAATAAGAAGAATGCTTAGATGTCTCCATTAAATTGATTGCTGATATAAAAATAAATGTCTTTTGGGAAATCTTTTGCTTAGTGCTATTGCTTCCAGGGAAGTATATTTAGGTGAGCTTCAAGAGCGTTGGGGGACTGAAATATTTTATGGGCTAGAGCATATAACTGTGTGTCTTGGCTAGGCCAGCATTAAACTCAAATTGATCTGTTTGTGGAAATAAATAACATCCTCACTGAAATGTTGTGGACTCTATTTCTATAGGAAAGGTAAAACAACAACAACAACAAAAAACAATAACAAACAAACAAACAAAAACACACACACAAAAAAAAAACAAGACAAATATATAGGAGGTTCTTGTTTGTCATGCAACAGAGCCATTGACCTCAAATTACCCTTTGAATTTATTTTTTAAATCTAGAGATTATCCTTGCAAAAATAGAAGCCATACATTTCATAGAAACAGTCTAAGTGCTTTGTTCCTACCAATAAGATTATTAAAAATGTTTATAGGGAAGACATGTGGTATGAAAATACTGGCTACTTTTCTAAGGACACCTTGTTGAATGAACAGCCCACCCCTCTACTATCTATTACTTCCATTTATATGAAAATTTGCTTAAACTATTATTTATTGCAGAACATCACTAGTTTTATTTAATAAGGGGAGTTGCTACTCAGCTGCAACATAAAATGTTTTGTTTCATGAAACAAGTTCAGATTTAGAAAAAAAAAACTCATTAAAGATTTCAAGAGTGTATTGTGATAACAAACTAGAGGAGGAGAAACCATCGGTTTTACTGTTTGGAAAATTAGGGAACAAGAATGATTGATGGAAGTCCCTATGGCCTTTAAAGATAAAACTAAGTTTGCATAAAACGAGGGTTATGCTGGTGGGTAGAAAAATAGCGAATGCTATTACAAAGACAGGTGGATAGACAAAGATATACAGCTCAATATCACAATGCAAGAACAAAAGTTTCTAAAATGCTTAACTCTTTTGTGGCTAAGAAAATTCACAATGTGTTGTTCAAGAGCAATATTAAAGATGCTTGGGATATGTATTTTTTTAACTTAGGGAAGAAAAAAAGGTAAAGTGAATTCCTGTCTGGTAGAAGTTGAGTTGTGTCTTTTACATTTAAGGAATGTTCAAAGTTAGGATTTTTAAAAAAGGTGATGATGTATGTTCTTGGTATCTATTCATTGTATGAACAGCCAGTGTAGGTTCTACCATAGACACAGAGTATACGTAAAGGTTAGAGCTAGGAAGGATTGCAAATGCGGGGCACCATATTCCCTTCTTACAGTTCAACTCAAAAAGTCCCAGAATGGGAGCTTTTATATAGAAAGTTGTGCATTAAAGCTACTGAACTCTAAACATTCTTCTGGTCTCATATTTTTATAACATGTGAACTAACTAGATAAATAGAGCAAGCTTAACAGGATTGAAGAATGAGGATGGTCATCAACCTATGTATAAGCAGTTCAAATACCATGTTTTAAAGCGAGGCTTTTAGGAAAATGGAGGCAGTGGCATCGACCAAATCTTCCTCCCAATTCCCCATTCTTGGTTAAAGGCTCACATGGACTTTGTGCTACATGATAGAAGTGACTAGTGGTGGGAAACAGAAGGATACCTATTGGATATTGGCTCATCTGATGCTGGAGATGAAAATTCAGTTATTTTATAGGTGAGGTTCATCAACTAGCCACTCCCCACAGTATCAATCACATAAGTGATCGTGGCCTATGGCTGGGGCTTACTCTTCTGGTGGATATTCCATAACTTCTGCTCTATATAACAACATGTTCACTGTACTTTCACTTCTCTCAGGACCTCTTTGCATTTTTAAAACTCCTGGGGGGCCCCCCAAGCTTTCATTTATGTAGGTTATATTTACTGAATTCACCATACTCACATTGCTGCCACCATCTCTGATGTACATTGAGAACAGGGTCACTATCCCTGTTGGAAATGATGGAAAGTTGGGCCTTCCTTGGATCAGACATCAGCAACATTTAAGTGAAAATCTTTTTTACAAACATTAGGTAGTTATGGGCTATCAAGGATTGATAAGAACAGAAAGGATAAATTTTGAAAATCAGAGGTTTCATGATATAGTAAAAAAAATATTCTGAAAAATATCAACCAAACGTCCATCATGATTAATTAGAACAATTTGGGAAGAATTCGAGAAAATCTGGAATATGGGTTGACTAGGTAATATTGGAACTAGAAAAATTCTGTTTAAAAATGTCTTTTTAATAAAAAAATGTATTTTTATGACCATTCTTATCATTTGGGAATAGCATTATCAACATGGGTTTCTGGATTCTGTAAGGTTCCAAAAATCTTTGATATCATACCCAAAGACACACAGTATTGCAGCTGCTGGTTCTATCACTACCATCACTACTACCATTACCACAACTACTACTAATAACTAGCATTTATTGTCTGCCCAATACCTGCCAGTCTTTGTCATTAGTTATTGTTTTGCTTAACCATTACAAAGTACTCCTTTCCATTTCTCTTGTAGAGGAGAAGAAACTGGGCATCACACCCAAGAACACAGAACTAGTAAGTGTAGAGATGGAAGGACCTCCTCATTTCACGATTCTTCTTTTATCTCTCAACGCGGTTTATTAGTGGAAAAAGATGTTAATGTTCAACTGTATGTTATGTAGATATTAAATATCTCCTTATTCACACGTTTCAACTATTACACTTGGAAGATAATACCTGCTATACCAACGTAAAAGGGTTTCTGAGCGTTTTGAATTACCCAATCTATGGGAATCATTAATGGAATTTCAGTACACATGGAAGAGCGCCTGGGTGGCTCAGTCGGTTAAACATCGAACTTTTTTTTATATATATATTTTTTAATGTTTATTTACTTTTGAGAGAGAGAGAGAGACAGACTGTGAGAAGGGGAGGGGCAGAGAGAGAAGGAGGGACAGAATCTGAAGCAGGCTCCATGCTCTGAGCTGTCAGCACAGAGTCCAATGAGGGGCTGGAACTCTTTTGCCTCAAGATCATGACCTGAGCCAAAGTCAGACGCCTAACGGACTGAGCGACCCAGGCCTCCCAAACTTGATTTTGGCTAAGGTCATGATCTCAGGGTTTGTGGGATCAAACCTTACATCGCACTGTTAGTGAGGAGCCTGCTTGGGATACTCTCTCTCCCTCTCTGCCCTTTCCCTGTGATTTCTCTCTCTCAAAATAAATAAATAACATTAAAAAGTAAAAATATATATGGAATCTTTGTAAAACCAATCTGAGATTGACTTTACATGGAGGAAAAGAAAATAAGTAAATTTACTTTTGCATATCTTTAAAATTCTATTAGAATAATGTAAACATTACCTACCCTCACTAAATTAATAATTCCCCAAAGTGAGGGGTACAGAATAATTTCTATATTTACCAACTTTCTATGTTCTTTTCTTATAATGTTTGGGTGCTTTTGCATCAAACATGTGGACCACTACTGGATAAGTCAGCTATGTGCTTAAAGACCAAAAATAAAACCTACATGAAAATACATATTCATTTACTTACTTTGGCTAAATGGTAACATATAAGTAATAACATTTTAAACTTTTTTTAATAAATAAAATAATGTATACTTTCCACTATATGACTAAACTGGAACAATAAGTTTTAAATAATTACTTTTTAGATATTCATGTTAAATCAAATCAAAATTATTTTATTAGTGAAAAAAGAGGCTTACCAATCCAAAATATTTTTAAAAAATAGCAATCATAATATTTTGTTCTGAATATACTGTGCATATTGATTGTATACCTTTCTTCATATTCTAGTCTTTAGAATAAGACAAATCTGGGTTTTAATCTTGGTTCTCTATTTATTGACTGGGCAAGATTGGCAGTTTACTTAAAGTTTCAAAAAGAAAAAAAATCATTAATTTCATCATCTATTGAAAGGAGGAATCAGTATCAGAACCATAGGGTTATTGTAAGAATAAAATGAGTAGGAAAATGATCTAATGAAGAGAAGACAATATTAAATAAACTAATTCACATTAATAGTAAACAAAGTGGCAACAATAGTGGAAGTGTTAGAAGTAGTAGTGAGACAGCATAGAACAAGTTATTATTATATTACTATTATTTTTCACAAAATATAAAAAGCATGAGAAAACATAAAAATAAAAAAAAAGAATGACCATATTTTTCAACCTGATGTTTTGCACATTTTCTCTTTCTTTATCTTTCTCTCTATATATTTTGTTTGTCCTCTACTCTAAAAGTGAATTCTTCACATTTAAAAATCTGTGGAGCTGGATATGCCTATGAAAGCCAATGATATCTCAGTCTTACAACAGTGATTTTTTTCTTATGGTACATTGATTTAAAAAATCTAACCTTGACATGTTATACAATATTTTAAAGTGTAGTTGTCAATCTCTCCATTTTGCTTTGCAGTAAAAGTCTTCTAAAATATTTATATTAAGTGTGATGTTTTACAAGTTTTAACATACATTTTTTAAATGTTCCTAATGTTGGATATTCAAGTTATTTTTAACTTTCACTTTTAAGAATAAAGCTGCCTTAAACATAACTTTGCATAAATCTAAGTGAACATCTCTTTTTTTTTGTTCCTCTGAATATATTTCTATTAGTGGAGTTTCATTGTCAAGTGATAGAAATATTTTTATTATTTGTAGGAGCTTTTTCTTTTATTTTGCTTCTAATCAAAATTTTTATTTTCAAAACATTTTATTTTCTAAAATAAACAAGATACAATAAGTAAAAAGATAATTCCTTTACCAGTATTTGGTTAAGAACATCTGCTAATTTATCTAAGAACAGTTCTTTTGTTCTATTTTTATTAATAAGTACATAGTATTCTTTTTTTCAAGTTTTTATTTAAATTCCAGTTAGTTAACATACAGTATAATATTAGTTTCAAGTGTAGAATTTAGTGATTCGTCACTGACATACAATACCTAGTGCTCAACACAAGTGTTCTCCTTAATCACCTATTATTCTCATATTTTTAACTTTATAGTGCATTATTAGTAAGAACTTCAACTTTGTAAGTGCCATAACTATATTCTAATTGTATCTTAACATATTTAACCTATTTTCCTTTTTTTTCATTTAAGTATGCTATGCTCTACATAAATTTAGATATAGAAGTTATATTTAATTTTTGTCAATAAATTCCTAAATATAATTTTTTGGGGAAGATGTTTATGGATATTGTAAGACTTTTGATATATACTTACAATTTTCAGAAAGATATTAACAATTGCCACTTTTACTAGCATCTTCTAACTATGAAAGTGAATTAGGCCAGACATAGCTTTCCTCTTCTGATATTATCAAATTAAAAAAAAAAATTCAAGATAAGATAAAGCAGGTCTAGAAACTGTGGAGAGATGCCTTGAATTTATTTTTTGTTTTCTTCCTTTGAACATTTGTAGATAGGATCAGAAAAAATTAAATCCTGCTACTGAGAAAGCAGGGTGTTATGTAGGAGGTAATAGTGATTGTGGAATAAACTATTCCCCAGTCCTAGCCCCAAGATACTTCATTGAGTTATAGTATCATTCAGAATATGTAAGGCAATTTATCAGCTTTATGCTTAGTGAGAAAAAAATGCATGCATATGAGTTAGGATGTGCATGCTTATTTTAAAATTAAGCAAATATATCTAGAAATTATGTCCTTGCAAGAAATCTCCTTTTTTTACAAGTGATGACTTCATAGTCATTCAAAACTCAACTTGGTTTTGCATTTAATTATGGTGTTTCAGCCTTTTTCTGTATTTGAATCTTCACAGGAACATCAGCAAAGTCCTACTGTGTATTCAAAAATCTTACATTTAATCGGTGTATCCTGAAAATTGGTTTTATATTAGTGTGAAGAATCTAAAACAAGATTTTATTTTGTATTAGTGTGGAGATAATTATGTAAAGCTAATTTCATTCCAGGATAAGAAACCTAACATTATTTCTACTGTGGAGACATTAACAAATGAAGCCATCCTCTATGGCTTTACTTATAAAGATAGAGAGGAATGCCACAGATCTTAGATTCATTTTATAATATTATTTTAATAAATTATGTGAATGTGAAAGTAGGTATCCTTAAGACACTTTTGTAATTTCTGCAGGTGTATTTTCTCATGAATCTTAAACCTTAATAGTTTCTTTGAATGATCTATGATTGATTTGCTACCCCAGTTTACAAACAAATTGCTTGTTATTACTTCCTTAGGGTATGGCCTTCTTGAATATCACATAAGAAAGATAATATTTTTGTTTTAATTTGTTAGTAACTTGTTTCATAATACAAAACAGAATTAAATCAAAATAACTTACGAAACAGTAATAGTAAACCCGGCATATCTGAGTCCAATTTAAAGCAACTAATGCACTCATTTTATTTCTTGAGCCTTTCACATGTGTTTCGTAAATTCATTATACTTATAACACAACAAGTACTAAAATCTTAAATGATAAGTTACTGTATTGGATGGTTTGGTCAAAACTTTACTTAAGGAATTAGTGCTTCAATGCATAGCTTTTTCCAAATAAATATTTGTTCTTAAACATTCAAGTGTGATTCATTCAAGTGAATACACTAATAAATGGTGGAATATATTTATTTCAAGCATATCACTTATATTGATAACTCTTTAAAATAAAAAAAAAATTATTGGTTGATTCCAATGCTGACTGGGATTAACTACAGCTTTGGGTCATTATTCCTAAATTTCTTGAAATTGAAGATCAGGATATCCTCCCAAGAAATGGATAATTGGGATTATGTATAATCAATCTATGTTTTATTCAATCACTCAGTATGTTTCTTTTGAGCCCTATGTGTACAGATCACTGCTCAATGCCAAGGGTACATAGAAGTTAATAAAATACTCCTTCCATCTTCATGTATTTTGCAGCCAGTTAGGAAGAAACAACTTTAATGCAATAGCTGATTATAATACACTATGCACCCTATCCATACAGCAAAAGTACAGAAATATTCTAAAAAATTCCAAGGGTTAATCACTACTTGGGAATCAGAAATGTTATATGAGACACAGTTTGAGCTATATTTTGAAAATTAATGAAAAGATGATTGAAGTCCTTTGGACATGAAATGTAATTGAGCAGCTCTTGCCTGTATTTATTCACATGGACTCAATCACTGAATGGCAGTTTATTTTACTAAATTCTTCCTTATGTGGGACAAATCCCCTTTTGACTTGACCAGCAAGGTACACATCATGATGGAAGTGAATATAATGAGCGGAAACACTCTTTAGAGTATTAATAATCCCTTGTAATTATCCAAGCTTATATTTTAAATTAAAGTGGAATATTTATTAGTTCATTCTAACTGTGTAAGCTTCTGTGAGATAAGCAAGGCAATTTTAGATAATCCTCTGAAATAGTTAAGACCAATTTTAAAGATGTATAGACTGAGGCCGTGAGAGACCTTGGTCTGAATAACTCTTGAACACAGGCTTGGGAGTTTAATCCAGGTACTTTGACTCCTATTTTAATTTCTCTTTTTACTGTATAACATTGCCTCTTATAAATAGGTTTAGCATTTGGATACTATGTTCTGTTATTAAAGCAGCTCACCACCCATCTTTTATATGAGGTAGGAAATAGGCTTAAGCCTCTCCAGGGGAGTTCTTAACCTGGAAAGGAAGGAAATGCATCACAGGTGAAAGACAGCAGAACAATGTGACCTGCTGCTAATTTGCCGTGGGATTCATTTGGGTGGGATTTGACATTTCTGGGTAGATGTATATTTGTGATTGATATTTCATTCTTTAAAGCACAGCCTTTAAAACAGCTGTGAAATGTCAAGTTATTAATTTACACATTGCAAAATGTAGTGTTAGGAAACCGATTTACATCTTTCCAAATGCAACCCCAGGGACACCAGGGATACTTTTGAGATCAGCACATCATGAAGAAGATTATCCCTATCAGCATAACTCTAAAGATTGCTTCTCTACTTTCAGCTCTGCATATAGGCAAAGGGATGAGAAAGGTGTTTCTTTCGGTCTAGTCATGGGAGATGCAATCCAAACTGGAGGAGGTATAGTTTGCAAGGTGGGACATGGGGGTGGGGCAATTTCTTTCTCATCAGTGTGTGTGTGTGTGTGTGTGTGTGTGTGTGTGTTTGAGTTATAATCATCTTGGGAGGAGGGTACCAGGATGACAATACAATGGATTCCTCCTTACTACAGTAAAACTATTTCATGAGAGAGACAGCTTCATTTTAAATAACATGCAAAGCCTATGTTGTAGGCTGTCTTCCTGAAATATTTTCATTGATTTTTTTCCCTACAGTGTAGATGCACACCTATGACCATAAAAATGAGTAGTATTGTCTAATCATGCCTCAGGCATGCATTTTAATGTATATAAAACACTTCCATAATAAACTTTTTGAAAGCAAATCCATGATTTAATGTTCAAATTCTATTGGAAGTAACCCTTGGAAATTGCACTAGAGTTGAATGAATTTTTAATCACTGTCCCCCCACTTTTTTATTTTTAGATGATTATATTAATTGGACATTCATTTCATATGAAACAAAATATTTAAATGAACTTTGCAATTCATTCACTAGCAAAGAAAAAAGAAGGCTAACACACACAAAAAAGGTGGTTCTCTTAAAGATATCACTTACTACTCACCTTGCTGAAGTTTTAATTGGTCAAAGACCCAAAATATTTGTTCAGAAAGATATTTGCATATTTCAAATATACTAGTTCCTTACTGAGCAATTTGAATCTTCCTAAGAAAATGAAATTTTTGGCAAATATAAAAAGATAGAAAAAAATTCATCTGTATGCTGTGATACAGAGATTAACTGAATGATGCTGATTTCATAAAAAAAACCCAATATATTGAAATTTATGGTATTATTAAGTTGGAAAAATAAAGTGATAACTAAAAAATGTAACATAAGTGGAATATCAATATATTTTCCTCTGGATGCCTTAATCTCAGTGGCATAAATTGGGTCACTAAAGGCTACAAATGTTGGCCACCACAACTGAGGTTTTTCTAAGATCTGCTTTTAAAAAATCATTGTATCTTCACATTTTATTGAAACATGATAAGATATTATTTTGCTCAACAGTTGTTAA
This sequence comes from Puma concolor, assembly GCF_028749965.1. NCBI lineage: Eukaryota > Metazoa > Chordata > Mammalia > Carnivora > Felidae > Puma > Puma concolor. The sequence continues at coordinate 181,692,191 of NC_141667.1, forward strand.
GTACACTGACAATTGTTATAAATAATTAATTTGAAATTATCTTGAATTATCAACAAATGAAAATATTCTCCAAAATCAAAATTATACTGACAAAATATGTTGTCAAGCACAGACTTGTCTGCATTTAGTCCAAAAAGAAAGTCAAATGTATTACTTATCATGGCTTCCTGTGGTGTCTAAAGATAATGTAGAACATCAATATCTGTTATATTTTCTATGATATTGAGCTAGAAAATAACAAAGGACTATAAATTAGCTAATTAACATGCTTTTATATTTTAGGGTATTTATCAATTAGTGAAGTCATAGCAACCTTAGGTTAAACCTTCATCCAAATGCTAGATTAAAAACGAATCTATTTGTCTTCTTACTTGAAACTTAAAGACATTGGTTAGTTACATTTACTGAGCATTTATCAAGTACCCATGTGCCACATTCGTTACTTCTTTGAAACTTTTAAACCATCTATGTGGTAATTGCTATTCTGTTTTACAAAAATGAAAAAAATCCTTAGGCAAAGACTGTTCCTTGCATAGGTAGAAAGTGCAAAGCTAGCATCGAATCCATTCTGTCTGCTGTATTCTAGAGTGGAAGCTCAGAAACACCAGACCCCATCATCTTCCGCATGATTAAAGGATTTCCCCCCAGCAGTGACGAGTGAAACGTTCCAAGTTTGCGTCACTAACCAATGCTACCCGTTTGTCCAGTAGTGGTCATTTCTCTCACATGTAGTTTAAGAAAAAGTATGAAAATACTGCAGTTTAGTGTACTCTCTTGTTCCAAGAATCCCTATGACTTGGAATAATAAAGCCGATAAATGACGAACTATAAAACATCAGTATTGGCTGACGTCAATTAGCTGATGGAACTGCAGGGTTGACAGGCAGGTGTAACAGTATATTTTTGGCAAAGGGTTTTATAGATAAGACAAAAATAAAGTCAACGATGCTAAAAAAATGTTAGCTCTGGTGTTGGTGGTTCTATTTTGTGTTAGCTAAAGTAGTAAAATGCTTCTAATAGTTCCATTTTATCATATACATTTTGCAAAATAAAAAAGCAACCCTTTGTAACAAATGGTAAGTGATACAGGCACTTATTTAAAAAAAAAAGGAAAAGGGAGAAAGTGTACTAATAAAATAAAAAAGCCATACTCTCAATGATAGCTTTTTAATATTTTACTTTAGTTCCTTCTAAGTTTTTATTTTCCTCCAAATATCACTCACTTCATAATCATGTCTACATAATCAACTATTGCTAAAAACGTGTCAGCAAAACTGCAGTTCTTTGTATGTTCTAAGAGCTGTATAATCTTTTTAAAAAATTTTAATGTTTATATTTATTTTTGAGACAGAGAGAGACAGAGCATGAGCAGGGAGGAGCAGAGAGGGAGACACAGAATCCCAAGCAGGCTCCCGGCTCTGAGCCATCAGCACACAGCCCCACAGGCGGCTTGAACTCCTCACCTGTGAGATCATGACTTGAGTGGACGTCCGGTCGCTCAACCAACTGAGCCACCACCCAGGCACCCCAAGAGATTTATATATCTTAATTTAACACTCAAAACAATCTAATTGATTAAAAATAATTATTTTCCCTACTTTATAAACAGAACATAAAACACAAGATTTTTCCTTACAAATTTTATTTTATTTTTAAATGTGAATGCATTTAATTTTAGGATTAATTTTTGGTCAAGTAAGGTAACTTGGCAATATCTATTTCTACTTCTAACCTCTCATAAAATCAATAGAAAATCAAATTGTTTATTGAAGTTAGCAAGTTTGCAGCATTCCAGATCAATATAACACAAACTGTTCTATTTCTATATGTGCAACAACAACAAAAACCAGAAAATAAAATAAATACTACCATTTAAATAGCATCAAATAGCAAGGAATAAATTTTCAACATACATGAAAGACATTAGAGAAGTCTTAAATAAGTGGAAGGGTGTACCATACTCATGACTTATAAGACAGTATTGTAAAAGTGTCATCACTTCATTGTAATCACAGTAAAAATCCCAGCATGTTTGTTAGGGATATTAATGAAAATTTTCTAGTATTTATATGGAAGTATAAAAGACAAAAAATAGCAAAGGCAATTTTAAAGAATGAAGCTGAAAGATTTTCTCTCTCGTTCTGTCTCTCTCAGAATGTATATATGCACAAACAAATATAAAGTGGGAGTAAATTGTGGGGTATTGGTTCAAGCAGAGAAAAATAGACCACTATGGAGAAATGTCATAAAGATAATATCAAGGCAAGAAGTCATATACAAATGTAAAAGCATTGTTCAATGCTATTTATTTATTTATTTATTTTAATATGAAATTTATTGTCAATGCTATTTAAATACAATTTGAAAACAGGCTAAATTAATATATGATTGAACTAACACAAAGGATTGACTTGTTAAGTCAAACACACAAATCTGAGCTCTTACAAAAAGTTGAACCTTACTAATAAGTATAAGTATATTGACAATCAACAGTGTCAGAGAAAGCCTGGACAGTCCAGCATACTAAGAGTGGCTCCCCAGATCATTTCTCTCCATGTCAAACCTAGACTATCTGGCCTACAATAACAGGCAAGACCTCTGCGTGAGGGCCATGTTTTATACCCACAATAAAAGAGCAGTTAGTCTATACAGCACCTCTATTGTATGTTACTGTTCATGGGTCATTTTCTAGGGAGCCGTGCCTCATTAACTCATAGATTCTTGACTTTTTAACTATATCCAGTTCTTAATCAGGGACATTCTTTTTAGGGCATTCCATAGATAAGTATCCTTCTGTTAGCAGGTACTCTTAGCCAATTTATCTAGAAGTTCAGTTATCATTTTAAAAAGGAGATTATGTCCATAATTCTGAATCAAGTCACTACAACATGGTTTAAATAAAATATATTTCTTTTCTTCTCATTTTCTTTGTACTTTACAAATTCTAAACATTCTTTTGATTGTTATAAAATTCAGCTTTGTGTTAATCACTTTTGTGCTCAAATCTTTTTTAATGGCAGGAATGAAAAAATAGATATATGAGAGTAAAAATAAGCTGGCTAAGCTTGGCCAGTGGGGTTCAAAGAAAAGAAATGTAGTATGAACTTGACTATATTAAAACAAATGAACAAAATCATTATAAAATATTTCTTTTATTAAACCAAGGTTTATATTTTTGTATGGTTTGGTACTTTATCCACTACTGTTGTCTTCAAAGCTTTCCAATAAAATGGATCTGTCAATATTGTATTTTTTCAATATTATATTATTACAGTATACAAATATACTATGGAATAATGCAGCTGAGACCAGACTGAGAGAGAGAATCATAACAAATCAGGGGCATCTGTTATTACTGGCTAAACTTTATCACACCCAATCATACACATTACATAAAAGGGAAAAAGGGACATTTTTACATTTATTATTGCATATGTTGTTACATGATTATATATATGTACCCATTCCAATACCCACATACTTATTTTTTCTCTATTTTATTTATATAAATATATTTTATAAGTAACTTATAATTTTTATATCTTGTGGCATAGACTGATCCCTTGTGCCATTTTTCTTTTATCTTAATTTTCCCCTTATTAGCTTTTCAATAGCAGTGACAATTTGACAGACATCTCTGTATTCTTAGCTATATGATTATGTATGCATAATATACTTTTCAATAAGGTATATTAAGGACATTAAGGACAACAGAATTAATTCATCTAAACCCTATATAGTATGTTCTCTTAAAAAAAAATAGTTGTCAAGAAATAACTCATAACTCCAAATACATAAAAGTAAAGACAGCATTACAGCGAAATTATATGACTTTAAAATATTTTGAGCACATAGATTAGAGTTTGTGTAATAAGAACAACACATTCAAAAATCCATCTAATTGTCTTTAGAAAATGAAATTATCGGAGGAAATGTACTTATTAATACTAAAGGTGCTTGTCTTTTCTCTTTAAAAAGTGAAAAAATAACCTCACTTTTAAGGTATTGGAAATCGTGTAGCGTATAATCTGGTTATATTAAATAAAACAATATTATCCTTAATCTGTAATCGATTTTGTAGTTATTGATATTATTACAACAGTGTAAGTAAATAACATTTTATAGGGAATGTTGTGGATCATTAAGCAAACATATACTCAGTTCCTCAAATGTATTAAAAATTTCAAAAGTCTATTTCTAAGAAAACATAGTAGAAGTCCTTAAGTTTTTTCTCGGTCAGCATGTAAAATAAGGTTAAATGTATCGGGACTATGGTTGATTGGTCAAATTTTGGGGCCTCTTTGTATGTATACCTGCAGGATTATTACATGGTGCGATGGAATGGAAAGAAAGCTGTGGGCCAGGATATTAAAGCTTCTGTCACTGGTGGAGGAGATCATTGAGGGGACATGACGGTCAATGGATCTCTGAGCTGGGCCTGGGGAATCAGAGTCTCCTCACCCCCTCCTCTGTCCCTGAAATGTACATTCAGGTAACCATTTCCATAGCTGGAGCCATTTTCAAGGACATAGCCTTGAAAGAGTAGGGGATTTTTGAGAACCTCTGAACCAAATATGTGGCTGAACCTAGTTAAGGCCTCTGTAAAAATTTTTAAGATTCTGGCAGGCAGGTGTGGATATGTACTTGTCTTACAGCCAACCAAGATGAGTCTTTTATGTAAGTTCCTTTGCTTATTAAAACTGCCACCAGGGGCGCCTGGGTGGCTCAGTCGGTTAAGCAGCCGACTTCGGCTCAGGTCATGATCTCGCGGTCCGTGAGTTCAGGCCCCGCGTCGGGCTCTGTGCTGACAGCTCAGAGCCTGGAGCCTGTTTCAGATTCTGTGTCTCCCTCTCTCTCTGACCCTCCCCCGTTCATGCTCTGTCTCTCTCTTTCTCAAAAATAAATAAACGTTAGGGGCGCCTGGGTGGCGCAGTCGGTTAAGCGTCCGACTTCAGCCAGGTCACGATCTTGCGGTCCGTGAGTTCGAGCCCTGCGTCGGGCTCTGGGCTGATGGCTCAGAGCCTGGAGCCTGTTTCTGATTCTGTGTCTCCCTCTCTCTCTGCCCCTCCCCCGTTCATGCTCTGTCTCTCTCTGTCCCAAAAATAAACAAAACGTTGAAAAAAAAAATAAAAATAAATAAATAAATAAATAAACGTTAAAAAAAAAAAATTTTTAAAACTGCCACCTACCAATCTGGAGTGGTGTGGCTTTTTCTTTGGTCTCCCCTTGCCTCCATATAGAGGCGTACAGTTTTAGATTTCACCTGGAAAACTCCTGAGGTTGAAAACCAACATACTCCCAAATTTTTAAAACACCCCCAAAGATTTGATGTACATTGTTTAGTTGGGACAATATACCTTCCCTCCCATTTTCTTCCCAAACCCTCTACCAAAAATAACTAACTTTATATTTACAGACGTATCTGTTTTATTATTTATCAGTAAATAATGATAAATACCTGAAACTTATTGGGGGTTAAATATATAGATGATGTTGTAAAGATTCTCTTTTGTAAAATGTTGTTAAAACATAAAATGTTAATAGAATAACTTATGGTTATTCATTTGTATTCCTGAAAACACTAAATGAATCATGACTTTGTTTTTCTCTCAATGTCCAGTTGTATTTGATCTGTTAAATTTTTCTTTAAGAATTTTGCATGTGCATTTATATTTACAGTTGGGATGTGCATATTGTGCAATATTTCTGTTGTCTGATGTTATTGTTATTTTATTTTATGAGCTAAATTTCTCTGCTTTTGACCAAGTTGGTGAATATAGCAAAGGAATTTTTAATTTCTTACTGTTTGGAGAAAACTCTTTAACATTACTTATGATTGATGTCTTTCTCACTGAGATATGTACCCACTGTTTGAATTTATATATTGTACTAATTTAAGCTTCAAATTTCAACCAGTTTTGTTACTTTATATTTTTCTATCATACCATCAGTTTATTATAGATTTCAAACGTTTTAAATACAACTGACAAGAATCCAGACATTTTGGCATTTATCTTATTTATAGGAGTTCCTAAACTAGAAGAAAGTCGGTGCTTCCATGGTACCTCTGTCTGAAGTTTCATTCTTTTTGATTCTTCTCCACCAAACAACATGATAATCCTATTCCCGTGGTTGTTGGCAGAATTAGGTCCTCATGGACATCTGACTGAAGGTCTCAGTTCTTTGCGAGATATTGGCTAGATATTGCTCTTTATTCCTTGCCATGTGGACCTCTCCAACATGGCATTTGGCCAAATTGGCTTGGTTTCATTCATTCTGGAAATATCAGATTCCAGAATCTGTGCAAAAGAGAAGTTAAAGGCGTGCAGCAACCAGTGCTGTAAACCACTGCCTGAGGTCATGTGCAGCAGGCAGCCAATGATAACTGAGCTGGAAAAGAGAGCAGAGCTGGGAGAGGAGAAAAATCAAACTGATGAAACAAAAGCTGAGAGAGGAGCTGGAGGAATAAGGAGGGGCACATGTGCAGGGCAGTGTGGAGGTATTTTTCTAGTTTAGATTGTGCAGTTTGGGAAGTAGCTACAAGCCCTGCTCACCAACATTCTTCATTGATAGTGAAGCTGGTAACATTTTAATTTATACTCCTGTCATTCTATTGGGCACAAACTTGAGAGGGTAAAAACTGTAATTGTTTGCCTCTACTAAAATGTCAATATTAATGATAATTCACATACATAAAATCTGACATCTTTACAAATAATTATTTTGAAACCTATAAAACAAAATGAAAAACTGCTGACTACAGAGTTTTAGAGAGCGTCTCCCTCCTCCCTCTACTAAATGGTCATACGACTAGCTGATGATCATTTCCAGCAGGAATCTTGCTAGTAAACGGAAAGAATGGGACTGATACATTCAAGTAAAATTCTCTCTAGAACAGTTACAGTGCTGTTGAAGACCAGCTTCATTATTCCAAGTATTAACAACACATTCTCAACACAGGAATAGATTCCTCTAAGAAATAATTGGCAATGTAAAACTGAGCTAATTGTTAAAAAAAAAAAAAAAAATTCCCAGAGTAGCCACATGTCATGCACAGAACAACTCAACACTTCATAAGTATCAAGCTGCTCTTTCCCAGAGAAACATGAATCATAATATTGCTACTGAAAATGTTCATTAAACTAAATGAGAGTGCAATTAGCTTCCAAAAAATATTAAGTATTCCAATTTGCTCTCAAGAGAAAGAGTACATCCAAAATGTGTTTATTAACTGTAGGCTGTTAAAACTTCTGATTTCAGGACTATTTCCTACTAATTTTTAAGAATATTTACCTTAAAAGAACTTTAAATGCAATTTCAAATGTAATGTCACGTGTGTGTTATGAATGTTATGAAAATATTCATACTTTTATTGAAACTTTTATTCTCTTTTTCATGTTACAAATTAAAAACTCCATTTGTAAAAAAAAAAAATATTTGGGTACACTCAGTCAAATTTTTATGGCAGTTGTGCTGTGTCCTAAAAATGTATCAGTATCAAGGCAAATATTAATATTTTGTATCTTGATTTTATAAATTAAACGATTTCATGAGATAATTGGTCTTTGTTTTCTCGCTTTCGTTATAAGAACTGTGTGTTTAAATTGCTGATTCAATTTGAGGAAACTCTTTATTGAACTCTGATTTTAGTAGTATTGTGAAATCTTCACACTACCAAACATCTTAATGTCTATACATATGATTAAGTTAAAAATATTTCTGAGTAACTGGCCTTAAATACATTAATAGAAATTACCTGAAGCCGGGGCACCTGGGAGGCTCAGTTGGTCAAGCACCGACTCTCGGTTTTGGCTCAGGTCACTATCTTGCAATGTCGTGAGTTGGAGCCCCACATGGGGCTCTGTGCTGGCAATGCGGAAGCTGTTCGAGATTCTCTCTCTCTCTGTCTCTCTCTCTCTCTCTCTCTTCCTCTCTCTCTTCCCCTCCCCTGCTCATGCAGTCTCTGTCTCTCTCAAAATAAATAAACTTAAAAAAAATTAAAAAAAAAAGAAATTATCTGAAGCCACAAGCAAGTTTGGAACATAGATCTATGAAGGTAAGAGAGCACTGAATCTACAGTATATCACTGATAAATATCTATGAACTGAAGTATCTTAGAATCTTAATGAATAGGAAGATGATTAAGGCTAAATTGAGGAATTAAAGACTATACCTCATACACATGTAACACAGAAAATGGGGAAAATGGGAAAAACATTTTTCACAAAGCACTGTATCCATAAAATATTTAAATGTTTATCTCAGACTTAGTTCTCTATAAAGAAAACATGAATTCCCTGAAAGGTTTCCACTGTGGATAGCCTCACATGGTCTGCGACCCCATATTATGCTATTTTCATGGACCATAACACACACACACACACAAGCATACACATGCATATTTGTATATTTTGAGAGAGAGGGGAAAGTGAGCACATGCAAGTGGGGGAAGGGCAGGGAGAGGGAGAGAGAGAATCCTAAGCAAGTTGTGCACTGTCAGCACAAAGCCTGATTGAGGCTCAAACCCACAAACTGTGAGACAGTGACCTGAGCCAAATCAAGGGTCAAAAGCTTAAATGACTGAGCCACCCAAGTGTTCCTATACTTGATGTTTAACACACACATTATAGACTTCCAACAGATATATGTTCTCAATAAGAAAGACAAAAAAATATAAAACACTCAAGGAAAGATATCATGCTAAATGAGAGTGAATGCTAACAACAAACAACAGGAAATAATACAAAACCAGATATCAGGAATTTCAAGTCTAGTATATGAAATAGATAAGATGTAAAATATGATTTAATGCAAGAATGAATAAAAACACGAGCCAAGAACAGGAGTACATTAAAATGATGGATAAAAATATAATTTATTGTAACAAAAATATGAAGAATAAAATGAAAATCACAGTGAAATTGTCAAATACCAAGGTAAACATTTTATCTGAACACTCTCTACCTCAAGCATGTGTGGTGGAGAAAGACAACATGAAAGATGTGTGTAGAAACATTGAGCTTTGACAGGAGAAGGCCCAACGTATATCTGATTAGAGTTCTACATAGAACAGAGTATGAGTAAAGAAATGTTTGCTGAGTTAATGACTTTGGAATGATCAGAGTTATTAAGCAATGTGAATTCACATTTTCAGAAAGCACAAATATTTGCAAAACAAAGCTTGCCCTATTATGCAGATAAGTTTCTTAGGTAAAGAGGAATGTCTGTTACTAGCTCTCTTCCTGGCACAAGTAGGCAGTTGGTAGGCACAAGTAGGCAGAGATAAAGAGCTTTTTCTGAATCTACTGGACTTGGATGGCTTTTAACTCAAAATAATGTTCAGGCCAAAGTAGCCCATCTTGGCCTTTTAAGGGCCAAGGATAGGCTACCCCCAAATGGGCAACCTTTGTTTTCCAAACATCTCCTTTCACCTTCCTACTAATCTGTCTCATGTCAATTTGATTCTAAGTCCAGATAGAAGGATCTTTAAGGGTAAAGAAAATTCTTCCTCCCCAACAGGCTTTATACTCCTTGTGGTTTGAAATAGAGTAGAAGTTCTTTTATGAAAAATGACATCATCTTCTTCTGAAAGTCTCAAATTTCTTCCAATTCTCTGAAGTAGGTCATTGTGGAATTGGCAGTTGCAACATTTTCCATTAGTAATTATTGGGGTAAAACTATATGATGTCACTTAGTGCAGGCAGTTCCTGGTTTTCATTGCTTTTGTGACCTCTGAAGATATCAAAGTATAAGTCTTTCTTTGTGAACTCAGCTAAAAAAATCAATCAATAGAAACTTAGAAACAGTGTTTGCACATAAATAAAAATGTCAAAAGGCAACTGTATCTTGGATTTCTGTACAGAACTTGAGTAATTAGAACCATCATGAGAAATCATATTTGCTAATTTAGCATAAAAATATTCACCTTATCATAGAGATATGCTGCTTTCTATAGAGAGACTTGCATCTAACGCAAAATCTTTGAAAAAAAGATTTATCTACTGCCATTATGATTGCCAAGGGATATTGATCATCAACTATTTAAATGGTATTTGATATAATACAAAATCCAATTAGAAATCATCTAATACACTGAAACTTGCATCATTTCAATCATGGCCTAACCCCTCCACTTTTATCTTCGTCTTTTAACTTTTAATTTTCCTTTGTGACTGGCTATTTTTGTTCAATATTTCATTTATGAGTTTAATCCATAGTCCTATTGTTATAATCTATTATTTTTATTGTTGAATGACTTAACTACAATTGACTCATCAAATCATTCATTAATGTATGTGTGTTGTTTACAAGTTAGATTATAATAAAATTCTGCTTTGAACTTAAAAGTGTTCTTGTCACATCAGAGAATAGGGGCATGCATTTCCCCAAATTTTATTTTTTTAAATCACATCCTGGCATGTTAGACTTGCTATAAGGACAAATCTAGTGTTTGAATAGAAGTTTACATGTTTTTGGAGTTTACATTATGGATTACATGTGTATTTCCTTATTTGCTAATGAAAGTGAGGATTGTCTTAATGTATATATATTTGGATCTACTTTGTGTGAAAGACAAAAGCAATGCTAAGGGGAAAATTTATAGCTACTTTATTTAATTTAGACCGTATTAGCTATTTCATGCTTATGTTAAAAAACAAGATCTGAATTAAATGATCAAATTTTTAACTTAAGGAATAAAATAAGAACAAACTCAAATCTAGCAGAGGTAAGGACATAATAAAGATTAGAAAGGAGATAAGTGAAATAAAGAATAGAAAACCAATAGACAAAATCAACAAAAGCAAAAGTAAGTTCCTCAGAAAGATCAACTACCTTGACAAACCTTTACCATGATTGTTTAGAAAGTACGAAGACGGGGCGCCTGGGTGGCTCAATCGGTTGAGCATCCATCTAACTTCGGCTCAGGTCAAGATCTCCCTATTGGTGCCTTCAAGCCCCATGTCAGGCTCTGTGCTGAAGGCTTGGAGCCTGGAGGCTGCTTCGGATTCTGTGTCTCCCTCTCTCTCTGCCTCTCCCCCATTCATACTCTCTCTCTCTCTCTCAATAATATAATAAATAAATGTTAAAAAAATTAAAAAAAAGAAAGTACAGAGAAGACAAAGATTAATAAAATCATAGAAGAAAGCAAGAAAATCACTACTCATTCCACAGAAATAATATGAATTATAAAAGAGTACCATGGACAACTGTATACCAAAACATTGGATAACCTAAATTAAATGGACAAATTCCTAGAAATATAAAACCTACCAAGACTAAATCATGATAGAAAAACTGAATAAACTTAGTAAGGAGATTGAATAAGTAGTCAAAATCCCCCAATAAACTCTGGAACTAATGGCTTTATTAATTAATTATACCAAATATTTAAAGATTAGCTAATACCAATCCTTCTCAAACTTTTCCAAAAATAAAAATGAGGAGTAAGGAACACTTCCTAATTCATTCCATGAGGCCAGCATTGCCTCAAAATATGGACAAACATCACTCTCTACACCAGGGACATTATGAAACATACTCCCACCTGCCCTTCCCCTCAAATATGTGACAGATAGAACTCATGGTGATTCCATTTTAGTTACTTAACCCACATAGTGCTAGCTCCAGTGTGTTGAGTGTACCTGTCAAAATATTTGAGATCTCTAAATTAAGAATTTCTGGGGCGCCTAGGTGGCGCAGTCGGTTAAGCGTCCGACTTCAGCCAGGTCACGATCTCGCGGTCCGGGAGTTCGAGCCCCGCGTCGGGCTCTGGGCTGATGGCTCAGAGCCTGGAGCCTGTTTCCGATTCTGTGTCTCCCTCTCTCTCTGCCCCTCCCCCGTTCATGCTCTGTCTCTCTCTGTCCCAAAAATAAATAAACGTTGAAAAAAAAAATTAAAAAAAAATAAATTAAGAATTTCTCTTTAATGATATCCTATTAGTGTTCAAGCTGAAAGTTTTAAGACTACAAAAAGTCCCTATAGGGTGAATAATCCCACAATATTATAATGAAGTAGAAAAAGTTTGCCTACAGCATATACACATGATAGATATGTATGTAATAAGTACAGGCAAAAAATTAACTCCCTACAGCACCTTGTTAAAGAATGCGGGAAAATTCTTTGTCAAATGTGGGTGAGGTGTAGATCTGTTACCTACTCAAATTTCTCTCTTCCTTTTTTTAATTTAAATTCTATGCTATCTGTACCATATTTCTGCTATATGTGTTGAAAACATCAGGTTTTTGCATGTGAATTTTAAAGAAGCCACATGAAGTGAGCATAACATAATGTATAAACTTGTCAAATCACTATGTTGTACGCCTGAAACTAATACAGCATTGTGCATCAACTATACTGAAATAATAATAATAATAAAAAACAAAGAATAAAACATAAACAACCACATGAGTTCTTCAAACTTCTTGTTGAAATTTCAGAATATTTTCACCAACTCTAGCTTGAGGTATTTGTGCTTCCATCATGTCCCACAATCTCGCACACAATTCTGGAATATAATGACTCTCACTTTTCTATAATACAAAATAAAATCCTGTTATAAATGCACTGTCAAAGTTTATAATTTGCTGCCTTTGGGAAGAGTTTTATAATTTATCTTGCATTTTATGGGAAGCAGGTTGAATATCACCTTATAAATATTCTCCTGCTATAAAATATTCATTGACTCCAAGTTATTTTTTCTATACAGAAAAAATTCATTACTATGACTGGAAATGTATCTGAGTTGTTTTCCTTTAACTCTCCTTGCTTACTTCCATGTAAGGTACAAAAGCATATGGTCAGGGCATTCTTATTATTCGCTCATGTGAATGGAGCCTGGGGAGCCGCAAAAGCCCTGAATATTATGTCCTCTCATATTCAGTCTCTGTGTGGGAGAGGGCAACTTATCTGATGTGTGATTATGTCAGGAAAAATTCATGGCAACACCTTGTTCTTTCCTTCCCTCCCTTCTTTTCCCTCTGATTCTCTCTTCCATTCTGTGTACCTAGCTGGGCCCTACATATAAAATGACCGGTCACGCGTATTCCCAAATGTCACCTTTACAAAGTGACATTTTGAGCCTATAAGCCAATTATATTTTATTATCTTGTGGGTTGTTAAAAAATATCAAACAGAAAAGAAGGGCAATACTTATTGGACCTTCTTTAAGTTCTCAAAAACAACATGTTGTGATATACAGTGTTGTGTATTGTGATATAAACATCAATATTAATGGAATAAAGGAAGACCTCTTTAATTATATAGTTATATCTGTATATTTCTTTTTATGCTATGTATAGATCTATTTATCATCTATCTATATCCATATATTCTCCATCTTTACATGCATATATATGTATTACTAATATTCAAGGTTATTATATCTGAATGATTAAGAATGACAGTTTTATACTCTGGTTTACTTTTTATTGGAAAATAAAATTGAGGTATACATTATAATTAGAATTATTTTTAAAATACTACCACTATTTGATTACTTATACTCTTAAAAAGCCCTTTAGTCTCTTCAAATCTGTCAAGTTAGCAAATTCACATCATTGATTCCACCTACAAAAATATGTTGTGAATTATACATCAAAATTGGAAAATAAAAAAGACAACATCAAAATGAGCAGTTAGCAATAAATGTTAATTTTAAGAAAAAAACATCACTGAAGCAAAGGGTATAAGCTTGATTGTGGATTGTTCTATTGCCCTTAATATAAAGAAATCATGAAAATACATGTAAATAAGAAGAGGTACTTTCAAAAATTACTAAAGACATTAAAATGAGGGTGAGATCATCATGAACTATACAGCAACTAAGGAAAGATGATGAAAGGACACTGGATTTGGGCCAGCATACATTTAGCCTGATAGTATATGACTTAAATATCTAAAAACCATGAGGCATTTATAGTTCATATATCAAAGTAAGACTAAACACAATAAATAAACATTCTCTGCTCTCTACCTGACATGTAGAAAGAAGAAAAATGCGGTTTAGTAAAAATGTATAATAAAATGTGTAAGAAACACTGTGCTCTTTTTTTTTTTTTGAGAGAGAGAGAGAGAGAGAGAGAGAGAGAGAGAGAGAGAACATGCCCATGCTAGCAGCATGAGAAGGGAAGGGGCAAGGGGGGAGAGAAAATCTTAAGCAGGCTCCATGCTCAGCGTGGAGCCCATGTCGGGCCCAATCTAACAACCCTGAGATCATGACCTGAGCCAAAATCAAGAGTCAGACACTTAATCCACTGAGCCACCCAGGTGCCCCGTGCTCTTTCTTTTTAATGGGAAGACACTGATAATTACAATATATCAAAATATATGAATATAATTCTAATTTATTGAGTGGGTTGAACTTTGATGGAGTCAGTGTGCTGTTCCTCAATACTCTCAGAACCCACACTTTCTTTACAGAGAAATTGAGCTCCTCATGAATTACCTCACACAACTTCCTACCACCCAAATTACCTCCATTGATAATATATTTGCAAATATGTTAGGGGAATATGGGACCCTTCTCCTAATACAAGCAAAAGTCCTTTTTCTGAGCTTTATGTTTTATGTTTTGTTTTTCTTTATAGCATCTACTAATTACTATATTTATAGCATATTTCTTACTATAGTTGTGACCTTAAATATTAGATAACATCCTGTTCTTGATATTTATGGGAACAGTGCCAATGATATAACAACACATTTGGTGATTAATATGTTTCTGGAAGAAATTTTTTATAATTAAAAGCAGTTTTTATATATTTACAAAGAGTTTTGATCATGTTTTCATGTTAAAAATTATCAACTACTTTCATTGATCTATTATCATGAGCATAATATGTCACCCTTTTTGTTGCATTTTATGAGAAAATTTCAGTTCCAGCTCTTCTATCATAAGGTGTTCCACAATTGTACCCTTTTGAACACTCAGTACAACTTTGTTTCTGTCTTTATTTTAACTCTGAGTATCATTACTTTCCAAGACATCAAGTCCATTCTGCTTTGTTGATGCAATATCTGGACATGATCTATTAGCTGTGATTTTGAAGACCTGGTGTCCTGCTTGGTGGGGCACACCAGGGAGTGATCTGGAATTTCTTGCCCTAGGAGTTTCCTCTGTCTTCTGAGTGTTGCCAGCCACTGACCATCCTGTGTGTCACTCCTATCCTGGTAGCCATCCTCCCATCCCATCCTGCCCCTCCCATCCTAGTCATCTTTGTTTCTGACTTTAAAAAGCCCTAAAAAAAGACACCTATCCTTTCTGAGGGGAGGGGAAGGGCAAGCACACTTGGTTAGACTTATTGTAGTTTTCTGACCAAGACACTCACTGAAGTGTGTCTTAGGATTCTTCCACTTCCCTCTTCCTGCCAATGCCTTATCTCAGGCTGGAGAAGCCCTTCTTTAGAGAACTTAAACAAGTTGCTCATTAGACTGAGGTGGTTCTGATGTTTTGGTAGGCTGCACAGGCCAACCAAAATCTAAGCCAGAGTCAATGCACTTATATCTGAGAAAAAGAAACTTAAGAACAATCTATCGCAAACAGCTGACTAGGCTTTTTAAAATAAAGCAAATGCTTTGGTTATAGACAATCAAAAAATGTCCTTGCTTTGCTTCCCTCTTTTCTATAAAAACCTCCTTCCTAGTTCCTGTGGTGGAGAGCGCCCAACGACTTTTTGTTTGGCACCTCCAGATTCAAATTGATGTTGCCTCAAATAAATTGTTATAAATTTTAATGTGACTCAGTGTATCTTTTAACACCTTCAAATCTGTCCCTTTTGCTGTGGTGTCTCACATAAATCTTGGACTATTGTTTTCTCCCTGGAACAATGACCACATGACTTCTGTATTTCAATGATCCTTAGGATTTTTCTCTTCCTGAAGATACTACTCTTTATTTTCTCCCTGTCCCCCACTTCCACCAGTATTTGGAAAGATTTTGATGGGGAACAGAGTTTTCGTCTGCTACCTATATCTTTTCTTATATCTTCAGTCCTTACGTTTACAAAACACCAGTATTAATTTTTTTATATACTTCTCATGTTTGCGTGTATGTGTGTGTGTGTGTGTGTGTGTGTGTGTGTGTGTGTTTTCATTTAAGTAGCAAACACCTGCAGTTGGCATAGCTAATTCTATATCTTATTTTAGAAACCTTGATGTTCAAACATGGTAGTGAGCTTCTCTTCTGATCAATGTGTTTAAAACGTTCACCTCAGGAAAATTAAATTTTTTATCCAAATATATTCTTACATATGTAACATATGTTATTAGAAATCACAGATATAATTTATTACAGAAAAATAAGAAATGACAAAATATATTTCCCGGCTTTCTGAAGCAGAAATTACCATTTAGTTCCCTGATGTTGGGTTCATTTTGAGATTCAGTGATTCCAAGAGCCCCTGCAGCAAATGAAACTTTTGTGATAGATAGCCTCCAGCTGTTATGGGTTTTAGAGCTTGGCACTTCATTAACTGAATTCTTCTGGGCATGATGTTATTCTACCTACTCCCTCCAAGACATCATGTCTTTAATGAGTTACTTACCCACAAACACATATTTAATACTCTTAAGTGGGATCACTTTCTGCTAAGACCAGATACTGTTTTGTTAATTGTAGACTCACAACTAGACAATTTGCCACACTCTCTCTTTCTTCTGAGCCTGAGTAAAATAGCTGGAAAACCTGAGCAGAATCAGTTAGTCTGAAACATGGATAGATAGAACATGAACTTACGATAAACTTACAGTACTGTCTTTATAGCGGGATCAGAATTCACCTTTATTATCAAGATAATTCTAATCTGTTTTCTCATGTTCCCACAGCATTTCCCTTCTAAGACTGCTGCAGTACTTTCAAGTATGAATAAGAATTTAAGAATAAAAGAAAAGCTCTATTTAGTGTCTCCGAAAAGAAGAGCAGAGGTAAGGCCTTGGTTGACTGCAGTTTTAAATATGTTATTTTTTTTCTGAAATTTAACATAACTTTATTTATGTCTGACATACTTTACTTCTTGGTGTTTCCTGTTTCCTATTCCTCAGGATATGGTGGACTTCTGGCTACCTCTGGATGCCAAAAGTCCAGTAGGTCTAAACCAGCTAAACCCCCACAATATACCTTCTTTGTTTCTTTCTAACCTCTACCCACATCAAACTCACATTGCTTTATGTGAGTTTTTTATGGCTGTTAGATATGAAAACAAACTGATTGTTTCAAAAAATGAAATGGAATGTGAAAAATAGATGGACTGAATTAATTCTATAAAAGATGATGCAAATACCTTCAACACAAATCTATTACATATAGAACATTTTAAGCTATGTGGGACATTATTTTTTGGAGTGCCGGGAAGCTATCTTTTAAATGATATCACACAACCTACTCCTGGGGGAAGACATAAAGGAGAATTTTAGGGAGTCATTTATCAAGATGGCGAAAGGTACCATCAATTTTTTTAAATGCTTGATGTTTTCCAAAGCCATGAGAGGCCTACTCTGTGGTAAGAAAGCAGTAGAGAAAAGTAAAATGGAACAGAATGGAAAATTTCTGTTTCCTTCTCTCACTAATGGTGCAGCATGGCAATATTCATCTTTATCTTCTTGTTCCTGTTGGTGTCAGATTATGGTTATGCTCTTGTGCTCAATAATGTGAATCTAGAAACTTAGGTTGAACTACATTTCAATTAGTAAATATGGCCACTTAGGCAAATTTATTTCAACTTACGAGGAAAGGCTTGAAAACATGTGTTAGTAATTATGAACTATGCACATTTTATGTTTTTAATAAATATCCATGTACATTTGATAAGTATGCCATCTTAAAGAGTAACATTTGATATGTTTAATATTCAAGATAACATTCACAGTATTTAATGTGTGCAGATGCGCACTGATCAAATGGCACCAGGAAGGTGCCTCCCAGCTGAATGAACCTCTTGGGTAATCATTCTTTCTTCCAGCAATTGACCAAATGATTGCACAAATTTGTGTAAGCTCACAAAATCATTTATAGACATTTATGCTTATAAGCTGAACTTCTTTCATATGCTAAATGAACTAAATTAATTTTAATTTCGCATATGATACTTCACCCTTTAACTTGGAATTTCCTTCACTACATATAACACATAACTAAAATTTTATTTTGAAATATTAAAGAAAATGCATTGTAGTAGACTAATTCATAACATTTGTTAATTGGAAAATCCAACAATTAACTCAAGAGTGTTTCGAGCAACATGGTTATAAGATTGTTAAAACATTATATCTCAGCTGATGAATACATTTTTTATACCTTCATAAAGTCATTTATTTTTCATAACACCCCAAGAAAATAAGTCTCCAAGCTGATTGTTCTGGTTCTGTTGAACTTAACGTAGGCTCTTTAATCCAAATATCAGGAGAACCACTGAATATTTAGTTTCAATTCATATTTCCCTAACAAAGCTTTTAAATGCTCAAACAAGAACATAAAAACTGAATTCAACAGTTAAAAGTCCCTATTTCCATTTAACTTAACTGATAACTTCTCAGGAGGTTGAGTGAGCTAATGGAAAGTTAAATAGGCCGAAAGAAGAAAACATGGGAGGTAAATGATCAGGGTTCTCTTTAGCTTTTACTCTTGACTGCCCACAGACCTAAAATGCTTTCCAGAACAGACACTGGAGGGTAGATCTATGTTGCAGGATTTTCAAAATGGAGAAAAATGCTAATTGTTTATTTAACTCAATTAATTTCTTTGAAAGAGCTACAAGTAAGATACACATTTGAAAGAATTAAAATATTTATTAGAAGTAAATATGTATATAAATTATCTATTCAAATATGGTATTTCTAATATATTTTGATGCATATCAACCTATCTTTTAAAATGAATTGTACACATTGTTTAGCTGTTTTAATATACAGAATAAATCAAAATCCAAACATTAACTATGATGGAATTACAGTAACTCAAATTATAATTTTTTTTTATTGAGAAAGAGCAAAATATGCCAACGTATAATCATTTACTGTAGGGCACTCTGATGAGTGGAGCAGAATTTATTGTAGGTTTTAAAATTGTTTTTAGAACAAGTAAATTTAACATTTATTTTCAAAGAACTTTATTAAGTACCCTGAGTCTATGATTTATAGGAAGTGATAGGTGATAGGTATCAGTTACTAGGAAATGAAGTAAATGCATTTTTAATTTTAAACAGTTAGTGAATATCTCTAAATTTAAGAAACTTCCACCACTTCCTCCAGCAAAATTAGATTTTTAAAGTCTGCTTTGTCTATTTTTCTTGTATTTTCACTTTATACCTATGGCTTTTAGTAATATTTGAAGTGACAGTTTTTAATTTTTGTGGGAGAGAAAACAAGTTTACCACAAAGGAAGGAGAGTAAATGATGCTGGAGAGGACTAAATATATAATGCCAAAGAAGCAAAGTGGGAAATTAAAAAAAAAAAAAATGTATATAGTGTTTCAGTGTTGAAAGAAGATGCGTTCTGTGGACAGGCCATTGTATTCAGTGATTAAAGAGCTTGCCTATTTGAATGTCCTCAGGAGTAAAGACTAATTTTAATAGATGTTTAGAGAGTAAAAGCTCCGTGTAAAATTATTTGAATACTCTCATGGGGTGCCTGGTCATTTAAGCTTTTGACTCTTGATTTTGGCTGGATCCACGATCTCACAGTTTATGGGATGGAGCCCCCCCCTGAGAGCGCAGAGCCTTCTTGGGATTCTCTCCCTCCCTCTCTCTTTACCCCTCTCCTCCTCACACACTCTCTCTCTCTCTCAAAAATAAATAAACATTTAAAAACTATTTTAATATTCTCTTTTATTTATTTAATATAATTACCAGTGATTAAAGAACTCCAGGTTATTCAGGTGGCTGAGGAAAGAGTTTAGGGAATACTTTCCTAATGATTACTTATAGGAGATATTTGAAATATTATATTTTATGAGTCAAATTTGGAGATATTCCAGTTTCTGATCATCCCTGGCAGGGCTATTTTTGTCGAGACACATAAAATAAGAATGACCAAAACATTTTTCTCAAGATTAAATGAGCTGGAACAGCATGTGGAGGACTTATTTTAACAGACACCAATCAATCATGTCATAACAGAACATCTGTTGTACTGATGAAACATGTAGGGTGGTCATTAAGTCTGGAAACACAGATAATATTATTTTATCTGTTTGGTAATATATAATATGTATGCTAAATATGTCAACACACCTATTCATTAGGAATAGTCATTTATGTTTCCAGAATCATACTATGTGTTGTTAAAATCAGGTCATGAATAATTTATGAGCATTTAAGTAACTTTCCTATAAAATGAAGTGATTATATTTTAATTAATTTTTCTTACTGGTTCAGTGTGTACATCATTCCCATTTCACCTAGTTTTAGTCACAGTCGGTCATTGGAGAAATATGGAAGAACAGTAGGAGATAAAGAAATAGTTCTAATATTATTAGTAATACAATGTCAATCTATATCAAAAGTTCTTCATCTGGTGAATAAAGATGGAGGACAACTAAAGGTCTTGACTCTGATAAGTCTGTAAGAGTAACATGTTTCCCTCTCATAACCGTATGAAAAAATTGTCTACTGTCTCTTTTCTAAAACTAAAACTTTGAGAAGTGATACCCTAACAATTATCCACACATGGGTATAAGACAATGGAGAGACTTATGAGAGGCTGGAGCATTAATTGACCATATAGATCATGTGAAATATTATCTGCATTTACATCCTTGGATTTTACACAGGCTCATTAGTATCTGGTGACAATCCAGTCCAGAGTTTCCCTCCCACTCACAATCATCCTAAATTCCACACATCCTGAGTATCTCAGCCTTATTTTAGGAGCATTACCTTGACAGACAGAGTTATTTAAAAATTTCCAGCACAAATCCAAATCAGTAAGTGCCTGATAAAAATGAAAGGGATTTATTACAGTCACAATACTGAAAGAAATGACAATGTGAATTCTCTCTGATATTTCTGTATGTAAAATAGATTGGCATATCTTTGTTTCATGAGGCTTAAAGCTTTTAAAGTTGGTGGTGGTGGTGCTGGTGGTGGTGGTGGTAAGCTCTTTTTAAAAAATAATACTAGGGCCGCCTGGGTGGCTCAGTTGGTTAAGCGTCCGGCTTCAGCCCAGGTCACGATCTCGCGGTCCGTGAGTTCAAGCCCCGCGTCGGGCTCTGGGCTGATGGCTCAGAGCCTGGAGCCTGCTTCTGATTCTGTGTCTCCCTCTCTCTCTGCCCCTCCCCCGTTCATGCTCTGTCTCTCTCTGTCTCAAAAATAAATAAATGTTAAAAAAAAATGTCTTTTTTAAATAATACTAAATAGGGTACCTTGAAAATGTTATGGAAGAGATGATAATGTAAACATATTTATGGGTTTTGCTAGGGTCTTAGAAAGGTACCATACAGATGTTACATAATTTTATTTTTTTTTTTATTTTTTTTTTTTTCTTTTTCAACGTTTTTTGTTTTTTGTTTTTTTTTTATTTTTGGGACAGAGAGAGACAGAGCATGAACGGGGAAGGGGCAGAGAGAGAGGGAGACACAGAATGGGAAGCAGGCTCCAGGCTCTGAGCCATCAGCCCAGAGCCCGACGCGGGGCTTGAACTCACAGACCGCGAGATCGTGACCTGGCTGAAGTCGGACGCTTAACCGACTGCGCCACCCAGGCGCCCCACATAATTTTAAAAAAAACTATATAAGTAAAAATATGGAAAATCAATAAAACTAATGTTCTATGGATAGAGAATGTATTGGACTTGTAAGATATTATTTGATTTAAGTCAGACAGGGATACTTTTCACAACTTTGAATTAGACACCTTGTACTCAATAACCCAATTAAAATTTTTTCCCTTGAATCTTTTATATGATTTCATGGTGTCTCTGATCAGAGTTCAAAACAAACTAGTACCTAGGTTTTTATTTCAAAGAAGATATTAAAAAAGAGCAATAATTAGTATAGTAAAACGTGTTAAAAATGTGGAAGAAAGTGATGCTTCAGATACCCTCAAAGACTCAGGAAGGCATCCATCCATCAAAAGGATGTAACCAACAACTAATAGTACTAAGTTAGCAAAAGGTTACTTTGGGAAAATTAACATGGGTACAAGGGATATTAGTTGATAACAATTAAAAAAAAAAAACTAACTTCTTTACTTTGAGAGAGGGGGAGGGGCAGACAGAGAGGGAGAGAGAATCCCAAGTGGATTCATGCTGTCAGTGCAGAGCATGAAATGGGTTCTATCTAAGGAACTGTGAAATCATGAGCCGAGCTGAAATCCAAAATCAGACACTTAACCTACTGAGCCCCCCAGGCTCCCACCAGTTTTTATTTTTATTGTAATTTTAGTTATGGTGTTCTTTTGTGAAAGAATTTGAAAGTATATATGTATAAGTTATGGGCTGAATTGTAACCCCTCATAATTCATATGCTGAAATTCTAAACCCCAGTACTTCAGGATGTGGGTGTTTTTGGAGCCAGTGTCTTTAAACAGGCAATTAAATTGACCTAAAGTCAATAATGTGGGCCTTAATCTGATATGACAGGTTGTGGGGGATAAATTTAGGAATCCCCTGGGCTTACATTAATGGGTTAACAAGGCATAAAGAAATTAAAGTCATAAAATGTTCACACCGGAGTTTGGGTAAACCATATTGACACTCCAAGAATAAGAGGGTGCAAAGACACCCCAAGAATAGGGAGGCACAAAGGTGCCAGGAATAGGAAGGTGCAAAGGCACCCCAAAATAGAGAGGGAGAGGCAAAGGTCTGAAATAGAAATGGCGCAAAGGTGCGTGCCCAATACATAGGAATGACAAGATTAGATATCCAGGGTGAAAGCACCCCAAATTTAGTACTATAGCAGAAAAGCTACTTTCATAGGAGAATAGGGCCAGGTTAGGTAAATTGGTGAATTGGACTTTGCACTGCAGGCAAAGCAGCCCGGAGTGGAGACGGTTAACAAAAGAAAAGGTGTCTTGTTAACCCTGAGGTTATTCCCCCTATCTGTCTCATCCCCTATAAACAGGCACGGTGCCTCCTTTCTGCTGTTAACAACCATCTACCCATCTGCTGGGCATCCGGATTTTGTTTTATATTGACCCAAACCCCAAACACAGTATATCTTCAAAACCCCCCTTTTCCCTCACGTCCCCAAGTAAATGTTCCTAGTTTCTTTGTCTCTTTGTACACGCTCATCCTGTTTGTAAGCCTTCTTATCTGAATAAATATGGGACAAGGATCATTATTCGGGGCTCTTGTCTTTTTCTCGGACATTAGCCATCTCTCTGGCTTTAATCCTGAGTCTGCTCTTTTGCTGGCCAAAAAAGAATTTTAGACTTAGATTTTACAACAACAGCTGTCTCTATAAGATAGGGACATAAGACACACTCAAAGGAAAGGGAAGACACTGGAGAAAACTGCCATCTGTAAGTCATGGAGAAAGGCCTCAGAAGAAGCCAACCCTGCTGACACTGGACTTGAACTTCCATTCTCCAAAATTGTGAGAACATAAATCCTTGTTGTTTAAGCCACCCAGTCTGGAGTGTATTGTATGATAGCCCTAGTAAACTAATATAGAACATATATTTATCTATCATTTATTTGGGACATACGTTTAATCTTAATTATGTAAATATCTTCCTATATTATTGAAATTGACTTATTGTTTTATAAAATTTAATAGTAATTTAGGAATAAAGAAAATATCATAAGTATTATATTATCATTTCTTGCACTATGAGGTTAGGATGGACAAAATTCAAAATGAAATCTTAAAATATCCATTAATTTTCTACTTAAATTTATTTTTATATGGAACATATTTTTTATTCATTTTGCTACTATGCAATGTATTTCCCACATGGCAAATAACCTCTCAAATTTTGGTTAAGCTAATTATTTAAATAAATTTAAGTATATTAAATTATTATAGTAATGACATGATAATAGAGATACATTATAAATAGTTTGAGAATAAGTAAAAGGAATTTGAAATCATTATTCAGTATTCATTTCATTTTGTTTTGATTCCTAGTGCCATATGCCAAATGCAGTCATTTCTCTAATGGCTATGTGGCCTATGTACTTCAATATATTATGTATTGCCTTAGGAGAGAAAACTGTATATGTACAAATTATTACTCTATTGCTATATTTTCAATTGCATTTGTTTCTCTTTTTTTTGCAATTTCTTACATTTCCACAGTTTAGAAATTACAGGATGTTTCTTTCACTAAATAGTGGTTAGCAAATACCTTTTTTTTCGTATGAAGAGTCAGTTACAACTCTGCATTGAGACTGAGCACACAGCTCGCTTTCCTCCAGGTGGATTGTTTGACAATTGAACAGAGATTCCAAAAATTTTAAGAGATGGTCATCATCACACACATCATTTCACATTGAGTCTTTGCATAATAAACATCAAAACCTGATATGCCAGGTGTCTTTATCACCAACAGTGTGGACAAGGATCCATTGCAAACACCATCTGAAGGTTGAGCCTGACAAGTATTGACAAGTATTCTACAAATTTTTACCAATGAAGCAATTGGGGTTGATTTTTACTAATCAGATGAAAATATTGGGACAGGAGATATTGTCCAGGT
The DNA here is from genome assembly GCF_028749965.1 of Puma concolor. Lineage (NCBI taxonomy): Eukaryota > Metazoa > Chordata > Mammalia > Carnivora > Felidae > Puma > Puma concolor. The sequence continues at coordinate 181,716,821 of NC_141667.1, forward strand.
AATATTTCTAAAACAGTGAGTAAAGAAATAGATAAAAATCTCTTCAGAAATGTGTTATGTATTAAGCAGAGGAAGGGATTGCCTGACTAGCTTGATAGGTGACTTAGAGAATGTGACTTTATCTTGGGGTGGTGAGTTTCACCTCCCATGATGGGCATAGAGAATACTTTAAATAAATATTTTTTTAAATATCTGCAAAGAATAAAAAAGGAGAAATGGTTAATCTAATGTTTTGAAAGTATAACATCAGAAAAGGAAAATGATTTATCAAGGAGCTTTATGGTCATTTTTTTTTAAGTGTTATTACTATAAAATGTTCGGTGGGAGGGGAAGATCTATTGAAATTCTAGATATTAGAAAATTTGTTTGGTAAGTAAAAGTTCCATAAAAAGTATGACATCCAGTAGATATTAATTATTATTTTTAAGTCTATTCATTTATTTTGAAAGAGAGAGAGCTGGGGAGGGGCAGAGAGAGAGAGAGAGAGGGAGAGAGAGAGTATCCATGCAGGCTCCACACTGTCAGTGCAGAGCCCAGAATGGGGCTAGTCTCATGAACCATGAGATCATGACCTGAGCTGAATTCAAGAGTCAGATGCTTAACTGACTGAGCCACTCAAGCACCCCCATCTAGTAACATTCAATATTAACTTATCATTAAAATAATATTTTGTATATCTAAGATTATTGTCATTTCATGAGTATAAGTAAAAAATAAGACACAATTTCCTCAAATTCATGGTCGTTACTCAAATATATATTTGCCTGACAATTCCACAAGTTAGTTGTCTTCCACAATTCACTTTAGGTTTGTGAAATTAGTAGTGTTTACTTAGTATATATAACTATACAAGTAGAAACATCATTAAAAAAAGGAACTTTCTGCAGTTCTTGATATGCAATATTGAAATTATAATAAATCTGAGCTCACTCCTAATTCTTTTTTTTCTCTTCTAGTTTTTATTTAAATTCTAGTTAGTTAGCAATATTTCTAATTATTTTCTCCATTTTTTTAAATAGGACTATTGCTATCAGGAAAAAAAAAAAGTACATGTACATATGTATTAGAAATAAGAATTGTACAAAGTCCACTAGGGGACTTCTGATCTAGATGGACATGGAGCACACTCGATGATCTTACTGCTTTCCACTGAGCCTCAGTAATTCTTAAAATATTTTAAATATTGGCAAATGCAGTGCCGTGCTTATAAAACTAAATTCCAGTGCTTCAGAAAAACAGAAACTATAAAGGGCCTATGAGAGATCAAAAACAAGTAGAAGTTAATGGGGAAGGGGGTAAGGAATGATATTTAGACAGGATACAGCAACTTATGGAAATGTAGCAGCTTCTGCAGAAGCAAAAGTAAGCCCCTCACACACAAAATTTGGTTCAGATGTGGAGACTGATGATGCCACACACACATCAAGAAGGTCTGAAGTATTTGTCACTGACATACTCGAGGTCTCTGGGGTCAGGAAGGCAGCCTCTTAAGCAATTCTTACATGGCTCAGGATATTTTGTAGTGATTAGTGGTGAGGCCTGGGTGAGGGGTTCCCTAGGTAGGTACGAGCTAATGGGACTTGAATCGTCCACTGGTGCCTCAGGACGGAGCACCCAACATTCTTACCCACTTACCCAGATGTAGGACAGACAGGAAGATGGAACATGAGGCTTAAAAACTACCAGCCGTCATACACCAAAAATGGGTTCAGACTTCTTATTTAAGTTATTTCAGAGAAATAAAAATAGAACAATACCACTGAGTCTGGGGACAACTGATGTGATTAAGTTAGGTTTCCAACCTAACTTAGGTTAGGCTACCAACATTTTTCACAGATCATTTCACAGGAGAATAAATTCAATGACTAGTAAATTTATAAAAGAAGTACCTAATCTCACTAATAAACAGAAATGAAATGAAGTGAAATAGTTGTTTTACCCATCATATTGTTTGTTTGTTTGCTTTTTGGCTGGGGGTTGATAATGAGTATGGTGGAGGATCCTGAAAATTACTGGTGGGACTGTGGGTGAATACAGTTGTTTTGGAGCACATTTTGACATCCTCGGTAAATTGTAAGTGACCTAGAAATTGCATACCTAGGAAAGAGCTATTCAATGGCCCACCATTTCTCAGTGTGGAAAACTGGAAACAGACTAGGCCTTTAATAATGTGGGAATAGATTAATCATAAATGATGTAATTATAAAATGGCATAATACATAAAAAGAGAGTTTTCAAAAAAAAAAGATAAAGCATGATATCACATAAAATTTTATACAGTGTTTTTATATATTTCTTAATTAATTTGAATATTGATTATGGAAATATATTTATCTTTAAGTTTTGGAAATAGTTGAAGTGCTAAACATTTAGCATATCATATTGGCATTTTGGTGAGGTATGTATAACTGTAAATGGGCGATAAATAGAATCAAAGTATAAGCATATGCCTAGGTGAGTACTGTAACATTAAGTAGTATTATAATAAAATCAATTTTGTACTTTACATTTGAGATTTTATTATTGCACAGAAAACACAAAATAATACAAAGTTAAAATAAATATACTAAATAAGGAATTTATTGTTGATTTGTTCATTTCATATATTTTTCAAATATTTACTCTGTGTTGGTTAATTAGAATCCACACATGGACACTCCAAAGGTTAACCATATCATTTCTATTTAACAGAACGTATAAGTTTAACACTCAGGTTAAAAGGCTAATTAAAACCTTAGGTCCTATAACTGAAAATGAAAAAAAATTAAACTGATTTTTTTCTTATTACAAGTCAATATTTTACAAGACTTGTTACAAGTCAATTATTCCCCTTAATATTCTACTACTTATGTAGAATACATAGCCATTAAATCCTACTGAAAATATAATTCTAATTATTTTCAATATTGTTAGTGTTATAATGCAATTTAAGTATTTCCCTCATATTTTCTAAGGTATGAACCATTACTCAAAAATCTAGCCATTTCCAAAAGATTTGTGTGAATATGAAACATATACAAATGATCTACCATGCAAACTCAAATTTATGATACACATAGCCAAAGGACTAATGTATAAAACATTCCTTTAGAGAGTTTATGGGGAAAAAAAACCTTTATGATATCTTTCAATAATATATAGATATTGTTGACAGGAAGGCTAAAATTGATATAAAACCCTGTCCTTAATTTATTATTATACTAAGCAACTCATCTTTGCTAGGTAATATTTATGTACTATACATCCTCAATCAAAGGTGCTTAACTATGTGGTGGGATGAATAACAGCCTCTTGAAAAGTCCATATCCTATGAATTTGCTAATTTACATGGCTATAGAGGCATTACAGATATAATTAAGTACTTTGAGACAGGGAGATTATCCTGGATTATCCAGGCCTGCCCAATCTAATCACAAATCCTTGAAAACAGAGAACCTTTCCTGGATGAGAGATTAGTAGTCAGAGAGATTATTGTTATCATTTATTTTGAAGTAGAGAGATTATTGTTATCATTTATTTTGAAGATAGAGAAAGGGGGCCACTGCCAAGAAATTCATTTTCTCTAGAGGCTCTGAAAAGTAACGGAGCCCTGGCAATGCTTTGTTTTTAGCCCAGTGAGAATTGTGCCAGACTTCTAATATATGGAACTGTATATAACATAATTAATTTCTGTTTTTTTAAGCCACTAGGTTTGTGGTAATTCTTCTATACGCCAAATAAATTAATACAAACTGGAAGGAAGAAGGGAAGGAAGAAAGGAAGGAAGGGAGGAAAGGACCTTAAATTATATTATAAAGCTGTACTAATCATCACAGTATGGTTCTGGCATAAAAATAGACACATAAATCAATAGAATAGAATAGAAAACTCAGAAAGAAACCTACAGTCACATAGTCAATTAATCTTAGACAAATCCCAAAGGGAAAAAGAACATATCTTGAACAAACGATATTAGAGAAACTGTTTAGCTACATTCAAAAGAATGAAACTGGATCACTTTCTTACATCATACAAAAAATCAACTCAAAATGGATTAAAGACCTAATTGTAAGACCTGAAACCATAAAAATTCTAGGGGAGAGCAAAGGCAATAATGTCTCTGACATTGGCCATAGGAACATTTTTCTAGATGTGTATTCTGAGACAAGGGAAGTAAAAGTAAAAATAAACTATTGGGACTTCATCAAATTAAAAAGCTTCTTACAGCAAAGGAAAAAACAAAACTAAAAGACAACTTAAGGAATGGGAAAAGATGTTTGCAAGTGACATATCTGATAAAGGGTTAGTATCCAAAATACATAATTAAATGACACAACTCTACACCCAAATTTCAACCCAATTAAAAGATAGGCAGAAGACATAAACATTTCTCCAAAGACATCCAGATGGCCAACAGATACATGAAAAGATGCTCAACATCACTCATCATCAGGGAAGTGCAAACCAAAAGGGATGAAATACCACCTCACACCTGTTGACATGAATAAAATGAGATACAAAAGAGGGACTCCTGGGTGACTAAGGCAGTTAATCATCCAACACTCGATTTTAGCTCAGGTCATAATCCCAGGGTTGTGTGATTGAGATCTGCATCAGGCTCTGTATGAAGTGTGGAGCCTGCTTAAGTTTCTGTCTCTCTCCCTCTATTCCTCTCCCTCATTCACCCTCTCTCTCCCTTTAAAACAAAAGTTAGGGGTGCCTGAGTGGCTCAGTCAGTTAAGCGTCCGACTTCAGCTCAGGTCAGATCTTACGGTTCATGGGTTAGGGCCCTGCATCAGGCTCTGTGCTGACAGCTTGGAGCCTGGAGCCTATTTGGATTCTGTGTCTCCCTTTCTCTCTGCCTCTCCCCTGCTTGTGTTCTCTCTCTCTCTCTCTCTCTCTCTCTCTCAAAAATAAGTAACATTAAAAAAATTAAAAAGAAAATAAAATTTAATTAATTAATTAATTAAATGAAAAACACCAGAAAGAGTGTTGGTGAGAACGTGCAGGAAAAGGAACCTTCATGCACTGTTGGTGGGAGTGCAAACTGGTGCAGTCACTGTGAACAATAATATGGAGCTTCTTCAAAATGTTAAAAATAAAAATACCCTGCAATCCAGTGATTGCACTTCTAGGTATTTACCTCCAAAATACAAAAACATTAATTCAAAGGGATACACATACCTCTTTGCTTATAGCAGCATTATTTACACTAGCCAAATTATGGAAGCAGCCCAAGTGTCTATCAATAGACGAATGGGTGAAGTAGATGTGATATATGTGTGTATGTGTGTGTATATATATATATACATATATATGTGTATATATATATTAAACATATTATATAATAAATATATATAATAATAACTTAATTCAGCTCTAAAATGAATGAAATCTTCTCATTTCCAACAACATAGATGGAGCTAGAGAGTATAATGCTAAGTGAAGTAAGTCAGAGAAAGACAAATACCATATGATTTCATTCATATGTGGAATTTAAGAAACAAAGCAAATGAACAAAGGAAAAAAAGAGAAAGAGATAAACCAAAAAACAGACTCTTAACTATAGACAATAAACTGATGGTTGCCAGAGAGGAGTTTGGGGCAGATGGGTAAGACAGGTGATGGGATTGAAGAGTGCACTTATCATGAAGAGCACTGAGTAATGTATATAATTGTTCAATCACTATATTACACACCTGAACCTAATATTAACAGTTAACAGTGTGTGTTAACAATACTGGAATTAAAATAAAAATCTTTATCAAAAATACAAAGTAAAACTAATTTTAGCCCATTTTCTATCTAACTTCATAAACTCCTGAACTTACGAATTATCTATGCAGAATATTACTTGCATATGAAATAACATTATATTTTCTTATTACATAGTTCCATATTATATTTAACAGTTCCTTTCATTTTACATAAAATTATTTTTCAGTAGCCACTGATCTTCAAAATTGAATTTTCTTACAAAATTATAAAATGCCATATTTGTTTGCCTGATACCCATTGTTTATTTCCAATTTTTTCTTTAAAAATAATTTTATTTCACAATAAAGATATATTTATGAAATTTTATACCTGGGAATTTTCTTGTACAGATCATTGATGGTGAGGAAAACAAAGGCAAGAAGAATGAAACCAAAAATGAATCCTCTTAAAACACGTGGCCCATTGATACACATTTGAGACAGGCAGAACATGACATGCCTAAAGGGTCTATTGACTAAAGTTTTACTAGATAATAAAGGGCAACCTTATCTTGGCAATAGCCAGACTTTCAAGGTCCTGTAAACCTCACCTTCAACACATACAAATTTCTTAGATTATTACTTATCCTTTGCCCCCATTAACTAAATCAGACATTCCCCACAATCACAAGTGCAGCTCTTTCAGCCCATGGGTCCTGTCCCTGGGCTTTAATAAAAGCATCTGTTTGCACCATGAAACATCTCAAGAATTCTTTTTTGATCATTGTGCTTGGCAATCTTGCATCAGCTGATACGGAGTTAAACCCATCATACAACAGCACTTGTAGACAGATTCCTTATCTCTGTATAGCATTCCTTAGACCTTATTGTTAACTGGAATACAATGAATTAGGTATAGAGTGTCAACATAAATGGAACCAACATTTGTATGGGGAAAAGTGTTGAATGGAAAATTAATAGGCATTCTTCTTTCTGTTATTTGATATTTAAAAATTATTATAATGAGAATGTATAATAAATGCTGATTTTACCTAGTTAGTCAAAATAAAAGTAATATAAGATCATTTAGATTGCTTGATGTATTGTTACACCACACACAGGCACACACAAAGTTGGTGATTAAAACACATATGAAATATAATTAAAATATCTGAGCCCCTTATAAGTAAGTGAAGTGAACGAACTTGCATTAAATATTATGTTAATGTTGAGAATTTATGATGAGATTTTATATTATGGCTTGAAGAAATTTCCTTGTAACATCTTTAAATATTTTATTTTATATATATTTTTTAAGATTTCATTTTCTTAGAGCACTTTTAGGTTTACAGCAAAATTGAGAAAGTACAGAGATTTCTCATATGCCTTTGCTCCCATCCATGATGACTTCTGTCATGCATCTTCCACCAAAGTGGTATGTTTTTTCATGATGAAGCTATATTGACATATCAATCACCCAAAGTCTATAGCTTACCGTTAGAACTCATTTTTGGTGTTGTACATTCTATGGGTTTGAACGAAAGCATATGGACATATAGATATATTGATACTATTAAAAATTGTAAAATGCTGAATATAATCAAGTGGGAATCTTCCCCCCCAATTTTATAGAGAATCCATTCGAAGTTTCATAAACATAAATTTATCCCACAATTATTTATGAACTTGTACATCTCTTTTCATAATATTTTAGGAATCTTTATCATTATCTTGCAATTACTTTAATATTTAATTAGAAGTATACTGCTTAATTTCTTTTTTTTTTAATTTTTTTAACATTTTATTTATTTTTGAGACAGGTAGAGACAGAGCATGAACAGGGGAGGGTCAGAGAGAGGGAGACACAGAATCTGAAACAGGCTCCAGGCTCTGAGCTGTCAGCACAGAGTCGATGCGGGGCTCGAACTCACGGACTGCGAGATCATGACCTGAGCCGAAGTCGGCCACTTAACCGATTGAGCCACCCAGGCGCCCCTATATTGCTTAATTTCTAAAAATATGCTGATATCATAGTAGTCATTTTGTTATTGATTTCTAGCTATGTTATCATTTTTAAGAAACTGTACTCTGTATGATTTCAGTCATTGAAGTTTGTTGAGCATTGCTTTGACATAGCCCATGACTATGTTTGTAAAAACAATATTTTCTCATGGTTAGAAGAAAGGGATATTTGTCAGTTGTAGAACTTTCTCCTCAAAACCTCTAAATGACAATAATACTTTGTTGAATTTTTCACTTAGTCAATGGCTGAGAGTGTTTTAGATCCTTTTACTACGACTTTGGGTTTGTTTATTAACTTAATTAATAATCTAATTAATTAGTTCTATATAATTTTGCTTTATTATACTGAGGTCCTATTATGAGCTGCACACAAATATAATCTTAATAATCTTCCTGCTCTGTCGGAACTGATACCATAATTGCCTGATAATATGCCTGCCAATTCCATTCACTGGGCTACTTGTTGGTCTGGCTTTCTTGACTCTTACTGGGTTTGTTCCTGCTAATATTGCTTTGTCCCTCATAAAAGTGGTTATCTTTGTTTTTTGTGCTGAGTACTATATTGATAAATTACTTTTAGAAGTTATTTGATGCCTGATACAATGTTATATATCTCCACAGATGATTTTGCTTTGTTTCCTCAAGGTTTTGGGATACACCTGAAATCAGTGTATAATTTGGTATGCAATGGAATCAGATTAATTTAATTCTAGGTCTGGAGATTTTTGAAAAATGTTTATTTATTTTGAGAGGGAGAGAGAGAGAGAGAGTGGGGGTAGGAGCTGAGGGAGAGGAGAGAGAGAATCCCAAACAGGGTCCACACTGTCAGCACAAAGCCTGACACAGAGCTCAATTGCACAAAACGTGAGATCATGATCTGAGCCCAAACCAAGAGTCATATACTTAATCGACTGAGCCACCCAGGCACCCCACAGTCTGGAGATTTTTTTTTAAGAGGCTTTTGATGACTTGAAACCAAATGAATTTCTTGAAATGATGGATTTTATTCCAGTTTGCTTGTACTTCAAAAAAAGAGACAGGGGCGCCTGGGTGGCTCAGTCGGTTAAGCGTCAGACTTCGGCTCAGGTCATGATCTCACAGTTTGTGAGTTCGAACCCCGCATCGGGCTCCTGTGCTGACAGCTTAGATCCTGGAGCCTGCTTCAAATTCTATGTCTCCCTCTCTCTCTCTCTGCTCTAACCCGCTCATGCTCTGTGTCTTTCTCCTTCAAAAAAAAAAAAAAAAAGAAAAAAAATTTAAAGATAAAAAAGAAGACATTGGTGTATTGGAAGAAAGCCGTGGGAGTCTGCACGAAAAACTAGAGTTTTACGCTAAGTGTAGGAGACGTTACTGAGTACAAGTAAAAGATGAGGAAAAGAAAAAGGTCAAAGATGGCAAAGTTATCTTGTTCATTTCGGTTGATAAGAAGAAGGAAATCAGTCATTTAACCATAGATGATTATATGTCCATATCCATGTGGACATATGAAGCAGTCATTCAAATCCAAAATTATGCATTTTTAATAATAAGAATGGCATGGAGATAAATTTAGGAGTCATTTACATTCATAAAAATAATTAAAAAGAAATAGCACTAATCCCCTTGGGCAACCTAAAATAAGGACATCTGGCCCAGATGGGAAAGCCCACAAAGAATATTGAGAGTGTGTATCCAGAATGATTATGAAGGAAACCCATAGAGAGTGTTGCCTCAGAAAAGAAGTAAGAAAGAGTTTCTCAAGCATGAATAAAATTTCAGTTGTATAACTGTTTTGGAAAGATTAGGTAAGATAGGTTTAGATGAGTTACTATTGAATTTAGCTTCATAATATAGCTGTGAGGTGATTTAATACAGAAATATATGGTAGTAAAAATGAGGCCTACTCTTCCAACAAATCATTTGTATTACTTTTTAAAAGATGAAACATTTCAGAACATTCCTATTGGCTGACAAAAGCGATCAGTTGAGAGAGAAAAACTCATGATAAAAATGAGAGGAAATTATTGGAGAATCCATGAGAACATTAACAGTGATGGATGTGGATATAAATGGAGAGCTTTACTTTTGATGGGATAAAGGGGTAAATGCTGGAAATACACTGAAAAAATACGATCTTATTTCTTTCCTGAAAAATAAACATTCTAATTGGTTAGATTTCCATGCATAGTATTGTCTTTCCTAACTCATTCTGGACAAATATTCTTTCTGTTTAGCTAATAACACCTAGGAGAAAAGTAGGAAATTGGAATTGTAATCCAACACATATATCCTAAGAAACTTCAGTTACTACATATGCCCAATCTCTTCAGGATGAGAATGAGAATTTCCTCTTCCATTAAAAACATTGTAATGGCACACAGATGCCATGAGAAAGAATTGCCAATCATTCTCTGAGTTAATTGCTAACTATGGGATGACTAAGTATGTATATAGAGATCACTCACCTTTGGCTTGTTATTTGCATTGTTTGTAAGAGTAAATAATGAGAGATTAGAAATTAATACTGAGACAACAAATACTGTGGTGCCCCTTGTTCCTATGGCTTTATAGGTAAATTGAACAATAAATCTTATCAGGAAGCAACATGAAATGACTTCCATTTGCATCTTGTTGACCATTTTAGAAATCCACTTGAAAGGGGATCTAGAATTTAATTAAAAATTGTCATTGTGAGCTATGTTAAAGATTTCTTCTGCTTTCATTCAGTAATAATACATCTTATATTTGGAAGGAAAGAACAATGTGTCTTACTTTTTCTTATTTCTCAGGTTACTTTCATTTAAGAACTTTTTTAAAGGTACCTAACCCTGTTAAGTAAGAATTGCCTATAACTATGGTTGTCACCAGACTACAACTAAATTTTATTACCTACATAATTGGAGTCTCTTGGAAGAGCAGAACAAGCCTCAAGCAGATACAAAATAGGTTGAGAGGGCTAGGAAAGGGGCCTAGCTCAGGGCTTTTATTATGATTTAGGGATGGGCTGGGGTGTGGGCTTGAGCAAAATCTTGCTTAGGTTGAATCTCCCACTTGTGCCAAAAGAAGGAGCACCCAGGATTTCTTAATAGATCACCCAAATGTGGTGCAGAAGGGGAAGGGAGGTTAGAGAGGTTTAAAATGTGTAGCAGTCAAACATCAAAATATTGAATCATGTTCTTTATAGAAACATCTCCTGTTTTTTCTAATGATATGATGGTCTTCATAGTCATTAAACTAGATGTATAACATTAGTCCATTTTGTTCTTTATCTTCTCATCCCTACTGGTTCAGCCTACACCTTCTCGTGTTTCAGCAAAGATTGTGTATGTGTGTGCACATACATGGTGTTTCCCATTTTCTAACATACAGATGCTTTTGTCCAGTATCTGTGCATTACCCTTGTCTTTTAAAAAGTCTTCACTCCTCCAAGAGTCTGAGCATATCCTCTTTTTTGTTAATTTTTTAAAAATGTTTATTTATTTTTGAGAGACAGAGAGAAAAACAGACAGAGAGAGACAGAGAGACAGAGAGACAGAGCACAAGTGGAGGAGGGGCAGAGAGAGGAAGATACAGAATCTGAAGCAGGCTCCAGGCTCCAAGCTGTCAGCACAGAGCCTGATGAGGGGCTCAAACTCACACACAGTGAGATCATGACCTGAGCCAAAGTTGAATGCTTAACTGACTGAGCCACCCAGGTGACTCTGAGCATATTCTTTTAATGAGATTAAATCCCTGTTCTTTTGCAGTACCAGAAAATGGGTTTGTAACCTCTACAATATTAATCTGGTGAATATCCTACATTTTTTCTGAGATCTAAGTTATAAACTTCATGACAAATCTCAGACATATTTACCATTTCCTAGCACTGAACATATGGCTTACATATAGTAAAATCCATAATGCCAGTTTTGTAGAAACAAGGATATCGCAATCATTTAACATTTGTTGTATTTAGCATAATAAAGGGGAACACTTGTAAAATGAAAATGTAAGTAAATCTGATTTGAAAACTAACTGTGCTAAAATTATTTCCTATTTCTTCTAAGGATACGAATACAACTAATTTAACTTTAAATTAATTTTTTTTTTAATTTTTAAATTTATTTTTGACAGAGAGAGAAACAGAGCATGAGCGTGGGAGGGGCAGAGAGAGAGGGAGGCACAGAATCCAAAGCAGGCTTCAAGCTGTCAGCACAGAGCCCCACATGGGGCTTAAACCCACGGACCACAAGATCATGACTTGAGCCGAAGTCGGACACTCAACCAACTGAGCCACCCAGGCACCCCTAACTTTAATTCACCATCCTGGTACACTTACACTGCCCTTGCTCCAACAACTTAAAGGCAAATATTTCCAATTTTAGCATCCTTCTAAGAAAGAAAAAAGTAAATGGAAGCATGTTGTGATTTTTTATTGCCTTTTTTGCACCATTTAATATTAATATGTGACTTACCCTTGGGTTTTGGCTTATGACTTGAGCAAATCACCTTTTATGTGGCTGTAAAGGATGATTGTACTCATAAGACATTTGTAAGTATTAAATATCAAATTTGTATTTTAATTGCACAGGCACTAACATATTTTTAAGACATTGGAGCAATCAGAATTGAGGTAAACACAAATTAAATTGACAATTGCTTTCATCTTTTTTATTGGAGACATACTTCGGTTGCCAGATTGAATTCCAGGGACTGCAAGAAAAAGGTATACGTTATAATGTCACAAATGTTTGGCAAACACAATTCTTTAAAATGTGATATATTGCTACTAAATAAAAGAATGACTCACTTATATTAAATATCATAGGAACGTATCACAGCCAAAAGTAAAACTTTTAAATGATTTCAGGGATATAAAGCCAGGATGGGATTCTTAGAAAGAGTTACTACTTTCAGCAAGACTTGTTCCACACTTTTTTGAAAACAAGACTAGCGGCTTTAATCATTTTGAACTGGGCAGTTGAGCTATATTTATTCTTGAAGAAATATCCTCCTGACCTCAGAAAGTGATTGTGTTTATGCTCTGGAGTATGTTTTATATCTCATTTTATACAATTCCATAATAAAAATATTATTGTATTATTAGATTTTCTGTACTGATTGGTTTTTCTTAATATATGTATATATCCACAAAACACTATTTATTTACTTATTTATTCATTCATTTATAATGATTTTGTAGGGAATCATTTAAAAGTTTTACAGCCCAGAAATATGTCTGAAAGTATAGTCATTATTAATAAAAAATCGTAACTTTAAAAGCAAATGCTTTAGACGTTGGTGCTATTGAATTTAAAAATTAGTGTTGTGGAATAAATCAATATTGTATAACATGTACACAGCTTACATATTTAAAATATAATATACAAATGTGAATATATTATCCTTTAATGAAGTTAACTTCATTGTCAATGCTGTTATGATTTTATGCAGTTTAACTACCTGACCCAATAATATATAATTCACAAGGGAAGAAACAGAGGAAAAAAATTTTTGACTATCGTCTTGAATATCAGGTTTTTATAGTATAATGTCCCCAAATTGAAGCACCAAATTTCACATGGAATTTTGTAATTTTGAAAGAAATCAACATAAATAGATCATAGGACTATAGTTTACAGATTTTTCAACATTCAAGAGATTGTACATTTTTTGTTTGAGATGATTCTTCTAGTTATTTCTAATTCTCCTTTAAAAGTATGTAATTAAACTTATGTATAATCAGAAACACATGCAAATTCATTAACAGTAAACAAATATACAATCATTTATTATAGATATGGTGATGGCATTATCATCTGAAAAGCATTTGCATCAATTTTAATATTGATAAAGCCCAATAAATAAATTTTCGGAAGCAAATGCATAGTTCAAATTCTGAAACGCCCTATGAATGTGGCTAGTGACAAATTTATCAGAGACATAATGTTATATCAACCAGAAGAAAGGGAACATATCCCTCCATTGCACCTGTACAATTTCCCAAGAAAATAGAGCAGGCTCCCACACCCAGTCATGCCTTTATAGTTATAGTCTTTGGACAGCCATTAGGAGATCAGAGCTCTTTATTTCAACACTGTTGGAAAGAAGGTGGGAGAGGCAAGAGTTAATTGCATGCTAGCTTTCAAAGTGAGCTACAGGTAAGGAAAGAGACAGTAAAACATTTGCAACACAATTAGCTGATGCTACAGCCTAAATATATCCATCCACTTTTTGGAAATAGAAAATAAAATTTTGAGCTGCTTTTGATTCCCAAAGAGTAAATCACAATCCACATTCTGAAGGAAAACAATCCAATAAATAGAAATTTGTTGCATTATAAAGCATAATATTTCTTAATTACCAGAGCCTAATATAACTGAAAATCAACTGGTTAATAACATTTAGCTTAGCAGCTGTTTTCCATCTCAAAAGTAATTAAATTTTTATGAGCCTTCAGTTAAAGAAAAAGTAACAAATTAAGCATGCCTTTGTCTGATTCAGGATCAAAACGAGAAAAAAAAACTGTTATGATTTAAAATATTCTCCAAGCAAAAGGTGAGATATTTTTTTCAGAAATTAGAGAGTATAAACATATTGGTGTAAAAATTACAGTATAGGATATAGAGAATGATTCTATAATGCATGTAGTTTATAATATCAATAAAACAAAGGAAGCATATACTTTGTATAAAAATAAAATGGCTTTTAATAACTACATTAAAATTTTTTTAAAAGCAAGGAAAACCTAAAAACAGAAAGCATATCCCTGCAGCCTAATAAATCTCTGACTACAAGTAATATATTTCAGACATGGCACAGTGGAAAAATAAAATTGATAACATGGAGAGTTTAAACTTGTTATACTCACCTCTTCAGGTAACAGAAGAAAAAATATTGATATACAATAGGAAAAACAGTGATTTGTTTCATAATTATGATTTTCAAAAATGAACCAAAGAAAATTAAGCAGAGAGAATAAAGAGACAATGGAAAATAATTTACTGGAATTGAAGAAATAGCAGGAAAGTCATGTTAGAAAGTGTTCCATTTGCCAGGATATAGTAGTGAATAGCACTAAGATTAAACATATATTGGTAATATTTTTATTTTTTAAGTTACAAAAAGGAAAAAAATCATAATATCAAAGTAATTTTGAAAATCAAGCTGATCACCACTATCTAGAACACTATACACCAGAAATCATGGTACAATATTTACAGATTTTTTTTACACAACATATTAAATACAATGGATACATTCCAGTGGCTTTATGTGCCTTTTGTCATTAATTCTCACACTTTTTAACCGCATTTAAAACATAAAGAACCTAAATCTAAGAAGCATTGTATAATATCCCAAGTTATTAAAGCATAACATAAGATTTTAAAACCATGAGACTATGTCACTCTAAACCCTAGCCTCTTAATAATTATAGATTATATCATTATAAATTTTGGAAAGATATTGGAACCTAAAATTTAATTGTAGAGATGTAAGTGAATAGTAATTAAGGAAGATCAACCAAGCCGAGTCAGAGACCAAACAGAATAAAGAGTTCCGGTTCTGAAATGGTATCTAATAGAGGATCAGAATATGTCACCTCATTAGCTTTGTGTGTGTGTGTGTGTGTGTGTGTGTGTGTGTGTGTGTTTATTCTTCTGTATTTTAGTCATTATGCTAATTAGGCATATTATAGAACATGATGCTCTCTGTCAAATGAACATTTAACCTAATCAAGAATTTACACATTAATGAGATTCAACTCTTTTTTGGATAATGAGCTACACATTACAAGGTTGTAAAGATGATCATTGCTCAAGTAACTGAGAACCTAGAAGTTGACATACACATGAAAATATTTCATACAATGTGATTTGGATGGTAAATATATACATTGGCCAAGATTTATGCTACCCCAAAGAAAGATCAATTCTTTCCATGGTAGTTTGTAAAAATTAAGAGGTTAAAGGTGACATTGGGCCAACTCTTGAAATAAAGCTGATATTGTTTAATTGTGTATGAAGATGAGTTTTCCACACTATTCTGAGTTACATGTCTCAAAACTTTAGTTCTCACACTAAGAAAACTGTTGAGTTAGAACATATAGGATTGTGTTTCTCATATTCCATCCCACATGTCCTAATCTTCAACCACCTTCTCATTTCCTTGCAATTAGAATTTAAAATTTTGTCCACTCTCCTCATAGTCCACACCCTCTTTCCCCTCTCAATCTCAGTAGATATAATTTCCTATGTTAAAAAAAAATCCATTAAATTTTCCATTAAATTCTTCACATTTATTAGTATGGGTACTCATGCTCTACTATTACTGTCCTTTCTTTTGTTTTTCATCCCTAGCCTTTTAATAACACTATTTATTCCTGATTGAAGGGTGATTTCTCTGCTGTGATTAAGATTTACTTCCCATTTTCTCTTGCTGTTGAAATAAACAATCTCAGTTCTCTTTCTTCTTTATTTTCAACTCTACCTCTTGCTGAAGATTTATTGCACTAGCATTTAAATATATTCAAATATATTCTATTCAAATAACTTTCATGTATCAAAAGTCTTTTCTGGAATCCACTTGCCTTTGTACCTACTCCTATGATCATCAATTCACATGTAAAAAATAATAACCTCAGAAATCTTCATTCAGGATTTCCAATTTTTTGTTTTCCATTGCTTCTCAAGTTAATCTATTTGAATGTTAATAGTCAAAGTAGTGAAATTGATTGTTCCTTGTATTAGAGAAAGCACTCAACTTTGTTGACAGTGCAACTTTTATATCTATAGAAACACTATAAGAATTTAAGCAACATTTCATATTTGTCCCAATAAGCAACAAATCTTATTATTTTTTAAGTTTCTGCCTTTTCTGTCAAAGAAACAAAAAGAGAGAAAAGACAGAAAGAAAGAGAAAGGGAGAGAGAAAAAAATGTCAAGTATCACCTTTTATACAAAGAAATTACAAATTTAGAGAAAATTTAGATAATCAAAAAATCAACATATAGAAAATGTAAAATACCCAAATCCTACTGGTAGCAAGCAGCTCATAACAGGTAATGGAAATACTCATTTTGCTGCACCAGAAACTATTCTAACCAAATAAGAGGTTCAGATGAATCCCAAAGCATATTTCAATGCTCTGTGATTTATGTTATTTTATAAAGTTTTAAAAGAACTGCTTATCATTTTAAAGTTTATGCTTACATTTATGTATTTAGAAACAGTGCAATCAATATTTTGACAGGAAATTCTACAGTCGTGTAAAATTTTTATCAGACCAATAAATATTAAATAATTGATGAAAAATAATGTTTATTTGTTTATTTCTGGGTTTTAAGGGTTTTTGACATAATTATATGATACCTACTTTTGTTTTCCTTTTTTTTTCTTTTTTAAAAAAATTCTACCTAGAATAATTCCAGCTCTTTCCAATTTATTTTTTTGTACCTACATTCAGACAACAGGGTTGGATAAAAGGTATGTATCAAAATCATATATATTATATATATATAATTAATTTATAAATGTATATATATATATTATATATATAATGCTATTTAATTTGCTTTTACAACATTCAAGGCACTTTGGGCACTGGGGTATGTATTATCTACTTTATTGTTTGCAAGTGTGGCTTCATTAGTGCTTTCATTTTATGGAAGTAAAATGAGATTTAAATAACTCACCTATCATAGTGAATGGGGAACACAGTTTAAACTCAAGTATTATGATCATCTGAACCCAACTCCTTACACACCAAGTGAAATACCCCTAATCCATGAGTTGCTCTTTTTGACCGTATGCTGGGATTTGACAAGGTGAGTTTATTTACTGAAATTTTGTGGTGTGGATGCAGAAGCAGTGGTTTTCAAAAAGGGCAAGTTATTGTTTTAGTTTTGTTTTGTTTTCAGTATTCATCAAATCTGTGGACACATTATTTTTCCAAGCAATGCATATGAGCGCCATTTATAATCAGCCTATATTCACAGCATAATATTTTCAACATTAATAGCTATTCTGGTAAGGAAGGTCATCTTACAAACAGGCACATTGGCCTTCTTTCAATTCAGACCATATAAAACTTAACAGAGGGAAAATCAGCTAGAGGTTAGTATTTCGTATCATTGTTTTAAAGAAGGCATTTTGTTTCCAGTTATTTGCCATGAAGAAAGAAAAAAACAAATATAGGCTAAAAAATAAAATCTTGAACAAGAGAGTATTTTAAATCCTCAATCATTGTGCTAATATAATCTCTTGAGGTTGAAATCACCAGGTGTATCTTACAGGTTGTAAGATTCCGTGATTTCAGTCTCAAGATTCCTTGAAAGAAATGCTGTAAAACTGAAGAATGTGTTAAAATCTCTTCAGAGGTTGGAGTCTTAGATCGTCAATACAAATTCTAAAATCCTCTGAGTGGAATGGCACTTTCTATATTACATTGAAAATTCTTTCTTTATTTTTTAATTCTGCTGTGATGATGTTCTGTACCCCTGTACTAAGAAAATGTCACATTATTTTGGTAAAGTTTAGTGACCAGTGTCGTGCATGGGATAATGCAGATATTCATTTTTTAAGCTAGAAATCTATTAGTAAACTAAGGTTTTACAGAATATTAATCTCTTCTCTTTGTCATGGCAACCTGGGGGCATACACACTGAACCAAATAACAAGCTTTACCACCTATCTTCCTAAGAAAATATCATGTAAATTGTATCTTTCACTTACACGTAAATTTTAAGGATAGTCTGTATGTTCAATGTACTAGTGAAATATAATTAGGTAGAAGTAATTTTGAAGTTATATGGCAAGTTGTTTTAAGCTATGTTTTATATGAGAAATTTATAAAATTATCTTAAAACACTTTAGCTGGGAACATATCTAAAATGTCTATTTAAAAAGAATGAGAACAAGTTTGTTTTCTCTAATAAGTCTTATTCAACAATTGCCATTTGGATTTTCTCCAATGACCATAAATCATGTAAAGATTAGCATTAATGAAGTTCAGTAGTTGAAAGAAATATTAATTTGACATTATGATTTCCATTAACCTTTACTTTATTTTCGATACTTTTTACCAACTTCTAACTTTTTAAAATAGTGATAGCTCTTGCCATAGAATTTACTTATTTATCATTCCAATTATACCTTTATTTTATTTTATTTTTTTTTAATTTTTTTTTCAATGTTTATTTATTTATTTATTTTGGGACAGAGAGAGACAGAGCATGAACGGGGAAGGGGCAGAGAGAGAGGGAGACACAGAATCGGAAACAGGGTCCAGGCTCCGAGCCATCAGCCCAGAGCCTGACGCGGGGCTCGAACTCACGGACCGCGAGATCGTGACCTGGCTGAAGTCGGACGCTTAACCGACTGCGCCACCCAGGCGCCCCCCAATTATACCTTTAAATATAAAGATGATTCTGTCATAATCCCATGAATCTTTTTATGAAATCATCTTAAATTTATAACACCTCAAGGACTCATAGTTAATAATATCTGAGTTTCTAAGGTAAAAAGATGATATACTAACCAAATTAAAATAATAAAATGAAGAAAATTATGTATTTAAGATGTACTTTATTTTATTTATTTATTTTTAAAAATTTTTTCTCATTGTTTGAGAGAAAGAGAGACAGAGCATGAATGGAGGAGGGGCAGAGATGGCGACACAGAATCCGAAGCAGGATCCAGGCTCCTAACTGTCAGCACAGAGCCTGATGCTGGACTCAAATTCAGGAAGTGCGAGATCATGACCTGAGCCGAAGTTGGACATTTAACCAACTGAGCCACCTAGGCGTCCCAAGATACACTTCATTTTAAAAGCAATTTGAAGTTTTGTTTTGTTTTTTTTTAACTCCAGGATATCTAGAACATTTCAAGTCACTGTATATTCAGTCACTAAACTCATAGCTCTTCAAAGAAAGATAAATTTTTATTCATCTCTATAAATTCAGGCCCTAGCACACACAGTGTTTAGCATCAAGTAGAGGCTCCAATTCACGTTGAAATAGAATTTTAAAAAATGACACTTATTGAATAATAAACTTTATAAACTTATGGATTTTCTTCTCTAATTTGAAATTATCTTTTATATACTATATGTGTTGAAGTGCGCATTATATCTTAATAAGTTCAAAGACTAGAATGGACATTTGTTTATGCTTGCCATTTCGATTTTGCTCATTCAGATCAGTATGTTCTGTTTCCTTCTTATTTAAAAATAATACAAATATTGGCTTAAAATATAATACAAAAAATTCATTATTTTAGAATCCAAATATTTCTAGTGTATTGAAATACTATGCTCAGACAAAAAATATTTGTTTAATTCTTACTATATTCCACATTCATTGTTTTTACTTTTTATTTTTAAGTTTTTAAACAGCAAAGCTGACATGAACAGAAGTAGAAGAGAAAGAAAACTGTAGGATGTAACCAAATTTGTTAACCCAACTTTTGTGGGGAAAAATGTCTAGTGAGAACTGGCTTAAAAACTGATAAGAGAGAAATTCATTCACTCAGATTTCTGGGAGTTTGAAGAAGGACTATACCAATTATTACAGATAATACAAGAAAACAGAATGTAGATAAATAATGCAGTGACTTTTATTACATCTTCACAATGGACTTTGATGAACTTGTAAAATGTACAGTTTTTTGCTCTATGTTAATCACAGAAAAATCAGTTCTGATGTCATTAAAAGGCAGAGATTCTCAGAATGGAGAAAAAGTCTGTCTACTATTGATGTACTTTAAATATGAATACAGAAATAGGCTAAAAAATAAATGCACTGCAAAAAATATACCATGTTGCTAGTAAGCAAAGAAAGATGAAGTGGTTACAGTAATCTCAGATACCAATGACTGACTGTATGTAAAACAATATTGAAAAAAAAGAAAAATCTCTTAATGAAAAAAGCAGCAATTCATCAAGAGGTTATAAACATTATATTAATTTAATAACTTATCTTCAAAAACATGAATGAAGCAATACCTAGAAAAATTATAGCTCTAAATATTTATATAACAATTGAATATTATTTTAATACTAGCTCATAGTATATATTAGTTCAATATTAGGTTATAGTAAAATATAATATTAGTATTTAAGAAAGTTCTAAAATCAATGAGTTAAAGCTCATCTTAGGAAAAATAAATTCAATATCAACAAAAAAAGAAAATAATTAATAAATTAGAGCCAAAATAAATACAAGAGAGGGAAACAACACAGAAAACTTCAAAGACAAAAGTTTATTCTTGAAAAGATTAATACAATGATTAACATCTAGCTAGACAAATCAAGGATAAAAAGAACGATTTTCCCATATCAGAAATGAACATGGAGTCACCACTACAGACTCTACAGAAATTAAAATAATTATAACAATATGAATAACTTTATGTCCATGTGTTGTATATTTTAGAGGAAATAGATAAATTCCTTGAAATACATAACTAGTCAAAATTGAAAGAAAATGATACAGAAAACCTGACAGCCTTATAAACATTAAATATATTAAATTTTATCCAAATCTTCCCAAAAGAAATATCCAGGCTTTTACTTATTGATTTTTTTCAATATTTAAGATAATATGAGCATCGATTTTATTTAAAGTCCCTGAGAAAATAAAGGAGTGAAGACTTCACAACATTTAGTGAAACCTAAAAAAATAAAATAAAAATAATAAAACTAACAATTTTCCTACAAGTACATATACACACATGCCAACACAAACATATAAAAATTAATAATTCAGTTGAATCCAGGCTTATACAAGTAGCTTATAATTATAATCAATTAAGTTCAACCTCAAAGATATAAATTTAATATTGAATTGATTAAATAAATGAAATTAACAGAATATAGATATATTATGATTAAGGCAATAGAAACAAAAAAGCGTTTTGACAGAAATTAATATCCATCCATGAGAAAATTTTTCTGTAAACTAAGTGTGAAAAAGAACTTGCACATTCTGGTGAAAAATGCCTACAAAAACAGCTATTTAAAGGCAAATTATTACATGGTATATTTCTGAGATTAGGAAATGCCAAAGATGCCCACTCTAATCGGTTTTACTGAGCATTTTGTAGAATTTCTGGACGTTTTAATGAGCTAAGAAAAAATAAAATCATCCAGATTTAAAAGAATTTCTATTTCTATTATTTCTGCTTCATAAGACAATTATTTATGTAAAACGTATAAAGGAATCTATGAAATAATTACCAATACTAATAATTAATTTATTAAGCTCTAAGGATACATGGTTAATAACTAATAACTATATTTTATATAATTTTAACAACATTTAGAAAGGGAAAAATAATTCTGTTTACAATAGTATCAGCAAGCTCAAAGAAGGTAGGGATAATTTAAAAGAAAAATACGTCAAGTCCCCTGTATTGAAAACTACAAAAACCTGTACAGACTAATTAAAATGAATTAAAGACATATGTTTATGGTTTGGAAGAATACTTTCAAGATTTTTTCCCAAATATGATCTAGAGACTCAATCTGCTCTCAAAAAAATTCATACAATTTTAAAAAACATTTTGTAGAAATTGACTAGCAGCTTTAACAACGTGTATGAAAATGCAAGAGATTTAGAATATACAAGGAACTCTTGAAAAAAATAAAAGAACCAATTTGGGTGAATTACATTATCTCATTTCAAGTCCTACTCTAAAACTAGGGTATTCAAGGGACTGCGGTGTTATCTGAAGAATAAATAAATAGATACACATAACAGA
Source organism: Puma concolor (assembly GCF_028749965.1). Lineage (NCBI taxonomy): Eukaryota > Metazoa > Chordata > Mammalia > Carnivora > Felidae > Puma > Puma concolor. The sequence continues at coordinate 181,739,235 of NC_141667.1, forward strand.
ATAGGATACCTAGATACAAATCCAAATGTAATAGGTATTTTGATTTTGTACAAACATCAAATATTTTAATGGGAAATGCAAAAACATGGGCTAGAATATTTGGATATCTACATATACAACAACAACAACAGCAAAAAAGCTTTATGTGTACTTCACATAACACTCAAAATTACTTTGAGATTGACAATAGAAAAAACAAAACAAAACAAAACATGACATTCTAAAATCCCAAAGCTTTTAGATCAAAATTCAGGAGAATGTGTTCTTGACACAGCTGTGGGCATTTGGATAGATCACTGCAAACTGTATTTGCTGTCAGCTGGCTCAATGTCTGACACTAAGTATGTAAATCAAAGAATTGCCAAACTTATCAATGCCTAAGTAAGAATTTATACTAAGTTTAAAATACAATCTACGTAATCAGATCCCTCCAAAAATAATAAAATAAACGATAAGTAGAAAAGATGCATTATTCAGTTGAGGAGGAGTTAAGGGAAGTTTCCTGGGTAGATGAAGTTTTATAAAAGATTTTGATGTAGGAAATGAGTTTAGATGATATAAATTTCTTCTGAATTTCCATCTTCTTACTAAGTTTCTGTTTATAGCTTTTACTATTTGCTATTTGTTTTAGAATTATCCCCATCCAGAAAGATCTTAAAATGTATCTAATTAGACTATAAATCTCAGAATAATTTGTCACTAAATTTTCCTTGAACAGAAAAACAGCACATCTACTACTATTGCTAATACCACTATCTCCCTCACACTGCTTTGATTGTATGTACAAGTATTGCTTTACTCTGTCACCCCAAGAAAGGAAATGCTTCAATATATCACACAATTCAATATGGCTCTAATTAGTTAAGGTAACATATATGGCATTAATTTAATCTCTAATTATACAATGTAATGATGTTCCTGTTTTACTGTGGCTCAGATGGCCTAAATAATCTGACCAAGATCACATAGCTAATGAGTGAATAATTTAGAATTCAAATCCATAACTATTTGTTTTTAAGCCCTACTAGTTTCATTAATTATAATCTCAATATTATAGCCATCATAAGGCCTACTACATCTAATATGCCCAACACTAAGAACATTTAACAGATTTCCATAGAATATGTGTATGACAAAATCTAAGTTAATTATTTGATCTAGAGAGCCAATGTGCTATCCATCAAAATCTTAGTAAATTATCTTTTGAATATCAACAACCTGATTCTAAAGTTTATATGGAAAGGAAAAAGACCTAAATTACCCAACACAATACTGAAAAAGAGCAAAATTGGAGGACTGACCAGCACTTGACTTCAAGATGTACTGTAAAGCTACAGTGATCTAGCCAGTTTGGTATTGGTAGAAGAGTAAACAAATCTATCAACAGAACAGAATGAACAACCCAACATCGTTATATCCATCTAGGTCTCCGAGATTTGCAATCCATTAGCTATAGCATCCCTAATCTTATTTTTGTCTTTTTATGCCTGGGAGACATTTCTAAACAGAGATAATCATCTGGAATTCACATTTACATCTGTAGTTTATTATACATACAGAGAACTATTTACATAAAATAAAATAATATAGAGCCATACTAAAGTTTTAAAAATATTTGAAGTAAATAAAATCTCTTTCAAGGTAGTTACAGAATTTGCCTACATATTAGGATATTTACTTTTCCTGCCTGACACTATTCAGGTAGGGCAAAGGACCACATTATTAACCCCTCTAATTCAGATTTCCTATACCTTTGATGATAGTAACTTAATAATTCCTGCTTTTTGCCTTTTGCATGGAAAATGAAAGTACCTCAAAGCTTTCTGTCATGGATAGTAGGAAGACAGTAGGACAGTCAATAGAAACCAGGGTTGACACAGAAGCCATGTTGGGATTCATAGGTCATATCCATTCATCACCCCTTGTCAGCTGTATCAATCACGTTAACTCCTGGAAAATATGCGCAGAGATGAGGGAAATACTCAGAATTACTCTACAATTCAGTTCAACTATTTCGGAATGTATTGTAATTATTGACTGATTATTAAAGGATAGTAGTATTGAAGTAGACTTACAAAAATTGCTTTTCTTCTCCCATATAGCAATATGTTCCATTCTTTCTATCCAAATGTCTCAAAAAGTTGTTCTAAAAAAGGTAAAACAACAGGCACGGTGAATTTCCAATAGTATCTTATGCTTGTATACATAGATCAAGATCTACAGAAATTTTAATAAAATAAATATGTTCATTTAGCAAAAGGTAATGCATTAACAAATTTTACTATGATATTTAAATGTATATACCATTGTACATACTTATCTATACTAAAATAAAAAATTAGTAACATTTTAATATCAGCAACAACAAAAAACAAAATTTGAAATATAAATAGGACCAAAATATCAAATAACAATAAAAACATTTATAAATGGTGAGAGGAAAACCTAATAAATTCCAAGTGATTAAAGAAAAATTAAGGAGACACACATAAATGGAAGTCTATTATGAATTTGAATATTCAGTAATTTAAATATTTAATTTTTACTTATATTACTTTACAGCTTTTATGACGTCTCAGCCAAAATCCCACAAGTTCATGTGTTTGCATGTGTAAGTATGTGTATATGTGTGAAACTAGAACTACTGAATCCAAAATTTATATGGAAATATAAAGAATCACAAATAACAAGACTGGCATAGTGGAAGGACCAACTCTAATGGAAAGTGGCATTTATCTCAGAGCTGCAGAAATTAGCAAGAAGGACATCTGATCAATGAGCTAGCAGAAAGAGCAGAGAAACTGACCAATACACACATGTATTACTTATTTAATTGATAGGAAATGACAGCATTTCAGAGTTGTAGAATAGTGTTTTCAATAAATAATTTTATTCCAGTTCCCTACTATGGAGAGAAAAAAAGTTAAATTTGCTAATTCTCAAACTATTTTTAAAATTAAGTTCCCTGTAAAGAGTAAAAGCAAAATAAAAAGTAATAAAAAACTCTTAGAGGATAATAAGAGATACCACTCTTACTATCAACTTTTAGAATGAAGTATGGCAATATTTATTCAGTGTTGGAAGAAATGTAATTTGATTGACTATGGCAATAGATGTGACAATATCCACTGAAGTTCAACATACTCAAGTTTAGTGTAAAAGTAATACCACTCTTGGATGTATTTAATTATGATGTATGTATTTGAATACTGAAACATATACAAGAATGTTTATAGCATGTCAAATCAGAAATCACACAAATGTCTCTTAACACCAGAATATATGAGAACTTTGAGGAAAAATACAATGACATGAATAGATGGCATCTATATACAACAATATAGTTAAATATCGTAAATATTAAGGTTAGCAAGCTACCCAAGAACACCTAATATATTAATTCACTTGTATCTAGTCCTTAAGTAGCCAAAATGAAATTACACTGTTAGAAAACAGAATTATGCCCCTTTAAGAAGAAGAAAGAATGTAGTGACTGGAAGAAGCATGTGTCTTGGTAAATACTAAAATATATTATTTTTCTAGGCTTGGGTATGGTTACATGTAATCACTGTAGAATAATTCATTGCATTGTAAGATTTTGTCCTGTGTACTTTTACTATATGCATTATATTTTACAATAAAGTTTAAATAATCAAAAGGATTTATTTTTTCCCAAAACAGGATTTGTTCAGTCCAGAAATCTCTAATGTTTATCAATTTCATTGTCCAACTTTCCTGTCTCAGAATTATTTCTAAATATTTTCCAGGTATTCAAAGTCCTGTTCCTATTTCTTTTATATATTCCCTCCTTAAACACTATGCTCTTATTATTATTATTATTATTCTCAAGTTAGTTAACGTATAATGTAGTCTTGGTTTAAGGAGTAGAACCCAGTGATTCATCTCTTACATATGACACCCAGTGCTCATCCCGAAGAGTGCCCTCCTTAATGCCTGTCACCCATTTAACCCATCCCCCCACACTCATCAAACCTTAGTTTGTTCTCTGTATTTAAGAGTCTCTTATGATTTGCCTTTCTCACTGTTTTACTTATTTTTCCTTCCCTTCCCCTATGTTTATCTGTTAAGTTTCTCAAATTCCACATAAGTGAAATCATATCTGTCTTTCTCTGACTGACTGATTTCTCTTTGCATAATACCCTCCACTTCCATCCACGTGTTGCAAATGGCAAGATTTAATTCTTTTTCATCACGGAGCAGTATTCCATTGCATGGAGATTAGATAGATAGATAGATAGATAGATAATAGGTAGATCACATCTTCTTAATTCATTCTTCCATTGATGGACATTTGGGCTCTTTCTATAATTTGGTTATTGTTGATAGTACTGCTATAAACATTGGGGTGCCTATGCCCCTTAGTACTCCTGTATCCTTTGAATAAATTCCTAGTAGTGCAATTGCTAGGTCATAGGGTAATTCTATTTTTAATTTTTTGAGGAGCCTCCACATTGTTTTCCAGAGTGGCTGCACCAGTTTGCATTCCCACCAACAGTGCAAGAGGGCTCCCCTTTCTCTACATCCTCATCAACATCTGTTGTTTCCTGAGTTGTTAATTTTAGCCATTCTGACCTGTGTAAGGTGGTATCTCAGTGTGGTTTTGATTTGTATTTCCTTGATGATGAGTGATGTTGCACATATTTTCATGTGTCCGCTTGCCATCTGGCTGTCTTCTTTGGAAAAGTGTCTATTCATGTCTTTTGTTCATGTCCTCACTGGATTATTTGGTTTCTTTTGGGGGGGGGTGTTGAGTTTGGTAAGTTCTTTATAGATTTTAGATATTAACCCTTTATTCAATGTCATTTGCAAATATCTTTTCCCATTCCGTGGTTGCCTTTTAGTTTTGTTGATTGTTTCCTTTGCTGTGAAGAAGCTTTTTGTCTTGTTGAGGTCTCAATGTTCATTTTTGTTTTTATTTCCCTTGCCTTGGAGACATGGCAAGTAAGAAGTTCCTGCGGCCAAGGTCAAAGAGTTGCTGCCTGTTTTCTCCTGTAGGATTTTGATGGTTTCCTGTCTCACTTTTAGGTCTTTCATCTATTTTGAATATATATTTTATGTATGGTGTAAGAAAGTGGTCCAGTTTCATTCTCCTGCATGTCTCTGTCCAGTTCTTCCAGAACCATTTGCTAAAAGGACTATCCTTTTTCTATGGCATATTCTTTTCCAGCTTTGTCAAAGATTAGTTGGCCATATGTTTGTGGGTCCATTTCTGGGTTCTCTATTATATTCCATTGATCTATGTATCTGTGCCGAACCATATTTCTTGATGACAACAACTTTGTAATACAGGTTAAAGTCTGGGATTGTGATGCCTCCTGCTTTGGATTTATGTTTTAACATTACTTTGACTATTCAAGGTCTTTGTGGTTCCATACAAATTTTGGAATTGTTTGCTGTAGCTCTGTGAAGAATGCTGGTGCTATCTTGATTGGGATTACACTGAATGTGTAGATTACTTTGGGTAATATCAACATTTTAATATTCTTTTTTTCCTGATCCATGAGCATGGAATGTTTTTTTTTTTTCATTTCTTTGTGTCTTCTTCAACTTCTTTCATAAGCTTTCTATAGTCTTCAGTGTACAGATCTTTTACCTCTTTGCTTAGACTTATTCCTATGTATTTTATGGGTTTTGGTGCAATTGTAAATAGGATCAATTCCTTAATATCTCTTTCTGTTGCTTCATTATTGGTGTATAGAAATGCAACTGATTTTTGTGCACTGATTTTATATCCTGCAACTTTGCTGAAATCATGTATCAGTTCTCACAGTTTTTTGGTGGAGTCTTTAAGGTTTTCCTGCAGAGTATCATGTCATCTGCAAAAAGTAAAAGTTTAACTTCTTGTTTGCCAATTTGGATGCATTTTATTTTGTTTTGTTGCCTGATCCTGAGGCTAGAGCTTCCAACACTATGTTAAACAACAGTAGTAAGAGCGGACATCCCGCCATGCTCCTGATCTCAAGGGAAAGCTCTCACTTTTTCCCCCATGAGGATGATATTAGCAGTGGGCTTTTCATATATGGCTTTTATGATGTTAAGGTATGCTCCTTCTATCACTACTTTCTCGAGGGATTTTATTAAGAAGGGATGCTGTATTTTGTCAAATGCTTTTTCTGCATGTATTGACAGGATCATATGGCTCTTATCCTTTCTTCTATTAATGTGATATGACATTGATTGATTTGTGAACACTGAACCAGCTCTGCAGTCCCAGAATGAATCCCACTTGATCATGGTGAATAATTCTTTTAATTATTAGTTTTATTAATTAATTTATATTGAAATATTGAACTGAATAGTCCTTCTATCCCAACTTTCTGGAGGGTTTTTATTAAGAAAGGATGCTGAATTTTGTCAAATGCTTTTCCTGCAGGATCATATGGCTCTTATCTTTTCTTTTATTAATGTGATGTATCACAGGGGCGCCTGGGTGGCGCAGTCGGTTAAGCGTCCGACTTCAGCCAGGTCACGATCTCGCAGTCCGTGAGTTCGAGCCCCGCATCAGGCTCTGGGCTGATGGCTCAGAGCCTGGAGCCTGTTTCCGATTCTGTGTCTCCCTCTCTCTCTGCCCCTCCCCCGTTCATGCTCTGTCTCTCTCTGTCCCAAAAATAAAAATAAACGTTGAAAAAAAAATTTTTTTTAAAAAATAATAAAAAAAAAAAATGTGATGTATCACATTGATTGATTTGCGAATTTTGAACCAGCCCTGTAGCCCAGGAATGAATCCCACTTGATCATAGTGAATAATTCTTTTTATATGCGGTTGAATTTGATTTGCTAGTATCTTGTTGAGAATTTGTGCATCCATATTCATCAGGGATATTGGCCTGTAGTTCTCTCTCTCTCTCTCTCTTTTTTTTTTTTTTTTTTTTTTTTTTGCTTGGTCTCTGTCTGGTTTGGGAATCAAAGTAATGATGGCTCATAGAATGAGTCTGGCAGTTTTACTTCCATTTCTATTTTTTGGAACAGCTTGAGAAGGATAGGTATTATTTCTGCTTTAGTGTCTGGTAGAATTCCCCAAGGAAGCCATCTGGTCCAGGACTCTTATTTGTTGGGAGATTTTTGATAACTGACTCAATTTCTTCACTGGTTATGGGTCTGTTCAAATTTTCTATTTCTTCCCGTTTGAGTTGGAAGAGTGTGGGTGTTTAGGAATTTGTCCACTTCTTCCAGGTTGTCCAGTTTGTTGGCATATAATTTTTCATAGTATTCCCCGATAATTGCTTGTATTTCTGAGGGATTGGTTGTAATGATTCTGTTTTCATTCATGATTTTATCTATTTGGGTCCTCTCCCTTTTCTTTTTGAGGAGCCTGGCTAGAGGTTTATCAATTTTTTTTTTCAGAAAACCAACTCTTGGTTTCATTGATCTGCTCTACTGTTTTTTTTAGATTCTATATTGTTTATTTCTGTTCTGATCTTTATTATTTCTCTTCTTCAGGGTTTGGGGTGTCTTTGCTGTTCTGTTTCTAGTTCCTTTTGGTGTGCAGTTAGATTTTGTATGTGGGATTTTTCTTGTTTCTTGAGATAGGCCTGGATTGCAATGTATTTTCCTCTTAAGACTTCCTTTGTTGTATCCCAAAGAGTTTGGATTGTTACATTTTCATTTTCATTTGTTTGCATGTATCTTTTAATTTCTTTTCTAATTGCCTGGTTGACCCATTCATTCTTTTTTTTGTAATGTAAAACATATTTCTTTTTTGTTTTTACTTTATTTTTTAATATGAAATTTATTATCAAATTGTTTTCCATACAACACCCAGTGCTCATCCCAACAGGTGCCCTTCTCAATGCCCATCATCCACTTTCCCCTCGACCCACCCCCATCAACCCACAGTTTATTCTCAGTTTTTAAGAGTCTCTTATGGTTTGCCTCCTTCCCTCTCTAACTTTTTTTTCCCTTCCCCTCCCCCATGGTCTTCTGTTAAGTTTCTCAGGATCCACATAAGAGTGAAAACATATGACACCTGTCTTTCTCTGTATGACTTATTTCACTTAGCATAACACTCTCCAGTTCTACCCACGTTAACTACAAAAGGCCATATTTCATTCTTTCTCATTGCCAAGTAGTATTCCATTGTATATATAAACACCACTCCTGGTCAGGGAAATACAAATCAAAACCACACTCAGATATCACTTCACGCCAGTCAGAGTGGCTAAAAGTAACAAATCAGAAGACTACAGATGCTGGAGAGGATGTGGAGAAAGGGGAACCCTGTTGCACTGTTGGTGGGAATGCAAACTGGTGCAGCCACTCTGGAAAACAGTGTGGAAGTTCCTCAAAAAATTTAAAAAATAGATCTACCCTATGACCCAGCAATAGCACTGCTAGGAATTGACCAAAGGGATACAGGAGTGCTGATGCCTAGAGGCACTTGTACCCCAATGTTTATAGCAACACTCTCAACAATAGCCAAATTATGGAAAGAGCCTAAATGTCCATCAACTGACGAATGGATAAAGAAGATGTGGTTTATATATACAATGGAATACTACTTGGCATTGAGAAAGAATGAAATCTGGCCCTTTGTAGCAACGTGGATGGAACTGGAGAGTGTTGCTAAGCGAAAGAAGTCAGGCAGAGAAAGACAGATACCATATGTTTTCACTCATATGTGGATCCTAAGAAACTTAACAGAAGGCCAGGGGGAGGAGGAGGGGGAAAATGTTACATAGAGGGAAGGAGGTAAACCATCAGAGACTCCTAAATATTGAGAACAAACTGAGGGTTGATGGGGGATGGGAGAAGAGGGAAAGTGGTTGATGGGCATTGAGGAGGGCACCTGTTGGGTTGAGCATTTGGTGTTGTATGGAAACCAATTTGACAATAAATTTTATACATAAAAAAAGAAATATTGAACTGAATATTAAAATCATTGAATTGAGTTTGCTAGTATCTTGTTGAGAATTTTTGCATCCAACTCATCTGAGATATTGGCCTGTAATTCTTTTTAGTGGGATCTTTGTCTTGGTTTGGAATCAAGGTAATACTGGCTTCATAGAATGAGTCTCGAAGCTTTCCTTCCATTTCTATTTTTTGGAACAGTTTGAGCAGAATAAGTATTAACTCTACCTTAAATGTTTGGTAGAATTCCCCTTGGAAGCCTTGGGGCCCAACACTCCTTTTTGGGGGGAAACTTATTCAATTTCTTCATTGGTTATGGATCTGTTCAAAATTTCTATGTCCTCCTGTTTGAGTTTTGGTAGTGTGTGAGTGTCTAGGAATTTGTCCATTTTTTCCAGATTGTCCAGTTTTTTGGCATATAATTTTTCATCATATTCTATAATAATTATTTGTAATTCTGTGGTGTTAGTTGTGATCTCTCCTCTTTCATTCATGATTTTATATATTTGGTCTTCTCTCTTCTCTTTTTGAGAAGTCTGGTTAGGGGTTTATCAATTTTGTTTATTATTTCAAAAAATCAGCTCTTAGATCCATTGATCTGTTGTACCATGTTCTTTATGAAACTCTCCTGCACCAAATTTCATTTTATAAACAAATAATATTTTAGCTTGGCCTATGTTATTTTTCTTCTTGTCAAACTGGCATATATCTTAAATCTCCCAATGCCTTCTCATTCCCTTTTCATCACCATGCATTATTTCTATTTTATCATTATCAGATCTTGCATGTGACTTTCTACTGATGTGTCTCTCTTTCCAACAATTCTCCAAGACAGCTATATTTCTCATTGTTTCACTATATAATTATGTTTACAAAATATATAATCAAATATGTTTTGAAAATTGTTTTTGAACTGAATATGTATTAATAAATTTATCACTACGATTCTGTATATGTTGTGTTTTCCATCATTATCAACTTGCCTCCCTGATATCACTTATTGAAAATCGGTGGCCAACTTGAGAAATCAGATAACTGTTTTTACTCTGAGTTCTCTACAAAGCATATAAACAACTTATGAATAATGAGTATTTAGCTACATATGTTGCCATGCATGGTCAGTATGGACTGTAAAATCAGCAGTACACAGGTACTAACTTTCTCAAGATTTGAGGATACACATATATGATCAATTATCCACTTGAATACATTTAGAGGGAGGATATATACTACATTTGGATTTTGCATTTTGGCAAGTGGCTCTATCTTTCTAGTTGAAAGCTAATTTAATTTATTTTATTTTTCATATGGTAGCACACCTTCTTATCAAGCCTGTTTCCTTTATCATGAAATGAATCATGAAATTTTCCTTAAAAAACATTTCTTGGGATTTAACATTGATCACAAAGAATAAAAGAGCACCCTAACATTGATAAATTATAGTTAAGTATCTGAGTACTTTTGGCAACCATGCATTAGTCATTTTGGTATATTATTAGTTCCTCAAATTATTCCATGCGTATGTTTTGAGAGACAGTAAGGTTGTAGAAATATCATTTAATTTATATCAAGGTTAAGCATCCAAAATATACTCCCAGAAACCATAATTAGATGGTGGCTTATAATATTGCCTTAACATATGAATAGAACAAAATGAAGTCAAATGAATGGAGAATAAAAATATGAATGGTTAATAAAAACCCATTTGTATTCCAAGCAGTAATAATTTATAATGAGTTATGATTTTAAAATGCATTTAACATATAGAAACATTTCACATTTCTTATTGACATCAAACTGTTTTAAAGTTCCTTGAAAGTATCTTAAACATTGAATGAGAAATAAATCCTGCCCAATGACAGTGTAAACAATATTTAACATACTAACAGAATTAAATAAGAACAAGTTAAGGCCAAAAAATCTAGGTTTTGTCAGTTGGCCATTTTAAAATGATTTTATTCATTAAATTATCTAAAATAAGTACAAGAAATATAGTCTCCAGATGCCATGTCTATGATTAATACAAATGTGGAGACATATCTGTGCCAAAGTTTGGAAGTTATGAGGCTAGTAAAATCACATCACACTAGTTATAAATGTTATGATAATGTAATAACAAAGGAAGGATATCAGTTTCATAAGAAAAATAAGAACATAAATTAGGTAAATATGCGGCAATCAACTAGACAGATTAAAAGTCACTAATTAGCTTATTGTCAAAATGATTATAATATTCCAAGAAGAAATTTTAAGTGAAATGACTCATCTCCAATATAAAGAAGTATGAATTTAAATTACAGTTAAAGACTTAACAGTGAATATATATAAAGTTCATCAATATAAATTCAGGTTAAAAATCTTTGAAAATAGTGAGAATTGTATGGAAAATAAATTATTTAATATTAATACCACTGTAAAATATATTTCTTTAATCACTCCAACATTACCAAAGAAGAAAGAAATGCGTGAGAGCAAGAAAGAAATTCATCAGATATTTTAAAAATTCTGTATCGGGGCGCCTGGGTGGCGCAGTCGGTTGAGCATCCGACTTCAGCCAGGTCACGATCTCGCGGTCGGTGAGTTCGAGCCCCGCGTCGGGCTCTGGGCTGATGGCTCAGAGCCTGGAGCCTGTTTCTGATTCTGTGTCTCCCTCTCTCTCTGCCCCTCCCCCATTCATGCTCTGTCTCTCTCTGTCCCAAAAAAATAAATAAACGTTAAAAAAAAAAATTAAAAAAAAAATTCTGTATCAAATTAAAATACATGTTAATAAAATAATACTAAGTCCAAAAAATGGCAAATTTTTCATTTTCTTGCAGAAGGCTACATTTATATTCCACATTTGTAACTCAAAATAATGGGTCATAAATAGTTAAAAACTAACACTTAGGGTTCAAATATTTTTTAAGTATACATCCTAGGGACAGATTGACCTTTGATTAAAGAAAGAAGAAACATGAAAACTTTTTGGAGTTGTGAGAGATTTTGAGGAATCCTAATACCAATTCTTTATTTTTCTAACCCAAATTCAAACAGAATCTATAAAACTCACCCCAAATTCTGTTAAATGCATTTTTGTGAGATGTACTATTGATAATATTTGCAAGCATTTTTTCCAGTTAGTATTAGACATGATATCTGATTAGAAATAAAATGTCTTCTACTTTCCAAAGTTTTGCTCATTCAACAAAATAATAAAAAATGTGCTGTGTAAAAATACTAGAAATGGAAGAAAGTAATAAGCATATCCTGCCAACAAGAAACTTAGTATTCAGTAGAGAAGGTGAATTTTTGTTTTATTTATTTTATTTTATTTTTAAATTTTGTAGTGTTTATTTATTTATTTATTTATTTATTTATTTATTTATTTTTGAGAGAGGAGAACACAAGTGGGGTGGTGGGGTGGGGGAAGGGAGCAGAGAGAGACAGAGAGAGAGAGAGAGAGAGAGACAGAATCCAAAGCAGATTCCAAACTCTGAGCTGTTGGCCCAGAGCCTGATGTGGGGGTCAAACGCATGAACTGTGAGATCATGACCTGAGCCTAAGTCGGACGCTTAACCAACTGAGCCACCCAGGCACCCCGAGAAGAAGGTGAATTAAATAAACAAACAAAGTATAATATTGGTGATGCAATTATAGGATATCTATAAGGATCAGAAGAACAAAATAATTCATGTAGAAGGTTTGGGAAAGCATTCTTTGAGTTTTCAAAGTTTGTATTGTACCATAATTGTAATTTAAATGTCCGTAATCAAAAGACAAGATCATCGTGCATCTTTGCTTTTCCTTTCTATAAATAAAGCCAAACATTAAAGAGAACCATGGCTAGAGTAAGAGCCATGCTCTGGAACTAAGAAGAAAACAATAGACCTTACTAGAGTGTCACAAGTAGTCTGACTGGAATATAACATGTGAGAAGATGTAGGTGACTTGAGTTTGGCAAAGAGTTTTGGGACACAACACTAGCTGCATTATCAATGATAGAAAAAAATGAATATTTGACTACTTTAAAGTTAAAAACATTTGCTCTATCAAAGACACTGTTAGGAAGATAAAAAGATAAGTCACAGTTTGGGAGAAAATGTTTGTAAAGTCCATATCCTCTAAAGGAATTGTACCCAAAATATACAAAGAACTCTAAAAAAGTCCACAATTAAAAATTGGGCAAGAGATTTGAACAGACATCGCTCCAAAGAAAATATACAGATGCCAAATAAGCATATGAGGAGATGCTCAAGGTCATATGTAATTAGGGAATTGCAATTAAAACATTGAAATACCACTAGACATCTACTAGAATGTCTAAAATCCAAAACAGCAACAACACCAAATCATGGCAAGGATGTGGAGCAGTAGAAACTCTCATTCATTGTTGGTGAGAATGCAAAATGGTACAGCCACTTTGAAAAATAGTTTGACAATTTCTTACAAAGCAAAATAGTCTTTCTATGCTATCCATCAATCAAGCTCCTAGAGATTTACCCAAATGAGCTGAAAACATAGACACACAAAAATTTACCCAGGAATGCTTATAGCAGTTTTACATATAATTACCAAAACTTAGAAATGAGCAAGAGGTCCTTCAGTAGGTAAATAGATAAATAAACTATATACATACATGCAATGGGCAATATTTAAAAATAAATTTGTTGAAAATTCATGAGTCCCTTAAGATGGAAAATTATACAATATTTATGAAAAGAAGAAAAACTGAATGTGGTGTAAAAATGTCTGTCCTGTTTCATACAATCATTGCTGCATGTGCTTCATTTACATTCAGTAGAAAGCTGAGACTCACTTCCTGTAAATCTCTTATGAAAAAGGAATTATTTTTTCCCCAGAAGCACACTGGTAACCTCTCCTTAGCACTCATTGCTCTAAAGAGAGTAAAACATCTCTAACATCTGTCCAATCATCACTGTTAAGGGAAAAAAATTACCTGCTTGGATTATATTTGTTGGCTTGACATGAGGTGAAACTGAATGGAAGTATCATTCTCATGAAATGCTCTAGAAATAAAATACTCATATGGCTACCTTCTTAGTAACAATATTAGTAGAGTGTTCTCAGCGAAAAAGATTACCGTGGTTGGAGGCACCAAATGGTTATTATAAAAACCAGACATTTGATTTTAAAAGATGTTATTTGTGTGAGATTAAAGAGATCTAACCAAGCCAGGCTGAGCAAGCTGTATTTATTTAGATGTATAAAACTAAATGCAAACAGCTAGTAAAGGAAAGCTAGTAAACCATTTACAAAAATGGTTTTTGAAGAATTTGTTTTTCTTTGGGTGTTCCATGCTTCCTAGAAGCTGAGACTTCTAAATTATCACAGATATATCTGTGTAGTTGAAAAACTATGCTTTGACTGAGATGAGAGAGAAAATTACAAAACTCTTATGGCTTTGGAGAAGCAATTCTTACTACCAAAGAGAAATAATAAGATTGTCTATACAAGTTTGATGAGTTTACAGTAATCTAGATATTTAAAAATAAACACACATGCAAGGGGTCAAATTTCTACCTGAACTGAAGAATGCTGGAACACTATTCAAAATTTTAAGTCCCCATCTTGTACTTACATTATTGACATATAAGAAACAAGGAATTTTCGTTCTGAAGTGGCTAATTCTTAAAAAGCCATCTGCAATCACACTGGGTGGTTTGCAGGCAGTTGGTATTAAAAAGTCACTCAGCTCATTAGTGGTCCAATTAGCTGATATGTAGTGCAGCACCCTGGCAAGTTGCCTCAAGTGCCATGTAAAATCTAGGCAGGAATCTCAACTCTGGAACCTGCCAGTGAAATGAAACAGGTGGACAGGAAGTACAGAAAGTCACCTAGAGACTCTTCTTCAAATATCAATGAAATCATCTAGAATTCTGCTCAAGATGCATAATTTGTCTGGATAGGCATCCTAAGTGAAATGTGATATCATCCCAAAACACTATTAATATTTAACAAATTTAATTCAGTACAAATTTAGAAGCTGTAAATTTTTATTTTTCAGTTTATATTTTAGAATAAAAAGAGGAGCAGATGGAGAGAAAGAGAGAATCCCAAGTAGGCTCCATGCTGCAGCCAGTGCAGGGCTCCATCCCATGACCCAAGGATCATGACCCAAGCCAAAATCAAGAGTCAGACGCTCAACCAACTGAGCCATCCAGGCACTCCAAAAAATCATTTAATTTGAGGAAAAGAAGCCTAGGCCTTCTTACGTATGTTTCAGGAGACATCTATCCTATATCATATTTTGAAAACAAGGGTGTGACCAATTAATAGTTATCTGTGCCTCTAAGTAAAACTTCAACACTTGAGGAAAGTTTTGAACCAAAATCAAATCATAATCAAAAACCAATAATTAGTGCTAATAAATTTGTTATATTTAAGGAGGAGAATAATAAATAAATCTCATGGAATATAACCAAATTTTTATTGACTGAAACCATAAAAAATGATTTTTTATCAAGTACTAAATCTTATACAATATTTTAGTGAAGTTAGTTTAAATAAGTAGGCAAAGTATAAAATATCAACAAACACACACCCACACAAACATCCTTATATATTGATATAAATAAGAAAGAATATTTTTTAACCATTTGTATTGTTCCCAAGAAACATTATAAGATTTTGATATGATGTAGTTAATTAAGCCTTAGCAAAGCATTTGTCCACTACAAACTATTAAGTGCCTTGAAATTCAACAGAGAGAATCCACAAGTATCAAGAACAAGTTCTGATGTGGTAGTTTGAGGGGTTTCACAGTTATTATCTAACAGTAGTAAATCCATCAGGGGATTCTATATGGAAGGTAATATGCTGTGAGATATAAACTATTTTTTTAGGTTCAAATATGACAGTTAATATTAGAAAACAGTGGGTGACTCAGTTGGTTGAGTGTCCGACTCTTGATTTTGGCTCAGGTCATGATCACAAGGTCAGGGGATCAAGCCCCACATCAGGCTCCACACTGAGTGTGGAGCATGCTTAAGATTCTCTCTCTCTCTCCCCAACTCTGACCCTCTCCCCACTATGCCCCCTCTCTCTCTAAAATATAAATAAATAAATAAATAAGATAAATGATACAGTCTATTTTTATGGTAACTACTGTCTCTATCTCCATCTTCTTTGTTAAACTCTCAAAAAAATATAATGATAAATTATCATTACCTAATCCTGCAATCAAACAGATTATTCCACAATTGGGTATTTAACACTGTAGAAAGAAGTAATTTATTGAACAAATAGAGAAAAAGTAAATGAAACAATTAGTATATACCCAAGATATTATCACTGCCGTCTCTGCAAATTACAGTACAGTCTAGTACAGACCTTGTCCTGACATAATCTCTCAAAGTTAGTGGTCAGTAAGTGTCCTAAAACCCTTGCTTCAGTTACTTCTTTGAAGGTATAACACCATACTGATACATTTGTATTTCAAATTATCATATGGGGCAAAAGAGGTGTGAATCAAAATAGTTCACACCTCTGGACAAGACTTATTTGCCTTACAGTTCTCTTTTTTCCTGCTTCACGTATCAGAAATACAATATTAATCCACCTGCCTTGAGCTTCTACATTAGGCATGTATACCTCCCTCTCATATTACTTCTTCCTTAAAAGTCTTTCACCCATAAAATGGAAATACTGAACAGTTAAGAATAATGCCTGGCACTTTTTTTTTCCATCTATGTTCCTCAAGGATAATGGTCTGTAGTTTTTCTCTCTTGCAGTGTCTTTTTCTGCCATTTGTATCAGAGCAATGCTGGCCTCCTAAAATGAATTCAGAAGTGTTCTTTCCTTTTCAGGGGCACCTGGGTGGCTCAATTGGTTGAGTGACTGACTTCGGCTCAGGTCATGATCTCACGGTTTGTGAGTTTGCGTGTTGGGCTCTGTGCTGACAACTCAGAGCCTGGAGCCTGCTTCTGATTCTGTGTCTCCCTCTCTCTCTGCCCCTCCCCCACTCATGTTCTGTTTCTGTCTCAGAAATAAATAAACGTTAAAAAAATGTTTTTAAAGAAAGAAGTGTTCTTTCTTTTTCAAACTTTTGGAGGAATTTGAGGAACACTGGTATCACTTATTCTTGATATGTTTGATGGAATTCACTAGGGAAGCCATCTGGTAGAGGCTTTGAAATGATTCTATTAAGATTGAAAAAATATATATATATATATATATTGAGAAATATATTCATATTAGAGCTTACTATATTAAAGTCTGAAAGTATGGTTTGGTCACTGTCTTAAAAATCATAGTAATTCCCTATTTTATAGTACCAATTTGCCATGAATAAGAATTACATAACTCACTTCAGCAGTAGTTTATGACAGCTTGTAAAAAGTCTATCCATTGTCCTTTATTTTCCAAATTTCTATGGTACAATCTGGTTCTTATGAGTTGAATAGTGTCCTACCCAAAATGTGTTATGTTGAAGACCTGATCCCTGGCATCTCAGAATATAACCTTCTGTGAAGATAGCAGCTTTACAGAGTTAATCAAATCATAATGAGGTTATTACAGTGGATCCTGATTAAACATGACTTATCATTCTATGAGAGAAATTTGGACACAGGGCCATTCACAGAAGGAAGACAATATGAAGAGCTGTAAGGAAGATTCAGCTTTCTACAAGCTAAGGAGGAAGGCCTGGATCAGACATTTTGTTCACACATCTCAGAAGGAACCAACTCTATAGGCATCTTGATTTTGGACTTATAGCTGACATAAGTGTGAGACAATACATTTCCATGTTTAAACCACCAAGTTTGTGGTATTTTATCACTTAGAAAGTTAATAAACTGGTTAATATTAGTATACATGGAGTGTGATTATTATTTTATTTCATATGCAATTAATTCTTAAACTATTTCACTATATAACATTTTAATTGTGTTAAAATATAAATGTATTATTTAGTGATAAACAGTGTAATTTAGATTGATGTATACATTGTCATGTATTTGCATTTCGGAACAACTGTATCTAGAGATAGATGTATTGATTTTCAAGTGAACCTACCATGTTGGAAAAGGAATTTAAGGAATTTAAAATTAAGGACATATTCCACCATGTTTAGGAGAAAGACTATTTGCTTATGTTATCACAGGAAAAATAAACAACTTACTAAAGGTATCTATGATATCCTCCAACCTATCATGATTTCATTTTGATGAATGAGAGATTAGGAAAAACTGCGAAATTATTTCCACCTGCGGATACTACTATTTATTTCTACTTTAATGTAGAGCAAGTTGCCCTGAAGATTTTGGCTTGTCATAGGTAAAAATTAAATCAAATAAGTGAAGAGTAAACATTTTCTTGTGGACCAAATATTCTATCATAGGAAAATCTGAGTGAAAGCTGAATCGGGTACCATTTTTCAAATAACACTGTAATAAATATGTAATGTTCTCATCAACAGGGCTTTCATACATATTTTGATAACTGTGGTTGTTTCCGTAGCATGGTAACACTTTTTAAAACCATACAGAAAGAAATGGGTCTTAAAATTAATTATTCAGAGTTAATATCATACATGTTCTCATTTGAACTTTGCACTTTTTCTTCTATTGCTTCTGAAAAGTTCAGAGCTATTTGACTTGGTTCCTTGTGGCACTAACCACTGGGGTGGAAATACTCCCTTAAATGAATTTTTCAGGCTATTACTTTGGTTGTGCCCCATTTATTTGTGCTCCGCTATTTTCTTGTATATATATTAGAGACTACGTAAGGAGATTCTATTAGTTTCCATCATTCTTCTACCATTTCATATGTGATTTTGTAACTGAGTAATTTCATTATAAGATCAAAGAAACCTGTACCAAAAGCATATTTGGAGGCATAGAATATGTACCTACATGCTTAACATGTATTATTTTAGCACTATTTAGAGCACTTAGATGTGAAACTAAATAATGGACTATAAGAATTTCTAAGGTCCATGTTATGTTAAAAGACAACTATTATCACAGCTCCAAAGTCACTATATAACAATTCAGTGAAAGATTTTCTCACTAGAGTTTTATCTTGACACTTGACATAGACATTCCTTAAGAAAGTACATTCATCAACTATTTTATGTCCTTGAATATACTCTGAAACACATGAAAAAGAGAAAAAGAACTTGTGTGTGCATTCATGTACGTTTTTGTATGTAATTGTGTGATTATACTTAAAGTAAATGAAGTCCATCTTATTTAGTATTTGTCAATAACCAACACATCTAAGCTGTATCTTATTAGCAAGCTGAGAAGTTGGCCTGCTACATATTCATATACTGCAGGAAGGCCTGAGAATCTGTGTCAGGGACATGGCATCCTATCACTCAGAACAATAGTAGTTGCAGAATACCAGCACTTTTTTATGCCGGTTCTCTGAGCCCCAATTCCCACAAGGTGATGAGAAGAAGGCCAAGGTGACATCTACAAAATCAATGTGTTGCATTAAAGCAGAGGAAACCTGAGTGAGGGAATCCAGTTCTTTATAATGTACAGTGAGTGTGTCTTTCCTTTTCTCACGCGGGAGACAATCTCTGTCTCTTCCAAGGCTGTTTGCTATACAGGTATCCCTGAAAAGATAATCAGGAACTAATTAATCTCTGTCTCTGCTTGTAAGATATACAGAAATGTGAAACCTAAGAGGAGTTATCTCCAAACAGTGTTTCAGTTTGGTTATTTAGAAATATATAAATTTGCATAAAGGTCATAGGCTTCCAGAAGAGATATTGACAGTGGCTTCCTGCATATTTAACATATACAGGCATACAAGACACCCTTTATTTTTTAACCAACAGTGAAGAAAAAAAAACATCTAAGAAAAGTTTTGTCATAATGGACTTTAGCAGGCCAAAATCAAACCACATAACAGGAAGTGTAGTATTTATGAGAGGAGCATAAATTGATTGTTTTATGACAAGATTTTTCTCTCTCTAAGATAGTGGCCCCATCTCTTTCTCTCGTTTTTAATTCTCCATCCTGTCACTTTTACAGATAGCAGAAATTAAGAAATTTAAGGTTGAAATCCATCCTGTTAAAATTTTATTAAAGGTACTACATAGCTAGCTTAGCCTATAATGAGAAGAATTCAAGTCTTATACATTGCTAAGCTTTGCTTAGTGAAGTTAGGAATCTCCTAGAAAATAAGATATTATGCATTTTATTGAGATAACTTAAAAATTTCTCTCTGGATTCAAGCAGACTTATATGGCTGATCAAGAAATTATGATTCTGCCCATCTGTATCATTTTTCATCAGAGGCACAATTCATAGTTATAAATCTTGCAAGTTTACCAAATCACTAAGATAACCTCCTAAACAGTCTGATACTAATATACACTAACATAGTGACATTTAAATGATACACCAAAAGAGGAGGCTTTTTCTTCCCTGAAGAGATCTCACTGGAGGATCAGGATAAGGGTATCAATGACTTGAGGCACATGTATACCCTACACATGACACTGACACAGTGTTAGTGGTTTAGAAAGTAGTCACAATGAAACAAGCAACTTATCTGAGAGCTATGCTGTGTACATCAGAGAGAGAAAAAAGAGTGAACAAACATGTTAACATATTAACATGTACTATATAAAAGATCACCTAATTATCTTTATTAATTTATTCACTGATATGCACATAAAGACAGAATATTATGTGACTATAAAAAAGACATTTAATGTCCCTCAGGTCCTATGTGTATAAAATAAGTTGATTACTTAGCAACCATATGGAATTATGAAGAATCAGGGACAACATTCAATTGTGTTATCTATCCTATAGAGACGAATGTGAATGTTAAAGATACGTGTACATATTCTATCATTCCTCAAGAAAATTCCTGTTAGAACAATTGACTAAATTATGAAATTCTACACAATGAAATGTATTGTCTCAGTCAGTCCAGGGTGCTATTGCAAAGTAACCTAGATTGGGTGGCTATAAACAACATAAATTTATTTCTCACTTTTCAGGAGGCTGGGAGTCATAGATCAGGGTGCCAGCAAGGCCAGGTTCTGGTGAGAGCTCTCTTTTAGGCTTCAGAGTGTTTACTGCTATGTCCTTACTTGGTGGAAGGGGCAGGGAACCTCTCTCTCTAGGGTTGCTTTTATAAAGGCACTAATCCCATCCATGAGAGCTCTACTTCCATAATCTGAGGTCCTACCAAAGCCTCCTAACACCATCACATTGTAACTCAGAACTTCTACAAATGAATTTGGGGGGACACAAACATTGAGCCCATAGTAGGTATGTCGACATAAAAAAAGATAACAAATTAGAGTAATAGCAGTTTGGAAGAATTTTCATATGTTATAGTTGAGTGATTAAAAAAAATTAAAAAAAAAAAACTTTAAAATATACTGCACTCCAACTAAGCAATTGTATTAACATCGTTCACCAGATTGTTGATCAGGCTTCCTTTCTTTTACAGTCTGTTAACAAATGTGATTTGCAACACACACAAACATACACAATCTGATGTCTAGACTTGGATAGAAGAATCTGGGCTCTACATATTTTAATATTATTTTCCATATAGTTTTCATTCTCACATAATTTTAGCTTAACATTTAACATATCAATATGGAAACCATTATTCAATGAAAAATATGCAGTAACATTTGAGATTTACTTGACTCATGTTTCACCTTATGAGGAATTTGAATTGTAAACTACCCACAATATAGACTAGAGTGCACAAACAAAATTCAGTGACTAGAATTTTAACGTGTTTTCAAAATACTATTGAAATTATTTTTGACAGTGAAGATTTACTTTATTTTAAATTTCACTTAAGCCCAGTTATTTATCTCTGACAATGAGAAAAAGGGCATATACATTTTTTAAATTCATGTCAACCATGTTATTTATTTTATCTTTATGAATAAAAGATATTTAACATTTAATCATGATTGTTTTTCTAAATAAATTTCTTTATTAAATGTTCTGAAATTTCCCAATATATATACATATAGTTTTTTTAAATTTTTAAACATTTATTCATTTTTGGGAGACAGAGTGTGAGTGGGGACCGGTCAGAGAGACTCCAGGCTCTGAGCTGTCAGCACAGAGCCCGATGTGGGGTTCGAACTCACGGACTTTGAGATCATGACCTGAGCTGAAATCAGACGCTTAACCTACTGAGCCACCCAGGTACCCCATTGCTGTATATATTTTAAACACTACATTAATGATCCTTATTTCATGTTGTAGTCATTTTATTGACACCTATAGAGATCTTTACATTTCATTAAATAGAAAATATTGAATCTAGAAATGTCACAGATACTGATTTATGTAGGTTATATAAATTAGTTCTATATGCAGGTTTTACTATATGTTTTCATGATTCCCGCATACATGGATCTTAAAGATTAGTGGAGGAGACAGTAAAGAGCAATAACAAATATAATGCACAGTTATGTGTGTGTGTGTGTGTGTGTGTGTGTGTGTGTGTGTGAGTGTGCTCATATCCAGTTGAATGTTTAACTTTCGATTTGTATAAGCTTAAGTATGGTGAACTGGGCTGATCTGATAGAACTCCAGTTTAACCCTCCTGAGACCTAATGCATGCATATAAAGTGTTGTGTAAAACACTACATTTGAAAGTATATTGTAAAAAAATAAATAAAATATACATTGTAGTTGAAATTAAATACCTAAACCACCACAAATTATGCAAATGAAGAATCAACTCAATATAAGAGGACACTGGAAGACTGGGGTTTATGGAATCAGATATATCTTAAGAGTTGGTGACTGAGAAATAAGACAAAAGGGGACTATAGAATGGAAAACAACACACTCCCATGGAATAAAGAAAAAAAAATAAAAAAGTCAGTGAGTATCCTAGAGAATAGTAATGAAGGAGAAGGAGAAACATAAACAGAAGGATTGTGGTAAATCATTGAATATAAAAAGCATAAATAAAGTCATAAGAATAAACATAAATATATCAATAATCAGAAGGATAGAAATATACTTTACATATTCAAAGTAAATTCAATCATTAGGAGGTTTGTGTAACAGTATAAATTTCACTAAACCTTTTTCTTTATTTTCAATATTTATTTATTTATTTATTTATTTATTTATTTATTTATTATTTTTGAGAGACAGAGCATGATCAGGGGAGGAGCAGAGAGAGAGGAAGACACAACCAGAAGCAGGCTCCAGATTCTGAGCTCTCAGCACAGAGCCCCATGTGGGGCTCCAACTCATGAACTGTGAGATCTTGACCTGAGCCAAAGTCAGACACTTAACTGACTGAGCCACCCTGGTGCCCTCACTAACCCTTTTTCTATTAGACAATTCTTTTCTCAAATTTCAAACTATTAAGAAAAAGGGGAAAAAATTAAAAAATACAGGCGCATGATTTTATAATGCTAGTGGAACCCTGAAGCTGTTTTGAAACAACGCAAAGAAAAATAAAAATGACTATAATCATACAGACCACATTTCCTGATGGCAAAAATGTTAACTAGAAATCACAGTTAAATATAATAAAAGTATAACAATACTATTTATTTAGCAACCAAATGTATATGCTCCCAAATAAATCTTGAATAAAAAAGGAAATTCTAATTAAAACTGAAATATTTTACCTAAACAAAATTAGAAAGTTCTTTATATAAAAATGTGTAGGCATGGCAACAGCATTTACTGAATAAACAGAAAGAAAGGAAATATATATGTGAGCAAAAAGAAAAATCCAACCAAAAGTGGAAAAGATTAGCAACAATTGAAAAGAAAAAGCTGAATAGTGCAAAATCATTAAAGAACTTCAATTTGAAGATAGAAATATGGACTCCTCTCACACAGGCATCCTGGTACTTACCATAAATGTATTATATCCAGCAGTTAACTAATCTTCAAATAATAAGCAATTCTTCTTGTATCCAAACATATTAAGATAATATAAAGGCCAAACATACAGAATCACTTTATAATACTGGTACAACCATGACGCTAATCAGAGACAATAGGAGACAATAAATAAGACAGACCAATTTGGCTTATACAATTGCAAAATTTTTATATATAAAATGAAAGTGATTTAGTTTCTGTAAGATCTGAGAAAACATAATAGAGAATGAATAGGTAGGATTTAGTTGAAGGATTCAGATATTTTAGCATTGTTTATTATATACATTTAGAAAGTCAAGCTCTAAACCTGTACGATTGCCAAATTAGATACTGAAGAAGCATTCAATATATTTTGATGCTGAGTCTTGGTAAAAATAAAAGATAATAACATTGAAGTAAATTGGAACATCATGAACTATTTCAGACTGGAATTTTAAATTGTTTTTAAATAACTAAATAAAATGTCATACTCAATGGTAATTTTTTTTTTCTACTGCATCAACAAAAATCCAAGGTTTCTTATCAACCTGATAGTTTGAACATGAGACTGGATTTCCTATCCATTTTCAGGCTTTTGAGAAAGCCTAGCAACTGCTACCAAGGGAGAAAGATGGGAGAGGGAAATGACAATATTTAGTAACCTTTAAATATTTATGTATATCAGCAATTATGTTGTTAGGCATAGTCTCTAAAGAATCTCTTGCACATGTATTCCAGGATATATGTAGTACTGTTTGTGGCAGTAAAAATTGGGAAAATAAGACTTTTCTGTGCATATGAGAACAGATAATTAAATTATAGTACATCATAAAATAAAATATTCTGTAGTAGCTAATCAATAGAACAGAATCATACCATATGTTTTAACATTATTGATAATAAAGCAAAATGTGAATTTAAGAAAAAAACAAATTGGCATAGGCCTAGTTTGAACACACACACATGCAAACACACACACACACACACTATTATGCACAATTTATTAGTACTCATACAGCGGAAGTACAAAAACGGAAATTTCTGTTTCTGTGTGGACCCTTGCCAGTGTTCCAAAAGACAAGATTATCTGAGCAGGTGTGCTTCTTCGGGGTTCTCCTGTTTCAGGGAGAGAAGTTAGAGTCCCGTGATTTCCTTTACTTGGCTGCCGTTGATTGCCTGCAGGTAAGCACTGTTTTCACAGATGAGATACTTCACCTTGTCTGGAAATAGTCAACTGAGGATCTCCATGCCTTCTGGGCCAGATATAGGAAAATATTTCTGTCTTGCCTTGACTGACTTTAACCTGAGCCCAGAGTGTTTTCCCTTTTGGCCTCTATGTAATGCTAATAATTAATTTGCCTGACTTGCAATAGTTCATCCAATAGAGATCACACTTTCAAATGTTAAAAATTATCTAGACATATTAAAGTCAGGAGCAAAAAATCTCAATTACTATCCAAAGAAAAGTTCTTTAACAACTGTTTTAAAGGCCAGGAACTCTTCTATATTTATGCTTAAAAGGAGAGCTCACACAAAATAGAGTAAAATAAGACAAATATAATGATATTAATACCAATTAATAGCAATTATATACATCAATTATATTGCTATATATATATATAATTCAATTATATTGATTTTAAAAGCATTCCATTTTTATAAAACTGTAAATTTTCAACAAGAGAAAGTTAAAGATTACCTTCACTAGCCTATTCTTTGACATTCTCCAAGGTTGCTATTCATTATTTGTCAGGTTAAGTATCTTACTGTCCTCACCCTGGAGGTGACCTTCTGAAGCTATTTATTTCAAGGTGGCTGTTCTAATTATTATAAAGTTTTTATGACATTGCACACACAACTCTTTTCCAATAACTCCTCACTTCAGAGCTCCACATAAACTATCTAAACCCTAATTGCCATGGGTGACTTGCAAATATTTGAAAAAATATAAATTTGTTTGAAATTTTATCCTGCCTAAATTTTATCCTATCTAATCTATCCCATTATAACAACTTCTATACCAAAACTTCTTTTTCTCTCTTCTCCCACTGCTTCTGTTTGGAAGAAATCCAACTTCACGTCTTGTTAAATCATGACTCTCAGAACTGTGTAACACTTCAGCTGAAGTCTAACAACCAGACAGAAGAGCAGAAGTATTAGAATGCTGTGAAAAATAGTTATCATGAAATGATGTTATCATGTCTAATCTACTTCTCTCCTGTCTGTCTCTGTGTTTCTCAAAAAGACAAAATGTGCTGCTTGCCTATGTCTTGACTTCATTCTTCTGTACAAAATACAGAAAAAAATCTAGCTATTAGGCTTAAAAATTTGTTTTGTCAGTTAGATAATCTTGGTGAGCCCTTAAATTGTAGTTGGTATGAACTGTTTTTAATCCATATTATTTCCACTCGCTAAGTGTAAATCTTTTAAACTGTGTTTTACTCAAATTCAGACCTCTGAAAAAAGTTTTATCGACTTGTCATATTTAATATATTAGTTATCCTTTCTGGGTTTGAGTCATCTAACAATTTAAACAATGTCTTTTTAAATTTAATTTTTTTGAGAGGCGCCTGGATGTCTCAGTCAGTTGAGTGTCCCGCACTTGATTTCTGCTCAGGTCATGATCCCAGGGTCATGGGATCCAGCCCCATGTCAGGCTCTGTGCTGAGTGTGGAGCCTGCTTAAGATTAGAGGGGAAAGTGGGTGATAAGAATTGAGGAGGGCACGTGTTGGGATGAGCACTGGATGTTGTATGGAAACCAGTTTGACAATAAATTTCATATTAAAAAAAAAGATTGTCTCTCTCTCCCTCTGCCCCTCTCCACCTCTCACTCTCTCTTTGTCCCTAAAATAATAAAAACAAACAAATAAAACATTTAAATTTGAGTTTTTGAATAGGGAGGTTAAAGAGAGAGATTCACTAAACTGATCACTCTCTTTCATAGTATTCCCAACGTGTAGAATAGTGACCATGAAATCATATTTATTGAATGATGAATCTTTTGTAAGGAATTTATAGTCACATTTATACTTTGACTAATTTATAGTCAAACTCACATTTTTCAAATGTCTGAAGTAGAATCTTTTCACTAATTATTTGACGAGAGTGCATTCTAAGTGATTTCTCCCTTCCTCCATCCTCTACCTATTTCTATCCTCCCATTCATTCTTGACATACCAATGTTACTAATCTCAGTTCTGATTAAAATATTTACTGAGAAGCTGCATTTAGCATAGAAGCCTCAGTAGTAAGAGTTTCTAACACACCATGTGTTTTTCTCTCTTACCCATTACCACTCCCTTTATAGCTGGTGACATCTTCTGAACTTTAGGTTTTTAACCATTCTTTTACCGTTGCAACTGAATGCCACCTGCTTAAACCACAGATCCTTTACACAGTTCTCTGGGCTTTCCCTTGATGTCAATGCCAACAACAGCAATAGCAGTGATGGATTACTTGTGTTGGTGGAGCCCCAATAGGACTTCAGGAATGAGAAAAGTTATGGTAACAAACCTTATGCCATATTTTCCACATAGGTCTATATTGCAAGTAGTAAAGTCACAATTGCTTTTTCTTTCTTCTTTCTTTCTTTCTTTCTTTCTTTCTTTCTTTCTTTCTTTCAAGTCAATTTAAACTCAAATCTTATTCATTTCAATTACTGTGTTTATATTTGGTCTCCAGTTTCTTCTAGCTTGTCATAGGTTTGTGCGTCACCTCTTTGTAGTGAGACATACATATGCAAACAACTGTAGCCAAATCTTTGAGACAGTTGTGGAAAAATTAGTTCCTATCTCTTTCTCTTTGTTTTTATTTTCTACTTCTACACTCTTCCCCATTTCCTCCACTTCCTTTCTCTTGTCTACTCCCAGCCCTCTCTCCCCTTTCTCCCACCTCATAGTTCAACATGAAACAAAAATGCTTACTTTTACAATTTTCTCACCAAAATCATGAAAAGTTGATCTACTTCTCCCTTATTTTATTAACTTTTCCTTGAATTATCCTCTATCTCCTGAATTGATCTTGAAAATCAGAACTAAACTCTGAATAGTTTCAAAGGGATGTTATCTGTTTTGTTATCAATTTGAATTTTATTTATTGATTATACCTTTGAATGTTTAGTTTTTGAAATCTTTACTTTCTATGAATTAATAATAGGGAATATTTTCTTCTAAGGGAGTACTTTGTTGTGCCTCAGAAACTTCCCTCAGGTATAATTGTCTTTTAATTATGTCTGCTTCCCAATAATGCCTCACCAAGTTTTCTTTTTAAATTAAAAAATAAACCACACACATGGTAAACATCATGTACTTACTAGCGTTTTGGTAACTGTGTACTATGCTAGTCTGGGATACAATATCCTTCCAGATACTTGGTGATATTTCTATTTTTGTCATAATTATGTATTAATTATCCCATTTGCTTTAGAGAGTGCTCCCATATGTTTATAACTTGCATATCTTATTTAAATAAGTACCAAATCAGCATACAGGTTTTCATTTACAATATGTTAGGAAAGATTATGAAGACATGTTATATAAATAAGGATGATTGCTAGAGGTAATTCTCATATCTTAGGGTCCTAAAATTAGTGTAAATTATTTTATTTAATTAAGTAAAATTATTACAATTAACACCTGCCTCGCAATATTCTGGTAGAGTAGAACAGTATACTAAGTAAATAGAGAGAATATATAAATTTCCTACTTCAGTTTGACTGGAAAGAAAAACATGGATCGAAAAAGGGTAAATTATGGGGTGCCTGGGTGGCTCAGTGGGTTAAGCATCCGACTTCAGCTCAGGTCATGATCCCCCCCTGCCCTCCCCCGTCTGTGGGTTCGAGCCCCATGTAGGGTTCTGTGCTGACAGCTGGCAGCCTGAAGCCTGCTTCAGATTCTGTGTCTCCCTCTCTGTGCTCCTCCCCTGCTTGTACTCTGTGTCTCTCTCTCAAAAATAAGTGAACATTAAAAAAAGTTTTTATTTAAATTTTTTTTTCAGATTAATATTTTATTTAATTTTTTTAAATATGAAATTTATTGTCAAGTTGGTTTCTATACAAGAAAAAGGGTAAATTGTTAAGTATGGTACCATGTTGAGTCATATTTCACTGAAATCATTTAATCACAATCCATTATAACTACATTTTTAGTAATTTAGTCATTTCTGGTATTTGCTGGTTTATCATTTCCTTATTTTGATGGTCCTCATTATTTAAAAATTAAATTACAGGTATAAAGATCACCTTAATATTTTTGTATTATTAGTAATTTTACTTCAGAAATTGTGTCAAATTGCCTCAAATTTCCAGAGTTGGCTGTAAACCAATTGGAAGAACAGAATGGGAAAAAATAAAGATAGTAAAAGTCTTTAGTTAAAATTCAACTTCTTAATTTGTTGAGATCTGACAACCATATATCAACAGTGCAATTCAGTAATTTTAAATGTGATGATACCATATTTCATGAATATAAAATTTCAGTCAGATGCCTTTCCCCCAAATTCAATCACTGCTATTCCTTCTAAGTGTTGGATGTGTATATGTGTGTCCATTTTTATTCATTGACTGAAATTAATAAAACATATTGCATATTTTCACTTTTGTTTTTGTACTTAACATATTTGTTCACGACTTAGTAGATAGTTGTGTGACTTAGTAGATAGTTGTGTTCATAGTCATCCAGATTAATTATTATTTGTATTATAATGTGATTTCCTTAACTATGTCTCTATTGACATTTTTTACTGAATTTATTAACAATTAATTACTTACATCTTAGTGAACTATAATTCTATTGTCATAATTTTGTAAATATTAGATAAGGTAATTTCCTAACAGTAAAATTTCTAAGACACATATTATAATGTCACTTCACATTTTATTTATTTATTTATTTATTTATTTATTTATTTAATTTTTTAACGTTTATTTATTTTTGAGACAGAGAGAGACAGAGCATGAACGGGGGAGGGTCAGAGAGAGGGAGACACAGAATCTGAAACAGGCTCCAGGCTCTGAGCTGTCAGCACAGAGCCCGACGCGGGGCTCGAACTCACGGACTGCGAGATCATGACCTGAGCCGAAGTTGGCCGCTTAACCGACTGAGCCACCCAGGCGCCCCTGTCACTTCACATTTTAATTCTCAGTGCTGGACATTTTGAAATACTATTTTTTTTTTTTTTTTTTTTTTTTTTTGTAGAGAGAGAGCATGAGCAAACAGGAGAGGTGCAGAGGGAGAGGGAGAGAGAGAATCTTAAGCAGGCTCCACACCCAGGGCCTGACAAGGGGCTCATGGGATCATGACTTGAGCTGAAATCAAGAGTCCATTGCTCAAACAACTGAGCCACCCATCAGCCCAGAGCCTACTTGGTATTCTCTCTCCTTCTCTCCCTGTTCCTTCCACTCTCCTTTCCTCCCTCCCTCCCTCACTCTCTCTTCCAAAATAAATAAAACTAAAAAAAAAAAAATAAATCAGAGAGTACCATAATCTCACCCTTGGATTTAATTTGCTAGAATGTTTCACAGACTTTAGGAAACCCATTTCCTCACTAGATTACTGATTTATTACTCAGGATATAAAACAATAGCAGATGAAGAGATACATAGGGCAAGATCCCAAATAGGAGCTTCTATCTTTATGAAGTTGAGGACCCAGCATGTGACACATGAAAGTATTCTGGATCCCCAATCTGGGAGCTCCACAGATCCTCTCCTTTTGAGTTTTCTGGAAGCTTTATTAGGTCAGCGTAATTTATTAACTCATTGGACTTCGGTGATTCAATCTCTAGCCCTTCTTCTCTCCTAAGAAAGTAGGGACTGAAAGTCCCAATTCTGTATTTATGGTTGGTTCCCCTGGCAACCAGCCTCCAACCTTAGGTATTTTTAAAAAGTCACTTTTATTAATATGAACCCATTTCTGGTGGGAAGGGACTTGTTAGGAACAAGACACACATTTCACCTTTATGGTTCTAAAATGTTTTCAGGATTTGAAGAAAAGAAACCAAAAATTATGACAAAATATGCCCCCATTGCTTTTATCATTCAGGAAATTCAATGAGTTTTGTAAATTATGGACCAGGAACTGTGGATGAAGACCAAATATATAAGAAATATATTTTGGTCATCTGGATGATTAAATATATATGTTTCTTATAAGTTGCAATATTACATCTTGCTTCCTGTATTTTTTATATAACAGTTTTTAATTTGATGTAGAAGAATATTAGAGATATCTTTATGGTTTCTTCCATTAGTCCCCTGCTTAGCATGTAGTTTGTTTGTTTGTTTGTTTGTTTCAGTTATGAAAGGATCCTCTGACTTCTTTTTTTCTGACTTACATTTTTAAAATATTTTCCCAGTTATAAATATAGCTAGCTATTAAGGGAAGTAGAGACTATAACTTATAAGCTGGGACAGATTGTCCAATACTGATTAGATTCAGGCAATATTCTTACAAAGAGATTTGAGTGGGAGGGGTGATAATATGTTAGTTGTCCTTATTACATAGGCTCAAAAGGATGATCAAATTCCCTGTTTATACTTGTACCATCCACTAAAATTCAATATTAGACCCATAAGCTTTTGTGCATTAATTATATTAAGAATTCTAAAGCCCCACTTTTCTTTTTTACCATCCTCTGAACTTCTGTTTAAGTGTACACATTGGATTTTGTCATTAAACCATTACATCTCTAGAAAATACCAAAAAGGTATTTCCAAATAAAAAAAAAAAATCTATCTTAATGCATTGCTTAAAATGCCTGATTGGGAAACTTTTAAGAAAATAGAAGCCTACATTCCATTATTTTAAAGATGCCTTCCATTTGTTAAAAGATAAACTGAGGCATATTAAAAATTTAAGTGTTTATTGGGGCAAAAATCAATTTAAATTGGGCAGTATCCAATCTAGCAGATAAAGAGGAGTTTTAAGGAGTTTTCTGTAAAAGAAAGACTATTACGGGCCAAAGGCAGAGGAAACAAGGGAGTTGTACTGGCAAAAAGGCAGATTGGTTATTACAAGATAATTTTTCCTTTGCAAACTGAAGGAGTTTATCAGACAGATTATCTACTGGCGCTAATCAGGTGATTTCTGATTGATTGGTTTAAGATTTTATTTTTGGGAGAGCCAAAACTATAATTAAGTCTTAGTTTGGAGACTCCAGTTTTGGCCAGCTGACTTTCTTTTAACAATTATGAATCACAGAACGTTAAAAGGCAAATAAGCAACAATAACAACAAAAAGCTATTTAACAAAACGTTTCAAAATACCTTTTTTTAAAGTTTTATTTATTTTGTGAGAGAGAGCAAATAGGGGAGAGGCAGAGAGAAGGAGAGAGAGAGAGAATTCCAAGCAGGCTCCGCAGTGTCAGCATGAAGTCCGATGTGGGGCTTGAACTCATGAACTGTGAGATCATGAACTGATCTGAAACCAAGAGTTGGATGATTAACTGACTGAGCCACCCAGGCACCCCCCAAAATAATCTTAAATACCTTTTTCTTATTTAGGCTCTATGAAGAAGATCTGTATCAGACACTGCACTGCAAACACGACTATCATAATTATTTAAAAACCCCTTCATTATCCAGGCTTTATAATACAATGCCCTTCAATAGATTATGGATCTTTAAATCATCCTTTTTTTGACTTTTTTCAAAGTTATACAACAACAGATATTTTGGCTTAACAGAAGCTCCACCATTTCTACCACTTTTGCCTATTTTGGGGGTCCTTTATGATTTAGCATTTCTTTTCTCATGTTCTAAAAGAGAGCTCTAGAGAGCTCCTTTTTTCAAGATTACTATTTTATTACTTATTTTTATCTATGCATTTCCTATTATTTTTTATTTTTTTAAAAACATTTTTACATTTATTTATTTTTTGAGAGACATAGAGAGACAGAGCACAAGCTGGGGAGGGGTAGAGAGAGGAGACATCGAATCAAAGCAGGCTTCAGGCTCTGAGCTGTCAGCACAGAGCCCGATGCAGGGCTCGAACTCACAAACTGTGAGATCACGACCTGAGCCGAAGTTGGATGCTTAACCTACTGAGTCACCCAGGCGCCCCAATTATTTTTTAAATTAATGAAATTGATGTAGCTTAACAGTCATTGGAATCTACCTACTTCACCTTCCATCTTTAATATATTCATGATTCTTTTATTTCTTGAGCATATCCAAACTTACTTGATTAACACTTTCTTCAACATATATCATACCCCCCTTTTTTTATCACATTCTTCAGAACTTTGAAGATGTTCAATCCTTTTGTAGTATCAATTAGTGATCAATGACATCTTGTAGTGATTGAGATAATCAATCCACAGTGCCTGTGATTCTCTCCCTCTCTGTCTCTCTTAAATATCATGCTCAACTAAACAGTAAAGCTTGCCAGAACCAACAAGACTTTTATAGTTTTCTTGTATATTTCAACCAAAGAAGCAATCATGTGCACAATTATGTAGATATGCATGGTTGAGCTTATGGCTTTTATGAATTCGCTTCTGTAGATATATTTATTGCTTCCAGCTCTTTTTCCCAAGGATGGGTTGCTGAAAACCCTTTAGATTCTCCTACTTTATTTGCAGAAGATATTATGGATTAATAATGTGGGGATTACAGTAAAAATAAAAGCCAACTTAAAAAAAACAAGCATAAGCTCCATTTCTACCAGAACTCTACTGCAATGCAATCTATATTCTTCCCTTTCAGGTCAGAAGCAACTTCACATTGCTGCTGGCATCACCATGTAGATTCATGCGCGGGTTTCTAAAGCCAAAATTAAATTTGAGATAACTTTGAAAGGAATTTCATTGAATATTTAAATATCAAGAGTTAAACTGTAAAGGATACCTGTGTTTCTGACATGTACATGAACCTCTCAATCTTACAATAGAGCTAAATTAAATCTTTGTTTCTCGCTTATGCATTATTTGTTCTAGTCTCTTCCCATGAATGACTATTCTGCACATGTTGCATTTCCATTCCCCGCCTTCATATTAATCATTTATTCTTTTACTTTATTCATTTCTAATTAATTCTAGGATAGATTTCCTGCAGGAGTAATGGTATTGAATAGATTTAATGCATTATTGATTTTTCTTTTTACAAATTTAATTTGCATATTTAATTTTATGTCTTTGTTGGTAAATTAGTTTTTGTTGCTAATTTCTTCCATTTCCTTGTTACCTTAATTTTCTGTCTTATTACCTCACTTTTAGTGTATTTTTCTATATATTTAAGAGAACTTATGGGGCGCCTGGGTGGCGCAGTCGGTTAAGCGTCCGACTTCAGCCAGGTCACGATCTCGCGGTCCGTGAGTTCGAGCCCCGCGTCGGGCTCTGGGCTGATGGCTCAGAGCCTGGAGCCTGTTTCTGATTCTGTGTCTCCCTCTCTCTCTGCCCCTCCCCCATTCATGCTCTGTCTCTCTCTGTCCCAAAAATAAATAAAAAACGTTTGAAAAAAAAAAAATTAAAAAAAAAAAAAAAAAAAGAGAACTTATAATAGAAATTTCCTAGATTTAGTTCCAAATTTAAATGACCATATTTATATTTCCACTCCCATGTTCCATGTACCTTTGAATGCACATTTTGAAAAAAATAACAGCATTTGAAATTATTAGTTATTCTACTCCATTGTAAACTGTCTTTTATGGGCTTTGTGCTTACTGCAAATTTTCTACCTTTTCCTAACAATCAAAACCAGCCAAGGAAAAATACATCAATGAGTCAATTTGATTCCTTAAGATTTAAAAGCGATAACGGGGCTCCTGGGTGGCTCAGTCAGGTAAGCATCCAACTTCGGCTTAGGTCATGATCTCATGGTCAAGATCTTGTGGTCCTTGGGTTCAAGCCCTGCATCAAGCTCTGTGCTGACAGCTCAGAGCTTGGAGCCTGCTTCAGATTCTGTGTCTCCTGCTCTCTCTGTCCCTTCCCTGCTCACACTCTGTCTCTCTCTCTCTCAAAAATAAACATTAAAAAAATTAAAAGCTATAGGTATCATCTCTCTTATTCTTCAGTCAAGTAGTATAAACCTTAGCACACATCCATAGGCTACTCTTTTAAATTTTATGTTGATATTGTGAAGATAATTAAATTCTTATCATATTAATTTGATTTTTAAAGATTTAAACATTTTCAAATTTTAGATTTATCAGAAAAAGATGTAGTGCACATTAATATATGTTAATAATTTTATTAGATTTGTCACAAATGTGCTTTGTGCTGTTTTACATATTTCCTTTAATCCTTATAAAAATTAAAGGAAGTAGATCAAATATCTGTATATACAGCTCAAGTTTACAAGTGAGGAAATTGAGGCTTAGGTAAGTGAACTAAGGTCGAACATCTAATATTTAGCAAACTGTGATGGGAAAATCCAGCTCAACATTTTCCATGTATATGGTGCTATTTGGGGAAACGTGAATAAAGAGTTTCTTTTTAACCTAACTTTGAATAGTAATTTACTTCTACTTTTGACATCATCTCACATTTTTCACTTTACATTATTCTCAGTCGTATATGTACTTTATGCATTAGGGAGAGGATTTTTTTTTGTTTATGTGTTTGTTGTTGTTGTTGATTACAAACTGTTTTAGACAACACTGTAATATACCTGCATGTCCTTGTTACTCATACTTCTTTCTAAATTTGGAAATTGCTCCATTTGGGCATAGGTGCAGAAGCAGTGCTTATTTTGGTTAACAGAAAATAAACTGTTAAATTACAGGCCTTTAAAATTTAAAGCCATCACTGTTTGCATGAAAATAAGCAATCTGAAAGAATCAGGATGAAGATGCTTTGAATTGCACGACAAATGCAATTATTAGTTTTTGCTTTGTAACAAGTCACTCCAAATATGCTAGTTGAAAACCACAAACCTTTTTTAGTTCTATGTTTTTCTAGGTTGACAGGGACTTATTCTGGTCTCTAAAGTCTCGAGTGGCACTGCATGGTATAGGATTCCTTTCATGTTTAGTGGTTGCATGGCTGGTTAGCCTTGGGGATCTTATTCGCAAGATGGCCAATTTGCCAATTTGCAATGTTAGGGCTATGGTCATGTGTCTTTCTTAAGCAGGCTTTCTTAAGCTGTACTAGTCCACATGGTATGTCTGGAGCTTTCCAAAGAAAAACAAAAAAGACAAGTTCTCATGTGAATATATTTCTCAAGCATCAGCCTGGACCACATTTATAAATGCCCCATTGGCAAAAGCAAGTATCATGTCCAAGAAGATATTGAAGGGATGGAGAAATTAATAAATGCATGCATCAGTGTCATTTATTCATGAATGCATTCATTAGTTTTGCTACCTAGAGAGAAGTGTCAGCATGTCTGAGAGTCAGATGATCATATATCCTAGGGATTTAGATATGAAGGGTACAGTATGCATGGATCAAAGAACAGAGAACATCGAGTATCCAGACACCTCAGCAGGTGCCACCTGGAGGCATATCTATCTTTGGCAGAACAATGCACAGATAAGTCAATGTCAGCATATCCTGGTGCCAATAACAAAATGTGAGCATACAGTCTTCCCAGGAACTTAGATGCTGCCCTGCAGAAATGACTTTTTATTTTGATAATGAGTTCTGGCTAAATTTGTGCAAAACATTACAGTTAATTCACACCAGGTACATTTGCATATATACATACACACACATGTGTACACACACAAAACAACTACTCTTGACTATAGTTGTTAACAAAAAACTGTTAAGTAAATGTTGGATTCATTCTCATAGGAGATGTTCTTGCTCTTCTTCCCAGTTTTTTTTTTTTTTTCAGATCAGAAGTGGATATGACCAACTCCTCTTATATACAACTCAGGTTTGCATGAAAGCCTCCAAGTGCCTGAGATACACGTTTATACTCCTGTTTCTTAAAATTTTTTTTTCAACGTTTATTTATTTTGGGGACAGAGAGAGACAGAGCACGAACGGGGGAGGGGCAGAGAGAGAGGGAGACACAGAATTGGAAACAGGCTCCAGGCTCCGAGCCATCAGCCCAGAGCCTGACGCGGGGCTCGAACTCACGGACCGCGAGATCGTGACCTGGCTGAAGTCGGACGCTTAACCGACTGCGCCACCCAGGCGCCCCTATACTCCTGTTTCTAAAGAGATAGAATGCCATGTAAATAAGATTGACACAACTCAGTGCACATTTATTTAAGAGAAATTCACCTACTAAAGTGTCTTCTATATCAGGCATATAAACAATAGCCAGAATTAGCACTGTAATTTATTTTATCTTCTGTCTTAAAAAAAAAATTGGGAGGGTGGGGCACCTGGGTGACTCAGTCAGTTAAGCGTCTAACTTCGGCTCAGGTCATGAACTCACAGTTCGTGAGTTTGAGCCCCGTGTTGGGCTCTGTGCTGACAACTCAGAGCTTGGAGCCTGCTGCAGATCCTGTTTCCCTCTCTGTCTCTGCCCCTCCCCCACTCATAGTCTGTCTGTCTCTCTTTCAAAAAATAAATAAACATTAAAAAATTAAAAAAAATTAGACGCATAGTCTCTAAAAATGATTATCGAGTGTTTCATTTTTGTGCACCTAGAAACTATACTATTAACAGTACTTTAAAAGACTCATCCACCGCTTTATTATTCTAATTTCAAATAAAATAAAAATTAGGGACTGTTTTACCAATACATAAATCATTAAAATAGTGCGTTTCTTTGTCCTTAATTACTGGCAAAGCTTTTATTCAAAAATAAGCTATTAATTTAATACTTTTGTAGTGTCTATACAGCTGAAAATATACACAATCTCATAAATATGTTCATGCATTGATGTAGCATCTTGATTTATGGAATAATGCAACGGCATTATTCAATTTTTTGTGATGTTTCTTTTTTACTTTTTAAAATGTTTATTTTTGAGAGAAAGAGAGTGCAAGTAGGGGAGGGGCAGAGAGAGACAGAGGCACAGAATCCCAAGCAGGCTCCAGGCTCTAACTTTCAGCACAGAGTCCCATGTGGGGCTCCACCTCACAGGGCCTGAGATCATGACCTGAGCTGAAGCCAGACATTCCAGTGCCCCTAACATTTCTTTATTCAATTGTACTATTACAAAAAGCTCTTTAATGCAACTTCGTGTGTGTGTATGTGTGTGTATACAAAAATATATATATTCCGAAAAGTATATGTATGTGTTAAGATATATGTAAAACCATTTATGAGTCTTTAATCTGCAATCTACTTCTAAAGTAATATTGTTTTTTTCCTGTTTTTCAAAATAATGCATGTCCCGATAGTGGTCTCCACCCCAGATTTTTTTCAACTATACAGTATGGTAGATTATCCATCTTCGAGAGAAACTTTGGGATGCCACAAATATATCTAGGGTCTATGAAGGCTGGGAGAATCTCACTTGGATTAGAAATTATCAGATAGCACCCATTAATGTGCTCTTCATATTTGACGTTTATTTAAGTCAAGCTTGAATGTCACATATAATATATGGATATTCTGATGGATAAATTTGACACTTCAATTCTATTTTAGTTTAGTGTTATAAATGCTATTAAAAAATAATTCCTCCAATTTCATCCAGATTATGGGCAAATTTCTTTGCCATTGTGGGACTGAAGGCACCATTTTCCTACTTACTATGTGCTGAGATCACACTCAACTTCTAAAGGGCATCCCTCTCAATGGGCAGTTCACAGCAAGGATGTTTGCTTTCTTCCAGGCCAGCTGGAGTTTGTCTATCTGATGTCCATTTTTTCCTTTAACCAGAGAAAACACTCTGCTTTTAAAGGACTTCTGTGATTTGATGAGGCCCGCATGGATAATCTTCCTATCTTCAGACCAACTGTGCCCTATAGCATAACCTAATCATGGAGTGAAATTCATCATCTTCACAGCTCTGAGGAACAGGCAGGACATAGACACCAGGAGGAGGGAAATCTTCAGGGACGTCTCAGTCTGCTACCAAGCGTTAATGACGGAATGTCAATGTAGGTATGAGACGTGTGCTTGTAAAAGTTTTATCTCTAAAATTTGCAACATTTTTGAAGAAGTTCGAAAGGACGTGGCTAACTGTACAACTGAAAATTGAAAATGTGAGTGCTAATAGGAATATGAAATGTGAGGATCTTAATACCTGCCCTCAGTGTTTGACTCAGTGGTGGCTTTGAAATACCTTAGTCAATGTCAGATATTTTATCAAAGCATTGATGATACCTATTTTTAATAAAGCGTTTTCATTTGTGATGTAAACTGCTACTGTATTACACAGGCCTTTCAGATTAAATCAATATTTGTTTCTTAAAGGCTTTCTCAATTTTGTCTTTTGCTAAATGCAATTAGCATTTGTAACTCTACAAGGCACACACTCTCGAATATATTTCATGTCTTCTTACAGACTAGTCAGTTCTTTCATGACCCCTTTGCTGTCCTGTAACATCTTGCCAAATATATCCGACAACAACCCCAACAAACTATTAACCTTACTTTTTAGCCACAATCTTCCCCTATAGTTAAAAATTCATTGGGATTTTGATTAGCATGTCAAGGTAATTAGCAGCAAGGTGACCAAATATTTTCTACTCAACCTCTTATATCAGTTTCTCACCATCCACAAGCCAATTACTAAGTCACTACCACACATATCAGATTTTTGCTTTTGTCACAACCACTACATGAAGTGACTTCCATATGCACTCTACAGGCTCATTGTGGGTGGTGTCCTCTTCCCTACACAGGGCCTCAGGCTTCTGGAGGTCCAGAACATGTGTTCGTCAAGGACATTATAGAAGAAAGAGCAAGCAGTGAGGTACAGTGCCATAGTAAGGCCCTAATCTGATTAAAACTATCTAGAACAAGAAATAAACCTCACATGGCCATTAAATGTCTCTGCCACAGCCCTCCACTAAAGAAATTGCAAAAGGAACTAAACTGATGAAAGCAGAAGAAAAAAATCATAATCAGAGATGAGCCTTTGGGGTGTTTGTTCTTTGATTTAGCCAATGACACACACCAAGTTGCAGGGTTATTTGTTTTTGTTGTTGTTGTTTGTTTGTTTTAGATTTATTTACTTTGAGAGGGGGGCAGAGAGGGAGAGAGAGGGAGAGAGAGAATCCCAAGCAGTCTCTGCGTTGTCAGCATAGAGCCCGATGCAGGGCTCAACTCACAAACCATAAAATCATGACCTGAGTCGAAATCCAGAGTCAGCCACTTAACCAACTGAGCCACCCAAGCACCCCAGGGTCATTTCTGAAAGAATAACAGTGGGGTTCTAGATTCCTATATTTCTGGGTGAATCCATAAATTTATTTTTTTCCATTGTACAATCTCTTCTTGACCAAAGAGACTCACTAAATTATGAAAATAGCTCCATAGTAATAACCTAAATTTTATAGTGTTGGGAAAAATTGAGAGATTACACCTATATTAAAATATCTATATTTCATATTCTAGCCTTCTGATTTAGGACACTGATGTCAAAACTTTTTAGTTCAGTGTTTTTGCACATGTGTTCCTCAAATCATCTTCATCACAATCTGATGAATTTTGTATTAAAAGTCCAGATTATTTGATACTTCTTGAAAAAATCGAATTGAATTTGTTGGTAGATTCCTGGGACACAGAATTTTAAAAGTATTGATTAATTACACACATGAATTAATTCACACACGTACTTTATTTTTTATTTACTTTTTTAACATTTATTCATTTTTGAGAGGCAGAGAGAGACAGAGCATGAGCAGGGAAGCAGCAGAAAGAGAGAGAGAGAGAGAGGGAGACACAGAATCAGAAGCAGGCTCCAGGCTCTGAGCTGTCAGCACAGAGCCCGATGCAGGGCTCCAACTCATGGACTGTGAGATCATGACCTGAGCTGAAGTTAGATATTCAACCAACTGAGCCACCCAGGCACCCCTCACACGCACACTTTAGAACAACTGTTCTGATTTACTGCATCAAGTGTACGTAAACTATGACTAGGGGTAGTGAGAGTGTACATTTTTACAAGCACTTTGTAAATTGGTTCAGAATTCTTTATTAAAACGTCATATACATAAAGTTATGACATGGGTATTCCTCTCCTAGGCATATTCTCAACAGAAATATATACATGTATTTAATGAAAGGAAAGCACAACATTTTCTTTTATTTATAGTTGTGTAGGTTTAAATAACATAATTTTCAATCAGCAGAAGATGAATAAATTGTATTATATTCTGTAATTGAATACTCTGCAGGAGCGAAAATTAATAAAGTATAGGTATAAGCAACAGCAGGGCTACATTTTACATTTTATTTATTTTTGAGAGAGAGAGAGAGAGAGAGAGACAGAGGCAGAGCACAAGTGGGAAAGGGGCAGAGAGAGAGGGAGACACAGAATCTGAAGCAGGCTTCAGGCTCTGAGCTGTCAGCATAGAGCCCAGAACCTGGCTCGAACTCACAAACCATGATATCACGACCTGGGCCAAAGTCAGACGCCCAACTGACTGAGACACCCAGGCACCCCTACATTTTAGAATTATAACCTGAGAGGGGTGCCTGGGTGGTTCAATTGGTTTAAGAGTCCGACTTCGGCTCAGGTCATGATCTCACTGCTCATGGGTTCAGTCCCTGCGTCAGGCTCTGTGCTGATAGTTCAGAGCCTGAAGCTTGCCTCGGATTCTGTATCTCCCTCTCTCCCTCCCTCTGCCCCTCCCCTCTTGCACTCTGTCTCTCAAACATAAATAAATGGTAAAAATTTTTAAATTATAACGGGAGAAAAAGTGCTCATAAATGAATCAAGATTGTATCTTTCTCACTTACATAATGTTCAAGAAAAAGTGATCTGACCTATGGCTCTATAAATCCAGATAGTGGTTACCTCTAGGGAGAGGTGTTTGGTTGATAAAAGAAGACACCAGGATGGCTGAGTCTAAGTAGTTCTACATTTTTTTTTAACATTTATTTATTTTTGAGAGGGGGGGATGGGCAGAGAGAGAGGGAGACAGAATCCAAAGCAGGATACAGGCTGAGCTGTCAGCACAGAGCCTGACGCGGAGCTCAAACGCGTGGAACAAACTGTGAGATCATGACCAGAGCTGAAGTCAGATGCTTGACCGACTGAGCCACCCAGGAGCCCCTAAATGGTTCTACTTAATATTGCTGTGGTTCATGTCCTGAAAGATCATTGAGCTTTTATGCTTTTATTTATGCAACACTTTTTCAGTATGCATTTTGTATTTCAATATAATTGTAATGAAAGAATATATAACAAAGTGAAGACTTGAAACTAGAAAATTTTCATAAAATTATTGATTTTCCCAGTCTGAGATTAAAACTTATTCTAAATCCACTTTTATTATGAAATTTAAGCAAGCTGTTTAGGTACCATGCCTCAGTCTCTCACCTTTAAAATATGATTTATAATCCTTACCTTGCAGATACAGTAAAATAAAAATTAAATCACATAATCTATGAGGCAGTGTTTTGCATATTCATTATCTGTTTTTAGAGGATTCCACAAATTTTCACTGTCCTAGCCTCACCCCAATGTCACTCCCAACACAAAGAAGTACTACTACAGTAGATAACATTCAAGGCATTAATTGGATCAATATGAATTGGGGTTTGAACTTTAGGTGTGACATTTTAGGAGTCCTTATTGAAGTGTTAGTCCCTTTTACTTGTTCCCAAATGGATACACTATTAAAAAGGATCATGACTAGTACTTCTTGGAAGCGATCTTTATTTCAGAAACGTTTACCATGGAGAGATTAGGTCAACCATGAGTTGAAAGTGAAATTCCAATTCTTCTTTTGATTTCCTTTAGAGATGTCATCGGGCACATATGCGTTTGTAACTAATGTGCAGTTAGCGTCACGTTGATCTGGTGCCACTAGCAAAGGGAGAGTAAACTGCTAATATTGGCCTTGATCCTAAGCAAAAGAAACCTTGCGCTCAGCCCAGTCTCACATACCAGGGATAAAGGATATTGCTCCCATGTTCGCAGTCTGTGAATGTGTATGTTTTTTGGAGAACTGTACTCACAGGATAACTTTGGTAGGACAAAATTTTGGGTTATTATCATAACCCTGGTCAAATAAAAGGACTTAAGATACTATACTGTTACCTATTTTTTGATAGGCATACATTTTTATGCATTTTATAATACAATAAAACAGAGAATCATAACACATATTTACAACTCTATTTAATTATATTTTAAAGTATTAGTTTTCAAATTGTTCTCAAATCCTAAATTACTAAACAATATCCTCCAAATGAGTATACGAAAAAATGAGAATACAAAAAAAAATTTAAAGTATTCTTTTAAAATAACAATTTTCTAAATAGCACTTTGATATAATTTAATATATTTTTGGTGCATTTTGAGTACAGCCAGGAAATGATTGCAACATATGTAATTCCAAATAGAGGTTTCTTGATTGATATTTTATGTAAGTAACATACCAGATACTTTTAATCTAATACTCTACATAATGATTCATTAGAGTGTTCTTCATAATTTAACAAGAAGAAAAAAAATGCTGGGGTTGAAGGTATGTTTAGAGAGGGTGATGTCTCATTAAGCTGAAGTAGAAGACTCTAGGCTTGTTTATTGTAAAAAAGATTATAATTACCATTTAAAATTTTATGAAGACATTCAAGTCAAGAAAACAAAGGCAATCTTTGATCTACTAGATTACTATTTCTGTCACTAAAAACAAAATTTATTGACTCCCTGTCCTTGATGATAGTGTTCCTTTCCCTAGAATGCTATCGTTCTTCCCATGTTCATACCTTAGGCAGCAAGTCCTTCCTTAAAATCCACTACTTTCTTTCTTTGTTTTTTTAATATTTTTAATGGTTATTTATTTTTGAGAAAGAGAAAGAGAGAGTATAAGGGAGGTGGGAGGTGCAGAGACAGAAAAGGGAGACACAGAATCCAAAGCAGGCGCCAGGCTCTGAGCTGTCAGCACAGAGTCCAATGCGGGGTTTGAACTCATGGACCACCAGAATATGACTGAGCCAAAGCCAGGCACTTAACCAACTGAGCCACCCAGGCGCCCCCAAATCCTCCACTTCCTAAGCATCATATTTAAACAGGGTCCATTTCGTATGTACCATTAAATCAGATGCCTATCTTACAACGATTTTGTCAGTCCTGTATAATAATAATGGTTTTCTGTCACTTTTCCATGCTATAAGATGAGCTTTTCCAGGAGAGGACCTTATATTTTATTATAAAACATCCAAAATGAAGTAGATCGTTATTTTAAGTGTCAGTATAACTAAGCAACAGAAAATACCTGCCACTTTAATAAATCAGGGAAGATCCTGGGAAGATGGTGGCATAGGAGGACTCTGGGCTCACCGCATCCTGCTGATCACTTAGATTCCACCTACACCTGCCTAAATAACGC
The DNA here is from genome assembly GCF_028749965.1 of Puma concolor. Classification (NCBI taxonomy): domain Eukaryota; kingdom Metazoa; phylum Chordata; class Mammalia; order Carnivora; family Felidae; genus Puma; species Puma concolor. The sequence goes on from NC_141667.1 coordinate 181,783,296, forward strand.
AGAAAACCGCCAGAAGACTAGCAGAACAGAGTCTCCGGAGCCAAGCGCAGACGACAGGCCCACAGAAGAGGGTAGGAAGGGCAGCGAGGCAGTGCGCGCTCCACGGACTGGCGGGAGGGAGCCGGGGCAGAGGGGTGGCTTGCCGGCCAAGCAGAGCCCCCGAGTCTGGCTTGCAAAAGCGAAGGGGCTGGACTGAGTGTATTCGACAGCAAGCGGGACTTGACTACTGGAAGGTTAAAAGCTAACAGCTCTGCTCGGAGAACGTAAGGGCTGGAGGACAATGGGAGGGAGAGTTGTTGAGCCCTGGACGACAGAGCTCAGCTTGGCGGGGAAGAAAGGCGCTCCCCAGCGCCATCTCCCTCACCCATCCCCCAGCCAAAATCCCAAAGGGAACCGGTTCCTGCCAGGGAACTTGCTTGCACCGCGCAAACACCCAATGCTGTGCTTCTGCGGATCCATCCCTCAAGCGGCGGGTCTGACACCCTCCCAGTGCCACAAGGCCCCTACAGAAGCAGATCTCTGAAGGAAAAGCGAGCTGAGCTTGCCCCTCCCGACTCCATGCACCTTGCTGATCCACCCCAGCTAATACGCCAGATCCCCAGCACCACAAGCCTGGCAGCGTACAAGTAGCCCAGGCGGGCCACGCCACCCCACAGTGAATCCCGCCCCTAGGAGAGGGCAAGAGAAGGCACACACCAGTCTGACTGTGGCCCCAGCAGTGGGCTGGGGGCAGACATCAGGTCTGACTGCGCCCCGCCCACCTACGCAAGTTACTCCAGACAGCACAAAGGAAGAGCCCTGCAGTTCCGTGCCACTCCAGGGACTATCAGAATGACGAAATGGAAGAACTCTCCTCAAAAGAAACTCCAGGAAGTAGCAACAGCTAACGAACTGATCAAAAACGATTTAAGCAATGTAACAGAAAATTAATTTAAAATAATAGTCATAAAATTAATCACTGGGCTTGAAAAAAGTATAGAGGACAGGAGAGAATCTATTACTACAGAGATCAAGGGACTAAGAAACAGTCAGGAGGAGCTAAAAGAATGCTATAAATGAGCTGCAAAATAAAATGGAGGCGACCACAGCTCGGATTGAAGAGACAGAGGAGAGAATAGGTAAATTAGAAGATAAAATTATGGAAAAAGAGGAAGCTGAGAAAAAGAGAGATTAAAAAATCCAGGAGTATGAGGGGAGAATTAGAGAAATAAGTGACACAATCAAACGTAATGACATATACATAATTGGGATTCCAGAGGAGGAAGAGAGAGGGAAAGGTACTGAAGGTGTACTTGAAGAAATCATGGATGAGAACTTCCCTGATCTGAGGAAGGAAAAGGCATTGAAATCCAAGAGGCACAGAGAACTCCCTTCAGACGTAACTTGAATCCACCTTCTGCATGACATATCATAGTCAAACTGGCAAAATACAAGGATAAAGAGAAAATTCTGAAAGCAGCTAGGGATAAACATGCTCTAACATATAAAGGGAGACCGATAAGACTAGTGATGGATTTATCTACTGAAACTTGGCAGGTCAGAAAGGAATGGCAGGAAATCTTCAATGTGATGAACAGAAAAAATATGCAACCAAGAATCCTTTATCCAGCAAGTCTGTCATTTAGAAAAGAAGGAGAGATAAAGGTCTTCCCAAACAAACAAAAACTGAAGGAATTCGTCACCACTAAACCAGCCCTACAAGAGATCCTAAGGGGATCCTGTGAGACAAGGTACTGGAGACATCACTTTAAGCATGAAACCTACAGACATCACAATGACTCTAAACCCATATCTTTCTATAATAACACTCAATGTAAATGGACTAAATGCTCCAACCAAAAGACATAGGGTATCAGAATGGATAAAAAACAAGACCCATCTATTTGCTGTCTACAAGAGACTCATTTTAGACATGAGGACACCTTCAGATTGAAAGTGAGGGGATAGAGAACTATCTATCATGCTACTGGAAGTCAAAAGAAAGCTGGAGTAGCCATACTTATATCAGACAAACTAGAATTTAAATTACAGGCTGTAAAAAGAGATGAAGAAGGGCATTATACAATAAGTACAGGGTCTATCCATCAGGAAGAACTAACAGTTATAAATGTCTATGTGCCAAATACAGGAGCCCCCAAATATATAAAACAACTAAGCACAAACATAAGCAACCTTATTGATAAGAATGTGGTAATTGCAGGGGACTTTAATACTCCACTTACATTAATGGATAGATCATTTAGACACAGGATCAATTAAGAAACAAGGGCCCTGAATGATACACTGGATCAGATGGACTTCACAGATATATTTAGAACTCTGCATCCCAAAGCAACAGAATATACTTTCTTCTCGAGTGCACATGGAACATTCTCCAAGATAGATCACATACTGGGTCAGAAAACAGCCCTTCATATGTACAAAAGTACTGAGATCATACCATGCACACTTTCAGACCACAATGCTATGAAGCTTGAAATCAACCACAGGAAAAACTCTGGAAAACGTCCAAAAGCATGGAGGTGAAAGAATACCCTACTAAAGAATGAATGGGTCAACCAGGCAATTAGAGAAGTAATTAAGAAATATATGGAAGCAAATGAACATGAGAATACAACAATCCAAATGCTTTGGGATGCAGTGAAGGCAGTCATGAGAGGAAAATACATTGCAATCCAGGCCTATCTCAAGAAACAAGAAAAATCCCAAATACAAAATCTAACAGCTCACCTAAAGGAAATAGAAGCAGAACAGCAAAGACACCCAAACCCAGAAGAAGAAGAGAAATAATAAAGATCAGAGCAGAAATAAACAATATAGAATCTAAAAAACTGTAGAGCAGATCAATGAAACCAAGAGGTGTTTTTTTAAGAAAATAAACAAAATTGAGAAGCCAGGCTTCTCAAAAAGAAAAGGGAGATGACCCAAATAGATAAAATCATGAATGAAAATGGAATTATTGCAACCAATCCCTCAGAAATACAAGCAATTATCAGGGAATACTATGAAAAATTACATGCCAACAAACTGGACAACCTGAAGAAATAGACAAATTCCTAAACACCCACACACTCCAAAAACTCAAACAGGAAGAAATAGAAAGCTTTAACAGACCCATAACCAGCAAAGAAATTGAATCAGTTATCAAAAATCTCCCAACAAATAAGTGTCCAGGACCAGACGGCTTCCCAGGGGAGTTCTACCAGACACTTAAAGCAGAAATAATACCTATCCTTCTCAAGCTATTCCAAAAAATAGAAAGGGAAGGAAAATGTCCAGACTTATTCTATAAAGCCAGCATTACTTTGATTCCTAAACCAGACAGAGACCCAGCAAAAAAAAAAGAGAACTACAGGCCAATATCCCTGATGAATATGGATGCAAAAATGCTCAATAAGATACTAGCAAATCTAATTCAGCAGCATATAAAAAGAATTATCCACCATGATCAAGTGGAATTCATTCCTGGGCTGCAGGGCTGGTTCAATATTCACAAATCAATCAATCTGATACATCACATTAATAAAAGAAAAGATAAGAACCATATGATCCTGTCAAAAGCATTTGACAAAATTGACCACACTTTCTTAATAAAAACCCTCAAGAAAGTCAGGATAGAAGGAACATACTTAAACATCATAAAAGCCATTTATGAAAAGCCCACAGCTAACATCATCCTCAATGGGGAAAAACTGAGAGCTTTCCCCCTGAGATCAGGAAAACGACAGTGATGTCCACTCTCACCTCTCTTGTTTAGCATAGTGTTGGAAGTTCTAGCATCAGCAATCAGACAACAAAAGGAAACCAAAGGCATCAAAATTGGCAAAGATGAAGTCAAGCTTTCACTGTTTGCAGATGACATGATACTATACATGGAAAACCCAATGGACTCCACCAAAAGTCTGCTAGAATTGATAAATGAATTCAGCAAAGTTGCAGGATACAAAATCAATGTACACAAATCAGTTGCATTCTTATATACTAATAATGAAGCAACAGAAAGACAAATAAAGAAACTGATCCCATTCAAAATTGCAAAAGAAGCATAAAATAGCTAGGAATAAACCTAACCAAAGATGTGAAAGATCTGTATGCTGAAAACTATAGAAAGCTTATGAAGGAAATTGAAGAAGATATAAAGAAATGGAAAAACATTCCGTGCTCATGGGTTGGAAGAATAAATATTGTTAAAATGTCAATACTACCCAAAGCTATCTACACATTCAATGCAATCCCAATCAAAATTGCACCAGCATTCTTCTCGAAGCTAGAACACCTAATCCTAAAATTTGTATGGAACCACAAAAGACCCCGAATAGCCAAAGTAATTTTGAAGAAGAAGACCAAAGCAGGAGCCATCACAATCCCAGACTTTAGCCTCTACTACAAAGCTGTCATCATCAAGACAGCATGGTATTGGCACAAAAACAGACACATAGACCAATGGAATAGACTAGAAACCCCAGAACTAGACCCACAAAAGTATGGCCAACTAATCTTTGACAAAGCAGGAAAGAATATCCAATGAAAAAAAGACAGTCTCTTTAACAAATGGTGCTGGGAGAACTGGACAGCAACATGCAGAAGGACAAAGCTAGACTACTTTCTCACACCATTCACAAAAATAAACTCAAAATGGATAATGGACCTGAATGTGAGACAGGAAACCATCCAAACCCTAGAGAAGAAAGTAGGAAAAGACCTCTCTGACCTCAGCTGCAGCAATTTCTTACTTGACACATCCCCAAGGGCAAGGGAATTAAAAGCAAAAATGAATTATTGGGACCTCATGAAGATAAAAAGCTTCTGCACTGCAAAGGAAACAATCAACAAAACTAAAAGGCAACCAACGGAATGGGAAAAGATATTTGTAAATGACATATCAGAAAAAAGGCTAGTATCCAAAATCTATAGAGCTCACCAAACTCTACACCTGAAAAACAAATAATCCAGTGAAGAAATGGGCAGAAAACATGAATAGACACTTCTCTAAAGAAGACATCCGGATGGCCAACAGGCACATGAAAAGATGATCAACATTGCTCCTCATCAGGGAAATAGAAATCAAAACCACACTCAGATATCACCTCACGCCAGTCAGAGTGGCTAAAAGGAACAAATCAGGAGACTATAGATGTTGGAGAGCATGTGGAGAAACGGGAACCCTCTTGCACTGTTGGTGGGAATGCAAACTGGTGCAGCCACTCTGGAAAACAGTGTGGAGGTTCCTCAAAAAATTAAAAATAGACCTACCCTATGACCCAGCAGTAGCACTGCTAGGAATTTACCCAAGGGATACAGGAGTGCTGATTCATAGGGGCACTTTGTACCCCAATGTTTATAGCAGCACTTTCAACCTTAGCCAAATTATGGAAAGAGCCTAAATGTCCATCAACCGACGAATGGATAAAGAAATTGTGGTTTATATACACAATGGAATACTACTTGGCAATGAGACAGAATGAAATATGGCCCTTTGTAGCAACATGGATGGAACTGGAGAGTGTTAAGTGAAATACGTCATACAAAGAAAGACAGATACCATATGTTTTCACTCCTGTGTGGATCCTGAGAAACTTAACAGAAGACCATGGGGGAGGGAAAGGAAAAGGAAAAAAAAGGTTAGAGAGGGAGCCAAAACCTAAGAGACTCTTAAAAACTGAGAATAAACTGAGGGTTGATGGAGGGTGGGAGGGAGGGGAGGGTGGGTGATGGGCATTGAGGAGGGCACCTGTTGGGATGAGCACTGGGTGTTGTATGGAAACCAATTTGACAATAAATTTCATGTTAAAAAATTTTAAAATAAAAGATGTAGTAACTTACTGGAATATCTTGACATGATAGTGTAGTATCTCAATATTAAACAGTTTCAACACATTAGGAACATATTCTTACCTATGGTGGGGAGGAACTCAATATTAAATTTTACTCTAATTTGAAAGCATGAATTTCACTTTTTCCTAATTAATTTGTAGGCTTTATTAGTTTATTCAGCAAATATGTATTGAAGCCCTACAAGTTTCAGAGACTGGGATAGAATAGCAAGCAAATGGAGACATCACTGTGAAGGAAGAACCAGGCAGCATGAGGTCTAATAAACATACAAACAATAACATAATAATGATTGCCAAATTTCTTGATCTTTACAAGTGCAAGAAATGCCTGAGGTAAGGTTATATATACTAAGAGCCTTAAAATTTAGTGCTTAGTCTAAGAGACCAGGTGATACTTTCCCCTTTGTTATTTTATATTATTTACATCCACGAATAATTTTCTTATTGCATTTATATATGAAAAAAGGTAGAGCTAGGGTGAATATAAGTTAACCTATTACTTAAAGCAGTAGGTGACTCAAGGTAACAGAATACACACCAGAGGGAAAAAATTGCATGTAGAAAAATACACACTTGCAAGCACACACACATAGTCATATGTCAGTCAAGTGTTTATTGATGGAGGCATACATATTATAGCAAATATAATAATATATATCACATTTATATTTTTTAGTTTATGACACTCCCTCCTATGTATTCTTATGTATAATATATTGGTATACTTCTTAATATGCTCTAAATTTATAAAATCAGACCATTCTTCTTTTACTTGTAACTGACTACTAATTTATGCAGATGTCATAATGTTGTATGTATATTAGTAAAAATTCAGAAACAATGCAAATGTCTACCAGATGTGAAATATTTAAATCAATGTGTTGTGGTATCAGATTAGTAACTAATTTAATAAGATTTAACAATTAAAATTGTATCTTTAAAATTATGTAATAAAGAAATATGCAGTATTTTATACCATATTTACCATATGAACTACATTTTATTTATGGAGATTGAGACAGAATGTTATGAATAAAACCATATGAAACTACATTTTATTTATGGAGATTGAGACAGAATGTTATGAATAAAATGGTTACTCAAAATTAGAAAAATTTAAAAAATGCATATTTATGGGAAAACTGATTTTTCTTCTAATCGTTGCCATGCTATTTTCTTTTTATTTATGTATGTATTTTATTTATTACCTTTTAAATGTTTATTTAGTTTTGAGAGAGAAAAAGAGAGACAGTGTGTGTGTGTGTGAGCAGGAGAAGGGGCAGAGAGAGAGAGGGAGACACAGAATCCAAAGTAGGCTCCAGGTTCTGAACTGTCAGCAAAGAGCCCGACGCAGGGATTAAACCCATGAACTGCAAGATCATGACCTGAGACTACGTTGGATGCTTAACCAACTGAGCCACTCAGGCGCCCTGCCATGCTATTTTCTAGTAGCTCTAGAGTACATATATTTATTTTATAATCAGAAAACGTATTAAATGAAAGAAACGTGTATATATAATTAACATACAAAACATTTATGGAGTGATAATTGTGTTTCTAGAATCATATTAAACATTGACTTGGTAAGGTCTGATTCTAAAAAGTTACATAAATAGGCCACTTCAATATATGTTGAAAGTACTACATTAAGTCAAATATGAAAAGACAATTGGGTACCTAATCTTGATTGGAATTCGAATGACATGCATTTAAGGAAGTGAAATTTGAACTCAATTTTCAGAAGAATAGGGGTTTTCTAGGCATGAACTTCCTAAGCAAATAACTTGCATCAGGTAAATAACACAAATTATATAACACATGAAAGCATACAAGAGTGATATGGGGTTATGACGGACAGGAAGTCCATAAAATTATTGTTCAAGCACAAACAGCAGTAAGAGCAGAATGGGATCTGCCAGTCTAACAATTAATCTCTCTCTATAATAAGACAATAAGTTTGAACTTTTTCCTATAGGTTACAGAGTGCCATTTAAGTTTGTTCCATAAGGAATGACACAGAAGGAACTATTTTTATTTTGCAAAGATGACTACGGGGGCAAAAATTAATGTAAAGAGGAAGAGATTCAAAAAGGGAGAGTGAGTTGGAAGCTACTGTGGTTTGTCTAAACGAGGAGATGATCATAGTCAAAACCAGTACAACAGAAATGGAACAGAGATAGCATACACTTGCAGCCATAGTAAACTAAAGGTATGGGTAAGGAAGTCAATTAAACATAAGGATATATTGATTAGTTTTGAGGTTCATGACAGTATGTTTGTTAGAAAAAAAAGTGTGGAAAATTTGAAGAGGCAGTGGTAAAAGATGCATTTACCTTTAATTCATCAATCTATGAAAATATTTATTAAGCATTATCAAATAAGAAATGAATCCACATCTATGTAAGGAAAGACTTAATTCAGAGGGATGATTGCAGTAGAGAGAATATTCTGACCAAGAGTAAAGGGGCTTTTATTTTATAGGGAGGAGTGAACAGCCAGGGAGAAGCAAAAGTAGTGAATGGCAAGATAGGGTAGAGAGAAAGTGAGTCTTTTCTCTTAGGTAGCCTATTCCAGGAAAGGCTATCAAGGAGGAGTTGTGTGCTGCTGAAGGTGGGTCAAATTTCACAAGCTTTGGGAAGAGAGCAACTTAAGAAAAGTTTTGTTGCGGGGCATTTTGTTCTGATTGATCAGTGAGCACAAGAGATTCAGCTAATTGTTATGAGCAAGAGATGAGAATTTGGAGGGCTGGCATAGAGAAGCAAAAGGGAAGGGCATCATTAAGTTTTATCTAAATCTTATGGTGAAGAATGGTTGTTCCCAGTAAGCTGTTTCCAGAACACAGAAAGGTGAGGGGCTTTCTCTAACTGTAGCTCTCTTCCAGAATCACAGGATTCCGATAAAGTTCAAAAATGTCAGGAGCTACAAAGATATAGACCCAAGTGTCAAAATAAAGAAAGCAAAGCTACCATTGGAAACAATCAGGCTACCAGAGAAGAGAGATGTGGTAACAACACACATAATTAAATGTTTTAACAGAGGTATAGAAAAGGTAAAATATGAGTGTGTAAAAGGTTATGCATAGTTTTCAACTGCAATGTTTAAGAATTTTAAAGAGTTTATAACAGAGTGACGCCACTAAAACTGTGTAGCTCAGGGGGCACCTAGGTGGCTCAGTTGGTTGAAGGTCTGACTCCTGATTTCAGTTCAGATCATGATCTCACAGTTTGTGAGTTCAAGCCCTGCACTGGGCTCTGTGCTGATAGTGTGGAGCCTGCTTGGGATTCCCTGTCTCCCTCTCTGTACCTCCCACACTCATACTCTCTCTCTTTCAGAAATAAATAAACATTTAAAAAATGTGTAGCTCAGGCTTCCAGGAGACACAAGTGTAGAGGCGAGGGCTGAACCTCAAGTTAGTTGGGTTTCTGAAACTGGCAGGCAAATATGGGGGTGTCACATAGCAAAGAAAACCCCAACACTCGAGTGGCGAATCACCAAAGCATCTGGCTGGCCCACACCATCGTGGTGGGACTACTGCACATGGCTCTATTCAGCATTTCTGTTGTCCTGATCCTGACCCTGACCAACATCATCCACTACTTGGCTATGTAGGTCTTCTTGTATATGGTGAAAGGGACACCCTTGGAGACCCTTGATGAAGGAATGGCTCTGCTACTGGCACACTGGGAAGAGATGGACTATGGATTCCAATTTACCTTTTCCTGCAATTCTTCAGCATCTCTTCAATTGTACTCTGCCTCCTGGCCAGCTTCTAAACCAAGTTGATGCTGCTCACTTCCTCGTCAATATGCCTCATTGCTCAGCCTACTGCTACTTATGTTGTCCCAACTTCATAAGGTCTGTCCCTTTGGCATCAACAAATACTGAGGGATGGGTCTGGGGTTGAAGCTGAAATAAGATGCTGTAACATCCTTGCCTTCTCCGTGCTGCCTTCTGTATGTTGAAAGCCTGAGAACTATACAACCTTTTCCAAACTCCCTGGAAGACAGTATGTTGTAAAGTGGGGCTCCCTAGGCCCAGCCCTGTTAGGAGCAGTGTTCTTTGAATCAGGAAATGCAGATGGGATAAGGGACAAAACACTCTCCTCCATAGCAGGAAACCATATTTGGGCAGCATGTTTAGTGACATCTTTTTTCCAGATCTTCCCCCCACTCCACCACCCTCCTCCTTCTCTGTCTTGCTTTGTATTTTCTTTATGATAAAGATATTTTTTTTTCTGAAAAAAATGTGTAGCTCTGAGACAGGCAAATAGAAAGAACCTTCTAGGCAACGGATGCAGCATGTGCTCAGGAGATGGACAGGGCTAACTTCAGTATACTAAGATGATAAGGTGCTTATCAAGAGAACTGGGAGACATAGTTAAGAGAAATAAGCAGAGGCCAGATCAGAAGGTCTTGACAAATTATTCCTACAGGCTATACAGAACCATTGAGTGTGTCCATTCCGCTGAAATTCCCTCAGCTGAGCCACTTTGCCACTTATAAACTTAGCTGGAATTTTTGCTTCTCTTGTTTTGCCCCATCGTCTGAGAAATGGAGGGACTTTTTTGCTGTTCAATATATAATAACTGAAATGTAACTTGGTAAAACACGTTTGCAGGAGGGCTGGGTAACATTAGCTAAATATGACATTTTTACCTTGATTTCACTTGACCTTAGATTTCTGGAGGAATATTTTAGTGTTTCAAGTAAATTTCCATAAAAGGAGGAATAAGGTTATAGCCACTAGAGTAAGCTCATAATTTGTCCTTTTATATTCTTCATAGATAGGTGAGGTCACTTCACTTCTAAGGAGGAAAACTGGTCAGGTTTCAAGAAACTAAATTAGTCTGAATGCTAGTAAAAAATCTCATGCCAAAATAAAAAAATGTGTGTGTCTCTGGGTTTTGCCCATAGGTAAGATAACATTTCATCAATATTTGACTATGACTTTTGGGCATTTTATCTCACCAACAAAGATTTAAGATCGCCTTCCTTGCCAATTCTTCTCACCCACCCTATAACTATTTCTTTCCTACCATTTGTTCAGACACCCTTCCAATTGCTCTCTCCTAACCCCTTTACCCCATTTCAGTTTTTCCATGCTATAACATTCCATGTTGGAAGAGCTTATTTTCCTTTTAAGTAATGCTGTTTATGAGCTATAACAATGGTTCTTAAGCTTTAATGGAAGAATCTGTTAGAGAACTAATTTAAATGCAAATTGTTATACTTATCAACAAAGATTCTGAATCAATAAGTTAGTAGTCTTAGGCCACAGGCTACAGAATGTCTGTGTTTAATAGTCATTGCAGATACCTGGAATACAGTGACTTCCACAGCATATTTAGAAAATCATTGTATGATGAGCCAGAAATTGGTTGAAAATTAGCCTAATTAGCTCTAGCTATTTTATTACCAAAATCTGAGTTTGAGAACTTAGCAGGTAATAGAGTTTCATATTGCTTATATTTTATTTTATTTTTAAAAATTTTTTAACGTTTATTTATTTTTGAGACAGAGGGAGACAGAGCATGAATGGGGGAGGGTCAAAGAGAGGGAGACACAGAATCTGAAACAGGCTCCAGGCTCTGAGCTGACGCGGGGCTCGAACTCACGGACTGCGAGATCATGACCTGAGCCGAAGTCAGCCGCTTAACCGACTGAGCCACCCAGGCGCCCCATTTATATTTTAAATATATATATAGTTTGCACATGGTATCTATATGGGGTGTTATGTTTTAGGGAAAAATTTGACTAATCTTATTTTTCTGCTAAATACTGTCATAATGTCATCAGATCATTATTATCTCTAAGGTGGTATTGCTACTGTTGTGATCATTCCTTTTTTTTTTTTTTTTAATTTTTTTTTTTTCAACGTTTATTTATTTTTGGGACAGAGAGAGACAGAGCATGAACGGGCGAGGGGCAGAGAGAGAGGGAGACACAGAATTGGAAACAGGCTCCAGGCTCTGAGCCATCAGCCCAGAGCCCGACGCGGGGCTCGAACTCACGGACCGCGAGATCGTGACCTGGCTGAAGTCGGATGCTTAACCGACTGCGCCACCCAGGCGCCCCATGATCATTCCTTTTTTAAGGAACAATGAGTAAATCATTTCTTGGGTAAACCCAAGAAATTGACAGTGAAGCATTAAATGGCCCATATGGAATAAAAGAGAACCCTACATGGGACACTTCCATTGTAGAAATGACATTGAATATTTCATGTTTAACAATTTGGTAACATCTATTTTTCAGAGCCAATAATGATAAACTTAAGACTTAACATAGTAGTAAATTGTGTATTTTTCTTATTTGTTTATCTACATTTTTTTTTTTTACCACCAGGAGTAAACACAGCAACTATCACTGTGTAAGTGTTCTATAAATATTTGCAAATGAACAATGAAATAGATGAGTAAAAGTCACAATATCATAATTCCAAATACTCCGTTGAATGAGATTATCTCTTTAAAGAGAGTTGACATTAAAAATATTTTGTTTATGATTGTATTGGATTCAGTATTGTCCCCTGAAAATTCATGTCCCCTAGATCCTGTGAACAAGATGATTTTCGGAATTAGGGTCTATGCAGTTAAGATGAGGTCATACTGGATCAGAGTATGCCCTAAATCCAGTATGACTGGTACCTTTTAAAAAGAGAGAAATTTAGAAGCATGCACACACAGACACAAACACATACAGAAGATGGCCATGTAAAGATGGAAATAGAAATTGGAATAACAAAAATACAAACCTAGGAATTCCAAATATTGTTGGTAACCACCAGAATCTAGGAGAGAAGCAGGAAAAATAATATCATTAAATAGGAGAGTATGACCTTTGCTTCTACCTTGATTTTGGATTCTAGCCTCCACAACTGTGGTAGCATAAATTTCTGTTGTAATAAGCCACCCAGTTTGCAGTACTTTGTACAGAAGACCTAGGAAACTAATCCAAAGATCAACAACTTTAGAAAAGTATACAGAAAACAATGATTACATTCTGATCTCAATTATCTTTTTATTTGTTTTTAAGTAAACAGATATGCATTTAAAATCTATCTCCTTTCTGTATACTATTCTCTCCATCTTTGCTTCTTCTTTTTAAAATCTTTGTTGCATATAATATCGCCACATATTATGTTACGTTTATGCTCATAAACTTTCACAGAAATATTATTTTAGCTTTATATGTATGATATTTTTTATTAATGGAAAAATGATATTTGTAATGTGTGCACAGACTAAGTTCTACTCTTGGCACATTTAATCTGAAAAAACAATTGCTCCAATGATAAAGAAGGACCACCTATTGTCTGAAGAGAGGAAAAATTGAACAACCTTATGTTTCATTAAAAAATGTCAGGCCATGGGGCACCTGGGTGGCGCAGTCGGTTAAGCGTCCGACTTCAGCCAGGTCACGATCTCGCGGTCTGTGAGTTCGAGCCCCGCGTCAGGCTCTGGGCTGATGGCTCGGAGCCTGGAGTCTGTTTCTGATTCTGTGTCTCCCTCTCTCTCTGCCCCTCCCCCGTTCATGCTCTGTCTCTCTCTGTCCCAAAAATAAATAAACGTTGAAAAAAAAAATTAAAAAAAAAAAATGTCAGGCCACCTCCATTAAGAAATTAGTATGGGAGACAAATTATTGGCAAGCTGAACAATTTTATCTTTTTTAGACTAACATGCCATTTCTTTAAAATTTTAATTTTAAGAATGCTAGAATTGCTCACTAGAAAATCAAGCCACAGTTTTTAGAGTTGAAAAGAGAAAAGTCCATGATTACAGTTGGTGTAAGATTAGGCTAAGTATTTGTCTAAAATGGTTCATGCAGCTCACACTGGGTTCCAAAGGCAGTACATTTTGTATTAATTTTAACTATATGTTTGAAGCCAGTTATTTTGAACCTCTTGATGATAGTGCCCCTTTGTGGGATTTGAAATACTGTGGAATAACTCATGCTGCATTGTACCCACATGGCTTCCTACTTAAGAATTAATTGCTAACATTTTGCCTTGTCCTTATGTGCATTATGCTCTAAACATAAGGACTTTTTATAATTAAGGGAAATTGCCAGTACCCTGGCCAGCAGAGTAAATGCAAACTTGTATTAACAATACTATAAGCCCCTGTGTTTGTACAGGAAATTACAATAATGTCCTAAACTCAGTGTCAAGTTTTATTCCCACGTTAATGATTCTTTGGAGCTAATGCTTATTTAAGGAGAGCAAAACTGTGTGAATGTAATGGGTATTGAGATTACACCTTTATCATTTCCAGGAATCTTTTTGTATATGAGATAAAGAATATTATTTAATTACTCTTGAAATAAACTAGATGATTTTCAAAGTTTCTGTGTATTTCAATATGCTTTCTAAATCATCTAATATTTCAGGTATTGGCAGGGTTGCAGTTGGGGGTAGGAGATAAAGCAAGAATGAGAATATCTAAGTCGTATGTTTTAAGTAATTAGTTATTTCTGGGGCACCTAAGTTAAGCATCTAACACTTGATTTTGGCTCAGGTCGTGATCTCACAGTTTGTGAGTTCAAGTCCCAAGTCAGGGCTCTGCGATGAGCATGTGGAGCCTGCTTGGTATCCTCTCTCTGCCTCTCTCCTCCTCCCTCCCTCTCTCTCTCAAAACAAATAAATAAACTTAAATGCACCTATCAAGACATAGAATATGTCTGTCACTCACACACCTCCTTTGCGCATGTTTCCGGTAAATCATCATCCCCTCTGACCCTACTCTCTTTCTCAACATTGTTCTGATCGTTTTCACTACTGCCTGGATTTGCCTTTTCTGGAACATCATATAAATAAGTCATCGGGTGCACTCTTTTGTGTCTGTTTTCTTTTACTCAACATATTCTTTTTTGAAGTTAATCCATATTACTACACACATCCCTAGATCATTCATGTTTTGTTTTAAGAATCTTAAAGTTTTATTTTTCTATCTCCCATCTTTTGTGATAGTGTTATCATACATTTATTTAAAAACATTATATTGAGTTATGATTGATATACAAAAAGATGCATATATTTAATGCGCACAACTTGATGAGCTTGGACGCTTGTAGAGAAGTATGTACCTATGAAACTGTCACCATAATCTATGCCTAAACTTATCCATCACCTCCGAAAGCTTCTCCCAATCTCTTTACTTATTATTGTTATTTTTGTATCGTATTTTATACTTTAAAACACACATTTTACTTTTATATATATTTTAAACTGCAATATTCTGTCATAATGTTTGATTTACATATTGGATTATCTTCAGAGAAGATAATGAAAGAATGAAGAAACTGGACATAATATTTATATATTTTTCGTATATTTACAATTTCTGATGTTTTCTATTTCCCTATATAGGTCCAAATTTTGTGTGAAATCCTGAAGAACTTTCTATAACAGTTTTATTGCCCTAGTCTGCTAACAATATATACTCAGTTTTTGTTTGAAAATTTACATGGTTTGCTTTCAATTTAAGGATTTTCTTACTTGAACAGACTTCTAGGTTGACAAGGTTTGTTGTTTTGTTTGTTCTGCTTTGTTTTGTTTTCCATCAGTCACTTAAGATTTTATCTCTGTGTCTACTGGCTTACACAGTTTCACATAAGTCTTTTCTTGTCGCTTTTAACCTGTCCATGATCCATATTTTCATTTCTCTGCTTTTAATATGTGATCCTTATTACCAACTGTCAGCCTTTTGATTATGATTTTCCCATGAGTCATTTTATGTTTATCTTACTTGAGACTTGTGGATTTTCTTGACTATGCAAGTTTATGCTTCTCAAACAACTGGAACATTTTCAGTAATTTTTAAAATCTTTGTTCTGCCCACCTACATTCCGTGCCTAAAATTCCATGCATGTACCTAAAATTTCATATAAAATTGTATTTTTTCCCACAAATCAATGAGGCTCTGTTCATTCGGTTCCACAATTTTTACACACTGTACTTCCTTTGATATAATCTCTATTTCTCTGGCATCATGTTCTCTCTTTCCTTTTACACTAACATACTAGTAATCCTGCCTAGTGACTTTTTCCCCTTCAGATTTCATATTTTACTTTAAATTTTTCCATTTGATTACTTTTTAAAAGTTCCATTTACCACTAAATTCCTTGTTTCACATCCTGTTCATCTTTTCTTTAATAGGTTTTATTATTTTATAACCACTGCTTTTTTTTTTTTTAATTTTGTTTTTCAACGTTTATTTATTTTTTGGGGGACAGAGAGAGACAGAGCATGAACGGAGGAGGGGCAGAGAGAGAGGGAGACACAGAATCGGAAACAGGCTCCAGGCTCTGAGCCATCAGCCCAGAGCCTGACGCGGGGCTCGAACTCACGGACCGCGAGATCGTGACCTGGCTGAAGTCGGACGCTTAACCGACTGCGCCACCCAGGCGCCCCTATAACCACTGCTTTAATGTCCTTGCTTGCTATTTCAATCTTTTCAGCGATTTCTGGGTAGCGCTATTGATCAAGAAAAAATTTCATCTTTATGAATCACACAGCCTTGCTTCTTTGCATATAATTTTGGATGTACACCAATCATTATGGATAGTATACCACTGGACTGGAGTGGGAGTTTTATCATGGCAGGAAATCAATTTACTTGGCAATTATCTTGACCTTTTTGAAGACTATTTTAGATTGTGTTAGGTATGTAGTATTCACTTGTATGTAGAGTTTGCTTCTAGTCTAGTTTAGTCCCAACACTATGGGAAGGGGTCTCTGTGGTCTCTACTGAATTCGGGGTCCCCTGCTGATCGCTGAATGCTCAGTGTGCCCTTCCATTATGATTGTTTTCAACACAATTGTCTTCTAGGAGTTCCAGGGATACTCATCTCACAGTCCTTGGATACTTGTTCTTATGCCAGTAGTTGTTTTGTTCCCAATAGTTGTTCTTTTTCTGGACTCATGCAAAGAGTAGGCATGCATGAGATCTAGCCCAAAACTCAAGGGAAGGCTCTTATATACAGATCTTTTTCCCTGCCTAGTTGCCTTATCACCAGCATTTCATTCTAAAATGTTTAGGTATCTGTGTAATTTCTCACTCTGATCTCATCCTAACAAGGCAGCATGTTCTATATGTTGCAACTGTCCTCACATACATACTGTGGTTTAGAAAGTGCCTCAAGGCAGAAAGTTGGCATAATTGTGAAGCTTATCTTATTTAGCATCCTTACTCATAGATCATGGTCCTGAACTGTATGCTGTCCAACATCTAAAAACATGTATTTTGTGCTTTTTCCTTCAGTTATTTGTCTAGTTTGAAATGTCTAGTCTGATTGTTATTACAGTCTCATGACTAGAAGTGTAAATTAGTTATAGAGTTTTAATTATGAAATAATGAAAAAAACTATTTCTAAATTTAAAATGTATCCATTTTATTATTTTTTTTAAAAAATTTTTAACGTTTATTTATTTTTGAGACAGACAGAACGGGGGAGGGTCAGAGAGAGGGAGACACAGAATCTGAAACAGGCTCCGGGCTCTGAGCTGTCAGCACAGAGCCCGACCCGGGGCTTGAATTCACTGACTGAGAGATCATGACCTGAGCCGAAGTCGGCCGCTTAACCGACTGAGCCACCCAGGCACCCCTCCATTTTATTATTTTATTTAAATAAATATATATGCTTGTTTTAAACACCAAGTGTAAGTAAATATCGTTGTAAACCTCTTCCTCTTTTAACCTCCAAGTGTTAATAAAGTCATATAACTACATAGTTTGAGATCCATATATGAAACCAGACAATGTGACTCACATGAATGCACTCAATCATTTTGTTGCTTCTCTCTTCTATGATACTGTGATCAATGATTTTATGTATCTGTTTGACTGGGCCACAGTGTGCCAGACATTTAGCTTAATATTATTTCTGGGTATATCTGTGATGGTGACTCTAGATGAGAATTGGTAGACTGAGTAAAGAAGATTGCCTTTCCCAATGGTGTTGGGCCACATCCAATCCACGAAAGACCTGAACTGAACAAAAGGCTGAGTAAGAAAGAGTTCTCTTTCTCTTCCTGGCTATCTTCAGCCTGAAACATCAGTCTGCATCTACCTTCACACTTGGACTCAGACTGGACTCACATCATCAGCTCTCATGGTTCTCAGGCCTTGGACTAAGACTGGAATTTACACCATCTGTTCTCAGGCTTTTGGACTCAGATTAGAACTACACTGTTCATTCTTCTAGGTCTGCAGCTTGCCAACTGCACATCTTGGAGAAGCCAATTCCTTACTTTAAATATCTCTCCCATTCTCTCTCTCTCATTCTCAATCTCTGTCTCTTATGTAAGCAGAAGCTTCATAATTAACATGTCAAGATACCTTAAATTTCCAAATTTCAGGAAATTTGTAAGTCATTTGTAAATTTTAGGAAAGTTTTAGTCATTTGTAAATTATGTTACAACCTACTTTCTGACGTATCTTACTGTGCTGCATGTAGTTGACGTCTAGTACTAACCAAAGATGTATGTCTCAGTCATAATTTATTCAGTGTGACTCACATTTCCTTTGTAAATATTCTTGTTTATTTATTCCAATTATTTTAATTAAGGATTATTATCTGTTCATTTTAAAATTTAGAGTGTTCGAAAGGAGTGGAGTCTGGGGAAAAGATATTGCCTGGATCTGTTCACTTAATATCTCAAAGTGTACAAATACATAAGGTCCATGGAGACAGAAACAACATTTGTGTTTTTCAAAAGTGTATTTCCAGGGATCTGGAATATTGTGTGTCCAACTAATGCTCATTGAATGACTGAAGTTCACAAAATGTATTCCACATATTCTTCATAGTATTGGACTTTAAAACTAATATTGGATTCTTTAAAAAAAGAGATTAAGTATTAACCTGCTTTGTTTAATAATATTTGAAATAAAATGTGGTTAAACATTTTAAGAAAGGGCAGAAGAATAAACAGTTTTATAGAGTCATAACCGAATACTATCTCCAGTTAGGCTGATGTTGTCATCTATGTTCATTAGGAAAGAAGAGAAAAAGATTAACCTAACTAGAAAGAGACAATATTTTAAGATAAACATTTGAAGGTAAATATTGGATAACATATATAAAAGTGGTGTTATGGCTTAAAATTCTACATGACTAATGTTCTCATTTCTATATATCGGATAATTTCTTCAGACTTTTCAAACAATATGCCATTTCACTTTTCCATACCATATACTTTTCAAAAAATATACCATTTCACTCCTGTCGTTGTCCTTGTGAGCTTGTTCCTGTCACTGCCCTAAATTAATAGCACACTATTTTTATATCAAACTATTTTTGTTTTCTTATTATGCAGGATTTTATTTCATCTCTTTTTAAAGCAATATTTAGATATAAAAACAAGAATGAATAATGTTTGTATATGCTAAAACGTGCACATCCACAATGTAAGACATTCTGCTGGAACTATATCTCCTTCTTCATTTATATATATTCCAGAACAATAGACTTAAATCATTTAAAAATTACAACAACAATAAAAACATAGTGAGACTTTTAACTTTAGGAAGGAGATATTGGAGGCAACATTACAGATGTTAGACACCTGACACTGATAATAAACAGATGTATTGGGCATGTAATTACTTCCAGGTGTCTATCATCTCGTTTCATCCTCATAATTGCTGAGGTAGGTATTATTATTGCCTGTGCTTTTCAAACGAGGTAATTGAGGACTAGAAAAGTTAAAATCTTTCTAATAATCACACAATTAGTAAGTGACACAGCCAGGACTGAAACCCAATTTGCCATGACTCCAAACTGTAGTCACTGCCATCATGGGAAATGTTAGCATAAGTAGTTTTAGCTCATACATTTTCAGACAAGGAGTAGACATTGTCTTACATGTATACTTCATATAGGTCCTAAGATAAGGTACAAATAAAAAAATGTTTAAAAAATGACAAAATATTTTCTACCAACACAAAGGTAAATGCTGGATATCCCTGGGGCACCTGAATTCAAACAGTATCCTACACACACAAAGCGGGGTTAATGCTCTAACTGGAATTCTAGACCCGAATGTCACCTCCACTTTGTAATTCCCAACACTCTTATGTCACAACACTTAACTCTGGTTTCTGTCTTTTTCAAGTTACCTTTGAAAGATAGCTTCTGGGAGTCCTCAAGCAAGATAATGTGCCCCACTGATACAGACACACTTTTCTTCTTGTTTAAGCCATAACTTCTGTCTGATAATGACTAACATCTCAGATTTGCTTCATTTAAACTCGTAGTGTTTTTTCTCAGTGTATAGCACAAAATTTTTAATTCATCAGCTTTTGTTTTCCTTTCAATGCAGATTCTAAACTTTCCAAGCCTGTGAGATATATTCAATTTGAATTATTTTCTATGTATATATTTGAAAAGGTTTTCAAAAAATTAACTGAATCTTAATAAAAAATTAATCATTATTTTTATTTATGTGTGGGGCATGTCGAAATATTCCTTTTAAGGTGAAGGATAAATTGTTGCATCTGGTTCCTCCTACAACCAAGAAAGACACAAGTGAGTTAGTCAATTTACAGAGTTACAGACAGTTGCAGATCTGTAAGAAAGTCAAAATGTGAGACACTTGAAACTTGTGCGGTGATTTAGGCTAAATTTCTAAATGATGTAACATTTCTATTAGTCAAAGTTTTTCAGAGAAACAGATCAATATTTTTATGAGGAATTGACTCACATAATGCCATTGAGAATTTCCATGATCTCCTGTCTTCAGGCTGGAGACCCAGGAAAGCCCGTGGGGTCATTACAGTCCTGGTTTGAAGGCCTGAGTCCCAGGGATGCCAAGAGTGTAAATCAAAGTGTAAGGGCTGGAGAAGACCCGTGTAGCATCAAGTAGGTAGGCAGGAAGTAAGAGGAAGCAAATTCCTCCTTCCTCCACCTTTTGCTCTATTCAGGCACTCAGTGGATTGCCTAATACCCACTCACACTGGAGAAGACTTGTACTTTACTAATTCCACTTATTCAAATGCTAATCTCATTCAGAAACACCCTAAAGCATACATCCAGAAATAATGTGTAACTTGGGCACCCTTTGAACTATTCAAGTTGACACATAAAATTAACCATCACAACATTTAGAAAGAATTAAATAATGATATATATTAGCCAGCTGGAATAATGTGGGGGAGCATCTTCTGGAAAACAGAGACTAAGCAAAAGCCCAGTGAAGCTGGGAAGTATAGGGGCTAATGAGTATTTTCTGACACAAAATATAAATGACTAATGTTGAACAAAAGAACCTGGTTTATCGGGAAACTATATAAAATCTAGTGTGCTGGTTCATAAAGTATATAGGGTAGGGGAAGGTAGGATCCTCAGGTAGGGGAGGATAAAAGATGAGTTTTGTAATATGAGTAGGGCCTAAATCATGAAGGGTTTCAATGTCTTCTTACAGGAGTTTTATCTTTCTCCTATAGTTGATGGAGAATTGTTTAAGGGAACAAGAAAGCATCCCACATATCTTTAATGTGACAAGACTGGAGTAAGATGAAACAGAGTGCAAGACATGCCTGGGGTCTGAAAGCATGTAAGATATTGCAGGAAGAGGAAAGAAGCAAAATAATTAATTGACAAATTTCTACTTTGTAATGCCATTACCAGAACAGAGAACTCTGTAGTAGCCCCTTTGATTGGAACAGTAACCACAATATTTCAGATAGACATGGCAGCATGAAGTTGGATGTATAAGAGACTTAAGTCTGGACTGATCATATAAATGTGTATAAATGTGAGATCCTGAAGCATTCGTGTGGATATTACATTGGCTAGGTGTAGAATTTAAGGTGGAACACTAATGAAATCATTTGAGGAAACAGAGCTCTAAGTAAGTTAGGGGACAATGGAGGATTGTTTTGTTCAGTGATCAAATATTACAGGCATGTCAGATAATTTTGGAAGTGAATAACCTTCATTTTATTATTAATCAACTTGTCTATTTTCAGGGAGCCTGGGGCTAAAACTAACACCAAGACCTGGTACAGGATGAGAACTGTGTTACCGTGTGTGTGAAGTCAAGGCAGAGAAAATGCCTCTGTGTAAATTTTACTGGGAACATCCAATATAATTTTGGGAAACTGATTGTTAAGCCCTTAATTACAACAAGGGATGCCTAGAGATTATAACAATTAAGTTAAATAAAACTGAATGTGGGGCGCCTGGGTGGCGCAGTCGGTTAAGCGTCCGACTTCAGCCAGGTCACGATCTCGCGGTCCGTGAGTTCGAGCCCCGCGTCGGGCTCTGGGCTGATGGCTCAGAGCCTGGAGCCTGTTTCCGATTCTGTGTCTCCCTCTCTCTCTGCCCCTCCCCCGTTCATGCTCTGTCTCTCTCTGTCCCAAAAATAAATAAACATTGAAAAAAAAATTTAAAAAAAAAAAAAAAAAAAAAAACTGAATGTGCGCAAATCTTAAAACCACATTAGGATGGATGAAGACAGAACAAATATAAACAATTGATTGTTTTAGTAGATCTTTACATCATTTCCTTAAAAAAAGAAACGTAGATCCAAACACACCCTTTCCACGGCCAGGGAAAGTAGAAGGATGTGATTGTAAGAAAAGGGGATCACACAGAAACAACCTAATTTAAATCTTTCAATTACCCATATTTGACTACGTTCTGTTCTGCATACCAAATGTCTCTTGGCTTTAGTGTAAAAGCTAGACGAAAGGAAAGCTTTGGCAGCCCTTCATTGTCTTAGTGTAATCAGGCACTTAGCAACCCTGACATCGGATGCTGGCATTCTCTGTTTGGAAACAGCACTGGATTCCACAATGAAGTAGTTGATTGCTAATTTAGTGCACTAATGTAGAGAAGCAGGGGGCTCCCATTCTGCACCTGAATCCAGATGTCAGTTCGCTACCAAGATAATATGTTAAAGACTATTTTCACCCATTTACTGGTACTATAGAGATTGCATAGTGTGCATTTTCTCAGACCCTCTGGCTCTTAACTTTCTCAATTGTGATAATGAATGGTCATTTTTGCTTCTCTACATCTTCCTTGTTATACAAATATTAGAAAAAATAAGCATATTACTTATTAATAGTAATTAGTTGAGTAAATGTAAGTGGTTAAACTATCAATATTCAGACAATGAGCTTAAAAGGGGCATATATTCTAAAAAGTTTAACATTTAAAAATATCAGATATTTATTTTTGATTAACATTCTGTAATTTCTCCAAGTCTATTATACTTATTCAACAGAATTTCATACATTAAGAAATATTTTCATAACTGTAATATTAAACTGAAATGTTAATGTTATATATTTCAATAATATTTTTTACAGGTCAGTGAAAATTAAATGTTATCTCAACTAAATCTTTCTAGAAGAAGAAAAGGAGAAAGATACAGGAATCAAATATATCATTTATAGTTTTAAGTAAGTCATACCAGTAGCATCATAACTTGACTGGCTTAAAATTAAATGGTTTTACCCTTAGGGTGCCTAGGTGGCTCAGTCGGTTAAGCATCCGACTTTGGCTCAGATCATGACCTCACAGCTTGTGAGTTCGAGCCCCACGTCGGGTTCGGTGCTAACAGCTCAGAGCCTGGAGCCTGTTTCAGATTCTGTGTCTCCCTCTCACTGCCCCTCCCCCACTCATGCTGTCTCTCTCTGTCTCTCAAATATGAATAAACATTAAAAAAAAGGAAAAAAATTATAAAAAAAATGGTTTTACCCTTAAGACACGAAAAGGAGCCACATCCCATGTATATAATGAAAATAAAATAGAATACTACTAAAAGATCCAAAATACCCTTTTTAAAAATAAAATCTGCATAAAACAAAATAAATAAAAACACCATAAAACAAAACTATAGGGTTACATTACATAATGAACAAGTGCAAGGTTGTTAAACAAAAGAGTCTTTTAATTTTGTATCCACTGACCTGATTTGTTAAGTCTACATATTCGGCAATAGATTAACAAAATATCATCAAAATCCTTTAGTAGAGAAAAATCTGCAAGAGTGCATTGTGTAAATTTGATGCATATTTAATTGAAATAAGATACAACATTTCAGTTTGATTCAAGTTCTATTAAGCTAAATATGGAGAAAATCCACATATTTCTTTAATAAAATATATAAAGTTATAAAATTTGTCTGGGCAATGCAGGCATTCAAAAACAATAGAATTTATGTTATTTTTAAGTAGTGTAATGGAGTAATCTAAACAGAAAAGTGATACGAAGAATTTGGGGTTCCAATTTACAAAATGCTGTCAAATGGAATTTCAAAATCATTTCCTCCTTGTGTTTTAACTGAGAAATCATTATCTTTTGAGAAAGGTTTCAGTGGAAAGAAGCAAAATGAATGATTGCCAGTATTTCTCCGCTGACAGATTTCAGAATCTTGGTGTGTTGGTTAGGGTTAATGTGTCCCAAAGAGGAGCAAACTCTGTCTGCTAATTAAAAGGTGGTTCCCATAAGCCTCTTTGCAAGTCTTACAGAATCTGTGAAGAGTTACTATCTTGGCATGCTCTGCTTTGAGCAGAACTGACATATCTATAAATATGCTGAGTGACTGAAGTATCAGTTCTACTTGTAAATTTCCTCAGATGGCCTCGACTGTTTGGAGGGACAAAATTCACACACCTTGGTATCTGGGTGCAGAAGAGCAATTTGTAACCTTGGTACCAAATTAATGTCATCACTAGAAGATCAGAGAAAATTAGGCGGAATGTAAGATACTTCTCTCTTGCACAACTGACTTTTCAGTATGTCATGCATATTTCTGTATCTTCTGTCTTATGCAAGAAGAAATAAGCAGTGCTTGATGCTTCATGGGTCCCCTGGAACATCCATATGACAAATAGCAGCATTTTCCTTAACTCAGCTTTTTGTCCCCACAAGTCATATGAAGTATAATAAAATTTCCTGTCTTAAAGGGAATGCTTACTACCTGAATCCTAACATGAACTGTGTGCATATATGTGTGTGACCACATGCAATCTGAATAAATACATTTATTATTTAGGGACACTATGTAACCGGAGTGTAAATGTGTATTAAAAGAAATAAACAGGGGTGCCTGGGTGGCTCAGTTGGTTAAGTGGTCGACTTCAGCTTCAGATCATGATTTCATAGTCCGTGAGATGGAGCCCCACATTAGGCTCTGTGCCAACAGCTCAGAGCCTGGAGCCTGCTTCAGGTTCTGTGTCTCCCTTTCTCTCTGCCCCTCCCCTACACTCTGTTTCTCTCTCAAAAATAAAATAAAAACATAAAAACCCCTAAAAAATAAATTAAAAAAAACTACAAAAAACTCCCCTCAACAAAGTCATTGAATAATAAACTATTAGAATTATATAAGCATATGTCTAAAATATACCTTTCTTAAATGTTTTTTCTTTATGTCCCAAAGTATTTTCATTACATTCCTGTTTTATAATATTTGATGCATGTGTTTATGTTTCCCACTTTTGAAAATATGAGTGTTTTTTGTTCAACCCTGAAGATATATTTCACATTGTAAGTGCCCAAGAAATATTTTTGAATTTGTAGAGATACACAATTTTTATGTCCATCTGTTTTCAGTTTTTCTTTACTGTTCTTATTTCTTGGAAGTTTCCCTTTGTGTTTCTTTGCTCATCAAAATCTGTTT
The DNA here is from genome assembly GCF_028749965.1 of Puma concolor. Lineage (NCBI taxonomy): Eukaryota > Metazoa > Chordata > Mammalia > Carnivora > Felidae > Puma > Puma concolor. Next base: position 181,808,762 of record NC_141667.1, read on the forward strand.
CATTGAATGCAATAGCCCTTACTTCAAATCACAACATAATTTATAATTTATGCATTCAGTTCAGCTGAGCTCTGTCATTTTGCAGATCTTTATTTTTGATTTCTGGGGGCAACTTTCATAAATTTACATGCATTTTAATATAAACCTAAATTAGATGGAAGCCTGAGAAGATGTTTATTCCTTTTCTTTGATCACATCTCTAATATTGATTAAATCCCAAAATTTTGTTTAAATGTATATTAATACTAATGTATTTTGTTAACTTATTGGTTCTTCAGTTAACATCAAAGCAGAAAAATCTTTGTGTAAAAGGACATCTTAATACTATGTTTGCTAACCTCAGCATTAATTATATCACTTATAAATGGTACTGGTTAAATCAAAGCCTCTGATCAGTTATATATAGCGATTTTGAAATTGAAAGCAATATAAATAACCATCTTGGAAAAGCTAATTACTTTACATAATTAGTAAACTGGTTCACCAAAAGTGAGAGAATTTTTAAAGACAAATTAATATAATGTGATATAGACTCTGTGATGGCTAATGTTATGTCAACCTGGAGGGAATTTGGGGTTGAGATTAACATTTAAGTCAGTGAACTTCGAGTAGAGATTGTTTCCATGATGTGAGTTGGCCTCATCCAATCAGTTGAAGGCCTGAATAGAACAAAAAGCCTCCTGAGCAAGAAGGAATTTTCTAGAAAGCTACCTTCAGACTTCATCTTGCACCATCCACTCTCCTGGATCTCAAATCTGCTGGCTCACACTACAGATTTGTACTTGCTTGCCTCCATAATCATGTAAGGCAATTTCTTAATATGAATCATATATATGATGCCTTATTGGTACTATTTATAGAACTAATTGGTTCTGTTTTCTGGAGAACACTGACAAATACAGGCTCCTTTATTTTCCTACTCAGTCTAAATTAACGTTGAAATTCTCCGTAAATTTACTAAATTTCTTTGCAGTCATTTATGCAGGCATGGATAAAATTTGTCTCTGACCTGCATGTAAAAGTTCAATATACTTACAATGAGTAAGTGCATTGGCAAAAGCTTTCATTCATAAGGACTGCCAAATTCAAGTTCCTGGATCTCAGCCAAATCCTAAGCAATGAGGCGATGCCCGGTGTCACACAGCACTACTGGGAAAGACATCCACAGAAGATAGATGACAGCGGGATGACAGCTGCGATCTGGTGAGGTGAGGAGGGAAAATCACCGGTGCACACATGCAGGAGAAATGCTGCGGGCACTCACTGAGACACAACTTCACACAACAGGACACAGCAGTGGAATGTGGAGAAACAGCAGTGGACCAACTGTCTTAGGCAACAGTAATCGTAATGGGTATCTCCTGTGGAGTAAAGGCATCAGTTACCCCATGGGGCGAATGGAAGTGACACTGCATAAAAACATCACCTCTGCTAGCAAAGGAAGGTTTGACATTTATGGGGTGTGTAAAGGGAATCAGTGGTCCTTGAAGCACATTTATATAAATGAACTGCATTGGTACTTAATGCAAAGATCAACGTAGCACAAAGAGTGTCTGTTATCAGTGTAGTACAAGCACATTACTACCAGTTTTTATAAACACAATTGGAGAGGGATGCATTTTACAAATATAAAGATGGGAAAAGTTGAATGCTTCAAGAAAACCTAATTTATTTATTTATTTATTTTTTTTTTTAAATTTTTTTTTTTTTCAACGTTTATTTATTTTTGGGACAGAGAGAGACAGAGCATGAACGGGGGAGGGGCAGAGAGAGAGGGAGACACAGAATCGGAAACAGGCTCCAGGCTCTGAGCCATCAGCCCAGAGCCCGACGCGGGGCTCGAACTCCCGGACCGCGAGATCGTGACCTGGCTGAAGTCGGACGCTTAACCGACTGCGCCACCCAGGCGCCCCAAAAAGAAAACCTAATTTAATAGCATGATCTGCACAACAAAATAAGATACTGTGTCCTTTACATTCTTAAGTACATTTTTGTGATTTCTCTTTTACTTTTACCCTGATTTTCTATTTGACTTTGAATGCTAGGGGTTAGATTTACTAAATTGTGTCTTTTGTATCTTTTGAAAATCATCAAACACCAACGTCCACCAATATGCTTTCTGGAACTATATGTTTCTAATTAGAGAAACTCATGTAAAGGAGAGTATGATAAATGTTGGTACAAATTAATGTATGCCTATTGATTCTTCTTTCAGTCTCCTCCTGACATGAGAATTGTTGGATGTTTCACATCCAAAATACCCTAAAAGCATATTATTTTTGGTTAATTTATTTCAGCAGAATAAAGGATTCAAGATACTCTTGGGTCCCTAAAAGTATTTTCACGGGCACTTTGTCAATATAAATGTTATAGGCCAATTTCTGACAATTTTATTTCAGAAAATATCAACACTTAAATTAAATTTATTTTCTGAAAAAAAAGTTAAAAAAGAAATTTATTTTCTGTCTTTTCTAGAAAGGGTTGAGGCTCTGAAGTTTAGTGCCTTTCCCATATTCTTTAACTTGTCAAAGATTACACTCAAAAATGCCATCGCTTTTCATGACCTCTGACTCCTGTATTATTTTCAATATAAAATCACCTCTTTCCCTACATTTTAAACACGGATATATATATAACTTATATATAATTTTTCAGGACATGTTTGTGTGCTTAGAATAATTAAATACAGGGATGGAGGGCTAAAAGGGAGGTGGAAATTATGGATTTAATCCTCATGGGATTTGTGACATGGGAAGGGAATAAATACAAATGACCTTAATAAAATATAGGGACATGTGGTGATACAAAGTTTTGTTGGAGTTAAAAAGTTAGAAAAAATCATTTCTAACTGAGATTTTCAAGGTCTGCTTCATAAAGAAGGCAAAAATTGCCTCAACACATAAGAATGGGTAGAATCTTGACAAGAAGTAATTGTAATAGATATTTATCTTCTATCCATCCCATATTTAATGTAAAAACCATTAGTATGTGGAGATCTAGCATGAGAATTGTTATTATATTTTGAGAAAATGCTTTAGAAAGCATTCGGAGTACAGAGCATGAAATAGAAAATAAAGTTGTGAGACTATAGAGCCAGTAGGATCCATAGTAATTCACTACAATGATAGAAGACAACAATTTGGGGGTTAAGCTTGAAAAAAGAGTGGATGTGAGAAGTCAGGAATATGATATAGGATGGAGTACATTTTTATAACATTTTTGAAAAACATCACTTTGCTTTAATATAAACCCTTCCTCATAAATGTTCCAAATTTTCAATAAATTCATTTTTACATTTTGTTTGTCATTAATTTCTGTATGGACACTGAGTTGACATATTTCGTAAAAAATAAAAGTATGTACACAATTAGCATCCAATCCTCAGAGGAAACTCTTAAGACATTTTCCAGTGAATTTGGAGACATTTGAAGACAGCTTGGACTTGTATAGTTCAAAAAGTACAGGTTTGAGTAGCCATTATGGAAATAAATATCTAGGTACTGAGAGATACTGGCTGTAATTTGAATATATTTGTATGAAAAAGCTTCTATTTTATCATTAACATTTTTAAAAATAAGATGGCACATTGTTAACAACAGTAAACTCTTTATTTGTAAGATAGTTCATGTAGTGTCAAAATCTATAGTCTTCATGTGATAAAAAGTATCTGTAGAAATGTAAGTGTTCACAGATATGAGGAAAGAATTTCACAATTATTTTAATACTGACACAAAAATAATGCAACTTCCAATTCTAGGAGGTACCATGAGTTGATATTTTAAACTAGCTCTCTCAGTTCCAACCACATTATGACAAGTTAAATATTTGTAAATATTATGTCATAACATTCTTTCTTTTAAAAAGTGTTTATTTACTTATTTTGAGAGAGAGAGGGAGCATGAGTGGAGGAGAGACAGGGAGAGAGAGAGAGAGAGAGAGAGAGAGAGAGAGAGAGAGATTTCTAAGCAGATTCATGCTGTCAGCATAGAGACCAGAGACTGACACAGGGTTCAATCTCACCCACTGTGAGATCATGACCTGAGCTGGAATCGAGAGGTAGATAACTTAACTGACTGGGCATCCCAATGTCATAGCACTCTTAAACTCATGATAAACTTCTTCTAGTCAAGAAACAGAGCAAAGCCCCTTCACTTTGTAAGAAACGCTGAAGATATAAGTCTGTTGCTCTTAATTTTGAGAAATGGAGAGTGTCAGCTGAGTTTAAGGTCATCTATGTTGTGTTATAATTAAACTGGGTTTGGGCCATGCTTTCCCATCAGGCATTTGGAAAAAACAATGAGTTTGCGTTCTAACCCTATGGGTTATACAAATCTAACAGGTGAAATAACGGTTCAGAGAAATCCCTAATACCAAGCAATCTTTACTGCTTACTGGTTCTGTAACTGGATTTGTGATATCCCCTCATCACTTACAGGCAGGATCCTTCAGGGCAAGTACATTATCCATGGTTTTACAGGATCTCTTTAACTTTCAAGGAACCTAAAAGAGAGTGGGCATTCACTTTGCTCTCCTAGAACTGCAGTATGTTATCACAATCTTGTTTTGGCCATTATCAGAGTATCAGTATTAAGTATATTCTATATTTTAATATATGCTATATTAATTGCTAAACATATGTATTATAGGTATATATTGTACATTAATATACAGATAAACATACATATGTATTACTTACATATACTTCAGTAGCAGTATAGATTAACACTCCATTAACATTAATGCTTCACCTATGTTTCACCTAATGCTTTGCCTAACATTTCTGTTTATTTGGGCCAAAATTTCCTTCATTCCTTTCAATACAGCTCTATCTAAATAGTTATTTTGTCAACTGTTTATTTGCATGATACCGTTTTGAATTTATTTATAATTTTTTATTCCCTGCCTTGATATCTTTTCGTCCCCTACCCATTTCTAATGTGGAATATAATTTAATTAATGGAATTCTCCTACTTTAAAATATCAAGATTCTTCATCTTCCAAAATTTTTATACAGAACAAAAGAGATATAAATATAGATAGACCTTTGCCTTGAATTGACTAAGCACATACAATATTGGATAGTGCCAGTCAAATATGGTTTACTAAAAAACTTAAAATAAAAATAAAACAAACATTTAATGGGGCACCTGAGTGGCTCAGTTAAGCATCTAACTTCGGCTCAGGTCATGATATTGAGGTTCATGAGTTCGAACCTCATGTCAGGCTCTGTGCTGACAGCTCAGAGCTCTGGATCCTGATTAGGATTCCCTGTCTGTCTGCCCCTCCCCTGCTCATGCTCTGTCTCTCTCTCTCAAAAATAAATAAACATTAAAAATACTTTTAAATAAAACTAACATTTAAAATATATATGGTAGACAAATAAAAATTAATATTCTATACAAATTGAAAATAAAATGAGAAAAGATCCATGGCAATACTGTCACAAATTTTAACTTCTAACAACTTTTTAGGAGGCAGGAAATAATTTAATATAATATTATATGGAAATCAATACACATTGTGCTGAAAGATGATAGTTATGGTATGCTTGTAACATAGGAAAAAACAAATTGGACTAATTTTCAACCTTTACCATTACATTTATCTCAATGCTTTGCTTGTTTTATACAGTCTCTATTCAAATACATACTGTTTCAAATTAATTGAATGTGAACTTCTATGTACCCAATTAAGTATTTTTGAGGTATATACTTGATTTAAAATTTTTCTTGTATATTATCTCAACAATTTTTAAAGTATAAATATAAAGAAATCTTTCCATTCAATCAAAGAGAAGGAATCTTAGAATGAGAGAACAGACACCTCAAGTTTCAGCTTGAGCCACGATAACTCTGAAACATTAACGAGTGTGGGCAACAATTACCCCACAGGCTGCCATTTTCTCCATGATCACACTTTTAAATATCCTACCTTTTAATTCATACTCTTAGATGAAGAGGAAGGTCAAAATGCACACCACAATCAGATATATATTAGAGTCCAACTGGATAATAGGGAATAACTTCTAGTTGATTTTTTTCTTATTTATAAAAATAATAGGCTAGGACTATACACAAGTAAGGCATTATCAAAATGTTAGCATTAAAGTCAAAAGTGAGAGGGAATAGCCTTATTTAATTGTTGGACAGAAAGTACATAATTTATGGGATGCCTGGCTGGCTCAGTCAGTAGAGTCTGCAACTCTTGATCTCAAGGTTGTGAGTTCAAGCCCCACTTTGGGTATGGAGCCTACCTAAAATAAATAACTTTCTTTTAAAAGTATCTAACTTGTTAAAAAAAATACAACTTGCAGATTTAGCTTTCAGGTCTTTATTCCTAGGTACTTGTCACATAGTTTGTCACCACAAATTTTTAAAAAGTTTTCATTTCTTATTTAAAATTCTTAAAAAATTGTAAACATATGTGTGAACAGTAGAAAGTCTTGCCTGACATTAATTACACAGGATTATGTGGGGAAATTTAATTGACTAGTCATATAGTTGATGGTCATTCAGTAATACATAAGTATAATTAAAATTGGTTTGAAATATATAGCAAATAAGTCATAGAATAAAAACTTGACTACATTAGCCTGACCGATCCAAATACAACTAATTATTTTTTCTATATTGCCATTGTATACCAACAACTTGAGCTGCTAATGTAGTCACAATTTGAGTATAGCAAAATTGTTAAAATTGTTCACTAAAAGCAAATTTACATGCAAATATTGAAAGTAAATTTTATCTTGGGTTTAAAAGGTTATGCATTTATCACAATGATATATTTAATATGCCTGAAAATGGCAATTCATTTTTGTACTTTTATTCAAATACCACACAATAGTTTATGGGCATTGCTTACTCACTTTCACTGTGCCCCACTAAAGAAAATTACAGCTATTACCTGAAATTTTACATAATTTCAGGTTTGCAGAGGTTATTTTAATACTTCGAAGGTATAACCTATTGAAATTCAATGATGATATCAAGATGTAGGGCAAAAGTTGAACAAAATAATTGATTGCCCTGAACTTTCTCAAAAGGGTAAATTTTATAAGTGATTTTTTCCCAGGATATACAGAAACTGGAAAGGTGTGTAGGAAAAATATGGGCAAGCTGTAATCATTAAAATAATGGCAGTTTGGTAAGAATTAAATTTTATTGTTTTTATCAAAGAAAAAAGACTTCTTTGTGAAAAAAATAAAACATTATTCCAAAAGTTAAACTTAAGAAATTCTATAAAGCATGTTTCTAGGAACAGTAATAGAATGGATGGGCATTAAAATTTGAACACTACAAGAGAATAGACCATAGAGATTATTTCTCTAAATAAAATAATTATGTCTCTATCTTTTTTACCATATCAATATATCTGGATGAATAAATAGATAAGATTCTCAGATAAAAGTCTAAAAAGGAAAAGTAATAAGACATTAAATCATTGGAAAGACCTACAATTCTTATAGTGTTTTATTAGCAAAAGAAGAGAAAAAGAAATCATTGAGGAAATAGTCCAGAAATAGAAACTTCTTTCTCCAAACAACTGCTATCTGAAAAATGGATGATCATAAATCAACGATAGTGAACTATTTTTCACTGGTTAGTTTATGAATATAATAATTAAATTTAGTTCCTTAAAATGTAAAACAAAATATGTTCCTGACTTTAATAAATAAATATTTAAAACTCAAATCATATAAAATATAGGAAAACTGATATGAATATTTATGAAACAATGAATGCCAGTTGCCTATCCTTTCTATGGTAAGAGTCAAATATGTTTAAACAAAAATAACGACGTATAACTACAAAAAGATAAAATTTTCTTAATATAAGGTAAATTAATGTGTCATCAAACCAATACCTATTTTTAAATTTTACTCAGCTTAAGATATTTTTTATTCATAGATAACCTGATTTGGATAAGAAATTTTATCATAATCTAAATAAATGTCAAATTTCCAATAAAATATATCAATTATAGCAAATTCAGTGTCAAAGAAAATATATTTTAAAAGATAGATAATATAAGGGACAAATAAAGAAGCTATATATTAGTAAGGGAAGCAGCACATCAAGAAGATAAAGCAATAATCAATATAGGTGCCCCACAATGAATTCTTATCTGACGAAAGTATAGAGCGTAATAAATAAATCAACCATTATCAGTGGAGATTTTAATATTCTTCTCTCAGAAAATAACAAAGCAAGCTGCCAAAAGATGAGCAATGATATAGAAGATAAGTTATATGATGCTTTTACAACCAAACCAAGAATATATTTCAATAAAAATCAAGGAAACATTTGAGAAAATCAACAAATAGATTTTAAAATGTATATGGAAGACAACATATTAGGTACAAGTCAAATCAAGTTGAGAAAGAAACGATAGCCAACCACATACGAAAGCATACTATAATGGAAAATGTTAAGTGTGGTACTGGTACAGAAACAAACAAAAATCGAATGTGATCAAATACAAAGCTCAGAAACAACCAACAAAACTAAAAGGCAACCAACGGAATGGGAAAAGATATTTGCCAATGACATATCGGACAAAGGGCTAGTATCCAAAATCTATAAAGAGCTCACCAAACTCCACACCCGAAAAGCAAATAACCCAGTGAAGAAATGGGCAGAAAACATGAATAGACACTTCTCTAAAGAAGACATCCGGATGGCCAACAGGCACATGAAAAGATGTTCAGCGTCGCTCCTTATCAGGGAAATACAAATCAAAACCACACTCAGGTATCACCTCACGCCAGTCAGAGTGGCCAAAATGAACAAATCAGGAGACTATAGATGCTGGAGAGGATGTGGAGAAACGGGAACCCTCTTGCACTGTTGGTGGGAATGCAAATTGGTGCAGCCACTCTGGAAAGCAGTGTGGAGGTTCCTCAGAAAATTAAAAATAGACCTACCCTATGACCCAGCAATAGCACTGCTAGGAATTTATCCAAGGGACACAGGAGTACTGATGCATAGGGGCACTTGTACCCCAATGTTCATAGCAGCACTCTCAACAATAGCCAAATTATGGAAAGAGCCTAAATGTCCATCAACTGATGAATGGATAAAGAAATTGTGGTTTATATACACAATGGAGTACTACGTGGCAATGAGAAAAAATGAAATATGGCCTTTTGTAGCAACGTGGATGGAACTGGAGAGTGTGATGCTAAGTGAAATAAGCCATACAGAGAAAGACAGATACCATATGGTTTCACTCTTATGTGGATCCTGAGAAACTTAAGAGAAACCCATGGGGGAAGGGAACAAAAAAAAAAAAAAAAAGAGGTTAGAGTGGGAGAGAGCCAAAGCATAAGAGACTGTTGAGAACTGAGAACAAACTAAGGGTTGATGGGGGGTGGGAGGGAGGAGAGGGTGGGTGATGGGTACTGAGGAGGGCACCTTTTGGGATGAGCACTGGGTGTTGTATGGAAACCAATTTGACAATAAATTTCATATATAAATAAAAAAAATAAATAAATAAATAAAAAAAAATAAAAAAAAAATAAAATACTATCCATGTAAAAACATAAAACAAAACAAAATAAAAAAAAAAACAAAAAAAAAACAAAGCTCAGAAACAGACCCATTTAGACATAGAAATTTAGGAAGGAAAAGAAAAGTTGGCATTGCAAATAAATCAAGCAAGAATACTTCAGTAGACAAGATTGAGGTGATGCAATTAATTTGTGGAGAAAAAAATTAAGTTGAATTCCTATCTTATTTTGAAATATTAAGTCTATATTCAGTAAAGGACTGAATGTATTTTCTTTTTTCTTTTCTTTCTTTCTTTCTTTCTTTCTTTCTTTCTTTCTTTCTTTCTTGAGAGAAAGAGTGAGAGAGAGAGAGCACGAGCAGGGAAGGGGCAGAGAAAGAGATAGAGAATCTCCAGCAGGCTTCATGCACAGCATAACCCTACATGGGGCTTGATATCACAACCACGAGATCATGACCTGGACTGAAACTGAGAATCAGACACTTAACCGAGTTACCCAGGTGCCCCAAAAAACTGAATGTAAAAGGCAAAACAAACCTGATGCATGAAAATGTGCATGAATATCTTTGTGGTCAGGAGATGTGGAAGAACATCTCAACTAATACCTCAAAACACAATTTGTAAACTAAATTTGATACATTTGATTACAATAAATTAAAAGATTTATTTTCAGTAAAGGAGGTTTTAGGCAAAATTATCAGATAGATAACAATATAGAAGAACATATTTGTGATGTCTAAAACTGAAAAGAAATCCTTGAGTGTAAACAAATTTTAAAATGGAAAAATAGGGGCGCCTGGGTGGCTCAGTCAGTTAAGCGGCCAACTTCAGCTCAGGTCATTATCTCGCCGTCTGTGAGTTCGAGCCCCTTGTCGGGCTCTGTGCTGACAGCTCAGAGCCTGGAGCCTGTTTCAGATTCTGTGTCTCCCTCTCTCTGACCCTCCCCCGTTCATGCTCTGTCTCTCTCTGTCTCAAAAATAAATAAACGTTAAAAAATAATTAAAAAAATAAAATTAAATTAAAAAAAATGGAAAAATAAGAAAATGAATAAAAGTTAAGAATAGTCAATAGACTAAGCAAATGTCTAGATTCCTAACAAGAGTAAGAAGATTCCAAAGTCACTATAATTAGCAAAATGTCAATGAGACACCATTTTGGCAGAATTTAGAATGTTGGGTAATAGCAGGTATTAGTGAGCACTGGGGAAACAGGAAAATGATCACCCTGACTATTATTGCTAACACAATGATGACGTTTCCAACTGTGAGACCGATGAGTCAGAAAAGGAGGAGGATCCTCTTCACATGGACTCCAAACTCACATTCTTCAGAAAGAGCAATTAAGAATGGATCAAATTATCAGAAAAATTACTGCCTATGTTCTCCTCTAGGATTTTTATGGTTTCAGGTCTCACATTTAGGTCCTTAATCCATTTGAGTTTTTTATATATATTGTGTAAGAAAGTGGTCCAGTCTCATACTTTTGCATATTGTTCTCCAGTTTTCTTTTGTATATTGTTGAAGAGCCTGTCTTTTTCCCACTGTATATTCTTGCCTCCTTTGTTGAAGATTAACTGACCATACAATCATGGGTTTATTTCTGGGCTCTCTATTCTATTCCATGTGTCTAGTTTTATGCCAGTGCCATTCTGTTTTGATGACTACAGCTTTGTAATATGACTTAGAATCTGGAATTATGATACCTCCAGTTTTGTTTCTCTTTTTCAAGATTGCTATGAATTGAAACCACAATGAGACATCACCTCACACCTGTCAGAATGCCTAAAATCAAAAATACACAAAAAAGTGTTGGTGAGGAAGTGGAGAAAAAGGAACCCTTGTTCACTGTTAGTGGGAATGAAAACTTGTGCAGCCACTGTGGAAGACAGTATGGAGATTCTTCAAAAATTGAAAATAGAACTACAATATCATCCAGTAATTGCACTACTGGGTATTTATCTAAAGAATTCAATAAGAATAATTCAAAAGGATATATGCACCTCTATGTTTATTGCAACATAATTTATAATAGCAAAATCATAAAATCAGTCCAAGCAGGGCACCTGGGTAGCTTATTCAGTTAAGCATTCAACTTTTAATTTTGGATCAGGTTATGATCTCACGGTTCATGGGTTCAAGCCCCATGTCAGGCTCTGCACTGATAGCATGGAGTCTGCTTGGGATGCTCTCTCTCTCCCTCTTTCTCTGCCCCTCCCCTACTTTCTCTCCAAAACAAAGGGACATTTAAAAAATAATAAATAAAAGCATCCCAAGTGTCCATTGATAGATGAATGAGTAAGGAAGATGTGGGATGGATAGATAGATAGATAGATAGATAGATAGATAGATATAACACACACACATATACACAATAGAATATTATTTGGCTGTAAAAAAGAATGAAATCCTACCGTTTGCAACAACATAGATGAATCTAAAGAGTACAATGCTAAGCGAAATAAGTCATTCAGAGAAAACAAATACCATATGATTTTAGTCATGTGGAATTTAAATGACCAAAGGAGAAAAAGAAACAAACTAAAAAACAGACTCTTAACTATAGAGAACAAAGATATAGTTACCAGAGGAGAGGGGAATGGGGGGAAGGAGTGAATAGGTGAAGGGGATTAAGAGTACACCTATCTTCAGGAGCACTGAGTAATATATGGAATTGTTGAATCACTTTATTGTACACCTGAACTTAACATATGTTAACTACACTGGCATTAAAACCAAAAAAGAAAAGGAAAGAATAGGTCAATATATTCAGGTCCCCACTGGGACCAATGGCCCCATAACCCTGTCAAGGTGAAAGAAAACAAGGAGACAATTCAAACTTTCCTGAGACTCTTGGATACTGGTGCCCAAGTGACAATAACCCCAGTCCCTTGCAGGAGTAGGGGTAAACTGATGGCATTGGACATTTGGGGTTGGAGCCTGGTGAGTCGTGTCAGACAGGTTTGCATGTATTTAGGATGGGCTCTGTGAGTCATTTCAGTTGCCAGTAATCATGGGTCTCACCACTGAGAGCACTGTTGCTGAAATTTTGGCTGCTTGTAATATGGAACATTACCACTTCCTCAAGGAATATGCTTTCTCAAAATCAAGAATTTGTTCCATAACAAGTGGGTGCATCCACTCTGTTCCACTACCTAAGTTACTCAAGCCCTGACTAGTTATTTTAATAAATGCAAAACTGCATGTCACACAGAAAAAAGGACATGACTCAGCAGATACAGGACCTGTTGCAGGCAGGCATGGTACCTGCGACGCTGGCACAGCTTAATAGTCCAAGCTTGCCTGTAAGATGGTCCTTGGGAGCCTGGAGGCTAACAGCTTGAGGTAGCCTGAGGAGGCTACCTCAGATTAAAGAGTGGGCTACCTTGGCCTTTTCTGTGTCCAACATTTTTGCTGTCACCAAGGTGATGGCAGCCAACATGGAAGTCTGGTACACTGCTATTGATGTGGCTAATACCTTCTCCTCAATCCCTTTGCAGGATGAAGATCAGGACCAATTTTAATTCACATGGAATAGCCTGCAACATACCCTCACTGTACTTCCTCAGGGAAACTTTAATTTCCCTGCAATATGCCATCAGTGGTAGGGTTAGATCCATAACCAGCCAAATTACCCCCCAGAATACTTGCCATCCTCTATATTGATGCCATCTTCAAACTGGTCCGACTAAGAAGCAAGCTGACCAGGCCCCACATAGGGTCACAGACACTGTGGGTGCATGCAGGCTCGTCACTCAGCCCTGATAAGACCCAAAGACCTGCTCAACAATTTCAGCTCCTGGAAACCACTTTGACCAGTAGTCATAGGAGTATCCCTGATTAATTAAAACAAATATTGCTGTCTGGGCAGCTCCCACCAACAAAGGAGATCAATACCTGTACATATGAAGATCTCCATATCATCTGTGCAACTTAAATGTGGGTATTGGACTAAACAATGTCAATTTGCTAAACCAGAAAAGGTCCCCATTCTAATGTTCATTGTAAAAAAATCAATACTGAAATGTACATATTTTCATTTAATATACTAAACAAAATCATGAAATTTTAGGATTTGGAGATATTTTGGAAAATCAATCTTTTGTATATATTTAATAACCTGTAAAACAAAAATTAAGAATCATTCTTTAAATTATTTTATTTATCTTTACTTTTTATTTTTTTGAGAGGAGAGAGAAAGAGAGAGAGTGCACAAGTGGGGGTGAGGGGCAGAGAGGGAAAGAGAGAGAAGAAGAGAGAGAGAGAACCTTAAGCAAAATCCATGCTGCCCATCATGGATTCCAATGCAGGGCTCAATCTCATGAACCTCGGATCATGACTTGAACCAAAATCAAGAGTTGGAATCAACCACCTGAGTCACCCAGGCACCCCAAGAACCATTCCTAATTCTTATTCATAATTCCTTTCTTACATCAGCATATATGATATTATATTTTCTATATTTATTTGTTCTTTTTATTTAGTACCTAAATCAGTTGGCTATTTTTAATGAAATAAGGTAATATAGCTTTCAACAACAAATTTTCTAATTGTCTAACCACAATAGTAATCTATTGTTTTGTCAATGTTTTTAAATCTTTTTTCCTCTAGTAAGCCTCTCTTTATTTATTTATTTATTTATGAAGTTTATTTATTTATTTTGAGAGAGAGAGCACGCAAGCAGGGCAGAGGGGCAGAAGGAGAGAGAGAGAGAGAGAGAGAGAGAGAAAGAGAGAGAATCTCAAGTAGCCTGCATTGTCAGCATAGAGCCTGACATGGAGCTCCAACTGAACTACGAAGTCACGACTGAGCCAAAATCAAGAGTTGGATGCTTAACTGACTAAGCCACCCAGGCATCCTTAAGCCTCCCTTTTATGACAAGTTAATTTTAGATTATTTTGTGTCAATGTCCTATTTGTCTATCATTTTTGTTAGTTTGACACTAAAATTTATTATTTTATTTTATAGCTCATTTTAATATATTTCAGGTAACTTCTATCCCATTAAGTGCCATCAATTTATCTTCAAAATTTTGTGGTACACTTGCATGCTTTTTCAGATGAACATAAAAACCAACTTAAAGATTTCAAGAGTAACCAAATGAAACTCATTAAAATAGAACTTTCACTAAAATAATTAATCAAATAATAGGCTAGAAGATAGAAAAATATTATTTTCTCAATATTGCCTTATATTATTGTCTCAGCCAGAAAGCAGGCAAAAAGACATTGCTAAGCAATAAATATTTTTTTAAGGTCACATTAACTCATTAGGTGTAAGATACAAAGGGACATATCTCATGCCTATTTTATTTAAGCAACATAAGGTTAATTGAATGTATTGCTGCTTGCTTGGAGTTACTCAGTGAAACTTAGTAAACCAGTAACAGGGGGATGCCTGGGTGACTCAGCCGGATGAGCCTCCAACTCCTGATTTCATCTCAGGCCAGATATCACTGTGCAGTTTGTGAGTTCTAGTCCCGTGTCGGGCTCTGAGATGACAATGCAGAGCTTGCTTGCGATTCTTTCTCTTTCTCTCTCTTTCTATCAAAATAAATAAACTTAGAAAAAAAACAAACAACGGTAGCAAAAAGTAATGGTTTACATGTTGGTGTATGTAAGGTTCTTGTGTGTTTTATCTACCAAAAATACATAAAATTATTCATTATTCATATCACAAAGTTTGAATATTCTGTTATACTTTTATTTGGCTATTTAAACTGATAATGACATGTTCCATAGGTAATTTTTGTGATAATTTTAGATATGGGTCTAAATTCTCTAACCCAGGCCCATTTGCGGTTGTCCATGTAATTCCTTTATTATTATTATTATTATTATTATTATTACTAATACTATTATTGAAATATATTTGACATAAAACATGTAAATTTAAGTTGTACAGCATGTTCATTTGATGTATACATATACTGTAATATAATTACCACTGTAGCAATAGTTAGCACTTCTAAGCACATCACAGAATTACCACTCTTTTTTGTGATTGTAATAAGCAAGATACAGTCTCTTAGCAAGTTTGATGATTATAATATTCTTGTCTAACTACTTTTGTGCTGGTTTACTACTTGGAATTCTCTATGTTTCATAAGATCTGTGTATATACTTACATTTGCCAAATGTTTCCTTGTGCATCAATCTTGCAAAGAATAAAAGAAAATGTTCATGATGCCCACAGGCTCTGATGTTTCTAAAACCACTTTCCGAGCTTGTTCTCCAAATAGCATGTAGTGCTTGGTATTCAGTCTCTTGCCCACTAATACCTTCACTTTAACTTTTATATAACTAGCTACCTAATGTAAGTAAATGACTTTTAGGTATTACCTCTTTCAGAATTCTAAAATCCAAAAAATTTTGGAAACCATAAAAAAAGTCATTTAGTGGCAAACCTGAGAGGAATTGGTGTCAGGCTATTTATATTCTTTATACATCTCACTTAGTGTGATCATTTTTAGCTGCAGAAATGTTAATGTGTTGCTATAGGGATAATGCCAGAGATCCTATGCAGGTTGCAAATATTGAATGGCTATGAATTCTCTTGCTTTTCTAAAAGCCAAATATTCTAAATGCGAGTGTTTCATATGAGGATTGGGGATCGGAAGCAGACAATAGATTCATGATTATTAACCATCAAAAAGTTTGCTGTTGCATAATATCCCTCCACGGTTACCATTTAGACTCTCACATTGAGCTTCCCATCACAAAATAATGCCAGATATTTGGAATTCAGGGTAATAAATCTAATTCTAAAGACATTTAAGGTCAGAATAAGGTTCCCAGAACATCCTAAAATGTTGTAATAAAGTGCCTAACTTGAATTGTGCAAAATCAACCATCATTTTTTTTTTCTTTTTATAAAGTTATGGTAAGAAGTCCAAGGATGACTAAGGAACATAACTCTGGACACTTCGTACTTATGATATTATTTTTCATTGTGATTAATGAAGAGTAAAAATGGATCCCTTATGTATTCCTCTATTTTTCTTTCATACTACTTTCTGCTGTTACTGATTTAGATTTTACTGATGAAAAATTTTGTTTCCCTTTGCATGCATCTACCTGTCTAGTGAATGCCAGATTGACTGGCTGGTAAGAATAATGAGACAATTTCTCCCCATCCACTGTCTCCTTGAGCTTACTGTGTTTTTTCTATTAATTACTTAGTTTGCATCAGTGTCAGTTTCACTGATGCTAAAAAGATATCATAGCTCGATATTGTCTCCAAACCAAATTAGTAGAGTAGCATGCTTTACTTCCCATGTCTAATTACATGTAAAGGATTTAGTTTGCTTTTCATTTCAGCTCATTAAAGATAGTGAATCATATCTACTGGTTGTTTTATCTTTGTTTACAAAATGCAGTTATTGTTTTCATCTTTCCTCTTTGCATAGCAATTAACTATAACTCCTTTTGATATAATAATAGGTAAAATGTATATGGCACTTATGTGTGAAACATTTAGAAAAATTTAATGAGTAAAGTATATATTTTCAGCCCATTTAAGTCAGAAGGAAAATTCACTTTAAAGCAACAAATATAAGTCTGGGACTACAAAACTAACAGAATAGCTAAGTGAGGATCTGATCCAGGCTGACTAATTTCAAGCTGGAGATTTTAACCACTGTGCTCATGGCCTCTCAATATGACAAATATGATTTAGTGATTACTCAAGTAGAAGACATTTATGAAGAGGCTACTTTGGTTATTTCTGACAACAGTATGCTACAGTTAATGACAAACAATTATTTTAAGTTTTCCAGGTAGCACAGTTTGTGGAAGACACGAAGTGATAAAATGATATAAATTTACATTGAATGAATTTCATATTAGTGCTTGGTGTTTCTCAAATTAGGTGGCAGTGATATCTAATGTTTTACATGTCATATTTACTTTTAAATGATAAATACTTCAAAACTTGAAGAAATGTAAGCAGGTGGCATGGTCACAGCCTGAGCAGGATAAAAGAAGCAAGTTGTAGTGGGTTAGAAACCCAGATTGCCTGCACTCAATCTGTGGTTCTCTATGGCTCCGTTTTCTAATTTGCAAAATGAGGAAAAAAATAGTATCTGCCTCACAGATTTCACATAGTATTAAATGAGCCAATACATGCAAAGTACTTAGAAATTCTCAGATGTATATATAAGAACTATGTAAGTCTTTTTATAATTTTATAAAGTATACAGATATTACAGTAATAGGAATGCTACTTCATATTGGTACTTTGATATTTACCCTCACTGAGAACGTATACCATCCATTCTAACATCCTTTAGAAAAATCTGGAAAATGGAGTTAAGATCTACTTTGCAGTATATGGAAAAGTAGCATATGATGAATGTGAGTCTTAAAGTACTTGATGAAAGATCTAACTTTTAATAAGATTTGGGAAATTATTTATGAGTGAAAAATTATCTTACAACTTAAAAGATTAATAAATATTAGTATATTAAAACAAAAAATGTGAGAAAAATCCGGTGAATATTGGCAAATTGTGTAATGAACAAACAACTTACAAAGAATTTCTAAAAAAGGGAAGAAGACCAACAATCCAATAGAACAATAGTCTGAAGATATGGACAAAGGACACACACATACACACACTCACACACACTCATAGAAATGTAAATGTTTCAGGGCGCCTGGGTGGCTCAGTGTGTTGAGCATCTGACTTCGGCTCACGTCATGATCTCACAGGTTGTGAGTTCTAGCCCCACGTCGG
This sequence comes from Puma concolor, assembly GCF_028749965.1. Classification (NCBI taxonomy): domain Eukaryota; kingdom Metazoa; phylum Chordata; class Mammalia; order Carnivora; family Felidae; genus Puma; species Puma concolor. The sequence continues at coordinate 181,827,004 of NC_141667.1, forward strand.
GCTCTGTGCTGACAGCTCATAGCCTGGAGCCTGCTTCAGATTCTGTGTCTCCCTCTCTCTCTGCCCCTAACCCACTCGCATTCTGTCTCTGTCTCTCTCAAAAATAAATACATTAAAAAAATTAAAAAACAAAAGAAATGTAAATGTTTCTAAGATATAAAATGATGAATCCGGTTCTAAATCAGGTATGTTTGTATGAAAATATTATACTATTAATCATCTATCAGATGAAAAAATACAATAATTTGACAACATTTTCTGTTGGAAACTTGTGGTCAATTAGGTAAATTCATACATTCCTATTGTGAATGAAAAATAACAGAAGCACTTTGTCCAGAGATTTGTCAACATCTTGCAAAAGGACATAGGTATTTATACTTTCACCCAGAAAGTTAAAAGGGTGATTCAATTATTTGCAAAACAATAAATGTGATACACCACATTAATAAAAGAAAGAATAGGGGGTGCCTTGGTGGGTCAGTGGGTTAAGCATGCGACTCTTTATTTTGGCTCAGGTTGTAGATTCACAGTTTATGACATTGAGCCTCCTGTCAGGAGTACTATAGACATACAGAGCCTGCTTGGAAATCTCTCTTTCCCTCTCTCTCTGCCCCCCCCATCCCCTCATCTCTCAAAATAAATAAATAAATCTTTCGAAAAAATAAAAAAAAATAAACAAAAGAATAAGAACCATATGAACCTCTCAGCAGATGCAGAAAAAGCATTGGACAAAATATAACATTCATTCCTGATAACAACCCTCAACAAACCAGGGCTAGAGGTTACATACCTTAACTACATAAAGGCCATATACAAAAGACCCACTCAATAGGGAAAAACTGAGAGATTTTCCTTGAGTCAGGGAAAAGACAAAGATGTCCACTCTTATCATTGTTATTTGATATTGTACTGAGGTCCTAGCCTCAGCACTCAGACAACGAAAAGAAATAAAAGCCATCAAAATCAGCTAGGGAGAAGTCAAACTTTCACTATTTGCAGCAACATGATGCTCTATATAGAAAACCTGAAAGACTCCACCAAAAAATTGCTAGAACTGATACACGAATTAGTAAAGTCACAGGATACAAAGTCAATATACAGAAATATGTTGCATTTCTATAGACCAATAATAAAGCATCAAAAAGAGGCATCAAGAAATTGATACCATTTACATTTCATCAAAAACCCATAAGATACCTAGGAATAAACCCAGCCAAAGGGTAAAAGATCTGTACTCTGAAAACTGTAGCACAGTTATGAAAAAAATTGAAGATGACACAAAGAAGTGGAAAAATATCCCATGGTCATGGATTAGAGGAACAAATATTGTTAAAATGTCAATACTACCCAAAGAAACCTACACATTTAATGCAATCCCTATTGGAATACTACCAGCACTTTTCACAGAGCTTTTGTATGGAACCACAAAAGACCCCGAGAAGCCAAAACAATCTTGAAAAAGAAAAGCAAAGCTGGAGGCATCACAATCCTGGACTTCAAGCTATATTACAAAGCTGTAATCATCAAGACAGTATGGTACTGGCACAAAAACAGACACATAGATCAATGGAACAGTACAGAAAACCCAGAAATGGACCACAACTATATGGCCAACTAGTCTTCGACAAAGCAGGAATTAATATCCAATAGAAAAAAGACAGTCTCTTCAACAAATAGTGTTGGTAAAATTGGACAGCAACATGCAAAAGAATGAACTGGACCACTTTCCTACACGATACACAAAAAGAAATCCAAAATGGATGAAAGACCTAAATGTGAGTCAGGAAACCATCAAAATCCTAGAGAACACAGGAGTAATCTTTATGACCTCAGACTTAGCAACTTATTAGACATATCTCTGGAAGCAAGGGAAACAAAAGAAAAAATGAACCATTGGGACCTCATCAAAATGAAAAGCTTCTGCATAGCAAAGGAAATAATCAACGACACCAAAAGATACTTTTAGAAGATATTTGCAAATGATGTATCTGATAAAGGATTAGTATCCAAAATCTACATGGAAGGAGCCAAAATGTCCATTGACTGATGAATGCATAAAGAAAATATGGTATATATACATATATATATATATATATATATAGGCAAACCATAAGACAGACTCTTAACTATAGAGAAAAACTGAGGGTTGCTGAAGAGGAGATGCTTGGGGGGAGATGGGCTAAATGGGTGACGGGCATTAAGGAAGGCACATGTTGGGATGAGCACTGGTTGTTACATGTAAGTGATGAATCACTCAATTGTACTACTGAAACTAATATTACACTATATGTTAACTAACTAGTATTCAAAACAAAACTTGAAACATGAACAATAAAATAAAATTAAATAAGTAAATATGCAAATTAATTAATTAATTAATTAAATCCAGAAAAACAACTTCTAGAAAAATATTCCTGATATATATCTACAATAATACGACTAGGCATATGTTGATACAGGTTATTATTTGTATATTTGTTTTAGCTAAAGACTGAAAACAGTCCTTTAATCCATGTACAACAGGAAACAGTTTGAAAACATTTTATGCACTCTCCCTAAAAGCTTGAGTTAATCAGTACTGAGTTAACCAGTACAAGTCAAGTAGCCTCATCTACCTCAGATTTCTTATTTGCAAAGTGAGGTAGATTAACGAAATCACCTGTTTGATAATTTTCATATGAAAATGAATTACTTAAAGCGTCTTCCCTTTTGTTGGAACTGTAATTTTTTAAAGGTTTATTGTTATGTATTTTGAGAGACAGAGCATGAGCAGGGGAGGGGCAGAGAGAAGAAGAGAATCCCAATCAGACTCCATTTGGGTCTGGAACCCATAAACTCTGCCATCATGACCTGAGCCCAAATCAAGAATGGAAGGTTTAACCAACTGAGCCACCCTGGCACCCTGGCACCATATTTTTTTAAATTTAATTTTGTAGTTTGTAATGGTTTGCCCATAAACTGCCTTATTAGAAAATATCTCCACTTGAAACCTGATAATTTTAGTTCTTTAAAAATAATTTTTTGGCTGAATAGAATAATTTCCAATAGATAAGTAATATGCTATTTAAAGTACCAATTATTTTAGATATAGCCACACAGTATCTAAAAATTTACTTTTTTAAGTAGAAATACTTTTGTATATGGAAGAGACAGCATGCAGATAGGACACCAAATCCTATTACTAAAAATTAATTGAATGGGATTTGAAGCCGGTATTAGTAGTTGCTATCTGCTAGGATATAGCTGTATTAGTCTTTAGCTTTTTTCTAAATGCAGGCTCCTCACCTTATTCGGGCATAATAATAGTAGCTGATAAACCTGCAACATGCTTGCTGTTAGAATTAAATGAGATCATTTAGGTGAAGTGCTTACCAAATTGCCTGATATACAGTAAACATTCAATATATAGTAGTTCCTCCCCACCCCCACCTCCCTTACTGCTGTATCACTTTCTGTTACCTGAGGTCAGTGGTGGTCTAGGAGCAGATGATCCTCCTTGGACCAATCATCAGAAAGTCAGTAGTAGCTTAAAGCTATGTCACAGTGTCTGTGTCATTCACCTCACTTCCTCTCATCACATAGGCCTCTTATCATCTCACATTATGACAAGAAGAAGGGTAAGTATAACACAATAAGATTTTTTGATAGAGAGTGAAAGCACATTCTGATAACTTTTATTACAGTATATTGCTATCATTGTTCTATTTTATTATTAGTTATTGTTTTTGATCTCTTACTATGAATAATTTATAAATTAAACTTTATCATATGTAGGTATGTAAAGAAAAAGGCTAGTATATGGAAGGTTCAGTACTATTCACAGTTTCAGGCATCTACTAAAATTCTTGGAAGTGGGAGTCTTGGGTAAGGGGAGACCACTCTATATTAACTATTATTCTGTTTATTGACAGAATGTCTGATACTTGGGCAAAAATATCCCTCTGGTGAGACTGTAAAGAACTCACTCTCTCTAATTTTAGTTAGTTCTTAAAGTTTAACCTCAAGAAATGAAGTCCAGGGGTACCTGGGTGGCTCAGTTGGTTAAGTGTCACACTCTTGATTTCAGCTCAGGTAATGATCTCACAGTTCCTGAGCACGAGCCCCACATCAGGTTCTGTGCACTGACAGTATGGAGGCTGCTTGGGATTCTCTCTCTCACTCTCTGCCTCTCTGTTTCTTTCTCTCAAAATAAATAAATAAACTTAAAAAATAGTGAAATCCAACTTCAAGGTTTATTTTTTTAATAGATTGCTACAGAGTAAATGTTTACCTCCCTCCACTCATTTATATGTTGAAACTTTTTCCCCAGTGTGGTAGTATTTGGAGATGGGAACTTTGGAAAGTGATTTGGTAGAGGGTGAGCCTTCATGAATGGGATTAATGCCCTTATTAAAGGAATACCCACAAGAAGACACCTTCTATGAGCCAGAAAGTGATTTAGTGCCAGATCTATTAGTGTCTTGAACCTGGACTTCCCAGCCTGAGAGCTGTGGGAAATGTAATTTATTGTTTATACGCCACCCGGTATATGGTATTTTTGTTATAGCATCAAAAAAGACTAAGACAGAAACTCTTTCTCTCTTGTTTCTTCCTAATTTTCCTTCAAAAGCACTTCTGATATCATGGAACAAATTCTATTCCTTATCAAAGGGCTTATAAAGAACGACTGTATATACACTGACTTTTCATCTTAAGCAAAAGGCAAAGATTGCTCAGCCTTGTTTCTAATGATTCAACCATTTTTCTCACTCAGTAGTGACTTACTTTTATCTCTGATGTCAATCTCCTATATTCATTTGATATAATTTGGCTCCAACCAGTGAACTCAGCAACTCCAACATAAAGGTTTGCAATCCTCCTTGTTATCAACACGTGTTATCAACACGTCATTGGCAGCCTGGAATTTTGGTCATCATGCCATCTTCTGTCTACCGTTGGGGGAATGCTGCTGTCACTACACCATACCATAACCTCCCACTCCACCTCTTTTTTGTTATGAAATATCTATCTCCTGGGCAGAAGCCAAATTCCTCCATGTAGCTTTAAATAGTTTTCCTCCAGATTGCATCAGGGAGTAGTTTTATTCCTGTTACAGTCTTCAGTAGCACCCTGGGTAACCCCCAACCTCACCTTCCCAATAAGGCCTAGGGGTAGAAGACTAATGAAGAGAAATCCCTGAAGTTACAGAATTTTCCTCTACTGATAAAGTTTAATCACATACTTTCCCAAAGGGTTGTCTGAAAACAGCAGCTCATTTGTCTCCCTAGAAGCATTAAACAGGAATTTTAACCATCTCTCACAATATGACCACAGAGAGAGAAGGAAACACAGTGGAAGGCAATCTGAAGCTGCAAAGAGCTTCCAATATGGGAGCATCTTCGGAATATTCTTGTCCCAAAAAGAAAATCTGCAGGAGATAAAATCTGTTCTTCCAGTCTTTTAAATCAGCTCCAGGAACAATTTGTCAGATTTAGAATGATATGATTAGTTTATCATTTCTCCAGTCCTTTTCAGGACAGAAGTTCTTGAATTCCTGTCCATAGTCCACATTTCCAGGTGCATCCGATTAATTAATCCAGAAAGTCTTGCTTATCAAAATGGTTTTTAAAAAATTATTTATAAACTTGGTTTCTGATTTTATCAAAGAATGTTTAGCAGATATATCACTTATGTAAGCTCTGAGGGAGCAAAATATCCTTTTAATTTGACAAATCTTGTACAATAGTGTGATTGAAATTTACAAAGGATGACGATTTTAAAAAAAGAATTTTATATGTATTTGTAATCTGAATGTTAATTCCTCCTTTAAACTCCCCTTTACCACCTGGAATGTCTGAATTTTAAGCATGAACATCTTGGAATCTGACCTGAACCACAAGTTTTGAATGTGATATCCAATGAATAATTTATAGATATGTTTACTCAGAAGTCATCATGCATACAAAAGTAAATAAAAAGAAATAAATAAGTTGCAAATGTACAACAAGCCACAATTTAAAGCCATAGGCTTAAAGCTGTAAGATCCATTTAACTAATCTCCAGGCACACAGATATTATTTCTAGAGGCAGAAAATATTCATAAGTTCAATATGAATATATATGTACATATATATTTACATTTGTAAATAATAGCTTGGAATTATCTGCTCAAGGAAATATTTTATATTCAAAATGACAAGCCTCTAAAGTAAAAATTATGTCATTGATAGGGTGAGGAAAATTTATTTAATGCCTCTATGCTTCAGTTGTATCACTTGTAAGTGAAAATAGTGATAATTTCTCCCTATCTTATAGGGATAGCATGAAGATGACATGATTTAAGGTATCATAAAGGACTTAAGAAATACAGAGCATCATAAAACTTAAAAATAGATGAAAACAATGTTTGAATTAAATTTTGCAATTTACAAATGGGGAAACAGAAGCACTGGTAGCTTCATTTACTTTTTTTCTTTTTTTTTTAATATGAAATTTATTGTCAAATTAGTTTCCATACAACACCCAGTGCTCATAATATAAGGTGGTGTTTGGCTAAGGTTTAAATATATAGATACTTTTAAAATAAAATATAAATATAATAATAATATAAATATAAATTTTAAAACTTTGCCATTTCATTCCAAATGCAAATTGTATAATGTATTATTTATTTAAGTACAAGTAACATATCAAGCTTATGGAAAAATACAAACATGAGAAATTCTTTGACTCCAAATATTAAATCAAAGATTTAAAAATTTTCCATTAAATATTTTTATTAATTTATTTTCCTCTACTGTTTACTACAGATGAGCCCTGTACTAATTCTTTGTTATTGAAACTTTGTTTCTTATAAAAGGTATCTCAATTATTTGTTGTATTACCTACCTAAGCCTCTACCCAACACATTTTTTTTTTTTTAATATAAAATTTATTATCAAATCGGTTTCCATACAACACCCAGTGCTCCTCGCAACAAGTGCCTTCCCCAATGCCCATCACCCACCCCCCCCTGCCTCCCACTCTCCATCAACCCTCAGTTTATTCCCAGTTTTTAAGAGTCTCTTATGTTTTGGCTCCCTCCCTCTCTAACCTTTTTTTTTTTCCTTCATTTACTTTTTTTTCAAAGTCACAATAGTAGTAAGTGCTACAGATGGGATCAATAAACCTCCTCAAAAGCCAATTCCCTCTAAAAACCATTCTGTACACTAGCATGACTCATTGATTAATTTCAGAAAAGTGAATTAATCCAAATAGGTACCATACAAATAAAATATTCACTTCAATTGATACATAATATTTTAAAAATCTAAGTTCTCCAGGAAAAATTGGGATTTTTCAAAGTAGAAAATTAATGAAAAATGTTTCTTTTTTTTTTTGTTTTTACTTTTCAAGAAGAAGATATGTAACCTCAGTAAATTTGACAAATATTTCCTTTGAAATTGCTTGCAAATTCCTAATGTAGAAAATACTTTAGGCATTCATGTCTACAAAGAAAATATTTTGAACACGTTTACTCTAAAGTTCCCTGTCTTCATTCTATTTAGAATAGATGTTACAGGCATGGCCAACTGGGGTTTTGAATTGTAATTCTTCAGTTGCCAGACTGCTGTCTATAAACCTGATTGGGATAGATTTAGATTTGGATTCTGACTGACTATATTAAATTCAAGGAATGAATCTAAACGGAAAATTACGGCTCCATCTAGTTCACTCCAGTGGGAACTGACACTGTTACAGATATTCCTGTTCCTGCAAATATCAGGTTCAAGCTAAACCTTGTATTCACAACATTGGTCCAGATAAAAAAAAAATCTCTGTAGTCTGAATACTTTCATGTCTCTAAGGAAACTGAAGATATAAAATATAAACTCACAAGAGTGGACAGAAACAAAGGGCCACCATCTAAAGGTTTCTTCAAAGTAGCAAGAAACCCATTCCCCCCCCCCCAAAAAAAATAAGAAGAAGAAGGTAAGAACAATATGAAAATTGAGTGATAATTCCATCAATACTCATGTGGATCAATTTATTGCTTGCCCAAATGTTGTTTTAGTTACTGACAGAATCTTTACCGTACGTAAAATGCTAGTAAAGAAAAAGACAATATAATGGAATATGTCTAGTTGTGTATCATAAGGATTTTTATTTACTTGGAGATAAATTATATTTTACTTTGTTTAATATAAAATATATTAACATAAGTCAAAAAGCAAAATGACATAAAATATATATGTTCAGAGGTTTTGCCCCAACCTTATATAGACAGGTACTGTTCTCTCAAAATTCTTATTCTAAAAATGAATTTAAAGTAATTTAGAAAATAACCTAATCTATCTTTGTGAGAATTTATATTTTTAATGATAGTTGCCAGGAATAAGTTTCAGGAGTATCCACCTTTGCTTGATTTGACTGTCTGTGCTACGTGTTCGTCTCTAAGGGCCCTTTTCTTACAGCCTCTACCATAAAAGCTCTCTCCTTGAAAAGTCTTTGAGAAGATGGCGGCGTAGGAGGACGCTGGGCTCACCACGCGTCCTGCTGATCACTTAGATTCCACCTACACCTGCCTAAATAACCCAGAAAACCACCAGAGGATTAGCAGAACGGAGTCGCCGGAGCCAAGCACAGACGAGAGGCCCACGGAAGAGGGTAGGAAGGGCGGCGAGGCGGTGCGCGCTCCACGGACTGGCAGGAGGGAGCCGGGGCGGAGGGGCAGCTCGCCGGCCAAGCAGAGCCCCCGAGTCTGGCTTGCAAAAAGCGGAGGGGCCTGACGGACTGTGTTCCGACAGCAAGCGCGACTTAGCGTCTGGGAGGTCATAAGTTAACAGCTCTGCTCAGAAAGCGGGAAGGCTGGAGGACAAAGGGAAGGAGAGCTGCTGAGCCCCCGGACGACAGAGCTCAGTTTGGTGGGGAACAGAGGCGCTCGCCAGCGCCATCTCCCCCGCCCATCCCCCAGCCAAAATCCCAAAGAGAACCAGTTCCTGCCAGGGAACTTGCTCACTCCGCACAAACACCCAACTCTGTGCTTCTGCGGAGCCAAACCTCCGGCAGCGGATCTGACTCCCTCCTGCTGCCACAGGGCCCCTCCTGAAGAGGATCACCTAAGGAGAAGCAAGCTAAGCCTGTCCCTCCTGCCCCTGTGCACCTTGCCTACCCACCCCAGCTAAGACGCCAGATCCCCAGCATCACAAGCCTGGCAGTGTGCAAGTAGCCCAGACAGGCCACCCCACCCCACAGTAAATCCCGCCCATAGGAGAGGGGAAGAGAAGGCACCCACCAGTCTGACTGTGGCCCCAGCAGTGGGCTGGGGGCAGACATCAGGTCTGACTGCGGCTCCGCCCACCAACTCCAGTTATACACCACAGCACAGGGGAAGTGCCCTGCAGGTCCTCACCACGCCAGGGACTATCCAAAATGACCAAGCGGAAGAATTCCCCTCAGAAGAATCTCCAGGAAATAACAACAGCTAATGAGCTGATCAAAAAGGATTTAAATAATATAACAGAAAGTGAATTTAGAATAATAGTCATAAAATTAATCACTGGGCTTGAAAACAGTATAGTTGACAGCAGAGAATCTCTTGCTACAGAGATCAAGGGACTAAGGAAGAGTCACAAGGAGCTGAAAAACGCTTTAAACGAAATGCATAACAAAATGGAAACCACCACGGCTCGGATTGAAGAGGCAGAGGAGAGAATAGGTGAACTAGAAGATAAAGTTATGGAAAAAGAGGAAGCTGAGAAAAAGAGAGATAAAAAAATCCAGGAGTATGAGGGGAAAATTAGAGAACTAAGTGATACACTAAAAAGAAATAATCTACGCATAATTGGTATCCCAGAGGAGGAAGAGAGAGGGAAAGGTGCTGAAGGGGTACTTGAAGAAATAATAGCTGAGAACTTCCCTGAAGTGGGGAAGGAAAAAGGCATTGAAATCCAAGAGGCACAGAGAACTCCCTTCAGACGTAACTTGAATCGATCTTCGGCACGACATATCATAGCGAAACTGGCAAAATACAAGGATAAAGAGAAAATTCTGAAAGCAGCAAGGGGTAAACGTGCCCTCACATATAAAGGGAGACCTATAAGACTCGTGACTGATCTCTCTTTTGAAACTTGGCAGGCCAGAAAGAATTGGCACGAGATTTTCAGTGTGCTAGACAGAAAAAATATGCAGCCGAGAATCCTTTATCCAGCAAGTCTGTCATTTAGAATAGAAGGAGAGATAAAGGTCTTCCCAAACAAACAAAAACTGAAGGAATTTGTCACCACTCAACCAGCCCTACAAGAGATCCTAAGGGGGACCCTGTGAGACAAAGTACCAGAGACATCACTACAAGCATAAAACATACAGACATCACAATGACTCTAAACCCATATCTTTCTATAATAACACTGAATGTAAATGGATTAAATGCGCCAACCAAAAGACATAGGGTATCAGAATGGATAAAAAAACAAGACCCATCTATTTGCTGTCTACAAGAGACTCATTTTAGACCTGAGGACACCTTTAGATTGAGAGTGAGGGGATGGAGATCTATTTATCATGCTACTGGAAGCCAAAAGAAAGCTGGAGTAGCCATCCTTATATCAGACAAACTAGACTTTAAATTAAAGGCTGTAACAAGAGATGAAGAAGGACATTATATAATAGTGACAGGGTCTATCCATCAGGAAGAGCTAACAATTATAAATGTCTATGCGCCGAATACCGGAGCGCCCAAATATATAAAACAATTACTCACAAACATAAGCAACCTTATTGATAAGAATGTGGTAATTGCAGGGGACTTTAACACCCCACTTACAGAAATGGATAGATCATCTAGACACACGGTCAATAAAGAAACAAGGGCCCTGAATGAGACATTGGATCAGATGGACTTGACAGATATATTTAGAACTCTGCATCCCAAAGCAACAGAATATACTTTCTTCTCGAGTGCACATGGAACATTCTCCAAGATAGATCATATACTGGGTCACAAAACAGCCCTTCATAAGTTTACAAGAATTGAAATCATACCATGCATCCTTTCAGACCACAATGCTATGAAGCTTGAAATCAACCACAGAAAAAAGTCTGGAAAACCTCCAAAAGCATGGAGGTTAAAGAACACCCTACTAACGAATGAGTGGGTCAACCAGGCAATTAGAGAAGAAATTAAAAAATATATGGAAACAAACGAAAATGAAAATACAACAATCCAAACGCTTTGGGACGCAGCAAAGGCAGTCCTGAGAGGAAAATACATTGCAATCCAGGCCTATCTCAAGAAACAAGAAAAATCCCAAATACAAAATCTAACAGCACACTTAAAGGAACTAGAAGCAGAACAGCAAAGGCAGCCCAAACCCAGCAGAAGAAGAGAAATAATAAAGATCAGAGCAGAAATAAACAATAGAGAATCTAAAAAAACTGTAGAGCAGATCAACGAAACCAAGAGTTGGTTTTTTGAAAAAATAAACAAAATTGACAAACCTCTAGCCAGGCTTCTCAAAAAGAAAAGGGAGATGACCCAAATAGATAAAATCATGAATGAAAATGGAATGATTACAACCAATCCCTCAGAGATACAAACAATTATCAGGGAATACTATGAAAAATTATATGCCAACAAATTGGACAACCTGGAAGAAATGGACAAATTCCTGAACACCCACACTCTTCCAAAACTCAATCAGGAGAAAATAGAAAGCTTGAACAGACCCATAACCAGCGAAGAAATTGAATCGGTTATCAAAAATCTCCCAACAAATAAGAGTCCAGGACCAGACGGCTTCCCAGGGGAGTTCTACCAGACGTTTAAAGCAGAGATAATACCTATCCTTCTCAAACTATTCCAAGAAATACAAAGGGAAGGAAAACTTCCAGACTCATTCTATGAAGCCAGTGTTACTTTGATTCCTAAACTAGACAGAGACCCAGTAAATAAAGAGAACTACAGGCCAATATCCCTGATGAATATGGATGCAAAAATTCTCAATAAGATACTAGCAAATCGAATTCAACGGCATATAAAAAGAATTATTCACCATGATCAAGTGGGATTCATTCCTGGGATGCAGGGCTGGTTCAACATTCGCAAATCAATCAACGTGATACATCACATTAACAAAAAAAAAGAGAAGAACCATATGATCCTGTCAATCGATGCAGAAAAGGCCTTTGACAAAATACAGCACCCTTTCTTAATAAAAACTCTTGAGAAAGTCGGGATAGAAGGAACATACTTAAAGATCATAAAAGCCATTTATGAAAAGCCCACAGCTAACATCATCCTCAACGGGGAAAAACTGAGAGCTTTTTCCCTGAGATCAGGAACACGACAGGGATGCCCACTCTCACCGCTGTTGTTTAACATAGTGCTGGAAGTTCTAGCAACAGCAATCAGACAACAAAAGGAAATCAAAGGCGTCAAAATTGGCAAAGATGAAGTCAAGCTTTCACTCTTTGCAGATGACATGATATTATACATGGAAAATCCGATAGACTCCACCAAAAGTCTGCTAGAACTGATACATGAATTCAGCAAAGTTGCAGGATACAAAATCAATGTACAGAAATCAGTTGCATTCTTATACACTAACAATGAAGCAACAGAAAGACAAATAAAGAAACGGATCCCATTCACAATTGCACCAAGAAGCATAAAATACCTAGGAATAAATCTAACCAAAGATGTAAAGGATCTGTATGCTGAAAACTATAGAAAGCTTATGAAGGTAATTGAAGAAGATTTAAAGAAATGGAAAGACATTCCCTGCTCATGGATTGGAAGAATAAATATTACCAAAATGTCAATACTACCCAAAGCTATCTACACATTCAATGCAATCCCAATCAAAATTGCACCAGCATTCTTCTCGAAACTAGAACAAGCAATCCTAAAATTCATATGGAACCACAAAAGGCCCCAAATAGCCAAAGTAATTTTGAAGAAGAAGACCAAAGCAGGAGCCATCACAATCCCAGACTTTAGCCTCTACTACAAAGCTGTCATCATCAAGACAGCATGGTATTGGCACAAAAACAGACACATAGACCAATGGAATAGAATAGAAACCCCGGAACTAGACCCACAAACGTATGGCCAACTAATCTTTGACAAAGCAGGAAAGAACATCCAATGGAAAAAAGACAGTCTCTTTAACAAATGGTGCTGGGAGAACTGGACAGCAACATGCAGAAGGTTGAAACTAGACCACTTTCTCACACCATTCACAAAAATAAACTCAAAATGGATAAAGGACCTGAATGTGAGACAGGAAACCATCAAAACCTTAGAGGAGAAAGCAGGAAAAGACCTCTCTGACCTCAGCCGTAGCAATCTCTTCCTCGACACATCCCCAAAGGCAAGGGAATTAAAAGCAAAAGTGAATTACTGGGACCTTATGAAGATCAAAAGCTTTTGCACAGCAAAGGAAACAACCAACAAAACTAAAAGGCAACCAACGGAATGGGAAAAGATATTTGCAAATGACATATCGGACAAAGGGCTAGTATCCAAAATCTATAAAGAGCTCACCAAACTCCACACCCGAAAAGCAAATAACCCAGTGAAGAAATGGGCAGAAAACATGAATAGACACTTCTCTAAAGAAGACATCCGGATGGCCAACAGGCACATGAAAAGATGTTCAGCGTCGCTCCTTATCAGGGAAATACAAATCAAAACCACACTCAGATATCACCTCACGCCAGTCAGAGTGGCCAAAATGAACAAATCAGGAGACTATAGATGCTGGAGAGGATGTGGAGAAATGGGAACCCTCTTGCACTGTTGGTGGGAATGCAAATTGGTGCAGCCGCTCTGGAAAGCAGTGTGGAGGTTCCTCAGAAAATTAAAAATAGACCTACCCTATGACCCAGCAATAGCACTGTTAGGAATTTATCCAAGGGACACAGGAGTACTGATGCATAGGGGCACTTGTACCCCAATGTTCATAGCAGCACTCTCAACAATAGCCAAATTATGGAAAGAGCCTAAATGTCCATCAACTGATGAATGGATAAAGAAATTGTGGTTTATATACACAATGGAGTACTACGTGGCAATGAGAAAAAATGAAATATGGCCTTTTGTAGCAACGTGGATGGAACTGGAGAGTGTGATGCTAAGTGAAATAAGCCATACAGAGAAAGACAGATACCATATGGTTTCACTCTTATGTGGATCCTGAGAAACTTAAAAGAAACCCATGGGGGAGGGGAACAAAAAAAAAAAAAAGAGGTTAGAGTGGGAGAGAGCCAAAGCATAAGAGACTGTTGAGAACTGAGAACAAACTAAGGGTTGATGGGGGGTGGGAGGGAGGAGAGGGTGGGTGATGGGTACTGAGGAGGGCACCTTTTGGGATGAGCACTGGGTGTTGTATGGAAACCAATTTGACAATAAATTTCATATATAAAAAAAAAAAAAAAAAAAAAAAAGCTCTCTCCTTGCTTTGATCACCTACTCAAGAAAAATTCCCTAGGACACTGATCTGAAATTTAAGTATGCATAGCAATCATTTGTGTATCTTGACATGTGTAGACTCCTAAGGTTTACATATCAATGAATCTAGTGAGAAAGTAGAAATCTTTTTTTTCTTTCTTTCTTTCTTTCTTTCTTTCTTTCTTTCTTTCTTTCTTTCTTTCTTTCTTTCTTTCTTTCTCTTTCTTTCTTTCTTTCTCTCTTTCTTTCTTTCTTTCTTTCTTTCTTTCTTTCTTTCTTTCTTCTTTCTTTCTTTTAAGAGAGAGAGTGAGCAGGGGAGGGGGGAAGGGGGAGAGAGAGAGAGAGAGAGAGAGAGAGAGAGAGAGAGAGAGAGACTATTGAGCAGGCTCTACACCCAGCGCGGAGCCCAAAGTGGGGCTCAATCTCACAACCAGGAGATCATAACTTAGGCTGAAATCGACAGTCCAATGCTTAACCAACCAAACCACTCAGGCATCCTGAAATCTTAATTTTCTATAAGCCGTACAGGTGATTCATTCGTAGTTTTTCTGTCTTATCTTTAGAAACGCTACATTTGGATCAATCATTACATTAGCTGTTCATTCTTTAATATTGCAGAACAGCATTTATTTTTAATGGTTCTTAAACTAAAGGTTTTGGGGCTGTTTCCCTGGACACAAAATTCCCTATAACAGTGTGACACAAATTGCATTGTTCTCAGAAAACTTGTCCCTAAATAAAGATTAAATAGGCATATCTTGTGTTGAAGTCGTAAGGGTCAAGTCATTCCACAACTACCTTTATTGTTGATATTTTATACTTTGTATTCATAGCAGATTTATCCTTTTTTTTTTCTTTTTAATAATTGCCTTCTAAGAATTAATCTACATTCTTAATTATTTCTTCAAGTCTGATTAATACTAATGATTAGGTGCTTAGCCTAGGAGATCAATATGACATGCTGGAATTTTAACTCATTTTGTCACAGCAGATTCCAGACTGTGGTGTATGGCCTTTCTGGTTAGTTCTGATGATGAGAAATTTCAGGGTAATATTATTAAGGAGTTACACATTTGGTCTTGCAGATTGCATGGTGTGGTCTGTGTGCAGAGCTGGTACTCCACCGAAGCAAGTTGTCTGAGTAACTGGAGTCTGTCAGAAGTGATCGGCTCAGTGATGTGGTCTTAAAGACCACAAGTGTACTTAGAAAAGATGGCCTTTACATTGTCTTGAACACAATACACCCCATATTCAAGAATGTATTATATGAGTGTTTGACCATAATTATTTTCTATTGGCATGCAATTGAACTTGATTTAAAGAAATAACATGTGAGCTGGTATGTTGAGCAATCATAGAAAGATCTTACCTTGCAATGAAGAAGAAAGAGAAAACTCATCATATATTGAGCACTTGTTACGTGTCAGGAACCGTGGTAGGTACTTCTGGCATAGTCATTAATTTCAAGAGAACTTGGGAGGCTATTACAATTAAGATTTTGAGGGGTGCCAGGGTGGCTCAGTGGATTAAGTGTCTGAGTCTTGGTTTTGGCTCAGGTCATGATCTCATTGTTTGTGAGTTCAAGCCCCACATTGGGCTCCGTGGGGACAGTGCGGAGCTTGCCTGGGATTCTCTCTCTCCCCCTCTCTCTGCCCGTCCCCCACTTGCTGTCTCTGTCTCTCTCTCAAAAATAAACAAATAAACTTAAAAATTTTTTAAAAATATTTAAGATTTTGATATGTGAATCAGAAAGCATACCTAACTTTGAAGTAGCATAGTTTGGATTTGAGTACAAGCCCAAAGCCCATGTTTTTAAAGATTTTGAATGTTAATTCTTACTTTTTTTCAAGTCTGGAAAATGATTTTTGATTATTAATTGTTATCTCATAATATTCTGAATGATATTTTAATTTCATATCAAGCTTTCAACACGACAATCACATCTCTAGCATGAATGTTCAAATGAAACTATCTGTGTATCTTGTCCTTCTAAGGATGCTCGATTATAACCACAGTGTCTGCCAGATTTATAACGAGACATGCTATCTCAGTTAGACAAAACATTCTGTAAATTTCTTAGAACGTTTTTATTTCTAAGTAATTTACTTGGAATCTACTAAGAATTTATTAGACTGTGATATGAGCTTGAAATCAGAGCAAAGATATTCATGAAGCATTTCTAAGCTAAAGTGGGTAAAACACCCTGTTGTTTGCTCGTTCACTTTCTCTCTCACTATTAGAGGACTGGTCAGTCTTCAGGTGCTTCCTTAGTGCTGTGTTTGAATTATCTCTCATGTCTTCTCATCATACATATAGGCATCATCAACTTATATAAAATTATGTAAAAATAAAAGCAAGGGTATAATGGGCACAGGATTCAGAAGAAAGCGAACAATGTTTGAGGAATAAAAAAGGAGGAGTTGGGGAAAAAACACAAAAGTGGTTAAGTCCTGTTATTGTCATTGTTCCAATATTCAGATATATGTGACCTTTTTATTTTACTATAGACAATAGAGATAGATAGATAGATAATAGATGATAGATAGATAGATAGATAGATAGATAGACACGAGCTTGCATGAAATAAGGATGAATGTAAGTAGAATTAATCCAATTCTGTGAACTTAAAATCCACCAAAGTAAAAGGAAAAAAAGGAAAAATTGATTAATTAAATTTTAGTAGAATGGCTTTCTAAGAGACTACTGCCAGAACATCATAACTGGAATTTAAGCCTTCCTGAATTACTTAGCATACAATAATACATAAACTCGTGGTTTTGTTGCAGATTGTTAATAATTTCCGTGGTGTCAGATTTGCCTAATTTTTAATGTTTTTAAATTTTTTTTTTTTTTTTTACAGGATTGCCCTGTGTGTCTCCAAGTTCTTGGGAAGCTGGTGCAATCTTAATATCACTATAACCAGCAGATATTCTCTGATACCTGTCAGTTGAAAGGAGTGATCAATGATAAAAACAGAAAAAAAAAAGAGTCAGAGAAGAAAATAATGCCAGCGTCATTCATGTAGTATAATGAGATGTATGATCTCTTTGGTCCTAGAGACAGGTATATTCTACTGAGGAGATACATGTGTCAGACTATCAGAAGCTATTATTATCAAAACTCCCCCCTTATTCAGATTTCACGACTACCAAGCAATTCTTGAAAAATATGTCAACTTCTAATGCAAGTCCATCTCAAGAAAGTATATTAATCAGACCAGAAGTAAGTAGTACTCCTCACTGCAAAATAATAAATTGACCTTTGAACTTTTATATCAGCCTCTGAGAGCTCTGGTTAAGTCCGCTTACCTCTAATAAACAGATCCAGTTCCAGTGTGCTGGCAAAAGCTGATTTCTGCCTCAAGTTTCCATACCAGGTTGAGGACATTTTGCCAGTGAAGCTGTCTGTCCTGTGTTGCCTCCTGGCCGACAGCCAACCTACTTCTGATGACAGTCTGACTTCCCCTGCTCTTCCTATTCGCACTTCAACAGGTTTCACTTGATTGAAGTGCCCCCTCAAGCCAGCACAAATGGAGATGAGTCTCTTAATTAGAGTTCTCAGTATGTGACTGAAAACCCTCTGTGAAGACACCAATCACAAACCTGAAAAGAAAAAGGAAATCGGAATAATGCCTGCTTTGCACTCTGGACTTCTCTCTGTCTGCTCTTTCCTTCTGTTTTCTTTCATCTTCTGTTTGGAGACTCCATAATTTCAAATTCAGATCTTGGCTCACCTTAAACTTGATGAAAGCAGTCATAGCAAACAAAGCACATGTGAAAGAGTAAGTATTGCACTTTTCAATTTCAGCCCCAACATTTGAGGCTAAATTAGGGGGGAATTTTTGTTAGTTAAGTACTCATTTTGTTATTAGTTCCTCAAAAATGAAGTCTTTTCCAAATATGTGAAACAATATCCAACATTTTGAGTAAATTGGCAAAAACACTCATCTAGTTTGTAACAAATATCCTGACACACAAGGAAAAATAATACATTTTACTAATTGATTCAATGAGGCATTGTTAAAGAGTGAAACTATCCATAAATTGACATATTACTTCTTGTGTCCATATAAATTGGTTTACTGAAAAATATTACTAGTCTGTCATGTGAAGATGGCATAAACATTTACTTTCATACACATTTCTAATTTTACAAAGTAATTACTGTGTGTGTGTGCATGCACACATGCATGTGAGCGCATGTGTAAATTTTGTATATATTCAGAGGAGAAACAAGGTAATTCTCTGCCTTCTTGTTTCAACTTTTGTACTTTACACAAATGTCCTTTTCATGGTGTATCTAATGCCACTTTTTCCACATTTTTTTATTTTTTGTTAGTGATTTTGCTGCTTAAAATGGCACCCATGCATAGTGCTGAAGTGTTTTCTAGCTTCTTTCTCTAAGCTCAAGAAAGCTGTGACGTGCATTATGGAGAAATGTGTGTTAGATAAACTTAACTTACGCGAGATTTCAGTGCTGCTGGCTATGAGTTCAAAGTTAATGAACCCGATGTGTGTGTATGTGTGTGTGTGTGTGTGTGTGTGTGTGTGTGCATCCAAACAAAAACTCATATAAAGCAAGTTTACTCACTGATTGGTTGACAAAGTTATTATGACCAGAGGTCCCCAGGAAGTTAACACTGTATTTCACCCAGAGCCAATGGTTGAGTATTCACTAATTCAGTATTTGCAGAAACTTTATAGAACATAACTATCATGAATAATGAGAATCAATTCTACACACACATACACATGGCTCACACACGAGTATAAACTCAAAAGTTTAGTAATACTTATTATAACTGGAGAGATTTTATTCATATTAAAATGATTTGTTGTCATATTCCTAAATACTTTGTATTCTATGTTCTAAATAGATATAGTATTTATTTGAATGCATTACCCAATTAACAACATCTTATTTCATTGGTACAAATTAGATAGGGTAAAAAATATAGCAATATAGTGCTGCAAATGTAAACAACTTGTAGAGATTGTCTTAAGGCCAAATTTACTGCCACTCTCCTCACTAACTTGTTTACCAAGAACCTGCCCCTTCTCAGCTTTGTAAATCTTCTCCCTCTGGTCAAACCTGATTCTAGGAAGAGAGGGCAGAAGAAACTGATACTTAGAATTTAACTAACTTATGCAGATTATGAAGCATAAAATTAAGTGTTTGAATTTGCTGGTGTCTCTAGAATTTACTTAAGTTTAGAACCATACAAGGTATGACCAAGCTTATTACAGTCGTTTTTCTTGGGTTAATGATAAATTTCTTGTGATAATATAAATGTGATTTATATTAAATCACAACTTCAGTTATTCTAATGTACACAGAGTTATGTTCTTTTGAGCAAATGTCCCTGACTTAAATCATTACTATATTCCATCAAGAAATTTGGCTTTGCACCAAATTTCTTTAAGTAAATAACAGTCTTAACAAAATCTGAGTCTTAGGTCATGTGGTATTTAAATTCTAATAAAGTTGATTTTGAATTTCTAATTTAAAACTTTGGTTTAGAAGAAATACAATATTTACTTTTTTATATTTCATGATTTAAAGAAATTTAAAATGAATGTGTAATTATGAAAAAGGGACTTGAGACTTCCATTTTTCACACAGGGTAAATAAGGTAGACTATTTTAGCTACAGTTTCTCAAATATGAAATGGAAAGGGAAAGGTGTCCCCGAATTACACAAAAATATTAATGTTTGCAGTAAATTAAGTAGGAGAAATATGATATAATTATAGAATTTAATCATTACTTGGGATTGTCAGATGTTTCACCATGGGCAAAGTATGACAGTGTAATTGATGAAAATCTTTGGCTTGTTCATATATCCTTATTGCTCATTATAAAAAGGTAATTGTGTGTAATGGGAAAAAATAAATATGGATCGATGCCAATATTTAGATAAGGGTTTAATGCATGGCCATGTTACCTGTAGGGAAGTTATTTCAACATTGACTTTTATTTGTTGCTTGTGGTAAATAGAGCTAGATGTTTTACACTATGCACTAGTCTTTCATTCACTCAATAACCACCCCCCACTCCAATTTTCAGCTGACAATTGAAGAGCCAGAATAAATACATATTTTAAACCACTTGTTTTAAGAGGAGTCATCATATTAGTAAGTTTAGGCTAATAAGACACAAGTAGAGTATTGTATTGCATCTTAAGCCCTAAAAGAGATCCAACACACACACTTCTTCAATTTTTTTAAAAAGCTTCTTTATTTATTTTGAAAGAGAGAGAACAGGAGAGGACCAGAGAGAGAGAGAGGGAGAAAGAGAATGCCTAGCAGTCTCCACACTGTCAGCACAGAGCCCAACGTGGGGCTCAAACTCATGAACTGTGAGATCATGACCTGAGCTGAAATTAAGAGTTGGACGCTTAACCGACTGAGCCATTCAGGCTCCCCAACACACACACTTTTCTCATTCAGGCCTTTCTCCTTATTCCTACCTGAAATTCGAAATTAGGTCTCTCATAGATAACAATCTGTGTTGTTCAGATTCCACTCTTTAGGAGTTTTTCTCCAGTCTTCTAGGAAAAGTCTTTAGGGGGTCAAGTTGTATTATCGCAGCACAATCAATGAAGTATATGTATATGAAATTGTGATTCAATTAATTGATAACTAGCATCATAAAATTACATGAAATATGATGTCCTTAAAAATTAGAATGGAGCGTGTTACTAAAATATCTCTCCACATACAAGACCTTTTTTTTTTAATTTCAACATTGCCTTTGTCCAAACTTTCAATGATCACATAGATAATATTAAATAGGGAAATACTGTTGAATTAGTGGTTGACTATAACAAGAAAGATTGCTTGCTAAAACTTAGAACTCATTGTTTATATTTTGTAATATTATCATTTAACCCAAAGTCCATAAAGAAGAGTTGTTCTTAATAATAGAATACTGTTCCGTTATTCCCATAATAAGCTTGGCATGAAATTTATAGAATAAAATAAATAGAGTGCATTAAATTATAAAATATATATATATACATTCAAGAAGACCAGAGTTATAAACATGTAAATGTATAACTGTGTCTCTCTCATACTCAAAATGACAATAAATATTATTGTTGTACATTAAGAAAATACTATTTCTCTACAGAATATGTTAATGAAACTAAAATTGATACTTTGTGTCTGTTTATATGGCATTGAGATTTTTACATTGAGGATTTTGATATTTATACTCTTTTTTAATGTTTGTTTATTATTTTTGAGAGACAGAGAGTGTGTGAGTGGGGAAGTGGGAGGGTGGGAAAATTATCTGAAGCAGGCTCTGTGCTGACTGCAGAGAGCCTGATGCAAGGCTCAAACTCGTGACCGTGAGATCATAACCTGCACCCAAGTCAGACGCTCAACTGACTGAGCAACCCAGGTGCCCCAATATGTACAGTCTTAAAAAGGAAGCACTGAAATTCTATTACTATCATTAAGTAGGAGAAAATTGAGACATAGTACTACTAATAAAAATCCATGTTTCTCATTATTTACATATTTTAAGTTATTCTGTGAGGCATTACAAAATGGATCTGGGTTAGTATTTGTCTTAAAGAGAAGTAGGACATGTGAATCAACAGCCTCACATGGCTTCACAATTAATAAAATATTACATTGCTTCTTAGATTTGGGTCGCTATTATATTTATAAAGGATTATGCTAAAAGATATACCATAAATTATGCACACATTCAAGTAAATTTATTAATGTTTTTTTTCAAAATTGTAAACCACCTGCTGATGCTCTTTAAACATGGAGCTGAGAATTTGATAGAACTGTTGCGAACATAGCACACACTTTGCAGAGCAATTCATTTTCTTCTCAGACGGATGTTGTTTTGTGTACCTCATAGGAGCTCGATGCGCAGAAAAGCCTGAGGAAATAAACTGGTTAGATACGTTTCCGCTCTGCAGCAGAAGAAGCAGAAGCAGGCTTCCATAACGCTCTGAAGCTTGCTAGGAGACCACACATGTATGTCCACATGAGCATATGCTCAGAAAGTTTGGAAGGGCCAACCCAAAATAAGACAAAAACAGCACAAATATTAAGCATTTGTTAAAATCACTGTTTAGTTGAATATTTTAAAGAGTTGAGACTTTATCACTTGAAATTAAGCTATTAATACCTTACCCCAGGCATTGTAGCAGCTGGCCTTATGTTTAAATTTCTTTTGATTTGTCCTACTTTTTGATAAAACAAACACCAAAAATTAGCAAAAAAAAATGGAGATTCCTTCAGGAAAATAATACTCTAGACAAGCAAACAATGCTTCTTTTAATGTAGTTGGAATGATGGTGCGCCTAGATGGCTCAGTCGGTTGAGCGACCAACTTTGGCTCAGGTCATGATCTTGGTTTGTGAGTTCAAGCCCCGCGTCAGGCTCTGTACTGACAGCTTAGAGCCTGGGGCCTGCTTCAGAGTCTGTGTCTCCCTCACTCTCTGCCCCTCCCCCACTAATGCTCTGTCTCTCTCTGTCTCAGAAATAAATAAACATTAAAAAAATACTTAATGTAGTTGGAATGAAAGTTTCTGCATTTGCACATTATTTATGTGTAATAAAATTATAAATTATGTATTTTTAAAATTAAATATAAAGTGATATTTTAAGGTGATTATATACACCTTCAGGTAGATGTTTATTTCATGCAAAAATAAATTGAATGAACAATAATATTTAATAAAGAAGTAACAATGTGTAACCCAGGTGGCTTTTAATCCAGAGCCTTTGCAGAATGCCTGAGATATAATGCAAGGGGAGAGGGACCAATTGTTGTGATGAGAAGGAATAGCTTTCTGATTTCTCCAGCCAAGAAAAGGAAGGTACTAAATGGAGATGTTGTGATAATAATATCTTAATTTTTTTTAGCATCAGGAAAAATATGTTTCGATTCAAAAGTGGGTCTCCACCTGATTGCTGCACAGAGACACTGAATGCAGTGTTCACATTCAGGCTTTACTTACTACAGACTGAGGTCCCCAAATGATGAGACTTCACTTCAAATTGTTTCTAAAAAGAGGCATAGTAGAGAGAAGATAGATGCCCCAACCTACACCAAGTGAAAGCTCTCAGATCTGGGCGCCTGGGTGGTTCAGTCATTGAACATCTGACTTCGGCTCAGGTCATGATCTCACTCTTCATGAGTTCAAGTCCCAGTTTGGGTGAGCATGAAACTTGCTTTGAATGAGCTCGAGCCTTGCTTCAAGTGAGTTCATGACCCGCATGGTGTGAGCCCTGCTTCTCTCTCTCTCTCTCTCTCTCTCTCTTTCTCTGCCCCTCGCTCACTTGAGTCCCCCCTCCCTCAGAAAGAAAAAAAGAAAGCTCTCAGAATCAACATGGAAATAAAATGAAAACAAAAAAATTCAGTTCTTCTGTAACATAATGAAACCCCTAAATAGTCCTAGTAATTCATTCATTATTTGTCACAGTGAAATTCACTTTTGAAAAGCTCCAGATGAAGGGCCTGGAACAAGAATAGGCAGAGAAACAATAAGACAGCCCATTGACTGGTGTGCTTACACAACCAAATGCTAGAAAGAAGCCACACAGAACATCCAAGCTGCCTTGATTTCCTATTGTTTTTATCTCTACTATACACGAAGCAATGAGCTCACCACCACCTAATAAAACAAAATTAGAGACAAATATATAAGTTTTTAACCTCCTGAATGGCAGGTACAAGATGATGTCGATAATCCGGTTTCTGTAAATACTCTACTCTGAAATAAATTCCCAGAAAACCACAGGATCTCTTTTTATTAATAAAGTATAGAAGATTCTTTGTTTTATTAATATACATGATAGAGGTAATTATAATCAATTAATATAAATGTTCATGACTATAACAGAGCCACCTTAATCAAAAATAGAAAATTCTTGCAAAAAGTGCCCATTTTTTTAACGTTTATTTATTTTTGAGAGAGAAAGACAACAAATGGGGGAGGGGCAGAGAGAGAGAGAGAGAGAGAGAGAGAGAGAGAGAGAATCCTAAGCAAGCTTTGAGATGTCAGCACAGATCCCTACTTGGGGCTCAAAGTCACAAACCGCGGGATCATGACCTGAGCCAAAACCAGGGGTCAGATGCTTAACCAATTGAGCCACCTAGGGCCCCCTCCAAAAAAAATTGCCCACTTCGTATTCCAAATAAGACCTAAGCAGATAATCCAAAGGGTACATATATCCAAAGGGTAAAACATAGCATTGAAAATAATAATTTTTTTAGTATAATTGACATATGACATTATACTAGTTTCAGGCACTGATACATATTATGAGATGTTCACCACAATAAGTCTAGTTAACACTCATCACCACAGTTACGATTTTTTTCTCATGATGAAAACTTTTAAGATTTACTCTTTTAGTAATTTTCTTTTTTTTAATTTTTTTTTTTCAACGTTTATTTTTGGGACAGAGAGAGACAGAGCACGAACGGGGGAGGGGCAGAGAGAGAGGGAGACACAGAATCAGAAACAGGCTCCAGGCTCTGAGCCATCAGCCCAGAGCCCGACACGGGGCTCGAACTCACGGACCGCGAGATCGTGACCTGGCTGAAGTCGGACGCTTAACCGACTGCGCCACCCAGGCGCCCCTCTTTTAGTAATTTTCAAATGTACAATATAGTATTATTAACTGTAGTCACCATGATGTACATTACATCCATATGACTTATTTATTTTATAACTGGAAGTTTGTATCTCTTTGCCTTCTTCACCCATTTTGCCAACTCTCTACCCTCACCCACTGCTGCCTCTGGATACCACTAACCTGTTTCCGGTATCTATAAGCTTGTTGTTGTTATTGTTTGCCGATGCCACATGTAAGATATATGTCTTTCTCTGTCTGATTTCTTTCACTTAGCCTAATGCACTCAAGGTTCATCTATGTTGTCACAAAAGGAAATATTTCATTCATTTTTATGGCTAAATAATATTTCAGTGTGTATATATACCATATTTCCTTTATACATTCATCCATCAACGAACACATAGTCTCCTGCCATATTTTGGCTATTGTAGATAATGCTGCAATGAACATGAAGTTGTCTGTATCTTTCCAGGTTAGTGTTTTTGTTTCCTTTGGATAAATACCTAGAAGTGGAATTTTTGGACCATATGATAGCTCTCTTCTTAATGTTTTGAAGAAACTCCCTACTGTTTTTTTTGTGTTTTTGTTTTGTTTTGTTTTAATACTGGTTCCACTATTTTACATCCCCAGTGACAGTATTTTCAATCTCTCCACATTCTGGCTAAAATTTATCTTTTTTTTCTTTGATAAGAGCCATCCTAACTGGTGTGAGGTGATATCTCATTGTAGTTTTTTTTTTTAAATCGTTTTAATGTTTTATTTATTTTTGACAGAGAGACAGAGTGTGAGTGGGGGAGAGGCAGAAAGAGAGGGAGACACAGAATCCAAAGCAGGCTCCAGGCTCTAAGCTGTCAGCACAGAGCCCAACGTGGGGCTGGAACTCTTTTACCGCAAGATCATGACCTGAGCCAAAGTTGGAAGCCTAACCAACTGAGCCATCCAGGCGCCCTGGTGTTGCAGCTTTGATTTGCATTTCCCTGGTGACTAATGATGTTAAGCATCTTCTTATATATGTTGGCCATATGTATGTATTCTTTAAAGAAATGTTGGGGCGCCTGGGTGGCGCAGTCGGTTAAGCGTCCGACTTCAGCCAGGTCACGATCTCGCGGTCCGTGAGTTCGAGCCCCGCGTCAGGCTCTGGGCTGATGGCTCAGAGCCTGGAGCCTGTTTCTGATTCTGTGTCTCCCTCTCTCTCTGCCCCTCCCCCGTTCATGCTCTGTCTCTCTCTGTCCCAAAAATAAATAAACGTTGAAAAAAAAATTTATAAAAAAAAAAAAAAAAAGAAATGTCTATTCAAAGCCTTTGCCCATTTTTATTGGGTTATTTGAATTTTTTGCTACTGAGTTGTAGTTCCTTATATATTTTGGATAACAATCCTTTATTAGATCCATGGTTTGTACATATTTTTCCCATTCCATAGAGTGCTTTTTTTATTCTGATGATTATTTTCTTTGTTGTACAGAAGGTTTTTATTTTGTTATAGTCCCATTTTTATATTTTTGTTTTTTTTATATCTCTTGAAAGATGACTAGATAAAGAAAATATGATATCTACAAACATGAATACCATTCAGTGTTTAAAAAGATCCTGCTACATGTGACAACATAGACAAACCTGGAGGATATTATGCTAAGTTAAATAAGCCAGTCACAGAAGAACAAATACTATATGGTTCCACTTATCTGACAAATCTGAAATAGTCAAAATCATAGAAGCAGAGAAGCAAATACAGTTGTCAGGAGCTGGGGGTAGGGATAAATGGGAGTTGCTACCCAACATGCATAAAGTTTAAGCTGTGCACGATGAATAATAATCTAAAGATATTCTGTACCACATTGTGCCCATATTTAACATCACTTTATTGTGCATTAAGAGAAAAAAATAAGTAGTGTAGCTCATGTTAAGTGTTTTCACCACAACTGGAAAAGAAAAATATACCAAAGAGGCAGGAGGAAGCTTTTGTATGTGATGGATATGTTTATTACCTCCACTGTGTGGCTAGTTTCATGGATATATATATATATATATGTATATATATATATATATATATATATATATATATATATATATCTCAAAACTTATGAAATTGTATACTTTAAATATTGCAATTTTTGTTATCAATTACATCTCAGTAAAGCTGTTAAAAATGAATTGTATTTGAATATGTGAATAAACACAGTGTTATTTTAGTGAAAGGATGTGTTCATCACTCTATGATACAATAATATATTTAGTAAAGGACATATATAAAAAAAATGTTTCTACAGTGCTAGAATATTGTTGTATGAGGTAGGTATGTTTCAGTGAATTAGTGTGTTTACCACACTGTGATGTGTGTAATACCATAAGTGAAAACACATGTGCAAAACAAGTAATAACTGGAATCTGCCATATTAATGAGGTAAAGAACACAACCCCATCATCATATCAACTGATGTAGCACTTAACAAAATTTAGCACTCACTCATGTTAAAATTCCCAGAGAACTAAGAATAGAGGAGAAATTCCTCAATTTGAAAAAATTATCTACAAAAAAATCTATCTCTAGCATTATACTGTGCGGTGAATGACTAACTGCTTTTCTACTAAGATCAGGAACAAGGTAAGGATGTCCACTCTCACCCCTCCTACTCAACATAGTGCTGGAAATTTATCCAGTGCAGTAAATCAAGAAAAATTGATAAAAAATATTCAGACTGGAAAAAAAATAAAAGTCTGATTTCACAGATGACATCATGTCTACACAGAAAAGTACAAGGAATCTCAAGACAAACATATCAAGCCAAACAAACAAGTGAAAGCTTTGAGATCCAACCTGTGAGTTCAGAAAGTGACAAAATGCAAGATAGACATACAGAAATAAATTTCTATATTAGTAGTGAACACGTGGATGCTGACTTTGGGAACTTAATACCACTTATAATAGCTCTGAAATATGAAATACATACAAATATAACAAACATTGTATAGACCTACATGCTAAAATACACCAAAGAGGATCTAAATAAATAGAGAGTTATTCTGTATTCACAGATTGGAAGGTTCAATACACTGTAGATGGCAATTCTGCCCAAAAGGGTACATAGGTTCAGTGCAATTCCTAATCAAACCCCAGCAGGGTTTTTTGTAGATATAGAGAAACTTACTTTAAAATGTAAATGGAACAAGAAAACAACTAGAGTAGGAAAAATAATTTTTTTGAAAAAGGAAAAAGATTGCAAGGAGTCAAATATACCCAATTTCAAGATTTTTCCTTATTCAGTAAAAATGTGTGATTGCTTGAAAGACAGGCATATTAAAACAATGGGGCAAAAAAGAGAGTTCAGAGATATATGCCTTGGTCGATTATTTATTTATTTATTTATTTATTTATTTATTTTGGAGGGGGGAGAGAGAGCGTGCATGTGAGAGCTTGAGTTTGAGTGGGGGGAGGGAGAGATGGAGAGGGAGAATCCCAAGCAGGGTCCCACGCCAATGCAGAACCCAGCTTGGGGCTTGATCTCACCAACCATGAGATTGTGATGTGAACTGGAATCAAGTTATAAAATGGACTTCATCAAAATGCAAAATCTTTTTGAAAGCTCCTATTAAGAGGCTGAAAAAAATAGAGTGAGAGAAACTATTTGCAAGCCACATATTTGAAGCACAAGTCTCCTGAATGTATAAAGAACTTTCAAAACTTAGTATAAAA
Source organism: Puma concolor (assembly GCF_028749965.1). Classification (NCBI taxonomy): domain Eukaryota; kingdom Metazoa; phylum Chordata; class Mammalia; order Carnivora; family Felidae; genus Puma; species Puma concolor. Next base: position 181,855,714 of record NC_141667.1, read on the forward strand.
GCAAATGATTATTTAGAATATAGGCAAAAGGCATGAAGAAATATTTCCCTTGAAAAAATATACAGATAAAAAATGAAAACATATTTGACATTTTTGTCCACAAAGGAATATAAATTAAAACTATGATGAGATATGACTACACACTTACTAGAATGGCTAAAAAAAAAATAATAATGACAACACCAAATGCTGGCAAGGACGTGGGGAAACTAGAACATTCATATATTGCTGGTGGGAGTATAAAACATCACAGTCACAATACAAGACAATTAAGCAGTTACTTTAAAAAAACAACAAAAGACTAATCATGTAACAACCAAATGACCCAGCAATTACACTCTTAGACATTTATCCCAGAGAAATTAAAGCTTATTTGTTATAGTTAAAGTATGTAAAAGCTATTGTTTTTTAATGGAAACAACCAAGCTATCTTTCCTTGGATGAATTTAACCTTAAACCAATAAATTATGATATACTCATACCATGAAATACTACTCAGCAGTAAAGGAGAGATAACTATTGATACACACAATGATCTGGATAAATCTCCAAAAGAAATAATAACCCAGTTATAATAAGAATGAAACGTTTTCTTTATTTGAAGATAAATATACTCATATTGCCTATATTTAAATCCATACATTAAATTGGATAAAATGGATTAAATTGGAGCCAGGAAACGGCCCTAATATTTGGTAACATAGTGCAGCTTCCTCTTTTAATTGGTTTCATAAGTCAAGGGGTATTGTAAGAACTTTTGAATGATTAGCGACCGTCTTTAAAAGAAATTTCGATATTTAGGATTTTTTTTTCAGTATTTTGAAACATAAATATGTCTACCTTTTTACAGTATCTAAGAGTTGAGACGCAGGAAATAGGTAGAACTGGTTTCAAATACAAGGAAATAGGTACAACTGGTTTCAACTTATGGACTGTGTGTTTTAAAGCAAGTTATTTAACTTCCTTAAGATTCATATCTTCATATACAAGATAGACTATAATATCAGTGACCTCACAGGATTGTAAAAGTGTTGAATGAAAAAGAGTGTAAAGCTCTTATGTATATCTGCAATATCTTAAAACTTCTATAAATTGTATGCATTGTTAATATTTCATTAGAGAAACTATTAATCTCTTGCACAGAAACTCAAAGTAATTTGAAAATTGACCACTTATTACATGAACAAACACATTACTCATTTCAAATTTTGTCTTGAAAATGTAGTAATTAGACAATTGAATACAGAAATTCCTCAGTTAGAAGAGTTTTAAAAATTTTTAAAAATGTTTATTTTTGAGAGAGAGAGAGAGAGAGAGGCAGAGTGCAAGTGGGAGAGGGGCAGAGAGTGAGGGAGACAGAAATCAAAGCAGGCTCCAAGCTGTCAGCACAGAGCCCTATGCTGGGCTCAAACCCAGGAACCACAAGATCACAATATGAGACAAGTTGGATGCTCAACTGACTGAGCCGCCCAGGAACCCCAGAATAGTTTTTAAAAATCAGAATATAACTGGGGCGCCTGGGTGGCTCAGTCGGTTGAGCGTCCAACTTCAGCTCAGGTCATGATCTCGAGTTTTGTGAGTTTGAGCCCTGCATCAGCTCTGTGCTGACAGCTCGGAGCCTGGAGCCTGCTTCGGATTCTGTGTCTCCCTCTCCTCTGCCCCTCCACGACTTGTGCTCTGTCTCTATCAAAAATAAATAAATGTTAAAAAAAAGTTAAAAAAATCAGAATATAACTGGCCAATTGGTTAAACTAGTTTACATTTTGTGTAAACATGGATTACCCGTCAGACAAAATACATCAGCAGGCGATTTTGTCTGCTTAATTTCCGTGTGCCTTCCTTCAGGCAGGTTCTCTGAAGCAGCTGTCATGTCCTCCTTGCAAAATCAATCCTGTAGCTCGTCAGGATTATTTTAAATGGGCAAGAAAACTTCATCCAGTCATTTAAAGACCCAAAGAGTACAAAATTGAGATAAAGTCCAAATTTTCCCTTACTTTTTATTGTACCTGAAAAGTCCATCCATTTCTTGTTCATGCATTTGGATCAAAACTACAAAAAAACAAAAACAAAACAAAACAAAACAAAAAACACTTGGCTTATATTGAACTCCTTTATCACCAAATGAGCCACATATAATTACATTCACATATAACACATCTAAATAATTTAAAACATACAGTACATGGGCGCCTGGGTGGCTCAGTCGGATAAGCGACTGACTTTGGCTCCGGTCATGATCTCCTGGTTCATGAGTTGAGCCCTACATCTGGCTCTGCTGACAGCTCAGAGCCTGCAGCCTGCTTGGGATTCTGTGTCTCTCTCTCTCTCTCTGCCCCTCCCCTGCTTACGCTCTGTCTCTTTTTCTCTCAAAAATAAATGAATATTAAAAAAATAAAATGCATATTGTACAAATCATACAGATTTATACAGGATGAAAAGCGTATAGAATATGCATTGGACTTTGCATTCACCCACTCACTTCAAACTATTCCCTATCTCAAATATAACCACAGAATATAGTTTGTTGTGTTATCTTTTCAAAACATTTAAAAATGTTTTGACATTTTGATGTGTATACAAATATATAATGCCTATAATCTTATATGCATAAGTGCATGCAAATGCACATATAACATTATTTTTCATAAATATCACAAAATACATATATCACCACACATATTTGTTATGTCTAATTCATGTAAGTTATTTGCATATCTTTTTCTATTTATCTGTTATGCATATCTATCAGCATCTTCGTCATTTGTTATGGCTACATCATATTAAGATGAATTATTTTTAATAATTTGATGCCCCCCTAGAGAGATATTGAGAACATTTACAAGAATTTTTATTGTTTACAATTTCAACTAATGCCTGAGTTCTTTTTTGTTCATAAATATGCTTAAAATAATAATCTTTTCTCAGTCAAATCAGGGTAAGTATTTTTACACATTTGTAAAAGTAAAATGCAAACTTGTAAAACTATTTAGAAAACAAACCTGTAAGTAGCATAGGGTTACCAACATACATTATATAAGATAAGGTCATATGCCTGGACAGGCACACATCTCTGCTGAACTTTGGGAACACTTAGAAGTATAGTACTAACTCTTGGCTAGTTTGAGGGTAATATGGGATATTAGTAATTTATAATATGCTATTTAATGTTTAAAGCTCATCCCCAAAGGCACCCAGTGCCAGCTATTTATATTGTTTAGACAGGTTTACAGGGTGGCTTATCCCTGACTTAACCAGTTACATATCTTGGTTTGCCTATATGCCCCAGTAGGTGTAAAAATTCTCCAGGAGCCTCTGATCAGGCTCTCCAAAAACCAGGATTCCTTGCACATATCTTGGTGATTTACAATACACATATGAAACACATCCTGTATAACCAAGAACACGGCTCAAAGCCCCTGTTCTTGCCTATGTTTTCTTTCCTTCTTATACCATATCCTTTCTCTACATTAAAACTAAAACCTTATTTAAGCAAAATCTGTGGAGTACTGTGAATTCTTTCAATTATTCAGATCTGTGAAATAGTTGAATATGTATGTAAATTATAATTATAGATTTAATAGTATATTTATATATATCAGTATATGATCAGACAATGAACATTAATAGAACAGAAATCGCAAAGGAGGCTTTCAAGCTGATTCCAGGAATAAATCTCAGTTTACTTTGGCAGTTGAAATAATTAAACTTTTAAATTTGTATTTGAACATTTTAAAGAACACAATTACTGTTCACTTCATCATATTTTGTCCTTTTTGTAGCTTTAATGCTACCTTGAACTACAACTAATATATCGATAGGTATTTGGTAGTTGTGTGGCTGTTTTTAAACTATTTTCACAACACACAAATGCCTATATAATCTCTGTCCATTCATTGGTTCTTTATTTGTCTACATATTTTTTCATTTTATTCTGCAAACATGTGTTGACTTAAAAAGACAGATATCGGGCCCCTGGGTGGGTCAGTCATTTGAGTGTCCAAGTCTTGATGTTGGCTCAAGTTGTGATCTCAGGGCCATGGGATCAAGCCCCATGTTGGGCTCCATGCTAAGCATGGAGCCTGCTTGGGATTCTCTTTCTCCCTCTCTATCTCTGCCCCATCTCTGCTAGCACACTCACACACATTCTCTCTCTCTTAGACAAACAAACAAACAAAAAAAAAAAAAAAAGAAAAAGAAAAGACAGGGATGGCTGGTAACCCAGACTCTTGATTTTGGCTCAGGTCATGATCTCACCATTGTGAGATCGAGCCCCACCCCCCCCATCCCACTCTCTCTCCAAGTCGGGCTCAACATGAAGCACTGAGCCTGCTTGGGAATCTCTCTCTTTCTCTGTCTGTCCCTCCCCAGCTCATTCTCTCTCTTTCAAAATTAATAAATAAACTTTAAAAAATAGACAGATAAATTCCTAGTATTGGTTTCTTCAATTGTCTCTTTATAGTTTTTGACCAAAAATAGAATCTGGTACAGCTTTGCATATATAGATGACTTCATTTTATAGGATACAGGAAAGGAATATGCTATATAGGAAATAGAGCCCTTACATCTACTTGAATACTCTCATTCAGGGAAACTTCACAAAACTGCTTTTGCAGAATATTTATATCTGGAGAAGCTGGCATTCTGGAAGATATGAAAGCAAGACAGATTCCTTTTCTCCTTCTGTTGGTGTAGTAGATTGACAAAAGGCTATGGTCACTCTCCTTCCTGTATTCATTGCCTTGGGTAATTATCTTCCACAGTAAGTCTTGTCTTGGTCATGTGATTTGTACTGAATCAATAGCAATTATGACATAAGCAAAAACTTGAAATGTTTGTACATTGCGATTTTCCTGCTTCTTAACTGCAAACATATAAATAAAAGAGGTAGCCTCTTGGAGGATGGGAATGCATTTAGAGTGGAACTGGCCAACCCAAAACTTCCAGGAATAGCCCAGATTCCAAGTCAACTCAGCTGATTTCCAGATACGCAACTGAGGCCATTCCAGACCACCCAGCTCTACCCATGCTGGAGCAGACAAAAAGAACCTCCCAGCCAAATCAATGCATTATGGGAAATAATAAAGATTTTGTTGTTACTGTTTAATGCCACTATATTTTCAGGTGATTTGCTTACACAGCAAAATGAGACATGTAGATATTTCTCAAACCTGGACTACTGATACAACTTCTTTAGGAAATAATTTGTGGGAAGAACCGATATTTTATGGAAGCACCTATAAATTTTGTTAATTTGCTAACTCATTCAGTTACTAAAAACCCAAAAGTGATTTTTACTGTCAATATAGCCTGTATAATAAATGACCAATACAACAATAACCTTTTGATTGCACATGAACCTTTTCTAAAACTAGAAAATAGTTGTTCTTGTTATATTCTTGTATTTGATTTTCTTTGTCCTGGTGAAGAATTCCTGGAGCTACATTGCTATAATCTGATTGAACAAGTTACTTCCATAGAATTTATTTAAAAATAACATCAATTTTCATTAGTTAACTCTGATTTTTACACCAATGCTTGTTTATAAAATCCATATTTGTCATAATAGTCAATGTTACATATTTGCCAACTTAAATTACTTTCTTAATACTAAACTTTCTTCAACATGTTCAAAAACCACCATCTGTTTATTACAGTTTTTGATAATATGTTGGATTGGAATCCACACAATTATCCAAAGAAACAACTGGTAGGTGACAATTAAAAGTCTACATTGCTATTAATATTTTTAATGACTACCAACTAGATAGAGTTTATAAAAATCATATGGTATAGAGGAGCTAAGATGAAAAACAACAGTTCCCTACCCTAATACTCCCACATCCTTTCCTCTAAAAGTAGCAATTGAATCATTTCTGCTTTGGGGTTCCAATTAGTTCTCAGGTTTTAACCTGGCTTAACCTTTCTGATACGGTCTGCATTGGAGAAAAGTAGAAGAGTTCAAGAACTGACTACCACAGTGATTTCATGGTTAGAGCTTTAATTCTGGAGCCTGTTTTTAGCCCCAGTATTGACCCTTTCCGAGCTTATACCATGTTTGGAAAATCTCCAGGATTCTGCCTGGAGAACTGACTTCCATTTTGACAGCAGTCTGATAGTGAATCTATTTTGAAAAGATGCTTGCTTTCTTTTCTCAGTTTCATTTGTAAACTCACTTCTAACAGCTTTATGCATTTAAAAAACAGTTAATATATTTCATCCTCTGGTATCTCTTCATCTCAGCTTTCGGGGGTTTATTCTCTTTTGCATCACTTTATTTTCACTTTAATAAGATTTCTTGAGAGTGGATGGAGCAACATACACATGCCTATTTTGCCATATGCTGGTAAACCAAGTAAACAAATACACACTGTGTACTGATGTTGGAAAAGCTCCATAGTGATCTTGATAAATAGAGTCATGTCCCCTGCTTTTCAGAAAAATTATTACAAGATTTGCCAGAATCTGTACTGTTTTTAAACTTTATTATTTTCAATTCTAGTTGAAATAAAATATGTTTAAAGTGAGATCTCTGATCTAAAATTGCCCAATCTTTTTCTTCATGTAGTTAGTAAACACAAATTGATAATAACGACAAAAGTGGATTAGCTAATTTAACAGTAACATTAAGGCATATTTCTTTACCAAGTGGTAGCAATATTGGATATGACTAATGAATTTGATGAGGTCAGTTCATACATTTCATGATGTTTTGTAGAAGAGGTCATTTCCGATGACTTGCTTGCCAACCGTAAATTCTATTCATTTTGGGTGCGTACTATTCATTTTGGGTGCGCTGCAATTCATCTTTGTTGCATATAGGTTCTGTGCCCTTTTCTTCCTGCCACTGTTTTATTTTATTTATTTATTTATTTATTTTTGTCAAGTGTATCACACTTAACTGAGAGTTGTTGCTCTAAGTTCTCTAGTCAAGGGACAAACCTAATATTTTAATAATTATTTATTTATAATTTTACACATTTTTTTAATGTCTATTTTTGAGAGAGAGAGACAGAGCACGAGCAGGGTAGGGGCAGAGAGAGAGGGAGACATAGAATCCCAAGCAGGCTCCGGGCTCTGAGCTGTTAGCTCAGAGCCCGAGGCCAGGCTCGAACTCATGAACCGCGAGATCATGATCTGAGCTGAAGTCGGATACTTAGCCAATTGAGCCACCCAGGCACCTCGATAATTATTTATTTCTAAGTATTGTAAAAATATTTACTCTTATTCATTTTTTAAAAATGTTTATTTTTCAGAGAGAGAGAGGGCATGCCCACGGAGAGGGGCAGAGAGAGAGAGAATGAGACAGAAGATTGGAAGTGGGCTGTGCACTGATAGCAGAGAACCTTGCAGGGCTGGAATTCGAGAATCCTGAGATCATGCCTGACCTGAGCCAAAGTCAGAGGCTTAATTGACTAAGTCACCCAGGCGCCCCACCCCCATCTTATTCATTTCTGACCTTGATAAATTATCCTCCATTATTAGCTGGGTAGTTGTCAAACAATGTTTTTCTTACTTATTTCTTTAAAATAAGGTATAGAACAGATTTTTAAGAAAAGATTAAGTTGTATCATTCACTTCAGATTACTTTATTTTTCTACTGTTTTGTGATTCACGCTGATATTTTACTTGATTCTAACTCCTCCCCCATTATATTTTATCTGATTTTATACATTCCTTTTGGTCAGATATCAGAATAAAATAAATAATCAAAATCTTGCAAAAACAGCATAATAAACCTGTTAACTTTTCAGTGCGAAAAAAATCTGCTTAAGTTTAAAAATTACCATGTGATTTAGGAGAGTGATGTGATACTGTTTCAGATTTTTTAAAAATAAACAGACAAGGTAATTCAGGGCTATGTATTTCATTAGGAATATATGTCTAACATTATAACATATTAATCTCCATGACACTTTCCTGAATTTCATGCTTGGTAAGTAAAGAGTTAGCAGCTAGTCTGTAGCCTTGGGAAAACACCAAAAAAAAAAAAAAAAAAAAAAAAGCTCAGTAAAAGTATTCTGTAAATGTGCCCACAGAACCTTCTTATGATATCTTCAACAGGATGTACCCAAACTACCCAAAGGTTGCTTATAATCCCAAAATTGAAATGTATGCTCTATGTAAAATATGTGACTTTTTAAAAATAACAATGATAGATACACAATTCCTGGACAAAAAAAAAAAAAAAAGTGAAGATATTTTTAACTGAAATAGCTCCCTTTCTGAAGGTGATGTCCCTTGTATACCACTTCAGATACCTCATATACTCCATCTCAGTCAGAGTGCCCACCAATAGAGCTACATAGAAACTAAGAGTTGTGTTGGCTGTCTCATACTCCATGTTTAGCCTGTGTTTTTTTATCACTATCATATGAATTATTAGTAAAGTTTAATACCTCCAATTCTTGTGAGTTTAATTTGTCAGTCTGACTACCTGTGTTATCTCAGTGTCACTCATATGTTTTTAAAAGTGATGTCCTAATGAGGAAATTACAAATGTGGTATTATATTAGAAAAGTAAAACACCCATCACTATCATTACTACAAGTTAATATACATTTTGGTAATATCTAGTGTTATCTGTATTTGAAATTCAACAAAGTAGAAGCCCTGAAAGTTTGAAGAAGAGTAACTTACTCAGTACTGATTATATTGACAATATTCCTTCTAATTTTTTATAGATTCAATTAGATAAAATATAAGACATTATTTAGAAGCTGAGGATCTCTGAATTCATCATAATTATTCTCCAATAAGTTTAGTTATAGATATGAAATTATCTATAGGAATTGATTTATAGAACTTTGTCTAAGATATGTAAAATAATTATAAGGGATCCCTAACCATAATTAAGAATAGAGGATATGTTGAGGAGAAGGAAAATGATTTCAGTTTTTAACATGGCAAATTCATTGTGCTTTTAGATGTTGAATTATTCTCTGTATAGTTCTAGGATTGCTTTTTAAAAATCCCTGAGTATATAAATATGACATTAATATAATGTTAATTTTTTGTTAGTTTATTGATTTATTTATGAGAAAGCACAAGTGGGGGAGGGACAAAGGGAGAGGGAGAGAGAGAGAATCCCAAGCCAGCTCTGCACTGTCAGGACAGAGCCTGATGCAGGGCTTGAACTCACAAACCATGAGATCGTGACCTAAACTGAAGTCTGATGCTTAGCTGATGGAGCCACACAGGTGTCCCTGTGTTAACTGTTTAATGTTGATATAACATGAATAACAGATATTGTAGTGTAGAGATTTCTAAACTGTTCAGTGTGTGTGTAGGGAAGGTTGTCATTGTAATCTTCATCTAACAAAATAGGAGAAAAAGGGAAACCTTTCTTTTCCCTTACACATATACACTGTAGTGTAGATATCTGCATCACGGAGGACACAAATTCCCAATATCTTAAGTTAGTTTTTAAACAAAGCCATTCGGCTATATTTTCTTGACATTCCCAGTGACATTAACAGAGTTTATGAAATTTTTATATTGTCAATGATGTTAAACACCTGGTATTCTCTATTTCTCTTACTGTCTGATGTTAAATTAATATGAACTAGGATGATCCTGTAAAACTAACATTATATATCATTTAATGTTTCAGGGAAATACTGTTGTGTACCATCTTAAAAGTAACAAGACAATTCCTAGTCCTTGGCATAGTTGGATGGATGACTACATCTTGAGAATGTAATGTTATAATGTTCCTAGCAAATTTGTTTATGAAACAATGGTTGCACTCTCTAGACCAACATCATGCTGACACAGTAAAGCAAGAATCTATCTATAAAACAAAGTGGTAGAACCATGTTTCCTTTTTTGTTGTTGTTTTTTTGCTTTTTTTGTTTTTTTGTTTTTGTTTTTGTTACATTACAATCAATGGACTATGTGTCAATTGGTTTTTACTCTGGTTACAGGAAACGTGGCAGGTCCCATCTGACAACTGGAACAGCTCTTATCATTAAGTGCAGCCAGCATAATTCTGCTAATATGAAATTGAAAAAAAATGTAATTCTACCTAATGGACATTAATTTGCCTGATAGGAGTATGTGTAGCTTAATTGAGAGGGACATTTGAATCTGTCACATGCTTGTAACATAAGAGCAAACTCTTTTTTTAATGTTTATTTATTATTTTTAGGAGGGAGAGAGACAGAGTGCGACCGGGGGAGGGGCAGAGAGAGAGGGACACAAAGAATCAGAAGCAGGGTCCAGGCTCTGAGCTGTCAGCACAGAGTCCCACACAGGGCTCAAACTCACAAACTGTGAGATCGTGACCTGAGCAGAAGTCAGATGCTTAACTCACTGAGCTGCCCAGGTGCCCCCAGAAGAGTCAACTCTTAATTCAGAGGAGCAGACTTCCAGTATTGAAGAGAACAATCAGTATTCTTAAATCTTTTTTTTCCTTAAATAATTATTAGTGTGTCCTTTGGAATTGCATGTAGATACAGCACATGGGCATATACACCAAATAGTCTTACCTTTTAACTTGCGTTTAAAAACCAGATGAAAATTTTAAGTTAGCACAAGTTGTTGGAAGGGGGAAAATTATGAATTGGCATGAAATGTTTAATGACCAAATAATTCTGCAACTCTTTGGATTCGTCAACATATAATATAAAATTTGTCTATTTATTAATTGTAGCCCACTTGTTTTTTCCTTTTTTAAGAATTTTAGAACATTAAGAAAAATGTTCATTATATGTTATTTTTCTTAATCACCTTAAGTACAGTTCAGGCCCATTCTTATTTTGCGAATTGAATCAAAACAATTCTCTTGATTGAAACTTTGTCTTCATTTAAGATTTTAAAGTCCCTGGGATTCACTTTTTTATGATGATATCACTAACATTACACACAGCATATTATTCGCTCCCAAAGAGCAAGGATGAGAAGTGATATTTGATAAACAGGCACAAAGGATGATCTTTGTGTTAGGTCAAGAATATTATTGGGGCACCAGAGTGGCTCAGTCGGTTAAGTGTCCGATTTTGATTCAGGTCACAATGTCACCGTTTGTGGGTCGGAGCCCCGCACAGGACTCTGCTGTCAGCACAGACCTGCTCAGACCCTAGCCTCCCTCTTTCTCTGTCCCTCTCTCTCAAAAATAAATAGACATTTAAAAAAGGATATATGAAAAATATATATTTCCTGTATAAGGCTAGTCTACAAATGGTATAAAATATGTAAGTTTTTATGTAAGCGTTTACTTTTTCTGCAGTAACCTTCTAATTTAACAGAAGTGAGCCTATGATTCAAAGGCCATTTTGATTCTTGTACAGCAAGTATTTGATTTTCTCTCTCTTTTAGGTTGATCAAGCACAAGTTAAACTAGTAGAGTGAATATGTTAATTTTGTTCTAATTATTGCTAGATTTTTATCTGCTTATGTTGCAATCATCCTGAGAAACTCTGAGTGTGTGTTTCTGTATTTTATTGTATTATAGATCACTTTGCAGAAACAACTTGCTAAAACTGTCTCTGAGTTATGATTGTTTCCCCCATTACAGTGTCTTACTTGTAAAGAATATGTAAAATCTGGCCTATTGGAGGTGATTGTTTTTGTGCATTATAAAAACTCTCTGAAATAATACTAGTATCTTAAAAAATTCTTCTCTGAGTACAACCATGGCAATTAAAAATTTATTTCTTTTTTGGTGTTCATTTTCTTTGCTTTTCTGTTATGCTTAAAAAACAGTACAAATATTTCATTTCCATATTTGCAAATACTTCTTGCTTCACATAATTTTACATGGCAGCTATAATTATGGCATACATACCTAGAATAAATTTAGGGTGATAGTTGACATCCACTTATTAGTAAATTTTATATTCTCAGCTTTCTTACTCTGGGCCTGACATATACTACTATCCAGACTTAAAATAATATTTTCCCGAGGAGAAGGAAGATGGCGGCGTAGGAGGACACTGGGCTCATCGCGTGTCCTGCTGATCACTTAGATTCCACCTACACCTGCCTAAATAACCCAGAAAACCGCCAGAGGATTAGCAGAACGGAGTCGCCGGAGCCAAGCGCAGACCAGAGGCCCACGGAAGAGGGTAGGAAGGGCGGCGAGGCGGTGCGCGCTCCACGGACTGGCGGGAGGGAGCCGGGGCGGAGGGGCGGCTCGCCGGCCAAGCAGAGCCCCCGAGTCTGGCTTGCAAAAAGCTGAGGGGCCTGACGGACTGTGTTCCGACAGCAAGCGCGACTTAGCGTCTGGGAGGTCGTAAGTTAACAGCTCTGCTCAGAAAGCGGGAAGGCTGGAGGACAAAGGGAAGGAGAGCTGCTGAGCTCCCGGAAGACAGAGCTCAGTTTGGTGGGGAACAAAGGCGCTCGCCAGCGCCATCTCCCCCGCCCATCCCCCAGCCAAAATCCCAAAGAGAACCAGTTCCTGCCAGGGAACTTGCTCGCTCCGCGCAAACACCCAACTCTGCGCTTCTGCGGAGCCAAACCTCCGGCAGCGGATCTGACTCCCTCCTGCTGCCACAGGGCCCCTCCTGAAGTGGATCACCTAAGGAGAAGCAAGCTAAGCCTGCCCCTCCTGCCCCTGTGCACCTTGCCTACCCACCCCAGCTAAGACACCAGATCCCCAGCATCACAAGCCTGGCAGTGTGCAAGTAGCCCAGACAGGCCACCCCACCCCACAGTGAATCCCGCCCCTAGGAGAGGGGAAGAGAAGGCACCCACCAGTCTGACTGTGGCCCCAGCGGTGGGCTGGGGGCAGACATCAGGTCTGACTGCGGCTCCGCCCACCAACTCCAGTTATACACCACAGCACAGGGGAAGTGCCCTGCAGGTCCTCACCACGCCAGGGACTATCCAAAATGACCAAGCGGAAGAATTCCCCTCAGAAGAATCTCCAGGAAATAACAACAGCTAATGAGCTGATCAAAAAGGATTTAAATAATATAACAGAAAGTGAATTTAGAATAATAGTCATAAAATTAATCGCTGGGCTTGAAAACAGTATAGCTGACAGCAGAGAATCTCTTGCTACAGAGATCAAGGGCCTAAGGAACAGTCACGAGGAGCTGAAAAACGCTTTAAACGAAATGCATAACAAAATGGAAACCACCACGGCTCGGATTGAAGAGGCAGAGGAGAGAATAGGTGAACTAGAAGATAAAGTTATGGAAAAAGAGGAAGCTGAGAAAAAGAGAGATAAAAAAATCCAGGAGTACGAGGGGAAAATTAGAGAACTAAGTGATACACTAAAAAGAAATAATATACGCATTATTGGTATCCCAGAGGAGGAAGAGAGAGGGAAAGGTGCTGAAGGGGTACTTGAAGAAATAATAGCTGAGAACTTCCCTGAACTGGGGAAGGAAAAAGGCATTGAAATCCAAGAGGCACAGAGAACTCCCTTCAGACGTAACTTGAATCGATCTTCTGCACGACATATCATAGTGAAACTGGCAAAATACAAGGATAAAGAGAAAATTCTGAAAGCAGCAAGGGGTAAACGTGCCCTCACATATAAAGGGAGACCTATAAGACTCGTGACTGATCTCTCTTTTGAAACTTGGCAGGCCAGAAAGAATTGGCACGAGATTTTCAGTGTGCTAGACAGAAAAAATATGCAGCCGAGAATCCTTTATCCAGCAAGTCTGTCATTTAGAATAGAAGGAGAGATAAAGGTCTTCCCAAACAAACAAAAACTGAAGGAATTTGTCACCACTAAACCAGCCCTCCAAGAGATCCTAAGGGGGACCCTGTGAGACAAAGTACCAGAGACATCGCTACAAGCATAAAACATACAGACATCACAATGACTCTAAACCCATATCTTTCTATAATAACACTGAATGTAAATGGACTAAATGCGCCAACCAAAAGACATAGGGTATCAGAATGGATAAAAAAACAAGACCCATCTATTTGCTGTCTACAAGAGACTCATTTTAGACCTGAGGACACCTTTAGATTGAGAGTGAAGGGATGGAGAACTATTTATCATGCTACTGGAAGCCAAAAGAAAGCTGGAGTAGCCATACTTATATCAGACAAACTAGACTTTAAATTAAAGGCTGTAACAAGAGATGAAGAAGGACATTATATAATAGTGACAGGGTCTATCCATCAGGAAGAGCTAACAATTATAAATGTCTATGCGCCGAATACCGGAGCGCCCAAATATATAAAACAATTACTCATAAACATAAGCAACCTTATTGAGAAGAATGTGGTAATTGCAGGGGACTTTAACACCCCACTTACAGAAATGGATAGATCATCTAGACACACGGTCAATAAAGAAACAAGGGCCCTGAATGAGACATTGGATCAGATGGACTTGACAGATATATTTAGAACTCTGCATCCCAAAGCAACAGAATATACTTTCTTCTCGAGTGCACATGGAACATTCTCCAAGATAGATCATATACTGGGTCACAAAACAGCCCTTCATAAGTTTACAAGAATTGAAATCATACCATGCATCCTTTCAGACCACAATGCTATGAAGCTTGAAATCAACCACAGAAAAAAGTCTGGAAAACCTCCAAAAGCATGGAGGTTAAAGAACACCCTACTAACGAATGAGTGGGTCAACCAGGCAATTAGAGAAGAAATTAAAAAATATATGGAAACAAACGAAAATGAAAATACAACAATCCAAACGCTTTGGGACGCAGCAAAGGCAGTCCTGAGAGGAAAATACATTGCAATCCAGGCCTATCTCAAGAAACAAGAAAAATCCCAAATACAAAATCTAACAGCACACTTAAAGGAACTAGAAGCAGAACAGCAAAGGCAGCCTAAACCCAGCAGAAGAAGAGAAATAATAAAGATCAGAGCAGAAATAAACAATATAGAATCTAAAAAAACTGTAGAGCAGATCAACGAAACCAAGAGTTGGTTTTTTGAAAAAATAAACAAAATTGACAAACCTCTAGCCAGGCTTCTCAAAAAGAAAAGGGAGATGACCCAAATAGATAAAATCATGAATGAAAATGGAATGATTACAACCAATCCCTCAGAGATACAAACAATTATCAGGGAATACTATGAAAAATTATATGCCAACAAATTGGACAACGTGGAAGAAATGGACAAATTCCTGAACACCCACACTCTTCCAAAACTCAATCAGGAGGAAATAGAAAGCTTGAACAGACCCATCCCCAGCGAAGAAATTGAATCGGTTATCAAAAATCTCCCAACAAATAAGAGTCCAGGACCAGATGGCTTCCCAGGGGAGTTCTACCAGACGTTTAAAGCAGAGATAATACCAATCCTTCTCAAGCTATTCCAAGAAATAGAAAGGGAAGGAAAACTTCCAGACTCATTCTATGAAGCCAGTATTACTTTGATTCCTAAACCAGACAGAGACCCAGTAAAAAAAGAGAACTACAGGCCAATATCCCTGATGAATATGGATGCAAAAATTATCAATAAGATACTAGCAAATCGAATTCAACGGCATATAAAAAGAATTATTCACCATGATCAAGTGGGATTCCTTCCTGGGATGCAGGGCTGGTTCAACATTCGCAAATCAATCAACGTGATACATCACATTAACAAAAAAAAAGAGAAGAACCATATGATCCTGTCAATCGATGCAGAAAAGGCCTTTGACAAAATCCAGCACCCTTTCTTAATAAAAACCCTTGAGAAAGTCGGGATAGAAGGAACATACTTAAAGATCATAAAAGCCATTTATGAAAAGCCCACAGCTAACATCATCCTCAACGGGGAAAAACTGAGAGCTTTTTCCCTGAGATCAGGAACACGACAGGGATGCCCACTCTCACCGCTGTTGTTTAACATAGTGCTGGAAGTTCTAGCATCAGCAATCAGACAACAAAAGGAAATCAAAGGCATCAAAATTGGCAAAGATGAAGTCAAGCTTTCGCTTTTTGCAGATGACATGATATTATACATGGAAAATCCGATAGACTCCACCAAAAGTCTACTAGAACTGATACATGAATTCAGCAAAGTTGCAGGATACAAAATCAATGTACAGAAATCAGTTGCATTCTTATACACTAACAATGAAGCAACAGAAAGACAAGTAAAGAAACTGATCCCATTCACAATTGCACCAAGAAGCATAAAATACCTAGGAATAAATCTAACCAAAGATGTAAAGGATCTGTATGCTGAAAACTATAGAAAACTTATGAAGGTAATTGAAGAAGATTTAAAGAAATGGAAAGACATTCCCTGCTCATGGATTGGAAGAATAAATATTGTCAAAATGTCAATACTACCCAAAGCTATCTACACATTCAATGCAATCCCAATCAAAATTGCACCAGCATTCTTCTCGAAACTAGAACAAGCAATCCTAAAATTCATATGGAACCACAAAAGGCCCAGAATAGCCAAAGTAATTTTGAAGAAGAAGACCAAAGCAGGAGGCATCACAATCCCAGACTTTAGCCTCTACTACAAAGCTGTCATCATCAAGACAGCATGGTATTGGCACAAAAACAGACACATAGACCAATGGAATAGAATAGAAACCCCAGAACTAGACCCACAAACATATGGCCAACTAATCTTTGACAAAGCAGGAAAGAACATCCAATGGAAAAAAGACAGTCTCTTTAACAAATGGTGTTGGGAGAACTGGACAGCAACATGCAGAAGGTTGAAACTAGACCACTTCCTCACACCATTCACAAAAAGAAACTCAAAATGGATAAAGGACCTGAATGTGAGACAGGAAACCATCAAAACCTTAGAGGAGAAAGCAGGAAAAGACCTCTCTGACCTCAGCCGTAGCAATCTCTTCCTCGACACATCCCCAAAGGCAAGGGAATTAAAAGCAAAAGTGAATTACTGGGACCTTATGAAGATCAAAAGCTTCTGCACAGCAAAGGAAACAACCAACAAAACTAAAAGGCAACCAACGGAATGGGAAAAGATATTTGCAAATGACATATCGGACAAAGGGCTAGTATCCAAAATCTATAAAGAGCTCACCAAACTCCACACCCGAAAAGCAAATAACCCAGTGAAGAAATGGGCAGAAAACATGAATAGACACTTCTCTAAAGAAGACATCTGGATGGCCAACAGGCACATGAAAAGATGTTCAGCGTCGCTCCTTATCAGGGAAATACAAATCAAAACTACACTCAGGTATCACCTCACGCCAGTCAGAGTGGCCAAAATGAACAAATCAGGAGACTATAGATGCTGGAGAGGATGTGGAGAAACGGGAACCCTCTTGCACTGTTGGTGGGAATGCAAATTGGTGCAGCCGCTCTGGAAAGCAGTGTGGAGGTTCCTCAGAAAATTAAAAATAGACCTACCCTATGACCCAGCAATAGCACTGTTAGGAATTTATCCAAGGGACACAGGAGCACTGATGCATAGGGGCACTTGTACCCCAATGTTCATAGCAGCACTCTCAACAATAGCCAAATTATGGAAAGAGCCTAAATGTCCATCAACTGATGAATGGATAAAGAAATTGTGGTTTATATACACTATGGAATACTACGTGGCAATGAGAAAAAATGAAATATGGCCTTTTGTAGCAACGTGGATGGAACTGGAGAGTGTGATGCTAAGTGAAATAAGCCATACAGAGAAAGACAGATACCATATGGTTTCACTCTTATGTGGATCCTATGAAACTTGACAGGAACCCATGGGGGAGGGGAAGGAAAAAAAAAGAGGTTAGAGTGGGAGAGAGCCAAAGCATAAGAGACTGTTGAGAACTGAGAGCAAACTGAGGGTTGATGGGGGATGGGAGGGAGGAGAGGGTGGGTGATGGGTATTGAGGAGGGCACCTTTTGGGATGAGCACTGGGTGTTGTATGGAAACCAATTTGACAATAAATTTCATATATAAATAAAAAAAAAAATTTTCCCTTATTTTTCAAGATTTTCCAGAGAGTAATGATACCAGAGGATGATAATATCATTCCAAAGATCTCCATATCTTAAGCCCCAGAAACTATAAAAATGTACCTTCATGACAATAGAGATTGTGTACGTATGATTTCTGTCGGTATGAAAAAGGTTAAGGACTTCAGTATGATTCTCCTCGCTTATTCAGGTGAACCCATTTTAATCACAGGATGCTTAATTGTGGAGAAGGAAGTGAGAAGAGTAGATCAGAGAGATACCAAATGAAAGGCATCAAATCGCCATCCCTAGCTCTGAAGACAGAGGAAAAAGTCCCTGAGTCAGGGAATGTGGGAGATCTGTAGAATCCAGAAAATTTGGTCCTACAACTGCAAGGAACTGAATAACCTGAATGAGCAAGGAAATGGATTCTCCTGATACTCTTTAGAAGGGGATGAAGCCCACCAACAATGCAAGAGCGTTCTCCTTTCTCCACATCCTCCCCAACATCTGTTGTCACCTGAGTTGTTAATTTTAGCCACTCTGACCCATGTGAGGTAGCATCTCAATGTAGTTTTGATTTGTATTTCCCTGTTGATGAGCAATGTTGAGCATCTTTTCACATGTCTGTTAACCATTCGCATGTCTTCTTTGGAAAAATGTCTATTCATGTCTTCTGCCCATTTCTTCACTGGATTATTTGTTTTTCAGGTGTTGAGTTTGGTAAGTTTTTTTTTTTTTTTAATTTTTAGTGTTTATTTATTTTGAGAGAGAGAGAGAGACAGAACACAAACAGGGGAGGGGCGGAAAGAGAAAGGGAGACACAGAAGCAGGCTCAAGGCTCTGAGCTGTCAACACAGAGCCCGGCGTGGGGCTCGAGCCCACAAACCATGAGATCATGACCAGAGCCAAGTTGGATGCTCAACTGACTGAGCCACCCAGGCACCCCGGTAAATTCTTTATAGATTTTGGATACTAACCCTTTATCCAATATGTCATTTGCAAATATCTTCTCCCATTCCATTGATTGCCTTTTAGTTTTGTTGATTGTTTCCTTTGCTGTGTAGCAGCTTTTTATCTTGATGAGGCCCCAATATTTCATTTTTGTTTTTATTTTCCTTGCCTTTGGAGACGTGTCAAGTAAGAAGTTTCTGTGGCCAAGGTCAAAGAGGTTGTTGCCTGTTTTCTCCTCTAGGAGAAAATGGTTTTCTGATGGTTTCCTGTCTCATATGTAAGTCTTTCATCCATTTTGAATTTATTTTTGTGTATGGTGTAAAAAAGTAGTCCAGTTTCATTATTCTGCATGTTGCTGTCCAGTTGTCCCAGCACCATTGCTAAAGAGACTGTCTTTTTTCCACTGGATACTCTTCCCTGCTTTATTGAAGATTGGTTGGCCAAACATTTATGGGTTAAATTCTGGGTTCTCTATTCTATTTCATTGGCTAAGTGTCTGTTTTTGTGCCAACACCATACTGTCTTGATGATTACAGCTTTGTTGTAGAGGTGAAAGTCCGGCATTGCGATGCCTCCAGCTTTGGTTTTCTTTTTCAACATTACTTTGGCTATTCTGGGTTTTTTGTGGTTCCATACAAATTTTAGGATTGTTTGTTCTAACTCTGAGAAGAATGCTGGTGCTGTTTTTATTGGGATTGCATTGAATCTGTAGATTGCTTTGGGTAGTATCTACACTTTTGCAAACTGGTGCAACCACTCTAGAAAACAGTGTGGAAGTTCCTCAAAAAATTAAAGATTGAATTACCCTATGACCCAGCAATAGCACTACTTGGAATTTATCTAAATGATACAGGGGTGATGATTCACAGGAACATGTATACCCCAATGTTTATAGCAGTGCTATCAACAATAGCCAACTTATGGAAAGAGCCCAAATGTCCATGTCCATCAACTGGGATAAAGAAGATGTGTTTTATATATATATATATATATATAAAAATATATAAATATATATATAAATATATAAATATATATATATATATAAATATATATATATATATATATATATATATATATATAGTGATGGAAAATAATGAAATCTTACCATTTGCAACAATACAGATGGAACTGGAGGGTATTATGCTCAGTAAATAAGTCAGTCAGAGAAAGATATGATATATTTTCACTCATACGTGGAAGTTGAGAAACTTAACCGAAGACCAATGGGGGAAGGGAAAGAAAAAAAATACATAGTTACAGAGAGGGAGGCAAACCACATAAGATTTTTAAATACAGAGAACAAACTGAGGCCGGAAGGGAGTGAGGGGCTGAGGGGGCGGGGAAAATGGGTGATGGCAAATTGAGTAGTGCACTGGTTGGGATGAACACTGGGTGTTTTAAGTGATGAATCATGGGAACCTACTCTGAAGCCAAGAGCACACTGTATACACTGCATGTTAGCTAACTTGACAGTAAATTACAAAAATAAAAAAATGAAATGAAATGAAATGAAATGAAATATGAAATGAAATGAAATGAAGTAAGATAAAATAAAAAGAAGTGGATGAAACCTTGCCCACACCTTGATGTTAGCCTAGGGAGACCTGTATCTAACTTGGACTTAGAGAACTGAAATATAATAAATTTCCTTGTTTTAAGTCACTGCATTCATGGTAATTTGTTCTGGGAGCAATAGAACACTAATATAACAAGTGGGTAATGACATGTAGTAATTAAATAAAGAGAATCTTGATCAACCTGCATTGCTTAGTTGTCAAACATGAAATTTCAACAGGTCTCCTGGTTTTACATATTAATAAGAGACCAAGAAAATTTCCAAATTGTGTCTACTAAATGTGTGCAATTTTTTGTTTATCAATTATACCTCAGTAAAGCTAAGGAAAATATATAATGAGCAGAGTCTGAATTACTAAGAGGGTCATAAAACTCAGAATCTGTGGATTTCACTTGTATGGGCCTGCCTCTTCCCAGGCACAGAGAGGGTGTTAATAATGTTTAAAGTCACAATAATTTTATAAAATTTACAAATTGAAAAAAATTCACCTCAGTAAGTTTGCTTCCTTTTTTTCTGCTCCAATTTCTCCCTTTCATGTCACTCCCAACTTTGCTTAGTTGTCAAATCTGTATGAAATTTCAACAGAAATTTTCAAAAAAATTTCCTTTTTGCCATCCAATGAAAAGAGTTGAGGAAATAAAATATTGGATAAATTTTCTTTAGAATTTGGAAAATGAATTTCAGACTTTTGTCACTTTGACAGGGATTTTTTTTTTATCTTCTTCCCCTATTTCCCCAAATATTTTCCTAAATGCACTATACAATAAATAAGTGGTTTAATTATAATTATTGTCATATTTATATTAATCTGACCTTGGCATACTTCCCTGTCACAACCATTTTGAATGATTCTTTTAAATTAAAAATAAAAACATTCCATTTCTTTTACTTATAGGTCTATATTAATTTCAGTGGAGCAGTATAGAGAGCACAGAAATGAACCCAGGCTTATATGGTCAATTAATCTATGACAAACGAAGCAAGAATATACAGTGGGGAAAAGACGGTCTCTCCAAGAATGGTGCTGGGAAAACTGGACAACTGCTTACAAAAGAATAAAACTAGACCACTTTCCTACACCACACACAAAAATAAATTAAAAATGGATTAAGTACCTAAGTATGAGACCTGAAACAATAAAACTCTCTAAATAACACATAGGCAGTAATCTCCTTGACATCAGACTCAGAAACATTTTTCTAGATATGTCTCCTCAGGCAAGGGAAACAAAAGCAAATATAAACTATTGAGACTACACCAAAAGCTTTTGCACAGTGAAGAAAATCTTGAACAAAACAAATATATATACATATATTTGTTAAATATGTTGTACAACTGGAGCTAATAAAGCATTGCATGCCAATTATATCCCAATAATAAGAAAACATAGAGAACCTATACAGCCCAACACCAAAAAAAAAAAAGTCCAAATAAATTGATTTAAAAATGAGCAGAGAGCCTGAATAAACATTTTTCAAAAGAAGACAGGAAATGGCCAACAGACACATGATAATATGCTCAACATCAGTAATCATCAGGGAAATGTAAATCAAAACTACACTGAGATATAATTTTACATCTGTCAGAATGGCTAATATAACAAAGGTAAGAAATAAGTGTTGGTGAGATGTGGAGAAAAGGGAACCCTCATTCACTATTGATGGGAATGCATATTGATGAAACCACTGTGGAAAACAGTATGGAGGTTCCTCAAAGAATTAGAAATAGAAATACCATATAATCCAGTAATTCCACAACTGGTTGTTTATCTGAAGAAAACAAAAACATTAATTAGAAAAGGTATCTGCCCTCCTATGTTTATTGCAGCATTACTTACAATACCCAAGATACAGAGGCAACCTAAATGTCCATAGATAGATGAATGGATAAAGATGTGGTAACCAAGATATGGTATGAAGATTGGTGGTTGCCAGACAGAAGGAGGGTAGAGGGGTGGGCAAAATAGGTGAAGGGAAGTGGGAGGTACCAGCTTATGGAATGAATAAGTCACAGGGATGAAAGCTACATGCAGCATACGAAATATAGTCAATGGTAATGTACTACCATTTTATGGTGGCAGATGGTAGCTACACTGGGGTGAGCATAGCATATAGAGTTGTTGAATCACTATGTTGCACACCTGAACCTAATGTAACATTGTGTGTCAGCTATACTTTAATTAAAACTAAGAATTTGTATTTACATTAATTCTTACATATTAAGCTAAATGATTTTATCAGCAAATTATCATAAGCTATTAAAAATCATAACTTTTAAATTTCAGATAAAATCAAAATCTTTCTTCTTAAAACTATTTGGATGATCATAGTTGCTAGTTTCCAATACTAACAACCTATAACAACATAGTAGGATGAAAAACACAAGCATAGTAGCTCTCAATTCCTTTTTTATTCTAATTTTCTGAAGGAAATAAAATTGCAATTGTATAAACAGATGGTTGATCACCAGAGCAACCAGAGTCTGATAAGAGTTTTTCAGAAGCTTGTCAAGATCACAGCCCACACACTTGTACTTAAAAAAAAATCTGATTTGAAATTTAACAGAATTTATACAGGAGCTATTAGTGGGCTTTATGACAAGATCAGAACTCTTTTCCACTTTTATCCAATTTTCTCCAAGTGGAAAAATTAAGTATATTTAATTTTAGCATTAAATGAAATGAGATTATGGGAAATAAAGCTAATTTTTTAAAACAGTGCAATGAGGTATTCTTGTGATACTTATGACTTATTTTCTATTAACTACTAAATTCAGTAAATACATGATGAATATTATTTTTACTAGGCCACTATAACAAGCATGACAATAGATAGATGAAAGATTAAAATCATATAAACTTCTCTCTCTAAAATGTAACAGTCTAAATAACAGAGACATAAATGTACCCAGCTGCAATAAAAGTTAATAATAATAATAATAATAATAATAATAATAACAACAACAAATTTGGTAAAAGCTTTAACATACCAGGCAGTATGGAAAAAGCATACAAATCAGGCTTTGGAATTACTACTTCTAGGCATAGACTGACAATGTTACCTTTGGCAAATTATTTAAATTCTCTCTTAATCACTTAGCTCATTTGTAAAAGGTGAATATAATAGCAAACTTTAGTTTCACTGCATTGATTAATATATATGCTAAGAAATTATCAGAGTTACTATATTGTCATTTACTGTTGTTTTTGACATTGTTGTTACTATTATTAAAACCAATAAAAAGTATTAGGTGCTCAGGTGTTACTATAAAAAGTACAATAAAAGTTACAATAAAAAGTAATTGTGAGAACGCATTTCTCTGTGGAGTCAGTCTTTAATGTCTGGTAGACTGAAGGTAGATGTGATGGCTGCTAGTATTTAAGGGTGATCAGAGGAATTGATTGGAACCCGCATTTCCATAGAAAGTAGACACTGGTTTTATCAAGAATTTGTACCATTTGAAAGTTTGAAAGGCGTGTGTGTGTGTGTGTGTGTGTGTGTGTGTGTGTGCACGCGCGCGCACACGCGCACGTGTTGGCGCGTGTTGGAGAATGCCAAAGAGGGAGGAGTTATCCAAATCACCAATAAGTAATGGAAATGACTTTTCAAATTTCATAATTAGAGAAAACGGTTGAAATGGAGACTAGGAAGGGTGGGCATGTGTTCATTAGTAAGCAAGTAATGGAGTTTGCTTGTATAGTGCATTTAGGACAGTAGAGAGAGAGAAGTGAGGACTGGAATACTATGAAGATTCCTAAAATGGTCTCATAGACATTATTGTTTTCTTAATTGCAGAACGTCTGAACTCCATTTATATTTTGGAATCCCTCTCTTTAATGAGTCTTTTTTTTTTTTTTTTTTTAATTTTTTTTTTCAACGTTTATTTATTTTTGGGACAGAGAGAGACAGAGCATGACCGGGGAGGGGCAGAGAGAGAGGGAGACACAGAATCGGAAACAGGCTCCAGGCTCTGAGCCATCAGCCCAGAGCCTGACGCGGGGCTCGAACTCACGGACCGCGAGATCGTGACCTGGCTGAAGTCGGACGCTTAACCGACTGCGCCACCCAGGCGCCCCTCTTTAATGAGTCTTAAAAGGTATCGTGGTGACGTTGCAGAGGAAACCACACCATAGTGATGTGTCAGATTTTTCTGAAGAATATTTTCATGACAGCTTAGAGGCCATTAGTACTTTATCATGCACTATAATTCTGAGATTCAGTGAAGTTAAATTCTAAATGCCAAATAAATGTCTTCCAGACATCATTGATTTTAATGCCCATTCATGATCCTAGTACATCGTCCTTCATCTAGAAGATTCTCACTAACTAAGCATTAAAGGAATGATAGGAGAATGTATACATATGTGCATTAAGAAATGGTTTATATACACAATGGAATACTACTTGGCAATGAGAAAGAATGAAATATGGCCTTTTGTAGCAACGTGGATGGAACTGGAGAGTGTTATGCTAAGTAAAATAAGTCAAGCAGAGAAAGACAGATACCGTATGTTTTCACTCTTATGTGGATCCTGAGAAACTTAACAGAAGACCATGGGGGAGGGGAAGGAAAAAAAAGAGTTAGAGAGGGAGGGAGCCAAACCATAAGAGACTCTTAAAAACTGGGAATAAACTGAGGGTTGATGGAGAGTGGGAGGCAGGGGAGGGTGGGTGATGGGCATTGAGGAGGGCACCTGTTGGGAGGAGCACTGGATGTTGTATGGAAACCAATCTGACAATAAATTTCATATTAAAAAAAATCCAAATGTGTAAATGTGTTGGGTAGAGGCTTAGGTAGGTAATACAACAAATAATTGAGATACCTTTTATGAAAAACAAAGTTTCAACTAACAAAGAATTATTACAGGGCTTATCTGTAGTAAACAGTGGAGGAAAATAAATTAATAAAATATTTTAATGGAAAATTTTTAATTCTTTGATTTAATATTTGGAGTCAAAGAATTTCTCATGTTTGCATTTTTCCATAAGCTTGATATGTTACTTGTACTTAAAGAAATAATACATTATACAATTTGCATTTGGGATGAAATGGCAAAGTTTTTAAATTTATATTTATATTATTATTATTATATTTATATTTTATTTTAAAAGTATCTACATATTTAAACCTTAACAATACACCACCTTATATTTTACTTATTTATCTACTTGAACAGATTTATTCACTTATTTTGCTTGCCATATGAGGTACTTTGCATATAAAAATACTCAATAAATAGGATTGGGTAAATTAATAAATTAAATAAATGTATAAATATAGGAATATTACCCCAAACTAGAACCTTTTTTCTGTGTGTGTCAGTGTGTGTGTGTGTGTGTGTGTATGTGCGTGTGTGTGTGTGTGTATGAATTTTGTCCCTGTGGTAGCCCAAAGGAAAATATGAGACTTTGGTAAGTCTTATATAAGAATGAGAAAGTACTATGTCTTATTCCTTGCCCACAATAAATATATAATAAATAATTTTGAATTAATTAATAAGTGTGGGAGAGGAATAATTACAAGTTAATTCATATATCTGACAATGTTAAACTGGGTTGGACAAAGTGGTTTCTGTTACAAGTGTGTGAGAGATCAAAATGAGTAGTTTCAAACATAGTGAAATTAAATGTATTTGATATTTTTGGTCCAATTAGGTAAATTAATTACAAACTAGTGGAAACTCTTACTTCATTAGAAGTATAACTTATATCATAAAGCAAAATATTGCAGAGCAAATATTTTAAGAGCATCTTTAAAATAAAGAAAAATGTATGTAGTATTTAAGAAAAATAACTCCCTTTTTTTTTCAGTGATTAAACAGAACTCCTAACATTTTATTATTAGACAATAATATAGGGATTTTTATCTTTTTTTATTGAAAGTATTTTATTTAAATTCATTAACAATACTTAAAATGTAATTTTTAACCATTTTTATGCTTTCAAATTTATATGTTTGCTTTGTTACAGAAAGAAGTGATATTCATATATAAAATTATTGGATTTTTATTGTTTCTGTTCTATCTTGGTAATAAGGAAGTGTTAACTAATTTGTATTCTCTTTAAATCTTTGATTTTACATGTTAAAATGTATTTTTATTTATATATGATGAATTAAATATATAGAATAATGTTCTAAAAGATTTGGGGGAAGGATAATCTAGTTTTGCTTTTCTTCCAAACATTTAATTAAATTACCACTTTTATTTCATTGATTTATTAATGACAGATAAAGACACTGTATTTGTACATTTTTATGTATAATTTTTAAATAGTGATGTATATACGTGTATGTATATAGCTGATATATACATGTAGTAATATATGTATATGCTGATATGTAACTAAGTTTTGTGACAATTTATATCAGTTCATTGAACTAGTTGTTTCTTTTAAAACTGATGATACATTAATTTCTCTATTGTACTCAAAATTAAAAATACATAGTTACTAAATCGTAATTTTCTTTTTTTTTTTTTTAATTTTTTTTTTTTTCAACGTTTATTTATTTTTGGGACAGAGAGAGACAGAGCATGAACGGGGGAGGGGCAGAGAGAGAGGGAGACACAGAATCGGAAACAGGCTCCAGGCTCTGAGCCATCAGCCCAGAGCCCGACGCGGGGCTCGAACTCCCGGACCGCGAGATCGTGACCTGGCTGAAGTCGGACGCTTAACCGACTGCGCCACCCAGGCGCCCCACTAAATCGTAATTTTCAATGTAGTGTGAGGCCCCAGGAGCTTTTGAAATGGGCCAGGCAAGGCACTGTTTTATGAGCATTACTTCTTTTAATTCTCAGACAATCTCATAGAGTATGTATTCCTCATTACTTGGTTTTAGAGAAGAGGATATTAAGATTTGGATAGGTTACCTAATTTTCATCCAGTCACAGAGCTTCTCTATGCTGGAGCCAACACATAAACCCAGGCATTATGACTCAAAAGCCAGCTCATTTCACCATATTATCTTTTTTTTTTTTTTAACTCTACTCTATTTTTTTTTAACTGCCATGGAAATGCCAGTATTATTTAGCTCCTGCCTTGTTGAGGGACCTTTGGGATTTTCTACTTTATCACTCTCACAAGCCATGTTGTAATAAGCACCCTTGTTCATGGTTTTCTTTTTTCCTTTTAAATCACATCTGTGATTATTTCTCCAGACCAGAATAAACATAAAACTGATGATGCAAAATGTTTGCAGATTTTAGAAGTTCCAAATGCAGAAAGGCAACCTTTTCCTAGAACCAACATCATTAGTTAACATTGACATGGCAGACTGTTTATCAACAAGGGTAGAAAAAAATATGCAACAGTAAAAGATCACTAAGAATGAGCATCTTCCTTAGGGTCAACAATGTGAGTGGCAGTAAATCATGCCTGAGATGGGGAATTCATCATTGTATGCCAGGCCATATAGTGAGTCTAAGAAAGCATAAGGCACACAGTAAGTGTGGTAGGTTGAAGTACTGGTCTCAGTTGTAACATTATTATCTTCACTGCCCAGTTGTAACATTATTATACATCCATGCGTGTTCCCATTCCTTAAAACTGGGCTTAGCCTTGTGACATGCACAAGCCAATTAGATAGTTTAGATGTGAAGTGAGAGGGGAGCTTGAACTGCATTTATGCAGTTAACTTGTGCTGAATTTTGGCCACACACACACACACACACACACACACACACACACACACAAAAGGCCTTAGGCAACTTGCTAATCCAGAGAATGAAAGACGTGTGGTACAGATCTGGAGCTACAGGCTGGAGTCAAGGCTAGTGGAGCCTAGCTCAGAATTATGCCTTGCATTTAATAGTCATATCTCTTTAGTCTCCTTCAATCTGGAAGAGTTCTTTAATCTTTATGACCCCAATGCTTTTGAAGATAGTGTGTCAGTGATTTTGTAGAGTAGACTTCAATTTGTTCTTTTGATTGGATTCTGGTTATGCATCTTTGGCAGGAAGGTTAGAGAAGTGATACCGTGTTCTTTTCATTGTGCCTTATCAAATGGCCCATAGTGTTCCCCATTGCTGATGATATTCGCTTGGATCATCTGACTGATGTGTTGCCTGCCAGACGTCTTCATTATAAAGTTACTCTTTTATCCTTTGTAATATATAATTACTTTGTGGATTGAACACTTAAAACTACGTAAATACTTATTCTTGTATTAATTTATATTAGTATGGAGTCTTGGTTTCCACATTTGGTCAATAGTTTATAACATATTACAGTCATTACTTATTTTGATGTTTAAATTGTCCCAGATTTCACCAGTAGGAGCCTCTTAATGATGGCTTCTGTGTCCTAACATTTCTCCTTCATTTTTAAAATACTTCTGCTGCTTTCTGGCTTGACAAGATATTACAGGTTGTTCTTGTAATTGTCTTGCCCTTATCAAGAAATGCCTGGATTCCTTGGGAAAAAAATTCATTTTTCTGAGAAGCCCTAGTATTCTCCCTGGCGTGGGACACATCTTACAAGAGAGAAAAGATGATGTGGCAGAGCTTCCCCTCAAATTTTAGGTCCCCAAACTTGCTTTTCCCTCCTGTACATTTTACTGTCATTATTTCCCATGGACAGGGAATGAGTTTCTTGATGACAAAGGCAACCCATCTCCTAGTTGTGCTGGGGTTAATAGGAGTAATTTTCTAGCACCTCCCAACATGTGTTCCCAGTCGACACTGCTCTGTGGTTATTTTCTCCACTTGCTACCATTTTATCTTGTCCTTAATATCTAATAAATCACCATACCCCTAATAGAACTTAATTTGAAAGTGACATAAGTTCGTTAAGAACTTTTTTTTTTAAATTTTTTTTTCAACGTTTATTTATTTTTGGGACAGAGAGAGACAGAGCATGAACGGGGGAGGGGCAGAGAGAGAGGGAGACAGAATCGGAAACAGGCTCCAGGCTCTGAGCCATCAGCCCAGAGCCCGACGCGGGGCTCAAACTCACGGACTGCGAGATCGTGACCTGGCTGAAGTCGGACGCTTAACCGACTGCGCCACCCAGGCGCCCCAGCTCGTTAAGAACTTTAAGTTTGTCTTTATGTTGCTTAGTAGAGTTTTAGGGTTTCTTTATATGGGTCCTATGTATCTTTTCTTTTTCTCAGCTAATGCTTAATTTCTTGGGTGCTTCAGTCAGAGCTCTTCAAACAAAAAGACTTCGCAAAAACTCCTCAACTTGATTTCATAGGGATTTGATCAATTATAGGGACTATTTTGATACTTTATTTTTTTTTTATTTTTTATTTTTTTTTAATTTTTTTTTCAACGTTTTTTATTTATTTTTGGGACAGAGAGAGACAGAGCATGAACGGGGGAGGGGCAGAGAGAGAGGGAGACACAGAATCGGAAACAGGCTCCAGGCTCCGAGCCATCAGCCCAGGGCCTGACGCGGGGCTCGAACTCACGGACCGCGAGATCGTGACCTGGCTGAAGTCGGACGCTTAACCGACTGCGCCACCCAGGCGCCCCAGATACTTTAATATTAATTTTGAATATAATCAATTTATTAACAAATAATCTGGTTTGTTTTTTGCTCAGTTAAAATTATTTTGCTAACACTTACTTCTAGTACAATTATTCTTTGAATTCCTCTTTTAAGTATTTTTTGGAGCCAGATAAAATAGTTAAAGAAATATTCTTGGGGTGCCTCGGTGGTTCAGTCAGTGAAACATCCGACTTTGGCTCAGGTCATGATCTCGTGTTTATGGGTTTGAGCCTCACATCAGGCTCTGTGCTGACAGCTCAGAGACTGGAGCCTGCTTTGGATTCTGTGACTCCCTCTCTCTCTGCCCCTCCCCTGCTCATACTCTGTCTCTTCTCTGTCTCTCAAAAAATAAAAAAAGAAATATTCTTTACCTCCTCTACTAAAAGGTATTTGTTTAATTTTTCACAACAATATTTCCTTCTACCAAGTATCTTTTTTTTTTGGCAAGAGATTGATTTTTCTATCTAAATTTATCACTATTCTTAAAAATAATAATGAAATTGTGATGTTGTTCTAAGGACAGGTATTACAAGAACTCCTAAAAATAGATTTATTTGCTAGGAAACAGAACCTGTCATTTGAAATTTCTGAATGGGAAAAAGAATATTGGCCAATGGAATAATGTATCAAATTCAAAAATAGCTTACATGTCTGGAAAGCAAAAAGAAACCTTCTCCCATCCATGTCTTCCTGTAAGACACAGTGAGTGCTTCAAATTGCTACATAACATGAATGAATTATTTGTTGAATGAGGAAAGGAAAAGAGTATCTTTTCACTTATACCATTTAGTTCATTTTGTTAAGTTACTTAGCTTATCAGCAAAGCCATTGTTTACTATGTTCTCAGGGGAGAAGAGTTGCTGAAAATCAGGGAAAATCTGATGCCATTTCCATCTAATAACATGCATTTCTTGTATGACCAATAATGTGGGTGGCTGAACCTTGAAATAGTCTTCAAAATCTATTTCGTATCAGTTCCAGAAGCCTCTAAAAAGAATTGTGAGAGGATTTTAATAAAGTTGATGTCGAGACTATACCTTTCTTTAGGTAGAGTTCCCTTTCTGTTACTATTCCAATTGCATTGTACATCTTAATTCCTAATTATTGGGGTAAGACGCATAGCACAATTAAGGAGTCACAAATATTTATTGAGTTCTTCTTGGACTAGGTATTTAGGATGAGCAGAAAACAAAATGGATAAGCTCCCTTCCCTGCTGGAGCTTTCATCTAATGAAATAAAGAGCAATGCATCTCAAATAAAACGATTTCAGCAACAACAAAATCACTGATATATTAATTTTACCATTTCTCCTCAAATTTTAAGTAATATCTATTTTCAAATATTAAGTTAGAGTTGAAAAGCAGTATTGCAAATCCTTTTTGGAAAAATCAAAGTCTTTAAAATTTACCTTCTCCTCTTTTTTACTTCAATACAAAGAATGGAAGAAATCCCAAATCCAACTAGCTGTGGCCCCAAAGCTCTTCTTAGAAAACTCATATAACTCTAGAGAAAATAATGGAGTAGTAAAGGCTCAGTACCAATGGAACCAGGGTCTTCAGCATGAAATCTTTTTCACCTCATCTCTTGCCTCTGTTTCCCGTTGCTTAATTGGCTTTATTTTCTAGGCAGGCTTCCAATACATGTCAGCAAACAATGCCACTCATGGAAACTAAGCAGGATTGTCCCCCGAAAAGCACTTGGTCTCTTTCTTAGATCTGGAAAACAGATTAATCTAGTTTTGATAAGACCAAGGCCCCAGGGTCACTCAAAATACCAAGGAGACAATCATTTAAAAAGTGATAATTATCAGGGCGCCTGGATGGCTCAGTCTGTTAAGCGACCCACCGGCTCAGGTCATGATCTCACATTTCCTGGGTTTGAGCCCTGCATCATGCTCTGTGCTGACAGGCTCAGAGCTTGGAGCCTGCTTCTGATTCTGTCTCCCTCTCTCTCTGCCCCTCCCCCATTTGTTCTCTCTCTCTCTCTCTCTCTCTCTCTCTCTCTCTCTCAAAAATAAACATAAAAAATTATGAAAAAAATACAAAGTGATAAGTATCTTATAATCCATATAATTTCAAATGTAAATCCAGTATGTTCTAGAAAAGTTGAAGGGCAGCTGCTGAGCAAAGAAGCACTAAACATCTCAAGAAATGGTCTGGTCTTGAGCTTATTTAGATTGTCATTCTTTAGCTTCAGTTTGGACTTTACTCATTATCATGGATGGGGTTCCATTGGAATACCCAAATTCAGATGATTAAATTTATTAAAAAACGTACCAGAAAACTGCTTAATAATTCAAAATGTCAGGAGGATATCTAAGTTGTAGCTCTACACTTACAATTCAAGGCACTGTAGCAAAAATATTACTTCAAATGACCTCCCTACCTGATATTTATTAAACACTATATTTTAGAACACAGAATAGAAGAGGAATTCATCTTAGTTTCATACTAAAATCTAATCAATCCATGCCAGTTAACCAGATGCTATGAATTGGTATTTTAAAATCAGATGATAGAAATCATTCATGAAGAAATTAATTCTGACCTGTTCCTAAGTCTAAATTTGCTATCATGACAACAATTTGATGACAGTTCCTCCCCATAAGGGATCTCTTAAATATTTAAAACTACTCCATTTCCATTTCTTTTCTAACAACTTCATGTAGGAATCACAATGCATAAAAGAACTCTGCCCAGAGAGAGAAATTATTCTCTGTTACCAGCAGACACTCCAAACTGGGGACAAGCCACAGTTAACATTACGATTCTTACCCTAATCCCATCTCATGCTATTTTGTCTGCATGTTTCAATCTCAAGAGAAACACATAACATTTTTTGAATGTACTTTATTGGGTGCCTATCTTCCTTCTCCTTCTTCCTTTCTCCTCCTGATCTTGTAGGTCCATAAGTCTAACCCACCCAGTAAGAAATTACATGTACTTAGCCTAGTAGTCTTCCCCAAAGCATTGTCTTCCTTCAGTGTTTGAGTTTGCCAAATCTTATAATTTGCACTATATTTGTGACTGCATAAACATTCCTTTTTTGCCAATTCCCTTACTAGAGCAGTTAGATATACCTTTAATTTCTGGTTGATGTTTAATTTTCCTCTGTTGTTCCTGAATCCTTTGAAGTAGACACAGCTGTTACAGATATATTTTTAACTTAATTCTCAATTTATCCTTATTCCACCCTGTCACCTTTTTCTGGATCACAGTATCTTCCTCTCTCTTTGCTTCCAGGTCAGTACATTCATTTTCCTAACAAAGTACACCACATACTGTTTTGTGAAATTGGGAGATGAGGAACAGCAGTTTCAGGGTCTTTGGCCCTTTTCTACTAGGCTAGTTCTTACCCCACAGCAGGGAAGCAATGTGGGAGTTATTCCATTTGTCAAGTCTATAGATACTACTTGTACACCTTGAGTCAGTAGAAATTATTAGTGAATATGTCCATTGACCGAATGGACCCACTGTTAACTGTAATGCTATTTATTATCTGGTCCCCACAAGGCCTCCTCTAACAAGAGGTCCATGCTGACACAACAGGTCTCTGGGTATTCTTGCCATCTCAGAACCTTATGTTCAACAGTTCTCAAAATGTCTTATTATTCTCCTTTCCTCAGTGAAAACTGAATAAAAGTAAAACTGAATAAAAGTAAAAACTGAATAAAAGGCTGTAGGTTCTTTGGTCAAAGATTGGATGAATTAGTATGGTATAAACTTGCCATATAGCTGCAGAGTACTTTCTCATAAGAATCTTGCAAACCCCTCCAGTCAATAGATTCCAGAATTGAAAATCAGTAAAGGTCTGGAAACCGAGCAAGAGTCATGAATCTTTATTGAGGTGACCAATCTCAGCTGTCTCCTCCTACACCATCGTTGACTGTTCCAAGTGACACCATATTTTAATAACTGTTCATAAACTTCCCTGTAAGGGAAGCCCTCTTATCTATGCCTTCAAGCTTGCTATTTATTATGGTAATTGCAGCCCTCTGGTTTTTGATAGTTAAATGTTGTCACTTGACCTCTACTAGTGCTCCCTCTTTTAGCATCTCATGGATATTGGTAAATTGATCACTGATTCAACACCTCAACTGTTATACCTAGCCTGAAATGGAAAGCCATCACAACTTCCTGGTGCGGTTGGTATTCCTTTACCAACACACTCTTGACAGCCTTGGAAAATGCAAAAGTATAATCTTACAACAGAATAAAATACTCTGGCAGTTTTGTCGACCTCTCAAATTTCAATTTCAGCATGTCCACTTTCCTCAGCTTTTTTCTTCCTTTTTTACT
Source organism: Puma concolor (assembly GCF_028749965.1). Classification (NCBI taxonomy): domain Eukaryota; kingdom Metazoa; phylum Chordata; class Mammalia; order Carnivora; family Felidae; genus Puma; species Puma concolor. The sequence goes on from NC_141667.1 coordinate 181,889,847, forward strand.
GGCAGCCAGAATAGCTTGATCATTTCTACTCTTCCTGGCATTAGCCATCAATTTCTCCAGATCTCTCAGTCACCCTAACAGAATCTGATCCACCCCTAGGATCTTTACCAGGTTGTTAAAGTCCATATTTCCAGAAAGTACTTTCAACTCAATGAAATTTTACTTGTGTGTTTTTATATGCTCACCCTCTCGATCCAGCATCCTCAATTTCCAATACCTGGGATATTCCCAAGATTAACTGAATGTGTATTTAATATCTACTGTATTTAATATCTACTGATTCTGTATGTCTAATTGTTTGATGTTGTGTTTTTGCTCAAATATGTTCATCCTTTCACTACAGGAGAGAAGGACCTACTTGTAAGCTACAAAATATATCCTTTGACTCCCAAACTTAGGCTTTATCTGCCATTAATGACCTTAAGCTCCTCCTTATCTCTCTGTAGAGTGTTAGCAATAACTAGCCATTTATGCTATCTCGCACACTTTTCAAATACCTAAATCATTGCACCCGCAAGGCCATTTCTCACAACTGTAACTATGTTCCAGGCATAATCTTTAGCAATTGTACTGTCACTACCACACTGGAAGTACCATCCATACTATTCTGGAGATCATCATATTTGCTCATCAGATGATGCGTTAATGCTCCCATAAAGCAGACCCTTTGCTTCAGACCACTAGTGAAGCCATATGTTTTACTTTGTGTCCTCCAAGAAGCAGACACTAAGATATGGTTAGATATGAAAAGATTTATTGAGGGACAGAGAGGAGAGAGCCAGAGAAGTTCAGGAAAGTGTCAGAACATAATGCATGTCTTAATCCTGTAGAGCAGAGAGGGAAGTAAGAAAGATTTGATAGGAAAAAAATTCCTAAGACTGTTACTGTTCTAAGAAAGTTAAGGCTAGGACAATGTTGAGTCATCAAGCCAGTCACCTGCTAGAAATGTAACATGTATCTCAGGAATAGGCCAATTTCAGTAATGCTGACACACTTAGTCATTACTAAGAAGACCCTACTGGAGGTATGAGTTAACTGGATACAGTGACAGCTTTCAGGGAACAGCAACCAGGGCCGGGGGTCAATTATATTCCCGATGGTCAGGATCTGATAGGCATATCTGCATGACTAGAATTCCAGTTTTCTGCTAACTTCAAAGGAATGCAACTCTGCAGTTTCACAGAGTCTTGGCTTAGATGGGTTTGTGCTTCCTTTAATGCTGTGATGTTGATATCTTAGTTTATTAATCATTTTATTTATTTATTTTGAGAAAGAGGGAGAGGGTGCAGACATGCACAGGGCGGGGGAGGGGGCAGCAGAGAGAGAGAGAGAGATAGAGAGAACCCCAAGCAGGCTCCATGATGTCAACACAGAAACCTATGTAGGGCTGGATCTCAAGAACTCTGGGATCATGACCTGAGCAGAAATCAAAAGTTGGATGCTCAACCTACTGAGCCACCCAGGTACCCCTATTGATGATTTTTAAATAAGGAATTCTATGTTTTCATTTTGCACTGGGCCCCATCCTCTCTGTGACCCTGACTAAAATTCACATTTAAAGAAAATGTGCTAATTTTTACCACCTAGAGAAGAAAATTTCCACACAAGAATTAACTTCCATTATCAATCCAACATGTCTGTCAAAGCCATACTTGATCTATTATGATTTTTCAATTGCACGGTTATTGTCTCACATACGCTCCAAATTCATAAATACACAAGGTGTGTTTCCACATTTAAGATGTAACTTCCTTTTTTATACCTACAAACGTTACTTAAATTCTATCAAAGTCGAATGATTCTCTGCTGAGTTTTGCCTTTACTCAAACCTCAAATATGTGGCGAGTGCATAATTATTCAAGAAAGAATAATTATTCAAGAATGAGTAAATAATAATTCAAGAAAGAGTGAATAATTATTCAAGAATGTTATCATCAGATTAATTGTTTAATTTCATTTGTATATTGGAAGTAACCAGTCTTTTCCAGGGGCTTGACAGCAGGTACAAAGTTTATTTCCACCAATTAAAAAATACCTCCAGTTTATTCATTAGTCTTGAATACGATTGCATAATTTAATGGCCTAAATCCTTGGATTCAATAATAAAGTAATGGTAGATTTTATTAACAAATGCATATAAAAAGGAGACTTATTATAGGACAAATTATTATATTTGGAGTTTGGAATACGGGACTAGCCTGAATAGTATGTCTGTAAAAATCAAGTATAGAGATGAAAAAGAAAACACTCTGGCTTTAAGAACCAAAGAAAAAACAGTGAGAAATGAAAGGACTTTAGAACCAGAACTTGAAATAGGAAACCACTAATTAAGCTTGTGAAAGGAAATATTAAATATTAAACATAAAAGAAAAACTTATATTGAAATAAAATCATCCTAAAATGGTCTGAGGAACAATGTGAAATAAAAAACTTGAAGAAAAAATATTACTCATTGTTCTGAAAAGAGACTTTCTTATGAAGATCAGGGAAGGTTGGAACTATACACAATGAAAAGAACTATAAAAAAACCAGTTACTTTTAAGCCATGAGCTAGGTGATTATGCATTATTGTTTTTTGTTATATTTTGGAGGCTGAGTCACAAAGATATATCAAAGTATTAAAGGAATCATTTCAAAACTCAAACTGGAATGAACTCACCAGATAATCTAAGGTAATGGAAAAGTTTGGAAAGGTACTCCTTAAAACAGTACTTAGAATCTCTGAATGTCAATCATATAATAAGCACTCAATAACTATTACTAAATATTCATTTTCATTAGCAGTTGCATGAAACTTCACTCAAACTTTTTTTTTTTTTAGAAAATAGGACATTTATTTTCTCTTTAGCTGAATAATCTTAGGATACGGTTTCTTCATGTCTTGCTAGATCCATCACTCTTTTGAATACATCAGAACTCAATCTGATTATTTTTCCACCTTTCAACTAGGACCCTTCCACAACCACTAAAATATATTATAGTATGGAATATGCAGAAAAGAAATAAGGTGGATTTGACTAAATGAACCACCATCAGGAGCATGGGTTAAGAACAAGAAAAGCTGTTCTTTCTAAAATAATCTATTAAAATAGCATAGGTTTGGAATCTCTTTAAGTAAAAACTATTAGTTATCTTAAATGGATAACATTGGGAGAAACAAATGATAATGTGCAGTGAGCTAGAAACAATAAATACATATTATCCCACTTGATGTATTCCCTGAATTAAATATGAGGAGTTCAAATAGAAATCACATTTTACAAATGCATGTGCCCTAATTTTGTTTATCATGCAAAAATTTCTTCTTTTAGAGAAATAGCATATCTGTGACTTTTGCTTGCTTGTTTGTTTTTGATTGGGGAAGTTAGAGTTTGTAGGAACAAAGAATAGACTATTGATCCTTGAAAAAGGAGCGGGAATTGGATATAAAGGTGAAAAACTCAGGAGGGATAGAATTTTTAAGACTTATGATAAATTCCATTTGTATTATGCAAATTAAAGAGTCAAGAATGCTGGGCATACGTTGAATATAAATATTTTGTTTTTCATTTTTGCAAAAGTAAAGAAAAGAATTAACATAAAAAATACATCAAGTATTGCTGGCTTGAAAAACTGTTGTTAAATAAGATAGCTTTCCAAAACCCTCTACAATGCCACTGTTTCCTCTATGCTTGCAAAATACTCCTACTCTCCATTCTTGGGTCCAGAATTTTTCTTCTTGTTAGCATGACATTTAAAAATTAATGTGTGATAATTTATTTAAGACCATTTGCTTTCTGCATAGTCATCAAGAGTATTCATTTTCATAGCTTTGTAATCATTGGGATAACACATGATTTTTTAAATTTCATTTTATTTATTAAATAATATAATAAAATTCTTAGGTTTCAAATCCATTCTTGTTGCACTTTTCCTTAGATCTAAAAATTCAGTAAGTAATATCATTGTTTTTTTCACTACTAATTGAATTTCATTAGTCGTTAAAAATCTCTGTATAAAGGTGAAAAAGACACTCATAAGTACTGAGTCAACATGAGGAAATTATTATGTCACTCTGATAATAATACCATATATTTGTTTAGAGATTTACAGTTTATGAGGTGCTTTCATTTACTTAAATCACTTGATCATTCAAGAACTGAATAAGGACATTTTTGACTGCACATGACAGACATATTAACCTAGACTCGCCCAAGTATTTAAGAGGAATTATTATAAAGGTTCCCAGCTGACATTTGGAACTCAGTGGACAAAAGTGTGGTTATGGAACAAATACACACAATAGACTAAAAGAGAGAGTGCTCTCTCTCTAGGTATTTCTCCATCCTGTGTGTGTACTCTGTTGGAGAGGGCCCCCAAGAAGACATGACCATAATTTGACTTGAGATTTGCCCACTGGATGTGGGCAATAGGAGGCCCCTCACCCATTCCCCATCCTTAGAATCTATGTTCTGTGCAGTTTCCTACAATAGGAACTATTTCAAGGATGAAACCTCAAGAGAACAATGTGCTGTTGAGACATCTGGATGTCATAAGTGGTTGAACCCAAATAAGACCTCCATGTAAACTTTTGAGATTCGTCAGATGGTTCAGAGATCTACTAATCTTGCCGCTGAGGAAGACAAGCTTCTTAAGTAAGTTCCCTCGTTGTTAAATTGGCCACCTACCTACCAGTCTGGAGTGGCTGCCTTTTTCTTCAGTCTCTCCTTCCCCTACACATTTAAGGAACAGTTTGTGAATCAACAATTGTCTCTCACTCTCTGTTCTACTTCATTTCTATCTTTTTTTTTCTTTCTGAATTCTAGTTTTACACATTTCTTATGTCTGAATAGCAGGAAATATGTCCACAGATAGGTTCTAAGCTTACAACTTAGATACAGACAATCAAAGAAAGATGCACTTCTCTTACTCAATTCCACTTTCAAAATGCTTGCTGAAGCATCGCCTGGACCTAAAGGAAACTCCTTCAAACACCATGGAGATGAGTGATAATAGTAGCAGGTCCAGGGAGAAGACTATGTTTCCCAGAGAAACAAGGGACAAAATGATGCTTATTCTCTCCAAATATCACAAGATATATATGATTACTATTTTTCCAAATTTATAAATGAAGAACAAATGACCAGGGTTCAAGGAAGTTAATTTATGAGTTTTCCAACATATTCCATAGATTTTATCCAAGATATTTGTATAAGTTTTGTACTGAAACTCATTTGAAATTTTACATATAAAAAAAGAAAAAGGTGATTAGGTGAAGGCAGGATAGATACAGGTCATTCTGTTTACAACTAACTTAAAATTAACCTAGGATTATTGATAGATGGATGGATAGATGAATATCAATAGATAAATGTATACACATTACGCTACAAATATGCAAAAATACATATATGCATAAAATATGGTGTGCGTGTATACATAACAATTCAATGCCTCTAAGTTGCATTTATCAATCATTTATTGCATTGTTACTGGGTTTTGAATCTTAGTTAGAAAACATTCTCCATATCTATTATAGAAATGAAGTTAGTCATCTCTCCTAGATTATGTTTATTTTGATATTGTTTTTCATTTTTATCTTTGGATATCCAAAATGTTAGAATGTTTTTATGTTGTATTTTATGAAGTAGATCCCAAATATTAGGTTTTCTAAGTGACTACTACCTATTGTCTCAAAACTCTTAATTAAAAATATAATGTTTTTCTTTTCTTTTAAATTTTTTTTAACGTTTATTTATTTTTGAGACAGAGAGAGACAGAGCATGAATGGGGGAGGGTCAGAGAGAGGGAGACACAGAATCCGAAACAGGCTCTAAGCTCTGAGCTGTCAGCACAGAGCCCGACGCGGGGCTCGAACTCACGGACCGTGAGATCATGACCTGAGCTGAAGTCGGCCGCTTAACCGACTGAGCCACCCAGGCATCCCTGAAAATATAATGTTTTTCATAGTAATTTGAATAGCACTTTTATCATATACTGACTAGTTAGTCTGTTTCTGGATGTAGACTGTTGTGTTTTTCTGGCAATCTTTTCTGTGTCAATATCATATGGCTTTATTTGTAAAATATTTATACTTTATTTTTATTTTTGTTTGAGCTAACTCTATTCTGCTTCATCTTCATTATTGCTCCTCTTTATAAGGGTTTGCCTTGTTGTTTTGACCTTCTATATTTTTCTATAAAAAGTTAAAACTAACTTTTCTAGCATTAGATACAAAATTCTCTTGGTTTTTTATTACTTATCAAATGCATAACTTTGCTTAGCAAAAATTTTTCTTTTTAATGAGTCTTCTCTATGTAAGAATATTGTATGTCATTAAGTTTAGCATGTTTTGGTTATTTTTCCATAGACATTTTATCTTGTTACTATTTATAATGAGGTTTCTCTTTATTTTTTTATCATCCAACTAGTTGATATTTGCAGTAAAATTTACATTATTTTATTATAGTGTTTGCTTGTGTTTGCAATTCATAATATTGAACCAATAATCATATGTAAGCTTGGTATTTAGACTTTATTTTCTTAGACTTTCTCACATTTGGTTGGTTCTTGACCTTCCAGAGAGATGTTGGCTTAAGTAGGTCTAGAATCCTAGACCCTAACATTACGATAGCAAAACTGCCAACAGACACACTTTGGGACTGGAAAAAGAAAATTTCTCTTCCAATCATCCTCTGAACTCTAGTCTGAATCTAATAAGAAACCAAGTGGCAGGTAGTCCTGGGTAGGTAGTTTCTGGATTCCAATCACAGGCTACAGAACAGAATATATGAAAGTGGGGTATGGAGCTCTGTGATAATATACATATAGCTAGAATCTTTCTCTTCTTTTTCTGGATTAATGAATGGTTTGTTTCTATTGTTGATTATTTTAGACAAGCAAATAATGTTACATTTTCTTATCGTTTCTAATTTATCTCTGTTTTCAAACTCATTATTTACTACTTTCTTATTCTCAAATTATTTCCTTCTGCTATTTTCTAATTAATTTCATTGGCAGTTTTCTAGCCTTGTATTTGAATATTTTATTGACGTATTATGTTTATTATGTAGGTGTCTGAATACTATGAATTTTCCTCTTAAAACTGCCTCAGCCATATCAAATATTTAGATATATTATGTTTCTTAACTTTTAATTATATTCTAGATTTTTTATCAAAATTATTTTCTATATTTTTTGGCCCAAGAGGTACTTATTGTAAAATTAAAAAAAAAATCATGACTTCAGGGGAGGCTGGGTGACAGAGTCGGTTAAGTGTCCGACTTCAGCTCAAGTCATGATCTCATGGTTCGTGGGTTCAAGCCCTGTGTTGGGCTCAGCGCTGACAGTCAGAGCCTGGAGCCTGCAGCCTGCTTCAGATTCTGTGTCTCCCCCTCTCTCTGCCTCTACCCTGCTCATGCTCTCTCTCTCTCTCAAAAATAAAATTAAAAAAAATAAAAAAATTAAAAATTAAAAAAATAATGATTTCAATGTCAAGGTGAAATATTTTGTTTTAAATATTTTATGTTAATTAATAGATTTATTTTATTCCGATAAAAAAATGTTATATGAGTATTTTTGAAAATGTTATAGGGGCACCTAAGTGGCCTAGTTGGTTGAGTGTCCAACTTGGGCTCGGGTCATGATCTCGTGATTTGTGGGTTTGAGCCCTGCATTGTGGTCTGTGCTGACAGCTCAGAGTCTAGAGCCTACTTCGGATTCTGTGTCTCCCTCTCTCTCTGTCCCCTGCTGCCCGTTTGCTCTCTGTCTCTCTCTGTCTCTCAAAAATGAATAAACCTTAAAAAATTTAAAAATAAGTAAAAAAATAAACTTATTAAAAAAAGATAATTTATAGTAAATTATATATATATGTGTATGCATTATATATGTTGTATAATATGAATAATTTTATATACATACTTTAATTACCTTAAATTTACTTTATTTATGTATGTTTAAGCAGGAATATATTAATAAAAACTAACAGTTCAAATGTACAAAATACAGCAAACTATTCTTTGAGCACCTGAGCGGCTCAGTAGGTTGAGCTTCCGACCCTTGGTTTCAGCAGCTCAGGTCAAGATGTCATGGTGTGCGACCTCCAGCCCTCATTGAGCTCTGCTCTGACAGTATGGAGCCTGCTTGGGATTCTCTCTCTCTGCCCTTCCTCTGCTCATGGTCTCTCTCTCTCTGAAAATAAACAAACTTAAACAAAACAAAACAATAACAACAACAGAAACCAAGCTACTCTTTCCTGCTAGCCTTTCAGTCCTACTCTTGGGGTGGAACGACTATTTACTCTTTCTCTTAGTCATTCCAGGAAAAACTGTGTACACACAAACACATTCTGTCTCTTTTGCCATTATTAGTGGTTAGTTCTTAACTTTGCATCATTTCCAGATGGCTCTTCATCCTCTAAGTTTCACATTCATGATCCACATAGCAAGAAGGAAGAATGAAGGGAGAAATCACTTCTCAATGTCCACCGTTGTGACCAATGACCTCTCTTACATACAAGGCAGGCTGAAATATCATATTTTTAACTTTTAAAGAATGGATAGATTAATAAGAGAAATCCTTATGGGATTGGAAATGACAGTTTAGAAAGCCTTGCTTTTTATAACAAAATATGATATGCACTACTTATTTTGAAACTACTTGTGTAATAACACACCCAAACACATCTCTTTCTCTCTCTGTCCCTTCCTCCCTCCCCACACACAAACAGAAATACAAATATGGTAACTCGTGTAAATTACTAGACTGTCACTTCTTTGTTCAGTACTCTTTTACTTACTCTGTCTTTAGAATATGGCTTCATATCTGGTAGAGCAAATTTTCTTTTTGCTCTTGTTTATTTAACTCTCCTAGTGTCCGTTGTCAAGACGTATTCTTGCTTCCTGGAGATACTTTCTCTCCAAAAAATACAATCTTTCCCTATAGAGGGCAGTAGTTTGGTCTACTTTTTAAATGAAACCCCAAACATAAAGATATTCCCTTTTTAAAAATAGGTTTTTGACAAAGATAAAATCAAGTTCTCACAATGTGTTAGAAGTTATTAAAATTAATCAAATTCCAGAAAGTATCCAAATTCAGTGATATTTGCTGGACTAATAATGACTAAAATCCTAAAATGATCAGAGTGGTCATGAGGTGCTATATTAATATATTAATCAATACTGGAAGTTCAAGCAAAAGATAAAAATTCACATTGACAGAAAGGAGAACACTGATGTTTTGCTCTAATTAGATGAAGATAATGAAAGAGAAAGTGCATTAAGTGCAAAGGTAAACCAAGGCATGAGAAGTATAAAGGAAATGATTACACTCATAGAATATAATGCATAATTAGACACAGAGAAAGAGGGCATAACTAATCCAAGAGAAGCCATAATAGCAATACCAGCTCTATTATTCAGCAGAACTAGGCTATGTTGTAGTAAAAAACAAAAACAAAAACAAAGCAAAAACAAAAAACAACAAAAACAGTGAAAAGGTACTAGTGCTTTAAAAAGAAGTGAGAATGCCCTATCTCTGTTGCGCATGCATGAAGTTTTTAAACAATTATTTTCCACCTGGTTTCTAAGGTTACAGAAGCTCCCACCATCTGAAATCTCACTGGTTAAGGCTGCAGGAGGAATAGAGCACAAGGAACCAGGTGCTGATACTTGAATACTTCCTGTGTCACTTTCTCTCCCATTTCTTTGATCAGGGCGAGTCATAGAGCTACTACTGACTTCAATGGATGTTGAAGTCTCTTCACCTATTATGTTAGCAATTTAAGGAAAATATTAATAGTGTCTACCACAGCAGCCATAGTGGAGAGTTCTATGACTATTTGTTAGGATCTGAACTGTGTCCTCCCCAAAATTAATATTTTGAAATCCTAACTCCCACTACCTCAGAGTGTTGACCGTAGTTAGAGATAGGGTTTTAAAGAGGTAATTGTTAGAATGACGCCATTAGCCTGGGCTGTAATCAAATCTGACTGCTGTCCTTGTAAGAAAAGCAGATTAAGACACAGGGAGACACTAGGGGTATATGTAGACAGAGGTACGCACCATCATGGGAAGAGGCCATCTTCAAGCCAAGAACAGAGTTATTTGAAGAAAGCAAGTCTCCTGGCATGCTTAACTTGGAATTATAACCTCCAGAAGTTTAAAAATTTAATTTTTATAGTCTAAGCTACTTGGTTCATAGTTTTATCATAGCAGCCCTAGCAAACTAATATACGATTTGTGCTTAAATCTTTGGTCATTGGTAGAATGATAACACTTCAAAACCTTATTATGAGATTCAAGGAGATTTAAGAAAATGAAATCTCTCCATCTAAGATCCTTAACTTAATCATGGTTGCAAAAATTTGCCATGCAACATAATACATTCAGAGGCTCCAGGGATTAAAACATGGACATATTTGAGGAGACATTTTTCTGCTTACCACACATGTACTTGGAACGTCCTGTCACCCTTTTACACCTTCTTATAAAGTACTCCCTCCTTAAATATGGTTTCACTCTCCAAGGTGTCAGTTACCCATAGTCAACTGCATTCTGGAAGCAGAGGATCGTCCTTCTCATGAATAGTCAGAAGGTCAATAACAGCTTCACTCAATGTCACAGTCCCTAGGTCATTCACCTCACTTTGTCTCATCACATAGACATTTTATTCTGTCACATCATCATCATCATGAGAAGAGTGACCACAGTACTATATTTTGAGAGACATAGCACATTCAACATAACCTTCATTATAGATTATTATAATTGCTCTATTTTATTAGGAGTTATTGTTGTTAATTCTTACTGTGCCTAATTTATAAATTAAGCTTTATCATAGGTATATAGTATAGAAAAAAACTGTATAAAACTGTACTACTACAGTTTCGGGCACTTGCTGGGGGTCTTAGGATATTTCCTGCATGGATAAGGGACAACTACTACAATTTAGGACAAATATTAATTATTTCTTAATCAGGAAACTACCTCTTTATGACTGTTTTGATAATTGAATATATAAAGTAGCTACTAGAGTTCCTGGCACATTTTGAGTAATCAAGAAATAATATTTTTTAAAAATTATCTTATTCTTGAATAAACTGGTTTAGAATGACCATCAATTTTTGTGTATGTCTTTTTTGGTATTTTTATTGTTGAGTTTTTAAATCCTTCAAATCTTCAAATTTGTAATTTATATTATGTATTTCTGTGTAGACATAGGCAAACGAGAAGAGGTTCCTCTAGTAAATTTCAGACCCTCCCAGGACTGGACCAGTTGTATAAGGATCACTCCAAAACAGGAGAAATTTACATATATTTTTATTAGGAAGGAGAGTAAATAATAAAAGCCAAACTCTCATATTAATATATTTAAATTTCTAAAATCTTACATTAGTCATGTATTTTATGATTCCTATGGATATTAGTGAAATACTTTGGTTAAGAGTTCGCTCAGTTATTATTTGATTGTATGCATTCTGTCAATAGATGTGGGCACTAGAGAGATAGAAAATGTGTCTAATTAAACTATGAATCCAAGATTTCTAAAACTTGGTAGTGGCACAATTGATGCTTGTAAATTAACTACATGACCAAATATTTTATAATAACAGAGCTACTATCATTTTCTATCTATTAAATATCAAGGGCAAGATGTTACATCTCTCCAGAATGAGAGGAAGAAGCCTGCACTCACCCAGTACTTACTACTATGGATTTGTTTGATGCGAGCAGAAAATGGTTCACATTGCCATGACCTTAAACAAACTGATAAAAGCTGTTTAGCACTAAACATACACACAAAGAAACTCATTTTTTAAGATGCTGAAACTGCAGCACATTTGAAAAACACATGCACAATTTATATTGAAAAGCCAAATGCACACCCTTAATGTATAAAAAAAATGACTTTATAGCCTTTTCCTACAAACACACACACAGACGCACACACTAAATTGGGGCATCATTTATTTAAATTAATTACCAATTCCAGATAAGGTCTTTTCTTGATGATAGAATATCAGAGGTGCATGATCATGCCTGCTAGTTATAAACTGTATAAAATATGTTAATAAATCTATTCTTTTGGTCACTATGCTTGCATCACTTGACTAAAAATTAGAGCACACATTCATCTGATGCAATTTTGTGTGCTGGGAAAGAAAATTTTGAATGTAGCTAATACAGTAAAAATTAAACAAGAAATTAAAAGATTTAGATTCTCAGGTAATTCACTTCAGGGTCTTCTTCACACTAGTGAAAAATCAAATAAATCTCTAAACTATATTATAATTTGAATATGACTCTCAATAAAAATAAAATGCAATTTCAGTAAAAACCTATATATTTTAATACCTTTCCTCTAATCTTTGTTTTCCTAAACTATAAGAATGGTAATTTAAATATCCTTTACAAATAAAATAAAATGAAGATATCAAGTTATTTCCAACTATTTTGAGATTTATTTCTTTAATTTTTTCCTTATTAAGTAATAATGAAAGGAAACTAGCTGTCTGTCCTCTCCTATAGACACACAGCTCCTCCTAGAGCTATATTTTATATTTCAATTTAGCTAGTATTTTTTTCATCGTCTTCCAATACATGGTCTCTTTGAAACAGCATTGAAGGAATAGTTTCCTGTGGCTGATAGTTTGGGATTTTGCTGATGTATGTATTCATTTTTAGTTATTTATTTTGCAATTTTAGATAAATGCTTTACATATGGAATATGCATTTCTCAACGTAAACACATAGATGTAGGATTAATAGTTGATATAGCCAGAGGCAAAATTATTATCAAAATACCTTATAAATGCTGCAGCTGAGCATTTTAAAACACATCTAAAATAAGTTAAATGTTATCCCAAGAGTTCACTCTCAATTAAAGCTTAAAAAGAAAGAGAGACAGAGATAACATAAATTATAAATCAGTACTGCACAAAGCATGGTATTATAATGTCATGGTTCTAAGAACAATAAAGCTTTAAATTTCCCTGCAGGCCATTCTTGCCTGTTTGCGTATGTTGTTCAAGTTATGCATTGTCTAAAGGGATGTATTCACTATAAACAATGCTTTCTAAACAAATTGATGTTCTGTACCACAAGTTAGGATTTGATTACTGAAAATGCGTGTATAATGCAAAGCTAATTATAAAACCCCAAAATTGAAATGTACTTTTTTCAGGGATTTACATGATTTCCACCAAGGGAGAGGACTTTTCAATATACAGAGAACTAGCATGATGCTTCTCTACTAAATAGCAAAATAGTTTAAGCCAAATAACATTTTCCAATCTTTTTTCCCCCTAACAATTCTATGTGGCTTTAGAGAAATTAGAAAATAGAATAGGATCATATTCTACATAATGTTTATCTCTAAATGAAAATGTGTATTGCTTTGCTTTAAAGAAAACAGGGTTTATGTATAGAGATGCTGTATTTCTAATTAGTGATTCTATAATTAGCAATCTAATTTTGGCTACTTCTGAGCAATATTAAAATGAAATTTTTATTTGCCATTTTGTTGCCAAGGGAATTTCCCCAGCCTTGTTCAATGACTGCCATGGAGCCACAGATTGGATTGAAAACAAATGTGACAACATATTTTCATGACAACCACAATGTCTTTAACATTTTATAAAGAGATCACTAAATTTTCTCTTATTTTTAAGGTGTTTAATACCTGTGAATACTGATTCTTTATTATTGCTGTTCTTTACTAAAGAATTCATGGTGTTTTTTTTTTTTAATTTTTTTTTCTTAATGTTTTTATTTATTTTGAGACAGAGAGAGACAGAGCATGAACAGGGGAGGGGCAGAGAGAGAGGGAGACACAGAATCCGAAGCGGGCTCCAGGCTCTGAGCCATCAGCACAGAGCCCGATGCGGGGCTCGAACTCCCGAACCGCGAGATCATGACCTGGGCCGAAGTCGGATGCTCAACCGACTGAGCCACCCAGGCGCCCCCATGGTGTTTTTTTTAAGGACAATCTTTACATCTTTATGACAAGAATTTTACGAGCTAATATAAATATTTACTTACATATCTGAGATACTTAAGTCCATTTTACAGTATAGCACCAGCTACTCTCTGGTGCTGTAAATGCTCAATAAAATAAAGACTAAAACTATGTTTTGTAAATGCTACAATATAGAGCATATTTCATAGAGTCATGCTGTGTGTTGAAAAATCAGAGTAATTTTGGAATCAAGCACACTTGAGTTTGACAGATGCCTCACACTCTGTAACTTTATGACCTTGCTTCTCTGTGCCTCCATTTTTTAATAAAACATCAATACCTTTTTCAGGATTATTGATTAGGAAAATAGCCAACTCAGTGCCTAGAAAACGGTATTATATGTATTTTCAATACATATAAACGGTATTATATGTATTATCAATACATATAATTTTGACTTTTGAGAATAAGAGAAAAGTAGAATGATTCCTTAGATACACTATGATCTGAGACCTGAGGGATGAATGGAAAATTGTAACAGAAGGATGAATGGAAGCAAAGACAAACTAAATGAGCAACATAGAAACAAGCAATTACATTTTGTTAGCACATAACAAAAGAGTACAAAATACTATAAAATGAAAAAACTAGAAACTTTCAAAGTAGCTAGGTCATGAAAACCAGCATGCCCCCCCCCCAAAAGATATTTTACATATTAACCCATATTTAATACATGGGAAGAATTTAATTAATAAGTGGATAACATTTTGATGGTACATTCTTTGATTACTTGATCCATCTGTTTATCAATTCATTCAATGTGAAGACAGATTTCACAAGCCAAAGATGACAACTGCAAAGCCAGTTAGAATGCCACTGTGATAGTACATTTGAGAGGTTCTGGGGATGAACTTGGTCTATGATAATAGGAAAGATGGAAATAGGGTATTTTCAAGAAATATTTAGGTGCTACCAGTGTTTGAAGGATTCCAATAAATAATAACCCCATCTCCTTCCTCAAGGATTCATTCATTCATTTGATAATACTCTTTAAACACACTTTGACAGACCCATGTTGAGATACCTTCCCTGTGAGAAGACATAGATCTTGTTATCAAAGATCTGACACTTTAGAAGGATGGCAGGGAGCTCTAACAAATCAATATGTTTACAAATATGAAGAGAAAAATAAAAGGAAGATAAAGAAAGATCAGAAGACATCTATATTTTGATGGGCTGGTTGCAAAAATTATCTCAAAGAAGGTAGCATTTAACCACAGACATAAAAGAACCAAAGGAATAAGTCATACAGATATTGATGACAGGAGTGTCATTGAGCAACAAGGGCAATGCATGTGAATCAGGACCAATTGCATTTTTTAAAAAGGTCAGCAATTTGGGGCACCTGGGTGGGTCAGTCAGTTAAGCATCCAATTCTTGATTTTGGCTCAAGTCATGATCTCACAGTTTGGGCTCGCACTGAGTCTGCTTGGGATTCTCTCTCTCCCTCTCTGCCCCTCTCCTCCTCTCTCTCTCTCTCTCTCTCTCTCTCTCTCTCTCTCTCTCAAAAAAAGTCAGTAATTATACTAGTAGGGCTACAATTGAATGAATGTGGGTAAAAAAGGTGGAACAGAAGGTAACAGAAAAAGCAAGGAACCAAATAACGTGAGTATGTGTATACCATGGTGAAGACATTCATTTTGATACAGACCTTGCAGGGTTTTAAGACCATAGATCACTTTGACTTCATGGAAGTAGAGGCATCAATTAGTAGCTTATTAAAGTGGTCCAAATAAGAAAGTTTAATAGCTTAAAGGGCAGCAATAGAGATACTGATGACTGTTAGGAGTTACATCTATTTCAAAGAAACCTCCCATAGGACTTAATAGATGTCTTATACTGGTAATGGGATGGGAGAGGAAAAGTAGAGTCAAGAATGAATTTTGTCCTAAGTAAATGGAGTAATGGAATTCATTTGAGGTGAGAAATTTTGAAGGGAAAGTTTTGATTTGTTTCGTTTTTGGAAGGAAATACTTTAAAAAATTTCCTTTTGAACATAGTGTATATTTTTTATGTTAATTTTGAGAGAGACAGAGACAGAGCATGAGTGGGAGAGGTGCAAAGAGAGAGGGAGACACAGAATCCAAAGCAGGCTCCATGCTCCAAGCTCCGAGCTGTCAGCACAGAGTCCAACACAGGACTTGAACTCACAAACCATGAGATCATGACCCAGGCTGAAGTCAAAAGATCAACCTAGTGAGCCTCCAGGTGCCCCCAGAAAATACCTGATATTTAAAGATAGGAAACTGAGTTCTCCTAGGAAGTGAACAATAAGACACAACAGGAAGACAGAGAGTGGCCACAGTGTCAATTGTGTTAATACGATAATTTCAATAGCAAATGTAGATCTCTTGTACAGCCGAATAATGTCTTCCCTTCTAAGACACCTCTGGATTTGATTTATCTTTTCTTCACTGACTGAACCTATCTGGCAAAGCATTTATTTTAGTGTACTGAATCCCTAAAATTGCTTACATATGATTGTATGTGTGAGGAGAATGATATTTCCCAAATATATTCATGAAATGGCACACTTAGAAATAATTAAAATTTATATTTTATCTTAAATAAACACAAGGTTAATTTCAGGTTTAATCACCTGGTTAATCAATCCATGCTGCAGCATTGGCTACTGTAAAGGATGAGTTTCAACATATTATAGATGTTTTATTTCCAATTAATATTTTCTCTTAAACTAAAATTTTTAAAGTTTTCTGAATCTGCTTTTTATAGACAATGGAGATGTTGTACAGAGAGTTATCAGCACATATTTTGAAAATTGAACTTTAACTGAGATGAGTTACAATCAGCAACGTAAAAGAGTGAATCTCCAAGTATACTTCTGTTTTTCACAATGTTTGTCTTTAAGGATTATGGCGATATATGTGGATATATGTAAATTAGTCTATGAAATATTTGGGGGATATCCCAGTTTAAATAGTTGTCCTTATCTATCTGATTGTTACTGATTTAAACACAATTGTGATTATGGATATTTTTATTTCCAGGAATTTGAAAAAAGTGTTACAGAAGTAACAAATGTCCAAGGCTTTTATGTCATTGGAAGTAAGCAAGATATTTACAGTAGCGCACAGTGCTTTCAAAGAGCTTTCTTTTTACTGGTTTTCCCCAACATGCTTTCCGTGAAGTTGTAAAAGCAATGTGATCTCTGCGGTATTCACCATCTGTGACCTCTTCTTTTGCGTTCAAGAAATCCACAGTAGCAAAATATTCACATCTTATAGAAAGATCATTAAACTATTGACCACAAAATAGGAACATGGCTCCTAAGGGGAAAATGGCTGCAAGTTTTGGAACAGGGTCAAAAAATGTTTCCTGAAACATTTGATTCTGAGCAGTCAGCTTGGCAAAAAGGTCTTTGGAAGAGGCTGGGTCTGGAGTACTATGATCTGACATTTTAATGGGAAGGAGAGAAAATATCTATTTTAGAACTGCCTATTCCAACAGAATAAAAAAACTATTGCAAATTAAAGCACATATAATTTCATACAGTAAAATCAGAATTTTCCTTTTGGTCTCCTGGAAGGACGAAGTAAAGTAAGAATTTTGGCTAAATCTTCAAACAATTGCTTGATTACATTTAGTTTTTAATTTTTACTAAGAATATAGAAACATTTTTAGAGATTCTGTGTACATTATGTCTTGTAATTCTCTAATTTTCTTCTTAGGAAAAATTACGGGTTTTTTGGTCCCTTCAGGTGCTATGCTCTGATAACGTTAACAGAGTAGACCACATGCCTGGGTATGATTTGAGCCAATCCAAGCTTTCTGGAATGAAGGTAAAGAAAAAAAGAGTACATCATAACTACTCTGTTCTGTGTGATTTTGTATCTATTTACTTATGTGTATTTCATTGTGAATTATATCACTTTCCTCCCGATTTTCCTGAATATGTTCCTGAATATGAAAACTCCTTAGACTTAACTTGTATGTGTATCTATAGGCCTTCCTTAATATTCACCTACACACATATCTGTGAAGCTGTCTTCAGTCCACACCCCTACCGCCACTCTGAGAGACTTAAAAATTCTTATTTAGGATATTGCTAAAACCACTACACTGCCCTCTGCCTCAAATTTCTTAACAACTCTCATTCATCCCTAGAAAATCTTATGGTTAAGTTTCTACACAATAAACTTTTCCTATTTTATCCACTGTCTATCAAATATCGTCCAAACTGTCAAATAAAAAATGTGAGACATCTGTAACCAATGGTTTGACAAATTGATTGTGGGGTTGAGGTGGGAATGAAGGGGGAGGCTGACTTGTAATTATTGTCTTTTTCTCTACTGTAAGTGCTTCTACCATTGCTACGCATGTGACATCACCGAACATGGAGTTGTTGCTAATAGATGTACATAAACAGTACTTGTGAGCAGGTACCAGCTGGCTCTAGTTTACAACTTCTGTTTCTTTGGCACACTTTACATTTCCGGCCTTCTTGCCCTCTATCCTTCTATATATAAATTACCCTCCATTTAATTAGGCATCCTTCAAAGTTTGAATAAAGCATCAGTCATATTTGCATTACCAACTACAATCTTTATGCCTCCATGATCTGGAAACAGAGAATCAAAAAGCAAAACAGATCATATCTAATCTAGGCCCTCATTTCAGAGACCATATGCAGTAAATGACTTAGGCAGATATCTTTTAAGTAAAACCATAGAGGGGCACCCGACTGGCTCAGTTGGTTAAGCATCTGATTCTTAATTTCAGCTCAGGTCATGATCTCACTGTTCCTGGGATAGGGATCCAGCCCTATGTCAAGCTCTGCGCTGACAGCATGGAGCCTGTGTGGAATTCTCTTTCTCCCTCTCTCTCTGCCCGTTTCTCTGCTCTCTCTTTCAAAATAAGTAAATGAACTTAAAAGAAAGAGAAACCACTTTTTAATAATAGTATTCCATAATAGATGCTATTGATCCTGCTGTGCAGATTTCAAGGCTCTACTTTACATAGAAAACATTTAAACATTTGAATGTTTCTGTCATTCAAAAGAAATACATATGTACACATTCTTCATACATTTAAATAAAAACTCAGGTATAAGTCTATTGTTGAACTACAAATATGTCCAGTTATTGTCGTTCAGTGTAAACAAGTTTCAAAATGTGGGCCTTAAGGTACAGAGTGGAGAACTGATGCCAGTACTCTTGTTCTTTCTTACCAAATTGGACTTGGGCATACTGGTCTATTATTTCAATGCCATGGAAAAATTCTAATAGAAGTTCGCGATAAAATCCCCAGCTCAGCTTGTACATGAGTTTGGCATTAAAATATTGATTACGTACGTATCCTTAAAGAGTGTTGTACTATTGTTCCTTGGGAATAGGACCCTCAGAATATTATGCTGATAGAGTAAGTTTGATTGACAAGGTATACCCCCCATAGATTAGACAGTTATGTTATCCAGTGAATGGAAATATCACCATATATCATATAAAAATCTTATTTGGATTCAGAGCTGATTACTGGTGTTATTCTGTCTGGGACTTAATTGGCTGCTAGCTATTAAGGGAAATTTTCTATTACTTTCTTCCTTTCTCCTTTTCTTCTGGAGCTTACAATTTTTTTTGAATTGAAATTTAAGACTCAACAAAACAGATTTGGGGGCCTTAAATACAAGCCTGCTTAAGCCACTAATATATTGAATACATTCATCAAGTTAAGGTATATAAGCACATGACATTTACAATGAAGGTAAAGAGATTAATTTTGTAGTAGGCAATGGTTGAATCATTCTCTGCTTTATTTTTTAAGGCAATAAGGAATAGTATATTAATATACCAAAATAGGACAAAATGATTGCATTTTGTGAGTATTTCATATGCTCTTAAAAAAACGAATTCTGCTGTTTTGGTGTAGAGTGTTCTGAAATGTTGATAAAAGACAGTTGATTGATGAAGCTCATTACTTCCATATCCATATCAATTTTCTGTTTAATAGTTTTATGTATTATTGAAAAATATTGAAGTCCCTAATTTTTCCAGATGCTTGTTTTTAATTCAAGTTTTTCTTTAAATTCCAATCAGTTAACACATTGTAATGTTAATTTTAGGAGTAGAATTTAGTGATTCATTATGTACATATAACATGCAGTGCTCATCACAAAAAGTGCCTTCCTTAATATCCATCACCCATTTAGTCCATCACTCTGCCCATCTCCCCTCTAGTAACCCTCAGTTTGTTCTTTATAGTTAACAGTCTATTTTATGGGTTGCCCCTCTCTTTTTTCCCCTATGTTAATCTATTTTGTTTCTTAAATTCCACGTGAGTGAAATAATATGGTGTTCATTTTTCTCTGACTTATTTCACTTAGCATAATACACTCTAGTTCCATTCATGTCCTTGCAAATGGCAAGATCCCATGCTTTTTTAGGTTGAGTAATATTACAGTGTGGTAATATATACCATATATTCTTTATCCATTCATCAGTAAATGGATATTTGGGCTCCTTCCATAATTTGGTTATTGTTGATAATGGTGCTATAAACATTGGGGTGCATGCATCCCTTTGAATTAGTATTTTTCTATATTTTGGGTAAATACTAGGTAATGTGGTTGCTGAATCATAGGGTAGTTCTATTTTTAGCTTTTTGAGAAATCTCCATACTCTGGTCCAGAGTGGTTGCACCAACTTGAATTTGCACAGTGTAAGAAGGTACGCCCCATTCTCCACATCCTCCCCAACACTTATTGTTTCCTTTGCTGTTAATTTAAGGCATTTTGACAAATGTGAGGTGATAATGTCATTGTAGTTTTGATTTGTATTTCCCTGATGATAAATGATGTTGAGCATCTTTTCCTGTGTCTGTTAATCATCTGTATGTTTTCTTTGGAAAAAGGTCTATTCATGTCTTCTGCCCATTTTCAAACTGGATTATTTGGTTTGGAGTGTTGAATTTGATAAGTTTTTTACAGATTTTGAATACTACCCCTTTATCAGGTATGTCATTTGTAAATATATTCCACATTCCAAAATGTTCCTTTTAGTTTTGTTAATTGTTCCCTTCACTGTACAGAACCTTTTTATCTTGATGAAATCCCAATGGTTCATTTTTGCTTTTGTTTCCCTTGCCTTTGGAAACATGTCAAGTAAGAAGTTGATGAATGAGGTCAAAAAGTTGATCCTGTGTTCTCTTCTAGGATTTTGATGGATTTCTGTCTCACATTTAGGCCTTTCATATATTTTGGATTTCTTTTGTGTACGGTGTAAGAAAGTGGTCTAGTTTCATTCTTCTGCATGTTGCTGTCCAGTTTTCCCAACAACATTTATTGAAGAGACTATCTTTTTTTCCATTGGATATTCCTTCCTGCTCTGTTGAAGACTAGTTGACCATATAGTTGTGATTCCATTTTTGGGTTTTCTATTCTTTTTTATTGATCTATGTGTCTGTTTTTGTACCAGTACCATACTGTCTTGATGACTACAACTTTGTAATATATCTTGAAGTTCGGAATTGTGAGGCTTCCATGTTTGCTTTTCTTTTTCAAGATTGCTTTGACTGTTAGGGGGTCTTTTGTGGTTCCATACAAATTTTAGGATCATTTATTCTAGCTCTGTGAAAAGTGCTGGTGGTATTTTCATAGGGATTGCAGTAAATGTGTAGATGGCTTTGGGCAGTATATACATTTTGATAATATTTGTTCTTCCAACCCATGAGCATGGGATGATTTTCCATTTCTTTGTGTCACCTTCAATTTCTTTCATAAGTTTTATATAGTTTTCAGAATACAGATCTTTTACTCTTTGGTTAGGTTTATTCCTAAGTATCATATGTTTTTTGGTGTAATTGTAAATAGGATCAATTTCTTGATTTCTCTTTCTGCTACTTCATTATTGGTGTATAGAAATGCAACAGATTTCTGCACAATGATTTTGTATACTGAGGCTTTACTGAATTTGTGTATCAGTTCTAGCAATTTTTTAGTGCAGTCTTTTGGGTTTTCTACAGAGAGTACCGTGTCATCTGTGAAAAGTGAAAGTTTGGCTTCCTTTTTTGCTTATTAAGATGACTTTTATTTCTTTTTGTTTCTGATTGCTGAGGCTAGGACTTCCAGTTCTATGTTAAATAACAATTATCAGAGTGAATATCCCTGTCATGTTCCTGACCATAGAGGAAAAGCTCTGTTTTCCCCACTGAGGATGATAATTAGCTGTGGGTCTTTCATATATGGTCTTTATGGTGTAGAGGTATGTTTCCTTTATCTCTACTTTGTTTAGGGTTACTATCAAGAATGGATTCTACACTTTGTTAAATGTCTTTTCTGCTTCTATTGAGAGGTTCTTCTCCTCTCTTT
The DNA here is from genome assembly GCF_028749965.1 of Puma concolor. Classification (NCBI taxonomy): domain Eukaryota; kingdom Metazoa; phylum Chordata; class Mammalia; order Carnivora; family Felidae; genus Puma; species Puma concolor. The sequence goes on from NC_141667.1 coordinate 181,912,165, forward strand.
TATTAATATGCTGTTTCCATATTACAGCCAGGAATAAATCCCACTTTGTTGTGAATGATTCTTATAATGCACTATTGGAGTCAATTTGCCAGTATTTGGTTAACAATTTTTACATCTATGTTCTTCAGGGATATTGGCCTGTAATTCTTTTATACTGGGGTCTTTGTCTGATTTTGGGATCAAGGTAATGCTGGCCTCACAGAATGAGTTTGGAAGTTTTCTTTCCATTTCTATTTTTTGGAAGAGTTTGAAAATAGCATTCATTTTTCTTTAAATATTTGGTAGAATTGTCTTCGAAGCCATCTGGCCCTGGACATTTGTTTTTTGGGAGATTTTTGATTACTGATTCAATTTCTTTACTGGTTATTTGTATCTTCAAGTTTTCTATTTCTTCCTGTTTCAGTTTTGGTAGTTTATATGTTTCCTGGAATTTATCTACTCTTTCCAGATTGTACAATTTGTTGGCATATAATTTTTCATAATATTCTCTTATAATTTTTTTTCTGTATTTATGTGGTGTTAGTTGTAATCTCTCCTCTCTCAGTCTTGATTTTATTTATGTGGATCCTTTATCTTTTCTTTTTGATAAGTCTGGTTAAGGGTTTGTCAATTTTATTAATTCTTTTATATAACCAACTCCTTGTTTCATTGATCTGTTCTACTGTATTTTTTTGTTTCTCTTTCATTTATTTTTGCTCTCATATTTATTATTTCCCTTCTTCTGCTGGCTTTTGGCTTCATTTATTGTTCTTTTTCTAGATCCTTTAGGTGTAGGGTTAGGTTGCATATTTGAGATTTTTCTTGCTTCTTGAGCAAGAAATATAGCTATAGTCTTCCCTTTTATGAAGGAATCATTATAATTATCATTTGTTTCCATGTATTTTTTTATTCTTTAATTCCTAGTTAACCCGTTCATTCTTTAGTAGCATGTTTTTTATCCTCCATGTATTTGTGGTCTTTCAAAATTTCTTCTTGTGAATGACTTCAAGTTTCATAGTGCTGTGATCTGAAAATATGTATGATAGGATATCAATCTTTTTGTATCAGTTGAGGCCTGATTTGTGACCCAGTAAGGGATCTATTCTGGAGAATGTTCCATGAACACTTGAAAAGAATGTGTATTCTGAACTGTTCTGAATATATCTATCTGTTATATAAGTCCATCTGGTCCAGTGCGTCATTCAAAGCCATTGTTTTCTTGTTGATTGTCTGCTTACCTGATCTGTCCACTGTTGTAAGTGAAGTGTTAAATTTCCCTACTATTATTGTATTATTATCAATGAGTTCCTTTATTTTTGTTATTTTTGTTTCATATATTTGGGTGTTCTTAAGTTGAGAGCATAAATATTTACAGTTGTTAGGTCTTGATTTTGGATAGATCTCTTTAGTATGATACAATGCCCTTCTTCATTTGGTTTAAAATCTAGTTTTTCTGATATAAATATGGCTACTTCAGCTTTCTTTTGATGTCCATTAGCACGACAAGTGGTTCTCTATGTTCTCATTTTCAATCTGCAGGTGTCTTTAGTTCTAAAATGAGTCTTATAAGAAGCATATATATGGATCTTGTTTTTTTGTCCATTCTGACATCCAATATCTTTTTATCAGAGCATTTAGTCCACTCACAGATTGATTATTGATAGATACAAACTTACTGCTATTGGATTACTTGTTAAGTCGTGTTTCTGGAGATTTTCTCTGTTCCTTTCCAGTCTTTGTTGCTTCTGGTCTTTCCCACTCAGAGTCTAATATTTCCCTCAGGGCTGGTTTAGTGGTCACAAACTCCTTTGGTTTATGTTCATCTGCGAAACTGTATCTCTCCTTCTATTCTGAATGATGGCCTTGCAGGATAGAGTAATCTTGTCTGCATATTTTCCACATTCAGCACACTGAATATATCATGCCACTCCCTTCTGGCCTGTCAAGATTTTGTGCAGAGATCTGCTGCTAACTTTGTCTTCCCTTGTAAGTTATGGACTTCTTTTGTCTTGCTGCTTTTAGGATTTTTTCCTTATCTCTATATTTTGCAATTTTAACTTTGATATGTCTGGCATTGGCCCACTTTTGTTGATTTTGTTTGTGCCTCCTGAAGTTGGATGTTTGCTTCCTTCCCAAGATTAGGGAAGTTTTCAGCTATTGCCTCCAATAAACTTTCTATCTCTTTTCCCCCTCTCTTCTTCTTCTGAGGCTCCTATGCTGGAATGTTATTATCCTTTGTGAAATTGCTGAGTTCCCTAAATATACATTCATGATCTGATATTTTTCCCCTCTTCTTTTCATCTTCTTTATTTTCTATATTATCTTCTATATCACTTATCCATTCCTCTGATTCTTCCATCCTTGTGGTCATTACACAATTAAGTTTCACATCTCAGTGATAGCATCTTTAATTTGGTCTGATTAGTTTTTCTGTCCCTGCTGTAAGGGATCCCTAGTGTCTTCTATGCTTTTCCCAAGTCCAGCTAGTATCCTTATGATTGTTGCTTTAAATCTGGATCAAACATATTACTTATATCTGTTTCAAGTAGATCCCTGGCTATGACCAAGGATGTTCTCTCTTTGGGATGAATTCCTGTCTTAGTATTTTGCCTAGGTCTCTTTCTTCTTCCATGTGTTAGGAAACCCTATTATGTTTTCTCCTTCTGAGAGTAATGACTTTATAAAGAAGAGATCATATACTATCCAGGTAGCAGCTGGGCACTTATGGAAGTGTCTCTCGTATATGCAGTGTGCACCCTGCTGCTGCGTTGGCTGTTTCTCTCAGGTCAGTCCTTTGCAGAGTTTCTCCTTGCCTGCAGTGGGAAGTGTTTGGATCTTGGTGAGAGTGTGGCAAGTTTTAACTAGGTGTGTTCTGGTCTGTTTGTTGAAAGAGACCTGATGCTATTTCCACTAGAACTGAAGCTTTGCTGAACTCTATGATCAGTAGTGGTGGTACATGCAGGGAGTTTGTGCTGGTCTCCTGGGGGAGGATGCCAGGTTCTCAGGCAGGCTTGCCCTACAAAAGCAGGACCTAGAGAGTGCATGAGGGTGGGCTTGGTGTAAGCAGTTTAGGCCATCACTGTTAGCACTGTGCTGCTAACTAAAGTTTGTTTATGCTGAGGGGCAGGGGAGAGAAATGGTGCCAACATTTTCCCTTCTTTTAGAGAGGAGAATTAACCCCTGCTGCTGTCCAGGAAGCCCTCCTAAAAGGGTAAACACATTCTCATGTGTCCCAGGCTTCCTTCAGATCCTTGCCTTAACTGTGACTGTGTCCAGGCCATCTGCCCACCCAGCAGTGCAGTGCACCTGTGTTCTACCCCAGGCAGGCTGGCCGAGTTTTAAAACTCCAAACTTTAGGGGCACCTGGGTGGCTCCCTCAGTTAAGCATCCAACTTCAACACAGGTCACGATCCCATTGTTCATGAGTTCAAGACCCCTGTCAGCCTCCATGCTGACAGCTTAGAACCTAGATCCTGCTTTGGATTCTGTCTCCCTCTCTTTCTGCCCCTCCTCTGCTCAGACTCTGTCTCTCTCTCTCACACAAAAAATAAATAAATATTAAAAAAATAAAAAAATAAAACTCCAAACTTTAGGAATTTGGCATGGTGGGAAATTGTACTGGTTCTCTGGGGGAGGGTCTTACTGCATTGGGACTGATCAGGTTTGTCCCAGAAGGGCAACAGCATCAAAGCAAAATGGGGTGGATTTGGGAGTAAAGTGAAGCAAAAAGCCAGTGTCCAAATTAGCTGCCCTCAGCAGGCGTCTCTTCTTCTACGTTAGGGATAGGGGAGGGGGAGGGTAATGGCTCCGCCTGACTCTTTGGTCCTCAGAAAGGCAATGCCACCTCTCCCAGAAGCAATCCAAAAAAAGGGAATCTTCTCTCCCAGTGCATCCCATAGGAACCTCAGATTTTGCCACCTGCTCTTGGGTTTTCTACCATCCTTCTCCATAGGAGCACTGCAACACCCACTGAGCTCCACATGGGCCACACTGTGGACCTCTAAAATTCCAGTCTTTGAGCCGCACTTGTGGTAACATTTCATGAAAATCAGTCCCTCTCATTTTTCTAGTCAATGTCTTTGGGGAACTGTTTTCTTCATGCAATCCCCTGTGCATTCCTTTTTCCTTCTCTCCTCTCTGTGTGACCAGGGCTCTCTCCCCTCTACAGCACCCACGATCCTTTTCTTCTCCAAGTCATGTCTCTGCACCATAATGTGGCTTCTTCTCTCCCTCTAGTTGTGCATTTTTGTTTTAGACCTTACATATAACTGTAAATTTGTCTACAATTTGTCTACAATCTCCTTTTAATTTTGCCAGTTTTTCTCCATGTATTTTGAAACTGTTTTTAGGCATATAAATATTTAGAATTATTTTGTCTTCTTGATGAATACGCAATGTCCCACTAATCCTTCGTAATGTCCTTTCCTCTTATTCTACTTTGATATTAATATAGCCAGGTTATTTTTGTTTTGTTAGTGTTTATATGGTCTATCTGTATTTTTTCTTTCATTTTTAAACAACTGATATCATTATTTGAATAATTTTCTTATATCCAACATATAGTTTAATCATTGTTCATCTATTTTGACAGTATCTTTTTATGGGTTACTTAGACCATTGGTATTTATATAATTTGTATATAATATAATTATTATAATATTTGGAATTAGTTGTATAATTTTCTTAATTGGTTTTTATTTGTCTCCTCTATTAATATTTTTCCCCTCTTTCCTACTTACTTTTGGGACACTTGAATTTTTTTAGAAAATCATTTTAAAATACGTAATGTAATTTTGACTTTATCTCTAATTTTTGTTTGTTTGTTTTAGTAGCTGCTTTAGAGATTATAACATACTTACTCAAATATCACAGTCCACTTACAACCAACATTTTACCATTTCAAGGGAAATATAGAAAACTTACTGTCATCTAGGCCCCTTTACATTACAGTTTTCTTATATATTACAACTACATGCATTGAAAACAAAGTAAAGCAGTGCTATAATTTTTGTTTCTGTATATCAAATAAATTAAAAACTCAGAAATGAATAATCATATATATCCAAATATTTACCATTTCCATAGATCTTCCTTCATTAGCAAGGTCTTAAATTTCTCTCTGGCATTATGTCCCTTCAGTCTGAAGAAACTTTTAGCAACAGTCCTTTTAAAGCAGATTTGCATGCAGTTCTCTTAGATTTTCTCAGAAAATGTCCCTATTTTACTTTCATTGTTGATGGATATTTCTACTGGATGTTGAATTTTCTTTCAATACTTTATAAATGTTCCAATTTCTTCTACCTTGCATGGTTTCTAATTAGAAATATACAGTGATTCATATTGTTGTTCCCTTTCAGGCTGTGTTATTTTACTCTGGCTACTTTCAGAATTTGTTTTTGTTTTTGTTTTTGTTTGTTTGTTTGTTTTTGTCTTCATCTTCAGCAGGTTTATTATTATGTATCAGATAATCACATTCTTTGGATTTATCTTGTTCAAGATAGTCTGAGATTTTTGAATCTGTCACTTTATAACTTTTACTGAACTTGGAAAAATTTACCCATTAATTTTGTAAATATTTTGTAAGCACCACCTTCTTTCTCTTGTCATACTGAAATTCATATTATATGAATATTTAGTCTTTTGTTAATTTACTATAGATCACCAAGAATATTTTCTTTCCTCTATCACTTGCATTCTGCTACAGAGTCTGTCTGTGCATTTTTCATTTCATCTATTGTATATTTTACATATAATATTTCTACTTGGTTCTCCTTTGTGTATTTCATTTATTTGCTGAGATATTCTATTTTTTTTTTTTCCATCCAATTCAAGAGCAAGCCCAGGAGTTCTTAAACAACTTTAGAGGACACTTTCTCACACACTTTCCTCCTTGTATTAGTAATTTCAGGTCCTTTGGGGGTCCCCCCATCTTTTTTGTCTAGGAATCTGGGCTTTAGTTACTATAAAGCACTATACCAATATCCATGGCCAAGTGCTAGAATTAGAAAGCAAAAAGCAGCAATGGGTTGCCCCAACTTCCTGGACCATAGCATCACCAAATCAGAAAGGAAGCTTATCCTTCCTCAGAGTTTGGGCCTTGTGGGCTCTTGTGGCTTCTGTGATTTCACTCATCCTATGGTCTTTATTTATTTTTTATTACTTTTTAATTTTTTATTTAAATTCCAGTTGGTTAACATACAGTGTAGTATCAATTTCAGGTGTACAATATAGTGATTCAACATTCCATACAAAGATCACTTTGTGGCTTTATGAACCAGACAAGAAGGCTTTTCCTGATGTCCTCTCATCTGTACATGAGTGCTCACTTTTGTGTTGTGTTGTGTGGTATTCAGGTCCTGGAAAAACAATGGACAAAGAAATGCTAACTCACCATTGGTTCAGTATTGTTTGGAATTATTTTCCGATCAGTCGGCTACAATTTATGTTTCAGTGTTCTCAAATAGCTACTAAATCCATTCTTGGTAGGTTTTATAGTTTCTTTCAGGGGGAGAGACAAGGTAAAATATGCTTACTCCATCTATCTGGAACCAGAGCACAAAACCGCTTGTGCTTTGAGCAGAAAATGTGTATACTTTATATGTTCCTTTGAGGGAAAACAGATGATAAAGTATTTTTGTTAAACATCATTGAACATCACTATTTCTCTAACTCCAAATGTTAATATATATAATTTTATTTGATAATTTGTGTATTTTATCATATGGACTGTGCAATCTCATAGAGCTAATAAATGACTGGATCAGTAAGTTATTAAAACAATATGCTGATCAAATCCCTGGAATTAATTTCAAAGGAATGGCGATAATACAATTGCTAACCCTTGAACTTGGGTTAACTTCCACATCCGAGTATTCCTCTAAATATCATGTCTTTATCATTTTTTTACAAAAGTCTAAATATTCCTAAAATACTCTGTCATTTGTGGAAACCTCCTGAACATCTTTGGATAATTAAGAAAATGTCTCATCATTTTAATGTGTGATTTCAAATATATTGTTAAATGAAAACATACACCATAGTGCACCTGTGCCTTTTATAGATCTAAAATTTATTCCTAGAAGAGGGAAAAATACAGGCTTTCTCTTCAATCAACTTCAAAAATTTTAGTAACATATTCCCCATGCATAAAAATATACAGCAAATAATTGACATTGTCTCTTTTTTTGTAATAAATACCCTACTCCAGTCCATAGCCATGCAAACCCCACCCACAGAACCAGAGATAAATGTTTAATATTTCTAATAAAAATGTTAAATTTCTAATAAAATACATAAAAGCTGGTGTTCAAAATTTTCTAGTGAGTTTGGAGCATTTAAAACATACATTTATAGTAAGATACCTTATTATACATTTACATTTTAAGCAGAAGTAGCCAAGATGATTTATGTTTTATATTTTTTTAATAATTATATTTGGGTTATGTAAGTTTTCCTATAATGCACAAATTAATATATGTGCTTATTTTAGGTCAAAATATGTTTCTTTATGTATCTACTAAGAAAATTATGTTTGAAAGAACATTCCAGTTTTATATTTGACAATATAAAATATAATTTTAACTAGTTTCTCCTATTTTGTCATATTCTCTGTGATATATTTCATTTCTTTCATAGAATTTTCATATTCACTACAGTTATTTACAATCAATCTAAGTCTTTCTTCATTTGATCAAATCCATCAATGTTGAGCATAAACCAACTCCCTTGGGGTACACAGTACGATGAGAAGCTCAAATTAAGTATCATAATGAGTAAATTCCCACTGAACTATTTTTGTATAATTCTATAAATTTGTTCTTGATTAACATCTCCCTGATATTAAAACTCTATTACCTTGGAATTTAAATGTGAGTTTGAAATAAAATACTGAAGGCTGTATTTAGGACTATTATTTTTCTGACATCAGAATGATCCTGATGATCTATTAGGATTTTTCTATGCTTCTTTTTTAAAATATTGCTTGGGGCCATTGAGATGACTTTAAATTCATCCTGCTGAGAAGTTAAGCAGAAAGGATTAATATAGGGTATGTTCTTGCATTTATAAGAGCTAAACTAGGTTGTTTAGAATCAGAACACAGAAAGTAGGAAGGTAGATACAGCAATGAATTTAACAGATTATTACCCAATTTTTAAAAGGCGAAGAAAAACTATGTCCACCAGCAATTTTATTCATTCAAATGTAATTAGAATGCTATGAAATAGATCCATAAGCAGACTTCACATCAGTAATTATTTAGTTTCTCTATTTTCAGAAGAACTGATTGGAGGGGCAGTTGTTACTGTATTATCTGTATCACCTAAACATATATTAAATTTTCTTCCATTAAAATTTGATCTTTTATGGGAACTGCTATAATCAAAAATAAAACAGAGGGGCTTTCCCTCTGGTTAATTTGCCTTATTCCACTTCTGGAAATGAGAACTACTTAAATGTACGAGAGAATCACAATTTCCTGTAGGGCAATTCTAGTTTTAGCTGCAGCAGCAGAAAGAACTGCTTCTTAAATCTTCCCCTTTGTTTCCCTGGGTGAGCTTTATTATTCCCCTTTATAGATGCCTCAATCTTAAATATGCATAGATTTAAATTAGATGAGACCAAAAAGTGACCAAAGCATTTAAAATTCTTTCATTCCTGAGTTTTATATTCTACTTAATTAAATTGTAATTGTCAAAAACATTTTATATCTCTTGTTAATATTTATTTACCTGCAAGTTTACTTAATTTAAATACAATGATTAAATTACGTTTGTGTTCCAGAGATTCCCATTTCTTTATGTTAAGAACTCTGACCAAATTGAATTTCTTCTAATAGAATATTTACAGTATGGTGACATTCAAAATAAGACATTGTCATAAATATTTACTTATTTCAAATTGCCAAAAATTTTTGGAATACTTTTCTGTAGATAATTGAATAACACGCAACTGAATATCAACTAATAAGTTTGCTTGATATGTCCAATATATGTGGGTAAGACTTACACTTTTTTTCTGGGTTTCTCTTAGTTGTTGAAGTTATGAAGAGATACCTGAATATTGAAATTACTACTACTTTATCCACTGACAATGTGGAAAAAAAAATCTTTACATGATTGATTTTTTAAAGGAATTAAAATATTTGGTAAAACTAATGAAACCTGAAATTAAATTAAATAAAATTTTCCCTCTTAAGTTCAAAGAGATGTTGAGATAGTGAATTTACCTAGTGAGAATAGCCAGAAAGAGTGGAGATCAAGCAGCATTAAAATACCTGAAGGAAAGTTGGTTGATCAAAAGTTGTGATTTCTTTTGTTTTTAACTGCATTCTAATGTTTTAAAAATAATGTATTAAAGATTCCTTATGACAGCTTAGTGCAGAATTGGGGGTAGATAGGTGAATGTGACAAAAAAGGGAAGTTTTCTTTCAATATTAGAAAGTGCTTTCTAAAAAATAATCATTTCCCTTCATCTGTGGAGTGCATTGCCATTAGTGACCTCATGTAAGGGTTTCAGTGGTAGGAAAAAAAAAATCAAATTAAAATGATCTCTGAAGACATCTGAAACATTAATAATCTATGAGTTCAATGTGTCATTCTATATTTAATTAGCTCCAGCACATTTTTTTTTTCATTGACTTTATTTTGTTCTTAGTTCAAAGAAAATAAAGGAAAAAAAAACTTGTAACTATATGTCATTGATTCATTTGGGAAGAAAATACGTTCTAATTAGGTCTAGTAATGAAAAAAATTAAAAGTTTAAAGGGAATGAGCATCATTTTTCTATGAAAATTATGCATGCAATTTATTGTTACATATCAATCAGTTAGAGACCACACATAAATGTTATTTTATGTGGACAATCATCAACAAACACAAACAATTGTATTTAATTAGTATTCTAAATGTTTTTTTAAATTTGAATTCTGTTGGAATATTACTCTTATGTATATTCTTTGATTATATTATATTATATTATATTATATTATATTATATTATATATATTATTATATTATATATATTATATTATATTATTAATAATAGTGATTTATCATACTTTATTATCTGAAAAAAGAGAAAATGAACTATTTTTTTACCTGTGAAATGTATAAAGATTTGTATGAGCATAGTAATGCTTTTATCTATTGTCTGAAGGAATGTATACAAAAGCTGTAATTTATGCATTCTTGGTGACAGGCTGTTTCTAGAGTTGACTAAAGGGTAATTTAATGATACTTATCATCTTAAAATGATGATAAATTTTGACTCTTGAGCATCTTATCTCAGCGAATGGATCACAGATGAGCACACAGAGTTATGTGTAGTTGTTGCTATTTCAGCACTGTTTATAGTGTTGACAATAAACAACACTTATGCTAACAATAGTACCACATGTTAATGATCTCTAAACATACACTAATTTATTTAAAACTGACAACAGCCATATAATGTGAGCTACATATAATATTTACATCTTCCAGGTGCAGAAATAGAGACAAAAGGTATAATACAGCTTTTCCAGAATTATAAATATAGTAAGTAGATAGATGGAGATTTATAGAAAAGAAAAAGCTTACATTAACTCCCAGTTCCTGGCTCTTGATATCCATCCACTGTGTCTCAGTGACTGAAACATATTCATTCAATAATAAGATACATGCACCAATTAATAGAGGTCTTGAGTAGAATGTTTAAAACTGATCAAAGTAATTTGTTGAATATATTTTATACCCTAGGTATAGCTTTAAGCATCTTCAACATATTAAATCAAATAATCCTCTAAACGTTGTCCCTTATAATTAGGCAATATTGCTCCTATGTTCATAGGTAAGGAAACTGAGGCATTTACAAAAGTTCATTCTGTTATTTAAGTAGAGAAGATTGGTTTAAATTTAAGGACTTCTGGAAGTCCAAACTATTGGTGACAAATTATTTCAGGTTTTTTTTGGGGGGGGGATGGGGGCCTGAAATTTCCTTATTTTACATTAATTTTCCAGGAAAATATATACTAAATATAGATTTTTAATATCTGTATTAACAGGCTTTTGGAATTATTTTACTCTTTTCATATTTTCTGACTCACTGATTTTGTTGAAGTTTTTTCTAGAAGTCTTCTGATCTGTAAAGGTAACATGTCTTTTTCCCCTCAAGGTGTTTTGAAAAATCTTAAAGGTTAGATTGTGATATATTCCATTGTGCCTTTCCTTGTACTTCTTCCACTTTGAGGCTGCTTAGCTTCTTGAATCTATGTGTTGCCACCTTTAAAAATTCGTATTTGCTTTCTCTCCTGATACATTTCTCCTTTCTCCTCCCTTGAACTCTATTTACACTTATTTTAGACTTTAACTATGTTCACTTTGTGGTATAGACTGATCTCTTTTTTTCTATTTTTTTTTTCTCTCTGCTTCCAGTTTGGCTATTTTATGTTGACATAATCTCTAATTAACTAGCTGTATTTTACAGGGTCTGTTTTGTTATTAAACTTATCCAAAAGGTTCTTAATTACAGCCATTTTGTTTGTATTTGTACTATATATGTGATTCATTTAATTAATAATAATTCTCCATCTTTTCATCTTTTTGTCTAATATTTATGCCAATTTCTATTCATTTATATTGTTTCAGTTATTTTAAAATCATTATCTGCTAATCCCAATGTCTAGATTCTCTGTGGATCTGATTCTTTTTTTTTCCAATTTTTGTAATATTTAAAAACGTTTTAAAAGTTTATTTATTTTGAGAAAGAGAGAATAGGAGAGAGAGAGAGAGAGAGAGAGAGAGAGAGAGAGAATTCCAAGCAGGATCTGCGCTGTCAGTGTAGAGCCCAAAGTGGGGCTAAAACCCATGAACCCTGAGATCATGACCTGAACCGAGACCAAGAGTCAGCCACTAAACCGACTGAGCCACCCAGGCGCCCCTCTGTGGGTCTGATTCTAATGTTTGTTTTCTTTCTCTTCATTGTGTTATATTATTTTATCTCTTAACATGTGTAATGCCTTGTATATTATTCCAGGCAAGATATAGAAAGGAATAGAAAAAGCTTCAAATGATGTTTTAAGAAGATCATTCCCACTTTCTACTATTGGGCAGACAGGGTAAGTGATGGATCACCTCAATCCATCAGAGATCAATTTGGTCAGGACAAGATTGCAATTTTAGTAAGAATCTTTGTTGTTGTTACTGTTGCTTGTGCATAGTTGACTTAGTCCATTTAGGCTGCTATAACACAATTCAATACACTGGGTGGCTTTTAAATAACAGAAACTTATTTCCATAGTTCTGAAGGCTGGGAAGTCCAAGATTAAAGTGTTGGCAGATTAAGTCATCTGACGAAGGCCTGCTTTCTGGTTCATAGATGACCATCTTTCCTCTGTGTCCTCATGTGGTAGATCGGAAAGGGAACTTTCTGGGGTCACTTTATAATGCCATTATAATTCCATTCCTGAGGCCTCTCCCCTTGTCACCTAAAGGCCCAAACTCCAAAATAACACCACACTGGGAATTAGGCTTCAACATATGAATTTTGGAGAGACACAAATTCAGTCTATACCAGGTGTTCCTAACAGATTTTTATTTGAGCGTCTAATCAGGTCTCTCTCTCTCTCTCTCTCAGTGAAGGACTATGTGGGTCTATTTTTTGGAGGTTTCAGCCTCTGTCATTTTTTTCCTCTGAACCACAGTACCCTACTTCAATTCCAGCTAATGTCTTTAGTAGAAAACAGGATGTGTGTTTGAGAGAAGCCCCATTCTTTAGGTGTAAATATTTCTTCTAAATATTACAAGACAATAGATCATTCATTTGGCTTACATAAACTATTAACCTGCTATCTAGCAAAATAATTTATTAAATGGACAACAGGATAAACCCAATCATGCATTTAGGGCTTCTGGATTTTCAAAATTGTTGTGCTGGAAGTGCACAAACATCCAAATTTTGCTTGATTCTCTTTCCCCAGGAAAGTGCCTCAATATGGGCCAAGTACAATCATCAGCCATGTCCAGAGTTAGCAAATACTCCCTAAAAAGAAAATACTCAATGATAAACTGTCACCTTATAAAAGCTGTCCCTCTGGAATTTCAGATTATTTAATTTGATTTTCTTCCTGAGCTGTTTTATTTCTTTAAAAGACATGTATTTTTCTATTTATCTAGGTTTTTTCCTCTTTTTAATTATTGCAAGGGAGACATAGCCAGCTGTGGTTTACTATCTTGTTAATTGAATTTTTTTCTATAATTTTGTTCTTAATTTCTAGAAATATTATTTTATTTTTTAAAAATCTACTTGGGGGCATCTGGATGGCTCAGTTGGCTGAGCATCTGACTTTGGCTCAGGTCATGATCTCACGGCTCGTGAGTTCGAACCCTGCGTCAGGCTCTGTGCTGACAGCTCAGAGCCTGGAACCTGCTTGGGATTCTTTGTCTCCCTCTTTCTCTGCCCCTCCCTCACTTGTGCTCAGTCTCTTTCTCTCAAAAATAAATAAACATTAAAAAAAAAGAAAGAAAAAAATATACTTGGTTTATTGTTCAAAATTTACCAACTTCTCTAGATATTTTCTATATTTTTCAATGAAAACTTTGTAAGAATAGTTATTTGTATATTATATCCAACATCATAGAATAAGCAGGCCAGTTTTCCCCTTGGTTTTCTTCTGATTATCACAAATCATGCCTTGTTTCCTTTTGTGCTTACTGATTTTTTTTTGAGATGTTCATGTTCCTTTGAAAATACTTGTGGAATTCCTCTGAGGACTAGGGTAAAGCTGTATTCCTCTAAAAAAGATTTTTTACTAGTCTAGGATCACATTAAGTATTTTCATTGGCCAATGTTTTTGAATATCCCAGGTACTGTAAAGTACATCTGCAAAGACCTATGAATGCCAGCTTTGGTATAAAACTTCTCTGGGACTACTCCACTACCATTTACACTGCATAAAGCCAAAGCAACTTTTGTTGCAGTCCTTTGAGATGAGGGTGCAGTCCAGGGATTCCAACTCTATGAGCAAGAGTTCTAATTAGACTTTTCTTATGCACTGGCATAAAGCTTTGTCTACCCTGCCACAAAAACTGACCCTACGAAAACCAATGTTAAGTTTCTCTTCTTTGCATTTACAATTGGATTTCTAAGGAGGCATCTCTGAATGGATATGTCCAATAGATCAATAGATTTGTATTTTACTAAACTGGTTCCTTCCCAAGTAAATTTCAGTAACATAAATAGAACCCCCAAAATTACTTGAGACAAAAAATGGAAATCATCTTCTCATTTTCTTCATCCCTCATATCCAGTCACCAAAAAATTATTAAGAGTCTAAACTCAGGGGCGCCTGGGTGGCTCAGTTGGTTAAACGTCAACTTTTGGTTTCAGTTCAGGTCATGATTTTGCAGTTCGTGGGTTCGAGTCCTACATCATGCTCTTTGCTGCCAGTGCAGAGCCTGCTTGGGATTCTCTCTCTCCCTTTCTCCCTCTGCCCCTCCCTTCCCCTCCTTCTCTCTCTCACAAAATAAATAAATAAACTTAAAAAATAAAAAAAAGCCTAAATTCAAAAACATTCTTTTCATCATTTTTGCCTGCATTAACAAAGTTTTCTTTAAAGTCAAATTCATTAATCACCTAATTTGTAACGTCTTCTGAACATTTGTCTGAGACTAATTAATATCTATGATGTAGTCAAAAGGATCTTTTCTAACTTTGAATCAGGTATGGACACACTCAGCTTAACAAATTTCAGTGTTTTATATTTTATTAGAATAAATAGTAAACAATTTACCACAGCCAACTAAATTCCATGGCTTGGTTCCTATCTATCACTCCAGAATTATTTTCTCCTAATGACCCCTCTTCCACTTCCCTGTATTATTTTCTCTTTCCTAAGTGCTCAGAGTTCTTGCTTGAAAATTCTGTTTCTCTGCATCAAAATTCTTCTTTTGGATGCATGCATTGATTGGCTCCTTCCCATCATTCCAGACTTAGCTGAAATGTGACATCTTAAGTGAGACCTTCACTGATCATAGTGTCTAAATTAGAACACCCTACTCCTCCACAGCTGTGCTCTACCACACCATTTTGTGTATTTCCTTCAGATTTCTTATTATTTTGCATGGTCATTTTGTCTCATTTTTTATTTACTTGTTTATATTAATTTTCCATCACCAGGCTTTAAGCTCCATAAAGGCCAGGATACTTCTTACCTTCTTTAAAACTATCTACATAGCACTAGAACAGTGTTTTGTATCTACCATCGAATGATTAGGTGTTGTTGGGTGAAAGGGAGAAACAAGTTTACCATATAGCTTCTCATTTAATCCTAACACATCTCTGTAAAAGAGACACAATGTGTTGGCCTGATTACTTAAAATTCAAGATGAAAATAGATTTATTCTCTCTACTCCTCACATGCCCAAATGAGCATTGTGATGTAGCTTCTCTAACAAAACTACTAATTTCTATACCTTAATCAAGACATAGAAGACATAGGAATGTAAAATATAATTATATTTCTCCTTAAGAAATGGTGATATCAGTTTTGGAAAGAATCTAAATGATCTTTAAATAGTATCCTCAGCTAATGCTCATGTCTATTTGCACATATGTTGTGTGCATATTTGGTACATATACCTTCTTGGGTTGGAACTCATCCAGGTTAGTCTTCTTTTTTTTTTTTTTTTTTTTTTTTACTTTTTTCTTAGTATTTCATCCAATATCTGCCTATCTACTATATTCAGGTAAAGAGGACAAGCAGAAATTGCAACTGATTAATCTATCTGGTCATGAAAGTGGATAAATTGGCTAAATCATTGATAGTTTCTGTGTTGCTTTTGGATTTGGGATGCATATTATTGAATGGATATTTTGAATATTTTGTATAATATTTCTAAAGGAAGTCTAGCATACAAATGATAAGTATGCACCTTGCTTATTTAGGCAAAAATAAACATATTCACTTAACCACATTTCTAATCCAGAATGACAGCATTACCACTATGCCAAATACCCATCTTATTTCCTTTCACAGAACTACCAGTTTCTTACTTTCAATGCTCAGACTCCAGTACTGACCTTTAACTCATCTATGACAGGCTATCCCTCTGGTCTGACTGTAGTCATATAAAGTAGTTTTCTGGTTGAATATGTACTGCTTTAAACATCTGACATACATTTCTAATTCTTCATCCCCTCTCCACTTCCCATGGATTATAGTGTGGGAGAATATAGTACACACACACACACACACACACACACACACACGCACACACACAACACCTTTCTTCCCTGTTTTTCTTCACCCTTCTTTTTCTCCTGCTAATACAGACCCTCAGGTTCCCAAAACATTTGAATACACACTTTTCCCTTCAGCTCTTCAATATCCCCATCCCTTGCTTTATTTCACCCTTCTGTTCTCAATACAAATCAGTACAATTTCACTTCACTTTACATAATTTATCTAATTGGAACAAAATAAAATGGAAATAATATAAAATATGTATTGCTAAAAATAACATCACAATTCCTTGAATTTGCTGTCTACACTTCCATGTACCAAAAATATCTGATAATAATAATAGTAAAGAAAACTCCTTTAAGGACTATCAGACTAGAACTCTGATTTTCAATGGGAACAATCAAAGTTCTAAATATTGTATCATATCTGGATTTTTGAAGCACATGACTACAGCAATACTAAATTGCTAAGTAAATATTCAGATAAGGATAATTGATATTTAGAAAAGATTTTAGATAGAAGTCTGTGAGTCCTAACTTTTCTGTCAAACCTGTTATAACTTATGGGAAAATATGTTTCCAATTTGTTTCTCCAACTTATAAGTTTTTATTTTTTGTTGTCTTGAAAAATATATTAATTATTTAACCCAATAGAAGTAGACACATATGTGGACATTAGAGCTATGCAAACTTCCTTTATGTTAATCAATAAATATAAAAATAAATTACTCAAATATAAGGAATGTATTATAAAATTTGTTTTATTCAGACTAGAAAGTTAATAAAGGCATAATAGTGACAATAATTTTCCCTAAATTTTTTCTAAATATCAATTTTATTTAGTTTTGAAAAATTCTGATAATTAAACCAAAATTCAAAAAATAACATCATTAATGAAGGTCTTCCTCAGGTAAAATTTCTTTAAGCTTGCCATCACCCTTTACAATCAGTCTAACCTTCTCCATGCTTTTGAAAGATCTAATAATTTTCTAAATCTATATTTAAAGATCAAATAGTTATGTACAAAATCAAATATCTACCTATTAATATCATTCTTTAAACTTTTTTTAAAATTTTTCATCAGCTGATACTTTGAGTTTAGGTGCTAAGAGGGAGATAGTAGCACCACATCCTTCCATAAATATAAATCCCTTAAATCCTGCAGTATAAAAAAATTTATAGTTCATGGTCACTCATCTCAATATAAATTAGCAATAGTAAACTATTTGCTGTATTTAAACACAAAAGTAATATAGTGATCAGATTTTCTTTTCTTTCTTTCCAGACCTTGCCTAGAAATTGTAGTTTTCTTCACACCTAATGAAAATATACAGTAAAAGAAACTCTGTGATTCTCCCTACACAAATAAGTTCTATGTAGACACACTTTGTTCATATTAGTTATTCTAGTCTCAAATATACTATTGAATATGCTAATATAAAATGCCATACTTCAAAAAATTCTAATTTACCTAATTCTGATGCACTATACTTTCCATAAACAATTTGTCGTAGTACCTAGGTAATTACATGGATATTAGTGAGTCACATTCCTTTCAACATTCAAGAATTTTCAATGAAAGTTGAACAGATTTCATACGTTGGTAGTAAAATTCAATCTGTTGAAAAATCATTGGATAAAAGCTTTTAAAAAATTAACTGACTAAAACTGGAAATAACTTCCCTAGGAACACTGCATCATTGGACATGTTTTTAAGTGCCATGGATTCCTATCTAAGGAAGTCAAGATGGAATCCCTGCATTGTGAAAAATTTACAGCTGAGATTTAAAACGTGTTTTTTTTTTTAAATGTTTATTTTTGAGAGAGAGAGAGTCTACGAGGGAGGGACAGAGAGAGTGGGAGACATAGGATCTGAAGTGGGCTCTGTGCTGATAGCAGAGAGCCCAAGGCAGGACTCGAACTCACAAATGACATGAACAAGATCATGACCTGGGCCAAAGTCAGATGTTTAACTGACTGAGGCACTCAGGAGCCCATGAAGCTCAGATTTAATCTCATCCTCTGTATTTTTTGAATTACTGCTTACCATGTCCTTTCTAAAGCCTTGCAGAAACCAAAAATGAAGAAGTGTTTTACCTCCATTTTTTTCAAATAAGATTTCTAATACTGTTTTGTAATGTACATATATATATATATATAGTAAGTATTTCAAGATTATAACATATCTGTACATGAATACATATATATATGTATATATTTATATATGTATAGAAATATGAATAATATTTAACTGCATTTTATAGTTTATTTTTACCATGACTAATAAATCACTATATCCCTTATTTAGAATTGTTATTAGTCATTAGCATTAGGTATTAACTATTTAAATGTTTTGTTAATTTATGTACTTACAAGGCTACTGATGGATAAATTAGCTCATTATGCAATTTGTATTTCATTCTTTCATGGTTTATATCAAAACTTTTCATTATCATTTTGTAAGTATAATTTATATTATTTTTTATATTTCAGGATGTTTGTTCAAATGAGATGGAATTCATCATACAGCTGATTCACTGTCCATTGTAACAGATCATTAATCTTTACTGACAGGTATATTTATATTCTAAGTCACACATTTTCTAAGTTTTCTTCTCCATTAGAATGAATGAGCAGAAAGTAGACCAGGTGGCCAAAGTGATGGCTTTTCTAAATTTTCTGCAATAATAACAATAAGGATTAGCACTCAAGTCTACTGTAACTTCTTCAGAATATTTGCATTTATGTAACTGTGTTTTGTTATTACTGATGTGTGTGTGTGTGTATAAGATTACTATGTTACACATTAAAATCTATTGTGAATTTTCAACTAAATTAAGAATGTTATTTAATATATATGTATGGTCAGTTGCACACCACTGTCTTTCACTTTTTTCTCTTAATTATGAAAATTGAACAATATTCTGATAATTAATGTCTCCATATGATATAAAAAAGATCAGCAATGAGTCATCAGAAGAAGTTAAGATGCCAATCAGGGAGAATCTTTTTATTCATGTAAAGATATTTGAACTCTATCCAAAAGCCAATTGGTAGAAACTGAAGTGTTTCAGTAATGATACGTTAAATTTATATTCAAAACTTCACCCTACCTGCACTTTAGTACAGCTATTGGAAGAATAAAAAAAATGAATTGGAGAAAAGTCATGAGGATAAAACAAGAATACTGGTGGGAGATGATGCTACTTAGTCTAGAACAGTGTCAACAAATTTGGAGGAAAACACACATATTTAAAATTACCAGGATATGAAATTGTTTGAAACGAAGAGGTGAAATAGAGGAAGGATTTATTATTGCCTCTAAGGTTTCTAAAGGAAGCATTGCCTGGTCATTTATTGTGATCGAGAATTCTAGAGCATGGCTAAATTTGATGTGAAAATTATGAGTTCAGTTTAAGACATGTTAAATTTGATGTATCTCTTAGATATTCCAGATTTCAAGGTGACATAAGGAGATTCCACCTATTGGCATGGATTGAAGATTAAATTTAGAAGATGCCAATGTATTTGAATTTAATGTGGGTGAATGACATCTCTTATAAAAGACTGTAGGTTAAGAAGAAAAGACTTAAGAGAGGAAGCCCTCATGACCATCAAAGCATAGGGCTTGTTACGAAAGATATAAAGAGTAAACTAGGCATATATTATATTATGGAATCATATATGCATAAAGAAAGAGAAAATGGCATGAAAAGAAGAGCAAACATGATAAGAGGTCTTAGAAATTAAAAAAATTCAAAATAAACTCAGTGAAATTGCAAAACCACAGACTAGTACAGTTGAAAAATGAAGTATTCTTAAGGATATGCTTGAAGTGTCTTCCATAATATATAACAAAAATACAAAGAGAGAAAATATTGAGATAGGCAGGAAAGATGCATATATTTTTATTTATGTATTTTAGGTATTTATTTAATGTATAATCTTACTAAAGCTAAAATAAGTATCAAGCTCCAGTAGGAAAAGTTTCATTCAATGCTTTACAAGAATATTTAAATAAAGTGGGAGAGACTGAACCAAAAATTCTGGTGAAGTCAAGAATTTTTTGGGGCGCCTGGGTGGCGCAGTCGGTTAAGCGTCCGACTTCAGCCAGGTCACGATCTCGCGGTCCGTGAGTTCGAGCCCCGCGTCGGGCTCTGGGCTGATGGCTCAGAGCCTGGAGCCTGTTTCTGATTCTGTGTCTCCCTCTCTCTCTGCTCCTCCCCCGTTCATGCTCTGTCTCTCTCTGTCCCAAAAATAAATAAACGTTGAAAAAAAAAAAAAAAAAAGAATTTTTTAATAGTCAAGAATAAAAAAAACTCATGGTAAATAAATGCTTCTAAAGGAGAAATAAATAATTTAGAAGGATTGTGATTTTATTGGCATCAAACATTTTACGTACAACACAAAATATATGTGAGTGTATATACACATATATGTGAGTGTATATACAAATATATGTGAGTGTATATACACATATATATTACTATATATAATATAGAAACATATATGTGTGTGTATATATATATATTCCTAATAATTATAAATAAATCACACACAAATTAAACAATTCATGGTCCACTTTAGTTAATGTTTGTAAAGATTACTATGCTAATAAGAGTCAATATATACCCTCCGTGGTGAAAGGCAGATAACCTTGTACCACGTAATGTTAAGAAAGAGTCATAATTCTCAGTGGGATTTTTTGAATATAGTAGAACTGTTCCACACATTTGAGTAGAGCATTTACTATGGAAACCTCAAATATGCTAGTTTTGACCAGGGAGGAGAGCAGGAAGAATCGCTGCAGTCCATTTAGGCTTCACTGCACTCTATTGTTCTTCTTGGTTGTCATAACCCAGCAGATCTGTCTAAAATCTGTCTAAAGAATCTGTCATAAAAAGGATACTGCATGAAGCATCACACAGGTACCAATGGAAAAACCACTGCACTGACCTCTAAGGTTCTGATGTTTATCCATTCCCTCGTTTGCCAACAATTACTATCTTTTTGAGGGGTGCCTTGATGGCTCAGTCAGTTAAGTGCCCAACTTCAGCTCAGGTCATGACCTCAGGGTTCGTGAAGAGTTCAAGCCCCACATTGGGACCTGTGCTGACAACTCAGAGCCTGAAGCCTGCTTTGGATTTTGTGTCTCTCTCTTTGTTTGCCCTTCCTGCATTCAATTTCTGTGTCTCTCTCTCTCTCAATAATAAATAAAAACTTTAAAAAATTTAAATTATTATATTTCTGAGAAAAAGACTGCCATGCTACTATAACCAGGTAAAGATGAAATGCCTAATAGTGGGATACAAAGTACCATCCATCCAGAACTATTCATTATAAACTTGATGTTGTCTGACACAAAAAGTCATAAAGATGGAGTGTTCAGCAATAATGTAACATGATGTGGAAATGGTATGAAAAAGTTCAGACACAACTATTGTGTGGTTAGTGGCTTAAATTCCTTCAACACAGTATTGCCTTCTCTCCCTAAATCTACACCTGTAATGTCAAGGAAAGTTTCTTATAATCAGTTTACTGAGGAGGAAAATCTCAGACCTTGTTTACAACAATTCCACAAGATAAGACGGGAGCAGACAGAAGGCAGTGGTTGCAGTATTACAGATCTACTTAGTACTATATTGTTACCAAAGGCCAGTGGTGAATTTGGTTGTCCACTTTGTCTGAACCTATATATAGTCAGTAATACAGATCAACCCCAATTAATATACCGTTGCTAATATTTTGGCTGCTTGGAAAAAAACAGAATTGAAAGATTGCTAAAAAGGTGATCTGGGAAAGAGATATATATCTGAACCTCTCCACCTGGGCAAAGACTATGAAGATATTTGTATCTCAAGTGAATATTCTTCAAAGGGCATCAAATGCAGAGGATGATCTCATAATGAGGTGGTTCAGTAGTCAGAGTTTTCAGAGAAACAGAGCCTATAGGAACATATGTAAAAAGAGTTATTAGAAGGCACAGGTTCATATGATTATGGAAGCTAAGAAGTCCCATGATTTGCCTTCTGCAAGCTGGAGACCTAGGAAGGCCAGTGTTGGAGTTTCAAGTCCTGAAAACCAGGAGCACTAATTGCAAAAGACAGATGTTACAGCTCAATCAGTCAGGCAAAGAGTAATCTTCCCTTCCTCCACATTTTTGTTCTATATGGGCCCTCAACGGATTAGGTGATGCCACTCACATTGGGGAGGGCAATATCCTCCCCAGTTGACTGATTCAAATGAAAATCTCCCTCCAGAACACCCCACAGACACACCCAGAAATATTGATTATTCTAATATCTGGGCATTGTCTAATCCAGCCAAGTTGACACATAAAATTAAGTATCACAAAGTGGACAAGATAACATGTTATGGGGAGACCAAGCAGCTCCATTTCCCAGTCAATATAATGCTTGCTTCATGTACAAAATGGTCATGATGACAAGGAAGATTATCCATAGGCTCAACAACATGGTCTTCCTCTAATGAAGGCTAATACGTAACTGCTATGTGTCTTACCTGTCAATAGTGATACAACATGCCAATATTCCCCAGACGGTCCAGGCAGCACTTTGTGTCAGATGGATTACATTGAACCGTTTTTATCATGGTGTAGGCATTGATCTGTCCTCACTAGAATGGACATGTATTCAGGATACAAATATGCATTCCCTGATTCTAATGCTTTCTGGCACCATGATCCATGAATATATGAAATCCTCAATTTATCATCATATTCCACACAATAATTCTTCATATCAAAGAACTCATTTCATAATTAAAAAAAATAGAGGGGCTCTGGGGTGACTCAGTTGATTAAGCATATAGTCATGATCTCGGTTTGTGAGTTCAAGCCCTGCATCAGGCTCTGTGGTGACAGCTCAGTGCCTGGAGCTTGCTTCAGATTCTGTGTCTCCCTCTCTCTCTGTCCCTCCCCCAGTCACACTCTGTCTCTCTCTCTCACTTTCTCTCAAAAAAGATTAGTAAATATTAAAAAGATTAAAAAAAAAAAAGAAAGAAAGTGAGGTAATAGTTTCATGGACTTGGAATTCACTTGTCTTACTACATACCCAATCAGCCAAAATAACCTGGCTAAGGTAACAGTGGGATGGCCTATTGAAGACTTAGGTATAGTACCAGCTGAGAAATTATATATTGAAATAATGGGATTATATCTAATGGGGTTCTACAGGATGCATTACAAACGCTTGAAACAGAAAATAAATATGGTGCTATTACAACAATATCAAAAAATACATGGATTTAGAATCAAAAGGTAGAAGTAGATATGGCTTCCTTTACTATTATACTAATAACTACTTACAGAATTGTTGATTCCTATGCCATAACTTTAAGCTTTATGAGTTTATATATATCTTGGTTTCCAAAACAGGAATATACCTGGGATATAGTTGTAGTAAGAATGTTTGTTGTTCATCGGAAATTCAAGTTTATCTGTGAGTCTAATACTTTTATTGCTATATTTGTCATCAGCTCTATCCTCGAGACTTCCCTCAAATCTTTTATTTATCAGAGAACTATTATTAACACAAACTAAATTTAAAGTTGCAATGTGTTCTCAAGCAATCCAATTGTAAATATACCTTACTAAGGTATGTGTTTGCATATGTGTGTGTTTGTATGTATGTATGTATGTATGTATGTATGTATGTATATTTCTTCCTTCATAGCACATATTGTATTCTAATATACAATATTAATTAATAACTCATTTATTATTCCTGTTTGCACTTTATATTGCTACTAAAATACAAGCTCCTAGAATGGCACAGATATTTGTCTTTTGCAATATATGAGCAGTCTCAAACACATAAATGCATCTAGAATATAGTAGCCACAAAATTCAAATTTTATGAATTAATTTAAGAAGTAAACATTGGAAAGAAAATTGGCCAAGAATGTCTAATTCAATCAATCATAATAAAATTGATCAATTTGACAAATAAAGATAGATGTAATGTTACTAGATAGCAAAAATATTTAGAAAATATGATATTACCCTCTGAGGGTACACTAAAAAACTGTGAAGAAATTGTATCTGCAGGTTAAAATTTGGAAAGAAAAAAAAAAGACTTAAATGACATCCCATCAATATCAGATTGTTCTAGACATAAATAGCTTCTAAATAGAATACAAGTATTAAAAAAAAACACTAATTTATACTGAATAACTTATAATACATATTTTCTCATAAACTCAGATTGTGTATAGTATTATATTAATAATTTGGGATTATCATATTAATAATTTTTGGGAAATTGGTCACAGAAAGGTAATTTTATTTACTATTTCATAATGTATTTAAAATTAATTAAATTCAAAATTAATTTTAGTTAAGTATCTTATCCAAAATGAATGCAGGAAAAAAATACAGGGAAACATTAAAATTATGTTTTATAATTTGTGATAGGGAAAATTCTCAGGTGAGATACAAACTCCGACCTAGAAAAACTTAGACTCCAAACAGAAAATCTGATCTCATTACAACAGATTTTAAAAATACTGTATTGCAAATATATTTAAAATTTAAGCATAAATTATAAGAGCTATTGGAGATATAGTGAGAGACAAAACATTGACAGTGGTATCAAATTAAAAATATAAATCAATAAGTAAAAGACAGCCCATTAAAAAAAGTGCTGAGTGTCTAAAAGTTATTTCACAAAGAGAGAAATGCCAATAGCACATAAATACTTAAAGTGACTGTTGAGCTCACTGTAATTAGGTAAATGCAAATGTAAAAATGAGAGAACAAGGAGAAAATACGCTCTGACACACACATCCATGGGGATTTAAAGTATTGCCACTTTTTGAAGGTCAATTTGAAAATTAAACCACAATTTAAGATGTATCAGTTGACTTCTCCACAAAGTATATAAAGGATAGCTAGGTTCAATAATATAAATTTCAATTTTTAGCAATAATAACAACAAAAAAGGTGAGAAATAAGTAATTAAAGCTTTAAAATTTCCAAGAATATTGGGAATAAAATGTATTTCTTGCCTTACGAAAATTATTAAACGCCCCCATTTTTTTTGTTTGTTTTGTTTTTACTTTACACTTTCAAATATTACTCTGGGAGAGTAATTGTTAAAAATGCATTTGTTGAAAGTTTAAATCATTCTATAAAAATATACTCATTTGATAGTTTTTATCTGTAATTTAATCTTAGTAATGTCTAATTATAATCCCACATTTATGTTTTTGATATTTCATGAATATATTATTAATCATTAAATGTTCTAAACAAATATTTGTCAGTATTTAATGAGAATAGAATGGTATAAAATGGCACAATTTTCTACATGTTACCCTAAAATAGTAGGTTATATGAATTTTCATAAAAATATTCTAAACCTTTGCTAAAGCTCTTTTTTATATTTGTTATTCAATTGTTGTCTGTCAGTAAATAAAATTTATTGCAAGGTACAGTAAAAAAAATCAAAGATTATTTGGTTGTTGTCACAGTGATAATTTTTTAAAAAGTACATTCCCTTCAATGAAATATCAAGTTATATTAAAAGATTAAATACACTTACCAGTAAATTGGCATAATCTTGTTATTCACTGAACAGTTGCTTTCTGGTAAGTCTGCATAAAATACATTATCTTTGGTAATAACATCTTTGAAAAGTGAATCACTCGAGCAAACATAAGAAGTTTTAGTTTTACTTATTTCCACAAGGACTATTAGCTGTCTTTCAAAATACATAAATTCCAACAAAATAGAATAATAATTGACAGTGAATAAAAATTTCAAAAATTCATGAAATAAAACCAAATGTAGTTCACAACAATTTAAAAAGAAACCAAATGCACATATTAAATATTCTTTCTGGGAATTGGTATTCATAAACTTTCTGCCATTGGTTGATTTTTTTCATGCCATAGACAGTAGTAAATATGTTAGTTTAAGCAGCCATAAAAGATGACATTTGATTGACTGATGGATATATATAAAAATATGTGGACAGGTGAAATGCTTGGGAATATGTAGTCTTGTTGATCTATCACAATTTTACATGATCTTTCACTCTCATATACAAAGTAAGGGAAAAACAGACTCATAGAGAGCAAACTGAAGGTTACTGGAGGGATGGAGTTTGGGAAGATGGGCTAAATGGGTGATGATTAAGGACAGCAATTATTGTGATGAGCACTGGGTGTTAAATATAAGTGATGAATCACTAAATTCTACTCTTGAAACTAATATTACACTATATGTTAACCAACTAGAACTTAAATAAAAACTTGAAACAAATAAGGGAAAATATCATTATATTTTGGAAATGAATTTTTATTTCCTAAAAATGAGGTATTATTTACTCTATTTAATCTTATAATTTACAGATATTTATTGATGGAAATCATCCTGTATTGCACAAAACATTCCTCCCAACCCACAAGTATTACCCAATCTTATACCAAAACGTTCCCAGCTGTTCAAAGATAAACTGTCCTTCTACTCTCTTGGAACCACACAGTTTTATCTGTTTCTCTTGTACTTCAATTCCAGAAGCTCTCTTAGAACTTTTGTATTTACAGTACACTGTTCCTTGGTTTTTCATAACCGTATCCTTTCTTACTCATCTTATATTTCATGGCTCATTATAATTATCTCTTGCATTCATTTTCAATACTGTTGACTCTATTTTTTCTCATTAGTCTAAACTCTAAATCTGGTTAAATGTCTCTCTGTTTTACCGCCTTAAGAACCAGCACTTGAGAAAATACACACACACACACACACACACACACACACACACCCATGTTGGTATGTCTCATTTTAAAATAATGACCACAACCTCAGAGTAGTCTTTAAGAAGTGGGTGGAAATCCTGCAACAGTTCAGAATGATTCCATCCATCATGACACAGGAAAATCAATCCACGTCTTCCCCTCTGTCTTGAAGTCTGATAGACTCCTTCCTTCCTCTCAGCTGATGAATGACCCTACATCTTATTTTGCTGAAACTGAAAGGGCAATTATGAGAGAGGTTTCTCATGAACTGATCACTAAATGTCTCTATGGATCAGCTTTCATGCACTCTCCCTGGATAACCCACCATTTGCCTATCTTGTCCATGGCATTCTGATTTTACTCACCTAGCCAAAGACTCCACACATGCAGTTGTGTCTTAAATTCTCTGCATCACAAGTTTCTTGTTCTTAACATGATCCGTAGAAACATGCTACAACATTTATTCTTTTAAAAACTTACAGGAAGAACAAAGCAATCTATTTTGTCCCTACATTCCCCATCACCTACTGCCCGTTCTCCTTTTCCTTTTACAACAAACTAAGGAAAGGAGTCTAAACTTACAAACACCTTCATGTTCTTCTCTTTAGAACTCACTCTCTTAAATCCAATGCTTTAATTCCCACAACTTGAACAAATCCCCTTCTGTTAAAGTCATCCATTACCTTATTGTAAATAAAATATATCAATCAGGGACCCTGGGTGGCTCAGTTGGTTAAGCATCCAACTCTTGATTCTGGCTCAAGTCATGATCTCATGGTTTGTGGGTCCGAGGCCCATGTCAGGTTCTGTGCTGACAGTGCAGAGCCTGCTTGGGATTCTCTCTCTCCCCCTTTTTCTCTCTGCCCCTTCTCTGTTCATGTTCTCCCTCTCTAAAAGTAAATAAATAAACTTAAAGTATATGAATCATTTTCTTAACTTATTGAAGTGATTAGCTGTCTATGACAAATTTGACCACTACCTCATTTTAGAAACACCTTTCTTTTAATATACCATTTTTATTGTGAAACTGACATGCACACACATACACACACACACCATCTGTGTACTTTCCATTTAAAAATAATAAAATTAAATATTACTATTAATGTTAGCCCCTACTAATTCCTCAAACACATTCACCTCCCAAGAATACACGTTATTCCAAATGTCATCTTTACCATATCCTTGTTTATCATTATTGTATATAAATTTATCATAATTAATTTTAATATTTTTGGTGTCAGTGCTATTTTGCGATATCCATCCAGGTTATATGTGGAGATAAATTGCTCAATTTCATTCCTATAAATTGAGTCATTGCATGAATGTGCTACAACCTATTTATTCATTCTCCTGTCTCCTGAGCATTTGCTTTCTTCTACTTTTTTTGCCCAAATCATAGCCAGTGTTGATATGAATATTCTTTCTGATGTAACTATAAAGGAACTTCCTTAGAATTTTTAACTAAAGGAGGAACGCTGGGTCAGTCATAATTTATAATCCATATGTGTAAATTTGTAAGACGATTTTTGTCAAAATTATTCTAATTTTAATTCAAACACATATTTTATGATAATTCCTATTATTCGATATCATCATGAACACTTCGACTTCAACATATCTGCCAAGTTGGTAGGTATGGGCTTATTTTTTTTCATGGCTTTAATTTTTCTTCTTATTTAACTTTTTTTTCTTTATTATTGAGGGACACAGAGAGACAGAGCATGAGCATGGGAGGGGCAGAGAGAGGTGGAGACACAGAATCCAAAGCAGGCTCCAGGCTCTGAGCTGTCAGCACAGAGCCTGACGCGGGGCTTGAACTCACAAACCGTGAGATCATGACCTGAGCCGAAGTCGGACGCCCAACTGACTAAGTCACCCAGGCGCCTCCTTCTTATTTAATAATAATGTTTTCAGCTGCTTATTTGCCAAGTTGTTTCCTCTTTAAGTAAATTAGTTTTCATGTCTTTGTCCATTTCTGGTGTTGTTGTATTGCTTGTTTTTCTTCTATTCAATTGTATGAAATGATTCATTTTAATCTCATTTGTACAAAAGTGGATCTGCTATTATCCCTGTATCAGCATGCATTCTTATTATTGGTTTATTCATGTCTTTTTATACATCATGTATTAATTAATTCATTTTAACAATATATTACACATTCATAAGGCCAGTATATTATTCAAGAACTGGAATATTGATGATAACTTGAATTGCCTGAGTGTTTCTTTTCTACCCTGTTCATCCAAGGATACTGTTTTGCTTTATCATTTCCTTTCTTTTATATAAATACACACACACATGCAAACACGCACATTTCTAAAAAATGTTGATACTATAAATTTCATTAAAAAGAGTATCATTCTGAATGTTATGTTCTGAGATTTATTTTGATTTATTACATTGATAACATTTATCAATATTTTCTATATAACTGAAGTTTATGTAATTTTACTCTAGGAAAATATTCTATTGTATAACTATATATGATAATGAATTTATCTATTTTTTTAGTGAGTTTGGGTTATTTCATGTTTACATTGTTTTAAAGAGTCCCAGTTTTAGCATTTATATATAAATTTTCTAGAATACATATGCAAGAGTATCTCTCTGTAGCACATCTGAGAATGATAATGTTGGATCATAAGATTTGTGAATGCTCATATGTACAAGATAATAACTAATTATTTCCCAATGTGGTTTTTCAGCATCTGATGCCATTTAAAATGTTTGTGACATACATTTTCTTGGATTTCTTCTTATCTCACTGACAGCAATTCTTATTCTGCTTTATAAGTTCTACCCTTCTTCCCAGCTTTTTATTTTTCTTTTAAATATCCCAAGTCTCAGTTCTCTGGTACTGTTCACTTCTCTAATTACATTTAATCTTTGATGATTTTATTAGTCTTACATATTTAAAAACCATCTACACCTGATGATACCTAATTTCATCAAGGTGATTTTTTTTTCCTTTAAGTTACTTCAGGAAAATATATTTTCCCAAAACTTTTGTCCTAATTTATTCTATTCTAACTATGCTCACAGTTTCAAATGTCATTCAAATCATACCTATTCTGTCTTGGATTACTGGAAGTAACCTCCTAACTGATCTTCTGGCTTCTACTCTTGCTACTTGACAGTTTATTCTTAGTATGACAATCAGAAATGTCTCTTTTAAAACATATCAAGTCACTGTTCTGCTAAAGTTCTGCAATGCTGGGCAACTTGAAATGAAGTTAGAGACTATGCTTTCCAGTTCTATAAGAAGCATGGAAGTTACCACTCTGTCATAAAAACATGGGAAAAGACAAGCAGAGTGAAAAATCAGTAACTACTCACAGATCCACAAAAGAGGAGAAGACACAAAGCAATCCCTACCTCCAAGATTGGAGAGACAGACAAGCAGATAAAGGGAGTCACATTTTACCAAAGCAGAGACTTGGGAGTGAAAATCATTGCAGGAACCAGTGCTAGGGCAGGAAAATCTGAACGGTAATTGATGAATTACTAGAGACTCCCACCCACTTGAGCCATCCTCTCCTACTTAAGGGGAAAGGAAAAAGATTGAGAAACTTGTGCAATTCATGGTCCTGAGGCATAACATCACTAAAAGACTAGTAGCTAAATCATGGGAATATAGAACACTTCCCCAAATTTACACATCAGCAACACATTACTAAAGGTCTTTTTACAGCAATTATTTTTAAACAGCACATCACATATGACTATTAAGAAAAAAAAAATTGCAAGGTAGACCAAAAGGCAACCCCGCACACACACACAATTTGAAGAGACAGAGCAAGCATCAGAACAAGGCATGGCAAGGATGTTGGAATTATCAAACTAGATATTTAAAACAACTATGGTTAACATATACAAGGATTTTAATGGATAAAATAGACAATACCCAAGAACAGGTGCACAGTGTAACCAGAGAGATGGTATTCTAAGAAACAACATAAAAGAAATGCTAGAAATTAAAAAAAAGCCCATAAACAGAAGTAAAGAATACTTTTTGTGGGCTTACTAGTACTCTGTACACAGCTGTACACAGAATCTCTGCTACCGGATATTTCAGTAGAATCCTCAAAACTGACAAGCAAAAAGAACTGAGACTATAACATCAGAACAGAATATCCAAGGACAGTGGGACACCTACAAAAGGTATACTGCATGCATAATGGGAATATCAAAGGAGAAGAAAGGAAAGAACAGATTCCCAAATTATCAGACACCCAAACACATATCTAGGAAGCTCAGAAAACACCAGGAAGAATAAATGCAAATATATATGTGTGTGTGTGTGTGTGTGTGTGTGTGTGTGTGTGTATATATATATATATATATATATATATGCACAAGCATATCATTTTGAAACTAAAGAAAATAAAAGATAAAAAAACCTGGAATAGTCAGAGATAAAAAAAAAACATACATATAGAAGAACAAAGATAAGAATTACTTCTGACTTTTCCTCAGAAACCATGCAAGCAAGAAGACAGTGGAGTGAGATATTTAAAGTATTGAGAGAAATAAAATTAAACCAAGAATTCTGTGTATTACAAAATCATCCTTTCAAGTGTGAAGGATAAATAAAGACTTTCTCAGACAGACAAAATTGAAGCACTTTGTTGTCAGTACACTAGCTTTGTAAGAAATGTTTTTAAAAAGTTCTTTAGAGAGAAGGATAATAAAATAGTTTGGGCGTTCATAAACTGGAAAAGAGCATCAAGGAAGCAAGAAGTAAAAAAAAAGAACTTAATTTTTCATTGTTTTTGTATTCAATTTTAATCGCTATTAGTGCTATATTAGTCTCAGGTGTACAATATAATGATATAATGATTCTATACATTATTCAGGGACCTTCACAATAAGTGTTTTCTTAATCCCCTTCACCTACCTCACCCATTCCTCTCTGCCTCCTCTTTTATTTTCTTACTTTAATTTATCTAACCAATAACAGTTTATTCAAAATAATTATAACAGTAAGGAAATAAAATGTCAGATTATGTTGTTACTAGGTATTCACATTACCCATGAAGTGGACTAGTGTTATTTGAAAATAGACTTGAAATAGCTGAAATGTATATTGAAAACTGAAATCTGGAATTGGATGCATTGATGAAATTGAAAAGTAAGACCTCATTGATGGTAAGCAAAGAGGCGATAATCCAGAACACTTGACAATAAGAATTTGTAAACCTCCAATGCATGGTGGATACAAATTGGGTAGGAGAATGAGAACTGGCTTATACAAAAGCTCTTTCCTTTTAAAAATATGGATACAATGATCATTTTAGTAATTTCACTATTTTGTTAACTGCTTAGACTTAAAAACTTGAAAAACTATAATGTTCAACCATTTATGTTTAGTATCATGCTATTTAGCATTCATGTATTTGTGTTATGTTCTTTCCAGGTTTTTTTCTTGTGATTGATTTCCAGTTTCATACCATTGTGGACAGAAAAGATACATGATATGATTCAATCTTTTAAAATTATTTATTTGTTTTATGTTTTAAAATTTTTGTTAATGTTTATTTATATTTGAGGGAGAGAGAGCAGAGGAGGGGCAGATAGAGAGGGAGACACAGAGGCCTTCGCTTTTCTGCTCCCACGGTGACTATTTAGCCATACAGTAGGTACTGGAAGGAAACCACAGAGTAATCAGTAAGTTTTCAGGACCCATAAATCAAACCACTTCCTTCAAATAAAATCGACAAGGAATATTTGCTTTTTTGAAATCATGGATCTATTCCTTTTTAAATTTGTGATCCTGTTTTCACACAGTTTGAGACTATTTAAGTCTACTTACTAGATAAAAACATCTCCAGCCCCATGGGATTTAGAACATGGCATCAAACTGTAATAAAGGCAGCTGAGCAATAAAAACAGGCTCTGGAAAAATTAAGCATAAATATTAACACCCAAGTAAGTATCAAAGGATACTTTAGTTGGATACGCAAGGATAAATGATATTGTTGTCAATAGTAACACAATGACATCTGTTTATCAGAAAATAGGAAGTTGGGGCACCTGGATGGCTCAGTTGATTGAGTTACTGACTCTTGATTTTGGCTGAGGTCATGACCCCAGGACCATGGGTTCAAGCTCTGCACTGCTCTATGCTGGCAGTGCAGAGCCTTCTTGGGATTCTCTCTCTCCCTCTCTCTTTCTCTGTTTCCCCCCACTCTGCTTCTCTCTCTCTCTCTCTCTCTCTCTCTCTCTCTCTCTCTCTCTCTCCAAATAAATAAATAGACTTAAAAAAATTATAAAAAATATATTAGAAAGTAGCGTTAGAACTTCAGACTCACTTCCTGCCTCCACCCACCATTGGTGCTTTTGGCATTAAACATCCCCAGGAAATTGCATGGGAATGGAAAACACCAAATTTCCTTAGAGAACACACTGATGTATCTCGTCTTCTTCACACCTCTGCCATTCCCATCAGCCTATGCCCCCAGCCTCCATCACAATAAGTATGAGAAAGAATTTCAGCTTTAAAGCCCTGTTATTTTGACTCAAGTAAATTTATTTCTCCCAGGGATGAATTTTAAATAGCTTTGCACCATAGCCAACATGACAATATTTTCTGGTCCCAATATTCTGTAACATAATTTACATTTTTATTAAGGTCCAATTTATATACACAAAAGTATACCTATTTTAAATGTATACTCTGATGAGTTTGATAAATGAATATGCCCATGTTCCCATCCCACCAACCAAGATAAAAAGCATTTCTCTCATCCTGAAGGTGCTCTTAGTGACTTTTTCTAGTCAATCCATGTTCTGCATCACCACCCCCAAAACTCCAAACGAATCCCTTTTTAATTTCTATCCCCACGATTACTTTTTTTTGACTTCACAGAAGTGTGGTTATATATTATGTTTGTTTTCTGTTTGCCTTCTTCTGTCCAACATCATGGTTTTCAGATGCATATGTAACATTTGAGTACCACTCGTGTGCATTTACTGTTCAGTAATATTTCACTGAATCAATGTACCACACTGTGTTTAACATTATTCTGTTGTTGAACACTTGGGCTATTTGTAGATTTGGGCTGTTACAAATAGTAGTTATGAAGTATCATGTATGAGGGTTTTGATGTCATATGTTTTTTATGCCCACAAAATAACAATGGCTGGAATTGCCGGATCATCAAGCAGATCTATTTTACCTTTAAAGAACACTAGCTTTTCAGAGCAGTTCTACTGTTCTACAATAGCTCCAGCAGTGTGTTTAGTGTTCCGGGTGTCCCAATTCCTTGCCAACATTTGCTATTATCGCACTTTTTAATTGCTTTTTCATTCTGATGGCTGAATGATATCTCATGGAGATTTAATTCAAAGTTATCTGAAGAATAATTAGTTGCTAATCTTTTTGTATTTATTGGCTAATCATGTATTATATGTGCGCGTGTGTGTGAGTGTGTATGTGTGAAGCATCTTTAAATCCTTATTCATTTTTAATTGGATTGTTTATTTAGTGTTTATTTTTAGGTTTAATTATGTAGTCTAATATTAGTGCTTTGTTAGATAAATCTATTAGAAATATTT
The DNA here is from genome assembly GCF_028749965.1 of Puma concolor. Taxonomy (NCBI): domain Eukaryota; kingdom Metazoa; phylum Chordata; class Mammalia; order Carnivora; family Felidae; genus Puma; species Puma concolor. The sequence goes on from NC_141667.1 coordinate 181,946,685, forward strand.
TCTCTCAGTCTGGGTCCTGCCATATTTTTAAATGGAGTCTTTGATGGAAATATGTTTTTGTTTTGATGAAATTTGATTTTTCATTTTTTCTTTTCTGATTATTAATTTGGGCCTGAGAGGAGCGCCTGGGTGGCGCAGTCGGTTAAGCGTCCGACTTCAGCCAGGTCACGATCTCGCGGTCCGTGAGTTCGAGCCCCGCGTCGGGCTCTGGGCTGATGGCTCAGAGCCTGGAGCCTGTTTCCGATTCTGTGTCTCCCTTTCTCTCTGCCCCTCCCCCATTCATGCTCTGTCTCTCTCTGTCCCAAAAAATAAATAAACGTTGAAAAAAAAAAATTTAAATTTGGGCCTGAGAAATATTTATCTACTTGAAACTTGTAAAACTATGGCTACTATATAGTGAACACATCATGTGCTTGCATCCTTTGTCGAAAAAAAAAAAAACAGTTTTCTGCTTCCATATGAAAGGGCAAATTCTCTGTAATTAAGCTCTTCTAGGCTTCCTTATCTGCACTGCTCTTTGAAAGCATCGTAGAAGTATATGATTTCAATTTTACCTTTAAAAAAACATTTTCACTGGACAAAGTCTTATTTTTATATTCCACATCCTAATCATATGTTGAGGCTCCTATTTTTAAAATTTTAATGACCATTCTTTGAATACATCACTGTCCAATACAGTAAAGGATGTTTATAATTGTGTTATCAGGCTACTTAGAGAACAAGAAAGTTGTGTTTTAACAGACATAAAATATTCAGAGCATTTGGTAAGAAACCTAACATCATGATTAATCATAACAAGCATTTAAACTTAGTAAACAAGATTTCGACTGCATATAAATTACAGCATTTATAAAAGCTCACCATTTGATACTATTGGATAAAGTGAAATTATTCTATTCAGTACATGTAACTTTTTATAAAAGTTAATCAATAGATTCTAGTTAAATTTTGACATCTGGAAAACGAAATCTATGCCTAATTCAGTGTTCACCATACAGTATAACTAAATAAATATTTTTTAGTCAAAGACTGGTTCTACAATGTAGGATTAGGATTTTAAAACAGCAACAGTTTTAATTTTTAGAGAGAGATTTCACCATTATTTCATGCTTAATGAAATGAACCTAATTAGCCCCTTGCATTTTGTATTAGTGGTTAGGTCATCTGAGACCAATTTTAATATTTGCATTCATTCTAGTACTAATCATATTCCCCGAAGTAAGAATATGATAATTAGTTTTAGTCATTGGAAAACAACATTCCTGAATTACCTTGAGTTTATTGAAATCTAGTTGTCTTTTCAGAAAGTTTTATTAGAATATAGTCACTTGCAAAATCTTGTTTCAATATGTTTTCTAGTGTCATTATTTGACCTGCATGATTAGTACCAAGAGATTTAATTCAAATACCATAATCCCTCATTGTTATTATGGTTCGTAATTTTTTAAATTGTTATTAAACATTAAACATTCATGAGTTTGCTTTATTTTTTGTTGTCAGCAGTGATGCAGTATGGTGCTGTGGGCCAGTCTTTCTTGTGGACACTGTTATTAATCAACAAAAATGCATTAAAATGCTTTTTGAAGGATACACTATATGAAGTAATAAGAAATTGTATTTTATATTCCATTAGTCATTCTAGGAAAAACCTATCAAATATTTCACCAATATTTTTCATTAGAAATGAAGTCATTCATTCATCAATTCAGAACTAAGATAATTAATCTAGCCCTTGTGAGGCTCAACCTGGACTAAATACTTTCTAAGTATTTTAACACTGATTCATTTAGCATGTTTGGAATTCTATTCTCCAGGTATATATTTAAAAATAAGTTTTCCATCAGCATTCACATTGTTTAAAGATACATATTGAGAAGACCCAAGCCAAAAAATAAAAACCCTTATATGAATCTCTGCCTCAAAAATATGTATTAGGATAACATAAAGACATCATCGAGAAATAATTTTGAAAATGTTAGTATGAAGGTCTATATTTGAGAAGGTAGTAAATTATAAAGTCCTTGTTTACTGTATAATAGCAATGAAAAAATCAAAATCTGAATCAGTTTAAGTATCTATGGAGCCATCATTGTGTTATATTTTTTGTAATTTCAAAATTAAATGATATGCAACTCTTCATACTAGGCTCATTTCATTTTAGAAGTTTTAATGCTTGAGCAACATTAAGTTCTACTTAAGAAAGTAATTGTTACCTTAAGATAACACAACTTGGTAATCTGACATCCTTGTTCAAGGGAATGATGTCAAGTGTGAATATGTTATGTATAATCTCTCATGGACCAAGCCTTTCCTTTGATCAGTTTTGATCTCAAAGTATCATCTAATGAAGCAAATTGTATAGGTTTCCCACAAGTTCTTATTTCTTAAAACTCTTAGAATAGTTTCTGTCCCATCTAACTATTTCCTCCAGTCCTTTAGAGCTTTCACATTCTATCAGACAGGTGTCCAATGAGCACACTCAAAGCATACTATGTTGAGCTGAAGCAGAGAAGTAGACCTTGATTTAAGTTTGTCTAAATTAAAAAAAAAAACAAATATTTCAATAATAGAAATTTAAAGTCATGAATAGAGCTTTAGGAAATATGATAACTCTCTATTATAAGGGCTAAAATAAATAGAGTATTCAAAAACCCGAGGACATAATAAACAATCTTAAATTAATTTCCAATTCACATCTATGGAAAATGTAAAAGATTACTGAAAAAAAATGTGCCCTAAAATGGTGAGAAAAAATTAAGGAAGTATTTTAATTAGACCCGATGAGTCAAAAATCCATTCAACTTCTAATTTTCTCTTATTTAAAATGATGGAAGACATAGCTAATAACAATGTGACTATGGTCCTAAATATAGTGGTTGTATTAATATTAACATTTTCTAGTTTCCATTTAAGTTTTTAATTTTCTATTCCTTGTAATGTGTTGAGGTTTTATATTAAATTATTGTTTTTATTTTAGTGATAATTTCCTGACTGTCTTAATTTTTTTTTTATGTGGGTGAGGGGATTATATATAGTTAAATTTTGAAAGAAAGTTGCATTTGGGGCATCTGGGTGACTCAGTCAGTTAAGTGTCTGACTCTTGATTTCCATTCAGGTCATGGTCTCATGGTTCCTGAGTTCAAGCCCTGCATCTGGGTCTGCGCTGACAATACAAAGGCTGCTTGGGATTCTCTCACACCCTCTCTCTTTGCTCCTCCCTGCCTTGGGCTCGCTCTCTCTCTCTCTCTCAAAAAAGTAAATAAACTTTAAAAAAAAAATGAAAGAGAGGCACCTGGGTGGCTCAGTCGGTGGAGTGTCCAACTTCAGCTCAGTTCATGATCTCACGGTTGGTGAGTTTGAGCCCCATGTCGGGCTCTGTGCTGACAGCTCAGAGCCTGGAGCCTGCTTCGGATTCTGTGTGTGTCTCTCTCTCTCTGCCCTAACCCACTCACATTCTGTCTCTGTGTCTCTCAAAAATAAATAAACATAAAAATATTTTTTTAAATGAAAGAAAGTTGAATTTTATTTTATGTTATTTTTTTTAAATATCTTCCTTTTTATATGATTGCTGTAAACACTACATGGAATATGTCATATCCCAATCTAATCTAATTCTTTAAAAAAAATTGAAATACAAAAATTAAGAAAAAGGGATTCTATGTTTTACTGTGTTGAATAGGATAAATAATACATGTTGAACCCACAGATGATGGATTTACCTCAAATGATTTTGCCAATATCACCAAATCAGTCTTAATCCCTATAAAATAATTTTTGCATAAGGTAGTCAATACACCTTTTACATGATTATTAGTATTTAGTGGACTTATGAGTTGTATTCATTTATAATATGGAAAGGTATTTTGTGATGCAGCATATGAATTACATTTTCCTTATATTGCATAGAATGTAAAATATAATGCAAATAATAAAAACCTCATTAAACAATAAATTTACTATTTAAATAGATGACCAGATTCTCTCAAGAAGTAGTTGAAAAGAACATAAACCAAGCAAATAAATACATTACAATAGCACATTATGTCATTTTCAAATATATATTTGACTTTGTTTAATGCTATTTTTGTTTTGTTTTTTTCTTGACAGAATGTAATTTTTTTTAAATCTAAATATTCTCGGACTTTCATAATGTAGTATCATTTTTAATTTTGGATATCTTGTTTTTCTTTTATTTTTGGGTAGTGTTATCCTAATTTTGACTCAGTTTTCGGCAGTGAACTACAATTTTTAATATATTGTAGATATTATTTTTGTATTTTTTAATATTTTATTTAAAATTTGAGCCATTCCAACTCACTTTGCATCTTTTATCATGTTAATAATGTAGGTCCTGAAAATCACTTGTTTGAGATTTTGCTTCAATGAGGCTTTATTTTTCTAATTTCCCTGAGTTCATGGAAACATTTGAAATTTCCCCTTTCTGAATTATTTTTTTCTAATTAAATTATTTTTATGTATCTTTGACTTTTAAAAATTCAGTCACCTTTGCATCCCTGGAATAAATCCTACTTGATTATGGTGAATGATTTTTTAATATGTTGCTGAATTTGGTTTGCTAGTATTTTGTTGAGGATTTTTGCATTTATGTTCATCAGAGATACTGGTCTGTAGTTTTCTTTTTTATAGTGTCTTTATCTGGTTTTGCCATCAGGGTGATGCTGGTCTTATAGGACGCAACTCGAAGTTTTCCTTCTTCTTTGTCTTTTGCAATAGTTTGAGAAAAATAGGGATTGACTCTTTTTTAAATGTTTGGTAAAATTTCCCTGTGATACCAACTGGTCCTGGACTTTTGTTTTCTGGGAGTTTTTGATTGCTGATTCAGTTTAGTTGCCAGTAATCAGTCTGTTCAGATTTTCTCTCTCTTTTTTTTCTTCCTGATACAGTTTTGGAAAGTTATATGTTTCTAGGATTTTATCTACTTCTTCTAGGTTGTCCAATTTGTTGGCATATAATTTTTCATAATATTCCCTCGTAAACCTTTGTATTTCTTTGGTATCAGTTGTTATTTCTCCTCTTTCATTACTGATTTTATTTATTTGAGTCCTCTATATTTCTTGATGAGTCTGCCTAAAGTTTTATCAATTTTGTTTATTATTTCAAAGAACCAGCTCTTGGTCTTCTTGATATATTCTATTGATTTTTAGCCTTTATTTAATTTATTTCTGCTATAATCTTTATAAGTTCTTTTCTTTTACTGGCTTTAGACTTTGTTTATCATTCTTTTTCCAGCTCTTTTAGATATGAGGTTATATCGCTTATTTGAAATTTTTCTTGTTTCTTGATGTAGGCCTCTATTACTATAAACTTCCCTCTTAGAACAGCTTTTGGTGTACCACAAAGATTCTGGACCATTGAGTTTTCCTTTTCATTTGTCTCCATGTATTTTTTTTCTAAATTTCTCTTTGATGTCTTGGTTCAACCATTTATGTTTAGTATCATGCTATTTAGCATTCATGTATTTGTGTTATGTTCTTTCCAGTTTTTTTTTCCTTGTGATTCATTTCCAGTTTCATATCATTGCAGTCAGAAAAGATACATGATATGATTCAATCTTTTAAAATTATTTATTTGTTTCATGTTTTAAAATTTTTGTTAATGTTTATTTATATTTGAGGGAGAGAGAGCAGAGGTGGGCAGATAGAGAGGGAGACACAGAATCCGAAGCCGGTTCCAGGCTTCAAGTTATTAGCACAGAGCCCAAAGCAGGGCTCGAACTCATGAACCACAAGATCATGACCTGAGCCAAAGTCAGGCGCTTAACCGACTGAACCACTCAGGCACCCCAATTTGTTTGATGTTTAAATGAATACTTTGCTGCTTAAAGTAGCATAACAAGTAGTCTAAAGTATAGTGCCTTGAATATAAAATTTTATGCTCTCCTTATTAATTAATCAAAATCCATGAAGGGCTTGGTTAGGCAGTCATTATTTGAGATCAGTCCTGTCATGATTTTGCATTGTTATAGTGGGCACTACAGATATTGGAAGGTTTGATTGGGTCTGGAGAATTATCTTCCAAATTAGCTCACTCAAACTTCTGGATATCTGGGGCTGGCTCTTGCTGGGCCTCAACACCTTTGTATTTGGGCCTCACCAAGGGGATGATTGAAGCATCTCATTGTATGGCAGCTGGCTAGCCCCAGAACGAGTGAGCCAAAAGTCCAACACAGAAGCTGCAGTACTTCTTATGATCAAGACTTTAAATTCACATATTGTGACTTCTGCTATATTTTTATGGATTAAGTCAGTTGTAAAGATCTTGTCATATTTAAGGATAGGAATCCAGATCCCATCTCAAGGAGGAATGTCAAAATCATATTGAAAGTCATATTGGAACCTAGTGTATGGAATATATATCTGTGAAGTCACTCTCGGAAAATAAAATCTCCCAGTTTTCCCTCTGACCACTAATCATATACCTTCCACTTGGTTAGATTCATTCCCTTTTCTATGACTCAGAGATGAGAGACAGTCCAGCTTAAAGTATAATGAACAGACAGAGACATTGGACTCAAAGTATTATAGGCAAGAAATTAGCTGAAGACACTTCTCAGCTGCAAATACTAGCTGGTTTTTATTGGAAAAGAAGAATCCTACTAAGGTAGAACCAAAGACCAAGAAGCAGAGCCAAGACCCAAGGTGACTCATTGCCAGGCAGTAAGGTTAAACATTAATCCAAGGACTGGCAACATGTGCCAGCCAGATTTCATAATTACTGTGGACCAGTAGCTTCTTTTTTTCTGCTTTCTGCCTTTACAGTGGAATAACCTATTCATCTGTTGGGTGTATTGGGTAGATAACTCAATTCTTACGTCTTCAGATATAAAGAAACTATTCACAAAGCCATACTCAAGGAACTGCACAGCTTTTCTGAGTCGACTGTTGATCTGATATGGGGTTTTGAGGAATCACAGAGGTCAGGGATTGGAGAATCTCAGAGGTGTAAAAGGGTTGATGTCATCTGTAGAAGCATTATTATTCTCTGGTTGATTGATATATAGTAGAGGCTTGTTTATTGAAATGAGTTTCTCCAGGATTAGCAATTTTAAAACCCAGTGTCTACCACTAATTGGTTGGTTAAAGCGTTTTCACTGATTCAAGCTGTGGCTGTTAGATTGCCTGGGTTTAGGTGGCTATCTGTTGCCATGTTACTGTGGTTATGAAACAACTTGGGTTTCCTAGGAATGTGGAAACTCTTTTGTATTCCAATCACATATATTTCTCACAGCTCTCAGAAATTCTTTTTTGTTTGTTTGTTTCCTTGACACATCCATATAAATACCTGTTTTATATAAGACTAGAATTTGTAGGAGTGTCAGGGAGAGAGATTTATAGCCCAGTAGAGGCCAACCTAAAAAAGCTATGAATAGTATCCATCTCATAAGTTGTTGTAAAGATTAAATGAGGGTGTATATTATGGAACCTATAACCTGAAGAGTACCATGCATATCCAAATAAAAATCTAAATGCATTTTTATGGTGACAAAATTTAATCAAGGAAGCAGATCAAAGACTTGCCATTGCTTGTTTAATCCTGAGTGTTTGAAAAGGAATAAAATCAACAATTGGTCATAAAATTTTGCATTTCTCAAATACATACAAAAGAACATCTTCTCAAAGAGTGAAATGTTTCTATTTTACTTTTAAAAATAAAAACAATTTGTCTGTATTAAACATTCCAATATATCTGTAATCTAGGCATTCAATTTTTAGTCAGGAAAATCTCAGTAAATATCACAAAAATAATTAAAAACAAATAGTTTTTTGTAACCTAGAAATTAAAGGCCACTTACTTTTCTTCTTAAATAATGTCTGTAATAAATTTATAGAAAACATCATCCTTAAGAATAAAATATTAGCAGCATATTCAAGAACTGGGAAGCCTGATTCTCTGTATAGCTTAAATTTATAGATGGTGAAACGAAGGATTGGTTGGTTGGCTAAGCTAAATTGTCCAATGATGTACAACCCCAATATAATTCAATACAAGGCAGCCTGATCCATAGCCAGTCTCCCTTAGTAATAGTGAATATGTGAAATTCATCAACTTTCTCCATCACCACAATTAAAAAGTATAAATGACATATGCTAAATACCCCATTCATGTTAGCAACAATGATTATAAAACATGTTGGAATATAGCTAACATTCATTTCCTATAAGTAAAACTATAAAATTTATTTGAAATGTATATGGAGACCCAAACAGACAGGTAGATAGTTCCTAAATGCAATTTTCCCTCAAATAAACCTATACATTCAGTAAAATATCAATTAAAATTTCAATGGAATTTATTTTGGAATTATCATGAATAATGTTAGGAGACAGGGATAAAAAATTTTAAATATTCACAAAAGACTGAGGATTAATTTTCATCATTTATAAAGAACCTACAAGGCATAAATAAAATATAAAGAATTTTGTAGACAAAATTATAAGTATGAATCTATTATCCTACAAAATTATTTAAATTACTTTAAATGTATGAAGTACTGCTCAATTTCACCAAAAATCAAGAAAAAGAATATTGATTCAACAATGAGATTGGCAAAAAATAAAATGATTATAATAACTAGTGCAGGGAAATTTGAGGAAATGAGAACACTCATACAATATTGATAGGAGTATATATTTTTAAAGGCCAATTTGGCAGTAAGTATTAAATATAAAATGTGCACAACCTTTGCGTCAGCATTTTTACTTCTAGAAATTCTACTTAAACATAATTCAGTATAGATGCATGAACAGGATAAGACTGCTTTGTTGTTTATAATAATAATAATAATAATAATAATAATAATAATAAAAAGAGTTGTGTTTTTGAGGGATGCATAAGGACCATAAACAAAAAAAGTTTATTCAAACTAAGGATGTCTCAATATGCAACCATTTATAATAAAACATATATTGCTAAAATAATTTGTTGGTACAAAAATATATCTACATTACATGAAGTAATATAAGTTAGTGAAAAAAATATAATATGATACTACTTATGCCCCAATAAACATATGGACATAAATATAGAAAAGAATGACCCAATACACAGAGGTGTTCAGTTATTACTAGTAAAAACAGGAAGAGATGGAAGTAAAAGACAGTAGATGGTCATTTTTTAAAGCAATGTATTCCATGAATTATATTGATAATGGACTTAATAATGTAATACTTTTTTGTATTATTAGATTTTGAATTTTCATACTTTTTTTTCAAAATACTGAAACTCAGTTGACAGCAATAACATTTATGGAGTATTGTTTGGGAGAGAAATAATACAGCTCTTCTCTGAAATTTTTATTTCAAGTGACATTCAGGGACCACATGCATTAGTGCTACTTGGGAAGCCTACTAAAAATTAGTTTCCCCTTCCCATTATACACCTGTGAAAAAATAACTGATGGAACTGAGTTTTGCATTTAAAAAGAAACCTCTTAATTGTTATGTACACCCAATTGGAGAACAACTGATTTAAAACTTTTTTTTTTTAACATTTATTTATTTTTTGAGAGACAGAGAGAGACAGAGCATGAGCAGGGGAGGGGCAGAGAGAGAGAGAGGGAGTCACAGAATCCGAATCAGGCTCCAGGCTCTGAACAGTCAGCACAGAGCCTGACACAGGGCTTGAACTCACGAGCCAGGAGATTATGACCTGAGCTGAAGTCAAATGCTTAACCGACTTAGCCACCCAGGCACCCTGGAGAACAACTGATTTAGATCTAATGTTTGAAGGAATCCACCAGAGAAGAAAGTTGCATATCTAGAAGATATGCAAGTGTTACTACAAAAACAGCCTTAGGAAACTTGATGCTTTATTTATTCAAGGAAGCTGGTGAAGATATTTTCTTGTGAATATATCATTGTAAATACTCATAAAAGTTTTCATTTTTGACTAGTATGCTGTCTTCAAAATTACTAAAAACTACTTAATGAATGATTTTTGCATTTATTTTTATTTATCTTGCAGAAAATATAGAATTAAAATGTCACAACACTACTAACACTACTGTTTTATGTTTTATTTATATTATTTATATTTTATGTTCCGATTTTATTTTAATTTGAGGTATTTTTATGTATAAATGTGACTACTCTTATTTTTGATATTTTAATTTAATTCATGTTAATAACCTCTTACATTCACATAGTCACATAAATGATCGATAGATAAATAGATACATAAACAATAGATAAAAATGAGCCCGATGCGGGGCTCAAACTCACGGAGCGCGAGATCGTGACCTGGCTGAAGTCGGACGCCCAACCGACTGCGCCACCCAGGCGCCCCTTTGAGTAACTTTTAAAGCGGGGCTAGTACTGTACCTAAAACAAATCAAAGGTTATGATAATTGACTATATGATTATTGACTATATTACTTAAATACAGTTTTTTTTCTTTTACTTGAAACCTTAATAAGGGATATATCAAGAGTAAACTTTTGTTAATATAATATCTTCTATTTACTTAATATTGTTTTAATACCTGTTTTTTCATTTGTTTTAATTTGCAAAAAATCTGAAAATTATTTTGGTTTATATTCCATGATATATTATATAGGTAAATTATACCATTTCAAGTTATTTCTATATAGTGCATCAATCATCTTAACACTATATAAAACTTCTATTGAAAAACTACTGATTCTTGTCTTCATGATACTTTTGGAACTTAAAATATTGTATTAATATATATTATTTATGTTGTCATAAACACATTGTATATTAGCAGTTAGGTTTCAATTCACACACTCAAAGATAGATGCTAGATGAATAGGTAAATAAATAGAAGTAATAAATATATAAACTAATTTAAGCTTTAAGTCATATTTTCCAATTAATCATGTTCTGATTTCTGATTGACAATCATTTGTCAAATGCTAAGAAAAAATATATATAGGAGTGTCCGGGTCGCTCAGTTTGTTAAGCGTCTGACTTCAGCTCAGGTCATTCTCAAGGTCCATGAGTTCCAGCTCCGTGTTGGGCTCTGTGGTGACTGCTCAGAACGTGGAGTGGGAGAGGGGCAGAGAGAGAGAGGGAGACACAGAATCCAAAGCAGGCTCCAGTTTCTGAGCGGTCACCACAGAGGCCCACGGGTCCTGGAACCCATGAACCATGAGATCATGACGTGAACTGAAGTCAGATACTTACCGACTGAGTCACCAAGATGCCCCATGAAGATATAGTTTTAAGTTTATTTATTTTAAAAGAGAGAGAGAGAGGGAGAGAGAGAGAGAGAGTGGGGGAGGGGCAGAGAGGGAGAGAGAGAATCCCAAGTAGGCTCCACTCTGACAGAGCAGAGCATGACACAGTGCTCAATCCCATAAACCGGGAGATCATGACTTGAGCTGAAATCAAGAGTCTGATGCCCAACTGACTGAGCCACCAAGGTGTCCCAAGAAGATATTTTAATGAAAGACAATTATTCTTTTATTTTATCTGCTTATATAAATAGATATAATAAAGTGTATTACAAAAGTGTATTACAGAATGTTAGGCTAAACCTTATGATGACTTAATTTATACACTTCATTAGAACAAGATTTTTAAAAATTCTACAAAGAAAAATGTTCCACATCATTCCTGATGTGTCTTAAACACAGACATGTAAACACACACGAATGCATATACATTTCATTAACATAAACTTGAGCCGGCTATTCTCAAATTTATAATAGTTGCATTTGTACTGACACAATAACATAACACCTCTGCAGGCACACATGCATATATTCAAATTTATACAAATACTGAGATGTCTACGCTCATGCCTTCACACATAATTCAGATACATTCATCCTCATGTATGCAACGTTGCTCAAAGCAAGGGTATCAGTGACCCATCACTATTTGTAATGGCATGGGGGTACATACTCATTCACCCTAAGGGGCAATCTGAATCTATTTTCTCAGTTCAAAGGAGAAAGTCTCAGAGCAGAAGTGTAAATGACTACCATGTGTAAGTACAGTGTATAAATAAAGTATGTATGTAAACAAAGCCTTCAAGTGCAAATGGGATAAATGGGTATTATGACAGCAGTGTTCTGGGAGCTTGGCACCACACAGTTTTTTCAGATTGGACCACAAGGGCCATATGAAGAAAACAGGGAGAAAGCAGGGAGGTTAAAGGATTATCTCATTAATTGAGCTTGAGGAAGGAAGTTAAACTAATTTACTTCTGTTAGTTTCCTAAGAGAAGTAAAATTAACACTCAGTTTATTCTGAAACAATCACGTGGGGGCAACAGAAAGAAGAAAAGTCTACAAAGTGGCAACTGGAGAAATACATGACTTTTCAAAGAAATTCTGAGATATTTTTTTCCTGGGGTATTTAGTGTCAGCTAAGGAGAGAGGATGATAATTTTAAGATTTTTTTTTTTTCATTCTGATAGCTTTTTCTTTTTTAAGCAGCAGTTAAAATTCCTTGTAAGTAGCCCTGAAGGGAAAGATCAGCTACTTCTTTCTTTCCTTAAACATACAGTCTGCTGTGTTGTTTTGTGATCTAAACTATGGATTATTAAAAAGCATATTGTGCCTCACATGTGGAAACTGTCTCCATGTAGCTTTCACCAGTAATAAGTCTTATAGTTTTATCTTCAGCTTCCTGACTCTATTGTCCCCACCACTGGTTCAGAATTCAAGAAAAAAAGAGATGTTTATGTATCCCAACTACTAAAAATATTGCTAAGAACATTCTTAAAGGCTTAGCCACTCTTTCCTGTGGTTATTTATTCTTTGGGACAAACTCATTTCTATTTAAAAAGAATTGTTTCCTGATACAAATGAACAACTAAATACTATTGAAAAAAGCATGCAAAGCGGCTAACTTTATTATTATAAATCTCAGATGGAAACTACTACCAGTATTATAGCATTTAGTTATAGTTTTGCCACTTCCTGAAATGACAACTTATAACCTTCACTTCTTTAGTGGAAATTCCATTTTCTATTTCATTTCCTTGCTATCAACAAATTATTTTGGCTTATACTTCACTGAAAATAAAAGAAGCAGGACCAGTCTAAGTTACCCCCAATCAAAATTATGATGTAGTAAAAGCTGTAGACATACGGTGCCACTCTCTCTTCTATTGTGCTAGACAAAGTGAACAGGTTCCTGGCAAAGACAACCCCCATCCCCACTCTCAATTCCACTTCGCTTCTCATCAAGGAAGTTTTTTTTTTCCAACAGCCATCACCTTTATCTCTTACAATATGAATTGTTTTTCACCCTACATATAGATCATTCACATCAGCACACAAATATGCTCCATTTTCTCTGATAATTTATTACCTACCCACCTATGAAATATACTCCTTTAACTTATAACTCAGTGTAGCAACTGATCTGTATCTTTTTCTCTCCTTTCCCACTAACTTCTTACAAGACTTGTATTTGCTGTTTATACTTCTGTGTATCCGATCCTTCACATTCCACTTAAATCAGGGAAACATGAAAAAATGGATCTTACTAAAGCTTCTAATTATAATGTTGACAAATACACTTACCTAGCCTCATCTTATTCACCCTCTAAGCAATGTTGAATACACATGTTAAGGCTTGCTTTCTAGAGATATTTTATTTTATTGCCTTTCTTTACACAGAACTTTCTGATTTTTCACCTACCCTCCTAGTCATTCATACACATATATATTTTTTCCCATGGTTGTTTCTCTAATCAGAGTCTTTATTTGGGAAATGTGCAGGGTTGTGTACTCAGCTGTCTTTCTCATCCATCTGAAATGTCTCCATTGATTATTTATTCTAGTCTTTGTCTTTAAATTCATCATATCAATATTGAATTCTTGTACCTTACATGTCCAGATCTGATTGCAGTACTATAACTTGAATAATTTCCATAATTAACATGTAAAAGTGTAGTCTTGTTCAACCCCCTTAGAGCATTTAGCATGGGGGTGTGAGTCTTCTCCATTCTTATATCAATAGAAGATATATCATCCAGTCTATTAGTCCAATTCCAGCCTAATTTTCTTTATTTTCTGTAAGCCTAATATCCAAGTATAAATCTAAAAATTCTAATTCTACCTCAAAAACATTAAGTCAATACCTTTTTCTTCATATTCACTAGTACAAACATAGTCAAATTCAACATGTAGCCTTCTATCCAAGCATGGGACCAGTAATCAACAACATTGTCCGCATTCTTCTTCCATGAAGGCCTCCCATTATGTAAGTTGAAATTATTGCTTTCCATTCTACTCAATTACATAAAGACAATTTACTAAGAGAGTTATATTATTCTATAAACAAAATATTAATAACTAATGAAATATAGAAATAGCAGAAACTATATAGTAACAATACCAAAAGAAGAAATTAAAAATAAAATAAGCAAACAAAAATGCCTCACTGATCAGATACGAAAAATAATAAAACAAACCTCAACTCTTGGGTCAAGAAAAAAATACTACATGACACATATAATGTGTTTCAAAACAGGAGAAAGTAAATTGAAAAACACCATATAAGAATCATATACTTTAGGGGCTCCTGGTTAGCTCAGTCAGTTAGGTCTCAGACTTTGGCTCAAATCATGATCTCATGGATCATGAGCTTGAGCTCTACACTGGGCTCTCTGTCAGCACAGAGACTGCTTCGGATCCTCTGCCTCCCTCTATGCTCCTCCCCTGCTCATGTTCTCTCTCTATCTTCCTCTCTCCCTCTCTCTCTCTCTCTCTCTCTCAAAATAAAGAAATAAACTTAAAAAAAGAATAAGACATTTAACAAATTAATCAACATAAAATCCACACCTTCAAATATATACTTAAAATACAAAGATAATGAAAAAATTGATTAAGCATGCCTTGTGACAATGTTTTCCAACTGTGTGAAAACTGGGTGAATTTAATATCCTATGAAAAGATAATTTACCAAACTATTTTTCAAAACAAAGAAACTGTCATTACTGAATTAGAGGTTTATAAAGATCTAATATACCCAATGAATAACCATGGGTAAGAAATATTTCGTAGATACCTTTTATGAAATGTTTAAAGAAGAAATTCAATATATAACATTTAAGTAATATCAGAGCATAGAGAAATACTACCACAATTGCTGTAAGCTATCCACATGGATAATAAACCTGAAAAAGCACTAAAAATTAGAGACCAATCATACTTAGAAAAATATAACTTATGAAAATATAAAAAAATAGTGTGGAACTAAGAAACACTTTACAGTTCATATACAAATATAAATAAGCAAACAGATGCAGATATATTCTGAAAAGAAAAATAAGGAGAGATCTGAGTAGAACTTTGGGGTATTTATAAGATATGACAAGGATTAGGCTTCATATAAAAGATGATTTATTACAACATAAAAATGAGAGTAGGTGGAAGGAGATAAAGTCGGATTCAGTGGAAAGAGATAAAGTCGGATTCATCAACTCTGAGCAAACTAGAAAGAAAGCAGATTTAATTCAATAATTAATAACTTTAAAAAAATCAAATGCTATATTTAATGGTCCAACACTGGTAGACTTACCTGTGAAACTAAAGTTGAATCAAGTAGGTCTCTTACAATCATCTATTCAACAATGTAATAAGACATATAAAACCAATTAACTGTATAAAAAAGGAACAAACAAGGAAAAACAAATAAACAAAGAAATAAACCTTATTCTCATATTATAGAATTGTGCACTTAGAAAATCTTTAAGAATGGATTGAAAAATCAATACTTTTAGCAAATAAATTTACCAATAATGAGTGAAATTGAGATTTAAACCTTCTCTCTCATTTATATAAGTTCAATTTTTGAGATCGATTTTATTTTATTTATTTTATTAAAAAATTTTAATGTTTATTTTTTAGACAGAGAGGGTTGAAGACACTTTGGTAAAGTAGGTTGAGAGAGAGGAACAGAGAGGATCTGAAGCATGCTCTGAACTGACAGCAGTGAGCCTGATGCAGGGCTCGAACTCACAAACCGTGAGGTCATGACCTGAGCCAAAGTCAAACGCTTAACTGACTGAGCTACTCAGGCAGCCTTGAAATCTATTTTAATTTTCTATATTAGCAAAAAATATTTAGAAAATAAAATTTTAAAAATGAATTACATATAATAATAATTGTAAATAAAGATGAGCAAATGTGCCCAATACTACATATTGGGAAAAATTTTCAAAAAACTATTACAAAAAAACAGAAGACTGCATACAATTTAGGAATAAAATGCCAATTTAATTTAAAAATCACATTAGAAGCTATCAATTATTATTAGAATGTATCAAGAGTTAAGAATGTATGTTGGTGCCAAGATAGCCAAATCAACCCATGTAACAAAGTAGAGAATATGGAGCACAGGAAAAGGTTTAACTGTATTGGGCACAGTTTATAACAAAGTTGATATTCTAGTGCTGTGGAAGAAAGGATGCTATTTTAAATAAATGGTGCTAGGTCAATAAGTACACATATAAATGGTGGGGGCAAGGGGAACAGAGGAGAGAATGAGAGTTGAAGGAAGTGAAGGAAGAGAAAAGAAGGAAAGGAAAGGCCAGTGAAGAGAAAGGGAACAACTTGACTTCACTGTACACCTTACATAAATATTCCATTTGGATTACAGATCTAAATGTGAAGGAAAAAACAACAAATTTCTAAAAGACAGGAGATAAAAGTGTACCCATGATATATACTTAAAGAGAACAGTAAATACTTCTTAATCAAAAATACACTAGTAGCCTCATAGGACACTACTGATAATAAATTCAAGGTCTTACATTCTTTGAAAAACATTCTTAAGACAGTATAAGGCATGTCAGAGAGAAGGGGATATTTGCATACTTCCAACAACAACAAAAATCTCGTATTAAGACCATGTAAAGACATATCACAAATAAAAAAAATAATATTAAAAAGTAGGTAAATGTTTGAATAGATAATTCATAAATGAAGTATATCCAAATGATCGATGAACATATAAGACATATACGATCTCATTATTCTTCAAGAGATTTGCCAAATAAAATCACTGATATTACCCTATTGCATGCGACTAAGTGGTTTAAATTAATGACTGACGATATAAATGTTTCTGAGAACATGGGCAAAGTGTTTGGGTAGTAGTATCTCCTATAAGCTAATACATACCAAAGCTATGCTCCCAACATTTTTCTCTGATGAATGCTAAAGAGAAATGTATATACACCAAAAGGTACAAACATGTACAAATGAAAGAAAGACTAAAAAAAAGACACATTGATAGACTATTTACATTAACTAATGACTTGAAAATAATCCAAATGCCTATCAAAAGTGTAAAGGTTAAATACACTGTAATACAGTAACACAAAGGAATATTATACACCATAGTTAATTCATATAAATATAATATTGAGTGAAAGTCAGAAGTAAAATAATATCTATCACATATTTTTTATTTATATCAGGTATGAATCAAGGAAATGCAGTTTATAGTGTTAGAAGTCACAATAATGTTTACCTCAGAAGAGGAGGACGGTCCACGGATAAGGAAATCTGGAATGATGGTGATGTTACATTTCTTGCATGAAAGATAAAAACATGAGTGAGTAAACTATGTGAAAAAATTTATAAAACTGCGCTCTTAAAATTTGTGTATTTTTCCTTGTGTACATTTTTCTTTTTGTTTATGGAATACTTTTATTTAAAAAAATTTATTGAGATATACTTGACATATAGCATTATATTAGTTTCAGATGTGCAGAACAATGATCTGATATTTACATATATTACTAAATGATCACCACAATGAGTCTAGTTAACATCCAACATCATACATAGTAACACATTTTTTTTCTTGTAATGAGGACTTAAAATCTACTCTCAGCAGTTTTCAAATATGCAGTACACAGTATTATTAACTACAGTCACCATTCTATACATTACATGTCCACAAATTATTTATTTTATAACTGGAAGTTTGTATCTTTGGTCCTCCCTCACCTATTTTATCAAATGCCTTTGCCCTTGCCTCCAGCACAAACCACTCTATTCTCTGTATCTGTGAGCCTGATTTTTTTGTTTTTTAGTTCCACAAAGAAGCAAGATCATATAGTATTTGTCTGTCTTTATCTGATTTATTTCACTTGGCATAATACTCTTGAGTTCTATCCACATAGTCACAAATGGCAAGATTCAATTCTTTGTCATGGCTGAATAGTATTCCAGCATGTGTGTGTGTGTGTGTGTATATGTGTGTGTGTGTGTGTGTGTGTGTGTGTGTGTGTATGTGCGCTTGTGTATCTCAAATCATCTTTATCCATTAATCCATTGATGGGTTCTTAGGTTGTTTCCATAACTTTAAGTTTTTAAAATAAAGTTCATTTAGGGGCGCCTGGGTAGCTCAGTCGTTTGGGCGTCCGACTCCGAACTCATGGTTCATGGGTTTGAGCCCCACCTCAGGCTCTGTGCTGACAGCTCAGAACCTGGAGCCTGCTTTGAATTCTGTGTTTCCCTCTATCTCTGTCCCTTCCCTACTCACACTCTGTCTCTATCTATCTCTCAAAAATAAATAAACATTGAAAAAACTTTTAAATAAAGTTTATTTAAAGAAATGAAGCTTTCAAATTACATACTACACTAATTTTGGAAAAGATATAGTCACTAAACGAAAGAATGAGACGAATTATAGTATCATTGGGGCTGGGTGTTATAAATATGACACTATACTAGGGAGTCATGTATGAAAGAAACTGCAAGTGGTTAACAATAGGGGGAATAATTGAGAAAATGCCATAAGGGTGTGGAAGGGACACATACTCTCCACTCTATTCACTGTGATCTCTTTTGAAATACGTATCATGACTTTGAATTGAATGCTATTACTACTACAACTACTAGCAATAATTTAAAATATTTATTTTGTTTGTAATTCATAATGAAATTATGTAACTTCTACAAAATAAGGCAACCAAGTGAAGAAAAACTTGAATATCACTAAATAATATACATCATGTTTTTGTTTTAAATAATTATTTGTAAAATGTGTTTGAACATATCATAAAAATATTGCCTGACAAAATATACATTTTGGTAATACTAATTAAACAATAATTTTAGTTAAAATAATCTATCGATACCAAAGAATATGGAAACACAATTTTTCACAGTAAAAACAATAAGATGAACAAGGTGATGGAGACAGAAGCAAATAAAAACACACTTTTTTTTGTTTTTAATTTTTTTTTTTTAACGTTTATTTATTTTTGGGACAGAGAGAGACAGAGCATGAACGGGGGAGGGGCAGAGAGAGAGGGAGACACAGAATCGAAAACAGGCTCCAGGCTCTGAGCCATCCGCCCAGAGCCTGATGCGGGGCTCGAACTCACGGACCGCGAGATCGTGACCTGGCTGAAGTCGGACACTCAACCGACTGCGCCACCCAGGCGCCCCAAAAACACACTTTTATTTACTCAGAAGATATTTTGTTAGTTTTATGTTTTGCTCTTTGCACCTGGAGTGAATGCCTTTTTTGTCATGCTAATCATTTACAGTTGTCACCATTATTTATATTTATGATTGGTAAAGCATAACATTACTACGTGACAATGCAAAATCACATCAATCTCACAATAGCTGTGACTGTATGACCACCCAGTGGCGTGTGTGTGTGTGTGTGTGTGTGTGTGTGTGTGTGTGGTGGGGTGTTTAAAAATGTAAATAAAGGGAGAAAGAATGGATAGGCTTTTTATTTCTGTCATTTAAGAATTTTTATTTTCTTTTAAAATTAATTTTAATTTTTAATAGACCATACCATCAATTAATACTTTCTATTGATAAAGAGTTCATGAATATTATTAACGCTTGTATAGAATTAGGTAACCATCATCACAACCATGATTTAGAACAGTTCCATTACCTTTATAAACATCTCCCTTGTGTTATCGCTTTACAATCACATCCACCCCACAATATATACACAGACACACTCTCACACTTAACCCTTGTCAAGCACTCATAGGTTTTCTGACACTATAATTGTGTCTTTTAGAGAATGTATTATAAATGGATCACACAGCTGTGATTATCATTATGCTGATGTAAGAATCTTTTCAAATGGCATGAAATTGTTTGAAACTGTAATTTTTCATCAGCGTAATGCTTTTAAGATACATCTGAATTGGTGGATGTATCAAAAGTTGACGATTTTATTACTGTTGAATTGTATTACATTATATGAATACACTTGCTCTAAACATTCATGCACAAGTTTCTGTGTGATCATAGTTTTTATTTCTAAATATCGCTTTTTTCATTGGAGATTTTATGTGTAATTATATAAGAAACTTCCAAATGGTTTTCCAGAGTGGCTGTATAGTTCTGCATTTTCACCAAGAATATATTGAAGTGCAAGTTGCTTCACAAACTTGTTAGCACTTGATATTGTCAGTATTTTGTTTTTAAACACTTTAAAAAGTGTGTGGTACTGTTTCTTCATGGTTTTAATTTACACTTCCCTAATAGCTAATTATGTTGAACATCTTTCCATATGTTTATTTGCCATCTATCCTCCATGGTGAAATGTCTGTTCAAATAATTTGCTCTTTTTTTTAGAACACTGTTTTCTTATTATTTAATTTACAGTTATTTATATACATAAGTGCATATATATTGATATAATATGTGTATATATGCATATATGTATACTTTATAATTTTTATAATAACTTTGCTGTTATGTGATCTGCGTTGCTTTAACTGTCTTTCAAAGAAGCAGAAAATATCAACAGTAATGAATTCAATTTGTCTTTTTTTTCCTTTTTTATTAATCATGCATTTTCTGAGAATGCGTTGACTAACTCCAGGCCACTAAGAGCTTCTAGGTGCTTTATGTGTTTATGTATTATATTGATATCTACATTCTAATCACAGCTACTATTTTTGCGTAAAGTATGAGGATTAGGTTGTTTTTTATTGTGCATTTTTTGTCTGTTTTTTGGTATATGAATGCCCAATTATTTCAGCAACAGTTGTTAAAAAGACTATTATTTCCCACTGAAAATACTTAGCAGTACTGTTGACAATCAATTGTCCACGTTTGCATTAGTCTATCTCTGGTTTCATTCTCTTGCTTCATTGATCTATTCACTTATCCCTCACCAATATTACATTGTCTTGATTACTATGGTACCATAACAATTCTTAATATCAAATAGAGTGAATCTTTGTTTTTTATACATCTTTATCAAATTTTTTAGGTATTCTACTTCTTTTGTTCTTAATTTAGGACTGTGTATGAATTTAAAAAGTTAAAATCTGAAATAAATTTTAGAAATCTGCTAGACTTTTATCAACTATTCCATGGGCATTTTATTTAGACTTCTTTTATTCTATCATAGTGTTTGTAGGTTTCCACATATCTACCTGCACAAGAATTGTCAGATTGATACCTAAGCATTACTGAGCGAGTGTAATTTTTTGAAATTTTACTTCCCAATGATCAATTACCACTATAAAGAACTGTGACTGAATTTTGCATGTTGACCTTGTATCCTGCTATCTTGAAAACTCATTTATTGGTTTTAAGTGGTGTTTATTTGTTTTGTAGAGTCCTTGAAATTTTCTACCTAGGCAAATATACCATCTGTGAATAAGATCAGGTTTCTTTTTTATATATTGCTTTTCTATTTTTATTGCATTGATATTTTGCTCTTATATACATCTTATATACATCCTTTCTGCTGCTTGCTTCAGATTTATTTTTCTTCGCTTTTCAAAGCTTCAATTGCTGATTTGAATGTTTTATTTTTTTTCTAATATAAAGATTTACTGCTATAAATTTACCTCTAATGCTGTTCTAGCTGAATCTCTCAAATTTTGATATTTTATAATTTCATTTAAATTAAAGTATCTTTCTAACTTCCATTGAAACACCACCTTTGACTCATGAATTACACAGAAGTGTGTTTCATCTAACATTGAAATGTTTGGTGATTTTTCTATGAGCTGTTCTGTTACTTATTATTTAATTCTTTTATTATTTGAAAACATACTTTGCATGATTTCAAAATATTTATATTTTTTAACCCATGAGATGATCTCTTCTGTTGAACATTTCATGTATACATGATAATTACACGTATTCTTTGGTTGTTGGTGGGTATATTATAAATACCAATTAGATCCAGTTGGTTGATGACATTTTCCAGTTCCTCTATACCTTTGTTCATTTTCTGTCTACTAGTTACCTACAAGTGTTGAAAGCTCTCGTATGTTTGTGTATTTCTCTATTTCTAGTTATTAGAGCATTATTCTTTCAATTCTAATGCTTCCTTTTCAAATTCTTCACATAGTCTCTTTTTTTTTCCACATAGTCTCCTTACATCATGTATCCTACAATAAATATCTTTTGTTTTCTAGCATGTAGCTCCTGACACATGTTCATCCTTTATTTTAAATTTGTTGAATTTTTATATTTTTTGAGAAAAGAGTGGCCACTGAGCATAATCTAGAATATTTGCTGAGTAATTTCACTTAGATAATTTGAATACACGTATATGAATTGAAAGGGGAGAACATATAATAAATTGTGATAAACATTTTATGAATTTGTAAAATATCATAGTTTAGTTTCAAGATACTGCTTTGTGTTCATGGACCCACATGGACTTGATATGATAGCATTAAGAATCTTATAGCCCAGGGGCGCCTGGGTGGCTCAGTCGGTTAAGTGTTCGACTTCGGCTCAGGTCATGATCTCACGGTCGGTGAGTTCGAGCCCCGCGTCGGGCTCTGTGCTGACAGCTCAGAGCCTGGAGCCTGCTTCCGATTCTGTGTCTCCCTCTCTCTCTGACCCTCCCCCATTCATGCTCTGTCTCTCTCTGTCTCAAAAATAAATAAACATTAAAAAAAAATTAAAAAAAAAAAAAGAATCTTATAGCCCAGGGGCACCTGGGTGCCTCAGTCTGTTAAGCCTCTGACTTCAGCTCAGGTCATCATCTCATGGCTGTGCTGACAGCTCAGAGCCTGGAGCCTGCTTTGGATTGTGTCTCCCTTTCTCTCTGTCCCTCCCCACTCATGCTCTGTCTCTCTCTCAAAAATAAATACACATTAAAACAATTTAAAAAACATGAATCTTATATCCCTATATGAAGCAACATAAAGACAAAATAGAGTGTATCTTTTCAATGTTTTTATTTATTTTTGAGAGAGAGAGAGAGAGCCAGTGGAGGACAGGCAGAGAGAGAGGGAGACAGAGGATCCAAAGTAGGCTCTGTGTTGATAGCGGCAAGCTCAATGCAGGGCTCAAACTCAGGAACCATGACCAACCTAAGCCAAAGTAGGTCGCTCAACCGAATGAGCCACCCAGGCACCCCCACCCTCATACAGTATATCTTATAAGAATAAGCCAATCTGTTTGGCATAGGACATGTAGAATATAATTCATCGCATTTGGATTATAAATCAAAAATAATAAAATAAAAAGTTTGTGTTTCTAAACTGCTATACAGATCTATGTTAAAAAATACAAAAATATTCAAAGTCAAATCCCCAGGGATGTATTTTTGCTAAACAATAATGATTTCCCAAACAAATAAATTTATGTTAGCTATAATTATAACAAATAAATTAATGTTTTCATATTATCATTGAGGTTTATTCCATTACTTTCTTAACCATAAAGAACTATCAAACATTTCAAATTTAAGAGATTTTATTATAAATGTATAGATATGTTTTAAACTGATGTGACTTTATAATGACATGAGATATACAAATATATATGTTCTCTTTTACTTTCTGTATGATTACTTATTAAAATAAATATGCAAAATTTACTTTACTCCCTAGGATAAGACTTTTTTTTGTAAGAATAATATTTTATTTATTTTTCATGGTGAGTAAAATTCTTATCGGGTATAGAAGAGTCACAAAAATCTCATCTATGTTTAAAATAATAACAAATAAAAATAAATTATAAATGTAGATATATTTAAATTTTGTTAATAGTAAATTGACAAACTTTTAAATGGTTTTTATTGCCCAAAATCTACACTATTATATTGCTATTAAAATGCAGATATCAAAAATTTGTTCATACTTAAAGATCATAAAAGCCATTTATGAAAAGCCCACAGCTAACATCATCCTCAACGGGGAAAAACTGAGAGCTTTTTCCCTGAGATCAGGAACACGACAGGGATGCCCACTCTCACTGCTGTTGTTTAACATAGTGCTGGAAGTTCTAGCATCAGCAATCAGACAACAAAAGGAAATCAAAGGCATCAAAATTGGCAAAGATGAAGTCAAGCTTTCGCTTTTTGCAGATGACATGATATTATACATGGAAAATCCGATAGACTCCACCAAAAGTCTGCTACAACTGATACATGAATTCAGCAAAGTTGCAGGATACAAAATCAATGTACAGAAATCCGTTGCATTCTTATACACTAACAATGAAGCAACAGAAAGACAAGTAAAGAAACTGATCCCATTCACAATTGCACCAAGAAGCATAAAATACCTAGGAATAAATCTAACCAAAGATGTAAAGGATCTGTATGCTGAAAACTATAGAAAGCTTATGAAGGTAATTGAAGAAGATTTAAAGAAATGGAAAGACATTCCCTGCTCATGGATTGGAAGAATAAATATTGTCAAAATGTCAATACTACCCAAAGCTATCTACACATTCAATGCAATCCCAATCAAAATTGCACCAGCATTCTTCTCGAAACGAGAACAAACAATCCTAAAATTCATATGGAACCACAAAAGGCCCCGAATAGCCAAAGTAATTTTGAAGAAGAAGACCAAAGCAGGAGGCATCACAATCCCAGACTTTAACCTCTACTACAAAGCTGTCATCATCAAGACAGCATGGTATTGGCACAAAAACAGACACATAGACCAATGGAATAGAATAGAAACCCCAGAACTAGAACCACAAACGTATGGCCAACTCATCTTTGACAAAGCAGGAAAGAACATCCAATGGAAAAAAGACAGTCTCTTTAAGAAATGGTGCTGGGAGAACTGGACAGCAACATGCAGAAGGTTGAAACTAGACCACTTTCTCACACCATTCACAAAAATAAACTCAAAATGGATAAAGGACCTGAATGTGAGACAGGACACCATCAAAACCTTAGAGGAGAAAGCAGGAAAAGACCTCTCTGACCTCAGCCGTAGCAATCTCTTACTCGACACATCCCCAAAGGCAAGGGAATTAAAAGCAAAAGTGAATTACTGGGACCTTATGAAGATAAAAAGCTTCTGCACAGCAAAGGAAACAACCAACAAAACTAAAAGGCAACCAACGGAATGGGAAAAGATATTTGCCAATGACATATCGGACAAAGGGCTAGTATCCAAAATCTATAAAGAGCTCACCAAACTCCACACCCGAAAAGCAAATAACCCAGTGAAGAAATGGGCAGAAAACATGAATAGACACTTCTCTAAAGAAGACATCTGGATGGCCAACAGGCACATGAAAAGATGTTCAGCGTCGCTCCTTCTCAGGGAAATACAAATCAAAACCACACTCAGGTATCACCTCACGCCAGTCAGAGTGGCCAAAATGAACAAATCAGGAGACTATAGATGCTGGAGAGGATGTGGAGAAACGGGAACCCTCTGGCACTGTTGGTGGGAATGCAAATTGGTGCAGCCGCTCTGGAAAGCAGTGTGGAGGTTCCTCAGAAAATTAAAAATAGACCTACCCTATGACCCAGCAATAGCACTGCTAGGAACTTAACCAAGGGACACAGGAGTACTGATGCATAGGGGCACTTGTACCCCAATGTTCATAGCAGCACTCTCAACAATAGCCAAATTATGGAAAGAGCCTAAATGTCCATCAACTGATGAATGGATAAAGAAATTGTGGTTTATATACACAATGGAATACTACATGGCAATGAGAAAAAATGAAATATGGCCTTTTGTAGCAACGTGGATGGAACTGGAGAGTGTGATGCTAAGTGAAATAAGCCATACAGAGAAAGACAGATACCATATGGTTTCACTCTTATGTGGATCCTGAGAAACTTAACAGGAACCCATGGGGGAGGGGAAGGAAAAAAAAAAAAAAAAAGAGGTTAGAGTGGGAGAGAGCCAAAGCATAAGAGACTGTTGAGAACTGAGAACAAACTAAGGGTTGATGGGGGGTGGGAGGGAGGAGAGGGTGGGTGATGGGTATTGAGGAGGGCACCTTTTGGGATGAGCACTGGGTGTTGTATGGAAACCAATTTGACAATAAATTTCATATATAAATAAAAAAAAATTTGTTCAAATGGGTTCTTTACCATTCTCAGTCTTATATTAGTTGCAACATAAAAGGTGTGTAAAAAAAAAGTAATATTTCCTGTAGGCCTCAATATTAGTAACAATATTTACTGAAGCAAAGGATGAGTGATAATCCAAAATCAATACAGATTTTTTTACATGGTATATAAATAACATTTTGTAACAAAACAGGGATTATTTTTCTAAGAGCTATACCATAATATCTTGTGTAAACTTTTAAATTCTGAAATAATCTTGAACTAATTATTATTAGGGACCTTGTTTCTCTTCCAAGAAAAAGAGAGTATGATTATACTCATTGTGCAGCTTTGTTACATAAAAAAATGGCATTGGAGGAATGCAAAAGAGCTATCAACCTGTTTGCCCTCATTAGCATGTTAAGAAATATAAGGAGCTTTTACAGTTTTTCAAGTCCTATATTTAACATTTATGGGACTCTCACCTTAAGAAATATGCTTCTAAAATTAAAATAAATGTAAACATGTACCATATTATATACTGTGCCATCTTGTAAGGTAAACTTACGCAAATTCCTAGTTTCTCATACTGCCTTTTACATCTAATTTTGATATTATTTTTAACACACTCCAAAATTTCCATCCGTTAAAGCCTTATTTTCTTTATAATTTGTAGACTCTCCTTTTAGAATGGCACATCGAGACTTCCAGTTAGCTGAAGACAATAGGAATAATTCAATATTTCTTCCCCCCAAAATATAGGATGATAAAAAATACCTACAAGGAAATCATGCATTCAACATATATCAAAGAAAATGCCTAAATTTCAGAATGAACCCTCATTAGAAAGCTAATACTTCAAATCCTAGGAGAAACTCAAGCACCCATCCTGCCACAAAGCTTCATAAAAAGCAGACACAAGAGGAAGAAAATTGCGGAATAGTACAAGTAAGACTGATCTCAAACCACTGCCAGTTAGAACAAACTGACCCTAAAACTGAAACCTACTTTAAAAAAAAAAACAAGTACTCGCAGATCAGAAAATACAATACAGTTTTCTGGTAACTCTGATCATAAGTTCAGAGACAAATGAACTGAGGCACAAATGAACTGTATTTCTGTTTTGAAATTTTTATTAAGTAAACACTATGTGCCAGATAGAACAAGGGATTAGAAGAAAATAAAAGATGAAATAAAATATGAAAAAGAAATGTTTCCTATTATAGGAAAAAATTAAAAATAGTGACAGATAATATACAGTTAATGAAGAAATTCATATAATATGGCATAGGTACTCTTTATATAAACTTGATTAGTAATATAGGACTCATCTTATTCCCCACTCTGAAGCAGAAGAGGGATGTAATTTATATTATTTATCTCTCATTTAAAATGGGTATAAATGAATTCTTATCCCACAGTTAATCTTCTTTAAACACAATTATTCAAATTTTCTAATTAATATTTCTGTGATTAGAAATATTTTGTCAGTGCACACTTTTTATGTACTGTTGACAATTTTAATTTGTTTTTAGTCATGCATAATTTAATAGCAATCTCCTGCTGACATCATTAATGAAATAGATCGTGCTGGTTAAATCCTCCCTTAATTCAAGAAATGGAAACAGTCACCAAAAAAGTATGAGTTTTCAGTAGAAAAATGCATTATTAATTCCCAGAGGTTTCATGTGAATATAGTAGGCATGTGGGAAATAAAATTAAAGTATCTTTTTAGCTATGTGGAAGTAATAAATTAACAAAACAAATTGCTAAAATGAGCACATTTTTACATGAATTGATATTGGACATATTGCAAATGCAACTTCTAAAGCACAGACATCCAACAACCAATACACGTGAAGTAACTTGTGAAGGTAAGTAGACTTATGGCCCATTTTATGTTAGATAGAAAACTGCTCATGTGATTTTCTTCAAGTGTGAACATAGACAACGCTAGTCCTTAGTTACCTAGCTTAACTTGAATTTTACAAATGGATTAAAACAGTCGAAGAAAAGTATACAAAACCCCTAAGGACCAGCTTTATTATGGTAGCAGACATTGAGGAAATATTGCTATACTGGAACGGACAGTTTAAAATCTTCTGTTGTTATCCTTTCTATCTTTGTATTAGAGGGCTAGGTATTATTTTCATCAGCGTTTCAATTATGCCTCCATGTTAAAACTTATTACCTCATTGCCATATTAATTTCAGTTCCATATTTCTTTTCTGCTATATTTTACAAACCTAATCTAAATGTTCATATTGGTTCAATTATATTTACCAGGACTTTTGTTTAGAGTAAAATTTTTTGGGCGGTCATAGAAATACAATAGAATTTTAGGAATACAGAAAAAAGTCAAAGGAGAAATCAAGATTTATTGCTAAATCTCACATGGGTAACTAACTACTTTTTTTTCAAACTCTCTGAGAGATACTAAATAAGTTAGAATGTGGAAAGTCATTTTGTCTGACTCATTGCATTTTATTTCTGAGTATGAAAAAAATACCCAAATGGAAAAGATTAGCATTCATTTACCTAGGGTATGTGTAAAATAAACTAGGCCCCTATGTCTCAACAAATATAAAGTAAAATAATTACCTTGTAACTTGCAATGTTTATTTCTCGATATATTTACTGTACATTTTGGAAGTATTATGTACTCTTCTTACTGTCTTCATACATTTATGATTTATATTTTAACATTTTTAACAATTCCACCATTCAGAAATATTATCCCATTTTACTGTTGAGAAAACCAGCAAAGAAAGACAAGTTGTTTGCTCAATTTCTCACATAGATCCAAGATTACACCAACAGAATCTGACTCCAGAGCCAACACTCTTTGCCACTCCACTAGCTCATTGATCATTTTTAATTTTCTAAAATGTTTATTTATTTATTTTTAAGAGAGAGAGAGAGAGAGACAGAGAAGAGAGCAGAGAAAGAGACAGAGAATCCTTAGCAGGTTCAAACTCAGGAACCGAGAGATCATGACCTGAGCCGAAGTCAGACTCTTAATCAACTGAGCCATCCAGGTTCCCCTCAACTTTTCTTAATATAAAGAAATAATATAGCACAGTACGTAAAATGAATCAATAAATAATATGGCATTTATAAAGTTAAAATACACTATGTGTTTAATATTATGCAATGAATTGTGACAGCTATTTATATTCTATTTCTATACTATTGTGAAAATAATATATAAAATGTGTACTTGGAATCTTAGCCTAGTTGAGTCATTTTTCAGTGACTTTTCCTCTAAGCCAACAAAAAGTTTTACACACTATTAAAGTAAGAAATAAACATATTAATAACGAAAATATTACTGATTGTACAGATATAATGAATCAAATTTTTAAATGTCACTGTATTGTCAGAAAAGCCTTCTAATAATTTTCAGCATCTATTAGAGCAACATAGAGTCTGAATAAGTTATAAACTACAATTATATTTTATATTGCTTTTTGCTTCTATCTTAAAGTCTATATAGTTTCTTGCTTCTATCTTAAGGTTTATATATAAAAAATGTAATATGATTTATACCAAGTGCTAAATATCAAGCTTTAAACAAATAAAAAAGTCACAAAATGTTGACTGTTGC
The DNA here is from genome assembly GCF_028749965.1 of Puma concolor. NCBI lineage: Eukaryota > Metazoa > Chordata > Mammalia > Carnivora > Felidae > Puma > Puma concolor. Next base: position 181,976,517 of record NC_141667.1, read on the forward strand.
TTTTAATACTACATGATGCCCACCTTACACACGCTGCTGTCACTGTTCTATACCACAATTATCATTACTGGTGGTATTTTGCTACATTTTCTTTGCCACTAAACAAGATATAAGTTTAATTTTATGGGCCAACAGGAGTGTCTCACCCCCAACAAAGCCTGTGCCACAGAGGACTCTCTGGAACCATTCAGCTGAAGGAAATGTTTTGTTAGCTGCCTGAATAATCAACAATCACCTAATCTTTAACTTAATGGTTTCTTGAGACGTTTGTTCAGTGAGGTTTGAGAAAAGGTGTAGCACAATCAGCTGAGGATCATAGGCCATCTATGGAACTGGGAGAGTGGAGGTGAAGGGAGAATTGAGAATGAAAATAGAAATAGTTGTCTTTTATAATTTACAGAAACTGAGTTTTATATAAACTTCTTTACCTATCAAAATATAGCATTATAACTTTTCAGTGCCATTAACAACTAGATATTTAATATTACTATAATCTAATTAAGTAGTCTCTCACTTCCAAGTAAGGGATAGAAATATATTTAAAGCTTTTGATATATATAGCCAGAGAAACAATTATATTGTACAAAAAATATGTAAGTAAATTACGAATATTTTTATGACTGAATTTTCACTTAAAAGTATTTGAACTTTTGACAATAAATTTCATATATAAATAAAAAAAATAAAAAAATAAAAAAATAAAAAAAAATTAAAAAAAAAAGTATTTGAACTATCATTAAAAGAATAATAATAGGTCTTTCATGATGCTGGTCAGCGGACAGCTAGCTGCAGCTCCACGTGCAATCATTCGGCTACATGATCACGAGGGTAAATAACCTGTACGCTTACAAGCATTCTGTCCCAATGTGGCCTTTCTATTTATCACTTTCAGTACAATAATCAATAAATTACATGAGACATTCAGAACTTCATTATGAAATAGGCTTTGTGCTAGATGATTTTGCCAACTGTAGGCTAATGGAAGTGTTCTGAGCATATTGAGGTAGACCAGGCTAAACTCTGATGTTCCGTAGGTTACGTATGTTAAATGCATTTCAGCTTATGATAGATTTGTCAGGATGTAACCCCATTGGAAGTCAAGGAAGATTTGTACACACAGAGTAAATGCATAAGGGGATATATACCAAGTTTTGACCTTGTTTGACTTACGGGATGGGCTTACATAAAATTATTTTTAAGAAATCAATTTAGCTTAAGTTATATAAAATTCACTGTTTTAATTTACAAGCAGCATAAGTATTAAAATTTTAATTTTTAGAATGTTTACATATTGCCTCTGCAGATTCTGTCATTTGTGTTAAAAAGTCATTCTTTACCTCAATAATGTATGATGTATTTACCTATGATTTCTAGTAATACATGTTCAAATTTTTTTAAGTTTTATTTATTATATTTAAAACTTCAATTTAATTTTACATTGTCATGATTAAGACATTTTACTAGAACTTTAACAGACTGTTAATAGTGTGTGAACTTTAGGTTGTCTGAGAAAGAAATAAGATATCTCAAGAATATAGATGACCATAAGGATAAATTCTGTGTGTGTATAGTCTAAATAGTGTGTATTTGTTTATATTCATATTATATATTATATACATATATACTCTGTTTTTTTAAACAGTGGCCTTTTACATAGGTCTTTTAAAGTTCTTCAACTATATTAATGATTCCTGAGCAATATTACATAATATATTCATGTAAAATAACACAACAAAAGGATTTTGGTTAATAGATAGTGGAAGGAGGAGGAAAAAAATGTTCCATTTGAATGTAAAACAAGTAAGTAGATATTGTGTGCTTTTTATTTACAGATGCAAGGCAACTCATACTGAGGCAGTGTGAATATGGTGTTTAAAACTGGTGTCAATGTTTTAAACATTCGAGCACAACCAATCCCAGCTTTTGTGTTTCTGCTCCTTAGGAGAGTACACAGAGAAATTCTTACAATAAATTTAACGGACAAAATACTGGTGTCCAGTCTATCAAATAAGTCCCGCATAATTAAAATAACATAATAAATTAAAATAAAAATGAGCAGTAAATGTGAATAAGCTGTTCATAGAACCATACTGTGAAGGTAATTGATAAAGAGATCATAACTTTATGAGTTTATATGGAGGTAAATTTTTAAAAGATACAGACGTTGGTCCGTTAATATTTGACAAAGTAAAAAATGTAAAATAATACCAGGGGCGCCTGGCTGGCTTATTGGTAGAGCATAATACTCTTGATCTCTGGGTTGTGAGTGTGACCCCACATTGGGTGTAGGGATTACTTAAAAATAAAATCTTTGGGGCGCCTGGGTGGCGCAGTCGGTTAAGCGTCCGACTTCAGCCAGGTCACGATCTCGCGGTCCGTGAGTTCGAGCCCCGCGTCAGAGTCTGGGCTGATGGCTCAGAGCCTGGAGCCTGTTTCCGATTCTGTGTCTCCCTCTCTCTCTGCCCCTCCCCCGTTCATGCTCTGTCTCTCTCTGTCCCAAAAATAAATAAACATTGAAAAAAAAATTAAAAAAAAATAAAAAAAAATAAAATCTTTATTTAAAAAAGCCAAATAATATCAAATATTAATGAAAAATTGGGATAATTGCTTCCAGAAAGCACAAAATGTGTAGTCTATAAATGCACAGATGATGGCATATGTTTATCCACTATGACCCAGCAATCAATTTTCCTGCTATTAACCCGTATGATAAACAAAGGCACACATCTGCAAGGGAACATTCATAAGGATATGCAGTGCAGTGCTATTTGCTCCTCTTCAGAATTGACTGAGATATCTATATTAGAGGACTAGGAAAAATATAGGAATATATATAAACCTAATTGCATTCTAGGAAGTGGACCTAAATATATTAGCATACACAGACACAAAAGAAAAATATTTAGTGAAAAGTATAAGAAAGATAATTGATTATCCGCTTTTTAAAAAAAGATGTATTGCGGGGCGCCTGGGTGGCTCAGTCGGTTAAGCGTCCGACTTCAGCCCGGGTCACGATCTCGCGGTCCGTGAGTTCGAGCCCCACGTCGGGCTCTGGGCTGATGGCTCAGAGCCTGGAGCCTGCTTCCGATTCTGTCTCCCTCTCTCTCTGCCCCTCCCCCATTCATGCTCTGTCTCTCTCTGTCTCAAAAATAAATAAACGTTAAAAAAAAATTAAAAAAAAAAAAGATGTATTGCATTAAGTGTTCGTCTTAATACATGTTTCTGTCATTTGTACTCAAAGCTTTTTTTAATGCAAAAATAAATCATATAAATCTAAGATGAGATATAAGCTGAAATATAATCGTTAGTAAAATTATCATCATATGTAAATATTGTGGAACACACCCTCATAGTCAAGACACCTCTTAGATATCTGATAAAAATTGAGTATTCTTAAAATACTTCAAATTAAATACTACAGATATGCATCTAATTAAAATTTAAAATGACAAATTTACAATCAACTGATGGGCTCCAAAATATAGATGTTCATATTAAAAATATTTGTTCTTCTACACAAAAGTCCCAATAATTTTAAGTGGCTTATTACCAGCTTTTCATGTTCATGTCAGTTAATTCAAATCACATTTTTTTTATTTTGTGAGAAAAACCAAAGAAAATTATAATAAAAATATTCTATCCCTGATACAGTAAAAAGAAAAAGACAATATGAAATTTTTATTGTATCTTTTCAAATGTGTCTTGTTAAAATTATATAAGAATACAAATTTTAAAGTGAACAACTTTAGAATACAAGGGCACATAAACAAAATATATGATTTTATGTTGAACTTCTTTTAAAAATTAAATCCAGGGGCGCCTGGGTGGCGCAGTCGGTTAAGCGTCCGACTTCAGCCAGGTCACGATCTCGCGGTTCATGAGTTCGAGCCCCGCATCGGGCTCTGGGCTGATGGCTCAGAGCCTGGAGCCTGTTTCGGATTTTGTGTCTCCCTCTCTCTCTGCCCCTCCCCCGTTCATGCTCTGTCTCTCTCTGTCCCAAAGAAAATACATAAACGTTGAAAAAAAAAAAATTAAAAAAAAAAAAAACACACACACACAAAAAAAATTAAATCCAGATACATTTCTGGAATAAAAAAAAAAACAAAATAATATGAATATATAAATATGTGTTACAAAAAATAGATTTTTTACCACAGAGACATTTTATATGAATTACAATTTTTGAGATAAATCTTCACAAAGTGTATTTTTTATTCTGTAAAGCTCTAGTCATTTATGTAGGCTTGAATATAAAATCCTGTGAATTTGTCATGGCTGGCATTTCTTATATTTCATAAAAATTCTCACAATGAAAACTATATATCAATTAACATACATCTGAAAGCATTTAAGTATCCTAGCATCTAAAATATTAATGCTGCAGTCAATTTGGTTTAAATAATAAATTCATTCAACCCATTGGACACTTATTGCAAAAGGACTATTGAGTGGAAGGATGATTCAATACTGAGAAAAAATATAAATGTTTAGGTTAAAATTTAAAAAACAAAATATTTACACTTCTTGGACAAATGATTTCACTTTTAGGAATTCATTTTAAGGAAATAATCCAAAAAAGAAATTTTTAAAAAGAAAGAAAACTACGCAATATGATAGGTAATATTATGTGTCAACTTGACTGGGTCAAGGGATGCCCAGATAGCTAATAAAATATTTATGGATGTGTCTGTGAGGGTGTTTCTGGAATAGATTAACAAACGAACGATTTAAAAAATATTTTATACATGTTTAATTAAAACTAAAATCATTGAAAATTTATAAATATATTATATCATGCAATTACCTGGTAATGAACATTGTGGGAATTTTTTTTCTTAAAAAATATAAATTAGGCAAACTTTTGTTACAATTACATCTCCGAAATATCTACCCATTATTTATACCAAGAAATGTTGGATTAATCCCATATCTTTGTAAAGGGGATTTTTTACAAAACAATTATAACATGTATAGTGTTCATGAATAAAGTATACATTAAGGTATTCTCAAGTGGAATTCCTGGTTACCCTCTCTCTTTCTTCTTTTCTTTCCCCCCTATGTTCATCTGTTTTGCCAAGAAACAGACTCTTAACTATAGAGAACAAACTGAGGGTTACCAGAGGGGATGTGGGTAGGGGGATGGGTTAAAGGGGTGATGGGTATGAAAGAGTGCACTGGTTGTGATGAGCACTGGATGTTGTATGTAAGTGATGAACCACTAAATTCTACACCTGAAACTAATATTACTCTGTATGTTAACTAACATTATTTTAAATAAAAATTTGGAAGGAAACAAACAAAAAAGGAGTCGGTTTTTTTTTTTTTTTCTCTCTCTCTCTTTTTGTTTTGTTTTATTTAAAAAAAAAAAAAAAGTCCCTTGGGGCACCTGGGTGGCTCAGTCGGTCAAGTATCTGGCTTTGGCTCAGGTCATGATCTCGCGGTCAGTGGGTTCGAGCCCCATGTCAGGCTCCGTGCTGACAGCTCAGAGCCTGGAGCCTGTTTCAGGTTGTGTGTCTCCCTCTGTCTCTGCCCCTTCCCTGCTCACACTTTGTCTTTCTCTCTCTCAAAAATAAATAAATAAACATTTAATAAACAAACAAATAAATAAAGTCTCTTTTCTAAAACACCTTTATATCTTTCATCTTTTACTGTATTATTTTAACAGTTTATAATGGAGACTTTTATTTAATAGAAGGGAACCTGATCAGGTAATGAAAATTATAGTATAATAAACACTCTATACTGTGGTGTATAAGATTTAAAATTTACTCATTCCTTACAACCTGGACCCCAGCCATAATCATTAACATATATACCTCAAACACATCATGTTATTATATTTCTCCGTGATTTAACGTACTCTAGCTGGAAAATCCTCCTCATCTTTCAAAACCTCTCCTTTTATGAGGTTTTACTGCTTATCCACCCACCAATGGAAGTGAAAACTTATTACCTTAGTGTCCCATATACCCTGTGAATAACTCAAGCACAGCCCTTCAAACACCGTGCTGTGTTATTTGTTTATGCATGTTTCACAAACTGAATGAAAAGGACTATGCCTTATTAATCTTTGCAGCCTCCTTACCTCCCTCACCATGCCTCGTTCTTCTTCCTCATCATCAGATTTACACTGATAATCACCATCATGACTAACATCATCGAGTATTGTGGTGTGGGGATAATATATCTTGGGGTTTTAAATAATGCTGGGTATAAGTATGCTGGATTTAATCCTTCAAATTTATTGAACTTCTATATTTACAGTGCATTGTCTGATTCTTGTGAAATACAAAGCTCATAAAAAGTGAGAGCCAAAGTATTTTTCCTGCTTTCAAAAGAAAGGCAGTAACATACACAAACATGACCGACAAAAATAAGTAATACCATATAGATGCCAATAAATTACTCTAAGGGTAAAATAATGGTGACACTAATTTCACCCCGGAGGATTTGTGAAGGTTAATGAGTGAAATACATTTGAACTGAATCTTGAACTGCACCCAGAATTTTATAGGATGGTAGGAATCCTTCCTCTGCATCCCAACTTGGGAGGAACAAATAAGTAAGACCTGGGAGATGTAAAAGCAAGTCCAAATTTAAAAAATGACAAATCCAATGTTCAAGAGTTGTGGGTATGGAAGATAAAAATTAATATGAAATTAGAAAAGTTAATTGTAGAAAATGGGCTTTTACTGGAGTCCACAGGAAGGAATGGAGAACACCAGAAATGCCACATACTTGTTGGCAAGTATAAAAGACTGTCTATATAAATGAATATATGTATATATACATTATACATATGCTATACATATGTATTCAAATATTCAAATATATGTGTAGTTACATCAAATGAAAGTAAATAAAAAAAACATTCTACTCAAAAGGCAAATGTTGTCAGACTGGGTAAGTATGAAAACATGATTTCATGATATGTTGTCTACTGTCTCTACCAGTGATACACTTCAGACTTAAATACTCAATTTGAGAGTAAAAGAATGGAAAACTATATAATATGCCAACAGTATTCAAAAGAGAGTAGGAATGGCTAAAACTTGTATGAAGTAAAATTGACCTTAATAAAATGAATATTTCTAGAAAAAAGAGTAATTTCATAAGGGTTAAAGTGTCAATTCATCAGAAAGGTAGAACAGTAATAATAAACTATATGCAAATAGTATTGTGTATTTTAATTTAATTCTTTTCATAAGCCTACAAACCCTTTATTATATCCTTTATCTATTGCAGAAAAATTAAAAACACATTTTGCATACCACAGATGAGTTAATAAGACAACACTATTTTTATATATTTTCAATAAATGACATGTTTTCTTATGGGCCATGTGGTTTTTAACATCTTTATTGAGATATAATAACCACACAATTCAGCCATTTAAAGTATACAATTCAATATTTTCTTACTATATTCGTAGAGGTGTATAATCATCACCAAATCCTAATTTCAGAATATTTTCATCACTCCTATTGTGTCCATTAGCAGTCACTCCTATATCCTCTCTCTCTAGCTTTAGGCAACCACAAATCTATTTTATTACCCTATAGATTTGCCTATTCTGGAAATTTCATATAAATGCAATTATACAATTTATCATCTTTGACTGACTTCTTGAATTTTTCATCATATTTTCAATCCAGATTACATCCAGATTACAGCATGCAGTAGCATTTCATTCATTTTTATTGCTGAGTAACATTCCATTGTATGACTTTATGCATTTGTTTATCCATTCACCCATTGATGGGCATTTGGATTATTTTCACTTTTACACCCTCATAAATAATGTACATATAACTACTTGTGTACAAGATATTTGTGGACATCTGTTTTCATATATCTTGAATATACGCTTAAGTATACTGCATCCTGGGAAAATCTATGTTTAAAATTTTTAAGAACTGCCAAATTGTTTTCCAAATTAGTTGCATCAGTTTACATTCCAATGGTAATGTACAAATGTTTCAAATTTTCCATTGTCACAAACACTGGTTACATTCTATCTTTGATTTTAATCATTCTAGTGGATGTAAAATAACATTGTGTTGTATTTGGATTTGCATTTCATTAAAAACTAATGATAATGGATATCATTCATGGGTTTCTGGCCATTTGTATTTCTTATTTGGAGAAATGTTGATTCAAATCATTTGCTCATATTTTTTTTACTGGTCTGTCTTTTTATTATTGAGTTGTAAGCATTCTTCTCTGTATTTTCCGGATCTAAGTCTCTTATGAGACATATGGTTTCAAAAAAGTTTTTCCCAGTTTTCACTTTTTTGATGGTAGCATTTATTTCTTTTTTTGATGGTAACATTTAAAGCCAAAATATTTTAAATTTGATGTAATCTAGTTTATCCACTTTTTTCTTCCATTGCTTATCCATTTGATGTCATTTATCTGTACTGTTACAACATCACTGAGTATTTTGCAGAGCAGTAGCAATGGGGTTTGCAGCAGTATTTCATATTTAATTCAACTGGTAAAATCTGCAAGGTATAGAGTTGAACATCAGTCACAATTGTGTCTTCACCAGATTAATACCTTGCTGTTATTTAGGATGGAATTCTGTCAATCTTAGCACCTGAGATTTTGTTTTTACTGGTTTACTGGTATTTTGGTTAATTTGTCAATAGCATATGAAGTTATTTTCTGCTGAATTTTATCTGAGTATATTTAGGCTGACTGCATGGTATAATAATAATAATAATAATAATAATAATAATACAAAATAAATTTTAAAAAACCCTGCTATAGCCAAGAGAATAAGTGACTGAGTCATTCATTAGATACCAGATATACAGATAATTTGAAAGGATGTATGAAAGTAAAAGTTTATCATGGTTGTGAATTATTTTTACTAGCCCTAAACTATCTTTTGATAAAACATATTTAAATTATCTTTTGGGTAGAGAATTACTTTTCACTCAATTGTGCATACCCCAAAAGAAGCTAATCAAAGTATACTACTTTTCTTGCACAATGGAAAGAGCTATAATAATAAGAAATAAAAAAGGTAGTGAAAGGGTGTTCTCAGGAAAGTGAGTTTTAAAATGGTTGGTGCTTGGGGCGCCTGGGTGGCTCAGTCCATTAAGCAATCGACTTCAGCTCAGGTCATGATCTTGTGGTGTGTGGGTTCAAGCCCTGCATGTGGCTCTGTGCTGACACATCAGAGCCTGGATCCTGCTTGGGATGCTGTGTCTCCCTGCCTCTCTCTCTGCCCCTCCCCTGCTCATGCTCTGTCTCTCCAAAAAAATAAACTCTAAAAAGACAAAAAAAATAAAATGGTTGGTGCTCATCCACTATGATGAGTTATTCCTAGAAGCTCTGGTCTCTAACTCCTGTGAATATTTTTGCTTTGCTACAGATTTAGTGAATTGCCCACTATTTTTTTAAATATATTTTTAATGTTTATTTATTTCGAGAGTGAGAGAGACAGAGATAGAAAGACCGAGTGTGGAGGAGGGGCAGATAGGGAGAGAGAGAATCCCAAGCAGGCTCCGTGTTGCCAGAGCAGAGCCTAATGATGGGCTCCATCTCATGAACCATGAAGTCATGACCTGAGCCAAAATCAGAAGTTGGGTGATTAATCGACTTAGCCACCCAGGCACTGCTGCCCACTATTGTTAACAAGAGATCTTTTTCTTACAAAATACAGTATTGTGTAAGTCACTTGCAATGATCCTTTGTTTGCATTTTAATTTAAAATGAAGTATAAAATAATTCTACAAAAATTAAAAGGAGAAATAGTTTTATACTAAACTCTATGATTAGGTGTGCATCAGATTAACAAATTAAGATTACAAAAAATAAAATCTTCCATCCCATCACTCCTGTTCCATAAATGCTGATATTTTTAAAAAGTAATTACGGGGCACCTGGGTGGCGCAGTCGGTTAAGCGTCCGACTTCAGCCAGGTCACGATCTCGCGGTCCGTGAGTTTGAGCCCCGCGTCAGGCTCTGGGCTGATGGCTCCAAGCCTGGAGCCTGTTTCCGATTCTGTGTCTCCCTCTCTCTCTGCCCCTCCCCCGTTCATGCTCTGTCTCTCTATGTCCCACAAATAAATAAACGTTGAAAAAAAAAATTAAAAAAAAAAAAAGTAATTACTCTGGAGAACACATTGATGACTACCAGAGGGGAGGTGGGTAGAGGGATGGGTGAAATAGCTGATGGGGATAAAGAGCACACTTGTGATGAGCACTGAGTGACGTACAGAATTGTTGAATCACTATATCATACACCTGAAATGAATATAAGACTATTTTTAAGTAACAACCTTTTTAGAAAAGTAAATACTAGACTGACTTTTTAAGTTATCAACTGCTTCTCTCCCAGTTTCCTCAAAAGCAATTTGTACTTTAAAAGTATCTGTTGTATTGACATAATTAAGTCTGATAGAAACCTGAAGGCTGATTTAAATAAGGAAAGGTTACAATAATTCCACCCTCTTTTCTTTTTCACCATGCAGGTGACTTCTACACAGTCAGCTCACATTTAGAAGAAAATCATAATATGTAACCTATGAACCTGCCTTGTAATGGCATATTGCCCATAGCTATAACTCCTAATTGAGAAAATGGAGCATAAAATTACTAAAGAAGCATAGAGAACTAATATTTAAAATCACAAGAAAACTTAATTAATTGAGAGAGCAATCAACAGAAGTAAAGAGTATTATTTAGAAAATGATTATATGAACTATGATAGAGGTGAAGATGGGGAAAAGATAAAACACAGAATGTCATTAATTTCATTACTTTTTTATGAAGTTAGAAAAATTAAATGCCGTGACTTTAATAATGTTCAAATGAAAGAATGACAGCTTGAACACATTGTAGAGCATTAGGTCTCAGAAAAGATTGTTCAGACCCAGTTGTCTAATTACGTGTTTAAGTTTTTTTTGGTATAAAAAGTGCATTTAAGACATTTCCACAAATCTTCCTTCTGCTTCCCCAGCCCCATTACTGACATTCTCTCCTGTCACAGGAGACCCTGTTTTGCTTTACATCCTTTCAACTTAGGACTCTCTTCCTTTCAAATTTCTCTTCCACTTAGAATCACTATTTTGCCAATTTTTAAGATAATTAGAAAGTACGGTAATGGAAATTGCCCTTCTTTATAAAAAGCTTTTTTACAAAGTAACAGAATTTTTCTATCCTTCAAATTTAGTATTTTAATTGCATCTTGTTTTTGTTTTCCTTTTAATGTCTCGTGAGAGTGTGTAAGACCTGAAACTGCTCTCATCTGCCTTCTCCTTCGTAATCACAAGCTCAGAAGACCACCACAGGTTCATATATAATGCTAATGGTACAACATCAGTTTTTCAAGAAGGCAGTAATGATACAGGCCAGTTTGATTCCCAAAGATATCTCACTCTGTAACTGCTCATCATTATAGCCATTTAAATTTTGCAGATAATCTGATAATAAAAAGAAAAGATGTCATCCTAAAATTGAAAATTTAGTAAAAGACAAAGTATTTCCATTATGTCTGTAAATTATATGTAATTATATATTGGTATCCATCATATATAAAATATGAAACTTCTGTATTTCTATAAACACAATATTTAAACACAATATTTATTCTACCTTGTCACCAAACACTTGAGGCGTATAAAACTTAGTACAAAAATTTAAATGTGAGAATATATATAACTAACATTGTTTTAGCAATCACTGTAGACTAGTATACTTTTTAAATATTCAGATGCATTTGCTTATTTAATTTGCAAAATCACCCCCATAAAACCATAGTACAATTTATCCCCGTTTTACAGATGAGGAAATTGGGGCTGCTAAGTATTGAGGATAGCTTGGGAAAGAATACAAGTATGTTTTGGCTTCACAGATCATCTATTCTAGTGGGGAAGACAGCCAACACCAACAAGTAAAAAAACAACTAAATAGAGAATTTCAAGATAAATGAGAAGGTTACAAAGGTACAAAAATAATAGGCAGACCCCGTGCTTCAAACAGCAAGATGGAGAAAGCTTTCTGAGGAGTTGACATTCATAATGAGACCTGGAGGAAAATAAAGAACCACTTATGGAAAGAGTTGTAATGAAATTATTTTAGCATAAAGGAATACCAAGTGCAAAAGCTCCAAGTGAGGGGGACAATCCTAGCTCATAGAATAGGCAATTGACAGAAAGACAGTGTGGCTGGGAATTTGTGAGTGTGTATAATTTAATACAGCTAAAAGGAAAACCAAGGATCATATCACTTGGGGGTCAAATCAGGCAGAGCTTTGACAGCCATGTTGATGATTTGTGGCTTATCTTAAACTCATTAGAGGTCATTGTGGATTGAAATTGTGCATTTCTTCCCATGCTGAGCTACCTCCTTGTTCATGCGATTTTATTTTCTGTTTTTCTCTTCCACAATATTTTGAGTTAAGAACAAGGTCTCTTCTTCCTTTATTTATCCATAGACCTAGCATCATACTGGTGAAGTGTTAGGGCATAATTAACTCTAAATGAATGATTTACTTTAGAGGATTTAATAATGGCTGTTTGAACTGACTAATGTACATGAATTACCATCAGAGATGCAGAAAATTTTAACCCAGTTTCACAATCTTGTACCAATTACTACTCTCCAAAAATAGTTTATAGAGTTAATTGAATCTCTAATTGTACATTTTATATAGTGTATTCTGGGTTTTCTCATTAATAGAGACAGGAAATATACCAGACACCAGATCTGCTTAACATCTTTTACAAAACATCAAACATGTATTTACATATGCAACAAGGAGCTGAGATTTCTTTAACTGCATTGCTCGCATTGTTTACCATTATTTTCCTCAGATATTAAAAATGTAGGTCTAAAACTTGTTACATTAATATGGACCCTTCTGTCTGAGAACTCATACCAATGAAAATTCTTCAGAAGGCTTTAAGCTTAATATGCCTTATTTAGTGTCTTGCTCAAAATCTATAGTTTTGATCTCTCTTCAGTGCAGTTATTCATATTCATTCCCTAACTTTATTATTTCTCACAAAAGAAGAAACATCCAGCAAAACATCTGCCTATAATTGTCATTTGTGCTGATTCTGAAAGATATAGAACAAGGCACAGAGATAGGGTAAATGTGACAAGGTGGTTCTTTTCCTTATGATTTTATCATCATTTATTTTATAATCCCTGTTCATCACTGTGCTAGAAAGTCACTTTGACCCTAAGTGAAAAAGCTCAGACAAACTTCTTTTCTAACTTTGAATGTCTTCAATTTTCATTTTGTAGGGTTTTTTTTTTTTTACTAATTTTGAAACAAATTTGCTTTATTAAATTCTTCACTCATTACCTATATTACTGGATTTTGTGCTTTGAAATTATAATTGTCACTTTAGACCAGATTTTCATCTAGTTATACAAATACTCCTCCACCAAGGTAGAGAAAGACAAGACTGATAGAGCTCTGACCTGACTTTGAAGTCAGTGGATAGAGAGCCATGTTGAAAATCAGTCTTAGAGCAGTGAGAACATAACAGAAATTTCTCTCTCCTTCTTTTTTTGAGTAGACTGCTTCACACTTTATGCAATGTTTAATAAGCCTTTAAGCTTTGAAGGAATGGACCCTCCTAGCTAAATTGCATTTTTTCTACATGTTTGCAGTATTGTCTCATCAAATTTAGATGCAAATTCTTCAAGATAGTTTAGAAATCCAGAACTTCTATTCTAATTCCATGGCAAACTTGTATTTTTTTTTTTTTTAATTTATTTTTGGGACAGAGAGAGACAGAGCATGAACGGGGGAGGGGCAGAGAGAGAGGGAGACACAGAATCGGAAACAGGCTCCAGGCTCTGAGCCATCAGCCCAGAGCCCGACGCGGGGCTCGAACCCACGGACCGCGAGATCGTGACCTGGCTGAAGTCGGACGCTTAACCGACTGCGCCACCCAGGCGCCCCAATGGCAAACTTGTATTTCATTTACACTGATAGAGAAAGCAACTTTTTCCCTAACTACTTCTGTCCCTGTGTGCTAAGTCTCTCAGCATTTACTGAATAAAGGATATGTTCTTGAGCATACATTTAAAACAACACCGAGATGCAAATTTTAATATTTTTTCTTTCTCATAATCATCTTTATTACACGTTCTTAAACATTTCTCTACCAACATTACAGGTTAGTTTTCACATCCATTCCCTTGAAAAACAGTTAGGGTTAGGGTTAGGGTTAGGGTTACTCACAACATTTATTACATGTGTTTTCTTCCTATTTTTTCAATGTTTATTTATTTATTTTGACAGAGAGAGAGAGGCATGTGGGGGAGAGACAGAGAGGGACAGACAGACTTCTAAGCAGGCTCCATGCTCAGTGCAGAGCTCGACATGGGGCTCAAACTCATGAACCATGAGATCATGACCTGAACACAAACCAAGAGTCAGACGCTCAACCAACTGAGCCACCCAGGCGCCCCTACATGTGTTTTCTTCTTTATTGAGATATAAGATGTATTAGTAACTAGATAGTTGTTAAATGTTGACCTGAGATTGATGGTAAATTTTATTTTCAGGAGAAGCCGCATACGTCAATGTGTCTGTAACAGATACCGAGAAGACTCCGAGAAAGACTAAGAATTATATAAAGAAACAAATTGTAGGACACGATGAAATGTTGACAATTTAACCCAATTTTTTAGGTTTGGCACAGAAAACTTAAGTTAATAAATCTAAAGTTCATTCGAAACAATAAGTTTTACTTTCATTAAATGGCATACATATCATATTTTAATGTGTCTGCCTTTATAAAAATGACATTATAAATAAGTTCAAAGTGGCATGTTATTATTGTCTTACTGTAACAAATACTTTATTTAGCACATACAGTTTGTCAGACATTTGTTTTTTATTTTATTATCTCATTTAATCTTCAAAATTACGCTACTATGTAGCATTACATTCATTTTACCAATTGTCATAAAAGTAAATCATATGGTTTGATTCTGTGCCTTGTAAGTGTTCTCACCCATAATTTTCTCATTTTAAACTCATAGGAACCGGTGAAATAGCACATGATTTCCATTTTGGAGATTAAGAAAAACTGAAGCAAAGTTACTTTGCTGGTACCCAAGAAAAAATTTAAGACTCCTTACTAACATTTGTTTTAAAATTCCTAACAACTGTTACTTCTCGTACTTTATACTCCCTCTATGTATATCCAAAGATACTAGAACCAATTGTATTATACAGGCCACTTTCTTTTCTGTATAGAATAATAAACTGGGGTGTGCCAAAATAATTAAAAGTCTTTATTTTGAAGATTGGCAGTAAATTGAAAGATTCTTTAAATGTTGAGCTTATCCATTCTTCTATTGAACATTGATTACCATGAGAGCCAGTGATTTTAATGGCACTTTACATAATAATTTCAACTTAAATGAGATTTTGAATATTTTAATAAACTATGTAGAATTTTCAATAGAATCTATAATTGGCATCTCAAAGTAAAACTTTTCCTTTCATTTCTTTATGCTTGAGCAAGTTTCTAAAGAACATTTATATGAAATGCATTTTAACATTTTAATTATTGATATTAATGTTTGACACCAAAAGTTGGTAAATTCAGTTTCCTAGACTATGGCCCTCTTCAAAGAGATACTTAAAAGAATATATTGACCCAAATAAGTAGGTTAGCTTTTCAACGGAGCCTTTTAAACTCCTGTCTAATTGCTTCTGTAAAGGTATTATTTTGAATATTTTTAGTGTAAGAAAATATTTTTCAATCAAAGCTGAAATTTATTCCTGGAAATAGCCTAAAGCCACCATGATTTGATAACACTATAATAAATAGCAGTTATTACCCAATCAGGTTTAAAATATCAGTTGACCATTATGAATCACATCAGCTGTGTTTAAAAGTCATTACCACCTCTAGTGTTTCCCCAAATTTGGTCTAATTTATATGTTTTACACTCAAATTGTGATTATTATAAAACATGTGTCTGAGTATAATGGAATAAATGATTTATAAGGCAATCATTCTCTCTACTGCTTCACTGCTTGAATTATTCATATTTGATAAAGTATACTTAATTAAAATTATCAATATTTTACTTGAAAAATTGGAAGAGACAGTGTAAGGAAAATATTGACAGACTCAATTGTACTATGACTTGTAACATCTTGCCTGAAGTGAAACTAAGAACATGCAATAAAGGGAGCCTGGGTGGCTCAGTTGGTTAAGCATACGACTTCGGTTCAGGTTATGATCTCACAGTTTGTGAGTTCAAGCCTCATGTCAGGCTCTGATCTGATGGTTCAGAGCCTGGAGCCTGCTTCAGATTCTGTGTCTCCTTCACTCTCTCTGCACCTCCTCCCTCACACTCTTTCTCTCTCAAAAATTATATATATAATGAATTAAAAATAAATATAATAATATAAATATAAATATATATAAAAGAAAATGCAACATCAAATAAATGTTGTAGGGCTCAAATCATCTTTTTTCCCATAAATAAATATGAAATGGGGACTTCAGAGACTAAGCATATTTATAAATTGATGAATCTTAGAATGTTCCCATTGTGATAATGAAGAAACATTAATGAAGTCTCCAGAGTAAACAAGGCACATGAGACCATTTTCATGAAGGTCTCCTGATGGTTCCAGAGATTCCTGCTGAGACTGGATTCCTTGGTGTGCCCAGTAGACAATTATGCCTGGAACACGGATGTACTCTAGTCATTTTAGCATTAACTGAGTTACCATCACATCATTAGCACCATCACATCTATTTCTGCATCAAGAACATTCAAAAGCAATAGAGATATGTCCATGAGAGTCCTGCATCTCTAGGACAAAAGGTTGAAAAGAAGGAAGAAAAAGACATAAAGGGAGCAATGCTCTATGTTGACAGAACTTAATTTTATCAACCTCATATAGCTTGGAAAGCAGGCTAGGAATCAGGAACAAGTGTTGTTACTTTTTTCCAGCATTAAATGCCTTTTCTGGGGAAATTTCTGTAATGGTCTGGATCCTGCCAACAAATCCTGTCTCATCAGTACCATTTCTTATTCTTTAAAAAATGTTTTTAATGTTTATTCATTTTTGAAAGAGAGAGAAACAGAGCATAAGTGGGTGAGGGGCAGAGAGAGAGGGAGACACAGAATATGAAGCAGGCTCCAGGCTCAGAGCTGTCAGCACAGAGCCCGACAACAAGCTTGAACTCATGGACCATGAGACCATGACTGGAGTTGAAGTCTGACGCTTAATCAACTGAGCCACCCAGGCACCCCAGCACCATTTCTTATTCTTAAACATAATGTGCAGGCCAAACTTTAATAGTAATTCCCAAATACCTCATTCATCTTACCCCCCAGGTCTTTGCATTTGTTCTCATCTTGTAGTGCCTTCCTTCTTTACCCAGATAATGATTAGGCATTCTTCATGTCTGAGCTTCTACGTCACTCCTTATGGAAACAAATTTTTTGTTATTCACAAAGCCTGGGCTGTATCACCTAGTCTACCCTTTGCCTGTGTTTATCCCCATATTAGCATTGACAGCTCTTGGCTCTCGTGTGCCAGACGTCACAAAGACTGTGTAACTATAATGAAAGATGGGACTGTGTCTGGCTTACCAATGTTTTTCTAATGCTAAAACAACACCTAGTATACAGGAGGTAATCAATAAAGGCTTCCCTGTATGTATGTGAGATTATCAATGTGACTGTAAAACAACTACCTAACCACTACTGTATATAACAATTTGTGTGTAACACATTGAGTTTCAACACAGTACACCCAAGGAGACTTCCTCTTAACCTCCTTTGGTGTCTGACCATCTATAGAGAGGACGTATGCTTGCAAACACATGAGCACATCTTTTAGTATTTGACCCCAAAACAATCTTGAGTTTTTCAAATACTTTACAAATTCTGCAGTTTTACACACTAAGGGGAAGAAATTAAATAACATAAGAATTATATAACATCAAAAAGTTAAGCCACCAGTAACTGAATGATCAAACACACACACACACACACACACACACACACACACACACACACACTCAGTCTCCTGAGCCCAAGTTTGGTGAATTTCACTCTTTCAGAAACCGTTGTCCTACTTATTGCATAACAAGAATATCCATAGTGCAAATCCCTCAATTCTTGTCCCAACTGGCTGAACTGCTAGCACCATAACCGAATCACAAGCCTATCTAGGCAGACTGGATTCAAATGCTGAAAACGAATAACACTATATTCATTTTAAAAACCTACAAGATCCATTTTTAATGTCCATTTATCGAACACACTTTTATTTTATAGTAGAATTAACATCTCCTTCACCTATGAACATTATTCCCTATGTATGTGTTTCAATTTGAGGAAGACAAAGAATAAGTCACTAGAATTTCCAGGAATTACCCAGACTGTGAAATAGTTGCATGCATATAGTTACTATAATCACCTGTTTTATTGGCTGCTTTTCCTACTTTTAACACAGAATCTGTAGCCTCTTACTCAATCCTACTCTAAAAATTTCCAGGGATGTCCTTTTCAGGATCACAAATATGTCCACTCAAGCTATTATCTTCAGAGTTCTAACATCTCTCACTATGTATGTTAGCTCTCAGTGGTATCTGCTACTGCTCTGTTGTCATGAGAACTTCTTATCATTCCAGTCCAGGCTCTATTTGGAGGTACTTTCTCCTGTGGAATGAATCACTGTGGCGCAAGATGCAGTGTGCTCCCACTGCAGAAGCAGGTGTGGATAGATAGACTCAACCTAATCTATACAACCAATTCTAGTATCTGCATCTGTAAAGTAAAATGAGGTGAAATGAAATAAATAAGATAAAATGGAGATGCTATCCAGGGACGCCTGGGTGGCTCAGTGGGTTAAGCCACCAACTCTTGATTTCGACTTAGGTCATGATCTTATAATGGGTTTGAGCCCCATGTTGGGCTCTGCGCTGACAGCATGGAGCTTGGTTGGGATTCTCTCTCTCTCTCTCTCTCTCTCTCTCTCTCTCTGCCCCTCCATGCTTGCACTCTCTCTCTCTCTCCTTCTCAAAATAAATGAATAAACACTAAAAAATTAAAAATGGAAATGCTATCCAGTGCAGCATATTGAGCCTGGACTCCAGAACCACATCCTCTGGGTCCAAATCCTAAATCTAGAACTCTGTACTTGTGTGATCAAGAGAAATTTAATTTAACTGTCTGTACATCAGTTTTCTCACTGACAGTGAATATTTAAATTCTACTTATGTCACAGCTTTGTTATGCTTAAACCATATCATATTTCTAAAGTTCCTAGAACAATAATTGGAGTACAGTGCTTCATAATACATGATGATTTTTAAAAAATCAGTTTTAAATAACCATCTTTGAAAGTGTCATCCCATAGCACTGGAAAATAATGTTCTGCAAAATAACCATAGCCACATTATGACGAAGTAATTCTGTACTAAAATTGATTTACGTGATACAGTATTGACAATATTATTTTTTTGTCTAGTGATTTATTATAGATTTTATTTTATTTTAAGTTTTTATTTAAATTCCAGTGTAATGTTAGTTTCAGGTGTGCAATTTAGTGATTCAACCTTCCGTACAACACCCTGTGCTCATCACAAGTGCCCTCTTTAATCCCCACCATCTATTTCACCCATCCCTTTCACATCTCCCCTCTGGTAACCATCAGTTTCTTCCTTATAGTTAAGATTCTGTTTCTTGGTTTGCCTCCCTCTCTCTCGTTTTTCCCACTTTGTTCATTTGCTTTGTTTCTTAAATTCCACATATGAATGAAATTATATAGTGTTTTAATGGTAGTAAGTGAATTTTGTAGATCATTAAGAGGAGATAGAATATGTATTGTTTACCAGTTTGTGAAATCCTCTTTTTCACAAATATTTTATTAATATCTCTTACAATTTGTCCCCCATATATCACAGATTGGGAGACTTGCCTTATAAATATTGTGCTAATAAGGAATGTCTCCATATTCTATACTACTATATTCAAGATTTATAAATTATCATTGAGCAATTTTTGCTACTTAATTACAGTGTCTTCCACACAGTGTAAAAATTATGAATAATGCACTTGTAATGCATAAAAAGATAGTAGAGTTTAGCAATGACATTTATTATTTTCAACATTAAAAATTATTGAACTATATACTCTGTATTCTCAAAGCCAGAAATACTCATTTGCTCAGATATACAGAATATACTAGTGGGAATTAATTATAGTCTAAAGCAATTGAGAAAGTAGGCAATACCAAGTCAATTCTGTTCTTTATACCATATTTTAAAAAAATGGCTTTAACTTTTGAAATGTTTTAAAAGTGAATGGTTAAGAAGTAATAGTTTAATAATCATTACAGGTCTAGAATGATAAACAGGTAACAACAGATTTGGGTATGAAGACTCCAAGTTATAATTTTTCCTGACTTTGCTTAGGCAGATTGGAAACAGGCATTTATATTGGCATTATTCATCAATAAGAGCTGAAACATTGAAATTTCTACTTCTGTTCATATACAAACAATTAATATAATGCATATAATATGCAATAGAAAGCATATAAGAAAGTAAAATTATTTCAGTATTGAAGTAAATATTTTATGAGTAATCTCAATACTATGATTTTACATTTTTATGTTTGTCCTTACTGCATTAGAGATAAAAAATTTATCTCACAAATTAACATAAATTGATAATGTGCCTTTTATGTCCTTAATAAAGTTAAATAAAATAATACATATATGTATAAATAATACATATATAAGTGTGTATTTGTGCATATTTGTATGTTTGGCATTACAGCTCATTTAACATTTTATAATAGTTACATTTAATTTTTACAAAAACCCTATAAATGTATGCATGACATTATTGGTAGTTTATTTATTTATTTAAAAAAAATTTTTTTTTTCAACATTTATTTATTTTTGGGACAGAGAGAGACAGAGCATGAACGGGGGAGGGGCAGAGAGAGAGGGAGACACAGAATCGGAAACAGGCTCCAGGCTCTGAGCTATCAGCCCAGAGCCTAACGTGGGGCTCGAACTCACGGACCGCGAGATCGTGACCTGGCTGAAGTCGGACGCTTAACCGACTGCGCCACCCAGGCGCCCCATTATTGGTAGTTTAAAGATGAGAACCATTTAGGTAACTAAGATTCAAGCTCAAATATTTGATATTTTGTATAGAACTCTGAACCAACTGAAAGTCTCTTCATTGTGACTTGTACATGAAAAGTAAAATCAAGTATGAATTATACATACTCAGATACATCACACAGACTGTGATAATCTGTAAGAATGTTGATATTTACTCTAGTTATTAATTACCTTTAATAATTCATTTCAGTGGAAAATTGTTTCTTACATATTGAAATTCTGTAACTCAATAAGAATTGTCTTTCCCATTAGGTACATTAAGATAATTTTGTTAACTTGAGTTCATCATGATTTATTGTTATAAATAATTTAATGGTAAATAGTATTTAATTATGCATTTTTATAGGCACACTGTTTAATCTGTTACTAGCCAATAATTTTGTTATGGAAACCAACTATCCAAACATTAAAAAACATAAGAAATAAAATTATAGATTTGACTTTGAGCTAACATGTGGATTTCGTATTTTTATTTGTGGATTTGTAGTTTTAGTTGAAACTGAACTCATCTTTTGGTCAAACATTCTATAGATAAATTATTCCATGCTTTTTTTGTTCCTCTGGAGTTTTTTGGTTTGTTTTTGTCTTTAATGAACATGCTCCACCTCATGCTTTGTCCTTCTGGTTTACAGACGGCCTCCATGTGGTTGATTTTTCTACCGTATTGTCAATTCAATCTTTTGAGCCTTGTGTTATTTAGACATACAAATCTGTATCTATCTTCATTATTCTATCAACTTTTATTTTTTTGATTACACTTTTCTGATCTTTCTCTCTTCTCTGTACAGCAAATTTCTATTCATTCTATTTTGCTGATATTTCAGCTTTTCCCATTCTGAAAATATTGGTATAATTAGCAGCACATTTCCAGGACCTCCTTTTTTTTTCTTAACACTACATAGACTTCCTAAGCAAAAAAAAACCCTCTTGAATGGATTTACTGCCACATAGTGGCTCATAATGCACATGTCCAGCACAAATGTCTTTCCAACCATCTACCCCACAATTCAAACACATTACACATTAAGTTAATATTTTACTCAATATTTGTTCCTTCCAGGGCTCCTTCTCTCATCAAATGACATGCAAATTAACGTTTATATTAAAAACTTCAGGGGTGCCTGGTGGCCCAGTCCGTTGAGCATCCGGCTTTGGCTCAGGTCATGATCTCACAGTTGGTGGGTTCGAGCCCCATGTCAGGCTCTGTGCTGACAGCTCAGAGCCTGGAGCCTGCTTCAAATTCTGTGTCTCCCTCTCCCGCTGCCCCTCCCCCACTCACACTCTGTCTCTCAAAAATAAATAAACATTAAAAAAATTTTAAATCTTCAGACTCATTTTTATGCCATCATATTCTTCATTTTTCCCCTTCTATCAATCACTATATTGTATCAATTAGCTTCCAAATATCTCTCTTGCCCCTCCACTTTGGTTCCCTTCTTATTGTATTCAGCAGTCTTGCTTCTCTCCAATTAATCCTTCTCCAAATACATAAAATTATTTTTTATAAAAGTTTGGATTGAATTATGGTTCTCCTGAAAGCCATGTCATGATTTCCTTTTACATGTAGAATAAGTATTGAATTATTTACCATGACATGCACAATAGCTCATCAATAATTCCGCCATATTTCATATTCCAGATTCTGGATATTTTCCAACACATTCTGTCTTCCCTTTAGTTTTCACATATATGCAGAACTCTAAACCTTTTACTTTACATCTCTCTTGACCTGCATTATTCCTACATTTCTTGCACTATCAGATTAAGCATGCTTCTTCCAAAAGTACATTAGGAAGAAGAATTAAGATAGAAAAACTGATCTGATTGAGTTTGAAAACCATAAATTCATAAGGTTATGTTTTACACATATATTTGAAATGTTGTTCATGAGGTGTTTAGCCTATGAGGGAAAAGACTGAAAACAAACAGAATTTCTATAGGCTTAGTATATGCAAAATTTTCAGGGTAGATGTCTAATAGAAGCCATACCAAACACTAAAACAATACCTTCAGATACCATTTTCTTAGAAAGGAATGTTAAGTCATGTTATCATTTTTATCAATATATCTTAATAGCTTAACAAAGCCATTTTCTTGCCAGTTACTGTTATCTAAATAGAAGCTGATTTCTATTGTGTAAGTAAGCGGTTTCCAGTGGAACTAACTAACCAGCAAACATATATAAAATAAAATGATAAGAGTGCTTACCAGACTTTTGTTGTTGTTGTTGTTATTGTCATTATACAGTACCTTTTATTTTAAAAAAAAAAAATTTTTTTTCCAACGTTTTTTATTTATTTTTGGGACAGAGAGAGACAGAGCATGAATGGGGGAGGGGCAGAGAGAGAGGGAGACACAGAATCGGAAACAGGCTCCAGGCTCCGAGCCATCAGCCGAGAGCCGGACGCGGGGCTCGAACTCACGGACCGCGAGATCGTGACCTGGCTGAAGTCGGACGCTTAACCGACTGCGCCACCCAGGCGCCCCTATACAGTACCTTTTAAAAGGTATAGTAATAAGATTATGAACAGTAATTATATGAAAAACCAATGTTTTTCTAAGTTTAGTGTTATAATTTCTGTTATACTTGCTTCTTACCAATCTTTTTAAATTTTTAAACAAGTGGTTCAACTATCTGAATATTAAATTAGAATATAAAAGTAAAGGTATCTCTACATTTCAAGAGTATTTAGATTAACTCTCAAGCAAGTGGATAAGAAATGTGATTCGCATCCTTTTGTCCTTATTGTATCCTTTTTCTTCCTTATTGAGAGAGAGAGAGAGAGCAAGTGGGGGAGGGCAGAAGGAAAAGGGGAGAGACAATCTTAAGCAGGCTCTATGCCCAATACACAGCCTGATGTGGGATGCAATCTCAAGACCATGAGATCATTCCCTGAACCTCATGACCTGAGCTGAAATCAAGAGTCAGATACTTGATTGACTGAGCCACCAAGGTGCCCTGCCTTTGTTGTATTCTGGTTAGAGTTTATGTTTTAATTTCAACACTAGGAAATACCCCCTCCGCATATTTTTGTGAAATACAAATGTTAGAATTTAGGTCACTAATCAATTGTTCGTTATTTCTGCCTGGATTTCCATATCATTGCTCAATGACATTCCAAATTGTGGGTACCTAGGCTTTTGGTTTATCAGAGATTCAACAGCTCTTTGAGACTTCTGACTCTGAAATGTTTCTTTTTAGATTCTAATCTATATCCTGTTTTTCATCTCAATTTGGATGCCTAAAAAAAGCAATATTTTCCTCAAATCAACTTCCTGCTTATGGCTTTCTTTTGAATAAATTACATCAATAACCTTTTGGATACTCATGTTTAGAAGTGCAAAGACCTTCTGAATTACTTTGCTTCTATTCTACTCATCCCCTATAGTCAAGTCTGTATTAAAGTTTTTAAGAAGCAAAAGAGGAGGGCGCCTGGGTGGCTCCGTCAGTTGGGCCACTGACTTCGGTTCAGGTCATGATCTCCCAGCCTGTGTGTTCGAGCCCCACATCGGACTCTGTGCTGACAGCTCAGAGCCTGGAGCCTGCTTCAAATTCTGTGTCTCCCTCTCTCTCTGCCCCTGCCCCACTCACACTCTGTATCTTTCTCTCTCAAAAATAAACAGACACTAAAAAAAAAAAAAATTAAGAAGCAAAAGATGAAATGCAGGTATGTTACTAAAAAGCAAATGTAAGCAACAATGGAAACAGTATCTCATGTCTAACTGTCCTATAGATTCTACCTTAAAAATCCCTATCTGATCAATTTTCTTCTTTATACTCTTAATGCAATTAGTGTTCTTTACTACTTATGTGTGGTAGTCATTAATTCTTCTCATTCTGGTTTCATTTTTCTTTCACATTCAATTTTACTTTTTCTCCCACAAGAACTAAACTTGGTAATGTTACTTTCTTTACCCAATAAACCATGAACAGAAGTAAAATTTGACACTTCTGGGCAGATCCTTGGGTGTTGTTCATTTCATTCTCTATTCCCTGCCTCTGTAATCATGGTAACGTGTTTTGAGATGCAGCCTGTCAGCCTGAATCTCTGAATGACCATGATAAGCAGTCTTCTGGCTGATCTGTGATAGGGATGTGGTATGAAGAAATAATTGTGGTTGTATAAATCCACTGAAATGAGGGTGTTCTTTGTTTCTGTTACATAATCACATCTTTCTTGACTTACAGTTTCTGAACCAACCTCCATTCCGTACTCACAATTTTCTACACATTTAATAATCTAATCATCTTTATAAAAGTTCAGCTCCTAACGTGACTTCAAAATATTATGCATTTCTTTACTACCTGGTAAGTTAACTACAAACTCTTTGGATCTAAATTTGAGATTATTTTTATATTCTCATCATTGCCATTTGGGCAGAAGTTGTGAAATATTTGGATACATAAGATAAAACCAGAAAAGGAACAAGTCACAACTTGGCAAGCTTTAATTCCATGACATTTGTTGAAAATCGGGAGAAAACTTACCAGAAAATATCCTCCTAGTCGTGATTTTTTGTGAGAATCCTTCTGTTGACTCAGAGTAGTCTTGTCTGCCATGCTGGTAAGCTTTCTCCATATTCTCAACAAATGTCATGGAATTAAATTTGCCAAGTCTGTTTGGCTCCTACAAAAAAATATCATAGATTGGTTGGCATGTAAATAAGTGAAATTATTTCTCAAAGTTCTGGACATGGGAAGTCCAAGATCAAGTCACGGGGCAGCTTCAGTATCTAATGACAGTCCACTTTCTAGTTCACAGATATATCCTTCTTATTGTTGTGCCCTCACATGGTGGAAGGGAGGAGAGAGCTCCCTGGAGTCTCTTTATTAAGGCACCAATCCCACTCATGACTTAATCACCTCCCAAAGATTCCCACCTCCAAATACCATCAAACTGGGGGCAAGATTTTAACGCATGCATTTGGGGGGGGGCAAAAAGATTCATTCTAATGACCACATTATTCAATCCAAAGTTATTCAATCAGATATAAAGAAAGAAAGAAATAGGAAGCTAGCTGAAACAGTGAAGTCAAAAGGACTCGTATTAATTAATTTCTGATTATACAGCGAATATCCAGCTGTAGACAGATAGTTATGGAAAGTGGGACTCAGGACAACTCTAGCATTTCAGAAGATTGGAGAGGCATGTAAATTAAGCAAAATAGGAAGAATTTTATAGAAACCTAGTTTTGGAGTGAAGAAGTGAAAGAAAATATTGCTTTCTCCCTATTATAAGAGTTTTGCTACTTTTACATGGGGGGTTGTTTACTCTGTCATCAGTTCTATCACATTCTGTTTATTGTTCTCACGGTATTTTTACATCTCTACTCCTGTTATAACACTTATATTTGTAATATCCCCTTTATATATTTTTTATTTCTTGAAATTAGGGAAACCATATGCAAATCTTTTTAGTCAAACCCAATAACTCGCTTATTGCTAACATTTAATTAGTACCTACAAATTGATATCATTGATTAAACTGATAACTTAAGTGAATTAAAAATGATGTTCCATAATTTTTCCTTTTATATCTGGGATCTATCTTACATTCTTTTTCATTATTTCCTATGTATTAAGAGTCTATCCTATATAGCTTATATTAACTACCACCCTTACTCTCTGGATCCCAGTTTATGCCAAGAGAGAGCTCTGTCTATAGATTGTATCACCCCTAAAATGCACATGTTAAAATATAATCCCCAATATGTTGATATTTGGAGGTGGAGCCTTTGGGAGACGATTAGGCCACGAAGGTAAAGTCTTGGAGAATGAGACTAGTACCCTTGTAAAGTTCCCATAGAACTATCTCCCTCCTTCCTCTGCCATGCAAAACCACAGGGGAAAAAAAGGGTTGTTTATGCAGGAGGAGGCAGGAGTTCACCAGACATGAAATCTGTAGATGCTTTGATCTCAGACTTCCTAGCCTTCAGAACTGTGAGAAATAAATTTATGTTGTTTATAATCCATGCACTCTATGGCATTTTCTTACAGAAACCTGAATATGTTAAGACAGAAGTTGGTACCAAGAAGTGGGTACTGTTGTAAGAAATACTTAAAAATGTGGAAGTGGTTTTCAAACTCTTGATGGAGCCTGGAAAAGTATGGGGGTGCATCTATAGCCTACAGTCCCATGAACAGATCTTCAAAGGTGATTCTGATAAATGCCCAGGAAGAAAAGAGGACAGCTGTAGAAAAATCCTAAGTCTCTTAGAGAATATTTAAGTAATCTTAAACAGAATGCTGGAATAATATGGACAATAAAGGTCATTCTTATCTCAGAAATGAGGAAGAGGTTATTGGACACTGGAGGAAATGAGATCCTTGCTATAAATTGAAAAAGAACTTGGCTGAATTGGGTTCATGTTATGATGCTTTTTGGAAAAATAGAAATTACAAGAAATGAAATTGGATATTTGGCTGAGGAAATCTTTGAGCAAAGTGTTGAACAAGTGACCTGGTTCTTCCTGATTGCTTATAGTGAAATGTGAGAAGAAAGAAATGACTAAACTTTGGAGTTGCTAATCAAAAAAGAATCAGAACTTAAAGATCTGGGGAATTCTCAACTATTTATATTGAAAGGAATATGAAAGCCCATTTGGGAAAGAACACTAAAGGTGTGGCCAAATAGACCATTTGATAAGGAGATTCATCAGCAATCTCAACAAGAAGCCAGATGCTATTACCCCAGGAGATGGAAGAATGACCCCAAAAGTCAATTCAGAGATCATCAGGGCTGTCCCTCCTATCACAGGCTCAGAGTTCAAGTTCCAGTGGACCGAGTGGTTTCAAAAGAGGGTTTCTGGCCTTCATGGGATCTCAGCAGAAACTGCTGACACCTCCTCACTATGCAGAGTCCACTCCCTGCTTCTGGAACACCAACCATCCACCCCACGTGTTGCTTTGCAGGCTTAATGTATTTTGGAAGCACATAACTTATTGGGTTTACACATTCACAGGTAGAGAGGAACTTGCCTCAGAATGAATCAGTACTTAAGTCTCATCTATTTGTGATTTAGATGACATTTAGAGGAGACTTTGAACTTTAGACTTTTGAGTTGATCCTAGAATGAATTAAGACTTTGGGGCTATGCTGATTGAATTATTGTATTTTGCATGTGAGAAGGGCATGAATTTTGGGGGGTTCCAGGAGTGGAATGCTAGAGACTGAGTAGTTGTGTTCTTCCTTTCCCAAGTCCATACATTGAAACCTAGTGCTCAGTGTAATGTTTTTAAGAGGTAGGGACTTTGGATGTGATTAGATCAGGAGGGGCATCATCCCCCTCACTCCTTCCTCCATGTAAGAACACACTGAGAAGACAGCCATCTATGAAACAGGAAATGGCTGTTACAAGATACCTGATCTGCTGATGGCTTGATCTTAGAATTCCTTAGAAGTATGAGTAGTAAGTTTCTGTTGTTTATAAATGATCCAGTTTACTATATTTGGTCAGAGCCACTGAAATGGACGAACACACCATACAAAAATATCAAAAGTAAAGGATAGTCAGTAGGTGTGGATTTAGTTATTTATTCCCATGAGTTTCTCCTGTGCAATCACCATGGGCAAGCTATGTTCCAGTGTGAAATTAGTTGCTTTAAATACACTGTACTTCATAACTACACTTCCCTGTAACTGGACTCTAGCAACCAGCCTGTCCAGGTGGTAGTCAAAGTCCCATGTAATTAAACAACAGAAAATGCATTTTCCTTTTGTTCCTCTATGCCACACCTACTCTTTTGTAAATGATCCTTCAAATTATCCTGTTAATTATCTTATCTTGGATATATGCTTTATGGTAGGCTACTAACTAGTATACACTTAGCTAAATAAAGTCTTGTTGCTGAATATTTGTAGTTAAAAGGATTTCCATAGGGTAATATTTCATAAATTTGAGATACTATATTGATATTATAATTAATAAATATATTTTGGAGCCAGAATGCTAAAATGAATATGAAAAAATGCTATTAACAATTAGTTTCACTAAGTGAGTGTTTGACTCACTGCTAAATATAAAATCTGTTTAAATATTAACAAAATCAAAACTTGGATGTCTTGTGTGAAGATATTTCTACTATGAAAATAGAATTAAACCCCAGAGACTGAAAGCTTTAAGAAACTGTTGAAAATTAGAATCTAGAATTTATTCACAACTTCATTTGCCCTGCTTCTGTGACATATCCTATTCCTTTTTTCAGATCTAGTAAATGTCCCAAATTCTCTCAGTAAATCTAGTCAATAGCCAACAAGGATCATCTCTTTGGAGACATAAGCATTTCTTTTCTTATATACTTAAACACCTGAGTACAAAAATGATTGTCATTGAATAAAACAGTCATTATGTTTATATAAACTGCAGCATTCTGTCTAGACATAGAGGAGGTCAGAATGTAATGAAATGCCTCACCTCTCAGGTTTTAATTTGAGACTACATAAAGATTAAGAAGGAGGGAACCATAATGCATTACTTATTAGAAAATATATTCACTAAGGATCTTCAAATTTATCTTTTTTGGTCTGTCCAAGTTTTCTGAATGACCCAAGTAGAGTTACTTCTTTTTCTACAATAACAGGTAAGTTATTGTAGAATAACAGTTAAGTTAAGGTCACATATCTGAGCCAGATAGATAGATAGATAGGGAAAGAAAACAAGCCAGACACCTTCTTTAAACTCATTCAAACACTCTTAGCCTAATTTATTATTTTCTACTTATAGATACACAGTCATTTAATAATGGGAATTATGACATGTTTTGCATATTTAAATCTGTAACAATGTTTTAGATAACATGGGATTTTAGAACTTCCGATAATACTTAGAATACTTTATACGTTTAGCACGGTTGTTATCATTTACCAATTATCCAAATATTTCTACTCATGTGACGGGTATATGTGTTAGTATGAATTCTTATTTATTTATTAGTATTTTGGTCCCAAATAGATTTTAAACTGCTTTAAAACAAGGATCTCTACCATATTTCACTTAATCCAATATTTTATCTGGCATAATGTAATGAACATACAACAAAATAATCATCCATAATACTAATAATGATAACATTGATTGACTACTGCATACATGTTAAATTTTAATAAGCAGCATACTTACATTATTCCTCTTAATCCTTACTTTAGTCCTATGAAAAATTATTTTAGTTCAGGACAATTAGAGTGCTTTAATTAGGAAATTAGGGATTGTTGAGATTCAGAAATGTGTCCAATTTCTCAGTTACCAAATGAAAAAGCTCTGTAGTCTTGATGATGTTGGCAAATACTTGACAGAAAATTCTATATTTTATTCCATCTCCCAAGAGTGGTATATGGACTTTGACTTTTTGTTAACTTTATCTGATAAAACTTTTTCATGATCTTCTATAGTAAATGTTTTTGATATTTAAAGGTTTTGCTACCATGAGTAGGTATCTTAATAAATTGAGTACTATTATAAAGTATATGTGCTCTATTTCTTCAAAACTCAAGAAAATGGATATTATTCAACCTCAGTGGTTATATAATCACATTTCAAAGGTTCAGCACGGTTTCTGTAAAGCAACATCAGTTCAGCTATGACATAAATATAGTTATTTATAATCTGTTTACAAGTATTTGTATATATCTTAATTTCCTCTTTTTTTCTGTGAATAAAAAGAAAATATAAGAATGTGAGGTTAGTATATGTCTTATTTCTTGGATATGTGAAGACCACATAAACATAATTTTGCTGAGAGGGTACTTGGGTGGCTCAGTCAGTTAAGCATCCAGAACCTTGATTTTGGCTCAGGTCATGATCTCAGGGTTCTTGAGATGGGTCCTCGTGCTGGGCTCCACTCTGAGAGAACCTGCTTGGCATTCTCTCTCATCTCTTTTGGCCCTTTCACCATTCATGTACTCTCTTTTAAAATAAATAAATAATGAAAAAAATAATAATATCTTTGCTGAGAATGGTGACAGATAAGTTTAGAGTATCAATTATCTTTAATATGAAGTATCTTTAAATGACTTAAATAACAGCCGAAATTGATTATAATATTCAGTAATATTTAAAATAAACTTTGTATTAAAGCAATTGAGGAAAGAGTGTATAGTATTTTTCTTTTTATTTATCAAAGCTATTAACATTCACTAGTATTATAAGTCTACCAAAAATTTAAGTATACATTTAATAATACATTTAGTCATAATAAAATAAATACTCAAAATAAATACTCATAATAATATACTCAGTCATAATAAAAATGCATTTCGACAGGCTATTTTTTCACTTCAGACTTAATGACATTTGGCGATCCTTCAGCTGTTAAGATTAAAGTACATAAAAACAAAATATAAATAGAATATGTCCAACTGCGATGTAAAATTGGCATTTCCAAAGGGATATTTTTCTAACTCAGTTCTTCCAAACAACTGGGATAGTAAGTTATGCAGATAGATCAAGAGAGGACCATACAACATACAGCTGTGAAAATCCGCACACAAATTCCAAACTCCTGTTTATGCATCCATAAAATTAATAGCCATCTTTTAGTTTTTGGAATTGAAAATTATTTTGTTGAAACTATCTAAATGTTTAATCAACTCAATAATCCTCTCCATGAATTTTGCTATTATTATATTCTTCTTTACTTTCCTCCTAACATATTTTCAGATATCTTCCTCTTGCCACATTCTAAGCAATCAAATTGGAATAATGGTAAAAAATAAATAACCATAACAAGTAATGCCTCCTGGAGAAAAACTGTTGGTTGATAATAAAGAAGTTTTATTGTCTGATCTCTTTATTACCAAAAAGGAATAAAATAAAATGACAGAAATTTGTAGGCATGGAAATGACTTTTGTAATGTTCCATATCTTTGCAGTTCATGATATCAGAGAATATTTATATTTGCAGTTTTCTTCTGATTCTGATGGGAGATGCAACGATGTCACTTACTATGGCAAGTAAGTGTTCAATCATAGTATGAATTCTGACATGGATAATGTCTGACACACAATAAGTACTCCATTAGTATCTATGCAATATGTTAAGTTAATAAGCATAAAATATGGCTTCAACATCCTACACAAAATATATTAAATATGATTGATCTTGACCATTAGCATATAGCATTCTAATTCAAAATCAATGCAAAACTTAAAATATATATATATATATATATATATATATATATATATATATATAATGTGACTTTAGGATTAATCACAACTCTAACTCAATTTTAATTCTTTCTTAATATAGTACCTTTCTTTCTTAATATATATAATTTTCAAATATATACACTAATACTAATCATAATCTAACTAACTCAGTGTTGTCTAAAAGATGACAAAGGTTGAAATTTTGATACCAACAAATTTTGGTGTGTAGCAAAGACATACCTGGTATTAAGCAGTAATTGAAAGGATTTTCTTTAAACTGGACAGTGAAAAGAGAATGGTAATTCTTCATGTTATAGGAGAGAGATTGAAACTCAAAATGAAAGATAAACTTGCAACGATTTTCCATGCTAATCTTTCTAGGTAATAATGCATTCATTCCTGTAGTGAATATTTTTTAATCCATTATTAGTGTTCAAAACTGCGTGAAGCATTGGAGTATAAACCATGTTTGAATGGAGTGGGAACTACTCAAGTGTTTTAAGAGTTGAAGATTAATTATAACAATATTTCAGAATGATTATAGCAGAAGACAGGAAGAAATGAAGTTGAGGAAGGAAAGACTGTAGAGAAGAGATCAATCAGGAATTTATTACAATTGTACAAAAGTCAGAAGAGAGGTCTCAAGCTAAGGCAGTGAAGAAGAGGTGACTCCAATGAATTCCCTTTCTGATAATCAGTTAGAATATACAAAATTGTGGTGAAAATAGATGAAGGATCTGAAAGAAATGTAGTTTTCTCATATAGGGGTGAAAATGTATGAGATTACACATCTCCATATAACATAATTTTGTCTGAATATGTGCATGTATCTCACAGTACTTAGGAATAGTTGTGTTTTTTTTAAGTTATTTATTTTGAGAGAGAGAGAGAGAGAGCACGGAAGAGGCAGCAAGAGAGGGAGAGAGAGAGAGAATCCCAAGCAGGCTCTACACCATCAGAAGGAGCCCGGGTGGAACTCAAACTCACAAATGGTGAGGTCATGACCTGAGCTGAATCCAATGCTTAACCGACTGAGCTACCCAGGTACCCCTGGACCAATTATGTCTCCAATTGAAGAAAGAAAGAAAGAAAGAAAGAAAGAAAGAAAGAAAGAAAGAAAGAAAGAAAAGAAAGACTAAGCTAATAAAAATTTTTGTGGATCTAATTAATTTCCAGAATTATTTTCAAGGTTTAGTAAAATAGCTCTCAAGACTAAATATCATGACAATGAAGAGATGATGGTTTAGAACACAGAAATTGGAATTTCAGATGGAGCACATTTTGTGCTTTCATTTACTCTGTATGTGGTTATCTGTCTTCTCTCCAGCTATACTGATTTATCAATAGCTTAGCTATTATTACTTTTTTGTTGTTGTTGCTGAGTTTCTTGAAACATGTAATTAAATAAAGATGCCAAAATTTAAATCTAATAAAAATATGATGCAATACAGTTTGTACAAAGTGGGTACCTAGATCAAATGAAAAAAAGTTTTTATTCATAGCGATGCTCCTAGTTTCAGTACAACTGTCTGCTATTTGAAATCTTACAATGAAGAGCTATATTAGTGATATATAAAACATATTAATGATGCGTGCAACCTGAATACATTACTGTAATTCCATTAATTGTAAAACATCTGTGACCTCCTTGAAGGCACCGTTATTTTACTCAGTTTTGTAACAGCTGCGATCAGCATGCAGTAGGTAATCAACCAGTGCTTGCTATTTCAGTTATATAATGTATCTGTTATGAAACTATCTGAATGAAATAGAAAAGTAAATATTTATTACACACAAATTTATCTATAGGTGCAGAAGAAGACATGTTTGAAGACATGCTTAGTTTTCATGTTTAGAATTACGTATTAATAGCTCAATCTGTAAATAAGTCAAATACTCTAATACAATTGTTATAATGGCATGTTATGTGCATAACATTTTATGTATTACTATATATCTATCATAAATAGAAATACCTTATATCAAGGTTATGATGGATAAATACAAAATGGAATACACAGTAGTATGTTGGTGTGTGAATTTTTAAGTTTTGATATACTAATCTCCATTACTCTTTCAAAATTGTAGGTACTATCATTACAATCTCGTGTGTCTATCCAGGGCAAGGAAATGCTCATGCATGCACCTTTGTATTTCCTCTCTTTTATTCTTTCAGTGGTTGGTATTCCAACTAAATGATATCATTTGACTCAGTATTATAGATAAGACAATCTGTGGGCTTGTTTTATTTCTCATTTTCTGTGTTCTTCCTCAGCTAATTTGTTTTAATTTGATCATGTCTACATGGTTAGAAAACATAACATTTGCAATATTTCTGTTGCTTTAATGCTCATATTTGTTTTAATATTTGCTCTTCATATAAATATATTCAATTATCACTGATAGTCATTGAGCTGTAATTTCCCAAGTCATTTCTTCATTGTTTGAAGCTCATCTTCTAGTAATTTCCCAAGAAAGACTCATGGGCACAAAATAAGTTCTTTCATGTTGAAAAAAAAATCTTTATATTGGCTTTGTACTAGAAGAATTTGAACTGATTATGAAACCCATGGATCACACTTTCCCTCTCTATGTAGCAGGAGTTGCTCAATTGGACTGTAATATTGAATGTTGCTTTTGAGGAAATTGAAACCAGCTGATTAATTTTCCCTTCTAAGCAATGTTATTACAAAACAAAACCTTGATACCTTTTATCTTTAGAGTTCAATGGTGTTATCTGAATGTGATAGTAAACCGTTTTTATTTAAATTTTCTTGGTATATTATATAACATTTCAATATGTAGTCTTATAGCTGTGTTCATAGAAGTATTTGAGCTTTAATGTCTAATTAGATAGAAGGAGAGAGGGGAGATGAGAAGATTCCCTTACCAGCAAAAACTGAGTTTTCTTATCTGTTGTTTTGCTGTGTTTCAAGATAGAGAGTTTCATATGTGAGGACAGTCTGTAAAAGAGGCAAAAATGGGATGAATTCTAAAATGGAGAACCTGGAAGTGGATCCACCTTCACCACAAACAAAATGACTTCCAAATTAATTAACATTTAAACTAAGATGAACAACTCAATTTATAGAAAGTGTAATTTACAAAAACATAGAAGTATACCTACTAGAAATAATAATTAAAAAAAATATTTTCCTTAAACCAAATACATAAAAAACAGCAGTTTTTCAATATGCTCACTTTTCCCAGTTGGGAAATATAATTTATTTATTTATTTTTTAAGTGTTTATTTCTTTTGAGAGTGAGAGAGACACACAGAGAGAGAATCCCAAGCAAGCCTCATGCTGTTATCACAGAGCAGGATGCCATGCTCTATCCCACAAATGGTGAGATCATGACCTGAGCCCTAATAAAGAGTTAAACAATTCATCGACCCCACCCATGTGCCCCTGAAAATAGAATTTAAAGTATAATACTATAACAATCATGGAGTGGGTGTATCTCAAGCCTAGGTGAGATTCAAGTATGTATGTTCATTTCAGGAAAATTTCTTGGAAGCCTGGCAAAGACTATTCTTGGGGATTAAATAACCTCTTATCCACTGCTGTGGGTCTGGACACATATTGGACACTGATAAGATTCCCAATAGGAGACTGGAAAGTCTCCTGTAAGGGAAAAACAAAAATAAAATCTGGAGACCGAAGCATTGAAGTCAACATGTTACTTTGTTTTATTTAGAAATCCTTAGTCACAGGGCTTGGAGGGCAGGCAGGTGGTGAGTGGATGGGCCATTTTGTAGAAGATTGCTGCCATTAAGTTGCTTTTAAGTCATACAAATCATCAGAATTCTATATGCTCTGGAGAACTAATAAGATAACAAATGAAGAGGCAAATAACCATTTGAATTAAAAAAGAGAAAAAGAGAGGATGGTCTATCTGTAAAAGTCTCTACAACATTTAGGCACAAGAAACACCACTTTAGGACTGATGCATTGGAAAGAGATGTTCTTTCTTTCACCCTGCAGTTGCGGCACCCCCAGATCCCAGCGCCTTAGTGGACATGGGGAAGACCACCCCCAGTGTGCATGTAGACCTTGGTTGTCCTGTAGAACCTGAGTAGATGCCTAGCTTGAGAGTTATTCACAGAACAGTTAGCAGTGTCCAGCAGATATATCTTAAAAATAGGTTTCTATAAATATTCTAGAGATATATATGGGAAAATAACATTACTTACAAGGGAAAATAAATCAGCTGCCCCGTATAAATAAATATACTGGCATAAACTGGAGACAGAAATATGTCACTAACAGTATATGTGAGATTTAGACCTGCCTTTATTAAAAGGGCATTAAGGGAGGAAAACAAAGGTGACTCATTGCTATTAATTGTATTTCACACCCTAGGTGGAAGAAACTGCCATGTTTACATTAAACAACAACAAAAAAACCACATAATTTTAAGATTAAATAATGAGTAATAGACAATACACATGCACACACACACACACACACACACTTTACATAATAAAATATATAAAAAGGACACAGAAAATAGACATGCACTTGTCCTCACAAGAAGATCAGAGCATTTGATCTTTATGTAATCAACAAATGCACTGGATTATTTATAAATACACTAAATCTCAAGCAGAATAATGGGATAGGGGCATAGAATAAGGAGGTAATTTTAGTAATGTTCTTGGAACCTTGGTTAAAGTATTTGGGGGAAAAAAATAAAATATCTCCTTCACCTGACATATTAACAAAGTTAATTTCAAATGTATTAAAAAATCAAATGCAAGATAAATTATGAAAATATAATCAAATTATTTATATACTTAAATATATATAATATGTATAAATTAAATATATATAATATATATAATATATATAAATTAAATATATATAATATATATAATATATATAAATTAAATATATATAAAATATAATCAAATTATTTATATACTTATTAAACACATAATCCTGAGATAGTGTTTTCATTATTTTAAAGGGTATAGCTTCTTATTTAAAGGTTGTGGGGTACATATATTTGCTATAAGTTTAAATTAAAAATGAGAGTTACAAAAAACAATAAAAAATGACCAAGAATGATAGGCTGTTGATGTTAAACATGTTACTGCCTGTGTTCTCCTCTAGGATTTTAAGGGTTTCCTGTCTCACATCTAGGTCTTCAATCCATTTTGAATTTATTTTTGATTATGGTGTAAGACAGTGCTCCAGGTTCATTTTTATGCATGTTGCTGTCCAGTTTTCCCAACACCATTTATTGAAGAGAATGCCTCTTTACCATTGGATATTCTTTCCTGCTTTGCCAACGATTGATTGCCAATATAGAACTACCCTATGATTTAGCAATTGCACTACTAGGTATTTAGCCAAAGAATACAATAATACTAATTCGAAGGGATACATGCACCCTGATGTTTATAGTAGCATTATCAGCAATAGCCAAATTATATATATATGTTCATATATATATATATATATATATGAACAAAATCTATGATTTCACTTATATGTGGTATTTAAGAAACAAACAAAAAAATGATCATAGGGGGATAAAAGAGAGAAATAAACCAAGCAACATACTCTTAACTATAGGAAACAAACTGATGGCTACCAGAAGAGAGGTGGGTAGGGGGACGGGTGAAAGAGGTGATGCGTATTAAGGAGTGAACTTGTGTGCTAAGCATCAGGTGTTTTATGGAAGTGTTGACTCACCAAATTCTACGTCTAAAACTAATGTTACACTGTATGTTAACCAACTGGAATTTAAATAAAAATTAAAAAAGAGAAGATTGATACGTGTGACTACATGAAAATTAACAAATTCTATATGTTGTAGTACTACAAAATTAAATTACAAATTATATTCTAAGGCTTAATATGTATACTTTAAAAAATATACACAAAAAAGGAAAGTATTAAAAAAAGAGATAAAAGTTATGAAGAAATCATATTTGAAACAATAGCCGGTATTCAAATATTATCAACCTTACCAGTAATTAAAGAAAAAACAAAGCATTATCGTGCAATATTTAAGAAATTCTATTAGTAAAATTTTTAAAAGAATGAAAATAACTACTACCAATAATA
This sequence comes from Puma concolor, assembly GCF_028749965.1. Lineage (NCBI taxonomy): Eukaryota > Metazoa > Chordata > Mammalia > Carnivora > Felidae > Puma > Puma concolor. The sequence continues at coordinate 182,014,895 of NC_141667.1, forward strand.
ATGTATTAAATGATTCTGTGTAATATTGTTAGAAATGTAAATTGGTATGCAAATTCTAGAACAACATATGTTTATATGTTATCTTATTACATCTTTTAACAATGAATTAAACATTTCCGTTTCGGACAAAATTCAATAGTCAAAGATTCATTTGTAATGCTGTTTATACCAATATATTTCAATGATAAAAACAAAATTGAAAGGAAGCCAAATGTCCAACAGTAGAAAATTGTTTTTTTGTTTTTTTTTTATTGTTGGCACTTAACATGCAATGCATTAATACAGCATTATATTATTATATAGATTAACATTTCTTGACATGAAAGGATAGCCTAAATTGCTACACATAAACCATGAAATTATGCAAGAAATTTGGAAGACAGTATATACTCTGCCTAGCACAATCCCACTTTTTGAAAAAAAAAATAAAGCACCTATGCAGTTTCACAATGTTACTTAGGAGTTAATACTATATTAGTATATATATAGTCAATATTTATAGCTATATTTATTTTGTGATGATTTCCCCCTTTATTTATTATTTTAATTAAAATTTTTGTGTTAAATTTTGGAGTTACACTTTTATCTAAGAAGAACTAGAATCTATAGGAAGATTCTACTTAATCTCACATATTTCATGATAGAGTAGGATATAAATATCTAGACATTAGAGACTGTGCCCACTCAGAAGAACTCAAAACAATTTCCTTACTCTGCCATTAATGTGACTAAGTGATCTTTCTTCAGTTTTAAAAATTTCCTACTCTGATGTTTACCAGAAGGGAGTTGGGGTGGGGGGGATGGGTGAAATAGATGGTGGAGATTAGAGTACACTCATCATGATGAGCACTGAGTAATGTAGAGAATTGTTGAATCACTATATTGTACACCTGAAATTAATATAACTGCACGTTAACTATATCAGCATTAAAATTTTAAATAAAATAAAATAAAAATAAATAAATAAATAAATATATAAATATATAAATAAATTTTTGAGAAAAATAAAAACATAAAAAATGTCTCCTCAAATATTTTAGCTTCACAAGCAAATGATTTATTTGTACTTCACCACAAGCTATCTTACTCTGCTCAGTTCTAATCTTGGAGAGACAATAAAAGAACACAGACTGCCAACCCTTCAGGGATTGGAGAAACAAGAATTCAAGAGAGAGGCTTGATATAGATATCCCAATGGAAGTCAATTGGATCTGACTATCCATTTATATTTGGTTTTGCTCTTATGAAAGAGCTAAACACATACAAATGTATAATCTGTAGGTGGATAATAAAAGAGAAATACAACTTTTCACTGAACAATCCAATACTTTGTTAAACTATTGATGCATCTGTAGCTTGAAATTTTAAAAATGTTGGGAAATGCAGTATACTTTTTGAGATCTAGCCATTAAGTTGTCCTTAATCATAATAAATAATTAAAATGCTTATTGAACACACATTAGACATGATTATTGTATGTATGTATGTGCATTTGTTTATATGTATATATTGCAAGTTATTTTTTAATATTCAAATTATTTACAAATTGATTTTGAATGTTAGTGAAATCTAAGATAGTTTTTATTAAAAATGGAAAATATGTACTAATAGTATCTCTAAAATTTGAACTAGTTATTTGCAAGGGTGTTCTGAAAACTAATTATTGTGTAGTAAGTACTACACTTGGTACTTGTATGCTCTGTGTGTGTTTGCATGCACATATAAAAGCTCTCTCACAGTGATCTATGTAGATACACAAATATTCATATATCCATTACTGTTGTGCTTTGAAATAATAATAAAAAAAGTTAAAATGCAAGCCCAGGCTTGAACTGACAAATGCCTGCAGTTAAAGGAGGCAGAATAAGATAATTTTCTGATGCAACATGTACCAGTTTAGGAAAAAGTGATATACTGCCTTCAGGCTCAAAAAGCTTTGATCTGAGGCAATAGATTTTCTTTCTTAATTTTGCTGTCTGCAATCTGAATGAGACAGATTTACCCTGAGGTGAGAGATAGCTAGTTGTATACACCTTGCTTTCTAATCCAGAGGAGACCAAAACATTGAGTTCCATAAACAATTAGTATTGTGAGAAATTTAATGTAATTAAATAATCGTTATGCTAGGGATCCTGAAAGTGACTAAGTGGAGCAAGAAATAATTTTCAAAAATTTCATCCTCATAAAAGAAGGAAAATAAGCAGGAAAATTAATTTTCACTGAAAAGAGGAATTGGTTTATGCCTGTTTTTAATCCTGTAGGAACAGACACTTCACAAAAGTGTGTGTGTGTGTGTGTGTGTGTGTGTGTGTGTGTGTGACAAAAACCCTCTTGAAAAGAAGCTTAATATCAACAATAAGGGAAAGACAAATTCAAACTAGAATGAGGTATCACTGCACCAAATAGAATAACTGACATTTTAAAGACTGATCATGCCAAATGTTGGTGAGGATGCAAAAAAACTTCAACTCAGTCACTGCTCTTGGGAATGTAAAATAATACGCCCACTTTGGAAATGGTTCTGTTTTTCTTAGAAAAAATAAGCAGTCAGCTTACTTTTTGATCCTGCATTTTAAGAGAACTGAATGTCAATTCTAGATTCCATTCCCTTTAATTCCATTGGTTTCCCCTCATCCTTGAGTATTTTCTCACAGGCATGTACTGATCAGCAATCTGCTGAGTAATTGTGGGAAAGAAACTGCAGATCTTTGTGCCTCTCCTTTCTGCTACTCTGTTCTATAATCTCTATCCACCTTCTTTCCCTTAGACTCATCAACTAGGTGTCTGCAACTCAGGAAGTTCATTGGGTTTTATCTCCCTTTGCCATGCTCTGGAAAACTCTCTCAAGGCAATAAAATTACCAACAATAGGGCTCATCTTGTTTCTTGTCTCTCCAGGATCACTGTCCCTCATTCCATGATTTCCAACATTTAAAAGTTGTTTATATATTTTGTCTGTTTTTGTTTTTTTTTTTTTTTTTTTTTTTTTTTTTTTTTAGTTGTTTCAGGTAGTAGTGTAAAGTTCTACCCTGTTAACGCACCTTGGTCAGAAGTATCTTATATTGGTTTCACTATCTGTTTCTCCCCTAGTTCTCCATTTTCATGAAATTGTTACTCATTGTTTTTATGTGCTCACACTTAAGGATTTCTGCTTCTTTCTTGTACCTATATCCAGATATCCATATCTAACCCATGAACAAACTCGATGGGGTGTATCATCTAATATATCAAGATTTGACAGTTTTACATCATATTCTCCTACTGCTTTATTTTTTTTTTTTTCAACGTTTATTTTTGGGACAGAGAGAGACAGAGCATGAACGGGCGAGGGGCAGAGAGAGAGGGAGACACAGAATCGGAAACAGGCTCCAGGCTCTGAGCCATCAGCCCAGAGCCCGACGCGGGGCTTGAACTCACGGACCGTGAGATCGTGACCTGGTTGAAGTCGGACGCTTAACCGACTGCGCCACCCAGGCGCCCCTCTCCTACTGCTTTAAGTCAACATTATTACTTACACAGACTGAAAAAAAATGCTTATTGGTAATTCTGCATCCACATTTGTTGCCTTTCATTTAATTATCCCCACAGCATGGCAGAGTAACACACACAGAACATTGTTCATTACGTATATTTTTGCTCAAACAACCCCCACCCCAAATGCTTTCTATCTATGCAGAGAAAAATATAATCTTTCCTTTACATGAGCCCCCTCTAATATTGGGCTATTAACCCCATATTCATTTTCCTCCACTTGCCTTGGCATGTTCTTTGTCACTGAAACATTTAACAAGCATGCTATCAACTTTCTCTAGATGCCCGTTCTTTCAATTCCTTCAGGCCAATCTCATCACAGTCTTTCCATGACCGTGCCTTTCAGTGCATATACTCATCAGTCCCTATTTTACCTTAGTATATTTTCAGTTTTTATTATAACCATAGCGCAACTTATCAAATTATATGGTTATGTTTCACACCTGCATCATTTGAATTTTGAAAACATGGCTTACTTGAATTTTATTCCCTTCTATGACCTCACCTCCACCCCAGAATCAGAAAAATCTCTGACACATTTTAGGGAATAAACGTGTTACCTGTATCAAATGTATGAGACCCACTGAAATTTACAACACCGGTCACCTAGGGTTTATTAATGTCATTTTAGAAATAATGAAAGAGATTCAGAATATTTGAGTAACCCTACCTATAAGTTAATGAGTTAATAAATTAATTTGGGACAAAATATATTATTTTCCTAATATATATAGCTGCTAGGACATATAGTTTAAACACTCACTAGATACATGGATCATTATGATTGCATGCATAGAAAGAGGCCAATAAATGTTGGCGCTATTTTTATAATTAAATATAAAATTTGTTTTGTTATAATGTTCTAGCAGTATGAAATATAGTTTACATTGGTATTCAGGACATTTTACAAACTCTATTTTGGTTCCTTTGGAATCATATCAACCATCCGTCACATCTTCTTGAAATGTATGGATGCTTTTTCTACATTAGAAAAATCTTATTGTGCAACTAGGGGAGGAAAATGAGGAATAGTATAGGTAGCTGGTGACATGCATTTCTTTTGTTCACAGTATCTAGTAAAATGTCTTTTTATTTAGCTAGTTTCCAGTAAAAGTATCCCCATTTGTTGAATACAGTGTTCAATGTATCTATTAGGTTAGTACTGCCAAGAGTTTTTCAAATCTCTGTCTTTTTAGAATGTTTATCTCCTGAGTATATATAGATGCTTCAAACTATAGCCCCCTATAGGTGATCCAAAAAATTATCCATTTAGTTCTGTCATTTCTGCTTTACATATCTGAAGCAAAACTTTTGAAACATGTCATTACATAATTGTTAGTTTTTTGTGGTGACAAAATATATTCTCTCATTATGTAGTTACCCTATTTATCACTGTTAATAACTGTAGCTCTAAAATATATGGTATCTAATAGGTTTATGCATAAGCTTTAACTTTGGGTTAACAGTTGCTTGATGTATATTTCTCAGCATTTTAATTTAATGTCCAAATTTTAAAACTACATAAGCCATAGCTGAATTTTATTTGCTAATCCAGACTGGTAATCTTTGTTTGTTGTTGTTATTGTTTGTTTGTTTGTGTTTAGTTTTACCTGTCATGACTTGTCATGACAACTGGGTACTAAGTTTTGGTTTAAGTGTATGTTAAATATTTTATTCCTCTATTACTTGCAACTACATGAAGACAATGATTTCACTATTTTTGTTTCAATAACATTTACCTAGAGATTCATAACTAATATGTAGCAATGATTATTATAATAATAAATCAGTGAATTAAATTTAAAGCCATCACTGAATTTGAAGCATCAGAATTTTTTTCTTCTTTGTCTATTCCTTTATTCAAAAAAATTAAAGATTGTGGTATTATTGAATATTATTTACAATACCTAAAATATACTATTGATAATAACTAAGCCAATCCATTTATCCATTATAAATGATGTTTTATTATTCCTGGGGGGAGGAACAAGAATTGCCATCAATCAGTTATTATCAAAATAATTTTCAAGGATCTTCTGGAAAAACAAAATTTTAATGAAGAAGCTTCACTATTTGGACAAGACATTATTTTCATTGTACACCTTTAACTTAATGAGACCTAACTGACAGTATCTTATTTACTCTATCCAGTGAACCTGGATTTGTTTCTCAATTTGGTTGAAGTTTTCAATGGATTAGAATCTGATTAAGTTATCTACTGATAAGTTTTGAGCAGGGTTTTCAGGGAAAAAAACAACACTTAAGTAGAATTTCCTATTGTTTTTGTCCAGCTTATAAAGTTTTTATTACTCAAACTCAAAGTAACTATTGAATAAACAAATTCTGAAGGATAAACAATAACTATTATTATATTCAAAGTAAACTTCTAACTTGTGTCATTTAATAACGAAGTTATTTGAATAATCCAAACTATACTTATCAGCTCATTATTATGAAAGCGTTGATGTTGTGTCCATCATTTTCCAGCAGAAAATGTTAGATTGTACATTATAAATGACATTACATTTATGATTGGACTTACATTGGCTAAGTGAATCAAAGTACACATGTCTATAGAAGATGACCAACTTACACATTCAATAAATTGTATGAAATCCAAATACTAATGCTAAAATAAGACTTCTTAATATTCTCGCAGAAAAATTTTAACACATTACTGCCAATAAAACATTCTGGAATCTTCCAATTTGAGCCCTCATTCATTATAAAATTTATTTCAAATTGTGAACATTCAACTGTTGTAATGTTCAAAGTTAATAGAAAGAACATGGAGTGAAATGCAAAATACAGCAAAAAGCAAAAAATTAAATATTATGGTTCAAATGCAAGTGGTTAGTTTGACTTAAACAACGTAGAGAAAATGAAGAGATGTTAAAATCAGGCATACAAACAAACATTAAGACCATTAAGATGTCAAGCATTTATAAGAACTTGATCATTTTATGCCCTCTTGATCTAAACAGAATGAGCAGCTCTGATCATGATGTGCCCATATGCCCAACTATATCATGCTCCTGCCTATTGAAACCTCTTATTTTCTGTATCACACTCCAGTAGAATGCATAGTCTCATTTGTTAATCCTTTCCCAATAAAAGCTCAAGTTGCTAACATTATTTTGAATATTGGATGGTAAACTTCAGACTCTTGTAGAAAATCTCTGTGTCAGTTTTCCAAGCATGATTCTCCATCATACCTCTTCTATACCAGTTCCCTTTTTGCCCTTCACTGTGTTTACTGTCTATTTTCAGTATTTTTCCTTTAGGAGACTCTATTATGGAATCAGACATGGAAAAAAAGAAAAAAGAAAAACCAGCAAAAGCCATCAGCCTTTATTAAAATGTTACAGCATAAGAATAGCTCTAAAATAAAGCTCATGGAGGACATGAAGAGATTTCAGATTTTATAGGGAAGATTGAGAAAGGTCAAGTACAGTTTTGTTTTGAGACTTGTTCACTGTTCAAACTCTTGGAAGGTATAAAAATACTTGGTGTTAATCACAGTACGAAGGTTGTCAAAACTGGTGTTGCAGATTGGTAGTCATTGATTGGACAGTCTGTTTAACAAGATGGATGGAAAGGTAATAACAGATGAATAACTTGCAAGGATCAAAGTGAAAATTGTCTAGTCTTCCTGGGATTGAAGAACTAAAAATTGAATCCTGGATGTTTCTGATATATGAACAACATATTTATTCTTTTTGAGTCCTTAAAATATGAATTTTGAGTCCATAAAATATGAATGATAGTTATTTCATAACTATTTCAGAATCGTAAGCCAAATAATATATGTGTAATACTTAACACAGTTTCTGGCCTATAAAAATAAAGAGTGGCAAACATATTTATTAATAATTAGTGATTTTCTTTTGCCTTCTGTTTTTTTCTCATGTGCTCTCATATGAATTTCACCAAATTTTTGATGAAGCAAACTTAAAAAAATAAGAACTGTGATTATTCAATCTGTTGCCATTCCTTGTCAAGTTTCCTTCCAGAACATTCCAGAGACCAATTCTCAGCAGTCCTTCCTTTTCAGTACTTTATCTTTAATCTGTATTAATGAATTTGTAGTGGTTCAAAGCTAATTTTCTTACTGTCATTCTCTAACTCATTTATTTATTTATTTTTATTTTTTTTTAAAATTTTTTTTTTCAACGTTTTTATTTATTTATGGGACAGATAGAGACAGAGCATGAACGGGGGAGGGGCAGCGAGAGAGGGAGACACAGAATCGGAAACAGGCTCCAGGCTCCGAGCCATCAGCCCAGAGCCTGACGCGGGGCTCGAACTCACGGACCATGAGATCGTGACCTGGCTGAAGTCGGACGCTTAACCGACTGCGCCACCCAGGCGCCCCTCTCTAACTCATTTAAACAAATGTTTATGTCAATTCCAGACAAGACTTCCATAAGATCAATTCTGTTCTGTTTAAAACCTTCAATGGCCCCTTATTTTTACAGTAAGATCTGATTCTTTAGTTCTGCATTCATGGTGTTTTGTTGTATTTACTGTCCTAAATAATTGGCCTTATCGAAGTCTAAGCCTCCTCCTTAAGTAACCTTACTCCTAGTCAAATTGATTTACATACTTTCCACCAAAAATGCCCCATAATTTCTTTTTTTTCCCCATAATTTCTTATATCTATTCCTCTGCTTGTTTAGTTTTCTTTATCTAGAATTTCCTTTTTTTCTCTGCACAAATTAAAGTCATACACGACTTAAACCCACCTAATAACTATCTATCTTTTATAAAGATTTCCCACACTGCCTAATATTGAGCTATATTTCTCCATTATCTGAACTTCCATAATACCTAATCTGTATCTTTCTAACATGTAGATAATTCTGTATCTACATTTCTTATTAATATTCATCTGTTAGGCCGAGATCCTTGAGAGACAGGGAGCTATTTTTTATTCCTTTTTAGATCTTCCCAAGAAGATTTAGAACACAAGTATATTTCAGTGACTGAATGGCAAGACCCTTCTCCTGCCTCCAAGTGTTGATATCTTTCCAATATAATACATCAGCTTTAACAAAGCAAGGAATCACCATTCTATATGATAACTGACTGTCATAAAAACTAAAGTTACAGTTTTCCAGCACATTGACATTTCTTGAAAGGGGGGCTCAGGTAATTTCTCTTTAGGATATCATTTGTGGATGTAGAATATCTCATGTGTTGTGCCCATAAATACAAATGAAAAAAAAGCAAGGTGAGAATCTGTAAATGTACTTGTCAGTGCAGCACAGTTTGTTTTGTAAATGATTTGTGTTGCTATAAGATCAAATGTTGTCAGTTCTTTTTGATCATACTTATCCAAGGGCAGTTTTGCAGGATGAGAGTTTTCTCATATCTCACTCTCATTTAGAAAAACACAGTGACTTACTATAAAAGCTGAGCTGCTGGGTTATGCTTACCCTGACCAGTACTAATGGAATGATGAAAAGATTGACAAGTGTTTGACATATTAATGGAATTACTTTCCAAGATTTTGGAGCATTTGGCTTGTAATGAAGTAGTCTACAATATTTTCCTTTATTGATGTGATTTTTACTGATTCAAGCATGTAATATATATAAAATACAGTTTCATGATATTGGTTCACAAAAGTCTTTTTGTAAGACAGGGCTATGTTTAAATGCTTTTCATATTTTATAAGCTAAGTAACAGGTAAACAAAAATATGGAAATATGCCTTAAGAAGTGGGGAACAAAAAGGAAAATTACAAAGACATTTGGCCAGGCTTCCCATTGGAAGATTTGATTTCTGGTGTCAGTTTTATAACCTAAAATCTATATGATTCTGGAGAAGTCAATTAACATTTTTTAAAACTTTGATCCCATAGATTATGCAACTGGAAAAATGCAACATCTGCCTGTGTTACTTTCCAGAAATTTAGTCAAGGTCAACTGAAATAACATTTGCAAACATTTTTTAGTTTGCAAACTATAAAGTGAGGTGAGTGAACTGTAATTTTACTAAATCGAGTTAGAACACAATAAAAAAACGGAACATTTGGGATGTTGGATAGTGATAAAAGTGGATAACTATTTTGGTTTTGTGTTTAAATCATTTTGGTAAATGGTACTTCCTAAGAATCTATTGAATTTTCATTGATGGAATAGAGCAGCCTAAGATAGCAGATATCAAAAAGAATTCATGTATTAGGGTAGATCAAATACACACATATGAAATAACTTTAAGCTTCAAAGACAATGAAAAGGTTTTGAGAATGTGGTAATAGATGCAAATTATGGAAGAATTCAGTCTGAGTCCTGATAAATCAGAAAAGACATCAGAGGTCAGGTTTATCTTGGGCTGGACATTAAATAGTTTGTAGAACACAGATTTTGCAAAAAGAGAGAGACAGGGAGGGAGGATATGGGGAGACAGAAATGTATAAATAAGGCAGAAGAAAACAACCAAGACCTGGTTTATGAATAGCAAGGAAAATAAACTAGCTGAAACTGATTAAAAAGAATGAAGATTGAATTAGTCAGAAAGTCCCCACAGACCAGTTTGTAAGATTTTGGAATGAATTTCACTCCTGCAAAGCATAGTTTTTTCAGTGCCCTCTGATCAAAAAAAGGTGAAAAACACACAAAATCCCAAAAGATAGAAACAAGCAATGAAAAAATACACAAGATTTCACATCATTGGTATCTATTTCATGATCCAGTTGAAGAATAGATTGAAGCCAGAATGAAATGGTGATTTTCCAAGTTTCAATGTAATCTTTAGTTTCAGATTATTTCCAAATACATACACATGTGGGTGTCCTATGAAATCCGGTGATTGTAGAGGACATGCATAATGTCAGCTATCCTCCACATGGTTCCAATAAGACTCTTTAGCAGCCCTGACAGTTGCCTGGCATCAATCACAATTACAAACTTGCTTCTGGTGACTATTCATCTTCCCCATTCCTGGTGCATATGGAGTTAAGGATTAAAATAAATCTTCGCTATTTCTAGTAATATTTTAGAGATGGCTTAACTCTCATCAGCAACAGGGGTTTGTATTTGAGTAACTGTGCAGCCAGGCAGGAAGACAGAATGAGGGAGAGCCTGCACCACAGAGAAAGTGAGCTGGACTGAACCTGCTGTGCCTGTGTTGGGCACTGTGGGAAAATTCTTTTCTTCTCTAAGTCTCAGTTTCCACTGTTGAAAACCAAGAGGTTCAAATGTCTCTCAGAAGTTATTTATTAATATAAAATAAAATACCTTTAAGTTTATTTTTTTAATGAGAGAGAGAGAGAGAGAGAGAGAGAGAGAGAAAATGAACAGAGGGGGAGGGGCAGAGAGAGGGAGAGACAGAATCCCCAGCAGGCTCCAAGCTGTCAGGGCAGAGCTTGACAAGGGGCTCACAACTGTGAGATCATGACCTGAGCCAAGAGCAAACGTTGGACGCTTAACTGACTGAGCCATGCAGGCGCCCCTACAAAATAAAATACTATTACAATTTTGTAAAGTGCTTAGCATAATGTCTGGTACATAGAAAATATGCAAAATGTGATGACTAATTATTGACTACTAGACCCCAAGATTAACCTCATGTTTCCCTAAAGCAGTCATATGATGAGTTAGGGAACAGAAAGTAGTCAATCCCTTTTTATCCTGAGAGGAACCATAAGGTTATGGGGCTTAGAACTCATATTCAGATGTGTAAATTAGGTTACAAGCTCTTCGCAGTCAGGGGCAAAGTCTTATTTGATTTCTTCATCCCTAGCGCCTAGCAAAGTGCCTAGTAAATAGTAGATGCAATAAATGTTTGATGAATGCAGCTATTAAAAGGGAAAAGGAAGAGCCAAAACACGCTTTCTGACCATCAGTTGTAGCAAGTGGGAATAGACCAATTTAGATAACTTTAGTTGTTAAATGAGAAGGAAGTCTTAAGGGCTTGACATAGCTGGGTTTGAATTGAGCTGTGATACTCTTCAGTCCATCGGGGAACTGCAATAATCATGCTGGGCTGACAAGTTCTCAGAACACTTCTACTTCTTTGTATCATGCCTAATTGCTATTGTTTTCCTGCAAGGGTCTTTTCTGCTATATTGTACGACGATATATTTTATAAAAGTATAATCATTCCTTTTCTAAATGCATCTAACAAGAAAAATGCACAATTTTTCATCATAGAAGCATTAACATATAAGGACCCCTTATATACAATGTTGCCTAGACAAACAAATATATTAAATTTTTAAAAATTGTTTAAAGAGAGGAACATTAAAACTCCTGTTTTAAAATGCAAATGTTTTCATTAGAACACGGGGGACTGGAAAGAAACTAAAGCAAGTCTGATCAAATTACTGCGCTTCCGATAAGTGTTTCTGCCTAAAGGAAATATCAAATCTTTAATAAAAAATGTGTGAGGTCAAAAGAATTTTCATAATAATACCAGGACATTATTTGCCTTTTCCATGGTGCTGACATTTACACTGATGGTGTGAATGCAATGATGGTTAAAACTACTGACATCACATCACAAATAAAATCAACACAATACTAAATGTCTCCAGTGAAGTACTGAAATTATAATTTTACAAATTCTGGATCCTAAGTACACATCTTTACTTTTTTAATACTGGATGTGACAAAAATGTGTCAATACAGAATGCATTTTTTGTATATACTGAAATATGATACACACATATTCTTAACAATATATGTCTACACTCAGTATCTTCATATTTTGTTGAGAATTGTTGCATCTACATTGAATAGGGATACTGATCTGTATTTTACTTTATTTTTTCTTAATTTTTTTTGGTTTGCATTTTTGGGGTTCTTTTATCAGGATACTGATTATATTCCCATTCTGTTTATAATAATTTATAATTTAAATTCGGAAATAAAGTTATTTTCCTTCTAGGACTGCATCTTGGGCTGAAAAAGTATGTGTGAGACTACTTCTGACTTCATCACTAAATCCCAGATATGCAAAACTACTTTTGCAGTATCCTGAGAAAGTCTCATATTAGCTTATCAGGAGTTGTCTTTGAACTCACTTGTGGGAGCTCATAGAGCCTGGCTGGCTAAGATTTAAATAAGGAATGTTTGCAGCCTGGAAAACGACTGGTTTAGAAGCAGCAAAGCAGACCAGGAAAACCGGGTCTCCTTTGAAATATGAAGCGTGAAGGCAGCCTGACCTTGCCTGTGGATCAACATGTTTTCCCATTCTGTAAACGCTTAATCTCTGTAAACGCTTAATCTAAAGTAGTACAACAACTCCCTTCCTATGACGTATACGCTGTCTCTGTGAGGTATGCCTGCATGTCACTACCCTGATTGTACTGTTACCCCGATAATTTGAGTACCTTTGTTCCTGCTTTTGAAACTGCACGTTCCTTTCCCGTACACTGCTTGAAATGTACTGATAATATTCTCAATAAAAACTGGAGAAAAGCCTTGCTGGGGGCCATTGCGACTAGAATGCTTGGCCTCCTCGTTCTCTCCTTTCTCTGATTCAGGAGTCTGGAGTAAAGGGTCATCTGCTGCCCCAGGTTTTGCTGGTCAAACCCAGCACTCGCTGATGCTCCCTCCTTTTGTTTTTTGTTTGTTTTCCATTTTGCATTTGTTTCATTTGGGTGATTTCTATTGCTCTCACTAAGATTTATTTTTCTTCAGTATATAATCTACTAACTCCTGTATTAGTTTTATAGGCTGCTGTAATGATCTACCACAAACCAAGTGGTTTAAAACAGCAAACTTCTATTCTGTCACAGTTCACAGTCCTGTTGGCCGGGATCCAAAATCAAGGTGTCAGCAGAGTCACACTGCCCCTGGAGGCTCTACAGAAGAATTAATTATTCCTTTCCTCTTTCAGTTTCTGGCAGCTATGGACATTCTTTGGCTTGTTCTTCAGCACCTTCTCCCCTGCATGTCTCTTAAAAGGACACTTGTCATGGATTTAGTACAACCTAGATGATACAGATGACTGCCTCATCTCAAGATCCTTGATTATACCTGCAAACATGGATTTGATATTACCTTATTTTTACAAATACACTCCTAGGATTAGGATGTGGCCATATCATTTTGAGAGCCACCACTTAGCCCACTACCACCCCAATCAGTCTATTTATCATCCGTAGAAATGTGATGGTTCTTTCATTATAATCTCTGTATTCTCATTTAATATATTTCTTTTCCTTTTTGTGTATTGTAAAACCTTGGTTTGCAAGCATAATTCGTTCTGGAAACATGCTTGTAATCCAAAGCGCTTGCACATCAAACAAATTTCAAGAACCACTGGCCGTTGTGATCATGACGTTCGGCATCAAGTACTACTGGTATTGCCGAACAAGTCTCGTTTATCAATTAAAATTTATTAGAAGTGTTTTCTTGTCTTGCAGAACACTTGCAGAACAAGTTACTTGCAATCCAAGGTTTTACTGTATAAGGAACAGAATTATAATACTTTTCAATTTTGTTTTTCCAATAATTGTATCATTTATGTCATTTCTGTGTCTTTGATTTTTTTAAACATCATTGTGAGTCACATTTTTCTGTTTCTTTGCATGTGTGTGTGTGTGTGTGTTTATTGAATGGCAGTTATTTTCAATATTAGCTTTTTGAGTACCAGACATATAGTATCCTATAAATATTCCAGAGCTTTGTTTTGGGATAAGATTATATTATTTAAATTTAATCTGGTAATGTTAGACTTACTTTTAATTCCTGTTTGTCTAGGAACATTTTGTTTCCTAATGAGGCAATATCTTTCTGAGTATTCTATCTGATGCTCTATGAATTAGGAGAGTCTCTACTCTGGCTTTTAGAAACATGAACTATTCCTGATCCTGCATGATCCATAGTCCCTCTTGAGTCTCCCTGGTTCTTAGGGACTGAAGTGTGTCCCTCAAAATTCACATATTGAATCCCTAACCCACAATGTGACTGTTTTTGGAGACAGAGCCTTTAAATAGGTAATTAATGTTAAATGAACTCATAAAGGTGGAGCTCTAACCCAGTATAGGTGGTGTCCTTCTAAGAAGAGGAAGGGATGCCAGGAATATGTGTGCACAGAGAGAAGGCCGTGGGAGGACACTACAGCAAGGAAACTGCAAACCAAGGGAAGAGGCCTCCGGAGAAAAAAAACTAGAGGATTTCCAGTCTCTATAACTGTCATAAAGTAAATTTATGTTGTCTAATCCATCCATTCTGGGGTATCTTGTTATGGCAGCCTTAGTAGATTAATACATTGGCCGTGGACAGTTTCCTCTTAAGGAGAACGAACCCCTGCAGATCTGGGCAGCTCTAGGCCTGTGCACCTCTCCCCTCTCTGATGCTTGTCCCTGTGAACTCTCACTGCCTCAAACTCCCAGGGCCTCCAGCTCTGTTCTTTGGGAGGAAGACTCAATAGTGTACAAATGTTAACTTGCCTTAATTCAACTGATAAATCCAATGCATTTTCAAGTCTAATTAAAAAAAAATTATTCTCAGAAATAGACAAAGCTATTTTAAAGTGCATAATCTTAGATTACGTAAGAAGGGCCATAAAAGCTTGGAACTGTTAGACCCCTGCACTTCAAAGCTCTATGCGGTCCTCTCTTGATACTTGTCACCATGAAATTTCTCTTTTTCCAGCTGAATATTATATTTTCATTATACCTTACTATGTATTTTTTAACCATTAATGTTAAAATTTTATGCCATTTTTCCTGGTGAAAAACTTACATGTGATCAGCCTTCCACACAAATTAGCACTAATGGTAATCTATATATATATATACACACATATATATGTGTGTGTGTATATATATATATATATATATATATATATATATATATATAATGTCAATCTATCTATATATATATGTAGATATATATAATGGCAATCTATATATATATCGATATATAGATAATGTATAAATATAGATAGATAGATATAGCCACTACCATCAGCTATTGATTTGGCAAATCTATGCAATATCTACTGATGCTCCACAATTACACGTGAAGATTTAACTCACATTTTTCTATGTCCTCCAAATACCTCGTAACTATATTATTATATTATTTGAGTGTTTTCATTAGGTGATGCTTATCCATAAATAATAATAATGTTATATATAATTGTTTAAGATCAAAATAAGAGAAAAATAACTTTTAAAATCCTGAAATTAATCTTGGGACTATCAACTACTGTTTCTTATTGCATAATTATTGTCATTGATATTATCTACTAATGTTTATGGGAGTGTGGCATTATACATACTCTGTGTGGCAGATGTGAACTTTTTGCTGTCAGACACTTCCTATGACCTATTGTGTGTTCTGCTTAACATCACAGTGGGGATGACTCTCACAAGCTATGTTTCCCAGTGTGTTTCCTGGTAGCCCATGCTGACTCATTTCTGCCTGGGTTTGTTCAATGTGAAGTGCTGGTATGACGTTACAACATTGAAAGGATCAGAGAAGCTTGTTACTTTCTCTTCTTTGTATCTAGCAGATTCTTGTCATCACTGTCTCTTTTCTGTTACTAACAGATCTCCAACAAGATCTTCGTAATTACAGCATTTGTCTGTTGGATCTGTTCCTCTGAGCTCCAGCAATATCACTTCCATCCCTAGGAAACCAATTATCTACATTAAATACACATTGTTTTAAATACTTAGGATAGTTTATTTTATCCAGGATATATTGACACTAAAATAATTTATGCTGAAAAATCCTCATTAGAATATTAATTTTCCGCATTTCCCCCTAAGGAAATGGGTACATTTAAATTGATAAACTAGGAAAACAGAAAGCCCCCTAGAGCTTTGTACCTCAAGAAGAATAGGAAAATGGGTGACATTAACTGGTTCAATAATGTGAAATATTAAGGAAGAGTACAACAGTCAGCTTATTGATCTCAATACAGATTTGAATAAGAAAAAGACACTCAAAGTGTTTCAGAATAAGCAAACAGCTACTGGCAAAATAAACCAATTTAGAAAGAATTGTAACTGAAAACCAGAATGCCCAATAAGGTAGAGCTTTTATATTGTGTACAGATACATACCCAGAAAAGCCCCCTCTTATGGAAGTTGGAGAAATCTGTTACAAAGGTATGGCAAAACATCCAAAGATATGGTAAAAAAAAATACCAGTTAATAACTGGCATATAGCAAATTTAGGTGTTTACATTAACAGATCAACTCAGGGGCATACAATTGTAATGTTTTCAGTGATTGTGAGAACATAAAGTCCAATTTGTTCACTTTATTAAAAAATTAATTAAATAAAAATTTTAAAATGTTAAGTGATCTGAAATCTGCCTTATAATGTGTAAATTCAGTCTAGAGATCACATATTTGTCTTAGTCCTTTGTTTATTCAACTATTTGTCTATTTCCAAAAGGGTTAAGAACAAGGTGGTTTTAATTGGCACATTGTAAAGGTTTTGTGTATATTGAATATATACTTGAAAAACATAGTGGCTATATATTTATTTAATTTATAGTTATAAAATAGTATAACAAAAAAGTCATTTCATCACAAACACCGTGACTTAGTAAAATTTCTTGTCTCAATTCTCCTTACATATAAGATAGAATTTGTGGTTGAAACTAATTGCTGAAAACTGCAGTTTGTGAAAACATAATTAGCCCCATCAAAACAAAGATTAAAAAAAAAAGTAAACCCATGATTATTGAATGATGTTAAATGACAATAGTAGACCATTCTGGTTTACTTGTACAGTGAGCTAACTAAGACGGGTTAAGAAAGGGAGGTCAGGCACATTCTTTCACTTCTAATGGTATTAATGGCTTTCTATTCTGTGACAAGAATGGTTGCCACTTCCCCTGCCCCTCAAATTCTCTAAGTTCTGGGCATCTGGACTTTTTGTCTTAACAACTCCTAGAAGAAATACCTAAACACTTAGTGCCCAAGAATCATAATCTTATAATAGACAAGAGGGCTCTCTTGCCTACCCTGTAAGAAGGGAGAACACTGGTATGGAGAAAGATTCTTTTCCATTGAATGGATGCCTCTTTGGGATGAAAAATGGATTGGAAGACCTCTGCCTTCTATTACCCTTGACCCAAGAGTTTTTCCAATAAAGTCTACTTCTCAAAACAAACTGATATTCAGGAAGTCATCTGACCTTACTTCCATGGACTTGATTTGAGGAATAATACAAAATAACTTTATCGTAGAGGTATTGTGTAAATATATCATTACATAAATGGAATTCTGGGGTTTTGTAATGAGAGCAGTTGGGAATCAGTGCAGGTTGCAGGAGGGACATTTAAGGAATTCTGATATGCTAATGTGTTGAGTTGCTGGCTCAATGGTGGTCAATATTGTGCAACTGGGAATTGATGGAAAAGAATCTGTCAATTATTGAGTAGTAAATACAGTCTCAACCTTACAGGAGAGTCAAAAGGGCATTAGAAAAATAGAGAAAGACCTAAAGTTCAAGGAATACTAGATCCTTTTGGCAAGTTAGTAAGGAACTTAATATTTATATTGGAAATAGGACACAGGGGTGGAATTGATCATAGGTGAAGCAAATGGAAAATAACAATAGGATAAAGAGCAAGACTGTCCTAAAGCTGAGTCACTGGGTGTTTTAACCTAAATTGTTTACTGTATCTCCCACTAATATCACAGCTTCCCTAGTCTTCGCAACATGCCTATACTTATACAGGTACTAAGGGATATTTGAATACTTAGTGTGGTTAGATTTCAGAGTCAGGAATTTAGTATGTCATTGTGAAGGATTTTAAAGGTTTTAAATGAAACTGATGCAATTTTTTCCCCAAACCATGGCCCAAAACTACCTGTGCCAGAATCACCTGGGAAGTGGTTACAATATCTATTACTGTGCCTTCCAAACCCTTTAAATGAAGAAGAATTCTTGGAGTGGGTATTAGAAGTCTCAATTCCTGGCAGTCCTCTCAGGTGACTCTTACATACAAATAAAATTGGAGACTCTTAGACCTAAGAAGATGTTATTAATTGGATAGTTGACTAAACAGAGGGTATGTTTCTAAAGAAAGGTATGAGATATCAATCATAGATATCTTTAAATATAGGATTTAAAAAATCTGCTCCAAGTAGATAAGCATAACTGTGCCGGGAGGTGACCTTCAGTTCTGAGATTCTATATTTTTTTTTCTTCTAAAACAGGATTAATCACCTCTCACTGAGTGGGTGTTAGTTCTAAGTATTTCAATTATTTTCCCCTTCCACATAATTTTGTTTATGAGTCATCAAAGCTAAACAGCTTTAAAAACAAATTTCACTCGTTCTAATAAATGATCCTCATGTATGTACAATATCCTTGTTTTGAACCCAAGCTGCAATTCATTTATAAAACCATAATTAATACATGAAGGTGTCTAATTATTTGATAAAAGCACAAATAGGTCCCAGTATGGCTGTAAGACTATCTTCCTGATTTGTGGATTTGTGGATTTTATCTGTTGACCACATTACCTGATATATTTCTTGTTAACTGTGTATATTTCAAAAGGACTGTGTATTCAGAGCTTCAGACCTTGAGATTCATGGACCTCTCTGTGGCCTTCTGGTACACCCAATTGGCTTGTCTACATAAAAATAACTTTAACATGAACCATAAGAGAATTTTTGTGGAACAAGAAAAGTTAAGAATGGGTAAAAATAGGAAAAATGTATACCAGTTATGGCAGAAAATTACTAATTCTATGCTTATTTTTCATATATATATATATATATTTTTTTTTTCCCAAACCATGTATCTTTCACATCTACTGACAAGAATAATAAAAAACAAGTGTCGCTCTTCCAAGGGGAAAATTTTACAATTAATACCCAGTTTACTTTAGTACAAGGATACTGAGCAGGACACCCATGGCTGTTTCCTGTTTCAATGATGATATGATCTACTCTGTATTCAGATGAGATTAAACCAACTCATGTTCTTGGTTCAGAGTCAAAAGCTGTTGAGGAGGAAAATTTATTGTAATGCAATATCCTTCAGGAAAAATAGAAAAAAAATATTGGAGTGTGACTAAAGACACAAATGCTTTTATGAAGACTGTAAACTCTTAAATTTTTATATTAAAAATTAGGAAGTTGTATTCACATTTTGCATTAGTTCTTCGAGAAGAAACAATAAGTTATAATTTTAAATGAGGGGCTTTGCAAAATACTTTCATTAATATTCTCTAGTAACTCTGATCCTTAGATAATGATAAAAGAATTGGCCATCACTAGAAATGAGACAGACTGGTAAGTAGAGAATAGTCTCATATCAAAATATCTTCTCATATTTTGCTGAAATAAGACATTTTTATTCATTAGTTGGAAGGTCCCTCTTTTGAAGCGCACAATGTATTGTTTGCTGATTTGGATTTGACAGTACCTTGGTCAGTTACTGAAGATAATTCAATTTCATTCCAAATCAATGTAACATACAATTTTAAGCATTTCCTTTTCTGTCAGTGGATTTTAGGAATGTAATCTCTTACGTTGGATGTATTCAGAATTTTTGTTAAGTATTCTGGAAGAAGCTTCAATTTTGATTTGTGTGATAGATTGAATTTCTGGCCATCCATGTTCTACTACATAAATTGATATATATTTCCTTTGTGTTCACTTTGGGTTTTACATTTTATGTTTTCTTAATTGGGTTTGGGACTCTTTTCTCCATTTTACAATCACACACATATACATACACACACAACTGTATATATTTGTTTTATTCTTAGACTCAAAATTTTTGATTTATATTTCCTTATAGTTTTAAATTTTTTGCCCGTACCAAAAGTTTTTGTCTGACTTTTCATTATATAGTCGACATAGAAAATATGCTTTAATACTAAGATAGGTTGAACAAAATAGTGTTGTTTCGGAGGAACAATTAGATAATGAATCAGGTATAAATAATGTAAAATTTAATGTTAGATGTAACACATATGATTTTTAGATATACTTTATGCTTAGAAAAATATTTAGCTAGATTTTGGCATAAGCATAATGCTATCTATAAATCTGGAGAAGCATATGATATAGATAAACTAAGGTTACAGCCACTGCAAAACTCTATTAATTCTGTGACTTTAGGCCATGAGCATTCTCACATAGCACTTCATTCAACCGTGACATAGGGATTAACATAATAATATCTATTCTCTAGATTTGTTCTAAGAAATACTCCATACTATATGAAAAGTGTTCTAGAGCAGTTTCTGATTTATAATAAATGCCCATGTGTTAGCTGTTATTTTCATTTTTATTTTTTATTATGTGATTAAAATACAGTGTTGTGGGTTGAATTATGTACACCGAAAACATATGTTGAAGTCCTAATTCCCAAATAGGGTCTTTGCAGATGTAATCACTTAAAGATGAGTTCACATTGAATTAGGGTTGATACAAATCCAATACAACTGATGTCCTTAGAAAAAGAGAAGAGGACACACAGACACAAAGGGGTAGAATATCATGTAATGACAGAGGCAAAGATTGGAGTGATTTGTTTCTACATACCCAAGAACAGCAAGTTTTGCTGGTAATTGCCAGAAGCTAGGAGAGAGTCATGGGACAGATTCTCCCAGAAGAAGCCAAACCTCTTGACACCTTGATTTCAAATCTTTCCCCTCCAGAACTGCGAGAAAATAAATTTGTTTTAAGCCATCTAGTTTGCAGTACTTTGTTATGACAGCCCTAGGGAGCTAACAAACATATTTGAATTATAGCCATATGTGCAGTTACAATTGAATGGTGTAAGTAAAGCTCAATAAGCAGAATCTAAGGGCAAGTCACATGTTGAAAACACACCAAGAAAAGGCAGTAGTAGATCCATCCACCACACCTATTGGGCAATAATGGACACAGAATTGGAGAGATGACAACCAAGAAAATGAATCAGGTAGTCAGGTGTCAAGGGAGGGCAAGCATGACATGGACCATTAAGACAGGTGGGTAAGCAAAAGGGAAGGAAAAGATGCATGCTAACCAAAAAAGCACAACACAGGGTAGTAGTAGTAGTAGGGTGGATCCAATAATACGACTGTGGACTATATTACAGCTAATTATTCTGCTTTGAAAAGCGTTAGCAAAAAAGTATAACTTGAAATTGAATTGTCATATACTGATCTAGAGTTCACAAGTCATTGCTCTATAAATCATTTCTCTAGTTCAGTAATGGCCTTAGAATTTGAAAAGGACAAGTGAGCTTAGGGATAGGTATAAAAACGTGGCCTAGGGTAAAAATGATGCAGGGAAGGTAATTTTGTGGCAACTTGGATAACTGTTTTCTAATGTCATTAATTATCTCTTCAGGGTTTTACGTATCATTACCACAGTCCTTTTAAGTATTATTTAAATTCTAAATTTTGAATAATTATATATATTTTTAACTCTCCTTATCTGTCTAAAATTGTGCTTTAAGTAAGTGTTTTGTGGACTCACTCTTATTCCATAAGCCTGGTATTTTCATTCAAATAAAGTGAAGGAAGTCATATAAAGATTTGTCTAAATATAACTAGAAATTAGGAAGTGTTCGACAATGGTAACAATTGCAAGCTCTCTTGAACCAAGAAGGTACGTAAAATTGGGGTTTGTTTAAAGTCAAATCTTGGTTATATTTCTCTTTTTCTATCATCATGTTGGCATTTTCAGGTTCGTTACCTAAGTCATTCTATTTATTAGTTTCAATGAGTAATCTCTGTCTTTTAACTTTAGCTGAGACTAGAAATTATAGGTATCACCACAGCAACAGAATAAACATGTTTAATTTCATTTTTATTTTTTCTCTATGTGAACACACTCATTTCACTTCATGTTAATTTTTGCTGTTTGGAAAACTTAAGAAAATTTTCAGAAAAAACTCTATTCAACATGCCCTATAAATGTCCTTCAATATCATATAGATATCACCAAACTCTCTGTCTCTCTCTCTCTCTCTGTCTCTCTCTCACACACACATACACAAACACACAGGGACATACACATATCTTTAACAATCATATAAATCCCAGTTATGCAAATAATGTGATATATGAGTTTTATGATAAGTAAATAAATAAATAAATCTCATCATTTAAAGAAATCAGCTAATTCATAATCTGTTCTCAAAATCTTAACCATAGTAAATGATGAGGTGGGAAATGTGCTTGAATAAGAAAGCTAATTAAAATTAATTAAATATTAAGACAATTTTGACTTATGAATTAATTTTACATTTAGGCCCATGAGAGTTTTTAGCATAGATGGAAAAATTAAACAATAATTTATTTAGGTTGTACAAACATGAGCAGATTTCAGTTTCTTAATGATAAATCAAGAAGTCATTCTCTAAATTTTAAGTTCTTATTTCACAATGTAAACAATTCTTTAGACCTTCACTTTGTGAATTTGTAGATTTTCATTGTATTTTTATGATGTCAAAATAATTGGTGAAATATTGCGTTTAAAAAGAAGTTAGACTTGTTATAGAGTCAGTTCTAATTATTATCTGGAACTTATTATGAAAGAGATATTCATACTGTTTCTCACTGAACTTTTCACATTGTTAGCAATCTTTCATAAAAGTAAACATATCAATCAAATAAATTTAGATATGTTCTCTACACCTGTTCTTGTAAAACCTGAGATTTGTATTCAGGATATAATCTTCTTTAATAATCGGCTCTTAGTAAAGAACTCCCACGGTTATTCTTTTTTCATGGAGATTAGAGTCATCCTCCCATAAAAAGAGAGCGTATTCAAGAAAAGCATATTTTCATGAGTACTAGGATTCATTACAGGTGGCTGTGGATAGGGATGATGAGTAACTGCCAAATAAGCAGAAAATGAAACCATTTTTCCCCAACTCTAGACATTTTCCCTACTCCACACAGATTTCTTCAAGCAAATCAGTACATATGACATAGATTAGGCACTTGAAAAAACACTTCTCAGCAGAACCAACTACATAACTTGCAGGGTCAGGTGCTGCAAAAAAATGTAGGGATTTTGTTTAACAATTATTAAGAATTTCAAGATGCTAATAACGGAACACTAAACCATGTGTGGGGCCCCATGGTGCTACACAGGTCACATACCTATGAAGCCAGCAGTACTGTTTTGGAGGTTTTTTAAGGGCTGTGTTTGATCAGACGCATCAAATGGCCACCAGAGTATCTCCAGTCTTTTATATGGTTATCCTATTTTCACTCTCCTGCCCATAAGAGCAGAAAAAGCATTTTACTGTCCTCTATTTTCTAATCCTGTTAATGTCAATACGATACCCTCTTTTCAGCCTCCATTTTCCAACAAGACAAGTTGGAGAAGAAATATCAACCAACCCACTTATTTACAACAACTTGCTCAATAAGTTATTCCATTGCTAAGGTTGAATCTTAAAAAGCAGAAATGGTTGATATTTTTTTTATTTTTTTTTTAAATTTTTTTTTCAACGTTTATTTATTTATTTTTGGGACAGAGAGAGACAGAGCATGAACGGGGGAGGGGCAGAGAGAGAGGGAGACACAGAGTTGGAAACAGGCTCCAGGCTCTGAGCCATCAGCCCAGAGCCTGACGCGGGGCTCGAACTCCCGGACCGCGAGATCATGACCTGGCTGAAGTCGGACGCTTAACCGACTGTGCCACCCAGGCGCCCAGAAATGGTTGATATTTAATTAGGGCTGTATGTGTGCTGGGTCCTGTGCAGTAGCTTTACAGATATTAGCTCACTGAATCTTCAAAACAAATATGAATTATTTTATCTTCAATTTAAAGATGGTGAAACAGGTGAAGAAGCTGAGAAGTATGTTTCTGATTATCTATCTAGTAAGTGGTAGAATCTCGATGCAAATCAGGTCATAATGCATCGAAAAGCTGCACTTTGAACTATGAGGTTATTTTATATTGACACATAATATATTTTTCTTCATGTTGTTTTATTAACTATTTTATTGCCGTGTGATATATATGTAGAAAGAAGTCTGCATATCATAAATGGACATCTTGAATTACCACAAATTACCATGAGTCCATCATTCAGTTTTCTCCTTTAGAAGTTCATTACTGTCCCCAATTCTAGCACCATAAACATATTTCCTTTTACTTAAATTTATATAAATGGAACCAGTTAGATCTATATATTTGGGAGTCTTTTATCATTTGTTTGTGAGATTCATCCACGGTGCTGTTGTAGCAGTGGTTAAATCATTTTGATTGCCGAACATTCTACCATTCAGCACTAAACCTATTTATTTAATTGCTGTTAGAGATGAAGGTTTTTTCAGGTTGTTTTTCTATTATGGGTAATTCTGCTATGAATGTCCTTGGACAGTTGTTTTGTTGCTCTGGGAGTAAAATTGTTGAGTGACAGGTTATGCATAAGTTAATTTTAGTATAAACTGTTAAAATGATTTCCAAAGGTTTTAAAGCATTTCACACTCCCATTAGCAATCTTTAAACTTAACTATTTTTTAATGTTTACTTCTTTATTCTTCTTCTTTTTTTTTGAGATGGAGAGAGAGAGCAAACATGAGCAGGGGAGGAGTAGAGAGAGAGAGAGAGAGAGAGAGAATCACAATCAGGCTCCAGGCTATCAGCGCTGACCTTTACAATCTCATGACCCTGAGATCATGACCTGATCTGAAGTCAGGAGTCAGATGTTTAATCGACTGAATCACCGAGGCGCCCCTAAATTCAACTATTTTTGTAGGTGAGTAGTAATATTTCTCAGTTTTTATTTTGCATTCTTCTGATGAATAATGAGTTTAAGCATATTTTCAAGTGTTTATTGACCAATTGGATAGCATTTGTGGTGTGCTTGTTCATGTTTTTTGTACTTGTTTTATTGTTGCTATCTGCCTTATTTTTATTTATATGTAAAGCTTCTTTATGCCTTATAAATATAATATGTATATTAGTTACAAATTTTGTAAGTATCCTCCCTCACTTGGTGGTATGCCAATCATTTTCTAAATATTTCTTATTGATAAACTTCATAAGGTAAGATATATTAAGTCAAACTTATATAACCTACAATTGAATTGATACTAGGCAGCCATAATATCAATTTCTTTTTTTTTTTTTTAAATTTTTTTCAACGTTTTTTAATTTATTTTTGGGACAGAGAGAGACAGAGCATGAACGGGGGAGGGGCAGAGAGAGAGGGAGACACAGAATCGGAAACAGGCTCCAGGCTCCGAGCCATCAGCCCAGAGCCCGACGCGGGGCTCGAACTCACGGACCGCGAGATCGTGACCTGGCTGAAGTCGGACGCTTAACCGACTGCGCCACCCAGGCGCCCCTCAATTTCTTGAATATTACATATGTTTTCTACAGAAATTCCTCCCAATAACTTCTATCCCACTTACTTTAACTATATCCTGAATCAAACATCTTATTATTTCTGAATATTTATTTGTTTCTTTTGTAATCAGACAATGATTAACAATCAAGAAGCTACCATAAATTCATCTACATACTAATGTGGAAAAGGGGATAATTCAGGAAATAAAATTTATTGCATATCTCACTGAACAACTCCTATTCCATACGAGAAGACAAGAGAACTTTAAATCAAATAGAGGTGAACAAAACAAGGGTGTTCATTATATAAAACAATTGTAAATTTTTTTATCCCGTTAAAATTCAATTCAACTCATAAGCATACAGTAAGCATCCATTTCATGTCATGCTATACGATGGATGTGTGATATTGCAATTTACAAAAAGGTCTGTGTGTTTGCTAAGCAAGGATCTATTCATCAGCAGTTCAACTGACATGGGAAACAAGATTTTAAGTGATCCAAGATTTCACCGAGGGAGTGAAAGTGGACTTGGAGTCAGCTAATGAAAAAGAATGTAGATTTCTACAAGCAGCACAAGGTGATTTCTAGTTAGCACATGAATGTAGCGGATTTGAAATTTGAATTAGTAAGTTTTCTTGCAACATTGGAAAATGGGAGGCATTAGGATTTTATAAAGGCTCTCTTACAGTAGATTTGAAAACTGGCAATAAAGATTTTAAGGCTGTGGTAAGGTATTTTTGTCATCTCACGAGATAAAATTTCATACTAAAATGACTGCTTTCCTGGAATGTCTCAGGCACACACTGATTCAAAATCAAAACTGTCATAGATATGCTCATTGCTAAAATCAGTTCAGTCTTCAGAATTCTTCTGTGAAGTTAAGTAAGCTATCCATTCCTCAGTATGTATTAGTTAAGTCTTTTTATTCTTTAGATTTGTGGTCAAACCTGGCTTTTACTTGTTATTTCTGTAACAAATGCACAAAGCTATGAACTAAATTGAAAAATTAGACTTGTGTAAAAAAAAGTCTAAAATATTCTGTTCTCTTCATGTTAAAAAATTACTTTCATGAAGAAATACTCTTGCAATATTATCTGAAGTCTGTGTCATTAATTCATTCTCTTAGATAACCTGTAATTTACAATTTTTTCAAATAAGATCATCAAAGAAATCTGAAGTACTATTTTCCACTTAGTAATATCTTGGAACTATGCCCTCTACCTATATTTTGAGGTCACAGAAAAGCTATCACAGAAACTCAATATATAAATACATATGTACTGTAAATAATGCACTTAAGAGCACGTGTTCTCTTTTTTAAATTTTTTTAATGTTACCTATTTTTAAAATTTTTTAATGTTTTATTTATTTTTGAGAAACAGAGAGAGAAAGAGTGCAAGCGGGGGAGGTGCAGAGAGAGAGTAACAGAATCCAAGGCAGGCTCCAGACTGAGCTGTCAGCACAGAGCCTGATACAGGGCTTGAAACCACAAACCGTGAGATCATGACCTGGGCTGAAGTCCAATACTTAACTGACTGAGTCTTCCAGGAGCCCCTAATGTTTACTTATTTTTGAGAGAGAGAAAAAAGACAGAGCATGAGCCAGGGAGGGACAGAGAGAGAAGGAGACAGAATCCAAAGCAGGCCCCAGGCTCTGAGCCATCAGCACAGAGCCAGTTGCGGGGCTGGAACTCACAGACCATAAGATCATGACCTAAGCCAAAGTTGGATGCCTAACCGACTGAGCCACTCTGGTGCCCCTAGAACATGGTGTTTTCAATCACAAATGTCTGCTTTAATTATACCTATAG
The DNA here is from genome assembly GCF_028749965.1 of Puma concolor. Lineage (NCBI taxonomy): Eukaryota > Metazoa > Chordata > Mammalia > Carnivora > Felidae > Puma > Puma concolor. The sequence continues at coordinate 182,042,489 of NC_141667.1, forward strand.
AATAATTTCCTTCATATCTTAGTTTCATAAAAGTTACAGCCATCTTACACAAGAAACCCATTTTGCACTTGTCTGAATGGTGTCAGCCAATTAGAAGCAACTCTCTGTCTTAAAATTTTTCTGCTCACTTAAAAAAAATTACTTGCATTTTTCTTTCATTATAATAATTATTTTTATTTAAAAAGAAAGTTTGGTAGTAGCCTTAAATCTGCCTCTGCTGAGTGAGTTCTTATTGCTAAAGAAGAATGGGGAAATGATTTTGTATGTTGAAGTAAAATCACCATATTAAGATAAACTGACAAATTTCACAACCTAAGAGTTAAATCAGTTTTTTTTTATTATTTAAAAAAAATTTTTAATGTTTATTTATTTTTGAGACAGAGAGAGATAGAGCATGAGCAGGAAGGGGCAGAGAGAGAGGGAGACAAGAATGTGAAGCAGGCTCCAGGCTCTGAGCTGTCAGCACAGAGCCCGATGCGGGGCTCGAACTCACGAACTGTGAGATCATGACCTGAGCCGAAGTCGGATGCTTAACTGACTGAGCCACCCAGGCACCCCGAGTTAAATCAGTTTTATAGAAAGTCTAACATTAACAAAGTAAAATAAATAAATGAATAAATAAATAAATAAATAAGTACCCAGAGAGAAATTGTAATGGAATAATTCTCAGTTTAAAATAACCTAATAAGAAAAGGATGCCCCATAATATTATAGCAGTGCTATAAATATTGGAAATGGAAATTCCAATTTATGGAAAGGGGCACAAATGTCTATCAACTGATGAATGGATAAGGAAGATGTGGTATATATATATATATATATATATATATATATATATATATGTATACACACACACACACACACACACACACACACACACACACACACACACAGGAATACTACTTGCCGATGAGAAAGAACTAAATCTTGCCATTTGCAACAACGTGGATGGAACTGGAGGGTATTATGCTAAGTGAAATAAGTTGGTCAGAGAAAGATAGATATTATATGATTACACTCATATGTGGAATTTGAGAAACTTAACAGATGACCATGGCGGAAGGCAAGGAAAAATAAGATACAAAAGAGAGGGAGGCAAACCATAAGAGACTCTTAAATACAGAGAACAAACTGAGGGTTGATGGGGTGGGGGGGTTGAGGGTGAGGAAAATGGGTGATAGGTATTGAGGAGGGCACTTGGAATGAGCACTGGGTGTTGTATGTAAGTGACGAATCATAGAAATCTACTCCCGAAGCCAAGACTACACTGTATGTCAGCTAAATTGAAAATAAATAAAAAAACAAATAAAAGAAGATAACTTTAGTGATTTTATTAAAAACTTTATCAGGGTTCTTGGGTGGCTCAGTTGGTTGAGTGTCAGACTTGGGCTCAGGTCATAATCTCACTGTCCGTCAGTTTGAGCCCTGAATCAGGCTCACTGCTGTCAGTGCAGAGTCTACTTTGGATCCTCTGTTCCCCTCTTTCTTTGCCCCTCCCCTGCTCACACTCTCAAAAATAAACATTTAAAAAGTATCTCACCCAACTTCTTTATATATAAAAAAATAAGGCCTTATGTTGGCAAAAGTTTTCTAAGCAAAATAAGAAATTATGTTAAGATAAACCGACACATTTCACAAACTAAGAGCTAAATCAGTTTTAGAGAAATAGTACATTAACAAAGTAAAAAATAAATAAATAAATAAGTACCTGGAGAGAAATTGCAATGGAATATTTCTCAGCTTAAAATAAGCTAAGAAACAGAATGCCCCATAATGTATTTATAGAAAAATTATATAAACCAGTATCTAGAGAAATAATTAAAATGTGAAACCTCAATAACAATAAATCAAAACAATAAAAATTATATTTTTATTTATTAGAGTGTTAATAATTCAAGGTTTAAATTAACTAACACTGGATGATTTTCCCACACGTACAAACTTTAAAATACAATGAATCATGATCTTTACTGCTTCATAACCAAATCTGATCTTAAATAATGCAAATCCATGTAGCACTCTACTAATTATGTCCATTGTCTTTAAATTAACTGAAGAACATTTGAAGAAATTCATATCATGAAAAAATCAATAAGGGTTTGTATTTTATTTTTGTCAGGCCTCTTAAAATATATACTTTTTTTAAACTTTTATTTCTTTTTCTTTTTTTCTTTTTTGGTAGGAATGAGGATGTCAAGAGATTTCTATTTGATCATTTCAGTAAGAACTTACACTTTCCTCGTCAAGTAGCTAGACTGACATGTTTGGGATATGATAAGCATTTCTAGCACCCTATTCAATCAATCGGTTACAAGGAAATTAGCCAAAGAAACACCGAATCCACCAATAGATTAATTATGGCCAAAATGCACTTATTTGTGAATTTTTCCAAAGCTCCAACTATGACCAGCAGCACACTATGGGACTCAGTCTTGGTATTGACATTAACCCGGCTCATTGTTCAATATCATCTGTATTTTCTGTGTATTTCCTGTCATTCAGTGGCAGATAGATAACTCAGAAAAACTAGAAGGAAGATTTACCATATATGCTTGTGAATTTATTGCAGGGTTCTTCCTTACTTGCACCTGGCCTTCATTTATTCCAGGTTCAGAACTAGAAATTGTATAGAACACCATGATTTTCATAGATCATATTGGCTAAGTCTGATTTGTGTTTAATAGAATAAAATTCATTTGATTACACAGATCTCATGAGGCTTTAACAAACTTCCCTGACATTTTAGTCATTGGGATGCCATGAACGAGTTAGCTGCCATCAAAATCTCTGAAGCTAAAACAATTCTAATTTCCAGTTTGTGAATTTTCGCGTGTGTTCCTTTCTACTTTACCTTTGAAGGTGAATTCCAGCTACTTGGAATCAGGTGTCTCATCTTCCCCCATTGAAATTAGGGAATCTATTTCCATGGCAGAATCATCTCTGGTCTATAAAGGGCAGCCAAAAGTTTGTTTTTCAAAGAAACATGATGTTTTTCTCAGCAGTATCTTTTTGGTTCTTTGGTGTGATAAAGATTTTGTGGTCACTCTCATGGGCCATAGCTAGGGAGTGGGTAAATAAATGTATAACTTTAGTTTTCAAAGTATTTTAGGATAATTATTCTATATTATTAAAAAAATACTTCACATCTATACCTATTAAACATAGGCCACAACAGAGCACAGGTTTCATGAGCCAGAATCTCTGAACAATACAGGCACATCGATAAATTCATCACTACCCAAATTTATGTTTAATGCCCTAAATATGAACTCATGACGTAGTACCCTAAAAGCATACTGTAAAACATATCCTGCTGACTTGTGTCACAACAAAAATTAATCATATTTTTTTTTATATTTTATGTTTCTCAGCTTGAGTTTGACTTATTAACTGGTGTTTTATTCACCTCCACTTAACCTGTTTTATGAGGCAGGGATTCCTGCCCCAGTAGAGGGGATGTCTGGCATTGAAAAAATGGAATTGACAGCAGTTTATTGGATACATATACTCACAATCTAAAGGAGGGAGATGGAGCAGCACAACACTACAGGGCTACGTGGGGGCTCCATGCAGGAGCAGAGTGCAAACCAGGAGCTACAGGAGGCAGGCTATTTCAGGGTAAAAGGACCCCAGTTCCCATGGAAAAATGTAACTGACTTCTTTATCTGTGGGCTGTCAGAGAACTGAAACTCTCTATTCAAGAACAAGCAGGAACTTTACCTTGTCCTCTCAATAGAGAGTGGTTGGCTAGGGGACCTTATCCATTGGAGCCACGTGGCGATGGCAAATTGGAGTTAAACCACTTGAGGCTGGACTGATTTCACCAGATAGTAATGCAATACATAATATTGTACCTAATTTTACGGCTTACATCAACATTAGGCCTCTATGAATGCTTAGGTCTGCATAAGAAGGTTAGCAGAAATAAGAAATGAGGGCAGCTATCTTTCCCTTGGAAGGCACTGTCTCGGGCAATATTACAGGTCCACAGTGAGATGGAGACATCTGCCTCTGACGGAGCAGGAGGGCATCCTTCAGCCAGCAAGGGAGTCTCAGTGCAGTTTAGGAACAGAGGCACTCCCCACAGTCCAATTTTCCCTGGAAAGTCTCTACTGTAATTCTCACATTTCATTTTTTCTGATCAATTCTCTAACTTTCAGGTAAGGGAACCTGTAAGGTATTAAATTCAATTATTACAATAATTTTATTGTCTAATTATAAATTAAAATTCTAAATATAAATTTATTTTAACTATTTTAGCTCTATGATAATGAGACAAAATTTATTTCATTTGGAACTCATTTAAACACTTATTTTCCTTGAGCTGAAAATTTAAACTTTCTAGCATATGATTTCCTTTTCTTTTTTTTAAAGCTCTCAGTATAATCAGAAAAAACAGTTCAGTCTACCTTCCTTCTAATTTTTGTATATTTTATAGTGTTTCATGGCAACAGCTATATATTTGGGAAACGAAGGTCTCAGTTTCAAAATGGTCTTTACTCTCAGTAACTAGATGAAATTATTTCAGTAGATGTTTTTCTACTATATACCATGGACCACCATGGCTACATCTATTCATAGGAACTATTTTAAACTTATCCAGATGAGTTTACCAATCCATATTTCCATTTTCATTATTATCTGTTTCTTAAAATAATTTTATTTACAAATTATTGTGTCAGGATTCTGACTTGCAGACAATTCAAGCCACTCAAATTTGCTACACAGAGAAATAAATTGATTAATGTGTATTACAGAACCATTTGAGCTGGAGACAAGGTCCATTGAAAACATCAATAAATGAGGAGCATAATCATACCAGGAACTGATTTGAAAGATAACATTGCCATTGCCACCTGTAATCTTATAATGCAGCTCAAATAAAACCTGTACAACTCCCAGGAAACTTGATGTTATAACAATCTCTATTAATGGTTTGGATGTCAGACTCCTCAAAGGATCTCTCTTCAGTATACAAATGTTCCAGGCAGAATCCTCATCCTTAAATAATTCCCATGCAAACCAAAGTGCACGTGGGTGTGACTGGTAGAACTTAGGTTAGGAAGCACTTTGGCAAATACTATTTATTAGATACTAAATTTGAAAGGCATAAAAAATCAACTCTGTAAAATACACACACACACACACACACACACACACACACACACACACACACATATATAGGGATGATTTACAAAAGAGGGTGGATGGCTGTGAATGACAAACATTATTATAGGAACTAATTCCATTATGATAGGGAGCCTTTATAATTGGATATTAAGTCCTCCATGTGGGGAATTCTAGTATATGTATCATATTAAAGAATATTTTTCTCAGACCGCTGGGTGGCTCAGTCGGTTGAGCATCTGACTTGATTTCGGCTCCAGTCCTGATCCCAGGGTTGTGGGATTGAGCCCCAGGTTGGGCTCTGTGCTGAGGGTGGAGCCTGCTTAAGATTCTTTCCGCCCCCCCCCCCCCACCCTCTCCTCTGCTCTCTTTCTAAAGTAAATAAAATAATTTTTTTTTTATATAAAGAGTATTTTTTTGAGACTGTGCGTGCGCATGTGTGTGTGTGTGTGTGTGTTTGTGTGTGTGTGTGTGTGTGTGTAGTTGGGACTGGGATAGTTTGTGTGTTTGTGTTTGTTTGTCTTTCATATTATTTACCTTCTGGCCTATTAGAAGAGTAAAGTGACCTAAAAATAACAATCCTGACTGTTTTATCAGATTTTATGTTTTTTGGAGTGTCTTTAGAAAAATTCTACAACAAATAATTAAGGGAAATATACTGTTGAGATGAAGGAATTACAGTGTGTAAGCAAGTTGAGTGGAGGGTGGTTAGATGTTAGGTGGGCCTGAGGTTAAGAGAAAATTTCACAGGGGCCCCTGGGTGGCTCAGTTAGTTAAGTGTCTGACTCTTGATTTCAGTTCAGGTCATGATCTCATAGTTTGTGAGTTCCAGCCCTGCAATGCGCTCTGTGCTAACATTGTGGAGCCTAATTGGGATTCTCTCTTTCCTCCCTCTCTCTCTGCCCCTCTCTTGCTGTCTGTCTCTCTGTCTCAAAACAAATAAATAAGCTAAAAAATTTTTAGAAAAAAAGAGATTTCAGAGAGCTCTCCGGCAAACCTAAAGACAAAGGTAAGGTCTGTAATGGAGGCATACGAGAATGATAGTTTGATTTAAATAATTCAGTTTATTTCGATTACAAAATAAGTGGTATTTAACACAAAATTCTTTTTTTACTATCTATATAGTAAGTTCTTATCTTCCTCAAAGTTCAGCAAAGTCTGAAGTGCACAGTTTTCTTTTGTGTGCCATGTGGAAAATAGGAATAACAAAGGGATATAAACCCTGCCCAATATTAATTTATCTGCTGACATCCATTTAGATATATCAGCATTCTATCAAGGGCACTTTGTCCAATATATCCAGAAGATGAACAGCTACAGGCTGAGTGAGCACCTATCCATGTCAAAATTGGGACAGCAGCAAAAAGAACAAAACAATAGAGAGAAATTAACAGAATGATATATGAGGATGCAAAGCTGACACTTAGCCCTCCCTCCATTTTGAATAAACATATATATTACATCTCCCAGATACAAGGAAATCAGAAATTTCACTTAGAGAAATAAAAAGTAACAACAACAACAACAACAACAAAACCCTTTGTCAAATGTATATTCCTGTATCCAAAACAAATACACTTGTGAACAAATTTGCTGACAAAATAGTACATCCATTTTGCAGTGCTGGTGTTTGAAGATATGGTATAATCTTTACAAATATCATAATCATAGAAGAAAATGGTCTATTTTCCACCATGAATAGACAAAATAGAAATTCAGTAAACTTAATAACTTTTAATCTTTTCTTTCTTTCTTTTTCTTTTTCTTTTTTTTTTTTTTTTTTTTTTGAAAGCCAGGACTGCAAGCCTCCTTTGATAGCCTTTGTAATTCAACTTATTTTCTTCTGCTTGTCTGTTTCCTGTGGCAATCTCTGGAGAGAGTGTAGACAACTTCCTTCCCTTTCTTTATCATTATTCAATACAGAAAATTACTCTTTTATTTTATTTATTTTTTTTTTTTTTAAATTTTTTTTTTCAACGTTTATTTATTTTTGGGACAGAGAGAGACAGAGCATGAACGGGCGAGGGGCAGAGAGAGAGGGAGACACAGAATCGGAAACAGGCTCCAGGCTCTGAGCCATCAGCCCAGAGCCCGACGCGGGGCTCGAACTCCCGGACCGCGAGATCGTGACCTGGCTGAAGTCGGACGCTCAACCGACTGCGCCACCCAGGCGCCCCGAAAATTACTCTTTTAAACAAAGGAGTAGAGTGGAAGAAAAAGGTCAACCTGAGGTTTATATTATGCAGGATTTGCCCAGACCTAATTGTAATTTGGACTAAACCATTATTCTATACTAGAGCCATATCTGTTCTATCATGATCTCTAACTGTTTATCTAAATGGGCTCAAAAGGAAGAGAAATGAAAGCCATAAATATTCTGGAATAGTCAAACAAGACAGAAAAATATGGTTAACATTCTCATAAAAACTAACTCTACATTACCATATCTAGTCAATAAGTCATAATTCACTGGTTGAGTGTGCTGTTGTAGACATGTCTGAACATAGACAATGTTTCAGGAGCTTTACAAGTTGATATTTCCCTCACTTACATGTAACTTAGATTTCCAATAAGTATTTTTCTTTTTTAAAGTTTTTTTTTTCTTTAAGAGTGAGAGAGACAGAGAACCCAAGTATGAGCAGGGGAGGGGGAGAGAGAGGGAGAGAGAGAGTCTCAAGAAGGCTCTGCACTGTCAGCACAGAGCTGGACAAAGGTTGAACTCATGAACTGTGAGATCATGACCTGGGCCAAAATTAAAGGTTGGTGGCTTAACTGACTGAGCCATCCAGGCACCCCATTTTTCTGTATATGGCATTTTTCTGTATTTTAAGACAGCAAATAAAGATTATATGGAAATATCTCACTAATATAATTTAGATTGAGTGTATGATGCTATAATTAAGTAAATCCATAAAGTCAAAATAATCATTCAGCATAATCTTTTCTTTCAATAATGTGTATGAAAATCAAGTATATCCAAAGTAGTAGACATTTTCTTTTAAAATCTGAATGGCTCGTAATTCTTAGTTTGTATTTAATGAAGATGAGGCTTCCAAATTAAGTGGAAAATATAACACCACCACCACCAACAAAAGCCCTTGAGACATGCATTTACTAATTGAAAATAATATAATTCACAAAAACATTCATCAGAAAGGTAAGGTTGTAGAGATATTTTTCTCTGGACACCCTGACAGATATGGAGATTCTGGTCCATTTAATCACCAAAACAAAAATAAAATTCCTCCAGAATTAATAGCTTGGAGATAATTTTAGTTGTAACAGGAAGCCAATATAAATCTGCCAAGATAGGACTAATATGTTGTTTCTTCACAGTGAAAGTTAAATTATGATCCAACAAGTTCTAGACATGCTGTAATTTGAAGATAGCCTTATCAAAAAAGCCATAAAACTAAATAGTACAGTAATCAGTTGCTACAGCAACAGTGATGTGAAATAAATAAATGAGATCCTCAAAAAAGCAAGTTGTACAAAACATGCAAAGGTATGGCATAAATTCATAAGGCATTAAATTCACATAAATTTTAAAAAATCTTGTTGAAAGATGAATGCTCGCACTCTTGAAAGCATCGGGTATTTAAAAACTTAGAGGTGCATGTTAAAAAATGCAAAGTGAAAGAAGTTTCTTATTTGCAAGACTGAGAACTCCCAATCAAGAGTAAAACAAAGGATGACTTTTGTGCTCACAGGAATGACTTTAAAAATTAAATATTTTAATATCATCTAAGAACACAAAATTTTTAAAAAGTCAAACCTTCCTAAAATTATTTACTTTATTTTTCTCACTTTCTCCTACTCTTCTTTCTCTGTTTTTCTCTGTTTCCTTCTCTTTCTCCATATCCGTGTCTTCTTTCTTCTTAATATTCAACATTTTCAAACTATTTTATTTTATGTCTGGCTACAATTAAATAGTTAAAATAGTATTTATTATTATTTATATTTTCAGGTGAATGAACATGAGCTATAATAATATTCCAGGGTGGTACAAAATTTTAGCTTCAATAAAAATCTCTGTATTTTGGGGCGCCTGGGTGGCGCAGTCGGTTAAGCGTCCGGCTTCAGCCAGGTCACGATCTCACGGTCCGTGAGTTCGAGCCCCGCGTCAGGCTCTGGGCTGATGGCTCGGAGCCTGGAGCCTGTTTCCGATTCTGTGTCTCCCTCTCTCTCTGCCCCTCCCCTGTTCATGCTCTGTCTCTCTCTGTCCCAAAAATAAATAAAAACGTTGAGAAAAAAAAAATTAAAAAAAAAAATCTCTGTATTTTCTTCAAAGACATGAAGGTAAATATCTTATTGTGCTTTCTTAGATGGTGTCACAATATTCCCAAGAGAAGTACATAGTGCACTGATTGCATGGTGGAAGAGTTATTTTATTCCTAAATGAATAATTAATTATAAAATTTCAGTGACACTGAACACATCCAGTATAAACCAACATTCAATTCATTTAAATTTATACCCAAAAGTGGAATTGCCGGATCATAAGGTAGTCCTATTTTAAATTATTTTGAGGGAAGTTCCATACTGTTTTTTTCCACAGAGGCCACACCAGTGTTCATTCCCACCAAAAGTCTGCAAGGGTTCCAATTTCTCCACATGCTTGGCTATTTGTATGTCTTTTTTGGAGAAATAACTTTTCAAGTCCTTAGCCCATTTTTAAAATTGGGTGATTAATTTTTTAGGTAGTGAGTTGTAGGTGTTTCTTATATATTTTGGAGATCAGCATCACATCGGATACATGGTTTGCAAATATTCTCTCCCAACTTCCATTAGTTGTCTTTTTACCCTGTTGAATATTTTCTTTGTTACACAAAAGCTTTTCAGTTTGATGTGGTCTTACTTGTTTATTTTTATTTTTGTTATTCTTGCTTTTGGTGTCAAATCCATGAATCATTGTGGACCAGTGTCAAAAAGAATTGAAATCAGGATCTCAAACAGATACTGGCACTGTTCGCTACGGTAATTGTGGCACTATTCGCAATAGTCAAGATGTGGAAGCGATCTCAAAGTTCATCGACAGATGAATGGATACAGAAAATATGGTATATACACACAAGGGAATACTATTTAGCTTTTAAAAAGAAGGACATTCTACAATATGTGGCATGGATGAATCTTGAAAACATCATGATAAATGAAATCAGCTAGTCACAAAAAGACAAATGCCATAGTATAACTCCATTAATATGAGTTATCCAAATTAGCCAAATTCATAGGATTAAAGAATGGAATGATGGCTTCCAGGGGCTGGAGGGAAGAAGAAATGGAGGATTCCTAATCAACAAGCATAAAGTTTCAATAGCAAGACGAATAAACTCTAGAGACCTGTTGTATATCATTGTACCTATAGGTAGGAAATAATGCACAGCACCCTGAAAAATGTGTTGAGTTGGTAGATCTCCTGTTAAGTGTTATCACCAAAAAACAAAATTGGTAAATGGAAATAGATAATCTAGTATTTAATCTACCTAATTTGACTGTAATTTCAGGGAAATTAAGTAACCAAAATGACAACATGTTTTAACATTGTATTTTCATTTGACCCAATGTGACCTACTACGCTTTTTTTTTTGTACAGAATATTGAATAATTGATATACTTCAGGGGAAAACTATTTTGGATGGGATAGATGCTACCTACATTGTATCTGAAACAAAAATTTCTATTTATTAGGAAGGAAAGACTTATTAAAATCAAATATGACATCAATATAAGAGAGAGCTAAAGAGAGGAAAGATATATTGACTTACATAACAAGACATACTGCAATAGATTATTATTTTTTCATCACATGCAAGTATTTATGAGTTTGTTTGCTGTTTTCACATTCTGTTCACATTTTTAACCTTAGTAAGTGTGAGGTATTCTGTGTCAAATCCAGTTACACGCTTTCATAAAATCCATCATTTCCTTATTCTTTATTACTAGAATCCCAGATTTCTTTGGGGAAATAAAGGGCCCAGATTAATCGTTTCCTAGACTTCCATGAAATAATGAATGGAAATGCAACATACTTGTGACAAATAAGATGTAAGTGGAGGTCTGCTTGTTGAATTGCCAGAAAACATGATTGTTCTGACTAAAACAGTCAGCATGCACATTTTATCTTTCTTTATCCTTTTTTTATTCTTCTTGCTTTGGAGTAGTAAACTAGAGATCCCAGTTTGCTAGTTTGGTAGCAAACTAGAGATCCCAGATTATTTTGTGAACATGAGGATGTAACCTCCATGTGTAGATAGGGAGAATATAAAGATACAAGATACAGATATGCTGACGACATCATCAAGCTACAAATGTCAGTCCTGGATTGCTCAACAACAATGCATTATTGTTTTTAGATGAGATAAAAAAACCTTTTGATAAATCAGTTACCTGCAGCAGAAATCAGATATCAATATATTGTTGCACTAAACGTTCTACTCATACATGGTTTTAGTCACATTAAAGAAAACAAAATCCTTTTGATCTTTTAATTTTTTTCTTTGTGGTATATTTTCATACCTTAAATGACATGTGTAACATCAGAATAAGTCAATATTTTCCTTTAATGACATGTTTATAAAGATTATAATAATATCTATATGCTCTATGTGTGTGGTCCTAACCCTCATTCCTTCCACATTTTCTATAATTCTATCACAGCCCAAATAGAAAGGGAATGGTTAAAATACAGATTTAGCACATAGATAAGTCCATCTATTGAATTGTTATTTTTTTCCTGGAAAGTTTGCGGCGATATATAAAATGTTATTTAAAAAAACTGATACTTGATTGGAGCCTCCCAGAGAGTTTTGGATGAAAAAGTTTAATGGATTCAAGCATTTCACCTCAATGTGCATCTCATTTGTGAATCATTTTTACATGTTCACACTGCTTTTTTTATTTAAAAAAAAAGAATCATTATAAGGAATGTATTTACACTGACGTACTTATCTTGAAAACGTTTACATTGATATCTTTAATTTATTAAAGAAAATTTTAGATGTAAGTAAACTGGAAATATTTAAGGTAAAATCTATTAGGCTTGAAATTACTATAATCAAATCTCTATAGAAACTTAAAGGGACTTGGAATTCCCAAAAGTTTTGCAAGTTGGCTCAAGCAAAAATTAAAAAAAAAAAAAAAAAAAAAACCTCATACATTGTTATTGTAAATACCAACTTTAGGTATTATCTTATATCCTGTGGCATTTGGATACTCTTAAATTCCAACAAGGCTTTCTTTGATCTGTATGTTCCTTTGAGGGATATATTATTTAAGTCTGATATTAAAAAATTTTTTTAAAGAAAATTTAGGGAAAAATGAAGAAATAAAAAGGGCAGTTTAAAAATCATTTTTTAATCTGCAGACACCACACTTCCAATGCAGAAAAACAATAATCATACTCAAGGGATTCCAAAGTAGAAAAATTGTATGTAAACTGCCTTTAGAACAGAATGTGACATGCACTATATATAGCATGGTTATTCTGATGAGTCTATACCACTGCAAGTCTTTTCATATTATTTATAAAACCAATTACATGCTGATTCAGAAATCACATTTCACAGCTTGCCTTGTCAGATTACCACATGATTAAGACTGGCAATGATTCTTTTCTTTTTTCCTAATCAAATGACCTAGCCATTTTCCAAGGTCAGGTGCGTGTGGAAAAATGGGAGTTCACTGCCTTGGCAGTCATCTGCTTCATGCTTTTCTCATATAACTCTTCTTCCACACGAGGCAACTGTGACCTCCATTCTGTTCCTTCCTGCTGATTCCTACTTTACTCCTGCCCTCACCACCTGCAAATTCTGCTGTGATGATTGCCTAACTCTTTTAGAAGCAGTCTCAGAGTATCAGGTCTAACAAAAGATACTCTGCCAATAACTCTTACAAACATAGCAACTGTACTACTGAGATTTTCTTTGACAGAACAAGACTCAGACAGCCTACATTCAAATTTTTGTTCCACTCTGGCTGTGTGACCGTGGTCAAGGTCCTGCACTGCTCTGTGCTCACAAGCCTTGACTGTAAATTGGGGATAACAACAGTGCTACTCTTTAGGGTTGTTGTAAGAACTTGACTATATAATGTGCATAAAACTAAAACTAAAATTGGAACTGAGGCCTTTGCATACTAATCATGTTATTATTTGGCTAATCATAACAGTACTATATAATAATATAAGAGTACTGGGGTATTTTAATAATGCTAAGGTCAATTATTATTATGAAACAAATTCACATGAATAAGCTCAGGCTGAAATTTACATAGTGTAGCAGACTATGAGTTTGGCTGAAATTGCAGGGGTGCAAAATAGAATATAAAATAAATGCATGAATACAGTGCTACATATTATCAAGAATGGTGACATTGGCAAAGGAAAGAAAAGAACAACAGCTTTTAACTGTATCCTCCAAGGTTTCAACCCCAGTCCTTCCTTCTGTGGGTGGGTGATTATAGATATGTTACTTTATGACTGAGATCTTTTATTTAATTAAACTTAGGAAAATATCTCTACCTTCTGTGTTGTGACACATGAGAAATCCATAAAAAGCATACGCTATAATATTATACCAGTGTTTTGCTGTTTTCTTGTGCACTGGCCTCTCACTGGCTTATACATTCTTAATGTATACATTAAGGCTGTATACAGCCTCACGATGACCAGTGGGTAAATCTTTACACTGGTTTTCTTCACTTACCATATATATTTATCTTGTATTGAGATTAATAATATTATGAACACTTGAACATCACTCTAGTTATCCATTTTAGATGCTTTCCTTTTATTTCATAATATAGAAAACATATGGCTAAATTCTTTCCATGTTATTTTATTGAAGGGCATATTTTTTACTCCCATAAAATAAAAATTTTGGCTATACACTTAATATGGGAGAAGGATGTTAAAATGCAATGCATACATATTGATTATGTGCCAGGCATTTTAAACTTACCATCTCATTATAATTCTTAGACAAATTTTAGAACTTGGTAATAATAAATATAGTTTTTCTCAATTCCTTTAATTAGCAATCAATTATCAAATATATTTTATAGGAGCAATTCCTTTATTATGTTAGTATATTATGCTGTATTCTGATTTGATTACACACTTTTCAGTAGGATTGCAAGGAAGGTATGGAAGATGAGTATCCCTTTAAGAAAAGTGACCTACGGATGCCTAGGTGGCTCAGTGGATTGAACTTCTGACTCTTAAATTCAGCTCAGGTCATGACACCGGGTTGTGGGATCAAGCCCCATGAATCTGGCTCAGTGCTCACTCTGCCCCTTTCCCCTGCTCTCATGCGCATGCTGTGGTCTCTCTAAAATAAATCTGAAAAAAGAGAGAGAGAGAAAAGAAAAAAAGCGACCTAATAAGAGAACTCAGAGAACATAAATGTAAAAGAAAATATAAATAGGGGCGCCTGGGTGGCTCAGTTGGCTGAGCGACCAACTTCAGCTCAGGTCATGATCTCATGGTTTGTGAGTTCGAGCCCCACGTCGCCCTCTGTGCTGACTGCCCAGAGCCTGGAGCCTGCTTCAGATTCTGTGTCTCCCTCTCTCTCTGCCCCTCCCCACTCATGCTCTGTCTCTCTCTGTCTCAGAAATAAATAAACATTAAAAAAATTAAATATATATATATATATAATGTAATATAGGAAAACCAGTTTAGTGGCACTTATTTCACCAAGGCATGCGTGTGTTTGTTGACAAAGGAAATAGAAACAGAAACATGAGAGAATTTCAGTGGAAAAGAACCACCAGGTTTAAGTAAACTAAACATTTTAATCATTTTACAAATGACACGTAATCTATAAATTTATCATCTACTTTGTTCAAACACAAGGCAAAAATGCACCACTCACAAAAAAAAAAAAAAATCTTCGACTTTAAAAGGCAAGATTGTTTAATTTCAGTCTATTCCTTATCATATGAATAGAGTCATTCTCCCACAAAGTGTGCCTGGCATAGCCTAGTATTAAAAAGATCCAGATTTATGTGTCCATATGCCATGGACCTGCTTTATGGTAAAGGCTGAACATTATTGCAGCACAGTGACGACTTGTGATCAAAGTGATGATTGTGATCATAGCCTCAACAGCTTCAAGGAAAGAGCTGTATCTGCTGAAGAGGAGAGTTGGGTGAGTTGAGTCATCTCTATGAATGGGAATAATACAACTGCCATCCCCAAGACACTGAAAAGGAATGTTTTTCTACCTTTCTCAAGGATTCAGAAATTTTGTGCCTTAATCCTGCCACCTGCTGGTATGACATAAAACTGAAAAGAGATGACAAAATAGATTTTAATATGAATTTTGCAGAAAACTTATCAAGTTTTAAGTTACTTAATAAAAAACAGCTCATGTTTTCTCAGGAAAGTTAGTGTGCTTTTCTTAGAATCTATGACTCTTTAAAAATTATATAAATATATCCAATGAAGGAAAATAAGAAATACTAGTAAGTATTTTTATATCAAAAAGTCTCTATTTTCCATAGCTGTTTTAAGAACTTGGTTTTAAAATAAATGATTTGGGGGTGCCTGGATGTCTCAGTTGGTTGAGTGACCGACACTTGATATCAGCTCAGGTCATGATCTCGCAGGTTCATGGGATTGAGCCTGGCATCAGGCTCCACGCTGACAACATGGAGCGTGCTTGAGACTCTCTCTCTCTCTCTCTGTCTCTGTCTCTGTCTCTCCCCCTCTCTATCTCTCCCCCTCTCTGTCTCTCTCTATATCTCTCTGTCAAAATAAATAAATAAACTTAAAATAAAACAACATAAAATATTTGTATATAAATGAACTCAGAAAAGTATGAACATTAAGAGAGTATTTTTATAAGAGATGCAAGTATTAAATGTAAGTGTGCCTTGCAGAACTGTTAATTAAAAAAATAAGTAACTCCTATCTCCTTGGTTTTTCCAGTTTCTTGGCTTCCCATGAGTTCTTTGCAAATGTGGGCCAGGGAATCTTAGCCACAATAGAGTCACATGAGGAGAAACTATTGTATTATTGCCATACAATGATCATACACATGACTTGAGCTAAATCTGTACTGAGAGAAATTATAGGGACACAGTGTAATTATCGTTTGCAAGGAAACCTATATGATTATAATTTGAAGAATTTAAAGAAATTGGTTTTTTTTTTCACTTTGGGGACAAAATCTTTGTCTCATGAAAACTGATTCTTTTTCTTTTCAGGAGAGCAGACAATTATATACTCAGAAACATAATTAGTACAATACTGATTAAAGGCAAAAGGCATTTTAAAAAGCCACTTATTAGTCATGCATTTTTTCATTATGTCAAGAGAATATCTTAGGAAAAGACCAAAAAAAACAAAAACAAACAAACAAACAAAAAAACCTCAAGGAACTAAAAAAAAAATCTTCAGTGTAGCTAATGCCTTATTTTCAACATTTTATCCAACTACAATTGTTCATGCTTATTACATCCAAGCCAGTTAAAAATGTTTGCGAAGGCTTTCATAACTTCTGAGGTAGTTGTGCAGAAAGTGGAGCTTTAGGCAATGACTTCTTCGTAAATACTCTGTTAAGATACTCTGTTAAGAAATACAACCCAGGGAACAAGGGAGAACAGGGTGAACAAAGCAAGGAACAGAAAGTCAGAACAGATACATTACAGAGGTGAGATGTCTGCCCCAAGTGTAACTGACTGGTAGATCTACCTGAGATAGCCTCTAAGAATCCCTGAGGTTTTCCAGAAACTGATGGGGAGGATTTGGTTCATCAGTTCCAGTCTCCAATTTGTAGATGTTTCACTTCCAGGGGTGTTATGTCCCGGGCACTTCTGAGGCACTTCTGAGCACTTCTGAGACAAACTGTTAAACGTTATATGATTGGATAATGGGTGAGTGAAAATTTATTGTACTAGTCTTAAAATTTCAATGTAAGTTTAAAGTTACAGCAAACCAAAAGCTTTTAAGGTAACCTCCCTTGTTATATACCATTTCAAACTGGCCTACTGTCCTCAGCAAACTTTGTGAATCATGGTTTTCTCTTTTCTTCACACATTCCCTGAAGGCACTTTGATCCTTGGTTCAAATAGATCCTGAGAGATGTGGCCATATAGGCCTTCCTTATAAAACATATGTGTATATATAAATACCCTTACTGTGTGCAAAATTTGGTTAAGTAAAAGGAATCAGGACTGACATTGTGTCATGGACAGTAAATGGATGGCTTAGATTAATATGTTATTTTAGTAATTATATTATTATATTAAAATATATCCTTTATGTGGAACAGTGATCAAATTTTATAGCATGTACACTGCTCAATAATATGGTCTTATTATAGTTAAGTAGGAAAATGAAAATAAACAAGTACATGGTAAACAAAAAGTTTTCTTTCATCCTTCCCAAATTAATAAAAGGTAGTCACAGTTTTTATCAACTCTGATTTCCCCCAAGAAGAGAAATTAATTGGGCTTAACATTTCTCATTAACGAAAAACATTCTTAATTACTCAATTTTACCATATCTTGTTTTTTTTCCCAAGATAATATTATGTTATACAAGTTACATTTAGAAAATATACATATTAAGAACCTGGTTTGTAAGTGATTGGAATGTAATTTCATATTTTGTATAATATAATAAGTATATCATAATAGATGCATATTGACAACATAATTATAGAAAATGGAAAGTATGGCTTATTTTCATCTTGGTAAATTGAGTGTTGTTGATTTGCTACGTAAATACTTGAAACCTAAAAGCGTCTTCAAATAATTTGGTTTGTCTGTTTAAATGCATTTGGTGCCTAACATTTGTTAGACACACTTCTTAGCATTTCACAAATACTAACTTTTTTAATTCTCAGGATTATCCCATAAGACAAGTAGGTATCTTATTATCACTATTTTAAGCATTTGGAAAGAGTGGCCCAAAGGCTTTAATCAACTTGCTTAATGTCACATAGCTACTTTGCTTTTCAACAATATAGACGGGTAAATATATGATGATTATTGTGATTCTTGGAACATATAACATACATATTTAATAAAAATACGATAAACATTCAGTTTGAAGCTATAATTTTAAATAAGGTAAAAAAGTAATTTTGAACTTCAGCTACCATATCCTTAATGACTTTTTGTTTATGGTTAATATATTAGGAGAAGAGCTGTAAAGATCAGTGAGGCTTAAAAATGTCAGCACCTCCCTTGTAATATAGGGACACAGAATTAAACCTAAAATGCAAATAAGTCATTTGGAAATATTTGTGTTCTTCAATGAGTATGGACTATCCCATCCACACTTGATGAAACAATCAATCTTTCTAGAAAGTTGTAATTTAAATAGCAAATTGTATTTTTTATCTTAACAACTGAACTTAAATCTCAGTGATAGAAATTTACAATCTAAATTTTAGTAAGTAAAATTGTGTGCCAATTATTTCATTGTTTATAATTTAATAACCATTGCATGATAGATAATATAAATCAATTAATACAAAATTATAGCATTATTATAATTAACAGAATTTGCCTTTAAATATCATATGATGGTATACACTTTCTTCTTTTTAGGCAATATAAGGGCAATGAGTTTCATGAGGCTCAACAACTCAATGCATACCATGAACCATCAGCAGAGCACTGCATCTGGCAAGGAAGATTTGAAAAGATTTACTAAATCTTTATTCCATTATTTCATTTACAAACTTGTCTCTTCTCCTTTTGGTATCTTAAATGCAATTAGCATTTTGTTCAGTTTCTCTGCAAACAAAACAAAACAAAACAAAACAAAACAAAACAAAACAAAAAAACTAATAAAAGCCAACCGAGGATACTGGAAATCATTCCCACTGTTCTGCAAGGATCATCCCTGAATTTATAGCTTTACCAATGTTTTCTCATTTCCCAAGATCTCCAAATGCTGCAGCTGTGATATATATTTCTGGCCCTCTTGCCTATTTGCGACAAGAGTCCAAACTAATCCCTGTAGTTCTATACCTCATTCAGAATTTCTTCTAGCTTCCAATCCCATTCCGGTCTCCATACATTAAGCTCCTTTAACTCTTATAAAACATATTTTCCTTTAAACATTACTGTCAGAAAATTTCAGAAATACTGGGAAATCAGAAGCTTGTTAACTTACCTTTATTCATATGCATGCATGCCTAATATCCGATTCCTCCTTCAAAATTCAGGGATGACTCTTTCCAATAATCTATCTTAATTAGTATTTTTACTGATACCTCATTGAGCCTTAGCATTCTTGAACTATTTGCTTCCCATAAAAAACTTCTCTGCTCAGCCCCATCTGGAGGGCCCTTTGCTTTTCTTGTGTATTGTTAGGAAATACCCTTGGTATGATTCTTGAATAACACCTTTTTTTCATTTTTGTTAAAAGTCTTGCCCTCCCCCCTACATTTAGGATTTCATGGAGAGTTCCCTACAACCAGTTGACAGAGTTAAAGAAGACTTTAGCCTGGTTTACAGATCAGTTCCAGTTACAGATCAGTTCCACAGGATTGTAGGCACCACCTGAAGATGGATAGCTGGAGCACTGTAGCTCCTCTCTGAGATATTGCTGAAGGACAGTAGGGAGAGAAAGCCTCCCAGTGGCCAAAACTTCAGGCAGGATTCCTGCTTCTTCACTTTGCTTTGAATGAGAAATAACCAGATGTGCACTTATGTATTGATTTATGTTATGATTTATGCTTGGCTGGTTAGTCAGGGACTTGGAAGGAACATGATTGGAAAATATGTGACAAAGAAATTGGAGAAGAGTTATATTACATGAAATGGCTTTGAATGGGGAAAAAAATGAAGATGTTTGTGTTGTTTGTAAATACTTATCAGAAGGTGAATTCACTGGGGCAACTGGGTGGCTCAGTCAGTTAAGCGTCCAACTTCAGCTCAGGTCATGATCTCGCGGGTTCATGAGTTCGAACCCCACTTCGGAGTCTGTGCTGACACCTCAAAGCCTAGTGACTGCTATAGGTTCTGTGTCTACCTCTCTCTTTTTCTGCCCCTCCGCAACTCATGCTCTTTCTCTCTCTCTCAAAAATAAATAAATTTGTTTTTAAAGTTGAACTCAGCAAGAAAGAATTTTAGTTATCAAGTGATTAGGGTGATCCATTTTGTGGATACCAAATGGCCTCTTTTCCCAGCTTCCTCTGTCATTGCCCACTGGGTTGATGAGCAAAGTGGAAATGGTAGCAAAAATGGAAGTTATGCATAGGTTCAGCTACATGGAATTTCACTCACCAAGGCTGAATGCCAAGGGCCTAATCTGTCAGCAGCAAAGACCAAAAGTCAGCCCCCAATAAGACACCATTCCGGGGGTGATGAGCCTGATACCTGGAGGTAGGCTGATTATACTGGACCGCTTCCATTATGAAATGAGCAACATTTTATACTAAGTAAAATGAACACTTACTCTGGTTTGAATTTGTCTGCAGGAGGTCTAAATTAACCCTGTGTTTTATTGGTTTCTGGTAGGACAGTGCTCCCATTTTATTTTCATTCAAATTGTCATGGAAATCTTAGTTCTTTGCTTGTCTATATACATAATAGAACCAGTTTATTAATATCTATGAGAAAGACAGTTAGAATATTGATAGAGCTAAGTATTCTCTAATCCATTCCAGATTTGATACATATACATAAAACTGTACCCATTAGATGTAAACTCCACAAATACTGTACTCCAGTAGGGTCAAATTGCAACTTTCAAGAGGGAAACGTTACAAATAAAAACCTGAATTCAAAAAAATTTAAGTTATAGTCACAATATTTTGTAGTAAATAATATTTTATTCACCTTTTGTATTATATTTTAAAATTAATATAGGACAAATAAATAATTTCATTAGCCTTTCTAATGACTACATACAGAATGATATGGAGAAAACGGAATAAAAATACAGCAATTATTTTCGTGTGTTTTCATTTTAATAATCTATTTTCTAGTATGCATGCATATATAGGATTATTTTAAATCTCTTCGATTTAATTTAATTTAATTTTACCTTTCTTATATTTATGATTTTTTAATTAAAAAGTGACTTTAAGGCAGCATTATAGATTTGTAAGACGAAACAAATGCATGCTTTCATATGTTCATCATCCACCAGGATTTTTCTCCTACATGAGCTCATGAATTACTCACAACAAATGTTTGAAGTGAGAATTCTCATTACCATTTAAAATAATAATAATCCTGAGGTACAGAGAAGTTAATTAAATTGCAAAGTTTTATACAAGCACATTAGGGACAGATCTGTGATTCTAACTCAGGTCTTTAATCTCCACTGAACTTTTCATTTTTTTTTTTTTAATTTTTTTTCAACCTTTTTATTTATTTTTGGGACAGAGAGAGACAGAGCATGAACGGGGGAGGGGCAGAGAGAGAGGGAGACACAGAATCGGAAACAGGCTCCAGGCTCCGAGCCATCAGGCCAGAGCCTGAGGCGGGGCTCGAACTCACGGACCGCGAGATCGTGACCTGGCTGAAGTCGGACGCTTAACCGACTGCGCCACCCAGGCGCCCCTGAACTTTTCATTTTTTAGCATTCATGTTACTAAAATATATATTACTATATTTAAAATAACTCTTTTCTCAGTATTTTTATTTAGAAGCAGAAATGTTGTCTTTATATTTTTAGCAAAATATTTTTCATATGCTTTTATTCCTGAATTATAGATCTTCCTCTAAAATTCTAATTGTTCTGATGAAATATTAGACTTCATCATTCAGATATTTAAGATCAAATCCTTTAAAAATGCATAAGTACTCAATATTCCCCATTTAAATATAATACTTTGGGATATATCCAGTTTCACCTTTAACAACACAATTTAGCCAAATCCAAACTCACATACTTAGGTACTGCTTAGAAGTTACCACGCCCCTGTTCCAAAGCGTGGAATGAATCTTGACTCTTACTAGATTAGGGCATAAAGAGCTAACAATACTGTGTATTTGTTGGGGTAAACTACAAAAGATGCACCTTACCCAGGTACACTTTATGAATAAAAACTCTAAGCACATGATGAACGTATAATTGGAATTGTTTAAGGCATTTTAAGAATCTCTAATGATCCAGATGATATCTGCACTTCCTGATCACTGGTGCCAATGATAACATGATGTATTTAATTCTCTGTCAGCTTTAGAGAGGATGTTGCAGTTTTATGTGCATTTGGTTTTTAATATTAGCTCTGCTTCTTAATTATTGGATGTTATTCACTTTCACCTTTGTCATCTGCCCTTACAGTGGAGTTCTAAGTGCTTTCATCGGAAGTCGACCCAAAGCTGAGTCATCGGGCTGATATTCGGGTTAATTTTTCAGTGTGTCATTCAGCATCATCCTCGGTGTTGTTTTCAGCATCTACTCATGTCACTGGAGGAAAAAGCACTTTTCACAGTTATAATCGGAGCTGCAGGGGCACCTGGGTGGCTGAATCAGTTAAGCGTCTGACTCTTGATGTTGGCTCAGGTCATGATCTCACAGTTGTGAGACAGAGCCAGTATTGGGCTCTGTGCTGACAGCGAAGAGCCTGCTTGGGATTCTCTCTCCCTCTCTCTCTGCCCCTGCCTCCCCACCCAGCCTCCTCAAAATAAATAAATAAAGTTGAAAAAAAAAAAGACCACAACTTGGAATTCAAAAGTGACGATAGGTTGGATGTGAAAAGCTAAAGAGTCCATTTCCTGAGTTACTTAAACTACCAGATGTGTTTGAACCATCTGCTCATTGGAGCCTAGGACCAGTGGCTGTTTCCCAAATTGAACTCACACACAGCTAAGTGAAGTGGTTTTGTTTTTATTTTCTCAGTGTTTCACTCTCTGACCAAATATGTGAAATATATGTTTCTACTTGATCTCATCCATCTGAAAAAAAAGCACTCTTTGAATTTTGTGTTAGTATTATTACTACCCAAGAAAAAGCTATGTTAGCCACTGTACAAAATGTTCCAGAGATGCAAGGCACTCACTGTTATTTTCTCTTTATTATTCCTTAAGCATTCTGCCTTATTTTATGTTATTACATTAATCATCTGACATGAAAATCGATTCTAAAACATTTCAACACCTTAAAGAGAACTTTCATTTCCTTTTTTCTTATCTATTTGTAGGGGTTAATGTTTATCAGACTTTCCATTTTATCATAACCAAGGAGTGACAGGAATTTTCTTAAATTACACTTTATGACAATGAACTTCCCACAAGACAATTTAAATGCAATTTGTTGTGCAGAAAATACTTTCTTCAAAAATGTTAATTGATCTCAGTGTTTAGACATTAATTTAAAAACACAACACTAAGTAATCAAAGCTGAGAAGACCCTACTTATACTGTCTCTGAGATATGTTTATTTCCCCATAGTATAATGATCTCTAATGAAAATCAAAAGTCATGAGGACATGGCAACATAATGAATTTTCAGCTGAAAATGAGACTTGTAAAATAGGGACAATAGGAATGTTCAGTCCTTTGGATGGGGAAAAAGAGCATGACATAAACTAAGAGCTTGAGTGGGGATTAAAATAGTAACTTGGAAAATATGTGTTTGCTCCTTATACTTAATTGATATTCACTTTAATTTAATGTATCTGTTAGAAGAAATATACTGACAATTTTGGGAGTAACATTTACATTTGACAATCATATCAGCAGGTGTACTACTGAGATTATTTTAAGTTTTTCGAGAAACATATTAATGATATGGAGAGTAAATAAAAAAACTAATAACTATATTGCTCTATTTTTATAAATATTCTGAGTCAAACTGATTGCCAATTTGAATTATGAATATACAAACATTTTAAAAATATATTAACAGATTCATTAATATTTTTTGAAATAAAAGATCATGTCTGTTATAAGGCAATATGTCTTATATACAAGATGTACAGGACTGGTAAACAAAACAAAACAAACCATTATTTAAGTGTTTAACATTTCAAAAATGTCAAAAGACATTCAAAAATTATATATATAAAAAATCCAAATATTATATATTTTATATATAATGTGACAGATATTTAGGTATAATTTGAAGTATACATATGAAAGAGACCAAATATGAACTCTAAACAATTATAACTGCAAATAAAATATCACGTATTATTAAACATTTTAGTTAAACATTAACCCAACATTTCATAACCTCTTTTGATTTAGAATGAATTTATAAGTTTATGTTGAAGTAATTGAAATAAAGTAACTACAGTTGGTTATCTGGTACTAGACTGAGTTTAATTTTCCAAGAATTAATTTTATTTAAACAGTTCTACTAGACTATCAGAATATAAAACTACAAATAGCTTTGGAGAGCATATTTGATTACCTTTATATTTATTTTTCAAAAACAATTTTTGGAATCATCATGAAGATTGACAACCTTTATGACCAAAATTTTCAACTTCCTTTGTTTGTGTTTGCATTGTGTAAGTATAACTCTCAGCATATCACAGAGGATTTAGAAGTGTGAAGATTAACTTTTCTTCTCATTTAACTAAAATGAAAATGTGTGTTTCTGTTTCAACCCGGTAAATACAATTGCATTGCCCCTTTATCTTATTGCTTGAAATGGGTAATTAGAATTTTTTGAAAAAGTAGTAAGTTCAAAGACCATATCAAAAAAAAATTAATCATTCTAACTTTCTTTTTCTTGGAATCCTTTATTTCGACCAGGGTGATTGGGAAAGAAAAGACAGATATTTCCTTCTACTACTTAGAGATCAGAGAGAAGATTTATTTGAAGCCAATGACTAGAGCAGAAATAAGCAGGCATATTAATTACCAGTGAATGGAGCAAGATTAAGGGACACTCACTCAAGTTGTTTTGCACCCAGTTTATAATTCAGGGTACAAATATCTAGATAGATAACAAAGGAGATTTTGCAATGAAAATTAATGCTACATAATTTGGGTTTCAGCAGTAGCTGAGCCCATAAATAATAACATTTGAAACTGTATTTAAATCTGCAAGCAGACTACCTCTAAAAATCTTACTAATATTAGAAGAAATCGAGGAAGATATGAGTAGAGCAGAAGTGAAACCATTTTCTGGAGAATCAGATACCAGACATGCACCCAGTGCATGAATTTACATAGAGAAGAGGTAGAAATCTATTTAAACAAGATTGCAATATATAGTCCAGGCTGGTAAGTAAAAGGCACAGTTTATTTACATTGTCTAAGCAGGACAAATAGAAATGTGAACTTGAAAGTTTACTGTGGGACCAATTCCCCCATGTCCCCCAATCCTCCCCTCGCTCACTGTAGTATCCTGATTAGTTTCTAAGTTCTGAAACAAAGCTAATTCTTCTTAGTGGTGAATACACAATAAGCACTAAATAATAACATCTTCCGTTGGGGAGACTGTCAACACAACCGCATATAAGTGGAAAGAGATAAAGGGAGTATATTTAGCTACAGATTACAACCATTTCCCTATCTATGTCTCCTGCAAAATAGTAGCTAAGTTCCTTTTTGAAGTCAAGGTAGTTTCATCCATTATGTATTTTGAAGTGATATTTTGATATTTGGTATTTTTGGCAATTAAATACTAATTGATTTTGTAGTATTGATTTTTACTTTGTCAGTTAATTACCAAGGGGTTACTATCAGTAGGGATTGATAGTAATTAGTGCTAATGTAGTTTTTAATACATAAATAGTGATAAGCATTCTAAATAGTAATGAGGTTCCTAAGTAGCAAGTAACTAATTAATTATGTTGGTCATTAGGATAAAAAGAAATAAATAGCATAACGCATGAAGTCAAAATTCCATTCGTTATGAAATGCTCCTAGTATATCTCTAAAATTTTTAGCTTAAACTTAGTTAGTAATGAACTTGTTACCAATAAGTTCTATATAAGCAAAAATTCAATTTTCCAGGCATTGCTAAAAAAAAAAATATCATTCCTAACATAAACATTGCAAGTAATGCAGACAAGTATGTTAGGATTTTATTGCTGCATGACAAGAAAGTATTACTTTAGAGGTTTAAACAACACCCACTGATTATCTCATAGTTTCTGCAGGTCAAGAATCTGGTCACAGAATAACTAGGTTCTATGCTCAAAGGCTCACAGGCTGAAATCAGAGCACAGAGCAGCCCTTTTTTTTTTTTTTTTTTTTTTGTTTTGTTTTGTTTTCTTTGTTTTGTTTTGTTTTGTTTTGTTTAAGGCAATGAGAAGAATCACTGCAAGCTCATTCGAGTTGTCAAAATTTAGTTTCTGGAATTTGTGAGACTGCTTTGCCATATAAGCCCTTCCACATTAAAAACCAGAAATAGAGACTCTGGCTCTTATTAATTCCTTCTCATGTTTTGCATCTCTCTCATTAGGAGGACCTAAGTCTCTTTTAAGGGCTCCTCTAATCAGGTTAGACCCACTGAGGATAATATTCTATTTTATCATTAACTGATTTGTGACTTTAAAGATGTCCTCAAAATCTCTTCATACCAGCACCTAATCCAGTTTGATTTAGTAACTTGGAGAAAGTTCATGTACAGCAGAGAAAGGGGATCTTGAAGGGCCATCTAATAATTCTGCCTAACATAAGAGGTTAAGTGTATTGGAAACCTAAAGAGGTCTAACTTATTGCCATGTAATTAAGCATGGCTGAAGCATTCCCCCACTGTCCATTAATGGGATAGAGCAAATCTGTATTATAACCCAATTGCACATGGGTTATAATTGGAAATTATAAATGGAAATTGATAACAAAAATAAGTTGTTTGATTTTCATTTTTGAAAAACAGTTGAAAGATCTTCTTCTTACTCAAATTCCTTCAAAGAAAAACCAGAATTTCACTAATAGATAACTGAAGAAATTTGAAAATAGACTAATGCACAAAGGTATTATCCATATAATATCACAGTGAGGGCTCCCTTTCAAAAAACTTGCCACTACTCTCACCCATGCATAAATAGCTCCTGACATACCAAATCATCTTTATTCCTTGAACAGTCCACACAGTATCATGTCTGTTCCATTTGTTCAATTATTTTTTTACTTAAAATTTTTTTAATGTTTATTTATTTTCTTAAGAGAGAGAGAGAGAGAGAGAGAGGAAGAGAGAGAGAGAGCACGAGCCAGGGAGGGGCAGTGAGAGAGAGAGACACAGAATCTGAAGCAGGCTCCAGGCTCCTAGCTGACGGCAGCAAGCCCCATGCAGGGCTCGAACTTACAAACCCGTGAGATCATCACTTGAGCCAAAGTTGGACACTTAACCTACTGAGCTACCCAGGTGCCCCTGTTCAGTTACTTTTTCTATGTGGATTATCAGGCCATTCTGGGTGTGCCCATAAACCCCCTTCTATTTCCAAAACATCTGGCTGATATATTAAAACCTGTGTGAAGTGTTCTTTTTTTTCTGGGATCCCACTGGTAACTTGTTATGGACTGAATGAACCACGCCCCCACCCCCTAGAATTCATACACTGAAGCCCTAACCCTCAGTGTGATGGCTTTAAGAAGTGAGGCTTTTTCAGGTAATTAGGTTTTACATAAGGTCATGAAGGTCGGACCTTCATGATGAGACCAGAGCTCTTTTTCTCTCTGCCATATGAGGGCACAGCAAGAAGATGGCTACTTGCAAACCAGCAATAAAATCAGCTGACATCTTGGTCTTGGACCTCTCGACCTCCAGACCTGTGAGAAAATAAATTCCTATTTTTTATGCCACCTGGTCTTATGGTATTTTCTTACAGCAACATGAGCAGAATAAGACATTTGTATATATCTCTATTATGGAGTTTATTACATTCAATGGTTTGCTAACTTCCCATTCGTTCTTGAATTCCATTTTGGTAAGAAGTGCTTTGCCAAAGTATGATTGTTTGTCATCTACAAACAGTAGATACTTGTCACATTGCCTGCCTCAGAGTGATCACTCAGTAAAAATACAATAAAATATAGTTGAATATATGGTCACTCAGTAAAAGATAGTTGAATCAATAAGATAAATGAATATAAGTCAATTAGAATAGAAACATAGTATGTTTTTCCCTACATACTAGCAGTTTTTAATTACAAATTTTGCCTTGTTAATTACTAATAGATAAAAGACTAATTATTATCACGGCCCTAAAAGACTGGAGTATAATCAATAGCTAAACAGAAAAGAATTGAATTTTTATATATTCCATCAACACATGGGAAAAATTATTTGCCGGTCAAAATATCACCTTTCACCACCCACAAACTCATTTCATTTTGATGGACCCTAATGTTTGCTCATGTTTTGGTAAAATACTACTGTTGGAGAAAAATAAATCACATTGTTTCCAGGTCATTAAGTAATATCTACTTTCTAAAAATAATCAGCACACAGAATGAGATAAGGAACTAAGCATCAAAGGCAAACCTACATGCTGAGAATAGTAAAAATCCAGATATGGAAAAATGATCCTACTTTCATGTCTTCATACAGCACAGGTGAAATTTTTCAGGCCTTATACTTTATTTTAAAATTAAGTGTCATCTAATATCATATAAATAAGTCTGTATAATCAATAAATGGATTTCTTCATGAAATATATGGCATATTATTGGCACAAGTTAAGGTCATGTAAAGTTTAAATTTACATAAATGAAGACATACTTATATTTCTAACCAATATGTCCTGACCATTTCACAAAAAGCATAAATCAGTATTTCCATTTGATATTGATAGATTGTCAGGAAAGGAAAATCTACTTAGAAATTTCAATAGTCTAAACAAATTTTGAGAGTGGGACAAAAAAGTGCCAATTTAGCACAAAAAAAAGTGCCAATATCTGTAGTAAAATATTTATTTAATGTGAAGTAATCATACATGCTCGCAAGTATATTAGAAAAGATATACCCTTTGACTAGCCAAGAAATATAGAGACAAATGAAAGATTTGTGAAATTGATTCTGCTTCTAATAAAAAGTCATAAAAATCACAATATGTAGCATGTCAAAACGTGTAATAGGCATTGTTTTTGGTTTACATGTGTTGATTAGATAAAACTTAAATACAATAATTTTCCGTTTGTAGTTTTGACAGTGACTTGTTTCACTTTTCCAGGATTGTGTATTCTCTATACACACATAGGATTATGTAGTTATATACAATCTAACTTTAATGCCTAGTTATTGACATGTAAAAACCACTTTTTTTGCTCAATAATTTGCTAATTAGTTTGTTAATTCTCATTTTTAATTTTCATAAAATAAACCCATTTAACAATCATTACACAGTGATTTGAGTTCTAAGTGCCTGATTTTGTGCTTATTTTGCCATACTAATCTCACTGGAGCCTGCCAAAAACTCTGAATACTAGACTCACATTATGTGTTTTACAAATGAAATTTGTAACTGAGGTTAAGGTAGGTTAAATAAACTGTTCAACATCAAACCACCAATAAGTATGTCAAAGCCAGAATTGAAATAAGTATGACCTGCTTAAAATTGGGGACATATCACAATCTCAACTCAGGAAATCATATCTCAAAATTTTTCTTATGTCTCTCTCAGCTATTCAAAACTAATGCCAGGATTGTGACATTGTATTTGGTGGAAATGAGAAGAGGCAAACTCATATTTGTAGCTCGCCTATACAAAATTTTAAAAATGAGAATTATTGAATTGGATGGTGTGAGGTATCAATTTTCTGATGAATGGATATAGAAAAGGACATACGTAAATTCTTGTGGCTATTTTTATTAATGTAACTAATGAATGTAGTCATTGTCCAAACATCCTGTTACATTTATTTCACACTGATCAATTAGTTATCCAATTTGCCATGCTGGACTACATGCAAAGACATATTCTGGCAGGATTTTCCAAGCAAAATTTAGTTCCTTTTTTAACATCAAAAAACAATCTTAATATTGAAGAATTAAATCAAAGCATCAAAGGAAACTTAATGGAATAGTCATTATGCAATTCTAATTCACTCTTAGCTGCTGCCCTCCAGCAAAGCTCTTACCTATCTCTAAAGGAATAAAAGAGAAATTAACATATTCCCCCAATGTTTGGGAGATTCATTTCGTAACTTCATAAATTAATAGACAACTTTAAAAGACTAGTTCAAATTTCTCAACTAATATTTGGATTGATCTTACACACATTAAGAATATCATAGAAATGTTGTATTATATATTTCTAATTCTTGGAATATGTAAGTTGGTAGGTCAAAGAGAATATTAAGAGGATAGCCAGTCTTCATGTTCATGTTGTCAACCATTAGCACACTACTAAGGCTGAAAAAGACATCAGAGGCCAATCTGCTAAATCTGCCAGGTGTTCAGCTGGCTGATGTCTGAATGACCCCCAGTGGCTACCAGAAGGAATGAAAAGGATTATCTAAAACAAAGCTTCCCACCCTCTCTATGGGTTCTATCTATGGGACTCTTCCATCTTCTTGGAGTTCCAGTTATGACACAAATGTCACCCATCCACCTCCTAATATTCCCTAAATTTCCCCCTGACATTAATTTCATTTTGATAGGTCTGTCAATTTGTATGAGAGTTCTGTGGGCCATTCAAGAATGAGGTGGAGAAAAGAAGGCGTGAATAATACTGTTTCTTTACTGTATCAGAAAATGGAATATTCTAAGGGTATGACATATGACATATTATTATAATTTGAGTAAAACTGATGAATCAACAATAAATTTTAATGGGATAGGCATAAATGAAGTAATATTGGTGTCTAAAGGCAGAACAATGTATTCTAAGGAATTAAAATAATCAAATTCACTGGCATACTGTGACTTCCCTGGGTGGGAAGAAATAATAATTCCAACAATTGCAAAAAAATTTCCACATCCAATATTTCAACATTTGAAATTCTCCTTTCAGGGTTCTAATTATATGAGACATATCTATAAAATAAAGTTCATTATATAATTTTAAAATGTGACCAATCATACTTTCTTCATTGAATGTGATGGTGGAATTTTAAAATATTTTTCCTAATGTTGATAGGCTAACAGAAAGACAAGGCCAATTTAAGTTGTATAATCTCAGGGCACCTGGGTGGCTCAGTCGGTTAAGCGTCCGACTTGGGCTCAGGTCATGATCTAACAGTTCATGGGTTTGAGCCCCGAGTTGGGCTCTGTGCTGACAGCTCAGAGCCTAGAGCCTGCTTCAGATTCTGTGTCCCCGTCTCTCTCTGCCCCTCCCCCACTTGCACTCTTTCTCTCTCTCTGTTAAAAATAAATAAGCATTAAAAAAATTTAAGTTGCATAATCTCAGAATCCTTTACTAATTCAATAATGTATAGAAGCTGATAGAAAAATAACTGAAAAACCTGCCTCAAAGGAGTAGTAGGATACTTTGCATTTAATTCACATGTGTGTTGCCCTGTATTTTTACAATCCCATTTTAGTTAAGACCTGTGATATTACTATAAAGGTCCAAATCCTATAATAAGAAATAGAGACACTAAGGGAGGGATGGATAATTTAAAAACCCGTTCATCATAGAAAATTCAGAATATTACACATAAAAAGGCCTTTTACTGATCTTATGTTCTCATCAATTTCATTGACCACTCAGCATTTTAAAGCACACTACTCTGGATATCAGAGATTTACTCATTCATATCATCAATGCTATTGATTGCCTACCCTCTGTCACACATACCACATTTGCAGTAGTGAACAACTGAACAAGTCGTGAACAAGTGAACAAATACTATCCTCATGGAGCTTATATTTTAGAGGCCATATAAAATACATAGATACTTCATTATATCATTTAATTTCTGATAGTGTTAATATGATGAAGAAAAACAAAGGAGTAATTAATGCAGTGGGTTTACTTGAGTGTTGATTTTAGATAGAACTGATAGCAATGACTATGGTGATGAAGACAATTTTTGAGAAACCTAAATGAAATGAAGGACTGAGCTATAATGACAGAATTGAAGGTGGAGAAAACATAAAGTACAATAACAGTCCCGCATTTGGAACAAGTTTGGCTCATTTAACAAAAAAGGCAGTGTTGTGGCGAACGGCAAAACAAATAGGGAATGAATTTGAGGACACCTGATCATGGAGGACTTGAGGACTGCAGAAAATATTTTGTATTTATTATAGATGCGATGGGAATCTATTGGAAATTTTTGATTCTGAAAGCCAATCAATCCTAGGTTCTGTGTGGTAAAATTAGGGTAGATAGGAAGAGTAAAATCAGATAGACCACTTAATGGGCTGTTGTTGAAGTTCAGGCAACAGATAAATACTTATTGATTCAGCTCTGACATGTTAAGAGCTTAGAATCTGTCACTCCCATTATTACATGAAAAAAAAAAACTGAGAAAATTTTAAAAAATCAACATTTTTCTTGGAACTATCAGCAGATTGAGGATTAGAGCTGAGACCTGCTTACCTGGAACAGAGAAGCCTCTGGAGCCATAAATTATTAAGAACACTTCAGTGGCAATTCTCTATGAATTGTTGGAGGCAGAGTGTCGCTAGCATGGGAATGAAAAACTCAATGGGAGTACAACCATAGCACCCTTCACATACTCATGCCTTCGTGGGTTTTACCTCCAGGAATTCCATTAGCTTTTTGTGAGAAAGAGTCAAGGAAAAAAAAAAAAAAAAAGAAAAAGAGAAAGAAAAAGAAAAAGAAAAAGAAAATACCCTCATGGCTCTGACAGTAGTTTACTTTTCTACTCTAGTGTCAGAGCCATGAGGTGATATTTTTTCAAGGTTCATCCATGATATAGCATGTTTCAGTACTTTATTCCCTTTTACAGTTGAATAATACTTCATTGCATGCATATCTCATATTTTGTTGATCTATTCATCCATTAATAGCCATTTTATTTTCCACTTTTGGCTATTATGAACAATGCTGCTATAAATACTGATAGTTTCTGTGTGAACACATATTTTAATTACTCTTGGTTTAGGAGTTCAACTTCTTTTGGGTATATATGTAGGAGTGGAATTGCTGGGCCATAAGGTAAATCTGTATTTTTAAAAATTGTTTAATGTTTTATTTATTTTTGAGACAGGGAGAGACAGAGCATGAACAGGGGAGGGTCAGAGAGAGGGAGACACAGAATCCGAAACAGGCTCCAAGCTCTGAGCTGTCAGCACAGAGCCCCACGTAGGGCTAGAACTCACAGACCGCGAGATCATGACCTGAGCCGAAGTCGGCCGCTTAACCGACTGAGCCACCCAGGCGCCCCGGTAAATCTATATTTAATCATATGGGGAACTGCCAGACTTTTCCAATGCATTAGGACATTTTTTTTTTTTATTCCTACCAGCAATGTACAAGGGTTCTAATTTTTCTACATCCTTGCCAACTCTTGTTATCTGACGTTTTTTTCTAGCTTTTCTTATGGATACGTTTTATCTCGTGGTTTTGATGTGCGTTTTTAGACGAGTAATAATGTACATATTGGTTATTTATATATCTTCTTGAATATGACTGTTCGGATCCTTTGTCCATTTTTAATTTGGTTATTTGTCTTTTTATATTAAGTTGTAAGGATTCATTATAAATTCTAGATATATAAGCTTTTTATCAGATATGTAATTTCTCCCATTCTACAAGTTGTATTTTTTTAACTTTCTTGATGGTGTCCTTTGAAAAATAAGTTTGAATTTTAAAGAAGTACTCTATTTTGTCTTTTCTTGCTTGTACTTTTCTGTGTCATATGTAAGAATCCTTTGCCAAATCCAAGATCATAAATGTTTAACCCTATGTATTCTTCTGAGAGTTTTACAGTTTTTGACCCATTTTGAGTTAATTATTATATATGGTTTGAGATAAGGGTCAAATTCATTTTTCACATGAACTGTTTGAGCTTTCCAGAATCATTTCTTGATAAAACTATTCTTTTCACATTGAATTAAATTGGCAACCTTGTCAAAAATTAGAAGATCAGAAGAATATGATTTATATCTGTAATATTAATTCTATTTCATTAGTGTATATGAATTTCTTTGTGTCAATACACAACTTTATTGATAAATCTTTCTTTGTAGTAAGCTTTGAAATTGGGAATTCTGAGTTATCCCACTTAGTTCTACTTTTCCAAGACTATTTTATATTGGTCTCTTACAGTTCCTTATGAATTTATAGAGTTGAATGACAATTTATACAAACAAATCAGGTGAGATTCTAATAGGAATTCTTAAAATGTAAAAGGCAACATATTGGATATGTTTCACTTTGTATTGAATGTTGCTGGTCATTATTTCAATATGAGCGCAAATCTTACTGACTGTTCACAATAATTCTTCCCCAATCCTATGCAACAAACCTGAAGGGCTCCCAGGGCATCAATCCAACAGATAGCTGTGACTAATATGGAGACATCTTTTGATACCTTCTATCCATTAGGACTTGGTCAAGTTAGATGTATTTAGACAAATGATATTTAATAGGCAGAACATTTTGGAATTCAGTTGGCTTGAATCATGCCTATTTTTGTGATATATATTCCTTCATAATGTCTTTTTTTTTTTTCATTTTAGATCTGCCATCTCTTTTGATTACTGATGTTATATGGGCAAGTTCCTCCAGCTGATCTTCTAGGTCATTAACTGTTTCTTTGGCAATTATTCTGCCTCTCAATCCAACCATTGAGTTCTTTATACCTTCTCTTATATTGTCTATATTCTGTATGTCCACTGTGTTCTTTATAACCACTCATTCCTGCTTTATTATTTTAATATCAGACTGGATCTCGTTGAGGATGTCTACATGCTTGCTTGTTTTCATCACAAGACAAATAATTTCTTCTTTGAATTTTATTGAGATAGAAGGAATTTTCATTCTTAAAATTTATCTCGGTTAAGAATGAAAGCTCAAGCCTGGCTTTTGCCCTCCCTGGTGAGGATAGGGAGTACTCCAGGGGTTTAGGCTTGCTTTAGATTTGGAAACCGTATTCATACTTACTATAAAATTCTTGAATAAAACAAAAGAATGGAGAAGTGCAGGAAAAATATTTTTAAGAAATCATAAAGTTTATAAATTATTTTAATTACACTAAAGACACTACGGTATTTTGGTGATAAATTGGTGATTGGTATATGAAAATGTTCATTAAATATAAGGAAGTTATAAATATGTGGGAAATAATACTGAGTGGTTTATGAAAGGTACTAGTTATTTTTCATTGTTGAGAATTCAAAACACAAGGAATAGCCACCTAGGCACAATATTGAAAATACAGAAACAAAATTCATGTGGAACATAAAAAGAATCAAACTCTGTTTCATCTGCAGAGCAAAACTTGAAGAGCACAAAGAATGCCGGCTATGTTTCCTTATGAAGCTTTCTGGTTGCGTTTTATTACTATACATACAAGTATTTATATTATTACTCAAATGAAACTAAATATTTTCTGTATTGAAAAGACATAATTAATGTAGATTCATTCATAGGATCCATTATATTGCAGGCAAAAAAAAAATCAATGAAAAGGAAACATATCTGATAGATTTTGAACTCTTGAAGTAATATAATTTTTAATTCAATTTTCCAGTGCGCTGAAGTAAAATTAAGAATTTAAGCTCTTTTTTGTGGTGCCTGAGAGGCAGTAAGATGCTCTAGAATGAAGCTGAGCATTCTCAGCTCCTCACTGCCAGAAACTCATTGAAGTAGACGATAAATGCAAACGGGAAGTGTATGGCCACAGAAGTTGCTGCTGATGTTCTGAGTGAAGAATGTGAGGGTTACAAGGTCTGAATTAGTGATGACAATGACAAGCAAGGCTTCCTCATGAAGCAAGGTATCGAGACCCATGGCCATGTCCACCTGCTGCAGAGTAAGGGGCATTCTTGCTATTGACCAAGGAGGACTGGACAAAGAAAGTGCAAATCTGCTCGGGGTTGCATTGTGGATGCCAATCTAAGTGTTCTCAACTTAGTCATTAAAAAAGAGAGAGAGAGAGAGAGGAGAGAGAGAGAAGGATATTCATGGACTTACTGATATTACTGTGCCTCATCGCCTGGGATCCCAAAGAGCTAGCAGAATTCACACACTCTTCAATCTCTCTAAAGAATGATGCCCACCAGAAGTCCCTAAACAAAGAAGGTAAGAAACCTAGAACCAAAGCACCCAAGATTCAGTGTCTTGTTACTCCGTGTGTCCTCCAATGAAAACATCAGTGTGTTGCTCTTAGCTTGCTAAGAAAAATAAGAATATGCCAAACTTTTGTCCGAGAATGAAGAAGACCAAAGAAAAATGCCAGGAATAGATCGCCAAGAGATGGAGTGGCCTGAGAGCTTCCACCTCTGAGTCTGAGTCCAGCCAAAAATGAGATTTTCTAAGAGTAATAAATAGATCACAAATTGAAAACAAACAAACAAAAAACGAAACAAAACAAAAAAGAACTTAAGAGCAAAGTCTTAGAATCTAAAGTGTGACATGCAAAGAGCAGTGAATTAGTTCTAAAACAAATGGCTGAATATTTTATGTAAATCTTATTTAATAAATATGTACATGAGTAAATATTCTTGACAGAGACTATAGCAAGAATAAATCCATAAAGACTATAAAAATTTAGCTCTAAAATTTAGGACAGATGGAAAATAAAATATAATAAACATGTATAAAGGATGGAATAAAACAAATTTTCAATCTCAACTCTGAAAATTCAACAAATGAACATCAAAGAATCATTTTTTTTCAGTAGATAGAAGTAGAATTTAAAACAAGGTATTTCTTTTTCAAATGACTGAGGAAAAATAAAGTGATATTTAGTGAAATTTGCAACAAAAAAAGCTATAGATATGTATATACATATATACATAGTTTTTGTTTCTTTTGATTAATTATCCTATATTACAACTGAAATTTTACCAATAAGTGTGGTTTATTTCAAGTATGAATAATACATATAATCTTCTGGAAGTTTAATTAAATTAGTATTTATTTTTTCTTTAAAAGGCAAAACTTTAGACTAGAATGGGAATAGACCATATAATATTTTAGTAAATATATATTCCAGATTATTATATATAAATATCTCAAATAAAAAGATTGCTTTCTAAGGTACATTACAATAAAATTAAATGAAAATAAGAACATCATAATTAATGAATAACAAAAGAGTAAATTAATTTTTAAAGAACTACATCAAACTGAAAAATTTGACCAAAATTGATTTACAGTCACCTCTATTTTTTTTAAGACATATAAAAATTATAATCCCTAAAGCATATGTATCAACTAAGATATGTAAGTAAATATGGAATAAGCAAAAATTATTTCTGGGTATTTTAGAAATAAAACATTTCTCCTCAAAAAAAAAAAAAAAAGAAAAAAACACTTCTGTACCAACTGGAAGAGAGACAGAGAAGCACTTAATTGCTGAGTAAATATTCATATTTGCATTTATATAAAGCAGATAGACTATCACAGAAATTTAAAAAGTAAAGCAGAAGAAAGAACAATGAAAACTCAAGAGACAAAGCCCTCCGAACAGTCTCCTGCACATCTCAGAGACTCCAGCTAATTCTGGTGCAACATTTTAACATATCTAGTGGTTATCTGGCCTGAAAACTTGGAGATAAATATACATTGTAAAAACTGGAGACTGGGGTTAACCTTTAGTGAGATTATCCCCATATACTGTTAGAGTTAGATTCACTATGTCTACAAGGAAACACTTCAAGAGAATGGAGAAAAAGATCATGTTCTATACATTTGTAAAAGGTGAAATAATTTTCATTTACCCCTGCAATGTCTGCAGTGGAAAATCAATCACTGTTTATAATGATCTGGTTTACCTGCTTGTAGACTATCCTTGACTTTGAATTATACTAAACTAGGTATTTTACAGAGAATTAGTGGCAATGCCAATGCAAATAATTCTGTCCTGTGAAGCAATTCACACTCCCTCCCAAACAAACAAACAAACAAACAAACAAACAAACGTTGGGCAGACATTAGCATGTTTAGTTTAATATGCTTCATCCATATAAATGTGTCTGCTCTTTACATTCTTTAAATTTTATGTAAACACTTGTCTCATTTCTTCATTAATAATTAACTAAAGAAAACTTTTAAGATATGTTCATTTTACATCTGTAAGAAAGTCATGATTTTATCTTTATGGAAATACACATTTAAATATGTATGGTAACAAGAAATTTGATTCAGACTGACTTAGCATGCATATAAATACATAAGATATTTTGATCAATGTATCTGTGTACCCAGAAGATCAAGTGATCAGTGATGTCACTCTAGTCCCAAATTTTTCCAATTTATTTAATCTGTTTTCAGCAATTTGATTTTTCCTGGCTTTAAAGTTTTCAAGATAAATTTGAACACCCATCAAATATCCAGCCACATACCTTGCCAGCTTGAAAAGTATATTTGAAACATAATTCCAAGCAAAAGTTCTATGGTTTTCTCTGAATGGACATATTTAATTTCATGTTAACATGTCACTAGGAGATGAAGATGCTGTGATTGGGCTAATCCAATTACATGTGGGTAATTGGGAGAAAATATTTAGATAACAATATATAAAGGCTAAGCTCCTGGGAAAAAGAGAGACAAAATGTATTTAAAGCACAAACAACAGCACATAAAAAGAATTAAATTTTAAAAAGTTGTTCCATTTGTGTTGGGCAATTAGCTAGGCATGAGCAAGGAGGTTATAAAGAAGGTTCTGGCCACACCCTCTGGCCCTACCTGCCCCC
The DNA here is from genome assembly GCF_028749965.1 of Puma concolor. Lineage (NCBI taxonomy): Eukaryota > Metazoa > Chordata > Mammalia > Carnivora > Felidae > Puma > Puma concolor. The sequence goes on from NC_141667.1 coordinate 182,081,271, forward strand.
AGGTTTAACAGCCACACCTTCAGAGCCTCCCCTGAGGGCTAATAGCACTGGAAAGGCCTAGCCACAGAGGTGGCTCAAAAGCCAAAAGGGGACTTCTAAGAGCTGAGCATACAGACAAAAGGTGCAACTTGCCCTTAAGTACCTTTAAGTTTACAACAAAAGCTCACTAGACACTGATAAATACATAAAGCATAAGTAAATTCAATTAAAACAGACTGCATCCTGGGTAGACACGTGCAGAAGCCAAAATATTATACAACCACCAGCTGTCGATCAAAAATGTCAATCAAAGCCAAATGTACACATACCCAAAACAGGCTTAGAAAGCTAAAGCTAAAGCTTCTCAGTGCCATTGGCACTCATGCTTGGGCAGTGGCCTGCTTTCACTCTTCCAAGTATCCTTACTTATCTACTCAATAAACTCTATTCTGGTCTCAGGTCTCCAATTCTTTGGTGCATCTGGGACTAGAATGGAGCAACCTGGTAACATCTTGTTTGTCAATTTAGAAATTGTGAATTTTGTTTATAAATATTAGCATTAATAGATTCAGTCAATTTAGACATGAGTATATATATAATTTGTATGATGATAAAGAGAAGAGTTTTTAAAGTATTCACCTTCTAGGGGCTCAGTCAGTTGGGCCTCCGACTTCGGCTCAGGTCATGATCTCAGGGCTTGTGGGTTGGAGCACCACCCGACCCCCCCCCCCCCAACCCCTAGGATCTGTGCTGACAGCTCAGAGCCTGGAGCCTGCTTCGGATTCTGTATCTCCCTCTCTCTCTGCCCCTTCCCCACTCATTCTCTCTCTCTCTCTCTCTCTCTCTCTCTCTCTCTCTCTCTCTCTCTCTCAAAAATTAATACATAAAAAAAAAGTATTCAGCTTCTATGAAAACAATAATATTTGCAAAACATAATTAGTTACCTAATACATATTTGAAAAATAAGGGCTGTTGTATTTTTTCATAGCAATAATCTAAAATTCATCTTAGTACTATTTTTTCATTTTTTTATCATTTCTGAAATTTATTATTTATCCACTTTTCTTCTATCTTTCTAAAATAATTCTTATACTGCAGGGCATACTTTTTAACATTCTTACACCAACCCAAAAGTTTACCTAAATAGTTAAATGATACACATCAATTGTAGGTTTATTTTCTGGGAATCTTTCCCTTTACCTCCTGGGAATCTGGTTTCCCCAGAAATAATATGTAAGTATAGTAAATCCCCAATGAGTCAGTCAGCTGCAATAGTTGATAAACAGTGCTATGCTGGGGTATCAAATGTAACAGAAATTGGTTATTCAACATTAAAATAGCGTGCATTATTTAATAATAAACAATACATTTAGGTTGCTGCAGTATGGATCCACTCAGATTTTTCCTTTCATATTTACATCTATATATTTAGCAGTAAAATTTATGCTAACTTTCTTGATAAAGAAAATGTAATATCAAGCAGAAACAGATACAGGAGCACAAATATATGTTTTTATTTAAGCAAAAATTCAAATATTCAAACCCTCTGCTTGTACTTTTTATTTTGTATAGCACTAATAAAAAGTAAAACAATCTTCCAATTTCACCTCTGATATGTAAATAACTTGAAAGACATATATCCTGTCCTTACAAAGGAAAAAAATAGTCAAATTGAAAGTCAATTAACTTCTTTTGGTTCATCAGGGATGCGGGGTCAAAGGTAAACTGTCATCCCAACAGTTAGAGAGGCATGAACATCCAGAAAAATACAACTGAAATTTGTTTATCTGGAACAAATTTCCAAATAAGACATCCAGATGGCTGACACATGAAAAGATGCTCAACATCACTCATCATCGGGGAAATACAAACTAAAACCACAATGAGATACCACCTTACACCTGTCAGAATGGCTAAAAGAAAACAACAGATGGTGACGATGCAGAGAAAGGGGAATCCTTTTGCACTGTTGGTGGGAAGGCAAACTAGTGCAGCCACTTTGGAAAGCAGTATAGACATTCCTCAAAAAAATTAAAAATAGAGTTACCCTATGACCCAACAATTGCTGATACATTGCTGATTCAAAGGGGGATTACAAAATGCTGATTCAAAGGGCCACACGTACCCAATATTTATAGCAGCCCTATCAATAATAGCCAAATTATGGAAAGATCCCAGTGTTCATTGACTGAGGAATGGATACAGAAGTGGTTTATATATACAATGGAATATTACTTGGTTATCAAAAAGCATGAAATCTTGCCATTTGCAACAACGTGGATGGAACAAGACTATATTATGCTAAGTGAAATAAGTCAGCCACATAAAGATAAATATTATGATTTCACTCATATGTGGAATTCAAGAAACAAAACATATGAACATCAGGGAAGGGAAGGAAAAATAAGATGAAAACAGAGAGAGAGGCAAACCATAAGAGACTCACAAATAGAACAAATAAATGGGTAATGAGCATTAAGGAGGGCACTTCTTGGGATGAGCACTGGATGTTATATGTAAGTGAGGAATCACTAAATTCTACTTCTAAAACCATTATTACACTCTATGTTAAGTAAGTTGGATTTAAATAAAATTAAAAATAACTAAATAAACTTCATTTATTTCACATGTAGAGAATACATTGAACATATATTTTATAGTGTATTATTTTAATGCAGTTTATAATAATTCTCATATTCAATAATCAAAACAATAAGAAAATAGGTTTACCTGCATTAATATTAAAAGACAAGCAATTTCACATTGTAGTTTTATTATAAAATATTGGGTTGATAAAACATTATATAAAAGTTAGTTGAGTGTGTAAGCACATTTAAATAAAGGAAAAACCATACTATATTTCAGAAAATTACATTTTGAATTTTTTTTTCATGTCATCTAGAGGAGCAACCACTGCTAAAAATAACCTATTCCCTTTATGCAAACATTATTATCAAAGAAATTGCAAATCAGATGCTTACTTTAAGGCTTATTCCTTTCTGAGTAGAGTAATTTAGAATTCTGTATTTTTGTCTTTATGTGTGTATGTCTATGTGTTTGTGTTTGCTCTCAACTTTTTGAAGGTGTTGGGAGTTATTCGAATTGGAAAAAAGTTGCCTCCTTGAAAAACTCATCCTTCTCTTTCTCATAATTAAATGTGATCTCTGTTTATAAAATTTACCTCTACCTATTCTGGATGAAAGGCACCTTGTGCTCAGTTCTCCACATTATATTGTGGACTAAAAATGGAAATTCTTGTATGCTTTTACATTTAAGTAGAATAAATCTCTATGAAAGAAAATAATACCTGAAAATACCAACTAATGGTTATTAGATATGATTTCAATGAACATGTTGCTGACATTTAAAGAGACAAACCACTTGAAATGTTTAACAAATTCATTTTTAACATCATGTGATAAAAATGTAACTATATTTTTCCCCAACATAAAAGTCTCATATTTCAAGGAAAATGTACATAAAAGGGAAAATTGCCGCACATACCGCAGACAATAGATGCATGCCTGCAACTCATTCAATGCTGTTCATTCTTTTTTTGCTATTGCCTTTACCGTTTGAAAATAAAATAACTGCTTGAAAATTCAGTCACTGGAAAAATAAACATCAAGTACTAATTAATCATTTGCAATACTTTTATACTAGACAAGCTTGGGAAATAAGAAAGAATTTCATATTCATGGAGGTAGGAGGAAAGTAATTTTTAAAAGGCATGGTATGGATCCCAGAAGAGATGAGAACAGCTGTGTACTGGGATAGACAAGGACAGGTATGGAAGTATCCAATCAATAAAAATACAAATGTCCACGTAAGGGCATTTTGTTAGAAATAATGTGGTTATAGTTGCTACTCAGAATTTACAGAAGGTTGGTTAAATGGTCCAAATAAAAGCAAAGCTGATACAATATAATCTGAACAACAGAAGTCTGGTGAGGTCATGTTAATGGCAATCAGATGATGAACCACTGGAAACAAGCTTTGAACAGTGAGGGAAGTACCAGGTATAGGGGCATCAGTCAAAACTGTTTTGATGATGAGATTTTCTTTCATCTCCAAATCTAGCCATTCCCTACTTTCCATCACAACAGTACAAGAATAAGAATACACATCAGAACAGCTAGAACAATGTTATCTTGTTCAAGTCCCGCATTGGACTCTGTGTTGACAGCGTGGAGCCTGTTTGGGATTCTGTCTTTCTCTGCCTCTCTCTCTCTCAAAATAAAATAAACTTAAGAAACAAAACAAAACAAAACAAAACAAAAAAAGAACAATGTTATCTTTTCATATTATTAATATGCATTCTTAATTGCTCTATGAGAATAGAGATGAGATGTAATAACATTTAGTTGTTTATATACTATTAATTGGATGTTTGAAAAGCATTGGGGTACCAATGAACAAAGTGTAGTTTATCCTGGCATCAGACCAGGAATATATGCAGCAGAATCAAACAAATAATGAAATGTATTATAAAATCAGACGCAGAACCAAGGATGGAACCAAATGTGTGTATTCTAGAAATGCTACAAGCAAATTTTGTTGTTTTAGATCACGTAAATCATGTCTTCTGTTGCAGCTCATATGGTCCTGAAGAAAACAAGATGTATAATTTTTGTTTTTGTTTTCGTTTTTTACTTTTTTCATTCGATGTGTTGTTTTTTGTTTTTTGGTTTTTTTTCTTATTAAGGTATAATCAAGATATTATACTGGTTTCAGGTATACAACACAATGATTCCACATTTTTTTTTTTTTTTACAGAGAGAGACAGAGCATGAACAGGGGAGGGGCAGAGAGAGAGGGAGACACAGAATCGGAAACAGGCTCCAGGCTCCGAGCCATCAGCCCAGAGCCTGACGCGGGGCTCGAACTCACGGACCGCGAGATCGTGACCTGGCTGAAGTCGGACGCTCAACCGACTGCGCCACCCAGGCGCCCCTCCACATTTTTATATATTGGTATGCATTTTGAAATGGTCACCACAATAACTCTCGGTAACATCTGTCACTTTATAAAACTAAAACAATGTTATTACTGTATATTACAGTCCCATTACGTATTTATCTTAAAACTGGAACTCTGTACTTCTTAACCTCCTTCACCCATTTTCCTCCCTTCTCTGTATGGACCTGGGTTTCTTTTGTTGTTGTTGTTGTTTGTTTGTTTGTCTTAGATATCACATATAAGCAAAATCATGTCGCATTTGTCTTTCTCTGACTTACTTCACTCAGCATAATACCCTCCATGTCCATCCATGTTGTTGCACATGGCAAGATTCATTCTCCTCTATGGTTGAGTAGTATTCCATTGTATATATATACACAACACATCTTCTTTATCCAGTCATCCATCCATGGATCCTTGCATTGTTTCCATATGTTGGATATTCTAATGTTTTCCAAAGAAAATATTCATTTTCCAAGAACTTTAGTATTAGTGTAAACATTAGGTTCTAGGTAGACTTTTAAGTCTGTTACATTACTACAATTTAGGGATGTTTAGCTTGATATCAGTGTTGCTAAATATAGCAATTGTTACTTTTAACCATTGACTAATACGAATTACTGACCTTTGGGTATTTAATAGCAAGGCACTTTGCTTAAAAATTTTGGCACTAATTACATTACTGTCTTTAGGGCCATGAACAAAGAAGATTTAAAATATAACTTAGTAGGAGGATAGATCTAGCCTTCCATTATATTCTACCCAAGTTCATAAGAGTGCTGTGATTTTCAGGATCACCTTTCCCTAGAATTGTCAAAGTTAAACATAGCATTTCTCAAAAACAATAAGCAGGTACACATTTAAAATTGCATTCATAAAGTTTCATTCAACTTACATAGAAATAAAAATGAGTATGTGATTATCTACCTTCAGTAATGGAGGAAATGATACAGAAGTAAAAAAAAAAAAAGAGATGTATTTAAAATAGCATGTGGCTAGCTAGCACTTATTTCATCCTACCATGTGTGTCCTCTAGAATATTTATAATAATAAATTAAAAGATGATTTATTATTTGACACTACTGTTAGAATCTGGACTGATTACCACAAAGTATATTAACAACAGAACAAAAAACTTCTGTCCTGCAGAATGGCACACTTAATTTTATCACAAATACAATCACTAAATCCAATGAAAATGAGAGATGGATATGGAGACAGAGTAAAAAGAAATCTGCTCCCAAAAAAAAGTAAATATTATCAGAAGCCAAAACCAAATAGGACTGTGAATGCTGAGTGGGGATGTGTGTCTAACCTTGATTTTCCATTTGACACATCTGCTGAACCTTAGTGAACTTAAATTTCTATTTGAGGGTCACATGGATTTGAGAGAAAAGAGGTAAAATCTGGAAACTATCTTAACTTCATGGTCAAATAAAAGCTTTCACATGAATATGGACCAAAAAGTTCCATACCTTAAATAATGATGAAATAAATGTAATTTCATCCTATGGAATGATCCACAAAGAGAATCTCCCTATTCGAAGACTGGTACTGGCTGGAGGAAACAAATTTTCAACCAGGAATAGGTAACCACAAACTGTACCTCAAGTGCATTTGTGTTCCAATTTCAGACTACCCGTGTCATCTAAAAATTCTCAAACCACAAAATGTGTTCCTAAACAAGAAGTCAGCAAAATGGATGAGTGTATGATTAGCAAACTTCAGGAAGGGAAGCAATGATACAAAAGAAGAGTAAGTAGATGTATTTAAAATAGTATCTGACTAGGACTGATGTCAGTCTCTAGATCTAAAAAGGATACAGTGAGGGATTACAACTCTAGCCACCTTCTTCCTCCTTTCTCCACTTTCTCCTTCCCTCTAATCAATTCTTACCCAATCCTGGATGGTATTAAACCAAGGTTAGAAGGGCAAGGGCACTGTGTATTTAGAAGAGAGGGAAGCACCTGGCTTATTAATATCCTTTTATTTTCACGTAGGCTTTCAATGGGGAGCAACCCTGAAAGTGTGAGGGAGAAGACATGTATTGAATAAAGTTTTGAGTTTTCATAAATATAATGTAATTACTGTAATAACACTGATATTGTGATTTTAAATTATTTGGTGCATGCCTAACATGATATGCCAAATTTCTAATCATATGTGGGCATGTTTCTGTAATATTCTAGCACCAACGACATATGATGTTAATTATTACAATTTGAAAATAAATCCAAATATCTTACTGAGGAGTCACTCTTTTTTAAGCAGTTAAATATATTTGATTATGTGAGGACTTGTTACAAAACTTACTTGGATTTTGGAGTCCCATGTATTTTACAGAATGGTTTTGGGGGAACGCCACTATAACAGCATTATATCTTTCCATCTATGTGCATGGTATAGTTTACTCAATGTATTCCTCTTTTATTTAGTATATCTAAGTGATTTTAGTGGATAATTTTACTAGTATCCAAACAAACCAGAACCAGTAATCCCAAGTTTTTTTCCTCTAATAAATTTCAAATCATTCTGACTTTCCATTGACATCATACAAATGTGGTATTTAAAACACTTGAGTATATGGGGCGCCTGGGTGGTGCAGTCGGTTAAGCGTCCGACTTCAGCCAGGTCACGATCTCGCGGTCCGTGAGTTTGAGCCCCGCATCAGGCTCTGGGCTGATGGCCCAGAGCCTGGAACCTGTTTCCGATTCTGTGTCTCCCTCTCTCTCTGCTCCTCCCCCGTTCATGCTCTGTCTCTCTCTGTCCCAAAAATAAATAAACGTTGAAAAAAAAAATTTTAAAACACTTAAGTATAGATACCAACTTCATAGGCTCCTGCTTCCTATATGAGTACAATACTGAAAAAAAGTCAAAAAGCAAACACATATTAACATTACTTGTGTATATTTCTAATAAGCCTGTACGAATTTCTATCACCACAATATTTAAAAAAATATTGATTGCAGCATGCAATCATAGAGATGCTTTTATAAAAGATTTATTAATTTTTGACACCACATTTCTGAATGCCTTAGATATATAGGTATTTTTTGTTGTTGTTGTCCAAAGTTAACATTTTGAAGTTAGGATCTGTTGCTTAGGAATTTAATCCATGGGATAAATTTACACTCAACCTCAAAGTTGATTGTAACAATCAATAAATATGTGAAATCTTTTCTTATAGAGAGACTGGGGAAATATCTCTTTAATTTTTTTTTCTTTCCAGCCAAATATTTTCCTTTTAAAAAATACTCTCAGGATAACTGTCAGTTTTTTTCCCTAGTCAAAAAGTAGAATAAAATTTTTTTGAAAAAAAATCTGCAGGGATTCTCTTTTTGCACACAGCAGGGTTTGACCCCATGTGGACTTACTCCCTGGAGTGAGTAATTGTCCAGCTGAAGGAAGGAATGAAGAATGATCTCACAGCCTGAAAGCCAGAGAGAAACCACAGAGACTTGAAAGACAAAAGGATACTATGTTGCAACACTCTCTTGATTCTTCTTTTTGCCCCCTTGCATGACTGTGATTTAATTTTTGTGGCCCTATACATTTGATGTACTGCTTATTTCTTTCCCTACTGCATAACGAACTCATAAATCTTATATGTGGGAAACGGGATTTTTTTCTCTCTGTAGATAGTGATAGCATTTAACTCAGATTATCTAAAACCGTTATTGTGTTAAACAGAAATCATGGAGCAGAAGAAGAGGAAAATTGGCTCTATGTTCCTTTGAATTTTTTTTGGACATTTCTCTCCCTTGTAATTCCACATCAGCATGAATTTATCACAACTGTAATGAAAGAAACCTTGTAAGAAATCATTTGTGAAAGTACACTTTTACCTACATCATTTGGCAAACTTCCAAAGCAAATCAAATAAGTCTTACGTACCTTATTGACAGTAGAATGAATTTTTAAGTGTTAGTCATTATTTTGTTTGAATTTTTGGGGGGGTCTGTGTTTCTGGGTGAGTATGTGGGTATTGTATCTTATCTTGTGTAATTTCAGTTTGTGTTTTCCATTCTAAAATAGTTTTCCTAAGTTTCTGAAATCAAAAGCCATCACAGAGAAATGATTCATAACATTGTTTGGAAAATAGTTATAAATAGTGATAATTATAATCTTTTAATAATTATAATAGCTAATAAGTCAAATATCATGACCATTCCTTGCAACATTTCATGTGTTAAGGTAACATTAAACTTTCCTCTGTTTTAAAATTATACCATGTACTCTAAAAATCTTTTCAATAAACTCTGAAATTTTGAAACTGTGTTCTTTACACCATGATGACTGACCACTTCCTTTTGGAACTGCATTTGATATATTTAAATTTAACCAGCTTTATTTACATATATGATGACTAAACATTAAATACTTATAATTAATGAATATTCTCCTTTATTCGGCATATTGTTTATTCTTAGTATACCTTTAATAATACCACATTAAGAGATATCTGAAGAGTTACAGAGGACACAGGAATGGCTGGAGGAACCAAAAACTCTAGAAGTGTGGCAAATAAGATATATCCTTGTAGAAAGGCCCAAGGAAAGCATAAAAAGGAAGAACTCATTTATTTTTTTAAGTTTTTACTTATTTATTTTGAGAGAGAGAGAAGAGTGGGGGAAGGTCAGAGAGAGAGGAAGAGAGAGAGAATCCCAAGCAGGTCCCATACTGTCAAGCACAGAGACCCACGTGGGGCTCAAGCTCATGAATAGTGACTATAACCTGAGCCCAAATCATGAGTCAGATGCTTAACTGACTGAGCAACCCAGATGCCCCAAGGAAAAACTCATTTAAACTCAGGTAGATTTTCCACCAATCTGTGATTTCAGTACAATTTTACCCATTCAATGCTGATTTTAATCGTAAATCATGCCGTAATCCCTACCTCTACCCTACCAAAGGAATCGCCCTCTCTCTCTGTCTCTTTCTGTCTCTCTCTGTCTCTCTCTCACACACACACACAACAACAACAACAACAACGTATAAATTGGGAAGTTGGGCATATTGCACACAGCCGGGATATAAAAGTAAATGCATGTATGCTGGTTCACCAGAGTGAGTTCATGGGAAGGTATTGGGGAACCAGGGAAAAATAAAGTAGGTAGCTTCTAAGGACCAGAGAAGGATGTGGCTTTACATGATGAATGTCGGTTCTCTGCAGAATCATCTCCTATTTTGTGCATATAGGATAGGATCTCTGTCTCTCTCTTACTCCATGTAGATAAGACAAAGGTGTGATTGATGCGATCATATATCTAATTTCAAAACCAGAAATTGTTTTAGAGTGAAATGATGCAATAAAATGAATACAATTTTTCTGATAAAATCATTTTATCATGTCAAAGGACCAGTGGAATAATTCTGCTCAAGATCCATGCTCAAAAATAAGTTTGTTTATACAATGAAAATAGTATATATCTATATATCTATATCTATAGATAGAGATATATAGATATAAAAGCAAAATACAGAAATATGCTGTTGATATTAAAAGATAACATAAACAGTGTAATTTGTTGCTACATATTCCAGTACTCTAATGAGTTTCTGAGCTTAGCTATTACTAATGTCAGGGTATTTTCCTTAAAAACAAATTGATTTTTCAATGTGATCTAATTATTTTTAATTTCTAAATAATTGCCGAGAGCTTTGTATCATTGTATCTTCGTGATTAAAAATTTTGGAAGGGTTGGCAGTATCTATTAACTCTTCTCTTTTGAATATAGTTGTTTTTTTTTTTTTTTTAATAATATTCTCCTTGGGGTTCCTGGGTGGCTCAGTTGGGTAAGCAACCAACTTCGGCTCAGGTCATGATCTCGTGGTCGGTGAGTTTGAGCCCCAAAAGGGGCTCTGTAGGGACAGCTCAGAGCCTGGAGCCTGCTTCAGATTCTGTGTCTTCTCTCTGTCCCTCCCCGCTCATGCTCTGTCTCTCTCTTTCTCAAAAATAAATAAACATTAAAAAAGATAAAGAATATTCTTCTTAAATATGCTGAAGGTTCTGGTCAGCTAAGAACAAATTCAGTTAAATGCAGGACTTCTTAAAATTCCATTTTTAATTGAAATCTGTAAAAATTGCAGGCCAAGTATTTTTACAAGTATACTTTGTTTTTGTTTGTGTTTTGCTTCCATTCTGCCTATTTTGGGCAAATATTTTAAGAAGATAATATTTATCAATTAAATTATCACTATTTATAAATATTTGAATGTATTGCAAAATTTATATGCTACAAAATTGTAGATTTTCTAATTTTCATTCCATTTAAGGTAAATATTATGAATGTATCCAATTAAAAGTATGAACCTGTTGGGGCACCTGGGTGGCTCAGTCAGTTAAGCATCTGACTTCCGCTCAGGTCATGAACTCGCCAGTTCCTGAGTTTTAGCCCTGCGTCAAGCTCTGTGCTGACAGCTCAGAGCCTGGACCCTGCTTTGGAATCTGTGACTCCCTCTCTCTCTGTCCCCTCCCCTACTCATGCTCTGGTTCTTTCTCTCAAAAAATAAATAAACATTAAAAAAAAATGAACCCGTCAAACGATTCTTTCCACATGTTCAGATATTCCAAAGTTTAATCAAATAATTTTAAAATTAAATGGTATTTCAGGGCGCCTGGGTGGGTCAGTAGGTTAAGTGTCCGACTTCGGCTCAGGTCATGATCGTGTAGTCCGTGAGTTCGAGCCCTGCGAGCCTGCTTCGGATTCTGTGTCTCCCTCTCTTTGCCCCTCCCCCGCTCAAGCTCTGTCTCTGTCTCAAAATAAATAAAAAGCATTTAAAAAATTTTTTTAAATTAAAAAATTAAATATTTCATTATTTAGTTCACTTATATTTGTCTTGTTATGTGGAATGAATTTTGATAACTTTCTTTTCATTAATTTTAATTCTCTACAAAATTCAGGAGTTTAATATTTTGGGGCTTCATTTGGCAATTTTAATATGAATTTGGTAAAAAGTAAAAATAAAAAATAAATTTAAAAAAAGCATTGAATACCACTGCATGTCACTAATTTTTTCCAAGTTTCAAGTTCTAATTAACAATGAGCAGCAAAAAGAGAAAATGAACATTATCATGCTGGAGCGTTTTTATGTATTCAGCATCAGCATCAGGCTCCTTGTATTAAAGTAAGAAAGAAAGAGTTGTGGTGTTTGCATGTGCATGTATACATGTGTGTGTATGTGTGTGTAACTTTTAATAACTTAAGCTTCTCATCAATTGGTAGACCATTACATCTTGTTTGGATGAACCAAGAGGTGTATATTTACCACAATCTATTGCAAAGTCATTTCGGATCCACAGTTTTCTGACTATAATAAAAAACTGACTAAAATTAAAAAAAAAAGTTGTTTACACAATGACATTTGCCTCACCAAATTTAGAATGCATTTTGTCATTGCAAAAATAATTTTATTATTGAGGTAACTTTTAACTAACTTTATAACATACTTTACAATGCCATAAACCCATCTTTAATGAAATGTACTTTCAAAAGCTTTACTTTTATTTCATAAATTGGATGAATGTATTTGAGCCATTTTTGCAGCTACCCAATTATCTATTTGATGCATTAGATGAGATTGTTATAAAACTATCTACCTTCACGTATTTGCAAATATTTTCTTATATTAATAAATTCACAAGTACCAATTCAATTTTCTAAGTACATAAGAAATCTTTGATTAAAATGATAAGGGGTGCGTAGGGGGCTCAGTCAGTTAAGCCACTTACTCATGATTTTGGTTCAGTCATGATCTCCTGGTTCATGGGTTTGAACCCCATGTCCAGCTCTGCGCTGACAGCACTGAGCCCGCTTGGTATTTCTCTCTCTCTCTCTCTCTCTGCCCCTCCCTCACATTCTTTCTCTCAAAATAAATAAACTTAAAAAAAACTGTTTAAAAAATGAACAACATTAATTCAGAAAAAGAATCATTTGACCTAAATAAAAAGTGAATCTTCAGAGTGATATGAAAATGTTACTTCTGCAGTTGAACATGCAATATTTTCACCACATTTTACAATAGTACTCATGATGAAGTGGATGGTGATGTTTATGCAGCAGATTTGAGTTGTCTGGTCTCATGACTTCAGTGATATACCCACTACCTCTTTCTGTCATGGTCAATTGCTAATGTCAACAAATATTTTGTTCATCATGAGCTGTCTTAAAAGAAAATGTGGTACATATATTTCATTTAAAATGCACTATCTTTTATTAACTCACTGTTACCCAATGGGCTTACTACAAAAATTTAAAATTGTATAATTAACCAACAAAAGACAAGTAACTCTAGAGTTGCACTACGGAAGAAATGATGAAACACCAGTCTTAGTCAGTTTGGGCTCCTGTAACAAAGCATCATATATTGGGTGGCTTAAACAAAAAAATATATTCCTAATAGCCCTGTGGGCTGTCAACTCCAAGGCCGAGGTGCCAGCAGATTCAATGTCTAGTGAGGGCTCACTTCCTGATTCACAGAAGCTCTTCTCACTGTGTCCTCACCTGGCATTGAAAAGAACGAGAGAGTTCTCTGGATCTTTTATAAAGGCCGTAATCCCACTCATGAGTATTCCATCCTCATGAACTAATCACCTCTCATAGTTCTAACCCACTAACATCATCATCTCGGGAGTAGGATTGCAACATATGAATTTGGAGTAGACAAACATTCAGTACAACTATCACTGGAGCTTGCAGATGATTCTTTACATTTATCACACGATTATACATCCTCTATTTCCATACTGTCAGGAAAATAAAACAACCCTGACAACCTAAAGATTTTGTACCAATGAAGAAGAGAGAAAGAACACAATTTATTACTGAGTGTGTACATTCATTTCTTATTTTGCTGTGACAGGATACTATATACTTAGTGGATTAAACCATATAAAGGCATTCTCATATAGTTCTGCATGTCAGAAATCCTAAAATCAGGATGTCTGCATGGCTGCATAATTTGTGGACTCTAGTGGAAAAGCTGTTTCTTTGTTTTTTCCGGCTCTAGAGGCTGTCCATATGCCTTGACTCCTAGACTTTCATTACCCCACCCTCTGCAGCTGTCAATGTATCTCCTTTTCTGCCTCTGCCTCTTCTGCATTTCTTCCCCTTACAAGGATTCTTGTGATTGCATGGGCACATCTGGGTAATCCTATCTCAAATCCTTAATTTATTCACATATGCAAAATCCCTATTACTATTTAACACATTCACTGGTTCTGGGGATTAGGACTGGGACATCTTTTTGAAGCCATTATTCTTTGTACCTACGTAAAAATTAATAACATGCGTGTAGGGAGCACAAAAAGGGATACAGAATTAGAATAAAATCTCAGAAACGCCATACAGCACAGCAGAAGAAAAAATAAATTCTCTGATCTTCTTGAGAGACCCAAACCTATGCTTCCTAACAGTTTTCTTTACATGTCCTGAGAGACCACTGACCTAATTTGAGTGGTGCAGTTTTATATATCTAGAGGTCATTTGTTTGGCAAACTTGGAGATATCCCTATACTGTAAAACCTGGAAAACAACTCAGTCCTCAGAGAGATCTCTATTCCACTGGTCAGAGTAAGGACTCAGTTTCACATGTTTCCAAGGAAACATTTTTTAAAAAAGTGGAAGGGAATGCCAAAGAAAAACTGTACCTGGTTGAGTTAACAAAGGGAGACTTTACTCTAGACTATTGTAATAAGAAGGAAGGGTTGAACTCAGCTCTGCTGAAAGAAAATGTGGGAGAGCTTGTAAGTGCTGGGTCCAGCTAGTGAAAAAGTAGCGGATGACACTTTGGAGATGTAGGTCAATGGGATTAGACCATGTATGCTTGTTAATTTGTACTTATCAAAGTTAGGCTCCTCCCTCCCAGAGAGCCTGAGAGATAGGAGCTCTATCTTTCTTAAAATTACATTTCAAAGGGATGACTCCAGTTCCTTGAGAAAGACAGTCCTGGGTTATAAAACTTGCCAGAGGCTGGAGGGGATTTGCATCTCAGTGGGTAGAGAAAGAATTACATTGTGAGTTTCCTAAAGTAAATGCTCAGAGACAAATGAGGTAAGGGGCCTAGATTTAGGAAGAAACCTATCTGTAAAGTTGGATCAGATTGAGGGGAACATGAAGTAAGTCTTGGTCAGGGAAAACTACCTTTTTGCTCCTTGGAAATGGAGAAAGACATTTTATTTACCCTTACATTGTACCTACATCTTACCTCTAAGTTTCTACGTTTCTTCCCAACCTCATAGACTGGAAGCTTGGTTTCTAGCCAGTTCAACACGTGACCCTCAGGACGACCATGTTCAATACTTCTATCATGCTGGATGGTATCAGCTGCTTGGAACTACTTCTGTCTAAGAACATTGCATGTTATCAGTGATTGCAGACCCTGAAAGGGAGTTTTTAGTTATGCGGAACGTGCATATATCCAGGAAAAGAAGAAAGGGTTCCTTGATGGTATTTTTTTTGAGGTTTGGCCGTGTGTTAAAATAAGAACTCTACTCTGCAGTTATGCATCATGCACCACAGCAGAAACTGGAAATACAATGCAAGCCCACCCTGATATGTTAATACACCCTTGAATAATGTTTCACAACAGTAGAGAGAAAATTTTGACATGAATTCTGAACCAGAAAGAACCCTGGGATTGCAAGATAAACTAAGGAAATTGTGGGCAAACTCTGACTTCAGTTGTTGCTGCATTCAGCAATGACACATTGTAAGAATCTGGTTATTGGCAATAGAGAAGACTCTGTAACCATGAGAAAATCAGAAACAAGATATCTATTTTTCTGTGGACAATGCGCACCCACGCAGCTTGCTGTCTATGAGGTACGATGGAAAGTGGAATTACCTCCAGGAAAGATAATCTTTTGAAACAATTGTTAACTGGAGTTAGGACATAGCTGAAAACTAAGCTGCAGCTGGAAAATTGAGAGGCATATCCAGAAACAATCCTGGAATTGATCAGGCTCTGCCTATAGAACTAGATAAGGGAAAATGCAGAGATTACTCAGGAATGAAAATACTGATCTATAGAATAAAACCAAGGCTTGAAGACCTCAAAAAGCATATTCAGAGTTTTGAAATATGTAAGGCCATGGCTCTCTAATTTTTTTTCCTCCACAAGTATTAACACAATAACAAAAACTGCTGAATATGGCATTTCAATGTAAGTGGATAAATTAATAATGCACAGGCACATCTTCTCTATAATCTGTTTAAACTGTTCAAATGGCGGTATAAATGATAAGTGTTTAAGATAATCTGTTTATGAAGATATATTTGGGTGTCTGCATGCATGGGGACACAAACGGAAGAGCTGAATACCTGTAACTATTTTAAACCTATAATACATAATCAATATTCTTTTAAGTGTTACCTAGTAAAGTCATTTTCTTTCCTTCAAAATCTTGATTTTTGATATATGTATATAATTTGATATGTATATAATTCATCTTAAAAGTATAAATATTATCATTTAGATAATCTCTATGATAAAAAGATAATTTCAAAAAATATATTTTAGTATTTATATCTATGTATTTAAAGAGTTAATTTGAGGGAAAATAAATCACTCAACATGCAAGATGATTTTAAATGGGAAAAGAATAGGCACAAACTATTCTGCCCTATTGCTTTCAGGAGATTAAACTTTATGCCAGGCTTTCCTTTGTCCTTTATATCTAGAGACAGAAAGTCACCTTGGGGCATATCATCTTCTTTGTTCTGCTAGAAGATATATGATTTTCCTTTTTTATCCATACAAATGTTATGCCAGAAGGCACACTTAGACAGGGTGAGGGTGTACAAGGACCTATTGTGTCCTCACAAAGGGAGCTCCTTACAAAGTTTTCTGGCTGCAGAGCTATCACAAGGGTAGGAGTGGAAAGTCCACTGCAGAGCAAGTAGCCTTCCGGGAGCCGAAGGCTAGACACTCACTCCTTCCACTCCATTGTTCAAATCTGCGGGACCCTCTGATGGGCTGGAAGGTTTGGAGGAAAAGACACAGCTAAGAGGCGCACCCCATGAAAGATACCAGCTTCATGGTGATTGACTTGTGATCAATACTAAAGACTGAAATTCCTGAGCATATGGCTAGGGATGACTATAGTGTTTGGGGGAAATATAAGGATGATTGGTTAAATGTGTAAGGGCTGCTGTGCTCACATTGCCCCCAGTGCCCAGTGATTTGAAACAAACAGAAGATCACATTAGCAGGGAACGAATGTCCATTACAAGAGGCAGGTCTGGTTTACCAGCAGCCAACTCAAGTCAGTGAGAAGCAGGAGCTGTGACAGACTGGTGAAACCCCACGTTTTCTGCCTAATACTTGGGACCTTAGTTGGATATAAAAAAAGCCCTGGAATTTTGGTCAATTAGAGGTCTTTAAGAAAAATAAACTTCCTACTAGTAAGGACAAATCAGGGCAGGAGGGGAGAGGAGGGATACATCTGTTCAATATATATTATAAAACAAAGATTGGTTTCATGTGCTGCTGTGAATTGACCTAAGTAAGGGTTGTTCACTTTCAATGGATATTTTAAAAATCTTATTATAAGGCTACTTCTTGCAAGCATGCTATCAGACAGTATGATATAAGGAAAGTGAATTTCAGACTGAATTCTGTCACACCTGCAAACATTTATTAGCAACCAATCAAGAAAATAGTTATAGAACCAATTGGTAAGCTTGAAGAAGCCATCAGCTCTTTGGCCTTTTAGCGACTCTAATAAGACTTTAAATAAATACAGTAACGGTATTCAATTCACCTTCTAGTTTAATTACACAACAACATTTTCTTTCATATTTGTAGTTGGGATGTGTTTTGTCAGTATCTAGGCTGTCATTTCCAAGGGAAAAAATTCCTCAGTCTTTCGAAACCCAACAAAGTACTCCTGCTACACCAAAAGTGTCTTAAAGTTAATTATAGGTAATATTACATATACAAATCAAGTTGACTAAGCAAGTACAACAATATAATTTTTTTCTGGATTACTTGTAATGTATCCTTCTAAAACATGAAAAAGAATTTGGGAGAAATATTCAGGAAAGTTCCTGGTAGAGGTAATAGCAATTTGAAAAATGAATGGGTAGGAATCGTAACTTAGCTTCAAATTTTAGAAGTATGAAGAAACTAAACTATATAGTTTTAAAGGGATAAACTGTTTCACTTCAGATAAGCTGTTATACTCACAGACTTGAGGTTAGAGCAGGGAAATGGATATTTAATGTGCCTTGGTATTTGTCTACTTCTTGGCCTGTTTGGTTGTTACATAAGTATGATGATTCAACAGTCTGCACACTTATAAATTCTCTAGTTTTCTTTATTATGTTGTATGTGAATAACAGGTTTAATGGAAAATATTTTAAATATTAAAAACAGAAACAATAAATGTGGATGGATAGTGGGGAAATTCTCAAATTTACTAAAGTGAATCTGTAGAAGTTTTGCTCATAATATGCTTCAGCTGGTATATGAAGAATGATTTGAGGATTTTCAGAAAGAAAGTGAGCATTCTATGGCACACTGACTAGAGATGTGGAAAGGCTTTGAAAAATGCTTAGTGTAGCTGTAATGTAAGGTGAACACAGGAGTGTGGTCTAATAAGAATTCATAAAGGAAAGCAGAAGGCCGACCAAGAATTGTTTCATATTCCCAAATCAACAACTTCATATCTTATTCTTTGAAATGTGAAGCCATTTAATTTAAACAGACTCAGTAGGCAAAAGAACAAAGAATAAAATCTTGGGAATTATTTCCATGAAATGATTGGATAGAAGTTGACTGCATGAACATGAACTTAGTGCTATTATAATTTGATCATCCTCAGCATTAAAGGTAAGGGAACTGATTTACATTGTGCTTAAGTAATTTGCACAGAGGGCAGATAGTGGTGGCGAGATTCAAAGACCGCCAATTCAGAATGGACCTACCATTGAATTACTGAAGTAAAGTATAAGTGGAAATTACTGATAATAAGCAAGTTGATGAGCCAGTTCTGGAGGGTTACTTGAATATCCTATTACTAGATGTTTGGAATGCAAACCCAGCTGTGATTTAGGTGTCAAATGCCCAGACAGATATAACAGAGGGACCTATTAGGAAGAGGACTGTAGTGAATGGTATATCAAGGTACTGGGATTTAATGCAGTTGGGTGTTTTACCCGAGGCCACCAGAATGTCCTAAAAAAAATGTTCACACCAGTCTCCAACAGATCTTGCAAAATATATAGAAGAACAGGTGAGCAAATTTCATTCAAGAAGCTACAAAGGGATTTTTGTTTGCCTGATGACTATATTTCAGTCAAAAGAAGAGGTTAGAGGCAGCAACTTTTTGAAAAAGGTTATATAATTGAAGATCATATGTTACATTTATCCCATTCATGCCTTGATTTCGTTCAAGCTTTAAGTAGAATCTGCCAAAACGCAACTCGATTCACTTTCTCTCTTCCTGAAACAACTGAAATTATAAGAAAAACAGTGCGTTTATAGCAACTGATATTTTACATTGAAAAATGACAGAAATGTAGGTTATAAAATATTGTTTGTTTTTTTAAAAGTTCGATATAATGGAAATGTAGGATATGAGTATTTAACCAAGCCAGGTTTTCCAGACCATTATTCAATGCCTGACAGGAGTGGTGTATTACAATAGTTTACTCAATAAAAGATATACCAAGATCAGGATTCAGATGTATAGATGTTACGTTATAATACGAGGGAGATAAACATGCATCATTTTCAGTTTCTGGTAGGAAAACAGTGTGCCAAAAATCTAAAGTAGATTTTTAGATTGTGATTACACACAAAGAAGCAAAAGCATTTCTGAAAATCTTTGTTGTCATGTAGGTCAGGTTTCTAAAGGGCTACAGAAGACAAGGAATAAGTTATTTATAATCTATTCAGTTATTGCTATTGTGTCTTACATTATTCATTGCAAAAATCAAAGAGCAAGCTTAAGATAATTTGTGTCAGTTCTCCAAGTTACAAACTTATAAAGAGATTCAGGAATGCTGAATTTATAATTCTGATAATAGATGCACTTGTGATTTCTATCATTATATGTAGAATACCTACACTGGAAAGGGATCCATTGATCATCTGAACAGAGTGTAAAGTATACAAATAGGGCATGTAATCATTTAGCAAACATCTAGGTTAAGGTCGGTGGAACCCATTGATTTCTAAATACAGCCTTAGTGCTATAGGTACTAATACAACAGTAATTTCATGACAGATTTTTAATTTAAGGAAGTGTGGAAGAGAATATATATAGGGTATCTTCTGTGTAAAATGCATGCACATTTATTTATTAAATATATACCTGCATGTATGCTAACATATATATGGAGAAAGAGAGAATTTCTATCTAGCTATTTATGTAGAGTATCTGCAAAAGGGGGAGAAAAAACTCATAACTGGATGTTTCAACAGCAAGTAATTACATCATAGTGACAGGGCTGTGAAGAAAACTTATTTTTTGCATCACATCCTTCTCATTTCTTGGCATTGTGTCATACATATGTATTCTCTATTAATATTATTTAATCATCTAATTAAAAAATATGTTTGAATGTAGACTTCTGGAAAACAGACTATTGAGGAGTCAGGAGCCTGCATCTAACTCTGAGATTCTAGTCATGTTAGTAAACATTGGACTATTGAATGTCATAGTGCAAATAATAAAATTATAATGTGAACAAGACAGAAATTCAAGCCATCAGATTCTTATGAGTTTGGAAATACTAATGTTTTCTACTGAGATGGTTAAATTAGAAAGTGATCAACATGAGCATTTCTTCTAACCAATATAACTAGAAAACATGAACTCCTACAATTATATCCTAGATGAAGGAATAGTATCCTATTACCATTTTCTGATCCAGTACTTAGGTCAGAATTTCTTTTCTATAAATTTCATAAGTAAAGAGCTACTCACTCTACCATTATGTATCCACTCTTCAATTCTTAGTTGATTTAATCAAACTGACACCAAATTGACCAAAGTATATAGTTACTTTAAAACTGTTTTAATGCAGAGTCCACTATGCTTAGAAATAAGATCAAATACTCTTGGATAATGAAACATTTTATTTTTTAAGTTACTTCCAAAATATGAAATTATCTATACCTAGATATTACATAGGTAGATAGATACTTAGAGTATAAGTGGAGACAATGAGATGGTAATTTTCTTTCAGTTTTAATTTAGATATTTTGTTGTGATAAAAAAAATACTCTCTTAAATCAAGAAACATAATCACAGTATTTAGCAGCAATAATTATCAAGGCAGTTGGACAGTGCCAGGACTCAGAGAATAATAGAAACCCCACAGAGGAAAGGAAGATAATTATTGTAAATGCCAAAAATCTCTTTTAAAGAAATAGAGCAATTAAAAAATGCACTGAACCACATGTGTGTCCCCTGCTTTGATAAAAGATGCTTTAAACATTCCTATAAATAAAAGATAAATACCCATGGAAATATTTGATGGTCATTAAAGAGTCTTTCAATGGTTGAAAAATAGAATGAAATGATATATCAATAGATATTTTTGAAATATTAGAGATTTAAATAAAGAACTTCCTTAAAATCTTTAAAATGGATATTTTCTAGTATGAAACAATAATATTAAAAGAACACTTATTTCCGTAAAAGTCTTGGCTGAAGGTGATTAAAAGCATTGTAAAGAAAAAGATCTCTGGTTAATATTTAGATTCATTCTAAATAGATAAGCCTTATAGTGTTTTTACCCTTCAATTAAAACTTTTTTTAAAAAAAGCTCAATATGTTATTGATACACATTTCAGTAAAAATGGTGCAGTTTCCATGCTGTTAAGCCATATTAACAAGCCAAATGACTTATAGTTTGCAGATTTCACAAAAATAAACAAGGCAGTGTGTTTGCAAAGTAAATCATCTAAATGGATTTATCTAGGTACATTAAGTGAAATGATACTAATTTTCAGCTTATTCATTTGACAGAGCTTATCCTATGTTTGTCTAGGCAGATTCTGTAGTTTTGGATCACTGACATTGATATAATCATATAACTGTGGTAAACATGAGAAAACTAATTTACATAGATATATTCTATTGAATATAACTGAGGGTTTTAAGGCCTAAGGATTTTCAGCATTGTCTTTTTACCCTTAGAGGTGATAATTAAGTTTAGCTTCTCCCTAACAAAGCATTGATTAGTTATAAACATTTATTAGTCTACTACTAGATGATTACAAGTAAGCTAATGGATTAGCAAGGGGGAGAATTTGATGGGATCATTAGACATTGCTAAAAAGTAAGTGAATTACATATAATTATCCTTATTTCTCCTCACTGGCTTTACTATGTTTATAATACACTGGATCATGATGATACACAACATTTTTAATGTGAACAAACTGTTGTTTGTAGACATTTGATAGTATAAATATATTTGCAAAAACAGATACTGCTTTTTTAAAAATAGCACATGACTATTTATTATTTGCCCTCGCATGTCAATATATATGTATAAGGTAAATTCCTAGAGATGTCGTTGGTGAAATATAGCAAATGCATATTTTAAAAATGGCCAAGATTGGCCACTCTCCCCACTCCCAAGTATTAAAAAAATATAGAGTCAATTCAGAATATCAACAAAGAGCATATGAGAATTCAGGCTTCTTCATAATCTCTCAGGCAACGTGATTATAAATTATCTGGTTTTGCTCTCTTGAAATTTTTAAAATTATATCTCATTGTTATTTTAATTTATATTTATTATTACCAAATTTAATATTGTGTAATATATGGATGGTAACTTAAATTTATTTATGTAAAATTCTTGATGCATAATTTTAAAACAATGTTGCTCATTGATGTGTAAAAACCTCTGAAGAAATCAAAACATCTGAACAAGTGTTAAGCATAGAAATTAGTCCTGTTAGTCCCTTTGTTTTTAGTTTAAGGTATTTTTGCTGAAATTATTCTCATTTTTTTATTAAGTCATAATTAGTAATATTTTCATGTAAGAGTTCTGGATCTCTTGTGTTTATTGCCTTGCTAAGAAAATAAAGTTTCCTTTTATTCCTATTTTACAAAGTTCCCTGGTCATGAACAGGTAACATTTTTTAAGAGATATTTCCATATTTATTGAGATAATCAAAACTACAGTAGAATAAAATATAGTAATAGTGACAGTAAAAATCTACCACTTTAATGATAATCCAAGAAGTTTCTCACGATTATTATTTATTAACCAGAGATTTTAACTAATAAAATGTATTTGAAATGTAAGTTCCCATTTACTTCAAGTTTACATAAAAACTAAATTGTAACTAATATAATATTATAAATGTTTTTTCCCTGAACTTACTGTACAATTGTATGGTTATTTTCCATTAATTTTGGAATTTGGAATTGTGTTGAGTTATATTGAGAGGCTTTTTAATATTGACACAATCTTAGATTTTATGTTTCACATAAGTCTATGAATAAATATAATGTCTTATAATGACTGATTGATTTGGGCCTCAATAGCATATAATGTAAAAATCTTCACTGAGTGGGGCGCCTAAGTGGCTCAGTCGGTTAAGTGGCCGACTTCGGCTCAGGTCATGATCTCGCGGTCCGTGAGTTCGAGCCCCGCGTCGGGCTCTGTGCTGACAGCTCAGAGCCTGGAGCCTGTTTCAGATTCTGTGTCTCCCTCTTTCTGACCCTCCCTCGTTCATGCTCTGTCTCTCTCTGTCTCAAAAATAAATAAACGTTAAAAAATTTTTAAAAAAAATCTTAACCGAGTTAAAAGAGACAATATCATACTCTTTTTAAAATTTCTTTTGAATTTATAATTATTTCAAAATGAAATGTTAAGAAAATAAAATAAACAGAATGCACTATTACTACATGCAACAATATGAATGAACTTCTAAATATAATGTTGAGCAAAAGAGGCTAGATACAAAAAGAAAACATAGCATAATGTCATTACATATTAGGTTCAGGTTTGGTAATGGCCACGAACTATAGTCTTCAAGTGTTGTGATATATGTAAAGTCCTTCCAAACAAAGCATCCAGCTTTCACTTTATCTGTTGTCATATTGTCCCCATTTCCCTTTGCCACATGTTAAAATAATTTTGTCTCCATTTTTTAAAAGGTAGTGTAAAAGAGCCATAACAAAATTATGAAAATCACACAATATGTTTTGCTTCCCATTACCGATAGATGGGAAAAATAAGAATACAAAATCTAAATAGAAAGAAAAACTTACATGTAAATAAAAACTAGAAGCATAAATTGAAAAGAGTAATACACAATTGTTTCTTTTAAACACATAGTAGATTTTTAAAATACATTGAGAAGCAAATTGCATTAACATAGTTTTCTTTATTCAGCTTTTTTTTTTTTTTTTTTTGAGTGAGGAATAAAATACTCTGGTTTCTTTGGTTGTGGAAACATCAAAGAATAATTGTGACAATTAAACAGAAAACAATCTTTGCATCTATATAGCTACAGATCTATAAAAGACAAACATCGACTGAAAATTTTCAAAAGTCTTCCCAATCATTTGACGTATGCATTTTTATTAAGTGATAGTGAAATTAATATTTCTGATTAAACAAAAAATACAGAAATGATAACAAAGCAGATATATCTGGTTTCCAAAAGTCTACACCTTACAAGGCAAAACAGGTCAAAACACAAAACACGATGTATTTAAAATAATTTATTATTAGTAATAATAATAATAGGATCATTGCCCCCAAAGAATTTGATCGAAATGGCCATCTATACAATATTGTGTGTATATATTAAACTCAAGTATGGTCCTATGTTACATTCTTTAGAACACTGAACTTTTGATTCCTGGTGAATATTAAAATATCTGATACTAAATCTGTCTCAATGATGAAGATAAATGGAAACAAATAAATACTACTACCTAGGGTTATTTGAATTTAATAGAAAGTTCTTGGGATGAGAATTACGTTAGTCCAAATAATAACTGATGATTTCAACATAAAAGAGAAAATACTTTGGAAGAAGTAGGGTCCTTTTACAATAACCCTCAAACCTCAAATTATAGTCAGCTTGTCTGCCTTTCCAATGTAGATGGAGAATTCTGGCATTGCAGATATGTCAATTCTCCTAGTAAGTGATTCATGAGTATAAACTATTCATTGAAAGGTATAAACAATTTTCTTCAAAACAGGCTTCCTTGGAGTGTGTGTGTTTGGGAGGTGGAGTGCTGTGGATAGGCAGAGGGAATGGTGATTATGTGTTGCTCTCAAAATTAAGAAGTAAGCCCACATGTACAAAATCTTTAAATAAGTAGCAGCTTATTTATTTTTTCACCCTATAGATAACTGGATGATACCAGTGCATACATATTGGATTTATTTCAGCAATAGAGATCACATTACATGTTATGTTTTACAGCTGTACTGTACTCAAAATCAAGGATGTTTATAGAAGAGTCTAGAGTTGTTTCAGGGTCACCATTCGATTACTTTTTGCATTAATTCCTGATTTTAAAGTAAATCTGCATAAGAGAAAGTTAATAATTTGGGGATCTGATTTATCTGGAAGTACTTTTCTTCCCCCAAATTTAGGCTTGAAACACTTCACAAGAAAAAAGGGCAGAACTAGATATTGCACAGGAAGGAAATTTCATACATAATGAAGTAAATTCAATAAAGAAGTGTAATAAGTTAAAAGGACAGGTAAAGTTATACTTTAAAAATCTGAATATATAGATGCATAATTAAACAAACTGACCTATAAGCAGGTACAATAGGAGGAACAGATTTGTAAAAATCTAGAAATTAGATTTGATATCTAAAATGTAATACTGGAAATTCCACAAGCTTTCCCAGACAGTTTTCTCATTCTGTGCTTTGAGAAATAACCCTGAGATCCTGTAAATTGAAACAAAGCAAGAAAACTTTACGGCAGCAACCTGCTCCTTTACACCGTGGCCTTGGAGTAATGAAAGGTCAGGACCAGTGATCATCTATCTCCATAATTTCACTAACAATTGACAAACACAATTTAGAAACTGCCAAAAAGTGAAATTGATCTTGTTCTTAGTGAAAATTGTATCTATCTGTTTAGATTTCTCTACAATGGTATGATAGCAACAATGATAAAGAATTCATTCACATCCATCAAGAAAAGTATGAAAGCACTACTCTGTAAATGGTTTGATTCAATTTACAGAACAGAAATCCCATTTAAGTGATATATCTTAGAACTAGAAATGTTCTAATATTTTGTCTTTACATTTATTACATGCAGCTATAATTCTGAAGCAGACATAATTTAGGAATATACAATTGTTTGAAAAGTTTGAAGATGCTAATTTATCAGCATATATAGTTCCCCTAAGAGCTAACACTTTTTTTGTCATTTTCTAGAGATTAAAAATATAATTCAAGGAGGATGGCTGCAAGTGTTATACTATTAAAAAAACTACCTTTTGAAGATGAAAATCATATTTTGCATTATTAGTTGAAATGTTTGGCATCCATTATTATTTTAAAAAGAGATTTTAAACAATTATACTTAAAACAGAAACATGTACACCACATGGTGTTAGTAACTGGTAGCAAACTGGAAATCGGTGCATAGGTAAGTTTATTATTATTATTATTATTATTATTATTATTATTATTATTACTATTATTTCTCAAGCAAATACAGTTTGCCAAATAAGTATACTACATTCACACATACACAAAAACACACATGGTAGAATTTTATTTTAGGTAAAAGCAATGATCACTAAACATTATTATAACAAGTGTTTATTTTCTTAGTTATTTAAAATAATAAGCAACCATGAAACCTATTTAGGGAATGAGTACAGAGACAGTAAAAACTCAAGGACATTCACCTCCATTCTCACCAATTACACCTTGAAAATACATAATTAAATATATTAGAAATCACCGTAAAGTGAGAGTCAGTATTTCTATTACAGTCAGAAAAAAAAAAATCAGAAAAAAAAATCAGCTGAGGTTTAGCTCATGGGTTTTTGATATATATCATATTTTTTGTTTGTTAAAATGGTTTGCTCTGCTCATGCACTGCTTAGCATTCCAAAGAGAATTAAGAAAATTAAGCTAAAGAGATATTTATAATGATTATTATTTAACTATATTCCTAATTTGGGATCCTGAATCTTAACTACAGTGAGAATAATTAAATCATGCAGCTATTTACTGAGAATACTTTAAAACATTACATGATAAGAATTAGAGCATTTCAGAATATTGTGCATTTGTAAATATGCATGTAGGTATGCATGCGCATATATATATGTACTTCCATCTATAGATGAATGAATATGCATATATGCAATGCATACTATTACCATATGAAATATTTATCAGTATTCATCTATATTTAAGTAAAGGACACAGTAAAATATAGATACATATTAAATGCTCCCTTTGAAACAAGGAAATTATTAGTCAATATTATAAGTAGCATACTATGGTTTGTAGTAATACAGTATCAATTAAAAATTCTTTTCTTACAGAGTATATATTAAAATTCTTACTCTAGTATGGCTAAGAAACATTCAGGTTTTAAATATACTTTTATTATTTTCTTGCCAAACTCTGCTGATAGTTTCCTCTACGTTTAATGAAAACACTGGATCACTACCATATCTATTACAATTTCTGGCTCTAAAAACAGTATTTGTTTTCAGGTTCTGTTTTTTCTTTTATTCCCTTGTAATCTAGGGATTTTC
Source organism: Puma concolor (assembly GCF_028749965.1). NCBI lineage: Eukaryota > Metazoa > Chordata > Mammalia > Carnivora > Felidae > Puma > Puma concolor. Next base: position 182,108,944 of record NC_141667.1, read on the forward strand.
ATCACAGAATTGTTAGGATAAAATGAGACTAGTTATGAACATAGGCTCAGGGACGAGTAGGTGGCTCAGTTGGTTGAGCAACCGACTTCAGCTCAGGTCATGATCTCACAGTTCATGAGGTGGAGCCCTGCATGGGGCTGGCTTCTATCAGCAGAGCCTGATTCTTTTTTGGGTCCTCTGTCCCCCTCTCTTCTACCACTCATGGTCTCTCTCTCAAAGATAAAAAATAAACATTAAAAAAAAAATAGGTTCATAAAGTACCTTTCATATACCAAAAGCTAAATTAATGTTGATATAATCTTCATCGTCATCATCAACATCATCATCATCATCATCATCATCATCATCATCATCATCGCCAGTGGAACTGTTAGCAAAGCTCTGGTAATAGTTTTGATCAAACTCCCTGTCTTCATCTCTGTGATGCAGTATCTTGTGCACTGAGGTGAAGAGAGTTTTATGACCTAATCCTTTTAGCAGGAATTATGCTTTTGTAATTGAGGTCCAAATAAATGACTCTGTATACTCTGAAGAAAAATAGGAGCCATTATATTTCCTTCATAACACACGACTCTCTTTCCCTTGACTATAATGTTGTTTGTTTCTTTGTGTGTTATTTGGCTTACCCAGTGGCCTACGTTATAGAAATGTTGGTCATTTTTTTAATGTTTATTTGTTTTTGAGAGACAGAGACAGAGCATGAGTGGGGGAGGGGCAGAGAGAGAGGGAGACACAGAATTCTAGGCAGGATCCAGGCTCTCAGCTGTCAGTACAGAGCTGGACGTAGGGCTCAAACCCATGAACCATGTGATCATGACCTGAGCCAAAACTGGCGTTTAATCAACTGAGCCACCCAGGCACCTCAGAAATGTTGGTCATTTTTAAATTAATAGGCTCTATTTTGTAGAATACTTACAAATTTACAAAAAAAATGAGCAGAGTACAGAGAGTTTTAATATGTCCCTTCCCCCAACGCAAACACACACACACACACACACACACACACACACACACACACACACACAGAGGCAGTTTCCCTTATTAACATTTGCATCAGTGAGGTAATTTGTTATACTTTATGAACTAATGTTGATATAATATTAGTAACTAAAGTGCAAGTTCTACTAGAGTCACTGTGTTGTATGTTCCATAGGTTTTGATAAATGCATAAAGACATACATCCACCATTACAGTATCATACAGAACAGTGTCACTGCCCTAAAAGTGCCCTGTTCTCTGCCTACCAGCCCTCTTGCCTTGTCCCCAAGCCACTGGAAACCACTGATGTTTTTTCATCGTCTTTTGTCTTTTCTACAATATCATATGGTTCGAATCAAATAGTATTTAGCTTGTTTAGAAAGCTACTTTACAGAGTATTTAACGTGTATTAAATTTCCTCCATGCATTTTAGTGGTTTGGTAGCTCATTTCTTTTTTCACTGAATAATATTCCTATTGTGTGGATGCACTAAGTTTGTTGAGCAATTCACCTGCTGAAAGACATTGGTTGCTTATGAGTTTTAGATATTTTGAATAAAAGTGATGTGTTGTGCTTACCAAAAATTAAATATATTTACCTTAATGATTGTTTTTGCCTTTCATAAGTACTTTAAACCAAGTATCTTTTTTATTTAAATAAAAAAAATAAGATCTTCAGGAATATACCAGTAAAAGTACTATAATTATGTAAGCTAACAATTGGTATAGTAACTGTAAATTTGAACTATCTGATCTAGACAGAGAGACTAAGACATTTAAATATAACTATGGTGAAATATTTACGAGGACAAAAGTATTTTTTTTTTTTTACTATATAAGGGTATATCACTATTACAAGACATGGGTGTCATAGTATTATTATAGGAAGAAAGAGATTCTTGCCGCTACTGCAGAATTCTAAATTACTTAATACATTTCACTCTAATAACGTCTCAGCACACAAGTACTGAAGTCTTGAACTGCAGAAAATTCAAATCATCTCTTTATGAAAGAAGTAGTTGCAAAAAGGAAAATATGGTGCCATGGAAAGTACTTGTAATCAAATATCAGCAAAGGAATGCCTACTTATTTATTATCCTAGAATAAATTGGCATCCTAGATCTTTTGTGGTTCCACTAAGCCAGAATCTGCACAGCAAAGTCTGAAAAACACTTTCTCAATTTATTTGTTTTTAACTTTTCTTTCCCTTGCGTTAAAAATTTAGTTCCATAGTTTCACAGACTTCACGTGTTTCTATCGTTGCTAAATATCTAGTATATAGAATATTGCTAATACTTTACAGGTGCTCAGTAGATATTCATAGACTAAGTACAAAACTGTCCCTGGATAGAGAATAATATGGTTTCTCCAAGCCCTGAACAGGCTCAATCCCAGAATGGTATGATTTCTAGGGATTGGGTGACAGTCCATGAAGGCAACCTAAAAGAGAAGACTCCATAATCAACTTATGCTTAAAAAAAAGCCTGAAATGTATGTTTATGCATATATGTGTTGTGTATATATAACAGTGCATGTATATACTATTTGTACAAATATACACATAGAAATGCATACACCTGTATGAAGTGTATTTAAACTCTGACATGTAGTTTTTTGAAAGTTGTCATTTCCATTAGACTGTAAAAGTATCTTCACATTAACACATACTTTTTTGCTGCCCTTTGAAATTCTGAAACTACCATGAAATACCACAGGAAGAAGCCCAGGCTAGCCTATTGGGTGACAAGGAACCACGAGGAGCAGAAATGTGTTGTCCCAGCATGCCTCCCTATTCCATCAGGCCGTCAATTGCCGAACACATGAATAAGGCCATTCTAGAGCATTTAGCAGCGAGGTGACTCATCAGCTAGCAATAGATGCAAGGGAGAACCCAGCATAGATCAGCTGAACAGCCTCAGAGGAATCACACAGCTGAGCCACAGAATGATGGGCTGGATAAAATGATTTTAATTTAAGCCACTAAATTTGTAATAGTTTACCATGCAGGAAATCCTGGCTCATGAACTCTTGATGTGTTTACACTTTGTAAACAAAATATTCTGGGGTAGAACTTCTTTTCATAAAGGTTAAATTATGATGGGGTGGTATAAGGCTAAAATTGCATGAATATCAAAGTAGGCTTACTAATAGGCCAGAGTGCACTGCAGAATAATCAGTAATCATTTTACGGTTTTGTAAATGTGTACTCAACAACATTTTCTTTCTCACTCTCCTGCATTAATAAAACAGTTTTGTAGCATTCTTATAGTACATTAGGTTTAAATTATCACATGCATTTTTTTGTAAGTTCTTCAATGAGCACCCATACTGTGTTCTTCATTTTTTGAAGGCTGTTTGAGCTCTATGCTGATTTTTTGATTCCTTACACTAAATGTATTTTTTGCCAAATAAATGGCTTTATCTTATTTCTTGTGAAGACACTCACTTGTGAGTACACATACTATTTAGTTATTTTATAACATTTTAGTAAATGTAAATATACACACATATACACCATCATTTATTTTTATTTGTTTTATTTTTATTGACATACAACATTAGTTTCAGTTGTACATGATAATGATTCAATATTTGCATATATTGTGAAATGATCACCACAATAACTCTAGTTAACATCAATGACCATACATAATTACAAATATTTTTTCTTGTGATGAGAACTTTTAATATCTACACACTTAGCACTTTCAGATACACAATACATTATTATTAGCTATAGTCATCATACTATATATTACATCTCCAGGTCTCATTTATTTTGTATCTAGAAGTTTGTATCTTTGACTACCACCACCCACTTCACCTACCCTCTTACTTCTGCCTTTGATAATCATCAATATGCTCTCTGTATCTATGAGCTCTGTTTTTAAGATTCCTTGTATAAGTGAGATAATATGGTATTTTGTCTTTGTCCATCTGACTTATTTCACTTAGCATAATGTCCACAAGATCCATCCATGTTGTCATAAATGACAAGATTTCCTTCTTTTTTATGGCTGAATACTATTCCTTTCTGTATATATACCACATTTTCTTTATCCATGCTTCCATTGGTGGACACTGAGGTTGATTCCATGTCTTGACCACTGTAAATAATACTGTAGGAAACATGGGGCACATATATCTTTTCAAGTTAGTGTTTTCATTTCCTTCAGAAAAAAATATGGATTTTTTAATTTTCAAACACATTGAAATCCCAAGCTTTCAATACAGTGTAATTCTGAAAGCTAGCATGATAGATACAATGATATTTTGAAAATTGCACCACAATTTTAACCCTCAGTAAAACAAGAGCAAAGGCTTATTTTGTTTTCTTTGACATTTTAAAACCAATTATCATCAGAGTGATACACACACGATAGCATATATTTGCACTCAGGAGAGTTTATCACAAAACAGTTTTTTTGTCTAAACTATGTAGTGCAATTATATCTAGCTGGTATAAAATACAAATCCCAAATTTCTGCAGCTTAACACATGAAATGTTTATTGTTCTTTCAAACTGATGTGGACATTCCTATAAGGGCTTCTGTGGTAGGCAGCACTACTTTAAGTGGTTCTTGGTATAGACAGGAGAGAATGGAAAAAAAGGTAGCTGAGGAGCTGTTCATGGCCTATTTCTATTCCCTTCCCACTGGCCTGAACTACTTGCATGGTACCAAATGGAGGCATGAAGATTTGACAATTCTCTTTTGCATGCACAGGGTAAAAATGAGCAAGTTTCAAGGACAAATACCATTGATCTCTACAAAACCTGCTTTATCTATCCAAGTTCGACTTCTCAAACGCAAATTCTTATTTTTTTTTAAGATGCTCCATCCATTTCTCCATTTATCATTGTAAGAAAATTTGCACTGGCTCCTTCTTGTAAAACATAAAAAGTACAATGCTTATTCTATTCTCTTTTCTTCCCTCCTAAATAATATGTATTTATATCATTGATTCCTTTGGATCATTTAATCACTGATTATGGTCTCAATTTAAAAACAATATAAAATTTTATACCTGTTTCGATCAACTGCTAACAGAATCTCAGGCCTGGACTGAGAGTAATTTTTCCTCCGAATCTTCCCAGTGTCTAGCAATAATATTTTTAACTTAGCATTTTCAAGACTTTTAGAATTATTTTATGTTTTGCCTTCAAAACTAAGTTTTAATTATATATCCCTAGATTGATAAAATTATGAAGCAATATAATTTTTGCATTATTGCCGCTAGAAAATTATGTTTAATTATGTGCCAATAATTTAAATATTCTATTTTCATTTATATATGGCTGTTCTTATCACTCCATAGGCACTCAAATATGACTATCCTTAGCTTCAAAAACAAATATTTTGATTTTATTGTATACTTTAATTTTTTTTACCTCTCCACTACATCTTTTATTTTATTTCCTCTTTGGACTGTAACTTTTATATATAAATATTTTTTACTGGAGCTTCTGATTACTCTTCTTGATTTTTCATTTTTGTGCCTTTATCACCACCAACTTTTTCTCTGTTTTCAATCATACTTAATGTTTTTTTCATGATCCCTTATTTCATAGAAATATTCCTACTAAATGCCTCTGTATGCTTTTGAGAAGACACTCACAAGACTACTGCAAGTTAATTATCCAATGCTTTATATATGGAGTCATCATTCTGGGGCTCTACCTTCCATATTGCCACCTTTCAGCCACACATGCCACTGAGATTTGACTGGAGATAGCAAAAAAAGTCATCAGAAGCAAATTTTCATTGTCTTTTATGTATGAAAAAATCATTATGGCTTCACTGTTGACTATTAATTTGACTGAGAATAGAATTTTAGATAATGATCCAAAGTGTCTTTTCCCTCAGAAATTTGACAGCAAGACTCCAGGATCTGTGATGTCAAATATTCTCTGACACTTTTTCTATTCTCATTATTGGGAAATAATTATATATTTTTCTCTCTCTTCTGTCTTAAGGATTTTTTCTGTGTGTTTCGTGTTTTCAAATTCTCTACATATGTGTATGGATATGAGTACTTTTATCATTTATTCACTTTAAAATGAACTCTTTTGTGTCACTTAAATCTCCAGGAAATTTCTTTCTTTATTTGATAGCTGAATCTCATCCATTTGTTTTTTCTCTTCTTTTAATAGGTATTTTACTGCATAGATTGTTGTGGACATTTGCTCAGCACTGAATCCCCTCTTGTAAATTGAACTTTGGTTTTATTGAGATTATTACAACTCTACCATATAAACATGAAGTTCAGGGTAGTTAATCCTATCCCCATCTTTATTTTTTTTTCAAATTTACATGTGATTTTCCTTGCCATCCTATTTAATTCAGGGTTGGAAGTATGGCACAATTTAGGCCAATGTATACTAAGAAAGCATATATGCTGAGGCCATAGCTAGATAATTAATTTGCATGGCGATAGCAGAATGAAACATAGGGTCTCTTCTTCAAAAAGCAAGGGGGAGAAGTGCCATGAAAGGTACCACAATATAACACTTGTTCTTTTCTGTCTTTCTTTCTCTCTTGATTTGTCCTGTGTTTTTATTTGCTATTTAATGTCATGCTTCCTCTATCATTGGAAACTCAGGATACCTGTCGGGTGAGTACAGACTCTGACAGGTACCCTACTGACTTACAGAAAGACTCTGCTCCTGTGTAGCACACCAGCTGCCTGTCCTGCCTCCTGCCAGACTGCAGACTATGGGCAGTTCCCTTCCTGGGATAAAGAAATCAACCTCCCTTTTGCAATCTCCCAGGTCTCAGCCAATAGCAGTAGGTATCCTCATGGTTTTGCAAAGTCCAACCTCCCCTTTGCGCTCTCCGTGGTCTCAGCCAATAGCAGGTAAGTGTCCTCATCGTTTTTTGCAAAGCCTACTCCAGGGCCTTCTCAGTACCTACAGGAGAGGTAGGCAAAGGCTCACCTTTGCTGAGTCACCAGCTCCAATGCACCATGGGGTACCAGGCTAACACCACAAAAGCTGTCACTGTGCCTTTCTCTGAAACATGCTTGCAGGCTCCTGAAGTTGGCTCTGGCTAGGCCTTCTGGAAAAGCAGCTTTTTTCGTGTTCTGCTGAATCTACTTGGAAAGGCACTCCTTATCTGGTTAGTAGTGTACAGATGTGACATGAGAAACTGCTGTTGCAGCCAGAGAAGGTAGCCAGGGGATGAAGGTCATGAGAGGAGCAGAAACCAAGACAATCGCAGAAAAAAATGTTGAGTTTTTTCCACAGAACTTCCGTTACTTAACTCATCTCTGGACATTTCAGAGACAGGAGCAAATACATTCTTAATATAATTTAAGTGAGATTTCCTCATATGTGATTGGAATAATCCAAATTGACACTTAAGTTTGTACATTTCCTGAAATTTGTGTCCATCTTTTCTTTCTTAGGCTTTCTTTCAAAATTTTCTCTATATTTTGGGGGAATGTTTTTGAAGACATAACATAGAGCTCTTTTATTTTTAAAGTATAAACTATGTTTTTAGTTTTTGAGGTTTCTTTTTTCTAATTTTTATTTTTCTACGGCATCTTATTTTTAAGGAATGTATTTTAATTGATTAAATTTAAGCTTAGTTTATTTTAAAACTGTCATTTTTCTAAACAATCTCTGTTTCTCTTGGTTGAGGTATTTATTTTCTTCTTTGCTGTTAGGTAAGTAGATCTGTTACAGGATAGACCATTCCTAAATGGGGGTGCTGTAAGCTTTCCAGAGATCACCTTTGGAAAGCAATTGGTAGAACTCACTTTAAGATGAGGAGATGGGAATGCTTTTGGGTTATGGACAGTCCCTAATGACACTACCAAAGATAAAGTATGAGGGCCTTATTTGCAGGCATTCACATCAGCATTAGATTGTCTGGAGACAGTGCAGGCTCCCGATTCTCTTTCTGTTCCCAGTGGAGGGTATAGCACCATGGATTGGAGCTGGCTTTCTCTTTTTCTTTTTTTTAATTTTTTAAAATTTATTTTTGAGAGAGAGAGATCGAGCGCATGAGCGGGGGAGAGGCAGAGAAAGAGCGAGACACAGAATCTGAAGAAGGCTCCAGGCTCCAAGATATCAGTACAGGGGCTCAAACCCATGAACTGCAAGATCATGACGTGAGCCAAAGCCGGATGCTCAATTGACTGAGCCACCCAGGTGCCCCTGAAGCAGGCTTTCTAATACAGACTCTTGAGTTTATTCCTTTAGTTTCAATATGAATTTCATTACAACTCTCTCCTGCCTTCTGACTCTGAGCCCAGAATCTTTCTGAAAGCCCCTTGGGCCAACTTCTCTTTCTTTTTGTTGGGCAACATTGAACCATAGTCTACTCTGACTTTGATCATGTTTCTGTTTCATCTTCAATTCATTAATAAATTAATAAATCTGTATGATTTTAACATCTTCAACTATGACTTTTACATGTGTGTATATATATAATAAATGTAGTAAAAGAAATAAGTGAACTACAATATTGTTCTCTCCACAATAAGGTAAATTATTGAGTCAATTATAAACATAAGAGTAACCTTGTGACAACAGCTTATAAACAATCTAAACAAAGCCACAACTTACACCCAATGTGCACTTGATAATGTGTTAAGGTATATATTAAATTAGTATTGAATTATCTGGGAAGAACTCATGGATTTTAATCATCGATGCACAGTAGATCACAACCAAAACTCTGGTTGGTAATCAGTCAAATTGCCACTGCCCAGAATACTGAACACAATCATAATAATGAAATGATATAGCCAGGTAGTCATTACTAGCAAAAAACATAGTGAGTCTTCATTTTAAATGAAAGAAAAGAAAAATTTATATAATCCTGTTAAATATGCCAGCCAGGAGAAACAGAACAATAAAATTAATAATGTGTTCTCTGATAATACAGGAGCAAGCTGAATGATAAATCAGATAGGATGGCAGATAGCGAACCTGAAAACATTAAATCTGATACCAATAAAACTAAGAAAAGTGTTCATGGAAGGCAAACACATGAAAAAAGTAAAAATAATAATGGATGCAATAAGGGTGATTTAGGTAATGCTGAGAGGCTTATCTTTAAGAGAAATGACGGAATAACGAATGCCCTAAGTTTGTTCAAAATGAATATGAGCCAAATTAGAAAAAAAAAAAATTAAAGAAAACCAGTATATCACGGTTGTTGATATTATATATTGTGAATTAAAGTCTGAAAGACGTTCCTGTTTTATTTATTTTTTTATTTTTTTAAATGTTTATTTATTTTTAAGACAGAGAGAGACAGAGCATGAACGCGGGAGGGTCAGAGAGAGGGAGACACAGAATCTGAAACAGGCTCCAGGCTCTGAGCTGTCAGCACAGAGCCCGACGCGGGGCTCGAACTCACGGACTGCGAGATCATGACCTGAGCCGAAGTCGGCCGCTTAACCGGCTGAGCCACCCAGGCGCCCCAGACGTTCCTGTTTTAAAGTAACAACAACTATAACAGCTGCAGTCTATGTAATAAAAATATTATATACCAGTATACACTGAAGCCAAAATTACATAAGCATAAATATAAAGCATAATTTCAGGAATCAGTCCACTATATGTATCTCAGTTTATCCTGGCTTATTGCCCTTCTTTACAGGTTTTTGTTTTGAAACAAACTTTCTGAGAACCTATTTCTATTCCTATTCTTATACCCAACCAAGACATTCACCACAATGCAGAAGATGGGGGTCTGCCTTCTTCAGCACAAACCATCAAAACCTGCCCTCATCTCGGGAAACAACATTTCTGAGATCGTGCCAGATCCTGCTTGGGATCTCAGCCAATTCTAAACAAACAAACAAACAAACAAAAAACAACTCAATGAAATAAAATAAACAATCTGACTAAAAAAATGGGCCAAAGACCTTAACAGACACCTGAACAAAGAAGATATACAGATGGCAAATAAGCATATGAAAAGGTGCTCCACATCATATTTCACCAGGGAAATGCAAATTAAAACAATAGATGCCACTATATACTTAAGAGAATTGCCCAAATCCTGAACACTGATGACACTGAGTGCTGGAGAGGATGTGGATACCAGATATTCTCACTCATATACCTGCTGATGGAAGGTAAAATGCACAGCTACTTTGGACAAAAGTTTGACAGGTTCTCCCCACCCCCCATCCTGCCTCACATGCTACCTAAACACGCTGTTACCATATGACCCAACAATCTCACTTTTTGAAATTTACACACAGATGCTACAAACTTACTTCCACACAAATTCTTGCACACAGAAGTGTATAGCAGCAGTTTTATTCATAATTGCCAAAACTCAGAAGTAACCAAGATATTCTTCAGGAGTTGAATGAATAAATACTCTCTGACACATCCAGACAGTGGAATATTATTCAGTGCTATAAAGAAGCAAGCTATCAAAAGCCATGAAAAGACACAGAGGAACCATAAATGCATATTGCTAGGTGAAAAAAATCAAATCTGAAAAGGCAACATATTGTATGAGTCCAGCTCTAAGGCATTTTGGAAAAGGCAAAACTGAGGATACAGTAAAAAGATCACTGGTTGCCAGAGGTTGCAATAGAGGGAGGAATAAATAGGTGGAGCCAAGTCTTTTTTTTTCTTCCCTCCCACTTCGGTGGAAGACAGTGGCAAGAGTTGGCTGGATTTGGGTCAGTTTTTCTCTGAAAGAACCCCAACAGGTAAGGCTCTGGTTAACTAGTTTCTCCTGAGGGCAGGCCTTGTTAAGAACAGACTGCCTGGACAATTTCAAGATAAATCCTTTTCTCCTCCCCGTGCTGGAAACATGAGGGGAGTTTTCTCTAATATTTACTACTGAAGATGGTTAAGCTCCTAGAGGTAAGATCACAAAAGTGTGTCCCCTCCCAACCCCATGACTGGGTTCTAAGGTTTTAACTATTAGACTTATTCACAATATGGCTCCAAATATTTATCAATTACAATTCAGGTTTTTCTACACAGCACTGGTTCCCATGGTATTTTACACTCATGAGACCCTTCTTTAGTAAGACATGCCCCCCATCTGTCCATGGCTCCCTGTAAATAAAAGAAATTTTGACGCCACAGAGGTGGGATTCTATTTTTTCTGGTAGAACAGTGACCAAAGGTCACAATCGTATTCACTTGCCACTTCTTATATTTCAATTACCAATCTAGCCACAGACATTTGAATTATCCCTGGTTTAAAGGATTCTTCATAATATTTACATAGTTTTCTCTGCTTCTGATATATTGGGTATAACTGTAAACCACCGAGGGCCATAAAATTTTATCTAGTGAGTAATATACAAATTCAACGCATGCTTCTAAATGTTAATATGAGTGTTAGAAAGCGGAATATTTCTAATATCCAAGTATAGAATGAACCAAATGGTCTGAATGGAACATTTAATGACATGTCAGACTCCATAAACATCTGGTGGACTATAAGAGCCCACTATTTTGCTTTGTCAATAGAAGAATAGATTTTAATAATTTTAACCAAAAATAATTTTTATACTTAAATTGGGGAGATTTATAATGTTAAAAGTGACATTGCTTTAGGAATAATAAAATGCTAGAGTCATTTCCAAGATCATTATATTCTATGGAGGAAATGAGAATAGCATGTCCTATATTCTACATGCTGTGTGCGTGTGTGTGTGTGTGTGTGTGTGTGTGTGTGTGCATGTATTTTAATTTAGGCAGGATATATACTAATGCACTGAAAAGTCATCAACCAAGTTTGGTGAAATATATGTTTAATGTATAAAAAAAGACTGTGCTTTTAGGATTTACATGCTATATTAAGTCAAGCTGAAGCCATAAATCACACGTATAAATATTTGATTTCTCTACTCCTACACATTTGCTTCTCAACGTTACTGCAAAAAAAGGCAAAGCTATGCAGATTGGTGTCCTCATTTACAGTCATGGCTTAAACAACCATTTATATGATGTTGATGCCAAATCTATATCCTTAGCATAAATCTTCACCCTGACCTCTAACTTGGAACATTTTTAAATAATTTACTTATTTGTTTTATAATATTTTTTCCTTGATTGTGCCCTGGATATTTGTAACCTGGATGTGTCCTGGGTTTCAAACAGTCAACTAGTCCAAATCTAAACTTACGACAATCTTTGACAAATAGGTCCTATTGTATATATTGTATATTCTACCGTTAGCATTACCCATTACCAGTGACCATAAGAAAAAGCCTGGAAGAAATCTAAGGTTACATTTTCTACTTGCTATTCACATTAAAGCAGACAAGAAGTATTTTTTATTCCGACTCCAAAATATTTCATAAGTTCATTAAATTCTTTATATTCATTGTATATTGCCTGAGTTATGGTTTTCATTATTTTATATTCAGATTATTTAAGTAACTTCCTACCCAAACAATACAGATATATATTTACATCTGCAAGATTTGGATATATCTATAGATATAGATAGCTAGGTATCTAGATATAGATATGTTTATCCTAAAATTGGAACTGTTGAGGTAAAAGTAATATGTATTTAAAGTTTTGATAGCTATTGCTACTTCGCTCTACATAAGCTTTGCACCAATAATACAATATTTGTTCCAATGTTATTTTTGTATATTCTTCTTATGTTCTTATTTTTGTGTATTGTTCATCAGCAAATAGTAGTAATATATAGAGAAAATGGTGAAACAAAAGAAAAAAAAATAGTGGTGAAACAGTCCCCCTTTTAGTATTTATATACTACATTAGGTACAGTTCCAAAAGAATATGAAGCAATATTAAAAGTGGGCATATTTTCTTGTTCTTGAACAACAGGGTATCTCTTGAATTCCTTTGATGAGAAGACAATTTGAGATGCACTTTTGAGATACATAAAAAAAATGGGAAGTTTTATTTGTTTTTGTTTAATGATATTAATTCATCAAAATAACTGCCTTCTTTTTAATCACTTATCTATTGGTATAAAAATTTATAATACAGTCTCTGTAAAGAAGACCATTGTGGAATTTCTGAAATAAAATATAATAGGCCAAAGTATATTACTCTTGAAATATATTGAAGGAATCACACCATTGCCAGGAAGTCTGTGATAATATTTTACTAAGGAATTGTTTTTTTAAGTAAAACAAAACAAAACAAAACAACAACAACAAAAAAAACCAAGAAAAAAACCATTTTGTTTTCTGTACTGCTCATACGCTTCAAATAATTCATACAGGGGCACCCGGGTGGTTCAGTCGGTTAAGTGTTCAGCTCTTGATTTCAGCACAGGTCATGACCTCATGGTTCATGAATTCAAGCCCCACATCTGATTCTGTGCTGATAGCAAGGGGCCTGCTTGGGGTTTTCTCTTCCTCTCTCTCTGCCCCTCCCCTGCACTCTCTTTCTTTCTCAGTCTCTCTCTCTCTCTCTCTCTCTCTCTCTCTCAAAATGAATAAATAATTCAATATAGCTTGCCTTCATTTCTTACTTTCCATTAAATGATGGAACTATTCTAATCAGGTTCTACTCTCAATGCTACATGGGAGCAATGCAGATGTGCGCAGATGAACATGCAATGGGTTGCATTACTGAACTTTGAATTTAGGAAATCAGATTTTTATAATGGGATACCTGCCCTTTGCTCAGGGCCACAGTAGTTTGCTGAACCTTGTTCTACATCAACAACTCTATATCATTTCCATACCAACAGAAATGAACTTTCCTAATACCATTTATTAACACAGAGTTTCTGGATTTGGCTTTTACAATGGCTCTTTTTTTATCAAGTCAGGATCCAGGATCCAGATTCTTCCATTGTACATTCTTGTTAGGATTCTATAATTCTTTTAAACTAAAATGGCACCCATCACTCTTTTCTTTTTCTTTCTTTCTTTCTTTCTTTCTTTCTTTCTTTCTTTCTTTCTTTCTTTCTCTTTCTTTCTTTCTTTCTTTCTTTCTTTCTTTCTTTCTTTCTTTTCTTTTCTTTCTTTTTTTGTTTCAATGACTTGTATTTTTTTAACACAATCTGGCAAGTTTCCATAGAAGTTAAACATTCTGGATTTATCTATTTCCTTGTGGTATCATTTAATTTTGTGTCCAAAGAGGAAGATAACTCTAAATTGTAACTAGAGTCAGGTTAAATACTTTTGGCAAGAATCCTTCAGAGTCTAACTTAATGTTACATTCCATTAGGCAGTACCCATTAAAGGTAGTCTAACTTTTAGTGAGGTTTAATTTTAATCATTTAGTTAAGGTGATGACTGTCAGCTTTCTCCACTGGAAAAAAGGGTCCCTTTTTCAATTACAAAGTAATATATGGATTAATAAAGCATTAGCTTTCAACAAATGCTAACATTTATTGATGATTTTGCCCTGATCTATTATTTCGTTAAAGATACAAAAATGGTGATTTTTAGTACTATAGTTTTTATTCAGTAATTGACAAAATCATACTAGAAATGCCATTAAATGTGAATGAACAACAGTTTTTCTTTAAAGTGTTGAATCAAGTATCTTTTTCACCTATGACTTGTTTCTTATAAGAAGTGGACATCATAATATCTACAATGGTGGAAATATTTTTCTCTCTTGAATATTCCAGTGGACAATCAATTTTTTGTTCTGTGCACATATTCTTCAAAATTCAGGTAGTGGGATGCCTGTCCTTAAACTGGTTTTGGTGTCAGATTAAAAAAAACGATTATTTATCATGTACTTCCTTGACCTCTGGAACAAGATGTCCTAAAATCAGAGTTCTTTCCCAAATCTTCGAAGTCTCTGATCTTTTATTCACATGAAAATCTAAGTGAAATATGGCTCATTGTTTCTGGGTCTTGTTTGTTTGTTTATTATTTTGGGAGAGAGAGAGAGAGAGAGAGAGCGCCCGCGCACAAGCGGGGGATGGGGCAGAGGGAGAGAGAGAGAAAATCTTAAGCATGCTCCACGCTCAGCACAGAGCCTGACATGGGGATCCGATTTGGGCCAAAATCAAGAGCAGATACTCAACTGATGGAGCCACCCAGACGTCCCTCTGAGTCATTTTTTCTAGGTTTTCTCAGTGACGCGGCTTAGGAAATATATATTTAAGATTCATGATTAAAATTTGATTTTGCAAGTCAAATTTAACCCATTAAAAAATTCTAAAAACTTTATATTTTTATTGGTTTATATTGGAAGACGTAATATAAAGTATGTGACTGCTGGCTGGCCCTTGATCTGGACCTGGGAAATCAGAAGCTCCTCACCCCATCTTGGTATAAAGATGGACATATACATCAATTAAAAGAACCAAATTTGGAAATTAACTACAGGATTATGCTATTCAAAATTCTTTGAGAATTTATATGCTGACCTTATGTTTAGTCATTAAATACCTCTGAGGTAGATTACAGGGCTTTGCATACACTTTTGTATCTAGACCATAAAAAGGTCTAGAACTCAGTGCTTTAGGAATGGCACTTCAAACTTTTAGATACACCACACAGTGTTTGGACAGGCTTTCTAAACATACATTATTAAATATAAAGAACAAAGAGGTATGACAAACCATAGCTAAAAACAGTGTTTATATTATTCATTAAAAATATAGGTAGCTCCAAATACATAGAAGTGTTTCTTAAATTTAATTTATGACTCAATTATCTAACAACTGGAAAAAAAAAAGTTAGTACTGGGACAAAAATTACATATATGCTAAGTTTCATAAGGTAATAAAATGTAATATATACACCCATTATCATGGATTTAAAAAACCTAGTATTAGTTTTGTATACTCAGAGATCTTATATATTGCTTTGCATTACCAAAGTAAGAATAAGTTTTCTGATTCTAGATAAACTAAAAATGTTCATCTTACTTTACACTATGAGAAATATATGTATGTATATATTTCTCACAGTGAATGCTAAGATACATATACATATATACATATCTTATGAAATATATATATCTTTTTTTTTTTTTTTTTTAAATTTTTTTTTCAACGTTTATTTATTTTTGGGACAGAGAGAGACAGAGCATGAACAGGTGAGGGGCAGAGAGAGAGGGAGACACAGAATTGGAAACAGGCTCCAGGCTCTGAGCCATCAGCCCAGAGCCCGACGCGGGGCTCGAACTCACGGACCGTGAGATCGTGACCTGGCTGAAGTCGGATGCTTAACCAACTGCGCCACCCAGGCGCCCCGAAATATATATATCTTGAAAGGTATGATATATGTGCATATATAACTTATAGTAACAAATATGTATCAATCCGTGTAGTGTCCCTTTAGAGTAAAAAAGACATGTAACCATGATCAATCTCTCAGTGTAAACTATTCATAAAGCACCAGATCTGAACTATTTTCCCCCTCTGGCATTAAACGAATCTAATTACCTTTTACAAATGGTTGGAATGATTATCTGTAACTTCATTGATTGAATCACTCCTGTTAGTTGATGACAAATCAATGTCCATGTTTAGATTGCCTCTACCTATTGACTTCAATCAAAGAATTAATGATTTTAGAAAAAATAGATTGACTACATTTAAATCCATGTTTAGTAACTAGTAACTACTGGGTGCTTTAAATTGAAAAACTGTTTGATTAAATTCACTTGTTTTTTGTTAAATTCATTTGTGATGTAGTTTTAACTGTAGGGGGACGAAGAAAAAGCAAAAGCTGTTCGAGATTTTTTTTTTTAATTTTTTTTTCAACGTTTATTTATTTTTGGGACAGAGAGAGACAGAGCATGAACGGGGGAGGGGCAGAGAGAGAGGGAGACACAGAATCAGAAACAGGCTCCAGGCTCCGAGCCATCAGCCCAGAGCCTGACGCGGGGCTCGAACTCCTGGACCGCGAGATCATGACCTGGCTGAAGTCGGACGCTTAACCGACTGCGCCACCCAGGCGCCCCTGTTCGAGATTTTTTTTTTAATTTGAGAGAGAGAGAGAAGGGCAGAGAGAGAGAGATTTTTTTTTCCTTTTTTAGATATTAAATTTTTTAAATGTTTCATTATTTATTTTGAGAGAGAGAGAGAGAGTGCACTGGGGAGGGACAGAGAGTGTGGGGGAGAGAGAATCCCAACAGGCTCCAAGGTATCAGTGCAGAGTCTGATACAGGGCTCAATCCCCAAACCCTGGAATTATGACCAAAGCCAAAATCAAGAGTGGGATGCTCAACCGACTGAACCACCCAGGTGCCCCAACAATAATTTTAATAAATATGTTCAACGTGGAAAGAGGAACACAATGCCTTAGTAAACTGTGACAAAACTCAAAATAAAATTTAGTAATAGAAGAAATTATTTAACACATAATAATAACAGTGGCTTTGCATTTTTTATTGTAATTGCCTTTTGTCCCTCTGGTCTATTTAGAACTCTGCTTTCATGACACATTCTTAGAAAGGATGTACTATCTAAAACATACTCTACTGTAATTCATCATATATAACATAGTTTTGTTTTTCTGCTGTTTTTCTTCATAACAACTGTCACTACTTGTTTATGTTTTATTTGCTCATTAGCTCTTTTCCAGAGAAGAAAGACTTCACTTCCAAGAGAGCAAGGTCTTGGTCAGTTTTATTTATTACTCTGTTCTGAATGTGAGACATATAAATATTCTTTAAATATGTGGGATAAAAAACAAAAACAGCAACAACAACAAAAACCTGAATCTTTGTCTCTTCCACCAGACTAGACCGTCCGCTGGATTTGGCAGCGAACAATCCCTTTGTTGCTTTCTCACTGCTTAGCCGTGCACCTGGCACTTAATAGGAACTCGATAAAAGTATGTTGACGGAATGAGCAAATGACTACACAAATGGCTACATTAAATTCCCCTTTCTAACGCCTACAGACTCAGATCAGAATTCCTGGGAGAGATAACAGCAAGTGAAACCCAGAAAGATGTGTTTCACTAAAGAGTTCCTGTGAATCATTAGACTCCCAGGGTCACTGCTGGGGGATGAATTAAACCGTTGTGAATGGCAGTGTACCACAAAGACACGGAGGCACAGGGGAACAGCTTCTGCACATATCTGCACAGGCACTGTTGGCAAATCTGTAGGCATTAACGTAGCAACGTGCTGCAGCCGCTGCCAGCAGTAAAGATGTATGCTCTGCAGTAATATAACCACAGGGAATAGCAGCCAGAACCGAAAGAGAAATAAAAATAGGAAAATAGCAGATCCAGAAAGTTGGTGCTGACAATGGTGATTGTGAGCATATAAAAGACACCCTCAGGCAATAATGTTGGCTAGAAATGCTCAAGGAGCCCTGTAAGTCTCCAATCTCAGACATTGACAAAAACGGAGAAATAACATTTGCCACTGTGCAGTGAGAGTGTAATTTTTTCTTCCTAGGCTACTAATAGCAGAGCAAACACAAGTGACATAGATATATCAGAAGACAGTTATGTTCACGGAGTCTAGGGTGCATAACATGCAATCCTTGGTGATTCTTTCAGTGCCTTTTAAGGACTAGTTGAAGACAAAAGTACAGATATTCAATGGAAGAGCTCCTCCTTGAAAAAAAAATTCCATAAATGAGGTCATGAGCAATTATTGTTTACAGAGGATCTGTGCACAGCCTATTAATAAGAGCATTGAAGATTCTCAGAAATAATGCTAACGCTTGCTCTAAATATTGTTTTTTTAATTTTTAATTTTTTTAATATTTATTTTGAGAGAGAGAGAGACAGAGTGTGAGTGAGGAAGGGTCAGAGAGAGAGGGAGACACAGAATCAGAAGCAGGCTCCAGACTCTGAGCTGTCAGCACAGAGCCCAACAGGGGTTTGAACTCACGAATGGTGAGATCAGACCTGAGCCGAAGTGGGACGCTTTACCGACTGAGGTACCCAGGTGCCCCACTAAATATTGGTTTTGAACATATAAATAGGAAATTTGGCAATCTCATATCAAAATAATTGTGTAATTATAGGTGTCTTCTGGTTATACAGAGGGCACACTAACCTTGCCAAAGAGGGTGGCAGAGAAAGGTGCAAAGGCAGCTTCTTTGAAAATGGAACATTAAAGCTGAAACCTGAAGGATGAGAAAAGAGGTGGCGATTGTGAGGAGTGTCCCGATATGCATGGTTATGTGCTTTAAGACTCCGAGTAGAGAGTGCAGAACACAGGGAGGAACAGACATTTCTACCCATTTTGAACTGTAGGTGGTTATATCTAGGGGTAGAAGACTGAAGAAGGCCACAACATAAAGGTTTATTTTTGGCATGAAAATTTATAGAAATCATGCTTTCCTCCCTTGATACCTGTCATAAATTGCTATAGCACTGGCAATGGATAATGCTGTTTTCCAGGACACAAACTCATTAGGAGAGAAACTGGTTGATTTCCTTTTTATCTTGTTTAATGTCATTGTAATAGAACTGCTGAATTCCAAAATCTTACGTTCTTCTATTCAACTTTCAGAAAACAACTTCCTATTTTTTCCAGTTGTACCCTACTTCAACTACAATCATTATTTTCATTTTTTGTTTACCCTGAAATTCATGACTGATCATTTCATAGCTTCATAGCATCACCCACAAAACCCCAGACTGCTTCATCAGTTATATAGCCTTTAAAAACCCACACCTAGAATCAATCTATTGTCTGTATTTTGCTATAGTGTTTTCATGATCACTTAATGATATTAGCCAAAAATCTCATAATCATATGAATAAATGACTCTACAAATTATGTGTTTGCTGGAAGTGAATATGACTTCGGAAAGACTTTATTTTCCTTATTTAGTTTTTTATATTACTCCCATCAATGGTTCCAAAATGGATCATGGTCAGCTATGTTGGCTATTATACAAGTTCTTTTTTGATCTGGCAACAGTCAGCTAGCTCAACCTCATCTTTCAAAGCAGACTTAACATTCCAGAACTCCACTTCATAATCCAGAAATAGCAGTCTATTTGAGATTTTGCAAACACATTATATTCTATTCACACCTCTCCACATTTTTTCATATTACCCATGTCTGAAATGTTTTCATGCTGTGTCTTCTTCCATTGAGAACTCCACATCATCAATTCAAATGTAATTCTGTAATCAACTCTTCTAGGTAGCATTTGCTGAATATCTGCCAAGTTCCCAATTAAACCTGCCTTGAATGCCAATAACACTCTATGCATTATGTGCATACATCTATGAAAATCCTGAGGTAGTATTAAAATGCTATGTGGATTTTCTAAAAACAAAAAAATAAAATAAAGGATGGAAACTGTGCTGTATTATTTTTTAAATGCATAGACCACAAAATGATAAGTGATACAAAGTGATTAAAATGAAATAAGGGAGATATCTTGTGATTATGTTGCCCTGGATTGTCATAGTTTGCTTTTCCTCTGTAGAGATCCAGGGTAGGTGAATGACTGGAAACATGACACTTAGGTTTGCACCAAAATGAAAAATCAAAGACAAGATTTATTCTCCCCATAGAAACATTAAATCAGTAGGCAAAATATTGGAAAAAAAAGTTTTTTAAGAAGCTAGACCTCAGATGATTAAAAATGATCCTGCAGAGAAAGGAAAAAAATGAGGTGAGTCACATCACTGTCCCAGAATAGTACCTGATATGGTTTGCAGGTCATGGTGGAAAAAGGAAGTACCCAGAAGAAATTAGACACTGGATTTAGGAGAAAATCTAAGACTCCAGGAAGACCAAGATGACTAAGTTCAGAAAACTGAGAACTTCAGAAAAAAGAAACTTCAGAGGATCTGAAGCAGGCTCTGTGTTGTCAGCAGACAGCCTGGTGCAGGACCTGAACTCAGGAACCACAACATCATGACCAGAGCTGAAGTAGGATGCTTAACCAGTTGAGTCACCCAGGAGTTCTGAAAGAAAAAAGTTAATCATACATCTAGATGTGAAAATTATACTGTGTGAAATTTTAAAAAAGCACCAGGTGAGATTAACAGCGGATCAGACATCAGAGAAGAAATTATTAGCGGATTTAAAGTGAAAAATAGAAATTATAAAAACTGAAACAGTAAAAAGTAACCAAAAAAAAAAAAAGGAAGACAGGAACATTGCTGAGTTGTAGGACAACTTTAAGAAGTTCAATGTAATTAAAGTTTAAGTTTAAATTCCTGAAAGAGAAAAGGGATGGTGGATGACAGTAAAAATATCTGGAAAATCACGGGCCAGATGTTTCTACACTTGGTGAGAACTGTAAACCTACATATTTAAAGTGTTAATTAAACTTTAATAAAAGAGGAGTTGTAGGGAAGATGGCGGCGTAGGAGGACGCTGGGCTCACCGCACGTCCTGCTGATCACTTAGATTCCACCTACACCTGCCTAAATAACCCAGAAAACCACCAGAGGATTAGCAGAACGGAGTCACCAGAGCCAAGCACAGACGAGAGGCCCACGGAAGAGGGTAGGAAGGGCGGCGAGGCGGTGCGCGCTCCACGGACTGGAGGGAGGGAGCCGAGGCGGAGGGGCGGCTCGCCGGCCAAGCAGAGCCCCCGAGTCTGGCTTGCAAAAAGCGGAGGGGCCTGACGGACTGTGTTCCGACAGCAAGCGCGACTTAGTGTCTGGGAGGCCATAAGCTAACAGCTCTGCTCAGAAAGCGGGAAGGCTGGAGGACAAAGGGAAGGAGAGCTGCTGAGCCCCCTGACGACAGAGCTCAGTTTGGTGGGGAACAAAGGCGCTCGCCAGCGCCATCTCCCCCGCCCATCCCCCAGCCAAAATCCCAAAGAGAACCAGTTCCTGCCAGGGAACTTGCTCGCTCCGCTCAAACACCCAACTCTGCGCTTCTGCTGAGCCAAACCCCCGGCAGCGGCTCTGACTCACTCCTGCTGCCACAGGGCCCCTCCTGAAGTGGATCACCTAAGGAGAAGCAAGCTAAGCCTGCCCCTCCTGCCCCTGTGCACCTTGCCTACCCACCCCAGCTAAGACGCCAGATCCCCAGCATCACAAGCCTGGCAATGTGCAAGTAGCCCAGAGAGACCAACCCACCCCACAGTGAATCCCGCCCCTAGGAGAGGGGAAGAGAAGGCACGCACCAGTCTGACTGTGGCCCCAGCGGTGGGCTGGGGGCAGACATCAGGTCTGACTGCGGCTCCGCCCACCAACTCCAGTTATACACCACAGCACAGGGGAAGTGCCCTGCAGGTCCTCACCACGCCAGGGACTATCCAAAATGACCAAGCGGAAGAATTCCCCTCAGAAGAATCTCCAGGAAATAACAACAGCTAATGAGCTGATCAAAAAGGATTTAAATAATATAACAGAAAGTGAATTTAGAATAATAGTCATAAAATTAATCGCTGGGCTTGAAAACAGTATAGCTGACAGCAGAGAATCTCTTGCTACAGAGATCAAGGGACTAAGGAACAGTCACGAGGAGCTGAAAAACGCTTTAAACGAAATGCATAACAAAATGGAAACCACCACGGCTCGGATTGAAGAGGCAGAGGAGAGAATAGGTGAACTAGAAGATAAAGTTATGGAAAAAGAGGAAGCTGAGAAAAAGAGAGATAAAAAAATCCAGGAATATGAGGGGAAAATTAGAGAACTAAGTGATACACTAAAAAGAAATAATATACGCATAATTGGTATCCCAGAGGAGGAAGAGAGAGGGAAAGGTGCTGAAGGGGTACTTGAAGAAATTATAGCTGAGAACTTCCCTGAAGTGGGGAAGGAAAAAGGCATTGAAATCCAAGAGGCACAGAGAACTCCCTTCAGACGGAACTTGAATCGATCTTCTGCACGACATATCATAGTGAAACTGGCAAAATACAAGGATAAAGAGAAAATTCTGAAAGCAGCAAGGGGTAAACGTGCCCTCACATATAAAGGGAGACCTATAAGACTCGTGACTGATCTCTCTTTTGAAACTTGGCAGGCCAGAAAGAATTGGCACGAGATTTTCAGTGTGCTAGACAGAAAAAATATGCAGCCGAGAATCCTTTATCCAGCAAGTCTGTCATTTAGAATCGAAGGAGAGATAAAGGTCTTCCCAAACAAACAAAAACTGAAGGAATTTGTCACCACTCAACCAGCCCTACAAGAGATCCTAAGGGGGACCCTGTGAGACAAAGTACCAGAGACATCACTACAAGCATAAAACATACAGACATCACAATGACTCTAAACCCATATCTTTCTATAATAACACTGAATGTAAATGGATTAAATGCACCAACCAAAAGACATTTTTTATCAGAATGGATAAAAAAACAAGACCCATCTATTTGCTGTCTACAAGAGACTCATTTTAGACCTGAGGACACCTTTAGATTGAGAGTGAGGGGATGGAGATCTATTTATCATGCTACTGGAAGCCAAAAGAAAGCTGGAGTAGCCATCCTTATATCAGACAAACTAGACTTTAAATTAAAGGCTGTAACAAGAGATGAAGAAGGACATTATATAATAGTGACAGGGTCTATCCATCAGGAAGAGCTAACAATTATAAATGTCTATGCGCCGAATACCGGAGCGCCCAAAAATATAAAACAATTACTCATAAACATAAGCAACCTTATTGATAAGAATGTGGTAATTGCAGGGGACTTTAACACCCCACTTACAGAAATGGATAGATCATCTAGACACACGGTCAATAAAGAAACAAGGGCCCTGAATGAGACATTGGATCAGATGGACTTGACAGATATATTTAGAACTCTGCATCCCAAAGCAACAGAGTATACTTTCTTCTCGAGTGCACATGGAATATTCTCCAAGATAGATCATATACTGGGTCACAAAACAGCCCTTCATAAGTTTACAAGAATTGAAATCATACCATGCATACTTTCAGACCACAATGGTATGAAGCTTGAAATCAACCACAGAAAAAAGTCTGGAAAACCTCCAAAAGCATGGAGGTTAAAGAACACCCTACTAACGAATGAGTGGGTCAACCAGGCAATTAGAGAAGAAATTAAAAAATAGATGGAAACAAACGAAAATGAAAATACAACAATCCAAACGCTTTGGGACGCAGCGAAGGCAGTCCTGAGAGGAAAATACATTGCAATCCAGGCCTATCTCAAGAAACAAGAAAAATCCCAAATACAAAATCTAACAGCACACCTAAAGGAAATAGAAGCAGAACAGCAAAGGCAGCCTAAACCCAGCAGAAGAAGAGAAATAATAAAGATCAGAGCAGAAATAAACAATAGAGAATCTAAAAAAACTGTAGAGCAGATCAATGAAACCAAGAGTTGTTTTTTTGAAAAAATAAACAAAATTGACAAACCTCTAGGCAGGCTTCTCAAAAAGAAAAGGGAGATGACCCAAATAGATAAAATCATGAATGAAAATGGAATTATTACAACCAATCCCTCAGAGATACAAACAATTATCAGGGAATACTATGAAAAATTATATGCCAACAAATTGGACAACCTGGAAGAAATGGACAAATTCCTGAACACCCACACTCTTCCAAAACTCAATCAGGAGGAAATAGAAAGCTTGAACAGACCCATCACCAGCGAAGAAATTGAATCGGTTATCAAAAATCTCCCAACAAATAAGAGTCCAGGACCAGATGGCTTCCCAGGGGAGTTCTACCAGACGTTTAAAGCAGAGATAATACCTATCCTTCTCAAGCTATTCCAAGAAATAGAAAGGGAAGGAAAACTTCCAGACTCATTCTATGAAGCCAGTATTACTTTGATTCCTAAACCAGACAGAGACCCAGTAAAAAAAGAGAACTACAGGCCAATATCCCTGATGAATATGGATGCCAAAATTCTCAATAAGATACTAGCAAATCGAATTCAACGGCATATAAAAAGAATTATTCACCATGATCAAGTGGGATTCATTCCTGGGATGCAGGGCTGGTTCAACATTCGCAAATCAATCAACGTGATACATCACATTAACCAAAAAAAAGAGAAAAACCATATGAACCTGTCAATCGATGCAGAAAAGGCCTTTGACAAAATCCAACACCCTTTCTTAATAAAAACCCTTGAGAAAGTCGGGATAGAAGGAACATACTTAAAGATCATAAAAGCCATTTATGAAAAGCCCACAGCTAACATCATCCTCAACGGGGAAAAACTGAGAGCTTTTTCCCTGAGATCAGGAACACGACAGGGATGCCCACTCTCACCGCTGTTGTTTAACATAGTGCTGGAAGTTCTAGCATCAGCAATCAGACAACAAAAGGAAATCAAAGGCGTCAAAATTGGCAAAGATGAAATCAAGCTTTCGCTCTTTGCAGATGACATGATATTATACATGGAAAATCCGATAGACTTCACCAAAAGTCTGCTACAACTGATACATGAATTCAGCAAAGTTGCAGGATACAAAATCAATGTACAGAAATCAGTTGCATTCTTATACACTAACAATGAAGCAACAGAAAGACAAATAAAGAAACCGATCCCATTCACAATTGCACCAAGAAGCATAAAATACCTAGGAATAAATCTAACCAAAGATGTAAAGGATCTGTATGCTGAAAACTATAGAAAGCTTATGAAGGTAATTGAAGAAGATTTAAAGAAATGGAAAGACATTCCCTGCTCATGGATTGGAAGAATAAATATTATCAAAATGTCAATACTACCCAAAGCTATCTACACATTCAATGCAATCCCAATCAAAATTGCACCAGCATTCTTCTCGAAACTAGAACAAGCAATCCTAAAATTCATATGGAACCACAAAAGGCCCCGAATAGCCAAAGTAATTTTGAAGAAGAAGACCAAAGCAGGAGGCATCACAATCCCAGACTTTAGCCTCTACTACAAAGCTGTCATCATCAAGACAGCATGGTATTGGCACAAAAACAGACACATAGACCAATGGAATAGAATAGAAACCCCAGAACTAGACCCACAAACGTATGGCCAACTCATCTTTGACAAAGCAGGAAAGAACATCCAATGGAAAAAAGACAGTCTCTTTAACAAATGGTGCTGGGAGAACTGGACAGCAACATGCAGAAGGTTGAAACTAGACCACTTTCTCACACCATTCACAAAAATAAACTCCAAATGGATAAAGGACCTGAATGTGAGACAGGACACCATCAAAACCTTAGAGGAGAAAGCAGGAAAAGACCTCTCTGACCTCAGCCGTAGCAATCTCTTCCTCGACACATCCCCAAAGGCAAGGGAATTAAAAGCAAAAGTGAATTACTGGGACCTTATGAAGATAAAAAGCTTCTGCACAGCAAAGGAAACAACCAACAAAACTAAAAGGCAACCAACGGAATGGGAAAAGATATTTGCAAATGACATATCGGACAAAGGGCTAGTATCCAAAATCTATAAAGAGCTCACCAAACTCCACACCCGAAAAGCAAATAACCCAGTGAAGAAATGGGCAGAAAACATGAATAGACACTTCTCTAAAGAAGACATCCGGATGGCCAACAGGCACATGAAAAGATGTTCAGTGTCGCTCCTTATCAGGGAAATACAAATCAAAACCACACTCAGATATCACCTCACGCCAGTCAGAGTGGCCAAAATGAACAAATCAGGAGACTATAGATGCTGGAGAGGATGTGGAGAAACGGGAACCCTCTTGCACTGTTGGTGGGAATGCAAATTGGTGCAGCCGCTCTGGAAAGCAGTGTGGAGGTTCCTCAGAAAATTAAAAATAGACCTACCCTATGACCCAGCAATAGCACTGCTAGGAATTGACCCAAGGGACACAGGAGTACTGATGCATAGGGGCACTTGTACCCCAATGTTCATAGCAGCACTCTCAACAATAGCCAAATTATGGAAAGAGCCTAAATGTCCATCAACTGATGAATGGATAAAGAAATTGTGGTTTATATACACAATGGAGTACTACGTGGCAATGAGAAAAAATGAAATATGGCCTTTTGTAGCAATGTGGATGGAACTGGAGAGTGTGATGCTAAGTGAAATAAGCCATACAGAGAAAGACAGATACCATATGGTTTCACTCTTATGTGGATCCTGAGAAACTTAAGAGAAACCCATGGGGGAGGGGAACAAAAAAAAAAAAAAAGAGGTTAGAGTGGGAGAGAGCCAAAGCATAGGAGACTGTTGAGAACTGAGAACAAGCTGGGGGTTGATGGGGGGTGGGAGGGAGGAGAGGGTGGGTGATGGGTACTGAGGAGGGCACCTTTTGGGATGAGCACTGGGTGTTGTATGGAAACCAATTTGACAATAAATTTCATATATAAAAAAAAAAAAAAAAAAAAAAAACTTTAATAAAAGAAATGTGAAGAAAACTATACTAAAGCACATTCTAAGTAACTTGCTCCAAACCAGTGATAAAGAAAACAAATGTTAAAAGCAACCAGGGAAACAAAGATTTGTTTTTTGTAGATAAACACAGAAGGTTGAGGGAAGGATTATTTGTTGGAATTATGCAGGTGAAAGGGCAGAAGTATAACACCTTTAAAACACTAAACAATTGCAATTATTTTTGAGGATTTCAATATATCCCCAATAACTGATAGAGCAGATAAACCGAGAATCAGTAATGTCATACAAGAATCCAGTAACACTTCCATCGTTGACTACTTATGGAGCAACCTACCCAACGAGTGAAGAATATACTTGTCAAGCAGATATGGAACATTTACCAAGACAGAAGACAATCAGGACTGAAACAGTCTCAACAAATATTAAATGATTGCAGTCATACAAACATGGCCTCTGCCTACAGGAGAATTTTCTTAGAAACCAATAACATTTTGGCTAAATACAAAAATGTATGACAACTAAAGAGTACACCTGTAGGTTACCTAAAAATGAAAGTATTTTAAAGCTGAATGAAAATATAAACACATCAACTAAAAATTTTGAGGATACAGCTAAGACAATACTTATGTATTTCATGGTACCAAACACCTATAAGATTAGCCTATAATTTATGACCTCAGTTTCTATGTTAAAAAGAAAATAAAGTAAATCTGGAATAATATATAAAATAAACTAACAAAATAAAATAATAAAGATAATAGCATAAATCACTGAAATAGAAAAAATAGAGAAAACAAATGATGTCAAATATGGTATCTTGAAAATATTAATAATGGTTATCTTCTAATCAGATTAATCTGGACAAAAGAGTTTATTTAGGTGCCAATAACAGGAAAGAAAGAAGGGTCACTGGAGTTTCTACAGGTATAACAGAGTATTAAGATCATTTAAAAATATCTTTATGCCAATAAATTCAACAACTTACATGAAATAGACAAATTCCTTAAAAGAACCATAGTATCAAATTCCAAAGAATTACAAAAGAAGAAATTGATAATCTTATAACCAACTGATATATTTGACTTAAACTTTCCCATAATGGAAACCCCAGTGTCAGATGGCTATATTTATGGCAACCACCAAATTTTCAGGAATAAATTATATCAGTTCATCAACATATCTTCCAGAAAATTGAAAAGATGGCAATATTTTACAACTCACACCATGAAGCAACTAAATTACAAGGAAAAAATTCCACAGACCAGTATGTCTTACAATGCAAAAAAATCAAAATAATTTTAGCAAATAAGCATCAACAATACACACAAATTATTTTATATTATGGCCACTTAAGGTTATGTTAGAAATGCAAGTTTAGTTCAGCTTTCAAAAATCAATCAATGCAGTCCATCATATCTTCAACTTTAGGAAGGGAAAATTAAGACATCTATATTGCAAAGGAAGTAAAACTGATTTTATTTGTAAAAAAAGAGTTTCATGAATTATTTGTATATAGAATATAAAAATTAATCTCAAAACTCAATAGTCAGAAAAAAAGAAAATGGAAAGATATTTGAATAGATTCTTTGCCAAAGATGCAAATAAATGCATGAAAAGAAATCCATCATTATTAATCATCAGGAAAATGCAAATTAAAATCTCCTTGAGATGATATTGCTTATTTATTTGAATGGCTTAAGTTAAAACGACTGACCATACTACATATTGTAGAGGATGTGCAGGAACTGAACTCGAACTTGAGTTCAAGTCTTCAATTTTTAAATAAGCCACATGTGGGCCCTATTTTACTCTTCTGCAAAATATAATCAGTTACATTTTCTCCATGGGGATATTTTGAAAATACACAATATCATATGATTAAAACACCTGACAGGGAGAATGATATACAGTTTTTTGTTTTGTTTTGTTTTGTTCTCTGTAAGTAAGCACTATTGTCCCACTCTACCCACACAGTCTATTATCCAAATATCAGCACATCTGTCAGCTTTCTTTGGGATTTATTTTCCATGCCATTCAGTAGAACAAAATAAAAGACTGGTTAAAATAAATATTAGAAAAAGATAACACAGAATTTTGTGTACTAGATATACAACAAAACATGGGTATAAATTAAATGTAATGAAAATGTAAAAGTAAAAACTTAAATTGCTTAGTAGTAATTATGTATGATTTCCCATAATAAATACTTTCTTCCATTGTTTCATTTATTTTTCCCAAGGACGCTATATTATTAGTTGTATAATTATCCATATTTGATGATGAGGACACTGTGGCTCAAAGAGATTAAGTATAGGATCACATACAGATGATCTGAAAGACCAAGGTCTTTAACAATTGCAAAAATATTCTAAATACTTGATTAGAGTGGCCAGGTAAAATAAATTATAGTAAATTCATAAAATGGAATACAAAGTAGGCATTGAAATTCTAATAATAGTGGTAATGATTCTTTACTGATTACCTGCCACTTGAAAGTGTTTTATGCTAAGTTTAGTTTTATAACCATTCTTGTGATAATCATCAGTGGATTCACAAGAAATAGATATTAAGTACTAGGTTTTAAGTAATAAATTCAGCACACAACCAAGGCATATGGAATGAATTAATCATTCCGTAGTGAAAATGAATGTTTGCTTATGGGTATAATTTTCTTAAAATATTTGCCAAAATATACCATTGTTTCTAAGTAGTGGAATTATAATTTATGTCTTGTGACTTCTATTGAACTGGTTGTGATGATCATGTATAACATCTTAAAGTTATATATGAGATAGTATAAACTATTTATATTTTGGAAAAATAATGTTCCTAAAAACATGGTTATACTTTTACTACATAGTCCACTCAGCATTGTGTCTGGCACACTGTAGGTACTCAATAAATATTGTATGAATGAAAAATATAGCGCCATAGTGGGTTAACACTTTTCCCATTATGGTGTTGAATAATAGAACTGAAAAATTCAAAGTTTGTATAGAAAACATATAAGAACATGAGAAATGGTTCAGTTCTATTAGTAAATGTGCTTGCTCTGCATGTTATTTAAAAGTGATATGTAGGGGCGCCTGGGTGGCTCAGTCGGTTGGGCGTCCGACTTCGGCTCAGGTCATGAATTCGCGGTCCGTGAGTTCGAGCTCCGCGTCGGGCTCTGTGCTGACAGCTGAGAGCCTGGAGCCTGTTTCAGCTTCTGTGTCTCCCTCGCTCTCTGACCTTCCCCCATTCATGCTCTGTCTTTCTCTGTCTCAAAAAAAATGAATAAACATTAAAAAAATTAAAAAAAAATAAAAGTGATATGTAAACTATATCACAATGAGGCTTTTCAAAGTAGACAAAGCTCTAGACTCAGACATAGATACTATTGAACTTTTGAGAGACCTTCTCATATGCTTTGTTGTTAAAAGGAAAAATCTGGGGCGCCTGGGTGGCGCAGTCGGTTAAGCGTCCGACTTCAGCCAGGTCGCGATCTCACGGTCCGTGAGTTCGAGCCCCGCATCAGGCTCTGGGCTGATGGCTCAGAGCCTGGAGCCTGTTTCCGATTCTGTGTCTCCCTCTCTCTCTGCCCCTCCCCCGTTCATGCTCTGTCTCTCTCTGTCCCAAAAATAAATAAATGTTGAAAAAAAAAAAAATTTAAAAGGAAAAATCTAAGGTTTTGTGTGTGTGTGTGTGTGTTTGTGGTGTGTGTGTGTGTGTGTGTGTGTGGTTTTCTTCTGATCAGTAAAGCTCAATCCCACCTCAGTTCTTATTTCCTGGCTCAGTATTTAAATCAAATTCTAAATGTATGACAAATGAGAAGAGTAGGAGTTTATGATAATTTGTAGATCTATCCTAAGGATTTCTTTTCTTGTAGCAGATATGGAGACTCACTAACTAAAGTAAAATCACACAATTAAAGTGAAAGAACAACAAAACAAAGCAAAAACTTATTAAAATGGTCCTGGGTGACTCAGAGAAATGAGTTAGTAGAAAAATCAACCGGGAATTTAGGAAGATGAAAATCAGGAAAGTGCCCAAAATTTTAATTGCACAAGTAATTTTGAAAAAAGTTCAGAGTGCTATACAATAAATTTGATTCAAGAAAATTTAGTGAAAGAGCTAAATAAAGAGCTAGAAGAGTATAAAATAACAATAATAAACAAAAATAAATGCAATCCTTGATAAAGGCAAATCCAGTAACATTCATTATATGATGACAAAGCAGTAGTTGATGTAAGTGACTTCCATCTTCCCCTACATATATGATCTTCTTTGCTCAGCATCTCCATAGCACAGGATTCTTTGACAAATGAAACAATTCAAACTTTCAGTCAAGAAAAGAGTATCCCTTTGGTATAAATTCTTGCATTGACATCTTGCTGGTTATTTTCCACTAACATGAAGTAAGAACCCTAACTATATAGAAAATATCCCAAGAAATTATCTAATTTATATCCAAATACATCTTGTTTTGACATCTTTGTGATCTTCTGGTGAAGGATTTATTAGAAATCTCTGATTATCTAGCCAGAAAGTTGTATTGGATAACTTTGCTTCATGAAAAATAACTACATAACTTCATGCTCTGTGTGTAAGTATTGACATAGTTTATCTATCTATCTATCTATCTATCTATCTATCTACCTATCTATCTAGCCATCTGTCTTTATAGTAAGTCAAATTCTGTCAACCGTGCAAATTTTTTTGTTTTCCTTTTTCACCCCTGACCTCGATGTTCCATCACTAATTAAGGCTGAAAAAATATGACAGGAGACCTTAAGAGGTTGACTTGAAGCTGAAGGTGTCCCATCACACAAAACCTTTATAAAATCTGGATGATCATGCTTTTGTCTCCTGGTTTTCTTTTGTTTTGTTTTGTTTTTAAAACTTCCAGGATCCTGGTAGTAAATTCTACACAGGAACAAAAATGAGAGTTTAAGAAACACAGCCGGGGGGCGCCTGGGTGGCTTAGTCGGCTGAGCGTCTGACTTCAGCTCAGGGCATGATCTCACAGTTCGTGGGTTCGAGCCCCGCGTCAGACTCTGTGCTGACAGCTCAGAGCCTGGAGCCTGCTTCGGATTCTGTGTCTCCCTCTCTCTCTGCCCCTCCCCTGATCATGCTTTGTCTCTGTCTCTGAAAAGTAATAAATGTAAAAAAAAAATAAATAAAAAATAAAAGAAATACAATCAGAAGCCATATGATTACAGGAGACAGTTTGGATGTGAAAACAATATACACATGTAATTTCTGGTGTCTTAGTGATTATTTAGGCTTCATACTATTGACTAGAAATCTCTCAAGATGAATAAGTAACTATTTTAGGAATCATGAATTCCTGACCATGGAACAACTAGTCTCTTTTAACTTACCTACTAATCATAAACTGCGTGTTATCCGATGCGTGCACAGCAGCAATCCACCTTTAAATAGAAATGGTATATACAAATTGGACCCAAAAAGGTTTGAAAAGATGCAAATAAATTACATGAGCAGGTGGCTCAGACTCCCATAATACCTACTCCTGCTGTTCTGCCACATCTCCCTTACAACACTGGTATGACCTCATGGGGTGTCCACTATGACTATTAACGGAAGAAGGGAAAAATGCGGGCTTGGTTTGCAGCAAAGTCCGTATCTGGAAATGGCATTATCTAGAAGTGAATGCCTGCTGAAAAATAGTCCTATGCTGGGTCGATTATGAAAAATAATGTTGAAAATAAAATGTCAGAACTTTAAGCAAAATACATGGTTTGCACTTTGTTAGGAAGGAAAGCTGGGCAGGGCCAGAGGTCTTGGGCAAAGATTCATGGACAGTGTTAATGGGTTGACTGGCTAGTTAGGATCTTAAGAAGTCAAGATTAAAATATCAATGACCAGGCAATCTGAAGAAGAGTCATTTGGATATACATCTCGGAATACACACAAAATATGACTTTTTTTTTTTTTTCCATAGAGATTCCCATTTGAGGACATTCTCTGCCCAAATGTGTCAAGTAATCAGGTCGATAAGACATACCGTCCTGTGAGTGTCATCTTTATTTAGTTACCCATGTTGTTCAACAGGCACTAGTTCAACATGGCCACAGTGGCACAACTGGAAAGCTTGGATGAACTCAACAAAATGCAATCAACATAGTCTTATCTGCCACTGCAGCACAGTAAGCAACTGCATATTTATCTTGTTTATCAGAATCACTCACCCCAGCTAGTAATAACCTCATTTGTAAGCTTTCAGATTGACTCGAACAACTTGAATAACCATTTTTTGTGGGGCTCAGTCAATTTAAGGGAACCCTAGCTTTGCTCACTGGGCTGTTATTTTTTGGGAAAACATTCTATACACCCAGTTTCAAAAATTATGGTAATGGAAGCAAAAATTCGGAAACAATATGGGTTTGTGCTGATCAAGGAAAAGCTTGCTGCCTCTGCTTTGAATCCAGCCTGTCCACAGCAGAAGCCAATGTGAAACCCCTGCCTACGTGGGGGTTGATTATTATTTTTTTTTAATGCAAGAGGCTGTAATCTGTCCTCAAAGGGGTATTTACATAATCCGAATAAACATGTGCCTCCTCACAACACTTTTTGCCAGCACCACAAACTGTGAATTAGAGGTGCCAATTGAATCAACATCAGCCCAATGTTATGGTGCCTAGTGATAATTTTCTCTCTGTGGTAAGGTTTCTTTCAACTGAAGAAAGGGAATGAATAGTTGCTGAGCAGCAAAAACGGTGGGCTTTTCTGGTTTCCTCTGTTTAACCCTTTACATGGACTCTTTACTCTTCAGACCCATGTAGGCTGTTTTAATGGGCATGCTTACTGTTTGGCTTCATTTTGTATTGGACCAAAGACATACATCAGAAAAAAATAAAAATGAGAAGGAGGGTGAAACCAGGTATTTCCATGTTTCTCCCTCTGTGCTGTTTTGCTATACCATCTGCAGTACTTGTGATCCTTCTGACTATACCCCACATACCCCTCCTCCTTGGAAGCCCAAGCTTACTACATAAAAAGGCTACATTGAGATATACCAATTCTAGCCAAGTCCTGGCTTTTCCAGCCATTCCAACTCAGGTACCAGACATAGAATTTAAGCTACCTCAGACCCTCTATATCAGTACAGCCATTGAATGAATATTGCCAAGTGACTGCGTTGCTAAACTATGAATCAAAATAATTGCCTACCTGAGTTTTTCCCAAGCTCCTAACATACAAAATCAAGTGTCAAAAGTAATTACTTTTTAAAACCATTATATTTGGCATTACTTTGCTATTCCACAATAGGTAAGTGGCTCAGATTTCGATAATTCAATAGCAGAATGGTATTGTAAAAACATGTAAACTATGTAGCATTATTTGTAATGGTGGTAGGCAGAAACCAACAGTGCCTGGAAGACTGTTCATGAAAAGTGGAAGCCTCAGTAAGGCCGCTGAGAGCTTGAAGAAGAGTGAAGGTGAATGCCTTTGCAGTGTGGAAAAAACAGGAATATTTTTCATGTAGTAGTGGAAATTTGGCAACACTGTTTGCTATAGTAACATGGGAAATGGAAAGCAAATCTCATGAACTCCTGTACATGACAGGAGATTTCGTGCAGGATAAGAAAATGACAATTGACTTCTGACAATAATAAAATATGAGAAGGAAAACAATGAGTAGGTACTGGTTTAGTTCCTAAGAAAAATACTAGAGGATTTATGAAAGCATGACTTTCGGGTTTTGAAAATATAACAGGTTCTTTTTTGTTTTTTTAGCATTTATTTATTTTTGAGAGAGAGAAACAGAGTGTGAGTGGGGAGGCGGGGAGAGAGAGAAGGAGATACAGAATCCAAAGCAGGCTCCAGGCTCTGAGCTGTCAGCACAGAGCCTGATACAGGGTTGAACTCATGAACCATGAGATCATGACCTGAGCCGAATTTGGATGCTTAACCGACTGAGCCACCCAGGTGTCCCCCAAGATATGACATGTTATGATCCCCAATTCCTTGTAGTAAAAGATTTTCAAACTAAGGAATGGTATCAAGATAAAGAGTAAGTCCAAGATGCTGACAAAACATGACCTGAGAGCTAAGATGTCAGGTGAGTGCCTGTAAAATACATGGGCGTATCTAATAGGCTTTTAAGATGGTTTTTAACATGAATTTATTTTTGAGAGAGAGACAGAGAGAGAGAGAGAGACCCAGTGTGAGCAGAGGAGGGGCAAAGAGACAGGGAGACACAGAATCTGAAGCAGGCTCCAGGCTCTGAGCTGTCACAGGGCTTTAACTCACAAATCACGAGATCATGACCTGAGCCAAAGTCTGGGACTTAACCGACTGAGCCACCCAGGCACCCCAAGACTTTTTTTTTAATTACAACAAGTTCACTCCTTAATCCTTATCTAATAGGTTCTTAATATTCTTAAGGGTATTTTAAAACAGAACCCTGACTCTCAGCCCAAGGTAAAGATGAGCTGGTCTTTAAACATGTCAAAAAAATAATAATAAAATGGATTATAATTAGGTACACAGGAAGCACAAACTATTTGTAAAGTAATTATACTTGTTCAACTGAAAATACAAAATGAAAAGAGGCCTTTAGACATTCA
Organism: Puma concolor; assembly: GCF_028749965.1. Classification (NCBI taxonomy): domain Eukaryota; kingdom Metazoa; phylum Chordata; class Mammalia; order Carnivora; family Felidae; genus Puma; species Puma concolor. The sequence continues at coordinate 182,144,617 of NC_141667.1, forward strand.
AATTCTGCAACCAAGAGGTAAGTTGAAAGCTACTCATTTGAAAATATGGTCACTGTTTAAACATTTATTTATTTTTGACAGAGAGAGAGAGAGAGAAGCAGAGAGAGGGAGACAGAGGATCCAAAGCAGTCTCTGTGCTGTGAGCACAGAGCCTGATGTGCCTTGAACTCAGGAACCATGAGATCATGACCTGAGCTGAAATCAAGAGTTGGCTGCTTAACTGAGCCACCCAGCACCGCAGAAAATATGGTCATTTTAAATGAAAATGTAAGGATACTTTAGTGAAAAGATACAAGAAAACAAAAAACAGATCCAATAGCCAAGTATCACTTGACTTCTATGTACCTCCATTCACTACCCATCATCCCCACTTTTTGATTGAGACTGTCTCTTGTGTTATCTCATCTCTATCTAAAGCTTATATATTGGATCTTTGGGTTAAAAATAACCTGTCTTTTTTTAGTTCACAGGACTGTAGCGTAACAGAAACTCTCTTTTAGAAAATATATCCAAAGAAAGTCATTTGCACACTAATAAGACCCTGAGCTCAGCAACACTTGAGCTGATTTCATAATGGCATGAGACTTTCGGGGACTTCTGTAGGGGGTAAGTATATCCAGCATCTGGGAGGGATGCAAATTATTAGAAGCCAGAAAGAAAACCGAGATAGCTACATTCCAATGGTCTCCAGTTACCCACACCTCCTAATGTTGTTGAATTCTTGGAAACTTTTAAACTGCCATGTAAGAAGTACAAATATCCTGAAGAGATCTAATCTGTCAGAAAGCTCCAGGTAGACACACAAAGTACTATGGAGAGACACTAATTCTGTCCAGTTTCCAGGTGTCCTAGCCATTACAGCATAGCTATGAGCCATCCTGACTCCCCCATTCCAGAGCAGTCTCCAGCTGAGAATATGTGTAGATGAATGCCCTAGTTGCACCTTTTAAAAAATATTGATCCACAAAATCAAGAGCAAAATACAATGGCTCCTTCAGGCTATTAAAATTTGTAGTGACGTAAACAATAATATGTTATTGGAATATACTTGGCATTAAAACAATTAAACTCTGTAATTACAATGCTAATACTATTTATATGCATTGCTCCTTTCAACTAATACACATTCTTATCACATACATTCACTGGTTGATACATTACTTGATTATTTGAGTCATTTTTTTGTTATTGTTTTTAAATCCTTGTTTTGCACTACTGATACTCATGAGCTGTTAAAAGTCTTTTTTATAAGCCATACATGTAACAAAAATTTTAATTTTCATCATTAAACATGAATCAAATTAATGAAGTGATAAATATCTTATGTGGTCAGACCCAAACCATACTTTTAGTATAAAATGTACAATTCACAATGATGGCTGTTATAACTAGTCCAATCCTAGGACAATATTCATAGGTTCAAAATCAATTATTTTCTAGACCACTGGTCTTTCCATCCTTCTGGGAGAAATGAGTGACAGAAGGACAGGTTAAGTAACGATGTACTTTATTATGTACAATGTCTTTTAACAGAGCTAGAAATAGAAAGAAATCCATGTGCTACAATAGAATCTCAATCTCTGTTAGGCAAGCAATCACAGATTAAACCTGTAAAAAGTACCTGCATTACTTACACCATGACCTCATTCTTGCTCTTCATCAAAAACCTTTTCAAGAGCATTCGCAAACTGTTCCCCAAGGTCAAGATAACTAATTAATCTCCATTTTAATTATGATTTATGTCAATTTTGTGTTCATTATAATGTCAATAACATAGGACAGATCACCATTGCTACGGCAACCAGGAATGCTGTGGATGTGACTTCCAGTCTTCCCTAATAAGGCAATTGCTTTGGATTATCTCAATATAATGCACAAATAAATATAATATATACCACAACCCTACCTATGTATTACATTATTTTCTGGTTATTCCCCCAAATTCCCCCAAATTAGGAGTTCATAATTCCACCCTTACTTTTAAATTAGGGAGATAGATATGTATATAAATGCATGTTTATATTTTTATTTATATATTTATAAGTTATATACATGTAATTATATATACCTAAGTTTTATACATGTATGTAATTATATATATGTAATTATATATGTAATTATATATGTATACACATATATATATATCCATTCTAATAAAAGACTGTAATTTGCCCTTCATGTCAAAACATTTATTTTGTAATTGTTCCCCATGGATCGGCAGATGAAATATGTATGAATTCAAGAAAACTATTAATTCTTTATTCATACATAAAAATGTGTTAACTTGTACATTAAAATATGCACCTTTTATTCAAAAACAATATGAGAGATAACTGCTCAGGATTAAGTTTCTTGCAACACAAAAATTAAAAGTACACAATTCATACAGAAGAAAAACTGGCTTCAAGGTGCATGTTCAAAATTGGCTTTTCGTTTCATGCTGGGATGAAAGCCAAGCTTTGGAAAATAACTGATGCTGCAACTGATATGATGATCCTGCATCTTCTCATCCTTCATAATATTAAGTAGATCAGTGATAAAGAACAAAAACTGTTTTTATGAAAAATGGTGGCTTGTGTATATCATATTTTATAATAAAAATATTAAAGTGCTCAGCTTTAATGTGATGATTTGGTAACTGTTGTAAGTTAAAACAATTTTGTTGTAATGTTCTTCTCTAGCACAAAATTAAAAGTGTACATATTGTAAATACATTTACCAATTCTTATAATAAGTAAATTTATCTGACAAATTCTTGTTATTTATTTAAATCCAATTACACATTTAGTTTATAATTGCAATTCATACCATTCAAAGTATTATAATTTTTCCAAGGTCATAATATAGTTAAGTCTTAGAAACTTGGCCTTAAAAAAATTTTTATTTTGATGATGTATGCAAAAATACAAGCAATTCACTGAATGAAACTGATAAAATTCTAAAATGAAATTTCTATAGCTCTATATAAAATATTGAAATTCTTTTATATGAAAACATAATACAATTCAGGCATTGGTTTTACAAAGTTTATTTAAAATTCTCTAGACAGAAAAGATTTGTATAGTTCCATTCTTCTGTAGGTATAAAATACTAGCTGAAACCCTATTGTGTATATTTATACATACTTTATCTGAATAAATCATGAAAATACAAGAGAGCATGCATATGTTTGGTGGTTCAGAATATTTTAAATGGTGACCAGTATTGAAAGCTATTTCTGTGGAAGAAATTAATTAGTACTAAACTAAGCTCTGACATGTTGGGAAAAGGGAAAAAATTAACCCAAATTGTTGCTATATGCTATGTTGTTATGTTTTGTGTGTGTGTGTGTGTGTGTGTGTGTGTGTGTGTGTGTGTGTGTGTTCAACCCCATTCACATCATTCTAGTAATCGACTGCTTGAATTTGAACTTCAGCCTCACCACTTCTTATTTGTGTGCCATATGACAATTTATATAACATGTTTTGCACTTTTTTCATGCATAAACCGAGGGTAGTAATGATACCTATTACACAGTCGAAGTGAGAAAATATAACACACTTTGAATAGCACATTAACCTTGGGAAGTAATTATTCAGTAATGTGCAAGTAATTTTATAAATTAGGCTTGGTAGAAAAAAAAACAAGGATTAATTAATAATCAATAAAAATAAACAATCCAGTAGTGTGTTTAATTTGTATCATTTAAAATTGTTTTTCATTAACTCTTTCAACAGCCAAGTACTAATTCGCTTCTGAATTGTAATGCATTTTTTCTCAATTCTCTATTTTGGAGTAAATGGTAGCAGATCACATATCTCTGTTGCATATATGTGAGTACAAATTGAAAATGAATGACAAGCTACAATATACCTATCAAATTACACTCTAGTCAATGATAGCTTATTGGGTTTCAACACTCCTGAATCAGGTCCAGCATTAAGTATTCAAAGACTCTAAACCCCAAATTAAGATTAATTAATCAAAATTCACCATGAGAAACTATGACATTCAGATGTGCTCTCTGTTTGAGCCCAGGCTGGACAATCTGTTCATATCATATCAGTTTCTGAAACATTTTTTCCAAATCTCTGCCCTGCTGTAGTCCCACCTTTCATCAATATTTACTGGTTCTTTGAACTTAAAAAAAATTATTAATAAAAGAGTCAGATTGTAGCTAAAAAACAGCTACCAGACTAAGGAAATTGTTATACAAAAGAGTCAGTCTACACATTTGTCAATAATTTGTCAAATTCACTATTCCTTAAAACAATATAGATATGTTAATCTCTTAAAATGTATATAGCATCACTAATGGAGTCTGCGTGTTGAGCTAGTGCCATGGATAATATCGTGTGCAATTTGTTTTATGCCCAAATTAAATTTGAAAGTCTCCTCTGTTAATATGTCTAGATTGTAGTCACTATTTACATGATTTCTAATTCTACTTTGATCCTACTCAAGTTTATGACACGCGGAATGGCAGCTGTACTTCCCTGGGGAGGAATAAGACCCTAGATATGGATCACTGCTTTAGAAAAACAACAATTACATGACAATTCAGAACATTAGTGTTCCAACTGTCAACCACACAAATTCTGAAAGTATTTCTATATGAATATGGATATAGATTTCTAATGCCATTTCAATTTTATTAAATATATTTTTATATTATTTGAAACATAAAAGTTTGTTTATAACACATTACCAAAAACTCCTATGAAAAAATAACACTATTCAAATAGTTTTAAAACTGTTCAAGAAACTACATGGTATATGGACTCAGATTTTATTGAAAATTTGAATCAATAAAAAATGATACGCTGATTATGTATGTCTGATTTAAATTCTTATCTAAGAAGCAACAATTAAGGATGACTAAAACTAAGCGCCACAACTTAGAACTTTGCACAAAAATGTTGTGGCTATGAAATTCATGCTCTCAATTTGTCAATAATTTAATATTCCCTACAAACTACAAACAAGTGTCTTAACATTTTCACACTTTAAATGAAACACTAACATTTTCATTGTACTACTTGCAAAGTGGGAGTAATATTTCCTACAGAGTTTCATAGAAGCTCATAGAAATAAAACAGGAAATTTTTACTTAATGAATACTCTATATTTCAAAATCCAAATTATTACTACTTGCAATATCCAATATGGAAAAAGGTGTAAATGCCTTTGTAAATCCTGGACCTATTTTGGAATGTGGAATTCCTTTAAGTTAGAAAATAATGTAAATATTTATGCACTGCAATAGCACTTTAACAGCATAACCGATGTTAAATACATATGTTGGCTTTTGTATATTGCTAGTGAATGATCAGAAGGACTTTAGTTATGTAGAAAATACATACTTGGGTATATTTTATATGTAATATTTGAATATATACTTATGTATTATATTTGAATAATTACCAATAGTGTGCATGTATGCAAACGTGCACAGGCAGAAACTCTCACCTACCCCACCTTTATCTCCAGCTATTACTTCATTTCTTTGCTCACCTTCACAACCAACTCTTAGAATGATTTCTACACTTAACTGTCTCCATTTCTTCATGTCCCTGACCTATTGAATGCATTCCAATTAGGTATTCTCACCATAACACTACGACAAAATCATAAAATATTTTTCCAAATTATCAGATATACCCATTGCAAGATTTGCATTGATTCTGTATAAAAATATTTCCACTTCCATGTTGAAGCATTTTCTTTACTTGGCTTCTGAGACATCATACAGGCCACTATTTCTTGGTCACCTTTGCTACTTAACTTCAATTTCCCAATCTCAAATATGTAACTCAACTTTTCTAATCTCTTTTCGCCTCTCTATTCTGATCCCTTCAATAATCTTATAGTCATACGGCTTTATTTTATATTAAATTAGAGGCATATGGTTTTAATTAAATTATATAACAAAGATTTATCAATCCAGCAACTCCTTCATTGAACTTGTTTCCAACCCAAGCTCATAAAGACTGCTGCTCCCCCAGCCTGTTTTTCCCATCAACGTATATCACTCAGTTCCTTGGTCTCAAAAGCTTGGCAGCCTCAAGTCTTGTTTTCTGACACCCACATGCAATCTACCTTCCTTCTGGCTCTACCTATTAAATATATTCAGACACTGTACTGTTCCCACTGCTTCCTCAGCTGGCGCTGCGTTCACATTTCTTTCATGCACTAAAGTAACAGCTTCCAAGTTGGTTACTGTACTCTACTATTCACTTTCCTATATTTTTCCTTGTCAGCAGCCCCTGAGCAATAGTTCTGGGGATTGGTTTTGTTTTGCTTTTGTTTTCATTTTTTGTTGTTGTTTTGTTTTGTTTTCCTTACGGCAGTGAGGATATTGCTTTAAGCATCAGATAATCAATTGTTAGCAGGCAAAGAGCAAATTAAATCTCTTAAATCTATCAGTTTCCCACATCATCATTATCTATATTCTGGCCTTTACCATCACTCACTTAAACTATAATAGTCTCACATATGCTTGTCTGATGTCACCTTCTTGGATGGTATTTTTGAATGCCATCCTGCTTTGCTGCAAGTTCTTCCCACACTTAAGTAGTAGATGTGTTTCATGAAAATATTCTGTAAGTTTTTTGTATGTGGCATAAATCTGTTTCTCAGTCTTTGAAGAGTTTTTACAAGATAGATTTCAATACCCTTGATGTACCTTCTAAGTATATGATGTACCTCTGGCTGCTTCTCTAATCTCTACCCCTCACCACCTGGTCCTCATTTACCACTGCAAGTAATACTGTAGCAATTTTTAGGTCTTTATCCCTCTCCTTACTAGCCATGCTATTTCATGTTTTAGTATCTTAGTAAAAATTACTTTTTCCGTCTTCACAAATTTCCACCTCCGTTCTGCATCCTTTGCCCAATCCCATTGTGTTTAAAATTAAAGGCAGATGTGCCACATTTATAAGGACACCATGCCCCCAAATTCCATATAACTTTGCTGAGCTGGAGTAGATTTTATAAGCTTCTCTAATTTCAATGCATTAAGAAAATCATGTATTAAATGGAAGTATCATAGGAATAGTTACATCATGGATCATACATAATTCATATTATGTGCTTGTACAATTGCCTAGCAAATTTTTAACAGTGCAATGTAGGTTAATATTATTGTGTCATTGTTAATGTGTATGTTCATGTATTTATTTATATTAACTTGCAACTGTATGAGAAAGTTCCAATAATGCTTTTAAGAGAAATTCTTACAAGGAGGGAATAATTGCTACTCAGAAAAACACTTTTATAAATCAATTGAAATAAAAAGTATCATGGATATGAAGCAATACTCCAAGGAAATAGTCAATAAAGAGATATATAATTCCTTTTGCATTAAAAAGGAGAAGGGATTTAGAAGTGGCCTTGGGTTGTGGAAAAAAACAAAACAAAACAAAACAGAGCAGTGGATTGGCAGAGCCTCTTGGCAAACTGGCTGCAGTTCTTTTGAGAACTGAGATGTCTGAAACTCAAATTTAAACAATTTGGCTTATAGTTGTCTAAATCCCCTGTCCCACCCCAAAAATAAACTTAAGAATGTGTGGCACATGCAGGGACTGGTAGTTGATTTTGTCTTTGTTGCATGTTAATTTGGGGGAGACTTGTCTATATGAACTATATAAAAGGGCTGAGATCCAAATTTTACTCTATGCCAAATCAGAAAAAAAAAAAAAAAAGACAAGTTGTAGCTTTGGAGGATATACACTCAGACAAGGGAGCAGGCATAAGGTAGTGATCACCATGAGAAACTAAGGAAGCATTCAGGCATTTGGAGAAACCTTACACAGAACGTGAATAGGGTTAATTTAAATCATATCTATATCTCAATTGTCAGGGGTCCTGGCTAAAGTCTGGAGAATGCTTACATCCACCATAATGGACTGTACAAATGTTTTCCATGTCTGTCTCCACTGTGTAATGAATGATCTGATTTTGAAGAAAGGGTCTGAGCATCTTTTTAACGATTACAGCATGTGGCACAAGTGGTCACTCACAAATATGTGCTTTGAATTCAATCCTACACATTGGCACAGTCAGGAAAAAGGATATGTCCTCAGTCTCATTACTAGTTTTCATCCATTGCTGATTCTTCTCATAAACTCATTGCTGACTTTTGATGCTGCCGAAACTTATTTATCTAGAAAAGATTGCTAATACATAAGAAGATTTGTTTGGGGTTTTATTCCCTATGTATTGATGGCATCAATTTTAAAACCGGAGACATAAAATAAAGTAATAGGGAACCTTTACCTTTACATACAATAAAGTTAAGCCTACTATAAATGTATTTTGGAAATGCAATATAGAAAAGAAAATTTCATAGGAATTGGGATATAGATTTCTTTCTAACGAACTGGTGATATATAATGAATTTTAAGCTTTCCCCTACAGATCTGTGCATGTGTATCTTCCCCTCTAAATTTAAAAAAGAATGATTATTTTTGGAATTCTCAACAGTGTGTACTATGTGGTTAATCAAACTTACAGCTATAAAAAGACAATATTCTCTATATGTGAAACACTGTATGGTTTAGGATTTTGTAACTTTTTATTATGATTTTTATAGTATTTTCAAAGTACTCTTCCCTGTTTTACATGATTGAGGCCGATTTACAAAAATAAACATGATGTGCTATTTCTTAAACATATTTTACTATAGAAAGTAGAATATTAGTAATATAATTCCTTCTTCCAAGGCCCAATGTCATAACACTTGCAGAAGGAAAAGGTTTATAGCAGTAACTCTTTAATACTGAAAATATTTGGTCATAATGCAACCATAACTTGGGCACTATTTTTTTTTTATTTCCTAGTATTTAATTTTATAATTTTACTTAAAAAAATTTTTTTAATGTTTACTTACTTTTGAAAGAGAGAGAGCATGAGCAGGGGAGGGGCAGAGAGAAAGGGAGACACAGAATCCCAAGCAGGCTCAAGGCTCTGAGTTGTCAGCACAGAGCCCAATGCGGGGCTTGAACCCACGAATCATGAGATCATGATCTGAGCCAAAGCCAGAATTTAACCAACTGAGCCATCCAGGCACCCCTACAAAATTTACTTTTATATTATTGAAAAATATGTAGTCACCAGGTCTTTGGATTTATCTTTCATTGAGTGATACTGTCTATTGCACATGAATCTCTTATTTAGAGAGTACTCCTATCTTCTTCTTCAACCAGTCAAGGATTAGTTATGGTCTGCTGTAAAAGTATCATTCTGGGACTTCTGTTCATGGCAATTCTTAGTTAGAGTACATTTCTATATATTCTGTATTTTTTAAGAGTGATTTTGTCTCTATTTTCCTCCATTATGTGGCTTGAATATATTCTTTTTTACATTAATCTTAACGGTGAATGGGAGGTACAAAACATAAGATAGGGATGATTTATTGGTGTATTCATTTATATGTTGAAAATAATTTCCTTTGGAGCGCCTGGGTGGTTCAGTCGGTTAGTCATCTGACTTTGACTCAAGTCATGATCTCGCAGTTTGTGAGTTCGAGCCCCACGTCAACTCTGTGCTGATGGCTGAGCCTGGAGCCTGCTTCGGATTCTGTCTCCTCTCTCTGCCCCTCCCCACTTGTGCTCTGTCTCTCAAAAATAAATAAATGTAAAAAAAAAAAAGAAAATAATTTCTTCTTAAATTTTCTCTAAAAGTGTGATTGATGTAAACTACTGTCAAATTAATGATATTGTCTTTGTGATTCACGTGCCTTACAATTAATATATTTAAATGAAGCTTATTTCTTATAATAGTTGTAGGTTTATGAAAAAATACAGCAAAGTATAGAGTTCTCAGCACAAACGTAGTTTCCCATTTATTAACATCTTATCTTATTATTTTTGTATAATTAATGAACCAGTATTGATATATGATTATTAATTTCCTTAACTATGCCTAATGTTCTTTTCCTGTTCCAGGATCTAATACAGGATAACACATTACACTTAATTGTTATATCTCCTTAGGTGTCTCTTGGCTGTGAAAGTTTCTAGAGCTTTCCTTGTTTTTGATAACATGAAGAGTTTTGAGGAGTACAGATCAGGTATTTACACAATATCCCTCAACTGGGATTTGTGTGATGCTCTTGGTATGATTGGGCTGGGGTTATGAATTTTTAGAGGAAGACTATAAAGATAAAGTGCCATTTTCATCACCTCATACCATCAGCATGGCTAGGCACTGCTGATGCTGAATATGATCACCTGGCTGAGGTTTTGTTTGCATTCGTCCACTGTAAAGTTTTTCTTTGTTCTTCCTTTTCATATCATGTATTTTTTTACTTTTAATTTTCTATTCAAAAATGAATTATTAGACAATTTTCTTTTTCCCTTTACCCTTTTTTATTATTAATGTATACTATTTCATACACTCATAATTTTTATTTTAAAATAGTCTCAGACTGAGAAAAGTCTACCATTTTGAAATGGAAGGATTGAATTACTTTAATAAACCATTAACTCAGGGAATTACAGTTTTGCCTTAAAGGAATTAACATCCATACCATGAACTGAATATAAATAGCAGAAAGAAAATTATAAAAGAACTTTTCCATTGTATTCTGTAATGGCTCCATGATGATCAAATGTATCTACAAATGAATTGGTATGGAATAATTATAAGATGGTAATATTCAATTAATTTTAACACATTTTTTAAATCTAGGGTGCCATGCAAGTTTGAATCCTTTAATGTGCTTCTCTTTGATTAGTTATATATCATTATTTTTCCTGTTTGGGAAATACATAACAACTCTGCTCTGAAGTTAATTTATGCAAATATGCACTTTGATCTTTTATTTTAAAAATCATAAAAGTTCTTAATGTTTATGTCAGGAATATAAATGTTTTGACAAATTATGCTATACAAGATATAAAATAAGTTTATTATGGTTTAGTAGTTTTGACAGAGTATTTTTAAAAAACTTAGCTTATTTATAAATAAATACCATATTTAAGAATCAAAATAATATGTCACTTGCTTTGAAAAGTAGTATCAACTTGGTATAATTAACAATTGAGAAGGCAGTCCCATATTAACACACTTGGCAACATGCTTCTAGGATTAGATGTAACCCCTTGTAATTCAATTCCTGTGAGTTTCTAGCCTGTGATGAAGTGAAAATGTAACAATTTAATGGCGATAATAACATTTGATAAGTTAAAATATAACTAATTTTGTGAAGAAATATGATTCCTAGATGTAATAAGCAATCAAAACAAGAAAAAAGTAGGGAGAGTGAATGGAGAGTTACAAAATCCGTGGATAATAAATAGAAATATTTACATATGAAAGTGCTTCAAGTATCATGTAATTTGCTATTTGGCTTTAATAAGGTAGTAACTACAGAGGAACTGCTTATCAAATAAAGCTTTAGGAAGCTAATTACACTTACATAAAATAACCCTTTCAGTTGTGAGCTACAAATTGAGTGAAGAAATCTATCATTACATTTTTAATGATATACTCAAATTGAAATGTTTAGACATTTTTAGCATTTAGCAATTTTCTAAGTGTGAGTCAGCAGGTTAAAAATTAGCATACTTCTTCAATGTAGGCTAATTTAGTTATTAATATACATAATTTACTTAATGCAAGCCACTTTCTGAAACATTCAATTTCTTAACCTTTAATGAAAATCTAATGTCTTAATAATAATATAGTATTCTCTGAACACGACAATTTAGTGAAATTATCACATAATTTAGCTTTTTGCTTTCAGCAGTCAATGAGCTTCTATCGTGTTTGAGTGTGTTTTGAAAAACCAAAAGCTCCCCTGAAACTATGAGATGATTTAAGATTTTAAATTCTTTTATACAGTACTATTTCCTTCCAAGAGTACTATGTCACAGAGAAGAATGATCTTATAAATAAAAACATATTATTTTTAAAAACTATAACTATACTCAGTGCTAGTTTAATTTTTAACTGGCCTATGACTTCTTTGTACATTCTGAATTCTCTGTTTTTTTTTTTTTAATTTTTCTTATTTTAGACTTCTCTGGTAGAACATTTTAACTGTCTCACATTGGTTTTTGTTAGAAAAATGAAGTGAGGTAATTTACCTAGTGGTTACAATTAATGCCATAAACTTATAACAATCTATTTTAATTAATACTACATTAGATTCAAGTATTAAAAAACTCCGCTCTTATTTGAGATCTGCAATGGGCATATGGCAAATACTGTTGGTAAATGTTAAATGTTTTTGGTAGATCTCTATGATAATTCCAAACCAAACCTGCTGCATTAGAAGTAAAGCTTTTTTTTTCCCCCGCTGGAAAACAAAAACAAAAACAAAAACAAAAACAAAAACAAAAACAAAAAAACAAAAAACTGTTCTCTTATAAATCACCATCTCTCTATCTTTATGTTGTTATCTAAAATCATAGTTTTATATCTTATGTGCCCATTAATCTGAAGTTACAATAGTGTTTTATTCATTTATTCATATTGGGGGAAAAAAGAGAAGTTAAAGCAAAATATAGTAATATTGGTAAAGGTAACTATATAGGTAGATACAAAAGGCAATTTGCCAAAATAAATTGATGACTTAATGGAAAAATTGATACCAAATGATAATAATTATCCATATTACCCATGGTTTGAGTTCTACGTGAATATGCAGATTTTTAAAAAATCTAGCATGGCTTTGGGCAATTATAAAATTAGCATCTCTTGAGCAGTTTCATGTAAGCAGTTTCATGTAAGTTTCATGTGAGCAGAAGGTATTTGGGCACAAACCATTTGATATATAATAAAAGAAGAACTTTTTAAAAATAATTCTAAAATTTCTAGTCATTTCTTAAGAGTTTTACAATTTCCAGGTGCTATGTTTCTAAAATCTAAGCATTCCAATTGCTATTTCTTAGACCATACCCTGCCAACTCTGGCCTAGATTTTTGTGTTAGTGCCTAAATCCCTTCCTCCAAATTATTTCTCCAAGATGTCTTAACACTACCTTTAAGAAAAGCTCTCATGCTTATCTGGACTCTTAGCCACGTTTGCTTGGCTTGAAACATATGTTATATCCCTCAGGAAAAGAGACTAATGACCCTAGGTTGGCTCAAAGGTCAGTAGAACTGCCACATCCACCAATGTCCCAGAAGGTGTTGACCCAGTAGGTGAAGTCAACACCTTCATGGCTCTAGAGGGTAGAGTCACCTACTCAGTTCCAGAAGGTTGACTGTTGCTCCTGTAGGCCAAGCTGTGTGTACGCTAGGGGCAGGAAGCAGGGTGCATCAGTGTGGTGGTAATGACATCTGATAAACCTATAAACCAGTAGATAAAATTGGGAATCGAGAAGTATTCTAAAATATCTAGTCAACTGATTTTCCACAAGGGTATCAAGACATTTCAATGTGACAAACAGTAGTCTTTTCAACAATTGGTGATTGACCAACTGAATAGCCACATGCAAAAGAATGAAGCTGAATCCTTCCCTGGTTCATACAATATAAAGAAATTAACTCAAAATGTATCAGCCACCTAAACATAAGAGCTGAAGTATAAAAGAAGAAACCATAGAAATAAATCTTCATAACATTGAATTTTGAAATGGGTTCTTAGATACAAACAGTAAAACCATGAGTAACTGAAGAAATAGTAAGTTAGGCCTCATCAAAATTAAAAACTTGTGAGCACCAAAGCACATTTTTAAGAAAATACAAAACAATTTACAGAACAGAACTTATTTGCAGGTCACATGTCTGATAAGGGTCTAGTATCCAGAGTCTATAAAGAAGAGCTACAATTTAAGAACAACAACAACAACAAAAATCCAATTTTAAAAAGGGCAAAGACAAGAATAGACATTTCTCCAAAGAAGACATACAAATAAAAATACAGAATAAGGGCTTATAAAGATGCTCAACATCATCAATGCAAATCACAACCACAATGAAATACAACTTCACACCTATTAAGACAGATTTAAAACAACAACAACAAAGGAAAATAAGTGTTGGCAAAGATGTGGAGAAATTGGAACACTTCGATATTGTTGGAAGAAATGTAAAATGTCACAACACTTGTGGAAAACAGTTTTGTGCCTATTCAAAGAGTTAATCACAGAATGATAGTAGAAGCCTATAATTCTACTCTTAGGCGTATATTGAAAAGAACTGAAAATAAGGACTCGGATAAGTACATGTACATGCATGTTCATAGGTACACTATTCACAATAGCCAAAAGGCATAAACAATCCAAATGTCCATCAATGGGTAAATAAATAAGTAAATGATGGTATATGTATACGATGGAATATTTCTCAGCTACGAAAGGATGATACATAATAGGTGAATCTTGAAAACATTATGCTACGTGAAAAGATCCAAACACAAAGTGTCTCAGGTTATGTAATTCCATATATATGACATACCAAGAATAGATAAATCCATAGAGATAGAAAGCAAATTGGTAGTTGCCAGGGGCTGGGAGGAGGGAGGAGTAAGGAGTGACGGCTTAATAGGCATGAGATTACCTTGTAAGATGATGAAAATGTTTTAGAACTTGATTTAGGTGGTAGTTGCAGAACACTCCTGATATATAAATGTTATAGAAATGTACAGTTTAAAATGGTTAATTTTGGGGCGCCTGGGTGGCGCAGTCGGTTAAGCGTCCGACTTCAGCCAGGTCACGATCTCGCGGTCCAGGAGTTTGAGCCCCGCGTCAGGCTCTGGGCTGATGGCTCAGAGCCTGGAGCCTGTTTCCGATTCTGTGTCTCCCTCTCTCTCTGCCCCTCCCCCGTTCATGCTCTGTCTCTCTCTGTCCCAAAAATAAATAAACGTTGAAAAAAAAAATTAAAAAAAAATAAAAAAAATAAAATGGTTAATTTTATGTTCTATGGATTTCACCCCAATAAGAAATGAAAAACTATATGCGATTTATTTGAAATTCAAATTTGATTGAATATCCTGCATTTTATCTGGCAATCTATCTATATCATATTATCTGTATCACTTATTGAAATGACATAAAAATAGGAATTTAGTGAATTATTTTTTAAAATAGCAAATAGCTTATTGTTGCCAGTTACTCTTTTCAGTCACTGGAAATAAGACAATGATTCCACTGGCACATAATAGTCATTTTTGTTTCCCAGAAATTTATGCAGCTACAAAGAGCAGAGGTTAAAGATCCCTGTGTTTACATAGAAATGATAAAAAAAAAAATTCCGTATAAAAGTCACTGCTCTCTTCTTGATTTTTCTATTATGTATAAATCACTATTCTTATTCCCCTCCCTATATTCCCAGGCTTCATATCTTATTTTTATTCCCAAAGGCAGCATCAAATTAATAATATATATACTGCTTGTTTTAAACTTTGGTTTTAATTTCACATGATTTTCTCCAGCCACAACACCTGTGTTTCTCATATCTATTGCTTCTTGGGGTATATAACACAATGCCATAAGACAACTCAGAGAAAGAGTGAAAGCAAGACAAACATAAGACTGAAGTATTTATTTTCCTCTTCTTTTAATTTAATAGAAGTGACCTTACTGATAGTTTCTTTTTTCTAACAGAATAAAAAAAATAGCTGTGATTTTTACAATCTCTTTACAGTAGAACAAAACAGAGCCTACAAGAAATGTCTGTGCACATAAGCTAAGCTTGAAGCACTGGGATGTTTATTAGATGGTGGGCTGGGGTTACATGACAAGCATCTTAAAACATGATTCGAAGTGAGGCTTAGTGAATTTTCCCTGCAAGATGATCCCACTAATAGGAGGGCAGCATGGATCAAGCACTCTCTGCCCACTGTGGAAGCAGGGCTAGCTGAAAGTGAGCACAGGCTTAGTGGAAACCATGGCATTCAAAGAGTGCCAACTGTGGATTTAAAACGAGAAAGAGATGAGCTCAGCAAGTCAGAGGGATCAAATCCTCTGGGTCCTTTGACTTCAGGAAGACTTCTAAAAAAATATTGTGAAAATAATTCCTGAAAGCAGTGGAGTTCAAATTTGAATTTTATGGGTCCTCTATAATGGGCATAATTTCAGTAAGATAACTTATTTATTTTGCATTCCTACTTCTCATAATCTCTGTAAGCTTGAGTAACTGAAGAAATAGTAAGTTAGGCCTCATCAAAATTAAAAACTTGTGAGCACCAAAGGACACTATTTCTATTTCTTATTTCTCATAATCTCTGTAAACTTGATTTAAATGTCAGAAAAGTAGCCAAATGTTTGTCCTATATTTACACACAGAAGTCATGTGTCTTTAATACAGCAATCACGGTTTCTCTTTCTCTCATGCACAATATATTTTTCAGAATACAGCAAATAAAGCAAAGTAGTAAGATTCACAATATTGATTTACACAAACTTTCTGAACATTGCAATAAAATGTTCCCTATTTGGGAAATCAAGATATGCTATGTCTTTTCATAATAATAAAGACAGCATACGTCCTAGTTAAATTCCAGCAGAACTCATATGGTACACAGCATTGAGTTTTTAAACAAGTAATGGCCATGAGCTATTATTCCTAGGAAGGGTAAATTGCAATACCACGGCAGTACAAAACCAGGGAACATAATTCTGACATGTACACTGATCAGAAAGTAGCAAGTTCTTTCAGAGGGTACTTAACATTCCCCTCTCATTCCCATAACAACTGAAAGAATGCTGATGCTGCTTAGCAAATCCAGGCACCAAACAAAAAGCATGAGCTAGAATCACACTAGAGAACTAGAATGATACCGATGGTTCCTGCAGGTAAAATGAATAAAAGCCACCATTTTGAAAAATGCAAAGTAGAGCACTGAAATTTTGAGTTGAAATCATTAGATTTGACTCAGTAATTAGAGTTAGCTATTTTTGTACCACATTACATGTGGTTATCCAAAGCCTGCCTCTGTTTTGGTATTAAGGCCACAATAACAAGCCAGACAAACAGAAAAGCTGCTGCTCAGAGACTTAAACCTCATGAAACAGCTATAATACAGCAAAATAACAACAGTATGCAGAAAATACTACCATCAGCTTCAAAGGCCCTGGGGTGAAGGTCTGGTCTGTGTTTGTCTGAACAGTTTAGGATTGAGAAGGACAGAATGATGAGTCCAGAGAGACAAAAGCTGCTCTGCATGGCTAAAGCATAGGGTGTCTGTTAGGAATGGGAAAACTGGAAAGGAGATGTTGAAAATAAGAGGCCACCACGAAAAGCCTTGTATGCTGTGTAAAAGAAAATAAAAGAGGGTACCTGGGTGGTTCAATTGGTTGAGCATCCAACTCTTGATTTTGGTGGGGTCATGATCTAAGAGTTGTGGGACTGAGTTCTGCTTGGGGCTCTGTGCTTAGCATGGAGACTGCTTAGACATCTCTCTCTCTCTCTCTCTCTCTCCCCCTGCTCACTTCCCCCCTCCCCCAATGTGTGTGTGCACTCTTTCTGTCAAGTAAAAAAAAAAATAAGAGAATAACATGGAATCATTAAAATTTGAAATCAGGAAATTGACCTGAATGAACCTGTACTACAGAAAATGTAGAAAATGGTGGAGTTGTGTGTCAACAACAACAAAACAATAACAAAAATAGTACAATGTCAGTGGAGATAGAAATGAAAATATGAGTATCATAGAATTTAGTGAGTGGTTAGGTATAGGACTAGGTAAAAGGAGAGTCAAAATGGCATCTTGGTTTCTGAATTGGTCAACCAACTGGAGGGTGATATAATTCACTGAAATAAGGTAAATGGGAGAGAAGCAGGTTTGGTTTGGGACATGCTGAGTTTGTAATGTCTGTGGTTCATACAAAGTGAATTGACTCAGGCTTGATGCTCTAAGTGTGAACTAAATTCTCAGTGAATTAAACAAAAAGACAAAGGTTTATTGCTCATTTGTATTACACACTCATTGTGGAAGAGAGGTGTTTTCTGATTTCCAGATGCTTACTTATTCCAGTGGGATCCATTCCTTATTCAAATGTTTCATGGAAAGAGAATCAGAGGCTCCAGTGAGTTCTGTAGAGGCATGGTTTTAGAGGCACTATGATTATTTTGTCAGTGCATGGTGCTTCAGAAGAAACAAGGCCTACCATCATTGATTGCATACTTATTGGCTTCTATCCCAGTCCCATTGTCATTATATTTTTCTGCATAAGAATCAAGAACAATAGTTCTTAAGAAGGGGAGACTGCTCAAGTAATATCAATCTCAACAAAATATGTTCCACACTTAAAAACTCAACAATAAATTCACAATTTCAGCCATTTGCTTAAGAGTAAAAACTTTGAACTCTCATTGAATCACTAGAGGGTGTCCCAGATGCATCTTGTAGTTCTCAAGAATTAGAGTTAGCCCAATGTATTTAGGCCCTGGAATTCATGATGAATTGCCAGATAAGAAGACTTCCTTATCTGTCAAGTAAGCACTTCTTTGGAGCGTTGTTCAATTCCAGTGTACCTGACTTGAGACAAGCTCAGTGCAGAGGTGCTATTACTAATGTTGAACACCCAAATGGAAACATTCAAATATTAGATATCTTTTCTTCCAGGAGTCTTCAAGATTGCTATACAATAACCCACTTTTTAACCCACTTTTTAAGGCCAGCTATGCATTAACACAGTACCATGCTTCCCAGGGAGCAGAAAAGTCTGTACTGTTTACTAACCCGAGGGGTGGACTCCAAACACTGCTGAGGCATTGGTTTCCAACGTCCATCTACTGCCCAACTACTGGGCATTGGTTTCCAACGTCCATCAGGTCTCTCCTAGCAGCTGATACAAGGCAATTTGCCAATTTGCCTGGACACATCTTCTACAGCTGACCCTCTCCCCTGTGGGGTCTGAGATACTGAAAGCTGCGGGCATGTCTGAGCACCACTGACATGTATCCTTACATTGAACACAGGAGCATACAGTGAGTTCTAAACAGGGAAAGATATTCCCACACCAGGCAATAAGCTGGGTACAGGCTCTTTAAGTGCTCTTTATCTCTTTAAGCATTCCAGGCCCACGACCTATTTTTATGTGACTAAGCAGAGGTCAAAAGACTGTACGTCTGGAACTGTACTTCACAAACATATTCCATGTGAATACTAAGAGAGGTTTTTTAAGATACATGGAAGACCTCCAGTAGAGGAAAAATGCCTTTATGTGAATCAGGATGTGATACTTCCTCACTGATCTGACAACTTAAGTAAATTCTATACCTCAGTTTTTCGTTTCTAAAACGAAATGTTTCCAAATTCATAGAGTTATTATGGAGACTAGATGTGCTAATTCATGGTAAATGCCACACTATAAGGGCTAACAAATTTATCACTATTATTATTACTATTATTAACAATGTAGTCACTTGTCTTTCAAATAAAAACTAGAAGAGCTCAAAAAGATTTCTCCTGGATCAAATCATCGGCTACAGGATGACTGGCTGTAAACGCCAACGGAGTAAGTAGTTGCAAATTCTATATTTTATTATGATTATTAGTCATGAATTTATTAATATTGTATTACTAGTTTAAGTTTTTGTTTAGTTATTCACTGCACCCTTACGTTTTGGGTAAAGCATTCCCCATGCTATTATATTGTCACTTATAAATCTACCCTAATCTTCAGTCTCTGGAGATAAAAAAGACATAAAAGCAAAAAAGAAATTTTAAATATCATCTCTGAAACTAGTTATCAGTAAACTATGCTCCATATGAGATTTGCAAACACAGTTTGAAAATGAATATGTCTGTCTATATATTTTAAATTTTCTCTGTTTTCTTCTGGAAAACTAACACAATAGTTTATAGAAAAATCTTTTATTTGGCTATGACCTATAAATTTGTTTAGATTACTTAATTTTGAAATATTCAATGATTTGATTTCAAAATTGGAGGAAAAATCACAATAATTATGTATTGTTATTGGATATTCACAAGTATAACTTAGTACACATAGCATATTTCATTCAAATTTTAATGATTATAAAATATTGACATATAAAATAATTAAAAAAATTTTTTGACATTTATTTATTTTTGAGAGACAGAGAGAGGCAGAGCATGAGCAGGGGAGGGGGAGAGAGAGAGCAAGAGATACAGAATCTGAAGCAGGTTCCAGGCTCTGAGCTGTTTATTAGCACAGAGCCCAACGCAGGGCTCGAACTCATGAACTGCAAGACCATGACCTGAGCTAAAGTCCGATGCTCTATAGACTGAGGTGTCCCGACATATAAAATAATTTTTGAAGTGATTTTTAATAGTATTCTGAATTCAAGGTGCAAGATATTTTTTAAAAATATGCAAGTTCAGAAATGTTTGAGACCAATAAAAAATATAACATTTTATTAGATAGACAAAAATAGACATAAAATGGAAATAACTATATTTTTTGTATAGGAAACACAGAAAGGATAATCATTAAAGTTTATTTACTGTTGGAAAAGACAAAAATAAATATGGGCCAGAAAGAAGCAAAGTGTGAAGAATACCTTAGAGTGGAGTGACATGATTTTTGAATAAGTGAGTTGCAATGCAGAAGACAGTACGAAGATGAAGTGACTCATTGTCCCATTGTACATTGAAGCATAAGTGAGTTCTATAATAATCTTCATGTACTAGAGGACAGATTAGTTATCATCCGAGGAGACCCTGAACTGTCAGGAGAAATTCAATATAATGGTATTTTTTTTTTAACCTTTCAAAAGCAGACACAGGTCTTTCAGTGTGGAGTGCTTATGTGGCAATCAAGTGAAGAGAAAGAGACTCCTCAAGGAATAACTACTGGGAAACTAACCCAGAATTATAAAACTTAGCTAGAAGCTTGGTGAAATTTAAACTCAAAAAATAAATTACAGTTTAAAATGTTGAGCCATAAGAGAAGAAATATTGGTAGACATCATAAACTACCCAATCATTCTCATTCCTAACGACACTGATGGCCAGCATCAGAGGAAGAAGCCAAGGTCATTTGACTTCAATCTGGGAAAATCACGGGTCAACCAAAGCAGTTCATAAATGTTCATCCATCTTCCAGGGTCAGTAAATCCAGCCCCCAAGGGGGAATATATTTCATACTTAGTAAATATTTACTCAAACATGAATATTTGTGGTGGTAGGTAAAAGCTGTAATCTTAAAGATCCTGAGATTTTAACTAAAAAAAAAAAGTTATTAGGTAATAGGTAATTTTTTTTCCCAGTGTAGGTATGTTTTGAAAAGTCAGATTCTACTCTAAGAAATAATGGTTTATTTTGTAAGCAATTAATGGGATATAAAAGTTTGCTGTTTTCTGTTTTATAAAATTTTAGAAAATATGCAAAATCATTTGTGCTGGGGATTTAGTTTGTTTAAAGCCTGCAAGAAAGAAAAGAGTATATGAAATTAACATGAGGCTGCTGCAAAGTGAGGTTGGAGATAAGGTTTGTTATGTAAAGACTTTAAGTTTATTTTAAGAACAATAGCATATAACAATGACTTTCTCTTCCTAGAATTTTACTCCAAATATGGAGGATGTTTGGATTGGTAGGGAGAAAAATAGGAGGCTATTTCACTAAGCAAGAAATTAGAGGCTTGGAACAGGAAATATGGAGAATTAAAAAGGGAGGGTAATTGACACATACAAAAAACATTTCAAGAAGTCAATACATCTTTGCTAAGAATGGAAATTAAGGCCACATATTTTGTTAAACACTAAGTGATTATTTTAAAGACAAAATCGAACAATATTAAACACAATCCATACATTTCCAATAAGTAATGAAACATAATGTGTACTTCAACAGAGACCTCAGGAGGAAAGATAAAAATAAGTAAATATTAAAAAAAAATAAATCAATAAGGCAAATAATAAAGCAAAATAATTAAAAAAACAATGAAACTTAAGTGCAAACTAACAAGATATGCATACATATGCATTTACAAGAAGGGACTATAATGGGAAAGCACTGAAAAACTGGAACAGCTGATCTTTACTTGTGTCCAGTTACTTCTACATGTAAGAACTCTGTGATGACATTAGGTCTGCCATAATAATCCAGGATGATGGCATTATTTTCAGGATTAGCATTATTAATTCCATATGCAATTTTTTTGTACTTTTTTCTTAGAAAGAGAGAGAAAGAGAGAGAATTTGAAGCAGGCCCCACGCTCAGCTGGACTCAGGGGTGGATCCCATGACCCTGGGACCATGACCTGATCTGAAATCAAGAGTCAGATGCTCAACAGGCTGAGCCACCAGGAGCCCCTATGTCTGCAATATTAATTCTCCCTTTCCATGTAGCATAAAATATTCATAAATTCTAGGGAGTAGGACATGGGCATCTTTGGGTGGAGGGGGCAGTAAGTGGCAGCATTATACTGCCTAGTACAAATATTTAAGATAGGTAAAACGAATATGTTAAATATGTTTCTATTTGAGGAAAAAAAAGGTAGTGGAAATGGAGAAACTGAATATATATATATATATATATATATATATATATATATTTTAATGAACAGTTAATTGAATGAGATGAAATTAAGGATAGAGATGCAGGGCTTATTCTTGCAAAGCATATAATCTAATTCCTTAGATATCTCTTATCTATATTTAGACAGTCAGATCAAATATCAGCAATTATCCCAAATAAAACATTTTTATTTTCTATTCAGTAATAAATAAACATTAATTATCCATCACCTAATTACATAATTAACTGTCAAATTATTTATTAGTGGATATCTACTTTTTTAAGCTAAGTACTGTGGTAAAAGATAAGTAAGTTATAAAAATTTGCTTCAAGAAATTTACTAGTGTATAGAAATCATACTACTCAGTTAAAGTAAATATGTGAAATCACATAAAGAAGACATTTTAATTCTTGAAAATAACAGCCACAGCTCGAAGCCCCTAGCCTTTCATGAAAGGAAATATATGGCAGTTATTTGCCATTCTGACCATTGCAAGGCACTCACTGTAATTTCTTGTACACTGTATCTATGATAGAAAATGATGTATGTTCCAGGGGAAACCTCTTAAGCTCCACCATACACTAAATGGCATAAAGAAGGAAGGAATAGTAGACCCAATAAATGGTCCACAGAAATGTCCATGCCCTGATCCCCGATGTCTGTTACCTGGATAAAGGAATTTTACAGCCATAAAATTATCGACTTTTAATAATAGAGACAATCCTGGATTATCCAGGTGAGCTGTTTTTTTTTTTCTTTTTTCTTTTCTAAATTTTTTAAATGTTTATTTATTTTTGAGAGGTGGAAAGGGGAAGAGAGAGAGAAGGGGACACAGAATCCAAAACAAACTCCAGTCTCTGCGCTGTCAGCAGACAGCCTGATGCAGGGGCTCGAACCCACAAACTGGGAGATCGTGACCTGAACCAAAGTGGAACACTTAACTGGCTGAGCTACCTGGGGGCCTATCCAGGTGAGCTCTTCAAAGCAGAGAACTTTCAGGGCGCCTGGGTGGTTAAGTGTCTGACTCTTGGTTTTTGCTCAGGTCATGATCTCAAGGTTCGTGAGATTGAGCTCCACATCAGGTTCTGCTCTGACAAAATGGAGGCTGCTTGGGATTCTCTCTCTCTCTCTCTCTCTCTCTGCCCCTCCCCAGTCACAAGCACCCATACACGTGCACACTCTCTCCCTCTCTCTCAAAATAAATAAACTGAAAAAAATGCAGAAAACTTTCTCAGCCCGTAGGCATAGAACATGGCAAAAAGTGAAGTCAGAAAGGTTCCCTGTGTTGAAAGGATTTGATGCGTCATTGCTGAATCTGAAATAGGGATCAATGTGTAAGGACCAGAGAGAATGATTCTAGAGTTAATGGAAGCCATCAGCTGACAGACACCAAGGAAGCAGGGAGCTTATTTTTACTGCTTCAAGGAATCAGATTCTGCCAACAACCTAACTGACCTTTGAAGTAAATTTTTCCCAGAGCCTCAGCCCACCAATTCAGCCAGATAATGCCTTGATTTTTTTGGTGCTGTGAATTATCAAAAAGAAAAATTAATCAGGCTAAACTGGACTTCTGACCGACAGAACTATAAAAAAAAAAAAAAAAAGTAAATCTGTATTATTTTAAACTTCCAAGGTCTAAGGAATAACATCAATCTTAAAATAAAAATAAATTGAAATAAAATACATAAATGGAAACATACTTAATAGGAGTATAGCCATCAAATAGAGTAATACTCAACAATAAAAAGGAACCATCTGCTGATGCAGACAACAGAAATAGTTAATCTTAACAGTGTTATGCTTGAGTGAAAGAGGCTGAAACAAAAGTGCATACTGTGTAATTCCATTTATAAGAAATTCTAGAATGTGCACAATTTACACCTGCGGTTGATAAAAAGTCATTCATAGGTTGCCAGGGTTGGGGAAGGGAGTGAGTTTGACTGCAAATGGGTGTAAGGAAATACTTTGAGATGGTAAAAATATTCCAAATCTCGATTGTGGTTCTCGTGTTATGGGTGAATCAATACTTTCAACTCCTCAATCTGTACAACTAAAATATGTATGCTATAGTTCATGCACATTATATTTAGGGGTTTCTCTATTTTTGTTATTTCACTCTCCAAATCCCTCTCCTCATGGCAAAAATAAATATAAATTAAACCATCTTAATTCATGCTTTAAAAGTATTCAGTGCCTTGTCTCAATCCTTTTAAAAAATATTCTATTTTTCATCAGCTTTCTCCATACCTGCAACACTCAATAATAAACATGATTTCATTTATTTGAAATAAGTGATGTCACCTCATCACTAGGTCTCCTTTCTTAGAGAGCCAAATACATAGAAAAAAATGCTTATTTTTAAAATCATCACCTTCATTCTTTGACTCCTTCCTTATATATATCATGGATTGTAATTACAACTTTATTAACCTTAAGTCCAGTGTACTTCATAGTAAGCTGAGTGAGTCGAAACACTGTTTCCACAATTTTCTTGGCAATACATGCTCAGTGCCTAACACCTTACCTGCCATACACTTTTCAAAATATATTTGTTGAGTTAATCAATAAAAAGATAAATTTTTAAAAAGTATGCATTGATATAAGGAAAATGTACCTATTATTTTAATTATTCTCCACTCTGCTTTGTTTTTTAAGCTATTCTCTTATTTATAACTTATCTCTGCAAAGTAATAAGCATGTTCTGGGCAAAAGTGATACCTTTGTCCTTACCACTATGTAACAAGCACCAGGCAACTAGGCTTTCAATCAATATTTAAAATAAATAAATAAACAAAAAAAAAACCCAAATACAAACAAATACAAACTGCAAGCCAAATGTAAATTTAAAAGTTGTAATTATGTTTCTTCTTCTTTACCTTTGCTTCCCCCAACTCCCCCAAATATCTACTCTCTGATATTAATTAAATCTCTGAATTAATTAAAATATATGCAAACTGGAAACATTTCCAATTAAAATTGTAAAAAGCTTACACTTTAAGGCTAATAAAAATGGCTGAAATAAATTTGACATAATTTGTGTCATTTGTTGGTGTAATACATTATTATACAGAATCAAATTACAATAAGTTATCAATCTGCTGGTTCAAGTGGATATAAACTTCTTTGTGGTTCATACTACTATAAACCTCTTTGTTGTTCAATGTAGAAATTAATTTTTAATCTCTAGTGACTCACCACCAAGGGAATTGTGGAATTGGAAAGTCATAAAATTAACCTAATTGTTTTAAAGAACATGACTATTTTTATACCTTAAATACTGGGGTAAGTAAACTGTTGTTGCAGGTGTCAAGAGAATGTAACTTTTAGAAATATTTTTTAAATTATTAGAAAAAAATGAAAAAGTCAGCCT
Organism: Puma concolor; assembly: GCF_028749965.1. Lineage (NCBI taxonomy): Eukaryota > Metazoa > Chordata > Mammalia > Carnivora > Felidae > Puma > Puma concolor. The sequence continues at coordinate 182,170,368 of NC_141667.1, forward strand.
AAATTTTTATCTACTATATAGTTTTTTATTATGCTTATAATGGCTGCTTAATTTGTTGTCTTCAAGTAGTTTATATATTACATTTTCTATATTTCAGTTATAGTGTCAAATGTTCAGGATATCTTATTTGTATACATACTAAGTTTCATTAACATCCACTTTCAAGTGTAAGGTACTCATGCATTAGGTAAAGGTAATATTCCCTGAAGAATCTCAGATATTATTCAGGCAATGATAATGACTATAATGTTCTTTTGACAAGGAAATGTCATACCATAAATGTGTCATTTAGAATTCTACATTGAATAAGGTCATCACTGAGAGAATTTTTGTTTCCCTTTTTAGAAAATGACCTCATAAATGTCTTCCAGTTTCTATGTTCTGATATAAATGGCATTTCTTACTAAAACATGAACTTTTAGTAGGTCATTCATAAGCAATCCTGCAAAGTAGGGGCTCTAGACACCACTGCCATAGAGGCCAACACTTTCCCAGGAGAAAATAATCTTAACGACAGAAGTATCAATCAGAAAAAGCTTTAAGAGTGTGCATATACTGTAGCACCAATTTAGTATGATTCAGGAATGATTTTATGTGCAGAAGATTTTTTTATAAAGCCAATAATAATAAAAAATAATAATAATTAGTTACCATTAGAATAAGTGATCAAATAAATAAATAAATAAGTGATCCAAAGGAGAAATGGAATGTTCTCTGATAACTTACCTAAGATAGCCTTAGGGAAGATGCAACAAGTTTGTAAAGAAACTCTTCTATTATAAAGTACTATTGCAACTTGCATTTTACATATGTGAATATAAGCTATGTATGTGGAGATAAGCGATGGGATGAGTGCCTTTGTGCAAGTCATAAAGCAGTGCCTAAAAAAATTCACAGAAGTTACTGGAAGTACCAGACCACCTAGATTTAAATTAAATAAATGAATATTGGAGACTTCTAACTTTAGGCATAATCTATTTACAGTTTTATTAACACTTAAGTCAATATAGTGCAACTTTGATATAATGATAACTGAACTCTGTTGTTCTGAGATTCCATCTTGAAAGCTTTATTACAAAAATTCTTAAGCTCACCTACTTACAATTTTTTACTATTAACTCCCAAGGTATAATCTGTCTATAGTAAAATGCATCCTTTTTAAGAGCACTATTTTATAATTTTTAAAAAATATGCACACTTAGGTCAACACTACTGAATTCACAGTATACAAATATTCATCACCAGTGGGGCTTCCCTCCTGCTCTGTGATTTTATGAGTCCATGTGAGGCAATTCTCCATGGGACTCATATTTCTTCATATCATGCAAGTGGGATATTGACTGTTCTTTGTTCCAGATTAAATTCTCAAAGAAGTTTTCAGAGCAAACAGTCTTGGGGGTGCCTGGCTGGCTCAGTTAGTTAAGCATATTGATTTCAGTGTCATGTGACTTTTTTAATATGAAATTTATTGTCAAATTGGTTTCCGTACAACACCCAGTGCTCATCCAACAGGTGCCCTCCTCAATGCCCATCACCCACTTTCCCCTCCCTCCCACCCCCCATCAACCCTCAGTTTATTCTCAGTGGGTGTCATGTGACTCTTGATCTCAGCTCAGATCTTGATCTCAGGGTCATGAGTTCAAGCCCTGATTGGGTTCTACATTGGGCATGAAGCCTATTTATAAAACAAAACAAAACAAAACAAAACAAAACACAGCCTTGAGGCAAAGAAAGAGTACCTCTCTCCAGAGTAAATGGCAGGCAGTTTACTGTCCAGTATAATAAAGATAATGTGTTCCACCAGGGGAAAGGACAGTCATGTATACTGCCCATTATAAAAGATTCCGGTTCCCTCTCCTGTAACACAAACAAGTGTCTGCAGGTGTCATCTGACCTATCTCTTACAGCCACATGAGCATTTAGGCTCAGGAAACATGAGGCTAAAATGCTGATACTCTGCCTACCACTATGTGAGTGTGGTGAATAATAACCTGAACTTCATCTCTGATCCTGGAGACTTATTTCTTCTACCAGTATTCATGAGACTTTGGCAGGCTCAATTTTTAGCTTGTAGGTAGATAACATCTCAAATCATTCAGTTTTTGACAGTTTTGGTGATAATGATGGGATGCTGGAAGAAATATGGCTTTCCAGAAAAGCAAGTTTGAGGGCCTTATAGACCAATGCTGGGCTCTGAGAGAAGGTCATGGGAACAGGCAGTGAACATGTTGATCAAACTGTATACTCAACCAGGCAACACATTGTCCTTGAATTTATTGTTTTCTGATGAGCAGGAACTGGGGAGGTGGATGTGGCAGATTACTGGAAGAAGGTTCAATACAAATGTTGCAAACTATTGGGGAAACTGGTTCAGTAGGTTGAGCATCTGACTCTTGATTTATGCTCCGGTTATGATCTCACAGTTCCTGAGTTCGAGTCCCACGTCAGGCTCTCTGCTATCAGCACTTGAGCCTGCCTTGGATTCCCGGTCTCCTCTCTCTGCCCCTCCCCTGCTCTCTTTCTTTTTCTCTCTCTAAAATAAATAAACATTAAGATTTTTTTTTAATTTTAAAAAACTTTAAAAAAATACTACAAAATGTTACCCTGGCTCTGTTCACTCTCCTTGGGGTCTGAGGTCTTTCTTAATAGTCTGGTGGTCACTCTTAGGTCCACCCCACTTTATCAAACAAGGCAAAGACTGCTCCTAAGTAAGAAGTTTCTGACCCATTTTCAAATCAAATTACAGACATATACCTATACTGCATGCAAGAGGAAGGAAGTCCGTGATTGCTGTGGGCAGAAACCAGGCCAGTTATCAGTATTTTGATGTTTGGGAAGTGAGGAGCCAGAGTATGTAATTTGTGTTAAAGAAAAATGTAACAAGTGGGGAGTCTTACTGCTTCATCTCTCCTGGAGTTTTTCACACCAACAGTCTACCAACTGAAAGGCAAAAATGAACATCTCACTGGGATTTTTCTTTTCTTTTTTTTCTTTAGGAGTTTTTCTATGTTTTGTTGTTGTTGTTATTGTTATTAGTTTGCTTTATTTTTCAGTGAGACCTAGTCAATACAAGGGAGGTCTTGTCTTCCCGGAGATTTCCCTGAGGCAAATGAACTTCTGTGGGAAAATACAGATGAAGCATTGACTAGTAACTATGTTCCTATTGCCCCAGATCAGGTTTACTATGCTGATTAAATTGACCCACTGAATAATGAGAAACTGACACAAAGACATCTAGACAAAATCTTACAGTCAGTCCCCCTGCCCTGAAACATTATGTCAGTCATTATTTTGTTATCAGGCAAGAACTTAAGAGAGATCCCTTTGGTAATGCGACTGCAAATTACCTGGATTTAGTAGCCATTAAGAAAGTTTCTGCAGTGTGAATCAAGTTCATGTAAGTTAAGTTATATAAGTTATAAGACATGGGGCTTCAGCCAGAAAGGAATGTATCCATGGCTGCTATTTCACAAATACCCCCAAAACTAAAAGAGATGGTGACAGTCATGAGTATCTGAACACCTGATGAAGAGTGGATGGAGAGTCAAAAGTATTTGGAGGTTTGTTGGGTTATTACAAAGCTCCATCACAATATTTGCAACCAGAAGTGTATTTGAAAGCCTTCTTTAAGGGCATGGAGCTATGCTCTTTCTTCACTTCTGATCCCTCCTTTGCTCTTTTTCCTGATTTCATTAGTCACCTTAAGGACAAAGATAATTAGAAGTGAGACTGAGATCCCTCTGTGCTCAAGGAAGATTAAAGATCACACAGACTGGGGTGCCTGGGTAGTTCCATCAGTTAAGCATCCAACTTCATCTCAGGTCAAGGTCTCGCAGTTTGTGGGTTTTTATCCCTGTGTCAGGCTTTGTGCTGGCAGCTCAGGGCCTGGAGCCTGCTTCAGATTCAGTGTCTCCCTCTCTCTGCCCCTCCCTTACTCATGCTGTCTTTCTCTCTCTCTCAAAAATAAACAAACATTAAAAGAAAATTATCACACAGACTTACCTGAGTATGTTGGGGAATTTCAAGGAGGGAGAGAGACTCAAACATATGACTCCATTGCATATGAGCACAAAAATCAGGACTATGGGAGGAAGAGGTAACTGAATTTAGCTAATAGGGTTTGTGTGGGATTCACAGTGAGGAGGGGAAATTTGGGAGAACTTGACTGTGGGGGCCTTGGGCCAATTCCATGTATTGTTTTTGTTTCTTCTACATCTTAATGTGTAGTTGGAATTTATGTTAATGTATGAATTTTCAGTCCCATAACTGTCAGAGGGAATTCTGATTGGGAAGAGTCCTATGTAAACAAATACTAGTGAGACACAAATTACTTTCCAACTTCCTCCCTGTCCCTACCCAGGTGGTCGAGCAAAATTAATATAGAACCTCATAAGAAGAAAGGAAACTCACAGGCTTGGCTGGGACTTAAAATATGTAGGGGTATAAGAGATGCCATATGTTAATATCACAGGCCCCTAAGGTAGTGAGAAAGCCTAATAGGAGCTGGAGGATTAGAGTGGATTATCTCTTTCTGACTTAATTTGTTTCTATTATAATTCTGATTGTTCTGGACACTGTGACTATAACTAAACCATTAAGAACAATGGAAAGTACTTGGTTTTTTTGGACACTGCCAACATCTTTGTCACATCACAGGTAACAGAGATGAAGATCAGTTTGCATTTACATGGCAAGATCTCCAACATAGTATTCTGGGTAGAACATAATTTAGCATGTGACCCTACAGTCTAATGTCCAAAGCACTCAAATTTAACTAACAGGGCTCACAGTTGAAAAGGGAGATTAATATGGCTTGTGAATTGTTTCCTTTTGGCTAATTGAATGTAATGTTGTTGCTGCAACACCTCAATGTGTCTCAGACACTTACTGTTTTTGACAGTTCTCTTATCCATTTTTCTAGGTAAAGGGTACATTAAAAAGGAGTCTTAATTTAGGAATAAAAAGTGGTTTTTTTTTTATTAACTTCATGTATTATTGCCACTCTGTTCTTATCAGCTAACCTTTACATTGCTATCACCAAGTAAAGATTTTACCTCATTTCTTTCAATATTTTAATAAATAGGAAAACTTTAAAGAGGTATGAAATGAAGTCACATACGTAGCTAGAAGGGAACAGTGAGAATAAGAACTTCATATTTTCATATTTTGTGGCTTGTGGGTTTTAATCATATGTGCTGTATAATAAGTAGAATCACGGCCTCCCAAAGATCACTGCAAATCACTGGAACCTGTGAATATGTTACAGTCCCTGGCATAAGAGAATGAAAGTAGCAGATGGAATTTAGCCTGCTGTCAACTGACCTTAAAACAGGTAAAATATCCTGGATTATCCTTGTTGATCCAATGGAATAAAAAGAGTTCATAAATGTGGAGGAGGGTGGGCGAAAAATGCAAAGGGGAAAAACTTGATTGACTGGCCATTGCTGACTTTGAAGATGGAAGAGGGCACGGATGTGGGCAGCTGGGAAAAAGCTGGGAAAGGGAAGAAGGCAGATCCACCTCTAGAGCCTTCCGAAAGGAGCAAAACCCTGCCAATATTTTGGTTATAGCCCAGTAAAGTTTATTTTAGATGTCTGACTTTTCACAACTGTAAAATAATATACACATGTTGTTTTAGGACACTAATTTTGCAGTAATACATTGCAGAAGCAAAAGGAAACCAATATATGCTCCTACATGCAGGCTACAGTCTTCAAATCCAATCTATGAAGCTCAACGTCTACAAAATCATGGTAAATAAAACTTACATTTAAGCATTTTAATTAAGCTGTAGTGTGTGTATGTGTGTGTATGTGTTCATATGCATGTATTATGTGAATCATTTGAGTTGCACGTATAAAGTACTCCAGTACTCATGATTTCTGCTACAGCTGTGGAAATAGAAGTATATATAATTGTTACATACTTAGATACAGTGTTAGGATGATTAAGAGAATTTTAGATAGTCTTCCCAAGTCCTGTTATCTAACAACAATTAAAAGAAAGTGTTGTGAGAGAGTGAAGTATCAAGGATAATTCCTAAGCAACTGACTTGAACATTTGGATTGATGCAGATTCAATACAGAGACAAAGGACTAACTCTTTAATCAAAATAGCTTAAGAACTGTATAGTTTAAACTAATAGTAATTCAATATCTTATTTAAAATTGGCATGCATTAAATGTACAAAGGGTCATAAATCCATATTAGATGCTTTGGGGCTATTCCACATTTCTTTGGTTTTCCTTGATGGAAAACAAAAACATTTCACTTAAACTTGTGTTAAGTGGAGTTAACGAAGGAGATGAGATGTAGGTGAAACTCTAAAAAAATGCAGAAATCTGCTCAATTCATGATTATAAGGGATCTCTGTCCTTACTCATTTGGGTTAATATACCCTATAAGAAAAATATGCCAGAATATGTGAGGACAAATATTATGGCTTCAAATCATTAAAATCACCATTGCATGCTGACTCATTCATGAAAATATCCAAGGTATAGGGAAATGTACTGAGCTGACTAAATGATGATCAGTTATGAAACTAATAACTAAATGAATATGAGAAACATTTTAAGTACTGCTTTCCTCATCTATAATGTGAGAAATAAGCTAGACTACCCGTAACACCCTTTAAATTCAGCCACACTTCACCAGTGGCTGTCTCATTTAGCGCCACAAAATTAAACCATGCCCTGGAATTATGTAAATCATTTCTAAAATGTCTTATATAAATGTATATAAAAGGGAGAACTAATATTAAAGGACTTCTAAAAATGATCTGATGTCATTTTCATTTTAATTAGTAAAAACAAACAAGTGAAAATTTGCTTGAAAAATATCTACTTATTCCAGTTTTCACTTGTTTCCCCTGAAGTGTTTTTCAACTATAAAATTATAATACAAATTAAGATTCATTTTCAAAGCATCCATCTTCCCTTCACACTGCCTTTCATCTGAGGATCTAAGAAAATTTCACATCTTTTCATGATTTGCCAGAGGCTCACAATGAGTCCAATCTCGACTCACTTCTGTGAAACTGTGTTCCCCTATTTGAATGAACACTTAGCTTTACTACTGTGGGGCCAAACTGCTGACCTGTTATTCTAAAAACAAAGCACTCAATTGTTCAGCAGTTACTGTCCCAACAGTTTTACTGTCCCAGCTGGTTAGTAACCTGTCTAAAGGGAAAAAAAACATTACCTTTGTAGCATGATTTTTAAAACTTCCAATAATCAAGCACAGAGTTAAATGTAAGACTGTGATCATTTCTTTATTCTTTTTCTTAGGGATCTTTTATTATTTTCCATATGTCTTTCTAATCATTATCATTTATATTGGTATCTTAATACAATCTCCAAATGTCCTTGGAGCCATTCTTCTTAATTTTTCTTAATGTTTATTTGTGAGAAAGAGCGAGCATGAGCTGGTGAGGGTCACAGATAGAGGGTGCAGAGTATCTGAAGCGGGGTCACAGCAGAGAATCTGATGTGGGGCTTGAACGAACCTTCGTGAGATCATGATCTGAGTCTAAGTTGGACGCTTAACCAACTGAGCCACCCAGGCGCCCTTCCTTGGGGCCATTCTTATTGTTCTCTGGCCTGAGATGTTTATTAAGACTATTTCAGCCTTTCTATATACAACATTCAAGTACTGGGGAAGAAAAAAAAAATAAGGTTCAACTTTTCTTTTGATTATACAATTGTACCCCAGGAAAGCACAGAGGCATATATTTGCTACTCTCTGCCTGGTTATAACATCTTCTTGTTTTTGAAACTTAACATGCTCATTAAGGTCTAGTTAGAAAACCATAGTAATTAGAATCCCCAGTACATATTAAGTACTTGACTCAGTTATTATTTATTATTACTCATGATATACAGATCATATGATGTGATTATGCTGTGATATAATAAAATACAACAAAATAATACATTAGAAATACGCATATGAATAAGATACACTTCCTATGCATAAATAGTTGATATTGTGAGGCAGGAAAGGAGAAATGGTAGTGTAATATTTTATCATACATAATCATTATCCAAGAAAAATGTTTCATTTGACAAGAATGAGAAAATAGTAAAAGAAATGGTAATGCATATATAATCATAGTCATCATAAGAGCTATATGTGTTAGAAACCATGTCACTACTTAGCATGAATTTTCTTGTCTACCCATTATAAAGGAATTCAATTAGGAATTAGAAATGTGGATTCTTTTTATTTCTGTAGTGGGAACTCAGAACATCCGGTAAATCTGAGTCTTAATGTGGCCTAATTGGTAAAACTGGGTATCAATAATCTCACAAACTTTCATGAGAAATTGGTGATTTTGTGTGAAAGTACTTCACACCCTACAAGGTAATATAAAAATGTAAAGATCTTTAGTAGAGTTATTAACAAGAATTTACAGAATCCTCTGTTAGATGCAAATATGAACCAGGGAGCCCCAGAAGGAGGGGGAAATAAGAACGGATCATATGCTGAGGTTATGTAATGGAAAATTCTCTGAAAATGTTTAAACAGACTTTGCCAAATTTATATAAAAGATATCATGAAAATGTTTTACTCCAAAAGTCAGGAAAGTCACATTGTAAAACATGTAGAAGAGAGAATGAAGAGAAGCTGAAGCTGCAGTAAATGGGTTTCAGAGAGAAGCTGAAGAGATCAAGGGCTGCAAAAGAGGCATCTAAGAGGCTAAGGTGAGTGAGACAGGCCCCTCAGGGCCAGCTGGGCTCTCTGAGCAAGTCTGGGAACTCTGAGTGGGGAGCAGATCTCAGGATGAAAGCCTGGGGCTGAGTAAGGCAGGAAGCAGAAGGTGGCCTTCAGATACTTTGAGTGTTGATGTGTCCCAGACATCAGCCACAGACACAGTCGTTTTCAGTTGCTTTATAAACAAGATCACGCATATAGTGATATAGTGATAAAGTAGCTAATATCTATAATAACTAATATAAAAATAGCACATGTATGTGCGTGTCTTACCATGTTTCTATCATTTACCTTGTGCCAGCTAATGAGTGCTGTATTCAGATTATCTCATTAAATCCTAATAACATGCAAATAAAGAAACTGTTATTATTACTTTCATTTTAGACAAAGGAAAAAAAAACAACCTTGAGTAATTTGCCCAAATTGGGTATCCAATAAATTTCTATAGCCAGAATTTAACACCAGTCAGTTTGATTTCAGAAACAGCGTTCTCAAGACATACCATTTCTCTTGATAGAGTCTAGTTTTCCTTTCCTTTCTTTTTATTTTTTTTAATAAAGGTCTCTTCTTTTTTTTTGTTTTTTGTTTTAATGTTTATTTTTGAGAGAGACAGACACAGAGCACAAGTGTGGGAGGTGCAGAGAGGGAGACACAGAATCCGAAGTAGGCTCCAAGCTCCGAGCTGTCAGCACAGAACCCGATGTGGGACTCAAATTCACGAACCGCAAGATCATGACCCAAGCCGACACCGGGCACTTAACCGACTGAGCCACCCAGGTGCCACAGTTTTCCTTTTAATATTATTTACTTATATACTTATGATGTTGAGCTGTTTATCCCATTGCCTCACCTGGCGAGATTACACACACACACACACACACGTGTACACACACACACACACACACAAACATACACACGTGTGCACAATGGCAATAAGATAAACCCCAGGTAGCTGCAAAAAGAAGATTGTTTAATAGACTGACAAGAATTATGCATTGCCTGAATCAATAACTTATATGCAGGGGACTAGAATTCAGGAGTGTTTTGCCTTTGTCTGAATAGAAGTTATTCTTTTCCCACAAAATGTCAGTGTTATAGCACTCTTGACATTCAGTGGAAATTCCAGAGGGCAGAAGTGGCAAGTTTCAGATAAAGTGCAGGAATACATTAAGCACTGATACATCTCTTCAATCCCAACATTTTATTTAACAACAAAAAAGGCAATGATTCAAAGCGTAAATATTGAGGAATTTTTAATGAAGTAGCTGTGGTCATGTAATTGTTATTTACACTTTGGAAAAATGGAGAAAGCCTTCCAGATGGTAAAGGGTGTGAATTGTAAGGCACATTGAGTTTACAGCGTGTGGTGGAAGGAGGACAGGGGGTGAATTGTACTAGAACAGAAACTTTTCTTTCAATAACATGGGAACTAGAGTATCTCCAAGTCTTCAATCTCTCAAATCAAAAGAGATTAAAATACAACAAAATAAAAAGTGTATCTGTTGTGTAACTTATAAATCTATTTGTATTTTATATATTCTCATCAACCTTTGACATTTCTACTGATTTCTTTCTCATGTTTTTTTATTTGAGTATATGACACACAATGTTACGTTATTTTCTGATGTACAACAAATTGTTTCAACTTCTCTATAGGCCACATTCACCACACATGTAGCTACCATCTGTGCCATACATCACTATTACAACATCGTTGACTATATTCCCTCTATAGTGTGTTTTATTCCCATGACTTATTCATTCTATTGATTTCTTGAATATTTCTTGAAAAACCCCTGCTTCCCTTCTTTCCCATCCCAATTCAGTCTTTCATTTTATTCAAGCATCCCCTGAAAGTCTGCTATTATTAAGTGGGAACCTGGGATTTAAAGCAGGGATGCCTACCTAAGTCCTTTACTCTGTCTTTATTTTTGTACATTCCCAGAAACAAAACTTCAAGCTACATATCTGAAAACATTACATATAGTAGCAGTATATCTTGGATAAATAGAATATTGTAGTTAACATTAAATTTACTTAGCAGTAGCTGACATAAATATAAGGGGGTTTATTAAACAAGTGCATTTCTCACTCAGCATATATCAACTCAAAGAAATATTAAAGGCATTGTATCTCTGTTTCGTGTGAAAGAATCTAAGTCCTTTGCCCCAAAGATAACAGGACTGCATCTCTTAGATATGAACTTTCCTTTCTTTTCATAGTACAGCGTTTGCTTCAATGAATGTAACTGATCAAGAGGGACCGGACTTTCTCCTAGAAAAAATAAGTTACACATATCATTCTTATTAAATAATAAAAAAATCACTTAAATGATTAAATTAAAATAAGGTCAGAATGCTTTTAACATAAATAGTAAAAACTAATTCTGAAATATGTGAAACCTTGATGTGAACTTATACAACGTTATTTATAACTATTATTTGGTACACATACATTTATACATTTTAAATAAAATTATTAGAGCACTCATATAAAATGTATTACCAGGGATCAAAGTTCTTTTTATATCAGTAAAAAATGATTACAACTAAATTTGCTACAGGAGCAGGAAGATGGTAGCTGAGTAGGAGGATGCTAGGTTTGCCTCCTCCCATGAATATAACTAGATAATTATAAAATCACCCTAAATACCCCAGAAGTTGACCTGAGGACTGACAGAACAAACTCCACAACAAAAGGGAGAGAAGAAGCTACGTTGAAGAAGTTAGGAAGTATGCAGATGTGGTTTAGGGAGAAATGGATTGTGGCTACTGGAGAGGGGAGGAAGCTGTGGTCAAGGAGAAGGGCAAGAGGGAGGAGTACACAGGGGGAAAACAAGAAGAAAGTTTCTTCAAAGCCATTGGCTTGGAAAATGAGAGAGGCTGAATTTTGTAGCTTCTTGTACCCAGCAGGTCTTAAAGTCTGGAGTTTGGAAGGGAGTGCCTGGGGCACACAGTGGGGAGATTATTAGCTCTTCTCAGAATGTTTCCTTGAGAGGCAATGTTTATGGATACACTTCTCCAGCACCGTTTCCTGCCCCTATCCCTCAGCATAAACACAGAGCCACCTGCAGAAAGTAGAGCAGCACTGACACTGGCTGCCTCACTTGCTTATAACATGCAACACAGCCATATGCTGAGAAAAAAAGAATTATGCAAAACAAGAATAGACTTAGGGAACTCAGTGACTCAATCAAATGTAATAACATTCACATTGTAAGAGTCTTTGAAGAAGAATAAAAGAGAAAAGGAGCAGAAAATTTATTTAAAGAAAAAATATCTGAAAATTTCCTGAATCTAGGGAAGGAAACAGACATCCAGATCAAGGAGGCACAGAGAGCTCCCATCAAAATCAACAAAACCAGGCCAATATCAAGACATAGTAATTAACTTTGTAAAATATAGTTATAAAAGAAAAAATCTTAAAAGCAGCAAGAAAAAAGAAGTCATTAACTTATAAGGGAAAACCCATGAAGCTACTAGGAAATTTTTCAACAGAAACTTAACAATGGAAGGGAGTCCAATGATACATTCAAAGTGCTGAATGGGAAAAATCTGAATCCAAGAATACTGTATCCAGCAAGGCTGTCGGGAAGAATAGGAGATATAAGGAGTTTCACAAACAGGGGCACCTGGGTGGCTCAGTCAGTGCTTGACTTTGGCTCAGGTCATGATCTATCTCATGGTTTGTGAGTTGGAGCCTGATGTCAGGCTCTGTGATGACAGCTCAGAGCCTGGAGCCTGCTTCAGATTCTGTATCTTCCTCTGTCTCTTCCCTTCCTCCACTTCTTCTCTGTCTCTCTCTCTCTCTGTGTCTCTGTCTCTCTCTCTCAAAGATAAATAAATGTTAATTATTTTTAAAAAAGAGTTTCAAAAACAAACAAAAACTAAAAGAGCTCATGACTATTAAACTATCCCTGCAAAAAATATTAAAAGGGACTCTGAGTGGAAAGGATAAACCAAAAGTGACAAGACAAATGCAGGAAACACAAAAGAAATAAAAATAAATAATTATGCAAAAATAAGGAACTCACACAGAAAAGAGGATGTGAAATATAATAATATATACCTAAAACACCAGGAGGAGAGGAAAATAGAATGGATTTAACTTGAATGACCATCAACTTCATACAGACTGCTATTTGCAGAAGTTATATACGAACCTAATGGTAATCATATATCAAAAACCACCAATAAACATGCAAAGAATAAAGAGCAAGAAATTCAAATATATCACTACAGCAAATCAGCAAACCGTGAAAGAGAGAAAGACAAGAATCAGAAAAAAATCTCCAGAAATTAACCACAAAACAAGTAATAAGATGGCAATAAACACATATCTACCAATAATTACTTTGAATATAAACGAATTAAACATTCCAATCAAAAGACACAGGTGTCCTAATGGATAAAAAAATAAGACCCATCTTTATGCTGCCTTTAAGAGACACACTTTAGACCTAAAGATACCTGAAGATTGGAAGGAAGGGATGGAGAAACACGTATCATGCAAGATATTAAAAGAAAGCTTGAGTAGCAATACTTTAAAAACTGTAAAGGCAAAAGACAAAGAAAGTCATAATATAATAACAAAGGGGACGGTCCAACAAGAAGGTATAACAACTGTAAATATTCATGAACCCAACTTTGAAGCACCCAAATTTATAAAACAATTAAATACAAACATAAAGGAACTAGTTGATAATAACACAAAAATAGTAGGATACTTTAACACCCAACTTACATCCATGGACAGATCATCTAAATAGAAAATAAACAAGAAAACAATTGCTGTAAATGACACACTGGACCACATGGACTTAAGTGAAATATTCAGAACATCTCATCCGAGAAGAGTAGAATACAATTCTTTTCAAGTGCACATGGAACATTTTCCAGAACAGAACACATATTAGGTCACAAAACAAGCTTCAACAAATACAAAGAGTTTAAAGTCATACCATGCACCTGTTTTGAACACAACATTATGAAACTAGAAGTCAACTACAAGAAAAAATCTAAAAAGACCACATAAACAGCATACTATGAAACAGTGAATGGATCAACCAGGAAATCAAAGAAGAAATTTTAAAAATACATGAGAACTAATGAAAATGAAAACAAGATGGTCTGAAGTTTTTGGGGGAGCAGCAATTAAAAGTGGTCCTAAGATGGAAATATATAGCAAGACAGGCCTACCTCAAGAAGCAAGAAAAATCTCAAATAAAAAATCTAACCCTACACCTAATGGACCTAAAAATGAAGCAACAAAAGAAGACTAAAGTCAGCAGAAGAAGAAGTAATAAAGACTACAGCAGAAATAAATGACATAGAAACTAAAAAAAAAAAAAAAAAAAAAAAAACTTTCAGAAGCTGGTTCTTTGAAAGAAATTAATACAATTGATAAACCTCTACCCATTTATATCAAAAATTAAAGAGAAAGGACCCAAATAAATACAATCACAAATGAGAGAGAAGAAATAACAACCAGTACCAGAGAAATACAAATAAGTATGAGAACATCACAAAAAACTATATGCCAATAAATTAGATGCCTGGAAGAAATGGACAAATTCCTAGAAGCATATAAATTACAAAACCTGAAATAGAGTATGCACAGACTGATAATCAGCAAAGACACTGGATCAGTAACCAAAATCTTCCAACAAAGAAAAAGTCCAGGGCCAGATGGCTTCACAAGCAAATTCTACCAGTTTGGGAATGCAAACTGGTGCAGCCACTCTGGGAAACAGTATGGAAGATTCTCAAAAAGTTAAAAGTAGAATTATCCAATGATCCAGCAATCACACTAGTAAATATTTCCCTAAAGAATACAAAAATACTAATTCAAGGGGATAAATGCACCCTGATGTTTATCACAGCATTATCTACAGTAGCCAATTCATGGGGATAGCCCACGTGTCCACCACTGATGAATAGATAAAGAAGATGTGGTATATATGTACAATGGAATAGTACTCAGCCATAAAAAGAATGACATCTTGCCATTTACAAGGACAAGGATGGAGCTAGAGTGTATTATGCCAAGAGAAATAATTCAGAGAAAGACAAATACCATATGCTTTCACTCTTATGTGGAGTTTAAGAAACAAAACAAATGACCAAAAGAGAAAAAAAGAGAGAAAGGCAAACCAAGAAACTGATTCTTAACTGTACAGAACAAAATGATGGTTACCAAAAGGGAGGTGGGTCGGGGGGGATGAGTTAAATAGGTGATGGAGACTAAGGAGTGCACTTGTGATGACTACTAGGTGTTGCATGTAAGTGCTGAATCACTATATTATTTACCTGAAACTAATATTATACTGTTAACTAACTGGAATTTAAATAAAAACTAAAAAAAAAAGTCCTCATCGCAAGAAAAAAATATATAACTAAGTGTGGTAATGTATGTTGTTAGTTAGACTTATGGTAATCATTCTGCAATACATTCAAATATTGAATAATTGTGTTGTAACCTGAGACTAATATACCTTTATATGTCAATTATATCTCACAATCAATCAATATGAAAGCCTGTATGCATGTAACAATTTGTGAAAAAAAGTAGGACATTATGAAAGACAATCATTTTAGATTGAAAAAAATTAACTCTTTGAAAACAATTTGCTATAAATTATCAAATGAGTATTTGCATTTAACAAACTAGATATATGTATTATGTGCATACATGCATATATTATTATTCACACATATACATTACTCACATATGTATTATTCAGGTACACACACACAGAATATCTTAGACATTCTCTCTGAGAGCTTTCGATTATTTCTGTTATAAGGATAGTGAAACTATCCTGTCACTTGAGCACCAGAATAAAAGCTCTATGCTTCCTAGGAATAAAATACATATGCACAAGATGAAAAAACTATTATCTTCAGTGAGGGTATGGATTAATCACTTTCCAAAAACACAAGTTCTGAAAGAGGCAAAATTTTTCCTTTGGACACTCTTGTTTTACTTATTACATTTTATGCAATTTACTTAGGTATGTTATAATTTATAATATTTAAGATAGCACTTTTAAAAAAAAGAAAGAAAACTATATGTTCAATATTTATAACTTCTGCTTAAGGCCTGGCCAGAGAACTTGGCTATGTCAATGGCTTCTTCAAAATATATTATTTAAAATCACTGAGTTTCCATAATTAAGAATCTGATTCTGGAGAGTCTATTCTTAAAAGTACTGAATTAAACTAGCTGTATTCAAAGCGTCACAAAATTGGTAAGTGACATCTGAAACAGTATTTGAGGGAATTTGGAATTCCAAAATTTGAAATGGAGAAAATTACTTATTTATTTATTTTTGATTTTTATTTATTTTTGAGATAGAGTGTGTGGTGTGTAAGTGGGGGCAGAGAGAGAGGGAGAAATAGAATCTGAAGCAGACTCCAGGCTCCAATCTCTCAGCACAGAGCCTGGCGTAGGGCTCGAACCCAGGAACCATGAGATCATTACCTAAGCCGAAACTGGACAGTTAACACTGCGCTACCTAGGTGCCCCTGAAATGGAGAAATTTATTAAGATTCAGGTGGCTTTGATTAGCCAGACCTCCCTTTATACTAATAAGATTCAATTGAGAACTAATGGAGTGTTCTCTCTCTCTCTCTTTCACTCTCTCTCTCTCTCTCTCTCTCTCTCTTACAATGCTCTTGCTATCTTCCTTAAAGAATCATCAGCTACCTCACCGGAGACGCTTAACTTAACTTAACTTAACTTAACTTAACTTAACTTAACTCCTCATTTAGAACCTCACCATCCTCATTCCTGCAGACCCACTCAGATAAATAAATCTCAGCCTAACAGACAACAAGTGGCCAAGCAAACTCAGAACTAAAAGTCTTATGTTCTAAAAAATTTCAATATCTGTATAATTTGTTTTAAGAAAACTAGATCGGGAACTAAATTTAGGCCATTCTTCAATTTATGAGTATGTGTAAACTTATACTCTGTTTTCAAGATATTAGCTTAAGCAAAATTAAGTCCAAATCTTTGCTACCATGGAAGCAACATCACAACATCCCTGAAGAAACCTCCAATGTAAGCCTCACTATTAACAACATGAAGGATTCAGAGATGGCAGTTTCTATCTCTTCCCCACTTTGCCCCAACTTGGCCTGTTCTGATTATCAGATGGTCCTTAGATTCTGGCAATAAGTATTACAATCTTAATCAGATGGCATATCCAACTGTAGAAGTTCCCATAATTAGTTATGTTCTCTTTGCTGGAGAACATCAAAACAGTCCCCTGGACTCTGCTTCACAGTTGTGAGTGCCAAATGCTTTTTCAGTGAAAAGTAAAATAAGGTTAATTTTACCTAACAGTGCAGGAAGTATACGTTAATTGTTTTGTCTCAGTGCCACAACAATTCCAGCATGTGTTGTAATTTATTCACAGGGATTTTGAGAAATCATGCTGGTCCACTAAGTGGTAAAATGACGTTTGCGGAACCTGCTAGGCAGAAAGAATAAGCTACCCAGGGTGCCTCTGTCCAACATCTTTGTCTTGGGTGGGATATAGACCCATTAAATGTAGGGTCTTGCTGCCACCATGACCCACGTCTGTGGGAGGTCTAGTTGTGTAGAGTATATCAGGATGTCTCATGAAAGAATAAAAGTCAACTAAGTCCACTTGTATCCTCAAAAGTAAGAAAGAGCTTGATGGTCTTTGAGCTTTGCTGGCAACATAACTATGTTCAATTCTGTAACTCCTGCTCCATTTCACTTACTCTTTAATATAAGGCTTGTTGGGTAAGATTGTAATTTAGTTCATAGATTACAGCAAGTTAATTTGTGATGTTAATAGATACGTATGAATATTGCCTAAAGATGGATGTAGTGACCGGTAACACTTGGATTTTCACTGTTAAGGAGCTAATATGCTTCTAGTTACTTGAAGGAATGAGCTGTTATACCTGTGGGAGCATACTGTTGCTTATACATCTGTAGTGAGAAACTGTAAGTAGGAAGTTGTCTACCCACAGACGTTTCAAAGGCAAATGTTTGGCTTTACTGCTGATTACTGCATATTGGCTCACTTAGTATTGATTCCAACTAACTTTATTCAATAAATCCCTTGCAGCTTGAATTCACATGACCTCGGTTTTGCCAAGCAGAAATACAAGAGAAAGATTAAAAAGATAGAATTGAGCAATATGAATTGGCGGCCACATCTGGGGAGACTGTTTCTTGCAAAAATAGTGTTTTGTGATCTTTGGCCACCTAGGGTAAAGGGACTACTATCCAGTCCCTAGTATCATGTCAGAAAGAAAGAAATAACAGTAGGAATGCCTTTCTCCTAAAGAGGACAGTGGGCTAATTAAGTGTTTCCTCCCGCTGCATTGTTACTGGATGAGAAACACACAGTTTGGTTTTCTTGCTCTCACTGAAATTTCAATAGCTGCATAATACAGCACATTAAGTTCACTAATGTCCAAATTAACTGATAGAGCTGACTGTTATTAAGATTTCTGATTAATAAATTCACAAGTAGGCTATATTCCAGAAATGCAAGGATGGACTAGTGGTATAAATTATAATGTTGTATTTCCTTAAATTAAGCAGGTAAAGAATAAAAAAACCAAGCATTTCATCCATGCAATATGTAAAAATTAAATATGAATGAATTCCACAATTATTCAAAATGTATACACTAGATTTCTACTGCAAGTATACATCAGAGATTAAATACTAATGGTATCATTACAGTCAGAAAAAAGACAAGAATGCTTATAATCACAACTAATATTCAGCTTCCTTTGGAGGTCCTATTCACTGCAACAAAATCACACACAAAAAATTGTAAATATACCAGTATAAAATATCACAATCTCACAATGTTGATCATTTTTCTATCTCAAACATCTAGGGAGATCAACTAAAACAATAATTAAGCTAGTTATAAATGATGGGGAAATTGGCAAGATAAATGATAAACATAACAGAAGTAACCACTATTCTTTTATGCCAATAATA
The DNA here is from genome assembly GCF_028749965.1 of Puma concolor. NCBI lineage: Eukaryota > Metazoa > Chordata > Mammalia > Carnivora > Felidae > Puma > Puma concolor. The sequence goes on from NC_141667.1 coordinate 182,189,082, forward strand.
TATGATAGAACGTGTAATGAGAAAATATTTCCTATAGTCACAAGAATTTTAAATCAATCAAATGCAGGCTGGGTGTTGGGGCTTTGATTAGGGTGTGCAGGAGCTCAGAATGCAAAGGCAAATTGCTACATGATACTCCATATGGTTTTGAGATCCCAGCCTCACATCAGCAACACACACTCATTTCACAGGGAAGCAATGGAGAAGGCTTGGACAACTCTGAAAACTAAAAACCAGGGGATGATAAAGCATGGATCCTGTTAAATCAGTAGGACTCTAGGGACAACAACAGCCTTTATCCTAATCAGCAAGATTTAACTGTTTGCCACCACATTGTAGATCTATTTACCTGTCTGTGTGGGTTTGTATCCCATTTGTGTATTTGTGTATACACAAATATATATACTTGAGGCATATTGGGGTAACTGATGAACATTCTAGTAGCCCTAGGTATTTTAAACTGTAAGTTATTAAAAATTTAAGGGAGTTTATAACTCCCTTGATTACCACTTCATTGCTTAGTAAACACATTCAAAATTGCTCAATGTTTTATCTATTAAAGCTTACCCATGTATTTGAGAATTGAAAGTTTCAATCCCAATTAATTTACCCTTCCTGAAATTCTTTCACTTGAGAACTACCAAATAGCTGTTAAAATATTTAAAATATTTTAAAATATTAAAAAATTAAAAATATTAAAAACATTATTCTATTAAGACTCAATATAACTAAAATTAAAGTGCACTTCTTTTGTACCAACTATGAAAACAATTTGAAGCAATGACCTTATTTTGTAAATTCTGTTCACTATGTCTTAAATCACATCTATCTTCAAATTATCTTCTAAAATCTGTGGAGAGCTCTTAAAAGCTAATGAGGCCTTTGATAGAAGATGTAAGACAAGAAGATTCACTCAATTACCCTGTAATATCAACTGACAAGACCAAACTTTTCTTAATTCTTTCTTGTGCCCCTGCTTGCCTGGTTAACTCTCTCTGTGCACATAACATACATACATGTACATGCATGTGAGCATGCATATATACACACTCATAAATACTTGGGAGTTACACTCATTGCTATTGGGGAATATGTTCACCTTGTCGTATTAAAAATGTACATTCAGCGAAAAAATTAACATATCATTTATTGGACTATCATGAAGAAAAGTACAAGCACACATTATGTGTCCCAAAATAATGGAATGTAATTGAGGGTGCTGAGTTAGGTATTGCACTTGTTCTATAACCAAAACAAGAAAGAAAAGGAAGAAAAAAGAAGGAAAAATTAACTGACAAAATTTCCTCCACACCTAGGCTACAAGTTTTCAATAAATTATAATTTTGAAAGTGCTGCTTTAGGTAACATAATTGAGGATGCTTTGAAATCTAAGGAAAAAATACACTTTTCTTATATTGCTTATGGTTAATTATGGTCATGTAAAATAGAGTTTTATGATGATACAGTCTATGCATTCAATCTTGAAATTAAAAAAAAAAGCACTATATAAGTCTTCTTGAGAGTTTATGCAAATAGACTATGCCAAAATATAAGGAAACAGAAAAATTCAAAGTAGGACTCTGGAATATCTTTAAGAAAATGCATCTATGTGTCAAACATCTGTCAAACAGAATGCTTTATTTACATTGCTACAAAGCATGTTATAAGAAGGGGGTGGGGGTGGGCAAAATGGGTGAAGGGAAGTGGGAGATACAGGCTTCCAGTCATGTAATAAATAAGTCATGGGAATAAAAGGCACATCATAGAGGATATAGGCAATGACATTGTAATAGTGTTCTGTGGTGATAGATGGTAGTTACACTTATGGTGAGCATAGTATAGAGAAGTTGAAACACTGTGTTGTACACCTGAAACTAATGTAACATCAGTGTTAACCACACTCAAAAAAATTTAAAAAAAAAAGAGAAGGGCAGAAGAACTACTTTTCTTCCTAAATGTATAATTTACGTTCATTCTTTTGATGAGATATCTTCATTAAATATTGAATATATGCCACTGAACTAGGTATTAGGGACCCAATGAAAACCAGTCTCTGTCCCTATCCTCATAATGTATATAGTTTAGGGACAGGGGGTTTAAGTATGCTGTTATAGTTCTTGGGTATACTTATTTGTCCTAAAGAAGAAACACACGCTCATGCACACTTACACATGTACACATTTCTGCTATAACTTTGCTTTGAAAATATAATTCTTAAAATTATAATCTATGTTGTAGCACAATTAAGTACTCTGGGTGAAGGAGGGATTGGAGTGCTTGTTTTTTATGCAGTTTTTGCTCTCTATTTTCTAATCTGACACCAAGAGTGAGCTTCTCTCCATGCACTTATTCACTACCAGGTGTATAATCACCCCCAACAAGCAGTCTGTCTACAGACTAGTATGAGGGGCTGCCCTTCACCTTACTGCACAGAATAGTCTCATGGACACTCAAGTGTTCAAATGAAGGTTCAATTCTGCATGGACCAGAGGCGAGGCACCGAGACACTTTCTTTCTACTCTCCCCCAAATTTAGGAGAGAAAGATTTATCTCTCTCTAACTTTATATCTATTTTTTTTCAAGCAATTCAATAGATGGAAGATAAATTTTCCAACAAGTGGTTCTGAAGCAATAGGACATTCACAGGGGGAAAAAAAAGAACCTCAATCTAAGTCCCACGTGTTACATAAAATAGTTTAAAATGCATTACCCACAATAATGAAAACTTAAAACAATGTTTCTGTAATTAAGAGAAAAAACTGGATCTTAGTCTAGGCAAATAATTCTTCAAATTGATACCAATAGTACATTTAAGGAAATTTTGAGAAGTTAGACCTTATTTTTTAAAAAATGTTCTGTGAAGAAACCTTTTATGAGGATAAAAAGAAAAGCTACTGACTGCGAAAAAATACTTACAATGTATCTGAAAAAGACTTCAATAAAGATATAAAAAGTTCTCCACACTCATCAGTAAAGAAAAAAAACAATTCAATTAGAAATTAGGAAAGTCAGAACAGAAGAACATAAGGGGAGGGAAGCAAAAATAATATAAAAACAGGGAAGGGGACAAAACAGAAGAGACTCATAAAATGGAGAACAAACAGAGGGTTACTGGAGGGGTTGTGGGAGGGGGATGGGCTGAATGGATAAGGGGCATTAAGGAATCTACTCCTGAAATCATTGTTGCACTATATGCTAACTAATCTGGATGTAAATTGAAAGAAGGAAAGAAAAAGAAAGAAAGAAAGAAAGAAAGAAAGAAAGAAAGAAAGAAAGAAAGAGAAAGAAAGAAAGAGAAAGAAAGAAAGAAAGAAAAGAAAAAGAAAGAAAGAAAGAAAGAAAGAAAGAAAGAAAGAAAGAAAGAAAGAAAGAAAAAGAAAGAAAGAAAGAAAAATTAGGAAAGTCAGGAGCAGACATTTCTCCAAAAGAGACAGCACTGAGATGCTGGGTGTCAGAGGAGTCGATTAAAGTAAAGACCAAAGTGAAAGTTTCTTTCTGATGGTATAAGCAAGAAGCTAAAACCAGAGGACTCATTGATTCACCTTGTTCCATTTTTGTTCATGGAGTGGTGCACAGGTTGAGGGTCAGTTGGTCAGTGAAAACCTGGGAGCTTTTTCACTTTCAGGGGAACCTAGGACTTAAGGGCACAGCAGTTTTATGGACCTTGGGGTTGCAGGAACAGTAGAGAGAATGTGGCAGGAGTGGAAAAAATACTGTCTGCTAAGTCAGAGCAGGGCAACATGTCATCAAGGTTTCCCCCATCCCTCCATTAGGAAACTTCAGTTGAGGTGCCTGAAGAAGACCTATGCCTCAGGCCTCAGATAAAGACACCTAGGAATGGGCTAGAAATACAAATACATGACCTGCCAGAGAGGTCTGAACACTCAACTTTAGTTCCCTTCAGAGACTGTATGAAGTGTACAGCTGTGTGCCAAATCTGGTGTGAGGCAGGCAGCTTTCCTGGGAAGACTCTTAGGTAAAGTCTCTGTAGTTGGCCTGTGAAGGAGGAGAGAGAGTGAGAGAAGGAGAAGGGGAGGGAGAGGGAGGAGGAGAAGAAGGAGGAGGAGGAGGGGGAGTGGAGAAGAAGGAGGAGAAGGAGGAAGAAGAAGAAGGAGGAAGTAGGAGGAGAGGAGGAGGAGGGGGAGAAGGAGGAGGCAGAAGCAGAAGCAAACACAGGGAAAGTGGTTACTGAATGAAATAAAAGAATGCTAGCAATGCTGGAGGCTATCAATCAAGTGAGAACTAAGAAAGAGGGAAGTTGCAAGGGCAGTAGCCAGGGTGCAGATGCTATTCACTTTAAGGATCAAGATGTTTGCAAAGTATTCTAAGGAGAATGGAAATTCACAGATGGCTTTTAAGCTGAAAGGTTACATACTTACATTGGTCATTTCACAAAGTTACACCGACTGCTTGTGGAAAGTATATTATACTGGCTTCAAGGCAAAACTGGAAGTAGGATGGCAAAGTAAGTTTATTTTGCAGTACTTTAGAAGACCTGCTAGTTTCTTAGATGGGAGGGGGTTGGCTAATTCAAGCAATATGTTCTGAATCACAATTTATATTCTTAATTTGGGGGCATTTGAAAGTAAGGGACAAAACAGGAATGACTTCTGATATCATGGCATAATTAACAGAGAGTATAGAGATTTTCTATTATTATTATTATTATTATTATTATTATTATTATTATTATTAGCTCTGGAACAACAAAACTAAAACAAATTTGGAGAAAAAGAAATGCTTTATTTTGGACATGTAGAAGAATGATCTAGGAATCAAAAAAGTAAGGGAAATCGACAATTTTGGAAAACATCCCTGTAGTAAATACTGAGTTAGAAAGAAATATTTAAACATATATAAAAGTATTTAATAGTTTAGACATATCTTAACTGGCATAGACCAAATCACTACTTAGTTTATTCCATTTATAAATTAAGAAATTTTAGAGCCTGCTTATAGCAATGAACTGAAAATAGTAAGGGTCATGCTGACTCTAAATTTATCAACTATTAATTTCTTTGTTTACTGGGGTTGACCACTGAAATTCTGAAAACTTCTAGAATGTCCATTTTGAGAATTCATGTCAAACAGTAAATGGAATGCTTTTTGTTATGAGGCATGGACAAGGACAAAGTCAAGGTGTGATTTAATAGTTTCTATCCAAGTCTCCCTTGTAGCATAGGCCATGATACTAGGTGAAGAAAATATACTAAATCATTTGTTGACTATCCTTTTTCTGTCCCATGAAAATGTGTACTTATAATAAAATGTTTATCTTTGAGATATCTGTCAAATAGCTTTGTGGGAGAAAAAAAAGTTTAGGTGAAAGAGTAAGTTTTTATTTTCATATAAGCTTATCAAACTACTGATTTTTATTCCTATGGGTACCATGTTTATGGGTACTCCTTCTAACTGGGGAAAACTGCATGAAAATTAAATAATGTAGGTAGGAAAACCTGAAAACATATCATTGCATATTCATAACAAACTTGAAAGTTATTGTCATTTAATATTTTTTGACTGATGATGTATTTAAAGTATTTCTTTAAATTTTTTTCATGTTTAGTTTTATTTATTTTGAGAGAGAGAGAGAGACAGAACACGAGCAGGGGAGGTGCAGACGGAGAGGGAGAGAGAGAATCCCAAGCAGCCTCTGCACTGTCAGCACAGCCCCCATGCAGGGCTCAAACCCATGAACCTGAGATCATGTCCTGAGCCAAAAATCAAGAGTTGGACACTTAACCAACTGAGCCACCTAGGCACCTCTGATGAAGTATGTAGCTTGTTCAATATCATAAAAAAGGTCCATGACAGGATAAGGATTCAGAACTAATTCTCAGGTTTGGAATCTCATGTTCTTTCCATTACTCGTTTAAATTTCATAATTAAAATAATGTTAATAGAAACAGTAACAACAACAATATTAATTACTTCCAAGCTCTTTTTTGGGATTTGGATTTGAAATTTCTTTAAATTTTTTTTAATGTTTATTTATTTTTGACAGACAGAGAGAGAGAGAGAGAGAGAGAGAGAGAGAGAGAGACAGACAGACAGAACATGAGCAGGGGAGGGGCAGAGAGAAAGGAAGACACAGAATCCGAAGCAGGCTCCAGGCTCTGAGCTGTCAGCACAGAGCCCGACAAGGGGCTTGAACTCACAGACCGCGAGATCATGATCTGAGCCGAAGTCGGACACTCAATCAACCGACTGAGCCAGCCAGGCACCCCCGGATAGATTTGAAATTTCTTAATAGAAAATATTCTTGTAGTTGATGTTATTCTGAATTTTTTTCTAAATATTTTGCAAAGAAAATGCACTTTTTTTTAATGCATAGTGACCTACACGTATACATTTTGTTATTTGCTTGGACTTAATTTCTCTGCAGATTAACATTTTCCTGTTTATTTTATTCATCAAATATTTCTGGAATGCCTTTTACATTCTAGTCACTGTGACACATATTAGGTTTTCATAATTTCTTCATATTAAATTCATTTGTTAAATGTATTTCAAAATTCACCTCAAATTAGGCACATATCAAATAATACTTATCTGATATATTCTAGTATATTTTTAATGTTTATTAATTTTTTAAGAGAGAGAGAGGGAGAAAGAGTGAGAGAGACCATGAGTGGGAGAGGGGCAGAGAAAGAGGGAGACACAGCAGAATCAGAAGCAGTCTCCAGGCTCTGAGCTGTCAGCACAGAGCCCCAGGTGGATGGAACTCAAACTGGGAGAATATGACCTGAGCTGAAGTTGGAAGCTTAACTGACTGAACCACCAGTGCGCTCCAATTATCTGATATATCCTAGTTATTGTAATTATTTTATGCCATTTACTGGCTATCCATTTTTGAAAACATATAAGAAATAACAATAAGGCTCCTGGGTGGCTCAGTCAGTTGAGTGTAGGACTTTGGCTCAGATCGTGATCTCCTAGTGTATGGGTTCCAGCCCTGCAGCCAGCTCTGTGCTGACAGCTCAGAGCCTGGAGCCTGCTACAGATTCTGTGTCTTCTTCTTTCTCTGCTCCACCCCCACTCATGCTCTGTTTCTCTCTCTCAAAAATAAATAAAACAATTTAAAAACTTTTAAAAAGAAATAACAATGTACCATAATAAAGTAAAATAAATGAATTAAGTGAAGTCTGATGGGAAGATACTGCATGCACAGGTGGCTTTGTCCTGCACAGTCCTACTTCCTACACCTCCCTGTTTCCCTGAAAAGGTTGGGGACTGTTCCCAGTATCTTGGTGCCAGTGGACCCTCCCAGCTTCCCCCACCCTCATCCCACCCTCCCTCCTGCTCCATCACCTCTGCGGCCCTGCACTTGAGTGATCCCTGAGTTGAGAAGGAAGAGGAACAGAAGGAAGAGGTTGAAGAAGGAACAGGGTAGTGAGTTAGCTCATGTTCTGCCATCCGTTGGGCATTCCGGTAGGCCCAGGAAGTGTTGGGAAGGCCAGGGATGCCATCAGTGGGGCATTCCAGGGGCTGTTCTAACCCCAACTGGAAGTGCCAAAGGCTTTCAGGAGACAATTCGGTGAGGTAAGCCCCTCATCCTCCTCTGATTCAGGTAGAATGCAGCACAGCAGGGAGGTTGCAAGCTCTGTAGGGTCACCTATCCAGGAAGAGTTAGGGAGAGTGACTAACACACCTAGTGTGGCACCTGTGGAATTATAGGCTGGGGCCAAAGTGCAGTGGTGAAGGGTGTACATTCACCCTGAGTGTCCTCGTATGCAAGGCTGCATGACATTAAATACTAAGTTAAAAAATCAGAATGAAAAGTGAAAAGAGAGACTGAAGAATAAAGAAAAATATAATGTCGCCCATACTTTCATTTTGCACTGAGTCGTACACACTATATAGCAGCTAGTACAGTTATTGTGAAGAAAAGATAATTCTTAAAATATAAGAATCTTTAAAATTGTATTGTACCCTTTGTTGGTTTTAAACCATTTTTCTATATATTATGTCATTAAAAATTCACAATATTCCCATAAATTAAGTTGATTGGATGTTACTATTTTTTGTGCTGTGAATTTAGGGAGAGCAGGGTCTATGTGGAAAAAAAAAATCTGTGTGTTGAAAAGTGAGTGAATAAGAATTTTCCTAGTTGTTAATCATCTAAGATAAATTAATATAAAATAAATTACCCAAGTTCATTAGTGCTGTAACACAAATAATTGAGACTGCATTTTGTTTTATGATTATTATGATGCTTCTTTATAATTCTACACTTTGCAGCTTCAGATTTAGCTTTTAAAAGTTTCAAAACCAACAATTTTACCTTCCTCCCTAACTCTAATCTTTCCATCTTTGAGGATCACTGATGTTCTAAGGATTTGAATGATTTTAAAACCTGTACCAGCAATTCAAGTACATCCTTCTTTCATCCAGAAGAGAAAACAACAGATTCATAGATGGAAATAAAATCAAAATCAAATTAAAACCAGAAAAAACTATACAGACAGGGACAGAGACAAAGACAGAGAGAAGCTTTAATTTTTGGTGCATACAGTTTTAAATCTTGTAACTCTTACTTTCAATTTGCCATCCATTGATTCATTGTTATCTACAAATAAAAAACAAATGCCTTAAAGCCATCGAGATACCCTATACTGTTTCTAAAATCTGGTACTGAGGAAGCATATATGTATTCAAAATTAATAGATCCTGTGTATTCTTCCTTTATTCAATTATCTTCTGACACACATAAATTCCCCCCAACGGTTGGTCAACTCTGATCTGCGCCTGTTGTTCTTCTCCTTAGTGTTATTCTCAAAGCAGACACAGAGATGTCTTCTACATGCCTTTCTTTTTTATGGCCTATCCTTTTGATATTCACTATTTTTACCCTGTGGTTTTTCTCCTTTCCAGGATCTCCCCTTTCCTACATTCTCTCAAAGGCTAATTCTGTAAGTCTTCTTTGAATTTATACTTTTCATTTTCATGAATAAAGTGGATAGTAGCATGAAATCCTTAGAAAAGAAAAACAGCAAGTAGCAGAAAATTATCCTATTAATTGTTGAGGCATATTGTCCACTTGGATCAGAGGTTCCAAAAAATAATTATCATGTTCGATATAGGTAAAATAGGAGAGTTTAAACAAAAATAAATGCCAAAGTGAAAGAACTGGTTTATATCATCTTCTCTCTTGAGATGCTTCAATCAAGGCACACAGAATTGAATGGTGCTCCTTTCTGTTTCATACTGCATAAAGAGCAGAAAAGCCATTTCACACTTAACTTGACTCTAAATTTAACAAATACCCTTAAAGTGAATTTTGTGGATTGTCAGTAAAATAGATGAATGAGAATTAGCACTCACCTTTAAAAGTCTGAGTGGCAGTTAGGGAATTAGTTCACTCCAACTTCCAGATTTATTTGTATTATATAGTATAAGTAATAAGTGATTCATGATTATGATTATCTAAAAGAATAGACACTTTTGACACTAAAAGAATGATTTTTAATGGCTTATCCATGTGATATACTGAAACCACTTTCATAGAGGCCCGAGGGAAGAATCAAAATCACCTGACAAAAAAGCAAATGACTAGTAAAGCAGCTTCAACATCATAAGGATGGTCATTGGTTTCACCAGTGATTCATTATTCTTAATCCGTATCCTACTAACAGTGGAGAGTATTCATGAAATTGAACCTTGCATTCCAAAGAAGTCAGTGAAGTGTGTCAGACAGTAAGTACTAATGGCAGTCAAATGGCAGAGTCCCTAGTGTAAGTCATCTACTTAAAAAATACTTTAGTCAAAAACCACTGGTGGTAAAGTAATACAGGTAGGGGTTAATTATGTATTTTCAGAAAAAAAAACCTATTCTTTCCTGTTTTTTGACAACAAAAATTGACTTTCATTTGTTGAATTAGCTACTCCACACCTTGGACAGTCTTGGTGGAACTATCATTATTAGCTAACCTGCCAACTCCACAGGATAGCAGTGGCTGCCTAATTTGAACAGTTTCACAAATACTTTAAACATACATATTTATAAGACAGGAAGAAAAAAGTCATCATTCAGTATTTGTTGTATTACCTTCCTTCTTTATAGAGAAAGTAATACAACAAACACTATTTTGGATATAACTAGGAAAGTAAATATCTGAAACCAAAAGACCAAACTACTGAGAACAAGCCTGATTTGCGATCAGGTGAAGACTGTGCATAAAAAGAGCAAAGAGCAAAGGTTTAGATACAAATAGAGAGACTCCTGAATGGTAACATTTGAGAACAGATCTGGGGATAGTGGCCACTAGGGAATTGAAAATAGCAGGTTTAAAAGCAGGTAGAATTTAAAAATAAATCAAACAAAGAAAACAAAAGACAAAAAAAAGACTTAAATACAGAGAACAAACTGGTGGTTGCCAGAAGGGACGTGGGTGGGGAGAAGGGTGAAATAAAGGGGAATAAGAGTACACTTATCTCCATGAGCACTGTAAAATGTATATAATTCTTGAATCATTATATTGTACATCTGAAACTACTATAACACTGTATATTAATTATACTTGAATTTAAAAAAAGCAGGTGGAAGCAGGGACAATAGAATTGAAAATGCATGACTTAAAGGATAGAAGGATGTGGATTGAACACAAATGCAATCATTAGGGGTTTGATTATGAACACAAAGAAGAAAATATATTTTCTTGACCAATAATACGTAATATTAACATAAACATTAATACTCACATATTCAAAAATAAGTTTACCATAGAAATAGAAAAATAATCTGAAGACACACTAGCCACATTCATGGGAAATACAAATACATGAGTAGCATATATTATTATATTAAAATTAAAAATATTTTATTTTGTGTTTCTTATGTGTAGATCAAGTGTATGATTTTGTGGTGGTGCACTGAAATTGTGCTGGCCTAAATAACCACCAGTTGACTAAAAACCTCTTCTAATTAAGAAGTGATTGTGGTTATAACAAGTATGATAGCTTTAATTTCTTATCTTTGATTTGACCTGAAAGTGAAACGTAAGAAAATTTAAAACAGAAACTATGACTAAAATAACACTGTGCAGAAATAGCAACATTAAAACCGACAGGTATGTAAAGCAGTATTTAGAGAGGGTTTGTTGTGCATATAAGAAGTTGGCAAACAGCTCTGAAACTGACAACAGATTGAGGCTCAAAGGTATATTGTTACAGCACAGTTTATACAGTGAGAATGCAGAGCTCAGTCTTTCTTTGCAATGATTGGTTATAGCATTACAATTTTTATAGTCATTGATGATTGGTTAAAAGTGGTTACCTCATGCTAATTTTGGGAAACAGATTAAGTTTCAATTATGATTTTCAGAGGCATTTATAAGAAGCAGTCTAAATTTCACTTGTTTTGCAACATAAGCCAGATTAAGCCTTGCTTACGCATTTTAAAAGGTTTTATCTGCTCAGGGAATTTTCAAATTGGTTTCTATTTTGTATTTTACTTTATTTTTTTAATGTTTATTTATTTTGAAAGAGGGAGAGAGTGTGTGTGTACACGCCCGAGCAAGCAAATAGAAAAGCGGCAGAGGAAGAGGGCAAGAGAGAATCCCAAGCAGGCTCCACGCTGTCAGCCCAGAGCCCGATGAGGGGCTCAATCCCATGAACAGTGAGATCTTAACCTGAGCCAATCAAGAGTCGGATGTTTAACCAACTGTGCCACCCAGGCACCCCTGTATTTTACTTTAAAAACACAGGAAACTGAATTCCAAACAGTACAATTAAGTCATTATTTTACTCATTCAGTCTTCACTTTAACAAAATCCACAGAGAAAATCAAATGTGGTAAGTTGTACAAGATGTTTAATAAAAAAATATGCTGGTACTCTTTCAGGTAATTATTTATGGTAACCATAAACAACTAATGCATATACCCATGACCAAATAAAACATGGTAATTTGTACAAGGTGCTTAATAAGAAAACATGCTAATAATATTCTTTGATATATTTAATACATCTTTGATATATTTAATAAACTATATAAATATTAATACTAATACTATTAATATTAAATGATATATTGAATAAAATATTTCATTTTTAAAAAAATACAGGCTCTCAAGGAGAAAGACAAGTCAGATAAGAAAAACACTTAAGATATATAAATGAAAATTTTTATTAGGCATTTTGTAGGCATTTTTTCACTTTATCCTGACATATTTTTAAGCATATTATACATTAGCAAATAAAGTAAGAATGGTTTTATATCCACCACCTTGCTTTGATATATCTTAAATATGGTAATATTTCCTATACTATAATTTATGTAGGAAGGTTTTCCAGATATATTTGAAGTCTTGAAACTAATTTCACTCCTATAATTCCTTGCCATACATTTTAAATATGGTATTTACTATCCTCATGCATGTTTTAACATTTAACTACATATGTAGCAAGACCTTCTCTCTTTACCTGTCACTATATCATCTGATAACATACACATTAGTAGATATGCTTCCATTTATGTCAATCCATGGTTAATAATATGGCTGTACCATCTTATACTGATAAAACATTTCTATTGTCTCAATACATTTGGCTATTGTAAACAATGCTTCAGTGAACATTCACACACTTGGTTTTCCCCCTTTTGGCACATATGTATAAATAAAGGAGTAGAACTGAGTACTGAGTGATATGCATGTCTTCACAATTTATGAGATCTTGGCATATTGTTTTTCCAATTTTTTTATTATTTACACCTTTACCAGCAAGTATGACAATTCTAATTTATCCAATATGTGTCATCATTTAATTTTACCATTTACCTTAATGTTTTGTGTTTGAAATTATATATTAGTAGAATTTTCATTTATCTGAAATGAAGTGAGGTAGATTACATTCATTGCTATTTATCTTCTACACATTGTCAATTTACAACTTCCATTCATTCTTTCATTCTTTATAATGAGTTACCCCACAATTTATAGAAATTAAGATAAAGATAGATACAGAGATCGAGACGGAGAGAAAGACGGAATAAGAGAGAGAGCGATTCTGGATACTTATGCTTTGTGTTTATATGAGTTTCAATGATCATCCCTCAACACATTTTTTCTAACTTTATCTATGATACATTTGTTGAATAGATATTACTAGCAAAAGCACATCAAAGCATCTGTTATTTTTTTAATGTTTATTTTTGAGAGAGAGATAGAGATCAGAGGAGAGGCAGAGAAATAAAGAGAGAATCTTAAGCAGACTCCACACTATCAGCATGGAGCCCGATGCAGGGCTCGAACTCACGAACCGAGAGATCATGACCTGAGCTGAAATGAAGAGTCGGACACTTAACCGATTGAGCCATCCAGGCACCCCTGTTCTGTAATTTTTTTGTTTCGTTTTGTTTTGTGTAACATATTTATGGAGAAGAAATGCAGGATAGTAAAATAAAAGTTGATCATTGCCCTCTTACTCAGCCTAGAGAGGACAGGGGACTGTCTTGAGAAAGAAGGTTGGCTTCTAGATTGCAACAGAATGAAGATATATTTCCTGTGAACCATTTGAGGAACTGAGGTAGAAAGATGGAGTACATGCCTCTTAAATAAGAGTCATCCCATTTGTGAGAGTCACTGCAAACATCAAGGAGACCATAAAAGAGAGGTCTTACTGGTGAGCGTTCTCTGAACAACATATAGAAAATACGACACACACACGTACACACACAAATCATTATTTGAAACATACCATAAGTAGAAACCACCAGTGAAGAGTCAAGTAACCCTGCCAATTATATCCCCTACCTCTGTCTGCTTCTTGTTCCAAATGTGATGAATCCCACAACAACAGCTAGAACAGAGAATGAAACTAGGTGAAGAAAAAAGACCAAACGTGTCCCCCCTTGCACTGTGATTTTTCTGGCTGAGGATAGCCTTGACCTACACTTAAGTTAAACAAGTTTGTAGTTTTCAAAGTTTTCTGGACTGTATTTTATTATTTGAACCATAGACTATTTATTGTCTTCTATTGATGGACAAAACAGACATTCCATTCTGGGTGAGAAAAACAACTTGGGAGAGTAAATGGGAAGAAGATGTAAAAAAAGAATAGAGTCGCTTTATGCTGGCACCCTATGTAGTTCATTCAGTTCATTCAATAAACTTATCTGTATGCATGGGCCAGGAAGTCACATAGAGTGTCACAGTCTTTCTGTTCCAAGCAGAAGGTTACCAGCATGTTTAATGGAGTTCTTTTATCTTTCTCAGGGTGGAAATCCCTTTGGGAATGAAGGGGTTATCTGTAGACACTCTGCTTCCTGAAACTTAAAACATTTTTGCTTTAAAAAAGACCTTCAAAATCTTTCTATTCTTTATAATGGAACTTAGCATGAGAGACATGACAAATGAGCTTTTCTGATGAGCCATGCTATATTTGATACTCTCTGATCAGCTGGCTCTTACCTGGGTGAAATAAATGAAATAACTTGTATTAGTAGAATTTTGTCCATTCTGCTTTCTTTTGAAAACATATTAAGTATACTAATTCCAGGTTTTGCTACACTGAATCATTTTGAAATAGATCAATGAGCAATGAGCAATGAGTTTGTGTCACTTTTTCTTCCTGAGTATCCACAGATATCTTGGATCCCTATAAGAACTTAGTTGGCCCTGGAATGTCCTATAACTACTTTCAAAACCTGGAAAAGATGTTTCTGAGGAAAACTATTACATCAACTTATTAAACGCTATGAGACCATATATGTTACCCCATTAATTTGTGATTTTTTATGCCATTCTTGAAAAAACTAATATACCTTTGGAGAAAGCTCACATGTATAACAGAAATGCCTGTTGTGCTACTATTGCTGTGATTTTTGATTTGTTACTTTTACTCATATCTTGGATATCTTATCTACTACTAATGCAACTCTGAATATTGTTCCTGAGATAGGTGATACAATTTCATTGATAACTGGCTAGTAGTTACATGTTAAGAATTTCGTATTAACAACCTCGGTGGTTACAGCCAAGTAAAAAGCTAGCCATATCCTTCCCAGATGGTCTTTCTACATGATGGAAAGTGGATGGGAGACACTGGCCATCAGAGTCGGATACAGAGTCTATATGTTGCAAAACATTTCTTGAACATTTCTATTGATTCATTTTCCAGGTCACAGAGTTTCCCCAATTAATGAACATCATCAGCAAGTTTCTTTTGTCTTTGTGTTCCTCTGTCCTCTTCTATCAGTTGCTTGATTTTTATTACATACAGACCCCATTTTATCTCACCTCCATAAGAGACATTAGAACTCTCAAGCCTAATGTGTAATTAGAAGATATATGACATCATTCATATTCTACTGTGTTAAGTATTCATAAACACACCCCTACACAAATACACACACACTTTCTTCTGCTAATATTCACTGTCCCACATAAAGATTAATATTCATAAATGTCATGCCATGAGATATCTGCTTAGTATGCTCTAAAAGTCTCCACATTGCAAAACCAAAAAAAAATAAAAAAATTCAACTACAAGGAAGCAATGATGAGAAAACACATTATTTAAATAAAGATAGAAGAAATTTCTATGCTATCATAGATGCATAGGAATTATCATATTCAATTAATAATAATTGTAGAAGTTTTGGGGAAACTATCATTCAATGATTGTTTTAATTTTTGTAAGATCAAAATTTAACACAAATTCTGTATCTAAAAATAAAATACAGTTAATTAAATATGATACAACAGAATTATATCCAGTCCTTAAATAGTGTGTGTTAATTTGCATAGTGGAAAATAACCACAATTATATTTATATAATGGAAACTAGAAAAAAAGCATGATTATATATTACAAATTTTGGTGGAAGAAATATCTCCTTTTTGATATTTTTCTGGACTCTCATAAGAGGATTTGTAGCCAAACTTTATCACTTTACTCAAGTATTTAGTAACTTCCATTTTATGTTATTGTTGCATGTTTCTTCATTTTGATTAGTTGAAAATTAAAATAATGCTATTTTTATGAGATAAAATAAATTTAGTGATCAAATAACTGAACAGAGAAATGAAGATATGTTGATACACAACTCTGAAGAAAGACATAAATTAGATATATTCCAATGTTTATTTCAAATATTTTGGGGATTTGTTTTACTATTGCAAAAACATCAATATGTAAGTAATCGTAATGTTTCTAAAATTAACATAATTCACCTCACAAAACAATTTTTTAATGTGTATTTATTTTGAAAGAGAGAAAAAACAAGCAGGGGAGGGTCAGAGAGAGAAAGAATCCCAAGCAGGTTCCACACTGCCAGTGCAGAGCCGGATGTGGGGCTCCACCCATGAACCAAGAGATCATGACCTGTACTGAAATTAAGAGTCAGTACTTAACCCACTGAGGCACCCAGGTGCCCCTTAAATAACAAATCTGATCTAATTTCTTATTTGTTCTTTCCAGGGAATACATTTGATCATGTATATTTAAACTTTGGTGCAAATGAGTTTTATATATATATGATATAAATGTATCATTTATATATGATTATTTAGTCATATAACTATTATATATCAATTATATATAATTAATTATATGCTATATTATTTATATCTTAATTATATACAATTTTCTAATACATATTAGAAAAATCTGATAGTGAGTTTCTATAGTGATTTTTTAAAGAACATTTATTGTTTATTAAAAAACATTGGGGACCTTTTCCTTTTTCTCATCCTTTGAATATTGACTGCATTTTTTCACAAAACTTTTGGTCTTAAGATACCTTCCCGTATTCTAAATATCTCATTCTTATTAAAGACAGGAAGAAGAAGGTGATTACGGCAAGAACACATTTTCTTCTCTAGCCCATGTATTTTATAATGCAACAAAAACATTTTCAAAGGTCTTCCCTGACTTCATGAAGGTCTATGGGCCTTCTCAGAAGCAAGAGATTGAAGGAAAGGGAAAAAGGAAAAGAATTGGGATGAAGGAAAGTGTAAGTGTGTTTTTGGTCATGTATTGACCTAAATAAGTCCTTGATGTTATATTAAAAAAAAAGGAATATTATAACTATGTTATATGAAATACTATTTATATAAAATTAAATACATAGTGCATGAAATTTTATAAATAATATTTTAAGTTAATTCAGAAAATGTAAGAAATTTATTATTGTCTTGTTTGGCATTTAAATTATATGTAAAACTTCCATACTTTATTTCAATATTTTTCTTATTATTACTGAATCAACAGCATCAAGTTAAAGCTGCCTTTATTTTTAACGTTACGCTTTGTTCATTATTATTATGTAAGGTAAGAAAAGTAGAGGTGTGTTTTGTTATGTGTCTGCAACATCATCATAATTTACAACAGTGCCTGTAACAAATAACTATTAGACAGTTAAATGAATGAAAGCATATAAAATCATTATGTTGTTTCCTGGACCTTTACTATTAGCATTAACACTGTTATCTGTTCCTCATTTAATAACAGTTTTATTTCTACAACTGCCTTTAATATATAACAGTAAACCAAGAATTGTTTGGAGTAGGTTTTAGAAAGAAAATCATAAAAAAGGGGGAAAAAACTAAAGAAAAAGAGCAATTGCATTAAAAACTCTGATTAAATAATTTATTTTTTAAGCATTTGTATCAAATTTTTACACTGAATAAAAGCCACATATATACAATAAAAGGTCAAATTACTAAACTGATTATGTGGAAGATAAGATAGTTATTATATTTTGATAGTTTACATAATCTTTTCATGATACATAGTTCATTATAATAGCATTTTGAATTATTGTGTTGTTGACAATCTGTGCAAACCTCTGAAAGATAAATCAGTACATGGTTCCTGTCATCATTGAAGGTTAATAAGAGAGAATATTTCAAAGCTCTGTAAATGTAAAAAAGAGAGTAATAATTAAAATAAAATTTCAGCTATATTTCTTAAATCTTTTGTGCTGAAAAATTATAGTTTTCATTTTATTCATGTTTCATGTCCTAACCAGAGGCCTTTATAATACATACATACACATGACAGCAAGAAAGAGCTAAATGTCTGCAAAATAGTATCCTCTCAAACAGAATGCATCATTCTTTTAAAAATACTGCTTTACTGTGCATTTGATGCTGTATATAATGAATTGTTTTAGTGCTTAAATTATAGAGGAGTAGTATGTGTAGAGTGACAGACTGAAGAAAAATCATCAACGTTAGTATTAGTAGAGATGGAGAAAACAGATAACCAGATTCTAATAGGCACATATTGTGATATCCATGGGAGATAAGAAAATAGAAAATACCAAAAAACTTAATAAAGGCTTTACTTTTCCTTTTCAACAATGCTGCACAGACACCCAGGCAAAATTACTTAAAAATGACAAAGTTCTAGAGCTATGTGGATGGCATTTCTGAATTCCATGTATAAAAAGGAATTCCTATAGTACAATACTTGTACAGAGAACCTTTTTTGCTTGAGCAATATAAAAATAAGTCACTGACATTAAGCCCTGCCATTTCATAACTCTTTAGTATGCATTTTCAACAAATAAAGAGAATTTTACATAATCAGAATAAATAAAAATTATGAAATTGGATTTGATCCATGTATATATTCTTATCTACACACCCCATTCCAGTTTTGGTAACTGTCTCACTAATCTTTATAGAAAAAGAGAAGCAAGGAAGTCAGCATGAATGGAAGGGATGGAGGGAAGGAGGGAGAGACAAAGGGAGAGTGGTAAGGATGAAATGTAAAAACTGATACATTATCAAGAAATATACCCAGCCAAAGTATTTTTCACCTGCCAGAACAGAGGTAAGAAACTTCCATACATGCAAATATGAGATAGCTACATAATTATTTGATATACTATAATCAAATGAAGATCAAATCAGAAAAAGAAGTTAATTGAAGACAAAATACATAAAGAAGATTAGTATTTCTAATACTATGGCCTAAATCTAAAAACAAACAAAAATTAAGACAATAAGAGTGTGCACTGTAATATAACTGCTATAAAAAAAAAAACTTCTCAAGCATAACAGTTCTCATAAGGGAAATCATAATAGTATTTTAAATTGTTTCTACCTGTCCCTGGGATAAGCAAGTAGATGGGAATTGGGTTCATCAGGAGAAAACATACATCATCTTAATTATGAGCAGGGTGTAGATTATAATATTGTACTGATATTTTGAAATGTTTTGATTTGGGAGGCATACTTCCTGTACAATATGAGAATTTCCATATAGAAATGCCAATTTAACTATATCTGTTCAACTAGGAGGAAAACAATGCGAAAGGCAGTGGTCCTTCAACAAATACGATAAAATTTGGGAAATAGAGAAATAAAAATTCATTAATCTAGGATGGTGTAGACAATGGTTGAAAAGAACAACAGAATAAAATTCAGGTATGTTAAATGAGAAAGAAATGCAAACACTGCAAAATAAGAACAGTGAAAGAAACAACACTTACTCATTGGTTTCATTTTGTGTGTTCTTTGATTCTCACAAAACCCTTAGAATACTCTGTTTTGTGGGTAACTATGGCCCTCCAGCCATCAGCACTCCCATTTTCTGAAGCGCTGAACTCATCTCTCTTCCACTGGTGTCCAGCAAGTTACTTTGGTTGACAAACACCTGCTCCACTTTTAAAAGTGCACCCACTCCCCTTGTATTTGAATCCCTGGTAAGAGAAGTTCACAGTTTATCTCTGTGGGAGCTCAAACAGTAATTGGAAAACACAAGCTGATTTTGATGTCTGAAATGCGCTCGAAAAGACTTTTGGGTACAGTGCTGCAGTTTCTAACACCAGTTATTTCCTTTAATCTATGCCATTCCTATGAGTTCTGTTCTTCCTACGGAGGCCCACTCATCACCAATGTCCTCCGATGATAATTGGCATCCCTGTCCATTTTAACAAATAAAAAAACCAAAAAGTTTTAGTAATCAACCTTCATGCTCCTTTTTCTCACAACTCTATCCTTGCACACAGTTAATTCCCAACCAAATTATTGATTTTATCTCCTTAATAGGTGATGAATTCATAAGGTGTGTCCTTTTATTCCTCTTCCACACTGCATTGTCTGTTGTACAGAATGGTAAAATGTAGATACCTAAGAAATAACTGAGTAGAAGACTGTAGCAGTAAATGTGGAAAAGAAAAAAAAAATAATAGCAACTTTCAATCAAGTTCATTTTCAGGTAATTTGAAAACAAAACAAATCAGCCTAATAAGATACTAAAATCCTCTAAAAAATTTTTTATTAATATTCCTCTTTTTTTCTTGTTTGGCTGCTATGCTCCCTGAACTTTTCTTATACCACTTTATATGCAGTGATTACCAGAAAAATTTTCAAACAGAATTTGTTGAGTTAGTGACTGAATGCTTACCTGAATACAGAGTAAATTTATGCACAGACATCCATAATTACAGAATAATAAGATGGCCATAGTCTACTTTCTTCATTTAATTTGTCACTAAACTTGATGGAGAATAAGTGTTGAAGTAGTCTTCTAAACTATATAATTTTAAACTTTAGAAAACTGTACTCTTGGTAGTTCTGATATCTTTGACTTATGTCTATATATTAATACTCATGAAACATTTTTTAAACTCAATGCATATTAAAATATACGTAAGTGATGATAAATGTGAATGAGCATACTTTCCATATTTTGCTTTTAAAAAACTAAGAGTAGGGACACCTGGGTAACTCAGGTGGTTAAGTGTACAACTCTTGATTTCAGCCCAGGTCATGATCTCATGGCTCGTGAGATCAAGCCCTCCATCAGGCTCTGTGCTTATATTAGCACAGAACCTGTTTAGGATTCTCTCTCTCTCTCTCTCTCTCTCCCTGCCCACCCCCCCGCCTCTCCTCTGCTTGCGTGCTCTGTTTCAAAATAAATAAATAAAAATTTTAAAAATTAAAAAAAACTAAGAGTACATATATTTTACATCTAAATGGATTTTCTATCTAAAATGTTTAGGAATACCAGCCTTATGTTCAATCAACTGAATCAAACATAGTTCTAAATGTCACCAAATCATTACCCAACCCCGGCAGTGATGCTTTCTTGAATTTATAATATAAATTCTTTTCTCCTAGTTTCATTCATCCCTGCGATCTCCCAACCTTCTTTATGCTTTTTAATTTTCCTTAAACTAAGATTTTTCTGTGCTGAAAAGTCCAATGGGTTTTGACAAATGCATAGTGTCATTTATCCACCATTACAGAATATATAACAGAATAGTACTACTGGCAGGATTAACACTTCTGCTGTGCTTCACCTGTTCAAACTTCTGTACTCCTCCCATAACTCTGGCAACCTTTGATCTTAACATCTTTATAGTTTTGCCTTTCCAGAATGTAGTCTTGAATTCTTTTCTGACTTGCTTCTTTCAGTTAACAATGCGCTTTTAAGATTTCTCCATGTCTTTTTGTGGTTTGATGTATTATTAACTTTATCGTTGAACAATAGTCCATAGTATTTATGTACAATTTGTTAGTCCATTTACCTATTGAAGCACATCTTGTTTATTTCCAGTTTTGGGCACTTATGACTAAAGTGGCTACAAACCACTTAGGTTTGTGGATAGGTTTTTGTGTAAACATAACTTCTCAAATCACTTGGTTAAATATTCAGGAGTAGAGTAGATACATCATATAATGAGAGAATATATAGAGTATATATATATCAGTAAAAGAAACTGCCAAACTGTCTTCTAAGGTGGCTGTACCACCATTTTGTTCCTACCATGGCAGGTTAGACGATAATGAATTCTTCACTGGACTTTTGTTCCTCCTTCACTTTTTTTTTTTTTTTTTTTTTTTTTGAGAGAGAGAGAGAGAGAGAGAGAGAGAGGGAGACATAGGAAGAGAGACAGACTCTTAAGCAGGCTCCATGCACAGCATGGTGCCCAGTGTGGGGCTCAATCACATGACCCTGAGATCATGACCTGAGCTGAAATCAAGGGTAATGGTTAACCAATTGAGTCACCCAGGCACACCTCTCCTTAAATCTTTAGGATCATTTCACTGGATATATAATACAGCTCATATATTTCACTCCCCTCTCCTCTTGTTTGCATGGTTTCTCATGAGGATTTTATTGTAGTTTTTATGTATTTCTGTCATGATGGGTTTTGGTTTCTTGCATTTCCCTTTGATTCTTTCTCACAGGTTTCTCTTTTAGCTCCCATTACGCACTTGCTGTATATGTTTTCCAATACGTTTCTTAACATAGTAATCATTTTACATTTTAAATTATTTAAAATTTTCCGTCACAGTTTCAACATCTATGTCATATCAGAACATGTCTCACATTTGCTTTGTTTCTTCAACTTATTTTTATCTTCTCTTTTACATTTCCTTTATTTTTTTGTTGTTGTTGCAAGCTAGACATGATATTATTAGATCATAGGAACTGAGATAAATAGACTTTTAGTCAAAGGTTTTATGTTTATTTGGCTAGCAGTTGGCCTATGTTTAATGTTTGCTGTGGATATAGATGCCAGGGGCCTTGAACTCCTCTCCATTCTGATTTTGTCTCCTCTATTGACTTAGGATTTCCTTAAGTATTCTTATATCTGCATTTGGCAGCTCTTTCACCTCTGTAATTCATTGATACTAGAATTCTATTGGTGAGGTTTGTAAGAGGGAAAGGAAGGAAAATATTCTATACCCTTGTGATAAAATTTCTATATTTACTGAGCTTCTGTGACCTTCGGTGTTTTTTAATATTTTTTTTTCCTTCTCACATGATACATAAAAAGCCTGAGGGCACTAGGGTGGGAGAATATCCACCTTTCAAATCATATAATACCCTGGTAAAGTCCTTTTCCCTGGAGAGTGTGTCATTTTATGGAGAATACTCTGGTAGTGTTTCCTAGTGATTCCTCTTTCTCTTTCCCTACTAGGGCCATGACGAAATTTGTATTGGCTTTTCACTGACTGTGAGAATGTGGTAAGGTACCAGAAGGTAAAACCCACAAAAGTCTAGGAGTGGTCCTGTAAGACTAAAGCCTCCAAAATTTTCACTCTCCACTAATTCCACAATTACCTTACAGCATTTTGTCAAAATCACCATGTGCATTTCTTCCCAGTCTGTGCTTCCAAAGGATTCTTCTCCAGTGAGACAATTTTAATCTGTGACTTTCTAAATGGCTGTTTCTACAAATTTGGGGACAGTAGTTTTCCTCGTTACCGCAATTCTATCACAAGTCTAAGAAATTCATTGATTTTCAGCTTATTCAGCTTTTTCTTGTAAGAATGTATGTAAAGACTTCTGAACTCTTTGGAACCGGAGTTCAGACAATCCAAGAATTTCTTACAGGGTTTCTTATTTCTTTTTTTAAGTTTGAGTGCAGCTGACACACAATGTTACATTAGTTTCAAGCGTACAACATAGTGATTCAACAACTCAACATGCTATGCTATGCTCACCACAAGTGCAGCTTCCCTTTGCCACCATACACTATTACGATATCATTGACTGTATTCCTAATGTTGTATTTTTATCCCCATGACTTACTCTTTCCCTAACTTGAAGGTTGTATCTCCCACTCCCCTTCACCCATTTTGCCCACCTTGCCACATCATCCTCCCCTCTGGCAACCATCAGTTTGTCCTCTGTATTTATAGGTCTTTTTCTGGTTATTATTTTCTGGTTTATTCATTTGTTTTGTTTTATAGATTCCATATATAAGTAAAATTATATGGCATTTGTCTTTCTTAGTCTGACTTATTTCACTTATACCCTCTAGGTCCACCCATGTCACAAAGGCAAGATCACATCCTGAAAGGCGCTGTTTTTTTTAATTTTACCCCCCACTACCAAACTCCACGGTGTTGATAATTTCTTTTGTTACATAGATGAGAAAAATAAGGTCCAGTTATGATTAATTTACTTCCCTACAATGAAATAGCTTGTAAAAAGTAGAGCTGGACAAAACCAGACTCTAGTGCTCAATCTCCCAACCATGGCACTACACTGCCTTTGAACTCCTTATAAGCACTTAAATCAGAAGGAGAGAATAAAATTCACTGAGATTGCATGCGATGTAGACAGTGTACAAGTCTTATTACTTTTCTGAACTGAGTACCCCATGTCATGGGCTATCATGTCACTAATTAATTAGCACTACTGAGGAAGTTTCTATTGTTGAAACTATCATGTGACTTGTGAATCTGTTCAGTAAATATAAGATATTTTCTTCCAAGAAAAGAGATACATGAGCATGCATGTAGTTAGCTCTTTGTATTATATGGACATCAGAGTATTTAGTATGATGTGATAGAACAGTGTATAATTAACTCACCAATATTTTCCAGCATTTTGAAAAAAAAAAAAAAACAGAAAAAGGAAGAAACCGCTCTTTTTAGGGCCTAGTCAATGCATGTAACAGTTTTCTGTTCTAGACCATCATTCAGATGTTTATATGGTGAGTTAAATGTAAGAACAGATTAGGTCTCAAGAATCTAAGAAACTATTTTGTAATCACTCCTTAGAGTACCAGTTGATAGGGAAAAGTGAAAATATATTGATTTACTGCAGAATATTTTAATGTACCTGAAAACAAAATAATATAAAAAGATGAATCAGAAACCAATGGCAAAAATAAAAACTTGACCTTCAAAAACATGTTAAAATCATGACCAAAAAAATGTTAAAAATAATAAAACAAAACCCTGATATGTACTGATTATTTGTGAGCTGTAATTTGTTTATAGTTGAATTTTGTTTAAAAGGTATTGAAGGAAATAAATCCCGAAACATAAAAATGCAATACATTCATATATGTAAAAATAGGAAACAAAATGGATACCAATGCAATATTTAAAGTAAAACGAAAAAAGCAAATCTCAATGTTAAAAATATGAAAATGAGTACTAGACCTTGTTTTCAAGTATATAATATACATTATCTTAGGTTGAATAAAATTAGAAATATTGTCTCAAGTAAATGAGTTATTATTTTGCCAGTTTTCACTTTAGTTATGGTGTATATGATTATGTACTCTGGCAAACTATTCTTTTATATTTTTTAATTAAAATTACCTTCAAATGTTAATGAAACATTTCTTTCTAAATTGAAAATAAAGATATTTAGTCTTTATTTTTGAAAATTTATTTAATTATACACAAATATAAACATTCAGTATTGGCAGGTTATTATTAAGATACTAACTTACTAATGCTGAGAAGCTGGTACACTATAATTTACAAAATAAGTGATGACCTACAGACTTTATCATTGACATTTCAAAATTGAGTCTTATTTCTACATATACAGAGAACATAAGTCACACACAGTGCATGCACCTTTGACACAGAGTTCATTAAAGCAAGAAAAAATGTAGCAATGCATAGAGAATCTTTGTCTGCATTAAATTAAATAGAATACTATTTTTGTGACATTTTAGAAAAATGCATCTGTTGATATAGGAAGCATATTATTTTAGATTCTTATAACATTTTTTAGTAAGGGCATGATAATACAATAATTAAGGTATTTGGGATTGGTAACATGGTTTGTAAAGCAAGAAGCAAGCAAACTATGTGTGAGACAAATCAGTAAAACTAAATAGTACCATTGCCAGATAAACAACAACCAAGAACTCACTGGCCTTTACAACGTAAAGATTGCAATCAGTTTGTTTTTATTTTTAAATGAAAGCTGAATAATAACTGGGTGTTGCATGTGAGTGATGAATAACTAAATTCTATACCTGAAACCATTTTACCATATATATTAACTAAATAGATTTAAATAAAAACTTGAAATAAAAAATGAAAGCTGAATATTAATTTAAAATTTTTTTTTTCAACGTTTATTTATTTTGGGGACAGAGAGAGACAGAGCATGAACCGGGGAGGGGCAGAGAGAGAGGGAGACACAGAATCGGAAACAGGCTCCAGGCTCTGAGCCATCAGCCCAGAGCCCGACGCGGGGCTCGAACTCCCGGACCGCGAGATCGTGACCTGGCTGAAGTCGGACGCTTAACCGACTGCGCCACCCAGGCGCCCCTGAATATTAATTTAATGAGAAGATACTTTTATCAGACAACACAATGTTTAAAAGTATTTCCTGAGGCCAGACTTTGTTCAAATATAGACTCATTAACATATCATTAAATGCATTTCTGCTTCAATGTTCTTTTTGTAAAATAGTGATCATCATAATGATGATAATAACATTATATAACTCTTACTATATGTGTCACAGATTTTGACTTATATGACTCTCTCTACAACTATTATTTCCAATACACAGTAGAAGAAATGAAGTTAAATATCTGATTAAAGGTCACCTATTTGATTATAATAATAATAATGCCTCCCTCAAAACATATGATGATGTTTCAAATTTTCATGTATGGATATGCAGGATGTGGATGGAAAATTCAGGAGATCTTCTTTAAATGATACCAGCTATAAAACCAAAACCAATCACTGTGGGCCGTGGATTACCAACCTAGTGAGGAATGAATGATTCAAAGTGTCATGGATCAGAAGTATGCACTTAGGTAAAGAAACAGAATGAAAGGTTCAGAATTCTTTGGGTAGTGAAATACTTGGAAAGGGGGAGAATATCTCCTCAAAACTATTCAAATATTGGTAAGGTGTCTTGAACTTAACTTCTACAAGTATGGCTTTATTTTTTTAGGGAAAAAGAATAGTTATTTTCAAATGGGTTTACTGGCTAGCATTAACATTAAAACACATATTTCAGAACTGAAAACATGAAACTTGAGCTTAAGAATTATGTGAAATTGTAGGGAAGACATGGGAATCATAAGTACGCAAGTGGATGTTTGAGACAATATTTTTCTAATACTCTGAAAAAAAAATGTAATGTCAGTACATAACCAGAGGACTTTTTTAATGGAAATGATGATACTAATATGTCATTACCTGCCATACACTAATATATGTATTATATGTGTTGGCCTTATTTAATTATCAAAATGAATACAGAAAGAAGACACTATAATCTTAATTTTATAGATGAGGAAACCAAGGCAAGACAGACTACGTAATGATTCCTAGGTCATACGGCTCTTAAGTAATTGGGACTAGGATTTCAATCCAGACGTATGGCTCTGGAAACTGATATTTGCCACTACCTACATAATCTTACATGATGTACTTATAGAGATTTGATAGGCAATTATATTCTTCCTACTAAATTTACTATAAAAATACAAAACATTATTACATAAAGTAATTTATAAAAAAATAATTCAGACATTGAGTCTTAACCCATTCTTTTTGAATTCACAATTCAACATGTAATTTCAGCACAACACCCAACACAGTGCTCCATCCCACAACCCTGGAATCATGACCTGAGTACAAATCAAGAGTTAGATGTTCAACGGACTGAGTCAACCAGGTGCCCTCAATAGTTTTCTTTAAACTATTTTTGATATATGTAGGTTTGCATGGGGTTTTCCTGAATATTCAGTAAAGTATGTGCTTTACTTCTGTAACAGATAACCAAAATCACAGAAGCTTAAACAAATAAAATGTTTCTCTGCTATATAAAAATTTTAACACATAAATGGCTCTGTTCTTCAAAGAGCAGACACCACTGGTTAGTCACCCTTCCAGATGTGGTTTAAGAAGACTGACCAGCATCTATGTCATAATAGAACAGGGAAATAAGACATGAAGGCTACTTTCGTTCCTTCCAAGGGCATGACCTGGATGTTGCATACATCATATCTGACAAGACCTTATCGGCAAAAATTTAGTGGCATGACTCTACTAATTTGGTCTTCACGCTGACAGCCATGAACACGGGGGAAATTCTATTCATATGAGAGGAAACTACCAGTCTCTGCCATATCCTCAAATAGAAAAAGAGAAATGAAGCAACTTTTCTGAGACAGAATTTTCTGGATTTTAGCTTGTCATAAAGGAATTGACAATCAAATCAGACACTGCAGTTTCTGGTCAGAGTTACAAACTATTACGTCCAAGGCAGAACATCCTCAGGACTGGGGCAGAACTATTCAAACTTTATATATATCACATGTGATTGAGCTGGTATATGAGTGTGAACCTTAAAGTGTGAGACTCACTGACACATAACAAAAAAGATTATAGGCCATCATTTAGCTCTTATATGTCTCTTAACGATATTATTGTACACATTTCTCTGGCAGAATATGAACAGATCCTTGACAGTATTCATAACTGTTAGAATATATCTGTCAACCTTTCTGACAACAGACCTATAGCCTGTAGGAAAAATAACATAAAAGAAAAAATCCCATACATATATATTTTATAATTCAAGACATTTTTTTTTGAGAAGCCATAATGGATGTCACTACATAAATTTCGGAAAAGCAGGAGTTTAATGCAAGATACTGAAGGATCAATTTACAGCAAAATGATGCTGTTAGAAACTTAGTATGACACTGACTCCAAATTTTTTCTATTTATGAAAGTATGTTAGGATTAAAAGAAATTAAAATAATGATTTTCCTAACAGGAACATATGAAATAGAAGAACCAAGAGGTGCTTGTTTGTTTGTTTGTTTTGTCCATACATTTTGGCTTGGGTCCTTGCAGAAGAATAAATGAAGGTTCTTAATTTGGTCAAAATGATTACTCTCTCAAGATCAATTACTGAACTGGTTAAACATCCATTAATTATTATACATGTTTGAGATTTAGTAGAAATGGAAGTGATGGGTCTCTCTAGGACTATGGGTATTCAAATTCAGTTCTAAGACCAGCAGTAGAAGCATTCCCTGGTAATTTGGTAGAAACACAAATTCTTAAACATCTGCCCAGACATATTCAATCAGAAGTTCTGTAACTAATAACCGGGCCCAGCAATCTGTGTTATATTATATTCCAGGCAATTCTGACACAGCTAAAATACCAGAACAACCCTTCTAGAATACACTCAAGCATGAAGAACCACATCAGGCCTGGATGTACGCTGGACAAATTAGAGAAGAACCAAGAGCTTTTAGAGACTCTGTGAGGTCTATGTATTCAAAATACTATTTCTTTCTTAATTGTACAGGTTGTAACTCTTGTATATTTCTTTGGATTTTACTTGGCCTAAATGGGTATTCTATGACAAGTGTTAATTTCATACAAAATATGACAAGTAAGACTTACTGAATGAACTACTGAGGCTTGTAAAATTAACTCTGGGAATATTTGTTATATTAATTCATGACAACTCTAGATGACTAATATGTCAAATAATGGTAATGCTTAGATCCCTGGAGTCACATATTTAACAAACAAAAACATGTAATCAGCTCTCTAATGTAGTGATTTATGTTTCTTATCTGATTGCCTTGGCAGTTTAGCATTATTGGACAGCGTAGTTTATCAATTTTTTAATAAGATGCTATTTTAAAATCAAACGTTTGATTATATTAACAGAAAAATAAAACATAACAATAAAAGCAATGTATATGTCAAATGTGATAACTTCAAGATTTACAAATAATAAAACATGTTACAGTTAAAAATGGTGGTTTTAAAGAACAGGTGAATGTACAAGTGGCCAAAAAGATTATAATTTGGTTTTTCATGGCCTCAATTATATGACACCATTTTGTATATGCATTTACTTTCTTATAGAAGCATTGCTTGATACTGTCATTTATGTGCAGGACACACTTACTTTACTTATTTTATTTGATTTTAAATAACTTAATGAAACTACTTCTTAGAAAACTTCTCAATATAGTGAGAATTTCATGAATAGGAATATTCTGCTCGATTATTCTGATTATTAATACATAATCTGACAGCTGCATTTAATGAATTGTATGATTCTATTTTTATAGGCTTTTATTATTTTATTTATTTTTTACTTTTTTGTAAGTTTATTCATCTTAGAAAGAGAGAATGCTGTGTGAGAGGGGAGGGGTGGGGGGAAGAGAGAATCCCAAGTAGGTCCACACTGTCAGCACAGAGCATGAAGCAGGGATCAGTCTCATGAACCCTAAGATCATGACCTGAGCTAAAATCAAGAGTCAGACCCTTAACCCATTGCGCCACCCAGACACCCTTATTCTTTTCTATTCTTATTTGCTGAGTTTTCATAAATAGGTGTAAAGTCTTTTAATATCATTCTTATATATAGTTGATGATCATTTATTTCTTCTGTAGGTTGTTAAACTCTGTTAACCTATTAATCTTCATTTCTTGTTTCACTATGGAGAATATAATCAATACTAAATATGTACCTGTTAAGCAAATTATGATAACATAGATTCACATTCAAATGTGAATGATTTAATCAATTTTTCATGATGAATTTTAGCTTACTATGATATCTGATTTACCTGTTTTAAGACATGTTTAGGATTTTTACATGTATGTCTATTAATGCAATTGCTTCATTTTTTCCTTGTACATACTGTCTTTGTTTCTAGAATCAAGTTTATACAACCTTTGCAAAAGATAATAAGGGTTAAGAGTGTTTCTTAAAAAGTATATGTTCTGAACTATATTAGACTTTCCTCTATTTTCAAAGGTGTATTTTACTTCTCTTTTTCTGTTTCCTGAAGTTACAGAATACACACACACATATGCATCAGGAGTGAATTATTTATTTGGGGATAATAACAGTTGCATAATACTGGTTTGAGAACTTCAATCCCTAGGACAGGTATGGAGCCTGCTTAGGATTCTCTCTCACTCTCTCCCTCTCCCTCTCTGCCCCTCCATCTACTTACCTGTGTACATATATGCATTATCTCTCTCATTTTTCTCTCTCAAGAAAAATAAATAAAAACATTTTAAAAATTAGGTACTGTGATTTGTATCATATGTATCAGTTTGTTTAAACTGAGGACAGGTACAAAGACATCTGCAGAATTTTGGTGTGGTTTTCCGAATTCCAAAATTCTTCACTAAGAATCTTTAACTAATGGGGTAAATATCAGTATAATTTTATAGTTCTCCACAGATGACTGTGATGATAAATTCTAATTATGCATCACTAGAATAAGCAAGCTACTATGGCTTTTCTGATTTTTTTTTTAAATTCTCTCTGCTTCATGAGGAATAACCAAACTGAATATGGTCAATCAATCAAAGTACCAGGGGACACAGATTACGTGGGGAGGGGGTGGGGATGACTTGGCCAATGTTATTAAACTTCCTATCTTTGCTTTTTGGTACTTATCAATTTAGGCTCCTACTCTCTTACAGAGACTGGGAGATAGGGTCCTTCTCTTTCTTGATGCATATATATCAAAGAGATGGCTCTAAGGTTCTTGATAATGACATTCTGTGGTATAAAACTGGCAAGAGCCTGAGAAAACACTTATAACCCGAAGTGGCAATGGTAAATTACAACTTTTCTAAAGTAAATGTTCTAAGAAAAGAGATGTCAGGGACCTAGACCTGGGAAGAAACCTATCTTAAGTATAATTAAACTGAGGGGAACATTAAGGCGCTGTTAGTCATTACACAGAATGTCTAGAGTTAATTTCAAGCAAGCAATGATTACAGACCGAATTTCTATTTTTTTAATTTAAATATTAGTTCACAGATAGTTTTAAGGGGGTTAGAATCCCATCGTGGATAATTTGGAAAACGCTGTCATAATTTACATGGTTATTAATAAAATATTACAGATCCTACCTAGGCAAAGGGAATAGCTAATATCTTTTTCCAGAAATAGTTTTTTTTTGGGTTTGTTTTTATTTGTTTTAAATTTTATTTATTTATTTTGAGAGAGACTGGGGAAGGGGCAGAGAGAGAAGGAGAGGCAGAATCCCAAGTAGGTTCTGTGCTGTCAGCACGGAGCCCAACTCAGGGCTGCATTTCATGAAAAGTGAAATCATGACCTGAGCCAAACTCAAGAGTCAGACATTTAACTGACTGAGCCACCCAGGTGCCCCTCATTGAGAAATAGTTTTCCAATATAAAGCTTAATAATGTTAAAGTTAAAAAAATACTAATTTTCATTTCTAGTACAGCATTAAAACTTATCTATTGTGGGGGCGCCTGGGTGGCTCAGTCAGTTAAGCTTCCGACTTCAGCTCAGGTCATAATCTCTCAGTTCATGAGTTCAAGCCTACATAGGGCTCTGTGCTGACAGCTCAGAGCCTGGAGCCTGCTTTGAATTCTGTGTCTCCCTCTCTCTCTGCCCCTCTGGCACTCATGCTATGTCATTCTCTCTTTCAAAAGCAAACATTAAAAAAAATGAAAAAAAAAAACAACACCTTACCTATTGTGAAAACATTGTTAATCCTTCTCAATAGTACTTTTTTTCATAACTGCTATGTGATCTCTCACTTTTTCTCATTACCTATATAATTATTCCTTCGCATTAAAAGCAAACAAAAATACATGCAAAGAAAAACGAGAGACAAAGTAGGAAATGAGCACGCTTGAGAAGACAGCGTAAGCACATAGCTTATGTGGAAATAAATTTAAAAAACACATTTATTTCTTAATTCTTACACAGTCTGCTAGTTTCCAGCAATAATTTGAAAGAAAAATTTCAATCTTGAACAGTGGAAAATTCATACGTATATTCATTCAAAAAGAGGACTCGTTACATGCAAAGTACACAATCTGTGCTTTCTCATGTATTGAAAATAAATTTACTTGCTAGGCATGTTTTATAAGGAAAGTTGAAAATATAATTGTATTGATATTGGAAATATTTTCATTAAGAATTTTGCATGTCAATGAACACAAAAAAGGAACTATCTTTAAAGATTTAACTAGTAGGGCTAATAGAGAAATATAGTGTATAAATATATTTAATATATGTTTATATACATTTAATATAGTTATAGTGCATAAATATATTTTATATTTTATTTGTCTCTTAACGTATCTCTCATACTCAGAGAACAAACATTTGGTGTTACAATTGTCCAGGTTGAAGTTGGATTAAAAACAAAATTTATACTTATTTTATTATGCTTCTGTTTAATATTATTACTATAACACTAACAATAATCCACAAAATTATTTGATTAATTATAAATCTTAAGGATATGGGCTAAGTGTAGTCTAGAATAGACACTTCCCTACTAAGCCCTAATATTTATCCAACGACCTTACTTACGCTGTTTTCCAAGTAGGAAATAAATGTACTCTGAAATATACTTTCATGAATATATGGCCTAAAAAGTTTCATTAAAATATATTTTCTGAATTGCCAAATTTTAGGAGCATTAGACTCAGTCTCAATTGTTCTAATGTGAATGTAAGCATGGATAGTAAAGGGGTTACTAACAGTTACAAGAAAGAATTAAGGAAAATTACATGGCAAATTATTAAGTAAAATTACAAGGTAATAATTTACTGGGAAAAATACCAATATAGTCCAGTAATATGTAGACAAGTGAGTGTAAGAATAAATAAATAAATAAATAAATAAATAAATAAATAAATAAAGGAAAATAATAAGTTTATAAAATTGTCAGAAATAAAGGCCAATACAGATGATTCTGTAATTCCAAAACAATCAAGTTACAGATAATCACACAAACCAGAAAACAAAAACTTCACACTACATATTTTAAGAAATGAACTGCCTAGTATTGAAATGATAGTCTAGAAAAAGTAGTACAATAATATTTTATTCTAGCATTAGCTATACACAAAACAAATGTAACAATGCTTTAAAATCATGGTATTCTATAAAACAGAAGGGTAAGTTTCTGAATACAAAGTTTAGTGTCACAGTATCTATTAAATCTTTAATCAGTATACCAGTAAGTAAGTATATTGAAAACAAATACACATGAAAAAATTACTTTAGAAACTTATTTAAGGGGTACATGGGTGGCTCAGTTGGTTAAGCATCTGACTGAGGCTCAGATCACGATCTTACAGCTCGTGAGTTTGAGTCCGGTATTGAGCTTTCTGCTATCAGCACAGAGCCCACTTTGGACCCTGTGCATCCCTCTCTCTCTGCCCCTCCTCTGCTGTCTCTCTCTCTCTCTCTCTCTCTCAAAAATAAAATAAACATTAAAAAAAGAAAATTATTTAAATTCACATTGAAAAACGATATGGAGTAATATGGGTAGATTAATGTAAATATCCATATTTTTAAAAGGAAATATAATGGAAATATGGAATTACTACACCTAGAAAAACTATAACTCATTATTTACCACCTTGTGGATAAATATGAGACTTCTTCCCTGGCCACTCCATTCTTGATTATTGCACCCAAACCAAAAATGGCCATAGTGTAAGGCATAAATTCATAAACCTTCTCTTTCCTTCAACAAAGAAAATTGAGCTTTTGTCATAGCTGTATGTTTAACCTACCAACAACAGAAGACAAACCTGTGCTGTTGATATAACACCATCTCCCAGGTGATAAGTTACCTTGTTAGTGGCAGGTTTACACTCTTAGATTTGCCTTCTCTGTTTAATGTTTCTAACAACACTACTGTTTCTTGGCTGACCACTTCCTTTTTGACTGTCAAAGTAATAACCCAAATGAAACATTTTTATCTTGTATGTATACCAAATATTTTGGGGTCAATAAATTTGGATATTTTAAGACAAATGCATCCACTAAAAAAAAAAAAAAGAAAGAAAACACAATTATAGCTCTGATGAACCAGAAGCCAAGACTACTCCATGAAGCTCTTGGGTTTCTGATGCAACTGAGATGTTGAGCAGTAAAGGGGGTGACTGGAGTAGATGGAATAATTAATTCTCTTTACCAATGTGGTTTTGCTGAAATACAATTAGAGCAGGGAGGACTACATTTAAAACTGAAATTTCCTTTAGTTTTTCTCTTAAGTACTACAATAATTCACAGCAATGAGGAGTAGGGTAATATGATAAAAACAACATTGCTATGCCTTCAGATACTGCAGCAATAAATGGTTGGATTTCTGCCCTTGTAACTAATTTGCAAACCAAGGACAGGAGAATATCTAATGGGTGGTAGAAGAAGTCTATTATGATTACCAACATAGACTTGTGACAAGCTTTAAGATGTACATAATATTTATGTTTACACCATTACTAATTATCCTTATCCCCTTATTTATTTGTTTGTTTTTGTAACCCTATTTGAAGAACACAGTGATGGCTAATATGTTAGGCTTTAGTTGGAATAAGACTTGACAGCTATCCACCTGTCAATAAGAAGAATGATGATGATGGATTTTTGTGAATTTTTATCACTGGAAGCATATTATGTTTACCTGAACTAAAAACAGAGAGAGTGATAAAGGAAAAAGAGAGTGATTTTGTCAGATATTTTCCACTTGATTTTTCTATACCCACTCTTTTCTGTCCTCATTCCTGCTCTCTTCTGTGGAAAACCGATTTGTTTGAAACATATTGATGTGTCCCATGCTTTTTGACTTCACTTTGGTGTTAACGAATAAACATAGGGAAGCATTAGAAAAGAGAGGAAAGAGAGAGAGATCAGTGCATTGATTTTCCTTGCTTCCTTCCATAATAAGTGTTAAATAATTACTTTATGTATTGATTAATGAAGCAAATAAAATGTAGGCAAATTATAAAATGTTCTTACATCAAGAGTTCTTATCTACAAATATTTTGGTTAAAAAATAAAGAGTATGTTCTTTAAAAAAGCACCGTTTATAAATAGCCAATCATCTATGTATGATTCATAATTTATTTTCATATTAACGTTACAATGTATAAAAATATGTCAAATGCACCATGAAGTGAGAAGCACTAGTTTATCATTGATTTCCTTGTGGAAAAAGATAATAACAGTCAGGATACTACTCCCAATAAAATTAATTACTCACAAATCCTTATTATGCTTGTCACCTGATGCATTCTCTTCTAAACAATATTTTAAGAATGCCTTAAACCTTTGCTCTAATAGGGCAAAGTTTACCTTTCGTTACTTTCCTGATAAATTCCTCTGCTTTTCTTGTAAGAAAAATAGAAGTAATGTGGTAAGAAAATGACGGAAATACAAAAAATTCATGCTGAAAGCTTGGGAAAAGAGTAAAATATAAGGTTCACTTACTATTAGGACATATGTATCTGGACTTCTGAAACAATTAGAACCAGTAGTTGAAGGTCGACAATAATCTTCCTTTCAATTCCACTTTTCTTTCGGTGTTTGCTTTACTTCTTTTAGACAAGCTATTTCTGTGTGGTTTGAACATAGCCATTAGTAGTTTTGTTTTGTTTTGTTTTGTTTTGTTTGTTTGTTTGTTTTTGAGAGAGAGAGAGCATGAACTGGGGACAGGGGCAGAGGGGGAGAGGGGGAAAGAGAGAGAGAGAGAGAGAGAGAGGCTATCAAGCAAGCAGGCTCCACACTCAGCACAGAGCCCGACGCAGGGCTCGAACTCACAGACTGTGAGATCATGACCTAAGTCAAGGTCGGACGCTCAACCGACTGAGCCACCCAGGCGCCCCCCAAAATAAAATGTCTTAAATATAGAGAAATTACTCTCTCTACACGATATAATTCCAAGCAAACTGGTGGTTTGCACACGTAGACATTTAAAGGCACTGTTTCAATTATTATCTAATAGGTGTCTTCACAGCATATATAATTTTACATTTATTGTGAGAAGAGTGGACAGAGTAAAGATGGATGCAATGATCTGGTGCAGTATGTGTGTGCAATTCATAAATCCACTAGGAAAACTAATTGTCATATCAAAAAATAGACTGAAAATTTAAAAAACTGCTTTACAGAAGCATGTTTTCCCTTTGCTTTACCAGTGTCATAATATACTCAGAGTGAAAGTATTTTGTTTAAAACCTTCCTCTGATACATTTGTAGGTCCTGCTGATGTCTGAAAAAGGTTATGCCATTTTCTTCTGAGAATTGAGACTTGATGATGAAACTACCCCACTCACTTATCTATGATTTTACTTTATAATAACCCAGGATTTCAAGGGGGAAAGGAGAGAATTGTGTATATGATGCAACCATAAGTATGGTTCAGTAAACCAGTTAAATTATGGTTCTGATTCATTTAATTCTGTAAACTCCTCAGTTTGTAGCAAACTGCTCAGTCAAGAGATAGAGATGATCTATTTCATTTCACTAAAATCTTTATATTTAAAAAACCATGACTTTATGCACTCATTGTTTCTTAACATTCCCTGTCAGTTCCGGTAACAGCTTTCATGTGAGATAAACCAGAATACCATAGTGTTGCTCTGTTTTTTGCTTGTTTGTTTGGTTTTGTTTTTTTTTTTAGATAATCAGAAAGTTATGCTCTTTTTATAATCACTGAGTGCCAATGCATTGTAGCTTTTACAAAGTCAAGTACTCATCTCACACATAGAATATTGTTAAAAGAATCGCATAACATTTAATTTCTAAGCAGCTTATTTAAAAAGTTAATTACATTTTCCATATGAATGTTGTAATAAATAACACTGAAGTACCCAATATACACAACAAAAATACAGCATCCAAACAAGTACCCCCAGAGAGACAGACAGAAATAAATAAATAAATAAGTAAACAAATAAATAAATAAATAAATAAATAAAACAGAAGAAAGGAAATACAGTTGAATACACCTTTTTATTTGCTGTGAAATTTGGTACTTAAGGAAAATAACTGTCAATAAAAGATACTAATTAGATCAATATAAATACACATATGTTGTAAGAATCTGATATGTAAATTTGTAGTGAGACTTTTGGCTTTTTTATATGACTTTAAATAATTTATGATAACTTTGAATCATGTGTGTTCATATCATTTTTGACAACTTCTGCGGCTGAATTAATTAGGATATAGTTACAAACCAAAGAGCACCAAGGATTGCCAGCAAGCATCAGAAGCCTAGAAGAAGCAAGGAAGGATCCTTCCTTAAAGTCTTTAGGGGGAGCATGACCCTGCTAACAACTTGATTTCTGAAATCTAGCCTCCAGAAATGTGAGACAATAAGTTTCTGTTATTTTTAGCCACCATGTTTGTTGTATTTTTTTTTTTTTTTGGCAGCCCTAGGAAACAAATACAGCCATCATTATGAGGTCTGAAAATAAACATAGAATAGTGATTTGGGGGAAAACATACTGCATATTTTGTTAAGCAGTGATTAATTTTACTCTGACAAGTGCAATACAGAGGAAACTGGGAAGATGACACTAATATATATGCTCTGTGTGTGGATGTGTATGTTTGCATATGTATTTTGAGAGACAGATTCATGCACTCAGGTCATTCATTGTGACTTTGATTTGACTTGCAAAATGAAAGGATGAATTGTCACAGGTTCATACAGGAAAATTTAATGATTCACTTACTATTTGAATATATAGATATTTGCAAGCCAGTTCTTAACATTTGAAGCTTTGATTTTCAATGCATGCCCAGTGAATAACTTATGGTAGGTCCAAGGTAATATCTTAATACATATCTGTGGGCTTATACATATAGTAGTTATTAAAATAATTAAATTATGTTGAGTATTCAAGTGAAATAATATAATAAAGGCAGTTATAGGAAACCCTTCTTGCACAAATTAAGAAAAAAAAAAAATAAAGCAAAGCTGCCTATTCCACCAAAGTTCAAAGAAAGCACAGTTTACTAAACCATCTCTTAATTTCCCCAATAAAAAACTATGATTTCTCTTTTCTGTACTTTCCAATATCATAATTACACTTATCCAAATGAGAATTGTTCTTGCCCATTGTTATTTGCACATAATACTCTCAATAACCTAGATTACTTCTGTCTCTGGAGTTTACCATTTTATAATTTTTTTAATGTCTATTTATATTTTTGAGAGAGAGAGATTGAGACTGAGAAAGAGAGACAAAGCATGAGCAGAGGAGGGGGGAAGAAAGAGAGGGAGACACAGAATCCAAAGTAGGCTTCAGGCTCTCCGTTGTCAGCACAGAGCCTGATGCAGGGCTCAAACCCATGAACTCCAACATTATGACCTGAACAGAAGTCCCATGCTTAACCAACTGAACCACCCAGGCACCCCTGGAATTTCACATTTTAAAACCAATTCAAATCCTCATTAACAATAAATTCACAAAAGCAGATCATTCACAAAAGCAGCTCAATGTGTTATTAACGGAATAAATTATTTTTACAGCCACCTTTAGAATCAATATGTATTCCAGATACTTCTTGTGCCATATACAATACTCCGCACTTACCCATGGGCATTATCCTCCAAATCCTCAAATCATGGGTAGTACCAAACCCTATGTATACTATGTTTCTTTCTATACATGAAAAAATTTAATTTACAAATTAGGCACAGTAATATATTAGCAACAATAAATAAAATAGAACAATTATAACAATATAGTATAATTAAAGTTATGTGAATGTGGTTTCTCTCTCAAAATATTTTATTATACTGTACTCACCCTTCTTCTCGTGATGATGTGAGATGAAAAATGCTTACCTGATGAGATGAAGTGAAGTGAATAAACAGGGCGTTGTGATGAAACCTCAGGCTATTACTAACCTTTTGATGATAAATCAGAAGTAGAACCATCTGCTTCTGGTCAGTGGTTGACCGCAGGTAAGTGGAACTGTGGAAAGCAAACCTGTGAATAAAGGAGGGACTACTGTATGCTCTATAACTTAACAAAATTAAAATGATTAACAATGTGTAATAGGCATCATCAGTATTACTTACTAATTATTTCTAAGTTTAGTCAAAAGAAACATGTGAATGTCTATGTCACAAAATTCACTTAGGATTTCCTACTTTGTCACTGATTAGAAGTGGGTCATGTATCAAAAGTTACACTTTTTTTCAATCCATATGTTTCCTACCTCAAATGAATAACTATGACGACTACTTCAATTACATTTTGTAATATGCAATGTTTTATAAAATATACTTTTCTACCTATATAAACATCCCTTGTATAGCTATTATTTGATATTTGTTACATCATAAACTAGCTGGCTTTTTCTCTTATATTTTATTTTTTGGCTGGTCAATTTGCGCATTGTTTAGTCTTTGTACCCAAAGCATATATATATTTAACGTAATGTCAGCCAACAACATGGCTATATGTTTTTTGGTTTAGTTTTTTTAATTGCAATGCTGGGAACACAGTGAAGTTTAGAAACTAAAAACAGGGACACCTGGGTGGCTCAGTCAGTTGAGTGTCCAACTCTGGAGTTCTGCTAAGGTCATGGTCCCAGGGTCATGGGATGGAGTCCCGCATCGGGCCTTGTGCTGAGCATGCAGCCTACCCAACACTCTGTCTTTACCACGCTCCCTACCCCTCTCCTCCACTCATGCACTTTCTCTCTCTCTCTCTCTCTCTCTTTGGCTCTCAAAAAAAAAAAAAAAAAAAAAGATTTCTCGTTTTCAAATGATTGCTAGAACTGAGAAATAATATTTATATTTCAGCATCTTGAGCCTACAGATGACAAATACGAATTACAAGTATATTTAACATTCAAAATAATTTGACAGTACTTAGAATACCTACCAATAATTATATGAATCAAATTTTTCTTGCTTTTTGCTTATGTGCATTTAATGTTAATGGGAGCTTTGTAGAATTAGAAGATCTTGTACAGGAAAATATCTCAAGGTTTTTCATAAAAGTTTTTATTTTTCGGTCTAATTTGGACCAGCAGATTATCTGACTCGAAAAGCATTATGAAAGTAATGTGACTAATCAGAATTATTAGTTACAAAAGAAAGTTCAATGTTTGCACATCTTCTTTTGGAAAACTACAAGCAAAAATGAGTAAGAGAACGGTTTGTTAGGATTATCTTGGTATCAGTAACATATAAATTTATCTTAAGAATTAAGAAGTTATAAAATGTATTCATAAATTTGCCAATCTAAAGAATGCTAGTATAACAGTTCACAATTGCTTACTTAGTTTTCATTAAAAATTAAGATTTCTACGGTTTAAGAATTCTAATTAATAAAAATAATTCAAGCTACTGGAAATAATAAGAGAAACAACTCTGCATGCAAAGAAAGTAAAATGTGCTTTTTTGCTAATAAAAGGTAGGAAAAATAAGAATTAATTACTAATTAACAGAGAATTTCCTTAACATTTATTTAACAATGTTATACAGATCAAATCATTTGTTTTCACAATAATGCAGAAATGTAATGGAAAAGACAGCCAAGACTATTCTAATTCAGCCACTCATGCATTAATTCACAATATTTTAATACCTTTGCCATTATTAAATGTACTTGGTATATAAAGCTTTAGAATGAGATACTTAGGGAATATAAAATGATACATCAGGCTTTCTTCTATTGGTTGGATGTACTTTTTTTAAATCAAAATTGCTACTGTTATATGTAATCATTTTATATGCATGTCACAGCGTAAATAGAAAAATTCAAGTGTCAAGTAGTTTTTCAAGTCAATACGCACACACATATTGAAACAGATTTTGCATATGCAGCTGTTAAACTCCTACCCAAGGGATTATTAATGCATCCTTAGCAGCTGCTACTTCTTTTATTTGAAGAAACTGTGAGAATAAAATTTGACATATTGCAAGTCACATGATCCAACCTAATAAGGCTAACTGAGGCATAATAATGAGTCACTAATACCCAAATTAGTAGATTATTAAAAGAGATATGAATATGCATGTTGAAATGCCAAATATATTTCCAAGATTTCAAAGACTTAAAATATCCTGAAAGTTGTCAATAAAAAGACATTTTACAATATTAAAAATCCACTTAAAATATTTCATAATGTTGACAATTTTATTTCCATCTAGCTTTTCACTTTGATTTCAAACATATTATATTACATTGTTTAAATACAATAGTAAAATTAGTATAAAATATTCAAAGTTTATTATTTTGAATCCACTTTTTAAAATTCAAGAATATGTAAAAATGTATCTCAAAAGGTTATTTCTAATGTCCATATATTTAATGTGAAGTTAAATTATTTAATTATAAATAAAATATTTTGTGATTCCCAATTATTTTAAATTGAGTATTAAAATATATAAGCCCTGCAGTCTTTGTGATATTAGCAATAAAATGTGAATATAACTTG
The DNA here is from genome assembly GCF_028749965.1 of Puma concolor. Classification (NCBI taxonomy): domain Eukaryota; kingdom Metazoa; phylum Chordata; class Mammalia; order Carnivora; family Felidae; genus Puma; species Puma concolor. The sequence continues at coordinate 182,231,017 of NC_141667.1, forward strand.
AATACATAAGCAAACATTTAAAGTTTTTAAGTAATATTAAAAATACTAGGATATTTCAAGTGAATAGTGTTAAAAATATCTAGCTTTATTTTCAATTCATAATTATATACTTCAAATACTTTATATGATTTCTGGTTGCTTGTTATAGGAGCAAAATTAATAAATCTCATTGAAATATTTTAGTATATTAGCCATTTTAAAATTTATTTTTGAAGCATTTTTCTTAGGATTTTTTTCTTTTGTGTATCTCACATGGAGTGTATGTCATACTTCCTGCTTTCTTTCTCCTTGGTTACTCATCATTACTAAAGAAAATAACAAATACTTGCTGACAGATCTCACTATTAATTATAGTTTCCTAATCTCAGTCATCCCTTCACAGATTATTCTGGATGTCTAATGTCATAGCAAACACTACAGAACATAGTAGCTTAAATGATTTACTATCACAGATGGACAGTACTCTCTTGGGATCTCTCACACACACTGCAGGATAAAGTCACTTGAAGGTCCAATTCAGTCTGATATGCAAGATGCCTATTTCACTGACCTGACTGGTGCCTGGAACCATGGCAGCTGTCCAAAAACACTATCATTCTCTCTCTGTCTCCCTTACTCCCTCTTACTCTTCTCTCTGTCTCTCCTATACTATTATAATTTCCCAAGAACTTTATTTACATTACTAAGTAATTGTAATTATGAAATATATCAGTAAAATGTCCAATGGATTTTGTTCCAAGCATTATATTCATCATTTCTAAAATTTATATTTCTGCATGGACACTGAGGACAACACTGCTTCGTTACTTATATATTTTTTTTTTTTTAATTTTTTTTTTTTCAACGTTTATTTTATTTTTGGGACAGAGAGAGACAGAGCATGAACGGGGGAGGGGCAGAGAGAGAGGGAGACACAGAATCGGAAACAGGCTCCAGGCTCTGAGCCATCAGCCCAGAGCCTGACGCGGGGCTCGAACTCACGGACCGCGAGATCGTGACCTGGCTGAAGTCGGACGCTTAACCGACTGCGCCACCCAGGCGCCCCTCGTTACTTATATTTTTAATTAGATTTTTTAACAGTATTTAAAACTTTCTTATGCCATATGTTATGTCAGATATTTCAAAATAGCATTGCCTTCATTATTTCAGTTCCTTTCAGCCATTTCTAATGTTTACTGACTGTGGATTATTAACATTTTGTATAACTTTTTCTTTCTATTTTTAATTTTTTAATGTTTATTCATTTTTGAGAGAGGGTAGGGGCAGAGACAGAGGGAAACACAGAATCCGAATTAGGCTCCAGGCTCTGAGCTATTAGCACAGAGCCCATTGCAGGGCTTGAACTCATGGACCACGAGATCATGACTTGATCCAAAGTCAGACGTTTAACTGACTGAGCCACCCCAGGGGTCCCAAATTTTTTTTCTTTCTATTTCTAAAAAATATTTATTTATTTATTTATTCATTTATTTATTTATTTATTATTTATTTATGAGAGAGAGAGAGAGAGAGAGAGAGAGAGAGAGAGAACCAGCGGGGTAGGTGCAGAGACAGAGGGAGACAGAGGATTGGAAGCAGGCTCTGTGCTGACAGTCCAATGTGGGGCTTGAACCCACGAACCATGAAATCATGACCTGAGCTGAAGTTGGACACTTAACTGACTGAGCCACCCAGGTACCCTTAGTTTGTATAACTTTTAATTGAATGAAGGAATGTGTTTTTGACTTAATTTTTACTAAAATGGATTACTTATATATGCAGAAAAATCCTTTTCAAAAAAGACAATCTTAATTAAGGTTTCCTAGGAAGATGTCAGAATAGGGGGATCCTGAGCACACCCTGTCCCACAGATATACCTAGATAACACGCGTATCCGTGTCAATAACTGAGAAAATTACCAAAAGACTGGCAGAACAGGCTCTCCACAACTAAATGGAGAAAAGAGGACATACTGAAAAGGAAAGAAAGGGTGGAGATATAGTCAGGAGCCAAAATGATCCACAAGGCTGTCTATAGGAAAAGGACACCACTGGCACAGGAAAGCAAGAGGAACACACAGCACACCAGGCACCTAGGGAATGGGAGCTCTGCACTGGGAAGACAGATCCCCAAAAGCCTTGGCTTTGAAAACAAGACAGGCTTAACTTCATGAGTTGTTACCATCAGTGAGGGTTAACATTTGGAACTTTGAAAATCAGTGAGCTCAGCTCTGGGAGGGCTGGAGGATAATAGGACTGAGCACCTGTGCCTAAAGAAGCAACATAACAACAGTCCCTCTGAGATACAGCACAGAAGCAGAAGTTTGAAAAATGCATGGGATATATCGAAAGGAGATTTATTTACTAATCTGAGAACATGTACTGGAAGGGGAAGGATCTTTAGGAGACTTATTCAAGAACAAAAGGGCTGGCAGGCACCATTTCCTCCCCAGATGCACAGCCTAAATACACAGGAACTAGCAAAGCTTGAACACTCCATTTGCTTGCTAACAGCATGCCCAACTACCCATGTTCTCCTGTGGATGTTCCCCATGAAACGGGGTTTTAGCAGGAGTTCAACCAAAGCAGCTCCATAGCTTAGCAGTGGGTAAGCAGCCCCAACAAGGCTCCAAAGTGACTCCTGCCCCAGGGAGAAAAGAAGAAAACCACACACACCAGTTTGACTGCAGTCAAAGCAGTGGGCTGGGGGCAGACATTTGTTCTGACTGTAGGTCCTGCACATCCACAAAAGCTTCCCAGAGAACAGCACAGGGAGAGCAAACTGTAGTTGAGTATAGCTACAGCTCTAGCAAAAGCTGACCCAACTGAAACCCAACGCAGCCACAGATGGGACCGTTAACAACACAGGAACAGATTCTGAACACAACAGGAAAAGAGATGCATTGTAGACAACTGGATTGAAGGTAAACGTGACTCAGTCACAAAAATAGGGCCCATGCAATACACATAGGAGATAGCTCTGAAGCGTTAAACAGGGGAAATTGCACTGCAGGGCACTATAGCAACTCTTCAACATAAAGTCACTACTTTCATGAACAGGAGACATAACTAACTTTCTTAACATATAAAAATAGACAGACAAAATAAGGAGACAGTGGAATTTTCCAAAATGAAAGAACAGGATAAATAACAGTCAGAGACCTAAATGCAATGGAAATAAATAATATGTTGGATAGAGAATTTAAAGGAATGACCATAAAGAACTAAATGGACTTGAGAACAGAGTGGAGGAGCTCAGTGAGACCGTTGATGAAGAGATAGAAAACATAAAAAAAGAACCAATCAGAGATGAAGAACTTAATAAGTAAAATTAAAAGTACATTAGAGGGAGTAAATAGTAGACTAGAAGAAGCAGAAAAACAGATTGGTAACTGGCAGGACAGAGTACTGGAAAGGTATCAAGCTGAAGAGGAGAAAGAAAAAAAGACTAATAAAAAATGAGAATACATTTATGGAGCTCAGGAAAACCATCAAGCATAATAACATTCACACATAGTGATCCCAAAAGAAGAAGAAAGAGAAAGGGGGGGGCGGGGGGGCAGAAAATTTATTTGAAGAAATAATATATGAAAACTTCCTAATTCTGGGGAAGGAAACAGAAATCCAGATCCAGGAGGCACAGAGAGCCCTCATCAAAATCAACTCAAGGAGGTCTACACCAAGACACATTGTAAGTAAAACGGCAAAAAGTAGTGATAAAGAGAGAATTTTAAAAGCAGCAAGAGAAAAGAAAATTATTACATATAGGGAGAAACCCGTAAGGCAATTAAGAAAACCCATAACCGATTTTCAGTAAAAACTTTGCAGGCCATAAGAAAGTGGCATGATATATTCAAAATGCTGAAAACACACACACACATTCACATACACATACACACACAACTCTGCAACCAAGAATACTCTATCCAAAAAGGTTATCATTCACAATAGAATGAGAGATAAAGAGCTTCCCAGACAAACAAAAGTTAAAGGAATTCACGACCACTAAAAAAACCCTACAAGAATTGTTAAAGGGGGTTCTTTGATTAGAAAGACCATACAAGGAAGAAAAGTAGAAAACAAAAAAGGAGTAAAATTAGGTATATCTATAAAAAAATCAGTCAAGAGACTTACAAAATAAAAGAATGTATAATACCATACCCCTAAAACGTGGAGGAGCCAGGGACGAATAAATTGAATGGGTTCTAACTTAAGCAACCATCAACATAAAACAAACTGCTGTAGGCATAGAATGTTATATATAAACTTAATGGTAACCACAAATCAAAACCAGTGATAGATACACAAAAATACAAAGAAAAGGGAATCCAAGTATATCACTAAACAAAGCCCAGCAAACCAGTACAGAAGAGAGCATGAGAAAAAAGAAACAGAGAAGAACTACAAAAACAACCATAAAACAAGTAACAAAATGGCAATAAGTACGTATCTATCAATAATTACACTGAATGTAATTGGACTAAATGCTATAATCAAAACTCATAGGGTGATGCAATGAATAAAAAACAAGACCCATCTATATGCTGCCTACAAAAGACTCATTTCACACACAGATTGAATACAAAGGAATGAAAGGCACTTATTCATGCAAATGGAAGTGAAAAGAAAGCTGAGGTACTAATACATATATAAGATAAAATACACTTTAAAACAGAGATTATAACAAGAGAAAAACAAGGCACTACATAATCATAAAAGGAACAATCCAATAAGAAGATACAGTAATTGTAAATATTTATGCACATAGCACATAAGTACCCAAATACATAAAGCAACTAAAAACATAAAGGAAATAATTTATTGTAATATTGTAATAGTAGTAAGAGCACCCCACTAGTAATAGCAGTAACACCCACTTATCACAATGGATAAATCATCCAAACAGAAAATAAACAAGAAAACAGTGGCTTGAAAGACACATTGGACCAGATGGATCTAACAGGTATATTCAGAACATTCCATCCTAAAACAGCAGAATACACATTCCTTCCAAGTGCACATGGAATATTCTCCAGAATAAATCACATGTTAGACAAACAAGTCTTAACAAATTAAAAATTATCAAAGTCATACCATGCAACTTTTCTGACCACGATGCTCTGAAACTAGAAATCAACCATAAGAGAAAAATCTAGAAAGAATACAAATACATGGAGGTTAAATAAAATGCTATTAAGCAATGAATGGGTCATCCAAGAAATCAAAGTAATCAGAAAACACACAGAGACAAAGTGCAATGAAAGCACGATAGTCCAACATCTTTGGGATGCAACAGAAATTTTTTGAAGAGGGAAGTTGATGGCATAGAGGTTTACCTCCAGAAGCATAAACAAACAAACAAACAAATAAATAAATCTAACATAATCTAAAGGAGCTGGAAAATGAACAACAAACAAAACTCAAAAACAGTAGAAGGAAGGAAATAACAAAGGTTAGAGTAGAAATAAACGAAATAGAAACTAAAAAATCAATTGAATAGGACAATGAAACAAGGAGCTTGTCCTCTGAAAGATCAACAAAATTGATAAATTTTAGGAAGACTCATCAAGAAAGAGGAATGGGGTGGGAGGAACAGGGGTATGGAGAGAGAGAGAGGAGAGAGCTGAATACATAAAATCAGAGATAAAAGAAAAGAAATAGGGGCACCTGAGTGGGTCAGTCAAATAAGCGTCTGACTCTTGGTTTTGGCTTAGGTGATAAGCTCATGGTTTGTGAGTTCAAACCCCACATCGAAATCCATGCTGACAGCATAGAGCCTTCTAGGGATTCTCTCTCTTCTTCTTGCTCTGCCCCTCCTCTGCTCTCTGTCTCTAAAAATAAATAAAAATAAACAAGTTTTTTTAATGAGAAGAAATAAGAACCAACAACACAGAAATAAAAGGGTTATAGAGAATATTATGAAAAATTACATTTCGAGAAACTGGACAACCTAGAAGAAATAGAACAATTCTTAGAAACATATATCCTCCCCAAAATGAACCAAGAAAAAACATAAAATTAAAATAGACTGATTACCAGTGGTGAAACTGAATAAGTAATAAAAAAATTCCTGACTCACAAAAGTCTAGGACCACATGGCCTCACAGGTGAATTCTACCAAACATCTGAAGCTTTAATACTGATTCTTCCCAAACTATTCCAAAAAATAGAAAAGTCATTCTATGAGACCAGCAGTACTCAGATACTAAAACTAGATAAAGACACAACAAAAAGAGATAGAGGCCAATATCTTTGATGAACATAGATGCAAAATCCTCAACAAAATTTAGCAAACCAAATCAACAATACATTTAAAAAAATCATTCACTATGATCAACTGGGATTTATTTCGAGAATGCAAAGGTGGTTCATATTCACAAATCAGGGGCGACTGGGTGGCTCAGTTGGTTGAGTATACAAATTAGGCTCAGGTCATGATCTGGCAGCCAGTGGGGGGTTCGGGTCCCACATCAGGCTCTGTGCTGACAGCTCAGAGCCTGGAGCCTGCTTCAGATTCTCTCTCTCTCTCTCTCTCTCTCTCTCTCTCTGTCTCTCAAAGATGAATAAATGTTAATTTTGTTTAATATTAACAAATCAATGTGATATATTACATCAATAAGGAAAGGATAAAAACACATGATCATTTCAATAGATGCATAAGAAGCATTTCACAAAGTATAATATCCATTCATGTTGAAAACCTAAACATGGTAGGTTAGAGGGAACATACCTCAACATAAGAAAGGCCCTATATGAAAAAACCTATAGCTAGCATCATACTCCATGGTGAAAAACTGAGAGCTTTTTCCGTAAGATGAGGACCAAGACAAGAATATCCACTCTTACCACTTTCATTTACTATAGCACCAGAAGTCCTAGCCACAGTAACCAGACAAGAAAAAGAAATAAGTCATCTAAATTGGTAAGGAATAAGTAAAACTTTCACTATTTGCAGATGACATGATACTATATATAGAAAACCCTATAGACTCCACCAAAAATGTACCAAAATTCATAAATATATTCAGTAAAGTTTTAGGATACAAAATCAATATACAGAAAATTGTTGCATTTCTATGCACTAATAATGCAATAGCACAAAGAGAAATTAACAAGTCCATTTCAATCTCACCAAAATAATAAAATACCTAGGAATACACTTAACCAAAGACATAAAAAACCTGTACTCTGAACACTATTATACACTGATGAAAGAAATTGAAGATGACATAAACAAATAGCAAGATAGTCCATGACCATAGAGTGGGAGAACAAACTTTCACAAAATGACCATACTATGCAAAACATTCTACAGATTTAATGCAATCCCTCTTAAAATACCAACAGTTTAAGACTTAGAATAAATAATCCTAAAATTTGTATGGTACCACACAATACCCAAAATAAAGCAATACTGAAAGAGAAACATAAAACTGGAGATATCACAATCCCATATTTCAAGATATACTACAAATCTGTGGTATTCAAAACAGTATGGTACTGGCAAAAAAACAGACACAGATCAATGGAACAGAAAAAGAGAACCCAGAAATAAACCCATGATTATACAGTCAGTAAATCTATGACAAAGGAGGAAAAAATATGCAATGGAAAAAAGACAGTCTCTTCAACAAATGATTTTGGAAAAACCTAGACAACTACATGCAAAAGAATCAAACTGGACTACTTTCCCATACCATACACACACACACACACACACACACACATGTACACACACACACACACACACACACACACACAATGGATTAAAAACCTAAATATGAGACCTGAAATCATAAAATCCAAAAAGACAGCACAAGCAGAAATTTCTCTGAAATTGGCCATAACAACATTCTTCTAGATATTTCTCCTGAGGCAAGGGAAACAAAAACAAAAACAAAAACAAACTATTGGGACTACATAAAAATAGCAATCTTCTGCATAGACAAAGGAAACAATCAACAAAACTAAAAGACAACTTCCTGAATGGGAGAAGACATTTGCAAATGGCATATTCAATATAGAGTCAATATCCAAAATATACAAAAAAGCTGATACAACTACACACACGCACGCGCGCGCGCACACACACACACACACACACACACACACACATAGCCCAATTAAAAAATGGGAAGAAGACATGAACATTTCTCCAAAGAAGACATACTGATGACCAATAGACACATGAAAAGATGCTCAACATCATTCATCATCATCAAAGAAATGTGAATCAAAACCACACTGAGATACCTCACACCTGTCAGAATGGCTAAAATAAAAACAAGAAATAGTAAGTGTTGTTAAGGATGTGGAGAAAAAGGAACTCCCCGGCACTGTTGCTGGGAATGCAAACTGGTGTAGCCACTGTGGAAAATAGAATGCAGATTCCTCAAAAAATTAAAAAGTAGAATTACCATATGATCTAGTATTTTCACTACTGAGTATTTTCCCAAAGAATATGCAAATACTAATCCAAAAAAATATATTCACCTCTATGTTTACTGTAGCATTAGTTACAACAGGCAAATTATGGAAGAAGCTGAAGTGTCCATCAGCAGACTGAATGGATAAGGAAGATGTGATAAATATGTGTGTGTGTGGAATATTACTCAACCATTTAGAATAAAGTTTTGCCGTTTACAACAACAAGGATGGATCTAAAGTGAAATAAGTCAGGTCAGAGAAAGACAAATACCATTCATCTGTGGAAGTTAGAAACAAAACAAAGAAAGAAAAAAGAGACATACAAAAAAAGAATACAGGTTTAACTATAGAGAACAAACTGATGGCTACCAGAAGGCAAGTGAGTTCGGGAATAGATGAAATAGGAAAAGGGATTGAAAGTACACCTGTGATCACGAGCACTGAGTAATGCATAGAATTGTTGAATCACTCTTGCACACCTGAAAATTAAAAAAAAAGCCACTTTATTATATTGGAATTTTAAAAAATCTTAGTCAATATTTTCATTAGTGAGTTCTCTTATGCTTTATTTAAAACTAAATATATGTGTTGAGACATTCAAAGCTTTGCCTTTAATATCTGGTACAAAGGAAGGATGTCCCTCTCACCAATCATTTTCCACATTGTACTGCAAAGTCCTTGCTAATGTAATGAGACAAGAAGTGGATTTATTTAAGTGGCTTAAAGATTTCTGCAACAGAGATTTCTTTAATATGTATTTTCATTACTTAATATCTCTTTTATTACTGAATACATTTTTATTGTAAAATTATAAACTACTTGTTTATACATGTACTTGTAAGAATAGCATTTTAGCTCCTCCCATGTATTTTGCAATTAAAGTGGCTATGAACATTTATGTGTGTGTTTTCTATAAACATAAAGTTTCATTTCAATTGGGGTATACACTTTGTATATGATAGATGAATCTTAAGACTAACTTTCTAAGAAACTACCAAACTGTCTTTCAATGTGGATAGTACCATTTTGCACTTCTACCAGCAATAAATGAAGGTTCCAATTTCTTCACATCCTTGCCAGAATTTGATATTGTTGTCCAATTCATTACCACTGGAATCATACCTTCAGTTTTGAAATTTAAAAACAAAGAGCAAAATCCCCAAATATTAAAATTGGAATTTTTAAAGTTTATTTTGAGAGAGAGAGAGCACAAGCAGGGGAGAGGCATAGAGAGAGGAAGAGAGAAACCCAAGCAGACTGCACGCTGTCAGTATAGAGCCCAACACAGGGCTTGATCTCACAAACCACGAGACCATGACCTGAGCCGAAATCAAGAGTCAGATGCTTAACCAACTGGGCCATGCAGTGGCCCCTGGAATAATATTTAAATTATAAGTTAGGCTCAGTAGAGGATTGTTTTCATCTAGAATGCTGTATTCTTAAATGACTTTCATCAATATATAAGGCATAATTTTGAAAACACTTTATTCAGCTATTATTGGCATATAAAAAGCTGTTCATATTTAATGTGTACAAGTTGATGGATTGGAAGATTAAGTGTGCACCTGTGAAACCATCACTACAATCCATGTCATAAAAATATCCATCATTTCCAAAAGTTTCCTCCATCGCTCTTCATTATTACTTTTGTGACAAGAACATTTTTTAAAGTTTATTTATTTTGAGAAACAGAGAGCACAAGTGGAGGAGGGGCAGAGAGAGGGAGAGAGAGAATCCCAAGCAGGCTCTGCACTGTCAGCACGGAGCCCAATGCAGGGCTCAAACTCACGAACTATGAAATCATGACCTGAGCAGAAATCAAGAGTGAGACACTTAAGTAAGACTGAGCCACCAGGCACCTCTGTGATGAGAACATTTAATACAAAATCCACCTTCTTAGCAAATATTTCAGGATAGGATATACTATTTTTAATTATAGGCACTATGTTGGACAGTAGATTTTTAAGATTTATTCATTTTGTAACCAGAACTTTAGACCCTTTGCTAATACCTCCCTTGTTTCTCTCTTTCTCCAGTCCCTAGCAAACACAATCCCACTGTTTGCTTCTGATTATTTAGATTCTGCCTATGAGTGGTACCATGTAGTATTTGTCCTTCTATGTCTGGTCTGTTTCAGTTAGCATAATGTCTTTCAAGTTTATCCATGTCATTATAAATGGCAGGATTTTCTTCTTTTTAAAGACTGCAATATTCCATTGTATGTATATACCACACTCTATCATCTGTCAATGGACATTTATGTTGCTTCCATTTCTTGGCTATTGTTTATAATGCTGTGATGAACATGGGGTGCAGATGTCTCTTCCAGATAGTGATTATGTTCCTTCAGATACACTCAGAAGTTGGATTGCTGGATAACATGGAAGTTCTAATTTTTTGAGAATCCTCCATACTGTTTTCTATAATGGCTGTACTAATTTACATTTGCACCAACAAGGTATGCACAAAGATACTTTTCTACATCCTCACCATCATTGTGTTATTTTTTGATAGCCATCCTAATATGTGTGAGGTGATATCTCATTGTGGTTTTTACTTTTCCCTAATAATTAGTTATTTTAAGCACCTTTACATAAACTTGTTGACCATTTTTATGTCTTCTATGGAGCAATGTTTATTTAGTTCCTATGCCCATTTTCAACTTTTTTATTGAGTTGTAGGAATTCTTTTTACATTTTTAATATTAAACCCTTACCAGATATACAGATTTCAAGTATTTTCTACTATTCCATAGGTTGCCTTTCTAATTTCTTGATTGTTTCTTTGGCTGTGCAAAAGCTTTTTGGTTTGATGTAATTCTACTTGTCTATTTTTACCTATGTTACTTGTGATTTTGATGTCATATCAATGAAAACATAATCCAAGACAATGTCAAGAAATTTTTCCCTAGATTTTTGTCTAGGATTTTTATGGATGCATGTCTTGGTTTTCTTATGAATGGTGTAAGATAAAGCCTAATTCCATTCTTCTGCCTATAAAAGTTCAGTTTTCCCAGCTTCTATTTATTAAAGAGACAATCCCATTGTGTATTATTGACACCCCTTTCAAAAATCAATTTATTATGGGCTTATTTCTGGGATCTTTATTTTGTTCCACTGGTCAATATATCTGTTTTTTATGACAATCCCATACTCTTCTGGTTTCTCTAGCTTTGTAATATATTTTAAAATCAAGAGCTATGAGGATTCCAGCTTTGCTTTTCTTGCTTAAAATTTCTTTGACCGGGAGCCCAGGTGGCTCAGTCGGTTAAGTATCTGACCCTTGATTTGAGCTCAGGTCATGATCTTAGGGTTTGTGAAACTGGGTCCCATGTCGGGCTCTGTGCTGACAGTGCAGAGCCTGCTTGGGATTCTCTTTCTGCCCCTCTCCCACTCACATACATGTATGCTCTCCCTCTCTCTCTCAAAATAAATAAATAAACATTTAAAAATTAAAAATTAAAAAGTTGCTTTGGCTATTCTGGGTTTCTTGCATTTCTGTATGAATTTTAGGATTTTTTTTCCTATTTCTGTAAAAAAACAAAAGTACCACTGGGATAGTAGAGACTGTAGTCAATCTGTAGATCACTTTGCATGGTGTGGACATTGTAACAATATTAATTTCCCAATACATGAACGTGGGACTTTTTCCATTTATTTGCATCTGCTTCAGTTTCCTTTACAGTGTTTCATAGTTTTCAATGTATAAGTCTTTCACCTCCTTGGTTAAATTTATTCCTAAGTATTTTATTGTTTTTGATGCTATTTTTAAACTGATTTTTTTTTCTTAATTTCCTTTTAGGATGGTTTGTTGTTAGTGCATAGAAATACACCTGATCTTTATATATTTATATGTCCTACAACTTTATTGAATTAGTTTATTAATTATAATAGGTGTGTGTGTGTGTGTGTGTGTGTGTGTGTGTGTGTGTGCATGTGTGCACATGCACATGAGTGTGGAGTTTTTAGGATTTTCTGCATATAAGATCATACCATCTGCAAACAGAGATAATTGCACTTCCTCCTTACTGGCTTAGATGCCTTTTATTTATCTTTCTTACATAATTGCTCTACTTAGCACTTCCACTATTACCTTGAATAGAAGCCATAAGAGTGGGTATCCTTCACTTGTTCCTAATCTTAAACATAAAGCTTTTAGATTTTCACCACTAAGCATGAGGTTAACTGTGGGTTAGTCATACCTGGCCTTTATTATGTTGAGATAGATTCTTTCTATACCTAGTTTGTAAATAATTTTATTATGAAAGGATGTTGATTTCAAATGCATTTTTATATCCATTGAGATGAGCATGTGATTTTTATACTTAGCTCTATTAATGTAGTATGTCACATTGTTTGATTTGCATGTATTCAACCATCATTGCATCCAAGGGATGATTGGTCATGAAACTTTTAATGTGCTAAGGAATTCGTTTTGCTAATATTTTATTGACTTTTATCCATGTTAACCAGGGATATTGATTTATAGTTTTAATTTGTTGGCACAGTATGGCTTTGATATCAAGGTGATGCTGGCCTTATAAAATAAGTTAAGAAGTGTTCTTTCTATGTTTAGAAGAGTTTAAAAAGAATTGGTATTAATTTCTCATTCAATGCTCAGTAAAATTGTAAAGCCATCTAATCCATGATTTTTTTCTTTTTTGGGAATTACTTGAAGACTGATTCAATATCATCACTCATTATTGGTCTGTTCCAGTGTTCTACTTTCTCATCAATCAGTGTTGGTTAGTTGGACATTTTTAGGAACTTATTTATTCTAGGCTGTTCAAGTTACTGGCATACAACTGTTCATAATAATCTTTTACAATTTTTAAATTTTTTGTAACATTGTTTGTAATGTCTCTTCTTCCATTTTTAAATTTTATTCTGAGTATTTGTCTTAGTCTAGCTAAATGTTTATTAATTTTGATTATATTTTGAAATAACCAATTTGATTATAATGTGTCTTAGTATAGACTTCACTTATTTATAATATATTTATTTTTATTTTTGTAATGTTTATTTATTTATTTTTGAGAGGAAGAGAGAGCAAGCAGGGGAGGGGCAGAGATAGAGGGAGACAGAATCCCAAGCAGGTCTGTGCTGTCAGCGCAGAGCCCAATGCAGGGCTTGAGCTCACGAACTGTGAGATCATGACCTGAGTCGAAACCAAGATTCAGACATTTAACCGACTGAGCAGCCAAGGTGCTCCAGATTTATCATATTTTTATTAATTTGGGATTCATGAATCTGGTTGTCCATTTCTGTCCCCTAATTTGTGAAGTTTTTGGTCATTTTCTTTAAATAAGCTTTCTGTGCCTATCTCTTCCTTTTTTCCTTGTTGGACTCTTGTAATGAATGTGTTGGTCCATTCAATGACTACCTAAAAGTTCTGTAGCCTTCTTCCCTCTTTTTTCAAGTTTTTTTTCTTTTTCTGTTTCTCCAACTGGATAATTTCAGACAACTCCTCTTTGAGTTTGCTGATTCCTCAGCTTTATCAAAAGTTTGCTGTTGAAACTTTTTAGTGATTTTTTAAAAAAATTTCAGTCCTTGTATTTCAGCTCTAGAATTTGTTTAGTTCTCTTTGTTAAACTTTTCATTTTATCTATGTATTGTTCTCCTGATTTTGTTTAGATGCCTAAATGTGTTTTTTTTTGGTACCTCACTGGCTTTCATGTGATTATTTTGAATTATTCGCTGAGAAGTTCATAGCTCTCCATTTCCTTTATGAATAGTTACTGGAGCTTATTTTGTTGCTGTCATGATTTCATGTTTCCCTGATTCTTCATGTTCCTCATGGTCCTGCATTGTGATCCTGGACTTGAAGTAGTTGCCTCTTCTAGTCTTTACAGACTGACTTCATCAAAGAAAGCTTTTCACCAATCTGGTTAGAGACTCTGGAGAAGTTTGTTTCCTGGGTCTGCTGACAGATGACATGGTGCTGGGTCTCCTGGTACACAGGCTTGGTGCCATGTTCTATGGCCTGCTGCTGGAATTATTATTATTATTATTATTTCAATTTTGGTTCTTTCTTAGTAAAATGGGCTAAGACTTTCTTTTGGGAATTTTTTTTTTTAATTTCTACTTTAAACATTGCCAAATAATAAAGATTTACCTACAAATATTCCAGGGACTTTAATTGTGCAGAATTTTTGTTTACTATTAATTAATATATATTTTCTATGACTTAATTTTTTTAAGTTTAGTTGTAAAATATATTTCTTTTTTTTTTAATTTTTTTTTCAACGTTTTTTTATTTATTTGTGGGACAGAGAGAGACAGAGCATGAACGGGGGAGGGGCAGAGAGAGAGGGAGACACAGAATCGGAAACAGGCTCCAGGCTCTGAGCCATCAGCCCAGAGCCTGACGCGGGGCTCGAACCCACGGACTGCGAGATCGTGACTTGGATGAAGTTGGACGCTTAACCGACTGCGCCACCCAGGCACCCCTATATTTCTTGATTAACAGGAAAAGTATGGATATCACAATTACTCACACTGAAAAACTATATTCCAAAATCTAAGATGTAAGGGAATAAATTTTCTCTAAGTAGCAATTCACTTATAGAAAATTCTCTCTCATTCTGTAACTTTGCAGGCTTCTATTCTATGTCTGAACAAAATGCAATTCTACATGTTTCATTGCTCAAATAATTAAATATAATAAAAATGTATATTTTCAAATTTAGACAAGTTCCTCTTTTTTAAATGTTTATTTATTTTTGAGAGAGAGAGAGAGAGAGAGAGAGAGCATGAACAAGGGAGGAGTATAGAGATAGGGAGACACAGAATCAGAATCAGGCTCCAGACCCCGGGCTGTCAGCACAGAGCCCGACACAGGGCTCGAACTCACAAACCGAGAAATCATGACCTAAGTCAGAGCGCTGAACCAACTGAGCTACCCAGGAACCCCTCTAAGTGTTTCTTTAAGAAAAAAAGAAAAAAAAAAGAAAAGTTTTCAAGGTAATTAATTTATTTACACATGATGAATTATTACAATATAGTTCACTGTGTTAGAGCATATTTGATTTATGATAAGTAATTTCATGTTTTGTTAGTTATTTGTCTTGATATTCAATTGGAAATGCTAAATAGTGATAAAGTCATCCTATATAAAATAAAATGTAGTATTTTGTAGTGGAAAGAAAATTTTAAAATTATAATGTGATTAAAAACTGAGATAGGAACCAAAGTTGGAGCGGTTAGTGCTAAAACGACATTTGTTCTTTTAACACTGGCAAGGTCATTCTTAGATAGCAAATAAACAGGCACAGCAGGAGATACCTACAAAGACATAATATCTTGAAATCAGATTGATGTCAGCTACTCTTGATCACCCGCAGGCACCCCAATTACCTAGAATTACTATCCCAATTAAGCACCTGTCTTTACAGTCGAGTGTTATCAGGTTCAATTTGATAAGATGGGAAAGTCCCAATTAAAAGGACTCCCTAATTAAGCATGCTTTATGTAGAATAGACTGATTACTCCAAAAATACACTTTTCTGTCCTAGTTCAATAACATTTTATCCATTACATACACATCTATTATCTATTACATACCCATATATTATCGATCTAGATACCTATATCTATATATTTCCATTTAAGTAGTTATGCAATGTTTTTATGATAAATATCTTGCAACAGTAAAAGGAAAAAATGACACTTGTCAGAAATGGTTCAAATATGGCAAAATTCTTCTCTCTTACAAGTAAGCTATAAGCAGTATATGTAAGACTCCATTCCCTAATATTTTTTTTTTGTTTTGCTTATTTTGGCCTTTCCATACCACACTTTAATTTGCATTTACATTCAAAACTCCTAAAAATCATAGATATTCATTATATTTTGTGTGATTTCTATGAAGCTAATGTAATATCGTTCATCTAGCACATGTTTCACTCCTGTTATAATTTACAACTTAATTAGAACTCATTAGATAAATTGGTAGAACTGTGACTTTGAAACTGAAATCTCTACAGTTCCAATTATTCAAACGTGCATGCACTGCTAACTAGAGAGAGATGTGTCATTAGGAGGAAATGAAATTATATGAAGACTTATCTCTAGGCTTCTAACCCATATTGTATGAAGAGAAATATACTTACAGAATGATTTTTTTAATGTAATGAGTTTTGGAAGAAAGGTTCAGAAGAAATGAATATAAATATATTACATATTATTGCTGCATAACAAATCTCTTTAAAACATGCTGGCTTACAGGCGACTATAGATGCTGGAGAGGATGTGGACAAGCGGGAACCCTCTTGCACTATTGGTGGGAATGCAAAGTGGTGCAGCTGCTCTGGAAAATAGTGTGGAGGTTCCTCAAAAAATTAAAAATAGATCTACCCTACGACCCAGCAATAGCACTGCTTGGAATTGACCCAAGGGATACGGGAGTGCTGATGCATAGGGGCACTTGTACGCCAATGGTTATAGCACTTTCAACAATAGCCAAATTATGGAAAGAGCCTAAATCTGGCCATTTGTAGCAATGTGGATGGAACTGGAGAGTGTTATGCTAAGTGAAATAAGTCAGGCAGAGAAAGACAGATACCATATGTTTTCACTTATATGTGGATCCTGAGAAACTTAACAGAAGACCATGGGGGAGCAGAAGGGGGAAAAAAGAAGTTATAGAGAGGGAAGGAGGCAAACCGTAAGAGACTCCTAAATATTGAGAACAAACTGAGGGATGATGGGGAGTGGGGGGAAGGGGAAAGTGGGTGACGGGCATTGAGGAGGGCACCTGTTGGGATGAGCACTAGGTGTTGTATGGAAACCAATTTGACAATAAATTTCATATTAAAAAAACAAGAAAGAAAAAAGGAGAAAAAGAAAAAAAAAGACGTCCATAATGTGAGCCAAATCTTTTTAAAAAATCTGTTGGAGAACCATCTTATTTGGATAAGACATTCAGACTCCTCGTGGACATATTGATAGATTCAATAATCATGGAGATTATTGAAGGGGTTTGAACATTCATTGATTCATGAAATTTATCTCAATAATTCTTAGTAATTAAGTATTGCTGATGAATAATGAAATGACTTTTTAAACACATTTGGTGCGGGGTGCTTGGGTGGCTCAATTGGTTAAAAGTCCAACCTTTGATTTCAGCGCAGGTCATGATCTCATGGTTTCTGAGATCAATCCCCATGTTGGGCTCTGTGCTGACAGCGTGAAGCCTGCTTGGGATTCTCTCTCCCTCTCTCTCTGCCCCTCCCCAGCTCTCTTTCACAAAATAAATAAACATTAATTAAAAAAAAAAAACATGCTGGCTTGAAATACCAAGAATTACTGATTGTCTTATATAGTTTCTGTGGGTTGAGTACTTTAGTGTTGGTTGACTAGAAAGTTCTGGTTAGAGGTCTCCATGGAATTACAGTAGATATCGGTTGGATTGCATTCTTTTTAAGGAATATATGCATCTGAAGAATTAATTCACAGAAGTCACCCAGAAATAACTTCACCTTCTTGGCAAGGTGGTGCTGGCAGTTTGCTAGATTTATTTCCTCTCAGTGTGAACATCTTTATGGGCTACTTGAGTGTCATCTCAGCATGGAAGCAAGCCCCCACCAGAGCAAGGGATTCCAGCAACCAAATCTCTTTCATATTACATCAGTCACACAGGACAACCAGCCCTGGTGCAGTGTAGGAGACCACACAATGTCATTATCATGAGGCAATCATTATTGGGACCATCATGGAGGGTGGCTAACATGATAGCTTAGTGCTTGCTGGCAGAAATTCTTTTGTCAGATTTTCATGATTCCACTTTTAATTCTGATATTGATTGTGTGACTTTTGGAAACACACTTGACTTCTATTTCTGAATGTCTCTATATTCAAAATAGAAATTACAATATTATTTACTTTATAATATCTATGAGAATTAAATGAGCTAACATTTGAAAAGTATTGTTAAAAGAGTTAGGGATACAGTAGGTTTCTATTCATAATTGTTATTTCTATTTTTACTTTTACAGTAATATCACAAAGTAAGCAATTTTTATGTGTGTTTTAGAGACTAAAGCATATGACTTCCTGGAGATCTTATATTCATATACTTTTGGCTGACATAATTAAAAACAACTCTAAAAAAAGTATTTGGCTAAAATTAGCAACTCAGGAAGCAACAGATAGATGTTGGCTGGATGCAGAGAAATTGGAACCCTCTTACACAATTGGCGGGAATACAAACTGGTGTAGCCACTCTGGAAAACAGTGTGGAGGTTCCTCAGAAAGTTAAAGGTAAAACTCCCTTATGACCCAGCAATTGCACTACTAGGTATTTATCCAAAGGATACAAAAATACTGATTTGAAAGGGCACATGCACCCCAAGGTTTATAGTAGCAATATCAACAATAGCCAAATTATGGAAAGAATCCAAATGTCCACCAACTGATGAATGGATAATGAAGAGGTATATATATATATATATATATATATATATATATATATACCACACACACACACAAACACACACACATATATATATATACACACACATACATACACACATACAATGGAAAACTATTCAGCTGTTAAAAAGAATAAAACTTCGCCATTTGGAACAACATGGATGGAGCTGGAGTCTATTATGCTAAGTGAAATAAGTTGACCCACAATGTCACATTAGTTTCATGTGTACAACAGTGATTCAACTTCTCTTTATCTTAAGTTATGCTCACCACCATCAACATAATTTCTGATTGAGAGTGAGGGAGCTAGCAAATATATATTCCATGATGAATAAAATTTAAAAAATAGTGAAATAAATGACCTAATGAGGAGATGTATGTTTATAGATGGACAAAGTACATATGAAAATTAAAATTCACAATATTATCTCTAACAACCTTGCATATTGGGCAAAAAGATAAAGACTGTATTTAGGAAAATTATTATGGAAATTATTATTAATAGGAAAATATAATAATTATAATTATACAATTAATATTATATTTTATTACCAGCATATGAATTGCCACCCTTTGGCTATGATATACACTTTTATCATAAACCAGATTTGTGAATCAATTAAAATATTTAAAAACACCTGAGAATGACTGAAAATATAAAATCAATGATTAAAAACGAAAGAAAAACTAAAGCATAAGTTTGCAGTTAAGTTTAATTCTCAGTTTTGAATTTGAGGTGAGGAGAGAGAGAATGTCAGAATTTAAATTAATTTCTTGGCTATGCCTGAGATCACTTCCTGACAAAATGAAAATAGGCTATGAACTAAAAATAGTTTCTATAGTCTATGCTAAATGTAGATGCCGGCCAAGAATAACAATGTTAAATGAAATACTTCTTGAAATAGGACCTACTGTCATCACTCTCCTTTGCTATTAATTTTAATTTCCTTAAAAGGTGAATTACCTTTGCAAGAATCTTATATTTTCATAAATATCACTAGCAATCAGAAAAATTTACAAAAAGTATAATAAGCCAATATAAAAGTATAACTCATAAAAATGTATGGGAGTATTTAAAACAGAAACACTGAATGAGAATAAAATATGCATGCATTTGAAATTTCATAAGTTAGTAGTTCCAGTGACTCCAGTAAAATTGAATTCCTTGCTCCAACCATAATCAACGATCTTTTTACATCAAACAATTTTGTATCTTAATGTCTCAGAATGAGGGAATATATTTTTTATGAACTGTACTCACCCTCTGTAAACTGTACACTTTAAAGATAAAATGGTTGTGAGGCAGTTGGATGGTTCAGTCATTAAGCGACTGACTTTGGCTCAGGTCATGATATTGAGGTTCAGGAGGTTCCAGCTCCACTTCAGGCTCTGTGCTGACAGCTCAGAGCCTGGAGCCTGCTTCAGATTCTGTGTCTCCCTTCCTCTCTGTCCCTCCCCTGCTCACACTCTGTCTCTCTCAAAAATAAAATAAACATTAAAATAATTAAAAATAAATAATAAAGATAAAATGGTGCAAATGTACCAAGAGTTCTTTCCAAATAATTGAAAGGAACCCCAAAAAACAATAGTAACAATAACACATGCATGCGCGCACACACACACATAAACACAATCTACCTATCTGTACTTCCTCCTGTTTTGTAGACTGGTTTATGCTTCAAACAGCTGAGCAATATAAAAAAGTGGTTTCAATAAGTACCATGTTCTTCCAAAAATACATTATAACCACGTAAAATTCAATTTGCCTTTCTATTTTCTCAAACTCCCCCACAACACACACACTGTTTTTCAATATGCATCTAGGTTTCTAATCATCAAATCTGGTGTTTTCTAACACTAAGGCTTTACCTAGAACAGACCTTCATTCACAGATGTTAATAAGTATTTATAGAAGGAATAGATGTTGGGCTTGAGAAAGGAATAGTCCAATTGACATTGATGTCTTAAATCATGAAAAAGTATAGTGCATGACTAGCATATTAGTGCATATGAAATTTTCTAATATGTACATTTAATAATGTTTCCTTTAATAGAAAGATATTTATTTTAATGAAAATCTTCCAAGCATAATCAGCCATAAAAATTCATTTCTTTCCTGTTAGCCAACCAATTGCTTTTCATTTAATTAAATCATAAATATAATAAAAATACTACAGAATAAAAGACACTAAAATAGAAAACTATTCAGTAAAGAATGTCTCTTTTTTCAAAAAAAGTATTTACAAAAATACTACATTGAGAAATGCAACAGATGTTACATTACTTATGCTTTAATAATAACTGAAATAAAGCATTTGAACATATAGCTGTGTTCTGGATTATAAGAAGTTTCATAAGGCATTATTAACAATTTATTCCTTTAACTGCTAGACTATTAGGAGACAATATGTTATTTCAAATCTAATAAAGGCATTTGAAAATATATCATCTGTATTTTGATTCACAATCAACATTTTTTTGCACCTCATGAATCAAATTCATTGAATGTATCTCACAAAACAATCTTATGCTGTGATCACTGTTCATTAAAGAAGTAAACAATGGATTTTGCTTTATGCTGAACACTCCCTCTTACGTTTGTACATTATATACCTAAAAGTATTTATGTGACATATGTATATATACACTTACATAAACCCAAGTATAATATAAAGTATTTTTAATTATTTTGAGAGAGAGAGAGAGAGAGAGCAAGCAGGGGAGAGGGGCAGAGGGAGAGAGAGAGAAAATCTTAAGCAGGCTCCACACTCAGCATAGAGCCCAACACAAGGCTCAATCCTCAATCCTGGGATCCGAGCCAAAATCAAAAGTCAGATGCTCAACCGACTGAGCTACCTAGCTGCCCCTAATATAAAGTATTTTTAAATGTTATAGATTATTTTATATGTCTCATGTACTCGGTACTGATAAAACGTAACTGAATAAAAAATATAAAAGAAGTAATGATCCCTATCATGAAATAGCCCATGATAAAATTGGAAAGAAATAGAAACCGGAACACATTTGATGTTTTCCAAAGTTAACAGAGTACTTAGTAATTATTTAGCCATGGTGATCCCATGATTAGATTTATACCTGAAATAAGATTTTTTTTTTGCAATTTACTGAATGTTGAATGTTTAATGTCTACTTTCTGATCAAGATTTCCAAGGTGTTTGTCAATGTGAGTATAAATGATTTATTACATTTTAATATATACTAGCATAAAATGAGGACTAATTGAAATATTATAAAGATGGGGATTAAAATATGAAGAAACAAATTAGTAATAGGAAAGAACATCAAATGAGTCTCTTAGCGTAAAAACAAAGCACAGAAGTGTATGCATCCACACAACTAATGATAAACTAAATAAGTCAATGATAGAAACAGGAGATAGGAGGAAGACGGTGGCATAGGAGGACGCTGGACTCACCTTGTCCTGCTGATCACTTAGATTCCACCCATATCTGCCTAAATAACCCAGAAAACTTCCAGAAGACTAGCAGAATGGACTCTCTGGAGCCAAGCATAAACAAGAGGCCCACGGAAGAGGGTAGGAAGCGTGGAGAGGCGGTGCATGCTATATGGACTGGCCGGAGGGAGCCGGGGCCATGGAGGGGCAGCCCACCTGGCAAGGCAGAGCCCCCGAAGTCTGGATTGCAAAAGCTGAGGGGCCAGACTGTGTGAGTTCCGACAGCCAGAGGAACTTAATATCTGGAATAGTAAAAGTCAACAGCTCTGCTCTCAGACAGCAGAGAGAGAGAGAGAGAGAGAGAGAGAGAGAGAGAGAGGACAGTGGGAAGGAGAGTTGTTGAGCCCCAGAAGGACAGACTTTGGTGGGGTAACAAAGGCACTGGCAATCTTTATTTCCCTTTCCAATCCCCCTGATGAAATTCCAAAGGGAAGCAGTTCCCATCACTGAACTTCCTTGTACCATGCAAACGCCCAATGCTGTGCTTCTGTGGATCCATCCCTGGAACGGGCCTGCCGCCCTCCCAGTGCTGTAAGGCCCCTACGTCAGGGAACCACAGATTGCAAAGCTACCTAAGACTGCACCTCCTGTGCCTATGCACCTTGCAGATCCACCCCGTCTAATACGCACTTGGCCAGATCCAATCGAAGCAGCACCACAATTCTGGCAGTGTGCAAGCAGCCCAGACAGGGGCCACACCACTCCACAGTGAGTCCTGACCCTGGGAGAGGGGAAGATAAGGTACACACCAGTCTGACTGTGGCCCCAGAGGTGAGCTGAGGGCAGACATTGGGTCTGCCTGTGGCCCTGCCTCCAACACAAGTTTCTCCGGAAAGCACAGGGGAAGTGTCCTGCAGTTCAGAGCTACCGCAGGGAATAACCAAAACGACGAAACGGAAGAATTCTGAAAAAAAACTCCAGGAAGTAGTGAAGCTAACGAATTGATCGAAAACGATTTAAGCAATATTATGGAACAAGAATTTAGAATGATAGTCATAAAATTAATTGCTGGGCTTGAAAAAAGCATAGAGGACAGCAGGGAATCTATTGCTACAGAGATCCAGGGACTAAAAATAGTAATGAGGATCTAAAAATGCTATAAATGGGGTGTAAAATAAAAAGGAGGTGGCCATAGCATGGAGTGAAGAGGCAGAGGAGAGAATAGGTGAATTAGAAGGTAAAATTATGGAAAAAGAGGAAGCTGAGAAAAAGAAAAAGAAAAAAAAAAGCCAGGACTATGAGGGGAGAATTAGAGAACTAAGTGATACAATGAAACAGAAAAATATCCGTATCACAGGAATTCCAGAAGAAGAGAGAGAGAAATGGGCTGAAGGTTTACTTGAACAAATCATAGCTGAGAACATCCCCGAACTGGGGAAGGAAATAGGCATTAAAATACAAGAGGCACAGAGAACTCTCTTTAGACGTAACTTGAATCAAACTTCTGCATGTGATATCATAGTGACATATCATAGACATATCGTAGTGAAACTGGCAAAATACACGGATAAAGAGAATTCTGAAAGCAGCTAGGGATAAACAGGCCCTAACTTACAAAGGGAGACCCATAAGACTAGTGGCAGACCTATCTACTGAAACTTGGCAGGCCAGAAAGGAATGGCAGAAAATCTTCAATGTGATGAACAGAAAAAATATGCAGCCAAGAATCCTTTATCCAGCAAGTCTGTCATTCAGAATAGAAGGAGACGTAAAGGTTTTCCCATACAAACGAAAACTGAAGGAATTCATCACCACTAAACCAGCCCTACAAGAGATCCTAAGGGGGATTCTTTGAGTGAAATGGTGCAAGGACCAGAAAGTACCAGAGACACCACTACAAGCATGAAACCTACACACATCACAATGACTCTAAACCCATATCTTTCAATAATAACACTGAATGTACATGGACAAAATGCTCCAACCAAAACACATAGGGGATCAGAATGGATCAAAAAACAAGACCCATATATTTGCTGTCTACAGAAACTCATTTTGGACCAGAGGACACCTTGAGATTGAAAGTGAGGGGATGGACACCTGAAAAAGAAATAATCCAGTGAAGAAATGGGCAGAAAACATGAATAGACACTTCTCTAAAGAAGACATCCGGACAGCCAACAGGCACATGAAAAGATGCTCAATGTCGCTCCTCATCAGGGAACTACAAATCAAAACCACACTCAGATATCTCCTCATGCCAGTCAGAGCGGCCAAAATGAACAAATCAGGAGACTATAGATGCTGGACAGGATGTAGAGAAACAGGAACCCTCTTGCACTGTTGGTGGGAATGCAAATTGGTGCAGCCACTCTGGAAAACAGTGTGGAGGTTCCTCAAAAAATTAAAAATAGACCTACCCTATGACCCAGCAGTAGCACTGCTAGGAATTTACCCAAGGGATACAGGAGTACTGATGCATAGGGGCACTTGTACCCCAATGTTTATGGCAGCACTCTCAACAATAGTCAAATTATGGAAAGAGCCTAAATGTCCATCAGCTGATGAATGGATAAAGAAATTGTGGTTTATATATACAATGGAGTACTACGTGGCAATGAGAAAGAATGAAATATGGCCCTTTGTAGCAACGTGGATGGAACTGGAGAGTGTTATGCTAAGTGAAATAAGTCATACAGAGAAAGATACCATATGCGTTCACTCTTATGTGGATACTGAGAAACTTAACAGAAACCCATGGGGGAGGGGAAGGAAAAAAAAAAGTTAGAGTGAGAGAGAACCAAAGCATAAGAGACTCTTAAAAACTGAGAACAAACTGAGGGTTGATGGGGGGGTGGAAGGGAGTGGAGGGTGGTGATGGGTGGGTTGATGGGGAAGAGGGCATCTTTTGGGATGAGCACTGGGTGTTGTATGGAAACCAATTTGACAATAAATTTCATATATTAAAAAAATAAAAGAAAAAAGAAAAAGAAAAAGAAAGAAAGAAAGAAAGAAAGAAAGAAAGAAAGAAAGAAAGAAAGAAAAAGAAAGTGAGGGGATGGAGAATTATCTATCATGCTACTGAAAGTCAAAAGAAGGCTGGAGTAGCTATACCTAAAACAGAAAAACTAGACTTTAAATTAAAGGCTATAACAAGAGATGAAGGGCATTACATAATTACAGAGTATATCCATCAGGAAGAGCTAACAATTATAAATGTCTATGCGCTGAATATGAGAGCCCCCAAATATATAAAACAATTACTCACAAACATAAGAAACCTTATTGACAAGAATGTGGTAATTGCAGGGGTCTTTAATACCCAATAACAACAATGGATAGATCATCTAGACACAGGATCAATAAGGAAACAAGGGCCCCGAATGATACATTGGATCAGATGGACTTGACAGATATATTTAGAACTCTGCATCCCAAAGCAACAGAATATACTTTCTTCTCGAGTGCACATGGAACATTCTTCAAGATAGATCACATACTAGGTCACAAAACAGCCCTTCATAAGTATATAAGAATTGAGATCGTACCATGTACACTTTCAGACCACAATGCTATGACTTGAAATCAACCACAGAAAAGTCTGGAAAATCTCCAAAAGCATGGAGGATAAAGAACACCCTACTAAAGAATGAATGGGTCAACCAGACAATTAGAGAAGAAATTAAAAAATATATGGAAACAAATGAAAATGAAAATACAACAATCCAAACCCTTTGGGATGCAGCAAAGGCAGTCCTGAGAGGAAAATACATTGCAATCCAAGCCTATTTCAAGAAACAAGAAAAATCCCAAATACAAAATCTAACAGCACACCTAAAAGGATATAGAAACAGAACAGCAAAGACACCCCAAACCCATCAGAAGAAGAGAAATAATAAAGATCAGAGCAGAAATACACAATATAGAATCTAAAAAACCTGTAAAGGAGATCAATGAAACCAAGAGTTGTTTTTTTAAAAAAGATAAACAAAATTGATAAACCTGTAGCCAGGCTTCTCAAAAAAGAAAAGGGAGAGGACCCAAATAGATAAAATCATGAATGAAAATGGAAATATTACAACCAATCCCTCAGAAATACAAGCAATTATCAGGAAATACTATGAAAAATTATATGCCAACAAACTAGACAACCTGGACAAAATGGACAAATTACTAAGCACCCACACAATCCAAAACTCAAACAGGAAGAAATAGAAAAACTGAAGAGACCCATAACCAGTGAGGAAATTGAATTAGTTATCAAAAATCTCCCAACAAATAAGAGTCTAGGACCAGATGTCATCCCTGGGGAATTCTACCAGACATTTAAAGCAGAGATAATACCTATCCTTCTCAAGCTGTTCCAAAAAATAGAAAGGGAAGGAAAACTTCCAGACTCATTCTATGAAGCCAGCAATACTTTGATTCCCAAACCAGACAGACCCAGCAAAAAAAGAGAACTACAGGCCAATACCCTGATGTATATGGATGCAAAAATTCTCACCAAGATACTGGCAAATCGAATCCAGCAGCATATAAAAAGAATATTCACCATGATCAAGTGGGATTCATCCCTGGGCTGCAGGGCTGGTCAATATTTGCAAATCAATCAATGTGATACATCACATTAATAAAAGAAAAGAATCTTATGATCCTGTCAATTGATGCAGAAAAAGCATTTGACAAAATTCAGCATCCTTTCTTAATAAAAACCTCAAGAAAGTCAGGATAGATTGAACATACTTAAACATCATAAAAGCCATTTATGAAGAGCCCACAGCTAATATCATCCTCAATGGGAAAAAAACTGAGAGCTTTCCCCTGAGATCAGGAACACTACAGGGATGTCCACTCTCACCTCTGTTGTTTAACATAGCGTTGGAAGTGCTAGCATCAGCAATAAGACAACAAAAGGAAATCAAAGGCCTCAAACTTGGCAAAGATAAAGTCAAGCTTTCACTTTTTGCAGATGACATTATACATGGAAAACCCGATAGACTCCACCAAAAGTCTGCTAGAACTGATACGTGAATTTAGTAAAGTTGCAGGATACAAAAATTAATGTACAGAAATCAGTTGCGTTCTTATACACTAATAATGAAGCAACATAAAGACAAATAAAGAAACTGGTCCCATTCACAATTGCACCAAGAAGCATAAAACACCTAGGAATACATCTAACCAAAGATGTAAAAGATCTGTAGGGTGAAAACTATAGAAAGCTTATGAGTAAATTGAAGAAGATACAAAGAATGGAAAAACATTCCGTGCTCATGGATTGGAAGAATAAATATTGTTAAAATGTCAATACTACCCAAAGCAATCTACACACCCAATGCAATACCAATCAAAATTGCACCAGCATTCTTCTCGAAGCTAGAACAAGCAATCCTAAAATTTGTATGGAACCACAAAAGACCCCGAATAGCCAAAGTAATTTTGAAGAAGAACAAAGCAGGAGGCATCACAATCCCAGACTTTAGCCTCTACTACAAAGCTGTCATCATCAGGACAGCATTATATTAGCACAAAAACAGACACATAGACCAATGGAATAGAATAGAGACTCCAGAATTGGACCCACAAAAGTATGGCCAACTAATCTTTGACAAAGCAGGAAAGAATATCCAATGGAAAAAAGACAGTCTCTTTAACAAATGGTGCTGGGAGAACTGGACAGCAACATGCAGAAGAATGAAACTGGACCGCTTTCTTACACCATTCACAAAAATAAACTCAAAATGGATAAAGGACCTGAATGTGAGACAGGAAACCATCAAAACTCTAGAGGAGAAAGCAGGAAAAAACATCTCTGACCTCAGCCGCAGCAATTTCTTACTTGACACATCTGCAAAGGCAAGGGAATTAAAAGCAAACATGAACAATTGGGACCTCACAAAGATAAAAACCTTCTGTACTGCAAAGGAAACAATCAACAAAACTAAAAGGCAACCAACGGAATGGGAAAAGATATTTGCAAATGACATATCGGAGAAAGGGCTAGTATCCAAAACTATAAAGAACTCACCAAACTTCACACCTGAAAAACAAATAATCCAGTAAAGAAATGGGCAGAACACATGCATAGACAGTTTTCTAAAGAAGACATCCAGATGGCCAACAGGCACATGCAAAGATGCTCAACGTCACTCCTCATCAGGGAAATACAAATCAAAACCACACTGAGATACCTCCTCATGCCAGTCAGAGTGGCTAAAATGAACGAATCAGGAGACTATACATGCTGGAGAGGATGTGGACAAGCTGGGACACTCTTGCACTGTTGGTGGGAATGCAAAATTGTGCAGCTACTCTGGAAAACAGTGTGGAGGTTCTTCAAAAAATTAAAAATAGATCTACCCTATGACCCAGCAATAGCACTGCTAGGAATTTACCCAAGGGATACAGGAGTGCTGATGCATAGGGGCACTTGTACCCTATGTTTACAGTAGCACTTTCAACAATAGCCAAATTATGGAAAGAGCCTAAATGTCCATCAACTGAAAATTGATAAAGAAGATGTGGTTTATATATACAATGGAATACTACTTGGCAATGAGAAAGAATGAAATATGGCCTTTTGTAGCAACATGGATGGAACTGGAGAGTGTTATGCTAAGTGAAATCAGTCATACAGAGAAAGACAGATACCATATGTTTTCACTCTTCTGTGGATCCTGAGAAACTTAACAGAAACCCATGGGGAAGGGGAAGGGGTAAAAAAGTTACAGAGAGGGAAGGAAGCAAACCATAGGAGACTCTTAATAACTGAGAATAAACTGAGGGCTGATGGCGGTGGGAGTGAGGGAAAAGTGGTTGATGGGCATTGAGGAGGGCACCTGTTGGGATGAGCACTGGGTGTTGTATGGAAACCAATTTGACAATAAATTTCATAGTACAAAAAAGAAGTCAATGATAAAAGGAATGAAAAATACTTGCAACATAAACATAAAACAAAATAGAAGAACTTGCATCTAAGCATGTGTTATGTTTCTTAACACTCATAATAAATCTATGAAAATCAAAAAAAACCCAAAAAATCCAGATTTTAAGAACAGATAAATATCAGTGGAAAAAACAAAACCTATGTTATGTTTCTTTCTCTGACAGAATAAGCTAAAAACAAAAGATTATATTTAGAAGATTGTATAAAAAGTTCTTTAATGAATCTATCTGTAGCACAAAAAGGCCCAGTATACCAGTTATCATTCATTAGTCAGCAAAACCACAACTTTCTGGATACTACAACTTTAAAGATATAAAATGTATTTGAGGGAATGCTTAAATAATTGATAAGCTCCATGAGAATCATATTAGAAAAACACAATAATTATGTAGCCAATTTTTGTACATAATTTCACCAGATCAAATTCTAAGTGTCTCACATATAATACATACTTTGGGGTGCCTGGGTGGCTCAGTCAGTTAAGTGTCAGACTTTGGCTCAGGTCACGATCTTGCACTCTGTGAGTTCAAGCCCTGAGTTCAGCTCTCTGCTGACACTTGGAGCCTGGATCCTGCTTGGGATTCTGTGTTTCTCTCTCTCTCTCTCTCTCTCTCTCTCTCTCTCTCTGCCCCTCCCCGATCGCACTTTCTCTCTGAAGAAATAAATAAATAAATAAATAAATAAATAAATAAACAAACAAACAAACATTATTTTTTTTAAGTAATGTGCACTTCATTTCTTATAAGAATTGTATGGCCACTTCCAGGTAAGATGGAGTAAGAGGATCCAAACTCACCCTGTCCCATGAATAGAATTATATTAACACACACATCTGAGTCAATAACCCAGAAAATGACCCAAAGACTGAAAAAGCACTCTCCACAGCTAAAGAGAAGAGGTCACACTGAAAAGGGTAGGAAGGGCAGAGACATGCTCAAAGCCAAACTGACCCCTGGGACTATCTGAGGTGGGAAGGGACTGGGCATGGGTGGAAAGGGGAAAAGAGCAGGACCCCCAGGCAGGGGAACCAAGGCAGGAAGAAAAATCCCCTCAACATTTGGCTTTGAAAACCACAGGGGCCTAACAATGAGTGAGGAGTAACAACTAGAAATTTAAAAATCAGCCACCAAGACTTGGGAGAGCTGGGAGGGCAGAGTCCCCACCCTTAAAGACAAAGCACAACAAACATCCCTGCTGAGAAGCAGTAGTTGGAAAAACGCCTGGAGTATACAGGAATTTATTTACTAATCTCAGAGCCTGAGCTAGAGGGGCAAGGATCTTTGGGAGACCTCTACAAGAACAAAAGAGAGGGCACAAACCCTTTTACTCCCCTGCCCCCAATACAGATACATAGGATACCTGCCAGAACCAGCACACTGCAACATTCTCCACCTAGCTTGCTAAGAGCATCCTATCTCTTCTGCATCCTACCTATCTACTTCTGTGGATCCACCCCCTACAACCCAGCTGGTCTGATAGGAATTTTCCCTGATGGCTGCAAGTCCCCTCCTGCAGTAAACCAGCAAAGACCTTATTGGCAAGGCACTCCTCACTGCAGAGTTCTCTTGTGGACCAGCCCCTACCAGCCAGTAGCACAAGTTTTCTAAAGCTGTTCCAGTTGCCCTCCTGCAGCCAACTGGGGCAAACCTTGCTAATACCATATACCCTGCCCCTATGTTCTATAGACATGCCCTTTCCAAAATACCCTTGTCTGGAGCCCATCCAAAGTGGTGTCACAAGCCTGGAAATATATAAGCAGATCCAACAGAGGTCAGTAATACCCCAAAGTGACTCTTGACCCAGGGAGTGGGGAAGTTTACCACAAACACCAATCCAACTGTGGCCCCAGCAGTGGGCTGAGGCAGACATCTGGTCTGACTGCAGACCCTGCCCACCAATGAAAGCTTCTCAGGGGAAAACACAGGGAGAGCACCCTACAGTTTTGTGATAGTGTGTCTCTGGAAATACCTGGTCTAAATCAACTAAAGCACAAGGTGGCGTCAGATTATCCTATTAACAACACAGGGACCAAATCCTCTCCACAGCAGTCAAAAAGAGCCACTGCAAACAACTGGACTGAAGGCAAACATGTATCAGACAATATAGTATGGAGTAACAAAACATACATAGGAGACATGCCTAGGTGACAGGTACTGGTGAATAGGAAAATAGTACTACACAGCACTACAGGATCATTTCCTCATATGGCCACTACTATAAAGAGCAGGAGATATAGCTGATATTAATAACATAGAGAAACAGATGCAGAGAATTAGACAAAATGAGGAGAAAGAGGATAATGTCCCAAATGAAAGAACAGTAAGTACAAAATCACAGTAAGAGAGGCAAATAAAATGGAGATAAGTCATATGCCTGTTAAGAGAATTTAAAGTAATGGTCATAAAGATACTCAATGAACTTGAGAAAAGAGTGGAGGAGCACAGTGACACTGTCAATATAGAGACAGAAAATATAAAGAACCTATCAGAAATAAAGAACTCAATCACTGAAATTAAAAATACACTAGATGCAGTAAATAGTAGCCTAGAGGAAGCAGAAAAATGGATCGGTGACCTGGAGGACATAGTAATGGAAGGAAATCAAGATGAATAGGAAAAAAATACTAATAATAAATGAATACAGGGGCACCTGGGTGGCTCAGTCAGTTGAGCATTCGCCTCTCAGTTTTGGCTCAGGTCATGATCTTATGGTTCATGGGTTCAAGCCCTATGTGGGGCTCTGAGCTCACAGTGCAGATCCTACTTGGAATTCTCTCCCCGTCTCACTCTGTGCCCTTCCACCACTGGTATACTCTGTCTCTCTCAAAATAAATAAATAAAAATAAAACTTAAAAAAAATGAGAGCAGATTTAAAGAACTCAGTGAAACCATTTAATGTAATAATAGTTGCAAAGCTTCCTGATCTAATGAGGGAAACAGAAATCCATTTCCAGGAGGCACAGAGAGCCCCCAACAAAATTTATCCACAGTGGTCCACACCAAGACACATTGTAATTAAAAGATCAAAAAGTAGTGATAAAAAGAAAATTTTAAAAGCAGCAAGAGAAAGAAAACAATTACATACAATGGAAATCCCATAAGGTTTTCAGCTGATTTTTCAGCAGGAATTTTGCAGACCAAAAAGGAGTAGCATGATATATTCAAAGTTCTGGGGAGGAAAAAAAAAACCTCCTGCAACTAAGAATACTCTATTCAGCAAGGCTATCATTCACAATAGAAGGAAAGGTAAAGAATTTCCCAGACAAACAAGGTTAAAGGAATTCATGACTACTAAAAAAGCCCTTCAAGGAATCTTAAAGGGGACAATGAGTAGAAAGAAAAAAACATAAGTAGAAGTAAGAAAAGCAGGAAGGAAAAAGCAGCAAAATTAAGTATATCTATAAAAAATCAGGCAAGAGACTCATAAAATAAAAGGATGTAAAGTATGACACCACATACCTAAAACATGGCAGGGGAGAAATAAAGAACGGGTTCAAACTTAAGTGACTATCAACTTAATATACACTGCTATATGCATAAGATGTTATATATAAACCTAATGGTAACAATAAATCAAAAACTGGTCATAGGTATGCAAAAAAATAAAGAGACAGGAATTCAAGCATATCACTAAACAAACCCAGCAAACCATGAGAGAACCGAGCAAAAGAAGAAAGGAACAGAGAAGAACTAGAAAAACAACCATAAAACAAGTAACAAAATGGTAGTAAAGTACATACTTACCAATAAAAACTTTAAATGTAAATGTACTAAATGTTCTAATTAAAAGATCTAGGGTGCAGTGCCTGAGTGACTCAGTAGGTTAAGCATCCAACTCTTAATTTAAACTCTGGTCATGATCTCTGGGTTCATGGGATCGAGCCCCACATTGAGCTCTGCACTGACAGTGCAAAGCCTGCTTGGGATTCCCTCTCTCTCTCTCTCTCTCTGCCCCCTCCCATGCTTGTGTACTCTCTCTCTCAAAATAAATAAATAAACATTAAAAAAAAGACCTAGGATGATGGAATGGATACAAAAACAAGACTCATCTATATGCCGCCTACAAGAGACTCATTTCAGATGTAAAAAACATGCAGACTGAAAGTGAAGAGTTGATAAACATTTATCATGCAAATGGATGTGAAAGAAAGCTAGAATAGCAATATTTATATAGGACAAAATGAACTTTAAAACAAAGACTGTAACAAGAGACAAACAAGGACACTATATAATCATAAGGGGCATAATCCAACAAGAAAATATCACAATTGTAAATATCTATGCACCTAACATGTAAACACCCCAATACATAAAGCCACTAATAACAAACAGAAAGAAAATAACTCAAAGTAATACAATAGTGGAGGGGACTTTAACACCCCATTTACATCAATGGATAAAATATCCAAACAGAAAATTAACAAGGGAACAGTGGCTTTGAGTGAAACAGTGTACCAGATGGATCTAACAGACATATCCAGAACATTTCATGCCAAAAGAGCAGAATACACATTCTTTTCTAGTGCACATTGAAAATTCTCCAGAATAGATTATATATTAGTCCACAAAACAAGTCTCAACAAATTCAAAAAGACTAAAGCCATACCATGCACCTTTTCTCCACAATGCTACAAAACTAAAAATCGATCACAAGAGAAAAATCTGGAAAGAACACAAATACATAGAGGTTAAATAAAATGCTACTAAATAATGAATGGGTCAACCAAGAAATCAAAGAGGAAATAAAAAACACATGGAATAAATGAAATGAAAACACAAAAGTCCAACATCTTTGGAATGCAGCAGAAGCTGTTATGAATGTTCAATTTTTAGCAACAGAGGTCTACCTCAAGAAGCAAGAGAAATCTGAAATAAATAACTTAATCTTATATCAAAAGGAGCTAGAACAAAAACAACAAAATGCAAATCTAATAGAAAGAATTAATAAAAATTAGACCAGAAATAAATGAAACAGAAACTAAAATACAATAAAACAGATCCATGAAACTAGAAGCTGGTTCTTTGAAAAGATCAACAAAATTGATAAACTTTCAGCCAGTTTCACAAAAGAGAGAGTGAGAATGAGAGAGAGAGAGAGGAGAGAGAACTCCAATAAACAAAATAAAAAATGAAAGAGAAATAACAATCGACACCACAGAAATACAAAAGATTACAAAATAATATTATGAAAGTTATATGCCAACAAATTTGGCCCCTAGAAGAAATGGATAAGTTTCTAGAAACATAATAACCTCCCAAAACTTAGCAAGGGAGAAACAGAATATTAGAACAGACCAACTTCTAGCAATGGAATTGAAACAGTAATCAAAAAACTCCCAACAAACAAAAGTCTAGCACCAGAAGTTTCACAGGTTAATTCTACCAAACATTTAAAGCTTTAATACCTATTCTTCTCAAACTATTTTAAGAAATAGAAGAGGAAAGAAAGCTTTCAAATTCATTCTGAGGCCAACATTACCCTTCTACCAAAATCAGAAAATATACTACAAAAAGAGAGAGAGAATTAAAAACCAATATCTATGATGAACACAAATGCAAAAACCATCAATAAAATATTAGCAAACCAAATCCAACAATATATTAAAAAAATCATTCAGCATGATCAAGTAAGATTTATTCCAGAGATGCAAAGGTAGATCCATATTGCAATCAATGTGATACATCACATTAAAAAAGGAAAGGATAAAAATCATATGATCATTTCAATAGATATTGAAAAAGTATTTGACAAGGTACAACATCCAATAATGATAAAAAAAACACCTCTCAATATAGTAGGTTGTGAGGAAACAGAACATTCCTCAACATAATAAAGGCCATATATGAAAAACCCACAGTGAATATCATAGTCAATGAGGAAAACAGAGCTTTTCCCCTAACATGAGAAACAAGACAAGGATGTCCACTCTTACCTCTTTTATTCAATATAGTACTGGAAGTCCTAGCCATAGTAGTAGACAAGAAAAAGAAATAAAAAGCATCCAAAATGGCAAGGAAGGAGTAAAACTTTCACTATCTGCAGATGGCATGATATTATATACAGAAAACCCGAGACTCCATCAAAAAAACTACTAGACTTGATAAATGAATTCAGCAAAGTTTCAGGATAGAAAATCAATATACAGAAATTAACTGTATTTCTAGACATTATAACGAAGTAGCAGAAAGAGTATTTAAGAAAACAAACCCATTTACAATTACACCAAAATAATAGAATATCTAGGAATAAACTTAACCAAGGAAGTGAGACACCTGTACTTTCAAAACAATATAGGATTGATGAAAGAAACTGAAGAACACAAAGAAATAGCAAGATATTCCACGCTCATGGTTTGGCAGAAAAATTATTGTTAAAATGCCCATACTACCAAAAGCAATCTACACATTCAATGCAATCCCTATCAAAATACCAAAAACAGTTTTCAGAGAACTAGAATAAAAAATCTTAAAATTTGTATGCAACCACAAAAGACTCCAAACAGCCAAAGCAATCTTGAACAAGAAAAACAAAACTGGAAGTATCACAATCCCAGATTTCAAGATACACTACAAAGCTATAGTAGTCAAAACAGCATGGTACTAGCACAAAAATAGAACAGATCAGTGGAACAGAATAGATAGCTCAGAAATAAACCCAAAATATGCAACAGGAAAAAGTGTCACAGTGTTGAGAAAATTGGACAGCTACACGCGAAAGAATGAAACTGAAATGCTTTCTCACATAATACACAAAAATAAGCTGAAAATGGATTATATGCCTAAATATGAGACATAAAACCATAAAAGTTTTAGAAGAAACCACAGATAGTAATTTCTCTAATATTGGCTGTAGGTGAATTTTTCTAGATGTCTCCTCAGGCAAGGGAAATTAAAACAAAAACAAACTATTGGGATTCCATCAAGACAAAAAGCCTCTGCACAGAGAGGGAAACAATCAATAAAACCAAAAGGCAACCTTTGAATGGAAGATTTTGCAAATGACATATCTGATAAAGGGTTAGTATCCAAAATATATAAAGAACTTATCAAAGCCAACACCCAAAAACCAAATAATCCAGTTAAAAACTGAGCAAAAAACATAGACATTTTTCCAAAGACACACAGATAGCTAACAGACACATGGAAAGATGCTCAGCATCACTCATCATCAGGTAAATACAAATCAGAACTACAAGGAGATATCACCTCCCACCTGTCACAATAGCTACAATTAATAACACAGGAAACAACCAATATCAGTGAGGATGCCAACTATTGGTGGGAATGCAAACTGGCACAGCCACTCTGAAAAACGATATGGAGGTTCCTAATAAAGTTAAAAATAGAACTACTGTATGACCCATCATCAATTGGACTACTAGGTACTTACCCAAAGGACACAAAAATACTAATTCAAAGGGATACTTACACCCCAATGTTTATAGCAGCATTATCAATGACAGCCAAATTATAGGAACAGCCCAAATGTCTATAGACTGATGAATGGATAAAAAAGCGGTAGTATATATACACAATGGAATATACTCAGCCATCAAAGAGAATGAAATCTTTCCATTTGCAATAACATGGATGGAGCTAGAGAGTATTATGCTAAGTGAAATAAGTCAGTCAAAGACAAATACCATATGATTTCACTCATATGTCGAATTTAAGAAATAAAACAAACGAACATGGAAGGAAAAAAAGAAAGAGGCAGACCATAAAACAGACTCTTAACTATAGAGAACAAACTGAGGATTGTTAGAAGGGAGATGGGCAGGGGGATGGGTTAAATGGGTGATGGGCATTAAGGAGGGCAGTTGTGATGAGCACTGAGTGTTGTATAGCAGTGATAAACCACTAAATTTTATACCTGAAACTGATATTACACTATGTTAACTAACTGGAATTTAAATAAAAACCTGATGGGGCACCTGGGTGGCTCACTCGGTTGGGCATCAGACTTCAGCTCAGGTCATGTTCTCACGGTCCGTGAGTTCGAGCCCTGCATCAGGCTCTGTGCTGTCAGTTCAGAGCCGGGAGGCTGCTTCGGATTCTGTGTCTCCCTCTCTCTCTGCCCCTCCCCCACTCACACTCTATCAAAAAATGAACAAACGTTAAAAAAATTTTAAATAAAAACCTGAAACTAACAGAAAATTTTAAATAAAAATTAAACAATAAAAATGGATAGAAGAGGGGCGCCTGGGTGGCTCAGTCAGTTAAGCATCCAACTTCGGCTCAGGTCATGATCTCGTGGTCAGTGAGTTCGAGTCCCGCTTGGGGCTCTGTGCTGACAGCTCAGAGCCTGGAGCCTGCTTCGGATTCTGTGTCTCCCTCTCTCTGCTCCTCCCCTGCTCGCACTCTGTCTCTCTCTCTCTCAAAAATAAATAAACATTAAAAAAAATTTTTTTAATGGGTATAAGACATGAACAGACATTTCTCCAAAGAAGACATACAAATGGCCAACAGACACATGAAAAGATGGTCAACATTATTCATCATCAAGGAAATGTGAATCGAAACCATACTGAGATATCACCTCACATTTGTCAGAATAGCTAAAATGAAAAACACAAGAAATAGCAAGTGTTGGCAAGGATGTGGAGAAAAAGGAACCCTCATGCACTGTTGGTAGAAATGCAAACTGGCAGCCACTATGGAAACAGAATGGAGCTTCCTCAAGAAATTACAAGTAGAATTACCAGATCATCCAGTAATTCCACTAATGGGTATTTACCCAAAGAATATTAAAACAGTAATTCGAAAAGAAATATGTTCATTGAAGACTTTTTTTAAACTGGCAAATTATGGAAGAAGCCCATGTCCACCAATAGGTGAATGGGTAAAGAAGAGGTAAATATATACTCAGCCTAAAAAAGAATGAAATTTTGTCATTTGCAACAACATATATGGACCGAGAGGGTATTATGCTAAGTGAAATGAGTCAGTCAGAGAAATACAAATACCATATGAGTTCACTCATATGTAGAATTTAAGAAATGAGCAAAGAAAAAAGAGTCAAACCAAAAACTAGACTAACTATAGAGAACAATCTGATGGTTACCAGGGGAAAAGTTAGTGGCAGACAGGTGAAATACATGAAGGGGATAAGTTGTACACTTATCCTGATGTATAGAATTGTTCAATCACTATATTGTACACCTGAAACTAATATCACAATGTATGTTAACTATACTGAAAGGGCAGGCCTATGCCAGCCGACTCCATCTTGTTCTGTGTCCTTCACCTTGACCACACCTCCTCCCCTTGAGTAACCCCCCCTCACCTGCCTAACAGGACTCGGACCCTTCCCCAGGACCCTTCCCCAGCCAATCGGCTGAGGCCATAGCCATTACCTCACCAACTGCCCCCAGGCCCCAATAAAACCTTTGTCCTTTTGAAACTCGCTCTTTTTCCCTGGTATCTCACCGCTGCGTCGGTGCAGGTAGGGGATTGAGCTCGAGCTAGCTCGAATAAATGCTCTTTGCTTTTGCATCGGACTCGGCTCCCTAGTGGTCTTTGGGGATCACGAATTCTGGGCATAACATATACTGGGACTAAAATAAACAAATAATATACCAGTATATTAGTACTGACACTTTTACCACTGTTTAATAAAGCCTGAAAACATTTAAGTCTGCATGCTAGTATAAAACCCACTGAGAAAAAAAACAGGAATAGTCAATGAATCTAGGAATTTTTTACTAATACAATCATGGCAAAATATAATCTTGTAATCTACTAAGAGAATAATTACTTTTGTAGCAGGATTCTTGCACACAGAGTCGTGACACAAAGGCTTTTCTTTCCAGGAAGCAACTTTATTCCTGCCAGCACCACTCAGTTGGGTTCGTACCCAAAGAACTGAGCCCAGAAAACCACGTGGCATAGTTTTTTATATATTTTTTTACTTCTTTGTCTCCCATATATGGTAACACACAAACATGTAGTCTGATTAAGTGGTCTCAGGTTACAAGGTTGTGAGGGATGTTGTCACCTATGCATATAGTCAGTTTGCCTTGAGGGTTTTTTTTTTTTTTTCTTTCCTTAGGGAGGGGACCCTACCACACTTTCTTATACTGAAAGTGGTATATAGTAAAGGAAAAGAAAGAATATAAAACTAACTATAGCCTGTCACAGAATTATCAAAATACTGCATTTTATTTGCACATTAAGTATGAGCATTACAAGACTAAAACTAAGAACGATTGCATGTTATTAGAGAAAGGTCTACATTGATCTATAAGTATAGGTAATATATAGGTAAACTTTTAAAGATAGACAGTATTTACATAAATATAATAGGAAAATCACCATTAAAATGAATCAATTAGTTACCCCATCAGGAAAAAAAGTTGAATCATTTTAGCAATAACAAAAATAGCACATTTTGCCTGTCATTGTTTTAAGCATTTTTGCATGCATTAAGCCACTAGAGCTCCACAATAAATTCATTAGTTGATTCTACTGTTATATCTGCTTTACAGGTTAGTTAACTGTGACCAAAAAAGGTAAAATTGTCTGTCCAATTTGAGAAATTAGGAGACAATGAATTTAGGGACGTAAAGTTTTAAGCGACTTTACCCAAAAATCTTCATGACCTCATAAAAGGAAGGTTTATTGCATAAAACAAAGAAAAGCACCCACTTTAAACACCTCAATGAGGGGCACCTGGGTGGCGCAGTCGGTTAAGCGTCCGACTTCAGCCAGGTCACGATCTTGCGGTCCGTGAGTTCGAGCCCCGCATCAGGCTCTGGGCTGATGGCTCAGAGCCTGGAGCCTGTTTCCGATTCTGTGTCTCCCTCTCTCTCTGCTCCTCCCCCGTTCATGCTCTGTCTCTCTCTGTCCCAAAAATGAATAAACGTTGAAAAAAAAAATTAAAAAAAAAATAAATAAACACCTCAATGATTATTCATAATTGGGCTAAACTAAGGTTGAAAAGTGGCAGTCATTAAAAGATACCATGTCTCATCTAATAAAACAACACATAAGAAAACAGAGAAGCTATATACTAAGGAGAAGTCTGCAGCTAAGAATACACATTCCAAGGACAAGCTTAAGAAAAGGAAACTGAAGTCAAAGTGTGCCAAAGGAAGAAAGTAAGCTGCATAGCAGGTGGGAAGCTATTCTAAACAAAGAAACAAACCACTTCAATGTGCTGTGT
The DNA here is from genome assembly GCF_028749965.1 of Puma concolor. Classification (NCBI taxonomy): domain Eukaryota; kingdom Metazoa; phylum Chordata; class Mammalia; order Carnivora; family Felidae; genus Puma; species Puma concolor. The sequence goes on from NC_141667.1 coordinate 182,271,376, forward strand.
AATTCAGGGAGGCTATTTGTAAATAAAGTAAAAGATAGCAGCTGAATCCAGGGTTGCCCAACCCCCATGGCCAAAAACAAGTTCTTGGAACTGGCAGGAAAGTGGTAATAAGAAAGAAGGCTATTACTCTTTTATTAGATATGCCTCTGTATCTCAGCCTAGTTCCTCTAAATAGAACTAACAGTTTGAAATGCCTCTTTAATCTGAATTAACCTTGATAGTATGAAAATAACAAAAACCTCAAGGGTATTTAATTCAAGGGCAAAAATCTGCATATTACTGAAGGCCAAAGGGTTACAATTTTTCTGTACAGAGAAAGAAGCAGCACAAGAGAGATAAGAATTCATACATACACCACTGTCAAGAGTCACAGCTCTTCCTCGGCTCCGGGAATATCGCTGGTCTATATTCTACACCAAAAAATGGAATCTATCCTGACAAATAGGTGTTCTCCATATCCTGAAAATGTTGAGGCTGACTAAAATTTCCAAAAGAGAGAGGCTTTACTTAGGATGTAGAAAGTTACAGTAAAGATTACTTAATGACTTCTGGAGTGACAAAAATTTTTAAAACTAAAGAGACACGCTTTTTGCATAACACTGTGAATCTACTACGTGCACTGAATTGTCCACTTTAAAATGGTTCATTAGGGGCGCCTGGGTGGCGCAGTCGGTTAAGCGTCCAACTTCAGCCAAGTCACGATCTCGCGGTCCGTGAGTTCGAGCCCCGCGTCAGGCTCTGGGCTGATGGCTCGGAGCCTGGAGCCTGTTTCCGATTCTGTGTCTCCCTCTCTCTCTGCCCCTCCCCCGTTCATGCTCTGTCTCTCTCTGTCCCAAAAATAAATAAATGTTGAAAAAAAAAATTAAAATGGTTCATTATATGTTATGTGAATTTCACCTCAGTTTAAAAAATCCAAGGTGGTTAAAAAAACAGTATGTAGTTATCCTTTCATCCCCTTTAAAATTGCAATGATAAATTAATAGTAAACTACGAGTATGTATGGTTTCATTTAAATGAATATGCTTTATAAAATATATCATCTCCATCAGGAAAATACACAATTACTTTTTATCCTTTTTTTAGAAGTCAGGCCAGTCATTTTTCCCTGCCCAGTACCTTTAATAAGAGGTATTGTTCTTTCAAAAATTGAATCTATGAGGTCAAAAGCAGAAAAGAAAATACCCTCTAATGAAAATTGCAGTTCTATTTCTGTTTCGAGGCACTTTAATCATTCAGTGTGTATTGTTGCTGGACTTAACAATCACCATTTGTGGGCAAAATAGCTCTAATTAGCTCCATGTTAAGCACTGAGCTGACAGGGAAATATTCTCAAAAGGGTTCTAAATTAGCACTAATTTAAATCACCTCTACTATCAAAGGCTTTCTTTAGCATGTCTGAGAAGTTTATATAAGATTTTCTAGTGGACTATTTAAATGAAAATCTTTCATCCTGATAGGGTATGCTAAGGTTAGCAAGCAGGTGCAAATACCAAGTTGGGAAGTTTGCAAAAGTATATTTATACATGAATTTTAATATATATAATATATACTTGGTCAGAATAAATGATAATCTAAAACCATTGATTGGACATGGAGATTCCAAATGTGATGGAAAAAAATAAGTAAATCAACGTGTGCATTCTAGTACTTTCTCAAAGGAATTACGGATTTGTTCAATAGCTTTGATTTTAATCCAAGTATCTGACACATCTGTCATATGGTAAACATTTATATAGAGACAATTAACTATTTATTTACCAGAAACTAAACAAATTTTACATTAATGACATAACTAAAATATTTTTCTATGAAGAAACTAAAAAATATTGTGTACAGACATCTTTGACATCCATGTATATTAACATCTATTTTGCCTCAATAAATTCACACTATTAGTGTTCAAAGGAATAAAACATAATTAAAGTAACATTTAATAACTCAACAGTAGAAAAATGCATATAACGCACTGGGCATGTAATCTATGGAGTTCCCATTACATATAAATGAATATTAAATAAATTGGATGATGCCATTTATATAATTCTAGCTTTTTATTCCAAGGTTATGTATAATTTATCTTTGAGTATTAACTGTAGTTAAGATGATGATATCTGTAAAAAATTAAGAAAGCAAGAATATAACCAAATCATATAAATATTATTCTTCTCGGTGTTCCAGAGCGGTTCAGTCAGTTAAGCATCCCACTTCAGCTCAGGTCGTGATTTTGAGGTTTGTGAGTTCGAGCCCCGTGTCGGGCTGTGTGCTGACAGCTCCAATACTTCCACCCTATACCAACACACCATCATCTTTATCCTATAACTTTGCAATAATCCCCTTAGTGTGTCCTCTTTCATTTATTCTTAATGTAGTAGCTAGTGTAATCTTAAAATTTAAGGCAGATCATATCATTCCTATGCTTGTAATTACCTACTGTCTTCTCACCTCATTTCAAGCTGGAGTTATTACAGTGAACTTGCAAACTACACAACAGATTTGGTTCTATGCTATTTCCTGTTTTAGTGACTTCATCTTCTGTTTTACTCCCCCTTACTCAGTTTACTGGTACCAAAGAGTACGCAAGTTTGACAGCTTTTTGCACGAACAATTAGAAGGACTGATTTGATTTGTCAGGTTTTGAGTGGAAGAATAATGCTACCCACATGCACAGAATTTAAGGAATTCTGTTTTTCATGTGTTAAATTTAAGAAACTGTAGAACTACATGTGGAAATATTGAGTTTGCATTTAGATTTATGATTCTGGAATCCAGTGGAGATATGGCTGCTCAAATATATATAGATGTGATGTACACAGACCTCTTAAAATAGCTTTCTAACTAAAATGTGACTGCTATGTTACTTTTTAAGGGAAGCCATAACAAAGAACTATAGACAGTATGGGTTAAACAACAGAATTTATTTCCTCACTGTTTGGAGGCTGCAAGTCTGAGGTCAAGATGATGGCAAGGTTGAACTCTTCTGAGACCTCTTTCCTTGGCTTATGCATGGCCAAATTCTCCCTGTATTTTCGGTCTTTCCTCTGTAACTGTCTGTGTCCAAATTTCTTATTTTTATAATGAAACCAGTCATATTGGATAGGGTCCACCCTAATCACTACTTTTAACTTTATTACTTCTTTACAGACCCTTTGTCTAAATATAGTCACATTCTGAGGTACTAGACATTAAGACAAATAAATGAATTTTACGGAGACACAGTTCATCCCATAACAGGTTCTCACCACTTAATCTGTTTCCTGGGAGAACCAAAAAGATATTCCCTTCCTTAACATAATAAAGTGTGTAAAGTGTGGCATAATACAGTATCTTTGAGAAGTTAGTTTCTAATTATGTACTGTAAGTTTAAAATAACACTCAGAGATATTATATTTAACTGGTATCCCAAATATCAATGAGAGTGATGGGATTCTAGAACGTCATAGTCCAGATACCAGCACATAAATGTCAAAGGAAGATAAATATTTCCATAATGGCCAAGGCAGGAGTGGCATTGAACATGCTTTATTCTGCAGGTATCTATTAGAAAACAGCATTCTAATAAGGGGTAAGATAGGGATAAGACAGAGATAAGACAGAAGGTCAGAAAAACTAGTGAGCAGAAGGCTGATCCAAGCTTTCATGGTAATAAATACTACTGCTTCTCAAGGCTTCCAAACCTAAGTCATTTTCCATTGCTTGAAGTGTGGAAAGGTCTTCTTAAGGAAGGATCTAAATCATCAATTTTAAGATATAAAATATCGTAAGTCATGAAATAAAATACGATGCCTCCAATTCTTCTCCAAAAGGGGCTTTTATAATTTGTTAATGCAACTGTGTACCAGAAAAAAATGACAATCACTAGGACTTTTGGATTATTTTTATTTATAATATTTGAGCTGACACAGAAACTAAATTACTTGAAATGCAAAAATAATTTTTTGGATTGACATATGAACATCAAGTAATAAGTGGTTTTGGACTGAGATTATCATATAGGGTGTCTAATGTATTCTTGCACAATATATTTTCCAATTCTTGAGTGTCTATATGAAATAGATATATTAAACAAATGAAAGAAGCCTCGCATTGGTTCTCACATTGGATCTTTGTGCTAGAAGGACCTGGAAGGAAGCCCCTAAAACTACCAATCCTCTGGCCAAGATAGTATATACAAAGCATTCTAGATATATTTACAGATATATTTACAGAGAAAACATAAAAAGATTTTAAAGATGCAGAGAGACATGTATCCACTGTTGTTCCTTTTAATCTACTATCTGAATTTCTATGGAAAACAGAAGAGTACCATAACATTAATCACTGGATAGCCCAAAATGCTGTTGTACCAGATGTTGTATTTTGTATGGAGCAGATCAGTACAGCCTCTGATATTTTGTGTGTAGATTTTAGTTTGGTGAATTTTTTTTCTTAATCCTCTTTAACAAGAAAGATTATATATATTGTTATATATATTCATTGTATTACATGTGTATACAATGTATTTCACTACTGTATGTATGTATACATACTGTATGTATATATATGCATTATATGTATATTACATATAATATACATATATATTTTTTTAAGGGAATTCAGTAGTGCACCTTCAGTGTCCTGGCTGCAGGGCTCTGTTTGTTCTTCTGTTCCTGGACATAATACTTTCTGTATTATGTAGGGTCCTTAATCATACCAATACTCTGTGTTAATGATATTATGCTATTTTTGATCAGATGAGTAGGAAGTGGCAAAACCCTAAATTCTCTAGTAAACAACACATTTGCTAGAGTGTCAAGATGATGTCTAAAAAGTTGAAAATGTTTGAAATCAGTGAAGTTTTATAGGTACAGAATTTTGGATTATCTTAGACGTCCTCTTTAATATAAAGCTCTTTCTAGTCTCAAGAAACTGACTTCTACCACTGAGAAACAAATACTTAATGCGCTTCTTTGGATTTTAAGACAGTATAAACCATACATGAGTCTACTATTCTCACCTAAACTATTAAATATGTGACAAGATATTCTGTTAGTTCATAATGTGATCTAGAGCAAAAGAGTTCTCTGTAGTAAAAACAGGCTATGGAACATGCTGCTTAACTTTAGGACCATGGAACCAACAGAACTAAAGTGACATAGATGTGTTTTGCTGACATTCACACTGTGAGGCTTTTGTGTTAAGCTCAGTAGGAGGGCAGGCTCTCAGGTTCCTAGAGTGCTACAGCAAGACCATACTGTCTGTGGCAAAAAAAAAAAAAAAAAAAAAAAAAAAGTCCTTTTTAAAAACAGCTCCTATGACACTGGGGCTTGGTAGAGATTGTATATTTTATCATTGGGCATGTATTGACTAAGTAACTACAACTTCATATTGTGACACTGTTAATTGAACCACAGATTGATAATTTTAGGCAAGCATGGTGGAGGTCCTCCATAGCATGGAAGTGGTCCATTTGAAACTGGCCTTAAGTAGATGTCAAAAAATAAGGGTCAGATATCCAGCTTAACTCATTACTTTTGTAAGATCTGCCCTTCAACTCTCATCTACTGCTTTGTGGCATATTTCCTATAACCCACAGAGGGGGAGGAAAAGACTTGGGCCTAGTTCACATACAGAACATTAAATACATTGACGGAAGCCCAAAATGGATTGCCATTGCATTCCATTCCATTCAGGATAAACTCTGAAGAAATGTATTACAGAAAACTTTTCTCAGTGGGCAGAGGTATAAGCGATGTATTTCACTGCATCACTCAAATTGCAGAAGGAAGTGGCCTAGCGCATGTTTTACACTGATATCTCACTAGAGAGGAAAATAACAGCCCCAATAGCATGGGATGTGAACAGTACAATCCTGGAGTATTAGAAAAAAGACACTTGGGAAAAGATGAAAAAGAACCAGTAAGAACAGATAAAAACTTACGATCTTTGTGCCTCATGTTAATATCCACCAAACAACATCATGTAAGGAATGCTATCAGGTGAACATCATCACTGACCTAGTGAAGTCAGCCAGCCTCTCACTCCTATATCCCTAATGTTTGCAAACAGGCAAATGAAGAGATCGGTCATAATAACAGGAGTGGTGGCAGTGTATTGTCTTAACATGGGCTCAATTTTACTCTGAATTATTTAACTGTGTCATTACTCGAATGGTGAGTCTATTAGTAGTGCTTTTCATGAGTCCTAACGGTGGCACTATTTTATAGGAAAATAACTCACAAAGCCTTCCAAAGCAATATAATCTGAGCACATACAAAATTCCTTATTCAGATTAAGAGGCCCATTTTACCATAAAGAAGAGGCAACAGTGGGATCACAGTTACATGGTTCACTGATATTACCATATATCACATTACTGATAAGGAACAGGCTTATAAAAACATAGGCCTGTATAATGGCCCACTAAAGAAAAATACTTTGTGGTGCCTGGGTGACTCAGTCAGTTAAGCATCCGACTTCAGCTCAGGTCACAGTCTCAAGGTCCGTGAGTTCGAGTCCCGCGTCAGGCTCTGTGCTGACAGCTCGGAGCCTGGAGCTTGCTTTGGATTCTCTGTCTCCCTCTCTCTCTGCCCCTCCCCTGCTCATGCTCTGTCTCGCTCTGTCTCAAAAATAAATAAAAACATTAAAAAAAATTTAGGGAGAAAATACTTTGAAAGAATCAGCTGCTACCCTAAAACCTGCAATGTCTGTCCTGATCTATTGGTCAAAATATGATGTTGAGTCTCAAATGCCATAATATATGGGATCTGGAAATCAGACCTACTTATGAAAATCTGCTTCCCATCCTAGAAACCTAGGACCTTGGTAGGTTGTATTTACTGGTCTTTTGAGGAATGCAGGGCATTTCTGCTCCTGGAAAGAGTTACAACTTTCTGATGTGGAGGTGAAGCTGTGATGTTCACAGGGCAACTTTGGATTCCTCATGCCACTGGCTGTGTCAGTGTGCTGGCACAAAATTGACTCTGATTTTCATAAAAAGCTGGAATAATTACTAAATAATGGATAGGGTGAGAGGGTATATGAAGCTAAAGGGATTCAGGGGGGTGTGTCTTGGTACTTTTATGTTAACTTCTAATTATGAATAATGAATTATAGCATTCATTGCCTGAGAACAGTATAGCTTCAAAGGCTCAGTGCCCACAGGCAAGCAAACAAAACCATCTGAAATGCCACCTAAGTGTAAGGAAACTCTAAATTTATGGTCAAGTAGATAACTGATGAATACCAATTACAGGCTTAGGATTACCTTCAGCAACTGGCCATTGCTTGGGTTGATATCTCATTGTAACTATTTTTAAGATATTGTAATTGGCCACCTCCTTGAAAGTTTGGATTTTAATTTATCCCACCATGGCATATGTGTATGCATGTTATTCTCAACACTCAAAATCTCTAAGAGTATTGACAATAATTGCACTAAGTGTGTATATTTCTTTGGGTAGTATAGACAATTGAATAATATTTGTTCTTCCAATCCATGAGCATGGAATGTTTTTCCATTTCAACATACATTAAAAAAAATCATTCACCATGATCAAGTCAGATTTATTTCATGGGTTGCCAATGTGGTTCAATATTTGCAAATCAATCAACATAATGCAACACATTAATAGAAAAAAAAAGAATAAGAATCTATCATCTCAATAGATGCATAGAAAGCATTTGACAAAGTACAACATTCATTCATGATAAAAACCCTCAACAAATTAGGTTTACAGGGAATGCACCTCAACATCATAAAGACCATGTATGAAAAAAACAGAGCTAATATCATCCTCAATGGGCAAAAACTGAGAGCTTTTCCTTTATGATCAAGAACAAGAGGGATGTTCACTCTTACCACTTTTATTTAACATAGTACTGAAAGTTCCAGCCACAGCAATCAGACACCAAAAATAAATAAAAGTCATCCAGATTGGCAAGGAAGAAGCAAAACTTTCACTGTTTGCAGATTACATACTACTCAATGGAGAAAACCTGAAAGACTCCATCAAAAAACCACTAGAACTGATGACTGAATTCAGTAAAGTCACAGGATACGAAATAAATGTACAGATATCTGTTGCATTTCTATACACCAGTAATGAAGCAGCAGAAATACAAATTAAAGGATCAATCCCATTTACAACTGCATCAAAAACAATAAGGTATCTAGGAAACTTAGGTTACGTGAACCAAAGATGTGAAAGGCCTGTACTCTGAAAACTGTAAAACACTGATGACAAAAATTGAAGATGACATAAAGAAAAAGCAGGGCAGGGGTGCCTGGGTGGCTCATTCAGTTAAGTGTCCAACTTTTGCTTTTAGCTCAGGTCATGATCCCAGGGTTGAGGGATTGAGCCCCGACATTGGGCACCATGATGAACATGGAGCCTTGTTACAATTCTCTCCCTCTGCCTCTCTCCTCCACTTGTACACACTCTCTCTGTCTCTGTCTCTCTCTCTCTCTCTCAAAAAAAAAAAAAAATAAAAATTAATTAAAAGAAATTATCTTAAAAAGGTTATAAAATGTTTATCTAGCTATTCAGAATTCTAGGCATGTAATTTTCCTTGATAGTTCACTAGTGATCTCTACTAGCTCATAACATATTTCAATTCATATCTGGTAAAGAGGAGCGGAGGTTTAAGCTTTTCATCTGAAATTAAGACAAATCTTCCAGTTTAAAAAGAAACACAGTCTTTCTTATGTAGTTTATCAGTTATTTCAGGATTTAAATTCAGTCAATTCAAAATTAACCTCCTTTAAGAGGCAGTCATCCCTTTAATCTCTTTTGCCTTCCCATGGAGTGCGTGAGCAGAAGCAAAATTATATACCACCAGGAGGAAGAGCATTGGTATCATCTTTGCTGACTCCAGAGAGAAGCTTCACCCAAATTGTTATTTGGGTGTTGTCCTCTGCACACTAGCAGTATCTGTTGGATTGATCACCCCCACAGACCCTTCCAGTTCATGGTGCCATTGACTGCTTGTCTTCATGGTCTAGAAAAAAATCATTTACATTCTGTACCATCTTTGTTCTTTTCCTAGAGCTGTTCCCATCTGCCAGCTATCATTGCCTTTTCTAGCCTCTGATCAATAAGAAACAAATAAGACTATGGAAGTAATAACATAAGGCTTATTTTTACCTAAGTACACCTTCACACCTTTTTTTTTTATCTTCAACAGTGACAGCCTGATACTGGTGAATGACAATCTGAACAATGTTTTGTTCCTGGAGTTCTACATAAAAGAAGATCTTTGGTCCTCTCTGACTTTTACCAAACCTATTAAAAGACTTTCTTCCTTTCTATTGTTCAACTTCCAAACCTATGGTTTCAACACATGAAGGATAAGGACCAAAATTGCATTGAGTGTACTAATTTATAATTTTCTTTAATTTTAATATTTATCATTCTAAAAAAGAGAACAATGCAATTCATGTTTGAGTGGCTATTTTGTCAAATCCTGTGTTCTTCCTATAAAATATAATATTTTAAGGCAGAAAAATCTAAAATTTTCCCAGTTATTTCTCTACATTTACCAATCTCTTCCTTAGGTAATTTTTTTTGAGTTTTACAATATGCCAAGTTTTTAACTAATGATTAAGGATACAAAAATAGTAACACAATATTATGCCAAAGACTTTAAAATTTAGTGGGATAAAATGCAATTTAGCTTTCTCTATGGTCAATGATACTTAGAAATAAAATAAAATATGCATTTCTGTAGGCAAATGAAATTGCTTTAAGTTATCTTAAATGACTATGCAGGCGCTTTGGTGGCTAAACCAGTTAAGCCTCCAACTTCAGGTCAAGTCATGATCTCATGGTTCATGGGATTGAGCCTCACATTGGACTCTGTGCTGACAGCTCAAAGCGTGGAGCCTGCTTCAGATTCTGTGTGTGTGTGTCTCTCTCTCTGTCCCTCTTCCCCTTGTGCTCTCTCAGTCTCTCAAAAATAAATAATTGTTAAAAAAGAAAATTTAAAAAAAAGTTACCCTAAGTGACTATAATACATTTCATATCATTTCCCTAAAGTAAAATGATACATAAATATATCAGAGGCAAAATCTTAGCTTTGTGTTTATTCAAAATAAAAGCACGACCTATTTTAGCAAGAATGTTAGAGTTTCAAATAGAAATGTCAATGTATTCAAATATATTCAGTTATTTTCCAATTGCACCATATTTACCTTTATCAATACACAGATTATTTGAAATAATAGAATTCCTCAAGTTAGGTAATTGGTTTGATTCAATTTGCCACTATATAAATCAATCCTGGTTAAATTTTATATTCTACTTTTACATAACTCAGCTCAAAATTTGTATGACATGGAACACAGACAGAACTTGGAGTTTTATGTCCTAAACTTGATATATTTAATATGTTTGAGAAATCGTCGCTGTACCAGATAAGAACAGGAAATAAACATTATTTTCACCAGACAGTCTCATTTGACTTTTTTCTTTTTTTATGTGCTGACAGGGTTTTTTATGGTTTGTCATATTTTGTTAGCCTCAGACATGCAATTATACTTCCTCTTCTTTATCATTATTATCATTTATAGTTTTAGTTGCTGCTGTGTGAATCTCACCAGCTTGCTGTATTTGAGAGCATTAATTTAGAATATTTTATTTATTTTCTTCAAGAAAGCCGTTATTTTTAAATTTAGAAGAGCATGCCAATTTAACAGATAAATAATTAATGCAATTTTTGTAGACTAAATTACTTTTAAGTTTTCAACTAAAATCCAAGAGAAAAATCCCAAGTGTATATTAACTGAGTGCCTATAATTTGGAGTTCAATAGAAAATCATCATTTCCCTTTTCTTCTATAAACTGACTTAAAGTTATTATTGCTATGATTTTTTTGAAGTTGCCAATCACCTACTTGTTCCCAGTTTGGCAAAAAACATTTTTTAAACTAATTTGCTTTGTTTTCCTTAATTTTTGTATTGTACCCATTTTAAAAGTTCCACACCATTTATTATTTGTTAATTCCGGACAAAGCACATTTACTTCCTTTTATGGTATGAATGGGGTTTTAAAAATAGAAACTTCAAATATTTAAAAATTGAAAATTTGCATTCTTTAAAACTACTTCTAGTAGTCTCCACTAGAAATAACTTTTCATTCATTCAGAACAATTTTATTGACCATTTGCAACTTATGTATGTACTCTATGGGCATTAAGTTTATTTCAGGGGCGCCTGTGTGGCTCAGTCGGTTAAGCATCTGCCTTTGGCTCAGGGTTCTTGGGTTTGAACCCTTCATCAGGCTCTGTGCTGTCAGTGCAGAACCTGCTTAGAACCCTCTGTCCCCTTCTCTCTCTGCCCCTCCCCAACACATGCTGTTTCTCTCAAAAAATAAATAAACATGAAAAAAATTTTAATGTTTATTTCAGGTTAATTTTCCACTGGTTGTTACTTTAAGTTACCTGGCTTATTGCAATGTGCCCATACTAATTTTATCTTTCCAAATAAATTAAATTATATAGGTAAAGTCATTGGGAGCTGAGGAAAAGAACAGAATATAACCCTCCTTATAAGCTCATAAAGTGACTCTCTTTACCCAAATATACAGGGCAAATTTAATTAGAAAAGAAAATTTAATTCCCCATATTCAGTCCAGCATATTAAAATTAGAAATTTCTCAGATTGGAAGAAACACATGCAGCCTTCTGGTGAAGATGTGTGAATGGATGGATGGATGGATGGATAAATAGGTCATAGATAAATAGATAGATAGATAGATAAGATAGGAAAATAATGTTCTAACACAATGTGTGGAATCTATAGGCATACTAGTAGAGGTTAAATAATTCTATCTAAGGTATGTTTTCTATTTATTTAGGTGGAATCGAGTACTTTATTCAAATATACATTTTTTTAATTAATGAGAAGATATCAAAACTTTTATGGAATATAATAAGCTCATTTTTCCAGAGAGATCATATTTTGATTCGTTATCAGTATATTCTTCCACGTACAACAACAAAACTATTTGACAGAAATCATCAATCTTTGCTTCTGCAATCTCTGAATGTGTTTTGAAGAAAAAAATGACACTTTGCACATGGTTTGAATTATCATAGTTTTTAGTGTAAGATTAAATGCTTGTGAATAATATAATTTGCAGCATATTGTACATTTGCTACTTTTACATGAAAATATTAATAATAGTTACATTACTAATTTAAGTGTATATGGTGAATCCCAAATAATACCCATATTACATATAACTTTTTTAACATCAGCAACTTAACAGTTTTTTATTTCAATGAACTAATATTTTAATTCTACTTGCTCACAACATTTTATAATAGTCTATTATTTTATGTTTTATCATTATTTTCTTCATACATTTATACACATCTGGTTGAAAATTATTAGTTACACATTATAAAATGTTAATCACAAATTAAAGTGAAATGAAATTAAATTAATTTTCATAATCTGTAGGTCTCTATATCAGTATCAACATCTATATGAAGCTGTGTAATTACTACTGCAAACTGCCATCATCTAGTTCTGCCATGACTGTCCTTCAATTGTCTTGCTTGGATATCCCTTCATAAAAGATCTTGCATTTAGAGGGTATTATGTTCAGTGAAATAAGTCAGTCAAAAAAGACAAATATCATATGATTTCACTCATCTGTGGACTTTAAGAAATAAAACAGAAGAACATAGGGGAAGAAAAGGAAAAATAAGATAAAAAGAGAGAGGGAGGCAAACCAGAAGAGACTCTTAAGTACAAAGAACAAACTGAGAGTTGCAGGAAGGGAGATGGGTCAGGGAGATGGGCTAAAGAGTGACGGGCATAAATGGGCCCATAAGTGATTAGTGATGGGCTAAATGAGTGATAATTAAGAAGGGCAGTTGTTGGAATGAGCACTGGGTGTTCTATGTAAGTGATAAATCACGAGTTCTACTCCTGAAGCTAAAACTACACTGCATATTAACTAACTTGAATTTAAATACATAAGTGTGTGTGTGTGTGTGTGTGTGTGTGTGTGTGTGTGTGTTGCATTCAGCTGGGAAGATAGCATGGACCTGACAGTCTCCAATTGCAGCACCTTTAGGTCTACCACTGAATCTGAGGCTGAGATCACACATTTCTTACACAGGCCCCAGCCAATGATTGAATCTAACAAGGGCACCAAGACTGGTAATTTTTATCCAGCGCAGCACTCCTTTATTGGCAATATCTATTTTTGAGCTTCTCATCATGGAGGCCAACAATTCGTCAAATCTGCCCAGTGGTCTCAAACTCTACCTTCTCTTCCTATTTCCTCCCATCTTTTGTTTAATGGGTTCCAGATGTGCAGTGCATTCTGAAGGTTTCCCCTGGGCAATCTGGCTTCCTTTCTCTCTTTCTGTCTCAAGCCTTCACTTCAACAACCTTTCTGAACACCTCAGTTTATCTCAGGGCTGGCTCCCAGAGATACTGAAAGGATACAAGTTTCTGGGTGTCCGAGTTTAATTCTAGTCATAACTTTATTTTTTAATCATACTTTAACATGCCTCTTACAATATAATCCTTACAGTAGTTTATTTTGAATTTTGATGCACACGGAAATGTAAGTAAAGACGCATTTTTTTTCATTTTTGGTATTTTTTATTATAAATAATTTGAGATTTAGATAAGAGATACAAAGATGGAACAGGTAGTTCCTGTGTACCTCTCACTAAACTACTAATGTTAACACTTTATATAACTATGGCACATTTATAAAAATTAAGAAATAAACAACGGCATGATATTAGTGAAGTACAGACTTTATTAAAATGTCAAATGTTTGATAAAACTTTCTTTGTTGATATAGTTTTTGCTAATGAATTTCCATTCCACCATTAATCTAGGATATCAAGTTGCACTTAGTTACCATTTTGCCTGAGTCTTCTCAAATTTGTGACTGGTTTTTAATTTTTTCTGTTGTTAAATAACCTTAACACGTTTAAAGACTACTGGTCAGTAATTTTATAGAATAACCCTGGCTTGGGGATTTTTCTAATGTTTTTCTCATAATTTTATTAGGCTTAGAGATTGGAGGGGGTAGAAGATATTATAGAAAGGAAGTACTCTTACTGAATCATACCACTGATTACATGACATCAACCTAGCATTAAGGTCCTGTTCCTGTGAATCCGGATCCCTAGGTTAAGGTGGTATCTGCCAGGTTTATCCACTGTAAAGTTTGGTTTCTAGCTTTCTAGAATGCTGGCCTCATAAAATGAGTTGGGCACTATTCCCTCCTCTTATATTTTCTAGAAGACATTTTATAGAATGGTGTTATTTCTTCTGAAAATACTTGGTAGGTGAAAGTTTTGTTCCCCAGGAGATATCGAGGAAGTAAGTCAAATGAAGCTGCTATTCTCCTTCCCCAGACTACACCACAGTGAAACTTTCAAAGGTTTCTCTCAGATCTTCCCAGTGAGTAACATCATGAAGATCTTGGAAGGAAAAGCTTGCAGTAAGGTGCAACCCTCCTCCTAGTCTGCAACCTGAACGGGCTTCTCATTCCTACTGTAGCCTATGCTTGGCCTTCAACATTTTTTTTTTTAGTTAGCTGAATTTTCTTTCCTGTTTAAGTGGCACTCAGCAACTTTTGTCCTAAGTAAATCTGGAATCCTGTTTCTCAAGGCAGGCATCTGTCTCTATACACATTTCAGGTCAGTTGTCCTACTCAGCTCTCTGATAAGTTCAAGAAAAATCATTAATTTGTTATTTTTCAGCTTAGTTCTTGGTAGGAGGGTGTAAGCAAAACTTTTTTTAGTTCTCTGTATCTTTTGCTGACCTTCAAAGTCTTCTGGCCTCATTTATGATATTACTATCCTATTTCTTTTATTCCATTGCTTTTCTTTCATCATCTTCAACTGGAAAGATGGCTTAAACATTGAATATTAGATTTCAAAAGAAAGGCAATATGGAAAAGTTATAATTATATGTCATCAAAGAGCACCTTAAATTATATTTTTAGAATATAATTATATTTTGTATAACATTTATACAAAATTGTAAATGTAAGTAAATTATTTATTATTAAAAATAAACCAGGATTATCCAATCTGAAAGGTGAAAATATAAAAATAATCCAATCTCAACAAATGTGTGCTTGTATTTGAATCTGGATTATTTTATAAGTGAATGAGATAAATTTCTGGATACAGGACTCCGTTATTTTCCTAGTTTGATTTTGGAAAAATATCTATTCTATACTAAGGAATATTTCTTTTACAGGAATAAGTCAATCAATAACATCACTGCATTTTTTCCTGTTTAATTATGACTTCAGGAAAACTACAAAACAAGATCTGAATTTATTTTGATAGTTAAGTATTACTACACAGATTACAAATATTAAAGGATTAGGTTTTATATTATTAATATGCTCTATGATATTGATGACTCACTATGATCAGACAATACTTCCTACATAATCCACACATTTAAATGATATCAAGTCATTCAAAAGGAGACCAAGGCACATGTAATGTTTGTGTTCTAAAACTGAGTTTAGGATATATGATAAATGCTGTTTAGGCTTCTAAGTGCACTCGTTAGGCTGTTTGTAGACATTTATAATTAATGTGCCATTTTGTCATCATTACCAAGAAGTAAATTGTATTTTGAATGGTAGCAGTTAAATATTTCAGAAATTAGCTCATTACATTATTTTTTGTCACTGAAATGAATTTTAAAATGATGACACTTTGGGAGTTTCTGTACTAAAGGAAACTTTGAAACTTTAAAAGTAACTTGCTAGAGAAACTTAAGTAGATAATTCTCTCCTTCTTTCCTTTCATCTCCCCTTCCTCTTCTGCCTTCCTCCTCCCTTTTTCTCTTACTCCCATTCTCTCTCCTCTTCCTCTTGTCACTTTTCTCTATTTGTTTAAAAGATGGGAATAACCAACTGTATCAATATATTTTTCTTTGTATTTTAGAGAAAGAAAAAGAGAGAGAGAGAGAGTGAGCACAAGAGGGGTAGAGGAGCAGAGGTGGGGAGAGAGAGAGAATCTTAAGCAGCCTCCACACCCAGTGCAGAACCTGATTCAGAGCTAGATCCCACGACCCTGGGATCACAACCTGAGCCAAAATCAAGAGTCAGACACTCAATCAACTGAGCCACCCAGGCACTCCTCAATGTTTATTTTTAAATTTGACTTCCAACTGTGGTTATTTAAGTGGACTGGTTCATAGGATATATGCCAAGTAGTATTTTTATATTATGTTTCATCTCTTTATTTCCAAACAAGTCCATTACTTAATGTCCTTTAAAATTGACTTTAAAATATGTAAGTTACATAAGGAATACATTTTTTTAAGTTTATTCATACATTCTGAGAGAAAGAGAGAGAAAGAAGGAGATAGCAGAGAAGGGGCAGAGAGGGAGAGAGAATCCCAAGCAGACTCCATGCTGTCAGAGCAGAGCCTGACATGGGGCCCTATCTCACAAACCATGAAATCATGACCTAAGCTGAAACCAAGAGTCAGACACTTAACCGACTAAGCCACTCAGGTGCCCCAAAGAATGCATTTTCTTTAATAATAAAAATACTGCAGACAAGGCTGGACATTGTCCTATCCTACCCCCATCCCTAGACATGTTGAGAATTTGGGCGTTTTACTTGAGAACTTTCACACTGCTGTGTGTACCTGTAGGTGTGAGCACATATGAGTGTATACCCAGTGCCACATCTGTCTTCAGTGTTCTCTTATAATCACGTAGCTCAACATTCTACCATAGCAATTAGCTCTTTATTTTGTTGAGTCTTGAATTACCTTTATTTTCTGATCTTCCATTTCTATTTTCAATTTCAACAATTAAATTTTCAAATTCCACTGATCACTGCTTAATGGACATAGATCCTTCATTTATATCTTTGAGAAACCAAACAGGACAGACTTATTTTAAAGTTCTAAGTATTTCTATTTTTCTTTTGTTTTGTGTGTTTCAGTCACTTTTTGTATTACTTGTATCTCATGTAAGATAGGAACTTATTCAAATGTTTCTTTATACTTGCATATACACTAACATTCTGACTCAATTATCTATATACTGCCTTTGTTAAGGCAGATCCTTGGTAAACTGTTTTGTTTTTAATAGTTATGAAGTAAACTTTGTGTGATCAACCTTTTGTGTGTGTGTGCATGTGTGAGATCAATCATTTAGCAGTAAATCAGGCCATGCTCAAAACCCCACCTCGTAGCAGTGAATTCTATACTCATATTTTAAGAATCAATTTACTGTTAGGTAAGCATTATCCCTTCCAGCAATTTGAATTAATTGTTCCTTTATGATTCATCATAAAATATACTTCAAAGTTGCACAAAAAATAAAATCTCAAAAACTTTGTTCTAAGGCTTTTGATTAGGTACATTTAAATGATATAATACAAATAATTTAATACTGTTTCCACGAATTTATTTATTTATTTATTTATTTATTTATTTATTTATTTATTTTTATGTTGAGTTTTGAGAGAGAGAGAGAAGAGGGGAGGGGAGAGGCAGAGAGAGGTGGGGAGAGAGGATCCAAAGCAAGCTCTGTGTTGACAGCAGACAGCCCAATGCAGGGCTCCAACCCATGAACCAACCGTGAGATCATGACCTGAGCTGAAGTGGGACACTTAACCAACTGAGCCATCCAGGCATCCCAATTTTGTTCTTTTTAAAGAAAGCTATTACTACAGTTTGAGAAATACTGAACTAAGGGAATAAAGTTAATTTGGAAGAGGTCTAGCTAAGGTGGGAGAGAGAAGTTTTCTGGGGAAATGGCCCAGATTTTGTGTAGATTGGATTAGATATTTCCAGTGTTTTTCCTTTATAGTGTTTTACTTTCTTTCACACAGAATTGATCACACATCAAATAAATTGCCTGTTTATTTTTCTGCCATCCTTATTAAAATAATAAAGCAAGTACCATCTCTGTTGTTTTTATTTCCCTAGTTTGGCACATGATAGTTGTTCAGAAAATACTGCTGAATAAGTTGCAGAAATGTTTCATATTGCTTTTGATTCATACAATAACTTAGTAACTTTTACATATGTTGAACATTAAAACAATATAAACACAATGTTTTCTCTGTACCTGAAGAATTCAGTGAGATAAGTGTATATCAATTACTTTAACATTTGTCCTCTATTAAACAGTGAATAAGGAATACAAATTTTCTGTGATGGCACCAAATCGTTCCCAATCTAAAAACATGGTCTAGTGAGTCAAATGGTCTAATGAATAAACTGGAGTTTCCACAACATTGATTATATGTATAAACCGTCTCAGCCTTAATGACTGGCTGCCACTTGCACAATTTGTTGTTTATAGTTCTGTCTCCCTTCCTTCGAAGACTACTTTGTTCTGAGACACCCCTTCACACTTTGCTGCATGGGCGTGTGGGTCTGGGCTTCACTGATATTGACAACTCTATCATATTGATTCAAATTGTGTTTCAAATGTCCTTGAAGGATTTCTTTTGACCATCTGTTGTACAATTGGTTTTCTTCAGTTCCTCATACACAGGTTGCTCTGGAATCTTATTGCCATCAATTCTTTTCTCACATGAATAGGCTTACAACATAAGATAAAATAAAAATAACTCAGATGTCCAGAATTTGTGGAAGTATTCAATAACTATATGGCTTGAAACTCGAAATTATCAAGGTATATTACCTCAGGAGAAGCTTTTGTTTTATGTTTCAAGTTGTTATTTAAGTTATTTTAATGTACAATATAACTTTAGTTTCAAGAGTAGAATTTAGTAATTTATCACTTACACATAACACCCAGTGAAGAAGGTTTGTTTTTTTGTTAGGATCTCCCTTAATAATGGAACAACCAATTCCAGATCACGCATACTGTAGAATGGAAAGTGTTGTCACTTCATCATCATCATCATCATCATCATTATCATCATCATCAACATCATCAAAGCTTACATTTGTGCAGCATTTTATATTGTTATAATGGATAATGAAGCTTCCTCTTAAATTGGTTACTTGCATAGTATCAGCTGCATAGGAGGTAACTTGGGACTAGAATCCAGGATTTTTGACTAAAGATATTATCAGTACATGTTACTGACCTGTGGAATTTAAAAGAACCTGACATAAAAACTACTATTACTAAACTATTACAATTTGTAGTTAATTTCTAAAGAATAATTAATATGATATCAACTTATGTTGAAAATATTCAAAAAGAGTAAGATGATTTTTCTTCATTAATAATTCAGTAAATCTTTGTTCATGAGTAGATGAATAAATAATGAATGAACTTACTGGAATTAGCTTAGAACATGCTATATAAAAAGGATGTGTACTTTATCAAGTCAAACTAAATATTAAAATATTTAATGATCTTTAAAAAATGTAAGATTTTAAAATAATTAAAACATAAACATAAATCCAAACTTAATACTACTGCAAAATCATTTTTCAGTATTGCAAGAGAGTAACTAATACAATGTTATATTTCATAGGATGGAAAATTCTTGCAGTTTTCTGGAACTGAAGATTTATAGAATACAACATACATGAACTGTTTGGGAAAGATATTCTTAGTCATCACTCAAACTCAAGTATGAACCAACAGGCAGGAACTTCAAAAGAATGTTTGATGGAAAGGAGAAGAAGCCAAGACATTCTAAAGAAACTGGTACCCAGTAGAAGGTCAACCAAATGCAAACAGTCTAAGACACCCTGGTAATAGACGACAGATAGCATCAGGTGTTTTATAAAAAGCATGTTATGTATATGTGGGTGGTATGTATATGTTATTTTAGTCTATTACAACTAACATGTAACAACTAATGGTTCATCAACTAATGGCACATCAAAGAAAAGATTACCTGGTCTACATTATAGCTTGTCTTATTTTTTACTAGAGTGTTAAATTCCTAGATTAGAATAATGTGAAATACCCTGTCCATACTATTTATTATACTAGATAGCATTTATATAATAAATATTAAGAGAAGTAGCCAAAGGTGTAATTTTAATCTTTCTCTCTCTCTCTTATTTTGGGAGGTATTTTGGGGTTTCTAGGAGCCTTCATCATAGAAATAAGATGAATTGTATCTAGTGATTTGTTCACTGTGATGTATTTTCAGAAAATTCTGTTCAAGAAGGATATTGTTGGCATTAACTTTATATTCATCCCACAATTTTGAGCAATCAGACATACCATGTAGTATTGTTCTATCAATATGAAAACTGACAGAAAACTCTCTTTGAGTATTATTCTTTCTCCTCTGTTTGTGGGCATATGGTCAGACACATATGTTTTCACACATAAGATGTGTGCTAGACAGGTTTCCAACAAGGATCCCCAACATTCACCCCTGCATAACTTGCTTCCATTTAAATGTGGGTAGAGATTGTGAATATGATATCACTTAGTGACTCTGCTACACTGTATGCATAAGGAAGAGTGTCTAGGAGGGCCTAATGTCAACACATAAGCCTTTTAAAGCAGAAATTTTCCTGACTGGTAACACAAAAGCAAGTCAGATTTGAAACATATGAAGGAATGGGTATGATATACTTGACTTTGAAAACTGAGGAGGCCACTTACCAAGGAATACAGATTAACTTCTAGATGATGAAGAGCAACCCTAGTTGACAATAACAAAGAAATGGGACCTTAGTCCTATACTTCAAGATACTAAATTTGGTCAACAACTTGAATGTGCTTAGAAGTAGACTCTTCCCTGGGGCGCCTGGTGGCTCAGTCAGTTGAGTATCTGACTTTGGCTTAGTTCTTCATTTTGAAAGTTCATGAGTTCAAGTCCCACATCGGGCTCTATGCTTACAGCTCATTGCCTGGAGCCTGCTTCAGATTCTGTGTCTCCCTCTCTCTCTACCCACCCCTCTACCACTCAAACTCTGTCTCTGTCTCAAAAGTAAGTTTAAAAAAAATAATAAAGAAGTGGTGTCTTTGCCAGAGTCCCCAGACAGGAGCCTATTTGGGCCAACATGTGATTTTGGCCTTTTGAAACCCTATGTGGAGAGCCCAGTGAAGCCTTTCAGGACTTTTGACCTACAGGAATATGATCTGTTAAATGGGTGTTGTTTTAAGCTGTTAAATTTATAGTAATAAGTTACCCAGAATTAGGAAATTAATACACGATGTAAGTCTTTTTTGACTGTGATCTTTATGGTGAAAATGTCAGTTCACATGGATCTATACTATGAAATACATTTCTTAATATCAATATATCTGGTTTTTACTTTGTTGTTATTGATTGGACTAATAATGGTTCATAAGAAAAAAATACAATAAGGGAATATTTTAGTGGAGAGAATACTTACATGAGCCAGTAGTATGGGACTGCTGTCAAAGCTGCTAAAACCTAATAAAATAGAAGTCTATTACATTGGTCAGTGATGTTCCACAAAAAAATCACCTGCCTCACCTCTGCACCATTGATCATAGCCAGGGTTCAGAGAACCACTGAAACAGATAGACAGCTTTGTACTCTATTTAGTGATATTAAAATTAATCAGCCTTTTGGATCAGCTATTATTCAAGTTAACCAAGACCCTGTATCCAACAGTCCTCAATAAGTCTAGATGCCATCCATTCCCAGTGCACTATTACTTCATTTGAAATTGCCTTCCTAGAAATAAGACTCTGAAGCAGAGATCTGCATACAAGATGTGTTTCAGATTCTCAGGAATATATCCAAAACAAAGTAAGGGAAGCAGGAATGGAGTTGAGAAGAGGAGTATGGTGAACTAAGATGCAGTTGCAACAGAAGCCTCAGTTGATCTTAAGAGAGCTGTTTGTGGAGATGGACCTTCAGAGTTAATTCAAATATAGGCAACAGGCCTATAACACATTGACCAGCTGCTCTCAGGGAAAGCACATAGCTTTGGGAAATACAGCTCCCTTGATCAAAAACAATTGGCAGCAATGTACAGGGAGATCCTCAGTTGTGAGCTATAAGAATCCAACTCTCTTGGCATATGGGGAAATAAGGATTTGTGTCCTAAGAGTGATATCTGGCCACCATACAGAGTTTACTATACTCTGTAATGTGACTACAGGTACATTTGGTAAAGAATTGGAAAATACTGCATATACTTGTAGTTATGATGTGAAGTCTTTTTTCAGTTATATGCAGTCTTGCCTTTAGATATTTGGGTCTGGGAATGAAGTCATATCTAGAAACTGAACATGATAGGTACAACTTGTTAAATGTCTCCTTCTTGATGTCCTGCTTTAACCCTCAGAATCTGTGAATATGATAACACATCACATCTATGATTATTTTGTGGTGTATCAAATGACATTCAGATAGGGAAATTATCTACTTGGCTTGGTCTAATCACAGTACACTTTAAAGTTCAGATTTCTAAGACTCCGAATAGCCAAAGCAATATTGAAAAAGAAAACCAAAGCAGGATGCACCACAATCCCAGACTTCAAGCTATACTACAAAGCTGTAATCATCAAGACACTATGGTACTGGCACAAGAACAGACACTCAGATCAATGGAACAGAATAGAGAACCCAGAAATGGACTCACAAACGTATGGCCAACTAATCTTTGACAAAGCAGGAAAGAATACCCAATGGAATAAAAACAGTCTCTTCAGCAAGTGGTGCTGGGAAAACTAGACAGCAACATGAAGAAGAATGAACCTGGACCACTTTCTTACACCATACACAAAAATAAGCTCAAAGTGGATGAAAGACCTCCATGTAAGACAGGAAGCCATCAAAATCCTTGAGGAGAAAGCAGCCAAAAACCTCTTTGATCTTGCTCGCATCGATTTCTTACTCAACACATCTCTGGAGGCAAGGGAAACAAAAGCAAAAAGGAACTACTGGGACCTCATCAAAATAAAAAGCTTCTGCACAGCCAAGGAAACAATCAGAAAAACTAAAAGGCAACTGACAGAATGGGAGAAGATATTTGCAAATGACATATCAGATAAAGGGTTAGTATCCAAAATCTACAAAGAACTTATCAAACTCAAAACCCAAAAAACAAATAATCCAGTGAAGAAATGGGCAAAAGACATGAATAGACACTTTTCCAAAGAAGACATCCAGATGGCCAACCGACACATGAAAAAATGCTCAACATCACTCATCATTAGGGAAATATAAATCAAAACCACAATGAGTTACCACCTTACACCTGTCAGAATGGCTAACATTAACAACTCAGGCAACAACAGATGTTGGCGAGGATGCAAAGAGGATCTCTTTTGCATTGTTGGTGGGAATGCAAGCTGGTGCAGCCACTCTGGAAAACAGTATGGAGGTTTCTCAAAAAACTAAAAATAGAACTACCCTATGACCCTGTAATTGCACTACTAGGCATTTATCCAAGGGATACAGGTGTGCTGTTTCAAAGGGACACATGCACCCCCATGTCTATAGCAGCACCGTCAACAGTAGCCAAAGTACAGTAAGAGCCCAAATGTCCATCAATAGATGAATGGATAAAGAAAATGTGGTATGTATATACAATGGAGTATTACTCGCTAATCAAAAAGAATGAAATCTTGCCATTTGCAACTATGTGGATGGAACTGGAGAGTATTATGCTACGTGAAATTAGTCAGAGAAAGACAAAAATCATATGACTTCACTCATATGAGGGCAAAACAGATGAACATAAGTGAAAGGATACAAAAATAATATAAAAACAGGGAGGGGGACAAAACAGAAGAGACTCATAAATATGGAGAACAAACTGAGGGTTGCTAAAGGGGTTGTGGGAGGGGGGATGAGCTAAATGGGCAAGGGGCATTAAGGTATCTACTCCTGAAATCATTGCTTCACTATATGCTAACTAATATGGATGTAAATTTTAAAAAATTAAAAAATACAGGGGCGCCTGGGTGGCGCAGTCGTTTAAGCGTCTGACTTCAGCCAGGTCACGATCTCGTGGTCTGTGAGTTCGAGCCCCGCGTCAGGCTCTGGGCTGATGGCTCGGAGCCTGGAGCCTGTTTCCGATTCTGTGTCTCCGTCTCTCTCTGCCCCTCCCCCATTCATGCTCTGTCTCTCTCTGTCCCAAAAATAAATAAAAACGTTGAAGAAAAAAAAAATTAAAAAAAAATTAAAAATACAGTTAAATTACAAAGTTAAAAAAAATAGTATTGCCAAACTTGCCTGGTGGTAAAAATTACCTTGGGTAATCTTTCAATTTGACATTTAGTAGTTGCTGTTGAGACTGCCTACTCTCTAGAGGAGAAACTCAATTTTATGACATAGTCAACCATGTAAGTATATTTGTTGTTACTTCACCACTTCCTAACTTTTCTTTATTCAATATCTTAATTGCTCATTCTAAAGGCATCTGAGTTGTCCAGAAGGGCACAAAATTCACATTTTGGAATTCCTACCCTAAGCCGATTATTAGGATGTATAGATCTAGCTCATATGTGTTATCACATGAATTCAATAAAACTATTTCAATAACTGAAAAAAAAATAAAGTTCAGATTTCTTTGATTCATGGCAGGAGGGGAAGGAAGGGAAAATAGAAGTGAGAGAACTCAATATAGTGTTGCTAGTTTTGAGACAGAAGGGGTCACATGAACAGGAATTTGGAACCCTTTAAGATAAAGCAACCTCTGAATGATAGCAGGTAAGAAAATGAGAAACACAAATTATAACCACAAGGAAGAAGTGGATCTTTCCCCAGATCTTTTTTTTTTTAATTTTTTTTTAACGTTTATTTATTTTTGAGACAGAGAGAGACAGAGCATGAACAGGGGAGGGGCAGAGAGAGAGGGAGACACAGAATCTGAAACAGGCTCCAGGCTCTGAGCTGTCAGCACAGAGCCCAAAGCGGGGCTCAAACTCAGAGATCGCTAGATCGTGACCTGAGCTGAAGTTGGCGGCTTAACCGACCAAGCCACCTAGGCGCCCCTCCCCAGATCTTTGAGCTAGGAATCTAACCTGGTTGACACCTTGACTTTATCTTGTGAGAACCCAATCAGAGAACCTATTGGAGTCCACCTGGATTTTGACCTACAGATCTATGAGATAATTAGTACCTGGGTGTTATTTTAGGTGGCTATATCTGTGGTGATTTGTGACACCAAAAATAGAAAATTCATTCACTGAATAAGGAAGTTAATTTTTGCAATGTGGTCAGCCTTTCTTCTGCCCGACTTTTAACACTTTTAAATATACAAATTAAGGAACAATTAATTGCATATCTATTTTGTCCTAGGCAAAAATGGGCTTTTATTCATTCCCATAGATTTCTTTGGGTTAAGGCACTCTGATTCCAACTCAGCATTGCTGTACATCACATTAATTAACTTCATGTCTCTAATGAGTTGAATGCTATCACCTTGCTCTGTCATCCTAGAATGCCATCAGCCCCATGATATAATGGAGTTCAATACTAGGAAGATTATCCTGCTACCTCAGTTACCAGTGAAGTTTGCAAAACTATTGGTGCCACATCCATCAATGTATTCCCTATCCTCTGATGAAGGAGATATCCTCTGAGCACTCCCAATCTAATCAGGTAGTGGTTTCTCTAATTGGATGCTTAATTTCCACCATCTAGAATAGTTTTTGGCACACAATAGGTGCACATTATACATTTATGAATAAATTAATGGTTAACTAAACACCAACCTACAAAAGATAATAGTCCTTTTCACCCTCTTTAAATATCACCATGGTTAAAATAATAATAATAAAAAACCTCAAGCTTATTAAAGTTCAGTAAAGATATTAATTACACTCCTGATAATACATTCAATTAGTTGAAATGATAAATCATTTGTCTATTAGAATGGATAGTCAAGAGGTAGGTTTTTAGACACTTAAGCATTTTTAAAATATTTTGCAAGACATTTTATATAATGACTTTTATAGAAAGCTTAAGGCATAATATTAAAGTAAAATATAATAAAATATATGTGGAATTTTAGGTATGATAAATAGATTTATGATAGGCAAATGTATATCAAATAAATGTATAATATTGTGAATTGCTGATGTAATATGTACTTTCAAAAATGTTAACAAATAAACAGGATAGCTCTCAGACAGCATTAGAGAAATTTGGGGGAAAAACACAGATACAGACCATGCTTTCTAAAATAGTCTGTGTGGGTATACTATGTTCCTACCCAAAGAAAATATATGTCTAAGAAAGGCAATAAATGATTAAAAAAAACCAACAAATTACATGTTTGAGAAGTTTAAAATGATAACATCAAAACCACAATGAGATATCACCTTGTATCTGTCAGAATGGCTACATTCAAAAAGATAAGAAATATCAATGTTGAGAAGAATGTGGAGAAAAAATAACCCTTCTGAATTATTGGTGAGAATGTAAATTGGCACAACCACTGTGGAAAACATGGAGCTTCCTCGAAAAATTGAAAATAGAAACACCACATGACCCAATAATTTCACACCTGGGTATTTACACAAAGAAAACCAAAACACCAATTTGAAAAGAGATACACAGCCCTATGCTTACAGCAGCATTATTTACAAGAGGCAATATATGAAAGCAACCCAAATGTCCACTGATAGATGAATGGATAAAGAAGATGTGGTATATATACAATGGTGTATTACTGAGCCATAAAAAAGGATGAGATCTTGCTTTTGTGACAACATGGATGGACCTAGAGGGTATTATTGTAGGTGAAAATATCAGAGAAAGACAAATACTATACACTTCTACATGGAGTCTAAACAACAAAACAAATGAATAAACAAACAAAAAGCAGAATCAGATCTATAAATACAGAGAACTGATAGTTGTTAGACAGGATGGGTGTGGGGAGCTGGGTGAAGGGGAAAGGGAGATACATGCTTCTAGTTATGTAATGAATAAGTCACAGGAATAAAAAGCACAGCATAGGAAATATAGTAAATGATACTGTAATAGTGTTGTATGGTGACAGATGGTGGCTACACTTGCATTTATAGAATTGCTGAATCACTATTTTGTACACCTGAATAAAAGGGAGGGTTAGTTTTTATTAAAATAGATAAGTATGTATGAATTTCTAAATCATGCAGTAGTTTTCTTAAACCCAACATGTACATAATTAATAAATTACCAATTAAAGCTAAAACATAAAATAAAATGGTAACATCAAAGTATATTTTTAGAGAAAGTTTTAGTTTTCAAAGAAAACTGAATGCATACAACCTCATTAAGTATTCATAGCATTTTATATTCAGTATATAAAGATCTAGACCTAGATGCACACACACACATATATATATATATACACACTAATGTGGTAATTATAGTATAGTCTTGTTACTGATTATATATTAATAAATATAGATATATTTCTGTAGATTTGTTTTTACTTTTTTTAAATCAGGGAAAAGGCTAATTTTTAAAACGTTAAATATTTTGAGGTTATTTTGTGTGTCTGTGTGTGTGCATACACACATAAAACTTATTTTTAATTTTGAAGTTAGAACTCTTCCTTCTATATATGATCTTTCCCATTTGTAAATAAATCTTGTGTTCATTATCAGTCCTTATGTTAATGCTTCTGATTTTTTTTAATATTTGTTTAATCTTTTAGTTGCATATAACATGACTTTTAGTGAAAATATTTCATACCAGCATGTGAGTGTTGCATACATTATTTTCCACCACCTTATTGATGGTCATTGAAATGAGATATTTGTGTGCTGAATAAATTAGTTCATATTTTCTCTGGGCCAAAAAATGTACTAAGATATATCTTAAGTCAGAATATAATCATCCCCCATATCTGATAATAAGAAACATCAACTGAATTATCTTTATTTTTTTCACTTAGATAATGAGAGGGTATCTCTATAAAATCAAGTAAACCATTATCCAAGTTGATGAGTGTTTGACATATATTGAATCACTTTGTCCTGGACACCTGCTTCCTGTGTACTAATAACCAAGCAAGTCATAACATCATGTGAATTACCGTGTTCATGTTGGGCTTATTCCCGACAGAGTAACAGACTTCAACGAAAAAAAAAATTAGGACACCTAAAGTATGGGAGAAAAGAAGAAAAATGTGTTGCACAATAGGATTCTGCCTCTTTAATCTCTTGTACAAAATTTGGCATGAATGTATACATACAATTATGAGAATGATATATATGTATCCTTATATGACTATATGCTGTTGTGTTTAGGTCAGTGTCTAACTGCATAACCTATTTTGAGGTTTACTGCATGTGTTGTCGTTGCATAAATGGAAAATTTATAGTTCTTTATAACAATGAATTAAAATGTTGAGCAAGAGTTCTAAACCCTAAATGAAAATGTAACATGAAAATCTCCACATAGTACAAAGAAGTATCATATAACTTGGTGTTTTATTTTAAAGGAGACATCTCACCAAATAAGTAGTTACATCAATAGTTAAATAAACACAGATAAATAGAGATAATTACTATTAATCTGTCAGAAAAATTTTACTGACAAAAAATAATGATCAAGAGATTTTAAATAAAAATTTTTTTCTGGAATAGTTCACTGTTTGAAATTTTTATTTCCTTCCAACCACATATTTTGTTGAAATTTTGCATTATAATGCATATTTAGAAAAGAAATGCATATTTCAGGAACTATGCCAATAGTAAATATTAAAAAAAAAAAAGATTACTTTTGGACATCCATACGTAACTTAGGCTAAACATAAACATTATTTCTCCAGAAATAATGGCCCTAGATTGGCATAACATAAAAATGAGTTTGTTATTAAAAATTTTTCTTTGCAGACTCATTAGGAGTTTAGGTAAGACACATGGCTGAAATTATATTTTTAAAAATTGACTGACTAAAACATTAAAGGAAACATTTAAATACTTCCATGGGGCGGCAGAATAGAATCTCAAATACAGAAATCGGATAACCAGCAGGTAGCATCAGATGTTTTGGATTCACTGGTAGCAGTAGGGAGCAAAAGTTCCCTGAGACAAACCACAGCTTTGCTAACAGTGCCCCAGGGAGTATTGGCATATACATCTGAAATATTGACTTTCATAAAATAGGCAAACTTACTTTGTTTGCAGAACACACATTTCCTTTCACAACTATACCTAAGAATCTCTCCAAAGACAAAAGATAATACAGTTTCCTCTTTGTCTTTGGTACACTGTGAAACATGACAGGGAATTGGAAAGAGAGGTACCTAAAAATATAAGGATAGAACATCTCCATTTGAAATCACACAGAGTCACAGAATACCTAAATATGACTTTTAAACCTCATCTCACTCTTTAAATATGTTTTTTTAATAGAAACAGGTAAATTGCTTTCCCAATGATTAAATTAATACACATTTTCTTGACTAGTTCACAGATAAATCAGAATGGGGAAGGGAAGAGGTGCATACTCTCTGTGGCAAAGCCATTTGTGAGAAATGGTGTTTGAAAAAATATTATTCTATTTCATATTAAAAATATTTGTATTAAAATGCAAATAAAATACCCACATATTCTTATTGTAAGTATTTTATTCTACCAAAGAATGTATGTATCCTAATTCTCCATTTTCATATCAAAACTAAGGACCATTGCTTTTACCTTCTTTAGAGCAATATTTCTAAAATTATAATATCCAAATAGGATCATCCAAAATCTTTTTTTCTTAATGTTTATTTACTTTTGAGAGATGAGAGTGTATGTGCAAAGGAGGCAGAGACAGATGGGGACAGAGGATCCCAAGTGGGATCTGCACTGACAGCAGAAAGCCAGATGCAGGCTCTAACTCACGAACCTGTGAGATCATGATCTGAGCCTTAGCTGGATGCTTAACTGACTGATACACCCAGGCACCCCAGGATCATCCAAAATCTTATTAGCATGCAACCTGGAAGGGGTGCCTGGCTGGTTCAGTCAGTAGAGCATGCAACTCTTGATAATAGGGTTGTGAATTCAAGCCCCACGCTGGATATAGAGATTACTTAAAAATAAACTTAAAAAAAATGCAACCTAGTTGACCAGAGGTATGGTGGGACAGGAGTTTCCAAATTTCTAACAAGTTCCCAGGTGATTCCAAAGCCAGCTTTTCTCCAGACCACTTTGGATAGCAAGGTTTTAGCATAGAGCTTCCCAGTGGATATACAAGAACACACTAGAGTATCCCCAACTGATGATGGCAGGTATTACTAAGCTATTGATCCCACTTGTTTACAGTGTCTTGGTGATAGCTGACACAGAGCCTGAACTGATTACTTTAAGCTCCACAGAGCTGGATCCACATATTATAGAGTAACCCACACTTTATGTGTATCCAGAGCACAATGCTCTGAACAGTATATGACTAAGTGTAGAGAAATTACATGTATCAATATTGCCATGACATTTTAGGAGAGAAAATCCTTATCAATTAATAGTTGCTCCCGGGACACCTGGGTTGCTCAGTTGGTTAAGTGTCTGACTGTGGCTCAGGTCATGATCTCATGGTTCAGTTCATGAGTTTGAGCCTCACATCCGGCTCTGTGCTGATAGCTCAGAGCCTGGAGCCTGCTTAGGATTCTGTCTCTCTCTCTCTGTTCCCTTCCCCTGCTGGCATTCTGTCTCTTTCTCTTTCAAAAATAAATGAAGATTAAAAATATTTTTTTAAAAATAATTACTCTAAAAACAGTACTTAACTAAAATATGTCAAAAATATCTTCAATGTTGATTTATTTGGCATTCTTGAAAAATAATTTAAAATTATAACTAGTCCACGTAAAGAAAGTGTTTGGGAGTTGCATATCTATCCATTAAAACAAATGTGTTATTCGTGCTATTCAAATTATACATATCCTATCTAATTTTCCTTTGTGATTAATTTATGAAAACAAAGACATGTAATAAAATTTTCCAAATGTTAAAAAAAAGAGTGTTTGGGGGTCACTATACTGGCATCAATCTTATGCATAGGACTACTTAGGCATCTTCTGAGGACAAGATTTAAAAAAAATTACTATCATTAAAAAATTCGTTAAAAGTAAAATGAATAGTTCTCTAAAGCCCAGCTGTCTGGAATATACTGACATCACTAAAATCATACTTACACACTTTTTCTTTCTGATTACAAAATGGATTTTTAGAGATCATAATTTTGTAGCCCAGGTGTGCCCAACATTCTACACGGTTCAATTATATCTTAAAAATCCATTTGCATGAGTAAAATTGTGTTATCACTGAATTACTTTGAAGTTTTTAGTATTACAATAAAATATAACATTAAATGATTAAAAGACAACGATTTCTTTTATTAAATGGTTGTTTTCTGTACCACAAAATTCATATTCCTTCAATCAGAGAGTAACATACTCTGCAACAGAGAAGACTGAACCTCCCCACTCACTAGAGCATGATTATAGCCTTATAAAGTCAGTCCCAAGAGCACCCCTTATAGGATTTTGTTTACATAAAAGACCAAAAGAGGAAAATAGCTTCCGCTGTTACAAGTCAGGAGCGGTTTTCCTGGGAGATAGTGACTGAAAGGGTGCATTCAGAGACTTCTAAGGTGCAGGTCATGTTCTATTGCATGATCTGAGTAGTATGTTCAGCTTGTAAAACTCCTGCATAATATACTTTGACATGTGTACTTTTCTGCATCGATAATAACATTTTAAATTTATGAATAATCATATCTTTTCAAAATTTCTTTTTGGTATTTTTAAGGGGTAGCAGTTTTTTTTAATTTCAAAATTATCCAAACTTGGAGGAATAACTATGTGTTTTTGTTCAAGTACGTATGTGTGTATGTGTGGTATGTGTTCAGCAAAGGATAGGATATAAACACTTTTATTTAGCAAATTCTAATTGCAACCTTTAAAGCTGCTGAGAGAGTAGGATGCAACTATAGATTTAGTGTTATGTTTTTGAAAATTTGGATTGCTTTCCTAAATCTTTCTTTTCCACAAACAGATTTGATTCAAGATAGAGGACTACACAAGTGAGAACTTTCTGTCTGATGAAATGGCTGGTTCATCATGCAGAACGTCCCGATAATCAGAATTATAAATCACTGAAAGATAGCTTGGCTTTGAGTCATTGAAACTTTACTTCAAAATGCACCCTTTAGTCAAGATAATGAAATCCACTGCAATGATAGGCTTTTTATGAAAATACACGTAAAGCCACTCTTTCCTGACATTTACTATGGTAATCAGACACAGAACTGAAATATATTTCTGGCATCTGAGGCTGCTCTACCCTGACTGAAGAAAGTAGCTTTTCCAAAATACCCACTTTATGGCTATTTGTCAACAACTGTTTTCCCTTTCTGTGAGGGTAGGTGGGGAGACTTGTAGTAAATAAATAAAATTAGCATTACCATAAACATTAAATATTTTACCCTAAGTGGATGGGAAAATGTATGACACTAAACAGTTGTTTAGCAACAACACAGAAAGGAATGATTTGGGGGGAGAGTTTGTTAAAAGAATATTCAGTCTTAGACTTGAAGGACAAAAATCAAACTATTTTTCCCAGAGAGAATCATTCAGTGGATCTGGATATTCATTCATATTTTGTTTCTCATTTGCATTTTCAAGATGTTTGTACTTCAAGGGAGTTTGCCTTGAATAAGAACTTTGAGAATTAGGTAGAACTACAGGTAAGTTTCATAAAACACTGGAGTATCTATGAGTAGCTAGATTTTGTTCATTCATTCTCTGGTAATCTGGTCCTCAAATTATATTTTTGCTTCAAAATTTATTGAGGGTTGTAGGCTGAATAATAATTTCCCAAAGATCTTTACATCTTTATCCCAGGAACTTGTGAATATGTTTTCTTATGTGGAAAAAACGACTTTTCAGATATAATTAAATTAATAAATCTTAAAATGGAGATTAACCTGGAATTTCATGGCAGACATAATGTAATCACGAGGGTTCTCATAAAAAGGAGGCAGTTGTCAGGGTCAGATAGAGAAGATTTAAGGATAGAAGCAGAGTCAGAAAGACAAGAAGATGCTACAGTGGCTGGCTTTCAAGATAGAGGTGAGAGGGAATAGTGGAAGGCATGAAGCAAGGAACTCAGTTGGAATCCTATATCTGGGTTAGGGAAGCAAACATATTCTCACCTACAGTCTCCGGAAGAAACCAGTCCTGTGGACACCCTGACTTTAACTCAGTGAAACTGATTTCAGACTTGTGGCTTTCAGAACTGTAGGAAAATACATTTGCCTTGTTTAAGTGAATAAATTTGTGGTAATTTGTTACAGTAGTGATAGGAAGCAAATATACCTGGCAACCATTAACCAATAATTGGCTACCAAGACAATGCAGCTGTTTCACCCTTTCATTTATTATATAACTCTATTTTACATGATTCACTCTTTATGTCTTCTTTATTTCAAAGCCAGTTTCTTCAACTAGACTTCTAACTGGTTCCTGCAGTGACCTAGCTTTGGTTCTTTAGTCTCCAGATATGGGAGATACTTGTGATGTCTGCATTACATTTTCTTTTTTTTTAACATTTATTTATTTTTGAGACAGAGAGAGAGAGAGAGCATGAACAGGGGAGGGTCAGAGAAAGAGGGAGACACAGAATCTGAAACAGGCTCCAGGCTCTGAGCTGTCAGCACAGAGCCCAATGCGGGGCTCCAACCCACGGAATGCGAGATCATGACCTGAGCGGAAGTGGACGTTTAACCGACTGAGCCACCCAGGCGCCCCTGCATTACGTTTTCTTAGCATGGAAGTGATTTCACCTAGAAATACTAAAGTTCTGTGTGGCCTCAGACTTATTTTGCATTGTCAGACTCTCCACTGGAGTGACTCTTCTTACCTTCCTTCACTTTTTGTGGCGCCTTTTCTGATATCTGGAGTAAATCCACTGCACACTTAAAGTCCACTAAACATAGCACCCTTACAGAAGATAGTAACCTTTGTGGCAACCCTCAAATAGGGTTCAGGAGCCCGAACATAAATACCCCAGCTGATAATATTTCGGGGGGATACCTGTGAATTTCATTCTCAAATTTTCTGAGATCTGGAAAGAAAGAATTCCCTCAGCATGTAATGAACTTTATAAGGCCTCCTTGTTTTGTCTTTAAATCCTGTCCTCAATTTTGCTATGTACATATTCTGCTTCCTGAGATCACTTTTCAATCAGCTACCTGCAGTAAGATCTTGCCTCAAGCTCTGCTTGCAGGGAAACCTAAAGTAATGCATCAGGATAATGTCAACAGTCTTGAACACAGCAGTCAATCAAATCTTTCCTGGATGATTTACATGTGAAAAACAACTGATTAATGAGAAGGATTTAAAATACATTTAAAGAATTGTCTTGATTTTGTTTGGCGCTTTTAATTATGTTTCATAATGATGATTTTTTTTTCCTTCTCCATATATGTATTTAACACTAACCAGACATATAATTAGCATGTTGTTAAAACTTCTGGAATATGAACACAATGAAAAATATTTCTAAAATTTAGTTATGAAGTGGTCACTCTGGTTTTATGATTTATTTATTTTTAGGTGTTACATTAATTTTAGTTTTTAAATGTTTTATAAGTGAATAATCTATTTTTTTTTATTTTTTAAGTTTATTCATTTTGAGAGAGAGAGCAATTGTGGTAGGGGGAGAGAGAATGGGAAAAGAGAGAATGGGAAGAGAGAGAATACCAAGCTGGCACCGCACTGTCAGTGCAGAGCCGGATGTGGAGCTGGAATCCACCAACAAACCGCGAGATCATGACCTGAGATGAAATCAAGAGTCGGAGGCTTAATTGATTGAGCCACCCAGATGCCCCTGAATAATCTAATTTTCCCTGACCATGGCATTTCTTAAAAGGCCAGATTATATTAAACATGTTTTTTAATTTAAAAAAGGTGTACAGGGGCGTCTGAGTGACTCAATGGGTGGGGCGTCCGACTTCGTTCGGCTCAGGTAATGATCTCACCATTGGTGAGTTCAAGACCTGCATCAGGCTCTGTGATGACAGCTCAGAGCCTTGGAACCTGCTTCAGATTCTGTGTTGCCATCTCTCTGCCCCTCCCCCACCCACGCTTTGTCTCCCTCTGTCTCTCAAAAATGAATAAACGTTAAAAAATATTTTTCAAAGGTGTACAGAACATAAAAAGACCAATTCTGATCTTAGAGATAATGTGTGCTTTTCATAGTCTGTAAAGGCAGTGCTAAATGGCCACTTTTTTTTAAATATGAAATTTATAGTCAAATTGGTTTCCATACAACACCCAGTGCTCATCCAAACAGGTGCCCTCCTCAATGCCCATCACCCATCCTCTCCTCCCTCCCACCCCCAATAAACCCTCAGTTTGTTCTCAGTTTTTAAGAGTCTCTTATGTTTTGGCTCCCTCCCTCTCTAATCTTTTTTTTTTTTTTTTTTTTTTGCTTTCCCTCCCCCATGGTCTTTTGTTAAGTTTCTCAGGATCCACATAAGAGTGAAAACATATGGTTTCTGTCTTTCTCTGTATGACTTATTTCACTTAGCATAACACTCTCCAGTTCCATCCATGTTGCTACAAAAGGCCATATTTCTTTCTCTTCATTCTTTCTCATTGCCAAGTAGTATTCCATTGTGTATATAAACCAGAATTTCTTTATCTATTCATCAGTTGATGGACATTTAGGCTCTTTCCAGAATTTGGCTATTGTTGAAAGTGCTGCTATAAACATTGGGGTACAAGTGCCCCTATGCATCAGCACTCCTGTATCCCTTGGGTCAATTCCTAGCAGTGCTATTGCTGGGTCATAGGATAGATCTATTTTTAATTTTTTGAGGAACCTCCACACTGTTTTCCAGAGTGGCTGCACCAGTTTGCATTCCCACCAACAGTGCAAGAGGGTTCCCATTTCTCCACATCCTGTCCAGCATCTATAGTCTCCTGATTTGTTCATTTTGGCCACTCTGACTGACGTGAGGTGGTATCTAAGTGTGGTTTTGATTTGTATTTCCCTGATGAAGAGTGACATTGAGCATCTTTGCATGTGCCTGTTGGCCATCTGGATGTCTTCTTTAGAGAAGTGTCTATTCATGTTTTCTGCCCATTTCTTCACTGGATTATTTGTTTTCCAGGTGTGGAGTTTGATGAGTTCTTTATAGATTTTGGATACTAGCCCTTTGTCTGATATGTCATTTGCAAATATATTTTCCCATTCCATCGGTTGCTTTTTAGTTTTGTTGATTGTTTCCTTTGCTGTGCAGAAGCTTTTTATCTTCATGAGGTCCCAAGTGTTCATTTTTGCTTTTAATCCCTT
Source organism: Puma concolor (assembly GCF_028749965.1). Lineage (NCBI taxonomy): Eukaryota > Metazoa > Chordata > Mammalia > Carnivora > Felidae > Puma > Puma concolor. The sequence continues at coordinate 182,307,540 of NC_141667.1, forward strand.
GCCTTTGGGGATGGGTCAAGTAAGAGATTGCTGTGGCTGAGGTCAGAGAGGTTTTTTTCCTGCTTTTTCCTCTAGGGTTTTGATGGTTTCCTGTCTCACATTAAGGTCCTTTATCCATTTTTGAGTTTATTTTTGTGAATGGTGTAAGAAAGTGGTCTAGTTTCATTCTTCTGCATGTTGCTGTCCAGTTCTCCCAGCACCATTTGTTAAAGAGACTGTCTTTTTTCCATTGGATATTCTTTCCTGCTTTGTCAAAGATTAGTTGGCCTAAATGGCCACTCTTTATAGTAACCCTTATTAAGTTCAAAAATTACTGGGGCGCCTGGGTGGCGCAGTCGGTTAAGCGTCCGACTTCAGCCAGGTCACGATCTTGCGGTCCGTGAGTTCGAGCCCCGCGTCGGGCTTGGGCTGATGGCTCAGAGCCTGGAGCCTGTTTCCGATTCTGTGTCTCCCTCTCTCTCTGCCCCTCCCCCGTTCGTGCTCTGTCTCTCTCTGTCCCAAAAATAAATAAAACGTTGAAAAAAAAAATTTTTTTTTAAAAAATTACTTTTTTCTTTTAAAAATAAATATAATGTTTGACAATTATGTGCAATCTTTAGTGCTCTTAAAAATATAACACAGGAAAATGCAACAGACTATGAACATATATATGTGTGTATATCTGTATATTCACAGTGTGTATATGTGTGTATATATATGATACATATATGCATGGTATATTCATTTTATGTATATATATATATATATATAAATGGTACTACATAGAGTACCTAATGTATGTACTGTACATAAACATAATTTCCATATATTTTTTTCAGAACATAAATAGTTTGAATCATTTTGTTGGACAGTTAAGATTACAAAAAGAAGTATAAATATATTTCTGGAACTTTTAGTCATAGAACTCTACTTTACACTTAAACACACATGTGATAAATTGGTCAATTAACACTAAGAATTGTGATCAGGTGAAAATATAATACCTATGTTTGTTTCTAGATATAGTTCACAATAATACTTTTTCATTTATTTTCTTCAAGTTTTAATGGTAGTATGGTTGGGAACAAAATATTTTGGCCACATTTTACTGTAAAAAAATTATGAAGGCAGTCTGATTTTTAAGTACTTTATATAACTGAATAACTTGTATGTTTTCTAGATTAATAGAATCAAGTGTCTAAATACAGACACAGATTTTTATCATTGAATTCTGATAATACTATCATGGTTTAACAGGAGATTAACAATTACCCATAGAAAGTTTTTGTTCTCCCTTGGATGGGCTGTCTTTTTAATTAGTACATATAAGGTGTTCATATATTTTGAATTTAAGAAACGTGTATCTTCTGTTACAAACTTTCTTTCTTCCCATTCATTATCATCTCTTCACCTGAAATACATGTATGCATTTGTGCATTTAATAATTTGTGTTTGTTCATGTTTGTTGTTTGAAATGATGCCAATTCATATGTCTGCTTATAGTCTGTTTTTATCTAATCATTTCTTTTCTCTCATCTGTTTATATCTGTTATGTCAGCATCTCTTCTTTGATAACCTATAAGTTACCAAACTAAGTATTTACTTATAAATTTAATTTGTTTTACGGAATACATTTTGTTTCATTCTCCATCTGCATTTTGCTTCTTTGTTCATTTTATTAGTACAACTGAGTATGCCCCTCAATTGAGTCTTTTTTTTTTTTTAATGAATCTTTTATTAGGTGTCATTCCTCTGTGAATATATAACATTTATCCTGAGTCATGCATTTGTAAAAGTATAGAAAAGACCAGACCATGGAAGGAACTAAGGGTGTAAATCCTTTAGTTTGCTAGGTTAAGAATGAGCATCATCCCACAGATACTCTATTTTGTGAATATACCTCCTTCCTATCCAGCAAGATACTTTTGTGAGTCAGAATGAAGGCCAGGATGTTGGAACTTTAGTATGATTTTCTAATACTAACTACAATTTTCTCTCACCAAGAAATTTAGCTGGCAAGCTGAAAACATGTACTGCTTTTTCCCAGTATGTCACAGAGACAGACAGGTGCTTTTATTTTTATTATTATTATTTTTTTTTTGTAGTACTTATTTTATTTTTGAGAGAGAGAGAGAGAGAGAGTCCATGCATGCAAGCAGGGGAGGGGCAGAGAGAGAAAGAGAGAGGGATAAAGGATCTGAAGCGGGCTCTGTGCTGACACACACAAGAGCTGGACACAGGGCTGGAATTCAGGAACTTCAAACCACAAGAACATGACCTGAGCTGAAGACATTTAACCGAATGAGCCACCAGGCACCCCCAGATAGATACTTTTAAATGAATTTCTGTTTGTTTCTTTGCTTGGTTGGTGATTGGTGGTTGGTTACTTGGTTGATTTGGTTTGGTTTTCTTGTTTCTTCATTGTATCTGGCCTCATTTGCAATTTCATGTTTCATTTGAGGATTCCACTTGACTACTGAGCTTTGATTTAACAGACCTACAAGTATTTCTGACTTCTTATTGTATTCTGCTTTGCTGTTCATTTCACAAATAGCATTTCTCAGAATTAAAGTTTAGAGGTATAGATGACTTTTGGTTTCATAAGATGTTCCTTTTTGTTATTGTTTTCCCTCTCTGTTGATTTGTTTTCAGAGATAAAAATTGTGAAGATATATCTTTAGTTCAATATGATCATCGCCTTTATTACCTAGTTCCTATTTATCCTAAAACTCTATCTGATTATGCATAAATCTCCTTTTGTATGCATGTAATTCATTCATAAGAGGTAATTGAAAAGGACACAAATGGTTAGTGCACAGAATATTAACAAGTGTTACCAACCTCTTTTGTGTTCATAGATGGATACATTTCCCTTTCTGCAAACTGATAACAATGCTGATTACCATAGTTTGTACTATCTATTAATTAATGACTGTAGAGTTTGTAATGAATACTACGCATTTTAATTTAATAGCAGATCTTCCATTTAAATTTTTTTCCATGACAATCTCTCCAAGTTATAAAATTCTTAAAGGAGACAAAAGTTAAGTTTGTTGGTGAAAAACTGTACTACTGAGATTTTATTATTAAACTCAATATTAACTATTATAAAGAATTTGTGATTACTTGGCATAGCAAATAATATACTTGTGCTCATGTGAGTCTATAAACTTCCCATTATACTATATTTATTGACTGTTCTTTCTCATCATAGTCAATAACATTTCAGGGATGCTCATTTATTTTTATTAAGTACCTATATTCAAAATGTTACACAACATAAAAGATGCTCCGTATTATTTCATATAATTTCTATTAAGTACTAAGTTACTACTAATGCTTTTCCATAATGCTCTAGACACCACAAGAAACAGTAATTTATTATGGCACAAAACTTGCTAACTGGTAAATTACTATGGTAACAAGTGAAATATTTCACTTATACTGTGGGATTTTAAAATGCAGGAAAAAACTTTAATAACCTACAGTCATCAAAAATGAACTCTAAATAATAAATATCTCAGATTTAATTATATACCAGTAAAACAGGTGAAAAAGCTATTTTTATTTTAATTCAGGAAAATAACATTAACATCCATTCCCTTTCAACATAGAACTATAAGGGTTCAAAAGGAACAAAACCATCAATGACCATCTCAAAATGCATATAACCTTTGATCTTTTATCAGAATGATACCTGGAAAATTCTACACAATTTTTTAATTGAGGTAATCGCATAGGTAATTCGTAAACTAATAGACTTCAATTTAAGAGATATATGTTAAGTGCAAGATGGTAAATGAAAAAATTGTTAGCAAACAGTGGACAATAATATCTTGCACAATTTTTCCATAGCTGTGTGTCTATTATCCCATTGTTGTTTTTGCTGTACACGCTTCCATACATGTTGTGCCTAAATGATACCAAAGTGCCACCTCAGGGTTTATGACTTTTCTGTTCTTGTTTTCCTAAATACTGTACCTTCAAATAGATTGACAGATGATATGTATATGACAGACAGATAGAAGTAGATATAGATATTTAGATTTACCTGACTTCAATTTCCCTAAATGTATTAATCCTAAATATAAATACATTAAAAATGTATTAATGAATTAATCTGCTTACTTCTTTATAATGAGTAATCTGCACACTATTGGACGATGAATACTTATGAATGAATGAGGACTTATTTTTTTATAAATTTTGATGCATGTTATACTTTGAGTTAATTACCAAATGCCCTAAACTTTCTTTAGTTAATTAAAGACAAATAAGAAGTTAGGCATCAATTGCTTATCAATGGTTCTGTGAGAAACTAAAACAAATACTAGTATATGGAGACAGGTAAACACGAATTCAAATTACAGCATTCACATCCATTGGACATGTGAAATTGCAAAAGGAGGTGCGCCAGGGTGGCCCAGGTGGTTGAGTGTTTGACTCTTGATTTTGGCTTAGGTCATTATCCTAGGGTTGTGGGACTGAGCCCTGCATTGGGCTCTTCACCGAGCATGTAGCCTGCTTAAGATTCTCCCGCTATTCCTCTGCCCCTTTCCCCTGCTCATGTGCACACTATCTCTCTCTATCTCTCTCTCTCAAATTAAATAAATAAATAAATAAATAAATAAATAAATATTGCAAAAGGGATTATTTATCAGTGATTTATACAGTATAAATTGGAGAGAATATACACAAAAAATTCTGAGAATGGAATGGATGGTACTTCTAGAAACTGGCACAATATTTAGGATTCTAAAATCCTAAATTATAGTTTCATGTTATTATAGTTTCAATTTATTATAGTTTCCATTTCCAAACCCTCCTTCACATTTAAATATTTTCATTAACAGTATTATATATACACAAAAATATTTCAGCACATTCAACTGAAATGGAACTTACTTAGGTTTACTGGAAGATTAAGCAATATCTTTATTTTCGCTTAGATACCAAACATATCGTGAAATGAGATTTTGACTACTTTTGGAAGTTGAAAAGTTGGAGATAACTGTCACAAGTTCATTTCAACATTCTCTTCCTCTAGTATTCCTTTCAATAATATGCACTTATTACATCAATACATTACAATGAACTTAGGAAGATTTCACCTACTAGTTCTAACTCCACTAACAGAAATTTTACGTTGTTTAGAGAAAGGCTAGTGCCTCCCTCCCTTTTCCCCGTTTTCCATATATAGCTCCTTCCATCCTTCCTACTTCCCTTCCTTAAACATTGATTAATTTTCTATCATTTGACAAGCAGTCTTCTATGAAGTGAGGACACAGTGGTGAGCAAAACAGATTCCTGTTCACAGTGTATTTGCAGTCCAATTGTGGAAGCACACAATACGCTAAACTAAAACAAATATTGTCCAGAAAATAAGTACCACAAAAAATAAAATAATTTAATTAAATAGAGAATGACTTACAAAACTTAGTGTGGCAAGAAAGACTTTTCATAATGTGGTTATTTATGAAAGCACTCCTTAATTACGTAAATGGGCATCATGGATAGATGTGGGTAAACTAATTTGAGATGAGTAGTATGAATGCCCTGAAACAGAAATGCACTTAGAATGTTTAGAGGATAAAAAGGGGTAGGGGTGGGGGTACGGTGACTGTAGTGTGGTGAACACGAAAAAAAGAAGTAGGGAAGGATTTGGACGAAGAGGCAGTGACACTTTTACTCCACTAGATGGGTGCCTCTGAGGGATTAAACTGGGGAGGAGAAGTATCACAATCAAATCTCAAACACTGTACTCTTGCTTTACCTGGAGGCTGGACTCTAGTAGGGACAGAGTGGACACAGTCATTGGGATCTCAGAGCTATTGCAATATTTGGGAGAAGGGAGTTGTTGGTTTGGGTTAATGTGGTAATAGTTGGGTGGAAATAGTTGGTAAGATTGGAAACAGGTTTTGTTAACAGACACATGATAATAGATTGAATGTGGCCAGAGAGAAAGAGAGAAAACAATGATTAGTTCTAGAAGGTTCATTTGCTCAATATACTGACTGTGGTAACATGTCCTCACACAGATAGGATTAGGTAACATGTCCTCCCTAGCTGGTGTTGGGTAGAGGAGGGAGGAAATTAGAATTTATTTATGAATTAAGAGAATTAAATTCTGAACCCTGGGACATCCAGTGTTTAGAATGTTAAAGGCCAAAAGCAGAGTTAAGTAAAGAAAAAGCCCGTAAGAAGATGATCTGAAACTTGTTTTCAAAAAGAAAATAATAATAATATTTCCTAATGATATTGAGATACCAATTGTAAAAAAGCAAAATCAGCCACTGAATTTGGTGAAGTAAAGACTGTTGTTTACCTTGACAGAGAATTTTAAATGAAATGATAATGAAAGCCTGGTAGGAGTCATTATGGACAAGTATGAGATTTAGAAAAGGGATTCCTAATCAAAACTAGCCTCTAAGATTATTTTTAACTATCAGAGAAATAAGCTTTTAAACCAAGAAGGAATGTTAGATAATAGAGTATCTCATTTTTAATTTTTATTTTACTTTACAATGTATCTGTAAAACTTTTAAAATGACAAGAAAAGAGAAGATTCTTGGTAGAGGAGAGAAGATGAGAGAAACAAGGAATAAATACAAGAATAACTACAAGAATGCCTGCAGCCTTCATGTGTTGGTCATGGTAATTAACACCTGCTGCTGTAAGAGTCACCTTCCAAAATCTCAGTAGATTAATATGATTTTCCTCCCTCAGGCAATGACACACTTTCTGCTCCAAACAATTACTTAAGGACTCATTTAATAAAGGCTATGCAATCTTGCAACTATATCATCTAGATAACATGGCTCCTAAAATCACTATGGTAGAGAGAAAATCCAGACATAGCAAAAGGACTAAACTTAGAGCAGAATAATTCTAGCTCCTGTAAGAGCAGAGAAGGCAGAGTGCATTGGAAGCAGGTACACATAATATGGTAATATGTATAGGTTAGCAAGTTAACATCTGATTGCTTTTATAATATCTGTAAAATGACAGCAGTGGGGCATGTAATTTTAGAGGAAAGGAGAGCATATGAAACTAACTTACTAGAGGGTAGGGAAATAAATCAATTAGTGAAATGACTAAGAATCCTGGGTACTAGTTGAAATTTATGGTAAAAAATATGTATGAGACATTTGATAAGATGTGTTAATCCAACCACATGGGGGTTGTATCATTGTATCATTAAGTATGGTGGAGAAAGAATGACAAATGCATTTAGAATATGAGAAAATAAATTTAGCAATAGAACTTAGAATTCAAGTTGAACATGTCTGGATACAGAAATATGTGAAAATGAAGCTTAGTGAAAAAACTATTGAGGTCACTAAGAGGACACACGTTTTAAATAATTGTATTAGGAGAAATACTTGTTGAATTGGAAATTATGTATGTGGAAATAATTTATGTGTAACTATGTGGAAATAGGTGGTTTTGGACAGAACTGGAAATTTTGAAAACATGATTACAGAGGTACAGTTTTTAGAAAAATCTGATTTAAGGCACAGCCACAAAATTGGGTGGCTAAATTCAAGTGGAGAGGTATGTTTGTAGAATTTGAGATGATCAAGGAACTTAAAGGCTAAAGTGTTGTATGGATGATCTGTAAAAAAGGTGATGTTGCCAAGATTTCACTGTCATTACTAGAGATATTGAGCCAGGTAATAACATATTCAGGGAATGGGGAAGGCAACCAAGCGGTACTGGTTGAAGTTGTGTGTTTGAAAAGGACTGTTTTTGTTTGCTTTGCTTTGTTATGAGGGAAAAGGCAAAAGAGAAAAGGAAATATCTATAATTATAGAAGAACAAAGAAAACACTACATTTTCTACAGTCTCCATGATACATGGGTATGGAAAGAAAAAAAACTGTCTCTAAGAAACTTCAAGAGAAATATGGACCTGGGGTTCCTTGGTGGCTCAGTTGGTTGTGCATCCGACTCTTGATTTCGGCTCAGGTCAGGATCACGTGGATCTTGAGATTGGGCTCTAATTTGGGCTCTGCACTGACAGCGTGGAGCCAGCTTGGAATTCTCTCTCTACTCTGTCTCTGCCCTTCCCCTGCTCTATCTCTCTTTCTCTCAAAATAAATAAACAAACATTAAAAGAGAGAGAAACAGAGGGAGGAGCCAAGATGGAAGAACAGCATGGAAGCTTTCTGTGTGTCTCCTGTCCATGAAATACAGCCAGAACAACACTAAACCATCCTACACACCTAGAAAACGGATTGGAGGATTAACACGACAATCTGCACAACTTGAACCACAGAATTCAGCAGGTAGGCGGTGCAGAGAGGTGAATTTAGGGAGCGAGAATCCGTGGAGGGTAGAGAGCCGCTTTTGCGGGCAGAGAGAGGACAGAGACTGGGGAGGCAGGGAGAATATGGGAAAAGCATGCCTCTCCAAAGGCAGCTGGAGAGGAAGTGAAAAACTGAAAACAGCCGCAGCAACTGAACTAAAAAGGGAGAAAGGGGAAAGGAGACAGGAGAGGGTTTAAATTCCTTAAGACTGTAAACAAGGGGAGCGCAAAGGCTGCAACTTCACAGCTCAATACCTGGCAGGGGTCTGGTGGGAAGGGCGAATCCCCAGGAACAGAGTGGGGTCTGGGAGGTTCTCAGGCCACACGGGGAAAAGCGGTTCCATTCCTGGAAGGACATCTGGTAGAGACTGTTGAAGCCACCTGGTCCCAGCAGACCCCAGAATGCAGCCACATTCGCTGGTGCTGGGGCAAGGTCGTTAAGGGGTGAAGCCTGGCGCCAGATATGTGTTGTGTTTTTCCAAAATGTCTCGCAAACATTTTCTGGGATGGGCTGGCCCCTGGCCGCAATCTCGGGGCACTGGGAACAACAGGGATGTTGTTCCTGCAGGTGTTCCTGCAGGTGTTCCTGGGTGCAGCCGATATTCGGCCATTGCTCATTCAGCCATTGCTCAGTGAGACTCTTCTGCAGAGGGGCATAACGGGAAACGCCACAGTCCTTTGAAAGTAAGGGGCCGGTGAATACAGCTGCATATGAGACAAAACTGGGGAGAGGTACTGCCTGGGGCCTGGTCATGGAGAGTGAAGAAGCAGGGAGTGGACGAGAGCTGAGGACCGACGACAGGTGCGTGATTGCTGATTCGGGAAAACAGACTGGGTAGCTGGGTGGCGCCATTTTCACCGCTCCCGCGCGTGCACATATGCACCCTACAAGTGCCACAACGATCCACCCCAGTAGGCTAGCAGCGCCATCTAGTGGATATTGGAGCTGTTACACTGAGCCCCGCCCAACTGGTCCCACTTTGCTCTTTAAGAACACAAGTCTCACCGCCGGTTTAATTTATGGACTATATAGAGCCACATAGACTGACTTCTAGGGGAAAACAAAGTAATTTCAGTCCTACTTCAATCTGTTAGCAGGTTCATCTACTCAATTTACTTTCTTTTTTCTTTTTCCTTTTTCTCTTTTATGATTCCTTTTTCTTAAATACAGAAAGAAAAAATTCATTTTTATTTTCAATTTTTATTAAAAATATTTCTTTAATTTTTATTACTATATTTTTTAATTTGTATAAATTTTTTCGAATTCTTCTTTACTTCCATCATTTTATTTTATTCTACTTCAGTGTACTCACCTTTTCAAATATTCAAACAATTTCATTTTTTTCTTTCTTTTTCTTTTTTTCTCTTTTTTGTTTCTTTTTCTTGAATGTACAAAGAGAAAAACTTCATTTTTACTCTCAATTTCTATTAAAAATATTTTTATTTAATTTTTATTACTATATTTTTGCTTTTATGTAAATTTTTTCAAATTTTATTTTACTTCCATCGTTTTATTTTAGTCTACTACAGTGTATTCACTTTTTCATATTCTCAATTTACTTTCCTTTTTTCTTCTTTTTTTTATTTTCTTTTTTCTCTTTTAGTTTTCTTTTTTCTTAAATACAGAAAACAAAAAAGTTCATATTTAGTTTAATTTTTATTAAAAATATTTTTTTATTTTTTTCCACTATATTCTTTACTTTTGTGTATATTTTTTCAAATTCTATTTTACCCCCATCATCACATTTTATTCTACATCAGTATATTCATTTTTTCAAATTCTCAATTTCCTTTTTTTTTCTTCCCTCCCCCTTTTTTTTCTCTGATCTGTCAAACCACTTTCAACACCCAGACCAAAACACACCTAGGATCTAGCATCATCTATTCGATTTTTCTGTGTGTGTGTTTTTAATATTTAATTCTAATATTTTTTATTTTAATTTTTTTAATTTCAATTTTTCTACCTCATTAATTCCTTTTCTCCCTTCAAAATGACAACACGAAGAATTCACTCCTAAAGAATGAGCATGAAGAAATGATAGCCACGGATTTAACCAACACAGATACAAGCAAGATGTCTGAACCAGAATTTAGAATCACGATAATAAGAATACTAGCTAGAGTCAAAAATAGATTAGAAACCTTTTCTGCAGAGATAAAAGAAGTAAAAAACAGAAGGAAATTAAAAATGCTATAACTGAGCTGAAATCACGTATGGCTGCAATGGTGGCAAGGATGGATGAGGCAGAACAGGGAATCAGCGATAGAGAGGACAAACTTATAGAGAATAAAGAAGCAGAAAAAAAGAGGGAGATGAAGGCAAAAGAGCACAATTTAAGAATTAGAGAAATCAGTGACTAATTAAAAAGGGACAACATCAGAATCATAGGGGTCCCAGAAGAGGAAGAGAGAGAAATAGTGGCAGAAAAGTTATGTGAGCAAATCACAGTGGAAAACGTTCCTAACCTGGGGAAAGACACAGACATCAAAATCCAGGAAGCACAGAAGACCCCCATTAGATTCAACAAAAATCGACCATCAACAAGGCATATCATAGTCAAATTCACAAAATACTCAGGCAAGGAAAGAATCATGAAGGCAGCAAGGGAAAAAAAGTACATAACATACAAGATAAGACAGATCAGGTTTGCAGCAGATCTATCCAAAGAAACGTGGCAGGCCAGAAAGGAGTGGAGGGATATATCCAGTGTGCTGAATCAGAAAAATATGCAGCCAAGAATTCTTTATCCAGCAAGGGTGTCATTCAAAATAGAAGGAGAGATAAAAAGTTTCTCAGACAAACAAAGGAGTTTGTGACCACTAAACCATCCCTGCAAGAAATTTTAAGGGGGACTTTCTGAGGGGAGAAAACATGAAAAAAATATAAATATATATAAATAAATAAATACCAAAAGCAACAAAAGATTAGAAAGGACCAGAGAACAGCACCAGAAGCTCCAACTCTACAATCATCATAATGGCAAAAATTCATATCTTTCAGTACTCACTCTAAATGTCAATGGACTCAATGCTCCAATCAAAAGACACAGGGTAACAGAATGGATAAGAAAACAAGATCCATCTATATGCTGTTTACAAGAGACACACTTTAGATCTAAAGATACCTTCAGATTGAAAATAAGGGGATGGAGAACCATCTATCATGCGAATGGTCAACAAAAGAAAGCCGGAGTAGCCATTCTTATATCAGAAAATAGACTGATATCCTATATACACTTTAAAATAAAGACTCTACCAAGAGATTCAGAAGGCATTATATCATAATCAAGGGGTCTACAGACCAAGAAGACCTAAAAATTGTGAAAATTTATGTGCCAAATGTGGCAGCACCCATATACATCAATTAATCACAAATATCAAGAAACTCATCAATAGTAATACCATAGCAGTAGGAGACTTCAACACACCACTCACAGCAATGGACAGATCATCTAATAAAAAAATCAACAAGGAAACAATGGCTTTGAATGACTCACTGGACAGGATGGACTTAACAGATATACTCAGAACATTTCATCCTAAAGCAGCAGAATATACATTATTCTCCAGTACACATGGAACATTCTTCAGAATATACCACATACTGGGACACAAATCAGCCCTAAGTAAGTACAAAAATATCAAGATCACACCATGCATATTTTCAGACCACAATGCTATGAAAATTGAAAGCAACCACAAGAAACAATTTGGAAAGGTAACAAATACTTGGAGACTTAAGAACATCCTACTAAAGAATGAATGGGCTAATCAAGCAGTTAAAGAGGAAAGTAAAAAGTATATGGAAGTCAATGAAAATGATAACATCATAACCCAAAACCTCTGGGATGCAGCAAAGGCGGTCCTAAGAGGATAGTGTATAGCAATCCAGACCTTCCTACAGAAGGAAGAAAGATCTCAGATACACAACCTAACCTTATGCCTATGGAGCTGGAAAAAGAACAGCAAATAAAACCCAAAACTAGCAGAAGATAGGAAATAATAAAGATTAGAGCAGGTAACAATGCCATCAAAACCAAAAACACAGAACAGATCAATGAAACCAGAAGCTGGTTCTTTGAAAGAATTAACAAAATTGATAAATCACTAGCCAGTTTGATCCAAAAGAAAAAGGAAAGCACCCAAATAAATAAAATCAAGAATGAAAGAGGAGAGATCACAACCAACACAACAGAAATAAAAACAGTAACAAGAGAATATTATAAGCAATTATATGCCAGTAAAATGGGCAATATGGAAGAAATGGTCAAATTCCTAGTAATATATACACTACCAAAACTGAAACAGGAAGAAACAGAAAATTTGAACAGACCCATAACCAGTAAGGAAATCGAATTAGTAATCAAAAACCTGCCAAAAAACAAGAGTCCAGGGCCAGATGGCTTTCCAGGGGAATTCTACCAAACATTTAAGGAAGAGTTAGCACCTATTCTCTTGAAGCTGTTCCAAAAAAATAGAAATGGAAGGAAAACTTCCAAACTCTTTCCATGAAGCCAGCATTACCTTGATTCAAAAACCAGACAGAAACCCCAATAAAAAGGAGAACTATAGACCAATGTCCCTGATGAACATGGATGCAAAAATCCTCAACAAGATAGTAGCCACTGGATCCAACAATACATTAAAAAAATTATTCACCACAACCAAGTGGGATTTATACCTGGGATGCAGGGCTGGTTCAATAACCACAAAACAATTAACGTGATTCATCACATCAATAAAAGAAAGGACAAGAACCATAGGATACTCTCAATAGATGTAGAGAAAGCATTTGACAAAATACAGAAACTTTCTTGATAAAAACCCTCAAGAAAGTAGGGATAGAAGGAGCATACCTTGAGATCATAAAAGCCATATGAACGACCCAATGCTAATATCATCCTCAATGGGGAAAAACTGACAGCTTTCCCCTGAAGGTCAGGAACAAGACAGGGATGTCCACTCTCGCCACTGTTTTTCAACATAATATTGGAAGTCTTAGCCTCTGCAAAGACAACACAAAGAAATAAAAGGCATCCAAATTGGCCAGGAGGAGGTCAAACTTTCACTCTTCGCAGATGACATGATACTCTACATGGAAAACCCAAAAGATTCCACCAAAAAACTGCTAGAACTGATTCATGAATTCAGCAAAGTTGCAGGATATAAAATCAATGAACAGAAATCGGCTGCATTCCTACACACCAACAATGAAGCGACAGAAAGAGAAATCAAAGAATCAATCCCATTTACAGTTGCACCAAAAACCATAAAATACCTAGGAATAAATCTAACGAAAAAGGTGAAAAATCTATACACTGAAAACTATAGAAAGCTTATGAAAGAAATTGAAGAAGACACAAAGAAATGGAAAAAGATTCCATGCTCCTGGATGGGAAGAACAAATATTGTTCCAATGTCGATACTACCCAAAGCAATCTACATATTCAACGCAATCCCTATCAAAGTAACCCCAGCATTCTTCACAGAGCTAGAACAAATAATCCTAAAAGTTGTACGAACCAGAAAAGATGCTGAATAGCCAAAGCAGGAGGCATCACAATCCCAGACTTCAAGCTATACTACAAAGCTGTAATCATCAAGACAGTATGGTACTGGCACAACAACAGACACTCAGATCAATGGAACAGAATAGAGAATCCAGAAATGGACTCACAAACGTATGGCCAACTAATCTTTGACAAAGCAGGAAAGAATATCCAATGGAATAAAAACAGTCTCTTCAGCAAGTGGTGCTGGGAAAACTGGACAGCAACATGCAGAAGAATGAACCTGGAATACTTTCTAACACCATACACAAAAATAAACTCAAAGTGGATGAAAGACCTCCATGTAAGACAGGAAGCCATCAAAATCCTCAAGGAGAAAGCAGGCAAAAAAACTCTTTGACCTTGGCCGCAGCAACTTCTTACTCAACATGTCTCTGGAGGCAAGGGAAACAAAAGCAAAAATGAACTATTGGGACCTCATCAAAATAAAAAGCTTCTGCACAGCCAAGGAAACAATCAGAAAAACTAAAAGGCAACTGACAGAATGGGAGAAGATATTTGCAAATGACATATCAGATATAGGGTTAGTGTCCAAAATCTACAAAGAACTTATCAAACTCAACACCCAAAAAAAAAAAAAAAAAAAACAAATAATCCAGTGAAGAAATGGGCAAAAGACATGAATAGACACTTCTCCAAGGAAGACATCCAGATGGCCAACCAACACATGAAAAAATGCTCCACATCACTCATCATCAGGGAAATCCAAATCAAAACCACAAGGAGATACCACCTTACACGTGTCAGAATGGCTAACATTAACAACTCAGGCAACAACAGATGTTGGCGAGGATGCGGAGAAAGAGGATCTCTTTTGCATTGTTGGTGGGAATGCAAGCTGGTGCAGCCACTCTGGAAAACAGTATGGAGGTTTCTCAAAAAACTAAAAATAGAACTACCTTATGACCCAGTAATTGCACTACTAGGCATTTATCCAAGGGATACAGGTGTGCTGTTTCAAAGGGACACATGCACCCCCATGTCTATAGCAGCACTGTCAACAGTAGCCAAAGTACAGAAAAAGCCCAAATGTCCATCAATAGATGAATGGATAAAGAAAATGTGGTATGTATATACAATGGAGTATTACTCACCAATCAAAAAGAATGAAATCTTGCTATTTGCAACTACATGGATGGAACTGGAGGGTATTATGCTAAGTGAAATTAGTCAGTCAGAGAAAGACAAAAATCATATGACTTCACTCATATGAGGACAAAACAGATGAACATAAGTGAAGGGATACAAAAATAATATAAAAACAGGGAGGGGGACAAAACAGAAGAGACTCATAAATATGGAGAACAAACTGAGTGTTGCTGGAGGGGTTGTGGGAGGGAGGATGGGCTAAATGGGCAAGGGGCATTAAGGAATCTACTCCCGAAATCATTGTTTCACTATATGCTAACTAATTTGGATGTAAATTTTAAAAATAAAAAATAAAATTAAAAAAAAAAGAGAGAGAGAGAAAGAAATATGGCCTTTTCAGAAATCCAGATTTCACCTAGGAAAAAAGAAAGAAGTGATAGAAGGAGAGTTTGATGATATGTAGACCTTTACTCTTTTCAGACCTTAAAATCCAGAGGAAAACAATAAAAACATGGTATCAAGTCCAGCTAATAGAAGATGATTTGGAAAGTTATACCTTTTCTTGACAGTTGAACTAAAAAGGAAGTTATCTGTGACAGGATTAATTTTAAAAGTCTGTCATGGTCTTGCCAGAATCTTGGAAGAGTGTGGCATCTACATTTTAATTTGATAAGTGCGCTTTGGTCAGTGATCATCATTCATCCCATTCCCACCACCAGGTTTTTAGGTATTGATGAACAGGAACAGGAAGCCTGGAAACATCCACCACTGTACTCATACTTCTTTTCTCCAATACTTTATTCACTTGAAACTGAAATATAAGCTGCTCGGCCAACTTCGTTCCTAACAGTTAATAAACAAGAAATAAACCCCATAGCTAAATACGGTGTTACCTTTCTAAAATTCAGCTATGAGCATACTCCCAATAACCACCATTGATCTGAAATGAGTAATCATTTACCTTTTGCCTAAACACCTCACCTACAAAACACTTTCTTTGGCAGGAGATACCTACTTGTTGTTCCCTTGTTCACATGTTTTTTGCTATGGAAAGAATCTTAGAACTTTCCTTTTGGGGTATATGTGGGGATTATCAGACCAATTTGCTCTTCCTGCTGCCACAATTATGTGAGAAGCCAAAGTGAAACCCCTCTGGGGTTTGCTTTCTTTTTTATTTGTTTCTCATCATAGGGCTGCATTCTGACTCTCTGACCTCAGAGTAAAGTAGCTGTGCAAGTGGCTAAGTAAATAAGCCCATTCAAATCAAAAGCTCTGTAGTATTGATCCCATTAACAATACACCTAAAGTTACATCTGTAATCAGAGTTAGTAGTAATGAGGTTACATCATTTTCCCTGCAACATTCTGAATATAGTGCCATACCTTGCTTTTTGTTCCAACCTTGGGGATAAAGTAGGTATTATTTTTTCTTCCTTGGTACTCCATTAAACCTTAAAGTTTCAATCTGTAACTAGTCCCAGAAATACTCTAAATAATAAATAATTGGGCTATTTAGCTTCATGCACATATTAGATCTAACTCCTTACATTTTTGGCTCATAGATTGTTCCGTAAATTTTTACAAGAGCTATTTGAATGACTTAATGTATAATAAAACAATTTCCTTATCATTCCTAATAAAATATATTTGTGTTTGCTTTTCTTTCCACTCATGGACTCATCCCTCTACCAGGATGATTAATAATCGGGAGCACTCCCCTGCCACCAAGACTCAGGCTAGTCTTGCCAAAAAGCCCGAAAACAGTCTCAGCAGAATCCAACTTCAGTTTTACTTCTCAAGATCTGAATTATTCAATCTTATGTAATTAATAATTAATATAAGACATTAACAGTACTATCTGTATGGAGCTAAGATAGCCGAGCCTGTTCTCTACTTTCTTATATTCTTTCTATCATAATGAGATAGAGAAAATGGCTACCTGGCTTTTATGAATGCAAGGAGCATGGCTTCTCATACACTGTAAACAACTGCTGCAGTTAGGCAAACACATAATGCCCACAGAAAAGAAACTACCATGCAGACTCAATGCAAACTAAAGACATACTTAGAGAAACATTAGGGCAGCCAGGTGCCCTACAATATTCAATGTCTTCCAGAGTTGAAAACTTCTTGTCTTTTTGAAATGAATATTTTATTTTCTGGCATCCATTTGTTAGCTCTTCACTGTTTCAAAGGTCTTAAGTCCAAGCAATTACTAAAAGACCTAACCACTCAAATTAGCTATTTTCCCCACTTTGTTCTGTGTCAGGCTTTGAAAGCAGATTTTTAATTTTTTTTCCCTAAAGCTAAAAAGCAAGAACAAAAGGACCAAAAAAGATATAACTAATTACTATGATGGCGACTGCACCCTTCCATGTCCTAATCTAAGTATCTCTAAATTTTCCTCTTAAAAAAAATCTATGTTACATAAAGGAAATAACTATTGTGACTTTATCCATGATATTTCCAAATAAGTATACATAATCAAAATAGTTTATACAGATGTGATATGACGATATATTAGTTCACCTTAATGATATATTAGTTCACTGTTCTGGAAATTCACATGTTTTTAATGAATCACAAAGTATTTCTGTGCATTCTAAAAAGGTTTATGAACTGACTTAAAGTAATACTGGTTGACATTGTCTCTGTTAATACATGATAATATATTTTCTATTAGGGTTGTGATGGAAAACACAAATTCTTTCTATATTTAAAGCTGATGGTTTGTTTTCCATTAAAAAGAATGGTCTATAAACTCCGGTTCACGGTAGAGTTTTTTTTTTGTTTTTTTGTTTTTTTTGTTTTGTTTTGTTTTGTTTTTGTCTTTTTGAGTAAGATATAACCAAAGGGTCAATATCTTGGTTTAAGGCCTGAATCTGACAATCTGTGCTACATTTACCCTTAAGCCATTGCTGATTTTGCATACCTCCAGGAAAAAAGCAGAAATCCTAAGGAGGCATGTTCATAGTGTTACAAAAGTTAGAATAAAGTAAAATGGTAAGTTAGAAGGAAATTAGTAAGATTTGTGCTTGGAATCTGTGACAGGATACATCTGAGGTACAAGGTGAAACAGAAGTACACTAACCTTTACAAAAAGTGAATTTCAGTTTTGAATCAGCTCAGTTTCTAATTGGTTTATGGTGATGTGCCCTTATCTAAAATGGCAGTCAAGAGTCAAAGGACTTGAGAAGAATTTCCCAAATTCTTATGAAGATTTGGAAGCAAATATCAGAGGGTAGGTGTGGACAACTTATAGATCCATGATAACCCAGACTTCTTTTGGTACCTACGTAAATCAGCATACAAGAAACAAAACTGTGCCTGAAGTAAGATGCCTCTTATAAAAGAAAAATGCATCGTGAAAAAAAATGAAGTATTTTCAATTGTTTAACATGATATTCCAGAAATAAAAGTGAATTATTTATGGAAATAAAAACCTATGATATTTTACACACCACTTCTCGATTTTTTCCCAAGAGAAAATCTGTTCCAACTTATACACCTTGTGCAGAAAGAGCACTTATGTTGTAAATCTATGCAAAACTTGGAAAAATCTATAAGGAAATGTGTTTACGTGTTCGATACCTAAGAACAAGGATACCTGCAAGATGAGCCCCATATTGGATTTACTACCCTGACTGGGGGACTTTCCCCAACTGTGGCATACAGCAAGCTGGAGTCCCAGCACAGTATGGTGTTCTCAGTGAGCTGAGGGAGCAGAGGAAAGTTTTCAGGAGAGGTAAAACAACTGATATATGTGGAACTTCGACATTCAAAAAATAAATTATGCTCACGGGTTCCCTCTGTGTTTTCCAAATGAGGGATTGACTGCTTAGGCCCAGCAGAGCGTCCTGAAACTTGTCAGAGACCGGGTGAGTTGACAGAAGAGGGAAACTAGTTGTTGAGCAATTCTGGGGGAAGTTGGAGATCCAGCCCCAGGAGAATTCAGAGTCTACATTTTTACAACTTCAAAGCTCAAGGTCTTAAGTTTAGACACAGAAAGGCCTTAACTTTGGATAAGGAACACGACAGAGTTAAGTTACACAGTAGTCTCGCCCTAACAAAATCTGGAATTATGCCTTGAAAAGAATTTTAAAGGAAACAGTTTAGATGTAGGGCCCTGCCAACTTGTAATTGCTTGGAGAAATATTAGGCTTTCCATATGTTTATAGCATCATACATTCAAGACTACACAAGCTCAGAATGAATAGCCAGTAACTAAATTGAAATCTATGACAAAAACATCAAACTACATCTTGGCCATTGTGAATAATGTTGCAATGAACATAGAAATACAAATATCTCTTTAAGATGGTGATTTCACTTCCCTTGGATGTAGATCTGGAAGTGAGGTTGCTGGATCATACAGTAGTTCTATTTTTAACAGGATCCTCCATACTGTTTTCCATAATGTTAGTGTCCATCAATAGATGCATGGATAAAGAAAATGTGCTGTGCCTGAAATAAGATACCTCTTATAAAAGAGAAATGAACTGTGAAAAAAATGAAGTATTTTCAATTATTTAACATGGTTTTCAGAAATAAAAGTGAATTATTTACAGAAATAAATAATTCCATTGTATATATACAATAGAATAATCAGCCTTAAAAAAAGGAAATTCTGCCAGTTGTGACAACACAGATGAAACTAGAGGACATCATGTTAAGTGAAATAAATCAGAGAGAGAGAGAAAGAGAAATACTGCATGGTATCACTTAAATGTGTAATCTTAAAAAAAAGAAGAAGGAAGTTGAATTCATAGAAATAGAGTATATAATGGTACTTGGGTCTTGTGGTTGCCAGGGGCTGAGGGGCAGAGGTGTGGAGGAAAGAAGTTGATAGAAAGGTAGAAACTTTCAGTTGTAAGATGAATAAATCCTGAGGATCTAAAGTATAGCATGATAACTATGATAATACTGCACTAAATAACTGGAATTTGCCAAGAGAGTATATCTTTAAGTGTTCTTACAAAAATTTGAAAAATTTTAAAAAAGATAACCACATGAAGTGATGGATGTGTTAATTAACTTAATTGTGGGAATCCTTTAACACTGTATACACTGTATCAAATCATCACATTGTATACTTTAAATATATTACCAATTTATTTGTCTATATACCTCAATCAATCTGGAAAAAAGATCAAACCAATTCACAAAAATATCATAGAATTCAAAAGGTCTAAATCTTTTCATAGAGTAATGAGTAAACAATTAAAAATGTTACAATTGTGAAGAAACAGGAAATGTGACATATAATCCATGCAAGTACAGTTTATAGAAACCAAACCCAAGATAGCCTATATGTTATGTTACATTCAGTTGGCAATCAGTTTAAGGCAGATATTGTAAATATTCTGAAAAATTAAAGAAAAAATCACTGAAAACACAGGGTATGTCAGCAGAGACACAAAGACTAAAATCACTAAGACAAGGATTTCTGTGAAAGTGTTCAAGGTACTTCCAAGTCATATTCCATATAAACCTATCCCATTATATATTTTTTTAATCTTTTTAAGATAACCAAGTGGCTTTTCCTCCTTAATCTGTAGGTAAACTATTCAACTTTATCAGCATGTGAATTATTAGTCCTATATCTGGTGACTGTTAGTGGTAAGGACCAAACTGAAATCAGTAAAACAGATACAATCCTATTAATGATTTATTACATGATCTTCCATGGTTTCTTACCTATAATACATGATTAAATTACACCATTAAGATAATCTGAACATTACTATTTCGAGAATCTCTAAGAAAGAGCTTTCCACTTAGAGAGTGTTTTATGTTAGCTTTTTGACAACCCACTAAATACTTCATAAATAGCATTTAATAGGCACTTAATAGCATGTAATAAGCACTGATTAAAGATTCAGTTTGAAACTAAGGATTTTTAAAATATTTTCTTCCTCCTAAAATCACATCAAAATGCCAAGTATATAAAACATGGTTTTAAAATTATATGTGGAAAATAAAACTGAAAGAAAGTTAACTACAGCCAAGGTATGTAACTAATTTCATAAAGATAAAAGTATATGAAGAACTAGCCAACAAAAGACACAAAATATCAAGTACCTACCCAAAGGTAATGACAACCAAGAGCTTGATGATTTTTACCCTCAAACCCAAGAATCACCCAAGATTTGTATTTGATGAATGGCACGAGGCACAACTATGGAATAAAGATAAAAAATTGGGTGCTATCTCAAAAGTCCAAAAATTAGAGTTATATACCATGTTCTCTGCCTCCATTCCAGAGGCCATATATCCCCCAGGATAAATTATGAACTGACGGAGCCAAAGAAACTTCTCCAAGGAATCTAAACCTAACAAAGAGCAGGAAGCTGCCACCTTGATAATTACTCTCCTTAAGTTTTATTGTGTTCTGTTAACAATCCCCATACCCCAATCCCACACCACTTCCTCTCCAATTACAAGAGATACTAGCATAATTTTAAATGGATGAGATCAGTCATGATTCTTGACATAGGCTGACTCCTGAGCAGAGCCCACGGATACCTTAGAAGAGAAGTAGATACGGACACTGGGGATCTGGCATTGTTTTCTACATAAAATATTGAATATTCTTTGGACTATGGGTTCCACATTTGATGTTTTAATTATGCTATTGAACTATAATATGATGATAATAAATTAAATTAGCATAGCAAAAAAAAAAACAGACTAAAATACACATTTGACCATTTTGATTTTCAAAGTAGCCTGTCTGAGTTACATGCAAAATTATTTTTGCTTCCTATTTCTGAGTTGGAAGTTCTGGTACTTACATGGCCTACTTCACACAAATATTTTCAAAGGAAAATACACCTGAGAAAAGCATTCAATTAAAAGGAGTCTGTGAAATGAAGAAGACAATCATACAAAATAAAATACTTTGTGTAAAACTTGTATTTTTTTTCTCAAGGTCCTGAGTCATCACTATGAAAATTTGAATAAACAAAGAATTGTGGTACTGACATGTCTTTTGGTACAGGTTTCCAGGGATTTGTGCTTTTGACAATTTGTTGATTACCCTTGCAAATAAACAGTACAAAATAAAAATGTCTAAAACTGTACCTCTGAATACCTATGATATGCTACATCTCTATTTCTCACCCAATCTCAAGAACTGATACCATAATTTACTTTGGTTTTATTCAAGCTAAATAAATGAATTCCTGACTCCTTTTTTTCCCATACACTTAACACAATCTACGACAAACATTTTAAAACTACCTAAAGTATATATTTCATTCTCATTATTGCTCACCATTCCCATTATTACATTTCTAATTCTACTTTTGGACTACTGCGTAGCCTCGGAAGTGATCACCTTGCCTCCAACCTGCCCAGCTTCATACAGACTGTTCCGTATATAGCAGCAAACTGGCACTTAAAATTCTAAGTCAAATAAAGTCATTCAGCGCCTTGCTCAGAAATTTCCAATGGCTTTACTGTATTACCTCCTTTCTGTTCTTCAAGAATTCCATGCAGCATCTCATCTCAGACTGTTTGGATTTGATGTCTCTACTCTCGACAGATATTTATTTGGCTAAAGATGGATTTCAATTCTACCTAATCATCCATGATAATATGTATATTAGATATATTTACCTTATATATTAAATATTATGTATGTTATATATTTCTCTGTAATTTTATATACTGTATGGTGTGCATGTATATTGTATATATATATATATATATGCATATAATTTATTAATAATGAATGCTATATTGAATAAAAATTTGAATACCATTTGGATCTTTCTGCAATTGTAGGCTACATAAGAGAAAAGATATTCTTTTTTGTATATGGTCATATGTCCAGTTACTAAGAAGATGTCTGGAATATGTTAAGTAGAACCTCAATAAACTTTTTTTAATGCTCATGTGAAGGAAACAATATATTGATTCTATATTTGTAATGCTCATTTTAGGACTACTTTTGAGGGGCTTGGGTTTTAAAGCCTCATCTGCAAATCCTGTGTGTAGCCCCAGAATATAACCTACATTTGCTCATATATGTAAAATAATATAGTAAATTTAATTATATTACATTTTAAAATACATAAGTCACATGGATTATTTGTCAAGATTCTGATATCTCTTGCTTGTCAAGATAATTTCCAATTTTTTTAAATAGCTCCATGTTGATACAACCTAATTTTGACATTTCAATTTTGCTAGAATATCAAGTTTTTAAATTACCCTATACTCTCTATCTTTAATAAAGTATCTAGAAAATCAATGCCATTTAGAGATAGGTCCTTTTTTTTTCTTTTTTTTTTTTTTTTGCAAGCTAACAGTCCATATACAGTATTCTAACTTAGCATGACATGTATTTTTAAAAAACAACAGAGTTCTCTTGAAAGACAAAAAAAAAGTCTTCATATATCACTGTGAAATACTGAAATCCTAATTTCTTTCAATGTGCTCTGAGTGTACCCTTCAAATCATTTGCCAAGGTATTTAAAGTAAAAAAAATGCAATCACCTACCATTAAATCACTCTGATCTGCTAATGTATTTCTGATTAATCGATGTTCTGCAACCTGGTCATAGAAATTGAAAAAAAAAAAAAAAATCAGTCATGTGGTTAGTAGTAATGCTAGTAATTTTTTTCATTGAAAATGTGGTACTAAATTGAAGTAAAATACTTATTTGCACTAAAATGAAAGTACTGGAATAAAAGAAATGTATAAAATCAAATTTTAAACCTTTATAAGATTTTTAATCAGTTTTGGGCAGATATTGCTTTACAACACTCTTAATAGTGATCTATTGCCTACATTTTAGAAGAATGTATACCAACCAATCCTAGGTTAGCATAAATACATCCATGAACATACATACATGCATACATAAATGCCTCTAGGTGATTTTAATATACCATTTTCTTCCTAAATTTACACCAATGATTTACAAGGATAAACTGTCAAAAAAGTTTGAACTACTAATCGATATTAAAAGATAAATTCATACTCATTAACTATTATACAGTAAAGAAGATTTTTAGGCAAATCTTGTAAGGAGGATTGCTAGGCAAATTGTCCACAGTCCTCAACAGAACATTTGGTTAAGAAGTATTAAGATGATTTTTCATGTTAACATATTTGTCAGTTGACTAAATCTGTTTTTATACATTCTTATTTTCCCAGAAATTATAAACCATCAAATATATCATAATTCTAACTCACATACAAAATATTTTTTTCAAAATAGTTTCAATGATAACTAATATCATCCACATAGTTGTATTTTATAAAAATCCAAATTAAATCACTCTTTTATGTTTTATGGTTATATGTCTTTTGGGTAAGTTTCATCCTATTATTATCTAGTCATTGTAAAGAACACTTAGACCTTTCAATAACATTTCTGCTCACTATTAATTTTGGAAGTGTTCATTGGGCAATTTTATGATAAGTGGCAAATTACTTCTAGTAGTTTAATGAAGTCCCTTTTTACTCACAATACTCCTTTATTTATTGCTCCCCCTCTTTTTCTGTATCCACTTGATATTATGCATTAGTCATTCAAGGACATAATTAACATAGACAGTCTCTTTCTAATTCTCAGGACAAACTTTCAATGCTTTTTATAAATGTATCAGAATTCAGTGTGTAAGGCAAAAAAAAAAAAAAAAATCAGAGTGCTTTTTTGGGAGAAAGCCATATAGATATTCTGAATCACAGCCAATAATGAAATTATTTGATATTATAGATTAACACAGCCTGTAATATTGAGTTGGGAAAAATTCATAAAGGAATGGTGAATATTCCAAAACTCTTGTGGATAAATATAATTTTAAAATTACACTGCTTAAATTGTATCAATTGCATCATCTTTATGCAAAAATAATAATGATTACTTTTGAACAAATCTAAATGGCAGAGCAGAAGGCTTGAAAACATTTTAATTATCTTACATATAAGTAAGTATATCATTTCCTTTCTATTACATTCACCACAGTATAATTTACTTGCAATTTAAAACCCAAGCTTCAAAGTCACATAGGTTTCTTCTTATAAGTCTTCAAATTGATGCCATTGCTTAGAAATTCTTCACAATTCTTATATGTAAGAAATCATAACATTTGATTGTAATAGGATATCTTTTATTCTTAGTGGCTATTTTACTCACACAAATTTTATGATGTATGTTATCATCAAAATGATCATTCTGAGTATCTAAAATTAGTAAATGTAAGTGCATGTTTTCCATATTTTAGATGATGGGAACAAAGATCTTAGCAACAACAAATTAAAGTTTCACCACCATACGGAAAATGAAACCTTCATTGCAAGTCTGTCTATCTTCCTGCGAGGACATGGCATTATTAGTTTC
Source organism: Puma concolor (assembly GCF_028749965.1). Classification (NCBI taxonomy): domain Eukaryota; kingdom Metazoa; phylum Chordata; class Mammalia; order Carnivora; family Felidae; genus Puma; species Puma concolor. The sequence continues at coordinate 182,332,839 of NC_141667.1, forward strand.
AGTGTGGCTGGAGAATGTTCCTTTTGTCTACCTTGCTTGCATGGTAGCTTGCAACTGTTTTACTCCAGTAAGCCATATGCAACTACACACAGTCTGCTGTCAATCATAAAGTGAACTTTTAATGGAGTTTTTATCACTTGTGTCAGAAAAATCACTTCTATCTAGGACCTCAGTGTGTGGTTAGATATTTAAAATTGGATAAATGCTGATGTAAAATTGAAGGAGCTCTATATTATAACTTTATCTAAATAAACATAATGAGGCATGATTTAACTACATTCATTAAAATTCAACCTTGTTACATGTAGAGTTCTACAAGTTGTAGCAACATATACAATCTTGTTACCAACAAAATAATAAAAATATAATCATTCCATTATCCCAAATTTTTCCTTCATTCCCCAAACAAGCCAGGTATGATGCAAATTTTAGTTATAACTTTCCTTTTTCAAAAATTAAATAAATAGAAAATACAGTATATATAGTCTTTTGTGTCAGGGCTCTTTTTTTGTAACATAATGTTTCAAGATGCATCCTTGCGTTGTTTTTTTTTTTTCTTTTATTCTTTTGAAAGAAAAGTATATAGATTTTAATTAAATTATTAATAGCTTCAGATAAGTTCCACGGTATCCAGTAGTAGCACAATGATAGATATATCACTGGGCCACTATGCCTTTCATCTGAGCACTTCAGGAATTCATGATTTTGCATACATGCCTAGTTTGTTCCTTCTTTTATGGAGTAGTATTTTTTGTACATATGTACCACAATATCGTCATATAAGTGGGCATTTGGTTACTTTTCAATTTATAATGATAATGAACAAAGTTTTAATAAACTTTCATTTAGAATTTCAGTATGTTTTAAATTTCACTTGGATAAATATGTTGGAATGGGATTACTGGGTTGTGTGATAAGTAAATGATTATATTTTTGTATTGTTAAGTATATGGTAACACGTTAAGTATAAAATTATGTTTAAGATTATTTGTTTTCCAAAGTGGTTGTAAAATGTTGAAAAAATTATTTTTCTCTGTAAAAATTTTGATTATTTTTGTTTCTATTTTATTTGCCCCAAATATGTTTTGGTTTCCATTTTTATTTCTTTGACCCATTGATTATTCAGGAGTATGCTGTTTAATTTCCACATATTTGTGAATTTTCAAGCTTTCCTCCTGTTACAGTTTTCCATTTTATACTACTATGGTTACATATGATTTTAATCAACTTGAGATAATTTCAATCTTCTTAAATGTGTTAATACTAATTTTGAGACCTAACATTTGATCTATCATGGATAACGTTCTGTGTACACTTACGAATGTATATTCTGCTGCTGTTGAATGGAATACTTGGTACATATCTCTTAAATCCATTTGGCCTAATGTGTAATTCAAATCCAATCTGGTTACTGATTTTCCGTCTAGGTGATCTATCCATTATTGACGGTGGAGTATTAAAGTGTTATTGTGTCACTGCCTATTTCTGCCTTCATGTTTGTTAATATTTGATTAACATATTTAGATGTTCCAATATTGTTCACCAGTATATTTGCATTTGATATATTCTCTTGAGATATTGACCCTATTATAAAATTGATTCTTGTTACAATTTTGGACGAAATATCTTTTTGTCTGATATAATTATAGCTGATCTTATTCTCTTTTGCTTTCCAAGTGCATGAAACATCATTTTTCCATCTCTTCACTTTCAGCTTATGTGTGTCCTAAATTGAAAGCAAGTCTCTTGTAGACAATATAGTTGGATCTTGTTTAATATAAAATTGCCTAAGGCATGTCTTATCTCTCATGAATTAAAAATAAAAAAGGTGCTCACATTGCCAATCATTATGTTCCCATTTTCATTTTTCAAATATTTTGTGAAAAATGTTGATTTATACATAACCTGTGCTCTTTTCATAAACATTTTGCCAAAGTGGTGGCTGACATTCCAGATAGTCATGCATAGCTGAAGTAACACAGAAATACAAAGTTTAGTTTCCTCTCCCACAGTGAGGAAGGAAACAGTGAAACATAAAGCAGTTTATTTTTAGTCTTATATTGTCCTTAGGATATTATGAAGCTTCTGAACTGCCTTAGACATTATCCCCAAAAGTCCCTCCTTCCCGTTTAGGGTTCATTCTGATATAAGCACAAAATAGTTGACCAACATATATACTAGATCATAATAGCTATGAATCTAACTAAGCTCCTTTAAGCTTATTTAAGCTTCATTTAATGTAATGACTTTGTTGTGACCTGTTTGTAGGGAAGATCTCCCATGGATAACTTCAATAAGAATTGTGATTAAATTATATTTATGTTCTTAAGTTCTTTTCAGTGGTTAGTCCTCATTAACCTTCATGAATGAGTGGCATTTTATTGTCCCATGTTGTTTTTTTAGTTCTGTATTAGTATCAACAACTTAAATTCATGTTTTATTCTTTTTCCCCCCTAATTTTTTCTTAATTAACTTTGTAAATTTCCCAGATAGTCATAAAATGCAGGCTGCTGTCAGGTCACTTCATGCAATTTTCTTATTGGCTAACTTAAATTGTGGCTCATAAATAGTATTGATTGATTTATTTATCTATTTTATTTATTTATTTATTTATTTTTTTAAATTTTTTTTTTTCAACGTTTATTTATTTTTGGGATAGAGAGAGACAGAGCATGAACGGGGGAGGGGCAGAGAGAGAGGGAGACACAGAATCGGAAACAGGCTCCAGGCTCTGAGCCATCAGCCCAGAGCCTGACGTGGGGCTCGAACTCACGGACCGCGAGATCGTGACCTGGCTGAAGTCGGACGCTTAACCGACTGCGCCACCCAGGCGCCCCATTTATTTATTTTTAATACAGAACTGAAAGAATCACATTGGAGAATGCATGTAAAGTAACTTTTGCAACAAGGTTAATCTTTTTTATCTAAAAGAAACAAATTTTGCATTATTGCACACATTCTCACTTTTTCTATCTAAATGTGAAAGATGATTATAAAACATTCACCTACCTAACTTTAATTCTGGGTCCACACAAATATTTTTACCTTATAAATGTCTGGGGAAAAATGAAATGATACTTAAATTCTTTTATTCTGTATCTTATCAATGTAGAATTAAACATTATAGTCCAATTAAAAATAAATTAAATGTGCATTTAAATGTCTCAGTTTCAAGCAGGACATTTGTGAGGCACCTGCGCGGTTCACTCGGTTGAGCTTCTGACTTTGGCTCAGGTTATGATCTCACCGTCCATGGGTCCGAGCCCCTGCATCAGACTATGCGCTGACAGTTTGGAGACTGGAGCCTGCTTGGGATTCTGTATCTCCCTCTCTCTGTGCCCCTCCCCTGCTCATGCTCTGTCTCTTGCCCTCAAAAATAAATATTTTTTTTTTAAAAAAGCAAGACATTTGTTTTATTTGTATGTATTTAGTATCTTATCAAATTATATATGTAATTTTAAATATGTATATATGTATGCACATATAAAATTGAGGTGTAAAATAAATGCTTTAAGCTGTTCTAGATATTATTATGGTATAGATTTTTTTTTAATTTACTTATTTAAATTCAAGTTATTTTACGTACAGTTAGTATTGGTTTCAGGAGTAGAACCCAGTGATTCATTGCTTACATGTAACACTAAGTGCTCATCCCAACAAGTACTCTCCTTAATGCCCATCACCCATTTAGCCCAACCCTCCCACCCAAATCCCCTCCAGTTTAGGTATTTTTTAATTATCCATTTCATGCCTACTCTTTGCCATGTGCTTTGAATTTATTTTTAGCAATTTTTAGAACCCTGAAAGAGAAGTATTATTATCACTAATTTAAAGATTTGGAAACTGAGACTTAAAAAGTTTAGCTGTTTGACTTTGATTTATTAAAAATGGCTTTTTCTAAAAGATTTAGATTTCATTGCTTTATAATTAAGAAAGATGATAGCTGCTCCAGTATATGAAATAATGCTTTTCAGCTTACTAATGAAATTCAAGTTCAAGAACTTCTGTGCTTATTTTAGTCTTCACAACTTCTCTAATCATAGTGATTACCATTTCTAGAGATAATATTTAACTGATCTTTAAAAAAATGATAAACATAGTTGCAAAGATAGTACTCCATTTCTTAAGAATTTTCTTTCATCAGTTCAATTTATTTATTGGCATGCCAGAAGTTTATTGTTTTCTTCTCTCCATTGAAAGCACTTCATTCTTATATTGTTTTTCATTGAGCTTCTATTTAATAATTTAATTGGTATAACTTTAAATAACAAATGGAGTAAAAAAGATATTAATCAATTTTAATTACCTATGTTTACTCATAGCACTTTTATTAAACATCAACTACAGTATATTTCCTAATTTGATGTTATTGTGGCATACTATGATTATGTCACATGAAAGATAATATCAATATGCCTATTTTTACAGATGGCTATCATTTACAAATCTGTCATGTTTAAGCAGTCATTTTCTATGTTGCTAAAAGTAGTAAATAAACGTACATTTTAATGATTGTAGGGAGCTATAAAAAATATCATTAAATATCTTTTTAAAAATTTTTGCTCCCAATGTATTTTAATAGCAGATAGACAGTCTTCAACAACCATTAACAAGAATACTGTGACATAATTTGGCAAATGTGTAGAATAAGGGATGTCTTATTGAACAATATCCCCAGTACATTTTAAATATAAATAAAATAAGAAAGATGTAACAAATTGAGAAGTAAAAATCCAAAAGTGGTTTCCTTTTCATTATTTGAAATATTAAAGAGAGGTTAAGTGTGAACGTCACACTTTCTTTAGTACACAATGATGCTAATAAACCTGGGAATTGTTAAAAAAAATTTTAATGGAAAAGATCATTCTCTCATGCATACAACATAACAGAATGCAGAAACATTCAATATACACGTTGAAATGTGTTTTACAATATCCTAATATAATTTCACAATGAAGGATTTTTCTAGACCTTTGTGTGAGTGGAGAGATTCACCATAATTAAAAGAGAAACAGTTAATAAAGCCCTCCCCCTGAAAATAGGGAGGCCTTTATTTATTAAAATACTTTAGCCTTATGTTTAATAATTATAGAACCCTTATAATATGCTAGAAATAGTATTATCAATATTAGATGCTTTAACTTAATACCCATATTGCTTTTTTGTGGTAGTATTATTATTATCACAATTTAAAGATGAAGAATTGAAGTGAGCAGCAGGAGGGTATTAAGTAATTCATTCAGAAGGCTTAGAAATGGGTAAGGCCAGGAATTAACCCCAGGATAATGGTTTCAGAATCTGATATTATAAATACTGTGCATTCCTGTACAAAAAAATAGAGAGGTATGCATGGATCAGCAAGTTGCTGTAACACTCTAGTCTATGCTTCTCCTTATCCAATCGTTGATTCTTTTCTGAAGTTGGACTTCCGCCAATGTTTTCACCCTTCAATTCATGAAATGGCAGTTGACATGGCTTTTTTTTGGGGGGGGATCTCCTTTTTTTTTTTTTAAATTCTGTCTTATCAACCTGATTATTGTATTTTCTGCATCAGAACTCTCTCAGGGGACACAGGTACAGAAATATTGCTGAATGGTCTCTTTCTAGGAATGGTGTCAATATATAACATACATACATTCAGACATATATACAAAGCCGTATCCTCTCCTTGCATGGGATAAATATTGTGGCAATGAGGGCTTTTCCACTGGGGTTTGGCTTCTTGAGTTTACACCTTACTCTTCCATTCATATGAGTCAACTTGGGCTATTTTCTTAAAATCTCCACCCCTCATTTTAGTATCCATTAAGTGAGGTTAATAACAGCACATTCCTCAGTAGATAATTGTAGTATAACATTAGTTAATGATTGTAATGCCGATATGGAAAGGGTGGAATACATTAAAATGGCTCTGTAAATTTCATAATTATTGTATTACATTAAATTTTGTAATTACTATATGGTAAGAGGCATACATTCCTAACAATAGTATTATAAGGAATGTCCTGATACATTGCAGATGTAGAATTTTTAGTTTCAGGTAGGATACATAGTGGCTAATATCACACATAATGTTGAATGTCTGAGCCAGTCTTTCTGATGCCAGTATTCATTTATTTTTTAAATGAGACATAATTCACTTACAAACTTCACTATTTTAAAGTGTAAAGTTCAGTGTGTTTTTTAAACTGATGTTTCACCATCGTCTAATTTCAGAATATTTCATCTCCAAAACAAACCCCATACTCATTTTCAATCAACTGCCTACTCACCATTCCCCCCAGATATAGGCAAAATAAATCTACTTTCTATCTACAAGGATTCTGGACACTTAATATAAATGAAATCATACCATATGTGGCCTTTTGTGTCTTGCTTCCTTCACGCTGCATATTTTCAAGGTACGTTCATGTTGCAGCATGTATTCATATTTTATTCCTTTTGTTTATTCATCAGCTGATGAGGATTTGGGATGCTTCACCTGTTTATTATGAGTAATGCTGCTACAAACATTCAAATACAAATTTTCACATAGTCATATATATAATTTCAGTTGGAGGGGTCAGTAGACCTAGCAGTAAATTTGCTGGATCATATGGTAACTCTATATTTAAGTTTCTGTAGAAATGCCAAATTGTTTTCCAAATAACTGTACCAATAACATTACAACCAAAAATAAATGGAGGGTTTTCCTTTCTCTACATTTTCCTTACACTTGTTTTACCGTATGTTTTCTAGTAGCCACCCCAATGGCTGTGAAGTGGTACTGAATTTTCACTTTCTTGATAGTGTCCTTTGAAGCATAAGGTTTTCATGTTGACGAGGTCCAGTTTATCTGCATTTCTTTTGTGGCCCCTGCCTTATGTGTCACATCTAAGATTCTACTGCATATCCAAAGTCATGAAGATGGACCTTTATGTTTTCTTTAAAGACTTTTTTTTTTAATTTTAGCACTTACATTTAGGCCTTTGATGCATTGAGTTAATTTTTATATGAAGTATGAAATAGTAGTCCCAATTCATTCTTTGAATGGGGATATCCAATTGTCCCAAATGATTTCTTGAAGGAACTCCTTTCCCTATTGAATTGTTCTTGCCATCCCTGTAAAAAATTAATTTTTCATAAATATCCAGAGTTTATTCTGGACTCCATGTTCTCTTCCATTAATCTGTCTATCCTTATACCAGAAATACACTTTATTGATTATTGTAGGTCTATGGTAATATTTTAAATTAGGATATCTGAGTTCTTCAATTTCATCTTTTTTAAGATTGATTTGTCTTTTGGGGTCCTTTGCATTTCCTTATGAATTTTAGTTTGTGAATTTCTATGAAAAAGACATCTGGGATTTTGATATGGATTACAATGAATATATAGCTCAATTAGGGAAATTTCACCATTTAACAATATTAAAACTTCTAAATCATTAATATGGAATGCCTTTCCATTTTCTTTTTTAAGGTCTCCTTTAATTACCCTAACAATATTGATTGATTGTTTAGTGATTTTTATCAACTAATTCTGCAAAGTCTACATTCTTTATCTTATGGGCCCACTGAAATCTATGCTTAGTAGCCTGGTGGTCAGGTCACTACTGGGCAGAAATCTTGTTAAACATGTGCAAACAATAGATCTCTTTACTCTGTGCCAAAGTGGTTTTGTTGTTGTTTTCTTTCTTTCTTTCTTTCTTTCTTTCTTTCTTTCTTTCTTTCTTTCTTTTTCTTTTAGGGCATGTCTTCAACACTCAACTAGTTGATTGATAATTCTGCCTACTCTTCTCTTCCTGCATGCATTGGGATTCAAGGTCAAGCAGAGCTGAGACTTTAGGGCTTTCTCAGGTGTTTCTTAAGCTTGTTCAGGGCCTTGGGTATGCACAAAATTATATGCACGCATATGGACTTCTAGGTTCCCAGAAAATATATCAGATTCTTTCAAAGCCCACATAGATATCAAACTCCTCAGATTTTGGTTTTAAGCTTTTTCATTGGCCTGCTATTTCCTCCAACAGCATTATCTACAACCTTAGGAAGCTGCAAAGTTAAACAAATACCTTAAACAATTTTTTATAAATGCTTCTGGAAAAACAGCTTTTGTCCTGGATGACTTCCAAGTCAGAGCAAATAAATGGGATATGAAACTGGGATCTTTCAGGGAACTACCACACACAAAACAATAATTTTCTGAGAATGTAGTTTTGAAGGCAATCAAACCTTGCTCATCTGCCTTCATTGGTTGCAAAGCCGATGATTTTCACTATATTTGCAGGCTGTTGGTTTTAAATCATATATATGTGTGAATGTTTATGTATGTATGTGTATTTATAATACAGGAGATGAATAGATGGAGAAAGAGAGAGAAACAGATATATATTCTTACTTAATCTTCTTTAAAGTCTGAACCAAGAGTATCTAAAAAGGTCAAAATAACAAACTTCTATTTTTCCATCTATGTATTCCTGTGAAGCTATTTATTTTTTATCACTTATTGGTCCCTATATCTGTTTCTGTTACCTGTTGTCTCTTGTGTCTGTGTCACAGCAAGAAGGAAAGTTAGAAAGAAAAAAAGAAGAAGAAAGAAAGAAATATGCCAGAGTAAGTTAGAAAACTAAGTAACTGTAGGGAAAATCTAATTTTTTAAAGCTGCTTGTCTATAATCTAATATTGTGACTTATATACTTTTATCATGGATCCATACTACGTTGAGTTCAAGAAAATATCCCAAAGTGCCTTGCACATGCATCAAACTATAGTCATCTACCTTGTGGGTATGTGTGTATGTGAGTGAGTGTGTATGTGTGTATGTGTGTTTATAGAAAAATCTTTCCAATTCAATATTTATAAATCACTTACTCTTTACTGGTGTCATTTTCAAACCCAAATGAAGAGGTCAAGGGCCATGGCACTACATATATATTTAATGATATGTTAGATATGTACTATCTGAGTTTTTTATTCTCTGTATGAGTCTTCATTTGTTTATAAACTGAGGTTTGGGATGAACTTCAATTGCAAAACGGCATGTGTTAAGCAACAGGTTTCACTGAGGAAAGTAAACTCACAAATTAAGGGTCAGAAAAAAGAGGTGTTAGGGCACAGTTTCCCTTATTCTCTTATCATCCCACATCTTGGAGCCAGGGTAAAAGTAGACTCCCAGTATGGTTCTATATTCTAGTGCAAGAACTACTAACACCACCATATTGCTCCCCTTTATGGCAAAGCATGAAAGCAGCTTTGATAAGTCACGTAAAAATCGGGCTGCTTGACACCAAGCAGTCTAACTATGGGTGTCAATTGTTTGAGAGTTGTCAGGGAATGCTAGCTACTCTGTTCCTGAGGACTTGGGCAAAAGGATGTTAGAGTCTCAGTGTGGGGTTAAAAAAATCCAATGGGAATATTATCTTAAGTGCACTCCCTTCTGGAGGAAGGGCAGAAAGATTCCTCCAGTACCAGGTAGCTAATTTCCCAGGTAACCTAGAGTGAGCCCTCAGGGTCATGTTAGACAATTCCATTTACTGAACTATCTTGAATCTGTTGCTTCTGCCAATCAAACTCAACATTTCAAATGACATTAAAAAATTGAACAATTTTTGTTTCCACTTTATTTTCCTTTTAGTAACTGACCTAGTTAAATGAGGACTGTCACTAATGTCAGTCTAAGATAGTAGATTTTTGATAGGGCTAGTAGGTCATGCCATTTCATTTAGAGTTTACTCTCCATGGTGTATGCAATTGTTTTTGAATGACATGATAAAAATGTTTTCCAACCTTAAGAAATTAGAGATCAAATAAAAAATATGTAGTTGTCAGTAACAACTTTATATTGGAAAGTGTTATTGCCAAAAAATAACTCGGATAGATACAACTATCTTTTTGGAATTACAAGATTACAGAGACCTAATTCAGTTAAATTGAAATGAGCCAAATGGTTGGTCATATCTCTTACTAGTGATTTTTTGGAAAGGAGTCTCACAAATGTTTCATATCTATCACATCCATGCTATACTTCTCTTCAGTCTCCATTGTTTCAAAAAACTACCATTTGAAGTTGAAATATTTATGACTGCAATTTAAGCAAAATTAGATATTTAGAAACTTATTCAGTCAAATAACAAAGAACAAGGCTTTTTAGTTCCTATTTTATTCCATCCTCAATTAACTTTCTGTCTTCTAATTTTAAATTGCAGCAATATCCACTTAGGACTACTACTTCCCTTACTGTTTTATTCTTTAGCACTATCACCACTGCTCTGACTCAAACTTGTTATTTTCCTGGTTAATTCTGAGGTTTAAGTGTAATGATTTCCCTGGTGCACATACTTGTGTCTTCTTTATATTTATGAACAGCATCTGCTATTTCTATGGTTGTCTACATTTTTTTCACTTGAAAGTTTCTGGAAAAATGAACCTATATACACAAAATTCTTCTGAAAAATATGTTAACAAATGTCCCACCTTGTTGACTCAGTGATTGGCAGTTAACAGAAGCTGGCCAATACATAATGTCCCTGCATGAATAGAGATTCATCCAAGGGAACTGGACACAGGGAAGAAATATTCAGAATCCTCTTATGGGGATTGATGTGAATGTAAGAAAATAGAGAATCTTCCATGCTATTACAGTTTTAAAGAACATAAATGTATATGGATTCAGTGTATATGCTCTCTACTATACTATTAGGGTCTCCATTAAAAAAAGTGAGTAGAGAGTGTACAGGAAGATGGCGGTGTAGGAGGACACTGGGCTCACCTCGTCCTGCTGATCACTTAGATTCCACCCACATCTGCCTAAATAACCTAGAATACCATCAGAAGACTACTAGAATGGACTCTCCGGAGCCAAGCGTAGACAAGAGGCCCACGGAAGAGGGTAGGAAGGGCGGAGAGGCGGTGCATGCTACACAGACTGGCAGGAGGGAGCTGGGGCCCTCCCCAGGAGGGGCAGCCCGCCTGGCAAGACAGAGCCCCCGAAGTCTGGCTTGCAAAAGCGGAGGGGCTGGACTGCGTGAGTTCTGACAGCCAGCGGAACTTAACATCTGGAATGTTAAAAGTCAACAGCTCTGCTCTCATAGAGTGGGGAGGGCGAAAGGACGCTGGGAGGGAGAGCTGTTGAGCCCCAGAAGACAGAGCTCAGCTCGGCAAGGGAACAAAGGCACTGGCAAGCACCATCTCCCTCTCCCATCCCCCAGCCAGAATTCCAAAAGGAACCAGTTTCCATCACCGAACTTGCTTGCACCTCGCATATCCCCAACTATGTGATTCTGTTGATTCATCCCTCTCAGGGGTCTGCCTCCCTCCCAGTGATACAGGGCCTCTCCCCAGGGGAACAAGGAGGACAAAGCAAGCTAAGTCTGCCCCTTCCACCCCTGTACACCTTAAAGATCTACCCCAACTATTACGACAGATCCCATTGAAGCAGCACCACAATCCTGGCAGTGTGCAAGTAGCTCAGACAGGGGTCATACCACTCCACAGTGAGTCCTGCCCCTGACAGAGGGGAAGATAAGGTACACACCAGTCTGACTTTGGCCACAGCGATGGGCTGGGGGCAGACATCGGGTCTGACTGAGGGCGACGCCCACCAACACAAGTTACTGCCCACAGCACAGGGGAAGGGCCCTGCAGTATGGAGCCACTGCAGGGACTATCCAAAATGATGAAATGGAAGAATTCTCCTCAAAAGAAACTCCAGGAAGTAGAGACAGCTAACGAATTGATCAAAAACGATTTAAACAATATAATGGAACAAGAATTTAGAATAACAGTCATAAAATTAATCGCTGGGCTTGAAAAAGGCATAAAGGACAACAGAGAATCTATTGCTACAGAGATCAAGGGACTAAAAAATAGCCATGATGAATTAAAAAATGCTATGAATGAGGTACAAAATAAAATAGAGGTGGCTACAGCATGGAATGAAGAGGAAGAGGGGAGAATAGGTGAACTAAAAGATAAAATTATGGAAAAAGAGGAAGCTGAGAAAAAGATTAAAAAAACCTAGGAGTAAGAGGGGAGAATTAGAGAACTAAATTATGCAATCAAATGGAACAATATCCAAATCATAGGAATTCCAGAAGAAGAAGAGAGAGAGAAACGGGCTGAAGGTGTATTTGAACAAATCAGAGCTGAGAATTTCCCCAACATGGGGAAGGAAACAGGCATTAAAATCCAAATGGCACAGAAAACGCCCTTCAGACGTAACTTGAATCAAACTTCTCCATGACACATCATAGTGAAACTGGCAAAATACAAGGATAAAGAGAGAATTCTGAAAGCAGCTAGGGATAAACAGGCCCTAACTTACAAAGCTAGACACATAAGGGTAGTAGCAGACCTATCTACTGAAACTTGGCAGGCCAGAAAGGAATGGCAAGAAATCTTCAATGTGAAAACAGAAAAAATATGCAGCTAAGAATCCTTTATCCAGCAAGTCTGTCATTCAGAATAGAAGGAGAGATAAAGGTTTTCCCAAATAAACAAAAACTGAAGGAATTCGTCACCACTAAACCAGCCTTACAAGAGATCCTAAGGGGGACTCTGTGAGTGAAATGTTGCAAGGACCACAAAGTATCAGAGACACCACTACAAGCATGAAATCTACAGATAACACAATGATTCTAAACCCATATCTTTCAATAATAACACTGAATGTAAATGTACTAAATGCTCCACCCAAAAGACATAAGGTATAAGAATGGATCAAAAAACAAGACCCATCTATTTGCTGTCTACAAGAGACTCATTTTAGACCTGAGGACACCTTCTGATTGAGAGTGAGGGGATGGAGAACTATCTATCATGCTACTGGAAATCAAAAGAAGGCTGGAGTAGCTATACCTAAAACAGAAAAACTAGACTTTATATTAAAGGCTGTAACAAGAGATGAAGAAGAACATTATATAATAATTACAGGGTCTATCCATCAGGAAGAGCTAACAATATAAATGTCTCTGTGCCAAATATGGGAGCCCCCAAATATATAAAACAATCACAAACATAAGCAACCTTATTGATAAGAATGGGGTAATTGCAGGAGACTTTAACACTCCACTTACAGAAATGCATAGATCATCTAGACACATGCTCAAAAAAGAAACAAGGGCCCTGAATGATACATTGGATCAGATGGACTTGACAGATATATTTAGAACTCTGCATCCCAAAGCAACAGAGCATACTTTCTTCTCAAGTGCACATGGAACATTCTCCAAGATAGATCACATACTAGGTCACAAAACAGCCCTTCATAAGTATATAAGAATTAAGATCATACCATGCACACTTTCAGACCACAGTGCTATGAAACATGAAATCAACCAAAGGAAAGTCTGGAAAATCTCCAAAAGCATGGAGGATAAAGAACACCCTACTAAAGAATGAATGGGTCAACCAGACAATTAGAGAAAAAATTAAAAAATATATGGAAACAAATGAAAATGAAAATACAACAATCCAAACATTTTGGGATGCAGCAAAGGCACTCCTGAGAGGAAAATACATTGTAATCCAAGCCTATCTCAAGAAACAAGAAAAATCCCAAATACAAAATCTAACAGCACACTTAAAAGGAAATAGAAGCAGAACAGCAAAGACACCCCAAATCCAGCAGAAGAAGAGAAATAATAAAGATCAGAGCAGAAATACACAATATAGAATCTAAAAAACCTGTAAAGAAGATCAATGAAACCACGAGTTGTTTTTTTTTAAAAGATAAACAAAATTGATAAACCTCTAGCCAGGCTTTTCAAAAAGAAAAGGGAGATGACCCAAATAGATAAAATCATGAATGAAAATGGAATTATTACAACCAATCCCTCAGAAATACAAGCAATTATCAGGGAATACTATGAAAAATTATATGCCAACAAACTAGACAACTTGGACGAAATGGACAAATTCCTAAGCACCCACAAACTTCCAAAACTCAAACAGGAAGAAATAGAAAAATTGAACAGACCCATAACCAGTGATGAAATTGAATTAGTTATCAAAAATCTCCCAACAAATAAGAGTCCTGGACCAGATGTCATCCCTGGGGAATTCTACCAGACATTTAAAGCAGAGATAATACCTATCCTTCTCAAGCTGTCCCAAAAAATAGAAAAGGAAAGAAAACTTCCAGAGTCATTCTATGAAGCCAGCATTACTTTGATTCCTAAACCAGACAGAGACCCAGTAAAAAAAGAGAACTACAGGCCAATATCCCTGATGAATATGGATGCAAAAATTCTCAACAATATACTAGCAAATTGAATTCAACAGCATATAAAAAGAATTAGTCACCATGATCAAGTGGGATGCATTCCTGGGATGCAGGGCTGGTTCAACATTCACAAATCAATCAATGTGATACATCACAGTAACAAAAGAAAAGAAAACTACTATACAATCCTGTCAATCGATGCAGAAAAAGCATTTGACAAAATTCAGCATTCTTTCTTAATAAAAACCCTTGAGAAAATCGGGATAGAAGGAACATATGTAAACATCATAAAGCCATTTATGAAATGTCCACAGCTAATATCATCCTCAATGGGGAAAAACTGAGAGCTTATTCCCTGAGATCAGGAACATGACAGGGGTGTCCACTCTCACCACTGTTGTTTACCATAATGTTGGAAGTTCTAGCATCAGCAATCAGACAACAAAAGGAAATCAAAGGCATCAAAATTGGCAAAGATAAGTCAAGCTTTCACTTTTTGCAGATGACATGACATTATACATGAAAAATCCGATATACTCCACCAAAAGTCTGCTAGAACTGATACATGAATTCAGCAAAGTCACAGGATACAAAATCAATGTACAGAAAAAAGTTGCAGTCCTAACACTAATAATGAAGCAACATAAAGACAAATGAAGAAACTGATCCCATTCACAATTGCACCAAGAATCATAAAATACGTGGGAATAAACCTAACCAAAGATGTAAAAGATCTGTATGCTGAAAACTATAGAAAGCTTATGAAGGAAATTGAAGAAGATATAAAGAAATGGAAAAACATCCCATGCTCATGCACTGGAAGAATAAATATTGTTAAAATGTCAATACTACCCAAAGCAATCTACACATCCAATGCAATACCAATCAAAATTGCACCAGCATTCTTCTTGAAGCTAGAACAAGCAATCTTAAAATTTGTATGTAACCACAAAAACCCTGAATAGCCAAAATAATATTGAAGAAGACGACCAAAGTGGGAGGCATCATAATCCCAGACTTTAGCCTCTACTACAAAGCTGTCATCATTAAGACAGCATGGTATTGGCACAAAAACAGACACATAGACCAATGGAATAGAATAGAGACTCCAGAATTGGACCCACAAAAGTATGGCCAACTAATCTTTGACAAAGCAGGAAAGAACATCCAATGGAAAAAAGACAGTCTCTTTAACAAATGGTGCTGGGAGAACTGGACAGCAACATGCAGAAGAATGAAACTGGACTGCTTTCTTACACCATTCACAAAAATAAACTCAAAATGGATAAACGACCTGAATGTGAGACAGGAAACCATCAAAACCCTAGAGGAGAAAGCAGGAAAAGACCTCTCTGACCTAAGCCACAGCAATTTCTTACTTGACACATCTGCAAAGGCAAGGGAATTAAAAGCAAACATGAACTATTGGGACCTGATGAAGATAAAAATCTTCTGTACTGCAAAGGAAACAACACAACTAAAAGGCAACTGATGGAATGGGAAAAGATATTTGCAAATGACATATCAGACAAAGGGCTAGTATCCAAAATCTATAAAGAACTCACCAAACTCCACACCTTAAAAACAAATAATCCAGTAAAGAAATGGGCAGAAGATATGCATAGACACTTCTCTAAAGAAGACATCCAGATGGCCAACAGGCACATGCAGAGATGCTCAACGTCACTCCTCATCAGGGAAACACAAATCAAAACCACACTGAGATACCACCTCACGCCAGTCAGAGTGGCTAAAATGAACGAATCAGGAGACTATAAATGCTGGACAGGATGTGGAGAAATGGGAACCCTCTTGCACTGTTGGTGGGAATGCAAACTGGTGCAGTCACTCTGGAAAACAGTGTGGAGGTTCCTCAAAAAATTAAAAATAGATCTACCCTATGACCCAGCAGTAGCACTGCTAGGAATTTACCCAAGGGATATAGGAGTGCTGATGCATAGGGGCACTTGTACCCCAATGTTTATAGTAGCACTTTCAACAATAGCCAAATTATGGAAAGAGCCTAAATGTCCATCAACTGACGAATGCATGAAGAATTTGTGGTTTATATACACAATGCAATACTACTTGGCAATGAGAAAGAATGAAATATGGACTTTTGTAGCAACGTGGATGGAACTGGAGAGTGTTATGCTAAGTGAAATAAGTCATACAGAGAAAGACAGATACCATATGTTTTCACTCTTATGTGAATCCTGAGAAACTTAACAGAAGACCATGGGGGAGGGGAAGAAAAAAAAAGAGGTTAGAAAGGGAGGGAGCCAAAATATAAGAGACTCTTAAAAACTGAGAACAAACTGAGGGTTTATTGGGGGTGGGAGGGAGGGGAGGCTGGGTGATAGGTATTGAGGAGGGCACCTGTTGGGATGAGCACTGGGTGTTGTATGGAAGCCAATTTGACAATAAATTTCATATTTAAAAAAAGCGAGCAGATGGAAAGGGGAAGATTTTTTTCAACTTCAAATTCTGATTTATCTGAAATAAGGTAAAGCAGTTATCCTAAGTCTCCATTAAATCAATGTGACTTGGACTCCAGTCTCTTGCAACTGAACTTTCATGCTTTACTCATCTTGCCATGTGGACCAATATTAACTCATCCCACTGTGGGACCCTGAATATAGCTTTTATTCTAAAATAGTTGAAGATGAGTTACCTTGAGGGGGGAATTTTTTTGCCCCTAACTACAGTGAAGAGACTTTCAACTTCTTTCAATATTGTTACTACCCATAGCCAAAGTTATTAAATTTTTAGAAGAGACTATCAATGCCATTTGGTGAGCATGTGCTTTCTTAAAATAAAAGTAATAGAAATGATAAAGAAGAAAGAGAAGAGATCTCTAAGAGCTCTAGAAGAAAAAAAAAATATAACCCTACAAAAATAAACCGTATGTAACTTCAAGACTCCATAAAGCACATAACAGAATAATGGTAACAGAGCATATAATAACCAAAGACTGGCAAAGCACAGAGCTGTTGCAGGGGTAAAGTCATTCTTCAACATGGGATTCCAGATGGGCTTATAGGTTGGAATCCAA
Organism: Puma concolor; assembly: GCF_028749965.1. Lineage (NCBI taxonomy): Eukaryota > Metazoa > Chordata > Mammalia > Carnivora > Felidae > Puma > Puma concolor. Next base: position 182,350,093 of record NC_141667.1, read on the forward strand.
AAATACAGGAAGTATGGCTGAGACATAGGCCATTTCTCAAAGTAATTATTTACAACAAGACCTATAGTTCATTGGGCCACACACAGTTATCCTACCCAAGATATTCATGACAGATTATGCTATTTTCTTTGAGTTTAAATTAAATCAATCATAACCTTTTTCTAAACAAAGTAGTAACGCGCCTGGAAGAACTGTGGGGTGAACACAACATTAAAATTAGGCAGAACCCAATGTAAGAAAATATAACAGGAGATAAAAAATTCAATAAAATAATAACAGTTTCAACCAGGAATGAAGAAAATACCAAAATATTTTTAAACTTAAAAGTTTAAACTTACATGTGTGGTCACTTCCTTGCAATCATACATTTTATTTACATAAATGTCAGCCTGTCAAAATCCCTTACCATCTAATCTGAATCTAACATTAAGAAAATTATTTGTAGGGCGCCTGGGTGGCTGAGTTGGTTAAAAGCCAGACTTTGGCTCTGGTCACGATCTCATAGTTCGTGGGTTCGAGCACTGCATCAGGCTCTGTGTTGACAGCTCACAGCCTGGAGCCTGTTTCGGATTCTGTGTCTCCCTCTCTCTCTGCCTCTCTCCTCTCATGCTCTGTCTCTCTCTCTCTCTCAAAATTAAATAAACACTAAAAACAATTTAAAAAAAGAAAATATTTGTACACACAAAAAATTACACATTTAGTAAGAAAACTTATGACAGCAATTTATTGTCATTGATATAGAATTGTATTAATAATATTAAATGGAATTAACCATCTTTAATTTTGAAAAATCTAAAAAAAAAAAACCCACTTGCAACAGAAATTAAGAAAATGAGCAACCGGTTTTGACAGAGAAAAAGAGGGTATGATTGAAAATGAAATACACATAGAGTATTTTTTAAAATGAGAAATTTGAATCCTTGAAAATGTTTTTAAACAAGAAAACAAGGAAGAAAAAATTGGACAAAGAACAAAAAAAAAAAGAATAATAAGTAATTAGAATAGATGAATACCACAAAGGCTTTAGACAAAATTAATTCTTTGAAAGGTGAAGTTTAAACAACCTTGAAAATGTAGAACAAGACAGCAAATTTAAAGACAAATTTATTGAAAGAAAACCGAAATGAGAAGTTATGAAATATGAAAGACAAATCATGGAAATTTAATATTCAAATAATACCATTTTCAGAAAGAAGAGGACAAAAGAAATTATGAATATATGATCACTGTGGAAGAAAAAATATGACTCATATTTGAAACTGACATTATTTCTGAACAAGATTGATTTTAAAAAAAGGATACACTTAAAAAATACTGCTATAGAGTGAATGTTTGTGTCTTTCCAAAATTCATATATTGAAATCTAATTCCTAATGTGATGGTATTTCGAGATGGAGCCTTGGTTGGTGATTAGATCATGAGGGTGGCACCCTCATGAACGGATATAGTGGCCTTATAAACTAGACCCCGGGGAGCTCCCTTGTCCTTTCTGCCATGAGATCACAGAGTAAAAAAATGACAATCTATGAACTAGGAAGCAGGTCTCACCAGACACCAAGTCTACTGTTACTTGGATCTTAGGACTTCCCACCCTCCAGAACTGTGAATAAAACATGTTTGTGGTTTAAATCACCAAGTCTACGGTATTTTTATTATAGCAGCTGGAATGAACTAAGTCATATACTTCTTAAATTTCTGATTTTCAAATTGAAAAGAATAACTTTCCATAGCTAGAGAGACTATAATCTATGAATAAATGATATTTATATTGGCATACCATTTCAAATTGACAAGTAAAAGAGCACTGTCTTGAAAACAGATGTGAAGTATAATTTTGAATGTATAATTTATCTAGGCAAACTACTATTCAAATAGATGAATATATTAGTAAAGAGGCAAGGTTATACTGAGGGGGGTATCAAAAATTAAAATCTCAGTGAACCAAGTTTGACCACCCTCCTCTAATTCCAGTACATGTAATTAGAGAAGGAGGGTGGTTGAATTCTCAATCTCTGGAAGCAGGATCTCAAATTATAGCCCCAGTCTCTTATCTCTGGCCTTTCACAAGTTCTTTTTCTTTAAATTCCTTGGTACCTTCTGAAGTGGGCAACAGAAAATGTCCCAAGGGTCATTTAAGTTTGAAAGGAAGAGAGACTTTTTCTTTTAAATTGATATATATTTTGCAAAACTACTGTCTCAAAGGCATGGCATTGTGGTTTTCTTTTCCATTTATTTCTATCAACTTTTTGTGCTAATTGCCATGCTTGAAGGATTTATTGTTGTTTATGTTTGGTTATTTGTTTTTAGAAATGCTATCTGCCCTCAACAATCTGTCTCTGTCTCTTTATCTCTCTCTTTCTCTCTGCTTCTCCCTCTTTTACCTAAAAAAAAAAAAAAGTAGGGGCGCCTGGGTGGCGCAGTCGGTTAAGCGTCCGACTTCAGCCAGGTCACGATCTCGCGGTCCGTGAGTTCGAGCCCCGCGTCGGGCTCTGGGCTGATGGCTCAGAGCCTGGAGCCTGTTTCCGATTCTATGTCTCCCTCTCTCTGCCCCTCCCCCGTTCATGCTCTGTCTCTCTCTGTCCCAAAAATAAATAAACGTTGAAAAAAAAAAAAAAAAAAAAAGTAATTAATTTAAGTATAATAGGCTTTTATGGGTCCACCAAACATTTAGCATTTATAAAGTTTTCTTTGAGTCAATTTAGTCTTATGGAAAGGAATTTACTTAGTAATGATTTAATCTTTTTTCATGGGTTTCTAGCTATGGATGTGACAGACAAACCCTTTGATTTGATTTTAGATGCAAACTGAGCTTTAATCTGCCTTGTTGCTGAAAGGAATTCTTAATTAATTGCATGTTTTACTGTTTGGGTTTGAGAGGCAATAATTTAGTCATACCCTATAAATTACTGGATGTGTAGATTCCTTTACTCTTAATTTCTAATTTCAAATTTAGACAACTATTATATAACTTATCTTTTTCTGAGAAGAGCAGCAAACCCACAATGGTAACTGTCACTGTTGTTGATTATTTTAACTTCCTATTGTAGAACTACATGACAAATCATTCTGCTTTCTGTAATAGATCTCTTTATCTCTTTATTTTCACCAAATTTTCCATCTGAAATTGACACACATGTTAAGCTTTTTGTTATGAATGCAGCTGATTTTAGGTAGTATTTTCATATTATTCAAAAGCAAATAGGTCATGCTATACACGCAGATATCCAGTAGCTTAAAACAACAATGGATAATTTATTATTCAGGCTACATGACCCCTTATAGTTGGCTGAAGGAAGTGGGGAGGTATTGCTCACTACAGACATTAACATTTCCACACCAATGGAGAAGAAGCTATCATAAACATTGTTGGTTGCCATAACAGAAATAAATGGAGATCGCTGGATCACATCATATCAGCATTTAAATATCATCAGTGTGGGTATGCCTGGGTGGCTCAGCTGGTTGGGTTTCTGGCTCCTGGTTTTGGCTCAGGTCACGGTCTCATGGTTCATTGAGTTCAAGCCCCCTGTCCAGCTCTGTGCTGACAGTGTGGAGCCTGCTTGGGATTCTCTCTCTGCCCCTCCCCTGTTCTCTCTCTCTCTCTCTCTCTCTCAAAAAAAAAGTAGATAAAACTTAATTATTTTTTTTAAATATCAGCAGTGTGGAATTCCTGTTCCATTCTCGTTGAACAGAACTAATCACATGGGCTGGCCAAATCAGAAGTACACAATTATGAGAAATCTTAAACATCTGTTTGAAATTCAGAGAGCTAGCAGAGCTCTCACTACCACAGAGGGCAACATAATGATATATTTTTAAAGTAGGCAAAGACACAAAACACATTACTTATATACACTCTATTTTATACTCCTGGTATAAACTAGAATTAAATTAAAAAAAAAGAATTAAAGTAAAAAAAAGAGATATGAATAAGAAAGTTTACAGCTACATACCAAACTTTGTAAGAGATACTAAATAAAAAGTAGTGCTAATGACTACCACAGAGGGCAACATAAAAGATATATTTTTAAAGTGGGCAAAGACACAAAACACATTACTTATGTACACTCTATTTCATACTCCTGGTATAAACTAGAATTAAACTAAAAAACAGAGAATTAAACTAAAAAAAAAGAGATGTGAATAAAAGACAGTTCACAACTAAGATACCAAACTTTGTAAGAGATACTAAAAAGTTGTTAATAATGTGTCTGTGAAATTAACACAACTGTATAGAACTGAATTTTTTAGAGAAATATTTTTTTTAAGTTTATGTATTCATTTTAAGAGAGAGGGAGAATCCCAAGCAGGCTCTGCACTGTCAGCACAGAGCCTGATGCAGGGCTCAGTCTCACAAACCGTGACATAGTGATCTGAGCTAAAATCAAGAGTTGGATGACTGTGGCGCCTGGAGGGCAAGTGGTTAATAAGCACTGGTCATCAGCTCAGGTCATGGTCTCACGGTTCACAGGTTCAAGCCCTGAATCAGGCTCTGTGCTGACAGCTCAGAGCCTGGAGCCTGCTTCAGATTGGGTGTCTCCCTCTCTATCTGCCCCTTCCCTCCTTGTGACCTCTCCCTCAAAAACAAATAAACATTTAAAAAAGAAAAAAAGAGTTGGATGATTAACTGACTGAGCCAGGCAGGCACCTCAGAGAAATACTCTTAATACACAATCTTAAATTATCTCTCTGAATTTGAATTTTTAGGTAATTTAAAAATATAAGAATAAAAATACAGCATCCTTTCTTGATAAAAACCCTCAAGAAAGTAGGGATAGAAGGAGCATACCTCAAGATGATAAAAGTCACATACAAGTGATCCAATGCTAATATCATCCAAAATGGGGAAAAACTGAGAGCTTTCTCCCTAAGGTCAGGAACAAGACAGGGATGTCCACTCTCGCCACTGTTATTCAACACAGTATTGGAAGTCTTAGCCTCTGCAATCAAACAATAAAAAGAAATAAAAGGCATCCAAATCGGCCAGGAGAAGGTCAAACTTCAACTCATTGCAAATGACATGATACTCTATATGGAAAACCCAAAAGATTCCACCAAAAAACTGCTAGAACTGATTCATGAATTCAGCAAAGCAGCAGGATATAGAATCAATGCACAGAAATCGGTTGCATTCCTATACACCAACAATGAAGCAACAGAAAGAGAAATCAAGGAATCAATCCCATTTACAGTTGCACCAAAAACCATAAAATACCTAGGAATAAATCTAACCAAAAAGGTGAAAAATCTATACACTGAAAACTATAGAAAGCTTATGAAGGAAACTGAAGAAGACACAAAGAAATGGAAAAAGATTCCATGCTCCTGTATGGGAAGAACAAATATTGTTAACATGTCGATACTACCCAAAGCAATCTACATATTCAACGCAATCCCTATCAAAGTAACACCAGGATTCTTCACAGAGCTAGAACAAATAATCCTAAAAGTTGTATGGAACCGGAAAAGACCCTGAATAGCCAAAGCAGGAGGCATCACAATCCCAGACTTCAAGCTATACTACAAAGCTGTAATCATCAAGACAGTATGGTACTGGCACAACAACAGACACTCAGATCAATGGAACAGAATAGAGAACCCAGAAATGGACTCACAAACGTATGGCCAACTAATCTTTGACAAAGCAGGAAAGAATATCCAATGGAATAAAGACAGTCTCTTCAGCAAATGGTGCTGGGAAAACTGGACAGCAACATGCAGAAGAATGAACCTGGACCACTTTCTTACACCAGACACAAAAATAAACTCAAAATGGAGGAAAGACCTAAATGTAAGACAGGAAGCCATCAAAATCCTTGAGGAGAAAGCAGCCAAAAACCTCTTTGATCTTGCCCGCAGCAACTTCTTACTCAACACGTCTCTGGAGGCAAGGGAAACAAAAGCAAAAATGAACTATTCCGACCTCATCAAAATTAAAAGCTTCTACACAGTGAAGGAAACAATCAGCAAAACTAAAAGGCAACTGACAGAATGGGAGAAGATATTTGCAAATGACATATCAGATAAAGGGTTAGAATCCAAAATCTACAAAGAACTTATCAAACTCAACACCCAAAAAAACAAATAATCCAGTGAAGGAATGGGCAAAGACATGAATAGACACTTCTCCAAAGAAGACATCCAGATGGCCAACCGACACATGAAAAAATGCCCCACATCACTCATCATCAAGGAAATACAAATCAAAACCACAATGAGATACCACCTTACACCTGTCAGAATGGCTAACATTAACAACTCAGGCAACAACAGATGTTGGCGAGGATGCAGAGAAAGAGGATCTCTTTTGCATTGTTGGTGGGAATGCAAGCTGGTGCAGCCACTCTGGAAAACAGCATAGAGGTTTCTCAAAAAACTAAAAATAGAACTACCCTACGACCCAGCAATTGCACTACTAGGCATTCATCCAAGGGATACAGGTGTGCTGTTTTCAAGGGACACATGCACCCCCATGTTTATAGCAGCACTATCAACAATAGCCAAAGTATGGAAAGAGCCCAAATGTCCATCGATGGATGAATGGATAAAGAAGATGTGGTATATATATATATATACAATGGAGTATGACTCAGCAATCAAAAAGAATGAAATCTTGCCATTTGCAACTATGTGGATGGAACTGGAGGGTATTATGCTAAGTGACATTAGTCAGTCAGAGAAAGACAAAAATCATATGACTTCACTCATATGAGGACTTTAAGAGACAAAACAGATGAACATAAGGGAAGGGAAATAAAAAATAATATAAAAACAGGAAGGGGAACAAAACAGAAGAGTCTCATAAATATGGAGAACAAACTGAGGGTTGCTGGAGGGGTTGTGGGAGGGGGGATGGGCTAAATGGGTAAGGGGCGTTAAGGAATCTACTCCTGAAATCATTGCTTCACTATATACTAACTAATTTGGATGTAAATTTAAAAAAATAAAAAATAAAGCTAAATTATAAAAAATAATAAAATTAAAAAATTAATTAATTAATTAATTAATTAAAGGGACATATTTGGGAATAAAGATTATGGACAATATGCATTATTAGTATCAGTGTGTGTGTGTGTGTGTGTGTGTGTGTGTGTGTGTGAGAAATAGGTGTGCAAAGAAAAATATTTTCATATTTATTAAATATTAATAGATGTAAACAAAAAGTCAAGGCAAGTGGGGGCGCCTGGGTGGCGCAGTCAGTTAAGCGTCCGACCTCAGTCAGGTCACAATCTCGCGGTTCGTGAGTTCGAGCCCCACGTCAGGCTCTGGGTTGATGGCTCAGAGCCTGGAGCCTGTTTCCGATTCTGTGTCTCCCTCTCTCTCTGCCCCTCCCCTGTTCATGCTCTGTCTCTCTCTGTCCCAAAAAAAATAAATAAACGTTGAAAAAAAAATTAAAAAAAAAAAATCAAGGCAAGTGAAATAGATGTATACAAATATTGCCTCACACATATAATAAAATTTTAAGGATTTCAACCAACAACAATATAAACTCTTTAATACGCTTAGGATTTGCTAATTAATCAATTAATAGAATGGATTACATGGGAAGAAATAGAATAGTTTCTTGGCAATGTGAATATATACCCCTTTTTTAGAATAAGTCAACTGGGGTAATAAATAGCATAAAGGAAAATGACAGAAATGAATATAAAATGGGATTGTTCCCTCCATGCTGTTCTCCATAAAGCAATAAATAAGAGCCAGATTATGTAATCTCACAACCCATGATTCACTTCATATTTAATTCAGATTCAAATCCAGAGACATTATAGCCTGTGTGAACTCTACTTCTGCCACTGGCCTCTCATCCTCTCTCTTGCTTTCTTACCTCCATAATCTGTTAGACTTTGCTGTTCTTGGAATATTCTCTCAACTGAGAGGCGTTAAATGTGCTCTTCCTTCTGCCTTCCTGCTCTGTCCTCGAGTACCTGCTTTATTAAATGTGGCACTTTTTCCAGTTTTCCACTAATTGTCAGCTTGTCAAGAATAATACCTCCCACTCCCTTTGTACAAAATAGCATTTTCTTATCACAATCCCCTTACTCTGAATTACTTTTCCTTATAATAACTTATCAACTTCTGACATCTCACATATTTATTGCTTATTTTCTCCCTTCATTTGAATGTCAGCTCCATTAATCCATAGGATTTTTTTTTGATTAATTATATCTATCATACGGTCTCTCTCACATTTTGACATGTTTTGATTATTGCTTTCTTAATATCCATTACCTTCCTCTGCCTTATTAACAAAATCTAGTTTATGTATACTTAAAAATTTTCCAGATGGAATACTGCATACCGTAAGTTCATTGGGGCTAGACATGTAAAAATTTTTGTGCTGATTCTAGTATAACACTTGCAATGTTAGCAGGCTCACTAGTGTGTGTTGTGTGCCCTTTAATCTTGTCATTACTTTTGCTTGGAACATGGGTCTGATGCTTACAGAGCTGTACCTATCCAGTGAAGATAAGGCCATTAGGTATACAATGGATGGCTGAGAAGAAAGAAGGGCCCTGGGTCTCTCATATCAAAAACTTCAATAATTGCTCCAGACTTTATGAGAATTTCATCTTTGATGAGAAATTACTTGTTTTTAAGATCTATTATTTTTAACACTGAATTTTGATTTCCACAAACATAATTTCTATCTCATAACCCTCTTAATTCAGTTCATTTTTTAAAGAAAACTGAAAAAGCTAAAAAAATTTCATTTCTGCCAATTATAATTGTATTTCATCTTCTATGTATACCTGTATATAAGGACAATTAATTAATATTTCTCCTTAGAGTGCTCTAGGATTATGAAAAGTGAAAGTGTGTAGGCTTCAATTCAAAATCTGCAAAAAAAATAAAATTGTAATCAAAAGTTCAAACACTTATTCTAATATGCCTCTGTGTTTTCTCTGAAAAAAAATCAATCCCACACCCAAAACGTTAATGAAAAGTCATTTACCATTATTTTAATTAATATGAAAAGTGTCTTAAAACAGCGAAGTATACATGTGGAGAATAATGCCATATTTCAAAGGCAGGATGAAGGTCTTAAGTGTTTTGTGTAGTACCTAAAAGTTGGCATGCACTTAAATCAATTTATTTTCCAATGGCACACGTTTTATCACTCATAAAGATTAATGCTAAGCCCTGATTAAAATAAGGTGTGCAGCCCTAGAAGCTTACAGAAGTTGACACACATCTCAGAGACAAGTCAATACTAATCAAGAGATTTAGGAGCATCATATAATGCTAGTGCCAAGAGAAACCTAGTTAACACAGATCAGATAGATTTGCTGTTATGATTGTGTTTTACGGACTGGTGTCAAAAGGCTGATGTCAATGGTTTTGTAACTGAAATCATATATATATATATATATATATATATATATATATATATATATACACACACACACACATATATATGATATATGATATATATTCAGTTGGGTGAATATGTAATATTTTCTGTTTTTTTTTCTTTTAGTTATTCTAGAGCTTGACCATCCCAGACAACCCGGGTTGGGGGAGGGAGGAGAATAAAAGAAAGGATAAAAGACTCCAATGTAACTGCTTTATATTCAGCCATGTATTCATTATATAAGTAAAATTACAATAGGGTTTTAGGTAATATAATTTATATTCCATCTTTGCTTTATAGTTTAACTTATAATTCACAAACCCTGGAAGAAAAGAGTCTGCAATGTGCATAGACATATTTATGACCGTGACTTTCTTCAAAAATACTTTGATATACACAAATGAATAAACTGTGCTCATTAGCTTTAATTTATAACCGCAAATTATAAAACAGAAAATATTTCTCTGGAACAGAAACTTAACATCTAAAACAAATGGAAAGTTAGAAAGGTGTTTTTGTCTTGTTCTGGTGCTGGTATTAAATCAGACTGAGTCTCCTCATCCTAGCATCTTCTATCCTGTATTGATTCTGTCCCTACAACTACCAGAAATGACAGCATATATATTTAATTGGCATACAGTAAGCATTCCAGAATATACTCCGTTATTGAATTAATGTAAGAGTAGATACATGATTATGAGTAAATTGAGAAGGACACTGATTTAGGCATCTTACAGAATTTGAATACAATAAATAAACTAGTATATAAATAACTGAGAAAGGGAAATGTGTGGGTACAGAACCTATGCCTGATAGAAACTGTTAATATATACTGTGTTGTTTTTTTTTAATGCAAACTTACAGTATACCAATGATTACATTTTAAATACTGGCAATCATGCAACAAGTCAGGCATACCAATTCACTTTCTGATATACACATATCATAATCTATAATGATATATGTATTGAAAGTACTTATTAATCATCAAGGAAACAATGGAAAGTTAAATATATTTACATTTAACACAGAAAAAAAATCTTATCCACATGTGGAAAAAAAAAAAGGATCAAAGACAGTAACAAACAAAATTTTTTTTTTTTCAGAATCTAATACAGAAAACAATGGAGCAATGTCAGAAATTTTGAAGGAACACACCTACTAATTCTATCTATGCAGTTATCTAAAATATCATCCAATATTGTTAAATATTTACCTTATGTGTGCACTGTAACTCTTAAGTTGTATTTTTCTTTATTAATCCTACAAGTAGCCCAGTAAGATAACTATCATTTTATTCCTATTTTAACTGTGAAAGTAAAGGAAAAAATAATGATATCAAGAGTTGAAAAGTTTATGAAACTTTGAGTAAGGCATCTTAGTTTGGAACTGATGAAGCTGTTATTTGAATTCTTTAACAAAATTTAAACACCCCTGCAAAAACTGCTGTAATTTGTAGAGTGCACAGTCTTAAGGAAACTACAGGTTATTCTTATATTTGAAAATACTGAAGCTGTACTAATCATATATTTAAAAAATAATTTTTTTCATATTTATTTGACAGAGAGAGGGAGAGAGAGAGGGAGAATCAAGCGGGGGAGGGGCAGTGGTAGAGGGAGATTCAGAATCTGAAGCAGTCCTCAGGCTCTGAGCTGTCAATACAGAGCCCCACATGGGGCTCAAACCCAGGACTGTGAGATCATGACCTGAGTCAAAGTGGGATGCTTAATCAACTGAGCCACCCAGGCACCCCATTAACCACATGGTATTAAAAACAACAGACTTGGGGCGCCTGGGTGGCGCAGTCGGTTAAGCATCCGACTTCAGTCAGGTCACGATCTCGCGGTCCGTGAGTTCGAGCCCCGCGTCAGGCTCTGGGCTGATGGCTCAGAGCCTGGAGCCTGTTTCCGATTCTGTGTCTCCCTCTCTCTCTGCCCCTCCCCCGTTCATGCTCTGTCTCTCTCTGTCCCAAACAAATAAATAAACGTTGAAAAAAAAAATTTAAAAAAAAAAAAAAAACAACAGACTTAAGGGCATTTGAGTTGCTCAGTCAGTTAAGCGCTTTTTGTTTCAGCTCAGGTCATGGTATCATTGTTCGACAATTCAAGCCCTGTGTCGGGCTCTGCGATGGCAGTGCAGAGCCTGCTTGGGATTCTCTCTTTTCTCTCTCTGCCCCTCCCCACCTCAAAATAAATTAATTAAATAAATAAATAAGTAAACAAACTTAAAAAAAAAAAAACATTTAAATGCCAACTATCCCAAAATAAGATATAAATAAAAATTCTGACTTTGTAAATGAGAATATTGCACTATCTGTCTGATTATGCAGACACACAATTAACATAACACATATAAATATTAACTTATCATTTTCCCACTGCAATATGAAAATAAAAATCTATAATTTCTTTATATTCTTTTTTAAACATTCAAAGTTGTAGAAAGAGAAAGATTCAGGGCACCCAGGTGGTTCAGCTGGTTAAGCATCTGACTCATGGTTAGGCTCAGGTCATGAGCTCACGGTTCATGGGATCGAGCCCCCTGTCAGGCCAAAGGTTGATAGCATGGATCCTGCTTGGGATTCTCTCTTTCCTTTCTCTCTCTCTCTGCTCCTTCCTGACTCGTGCACACACACTCTCTATCAAACTAAATAAACTTTAAAAGAGAGAGAGAAAGATCAATACCACCACTAAAAACTAAAAAGAGTTTACACACATATATTTTATTATCTTAACTTTATGCATGATGAAAACAAAGCACAGAGTGTACATTTCTCTCCTCCACACAATTATTTAAAATAGCAGACCTATTATTTGAATCCAGGCCTTCTGACTCCAGAACTCAAGCTCCAAACCAGAGTAAGAAGAGATAGGAAATACTAAAGCACAGACACAAAGTTAATGAAAATGTTCTCAAGGGGTCAGTCAATATTAGTAATAAGTAAAATAATTATGAATGCTTTGATTGAAACAAATAAACTAAAATCACAAATACAAAAACAAACAATACTGTTTACCCATAGTTCATAAATGTTATACTTAAAAAGAACAGAGAGAGATTAAATTGAGGTCATGGCACACTACTGAGTCCATATCAACAAATTCTGCCCATTGTTCTAGAGAAATATTTTTCTGATAAACAGCACCATATAGCTTTTGGTTTAATAGCTAATTTAGAGAGTTCAAGAAACTCAGAAGCAACTGGGTTTTCAAAGTGTATTGGGGTGGAGCATTCAATTTGCTCAAAAATTGCTGAAGTGATAAGTAGTATAAAAGAGTACATGCAGTTGTGGCAAAGGCACTGTTGTTTACTCTAAATGACATGACCACATATCTATGCCAAATATCTCTCTTTCAGGACACAGTAAATGAGAGATGAAAGAGAGATTACTTATCCCAGCATCCCATGTATCAGGAACCAATCTATCCCCAATCAGGTCTCTGACTTTGGCATAGAACTTTAAGGTTGAGAAGCCACCCTATTTTGGAGCTCTGCTAGGCTTTATTTTTTTTAATATGAAATTTATTGTCAAATTGGTTTCCACACTCAGATACCACCTCACTCCAATCAGAGTGGCTAAAATGAACAAATCAGAAGACTATAGATGCTGGAGAGGATGTGGAGAAATGGGAGCCCTCTTGCGCTGTTGGTGGGAATGCAAATTGGTGAAGCCACTCTGGAAAACAGTGTGGAGGTTCCTCAAAAAATTAAAAATAGGTCTACTCTATGACCCAGCAATAGCACTGCTAGGAATTTACCCAAGGGATACAGGAGTGCTGATGCATAAGGGCACTTGTACCCCAATGTTTATAACAGCACTTTCAACAACAGCCAAAGTATGGAAAGAGCCTAAATGTCCATCAACTGATGAATGGATAAAGAAATTGTGGTTTATATACACAATGGAATACTACATGGCAATGAGAAAGAATGAAATATGGCCTTTTGTAGCAACGTGGATGGAACCGGAGAGTATTCTGCTACACTTTAAAATAAATTTTGAACCTGATCCTCTCTGACCACTGATCGTGGGAGGTGAAGAGTCAAGAAATTTCTCTGACTTCCAGTTGTTGATGAATGTATCTCATTGTTTTATTCCAGTATGTAAATTTTCCCCAGCGGCAATCATGCAATATCCTTACAACTATTACTTTCAAAAAACCTTCTCAAATGTTAATCCATGGTACTTGTCAGTACATTCCCTTTCTCTGATGTCTCAATAAAATATCGAGGCATTACAACATTCCTGAGACTTTTCATGTTTCATCTACTATCAATGCTAGCCAGCCAGTGGATAGTTCAATTCCAAAATCCTTTTCTTTAGAGTGCTTCCTCAGATCACTTCTGGCACCAAAGGTCTTGGGTCAGAATTTCCATACGAAGACTCTGAGATGAAGATTTGCATCCAGGTAGTTCACTGAGTCAACTGTTGGTATCAGGAAATGATTGGCAGTGGTGGAAGAAGAACTGAATGGGGTGAGAACACTATAGCACAGTTGCAACAGAGATGCCAGCCAAGCTCACAGTAAATTTTGAACAACTTTCAGAATTGCCTGTCTTGAGGCAACCACATTCAGCCTCTATTCCTCCATATAGACCAGCCATTGGATTCTAGCAGCCCTGGAGAGTGATGACATCAGATGAGGCATCTCCCTCTCTCTTTGACTCTCAGACTAGCTAAAAGTCAACATTCACCACAACTCCAGAATCTGGGAGAATGAGTGTCTCATTCTTGAAAGTGTGGAAGGCCATGCAGTATAGATTGGTCCCAGGAGAGAGGTATTTTTTCCTGTAGTTTGTGCATTTTATGTATATATTATATTATATTATATTATATTATATTATATTATATTATATATTATACTACATTACATTATATTATATATTATTATATGTTATTATATGCATGTATTATTTGGGCTATATGATGCATAACTCAAAGAATAATTATATTTTATAATTGTGTGTGTACTTGTAGTAAACAATGACCTGGTAATACCTTCTTTTTCTTTTAGAAACTCAGAAATAAATTGGCATGTATTTTTACATCTTAAAGATTTTTATTTCTCATCTAATCCTTGTATTATAATTGAGAAAATGCATTTGGAAAATCAGAAGTCTTATTCCAGGGGCGCCTGGGTGGCTCGGTCGGGTAAGCGTCCGACTTCAGCTCAGGTCATGATCTCACGGTCTGTGGGTTCGAGCCCAGCATCGGGCTCTGTGCTGACAGCTCAGAGCCTGGAGCCTGTTTCAGATTCTATGTCTCCCTCTCTCTGTGACCCTCCCCCGTTCATGCTCTGTCTCTCTATGTCTCAAAAATAAATAAACGTTAAAAAAAAAATTAAAAAAAAAAAGAAGTCTTATTCCAAATACAAAGAACTGTATTTATTTTCTCAAAGAGACCACATCTGATAAAGCAAGTGTAATTGAAATAAACACCCAATAAAACTTATATTGACACATTTTATTATCTTTTTCCAACATGGCAAATTATATTATAATGTGTTGGGGATGAGTGACATCCTTGATGTTTTTGTCAGTGGTGATAATATCTATAATTTCCCTTAAAATGCAGTATCATGCAAGATGGTATAACATGCTTCTTCAAGGGTACTACAATATTTTTAATTTATCCCAGTTCTTTCTGCTGCTGCTGCTACTACTACTACTGCTAGAGATGTTAGTATTGCTATTTCTTTTGCTGCTGCTACTACTACTACTACTACCACCACCACCACCACCACCACAACTGCTACCACTGACATCTCTATGTCTGCAATCAGGTGAAAGAATATAATTTCTTACTCAGTGAAGACTAAAGTAAAACATGGCCTATTTTTACTAGGTTTGGTGAGATGGGGATTGTTTCAATGTGTTTGTTGGCTTTTATATTTTACCTAAATAAAGTAAGTAGGCACAGGTAGCAATCTATAAAAAATATGATTGACCTGTTTTGTTGCTTCTTGATGTCTGATTAAATGTTTCCTCTTACGTGATTATATATATCATATTTATTCACTGGAATATGGTTATCCAAATTTATCTTGATTTTCACTACAACTGAATTTCCATTTTTATTATAGCCTTTCATGCTAGCGCTTCTAGTCTGCTGATGCTGTCACTTTTCAACAATTCTGATTTTCTTAGGGCACCTGGGCATCCAACTCTTGATTCTGGCTCAGGTCTTGACCTCACAGTTTGTGAGTTTGAGCCCCGAATTCCACCAGCACAGAGCCTGCTTGGAATTCTCTCTCTTCCTCTCTCTCTGCCCCTCCCCTGCTTGCTCTCTCTCTCTCTTCTTTCTCTCTCTCCCTCTCAAAATAAATAAATATTAAAAGTATTTTAAACAAAAAAAAAATTCTGATTTTCTTCAACATCATGAAGAAGGAAAAACTAGTTGCCCAGAATTTGAGGGAGACACAGTGAGAGGATCCATAGGCTACATGCCTGTAATAGATCCAATCTAAATATTTATTATCCTAGAATCTCTGAATGCCTTTTTAATATGTCAAAGGATTTTTCAATTCTGTATCTTTTTCTTACAGAACGCAGCATATAAATCCAAAACAAACCAAAACAATTTTAAAGGGAATATATCCTCCAATTCAGAACTCTGTATGTAAATCTCCTAGTGAGCAAGCTCATATCAATAATTTTATCTACTTTTGCAAAGTAAATGTATACAGATGCAAGATTTCTTATAAAATTCTAAATTTGTACATGCTCTATGAGTTAAATCCTTCTCTTTGTTCTTCCAAATTTTTACCTCCAAGCCCCGTAGGACCATACAGCATTTATCCTGGTTTCCCAGTAAATTTTTATGAAATTATTACTAGAAAGGGAATTTGAGCTTCATTTACTTTCCTTTGCTAAAGAAAATGGCTTTGTCGGACAAGGCTTCCACAGTGGAGACATTTCTCCAGGCTTTTCATATCCATTATGACAGCAGCCTTCTAATGTTTCTTATCCCATTCTTTATCGATCAGTGCCTTCAAGTTCACACACAGTGGCACAGCTGATTGTAAATTCAACTGACATTATAATGCAGCAACTTACAAAATCAACGATCCAGTTTGCCAAAAAATCATCTCATTTTTAGAGTCACAATAAAAAATAGAATTTTTCAGTGCCAATAGGGAAAAACACTGGGTTATATTCTGGGTCTGTGGTGTGCATCTTGATTTCAGGTGGTCAGCTGAGTTATAGGGACAGAGCTGATGTGCCAGGTATGAGAGTACATGATTTAAGAAACCAGCTAAAAATGAAAGAATTAAGTCTTAGCACTTACTGCAATGGCATAATCAAGAGTCTAAACCTGTATAGGGTGCCTGGGTTACTCAGTCAGTTAAGAGTGACTCTTGATTTCGGCTCAGATCATGATCTCATAGTTCCTGAGTTTGAGCTCCGCATCAGGATTCATGCTGAGAACACAGATCCTGCTTGGGATTCTCTCTCTCTCTCAATCTCTCAACCTCTCTCTCTCTCTCTCTCTCTCTCTCCCCTCCCCCAACTCCCTCTACCTCTCCCATGTTTGTGCATGTGCTCTCTCTCTCTCTCTCTCTCAATAAATAAACTTTAAAAATATAAATAAAAATAAAACTGGAGAAAACAGACTGTTTTCGCTGTTAGTCTGTTTCGCTCATGGAACAATATACTGGTTGACTGATCAGTGGAGATACAAAGGTGGTGATTGTATCACTGTTGAGAGAGTACTGAACCAAAGACTTCAGAAGTTTAATGGACTCTGAAGTAGGGATAAGGTCTAGAAGTAGAATTTCCCAGTAGACTGGGAAGTGACAAAGGAGCAAAGTGTCTTCAAGTTTCTCCCCTCCCCACTCCTTTCTAAGGAGTCCTCTAGAAGTACTTGAAGACTTCCACCTAAGACCTCAGATAAAGAGACCTAGGAATTAAGGTGCCTGGCCTAGGATTGCAAACATACAAAGAACATGCCTAGCCAGAAGCCTCAAGACTGAAATTCCCCTCAAAGACTGAAGGGCATTGGCTGTGCACCAAGTCTGGTTTGGAGTGGGCAACATTTCTCCATAAGGCCTTCCAGGGAAAGCATTTGTAATTGGTCAGAGCTGAAAAATCCCAAACACAGATTTTCAACTGAGAACCGGACCCTCTACTTGATATTTAAGTGTATTTATTTCTCACTGTGTTTTCATCAATGTCAAATCAGCTTTCTTAAACTGTGCCTCCAATAGTTACATTAACTTTTAAGTCAGCCTATGGTAGCAACTATCTGATTCAGAGCATCTCCTTCAATAAACTCATGGTCCTACATGACCACAGCCATCGCTTGAGCACCTGATTCTGAACTTCCTAAAATAAGCTGTTTTTTACCACTTTGAAATATAAACCCGATGTTCATTGCCATTCACTGAAATGCAGCTCAGCATTTAATTCCAAACACATCATATATTCCAGAGGGAATAATACCTATAGGGTTGCTTTCTGGAAACCAATTTCAATAATTTACTGAGTTTTCTGTTTGCCAGCTACAGAAATCAACAATGACTAACAAAAAGAAAAGAAAATAGTTTACAGAATTAAAGAGCTTAACCACAAGAGATTTATAAGTTTTGAAGGGATGGAAGTCCTTGGATTGTAGCAACAGAAACTTTATCTTCCTAAGTGACTTACCACACTTCTGCCCCAGTTTCTGGCAGAAACAATTAAATTGGTCTGGGATGTCATATACATGTATGAAGTGAAAGTGTGAATCTGTGCATTCCAGGAAGAAAATATCTCAACATAATGGTCTACTATCAAATATTTAAAAACAAATGCATCTGAGCAAACAAATGTTGACTTCCACAATTCTAAAATCTGATTTATAATCTGTGATCTCTCTTCAGGAATCAAGACATAAATATAATATTAATATTGGATATCTATATTTGTCTGCCTCACAATGTGTCCCCCATTAAATTCTAATTTCTCATTGCTGCCTCTCTCACCCTCTTTCACCATTGTCTTTTGCTAACCCCAATCTATTTAATATTGTGTCACATAGTCAGTCCAAAGAAGAAACATGAATAACTTAGACTCTTCCCTCCACTGTATTGCCTGTGTTCAGTCTCCACATAGTGTTGATTCCTCTTTAAATTTCCTCAGTATATATTTTGTCCCCTCCCCAAATACATTGTTCATTATCTAATTATTGGATACTTGCAATATCCTAACAATCAGCCATACTTCTGTCTACATGCTCATTACTAATCACATTAAATTACTTGTCTCTGATAAGTATACCAGGTAACCATAATGAATTTGAATATGTAGTGTGTTCTTTCTACAACAGTAAACAGACTCAATCATTTACTCACATAATTTTAGAATTTTATATGGCATCTTTTTTTTCTGTATTATATTTATTTTGTTTTGTTTTTATTTTTCCTTTTTCTTTTTTTGTGCATTTATTTTGATTCAAAATATTCAATTTTTACTCTTCTAATTGGGGATTAACGTTAAGAACTAATATGAACTACTTATTTTCTCCTGTATGTCCGCACATGATGTCATACACACACTCAAAACCTCATCTATTTTTGTGTTTTCTATATAAAATGTTTAGTTATTATATGCATGTATGTATACATGTGCGTGAATTTAGTTATGTGTGTGTATATCAATATGTGGTGTATGCCATAAATAATTTTATGATCTTGAGTTTTTTTAGAATGTAAACATTATTGAGTACATTTGTAGAGTCATTTGCTACATATCATGCAACTTCTTCCCTGATTTATCTTTTCCAGAGTATGTACTCCATAAGTATTTTCACGTTAATATTTATTTATTTTGAAAGAGAGAGAGAGAGAGAAAGAGAGCAGGGAGAGGGGCAGAGAGAGAGGGAGAGAGAGAATCCCAAGCAGACTCCACACTGTCAGCACAGAGCCTGATATGGGGCTTAAACCCATGAACCACGACATCATGACCTGAGCCAAAATCAAAAGTCCAATGCTTAACTGACTGAGCCACCCAGGCACCTCTCCCTAAGTATTTTCAAAAATAGATCATTATTTTGATAACCTCTTAAAACCATGTACGCCTGTCATTAATTGTATTCCACACACTTGTTTAAATGACTAAGAAATATTTGGATACTCCATCACAGTAATTTTCCGTTGATGCCTAATAAGCATTTGAAGCTCAATATGTCTCTCATACCTTAACAAACTCCATTTTTTTTCCATTCTCAATATTAGTAAACGAAAATACATTTAAATCAGGTTTAAAAGAAATAGGAGGGGGCTCCTGGGTGGCTCAGTTGGTTCAGCGTCCGACTTCGGCTCAGGTCATGATCTCGCGGTTTGTGGGATCGAGCCCCGCATCAGGCTCGTGCTGGCGGCTCAGAGCCTGGAGCCTGCTTCCGATGGATTCTGTGTCTCCCTCTCCCTCTGCCCCTCCCCCACTCACACTCTGTCTCTCCTTCAAAAGTAAATAAACATTAAATTAAAAAAATAAAAGAAATAGGAGTTCAAAGTACCATTTTGTCTCCCTTGCATATTCTATCACCAGCAATTCTCCTTGATTCTGCCTGCAGATACGATGATTTTTATTAGGACGACTTTTTTACACTGCTCTGAATGGCCATAAGACCCTCCTAAAAGTTTACAAAATCATTGATTTTCATACTTCCAATTTCCCCCACCAATTATACTTCACTATAAATGAGATTAGCAAATATAATTCAGACCATACATAGCATTACTCTCCTTAAAACGTCTCCACCATTGATCGCAGAGTTACCTGGAGCCATGCCTTTAACATGACAGGACCTCAGTGTGTGTGTCCTTCCTCACTTCTTACCATTTTCTTCTTGTTCTCAGTGCCTTTCTGCCAACCTTCCAGGAATTAGAAAAATTCTAATTTTGGGGTGATACCTATTCACCTTATTAAAAATACAATTCTAGTAACTATTATTCAAGTCTCTGCCCTGTGTAACATCCTTACAGAAGAGTCTCTTTCACCCTATCTGAAATGGCCAAAATGCCAGTTACTTCCTCCTTAGCTAAAATATGGTCCATTTACTTATCTAATTGTCTATAGGTTAACTTGCCCAATTATTTATATCTCTAAGGAATAAAACACACTAATTCAGATAAATGATAGATAGATAGGTAGATAGATACATGATAGATAGATAATAGATAAGATAGATAAACATGTAAGTATAATCTACTTAAAATCAGATATGAACACTGTTCACTGTCATTCTTTTCTTTCTAAATATTACTAACAAATGTATAATGTCATTTCAAATGCAGAAATAAAGAGCCGCTTGTAGTGTTGAGTATACATTAAATATTCCTATTTTGCAGGTTATTACATGAAACTTATGAATTTATCTGCCACATTATCAATATATTGCTGACATAATCTTGATCTGAATACCAAATATATGACCCTGAAACCTTAGACACACAGAAAAATATTGTGAAAATTAATCTGAACTCATGAAATTAAAATGTCAACTTTTGAAAAATTACTTTATACTGATTGGACATGTAATAATCCCGTGTTGTTTCAATCTAAACAAATTACATAACTTTCAATTATGTATTAGTGTTATTTTAAGTCTAACTAGAAGGTATGGTCATGTTATATCTGGTTATTTAAAATCATCACTTAAGAAGAAATACAGAGTTTAACATCTGAAATAGATTTGTATGTATTATGGAGTAAGGATTTTAAATCATAGTGTTCCTTGTAAATCAGAATCTTTTCAGATTATTCTTTTCAGAATATTCAAAAATTAAATAATACTGTTGGTTCTACAAAACAAAGCCATTCATTACTATCAACATAACACAGTCCCTTTTGAGATTTAAGAACTTGAAGATTTTTAAGAAGGAGTCAGAAGAGCTGCTTTGGAGTTAATGGTAAACTGAGTAGATCCAAGAATGCTATTTTGAACATTTGCTCATTGAGAAATTACAGTGCTTAAAGTTTTTAATCACTGAGAAAAGATTTAAAATTAACCAATTTAGGGTATTAAAATTTTTCTTTTAGTGAGGGGATATTAAATTGAGAGCAAATAACTGCCTTTATTGGTTTGGTTTTGTACTATAATAAAAGCTGCATAAATAACATGAAGCAGGAGCATATGATTTTTAATAGATTTGGTTGAATAATTTGCAAAATTAATAAATGTTCAATAAAAGCAGCATTATGCAAATTCTAACATTTATCTCTCTCATCCTTTTTTCTTTATGTAAGGAAGGCCATATTAATAATGTAAATGAGTTTCTTCTTGAGTCTTAATTGATGAAGTAAATCTTTCTTTTCAAATTAATTTATCTGTGGCAGTTAAGAGAACCAGAAAGTTCATAGGACTGGGAATAAAACTTAACAGAGTTTAATCACTAGCTTTGTACCTTCTGACAAAATACTTAAATACATTCTTATGTAAACATTTAAAACATTTAAAAAGTTTATTAGTTAAAAACAGAAAAGTGCACATTTAAAAAGGGGATAGAACAAATGCTTTAAGGCAGCTTCATTCACTTTCTTCATGGGTCACTGCAAACACTTTCCCCAAAGCAAACAGGTATACATGTGTTTTTCTTTGTAGATATAAATGTAAACTTTTTTAAGTATACCTTATATTCTGAAATGTTTCTCTACTTGCAAATGAATAAATGTAATATTTATGGGTAAAAATATTACTTAATATGACACTCTCAGTTTCTACCATTTCATGTTCCGCCACCTTCAGTTTAGGCATTGAATAGGACTACTGTGTATTTAACTGCTCAAAAGTGGACATTATATATTCCTTTATCATAAAGCTCCATTGAAATATGTCAGACTCTATACAATTCACCCATTTAAAGAGTAGGTCAATGGATTTAAGTACATTCACAGAGTTATGAAACCAATATTACAGTCAATGTTAGAATAATTCAATCTTTTCAAATAGAAACACTGTATCAGCTAGCAATGCATACAACTTCCCTACCCCACAGTCCTAGGTAATGAAAATCCTGTCTCTATAGATTTGTGTATCTTGAATATTTCATGCAAATGAAATTATATAACATGCAGCCTTTTTTGGATGCTATCTTCTGTAACCAAATATTTCCAAGGTTCATACCATGTTGTGGCATATATCTGCATTTAACTGATTTTCACTGCTGAATAATATTCTATCATATGCACATGCTACATTTGATTTATTCATTCATCAACTGATAGCATTTGGGTTGTTTCCACATTTTTGCTGCTATGAATAATGCTGCTTTGAACATTCATGAACAAGTTTTTGTGTGAATGTAAGTTTTCATTTATCTTGGGTAAATACCTAGGAATGAAACGTGAGTTATATGATAACTCTATCTTTAATATTTGGAAGAATAACTAGACTATTTAACAAAGCAGTTGCATAAATTTACATTTCTACCAGTAGTATGTGAGAGTTCCAATTTCTCCACATTCTGACCAACGCTTATTATATTATTATTACTACTACTATTACTATTACTATTACTATTACTATTACTATTACTATTACTATTACTATTACCATCATAGTGGATATGAAGTGCTCTCCTATTATGGTTCTGATTTGAATTTTACTGATGGCTAAAGATGTTGGCTACCTTTTTATGTGATTTTTGTGCATTTTCATATTTTCTTCAGAAAATAGCCTATTCACAGAATTTTCATATTTTAATTGTTTTCTTCTTTTTTTTTTTTTTTTTTCTTTTGAATTAGAAGTATTCTTTCTAGGGGCATCTGGGTGGCACAGTTGGTTGAGAACCCAACTCCAGCTCACGTCATGATCTCACAGTACATGAGTTCGAGTCCCACATCGGGCTTGCTGTTATCTTCACAGTGCCTGCCTTGGATCCTATGTTCCCCTCTCTCTCTTGCTCCTCCCCCACTTGCATTCTCTCTCTCTCAAAATAAATAAATATTTTTTTTAAATATTCTTTCCAGAGTCTAAATAAAAGTCCTTATCAGATGTTAAATTGTATACTTCCACATGATGTCTTATTCCAATTTCTCAAAAAAGAAAAAATTATAAAAAGAAATAGTAGTATATATTACATATTATATATATAATCAAGCAATTATAGATATATTTTGAAAATATTAAAATATATCAATTTACAAAAGCCTACAGGTACAAAATAGTGTGTTTACAATGTGTTTAGAGTGTTTAAAATTAATAATTGTGAATTACAATCAATAACATTGTTAACCAGATCTGCTGCAAAGAAGAAAATTAGTAATGATATCTAAATTAGTTTTAATTCTATTAAAGGTAATAAACACACTAATCACAACAGCCTCTCACATTTGTTGGATATTATTTAAAGCAAATATTCTAATACATGCAGGTAAATAATCATATTTAATATGGATCCCACAGATAAGCACCATTATCACTTTTACAACATTGGTAGGGAAAATGAGAGAACCGAATCTAAGCCCCATCTTCCTTAAAAGGAAGATATAGTGTCCAAGAAGTTCAAAGACATTTCTCAACTATTGGTTGCATAATAGATACCATTTGGAATTCAAATTAGAAAATTGCAAAATATATCCATTAATCTCTATAAATTATACATTATATTCTGACTCTATCAATGATACCCTAATGTATTTAATACCATTAGTAAAATTCTATAGACATTGTTAATAACTATGCACAAGTTCTGTGGTTATTTCAAGGTGCAATTTTTGTAGATGACAAGTTTACAACCAACTTAACTAAAAGGCGGGTTTGCTTTTTGTTTTGTTTTGTTTTGTTTTGTTGCTGATCATGAAAGCTCTGTAGTTATTTGAGGGTGCAATTTTTGTAGATGATAGGTTTACAACCAGATTAATTTATTTACTAAATTAAAAGGTGGGTTTTTTGTTTCATTTTGTTGCTAACCACGAAAATATATAGACCCTAAATTCACAATGTGCTGTAAGATTCTTTTCATTCAGGCTATGTTTTCTTTAAAATATTTAAGCTTTAAGGAATTAGTGTAATATCATTGTTACAGCTTAGATTAAGTTACCTGTTTAAGAGGCAGAATGAGGTGTTTGTTTCAATCTATTTTAGATATTGTTAGATTTAAGAGAAAAAAACAGTGAACAAGGAATTAAAAGGCCACTATTTCAATCTGAATGGCTTAAAAAAATCAGGGGAGATTTAGTTAACTGAGTGATTTTCTTAAAAATCCTATTTATTTTCGTAGCCTACCCTTTCTGTGAATTTTCAAAGCAGCTTAATTTTTTACAGTATTTATGTACTGACAGTCTTATTAGCTCATGGAGTTAAAATCCTAAAAAAAAGTGATTAGGGTAATGACACTCCAGATCCTTAAGCTGTTCTTAAGGTAGTTACAGCTAATTCTTATTGAAAAAGAAAACTGGACTTGCATCGGCTGAAATATTTTATTTCCTTATGAATTTTGACTTATGGTAACCATTCTAATGAATGCCTTCTTACATCCTATCTCAAAGCTTTCCATGTAAAAATATTATTTATTTTCAGTAATTCATAGATTTTAATAAACAATTGATTTTATAGACCTTGTGAAATATTAAATATCTTGGGAAAAAATCAGAATATCTTCTATTCTCATTAATACAATTAGGTAATTAATTTCATGTTTGTACTTTAGAAAACTATTATTTCTTCTCTGATGGCCTTATTACATTTAATCAAAAAATAATTTACAGTATTTAATATATTTAATTAATATTTATATTCCTATTCTTAATTATTTTATATCTTATGATATAAAATGACATAAATGAATAGAATTTGAAATTTATCACATTCTCAAATCAAGAAAAATAGTATAATATTATAACAAATAAAAGAAGTTATATCTCAATTAACTTGAAATAATTTCACACTTTATAAATATTTTGTGCTTCAGTTACATGTAGATGAGAGCTGAAAGTTGACTGTCTAAGTATATGCTAGGCAAATAGTAAATGTTAAAAATACATGAGCATTCTAAT
The DNA here is from genome assembly GCF_028749965.1 of Puma concolor. Classification (NCBI taxonomy): domain Eukaryota; kingdom Metazoa; phylum Chordata; class Mammalia; order Carnivora; family Felidae; genus Puma; species Puma concolor. Next base: position 182,375,426 of record NC_141667.1, read on the forward strand.
AATTTTATCCAAGTACACTAGATCTATTTGTTTAACACAATAATAGAATCCAAGATATATTAGACATAAAACTAAAACAGAATTATATAAAAATGTAATAATATAAGACATGATATCTCAATAAAATCTATATTTAAACTTTTTTGATGAACTAACCATCTGGTCATACTACATTCTAACTTATTTTTTTATTTTAAGTTTTTTGTTTAATTTTTTCCCTTTGCTCATTTGTTTTGTTTCTTAAATTCCACCTATGAATGAAATCTTACGATATGTGTTTCTCATATGACATTTGTCTATTATATAATATGTGACTTATTTTAATTGATATTATACTCTAGCTCCATCCGTGTTGTTGCAAATGACAAGAGTTCATTCCTTATGACTAATATTCCATTGTGTATATAGCACATCTTCCTTATCCACTCATCAATAGATGGACACTTGCGTTGCTTTGATAATTTGGCTATTATAGACAATGCTGCTATAACCATTGGGGTGCATATATCCCTTTGAATTAGAATTTTTGTATTCTTTGTGTAAAAACAGTAGTGTGATTGCTGTATTATAGGGTAGTTCTATTTTTAACTTTTTAAAAAGCCTCCATACTGTGTTCCAGAGTATCTGATTAAAAAACAAATGAATATGGGAAAACTGGGTGGCTCATTCAGTTAAGCATCCCACTTCAGCTCAGGTCATGATCTCACAGCTTGTGGGTTCAAACCCCGTGTCAGGCCCTGTGCTGACAGCTCAGAGCCTGGAGCTTGCTTCGAATTCTGTGTCTCCATCTGTCTTTGCCTCTTCCCAGCTCATACCCTGTCTCTCTCTCTCTCAAAAATAAATAAACGTTAAAAAAAAAAAGAGTCTAACTTATTTTGTAAAATTTGCTAAGCATTAAGTTTTATAAAAATCCTACATAAACACTTGATTTTACTCTATTGCAGAAATAAAAAGTAATTTTTGAGTGGTCTTGGATAAATCATACATACCTTCCCTAATGAAACTCATGGTCTATCGTGGACACATATAAATACATAATGATGAAATTTAAGGGTTTAAAAAAGTATTAATTGATATAAAGAAAATGAAGGATATATCAGGAAAGGTAAAGGCTTCAGTAAACATACTTTCCTTGTCATGTAAAGAATACACAAATATCTGACTCTTCACTTTAGCATAGTTAGGCTCCATAATCCTTACTAGCAGGACTTTGTAGGAGTCTTTCTACCTCAATAATAAAGAAGTGACCATAAACATAGTCTTTTGGGGTGATTAGGTTATAAGAGGATGAAGGAATAATGTAGTCTGCATTACTTATCATTTGGCATTAGTAATCAGTTTGATTAAATATTTTAGCTAATATAAACAGATAAGGGTGAATGGAATAAGAAGTACTCATATCACAAGGCACCTCTCCTCCAGCAAACTTCAGTTTGCTTCTAGAGTTAATACTCCTATGGTTTGCCTCCTTCTCTTTCTTTTACCCCTTCCCCTATGTTCATCTGTTTTATTTCTTACACGTATAAGTGAAATCATATGATATTTGTCCTGACTTCTTTAGCATACTACACTCTAGCTCCATCTAAATCGTTGCAAATGGCAAGATCTCATTCTTTTTGATGGTTGAGTTATATATAGAGAGATAAAGAAGATATCTATATATATATAGATATATATATGGTATATATGCCACATCTTATCTATTCATCAGAGAATGGACATTTGGACTCTTTCCATAGTTTAACTATTGTTGATAATGCTGTTAATAAACATCATGGTGCACGTGTCCCTTCAAGTTGGTATTTTTGTATCCTTTGGGTAAACTCCTAGTAGTGTAATTGCTGGTTGTAAAGTAGTTCTATTTTCACTTTTTGAGGAACCTCCATACTGTTTTTCACAGTGGCTGTGCCAGTTTGTATTACCACCAAGAGTGAAAGAAGGTTCCCTTTTCTCTACCTCCTCACTAACATCTGTTATTTCCTATGCTGTTACTTTTAGACATTCTGACAGGTGTGAGGTGAAATCTCAGGGTGGTTTTGATTTGTATTTCCTTGATAATGAGTGATTTTGAGCATCTTTTCATGTGTCTGTTGGCAATCTGTATGTATGTCTTCTTTGGGAAAATGTCTATTCATGTCTTCTGCCCGTTTCTTAACTGGATTATTATTTTTTTTTGACTGTTGAGTTTGATAAGTTCTTTATAGTTTTTTGGATAGTAACCCTTTATCAGATATTTCTTCTGCAAATATCTTCTCCCATTCTGTAGGCTGCCTTTTAGTTTTGTTGATTGTTTCCTTTACTGTGAAAAAGGTTTTTATCTTGATGAAGTACCAAAAGTTCATTTTTTTCTTGTTTCCCTTGCCTCTGGAGATGTTTCTAGTAAGAAGTTGCTTCAGCGCAGGACAAACAGGTTGCTGCCTGTCTTCTCCTCTAGGATTGTGATGCTTTCCTAGCTCACATTTAGGTCTTTCATCCATTTTGAATTTATTTTGTGTATGGTGTAAGAAAGTGGTCCAGTTTCTTCTGCATGTTGCTATCTAGTTTTCCCAACAACATTTGTTAAGGAAACATTCTTTTTCCCATTGGCTATTAGTTCCTATTTTGTTGAAGATCAGTTTATCATATAGCTGTAGGTCCATTTCCGGATTTTCTATCCTGATCCATTGATCCATGTGTCTGTTTTTGTGCAAGTACCATACTGTCTTGATGACTACATCTTTGTAATGTAACTTGAAGCCTGGAATTGTGATGTCTCCAGCTTTGCTTTGCTTTTTCAAGATTGCTTTGTCTATCTGGGATCTTTTGTGGTTCCATAAAAATTTTAGGATTATTTGTTCTAGCTCTGTAAAAAAAAAAAAAATGCTGGTGGTATTCTGATAGGGATTGCATGAAACGTGAGGATTGCTTTGGGTAGTATAGACATTTTAACAATATTTGTTATTCCAATCCATGAATATGGAATGTTTTTCCATTTCTTTGTGTCATCTTCAACTTCTCTAATAAGTGTTCTATAATTTTCAGAGTACAGATCTTTTACCTCTTTGGTTAGACTTATTGCTAGGTATCTTACAGTTTTTGATGCAATTGTAAAGGGATTGATTTCTTGATTTTTCTTCCTGTGGTTTCATTATTGGTGTATAGAAATGCAAGAGATTTCTGTAAGTTGATTTTGTATCCTGTGACTTTGCTGAATTCATGTGTCAGTTCTAGCAACTTTTTGGGTGGAGTCTTTCAGGTTTTCTACATAGTGTATAATTTCAATAGTTTGAATTCTTCCTTCCTGATTTGGATGGCTTTTATTTCTTTTTGTTGTCTGATTGCTGAGGCTAGGACTTCTAGTATTATGTTAAATAACAATTATGAGAGTGGGCATCCCTGTCTTGTTCCTGACTGTAGAGAAAAAGTTTTCAGTTTTTCCCCACTGAGGATGATATTAGCTGTGAGTTTTTTGTATATGGCCTTTATGTTGAGGTAGGTTCCTTCTATCCTTACTTTTTGAGGGTTTTTATCAAGAATGAATGCTATATTTTGTCAAATGATTCTGCATCTATTGGGAGGATAATATGGTTCTTATCCTTTATTTTGTTAATGTGGTGTATCATATTGATTGACCTGTGAATACTGAACCAACCCAGTAGCCCAGGAATAAATCCCACTTGCTCCTGGTGAATAACTATTTTATATATTGTAGGATTAGATTTGTTAGTATCTTGTTGAGATTTTTGCACCCACATTCATCAGGGATATCGGCCTGTAATTCTGGTTAGTGGGGACTTTGTCTCATTTTATCTTTAAAAAGATAAAATTTTACTCTTTATCAAGCTAATGCTGGCCCCATAGATTGAGTTTGGAAGTTTTCCTTCCATCTTTTTAAACTGAGAAGAATAGGTATTAACTCTTCTTTAAATGTCTGGTAGAATTCCCCTGGGAAGCCATCTGGCTGTTTGTTGGGAGATTTTTTATTACTGATTCAATTTCTTTGCTAGTTATGGGTCTGTTCAAATTTTCTATTTCTTCCTGTTTCTGTTTTGGTGCTTATATATTTCTAGAAATGTATCCGTTTCTTCCAGATTTCCCAATTTGTTGGCATATAATTTTTCATAATATTCTCATAACTGTTTGTATTTCTGTGGTATTGGTAGTGTTCTCTCCTCTCTCATTCATGATTTTATCTATTTGGGACCTTTCTATTTTCTTTTTGATAAGTCTCGCTAGGGGGTTATTATTTTATTCATTCAAAGAGCCAGCTCCTAATTTCATTCATCTGTTCTACTGCATTTGTTTTTGCTATATCATTTATTTCTCCTCTAAATTTTATCATTTCCCCTATTCTCCTAGACTTAAGCCTTTGTTCGCTGTTCCTTTTCTAGCTCCTTGGGTATTTGAGACTTTTCTTGCTTCTTTACGTAGGTCTGTATTTCTATGTACTTCACTCTCATGACCTCTTTTGCTGCATCCCAAAACTTTTGGACAGTTGTGTTTTCCTTTTTATTATATTCCATGTATTTTTGTATTTCTTCTTTATTTTCCTGGTTAACACATTAATTCTTTAGTAGGATGTTCTTTAACCTCCATTTTTTTATTTGTGGTCTTTCCAAACTTTTTCTTGTGGTTAACTTTTAGTTTCATAGCATAGTGGTCTGAAAATATGCATGGTTTGATCTTAATCTTTTTGTACTTATTGAGGCCTGATTTATGACCCAATATGTGATCTACTGTGGGAATGTTCCATGTGCACTTGAAAAGAATGTGTATTCTGTTGCTTTAGGATGAAATATCCTGAATGTATCTGTTAAGTCCATCCAGTCTATTGTGTCCTTTAAAGCCATTGCTTCCTTATTGATTTTCTGCTTAGATGGTCTGTCCTTTGCTGTAAGTAGGGTGTTAAAGTCCCCTACTATTATTGTATTATCAATGAGTTTATGTTTGTTATTAATTGATTTACATATCTGGGGTTGCTCATGTTGAGGCATAAATATTTACAATTGTTAGATCTTCATATTGGAAAGACCACTTTATTATGACATAGCGCCCTGCATCTTGTTACAGTCTTTGATTTAAAGTGTAGTTTGTCTGATATAAGCATGGCTACTTTAGCTTTCTTTTGATATCTGTTAGCATAAGAGATTGTTCCCCACCCCACTCCCACCACCACCACTCACTTTCAATCTGGAGGTGTCTTTAGGGCCAAAATGAGTCTCCACAAGCAGCATATATACTAGTCTTGTTTTTTTTGTTTGTTTGTTTTTTATTTTTTTCCACTCTGTTACACTATGTCTTTTGATCAGAGTATTTAGTTTATTTGCATTCAGAGTAATTATTGATAGTTATTTATTTACACCAGATTATTACCTGTAAAGCTGTCGTTTCTGGAGATTTTCTCTGTTCCTTTAGTCTGTTGCTTTTGCTCTTTCTTTCTCACTCAGAGTCCCCTTTAATATTTCTTGTAGGGCTGGATTAGTAGTCACAAAATCCTTTGTTTTTGTTTATCTGGGAAACTATATTCCTTGTATTCTGAATGATAGTATTGCTGGATAAAGTATTCTTGGCTGCACATTTTTCTCCTTCAGACTTTGGATATATCATGCCACTCTCTTCCAGCCTGCCTAGCGTCTGTTGTGAGATGTGCTGCTAACGTTATTTGTCCTCCATTGTAGGTCAGGGATTTCTTTTCCCTTGCTGCTTTCAAGAATCTTTCCATCTCTGTATTTTACTATGATATATCTTAGTGTTGGTCTGCTTTTGTTGATTTTCATTGGAGTTCGTAATGCCTCTTGTATTGACATATCTCTTTCCTTCCCCAGATTAGGTAAGTTTTCACCTATAATTTGCTCAAATAAATCTTCTGCCCCTTTTTCCCTTTCACCTGGGATTCCTATGATATGAATATTATTATGCCTCATGAAGTCATTGAATTCTTAAAATCTACATTCATGATCCAATATTTTTCTTTCTCTCTTCTTTTCAGCTTCATTATTTTCCAAAATTTTATTTTCTATATCACTTATTCATTCCTCCACTTCTTCCATCCTTGTGGTCATTTCATCCAGTTTTTCATCTCAGTTATAACATTTTTTATTTCATCCTGAATAGTTTTTAGGTCTTTTATCTCTGCAGTAAAGGTCTCTCTGGTTTCCTCTATGCTTTAATCAAACCCAGCTAGTATCCTTATGATTGTTGTTTTAAATTCAGCTTCAGGCATATTACTTATATCTGTTTTGATTAGCTCCCTGGCTATGACCTTTCTTCTTTCTTTGGGGATGAATTCCTCCATCTTGGCATTTTGACTAGATCTGCCTTTTGTGTGTTAGGAAAGCATGTGCCTGGTCCCATTTCCACTAGAGCTGAAGCTTTGCAGAACTCTATGATCAGTACACCTGGTGCATGCAGGGGGTTTACTGGTCTTCTGAAGGAAAGGGCCTGCTGCTATTAGGGTTCTCAATCACACTTGCCCTAGTAAAATAGGTACCTGCAAAGCACAGTGGGGTGGGATTGGTGAAAGCAATTGTGCACTGTGCCTCTTACTGAAGTCCATCTGTGCTGACGGGACTGGTTAAAAAAAAAAAATATGGCATTGGCTCGCTCTCTTTTCCAGAGAGTGTAGTTTATGCTTGGCACTGTTCAGGAAGCCCTCACAGAAGAGGGAACAATCTCCCCTCTTCTGTCCCAGGATTCCATCAGATCCCTTCCTTCACCCTTCTGTGTCTGAGCTGTCTGCCCAGCTGGCAGCACAGTGTTCCTGTCTTTTATCTCAGGCATATGGCAAGGTTTCAAAACTCCAGATTTTAGGGACTCAACCCAGCACAGACCTACAATGAACCTCTGTGGGAGGGTCTCCCTGTGCTGTGGCTGCTACTGGTTTTTCCCAGAAAAGCAGCCACACAATCACACAGGGGCTTGGAGTTTATGGTAAAGTGTCACAAAAACAAACAAACAAACAAACAAACAAAAACCTGGCATCCAGGTTAGCTGCCCTCAGCAGGCATCTCTGCTCATATGTTAACAAGTGGAGTTCAATGACGCCTGCTGCCTCTTTTGTCCTCCAAGAGGTAGTGCCTCTCCCAAATGCACTCTAAGAAGGGGAAATGCATCTTCCAGCCTAACCCAGGGGATCCTCAAAGCATGCTCTCCATTGCTGGGCCTCTGCTCTCCCTCCACAGGAGCAATGCTATAGCTCCCAGGCAATTGGAAAGACTTCTAAACTTCAGACTTTCAGCTCTGCTGGTTGTAAAAACTTGCAATAATCAGACCCTCTTGTTTTCCCCATCAATGATTTTGTGGAAATTCTTTTCTTGTGCAATGCCCTGCACCCTATGCTTGCATGTGTGCTCTGTGTGTGTGTGTGTGTGTGTGTGTGTGTGTGTATGTGTGTGTGTTTCTTCTCCCTGATCAGGGCTCTCTCCCTTGTGCACCACTGGCATTCTTTTCTCCCCCACTTCATACCTCTGCATCTCCTACCTTCCACAATATGGTCTCTTTTCTCCTTCTAGTTGTGCAATTTGTTTTCTCAATCCTTAGATCAATTTCCTAGGTGTTCAGAATGATTTGATATTTATATAGCTGTGTTTGAGGTTCAAGGCAAGCATAAAGTCCTCCTACCATTGTGCCATCTTAACTCCTCTCTCCAAGAGTAATCAGAATTGCATAAACTCTGAGGCAGACAAAAAGTAAATTGGATCAAGGGAATGGCATGTAATCAGATAACTCACTTAATTTATAAGTATTTCTTAATGGATTCTAAATTATAAAAGATATAGCTTTCTTATGACCATCCTCAGGAATGTCTGTCTCCACTCTATGCTCACAACCTCAAGTTTTAAATCCTCAAAGTTAGTCACTCCTGTAAACCCCTTGAAATATGAGAAAATTGTGTCTTGCTTTAAATGTGCCTAAAGTAGCTACATTTTCACAATTGCAAAATTACTTACAGTAAAATATGTATCGCAGTTTATAAAATTCACCTATGATGTATTTGGTTTACAAATTATATTCGTAAGTATACTGCCTTTTATATCGCTTATGCAAATATTACACTTTTTTCAATTGTGTTAAAAATATGCTCCTAAGTGCAACAATACATTAATAAAGTGACAGTAGTGATTTTATTGTTGCAGTTGGTGTTGTATATTTTTATTGATTGAATTTTTATATCTTCCTAGCCAGCTTTGTATTTAACTCAAAATTTATTGATAAAAGTTAATTTCTATCCTGTTACACTAACATATCTGTTGTAGTATACTGTCAAACCTCTGGACTTAGGATTTGACAGCAAAATCTTCCACATTTAGAGTAGGACTTAAAAAAACACTTTCCTTTGTGTTCATGACATTATGTCATATTAGGCAACTGACTGACTGAACTCAGTGACTCACTTTAAAGATAGATATTTTTGGCACACACTTTTAGCAATTTAATTAAACACTCATGAACTCTGTTATTTTATATATCTCTAGATTGTACAGAAACTATATATTCCATGAATATTCAATTCCACCTTGTTTTATTTGTTAATTTTGCATAGTGTAATAAATGTATATGTATACAAGAGGAGAAAGATAGAGGAAGACAGAGAGGAAGACAGGGACTGACTCAGTTGCCCAACCTGGGATTCCACAATAAAACTATTTGATTTGTCAGGAGGTTGCCATTTACTGGAGAAGTTAAGCCTTTCATAATTAATTGTATAACTGTGTAAGTAAAATTGTACTTTTTAAATAAAGTGTAACTCATAGATATTGTGACTGTAAAATAGATATATTAACAAATGTTCAATTTCACTATTAATCAAGAAATTAACAGTTCCTTCAAGTGAAATTTAACACCGTAGAAACTGACTACCTTATGTAGCCCTATACATTCCATTTTAGGATACAATTTGGCAATACAATGTAAAACTGACAAACAGGGAAAATTGTATAATAATATCAGAAATTGTTAAAGAAAAGAGTAATCCAGATACTCTTCAATGAACGTGGGAAGTTACATGTGTATGAGTAAATAACAGAGCTGGGGAGATAGTAGTTTATTATTGTAGGTGGCCTGAACCTTGAAGCAGCAGGGATATTTATCAGAGAGTGGGAGAGTAAAGATTTGGAAGTAGCCTTGGGTAGAAGCAAGGAGGACTTTCATCCTTTGTATTGAATTATTCATGATTTGTATTATAAAGTGCTTCAAACTAGGATGGCTTTGGGGGAAAAGCTGACCTCAATGGACTTCCAGGTTTCAAATAAGGTAAGGTAAGGTAAGGTAAGGTAAGGTAAGGTAAGGTAAGGTAAGGTAAGGAAAGGAGTTGGATGGAACAATAAAAGTGTAATTTTAATTAAAAAAGCAAATTTTGGTTAACCATCAATTCCAATTTCAGGTGGCATAATGTAAGAATAGGAAGCGTGAGAAGATGGTTGATAATAGAAGATAATGTGTGGTACAATGGAAATGTTTGTGGAAGATGGTGAAAAACTGAAGATGCTTGAACTTAAGGATGGGAATCAGAAAAATGTGAATTCTATTTGATCAGTTTGTTTCTAAAGGAAAATGCAAATTATAGCCAATTATTTTTAGATGAGGAGGTAAGCATCAACATCTGAAACAACTGGTCTGAGTGTTCTTCAAATGAATGCAATCCCTGACAATTACAGAGTGTAGTGACCATAAATAATTAGAAAGTGTGCAGGAGACAAGGGAAATATTTCAAAGACGGTAGGAGGAGAGTAGGTCAGAGGCTTTGGCAATGGCTCAACCAAGTTTAACCTGTGTTTTCCAGTGTGTTTGATTTTTTTTTTTCATTCACAGAGCCAACACATGTTAACTCTTTCCTAGTAGAATTGGTTTCTATGGGAAAAATTGAAACATACCAAAAATGAGATTATGCAATAACAATATTATATGAATGCTATTAGAAGCAAATAACTGTTCATAAGGTGATTAAAAATAATACTATAGGCTATATGAGTATATATCTTTCCTTTTATTTATTTATTTTTTTTTTTGAGAGAAAGAGCATGCAAGCAGGGAAGGGGCAGAGGGAGAGAGGAGGAGAGAGAGAGAGAGAGAGAGAGAGAGAGAGAGAGAGAGAGAGAATCACAAGCAGGCCCCATGACCAGTGCAGAGTCTAACAAAGGGCTCCATCTCACAACCATAAGATCATGACCTGAGCCGAAATCAAGAGTAAGACACTTAACTGACTGAGCCACCCAGGCCCTCCTACATCTTTCCAATTCTAATAAATTACAATATTTTAGGCCTAGAATATCAGTCATATCCTATCCCTACACTTTAAAATTCAATATTTACTCCTTATATTGGTAGATAAAATAATTAAAAATAACTAGATACCATCTGCATATAGATTTAGAGCTTAAATGCAATTTTCATATATGTGTATATACATATTTATATACACATATGCATGAATACATACATTCATTTTTGTCTCACAATTAAAGTATGGCATGGATAATGTAAACAATTAACCCCAAATCACTTTATTATAAGTGATCTAACCATTGACCCTCTGATGCCAAACATTTTCATTTGTTTTTCCTTGTATTAGGTTCAAATGATTGAAGAATAAAATAATAAATGAACAAACATGTGAGTAAGCAAATAAATCTCTGGGACCCTGATTTATAACTTTATTGCTATAATTACAGTAACTGTGGTTTCTGTATCTGTAATTGGGAAATATATTTTGAAGTAAGCCTTGAAAATAGGCAATGTGTGGCATGCTACTGCCTGAGACATTCAGTCAATTTAACTATAATGTCATGGTTGATGATGTAGCTTCTATGTGGCTAAACTGCTTTGTTGTTAATAAACTGAAAACTTCTTACTTCTTACTTCTAAGGTATATGCATAACATGTCTCTGTCTACATTTAGTATTAAGTGGGAAACAGTTAAATGATGTTTAAGAGGAAAGAACAAGTCATTCACAATTCAATAAATATTATCAATATAAAGTGTTCTTTGCATGAGTGCCTTCAAACTCCCTCTATAATAAAAATGTAGAGGCCAGTATTAAATTAAGTTTGTGTGTATGTTCTAACTGAGGACAAGTCAACATTTTGTAAATAAACTTGGGAGTACCTGCTTTTACTTTTGGATAAAAGCACATTTCTAAAGATTTTCTCAAAAAAAAATATCAAGGAAATGGAATAACAGAAGTTTATGTAAATAAAACTTGTAAAAAATTCTTACGTATCTACTTGTAAATTTCAGAATTGTATAAGAAGAATTGCTCATAATTATTGCAAATATATCTGTTTAGAGGGAAAAGAAGATACTATCACATTGCAGGTTAGTAAGTACTCCTGCCACTTTTCAAGCAAGCATGAATGTTATCAGCTCAACTCTTCAAGCACTAGTGATCTATAAAGAACACAAGGATATCTTGATGAAGCCCTTGTATTTGTGTGGCAGGAGAAATAAAATAAATAGACATTCTGGAACAGCTGAACTTTAGATTCATGTACTACACTGCACGCCAAAAAAGAAGGCTTTTATAAACAAGAAGCTTTGTGAGAAGCAAGTTCTATAACACAAGCTCACTTGCATTTTCCTCTTTTGGGGGGATGGCACAATTGGGGAAATAATCTCTCTTCTCCAGAATATGGACAATACCTCTTCAATCATTTAAGTATTTTGAAAAGAATGTGGTTGCATTCTTCAACCAGCAGATGAGAAGAAGGGCTCGTGGGAAGCTGATACGGGCTTTAAGAACAGCTGTGCACAGAGTTCTCTATATGCGCTAGAGCAGAAACAATGACATTACTTCTGGAAGTAACTTCACATATTCGATTGTTGGCTCCCAGTAAAGAAGTGGCTATAACCACTTTCTTCTTTTCTTTTTCTGTCTCTTTCTTTATTTCTTTTTTTCTTCATTTATTTTTTTATTTATTTTGAAAGAGAAAGAGAAAGAGAGAGAGAGAGAGAGAGAGAGAGAGGGAGGGAGAAAGAGTATGAACAGGCCAGGGGCAGAGGGAATAGGAGAGAGAGAATCTTAAGCAGGTTTTCCTACTCAGCCCGGAGCTCTACATGGGGCTCAATCTCATGACCTTGAGATCATGACCTGACTGGAAATCAAGAGTCAGATCCTTAAATGACTAAGCCACCCAGGCGCCCCTATAATCACCCTCACTCTGTCAAAGAGGACTTCCCTTCCCAATCTCCTTTTGGCTATATAGTTCACTGGAACCAAAGCTTATTCTCTCATTGCATGAAAGAGAAAAAATATATGTTCAGCCAATGTCTATCACACTAAAGTACTTTTCAAAAATCATTCTGAAGGTTGTTTATCCAGTTCTCAAACACTATATTTTCTAATACTATTTATTACATTATTCTTAGAAAAAGTTTTAATTCAAAAAAAAAAAGTTTTTATTTTAGGGAGAAGGGCAGAGGGAGAGAGAGAGAATCTTAAGCAGGCTCCATGCTCAGCACAGAGCTCAAGGCAGGGCTCTATCCAACGATGCTGGGATCATGACCTGAGCCCAAATCAAGAGTCAGACACTCAACCAACTAAGACACCCAGATAGCCCTAATTCAGATTTTGATTTGTCTATATGGTAGTATGATTCAGACATGTCCAGGTGTGTTCGCACATAGCTTATTATTTTATTCTTGCAGAATGCTTATGGAGAAGGTCTTGTTAACACCTGGTTTTACAAATGAGGTAACTAATAATCTAGATATTAAGCACATTATTTAAGACCACTTCCTTAGTCTTATATAAATTAATGTCTTCCCCAGTTTAAACACGAGCCCTGGTAGTTACAAAGAATTCTTTCTTTTCTTTTTTTGTACTTTCAGATAGTGTTTCACAATCTCATGCAGATCAAGAGTACAATATTCTGAAAGAAACTTTGATATTCAAAAACATAATGTATTTATAATAAGGTAACAAAATTATTCAGAGGAAGAGACTACAAGTGTGAAATTGAAATTCACTGCTTTCTTCCTCAGGCAAAATCATTTTAATCACTATCTGCCTCACAGAATATTTAAGAAAGGATAGGATCATTCATGACAAAATTATGTTTATCTGTAATGACTGTGCACACACATATGCAATTTCTGTTTTCTCATAGTTTTCTTTTCTACTGATACAAATTCATTAATGAAAGAAACACACACACTCACATCTTAGTTATTTTAAAAATCTCACTACAGCAAAATCTTTTCTGTTTTGCCATGAATATTTTTTCATGAAATCCAGTAAAAATTTATTACCAAAATGTTTACAAAATGGGCAGAGGATCTGAATAGTTTTCTAAAGATAATCAGATGACCAATAGGCATATGAAAAGATGCTCACCATCACCAATCATCAAGGAAATACAAATCAAAACCACAATGAGATATTATACCACATTTGTCAGCATGGCTATTATTAAAAAGAAATGTGTGTTAGAGAGCTATAAAACCAAGGGACCATACACTAGGTGATAGAAATTTAAACGTAAATTCATGAAACCACTATGCAAAATAGTACTGAGGTTGCTCAAAAACTTAAAAACAGAACTACTATATGATTTAGCTATTCCACTTCTGGGTATTTATCAAAAAAAAAAAAAAAAAAGCACTAATTTGAAAAAAAATATACGTACATTTATCCCAGTATTATTTATCCCAGTACTATTTACAATAGCCAAGAAATGGAAACAGTCCATCTGTCCATCAGTGAATTAATGGATAAAGAAGAAGTGGTATATATACACAATGTAATATTACTGTGCCATAAAAAAGAATGCAATCTTGCCATTTGTGACAACACAGATGAACCCAGAGGGCATTATGTTAACTGCAAAAAGTCAGGCAGATAATGACAGATATCACAAACCAACCAACCAAAAATCTAACTCCTAAGTACAGAGAACAACTGGTGGTTGCCAGAGGAAAGGTGGGTGGTGGTTGGTTAAAATAGATATAGGGGTTCAAGAAGTATCAATTTCTCTGTATGAAGATGAAAAATACAACATGGGGAATACAGTCAATAATATTGTAGTGACATTATATGGTGATATGGTAACTACTGTTATTATGGTGAGCACTGAGTAACGTCCAGAATTGTTGAATAAATATTTTATACACCTGAAACTAATATAACATTGTATATTAATTATACTTCAATAAAAAAGTAATAAAAAGGAAAAGAATTACCTACATTTAGAATAAACTGCTTTCAAAAAATAAACTATTAGGACTATGTGAAAGTAAAACCATTCTGCACCCTGAAGGAAACCATCAACAAAAATAAAAGACAACCTGTTGAATGGGAAAAGATATTTGCAAATGACATATCCAATAAAGAGTTAGTACTTGGGGTGCCTGGGTGGCGCAGTCGGTTAAGCATCCGACTTCAGCCAGGTCACGATCTCGCGGTCCATGAGTTCGAGCCTTGCGTCAGGCTCTGGGCTGATGGCTCATAGCCTGGATCCTGTTTCCGATTCTGTGTCTCCCTCTCTCTCTGCCCCTCCTCCGTTCATGCTCTGTCTCTCTGTCCCAAAAACAAACTAAACGTTGAAAAAAAAAATTCTAAAAAAAGAGTTAGTACTTAAAATATATAAAGAACTTATACAACTCAACACCAAAAAAAATGAACAACCTAATTAAAAATGGATAGAAGACATGAACAGACATTTCTCAGAAGATATACTGATGGCCAACAGACACATGAAAAGATACTCAACATCACTCATCAGAGAAATGCAAACCAAAACCACAATGAGATATTATCTCTCACACCTGTCAGAATGGCTGGAATAAGGAACAACAAGTGTTAGTGAGGATGTGGAGAAAAATGAACCCTCGTGTACTGTTAGTGAGAATACAAGTTGGTACCACTACTGTGGAAAATAGTATGAAAGCTCCTAAAAAAAATAAAAATAGAATTACTCTATGATCCAGTAATTCCACTACTCGGCATTTACCCCAAGAATACAAAAAAACTAACTTGAAAAAGACATATGCACCCGTGTGTTTACTGTAGCATTATTTACAATAGCTAAATTATGGAAGCAGTCAAGTGTCCACTGAGAGATAAATGGATAAGGAAGGTGCAGAATACACACACACACACACACACACACACACACACACACACACACATATATATATATATTATGGAATAGTACTCAGACATAAAGAAGGATGAAATCTTGACATTTGCAAAAACATTGATAGACCTACAGAGTATAATGCTAAGTGAAATAAGTCAAAGAAAGAAAAATATCATATTATTTCATTTATGTGAGGAATTTAAGAAACAATACAAACAAACAAACAAACCAAAGAGACAAATCTAAAAACAAACTCTTAACTGTAGAGAATAAACTGATGATTACCAGAAGGGAGGTGAATGGGGGGGGGGGGAAATCAGTGAAATAGGTGAAGGAGATTAAGAGTATACTTACGATAAGCACCGAGTAATATATAGAATTGTCAAATCACTGTACAGTACACTTGAAACGAATGTAACACTGTATGTTAACTACACTGGAATTAAAAATTTTTAAACTATTTTAAAATATTCAGCTTTCAAAATGAAAAAAAAAATTCAAACATTTTTGTTGTTTCTTAATCAGAGACATTTCAGTATGGTATGCACTAAACTTAAATCATTTTTTTAACAAAATGGTGTCCTTAGTATCAACTGACATTACAGTTTCTCAGTCGCAAGTACACTGGATCTCAGTCGCAAGTTTATGGACTCCTCATAAACTATACTTTCTCCAGCAATAAAGTAATTTTACTTTCCCCCACTCTTTGAACTGCTGTTTCTTTTTTTTTCTTTTCAATTGACATATACTCTTAATTTAATTTCACTTGAAATTTTACTACTATAGGCATACCTTCACTGAATGCCATTACACCAAACCTGTAACAAAGACATTTGTTACATTTTATACTACTCATCTGATTTTTGGCAGATAACAAATGTGTGATTGCTTGTTTACTAAACCATATGCTGGAGATCAATCTGTTGTCTGTTTTATTCTCTTTTGAGTTCATAAAGTTATAGTAGTGCTTAATATATAGTAGGTACCAATAACTATTCCCTAATATATACATGTGACCATAAGGGTATCTTAATATATAATATTAATTGGAAACCATATAAATTTCTGACGTAAATGTAATATTTAGCAGTAAATATTTATGTTTATAGTATGTACACAGAAATATGTATCAATATAATGTTTATATGTTTATAAATATATATAAATATTTATATATAGGTATATAAATAAAATTTGGAACACAGTTGTTCAGTAGTCTGGATTATAACTAAGTTCTACATTGTATTAATTTTTTCATGTGCCAAGTATTTTGATTTTCTGATCTCCAATTTCTTCACTGATAATATAATACCTACCACTTCCATAAGTTTTTAAAATTTTTTTTTAGGTTTCAGTCAGGCAATGCTCATAAAGTACTTTTCCCAATGTAAATGTAATTTTTCATTAAATATTAGCTATTATTATATTCTGGGAAATTTAGATTTATTTTGCAATGAGCAGAGGGGTAAACAGCTCATATTTTACGTAGCAAACACATAGATAATATTTTAACATGGGTGAAAAATAATAAATACAGAGGCTTGGATTATATTTAAGCAAATTAAGAAGAAACTGGGAGCTGATTTTATTTCATATTTTTGTTTTTGCTTCTTGTTTTTATTGCATTTTGTTTGTTTTACACTTGTTTTTTCTCTTTCTCCACTCTCTCATTTTCTTTTAAATCAGAAAAGAAATAAGTTGATCTTGCAGCATATCTAAGGAATAAACTATTTGAACTCCATTCATGGCATAGAGACCTCCAGATGATACATGTGATTGCCCCAGGTGAAGAGTCTGATTACTCTCATAAAAAAGAGTGAAAAAGTGATAATAATGGAATCATTTTCACAGACAGCCCATGGCTTCTGGGTTTGCATAACAGCATAATAAGAAAAGGAAAGAAATTAGAGTGGGATGTTTCAGAACGGGGTTGACGTGAAAGGAAGCCAAGGCAAATAGGAAGCAAAGCAGTGGCCTCACCTGAGCAGCTTGATTCAGTCACATCTGATATTTCCCAGTGATTTGTAGTCTGAATCAAAAATGATATCCTATGCACACTCCATCTAGCTTCTTTGCATTGCTTATTGTTCTTTTGTTAAATTAATTATTTTCTTAGATATTTTGAACATTGCTTAAAAGTATCAAATTTTTCAAATACAAGTAATCTGCCTATTTTTAAGTCTGAGTACTCTGGCTCATATATTAGCTCTTCTGCAGTGATATGAGTCACTTAAAGGAACATCACAAATATCATAAGAATAGAACGTGTGTGTGTGCGCGCATGTGTGCGTGTGTGTGTGTGTGTGTGTGTGTGTGTGTGTGTGTGAGACAAGTTTACTATCTTGGATTAGCTGGTAGATAATTAGAGTGGCAAATATAACATAATGGTACAGCGTCAAATAAGAGGCCTAATGTAAACGTGTTTTCAATTATATTGGTTTATTTGAATGGCATAAACAGCTCCAATTTACATTACAGTAATGAAAATTATTTCAAAAGAAATGCAGCAAATATATTTACAACAATAATATTCCTTACAGAATTTATTACCTTAATTACATCTTTTTATGCTGGGGTGGCTCAGTCAATTAACTGTTCGAGTCTTGATTGCGGCTCAGGTTACAATCTCATGGCTCATGAGATTGAGCCCCGCATCAGGCTCCTCACTGACAGCATGAAGCCTGACTGGGATTCTCTCTCTCCCTCTCCTTCTGCCCCTACCCTGCTTTTGCTCTCTTTCTCTCTCTCAAAATAAATAAGTAAACTAAAAAAAGAAATTTAAAAATCCCACTAAAAAGGTAATCTAATGCACAACTTTGCATAACTTTATTTCCACATATTTACCAAGTTTCCATATTAGATATCTTATCATATTTAGCCTTCACCTTTGATAGACACAGAAAAGTGAACTTAAGAAAGATGCTAAAGTTACTATTTCTCCTTGCACAGTTGAATATTAGCCAGGGCAAACTTGTTGAACTTCATCCAACCTGTAGATGAGGAAGTGAATTTGGCTAAAGAAGTTTAAGGTCTTAATAAACAAGCACCATGAGTCTAGGATGAATGGATTATTCACTCATCTATTTCCCATTACCCTTTGCAGACACGTATATTATGGAAGTTATGGTAGTGTGTCTCAGTTATTTATGTGTCTGTGTCTACAAAAATGCGATGAGCTCACCAGATTGGAGCTGTCTGTAATTCACTTCTGCATCCTCAGTGCTTACTATGTAAGCACTTAATAATGTTCTAAGTAATAGCTTATGTAGATTAGCCAATTAAGAAATTGATTTAGTGCATTTGAAATAATAATTTAAAGATTTAAAAAAAGATAATCAATTCATTCCATTACTTATAAGAGAACATTCCATGAACATTTCGTTCCAATACTTTCTTTATAGTACTTCTATT
Organism: Puma concolor; assembly: GCF_028749965.1. Lineage (NCBI taxonomy): Eukaryota > Metazoa > Chordata > Mammalia > Carnivora > Felidae > Puma > Puma concolor. Next base: position 182,393,891 of record NC_141667.1, read on the forward strand.
GAGAAAAACTCAGAAACTAAAGAATAACTGCCACACACCAACTGTGCTCATTTGATTCTGATGATAAGAAATGATGCACTGTGTAAAACATCTTTGTCAGCATGAGGCTGTCTTTTTACAATTTGGCTGTATCAAGAGCTATTTCTTTTTGAAATGGAAATTAACTCATTATTTATCAACTCTTGCAGAGTTCTACTTAATTCCAAAAATTATATCAATGATAATTCCATCTAATTTAAATTATGCTTTTGAAACCATTTTCTTTTGTTTGCTTTAATATCTTAACTTGTATAATACTTATTCATTTTTATTTTATGCATAATCTGGTTTAAAAAGAAAAAAGACTATTTCCAGGCATTGGGTATGAATAAAATATTGATTAGAATAAATGGATCTCTTGGGTCATCTAGGTGGCTCAGTTGGTTAAGCTTGGTTTCAGCTCAGGTCATGATCTCATGGTTTGTGAGATCCAGCCGCCCACCACAGAGGATGCTTGAGATTCTCTCCCTCTCTCTCTGCCCCACCCCGACTCATGCTCGCTCTCTCCCTCTCTCCCACTCAAAATAAATAAATAAACATCAATAAAGAATATATAGATATCTAGTATGCTTAAATTTTAAGTAAGGAATGTAGGTCATTTAAACAGTACATTAAAAAGTGAAACAACTGTTTTCTATTGTTACTTTAAGGTGATAGATTTAAAGGATTTAGAGTACCACTTCAGGCCATAATATACCAAGAGGGACTGGATTTACTTTCGTGCCTGAAACACATAAACATACATACAAAATATACGATACTACACTTTTCATTCATGACAATGGTGTCTGGTTAACAGAGGACAGTGATAATAAATAAATAGATAGATAGATAGTGAGCTCTGTTACTGCACATAGACTAATACTTTGAGAGCTTTGCTGGCTGAATTATGGGAAGGTGAAAACAAAGGGAGCTAGCAGAGTCCAAAATAAGGAAACAGAGATGAGACTGGAGTGACAAAGGTGTCTAAAGTTCACAAGGAAGAATAATAAAACTGCAGAGAAAAAAGAACTCTGGATTCACCCTCAAGAATTCAGAAAAGTACTTACTACATTGTCATGTGAGGAAACCACCCACGACCAGGGAAAGAACACCTAACACAATTAAAGAAACTGCTTGTACTCATGAAACATTGTGAACACCACCTATTACTATCAGCTGAAGCAGAATGCCATATAAAAAGGTAGAATATTTAGACCAATTTCCCTGATGAACATGGATGCAAAAATCCTCAACAAGATATTAGCCAACCAGCTCCAACAACAAGTTAAAAAAATTATTCCCCGCGACCAAGTGGGATTATACTTGGGATGCAGAGCTGGTTCCATATCCGCAAAATAATTAACACAATTCATCACATCAATAAAACAAAGAACAAGAACCATATGATCCTCTCAATAGAGGCAGAGAAAACATTTGACAAAATAGAGCATACTTTCTTGATAAAAATCCTCAAGAAAGTAGGGATAGAAGGATCATACCTCAAGACCATAAAAGCCATATATTAACGACCCAATGCTAATATCATCCTCAATGGGGAAAAACTGACAGCTTTCCCCCTAAGGTCAGAAACAAGACAGGGATGTCCACTCTCGCCACTGTTATTCAACATAATATTGGAAGTCTTAGCCTTTGCAATCAGACAATACAAAGAAATAAAAGGCATCCAAATTAGCCAGGAGAAGGTCAAACTTTCACTCTTCGCAGATGACATGACACTCTATGTGGAAAACCCAAAAGATTACACCAAAAAACTGCTAGAACTGATTCATGAATTCACCAAAGTCACAGGATATAAAATCAATGCACAGAAATCGGTTGCATTCCTATACACCAACAATGAAGCGACAGAAAGAGAAATCAAGGAATCAATCCCATTTACAGTTGTACCAAAAACCATAAAATACCTAGGAATAAATCTAACCAAAGAGGTGAAAAATCTATACACTGAAAACTATAGAAAGCTTATGAGGAAATAGAAGAAGACACAAAGAAATGGAAAAAGATTCCATGCTCCTGGATAGGAAGAACAAATATTATTTAATGTCACCACTACCCAAAGCAATCTACATATTCAATGCAATCCCTATCAAAATAACATCAGCATTCTTCACAGAGCTAGAACAAATAATCCTAAAATTTGTATGGAACCAGAAAAGACACCGAATAGCCAAAGAAATCTTGAAAAAGAAAACTAAAGCAGGAGGCATCACAATCCCAGACTTCAAGCTATACTACAAAGCTGTAATCATCAAGACAGTATGGTACTGGCACAACAACAGACACTCAGATCAATGGAACAGAATAGAGAGCCCAGAAATGGACCCACAAACGTATGGCCAACTAATCTTTGACAAAGCAGGAAAGAATATCCAATGGAATAAAAACAGTCTCTTCAGCAAGTGGTGCTGGGAAAATGGGAAAACTGGACAGCAACATGCAGAAGAATGAACCTAGAATACTTTCTAACACCATACACAAAAATAAACTCAAAGTGGATGAAAGACCTCCATGTAAGACAGGAAGCCATCAAAATCCTTGAGGAGAAAGCAGCCAAAAACCTCTTTGATCTTGCCTGCAGCAATTTCTTACTCAACACATCTCCAGAGGCAAGGGAAACAAAAGCAAAAATGAACTACTCAGACCTCATCAAAATAAAAAACTTCTGCACAGTGAAGGAAACAATCAGCAAAACCAAAAGGCAACTGACAGAATGGGAGAAGATATTTGCAAATGACATATCAGATAAACGATTAGTATCCAAAATCTACAAAGAACTTATCAAACTCAACACACAAAAAAAACAAATAATCCAGTGAAGGAATGGGCAAAGACATGAATAGACACTTCTCCAAAGAAGACATCCAAATGGCCAACCGACACATGAAAAAATGCTCCACATCACTCATCATCAGGGAAATCCAAATCAAAACCACAAGGAGATACCACCTTACACGTGTCAGAATGGCTAACATTAACAACTCAGGCAACAACAGATGTTGGCGAGGATGCGGAGAAAGAGGATCTCTTTTGCATTGTTGGTGGGAATGCAAGCTGGTGCAGCTACTCTGGAAAACAGTATGGAGGTTCCTCAAAACACTAAAAATAGAACAACCCTACCACCCAGCAATTGCACTACTAGGCATTTATCCAAGGGATACAGGTGTGCCATTTCAAAGGGACACATGCACCCCAATGTTTATAGCAGCACTATCAGCAATAGGAGCCCAAATGTCCATTGATGGATAAATGGATAAAGAAAATGTGGTGTGTGTGTATATATATATATATATATATATATATATATATATATATACACACACATATATACATATATATATATGTGTATATATATGTATATATGTGTGTATATATATATATATATATATATATATATACACACACACACACACACACAGACAATGGAGTATTACTCGCCAATCAAAAAGAATGAAATCTTGCCATTTGCAACTACATGGATGGAACTGGAAGGTATTATGCTAAGTGAAATTAGTGAATATCATATGACTTCAGTCATGCGGGGACTTTAAGAGACAAAACAGATGAACATAAGGGAAGGGAAATAAAAATAATATTAAAACAGGGAGGGGAACAAAGCATAAGAGACTCATAAATATGGAGAACAAACAGAGGGTTATTGGAGGGGTTGTGGGAGGGGGAACGGGCTGAATGGGTAAGAGGCATTAAGGAATCTACTCCTGAAATCATTGTTGCACTATATGCTAATAATTTGGATGTAAATTTAAAAAAATAAAATTTTTGAAAAAGTAGAATATTTAAACCTATTGTAGAATAAATCCTCCATTGGTACTAAGTTTAATAGCAAGCCCCAATGGGGAAAAATATCTGTTTTCATGCAACTTAAACTGCATTCCAGGGCAAAGATGACTAATATTTATGGTAATGCAAATACTTAAGGTAATAGCACCCAATAAGGTAACATTCAGTGTTTGGCATTAATAATAATAACAATAATAATAATAATAATAATAATAAACACTAGCTGTCTTACATACATAAAATCCATAAGAAAAATCAATTTCTTAAAACCAACCAGAAGGAACACACATGCTAAAATTAGCTAACAAAGATATTAACAGTTATTCTGACTGTATTCCACATGTTTAATAAGCTAGAATGATTGTGTCACACACAGAGTGAAGATATATATACAAAAATTAAATTGGGGGAAGAGAGGAAGATGGCGGCGTAGGAGGACGCTGGGCTCACCGCGCGTCCTGCTGATCACTTAGATTCCACCTACACCTGCCTAAATAACCCAGAAAACCACCAGAGGATTAGCAGAACGGAGTCGCCGGAGCCAAGCGCAGACCAGAGGCCCACGGAAGAGGGTAGGAAGGGCGGCGAGGCGGTGCGCGCTCCACGGACTGGCGGGAGGGAGCCGGGGCGGAGGGGCGGCTCGCCGGCCAAGCAGAGCCCCCGAGTCTGGCTTGCAAAAAGCGGAGGGGCCTGACGGACTGGGTTCCGACAGCAAGCGCAACTTAGCGTCTGGGAAGTCATAAGTTAACAGCTCTGCTCAGAAAGCGGGAAGGCTGGAGGACAAAGGGAAGGAGAGCTGCTGAGCCCCCGGACAACAGAGCTCAGTTTGGTGGGGAACAAAGGCGCTCGCCAGCGCCATCTTCCCCGCCCATCCCCCAGCCAAAATCCCAAAGAGAACCAGTTCCTGCCAGGGAACTTGCTCGCTCCGCGCAAACACCCAACGCTGCGCTTCTGCGGAGCCAAACCTCCGGCAGCGGATCTGACTCCCTCCTGCTGCCACAGGGCCCCTCCTGAAGTGGATCACCTAAGGAGAAGCAAGCTAAGCCTGCCCCTCCTGCCCCTGTGCACCTTGCCTACCCACCCCAGCTAAGACGCCAGATCCCCAGCATCACAAGCCTGGCAGTGTGCAAGTAGCCCAGACAGACCACCCCACCCCACAGTGAATCCCGCCCCTAGGAGAGGGGAAGAGAAGGCACGCACCAGTCTGACTGTGGCCACAGCGGTGGGCTGGGAGCAGACATCAGGTCTGACTGCGGCTCCGCCCACCAACTCCAGTTATACACCACAGCACAGGGGAAGTGCCCTGCAGGTCCTCACCACGCCAGGGACTATCCAAAATGACCAAGCGGAAGAATTCCCCTCAGAAGAATCTCCAGGAAATAACAACAGCTAATGAGCTGATCAAAAAGGATTTAAATAATATAACAGAAAGTGAATTTAGAATAATAGTCATAAAATTAATCGCTGGGCTTGAAAACAGTATAGCTGACAGCAGAGAATCTCTTGCTACAGAGATCAAGGGACTAAGGAACAGTCACGAGGAGCTGAAAAACGCTTTAAACGAAATGCATAACAAAATGGAAACCACCACGGCTCGGATTGAAGAGGCAGAGGAGAGAATAGGTGAACTAGAAGATAAAGTTATGGAAAAAGAGGAAGCTGAGAAAAAGAGGGATAAAAAAATCCAGGAATATGAGGGGAAAATTAGAGAACTAAGTGATACACTAAAAAGAAATAATATACGCATCATTGGTATTCCAGAGGAGGAAGAGAGAGGGAAAGGTGCTGAAGGGGTACTTGAAGAAATAATAGCTGAGAACTTCCCTGAACTAGGGAAGGAAAAAGGCATTGAAATCCAAGAGGCACAGAGAACTCCCTTCAGACGTAACTTGAATCGATCTTCTGCACGACATATCATAGTGAAACTGGCAAAATACAAGGATAAAGAGAAAATTCTGAAAGCAGCAAGGGGTAAACGTGCCCTCACATATAAAGGGAGACCTATAAGACTCGTGACTGATCTCTCTTTTGAAACTTGGCAGGCCAGAAAGAATTGGCACGAGATTTTCAGGGTGCTAGACAGAAAAAATATGCAGCCGAGAATCCTTTATCCAGCAAGTCTGTCATTTAGAATAGAAGGAGAGATAAAGGTCTTCCCAAACAAACAAAAACTGAAGGAATTTGTCACCACTAAACCAGCCCTCCAAGAGATCCTAAGGGGGACCCTGTGAGACAAAGTACCAGAGACATCACTACAAGCATAAAACATACAGACATCACAATGACTCTAAACCCATATCTTTCTATAATAACACTGAATGTAAATGGTTTAAATGCGCCAACCAAAAGACATAGGGTATCAGAATGGATAAAAAAACAAGACCCATCTATTTGCTGTCTACAAGAGACTCATTTTAGAGCTGAGGACACCTTTAGATTGAGAGTGAGGGGATGGAGAACTATTTATCATGCTACTGGAAGCCAAAAGAAAGCTGGAGTAGCCATACTTATATCAGACAAACTAGACTTTAAATTAAAGGCTGTAACAAGAGATGAAGAAGGACATTATATAATAGTGACAGGGTCTATCCATCAGGAAGAGCTAACAATTATAAATGTCTATGCGCCGAATACCGGAGCGCCCAAATATATAAAACAATTACTCATAAACACAAGCAACCTTATTGATAAGAATGTGGTAATTGCAGGGGACTTTAACACCCCACTTACAGAAATGGATAGATCATCTAGACACACGATCAATAAAGAAACAAGGGCCCTGAATGAGACATTGGACCAGATGGACTTGACAGATATATTTAGAACTCTGCATCCCAAAGCAACAGAATATACTTTCTTCTCGAGTGCACATGGAACATTCTCCAAGATAGATCATATACTGGGTCACAAAACAGCCCTTCATAAGTTTACAAGAATTGAAATCATACCATGCATACTTTCAGACCACAACGCTATGAAGCTTGAAATCAACCACAGAAAAAAGTCTGGAAAACCTCCAAAAGCATGGAGGTTAAAGAACACCCTACTCACGAATGAGTGGGTCAACCAGGCAATTAGAGAAGAAATTAAAAAATATATGGAAACAAACGAAAATGAAAATACAACAATCCAAACGCTTTGGGACGCAGCAAAGGCAGTCCTGAGAGGAAAATACATTGCAATCCAGGCCTATCTCCAGAAACAAGAAAAATCCCAAATACAAAATCTAACAGCACACCTAAAGGAAATAGAAGCAGAACAGCAAAGGCAGCCTAAACCCAGCAGAAGAAGAGAAATAATAAAGATCAGAGCAGAAATAAACAATATAGAATCTAAAAAAACTGTAGAACAGATCAATGAAACCAAGAGTTGGTTTTTTGAAAAAATAAACAAAATTGACAAACCTCTAGCCAGGCTTCTCAAAAAGAAAAGGGAGATGACCCAAATAGATAAAATCATGAATGAAAATGGAATGATTACAACCAATCCCTCAGAGATACAAACAATTATCAGGGAATACTATGAAAAATTATATGCCAACAAATTGGACAACCTGGAAGAAATGGACAAATTCCTGAACACCCACACTCTTCCAAAACTCAATCAGGAGGAAATAGAAAGCTTGAACAGACCCACCACCAGCGAAGAAATTGAATCGGTTATCAAAAATCTCCCAACAAATAAGAGTCCAGGACCAGATGGCTTCCCAGGGGAGTTCTACCAGACGTTTAAAGCAGAGATAATACCTATCCTTCTCAAGCTATTTCAAGAAATAGAAAGGGAAGGAAAACTTCCAGACTCATTCTATGAAGCCAGTATTACTTTGATTCCTAAACCAGACAGAGACCCAGTAAAAAAAGAGAACTACAGGCCAATATCCCTGATGAATATGGATGCCAAAATTCTCAATAAGATACTAGCAAATCGAATTCAACGGCATATAAAAAGAATTATTCACCATGATCAAGTGGGATTCATTCCTGGGATGCAGGGCTGGTTCAACATTCGCAAATCAATCAACGTGATACATCACATTAACAAAAAAAAAGAGAAGAACCATATGATCCTGTCAATCGATGCAGAAAAGGCCTTTGACAAAATCCAGCACCCTTTCTTAATAAAAACCCTTGAGAAAGTCGGGATAGAAGGAACATACTTAAAGATCATAAAAGCCATTTATGAAAAGCCCACAGCTAACATCATCCTCAACGGGGAAAAACTGAGAGCTTTTTCCCTGAGATCAGGAACACGACAGGGATGCCCACTCTCACCGCTGTTGTTTAACATAGTGCTGGAAGTTCTAGCATCAGCAATCAGACAACAAAAGGAAATCAAAGGCGTCAAAATTGGCAAAGATGAAGTCAAGCTTTCGCTCTTTGCAGATGACATGATATTATACATGGAAAATCCGATAGACTCCACCAAAAGTCTGCTAGAACTGATACATGAATTCAGCAAAGTTGCAGGATACAAAATCAATGTACAGAAATCAGTTGCATTCTTATACACTAACAATGAAGCAACAGAAAGACAAATAAAGAAACTGATCCCATTCACAATTGCACCAAGAAACATAAAATACCTAGGAATCAATCTAACCAAAGATGTAAAGGATCTGTATGCTGAAAACTATAGAAAGCTTATGAAGGTAATTGAAGAAGATTTAAAGAAATGGAAAGACATTCCCTGCTCATGGATTGGAAGAATAAATATTGTCAAAATGTCAATACTACCCAAAGCTATCTACACATTCAATGCAATCCCAATCAAAATTGCACCAGCATTCTTCTCGAAACTAGAACAAGCAATCCTAAAATTCATATGGAACCACAAAAGGCCCCGAATCGCCAAAGTAATTTTGAAGAAGAAGACCAAAGCAGGAGGCATCACAATCCCAGACTTTAGCCTCTACTACAAAGCTGTCATCATCAAGACAGCATGGTATTGGCACCAAAACAGACACATAGACCAATGGAATAGAATAGAAACCCCAGAACTAGACCCACAAACGTACGGCCAACTCATCTTTGACAAAGCAGGAAAGAACATCCAATGGAAAAAAGACAGTCTCTTTAACAAATGGTGCTGGGAGAACTGGACAGCAACATGCAGAAGGTTGAAACTAGACCACTTTCTCACACCATTCACAAAAATAAACTCAAAATGGATAAAGGACCTGAATGTGAGACAGGAAACCATCAAAACCTTAGAGGAGAAAGCAGGAAAAGACCTCTCTGACCTCAGCCGTAGCAATCTCTTCCTCGACACATCCCCAAAGGCAAGGGAATTAAAAGCAAAAGTGAATTACTGGGACCTTATGAAGATCAAAAGCTTCTGCACAGCAAAGGAAACAACCAACAAAACTAAAAGGCAACCAACGGAATGGGAAAAGATATTTGCAAATGACATATCGGACAAAGGGCTAGTATCCAAAATCTATAAAGAGCTCACCAAACTCCACACCCGAAAAGCAAATAACCCAGTGAAGAAATGGGCAGAAAACATGAATAGACACTTCTCTAAAGAAGACATCCGGATGGCCAACAGGCACATGAAAAGATGTTCAGCGTCGCTCCTTATCAGGGAAATACAAATCAAAACCACACTCAGATATCACCTCACGCCAGTCAGAGTGGCCAAAATGAACAAATCAGGAGACTATAGATGCTGGAGAGGATGTGGAGAAACGGGAACCCTCTTGCACTGTTGGTGGGAATGCAAATTGGTGCAGCCACTCTGGAAAGCAGTGTGGAGGTTCCTCAGAAAATTAAAAATAGACCTACCCTATGACCCAGCAATAGCACTGCTAGGAATTTATCCAAGGGACACAGGAGTACTGATGCATAGGGGCACTTGTACCCCAATGTTCATAGCAGCACTCTCAACAATAGCCAAATTATGGAAAGAGCCTAAATGTCCATCAACTGATGAATGGATAAAGAAATTGTGGTTTATATACACAATGGAGTACTACGTGGCAATGAGAAAAAATGAAATATGGCCTTTTGTAGCAACGTGGATGGAACTGGAGAGTGTGATGCTAAGTGAAATAAGCCATACAGAGAAAGACAGATACCATATGGTTTCACTCTTATGTGGATCCTGAGAAACTTAAGAGAAACCCATGGGGGAGGGGAACAAAAAAAAAAAAAAAAAAAAAAAAAAAAGAGGTTAGAGTGGGAGAGAGCCAAAACATAAGAGACTGTTGAAAACTGAGAACAAACTAAGGGTTGATGGGGGGTGGGAGGGAGGAGAGGGTGGGTGATGGGTACTGAGGAGGGCACCTTTTGGGATGAGCACTGGGTGTTGTATGGAAACCAATTTGACAATAAATTTCATATATAAATAAAAAAAAAAAAAAGAAAAAAAAAAAAAAAAAAAAAAAAAAAAAAAAAAAAAAAAAAAAATTAAATTGGCCTTCTATAGACTACAATGATGTCTGAGACATATATATCTCTTAATATATATATTAGTATATGTACATACATACGCATTAGATGGGATAAATGATGAAGTAGAAACTATCCAAAATAAAACACAAGGGGAAAAGAAGCTGAAAAAAAAATGAACAGATTATCAAAGGACCATGAAACAGCTCTTATCTAATATATGGGTAACTGGAATTCCCAAAGGATGAAAGGTAGGAGAGAAAAAAAAAAAAACAAAAAACTTAACTATGATTGTGGCATATTTTCCAAATTTCAGAACATAGTATTAAACCAAATGTGTAAGAAATTCAGAGAACTCCAAGCACAAGAAACATGAATTAAACTACCGTATTGGGATGAGCACTGAGTGTTGTATGGAAACCAATTTGACAATAAATTATATTTAATATTAAAAAATTTAAATAAATAAAATGACCCTAAGTCAATTTATAATAAAAACAAGTAATAAATGGAAATAGGGGAAGATTATAGTCAATGGAAAACGTGTTCATAGTACAGGGTGTGTTTACCAAGTACAGGGCGAGATTTAAACATTGTATTTCCACTGAGCCAATTAGGGCAAAAGAATACTACTACAAGCTATCTCTTACAGTTCTCATACTCACTAAAGGTGTAAATTGTGGGAAATATAGAGACTTGGGTTTTTTTTGGAAAAAATATTGAATTCCTGTTGATATATACATATTCCCAAGTCTTCACCTGAATAATCTGGACACACAGCACCACCTGACTACAGTTATTATTACTATACAGGCTGTAGGCTCTGTTTAGATTTCTAGTTATTTTTTTCAAACACTCTGGAAAAGTGCCCATCAAGTTGAGTAGGGTGTTGGTTACTGAACAATAGAGTTATTGAATTTTGTATTTCAACAATCAAGATAGCACATTTTTAAGACAGCTTCCTGGGTGTGAAGAAAGTATACTATACTTCATTTGTTCAAATATTGAGAAATATTGGTCTAAATTTTTCAGCTTAGTGTCCTTCTCTGAATATGTCAAATTTTAAAGTGGACAGAATTGTTTCTTAAGGAAATGAAAATAGTACTTCAACATTTCAAGATAGATGGGTCATGACATTATAGTTAACTGGTTATGGTATCTTCTTCAAACAGATAAATTGGGAGAAAGATGGTTGGAATATATACAGTTGAGAAACTCAGGGCACATACAGTATCTTTTGATTCACACTATATTTCTAAATTGTTCTAATGCCACATATATATAATGTCAACAGTACACATGTAGTTTTTAATCAGCCCCAGTCCATGCGTTTCAAATGTTCTTAGGGTTATTAGGATCTGGCCTTTCCCTATTGAGTAAGGCTGAAATAACATCCCTAGAATTTCATGAAGATGAAAAAAATAGCTATAAATACAGACAACAGACAAAGCTGTGATCCAGGAGATTCCCTCCCCATGTCAGAAAATTAACTTGAAGAGAATACACTCTTTGGATGGATTTATCATAAAATGACTCTAATGGAATACCATATTCATCAACAAGCTATGAATATTCTTGTTTCATCACCCATAAAGGATTATGAATATTGTAGGAGCATGGAATTTAATGTTTTGTTTTTTTTTTTAATTTTTTTAACATTTATTTATTTTTGAGACAGAGAGAGACAGAGCATGAATGGGGGAGGGTCAGAGAGAGGGAGACACAGAATCCGAAACAGGATCCAGGCTCTGAGCTGTCAGCCCAGAGCCCGACGCGGGGCTCGAACTCACGGACCACGAGATCATGACCTGAGCCGAAGTCAGCCACTTAACCGACTGCGCCACCCAGCCACCCCAGAATTTAATGTTTTTAAAGGTCACTGTCGGGGCGCCTGGGTGGCGCAGTCGGTTAAGCGTCCGACTTCAGCCAGGTCACGATCTCGCAGTCTGTGAGTTCGAGCCCCGCGTCAGGCTCTGGGCTGATGGCTCAGAGCCTGGAGCCTGTTTCCGATTCTGTGTCTCCCTCTCTCTCTGCCCCTCCCCCGTTCATGCTCTGTCTCTCTCTGTCCCCAAAATAAATAAAAAACGTTGAAAAAAAATTTAAAAAAATAAATAAATAAAGGTCACTGTGGTTGAAGGATGTGCTTGAAAGTTAGATCAAATAAACAAGCTTATGAGAAACTTGACAAACCTAACTTATGGAAGAATGTCACTAAATGTTATGAACTAGATCATTACTCTTTAACTTTCCAGGTACTATAGATTGAAAGGGAATTTATCCTTTTCCATGGTGCACCTTTTTGGGGTTGGAAAGCAACAACGATGAGTGGTACTGAGTTGGGAAGCATAGAAGATCAGTGGTTACATCTTGCCATCTAAAAGCCAGTGCCTTAAATAAGCTCCACTGTGGCATCGGAGACCCAGTTATGTCCCAAACTTGGAATGCAGAATTTACTTAACAATGGCTTCTAGTTACCCTCCTTTTTTATGAGAAATGTTAGGTATGTGAGAAAATTTTTGAGAAGGAATAAAAAACAATGCAGGTTTTTTAATGGTTGTTGGTTTATAAATCATTATTTTAATATTTTAATCAGTTACTTCTTATAATAAAAGAACTTCTGATTCACTCAACAAATGAAGTTAGAATCAGATTTAAATAATGATTCCCAAGAAGAAAATATGTATTTGGAAGCTGACTTGAAGGCCCTGATTAAGAAAACACCTACAAGGCTGACCATAAAAGGAAGTAAATTCGTCTTGGAAAAATTACATATTGAATTAAATGCCTGCATGAACAAAGGATGATGGAGATAAAAGAGTAATTAAGCTGGTGAAATAGTGTTAGAAGGTCCGTGAAAAGAATGTTTGACAGATGTGGTTGAGATTACTGTTTTCTGAGGACAGGACTCTCCACTGCATGGTTCAAATCCTGGTGGTCATTAGTTTTCTTTTGTTTGTTTCTTTTGTTTTTCCTTTACATAGAAATTTGCAGAAAGTATCAGAAAAATAGATAATAGCTATCTAGAAAATGTTTAGTGAGGTAATACTAAGGTCAGAGGGTAAACTGGATATACTGATAATATCCGGAATTACATCAATAAATACATGAAGAACTAAAAACATGAGGCAAGAAAAATAAAGGAGGTCAAAAGTTTAAATATGTAAAAGCAACTTAAATTATATAGAGGGAATTACACAATTTTTCTACAACACATAACCACTCCATCATTATGGAAATGAAGAAAAGTAACTTAAATTAAGAAAATTCTTAAATGATTATCCTGGAAGTTAGGTATACTTTCAAATTTAGGTGATTTTAAGAATTGCTGGGTGGACAGAATTTGAATGAGACCAGACTGAAGAAGAGACTGAAGGATCAAACACTAACAAGGTGAGAAAAATAAATTCTCTTCACAAGAATCTAAAACCTAAAACTCTCCCTCACTTGGAAGGTAAAGCAAAACTAAAGTTTTCTGAAATGTACTACAGCAAGAAGAAAGGGTTATACTTATAGTGAGACCCAAAAACATGAAAATCTGCAAGTAGAAAGTTAATGAAAATTATACAGGACTCTGAAACCATAAGATTTGTTTCTGACATAATACAGGCATTAAAGAAGGAATGAATAGGGTATTTAGGAAAATAATTTACATTGAGGATCAGGATACAAGTCAAATTCCAACAGAATTTCTACTGGGGCTAGAACAGCACTCAGAGCATCAATTTTCGTTGAATAAAGGCAGTTTTCTGCTTGGCTCACTAAAATGTTACAGTTCCCATTTTCATCATAGGAATCACCTCCCCCCTCTCTGCCCCCCCCCACACCATTATGAAAATAAAATGCATGATATAGGCTGTGTTTTTGATGAAATGAAAGGCATCTTGGGGCACCTGGGTGGCTCAGTCAGTTAAGCGTCCAACTCTTGATATCAGCTCAGGTCATGATTTCACAATTCATTAAATTGAGCCCCTGTGCTATCAGTGCAGAGACTGTTTGGGATCTCTCCCTCTCTCTCTGTGCCCCTCCCCAGCGCTGACTCTCTCACTCGCTCACTCTCTCAAAATGAATAAATAAACATGAAAAATAATGAAAGGCATCCTAATTTGCATGTGATAATATATAAGGAAGGAAAGGCTATTAAAGGCATTGGCAGGCATGCAGCAAATAAAGGAGGTGGAGAAAGAAGGTCCAATTGTTGCATTTCATGAAAAAAGACAAGCAGAACACATGTCTACAGGGAAATGGCACATCCTGCTGTCAACCCTATTTTGTGTGCAGCGTTGGGTACTGGATATATTGACTCCTCTGTAACCCCTCTGGCAAACTGAGAGAAGGGAGGAAAGAGAAAATGAGAAAGAAAAAAAAATGAGTGCATAAGAAATCTCACAGGCAAGAAATATTAGCATAAAGTTGTTTGTCAAAAAATCTGTGCATCCCTGTTTGTCTCCATTCATCTTACACACACTCATGCACCATGCAAGATTGGCTGAGAATTGCATAGACCAGTATTCCTTGAAAGCAGGCCTTTAGGTTAGATTGAAACATGTTTTGCAAAATTCGGAAGACAGAAGAGAGGACATTATTTTCCAGCTGTAGTTATAAAAAAACGCATAGGCACTAAGCAAGATAAAACTTTTAGTTTCTGGTTGAGTTGTTGCGAATCATTTGTTTCTTTGCTGAAGGTAAGGTAGACACTGGTTGTAGGTTCCTAGAAATTTAAGGACTTTCTAAACACCTAGATTTCCACCGTTCACTCGTCCCGTCCTTACACTGATTGTATAAGATTCTCTAAATATCTTACTACTTAAAACACCTCAAGTGAATCATGTTTCCAACTATAACCCCATTGATACTATACTTAGTATCAATATTTGGTAACAGACCCAAAAGTTAGGAATCTGGTATTAGTTTATGTCACCCAAGTTAGGAATGAAGTAGATACGTATGTGCGTGTTAGTGTGTGCATGTGTGTTTTCCGCTAAGAGTCAGTGGAATATGATTAGTCCACAGTATTCAGTAGAAGTTAGTGGCATTCATTAGCACCTTTACTTTGGAATATAAATGAATCATCATGAGGGAATGAGCATAGTAGGGAGGAAAAAAGTGTCTAGCTTCACTTCACTGAACTGTAAGTAACAGGTTTCTGGGGAAATAGGTCTATAAATCATTTCTAAGAAATAGCTAATCTCTAGCTTCCAGGGCATATTTACCATACAATCAATTTTTTACCAAGTCTACAAGTTTTTTTTATGCCTAAATCCCAAATAATAAAGAGATGTGAAAATATTATGGAGTATTGTCTCCCACCAAATTTTAGGGGAAAAAAGTATTTCAAGAAAAATACCAAGTCCAAATTGAAGTGTGAAATGAAGAATTTAAATTATAAGGCCGCCTGGGTGGCTCAGTCAGTTAAGCGTCTAACATCGGCTCAGGTCATGATCTCATGGTCCCTGAGTTCAAGCCCCATGTCGGGCTCTGTGCTGACAGCTCAGAGCCTGGAGCCTGCTTCAGATTTGTGTCTCCCTGTCTCTCTGCCCCCACCCCCTGCTTGCTCTCTCTCTCTCTCTCAAAAATGAATAAAACATCAAAAAATTTTAAAAAGAGAATTTAAATTATGTTTGATTCTTTTCTTTCAACAATCACCAGGACAGAATAAATTGTAGGATTTACCTAGAGGTCGAGTTTCATTGGTGAGTGAGAAAAAAGTGAGACAAGGGGATCAGATAATTTGCAACTGTGTACCTGTTCTTATAAGTCACAGGTATTAGTCTGTGCATAGAGGAAAAAAAAAAAAACAGGATAATGAAAATAGTAAAGAAAAAAAAAAGGTATTGGAATCTATGAATATTTCATTATTCTGGTGAGATCTAGCAGTACAATTTAACAAAGCACCCTTAACAGATGACCTGATAATCAGTCAGCTGAAAAAATGACTTGAAATAAATAGTTAAGAGTGAAATATTTCAAAATATATTATAGATGGCATGATTTATTCATTGACAAAAATTTTAATGTGACCATGACAGAATCAATGAAGTGAGCAGAAAACATGATCACCATTTAAGTGGTTAATAAGAAAAGAATAGTAAATCCATATATATCGTTGATACCGCAATGGAAATAAACAATTTCTGAGTAAAGTTTAGAATGCAGAGGATTGTGGATGGCCAGGGCAGTTGTAACTTCTACTGAAGATAAGGTAAACCTAGTTGAAGTGCAGGATGGAATTCATTAAGATTGTAGTGTACATCTGGTCCTCCAGGTACAATTTTGCATGTTTTCCTATGTGTGTGAGAGTGAAAAATGCTGTTAATCCAAGGCATGATCTGTGTAGTATTGGCTCATGAAAGTTTTAAAACAATATACTTGGCCATTAGCTTCTTGAGAATGTGCCTTACAATAGAAGTAGTATTTATTTGGGAGTAACTAAGTCTGGGTTGGATATTTTTTCAGAGATTTTAAAAAATGCTGTGACTTACATACTATTTTTCCAATTTTACAGAGGATGAAAAAAAGTGCTTAAATAATATCTGCATGTGATTTAAAGTTTAAATCACAGCAGTCAATTATAGCCTTGTGGGACACCTTTAGAATGGGTTCATGGTATAACCTAATGGGTTGACAGCCCAGAAGACCACATCTGTAAGAGTTAGAATTGATAACTTTTTTAAAAATAAAAAGCTCATAGTTTAAAATATTGTAGACAGTAACTTTCTTTCATTTGAAAATAGGAAGAAACACATTTGAATCCTTTCTGGGGTATGCTTATACTATTATTTCCAAAAGGATCAACAAGAACCATTAACATTTTTGCCTCTGGGGAGAGGGTATATTAGAATGTCACAGGGATCTTTATTATGTAATTTTATAATATTTTGTACTGATTTCTATTATTAGATGTGGTTTTTCTTAATATATTGTCCAGTTAGCTAACATAGAGTGTATACAGTGTGCTCTTGGCTTCAGGAGTAGACACCCATGATTCATCACTAACATACAACACCCAGTGCTCATCCCAACAAGTGCCTTCCTCAATGCCCATCACCCATTTTTCCTTCTCTCCTTCCCTGGCCATCAGTCCTCAGTTTGTTCTCTGTATTTAAGAATCTCTTAAGTTTTGGCTCCCTCTCCATTTGAAACTATTTTTTTACCCTTCCCCTCCCCCTTCTGTTAAGTTTCTCAAATTTCACATATGAGTGAAAACATATGATATCTGTCTTTTTATGAGTAACTTATTTTACTTACTCATTTTTTCTCATTGCCAAGTAGTATTCCATTCCATTCCATAGCACATCTTCTTTATCTATTCATCAGTGGATAGACATTTGGGCTCTTTCCATAATTTGGCTCTTGTTGATAGAGATGCTATAAACATTGAGGTACATGTGCCCCTATAAATCAGTACTCCTCTATCCTTTGGATAAATTCCTAGTGGTGCTATTGCTGGGTCGTAGGGTAATTCTATTTTTAATTTTTTGAGAAACCTCCACACTGTTTTCCAGAGTGGCTACACCAGTTTGCATTCCCACCAACAGTGCAAGAGTGTTCCCATTTCTCTATATCCTCACCATCATCTGTTGTTTCTTAAGTTGTTAATTTTAGCCACTGACTGGTGTAAGGTGGTATCTCAATATGGTTTTGATTTGTATTTTCCTGATGATGAGCTATGTTGAGCATCATTTCATGTGTCTGTTGGCCATCTGGATGTATTCTTTAGAAAAGTGTCTATTCATGTCTTCCCATCTCTTCACTGTTTCTCAGGTGTTGAGTTTGGTAAGTTCTTTATAGATTTTGGATACTAACCCTTTATCCGATATGTCTTTTGCAAATATCTTCTCCCATTCTGTCTGTTGCCTTTTAGTTTTGTTGATTGTTTCCTTTGCTGTGCAGAAGCTTTCAATCTTCATGAGGTCCCAATAGTTCATTTTTGCTTTTCTTTCCCTTGCCTTTGGAGACATGTCAAGTAAAAGCTGCTGCGACTGAGGTCAAAGAGGTTGCTGCCTGTTTTCTCCTCTAGGGTTTTGATGGTTTCCTGTCTCACATTTAGGTCTTTCATCCATTTTGAGTATATTTTTATGTATGGTGTAATAAAGTGGTCCAGTTTCATTCTTCTGTATGTTGCAGTCCAGTTCTCCCAGCACTATTTTCTAAAGAGACCGTCTTTTATCCACTGGATTCTCTTTGCTTCTTTGTCAAAGATTAGTTGGCCTTACATTTGTGCATCCGATTCTGGGTACTCTATTCTATTCCATTATGTCTGTTTTTGTGCCAATACCATACTTTCTTGATGATTATAGCTTTGTAGTACAGGCTGAGAGAGATTATGTAGTACAGGCTATGAGATTATGATGCCTCCAGCTTTGGTTTTCTTTTTCAACATTACTTTAGTTATTCAGGGTCTTCTGTAGTTCCATAAATATTTTAGGATTGTTTGTTCTAGCTCTGAGAAGAATGCCAGTGCAGTTTTGATTGGTACTGGATTGAATGTCTATATTGCTTTGGGTAGTACCAACATTTTAACAATATTTGTTCTTCCAATCCATGAGCATGGAATGTTTTTCCATTTCTTTGTGTTTTCAATTTCTTTCATAAGTTTTCAACATACAGATATTTTACCTCTTTGGTGGGTTTATTCCTAGGTATTTTATGGTTCTTGGTGCAATTGTAAATGGGATCGTTTTCTTGATTTCTCTTTCTGTTGCTTCATTATTGGTGTATAGAAATGCAGCCAATTTCTGTACACTGATTTTATATCCTGTGACTTTGCTGAATTCATGGATCAATTCTGGCAGTTTTTTGGTGGAGTCTTTTGGGTTTTCCACGTAGAGTATCATGTCATCTGCAAAAGGTGAAAGTTTGACTTCTTTGCTGCTTTGGATGCCTTTTATTTCCTTTTGTTGTTTTATTGCAGAGGCTAGGACTTCCAACACTATGTTAAACAACACTGGTGAGAGTGGACATCCCTGTCATGTTCCTGATCTCAGGGGGAAAGCTCTCAGTTTTTCCCCATTGAAAATGATATTACCTGTGGGCCTTTCATATATGGCTTCTATGATGTTAAGGTGTGTCCCTTCTATTCCAAGTTTCCTGAGGGTTTTTATTAAGAAAGGATGCTGTATTTTGTCAAATGCTTTTCTGAATCTATTAACAGGATCATATGGTTCTCATCCTTTCTTGTATTGATGTGATATATCACATTGATTGATTTGTGAATACTGAATGAGCCCTGCAGCCCAGGAATGAATCCGATTTGATCATGGTGAATAATTCCTTTAATACACTGTTGAATTCAATTTGCTACAATCTTGTTGATAATTTCTGCATCCATGTCCATCAGGGATATTATTCTATAATTCTTCTTTTTCATGGGGTCTCTGTCTGGTTTGGGAATCAAGGTAATGCTGGCTTCATATAAAGAGTTCTGAAACTTTCCTTCCACTTCTATTTTTTGGAACAGCCTGAGAATTACAGGTATTAACTCTGCTTTAAACGTCTGGTAGAATTCCTCTGGGAAGTCATCTTGTCCCGGACTCTTATTTGTTGGGAGATTTTTGATAACTGATTCATTTCTTTGCTGGTTATGCGTGTATTCATATTTTCTATTTCTTCCTGTTTGAATTTTGGTAGTGTGTGGGTGTCTAGGAATTTGTTCATTTCTTCTAGATTTTCAGGTTTGTTGGCATATAATTTTTCATAGTATTCTCTAATAACTGTTTCTATTTCTGTGGTGTGGTTGTGATATCTCCTCTTTCATTTGTGATTTTATCTATTTGGGTTCTCTCTCTTTTCTTTTTGAGAAGTCTGGCTAGGAGTTTATCAATTTTCTTTATTCTTTCAAAAACCCAGCTCTTAGATTCATTGATCTGTTTTTCTTTGTATTCTATATTGTCTATTTCTGCTCTAATCGTTATTTTTTTCTCTCTTCTCTTCTTATGCTGGCTTTAGGGTTTCTTTGCTGCTCTGCTTCTATTTCCTTTAGATGTGAGGTTAGGTTCTGTATTTGGGATTTTTCTTCTTTCTTAAGATAGGCCTGGATTGCAATGTATTTTCCTCTTAGGACTGCCTTTACTGCGTCCCAAAGGGTTTGGACTATCGTGTTTTCATTTTCATTTGCTTCCATATATTTTTAAATTTCTTCTTTAACTACCTGGTTGACCCATTCATTCTTTAGAGGGATGTTCTTTAACCTCCATTCATTTGGAGGCTTTCCAAATTTTTTCTTGTGGTTGATTTCAAGTTTCATAGTGTTGTAATCTGAAAATGTACAGGTATGATCTCAATTATTTTATACTTATTGAGGGCTGTTTTGTGACCCACTATGTGATCTATTTTGGAGAATACATCTTCTTCTGGAAGAATATATTCTTCTTCTAAAGAATATATATTCTGCTGCTTTGGGATGAAAAGTTCATCCCATCTGGTCCAGTGTATCATTCAAGTCCATTTGGTCCAGTGTATCATTCAAGGCCAATGTTTCTTTATTGATTTTCTGCCTAGATGATCCTTGCTATAAGTTGAGTATTAAGGTCACTTAAAATTACTGTATTATTACCAGTAATATTGCTTATGTTTGTGATTAACTGATTTTTATATTTGGGGTTCTTCCCAGCTGGGGGTATAAACATTTATAATTGCTACCTTTTATTGATGGTAGATCCCTTAATTATGATATAATGCCCCTCTTCATCTCTCGTTAGTCTTTAGTTTAAAATCTAGTTTGTCTGATATAAGTATGGCTATTCCAGCTTTCTTTTGACTTCCAGTAGCAAGATAGATGGTTCTCCATCTCCTCACTTTCAATCTGAAGGTGTCCTCAGATCTACAATGAGGTGCTGGTAGACAGCATATAGATGGATATTGTTTTTTTTATCAATTCTGATACTCTATGTCTTCTGATTGGGGCAATTAGTCCATTTACATTCAGAGTGATTACTGAAAGATATGGATTTAGTATCATTGTGTTATCTATAGGTTTCATGATTGTGATGATTTCTCTGGTCCTTTGTATTCTTTGCAGCATTCCACTCACAGAGTCCACCTTGGGATTTCCTACAGGGCTAGTTTAGTGGTCATGAACTCCTTCAGTTTTTGTTTGTCTGGGAAAGCCTTTATCTGTCCTTCTATTCTGATGACAGTCTTGCTGGATAAACGATTCTGGCTGCATATTTTTCCTATTCAGCACATTGAATATTTCCTGCCACCCCCAAGTTTGAGTGGACAGGTCTGCTACTACCCTTATTTGCCTACCCTTGTAAGTTAAGGCCTGTTTGTCCCTAGCTGCTTTCTGAATTCTCTCTTTATCTTTGTATATTGCCAGTCTCACTATGATATGCACTGGAGTTGACCTGTTCTTGTTGGTTCTGAAGGGAGTTCTCTGTGCCTTCTGGACTTGGATGTCTGTTTTCTTCCCCAGATTAGGGAAGTTCTTAGCTATAATCTGTTCAAATAAAACCTTCTGCCCCTTTCTCTCTCTTCTTCTTCTTCTAGAACTCCTATGGTATATGTATTATTTCATTTCACTGAATCACTTAGGTCTCTAATTCTTATCTCATGGTCTATATTTTCCTATCTTTTTCTCAGCTTCATCATTTTCCATAATTTTATCTTCAATTTCACTTATTCTCCTGTCTGCTTCCTCCATCCTTGCTGACACTGCATCTAGTTTACTTTGCATTTCATTTGCAGCATTTCCTAATTTGTCATGACTATTTCTTAGGTCCTTGATCTCTGCAGTAATAGATTCTCTGCTGTCTTGTATGCATTTTTCAACCCAAGCTATTAGTCTTATGGCTATTACTGTAAATTCTGGTTCAGATACATTGTTTATATCTGTTTTGAGCAATTCTCTGGCTGTCATTTCTTCCTGGAATCTCTTTTGAGAATTCTTCCATTTCATTATTTTGGCTAGTTTCCTGTCCTTTATGTGTTTTAATAGCTTGTTATGTGTCTTGCACCTGAGAGTACTACTATATTAAAAAGGGGTCATATATTGTCCAGGGCCTGGCCCTTGAGGAAATGTTTTTGGAGTGTGTTGCATGCTCTCTGTTGTTGCGACTCCAGTTGCTTTATCTCCGCCTCCACTCATAGGGGTGGTTTGGACCTTCCATCGGGTGTGCTTTGATTTGTTCACTGAAGTAACCCTGGAAAAAATTGAAACCAGGTGGTGGTAGACTAAGCCTTATCCCATACAAAGACAGAAATGACAGAGGCAGGGAGAAAAACAATTGACCAGGCAGAGAAGAGAGAATCAGAGAAACATATGGCTTAATCCAGAGACGGTGGGGGGGGGGGGGGAGCGAGGGAGAGAGAGAGAGAGAGAGAGAGAGAGAGAGAGAGAGGATATATAAAGTAAGAACTGACCAAAAATCAAATCAGAAAATGCAAAACTGCTGGACTGTTGTCTGATGGTGCCTTGTAACCAGTGGCTGTGCTGGTTTGGAGAAGGGCCCTTCTGGTTTGGTCAGTGTCAATCTCACTCCTGTAGATATGCAGTTACCAGGCATGGAGGGGTGGGGTTAGGTGTAAGTAGGTCATGTCTTCACTGGGGGCCTGCTGTTCTGTTCCCTGAAGCCCCACCGTGTTGGTGATGGGAAGAAAAATGGAGACACCCCAGGCTTTCCTCTCTGGACTGGGTGTCCCAACCACTTTGTTCAGCCCATCCTCACAGCGCTACAGGGGCACAAGCGGGCCAGTTTGTCCCGCTCCACAGACTCCTGCACCTCCCAGGAATTTGGCTGGGATTCCAGCCCAGATGTCTTAAAGGATCCCACTCCATGCCCCGGTTCTGGGGTAATGCCACTTCCCTAGCTGACAAAGGGCCTCTGGCTGATGCCTGCAGAGATTTTTGTCCTTGGAGCAGCAATACACCTTCCCACAGCACTAGAGAGAGGGTATTGCTCTCCCAATGTCCCTCTGAGCTCACCACTGAGCTGGGGCTGGCTTCCCCTTCCTCCTGACCCAGGCCAGGCGTGCACACCAGCAGCTGGCTCCAGTCCAGAGAAAGTCGCACAATCCTAGATCATCATTCCTAAGGCTGTTTGCAAGTTAGAGACTGGCTCTCTCTCCATTTTTTCTGTTCCCCGGTTGGTGGTCCAGAGAGGTTTTTCTCTTGTCCAAATACAATCCCATACTTCAACAGCCTCTCCTTCTCTTCCTTTTGTCTCTCCACTAAAGGGGTTACCCCAGCGCTGTTCATATGGTGCCTGTTTTATCTCTCCCAAATCTCAAGCATGCACCTCAGTCTCACCAAGCTGTCTCCATGGGCCCCTGGAGATGTTTCTATCACTCTGTGGCTCGGATTCCTGGAATTCCAAGTCTTCTGGCCTCAATACTACTGTGTTTGAGAGACGAGGGAATTTTGGGCCCCCTGTGTCTCTGCCATGTTGACTCCTCCAATAGATGTGTGTATCTTGTGTGTGTATGTATGTATGGTTTATTCATTCAAAAGCACTATGTAAACATTAATTTAAGTAAATATACACTTCATAAATTTATATTAAAATTTAGTTATAAAATGAAATATAGATGATTCAAGATATAGTTCTACTTTTTTCTATTAATTTTTATTCCAACAGTGATCAATTTGATTTAGTCCTCTTATACTCGAAGAATAACTCATAGTGAACTCACTTGCAATTCTCATATAAAACAAATCAAAAGTTGATAAAAAATACTTTCTAGATGATATTCCTATGTGAGCTGCCAGCACTCAGTGTGAAAGAGCATTAGTGTCATTTATATGAAAAGTCTTTCAAGTCAATGACAGAACTGGGCCAGAAGCAATGAGAATAAATTAAGTGAAAGGATGTTCAGTGACCATCTGAAACCACAGTACAGAAGCCGCCAGTGGTTCTTTTCTCTTTTACATGGACTAACCGAAACAAAAATCTACCCTTCATATTTTTAGGAAGAAAAACTATCATATTTTTACTTTTAACCTATCAACATTGATCAAGAGAAAAATGTGTTTCATGTATTTTAGTTGATACCAATAAAAGTCTCAATCACTTTGATTACAAATGTTTGAAAATAGTGAAAACCAATGCACAGAAAATGCATTGCTGAGATGGCATTCAATATACTTAAACAATTTCAATTGCAGGGTGTCTGGATGGCTCAGTTGGTTAAGCATCCAACTCTTGATTTTGGCTCAGGTCATGATTCCACAGCTTGTGGGATCAAGCCTGGCATTGGCCTCCACACTGGCAGTGCAGAGCCTGCTTGGGATTCTCTCTCTGTTTCTCTCTCTGCCCTGCCCCTGCTTATGCTACTCTCTCTCTCTCAAAATAAATAAACTTAAAAAAAACTTCAATTGTGTTTTATTCCATGTAAGAGTTCTAAATTTAGCATCAAAATGTATCACATATTCCCTCTATGTGTATACACGCACACAGAGTGACCCAACACTGAAAACGTCCATTTCAAAACTCATTTAGCTCCCTTATGCTTTCCATATACCTACGTTATTCCTTAAGAAAACCTCCTCAGACAACTCATGTATAGGGAATTATTCTATTCCCTATTCATTGACCCCAACAAATTCATTCTACCCTTACAGTATTTCTCAAATCTGTCTATGCATTTATGCCATCGTTTTCCCTTCATCTAACTACTAGCTAGATGCTGAGTGCATATTCCCATAAACTGGATCTCTACTTTAAGTTCACAAAATTTCTACACTCTACTCTCTCTTTCCTTTATTGTTTGAGTACTCTTATCTGACATTCACTTTTTTTTTCAGGTAAAAGTCACGTTTTCCTTTTAATTGACTACTTAATTTACATCATTTCTTCCCTTGGCTGCTACTTCGGTAGCAATTAGGTCCTCACCTCTCAAGAACATGCATCTGAACAGGCTGGCACAGAGCCATTGTGAACACATACCCCAAACCAGGGCTTTTGGAATAACAAGAACAGCAAAACCAGCCTTTCTCTTCACTTAGAAAGGGGTTTTCACTCAGAGGGTCCAAAGCTCAAATTTCCAAACACAGAAAACCTGGAGCTCTATGCAAAAATGGAAACCAAAATGTATCAGAGATGAAACACAGTCAAGACAGATCTTGAGAATAAGTATCTGATCATCTGGCCTCTTGTATTGGGAATGGCCCCACTCCAGAGTTTTTAAAGGAAGATGTTTCTGTTTCTGTTTCATTTCCCAAAAGGGTATAAAATCTACTAAAAGGAATATAATCAAATAAATCAGCTCACTCACAAGACACTCCCAAATAACGATTTTTGGTTGCTGAGCACAGTCAGCACATTATTTCAAAGTGACAAAATTCAGAGTAATCTGAGGATTCAAAACTGACAGTCACATTTGCCAATAGGTTTATGTAAGACATACATAGTTTTCCCACTGTATGTGTCAAAGGACCAAGACCCTCATCGAAAAAAGTTATTTTTCAGACTATAGTGGACAAAACAGTAGAGTTTGGAAAGGCACCTTCTCAGAGAATGAACAAAAAGCATTTTGCAAAAGGTTCACATCATTTTGCAGCAGAAGGACTGGAGTTCAGTGCCTGTGACCTTCATTAGCTTGACCCTTCCTCTTCTTTGGTTGTAGTGGCCTCAGTGCGATCTCCCTCTTGTAAAGGTTCTGCTGGCTTCTCCTCTTCCTCATCTTCCTGGGGACAGAGGTCAGGGTATTTTTGCATGCATTCCTGCATGGCCCAGAAGTGATATACACGGTCTGACTCCTTGTCAGGAAGCAGGAAAAGGCCGACTTGAACTATTCCCCACAGGGGCCACTGGCCATTTCCCCAAGGCATGGGCAGTTCCAGTTAATGTCTCCATTTGGTAGGATCAATCCGTGCTCCTCTTATGGATCATAGCTATCTATCATCAGCCACCAGCTCAGCATTGCTCAGAGTTTCATGGTCTTCTTTGGTCACAAACATGATTTGACCCTTCCCTTCCCACAAGCAGTAAGCCATGGCTGCAGGCTGGCACTCAGACCTCCCAGCGACAGTGGTGGAGGCAGCACAGACAGCAGTGGGCTCCTGCTATCACTTCTTCTCAGGCAGGCTGGCCAGGTGGCTGAGGACTCACACTGCCAACTGCACACCTGCCTCAGCCTGGTACTTTTATTTTCACAGCTTAACTTACTTCACATATTTCTATGGTGTTTTTTTTTTTTTTTTTCCTGCCCAAATAACTTTCACTTTTCCTCTAGCACTGGTGTATTTTCAGGATTTTTTGAAACATAAGTTGCACTGTGTCATCAACCTGTGTGATCTTGATCCCTGCCATAGTATGAGCATAGTATTCATACCTAGTATGAACAGCATCAATGAAATATTTAAAAACTTATAGTGATGACCATTTTAATGAGCCTGGACATGTTGTTTGATACATTTCCTAAATAGTGTATTATAATGAAGCAAGAAAATGTTTTCTTTTTTCACAAATTAGTTATGACAGGCTCAAAGATATTAGGTAACGTAATACACTATGTCCAAGCTTATGTACATAGAAGGGTGGTAGAATCACACTCTGGTCCATTACTTACAGCCCCTGCTCATTTCATATCTTTATGCCAATGAAAAAAACTTTAGAAGAGGTCATAAAGTAGTCAAAAAATAGTTTTGCTTGCTGATTCAACAAAATCATTTTGATTTCTGCCAGTGGCTTTTTGAACACACTTTGTACTTTATGTAATTTATTTATTTACATACATTCATCTGTCTTGACTGTGAGCAAACTAAGACCATTAAATAACCTACCAAATTTAAGAATTAAAAAAATTACTGAAATTATATCATGACATTATGCATTTCCTCAGTATCCTATTCTTCTGGTGGCTCCTCCCTTCCCCCCCCACCCCCAAACTTTTTAAAGATGTAATTGACACATAATAAATACTGTGTAATTTAAGATAATTTGATACACATATATATTGTGAAAAGATTACCACAGTAATGTTAATTAACACATCCATCACCCCACTTAACCTTTGTGTGTGTGAGTGAGGAGAACATTTAAGATCTTAAGTATTTAAGATTTTAAGTATATTACGTAATACGATTAAAAATAGTCACCAAGCTGAACATTAAATCTTTAGAATGTATTCATCTTATAAAAGGTAGTTTGTACTCTTTGACCATTATTTCCTGATTTTCCCCACACCCAGCCCCTGGCAATCACCAATGTACTCTTTCCAGGAGTTTGGCTTTTTTTAGGTTTCATGTATTAGTGAGATCATGCAGTATTTGTGTTTCTCCCTTTGACTTATTTCACTTTGGTAATGCCCTCAAAGTCCATCCATATTGTTGCAAATGGCAGGATATTCTTTTTATAGCAGAATAACTCTTTGCAGAATCTCTAAGTTATTTTCCACACTGGCTGCAGGAATTTGCATTCCAACCAACAGCATACATTGATTGCCTTTTCTCCCATCTTCCCAACACTTGTCATCTTTTGTCTTTTTAATAAGAGCTATCTACCAGGTGTGAGATGATAGTTCACTGTAGTTCTCAGTTGCATTTTCCTGATGACTCAGTGATGTGATGTTAAGCACTATTTTCATGTACCTTTGGCCATTTGCACCTTTTCTTTGGAAAAATATTTGTTCAGGTCCTCTGCTTGGACATTTTGAATGATGCCACCACCAAATCTGGTTATCTGAAGGATCTATCCGTGAATGAAAAGTCACTTTTATCGTTTATCCTACACATGCTTAAACTTAAAACAGTGGTGATGCTTCTGGTATTTACAAGAAACCTCTGAACTCTTTTATTTACTGTAAATTCAATACATCAGCACAATCTTTTCTCTAACATATTACACTAGTATATTGGGTAGTCTGTGAATTTTGTGGTTTATGCATCTATTTCAGTGAACTATTTACTCAAATGTACAACACTGGGTCTCTGATTCTTAGAACAGTTTTGTTTTGTTTTGTTTTCAGATGAATTAATGCTTTAAAACAAAACACTATTTTGACTTGAGAGAAAGCCTGAGTAAGAATATTTTGAATTCATTTTTATCATATGGATAGTGGAAATTCTTTCTTGGTTTTTAAATATCATAGTTTATGTATCTGAATGTCTAGGATTCATGAGTTTTGATCTTTTACTTGGTTTCACAGAAAATGCTATAATAGACAGTGCTTCTCAACTGCTACTTTAACCCAAAACATGTAAAACCTCGAAACTAACTTGGAATCAGAAAGATTAAAAAAAAAAAAAAAAAGTGTGCTTCCCATATATATTATCTTATCATTCCAGGAACAACAAAAACAAAAAGTTATATTCAATTGAAGTAATTTTACAATTACTTACTGAATACTGGATATATGCCATCCCAACTATGGTATTAGATATACAAATTCCAACAATTTGTATCTTCAAGTAGCTCTAGTTCTTTCAAGGGACACAGACATATAAACAATCAACTGTAAAGGAATCTGAGAGTGTCTTTGTTAATTGTATTAACAAAGTTTTATGAAAACCCAAGGGAATCTGTCATTTGGTCATATGTAAGTTATTGCCTAAATAAATCTGGGGCACCTGGGTGGCTCAGCTGGTTAAGCATCCGACTTCAGCTCAAGTCATGATCTTGGAGTTTGTGCGTTAGAGCCCCACGTAGGGCTCTGTGCTGACAACTCAGAGACTGGAGCCTGCTTTGGACTCTGTGTCTCTTGCTCTCTCTGCCCCTGCCCTGCTCATCCTGTCTCTTTCTCCCAAAAATAAACAAACATTAAAAAAATACTAAAAAATAAAGTGAACAATCTGTTTTTTTTTTCATTTTCCACAAATAAATTGGATTATATGACTATTTGTTAACAGTCTGACCCAAAGTATTGAGGATTAAAATGCCATATTTAGGGAACATGTACATTTATTAATTTTCAATATGTGAATTAGCAGGGTTATTTATAATGTGAATCATTTCAAACATAGGAAACATTTGCATATCCAATTTGTTTTCTGTATGTTCTATCATATGGATTAGTCTCTGAGTTCTCAGGTTAAGTAACTAATCACTGCATTGTCAAGCCTCTATTATGCTCTCTGCTGTATCCTATCACTGACTTGTTCTGGGTTGAGATTTATCTTAGGAACTGAGAGCCAAGGCTGGAACACACTGAACAGAATGTTCTATTTCTGTATAAAAAGATAGATGTTGCTCTAGCCCAGAATGACAACACTTTGCACTGCTCCCAATCTGTAAATTGTTCCATTTGCTTGGCACAATATGTATACTGACGTATTTAATTCTTTCTACCAGGGCCATGCTGTTCTATTCCTCTCAGCTAGCCAAATACACCAGAAGTCATAAATTTCTCATCAAGATGGAAACTAAATGTGATCTCTTTCATATGTAAAAGTGGTGTTACTATCCTGCTGTTACTGTTTTTGAGTTACTATATTTTCAAAATTCACGATTAGAAAAAGATTTGCTGCGATCTTTTTACTTTTACCAACTACAGTCATGAAGCCAAGAAAATATCCTGACAAAGTAATTGTCTACAATCACAGGTAAAATCTGTGAAAATGATTTAATATCTTTATAACTACCACCTCTTTTCAAAATGAACTTTCATTTCCTTGAGTCCTTTTCATATACTGCCAATGGAAAAAAAGGAATGTTTGTTTTGGCTTTACATATC
The DNA here is from genome assembly GCF_028749965.1 of Puma concolor. Classification (NCBI taxonomy): domain Eukaryota; kingdom Metazoa; phylum Chordata; class Mammalia; order Carnivora; family Felidae; genus Puma; species Puma concolor. The sequence continues at coordinate 182,423,728 of NC_141667.1, forward strand.
ACAAAATGATATGATTCCATTATATTCACCTGTGGTACCATGTATGATTTTGTTTTATCTTTTACCACAGTTCCTTTTTCTGCTTTTTAATTTAATGAACATGGAATGCTTTTAGTTCCCCAAAAAGGAACAGGTCTCAAGGAAACAAGGTTTGGAGTGTTTAGTGCCAATGTCCTTGGTTTCCTTTATACTTTCATATGACCAGAATCATATCCATCGCTTACCATCTAAGTTAGGGGACACCTAACTGTGACCCACTGGCTCAACCCAGCCCATTACCTCATTTTATAAAGCAAGTTTTATCGGACCAATGCCCACTTATTTACATGTTGTCTATAGTTGTTTTAGCACAACATTAGCAGACTTGACTCTAACTACCAGAGAGACTTTGTGCTTTATAAGCCTAAAATATATGAGATTTACTGAAAAAAGTTGTTGACTTTGATCTAAGTCACGTGTCTGATATTGGAGTTGTTTCTGGTGTTATTTTGTCTTGCATATTTTTTGGAATACACTGAATTATTTCTACTCTTGTTAACTCATAGGTTAGGAAGACCACATTAATTAAATAAGCTAATATATGTAAGTAGTTAATAAAAAATAAAAATAATAAAAAACACCTGAGTCATAAAATGGGCCACGTAAATGCTGTTAATAAAAAATGCAAATAAACTTAGCAAATACACTAATTTAAAGAATGCCAGATTCCTTGATGTCTAATTAACCAAAGTGTGGATTCTAGCAGTGTTCAGGTACTCATTATTAAAACCAACCATAATGTTGACTATATCAGGCAATTTATGAGAAAGCAGAAACTTTTTTTCCCTAAAGATAATGACTAATAAATTTAAGTATGAGAAAAAAAGACTTTCAGGTATAAACATGTGCATGTTTTTCCTAACTAGTCACAAGCTAAAAGCAGTATTAGGTTTTTGGAATTTTTTGTAAATAGTTGAATATATTATAGTAGTTGATTATTTTGAGATATTACTCATTTATGTCACATTCAATGAAAGTGTTCATTTGACATTAAAGTGTTGCAATGCTGCAGTTACAGACACACACAAATATTTCAAAACTTAATAAGGAATAGAAAAGTTTGTGAATAATTTTTATTCGTTAAATGTCAGTTTCTGTTATCAGAACTAAGAGTGTAGTATGTCTAGCCACATATCTCCATGCAATTGGCTATGTTTGGTTTCAGCTGCTCATTTATGTTAATGACGATACACCTTTTGATTAATACCTATAGGATTCTTTTTGCATACTTCAGTTCCCTCATATTTTCTCTGAACTATTTTTTTAGGAAAGTAATGAGGCAAAATTTACCTCTCTACTCATAAAAATCTCTAATTTTTTTGTAGTTTAGTGATTGCAGATTTAAGTGGACAGATTGCTGAAATGTCTACTCAATGTTTTGATTAAGAATCAGTTACATATAGCTTCGATTGCATTTAGAGGAATATAGATCAGAATAAAATATGCAAAAATGTGATGAACAGTTAACATTTTCATGATGTATCAATGAATTTAAAGATGGCATAATATAAAAAAAGTGGTTTTCCATTTCTCTAAGGATCAGTAACCTATTTTGAGAAAATATTTTTGGAATTCTAATATATGCAAGTATTAAAATAGAAATTCTAAAGTTGAAGTATATTGCTAGTGACTATGTCTGTCAGCTATTTCTACAAAAATTCTGTTTAACAAACCATCTTAAAACTCAACTATTTGAAATAATAACCACTTATTCTCTCTTATTTGTCTGCTAATTGGCTGGGGATTAGTCAATAAAGGCAGAACTCAGCTTGGCTTGGCTCCAAAGTTTATGTCTGCTCATGTGTCTCCTATCTTCTTTCAATCAATGGGTTATCTGGACCATTTCTTCACAGGACAATAGCAGATTTACAAGAGGACAGGAACAACCACCCAAATACAATTCAAGCTTCTGATGCCATAACAACTGTTAACATCTTATGGAGCAATGCAAATCACACGCATGAACCTAACATCCAGAGTTGGGGAAATAGATTTCATGAACAATGATGCAATGGCTAATCACAGAGAGTGTCAATGTGATAGGGACAATACTCTCCCCACCTTGGTTTGGGGGGTGCAAGATGTAATATTTTTGAAAAATAATTTACACAGTGTCCTCTACCCCCAAATAATTTGATCACACCTTCAATACTGCTTTATCACCAGTAGCACCAGAAGCATCACTGAGTAAACCTAAGATTCTGTAGAGAGTAAGCACTCATTTTGGACTCAAACTAGACACAATCAATTCTAAATCTAGACACTGAAATTACTAATTTTGCAACCTTAAATAAGTCATTTTAATTTGCTATCCTTAAATTTCTTCATCATTAAAATGGTGGAAACATGTTCCATGGGACTGATGTTCAAGATGACCAGGTTAGAGATAAAGATACAGATATAAATATATAAATATGTATATAACTAAGTCACTGTCTCCAGGCCAGGGTTTAAAATAGAGTGTGGGGAGCCTGGGTGACTCAGTCAGTTGAGCATTCAACTTCGGCTCAGGTCATGATCTCACGGCTTGTGATTTCGAGCCCCGCTTCAGGCTCTGTGCTGATGGCTCAGAGCCTAGAACCTGCTTTGGATTCTGTGTCTCCCTCTCTCTCTGCCCTCCCCTGCTCACTCTCTGTCTCTCTCTCTCTCAAAAATAAACATTAAAATAGAGTGTTACTATGATACTTATTATTTCTTATTTCAATTACATTTTCTTCCATCTATTCCCTGAACACCATACTTTTTCAACTTTCAGTTCTCATAGGATATGTGTCTTTTCATGAAAACTTCTGGTCCCTTCCATGAACATATTATTCAAATATACTAATTCTTCATCACTATTGCTTGCTCTGTCACTGCAGAGTTATTATTTCTCATGGATATCATTTTCTGTTAGAACTACATATGGTATGTTTTGTTAAGTGGGGAGGATGCATTTCCTTCCATTTGTGCCATGGCATTCTTATTTTGACACATATGTATTATTATTTAGTTTCTCCTCTGATTTATTACTGCTATAAAAATGAGACCTACCTGGGGCACCTGAATAGCTCAGTCAGCATCTGACTTCAGCTCAGGTCTTGATCTCACCGTTCATGAGTTTGAGCCCCACGTCGGGCTCTGTGCTTACAGCTCAGAGCCTAGAGTCTGCTTCAGATTCTGTGTCTCCCTCTCTCTCTGCCCCTCCCCTACTTTCACTCTGTCTCTCAAAAATAAATAAACATTAAAAAAAAAAAGATTTAAAAAAATGGGACCTAGTCAAGAAAACCATCTGCTTTAGAAAACTATGACACGGGCGCCTGGGAGGCTCAGTTGATTGAGCGTCTCACTTCGGCTCAGGTCATGATCTCACTGTCTCTGAGTTCAAGCCCCGCGTCGGGCTCTGTGCTGACAGCTCAGAGCCTGGAGCCTGCTTCAGATTCTGTGTCTCCCTCCTTCTCTGCCCCTCCCCTGCTCATGCTCTCTCTGTCAAAAATAAATAAACGTTAAAAAAAAAAAAAAAAAACTATGACAAAGTATTAGGCCTAATTTTATTAAAGATATTCTTAGAGAATGAACTCTTTTCCTAATAGGCTCCTTATACATTAATATAAGTAGATTCTTGTCAACAAAAATAATTTAGTCTACTATCAGACGAATCTACAGAGTTTGAGTCTCAATGCTGGCATTAAATTAGATTAAATGTAATAACTTCATCTGCATGGATAATGTATTTATTATTTTACTAGGAACTCATTTTTTATAACTGTAATTATTTAAGTGAATTTTATTAACATTTAAATTAAATAAATTAAATTTATTTGCATTGTTACTAGGAAAACTATTTTTAACATTAAATTATCTGAATACAAATTTTCATGATTTCTGAAATATGAGACTCATGATAGAATAAAATGTTCAGTCACTTTAATGAAAACAAAAATATATGAAGTAACAAACTATTTTAAAAAGGGTATTCCCATTTGGATATAAAGCATATTTGTCACTTCAACAGAAATGACTTTAATTTGCTACGATAGCCTTGTGGCTATATGTTGCCAAATAGTTACAGAAATTTCATTTTTTTGAGTGACAAAACAATTACTATTGGAATCTCTTGCTGGTTGACAGGAAATATGACCTTACAAATGGTAAACAGAAAATCCCAAAAAGGAGAGCTATCTTTCTTTGTTGATGAATCCTCTAAGGAAAACTGTACTATTGTATAAAGAACCAATTTATTTAGTCAAGAAACTGGGACATCTCTTACTAACTTTTCATCTGACCCCATTATAATTGTATTTGTGTGATGGGGATGGAAGTTTTCTTTCTTCCTTCCATCACTGACCTAATTTGAAAGAAAAAAAAAAAATCACTGGAAAGAATAATTACAAATAACTATAAATATTTTAAAACTTGAAACAAAAAAAAGGAAATATAGTAAACTCTAATGTTAAAAATTCTCTACAAACATGCTTTAATTGTACTCTATTATGTTTTAGGAAAGTACTCCTCTGAAACAGTTTTAAACTGATCTAGGGGTGCCTGGGTGGCTCAGTCGGTTGAGCATCCACATCCAACTTTGTTCAGGTCATTATCTCACAGCTCATGAGTTCAAGCCCCACGCCGGGCTCTGTGCTGACAGCTCAGAGCCTAGAGCCTGCTTCAGATTCTGTGTCTCCCTCTCTCTCTGCCCCTAACCCAGTCATATTCTGTCTCTGTGTCTCTCAAAAATAAACAAACATTAAAAAACAAAAAATTAAACTGATCTAAAGGATTGTTTCACTTAAGTTATTCTCTTTTATTAAATCACATAACCAAATCACTGTTTGTAAATGCATGAACTCTTCACTTATTATGATGCAATGTAATAAGCTATCAGTCAAAATTGGGATTAGACAGACATCTGTAAGAATGATATAATTTAAATATTTCTGATTAAGAAATGACTCAAGAAAGTAGGAAATGGCTTTCATCCTACGGACTCACAGAGGTTGACAATCCCTGGGCCTGCCTTAGACAAAAGTAGTAGTCACTGTTTCTTCTAGCTAAAGGTGAATGCCAAGTTTAGCTAAAATACTCCACAGTACAATTGCCTCAGCATCCATTTTGTGTGGCCTAGGAACCTACAGAAGCCTTAAACTTAACACTAGCCCCTCAAACAAGATTCCCTAGACAGAAAAACATGGTCACAAGGGAATGTAAATTCTTGATAAGACTTTCCCAATAGCCCTTGTGATCAACAATCTCTTCTGATTCTCAACGCCTTCCCCTTTTGCACACCTTTTTTTAAATTTTTTTTTATTTTTTTAAATTTGTTAAAACTATTTATTTATTTTTGAGAGACAGAGCATGAGGGGCGCAGAGGCAGAGAGAAAGGGAGACACAGAATCTGAAGCAGGCTCCAGGCTCTGAGATGTCAGCACAGAGCTTGACACAGGGCTCAAACTCACAAACTGTGAGATCATAACCTGAGCCAAAGTCAGGCACTCAACCGACTAAGCCACCCAGGCTCCCCCTCTTTTGCACACTTTCGATAAGACCCCAGAGGAGCTTATCAAAATCTGCTCTTTAGGTTTGAGTTTTCCAACCTGGCCTATCTCAGGAACTGCAAATCACTCCACCCACAAACCCTAAAAGGAATATACCCTAGGTCCTGCCTGTATCTCTACCTTCTCTGCCTGCACCCTGCCTAGACCTCCCCGTGTGGTTCCCTGGGGCATGCCATGCACTTCTTCCAGGACCTGAGAGTGATAAACTTCTCTGCTCACGTTCTCTCTGCTCACGTTCTCTTGGGCCGTTACTGAACCTCAGCTCACCTTCCAGCACCTTGCGCTCCACTTAAAAAGTGTTAATTTTTGACAGATTCGTAACAAGGTGTGAATGGATACTGTGTACTCTGACAGCTTGAATGAGAAATCAATTCTAGTGCAAACTAAATAAGAACAGAATAATTCCATGATAAAAATATGAATAAGCACAGAATATCCAGTCAAGTAATAAAAGCATGCTCACCTCAGTAAGTACCACCATATTCTTAAATCCTCCTGTTGCCTTTAATTTAAAAATATTTACTGCATGTTGGATTTCCATTCCTGACTTTAAGATATGCACTCACAAAATTTCTAAGGTAAAATAAATTTTCTCTTATAATACTTCCCAAAAAATAATTATTTCCATTACTATACATAAAATATACTGCTGACCTCTGATAAAAGATGACAGATTAAATATACTCATTTATATAATCTTTTCCCACACGCCATTAAAATAACTTTTTGAAGGTATAAACTTGGTGAAAAAACGAGAGAAAAAGTAGTGAATATTTAGAAAAAGGCATTTTGAAGGTTGAAGAGCAGATGCATGGGTGGTCACTGAATTAGCGGCCATGAAAATGCTGCTATAACAAAATTGGCAATTGGAAAGTTCAATGAGCAACTGCATTTACACTGCATAGGAATTTGCTGAATCAGCTATTTAAGCAGAATCTCACAGTAGATATTTTAAATAACCCATTTTAGTGTTGCAAGACAGTATCTGCCAAGATTATGAATTAGGATGTTTTGTGGCTCAATAGTTCTAATCAACTGAAGATAAATCATAAAAGAAGTAAACATTGGTTCCAGGAACAACCAACCAACCAACCAATAAATGACAACCACAATAAAAACACAAAAATCACTGAAAAATGCTTGGGGAGAAAAAAGACTTCAAGGCCCAATGTTTTCAGTTTGGGAAAGGGGAGTAGTTGAGGTATATGATAAGATGACATAAAGGTTAAGTTAAAGAAAAAAATTGAAATTCATGTCTTTTCCTTTTTTTTTTTTTTTTTTTTTTTTTTTTTTTTTTTTTTTAACCATCTGGAACCACCACTGATGGCCTTTCTTTATGGAATTTGTTATAAAAGCTTTGATTACTGATGCTGTAGTAGGTTGTGTCCACTGGGTAAATATCAAGATAACATCAAGTCACTGGGATGTAAAGAATAGAAGAAAAACATGCAAGCTAATATTCTGTTAGGTACTCATAAACCAGGACAGGTATGCCATAGAGTAATGAGTATCTCTGCCCCAAATGCAAATTATTCCTAAGGGTTAAAAGTGAAACACTTACCAGAGGGGCTACTTTGTGGGAAAGGTAAACAGGGATGACCAGTACAACTGAAGTCATTATATATAGTCTTTGTCACGTGGTATACTTTGAATTGCATAAAAAAGAAGAGCAGCCAGAGCTGTCAAAGTTTATAAAGCAATTTTGTTCTGAAATGTTTGTGGATAAAATACTGAATTTGGCAAAAGGGGTCTGTAAAAATTGTCTTGTGTTTACGAGATGTTTTTCAAGTGTTTATAAAATACCATACCTCTCATGAAAATGGGTAGGTTATCATAACATACTTAGAAACATTTATATTTCAGGGTGCCTAGTTGGTTAAGCATCCGACTTCAGCTCAGGTCAAGATCTCACAGTTCATGGGTTCAAGCCCCACATCAGCCTTTGTGCTGACAGCTCAGAGCCGGGAGCCTGCTTCAGATTCTGAGTCTTCCTCTCTCTCTGCCCCTCCCCACTTGTGCTCTATTTCTCTCAAAAATAAATAAACATTTTTAAAAAAAGAAAAACATTTATATTTTCTAGGAGTTTAAAATTTTAAATGATGCAAGAAAGACTTTTATTTAAAAAAAAAAAAATTTAACGTTTTATTTATTTTTGAGACAGAGAGAGACAGAGCATGAACGGGGGAGGGCAGAGAGAGAGGGAGACACAGAATCGGAAGCAGGCTCCAGGCTCTGAGCCATCAGTCCAGAGCCGACGCGGGGCTCGAACTCACGGACCACGAGATCGTGACCTGAGCTGAAGTCGGACGCTTAACCGACTGAGCCACCCAGGCGCCCCAGGAAAGACTTTTAAATAATTTTGACATCTAAGAAATCTACTGTTTTTAGGGGCACCTGGGTGGCTCAGTTGGTTAAGTGACCAACTTCAGCTCAAGTCATGATCTCATGCTTCATGAGTTTGAGTCCCATGTCAGGTTCTGTGGTGACAGCTTAGAGCCTGAAGCCTGCTTTGGATTCTGTGCTTCTCTCTCTCTCTGCCCCTCCCCCACTTGTGCTCTGTCTCTCTCAAAAATAAACATTAAAAAAGTATTAAAACAAAAAAAAGAAAAGAAAACCACTGTTTTTGGCCAATGATTATGAAATATCACTACGTAATATGTTAAAATATATATTAACACATCTGGGTATTTGTACAGTATTTTTCATTATATTTAATTTTTTATGGTATAAAAAACATATACTAAAATAATATCGATTGTATAAACTATACAGAGTAACTAAATGATTCAATTATATTTAATAAATAAATTAATGTATATTCGCAGGATACCAAGATTTCTTGAGTGGTTCAAGAGCCATAAATATATCATTATGTAATAAGCACACATATCCTCTCCTAACTCATAATTTTCAACATTAACATTGTAAATTATACCTATGGGCATCATCATAAATACTTTATATGAATATTTATTTCAGGAAATTTGATGCTTGAGGTTCACCACCAAATTTATTTCAATTATGGGAGTACTATATATTTGAAATGACCAATTAATAATCTTAAATGTTAGAATATAATGGGAATTATACTTTTAATACCATAAATGATATAAATACCCAGATATAGTGTTAAAGTAGGTTTTATTAATGATAAAAGTAAAATAAAATATGCCTTTATATGATAGTACAATATTTATTTAGTAAGCAACATTATTAGAAATTCCACAATGATCAATCACACAACTTACAGTTTAGCATGTACATCAACTTAAAAATCACTTAAGGTCTAGTATGTGAAACATTCAATGACAAGTATGTAAAAACGGAACGTGTTTACACCAGCTGCCTGTAAAGACTGTCATAACTCCCAGACAAGGGAAATAGCTACAATCATTCCTTTGATCTATGTAGAAATTCCTTTGCCTTTAGGCAAATGGTAAGGAGAGAATTAATGGATTTCTTCAAAAGCATTTTTTAATTAACTACTGTGGAAGCAGAAATTTTCTATCAGTGTATTATACACACATTGGTTTGATAAAAGGAACTAATTATTACTATGCAATATATAGTACCATTTCTCTCATTTTCAATAACAGAATTTTTTTTTTTTAATTTTTTTTTTCAACGTTTACTTATTTTTTTGGGACAGAGAGAGACAGAGCATGAACGGGGGAGGGGCAGAGAGAGAGGGAGACACAGAATCGGAAACAGGCTCCAGGCTCTGAGCCGTCAGCCCAGAGCCCGACGCGGGGCTCGAACTCACGGACCGCGAGATCGTGACCTGGCTGAAGTCGGACGCTTAACCGACTGCGCCACCCAGGCGCCCCAATAACAGAATTTTTAAGAGCCTTAAGAAATAGATAAACTTGAAAAAAGAACAAAAACCAAAAATTAGATTTTAATTAGAAACTGAAATAGCTTTGAAGTCACATAACAAATTCTAAATTCTATTTATTTGGACAAATTTAATAAATATGTATAATAAAACTATCTAATATTATATTTCTTTTATTTTTTCACTGTAAGAATGTTACAATTTATTTCTATTATTACTAAAAACTTCCATCAAAATATCTCTTAACTACAACAAAATTTGATCTTAAAACACAAATATTTTCAAGTACCTCCATGATGTTTTATGAAATATTGACAACATACTGGCATAAAGATATAGTTGCTCTTGGATCAAAAAGCATGAAAAAAATATATGACAAGTGTGTATGAAATGAGGACCACAGATAATGGATTGTATAAACTAGCCAGGAGTTTGGCATAATCTCCTGTATTCAAACTTACTGAAAAAACAAACAAACGAAAAACAAAAACAAGACACAGAACAGGCATGGCATACCTTGGAGATATTGCAGTTTGGTACTGGATGACTGCAAAAAACAAATGTCACAATAAAACAAGTCAAATGAATTTAATATTTTCACTGTACTGTAGTCTGTTAAATGTGTAATAGCATTGTATCTGAAAAAACAAGGCACATACTTTAATTAAAAAAAAATAGTTTATTGGAGTGCCTGGGTGGCTCAGTTAAGTAAGTGTCTGACTCTTGATTTCAGCTCAGATCTTGATCTCATGGCTCATGAGTTTGAGCCCCACAGCAGGCTCTGTAGGGACATTTGGATCCTGCTTAGGATTTCTCTCTACCTCTCTCTGTCCCTTCCCTGCTTATGCTCTCTCTCCCTCTCTCAAAATAAATAAATAGAACTTAAAAATTATTTTAAAAATAATTTATTGACAAAAAATACTAACCATCATCCAAACTTTCAGTGATTCATAATCCATAATCACAAATCACTGTAACAAATATAACAATGAAGAAGTTTGATATATTGTGAGAATTACCAGTGACACAGACACACAAAATGGGCAAATTCTGGTGGAAAAATGGTACTGATAGATTTGCTCCATGCAGGGTTGCCATAAACCTTCAACTTGTAAAAAATACTCACTATCTGTAAAGCACAATAAAAGGAGGTATGTCTTAATGCTTTAAAATACTTGGCGCTATTGAAACTTTTTTTTTCATGAAGGAAATCAACTTTACATATAGTCAGTTCTGTTCCTACAAAAGTACATGGTCAGATTATTTTGTCTGCAAACTGGATTATTTTATTATGCATTGGGTACTATTTTCTCCTCTAGAATTTGAATAGTTAATTATGACATAAAAGGAAAATCAAAGGTTTTCACATATGAATACCTTTTCAAGGTCTAAATTTAACTTTTTAAAAATGTTTATTAATATTTTCCTAATAAAAATAAATTGATAAATAAATCTAACGTGATTTTGATTCTGAATTACACGTAAAACCATGCTTATGCCTAAAATCATTAACACTGATTTATTTAACTCTATTATCAGAGGTTGACAATTTGCTAATGGCAGTAAGATTTTCTTTTTTAATAATGTTTCTTTAGGTGTCCTAGTTTTTAAGCTGGAATTAAGGTAATGTTTCTAAGTTTTATAATACAAGACAACTGACATAGTTGTTAATGGAAAAAGATTTTAGTAAAAACATAAAAAAATAATATACCTTTTATAGACAAACTAAACAAAATTAAATATATATGCTAACGTATTTAACCTTTTGGATATATCAGGAAACTTTTTAAAATTCTCTATTTCCACTAAGAAATAATGAGAATGCTAAAATATCATACTCAATTAATTAGCTAATAAAAATACCGCTCCATATCTTTATCATGTGAATATTGTAGGAATCAGGCAAATAATGATTACACAGCTTTTCCCAGCCCCCTTATTGCCAAGACCTTAAACTGAAGCTGTTTTGTTTTGTTTTGAAGATTTTATTTTTAAGTACTCCCTAACCCAATGTGGTGGGGCTCAAATTTACAACCCTGAAATCAAGAGTTTCATGTTCTACCTGCTTAGCCAGCCAGGCTCCCCTGAAGCTGTTTTGTGATGATAACATAATCTATCATCTTAAAACTTTGAATGTGATATAAAATCTAAAAGTTCAATTTAGGATGTGTTTATATCTCTAGACCTAGAAAATTTAAAACAAAGTATGTGTATTTCAAGTAGCATAATTCTATTTTTTTTCTATACAATAAAATGCTCAGGAACAGATGATGAAAAAGGGTGATGTCAGCCACCATAGTATGAAATACATCATTCTTTACCTAGTTCCAGATTCAAGCCAGTGCCCAGACTCAAAGCTCCCTGATTGAAAAGAGTATCTGGGTCCACTTGAGAAAAGATGATACTTACAATATGATAGCTAATATATAAAGTACAGATTTCTTTAATGATTTACCAGAGGAATTTAAGGCCATTTATATGAGTAAGTGATCACTCTATAAGTATGTGAGGAAAATTCTCACATACTTTGAAAGGTGCTGATTACAAGTTCTGAACTGTCACTGACACCACAGGACCCAAAATGTCATTTTGCTTCCCTACATACATCTGAATGGCTTACAGAGTAGAAGTGACAAGTAACATCCTGTATCAAATGAGCCCAGGGAATCAAGAGTAACACCTAAGTTTCACTTTTCTGTTCACTGCATGCTCTGAATTAACATTTATTCTGGTCCTTCCAAACAAATCATAAAAGTCAGCTTCTGAACTTCCAATATGTTTCCAAATAATTTAATTGAGTCCTATAACAAACTCAAGAAAATTTACAAGGGTATAAAAATAAGCATAACCTAACAAGGTATAATTCACAATTTTTGGCATCTAACAAAATATTGGCTGCATGCAAACAAGCTGGAAGATAAAATCCATAGTGAGGATAAAAAAATAATCAAGAGAAACAGATCCAGAAATAACACAGTGGAATTAATAAGCAACACAGTGGAATTAATAAACAAGGATATTAAAAGCTACTATATACTGAATATGTTAAAGATAGTAGAGAAATATAGGTTTGGTATGTTAAGTAGGGAAATAGAAGATATTTTAAAAATAACCAAATTAGGGGTGCCTGGGTGGCTCAGTCGGTTAAGCAGCCGACTTTGGCTCAGGTCATGATCTCGCAGTTTGTGAGTTCAAGCCCTGCGTCAGGCTCTGTGCTGACAGCTCCGAGCCTGGAGCCGGCTTTGGATTCTGTGTTTCCCTCTCTCTCTGCCCCTCCCCCACTCATGCTCTGTATCTGTCTCAAAAAGAAATAAAAAATATTTTTAAAAAATAACCAAACTAAAATTCTGGGGATGAAAAATATAATGGCAGAGATGACAAATGCACTCAAATTATTGGTAGTAGACACTGATGGAAAGAAGTTCAATTAGTAAACCTGAAGGCAAAAGAAGAGAAGTTATCAAACGTGGAACTGAAAGGGGAAAAAAATAGTCTTAAAAGTCATAAAGTATTAGTATACTTTAGGAAACTTTCAAACAGACTAAAATGCTTAGATGTACTTAAATATTGCAAACATAATTGGAGTCCCTGAAGGATAGCAAAGAGAAAGAGACACATAAAAATATTTCAAGTAACAGCTCCTAAGAATTTTCCAAATTGATGAGAACTATAAATTCATATATCCAAGAATATTAATGAAACACACACACACACACACACACACACACACACGAAGAAAACTACATCCAGGTAAATCATAATCAAATTGTTTAAAATAACCATGAAGAAGATATCTTAAAAGTAGCCAGAGAATAAAGACACACTGCATGTAAAGAAACAAAAATAAGAATCAAATCAGAATTCTGCTCAGAAACAATGCAAAGCAGAAAACAGTGGAACAACAGATTTAAAGTATTGATAGGAGAAACAAAACAAAACCAGAGGGAACTAGTATCCTATATGTATAGACAGTATCTTCTTAAGCATACAAATCTTGCAAGTTTACTCAAGAGAAGACCTACATTATAAGCAAGGATAGGAACAGAAATTATATTAGACCAATAACTGATCTAAATAAAGAAATGAAGTACAGCAAAAGTCATAAATATGTAGAAATATATAAACCATTTATTTTCCTTATTGCCTAAATATCTTTAAAATATAACTGACAGTTTCAAACAAAAGTAATACGGTGCACTGTGAGCTTTATACTATATGCAATCTTGAAATGCATAACACCAATATCATAATAACACAAATCACTTACTGGTGTAAGGTTCTTATTCTATAGGCTAAGTGGTAAAACTAATTGAAGGTAGACTGAAAAGTTAAAGATGCATGGTATAAAATTATAAGATGGCACCCAAATTTCCTACCTTCTGTTGTCCGTACCCTGTAAAACACCTTCCCTCTGAGTATCGATTAAGACCTGTGAATATGATGGATAGTATTCTCTTGAATAAGTTGTTACATGTAATAGGTTATGGGATAGTCACTGCCATCAACATATTTTACTATACAACTCCTTTACAGTAAGTTGGAGTAAGATTCTCCTACTGGTTTTGAAGAAGAAAGCCACCATGTTATAAGAGAGAAATGTGGTTAGGACCTAAGTGTAGTCTCTAACAGAACCTTCCCGCCAGCAAGAAAAACAGGAATCTCAGTTTCAGAGCCACAGGGAACTGATTTCTGAAAAAATATCTGAAAGAGCTCCAAGAGCACCTAGTTCTAGAAAAGAATTTAGCCAGACCAACACTTTAATTACAAACTTCTTAAGCCCTAAGCAAAAAATCCAGTTTTACCATGCTCATATTTCTAACTCACATTAAGTATAAGATAATGCACAGGAGTTGTTTTAAGCAGTAAGGTTTCTGGTATATATAACTGGGAAGCTGCCATAATGAATACCTAAATATATCTAAGTGGAGTTGGAAGGGGACAAAAACATAGATTAGAGGAATTTTTAGAAGTAGAACAATCTAAGTTGTCTTGAAGATACTGTTGGTAGAAACATGGGCTTTAAAGATGCTGCTGGTCCACACAAACACCCAACACTGTGCTTCTGGGGATTCATCCCTCCAGCAGGTCTGACTCCCTCCCAGTGCCTCAGGGCCCCTCCCAAAGCGGATCTCTGAAGGAAAAGTGAGCTGAGCCTGCCCCTCCCGCCCCTGTGCACCTTGCCGATCCACCCCAGCTAATATGCCACATCCCCAGCACCACAAGCCTGGCAGTGTGCAAGTAGCCCAGACGGGCCACGCCACCCCACAGTGAATCCCGCCCCTAGGACAGGGCAAGAGAAGGCACACACCAGTCTGACTGTGGTCCCAGCAGTGGGCTGGGGGAAGACATCAGGTCTGATTGCGGCCCCGCCCACCAATGCAAGTTATTCAAGACAGCACAGGGGAAGTGCCCGCAGTCCCGCACCACTCCGGGGACTATCCAAAATGACGAAATGGAAGAATTCCCCTCAGAAAAACGTCCAGGAAATAACAACAGCTAACGAACTGATCAAAAATGATTTAAACAATATAAAAGAAAGTGAATTTAGAATAACAGTCATAAAATTAATTGCTGGGCTTGAAAACAATATACAGGACAGCAGAGAATCTATTGCTACAGAGATCAAGGGACTAAGGAATAGCCAGGAGGAGCTAAAAAATGCTATAAATGAGCTGCAAAATAAAATGGAGACAACCACGGCTCGGACTGAAGAGGCAGAGGAGAGAATAGGTGAACTAGAAGATAAAATTATGAAAAAAAGAAGAAGCTGAGAAAAAGAGAGATAAAAAAATCCAGGAGTACTAGGGGAAAATTAGAGAACTAAGTGATGCACTAAAAAGAAATAATATACGCATAATTGGTATTCCAGAGGAGGAGGGAGAGGGAAAGGTGCTGAAGGTGTACTTGAAGAAATCATAGCTGAGAATTTCCCGGATCTGGGGAAGGAAAAAGGCACTGAAATCCAAGAGGCACAGAGAACTCCCTTTAGACGTAACTTGAACTGATCTTCTGCACGACATATCATAGTGAAACTGGCAAAATACAAGGATAAAGAGAAAACTCTGAAAGCAGCTAGAGATAAATGTGCTCTAACATATAAAGGGAGACCTATAAGACTCGTGACCGATCTCTCTACTGAAACGTGGCAGGCCAGAAAGGAATGGCAGGAGATCTTCAATGTGATGAACAGAAAAAATATGCAGCCAAGAATCCTTTATCCAGCAAGTCTGTCATTTAGAATAGAAGGAGAGATAAAGGTCTTCCCAAACAAACAAAAACTGAAGGAATTCGTCACCACTAAACCAGCCCTACAAGAGATCCTAAGGGGGATCCTGTGAATCAAAGTGCCAGAGCCATCGCTACAAGCATGAAACCTATGGACATCACAATGACTCTAAACCCATATCTTTCTATAATAACACTGAATGTAAGTGGACTAAATGCGTCAAACAAAAGACATAGGGTATCAGAATGGATAAAAAACAAGACCCATCTATTTGCTGTCTACACGAGACTCATTTTAGACCTGAGGACACCTTCAGATTGAGAGTGAGGGGATGGAGATCTATTTATCATGCCACTGGAAGTCAAAAGAAAGCTGGAGTAGCCATACTTATATCAGACAAACTAGACTTTGAATTAAGGCTGTAATAAGAGACGAAGAAGGGCATTATATAATACTCACAGGGTCTATCCATCAGGAAGGGCTAACAATTATAAATGTCTATGTGCCGAATAGAGGAGCCCCCAAATATATAAAACAATTACTCACAAACATAAGCAACCTTATTGATAACAATGTGGTAATTGCAGGGGACTTTAACACTCCACTTACAGAAATGGATAGATCATCCAGACAGAGAATCAATAAAGAAACAAGGGCCCTGAATGATACAGTGGATCAGATGGACTTGACAGATATATTTAGAACTCTGCTTCCCAAAGCAACAGAATATACTTTTTTCTCGAGTGCACATGGAACATTCTCCAAGATACATCACATACTGGGTCACAAAACAGCCCTTCATAAGTATACAAGAATTGAAATCATACCTTGCATACTTTCAGACCACAATGTGATGAAGCTTGAAATCAACCACAAGAAAAAGTCTGGAAAACGTCCAAAAGCATGGAGGTTAAAGAACACCCTACTAAAGAATGAATGGGTCAACCAGGCAATTAGGGAAGATATTTAAAAATAGATGGAAACAGATTAAAATGAAAATACAACAATCCAAACGCTTTGGAATGCAGCAAACGCAGTCCTGAGAGGAAAATACATTGCAATCCAGGCCTATCTCAAGAAATAAGAAAATACAAAATAAAAATCTAACAGCACACCTAAAGGAAATAGAAGCAGAACAGCAAAGACACCCAAATCCCAGCAGAAGAAAAGAAAGAATAAAGATCAGAGCAGAAATAAACAATATAGAATCTAAAAAACTGTAGAGCAGATCAACGAAACCAAGAGTTGGTTTTTTGAAAAAATAAACAAAATTGATAAACCTCTAGCCAGGCTTCTCAAAAAGAAAAGGGAGATGACCCAAACAGATAAAATCATGAATGAAAATGGAATTATTACAACCAATCCCTCAGAGATACAAGCAATTATCAGGGAATACTATGAAAAATTATATGCCAACAAACTGGACAACCTGGAAGAAATAGACAAATTCCTCAATACCCACAAGCTTCCAAAAACTCAATCAGGAGGAAATAGAAATCTTGAACAGACCCATAACCAGCAAAAAAATTGAATTAGTCATCAAAAATCTCCCAACAAATAAGAGTACAAGACCAGATGGCTTCCCAGGGGAGTTCTACCAGATGTTTAAAGCAGAGATAATACCTATTCTTCTCAAGCTGTTCCAAAAAATAGAAAGGGAAGGAAAACTTCCAGACTCATTCTATGAAGCCAGCATTACTTTGATTCCTAAACCAGACAGAGACCCAGTAAAAAAGAGAACTACAGGCCAATATCCCTGATGAATATGGATGCAAAAATTCTCAACAAGATACTAGCAAATCGAATTCAACAGCATATAAAAAGAATTATTCACCATGATCAAGTGGGATTCATTCCTGGGATACAGGGCTGGTTCAACATTCGCAAATCAATCAACGTGATACATCATATTAATAAAAGAAAAGATAAGAACCTTATGATCCTGTCGATGCAGAAAAGGCCTTTGACAAAATTGAGCAACCTTTCTTAATAAAAACCCTCGAGAAAGTCGGGATAGAAGGAACATACTTAAAGATCATAAAAGCCATTTATGAAAGCCCACAGCTAACATCATCCTCAATGGGGAAAAACTGAGAGCTTTTTCCCTGAGATCAGGAACACGACAGGGATGTCCACTCTCACCACTGTTGTTTAACATAGTGTTGGAAGTTCTAGCATCAGCAATCAGATAACAAAAGGAAATCAAAGGCATCAAAATTGGCAAAGGTGAAGTGAAGCTTTCACTTTTTGCAGATGACATGATATTATACATGGAAAATCCAATAGATTCCACCAGAAGTCTGCTAGAACTGATACATGAATTTAGTAAAGTTGCAGGATACAAAATCAATGTACAGAAATCAGTTGCATTCTTATACACTAATAATGAAGTAACAGAAAGAAAAATAAAGAAACTGATCCCATTCACCAAGAATTGCACCAAGAAGCATAAACTACCTAGGAATAAATCTAACCAAAGATGTAAAAGATCTGTAGGCTGAAAACTATAGATAGCTCATGAAGGAAATTGAAGAAGATATAAAGAAATGGAAAAACATTCCGTGCTCATTGATTAGAAGTATAAATATTGTCAAAATGTCAATACTACCCAAAGCTATCTACACATTCAATGCAATCCCAATCAAAATTGCACCAGCATTCTTCTCAAAACTAGAACAAGCAATCCTAAAATTCGTATGGAACCACAAAAGGCCCTGAATAGCCAAAGTAATTTTGAAGAAGAAGACCAAAGCAGGAGGCATCAGAATCCCAGACTTTAGCCTCTACTACAAAGCTGTCATCATCAAGACAGCATGGTATTGGCACAAAAACAGACACATAGACCAATGGAATAGAATAGAAACCCAGAACTAGACCCACAAACGTATGGCCGACTAATCTTTGACAAAGCAGGAAAGAACATCCAATGGAGAAAAGACAGTCTCTTTAACAAATGGTGCTGGGAGAACTGGACAGCAACATGCAGAAGATTGAAACTAGACCACTTTCTCACACCATTCACAAAAATAAATTCAAAATGGATAAAGGACCTGAATGTGAGACAGGAAACCATCAAAACCCTAGAAGAGAAAGCAGGAAAAGACCTCTCTGACCTCAGCCGTAGCAATCTCTTACTTGACACATCCCCAAAGGCAAGGGAATTAAAAGCAAACATGAACTACTGGGACCTTATGAAGGTAAAAAGCTTCTGCACAGCAAAGGAAACAACCAACAAAACTAAAAGGCAACCAACGGAATGGGAAAAGATATTTGCAAATGACATATTGGACAAAGGGCTAGTATCCAAAATCTATAAAGAGCTCACCAAACTCCACACCCGAAAAGCAAATAACCCAGTGAAGAAATGGGCAGAAAACATGAATAGACACTTCTCTAAAGAAGACATCCGGATGGCCAACAGGCACATGAACAGATGCTCAATGTCACTCCTCATCAGGGAAATACAAATCAAAACCACACTCAGATATCACCTCACGCCAGTCAGAGTGGCCAAAATGAACAAATCAGGAGACTATAGATGCTGGCGAGGATGTGGAGAAAAGGGAACACTCTTGCACTGTTGGTGGGAATGCAAACCGGTGCAGCCCCTCTGGAAAACAGTGTGGAGGTTCCTCAAAAAATTAAAAATAGACCTACCCTATGACCCAGCAGTAGCACTGCTAGGAATTTACCCAAGGGATACAGGAGTACTGATGCATAGGGGCACTTGTACCCCAATGTTTATAGCAGCACTCTCAACAATAGCCAAATTATGGAAAGAGCCTAAATGTCCATCAGCTGATGAATGGATAAAGAAATTGTGGTTTATATACACAATGGAGTACTACATGGCAATGAGAAAGAATGAAATATGGCCCTTTGTAGCAACATGGATGGAACTGGAGAGTGTGATGCTAAGTGAAATAAGCCATACAGAGAAAGACAGATACCATATGTTTTCACTCTTATGTGGATCCTGAGAAACTTAACAGAAACCCATTGGGGAGGGGAAGGAAAAAAAAAAAAAAAAAAGAGGTTAGAGTGGAAGAGAGCCAAAGCATAGAGACTCTTAAAAACTAAGAATAAACTGAGGGTTGATGGGGGGTGGGAAGGCGGGGAGGGTGGGTGATGGGTATTGAGGAGGGCACCTTTTCGGATGAGCATTGGGTGTTGTATGGAAACCAATTTGACAATAAACTTCACATATTGAAAAAAATTAAAAAAAAAATGACAGCCTCTAGAAAATACTCCAAAGAGATCAGCAAAAAAAATAAAATAAATAAAATAAAGATGCTGCTCGTTAGGAACCAGAAGAAAATGAGCAATATATTATTGGACATTTGGGGAAGAAGGATCCTTGTTATGAAGTGACTAAGAATTTACTAAAATTTTGCCTGGAAATCATGTGGAAGACAGAATTTGTAATGGATGTACTTGCATAATTAGTTAAAGGGATTTTTGAGTAAAGTGTTGAGGATGCATGATTTCTTCTTGTTGATTATAAAAAGTGAGAGTACAGAAATAAACTGATAAAAAAAGCATTAAACAAAAAAGAACAAAGACTGGGTGATTTTGGAAAGTCTCAGCTTCCCATTTGACAGAAAATGTTAACAGAAACTGGTGCCCAAATGGGAACAGAAAAACGAAAACAGAAACAAACAACAACAACACAAAACTGAGTGTGTCATTGTACCTTCTGCTATAACATTAGTAAATTCAAAACTTCAGTGTACTTAGTCACACAAAGTGCCCTTTCAAGACATTAAGGGTAAAACTCACAAATCTTCTCAACCAAACCTGAGAGTTTCTAGGAAGATTGAGAATATTTTCCCCTCAGCCATCACAGCAGAAGCAAAGGTAGAGAAATGATTATCATTTAAAAAAAATTCTCTTTGTCTCTACACCCAGTGTGGGGCTTAAACTCACAACTCAAGATCAAGAGTCACATGCTCTACCAACTGAGTCAGCAAAGCACCCCTTTAAAAAGTCTCTCCCTTTTTTAAAAATTAACTAAATTACAGATTTTAATTCATCAGATATCCCATGGATGTCCCTTCCCTAGTCTAGGATCCAACTCAGGATCAACAATTTTCAATTGTTTTTTAATTTTAAAATGTGTATATTTAAGATGAGTAACATGTTATATATTATAAAGCTATAATAATCCAAACATTATAGTACCGCATAAAAACAGACATATAGACCAGCTGAACAAAATAGAGTCCCAAAATAAACCAAAGCCTATAAGGCCAACTAAGTTTTAAGAAAGGATTACCTTAGAGTGATTTGTGAGTGTGGATTCTCTAATGGAAAGAAATCTCAAAATACATGTAAGACTTAACAAGTTCTTGAGAAAATCGTATCAACAGAATCACTGTCAACTTGGGAGTGAAAGAATACAAAATTCAAGAGGCTCTCACACCTCACATTTTACTGAAAACACATTCTACTTTTTGTGCAAAAAGAAGGACAACACAAAGGGCAGAGTCAAGAACTAATGAAACATTATTCCCAGGCCTTAAAACCCAATTAAGAAAGGGCCAACTTTCTATTGGCTGGATTTCATAACTGTTGAGGATTGTTGATGCATTTTCACCTTTCATTCTTCCCTTTTTGAATTCTAATGCCCATAACTGTTGTCCTATGCTTTTCCATCACTGTTTATTTTGGTGCTTTGGGACAGATTACCTGTCTCTATAGATTCACACAGAGAGGACTTGTGCTAGATCAGTGGTACTTAATAGATTACAGCCAGGAACCTCATCCTTACCTGAATCTGACTTGGGTTTTGGACTTCATATAAATGAAATAATGAGATTTAGTGCCATATAATGAGATTTTGAACTTTGAGCTGATGCTATAATGGAATTATATTCTTGAGAAACCTGGAAAGAGATGACCACATTCTGCATTGTAGAGAGGACAACTATGGGTCCACAGGGTGAACTGTGTTTTGTGTAATCTCCTCCCCTGGAGAGTGCCCAGGACCTGTGAATGGGATGAGATTGTGGCTCTCTTGATTAGTTTACCTCTGACAGCAAAGGTGATGGTCACTCCCGTGATGACAAGATGTTACATAGGATTTCTTCATATTCTTTTCTGGGTTCTTATTTTCCTGTGTCCTCCGTTTCCTATTTCATCTGTTTATCCCTTTATCCATTTATCCATCTATCTACCAATCATCTGTCTAATTTTCCTCTTTAGATAAATGCTCATCACTGAAAAATCTAATTACTTTGGAGCTTTGATGAACCTTCTCTCATTATTCTGCCATTTTTCTCACAGCTGGCAAACACAAAATATACATTTTTTTTTTTAATCTCTGTTGGGACAGAAGGTAATTAGAGAAGGTTTTCTTCTTCATATTTTTCCTCTCCTCCCCATAGTACCTACACTCTCTCATTCAGGCTTTAATCAAGATAAGGATAATAAGTTTTTCAAGATACAGTTTGCTCAGTTAACCTTTGTGTTTCTAAATACTGCAGAGTTTGCGGCTGTGTTCAGATGCACTAAGCCTCACATGTTCTGGTAAATATTTATTTTATATCAGCATTTTAATATGATGAGCACTACTATTTCTGTTGCAATACATCTTATTCTTTTTTTGTCCATTTGTAGTTTGCTCTTCAATTTTTCTCATAAGAAACACTTTAGTGCTGGATTTATCCTATCATCTTACACTTGAAGGCAGATAAATTTTGATGTTTCCATTGTGATGCAGCTATGTAAGTGCTACAATTGTTAATTTTAAACTCTTTTTAAATTATAATTTTAGGGGGCGCCTGGGTGGCGCAGTCAGTTAAGCGTCCGACTTCAGCCAGGTCACGATTTCGCGGTCTGTGAGTTCGAGCCCCGCGTCGGGCTCTGGGCTGATGGCTCAGAGCCTGGAGCCTGCTTCCGATTCTGTGTCTCCCTCTCTCTCTGCCCCTCCCCCGTTCGTGCTCTGTCTCTCTCTGTCCCAAAAATAAATAAAAAACGTTGAAAAAAAATTTAACAAAAAGTTATAATTTTAGTTACTGCTAATATATTTGACAGAATATATTACGATTTTTATTCAATAATCTTGCTCCAAAAGTGTATTTCTAATTGGCACATTTCCCATAATCAGATTTTGGTTGTGAACAAATAACTCAGTGTCTGAGACTCCTCTGTCTGGCCACTTACTTCAGATCAGTTCGAAAGCTTAGAACATAAATATAAATTATTACAAATACCCAAATAAAGGATTCTATTTTTGACCACGGTTTAATGGGAAATCTAATCTAATCATTAAAAGTTTTGAAAAAAAAAAAGTATAAAAAGGTAATTTGAATAACAGCTAAAGGGTATCATAATTTGTAAGATTATGATTTGGTGCAAATAAGAAAGCAAATGTAAAATGGCAAATGCAAATGTCAAATCATTCAGCTTGTGGGTTAACTTAAAGGAAACTATTAACTCTTCATGTATTTTAAATGTTTTAGGGGCACCTGGGTGGCTCAGCCAGTTAATCATCCAACTGCAGCTCAGGTAATGATCTCATGGTTCATGCGTTTAGCCCCACATCGGGCTCTGTGCTGACAGCTGAGAGCCTGGAGCCCACTTCAGATTCTGTGTCTCCCTCTCTGTCTGCTCCTCCCCAGCTCATGCTCTGTCTCTCCCTCTCAAAAAATGAATAAACATCACAAAACTTAAAATAAAATGTTTTAGAGTTTTATAAACCAACTTAGTTTAAATCATGCCTATAACAGTAGATAGAGAGATGGATGAATGGATGGATGGATAGATAGGGATACATACACATATATACACTCATTATAAATTTTTAAAAATTTTATAAGCATGGATGGTATTAGAAGGCAGAAGCCTATAAACATGAGGAAAATGTAGCATTTGTTTCCATTAGCAAATGCACAGGAGGGGAGCCAAATATCATGCCTTAAATTTCTAAAAAAAAGCAAAAGATTATGATTAGATATACACAAACCCAGTCTTACCACACACTACGGAAGCAATACCACACCTCCCACATCCATACAGACATAGAAAGTGATTGGAAAGAACCTAAAACTCAAAGGTTTAAATAGGTTGCTGAAGTCATATAAGCTACTTTGCTTTGCAATAGAATTTGGATGGACATAGTTTTCTCAACCTGCAAATGCATGTTCTTATTTAATCGTCTATATTGTTTCCCTACATTACCATAACAAGTTATATATTTAAGTAAAAGAGAAAATATATACATTTATGAAATATAATATGATCGCAGTTTAACCCAGTTATAACTGAAGTGTGCACATTTTTAATTTTTTTCTTTTACAAATACATTTTTAAAGTCTGTCAGAAACATAAATTAGAATTAGCTACATTGACCTACTACCATCAGGCATGATAAAGGAAAATTTAGATATTTGAAACTTTACAAAAGGTTAATTGAAATAATAAAATTATAATAATTGTCCATTTAATTGGCCTTAAGCAATTTAAGATTGGAAGCAATTATACAAGCTATGGAACTGAAATACAGTGTGAGCTTTGAAGTATGTGTTGGCATAATGATGTAGGGCATCACATTTTTCTCCTATGTGATGAACAGAAAGAAGGAGATAGAATTGCCTTAAAGGCAATGATTTTTCTTTAGCAAAAACAGTACCATAAGGGTTAATGAATCAAGAGAAAATTATCTAATAACTTACAAGTGGAGGTATCGAGTTAAGGTTTTAATGTCATTTAATTGACCTAAACATAAAATGACTCCTATAGGTAGTGAATATAATTACAGAACATAGCTAAAAGAATATGACTTCGGAAAATTCATTTCTGTGAAAATTCGGTTTCTTGTATTTTTCTAGAGACAGAAAGGAAGAAAAAAGAGAAAGAGAGAAAGAGAAAATGAAACATGATACTCATTATATTACACATAAGCTTTTTAAGTTTCTCAATTTCTTCAATATGTATCAAGACACTATTATCAACAAATAACCAAGAAAGATTAAAGTGTTACTTGAGCTAAGTCATCTAGTAGCTAAATATATATATATATATATATATACACAAAATATACATATCAAACTATGCAAAGCAAGGATACAATGTCTCTGAATTTTACAAGCATTGGAAAATGCAATTAAAGACTTGATTTGGACTGGGGATATTTCACTAGATAGAGCACAAACTATAAAACAACTTCTTAGATATGTTACAGTTTTGAAGGAAAAATATATAGAAAACATGAATTTGTGTCCCAACTTTTAATAAAATCTAATGAAGTACTCTGTATTTGAATCAAGAAAATACTTGTGACTAAACCTCTTCAGATTTCTATATTTTGCCTCACTAAAAAATGACAGGCAATTATTTTATTTCCCAAAATGTTGTATTTAGAATCATGTAGAAATATTTTAAGTAGGTATACATCAGTATATACTGTTTGTTCTATTGATACTCTTAGATCTATTTAATATTAAATCACTTGCACAAATTTATAATTGTTAACAGATTAACTTTTTTACCTTTTCCTTCTGCCCAAGGTGAAACAAAATCAGTCTATCCTTCCTTATTGACTATATTCCATCTTATTAATAGCCCTGATTTAGTAGCTATCACATTTTACTTAAAGGTTTTCAGCATTCTAATAGTTTGTGAACTTTCTGAGATCAAGATGATGTTATTTATTTTATCTGTACTTTAATAATGAAAAGCATGCCTACCTTATAAGAGAGTCACCATAAATATTCATTAAAATACTTACATTTATTTTGGGGTGCCTGGAAGTCTGTTAAGTATACAACTCTTTTCAGTTCAGATCATGACCTCATGGTTCGTGAGATCAATCCCCATGCCAGGCTCTGTGCTGACAGTGCAGGGCCTGCTTGGGATTCTCTCTTTCCCTCTTTTTACCCTTCCCCTGTATGCCCTCTTTCTCTTTCTCCCTCCCAAAATAAATAAATATTTAAAATAAATATAATAATTATAATTATTTTAATACTTTAATAACTTACTGGATTATTCCTAGTTATACTACTAAATATAAACATCATTCTTCATAACCATTCAAGAAGCCAATGTCTTTATTTCATAAGTAACATTATAGCTATAAAATGTAATGCAACAAAACAATGCGCTTAACTGACAGACACCCATGCACACACTCGCGTCATGTATTCTGCCATATTTATTCACGTTATTGTCTTTACATAGAATGCCCTCCTCTGTTACTACATAGCAAAATTCTGAAATCTTTAAGGTCCCAAAAAAGTCCGTGAAGTCTTTGAAGTCATCATTGTATTCTTTATGCATATTCTTCCTCCCCATTTTGTTCATTAACATAATCTAGGATCTCACCAATAGTATCATTTAACACTTCATTATCCTTTAAATTTCCCAAAACTCTTAATATTTTTGTTCTCTTTTCCTTACTCCCTATATATCCAAACCTATGACAGGTCCTGCTGATTCTGCCTCTCAATCAAGTATGTAATAGACCAATCATAGGATAGAGCAATTTGTTTGTTTTGTTTTGTTTTTAATTTGGGGGAAATAAGCAGTAGCTATCTTTTACAAATCTACTCACTTTTCTACTTATCACAACTGCTTGTCAGAGTAACTGTCTCTAGCAGTTTCCTAACTCTTTTCTCTGCCTCCATATGTGACCTAGATAAGTGATTTAGGCCAGAAGTCAGCAAACTAAGACCCATAGACCAATGTTGGCCAATTGCCTGTTTTGGTACAGTTTGAAAACCAGAAATACATTTTATATTTTAAAATGACTGGAAACTTTAAAAGAGTCATACTCTGTGACACACAGAAATTATATGAAATTCAAATTTTAGTGTTTATAAAGTTTTATTGAAATGCAGCCATACTTATTTACTTATTTATTGTCATGGCTGATACCTTGGCACAACAGCAGAGGTGAAAATTAATGACAGTCAACTCACCAAAGATACACAGATGGCAGTACACATATGGAAAGATGTTCAACATACATGTCAGTATAAATTGTACATTAAAATAGCAATGAGATCCTACTATGCATCTATTAGAATGACCAAAATCCAAAACACTGACAACCTGAAATGCTACTCAGGATGTGGAGCAACAGAAGCTCTCATTTACTGCTGGTGGGAATGCAAAACGGTGCAGGCACTTTGGAAGACCCACTGGCACCTTCCTATAAAACAAAATAGACTTTTCACACAATCTAGGAATCACACACCTTAATATTTACCCAAAGGGGTTGAAAATTTATGTTCACACAAAAACCTGCACACAGATGTTTAAAGAAGCTTTACTCATAATTGCCATGCAGAAAAAGTTTGAAAAGAAAAA
This sequence comes from Puma concolor, assembly GCF_028749965.1. NCBI lineage: Eukaryota > Metazoa > Chordata > Mammalia > Carnivora > Felidae > Puma > Puma concolor. Next base: position 182,450,669 of record NC_141667.1, read on the forward strand.
GGCAGTAAGAAGGAGACAGTTACAGTGGAAGCTAAGAAGGAAATCATCAAGAAGTACGAATGAGGTATGCGAGTACCTGAAATTGCAAAATTTTGTAAGAAGTCTATGTCTGCATCTCGTCTGCAGATGAGGAGAAAAAGCCGGAGGAATCCCTCACTTCAAATGAGATTAGAGAGATGTGTAAAATGTGGGAAACAGTCCAAAGTTTTGTAGAAAAACACCACCGGAACAAGGCTATAGCAGTGCAAGTGATGAATCTGTTTAACAACAATATCTTGCCCTCTTTGGGATATGAATGTTTTACATTGCTGTGCTCATGCTATGTGTTTCATCACGCAGTTTTATATTCTTATTTTTTTCACCAAGTATCATATGTGGTTACTACAAATGTCTGCAGATACTTTATAATGGTGGTAATATATTTTGTTGTGTACTTTCACCATAATTTACTTAACCTTCTTTCAAATTATTGAAAATTCAGCGTATTTCCAAATTTTTAGTATTGTAAATAATGCTGTGATGAACAACTTTGGGAATAACATGTTTTTATGTACATTAAATGACTCCCTTAGACTGGTCTCTCGGTGCCAAATTGTCAAAAGCTTCTCAATTTGTCTTTTCTTCTCACTCTGCTGCTACTTTAGGTTAGTAAAACTAAAAATAAAGCAAAGGAACGCACGAATAATAAAAACCATAAAACCAAACCAAAGCAAACAAACCCCACCCCTAATGATAACAAGTGAAAGTGGCATCCTGTCTTACCTTCTAACTCTTTGCTTATTACTGTCCTTGATCTCCCTCTGTAAAATTGTTGGGCATTTGTATTTCCAGTTGTGTGAATTTGCTTTTAAATTTTGGTTATGGGTTTCACTTTTTAAAATAATCAAACAAATTACTCTTTAAAAAAATGTCACATTTCCATGAAATCCACAAAAGGAGGCAAAAGCAAATGTCATTGGTAAGTTCCTTATTAAAGTTTGAGGAAAAGAAAGATTCCAATGAGCCAATACATAGCAGTGACGCCGTTACTGATGGTGAAAGCTGTCCTACACAATAATCTTCCTCTCCTTGTCTCCCTCACACCAGCCACAAAGGTTTTCAAAGGTAACTGCAGGCTAATTTGCTTACTTTTCTCTATATTTTGTATTTTATTATTTTGTATTATAGTATTGTAAACACTTTTATATGAATATTTTTGTGTTGTGGAATTAATCATCTGAGTTTCCATTATTTTTTATGGGGAAATGTGCTTTGATATACAAGTGCTTCAGATTACAAGCATGTATCCAGAATGAATTATGCTTGCAAACCAAGATATTACTGTACTTTTTCTTCGTTTCTTCATGTCCCTTACTCTGCTGGATGCACCTCATGGAAATGAACATATTTAATATTCAGATCCTTGCCAAGATTCACTTAATCACTGAATAATTAAATCTATTTAATTTCTCTGTCTAACCTCACTAAGTCTAAAAAATATATTTTATATATTTTGTCCTCCACTGAGCCAACAACATGCTAGAATTTTCAGTAGATGCTCAATAAGTACTTGTCAATTGTTATACAGGTTGTTATTTACATTTTCTTTTATCCAAAATTAACTCATGTCCACACTTCCCAGTCAGCAAAAATCTTGTTTATCCATAATATTACCACCATCTTTGCATTTGCTTAGTTATTATAAGCTTCAATTTTTTTAGCTATCCATGCAATGCTCTTTAATACAACCACCCAATTAAGGGTTATCAATTCTTACAAATTATTGGTCTCCATAATGATTTTGAACCTCAATATATCACATTTGCATTATTAACATTTCCTCCTAACCAGTTTTTCAGATTCCAATAATTCTTGAACAATCAATATAATATTACAAGACAAATATAGCCTATACAAAACTATACTGTTTATATTATCCAAAAATTACTAAGTCCAGGAAATTCAAAGTCACCCACAACCTGATCTAACATGTTGATCTACAGTTGATACAATTACACTTTGCTTCTATCCTTCTATTGTCCATAAACAAGTATTTTCTCATTCTCTACTCTCTTGATCATTTCCAAATCCAAATTAAAATATTATAGTCTCATTAACAGTCTTATCCAGATCCTTTAGACATAGAACATTAACTGTGCAGGATTTTTTCATAAAAAGTTAGCTTAGAAATGACACTGCACCTGCCAAATATGCCCTCCTTTTTAACCAAACTTTCCCTATTAGAATGCATCTGAAGTTTATGAGCTCATAATTTCATAGGAAAGGCAAAGTTTTCATTAATTACCAAGCTATAAATACAGATGACAGGTGAAACATGAGTTTTAAATGCTTTAGGATTTTAAAAAGTGATGCTAAGAAGTGTTCACTTGTGCTTAACCCTTTGGCATTCACAAAGATTACATTTATTTTAGTGGTCCAATGACAGGCTACAAGTTATGCAAATTATCATCATGTGGCCTAATATAAAGCTGTATTAGTTTTCACTGATCTGATTATTTAAAAATATAAAATGTTCATTCTACAAACCTGTCATGTATAAAGCTTTTATTTTTACTATGTAAATTAACTGGCAAATATCTCCAAAATAATTATAGAAACATTTAAGAAAGTATCGAATAATATAAATTATCAAAAAAAAATTTTAAATAGAACTGACTTGTTTTGACAGAAGCCAAAGTATCAAAGAACTTTCCTTAGATAATCACCCAATTTCCTAACACATTTTCATTTTATGAGATAAACTGAGTAATCATCAGATAAACTTAATAAATCCAAAATAATTCCTATAATGGAAAATAAATAAAACATATTTTATCATGAATCAAGAACTTTGATATATTCAGTCAGAGAACCAAATGAAAATGACATGTTTGACTTTCGAAGCAAAACTATTATTTGGAGGAATACTTAAATCAAGTAGCAATCTTCATATTTCGAGTAAATAAAGTGAACAGTGATACAGAATTGGAAACTGGAAACTTACATAAAAATAGTCTCATATTTTATACTGTGTTCTGCAACAGTGTTAGTCATTTCCAAAATATTGTGTCAAATGTTTTGAAAGCCTGAAACCCCAGAGGGATTTCCCTGACAGAAGAGACAAAAGCCCAACAAGAAAATGTCCACTTGTTTTCTGGGTGATGATCATCTGTCTTTTTCTTGACACTGCCTTTGTCTACAACACAGACTCTCATCACCTCTTTTCTCAGTAAAGGAAATAAAACCAATTTAGTAAAAGATATTGGATATAACTTGTTAAAATATTTATCCGTTTCAGCATTGTACTTACATAAGTGGATGAAAATATTACTAAAGGGAAACTTCATTTAATTACTCATAAAGATGTGAATATACTGTTTTCCAGATAAATGATATATATTAAAATCATATAATCTAAAACATATCATCCAATGTTTTCTGTTAACCTTCAACATATTTCCATACTTCTGGGTAATTTATAAAGGTATTTGTTATAATATTATAGTTATATATACCATGAACAAATAAAATGGTTTTTAATTTCATAAACAGACCATATTTCACACCTTTTTTGTATAATATTCCCTTCATTTAAAATGCAAAACCTGGGGCACCTGGGTGGCTCAGTCAGTTAACCATCAGATGCTTTAGGTTCAGGTCATGATCTCATGCTTGTGAGATCGAGCCCAGCATTGGGCTCTGCACTAACATGGAGCATGATTTGGATTCTCTCTCCCTCTCTGCCCCTCCCCAGCTGACGCACTCTCTCTCTCTCAAAATAAGTAAATAAAGCTTTAAAAAAAAATAAAAAAATAAAAAATAAAATGTCAAAAGCTATCACTTCTGATAAACTATGTGATTCTTTCTGATTAAGTATCCTAAAGGATTCAGTTCCTTCCAGAAGTGCTCATAAATCAAATTACAGTATATCTTGATGTGAACATCAAGCCACCAATGTTAGTAAAAAGACAAAACAGAATTTTCCTTCAATCCTAGTTTCCTTTTAGTAGCTACCATGTTATTTCTCTTTCCCAGAAAAAGTAACTTCTACAGATTGTATCTCGTGTTTTACATTCTAATCATTTCTCAAGTAAAGTTGTTCTCAATTTTGCCCACAATACTTCATTAAAGGAAATTTTGCCATAATCACCAATGACCGTCATATTTTAATTGATCCAGTTCATACCACATCTACTGCAGGTTGCAACAGCATTTAATCCTGTTGATTACTCATTCACTTTTGAGAACCCTCCTTGCTTCTGGAGCACAAAGCCTCTAGGCTCCCTCCTGCTTCAGTGACTGTTCCTTCTGTGTCCTTTATTGATCTGTCCTCCCTTGTGTCAAAGCTAAATGCTCATCCCCCTTGCTCTCTGAATGATTGCTTAGGTGATCTAAACAGCTCATAAGTCTTTATCATCTCTAACTCATTAATTCTAGATGTGTAACTTCTGCTGGGAATTTTTCTCTATGATTCAGACCTATATAATCAAGAGCCTCTTGGATACCCTCAAATGAATATCTCACAGGCACCTCAAATGAGTAACGTGTTCAGAACTGTACTCACAATCTTTTCCCTTCCTTTAAAATGTCAAAACGTATCACTTCTGGTAAACTATGTGCTTACTGTCCTTTAGGATTCAGTTTCTTCAAGTCCTAATAAATCGAATTACAGTGCATCATGAGGCAAACAATCAAAATGACAGTTCTAATTAAACATATCTCAAAGTTACCAATGTTAATGATAAAAAGACAAAACAAAATCTTCCCCCTTTTCCAGTGTTTTCTGTAAATGTGTCAGAATCTATTCAGTTCAAGAAGGTTTAAATTTGGTATTGATCCTTCACACTTCATTTTTCCCCCTTTCTGACCACTTTCCCAATTAAATGAAAAATCACTTTGCATTTCCCTTCTAAATATTGCCACCACTCTGGTGCAAGCCAACACATCTCCTTAACTATGCAAACATACTAACTTTTCACTACTTGCCAGTTACTCGCCAGTCTGCTCAGTAATTAAAGTGAAACTTTGAAACAATATCTGTTTCTGCCACCTCCCTGTTAACCAATTCCCAATGTCCCTGGAAAGAAGTGCAAGAACAAAAACAAAATTAAAAGAAAAATTTAAAACATACAAAACTCACAAAGCAATACAAACAAAACCATATATTTTTTGAAATGAACAAAAAAAGGCCATATTATCCCCCTATATATTTACAAGCCTCAATTCATGAAATTTCCCCCTAAAAAATACTTTTCTTTAAATACACTGTGCTTTAAAAGTACTATTCTTCTATTTAAACTCCTCCTTTCCCTAACTCCTATCATTATACGTTTCTCAGCTTAAGTTGACCTCAGAAACTCTTTAGAATAAATCTTAATGGGTGATACAACCATTTACTGCAGGAAATGTAGTTCAAATGGGAAAAATTCATTGTGAATACATTATCTTAAAATACATACTTTCATGTTCTGCCAATGTTGAGGTAAACAAGTAGTAACTGCAAAACATTTTGCCCACTGTCAAACTCAGAAGCACCATTAAAGAATTTGATCCCTAAAATAATTGGTAGTTAAGGAAACAAGGAATCAGTGAACAGTAGTTGATCTTATGCCCTGGGACAAGAAAAATCAAGATGAATCTGAAACATACTATTATCACCAGAACTAAAGATGCTTTGAGAAAAAACAAAAGGCAATGATAAGATCAAGAAGATTGGGGCGCCTGGGTGGCGCAGTCGGTTAAGCGTCCGACTTCAGCCAGGTCACGATCTCCCGGTCCGTGAGTTCGAGCCCCGCGTCAGGCTCTGGGCTGATGGCTCGGAGCCTGGAGCCTGTTTCCGATTCTGTGTCTCCCTCTCTCTCTGCCCCTCCCCCGTTCATGCTGTCTCTCTCTGTCCCAAAAATAAATAAAAAACGTTGAAAAAAAAAAAAAAGAAGACTGCTAAGGAGGTGCCAGGGTGGCTCAGTCAGTTTAGTGTTGGCCTCTTGGTTTTGGCTCGGGTTATGATCTCACAGTTCATGAGTTCGGATCCCACGTTGGGCTCTGTGCTGACAGCGCAGAGCCTGCTTGGGATATTCTCTCTCCCTCTCTCTCTCTGCCCCCTCCCCTACTCACTGTCTATCCCTCTCAAAATAAATAGACTTAAAAAAAAAAAGACTGCTAAATGTTTTTTTTTTTTTCCCATAAGCTGTAATACTTGGAACATCAAATAATAATGATAATAATGCAAATCAGAACAAGTAACTTGGTAAAACCTCATGAATACACAATATTTTATAGATATATGTCAATTTACAGCATACACATAAGGCAGTTATAAAACAGAAGGCTGTTTATTATTATATATATTTATTTGTTGATTTTATTTAAGCAGTAAAATGTTAGTGTGGTTTTGTTTCCTTTGTAAAATCTAGTTTATAAGTTTCAATATGTTCTTGTTTGTCGCATAAGTAGAAAATGGTTAAATAAGAGATCATACAATAAATATGCAGAAAATAATATGGTCAAATTCATATAAAATATGAATTTGATAGCATGTTCACTTAATAATTCATTAACAAAATATCCTAAAAGTAATCGTGCAAACTGAACCCGTTATTTCATAAAAGATGAAAATTCCTGGTAGTTCTACTAATTATAATAAAATATTAATGAAGAATATGTGCATTCAAAATAAAGTTTTAAAGAGATAGATGATAGAAGATGATGGATGGATTGATAGATAGGTAGGTAGATAGATAGATAGATAGATAGATATAGGATGAAAGTATCCAACCATGTAACAAATAAAATTTTGTAACAAAAGAGTCCTCAGAATGTCCTTGAGCTGAACAGCAAGTACCTGTGACTGGAGCAGACCTTATGAAAAATAAATCAGATTCTGTATTGTCTGCTATTTTTTGTTTTACTTTATTTTTTATTTGTAGAAATATGAAAGTAGGTACAATAAACAAAAACCAAAAATATATAACAAAGAACACTTTACTCCATAAAAGAACAATCCAAAAATTAGTGAATTAAATCCCTGATACTTATATTCTGTTAATGACATTATTGCAGGGTTACAGATTTGTATTTGTTTGTAACATTTCATGTCTGTTTCTGTTTCACAGGTTTAAAACATTTAGTGAATCAACAATCTTAGGTATGATTTTAGTACTCTTTAGAGATTTTTAAGTTTTCAAATATATTTAAATACTGGAGAAATTTATGTTTAGTGTTCATGTGGTGTATAAATATTAAAGAAAAATCAACTGTCAGTAAAGAAGTTTATTATTTCATTTGACAAACTGATAATGTTTTTCTTTCTACCTAAATTGGTTCCTCTTTTTTTCCTCTCTAGGCTAAGAACTTCTCATCTTCAAAATCCACTTCAACACCACCAAATTCTTCCTAAATTCTCCAAGAAACAGAATTAAGCCCTCTTTCCTCAATGCTTTGATGGCACTTTATTTATACCACTAGTTTATGACAGATATCACACTGTAGTATAGCTTTGGTCATACTTTTCAACTTCCTGTAGTCAGGGTTATATTCTTTTCAAAACGACAAACTACTAAAAAATGCCAAACTCATAAAAGGTGTTCCATAAATATTTATTAAAAGAATGTTTAAGATTGTTTAATATATTAGTAGTTTTTCTGAATTCTTATTGCTCAACACCAACCATTTCCGTTTAAAAATTCAGAAATTCGGGGTGCCTGGGTGGCTCAGTTGGTTAAGCACCAGACTTCGGCTCAAGTCATGATCTCACTGTTCGTGAGCTTGATTCCTGCATCAGGCTCTATGTGGGTCTTTGCAGTAACAACATATATTCTCATATTTTTTACAGCTGCTCTGAAAATATATCTTATAAAACACACTATAATTTTATGTTGTATACCTTTACCCTTCAGTGAATCACAAGCATTAATATACCATGAATGTATAGAGCACAAGGGGGTTCATATTTCCATTACCAAAATAGTTTAGTACTTTAACTCAAGTGATGTTTTGAATATACAATTTATTTAATCTTACCAAACAATTGTATTTAGGCACAAAATCTGATATAAAAAAACTTTTAATTAAACTAATCATAAATTCTAAATTACATTGTGTATTGTTCAGATATTATATTATCTTTTAAGGAAATATTTCAAATTTTACATTATGTTTTTTGTTCTCTAAATGTTTTTCTAGTACCTTCTGTTACATATGCATATGTGTATGTACATATATATAAAATAAATTTATATATGAGATGCAGATCTTGTATATACATATTTTGCTAATGAGGTAAATATTTAATAAATGAAAAATTTTTTGTTTACCATAAGCTGATGAGTTTTGCTACCATTTTTTGAAACTACATTACAAATCTATTTTGTAAAAAAATAAATATCTACAAAATCAGTTTCTGTAGTACAGACAGGATTTTTTTTATAACTCAATATAATCTTTTTATAATATACGAAATGACACCCAGACATTTCTTCTCTAAATATGTATCAGTCAGTAATACAACCTGTGTTTTTATGTCAGAGGAGAGTCAATTTAGTTTAATGTAACATTATTTTAAATGATCATTGAAAGATCTATAATGTGGAAACTACTAGCAATGTGATAATAGATTTGAAGTATTTCAGAGATCCTCTTGAAGGCAAATGATAATGAATTTAATATTAGAAAGCAAGTGACAGCTTCTCAATTGATATTTGATAAGAATAAGTAAACGTCTTGCTAAATGGACAAAGGGAAAACACCATCTAGAGATGTAATGGATATTAACATTTTAATATCTAAGACCATTGAGAGGAAAATAAAAATGCTACAGTTTAACCATTATAGGAAAACTGAAAAATATTTGATAGAGAAACCACACTTGATTTTACTAAAAAACTAACAAAAATATAGAAAAAATCATCTTGAAATACATACCACATCATACTGACATAAATTTATGTATGTATATGCATAAGCATACACTCAGTAGATAATTATAATTAAATTTTCTAAACAGAAGGGCACATTTACAAGTATTAATTTCCCCTCTCTCTTTCTTCACTAAAATGCAGAAAATTTGCAAGGGATGTCAGCCTGTTCTAAGGATTCAAAGATGAATCAGACTAAGCTCTTACCCAGAAAGAGATGGCTATTAGTAGCATGCATTTAAATATATTTGAAAATTATTATGATTCAGTATAAAAAAAGATACCACTGAAATATGACTAAAATGTTGTAGGGGTGATCTAATAGCATAGAAAAAGGGTGGGGGTTTCATAAACAAGTGTCATTTGAGGAATATTTTCACGGATAAGCAGGATAGCTCATTTGACAACTAATGAGAAACAAGAATGTAGAATGTGGGAACAATTTTTGCAGGGGTGACTTTTAAGGATAACAGTCATTTAAGGGGCATCTGGGTGGCTCAGTTGGTTAAGTGTTCGACTTCATCTCACAGTTTGTGAGATCATGATCTCACAATCTGTCAGCGCAGAGCCTGCTTTAGATCCTCTGTCCCTCTCTTTCTCTGCCCCTCCCCGACTTGCACACATGACATGCTCGCTCACTCGCTCTCTCTCTCTTTCCCCCCAAAATAAATAACCATTTAAAATGTTTGGACGATGTAGAATACATGAGACGTTAGCAGATGTGAAGTTGAACACTGAAGGATCAGAACGTAAAAAGTTTCATATTTCATATGCTGCACCAAATAATATTATCATGTAGTCAATAAGATGTCTTAGAAGATTTTAAATAGAGAACTCATATGAATAGATTTGCATGTTGGATATTTTCGCACTGTGAAGGATTAATTTATGAAGACTTGTCAGAGGCTGTTAGAATAATTTGGCAAAATCATGAGGCCTTTAATTAATGTGTGGCACAGAGCATGGAAGGAAATAATTGATGCAGAAGATATTCAAGAAGAAGATTCACAAACTTGGCAGTCAATTGAACTTGGAACATGAAAGAGGAAAATTTAAGGATAACTGTGATTACACATTTGATTATTCAGGACAACCTGGAAAAATAAGCACATTATCAAACTTGTTCTTCTCTAAGACATGACCAATGAGTAGGCACCCCAGGAAGGTAATTCGAGTATATTTGTTTTCTTTTTGCATACCACTTATGGTTTTAAATTTTCAAAGCAGAGTAACTTAATCAAATTAAGCTGTGTGTCATTTGAGTATATAAATCATTGTGGAACTCCCCTCTTTGAACCAGAATGTGCACTGATTGGCTTTGTACCATCCATCTTCTTCTTGTCCATAATATAAATCCTTTCTGATGCTTCTACAAAACTTTGTGTCAAAGTACAGAATAAGTGAAAATTGTACACTATCATACATGTATCCCTTATATACTGTATCATGTATGTATAATCCTATGTATATATCTCACACACAAATGGTATATATACACATATGCACGCAAGTATATGTATATGCCTTATATGAACACTATACATTAAAGCATGTATGTGTATGTATATATTTCATCTGTGTTTGGGATATTTATGTGATAAAGTGTACACGGGATACATGTGTGATGAAGTGCACAATTTTCCACTTTACATTTTGACACAAAGTTCTACAGAAGCATCTGAAGCGATTTACACATTTATATGTATATATCCCTGAAGATCTAAAATACATCAACAGTCTCTCTACTGGGTTAAATTACTTCTAACTCAAAAAATACAAATACCTCAGTTCAGACCTTGTTGCTATAAATCAACTATCTGCCTATACACTAAGGCATGGCAACAACCTATTTCATTGTTAAATATCTCAAGTTAAGTATGTTTACTCAGCTCTGTTAAGATATAATAGTTATCTTTGTCATTATTTATACTCCATTATGACATTTACTATACAAAGTTTCTAGTAAGAAAATACTGTTTCACTGTTATCTATGCTATTGTTAACTATGGTGTACACAATTTTAACAAATTAATTCAGTTTGGCAGTGATTTTACAGAGTCACTCAGAAGAATGAAAATTGAATTGTTCTGTCAGATCCATCAAGTATCAGGTGATCAAGCATATACACAGAATTAATCAGAGCAAGAATCTTTTTTTTACCAGACTTTATGTCCATATGCCAGCCAATTCAACCATGTCAGGTTTTTTTTCTTATCTATGCACCTATGCCAGCACTTTTTAATTCTGCTCACATATTCATTTTTCTGAAAATAGGTCTAGTTTGAATTTTCAAGATGATTGATAAATGTGCTAAAAAAATAGTTGGAAACACTCATTAACCAGAAACACTATTAACAACCAAACATTTTAGACATACTACCAGCCTTTAGATAGCAAAAGTGACTGCAAATTTCAAATAATTTGGTTTACGTAAGTAATTGCTCAGATTAAATTCACAGGCAATATTATAATTGTCTATCCCAAACTTGAGCACAGTTAATTCTTGGTACATTTAGTGAGTAAAACATGATGTCTTGTTTTAAAAGGAAAAAATGGATGACCCCATTCATTACACCTATTTGATTTTTATACTATAATCTTGCTTTAAGAATCATTATTATACAATTTGGTTATTCATTTCATATTAAACACACCCTATGTGTGTGGGAGCAGAATAATCATGAACTAAAAAGGAAACTGGTTCACTTGTCAGAAGGCAACTGCTGCTTGTATTGACTTCTAAGAAAAAGGCATTATAATTTAACATAAATATACAGGAAAAAATTGAATGCCTTTCATCTTTATGAAATATATTAGTTTATGATTCAATTATATTTTATATAAAAGATTTTCAGTTATCCACTAGTAATTGACAGTTACTATTTTATAAATGGGTTCAAAATAATACATTTCTAATTGCCATTCAATTCGTATTCCTCATACTTTTGTTACTTAATTGAAAATTTAATATTTTATATGTAGTTTTCCAATAGACACTAACTTTATTTCCTTAAGTAATTATAAGGTTAAGGATGCCTGAACATTTACTTTTTAATTATTTGAAATGATTTGTATATTGTTTAAAATGAAAACAATAATGCAAAAATAGTATTTGGGGAATATGTTTTAGATTTTGTCTATTATTTAGCTACGTATCTGATAAATTTATCAAAATGTTGATTTTAGATATGAAATTTTAAGATGACATTGATATTACAGGCAAATAATAGAAGACAAAGATTAGCCAGGACCATTGCCTGGAGGCACGTTTATCCTCCTTAAAACAGTATCAGTCACATTGTAGGAGGGCCTCATTTTATGATGAGAGTTTTCTTAAATTAAAACAAGAAGCATCTTAAAATTCAGATGCCTAAATTAGAAATGCCTAAAAATTAGAAATGCCTAAATCTTTTTTTTTAAATAAACATTTTTTTTATGTTTGATTTAATGAACCACATAACTGGCATATTTGATTTGTTAGGAGCACTGAAAACTGCTAAACTTAATCTAAGATAAAATAAGTACGTAAATTTCATACAGTGAGTGATAGAAATGTGTTATATAAAATTTTAATATGAATCATTGCTGTTCCTTAAAAATATACTATTCCTATGATTTTTAAGTATTGTATGTAGGACATTCAGCAAAGGCAGTAATTTTTGCTCCAAATACACATAAGTATTCAGTTCACAGCAGGTGTAGGAACTGTTTTTAACTACAATACATCCAATGCTGTTATTTAGCTCAGCATAAAAAAACCTATTTATGTATGTATGATTTAGATAAAAATATGGTGAAATTCAGAAGAAAATAACCAATAACATAATTCAATATGCCACAGTCTTTGTATGAGGAACACACTGTAAAATCTTTAGTCAAAAGTTATCCACTTATGCATTCCCAATGTATGTATATTTGTGTATGTATATATGAACTAAACTAACTTCAGATTTTCTGTTGTAATATTTATATGCTATGAACACAAGAATGTTAGCTGTTTCACTGTTAAATCCTTTTAGTTTGAGAAAAAAACTGGTGACGTGCATTAGTTGTATCTAAGATGAATTGAATATTTAGGTAAATAAACAACTATTTACATGTGTTTTAGACTTACAGCATTAAGTCACTAAAAACAATTGTTTGGCATTTTCTTTTGTTCTAGAACTAGACTTGTTGAAGCCCTTTTACATCATCAACTCTTGATTCCGGAGCCAGTACTTCAGTATCTCTGGCACAGACAGCTGGTTCTTCCAGAATCTAGAATACTCTTCTATTCCTGTAATGTAATGACTAGCATTTAATTGAATGCAAAAAACCTAGCTACAGGACATTTTGTAGTCTCTTGCTCCAAAGTGTGGTTTTGTAAACAAAGAATGTCAGTGGTGAGTTCAAATTCAGAATGTATATTTAAAGAGAGCACACTTCCACTTTCTTCTAAAAGCTTGAAAGGCTTATTTGTGGCTAGGAAGTAATCTCGGTCCATAAGATGAAGTTCTCAACACCCTGTTGATGGAGCATAAAGTTAGACGCAGGATTTCTGGATTCCTATGATAAGGTATACCATAAATGCACATTATTTCCCACATCTTGAGTGTATGCTTAAAAGAGAACTAAAATTATACCTTGTTTTTCCAATGTATTTTGATTTTCTCTCTTAAGGATAACAAAGACTAATACATTACAAATTGTAGTTCAACATTTAATAATTACATGATGCTGGGAAAAAAAATCTATACTTTACCTGAACTTCTTCCACAACAGAACGTTAGTACAGTTGACCCTTGAACAACATGGGTGTGAACTACATGGACCCAATTATATGCAGATTTTTTTTAAATAAATACAGGACAATCCTATAAATATAATTCCTCTTCGTTATGATTTTAATTACATTTTTTCTCTAAGTTATTTAATTATAAGAATACAATATACAACATACATGACATACGTGTTAATTGTTAATTGACTATTTATGTTATCAGTAAGGCTTCCAATCAATAGTAAGCTATTAGTAAGTTACTTTTTAGGGAGTCAAAAGTTGTATGTGGATTTACGATTGCACAGGGGTCAGTGCCCTTAACCCCCACATTGTTCAAGAGTCAACTGTATTCCTCGCCTTCAGTATTGTTTTTTATTTTTTCACATTAGTGCATGCAAAGCCCTTACCTTTAAGTCTAGTACGTACGACCTTAAAATTATTAACTATTATTTTTGTTACATCACTAAGGATGTCACTAGCAGTTTACGTATCATCAGATGTACTATAAAGATCTAGTAAATAAATATATTGTTACTAGTTTAAAGTTCTCAAATCATCACAGATGATCTTACTAATTAGGTTGTACTTTTGACAATGGCAATTATGCTAGATATTTCAACAATAAGAACAATATAAGGATATATTTAAACAGATATTAGAGCCCTAAAGAAGCAGAAAGGAAATACTGAGGTAACAAGATACAAGAACTAGAGGAAGGAACTATGTAGATGCTCAGATAAGAGACCCCAGAGATGGGACTCAAATTTCTGAGAAAAGGGAACAGTCTAGCTGTTGCTAGTATCTCAAGATCTCAGGGTAGCACTGTCATGTATAGGAAACTCAGAACTCTCAGGAAGGTATGACATCTGCCTGGCTTTGGTACATAGGGAGTGTGGTGGAAGCCTCCAGTGTAGAGGACCCTAAGATATCTGAGAAGGGGACACTGTTTCAGTGGTATTGGTGCCTGTAAACAGGGTAGTGTAAGACAGGTACCTGGAGTGCTGGAAGATTCTGGAGGATGGGAAGAGTTACCTCTGGCAGGTTAAAGACCATTGCTGGGGCAAAAGTTGCAGAAAAAGAAAGAAACCATGAAAAAAAAAAATGGGTTCTTCCCTCCTCCCTTCCAGACCCTTTTAGTGTCACCATTGGTGGCAGAAAACCACATGATAAATAAATTAGTTTGGTGCCTCAGCTCCAGCATCAAAAAAACCCATTAAAGGACAATTCAGATCTGAGCTTAATAACCATCAAAAAAGCCCTGTTGTAGTGATGTAATAATGTATCATCATGGCTGTACGAATCCCAAATTTAAACCTTATCTTTTAAATCGGTGATATACTAGGCACAGTAAAAGTTGCAACATTATCATATTACAATACATGATTTATATGTTTTGGGCCCAGTATTACTAGATTTCAAATCTACCCTTTCAAAACTAAAGCCTTGCTTTAAGTCAAATGGGTTTTATGCTTGTTGGTTATAAACTAAGATTTGGCTGATTTTGTAAAGTTAATAATAAACTATTTTTACTGCAGTATAAGAAAATGATAGAGATAGAAATGATATACAAATACCATATAAATTTTTACATGTCTAATTCTGTGTATATCCTTTTAAATTCTACTTAGGGTTGCTCAGTCAGTTGGGTGTCCAACTTTGACTCAGGTCATTATCTCACCATTTGTAGTTTCAGCCCCAAGTCAGTCTCTGTGCTGACAGCTCAGAGCCTGGAGCCTGCTTCAGATTCTGTCTCCCTCTCTCTCTCTGCCCTCCCCTACTAGCGCTCTGTCTATTTCTCAAAGTTAAATAAACATTAAAAAAAATTTAATTCGATTTAAAATAATCAGATTTTACATGCAAGATTTTAGATATTTTAACTTATCAACCCATTAAAAACTTCTATTTTTATCTAATTTCATATATCATTATTAAATTTTCTTAAATTTTATTCTAATTATTTCTATGCCAATTCATTAATAATCACCTGCTTTGTGAAAGCTGTATTTCCTGAAACTATGAACATTTCCTCTCTATGTACATATGTACACATATATATATTATTTCTACATTATATATAGATAACATACAGAAAAAATATATATATAATTATTACATATAGTATATAGACATAGCTATGGTCTGAAAGTTTGTGTCCCCCCAAAATTCAATATTCAAAAACTAATGATCAAGGTGAAGGTATTACGAGGTGAGGCCTTTGGGAAGTGATTGTATCATGAGAACAGAACCCTAATGAATTGAATTGGTGCCCTTACAAAAGAGGTTCCAGAGAGCTCCTTGGCCCTTCCACCATGTAAGGACATAGCAGGAAGTTAGCCACCTACAAGCCAAGAAGACAGCTTTCACTAGAAACAGACCATATTGGCACTTTTACCTTGGACTTCTAGCCAGAGAGAACTGAGAGAAATAAATTGCTCTTGTTTATATATGACACCGAGTCTACGGTATGTTGTTACAGTAGCCCACCTAGCAGACACACGGATGAGGTACATTTCCATTTCCTCATTCCTCAGAAGTTAATTATTAATGTAAACATAAACTTTATTCCACTTACGAATGTGGTGACTATACATCTCAGATTGCCAAGACAATCCTGGTTTATTCTAATTAATACAGAGTAATTCTTAAAAGTACTCTCTTTTTCTTTCAGAATTGCCCTATATGGCCGCCCTATTTATAAAGCTTCATAAAGCTGCAGAATTTTCAGGAGCTGCAGTAGAGGGACCACAGGCTAGCTTTACTAATTGGTCTTACCCAAAGGAAAAAGAAACTTTCTCCTATCTTCATCCAGTAGTTTTACAACTTGAAGCAAGGCAGCCTTTGAAGTTAGGGTCTATCATCTCATAGAGACAGGAGAGAGCAGAGTCTTCCTTAATAACAACATTTCGAAGGTATGGCTTCCAGGTCCTTGAGAAAGATACAGTCATGGACTGTAAAACTAGCAAGAGCCATTTTAAAAAGATTTAGAAATTGTGGTATATTATTACTACAATGATGGGTAATAATAATAATACCCATTATTATTGGGTTATGAGATATTATATAGCCTTTCAAAAAGGAGATCTTGTCATTTGCAAATATAAGAATAAACTAGAAGACATTATGCTAAATGAAACAAGCCAGAAACAGAAAGAAAAATAACCGTATGATCTCACTTAAATGTAGAATCTAAAAATGTTAAATACACAGAAGCAGAGGAGGTTGGTGGTGGCCAGGGATGGGGAAAATGAAAAGATACTGACCAAAGGGTATAAAGTTGCAGTTATGCAGAATGAGTAAGTTTAGAGAACTAATGTACAATATAATGACATTAGTGAATAATATTGTATTGAATACTGGAAAATTAGTAACAGTAGATTCCAGTACTCTCATAACACAGATGTACACCAAAGTAAGGGGATGATGTGTTATGTCAATTAGCTTGATTTCATGACTTTAGCAATTATTTTGCTATAAACATGTGTATCAAATCATCATGTTAGACACTTTAAATAAACACAATTTTTACTTTAAAAAGAAAAACGAAAGTAACCAGGTAGTCACACAGGGAGCATGAGATCCTTGCCCTCAAGAGTTAAATGAAAAGAAAAACATTTATTCACTGATGGCCAAAGGACACATGGACTATAGAAATAAGTGCAGGGGCGCCTGGGTGGCGCAGTCGGTTAAGCGTCCGACTTCAGCCAGGTCACGATCTCGCGGTCCGTGAGTTTGAGCCCCGCGTCAGGCTCTGGGCTGATGGCTCAGAGCCTGGAGCCTGTTTCCGATTCTGTGTCTCCCTCTCTCTCTGCCCCTCGCCCGTTCATGCTCTGTCTCTCTCTGTCCCAAAAATAAATAAACGTTGAAAAAAAAAAATTTAAAAAAAAAAAAAAAAAAGAAATAAGTGCAAATTGTAAAGTATAAAATTAGGGTAATGCTTTTTTTTAAGTTTATTTATTTATTGGGGGAGGGCAGAGAAGAGAGAGGGAGAGAGACAGAATCTCAAGCAGGCTCTGTGCTGTCAGCACAGTCTGATACAGACTCGAACTCACCAACCTTGAAAATCAAGAGTCAGATGTTTAACCGACTGAGCTACCCAGGAGCCTGAAAATTAGGGTAATTCTAATCTTTTTATTTTCAGTAATAAATAGATGATGACTAAAAGAAAAATAATAAGATTTACATCTCAAAGGAGCAGAAAATAATTTGCATATTTCAGTTTTCTATAATAAATCCTCTAAGAAAAAGGAGGGGAGGGACCTCTTTGGTCAGGGTGTCTAGATTTTGTAAAGGCAGCGATTAGAGGGAAGTCAGGAGGAGAGAGAAATCTGTCTACAGTTTAGTTAAGCTGAGGGAAATATTAAGGCAGTCTCAGTGAATATATGCTCTTACAGAGTAAACATTTTAAAGGGTAATAATGTAATAATAACAAACACGGCCTGTGTCTTTTAGATATCATGAATATGACATCTAACAAGGTGGTCCTTGTTTTCTTGTATCTAAACAAGATGGTCCTTGTTTTCACGAATAAAATCTCCATTAGAATCCTTCTTTCTTATTTTCTTTCTTTCATTTTGAGTACTGGACCATCAAAAATACTAAATTAAACACAATATAGTGAGACGTCTGAATTTGTGAAGTAGTAAAGACTATATGCTATTTATTTAAAACAGTTTTCACGGGAATTTAATGTGGGTGATTATTGCCAATAACACATTAATTTTAATAAAAATTCAGACAAGTAGTTTTTGAGACACTTCACAAACTTCTATTAGGGACAATTAACTATTTGGATAAAATGACAGAAACTCCTTGAAATCAAATATACTCTTTGGAAATGATTATTTCAGTGATTTGAAAGTAACTTCTTTGGATTTTAACAGTTAAATTATTTTCTCAATACACACTATACTATTCTTAACAACCATACAAAAGACTTTTAAAGTATAAATACTTGGGGCGCCTGGGTGGCTCAGTCGGTTAAGCGTCCGACTTCAGCTCAGGTCACTATCTCACGGTCCGTGAGTTTGAGCCCCGCGTCGGGCTCTGGGCTGATGGCTCAGAGCCTGGAGCCTGCTTCCGATTCTGTGTCTCCCTCTCTCTCTGCCCCTCCCCCGTTCATGCTCTGTCTCTCTCTGTCTCAAAAATAAATAAACGTTAAAAAAAAAATTTAAAGTATAAATACTTAAGCAGCTTTTGGTTTTCCATACAGTGTATAAGGGAAAAGTAAATTTTACCATTCTAGTTTTTTTTTTTTTTTTAACGTTTTCTTTATTTTTGAGAGAGAGAGAGAGAAGAGCGGGGAAGGGGCAGAGAAGAGAGAGGGAGACACAGAATCTGAAGCAGGCTCTAGGCTCTGACCTGTAAGCACAGAGCCCAATGTAGGGCTCAAACTCACGGAGTGTGAGATCATGACTTGAGCCAAAGTTGGCCACTTAACTGACTAAGCCACCCAGGTGCCCCTAACATTCTAGTTTAACTCCTGACACATTTAACACACCTTTATTGAATGAATGGGGTAATATCAATATATCAGAACACAAGCACATCACACAAATAACAGGAAGTAATCCTGTGCTTTTCTCAGACTTTAATATGAACATCTGCTCACAGCTCCACCCAAGATTAAAATCTCTTCTTAGCATTATCTCACCCCAGCTCCCTTTTACCTCAGGAGGGCATAAATGTGAACTTCCAGAACAGGACAGGCCTTGATGCTGCATTTTATAGACCTCCTTTGGTCAGTTAATTTTAAGGTTATCTACAGAGCTGTGTGGGCCAGCTGAAATTCAGGAAGCAGGTGATGAAGAAAAAATGGGTACAATGTCAGAGATTATAAAATCAGTTAGAATGATATCAACCACTCTGGATAAGTCATAAGTATATCTGTCCCTCTTATCACACAAGTCACAGTCTAGCCACAGTCTAGAATCAGATCTTGAGCCTGAATATTCTGGTTTGTGTTCTCAGGCTTGCAACATCAGACATTTTTATTAATGACATCAGACCTTGGGAATACTTGATGTGATTTTCTATTGCTAAGTGGTTTTCTGTGATAAGTAATTTTCTGATAAAAGAAAACCTTCAAATTCCTTTCTTATGCAATTATAAGAACAAAGGGTTTTGGGGTTTTTTTGTTTGTTTTATTTTTATTTTTATTTATTTTTTTATGAGAATGACACATCCAGAGATTCTATATACAAAGAAAGAAGTATAACCAACTCAAGCAAGCACTCAGATACAAGACAGGATATTCAAGTGTTTACTCCCTTTGTATGTGGCAAACCATATATGGAATAGAATTCAGTTATTTAAAGCCACTGTTTGGCTCCTGCTGTGTAACTGGGAAACAGTGTGATTGGATTGAAGAATGTTAACCAGTGGTATAAGTTCATCCTGTGAACAAGCATGGCAACCAAAGCAGGAGCCTTTTTTTAGTGTCTGTCTTATTGTGTCTTTGTTCCCCCATCCCCTTTGTTAAAGGTGTGGTTCTTTTTATTTTCTCTATTCAATGAATTATTTCCTCAAAGTTACAACTTTATAAAATGGGACCCAATATCTTTGTTTCAGTAGGGATGTGTACTAGACTCTTATAGCCTCAACTGTTTCTTTCTAGAAAGTTTAATTTGGCAGCACACAAAAGCTATTGTCAGTGGCTGATAAATAAAAGGTTATTCCTATTGATATATAACAAATATGTTTACAATATAGACCATATAATATAGATCACATATTTTAATACATTATATTTATACATTAGAGTATACTATATCATACGCATATGAAAGTTTCATAAGGTAAGTAGCAATCCCTTCCTACAGTTCTTTATCAAAAATGAAATAATCTTAAAGATTTAGGAATAAAAGTAAAATGGAATATTTTTGTCTCTTTTTTTTCAAACATGCTATAAAGGTAATTTAGTATGCCCTACCAAATAACATAAAATGATTTTGAGAAATATAATCCATTAGGAAAGCTATCAAGTGATTATTACCCCCATTCAGAAATAAACGCATAAGCTATTTATCACAAACATTAAAGAATATCATATATCATATATAATGATTTTGAATCATTCTATCTGCTGGCCAAAAATGAATATGCTCAATGAAGTTGGCTCCAAGTTTTGCCTTCCATATACCATAAAGTCTACTTAGTGATCACATTAAATATTTGTACTTTATTTCTGAAGTATCCAATATTATATTTATTTACTTTCTCCCCTGCATGCCAGGCAAGCAAATTATAATTTACACAGAATTTTGATACAGGGACACAGCCTTTATTGTCTTACTATAATATTTCATGCTACCAAAAATTAGTTTCTAATAAAAGTTGAGTTATCAATAGTTTCAATATCATGCAGTTTTTAGTCACAGTAATGATTCTAAGCGTCTATTATCAATGCCTGAATAATTTATTTTTACTTCTACGGATTCTCACTATGTGAATGCACATACAATGTACATTAACACAGAAGTTCCATTTTCTAAATATTTCCTCAAATAAAGCTCTTGTTATAAAGACTCTCATTCATATCTTAAAATTTAAAGTCTCGCAATAAAAAAATAGATAAGTATCCCAGTTTTAAAGAGAAATGATAAACACATCCATGTCGAATTTAATAAAAGATAAAAAGAAAATCATCCTAGAAAACAACACCTCTTTAGATTAAATCCCTTCAAAATGTATGCATCATTATGAAGGATAAAGAAGATGTGGTGTTTATATACAACAAAATTTTACTCAGTCATTAAGAAGAAAAGAAAAAGAAATCTTTCCAGTTGCAATGACATGGATAGAGCTAGAGAGTATAATGCTAAGAGAAATAAGTCAGTCAGAGAAAGACAAATACTGTATGATTTCACTCATACATAGAATTTAAGAAACAAAGAAAATGAGCAAAGAGAAAAAAAAAAAAGAAGAGTGAGAGAGGCAGATCAAGAAACAGACTATTAAGTATAGAGAAACTAATGATTACCAGAAGGGAGGTGGGTGGGAGGATTGGTTAAATAGGTGATGAGGATTAAGGAGTGCATTTGTTATGATGAGTACTGGGTGATATACAGAAGTTGTGAATCACTCAATTGTACACCTGAAACTAATATTACACTGTATGTTAACTAAGTGGAATTTAAATTTTAAAAAGAAGGAAAAAATTAAAAAAATAAAATATATCCATCATTATAAAGATTTTGGTTAAACAAAAAAATTTTGTTTTTTTGCAATCTTAAACATATGTTGAATCTTAGAAACTGACTAGCACATCATTTACTAGCATCACACTCACTGGTGAGAGATTCAATACTTTTTACCTAACATCAAGAAAAAGACAAAAGATGTATGTTCTTATCACATATATATAATAGTTTATTGACAATTTTAGCCAGTGTAATAAGGCAGGAGAAAGTAATAAAAGTCACATAAATTGTTCAGAAGGAAGTAAAATACTCCTTATATCTGCATAGTCACATGTATAGAAAACTTTAAGAAGTCTACAAAAAATCTATAAAACTAAGAAATTAATTTGATAGCAATCAATAAGCAAGACATAGATCAATATAAATTCATCATTTGTATAACTATATACTAGAAATGAACTAGGAAATACTTTTGAAAGCATCACAGTATCATTAAAGTAAATATAGAAATAAATTTAAGAGGCGCAAAATCTATATAATGCAAACTATCAAATATTGCAAATCATACTTAAAAATAAATGGAGAAACATATTGTGTTTATGGATGAGAGGACTAAAAATTGTTGTAATGGCAAACTTCTCAATTTTTTCTACAAATGTAGTGTAATACCATCAATATCCTAATAGGTTTTTTGGAATTAATTTAAATTCTCACTTTAAGATTTATATGAAAAGGCAGATGATATAAAAGATCTAAAACAATTTTGCAAATGAAGATCAAATTTGGAAGACTTAGACATATTAATTTTAAGAAATATTATAAATCTACAGTAATCAGAATAGTATAATACTGACATAAGGTTAAACACATAGCTCAATGGAAAGGACTGGAGCATCCTAAAGAGGCCCTGACTTACGTGGTCTACTGATATTCAAAAAAGTCTCTGAAGTAATTCCATGAGGAAAAGGAGCACTGGAAATGTTTTGCATAAATTTATGAATCTCTGAAGCATAGCTCCTGAAGATTTTGGATGTGCAGATCCAAACTGAGGCCCCTAAATCTGGATTTTTGACTTCTGAGAAGATGCTGTTAAGAAATCCCACCTTTTCAGGGAGGATGGGAAGCGGGAGACAAAAAGCTGAGGTTTAATCAAAGCAAAAACCTTTCTGAATTATGCAAAAGAATGGCAGCAAAATGGCATATTTTAGAGTGAGCTCTGTTACCCAGTCTCCTGAGGACAATGCCTGAGACCCTTGGCAGTTTATTCCTACTATCCTCTCTCTCTCATTCCACCCAACCCCAAAGACACACACAAAATATGCACAAATACACTCCCAGCACATGTGTCCTGCGAAGTTCTAGAGTTATCCATGTGGTGATTACAGAAACTGAGCTTCAACTTGTTCCCATTCTACCTTTCCATTTCCCTTCCTTAGACACTTACAGTTAGTCTCTTACCTTCCTGTTTCCACATTTACCCCACTATAGTTTATTCTCTGCGTATCAACTCTCTTCTAGATTTGTGGAACAGCCTCCTTACATATCTAAACCAATCCTTCTTAAAAGCATTTCAGATCATGTTACTGTCCTCAAAATCGTTCAAAGGCTTTTTATCCCACTTAAGCTAAAACACAGTCTTTACACTGAATCTGAAAAGCATATATGACCTGCCCTTACTCCCTGCTTCCAAGACCCTACAACATTGTCTTCTACCCTTCATCTAAATTTTCTGTTACTCTTCCAACTGTAACAGGATGTTTCACTTCTTTTTCCCTCTAGAAGTTCTTCCTGTAGTATTGGAGAAGGTATTGCTACAGGAAATACTCCAATATTTCTTAAGTTCCTACTCAGACATGCCTTCCCTGAACCACACTAAAATAATCTCACCTGGCACTGGTTACATAATTTGTGGAGCCCAGAGCAAAATTAAAATATGTCGCCCCTTACTCAAAACACATTAAGAATTTCAAGAAAGTAAAAGCAGAACATTAAGTCAAACACAGAGTCCTTCTGAATGTGGGGACCTAGGTGACTGCACAGGTCAAATTTCTATGAAACTGGCCCTGGTCTTACCCTTACCCTACCCCTTTTACCTTTTAAGCTATTTGCTTCAGCCATAACCATATCGCTTAGTGGCACATGGCATGTCAGTCATGTATTTGTTTGTTATCAGTGTTCCCCCAGTTGCTTTTATGTATCAAAGGAATATGATTTTTTTTTCTTTTTTCACTGCTATGTACAAAGCATGCTGAATAGTGCCTGGAAGTAGTGGAGAATCAGAAGCTACTTGTGGATTGGATAATTGAATAAACAAGAAAAAACTTCAACTTACACATTTGCATTACATGGCTCTTTACATTATTGTTATTGGGAAAATTCACAGGGGAAAGATTTTTTTTTAAATAGAATAATTTTATGCAAAACAAAATAGCTTATCTTTCTGGATAACTGGTTAAAACGATACTTTAATAAATTAACTAAAATTATTTTATTTAAAAGCTTTCATTTTACATAGAAATCTGAAATTGTACAGTTATAAAGTATTTAAAATGTCTTCTACTGACATTCAAATGTAAAGTTTTAGGCTAGGTTTTAACTTCAAAAATTCAAAAGATGCGAGTACTGCAATAGAGTGTAAAGTGACACATTCAATTCCCATCAGACTCCAATCTTACAGATCATAGCTGTAGGGTATTTTTATTAACTTAGGCTTGAATACATCTCTTCTGTTAGTTTTAGTCTTTGTGAAAGTTTCTAATTTCATAAGAAAGTAAACCCTTTAGTATTAAAGTGAGTAGACAATATGATCTCTATCAATCCCTCGGGTAAGATATTTCTCAAGTTTCTGAATAATTATGACCTTCGAGATAATAAGAAAACTGACAGAATTTATGGGAATTTAAAGCTTTTAGAGTCTTGTACCCTTGGTATGGTCCCATGTCCCCATGGCAAATCTGCTTGTGGTGTGAATGAAGATTAAAAATGTCCTACATTAGACAATAGTTCTGCTATTCTCATCCAAGTAAAAATGGAATCATAGAATAATGGTCAATTCTTATGACAGTTTTATCACATAAATGTTAATACTGTAAATCCATATTTAATAAAAATACTAATTTCATAAATTTTATAAATCACATTATATATATATATTAAATCTATTAGAGACTCTGTTGTATGTATCCTAATATTTGTAGGCAACATTCAAGGAACAAGTAGAAAAAGAATTAACTTACACAAACACACACACGTATCTACATACATATTTATATATGTACTATATATATATATTTGTAAGGCAAAATCTCAATTTATTAAGGCATAAATATGATTTGATCTTATTTTTCCAATAACAGTTGTCAGCTATGCTCCATTGAACCACTTTTTTTTCTGATAAGTAATAGGTGTCCTTTATTGATATCATAGTCTGCTTCTGAAAGGTGCTTATATAAATTTGATTATTGATATTTTACTTTATGGTGATAATTAAAATGTCAACATAATATCTTATCTGTTTCTTTCTTCCTATAAAGGCTAGATACAATTCTGAGTAGGATAGAAGAAACATATTATGCTTTATCAATCTTTCTGTCTACTTCTCAGTTGTTCTGAAAGCAAAAAGCATTTGTTTATAGTTTGTTTTCTTAACACAGCTAGCTTTAATCATGTGTGATTTACTACTTCTCTATATAGCATTTGTTGGGAACTTGTTTTCTCTATATGACAGGCTTACAAAATCTGGTGCTCCCATTAGGATGAACTGAAAGCTCTCCATGCACAGGTAATAGTGTAGGAGATATGCCTAGGGCTCAACTACTTACTGACAAGCATGGTCACTTTCATGGTCTTTGGAATCCAGGCTCTCTAACTGCTCTGTGACTAGAGGCATGACTATGGAAGCCTCAGGCAAAACCACTGAAAACTAATAAACCTATACTCCTGTCAGTATGACCCCCAGAGAAACTATGTATCTCTTACCCACAGAACATTTACAATGCTGGCAGCTCTACCAGAACTCTCTCAGCTGGGTTCCTCTGTCCTTATTTTTTCATACATCAGCATTTTTTCAGACAATTATCATCACCAGCACCTCGTTTTTACCATTAGGAGCTATTTGGTGCATTCCATTTTACGCAGTTGAGAAGGAAAGAAATTAGACAAAGAATCCCTTTCTAAAGGAGGCTATAAGGATAAGGAATCATTTCCACTACATAATTTCTGCAAAATCCAAACCACTCTAATAGAAGACTTTCTCACACTCTAAATTGATCTTGTATTTTTGGATATCCTACTAATAGTATTTCTTTACATTCTGTCATGGAAAATTTAATCATTTGTTCTCAATACATCATTGTCAACACTATAACCTCTTTGTTTTTAAGATATCTTATGGAACACAGTATTTTAAATGGTAACTGAATCCTGTTTCACTAATACAAGTAAAAAATACCTGTCACAAAAAAAAATAAATTTATGGAAACTTAAGGATCTCTACATTAGAACAAGTTGCCCTATGATTTAGTAACCACTATGGCCATCAGAGCATCCACACAGCTCTTGAACAATGGATTCCATAAAACGGATGGAATTTTACTTTGTATAAAAAATTAGTAAGGACGCCTGGGTGGCTCAGTCAGTTAAGCACCCCACTTCAGATCAGGTCATTATCTCACAGTTCCTGAGTTCAAGCCCTGTATCAGGCTCTGTGCTGAGAGCTCAGAGCCTGGAGCCTGCTTCAAATTCTGTCTCCCTCTATCTCTGCCCCTCCCCACTCACTTGCAAGAGCATGCTCTCTCTCAAAGACAAATACTAAAAAAAAAAAATTGGCTAACATTATATATAAGATGCTATTATTCTTTCTTTTCTGTTATTTCATTTTCTTCATGCTATTTCTTAATTGAACTAATTTAATTTAAATGGACAAAATTTTGACACAGTAGTGGTTTTCCCGGATCATGAAGTTTTAGGTATTAATTGACATGGAAAAGTGAACTAAGAACATTAAGTATTAAAGTTTAACATATGTGGCAGAGAACAGCTCTTTCTAGATCCCCATGGAAATCATGTGTTCTCAAAACAAAAACAAACAAATAAAAAACACATAACACTTGCAGTATTCTATAAAGTCATAAAGCTTGAAAATAAGAAAGAGGAAAGACACGGTTTAGGCCACGCCAGTGGCCCTAAAGAATTTTAAAAACATTCATAAATTTTTAGTTTGGCACAAAATTTGTGTCATAAGTGCCCTAAAAGAATTTTAAATGCCCTAAAAGAATTTTAAAAACATTCATAAATTTTTAGTTTGGCACAAAATTTGTGTCATAAGTGTAACTAAATGCAAAGAGTATAATTTTTCACATCTTGCAAATATTAACATTTAAAAACAAAACACCATTCTTTAAATCTGCCCAATAAAACACAAATTCAATTGAATAAAAAAGTAAACATGCATGGAATTTTTTAAAGCACTATAGTGAAAAAAGCATGTACCTATTATTTCTCACTTTAAAAACTTTAAATGTTTATTTATTTTTGAGAGGGAGAGAGACAGAGTGCAAGCAGGGGAGAGGCGGAGAGAGGGAGACACAGAATATGAAGCAGACTCCAGGGTGTGAGCTGTCAGCACAGAGCCCAACACCAGGCTTGAGCTTGTGAGCCACGAGACCATGATCTGAGCCAAAGTTAGACGAATAACCGACTGAGTCACCCAGGTGCCCCTATTACTTCTTACTTTTGATCCAGTTTGGAAGCAACGATAATATAAATCTATATTATATTCTATGACCTTACATAGATGTTACGTATAGTACCTACACTGGCTTGCTTTCTGAAAATTTCAAAAGTTGCAAGTATTTACTTTAAGATGTCTATAGGAAAACAATTATGAAAAAAAAGAAAAACAATTGTGTTATTATCATTTACCCATAAAGAATTGTCCATTTCAAAATTTGAATGTTTCCCCTAAATAAATTTATATTTAGAGAAAATGTGTCTAAAGAGCAAATTCGGAACATCATTCATTTTTTTTAATCAATTACATTTACTGTTTTCCATTGAATGGTGCCTCCATACTAAGACAGTCTTAAGCATTCAGAATTTTGCTTTCTAACTCTAGACACATGATGGCTGAATTCACTATCTATTGTCATATGCATAACAAACAATCCCAAAATATCAGTGGCATACTGCAGTAAGTTTTACTCACATATCTGGGAATCAGCTGAGCTTGGCTGGGGTTACTGGGGTGGCTTATATCCATTCAATGTGTCTTATTCAATAAAGACTTATCACCAGGAGTGTGTGCAGGTAACTTAACTTCAAGGAAATAAGAATTTGAGTGAACAATTAACCTGGCTGAGTTTGAAGTAAATGAAGATCCAGTTACTATGCCAGGAAAGGTATCAGCTGGCCTATGGCACTCAATCTGGTAAAAACAGTTACTGCAGTTATCAGATATGGGTATCTAGTGAATGAAGTGACAGCTGCTCTTAGACAATGTAAAGGGGTTGATGCTCTGAAGGCTTTGGAGTGAAATGGTAAAGTAAAAAAAAAAAAAAAAAAAAATCCATCTCAATACGACATTGAGAACTCATGATAATGAGTTAAACACAAGATAGATAATTTAGTGAAGTTTCTGTATGTCCTTCAAAAAGATCTATTCTCGGGGTGCCTGGGTGGCGCAGTCGGTTAAGCGTCCGACTTCAGCCAGGTCACGATCTCGCGGTCCGTGAGTTCGAGCCCCGCGTCAGGCTCTGGGCTGATGGCTCGGAGCCTGGAGCCTGTTTCCGATTCTGTGTCTCCCTCTCTCTCTGCCCCTCCCCCGTTCATGCTCTGTCTCTCTCTGTCCCAAAAATAAATAAACGTTGAAAAAAAAAAAATTTTAAAAAAAAGATCTATTCTCTCTTTTATACGCATGAATTTGTGGCATCTGAGACAATGGTATTCAATGAATATTTGTTGAATTGGAACCCTGTATGGCCCTTCTAACTCTTCTATCAGGTTCTACTACCTAAAAATTCCAGTCCTAAGTGTAAATCATCTATTTGTCAAAATGCTCTCAAAAGAATATTTTCAACAGAAGAAAAACTATTGGTGTCAATTAGTAGTTAGAAGAGCCCTTTTACCATTTTAAGATCTTCTAGACACTGACTTAACATGCAAAAATGAGGTGTTGTGATTACTACCGGCATTATTATTGAATTTTCAAGAGAATAAATGGTTGATGCTATATGATCTAAACAGTGAGTAAGTGCAGAACCCAGAATCTATTTTAGGATGCTTTCTGGTATTAGAATATTCCACATAAAAAAAAAAAGAAATAATTTCACAACTAAATATTGGCAGAGCTACCAAGGTTTCAGATCCATTAGGAATAAAATTTTATCTCTCGTGCCCAGAGATGTATCTAGTAAGAAGTTGCTACAGCTGATGTCAAAGAGGTTGTTGTCTGTGTTCTCCTCTAGGATTTTGAAGGCTTCCTGTCTCATATTTAGGTCTTTCATCCATTTTGAATTTATTTTTGTGTAGGGTATAAGAAAGTGGTCCATTGCATTCTTTTGCATATTGTTGTCCAGTTGGCTTCTTGTTGTATTTTGTGTTTCCATACAAATTTTAAGAATGTTCTAGCTCTGTCTTAAATGCTGGTGGTATTTTGATAGGGACTGCATTCAATGTGTAGATTACTTTGGGTGGTACAGACATTTTAACAATATTTGTTCTTCCAATCCATAAGCATGGAATGTTTTCCATTTCTTTGTGTCCTCTTCAATTTCTTTCATAAGTGTTCTATGGTTTTCAGAATGCAGACCTTTTACCTGTTTGGTTAGGTTTATTCCTAGGTACCTTACTGTTTTTGGTGTAACTGTAAATGGGATTGACTCCTTGATTTCTCTTTCTGCTGCTTCATTATTGGTATACAGAAACGTAAAAGATTTCTGTAGGTTGATTTTGTATCCTCTGACTTTACTGACAGAACTAGTAGATTACAGAGAGAAAGAGAGGGAGAGAGAAAGAGAGAAGGGGAGGTGCGCTAGAAGGAAAGGAAGAGAGAAGATTTATTGAAAGGAATTAGTTCATGTGATTATGGCTGGCTAGTCAACTCTGAATAACTTATGGCAGGTCACAAGAAGGGCAGGTTGGAAACAAGCAGGAACTGAGACTACAGTCCAAAGCGAAATTTCTTCAGAAAATTCTAAATTCTGCTTTTAGGGCATCTAAACTGATTAGACTGTGCCCATCTGGATTTTCCAGTATAATCTTATTTCCTCTAAGCCAATGGGGTTTAGATGTTAATCAGATGTACAAAATACCTTTACAGAGGTGCTTGGGTGGCTCAGTTGGTTGGGCATCTGACTCTTTGATTGCTGCTCAGGTAATGATCTCACAGTGGTGAGATTGAGCCCCACATCAGGCTCTGCAGTGACAGTGTGACAGCTTGCTTGGGATTTTCTCTCTCTCTCTCTCCCTATCTCTCTCTCTCAAAATAAATAAACTTAAAAAAAACACACACACAAAATACCTTTATAGAACACCTGTATTAGTGCTTGATTGAATAACTATTGAATAACTGGGTATTCCAGCCTAGGAGACTTTACAGATAAAATTGAACATCAAAGCATGTAAGTATTTTATACTAATTAATGTTACCAATATTTAGATAGCTCCTATACTTGTCAGGAATTATTTTAAGCACAGTAATAAGCATAAAATAAGCATAACTGTTTTAAGGATAATAGGGTAAAGTAGACAGACAAAGGAACAGTAATTTATAAAGCTTGTTCTTTAGTGTGAAACATGCAATAACGATTAAGGTTATTTCAGGTAATGATAAGCATTACAAAGAAAATAAGTCAGGACAACTGGATAGAGATAGGCAGAACAGGGGTACTTTCAAACTTTTATGTAAGAAAAAGTCCTCTCTGAGGAGATCACTTTCTGCTGACATCTTTTTAAAAGAAGAAATAAGATCCCTGAAAACCAAGAGAAAAAGTTTGGAAGGTTCTTAAGATGGATAGGAGTTTGAAAGCTGGGGGAAGAAAAGAAGGCTGAGTGGAAATTGAGAGGAAATGAGGTCATTCTGTTAGGCAAACATCAGATAGCAAAAACTCAGAGTAAGCTGGGCACATTATTTTAATTTTAGCTCCAAGGTGATTTTAACCCATTGGAGAATTCTAACCAGATGTATAGCATATTCCAATTTACATTTTAAAGGAGTACACTAATGCTCTTCAGATAATGGTTAATAACAGCAACAATTTAAGAAATGACAATATTAAAAAATGGTGACTTGGAATAACAAGACAACAGTAAAGATGGAAAGACTATAGAGAGATACAATGAACTTTCATTCTGTTTGAACAATGGGTTCACAGTGTACCATCTACCAAGATGAGAAACAGATTTGGGAGGATGAGGGCAACCAACGAGTCAGTTTTTATGATGTCAGTTTTAAGACTTTTATTAGATAGTTCATTGGTGATATTACGTACCTAACTGGATTCTGACAAAAAGTCAGTGTTTGTGGAATGTTACAATTGCCCTATGAATTAAGCTTTCTTGATTCACTGTAGTCTCTTCCCACATTGATCCTAGCTTTGCCATATTAAATGTTTTGCTCGAGTATACATTGATAAACATGGTGCAAACAGAGGCTGAGAAAGGCCTTATGCACCGGGCTTCTTACCTCATTCTACTATAAGTCTACCATATGAATAACTTCAGGCCAGATTAGTGGGGGGAAATGTGAAGAGAATAGCTTTCTAAACTGAATCTTCCTCTATTTTCATGTCTGACTGGAAAATGCTAACAAAATATAACTGCCTAAATTATCTCTGGTGAGATTTTCACAAGAACCACACAACTTAGTGAAGCCCAAATTCTGACTCATAGAATCAGAATCATATTAAATAGTTATTATATATGCATTATATAGTTATATATGCATACATATATATTATGTATATAAAATGGGTTTTGTTTTTGTTTTTGTTTTTGTTTTTTGCTGTACAGAGATACACTGCTAACACTATGCTAGCTGTGACCTGGGAAACATAAGTCTGCATACTCTATGAAACACCAAATACCTAGAAGATAATTCCCTGTGATTAAAAAAATACATATTAAAAACAAAAGGACTTAAAAAAACACAAAAGGACTGTGACAATAGCAAATGCTATTGAGGATGTGGAGCAACAGGAACTCTCATTCCTTGCTGGCAGGAATGCAAATGGTATAGTCACTATGGAAGACAGTTTTGCATTTTCTTATGAAACTAAACATAATCTTACCCCATGATCCAGAAATCATACTCTTTGAGCATTTATCCGATGGAGGTGAAAACGTATATTATCTACAAAAAAACCTGCACATCCATGTTTACAGCATTTTGAATCATAATTGCTAAAACTCAAAACCAACCAAGTTCTCCTGTAGTAGACAAATGGATAAGTAAACTGTCATATCCAGACAATAGAATATTAATAAGCACTAAAAATAAATGAACTATCAAGTTGTCAACAGACATGGAGGTATATGAATGCAAATTACTAAGTAGAAGAAGCCAATCTGAAAAGGCTCCATACAGCAAGTGTCCAACTATATGGTACTCTATGAAAAGGAAAACTATTCAGGCAATAAAAAAGACCAGTTTCCCTGATGAACATGGATGTAAAAATCCTCGACAAGATAGTAGTCAACTGGATCAAACAATACATTACAAAAATTATTCACCACGACCAAGTGGGATTTATACCTGGGATACAGGGCTGGTTCAATATCCGCAAAACAATTAACATGATTCATCACATCAATAAGAGAAAGGACAAGAACCGTATGATCCTCTCAATAGATGTAGAGAAAGCATTTGACAAAATACAGAATCCTTTCTTGATAAAATCCCTCAAGAAACTAGGGCTAGAAGGAGCATACCTCAAGATCATAAAAGCCATATACAAGCGACCCAACACTAATATCATCCTCAATGGGGAAAAACTGAGAGCTTTCCCCCTAAGGTCAGGAACAAGACAGGGATGTCCACTCTCGCCACTGTTATTCAACATAGTATTGGAAGTCTCAGCCTCTGCAATCAGACAACACAAAGAAATAAAAGGCATCTAAACAGGCCAGGAGGAGGTTAAACTCTCACTCGTCGCAGATGACATGATACTCTATATGGAAAACCCAAAAGATTCTACCAAAAAACTGCTAGAACTGACTCATGAATTCAGCAAAGTCGCAGGATATAAAATCAATCCACAGAAATCGGTTGCATTCCTACACACCAACAATGAAGCGACAGAAAGAGAAATCAAGGAATCAATCTAATTTACAGTTGCACCAAAAACCATAAAATACCTAGGAATAAATCTAACCAAAGAGGTAAAAAATCTATACACTGAAAACTATAGAAAGCTGATGAAAGAAATTGAAGAAGACACAAAGAAATGGAAAAAGATTCCATGCTCCTGGATGGGAAGAACAAATATTGTTAACATGTCGATACTACCTAAAGCAATGTACATATTCAACGCAATCCCTATCAAAGTAACCCCAGCATTCTTCACAGAGCTAGAACAAATAATCCTAAAAATTTGTATGGAACCAGAAAAGACCCTGAATAGCCAACGCAATCTTGAAAAAGAAAACCAAAGCAGGAGGCATCACAATCCCAGACTTCAAGCTATACTACAAAGCTGTAATCAAGACAGTATGGTACTGGCACAACAACAGACACTCAGATCAATGGAACAGAATAGAGAACCCAGAAATGGACCCACAAACGTATGGCCAACTAATCTTTGACAAAGCAGGAAAGAATATCCAATGGAATAAAGACAGTCTCTTCAGCAAGTGGTGCTGGGAATACTGGACAGCAACATGCAGAAGAATGAACCTGGACCACTTTCTTACACCATACACAAAAATAAACTCAAAGTGGATGAAAGACTTCCATGTAAGACAGGAAGCCATCAAAATCCTTGAGGAGAAAGCAGGCAAAAACCTCTCTGATCTTGCCTGCAGCAACTTCTTACTCAACACGTCTCCAGAGGCAAGGGAAACAAAAGCAAAAATGAACTACTCAGACCTCATCAAAATAAAAAGCTTCTGCACAGCCAAGGAAACAATCAGCAAAACTAAAAGGCAACTGACGGAATGGGAGAAGATATTTGCAAATGACATAGCAGATATAGGGTTAGTATCTAAAATTTACAAAGAACTCTCGAACTCAACCTCCAAAAACTAAATAATCCAGTGAAGAAATGGGCAAAAGACATGAATAGACACTTCTCCAAAGAAGACATCCAGATGGCCAACCGACACATGAAAAAATGCCCCACATCACTCATCATCAAGGAAATACAAATCAAAACCACAATGAGATACCACCTTACACCTGTCAGAATGGCTAACATTAACAACTCAGGCAAAAACAGATGTTGGTGAGGATGCAGAGAAAGAGGATCTCTTTTGCATTGTTGGTGGGAATGCAAGCTGGTGCAGCCACTCTGGAAAACAGTATGGAGGTTCCTCAAAAAACTAAAAATAGAACTACCCTACGACTCAGCAATTGCACTACTAGGCATTTATCCAAGGGATACAGGTGTGCTGTTTCGAAGGGACACATGCACCCCCATGTTTATAACAGCACTATCAACAATAGCCAAAGTATGGAAAGAGCCCAAATGTCCATTGATGGATGAATGGATAAATAAAATGTGGTGTATATATATATACAATGGAGTATTACTCGGCAATCAAAAAGAATGAAATCTTGCCATCTGCAACTACGTGGATGGAACTGGAGGGTATTATGCTAAGTGACATTGGTCAATCAGAGAAAGACAAAAATCACACGACTTCAATCATACGAGAACTTTAAGAGACAAAACAGATGAACATAAGGGAAGGGAAACAAAAAGAATATAAAAACAGGGAGGGGGACAAAACAGAAGAGACTCATAAATATGGAGAACAAACTGAGGGTTGCTGGATGGGTTGTGGGAGGGGGGATGGGCTAAATGGGTAAGGGGCATTAAGGAATCTACTGAAATCACTGCTTCACTATATACTAACTAATTTGGATGTAAATTTTTAAAAATAAAGTTAAAAAAAAAAGATCAGTAGCTGCCAGACATTAGGAGGAAGTAAGAATAAATGGGTGGAGCAAGAATATTTTTAAAAGTGAATTTATTTTGTATGATACTATAATGATGGAGATATGTCCTTATACATTTGTCAAAACCTATAGAAAGCACAATACCAGAAATGAAAAATAATATAGACTACTGACTTTGGGTAATATTATGTCAACGTAGGGTCATCAATTGTAATAAATGTACTACTCTGTTGGGGGATGTTAATAATGAGGGAGGCAGGAGATATATGTTAGGGCAGGACATATATGACAACTCTATGTTTTTTCCACTCACTTTTATTGTTAACCTAAAACTGTTTTAAAATATAAAGTGTAGGGGTGCCTGGATGGCTCAGTCAAGTAAGCATCCGACTCTTGATTTGCACTCAGGTCATGATCTCATGGTTCATGGTACTGAGCTCCTCATAAGGCTCTGCGCTGACAGTGTGGAGCCTGCTTGGGATTCTCTCTCACCTCTCTCTGACCCTCTCCCACTCTCACTGTCTGTCTCTCTCAAAATAAATAAACCTCTCTTTCTGCCCCTCACCCTCTCAAAAAAAAAACAAAAAATAATAAAATATAAAGTCTATTAATTTTTTTTTAATTAAAAAGGAGGAATGGACTTGTACTTCAGGGGATATGTAATAGATAGACATTTCTCTACTCCTCCACTAAGAGTAACTTAAACCCTAAACATTATATATAAAACAAACATATGAAGAGTCTGGAATATTGAAATAAAATGATAAACCAATAAGCACCTCCAGACTCAAGCAATGGCACTATAGCAAGTATCCTGGGGTTTTTTGTTTTTGTTTTTGTTTTGTCTCATGCATACAAGACTTGTTGCTGAAGAAGCAAGCAAGCCAGAAACACTAACTACATGCAAAGATCTCTTGATATTATTTCTTATAGCTGCATGTGAATCTAAAATTATCTCCAATAAAAAAAATAATTAAAGGAAAAAGGATTCAGGAATGATTCTTGGAGTTTTAGTAATCAGGTAAAGAAGAGGAAATTTAGCCAGAAAAAAAAATGATGAAATTGGAGATATGGTAAAGTAATTGAGGAAAATAAAATGTGTTTCCAGAAAGGAGTGAATTATACCAAATACTTCTGTGTATTCAATTAAGATGAAAGTAGAAATTTGAAGACTTTGTTTGGCAATATGAAAATTTTTGTTAATTCAACAAAACAAGTTTGGCAGAGTGACAGAGACAGAATCCTAATTTCACTTACAAGCAGATGAGAGTAGAAAATAAACACAGTGATGCATAATGATGAGACAGATAGATAAGGGTAGATGACAGCTGGATACATACATACACACATCTACATATAGGTAGGTGAGTGACACTAAAGTATGCAATCATGACTCTACTCATCATCCAACAATAGAGGGAGATGGAGAACACAAAAGAGGGTAAAATGTCTCAGGTGTTTTTATCTTAACTAGGTAAAAGAAAACCTGATGATAGTTCCATTTACCTGATGGTCACATTCAGTATTGATGAATTCAAAGTAGTAATAGCAAAAGTAATATGTTTATACACATTTGCTATAAGCAACAAAAGAGTATAATTTGTTATAAAATAATTACACAAAAAATCAAAAATCAAATCCAGTATCATATTTCTGAAGTGAGAAACCCAAGTCCACACAAGACAAAGATATTTAGGTTTCTTAAGTTATCTTACGTTTAGAGAACCTAACAGACCCTCATATCAGTTGTACAAAGAGAAAAAAAACAGATTCCTCAGACTTCTGTTCATTACCCTAGCCCTATTATTTGTTAACTTTAACTTTCTTTTTTATATTATCTCTGATTATAAATCCAAGGGCTACCATTTTAATGCTATGTAGTTTTAAAATGTATCAGTTTCAGCATTAGAAAAGTATGTCATTTTTAGAGAATAAGGTTATCTGCACTGAGAAATGCATCTTAGTAAGCAAATATGTTATCAACTAACACTGATCAGATAAACTGCAAATAATTACTTAAATGGATCTTTTATTTATGGGCGTAAGGTTTACACAAACTCAGTGCATTTAAAAAAAAAAAACTGCTGACAATTTAATAATATGTGATAAGATGACATCTACATAGGCATTTAAATGGAAGCAGCAACACTAATATTACTTAGTTTTCAAATATTTATGACATAATTTATTGCTTTTCTATAAATATAATCGAGTAATCTTTCACTATGTCTTTAATAAATAAAATTATTTTCTTGTATATAGCTATTATAACTTGACCCATGTATTTTAACCACAGATTCACACTGACTGAAGTAACAACTTGCTTCAAATTTATGGATTGGGTAAAACAGACTTATACAGGTATCATTTACATAGAGTGAATTGACCCTTCACAGTGTAGAATTCTATGTTATTGAAAAATGTATATAATTACATCATCAATGTCAAGATATAGAACAGTTACATCCTTCTCCAAAGTTCCTTCTTGCCACTTTGTAGATAACCACTTCTCTCTCCTCTCCACCCCATACACTTTCCCTAGTGACTTAGGCTTTTATTTTTTTAGGGAAGAAAACTCTGGGGATAAAGGAGGCATGCTCTGTCTTTGTTGGAGTGGTAGCCACTATCTTCTGCAAACCTCACCAGCTAGATAGTCTTTATCTGAATTTCTTCCCTGTCCACGGTATTTCTTGTAAGTACCAAGTGGCAATCCTGGGTGAATAGACTGTCGAAATGTTTTAACTTCACTTATGTCTTTGGTTCCAGAGTTTCTATGTTAGCTTACACTCTCTCTACCATTAGCAATTGTTGAAAAGTTTAGCCAAATTCTTACTTGTTTCTATGGTGCCCAACATCTCTTCTCTGGTGCCCTGCATTTTTTCTTCTCATACTCTGTCACGTGATACAGCGTTTCAGTTCTGTCTCTCCTTGGTGGCATCAAATTTTCCATAGAAATCAGGGTGCTCTGTTGCCATGGGATCCATGGGTTGAAGTTTTATCTAGCTTTTTTTTTTTTTCTGTAATTATGGGACCAATGCTATTCCCAGCGTCCTGCATTCTATCTAGAACACAACTTCATTCCTGGTTTTAATTTAATATATGAGATCAATTCTCTGGGATTTTGAAATACTATATATTATTTAAATAAGTTATAGAATTATCCTGCCCATTTTTTCTCTTTCAAACATAATGTCTCAATATTTTATTAACTGAAAGCTATGTACTCTATCAGCAAATTCCTCTATTGTTATTTTATCTTCAAGTATGCAATTATCCATACATTACTGGATCACAACATATATGATAGCCATAAATGTAATGTAACCCAAAGTATCAATTTTAACTCAGAAAACTTCTTGGGTAGACACTACAGCAAGGGGTTAAGGACATAATCTTTGGTAGAAAGTAATGTTTTTTCCAAAGCCTCTCCTATTTTTCTAGATATGTGACTATAGAGTAGTTTCTTAATCTTTCCAAAGCAAAAAATTCCATAATGATAATAAACATAAATCATTGAGTAGTGGACAGAGTGGATAAGATGATCCATATAAAATATTTTACATAACCTATACATATAATTCTCACCATATATTCATTACTATATTCATTATCTTCTTCATCATCATAATCATCATGAGAGAAGTGATCTGATACCATATAATTAAAAATAATTGGCATAACCATAAAGGCTATCTGAAGAAAAATTAAAATACTAGTTTTATTAGTTTTATTCTTACAGGACAACGTGGACCATTTTTATCTACCATTCTTCAAAGAAGATGTAACACATTTTAAGTCTGCTGAACTACAAGAAAAATACTACTGGTTATGTAAAATACTGTATTATATGCATTTTCCAAAATTATTCCTACCATTTTTTAAAAATAATCACAGTGAATATGTACTCAAGAGAATCCTGGAAAGAATAGAATAGAATAGAATAGAATAGAATAGAGAAAAGAAGGGAAAAGGAGGGGAGGGGAGGGGAGGGGAGGGGAGGGGAGGGGAGGGGAGAGGAAAGAAATTTGTATGTTGAACACCTAACTCCCAACCCAACATGATTGTATTTAGAGACAGGGCCTGTGAGGAGGTGATAAAAGTTAAATGAGATCATAGGGGAGCAGCAAGGGGTTGGGAATGGGGAGGGGGTGCTTAATCAGACAGGACTGGTGCCTTTCATATTGTAAAGAGAAAGCAACAACTGAGCTCCCTCTCCTCGCCATGTAAGGACACATTGAGAAGGCAACCATCAAGCCAGGAAGAGGGCTTTCATCAGAAACTGACCACAATATGGTGCCTGGGTGGCTTAGCTCACTAGGCATCCCACTTCGGCTCAGGTCATGATCTCACTGTTAGTGGGTTCCAGTTTGTGTCAGGCTCTGTGCTGATGGCTAGGAGCCTGGAGGCTGCTTCAGATTCTGTGTCTCCCTCTTAATCTGCCCCTCCCCTGATCATGCTCTGTCTCTCTCTCTCTCTCTCTTTCTCAAAAATGAATAAACATTAAAGAAGAAAAAGAAAGGAAAGAAAAGAAAAGAAAAGAAAAGAAAAGAAAAGAAAAGAAAAGAAAAGAAAAGAAAAGAAAAGAGACGGACCATACTGACATCTTGATTTTTAACTTCCCAGGTTTAAGAACTGTGAGAAATACATTTCTGTTATTTAAGTCACCTAGTCCATGGCATTTTGTTATGGCTGACAGAGCAGACTAATGCAGTACACATAACAGATTAATATGATATATGCAATTATAGATTGTATTCCTAGAAGAAAATTTACATATAGAAGAAAAATAAAGAATTTTAAAACTGTGCAATAGAGGAGTGTTGGATATTTTGGAAAAATATCATTTATTTTATTATTTAACTTTCCTTTTCAGAACATGGTCTACAATCATTCTTTAATACTATCCACGGATATATGGCTATAAACAAAATTATTGTGGCATTTTCACATACCTCTGTTTAAAATGTTAACTCATAAGATCTATAGATCTATTACAATTTGTAGGTTCACTTTTCATTGTCAATTATATACCTGAAATTATAATAGGCATTAAAACAGTTATTTAAAAAAAGGTAGAATTCCAATTAAACATTTACCTATGTGAAAATATTAATTGACTAGGAGCATATTCAAAGGTTATATTAGTGTAAAAAAGATGTTACAATCAAAGAGATCAGTTAATTATTAATAAACTTATACTCATTTTTATATAAATTTTAAACTCCTTCATTCTATAAAAGTAACGTTAAGAATGATCACAGAACGAAAATATAACTTAATAAATTATCATAAAAAAATTATAAATTAAACTTTCCTTAGTCATTAAAATGTTGTTTTAGACATTCCCCCCCCCCCCCCCCCAGAGCATAGGAACAAAAAGGACTTTATAATTAGTCTTTAAATAATCGGAATATAAATGAAATGTTCATATTATTCCTTGAAGATTCTAATTAATTAGGTCCTGTCTTCTAAGGGATTATTTCTATAATACATGGTAGGGAAAAGGCAAATAAAAATAAAAGCATGAAAGTTTACTAAATGCAGGATAATTGAAGGGAATTCAGTCATCCATTTAAAAATTATATTGGGACTCTAATTGAATTAATGCTTAAACCACACTCTAGGGTCTGTCTAATCATTGTTAAAATTCTTTTAAGTTTTCTCCGGAGACATTCTGTAAAGGTTTCTCTTATCATAATGTGCAAACAGAGGTTTCATCTGGAAATTAAAGTGGGAAGTTATTTATTTTGAAACATATCATATATGTAGAATAAAAATGTAAAAGTTCAGTAAAATATGAGATTTAATTACTTTGGTCAGTTAGCAAGTGCAAATTTAAAAATAACGTACTGCAATTTTAATTAGATATTTTTGCATGATTAGAAAAATGCAGGCCAAAAGATCATATAACTTGGCTGTTTTAAGAATTTTTTTTCCGGGGCGCCTGGGTGGCGCAGTCGGTTAAACAGCGTCCGACTTCAGCCAGGTCACGATCTCGCGGTCCGGGAGTTCGAGCCCCGCGTCAGGCTCTGGGCTGATGGCTCGGAGCCTGGAGCCTGTTTCCGATTCTGTGTCTCCCTCTCTCTCTGCCCCTCCCCCGTTCATGCTCTGTCTCTCTCTGTCCCAAAAATAAATAAACGTTGAAAAAAAAAAAAAAATTAAAAAAAAAAAAAAAAAGAATTTTTTTTCCTACAGCTTTTTAGTTTGATTATAATGTTTATATTTACCTTGATAAAAACAAACAAGTAATAGCTGAAATCAAAGACCTATTACTCATGAAGGAAGCAATGAGTCAATGAAATGGAATGCCATTAAAAGCTAAATTTCATGGGGCACCTGGGCGGCTTGGTTAACCGTCCAACTCTTGATTTCAGCTCAGGTCATGCATGATCTCAGTTTGTGGGATGGGGGCCCTGAGTCTAGCTTTGCACTGACAGCACAGAGTGGGCTTGGGATTCTCTCTCCCTCTCCCTCTGCCTCTCCCCTCCATGGCCAAGCACACGCAGTCTCTCTCTCAATAAATAAATAAACTTTAAAAAATTAAATTTCATTATTTAGCTTTCTAAGCATAGAATCTCTAGGTAGAGAAATGAGAGGAAACATGATAAAAGATCATTGAGGTATGTTGTTTATAACAGACTGTGATTGTGATTACAGACATTAAACTGCAAATGAACCTTTCCTATTACTACAACAATACACGTCAAAGATTCAAATCAAACTAAAATTTATTAGTAAGAAATCATGAGAAAAATTAGGAAATTGGGGCACCTTGGTGGTTCAGCTGGTTGAACATCTGACTTCGGCTCAGGTCATGATCTCACAGTTCGTGAGTTTGGGGCCCATATTAGGCTCCTTGCTGTCAGTTCAGTGACAGGATCTAGGATCCTTTGTCCCCCTCTTTATTGGTCCCTCCCCCACTCATCCTCACTCACTCACTCTCTCTCTCTCTCTCTCTCTCTCAAAAATAAATAAAACATTTCAGTAGAAAAAAGAAAAGAAAAATTAGAAATTAATTTATCATGAATGAAAACAAATGAAAAAAAAAAAAAAAACACAATATACCAAAACTTATCAGATGCAGCAAAATCTGTACTCCGAGGGAAATTTACAACTGCAAATGCCTCTATTAATAAAAGCAAAAAGGTCTTAAATCACTGACCAAATTTTCTACCTGAGGAAACTGGAAAAAGAAGAAAACACTAAACCCAAAACAAACGTTAATAAAGTTAAAATAGTTTGAATAAGAAGTCTGAATACTAATATTCCTAGAAATTAAATGAAATCCAGAATTAATCTGTCTAGTGGAAATCTTAGTATGAATCTTGCACTCATAATATTCCTTCTGTGACTCCAGGATGTCAGAGGTAGCCAAAATTAAATTTATATACAGTGTTTCATGACTAACTTCCAGAGCTTTCCTCTAGCCTCCAATGGAAAGTATCAGAAAGTGCCATTCTTTGGTCACCAAATGTTGTCACCAAGACAGACCAAACACTGAACTGGCACATTCTAAGCATTTAGAAATGTCAGCTACTAACAACTATAAAGTTCAAAATAAAAAGATCAGTTATTATATAGTCAACATCCAAGACTAAACAGTTTGATGGAAGCTTCACTGAAGTCTGTATCCTATATCTTTTGCTTGCAAGGAGTTGAGAAGGTGATTCTAAATTACTAGAGATACTGCAATTAATATCTTCCCTGGTTGGTATTGAGGAGAATGGCTCTGAATATCTAAAGCTCCATGTCTCAGTCAAAATTTTGACAGTAAAATATTCAATAACAGAAGATTCGAAAGGTTTAAAGAAATGGAAGTTTTTAAAGTAATAAACGATAACATTTTTGTTTTAAAAGTAGTGTATGCAGGGGCGCCAGGGTGGCTCAGTTGATTAAATGTCTGACTTCCGCTCAGGTCATGACCCTGCGGTTCAGGAGTTCAAGCCCCATGTCGGGCCCTGTGCTGACAGCTCAGAGTCTGGAGTCCTTTGGATTCTGTGTCTCCCTCTCTCTCTGTCCCTCCTCCCCTGCTCTCTCTCTCTCTCTCAAAATTGAATAAACATTAAAAAAAAATTGAAATGTACTTTGTGCATATTTTGTATTTGATGAATTTATAATGTGTATGTGAAATTGGCTTTTTTGGGGTAAAAAAGTATTATGAGCAATTTGAAATTTGTAATAGAATAATTGATGTAGAATCAGTTTCAACCTTATAATGTTTATCATCAACATATTGAAATATGTGAAAAGAATTAAGGTTTCTCTTATTTGTAAGATTATTTTATTGTATTTATTAGCAGTATTTAGGAGGTTTTGTTTATTAAGTCAGAAACCTGAAAAACTTAAAATGGAATTGAGTTAATGTATTTTTTAATATTTTTAGGGTATTTAATTAACTCAATATTTAAAAGACTAAATACCCTTTAGAGATCTTGTGAATATAATAAGTCATTTTAGGCTTATAAAATGGGAAATAATTGTACAAACTTAAATTTGAAAGGAAATTTTAGTTTTTCACTGCCCTGTGGTATATTTAGCTTAGGAAAGGTAGAAATATCTTACGCTATCCCCTAAGTACCAGGATTTTCCTTCTCTTTATTATAGCACTGAAAGTTACAGGATCACTCTTATTCTGCTTACCACAAAATAATTTTAAGAGGCTGATGACCAACTAAAATATTGGCAAGTGGCAAATTCTAGGCTGTATGATTTCAATTGTTTTATTTCTCTCCAACTTTAAGAGTGTTTTAAAAGTTTTGCCTTATCTAGAAGGTAGAACTCATGGTTGAATCTAAAAAGTAAGTAAACATGTGAAAAATTCCCTATCAAAATAGGAGGATCAAAATTAATAGCCTTTCAAATTCAGAATTCTGGCTCAAATAATTAACAAAAGCACAATGGTAAAAACTCATAAAGATAACCAATTTTCAGATGATTCCAAAATATGTCATTACTTTCAGGAAGAAGGACTCTGGAAATTTTAACACTTCAGAATCTTAATACAGGATTCTGTACTAAATCCAGCAATGATCTTGCTGGAAACATATTAGGAGAGCTTACAGAATCCAACTTATTTTTAGTTGTGCTTGCATCTCTAAATCCAAATGATTCATCTTTGTCCGGTGTAGGTCTCAAAATTGAGCTTTTGATACTTAATGGGGCAAGCAAATCTATACCAAATAGATTTCCTTTTTTTACCTTTCCTTTCCCTTCTCAATTTGCCAAGGATCTTGGTATTCTAAACAATGATATGTCATTCAGCTTTTTTAAGTTTATTTGTTTATTGGGGGCAGGGGACAGAGAGAGGGGGAGAGAGAGAATCCCAAGCAGGTTCCTCACTGTCAGATGCAGGGCTAGAATTCAAGAATTCTGAGATCATGATGTGAGCTGAAATGAAAGAGTCAATGCTCAACTGACTGAGCCATCCGGGCACCCCACATCATTCAGCTTTTAAAAACTATCTCCTTCTACACTCTATTTCTGATCAAAAGTTTTTTAAAGTCATTTTTTCAGTAAATATTCTCAGTTATATTTTGTTTGGGGACTGTCATCTTTTGACACCCTGGTCTATCAGTGTAGCATCCTCCTCCTTTGAAGGATTACCTCATGATTTTAAAAATCTGGTTATTCCTTCTTCCATCAAAATTATAATCCGACATATTTTCCTAAGAAATCTATAAGAAGTATTATTGGTCTTCTAGATCGAAATCACTTACCCTATTTCCATCTTTACCAATTGATCTCGTAATGACCCCAGACAAATTAACGATCCAATAAATTTAAAAAAAATAAACAAAAAATCCTAAAACATACAAAATTGGGCTAGGAAGCAGCATTACATTACTCTCATCCAATCTATCCAGATAAATAGCAACACCTGTCCTTTTTGGCAATGTTTCATTCTATTGCAAAGCCCATATGACTTGTGTGTACTATTATGATTTAAACCCCTGTATCAAGCTCTTATAAC
The DNA here is from genome assembly GCF_028749965.1 of Puma concolor. Classification (NCBI taxonomy): domain Eukaryota; kingdom Metazoa; phylum Chordata; class Mammalia; order Carnivora; family Felidae; genus Puma; species Puma concolor. The sequence continues at coordinate 182,495,541 of NC_141667.1, forward strand.
TCACTCTACAAACAATTCCCAGACACAGCCAACAACCTCTGCCATCAGTTATTCAAAGTAACTTTGTTCAGATTACAGAACAGAAGGACCCTTCTCCAGATCAAGACACTTCTCTTGGTTAATACTGTAAGGACCCTACCAGTTTCTCCTAACCATCTGTATCACAGTAGAATACCAAGACCTAGGGTCAGAGAAAATCCATGATACTACGTAAAGTTACCTGAACCAAATAACAACTCAGAGGACTAGTCTTTGTTTTTTTCTGCTCAGAAAGCAGCCATATAAATATAAGCAGTGTGAATTTGAATACTTAGACAAAATCACTATCAGAAGTCACTGTAAGGGGAAGTGACTCATTCAGGAGATGATCCAGTTATTCTTGGGTCAATTTGAAGGTGATATTTAGTACTTACAAGTGACTAAAAGTTTTTCAAGTACTTTTTAAACTCAAAAAAATATACAATAAAATTACCGCAAAAATTAAACGGAGACGTAAACCAGTTTTTAATTTAACACCTCTGCAATGATGTAGGCAGAACAGACAGAAAAAGAAACAGATAAGAAATACAATGATACATAACCAAATGATAATTTTATAATTACTTCTAATTAAGAATGTCTTGCAGACACTAGAAACCCCTGAATGAAGTAATTATATTAATTAGAAGAAATGATACTGCTCAATTAAATATGCATTTATACATATAATTGCAAACATACGAACACACACATATATTTACTTCTGTATGTATATGTAGAAAAAATATATATTTAAGTATACAAACATTTATATATATTTGTTTTTATTTATTTGACATATTTTTTCCTCATTCTTTCTTACTGGTTAGATTATTCTCTCACTTGATGTACAAACATTACACAAATATTAATGTCCTGATTTCAAGCAATTTCTCTGCCAAATACCGTATTAGACTTCTGATTGACCAAAAATAATTTTGCCTCATACAACTAACAAGAATTTTCTCATACATGTGTATATACATTAGATCTAGAGCTCACTGTACCCTGTTAACCTCATTCTGCTTTATTCCTCTTTATTTTGATGCAAACACCCTAAATATAGTACAATGTCATCAGTAACAAGTAGAAAGTAAACGCTAGAGTTAAAGTCCCATCCTGGACACGGAATCACTGCGCATGTTACCTAAGTTTTGTGGAAAGTCCTCCCACCTATATTTAATTTCACATCAACTGATAAAGATGACCAGGACATTATGCATGGGACAATCCTCTTCTAAATTCCTCATCCAATAAATTGACTAATTATAGTTAGAATTTCTTCTTACCAACAATGGTATTTCTACTTCTGTAATGCTTCACATCCAAAAACTATAACAGTAATAATGGTACAGAGCGCCAGGAAAATCAACATCTGTCGGGAGATATGGAGCCAAATATCCATTCAATATGTGTAACTATTACCATCTCAGATTCGCCTTTCCACCAATATAACCATAATAACTGGCTTTGGGGCCAGGGATTGACCTGGCTCCGTGGCAAAGTCCTGACTGGAATGGCTGAAGCACTAACTGAGTAAGATACACCTAGGAGATACCAACATGACTCCATGGAGAGAGACTACACGTGCCCCACGGAAACTTTTTCTCAAAAAAAGGATACTTACCAGGGTTGGAAGAAGTTTCTAGGCCCAAGATGGAGCTGCTCCTGCCTGGGGTGTGATGTCGGCAAACTGAACTTTCAGGTTCCCGTAAATGCTCCGCTTGACCAGAAACACAGTATATTTAGTTAAACAAATCCGCCAACGCCAAACCAACGCTAGGTCCCATACATATCTCCTGGTTTCTTCTCACTCCAAACAAGGTTGGCTGTGTAGCCCCTGCCAGTCAGGTATTTTCTTTTTCCTCGTTCTTCATTCTTTACCCTATAAAAGCTTCCTGCCTTTTGCCTCATTTTGCAATTCTCAGCATATAAACGGTCTTCTTTAAATTCATTTCTTAAGTTTTTGGTGACGAGGAAAGGGATCCCAATCCGGCTATTACCAGGCCGGCAGGACCAGGCGCACAGAGAAAGCTCCCGCACAGGGCCAGGGCTGAGAGCCCTTTTAAGTTTAAGCGGCTTCTCTGCACTACGGAAGCCTGGGTAGGTCATAAATGTGAGCTTTGGTCCTTCGCATGCAGTTCTCTGATCCAAACTTTATTTGGTTGGATCAGAATGCTCTCATAAAGGTTCTACAGCCATGGAATGATTGTGGGTTGCTTAGCAGAAGTGTTCTGAGGCCCTAGAAAGGTTCTAGAGTTTAAGTTCCCTGAAGGATTCTGCAGTTTTCACGGAGGTCTCTGTAGTTGTATTGGGGTCTGCATGGGTGGCAACCATTAGTTGGCGGACTCAAGAAAAATTCCAGTGTACATAAAGATTGGCAGCTAGTGGGGGACTCACAAAGCCTTGAGGCCTAAGTCCACAGCATAAACTGCTGGGAAATCGGAGAAATAAATTAGGGCAAAAATTCAGACTGGTTTGAACATCAAAATTAAAATCTAAGCAAGCACAAGTTAGACTATCTAAAGCCATTAGGGTGTCTGTCATTATAAAGAAACCTTGTAAAAGGAACTATAGATCTTTTTATAATGGGAATATAGGAAGCCAAAGCAAAAAAAAAAAAAAAAAAAAAAGGTGGATTTGGTTCAAACACTTAAAAGTTGTTAGAGCACTTGCAACCTAACTCTGACTCCTGAGCTAGATTAAGTTGGTCATACAACAGGTTAGATAGACAGTAGGTCATCCACCAACCTCAAGACAATTTCTAAGTAATGAGGTAAACTGTAAAACACCAACAGATTCTAAACCCAGTGGTACATTCCTCTTGGGTATTAATTTGGCTCCAGTATATCCAAAGTTTAACTAAAGAAACAGGGATGATCAGGCTACAAAGAATTGAGCACTCCACCTTCTGGCACATCTGTTTATTTTATGTCTAAAAATTGTGTTCCTGGAAGCTGGAGATATCTACAGAAATGGCAAAATGTAAAGTAACCCAGAAATACAATGGCCATTATGGGGAATGTTCCACCTAGACAAGATTGTTCATTTAAGAAGTGCACTTGAGGGGCACCTGGGTGGCTCAGTTGGTTAACCCTTGGACTTCTGCTCAGGTCATGATCTTGCAGCATGTGGGTTCGATCCCAGTGTCCGGCTCCGTGCTGACAGCTCAGAGCCCAGAGCCTGCTTCGCATTCTGTGTCTGCCTCTCTCTCTGTCCTTCCCCCTCTTGCACTTTGTCTTTCTCTCTCTCTAAGAATAAGTGAACATTAAAAAAAAAAAAAAAAAAAAACAAAAAACGCACTTGAAAGCAAGGATTCCCAAGTCAAACAAACAGAATGGTCTACCTATTTTAGTTGGCATGCAGAAGATTCCAAAAGACTTCAAGATTCCAAAGTAACTTCATTGAGAGATTCATTGCAAAAGGTTAATGAAAAATTAGGGGCGCCTGGGTGGCGCAGTCGGTTAAGCGGCCGACTTCAGCCAGGTCACGATCTCGCGGTCCGTGAGTTCGAGCCCCGCGTCGGGCTCTGGGCTGATGGCTCAGAGCCTGGCGCCTGTTTCCGATTCTGTGTCTCCCTCTCTCTCTGCCCCTCCCCCATTCATGCTCTGTCTCTCTCTGTCCCAAAAAAATAAATAAACGTTAAAAAAAAAATTAAATATACAGAGGTACCTAAAATAAAAGACTCTAAGACTGATATCACTCCTATTGCTTCTCTCCATCCAACTCTACTTCAGGACCCATTCTACTAATTCTTTATCTAAAAATACCACAAGACCATAAACAAAAATCCACCAAGGTAGTGACCTTACAATTGTAACAGCTCCAGGACCAGAAACCTAAAATACCCGGGCCTCTCCCACTTCACCCTCCCAGGGATCCATCATCACAACACTGGCCCAGAAATCAGTGTCTCCCTTGCAAAAACTCAGACACTGGGAAAAAAAAAAAAAAATTGTCCTTAAAGTTTGTATGCAAATCCTGCCACATCAGTTTGAACATCCCCATCTCAACCTTCAAAGAAAGCCGCTCCCAGGGTTGATAGGACTTGAAGGGATTCTCCAGTAAACTGTCCTCAGTTATTCCCTTAAATAGCCAAGAGAAACCTACAGTTTAAAATGAATGGAAAACCTTGCCAAATTCAGTTAGATAGTAGGGCTACACACTCTAAATCCCACTCTCTCAGGAGCCTGTATATGGGATCCTAAGATAACTGACAGCAGCTGACAGAGGGTGGGAGTTCTTAGCAGAGTCAGCTCCCCTGAATCTCTCTGACTGGGAGAGGAAGGTAAATCTCCACGTTGTCTCTTATTGGTTATTGATCATTTTTCTCTCCCGGAAACAGCTATTGCCTTCTTGTTTTTCTTATTTTGTGTTCTGAGAACTTGGCTTGGATTTCTGCCTGCCTGGGCTCACAGGTTGTTAGTTCTTAAATATGCAGGCAGCTCAACCGTAATATAGAGGAACCAAAAATATTTGCATTTCCCTTATGATTAATAATGTTAAGCACCTTTTCCTGTACCTTTTGACCATCTGGAAGTCTTGTTTGGAAAAATGCCTGTTCAAGTCCTCTGCCCAATTTTTTTTTAAATTAGATTGCTTTTTGTGATTGAATTGTAGGAATTCAGTATGTATTTTGTGTAATAATCCTTAGAATTTATGAACAAGACAACCTGTAAATATTGTTACTGAATGTGCTCTTAAGTTTAAATCATTATAATGAAACATATCATTTTTTATAATGCTTTGCAGTTACTAAATTAGGACTTAATGGTTGGACTTGTTTTTCAAATGTGTTTGGTTAATTTTTATCGCTCTCCATTCATTTAAATTAGGCATTTCCTATAGAGGAAATTTTTATATGAAGTTGTCAAGTGTTACTTCATAAGTCCTTAGGTAATTGTGGAAATTTTAAAAACTACATATATATACAGATGTAGATATACATATATGTGTGTGTGTATATATTCATATATTGATAATTAATATTAATTTGAATAGATACTAGCCAAAATTTTCTGAAAGATGTTGAAAAGTTTTTAATTTGGACTTGTATATCACGATGGGGAATTCTTCCACTTTTCATCTCCTGTAATTAGTGAAATCCCAAATAAATTAGCAGATACCTATCCATAATCATAGTACATGATACAATTTACCACACAAGAACCCATTGATTGTAGCCATTCTTCCATACAGCACTCAGTTCCTTGTTCTCTGTGACATTTTTGTGACTAAAATAACAACAACAGCAAGAAAATCTTCCTCCAAGATTCAATAATCTTTATTATGCTAACAAATCATTCACCACTTAATTTTACACATCCTGATTCATTAAAGCTCCTTAATTCTGTCTGCTGGGATTTACTACCTGTTCTTACTGACCTCCATGACTTTTCTACCTTTTTCAATGATCCTATCCTCCAAATAAGAGTTTTTCTCCTCATCTGCATTCCCGGTAAGTATTACAAAAGCTGAGAGACTTGCTAACCCTTTTTTTATACAGTTTCCACTTACCCACATATTTTAGTTTTCTGTTTTTCTAAAGATAAGGAATATGTCAGAAAATCCATGGGTAAAGATCAGAGAAGAGGAGGAAAAAACCCAAAGGCCAAATTGTATCTCAGACTTCTTATTAAAAGGTCATCTACTTCCTTGAATATGCTTTAATAAAGATATCTTAACCGCTACTAAGGGAAAAGGGGGGAATCTAAGGAAGAGAAAAAGCAAATATTTTAAATTATAAAATAAGTTTTTCAGTAGGGACAAGGAAAGATTTCGAATGAGAATTCTTTTTTCTTTTCTTTCTTTCTTTTTTTTTTCAGAGAGAGAGAAAAGTGTGTACAAATGAGCAAGGGGAGATGGAGGGAGGAAGAGAGAGAAGCAGGGCTCACCTAAAGTGGGGCTCGAGCTCATCAGATGCTTAATGACTGAGGTGCCTTGAATGAGCATTCATAGTGACAATGAAGAAAAGGTAATCAAGAAAAGACAATTTAATAAAAAAAAAATAGCTTTTTCTTTTATATTATGTGCTAGAACCAGTAAGAGTGACTGAAATGGCAACATATTTCTCCACCAGACATTGAACATTTAACCATCTGACTTGTCAGTTTAATGCCTTTTTTATCTCTAGACTTCTTTTCTATTCCATTCTTTGACCTCATAATAGAATGATTAACTTGGACAATTTTATACCTTTTACAAGATAAGTTTCACAAGATAAGACTTGTTAACTTTCACGAGACAAGTTACAACTTTCACAAGATAAGACTTGTCTTCTATAAGGACAGCCTCCTGTTGATTCTGATTTCTTGGTCATTACTCTCAATGTAACTACTGTGAGTCTCACTGAAACTAATTCTCTTTCCTTTCTACTTTTAGTGTCTCCATAAGAACTCCTGTGTCTTCACTTGTACTTGGCTAAGCTCACATAATCTATTTACTTCAACTAATTTCTTGCACCTATTTTAAATTTCCTTGCAAGATTATGTTTTAGTGTATTTGTGTGGCAATGCCTTGCCTTGTGCTTAAATCCACATTGATACATACTACTGAAGAAAGCTGTGCAAGAAGTGCCACTACAAGGTCATGTTTATCAACACCATCTGGCCTTTAATAATACATAGCAGCTCCTTTATAATATTTGTGCTATTTTTGCTCTCTCTATCCCTAAAATGGATAGTTCATATTGTTTCCACTTCTAACATTTCTAGAATTTTATTTCTCCATCATCTAACTGATAACAAGCTTGTTCATACTATAGTTAATGCAACTATCTACAACTGCTTTAACAGTATTATCTCTGTCCTCTTGTTACTCCATTCTCCACTCTGCAATGAGGGTAATATTTAGAAATCCTAAAGATTCTCTCCAAGATGATAAATAGCCCTGAAGATAAAATATATTAAAAAATAAATTACATAAAGGACAATCACAACCTGAATTTTTCCTGCATTTGGAAATTTATCCCATGTATCTTACTCTCATAACTAATATTGCATTGAAATATAACTCCTAGAGGAATGTCTTCTTTCCTTTGCCCCTTGTTTTAGCCATTAATTCTATTTCATTTCTCTCATTATAGTTGTAAACAAATTTTCAATATTTGCATTCTTTTCTGGTTTTCAAGTTGCGTGAAAACACAGACCACTTCATTCTGTTTTTGATGACATGTCAAGTATTTTTTATAGTAGGTGGGGTAGGCAGCATGATGACTCTTGCAGAAATATCCACATCTTAATCACCAGGATTTTTGGGTGTGTTACTTTACAGGCAAAGGGGAGTATGCAGATTTGATTAAATTTAAGATCTTGAGATGGAATGACTGATTATTCTGGAATGTGTGGATAGACCAAATGTAATCACAAGAGCCCTTTGAGAGAGAGATAGTTAATTAGAGTTAGAAAAGAAGATTTGAAAATGAAAGCAGGGATCATTTGCTACTGCTGGAAGGGGACCACCCTCTGAAAACAAAGGCAAGGCATGGATTCTGTTCAGAGACTCCAGAAATATAATCTGCCCACTCCTTGATTTAAGCCTAGCGAAATCCATTTTTCAGGCACCCGACTTCCTAAACTTTTAGGTAATAAATCGGTGTTGTTTCAAGACACCACATTTCTTGTAATTTGTTGCAGACACAATACAAAATCAATACAATAGGTGTGAAATAAATTATTGTTAAGTGATATGCTCATTCTATAGATACATTTTAGCATGTCCGAAGACATACAACTTTGAATTATAAGGTTAAGAAATTCCAAAGAGCAAAATCATTGACTATATAAGACAATTTAAATTCAAATTTCAATTTGTCTTAAGGACATTTTCCTTCATTTTAAGCAATTATTCTTGAGGTTACATAAAAAGCACTATTTTAGAACAGTTATGATACAATACATACACTCAAATGACTTATAATATTAAGTAAAAATTAATACCATACGTATATTGTGACTATTTTCCTAACATATCCCTTAATTATGCATAAATAGATTACTCCAATTTGATTTATAATAAGCACAAAATTATAACAGTATTAGACTCACTTCAAAATATAAATGTATTCAATATTTGTATAATGATTAAAAATAACTAAAATTATAAACTGTTGAGCCATTTATCCTGAGTAATATTAACACAATTACTAAAAGTTAAACATTTGAGTCATAAAAGGAAGCATTAGTCAGAAAAAAGAAAAATAAATATAGATATGTATAAATATGAACTTATTTGGGTTACTGGATTGGAAAGTGAATATTAACATACTTTTTCTTACTCTGAACAAATATTTACTAAAATAAAACATCTACCTTTGCTTGTACATCTGGTATATATTTATTTTCATTCTGGCTTTATTTTTCTAACTAATATAATAAGTGTTGCAACAAAGAAAATCCTCAAATCATTACAGGCAAACCCACATTACCACTCTTGATCTCCAGTTAATAAAATTGTGTAAATAATTTTAGTTTTGATACTAGTATTGCTTGCCTTTCTTTTGAATGAATTCTGAGCTCTTCTTCTAATGTCTTCTAGTTCTTCCCTAATAATATCAGTTTTCAAAGGGAAGAGAAAGCAGGATATTTTCATTTAGTTAGTCATATGCCTATCTTAAGAGTAGTTATGCTCAATCTGTTTCTGAGTCTATTTGGGACATATTTCTGTAAGAACTATCCAGCAGATGTCACCGCAGTTTGGATCCTGTATTTAAACTACATACTGGCTGGTTCTCATTGATGTATGCAGGATATTGATTATGTCAGAAAGGAGACTAAAAAGTGTAAGACTATATAATTTTGCAAGTCTAATCTATAGGTAGTGCATTTGCAATAACGAATGGTATCTAACTATGTCTTTTATTACCATTGGCTGAAAGCAAAGAGAATACTGCGTTCCACAATCTTTCAAAAATAATAATCTGCTCAAGTGAGGAGATGAATTATACCCATCAATATTCACTGTTTCCATATAAAGTCAATTATTTATGGGAATTATAAAAATGAAACTATAAATATACAATGATGCTAACTTGAGTTATACATACCAATCTTCATTTTCTAGATTCACATGGAACTTTTACAATTCCCTGGTGATATACACAAATAATAGTAAGTTCTCCAAGATTATAAAAATGCTCCTAATCTAAATGTGAAATATGTATGTGACTATTTATGATAGTGCTTGAGAGCAATGACAGGTTTTAAAAAATGTTATTAACAGCATTTCAAAATCTTTGCTTATATCCTGTGATATAAATGAAAATGACAAAATATCTGGGAAAAGCAAAATGTCATATTTAAGCATTGTACTCTCCAGTGTAAACATACAGTGTGTTTAGTCCTAGGATCTCAAGAGAGGAATGAAGCCAAAATACTTCATTCAAATGTTGGTATTTCAGAGATCACATTTTTATTTAGATTCCATAATTTCTCACTTTAAAATTAGGCTAAAATCCCTCTCATCAAACTCTCTAAACTCTGTATCATCAGAAGTACTGAAAAAGAGTAAGGGGAATCTAGTTTATGATTAATTTAAGCTCATATCTTTTATCAAAGAAGTCATTTAAGCATAAATAATTATGGAAGAAACCATTGTAATGTTTTTGTAAGTTATGAAAATTGTTATTTGCAGAGAATGGATGGCAAGGCATATAATTGCCTACATACTGATTATTATGGTAATAAATCTAGAAATAAAATAGAAATGGCTATCTTCAGCTCCATATTTAAATCCAAGAAGGTTAAAAGTGAAATAATGAATCATGCTAAGATCCCTGAGAATTTTCTGAATCATTCAATTACATGGGAGGTACAGAAACACTTGGCTGATGACTCATTAATTTGTGACACAGTTGCTATGAATTTGAAAGGCCAAAACACCAGATGAAAAGTAAACTCCCCCACCCCTCTGCCCAAACACATTATCTCTATGCTTTAAGAATAGTGTTATAAATTAGTAAAAGGTTTACTGATTTGCATTATTCACCTGAATAATTAGAGGTTTTAAAAATAAAGCTTTTATGATTGTCACAAATATAATGTTGCATAAATTAGTGGTTATTTTTTTTTATTTCATTGTCTTTAGGTTAGAATTAAAAATCAAACCTAATGGCTCCTTAAACTGGTTAGAATGCAGCATAACAAAACAAATTAAAGACTATACATAGCACCACTACTATATACATGCATATATATATATGCATATTATTTTTATAGACAGCATATGAGCAGGGAAGAAGGGCCAAGAAAGAGAATCTTAAGCTGATTCCATGCTCAGCATACAGCCTGATGTGGGGCTCAATCCCATGAACCTGGAATCATGACTGGAGCCGAAATCAAGAGTTGGATGCTCAACAGACTAGAGCCACCCAGGCATCCCCATTCATATAATTTTATTGAGATATCTCAACTTTGACAGTATACATAAGAAAAGAGTCCATTTATTTATGTTTCAAAAACTGTCCCTCAAGCATGGCATGCTGCACATGTTTACCTCACCACTGGATAGTGGTTCTGTTAGCCACTTTTTCTCCAAATTCCATATTTTTTCAGTTACTTCGTGCCATTGGTATATATTTATTTCCCTTTACATTTTTTTTTTAATTTTATATCTCCTTCAAAACTCATTTTTCCCCTGGCCTAGTAAACAGTCAAGTTGTGACAAGGAGGCAGAGAAAAAGATGGGGCTATATGGTCTGGCTCTTTAAAAATTGACCATTTTTGGGGCGCTTGGGTGGCTCAGTCGGTTGAGCGTCCGACTTTGGCTCAGGTCATGATCTCGCAGTCCGTGAGTTCGAGCCCTGCTTCGGGCTTTGTGCTGAGAGCTCGGAGCCTGGAGCCTGTCTCAGATTCTGTATCTCCCTCTCTCTCTGACCCTCCCCGCTTCATGCTCTGTCTCTCTCTGTCTCAAAAATAAATAAATGTTTAAAAAAATTTTTTTTAAAAATTGACCATTTTTAAAATGGTAGCACTAAGAGATGAGATGGGAAAAGAAAAACTAAGGTCTTGCAGATGTTGCTAATAGTCTAACTAATAATCTGTTGTCTAGTAGTTGTGGCTATTTCTCTACTGACTACAATGACCTGAGTCTTGGGAAACACAAATGCTGCCTCCCTTGGGGCATATTTAGCACCCCTGTGACAATCACTTTGCTCATTTTTATTACACTCTCCTGCTCCACCTTTTCTAGGTCCAATCACCTCCTGCCACAGACAATCTCTATCCCTTTCTGAGCAGGAAGACTTCCTGAAGAGGGAAGTTAATAGCAAAGTTTCTTAATCTTTTACTACATTCGAAGACATCCATTTTCTACACAGGACATGAGGAAGCTTGAGAAGACAGCCTGCAGTCTCTCAGTTGTCTATTTTCTCCACATCTCAGAAGCATTATGCTTTCTGAGGGCTTAGGGACTCGATTTCTCTAGCGAAATGCCACCAGAATCTAGGTGGAAAACACCTGTTACCTTATAAACCTAACCTAAAAAGTTTTTTGGCCACTCAGCACCTTACTCCCTGTGGTCAGGTATCTATCTCTTCATCTCTCCCTTGCTGACTGGTGTGGGACAAAGGTGGTTGCTGGAGAGCAGCTGTTGCAAAGTGGACACCTCTTAATGTGCCCAACAGGAATTAGGCTGCCTTGGAACCTGACATCCATATGAACTTAGAAGGTGGTATATTTACTTAGAGATTTGGGTCCTCTGATTTGATTTTTAACAAGTTTCAACTCAAAAGGAAAAGTGTGACTTGATATTTTAAGAATAGCTATAGATGGAAAATATGAATTGGATGAGCTATTGCTGTAAATTTGCCAGAGAAAAATGTTTACCATAGTCCAGGAATATTACTATTCCACCTAGAGTTGTATTTTTGGAGAAGCATGGGTGATGCCCACTCCCATAAAAGGAGATTTCTAGCTATACCAACTTTACACATTACTTTAAAAGTCTTAAATGTAGATGGTCTGTCTTATTGCAGATTTTGGCTCTAGAGTATTGGATCTGATATGCAAAATTTTGAAATATTTAATAATGTGAATGCTTTGACATTTCTAAAAATTTTATTTTATGGATAACTAGATTCTTCCTCTACCATTACCCACTAGACTTGTTATCACAGGATATATTTTCCTAGGAATTTTTACTTAGAGCACTTGGTCTTTCTCTGTCTTTTTTTTTTTTAAATCAAGTAAGGAAATTTAGTGACCATTTAGATTCTCTTTTGGTAACTACCTGTATTCTTGGTGATTTGAAAATATCAGTAGCCCACACCCACCTACGAGGGGCAGACTATATTTGAGGGCCTTTCTTTCCTCAAGTTTATCAGTTCTGCTCCACTTGTTAACACTTCAGTTTCAGGTGTTAAAAAATAATAATAACTACTAGTGTGATGATTCATCATTATTAATTTATACCATAACTATATCAGTGTAAAAGTCCCCTTTCTGTTGTAGGCTATTTGTTTATTTCAGAGCAAAGAGATACATTTATCTGAGAAGTAAAGGCAATAAAAAACTGTAGTTGGTCTCAGAAGATTAATAAATTTGTTAAAGCATATTTTAAATTCAACTGGGTATGGAAGCAATTAAAAGCATTAATTTGTGGGGCGCCTGAGTGGCTCAGTCAGTTGTGTCAGACTTTGGCTCAGGTCATGGTCTAGCAGTCTGTGCATTCAAGCCCACATCGGGCTCTGTACTGACAGCTAAGAGCCTGGAGCCTGCTTCAGATTCTGTGTCTCCCTCTCTCTCTGCCCTCCCCATCTTGTGCTCTTTGTCTTTAAAAAATAAATAAATGTTAAAAAAATTTAAAAATTATTATAAGCATTAATTTGTACATGATCAGATTTGAGAGTGATAAATTAATAAGTGGCAGATTTAGAGTATCTTCATTGTTCTATGCGTGATTTCACTTAGGAACTTAATATTATATTTTTTTTTATGGAAACTAATAATTTTCTTTCAAGGCACTGATTATTTTCTACATCTACATAAATGCTCTACAGTATTTGTTTCCAAATAATACATTTTAGGCATACGATAGACACTAAATTGAAGTCACTTTCCTTTCTTTGTTGTACATTTTAATAATATACAAGATAAGTTTTATTTAGTACCTTTTTTCATTCATAGGCAAGAATTCAAACTATCCTTGCTGATCACCCAGCAGTAATTTCTGAAGGAATAATTAATGGGAAGTCACTTCCTTAAATCTACAGTTCCCTCCATTCCTGTTAGTAAATTTCAGCATTGTTTTTTCATTTCAATTTACCATCGATTATTATTTATCACTTTTATATTTAATTTATATTTTATATTTAACTCATTTCTCTTTTCTCATTCAGTACTACTTTATAGTTTTTCTATAAACCATCCAATCTCACTAAATCATTCATTTTATCCTTCCATTTAAGTTCACTACACATCCATACTTATAGAATTTCACTGAATTGAAATTCAGTAGTATTTATTACGCGGAAGACGAGCAGAATAGGATCTGTATATTGGGTCATTACATATTGATAAAATTTGTAACAGATTTTGAATGTTTATGGAAATCAGCCATTACAATTCAACCAGTGGAAGTTTAAGGACACGTCCTTTCGGAATGACATTTTCTTTAGATGAAATATTTTTGTAAAAAATGTAATTCCGGGGTGCCTGGTGGCTCAGTCTATTAAGCATCCAACTCTTGGTTTCAGCTCAGGTCATGATCTCATGATTCATGGGTTCAAGCCCCACATCGGCCTCTGTGCTGACAGTGCACAGCCTGCTTGGGATTCCCTCTCTTTCCCTCTCTCTCTTTCAAAATAAATAAATAAGCATTAAAAATGTAATTCATGGGGCGCCTGGGTGGCGCAGTCGGTTAAGCGTCCGACTTCAGCCAGGTCACATCTCGCGGTCCGGGAGTTCGAGCCCCGCGTCGGGCTCTGGGCTGATGGCTCAGAGCCTGGAGCCTGTTTCCGATTCTGTGTCTCCCTCTCTCTGCCCCTCCCCGCTTCATGCTCTGTCTCTCTCTGTCCCAAAAATAAATAAAAACATTGAAGAAAAAAAATGTAATTCATTTAATATATTTTGTAAATTTAGTCTATATTAGTCAGTGTTATCCAGATAAACAGATATATATACATCTAGATAAATTATATTAAATTTATATATATACACATATGTACACATACACACACACACACACACAGATTTTTTAAGAATTGGCTCATGTGATTATGGATACTGGCAAGTCTAAAATCTTTAGACTATGCCAGCAGGCTGAATATTCAGGTAAAAGTTGACATTACAGTGTTGGATCCAAAGTTTACCCATTCAAGACTATCTAGCCTCAGAAATTCCCCTTGGAAATTTCAGGCAGAGTTTTAATGTTTCAGTCTTGAGTCCAAATTTTTCCCTTTTGGGGCTTCAACTTATTAAATGAGCCCCACCAACATTATGGAAAATAATCTGCCTAACTCAAAATATATACATTTAAATATCAGTCACATCTAAAAAACATTTTTTAGCAACATCTAGACTTGGTTTGACCAAACAACTGACACTACATAGCTTACCAAGTTGACCTATGAAATCTCCTCCTTTTTGATGATGCCTCCATGCAACTGCTAAGCAATGTAATTTTCAATCTGTATCATATGCTTCTTCTAATTCTTATTCCAACTCTGAATCTTAGTTAAATTGTGTGCTTGCATTTTTTTCAATTTCAGAAGAGCCAGGTTCTCCACCAAAGCCAGAAGAATCTAGGATTCTTCAATACTTCCCTCAGCTAAATATCTAAAATTTATCATTTGCAGGTTCTGCTTTTCATATAACCGTGGGACAAAATTTTTCTAAGCTTCCTGCTACAGAATAACAAAGATTGCACTTTCTCCAGTTTCCATTTACATGCTCATCATTTCTTTCTGAAGATTTATGTACAGTTTGAGTTTATAAATTAAATATTTTCAGCACATATAGATAAAATCTCAAAATTGATATCTTTGTCATCCTTTCAAGTCTGAGTCCCCTTATTATGCTAATTTATTAGTCTAGTTGAAAAATATTTTATGCAAAGAATAACCAGAAAATTGATGTAAAATATGTAATTTGCAAGTATTATTTATTATCTGTGAAAATATTAATTCATTTAAATTGTATTAAATATAATAAATTATATATGAGTACTTATATCTATGTAGAGTCTATGCATTAATTATATAATTAATTAATTATATATTCATTATGTTCTATCTATATAGATACTTAGAAAACTAGGCCACATATTTATTTAATACTTGAAAGCATGCAAGTATCTCAGCTAAGATGGAAGTTTGCTGACATCAACAAAAGTAGATATGTGGAAGACTAAAATTATTCATTCATGTATTCATTCAACTCATATTCACTTGGGATTCATATATGTCATACTCTAGATGCGCATGTATGCAACGATGAACTTGCAACTTCTTGAAAGCAAAGGGCATGGTTTTTAGCTTGGTTCCTGCAACATTATCCTCATAACTTTATAAAAAGTTATGACAAAGAATGAAAGAATTGTGAGTAAATACATAAACAGGTAGAAATGAAATAAATTGAGTTTAGTTAGGAGGATAGATGCAGATGTGTGAAATTGAAAAATACACTGCATGGCAGATACACTGGTCTGTGTGTGTATAACCTAAATTTGCATTTGAGTTGGAGGAGGTTTAATTTGGAGACGTAGTCAAAAACAAAGGTAAAATTGAAGCATTTAAGGATTGGCAGAGGTTTAATGAGGGTAAATGACCCTTTAGCAGAATGAGCAGTCTGCACACAAGGGTTACTAATGCAGGAAGGCACTCAGGTAGATCAGTGTGGTGAAAAGTGAGATGTGAGTGAGGGAGGGACAGACAGGGCAATAAATAATTCATTCAGGAGTTGAGAATTCAGAAGTAAATTTTAGGTTTTACAGAGCAAATCTCTTGATGAAGAGTTTAAAATAGAATTATTACATGTTTGGATTTGCCTTTTTTGTATCTGTTGATAGCAATACCTGAAAAGTAGTGAAGCTGGTCAGGGGAAAGGGCAAGAAACCTGTTATAAATATCCAAATAAAGCCAGATAGGGACCCAGACTAGTGAGACAAAGGGAAGGTGATGGATTTCTATGTAAGATAATGGTTAAAAGGTCAGACAAAATAAGATGGATTTCTTTTTTTTTTTTTTTGATTCTGGTGTTTTATTTTTTTTTAATATATGAAATTTATTGTAAGATGGATTTCAAATTGATTAATCATTTCAAATGTGTTTGCAGTTGCACAACAATGTGAATGCACTTAATGGCACTGAACTGGATACTTAAAAATGTATGGTAAATTTTTATATTAGGTGTTCAAATACAATTTTTTTGAGAGAGCAACTGAGCAGAAGAGGGGCAGAGAGAGAGGGACAGAGGATCCGAAAGTGGGCTTTGAACTGACACGCTGACAGCAGCAAGCCCCATATGGGTCTTGAACTCACGACCGTGAGATCTTGACCTGAGCTGATGTCACAATCTCAACTCACTGAGCCACCCGGGTGCCCCTCATAAAATTTTAAACTTATTTTTAAAATTGTTGCAAAGGGGAACTTCTCAATAAGGCTTTTTATAAGTGTATACATCAGAATATAAAAAAAAAAATAATAGGTAAAACCTAGCAAAATACCTGTATTTATTATTTATTTGATTACCAAGGTGATTAAAAAAATCATGCCCTTCAGATTATTTAGAAGCACTAAAGAGTTTCCAAGGTGTGCCTGGATGGCTCAGTCAGTTAAGCTTCTGATGCTTGATTTCAGCTTAGGTCATGGTCTCACGGTTGGTGAGTTTGAGCCTGGTGAGTTTGAGCCCTGCATCAGCCCCATGCTGACGATGTGAAGCCTGCTTGGGACTCTCTCTCTGCCCCTCCCATTTCACTCTTTATCTCTGTCTCTCTCTAAATAAATAAATAAATAAACATTAAATGAGCTTACATAATTTAGAATCATATCATTGTGTTAATATTTTAAGCAAATAAGGTTAGGAAGAAAAACACATTGTATAGCTTTGTGTCACTTCCACTTAACTGATAGGAGGGGCAGGATGTTATGCAGGGAAAGAAAGTAATTCAGGGTTTAGGATTCAATACTAAGTATTATGGGCACACCTGGATCAAATATTTAAATTCTTGGAGAACCTGTAAAAATATCAAGGGATACATGAGGCAAGAGATTTTTAATCTTGGGATGGAAAACATAATGGTTTTAGAAGAATGGGGAGGATCAGAGATCATAATCATTGCCTAATTATTTGCTTCACAAGAGCTTCTTTTATTTTGAAATGAGTTGAAAGACTTTTCATCTTTCTCAATGTGTTCTGGAAGATGATGCTTTATTTATCTGACCTTATTTTTTGAATAAGTCAATAGTATACTAAAATTTCTGAGATAAAGTCTGTTCTAACTGAAAATAGCACTATAGAAAGCCACCAGGCAGGTTGTGTCATTATGAGTTACAGCCCCACATCTATACTACTGCTGTTTCCCTACAATCACTGCAATGAATTACAGTAATATATTCAATCCTGATAAATGATCTACTCAGCTTCTGCTAAAATTAAACTGACTGCAATCCAGATGAGTGCAGCCACATATTAACACTGGGTCCACCATTTCTTGTCTCTATCCTCGTGAATTATGGAATGGTATTCCTACCTTTATGCATTGATTAACATTGCTGCTACAGCTTTTTCACAGATCCATGTTCAAGTGGAATGGTAAGCAGGCTCAAACATTCTGCTGCCACATTTAATGCTGTCATCATAAAATAAATGTGTAGTGTTTAAAATCAAATCTTATCAATAACTCTAGACACAGCCATACTGTAAAATATTAATCACCAATTTCTTTTATTATTACTATCTTTTTTCCTAACATTATGAAGATTATATTCACAAATGTCAGTATTGATACCTAACAAGTAACGACTATTTTTTTTTAATAACATGCTTTGCCTCTTTCTGTAAAGTCTAAGAAAGACTCTTAAATTGGATGTTTCTGCATATTTTATACTACCCATTTTGAAAACCCAATCAATTGCATTTAGTTTTGTTGGAATGTATGGAACACACATACATATATTTCTCAGTGTTATCTCTTAAAAAAATAATGTTGCTATAATTTTCAGAAAACTAGATGCATACATTCTCTCTATTTCATTTTGTCCTTGGCTTGCAGGAAGCTCAGAATTGAATGAGGCACTTAAACATTTAACAACAAAAGCCAAGATTAGTTGTATAATCATTTTCTACTGCTCTGTATTTTAATGGTGCAATTTTATTCACCCTAAAGTAACATCAAATTCTGTACAAAGCATGTGGACATAAAGACATTGTAATTATGTGAGTTATAAAGATAACTGACTTTATGAGAAATGCATGATTTCTACACAGAAAAAAGGTTATTTATGATTAAAAGTGTATTACTACAATACTAAAATAATAGCATACCTTGACATTGAAAATTTCTATCCTATAATTTATTACATTTATCGTAAATTGTTTTTCTGAGAGCTTTCAAAAGATTGAAAACTAAAGTTATGTGCTAAAAAAAGTGCTAAAAAAAGATTTGGGTGGCATTATAAAAGTAATTGACTCAAAGACCCATATATGTTAGAGTCAACTACTCTTTACAACAGAATGTAATTAAACACACAAAGTTTCAGTATAAGTTTGATTTAGAACTTTCTAAATAGCCATTTTCTGTTTCACTCCTATTAAGATAAAATAAGGAATGCCCAGTACTCACTGTGGTCCAATCACTGATTTTTGATCAATCGAATTAAAATCCTTCTCTTTACTGGGAATGTAACACTACAGGGGTGGTCAGAGTTGAGTCACTTGTACAGAAAGGAGCTTAAAATTTCCAGGCCTTATAATGCTCTTGTTAATTGTATGTATGCATGTAATTGACTAGCAGACGTGTTTTCATGACATATTAAAATCTTGAATATTTTCCTTTTATCTGACTTGAAGAACAAGAAAATTGGAGGAGGGGTAGTTATCATTGATATTTTTCAGGTGCTCAAGTACATGAACCTGATTTTACCCAATACCTAAAAGTTGGCATAGTGATATGATGATGAATGTGTACATTATACTTTTATTAGAGGAACAATTAAAATTTACACCAGGAACTTCATGAACTTACAACTACCTCTGCAAGTCATTGGCTTTTTGCCTTACCTTTTAGTTTTCATTTATTGTTTTCTATTAATATTCTATTAATATTGTGATGATCCTTCATTCTGAAGCCTAAGCTAGAATGGAGTGTTCAAGATATTTTTTTATGAAAATTTTGAAGTACTCAGAAATTTTACTATTTTTATTTTACCCTTTTGTACAAATATTTATTAAAGCATATTTTTAGTGTTTTCCTATTTTAGCTTTTGATATATAATTTTTAAGGCAAATTTAAAGACAATTGGCTTTTATGCCATATGAAAATCTTTCTAAATTGTCAAAATTAGGAGGAAAAAATTCAGTATAACTTAAGACAACTTAATAGCAATCATGTATGATTTATTCAATTTCACTGTGAGCAACACTGATTACTCAGAATAATATTCTTGTTTATGAAGTGGCACCAACACAAAAATAACTCAATTGGATGAGATTTTTTCACTTAACCACCATAAAATACATTTTCTATCTTGTAATTATTTTCCTGTTGTATGTATCTCTCCTTTTTTTTCAGGTGACTTAGTCATTCCTTCTCTTCCATGGTTGAACATCTTCTAAAACAGAACAAATTTGGCTGAAGATAAAAAAAATCCAACTATCAGTTGCTGAAATATTACAATAATTTTGGAGTTAGGCAGCTGCTGAATTGGTTACACAGCCTGTAAATGTGTCCTAAATTTTCCTCATGCTTCCTACCTCACTTTCATAAAATGTTTAAGCCAATGGTAGCCATCTTTTAGTGTTCCACCTGGAAAATGGAAGAGACACACATTTTCTCTAGTGAAAAATTTCCTTCTTATTTGTGAAGAGAAGCTCATCATGAGAATTCCACTGGCATATCACCAGTAGCAGTAGTGTCAAAACACTCTTTGTTTTTTGAGTTTTTTTCAATAGGCTTTACATTTTAGAGCAGTTATAGGTTCACAGCAAATTTGAGCAGAAGGTGTGGAGACCTCCCATATACTCTCTGCCTCCAGCATAGTCTCCCCCATTATTAATATACCCCACAAAAGTGCTACATGTGTTGCAATCGACGATCCTCCACTGACACATCGCTACCACCCAAAGTTCATAGTTTCCATGAATTTTCACTTTTGGTGTTGTACATTCTATGGATCTGAAAAATGTACAATTAACTCACCTCTCAACTTTTTCGTCCACAGATATTCTTTCTAATTCTATTTAAAGTATTGAAATTTCTCCAAGATTCTTCGCTATAATTTTTAACTCTTATATTTTGTACCTATATTATAACAAATTCAAGCTTGATCATTTGCCCTTTGTTATATCTCTTGCATTCCTTTCTTTCTTATATCCAACACCCTATTTGTAGTTTTTATCAAGAGTCACCTATGTTGTTGCAAGAGACTTTGTTCTTGTTACTGATGTTGTTCAAAAAAGGACACACCAGTATTAACTAAATTCTAAACTTTATTCAGATTTCACTTGTTTTCTTATTAGTGTCCTTTTCTGTTCCAGGATGTAGTCTAGTATGCTACAGTGTATTTCATCATGATGCCTTCTTAGTCTATTCTGGCCTGTAATACTTTTCCATTGTCTTTCATGGCCTTGAAAGTTTTGAGAAGTATCTCTCAGACATTTGTGGGCTGTGTCTCTATTTGAGTTTTGTTGATATTGTCCTCATGACTATACCAAGGTATGGAATTTAGGAAAGAATACCAAAAAAAGTGATTTTCTCTTTATATCAATTCAAGGGATACATACTATCATCATGACTTATCACTTCAATTATTAATCATCAAGGCAGCATCCACCAGGTTTGTCCACTGTAGAGATTCTTCATTCTCATTTCTTCACAATACTCTTTCGGACCAAGTCAGTAAGCCCAATTCATACTCAAGGGAATGGATTCCGACGTGGGGTGATACCTGTGTAAATTATCTTTAGCATTTATTTATTTTTCAATCCCTTATTTATATCACTACGAGCTCATAGATATTTATTTTATTCTTTCTCTCTTATAATCCAATATTAAGAGATTAATTTTGTTTATAAAATTGTTCCAGATATTCACATTGAAAACTGTTTCAGGTTGGTTCCTGTTATGTCTTTTTTTTTTTAATTAACCCCTACTATTTGGGGGTGGAGGGGTGGGACAATTTATTTCTAGCAGTATAAGAGCTCCAGGCTCATTTTGTATTTATCCAGCCTTAGCTTTATAATAAGTCATTTTTCAGGGATCCTTGGAGATCAGAGGATAGTATTTTTATTAGAGATTGGAATTTCAAAAACAAGATCCTGTTACAGGAAGTGATTGTTGCTACTGGTATCTCACTGCTTCCAGACCCTCTATATAATATGATATAAGTATATTATCTATAATACATAATTATAAATATACCAGCATATACACATACCAACCTACATATGCACATATATCTAAACATAAGTTCATAGTAATGAATCCAACTCTAATTCAATTTCATATGGTTTATTCCCAGGTGATTTTTATTGCTCTATTTTTTCTCCAATACTATTTTTGCCACAGCAATTCTTTGTATTTAATAGACTGTGGTGTCTAATATGCAATACAAACCTGCTTTTTCCTCCATAATACATTTATTTTCACTATATTTATTTTTTACAAAGAATTAACAATTATCCACTCTGGGACAATTTATGCACTCAAATAAATTTAGAGTGCATTTTTTAAATATAAGAAATCCTAAAGCTTTAATTTTTTTGAAGTTTCACAATCATATTTTGTTGTAGATAATATAAATACATACTGAGGGTACATTAACATACCAATGCTATGTAATATTACATTTAATGTCCTAAATTATGTTTGGAGTTTAGATTAATAAGATCCTGGGGCAGGGAAAAGATTCACATGAGACTGATTCCATTCAATGGATGTGTCACTTCATAATGGTGTTCTGGGAAATTCTCCGAAATATCTATATTTTCTAATTCATGAACGTAAAGCATACTATGTAATCTCAGATATATTTAAAGATAGACAGAAAAAAATGTACACATTCACCAAAATGATCAAAGTCAACTTTTTCACATCTCTGGAAATTAGCAAAGGCCTTCAACAATCTAAAAGGAGCGTTAGAGCAGCAGGCTTTTGACTGTCTTTAGGATAACAAAATGCGTATCAGTGTGCTTATTGTCTAAACCTTTAAACAGCAGTTCACTAAATATTGCTTCAGTTGATGACATTTCTACAAGTTATTTTAAAAGTAGTCCGTTTGAATACCATAATGCATAAAGTCTTTAAAAGTAGGTTACATTCTTTTATATGTAAAATGTAATCCCAGTTGTTAATTCATCCGACAGCTCTAGAGATAGAGTCAAAAGTCTGGCAGAGGGGCGCCTGGGTGGCGCAGTCGGTTAAGCGTCCGACTTCAGCCAGGTCACGATCTCGCGGTCCGTGAGTTCGAGCCCCGCGTCAGGCTCTGGGCTGATGGCTCAGAGCCTGGAGCCTGTTTCCGATTCTGTGTCTCCCTCTCTCTCTGCCCCTCCCCCGTTCATGCTCTGTCTCTCTCTGTCCCAAAAATAAATAAACGTTGAAAAAAAAAAAAATTTAAAAAAAAAAAAAAGTCTGGCAGAGACCTTGGGGCAACTAATTAGTATACAGGACCATACCTGCATGAAGATGCAGTTACATCTGTAGGGAGAATAAAACAAAATTATCCTTTTGGGAAAAAAGAGAAAGAAAATATCTTTGTCTCAATTATTACTAGCTTATTTTTAAATTATTATTTCTATCTAAAGTAATCTTTTCTTTTTGCAATACATTGTATAACTTGAATAATTATTTTAATGTTTATTTATTTTTGAGAGAGAGAGAAAGAGAGACACAGAGTATGAGCGGGGGAGGAGCAGAGAGAGAGGGAGACACAGAATCTGAAGCAGACTCCAGGCAGGCTCTGAGCTGTCAGCACAGAGCTCAGGATGGGGCTCGAATTTACGAACCATGAGATCATGACCTGAGCCGAAGTCGGATGCTTAACCGACTGAGCCGCCCAGGTGCCCCATAACTTGAAATTTTAATGCAAAAATGATTATATTCTAGTTATTACCTTAAAATACAAATTGTCATTTAATACTAGATTTAACAAAATTTTTGCAAGTATTAATTTTTTACATTTAAGTCAGACTGTTTAAAATAATAAAGTTCACTTTTTTACTACAGATTTCATGAAAAATAGAAATGCAGAGCATTTCACAGTGATTTTAGTTCATCAGTACTTACTAAATCACTTAGTGACATATATTGAGAATTACTCTTGTCTTAAGAAACTGTTTATATAAAATTGACATTATAAGTGAATTATAAATAATGAAAAAATGTTAATGTACATTACAGAGTTATGGATTTTACTTACAAAGATACATTAAGAATTTTAATTTTAATTAAGCAAAACATAATCTCATTTTATGCATGACAATATTTTCTGCATATATTGCTTCCTTTAAAACGAATTTAGATTGCATAATGTATGTGTAAATCCAGTAAAGATATATTAGTAAGACTGAAAAATTAATTTCTGGTAGAATGAGAAAACGGCAGAAGAGGTGGAGGAAATGTGTTTGGAGGGCCGGCCAAAATATATATGTTTATCAGGCTACTTTATGCATTATTTTTCTCCAGAAGACTCTATGTGTTTGACCATGTTATTTATTTGTTTAAAGCCCAGAAACAGTTAAATTACAAGTGAACCTATAAACTGACTTGCCAAAAAATGTATAATCCCAAAGTCAATGACCCTGTTTGATTTATTTCCTTTTAGGATACTAATAATATTTAGAAATCTTATCCAAATATACTTTTTGTTTAAAGAAGAAACTTTTCTGATGGAAAATATAATACCCTCAAATGTTCTTGGAGCCAATTTACCACATTGCTATTTTCATTTTTAATTAACAAATTAAATACAATCTTTCACAGGTGTTCACTGAAAATGTATACGAAAGCAAGAAGCATTTCAGAAATGGCAAAGTAAGGAAGCATACAAATCTGTACCACTATAGAAGTGATGAGAATAATGGCAAAAATTATCAAAGTCAACTTTTTCACATCTCTGGAAATTAGCAAAGGCTGGCAACAATCTAAAATGAGTGTTAGAGTAGCGGGCTTTTGACATTTTCACTTGTCTGATAGCCATCTCATTCTTCAAATTCAAAATTGTTTTGAAAACCAAGGTACCTACAAGGAGGGTAGCTGTGAAATCAACACTTCCAAGCCACTTGAAGGGGGAAGAGTGAATATGGAGCTCTCTGAAAGCTCTCTGAAAGCTTCCTTCCCACATAATTGTCACCAGTTGACATGTCTGAAACTTTCCTAAAACAGTCATTTTCAGTGCTTGTTTTTATTTGAACTGACTCAGAGCTGTTATCAGCACAATGGCCTAGAAAGAATTCTGGAGACATTGTATGGTGCAAATTAGTAAATTTATTTAAGTAGCACAGGGACAAGACCCATGGGAAGAAAGAGCTACAATTTTGCAGAGTAAAGCTGGTGGTTATATGCTTAGTGCTCAAGGCGGAGAGAGTGTATTAGATCATAAATGTTTCTTTGAATTTTTACTTGTAAAACTTTCGCACTATTTCCCTGGAGCTTAGCATTCAGTTTGAAATTAACTATGGGTGAGAAACACAGGCAATCGTGAGACCTTTAAGAATGTAGTGACCACCATGTATTTGATGGAAACTATGGAAACTTATGGAAACTATGCAGACTATAGTTTAGCCTTCTGGGCTAAAGGTGAATATTTTTCAGCTTTTAGCCTTCATCATAGTTGGTAACACTACACTATATAATTGAAATTTGCTAAGAAAATGGAACTTAAATTATCTCACCAAACATTTGTGTGTGTGAAAAATACACATCTATAACATTTAAATTCATTAACCAGGTGCTGAATTAAATATGTGGTGATGTATTTAAACAGAATTTTATTTTTTAATGTTTATTTTTGAGAGAGAGACAGAGAAAGAGAGTCAGGGAGGAACAGAGAGAGAGAGGGAGACACAGAATCTGAGGCAGGCTCTGGGCTCTGAGCTGTCAGCACAGACTCCAACTCACAAACTGTGAGATCATGACCGGAGCTGAAGTCGGACACTTAACCCACTGGGCCACACAGGCTCCGCTTTAAACAGGATTTTAAAGCAAGAACTGTTTGAGGATAAGGCATTTTTTTGAAAAAAAATTACTATAATCTGAATCACGAGCCAAAATCAAAAGTGGAATGAAGAATGTTCACAGAAAACTGCTTGTGCAGTCGCTGAGGTGGGAAAGAACAGCATGTGATTGTCATATGAAAGGTCTGGAGACACAGTTAATCAAGAGCCAAGTGTCATGGTATATAGTAGGAATTACAGAGTAACTAGAAAATGTATGTACAAATTTCTTCCATAACTTGAGACAGCTATTCTATACTAGGATTCTTTTAGATCTCAGGCTTATATCACCAGTCTGGATAAATGTCTACCAACAATTTAAGGAGTTCCTTTTGTGGAAATGCCTAAAATATGAATATCTTCTTGGGTTTAAGCATTTAAGCATGGCCACATCCTTTACATATCAGTCAGCACCCCGATATAACTCCATCCCCCATGTAGTAACCTACTTCCCAGTACTTATGTAATATTTCCCATGACATGACATATATAAGCCTGCTATGGGCAATTAAACTGAGCAGTACATTTCACTTCTCATCTGAGATCAGCATTATTTTGTAATGTAAACAAGTTACCATTCAATTTTCTTTTCAAAATGTTTTTTAAAATTTCTTTTTCTTAAACTCTAAGAAAGGAACACAATATTTAAATAATAATTAACGAAGAACATTTATTATGAAAGCTCTAGTTGTTGTAAGCATTTATTGAAGACGTAACCTATGTTGTCAGTCTTTAGTTTGGCTTTCTAGACCAAGATTCAAAATTGTCTTTTCTTTCTTTTAAGTCCCTTGCTGCATGAATATAATGTGGCTAGCACTTGGTGAGAAGTAGGGTACCTTACAGATTTCTCAATCTAATCTTACATATTTCATAAATGTGGCTTATTAGAAGACAAAAAAATCTCACAAATATTGTCAAAATTAGAAAGTCTATAGCTATATTCATTACCCTGTATTAGTAATGCTAGGTTAATTCATTCAGAGTGTTTCATTTAAAACTGTGTGCAGTGTACATTTTTCAAGATATACGTACCATTTATTACTACTTTTATTATTTTTTTTAGTTAATCTGTTTCTGGATGAAAATGTCCAAATATCCTAAAAGGATGTATTCACTTAACCATAAAGCAAAGGATTATTGAGTTCCTACTGTGCACCAGAGAGCTTTACTAAATGTTACTGTCCTTATGTTTCTGGAATCTAGGGTGAAGGAAGGAAAGTCATCCCTAGTTGTCAAAAATCCACCGAATTCTAAGAACAATTGAGTTGTGATATCCTTGTAGGAGATGTCTCTCTCATCATTTTAGCCAACAGTGAATGCTACATCTTAAGATCTTTTTGTAAAACTAAATTTCAACTGTACAAAATATTTATGTAGTTCATAATGTATGCAATCATTTTAATACTTCTGATATGATTATGTTTATCTTTCCAAGATAGTAATTATACTGTAGTCATTTTTATAGCCCATTTAACATAACAGGATGACATTTATAGAATAGGTGATTAATAAATATGTGTTTCAGTAAAAATGAAATTACTTGTCTATCATTAATATGTTGTATTGAAAATCAGAGCAAATATATTTGGAAAGTAATAGCCTCTTTGATAAGTTACTTTAAAATTATTGTTCTTTCTTAATAAAAAAATTTTTTTAATTATCTCTATGCCAACAGGGGCTTGAACTCACAACCCCAAAATCAAGAGTCACATACTCTACTGAATGAGCCAGACTGGCACCTCTGTTCTTTTATAAATCAGCAAATAGATTAAGTATAATATGTTATCAGTTTTGTCTCCTAAAAGGAAGATCTCAAAAAATATGACTCTCTCATAAAATCAGAACAACTTAGAACTTTTTAGTGGATCATGACTTGCTCAATAACAACTAAGGGACTGCTAGTGATGGATCTTACCAAAATGTCAGATCCTCTTTGTTTAAAATATTCAGGGATAAAATCATGGTAATAAATGCCAACTATTTGGATTTTCCCCCTATCACAAATAACAATAATAGAGGGATAGATAAATAACAGTAATAGAGAGATACTCTCAAATACAGTTTCTCTTTTGGCTTAGAATGTATTAAAATCTTGATATCTTCTAACTACATTCAGAACAAATTATGTTATGTTTATAATCTCATAATGAAATTTAAAATATGTAAACTTCACGTGACTTGTAAATGTGTGGGTAATAGAGTTTCTGAAAACTTTTATCTCAAACAGAATGGGAATGGATAAGTGATTTTAATAACACATATACATTTGTATAAGTGTGTAAATATGTTTGTGGGTTTGTTTACATATAACCCTTAACCCTTCATGAACAAATCTCTTTGGAGCATTTAATAAATCTTTTCAAATTTTTCTGTAAGTATTATGTGGTTAGAACTTTTAATGATATATGTGCAGCCTGCAAGGAGATATATTCTATTGAAAATATTCTATTAAACACAATACAGTTAAAATTAGCTACCTTGGAAAATATAAAGTTACTTATTATTAGAGGTATCCAAACATATCCCTGGAAGGAAACTTTGTGGACATATGGTAGAATAGAGTCAAATTGGAACCGTCCGACTTCCAAATCTCCTCAAAGCAAGCACATAATATGATTTTTCATATAATTCTTCATGGCTCTGAAAAATCCCACTCTACGTATTTCTTTTTTTTTTTTTTTTTAATTTTTTTTCAACGTTTATTTATTTTTGGGACAGAGAGAGACAGAGCATGAACGGGGGAGGGGCAGAGAGAGAGGGAGACACAGAATCGGAAACAGGCTCCAGACTCTGAGCCATCAGCCCAGAGCCTGACGCGGGGCTCGAACTCACGGACCGCGAGATCGTGACCTGGCTGAAGTCGGACGCTTAACCGACTGCGCCACCCAGGCGCCCCTCTACGTATTTCTTTATAGGTCTTTCTCCATCTAATGACATTTCTCTTAGGAATCTATGTAATAATTCATTGCATTCTTTAATTTGGTAATGATTTTTTTGTAATTGCTGTTTCTGTATATGTATATCTTTTTAGACTGAGTGCTCACATCATACAAGAACCATCACATTCTCCCTAAATCTTTTTTAAGTGTTTATTCATTTTGAGAGAGAGAGTGAGAGCGCACACACACACACACACACACACACACACACACACGTAAGTGGGGGAGGGGCAGAGAGAGAGGGAGAAAGAGAATCTGGAGTCAGAAAGAGAATCTGTCAGCACAGAGCCCGAAGTGGGGCTTGATCCCACAAACTGTGAGATCATGACCTGAGCCAAAAGCAAGAGTTAGATCATCAACCAACTAAGCCACCCAGGCGCCCCTCCCTAAATCTGTATTCAAGATTTTACATAGCATGTGCTTTCAATAAATATTATTTGTGGCAGTATATACCCTTAATGAAATATCTAGCAATAAGTAGACATTTCAATGACTTAGAAATTCAAATAAATGTCAATCTATGTCAAACCTAGATTATATTATAATAATTGTATAAGTATTTTATGTCATTTATATTCTGCTTTGATTTATTTCCATGCCACTTCTCAAATTTTCTATTTTTGTAATAACTTAGGAATGCACAATAATAGCTGCATATCCAATTAAAACAATAGGTTTTCTTTCCAACTATGCTTTTGAATATATGGATAGAATTGTGGAATTTTTGGCTAATAAGGAAAGCAGAATTTAATTTCAGGCATAGCATCAGATTTGTTCCAAAATTATCTTAGAGACTACTGGAACAAATCAGGGCAGAGTGATATGTGGTCACTGAACAGTATTAGAAAACCTGAGAGTTAAGTGACAAAATGAAGATAATTCATAAAATAGTCGTGAATGAGCCACTGTTACTAGAATAAATCAGAATAAAGTGTTATCAAGTTGGTGGAAAGAATTGGAAAACCTGAATTAAATGATAAGATGAAGATAATTTAAAGTGGTTGAGAGAAAAATGAAATTCTGAGCTAAATCTATGTACTGTCTTTCCTCAGCTAATGGATTAACTTACAAGGGGAATAACTTTTGAATTTTTAACTTATAGCTTCCACTATTTTCCCAGATGGAAGAAAAATAAAACAAATTCCTATTCCTATATGATATTTTTTAATGAAATGAAGGAAGAATTTATAACACCTACATCAAATATACTTCCCTTTCTTCTGCACACATGGATTAGAATTGCCTAAATTGATTGATGTGTGGGATGCTGGTATTTCACATACAACCCAACTCTGAAATATAAAGATAAATCATCTATGCAACAGTGAAAACAAATATTGATACAAAACTTCTTTGGGTGATCTTGTCAAAATATCTAAAGAAATTGTGTCAAACTTTCCAGAGAATTAAAATGAAATCAAAAATTTCTAAATCAGTATGCAAATAAATGAGGTTCGTATTATGCTTCTTTTTTTTTTGAGAGAGAGAGAGGGACAAACAGAGCATGTTTGAATGAGTGAGAAAGGGGCAGAAGGAGAGGAAGAGAATGTTAACCAGGCTCCATGCCCAGCACAGAGCCTGACACAGGGCTGGGTTTCACAACCTTGAGATCATGACTTGAGCTGAAATCAAGAGTTGGATGCTACTGAGTCACCCAGGCACCCCATCATTTTGCTTTTCATCACAAGACATGAGTCGTTGTAAAGTCAAAATAAGTAAAATCAAATTAATGGCAAGTAGTATTGTAAGTGCAGATTTTAATGCAGCAATAAAAGCACTGAATATTTAAGTTTATTAAGGAGTCATTACAGACTAAGTCTAAATGACGTCCTAACTTTTATTGAAGCATAACATTCTCAATAGGATATCATATTTATTTGGGTATCTAAATTTCATTTGACAATTTAAAAGTTAATAACCAGAAAAAAATCAACACTATATATACTGTTATTTATGTAAGAATAATGGTATTTGGGTAATTTGGGCAATTTGTGACAAGGATATTCTTAAACTTAATTTACATAAAATAATGTTCAGTTTCACATACTACCAGTGTCTAGTGTGTGGGATATATTTGTGACTTGATGGGATGTTAGAATGTGATAACTGACTGCTCAAATTGCACTACAGTATTATAAATACAATACTATTTTAGTTGTAGCAAGATATTTAATTATTGCAATCACAGACTAAGTAAAAGAAAGTATGACTTGATTTGTACTACAACACTTTATAGCAATGCACTTGAACCTAAAACAAAATACTTTTGCTGATATTAAAATAATTCTTAAACAAACTTATAAAATCAAAAGCTAGTAAAGGATTTATAATAAAAAAGATTATCTCTTAAGTCTATAACTCAACTAGTTCCTGTTTTTTACACTTAAATATTTACTAAAATAATTTAATCCAATTCAATACAGACATAATCTAATAAACATGTTTTTCTTGATTGTTTTAAGCCTTATGCATTACTTGAAGCCTTTTCGTGGTTAGTAAGGGTTAGCTTCCTCATATCTGTCCCATTTCACTCTCTTCCTTCCCCATTTTCACCATATTTTCAAGTGCACATGGAACACTCTTCAGAAAAAATCGCATATTAGGTCACAAAACAGACCTCAACAAATACAAAAAGATTGAAATCATTCCATACACCTTTTCTGACCATAATACTATGAAACTAGAATTCAACCACAAGGAAAAATTTGGAGAGAACACAAATACTTGGAGAGAACACAAATAGGTCAACCAGGAAATCAAAAAAAGATATTTAAAAGAATACATGAAAACAAATGAAAATGAAAATAAAATATTCTAAAACCTTTGGGATGCAGAAAAAGTGATCCTAAGAGGGAAGTATATAGCAATACAGGTTTACTTCAAGAATCAAGGAAAATCTTAAATAAACAACCTAACTTTGCACCTAAAGGAGCTAGAAAAAGAACCCCACATGAAGCCTAAAGCCAGCAGAAGGAAATTAGAGCAAAAATAAATGATATAATAAATATATATATGTGTGTGTGTGTGTGTGTGTATAAAATAAATGCTCTAATAAAAATTAGAGCAAAAATACGTGATATAGAAACTAAAAAATCAATAGAACAGATCAATGAAACCAAAAGCTGGTTCTTTGAAAGAATTAATAAAGTTGATAAACCCCTAACCAGAGTTATCAAAAAGAAAAGAGAAATGACCCAGATAAATAAAATCATAATGAGAGAGGAGAAATAATAACCAATACCCCAGAAATATGATTATAAGAGACTATCAAGAAGAACTGTATGCCAACAAATGGGACAACCTGGAAAAAAATGGATAAATTCATAGAAACACATGAATTGCTAAAACTGAAGCAGGAAGAAATAGAAAATTTGAATGGACTGATAACCAGCAAAGAAATTAAGTCAGTAATCAAAAACTCCTAACATACGAAAGTCCAGGGCCAGACGGTTTCACAGGAGAATTCTATCAAACATTTAAAGAAGAGTTAATACCTATTCTTCTCAAATATCCAAAAAAATAGAAAAGGAAGAAAAACTTTCAAAATCATTCTATGAGGCAAGCATTACTCTGATAACAAAACAAGATGAAGATAGCACTAAAAGAGAGAACGAAAGGCCAATAATCCTGATCAACATAGATGCAAAAATTCTCAATAAAATACTAGCAAATTGAATCCAATAATACATTTTAAAAAATCATTCACCATGATCAAGTGGGGTTTATTTCTGGGTTGAAAGTGTGGCTCAATATTGGCAAATCAATCAATGTGATACATCACATTAATGAAATAAAGGATAAGAACCATATGATCATTTCAATAGATGCAGAAAAGAATTTGACAAAGTACAACCCCCATTTGTGATAGGAGCCCTCAATAAAGTAGGTTTAGAGGGAACATACCTCAACATAATTAAGGCCATCAAAGAAAAGCCCACAGCTAATATAATCCTAAATGAGGAAAAACTGAGAGGTTTTCCTCTATGGTCAAGCACAAGACAGGGATATTCACTCTCATTACTCTTATTTAACATAATACTGGAAGTCCTAGCCACAGCAGTCAGACAACAAAAAGAAATAAAAGGCATCCAAAACAGCAAGGAAGAAGTAAAACGTTAACTATTTGTAGATAACATGATACTCTATATAGAAAACCTGAAAGACTCTACCAAGAAACTGCTAGAACTGATAAATTCATTCAGTAAAGTCACAGGATACAAAATCAATGAACAGAAATCTGTTGCAATTCTATACACCAGTAATAAAGCAGCAGAAAGAGCAAAAAAGGTATCAATCCCATTTACAATTACACCAAAAACAATAAGACTTCTAGGAATAAATTTAACCAAAGAGGTGAAAGACCTGTATTCTAAAATGTATAAACACTGATGAAAGAAATTGAAGGTGACACAAAGAAATGGAAAAACATTCCATGCTCATGGATTGGAGCAACAAATATTGTACCCAAAGCAATGTGCACATTTAATGCAATCCCTACCAAAATAACATAGCATTTCAAACACTGCAGCATTTCACAGAGATAGAAAAAACAATCCAAAAATGTGTATGGAACCACAAAAGACCCACAAAAGCCAAAACAACCTTGAAAACAACAACAACAACAACAACAACAACAAAGCTGGAGGCATCACAATTTCATACTTCAAGTTATATTATGATACTTCAAGTTATATTATGTGATCAAAATAGTATGGTACTAGCACAAAAATAGACACATAGATCAAAAGAAGATAATGGAAAAGCCAGAAATGAGCCCACAATTGTATGGTCAATTAATCCTCAGCAAAGCAAGAACGAATATCCAATGGGAAAAAGACAGTGTCTTCAACAAAGTGTGAAGAGAATGGGAAAACTGGGCAGCAACATGCAAAAGAATGAAATTGGGCCACTTTCTTACACCATACACAAAGAGAAATTGAAAATTGATTAAAGATCTAAAATGTAAGACCTGAAACTATAAAAACCCTAGAAGAGAACATAGGCAGGAACTTCTTTGATATAAACCATAGCTACTTCTTTCTAGATATGTCTCCTGAGGCAAGGGAAACAAAAGCAAAAATAAACTATTGAGACTACATCAAAATAAAAAGCTTTTGCACAGCAAAGGAAACAATCAACAATACTAAAAGGCAACCTACTAAATGGGAGAAGATATTTGCAAATAACATATCTGATAAAGGGTTACTATCCAAATAAATAAAAAAGTTATAAAACTCAACACCCCAAAAATGAATAATCCAATTAAAAATGGGCAGAAGATATGAATAGACAGTTTTCCAAAGAAAACATACAGATAGCCAACAGACACATGAAAAGATGCTCAAATCACTGATCATCAGAAAATGCAAATGAAAGCACAATGAAACTACAATGGCTGAAATCAACAACATAAGAAACAGCAGATGCTGGGGATGATGTGGAGAAATGGGAACCCTCTTGCAGTGTTGGTGGGAATGCAGACTGGTGCAGCTACTCTGGAAAACATATGGAGGTTTCTCAAAATGTTGAAAATAGAACTACCTTACAATCTAGCAATCACAATACTAGGCATTTACCCAAAGAATACAAAATACTAATTCAAAGGGATACATGCACCCTGATGTTCATAGCAGCATTATTTACAATAGCCAAATTATGGAAACAGCCCAAGTGTCTATCTCTTGATGAACTGTCAAGAAGTTCATCATACACACACACACACACACACACACACACACACACACACAATGGAATATGGAATATTACTCTGCCATAAAAAATAATGAAATCTTGCCATTTGCAATGACCTGGATGGAACTAGACAGTATTATACTAAGTGAAATAATTGAGTCAGAATGACAAATACTGTATGATTTTACTCATATGTGGAATTTAAGAAACAAAACAAATTAGCAAAAAGAAAAGAGAGAGAGAGAGAGAGAGAGACAGAGGCAAACAAGAAACAGTCTCTTAACTATGAAGAACAAACTGATGGTTACCAGAAGGGAGGTGGGGAGGGGATGGGTTAAAAGGTGATGACTATTAAGGAGCACACTTGTGATGAGCACATGGTGATGTAAGGAAGTGCTGAATCACTGTATTGTGCACCTGAAATTAATATTACAATGTATGTCAGCTAACTAGAATTTAAATAAAAACTTCAAAAAATTTATTTTAATTTAAAAAATTATTGTTCTGTCCAGAACAATTGGATGGTTGAACAACAAGGTTTTTCTTCAACCTTGTAAGGAAAAAAAATTAAATTAATTCTTGGTAACTACCTCTACTTCATTTTCTCTATTTACTCTCTCAGAACATCCCTTTTGTTGGATATTCGATATTCTTGATCACCACATTTTCTGTTGTTTTTTTTTTCTATTTTCATTGATTTGTGTTTGCTTTATACTTCTTAGAAAGTGTTAATTTCTCTTCCATTAGAGTATCATCATCATCATCATCATCTTTGGCACAATGTACGAAAAACTTTTCTTGTCAGCAAATCCTGTCCCTTCCCTAAGGGCCATCAGGACATTGTGATGGCAAAATAGTTCTGTGCCACCCCTTACTTGTTTTAGGAAATGTCTGTACACAGAGAATCTTTCACTACTATAACTGAACATTCATTTTTTTTCTTCTTTTAGTATCTCCCCAAATGCTTCTCTGCCCTCATGTAGCTGACCAAGGACTCAATGTAGTTAAAGTTCAATTAGCAAGTCTTCTCACTTTCCAAACTTCGGCCTAAAATCATAGATTATGTCAACACTGTTCCTGTTTGTATTAGATAAAATTAACTATTTTCAAACATTTTTGTACCTGAACTGAAACAAAAGTGATGACAGATCCATGAGGGGTGGAAGTTAGTGAGGAAAAAGCCTTTGCTAATTTTTCCTTGGACTCGGTTTTGTCTTGGCACTATGTTTAATTTCAAAGTGTGCTCTTATTTTCTTTCTGTTTCATTTTATTTTTTTTAACGTTTATTTATTATTGAGAAAGAGAGAGACAGAGTGTAAGCAGGGGAGGTAAAGAGGCAGGGAAACACAGAATCTGAAGCAGGCTTCAGGTTCTGAGCTGTCAGCACAGAGCCCAATGAGGGGCTCAAACCCACAAACTGTGAGATCATGACCTGAGCCAAAGTCAGACACTTACCCAACTGAGCCACCTAGGTGCCCCTTCCTGGGTTTTTTGTTTTTCTGTGTTTTTGTTTTTTAGTTCTTGTTTTATAGATGAGCTGATTTCTCTTATATATTTTGAAGTTTTCTTCTGCTTTTTGCATTAGCTCTGATTTGGATTTCTTTTTTCCTTTTCTAGTTGTGATTTTCCAAGAAATCAAGGAGTAAACAAATAAGTAAGTTCTGCTTTCATGAGTAAGTCAAAAAGATAACAGGAAGGATGGTTAAATATTTGATGAATTTAAAAAGTTAGTATTTGTTAAGATCTCCATAAAGTTCTTGGTACTTGGTTAGCATTATTTGTTTTTCCAATTAAAGAAGGATGTTAACAGTTAGGAGGAAAAATAAAGCTAGAAAAGAGGTAGGGAAAATAAGGAGTATTTCAACTTTAAATAGAACAGTCAAGAAAGGGTGATGGGAAATACGAGCTATAAGTAGAACACTGTAGGAGGTCAAGTAGAAACGTGGAAGGGATTCACAAATCCCTTCACAAATAAGGATTCTGGATGGTAAAGGGAAATAAAGCTTCCTAAGGCAGGGCTGAACTTGGAGTGTTTCAGGAAGAGACCCATTTGGCTGGAGTGGAATCTGCAAAGGGAAGAGTATTTATAAGGTGCAGTCAGAGAGTTAACAGGGACTCAGATCTTTTGTGGCCTGAGAGACTATTCTGATGAGTTTTTCTTTATTTATAATCTACAAATATGAAATAACTTAATATTTCATATGTGAAACTACATCATATACTAAGAAAATCCAAATTAGTCTTATACTAATTGAATAAACATTATTAATTTTAGCATGCAAAATTATGTTGAGCTATAGCCAAAAATCCCACTTATAGTAATTGCCAATAGAATGTCAAAATTGAGTTTTTAAAAAATAATTGTTGTGTTTCAAATACCACTCATGCGTTCAACAAGTATTTATTGAGTACCTATTTTGTACTAATCCTTGTTATCATGAATAGGGATGAAGCAAGGAGGAAAAAGGAAAAACTAACCAATGTCCTGCT
Organism: Puma concolor; assembly: GCF_028749965.1. NCBI lineage: Eukaryota > Metazoa > Chordata > Mammalia > Carnivora > Felidae > Puma > Puma concolor. The sequence continues at coordinate 182,532,043 of NC_141667.1, forward strand.
TTCTTTATGTCAATATCCCAGAAGAAAGACAGACAACCATGATCAAATAGGTTGATTATAATTACAGAAAATGTGCCTTAGAGAAGTGAAGCAATGTAACAGAATAGAAAATAAAGGGAGGATGATATTTTGGATAGGAATTATCCAAAGGGACTGTTAAGCAATCTAACATTACTTTCTAGAATCTGCCTGAAAGTATCAGTGGCACAAATTTATTTCTCATTTGTGTTAAGTCCAAACAAGTATTCCTTGTTGAGAAGCAGCATTCCATTTGTTGTACAAGCCAAGAGGCTTTCCTGCCTCTTGGTTCTGCTTCCCCCTATGGCCTGGACATAATTACTTTCAGTGGTGCAGGAAAGCAAATATATGATTAAAAGTGGAATGATTTTTTCTTTTCAATAGGCGATCTTTGGGGTTACTGCGCATTACTCACACTCCCACTCTGCTGGTGGGAACTCACTCCCATGGCCACTTGCAACTACAAGGTAGGCTGGAATTGTCTAACTCTGCACCAAGGAAGGTGAAGCAGGCTTGGGGAACACCTGACCAATTTCTAGCGAATCTTAGCATAGAACTGAGTGCATGGAAGGAATTCACCACATTACCACCCATAGGACCATAACTCCAAATGGAGGGCAGGGTGGCCAGAGCAGATGACAGAAGAACCAGCAGCTAGCTGATGAAGAGATGTGGTAGGATTTGACCATTTTATCCAAGTGTGATGCTTGAGTATTTGAGCAGTGGAATGATACGATCTATATTTTAAAGGGATCACTCTAATCTGTTTTGAGGATAATTTGCTGTGATTGAGAAACAGTGGAATTGAGGAGATGATCGAATGACAGTTGATATAATCCAGGAAGGAAGCTTTATCAGGAGATTTCCTAGAAGTTCCTCAGATGTTCTAAGAAATAAATAGCTTGGTTACGTTATCTAAGAAATAATAGGATTGAGCATCCTCCCAGGGTTGTTATTCTCTGAAATTAAAGCAGAAATAAATGAAGAAACAAAAACAATAAGAAGTGTTACATTGGGAGATTAATTCTCAGAAAATATTTCATGAACAAGAAGAATAGGCATTGCTTGAAAATATTACCTATTTATTGAGGAGACACAAATTTTGGACTACGAAACATACCTACTCAATATGATTTACATACCCCAAACTTCTTCATTTCACTTTAAAACACACTGTGCACCACTTAAATTCTTATTGACAAGTGAAACTTTTCCTTGCTTTTACATATAGCTGGATAATTATGGCCTTGGAGACTGCTGTCAGTTATGACAGTTCTTACAACATCAGCATTCTGGGGAGACCCCTTTGTGTGTGACAGTTCTCTACAGAGCCATTCTATCCTACAGAAAGAAGCACTGCCAAAATGATTTCAGTTGTAAATTGTGCCAAAATGCCAATTTGCTTCTGCCTTCTCAATTTTGGATACCATAAGGGTATTTCAAGGTTAGTCATCCACTACAGAGTAGTGTAGGCAGAATTTTATTACCTGTGCCAGACAGTCAAATTGCTAAGGACCACACATAGCATCCTTTCTTCATTCTCCTAGAAATACTGCAAATTATATTTATCTCCTTAGCCTAATTCTCATTTGTAGAGGTACCATCAATGGATATTGATTCATAACAAAAGATAAGAACTAACACTTTCAAATCCATAAAAGCAATAGGTAAAGTATGTAAGTCCTTTCGGTATTAATAATCTCATTTACTCATATAGACTTTGTAAACAATACCATGGTTCGTTCTGAATATAAATACTGATTTCAAAAGGTGACTCACAGGGCCCTTATAACCAAAAGATTAAGGTCATTTGCAATTTGAAACATTGTGTACATATATCCATTGTGGATTTTAAAATATAGATTATATTTTCTTTAATTTTCAGGGAGTTACACTTTTGGAAACAGATTTAATCTCTCTCTCTTCCCCGTGTGTGTGTGTGTGTGTGTGTGTGTGTGTGTGTGTGTGTGTAAGGGAGAGAGAGAGAGAGAGGGAGAGAGGGAGAGAGAGTTTCTGTTTGGCTTCTACTAACTAATATATGTGAAGGTTGAAACCCTAATGATGAAAATTTTGTTTTGTATTTTAAGGCATAGGACCATGTGTTTGGATATTTGGAGCTATTTGCATAGTTTAGCTGAATAGAGTTCAGATTATTTATAAGTGAAACAATGTTGGAAATTATATTTTTAAATTAAAACTATATTTTTAGAAAATAATTGTAATTACACATATATACGTTGTTTAATGCCTTTAAAATAAAAGACTTGGTAATGTACATGTACACACACACACACACACACACACACACACACATATATATATATATATAAAATAATCTTGAAGGAGGACCATCAAGAGGAGCTTAGAAGTAAGTTGCCATATTTTATTGTTGTTGGTTATATTAGACTTAAATTTTTCATGGGTAGAAGATGATTTCTGGAGTTAATTGAATATGTCTTGACAAAAGAAAAAGCTTTCTGGGGCTGACTCACAAAGATGTATGTGGTCAAAATGAGTAAATCAGAAATGCCAGCAGAATGAATAAGAAGGAAATTGGTTATATTGTGTGTAAAAAATTCTTCTACATCCATACTCAAAATATATCTGAAAGAATAAATATTTTACTTTTTTTTCCTAATCCAATTATTCATGCCTTTAAATCATGATGGCTACACTACAGTATTCTGATTGAGTGTACCAAATTCATTAAAAAAAAAATCTAGCTAAAAGAGGTTTGTTTTTTATAGGAAGGAGTTTAAAGGAATAAACTGCAAATTACATTATCTGGTTAGTTTTATATTTCCACTGAAATAAATCTTGCTCTCAATTCTCAGTACAGCAGATAATTTCAATGTTGTGTTAAATATGTAGCAGCTGGAGGTTGCCAAATGAATGTATTGAATGAGTGTATTTTAGTGAAGTGTGTACTATCTTTTTTGACATGCATGTAATGATAACACATTTTCTGGCAGCTGGATTCCCTAGGGCAAAATGAAGCTGTAATAGAAGATAAAACAGCCAGCTTATGTAATGACCATAAAATAGTATGTATATATTTAATGAAACTGTCTTAAATTGGATGAATGACTTTAGCTGAGGTCATATTTTACAATTCATATTAGTCAAACACTCTTCAATATCCTGAGTAGAATGATAAATATTAAAACAGATGCATATAACTAAATTTAGCTCTTGTAAACAAAATCTCAAATTTTACTTAACATATCAGCAAACTGTCTTAGCAAAGCAGTTTTTAAATGAAATGATAAAATGATTTTAGTAATTTGAATTTTCCCAACCATAAAGATATAAACAAAATTATAGAGAGTTTGGTGGGATTTTTTTCTTTTATTTATAATCTGATCTTGAATACATGAAGAATTTTTGTACAAAATACTAGTTAGATATTATAGCTTACTCACTCTCACAAAAAATGCCTACAGTCAGCCAATTACTTTCAATGGTGATTTTTATTCATAAGAACTACAATGTTTATCAAATGTACACTTTTAAGTATATTTGTGCCTATAATCTGGCTTTCTATTCTTACCCATCATGACTTGCTTTAATCTGCATCAATGTAATCTGGAGTTTAGTTAATATTTGAGAATGTTTAGTTATACCATAGAAGAATAAAAGTAAGATATCAGGGGTACCTGGGTGGCTCAGTTGGTTAAGCGTCCAACTCTGGCTCAGGTTACAATCTCAAGGATCGTGAATTCAAGCCCGCATTGGGCTCTCTGCTGTCAGCATGGAGCCCTCTTCCCCCCTTTCTCTGCCCCTTACCCGCTCACTCTCTCTCTCTTAAAAATAAATAATTTTTTTACAAAGTAAAATGTCAGATAGGTGAGTTTCATGAGATATGCTGATATATATAATGAATATGCCATAAAATATGAAAATAATGGTAGAATTTATAAAACGCTTTAAGTATGGATCCTAACATCTGAGACTTATAGAAATAGGTAAAATGCATTGACTAGATGATAAAAGATGTAAGAATATCCTTAATTCTGAGGAATAATAATAATAGTAATAATAATAATAAGGAAGCTTAACATTTATATAGATTGTGACATAAAATGAAAGAAAATAAGAAAACTAAAGGCAAATAAAATTGCCATGGAAATATTAACTCTCAGGCGTAGAACTTATTATTTAAGGAAAAATGAATAATAAAAAGGGGGTGATGTTTCAAGAGATGATAACGAGTTTTTTTTAATATCTCTGGGACACGTGTAGTTATTCATATCTCTCATATTTATTTATTCAAAAACATTTCTAGTTCTAAAGGTACACTATGCATTAGCATACTGTTGTACACAGTATTTTGCTAAATGTTTGAATATACTTTATGTTTGTGACTGTTAATTATTCATTTCTAATATTGATAGTTTCCTCATTTCTCCGGTTTTTATGTTCAATCTTATTGGCAGTTGTGTTTTCCATTAAAATATTTTTAAAAAATTCTTTCTTATATTTTAAAATGTATTTTGCTCTTTCTGATTCTTACTTAATTTGTCCTTTATATATGTATTACCTCCTTCCCATGACACTAATATTTATTATGTTTTAAATTTAGTTGCTCAATGGTTATTTTATTTAACTTTATTGATTAATAATAATAATATGTTACCACATTAAACACTTGCTTGTGAGTACTGTTTTGTTAGCTCCCTGTTTGCTTTTCAGATATTTGTCCACCTTAACAACAATATTTAGGGGTAATTTAATTAAACAAAGATGAATTTATTCAGGAATACAGTAAAATTGCAATTTGGGGAAAGCAAACTACAACAAACAATCAGCAAATCTAAACAGCCAAAAGGAAGGCTAGTTTTTATTAGGTTTGTGGATGAAAAGGAGAAGGGTTGTTTTGAACATCACTTCACGGGGAGAGAATGAGAGCTTGAGGTGGTTTCTCAGTGGCTGCAAGTGGGGGCAGTTACTGAGGTATGTGGAAATCTTACTTCTCTGGTCATGTAAGGTGAGATGAGTAGCATATGTGTGAAACCTCTCTCCTCATGACATCCTGATTCCACTTTATTTATCTTTATTAAAAAAAAAATTAAGTTGGGGCACCTGGGTGGCTCAGTCTAAGTGGCTGACTTCCGCTCAGGTCATGATCTCACAGTTCCTGAGTTCAAGCCCATGTCAGCCTCTGTGCTGACACCTCAGAGTCAACCCTGCTTCAGACTCTGTGTCTCCCTCTCTCTCTGCCCTTGCCCAACCTGTGCTCTGTCTCTCCCTCTCTCTCTCTCAAAAATAAACATGAAAAAAAATTTTTTTAATTTTTTAAGTTTATTTATTTGGAGAGAGAGAGACAGAGCAGGAGAGGGGCAGAGAGAGAGAGAGAGAGAGAGAGAGAGACTCTCAAGAAGGCTGTGTGCTGTCAGCATAGAGCCCAATTTGGACTTGAACTCTTGAACCATGAGTTCATGACCTGAGGCAAAACCAAGAGTCCTACACTTAACCAACTGAGCTGGCCAGGCACCCCTCCTGATTCCATTTTAAATCAGGTTTCCTTGAATACAGGCCAACATGGTGGAGAAGTAGGGGGAATCCATACTTCCCACATCTCTCAAACAAATAAGTCTAGAAGCCAAAGGTCTTTGTTCAAAGTCCTGTGAGGAAAAGAGACTGAATCTACTAGGAAGAAAATGGGAAAACTGGAAAAAAGATAGGTGGGTGACTGTGAACTGGGGGAGATAAAACAAAAAAGGCCATGTAGGCGCCGAGGGGAGGGACCCCTCTTCTGTGGAGAGACAAAGGGAAGAGAAAGAGCGGCTAGGGAAGTGTAGGACCGTTTCTGGCGGAGAAAGACCTCAGATTGAGACTGAGAGGGATCTGATCTCTAACTGTGGGGCTTTCTTCCGACTGGAGCTGGCTCCCTGTTCATGCACCTGGGGAGGAGGGGAGCCAGGGGCCTGGGTGCAGTTGTAGGTTAGGGTCTCAGTCTACAGTTGGAAAAAGTTGTTTCCTCCCTGGAGGACTGCCCAACAGTACAGAACCTGCCTGCATTCACCACCCCTGGATGCAGCGGATGGACCGAGGGCGCAGTCTGAAGGAGGATAAGGTGGCTATTTCCCTGCAGTGCTGTGGGAAAAGACAAAGCCTGCCTGTTTCTGCCACCCTGGAGGCTCACGGCGGTGAGGGTGGCGGCTCTCGGTCTGTAGTAGGAGAAAGCTGTCCTCCCTGAAGTGTGGCGGCACAAAGCCAGCCGGGACCACATCTCAGGCCACACTGAGAGGTGCTTCCCCAGTGCCAGAGCGAATGAAGTGGAACTTTGAATCCTAGCCAAGCACAGGGTCAGGGGAGCTGGTGGAGGGAGAATGACCGCCTTGTTTGCACCCGAGGCACAGTGAGGACAACTCAAACAGAGTCTGCCGGGTCCATGGAGAAGAGACTGGGAGAGCGCCATTCCTCCCTCTCCCCCCGCCCCCACCACCACCACCACAACCAAGGTGGGGCCTCAGAGATCACTCTTGGGGCCCACAGTGGAGGTGGGTCCAGATTATAGTAAACCACGCCCCTTTGCACTGGGTAACTGCCTATCCACCAGAGTGGCACAGACCCTGCGGACAGGTACTCCTGACAAGCAATGCAGCATTGCCTGGATTAACTCTGGGTCAATTCTGGATATATAGATATATTCTGCCCCAACCCCCATTTCTCCTCTTTATCTCTTCCCTCCCCTAGGCTGGTTACTCTGGTTATCGGTCTGTCTAAATAGACGCATTTAATCCATTGTCTTGATACATGTTCTACACCTCCTTCTTTACACTCCTTTCTCTCTCTCTGGAATAATCAAGCCATATAGTTTCTCTTTTGGGGTAACTTTATCTTTGTTTTGTTTTCCCCACCTCCTTCTTTATTTTTCTTTCTCTCTCCCTGGATTAAACCTTTTAGTTTCTCTGCTTAATCAAGGTTTATCCCCCCCCACACACATTTCTCTCTTTGTATGTGCTCTTCCATCAACACAGCCTCCACCCTCTTCTTTACTTGTAGTCAGTGTTTTTGGGTTTTTTGTTTTTAGTCTTTAGTTTTTTGTCTTTGTTTATTTGTTTGTTTGTGTTATTTGTTTGTGTGTATGAGTGTTTTTGTCTCCTGTTTGTCTATCTGTTTTCCTTTACAGGGATACCCCAAGGAACAAATTAAAGCACATCTGGTGGAGGGTCCAAAATATCACTACCAGTAGGATAATAAAATAACCAAAGTCACAACAACAGAGACTAAGTAACAATCTTTGAAAAAACACCTCCTAAAGGGCCAGGCCCTGGACAGTGTATGACCCCCCCTTTAATATAACAGTGCTCACAGGTGCAAAGCACACAACAAGCTTTTAAAACGCATAAAGGACAGAAAACTAGCCAAAATGATGAAACTGAAGAATTCTCCTCAAAAGAAATTCCAGGAAGTAGTGACAGCTAATAAATAGATCAAAACCGATTTAAACAATATAATAGAAAAATAATTTAGAAAAATAGTCATAAAATTAATTGCTGGCTTGAAAAAAAGCATAGAGAACAGCAGAGAATCTATTGCTACAGAGATCGAGGGTCTAAAAAATAGTCAAAATAAATTTAAAAAATGCTATAAATGAGTTGCAAAATAAAATGGAGGTGGCCACAGCACGGATTCAAGAGGCAGAGGTAAGACTAGGTGAATTAGAAGAAAATTTATGAAAAAAGAGGAAGCTGGGAAAAAGAGCAATAAAAAAAAAAATCCAGGAATACAAGGGGATAATTAGAGAACTAAGTGACTCAATCAAATGAACAATATCCATATCATAGGAATTCCAGAAGAAGAAGAGCGAGAGAAAGGAGCTGAAGGTGTACTTGAACAAATCAGAGCTGAAAACTTCCCTGATCCGGGGAAGGAAACAGGCATTGAAATCCAAGAGGCACAGAGAACCCCTTTCAGATGTAACTTGAATCGATCTTCTGCACGACACATCATAGTGAAACTGGCAAAATACACGGATAAAGAGAGAATTCTGAAAGCAGCTAGGGATAAATGGGCTCTAATTTACAAAGCTAGACACATAAGGGTAGTAGGAGACCTATCTACTGAAACTTGGCAGGCCAGAAAGGAATGGCAGGAAATCTTCAATGTGATGAACAGAAAAAAAATGCAGCTGAGAATCCTTTATCCAGCAAGTCTCTCATTCAGAATAGGAGAGATAAAGGTTTTCCCAAATAAACAAAAACTGAAGGAATTCATCACCACTAAACCAGCCCTACAAGAGATCCTAAGGGGGACTCTGTGAGTGAAATGTTGCAAGGACCACAAAGTATCAGAGACACCACTACAAGCATGAAACCTACAGGTAATACAATGACTCAAACCATATCTTTCAATAATAACACTGAATGTAAATGGACTAAATGCTCCAACCAAAAGACATAAGGTATAAGAATGGATCAAAAAACAAGACCCATCTATTTGCTGTCTACAAGAGACTCATTTTAGACCTGAGGCCACCTTCAGATTGAAAGTGAGGGGATGGAGAACTATTTATCATGCTACTAGAAGTCCAAAGAAAGCTGGAGTAGCCATACTTGTATCAGACAAACTAGACTTTCAATTAAAGGCTGTAGCAAGAGATGAAGAAGGTCATTATATAATAATTACAGGGTCTATCCATCAGGAAGAACTAACAATTATAAATGTCTACGTGCCGAATATGGGAGCCCCCAAATATATAAAACAATTACTCACAAACATAAGCAACCTTATTGATAAGAATGTGGTAATTGCAGAGGACTTTAACACTCCACTTACAGAAATGGATAGATCATCTAGACACACGGTCAATAAAGAAACAAGAGCCCTGAATGACACATTGGATCAGATGGACTTGACAGATATATTTAGAACTCTGCATCCCAAAGCAACAGAATATACTTCCTTCTCGAGTGCACATGGAACATTCTCCAAGATAGATCACATACTGGGTCACAAAACAGCCCTTCTTAAGTATATAAGAATTGAGATCATACCATGCGCACTTTCAGACCACAATGTTATGAAACTTGAAATCAACCACAGGAAAAAGTCTGGAAAATTTCCAAAAGCATGGAGGTTAAAGAACACCCTACTAAAGAATGAATGGGTCAAACAGGCAATTAGAGAAGAAATTTAAAAATATATGGAAATAAATGAAATGAAAATACAGCAGTCCAAATGCTTGGGATGCAGCAAAGGCAGTCCAGAGAGGAAAATACATTGCATCCAGGCCTATCTCAAGAAACAAGAAAAGTCCCAAATACAAAATCTAACAGCACACCTAAAGGAAATAGAAGCAGAACAGCAAAGACACCCGAAACCCAGAGAGGAGAAATAATAAAGATCAAAGCAGAAATAACCAATATCGAATCTAAAAAAACAGTAGAGCAGATCAATGAAACCAAGAGTTGTTTTTTTGAAAAAATAAACAAAATTGGTAAATCTTTAGCCAGGCTTTTCAAAAAGGAAATGGAGAGGACCCTAAAAGATAGAAAAATGAATTACAATGGAATTATTACAATCAATCCCTCAGAGATACAAGCAATGATCAGGGAATACTATGAAAAATTATATGCCAAAAAACTGGACAACCTGGAAGAAATGGACAAATTCCTAGGCACCCACACACTTCCAAAACTCAAACACGAAAAAATAGAAAATGTGAACAGAACCAGTGACGACATTGAATCAGTTATCAAAAAGCTCCCAACAAATAAGAGTCCAAGACGAGATGGCTTACCTGCGGAATTCTACCAGATTTTTAAAGCAGAGATATACCTATTCTTCTCAAGCTATTCCAAAAAATAGAAAGGGAAGGAAAACTTCCAGACTCATTCTATGAAGCCAGCATTACTTTGATTCCCAAACCAGACAGAGATCCAGCAAAAAAAGAGAACTACAGGCCAATATCCCTGATGAATATGGATGCAAAAATTCTCAACAAGATACTAGCAAATCGAATTCAACAGCATATAAAAAGAATTAGTCACCATGATCAAGTGGGATTCATTCCTTGGGTGCAGGGCTGGTTCCATTATCAAAAATCAATCAATGTGATAAATCACATTAATAAAAGAAAAGATAAGAACCATATGATTCTGTTAATCAATGCAGAAAAGGCATTTGAAAAAATTCAGCGTCCTTTTTTTTTTTTTTTTTTTTTTATATATGAAATTTATTGTCAAATTGGTTTCCATACAACACCCAGTGCTCATCCCAAAAGGTGCCCTCCTCAATACCCATCACCCACCCTCTCCTCCCTCCCACCCCCCATCAACCCTTAGTTTGTTCTCAGTTCTCAACAGTCTCTTATGCTTTGGCTCTCTCCCACTCTAACCTAATTTTTTTTTTTTTTTTTGTTCCCCTCCCCCATGGGTTTCTCTTAAGTTTCTCAGGATCCACATAAGAGTGAAACCATATGGTATCTGTCTTTCTCTGTATGGCTTATTTCACTTAGCATCACACTCTCCAGTTCCATCCACGTTGCTACAAAAGGCCATATTTCATTTTTTCTCATTGCCACGTAGTACTCCATTGTGTATATAAACCACAATTTCTTTATCCATTCATCAGTTGATGGACATTTAGGCTCTTTCCATAATTTGGCTATTGTTGAGAGTGCTGCTATGAACATTGGGGTACAAGTGCCCCTATGCATCAGTACTCCTGTGTCCCTTGGATAAATTCCTAGCAGTGCTATTGCTGGGTCATAGGGTAGGTCTATTTTTAATTTTCTGAGGAACCTCCACACTGCTTTCCAGAGCGGCTGCACCAATTTGCATTCCCACCAACAGTGCAAGAGGGTTCCCGTTTCTCCACATCCTCTCCAGCATCTATAGTCTCCTGATTTGTTCATTTTGGCCACTCTGACTGGCGTGAGGTGATATCTGAGTGTGGTTTTGATTTGTATTTCCCTGATGAGGAGCGACAGCGTCCTTTCTTAATAAACACCCTTGATAATGTCGGGAGAAAAGGAACATGCTTAAACATCTTAAAAGCCATTTATGAAAAGGCCACAACTAATATTATCCTCAATGGGGAAAAACTGAGAGCTTTCCCCCTGAGATCAGGAACAGGGATGTCCACTCTCACCTCTCTTGTTTAACATAGTGTTGGAAGTTCTAGCATCAGCAATCAGACAACAAAAGGAAATCAAAGGCATCAAAATTGGCAAAGATGAAGTCAAGCTTTCACTTTTTGCAGATGACATGACATTATACATGGAAAATCCTATAGACTCCACCAAAAGTCTCCTAGAACTAATACATTAATTCAGCAATGTCACCGGATACAAAATCAATGTACAGAAATCAGTTGCATTCTTATACACTAATAATGAAGCAACAGAAAGACAAATAAAGAAACTGGTCCCATTCACAATTGCACCAAGAAGCATAAAATACCTAGGGATACATCTAACCAAAGATGTAAAAGATCTGTAGGCTGAAACTACAGAAAGCTTATGGAGGAAATTGAAGAAGGTACTAAGAAATGGAAAAAGATTCCAAGCTCATGGACTGGAAGAATAAATACTGTTAAAATCTCAATACTGGGGCGCCTGGGTGGCGCAGTCGGTTAAGCGTCCGACTTCAGCCAGGTCACGATCTCGCGGTCCGTGAGTTCGAGCCCCGCGTCCGGCTCTGGGCTGATGGCTCAGAGCCTGGAGCCTGTTTCTGATTCTGTGTCTCCCTCTCACTCTGCCCCTCCCCCGTTCATGCTCTGTCTCTCTCTGTCCCAAAAAAATAAATAAACGTTAAAAAAAAAAAATTAAAAAAAAAAAAATCTCAATACTACCCAAAGCTATCTACATTTCAACGCAATATCAATCAAAATTGCACCAGCATTTTCTAGAAGAATCCCCTTGCGGGGAACCACAAGAAAACCCAAATAGCCAAAGTAGTATTGAAGAAGACCAAAGCGGGAGCCATCACAATCCCAGAATTTTGCCTCTACTACAAAGATGTAATCATCAAGACAGCATGGTATTCACACAAAAACAGACACATAGACCAATGGAATAGAATAGAAACCCCAGAACTAGACCCACAAAGTATGGCCAACTAATCTTTGACAAAGCAGGAAAGAACATCCAATGGAACAAAAACAGTCTCTCTAACAAATGGCTCTGGGAGAACTGGACAGCAACATGCAGAAGGTTTAAACTAGACCACTTTCTCACACCATTCACAAAAATAAACTCAAAATGGATAAAGGACCTGAATGTGAGACAGGAAACCATCAAAACCCTAGAGGAGAAAGCAGGAAAAAACCTCTCTGACCTCAGTCGTAGCAATTTCTTACTTGACACATTTCCAAAGGCAAAGGAAGTAAAAGCAAACATGAACTATTGGGACCTCATGAAGATAAAAAGCTTCTGCACAGCAAAGGAAACAATCAACAAAAGTAAAAAGCAACCAACAGAATGGGAAAAGATATTTGCAAATGACATATCGGACAAAGGGCTAGTATCCAAAATCTATAAAGAGCTCACCAAACTCCACACCCGAAAAACAAATAATCCAGTGAAGAAATGGGCAGAAAACATGAATAGACACTTCTCTAAAGAAGACATCGGATGGCCAACAGGCACATGAAAAGATGCTCAATGTCATTCCTCATTAGGGAAATACAAATCAAAACCACACTCAGATATCACCTCACGCCAGTCAGAGTGGCCAAAATGAACAAATCAGGAGACTATAGATGCTGGACAGGATGTGGAGAAAAGGGAACACTCTTGCGCTGTTGGTGGGAATGCAAACTGGTGCAGCCCCTCTGGAAAACAGTGTGGAGGTTCCTCAAAAAATTAAAAATAGACCTACCCTATGACCCAGCAGTAGCACTGCTAGGAATTTACCCAAGGGATACAGGAGTACTGATGCATAGGGGCACTTGTACCCCAATGTTTATAGCAGCACTGTCAACAATAGCCAAATTATGGAAAGAGCTTAAATGTCCATCAACTGATGAATGGATAAAGAAATTGTGGTTTATGTACACAATGGAAAACTCCTTGGCAATGAGAAAGAATGAAATATGGCCATTTGCAGCAACGTAGATGGAATGGAGACTGTTAGGCTAAGTGAAACAACTCAGGCAAAGAAAGACAGATACCATATTATTTCACTCATGTGTGGATCCTGAGAAACTTAACAGAAGACCAGGGGAGAGGGGAAGGAGGGAAAAAAAAGTTACAGAGATTGAAGTAGGCAAACCATAAGAGACTCTTAAATATTGAGAACAAACTGAGAGTTGATGGGAGGTGGGAGAGAGGGGAAAGTGGGTGATGGGCATTGAGGAGGGCACCTGTTGGGATGAGTACTGGGTGTTTATGGAAACCAATTTGACAATAAATTACATTAAAAAAATAAACAAAAACATTCTATGGAAAAAAAATAAATCAGGTTTCCTTTATTCATTTTTACAGTATATAAGCTCCTGACTGATGCAAGCGTTACTTAGGGAATTGCCTATATGGTTGCATTATTAGAATGGTTTAGCATTTTATTATTAAGTAAATTCTATCACATTCTGATCAGATGATATGGTTATATTTCTAACTGTTGATGCAAGTACAGAATTATCTTTAAATGCCAAGTGCCATATGTACGTATAACTTGCATTATTTAAATTTTATCATGTTCTGTCTTTATCAATTGATCTAATAGAGACTGTTTTGTTTTATTTGATTATTCCTAGATTTTATGTTTTGTTGAATATATTTTGACTCATCTGTTTAATTTATAAAAGCTCAATATTCTTACATTCAATCAAATTATGTGTTTTACTATAGCCCTTATTATTCCATTTAAATGTGCTTCCTTGAATTATCTTTTTTGTTTCACTAATATTGCAATTACTACTCTATTAATTTTTCACAAAAATACACAAAGTATTTTGATTTTATATTTTCACTATTAAAAAAAAACTTTGGCAATTTTTTTTATATTTAATCCTACTATTTATACTTATCATTAACTATCATATTTGATCTTAGTTATTTTTGTTTGTTCCTATTAAGTGTTATATTCCTCAGTATAGTAAATCACATATAAATTGATTGGAGTATGACTTGCATGAATTGTAAAATGCACTTATGTTATATACTTTCTCTGCTAATTTTAAATAAGTGATGCTTAAAGTATTTAAAAATTAAAAGAATGAACAAAATTTTATATTTTTCAGTTGATTCTTCTTTTTAAGAAATGTCATTCTTTATTTTGTTCAATATATTTATTAGTTTTTTAATTTTTATTTATTTTTTGAAATTTATTGTCAAATCTGTTTCCATAAAACACCCAGTGCTCATCCCAAAAGGTGCCCTCCTCCATACCCATCACCCACCCTCCACTCTCTCCCACCCCCCATCAGTCCTCAGTTTGTTCTCAGTTTTTAAGAGCCTCTTATGCTTTGGCTCTCTCCCACTCTAACCTCTTTTTTTCTTTTTCCTTCCCCTTCCCCATGGGTTTCTGGTAAGTTTCTCAGGATCCACATAAGAGTGAAAACATATGGTATCTGTCTTTCTCTGTATGGCTTATTTCACTTAGCATCACACCCTCCAGTTCCATCCATGTTGCTACAAAGGGCCATATTTCATTTTTTCTCATTGCCATGTAGTATTCCATTGTGTATATAAACCACAATTTCTTTATCCATGCATCAGCTGATGGACATTTAGGCTCTTTCCATAATTTGGCTATTGTCGAGAGTGCTGCTATAAACATTGGGGTACAAGTGCCCCTATGCATCAGTACTCCTGTATCCCTTGGGTAAATTCCTAGCAGTGCTACTGCTGGGTCATAGGGTAGGTCTATTTTTAATTTTTTGAGGAACCTCCACACTGTTTTCCAGAGGGGCTGCACCAGTTTGCATTCCCACCAACAGCGCAAGAGTGTTCCCTTTTCTCCACATCCTGTCCAGCATCTATAGTCTCCTGATTTGTTCATTTTGGCCACTCTGACTGGCGTGAGGTGATATCTGAGTGTGGTTTTGATTTGTATTTCCCTAATGAGGAATGACATTGAGCATCTTTTCATGTGCCTGTTGGCCATCCGATATCTTCTTTAGAGAAGTGTCTATTCATGTTTTCTGCCCATTTCTTCACTGGATTATTTGTTTTTCGGGTGTGGAGTTTGGTGAGCTCTTTATAGATTTTGGATACTAGCCCTTTGTCCGATATGTCATTTGCAAATATCTTTTCCCATTCTGTTGGTTGCTTTTTACTTTTGTTGATTGTTTCCTTTGCTGTGCAGAAGCTTTTTATCTTCATGAGGTCCCAATAGTTCATGTTTGCTTTTACTTCCTTTGCCTTTGGAAATGTGTCAAGTAAGAAATTGCTACGACTGAGGTCAGAGAGGTTTTTTCCTGCTTTCTCCTCTAGGGTTTTGATGGTTTCCTGTCTCACATTCAGGTCCTTTATCCATTTTGAGTTTATTTTTGTGAATGGTGTGAGAAAGTGGTCTAGTTTAAACCTTCTGCATGTTGCTGTCCAGTTCTCCCAGAGCCATTTGTTAGAGAGACTGTTTTTGTTCCATTGGATGTTCTTTCCTGCTTTGTCAAAGATTAGTTGGCCATACTTTGTGGGTCTAGTTCTGGGGTTTCTATTCTATTCCATTGGTCTATGTGTCTGTTTTTGTGTGAATACCATGCTGTCTTGATGATTACATCTTTGTAGTAGAGGCTAAAGTCTGGGATTGTGATGGCTCCTGCTTTGGTCTTCTTCTTCAAAATTACTTTGGCTATTCGGGGGCCTTTTGTGGTTCCATATGAATTTTAGGATTGGTTGTTCTAGCTTCGAGAAGAATGCTGGTGCATTTTTGATTGGGATTGCATTGGATGTGTAGATAGCTTTAGGCAGTATTGACATTTTGACAATATTTATTCTTCCAACCCATGAGCATGGAATGTTTTTCCATTTCTTAGTATCGTCTTCAATTTCCTCCGTAAGCTTTCTATAGTTTTCAGCCTACAGATCTTTTACATCTTTGGTTAGATGTATCCCTAGGTATTTTATGCTTCTTGGTGCAATTGTGAATGGGATCAGTTTCTTCATTTGTCTTTCTGTTGCTTCGTTATTAGTGTATAAGAATGCAACTGATTTCTGTACATTGATTTTGTATCCTGCAAGTTTGCTAAATTCATGTATGAGTTCTAGCAGACTTATGGTGGAATCTATCGGATTTTCCATGTATAACGTCATGTCATCTGCAAAAAGTGAAAGCTTGACTTCATCTTTGCCAATTTTGATGCCTTTGATTTCCTTTTGTTATCTGATTGCTGATGCTAGAACTTCCAACACTATGCTAAACAACAGCAGTGAGAGTGGACATCCTTGTCGTGTTCCTGATCTCAGGGAAAAAGCTCTCAGTTTTTCCCCATTGAGGATGATGTTAGCTGTGGGCTTTTCATAAATGGCTTTTATGATCTTTAAGTATGTTCCTTCTATCCCGACTTTCTCGAGGGTTTTTATTAAGAAAGGTTGCTGAATTTTGTCAAATGCCTTTTCTGCATTGATTGACAGGATCATATGGTTCTTATCTTTTCTTTTATTAAAGTGATGTATCACATTGATTGATTTGCGAAAGTTGAACCAGCCCTGCATCCCAGGAATGAATCCCACCTGATCATGGTGAATAATTCTTTTTATATGCTGTTGAATTCGATTTGCTAGTATCTTGTTGAGAATTTTTGCATCCATATTCATCAGGGATATTGTCCTGTAGTTCTCTTTTTTTACTGGGTCTCTGTCTGGTTTAGGAATCAAAGTAATGCTGGCTTCATAGAATGAGTCTGGAAGTTTTCCTTCCCTTTCTATTTTTTGGAACAGCTTGAGAAGGATAGGTATTATCTCTGCTTTAAACGTCTGTTAGAACTCCCCAGGAAGCCATCTGGTCTTGGACTCTTATTTGTTGGGAGCTTTTTGATAACTGATTCAATTTCGTCGCTGGTTATGGGTCTGTTCAAGATTTCCTTTTCCTCCTGTTGAGTTTTGGAAGTGTGTGGGTGCTTAGGAATTTGTCCATTTCTTCCAGGTTGTCCAGTTTGTTGGCATATAATTTTTCATAGTATTCCCTGATCATTGCTTGTATCTCTGAGGGATTGGTTGTAATAATTCCATTTTCATTCATAATTTTATCTATTTGGGTCATCTCCCTTTTCTTTTGAGAAGCCTGGCTAGAGGTTTATCAATTTTGTTTATTTTTTCAAAAAACCAACTCTTGGTTTCATTGATCTGCTCTACAGATTTTTTAGATTCTATATTGTTTATTTCTGCTCTGATCTTTATTATTTCTCTTCTTCTGCTGGGTTTAGGCTGTCTTTGCTGTTCTGCTTCTATTTCCTTTAGGTGTGCTGTTAGATTTTTATTTTGTATTTTCTTATTTCTTGAGATAGGCCTAGATTGCAATGTATTTTCCTCTCAGGAGTGCCTTCGCTGCATCCCAAAGTGTTTGGGTTGTTGTATTTTCATTTTCATTTGTTTCCATATATTTTTCAATTTCTTCTCTAATTGCCTGTTTGACCCATTCATTCTTTAGTAGGGTGTTCTTTAACCTCCATGCTTTTGGAGGTTTTCCAGACTTTTTCCTGTGGTTGATTTCAAGCTTCATAGCATTGTGGTTTGAAAGTATGCATGGTATGATCTCAATTCTTGTATACTTACGAAGGGCTGTTTTATGACCCAGTATGTGATCTATCTTGGAGAATGTTCCATGTGCACTCGAGAAGGAAGTATATTCTGTTGCTTTGGGATGCAGAGTTCTAAATATATCTGTCAAGTCCATCTGATCCAATGTGTCATTCAGGGCCCTGTTTCTTTATTGACCGTGTGTCTAGATGATCTATCCATTTCTGTAAGTGGAGTGTTAAAGTCCCCTGCAATTGCCATTCTTATCAATAATGTTGCTTATGTTTGTGAGTAATTGTTTTATATATTTGGGGGCTCCCATATTCGGCACATAGACATTTATAATTGTTAGTTCTTCCTGATGGATAGACCCTGTAATTATTATATAATGCCTCTCTTCATCTCTTGTTACAGCCTTTAATTGAAAGTCTAGTTTGTCTGATACAAGTATGGCTACTCCAGCTTTCTTTGGACTTCTAGTAGCATGATAAATAGTTCTCCATCCCCTCACTTTCAATCTGAAGGTGGCCTCAGGTCTAAAATGAGTCTCTTGTAGACAGCAAATAGATGGGTCTTATTTTTTGATCCATTCTGATACCCTATGTAAAAGTCATTCTTTCAATAGCATTGAATTAACACATTATATAAGATGTAGAAAAAAGTGTCCAGTGTCACAGTTGTTGTTATGTTCTAATTTCTGATTGGACACGTGTATGTGGATACACCTATGGATATCTTTAGCATAAACTTTTTTATAGGTTATTTTTTTTTTGTTTCCGTGTTGGTTTGTGTGCTAGTTTTAATTTTAATTAGGGAGAATTTTTCTGTCTTTTAGCCATCTTGAAGAAGGTTATAAGTAACTATAATAATGGTTATAGTCACATGCCAATTTTGAAATATTGATATAGTCTAAATTAGCATATTAATGAATTATTTTATGATGAAAATAATGGAATAAAACCAACATTTTATTAGTATCTTTGGAGAATATTAAAAACTATCTAAAAATGATATTAGAGTAAGAGTGCACATATATTACATATGAATATTTTTTTCTGAATATTTAATTTTATTAGAAGTCAAGCATATGTTGCCTAATTAATCATGATGTTTTCTTTGCAGTAATGCAATCAAAAAGTGTGATGATTATTATTGAACTATAAAGGCAATCAAATATAGACCAGTGTTAAATTTTATCTGGGTTTATTGAATATTTTAATCATGGGAATAATTTTAGTAAACATATTAATAGCATACTAGATATTATCTTTTTTCTTAAACCTATGAGGAAAATACTGTTATCATCATTTTACAGATAAGAATACTGAGATTTATAGAGGTGAGCCAAATTTTTTAAGGCCACATAGTTAGAAAGCAATGAGGCTGGATTAGAATTCAGGTAATCTGATTTCAGAATCAGAATTCTTAAATTTACATATTTGCCCCAACCCATCCCACTCTTTTCTTTGACTTGTATATTCTCTTTTCAATTTCTTCCCTTTCTTTTTAAACCTCACCCCCAATTTGTGTATAAATGATAAGCCCTATGTCTTTATTTCCTGTTTGGTGATAAGAATAGTGAATGCATGGGAATCCAAAAGCTTAGTTCTTCGACCCTTTTAAGCTTTCCTTGTTTCTTGAAACTTTTACGGGAGCTAATTGCAGTACAACGCCACAAAACCAATATGGTGTAGATTGCCAAGAAAACTCAAAAAATCATATGCAAGACCTGGTACATACAGGTGAGATACTAGAAACTAGAACTTGAAAGTTAGAGAACTGTTTTTGTTGTTGTTGTTAACATGAAATATTGGAAAGCAAAATTGTGATACAAAAAATGCTTTTTATAAAGTAGAACATTAGAATGTATCTGACAAGTGACATATAATAAGTGTAAATAAAATCCATGAAATTACTTTCAGAGTACCAATGTCCATAACCACATATTGTAGTAAAAATTCTTAGGGACTTCAATTGACACACATTTCAATGAATTAACATTTTGATGTGAGCACCAAAATGCTTCATGTGATCTTTTGAAGTATTTTATAATAACAAATCTTCATGTGATATTCATATGAAATTAATAGAAGCACAGTGTATAAAATACATGGTAGATTTACCACATTCTTCCTCTTAGACTGACTGTATTGAACTTGGTCATCCTTTTATCACATCCTCTCCCAGCTTTCTAATCTCCTTTAACAGCTCCACATTTTTCCAGATGCCCAGTTCACTAAGAGGAATACTCTATTTTTAAATTCTATTGCTTTCTTCTTTCTGCTACCCAAAAAGCACACAGAAATTCCACCCAAATGTAAAGGTTGTTCATTGTTTCTCAAAATATTTCTAATATTTAACCATGTCTTACTTCAACTTTTATGATCTTTTAAAAAAAATTTGTATTGTTTATTTATTCTTGAGAGCGTGAGAGAGAGCAAGGAGGGGAGGGACAGAAAGAGAGGGAGACACAGGGTCTGAAGCAGGTTCCAAGCTCCAAGGTGACAGCACAGAGCCCGATACAGAGCTCAAAATCATGAAGCGTAAGATCATGACCTGAGTCAAAGTCAGATGCTTAACCATCTGAAAGCTACCCTGGTGCCCCCAACTTTTATGATCTTAAATATACTTCCACTTTTTGGTAAATTCAACTTGTGACCAATTCTGCCCTTTGCTAACCTAATTTTTGCTCTGCAATCACATGGATCTGTCTAATATATAATTATGACAAATTCACCCTCATTGCTTTCCTCCTAATCATTGTAATAAAACTTGTGCTCCTAGGCATAGCTTGAGGGTCTAATACATGTAATAAATTATATGATTATTTCCTACCTCCCCAGTGTCACCTCATAGCACTCTATATCATAAACATAATATAATCTAGATACATAAGCATTCTTTCTTTTTTCTTAAAAGACAAAATTCAAAATTTTTTTCTCATTTTTAGGGCCTTGCTAATTGCTTTTTTTTTTTTTAACAGAAATAATCATTCTTCAGTTATTTGGAGAACATTCAAATCTCTTTATTCAGGTCTTGACTAAACTGTTATCCCCCATGACTGCAATTTCTAAAATGTTATCTTCCACCCCATTTCAGTCATTAATAACTTAGCATTCTTTATTTTCCACATAGGATATAATATTATTTGAAAATATTGTATATTTCTATTATTTTGATTGTCTATCCAACCATAATACAAACACCAGGAAGTTCATAACTTTATTTGTAACATCTAAGGCAGAGTGCATAGAATCCCTGAAAATGTTATTTATTAAGTTAACCAATTAGTTACAAAAAGAATCTGAAATTTTGTGACCATCCATCAGATATATAATGGAAAGATTAAATAATTGCAGCAAAAATTATTTTAATATTTTGGCAAAATGTTTTTTTACATTTTTTTAATGTTTATTTATGCTTGAGACAGAGAGAGACAGAGCATGAGCAGGGGAGGGGCAGAGAGAGAGAGGGAGACATAAAATCCAAAGCAGGCTCCAGGCTCTGAGCTGTCAGCACTGAGCCCAATGCTGGGCTTGAATCCATGAACAGCAAGATCATGACCTGAGCTGAAGCAGACACTTAACCGACTGAGCCACCCAGGTAGGTGCCCCTGGGCAAAATATTTTTATAATCATATATAAATTCCAAATCTTTAAAATTATATTTTCTTATTCTTTTTAGTGGCTTGATCATTATTTACTCATATAAGAAAAGTAACTCTTAATATCTAAGTAGAGGGTAAAAATGCCACCTAACAAGAATTGAAGCAGAATTTCTCTAATTCTTATCTTTGTTTCTTTTTCATAGAAAATGAGGATAAAATAAGGATAACATTTGTATAGAAAAGGAAATCTTCCTGTCAACTTTCACAAAAATATAATTTTTTAATGCAAAGCAAAACAAAGCAAAGACAACTGGAACTTAGCTCAAAACACATCCTCTGAAATGACAAAAAAAATCACTGAAGGTATAGAGAGATATCTTCCAAAGAGATTTACTTCCCTTGGAAGCATGTGTTTAGTTTACTAAGGGGGATAAAATCTTAAGAAGAGTTTACATTCCAAAGATTTTGTTTACATTAGGAAGATGATTCTTCTCTCCCTCTCTCAGGAGAAGACATTGGCAGCTGAGCAGTGTATAACCTGTATCAATGTTCAGATTCATAATCTTGGGGTTCCTCTCCTGTGGTCGGTTTAATCTTTTTTTTTTGCATATGCTCAATAATATTTGACCTTCATAGCATCTGCTTGGGAGAGAATGAAACTTACGGATCTAATGTGTTTTTTTTCTGTAAGTATTACGTCTGAAATCGGTTCCAGAAAATGTGTGTTTCATGATAAAAATGAATAAATATGGATATTAAAAACATACCAATTACTTATAATTCTTACAAAAGCACTGATTTGTGACTACAAACACTTATCCTATTTCTTTACTAAGTTTTTGTAAAAATGTTTAAAAAATGAATCAAACATGTCTTTTGCTTTTCTCCATACCTCATTTTAGTCTCATGCAAACAGCTCTGCTGAAAAGGGAAATCCCATCCATTGACTTAGAGTTGCCAACAGTGGCTGTAACAGTTGGAGTTTCCAAGTGTACTTCATTGTGATCTATGTTAGATTTTATTTTAAGAAATATTAACACAAATTATTTTAAGAGAAAATTGAGTACATTTTAAAGAACATTTTCAAATAGCAAACAAAATATGAAAAGGTGTGAAGATAATACTGGAATACGTTTAAAAGGAATTCCCACTAAACAGCTTAACTTTTATCTCACTATGTTTAAAGATCAAAGTAATCTGAATATCAGAAATCAAGTTGATAATCATACTAGAACTGGAAAATTTGGGGGAATTATCCTGATGTTATGCTATATTTCTAATAACTGCTATGTTCTGATTAAACAAGTACATTTTAATACTTTGCTATTAATATTGTGAGTTAAAAATAAGTTATATTTTGTGAATACCTTAAAAGATAAAATATTTAATAATTAATCTTAGTAATTAATACATATGCCTCTCTAAATATGTTTCTCAAAGCCAAAACTTCTAAAATTAGTTACTCCTAACACCTATAATATCAAAGTTAGTATTTAAAGTTCCAACTTCCTTCAAAATAGGTTTTGCTCTTGGGACACCTGAGTGGCTCAGTTGGTTGAGCGTCGGACTTCAGATGTGATCCCACGGTTCATGAAGTTCGTGAGTTTGAGCCCTGCATGGGGCTGCTGTCATCCCAGAGCTTACTTCAGATCCTCTGTCTCCCTGTCTCTGCCCCTTCCCCATTCACATGCACATGCACCTGCACACGCTGTCTCTCTTTCTCTCTCAAAAAATATTTTGCTCTTAAACCCAAATAGTGTATATTTACAATTAAGTTTAGGTGAAATAGAAAGTTAAACTGAACTTTGAAAATGCAGATCCTATGAAACATTAAGCCTATGGAATTTATAAAGAATGAAGTTAGAGACAGCTATGTTTAAATGTTTTCTAGTTTTTCTTTAAATTAATGTGTAGATTTTATTATTTATATATTTTTATTAAAAATGTTTTTAATGTTTATTTACTTTTGAGAGAGAGAAAGAGAAAGAGTATGAGCAGGTGAGGGGCAGAGAGAGGGGGAGACACAGAACCCAGAGCAGGCTCCAGGCTCTAAGGTGTCAGCACAGAGCCTAAGGCTGGGCTCAAACTCACGAACAATGAGATCATGACCTGGGCTAAAGTCTTACACTTAACCATCTGAGCCACCCAGGCACCCCTAATGTGTAGATTTTAAATAAATTTATATCAGCATTGTTTTCGTTACATTGTGTTGACCATAGTTTTGTTTCATTTTTTTAAAGTAAAATTGTACTCATAACAATTATGACACACTTACAATAGCAGGACCCATGCCATGTTTACATATATATATATATATATATATATATATATATATATATATGTGTGTGTGTGTGTGTGTGTGTTTGTGTGTGTGTGTGTGTATGTACACATATATATAAATTTTTTTACTTAAATTATATATAATATAATATATATTTATATTATATGTATACATTCACATGTGTCTTATGAAATGAGGAAAAGATCTTGTTCTTAAAAAATTCATTTGGGAGCTTCAGTAAATTAACATCTACTTTATGATCCACAAGGTTATATACATTTTTTAATTTAATGAACCTGTAAACATTGGTCAATGTAACATTTATGATTGATCCTTACCAATAGAAAGATAAATATTTTTTAAAAAATAATTAGAGTGTATCTGCTCTTACTTTGTAACTTATTAGGCTAGAAGAGATAATGAAAAGTACACATGTAGCTATAATGTAAGTCAAATTATTATTAATGACATAAAAATTTCTGGAGGCAAAAAATAGATATAAAATAAAATTTACACATACCGAATGGAGAAAAAATAGGGAATATGAGTGTTTGAAACAACTTTCAGTAGATGATGGTAAAGGAGACAATTTTCTAGACAGAGATGAACAACCAAAGTCATGTCACATAGTCTGGAAATCCCATGGTTTGTGGCAGAAATGGTGAGTAACATAAAATATATGCAGGGTAGTCAGGGCTAAGAAACTGGAACCACATATACTGGTTTCTGCCATGTCTCAAATTCCTAAGCACCTTTCACTTAGGAACCTAAAACTTTGGGGAAGCCAAAGTAAATAAAGGGGCACCTGGGTGGCTTAGTTGGTAAAGCTTCCAACTTCAGCTCTGGTCATGATCTCACGGTTCATGAGTTTGAGTCCTTCATCAGGCTTTGTGCTGACAGCTCAGAGCCTGGAGCCTGCTTCAGATTCTGTGTCTCCCTCTCCCCTCTCATGCTCTGTCTGTCTCTTTCTCTCAAAAATGAATAAACATTAAAAAAAATAAAATAAAATAAAAACCCAGCATGTTTATTGCTTTTGAAAAAAAGAGATTGAATGTAAGGAGACTAGAATCTTACTGCAACAATCCTGGTGAGATAAAACTAAGAATCTGAATTAGAGTCATTAATTACAGCACTATAAATGAGAGTAGAGAGTAATGACATAAGTGGATTCTATAGCCGTTGGCCGATCCAGTTGCCCTTAAGTGAGAAATATGAGGCAGAGACAGCAAGCAAATAGGGAAGACAAGTTCCATCACTTCCACCATCCTCAGGAAAGCTTGTTCTTCTTACTTCAACTAAAAACAAGACATTTATCAAATTATGGCCCTCCTCCCCTTCTTTTCCCTTTCCCTGCTCTTCCTTCTGACTTGCACATGCTTACACTGACTCATACATGTACACATTGCTCACATACACTCAAGCAAATACAGTTAACACCAGTGTCATCACCTGTAATCACTACCAACAGCATGGTTTTCAGGTCCTGCCATCCTGTTTCAGGTTGACGGTACATATAAGTTCTTCTCACATTAGCCATTTTCTCATAACTTTTCCTTACCCATTCTCACAATATCTACCTTGCCTTTACTTTTCAATTACAGAACTCATATACTTACAATTTCTCTCTATGTGTTGCTTTCAGCCATTAGTTTAATTTATCATCTTTAAATGGAACTAAATCAGAATTGTTAATAATATAATAAGATCTAAATATCTATAAAAATAAAACTATACATGGCTGAGACTGAAACAAAGTGACTCTTTTTTAAGCTTTACGTATGGAAATGTTTTATAACTAAATAAAAACCCAGAGGGGAAACAATTCTGAATTCACCAATATAATTTTTAAAAATACTCATTAAAATAAAATGATAATAAACTGGCAAACAATAAACTGACAAACTGAGAACATATTTGCAACATATATAATAAAGTGCTAATAACCTTAATGTAAAAAGAGCTGTAACAAATTAAGAAAGGAAACCCAGAATATACAACTTGGAAACAACCTAAATGTCTATACATAAAAAGGTAGTTAAAGTATGATTTATACAAACAAGGAGGAAGAAAGAATGAAAAAGGACTTTATAGAACTGATGTAGAGTGCTTTCCAAAACATATTGTAAGAAATGTTGTTAGTTGCAAAAAAGCAAATTATCAAAAATTATATATAATATATATTATACTGTCTATAAAAATGTAGGAAATAGAATGGTAGTTGCCAGGGACTGGGGGAAATGGAGGAATATTTTGGGGTTTTGGTCAAAGGGTACAGAATTTCAGTTATAAACGATGATTGAGTCCTAGAGATCTACTATAAAGCACAGTGCCTATATAGGCATTTACTGTATTGTATTATATAATATTGTATTGTATACTTGAAAATTTGCTAAGAGAATAAATCTTATGTTAAATATTCTTATTGCAAATAATACCTTTATTATTATGAATAATTGTTATATCATCATTATTATTTTAAATATAGATGATGGGAGGAAACTTTTAGAGGTGATGAATATGTTTATGGCATAGATTGTGGTGATATATATTTGTCTCTAAACTCATCAGGTTGTATACATTAAATACGTACAGCTTTCTATATATCAGTCATACCTCAATAAAGTGGTATAAAAAATAAAAAAGAAAATACACTCATATCTCTTCTTTTGCTTAAAAAATACAAAAAGGGCAATCTAGAAACTAATAAAATTGGGTAGTTGTAGGCAGTGGGTGGAAAAAGGGAGAAATGAATGTGAGAATAAAAACAAGGCAGAAGAAATGAGGAACAAGTGATACATCTCTGAGTATACCTTTCCTTAAAAATTTTTTTAATGTTTATTTAATTTTGAAAGAGAGAGAGACAGAGCACAAGCAAAGGAGGGGCAGAGACACAAAATCTGAAGCAGGCTCCAAGCTGTCAGACTGGGGCTTGAACTCACAAACTGCAAGATGGTGACCTGAACTGAAGTGGGATGCCTGACCAACTGAGCCACCCAAGCAAACTGAGTATACTTTAAACAAACAAACAAAAATTATTATGGTAAAAACGCTTAACATGAAACTAAACTTTTAGCAAAGTCTAAGCATGCAATACTACTTTTGGCTATAGATACAATGTTGAGCAGTAGATCTCTAGAACTTATCCATCTTGCCTAAATGATACTTTATGCCTATCAGTTAGTAACTCCTTGTTACTGCTCCTGGCAACCACCATTCCACTTTTTGATTCTATTCGACTATTTTAGAAACTTCATATAAGTGGAATCATGCAGTATTTGTCTTTCTGTAGAATTAAAATCAAGATCTCGAAAAGGTACTTGTTCTTACTTGCTACTGTTGTGGCATTGAGTATGATCAGAATTGGGTTTTTGTTTATTTCAGGTATATATAACTTATAATTAAACCCATTGGAGTATATTTACTGAATTTTCTTAAGTCTAACATGAAAGACCAAATTTATGTAAATATTTTAAATTTAATGAAATATTGTGTGGCAGCTTTAAAATCCTAGTCAGATAATTCTAACACCTGAGTCATCCATGGGATGAGAGAGTAGTAGCATGGAAGCCCAGCAACCCACACAGCTTTGTTAAAACCATGAGGACAAGAGGGGAATGTTTTTCTCTTGTCATTTGGCTGGTGGTCTATAGCAGGTATTGTCAAAAAGGTTTTCTGTCCTTCTGAGCCACACTTTTCCCAGTCCATTATCTAGAAAGAAGGGCTTTTGATGAAATTTTTATTTGCCACTGTTGGAGTTTCTTGTTTGGTAGCTTCTGTCATAACCTGTCAAGATATATGGGAGATAACAACAACAACGAAAAGAATAGAAATTCCTCAAATCACTAGGTCTCTTAGTAACCCTCCTTTTTCTTTCCAGTTTTCAAAGTTTTATTATCTGTGATTTTTTTTTTTTTTTTTTTTTTTTTTTTTTTTTTTTTTTAGTAGTAAGTGGAAGGACCTAGAAAGAATTGGACTACTCCATCTTACATAGCTCTTAATCATCATTACAAATGTATGTGGTTCAGGCCCTCACTTGATGGTCTGACCCTGCCACTCAACACTTATTAAGGTAATTGCATCCATGGGGTGCCTGGGCAGCTCAGTCTGTTAAGCCTCTGACTTCAGCTCAGGTCATTATCTCACAGTTTGTGGGTTTGAGCCCTGCATTGGAGTTCTATGCTGACAGCTTGGAGCCTGGAACCTGCTTCAGATTCCCTGTCTCCCTCTCTCTGCCCCTCCCCTACTTGTGCTTTGTCTCTCTGCCTCTCAAAAATGAATATATATTAAAAAATTAATTGCATCCACCCAATTCTGTTGCTTTGAAGCCTTGCCGTATTCATTATTTGGAAGCAGCCCAGGATGGGCCTCTTAGATTCCTATGCATATTGTTGGATATGTCAAGATTGCAAGGCCCTGACTACTCATTCAATCTATAGCAAGAAATTATTGTCTTGAATCAAATAAAAAAAGAGAACATATTGATAAAACAATTAAAAGTTATAGAAAAAGACAATGCAAATTATAACTGGAAAATACAATGACAGTAATAACAACCATAACACCACCAACCAAAAAACTGTATGGGTTTAATAGTACAGTGGAGATGACAGAGAATAGAATCTGTGAACTCAGTGAACTTGAACTCAGATCAGTTGAATTTACTCAATCAGAACAAAAGAAAGAAAATAGAGGAGGAGGAGGAGGAGAAGAATGAGGAGGAGGAAGAGGAGGGGGAGAAAATGAATAGAGTCTTAGGAACAAGAGCAACACTAACAAAAGAGGTAACATTCCTATCACCAGACTCCCAGACGGTAAGGAGAAAGTATGTGGGGCCATAAAAGTATTCAAAGAAATAGTGATATTAAAGTTTCCAAGTGTGGTTAAAGGCATAAATCTACAGATTTAAGAACCTGAACCTCAAATAGGATAAACCTAAAACTTATGCCAAGTTATACTATAATTAAATGTCTAAAAGGTGATGATAAATCATCTTGGAAGAAGTCAGAAAGAAATGACCTTATGTATAGCAGAAAAGCATTTCAAATATGGTGGATTTTTCATTTGAAATTGTGCATGTCAGAAGGAAATAAGCATGCTTCAAGTGTTATAAGAAAAGAATCATCAACTGTGAGATCTAGAACTGACAAAACTATCCTTCAGGAGTGAAGACAAAGTGAGACATTCTCAGATAAAGCAAAACTAAAAAACTTTGTTACTAGCAAGCCTACCCTTTCCATACACAGAAAAGAAATGATAATTGAAAAATGCATGGGATTTCAGAAAGGAAATTGAAACATGAAATCTTTACAAATAAGGGTAGACTATTAATCTCGTGATTTTCTTAAATCATATTCAATGGCTGAAGTAAAAATCATAACATCTGATGTTGTGTAGGATGTATACCAAGGAAATTCTTAAAATAATTATATAAAAATTAGGGAGGGTAAAGGGACCTAAATAGAAGTAAAATTTGAGGTGGCACGTCAGTGGCTCAGTTGGTTAAACGTCTGACTCTTGGTTTCAGCTTAGGTCATGATCTCACAGTTCGTGAGTTCCCTGCATCAGGCTCTGTGCTGAGAGTGTAGAGCCTGCCTAGGATTCTCTCCTTCCCTTTTCTCTCTCTGACCCTTTCTGTCTCTCTCTCTCAAAATAAATATTATTTTAATAATGTTTATTACTTTAAAAAATTTTTAAAAAGAGAAGTAAAATTTTGACATTTACTTTAATTGGAAAAACCATTAGTACCAGTAGACTGTGATAAACTTTTTTATGTATATTATAATATCTAGACCAATCACTAATAAAACCATGTAAGGCAAATACCATAAAACACTATAAATAATAAAAAATAAATTATGAATAAATTTCACTTATCTTGGACTATTCAGGCTACTATAACAAATTACCATAGATTGAATGGCTTAAACAACAAACATTTAGTTCTCACTGTTCTGGAGGATGGAAAGTTCAAAATCAAGTTTCCCTAGACAGGTTAATTTCTTCATGAAGGCTCTTTTCCTGTCATGTGAACAGCCATCCTCTCACTGTATTTTCATATGGTAGTATAGAAAGATCTCTGTTTTCTTATTGCTGAATGTCCAACTTTACAGATAAAGGAAATAATGCTGAGTCCCTGATATGCCACCATCCCTCAAAAAAAACATACTTGATTATAGTAGACTCTGTCAAGCTAATCCAGTGATTCATTCTTAAAGGAATAGGCATATAATTCAAGTATGTTTTCCTTTCCTTCCCAAAGGGCCTTAGCCAACACAACCGGGTAGAGCCTTATTGAGTGTTTGCTCTGTCAACATTGGATCAATTTTACCATCATATCTGTCCAAGGTTCTTTCTCATATTATTCAAAATGTTGGGAGTGGCCAACATGACATGAAATTTTTGCACTTTTAGAAATATAATTAACATTAAACATTAAATTATTTTAAATAAAACCTCCATTTCAGGGGCGCCTGGGTGGCTCAGTCGGTTAGGCGGCCGACTTCAGCTCAGGTCATGATCTCCTGGTCCGTGAGTTCGAGCCCCGCGTCGGGCTCTGTGCTGACAGCTCAGAGCCTGGAGCCTGTTTCAGATTCTGTGTCTCCCCCTCTCTCTGCCCCTCCCCCGTTCATGCTTTGTCTCTCTCTGTCTCAAAAATAAACATTAAAAAAAATTAAAAAAATAAATATAAACCTCCATTTCAAACTAGGTTTTAAAGAGCTAATAAATATTCCAGTGACCATTTTTATATTTTATCTGCATTGTCTGTGGATGGTTAATGTACTCAGTGAAATCAGTTGTCTTCCCTAATTTTTTAAAAATATTTTTATCTATCTATGTGTCTACCTATAATCAATTTTAAATTTTGTAGAAATAAGCATAATATAATGGCTACTAACACTGCAGCTAGCCCCTGCATGACTAAGAAGAGAGTGGCTTCCACCATCTGATTAATACTGAGTTATTGCTGGAAATTAGTACTAGGTATTATGGTAAGAATACTAGGTAAGAATAGTAATTAATAGAAAAGGTAAGAATTATTTTCTCCATGGATAGAGAGAAAGCACAGCAAAATCACCTGGCAAAATATGCTCAGTATTTAAGAAAATGCTACATCTAGACTCACAATAAATTAAAAAAATATTCTTTTTTCAATATTCCTAACATGGAATGTTAGGTTGAAGAGCCAGTAATGTCCGAGAAAATTTCTACCGTGGCATCGCATATTATCAGAGACAAATTTTTGTTTTGTTTTTTGGTTTGTTTATTTCAGGTATATCTAATTTATAACTAGACTTACTGAAATATATTTACCGAATTTTCTTAAATCCAATAAGAGAAACCTAATTGATATAAACATTTTAAATTTGTCCATGACTTCTCAATAGCATAATTATCCCATGTGTTGATGAAAGCAACTTTAGTTAAATGGAATATCTTGTAACTACTAACATAATTATTTAAGAGTATAAAGTGTAATTGAAACCTTTATTTCTATAATATTAACTTTAAATAGTTACAAAATGGAAATCCATGCTTTGACTAAAACTAAAGAATCAAAATAAAGGAAGCAACTAAAAACAATATATTTGAGTTGTAAAAGTATATACGTTTTGTATAAGTACATTTGAAATCAAAAGATTTTTTAGTAATAAAAAACTGTTTTAAAAATTTCTTCTGACTGATTTTTTAAAAAATGTTAATCCTTGAGAGAGACACAGGGAGAGAGAGAGAGAGAGAGACAGAGACAGAGAGACAGAGTGCAAGCAGGGGAGGGGCAGAGAGAGAGGGAGACACAGAATCTGAAGTAGGCTCCAGGCTCCAACCTGTCAGTACAGAGCCTGACGGAGGTCTCAAACTCATGAACCACAAGACCATAACTTGAGCCAAAGTTGGACTCTCAACAAACTGAGCCACCCAGGCACCCCAGTCTCCTGACTGCATTTTTTTTTTTAATTTTTTTTTTCAACATTTATTTATTTTTGGGACAGAGAGAGACAGAGCATGAACGGGGGAGGGGCAGAGAGAGAGGGAGACACAGAATCGGAAACAGGCTCCAGGCTCCGAGCCATCAGCCCAGAGCCCGACGCGGGGCTCGAACTCACGGACCGCGAGATCGTGACCTGGCTGAAGTCGGACGCTTAACCGACTGCGCCACCCAGGCGCCCCTCCTGACTGCATTTTTAATCAAGTATGAAATAGTTCCCTTAATAGAGTTGCAATGTAAAATAAGTATAGTGAAGGTTGTTCAAATTTTTGATTACTTGAAATATATATGTCTTAAGGTTTTAACTCAGTTTGTTTTCAGTGAGATAGGGCAAATTTTCCAAAGTGATTTAAACCTTTAAGGTAAATTGGTGGAGATATCTAGAGGAAAGTATCTTTATTTTGAGTGTACGTGACTAATAGTTACATTTTCATCTCATAAATCTGTAGGTAAAATTTAGTCATTTACTAAAACTCTGATTTACAACATATATGGATTTTTCTTTGAAGTAAAGAAGTCAGAATTACATTAGAAGCAAGCAGCTACAAATAAAATATGTTGAACTTTATACATGAAGATGACACTTCTGATATTCCTTGAATTGGATGAAGCATTGAGTAATTTTTTCTGGAAATTAGATGGTTGCGCTTTAAATTATCTGGTTTCTTGTTCTGTACTCTGAACTAGCTGTCACTCTAGTGAATAGAATTCACTCTATTTCTCTATGGGCTCCTGGAAACATTTAAAATTTTAGTTAATGAATTTTTATATTTCAAAACATTTCATATATATATATAAATAGATATTACAATATTAATAGGCTTGAATAAATATAAATTCAACAATGATCAAATGCATTTGAATAATGATGTATTATAAAAATATAAATAGGTTAGATATTTCAATAATTATTTCATAATAATTTAAAATTTTAAGAAATAGATGTACTACTAGATTTTCCCAGGGGAATTTGAATATATGATACCTAATGTTAGAAGACAACCATGTTCCATTGAATTACATTTTTAGAAATTCTGATTTATGCAAACAATCAATTAATAAAATAAAACCTGATCTTAGCCATACTTTCTATGAAATTTTAATGGGTTGAGAAAGGTAATTCAATTCAGTTGAATATACCAAAATTCTGCATAAGATACATTTTTTTTCCCAGTACTTGTAAATATATTTCAGACACTAAAAGTGTCATTTTTTTCCTTTTTCAAGTTTTTATTTAAATTTCAGTTAGGTTACATACAGTGTAATACTAGTTTCAAGTGTACAATTTAGTGATTCAACACTTTCATACAACACCCAGTGCTCATCACAAGTGTACTCTTTAATCCCCTTCATTATTTAACCCATCCCCCACTCATCTCTCCTCTGATAACTATCAGTTTGTTCTCTATACTTGAGTCTGTTTCTTGGTTTGCATATCTTTTTTCCTTCCTAGGATCGTGTTTTGTTTTTTAAATGCCACATATGAGTGAAATCATATGGTATTTTATTTACTATTTTTCCTATAACTTAAACAAAATTATGAAAAAATAAAGTTAAATTCAAAATGTGCTAGTGTCAGGAACCATCTTTCTTATCAAAACTGTGTCTTAAGCTGTAACTCCCTTAATGATTATTATTATTTTTGGGAAAATAATGTTTATTGGCTCTTCTTTAATTTTTATTTATTTAAAAAAATTATGTTTATTTTTGAGAAAGAGAGAGAGAGTCAAGAGTGCAAGCAGGAGAGGCAGACAGAGAAGGAAACACAGAATCTGAAGCAGGCTCCGGGCTTTGAGCTGTCAGCACAGAGCCCAATGCAGTGCTCGAACCCACAAACTGTGAGATCATGACCTGAGCCAAAGTCGGGTGCTGAAGCGACTGAGCCACCCAAGCACCCCTTCTTTAATTTTTAGACACTCATCAATGAATAGCATGGGAAACCATCAAATGCATGCATATTAAAGGCAATTGTTTTTAACAATCAGAAAAAATGTATATATAATAATTATTTGAATAAGAACACCAAACTATTAATAGTAGTTTATTCGAGTGGTGGCTATGCTTTAATTAAATACCCAGTGCATAATATTAACTTAGTCAAAATCTCAATTCAATGAAGATTATCAGCAGCAGGCAGTGTGAGGCTCTTGTTACTTGTTACTATTGTTGTTACTGTTGTTTTTAACTCTATTCTCTTTTCCAATTCTTATTATTTTTCTCTTGTAGGGACTTAAATGAAATTTGTATTTTTCACATATTTAATTATATTTTACACAAAGACATTGCGTTGTACATGTTATCATTTCCAGCTAGCCATTTAGAAGAACTCTCTATGTAGCTCTAACTATATCTAATTTGTTTTTTCCAGTTCCATAATTTTTCATAGTATATATCAACCATATTTTGTTATTGCACTTGTAAGTTTCCAGGGCACTCACCTACCTGCTACCAAAGGCAATGATAATATGAATATCTTTGAGGATACCTACCAGTGAAATATGTAAAGATTACACTAGGAAGTATGTGTAAGAGTAGAAATTCTGAGTAATAAAGCACATGCATTTCTATTTTTACATGCAATGTCAAAAAAATATTATTTTACATTTCACTTCTTTCCCTGAATGTTTCTGTATCTTTGTATTCTTGCCAACACTTGAAATTATACAGATTTCTAATATTTAGAAATATTCACATTCTGTTGAGTGTGAATAGGTTCAATTACTATTTTGATTTGCATCTTATTACTTACTATTTTTCAATATCAGTTTGACCATCTGTGTATATACTTGTCAAGAACTAGCTTTTTCTGTCTATAATCTACGTTATCTTTATTCTTAGGCAATTTTCCTTATAAGCTCTAGTATTTCTACTATTTAGGCAAGAATTTGCTGAATATTTTATATATTAATTCCTTCTTAGTCTAGGATTATCTGGGTCTAATCTCTAAGCTTTTCCAAAGTGGTTAATTTTGTCTACAGTATTTTTTGTTAATCAGAACATTTGTTTACTTTTATTATTATTTTATTTTTTTGTTAATCAGAATATTGAAATTCTCCAGAATCAGTTCCATCATTCTTTATACTTTTTGGGAATTGTGTATGAATTCACTGTTCCATTTTATATCATTTTCTCTATAGATGTTTCATAGAACATGCTTCAGTTTGAATCTGTCTAATGTTTTGTTACATTTTTCAATATGGTAGGTATGCCACAGAAATAATGATGTAGTCTTCTTAGTCTATTATATCAAGAGGCAGATGATGCCAATGTGTTCCATTAGTGTTTACTTTGATCACCTGGGTAAGATGCTAACTTTATGGTCTCTTCATTGTAATGTTATTATTGTCTCCTTTTTAATTAATAATTGCATGGTGGGAAGACACTGTGAGACTGTATAATTACAGTATTTTTTTGTTTATTCATATTGTAGAAAACAAGGGATCATCAGAAATTGTTTAATATTACAAAGTTAAAAAATATAAAATAAAAATGGAATAAAGAAAGAAGGGAACAGAACACATTTAGGAATTAAAAGAAAAGCTTAAAAATTTAAAGAATGTATAATTAACTTTCTCAAATATTGTTTCTATGTGTAACAGTAGAGATTTCTATAAAAATAGTACAAACAAGCAAATGTCTTTTAAAAACTTGACATATTATAAACATATGCTTTTTTAGTCATAAAATTTAAAGATAGAATGAGAGACAGAGACAATGAAAGAATGGAAAGATAAAGAGCAGCATTCAGCCTAACCAATATTAAAATAATCAAAGCTAAAGTAATAAAATAATGTCTGTGGTTCATGAAAAAAATAGTTTAATAAAGATATAATAGACATAGTATGTGCATATATATATGGTATTTACTGTTACACATATATTGATTTGATATATAACAACTAAGAAAACACAAATACTGTGCAAAATGAAGGTTTATCAAATTAAATAATAATAAAGGCACCTAAATGTAACACACGATCAGATATTTTCACTCATTACTTTTATGATGATTCTTGCGTGAATAATTTGTATGATGGTTATCAAACGGAAATTTCTTAACTCTCCATAGTTTCTTATCAGTTGGCTTTTCTTTTTTTAATTTTGTAATGTTTATTATTTTTGAGAGAGATAGAAGGACAGTGTGAGCGGGGGAGGGCAGAGAGAGAGAGAGAGAGAGAGAGAGAGGGAGACACAGAATCTAAAGCAGGCTCCAGGCTCTGAGCTGTCAGCAGAGCTTGATGCAAGGCCCGAACTCAAGAGCTGTGAGATCATGACCTGAACCTAAGGTGGACGCTCAAATAACTGAGCCACCCAGGCGCCTCAATAAGTTGGCTTTCTATTGTAAAGGGACTCTTTTCCTGCTACACCATTTATTTTGGTATTTATGCATCTCTATATGCATTTATTTATAGCAGTGTGTTTAGTTTCTCATTTCATTCACTAATTGTATCCTTTTTTTATCACCAGTCCTTTACACATGCCCCCATTTTTCTTTGATTACTATTTTATTTTCTGCCACCACAAAATATTTCAGTCTCATTTTGTAACTATATTGACCTGACCTGGAGGCAATCATGTCTTCGAGGAACACTGGCTCCTTTTTGTGAAGAATAATATTTGCATAGAATGATATTTGAATCTAAAGCTGAAGTGATAATTGTGCTCATTTCTTTTGGGGTGTCATTGCTTCTCAAACTTCTCAGTGGATAGATCAGGAAGTAGATGCATGAATTCTTAGAAACTCATACATACATGTATGCGTGTACATATATACACAAAAAATGTATATCTATATTACTATAAACAAAATAATGAGTTAATCATTTCAAGCCAGTTCCCTTTTTGCCATATTTATTTTTCCCTTCCCTGTCAGTGAGAAACCATTACCAGAATATTTTTACTTATTTGTCAGTCTAGAATACATAAATAATATATTCTGGTTCAAAATTGCTAGCCCATGGATATGTAAAAAAGAAAACAAAATCCTATAAATTAGAGTTTATGTAGTATATTTTTGCTTCAGCTTGAGGGTGTATAGATTAAATACTGAACTCAATTTTTAGTTGTTACTTTCCCTTGCCCATCTATCCTTCACTCTTGTTATGTAATTCACTTAAAATATATTTTAGTTTTTTGTTCTTTTTTGTATTTCATTTTAAGTATAATTTCCCTATTGTTGTTTATTATAAATAATTTCTTTGGGTATGTGAAACCCACCAAAGTTCCAAAAGACTGGACTGTACAAAAAGAAAAAGTCAGAAAAGTGACTCCATATTACTGCTATCCTTTTAACGCAGTTCCCATTCACCTTCATTAGGTACCCTGCTCATTGTGCTATGGTATAAAATTCATAGTTTCCTTTTGCAATATTCAAATACAGTAAAACCTTGGTTTGCGGGCACAATTCGTTCTGGAAACAAGCTTGTAACCCAAAACACTCATATATCAAAGTGAATTTCAAGAACCATTGGCTCAGTAGTTATCATGTGACATTCAGCATCATGTACTATTCATATTGCAAGACATTCCTCATTTATCAAGTTAAATTTATTAGAAATATTTGCCCAGCTTGCAGAACACTCACAGAACAAGGTACTTGCAATCCAAGGTTTTACTGTACCTGTATATTTTGCTGTTCTCCTCACACTTTATTTATTTACTTTTTT
The DNA here is from genome assembly GCF_028749965.1 of Puma concolor. Lineage (NCBI taxonomy): Eukaryota > Metazoa > Chordata > Mammalia > Carnivora > Felidae > Puma > Puma concolor. The sequence continues at coordinate 182,569,231 of NC_141667.1, forward strand.
ACATAAAGTGTAGTGACAAATGGCATTTCTAAAAAAAGGATACAAAGTAGAGAATAACTGGGTTAAGACTGACTATCTTCTTAGTAGAGGAGATAAGATGGCAGAGTAGTAAAAGGACCTTACGCTTGCCTACTCCTTCAAACACAGCTAGATAATTATCAAATAATTCTGAAGACCCAGGAAATTGACCTGAGAAGTAGGAGAACTGCACAACCTAGGGAGAAAAGAGGCCATATCATGGAAGGTAGGAGTTGTGGTGATGTGATTGGGGGTGAAAAGAATGGAGGACGCTGCAGAAAGGATAAATCCTGATCATGGACAGTGGAGAGAGAGAGAGATTTTGAGGGTGCGGGGGGAGAGATAAAGCAGCAAATAGGTGATTGTACAAGAAAAACACTTCCCCAAAACCATTGACTGGGAAAACCAGAGGGGGTGATTATTGCAAGTTTTTATAAGCAGTAGAGATGAGAGTAAGGTTTTAGACGTCTGTGCTATCACCAGTGTCAAGCCTGGCAGGCATAGCTGTGCTCCTGTGAAGAAGAAAGGCTGAGGCCCAGGAGTGGACAGCATGCTCTGTGGATTCCCTGGGTTGCACTGGGAGAGATAGTTCCCCTTCATGGAGTGCATTTGGGAGAAGTGGCACTGACTCTCAGGGGACAAAAGAGCCAACGGGTGCCATTGATCTGCCTGATTCATTAGCATAAGAGCAGAGATGCCTGTTGAGGGCAGCTGACATGGATGCTGGTTTTGGTTTTTTTTTGCAACACTTTACAATAAACTCCAAATGTCTTGCACAGTCATGTGGCTGCTTTTCTGGGAAAAACACCTACCAGCCACAGCATGTTGACATCCTCTCCCAGAGAATCAGCACAAGTCTGCACAGTGCCAGGTCCCTAAAATTTGGAATTTTGAAACTCAGCTGCACACCTGAGATAAGACACAGGAGCACTCCACCACCGGGAGGGCAGAAGGCTTGGATAGAGAAAAGGTGAAGGCAGGGATCTGATGGAAACCTGGGACAAAAGAGGGGATATTGTTCCTTCTGTGAGGACTTCCTGAACAGTGGTGGACACCACCTCCCATCTCCAGGGAGGAGAGCAGGCTGATCCCATTTTTCACCCTTCCCATAAGAATGGCTGGGCTTTAGTTAGTGGGACAAGGCACACAGTGGAGGCCTGTTCTTACACGAAGCCCCAATCCCCTGCAGATGCCTCTTTTACTAGGGCCAATATGATTGGGAGGCAGAACAGCAGCAGCCCCCCTGCCCAGAAGACCAGTACAAACCACTTGCACAACAGGTCTACTGATCATAGAGTGCTTCCAAACTTCAGCTTTAGTGGAAATAGGACCAGGCACAGTCTTTCCTAACATACAAAAGATAGAGACCTAAGCAAAATACTAAGACAGAGGATTTCATGCCAAAAGAAAGAACAAGAAGAGGTCACAGCCAGGGAGATAATCAAACCAATATAAGTAATATGCCTGAAGCAGAATTTAAAACAACAATCATAAGGATATTAGCTGAGCTTGAGAAAAGCATAGAAGACACCAGAAAGACACTTACCACAGACATAAAACCTAAAAACTAGTCAGGCCAGAATAAGAAATGTTACAACTGAGATGCAAAACTGACTGAATGTAATGATGACAAGGCTCGAAGAAGTAGTTCAATGAATCGGAGAAGATAAAATTATGGAAAATAATTAAATTGAAAATTGAAAAGAAGAGGGAAATAAAAATACAGCATTAAAAATGTAGAGGTAGAAAACTCACCGACTTCATAAAGCATAATAACATTCACATTGGAGTCCTAGAAGATAGGTAAAAAGGAGCAGAGTGTTTATTTGAGCAAATTATATCTATAAACCTACCCAATCTGGGGAAGGAAGCAGATATCCAAATCCAGGAGGTACATAGAACTCCCATCAATATGAACAAAAACCATCCAATTCCAAGACACATTACAGTAAAATTTGTAAAATACAGAGATAAGGAAAGAATCCTGAAAGCAGCAAGGAAAAAGAAATCTCTGCACAGAAACCTGCCCGGCCAGAAAGGCATGGCATGAGATATTCAATGGGCTGAATGGGAAAAATTTGGAGTCAAGAATACTTTATCCAGCATGACTGTCATTCAGAATAGGAGATAAAGTTTCCCAAACAAACAAACAAACAAACAAAAAAAACAACAAAGGAATTTGTGACCACTAAACCAGCCCTCCAAGAAATACTAAAGGAGGTTCTTTGAGTGGGAGAAAAAAGAGCAAAAGCAACAGACTTGAAAGGTAGTAGAGAAAATTTACAGAAACAACAAATTTATAGGTAAGACAATCGCACTAAATTAATACCTATCAATAATCACTCTGGATGTAAATCGACTAAATGCTTCCATCTAAAAAATAATGGATTTAAAAAAAGACCCATCTATATGCTACCTACAAGAGACTCATTTTAGACCTAAAGACACCTCCAGATTGAAAGCGAGGGGATGGAGAACCATCTATCATGCTCATGGACATCAAAAGAAAGCTTGAATATCCATACTTATAGCAAACTAAATTTTAAACTGAAGACTGTAACAAAAGATGAAGAAGGGCACATAACATAATACAGGGCTCTATCCAGCAAGACTATCTAACTACTGTAAATATTTATGCCTCCAACTTGGAGGCACCCCACAATATAAAACAATAACAAACATAAAGACACTCATTTATAATAATACAATAATAGCAGGGGACTTGAACACCCCATATACAGTAATGGACAGATCATCTAAGGAGAAAATCAACAAGGAAACAATTGCTTTGAATGACACACTGGAACAGATGGACTTATGGGCATATTCTAAACATTTGATCAAAAGTAGAATACACATTCTTTTTGAGTACACATGGAACATTCTCCAGAATGGATCACATACTGGTTCAAAAATCAGGCCTCAACAAGTACAAAAAGATTGAGGACATACTATGCATATTTTTAGACCACAATTCTATGAAATTAGAAGTCAACCACAAGAAAAAAATTTGGAAAGACTATAAGTACATGGAGATTAAAAAACATCCTACTAAAGAGTGAATTGGTTAACCAGGAAATTAAAGAAGAAATAAAAAAAACACATGGAAACAAATGAAAATGAAAACACAACAGTCCAAAACACTTGGGATGCAGCAAAAGCAGCATATGAGGGAAGCATACAGCAATACAAGCCTACATGAAGAAGCAGAAAAGTGTCAAATATACAATCTAACCTTACACTTAAAAGAGTTAGAAAAGGAACAGTAGATAGAGCATAAGGCCAACACAAGAAGGGAAATAATATTAGAGCAGAAATAAATTATATAGAAACAAAAATACCCCAAACTGACAGAATAGATCAATGAAACTAAGGGCTGTTTCTTTGAAAGAATTAATAAAATTGGTAAACCCCTAGTCACTCTTTTCAAAAAGAAAAGAGAAAGTATCCAAGTAAATAAAATCATGAATGAAAAAGAGGGTATCACAACCAACACAACAGAAATAAAATAAAAATAAAAAATTAAACACAACAGAAATAAACAGAACACAACAGAACACAACACAACAACACAACACAACAGAAATAAAATAAAAATAAAAAATTTTATTAAAAATATGAGAATATTATGAAAAATTATATGCCAAAAATTAGGCAATCTGAAAGAAATAGATAAATTCCCTAGAAACATATAAACACTAAAACTGAAGCAGGAATAAATAAAAAATTTGAACAAACCCATAACCAGTAAAACAATTAAAACAGTAATCAAAAATCTCCCAACAAACAAAAGTCCAGGGCCAGATGGCTTCCCAGGTGAATTCTACCAGATATTGAGAGAAGAGTTAATTCTTACACTTCTCACACTGTTCCAGAAAATAGAAATGGAAGGAAAACAATTTCAGACTCTTTCTATGAGGCCAGAATTACCTTGATTCCAATATGAGACAAAGACACCACTAAAAAGGAGAATTACAGGCCAATATCCTTAATGAACATGGATGCAAAAATTCTCAGCAAGATACTAGCAAATTGAATCCAACAGTACTTTAAAGTAATTATTCGGGGCGCCTGGGTGGCTTGGTCGGTTAAGTGTCCGACTTCGGCTCAGGTCACGATCTCACGGTCGGTGAGTTCGAGCCCCGCGTCAGGCTCTGTGCTGACAGCTCAGAGCCTGGAGCCTGTTTCAGATTCTGTGTCTCCCTCTCTCTCTGCCCCTCCCCTGTTCATGCTGTCTCTCTGTCTCAAAAATAAATAAACGTTAAAAAAAAAAAAAAAAAGTAATTATTCACCACAATCAAGTGGGATTTATTCTTGGGCTGTGGGGGTACTTCAATATTCACTAAACAATCAATGTGATATACTACATTAATAAAAGAAAGGACAAGAACCATGTGATTTTCTCAGTAGATGCAGAATAAGCATTTGATAAAATACATTTTCCATTTTTGATAATAACTCTCAACAAATTAGGGATAGAGGGAACATATCTCAACATTATAAAGGCCTTATCCAAAACCCAATATCTAATTTCATCCTTAGTTGGGGAAAACCTGAGTTTTTCCTCTAAGGTCTTGTATAAGACAGCGATGTCCACTCTCATCATTGTTATTTAATATAGTACTGGAAGTCCTAGCTTCAGCCATCAGACAACATAACGAAGTAAAAGCCATCCATATAGGCGAGGAAGAATTTAATTTCACTATTCACAGATGACATAATACTCTATTTAGAAAACATGAAAGACTACACCCCCAATTGCTAGAATTGATATATAAATTCAGCAGAGCCACAGGAGATAAAATCAATGTACAGAAATCTGTTCCACTTCTATACACCAATAATTAAGGAGCAGATAGAGAAATCAAGGAATTGATCCCATTTACAATTGCACCAAAGACTGTAAGATACCTACCAATAAACCTAACCAAAGAGGTAAAAGATATGTACTCTGAAAACTATAGAACACTATGAGAGAAGTTGAAGAGGACACACAAAAAAAATGGAAAGACATTCCATACTCATGTATTAGAAGAGCAGATTTTTTATGTCAAAGTAATATTATTACTGAGAAACAAGATAAAACAAGAAGTCCTGTGAAGCATGAGATTATCTCTTAAAGGTTGATGTTTGTCTTCATGTTCTAGATATTTGATTTTTACCTCTCTTGTGAATTTTTTTGGCTTCATGATATTATCCTAACATCTCAGAACATAAATTATTCTTATACTAATTACTTACACAACGAATATAAATCCATAAAATAAATAGTATTACATAGAAAAGTTCTTGTGAGATCTGAATAGATCATCATTTCTTGATGTTAGAAATCCTAGACCTATGGAATATAAAGTTGACATCTATTCCATATTTGCTATCATTTATTATACTCTAGTAAATATTATAGTGATGTATACAGTACATTCTCTTATCTGTTCAATGAGTAGAAATGTAAATTTTGTAATATTAAATAAAGAGACCTGATAAAACAGTCATCAAATGAATGACATTGTTAAGTGATTTTATGTGATAAACAGTATAGCTAAATGTTAAGAAAAATAAGTGGAAGGAATATACCAAGAAAATGAAATATAATTGAAAGTATGAGAATAAAAGTTAAAATGATATTTATCACCTAATTTAAAAATCTTAATATACATTTATACATCTATCTCTCTCTCTCTTTATAAGGCTATACAAACAAGGGTTCATACTGATACCTCTAATCTATTTAATATATACTTAGCATAAATATATTTATTGTGTTATTTGCTCAGTCCTAGAATATACAGAAAACAATTTTAAAATTGTCACTCACACTCTGAGTAACAAATATACATCCTGAAGTATAACATTTGTTTACTGTTCTTTTTGGCTTGAGCTCTACATTAGATGGTCAAATGTTGCATTCTGAAGTTACCTAAATTCATCCCCCTTCCCTGCTTCTGTCTTCTATGGTTATGTTATTCATTTGAAATTGAGGGATTCATTTAGTTCCATTTGTATTCCATTGTGAGTTTTCTTTCCCTCCTTTGATTTTATTCTTTAGTATGTGAAACATTAATATGACTCTAAAAGATCTGTATAAAGTGACATATTCAGAAAATCATTATCCCCATTCCCTTTGTTTCATTATTGAGATACAATTAACATGTTATAAAATTCATTCTTTTAAAAATATACAGTTTGGTGGTTTTGAGTATATTTACCATGTTTCATTTTCCTGTTTATTCCATCATGCTCCCTATCCATACCTAATATTAAACAAAGTTAACAAATTAGTTAACTTCTGGGGAGCCTGGGTGGTTCAGTCGGTTAAGCGGCCGACTTCGGCTCAGGTCATGATCTCACGGCTTGTGAGTTCGAGCCCCTCATCGGGCTGTGTGCTGTCAGCTCGGAGCCTGGAGCCTGCTTCGGATTCTATGTCTCCCCTTCTCTCTGCCCCTCCCCTGCTTGTGCTCTCTCTCTGTCTCTCAAAAAATGAATAAATGTTAAAAAAAACCCAAATTATTTAACTTTAATTCTATACCAGATATTGTGTCTTACACTTTATAATTACCTTATATATATTTTATATAATCTTATATATAACTTTTCTAAATATATATTTACATATATATGTTATATATATACATATATATGTTATATATATAATACATATATATGTTATATATATTCTACATATATATGTAGTATATATATAACATATATATGTAATATATATATATACATATATATATATATACACTTCATTTATTAATGAGGCTACTAAAACTTAGAATACATAACTTCTGCAATATCAAAGTACCGTGTTTATAAATTTGGCTTGGAAACCAGGTCCTCTGAGGCCAAGAACCATATACTCACTAACTCTCAAACTCCTCTACTGTTATAGTCCTGGCATGGATACCACAACACTTCATCAGGATTTTTGCATAAGTGCTCAACTGGTATCATGGTCCTTCCTTGCCTATGTTTGTTCTTTGCAATGCAACCATAATGCACTGGAGAATCGAGCTCATATCATGTTTCCTTTCTGCTTGAATTTGTATAAATTTTACCCTTTAAATGAGAATAAAGGTCTAAGTACTTCAATGGCCTAAAGTTTCAATATGTTTTTCCCACCTGCATTTTTATGATTTCATCTTCTAACACTCTATCTAATGAACCAGCCATGCTAGAATACTTGCTAACAACAAATAGTTTCTCTCCTTTAAAGCTATTATTATTATTATTATTATTATTACTATTACTATTATTATTTTTTATACCCACCTTTCTTAATATCATGTCCTTTCCATGTGTCTTAACTTATCAGAGAGTCATTTTCTGACCACAATCCACTTTTGCCCTTCCCTGGCATTTCATATCCTCTTCATATCCTCCTCTTCATTTCAGTAGCATTTATTACTGACTGTCATAGGTTAAAAGTCTACCATTATTCTTCTGTTTCCATAAGAATGACATCAAGGAATATGATGGTTTTGTTCCCTACGTAATCCACAGCACCCACAACATATACTACTCCAACAAAATAAGAGATTAAGCTTTTATAGACCAAAGATGATGATGTGCTATAATATGTAGAACAGATTTAGTTTAATTCTCTACTCCAGAACTATCAAAGAGAAGAAGTAAACTAAATAAAGATATAGTATACTAACATCTGCTGTTGAATTGATTCCAATTATACTAATGAATCTTGATATTGCCATTTTCTATCATACAGACAATTATTGTGACCAATTAATTATATAAGATTTTATTAAGAAGAATTTCTAAATTCTGTAAACTTCCTTAAAATCGGTTATTTGCAGCAGAAAAATAGAAGAAGTTAATACAGCAATCTGTTGCTGGATGTTTAGTTCTTAATTATAGACATTCATCGCATGAATAGCTTTAGCTAAATATGGACTAATGAGGATCTTTTCGAAAACAGAAACTAACTATTCAAAAGCTATTTGTTCACCTCTAGTTTAAAGGTAAAGTCGAAAGAAAAGATATGTAATAGATTCTGATAAGTACTTGGAATAAAAACATGTTAAGAATTACATTACAGCCATGAAATGCTTATCACTAATAAACTAAGTATAAAATTTTCTTTATTCTTCTTGACGGATAAAAGGGATAGTAAATACCTTGACTCTGATTTGAAATGTTTCTCATCAGCTGGAATTTGATCTTGGCTAGGGCATAGTGACTAAGGAAAGTTTGATATCTTCCTTTCCTTTCTTCCCCTCTTCTTTCCCCTTCTTCTCCTTCTCCTTCTCCTTCTCCTTCTCCTTCTCCTTCTTCTTTTTTTAAACATTATTTATACTTCTCCCATTCTAAATGGAGCATTTTAGAATACACGGGAAAAAACTCATATTTATGGGTATTTGTATTTTGTTGTCTACATTAATGAGATGATTTTTAAAAAATAATTAAGTTTATTTATTTATAAAGAGAGAGACAGCATTAAGTGGGGGGAAGGCAGAGAGAGAGGGAGAGAAAGAATCCCAAGCAGGCTCTGTGCTGTCAGTGCAGGCACAATGTGGGGCTTGATCTAACCAAACTGTGAGATCATGACCTGAGCCAAAATAGAGTCAGAAGCTTAACTGACTGAACCACCCAGGTGCCCCGAGATGGTGTGTTTTGTTAAGGAAATAGACTTGCAGATCAGTAAAAAAGAATCAAAATATTGGCAAAAGGAAAGTAAGGCAAAAAATAATCCCATAGTGTTTAACATTTTTAGATTCTATGGCACCTGAATTTGTGATGTCTGCTATAAAATGTTTTCAGAATACCATAGCTTAATAATTTACTCATATGACAAAATGAATGATTTTATCAAGACCATTTCAAAAACAGATATGACTAATAAAGGAAGTAGAAACTTCAAAACATGACATGACATTGCTGAACTATTTGAAAACACTCAATTTTTCTATAAACAATATAAACAATAGAAATGTGGGACTCATGAGAAAGTTGTATATAGATAATAAGTAATCAATTTGCTCATGATATCTAGATGCATTTATGGATGCTTTTAATATTCAAGGTGAGTTAGTGGTATAAAATACCTAGATTCAACTAATGCTTTAAAATTTTTTTTTCAACGTTTTTTATTTATTTTTGGGACAGAGAGAGACAGAGCATGAACGGGGGAGGGGCAGAGAGAGAGGGAGACACAGAATCGGAAACAGGCTCCAGGCTCTGAGCCATCAGCCCAGAGCCCGACGCGGGGCTCGAACTCACGGACCGCGAGATTGTGACCTGGCTGATTCCGCCGCTTAACCGACTGCGCCACCCAGGCGCCCCCAACTAATGCTTTAAATGTACAGTATGTTAAATGTATGAAACAGCAAATATAGTAGCAATAAATAAAAAATTTAATGAAAAAACGAGTGCTGCTTTTAGATACAAAGGTATAAACAAATAAATCATTATTATGACACATGTGGGCTAACAGCTATGAATTCCCTAAATTGGTGACACTCAGTATGGTCCTATTATGCCCATGTGTGCTCAGCCCAAAAAAAACCGATAAAACTCATAACTGTTCTGCAAGATAACTGGCAAGCTACAGCTCTTAGCAAGGCATATTTTCACCTATTCTTATGAATAATTCTAATAGAAGATGTGTGTGTATCATTGGCTCTGTCATCTTCCATCTGTTGGGGACCCTTTGCTCAAATCTTGACTCTAGTTCATATAACCAAACTTTTTGTGGAGAAGCTGGTGGTGGTGGAAAGATGAGAGAGAGAGACAGAGAGAGAGAGAGAGAGAAAGAGAGACAGAGAAAGAGAGAGGCAACATATAAACATTGCATAACTCAGTATTCAAACAGTATAACCCTTCCATCCATGAGTACCTTTTCCCAAGTATATTTATCTCTTGATTCTCTCTGTGCATTTCAATTTAATCTGATAAGTATATGTTTCAGTTACCTTAAATTGGTCTGTGAGCATTTCTGTTCCATGACATCTGGGATAGTTACATGATATTGCACTTGGAAGCTACTATTTCATAAAAATAATTGACAATGACATGATAATGATATGACATGACAAGACACTACTGCCCTTTGACATTGGCGAAGATCAAATGCATCAACAACTTGTTTTGGAGCCTTATAAGTTTCCATTTCTACACATACCACTCCCCATCAGCCAATGGAACATTCCCACTTAGAGCCCATGCCTCTATGTTTGAAGATTATGCACTGGGTACCTGGGACTAAAATTCTGAATTTAAATGATTCTGAGACCAATATCAGAATCTGCATGGGCCTTTACTGTAGATCTATCTTCAAAGTGGCCAAGAGGACGAGTTTTTAGAGCACATGAACAAAACTTGCTAACGTGGGCAGTGCGTCCATCTGCATGTGTTCAAGACACCCCATTGTAGTGCAGGAGGAAACCATGGATGGGCAGAGGATGTAGGCTGGGGGCCAGGGTGGGTTCTCTCCACAATGCCATATTTCATTCTGGCAGTAGAAGGAGTCTAATAATTCCAAATTCAAACCTGGCTTTCCAGGACTTTATAAAGGTATATTTGTCAAAGTGGAAAGATAGGATATATTTTATTTCACAGTCTGTTAACTTGGTTTTTAACTTTTAAGTATTTGGACATATGGTATGTGGGCTGCCTTTTGTACCCAACCTTCTTGCAAGTACTAAGACTGGGACTGCCTTAAGGCCCTTATTTATCTATATAAAGAAGGAAAGTATAATACCATGTGAAAACAGAATGATTTTTGAAGCAATACCAGAACTTCGACTAAAATATTACATAATTTTCAAACAATTTTCTTCTTCCAAAAAGTATTTAGCAAGTTGGTTGTTCTAAGTTTGAGAAGCATTTCAAACAGAATAGCTGAAGTTTAAGGGAAGGCAGGTTTAAATACATACATGAAGCAATAGAAACTAGGAAAAATGAAGTTTGGTGGCACGAAGTAATGCTTTAGTGAAGTCCTCTGGAAAAAGTTAGAAGTTGGAACAGTGTAGGAACTCAACTTGATATGAATACAATATTTCAGTCAGTTGTTCAGATATACAACTATAACACTTGAACAAAACAACACCAGGACAAAAATCAGTTACTCATTCACCTAGCCCATTACTCATAAGGAATTTTATTACTTACCAATCCTATCTTAACAATGTCTACTGTTAACATGGTTTGATATACAGAAAAGTAATAATTATGTATGCTTTTGGTTATTTAATCATGCAATAAACCAAAGTACTTACTAACTCATTGATTTTTCCTGACATTTCCTGAAGATGCTGGTAAATGTCACCATGTTTGGAAAGTTTTTACTGTTGACTGGTCTTTATTAAAAACTTAAGAGTTCCCTTCCTATTGAAGAATAATCTATAATTTTATCATCTATAGTAGATAAAAGTAAATTGAACACCAGGGAAAATAATTTTAAAAAAACCCATAGAAACAAAGATAATTTGAAGCACACACACAAAAAAAAAACTTTTAAAAATATGAGCTTCTAAAAGTTTTCAGAAAAATTTTGCACATCCAAACATAAAAGTAACTTCTATAAAAGAACAGTAACTAAAGAGAAAAATGTGTTACTGAATGTTTTTAAGAAGGAATAATCTGTAATTAAGAATTGCTGAAGAACATAAAGGGTACATCTAAAGAATCAATTGGTGTCTTACATATAATAGAAACCATAAAGTATAAAAATGTGAGACACTATATATTCTACATATAATAATTTTTATTTCTAAAAAAAAAAGAAAGAAAGAATAAGAATGGAGCAGGAGTAGAAAAACAACAAATAAAATGTTAAAATAATAATTACTGAAATCAACCTAAGAAAATTATATGTCTTCAAGTGGAGAAACACTGGCAAACTGCCCAATCTCGTGATTTTTGGCATATATAATGATGTATTTTGAAAAAAATTTCAGCATTAAAAAATAAGTAATATTCATGGAGAAAAACAAATCTGTAAATTGGTAGTTTGAGAAATTACTTTGAACCCAGAACTACAAACCCAACCAGAACCACCCTCCAATTCTAAGTGAATGCTAAAGTCATTTTCAAATGTGCAAGGACTCAGAACTTGTAACGCACATGGGAATATATACATATATTTTTTTTTAAACATTTTTTAGTGTTTATTCATTTTTGAAGGAGAGAGACAGAGCATGGGTGGGGGAGGGGCAGAGAGAGGGGGAGACACAGAAACCAAAGCGGGTGCCAGGATCTGAGCTGTCAGCACAGAGCCCACGTGGGGCTTGAACTCACAAGTCTCACAAGTGGTGAGATCATGACCTGAGTGGAAGTTGGACGCCCAAAGGACTGAGCAACCCAGGCGCCCCTATATATTTCTTGAGCATCTACTACAAGGAGAAAGTAAGATAAAAGAAAGCATATCAATAAATCAGTGTTGGGGGCTGTCAAAAATAACAGCTTTATAATGATCCAGGGAACATTTGAACTTATGAAAGTACTTAAAGAAAAAGGTGATTCTATGTGTAAAATTTTAAGATAATTTAGTAGGAATTATTCAATTTGTATTGGCTACCAGAAATGTGTAACTGAATTTGTCATTCCCATAGGGGAAAAAGAAAGCTTTATAAGGAAGACATAATCCCAATATAAAAATAGAAAAAATACATTGTGATTTTGTGAAAAATGATGATCTGTTGTAGGAAGAGGCAGTCCATTTCATCATTGCGCTTAAAATATTCACTTTGAGCAGCAGAGTTAGTAGAGTTGCATTTCTTTCTTTAATGTCTTTATACATTCCACTATGTTCCTCAGTCAATAATATTAAACAGTTAAAAATATGAGTGACTTATTGAACGGTACGTTAAGAATGATACTGACAAAAAGAGCGATAATTATGGACAATAAAAAGACAAATGTGGTTTAAATCTATAAATTGACTTCCACCCCAAATGTTCACTATTTCTTCAATCTTTCTCCTGCATTGTTTCACTGCCATGTTGCATCAGCTGCATTCAGTGTTTCAGTATCATTTATTAGTAAGAGGACAATATTAAAAGAGAAATCAGGGGCGCCTGGGTGGCGCAGTTGGTTAAGCGTCCGACTTCAGCCAGGTCACGATCTCTGGTCCGTGAGTTCGAGCCCCGCGTGAGGCTCTGGGCTGATGGCTCGGAGCCTGGAGCCTGTTTCGATTCTGTGTCTCCCTCTCTCTCTGCCCCTCCCCCGTTCATGCTCTGTCTCTCTCTGTCCCAAAAATAAATAAAAACGTTGAAAAAAAATTAAAAAAAAAAAGAGAAATCAGAGAAAACAAAGAAATAAAATCCCTAACTCCGTATTCTAAAATACGTTTTTTAAAACCAATACTTTTGAGGAATAGGAACTATTTTGCAATTTAAAATGCTATATTCCGAAAGAATAAGCATGTAACAGTTATGCCCTAAGAACGGACTGGAAAGATAATAAATAAAACAACAGACCACCCCTGAAAATTATTTACATTTTTCTGATGAAGGAAAAAATTCAGAAGCAGAGATGAGACCAAAATAGTGCTACATTACTATCATTTAAATCTCAGTGGAAGATTTAACCAGGATGATAAAATTTCCATAACATTTGAGAACTCCAGTACACATCACATTGCATCTTACTTTGTGGGTGAAGCTGAATATGTGATAAGCCTCACAGAGCAATCTTGCATTTAAAAAAAGCATGGCGTGTGGACTTAAAGTATCAAGCGTGTGAAGCTGTGTTTAGGTATGGAGACCCAGAGTAAACCTGGGTGACTTCCAGACATAAAGAATGCATTATGTGATAATCAGAGAGCACAATAGGGGACAATAGCCGCTGTGTTTACATTTGGAGGTACAGAGTAAACTCATTCTAAAACAAAAGCATATAGTGAATCCCTAAAAGGCACATGTTAAAAAGGAAGTGTCAAAAGTCAGCAGGCAACATACAGTTCAACAGAAGCCATTTAGGAGAGGTAGATCTCCAAGAAACATAGAGAGGTTTCACATTTTTGCCAGGAGGAAACTGAAGCCTTCTGTCACTAAACCACTCCCAGGGTAGAATTAGACCAGTATTTAAGAAGATATGAAAGTGATCAGACAGAAAAAAAAAATGGTAAAACCAGTGAATCTAAAAACAAACAAATAAACTAAAAACCAGTGTCTGAGCAACCCAGGTATTGTTAATTCTGCAAAACAATAGTGAATAGTCAGAATGAGAGTTTTGTATCTGTTTTATCTGTTTAAAAAAATATCCAATAATTCTTAAGGTAAAAAGAATAACCGTATGCTTTTTCAGTATCATGCTGGACATTGTGTAGCAACCCAGTCTCCATCTCTGCTTAAGAGTCTCTGATTGAAAAGCATGTACTTTTTAGGGGTGCCTGGGTGGCTTAGTTGGTTAGCAACTGACTCCTGATTTTGTCTCCGATCATGGTCATGGATTAAGCCCCAAGTCGGGCTCTGGGCTGGCAGTGCAGAGCCTGCCTGGGATTCTCTCTTTCCCTCTCTCTCTCTTCTGCCCCTCTCCTGCTCATGTGTATGGGCTCTCTTTAATATATATACTATATATATTAAAATTAATATATATGAAAATAAATAAACTTAAGCAACGTGTGTACCTTTTAAAAGTACGTACTCTTTTGGGGCGCCTGGGTGGCGCAGTCGGTTAAGCGTCCGACTTCAGCCAGGTCACGATCTCGCGGTCCGTGAGTTCGAGCCCCGCGTCGGGTTCTGGGCTGATGGCTCAGAGCCTGGAGCCTGTTTCTGATTCTGTGTCTCCCTCTCTCTCTGCCCCTCCCCCGTTCATGCTCTGTCTCTCTCTGTCCCCAAAATAAATAAACGTTGAAAAAAAAAAATACGTACTCTTTACTATTGATTAGGATATTTTACATTTCTGTAATTGTAGCTTCTAGCTAGTGAAAAAAACTAACGAAGATGCAAATGATGCATACAGAGTATGTATGATAGAGCTGCAATTAAGTTCTGTTCATAAGAAAATCTCAAAATTTAAAGTTTATTGTCCTATAGAACTTTAATTTTGTTGCTAAATTAGTAATCTTATTCAAAAATTCTTTCTCTTAGCCACTATGCATGCATCACACTCTCACTTTCTTTTGGAATTAGCCTGAATATCATGCTAGAGTCTCCATTAATGAGTTACATAGCTGACTCTCTCTCCTTATATTTTCAGTTAAAAATTAAGATTATTGAAAATAATTTGTTGCTACAAAATTCCCAGGAAGGAATTTTTAATATTGCATGAACTGCAAAACTAAATTAATATAGTTTGATTTGTTGGTTATTTATCTAAACTATTCTAGAAAAGAGATACTGTGGTGCATTTGAGTGACAAACATTGAGGGACTTAAGAAATTAATGTGTAAATATTATCAAACCTACAAAAATACAACAAAAATTATTTTATCTAATAAAGACTCACACAAGTCAAATGTTGCCTTGAATGTAAGTTCCAGCCTTTCCCCAACTGCTTTTTTCATACTCTCGTGGAATTTAGGCCCAAATTCCAGCAAATTCTCTGGAAATGGACTTTAGGTCACATCATGAAGTCCATACTGTAACCATAGACACCAACATGTTTAGGTAATTTGAGATTGCACTTTTAAAATGACCATTACTTGATATAAATTACAGACTTAAAAAAATTTTTTTTTAATTTATTCATTTTTTGAGAGACAGAGAGAGACAGAGCACAAGTGGGGGAGGGGCAGCGAGAGAGGGAGACATCAGAATCTCAAGCAGGCTCCAGGCTCTGAACTGACAGCACAAAGCCCGACACGAGACTTGAATTCACAACCTGTGAGATCATGAGCTGAGCCGAAGTCGGATGCTTAACTGACTGAGCCACCCAGGCCCCCCAAATTACAGATAATTTTTAAAAGAGTTTTTAAAGCCTGAATAATTTGAAAATCTGTGAAAATGTCAGGATGCCAAATGAGTGTGTGGAAAGGCAAAACAGATTATAATTCTGCATGTTAAACGCCTAAACAATCATCAGAAGGCAGAAGAAACTGTTTCAGCTGGGGTGTTGGACTAGGGAAAAAATGTTGCAGAAGGCAGTGACGGAAGAGACAAATTAAGCTCATTTTTATCAAGCAGCAGTAATATCTATTCTCAAATAATTTTGCATGGGAGGCCACTTCCCACAATCCTCCCCCAAATTAATTTAAGGGAGGACCTAATTTCCATTAAAATAGTTTTTACTCCATACATACACAATATTACACTCTCACAGATACACTGCAACACACTGCCAAATTGGAATTAATTTTATGACAACTGTATATCTACAGAATCCTTCTCATTGAAACCGCATTATGAAATTCTTTAGGTATTGATATAAAATGAATATCAAAAGTAAATGTGGTACAGTGTAAACATTAGTGGTGAGAAGTAACACAGATATGACCTAACAAGGTGCATTTAAGATTATGAAAATAAAATATTCCAAAAGTGAAAGTTAGTTACCTGCTTAACACAATTATGAAGAATGAAGATTTGGTAATCTTGTATATGTGCTAGATATATGTGGAATACTTTAAGCAAACAAAACACAGTGTCAAACACATAGTAAGTATTCAATTGTTACACTGTAAAAAACAAACAAAAAAAAACACCTCACCTAATTCCAGATATTTTGTCTATCTTTATTCAGTTATCATTTTGGTAGTGCTGATATTAATTGGAATGAAATATAGCCTCTTCAAAGTTTCTCACATTGATGATCCATGATAATTTGTATGAAGGTATATAAAAATAGAGAAGTAAAAATCATACTAACTTTTATAAAATCAAATATATGAATCTAATCTTTAATATAAGAGTTTTCAGTACTGGAGGACATAAAGTAATCAGGATACATTCCACGTCTATTTTATGTAGATGGGGGAAAAAAAGATCTGTGTCTGCATAACACTTAGTGAATCAGTGATTTGGGAAATTATTTTAAAAATATTCCTTTAATAAAGATGAATGCTTGATCACATTATGTTAACAGGTTTTAAGAAATCTGACAGTAATAACAGTTTTTAACCGAGAAGTAAATCAGGACAAGCTTGAGTATTCCAATTCTCATTTCTGGGCATACTGGTACATAAAATGTAGATTAACAAATATACACAGTTGACAAAAATAAGCTATGAGAAATGGGTGTGAAGATTAAGAAAACTGCATGCAGCTAGGTCAATAGGAAAACCACAGAAAATGTTATTGGGGGGTGACTAACACAGCAAAGAAATGTTGAAACGTACAAGACCTAGAGGTGTGAGTGTGATAGAAACTGCCGCATGGGGACATCTTGGCAAGCAGGAAAGAAACAGGAAGTAAGATAAGGAACAGCAAGAGATGCCATTTCATCCAGCTTCAGGCAGCAAACCCTAAGGCTGTGTTTCCTTTAAATCAAGGAGAAACAAGTAGATACTTCTTGAGGCAGACCTTGCATGGGGCACTTGACTGGACCCCTGAGGATCACAGAATCAACAGTGAATTAGAGGATACTGTAGAATAAGTCACTTAATCCTTCTGCATATTTTGATAATGATTAAAGTGTTAATGTCTGTACATTTTTCACTTCATTACAATGCTGGGGAAATATTAAGTGAGAGAAGAGAAAAACAAAATCTGAAGAGACATGAAAAGCTGAAGAGAAAATGAATAGCAACATCACTGCATTAATCCTACCTCTACCCTCACCCTGCTTTTGACTAAATTCCACACTCATGCGAAATAGGAGGAATGTCAGCGTCCAGGGATGAAGCGTCAATATTAAGTCAGGAATTTCATATAAGGCACAACAGAAATCTACTACACGTCAAGTACTTCAGGTTCTATTATGTTCCTTCTGGGACTAGAAAGGTTATTTGTAGAATGATCCTAATTTACCAGATTGCCTGGGAAAAATCTCCAAGTCAAAGTCATCTTCTAAAATAATTAATAATCATGCTTACTTTAATTCTTGCAAACATTTTGTTTGGAATATAAATTATAGGGTCAGCATAGCTATGGGGCTAATAATGCTCATGTGAGCACAGTGACTTGGGGGAGGTGGTGCAGTAAAGTTGTAGGTGGATGAATTAAAAAAATTAGGCATTGACCTCGCTCCCATTGTGTGTGTGTGTGTGTGTGTGTGTGTGTGTGTGTGTGTGTGTGTGTTTACAAAAAGCAAGACTGTCAGTATGGTAGTTCAGTTTGGAGGCAGGGTGAAAGAAGCAAATTCTCACTTAGAGTAACATCATAGCAAGGAAATAAGAGACATGTTAAAACTGTGACAATCAAGAAACATTTGAATTAGCGCATCATTCTTCATACAGTAAGGATAACATTATTTTATTGTTACAATAGCAGTTATATACCACTTAAGTACACCTGGCACTTTCCTGATCACCTTATTTCCATTACCCTCTTTAAGTCTCATGTGAACCATAGGTAATAGGTACTGTTAGTCGGATTATTTTGTAGAGATGGAAACTGGAGAAAAAATTACTGGTCTGAAGTCACACAGTGCTAATTAGATAGACAATATGTCAATGTAGGCCCTGTGGAGTCTCAGCAGGAACTTTCATAAATAACCACTCAAACAGTGTTGCCTAATAAACATTCAGTAATGATGGAAATGTTCTACCTTGTTGTCCAATATGATGGTCACTAGTCACATTTAATGAGCAAGCATTTGAAATACGGATACATTAAGTTGAAATTTAATTCTATTTACTTTAATTAACTTTAATTTACATAGTCAAATGTGCTAGTAGTTACTATATTAGGACAACTCCAGAAAATTAATAAAAAAATAATACATTTTGTGACTTTTACTTTTTTCTCATGCTATGTCCCACATTATTAATTTAAAAAATTGAGTTTCTAAGTGTCAACCAATTAAACCTTTTTTTTTAAGTTTATTTATTTATTTTGAGAGAGAGAGAAGAGGAGAGGCAAAGAGAGATGGAGAGAGAAAATCCCAAGAGGGTCCGTGCTGTCAGCTCAGAGCCCAATGTGGGGCTCAATCTCATAAACGGTGAAGTATCATGATCTGAGCTGAAATCAAGAGTTGGATGCTTAACTGACTGAGCCACCCAGGCACCCCAACAGGTTAAACCTTTTTTTAAGAACACAATATGATTTGTAGATTATGATAATGAACATATCAGAAACACCTTTTTCCTATACTCTCTATTAAAAGTAACTTTTTAAAGCACAGTATTTATAGAAGATTTTATTTTTTTTTAAATGTTTTTTTTCAACGTTTATTTATTTTTGGGACAGAGAGAGACAGAGCATGAACGGGGGAGGGGCAGAGAGAGGGAGACACAGAATCGGAAACAGGCTCCAGGCTCTAAGCCATCAGCCCAGAGCCCGACGCGGGGCTCGAACTCACGGACCGCGAGATCGTGACCTGGCTGAAGTCGGACGCTTAACCGACTGCGCCACCCAGGCGCCCCTATAGAAGATTTTAATACAATGGCTAGACTCATATTTAACTTTGAAACATTTATGTTACAAAAATCCATGATTTTAAAATGCATTTTTAAAATTAATAACTTCTTTCCAATTAAATATAACTTAAACTGTTCAGTAGTATTTCATTCTGCCTATCTTAATAAATCCACACACTACAAAATCTTGATTTTGCCTATAGATATTCTTAAAAAACTTTTTTTTAATGTTTATTTCGTTTTGAGAGAAAGAGGGACAGAGTGTGAGCAGGGGAGGGGCAGAGAGAGAGGGAGACACAGAATCCAAAGCAAGCTCCAGGCTCTGAGCTGGAGCGCCATGCAAGGCTCGAACTCACAAACCATGAAATCATGACCTGAACGGAAGCTGATATTCAACCAACTGAGCCACCCAGGAACCCCTCCCTGCCTATAGATATTCTTAAAATATCATTGAATTAAAAAAAAATGAAACATTTATTCATTTGAAGTATATTGAATAATCATTTTTGATTAGTGGCTTTTACAACATTGGAGATGTGCAAGTTCCTGTCTTTCTAACCAACTTGGAGTAACACTGTATATGTGAGGCTCTTTTACACACACTGAAAAGCTACATGAAGGCTTTCATAACCCTAATGGATGCATCTGAAAACAGTTTGCTATTTGCACAAATCTTGTATACAGTTCTTACCAGTGTTGCTTTTGTAACTTTTGTTGTTTATGAAGGGTTTGTTTTTGGTTTCAGTTTTTTTAAGAGATAGGAATCAGACATTCTAAGATACAAACTTTGAGATCATATATATATGTATACATCTTATTTAATAAAAAGTTTGGGGCACCTGGGTGGCTCAGTTGGTTGAACATCCAACTTTGGCTTAGGTCATGATCTCATAGTTTGTGGGTTTGAGCTCTGTGTCAGGCTCTGTGAAGACAGCTCAGAGCCTGGAGCTTGATTTGGATTCTGTGTCTCCCTTCTTTGCTCACACTGTCTCTTTCTGTCTCTCAAAAAAATTAATTAATTAATTAATTTTTAAAAAAAGGTTCATTCTTTTGACACAAGCAAAGGATAAAATAAGTGAAGCTTTGCTTTTATAAAAACATATACTTCCCATTTCTGTGCAAATTCTAAACACATGCAAACCTTTGTAAGATGAATGAATGGTAGAATAAATACCATGCTATCATTCAATATTAGTGTAAAATATTTTTATGTTAATAATGAGCAAAAATTTGTTTCCTAGTTTGTGAACTTTGAAATAAATAGCAAAAATATAGCTGTCATTTTCAGAACTATCCCAATATAAAAAATGCACAATTGCATTTTACATATTTAATGCATCCAAGAATATTGTGATAATGTTTATTTTTTATTTATTTTTTTTTAATTTTTTTCAACATTTATTTATTTTTGCGACAGAGAGAGACAGAGCATGAACGGGGGAGGGGCAGAGAGAGAGGGAGACACAGAATTGGAAACAGGCCCCAGGCTCTGAGCCATCAGCCCAGAGCCTGACGCGGGGCTCGAACTCACGGACCGCGAGATCGTGACCTGGCTGAAGTCGGACGCTTAACCGACTGCGCCACCCAGGCGCCCCTGTGATAATGTTTAAAATAATATACCATAACTGTGGTATTTTCATATAATAGAATATTACACATCAATTAAAATGAAATTACTGATGCTCTCAACAGCTGATAACCACGTGTTTGGCTGTTAAAACTGGAGGGAGATGCTTACAACATATGGCAGGTGAAGGTAGAACTTCTATGCATACCACCAGTAGGACAGCCAGCATGATAAAGCATTGTCCAGCCCAAATATTAGGAATGCTGAGGTTGACAATCACTGGCCAAGATGTAAGAAAGTCAAACTTTTTAAACTTATCAAACTTCTAAAAAAAGAAAACCATAAGAAAAAATTTTCTTTACCTTGTGTTAGGCAACACTGTCTCCATTTGACAGTGGGCTTAAATAATTAAAAAAAAAAACTTGGACTTCATAAAACATAAAAGATTTGATCTTCAATATTAATTGTTAACAAAAGGAAAAGGAAGATTCAACCACAGGTTAGGAGACAAGATTTTTTTTTAAGTAGCTGGCAAAGTACTTAACTTTAAAAAAATTTTTTTAATGTGTTATTTATTTTTGAGACAGAGAGAGACAGAGCATGAGTAGGGGAGGGGCAGGGAGAGAGGGAGACACAGATTTTGAAGCAGGCTCCAGGCTCTGAGCTGTCAGCATAGAGCCTGACGAGGAGCTCGAACTCACAAACCGCGAGATCATGACCCGAGCTGAAGTCGGGCACTTAACCAACTGAGCTACCAAGGCGCCCCAACAAAGTACTTATTTTGAGAATATATGATGATCACTTTATGGCTTACAAGTGAGACAAATTACAGAATTAAAATAGAAGTAAATGATTTGAACCAATAGCTGACCCAGAGATATATGCATACATATGTACTAACAAAAGATGTGCAAATTAGAGAGTGTTAATATACCTGATAATTGGGACTCTTAGCACTGCTGTTGGGAATTTAAATAGGTACACACATATTGACTAAGAATTTGACAGTTTCTTGAAATGTTACGACTATATCTACCATATCTATTCCAGTCCTAGGTAAATGAGCAAAAGTAATAAAAATCTGTCATCACACAAATACACTAACACAAATGTCCACAATAGCTTGATTTTAATAGCCTTAAACTGGAAACAACAAAAATTCCAGTGAGTGACTACACAAATATATAGTGATATAGCCTAACACGGAGTACCACGCATCACTGAAGGACCAAGTATTGTCTCACTTAACATCATAAATGAATTTCAAAATGACTTTAGAATTGCTGAATAAAAAGAGACAGAGATGGTGCACACTTCTTATTCAATATTATTAAATTATTAAGCTAAATGTAAGATCATTTTTATTGAAGTGAGAGAAATCACACCAGTGGTTGCCCAGGTATTATTTTAGCTAACGGTAACTAAAAACTGAAGAACACAATTTGACAAATAGCTATCTCTTTAGAATATTTCCCCAATATATCTGCTTTAACAATAATTAAACAAATAAGTATTATCAAAATTTTACAATCCTAAATTCTAGGGCACACACAAATATGTACAATTAATTGTTTCTCAGTTATAAATAGGAAATTACATCATATCACTAAATTCCTGGGAAATATGTATATTTAATGAACTGGTGAATGCAATAGGCAGAAAATTAAAATGGCAGTGCAAATAATGAAATCAAGTATTTTCCCTTGAAAACATGGCTTCAACTTAATCCAGTATATATTAATGATGCCTCTTAAAATCAAATTTATTCCTTATTATAAAGCAATGAGCTATGAAAGGATTTCCACATATAAATGTAATTTGGAAATGGGATGGACACAAATACATAATTTTATAGGTAAGTAATGAAATGCTGAGACACAATTAGATGATATACTTTCAGACCTTATGAAATTATATAAATGGAAATGCTAGCAGCAGTAAATCAACTACATTACTTCCTCTTCTATCAGGTGTTCAAAACCCTGGTTGTTTGAAAAGGGCCAATGCGCATAAAATATTTTGAAAATGTAAATCATAGACAAATATGACAAAATTATCATCATTCCTTTTTAAATTCTGTCTTATCTCTGATGAGGTTGGGTGCAATGGCTCAAAAGCCTGAAGTTGAATTTTTCCTCTGAGAAAGATCTATTGTCTAATGAAAGAGATTAGTAATGCGTAGAATAAGTCCCACATGAAAGTTTCAAATGATTGGTGGAGAAGTTTTGGGAGAGTTCAAGATCACTTTTGTGAGAAAAGTCCAAGTAAGTTTTACTGGAAGATTATGTGAAATATCGAACAGTGGACTCTCAGTTATTTTTGATGTAATGTTATAAAAGCAAGTTGTAACTGAAGAAGGAAAGCTTGAACGAAAGCAACAGAATGGAATCTTTGAAGTTGTACTGTACAAAAATACATCCATTTTGTGTCAGTGTAACACACTCAATTATCATGGATAAAAGGACAGTGTTAGGTTAATGTACTAGGTAGGTATATAATAGCTAATGATGATAATTTTAGTATATGCAAAAGTTTATATACTGCACTGGCTTTTAAAAGTTTTATAGAATGATGCTATTGAAAGAAAACATTTCTTGGAGAAAGTTCAGACTCCTATGACTATCAATCTACAGCCTTGATATTTCACACATCTAGTGTAGTTCCTGGCTTTCTGCACTCCAGTGCATAAAATACTTCCTCTTGCCTTCTTTTGGTGGGGTGTAATTATGCAGCTAGTTCTGGACTGAGAGCTCTTAGCTGAATACTGTGTTAATGTCTGCTGACTGGGGTATTTAACTAAGATAGTAGGAGGGAAAAGGGACTGAGGAATATACAGGAACTCTGGACTCTTTGTAATTTTTCTGTAAATCTTAAACTATTCTATAATGAGAGTTTACTAATTTTTAAATGTAGCAAATTAAATCCAATAGTATATAAAATGATAATTTATCACACCCATGTGCATTTACCACAGAAATATAGAGTTGCTCTAACGTTTGAGCATTAACAAATACAATTCATTTTGTAGGAATGAAATGAAAATGAAAAAAAAAACAATAAAAAAACAAAATAATACCAATAGATGTAGAAAAAAACATTTGCTAGGTTCAACCATCCATTCTTGCTAAAAATTCTTAGCAACTTATGAGGAAGAGGGAATATCTTCTATCTCAAAAAAGGCATCTATGTAAAACCTACATACAGTTAACATGTTCTTTAATGGTGAAGACTGAATGCTTTCCCTGTAAGATGAGAAACAAGGCAAGGATGTTGACTCTTACCACTTATGGTGGTTTCAGCCAGTGTAAAAAATTTAGAAAAGTAAATAAGTCACCAGGAAAAATAAGTGTTTACATTTTCTATGTAGAAAATTGTATGAATTCAACAGAAATGCTACCAGAACTTGTGAGTTTAACAAATATGGTAGACACAAATATTTTTGTATTGTTTGTTATGTCAGTCAAACAGCCTACACTTTTATTTACTCATTTTCATATTTACAAAGTAGACCATTATCACAATGCTATCATTTGTCCTTGTTTAATCTTTTCTCCCAATGCCTGTGTCTTCTGTCTCTTAGTCGACCTCTCATTCTTTCTCACACACTTTGATTTTTCTGTTTTCCATGTATTTCATATAGATCTTATCAATAATCCCTATTTTGTGACTTCTAAAATGAAAACAAAGTTTGGATAACAGACCAAGTTCAAGTGAATGACAAGTCGAGTTCTGAGCCTTTATTACAAATTGTCTAAAAAGTTTCAATGGGCATTGTTTAAAAAATCTTTTTTTATATAGTTCAAATGACTTTTATATTTATTTATTTCTTTATTTTAGCTTCACATTTTTTTTAAACTTCCAGTTAGTTAACATACAGTGTAATAACATTTGGTTCAGGTGTAGAATTTAGTGATTCATCACTTATTTATAACTCCCAGTGCTCATTACAAGTGCCTTCCTTAACATATCTGTCACTGATTTAGTCCATCTTTCCACCCACCTCCCTCCAGCAAACCTCGGTTTGTTTTCTATAGTTAAGAGTCTGTTTTATGGTTTCTCTTTTTCCTCCTCCATGTTCATTTGTTTTGTTTCTTAAATTGCACATATGAGTGAAATCATATGGTATTTGTCTTTCTCTAACATATTTCACTTAGCATAATAGTTTCTAGCTCCACCCATGTCATTGCAAATGACAATATTTCTTTTTTTTATAGCTGAGTAATATTCCATTGTATATAAATACCACTTCTTTACCAATTTATCAGTGGATGGATATTTGGGCTCTTTCCATAATTTGGCTATTGTTGGTTATGCCGCTATAAACATCGGGGTGCATGTATCCTTTTGAGAAGCTTCTGTACTGTTTTCCATTGTGGTTGCATGAGTTTGCATTCCCACCAGCAGAGTAAGAGGATTCCTCTTTGTCCATATCTTTGTCAATATCTGTTGTTTCCTGTGTATTATCGATTTTAGCCATTTTGACAGGTGTGAGGTTATATTTTGTAATTTTGATTTGTATTTCCCTAATGATGAGTGATACCTGACATATTTTCAGGTATCTGTTGGCCATCTCGAGATCTTCTTTGGAAGAATGTCTATTCATGTCTTCTGCACATTTCTTAACTGGATTATTTGTTTTGGGGGTATTGAGTTTGATAAGTTCTTTATAGATTTTGTATACTAACCCCTTATCAAATATGTCCTTTGCAAATGTCTTCTCCTTTTCCGAAGTCTGCCTTTTAGTTTTGTTGTTTCCTTCACTGTGTAGAGGATTTTTATCTTGACGTCCCAATAGTTCATTTTTGCTTGTTTCCCTAGTTCAAATGATTTTTAAATCACAAAGTCTTACAGTCTTTAATAATTTTTTTAATTTGCCTCAAATTGCTTTAAGATCAATTGTCATTTTATTTATATGAAAATGCATACAACAATTTGAGAATTTTAATTGCAGGAACTTAATGTATTTTGTATAATCTTTGCAATATGATATTTGCCTATATGGAAAACTACCGTGTGTTTTCGGTTTTTTTTTAATACTTATTTATTTTGGGGAGAGCACACGTGGGGGAGGGGCAGAGAGAGGGGACAGAGGATCCAAATTGGGCTCCATGCTGACAGGAGTGAGCCCAATGTGGGGCTTGAACCCATGAACTGCAAGATCATGACCTTAGCCAAAGTTGGACATTCAACCAACTAAGCCACCCAGGTGCCCTGTTCCATGTGATTTTTCAATTCAGGAACTGTTAGAGGGTAATACTTTCATTGTATTATTTTTAGAAAATTTTAAATGTTTTACTTAGTTTTGAGACAGAGAGAGACAGAGTATGAGCAGGGGAGGGGCAGAGAGAGAGAGGGAGGCACAGAACCCAAAGCAGGCTCCAAGCTGTGAGCTGTCACACAGAGCCCGTCGCAGGGCTCAAACTCACAAACCGCGAGATCATGACCTGAGCCAAAGACGGACACTTAACTGACTGAGCCACCCAGGCGCCCCTCATTGTATTATTTTTAATAACAGGTGATACATTGCAGGCTTAGGAGACAATTGAGCATTTTTTTTCCATTGGAGTTTGCTTTGTTATTTTATTTTTTATTTATTTTTTGTTTTGTTCTTTTGAAGTTTTTACCAAGAGTAGTAATTAATATAAAATCAATGTGGGGGTGGGGGGTGGCACTTAATGGAAGCTTTACAGGTTTTCAGAAATGTAGTATTTAAAAAATGTGAACAGAATATTGATGGGTTTAGTGATGCTTGTATTACAAAGAAAAAGTAAAGAATGAAAGTCACAGCCGTCAAAGTATAATTATAATATACAAACATAAACAAGAAAGTATATGCTTTCAGGTAAATTTGTGTAATTTATGACCTTTCACCTATAGTGCTCTGATGTAATACGTTTTGTATAGATTGATTTTTAGTTGACAGAATAGGAGCACATGTTCTATAATTTCATAGCATGTAAGATATATTAAAATAATGGTGAGCGTCATCAAGATCAATAAAAATAATAGTATGTCTAATTCAGATATGTTAGGCAGTTTGTTATATTCAAATGTCTTTCAAAAAATGTTCATTCTTTCAAAAAGTAATTTGTACAAAACAGAATGAGTTATTTTTGCTTCTCAACATATTGTTGTCATGCTTTTAATTGGAGGATACTCTTAATCATATACAGCAATCTTTGTATTGATTCCTGGAACAGATTACAAATAGGCTGTGAGCATTCTGGAAGTCATTATTTCCAAATTGCAAAGAATCAAGCAATGATTATCAAGGTACAAGAGTGCTTGATAACACAATCAAGAATTTACATAATTCATTATGATCTCTTTATCCAGGAAGATGTAATGATAGCATGCAGTAGGGAGATAAATTATAGAAAATTGTCTGCTTACAGCTTCATACATATTTAAAAGAAAGATTATGTTTCTGATCGACCAGGCTCTGCATTATCAAGGCTCTTTTGTGCAAAGTTATTATGCTCCTGTTGTTACAGGCCTTACTTCTCACCTTGGTCTTCTCCTCAGTGTCCACATATAAAAGTATCTATATGAATATCATTATTTATAATGCATATATATGTATAGGTGTGTATTCACATATACAAATATTTTAAAATATTTAAAATAATAATTGATGACTTTTTGAAACTAAAACAAATGTAGCTTTTTCTTTTTACAATTTGAGGTCTGCCTTCTTTAATTACTGTCACTCATTCTAAAATTCCTTTATAATACTCAATAGAAAATATAATGATGATTTTAATAAGACAGTTGAAGTTTAAAAAATGGTATATAGAGATGATTTGCATTTTATTTTTATTTATTTTTATTATTTTTAGAGAGAGAGAGTGTGTGTGCAAGTGGAGGAGAGGGACTGACAGGGAGAGAGAAAATCCCAAGCAGGGATTGCCATGGTGAGTGTGGAGCCCAACATGGGGCTCAATCTCATGACCCTGCGATCATGATTCTGTGATCATGGCCTGAGCCAAAATCAAGAGTTGGCTGCTCAACCAACTGAACCACCCAGGCACCCCAAACATTTGCATTTTATTTATTTCTTAAAATTTTTATTATTTTTTAACGTTTTTATTTATTTCTGAGAGACAGAGCACAAGTGGGTAAGGGGTAGAGGGAGAGATACAGAATCCAAAGCAGGCTCCAGGCTCCAAACTGTCAGCACAGAGCCTGATGTGGGCCTGAAACCATGAACCATGAGATCATGACCTGAGCCTAAGCTGGATGCTTAACTGATTGAGCCACCCAGGCACCCTTGCATTTTAAATCCATCTATGACATTAGAAGCCTTTGCTATTTTAAGCTAGCTATTTTTTCTATCTCAATTTGAAATATGAAATAAAAATTAAAGGTATGACTTCAAATTTGATTAATACAATCTCATATTTTTAATATAGTTAATGCTTCATTAAAATTAGGGGCGCCTGGGTGGCGCAGTCGGTTAAGCGTCCGACTTCAGTCAGGTCACGATCTCGCACTCGGTGAGTTCGAGCCCCGCGTCGGGCTCTGGGCTGATGGCTCAGAGCCTGGAGCCTGTTTCAGATTCTGTGTCTCCCTCTCTCTCTGCCCCTCCCCCGTTCATGCTCTGTCTCTCTCTGTCCCAAAAATAAATAAACATTGAAAAAAAAATTAAAAAAAAAAATAAAATAAAATGAAAACAATATTATTTCTTGTGGATATATATCAAATGTCAAATAGTAAAAATAGATAAAACATTTCCAATTAGTTATGTGTCCTAAATAGTTTCTTATAAATATGTATATTTGATATTTGATGTGTTCTTTTACACACTTGCTATCTCAGAAGATAGCACATACACTAACTTGAATATGAATCAGCCTGGGAAAACTGGGCGTCATACATAAGTGATGAATCACTAAGTTCTACTCCCGAAAACAATATTACACTATATATTAACCAACCATGATTCAAATAAACACTTAAACAAATTTTTAAAAATCAGGCTGGGATAAAGAACTAAAACAACAACAACAACATTTTTCTTAATTTTGTCCTTGAAACAGATTTAAAAAGAGGCTGTTCTCTATATGGTAACTTTAAAAAAAATCTAAACTGCCTCCAAATTTTTTCCTAGTGATATCAGTTCCTTCTTTTGTTTTACTTCTATTGGTATATTAAGACACTATCTAGATATTGTTCTTAGCTAGAAATCTATAGAATAGCCACAGAAAATCCCATTGTTCTCATTAGCTCTTGAGGTCAATTACTTGGCCCAATCTATACAGTTTATATCTCCCGACCTTGTCCACTAAGTTTATCAACTTTATTACTTTTCTGAGTTCTCTATGTTGCTGGCATCCTTAACTCCTATGGCAGTGCAACTAGGGTCACATTTATGAAGAAATATTTTTTTAATACTCACATGCTTAAAAACTTAAATAGTGTTTCCTTGTTCTAAAGGTAATTTAGACCTATTTAATGTAGCATCCAACAATTTTATGGTCAGAATGTCTCCTTTTTTCCCCCAATTCATATTTCATACTCTCTTTTCTGGCTTGTTCCCATGCCTATGTCATCAACTGTCTCTTATTCCACATGCTTCCCCTTCTTATATTTTTAACTTTCTTTATGTTAACTAAATTCTGGAAATTTCCTCTCAGTTAACAGCTTTGACACAAATCCTGTGATAACCTTCTTTGAGTACTAACATGTGGACAATAATGCTCAAATCAGACTCCAGACTTATGAACAAACATATAGGAAAGCCAATATTGAGAAGCCAACACAAAGAAGTTGTTTTTATTAGTGTGTGAAAAAGGAGGAAGAAAATTAATGAGATACAGAAACAGAGAACAGAGTCATAAGATCCAAAATTAAAAAAAAAAAAAATGCTTACACTTGAAGAAGAATCCTAATAGTTCTCTTGATTATGAATAACTTCCAGAAATGACATCATCTCTAGCCATCCAAGATATGAGTATTTAAACCTCTTCTACATCTTTTGGTCTTTTAAATCATTTTTATAAACTGAAGCATACATATCGACAAAGGACACTTAGGGTGGCGAAAAAGTCACGATGTAAATGAAATATCATACAGCATAATCAAAATACTGTCTCTAAAGAATCACAATTACTTTTTAGTAATTTTTTTAAGGTTTATTTATTTTATTTTTGAGAGATAGAGACAGAGCACGAGAGGGGGGAGGGGCAGGGAGAGATGGAGACACAGAATCAGAAGCAGGCTCCAGGCTTTGAGCTGTCAGCACAGAGCCCATTGCGGGGCTCCAACTCCTGAACCGTGAGATCATGACCTGAGCTGAAGTCCATTCTTAACCGACTGAGCCACCCAGGTGCCCCAGTAAATGTTTTTAAATAAAATAAATTATCATTAATAGTTATGCCACACGATCGGATTACAAAAACAGCAACTGAACTTAATTTTCCCTCCACCTTATTTCTCTAGCTTATACTTGTAAAAAATAAGCAGTTTTAGCCTTCCAATTCCCACCCCCTCACTGTATGAAAAAAAAAAAACACACTGAAAAGAAAGAAAGGGACACGTCATAAAAAGAGAAAGAGATTATAGCAGAAAAGAAAATATAGGGAGAAGAGGAAGAGATAGATCAAAAAACATAAAAGAAAAAGAGAATCAGAGAGAAGGTGCTCCTCATGATGAGTACCGGGTGATGCATGGAAGTGCTGATCACTCTATTATACACCTGAAACGAGTATTATGCTGCATGTTAACTAACCGGAATTTAAATAGAAACCTTAAAATAATGTTTAAAAAAGGCAGAAGAAAAAAAGAAAGAAAGCATAGAAATGAAGGATTATGTGAAAGTAGTTGCTGCTAAATCATCATTTTCTACCTGATCTTATTATTTTAAAAATAAAATAATAATTTCCATCAATTTTCCTCTGAAATAAGAGAATGAAGAAAGGCATATATATAACAGAATCCAAAATATTTACACAATTCACCATTTTTCTCACTGACATTGTTCATTCAACCTCATAGAGTAGAAAAGAGGGATAAACATACTGAACAAAGCTGCTATCTTCTCCCGTGCTAGCTGAGGGGTATGAACACATATTGACTGTGGTAAAACTGAAGATGTTCTGCTTGGCTGTAGATCCACTTCTCCATTAGCTTTGCCTCTTGGGCAAAGTGTATCCTAGCTACCCGAGTGTCTAAAAGAATGCAGTTAGACCAGATAAACCCATCAGAAATCGAAACCTCTGTGATTCTTTTCTTTCTTCCTCCCCCACCTCACTGGATTTAAAAAGATAAGTCACTGCTATTAAGTCAGAGAATGTGGAAAAAGTCTTAAGGTTAAAATTAAGTAATTTCTAGTATCTTTTAAAAACTCATTATTGCAACTCTAGTGGTTTTACTTCAGAGAGGTCTAGCATAGATTATTTTTTTAAATACTGTAAACTACCTTGTGGCTAAGAAGTTCTATCAAAGTAATACAGATATTTATCCTCTTTGGATTTTTAGGCTTATTTTCTTAATATTGTCAAGCAACATGATGCCTGTGACCTATATAACTTAGGAAATGTTGGTGCCAGTTGGAAAGGTTTTTAATACATAATTTTAATGATCATAATGAACATTCCAACGTTGTCTAATGCAGAAATTGTACCAAAGCGTATGTGTATATCTAAACATGACTTTCTTTTTTTTTTTTTAATGTTTATTTATTTTTGAGACAGAGAGACAGAGTATGAATAGGGGAGGGGCAGAGAGAGAGGGAGACACAGAATCTGAAACAGGCTCCAGGCTCTGAGCTGTCAGCACAGAGCCCGACGCGGGGTTTGAACTCACGGACCGTGAGATCATGACCTGAGCCGAAGTTGGACGCTCAACCGACCAAGCCACCCAGGCGCCCCTAAACATTAATTTCTAAATAAAGTGACTGTTTTAAAGATACTATACATTTCAGAGAATAAATCTGGTCAGCTTAAAAAGATTTTATTTAATGGAAATTAGGACAACAAATAAATTCACATGCTGAATTATTTTTTGGCTATCTTACCATATATATATGTGTTAAAGTTTTACTTTGTTAAAAAGACAGAATCAGATAAATCCTTTTGTATGTGAATATTACAATATGTCATGGTATGAAAACAAAACCAAAACCCTCAGTGTAACAGGAATAATTTCCCAGTAAATTTAATATGTTCCATTGCTAGAATGACAACTGAAGATATCTTAGTTAAACAGCTGATTGACAACTAAAGATATTTTATCAAAATCAGTAGTATAGCAATAACACTATAATGGTAACAACTGTTCTGTTATCAATATTGCAGAATTTTAAAGTAGTATATTTTTGTATTCTACTATTTGGTTGGTCCCTTTAAAACAAATCAGAGGTCTTTGGATTTTAAAAATAAACTTTACAAAATATATTTTACTTTAACTAGTATGTTTGTAGGACAATTGCTTTAAGTAATATAAACTTCAATTAATTTTGAACACACTTTATTTTTTCTATTTACTGTCTTTCTAATACACTGTTTAGAAAGGAAGGAAGGAAAGAAGAAAAGAAGGAAGGAAAGAAGGAAGGAAGGAAGGAAGGAAAGG
Source organism: Puma concolor (assembly GCF_028749965.1). Lineage (NCBI taxonomy): Eukaryota > Metazoa > Chordata > Mammalia > Carnivora > Felidae > Puma > Puma concolor. The sequence continues at coordinate 182,601,807 of NC_141667.1, forward strand.
AGAAAGAAGAGTTTAAAACGAATATGAAGTTACTTTCTTTAAAAATATATGTGACCTTTACCTCATTGCCTTTGCACATCCTGTTTCCTATTCCTAGAATTTCCATCTTCTCTGCCTAGAAAACTGCTCACCTTGCAAGTGAGAGATGTCAGGTCACCTTTCCAGCTAAGTTTGCCTGACTTTATTTTGCAGACACAAGGGTTTTTTTCTCTTGGATCTCTAATGAACTTTATACATACACACACTTCTTTTTTAGCAGTCAATTTACTAGAGCACAATTGTTTATAAGTCCAATTCTCCACTTGGCTTTAAGCACTCTAAGTACAAGGATAATTTCTATTCATGTGTATATGCCTCAAAGTACATCATAGATACTCAGCAGATTTCATGGATACACACATATTATTTTGTAAGGTTAGTTTAAAACACACACACACACACACACACACACACACACACACACACACACACGTTATTTTTCTATTTCTCTAACTTCTACATTCAAGTCCTTGGGAGATATTTCCCAAACCATTTTGTTTTTGTCAACTGGTTGGATAATTTTTCTTTTAAAGCACTGTCATTATTGGCAATCTTCATGATGATTAATGAAAAGAATAATGACAAAAAAATATACAAGCCTTAAATGGCTGTTCTTGTAATGGATAAGTGCATTTCCTTAAAAGGAATTAGTAGTTTGGAATAAAATTTTATAAACAATTACACATGGGGAGACTTTGTTTTATTGCTCTTTTGAAATGAGCTATCAACATATAAAAATCACAAAACAGACAATAGGACAATTAAAGTTGATTAAAATATTTAAAAAATAGCATGAAGACAATTTTAAGTGTAATGTAGATTGCTCTACTTAATATTTTAATTGCTGTTGATCAAGTAAAAGATATCTCAATGTGATTGACATAGCATTATCTTCAATTAGTGTTAATGAAACCTATGCAGACTTGCTTTTCATGTGACTAATAGCCATACCACTGTGGTTTAAGAAGTATTTTAAGTTAATGTTACCTATGTTAATATGGGGTTATATTTATATTTGATATAAATCAACATTACAGATAAAATGTGAAAGTGACTTCTGTGGTATTTGGGTGACATGTGAAGAGCCAAATCTTTTCACCTCCTTCTTTCTCATTCATTTAAGAGCTCTATTTATGTCTAATTTACATAAATGAAGTGCACACTTTTAAAGTGCAATTTGATCTATCTTGACATATGGTTACAAGTTTGAAACTATTACCAAATCAAGTTAATAAACATCTCCATTATCCCCCAAATATTTTCATGCCCTTGGAAAATATTGTCATACCCTTTCACAATCCCTTCTTGCGCACCATCCTCACTCTCCTTATCTCTGATCAACAGCCACTGATCTACTGTGCTCACTATAGATTAGTTTTCATGTTGTAAAACTGTACATACAAGCAGTGTTTCCTTTTTTGAAAAACATTACTGTTGTATGAATTGATGCTTAAATGTTTGTATTACTGAATAGTACTTCTTTGTATGAACATACCAAAGTTTATTTATCCCCTTGTGAAGGAACATCTGGGTTGTTTACACATGTTCTTATCACAGATAAATATTTGCATTCAAGTATTATCAAGATCACACACTTTCATTTCTCTTGGCTACACATAATAAATAAGTGGAATATGGTAAATGTATTTTTAACTACTGTGAAACTGTCAAAATGTTTTTAAAAATGATTGTGTCATTTCATATTCCTACCAGTGGCACTGGAGAGATCAACTTGCTCCACACCCTTGTGAACACTTGATATGATTATTTCTTTTTCAATTTACCCATTCTGTTGGGATTTTGTTTTTATTCAAGTATGCTGAGGTCAAGAGATCAGGAAATGATTGCCATGGAAAAGATAGTTCTTTACTCAGCTTTCCAAAAGTAGGGAGCACACCACTCCAAACAGGAAACCCCAAACAGGAAAGCATCAGGGTTGGTCTGAAGGCAAAAAGAATGAGGAGAAAATATGGACAAAAGCCTTTGTTGTGGTTTTCCTGGGAAGGAATGGTGATGCAGGGTAAGCAGCTGAATGGGCTTACGACTGGATGGTTTGAATAATTTCATCAGCTCTGGGGTACAGGTGTGGTCTCTAGTTGTCTTTTACCTGACCTTGGCAGGTGCAGCGGAAGGATAGTGTCGTGGACTGCTGGATACTGATAAAAGGAAGTGGGTGAAGATATGGACTCTGGATTGGTTGACTTGCATATCGAAGTTTTGCTTATAGGCAAACCTTTTTCTATCTCTAGAATCAGCTAAACCTAGGAGTTGCACTCCTACCCTGGGTCTACAAATACCAAAATGTTAAAGCATCACAAAATATAGCAAAATAATAATAATAATAATAATAATAATAATAATAACAACATGATTAATACAACAGTAGTATGGAAATGTGGTTTATTCTTCATTTCCAAATGACTAATGAGGTTAAACATCATTTCATATACTTAATTCTTTGCCATTTGTATATATTATTACTTGAGGAGTGTATTCGAATATTTTGCCAAGTTAATGTAAGGTTGTCTTCCTCTTATTATTAAATGTAAAAGTTATTTATGTTAAGTAAATTACTTTGGTAGACGTGTTTTACAAATACACATTGTGTGTGCTTTACTTTTTACTCTGAAGAGCAAAGTTTTTAAATGTTGATAAAGTAAAATGTATTAATTATTTGTTCTATCATCCCTGCTTTCTGTTGTACTTAAAAAATCATTGTTAAACTCATTATACTGACATTTTCCCCTATTGATAAAAGTTTTATAATTCTGGCAATTATATTTAGGTTATCTATGTTCATGCATTCTTTTTTTACAGTATGTAATAAGGAGATATATCCATATCTATCTATCTATCTATCTATCTATCTATCTATCTATCTATCCATATCTATATCATATCTATCTATCTATCTATCTATCTATCTATCTATCTATCTATCTCTAATCTAACTATATCTATATCTATGTCCCAATGCTTTGTTAACAATGTCGTCCTTTTCCCAATAAATTGCTTTGATATTTTTGTCAAAAATCAATTGATCATACATGTGTGGGTCTATTTCTAGACTCTTAACTCTTTTACATCACATTGACTTAGCTTATACCAGATTAGTATAAATTTACTGTATATCAGGTAATATAAGTCCCTTTTCTTTTTCTTATTTTCAAAGATGGCTTTCCAAGCTTTTGCCATCATTTTCATGTAAATTTTACACTCAATTTGCAAATTTTTGCCTAAAAACCTGCAGGGATCTGATGAGGATTGCATTAAAGTCTATTGAACAGTTAGAAAGAGAATCAATATCTTAAGGATAGAAGAGTTTTCTGATGCATGAACATCATATATCCTTAAATTTATTTAGGTCTTTATTTTCACTGAGTGATATTTTATATTTTTTATTTTGGAGATCATCCACATCTTATAAATATATTCCTGCATATTACATACTTTATGTTATTATAAAATATTGTTTTTTATTTTCACATGTGAATTTGATTGTAACCTAATAACAATACAATTATTTTATGTACATTCATCATATACCATGTAACACTGCTAAACTTACTTATTAGATTTTATAACTATTTTTTGTAGAATGCTTCAGTTTTTCTACAGACACAATTTTTTTGTGTGTAAATAAAGACAAATTTACTTCATTCTTTCTAATCTGGACACTTTCGAAAAATTTTTTCTTGATTTATTTATTTGGCTAATGCCTAAAGTGAATTGTTTACTCTAAGCAATGAGAGCAGATATCCCCGCTTTGTTCCTGATCTTATAGAAAATACATTTAATCTTTCCCCACAAAATATAAATTTAGTGTTGTGTTCTCTTGAAATGCTTTTTATGTGTTTCAAAAGGTCCCTTCTAATTCTAATATCCTGGGAATTTCAACATGATTCAATGTAGGATTTGTTAAATAATTTCCCCACATTCACTAAGACTATACTTGATTTCTTTTTATATATTTGTGTTTTATTTGCTTTTAAATATTAAATATTGTAAAAATATGGGGTGATTTTTCTGATAACTTTCTGTTACTGGTTTGCACTTCACTTTATTATCATCATTGAATGTATCTTCCATGCTTTGAATTATTTTAAATTTGTTGAACTTTTGTTTATGGTCTAGGATATGGCCTGTCTTCATAATTTCAATTTGATTTCATTGTGGTCAAAGAGCATTTTCTATATGTTTTTATTATTTTGAAGTTTTTGAGACCTTATGACCTCTTAGAAGGTAAATTTTGACAAATCTGAGAATGTCTTTTGAAATTTTTGACACCTTATGACCTCTTATAAGGTCAATTTTTACAAATTTGAGGATGCATTTAAATAAATATTCTGTATTTTTAAAAACTGTCTATAAATGTCAACTCAATAAATTTTGTTAATATTATTGTTGAATCTTCTACACTCTTAGCTGATTTACTTTTCATATGGCTTCCATTACCAGTTGAGAATAGATGGTAAAATCTTCCATGATGATTATGATGATTCTTTCTACTTTCCTTTTTATTTCTGCCGAATTTTACCTTTTGAATCTGATATCAGCGCCAAACAAATTTGATTATGACATCTTTATAATAATAATAAAAATATTTTCTCATCATAAAATTTGCATATTTATTTCTCACTCTACTTTGACCTATTGTCTAGTTTCCTAATACTAGTATAGTCATAGGAATTTTATTTAATTTTCCACTCTATTTTGTCTCCACTCATTTAATTTTTACTTCAGACAATAAGAGTTTTCCTCTTGGCATTCTTATCCTACTTGGACCACAGGAAAGGTATCTTATTTGATAGATACATCCCATTTAAATGCATACACTAGGTTGCCATGGCATGGCAAATTCATACAGCAAATATGTCACCTTAGTGCTCTTTTACCTATCCTAATCCATAGCTTCCTATTTTCTCTGTCCTGTAAGGATTTTATTAACATTAAACCAGGTCAAATATCTATTTCTTTTCTTTTTTTTAATAATTAAAAAAACTTAATTTTTTTTTATTTTGAAAGAGAGAGAGAGAGCAAGCACGTGAACTCAAGTGGAGGAGGGGCAGGGGAAAAGGGAGAAAGAATATTAAGCAGGCTCCAGCCCAGTATGGAACCTGATGCAAAGCTCAGTCTCATGACCATGAGCCAAAATCAATGGTCAATGCTCAATTGACTGAGCCACCCAAGTGCCCCTTGTGTTAGTTTCTACTAGTATAATTTAATATTTAAATATTTAAAGACCAAGGATAAAAATAGAAAACAACTGTTAATAAAGGATTGGGCTGAATATTTTTGATATTCAGAATATGCTGTAATCCAATGAGAGAAGTATACACTTTTGAAGGAGTTTGATAGAAACAATGTATAAATCATACTCATAAAAAAAAAGCAGAGTAAAACAAGACAAAATAAAACAAATAACAACAAAAGTAAATTAAAAGAGCTGTAAATAAAATACTATAGGATTAATAATAAAACTCATGTGCTTTCTGAAAAGACTAACAGAGTATCAAAGTCCTGCCAAATTTTATTAAAAAAGAGATATATTTATGAATATATATGCTAAAAAATAAGGCAATTACTACAGATTTCTCCATGAATTACATGGATTTAGTGTTAATTTTTATTAACAAAATTACTATTACTTATGTAAGTGGGTTTTAAATAATTCTTCCCATAAAATGGAGGTACTATTCAATAATTTAGAGAAATGAAAATATGGACTCAGATCCAGTAACTGCCCCAACCATTCAAGTGTTTCCTCTCTTCCTTCAGGATCTCCTCAAGTCACAGAGTGTAGCAGGATTGGGAGACCATAATGCATGTCTTCTGTATTTAGTGTAGGTGTTATTGTCCACTCACTTATGCTCTCCTCTTAGCAGGTCCTTCTGAGACAAATCTATGGAAACTGTTTCCCACACACAGAGAGGACAACTTAGGGTCACAAACGCAATGTACCATTTGCCAGAAAACACTCTGGCCAGAGAAAAAGCTAGAATGGAGGCACAGCCCATAGCTGGCTGGTTTCATGTGAAGAATAGGGGATGCCAGAGAGGTCCTTTACATTCCCCTGTGCCTCAACTCACATGTTCCAAAGTTGACAAGGTATAGAACTGTTCTTCTGCTGAATGGAAAGCCAATTAAAGCATTCAGTCAATTTAAAAAAGCACTTTGTTTGGGTGGAGTTATTCTTTGAGTGTTTGGGCAGAGGTTATTTATTAATAGGTACACAGGTATTTCAATATTCTAATAAACTATATGTATCACCATGTTCATTAGCTGAATATTAGCTCTGTATATAATTGAGATTTAAAACTCAACTACATTGTGTACAACTTTATGCAAATCTTTTTGAAAATTTAATTTCAATGGGAGTATCAGGAACAGATGTGTGTTCTTCAACTCATATATTTTAGTTAAATTACTCTATAATATTGCTGCTTTGGCATCTATTTTGTATGGTTAAGTGGCCTGCAGGGACCTTGAACTGACATTAGCCCTTCTTGCTAGTACATGCCCTACATAACAGTCTGCAAGGTCATAAACGAGTTCAAGTTCTTGATATGACTTACTGATGCCTTAACGATGAAGTCTCTCCTGCTTCAGTTCCTTGCCCTTGTGCATCACTTAGATAAGACCTCCTTCAGAGCCAAACAAAACTCTGTTCTTTTTGCTTTGAATTACCAATCTGGCCTTAGCCAGGGAACCCAAGAAACACTCCACCCACAGACCCTCATAAAGCCATGTGCCCTGGTCTTGCTGCTTAAACTCTGCCTACCGTACCTTGTAGCCCCTCAAGGTATACTATGTACCTCCTCTAGGACCTGTAAGGAATAAACTTCTCTATTTCATTTTGCCTTGCTAACTTTGTTGAAACATAGCTTAACATCAGATGCCCCACTTGGAGCTCTGCTTAACAAATGTTAATTTAATAAAATCAAAACAACATGTAAAATTGGATCAAGAAGAAATAAAAAATTCAAACAACAATAACCAGCAAAGAATTTGGATGTTAAGCAACATGTATTATTGCATTCTTTCCCAAAACAAAGTGTGTCCAACTTACATTTTTATCAGTTAAAAAATGTTAATACTGTATGTAATTCCAGAAAATAATAATATAATGAAGATGCCCACTTAATTCAATGGAAATTTAGTACCAAAATGGATAATGAAGAGGTTAATAGTGTAAGTCAATGTCACTTATGAAGGTCAATAAAAATAAGTACTTAGCAGAAATATTAGCTAATTATAATCAACTCTTTATTCATAACATGACCAAATAGGTCTTATCCTAAAAGATAATAGTTTGACACCAGAAAATCTACCAATGCAATCAAATGTCTTAGTGCTGTCACGTAAGTATTTTATTTGATTAAGAAGCACAGTTAGCAGAGACAGTCCAAGCAAATGGTCTTTGCCTGTTATACATGCTATTATTGCCTTGTTACTTACTCTTGTCTTTATATAAGAAACCAATATTTATAAAATAATAACATTTCCCAAGAATCCTTCAGCAAAACATGTAATGCATATATATAACACATAGTATATATAGCAAATGTGAAGATCATGCCCTGAGATAGTATTTGGTTCACAGAGAAGGATCAATATGCTGATTTTAGAGATTAAGATACTCTGTGGTAGCTTGAGGGCACCCAGGGCATCTCTCCACTATATCTTTGATCTACAAATAGGAAAGCTTCTTTCCTTTAAAATTGCCTAATTTAGTCCTACAATGGGAGAGAAGAGCTATGGCTTAAAACCTCATCAGTCTCTAAGGAAAAACACTTTCTTCATTTTAAGAGTGATTACTTTTGTTCAATAGGATATCTTAATACAAGAAAATAGACATAACCATCCTTTCTCATGGGTATAACAGTGAATTTGTATTATGTAGTGTGACCTATAAAGAAAATGAATAAGTGCATATTTTGAGTACATAAGCTGACCAACCTGGGCAGTTAGAATCCTAGAATATGCCTCAGTAGAGCAGTAATAGAGTAACAGAGAGGGAAGCTAATGCCAACATGCCACTGTGACGCCAGAAGTGTGACTTGTAATACTGATTGACAGCAAATTGACATTGGCAGATTCATCACAAGGTATGATCAGGATGTCCAAAATACCCAATTTCCCTCTTTTATACTCCATTAGATTTTAATAAATTTCAATAAAAGCATCAAATAACTTTCTGGATATTTGATATTGTTCTGGAATATTATTTTAGTCATGAAATTTTATGGATCTAAATTGCTTTTTTGATACTCTTTCCTTCCATCTGCTCAGTGAGTCCTTTTTAAATTTCCTTTCAACTTTGTTTTTATTAGACACCGTTACTTATGCTCAAAATACATAAACTATTTTTTTTTGTTTTCAAACATATCTGCAGTTCCTATTAGATTACTAAAACACAAAAAATAAAACCACCAAAAAATGCTTAGCTTTTTAGCTAGTTTAATGAATCTTTTCATGTGTTAGGCAAGATTTGGTGCAGAAAGAAATATGCTACACTTGCAGAAGCAACATAATGTGTCAAAAAGATGCAATAAGATTTCTGCATGATTTAACATCAAATAGAAAGGAAAAAGGAAATGATAATTATTGTATGTATCAAATGAAAACCATCAGGCTGAAACCTGAAGGAAATATTTTCTGGGAACATTCAGCTCAATAATATTCTCAATTCAGTGATTTAAGATGAATTCTCTCTCTTGGGTGAGCAGAGCCTTCTTGAACTAAACATTTATATTTACTTTGGTGTGAAAATCACATAATTCAATTAATTTGGATTTGTCTTTACTATCTTTAGGATACTTATGAGATTCTACAAACATTAATTTTAGATTTGTCATAAGTATTTTTAATCACATACATTCCAAGATAAACTGGGTAAATTAAACATGATTATTGATTACTCTTCTGTCTATATAATGAGATTTTATGATTTCCTTTAACACTCACATCTGACCTGAAAAAGAGGCTGAAATTTCCTAAAATAATTTCAAATTATTTCTGTCCTAATGTAATTGCTCCTGTAAACGTAATGCCCTGCTAGTTTACTGATCACAATATAATATGCTTTTTATACTCCTGTACTGTTGACTACCCTTCATTGGTACATTAACTCACACCATTTAAAACTCATTTTCTTTTCCCTTAACTCTATACTAATAAAATCTGACAAAGTTATGAGTTCTCCTTTAATATTCTTCCCTACCAAATACGATTACTGATATTGCATAGTAGTTAAGTGCATGGGCTTTGGGATTAGACAATTCTAGGTTTGAATTTAAATATTGTCATTTTTAAATCCGGGAAGTTGCATAACTCAAATTTAGTTAAATTTCATAGCAACTGATCACCTTGTTTCAAAAATGGTAATTAGAATGTCTCACCTAATGTTTTAAGTATTATATGTGTAATGTGTGAGTTATTTAGTACAGTCCTGGCCATAGTGAGTCTAATTGCCTTCTGGCTGATGTGGTAAGCCATTAGTATTTATGCATTTGGCCATCTATATAATATGATAATTCTTGAATATTTTAAATGAACAGTGATTTAAAATTATCTACATATGATATCTACTTTTTTTAATACTTGTGCTCTCTTTTCCTATCATTCAACTTTATTTCACATTTATCAAGTTAATCTGATTGTTCCCAGTAGTATGATAAGACAAAACAAAGTTTACCAAATGGTTTACTAAATAGAAAACAAAGTATAACTTCTTGCTAATATAAAACTTCACTTCTAAATTATCATTTATGTGAACAAACCATCATGTAATTTCTACTTCTAAGAAGCTCAAAATACTGATTTGAATGTCTTTTAGTTTTCTCATGAAGATAGGTAATTGTAAGTCCTACAAAATGTTTGTTTAAAGAATGGACAAAGTGATCTGTGGTGATAATAATGACTTCAAATGAACTGAAAAAATGTGAAAACATTTTCTTCAATTATAATTTAGACATTAATTATTAAGTATATATCAAATAAATGCCAAGCAATTATTAATAATTTATTTGTATAAATCCTAAAACCCACTTATCCTCTGTTAGGTTCTCAAAATTAGAACATATGCCATAGCTTAAAATATTCTCTGTATTGCTTTGGTTGAAAGAAGCTGTCATCACTACCTAAACATAAAGATGCAATCAGGAAATTATTTAAACTAGAAATAGAAATAACCACTTACATCACATTTAGTTTCTGTTCCTTTTTCATTTTTTAAAAATATTATGTCTTTTGTTTACTGTCTAGGGAAGAAGGAATTTAGGCAAGATTTATATTAAATTATTAGAAGTAACTGCATGAATGAAGACCGTCAGAATTTGAGCTGTCAGACTTGCCTTAAGTTAACTTCAATGGATGCATTTCTTCTCAGTGTCCTAAAATTTCTTTCAACCATGTATTTCTGTCCAGTCAGAAATATCTATGACTATTGTTTGCTTCTCTTTGTTCAACTCAGTTTCTCAATAATCACAGGTTACTATCAGACACTTTAACATGATTACACGAAGGACTAAGTCAGCAATTGATTCAACAGCATTAATGAGAGGTTATTAGATACATAGGGTCTTATTATTTGATCTCTGTTTAAAGTATTTTGACTTTAATGAAGACAAAATTATTGGATAGAGGAAGAAATCTCAGGCCCATACTTAAAAGGAAGAAGTACAATTTGAATAGTCACCAGCTGAATAGCTCTTTAGATAGTCTTCAAGGGAAGTACAAATAGTAAGCATAACTATTTATTAATGAAGAATATCAGCTGTTAAAAGGTAAATACTAGGGGCGCCTGGGTGGCGCAGTCGGTTAAGCGTCCGACTTCAGCCAGGTCACAATCTCGCGGTCTGTGAGTTTGAGCCCCGCGTCGGGCTCTGGGCTGATGGCTCAGAGCCTGGAGCCTGTTTCTGATTCTGTGTCTCCCTCTCTCTCTGCCCCTCCCCCGTTACTGCTCTGTCTGTCTCTGTCCCAAAAATAAATAAAAAACGTTGAAAAAAAATTAAAAAAAAAAAGATAAATACTAAAAATATTAGTTTGCTTGCTCATGCAATTCATTTATCTCTTGTAGATGCATCTGAGTCCACCCTGATGCACTAAACATTAACTTGTTAATTTACCTTTATAATAATTTTCATATATTATATTCAGTAGTGATGTCATATAACCTGCATAAATATAGCTCCTAATTCCAAAAAGGCCTCTAGGTTCATGAAAAACAAAAAAACTTGACTTTCTTTATAGTACAGAGGTTATTAAGAAAATTACTACCTTTGGGATGCTTGGATGACTCAGTCAGTTAAGCATCAGACTTCAGCTCAGGTCATGATCTCACAGTTCATGAATACAAGCCCTGCATCAGGCTCTGTGCTGACAGCTCAGAGCCTGGAGCCTGTTTCAGATTCTGTGTCTCCTATCTCATGGCCCCTCCCACACTTATGCTCTGTCTCTCTCAGGAATAAATATTAAATTTTTTTTTTTAAATTCTATCTTTAATTTGTATAGTCTGTATTTCAATCAGCTTTTGTTATATAACAAACATTTCAGTGACATAAAACAATAATTTATTTCTCACTTACATTTCTGTAAATTGGCAGATGTGAAACTCATCCAGGTTGGATTCAGCTGGCTTTGGCTCCAAGCCAGGTAGATCCAAGTCTACTCAGACATCTATCTTTCTTCTTCATCCAGAAGCTACCTGAAATAGGTTAATCTCATGACATAAAGCAGGAGAAAAGAAAAAGCCCAACGACTGCAAAGGCATGTCAAGCCTCTGCTTGCAACATATCCTTAACAGCTCATTTGGCCATAGCAAATTACATGCCTGAGTCTAGTATCAATGAGGTGAAATAGTTCACTCCTTCCATGGAAACTGAAGATGGGGAAAAGAAGTGCTAATTTCCTGAACAATAACTGAGTCTACCACAATCTGTACAAGAGTGATAGTAACAACTTCATAGTGCTGTGTAGAAAACAAGAGGTGTATAAGTGCCATGAAGATTTAAAGTACTAAAACATGTAAGGATATATTTACTAACACTTACTATTAATAGAATACCAGATGGGAGCCACTATGATCTGTTAGTTGGTTCAGAACAAATGGTAACTAATTTAGGAATTTGTGAAATGTCTTAGTGTGAACTAAATAGCTGGGACCCGGAAATACATAAAGTTTGGTGAAATGATGATTTTCTTAATGAAAGTAGAGCAATGATCTATTGTTTAACTATATAAACATTAATCCAATATCTGTAATTACTCCCAAGTTGAACTAATCCTAATAATATCAAGAATTTAGATAGATAGAAATAATAGATGATGATGATGATGATGATGATGATGATGTTGATAACAGATACATGATAGATATATGTCATTGTTGTCAATCAGTGTGATACTATAAAATCAGACACAAAACCATGCTTGAGAGTATTTTTGATGTTTTAAATTTTATATAATATCAATTTTTAATAGTGAATTTTACCAAAACAAGTGCATAATTGTGAATAATTGATGGCATTGCCATCAATAATTTACTTAAAGCATAAATCCACTGAGGTCATTTAAAAGGTATTTAATATATTTCATTTAATTATCAGTATATTTATAGAGTTAAGTGCTCATATGTATAATTCACAAGCAAAAAAAATCAAATTCACAATTTTTTAAATTGCTCCAAATCCACCCATCTGGTCAAAGAAAGAGAAACATTCTTCCACGTGTTTACAATCTTGGTGAATTTTATTAGGATCTTCATTGTTTGCAATTCCAAAATCTCAGGTTAATCATAACATAATTATGATAACATAATTATGTTTTCAGCACTTTGACAATCTATCACCAATCTTTTAGATCCAAAGCATTACCCGATGTACCCGTTTTCAAATAGTTTTCCTTCCGCTGTAGTTCAAGTCCTCATGAACTCTAGCTCAGGTGTACATGCCTTTATATCTAGCTGTGCAGCCACTATGCCTCTTTTCAACTTTCAGAGTTAATTTCTTTTCAAGCAATTAAATTGTAGCATTTGGTGCAGAATGTTTTAATTTTAGCCATTTTTTTAAGTGCAACCTTAAATATACCATTAATATGATCGTTCATCATAGGAGGAGGAGGCAACATGGTGGAACAGCATGGAAGTTTTCTTGGGTCTCACATCCATGAAATACAGCCAGATCAACATTAAACCACCCTGCACACCTAGAAAACTGATTTGAGGATTAACACAACAATCTATACAACCTGAACCACAGAACTAAGTAGGTATGTGGCACAGAGAGGTGAACTGGGGGAGAGAGAAGCTGTGGAGGGCAGGGAGCTGTTTTTGCTTGCGGAGAGAGGAAAGAGACAGAGGGGAGAATATGGGAAAAGCACCCCGCCAAAAGCAGCTGGAGAGAAAGTGGAAAAGTGGAAACAGCCTCAGGGACTGAACTAAAAAGGGAGAAAGGAGAAAGGAGAGAATTTAAATTCCATTAAGACTCTATAAACAGGGGGAGTGCAAGTCTCAAACTCTGCAGCTTAATACCTGACAGTGCTCTGGTGAGAAGGGAGAAACCGCAGAAGCAGAGTGAAATCTGGGGTCTTCGGGCAACACAGGCAGATGTGGTTCCCCTGCTGGGAGGACATCTGGTAGAGGCTGTCTGTGTGTCCCTCCCCCCTACAGGCAAAGGCCACAGTGGGCCCAGGAGAACAACCACATTCGCTGGTGCTGGAACAAGGTTGTTAAGGGTGAAGCCTGGTACCAGATGTGTGTTGTGATTTTCCATAATCCCTGAAACGCTGCTGCTACATGATCTTGTGAACTTTTCCTGGGGTGGTCTGGCACACAGCCACAGTCTCTGGGCATCAGCAGCAGCGCAGTCCCACAAACATTCCTGCGTGCGGCCAGCACCTGGACATTGCTTGGTGAGACTCACCTGCAGAGGGACAGAACAGGTCAAAGCCACAGTCCCTCAGAAATAAGGGGTCAGGAAAGAATAGCCACATTTGAAATAAAATGCAGTAGGGAGGTGCTGCCTGGGGCTTTTTTTTTTTTTTTTTTGCCTTGTAGCAAATGGGCCTGCAGAGATTTAATTGATGTAGAAAATACAGACTTGTCACCAGAGTTGGTTATAACACGTGAGCCAGCACCGAAGCACACAGATGAACTAAACAACAAAACGGACTTTTTTCCCCATGGCAGACTGATGCTTACAAAGCACGTGGGAGGAGTAAACAGTTTCTTAGTCCCTGACAAATGCACGGAGGGCTGGCAGAAATTTGGTGTCTATGTAGGAGAGAGGCAAGGGCTACCCCATAGTTTTCGAGACAAACAGGGGGGGATTTTATTTAATAGTAGTACAGATGTCAGAGTACATCCCCTCTGTTCGGAAGCGGGGCTGCAGGGAGCTCAGAATCCTCACTGCCAATGCCAGGTGCAGCCTCCCAGCTCCGAGGAAGGGTGGCAGGGGTAGAAACAAGAGAAAACCAAGATGAGGACCAGAAGCCATTCCAGACTTTTCCTATAGCTTGGTGGCTTCTTGAAAGTTGTATGCTTGCGACCCTGAGACTCTAGCGGGGAGGGCTCTGGGGAGGAGCCCGAGGGAAGGGAGCACTCCTGAGGACAGTCGAGTCCCAGGAGACAGAAGATGAGCAGCAGAGCTTCCAGACAGTGTAAAAGCGGGGAGTGGAAGGAAGCCGAGGAAAAGGATGGATGCGCCATTACTGATGGGGAGAATAGAGTTCTGATGCTAGAGACTGGTTAGCTGAGTGACCCTGTTTTAACCGCTCCCATGCATGTGCATACAAACCTACAAGCACCACAACAATCCACCCCAGTAAGCTAAACAACGCCATCTAGTGGAGAACAGAGCAGTTACACTAAGGGCCACACAACTAGGCCAACCTCACTCTTCAAGAACACAAATCTTTCTGCCTGCTTAGTTTAAGGACTATAGTTTGACTTCTAGGAGAAAACGAAGTAATTTCAGTCATATTTCAATCTGTTCTCTGGCCCATCTATTCAATTTTCTTTTTTTTTTCTCTTTTTTTTTGGTTTCTTTTCTTTTTCATGAATACAGAAAGAGAAAAGAATTATTTTTACTTTCAATTTTTATTAAAAGTACTTTTCTTTAACATTTTTCTAATATATATTTTACTTTTGTGTAAATTTTTTCAATTGTATTTTACTTCCATCATTTCATTTTATTTTCTTTCAGTGTATTCACTTTTTCATATTGTCAAATGATATCCTTTTTTTCCCCTTTTTTTCTCTAATCTATTGAGTCACTTTCAGCACCCAGACCAAAACACACCTATGATCTAGCATCATTTATTCGTTTTTTTGTGTGTATGATTGTTTTTAATTTTTTATTTTTAATATTTTTTTTAATTTTAGTTTTTTCTACCTACCTCATTAATTCCTTAACTCCCTTCAAAATGATGAAACAAAGGAATTGACCCCAAAAGAAAGAGCAGGAAGAAATGACAGCCAGGGGCTTAACCAACACAAATACAAGCAAGATGTCTGAACCAGAATTTAGAATCATGATAATAAGAATACTAGCTAGAGTCGAAAATAGATTAGAATCCCTTTCTGTGGAGATAAAAGAAATAAAAGCTACTCAGGATGAAATAAAAAATGCTATAACTGAACTGCAATCTCGAATGGCTGCCATGGCAGCAAGGATGGATGAGGCAGAACAGAGAATTAGCTATATAGAGGACAAACCCATGGGGAATAATGAAGCAGAAAAAAATAGGGAGATTAAGGCAAAGGAGCACAATTTAAGAATTAGAGAAATAAATGACTCATTAAAAAGGAACAATATCAGATTCATAGGGGTCACCGAAGAGGAAGAGAGAGAAATAGGGGTAGAAGGGTTATCCGAGCAAAACTTTCCTAACCTGGGGACAGACACAGACATCAAAATCCAGGAGGCACGGAGGACTCCCATTAGATTCAACAAAAACCGACCATCAACAAGGCATATCATAGTCAAATCCACAAAATACTCAGGCAAGGAGAGAATCATGAAAGCAGCAAGGGAAAAAAAGTCCTTAATCTAGAAGGGAAGAGAGATCAGGTTTGCAGCAGACCTATCCACAGAAACTTGGCTGTGCTGATTCAGAAAAATCTGCAGCCAAGAATTATTTACCCAGCAAGGCTGTCTTTCAAAATAGAAGGAGAGAAAAAAAGTTTCCCAGACAAACAAAAATTAAACGAGTATGTGACCACTAAACCAGCCCTGCACGAAATTATAATGGGGACTCTCTGAGGGGAGAAAAGATGAAATGAATAAATAAATAAATAAATAAATAAATAAATAAATAAATAAACAAACAAACAAACAAATAAATACCAAAAGCAACACAGACTAGAAAGGACCGGAGAACACCACCAGAAACTCCAACTCAACAAGCAACATAATGGCAATAAATCTTACCTATCAGTATTCACTCTAAATGTCAATGGACTCTATGCTCCAATCAAAAGGCATCGAGTACCAGAATGGATAGGAAAACAAGATCCAGTAATAAGCTACTTACAAGAGACCCAATTTAGACCTAACAGCACCTTCAGATTGAAAGTCAGGGGATGGAGAAGCATCTATCATGCTAATTGTTGACTAAAGAAAGCCAGAGTAACCATACTTATATTAGACAATCTAGACTTTAAAATAAAAACTGTAAAAAGAGATGCAGAAGGGCATTATATCATAATTAAGGGGTCTGTAGACCAAGAAGACCTAACAATTATAAACATTTTTGTGCCAAATGTGAGAACACTCAAATATAGAAATCAATTAATCACAAATATAAAGAAACTCATTGATTATAATACCATAATAGTAGGGGAACGCAACACCTCACTCACAGCAATGGACAGATCACCTAATCAGAAAATCAACAGGAAACAATGGCTTTGAATGACACACTGGATCTGATAGACTCAAAAGATAATATTCAGAACATTTCATCCTAAAGCAGTGGAATATACATTCTTCTCCAGTGCACTTGGAACATTCTCCAGAATAGACCACATACTGGGACACAAATCAGCCCTCAGCAAGTACAAAAAGATCAAGATCATACCATGCATATTTTCAGACCACAAGGCACTGAAACTTGAAATCAACCACAAGAAAGATAACAAATACTTGGAGACTTAAGAACATCCTACTAAAGAATGAATGGGCTAACCAAGAAGTTAAAAAGGAAATTAAAAAGTAAATGGAAGCCAATGAAAATGGTAACACCGCAGCCCAAAACCTCTAGGACACAGCAACGGTGGTCAGAAGAGAAAGTATATAGCAATCTAGGCAGAAAGGTCTCAGATACACAATCTAACCTTACACCTTAAAGAGCTAGAAAAAGAACAGCAAATAAAACCCAAAACCAGGAGAAGACAGGAAATAATAAAGATTAGAGCAGAAATCAATGTTATCGAAACCAAAAACAAACAAACAAATAAACAAAAACAACAGAACAGATCAATCAACCCCGAAGCTGGTCCTTTGAAAGAATTAACAAAATTGATAAACCACTAGCAAGTTTGATCAAAAGGAAAACGAAAGGACCCAAATAAATAAAATCAAGAATGAAAGAGGAGAGATCACAACCAACACAGCAGAAATAAAAACAAAAATAAGAGAATATTACAAGCAATTATATGCCAATAAAATGGGCAATCTGGAAGGGAAAAATTTCTAGAAACATATACACTACCAAATTGAAACAGGAAGAAATAGAAAATTTGAACAGACCCATAACCAGTAAGGAAATCAAATTAGTAATCAAAAATCTGCCAAAAAACAAGAGTCCACGGCCAGATGGCTTTCCAGGGGAATTCTACCAAATATTTAAGGAAGAGTTAACACCTATTCTCTTGAAACTGTTCAAAAAAACAGAAATTGAAGGAAAACTTCCAAACTCTTTCTATGAAGCCAGCATTACCTTGATTCCAAAACCAAATAACAAGTGGGATTCATACCTGGTATGCAGGCCTGGTTCAATATCTGCAAAACAATCAATGTGATTCATCACATCAATAAAAGAAAAGAATCATATGATCCTCTCAATAGATGCAGAGAAAGTATTTGACAAAATACAGCATCGTTTTCTTGATAAAAACCCTCAAGAAAATAGGGATAGAAGGATCATTCCTCAAGATCATAAAAGCCATATATGAGAGCCCCTATGCTAATATCATCCTCAATGGGGAGAAACTGAGAGCTTTCCCCCTAAGGTCAGGAAAAAGATAGGGATGTCCACTCTCACCACGGTTATTCAACATAGTATTGTAAGTCTTAGCCTCTGCAATCAGACAACACAAAGAAATAAAAGGCATCCAAATCAGCCAGGAGGAAGCCAAACTTTCCCTTTTCACAGGTGACATGATTCTCCATATGCAAACCTAAAAGATTCCACCAAAAAACTGCTAGAACTGATTCATGAATTCAGCAGAGTTGCAGGATATAAAATCAGTGCACATAAATTAGTTGCATTCCTATACATCAACAATGAAGCAACAGAAAGAGAAATCAAGGAATCGATCCCATTTACGGTTGCACCAAAAACCATAAAATACCTAGGAATAAATCTAACCAAAGAGTTGAATAATCTATATGCTGAAAACTATAGAAATCTTATGAAAGAAAATGAAGAAGACACACACACACAAAAATGGAAAAAGATTCCATGCTCCTGGATAGGAAGAACAAATATTGTTCAAATGTTGATGCTACGCAAAGCAGTCTACATATCCCTATCAAATATCAAATGCAATCCCTATCAAAATAACACCAGCATTCTTCACAGAGCTAGAACAAATAATCCTAAAATTTGTACGGAACCAGAAAAGACACCGAATATTCAAAGCAATCTTGAAAAAGAAAACCAAAGCAGGAGGCATCACAATCCCAGACTTCAAGCTATACTACAAAGCTGTAATCATCAAGACAGTATGGTACTGGCACAAGAACAGACAATCAGATCAATGGAACTGAATAGCGAACCCAGAAATGGATCCACAAACGTATGGCCAACTAATCTTGACAAAGCAGGAAAGAATATCCAATGGAATAAGGACAGTCTCTTCAGCAAGTGGTGCTGGGAAAACTGGACAGCGACATGCAGAAGAATGAACCTGGACCACTTTCTTACACCATACACAAAAATAAACTCAAAATGGATGCAAGACCTAAACATAAGATAGGAAGCCATCAAAATCCTTGAGGAGAAAGCAGGCAAAAACCACTTTGATCTTGGCTGTAGCAATTTCTTACTCAACACGTCTCTGCAGGCAAGTGAATTAAAAGCAAAAGGAACTACTGGGACCTCATCAAGATAAAAAGCTTCTGCACTGCAAAGGAAACAATCAACAAAACTAAAAGGAAACTTATGGAATGAGAGAAGATATTTGCAAATGACATATCAGATAAAGGGATAGTATCCAAAATTTATAAAGAACTTGTCAAACTCCACACCCATAAAACAAATAATCCAGTGAAGAAATGAGCAAAAGACATGAATAGACACTTCTCTACAGAAGACTTCCAGATGGCTAACTGACACATGAAAAAATGCTCAATATCACTCATTGCTGGAAGCCGAGCTATCCCACCCTGATGGCAAGGTCCAAGCTGTGGACGGATTGGCGACTGCAAGGCGGCCCACTGACAGTGAAGCTTCTTGTACTCCCACTTTTAGGCAACTAGGCCTTAATAAAAGTACCTGGGGTATTGTCTGTTGCGGAATTGCCCTCGACAGGCCCCCTGGGAAAAGAACCATTAGGAAAGAAAATAAGTTTCTGCAAGAAATTGTGCGGCCTTACATTTAGCCCTGCCATCCCCTATGGAGACTCCTCTACTTACAGGAAGGATAGCCTCATACATTTGCCAGCAGAGGAAGCCGACAAAGGAGAGACATGGATTTGAAAGCCCCACTCCGGCAACTAAGGAGTGTATCTCTAGGCACGGGTGACTTCAATTTCTAGGCCCACCTGGCCCCCTGGAGGCATTCCAGATGATAATTCAACCTAGTCAGTTAAAGTACAGAATGGTTCATTGGTTCCTAGGTGCATTGTCTCTCTGAGAATGTATACGGCATGGGTTTCTAAGCCCTCTTGGCCTCCTCCTGGCACCTTGGACCCAGGTGAACACTTTTGTTCTTCAAACCACAAATAGTTCGGGGAAACAACAAAGAGGTCATGTCCCTGTAACTGTTTCACTTGAGATGTTGAGAGATAGATGGCCTTTCATGAGAACAGCAAAGCAAATGCTTTATAGATTATAGATAAATGCAGATGCATAATGGTATAATGTAAGAAATTAATCAATAATCAAAGGGTATGAGGGAACATTATGAGAAAATTGCCATGTTATTTCTTAAAGGTTGACTACACATAGGAACATTTTAGAATTAGGTAATGTTAGAAAAACATAGATGACGTATGCTACCAGGAAATCACTAGCAAATATAATGCCATGTTTGCCCCAATAAATCGGCCAGTTCAACACACTGCTGTTGTCTGTGTCCATTTTTATTTTGCTTTGTTTTGTTTTCACTTTTTCAAATGCCATTCATCCTTCGGGAACCCCTGGTTGCTGGAGCTGGTCTTCAGCAACTCATCATCAGGGAAATACAAATCAAAACCACAATGAGATACCACCTTACACCTGTCAGAATGGCTAACATTAACAACTCAGGCAATAACAGATGTTGGAGAGGATGCGGAGAAAGAGGATCTCTTCTGCACTACTGGTGGGAATGCAAACTGGTGCAGCCACTCTGGAAAACAGTGGAGGTTTCTCAAAAAATTAAAAATAGAACTACCCTACAACCCAGGAATTGCACTGCTATGTATTTATCCAAGGGATAAAGGTATGCTGTTTTGAAGGGTCATATGCTCCCCAATATTTATAGCAGTACTATCAACAGTGGCCAAAGGATGGAAAGAGCCCTAATATCCATCGATAGATGAATGGATAAAAAAGACGTGGTATATATATACAATGGAGTATTACTCGCCAATCAAAAAGAATGAAATCTTGCCACTTGCAACTATGTGGATGGAACTAGAGGGTGTTATTCTAAGTGAAATTCCAGAGAAACACAAATATCATGACTTCACTCATATAAGGACTAAGACACAGAACAGATGAACATAAGAGAAGGGAAGCGAAAATAATATAAAAACAGGGAGGGGGAGAAAACATAAGAGACTCTTAAAAATGGAGAATAAACAGAGGGTTGCTGGAGGGGCTGTGGGAAGGGGGTTGGGCTAAATGGGCAAGGGGCATTAAGGAATCTACTCCTAAAATCATTTTTGCACTATATGCTAACTAATTTGGATATAATTTAAAAAAATTAAATTAAATTAAAAAATTAAAAATTAAAAGAAAAAACCAACAAACAAAAAAAATATTTTAATTAGAGAAAAAACAAAACAAAAGAACCAGAAGACCTGAGTTTCAGTATGTTATTCCTCAACTTTACTGTGTTCTATTTGTAAACTTTTAAATTTTGTCTGAAAATGATCATTTCCATGTGCCTTATGTAAATCATAGGGTTGTTTCTGAAGATCAAGTGAATAATGATGTGATAAATTATAAAACATTAAATAAACATAAATTACTCTTATAAAAATATGATTGTTCACCATCAAATTAAAATACTTTAAAGATGATATCTCTTTTGAAATGCCTGGGTGGCTCACTTGGTTAAAAGTCCAATTCTTGATTTTGGCTCAAGTCATGATTTCACAGTTTGTGAGTTTGAGCCTCTCATTGAGCTCTGTGCTGACAGTGTGAAGCCTGCTAAAGATTCTCTCTCCTTTTCTCTCTGCCTCTCCTCTCTCTCTCAAAAAATAAGTAAACTGGAAAAAAAATAATTAAAGATGATGCCTTTTTTGACAGCTCTGCCAATGTTAGCTCTTCTCTTGTCCTCCATTTTAGGTATCACTGTTATCTATTTGATGTATACATTCACAGGTTTTTAAAACTTTCTTTTTTGTATGTTTACGCACATATTTAACTGTAAAATTCTATACTATCAGTTTGTGGGTATGTTTTTTTCCCACAAGCTATATATTTTAACGTATCCTTTGATTTTTAAAATGTATATGTTTACAATTCTAATAATTTCAGCATTTCAAATATAGATTTATATTTAAATTATTTCTATAAGAATATATTGCTACATTGCTCTTCAGTTTATGGGTGTACCCTAAGTTTATTTAATAATATTCTAACAATGTATGTATACACTTTATTTTTTTCATTGTTAGGAAAAAGAATCCTTCCCAGGCATTAATGTCCACATTTGTCACACCTACACTAAGGCACATCTTTAGAGAATAAACAAAGTAAAATAATTGCTTAGATATAAGATATGCAAATTTCCATTGTGATTGCTTTTTTCAAACTACTTTCTATAAAGCAATTCATTTTCTGCTTCAACAACAGTTGGCATTATTAAAAGCTGATGGTTAAAATATGCTAATGATGTCCTAATCTGCATTCTTTTATTATTAATGAGATGAGGTACCTTTTTATTGGCTATTTTTATTCCTTTTTTGGGCTCCATTTCATTTCTGTTTCCAATTATTTAATTGAGTTGCTTTATTTTCTTTATTTGCTTTGTAGGAAATATTTATGTATCCTGGATATCAATCCTTTGTGTGTTAAACATGTGGCAAATGTTTTCTCTCAGTCTGTTGCTTGTCTTTTAATTATATTTATGGTAAATTAGAATTTTAATTTTGACATTACCAAGTTATCAAAGTTCACTTTATAACTTTTGCCTTTTCGGACCTATTAAATTTTTTTCTCTGCCATAGCTACAGATATTGCATGCTAATTTTATTCTAATTATTTTAAGATTTTTAAAACATATACTTGAGAGCCAGAACCCTTTGTTAACATCCTAATATGCTGTTTAGTACTTTTATGGCATTAAACAAGAGACAATCTCTGTACTTCAGTTTCCTAACTATAAAATTGGAATTCTAAGAATAGATAATATGTTTATTATTACTTAGCATATTGTCTGCCGCCCAGTGTGCACTATATCATGGACCTTCTTTTTCTTAAACTTTCACACCTGGTTTGGCATATATTACATAATTTAAAGGAAATTGAAATATATACACACATCATTTTCAAAGAGCCTATTTTGCTCCATTGTTGTACTCCATTACTGAATCAACAGCCTGTGTTGTAATCACAGTTACTGGATACTGTAACTTGTGCTTCTCACTGTAAAGGAGTGGCTTATATTATAACAATTATTCCCCTGAGACTAACAAAAAACCTTGAGGGGTGCCTGGGTGGCTTAGTCGGTTGAGCATCTGACTTTGGCTCAGGTCATGATTCCAAGGTTTGTGGGTTCAAGCCAGGCATGGGGCTTGGTGCTGCTAGTCTGTCAATGCAGATCCTGCTTCAGATCCTCTGACCCCCTTTCTCTCTGACTCTCCCCTGCTTGTGCTCTCTCTCTCTCAAAAAAAAAAATCTGAATAAAATTAAAAATACAAAAAATATAGTATAATCAAAAGAGAGAAACCAAGTCAGGAAGGGCCAAGAGCTCAAGGCCAATGTGAAGACATTGAGGTAAGTTCGTTTTCCTGTGGAAGGTATTTGCCAATATATGTGTGAAACCAAAGTGAAAAATTGGACCTTAGAATCTTCCTTCATGGTAGAGCTTTGCTTAGCAGGTTGACGTTTCAGTTTCGAACCAAGTCTATGTCCTAGGTATGAATCAATTACTTACAAAGACAGTTGTAATCTTGAAAATTTTCAGTATCAGATTTATAAAGGTGTTATTCACCTTTTTTAGCTTCTAGTAGAATAAAAATAAACACTCTTTGGAGGAGATAATATTATTCAACAATAGAAAAATACACATTTGTCCCCTGCTCTACTTTAAAAGTGACAGAAGTAATTGCACTAGTGTAGATTGGCTAGAATTAATAAATACTTTGTACTATATTAACAAATTCGCTTAAATATAGCAACAGAAACAATAAACTGAAGACTACATAAATGAAGCTAAAAAATCCCCTAAGTAAATTTAGCTTAAAATCACTTATTTCAAAAGCAGACTAAATCAATTTATTTCTCACTGTATATACACATATGGTAGCACTATAAAGAAAAAAAAATGAATTATACAAAATTTAAGATACAGTTACCTCCGAGTATATGGTAGGGTGAATGTTTTAGGAATGAGTAAGTCAACTGGTTTGAAAGGCACAGGTTATATTCTATTTAAAAATTCATTTTGGTAATTTGGCATTTTATCAATATTTTCACACATTGATATTCATCATAAATACTCTTAAATTATTCACATGATATTTTATAACATTAACACATTTTAAAAGTCTCCTTGGCATTTTATATATAAATAAATTGTTTTACAACTCTGTAGGTAATACCTTCATCTTATAATGTGGTATAAAATATTTATTCAATTTTCATCTATTCAATTACTTTGTGCTTATGTTTCACTGATCATTTGTCCTTACATTAATTATTTCAATTGGAAATGCTGTTATAACTTTGAACATTTCTGTTAAAAGTGTAGAAAACAGGCTTTGGTCTATTTATATATACCATAAACATTAAAAAAAATTAAAAAAAAATTCCAAAGCTATATCTGAAACTCCAAAGAGCAATTGAACTTTAGGAGATATGGATAACTAGTGATTTTTTACTGGTAATGTGAATCAGTTTTCAGGCCTGTTTCACATTAGAGAGGAGAAAACAAGAATTGTTCAGTAGCTTAGGAAATTATCTAGTTCTACTCTACCAACTATGAATAAAAACAAGTATAATTATCCCTCAAATTCCAGAAGATATTTTAACCATATATTTCTTACATATTTTATCGAATATTGTTGAATTATCAGTGCCCAAAGATATAAATAAATAAAACATTCTTGCACCCTTATCTTTCAAATCTAATTTATTAATTCTAATAAAATAAAATGTGTTACCCTATGTTGTGCACATAAGTGTTACAAGTATTCTAAAAATATAAGAAAAGTTTTGGGTAAAATATTTAGGAATGCTTCACAAAATAATTATAAAGAAATATGTATGTGATGGTTTCAATCAGATACAGTTATGTTATATTGGTATATACACTTGAAGAATAAGAATAAAAGAAAAATAAATTATGTAGTGTGAATGTTTTGTCTTCACTTTTTTGTTTTTGGTTTGGATGCATGTGCCTCATGAAAAAATGGTTCAGCAATACAAAAGAACTGTTACATGAATTTTCCAGATTTTACCTTACACTGCATAACTATTGTCCATTTAGTTTCACTGCTATGAAGGAGTAAGATGCCAGTTTCTCTCTCTCAAAAAAAAAATGTGTGAACTTATTAAATGGTTAGGTCTAGGAAAGAGAGTATGGTTAAAGAAGAATATTTTTGTACATTGTTACAGCTGCTTCTGTGGGGTGTTGAGAAATTTTTGCATGCATTTCTGCAGATGTGAGGGTTTCTAAATAAACTTAGTAAAAATTTAGGATTATGAAATAAGAGAAATACAAGTCTAATTATTTTACAAGAGAATGGACAATGAGAGAACCCCAGAAATATTTACCCAATTCTGGAGGTTTGGGTTTATATTTCAAGAGAAAATCAGATCAGGGAGCTTGGAGGCATATCTAGGTCAGAAAAGCTGAGGGTATATTCAGGTTTACCCTGCCATTAGAGAGAAATATTTACATCTTAAATGATTAGTGTAAGAATTCAATATTCTTTTAATCCTTTCTCCAAAAGGCAAAGATTTTCCTCCTCTCTGGCAGAGGTAACGAGGAGACAGGTACCTCTTTGCTATGTAGAAGTAAAGAAAATTATTTTTTCTCCATTTTCTCACCTATGTGGAAAGAGGTGGAGAGGTCACTTACTAATGGAATTTGTCATTTGGTTTTCATTATTTTTTTCCAAATAGTATGCATTTGGGTGGGTGAGAGTGAAATGCCGTTATTATTTTGGAAGTAGAAAGAAGAAGAAAGAAGAAGGAAGAAAAGAAGAAGAAAGAAAAAGAAGAAGAAGAAGAAGAAGAAGAAGAAGAAGAAGAAGAAGAAGAGGAAGGGGAGGGGTAGGGGGAGAAGAAGAATTTTTTTTTAGTAATCTAGAGTATCATCATGTATGCCTCTAGAATAAAATTCATAAAGACTGATATTAAAAATATAATAAATTATGACACCAAGAGTGAATGCTTAGGTAAACTAGGGACTTTGGTTGATTATAATATATCAGTGTATATCATCAATTGTAAAACAAATTACCTTTCTGTGGGATATTTACAATGGAGGAGGCCATGCACCTGTGAAGCAGGAGTATATGGGAAGTCTCTGTTTCTTCTTACCAGTTTTGCTGTGCACCTAAAACTGCCCTAAAAAATTAAAGTCATTAGTAAAAAGCAAATATAATTGCTTCCAAAAAGGATGATTTCTTTTGTGGAAATTAATTTCTAGTATTGTAAAAGCCAAGCATAAAGACCAGTAAGGTAAATTAAATATTAACTAGATGAGAAGTAGGGTGTTAAGTATAGCAATTTTAAATTCTATATTATTTTGTAGTATTTTATGCTTAAAATAAGCTTAAAAAACTCATGTCACTAACTAAAGATATGGTACTTAACAATACCATCAAACAACAACTGATTAGAATTGGCATACATAGACTACTTCATTCAACAACAGCAGAATACTTATTCTTCTCAGGCTCACATAAAACTTTCACCAAGATGGACCACATTCTGGAATTGCAACACACCTTAACAAATATAAAAAATATAAATTACACAATGTCTGTTTTCAGACCACAATAGAGTTAAATTAGAAATTAATAATAGAGAATTAAGTGGAAAATCCCCAAATAATGGAGCTTAGACAACACATGGGTAAAAGAAGAAATCTCAAGAAAAATTCAAAAAACATTCTGAACTAAGTGTGAATAAAAACTAAACCTAGTAAAATGTGCGACATTAAGCAAAACCAGTGTGCAAACATATTTTTTTTTAGCATTGGATATACACATTAGTTTAAAAAAATCTAAAATCAATAATCTGTGCTTCCACTTTAAAAAGAATAATAAATTAGGGGTGTGTGGGTGGCTCAGTCAGTTAAGCATCCAACTTCAGTTCAGGTCATCATCTGGTGGCACGAGTTTGAGCCCCACATCGGACTCTGTGCTGACAGCTTAAAGCCTGGAGCCTGTTTCAGATTCTCTGTCTCCCTCTCTCTCTGCCTCTCCCCTGCTCATGCTCTCTCTCTCTTGATCTCTCTCTCTCTCTCTCAAAAATGAACATTAAAAAAATTCAAAAAAAGAATAATAAATTAAGTGTGAAGTAAACAAGTAAATAAATAATATAGCTTAGAAAAGAATTTGTTAACACTGAAAACATGAAATCAATACAGAAAACAAACTAAACCAAAAGCTAGTTCTTTCAAAAGGTCATCAAATTGATAAGCCTGTAGGTAGGCTAATTAAGAAAAAAAAAAAAGAGAAAGGGTAGACAACAATAATATCAGAAATAACAGAAGGAGTATTATGTATAGTACATTGGGTGAATATATTTTTATATATAATATAGGAATGGGACTTATGAATCATTTGTTAAACTCGTAGTTTTGAAAACTACCAAACATTTTTCCAAAGTCACCATACTATTTTGCAGTTCCCCTAGCATTATATGAGAATCCCAATTTCTCTTCACGGTCACAGGTACTTGATGGTCAGACTTTTTAATAAAAGTCCTTATATAGAGTATGCAATGGCATTTAATTAGGATTTTAATTTGAATTATCCTAATGACTAATGATGTGAGTGCCATTTTATTCTTTGTGTTTCCATATAAAAGTATCTGTTAAAATAGTCTGCATATTTGTTAATTAGATATTTATCTTTATACTTTCTTATATATTTTAGATACCATTATTTTAATAAATATGGCTTTTGAAAATGTTTTCTCCAAGTCTTTGGATAGTCTTTAAATTATCTTGAGTATCTTCAGAAAGCAGAATTCTTAAATGTCGGTAAGTATAATTTATCATTTTTTATTTTGTTATCTGTGCTATTTATTTTCTATATAATAAATGAACTCTGAACATAATGCCTCAAAGGTTTTCTCCCACATTTTATTGGAAGCCCTTATAGTTTTGCCTTTTACATTTATTTTTAAAATTCATTCAGAGTCAAATATAAATGGTATAATGATCAGAGTTCCTTTTTTTCAGTAGATTCTTTGGAATTTACCATGTAGATGTAATCCTATTTATACATAAAAACACTACTATTCTTCTTTTCTAACCTGTTTGTTTATACTTGATAGATTTATTATTTAAATTTAAATTATTTCTATGGCGCATGAATTTCTGGTCATGACTTCATTAAAACTGCCCAATATATGCCTGTACCCATCAACATTTGAAAAACAAGTAGTTAATCCCTCTCTGAATTCATTAATATTAACACAACACATGTTTTCCAAAGCTAAAGCATTGCTGAACATAAGATAATAATCCAAAATTTTTTAAATGAGAAAATTTTTACTCAGTATAGTATGGAAATACAATTGATGCAAATACTTAATGTTGTCTTCAAGAAGCCTTATAGATAAATACAGGTAAGAACACAGAAATATTTTACCAATATCTTAATTACATCAGTATGCATAGCTGTAGATATGATTTTATGTATTTTATATTTTGAAAAACTGAGCAAAAAGATAAATATATTCATGATTTAATTTAGTCTCAAGAACAATCTTAAGTATTGAAAGTATATAGGAAATAGCTAAGAAAGCACATAAATCATAACATTTTTAAAGACCATGAATAAATTTTGAGATATTAAAATTATTATTCTCTGTGTGTAAAACATGTTATCTCTTGTGAAGCAAGTTAGATATTTGGAGTTTTCAAAAAAGATTTTTTCTTTTTCTTTCCTTTGTAAAGTGATAGTAGACTATTTTGGACAGCAACTCATTGGCATATTTGAGCATGTCACTCATATAACCTGTAACTATCAAAACATTGACTATATCTGAACAAAAATGACAAATTTTGACTATGATATAATGGAAGAGATCGGTTAAAGTATTCTCAAAATTCCCCTCAAAATCACACTGGGCATTTTCCTCTAATTTTTATTGTTGATTTTCAGGTTCTTCAATTTATATGTTAATGCCTTATCCTGTGTCATGTACAGGTGCGATGTGCAATCACTGCTTTTCAAAATAGCAATAGTTACAACTACAGATTACTATGCCTTTATAACTGCAGGAACAAATGAAGAAGAAATTGCTTTAGTTTATGACTGAAACAAAAATGATATAGCTATTTTTTCTAAAATTATTAAATAGATAAAGATAAATATCTAGATATATGTTTTCAAAATAATGTGTTATTTTGAGAGTGTTCTGCCTCTTTGACTGGTCTAACTTCATTTGTAAGCTACAGAGTAGATAAATTACTGCTAACAATATCACTGCCTTATATTGTCCATGTGGTCCCATTTTGCACATCATTTTATAAAAAGTAATTTTTCTCTGTCAACAGAATAATAGTAAGCAATTTTAAAATATTCACTAAGCCAAAAAACACATTAAACATTTAACAGGGGCTCCTGGGTGGCTCAATCGGTTAAGCATCTGACTTCGGCTCAGGTCATGATCTCGCGGTTTGTGAGTTTGAGCCTGGCGTCCAGCTCTGTGCTGACAGCTCAGAGCCTGGAGCCTGCTTCAGATTCTGTGTCTTCCTCTCTCTCTCTGCCTCTCCCCTGCTCATGCTCTGTCATTTTCTGCCTCAAAAGTAAAATAAAACATTAAAAAAAAAACATTTAACAGGATGATGGTACACCCAATATCAGAAAAATTACTGCCTGTGTTCTCCCCTAGGATTTTTATGGTGTCAGGTCTCACATTTAGTTCTTTAATCCATTTTGAATTTATTTTTGTGTATAGTGTAAAAAAGTGGTCCAGTTTCATTCTTTTGTATGTAGCTGTCCAGTTTTTCCAACACCATTTGTTGTAGAGAAGGTATTTTTTCAATTGCATATCCTTGCCTCCTTGAAGAAGATTAATTGAGCATATAGTTATGGGTTTATTTTTGAGTTTTCTATTCTGTTCCATTGATCGATGTGTCTATTTTTGAACCAGTACCATACTGTTTCTATCACTACAGTTTTGTAATATAACTTGAATCCTGAAATTGTGATGAAAAGCTTCTGCACAGTAAAGGAAACAACCAACAAAACTAAAGGACAATCTACAGAATAGGAGAAGATTTTTGCAAATGACATATCCAATAATGTATAAATAACTTAAACAACTCAACACTCCCCCCCCAAATACTCCAATTAAGTAACAGGCAGAAAAGATGAACAGACAATTCTCTAAAGAAAACATAAAGATGGCCAAAAGACACATGAAAATGTGCTCAACATCACTGATCTTCAAGGAAATGCAAATCAAAACTACAGTGAGATATCACCTCACACCTGTCAGAATGGCTAAAATCAAAAACCCAATAAACAACAAATGTTGGTAAGGATGTGGAGAAAACAAGGAAATTCTTGCACTGTTGTTGGAAATGCAAACTGGTATACCCACTATGGAAAACAGTATGGAGGATCCTCAAAAACTTAAAAATAGCACTACCTTATAATCCAGTAATCACAACTAGTAAAATACTTCTGGGTATTTACCCAAAGAACACAAAAAAACATTAATCAAAAAGATACATGCACCCCTATGTTTAATGGAGCATTATATACAATAGCCAAACTATGGAAGAAGCCCAAGTGTCAATCAATAGATGAATGGAAAAAGAAGAGGTGGTACACACACACACACACACACACACACACACACACACACACGGAAATATTCAGCCATAAAAAAGAATGAAATCTTGCCATCTGCAAAAACATGGATTGATCTAGAAAGTATAATGCTAAGTGAAATAAGCCTGTCAAAGAAAGACAAATACCATATGATTCTAATCATATGTGGAATTTGAGAAATGAAACAATTTGGGGCACCAGCGTGGCTCAGTCGGTTGAGCACCTGGCTTCAGCTCAGGTCATGATCTCACAGTCTGTGAATCCGAGCACCGTGTTGGGCTGTGTGCTGAGAGCTCAGAGCCTGGAGCCTGCTTTGGATTCTGTGTATCCCTCTCTCTCTGTCCCTCCTTGGCTCATGCTCTATCTCTCTCTGTCTCAAGAATAAACAAATGTTAAAAAACAATTTAAAAAAGAAATGAAACAAAAATAATGATTAAAAAAAGAGAGAATGAAAGAGAGAGAGAGAGAAACCAAAAAACAGGCACTTAAAAAACAGGCACTTTGTAGAGAACAAAGAGATGTTTACCAGAGAGGAGATGAGTGCGGGCAATGTGTGAACTAAATGGAGGGAATTAGGGGTGTATCTGTCTTGATGAGCACTGAGTACTCTATGGAACTGTTGAATCACTGTAGTGTACACCTGAAATTAGTACGGCACTGTATGTTAACTACACTGAAATTAAAATAAAAACAAACCCAAAAATACAAAAGCACACAAACAAAAAAGAACTTAAGTAATTTGTATTAAAAACAAAATCAACATGTTTCAGTTCATTCCAAATTTGAATTCAATCTTTATAAATTAAGGACTTGGCACCTTCTATTTCTGAGCACTGGAGGGAAGGAAAAAGCATGGGCAAACTGCTTGGGCAAATTGCCTTACTTCCAGTGGCTTCCTTCCCAAATCTTGTCAGCTTAGATTGTATTTTGTCTGATGTCAGATAACTTTGCATATTTACTTTGTAGCTTCTAAGATTCTCATGACACCTCTTCTGCTACCTTCTAGTCACCTACTTGTCTTTGCATGTTCTTGACCTTTTACTCCAACTGGTATTGCAGTAGCTTTCTCTGACGGAAAAGATAAATGCCTGTATCTAACGCATTATAATTTAACTATTTGTCCACCTCAGACTTTCATCCAACTTTTAAAGACCAAATGCATAAACAAATTATTCATTGCCAGTTATACAGGAAATATTCATGAATCACTTCATAACTGAATCCTTATTGAAAATATGAATCAAAAGTATTATAAAGACAAAGTAAATTGAAATAAAACACTCCGTTATTCAGAACAATTTGTTCTGCTTTCTTAAATTCTGCATTTTTCTATTTGGTATTCACTAATAACAGGGCCAAACCAACAGCCATAGGGATGAGCATCTTACCTAACAATTAGAGCCCATAATCTGAACCACCCTCTTACCTAACTTTCACATTTCAAACCAAGGTTTCTCCTGCCCTAAATCACCCGGGATCATCTACTAGACAACTAGAGACCACATCTATGGCACAGAGCTCACATATATTATTCAAACTACACAATCCTGACCTTTTTCTCATACCTTCCCTTGCCATTCCTGCAGAAACTCAAGTAAAAACTCTGGCTTCAGCTTCCCCTCACTCCTCCTTTCTACTTCTTGCCCAAACTTCACGGTTCCCCATGTGTCCCCACATGGCATAATGTGCTCCCTCATTTTGGGAAATGTAACTAAGATAAATCTCCTTTCAAAGGCACCATCCTCTCCATGTCATCATTCAGTCACCTCTGTAAATTAATATCTGGAGGATATAATTACTACACTGTCATAACAAAATTGTCAGTGAACACTGAATCTATTTCAAACAAAAAGTTATCAAAAACTAGGGACTTTGCTAAAACAAAATTTGTATATACTTGTTCTCAACCATATGAAAGAAAAAAAATAATACAAAGACCTTGGAATCAACTACTGCTCTCTAAAATATAATTCAGAACCATTTGTCAATGTCTAATATAGAGACACAGATTAAAATAAAGATGTTAAAACTCTAAAACATCAGTGCTTCCAGTGATTTTTATAACCTCAGTAGAAATTATCTTAAGTAACTGATACTATAAAATGAAGGAACATTTGCATAAATTTTGGAAATCTTTCTGTTTATCTCTTCCTAAATACAAATATATTCAATATATAAACCTTTAAATACACATGTGTCATTATTTCATTCTTTAGAAACCTTCCCTTCACCATTTTCCCCTCTCTTTCTTTGCCTCTCTTTATTTATATGAGTTTCTTGAATGTTATTTGTAGAATGATATCACTGGTGACCTTGGTTTGACCTTATTTATTGATTTCTGTGCTTGATACCTTATTTATTGTTTTATACTTTTAAAACTCTGAACTTATTAAAAATAACTTAATTGTGTTAACACAAACAAAGACAGACAAATATCTTCTTCAAGGTGGTGAATGATTTTGGGAACAAGCAAAATTGAGTTTAGCACATTTACAAAATAACATAGAAGATGAATAATTAAATGGCATGACATTAATCATTAATGTAGTTTTTCAAGGACAAATAAATATCATCAGGATTTGTCATGATGATATAGTAACAGATATACCCTTAACTCCATGCTAACTGCTGAATTCCTATTGTTCTAGAGTTACAGCAAATCTAAGAAGTTGGGTACATGCCCACAATTAATGCCTAGGGATTTGAAGCAATACTTAGGTCATGTGGTCAACAGATTATTAACAAACCTAGTCCCACCAAGAGATACTCAGGGAATACAGAATGAGTTTAACATTATTTCTCTTGACCTCGCCCCAACCTTACTCTCCCTCTCCAGTTCTAGGCTCTTCTATTTAGAAACATATGACTGACCTTTTATGTAGGACTTAAATCTAATGCAGGAAAACTATGTCACTTCACCTCACTGTGACCAACACTCACAACACCCATAACAGTGTGACTTATATAGGCATTCTCCAACATCAAAGTAGAAGCATATGTGTGTGACCAAAGGCTAATGTTTTTGTGGAAAAAAAAATTTCACCAAAAGAAGCTCTGGCAATTTAAATAACTAAAATCTTATATCATGTCTTCTTTATTTTTCATCTTTCCTTATGTGGAAAGAACACTACTTAATATTGTTGATTATGGAACATTTATTACTAATCTATGAGACACAAGTATTTGTGGAATTAATTGCTGGTTACATGTAATTTTATGCATATTCATGAAAGCATAAGTAAAAGTATCTTTTATAATATAGCCAGTTTTTTTTAGTCTAGGTATTGTTTTGTTTTGTTTTTTTGAGAGAGAGAGAGAAAGAGAAAGACAGAGAGAGAGAGAGAGCATGGGAGGGGCAGAGAGAATGCAGAGCCTGATGTAGGGCTTGAAGCGGTGACCATGAGTTCATGACCTGAGCCAAAATCAAGAGTCCTACACTTAACTGACTGAGTCACCCAGGCATCCCAGACATTTTTTAGATACATTCTCACATTCCGTTTTTGAAGAAGAAATGTAATTTGTTCCTTAAACAAAACTACATAGGATGAGTCTTTAGTAATTCCTGGAGAATACATTCAGTCATCAGCTACTTTGAATAGTCTGAAGGCTCTTATTTCGGATCCCATAGTCTGGCATTTTATAAATATCCCCAAAGGAGAATGGAAAACCCATTACATAAGCTGCTTCATTCTAGTTGAGGTATTGAATTAAGAACTAAAATACATGGTATTTTCCACATGTTCAAACTTAAAGTCTCTAGTATGGCTATCTTATTTATTGTGGCTTTCATTCAATGATGTGTAAAACAAAAGTGACTTTAAAGAAATATATTGCACTTTAAATTAAAACAGAAACAACTGTTAAGTGATTTCACAGAAAGGAAATCGGAGAGAAAGGCAATAATAATGCAGTGCCATAAAAACAAAGTTGTAGAAAAAGAAAGTTCTAAGAAAGAGAATTATGCTGTGAAAGTTTTTAAGCTCCATACAAGTGGAACAAGTTTTCAAATATGGGAGTATGAGTCTCAACTGGAGTCCCTGGAGAATTCTCTGTGGGACAGAAATATCAGGGAGAACATTGAGCACAGTTAGCAGAATAATGCCTTAGAAAGTGGCAGTTTTTTGGAGGAGTGGGTTGAAGGTTTTGAAGACATTTTATTAGTAAAAGAGAAAGAGAGAATTAAAAGGAAAAAATGCAAAAGTGAGAAAATAGAAAGATTAGAATTTTGTTAAGAAAAGAAACTTCAATTTTCCATGGGCAGAGATCGAGTGTGACATCTACATTTGCCAAAAATCATAAGATGGGTATGACATGCTCCCTTATCAATTCCCCTTGTCCTATTTTTATTTCTTCATTTACCTCTTCTCTTTCATGAATTTCTGGCATTTGGTCAATGCCATTTGGAAATAACTGCTGTTGCTGAATTTCATTTAGAGAAAGTGACAACACACATCTATGACTATGACATTTAACCTACTAAATGTAAAAGTAAAAGATCATATTAAGAAATGCCATCACCTACATAGGAAACAAGAGAAGATTGGCTCAGGGTGTATTGAAAATATCTGAAAATGAAAACATATTATAAACCTGCAAATAGAGAGGCCCTATAGGAAATTATATTTTTATATGATAATTTAGTCACATTAAGTAAATAGAGATTAACACTATATGTATTTTTATAAATTATAGTTTTGGTAATTAATTCTTTAAGCTTTAATGCCACTATAACTTTTCTAATTTGTCAAATTATTGTACAGTCTATTAGAATCATGCATTACCAATTGGGGTCAATGAGTAATTTCTTTTTATTGATTTATGTCAGAGACTAAGTGCTATTATTTTGATGCTGTGATGAAATAAAGCACTGGGAATCAACAAAACTTAATTCTGTTTCTGAGGTTTTAAATAATTTTTCTATGTGAAGAAAATGTACAATATATTTCAAATATCTCATCACTATAATGAATCATAGCCATTGTTTCATGCATTAAACTTTAGACACACTTGCTGGGTAACTTCATATATCTACAGCCTTTAAACTTTTTATTCTCCAGATTCATTGAACAATGTAATTTAGTGCTTTAAAAGAAAGAGAAAAATTGTATTATATGTGTATACAAAAAAACAAATAACAAATGGCAATCACGTCCTTGCTTTCTACTTCTTGACGTACACCTTTATAGTAGAAGATTCTCATAGATTGAGAATTCTTCACAGGAAAGATGTGACTTATACTGAAATAGTTGTTTATTAAAAGCCCTTTATGGACTATCTCAGCTGTGCCAGAACCCCATATGTCTTAATTAGATAGAGTCTATGTTTCTTTCTTTTTTAAAAATTTTTAATGTTTATTTATTTTTGATAGAGAGAGAGAGAGAGCGAGAGAGCGCACAGTCAGGGGAGGGGCAGAGAGAGAGGGAGACACAGAATCGTAAGTAGGCTGACGTGGGGCTCAAACCCACAAACTGTGAGATCATGACCTGAGCCAAAGTCTGGCACTTAACCAACTGAGCCACCCAGGTGCCCCTAAGTTCCTTTGTTTCCAATTCCATACTAGTGTAATCAATGTAAAGCCCACTACAGCAGTCCATACATGTTTCTAGGTTCAGAATACCATACCTTCATTTCTTCAATTTTAGCTAGTTTTGAAATAGCTTAGGAAAAAGGAAAGATAAGAGTAGGATGACTGTCATTGTCAAATTTCCTGAAAATATTCCGAGTAGAAAAAAAAATATTAATAATGATTTACTCAACTCCTTCCTATCACTTAACAACATACAATTAATAAAATATTACACTAGTCTGATTTAGTCTTGCTAAAAATTTATCTAAACTATGTTTTTATCTTGTCAGGTCTAAAAGGAAATAGATGACACAATAAAAGTGTATTTAAAGTTAACAATGAATTTGCTGTTCATCGTGGTACATGTAGAGAGGAACTAGAATGAATAGTGAAACCTCCAGGGACTAGCAGTAACTAGAAGCTATTACTATACTTAGCTTTGCATAGAAGAGACAACTTTTATCTGAGGTTAGTAAGAGTTACAGCCATGGAAGTGGGGCCACCCAAATGTCACTGTGGTTATAGAAAACGTAGCCATTGACAAAACAGTGGCCCCACATGGATAAAGCAGATGGAATATATACTAAGTTGTCTATCTCACCCTATCTTTTCACCCATACTACAACCAATGGACAAAATATCCAAAGGTCAGCCTGCTAGTAGTCAAAAAAGTCTGAAGAGGATGAAAATTAATCTTGTACAGAAAACTGAGTAAAGTCATCATAGGTATATACTAAAGCAAAAACATAGTTCACATCTAAATACTATACATTTAAGTTGAGAAAAATTCCAACATATTTTTAACAATCTTTGTTAGAATTTATTTCTCAAGATTTAATTACTTCACAGAGAATTTTAAGAAGTGTACAATTCAATGTTCAAACAATTTAACAATTTAATTTCAATTAACAGTTATCTAACATAAGAATAAAACAAAGAGTCACTGCTAATTCACAAACCATCTCAGATTCTATTCTTGGAAAGAGAATGGATGATGGTATAGATCCCTAAACTTACTGTATGAACTCTACCTGGTTATTGAGCAAAAGATTTAGTAAAGACATGCCATGAAGTCTAAAATTTGTATTATCTAATATTGAAATAGCACAATTGGAAATTTACTTTAGGCAATATGTCAGACCAAAATGTAGTGGAAGTTGGTTGGGAGCCTCTTACTGCAAAAAAATTGGATCTTAATTAAACATAATAACTTCATTAAATTAGATGAATCTGTATCTAAGAAGAATGAGCAGTAAATAAGAAGATGATGTGGATAGATTGAGATCTATCTGTCAATGAAACAAGGGACCAGAAGGTTATGGCACTTTTCCTTGCCTTACTGTTACATTTTACCAGGACTTGTTTAGATGGGGCAGGTTGAGGTTAGCTGCTTGATATGAGGGCTGATATTTGTGAGGACATTTAAGATTTATTTTGCCATGATATGTAATATTACAGAAGCTGTGGATTATATTTGGGTAGGAAACTGAGAAGGGCCCTAGTGTCTGGCCATCTGGGTATTTCAAAAGCCCATCGTTGTGGACCAAACATAAGCCTGTGTCCATTGCCTGTCAGCCTCAGGTGCCAACAGTGGCTGTGCCTTAACTTTCTAAATTCTGGTAATACTGGTCAAATAAGTGTTTTTTCAAATATGGCATCCCAGGAATGGCTTTGCTGCTTACTAAATTATTTCAACTATAAACTATTTAAAAAGAGCACAGATTCTTATTAAACTGATAAATAACCATGTTAGCATAGAAACAATAATAATCAACAAGAGGTTCCTGAATTCTGGAGGGGGTTCAGGCAGAAAGAAAAAAATAAATGTTTCATTTCTATTTGTAGTCTACTACTAATATGAGTTGTGGATAGTTTATGAGAAAAGCCAGAGGTATCGAGAAAATAAAATTTTAAGGTATTAACAATAGTTTTTAAAAAGCTGCAATCATGCTCCATCTATTCATTTATTCCTTTGTAATTAACTCTTGTTCCACATGATCTTGGGTTATAATTCTTATAGTCCCATCTCAGTTAATGTTCTGGATATCCTCAGTCCACTAGTATGTTCTCCAAATTATTTAAGTAATGACATAAGAAGCTGTATCCAGAAATACCTGGCATACTCCTATTCCACAGGACTCTGATACAGTCCTTCTTTGTTGAAGAAGTACTGTGGAATGAGGCTGATTTACATGTATTTACCAGGACCTATCAGTATAA
Source organism: Puma concolor (assembly GCF_028749965.1). Taxonomy (NCBI): domain Eukaryota; kingdom Metazoa; phylum Chordata; class Mammalia; order Carnivora; family Felidae; genus Puma; species Puma concolor. Next base: position 182,640,479 of record NC_141667.1, read on the forward strand.
AACAAAACAAAAACAAAAACAAAACAAGCAAAAACATATCTGGAAATAGATAAAAAAGACTTAAAATGGTTGTGATTAAATTATTACTGGTGACTTTTAAAAGTAAATGATCTGATCAGAACTCATGACAAGAATAATGCAACTAAAAATGAAATTTGATTCTTTCAGTGGCACACAAGAAAATCAATCTGAGAAGGTTTAGACAAAATATCTATAAAAATGATAAAACATTTTCAAATATTGGACATTATGTCTAATTTTGGAAAATGGATAAACATAATCCGTACAGAGAAAAAAAATTCTTAAATGTAAGATATAGTAATCCTGACACATTCTGTACCATGAATATATGATATGGTTAGAATCTACCAATATGTCATTATCAAGTAGGAAGATTCAGTATGTCTGAAGTAGGTCTTACACAGATGCCTGTATATTAATAAAACTTCACACGTAAGTGGTGTGAATCCACAACTGAAAACTACTGGCTTAAAATCTAAACTCAAAGAAGTAAAGTTGTGATCAGGTTAATGTTTAAAAAAATAACTGATTTTATAGTTGATGACTTTATAGTGTTGTTTTGTAACATAAGGCAAGGCAGAGCAGGATCCTGATAAGTAGAAACGCATATATCGTGGCAAATGACGAAATTGACATAACTCTAGGAACTTCCCCTACAGCATAAGATTTCTGAAATATTTATGTCAATAACATCTTACTCATACACACTTAATCTAAGAAAGACTGAGCAGCAGAACTGAATTCATGAGGCTTTCCAAGAAACCTACCAATAGTAGCATGTCAAAGAAAACTATTTCTAGCATCTCTCTTTATTCAAAGTGAAAAAAAATCCTTTGCGATGTTTCTGGAGCCCTCTGGGAAAGCTTAAAAACAGGTTTTTGTTCAAAGGATATCATTTAGGATGTGATTTAAAAAGCAAAATATTAATATTTGTCAGGAGGTTTAAATACTAGGTTAATAATATTCTGGCTTACTAAGAAAAAAATACTTGACAGTCTATTAAACTAAAGAAACAAAAAAAAATTAAAAAGTCAATATATCAAACAACAGGATTGTAAAGAAAGTTAACTTTCTAAAGTGTAATGTCTTGTTCTATTAAATAATCAAGAACATGGTAAAGTCAATATAAACACAGAAAATTATACTGATAGGACATAGAATCTTTGCCTCTTATGTAGGTTAGTCAGAAGGTAAAGAAAACCTTTTGTTTTTGACAGTCTTATAAATAAATCCATCAAATCCTAAACAGCTTTGACCAGGAAAAATAAAATTCCATTTCCATGAATTTTCTACTACTTCATATATCCACTCAGGTGTTGTCTCGCATTTTCCTCTCATTCTAGGACAACCAATCATTTCTCCTTAAGGCAAAACTACTCTCTTTTCCTTAACAGATTCACATCCTGTGTACTTTGCATACAAAATGTTCCTTTCATAAAACACAAAACTACAAAAAAAACCCCAAAAAAACCCAAAACAGAAACAAAAAAAAACCCATGCTCCTTTCCACAAGAAACAACAAGTGTTGGTGAGTATGTGGAGATGGGAACCCTTCTACACTGTTGGTGGGAATGCAAACTGCTGCAGCCACTCTAGAAAACAGTATTGAGGATCCTCAAAAAGTTAAAAATGGAACTACCCTATGATCCAGTAATCACACTACTTGGTATTTAAGCAAAAAATACAAAAAATAATAATTCAAAGTGATATATGCACCCCTAGGTTTATAGCAGCATTATTTACAATATCCAAATTATGGAAACTGCCAAAGCATCCACTGACTGATGAATGCATAAAGAAAATGTGGTGTGTATACACACACACACACACACACACACACACACACACACACACATATATACACACACACACACATATATATATATATATATATATACACACACATATATGTATATATATATATATATTTCATTATATATATATACACACACACATATATGTGTATATATATATATATTTCATTATAATGAAATATTACTCAGCCTTAAAAAAAGAATGAATTCTTGCCATTTGCAAGGACATGGATGGAGCTAGAGGGTATTATGCCAAGCATAATAAGTCAGTCAGAGAAAGAAAAATACCATATGATTTTACTCACATGTAGAACTTTAGAAACAAAAGAAATGAGCAAAGGGAGAAAAAAGAGAGGCAGACCAAGAAACAGACTTTTAACTGTAGAGAATAAACCAATAGGTACCAGAAGTGAGGTGAGTGGGGGCATGAGTTAAATAGGTGATGGGGATTAAAAAGTGCACTTGTTGTGATGAGCACCAGATGATGTATGGAAGTGTTGAATCACTATATTGTAAACCAGAAATTAATATTATACTGTATGTTAACTAACTACAATTCAAATAAAAACAAACAAACAAACAAACAAAAACCCAAAAGCAAAAGACTAAGTGTGATGTGGTTTCCTATACATATAGGATCCTGGAACAGAAAAAGGAAATTAGGTAAAAACTAAGGAAATTTGAATAAAGTATGGACTTTAGTTAATAATAATGTATCAATATAGGTTAATTAATTACAACAAATGTGCCATGATAATGTACACTTGATCTTAGCCAAAAGGCCAAAAAGCGATGTAAATGTGCCATGCTAATGTAAAATTTTAGTAATAGAGGAAATTGTGTAGAGTCGAGGGTATATGGGAGGAACTCTGCTCAATTTTTCTATACATTTAAAACTCCTCAAAAATTAAGGATATTGGGGCACCTGGGAAGCTCATTTGTTTAACCATATGACTGTTGATTTCATCTCAGGTTGTGATCTTACAGTTCATGGGTTCGAGCCCCATATGGGGCTCTGTGCTGACAGCACAGAGGTTGCTTGGGATTATCTGTATCCCTCTTTCTCTGCTCTCTCTCTCTCAAAATAAATAAATAAATAAACAAACAAACAAACAAATAAATAAATAAATAAATAAATTTAAATTAAGGTTATTATTGAGGGGAGGAACCAAGATGGCGGAACAGCATGGAAGTTGTTTGTGTGTCTCACATCCATGAAATACATCCAGACCAACACTAATCCATCCTGCACATGTAGAAAACTAATCTGTGGATTAACACAACAATCTGCACAACCTGAACCACAGAATTCAGCAGGTACATGGCATGGACAGGTGAACATGGGGAGAGAGGAGCCACTTTTGCATGCTGAGAGAGGACAGAGACGGCGGGAGGGGGAAGAATATGGGAAAAGCACCCCTCCCCAAAAGCAGCTGGAGAGAAAGTGGAAAATTGGAAAGAGCCACAGGGACTGAACTAAAAAGGGAGAAAGGAGAGGGATTAAATTCCATTAAGACTGTAAACACGGGGAGCACAGAGTCTGCAACTCTGCAGCTCTATACCTGGTGGTGCTCTGGTAGGAAGGTCGATAGCCTGGAGCAGAGTGGGGTCCAGGAGGTTCTTAGGCCACACAGGGAGAGGCAGTTCCGGGGCTGGAAGGAAATTTGGTAGAGGCTGTGAGGCAACCTGGTCCCAGCAGACCCCAGAGAACGGCCACATTCGCTGGTGTTGGAACAAGGTCATTAAGGGTGAAGCCTGGTGACAGATGTGTGTTGTGATTTTCCATAATCCCTGAAATGCTGCTGCTACTATCTCATGAACTTTTTCTGGAGTGGGCTGGCACCTGGTCGCAGTCTCTGAGTATCGGCAGCAGCACCATCCCGCAAACGCTCCTGGGTGTGTCCAGCACCCGGCCATTGCTCTGTAAGACCCTTCACAGAGGGGCAGAAGGGGTCAAAGCTGCAGTCCTTCAGAAGTAAGGGATCACGGAAAACAGCCACGTCTGAGACAAAACTTGGGAGGGAGGTACTGCATGGGGCTTGGTCACGGACAATGTAAAAGCAGGGAGTGAATGGAAGCTGAAAACAAAGGACAGGTGCACGATTGCTGAGGGGGAGAATACAGTTCCGATACTACAGACTGGGTAGATGGGTGACACCATTTTCACCGCTCCTGTGCATGTGAATACACACCTAAAAGCACCACCACAATCCACCCCAGTAGGCTAGCAGCGCCATCTAGTGGAGAACAGAGCCATTACATTAAACCCCGTTCAATTGGGCCAATTTCACTCTTCAAGAACACAAGTCTCACCGCTTGCTTAGTTTATGGATTATAAAGTGCTTCATAGTTTGACTTCTAGGTGAAAACAAAGTAATTTCAGTCATATTTTAGTCTGTTAACTGGTCCATCTATTCAATTTTCTTTCTTTCTTTTTTTTTCTTCTCTTGGTTTCTTTTCCTTCTCTTGAATACAGAAAGAGAAAAAATTCATTTTTATTTTAAATTCTTATTAAAAATATTTTTCTATAACTTTTTTCTACTATATTTTTTACTTTTGTGCGAATTTTTACAAATTTTATTTTACTTCCATCATCTCATTTTAGTCTACTTCAGTGTATTCATTTTTTCAAATTGTCAAATGATATCCTTTTCTCCCCCTTTTTTCTCTAATCTATCAAGCCACTTTCTTTTTTTTTTTTTTTTTTTTTTTAATTTTTTTTTTTTTTTTATTTATATATGAAATTTATTGTCAAATTGGTTTCCATACAACACCCAGTGCTCATCCCAAAAGGTGCCCTCCTCAGTACCCATCACCCACCCTCTCCTCCCTCCCACCCCCCATCGACCCTTAGTGTGTTCTCAGTTCTCAACAGTCTCTTATGCTTTGGCTCTCTCCCACTCTAACCTCTTTTTTTTTTTTTTTGTTCCCCTCCCCCATGGGTTTTACTTAAGTTTCTCAGGATCCACATAAGAGTGAAACCATATGGTATCTGTCTTTCTCTGTATGGCTTATTTCACTTAGCATCACACTCTCCAGTTCCATCCACGTTGCTACAAAAGGCCATATTTCATTTTTTCTCATTGCCACGTAGTACTCCATTGTGTATATAAACCACAATTTCTTTATCCATTCATCAGTTGATGGACATTTAGGCTCTTTCCATAATTTGGCTATTGTTGAGAGTGCTGCTATGAACATTGGGGTACAAGTGCCCCTATGCATCAGTACTCCTGTGTCCCTTGGATAAATTCCTAGCAGTGCTATTGCTGGGTCATAGGGTAGGTCTATTTTTAATTTTCTGAGGAACCTCCACACTGCTTTCCAGAGCGGCTGCACCAATTTGCATTCCCACCAACAGTGCAAGAGGGTTCCCGTTTCTCCACATCCTCTCCAGCATCTATAGTCTCCTGATTTGTTCATTTTGGCCACTCTGACTGGCGTGAGGTGATATCTGAGTGTGGTTTTGATTTGTATTTCCCTGATAAGGAGCGACGCTGAACATCTTTTCATGTGCCTGTTGGCCATCCGGATGTCTTCTTTAGAGAAGTGTCTATTCATGTTTTCTGCCCATTTCTTCACTGGGTTATTTGCTTTTCGGGTGTGGAGTTTGGTGAGCTCTTTATAGATTTTGGATACTAGCCCTTTGTCCGATATGTCATTTGCAAATATCTTTTCCCATTCCGTTGGTTGCCTTTTAGTTTTGTTGGTTGTTTCCTTTGCTGTGCAGAAGCTTTTTATCTTCATAAGGTCCCAGTAATTCACTTTTGCTTTTAATTCCCTTGCCTTTGGGGACGTGTCGAGTAAGAGATTGCTACGGCTGAGGTCAGAGAGGTCTTTTCCTGCTTTCTCCTCTAAGGTTTTGATGGTTTCCTGTCTCACATTCAGGTCCTTTATCCATTTTGAGTTTATTTTTGTGAATGGTGTGAGAAAGTGGTCTAGTTTCAACCTTTTGCATGTTGCTGTCCAGTTCTCCCAGCACCATTTGTTGAAGAGACTGTCTTTTTTCCATTGGATGTTCTTTCCTGCTTTGTCAAAGATGAGTTGGCCGTACGTTTGTGGGTCTAGTTCCGGGGTTTCTATTCTATTCCATTGGTCTATGTGTCTGTTTTGGTGCCAATACCATGCTGTCTTGATGATGACAGCTTTGTAGTAGAGGCTAAAGTCTGGGATTGTGATGCCTCCTGCTTTGGTCTTCTTCTTCAAAATTACTTTGGCTATTCGGGGCCTTTTGTGGTTCCATATGAATTTTAGGATTGCTTGTTCTAGTTTCGAGAAGAATGCTGGTGCAATTTTGATTGGGATTGCATTGAATGTGTAGATAGCTTTGGGTAGTATTGACATTTTGACAATATTTATTCTTCCAATCCATGAGCAGGGAATGTCTTTCCATTTCTTTAAATCTTCTTCAATTACCTTCATAAGCTTTCTATAGTTTTCAGCATACAGATCCTTTACATCTTTGGTTAGATTGATTCCTAGGTATTTTATGCTTCTTGGTGCAATTGTGAATGGGATCAGTTTCTTTATTTGTCTTTCTGTTGCTTCATTGTTAGTGTATAAGAATGCAACTGATTTCTGTACATTGATTTTGTATCCTGCAACTTTGCTGAATTCATGTATCAGTTCTAGCAGACTTTTGGTGGAGTCTATCGGATTTTCCATGTATAATATCATGTCATCTGCAAAGAGCGAAAGCTTGACTTCATCTTTGCCAATTTTGACGCCTTTGATTTCCTTTTGTTGTCTGATTGCTGATGCTAGAACTTCCAGCACTATGTTAAACAACAGCGGTGAGAGTGGGCATCCCTGTCGTGTTCCTGATCTCAGGGAAAAAGCTCTCAGTTTTTCCCCGTTGAGGATGATGTTAGCTGTGGGCTTTTCATAAATGGCTTTTATGATCTTTAAGTATGTTCCTTCTATCCCGACTTTCTCAAGAGTTTTTATTAAGAAAGGGTGCTGGATTTTGTCAAAGGCCTTTTCTGCATCGATTGACAGGATCATATGGTTTTTCTCTTTTTTTTTGTTAATGTGATGTATCACGTTGATTGATTTGCGAATGTTGAACCAGCCCTGCATCCCAGGAATGAATCCCACTTGATCATGGTGAATAATTCCTTTTATATGCCGTTGAATTCGATTTGCTAGTATCTTATTGAGAATTTTTGCATCCATATTCATCAGGGATATTGGCCGGTAGTTCTCTTTTTTTACTGGGTCTCTGTCTGGTTTAGGAATCAAAGTAATACTGGCTTCATAGAATGAGTCTGGAAGTTTTCCTTCCCTTTCTATTTCTTGGAATAGCTTGAGAAGGATAGGTATTATCTCTGCTTTAAACGTCTGGTAGAACTCCCCTGGGAAGCCATCTGGTCCTGGACTCTTATTTGTTGGGAGATTTTTGATAACCGATTCAATTTCTTCGCTGGTGATGGGTCTGTTCAAGCTTTCTATTTCCTCCTGATTGAGTTTTGGAAGAGTGTGGGTGTTCAGGAATTTGTCCATTTCTTCTAGGTTGTCCAATTTGTTGGCATATAATTTTTCATAGTATTCCCTGATAATTGTTTGTATCTCTGAGGGATTGGTTGTAATAATTCCATTTTCATTCATGATTTTATCTATTTGGGTCATCTCCCTTTTCTTTTTGAGAAGCCTGGCTAGAGGTTTGTCAATTTTGTTTATTTTTTCAAAAAACCAACTCTTGGTTTCATTGATCTGCTCTACAGTTTTTTTAGATTCTATATTGTTTATTTCTGCTCTGATCTTTATTATTTCTCTTCTTCTGCTGGGTTTAGGCTGCCTTTGCTGTTCTGCTTCTATTTCCTTTAGGTGTGCTGTTAGATTTTGTATTTGGGATTTTTCTTGTTTCTTGAGATAGGCCTGGATTGCAATGTATTTTCCTCTCAGGACTGCCTTCGCTGCGTCCCAAAGCGTTTGGATTGTTGTATTTTCATTTTCGTTTGTTTCCATATATTTTTTAATTTCTTCTCTAATTGCCTGGTTGACCCACTCATTCGTTAGTAGGGTGTTCTTTAACCTCCATGCTTTTGGAGGTTTTCCAGACTTTTTTCTGTGGTTGATTTCAAGCTTCATAGCGTTGTGGTCTGAAAGTATGCATGGTATGATTTCAATTCTTGTAAACTTATGAAGGGCTGTTTTGTGACCCAGTATATGATCTATCTTGGAGAATGTTCCATGTGCACTCGAGAAGAAAGTATATTCTGTTGCTTTGGGATGCAGAGTTCTAAATATATCTGTCAAGTCCATCTGATCCAATGTCTCATTCAGGGCCCTTGTTTCTTTATTGATCGTGTGTCTAGATGATCTATCCATTTCTGTAAGTGGGGTGTTAAAGTCCCCTGCAATTACCACATTCTTATCAATAAGGTTGCTTGTGCTTATGAGTAATTGTTTTATATATTTGGGCGCTCCGGTATTCGGCGCATAGACATTTATAATTGTTAGCTCTTCCTGATGGATAGACCCTGTCACTATTATATAATGTCCTTCTTCATCTCTTGTTACAGCCTTTAGTTTAAAGTCTAGTTTGTCTGATATAAGGATGGCTACTCCAGCTTTCTTTTGGCTTCCAGTAGCATGATAAATAGTTCTCCATCCCCTCACTCTCAATCTAAAGGTGTCCTCAGGTCTAAAATGAGTCTCTTGTAGACAGCAAATAGATGGGTCTTGTTTTTTTATCCATTCTGATACCCTATGTCTTTTGGTTGGCGCATTTAGTCCATTTACATTCAGTGTTATTATAGAAAGATACGGGTTTAGAGTCATTGTGATGTCTGTATGTTTTATGCTTGTAGTGATGTCTCTGGTACTTTGTCTCACAGGGTCCCCCTTAGGATCTCTTGTAGGGCTGGTTTAGTGGTGACAAATTCCTTCAGTTTTTGTTTGTTTGGGAAGACCTTTATCTCTCCTTCTATTCTAAATGACAGACTTGCTGGATAAAGGATTCTCGGCTGCATATTTTTTCTGTCTAGCACACTGAAAATCTCGTGCCAATTCTTTCTGGCCTGCCAAGTTTCAAAAGAGAGATCAGTCACGAGTCTTATAGGTCTCCCTTTATATGTGAGGGCACGTTTACCCCTTGCTGCTTTCAGAATTTTCTCTTTATCCTTGTATTTTGCCAGTTTCACTATGATATGTCGTGCAGAAGATCGATTCAAGTTACGTCTGAAGGGAGTTCTCTGTGCCTCTTGGATTTCAATGCCTTTTTCCTTCCCCAGTTCAGGGAAGTTCTCAGCTATTATTTCTTCAAGTACCCCTTCAGCACCTTTCCCTCTCTCTTCCTCCTCTGGGATACCAATGATGCGTATATTATTTCTTTTTAGTGTATCACTTAGTTCTCTAATTTTCCCCTCATATTCCTGGATTTTTTTATCCCTCTTTTTCTCAGCTTCCTCTTTTTCCATAACTTTATCTTCTAGTTCACCTATTCTCTCCTCTGCCTCTTCAATCCGAGCCGTGGTGGTTTCCATTTTGTTATGCATTTCGTTTAAAGCGTTTTTCAGCTCCTCGTGACTGTTCCTTAGTCCCTTGATCTCTGTAGCAAGAGATTCTCTGCTGTCTGCTATACTGTTTTCAAGCCCAGCGATTAATTTTATGACTATTATTCTAAATTCACTTTCTGTTATATTATTTAAATCCTTTTTGATCAGCTCATTAGCTGTTGTTATTTCCTGGAGATTCTTCTGAGGGGAATTCTTCCGCTTGGTCATTTTGGATAGTCCCTGGCGTGGTGAGGACCTGCAGGGCACTTCCCCTGTGCTGTGGTGTATAACTGGAGTTGGTGGGCGGAGCCGCAGTCAGACCTGATGTCTGCTCCCAGCCCACCGCTGGGGCCACAGTCAGACTGGTGCGTGCCTTCTCTTCCCCTCTCCTAGGGGCGGGATTCACTGTGGGGTGGGGTGGTCTGTCTGGGCTACTTGCACACTTATCAAGCCACTTTCAACACCCAGACCAAAACACACCTAGGATCTAGCATCATTTATTCGATTTTTTTATGTCTATGTTTGTTTTTAATTTTAATATTTTTTAAATGTAATATTTTTTATTTTTAATTTTTTCTACCTCATTAATTCCTTTTCTCCCGTCAAAATGATGAAACGAAGGAATTCACCCCAAAAGAAAGAGCAGGAAAAAACGACAGCCAGGGACTTAACCAACACAGATACAAGCAAGATGTCTGAACGAGAATTTAGAATCATGATGATAAGAATACTAGCTGGAGTCGAAAATAGATTAGAATCCCTTTCTGTGGAGATAAAAGAAGTAAAATCTAGTCAGGATGAAATAAAAAATGCTATAACTGAGCTGCAATCTCGAATGGATGCCACGGCGGCAAGGATGGATGAGGCAGAACAGAGAATTAGCTATATAGAGGACAAACTTATGGGGAATAATGAAGCAGAAAAAAAGAGGGAGATTAAGGCAAAAGAGCACAATTTAAGAATTAGAGAAATAAGTGACTCATTAAAAAGGAACAATATCAGATTCATAGGGGTCCCAGAAGAGGAAGAGAGAGAAATAGGGGTAGAAGGTTTATGCAAGCAAATCATAGCAGAAAACTTTCTTAACCTGGGGAAAGACACAGACATCAAAATCCAGGAGGCACAGAGGACTCCCATTAGATTCAACAAAAACCGACCATCAACAAGGCATATCATAGTCAAATCCACAAAATACTCAGGCAAGGAGAGAAAAGTCCCTAACCTACAAGGGAAGACAGATCAGGTTTGCAGCAGACCTATCCACAGAAACTTGGCAGGCCAGAAAGGAGTATATTCAGGATATATTCAATGTACTGAATGGGAAAAATATGCAGCCAAGAACTCTTTATCCATCAAGGCTGTCATTCAAAATAGAAGGAGAGATAAAAAGTTTCCCAAACAAAAATTAAAGGAGTCTGTGACCAGCCCTGCAAGAAATTTTAAGGGGGACTCTCTGAGGGGAGAAAAGATGAATGAATGAATGAACGAATCAATGAATAAATAAATAAATAAATAAATAAATAAATAAATAAATAAATGCCAAAAGCAAGACAGACTAGAAAGGACCAGAGAACACCACCAGAAACTCCAACTCTACAACCATCATAATGGTAATAAATTCTTATCTATCAGTATTCACTCTAAATGTCAATGGACTGAATGCTCCAATCAAAAGGCATAGAGTAACAGAATGGATAAGAAAACAAGATCCAGTTATAAGCTATTTACAAGAGACCCAATTTAGACCTAAAGATACCTTCAGATTGAAAGTCAGGAGATGGAGAACCATCTATGATGCTAATGGTCAACAAAAGAAAGCCAGAGTAGCCATACTTACATCAGACAATCTAGACTTTAAAATAAACACTGTAGGGGCGCCTGGGTGGCGCAGTCGGTTAAGCGGCTGACTTCAGCCAGGTCACGATCTCGCGGTCCGGGAGTTCGAGCCCCGCATCGGGCTCTGGGCTGATGGCTCAGAGCCTGGAGCCTGTTTCCGATTCTGTGTCTCCCTCTCTCTCTGCCCCTCCCCCGTTCATGCTTTGTCTCTCTCTGTCCCAAAAATAAAATAAATAAACGTTGAAAAAAAAAATTTAAAATAAACACTGTATCAATAGATGAAGAAGGGCATTATATCATAATTCAGGGGTCTATCCACCAAGAAGACCTAACAATTGTAAACATTCATGCGCCATATGTGAGAGCACCCAAATATATAAATCACTTAATCACAACCATAAAGAAACTCATTGATAGTAATACCTTAATAGTAGGAGACTTCAACACCCCACTCACAGCAATGGACAAATCATCTAATCAAAAATCAACAAGGAAACAACGGCTTTGAATGACATACTAGACCAGATGGATTTAACAGATATATTCAAAACATTTCATCCTAAAGCATTGGAATATACATTCTTCTCCAGTGCACATGGAACATTCTCCAGAATAGACCACATACTGGGACACAAATCAGCCCTCAGCAAGTACTAAAAGATCAAGATCATACCGTGCATTTTTTCAGACCACATCACTATGAAACTCGAAATCAACCATAAGAAAAAATATGGAAAGATAGCACATACTTGGAGACTTAAGAACATCCTACTAAAGAATGAATAGGCTAACCAAAAAGTTAAAGAGGAAATTATAAAGTATATGGAAGCCAATGAAAATGATAACACCACAACCCCAAACCTCTGGGACACAGCAAAGGCAGTCATAAGGGGAAAGTATATAGCAATCCAGGCCTTCTAAAGAAGGAAGAAAGTTCTCAGATACACAACCTAACCTTACACCTTAAAGAGCTGGAAAAAGAACAGCAAATAAAACCCCAAACCAGCAGAAGACAGGAAATAATAAAGATTAGAGCAGAAATTAATGCTATTGAAACCAAAAAAACAGTAGAACAGATCAATGAAACCAGAAGCTGGTTCTTTGAAAGAATTAACAAAATTGATAAACCACTAGCCATTTCATACATATTGGTTATAACTTAACCACAGTAACTTCTCTTTCATGGAGAACACTAAGGAATGGATACTTGTGAACTGTCATACATTTTGTCAGCATTTTGTGGCAGACTAGAAGAACTTATGAATACACATTTCACAAGTTTTTTGTGTGAAATATGTGTACCATTTACTACAACTGCTCTAACTGCCAAAGTAGAGCAAGGACATAAAAAGACCCAAATATATGTACTCTGTAAAAATAAGAGACCAGAAGTGTATCATTTAAAAAAATATTTAAAACGTTTGCAAACAGATGGTGCTTACATGCAATTATATATTGCATTGTTTTACAATTTATTATTTAATAAAGGAATATTCAAAGCAACCGCTTAAAATTTTTGCAAATTTAGCATCATGTCTTTAAATTCAGTTAATGTAAGTTTCCAAAGGCAATTAGGGTGTAAACTGTGTTTAATGCTTTGTTTTATGTTTTTTTTCTTTCCCTTTTTGCAATGATGTTTTTGCAAAGCCACATATAATTGTCACACACTAAGCCAAATTTTTGGAAATCTCTAATATGGAAGGAAAAAACCAAAACAATTAACTATCAACTGCTTCATGTTACCTTATCTACAAGATTTCCAACTGTTTCTGTATTTTAAGATAATCACATAAGAACCCTGCAAAATATGCAAATATATTATTATAATTTTATCATTTTTTCTAAAAATAAGCCTATACATTTGTTACTTTTTTAAAAGAGAATTTCACTAATTTATGTTGTCACTAAGCTACAAATGAATCTCAAAGGAAATATTAGAATTAATTTTTTCAAGTTTACAGCTGAGATATTCACAAGCCATAGCTAATAGCCTATCTTGGGAATAATTACTGGTAATGGGTATCCAAGGGAAATTATTGCCTGCTGCTGTGAATTAGGAGTGCCACAGGTGGTGTTCATCAATTGGAATGGGTTGGAGGAGAGTAGCAGTCTGAGCCAAGACTCCTTAAGCTTGATTTGTGGAACCATTGTTTCTGGATGCTTCAAACATAAATTGGCTACTTACAACAATGACCTACCATTTTTTTCAAGCAAAACAAAATGGTGTGTATATCAAACAAAGTACAAATGTAGCATCATGTCGTTAATGTGTGACAGTGAAATGCCTTCCTGGTGTGGAGGAAAACCCATTTTAAGGCAGATTTCTGAGTACATATAAACTATGTTAAAGTTAGCAGTGAATATTACAAGTCGCTTTGGTTTTTTTTTGCATTAAATTTAAATAATTATTAGTAAATTGCATTAATTAGTTACTCCACAGTATATGTTTCTAAACATTTCAGGTGTCCACTGACTCTAGTGAATATATAAATAGCACTATTAACTCCATTATCATTGTTATTTATCACGCCATTTGAAGGAAATTTATATGTCATCAGGAAATTGCCTTCATGTGTTCTGTGGCTCAAAATAAATAAATACATAAATAATATTATTATAAACATAAATAAACACTTAGATAATAAAAACCAATTTTAGATGGTTCTTCTCTATAACGTAAAAATACCTCAACTTAATTTGTACTAATTTAGTTTATTAAAGATAGGTAATGGACAAAATGAGTTTTTGAATAATGTCAAGTATTATTTGGGTAATGATTTCAAGTAGTCCTCAATTCACTTTTTTTTTCTTATAACTCCATGATTATAAAAATCCTTGAGAGAAAATATTTTAGACAAATATCAGGTCAGTCTCCTAGTTTAAATCAAATTAAAGTAAAAATGCCCACTACATCATCCCTATGGTTACTGATATTTTACTTTAAATATAAATTTGAATTAGAGGACACATATGAATACACATACTTTATAATATGAGAACTGAAAAATAAACTGAAATACTAACAGACTAAGAAAAGGAAACCAACTAAGAGACAAGAAAAAGAAACCAACTTATCGAGACAATATTTTCTCATAAGGTGGTTAATGCAGTCTCTCAGAAGTGCTTAAAGTACTACCACAGCTTTAACATGATTTAGACAACAGTGGTGAAGGATCGTAAATTAGGAAGTAGAAACTTCCCAAAAGCTCTTTGAAAATTGGAAATGGAACTTACTTACAGAAACTCTGAGGTCTAGTGGTAGTGTTCCCATGAAATAATTATAATGCTTACATAACAATAAATTATAAAAGGATATTTGCAAGACAATTTTAGATAAACACTAATTTTTTAGTTACAGTTGAATCAGGGAAAAACCTCTCTGAGTATTTAAAGGAGAGGAAATGAGTGCATTGGTTATTGATGTGGTAGGTTGGTTTGTTGAATCAGTGTTTGAATCAATCGAGAGCCTAGTGGTAGTATGCTTATTTTACTCATAGGGTGGAGGGACAAATGGAAGATGCATTGTTATAGGAACGCAGAGACCAGAGTCGCTTGAAGCAGCTGGAGTCATGACAGGTCTGTCAGGAACTATGCTACACACTGAATGTTTATGCCCCTACCTCTACTTGTATGTTGAAGCCTAATCCCCAATGTAGTACTTTTTGGAAGTGGGGTATTTGAGAGATTATTAGGTCATGAGAGTGGAGCCCTCATGAATGGGGTTAGTGCCTTTACAAAAGAGAACTCAGGGAGCTTCCTCACTACTTTTGCCTTATGTGAGAACACAATGAGAACATAGCCATCTATGAACCAGGAGGTGGACTCTCACTAAGCACCAAGTGTGCTCATGCCTTGATCTCAGGCTTGCAAGCCTTCAGAACTGTGAGAAATAACTGTTGTCGAAAGCAATCTGTCTATGCTAGTTTTGTTATCGAGGAGCCAACACAGACAAACTGCAGCAACGTAACTATACAGCCACTACTAGAGATGCAACCAAAGGTAAAGAAGGAGGAGTGAAATTATGGTCTCCTCCTTTCCTCACACCCCGCCCCTCAACTTCTCACACTTGCTTCCCATTAATCAAATGCTGCCAGATGCCCTGTGAAATGGGAGGAGGCTATTCATCCTGAGATATTGTGCAGAGCAGGAGATGGATAGAACTGTGACTGAGTGAACACAGGCAAAGTCCCAGAAGAGATGTAAGAAACACAGTATATGGAAGGGTGGAGACAAATTTTAGACAAAGTAGTAATGGAAGGCCTCTCGGTGCAAAAGAGTTCAAGTTGACTCTTTCATGGTTTCCCAAATTTGGCTTGACCTTTTTTTCATTCTTGGATTGGTTCGATGTTGTGTTCTCAGAAACTGAGCTGTAGATGGACCAAATTTTTGCTTGTTTCATCAGTTTCTTCCTGACAAAATATCTGGGGTCGATTTTTTAAGTATCTTCACATATATTTCATGAAAGCATTTCTAAAAGGTGATTAATCAATTCAAACTTCCAACAATAATGTAAGAATGTTTCAAATTTCTAAACTTTAAGTGACATGATATTTTCATCGCTGATCTAAATATATACAATTAAGAGTCAAACCCCACTGTAGGAACACAAATAATAATAATAATAATAATTGGTTCAATAAAGACTTGAAGTCACTAAAATGTAAAAGAAATATTGAGAAAACTGGAAACTCTACCTATTTTAAGTTTCTGGAATACATTGTAGATATGATATTTACCCAGTTCTGATGACACAATCCTCTGTAAATAAAATGTCAAAGGACATTCCTCTGTAAGGAAAGGACATTCCCAAGCTTTAGTTCTAAATTACTTCTAAAATCCACTATAGTGCAAGAGAGCTCTTGGGATAGAGTACAGAAGAATTTGCTAGAGTCAAAGTATAGTGCTACTCAAACTTATTCACTATTTCAATTAAAAGATAACTAATGGAATGTTACTAGTAATTACTATTAAAGCTAATAGGCTTGAATTCTTTCTTATTAGAGGGAGACAAAGGATTTGGTGAGAAACACATTTCTTTCTTCAACAGTGATTTTTTTTTTTTTTTTGATTTGCTGGCTCCTGCAGAGTTAACCACTAACCACAGTTGACCTTTATCTCAATGTATAGCTCACTGTTCATCTATAGTGAAATGTACCATGTTGGTAATCATTTTCTTTTGAAATCATTTTCGTTTGTCAAAAGGGCAGATTTTGAAAAGCAGGAACAAATCCCCTTAGGAATACTTAGAGGCTGTATAGACCGTCTTTCATACTATTCAACCTTTTACTTACAAAGGGCTCTTTTAAACTCCAAGTCTCACGCCAACTGCATCAAAGAGAGTATGAAACAATGCCTTCTGTCAGTCATTTCTTGCAATGGTATAAGGGACCCCCCATTACGAGCTGCAAATAACGCAAAACAAGTTTGAAAATAAACCTGCAGAGAGAATGTCACTTATGTAGGTCCCAAAAAGGAACTTCCTAATAAGTTGAAATTTATATCTTTTGGGTGATATTTATGCACAAATTGGTGAAGCCACATGATATATTAGTAGGGACAAAACATGGCAAATATCCAAAGGACATTTATTGCTCCCATTTCCTAATTCAAAAATTTTTTTTTCTTCTTAATCTTAAATATTCCATTCAAGTCTGCAGTTTCATTTGCACTTCTGGGTCAACATCTTATATCTTTTCTACTCCTTTAGAGTAGAGATTTTTATCCTATCTATTTTTATCTATTGTATAGATATAATATTTATTCTGTCTATAAAAATAAAGATGATTACTAGGGTGGAATCTCACTTTTAGAAAAAGAAGTGATGGGAGACAGAACTCTCTTTGGGTTAGGGAAAGGTACTATACACTGTCTCTTTTAAATTGATTAAGCACAGCCAAAAAAAATTTTTAAAAAGATGGAAATGTAAAACCCATCCCTTAGATATTGTGCCCTCATATCCTCATGTTCACCTAGAACACACCAATTTTACTTGTTTTAATTGGCTTACTTGTCAGATTAAGAAGAGTCTGAAGTATCTCCTGGCTATGATTGAGAATTCTTTCCTGTGCATAGCAGGATCATGACTGAGATGGAATTTCAGTTGGAAGCAGAGTAATATGTACAAATCAAGTTATGAAGTCAGAATAATTAAGGCAAGGTGGGGAGTGGAGTCACAGGGACAGTTTAGGATAGAGTACAAAAGGATTATGGACTTGGGCAATGCAGAAAGTGATTTATGTAAAGTTTTAGACTTGAGCCCAATGACTGAGATAGATTTTAACTCAATAGTTTGTGTTAATTTTGCACATTAAATCTTTGCAGTGATGTATACACTGTGTTGCTAAGGATCCATAAATGTGGCATATGAACAGATCAGAATGATTGTACTTGGAACCTTGACTAAAATTTTTGAAAAGAACTTTTTAAATCACTATAGCTAAAACAGAAAACTGATTTACAATTAATGTATGGAATCACATGATTTAAATGGAGTTTATAAGTCAATAATCGCTTTGTTTGGAGTGAAGTGCAATCACCCAAGGCTAGAGTTTGTCAATAATGATCATATCAGATTAGAGCACTTACTCTATCTATCTCTACAACCCAACAGCCAACATAGAAAAAAGAAAAGCCTACATAGAAAACAGAAAAATATAATATATTTTAACAACTGCTATATAATAAGTATATGGTAAAATCTTAGTTGCCAAGAAACCAAGCCTATTTTGATCAGGCATTCTCAAAGAACATTTGAGCAGATACTCAGTAATGCTTACTCCCTTTATATTAATCCAGTATAGGTCAAATTGCAATAATATATTAGAAATTGTTTCTTGAGCCTTCTAACTAATCCCACTTAGGTATGACACCACATTAATCCAGATTATATTGAATTTCATTTTTAACCATCATGCTTGAATGAACCATCAGTGTCATATTTCAAAATATTTAGATGATAATCAACAAACATATTTATGTGTAGATGTTTTAGTTGTGAATAAATTATCCTGATGGAAAAAATATAAATCCTATGTATGTGATAGTAATTATATTTGCATAGTAATTTATTCATTTATTTTGTTTCATTCATATATTTATAAATTTATTCTAAAATATTTACTAGACAGCTATAATATTACAAACATTCTCTAAAACCTGGGTACAAAAAACAAATTATCCTTGACTCCTATGGAATTTAAATGTAAAGTACATAACACAGACAAAAATAGATGTATACAAAACGAACTGTTTGAAATAGCTATATTAAAAAATGCACTTTCATGCAATGGAAAATCGTCTCTCAAAAATATCCATCCATTGTTCCTACAATGTCTTGGCTTCAGGTAAATTATCCATGAATATGCTATTCTGAGTAATGTGTCCAAAGAAGCTGAGATCAAATCCATTCAATTTGCTCATGCAATATTAAATTAAGGGAAATATCAATAGGACTATAAGAACTAGGATGAGGCCACCCTGCAATATTTACTTCAACTGTATCCTTCATGTAGAGTTGCTAAATTTAGCAAATAAAAATACAGTATACCCAGCTAATTTGAATTTGACATAAACAGTTGTTTAATATAAGCATGTCCTACACATTACATAGAGCACACCTCTGTGAAAACATTATTTGTCGTTTACCTGATACTCAAAATTTAAATGAGTGTCCTGTATTTTATCTACCTAGTTTACCCTTCAGAGTCTCCAAACCAAACTAACTGAACAAATTACATACCATCTGGGTCTCCCTTAGAAATCCAAATGGCTTTCTTTTTAAGTTTTGTATTGATCTTTACCTTGGCCTAGGGCATTAATCCAGGTACAAAAGGATATATTAGTAATGCATGGGCTTTTCCTTGGATCACAAAGAAATCTAGGGAAATTCTATCACCCATTACAATCATGAACAGAGAATTGAGATTAACCTGAATGACTTCCATGGTCAAGGTGAGATCATTAATCACTTCAGCCAAAGAAAGGAACACATTTCTTACCACATATTTTAATAGAAATCACTCCCATGGTAGGAATAACTGCCAGCAGAATGCACATTAAAAAAAAGCCAGTTATCATTCCAGGAAGCTTCCTAGAGTAACTAAAAGTAGTACCATTTTGGATAGCTCTCCATATTCATCTGGGATTCTACCTGTGATGTTTCCTTCAACATTTAAGGTATTTCTCC
Organism: Puma concolor; assembly: GCF_028749965.1. Classification (NCBI taxonomy): domain Eukaryota; kingdom Metazoa; phylum Chordata; class Mammalia; order Carnivora; family Felidae; genus Puma; species Puma concolor. The sequence continues at coordinate 182,659,834 of NC_141667.1, forward strand.
AAAGGTGCAAGTTTCAGGATTTCAGGAAGGAGAGAAGTTATGCCTGGTTTCGTACAAGAAACACAGGCCCAGCAGTATTCATGCTACCCCTGAAATGACAGAGCTGCTTTCAATTTTGAGAACCCCCAAAGGGGCACCTTATCATTCAGTGGTCACAGATCATCCAAAGCAACCTTCTAGAAAAATGGTAGGTTTTAGGGTTCCCAGTTTAGTTTTAATAATTGAGTCTAATTCTTGGTTTTAGAGGGAATGTACAACCTGTCCTATTTTTCCACATACTTACCCAAGTGATACTTGTTTGTCCAATGGGATGGCATACAGAAGATTGATTTTACAAATATTTGTGAAGAGGAGTAGGAACTGAGGTCATCATTTCTTGTTTGTTAAAGTCTTCTTGGGAAGCTTACTGGAACAGTGATCAAGTCTTGATCAGAGTTGTCCTGCAAATGATGGGAAACTTAGTGGTCATTGAAATGTAAGGTTCAGGAAGTATATTGGAGAAATTGCTCCAGTATGTTTTCCTTAATGAGGAAGGGCAACACTGAAATACAAAGAACACAACAGTCCTCTCTTCCTTGTATCTTCCAGGTTCTGAGGGATTACTTTCTCGCTGACAAGATGTTGTTCTCACTCTACAATCATGAAATTGTTTTGTCTCATTCAGGGAGCTAACACATTATTTTTTCTCCAATCTTCCTTACTTGCATGTAGGCCTTTGCTCTGGATGGACTAATTGCAATTATTTGGAAGGAAATTTTTATGAAACTATAGATATCCATTATGATCGGTGTAGGAAAAGGATATGAGAAGTACATTCAAACAAAATGTTATCTTTATGACCTACAACAATGTCAATCTAATAAAACAATCAAGGAGTAAAATAAGGTCCCTTGCAGGGACCTTTTTGGCCAGGATGCAGCATCCACACAAGTTTGGGGTTAGTGTTAAGGGAAAGATAAATCATGCTCTGGATTGACCATGGTGAAATCCCACATTTTCAAAATTGATTTACTTGACTCATCACCACTCTTGTTTTGATCATTATATTGGAAAGAGGTCTAGAAATTATTTACCTGTGCACTTCTAAATTAAAGAGCTAAACAGCCTTGGTTGGATATGTGGACCAGGAGAGAGGTAAAGGAGTTCAAGATGACTTAAGAGTGTAAAAAGCATGAAAGCTTCCTTGAAAACCTTGACTGTAAGTCCATAGTTGGGTAGATTTTGCAATGAAAACTATATCCTTGTCAGACCGAAAATGGTAGTAATTGCTAAAAACATGACTCATTTGTTTCAAGAACTACAATGATATGCTGGAGCTGGCTGTTCAGACTGGAACTGTAACATTATAACTTGAAAATAGGTCTACATCAGGGGATGATGGCAGAATAGGAAGATACTAAGATTACCTTGACACAGGGATACAACTAGAGGACATCCACATCAGTGTAAATAAACTAGAAAATATCCCCAAAACTGGCAAAACAGACTATCCTCAGAAAAATATAGAAAAGAGGCCATATTGAAGAGGGTAGAAAGGTTAGAGAAGCAGTTCAGAGTTAAGTGAACATGCAGGACTGTCCTCAGGAGGAAGGGATACCATGTGCAGAGGGGAGAGAAACAGACCCTCACATCAAGCACCTCAGGCACAGGGAACCTGCAGAGGGAAGATAAATCCACGTAATATCTGATTTTGAAAAGCAGAGGGGCCAAATTTCATGAGTTCTTATAGTCAGCGGGGCTTAACACCTGGCACTTTAAAATTCAGTGGGCCCTGGTCTGGGAGAATCAGGAGGATGATAAGAAACTGAGTCCCTGCCCTTAAGGAAACAGCACAACAAACAGTCCCATGGAGATACAGCATAGAAGCAGTAGTTTGAAAAACACCTGGGATATACCGGAGGAAGATTTCTTTACTAATCTCAGAGCCTGTGTTGGAGCGGCAGGAATCATGGGGAGATGTCTGCAATAATAAAAGAGCTGGTGGGCACCATTTATCTTCCCCAATCCCCAGCCTAGACACACTAACACCTGCTGGAACAAACACAACATGAGCTACCTAATTTGCCAACAGTGAGCTTCGCCCCCATGTTCTCCTATGGACATGACTCCTCCAGCCAAGCCTCAGTTCCAGGTCTCCTTTAGTAGCAAACCTACATGGACCTTGATGGAACCATGTGTCCCACCTTTGCATTCTCCTGCAGACTGATTCCCTCCAGCACTGCTACAAGAGTTTTCTAATGCAGCTTTAGGTCCCCTCCCACAGCAGACTTGAGCAAACCTTGCTAACACCACTCCTAAATTCTCCTGCAGACATGCCTCCTTCGATATGCCTTCGCTGGAACCTATCCAAAGCTATGCCACAAGCCTGGCAATGTGAGAGTGGCCCCAACAGGGACCAGAACCACTCCAGAGTAACTCCTATCCCAGGGAGAGGGGAAGATAACCACACACACCAGTGGCAGTCATATGGTCTAACAGCAGGCCTCACCTATTAACAAAAACCTCTCAGGAAAAGTGTCCTACAGTTCTGTGCTACTGCATCTCTGGAAAACATCTCGTCTGACTTTACTGAAGTCCAAGGTGGCCCTAGACTGACCCACTAACCACACAGAGACCAAACCCTGACCACAACAAGTGAAGAGAATTATTGCAGATGACTGGACTGAAAACAAAAGCAGCTCAGCCACAACAATAGGGTGTGCATAACACAAATAGGAGACATCCCTGAAACACAAAGTTGTGATGAATGGGGGACACTGCACTGTAAGGCACCACAGGACCACTACTTCATAAGACCACTACTTTCAAGAGCAGGAATAGCTGATTTTTCTAACACATAGAAACAGACACAGCAAGTCCTCACGAAATGAGGATACAGAGGGGTATGTTCCAAATGAAAGAGCAGAACAAAATCACAAGAGAGCTAAATGAAATGGAGATAATAGGCCTGATAGAGAATTTAAAGCAATGGTCATAAAGATACACATCAGACTTGAGAAAAGAGTGTATGACCTCAGTGAGACTCTCAACAAAGAAATAGCAAACATGAAAAAGAGCCAGAGTTAAAGAACAATAATTAAATATAAAATACTTTAGATGTAATAATAGTAGAGTAGAGGAATCAGATAACTAGATCAGTGACTTGGAGGACAGAGTAATGGAAAGCAATCAAGATGAATGGGAGAGAGAAAAAACAATAAAAAAATGAAAATAAACTTAGTGTACTTTGGGACACAATCAAGTGTAATAACATTCACACTATAGAGATCCCAGAAGGAGAAAATAGAGAAAAGGGGGAAGAAAACTTATTTAAAGAAATAATAGCTGAAAACTTCCTAAATCTGGAGAAGGAAATTAAAATTCAGATCCAGAAGACATAAAGAGCCCATAACAAAATCAACCCCAAGAGGTCACACCAAGACACATTGTAATTAAAATGGCAAAAAGTAGTGATAAAGAGAAAAATTTAAAAGCGGCAAGAGAAGGAAAGAAAGAAATACAGTTTTATACAAGGAAAACTCCATAAGATTATCAGTTGATTTTTCAGCAGAAACTTTGCAGGCCTCATATAGCCATGATATATTCAAAGTGCTAAAAGGAAAAAAAATTCTGCAGTCAGGAATACTCTATATACAAGGCTATCATTCAGAATAGGAGAAATAAAGAGTTTCCCAGACCAGGTGCCTGGGTGATTCAGTCAGTTGAGCGTCTGACTCTTGATTTCAGCTCAGGTTATGATATCATGGTTTGTGGGTTCAAGTCCCACGCCAGTCTCCATGCTGACAGTGTGGAGACTGCTTGGAATTTTCTGTTTCTCTCTCTTTATGCCCCTCCCCTGATCACACTTCCCCCCCCCCCAAATAATTAAAAACATTTAAAAAAAAGGGTTTCCCAGAAAAACAAAAGTTAAAGGAATTTATGATAATTAAACTGGTCCTTACAAGAAATGTTAAAGGGGACTCTCCGTGTGGAAAGGAAAGACCATAAGTAGGAGTAAGAAAAGTAAAAAGTACAAAAGCAGCAAAAATAAGTATTTCTGAAATAATCAGCCATGGAATTCACAAATTAAAAGATGTAGTATGACACCATATACCTAAAATGTGGGCAGGAGAGCAGTAAAGAATGGATTAAAACATAAGTAACCATCACTTAATATAGACTGCTATATGCATAAGATGTTTTATATAAAGCTTTATATATTTAATGGCAACCATAAATCAAAAATACTAATAGATATGCAAAAAATGAAGAAAAATGAATCAAAGCATATCATTAAAGAAAGCCAGAAAACTGTGAGAGAAGAGAGAAAGAGAAAAAAAGAACAGAGATGAACTAAAAAAAATCCATAAAACAAGTAAACTACCAATAATTACTTTTAATGTAAATCAACTAAGTGCTCCAAACAAAAGACTTAGAGTGTCAGAAGGGATAAAAAAGCAGGACCCTTCTATATACTGCTTACAAGAGACTCATTTCAGACCTGAAGACATGCAGATTGAAAGCGAAGGGATAGAAAAGAATCTATCATGCAAATGGAAGTGAAAATAAAGCTGGGGTAGCAATACCTATATTAAACAAAACAGACTTGAAAACAAAGACTAAAAAAGAAACAGACAAGGATGTTATATAATCATATGTGGAACAATCCAACAAGAAGATATAGTAATTGTAATATTTATGAACCCAAAATGAAAGCATCCAGATACATAAAACAGCTAATAACAGATATAAAGGATGTATTAACAGTAATACAATAATAGTGTATTTACATGAATGGATAGATCATCCAAACATAAAGTCAACAAAGAAAGCGTTGCCTTGAATGACACATTGGATGAGATGGATCTGACATATTCAGAACATTCAATCCTAAAACAGCAGAATAAACATTAGTTTCAAGTGCACATGGAACATTCTCCAGAATAAATCAAGTTATGGTCACAAAACAAATATTAATAAATTAAAAAAAACTGAAGTCACATCATACATCTTTTCCAATCACAATGCTATGAAACTAGAAATCAACCACAATAAAAAATTCTGGGAAGAACACAAATGCATGAAAGTTAAATAACACAGTAATAAACAATGAATGTGTCAACCATAAAATCAAAGATGAATTAAAAAAATACATGGAGACCAATGAAAATGAACACACAATGGTCCAAAATCTCTGGGATGCAGCAAAAGCTGTTCTAAGAAGGAATTTGATAGCAATACAAGCCAATGTCAAGAAACAAAAAAAATCCCAAATAAACAACCTAATCTTACACCTCAAAGAACTAGTAAAAAAGAACAAACAAAACCTCAAACCAGTAGAAGGAAAGAAATAATAAAGACTAGAGTAGAAATAAACAAAATAGAAACAAACACACACACACACAAAAGCAATACAATAGATCAATAGAAACAGGAGCTTGTTCTTTGAAAAGATCAACAAAATCGATAAACTTTTAGCCAGACTCATCAAAAGAGGGAAAGAGAGAGAGAGAGAGAGAAGATTCAAACAAAATCAGAAATGAAAGAGGAGAAATAATAAGAAACACCACAGAAATTCAAAAGATTATAAGAATATTATGAAAAATTATATGGTAACAATAGAATAAATGCATAAATTTCTAAAAACATATAACCTCACAAAACTGAAGCAGGAAGAAATAGAAATTTAAACAGACTTATAACCAGCAATGAAATTGAATCAGTAATCCAAAAGCTACCAAGAAACGAAAATCCAGGATCAGAGAGTTTCACAGATAAATTCTACCAGACATTTAAAAAAGAGCTAATACCTATTCTTCTCAAAGTTTTCCAAAAAGTAGAAGATAAAAGAAATCTTCCAAATTCATTCTATGAGGCTAGCATTAATTTGATACCAAAACCGGATAAAAACACTAAAAAATAAGAGACCTATAGGCCAATATCTCTGATACACATAGATGCAAAAATCCTCAACAAAATATTAGCAAACAAAATCTGACAATACATTAAAAAAATTCATTATGATCAAGTGGGATTTATTCCTGGGATACAAGTGTCGTTCAATATCCACAAATAAATTATCATGATACATCATATCAACAAGAGAAAAGATAGGGGCGCCTGGGTGACTCAGTTGGTTGAATATTTGTCTCTTGATTTCAGCGCAGATCATAATCCTGGGGTCATGGGATCAAGTCCTGCATGAGGATCCACACTGAGCATGGAGGCTGCTTAAAATTCGTTCTTTCTCTCTCCCTCTAGCCCTTTCCCCACCTTGTGTGTTCTCTCTCTCTCTCAACTAAAAACAAAAAAAATAGGGGCACCTGGGTGGCTCAGTTGGTTGAGCAGCTGACTTTGGCTCAGGTCATGATCTCATGGTTGGTGGGTTTGAGCCCAGTGTCGGGCTCTGTGCTGACAGCCTGAAGACTGGAGCCTGCTTCAGATTCTGTCTTTGTCTCCCCCACTCGTGCTCTCTCCCTCTCTCTCTCTCTCTCAAAAATAAAAATAAAAATAAAACATTAAAAAACTTTTAAATTAAAAAAAATTTTAAAAAGCAAGAGAAAGGATAAAAACCCTATGATAATTTCAATAGATGCAGAAAAAGTATTTGACAAAGTATAACATCCATTCATGATAAAAACCCTCAACGAAATAGGTTTAGAAGGACCATACTTCAACATTGTAAAGACCACATATGAAAAACATACAGCTAATATCATCATCCTCAATGCTTAAAAACTGAGAAATTTTCCCCACAGATCAAGAAAAGACAAGGATGTCTACTCTCACCACTTTTATTTAAAATAGCACTGGAAGTCCTAGCTGCAGCAATTAAACAAGTGAAATAAATAAAAGGCATCCAAATTGGTAAATAAGTAAAACTTTCACTATTCACAGATGACATGACACCTTAGAGAGAAAACCCTAATAACTCCACCAAAAAAAAAAAAAAAAAAAAAAACTACTAGAACTGATAAATGAATTCAGTAAAGTCACAGGATACAAAATTAATACCCAGAAATCTGTGGTGGTTCTATACACTAACAACAGTCACAGAAAGAGAAATTTAAAAAACAACATCATTTACAACTGCATCAAAAATAATAAAATACCTAGGAATAAATTTAGCCATGGATGTGAAAGATCTGGACTCTAAAAATGATAAAACATTGAGATAGAAATGGAAGATGATACAAACAAATGGAAAGATAGTCCATGCTCATGGGTTAGAAGAACAAATATTGCTAAAATATCCATAGTATCCAACACAGTCTAGAGATTTAATGCAATCCCTATCAAAATACAAAATCCCTACCAAAACAGCATCTTTTAAAATTTTTTTTTTATTTTTATTTTTTTTAATTTTTTTTTAACGTTTATTTATTTTTGAGAGAGAGAGACAGAGCATGAACGGGGGAGGGGCAGAGAGAGAGGGAGACACAGAATCTGAAGCAGGCTCCAGGCTCTGAGCCATCAGCCCAGAGCCCCACGCAGGGCTCGAACTCACAGACCGTGAGATCGTGACCTGAGTTGGAGTTGGACGCTTAACCGACTGAGCCACCCAGGTGCCCCAAAATTTTTTTAATTTTTAATTTTTTAAAATTTACATCCAAATTAGTTAGCATATAATGAAACAATGATTTCATGAGTAGATTCCCTAATGCCCCTTACCCATTTAGCCCATCCCCCTCCCACATCCCCTCCGGCAACCCGCAGTTTGTTCTTGATATTTATGAGTCTCTTCTGTTTTGTCCCTCTCCCTGTTTTTATATTATTTTTGTTTCCCTTCCCTTACGTTCATCTGTTTTGTTTCCTAAAGTTCTCATATGAATGAAGTCATATGATTTTTGTCTTTCTCTGACTGATTAATTTCACTTAGCATAATACCCTCCAGTTCCATCCACATAGTTGCAAATGGCAAGATTTCATTCTTTTTTTTTTTTTTAATTTTTTTTTCAACATTTATTTATTTTTGGGACAGAGAGAGTCAGAGCATAAATGGGGGAGGGGCAGAGAGAGAGGGAGACACAGAATCGGAAACAGGCTCCAGGCTCTGAGCCATCAGCCCAGAGCCTGACGCGGGCCTCGAACTCCCGGACTGCGAGATCGTGACCTGGCTGAAGTCGGACGCCTAACCGACTGCGCCACCCAGGCGCCCCAAGATTTCATTCTTTTTGATTGCTGAGTCACACTCCATTGTATATATATACCACATCGTCTTTATCCATTCATCCATCGATGGAAACTTGGGCTCTTCCCATACTTTGGCGATTGTTGATAGTGCTGCTACAAACATAGGGGTGCGTGTGTTCCTTCGAAACAGCACACCCATATCCTGTGGTTAAGTGCCTAGTAGTGCAATTAATGGGTCATAGGGTAGTTCTATTTTTAGTTTTTTGAGGAAACTCCATACGGTTTTCCAGAGTGGCTGCACCAGCTTGCATTCCTACCAACAATGCAAAAGAGATCCTCTTTCTCCGCATCCTCTCCAACATCTGTTGTTGCCTGAGTTGTTAATGTTAACCATTCTGACAAGTGTGAGGTGGTATCTCATTGTGGTTTTGATTTGTATTTCCCTGATGATGAGTGATGTTGAGCATTTTTCATGTGTCGGTTGGCCATCTGGATGTCTTCTTTGGAGAAGTGTCTATTCATGTCTATCGCTCATTTCTTCACTGGATTATTTACCAAAACAGCATCTTTGAAAGAACTAGAGAAAATAATCATAAAATTTGTACAGATACACAAAAGACCCCAAATAGGCAAATTAATCTTGAAAAAGAACAAAAGTGGAGGTGTTGCAATCCAGGATTTAACGACATACTACAAAGTTGTAGTAATCACAACAGCATGGCATTGGCACAAAAATAGACACATAGATCAATGTGACAGAATAGAAAGCCCAGAAATATACTAACTATTATATGCTCAATTAATCTTCAACCAAAGAGTCAAGAATATGGAATGGGAAAAAGTCTCTTCAATAAATGGTGTTGGGAAAATTGGACAAATATATGCAAAAGAATGGTACTAGATCACTTTTTTATACCACACACAAAAACAAACTCAAAATGTGAGACCTCAAAAAATAAAAATCCTAGAAGAGAGCAACTTCTCTGACTTTGGCCATAGCAACATTTTTTTCTTGATATGCCTCCAAAGGCAAGAGAAATAAAAGTAAAAGTAAAAGTAAACTTTTGGGATTACATCAAAATAAAAATCTTCTGCACAGCAAAGGAAATAATAAAACTAAAAGACAACCTACTGAATAGAAGAAGATATTTGCAAATGACATATCTAATAAAGGTTAGTATCCAAAATATATAAGGAATTTATGCAACTCAACACACACACACACACACACACACACACACACATACACACTCCAATCAAAAATGAGATGTGAATAGACATTTCTCCAAAGAATATATAGAGATGGCCAACAGTTACATGAACAGATGTTCAACAACATTCATCATCAGGGAAATGCAAATTAAAACTATAATGAGATATTATCTCACACTTGTCAGAATGACTGAAATCAAAAACACAAGACACAAGTGTTGGCGAGGATGTGGAGAAAAAGAAAATTCTCATTCACCTTTGGTGGGAATACCAACTGATGAAGCCACTGTGTAAAACAGTATGAAGGCTTCTCAAAAAATTAAAAACAGGATTACTCTTGATCCAGAATTTCCACTACTAGGCATTTATCCAAAGAATATGAAATAAAACACTAATTCAAAATGATATATACACCCCTATGTTTACTGCAGCATTATTTACAATATTCAAATTATGGAAGCAGGCTAAGTGTCCATCAATAGCTGAATGGATAAAAGAGTGGTATATACGTATATTTAAATATCACTCAACCATAGAAAAGAAAGAAATTTTGCCATTTGCAACAATATGGACAGATATACAGAGCATAATGTTAAATAAAAGAAGTCAGAGAAAGACAAATATGATTTCACTAGTATTTGGAATTTGAAGGGCAAAACAAACAAAGAAAAATTGAGACAAACTGAAAAATAGACTCAACTATAAAGAAGAAACTGATGGTTACCAAAGGGGAATGAGTGGAATAGGTGAAGGGGATTTGGAGTGCACTTATCTTGAAGAACACTGAGTAATGTATAGTAGTGTTGAATCACTATATTGTACACCCGAAACTAACATAACACTGATGTTAATCATAGTGGAATTAAAATAAAATAACAACAACAACAACAACAAAAATTGTTCTACATCAATAATCTTCAAAAAGGGGTCAAGTTCTGATGAAGTTTATCTGCCATAGTGGACAGAGGCCACATCCCATGCCATATGGTCTCCTGAATTTGTCTATACTTCTGAAAAATGGTGACCCACAGAAAAATGAGAAAATTATTTAGCATTATCTCAATAACTCTTACAGTCAGCCCTACACGTTGAAAAACTTAAGAAACACTTAACCAGATATAAAATTAGGTATTATCATAATAATGTAGCAGCAAATGCACCAGATGAAGATGTAGTTCTTAAACAAGTCAACTGGCAGGAGTTGCAGTTCTTGAATGTGATGGTAGATCCTTAGTTAAAAGCAGTCTTTTCTTGTGTGTCCAAGCTATGATGGTAGATCTGTTTCTATGTCTCATACAACGGTGGGTTGAAACAGTAATGTAGGTATTTAAGTAATATAGGTTCAATCTTTAGCTTCTGACTAATGCTATCAGAGAATGGGCTCTTGTTTGGGGAATGTATAAGAGTAACACAGATGGTTATATTAGCAGCCACAATTTCTTTCCAGTTTGTGGTCCCAAACATAAGTGACTTTAATCTGCCAGGCAATCTGTAGGTTTCCAAGAGGCAGACCAAACAGTTAAAAAAGTATCTACAAGCCAAAAGTAAAAAGATAAAAGATAACAGTAAAAAGATAACAAGTTTTTCTTTTTTTTTTTTTTTTTTTTTTTTAATTTTTTTTTTTTTTTCAACGTTTATTTATTTTTGGGACAAGGAGAGACAGAGCATGAACGGGGGAGGGGCAGAGAGAGAGGGAGACACAGAATTGGAAACAGGCTCCAGGCTCTGAGCCATCAGCCCAGAGCCCGACGCGGGGCTCGAACTCACAGACCGCGAGATCGTGACCTGGCTGAAGTCGGACGCTTAACCGACTGCGCCACCCAGGCGCCCCGATAACAAGTTTTTCAAGGGAGTAATGTTTTAAGCTATGAAAATGGATTTCAGTTCTGTCCACTGACGAGAGTGATCATATTCATTTCATATTCCACAGAACTGGCCCCTGAGGTTAAATATCCACAGCAGCCTAGTGGACAAAATCAGGTTTCAATTTAAGCAAACTAGAAGTGCATCAGACAGAGGCATTTAGGGAACTTCTGAGAATCAATGGCTCCTTTGATTAAACAGCTTTGCTTTCTGTAGTATAAAGTTTTCCCCAAAGGGATAGCCATTTTTTCATGTGAAGCCAGTGCTACCGGGCTGCTCACTGCTCAACCAAATCAACTTTAGATGCTTTCTGTCTATGGAAAACTTTATATGAGGTAACAAGATAACTGACAAAGTTGTATCAGTTTTGGCAATCCCTTGAGTGAACAGCTATAATATATTGTTTTATCACCAGGGTTTGAGGTTTGTGCCCTTTGGGTGACTTGGGATTGGATCACACAGTAATATCTTTGAGGACTCCACCTTACTCTGGGTCATTTGTTGCCACATTGTCCTGAAAACCTCTGTTAAATTTTCATCTGGTATAACACACAAGGAAAGTAAGTGTTTTAGGGTGAAGGGCTGACCATAAGAATTATTTACATTCTCTTGGATCAGTTTCTCTTTCTCCCATGGGTCACATTTTTGTCAGGAGTATAGGCTCAGTGCTTCATAAATGACCTCACACAAGGGGTTTTCTGTCACAGAAAACTGTCGCCGAGAGGACCAAAGCTCTCTGGAAAGTACCCATTAACAATACGTTAATATGTTACAATAATGGTTAAGTGAGAATTATAAAAAATACATGATCTTATTTTTAAAAAAGAAATGTGTAGTTGTACAAATAAATATTATATGTATTTCACAAAATCTGATAATATTAACACCATAAAGTTGACAATGATGACTTTGAATGGGAGATTATATCTCAGGGGATTTGTCTGTACTTTACTTTTCAACAATGAACACAATTTCTTGTACAAAAAAAATACTCAAATTTTACTATCTCCGTACTCAATACTCAGTGTCTCAGTATCTCAATACTCAATTTTTTACTCTCACCTCCAAATAGATCCACACTTGGAATGTTAGACCGTAGAAGGCTTTGAACCAGATGTCCCTGTTGTTGCTATTTTTCTTTTTACATACGCTAAGTTCTCTGATTTCATGCCATATTAATCAAAATTTATTTTCAATTAATAAATAGAAAACAAATCATTCAGCATATGCTAAAAAAAGAAGAAAGTAATCTTCTAGGATATTAAACAAATTCCAAGAATATTTTCATCTTTGTAATGCAGGAGGCAGAAAGAGTCTTTAAGGCACCTAAATCTGTAACTCTTAGTCTCTGTGCTTCTCAGTTTAAATTATGAGTTCAGAAATCCTGAGTCACAAGCATAGATCAAGTGTCTCTCTACTTTCTCAGAAGTAAAAAGAAGAGACAGAGAGGAAACACAGATGCCAGGCAAGCACCCCTATAGTTGAATCAAGCATCCTTATAGAAAGGTTAAAGAGATACTCCAGTAGTGTCTATTGCATTAATAGTAGTCTAATGCAGGGCAAATTAGGAGAAGAAGTAGAAGAGCAAAAAATCTATATGATCAGATGTATTCTATAAAAAAACAAATAGGTATTTTGAAGTAAGAGTTTCAATTATCTCTCAGCAAAAAGACATATTGTTCTAAAAGCAATACTGTATTAGTAAAAGAAATATGTCTGCAAACTGTATTCAAAGATAACTATAGATGGTTAAATGACTATATATCCATGATCTTAGGATGCCCTCATGCTGCCACTGAATCAATTGCAATGTCTACATTTCTATTTCAGAAAAGAATATTCAAAATTTATTAACAAAGTACCAATTTACTTAAATAAAATTATTTTGTCTTCATTGATGAATTTTTCTCTTAATTTTTCAAATTTCAATATGTGTATCAGTATCTTTGTATGTCTACATAAACTGTCAACAGGCATTGTTTTCCTTGATGTTGGCCAAAATATTAATAATTACTCTACAAATATATTGTTATAATCTTTGTAAGAGGTGACCAAATTGAATATTGATTCTGGAACCATACTAAGTACAAATTGTTTTTCCTTCTTTTGCCAATATGTTTCTTTAGACAATATATTTTATCTCTTTGTGCCTGTTTCTTCATCTGTAAACTAGGATAATACGGATACCTTTCTTAAAGGTGTATGTTAGGTACTGATTTTGTTTCTTTAAAAGTTCATTATAAAGTAATTATTTTATTTTCTGAAGAACTTTTTCTAGTATTTTTTTAATGTTTATTTATTTTTGAGGCAGAGAAAGACACAGAGCTTGAGTGGGGGGAGGGACAGAAAGAGAGAGGAAGACACAGAATCCGAAGCAGGCTCCAGGCTCTGAGTTATCAGCACAAAGCCCCACGCAGGACTCGAACCGAAGAACCATGAGATCATGACCTGAGTTGAAGTCAAATGCTTAACTGACTGAGCCACTCACACACCCCTAGTTTTTTAATTATTAGAAGTAGAATCAGTTTTCTCCAACTATATGTATAGAAGTATCTCTTTTTATTCTTTCTACTTAATCATGTGCACTAAAAATTGTAACACAAAACCCTTTAGGTTCCTTAGCAGGTTGTATTAATTTATATCGGTGATAGATTTAATCTCCCAGAGGGCATAGCACAGCACTGAATTCATTTGTTGGATTTTTGAAATCGACTTTACAGATGTTCCTCAGCTTATGAAGGAGTTACAACCTAATAAACCTATCATAAGTTGAAATATCATTGATTGAAAAATACATTTAATACACCGAACTTACTGAGCACCATGGTTTAGCCTAGCCTACCTTAAACGTGCTCAGGACACTTACATTAGCATACAGTTGTGCAAAATCATCTGACACAGGCCTATTTTATAGCAAAGTGTTGAATACCTCATGTAATTTAGTGAATAGTGTACTAAATGTGAAAAACAGAAAGTGTCTGCATGGAGACACACCGGCTGTAAGTACACCAGTTGTTTACCTTTGTGATTGTGTGGCCACCCAGGGCTCTGGTTTCCTACTGCTCCCCAACATGGGGAGAGAAAGTATTGAGAGAGAGAGAGTATCAGGTTCTGTATTGCTAGCCCTAGAAAAGATCCAAATTGAAATCTCCATGTACATTTTGTGCCAAATATGTATCGTTTTCATACCATTGTAAAGTCAAAAAATCATAAGTGGAACCATAGTAAGTAGGGAAGCATCTGTACTGTGCTTATTATCAAGTGGAGTGTTTACAAGGAAACGGACATAGACATTCATAAACAAGCATTTGTTTGAATACCTGGTTTTCAATGCTTTGGGGTATGTATCTAGAAGTGGGATTGCCAGGTCATAGGCAAATTTTTAAGTAAACACAAAAGCACTTTCTGCAGCACCTGGACCATTATATATCACCACCAGCAACGTGTGAGGGTTCCAGTTTCTCTACACCCTCACCAACAATTGCTTTTTTCATTGTTTCGATGATAGCCATCCTAGTGGGTATTAAGTGATATCTCATTGTGTTTTCTACTCAGTATTTAGTTTTGAACACCACGTGGTCCTCTGAAAAGGATAATGGCCTTAAAGTGAAAATAATCATGCTAAGTGGATTTTCAGGATACAATTATCCCTGGGGAGGAAATAAATATGGTTTCAACGGTGACTCATCAGAAAATGTGTAAAGGTAATTAATTCTCTTTTATCTTAAGAATCTTTGTCATTTATTATGAATTATAACTTATAATTATACAGGTTTTGTTTTTACAGATTTCACATACTAAGTATTTCACAATGACTATTAACATTTGAGATATTACAACTTAAAGCTTTTCTCAAGATGGCTGTGATATATGTTGGTGAGAGATGCTGTACTCAAAAGGGAATGTGCATAAGGTCTTACATGCCTCAGCTCCCTTTATCACCAGTGTAGTACCACAGGCCAATGTTTAACATGCTTATTTTTGGCTTTAAATAAGCAGCAGCAGAAAACACAGCTGTCCTGTTAAACTACCCCTTGCTACCATCATCCTTTCCTCCAAACTTTTTTTTTTTTTCAAATCTACATTAAAAAGCATTTTTTGGTGAATATAATTTTAAAGTTAACATTGAAAAACAGAACTTAATGTTTATTTTTTTGCTTAATACAGAGAGGTTTAGATTTGATTTTTACTTCAGTGCTATGAATTAAAATCATAAAATCAATTTTTAAAAAGTGTGCTAGTTTGTGTTCATTTAGAGATTCCTAAGGCATATCTCTCATGACTTCAATCTAACAAAAATTTCCAACTTCAGGTGGCTAATAACAGAGAGAAAGCATTATTGAAGTGAGTTAATACACTTAGAACTTTAACTATATTCTTAGAGTAATTTTTATTTTCAAAAAATTTTCTATGTTTATTTATTTTTGAGACAGAGAGAAACAGAGCATGAGTTGGGGGAGGGGCAGAGAGAGAGAGGGAGACACAGAATCTGAAGCAGGTTCCAGGCTCTGAGCTGTCAGCATATAGTCTGACAGGGGGATGGAACCCATGAACTGTGAGATCATGACCTGAGCTGAAGTCAGACACTTAACCAACTGAGCTACCCAGGCGCCTCTCTTAGAGTAATTTTAAAAAGGGACTATGAATTTTAATATTGCCTACTTTTTTAAGATCCAAGTGTTTGTCCATATAACATCAACAAAATTCCAGGCCAGAGTGGAAACAGACAATCTGGTTTCAGATCTTCACTGCTTCCAGATGTATGACTTGGGGCAATTTTGTTAACCTTGCTGGAGTTCAATTACTTCATCTGTGAAACAATTATCTACTTACAAAATTGTATGGCTTAAATTCATCAATTTGTGTAAAACACTTGGAACAGTGATTGGTGAAGGGTAGCAGAATATGTCACTCTAAATATGCCACTGTCGTTTATCGATTATTTTGAGCTGTAGGCACTTGGAAAAGAGCAAATATGAGGAGAATTTTTTTTTTTTTCTGAACTCCCTTGTCTAGGGAAAGACAGATCCTCTAAAAGGAGTTCAATTGTCATAGACCCCTTCCCTGGGAGTTTTGTCACCCAGGGAAGATTGACTCTAACCACAGGCAAGAAGACTAGAAGTATATATCATAGACAAACTTTATCACAAGTTATTATACTTCCAATGTGTTCTAAGTGCCCATTCATATTTCCTAAAATTTAGTTACTCTCTACTGTGAGGCCTACATCCCTCTTTTCTTTCTTTATTAAGATAGTGATTATTTCTGAATTTTAAGCCAGCGTTTGGTAGTTACTCATTTTTCCTGGGTACCTCCCATATATACATCAGGAACACATGTTAATAAATTTCTGTTTGCTTTTCTCTTGTTAATCTGTCATTTATTACAGGAGTCTTAGCTAAGAACTCAGAAGGGTAGGGGGAAAATTATTTTTCCTCTCCTACACTGGCATATATATTTACATTCTTATTGTCCAGTCCAATGTATTCCTCACATTTGTAGCCAGAGTTATCACAAATCATATCTCTCCTTTCATTAACAATCTTCAATAGCCTCTTATAAACCTAGAACTGAATTTAATATCTTCATTATACCCCTCAATGATCTGGCATCAATCTCCCCTGAGATTTGATCTATGCCACCCTAATGCTTGTGGCACTTCTAGTCACACAGGCCATCTTGTGGTAAACAAACCTGCCTGTTCCTTAACTGACTTAGGACCTTTTCACTTATTTTATCTTCCCTCCTTCTTTTGGAACCAAATGACTCACTTTTATGTCATGTATGTCAAAATCTCAGTATTACTTCTTCAAAGAGATCTTCAGTGATAACTTTTTTTAAGTGTTTTTAATGTATATTTTATTTTTGAGAAAGAGAGAGAGAGACAGAGTGCAAGTGGGGGGAAGAGCAGAGAGAGAGGGAGACACAGAATCTGAAGCAGGCTCCAGGCTCCGAGCTGTCAGCACAGAAACAGACATGGGGCTCGAACTCATGAAACGTGAGATCATAACCTGAGCTAAAGTTGGACACTTAACTGACTAAGCCACTCAGGTGCCCCTTCAGTGATAACTCTTTATAAAATAGCATCCCACCTCCACCAGCCTCTTCTTTGTTTCGTACTGGTACTTAACAATAGGTTAGATTATTCTGTATACCTTGTTTCCTTATTTATAGGCTGTTTCCTCCACCAGATCATAGCTCATGAGAGCAAGGCTTTTAGTATATCACCCTATTGTTAGTACCTAAAAGAGTGACTGTCATAGGGGAATTAAATGATAATTGTTTTAAGAATAACTTACTTGCCAATTTTAAAATCACTCTTGAACTTTATGACAATTTTTACAGACAGAACACCTTTTTAACCAACTTTTTTAGGTTTACTTATTTATTTTGAGATAGAGAGTCAGTGGGTGTGGGGCAGAGAGAGAGAGAGAAAGGAAAAGAGAAAGTGAGAGAGTGAGAGAATCCCAAACCCAAGCCAACTCTGCACTGTCAGCTCAGAACCCAATGCAGGGTTCAAACTCAAGAACTGTGACATCATGACCTGAGCCAAAATCAAGAGTCAGATGCTTAACTGACTGAACCACCCAGGGCCCCTTAACCAACTCTTATGTAAGAAATAACGTACTTAAAAGAGAGCATCTTATTACAACAAAAAATTAGGGCTCTCAGACAGCTCAGGGAAAAATAAATGAAAATGGTTCTTCAATGCATAATATGCTTTTTCTCACTTATAATAACAAATAATGAAAACTAAAACAATATGAGATACTATTTCTTACCTATAACCATGGCAAAAATCCAAGTTTGACAACAACGCTTGATGAACTATGGGGAATAAGAATATTTATACATTGCTGCTGAGAAAATAATCATTTAAATCTTATGAAAGGAAATCTGCCAATATCCAGCAAATTTATTCATGTTTAAACACGTTGACTTAGCAATCTCACTTCTAGAGAATCTACTTCAAAGATAGAATGACAAAATTGTTAAACGCATATTCATATGTTTATTAGCATTGACTCTAGTTGTAATAACAGTTAAAGAACAGTACTATCCCAAATGAACTCCACTAGAGGATGGGTCAGATGCCTGTGAGGTACTCCTCACTATAGAATACAGACATAAAACAAGAAAAAATACTCAGATACACTATTAAGGAAGAAGCACCAATCATTTCCATTAAATTACGAGAAGAAAAACAAAGAAAATTTTGTAGTGAGCTATCAGTAATCTAAGAAAGGCTAAAAATACAAATAAGGAAGATAAATCATGAAATAAATGAAGTGGACTGGGAGCAGGATACTATGATAGACGCTAGGCTTCTTTATAGTTTGTTTTGAAATGGCTGGATCCATTAACATTTGATACAAGTTTAATACTAAATTATGTTTAAAGTAAAATGATGAAAAATTGAATGCAAAATGTTACCCTACTCGTATTTCCAGTTGGGGAGATAATCACACACACACAAAAAACTCTTCCAAGATTTTTTAAAACATTGTAATTTGATTTTATACACCTAATTAAATATGTCCTAGGAACAAAATGAACTGTAAAAATAAAATTAAACTGTTTAGAATAGGCATATTTTTGTGGCAGTCTTGGAAATATTATTCTAATATTGGCAATATGAATGTATTATTTATTATAATAAGTAATTATGTTGCTGTCATTTATGGTTGGGATTTTCTTTTACCTGGGAAAAAGAAGATATGCATGCATGGTGTTATGTAAATAAATGTTTCCTAAAGGTAAAATTTTCAAGAAAAAAAAAGTATATCATAAATATTAGGCACAATGCAAAGATTTTAAATCACTCTCCATTAACTACCTAGTTTTATAAAATTAAATAAAGCCATTTAGCACCTCATTACCTGAAAGCCACGCACATTTTATTTCCTTTTTGCTATGAATAATTTTTATTTTTGTAACAAATACATTGTGATTTATTTAATAAAAATGTCATTTTCCTAAAGAAAATTGTTGTTTTGACAAAATTATGTGTAAGTTGCTGGCAACTTGCTGTCATAACTATGAAGTCTCCTCAGAAAATTTACATAAAACTCTTAATCTTCTTGACAAATTTTAATTCATAGATTCATAAAATCCATCCCTACCTTTACACAGTTACATTCATTGTGGATATTATTATGTTTCAAACTGTAAATTATTATACTTTCTTGCCATGAATATTTTTTTATTCAGCTTCTGTCTTCAAACAAAAAAATGTTTATTTTTGTAACTTACAGAATATTCCTTAAATTTCTATCAATAATCATCTAAATGCAATCTTCACTTTGAATATAATTTCAATTCCTGTATCAAACATTATTACTTAATATAATTTGAACTTTAATTTTAGAACTTCTGGCAAACTGAACTGGAATAATGATGTAATGACCTTCCAATTTACAGTTGGTTTCTCATGTCATAAACAGAGCAAACATTGCAGGCTTTGCCTTATTTTTCCCTTACGGTCTATCTGGAATATTACCTGGCTGGTAAGTACTTTTCTATCAGTATTGAATATTTTTTTAAGCTTGCTTGGCTGTAAAACATAATTTTCCTTGTGAAAGGTACTATGATAGCAAAAGATTCAGATGCTCTATGAGTGGAATATAACAAATAAAGACATATTATATGAATTTTAACATACTTGCAAAATAATAAAGCCTGATTAACTTCTATGTCCTGAAACACAAATAGCTAACATGCGGAAATGTTAATATAACAGGAAAAATTGGATCTACGCGTTAGTTTTGCACTTGAAAAACAAGAGAAGAAAATCCCATGTCACTGTAATATGTGATCTCTTTTACTGACATTTAAAGAAACAGGAAAATTTAACACTGTGTTATTTAATATGTAATCAATATGTAATCAATATGTATCAATATGTAATCAATGGTATTTAATATGTAAACAATATGTAATCAATTTCTTAGCCTCATTTTAGAGATTTTTTTCAGTATATGGAACAGAATTAGATTTAAGGACAATTCTTAGTAATTCTATTAATGTATAAAATCATCTAATATTTCCTTACTACCACACTTTGGTTGGTTGCTGTTGCTTACTTTCAAAAATTTACCATAGCTGCTTGTATATAGGTGTGTGTGTGTGTGTGTGTGTGTGTGTGTGTGTGTGTGTGTGTGTGTATGTGTGTGTGTTTAGTCTGAAATATTGGGCCCCACGATCGTTGTTCTTGAAAAAACATTTTTTTTAAGTTTATTTGAGACAGAGTGAGAGTGTGAAAAGGGAGAGGCAGAGAGAGAAGGAGCAGCGAGCACATCCCAAGCAGGCTCTGCGCTGTCAGTGTGCGCCTTGAGCTCATGAAGTGTGAGATCGTGATCTAAACCAAAATCAAGTGTTGGACGCTTAAGTGACAGAGCCCCCCAGATGCCCCAAAAAACATCTTTTTACTAGAAATGTAAAAGTTGTTCAATGTAAGATTGTTCAACTTTTTATAATGTATTTTATTGATGAAGAATTTCAAATACGTCTTTGTATTTAAAAGTCATCATCTTGAAAAATTAATTTCAAAAATTAATTGATGCTAAATATATTTTATTTCATTTTAATAAAAATCTAATACGATTATTTGAGATTAATTCCATAAATTAAAAAAATCACCTTTATAACTTATTTAAACTTATTTTTTTTCAGACTCAAAAAAAATTGTAGCTGATGGATAATTTTTGGTAGTAGGAAGAGCTGAAGACAGCAGTTATAAAATCATGTTGGAGTGCCTGGGTGGTTCAGTCACTTAAGTATCTGACTTTTGGTTTTAGCTCAGATCATGATCTCACAGTTTGTGGGTTCGAGCCCCGCATCAAGCTCTGCACTGGTGGCTGGCACAAGCTTGCTTGTGATTCTCTCTCTCTCCCTCTCTCTTCCCCTCTCTCATTCTCTCTCTCTCTCAAAATAAATAAATAAACAAAAAAATTATTAAAATCATGTTAATAAACCATTATTAAAGTCTGACAAATACATAGTAGAGACATCACTGAGTCCAATGTTTTACAATTTTAAATTCAAGTTACGTGTAAATCATTCTGTTAAAATTTGAGAGTAGGGAGGACCAGTTAAAATCCCCTCTTTAATCATTTGAGCCTGGAGTTCCTCCGAATAAGAAATTCATGATTTAGTAAGATACAAGACATTTACATAAAGGTATTACAAAAATAAAATATAATGACTTCAAGGTATCAAAATATATTGGACTGATGAATTTTGTATTTATCTATCTAAGGTAAGTTAATTATTATTAATT
Organism: Puma concolor; assembly: GCF_028749965.1. NCBI lineage: Eukaryota > Metazoa > Chordata > Mammalia > Carnivora > Felidae > Puma > Puma concolor. Next base: position 182,681,300 of record NC_141667.1, read on the forward strand.
AATCTAATTATGTTTTATTAGAAAGGTGGATATGAGGTTGAGGATAAAACTGCCTCGGATATCTCTGAGCATATATATCTATATCTATCTATATCTATCTATCTATCTATCTATCTATCTATCTATCTATCTAGATATATATATATAGCGAAAGATTCTGGCAAAAGAAAGAGGATGAGTAAAGGATTAAAGACAGGAATATCCAAGTTATACTAATTTGATAATGGTTACATTGGAATGAAGACAGAAGTTAGGAACACTGCAATAAGAAAGATAATTGAGGTCAGATAGGGAAACTATTCTTTTTAATATTAAGGGCAGGGATTTTATTTAATGAAAGCAAGGGGATCTCTTTTACTTTTGGAGAAGAGAAATGGAATAAGTAAACATATTCTGGGGAAAATATGTGTGGTGTGTAGTAGGCATTAGAATTTAGAAGGGTATTTCAAAATTTAAGTCATAGTAATAATGAAATTTAGAGGTACTGATTACTTACAAAGTTTTAAGTATTGTTTTCATATGTGCATAGGTTATCTTATTTAAGTTTCAGAATAGTATTGCTAGTAATTACAGTATAGCATTATTCCTATTTTATATATCAGGAAGTAGATAAATAGAATTAAGTAATTTCTCTAAAAACACTCAGTTTAGTGAGAGTTGACCCGGGATTGAATTCAAGCAGTTTGAATCAAGAATATATAGGGTTATCAAAATGAAAGCCTGATGTAGAGAGAATAACAAGGAAAATTCAAAGGAAGGAAAGGTTGAGAAAACAGTTGAAGACACAAAAAATAATAGTTTTTGGCAAGCATTGCTTGAAGATGCTGATATTCTCTTGGTCGCTTTAAAGGTTTTCCCATCCTGAAGGTAGTAACCTGGAAAAGAGTGACATTATACTCATTGTTCTTAAATTAATTTTTCTGGCCTAGTATTTAATAACTAAAGACATAATTGGAGTCCATGATTACTAAACAAAAGCTGAGGCTATCAAATACCTCTGTTTGCTCTTGAGCTGTAAGCCCAATGAAGGTAAGGAGCAGATCTGTCTCTCCACTCTTTTCATTGTTTCACATAGTCTGTTATATAGCACATGTGCCAAAACAATTTTGGATAAATGTATGCATCATATACCCATGTGTAGAATACTGATAGTATGTATGCACAGAAGTATTTGCGTATGTATGTGTGTATAGTGTATGTGGTAAGGCTTTTTATGATGTATGCAATAAAGGGAGTTCCAAGATGGCGTATTGATGGTTTAATTGAATAGTGACATGGTATTTCACAGGTCAGATTTGATCAAGAGAAGTTCAAATTGGTTGAGAAAATGAAAGCATTCGTCTTTCTCCTATTCCAATAGAGAAGTACAATAAACAGAAAGTCATCCAGTAGGTCTGAAGGTTGTAACGGTGAGCACTTTCACTCTGGACATATTTTGAGAAAGCCAGTCACAAAACACTTCCCAACCTTCCATTCATCTGTCACTGAGTCTTTCTTCTTTTCTAAATCATAAAACAGCCAGGAGACCCCATCTATGACTGATCATAAGTTGTGCTGATTCTGTGTAAGGAACATTTTCTTTCCAGGCAAGTGAATAATACCTACCACACAAACTGTAACATTATGATTTCCCTCCTGAGCTGTTTTCCAAGGTGATCTATGAGTGTGCCCGTATGATAGCAGCAGGCCACTTTTGGGGCTTGTGATCCATAACTTAGGTTCTGAATTTTCCATTCTTGGGCCCATTGCTCACAGAGAAGTTCCCATTTCTTGAGGTGTGGGTTGAAGGCTGAACAGTGTCAAACAATTAGACACACAGGGAAATGAGTTTCCTAAACATCCTAGTATTTTCTATGTTTATTCTGGTTTGGATTTGGTACCATATGTCTAAGATTCACTTGAGAATGGAGCTTCCTTGGTATAAATAATTTTATGACTAGTTGGACAAAGTTATTGTGAGAGATAATTTATCCTAAAGTTTTCTAAATGGTGAATTCTGAAATCAAACTTCCTGAGATCACATGATGCATTCATTGACACATCAGGGCATGTCATTTAATTTTTCTCTAATTCAATTTTCCTGACATTCAAATGGGTATATGAGTAATATTTATCTTACAGATATGATGTATTATGCAATAATATATATAAAATCTAACAGTACTAATAGTGCTTAGTACTGATTGTACACCCGGTGGATGTTAGCTGTTGTTAGGGGACCTTAATCCACATTAAATACCCATGCAAACACCACATGTATTTTTAAGCAACTTGGATTAAGTGAGTAATGACAATGGAAATATCTAGAATAGAAGAAGAATAAAATAATAACTAAGTACTGATTAAAATTCATGGTTTGGAGCTAAAAAATGGAAATAACAGATAAAGAGCATCAATAATTGCACAAAAGTCTGGAATTTATTAAAAACTCCTATGTGTACTTACAATCACATATATGCAAATTAAAACCAAAGGGAAAATGATTCCCTCACCAGTCTAGGAAATTTTAACATCCTGACAATATTCGAAGAGGTAACGAGGGTGTAAATTAATGAGAACTACTTTGCACTGTTGAAGGAAATGAAAACTGGTACAACTGATTTGCAAAGCAATTTGGTAACATGTATTAATGAAGGTTAGTATATGTCATCATACAATGATTTCATTCCTAAGGAAAAGAGGAACTCTCCCACATCTACATGAGAAGATATGTGTCAAAAGGTTTATATAACTATTATTTATAAAAGCAAAATTAAAATGAAAAACATGTAAGCAAAATCATACTGTTTTGAAAAATTCAGTTTATTTATTTTTGAGAGAGAGAGAGAGAGAGAGAGAGAGAGAGAGAGAGAGAGCGAGCATGAGCAGGGGAGAGACAGAGAGGAAGGGAAAGAGAGAATCCCAAGCAGGCTCCATGTTGTCAGTGAGGAGCCCGATGTGCGGCTCAGTCTTACAAACTGTGAGATCATGATCTGAGCCGAAATCAAGAGTCAGAGGCTTAACTGATTGAGCCACACAGGCGCCCCAGCAAAATCTTACTTTTGATAATATACACAAATGTGGTAAAAAGTATAAGGGGATGTTTGGATATTGTCAAAACCAAATGCAGGATGGAATTCTTCACGTGAAGTAGGGACCAAAGGTGAGAAGGTGACTAGAGAGTAGTACTCACAGAAAATGCCAGTTGCCCTGTTGTAATTGTATATCTTCACCTGGAGGTTGGGGACACAGTTATTTGTTGTACTGTTAATAGCTTCATGTAATCTTTCATTCTGCACTGCCTCTTAATGAAACCAAAAGACTGAGATTTCTTGAAAAGAAATATATAAGGAGAATAAAATGTAACCTATGAATATTTAGGGGCTATTAAATTTAACAAGAGGGAAAAAAAGAAACATCAAAAATTCTACATTAGAATTTCCCATGGTGCTAAAATGCCACAGCTTGAGGGTAACAGTATGTGATATAGTGAAATCTGAAATTAAAATTTTTTCTTTCACACTCCTTTTTTTTTTATGTCTTAGAAAACAAAAAAGAGGATGATTTAGGCTTTCATTGAAAAGAAAGCTTTCCTAACACTAACCAAATACAAGCTACAAATTACTCCCTCATTAAACTATTTGGAAGTAGTAAGAGAAGCTTGTAATTCTTGATGATAGCTCACAACAAAACGTGAAAGATAGATGCTGGGATCATAGGCTGTGCTTATTTGAGTGGACCTTAGAGGTTATTTCAGTCATGGAAGCTAAACTTGACTCTGTTAAAAGACATCCTGAACATACATGTACTGCTTCCATTCCATACATGTGTGCATGTCCATTGTGAGTTGGCAGAGGGCTCTAGTATAATTAACACAGTCTATTAGCTGCTGGCCACTATCAGGGGTCACAGTGATCCTGATAGCAGGGACTGAAAGATATCATGGTGAATTACAATGTTACTTTTTTTTTTAACAATATTACTCTTAAACCTAGAAATGACACTGTCATTTTTGCTGAGAATTCATTCACATAAATACAAAAAAGCACAAGAAATAAAAAAAAAATATGACCACAAATTTCAAATCAATGCAAAAATATAGTCCCGCCATATGCCTGGAGAAGAGTCAACGTCTATGGAAACCCTAAAGATACCACAGTGAGTAATAAATTGATCCTCAGATATAAGAGGTGCAGATAAATATCTGGTTGCCTTCAACATTTTCTACACAGTATACTATCTAAAATTTACATTTAGTCGATCTTTTAAGGCACATAAGAATAAATATAAATGGAAAATTTAGCTAGGAAGTTTACACTAGTAGGTTAGAATAAGCCATTTTATTCTTGTCTCAATTTCTTTTTCACAGCCCCAAATCTCTTACTCCTACTCTGCGAAATATATGACAGTTCAGTGATGGGAGTCAAAGCTCCCAAAAGCCCCTTAAAAAATTCCAGTTCTTTAAGAATGGAGTGATAATGAGAAGAAAGCCCTAGGTGGTAACAATAAATCATAAAAGGCAAGTATTAGGCAAAAAAAAAAAAAAAAAATGTAGGCTGAGAAAAAAGAAACTACAAGGAGAGACATTCTAGCAATTTCTAAAACCAAAAATCAGGGGCGCCTGGGTGGCGCAGTCGGTTAAGCGTCCGACTTCAGCCAGGTCACGATCTCGCGGTCCGTGGGTTCGAGCCCCGCGTCAGGCTCTAGGCTGATGGCTCAGAGCCTGGAGCCTGTTTCCGATTCTGTGTCTCCCTCTCTCTCTGCCCCTCCCCCGTTCATGCTCTGTCTCTCTCTGTCCCAAAAAGAAATAAACGTTAAAAAAAAAAAAAATAAAACCAAAAATCATTTGTGTATTATAAAGCTATAGTTATTTTTTGTTAATTAATCCAGCAAATATATAATGATTAAAATCATAGATTTGTTATGGAATATCACAAAACATATGGACACTTAAGTGGTTCAGTTGTTTAAGCATCTGACTCTTGATTTTGACTCAGGTCATGATCTCATGGTTGGTGAGATCAAGCCCTTTGTCAGGCTCTGCACTGCTTGACATTCTCTCTCTCCCTCTCTTTCTGCCCCTCCCCACTCACTGGCACATGTGTGCCTTCTCTCTTTCTCAATTCTCAAAATAAATAAATAAACTTTAAAATGTAGAATAATATATGAACAAATAACCCCTAATTCCTTCAAAAATTACTAAATAGCCTCAGCATCTGATATATTTTTCCAAGCACATATTTCAATGCATATATTGTTTAAAATAATTTAATTATATGACATATATAAAATTATAAAATTTTATTCTTAAGTATTCATTATTTTATTTTTTTTTTAATTTTTTTTTAGCGTTTATTTATTTTTGAGACAGAGAGAGACAAAGCATGAACGGGGGAGGGTCAGAGAGAGGGAGACACAGAATCCGAAACAGGCCCCAGGCTCTGAGCTGTCAGCACAGAGCCCCACGCGGGGCTCGAACTCACGGACCGCGAGATCATGACCTAGGCCGAAGTCGGCCACTTAACCGACTGAGCCACCCAGGCGCCCCAAGTATTCATTATTTTAATCTTTAGATGTAACGAGAATGTCAATTGCTCAATCACAGAGGATATTAGAAGAATGGAAAAATTAATAATTTACATGAAACAACTTTAAAGGCCTCTATGCCTACTAGTAAAACTACATATATAATTATACAAGCCATACAATAAAATACAATCTAGGCATTAAAAAAACTAAGGCTATTCTATTTGACTTTTGCTTTGAATGGCAAATGTTTATAAGTCTATATTGTCAAGGATTAGTTACTGTTGAATGCAGGAATCATAGTAAAACAAATAAACCTCTTTTACCAGATGTTTGAAATGAAGGTCACAAAAAATGTAGAGACGTAAATATTGTTCAAGTAATTACATTACTTGAAAATAAACCAATGCATTATTATTCTCTATATAATATATATTATACATAATAATCTTATAAGATATTGTTCAATATTCAACATCATAGTTTTATTGTTAGTATTATGCTTAGTTAAATCTATAAAGACACAAATGATAATCTTAATGACTATATCCTCATCCTGGTAGTTATTACTGTATTAATCACCTCTAGTCAGGAAACAAACAATTATTTCAACAGAATATTAGAGAAATGTATGTCAAAATAGGAAGTACTGACAGATCAGAGAGGTAGTGATTGCAGAAAATAGATATCACTAAGGCTGGCATAATAATGGGAACAGACTGGAATTCTAAAAGTTGATTTTGGAAGAAAGTCTCTATTCAGATGATAATCAGACTTTTGAGGAAGAGATATTACTAATATTTTTTAAGGTTTGTTTGTTTGTTTGTTTATTTTGAGACAGAAAGACAGAGACAGCGCAAGTCAGAGAGGGTCAGAGAGTTACAGGGTGAGAGAGAGATTCCCAAGCAGGATCCACACTGCCGGCACAGAGCCTGATGCGGGCTTTAACCCACGGAGCTGTGAGATCATGACCTGAGCCAAAACCAAGAGTCGAAGGCTTAACCAACTGAGACACCCAGCTACCTCAGGAAGAGATATTATTTAGCAAATACACAAAGAACTTGAAATAGTGTATCTATGGAAGTACAACCCAGACTTCTAAGGAGGGTCGACTGCTGTGGTTCAGACCTCTGGAGCCCTCAAGATGTTTATTCAGAGCTCAGAGATCAGGCCCTGCAGGGCTAGGATTAAGGGCCATGAGGAGAGGACACTGAAGAGTGGTTCCATTAAGGTAGAGAGTCTGCCAGCTGGAACCCACTGCCGCTACTGGATAAAGAACTTGAGATGAAATAACATTAGCAAGAAAAGACAGTAAATAGAACAAATTTCCTTCTTCTAGTCCAGCTTTCTAGTCTGCTTCTAGCAACTCCTAATGACAAAGACTAAAAGAAGCCATTTGGCAAAGGAAAAGTGTGAGTTGGAAACTGAGAAACCATATAGTTTGCAAATTCATTTCTAATATGTTAGCATATTTGGCAATAAAAAGTTTGTAATTAAAACTTTATGAGCTAAGGACAGTAAATATACATAATGAATGAAATTTCAAACTTGTCAATGTTAATTGGTAATTTTCTAGGACAAAGTATATGTAGTGAAGATAGACCACAAATTCAAGTAAACAAAACTCATAGTCAATGTTTATTCAATCATGTCATACAACACTTAAAACTGGAACAAGTTCATCAGTTTCTCTAATGTGTGAAAAGCTCAAGATAGTATCTGTCATTTTTTTATTATATTTTATTTTTTAATGTTTATTTATTTTGAGAGAGAGAGAGAGAGACAGACAGAGACAGAGAGCTTGCACAAGTGGGGGAGGGGAAGAGAGAGAGAGAGAGAAAGAATCCCAAGCAGACTCCTCACTGTTAGTGCAGACCCATACACAGGGCTCCATCTCAGGAACTGTGAGATGATGACGTGAGCCAAAATCAAAAATCAGATGCTTAACCAGCTAAGCCACCCAGGCACCCCAGTAACTGTCAATTCTTAAGTGAGCATAAATATTTTATATGCTAATATTATATGCCAAGGGCACAGTAAGAATTTTAATTATAAAAAAAGAATAAATTAGGCTTATTTTAAAAAAAACCCAAAACTTTAAAATTTTGCTAATATTGAATGAAACTTCCATTCCTATTTATGAACAAAAATCTTGTCCCAAGTCAGAAATCCATTGACTCACCCAGATTTCATTCTTTAATGCAAAGCATAATTCAGGTTGGGATATCTCACAATCACATTGTAAGAATGTTTTATAGAAATAGCATGTGAGCAGTGCATTGATATATGGGTTTAGATATTGAATTTTGCAATAATCTGTGATTATTTCCTACTTTCAAATAATCAAATTTCTCAGTGGATGATAGAACTTTGGGTGACTTTATTTTTCAGCCAGCAGTTAAGTCATCAATAGGCTATTGAGAAGTAAAATTGGCTGTCTAGTTTCAGAATTTGAGTTACCGAGTTTGAAAAGAGTGAGAGTATTTTATTTTTCCCACTTTTCAGCTTACATGGAAAATCTTAATTGATAAATGTCAGATGAAAGGCAAAGATAAATCTTATACGAGGTTGGGGAAATGAGATTTTTACATTCATCCTGGCACAATATGCTAGCTGATCTAATAACATTTAAAGGGATTATTAATTATCATGTAATATATTTTTTTCTAATTATTCCCAATTGTGTTTGTTTTCAATATATCCCTGTAATGGAAATTTACACTTTAAATGATTATTTCTAATAAAATTCTAGTTATATTGATTGACTAATAATAAGGTGAATAATGTGGATAAAACAAGTAGGAATTTTAAGAAACAGGCATAAAGTTGAGCATTTGTTACTGGAAACATTTCCTAGTACTTAGAACTCAAAAACATATATTATAAAGAAATATTTTGAATTTAAAAATAATTTTATTTCATGATTTCAATGATCATCTATATATCTGAAAATCTCAGTTTAATAATAAGTAGTTTAGGGGCAACTGGGTGGCCCAGTCGGTTGAGTGTTTGACTTCAGCTCAGGTCATGATCTCACGGCTCATGAGTTCAAGCCTGATGTCAGGCTCTGTGCTGACAGCTTAGATCCTGGAGCATACTTTGGATTGTGTCTCCCCCTCTCTCTGGCCCTCCCCTGTTCACGCTCTGTCTCTCTCTCTCTTTCTCACACACTCAAAAAAATAAACATTAAAAAATATTTTAAAGAATAATAGTAGTTTTATCTCTTATAAAAAAAATAGTATTTGGTTTGTTCACCAGAATCCTTTATGACTCAAAATAATCTTTATCATAAGATTGATTTCAAATAAAATTCTAGTATGTTAATATATATATCAATAGTAGCAAATTTTAAGATTTAAAGAGCAAAGATATCTCTTCAGTTACTGGAAGGTAAAGAAAAAGCCATCAGTAATATCGTTTAATTCATTATTACAGGTTTGCATTCTTTGAATGCATGTTCCTTAGTTTTTGCGATTTTTAATACTCAGAGATGAATGGATAAACTGGTAAACTATCATGCGTTAAAATAATGCATTAAATTAAGAGTGAAATTCCTTTTCTAATAAGTTATAGTAACCACAGAATACAATTAGAACATAGAATTTATTACAATATGTATCCTGATGCCTGATATTTAATATTGACCTGAAAAAGAACTCCGATTAGGTCTTTATCTAATCTGTTAATTTTCAGAATTACATGTGGTATTTAATTGTAAGAACTCTATACTAATTGTAGGTGGAAAAACCCAGCAGTTTTGATTAATACACTCTCCTAGGCAGAATTTTTCCATTATTGGCTACAGTCTTTGCAATCATGGAGGAGAAATCTACCTTTCCTTATCTCACAAGTCAAGAAGGTCGAAAGTGGGTGCAAATTACAGCAACCAAAATAATTTTTTGGTAGAGGTCAATGTTATTGTCTACCATAATACAAAGACTTTGTGCAGAAGCCACTAATAAACATACTTACCATCAGGTCAATCAGATTCAGTGATATGAACTAATGATTCCACTGCATAGTGGTTAGAGATTTGGGACACACACACACACACACACACACGCACACATATACATTTAAATATTAGAACTAACAATTTCTTTAAAAGTCCATTACAAAACAACTAAATTTAAATATATAAGGTCAAGTTATTAGTATTTTTAAAGTTTATTTTATTTCTGAACCCTTTATAAATGCTATTCATTTAGACAGAAATTGGATAATTTAACAAAAAGCATAGAGAACTGTTATTGTTATAGAAATCTATACTTAGAAACTGTTTCTGCAAAGAAGTGCTACTTACCAATGTATCTGAAAATAAAATTTTTGCTCTTTAACTTTTGTTTTTTTTTTTTTTGTTTTTTTTTTTTAATTTTTTTTTTTCAACGTTTATTTATTTTTGGGACAGAGAGAGACAGAGCATGAATGGGGGAGGGGCAGAGAGAGAGGGAGACACAGAATCGGAAACAGGCTCCAGGCTCTGAGCCATCAGCCCAGAGCCTGACACGGGGCTCGAACTCACGGACCGCGAGATCGTGACCTGGCTGAAGTCGGACGCTTAACCGACTGCGCCACCCAGGCGCCCCTCTTTAACTTTTGTCTGACCAAGCATGTGATGATAGAAAACATTATTCTGCTCAGACTTCACTTTTTTTTTTAAATGTGTGAACCTTAAGCATTTTATTCCATAATACTTGCCACACAATTTTCTAGTCAAGTATCACTCATTCTCAGAATTGTGCAGTGCAAAATCTTACCATTCATTGGTAATTAAATGATTCTACTAATGCACAGATGACAAATTAATGTAGCATCTGTCCATCTTTATGGCAGCCATTAAGTCACAGTTTAATTGTTGGCTAGTTTTCTTACTCATTAAGGATAATTTCTGAAAGATTTTTACAACCAAGACTATCATGATCAAAATGTGCAAGAGATCATATATAAGCTGCTTTTTTAAAATTTCCATAATAACTGAATAATTTCAGTGTTCTCAAATCTAACCATTAATTTCTAAAAATGAAACTTAGTTTGTGTTAATATTGACCATTGAAGCAATTATTTTATAAAGATTCATCGCTGAGCCTGAAGAAAATAACTTTTCTATTTACTTACCTAGAGATAAACATATCAGGAAATATATCTGTAATTTTACACAATGACAAAAGTATATCAACATTAATATTCTGATATGTGATCAGATATTTGTTTTTGTTCAGACTGCTATAAGAAACTACCACAACTGAGAGGCTTAAAAACAACAATTTATTTCTCACATTGATGGAGACTGGAAAGTCCAAAATGGCTTGTATGATTATCAGATTCTGGTAAAGGCCTTCTTTCTGGTTCATAGACTGTACTTTCTCCCTGTATCCTTACATAATAGATGATCCAGGGATCTCTGTGGGGCCTCTCTTTTAAGAAAGCTAATCTCATTCATTCGTGAGAGCTTGACATTCATGACCTAAGTACCTCCCAAGACCCCACCTCTCAATACTAGCACATTAGGCATTAGAATTTCAATAAACTGATGGGAGGGGGGTGGGGATGGATACAAATATTCAAAGCACAGCAGATATAAAAATATATGGTAGACAATCAATGTGAAAAATATTTAAGTCAATAATATAATTTTGTTTGAAAACATAGATTTCATATTCATAAAGGCTATGTATTGTCCTCTTGGGAATACTTCTTGACTTATAACTCATGTGCTTCACTTTTTCATTTGTTCATTTCAAAAAAAGAATCTATCAGAATAAAGTGTATTTCCTAAAAATAATTCCACAACATTGGGTGTGATGGCACATAAAAATATGTGTGTTGAAAAATGAACATGAATGATGAGAACAGTTGCACTCAAAGAGAAATGACAATAATAATAACTTAGCTTGATAAATAAAAAACAATTACACAAATAGTAAAAGTATTTCATTTTACAAATAAAAAATAAAGTATAACATAGATATCATAATGTTGTTTAGAAACTATCCTGGATTCCTAGTGTTATCCCACACTGTAAAACAAAACTAAGCCAATAAAAAGGAAAGAGAGAGAAACAGATAGAGAGGAGACTGACATGAAGATAAGGAGTAGGAGGAGGAGAAGGAGGAAAAGGAGAAACCACTCTGTTTTGGAAGCAAAGAGAACTGCATGCCTCAAATAGAAAATACGTTAGTTATTTATGTTTATGTTCAATATAGGTAATAACATTATATTGTGAACAAGAAGCAATTAAAATGAAAGGGAATAAAATGACAAATTTTTAATGTGAAAAATATGAATATTTTATGTTCGATTGTTGGTTTAAGGCAGTGAATGAATAACTCCATTAATTAAATATGGTTTATGATATGGAACAAGCAACATAGTAATTTATACAGAAGATACAAAGAATAATATTTTTAAAATCCAAAGCCAGCTATAATTGTCAAAGTATAAGAAGGAAATACCTCAGTGCAAAATATATGATAAAATTTCAAGATTGTAACTGTTCTTTCTGTAGCCTACCGCACCCACTCAAATAGCCTTCAGGAGGGGTTTAAACATTAAACAGATAACAAATCTAATTCACAGCCAAGCATCAAGAGAGATCACAGAAATACAAACAGGTTGAACCTACAAAATATGGAAACCCAGTATCAGGAAATCATTTAATTATGCACCAAAAGTTCAGAAATAGGAAGACTCCTAGAAAATGATAGTAGGGCAAGGGAGAAAATCTCGAAAAGAAAGATAAAATAGTTGAATAATTTATGCCATTGTATGCCAATGGTTCAGAATCATCATGCTTTTGATAGTGAAACTGTACAGTAAACAAGACTTGATTAACTTTGCTCTAGACCAAAAGCAGTGAAATTTAAGGTAGATAAAATTAATTTTTAAAAGATATATTGTGGAGTTAAATCTAATATCTATTTTTCTATGATATATTGCTGTTGTGTTATATATATTATGTACACATATATATGTACATATATTGCTATGATATACACACATATGTATATGTTATATATATGTATGTATATATGTTATGTACACATATGTATGTATATATATAGGTGTGTGTGTGTGTGTGCTGTGTGTGTGCTGTGTGTGTGTGTGTGTGTGTGTGTGTGTGTGTGTGGCTACAAATGAAAAGTGGAAATGATGCATAAAATGACTTTTGGACTGTAGCTCAGGCAATGAAAGATAGATAATAAGTTTCTCTAAATATATTTTATGTGAGAAGAGGAACCTGAGTAGGCTCATTAATTGGAAATCTCATGGTCTTTTATCCACCTTCAGTTAAGGATCCACCTCCACCTGATTGGCCACAAGAATAGCTGGAAATGTTTGAGTTTCTAGATTGTGGAAAGCTTCAGGCCTCAAGGGAACAGAGTTAGTGTGGAGTTAAGGTACATGCTGCAATTGCCCCTAGAGGTGTAGATTACCATAAAGTAGCAAATCTACATGAACATCATGTAATTTAGCTTTGAGCTTTGGGGCCATGTAGCTAATAGAAGTTCCATGGATAATGAGATAATGTTTTTAAGTCCTCCTCGTTTGGTTTAAAGAGGTGGGTCTGGAATAGTGTGTTCACAGCATTCTGAGTACTTTCTCTCTCTCTACATTATTTTACTTCTGAATGAATTGTTAGACTGAATGTGATTACCAAAGTTAGAAAAAAATTTTGACGCTGTAATTTTGACAAGTCTGATGTAGATTGTCCAGAACTGTCAAATTGAACTTTCAGTGGTGATGAAAGTGTTTCGCACTATCCAATAAGTAACCACTTGCCGCAGGTAGTGAATGCAATTGAGGAATCAAATTTAATTTAAGAAATTTAATTTAATGGAGGAATTAAAGTTAATTTTAATTACTTCAGATTTAAATTTAAATCCATCTATTGGTTAATGGACACCATACCACATAGTGCAGAACTAGAAACGCACATTAAAATAAAGTGGTAGGTATGCTTTGTAACTTCAGTCCAATATGCATGATGTCAAAATGTAACTCAGGTCTTCAATTGCAGTAATTAGTTAGATTAAACACCATATCAGACCAATCCTTACACTAGGAAAAACCACAAAGATATATTTAAAAAAATTACATGAAACAGCTGTTAGAATTCATTGAAGAACAACTAGGATAGGCAGGTTGAAGATCCAAAATACCTGAGATAAGAGGGCACACGAACGAGAGCAGTGCGTTTACTTCCTGTTCTTCTTTTTCTTTTCTTCTTCTTCTTCCTCTTCTTCTTTTTTCTTTTTTGGTTCATTTGTTGTTTCATGGATAGAGGAAATGTAGAAGGAGCCAAAAAAGAGCAGCAGGGAGTTTGTAGCATTCTTTATGAGCTGAGGATACAGAATAAGGGGTTCCCGGTTTCCATGGAGACTTGGATTTAAAGAGGAGAAAGTGTCTTATGGTGGTACCCTAAAATACTGAATGCCATTTTCTCTCAAGGCTTTTCCAAATATTAATTAAAGTATAACGAGTATGAATCTACCAGAAATCAATAAATCTATGTCAAAGAAAACAAAACAAAAGCAAAAAGAAAACTCCTATACTCAAAATAAAAATGTTCATGTATAGTTTATTACTGAAAAATGATACAAATAGCAAGCATATGCAAAACAGCCAAAGTTGGCCTCCAACTAAAAAGGTAAGCAAAATCCAGGTGCAAATCCCATTTCTTCCTTTGTACAAACCATGCTGAAAGAGTTTTCTCTCTTGGATGGAGAACTGATACTGATGGAACAACTTAGAACCACAGAGTCCAAAATAGAGTTTCATCCAGAATTCCTAATATCCTGCTAGTTTAGAAGGTATATTTTTGCTATGTAATGAAGCTTCAATGGCAGAGCCCTATGGAGTTCTCACTGAGGACAGGTGCAAATCATCAATCTCACTGTTATCCATAAAAATACTGACAAGCTGGTATAAACCACTCCATATATCTTCAGACCCATGGTTACAAAACACACTATTAATCAGAAAATGGTATGTCTTCTCCAAGGGTCAGTGGCACAGAGATACATATCACATTTCAATAAAACAGCTCAGCCTTAATCTAGGCCAGGTGGAATTAGCCCTTACAACACACTGGAAAAATAAGAAGCTTAGCAAATATTCCAGCAGTCTTGGATTTGGGATATGGAAAAATGGCAGGACTCTGAAATGCAACAGTGTTTCACTTATGAACCCACACACTTCTGCTCCCTGCCAAGATGGAGTAACAGAACCCACATTTACTCTGCCTTGCATAACGACCAAAAATAACTAAGAAGATCAGTGATCTTAAAGACACAGGAAGCAAACAAGATGAGACCTATACTCACTCAAACTTACTGCCCTGAGAGAATTTACTGAATGCAGATCAGGGAAGAAAATTCAAGTAAAGCCTAGTGGATATCTTGAGTAGAGGAGATGGAAATGGTAATCTGGATAGGACAGAATAACGGAGAAAAGAGAGATGCAGGGAATCTGCACCACCCACCAACCACCTTCAGAGAGTCTTCTTTTGTTATTCATTAGAGTACCAATCAGAACATACCTGTGAGAAAATTACTTGAGTCTAGGGAAGAACCCCCCAAATTAATTAGAAATACCATTTCCAAGACCCATTTAGGTCTGGGTGTGCTGCCTGTTTACTAGCCAGGAAGCAAAATCTCATGACCCATACATCCGAAGTCTCAACAACATCCAAGAACAAGAAATATGAAAATAGCTAACACAAAGTCACATCATAACACTCACAATCAATGATAAAGAGAAAATCATAAAAGCAACCTGAGTAAAAAGACTCATTACACACAGAAGAACAAATATAAGGATGATGACCTTGCATTTAACACCCTTTGGACTAATTCAGTTCTATTGTTTCTTCTACATGAGAATGTATAGTAACTGATATGCTATATAGTTGTAATTCTTCATCCCATAAGTGCTGGGGCAATTATATTTTTTATTTTATTTTAATTTTTTATTTATTTTTGACAGAGAGAGAGAGACAGAGTACAAGTGGGGGAGGGGCAGACAGAGAGAAAGACAGACTCACAAGAAGGTTCCAGGCTCCCCACTGTCAGCACAGAGCCTAATGCAGGGCTTGAACCCAAGAACAGTGAGGTCATGACCTGAGCCTAAAGGACTGAGTCACCCAGGTACCCTGCTGAACTTCTGAAAAACAAAGGCAACCTCCTCCCAGGCATCCTTTGGGGTTTGGGCTCCTAGCTTGCTGATATGACTCAGCTCTTAGCTTGCAAATGAGGTCTTTTAAAAGTTGGAATGCCATACTCTGAGGGGACTTTGTGATTATCTGTCCCAATATTTAAATATTTGTGTGAGAATGGTGACAGTTTGCAACAATTTGTCTTTTTAGCATGGAAGTAGATTATCATCCATTCTGAAAGTAAAGGGTCTGTCCAGCACAGAAGGGTTGGTATTGTCATCCTACTTAAAAGTGATCTCCCAGTATGACCAAGACAATGGACCAATAAAAATGTGAGTATATTGAAATTTCTCTGAATATTTATGAAGTTTATTTTCACTCCCTGACTTGAATTTATCTTTGTAGATTATCCAGGATATCTAATAGGCAACTGGGTAGCAACAAATCTTTTTCGCTAGAACCAGTTGTGGGTTTTTTTTTTTTAGTGCCTTTTTAAAGCACTATTTATTTATTTTGACAGAGAGAGACAGAAAGAGCACGCGCAGGAGGGAAGGGCAGGGAGAGAAGAATAGAGAGAGAATCCCAAACAGATTCCATGTTCAATGTGGAGACTGTCGCGATGCTTGAGGTTATAACTGTAATATCATGACCTGAGCGGAAATCAAGAGTCAGACACTTAACCAACTGGGCCACCCAGGTGCACCACCAGAACCCATTATAATTTAGAGGTCCAGTACGTTGCTATTTGGTATGTCAATACAATCAAAATTGCTGTGCAAGGTAATATGGCAGATAGTGAGGTAGTTATATAATCTAGAGAGACAGTGATGCACCCCTGTCTTTTTTATTCCACTGGAAGATAAACTGCTTTGATTTTCCCTGCTGAGTATTTAAAAGAATACATTCATAGAATCAATAGCTGCATATAATGTTCATTGATTTGTTCCAGTGAAGACAACACATCTTACAGAGTAGAGCAGTAAGGACAAGACCTTGTTGTGTTTATGATAAACACCATCATCTGCCTTGACCCATCTGGCTCTCACAGAGAACAGACAGGTGAAGACACAGGAATGCACTGGTGAGAGAAGAACCAGCATCATTAAATTGCTCTGTGGTGACTATCTTTTGTAAGCAAGGGTTGATGAGAAGAGATGCTGTTACAGAACTGGGTTCCCTGATAGTAATAAGCATGATAAGATCTAATAAAATAATGGAGGCCAGGTGGTGGTACTTAATCAAATGAAGCCAGGTGAATCCAATTATTGTAATGAGCCAAGATCTAAAACTAGGTGTTAGGAAGGCTTGACCCATGGAGAGCAATGAAAACATTTTATAGCACATGGACCTCTCAGGGCTAAGAGTCATGGTCAGTCAAAAAGGATATTCCTTATATAACACACAAAGTAAATCCAGGATGGATGATTAGGAGGCAGCAGGCAGTATCACTGATAAATTGGCCTAATCCCTCAACCTGTTTTCAAATTTGAACCAGTTCTTAGCCAAGAGATTTCTTGACTGAGGGGAAACCTGGCTCTCTATAAGGAGAGATGCTGGAACACTATAGCAAGCATATATAATAATGATTTCTCCATTCTTCCCACAAAGTGGCCTATAGCTACCTAGGTAAACATATACCAGGAAAAGGAAATACTAAAAAATATTTTAAAAATGTTTGAACACAGTTTCCTACTGAACATTAATAACTAAGGACTCAATGTTTTTCTTGATATTTCTCCTGAGGCAAGAGAAACAAAAGAAAAAACAAACTGTTGGGACTAGACCAAAATGAAAAGGTTTTGTACGGTGAAGAAAAACATCAACAAAATTAAAAGGCAACCTACTGAATAGAAAATACTTGCAAATGATATATCCAATAAGGGGTTAATACGTTAAATATGTAAAGAACTTATACAACTCAAAACCAAAAAAAACATGATTAAAAATGGGCAGAGAACTTGAATAGATATTTTTCTAAGAAGACATACAGATGGCTGGCGGATACATGAAAAGATGCTCAACATCACTCACCATCAGGGAAATGAAAATCAAAACCACAATGAGATATCACCTCACACCTGTCAGAATGACTGATATCAAAAAGACAAGAAGTAACAAGTGTTGGTGAGGATATGGAAAAAAAGGGAATCCTTATGCACTATTGGTGGGAATGTAAACTGGGATAACCACTGTGGAAAATAATATGAAGTTTCCCTCAAAAATTAAAAACAGAAATACAATATGATCCAATAATTCCACTATTTGGTATTTACACAAAGACAATGAAAACACTAATTTGAAAAGATGTTGCACCCCTGTTTACTGCAGCATTATTTACAATAGCCAAGATATGGAAGCAACCTAAGTGACCAACAACAGATGAATAATAGATAAGGATGTACACATACACCCAAATGTACAATGGAATATTGTGCAGTCATAAAAAAGGATGAGATCATGCCATTTGAGACAACATGGATGGAACTAGTGGGTATTATGCTAAGTTAAATAAGTCAGATTGGGAAAAACAAATACCATAGGATTCCACTCATAAGTGGAATCTAAAAACAAACAAATGAATAAACAAGCAAAAAGCAGAATCAGACCTATAAATACAGAGAACAAACTGAGAGTTGTTAGAGGGAGATGATGATTGATGCTTAGACAATATGGGTGAAGTGGAGAAGGAGATACAGGCTTCCAGTTATAGAACGAATAAGTCAAGGCAATAAAAGACATAAGAAGTACACTCCGTGATATTGTAATGGTGATGTAACAGGACAGATGGTAGCTACACTTGCAGTCAACACAGCATAAAGTGTAAACTTGTCAATCACTAAGTTGTACACCTGAAACTAATGTAACATGTGTCAAATATACTCAAGTTAAAAAATGTTGGGGCACCTTGGTGGCTCAGTTGGTTAAGCGTCCCACTCTTGATTGTAGCTCAGGTCATGATCTCACGGTTGGTGAGCCTGAGCCCCACAACAGGCTCTGTATTGACAGAGTGGAAACTGCTTGGGATTCTCTCTCTCTCTGCCTTTCCCCTTCTCTCTCTCTCTATAGATAGATAGATAGATAGATAGATAGATAGATAGATAGATAGATATAGATATATAACATTTTAAAGGTACAAAAAGGAAGAGCATATTTAAATTGATCAAAAATTAATTTATACTTGCATGTCAAATTGAAGAAGATTCTAAGTCAATTGAAAAACAGGTCCCACAGGATATTTGAGTCATAAGAGATGCTGAATAAGTCTTTGTTATCTGAAGCTATTATTATATTATAGGACATCTAATATGTCTGGCTTCTTCCCAATAAATGCCAATACACAATTATTGTGTCAACCAAACCATCTCCAAATGCCTTCTTGTTGGGTATACTGCCCATTTGAAAAACCTCTTCTTTCTCAATCTGTTCTAGGATTGTACATTTATTGCCTGGGTATTCCAAAAACTGAAAAGCTTTTGAAAGCATATTGCTATCACTCAAGTTTTGTATCCCTATGACCCTGCATGACACCTAACCCATGGATAGCTCTCAATAAATATGTATTAAATGATAAAAATTTAAGAAAAGCAGTTGTATAACTGACCTCCAGGGGTCATCTAAAAGATCAGATACTATTTTGATCTCAGGTTTCTTCAGGTCTACACTGACTAGATTTGATTCAGAGTCTGTGGGAGTTGGCATCCAGTAACTTTCTCTTTTCCCAGAAGACATTACCTAGTTTTCATGTTGTTTCCTGACTTTCAAGTTAAGGAAATAAATTTATAGCAAAGTCCAATTTGCTTTATTAAGTATTCTTCAATGAATTTTTCAAGACAATGTCACAGGTAGTGCCGGAAAAATGCCAAGGTGATTATTTTTGCATTTTCCCCTTCATCACCAAAGACTTCAGAAAAAAATCACATTTATATAATTGTCACGTTTAATATGTGTTGTGTATGATATACAATTTAAAATTTCTAAGGGAACCTGGGTGGTTCAGTTGGTGAAGCATCTGACTCTTGAGTTTGGCTCAGGTCATGATCTCAGGGTTCATGAGATCAAGCCCCTGCTTGGGATTCTCTCTCTCCCTTTCTCTCTGCCCCTCCTTCTTCATTCTCTCTCTCTCTCCCCCTCTCTCTCTCATAATTAATAAATAAATATTTAAAAAATAATAAAAAATAAAATTTCTAGTTGAAGGCCTTGTATACATAGGAAAATCTTATTATATTTCCTTAATTGTAATTACAAAAGCTTGTCTAGCTATGAAAAATTTTCAGTGGCATCTAAACCTAATACAGTAATCCATCACACTTAGGAAGACTATTCTTTGTAAAATCTATAATGTGCCAAGTGATAGGTGGAGAAAAAATATGGACTCTCCAAATATGTCAAATGAAATTTACTAGAATTACTAGTTCAAATTATACTTTGAAACTTTGTAGAATGATATCCTTGCCTTGTTTTCTTTCTGTCCTACCAATAATTAGCACAATGGTACTTTATTCACATTTTGTGATCAATAAGTTGCCGAATAAAATATACTATGAGAAATGTGAAACATAAATGGCTGTAATGTCACAGTGAATTTTCTTCTGACGGCTGATAAAGACATAACCAATCCAGCTCAGGAACATTTGCCACATGGTTTCAAATTATAATTCATATGCTAAAAATTGAGATGAGGTTGTTGTGAAGGTTAATAAAATGTCTTTTGAAAGCAGTTTATAGACTTTTCCCATCTTAGTAACCTAGGTTATTAAAGTTGTAAGTAAACAAGGTTTCACAGAGGCACTGTCTGCTGCTATATATCATCCTGGAAATTAGGATCAGTTAAGGCTTCATTGTGACAGTTCCTGAATGCCATGGCTGGGATATCAGCGGCGGTGCTGGGATATCAGCGGCGGTACAGGGTTGCTCCGCTCTCCCTGGTGCGGCCAGCTCCAATTGATTCTGGTAGATGTAGAGACAGCATATCTCTTTTACACTGTCTTTGTCTGTCATTGCTACTTTCTTATCTAGTTTAATTTCCTATTTTTATATTTGTGTGTCACAGTGATTGTATCTCCAAGAGAAAAAAATAGCTGAAAATACAATAAGGGTATGTTCACTGTCTAGGTGAAGTTAGACTGGCCACTCATGCAAATTGGAACAATTTCAATATTTACTAGTGTATTGCCAGTCCGATCACAAATTTGTATCATTCACGATAATCAGAAAAATATTTTACCCATGGGAGAAAATGTAGATAACTGCAGATTTATCTTAATGTGAAAGATATTTATGTAACAATGTTTATAATATAAATGCCTTGTAAAACACTTAAAATGTTTTACAGTCTGAAATTTTTGAAAGGCACATATGATTTTATTTCCTTAATATAGTTTTGAATTATCTGGGCTGAAGTACAGAAAACAATGATTATTTTCTAAACTATGAAACTATAATATTTTAAATTCCCATTATTCTGCACCCCCCACCCACTTCCATAAATTCTTTAATGAAATAGTAATTCTCCCAAATGAACTTTGGGCCAACCAAAGCAAAAACAAATGACATAATTATGGTTTTAGGATGGATCATTAGCCTGAAATAGAATATAGTAAATGTACCATATTTAAAATATTAGGATAATTACATATTTGTTAAACCATACTTACAAAGAATATTTTGAAATAATAATACTACTTAATATTTAAAGAGTTATACATTTTTTAGACCAATAACACTAGGAAATATGAAAAGAATATGAAGAATAGTTCACATTGAGTGAAATTACAATTAACAACTTAAACATATATCTCACTTTCTTATTACTAAATAAACATGAATAAAAACAATAATACAAGATTAATTTTCAACCTATCTGCTTGGCAGTGATAGTGTTTTAAAACAAAAAGAGTTTTTCAGGAGAGATGAGATACTTTGAAAGACTCATTGTGGATAATTGCTGTATCTTCTTTACAGGCTGATCCCGTAATATTTTTCTAAAGTAAAAATGAACATGCACTTCAATCAGAAGTTCCATTCTCTGGTTTTAATCCTATTGACACACTTCCACTTAGGCTCCCCACCCCACCAAACAATGAATTCTAACATGTGTATTGCAACATTGTAATATTGTCCTTACTTTCCAAGTTTAGGAAATAAACTAAATGTACACCAATAAGGTCTGACTAAAAATTTTATTTCATCTAAGACACTATTGTAAATTGCATTATTATGTTATGTACTATTTATAAACAAAAAAACTTATCAATTATACCAGAAAGACTATCATTATATTATTATAAGAGACACTTAGCTTCAGTTAAGCATCTGGCTCTTCATTTTTGCTCAATTCATAATCTTACAGTCATGAGATCGAAACCCGGGACAGACTCCATGCTCAGGATGGAGCCTGCTTGGGATTCTCTCTGTCTCTCCCTCTCTCATGCCCCTCCCCCACACATACTTTTTTTTCTGTCTCTGTCTCTCTGTCTCTCAAAATAAATAAATAAACATTAAAAGAATAAAATAGCATAAACACAAACTGAAAAGACATTAAAATATTTTAATAAAAGAAAAGTGAGTGGAGAATACTGTATACGAATGTTTTCATATACATATAGATAATTTTTGAGTAAATGGAAAAATCTAATAAGAGCTTGCCTTTGGAAAAGTCATTTTACTTTTCAGTAGGTAAAGGAATGAGGAAAATTTATTTTTATTAAAATATTATGTGCAATTGCATATGTTATATTTTTAACATGTGCACATGAGCGAGTGGGAGAGGGACAGAAAGAGAGGGAGAAAGAATCCCAAGCAGGTTCTGCACTGTCAGTGTGGAGCCCAATATAGAGCTCAAACTCACTCATGAACCATGAGATTATGATCTGAGCTGAAATCAACTGTTGAAGGCCAACCAGGTGCCCCTATAAAATTGTTTTAAAAGATTCAAAAGTAAAACAAGTTTTCCTCCCTTGTTGATCACTAATTCTTAATTCTTGCACATTTTTATATACTTCCATGTTTTAAATGAATATATGTGCTATGAATATTTGTGGCCCCCCAAATTCATATGTTGAAAGCTAATGCCCCTGTGATAGTATTAGGAGGGGCCTTTGGGTAGCAATTAGGTCATGAAGGTGGAGCTTTCATTAAGGAGAAATTCACAACATCAGTGTCTATGTTTTACAATCCCTTACCCCTGAAAGAAACTGTCCCCAGGGAAATTAGCGATGCTGTCACTAAACAGAGTGCCTGTTAGGGGGTGGGTGGGGATTATTAGTATTTAGTCTTTTACTATTCAGTCCTTTGATTTCTAGTTTTGTATACCCACCAACTCTAATGAAAGCATTCCTGAAAGTAAATCTTCATTCTTCTGCTGGAATGGGGTGGGTATTGCTGTGCCTGCCTCTCAGAATGGAAGAAAAATCTGAGAGTTCTAACTGCTTCTCATATGTATAAATTATAACCAATAATTCGATTTTATGTGTTTCTCTATTTTCTTTTTCAGGGATGTCTGGTGCTCCAATTTTTTACAATTTTAGGATTTGTGTAATATAACTTGTCTTGGGTTCCCCTCAATAGGGGCATATTTCAGTCTTCTCTATCAAACTTAATCAATTGGCACTTCTCCCTTTGTTCCTGAGGTTATGTTTTTTGTGCATGTTGTCTCTTCTTGCACTTATTTGTGTTTTTTTTTTACTGTTTATATTATTTTGTCATTCCACTCATCCCTGTGTTTTCATTTTGCTACTTCTGTGTTTTATTTTTTTAACGTTTTTATTCATTTTTGAGAGAGAGAGGGACAGAGTGTGAGTGGGGGAGAAACAGAGAGAGAGGGGGAGACACAGGATTTGAAGCAGGCTTCAGGCTCTGAGCTGTCAGCACAGAGCCCAACGTGGGACTTGAACTCACAAGCCATGCAATCATGACCTGAGCTGAAGTTGGACACTTAATCGACTAAGCCACCCAGGCACCCCTCATTTTACTACTTCTTAAAGCTATCAGAAGTAAAGTGTACTTTAATTCCTTCATGTTTAACTAAAAACTACACATATTATTTACATCTATAAATATATATTGATATTATACTTATTGATACATTTAAATATATTGATACAAATTCAAGTAAATGAAATAGGTGAAATGACTGAATTGTGAAGCATAGATCAACAAAAAAAATAGTAATTTCTATATAATTCATTATACACAAACCAGATTTGAAAACTATAGTCAGAATTCATGAATCAGTTCTAGCAGTTTTTTGGTGGAATCTTTTGGGTTTTTCATATAGAGTATCATGTCATCTGCGAAGAGTGAAAGTTTGACCTCCTCCTGGCCAATTTGGATGCCTTTTATTTCTTTGTGTTGTCTGATTGCACAGGCTAAGACTTCCAATATTATGTTGAATAACAGTGGCATTCGTATACACCAACAATGAAGCAACAGAAAGAGAATTCAAGGAATCAATCCCATTTACAGTTTCACCAAAAACCATAAAATACCTAGAGGTGAAACCACAAACCAAAACCATAAACCAAAACCATAAACCATAAAGCAAAGAGGTGAAAAATCTATACACTGAAAACTATAGAAAGCTTATGAAAGAAATTGACGAAGGCACAAAACAATGGAAAAAGATTCCATGCTCCTGGATAGGAAGAACAAATATTGTTCAAATGTTGATACTACCCAAAGCAATCTACATATTCAATGCAATCCCTATCAAAGTAACACCAGCATTCTTCACAGAGCTAGAACAAATAATCCTAAAATTTGTACGGAACCAGAAAAGACACCGAATATTCAAAGCAAACTTGAAAAAGAAAACCAAAGCAGGAGGCATCACAATCCCAGACTTCAAGCTATACTACAAAGCTGTAATCATCAAGACAGTATGGTACTGGCACAACAACAGACACTCAGATCAATGGAATAGAATAGAGAACACAGAAATGGACCCACAAATGTATGGTCAACTAATCTTTGACAAAGCAGGAAAGAATATCCAATGGAATAAGGACAGTCTCTTCAGCAAGTGGTGCTGGGAAAACTGGACAGCGACATGCAGAAGAATGAACCTGGACCACTTTCTTACACCATACAAAAGTAAACTCAAAGTGGATGAAAGACCTCAATGTAAGACAGAAAGCCATCAAAATGCTCCAGGAGAAAGCAGGCAAAAACCTTTTTGATCTCCGCCGCAGCAACTCCTTACTCAACACGTTCCGGAGGCAAGGGAAACAAAAGCAAAAATGAACTACTCAGACCTCATCAAAATAAAAAGCTTCTGCACAGCCAAGGAAACAATCAGCAGAACTAAAAGGCAACCGACAATATGGGAGAAGATATTTGCAAATTACATAGCAGATAAAGGGTTAGTATCCAAAATCTACAAAGAACTTATCAAACTCAACCTCCAAAAACTAAATAATCCAGTGAAGAAATGGGCAAAAAACATGAATAGACACTTCTCCAAAGAAGACATCCAGATGGCCAACCAACACATGAAAAAATGCTCAACATTACTCATCATCAGGGAAATATAAATCAGAACCACAATGAAATGCCATCTTACACCTGTCAGAATGGCTAACATTAACAACTCAGGCAACAACAGATGTTGGAGAGGATGCGGAGAAAGAGGATCTCTTTTGCACTGTTGGTGGCAATGCAAGCTGGGGCAGCCACTATGGAAAACAGCATGGAGTTTCCTCAAAAAACTAAAAATAGAACTACCCTACCACCCAGAAATTGCACTACTAGGTATTTATCCAAGGGATACAGGTATGCTGTTTCGAAGGGACACATGTACCCCTATGTTTCTAGCAGCACTATCAACAATTGCCAAAGTATGGAAAGAGTCCAAATGTCCATTGATGGATGAATGGATAAAGAAGATATGGTATATATATATTCAATGGAGTGTTACTCGGCAATCAAAAAGAATGAAATCTTGCCATTTACAACTACGTGGATGGAACTGGAGGGTATTATGCTAAGTGAAATTAGTCAGAGAAAGACAAATATCATAGGACTTCACTCATATAAGGACTTTAAGAGATAAAATAGATAAACATAAGGGAAGGGAAACAAAAATAATATAAAAACAGGGAGGGGGACAAAACAGAAGAGACTCATAAATATGGAGAACAAACTGAGGGTTGTTAAAGGGGTTGTGGAGGGGGTATGGGCTAAATGGGTAAGGGTCATTAAAGAATCTACTCCTGAAATCATTGCTTCACTATATGCTAACTAATTTGGATGTAAATTTTAAAAAATAAAAAATAAAGTTAAAAAAATAAATATTTTAAAAAAGAAAAAGAAAAATACAGTCAGTAAATGAAAATAAAATAGAATTTAGATAAGGATAATTGGTGAACAGCATGTTTTACAATTTTCAATACTTAGCAATGTCTCTTCTCAATATTATATTGGTCACTTTAGATTCATAAAATACATACAATTAATCTGTTTTAATAATTAAGGAATTGAGACAAAAATCTTTATAGTTCAGCTTAAAAATATATATTGAGAATTTCTACCAGGGATTCAATTATTGACTAGGCTCTCAAAGAATAAAATTTATAAAGGTTTTCCTTTCTCCTGAGGAGGTCATTTAGTGGGCAGTTAAAAAAATACAACATGTCAAGCAATAAGATAAATATATAAACAGAGGAAATGAAAAAATAGTTATGACAAAAGTTCTGGTAATACTTTCTAAATATTTAATGAATATTATGCAACTTAGTAAAATATATCATTTTCTAGCATATAAGAAAAATCTGAATGCTTATGCTTAATAATAATTCAATGGTTGTGTGCTCATACAGTGAATATTCTCTGTATGCACCTGAAACCCACTCTATTCTTTTCACCATGCTATGTGTCCCTGAAGAGTGATCTCTAAAGACTGCTTCAACTCAGGAACACAGGTTCCTTTGTCCATTAGTTTCAAGTTGAACTACTTTAAAGGATGCACCAGTAGAAGAATAAATGATTTACTCTAGGGTTCATTTCTTAAGGGTTCATGGTTTAGGTACTGGCTCTCTTCTTCCACTAGAGGCCACAAGTGTGATGGGACTACTTACCTCCAGCTACTTGACTTCCAATAACAATTCAGCATCACCCCCACCATTGTCCCTTAAACAGAGAGATAATGGCTTCCTACTCTTCTTGATCTTGTAGCACTTTACCACTCCTTAATGGTCCTTTTGTCTATATCTTTGCAAAAATCCCTTACATTAAATACAGTGATCCATTCTGTATATGTCATCTCTTTGTGGGGAGGGAGAAGGCTGTCAATTTGACTTAAAGTGCAATTTGCCCTATGAAAAACAGATCTCAAATTGAATTTAATTGGAATAGCATAGCTCACAATTTTTATAAAAACGATTAAAATATTCTTTCTGAGGAGAATATGAGATGTTAATAGTCATTCGAGTAACAATTACCCAATACTGGCATGTGATAATGAGCAAACAGAGCACAAGTTGGTGAAATATTGTGAAAATACTATACTTTGTCACCAGAACAATTGTGATAATAAACATTATGACATAGGCTGGCTAGAGTGGGTAGAAAAGCAAATAATTGATGGCTTTAAATACCCAACTGAAGGCATGGGGGGAAAATCAGAAAACTGTAAAAGAAATCTCTTACCTATTGTAATCACAAGGGAGATATAGTTGAAAAACAATCTAAGGCCTCTTTGCAAATGTGTAGAGTTACAATGTCATATAAATGTGCAACAACAGAAAATGTCTTATAAGGATAGTGGTGGGAATTGGTAGACACCTAATATACTGGACGGAGACACTGGAGGGACATAAACCAAGCTGAAATCTTTGATTCAATAAAAAGAACAGGAGCAGCACTGTATAATTTGACTCTTATTAATTGGAGGAATGTGTTCATAGCAGCTGGGCCAGTTGGTCACCTGACCTTACCTATACAGAAAAACCTACAATAGCAGGTTTCAGCATGAGATAAAAACCGAAACTAGTCTCTAAATAGAGTTCTAAAAAAATAGGCCATTATAAACGGACCAAGAATTGCTAATGAATGAAGTGATATTTTTGAATATTAGGACAGAAACATCAGCCTCCAACCAAGAAGTTCCTTTTTGCTTCCCTCTTTGCACCAGAGTAAAGATGAGCTTTTTGAAGTCACAAAAGTTTCCAAGCAAAACAAATACATTTACAGGACACACACTGAGCATAAACGCACAGCAGTAGGTGAGGCTAAATCTTAGTGCTGTAAGAAAAATAAGTATAAGAAATGTGGCAAGCCATATCCAATATCCACAACCTGGAGAAGTACTCTTGACATATGAAAAGGAAAAAGAGCCAGAATTTTTTTTTATCTTGCAAATGACTAATATAAATATTAAACGTCAGTCTCTGCTATAGCAGGAAGGAGTTGCAAACACTACCCAGACAGGACTTGGACTAAATCCCTCACTGACTCAATGACTACATCTGCAATGTCAAATCACTGGGAAGGAGTCTTAGCACAAATACCAGACTCTGGCATGTACATATTTTGTAAAGAATACATGGAACCCACCTAAAAATTATTATATATGGTATACTAAATGCAAGGGAGAAAAATCTACAATTCACACTCTAAAATTTCAAAACACATAGAAAGACAAGTACTAAGCAAGATAGCTCTAAAGAACAGCATGTTCATGATGATTTATCCTAGCAGGAAATGGAAATATTAGATCAATATAAAATTGACTTTGAAAATAAGCATGTTTAAGATGTTTAAGAAGCAAAATGATATACTACTATTCATAAAATAAGAAATTATGGAATAGAAAACAATGATAAATACAGTGTAAAGAAATATTGATCAAATAATATGGATATGACATCAGTTATAAATTTTGAAAATGAAAAATATCATATAAGCCTTTAGAGAGAAAAATAGTGAACTGAAATATATATTAAAGAATTCTTTAAGACTCTATATAAAGAATAGAATTCAAAATGAAATAAGAGTCATCAGGCTTATATTGTGAATTTCCTACTTACATCTAATGTGAGTATCAGAAGAAAGAAGGGGTGGGCATCCTGGAGAAGCAGTTTCAGATAAAATAGCAGTAAAACATTTGTAGCATTGAAGAAGGAACTAAAATCCCAGCTTTAAAGTATATACTCTTTTCTTCAAGTGCAGAGCATGATAAACAATAATGATCACTTAGATTTACTATAAAAGTGCCCAGTGTTTACAGACAAATGAAACTGTATATAAACACTGCACTCCTGTGGTAAATGTTTCTCATATGGCAATATAGGTAAACTGTCCTGAACCTGCTTTGCATATGGATAAAAAAAATAAGTGAAATGTCATACAAAGGGAAGGGAGCCATGTTTCCTGCTGTCAGAGAGGGATGTTACCAATAAACAAGAAAGGAAAGCTAGAATAAATC
Source organism: Puma concolor (assembly GCF_028749965.1). Taxonomy (NCBI): domain Eukaryota; kingdom Metazoa; phylum Chordata; class Mammalia; order Carnivora; family Felidae; genus Puma; species Puma concolor. Next base: position 182,710,378 of record NC_141667.1, read on the forward strand.
AAATGGTACCAAATTAGAGCTGGAGACAACATAAACTCATATGTAACTTAATATACACATAACATGGATAGATACAGAAACTGTTATAAATGTATATGTATGTGGTTAGTATATACACACAATTTCCAATTTCTGTTGACTGAGAATGCCTAGAAGGTTTGAAGCTCTAGGAGAAATGAGAACATCCAGCTTAGAGATCTCAGTTTCCAAATACCATTCTCCAATAAAATAAACTAGAGTTCCTTGGTAAAATTGGTTGATTCTGTGACCAGGTAAGGGAGAAGTACAAGATGAGTCTAGGATATCTTGAAGTACCAGAAAGTAATGAAATGCTCAAAAAATCCTAAATGGTAGCATGCCAAGGGAACACAGAGGCCAAACTGAGAGAGTTTCCAAAACAAGAAATTTGAACAACAAAATAAATAACATAGTATTGGACTATAATGAAATTTATAAGATACACATACATTAGCCCATAGTAATATAAATAAGTGAATAAATCAAATACGTGTAGAGGATAAGATAAATTTTTCTTTTTTTAAAATTTATTTTAAAGAGAGAGAGAAAGAAAGAGAGAGAGAGAGAGAGACGGAACACAAACAGGGGAGAAGGGCAGAAGGAGAGAGAGAGATCTCAAGCAGGCTCCAAGCTCAGTGTGGAGACCAATGCAGGGCTGGATCCCATGATCTTGGGATCATGATTTGGGCTGAAATCAATAGTTGGACACTCCACCGACTGAGCTACCCAGGCACTCCAAGACAAATCTTTCTTACAGAAGAATTCCAAACAATATTTGTAGATATTTCGCCCTCCAGGGGGTGGAGCTTAATTTCTGGCCCTCATCCCCTTGGCAGTGAGTTTGTTTTAGTCAATCACTTTCTAAGAGTAGAATAGGGAAAGAAAAAAATAGAAAATACACAGTTGATAAAAGTGGCAAACACCACCTGAACTGAGTGATAAAGATCAATACAACCAATAATGTCATGTGCCTCCCGATATGATGTGACAAGCAGAGCACTTCACTTCTTTTGTATAATTGCAGTCGAATCATGAGAAAAACAGTCATTCTGCAGAATATCTGACCCTTGCTTTTCAGGACTGGCACGATGATGAAAAAGAAAGACCAGGTTGCTGTCACAGACCAGAAAGGACTGGAAGAAATATGGTGACTAAATGTAATGTGGTAGTCTGGATTGGATGTTAGAATAAAAAAAAGATATTAATGGAAAATCTGTTGAACACACAAAGTCTGGGCTTTATTTAGTAATATTGTACTAATACCATCAATTTAATCATTTAACAGATGCACCGCAATAATGTAACATTTTAACAGCAAGAGAAACTAAATGAAGAGTATCTGGAAACTCTCTGTAGTGGATTTGCAACTTTTCTGTACATTTATATATATGCCCAACATTCCAATTATATTAGATCTGGGAAAAAAAAAGGATTGAAAAGAAACTGACGTGACAATAGATATCAATCATTGGCAGCCCCAGTCAATAGAATACTATCTTTAGTTACAACTTGTGAAAACACGCTTGCCTGTATTGGCCTTTGCATTGAGGAGAAGATATCATTATTTATTATTATTATTATTATTATTATTAATTTATCAATTCCTAAAAACTAATCTGCTTCTCACACAGGTTTGGGGCAAAAAAAGATCGGCCTGTGGTTTTTGGGGGTTTGTTGGTACTTAGTAATTTGGACAGAAGCAAATGAAAACTTAAAATCACTGCTGGAAAAGTAATCTTCAAATTCAGACCACAAAGAACACAATGATATTTTTAGAATGCCAGCAACTTAGGCCAAATGCTGAACAAATCCTTCTTATAAAATTATATGAAGACTTAAAGATGAGAATGTATTCATGGATTTAATGTTGAGTCTTTTGCTGAGAAGAATTTTTGCAGGATAGCAAATCAAATGGTTATAAACACATGAATAAGTACATATGAACGAATTAGTCATTGCCCATTGGATAGCTCTCTGTTGTCTCATCCTTTTTTTAAATTTTTTAAAGATGTTTATTAATTTTGAGAGAGAGAGAAACAGAGAGACAGAGCATGAGCTGGGGAAGGGCAGAGAGAAAGGGAGACACAGAATCTGAAGCAGGCTCTAGGCTCTGAGCTGTCAGCACAGAGCCCGATGCAGGGCTCAAACCCATGAACTGAGATCATGAGCTGAGCCGAAGTCGGCTACTCAACCAACTAAGCCACCCAGACACTGCTCCATTGTCTCATTCTTAACCAAAATTTATTTATGTCTTGTATTCCTAAGTTCAAAAAGATTTAAAATATTAGGTTGGTGAAATCAGGAGGTTTGGAAATTGTTTAAATATATCTTTAAATATATCATTTAAATATATGTTTATTATATTTCACAACTGATTTTTCAATATACACCAAATGAGGCAAAATATTCTCATATGTAAGAATTACAGTTTAATCGTAAGTCATTGAGTTCTTGTGTTTTGATTTTTTCAATCTACCAACAGTGACTTTCCTATAAATCATAAGAAAGGAAATATAGGAGTCTTTCATTGTTTTCAACTAATGCCCTGTTAACAGTATATAAAAAAGTGTACAGCTAGCAATGATTTTGAAAAGTGAAAATATATGTGAAGTTTAAACTGTTCAAAGGCATATATAATGATAAAATATTGATAGATAAAATTTCCTCCTAACCATCAAAGATAAATAATATTAAAATAAAAAGAGCATTTTTTTCAGAAGAAATGGTTTAAATGGGGGTTAAAAGTCAAGAGAGTATAATCTCTAGTTAAATTTATTTCATGTTTCAGAATTTACCATATTCACAGTTTAAAAGAATTTTAAACATTTTTATTTCTAAGGCATATGTAACTAAATCAGTTAGAACAGAGAGCTACTTTTAATGATTAACTGAAAGCAGTAACTTTTCTGTAGGAAAGTCGAAAAATGAACATCTCATTAGGACTATTAGAGTGTCAAACTCATTTTCACTAAAATAATATTATTATCACTATGTTGCAGGTTTCTGATAGTAGTAATTGATTCTACACTTAAAATCAAGGTTACAGCAATTTATAAAATATTTTGTCTTTGTGGTACACATAAAGAATTTAAGATAAATACAGTGGGGAATGGCATCTGTCATCAGAGTCCTCTGTGAATTATTCCCTTGTCACTACAGAGTAGAAGCAATATTTTATACATGTTGAATTTTTATAGCCTACAAAATAATTATTTTTGAGTCCTGTGTGTCATAAAATTTTAATTTACATATCCAGTTGATTGTGGGTCTTGCTAATTTTTAAAATCAAATAAATAGCTAATTTTAAATTAAAAATGAATTTTTAAACATGATTTTTTTAAACAGTAAAAATTACTTTAAATTTTAAACTCAAATTTACATTATATTAGTTATTGTAAAGCCATAAGCAGATTGTTCATGCCATACCATTAATGAATTGCCCTATAATGTGCAGATGGTTATTTTAAATACATTATTTTAGCCAGTAGGGAAGTATAACAGAAATTGATTTGACCATGTGGTAAAGCAAGAAGTCAGAATGAGGTAATACAAAGTTCTTAAAAGTTTGCAACTTCTAGTCACTTAAGGGGATTGACTTCATTTTTCACAGAATTTCAAATAAGTCTTTGAATTAGGTAACTGTCATCTATTAATATAAAGTCAGATAGGGGCAACTGGGTGGCTCAGTCTGTTAAGCATCTGACTTCAGCCCAGGTCATGATCTCATGATTCATGGGTTCAAGTCTTGCATTGGACTCTGTGCTGACTGCTCAGAGCCAGGAGCCTACTTGAGATTTTGTGTCTCCCTCTCTCTCTGCCCCTACCCTGCTCTCTCTCTCTCTCTCTCTCTCTCAAAAATAAATAAAACATTAAAAAATTAAAAAAAATAATAAAGTCAGATAATTGATGAGAAAACAATGATCTTTAAAAACTATATATAAATTTTTGATGATAGATGCCACAAATATAGAAATTTATAATTATTTTATATAATAAATATAAGAACAATTCAAATATCTTGTTCCTAAATATAAACAAAACAATGATTTAAATGTTAATAGGTGATTCCTCTTATTTTTATTTCTACGCTGGAGAGAACATGTCCCCTTTGGTACCTCATTCTTGTTATCTCTTATTTTTAAATTCCATTCCAAACAATTAGACTTCTTGAATTAGAAGTCAAACATGGAGGTCTATTATCAGCAGACATTGAAATGCAAAGACACTCATGTTTGCATCATTACATAATAGGGAGAAATTTATTGCCAGGGCATGGAAGTTCAGTTCTGTCCTCTCACCCCCAGCTTAATTAAGCTTCGAAAGGTATGCACAGAAATATTTTCTTCTTTCAAATGAGAATTTGACCAAAATGTCTTGCAAAGTCCTTTTCTTGTGTTATTCTACTAGATATAAATTTGTGACTCAATAGTATGTAGATGGTGATTTGAATCTGGGAGTGCAAAAATGCAGTAGCTGCCATCACTTTGTGGGTTACTTTCTGGAATGTTACTCATACAGCTCTCCAAACTCTGGTTGGAGAATTTTACTCATTAAATCCAATTACTCAACACAATGTACCGATATTTTCTGAATTATTTCATGACTGTTCCCAGAGTCAATCAATACTTTCTTCCACTTCCCCAATCCTAGTGACACACTTTCTCCTCTTTAAATGACGTCTCATAATAAATATCTGGGTACTGTCATGATTAAAGTGTACATATGCCCCTGATATGGGTTTTTGTATTTAAAACCAGAACAAAGCAGACAAAAGCAAGATGAGAAAGAAAAACGTACAGTCCAGAATTTCAGTTTTACAATAGTAGTAGGCATACATGACAGCATTATACAGTTTTTATTTTTTATTTATTTTTCATTTTTACATTTTTATTTATTTTTTGAGAGAGAGAGAGGCAGAGAGAGAGAGGAAGATGGGGAATCCCAGGCAGTATCTGCACTGTTAGCACAGAGCCTGATGTGGGGCTCCAACTCACAAACTGAGATCATGACCTGAGCCTAAATCAAGAGTCCAATGTTTAACCGACTGAGCCATGCAGGTGCCCCAGCATTGTACAGGTTTTAAAAAAATCCCACAGTATTTTATTTCCTTTTCATTTTTATCAAAAGGCATTCTTCTTGTAGATCCCCAGAGTATCACTCCACAAAATATTGCTTTTTGCTCAATTTTTACAAACCAGCATCTTTTGTTTGTATACACAAGGGAATCGGTTGGCATTTCTGGTTTCCAATTTGAAAACTCAGTATATAATTTGCATTTTTATTGTGGGTATCCTATAGTTTACATTTGACTGGAAAAAAATCCTTTGGGTTATTTTCTGTTGCTGGAAGAGCTGCTGTGACTTGCACTGACTGGCAGCGGTTTTCCATAGAAAAACACCTGCATGGGAAACACCTGCCATTACCTGCCTTTGGGAAGTAACACTTTAGGCAGCAACTCTAGGGATTAGCATGAGCATTTCCAAACTGCTTATGAGTATTCAAAGTAGGAGGAACTTTAAAAAATATAACATCTACTATATTTTCATTTGATTGTCCACATGTAGATAGTGAATTATTTGGTATAATGCTAGTCATAAAGGTGCAAACATGCAAATATAGTAACGCACACTTAGGGTAATAATTTTCATAAATATTTAGAAAATAATATAAATTAAGTCTTCGAAAAATGTACATTATGGACAAGTTTTTTGTCTTTCAATTATATCTACACCACTGGGCTTTTTATACGTTCACAATTTTTTCTTTCTTTCTTTCTTTATTTTACAAATTTGAAATTGAAGAAAAGAGTACATATAAATTGACTATTTTCTAAATCCATTAACATAGCTTGAGGTAAACTTTTCAAATCCAGCACATATATTATAATAAGTCACTTGTTCAGTTTAGGGGAAAAATTATTTTAAGATAGAAAAAGGAGGGGCGTCTGGGTGGCTCAGTCAGTTAAGTGTCCAACTTCGGCTCAGGTCATGATCTCACCGTTCCTGAGTTGGAGCCTCACGTTGGACTCTGTGCTGACAGCTCATAGCCTGGAGCCTGCTTCGGATTCTGTGTCTCCCTCTCTCTCTGCCCTCCCCCACTCACACTCTGTCTCTTTGTCTCTCAAAATTAAATAAACATTAAAAAAAAAAGAAAAGGAATTTTGTAGATTTTAAAACACAGATGAAATATTACCTTTATCATATCCTGATTAAATGCCTTACTGATTTTGAGATAATGGAAGAATATCACTAAATAAATGGAGTTCATTTGTCATAAGAATAAAAATATTAGTTATTTTAATATACTTGGGATAAACTTCACCTATATGCAGTAAACTTGGCTCTTTAAATACAATAGACTAGAACAAACACCATATGTAGTAAACTTGGTCAAGTTAAAAAAAAACAAAAGCATGTCAGACCACTAACATTGTCAAAATAATCTTTCCAAAAATTTACTCCAGGGAAACCTTCAGAAATAGGGAAGCTGAAGGGACACCATTTTAGACAGTTCAGTCTCTGCTATTTTTCTGCAAGGCCCAATCTACTACGTTCCTTATTTTGTCTCTGAATAAGCCAAAGAAGGTATGTTCCCACTTCAAGGGGGAAGCAAGACAGTTAATCATTCTCTGGTTTTTTCCTAGACCCTGAACACCTGATAATACCTAAGAGGAGCCATGCTCCAGGACATTAGCTTCCAACAAATCTTGGCTGACACTGGCATCAACAGCCCTACCTTTGGGAAAATATAGAATAGCACCTATTGTCCACCTGATGCTTGCCTTTGATTGGACCCTACCTTGGATTCCTGGAGGAACACCTACCCAGACTATTGTCTGAAAGAAACAACTGAACATTGTCACACTAATTACACATCTATTAGATTTGGTCCTATTTTTTTGATATATAATTATACTTTTAATGCCAACAATGTAATTTTTCAAGCAAAATTCAAATAGAATTTCCTATGTATTTACCATTGCTCTTCATTTCCCCCTTCATCTCCAAGCTTCATTTTTCCTTCTCACTGAAGAATTACCTTTGTTATCTCCTGGGTTGTGCTTGCTGTTGCCTAATTGTCTCAAGGTTTTGTGGGGGTTTTTTGTTTGTTGTTGTTTTATTTCACTACTATTTAACATTTATTTAAAAAAACTTTAAATCTTTAATCTATATTTATTTTTGAGAGGGAGAGAGAGAGAGAGAGAGAGAGAGAGAGAGAGAGAGAGAGAGCGCAAGCTGGGGAGGAGCAGAGAATGTGAAGCAGGCTCCAGGCTCTGAGCTGTCAGCACAGAGCCCGACACAGGGCTTGAACTCATGAACTATGAGATCATGACCTGAATCAAAGTCAGATGCTTAAATGACTGAGCCACCCAGGTGCCCCTCCAATTTTTTTAAGTTTATTCATTTTGAGAGAGAGAGCGTGCAAGTGGAGTAGAGGCAGAGAGAGGGAGGGGAGGGAGAATCCCAAGCAGGTTCTGTACTGTTAGCACAGAACCTGATGTGGGGCTCAAAATCACAAGCCATAAGATCATGACCTGAGCCCAAATCAAGAGTCAGATGCTTAACCAACTGAGCCACTCAGGAGCCCCCTCACCCTTATTTTTAAAGTGAGATTTATTTAATATAGTAGTCTAGGTTGGTCGTTATAGGAGATATGACTTCATTATCTTCTGGATTTCATTTTACTCTTTTGAAGTATGAATGCTGAGTCTCAGTGGTGAGAGTAATTGAAAGCAATATATATATTTTTACTTGTGCTTGAGTTCATTTTTGTCATTAGTTTTTCACATATTTTCTAGTTTGTGCTTAGTCATGTTTCTCTTCTTTTTTTATTTTTTGCTTTTCAGTTTTGAGTGGATCTTAAAACTATAACTTATTATGGTTTCTCATTTTAGAATATTATCCACACTTTCTCCTCCAAAGTGTTTTCTGCCTCCTTATTTCTACTCTCCTTCTGGGAGTCAAATCACAAGTGTGTCATATGTTTCATTGTGTTTTACATGCTTTCTTTAAAATTTTCTTTATTTTGTATATTTTGCCCTTTTCCGCTCATCCCTATATTCTTCCTTTTGAAATATATGCTTTCACCAGTTAGCTGTTCAACTGTGCTTTGTCTGTCACTATTGCCATTTGTTTAGTTGTTAAGTATTTGTAATTTCAGTTACATAATTTCCATTTGTTTCCATGATATAGTTTTCAGCTCTCTGCTGAAGTTGTCTATTTTTTCATTTAATATTTTATCATATTAATCATACTTATTTTAACTTCCTTGATTGACAACTCCAATATTTGGAGCTCTTATGCACTTGTTTTATTTTGTTTTTTTCTCTTTAAAAATTAATTCTTACTTCTTATATTCTTTCTTTTTTAAAAATAGAAATCCAGACAATGTGAATGAAAGATTCAAAGTAATATGAAGTTCTAGATTAGACTAATTTTCCCAAGTGAATTTGCTTTTACTTCTAGAAGCTAGCTAGAATAAATGCAGATATCCTTAATAGGCTCAGGTATTAAGACAATTTGACACTGGGTTTCAATTTTTGTATAAGGGTCTATTTTTCATTCTCTATTACTTATAAGGTACGATTCTTGAATTCCAAAAGCCTGAATTATTTACCAGAGCTCTCCAAATGAATGATACAGATGAAAGCTCTAATCATTTTTTCAGTTTATACCTTTTCTTCTGAATAGGCAATTGCCCTGAGGGAAAAGCAGCCCTCCATGCCAGAGTATGTTCTTTTAACTTTCTTCTTCCAAATAAATCCAGGCCACACAATTCCTTACTGCCCTCTATCTTTCTGAAACCGTAAAAAGGAAGAGATCTATATTTTGTCTAACTTTTTGAGTTCTCTGTGGGAATCTTGGTCTAAAAAATTACCTATCTACTGCCACATACAGAACTCCTTCAAATTTAATCATATTTGTAACCTATCATCCAGATGAATAAATGTAATGATTATTGGCTTCATGATGTGGGTTGTAATTTTTCATCTTATTATGTCTGTATTTCTCATCTTATTATAAATATTGAAGAAACTGTATTAATTAAAGAGCATTAAATGCTCACCACATTAGGGCCACCTGGGTGGCTCAGCTGGTTAAGCATCTGACTTTTGATTTTGGTGCAGTTCATGATCTCAGGGTCTTGAGATCAACCCCACATCCAGCTGTGTCTGGAAACATGGAGCCTGCTGGGGATATTCTCTCTGCCCCTCCCTTGCTCTCTTTCTCTCTCAAATACATAAATAAACATTTAAAAAGAATAAATGCTTACCATATTTAAAATGCAGTATTATTCAGCCATAAAAAAAGAGTGAAATCTTGCCATTTGTGACAACATGGATGGGCTGAGTGTATTATGATAAGTAAAAAAAAAAAAAGTCAGAGAAAGACAAATACCATATGATTTCAATTATAGGTGGAACACACAAAACAAAACAAATGAACAAACAAAACAGAAAAAGATTTATAAATACAGAGAATAAACGGGATTGCCAGGGAGAGGAGGAGGAGTGAATAGGCAAAATAGGTGAAGGAGATTAACAGGTACATATTTCAAGTTATACCAAAATGTCATGGGATGTAAAGTATAGCATAGGGAATATTCTTAATAGTATTGTAATAACTTCCTATGGTAACCAATGATAACGACTAATTGTGGTGAGCATTTCATAATGTATACAAATGCTGAATGACTATGTTGTATACCTGAAACTAATATAATATTGTATGTCAACTACATTTCAATTAAAAAAATTAAATATTAAGAGCATTTAAGTAAAAATGATTTGTCTCACAATTTCATGTTAATTAAAACTCTTAAATAAGAATCATATTTCCAATTCAATAGGACTTTTAAAGGTAGGATTTGCCAGTTATATTCTTACATTTTCTATTATCTCATGGGATTATTGTAATGATCAATTGTGATGTAGTAAAGTGACTATATAACTTGAAACATAAACTCAAAATATGACCACTATAAATATAATTGTATAATCTTACTATCACACCATAGTGCCTTTAAATGTAATGAGGAGCATTTATCAAAGGCAGAAGTTTGCAAACTCCACTAATTGCTTTGCCAAAACCTAAAGTTATAATAGAATGGTAGTAAATGCAAATTTATTTCACTTGTGAATCATGATTATCTAAGACACTCTTGGTAGATCTCTTTTTTTGAAATAGAAGAAAACCCAATAAAAATGAGAAGGAAGCACAATTATTATACAGTTCTTCCTACATCCTCTCATTGGGTCTATAACACTGAAATTGCTTTGGTCCCCACAGATAGTATACAAGATGTAACATTTGTCAGATATCATTATGGAAACTAGTGAATTTGTTATCAAATAAAAAATGTTGAACAACAATATACTATAGCCTATTTGATGTGATAATAAAAATTCCTCGTTTTTTTTCCTAGCCAAGATAAAGCATAACCACTAGAACTCGTTTATATTCATTTCATAAATCAATGACAATTCACTTCAGTGAATGCTTCTGGAAGTCAGCCAATAAGCAACAGCAACAATCCATTAAATATACTTCTACAGATAAAGGTCAAACATTGCTAAACACTCCCATTTCTGAAAGTCTGCCAATTCCCGAACTTCATTCATACTTCTTCAAATCCTATATAAGATCAACACCTTTTGCTCTGCTCAAAGAGGCTGTGACTTACAAGCAAACTTCAAAAACAAAACATGCATTTTACTTTTGTTTCAGAGGCTATAGCACTGACAACTGAAGGCTTCAATGATATTTTGTTTGTTTTTTGTTTTGAAGACTATCTTTTTGTGATTTTCCTCTCAGGGGAAAAAAGGTGCCCATTAGTGTCTTTGTGTCTTGATAGTCCTTCAGATTTGCTGTCTGACGAGTCTTTCAACAGTCTGAACTCCAATTTGTTTCATTGAGATTTTCTTAATTTACTTAGTTATCCTAGAATTTGTAAGCAATTAGGTCTTTGTTTAAATTAATTAGATCTTTGACTTGGAAGAAACACTATTTGCATATTTTCTTGACATTAATCTGCTTATTCTTTTAGTGATTTCCTTATTCTTCCTTTTTTAAAATGAATTTTATAATAGTTTTAGATTCACAGAAAAATGCAAAGATAGGATGGAGAGTTTCCATATACTCCACATTTAATTTTCCCATCTTCAATTTAGTATTGCACATTTGTCACCTATAATGACATGTTATTATTATTAACTAAGTCCATAATTTACTCAAATGTCCTTGGTTTTTACCTAATACTAATCTTCTGTTCTAAGATCCCATCTGAAATATAGTCCCTATGTATTCTTAGGCCATTTGTGGCTGTGACAGTTGGTGCTTGGTTTTTGTTTGTCTAGTACAAAATCTCATCTCATTTGATTGTTCTGTCTCTGTTGAGTTTGTGAGGGAGTGTGCCATAAGGAACGGATGAAGGCATAGTTCTAATAAGTCTCAAATCTGAGCTGTCACAAAAGAATAATATTTTAACTGCATTCATCTGATGGCTAATTCATACAAAGGCAATTGCTCAAACTTTGCCTTGCACCACTCAGTAGAAACTTTAGAACATTTTCTGACATGAAAAAGTACAAAACAGGGTCATTTTGCACAGTCTGTTTCTGAGATCAGTAGTAGAGACATAAATTCTAATATCAGTTTTTGCCTCTGCCTAGTTGGGAAGTAGAACCTCTTTTTAGAAGTATACATGTTAGAATTGTAGTGGCTTCATTCTTATATGATTCTACAAGAAAGTTGCAGTCTTCTCCTGGGGGAAAAATGTTTTCTTAAATATACTCTCAATAAAAGCCTAACTTCTTTATTTACCTTAATATAAATGGCAAAACTTAATTAAAATAAATAGAATATTATTCAGCCATTAAAAAGAAGGAAATCTTGCTATCTGCAGTGACATGGATGGAGCTACAGAATGTAATGCTAAGTGAAATAAGTCAATCAAAGAAAGATAAATATCATACGATTTCACTCATATGTGGAATTTCAGAAACAAAAAAAATCAAGCAAAGGAAAAATGAGAGAGAGAGACAGACGGGGGAAGAGAGAGAGAGACAGAGAGAGAGAGAGACAGAGACTGACCAAGAAATAGACTCTTCACTATAGAAACCAAACTAATCGTTACCAGAGGGGAGGTGGGTGGGGGGATGGCTGAAATAGGTGAAAGGGATTAAAGAGTGCACTTATCATGATGAGCAATGAGTAATGCATAAAATTGTTGAATCACTATATTGTACACCTTAAACTAATATAATACTGTATATTAACTATACTGGAACTAAAAAAAAGTCCCTTCTAAAAAAAGATACATAGAATAACAAATTTGCCATATTTAAAAAAATCATTAAAAAATTCTACAAGAGGGAGAAAACCAAATCAATACTTTACTTTCTTTGATTTGCATCATGAGGCCTCAAAATTAAAGATATCCTCTCTTCAGTACTCTTTTTTTTAATTTTTTTTAACGTTTATTTATTTTTGAGACAGAGAGAGACAGAGCATGAACGGGGGAGGGGCAGAGAGAGAGAGGGAGATACAGAATCGGAAGCAGGCTCCAGGCTCTGAGCCATCAGCCCAGAGCCCGACGCGGGGCTTGAACTCATGGACCGCGAGACCGTCACCTGAGCTGAAGTCGGACGCTCAACCAACTGAGCCACCCAGGCGCCCCTCTTCAGTACTCTTTAGTGCTATCCTATTTTAAAAACTAACAAAAGTGAAGGAAAATAATTCACAAATAATTTAAATTTAACACTTCTTAAAACCTGCCTCTCTGTATATACATATTTTTATTCTACCATCCACTTAAAATTCTTCTTTTTCCTGCTGCTTCTGGTTTCTGTAAATTAGTGACTCTTCCATTACTTTTTGTTCTAAGAGGAAGAGCAATCCAGATTTCTGGACCAAATGTTGGATCTATACAAGTTGCATTTAAACCCTGATCTACAGCTAAGACAAGGTCAATAACTAGAGATTTTCTTAAATCAGGAAGACAGGTAGAATTTGCATCTGAATTAAGGATTTTGTTGATACTTATTTAATCCAACAGTTCACTTAATTGTTAACATGTTAGAGGGAAATGTTAAAAGCAGCGGAGTACAAAAAGCTGGCACAAAATTTAAATAGCAGAGCTGTTCATAATTCAAATAAATGTGTTTGAAAGTGTGATATGTACCACATAACACTATTTCAGAAACATTTCCATTAAGAGTAGACTGAGCAGAGATTCCAAATTACAAATGAAATGAAGATGAATCAATAAACAATTTTAAAAATTTAGAGAAAAATTTCCAAAATATTCTGAGGAAATAAGCTAATGGGAAGCTTATTGGAAGTTTCTCCCCATTTTGCCTAGTATCTCAATTTGAAATAGGTATTTTGCAAGGAAAAGGAAAGGAATTGAGAATTTGACATTCCAAACATATGGCTGAAAATCAATATATGGCTGAGTATTTTTCAAGAGCAGTAGAAATTAAACAAGCTGGACATAATTTTGTGGCTCACCAGATAAAATAATTGGTGCCCATATAATAGAATACAGAGAGGTTCTCTCTTATCAGTGAATTGTGAACTTGTTAAAAGGGATCTTTATAACATTGAAGCAAATCTCCATTAGAAGAATAACCAGCTCATATTGGCTAAGAAACAAGAGGACCAGTACTAAAAATAAATCAAACTATGCTGCTGTAAGAAGAGCTAATAATACTCCCTGATTACTTGTCCTCCTCCCAAGGGTCATTTTCTATAGATTTAAATGAATAACAAAACAGCTTTCTATTACTATCATCTGTCCCTCCAGCATATAACAAGAGACCCCTTGGAGTACTAAAAGACGTAGTAGTGGAAACTTCTAACAATTGGTAAGTCCTTTCCCATTCCCCAAACTCTTAACTGTTGCACTGGCACCATTATCATTAGAATATTCCTTTATTCTTTGTGGCACATTCTCTAAAAATCAAATAGGGAGAAATCGTATTTTCAAGTGGAAATACAAAATTACATAAACTCTAGGATCACATATGTCAGAAAACTCTTCTACATGCATAATAAAATTACAACTGACCTGTGCATTAATATTCCTACCTGAAAAATAATTTAATAAATAATAAAAATTAGCTGTCATCTAAGAATCTATGAGCAAAAGATTCCTTGTACATAATTAGAAAATTTGGAGCACAGAGTCCAGATTGTTATATCAAAACTGTTTATCAAATTTCCTCAATAGTTTCTTAATGCTGATCATAGGCCAATTATAGCCAATTTGAGAGAAAAAAAAGAATTAATAGTTCTTTTACCAGGCCCTGTAATTCATCTATTTTACCTTCTCAAAATCTAATAATGAAGGATATAAATGTGTCCAAATTCTGTAAGGAATTAGCAACTGCTCCACAACAATGTCTAACAAAAATCAGCTTGGGTAACTCTGAAGACATTTTTAGTGTAACAGCTTTACAGTGAGCTTTCTTTAGTGTCCCAGTTACTAAACATAGTCAAAATTAATTGTTTTCACTTGAATAGCTATGTACTAGAAATTTACTGTAGCTTCATTCTTCTTCCAAATCTAAAACCAAAACATGATTAAATTCATGAATAACAGTCCAGAAAAAGGAGTTCCCCTTATTACTGGGTAGATAGTTGGAATACCTCAGGTAGTTTTTGTATTTTAGGGATAAATAGAAACATTCTTCTGTTGAAAAGCCACAGTGTACATGGTACAAAGAAAAAAAATCCTACCTGGAATTTTCTAATTTATCTATCCAGTGATAGAAGAACTCACTTTACTATATAACTATTAACTAATTCTAAAAGGTTTTGTTACCTATTCTTATCATTCCAATCATCTTCTCTGAGGGTAAGTTGAATAATTTGCAGATAACCTTATGAGTCTGGAGTTCTGATAAATAGGTGGATAGAAGTGGGTGTCACCATTTCCAGGTCCTGGCATAAACTCCACTATGTGATCAATCACAGTCTTGCTTCTTCTTTAATGGAAAATAACGTGTTCTGTTGTTGGATGGCAAATTCTGTGAATGTCAATTAGGTCACATTTTCAAAAGTGTAATTCAAATATTCTACATTCTTACTGATTTTCTTTTTCTTTTTATTAAAATTAATGAAAAAGTGATGGAATCTCCATTTATAATTGCAGATTTGTCTCTTTATCCCAATTGTTCTGTTTTTGCTTCATGTGCTTTGAAAAACTCTTATTAGATAGATGCATAAATAGATTTTTTGTGTTCTTTTGATGAATTTTTCTCTTTATGATAATGAAATGACCTTGTTTACCCTTGGTTATATGCTTTGCTCTATAATCTTATTTGTCTAATTTAAATATAGCCACCCCACCTTTCTCCTTGTTAGTGTTAGCATGATAAAATATATCCATTCTTTGAAATTTTAAGTATTTGCATCTTTATGTTTAAAATGCACAACTTGTAGGAAGCATACAATTGGGCCTTGTTTTTTTCAAATTTTAAAAATTTTATTTATTTGAGAGAGAGCGAGGAAGAGAGTGCATGCGCGCACTTGCGCTTGAGCAAGATAGGAGCAGAGAGAGGGAGAGAGACAATCTCAGGCAGGCTCCACACTATCAGCATAGAGCCCAGTGCAAGTCTCGATCCCATGAACCCTGAGATCATGACCTGAACTGAAATCAAGAGTTGGATGCCTAACCAACAGAGCCACCCAGGCACCCCAGGCCTCGTCTTTTAATTCAAATCTGAGAACCCCTGCCTTTTACTTGAGTCAATTATATTTTGTGATCATTGATATAATTGAGTTTAAATACACCATCATGTTATTTATTTTCTGTTTATGCTGTATCTTTCTTGCGTCTGTCCACTTCTAAATTAATTTAATATTTTTATAATTCTATTTTATCTCTTTTGTTGACTTATGAGGAAATACTCTTTATTATAATATGGTATTAGTTGGTTTAGGCCTCCAGTTGTTTAAGTTGGGAAGTTTTTCTTCCTAGAGGTCTTTTGACGATACATCAAGACACATTGAAGGATGTGACTAGCAGGTGGAGGCAGGAGATACTACTAAACATTCTACAATGCAGAAGATAGCCTTCCACAACAGAGTCATCTGTCCAAAAACACCAACAGTGCCAACTTAGAGAAACCTTGCTTTAGCCTCCACAATATATGTTTTTAACATGTTAGAATCTACTTTTAAGTGATTTTATACTATGTTGCATGTAGCATAAGAACCTTAAGGCAGGATGCTTCCATTTCTTCCTGAACAGCCTTTGTACTAGTTTTGTCATATATTTTACTACTAAAATATTATAACCACACAGAAATTGTTATTACTTTTTAACAAATAATTATCTTTTAAAAATATGCAAATAAGAGAAAATATATTTATCTATATAGTTATTTCTTTCCCTTATGGGTCATATTTTCCTGCTGCTTTACATATCTGGTAATTTTTTTTCTGATTCTAGACATTACAAATTTTACTTTGTTGGATGATGTATATTTCATATTTTTACAAATATTCTTGCGCTTTCTTCTGTTATAATATTAAGTTGCTTAAAAACAACTGGTCTTTTTAGTTCTTGGTTTTAAGGTTTGCTATGTTTAACTAGAACAATGTTTACTATATATTTCAATCAAAGACTGAGACAAACCCTATAGCTTTTTATATCTGATGTCCTATGACTGTTGCTGATGAGGGCAGAAATATTGCCATCCTTGTATGTGCTCCTGGGGTTGCTCTAGTTCTTTTGTGTGGCTCCTTTCTCAGCATGAAGAATTTCTTCATATACATATCCTTGTTGGAAATCAGTTTAAGACTCTCATGGGGTCATCTGCAAATCTCCAGAGATCTCTGTCTCTGTGCAGTTTTCTCTCTGGTATTGTGCCCTGTGGATTCTAAATAGAGTCCTGGTTGCTCTCCCTGACTTCCCACCCCCATGCCCTCAATTCAGAGAAACTGCTGAGCTCTGTCTCTTTCTTTTTCCCTATGGAACTGCCTGGAAAATTTACTAATGTAGTCTGCTGGGATAATTGTAAGGACCAACTTATTAAGAAGCTTTTCCAGTAGCCTCCAGGCAGATTTCTCTTCAGTTGTCTTATGGACCTCCTATCCTATTTTGATTTATGACAAATGCACACTACCCAAAGAGAACAAAAAACAAAGGCACTTTTTAGGGGGTACCATTTTGACTTAAATCCTTTAGTATGATATGCAATTTTTAGGCAAAATCTAGAGGTTAAAAAAAAGAGTGGCTTTCTTGCTCCTGTGCACCGATAACTGATTTTTTTTTTTTTTTTTTACTTGAAGTCTGGCTGAGGATTGGCTAATCATGGTACTATGGATAGACGTTTGTATTTTGAATTTCTGATTAGCAGTTTTATTCACTAAGGAAAGTAACTATAAACACAAGTTTTTGTGTTTGTGTGGTTGTTTGTTTTACCTCTATATCCTACTAGGGCTTTTTAGTCTCAATTATATCAAAGTCTTTTGGTGTTTCAAGGTGAACAGGACCTAGAAATTTGCTCAGTCTCAGTCTTTCTTTAGCAAGATACATCCATTTCTTTGGGACTGTTCTTCATTTGGATTTATCTCTCTTATAAACATGCATTCTTTTTTTCCCATCTCTCAGGGACAGATTTGTTTTACTGAATTTATCTTGATGTTCTCCTATGTATTCTTATTGCTACTATAAAAATTAGAAAAACCAGAATGTTGACAGAGATGCATTCTATTGAAGGCTCTAAATAGAATCAATTTCAATAATCTTTCCAGTTTCTAGAATATATCTGGATTCCTTGGCCAGTGGCCTCTTTCTATCTTCAAAGCCAGCCATAGAAGTCAGTCAAGTCTTTCTCATGCTGCATCACTCTTATACTGCCTCTTCCATCTTTTAATAATGCTTGTTAGATAGTGAGCTTGTTCTTGTAATCCAGAGCAACTACTTACAGTCAGCTGATTTGTAATTTTAATTCTTTTTTGCCAGGTAAACAACAGGTATTTGCAGGTTCCAGAGAAAAGGCCATGAATTTCTTTTTTTTTTTAATTTTATTTATTTTTGAGAGACTGAGAGAGCATGACTGGGGGAGGAGCAGAGAGAGGGAGACACAGAATCCGAAGCAGGCTCCAGACTCTGCGCTGTCAGCACAGAGCCTGACACAGGGCTCGAACTCATGAACCGTGAGATCACGACCTGAGCCGAAGTCGGATGCTTAACTGACTGAGCCACCCAGGCGCCCCTCAGGCCATAAATTTCTTAAAGGGATTATTATTCTGGCTACTGCATCTTAGCCACATCCCTGATTACCTACTGCAACTCAACTGTGTCTGCACCAAACACAGAAAGGGACGAAAAATACCTGCTGTCTAGTTAGAAGTTAACCCCTTTCTGTTTTCTTTCATTTTAGCTCTCATTCAAAGACAATCCTGTATTTAGCTTTTCCCCCAGATTCCAAGTGTCAGAAATATGTGTACTCTGTTAATTAGGCTAATAATATACCTATCCCACTTTTATATATTTAATATGGCCTCTATGTATATTCATAAAGAAAAAGGACAGGCCTCAGAAGCCTAATTTTTGTTTCCTGACTTCAGACAGCATAAAATCATTCCAAATGTATCTATACCACCTGTTATGGGCTGAATTTGTGGTCCCCCCCAAATTCATATGTTGAATCTTAAATTTCACTACTTCAGAATGTGACTTTAAAGAGATAATTAAGTTTAAATGAGGTCATTGTGGTGACCCCAATTCCTATATGGCAGGTGTCCTTATGAGAAGAGGAAACTCTTACACAGACACAGAAAAAGGGAAGATCATGTGAAGACACAAGAGGCAGATGGCCATGTCCAAGTAACAGAGAGAGACTAAAAAGAACCCAACCTTGCTAACAACTTGAGGTTGGACTACTCGCCTTCAGAATTGTGAGAAAATAAGTTTCTGTTTTTCAACCCACACAGCCTGTGGTATTTTGTTATGTCAACGATAGCAAACTAGTACATCATCTTAGTATTTTCCCCCCAAAATTAATATCTGGACAAGAGCCGGGCTTACTGCCTTATTTCCTCTCAGTTAAGGAATGACATGTTTAACTAAACAAAATCATACTTGACTCATTAATGTTTTTCATTCTCTTAAAAAATATATTTGTTTTCATTTGGAGGGCACCTATACAATTAGCAGAATAATTGAGTCCTTGACTCTAAGAAACAATCTTTTCAACCTAATTATTTTGCTCAAACAAAAGGGTATATGAGTTACATAAAACAAAACACATTTATTACAGTTTAAAAATTTGATAGGACATCATGGCATAAAAACTAATGTAAGTACTAGACCTCATTTTTTTCGTTCTATTCAGTCACTTTCTGTCATTTCAATAGATATATATTGGTTGCTTAACATTTTAATATGATACATTTCATAATTTTATCATATTATCACTAACATTTTAATATGATACATTTCATAATTTTATCATATTATCACTATTAGAGAAAATCATACTATTAAAATATATTTAAGATATGTCATAACTTTTTTAGTAAGTCATTAGCTTAATACTACAAATCACGACTTTTACTCTAATGCATTTTGTGCTGAGGAATTAGCTGAATCACTCACAAGCTGTACCGTTTTAGGAAAACTGCCCCACATCTCTCTTCCTTAAGTTCTCCTAAGACTAATAAATTTTAACAAAAATACCACTCAATTTAAAGCTCAAAGAATTGATAATAGGCAAAGGACTCCAAAGACAATCTGCTATCTATAATCAATCAATCCATCCATCAATCATATTAATCACTAGCATAGTCATCATCATCTTCAGCATCCTTATAAGTGTTAACATTCACAGATTTCATTTCATCTAAATTAAAAAATTACATAGGCCATTTCTAAATCTTAACATGAACTAATTTCCAATATAATAACTTATTTTTCTTCACTTAACTAATCTGTAGTAAATTTATTAAGATTCGCCACAATTTATTTTTCACACACAGATGCACACACATATGTGCATATACAAGTTTACTGTTTTTTGAAGATGATTGATGAATTTTAAAATCTGGTGTAGGACATTTCTTATTTGATTATTTGCGTAATGACTTACCTATTACAAAAATAAATATAAATAAACTAAAAATTAATAAAAATACATTTTCATCCTTATGGGGTGAAATTTTGTGCAATACATCAATGAAATATTGTGTGGAACTGATAGAATTTGAATGATGGAACCATAGTATCACCCAGACTCTGGAACAGACTTTTCTCTGTATGGGGGTGAAATATGAATCCTAAAGCCAGAGCAAGGGTCAGTGCTCACTTGAAAAGATAACAATTGTCTTACATAATGCAATGTGTGCCAACATTTTAGATTTGAGACAGAGTAAAAAAGTAAGGAAGATATTCTCAGCCTTACAGCTAATCCAGACTCACTATAAGTATAACCGCATTAAAGAAAAAATAATAAAACAATGGTATAAACACTCTGTATTCTTCAAATTCTTGTCATTGATAAGGAGTCTATTATTTTTATTATTTCTGTTTCAAAATTGGAATGAGGTGTATGATTTTGCTCTTTTATGTTGTAAGTAATATGAATAGATAGAAAATGAAATGAAGACTGTGCTTCCAGTGACTCACAGAGATAAACTATTTTATCTAGGTCAAATCATCATTTTAATAATAATTATAATTAGAAAAGTCCCATGCAAGGAAAAGTCAATTATCAAGTAATTTCAAGTATGATTATTCTGATGTCTCATCCTCAGTATTTCTATTCCCATTTATCTTTTGTAGTCTTTATAATGTTTTGCTTCTCTCTTTTTTTTTTTTTAATCTAGACTTGGCTCTGACAAGAATTTTATATATTATTCTATAGAGTATGCTAGAAGTGTTTTGAGGTGTAAGCAGTGTTACAAAATGAAATCCTCTCTTGGTCCTGAGGGTGGGATGGCAACCTCTGTTTTGCTGCAGTTTCTGTTACCTGCCTGAATGTCTGTCCCTGAAGAAATCAGAACTGAGCCATCATGAGTGGAGGAAAGTCTCAAACCTGTCTCAAATGAGTTCATCATTTAAATCTTCTTATTAGGTCTCATAATGAGACAGTCTGTCTAATTAAACAAGGATAAACTATTATCAGGATTGCAACCACTTACTTATGCATATCAAATCCTTAGAAGTTACTAAAGATTCCAAACCTTTTTGCAGAACAAAGATGACTTCATAATTCAGATTGACGACTTCTGGACAAATATCTGTGGCTGAAAAAAAAAAGGAAATTGTTTAAAACGCATCCTTTTATTTTTGAGACTGGCAGAGATATGTGGAGACTCTTAATGGCAAAGGGAGAGGCTTTTAGATGTCATGGTTACATGGCAGCAGATATAGCTGTAAATACAATGCACCCTGATTTGCAGATGGACTATATTATTTTCTTTTAAAACTGTTGGGACGTTACTTCACTTTTTGAGAGAATTCCAAATAACTGCCACTGATCTGTGTTTTGAAAATTAAATAAACTATGGAACATGTTACAAAAGTTCAGATCTATAAGCTATTCCTTGTAGGGGTCAATCACTTATACTAAGCCTTCCAGATACGAGTGTCAAAAGTCTTCTGACTATTCAACAGATACACTCTCTACATGGCAGATGTGGAGACCCAAAAACATTTATAAATGTATTGTATAACTGGCCTTATCTACAGATAATTGCAGTACAAGCCCATTGGAAAATAACATTTAGCTGTTGCTGGAATTTAATTTGTGTTTACTAATTTGCACCTCCATCTGACCTGGGAGATATTTTTTTATTGATTTCACTACTAAATAACCTGAGAGGACTACTTTACTTTGGCATCATCTCATTAGGCCAACCCTTATTTATCTTGATATGAGTGTCTTTGTCTTTTCCTTTAAAGTAATTAAAACACCCTGATTTATATTTGTAAATGTAATAGTCACCCATGTAGTCTTTTCTGTACAGAACACTAGGGTGTGGTATTGGTAAAACATTCTATCATACCACCATTCATTTTAGTAACAAATAATAAATTTAAGGTTTTATCAAGTTTATATGGTTTTATCTGGTTAAATTAATATTTTAAGTAGCTGTGAAGTTCAGTGTTTTCTTCTAATTGTGTAACTTAATGACAAGCAAGTACTGAATATATGATTGGAACACACTAGTATTATTTGTAAGAAGATAACCCACAAAAGATTGAGAAATTAATGTTTCTGATCACATTAATTGATACTAATTATAATAAATAATAAAATACATCTTCCAAAATGAGTTTTAGATTGCCAAAATTTAAAATATTGTTTCTGGAGCCAGGGTGGCTCAGTCAGTTAAGTGTCTGATTTCACTTAAGCTTAGGTCAAGATCTTATGGTTCCCGAGTTTGAGCCCCGGGTGGGGCTATCTCCTCTCAGCACAGAACTCATTTCAGAACCTCTGTCCCCCTCTCTCTGACCCTCTCCCCATGCACTCTCTCTCTCTCTCTCTCTCTCTTTCTCTCAAAAATACATAAACATTAAAACAAAATAAACTATAAAATAAAATAAAGTATTGTCTAGTATGGGTATGTTTCATCTTGAAGACTATGGATTGTTGGTTTAAATACTGTATTTATTTTTGTAATTTTTTCAGGTATTTGTGTTTTCATTTTCAATTTCATAATTTAGAAAAGAAAATATGATTCCTACATCAACAGTACTCACTCAACATGGCTTTAATATTAGCAGATTTTCCCGTAAAATATTTTGCATATTTTGAATAAAAAATGTTGGAAAATTCACATTTATATGTTTTAATAATACAAAATATTTTATCCACCAGCAAGTTATCTTGAAAATGATAACCTTTCAAACAGATTCTCTTATAGTCTACACTGGTCTTCTATCTCCATAGGTTATTTTCTTAAAGTATCTTTAAACTATTAAGGGGTAATTGCAGATTGCAAAGGCAAATTTAAGGGCACATCTATTATAAATTTAATTTTGAGGAATAGAATTATCTTAAAGGAAATCAAAAGTACAGTGCATTTGAATTTAGTGAATGCATGTTCAAAGGACACTAGAACCATATGGTTCCATTTCAGTTTGCTCTCTTGATCCCATAAGTTGAGGAATAATGGAGAAATGAAAGGTTAATATTCTGATTTCAAATGTCAAAAGTGACTTATTTAATTAACCAAATCAATATTGCACCAAAAAAAAAAAATTCCAAGGTTTCTTAAATGTATACTCCACGAAATTGTACTCAAGGATACTAGCAAACTAAGAATCATTCAAATGTTTTAACTCATAAATATAAATTTTTATTGCAAATATATTTTTGGAAGAAGATAAAAGAAGAAAATATATAAAATATTCTAAGCTTTATTTCTTTTTCTTATTCTTTATGTAGTCATAAAATTTTAATGGTGTTAGAAATATCATTAATATGTGTATTAATATTTACATTTAACTTGTTTATAATGTGTTGTTTACTACATAATAAACCATCAGAATAATTACCTTGTATTTTTTCTTACCTATATAAAGCAGTATCTACCACATTATATTTTGAATATATATTGAAATTAATTAGTGAATAGACACCCTTCATAGTGGTATAAAGATAAGATAAAATAGTATAAAATGTGTTTAAATATGTAAATATATATTTACATAATAAATAAATAAATAAATAAATAAATAAATAAATAAATAAGAGTTGATTAAAATTTTAATTCCACACAACTACACATAGATGGATGCTTTATTTAATAGTTATTCTATAACTATATTCTGTTAGCTAAGTAAGTTAGGTAAAATGTGTAAATATATTTGATAAGTCTGATCATGAATTTAATAATAATCTGTGTTTCTGGTTTTAATACATATTTATTTTTCATACATTACATGCCAGGTACTCTTTGGATCCTGAGGATGAAATATAAAGAGATTCTATTTTCTGTAACAATTGGAGGTAGTTAAGACAGATGTCCCTGATATCAGTGACTTTTTGTCTTCTGGTATGTATTAGTTAATGTACTTTACCAGAAACTTTGCATATGAGTCATTGGTTCAAGGGATCACAGAGTAACAAAAAAACTACTACCATTCTGTAATAATCTGTATAAATTTCATGAAAAATATACACATTTTTATCAACTACAATACTGAATCAACTGAACAATACTGAATAGTTGCTTTAGATACATTTCTTGGTCATAGGTAGAAGAATCAAGTTAGTTATAGTTACATAGTAGCGCATATTTAGTATATTGCACTCAAAGGAAGAAATGTAGAAAAAATGTTGCTCTAAATTAATAAGTTGTGTGATGGTCTTAAAGACTTGCATTTTTAACATATAAACACATTGTAAACAAAGTCAGTATTAGAGTAAGATCCCACAAAATAGTGAATCAGGTAAATTATACTTATTTGCTATGTATCGAAATTTTGCAAATGTACAAGGCAATTAATTGGAAAGCATGAAAAGATATAATTTAGTTGATGTATTGTTTACATGAAGTTAACTGTACAAATCTTAAGTACACACTCAATAAATTATTGTACACATGTGGACACAAAACCAGTCAAGGTATAGAATATTTAGCACCATACTCAGGTTCTCTCTCACTCAAACCCTTCCCAAAGATGTAAACAAAACTAAAAACTCTATCAGTCTATATCAGTTTTAATGTTTTTGAATTTCATATAAATGGAAACAAAATATGGTTTTATATTGTTATTGTCTTTTCCTTATGGTAAAGACTTTGAGATTCATTTATACCACTGTTTGTATTAGTATTCAAAATAGTTTTGTTGCTTCATAGTATTCAATTGTTGACATATATCAGCATTTATTTTTGCATTTTTCTGTTAATGAGAACTAGGTAATGTCCAGTATTTGTACAATTGAGAGTAATCCACTATAAACATTTTGGCATGTGTTTTAGATATACGTAAGCATTAGTTTCTTTGGATATGTTGCCAGAGGACACATTAATAGATTAGCATATATTAGCTTTAGTAGAAACTGACAATTATCCAAAATGGATAATACAATGCACATTCCCACTATCAAAGTATAAGAGTTATAATTCCTCCAAATCCTTGCCAACACCTGCTATTTTCTGTTTCTTTAATTTTAGTCACTCAGATAAATAATTTATTACTTTAACTGTATTTATCGGATAATAATACTGATAATCTAGATATCTTCTTTCTTAAATGTCCATCTTTTGTTTTTTGTTTTTGTTTTTCTTTTTTTTAAATATTGACTTAAAAATCATTTTATATACTGGATATAAGTGTCTTATCTGTATTTAAAAAGCAAGTATATTTTTTCCCAAACTCTAGCTTATCATTTTGCCATCTCTCTAACTTCTTTCATAAGAATAGTTCTTTATTTTATGGAAGTACCATTTATCAGTAGAGTTTGTGGTTTGTATTCTGTTTAAGAAATCTTTGCCTACCCTAAGTTTATATGTTATTTCCTTAAGCGTTTTTCTAGATAATAATTTTACCTTATTATCACATCTATCATTTATGTCAAATTAATTGTGTACCCTTGATATAGAGACTAGGAATTACTTATGCCATAAAGATATCTGGTTGTTTCAGTTCCATATTATATTAATTTCCCCATAGAATTATTGTAGAACATTTGTCATAAATCAGGTGAGATTATATATAATATTAATTTGCATGGAATTCTACACCATTGCTTTTATTATCCTTGCAAATTCAAGTACTTCTTTTAAAGAACGATGTATTTTTAGTAGATATTATAACTTTTAAAATATTATATTTTCTACCATATACAAAGTTAAAATGAAAGTATCCCTCTACATAAAACAGTATATTCTCTAATTTTTATTTTATACAATTAGGCATATTATGAATATTCATTCTTTTATTATCCCTTTAATAAAAACAATTTGTTTACTTAGTCACTGGCTTTTAGCTAGTGACTA
This sequence comes from Puma concolor, assembly GCF_028749965.1. Taxonomy (NCBI): domain Eukaryota; kingdom Metazoa; phylum Chordata; class Mammalia; order Carnivora; family Felidae; genus Puma; species Puma concolor. The sequence goes on from NC_141667.1 coordinate 182,736,363, forward strand.
TTTCCAGGCTCCCTTGTAGTAGCCTATGGGCCTGAATCTGAATTCTGGCTAATTGGGGTTGTAAACATGTTTCTGTCTGTCATTTACAGGTGAAACTCTTGTTAGATATGCATAGACTCTTCTCTCTCACTCTTCTTGAGACAAAGTGTCCCTAAGAATGAAAGTCATATACTGATAATGGCAGGTCCACTGTACTAAATGTTCAATACAATATTTGTTTAGGACTTTTATTTTAGATTCTTCTTATTTCCTCAGTTTAGATAGATCATACAAAGTTTGGTACCTAGAAGTAGAGCACTGTTGTAGCAAAATCAGGCAGATACTATCAAAGACAGAGATGTGATATCACATTGCTTTTCGGCCTTTTGGCTAGACCAAATGTAGATGTAATGTCACATACCTATGAGATTGGAAAACTGATGTGTTTTGTTTTGTTTTGTGTTTTTTTTTTCCCAAGAGAATATTTATATAATTTTTGACTGAGAATGCTGAACACAGAGCTCTAAAGCATTGGGTATCAACCATGGATGTGCATGATAATCAATTGTGTAAATAAAATAAGAATGCCAGTGTCTATGTTCCACCAAAGAGAAATTCTAAAGAATCTCTATAGCCAGGATTGAAAAATATTGCCATACAAGCAAGGCTTGGGAATTCTGAACTTCATCACAGGTTGAATTTTTCACTTTTTTAAATAAGTTTTATCAGAGATAACTTCAGATAATAAACAACTGGTTTTCAAACATATATATGAAAATAATAGCACAGAGTTTCTACCTGTATCCTGCAATTTCAAGTGATAGAGAATCTTGGAACTCAAGGCCCAGTTTTTAAATTAAAAAACAACTGCTTTGGGTGCCTGGGTGACTTAGTCAGTTAAACATCTGACTTAGGCTCAGGTCATAATCTCACAGTTTGTGATTTCTAGCCCTGCATCAGGCTCTCTCTGCTGTCAGCGCAGAGCCTACTTTAGATCTCTCTCTGCCCCTTCCCTGCTTCCTCTCTCTCTCAAAGAAAAAAAAAAAAAACAAAAAACAGTCAAATAGAACCAAAACAAACAACAACAACAACAACAACAAAAACATTGTTTCAAAATCTCAGATCTACAAATGAAAATATTATCCTTAGTTTTTCTTAAGATATTCTGGCTAAATTCACTCTCTCATAAAGAAAGAAACTCTGATGGCAAAATTAATATTATGGATTTTTTTCACAGACTAATGATGAGAACGTTTCTTAAATAATTTTAATAGCTTTTACAAAAATTAACAATTCAGATGATTTTTATATCCAAGCTGACAATATTCTCAAGTTGACAAAACACATACTTTTTTAAAGGCAAGCTGTCTTATTTATTTGGGATAAACCAATAAACAGAAAATAAAACCATAATATTTGAGACTGTTGGGGAACAAGAATTCCTATCCCTCTCAATGGTCCTTCTAGTTAGACAAGGAATCAAATTGACACGGGACAGATTAGCAAGAAAAAATCAAATTTAATAGTGTACGTATAGGGAATCCACAGACATGGAAATTCTGAATAAGCAAAATGAAGTATATACGTATATGTTTTCCTGAACTAGGGGTTAAGATTTTAGAGGAAAGGAGTACAATCAGGGCAATAAGAAGAAGATGCTTGGTAATTCGATATTTACCCAACCATACAGACGGGTACTCAGATAAAATTTATGTCTGCGAATAACTCTTATTCTGGGAAAAACTCCCAATTTAGATTCTTCTATGTAGTTAAAGAAGGGGCAAAAGTTTCTCTTGAACCCCTATGGTCTTGATTGCCTTCAGCTCAGAATAATCTTTATGTCAAAGTGGCCCATCTTGGGGCAGCCTGCCTGCAGCCCTTACAAGATGAACAAAGCAAAAGCAACTCAGAGACACCAAAATACAATCCAGTGCTGCTCTGGTGTTGCAAGCAGCATGATGATTATGAGTGATTATTTTAGAAAGAAGAAATGTTTCTTTTTTTTTTTTTTTAAGTTTATTTATTTATTTTGAGAGGGAAAGAGAGACTGCCGTGGAAAGGCAGAGAGAGAAAGGAGAGAATCCCAAGCAGGCTCCTAGCTGTCAGCACAGAGCCCAACACAGGGCTCCAACCCACAAACTGTGAGATTATGACCTGAGCTGAAACCAAGAGCCGGACGCTTAACTGACTGAGCCACCCAGGCATCCCAAAAGAAGAAATATTTCTAAACCAGCCAAAATGTATCTTTCAAATACTTTATTTACTAAGTCCCTTCTCTATGTCCACATTTTATTCTCACTTTAGCCACTTTTGAATTTGAGTGAACACTGCACTCTCTTTCATTATGGAAATTAGGACACCAAACTGTTTGCATTCCACACACTCATTAGGTAGGTAGGTGTCTGGAAAAAACATTTTTTTCTCAGCCTTTAAAAAATTTTATCTCACTGTTTTGTGGTTTTTTGATTGCTAATTATCCAAATATTTTAATGATTCCTTCCAGAAAAGTTTTCTTTTTTCACTTTTTAAAAAAATAATGGATTCATATTTGATATTCTGGAATTTTGCAACAATTTGACTTTATTTAGTTTTTTTTTAAACTATATACTTTTCTTGGTAATCTTTTGGATTATTGCAGACCTTTATATATAATATAATGTAATATAATGTAATATAATATAATATAATATAATATAATATAATATAATATAAAACTCTTTCTGAATTTTGAAGCTCCATTTAGTCATATATTATACAATCCATCATCTTGCTCTTTGATTCACATGTTCCATCTCAATTTTTTTTACTACTTAATTTTATTTATTTATTTAATTTTTAAATTTACATCCAAATTAGTTAGCATATAGTGCAACAATGATTTCAGGAGTAGATTCCTTAGTGCCCCTTACCCATTTAGCCCATCCCCCCTCCCGCAACCCTTCCTGTAACCCTCAGTTTGCTCTCCATATTTATGAGTCTCTGCTGTTTTGTCCCCCTCCCTGTTTATATATTTTTTTGTTTCCCTTCCTTTATGTTCATCTGTTTTGTCTCTTAGTCCTCATATGAGTGAAGTCATATGATTTTTGTCTTTCTCTGACTAATGTCACTTCACGTAGTTGCAAATGGCAAGTTTTCATTCTTTTTGATTGCTGAGTCATACTCCATTGCATATATATACCACATTTTCTTTATCCATTCATCCATCGATGGACGTTTGGGCTCTTTCCATACTTTGGCTATTGTTGATAGTGCTGTTATAAACATGGGGGTGCATGTGTTCCTTTGAAACAGCACACCCATATCCTGTAGATAAATGCCTGGGAGTGCAATTACTGGGCTGTAGAGTAGTTCTATTTTTAGTTTTTTGAGGAACCTCCATACTATTTTCCAGAGTGGCTACACCAGTTTATATCCTGCAACTTTGCCATTGGGCTCTCCTCATTCAGTGCAGGGCTCACTTGGGATCCTCCGTCTCCCTCTCTCTCTGACCCTCCCCTGCTTGTACTCTTTCTCGCTCTCTCTCAAAAATAAAAATAAAATAAAAACCTTACAAAAAAGTTGTGATTTCATGTAAGAGCAATTAATGACCATGAGAGAGTTCAGAGAAGCAAATGTCTTCACAGAATCAAAATACTACCTCAGGAAAATCATTCTTATTATTGTAATACTTTTGAAAAATAGAAAAGTGTAGAGATGAGATAATTATGCTTAAGATATCTAAAACATTAAAGTTTTGATTTTTTTTTTAATTTTCTTTTTTTGAACGTTTATTTATTTTTTGGGACAGAGAGAGACAGAGCATGAACAGGGGAGGGGCAGAGAGAGAGGGAGACACAGAATCGGAAACAGGCTCCAGGCTCTGAGCCATCAGCCCAGAGCCTGACGCAGGGCTCGAACTCACGGACCGCGAGATCGTGACCTGGCTGAAGTCGGACGCTTAACCGACTGCGCCACCCAGGCGCCCCTAGAGTTCTGATTTTTTAAATACCTGGCTTAATACTGATAGTTAAAAGAATGTGATATAGAAGACCCTTTATGGAGAATTTGACATGAAGTTTAAGGTAGAAAGATCCAGGAATACAATAACTTATCCAGGATGTTATATCTAAGGGAATTGTTAAATTTCTCCCAAATCTGAGATGTAGCAATAATTAACTAAAAACTTTGTGCCAGTTTTGAAGGCTGAATTTTCAGGCGTCCCTAAATGGTTGTAATACATCTGCATAAGCCAGCTATATGTATATATATTTTTTTAATTTTTTTCTTAACTGAGCCACCCAGGAACCCCTTTATTTCTTTTTTTATTTTTATTTGAATATAATTTATTGCCAAATTGGCTAACATACATTGTGTAAAATGTGCTCTTGGTTTTTGGGATAGATTTCCCATGGTTCATTGCTTACATACAACATCTAGTGCTCATCCAAGAAGTGTCCTCCTCAATGCCCATTACCCATTTTCCCCTCTGCCCACCCCCCATCAACCCTCATATTGTTCTCTGTATTTAAGAGTCTCTTATGGTGTGCCTCCCTCCCTCTCTGTTTGTAAATATTTTCCTGCTTCTCTTCCCCCATGGTCTTCTGTTAAGTTTCTCAAGATCCACATATTTTTAAAAAAGAATAAAGATGAAAATGAATTATTCACAATAAAGACCAATTAACGAATGAGATAAATGGACAGCTACATTTCCACTGTTTCTTATGGCACATGGAAATCTCCAGCTTTGCTTGGAAACCCAGCTTTGTCTTCCCATCTAGTTATAGAACGTTTATAGAAATTTTATTGGGATGACATCTACCCACTAAGAGCCGTCTGAACAGCTGAGAAGAAATCTGTACCCCTGACACCCATCTTTTGGTATAGTACAGATATTCATAAACCTTCCCAGAACGAGATTACAGTAGTTAAGCACAGCATGTGGAGGAAGTTTTTCCTGTGAAGGGTTTGGTTTGGACTTCTCTTCTTGGAAATGACTATGCCCTCTTAACTTCTGTAGGTCACTGTAGGTAATAACTCACCTGCCAAGTAGGTGGACCTCTCTTTTGACTTCAGAGAGAATCATCCTTACTGCATACACCCTTTATAAAATAATTAATTGGCAAATCCCTAATGAAGTTCTTACTTCAATGAAATAAATGGAGTCATTGCAATTACACTAAGGCTTAACCCATGCCACCCACAAAGGCTGTTTACATAGTTTTAAAACCAAATATTGGCAGTGAAAGAGATAAATAGAATTCATATAGACTTTTTAAAATGGAGCCCTAATAAGTAATTTGTTGAAAAACTTCATAAATCTACCCAGTATTTCTGCCCCCAATTTGGAGTTGTAGTACTTTTTCCATCCATTTCTATTGGAAACACAATAATAAAATTTTAAATAATTCCAGGGTAAACAAATACCTATATAGTAATTACATAAAATTTATTTTAAATATCATAGTGTAAAATTAAATGTATATATATATATATATATACACATGTATATATATATATATATATATACATATGTTTGAATTCGGAGGGAAGGATTGGGGGGGATTTTTTAAATTAAGATACATTTTTAAAACTATTCAGACATTATTAAAACCAGTTAATTTTTAGCCCTGGTAAAGAGGTAAAATATGTGTGCTTCTTGCCTTCTATTTCCTACAATGAAATGGAGTGCTTTCAAAAGAAATAATGCTGTAGATATTCCTGGAATAAAATATAAAAGAGAGAATATATTTTTGTTGCAATAGCCTCTTCTACTTGGCTCAGCTGTTTTAAAACACATTGCATTTGAGAGCTTTTTTATTATTTAGACTGACGAAAGTTTAATTTACATTAGCTTTATGTTCTTGTAGGAAAGAGTGGTTATTTGTGACCAAGGAATCCATTTATTACTGATTCTACCATTGATTTACTGTGTGTCCCTGAGCAAGGCAATTAACTTCTTTTTGACTCTATTTCTTAATTTATAAGGTGCAGGTGCCACTATTATGCAGAAATGGTGGAATAAATTTTAAATTTCCAATGAAGAAGAAACTAAGGGACAGAGTGTACAATGTGATGGAAATCTTGTCAGCTGTTTTAAAATGCTTGCGTTTAAAGTCTATGGAAGCTACTTAACCTAGCCAGATTTCTCAGTCTATACAATGCTAAAAAGCAAGTGCTAGAGAATTTAAAGGGGTAATATATCTAATTCATCTTTGCCAACAAGGAAGAAATGCTATTTTACATATGAATAATGTCTCACCAACATTAGCTGGCTTCCATAGAGGAGTAAGAATGCAATATAATGCCAATCAGAGCACAAAAAATGGGTTAGAAATAATTTTTCTTTCCTTATCATAGAAAACTATGAAAAAAAAAAATCTGCACTGCTAGTCTTCAACTTTATAGAAGATTTTCACATTAAATGTGGTTTTGCATAAAAATACCTCCCTTGATAACAATTCAGATGCCTGAAATTATAACATTAGAAGTGTATTTTCTTTGCAAATATGGAAATTTCCTTTTACTGGATAAAATGAAAACTCTTCTCCAATCAAAGCACCTAAAACATTGAATTAAATATAGCAAAAATCCTCTAATATTTCTGTAGTAATGAGTGTAGGCAAGTGACCAGGAAGATGATGGAATCTAGAATTGGAAGAAGATGATGGAAACTTGAACTGAAATTATAGCTGCCCTGGAAAATGGTCAGTTTTGGGACAAGGTTTGAAGATGGCAAGAGAGAAATAGGATGCAAATCTGGATCCAAACAAGAGGGATAGTTTCACTTCTAACAAAAGATTGATGTAGAAGAAATACATACATATATACATATATACATACGTACGTATACATACATATGTACATACATACAGCCAGAGAGACACAGAGATAGAGAGAAAAGGAGAGAAAGGAATACAGGAGAGGAAGAAAAGAAATTTACCTCACCTGAGATTTGGTTAGTGAAGAATATTTCCCTCCAAAATTATAGAAACAGCATTTTCTCCTATTATTCCATAGTTATCATCACCCAGTTTATAAAATCTGTATTATCTCAAAGAGAGAGTGGGTGGGGGCTAGGTTAAATAGGTGATGGGGATTAAGGAATGCACTTGTGATGGCCACCAGGTGTTTTATGGAAGCGATGAATCATAAATTATACATTTGAAACTAATATTATACTGTATGTTGCCTGACTGGAATTTATATAAAAAAATTTTTAAAAAATCTGTATTATCTGAAATTTAGAACTGAAGTCATAGTAGTCACATATTAGTACTTGTGTTGTTGTCTAGAAAATGCAAAAATAAACCCTGGTATTAAAGAGGTCACAATCTTACATTGCTCAACTTACATAAATATGTTTTACAAATGGAGTCATGATAAATTAAACACACACACACACACACACACACACACACCAGAAGTAGAAGCCTGAATATTCTGTTGAGGGAATTGTCAGCTATACAAATTATATGAAATATAAAATAATGGATAGCCAAATTAGGAAAATATATTATTTAAAAAGAACAAGTAGAATGTGAAAAGGTCTAATAAAAGCTTTATTTGTGACTTAATAATCTTTACAACTTGAGGAATGAACAAAATTACAGAAATAATGGGATTGAAGATAAAATTAGTGAAATAGAAGATAGATTTGAAGAAATAATTCAAAATGAAATATAGAACAGCAAAGAGATGGAACATGTGAAACCAGAAGCTGGTTCTTTGAAAGAATTAACAAAATTGATAAATCATTAGCAAGTTTGATCAAAAAGAAAAAGGAAAGGACCCAAATAAATAAAATCAAGAATGAAAGAGGAGAGATCACAACCAACACAGCAGAAATACAAACAATAACAAAAGAATATTACGACTAATTATATGCCAATAAAATGGGCAATCTGGAAGAAATGGACAAATTCCTAGAAACATATACACTACCAAAACTGAAACAGGAAGAAATAGAAAATTTGAACAGACCCATAACAAGTAAGGAAATTGAATTAATAATCAAAAATCTGCCAAAAAACCAGAGTCCAGGGCCAGATGGCTTTCCAGGGGAATTCTACCAAACATTTAAGGAAGAGTTAACACCTATTCTCTTGAAGGTGTTCCAAAATAGAAATGGAAGGAAAACTTCCAAACTCTGTCTATGAAGCCAGCATTACCGTGATTCCAAACCAGACAGAGATCCCATTAAAAAGGAGAACTATAGACCACTATTTCTGATGAACATGGATGCAAAAATCCTCAACAAGATATTAGCCAACCGGATCCAACAATACATTAAAAAAAGTATTCACCATGACCAAGTGGGATTTATCCCTGGGGTGCAGGGCTGGTTCCATATCCGCAAAACAATTAACGTGATTCATCAAAACAATAAAAGAAAGGACAAGAACCATATGATCTTCTCAATACATGTAGAGAAAGCATTTGACAAAATACAGCATCCTTTCTTGATAAAAACCCTCAAGAAAATAGGGATAGAAGGAGCATTCCTCGAGGTCATAAAAGCCATATATAAACGACCCAACACTAATGTCATCCTTAATTGGGAGAAACTGAGAGCATTCCCCCAAAGGTCAAGAACAAGACAGGGATGTCCACTCTCACCACGGTTATTCAACATAGTATTAGAAGTCTTAGCCTCTGCAATCAGACAACACAAAGAAATAAAAGGCATCCAAATCGGCCAGGAGGAGGTCAAACTCTCACTGTTTGCAGATGACATGATACTCTATATGGAAAACCCTAAAGATTCCACCAGAAAACTGCTAGAACTGATTCATGAATTCAGCAAAGTTGCAGGATATAAAATCAATGCACAAAAATCGGTTGCATTCCTGTATGCCAACAATGAAGTGACAGAAAGAGAAATCAAGAAATCGATCCCATTTACAATTGCACCAAAACCCATAAAATACCTAGAAATAAATAAACCAAAGAGGTGAAAAATCTATACACTGAAAACTATAGAAAGCTTATGAAAGAAATTGACGAAGACACAAAACAATGGAAAAAGATTCCATGCTCCTGGATAGGAAGAACAAATATTGTTCAAATGTCGATACTACCCAAAGCAATCTACATATTCAATGCAATCCCTATCAAAACAACACCAGCATTCTTCACAGAGCTAGAACAAATAATCCTAAAATTTGTACGGCACCAGAAAAGACCCTGAATAGCTGAAGCAATCTTGAAAAAGAAAACCAAAGCAGGAGGCATCACAATCCCGGACTTCAAGCTATACTACAAAGCTGTAATCATCAAGACAGTATGGTACTGGCACAAGAACAGACACTCAGATCAATGGAACAGAATAGAGAACCCAGAAATGGACCCACAAACGTATGGCCAACTAATCTTTGACAAAGCAGGAAAGAATATCCAATGGAATAAAGACAGTCTCTTCAGCAAGTGGTGCTGGGAAAACTGGACAGCGACATGCAGAAGAATGAACCTGGACCACTTTCTTACACCATACACAAAAATAAGCTCAAAATGGATGAAAGACCTAAATGTAAGACAGGAAGCCATCAAAATCCTCGAGGAGAAAGCAGGCAAAAACGTCTTTGACCTTGGCCACAGCAACTTCTTACTCAACACGTCTCTGGAGACAAGGGAATTAAAAGCAAAAATGAACTATTTGGACCTCATCAAGATAAAAAGCTTCTGCACTGCAAAGGAAGCAATCAACCAAACTAAAAGGAAACTGATGGAATGGGAGAAGATATTTGCAAATGACATATCAGATAAAGGGTTAGTATCCCAAATCTATAAAGAACTTGTCAACCTCAACACCCAAAAAACAAATAATCCAGTGAAGAAATGGGCAAAAAACATGAATAGACTCTTCTCCAAAGAAGACATCCAGGTGGCCAACTGACACATGAAAAAATGCTCCACATCACTCATCATCAGGGAAATACAAATCAAGACCACAATGGAATACCACCTTACACCTGTCAGAATGTCTAACATTAACAACTCAGGCAACAACAGATGTTGCTGAGGATGCAGAGAAAGAGGATCTCTTTTTGTTCAAATGTCTGCTGGTGGGAGTGCAAACTGGTGTAGCCACTCTGGAAGACAGTATGGAGGTTCTTCAAAAAATTAAAAACAAAACTACCCTATGAACCAGCAATTGCACTACTACTAGGTATTCATTCAAGGCATACAAGTATGCTGTTCAAAAGCAGCATTATCAACAATAGCCAAAGTATGGAAAGAGCCCAAATGTCCATTAATGGATGAATGGATAAGAAGATGTGGTATATATATACAATGGGGTGTTACTCAGCAATCAAAAAGAATGAAAACTTGCCATTTGCAACTATGTGGATGGAACTAAAGGGTATTATGCTAAGCGAAATCAGTCATTCAGAGAAGGACAAATATCATATGACTTCACTTATATGAGAACTTTAAGAACAGAACAGATGAACATAAGGGAAGGGAGGCAAAAGTAATATAAAAACAGGGAGGGGGACATACATAAGACACTCTTAAATATAGAGAATAAACAGGTTTTTGGGGGGGGTTGAGGGAGGGGGGCTGGTCTAAATGGGTAAGGGCATTAAGGAATCTACTGAAATCACTCAACATGTCTCTGGAGGCAAAATCCAGCATCCTTTCTTATATGCTATCTAACTTGGATGTAAATTAAAAAATAAATAAATTTAAAAAATGTTCTTATCACAAAAAATAATGAAAAATAGGATGGTTTGAGGAAACTTTTGGAGGTGATATGTTTAAGGTCTAGATTGAGGTGATAGTGTCATGGCTTTATAGTTATGTCCAAACTCATTAAGTTGTGTATATAAATATTGGTTTTTTGTATTTATACATTTATGTTTATATTTGTATTTTATATTAATTATGTACTTTTTGTATTTCATCATACCTCAGTAAAATGGCTTTTATTTATTTATTTATTTATTTATTTTATATATGAAATTTATTTTCAAATTGGTTTCCATACAACACCCAGTGCTCATCCCAAAAGGTGCCCTCCTCAATACCCATCACCCACCCTCTCCTCCCTCCCACCCCCCATCAACCCTCAGTTTGTTCTCAGTTCTCAACAGTCTCTTATGCTTTGACTCTCTCCCACTCTAACCTCTTTTTTTTTTTCCTTCCCCTCCCCCATGGGTTCCTGTTAAGTTTCTCAGGATCCACATAAGAGTGAAACCATATGGTATCTGTCTTTCTCTGTATGGCTTATTTCACTTAGCATCACACTCTCCAGTTCCATCCACGTTGCTACAAAAGGCCATATTTCATTTTTTCTCATTGCCACGTAGTATTCCATTGTGTATATAAACCACAATTTCTTTATCCATTCATCAGTTGATGGACATTTAGGCTCTTTCCATAATTTGGCTATTGTTGAAAGTGCTGCTATGAACATTGGGGTACAAGTGCCCTATGCATCAGTACTCCTGTGTCCCTTGGATAAATTCCTAGCAGTGCTACTGCTGGGTCATAGGGTAGGTCTATTTTTAATTTTCTGAGGAACCTCCACACTGCTTTCCAGAGCGGCTGCACCAATTTGCATTCCCACCAACAGTGCAAGAGGGTTCCCGTTTCTCCACATCCTCTCCAGCATCTATAGTCTCCTGATTTGTTCATTTTGGCCACTCTGACTGGCGTGAGGTGATACCTGAGTGTGGTTTTGATTTGTATTTCCCTGATAAGGAGCGACGCTGAACATCTTTTCATGTGCCTGTTGGCCATCCGGATGTCTTCTTTAGACAAGTGTCTATTCATGTTTTCTGCCCATTTCTTCACTGGGTTATTTGCTTTTCGGGTGTGGAGTTTGGTGAGCTCTTTATAGATTTTGGATACTAGCCCTTTGTCCGATATGTCATTTGCAAATATCTTTTCCTATTCCGTTGGTTGCCTTTTAGTTTTGTTGGTTGTTTCCTTTGCTGTGCAGAAGCTTTTTATCTTCATAAGGTCCCAGTAATTCACTTTTGCTTTTAATTCCCTTGCCTTTGGGGATGTGTCGAGTAAGAGATTGCTACGGCTGAGGTCAGAGAGGTCTTTTCCTGCTTTCTCCTCTAAGGTTTGGATGGTTTCCTGTCTCACATTCAGGTCCTTTATCCATTTTGAGTTTATTTTGGTGAATGGTGTGAGAAAGTGGTCTAGTTTCAACCTTCTGCATGTTGCTGTCCAGTTCTCCCAGCACCATTTGTTAAAGAGACTGTCTTTCTTCCATTGGATGTTCTTTCCTGCTTTGTCAAAGATTAGTTGGCCATACGTTTGTGGGTCTAGTTCTGGGGTTTCTATTCTATTCCATTGGTCTATGTGTCTGTTTTTGTGCCAATACCATGCTGTCTTGATGATGACAGCTTTGTAGTAGAGGCTAAAGTCTGGGATTGTGATGCCTCCTGCTTTGGTCTTCTTCTTCAAAATTACTTTGGCTATTCGGGGCCTTTTGTGGTTCCATATGAATTTTAGGATTGCTTGTTCTAGTTTCGAGAAGAATGCTGCTGCAATTTTGATTGGGATTGCATTGAATGTGTAGATAGCTTTGGGTAGTATTGACATTTTGACAATATTTATTCTTCCAATCCATGAGCAGGGAATGTCTTTCCATTTCTTTAAATCTTCTTCAATTACCTTCATAAGCTTTCTATAGTTTTCAGCATACAGATCCTTTACATCTTTGGTTAGATTTATTCCTAGGTATTTTATGCTTCTTGGTGCAATTGTGAATGGGATCAGTTTCTTTACTTGTCTTTCTGTTGCTTCATTGTTAGTGTATAAGAATGCAACTGATTTCTGTACATTGATTTTGTATCCTGCAACTTTGCTGAATTCATGTATCAGTTCTAGCAGACTTTTGGTGGAGTCTATCGGATTTTCCATGTATAATATCATGTCATCTGCAAAAAGCGAAAGCTTGACTTCATCTTTGCCAATTTTGATGCCTTTGATTTCCTTTTGTTGTCTGATTGCAGATGCTAGAACTTCCAGCACTATGTTAAACAACAGCGGTGAGAGTGGGCATCCCTGTCGTGTTCCTGATCTCAGGGAAAAAGCTCTCAGTTTTTCCCCGTTGAGGATGATGTTAGCTGTGGGCTTTTCATAAATGGCTTTTATGATCTTTAAGTATGTTCCTTCTATCCCGACTTTCTCAAGGGTTTTTATTAAGAAAGGGTGCTGGATTTTGTCAAAGGCCTTTTCTGCATCGATTGACAGGATCATATGGTTCTTCTCTTTTTTTTTGTTAATGTGATGTATCACGTTGATTGATTTGCGAATGTTGAACCAGCCCTGCATCCCAGGAATGAATCCCACTTGATCATGGTGAATAATTCTTTTTATATGCCGTTGAATTCGATTTGCTAGTATCTTTTTGAGAATTTTTGCATCCATATTCATCAGGGATATTGGCCTGTAGTTCTCTTTTTTTACTGGGTCTCTGTCTGGTTTAGGAATCAAAGTAATACTGGCTTCATAGAATGAGTCTGGAAGTTTTCCTTCCCTTTCTATTTCTTGGAATAGCTTGAGCAGGATAGGTATTATCTCTGCTTTAAACGTCTGGTAGAACTCCCCTGGGAAGCCATCTGGTCCTGGACTCTTATTTGTTGGGAGATTTTTGATAACCGATTCAATTTCTTCGCTGGTTATGGGTCTGTTCAAGCTTTCTATTTCCTCCTGATTGAGTTTTGGAAGAGTGTGGGTGTTCAGGAATTTGTCCATTTCTTCCAGGTTGTCCAATTTGTTGGCATATAATTTTTCATAGTATTCCCTGATAATTGTTTGTATCTCTGAGGGATTGGTTGTAATAATTCCATTTTCATTCATGATTTTATCTATTTGGGTCATCTCCCTTTTCTTTTTGAGAAGCCTGGCTAGAGGTTTGTCAATTTTGTTTATTTTTTCAAAAAACCAACTCTTGGTTTCGTTGATCTGCTCTACAGTTTTTTTAGATTCTCTATTGTTTATTTCTGCTCTGATCTTTATTATTTCTCTTCTTCTGCTGGGTTTAGGCTGCCTTTGCTGTTCTGCTTCTATTTCCTTTAGGTGTGCTGTTAGATTTTGTATTTGGGATTTTTCTTGTTTCTTGAGATAGGCCTGGATTGCAATGTATTTTCCTCTCAGGACTGCCTTCGCTGCGTCCCAAAGCGTTTGGATTGTTGTATTTTCATTTTCGTTTGTTTCCATATATTTTTTAATTTCTTCTCTAATTGCCTGGTTGACCCACTCATTCGTTAGTAGGGTGTTCTTTAACCTCCATGCTTTTGGAGGTTTTCCAGACTTTTTTCTGTGGTTGATTTCAAGCTTCATAGCATTGTGGTCTGAAAGTATGCATGGTATGATTTCAATTCTTGTAAACTTATGAAGGGCTGTTTTGTGACCCAGTATATGATCTATCTTGGAGAATGTTCCATGTGCACTCGAGAAGAAAGTCTATTCTGTTGCTTTGGGATGCAGAGTTCTAAATATATCTGTCAAGTCCATCTGATCCAATGTCTCATTCAGGGCCCTTGTTTCTTTATTGACCGTGTGTCTAGATGATCTATCCATTTCTGTAAGTGGGGTGTTAAAGTCCCCTGCAATTACCACATTCTTATCAATAAGGTTGCTTATGTTTATGAGTAATTGTTTTATATATTTGGGGGCTCCGGTATTCGGCGCATAGACATTTATCATTGTTAGCTCTTCCTGATGGATAGACCCTGTCACTATTATATAATGTCCTTCTTCATCTCTTGTTACAGCCTTTAATTTAAAGTCTAGTTTGTCTGATATAAGGATGGCTACTCCAGCTTTCTTTTGGCTTCCAGTCGCATGATAAATAGTTCTCCATCCCCTCACTCTCAATCTAAAGGTGTCCTCAGGTCTAAAATGAGTCTCTTGTAGACAGCAAATAGATGGGTCTTGTTTTTTTATCCATTCTGATAAAAAATGTCTTTTGGTTGGTGCATTTAATCCATTTACATTCAGTGTTATTATAGAAAGATATGGGTTTAGAGTCATTGTGATGTCTGTATGTTTTATGCTTGTAGTGATGTCTCTGGTACTTTGTCTCACAGGGTCCCCCTTAGGATCTCTTGGAGGGCTGGTTTAGTGGTGACAAATTCCTTCAGTTTTTGTTTGTTTGGGAAGACCTTTATCTCTCCTTCGATTCTAAATGACAGACTTGCTGGATAAAGGATTCTCGGCTGCATATTTTTTCTGTCTAGCACACTGAAAATCTCGTGCCAATTCTTTCTGGCCTGCCAAGTTTCAAAAGAGAGATCAGTCACGAGTCTTATAGGTCTCCCTTTATATGTGAGGGCACGTTTACCCCTTGCTGCTTTCAGAATTTTCTCTTTATCCTTGTATTTTGCCAGTTTCACTATGATATGTCGTGCAGAAGATCGATTCAAGTTACGTCTGAAGGGAGTTCTCTGTGCCTCTTGGATTTCAATGCCTTTTTCCTTCCCCAGTTCAGGGAAGTTCTCAGCTATTATTTCTTCAAGTACCCCTTCAGCACCTTTCCCTCTCTCTTCCTCCTCTGGGATACCAATTATGCGTATATTATTTCTTTTTAGTGTATCACTTAGTTCTCTAATTTTCCCCTCATACTCCTGGATTTTTTTATCTCTCTTTTTCTCAGCTTCCTCTTTTTCCATAACTTTATCTTCTAGTTCACCTATTCTCTCCTCTGCCTCTTCAATCCGAGCCGTGGTGGTTTCCATTTTGTTATGCATTTCGTTTAAAGCGTTTTTCAGCTCCTCGTGACTGTTCCTTAGTCCCTTGATCTCTGTAGCAAGAGATTCTCTGCTGTCAGCTATACTGTTTTTAAGCCCAGCGATTAATTTTATGACTATTATTCTAAATTCACTTTCTGTTATATTATTTAAATCCTTTTTGATCAGCTCATTAGCTGTTGTTATTTCCTGGAGATTCTTCTGAGGGGAATTCTTCCGCTTGGTCATTTTGGATAGTCCCTGGCGTGGTGAGGACCTGCAGGGCACTTCCCCTGTGCTGTGGTGTATAACTGGAGTTGGTGGGCGGAGCCGCAGTCAGACCTGATGTCTGCCCCCAGCCCACCGCTGGGGCCACAGTCAGACTGGTGCGTGTCTTCTCTTCCCCTCTCTTAGGGGCGGGATTCACTGTGGGGTGGGGTGGCCTGTCTGGGCTACTTGCACACTGCCAGGCTTGTGATGCTGGGGATCTGGCGTCTTAGCTGGGGTGGGTAGGCAAGGTGCAAAGGGGCAGGAGGGGCAGGCTTAGCTTGCTTCTCCTTAGGTGATCCACTTCAGGAGGGGCCCTGTGGCAGCAGGAGGGAGTCAGATCCGCTGCCGGAGGTTTCGCTCTGCAGAAGCGCAGAGTTGGGTGTTTGCGCGGAGCGAGCAAGTTCCCTGGCAGGAACTGGCTCTCTTTGGGATTTTGGCTGGAGGATGGGCGGGGGAGATGGCGCTGGCGAGCGCCTTTGTTCCCCACCAAACTGAGCTCTGTCGTCCGGGGGCTCAGCAGCTCTCCTTCCCTTTGTCCTCCAGCCTTCCTGCTTTCTGAGCAGAGCTGTTAACTTATGACCTCCCAGACGCTAAGTCGCGCTTGCTGTCGGAACACAGTCCATCAGATCCCTCCGCTTTTTGCAAGCCAGACTCGGGGGCTCTGCTTGGCCGGCGAGCCGCCCCTCCGCCCCGGCTCCCTCCCGCCGGTCCGTGGAGCGCGCACCGCCTCGCCGCCCTTCCTACCCTCTTCCGTGGGCCTCTCGTCTGCGCTTGGCTCCGGCGACTCCGTTCTGCTAATCCTCTGGCGGTTTTCTGGGTTATTTAGGCAGGTGTAGGTGGAATCTAAGTGATCAGCAGGATGCGCGGTGAGCCCAGGGTCCTCCTACACCGCCATCTTCCCTCTCCTCCCAGTAAAATGGCTTTTAAAAACACCAGTAATTTAGTAACACTTTTGCGATCAGTTTCTTCATTTTTTTTATATCAGAATAATTATGCCTGTTTAAAATCCCTGGTAGCAGATTTTACTCTCTTATCTACAGGTGCTTAAGACATATATTGGTAGTATATTCAGCTTTTATTTTGTAATAGGTTACATACCTGTAAATTTTATATGTGACTCATCTCCAACTCATTTTATGGTCCCTGTAATCTTAACCAGCAACTGAATTGTTTGGTGTTTTGAAAATAGAGTATTCCTCCTTTTATTCACAGAGAATGCTTTCCAGGACCCCAGTGGATGCCTGATATTGCAGATAGTGTAAAACCATATATATTCTTTTTTCCTATACATATACTGCTATGATAATGTTTAATTTATAAATTATACACAATAAGAGATTAACAATAACTAATAATAAAATACAATTATAACAATATACTGTAATACACATATGAATATGGTATCTCTTTCTCCAAATATCTTATTGTACTATACTCACTGTTCTTCTTTTCATGATGTGAAATAATAAAATACATGATGAGATGAAATGAGCTGAATGACATAGGCATTGTGAGCTTGTGTACACAAGGTGTACTTGTTTTAATACACCTATACATTATGAAATTCTTACCACAATCAAACTAATTACATGTCCACCACTTCAGGTGGTTACCATTGTGTGTGTGGTAACACTTGAAATGTATGCTCTTAGCAAATTTGTCACACGAAAATCCAGTTACTTTTGCAAACACAATTGTGCC
Organism: Puma concolor; assembly: GCF_028749965.1. Lineage (NCBI taxonomy): Eukaryota > Metazoa > Chordata > Mammalia > Carnivora > Felidae > Puma > Puma concolor. The sequence continues at coordinate 182,753,984 of NC_141667.1, forward strand.
AAAAAGCTGGGAAAATAGCCATCATAGAAAAAATAAATTACAGCACCTGTGATATAAACTATCTATAAGCCATCAGATTAGTCATTTTAGCAATCTGGCAGATGTAAGTGAGTGAAGAAACTATAGTTGACAATTACATAAAATATTTATATTTTGAAAATTTCAACAATATTTATAAATTTTTTCATGTTATATAAAATTTATTTTATGGTTGGTAAAAGGTAGAAACTTCTAGTTATACAATAATTAAGTCATAGGGATATCATATACAGTATGGTGATTATAGTTAATAATACTTTATTATATATTTGAAAGTTACTAAAACAGTAAGTGTAAAAATCCTTATCACAAGAAAAAAATGTTTCTAACTTTTTATTGTGATAGATGCTAACTCTAATGTGGTGTTCATTTCACAATATATAAAAACATTAAATCATTATGTTGTATACATGAAGCATAATATATGCCAATTATCTCTCAATAAAATAAGTAACACAAATATTTAGTTTTAAACTAGTAATACTTTGAGATTTCAGTATCTAGTTTGCTCTAACATAGTATTTTTCTAATGTGCACAAGAATAGCATTCTAAAGGAGACTGAAAACTACTTGAGAAATGCTGTTCTAACAAAATCTGAAATGACATTTCAGTTTAAAACAACGTGCTTTTTTTCCAAATTCATTTTTTGAAAACTTTCCATGATCAGTGATTATTATGATTTATATCAGGGGTCAGCAAACTTTATCTATAAAGGAACAATAGCAAATAATTTAAGCTTTTTGGGACATATAGCTTTTGTCACAACATTCAACTGTAATGCCATGATGTGGAAGCAGCCAGAGATAATATATGAATAAATGAAGTGGCTGTATTTCAATACCATTTGATTTACAGAAACAGGAGGTGGGCCAGGTTTGATTTTCATGGGCTATAGCTTGTAAACTCTTGATTCAGATGATACCATATATTACATTTTTATACAGCTAATGGTTACATTTAAAAAATTATTTATAATGCATCTTTTAGAGACATGCAATACTAAGGATGTTTCCGTTAAGCATTTTACAATAATTTAGGAATGGACTACAAAACAAATTAATAAATACGTGATTAAAGACATAAAATTATTTGTGTGACTGAGCATTTTCCAAGAGAATAAAACTATATTGAAAATAATGAAGAAAAAATGAACTGAGGAGCGGTATTAAATTAAAAATAAAGTATTTTATACCATAAACTAATTTAATTTACAAACTATAATTGTAAAATATATATTATGAAATAGGAGGATTTTTTAATATAAAATAAACTAAACATAGTCATATGGGACTTCCAATTTCCATTCTGACAGGTAAGGAGCTTGGAAGCCATCGGTCCCATCCTTACAACAACAAGAAAAAATACAAGAAAGAAATTTCACAAAAGTCGAAATAAACAACTGTTCTTAAATCCATCAGATAGTTAAAATCACAGGGTAAAGTGCTGCCCTAAAAACTGGAGAGACAGGCAGATACAGGGAATCACAGTTTACGTGGAGCAGAAGGTAGTGCTGGTGCTCCAGGTACACTTGAAGCTGGACTTGATCAGGTGTCAAATTCAGTGTAGATTAGTTTGAAAGATAAAAATTCAGAGGTGGGCTTTGTGAGTTTTACCTCCAAGTGCCATACCAGGTTCTCAGGATGGACACTGGAGACGTAAGCCAAATGTGAGCAAGTTACTTTGTAGATAACAATACACTTATTTTAACATATGAAAGGCAAGATAACTGGAAAAAAATCAAAATTGGAAGACTGACACCACTTCAAGCTGCAGTGATGTAGGCAGTGTAGTCTGGGCAGAGAAACAGCCAAATAGATGAACAGAACAGAAAAGGCAGTCAGAAATAGACACTTGGAAATATAATAAACTGATCTCTGAGAAAGGAGTAAAGGCAGCCTAATGGAGAAAAAAAAAAAACAAAACAGGCTTTTCATCAAATGGTGCTGGAACAATTGGGCAAAGGCAAAAATTAAAACTGATGCAAAGTTTGTATGTTTTATAAAATTTGCAACTAATTTTAAAAGCACAAAACTATAAAAACAGTAGAGTATAACATCAGAGAAAATCTAGATGACCTTAGATATGATGATGAGTCTAGATAAAACACAAAAGACATGATCTATGAAAGAAAAAATAAGTAAGTTGAACCTCATTAAAATAAAAATATTTTTATTTCCAACAGACATAGTCCAGAAAACAAAACAAAACACATAGCCTGGTGGAAGATACTTGAAATCTCATGTCTAATAAAATACTGGTGCTCAAAAAGACATAAAGAACTCTTACAACTTACAGTAAGAAAAGAAACAACCCAATTTAAAAGTGGGCAAAATATCTGAATGACACAAAAAAGATAAATAGATTCCAGATAAGCCCATGAAAAAGATGTTCAATATTGTATGTCATTAAGGACTTGCAAAATGAAATGAGACACCAGTATACACCTATCAAAATGGCTGTATTTCAAAACACTAGCGACATCAAATATTGATGAGGGTATGAAACAATAAAGACTCTGATAGATGTCTGGTGGGAATGAAAAAATATACAGGCACTTTGGAAGAGAGTTTGACATTTTCTTACAAAGCTGAGCATAAGTCACACAATATGATCCAGAAATCATGTTCCTGGGTATTTACACAAATAAGTTGAAAATTTATGTGTATACAACCTCAACAAGAATGTTTTTAGCACTCATTTATAACTGCCAAGTAGAAATCAGTAATAGAAAAAAAATGCAAACGTCTTAATAATCTATTGGTCAAAGAATAAGTTTAAATGAAATTAAAGAAGATACTGAGCTGAGTGGAAATAAATATAAAAATATCCAAGGCTATGGGTTATAGCTAAAGCAGTGTTGAGAGGGAAAATTTTATCATGAAATGCTTACATTAGGAAAAAATTTAAATCAACAGTATAAATTCCCACCGAGGAAAAGAGGGGAAAAAAGAACAAAGTAGATGTAAGGCAAATAGAATGAAGAATGTAATAAAGACAAAAGAATAGATGAAATTGATAACAGAAAAAAAAAAACAACCCAGAAGGAATGAAACAGAAAGTTGGTCCTCTAAAAAAGTCAACAAAGTTGACAAACATCTAAGAAAACTAACAAAGAAAAGAGAAAAACTACTCATGTGAAGAATAAAATGGGGGATATCATTATAGACTGTATAGACATGAAAAGGATAAAAAGCCAATGCTACAAACAATTCTATATACATAATAAATTTGACAATTAAGTTAAAAGGCATCAGTTCTAAGATAAGTAAATACTGCAAGTCTCTCAGTATGAAATGTCTATTTGGAAAAGCCCTATAACTATTAGGGAAATTAAATTTGTGATTAAAAATATCGCACAAAATATTATCTTCAGAAACAAAGAATTCTACCAAATGCTGAAGAAGTAATACCAATTGCAAGCAGTGCAAGGAGAGTGAAGCCATTTTTTTAAAAAATTGATGATATATACGTGGACATCTATCAGAACACAAAAGTAAACTACAGGTATTTAAAAAACAAAACAATGAAAAGCCTGCAAAAAAAAAAAAAAATCCTGAGCACGCCTGTACAATCTTAAGGGAGGAGGAAATACAGTCTTAACTGATAAAATATAATTGACATAAATTAAAATGCATACTTTTACTTTTGTTAAAGAAAAAATCACGATAATAACTAAAATAAATAAAATTAGCAGAAAGTATAACGTAAGAAAAACATATGCAATACAAAAACAGTGTGTCACAAGAGCAGGACAGAACCCCTACTAGAAATATAAGCAGGAGTGTGAAAATACAAGTCACGTTACAGCAAATTCAAATGACCAGCATCCTTACAAAAAGATGCTGAAATGTATTGCTAGTAGACAAAAGGCAAGTTAAAGTAAACATGAGATATCATAGTACAAAAATCGGACTGACAAGATTAAAATGAGTGATAATATCTATTGTCGGCTAGAATGAAGGCAAAAAAGTACTCTCCTACATTGCTGGTAGAAATACAAATTGTTGAAAAAAAATCTTAGAAAGCCATCTGGCAACCTTTACAAAAATTAAAAATATACTTATACTCTGTTCCAACAATTCTATTTCTATGAATCCATTCCTTAGAGTAAAAAATGCACTTGTGCATAAGAAGTTCAAAGATGTTTACTGCCACATACTTTGCAATAGCAACTAACTAACTAACTAACTAACTAACTAACTAACTAACTATGCATTGGTTAATGTATTTATAAAACTATTGCAACTATTATACATTATAAAACAATGCAACATTATTAAACATTATAAAACAATGCAACTATGCATTGGTTAATGTATTTATAAAACTACTGAAAACAAGTTGGACTGTAATCAATTTAATTAAAAATTAAACCTAGATTTGAGTGATCAATTCAGAAAAATGTGCACCAGAACTGTGCAAGTTAATAAGGCAATTAATAAGGCTAATGATGACAAGCAGTTTCATATATAAGAGTAGACCAAATCAAAATGAAGAGAATGAACAAAAGTAATCTTAGTTAACATGTGCTAAGAGGGTATTGGGCACATTGATGTGCATGGATGCTGGAATAAAGAAGGGAGACCCCAGTAAGAAGTACAGAGAAAAAGTGTACTAAATATGTATGTCTACCAAAAAAGAAAAAGATAAAGAAAACAACAAATTAGATATAGCTTATGGAAGGAACTGTTTTAGAGCTGAAAGAAACTATTTATTCTAGTAGACAAAGTGTCTGCTAACAACAGTCTGGCTGTAAACACATCATAGAACAGCTTTCTTTTAGTGCCACATTTTGGGTTCCCTTGGTGACTATAGCCTTTAAATAGAAAATAACTCTTGAGCAGAAGCTCAAGTCTTTGAACAAAGATTTAGCGGATTGTCACAAAAGCTTCTGTAACTAAATCTTTCACTCTATACCTGCACCATTCTCTTGATGTTTCTATGATCTCTTCTCTAATCACTATGTTCTGAGGGATATCCATAGGAATTGTAGTTTAAGTGAAATGACATAAAGTTTGTTAAAAATAACTACAAAGAGAGATTTAGTAGAATTACATGTTTTCTTTAGTTGTATATTTAAATAATATTTGTATTTAAATTTTATTTTTCTATTTGAAATAATGTAAGGCATAACAATTATAAAGAAAATGCCTTCATTTTGTTCAGCTAGGTAACTTCAATTTCCTGGTTTAAGAACTAAAAGTCATAGTAATTGTAAAGATGGTACTTTGGAGAAAATAATCTATCTTCAATGGGAACATTAAAACTTTTCGTGTGTGTGTTTAGAAGACACAAATGAACCAAGTAATAATCTATTCAGGTATTCGTGGCTGTCCTTTACAAGGAATGAATCTAATGTAATTTGCAGATATATCAAAATCTCATTTTCTGAAGAACACTTTTGCAGCTCCCATAGTACAGCCTAGGAAAGGCAATAAGCAATATGGGCTTTAAGAAGGAATTATTGTTACAAATGAGATTCCTATTAAAATATATAACAATATTACAACAAACTTATATATGGCACAAGCATAATCAAAAGAAACTATATGATATATGATTTTGAAATTATATTACTAGAAAACCAAATCAGGGTTCATCTGCCAACACCTAAATATTTAGAAAATAAAGACAGTAACACAATATTTAACAACTTTTGAAATAAGGGGTTTTGCTCAGTAATCTGAGCAATAATAAAACTGATAAAATGCACATAAAAATGTTGGGTAAGAAGTTCAGCCATAATAGGGGCGCCTGGGTGGCGCAGTCGGTTAAGCGTCCGACTTCAGCCAGGTCACGATCTCGCGGTCCGTGGGTTAGAGCCCCGCGTCAGGCTCTGGGCTGATGGCTCAGAGCCTGGAGCCTGTTTCCGATTCTGTGTCTCCCTCTCTCTCTGCCCCTCCCCCGTTCATGCTCTGTCTCTCTCTGTCCCAAAAATAAATAAACGTTGAAAAAAAAAAAATTAAAAAAAAAAAGTTCAGCCATAATAGAAGAAAATATAATATGCCCATCCACCCACCACTATGAATATCCAACTAAATATGGGTGAAGTTTTCACTATTATGGATAAGTTTGATTACTTTTCTAATTTACCCAAGATGTTACCACTGATATCCTTTTGTATATCCATTCTAAAATTATACTTTCAAGAGGTACAATTTTGATATGGAGTGAATGGATGGGACTGAATGTTGTATTCTGAATTCAAAATCACCAAGTAGCAAGTTCACCATCTTCTGATATTGTGTAGATGAGATAGTCTGAAATTTGGAATATTATATGCATTATTTATAATAATATTAGATATCAGCAAAGTCTGTATAATTTAATGAGCCCTCTACACCAAGACTTCACAGTAGAAATCTATAGCAATACGTTAGATGGTAAAAGATGTTATCAGGCAAGAGGCTGATCAGGAGTTATCTATTTTCTTTTCTTTTTTTTTTTTTTTTCTTTACAAAATGAGTGAGTGACCTAAAGGGGGAAAAAATGAGGAAATACCATTTTGTTACATTTGAAAGAACTATTACAGGTGGAAAAAAGAAAACCCATATAGTTTTCAAAAGTAAATAGAATCACATAGCACATCTAATTTTGTCTGTCTATAAAATTCAAAGTATTTCATCATACATGAGAAAATACATTCACATACATGAGAAAATGATTGTGATAATAAAAAAAGATGATCAGAGAAATGTTAACAAAGTTGTATGCAAACTAAAAAGGTAAGTACAATCAAATCATTATTAGAAATAGTAGAGTAGGGGTGCCTGGTTGGCTCAGTCGATAGAACATACAATTCTTGTTCTTGGGACTGTAAATTCGAGCCCCATGTTGGGTATAGAGATAACTTAAAAATAAAATATAAAAAAAAAAATAAAAGTACTTCTGTTAGAGGCTAGAAAAAATAGAAATATGTAAATAAACATAATTGTGATATTGAAATAAATATATCAGTAGAAAAATGAAACTCTAAGTAGACCAAACAGCAGAGAGAACTAGGAATAGCAACAGTGAAGTAAAGGGGTAAGGAATGTGATTAAGAAATTATAAAATATTAGGGCACCTGGATGGCTCAGTCGCTTAAGTGTCTGACTCTTGATTTTGGCTCAGGTCATGATCTCAAAGTTTGTGGGATGCAGCCCTGTGTCAGGTTCTGTGCTGCCAGAACGGAGCCTACTTGGGATTCTCAGTCTCCCTCACCCTGTCTCTCCTCTGCTTGTACATACATGTGCTCTCTCTCTCTCTCTCTCTCTCTCTCTCTCTCTCTCAAAATAAGTAAACAAACATTAAAAAAAGAAATTATAAAATATTGAAATTAGAATGATAAATTTCAAAATATACCTTGTAAGAATTCCAGAAAAACAGTATAAAATATTGGAGAAGCATTATTTGAAATTCTTTTAAGAGTATTTTAGAGATTTTTAATACGTACATCTTTATAAATTAAAAAAATAAAAATAAAAAATACATAAATCAATGGATTGAAAATTTTCGGAAAGAGTAAAGGAGTATCATGAAAAAGAAAAAACTTGACTATAAGAGTGATATCACAGATTCTCAAGTAAAAAACAAAAATTAAATACCTGGGGCAAACACATACTACCCTGAAGATACTTTCCATTTAATGTGACTGACAGGTAACTTTTTATCATACAATAGAATAATATATTTAAAATTCTAAAGAAAAAATAGTGTAATGTGGGATTTTGTACCCAGTTAAAAACATAATTTATAAAACATAACAATACAAATGATAGATGACACATAGGTAAATAGTTTCTGCCCAAAAGAACAAAAATTGATATAAAACTAAAGGATGTTCTTGAATAGAAAAATAATAACAATATGTCATCTGAACTCAATAGGCAGAATTGGAAAGATAGACTATACAATAATTTTGAATAACAACCACAACAAAGATAAAACCTAAGGAAGGTAAACCTAAGGAAGAATTTAAAGAAACTAAAAAAGAATACAATAATAAAAAATTCCACCAAAAGAAAATAATAATTCCAACTCCCAATCACGTAGCATAACTTTGTAGGGCCAATTGGAACATCAATATCCATGTGTCCAAAACTTGACTCATAGTGTCCTTCCAAAACATGTTCTATCTGATTTAGTGAGAAGTCCCAGCTTTAGCTCAGTTTCCAAAAAGTCATTAAATTCATCCTTAGTGCCACCTTACTATGTACTCCCCAGTCAATACATCACCAAGTCCACCTCAAATTTTGGGGCACCTGGATGGCTCAGCCGCTTGAGCACCAGACTCTTGATCTCCACGCAGGTCATGATCTCATGGTTTATGGGACTGACCCCCCATGTCAGGCTCTGTGCTCACAGAGCAGAGCCTGTTTGAGATTCTCTCTGCCCTTCTGCTGCTGCTCTCTCTCTCTCTCTCTCTCTCTCTCAAAATAAATAAATAAAACATTGTAAAAAACACCTCAAAAATCTATTTTTTCCATGTGTACATTTCCCAAATTTAGGCTCCCATCATCTGTCACCTGGAGTACTACAAAATGCCAATCTGTCTTTTTACCTTTTAGTTCCTTGTACTTTAATCATTTCATCCAAGTAAGTCTGATGAATTTAATCAAATTTAATAACTTCCCTTACTACATTATCCCATAATTCTGGTTTCTTATTGATTTTATGTTGTTCCAAACTGTTAAAACAATTTGCAAATATATTTATTTATTTACATCTTGAGCTGTAAGTCTTAACAGTGTCTCCCAACACATGCACATACGCATATAGTTTTGTTTCCTCCTGTCTTCCCTCTGTTTTTATTCTGACATCAGGCTTTTATTCTTACCTCTGGTAATTCACACTTTTTTCTCCCTTTCCTTTTTTCCTCTTCCCTTCCCTTCCTTTGTCTTCTTTCTTTCTTTCTCTCTCCCTTCCACCCTCTCTTTATTTCTTTTCTTCCTTCCTTCCTTTTTCCTTATTTCTCTTTTCTTTTTTTCTTTTTCTTTCTTTCTTTTCTTTGTTCTTTCCTTCCTTCCTTCCTTCCTTCCTTCCTTCCTTCCTTCCTTCCTTCCTTCCTTCCTTTCTCTCTCTCTCTCTGTCTTTCCAGAATCCCCTAGTTAAATACCCTATATCTTCTACCACTCAAAGTTACAGACTTTCCAATGTACTCAGTGATCCATTTTCTTCTTTCCAACCAAATGATTTTTAAATTCTTGGATCACAGTGCCTGTTCTCCATTTAAGTTCCTCTTTGGACTCAAATTATGTAGTTATGAAGTTCAGAGACTTTTCCACCTATGTTGTGTATCACTGTATCACTTTGGGCACTTATGTAGCACTTAGTATGCAGGGCATCAGCAGATATTTGTCAAAGTTATAGCTCCACTTGTATAATTCTTACAGTCAATTTTTTTTCTATTTATATACAACTATTATTTCAAATATTCCTCATTATATTCAAAACTAAGATTTTTGTCAGGAACCCAATAATTCTCAAGAGATAGCAGTGTCTTTTACTTCATGTGGAACTAAATACACACTAGAATTAAACTTCTAATTGTCTCTACAATCAAACACATCTCAGTTTCTACGGATACCCACCCCTTCCTTCCTCCTTTCTATAACAACATAGGTGTTTCTTAGTTTTATGCTTAGTCTCTTCTCCTAGGCTTGGTATCACTTCTCATTTCATCCCTTCAGGATCTGTTCTTTATTTATTCTCCCCTTTCTAATGAATATCCTAAGTCAATCTCTTTCACAACCATAATTTAATCTAAATGACATAATCTTCTAAGCAATTTACATAACATCTTATTTTGACTTTAATCTCCCTATAGCATCTGTTATTTCTGATATTTCCCTTTCACAAACTTTCAGAAAGAAATGCCTGTACACATAAGCCCCGATTCTGTGCCTTTTATTTACTATTCAACCTTCCATATGTACACCCCCCCACTCAAATTTCAATGAACTTTTGGCAGTAAAATCTAGCAAACATAATTTTTAGTCTTCGTATCTGTTCTGTAGGAGAGTGTTACATTGATCTCCCTCTTCTGAAATATTTTCTACCAAATTTCTGTGTAAATATATTCATTGCATTCATCTGGAAGTTTTAATTACTTTATTCTGCATTTAGTTTCTCCTCTTCTGTCCTCTTAGAAATCTTAATGTTTTTCCTAAGCTTCCTTTTCTTCTATACACTCACCTTCAATCTTCTTAATTCCCATGGCTTTATTTACAATCTTTATGCTAACAAGTTGTCAAGATGATATCTCTACTACAATAGATGCAAGAAGATTTTAAAAGCGTATATTAATTAGTTTCTTGTCAACTATCTCCCCTAAGATAAATTGTGGTTTATATCTTGATGGTTTATATCAATGTGGTTTACATAAAATAGTTCCACTATTGATGTCCAAATCTTAGATCTGAAATTTGCTCTTCCAAAGCACGTATCATAGGACTGTGAATGAATTTACTTCTACCCAGTTGCTCAATCTTCTGTGTGTATGACTCTACTTCTCATTATTTACACTCTATCAATTATGACATCTCTTTAGTTTTAATTTTAAATGCCCATTTGCCCATTTTACTCATCTCTATTATTCATGATTCAAGAACAATCATCTTTCAATTGGATTAGTGAAAAAGTCATACTGTTGCTCCTGTGAGCTACCTCAATAGTCTTCCAAATGTTTTAATTGCACTGATAAAGTTAATGTATTTTTCTTACTACTATAATAGATATTTGATAGCTATCTATTAATATGACATTGAAACATAGACATACAAACTCATAGTAAGTGAACTCAAAGAATGGATTCCAAGGTAATCTATTTTCTTATTATACTCCTTTCAAATCAGGAATTTGACAATGATGTAATTGCTGCTTATTAATCATACCATGTTTAAAAAAAAAGAAATAATAGGGGCATCTGGGTGACTCAGTTGGTTAAGCGCCCAACTCTTAATTTAGGCTCAGGTCATCTCACAGTCTGGGAAATTCAAACTCTGCATGGGCTCTACACTGACAGCGCGGAGTCGGATTGAGATTCTCCCTCTTTTTCAGACCCTCCCCTCTTGCACGCTCTTTGTCTCTCTCAAAATAAGTAAACAAACTTAAAAAAAAATTAAAGACATAATAATAACATATATTAAGAATATTTCTTAAAAACGTAAAATCATTCACAGAATATACTATCTTAATTAGAGCAAAAAAATGTAAAAATTATATCACAGTTTAATTTTACAAACATGAACTTTGTGTTCTATTTTCATAGCAGTCTAATTTGCACCAAACACTTAATTCCATTTGTATAAAATATCTTCATTTTTAGGCAGGACTCCTGAACATTATTTAATATCTGCACCACTTGGAGTAAGTATTATAGCTCTGCTTATGATCAGAGAGATTTTGTCTGGGGTGTCCTATACATATAACAGTACAAATCCTGACAGAGACCCATCCTAACAGATGTCCCTCCATTTCAAAGTAGAGATATACCACTCTAAATACTTCAGTCAGTTGTTATATTTCTAAGTTTGCTATCTATAACTCAAAATGTGCACATCTTATATGGAATTTTGTATCAGGAAAAGCTTTTAATTCTTAGACATTATGAAATATAAAATATTCTCTAAACTTGAAATATGAAATGAAATATAGTTACATTAGGATAATATAGTGTTAAAGATCATAATTAAAAAAATAAATTCACAAATTTGAATAAGGAAGCAGAGGCTCAAAGGGGTGGTTAAAAAGGGGTGAGTTATTAATTTAGTATTTAAACAAAGTTTATAAGCATGCTACAATAGGGAATAAATATGTTATGTAAGTCAGCATGTTATATGAAACCGGCTTTCATTTCCAAAGGGTAGAATTCAGGAGATTATACTCCTCATGAAATATTTTTGCATAAAAATGATAATGTGAGTTGACAAATATAATCATTTCTATTTTGGTAAGCAGGCCCATTCTTGTATTGTAGAAATATCTTCAGAGTTCACCCTGTTTTGACAACCTTCAAAAAATCCATATCCTGAGAGCTGTCCCAGCAATGAAGAAGCCTTTCAGCATGGGGTTGTTAGCTCAGCTCACACCTGATGGCTCTGCTTGCAATGAAAAGCTACTGGTGGGAAAACACATGTAGTGGTCTTGAAGCTTAAATCCCGCAGGCAAACAGAAGCCTATTTTGTGAGGAAGCATTGGGAGAAATGATTCTAAGCAATGGGTAGGAAATATCTTCCTGTCATACAATTACATTTTATAGAGAGAACATAGAAAACTATAGTATATTGTTCTTAATTGCATCTCTGTATCAAAAATCTTAACTCTCTACATGAAACTTTGGTAGATTGGCAATATTATTATTTGAATAATCAGACAACATTTTTTTGGCTACTTCTTCTGAGATCCACCCACAAACTATGCAGGACTCCTTGCTGCTGATTAATGGTACACGTTCTTATTAAGAGTTCTGAAGAAAGAAACTAAAAAGAATGTCAAATGATTCATCATCACATTATCAGCCAGCTGTCTATCATTTATGCTCAAGGGCACTATTTTTGTCTCCCAACATTTGCAACTTTTAAAAAAGAGCTGAAATTTTGTTCCCAAGTGTATAAAAGCACCTAAAAAAAAGACTTGGCATTTATTCATGTATTATCATCTATTCATTCTCTCTGACCATTTTAATAAAGCCATCAATATTTATTGAGCACATATTTTGAGTCTAGTCTTGACCTAGAAACCATTAGAGACTCATAAAAAGCATAATACTTTGTCCCTGATTTAAAGAACTTAAATCTAATAATAAGGACAATGTGAGTCACGAAGCAGCACAAGACAATATATAAATTCTAAGCATTAGAATGTTTGAAATAGATACATCTAAGAATATAGTAGAGAAACGTCAAGGAAGACTGGAATAGTGCCTTGAAGTGTTCAGTGATGAAGGGAAATGTGAATATGCACTTGAAGAATAAATAAATATAAATGATAAAGTATCATATGTGTACCTATTTTAATTTGGAAGAACATGAGAGGCAAAGGAATTTAGCATAAGCTCAGATAATAAATAACTACTTATTGGGTGAACACTATGTGCAGATTTTAAAATACAATAAATACAAAGAGGCAGTGGCCCTATGTACTGACAACCTAGTGGAAAACATGTCTTAATATAATAAATACATTGTAGTTCTCTGATAATAAGTAAAATGCACTGCAAACACCATATGGGAATTTAGACAGAGTGAGAAAGAAAAGGAAAGCTTCCAGGAGTTTAAGACCCAAGATAGAAGTTTTATATGATGAATAAATGTTTCCTCAAAAAGAAAAAAAATCCCTGGTGTCAGTCAATTCCAGGCAATAAACACAACTGCAAAGGCAGAGTGATATGCCAGACAGAGTGTGAAACATGAAGGCACTGATAAGGCAAAACTGGATCTTCAAGTATTATGGGTGTCAAAGTAATGAAATACTCAGTAAAGATTAAGAGCTAGTGACAAGGTGATGAAATTATTTACTGTTATTCTAAAGTGTTTTAACTTAATTTGAATATACTTGAGAGCCCTAAAATGATTTTTTTATGAGAGGAGTGATATTTTCACTTTAAAGACAATTAACTCTTTCTTCTTTTGCATTTCCATTCTAAGAATTATTTCCTCATACTTTTATAATGCATATTCTCTAATAGATGTAGATACCAAATTGGAACTGTAAAACTACTCTTTGATTACATCTGAGTACAAAGTGAGTAGTAAGGAGGGATCTTAACCTTTTTTGGAAAAGTAACAACTAATTAGAGAAAATAAAATACACAAAGGAAGCACTGAAGAATATTTAAGATGATTTCGGATAAAGATAAGACATTGTTCTGTAGATTGTGAAATAAAAATGTAAAAAAAAAAAAATGACACCAAAAGAAGATGGAGGCAAACATTTAGAATTGCTATTTTTTCACAATTTTCACTAGACCAATTTTCATTAGGTAGACTTGAGTCAATCCAATTCAAAAGTTAACTATTAAGATAAGCCTATTGGCAACTTTATTCACATGATTCCTTTTTACCCTGTGCATAAACTTTCTTCAAAGACAATCCATTTGGGGGACATATATAAATCAGTACTGTATACTGAACAATAAATTTTCTAGGGGCACCTGAGTGGTTCAGTAGGTTAAATGTCCAACCTGGGCTCAGGTCATGATCTCAGGGTTCATGAATTCCAGCCCTGCAGTGAGCTCTCTGCTGTCAGCACAGAGCCTACTTTGGATCCTCTGTCCCCCTCTCTCTCCACCCCTCCTCTGCTCTCTCTGTCTCTCCCTCTCTCTCTCAAAAATAAACGTTAAAAAACTTTTTTTACGAAAGCATTAAATTCTAGAAAACAATTAGCACTTAATTTGGTGCAGATGTCACTTTCCCAGCTGCTGACAATAATTTACAGTGCTTAAAACACTTTTTGTAAGGGAAAGGTTAAGTTTACCATCAGCTTAGTTTTGATATTTCTCCAAAAATATTTTTATCTGTTTTTCAACAGTTCTGACTTTGATATTTCAGCCCATAATTTTCCTGCAGTTCTGAAGTTATGTAAATAGGAAGCTGAGGGAAAAGTTGATGCAAACAATGTAAAAATCACTGGTAACTAGGCACCCACTTACTCCTTATAGTAATTTCTAGAAATTGAAATAGAGCTGGTGCAAGATAGGGCACATGTCCATATTGCTTCAGGAAAGTAAAAAGATTTGGCAGAAGAATACACTGATGCAAATGATATGTAAATTAGCACTGGCTTTTCAAATACTTTGTACTTACTAGTAGACAAGAAATTGAATCTGGGCATGCAGAAGTAGAGATTTCATGTCAAGATAACTGAAGGAAAAACCAAACATAGGGTTTTGTTTATCTGTGTTCTCCCTGCAAGATCCAATAATGAGCCTCATGGGCTAGTTAGCTGGGTAAATGACAAATGTGCTTTGCTATGATAATATTTTTATAATTAAATATAGCAATACGTAGTGTTATATCTATTGTCATTCCTTGCCTCACATCAGAAAAGATAATGGAATATTATTTATTGCCTTAACTTATTATGAATTATTATTTTCAAAACTATTAAAATATATTTTTAGAAAGTTTTATTTATTAGAAAATAAAAGCTGATGTATTTCTATTTATAGGTGTATACTTAGAAATCATGGATGATTAATTTAAAATTACTATAGGATAAGGTTTTAGGGAACTTATTTCAATTATGGAAAACCAATTGGTATAAAAATTTACATATGGAAAAGTATCTGTGATATGTCATAGAGTAAGATAAAATTTTAACCACAATAGAGATTTACCATCTATAATTCCCATATGTTGAAGATGATATATAAAGCTTTTTTCTTTGGTTTATGGAATTCAATTCATTCACATTAAAACATATTTTTCATTTGAGAGTAAATATCTCCCTCTTCAGGAATTTTTATTAAATTCAGGAATCTGAAGATTACACTGAAAAAGGTAAACAATTTCATTTCACCACTATCAGATATATGTGAAAACCTACCAATATGTTTTAAATATAGCTCATATGACTTTGAAATTCTATGCAATACAGATTTAATTAATTTTATTTTGTGTCCAATATGCATAGATTTACTCTTTTAATATTAGAATGTTTAAAATGAGCAATAAAAATATTTGCTAATAAGCAGACATATATACTGATGATTAATACACATTTATTTTATTTTTATATCTAGTATTGTTTGTTTTAAATTTTGCTCACTTTCATGGTCTTCATTGTGTCCTCAAGTTTACTTTAGTTATATTTATTTAGATAAAGCTCATCCATTTTAACAGTACTCTTTGCTAACACTCAAGTCATAATAAAAAACTAATATAGAAGTAATGTTTTAAGTAAACTGTACAAATTAATTAAAATACTAAGAACTTTATTCCCAATACAAACCTTCAAAACATCTAAAAAAACAAAAAGCCCAATATACAAAAAGGTGGTTTTGAGACCTAGTTTTTCATAACTTGGGGGGAGAATTTTTTTCCTTAACCAGAAACTACATGTGTTAACATGAATAGATAAAGCTTTTAAAAATAAAAATCTATAAGGGACACCTGGGTAGCTCAGGCAGTTGAGCGACCGACTTTTGCTCAGGTCATGATCTCACAGTTTGTGGGTTCGAGCCTTACGTTGGGCTCTGTGCTGATAGCTCAGTCCTGGAGCCTGCTTCATATTGTGTCTCCCTCTCTCTCTGCCCCTACCCCGCTCATGCTCTCTCTCTTTCTCTCTCTCAAAAATAAATAAACATTATTTTTTTCATTTAAAAATAAAAACCTACAAAATCATCCATAAAAACCTTACAAAATTATTTCTGATCCATACACAATTTAGATAATTTATATCAATGTATTTGTTAATAAAATCCCAAATAAAGTTTAAAAATTTTAAAGGACATTTTAGAAAAAAAATATCAGTTGCTTCCATAAAAAAATGCTGCATGATGATTTGAATAAAAGTCGTAGATGTAAAAATATATACATTTATTTTTTTTAATTTATAAAACACTGGCAGGGGTGCCTGGGTGGCTCAGTTGGTTCAGTCTCCAACTCAATTTCAGCTCAGATTATGATATTGAGGTTTGTGGGATTGAGCCCTGTGTTAGGCTCCATGCTGACTGCCCAAAGCCTTCTTGATCTTCTCTCTCTCTCTGCCGCTTCCTCTCTCCCTCTCTCTCTCAAAATAAATAAATAACCTTTAAAAATAAATAAATACAAAACACTGGCAAAAATAAAACACTGGCAAATGAACTTGAAAAAAAAGGTTTATTCAAGGTGATACAAATGTTCTAAATGTAATAGAAATTTGAAAATACTTCTATTCATAAAACAAAAGTGAAATAAGACTTTTTTTGGAAAATTTTTTTAGAAACATTAATAATTTGTGGTAATTTTTAATATTCCTTACCACTACCTGAAAAGATATTTTTCTTCAGCAAAAGAAAAAAAACAACCAGTAAACTACAGATTAGTCCTCACATATTAAAATCAAGAGTAATTCAAGAGGGGGAAGGGTTACACAAATTGGGTGTATTCTTAGGTTCTTACTCTGAAGCTTACCTTTGGAACCATTTTAGCAGTAGACACAGACATTGTGTATCTTTTTATCCTGTTTTCTCAAAGGTAATGCCACTATTCTATAACAGATAGCAATGAGAAAGGTCTAGCAGTAAGTGAAACAAGAGTGTAGCTGTGTTCTAGAAGAAGTGTTTATCTGTCTTTTCATCCAAGCTTCTCATTACAATGCCTTGAAGAGGTGTCAACCATGCCAATCACAAAGAAAAAAAAAATCTTAAAGAAAGAGTTGAGCAGAGTCTCCTCCTGCAGTTGCACCACAGATAAATATGGGTTAAAAACCTTGAGAAGATACTTTAGAATAGTTCTTACCACAGATGCAAAATTTGTGGGAAACTGTACACCAATATTAGATTGAAAATAAATTTAATCATCAAGCTGATGAACCAAAGTTGACAAACAGTCAATACACTCTAGAGAAGAACATTTGATTGTCTTTTAATATTATTGTCTGCCAAATGACATTCACGTTTTGGAAGAGTTTCAAGACAGAATTCTGTAATACTCTAATTGAAGAAATCCAAGACTTAACTGTGATCCATTTGCTGGGAACCCCTTTCTTCCCCAACACAACAGCTTGTATCAGATTCCCACTTCCTAGTGCTCCTTCTGCATTTTTTTGAGTTTGTAGTGAAGAAGCAATTCAGAGATTTTCTTCTTTGTTTGGATGTTTTAAATGATCACTGCTAAGGAGAAAGCTCATCTCTCCTTAGAAGGGACAGAAGGGGCAAACTGACTCAGTGCCCAATAGAAGATGGAATGGAGACCACCCCAAGATAGGGTGTAACTGGTGCAGGCCACAGCACCTCACAGACTACAACTGAAGAACCAGCCATTTTTCATGAGGTTCACTCTAGGTTTAATATGAAATATACATAAAAACTTGTGATATGTCGGGAAAACAGAGTACAAATGTCTACACACTCATTGCCCAAGTTAAGAAATAAAACTTTACCAGCTTTGAATCTCTTTCTAATTAGTTCTCTTTCTCCCAGCAAGACATACACAACACACACACAAACACACACACACACACACACACACCCTACACTTACTTTTTTAAATTATTTTATTTTCTTTGTTTTAATTATAACTTATAATTCTACCCTTCAGCATACATAAAAATGTGTCACCACTGTCACTCCATATAATAATAATGACTTTTAAAAACTCATCTTGATAAAAACATGATTCTGGTGTTCATTCACTGTTCTCTCTGCATAATTTTTTATTTAGTTAATATATAGTGTCATCACATATTCCTGTCCTATTAATATATATTCCAGTTTTCTTTTTATTTTATTTTTTAATTAAAAATAAAAATGTCTAACAAATGTCTTTAGAGATATCCTAGTACATGTGCAAGATTAAGTTCAAGATGATTTGTTTCTCTAAGAAATTGTGTCAATTTTATCCCAACCATTAATCATAAGATATCTGATGATTAAATGTCAATGCTGACACTTCAAATTATGAAATGTTCTAGTTTTGATACTCTAATTTGCTATATAAAACATTATTTTGTTAAGACAGTTTTTCTTCATAAACTTATTAAATATCACAACATTCTTTAGCATCTTTAGAGTTTACCATATTTTCGTGCCTGTAATTCATGCCTTCATTTTTACTTAAGAATCCTGGGTGAGTGTCAATTTTAATACTTTTCAAATAACAAATTAATTTTTTATTCCTCTATACTAAATTCATTTTTTTATTAATTTTATTCTCTATCTTCTTCCTAACATATTTGTGTTTAATTTGTTTTTCCCCACAGTTCTTGAGACGGATGCTTACTGATTTTAATTACTTTAAATTATAATAAATTCAATTAAAGCTACAGATTAAAGCAAGACGACTTTAATTGCATCCCATATCCCACACATTTTAGGTGCTTTATTTTCATTTATATAGTTCAAAATGTTTCTATTTTTTATTATTTCAAGTTGGACTGCAATCTATAAACTTCCAATTCTTTGCATTTTGATCTTGCTCTATTGCCAGTAATTGGATAATTTTTCAAAATGCTTTGTAGACTCTTAAAAATAATATGTATTCTACAAAACATTGATGAAAGAAATTGAACATGATACAAACAAATGGGAAGATATTCCATGCTCAGGGATTGAAAGAACAAATATTTTTAAAATGTCTATACTGTCCAAAGCAATCTACACATTTAATGAAATCTTTATCAAAATACCAATAATATTTTTCACAGAACTAGAACAAACAATCCTAAAATTTCTATGGAAACACAAAAGATCCTGAACAGCAAAAACAATCCTGAAAAAGAACGAAACTAGAGTTGGAGTCTAATTCTAGACTTCAACCTCTTTCATATCAGCTGTAGTAATATATTTCTAGATTTGTCTCCTGAGGCAAGGGAAAGAAAAGCAAAAATAAACTTTTGGGACTGTATCAAAATAAAAAGATTTTGCACAGCAAAGGAAACAACCAATAAAACTGAAAGATTACCTACGAAGTTAGAGTTGGGTTAGGGTTAACCCATCATCAAAAGATAGTTCGGTTAGGGTTAACCCATATCAAAAGATATTTTCAAATGACATATCCAATAAAGGGTTAATACCAAAATATATAAAGAATTTATATAACTCAATACTCAAAAACAAATAATCCAATTTAAAAATGGGCAGAAGACATGAATAGGCAGTTTTCCAAAGAAGTTATATAGATGGTCAACAGACACATGAAAAGATGTCCAATATCACTCATCAACAAGGAATGCAAATCAAAACCACAATGAGGTATCACCTCACGCTTCCCAGAATGGCTCTAATTAAAAACACAAGAAACAACATGTGTTGGCGAGTTTGTGGAGAAAGGGAACCCTCCTGCACTGTTGGTGGGAATGCACACTGGTGCAGCTACTGTAAAAGACAGTATAGAGTTTCCTCAAAAAATTAAATAGAACTATCCTGTGATCCCGTGATTTTTGGGTATTTACCCAAAGAATGTGAAAACACTTAGTTAAAAAGACATATGAACCCCTATGTTTAATGCAGCATTATTTACAATAGCCAAAATATGGAAGTGATGCAAGTGTCAATCAATGAATGAATGGATAAAGACAGAGAGAGACAAACCAAGATATACTCTTAACTATAGAGAACAAACTGATGGTTACCATAGGGGAGGTGGGTGCAGGCATGGGTTAAATGGGTAATGGAGATTAAGGAGTGCACTTGTGGTGAGCACCAGGGGTTGTATGGAAGGGCTGAATCACTCTATTGTACACCTGAAACTAATATTACAGTGTATGTTAATTAACTGGAAGTTAAATAAGAACTTTAAAAAGAGTAATAAAAACAAACCGAG
Organism: Puma concolor; assembly: GCF_028749965.1. NCBI lineage: Eukaryota > Metazoa > Chordata > Mammalia > Carnivora > Felidae > Puma > Puma concolor. Next base: position 182,774,471 of record NC_141667.1, read on the forward strand.
TTAACTTTAGTAGTAAGTAATAACAAGACTAAATTAGATTAATATTGAACAGTAAGCAAGACTAATTTATTGAATATATATTTGAAATAGATTTTTAAGTTTTCTATTGAAATTATTTGTATAATCTAAATTACTAACTAGATGTAAATTATAGTGTTTATTATATTCAAACCTGGAATTTTAATTATTTTAAAAGCAAACCTTGATATTGGAAATATTTTAAAAGTGAAGGTAAATGCGGAAATTTTTGCAGTTCTCTCAGTTAACTGTATTTTCCAGTGCTTATAAAGGATGATTGAAAAACTATGTGTATACTATTCCATTTAGAGTGGATCTACTCTGGTAGTCAACTTCTAAGTGTGTCCATCATTACCTTTGACCAAAATCTTCTGTATGGAATACATACGTCAGAGGCAGTCAATATATATATATATATATATATATATATATATATATATATATGTATATATATTATATAAAATATATGTATATATATTATATTATTATATTATATTATATTATATTATATTATATTATATAAAATATATGTATATATAATATAATATATATAATATAAAATATATGTATATAATATATATGTGTATATATATGTAATATATATGTAATAACATTTCTTCATTCTCTGAATTAATCATTTTTTTCAGCACATATGCATTGAGTGCCTGTTTCTTATCTATTTCTCTCTCTCTCTCTGTCTATTCCAGTTTATTGTCTAATTTTATATCAGATCTCTGCCTCATATCCTTGTACCTTATTACCCATACCTGTAAGGACTATCCTCAATTATTTGGGATTTAGTGCATATCTATCTATCTATATATCTATATATAGAGAGAGACTATATTATATGATAGAGACTTAAAAATATTTTAGTTAACGAATTCCTCATGTATTCATACTGACTTAGGTCTTAGAGAAATCACTATTTCTTTCAAAGAATTATTAGTCTCTACAGTTTTCTAAAATTACTTTGTAAATTTCAAGAGGTGTGAAAGCTATACTTTGATAATAAAATCAATAATGTAATATTATGATTTGTTATGTTTGTATTCTTTTGGTTAAATATCAAATTAGAAATTTAGTGTCATCATTATTCAAATGAGACACTAAGTTTGGAAGAGTGGACAAAAAGATACATGAGAGAATAGAGAGATTCTGTGTAATAGTTATTCTTTGAACCATCAGCTTAACACAATTTTAGATTTTAAATATCCTTTGCTGTATGGGTAATCATTTCTCATGAGCCATAAATCACTTACAAGAAATCTGTTTTATTGACATTCGAGAGGTCTATGAAGGAGATATTTTGCAATCTGTTACAGTTCAGTGACAATACTTGGCAATGGCACAATGGAATGTTTTTCCTAATTTTCACACTTATTTTTTTTTTTCAACGTTTATTTATTTTTGGGACAGAGAGAGACAGAGCATGAACGGGCGAGGGGCAGAGAGAGAGGGAGACACAGAATCGGAAACAGGCTCCAGGCTCTGAGCCATCAGCCCAGAGCCCAACGCGGGGCTCGAACTCACAGACCGCGAGATCGTGACCTGGCTGAAGTCAGACGCTTAACCGACTGCGCCACCCAGGCGCCCCATTCACACTTATTTTATATATATCTTTCTAATAGTAATCAGAAGGTATCAGGAAACATGAGCCACTAAAAACTATGTAGAAATAGATCAAATGATTCTTTAAACTTACACACTATTAAAAACTGGCAATATGAGTTCCATTAAAATAGATGAGTGCGTTCACTTCTTGAACTTTTCAACAATATAAGAGTATTTACTAAGTATATAAAAAGTTACATATTATGGGGGCACTTGAGTGACTCGATTGAGTGTATGACTTCGGCTCAGGTCATGATCTCATGGTCTGTGGGTCAGTGAGTCCAGCCCCATGTCAGGCTCTGTGCTGACAGCTCAGAGCCTGGAGCCTGTTTCAGAATCTGTGTCTCCCTCTCTCTCTGCCTCTCCCCAGCTTGTGCTCTCTCTCTCTCTCTCTTAATAATAAATAAATAAAATTAAAAAATAATTTTTTCATGTTGATTTATTTATTTTCAGAGAGAGAGAGAGAGAGAGAGAAAGCATGCGTTGGGGAAGGGCAGAGAGAGAGAGAAGAAGGGAGGAAGAGAATCAGCAGCACAGAGCTCAATGCAGGGCTCCATCTCATGAACCATGAGATCATGATTTGAACTGAGATCAAGACTTGGACGCTTAACTGCCTGAGTCATCTAGGCTGCCCTACTTCATACTTTTAACGGACTCTTGTTTCCCAAGATTAGGGAAGCCAATTCACATCTTTTTTTTTTTCTTTTGGGAAAAAAAATAGTGGAATAAATAAAGCTCCAAGAAAAAAATGTCTCTGGACATGAAGTGGGACTGTTGTAACATACATTCTGTTTGTGGGTGACACACGTGAAATCTACACATGGAGCCCAGAAGAAAACACGATTTGAATCAGAGTTTTCATAATATTTCATCATTATAACTTGAATCAATCTAGAACTAAGATATTCATCTACATGGGTATGTACTATGTGAAGAATGGGATTTTGAGAAGTTGGGCAACATAATTGATTTTTGACATTTTCTTTATTCCCTCAAGATATATAAGTCATTTTTTCTTGTGATAGCATGATTAAGTTAGCAGAATTTGAATCATCACTGCTGTAAATTATAGAATTCAGGGATAAATTAACACCTTTATTTATATTCTGCAATATTTCTAACTAACTTTTTATACCAGTTCCCAAGAAATATTTGAGGCAAACTGAAACATGCTTTCAGGGAAAACACTAGATAGATTTTTGTTCTGGGGGCACCTGGATGGCTCAGTCAGTAAGCATCTGACTCCTGATTTAGCCCCAGGTCATGATCTCATGGGTTGAGATCAAGCCCCATGTCGGGGTCTGTGTTGATAGCACAGATCCTGCTTGGGATTTTCTCACTCCCTCTGTCTCTGCTCTTCCACAGCTCACGCTGGCACTGGCGCTCTTGCTCTCTCTCTCTCTCTCTCTCTCTCTCACACACACACACACACACACACACACAATAAATAAATAAACACACACTTGCTTTGTTCTTAGTCTTCTTGCAATATAGTGATGAATTCTCTTGCTATCAATGTCCAGAAATTGATTTTAATTAGAGCAATTTAATGATGTGAAGAAACACCTTATTTACAGATATATAACACAAATGTGATGTAGATGTGCTTTCTTGGAAGTGAAGAGCCTGATCAAAATAGTATTGTCCCCAAATAAGGTTTTTTTCAGATTTTGTAATTTTTATTTTTGAAAATCATGGTAGATATGCGTACACTTATTGGCAAAGGATTTGTTTTTTAGTGTTTATTCATTTTTGAAAGAGAGAGAGAGACAGAGAGTTTGAGCAGGGGAGGGGAAGAGAGAGAGGGAGGCACAGAATCTGAAGCAGGCTCCAGGCTCTGAGTTGTCAGCACAGGGCCTGACTTGAGGCTCGAACCCACAAACCACTAGACTATGACCTGAGGTGAAGTCAGATGCTGAACTGACTGAGCCACCCAGGTGCCTCTGGGTGACTGAAGAATTTTGAATGAAGAGGGTATTCGCTGTTACAATAAATGGTAATGCCCTTTGTCTAGGTAAGATCGCTTTGTTTCATTCTTTCATAGATATTGTCACCATTGGGCACAATTGATCTTTCAGATTGTGATTATTTAGGAGATGTCTGTATCTCATGTTGTAACATGATTTCTTTAAAGTCAGAGACTTTATCCATCTTTACATCTTTATCACTTAACAACATATACCAGATTTTTGCACATCAAAAAATTAAATTAATTCACCTCCTCTGTATCTTACTCTTATTAAAAGTTATCCATAAGCAAAGTACAATTATTAAGATGATATTAGTCCATACACAAGTAAATAGAAGTCAAATGACACATCCTGTCTAATTTGCACTGTTAATATTCTTGAGGGAATTTCCTCCAGGAAAGATTGCTGTAATACCTTAAAAGATGAATCCCCCCAAATTAAATCCATAATCTAAATGACACAATAATGTTAATGTTAAGGTCAATGATTTGGGAGTGGATTTTCCAGACCATAAAAACATTCCAAATTCAGTGTTATGGTGATTCAGCTTTGACCAGAAGATTCTCTAGGATGCATGTTCATCTTGGTGGCTACAGCTCCATAAGTTAGGTTCCATCTTGACCCAAAACTAAAATGTTTTCCATTTTGAAACCAATACACAATCCCAAAGATGTCCTCCTGCCAACGTTCTCTTTTCCACAGTGGGGGACCCACTGAACCTGGAACCACTCTAGCCTCACCCTTCTAACCACCATATAAATACTGTCTTACTTTCTACACTCTGAGAATGCATCTAATTGCTCCTGGACATAGGATGCTCATATAATAAAACAGATATTTTTGATTTAAATATATATGTAAACATATAAATAAATGAAGAATACAGTGTAAGCTAATTATGTCCTATATATTCAAAAATATGTTTATCTTAATAAGTACATATCACATATTACAATAGTGTTATGCTTCATGTAAGAAACCATTATTCTCATAAAATTATAAAGAAGTACCTGATGTGGATGTAGACATGAAATAGACAAGAATTTTCTACAAATTCTAATCAATTGGCCTCATCATTTTGCTTCTTTTATAAATCCAGTTCCATTGTGTGTGCCTTTTTGGGAACATCATGAATCTTACATTCTCTGTAGTTTTACTCACTTGTCTATTCCATCATGAAGTAAATTTTTGCTGTCACTTCACTCATCCAAGTTATCCTACTTTTCCAGAGGACCTTGAAAAGTACTTTTTGACGTATCCTACATATAATAATTAAACCAAATCTGACATGACATCAAAAATAAAATTTTAAGACAGACATAGTCACGGTTTGAGTGTGTTATAATTCAGTTTTGCAGAGAATCTAGACTATATATATCATCTAATCTTCAGCAATTTCTCAAATTATTTTCAAGTTTTGCCTATATTTCATACTAGCAAAAGCTACTTATCTTATTATATTTTTATATAATTTTCCACTCTCCACAATGTTTCCCATGAAAAAGAGGTAATTATCTAAATTGTTTTGTGTCCCTCAGTTGAGAATCACATCATAGAACTTGCCATTTATATTCACTGAGCTAGCTAGGCAGGCCATAATTTGTGTTAACTTAACAGAAATTGTTTTAATTAGGGACAAACTATTACACAAATACTGAGAGAAACAAAATATGATTTATTGAGTCATTAACTTGTAATTGAAATATATGTTTTTAGGGAAAAATTATATTTCTGTATAAATTATTCTTTTATTTTTTAATTCAGTTTCTTTTGTTGGTTTTTTTTTGCATTTATTTATTTTTCAGAGACAGAGTGAGACAGAGCACAGTGGGGGAGGGACAGAGAGAGAAGGAGACACAGAATCCAAAGCAGGCTCCAGGCTCTGAGCAACCGGTCAGCACAGAGTTCGACATGGGGCTCGAACCCACGAACTGTGAGATCATGACCTGAGCTGAAGACGGATGCTCAATGACTGTGCCACCCAGGTGCCCCAATTCAATTTCTTTTGATTTAGATTTTAATGATTTGAACTAAAAGACAAGGCAGATGGGAATTTTTCAATAATGCTTTAAAATGATGTTATCAGGCAAAATAAAAGCAAATATAGTAAAAATAATGCATTATACAAAATTTGCCTCTCAGTTTTAGCTTCTATGAACTTTCTGAATCTCAGATACCTCCCTTCTAAAAATAAAAGAAGTAAAAAATAAGTAAATAAAGGAGGTAATACAATATTTCTAAAGTCAAATACATGTCTAATATTTACAGATCCAACATTTAAAGTTTTATTCATTTAATATTCATTTCTAACAGCTCCACTCTATTTCAGGAATTATAATTCATTAGGAGAAAAAGTTTTGATAGACTAATTCACATTTTTATAAAATTACAATAATTAGAAAAAAGTATCAAAGCATATGGGGATTTTGTAAATATAGTTTTTAAGATATTGCAATTAAGATTGCTTATTTTGGCAATGAGAATGAATAGCTACAGAAACATGAGTGTGCTCTTTTAAATAAGGAAGATTAATGTTAGATCATGGTTATGATTTTGATAAATAGATTGATCCAGAGTATTGATAATTTCCTAAAACATTTCTATATTCACCATAAAGCAAAATGCATACATTATATTGAGAGGCAATGCTACTGAAGAGTTTAAAAATAAATTAGAAAATGTTTCTTTCCACTATCTTAAAATTCATTCCCATGAAAAGTACCTGTCTACATCCTGCGGCAGTAGCTATTTTCTATACTTATTGTACAATGAGTCTGGTCTTTTAAGCAAATGTTTATGTATAAAATAAGTGAAATCTAAAGTATTAATTACAAAGAATTTTGCTATATGAGGGGGTAAGATTTTAAAACTGGCATATAAGCAAAGGCACTTTTCAGAAACTCTTTACCAGAGTTTCAGACAATATCTTGAACTTCATGGGTAGACCTGACCAATCACTTATAGATTTTGATGACAACCTATTTCAAATTAATTACAACATGGCAAATGTCAGGATGGATAAAGAAGATAGCTCAGCAGTACATTAAAAAATTATCAGTTAGTGACACTGCATAGAGACATGAACTTTCATTGCCATTTGTCTCTTGTAATTCTCAGTGTCAAGAAGAGAGGAGGTGGAGTCTTAAGATACCTTCTTTTTTAGCTTCCTTTTATTATATATGAAAAATCACAGTCCTATGAGTAGCAGCAGGTTCCATAATTAGCCCATTTTAATTTTTGACCAGTAGCAAGAAAGAACCAAGAATGCACAAAGAAGATCATGGTGTAAAATTTGTTGTAGATTAAACTGTACTGTTTTACATTTAAGTTCTATCCCCCATATAGGCCATTTGAATGTACCAAATTATATTATGTTAATAACTTTATGTTTTTCTAACTAAACATTTAATGTTCCATATATTTAATAAAATTAATCAGTTTAAAAACAAGAGCAAACTCTTAGGGAATAAATAGTTATGACATAATCTGTTAATATCTGTTAACAGATAAAACATATTCTGTATCTAACATGCATGTGAATATATGCAGACATTGAAATAACCATAAAGTCAGCACTATTACTATTTAGTTGACCTAATATATACAATACACTGTACAAACCTCATGTAAAATATTATTTTTATAGAAGTCCCATAGAATTGACCCATTAATTGTAGTTACCCCATCCATGTTTGAGGATTCATGAATAATGTTAGCTCTTTGTGGGTTATTGTCAACAGAGATTTGCTGTTCATTTAATATACTCTGTGCAGAATAACCAGAACTTGGTTGATGTAAATGGTAGCAAAAAATGCCTGGCTTGTAGCTAAAATGAAGTATTTTTTTGTTTCTAAAATTAGAATTTATTTTTATGTTACTCAATGTTATTTTATTTGGTAATTGAAAGAACAACGAAATGTGTGTGTGTATGTGATTTGATATGAACAGATAAGTAGAAGGAGGTGGTTTGGCTAATAGGACAGACTACAGGGACTAGAAGAGATATAAAAACATCAATGATCCATTATCCACTTAAAGAATTGAGCTGTATTTGGATGACTTTCCTACTGACAGATATAGAAATAGGTCACTTTATTCTTCAAGAATAAAAAGTATAGCATATGCAATTATGAAACTACTGAGTAAGGTTGTAGTCCAATCATTGATAGAATATGTAAAATGGATGATTCACTTAAATTCTCTGAGCTTAATTCCTTCATCAGTACAATGAAATTATTTGTTTCAGGGTTCTGGAAATAACACCACAGACTAATCCACTCAGTATGCCTTATGTTATACACAATTAGATCACATGGTATTCTTGCAAGATTTAATCAAGTGTCTTTAAAAAGGGTTTTGTAGAGGCCACACATTTTTTTATGAGAGAGCAAAAGAGGACAAAAAATGAATAGTACTAGCTAAATTTATCAATAACAAATTCATACAAAAGAAGTGATGTTTAAATTAGTTTTGCAGGTTGGACAGGAATTTAAAACAATAAATAAATAAATAAATGAAAAACAAATGAGGCCATATTGAAGAAGGAAACCGTGGTATAGACGGAACCTCACTGAGATACTCTGTGCTTGGAGGCAGAGGTACATTAAGTTGAGGGGGATCTGAGACTAGAGAGAAAGTGATGACAGCACCAGGCTGTGCTGTCTTCCTCTGACAATAGCTATGATCCTGTGTCAAAAAGCTGTGGGTGGCTGTTCCCAAGCAAGTGTAAAACACCAGAGAGAACTTAGAATAACCTTGCATTAGAGACCTGAAGAAGCAAGAATTCCCTCCATAGCCAGCTTGCATCTACGAATGTAGAAGAATCTTACACATCTCCGGCAAAAAAAGGTCCTGAAAGAAAGAGCGTGCTGCCTAATCATGACCACCAAAGTTGATCAGAAACTTTACCACATAGAATCAAAGATTATTATATACTTAAGGAAAGCATACATAAGGAAATTTATCAGAACAAGTAGAAGAAAAAGGAAATCTTTCAAATAAGCATTATCTAATCATCAGAATTTCAAGCAAATAGTGTATCTATTAAAAAGGCATCAAAAAATTTCTTGGCAATTAAAAACATGGTTACTGAAATAAAAACAATTTAAGCAAATTAGAAAAAATACATGATAGAATTGAAAAATAGTTTTATATAAATTATTTAATAACTTTAAGTTAATAGTTCTCAAGGAAAAGTAAATATTCAATTTACATTCCATAAGTGATAGATGACAAAAACCAAGAAACAGGAAGAAAATTGAAAATGTATCAAAATATCTTCTCTTCCAAAAAGGACAAGGTTTAGATTGTTTTAGAAGCAGATTTTACTAAGTAATCTTGGAATAAATTTTTCCATACATATACATGTAATTGTATGAATACAAAGGCTACACAACTCTTTCCAAGGTAACCATGACTACTCCTGACCACACAGGATGCATCATTCTTCCCTGGCTTCCAAAATAAAATACCACAGACTGCATAGTTTAAACAACAGAAATTTATTTCCTCACAATTCTGAAAGCTGAAAGTCTGAGATAAGGGGACCAGCATGGTCAGTGCCTGGTAAGAACCCGCTTCCTGGTTTATAAATGTTTCCATCTGGCTGTGTCCTAACATGGCAAAGAAAGAAAGAGGAAGAAAGATGTTTGGATCTTTTTATAAGGTCCTAATCCCATTAAGACAGCCCTACCTTCTTGACCTCATCTTGCCTTAATTACTTCCCCAAAGCCTTATTTCCAAATACCATCACATTAGGGATTAGGACTTAAATATAAAAATTGGGGGGAAGGGCACAAGAATTTAGCCCATATTCTAGGACATTTGAAACCAACAGAGGTGCTTTAAAGAATGAATATATGTATAGTTTGTTGTTTAATTTATTAAGCATGTTTCAGGTAAACAATGCAAGTTAATACCATTTATGATGCTTAATTTCTACTCTCTTAGCAAATTTCAAATGTACAATAAACTGTTACAAATTATTGTCACCATGCTGTACATTAGTTCCTTACAATGTATTTAGCTTAGATCTGGGAGGAGCCAAGATGGTGGAACAGCATGGAAGCTTTTTGTGTGTCTCGCGTCCATGAAATACAGCCAGACCAACACAAAACCATCCTACACACCTAGAAAACTGACTGGAGGAATAACACAACAATCTGCACAACCTGAACCACAGAATTCAGCAGGTATGCGGCATGGAGAAGTGAACTTGGGGAGCTAGAAGGCACAGGAAGGGAGGTACTTTTGTGAACAGAGAGAGGACAGAGACTGGGGGGGTGGGGTATAATACGGGAAAATCACCACTCCCCAAAAGCAGCTGGAGAGAAAGTGGAAAATTGGAAACAGCTGCAGGGACTAAGCTAAAAAGTGAGAAAGGAGAGGGTTTAAATTCCTTAAGACTGTAAACAAGGGGAGTGCAGTCTGCAACTCTACAACTCGATACCTGGCAGTGCTCTGCTGGGAAGGGCGAATCCCAAGAAACAGAGTGGGGTCCAGGAGGTTCTCAGGCCACATGGGGAAAAGTGGTTCCACTTCCAGAAGGACATTTGGTAGAGACTGTTGAAGCCACCTGGTCCCAGCGGACCCCAAGAACGGCCACATTTGCTAGTGCTGGAACAAGGTCGTTAAGGGTGAAGCCTGGTGCCAGATGTGTGTTGTGATTTTCCATAATCCCTGAAACACTGCTGCTACACTCTCTGGTGCACTATATCTGGGGCGGGCTGGCACCTGGTCGTAGTCTCGGGGCACCGGCAGCAGCAGGGTCCAGCAAGCTTTCCTGGGTACAGCTTACTTTCGGCCATTGCTCATTCAGCCATGGCTTGGTGAGACCCTCCCACAGAAGGGTGGAATGGGTCAAAGACACAGTCCTTCAGAAGTAAGTGGCTGGGGAAAACAGCTGCATCAGGGGCAAAACTTGGGAGAGAGGTACTGTCTGGGGCCTGATCAGAGACTGAAAAAGCAGGGAGTGGACGAAAGCTGAAGACAGAGGACCAGTGTGTGACTGCTGATCCGGGAGAACAAACTGGGTGGCTGGGTGGCGCCATTTTTCACCTCTCCCGTGCATGGGCATGGACACCAAGAGCAACACAACAATCTACCCCACTAGGCTAGCAGCGCCATCTAGTGGAGAGCAGAACTGTTACACTGAGCCCTGCCCAACTGGGCCAACTTTGCTCTTCAAAAACACAAGTCTCACCACCGGCTTAGCTTATGGACTATAAAGCACTACATAGACTAACTTCTAAGGGAAAACAAAATTTCAGTCCTACTTCAATCTGTTACCAGGTCCATCTATTCAATTTTTCCTTTTTTTCTCTTTTACACTTCTTTTTCTTGAATACAGAAAGAGAAAAAATTCATTGTTATTTTCCACTTTTATTAAAAATAGTTTTTCTTTAATTTTTATTACTATATTTTTTCAAATTCTATTTTACTTCTATCATTTTATTGTAGTCTACTTCAGTATATTCACCTTTTCAAATTTTCAAAGGATCTGCTTTTTTGTTTCTTTTTCTTTTTTCTCTTTTTTCTTTTCTTTCCCTTGAATGCAGAAAGAGAAAAACTTCATTTTTACCTTAATTTATATTAAAAATATTTTCATTTAATTTTTTTACTATATTTTTTGTTCTTTGTAATTTTTTCAAATTCTGTTTTACTTCCACCATTTTATTTTAGACTACTACAGTAGACTACAGTAGACAGTAGTCTACTACAGTATTCATTTTTTTCAAATTTTCAAACGATTTCCTTTTTTCCTTTTTTTTTCTCTTTTTTGTTTCTTTTCTTTTTCTTGAATATATAAAAAGAAAATTTTCATTTTTATTTTTAATTTTTAATAAAAATATTTTTTTTAGTTCTTTTCTACTATATTCTTTGCTTTGTGTATATTGTTTCAAATTCTATTTTACCTCCATCATCTCATTTTAGTCTACTTCAGTGTATTCATTTTTGCAATTGCTGAAAAAATTCAATTTTTCAAAAACGATTTCCTTTTTTTTTTTATCTCCCCCCTTTTTTCTCTAATCTGTCAAACCACTTTCAACACGCAGACCAAAACACACCTAGGATGTAGCATCATTTATTCTATTTGTGTGTGTGTGTGTCTAATTTTTTAATTTTAATATTTTTTAATTTTAATTTTTTTAATTTTAATTTTCTACCTCATTAATTCCTTTATCATCATTTGATTTTTTGTGTGTATGTTTGTTTTTAATATTTTAATTTTAATTTTTTTAATTTTAATTTTTTCTACCACATTAATTTCTTTTCTCCCTTCAAAATGATGAAACAAAGGAATTCACCCCAAAAGGAAGAGCAGGAAGCAAGGACAGCCAGGGAATTAACCAACACAGATACAAGCAAGATGTCTGAACCAGAATTTAGAATCACGGTAATAAGAATACTAGCTGGAGTAAAAAATAGATTAGAATCCCTTTCTGTGGAGATAAAAGAAGTAAAAGCTAGTCAGAATGAAATAAAAAATGCTATAACTGAGCTGCAATCTCGAATGGATGTCGCTGCAGCAAGGATGGATGAAGAAGAAGAGAGGATCAGTGATATAGAGGAAAAACTTAGAATAATGAAGCAGAAGAGGAAGATTAAGGCAAAAGAGCACGATTTAAGAATTAGAGAAACCAGTGACTCATTAAAAAGGAACATCAGAATCATAGGGGTCCCAGAAGAGGAAGAGAGAGAAATAGGGGTAGAAGGGTTATGTAAGAAAATCATAGTGGAAAGCTTTCCTAACCTGGAGAAAGACACACACATCAAAATCCAGGAAGCACAGAGGATCCCCATTAGATTCAACAAAAACCTACCATCAACAAGGCATATCAGAGTCAAATTCACACAATACTCAGGCAAGGAAAGAATCATGAAAGCAGCAAGGGAAAAAAAGTCCCTAACCTACAAGGGAAGACAGATCAGGTTTGCAGCAGACCTATCCACAGAAACTTGGCAGGCCAGAAAGGAGTGGCAGGATATATTCAGTGTACTGCATCAGAAAAATATGCAGCCAAGAATTATTTATCCAGCAAAGCTGTCATTCAAAATACAAGGAGAGATAAAAAGTTTCCAAAACAAAAATTAAAGGAGTTTGTGACCACTAAACCAGCCCTGCAAGAAATTATAATGGGGACTCTCTGAGGGGAGAAAAGATGAATACACACACACACACACACACACACACACACACACACACACATATGGGAGAAAGTAGGGATGGAAGGAGCATAACTCGAGATCATAAAAGCCATATATGAACGACCCAACGCTAATATCATCCTTAATGGGAGAAACTGAGAGCATTCCCCCTAAGGTCAAGAACAAGACAGGGATGTCTGCTCTCTCCACTGTTATTCAACATAGTATTGGAAGTCTTAACCTCTGTAATCAGACAACACAAAGAAATAAAATGTTTCCAAATCGGCCAGGAGGAGGTCAAACTCTCACTGTTTGCAGATGACATGATACTCTATATGGAAAACCCTAAAGATTCCACCAAAAAACTGCTAGAACTGATTCATGAATTCAGCAAAGTTGCAGGATATAAAATCAATGCAAAGAAATCAGTTGCATTCCTATATACCAATAATGAAGCCACAGAAAGAGAAATCAAGGAATTGATCACATTTACAATTGCACCAAAACTCATAAAATACCTAGAAATAAATAAACCAAAGAGGTGAAAAATCTATACACTGAAAACTATAGAAAGCTTATGAAACAAATTGAAGAAGACACCAAAAAATGGAAAAAGATTCCATGCTCCTGGATAGGAAGAGCAAATATTGTTAAAATGTCGATACTACCCAAAGCAATCTACATGTTCAATGCAATCCCTATCAAAATAACACCAGCATTCTTCACAGAGCTAGAATGAATAGTCCCAAAATTTTTACGGAACCAGAAAATACCCCGAATAGTCAAAGCAATATGCTTTTTGAGCAAATAAGCTCAAAATGGATGAAAGACCTAAATGTAAGACAGGAAGCCATCAAAATCCTCGAGGAGAAAGCAAGCAAAAACCTCTTTGATCTTGGCCGCAGCAACTTCTTACTCAACACGTCTCCAGAGGCAAGGGAAACAAAAGCAAAAATGAACTACTCAGAACTCATCAAAATAAAAAGCTTCTGCACAGCCAAGGAAACAATCAGCAAAACTAAAAGACAACCAACAGAATGGGAGAAGATATTTGCAAACGGCATACCAGATAAAGGGTTAGTATCCAAAATCTATAAAGAACTTGTCAACCTCAACACCCAAAAAACAAATAATCCAGTGAAGAAATGGGCAAAAGACATGAATAGACACTTCTCCAAAGAAGACTTCCAGATGGCCAACCGACACATGAAAAAATGCTCAACATCACTCATCATCAGGGAAATACAAATCAGAACCACAATGAGATACCACCTTACACCTGTCAGAATGGCTAACATTAACAACTCAGGCAACAACAGATGTTGGCAAGGATGCGGAGAAAGAGGATCTCTTTTGCATTGTTGGTGGCAACGCAAGCTGATGCAGCCACTCTGGAAGACAGTATGGAGGTTCCTCAAAAATCTAAAAATAGAACTACCCTACCACCCAGCAATTGCACTACTAGACATTTATCCACGGGATACAGGTGTGTTGTTTCAAAGGGACACATGCACCCCCATGTTTATAGTACCAGTATCTGCAATATCCAACATATGGAAAGAGCCCAAATGTCCATTGATGGATGAATTGGTAAAGAAGATGTGGTATATATATATATATACAATGGAGTATGACTCAGCAATCAAAAAGAATGAAATCTTGCCATTTGCAACTACGTGGATGGAACTGGAGGGTATTATGCTAAGTGATATTAGTCAGTCAGAGAAAGACAAAAATCTTATGACTTCACTCATATGAGGACTTTAAGAGACAAAACAGATGAACGTAAGGAAAGGGAAACAAAAATAATATAAAAACAGGGAGGGGGACAAAACAGAAGACGCTCATAAATATGGAGAACAAACTGCGGGTTGCTGGAGGGGTTGTGGGAGGGGGGATGGGCTAAATGGGTAAGGGGCACTAAGGAATCTACTCCTGAAATCATTGTTGCACTATATGATAACTAATTTGGATGTAAATTTTAAAAAATAAAAAATTAAATTAAAAAAAAGTATTTTGCTTATAAGTGACAGTTTGCATCCTTTGACCAATGTCTTTCCATTTCCCACCCCAGCACATTAGTCTTACTTTTGTTGTTGTTGTTACTAGGGTCGGCATGTAAGTGATATTATACAGTATTTGTATCTCTTTGTCTGATTTCACTTAGCATCATGTCCTCCATTTCATTGATGTAGTCATAAATGTCAGGATTTCCTTCTTTTTTATTTTCTGTGTGTCTGTGTGTGTGTGATTCATATTTAAGTTAGTTTCCAGTTTCATTTTGAGTTGCTTATTTAAAGCATTCACTGACTCTGACATTCAAGATTAAAAAAAAAAAAAAAAACTCAAGTCATATTTTTCCTCTTAATAATGCCAGCTTTGTCTAGCACATTCAAAGTTGACCTAATTTTATCCTGACATTCATGTGGCCAAATCTGAGGGAAAAAAATGCTTCTAAATAGCCTAACATTGTTTCTTTAATTTCTCCTATCTCTATCCAAAATGCGTTTTCTACCACTATGTGTGACAGAGTAGTGTTCAGTTGACTTGTAAACATGTGGTGGTATCAGCCATGGCAACACATGAGCACCCAAGTTTGAGGACTTTGGAATAGTACTGTATTATCCAGAATTTCAAACCTGCACTATGTTCATGAGCTCTCCTCCCAGAGTTTTTTCAATTTAGTTAGATAGAAAAGTTTCCCATTTTTGCCAATGAAGGCAAAATGTGTAACATGAGTATATATGCTATTTTTGTTGCAGACAGGATTTACATATATTGTCTATTTTTTATTTCTTGTTTGATTTTTAAATTGTGTGTCAAAAGAATGAAGTGTGTTTATAAATAGGAAGCCTTCAATTTCATTGGATATTATTAACATAAATATAATACCCCCCTTTGTTGGCTACTTGAACTCTGGAAACATTTTATGATTGAACATGTGTAAGTAAATACTGAGATATTATTAATCAACTCATCTTTGGTATTACCAACAGTGTAACATGTAAAAGAAACCCTGAATTTCTAAGGACTTTAACATACACAAATTTATGTATAAATAATAAAATCATATATAAAAAGCAACATTCTCCTTTGACATACAAGAAGAAAATCCAGTATAGCAAAACACACTAAAAGCATTAAAGTAAAATTACAGTAAATAAAATTAGAAATTCATGGATGTTATATAATGCAAATACATACCTGTCATGTATAATCAACGCAATTAAAATTAACATGGGGATATAACAGGTAGATTACTCCAGGACTGAGTTCCTATAATTATAATTAAAATTACTTTCTGTTGAGTTTTTTGAGTTGTGTCAATTTACAACTTATCACTAGTGTCCTAGAAGAAACAGATGAATCATTGAGGAATATGTGAATATTTGAATATTTCTGAATAATTTGAGGAACACTTAATAAAAAGACTATATAAATGTGGACATTTTATAACAGATTATTGTTCAGCATGCTTTATGTTATGGTTTGGTGAGCCAGATGAGAGCTGGTTCATGATAGAGATATCTGGGAGCACAGTCACTTGATCATGATTTTAATCTCTCACAAAGCTTAGTAGCAAAGCAGGTAAAACTTTTAAAGTTTAGAATATTTAGTGGCAGATGAGAGCATAGCCTTTTTGTTAAAGCTACAAATCTTCTCTGTGATTTTCCTATGGGCTTTGCAGAATCCCTGTATATATTCCTCTCTGCCTGTAAGCATTTCCAATACCATTAGATGTGTCCCTCAAAATTCACATAGTGATCCTCAATATGATGGTATTTGGATGTAGGGCCTTTAAAAGGTGATTAGGTCATAAGGGTGGAATCCTTATGTATGGGTATTAGTACCCTAATAAAAGAGATGCCAGAGAACTCCCTCATCCTTTTTGCCATGTGAGGAGACAGAAAGAAGAAAGACTGTGAACCAGGACTATACTAGATCTGCCAGTTCCTTGATCCTGAACTTCCCTGCCTCAAGAACTGTAAGAAATACGTTTCTATTGTTTACAAGTCACCAACACATGGCATTATTATTATAGCAGCCCTAACAGACTAAGACACAATCTCAACATGTACATGTCACACATGGGATGACATGCAAGCTTGAAAGTATAAGACTGCAAAGCTTTGTAAGGAAAAACAGAAAGTATACCAGGCTACAGGCTTTCTTCCTATCTCAACAAAAAGGCAAAAGAAGGATGAAAGAAGGCAAATGAGATGAAAAATTGAGGGATAAGATTATTCATTTATTTTATCCCATGGACTGATTTAGATTATTTTTCTTAAAATGCTAAATCCTTTTTGATACTGAGCAAGAATCTTTTAGAAATTGACATGTCATTTCAAGACGCTAATCAGAAATAGCACCTGTCAGATTTCATTTCCAAAGTGATTCTCTGTTACCCAGTGGTTAGGAACAGGTCTCCGAGTTCTAACTCTCTAATTACTTTGTGACACTGTTGTATTCAAACACTTGAAAATTTAATGAAATGAATAACAAAATCAATTAATTAACGACACATTAACTCTGGTGTTTTTACGGCTTTTGTCACTAAAGTAACACTTTCAGCATGGTACACTATGGATTCCATGAAATGATTCAATTAACCTTAATGTCAACTTTGTAAGAGGCATTTCCCATAAAATGAAACAGGGTTGTATATGTTATAAAGTACACAAAAAGGAAGAAGAATAAGACTCAGATTTAAGTGCACTTAAAACATATACTCATCAATTTTATCATAAAATAAACATAAACTCCTATTATAAGAGAATTAGTTGATTAAATAATTGACTTGATCTATTAATTAAACTTCATTAGTCATTACTAACCATAGCGACCATAGTTGTAATGATTTGTCATATGAGGACATTGAGAACTTGGCAGTGTCACCGTAATCAGATGGGAAATGTCAAGCATCATTTTAATCCAAGCCAATCCAGGATAGAAAGGAAATGCTATTATTGCTGCTGCTGCTGAAAATCTTGACCTCTTCTCAGTCTCTCAGTGCCTTGTCTCAACTGCCTTGTATATAAGCTTACAAACTAATAAATAAACACAATTTAATATTTTTCTGTAATTTATGAGGAAAATTCATGTTGTTTTTAGAATAAGTGAGGTTTATGATAGATTCTATTTGCCTACTTTAAGCTTTGAAACTAATTTTATATGCAATTAAAACAAAATATAACTTGCTATTCAGAAGTGATCTTTTAAATCATTCCATCACTCTACTAAAACACTGAACTGATCAAATATACAGTGTTCTGTTTTGATTCTATCAGTTGTCACAATGTATCTTATCACTAATACAGAGAACTCTGTATTTAACTTTTATATGTTAATTAGTTCCATGATACAGTACCTTACCTTGAGGGGCACCTGGGTGGCTAAGTCAGTTAAGCATCTGACTCTTGATTTCAGCTCAGGTCACGATCCCAGGGTCATGGGAGTGAGCCTTGCGTTGGGCTCCATGCTGACAACACAGAACCTACTTAGGATTCTCTCTCTCTCCCTCTTTCTCTACCCTCTCCCACTCATGCTCTCCCCCCTTTCTGTCTCTGTCTCTCTCAAAATAAATATATAAACATTAAAAAAATAAAAAACAATATTTGACTTTGAGTCTTTACTGCAACAGTGATGTATTTAGAATTACTTAGTCAAAGGAAAAACAAAATATAGCCTGCAAAAATATTTCAAACATAACACACACTGGGAGAAACAGTGGATAATTTTGATCAAGAAGAGAGACATATAAGTATATATCCTAAAAAATTACACAGCAAAGTGTTTACTTCAAGAATATTCCTCTCATAATTACTCTTTGCAATATTATTTTTTTAAGTTTTATTTATTTATTTATTTTGAAAGAGACAGAGACAGCATGAGCAGGGGGGTGGGTACAGAGAGGGAGAGAGAGAATCTCAGAGAGATTCTCAGAGAGAATCTCAGAGAGAGAGAATCTCTGCACTGACAGTGCAGAGCCCGATGTGGGGCTCAAACCCACGAAACCATGATATCATGACCTGAGCCGAAACTGAAAGTCAGACGCCCAACTGACTGAGTCACCCAGGCACCCTTGTAGTATTATTTTGAAATCATTACTGTAATAAAGTTTGGAATTATCACATTGGATCATACACTCCTTAATGAACTATTTTATAATATCTAATATCATCCTTACTTGTGAAAAAAACCTGAATCATAATATACTTTTTAACTATAAAAACAGTATGTGAGATGTTATTATCAACTCAGAGAATTTAGATATTATAATACAATATGGAGAATATTACATCAAAAGATAAGCCCTATTATATTTTTAAAAATCTTTTTCAGGATGATTTTGAATATCTCCTTTATTTATACTTTCCCTTGTGACATGGGTCATTAAAAAGTGTCTGTGGCATGAATGAACTTCATATATGAACATATTCTAAATTATTATGTCATAGCAATGTATGCTCATTGCACGCTATGTACTTCACTAAGTAATTTGAGAAAACTGAGGGAAAAATAAAACTTCTTCTCTATTGTAATCTATAATTCTCTCACATTCCTACCTCAGTTATGAGCATCCTTACTTTGACAGATTAAATTTTGGAGTTGAAAACAAATGAGAAAAGCTAATGCTTATAAGAAAATACTTTAAAAATTCATGTTTTTGTTTTTTTAACTTTTTCATCTTACCCTATTTCTTTTTCTTTCTCCACTATAATTTGATTGATGTATATCCTTCCTTAAAAGTAAGCACAATGGGGGCATGTGGGTGGCTCAGTCAGTTGAGCACCCGACTTTGGTTCAGGTCAGGATCTTGCAGCTTGTGAGTTAGAGCCCCGACTCGGGTTCTGTGCTGACAGTTCAGAGCCTGGAGCCTGCTTAGGTTTCTGTGTTTCCCTCTCTCTCTCTGCCCCTCCCCAGCTCATGCTATGTCTCTCTCTGTCTCTCAAAAATGAATAAACGTTAAAAAAATTTTTTTTTTAAAGTAAGCACAATGTCTCTAGACTAGAAAGCCATGGGCATGATTCAGGACAACAGGGAGGCAGATGAGTGCTTGATGAGATGATGAAATAGAAATGGAATTTCTGGTCACAGTGACATGCAGAGACTGTGCCGTTTAAAATGGCACTATGAGTACATTCAGTTGTTCAATAAATGTTAATTAATTCCTGCTAGGCCTTCTACTAAGACAGAAAGGCCCTCTACTAAAACAGAGGCCCTTTTCCTCAGACAGAAAAGGAAGAAAAATCTCTACCTTTCTGAATCTGGCTTTCAACTCACTTTGAGAAAAGATAGTATCACTCTAGTTTGTGAGGAGAACAGGAGAGGAAGGGTAAGAATCAGGCTGAGAGATTTATCAGACACTAGTGGAGTCATTTTGATGAGCACAGATGATAAATTATATAATTGTGGAGGTAGTTTTGCAATATGTAGTCATGAAAATTAGATGTGGACTCCATTTGAGGAGCTGCTGAAATAAGCAAACTCATAAATATACATACAAATGCTGAAGGTATAACTTGCAAGAGATGATCTATTTATTAAATTGTTGGAAAATCATCCATTGTTAAGACTTGTATGCAGTCACTTATTTCACTTATTTTGATGTTTTTGAAGAGCAGTATATATTTTCAATGGTTTCAAATGTATTGGCATTAAGATTTTCTTATCATTACCATTTTAAAAACTTTATTGTAGATTTATTTTTCCTGGCATTTACATAATTGCATAACCTGAATATCTTCTTGTATAAAATACCTAGAAACAATGCAAACGATAACTTACTTCATAGTGTAAAACTGACTTCCTTGAAAGTAACCAATTATTCCAAAAACAAACAAAAAGGTTTCTTGAATCCAGATAATCCTGAGCTGAGGCGATAGCTAATCTATGTAGAGAGAGAAAGGATATTCCTAGGATTATTTATAAAAACAAAAATCCACATACAAACCTCCCATAAATTCTAAAGCCTACTTTGAGGTAAAAGATTTCACCTTGGTTTGGCTCTGGGCAGAAGCTGAGACACCCAGATAATCCCTATGGTTCAAGAATTATATCCTCATATCCAAGACTATTTAGAGAGAGAGAGAGAGAAAGAGAAAGTTCAAAATATTGAATGACAATATCCTGTCTGAGAGGATAAGTCTTCAGGATTTCTTTTCAGGGTATGTACATAAAAATGTTAAGATTAACTATCATAAGAGTAATAATAAAAAAATACTCTCAAACCTTTAGTAGGAAAACAAACCAAACTCAAATAATTTAATGGCAAGCAAGAGATTTTTGAAAAATGAATACAAACTGGAGGTTTACCACCCAACACAAAATGAACTGCTAGAAATAAACCTAAATATAAAAGTATTCACAAAATTAGCTCCTCAACTAGATTGCTTTAGTGTACATTCCACTGATTCTACATGCCCCATGTAACTTAAAATTTAATAAAATTCTCAAAAAAATAAAATTCAATGAAATTCTTTCTCAATATGTAAATCAAGTATTTAAAGGAGTACACACCTCAAGAAGTTTGTTTAAAATAGTGCCGGAAGTGCTAGGGCACAGACAAAGCCATCCAGGACCACAAATGAGACCTCACTGAGAGGAGCTTCCCCAGTGCCAGAGTGCAGGGAGCAGGACTTTGAATCCTAGCCAAGCACTGGGTCAGGGGAGTTGGTGGAGAGAGAAGGACCACCCCATCTATGCCTGTGGCACAGGGGTGAGGACGACTCAAATGGAGTCCCCCAGTCTGTGGAGAAGAGACTGGGGGATCACCATTTTCCGCCCCCCCCCCCGCCACCACCAAGGCAGAGTCTCAGGGGGGTCTGCAGGGCCCACAAAGGAGGCGGGACCAGCCTACACCAAACCACGCCCCTCCATGCCTGGTAACTGTGTATCTACTGGAGTGGGATGGACACTTTGGAAATAGAGGGACAGGTCCTCCAGACCAGTGCTGCAGGATTGCCTGGATTTAATTCTAGGACAATTCTGGATATATCAATATATTCCTCCCCACCCACCATTTCCCCTACCTTATCTCTTCCCTCCTCTAGGCTGGTTACTGTGGTTATTGGCCTGTCTAAATAGACGTATTTAATCCATTCTCTAGATACATGTTCTACACCTTCTTCTTTACATTCTTTTCTCTCTCTCTCTCTCAGGAATATTTAAGCCATACAGTTTCTCAGTCTGGGTAACTTTACCTTCATTTCTTTGTCCCCTGCCTCCTTCCTTATTTTCCTTCATCTCTCTCTGGATTAAGCCTTTTAGTCTCTCTGCCTAGTCAATGTTTATTTTTTCTTTTTCCCCCACCCCTGTCATTTCTCTCTTTGCATGTGCTCTTCCATCAGTACTTCCTCCACCCTGTTCTTCATTTGTAGCTGGTGTTTCTGGTTTTTGCTTTTAGATTGACTTTAGTTTTTTTTCTTTTGTTTGTTGGTTGGTTTGTTTTATTCGTTTGTGTGTGTGTCTGCCCATTTTTGTCTCCTGTTTGTCTGTCTGTTTGTTTTCCTTTACAGGGGTACTTCAAGGAACAAATCAAAGCACACCTGGTGGAGGGTCCAAAACATCACTATGAGTAGGGAAATAAAATAACCAAAGTCACAACAACAGAGAGAAAGTAATACTCTCCAGAAAACACCTTCTGAAGGGCCAGACCCTGGACAGTGTATGACCCCCCTTTAATATAGCAGTGCTCACAGGTGCAGAGCACACCACAAGCATTTAACACTCATAAGGGACATAAAACTAGCAAAAATGATGAAACGGAAGAATTCTCCTCAAAAGAAATTCTAGGAAGAAGTGATAGCTAAAGAATTGATCAAAGCAGATTTAAACAATATAACTGAACAAGAATTTAGAGTAATAATCATAAAATTAATTTCTGGGCTTGAAAAAAGCATAGAGGACAGCAGAGAATCTATTGCTACAGAGATCAAGGGACTAAAAAATAGCCATAATGAATTTAAAAATGTTATAAATGAGGTACAAAATAAAATGGAGGCGGCCACAGCACAGATTGAAGAGGCAGAGGAGAGAACAGGTGAATTAGAAGATAAAATTATGGAAAAAGAGGCAGCTGAGAAAAAGAGAGATAAAAAAATCCAGGAGTACAAGGGGAGAATTAGAGAACTAAGTGACTCAATCAAATGGAACAGTATCTGTATCATAGGAATTCCAGAAGAAGAAGAGAGAGAGAAAGGGGCTGAAGGTGTACTTGAACAAATCATAGCTGAGAACTTCCCACTCTGGGAAACAGGCATTGAAAACCAAGAGGCACAGAGAACTCCCTTCAGACGTAACTTGAATCAAACTTCTGCATGACATATCATAGTGAAACTGGCAAAATACAAAGATAAAGAGAGAATTCTGAGGGCAGCTGGGGATAAATGGGCCCTAACATACAAACGTAGACACATAAGGGTAGTAGCAGACCTATCTACTGAAACTTGGCAGGGCAGAAAGGAAAGGCAGGAAATCTTCAATGTGATGAACAGAAAAAATACGCAGCTGAGAATCCTTTATCCAGCAAGTCTGTCATTCAGAATAGAAGGAGAGATAAAGGTTTTCCCAAACAAATAAAAACTGAACGAATTCATTACCACTAAACCAGCCCTACAAGAGATCCTAAGGGGGACTCTGTGAGTGAAATGTTGCAAGGACCACAAAGTACCAGAGACACCACTACAGAGCATGAAACCTACAGATATCACAATGACTCTAAACCCGTATCTTTCAATAACACTGAATGTACATGGACTAACTGCTCCAACCAAAAGACATAGGGTATCAGAATGGATAAAAAAAAAGACCCATCTATTTTCTGTCTACAAGAGACCCATTTTAGACCTGAGGACACCTTCAGATTGAAAGTTAGGGGATGGAGAACTATCTATCATGCTACTGGAAGTCAAAAGAAGGCTGGAGTAGCTATACTTAAATCAGAAAAACTGGACTTTAAATTAAAGGCTGTAACAAGAGATGAAGAAGGGCATTATATAATAATTACAGGGTCTATCCATCAGGAAGAACTAACAATTATAAATGTCTATGCACTGAATTTGGAAGCACCCAAATATATAAAACAATTAATCACAAACATTATTGTGAAACCTTATTGATAAGAATGTGGTAATTACAGGGACTTTAATACTCCACTTACAACAATGGACAAACCATCTAGACAGAAAATCAGTAAAGAAACAATGGCCCTTAATGACACACTGGACCAGATGGACTCTATATTTAGAACTCTACACCCTGAAACAGCAGAATATACTTTCTTCTTGACTGCACATGGAACATTCTCTAAGACAGATCACATAATGGGTCACAAAACAGCCCTTAACAAATATAAAAGAATTGAGATCATACCATGCACACTTTGAGATCACAATGCTAAGAAAGTTGAAATCAACCACAGGAAAAAGTCTGGAAAACCTCCAAAAGCATGGAGATTAAAGAACATCCTACTAAACGATGAATGGGTCAACCAGGCAATTAGAGAAGAATTTTTTTTTAAATATTTAAACAAATAAAAATGAAAATACAACAATCCAAACACTTTTGGATGCAGCAAAGGCAGTCCTGAGAAGAAAATACATTGCAATCCAGGCCTATCTCAAGAAATAAGAAAAATCCCCAATACAAAATATAACATCACACCTAAAGAAACTAGAAGCAGAACAGCAAAGAAACCACCAAGTCCAGCAGAAGAAGAGAAATAATAAAGATCGGAGCAGAAATAAACAATATAGAATCCAAAAAATAGTAGAGCAGATAAATGAAACCAAGAGTTGTTTTTTTGAAAAAATAAAAATTGATAAACCTCTAGCTAGGCATCTCAAAAAGAAAAGCAAGAGGACCCAAATAGATAAAATCACAACTGAAATGGAATTACTACAACCAATCCTTCTAAATACAAGCAATTATCAGGGAATACTATGAAAAATTATATGCTAACAAAATGGACAACCTGGAAGAAATGGACAAATTCCTAAGCACCCACACATTTCCAAAACTAAAACAGGAAGAAATAGAACCTTGAACAAACCATAATCCGTGAAGAAATTGAATCAGTTATCAAAAATCTCCCAACAAATAAGAGTCCTGGACCAGATGGCTTCCCTGGGGAATTCTACTAGACATTTAAACAGAGATAATACCTATCCTTCTCAAGCTGTTCCAAAAAATAGAAAGGGGAGGAAAACTTCCAGACTCATTCTATGAAGCCAGAATTACTTTGATTCCCAATCCAGCCAGAGACCCATCAAAAAAAGAGAACTATAGGCCAATATCCCTGATGAATATGGATGCAAAAATTCTCAACAAGATACTAGCAAATCGAATTCAACAGCATATGAAAATAATTGTTCACCATGATCAAGTGGGATTTATTCCTGGGCTGCAGGGCTGGTTCAATATTCACGAATCAATCAATGTGATATATCACATTAATAAAAGAAAAGATAAGAACTATATGATCCTGTCAAAGATGCAGAAAAAGCATTTGACAAATTCAGCATCCTTTCTTAATAAAAACCCTCAAGAAAGTAAGGATAGAAGGAACATACGTAAACATCATAAAGCCATTTATGAAAAACCCACAGCTAATGTCATCCCCAATGAGGAAAAACTGAGAGCTTTCTCCCTGAGATCAGGAACATGACAGGGATTTCCACTCTCACCACTGTTGTTTAACATAGTGTTGGATGTTCTAGAATCAGCAATCAGAAACAAAATGAAATCAAAGGCATCAAAATTGGCAAAAATGAAGTCAAACTTTCACTTTTCTCAGAAGTCATGATACTCTACACGGAAAACCTGACAGACTCCACCAAAAGTCTGCTGGAACTGATACATGAATTCACCAGTTTTAGGGTACAAAATCAATGTACAGAAATCAGTTGCATTTTTATACACCAATAATGAAGTAACAGAAAGAAATAAATTAACCCATCGCATTCACAATTGCACCAAGAACCATTAAATACCTAGGAAAATACCTAACCAAAGATGTAAAAGAACTGTATGCTGAAAACTACAGAAAGTTTATGGAGGAAATTGAAGAAGATACAAAGAAATGGAAAAATATTCCAGGCTCAAGGATTGGAAGAATAAATATTGTTAAAATGTCAATAATACTCAAAGAAATCTACGCATTCAATGAAATCCCAATTACGATTGCACCAGCATTCTTCTCAAAGCTAGAACAAGCAATCCTAAAATTTGTATGGAACCACAAACGACCCCGAATAGCCAAAGTAATATTGAAGAAGAACCAAAGTGGGAGGCATCACAATTCCGGACTTTAGCCTCTACTATAAAGCGGTAATCATCAAGACAGCATGGTATTGGCACAAAAATAGACATATAAACCGATGGGATAGAATAGAGACCCCCAGAATTGGACCCACAAATGTATGAGCAACTAATCTTTAACAAAGCAGGAAAGAGTATCCAATGGAAAAAAGACAGTCTCTTTAACAAATGGTGCTGGGAGAACTGGACAGCAACATGCAGAAGAATGAAACTAGACCACTTTCTTACACCATTCACAAAAATAAACTCAAAATGGATGAAGGGCCTGACTGTGAGGAAACCATCAAAACCCTAGAGGAAAAATCAGGAAAAAACCTATCTGACCTCAGCTGCAGCAATTTCTTACTTGACACATCTCCAAAGGCAAGGGAATTAAAAGCAAAAATGAACTATTGGGACCTCATGAAGATAAAAAGCTTCTGCACTACAAAGGAAACAATGAACAAAACTAAAAGGCAACTGATAGAATGGGAAAAGATATTTGCAAATGATATATTAGATAAAGGGTTAGTATCCAAAATCTATAAAGAACTTTTCTACCTCAACACCCAAGAAACAAACAATCCAGTGAAGAAATGGGCAGAAGACACAAATAGACACTTTTCCAAAGAAGATATCCAGATGCCCAATAGACACATGAAAAGATTCTCAACGTCACTCCTCATCAGGGAAATACAAATCAAAACCACACTGAGATACCAATCACACCAGTCAGAGTGGCTAAAATGAACACATCAGGAGACTGTAGATGCTGGCACAGATGTAGAGAAATGGGAACCCTCTTGCACTGTTGGTGGGAATGCAAACTGGTGCAGCCACTCTGGAAAACAGCGTGGAGGTTCTTCAATAAATTAAAAATAGATATACCCTATGACCCAGCAGTAGCACTGCTAGGAATTTACCCAAGGGATACGGGAGTGCCGATGCATAGGGACACTTGTACCCCAATGTTTATAGCAGCACTTACAACAATAGCCAAATTATGGAAAGACCCTAAATGTTTACCAACTGGCAAATGGATACAGAAGATGTGGTTTATATATACAATGGAATACTACTTGGCAATGAGAATGAAATCTGGTCATCTGCAGCAATGTGGATGGAACTGGAGGGTATTATGTTAAGTGAAATAAGTCAGGCAGAGAAAGACAGATACCATATGTTTTCACTCATATGTGGATCCTGAGAAACTTAACAGAAGACAATGGGGGAGGGAAATGGGGAAAAAAGAAGTTACAGAGAGGGAGGGAGGCAAACTATAAGAGACTCTTAAATACTGAGAACAAACTGAGGGTTGATGGGGGGTGGGAAAGAGGGGAAAGTGGGTGATGGGCATTGAGGAGGGCACCTGTTGGGATGAGCACTGGGTGTTGTATGGAATCCAATTTGACCTTAAATTATATTTAATAAAAAAATAAAAAAATAAAACCGTGGCAAACTCCAATAACAGATATAAGATAAATAAATGTACTGTAATATTTTTAGTGTTATTATATCTATCAGTCTGGGTCTAATCAGGAATAGCAACTGCACAGTAATTTAAACGTGGAAAGTATAAAAATATATCAAGTATATGAGGACATTAGAATATCAAGGTACTGGCTAATAAGAGTAAGTATAACTCTAAAAAATACAGGAAAAGAAGATACAAGAAGATACAAGAAAAGAAGATACAAGATACAAGAAGATACTACAAGGGCAGAGATAAGCACTTAAGACATACATCTCTGATCCCCCAAACTCAAATCCAGATATTTGTTGGAGAAGGGGTGACCTTGAATCACTGAATGCTGAGAAAGCATTGTGTTGGTAGATCTTGCTGGTAACCTGCCCTCCAGAACGTGCCAGAAAACCATCCTATAGGGAAGGGCAGAGAAAACCACTTAAGGGGCTGCCATTAGAACCTGCTGGCTACCAGCAAATATAAGAGCTAGGGACTGGAAAAGCAGTGTGTGCTACAAGTAACCTGGGACTGGAAAAACTATGTCCCCATAGGAGGCAGGTACTGGGGAAGTAACACACTGTAGGAACCTACTGAAAAAGCACACTGGAACCAGGAACCACCCCTTACCTCCTGCCAGGTTTCTCTAGTGCCTTCTATTCATAAAAAATATTTAATACACTGATCCGTTTTCACAGAATAGGCAAAAAAAAGGACAGAATTTGGAATTAAGAGGCAATAAATTGATAACTGATGATGTTAAGTTGTATAAAAATATCATTAAATAAGTAGAGCTTATTTAAATTACTTTAAGAATTCAAGTTATATGCTCTTCAAAAAAAGCATTCCAAATTATAACACATCTAAAATGTAGTGAGCAGAATCCTAACAGCACTTCCAAAGATTGCTCAACATAACCCCCAGGACTGTGCACTTGAAATAGTATGCCTGTGATTATGCTATATTTCATAGAAAATAAGATTTTTACAGATATCATCAAGGTTACTACTCAGTTGACTTTGAGTTAATTAAAATGGAGTTTATCAACATTGCACTAATCTAATCACATGAAGCTGACTTTTAGAGACTGTGCAGAAGTCAGAGAGATTTAAAACATGAGAAGACATATGTTTGGTGAGGGCGAGGAAGACATATGAATAGGCCTCTAAATATAAAAGGCCTCTAAATCTCCTGACAGTCAGCAAAGAATCAGGTAAGACATGTTATGAAAATATGTAACTATATCGTGGCATCAACCTGAATGAGTTTGGAAATGGATTATTTCCTGGAATCTCTAAATGAGAACCCAGCCTGACCAACACTTTGATTGGAAACTTTTGAGAACTTGAACAGAGAACCCAGTGCAGTGCATTTGTGCTTTTTTGAAAAATACACTTTGTTTTTAGAGCAGTATTAGGTCAACAAAATATTGAACAAAAAACACAGAGATATCCCATATACTTGCTGCTTCCACATGTGCATATAGCCTCCTTCAATATCAATATCCCCCACCGAAGTTGTACATTTGCTACAATTGATGAATCTATATTGACACATCATTATCACCCAAAGGCCATAGTTTACATTAGGGTTTACTCTTGGAATTGTACACTCTACAGGTCTGGACCAATAATGATGACACGTATCCACCATTATAATAACATAGTAATTTCACAAAACACTGTGTCTTTTTCAGAGAAAAAAATAATTTTAGTGAGGTATAGCTTATTAATTTTTTAATTCATGGATTGTAGCTTTGGTATTGTAGTTTTAAAGTCATCACCAAACAAAATGTCATCTAGATTTTCTCTGTATTATCTTCTAGAAGTTCGATAATTTAGTTTTTTATATTTAAGTTTGTGGCCCATTTTGAGATAATTTTTGTGAAGGATATAAGAGCTGTGTCTAGATTCTTTTTTGGGGGGTGGGGTGGGAGACATTTGGATATACAGTTGTTCTAGCATCATTTGTTGAAGAGACTATCTTTGCTCCATTGCACTGACTTTACTCCTTGACAAAGATCAGTTGACTATATTTACGTGATTCTGTTCCTGGGTTCTATCTTGTGTTACATTAATTTATTTGTCTATTCTTGTGCCACTATGACATTGACTTTATTATTTTCACTTTATATTTAGTCTTGATGTTGGGTAGTGTCAGTTCTCCCACTCTGTTCTTAAATATTGCATTATTCTGGATCTTCATAAACTTTGGTATCAGTTCATTGCTATCCACAACTTGCTAAGATTATTATTGAGATTGCATTGAATCTATAAATCAAGTAGGGAAAAATTGACATCATGACAATATTGAGTCTTCTTATCCAAGAACATGGAATATCTCTCATTTAGTTCTTTATTTTATTTATCAGAATCTTTTAAGTTTTCCTCATATATATCTTGTACATATTTTGTTAGATTTATACTTAACCACTTTATTTTGGGGGATGCTCATGTAAATGGTTGTGTTTTAATTTCAACTTCTACTTGTTTATTGTTGGTATATAGGAAAACACTTGATATTTGTACATTTGTGTATCCTGCAACTTCATTATAATTGCTTTTTTTTATTACAAGTACTTTTGTGGATTTTTTTTTCTGATGTCCTACATAGATGATCATGTCCTCTATGTAAAAACAGTTTTAGTTATCCTTCCCAATCTGTATACGTTTTATTTTCTTTGTATTATCCCACCACTAGGACTTCTGTATGACACTGAAGAGCAGTGGTGAGGGGCACGTGGGTAGCTCAGTCTGTTAAGTGTTTGACTTCAGCTCAGGTCATGATAGTCACTTCAAAAATAACCTTCTAAAATTAAGGAAAGTAATGAGAAAGATGGAGTTAAGGTACGTATTTTGTTTATTTTTAAGATGAGAGAATTTCAATTATGATCATTAATCAAATGTATGGAAAAGCAAGAAAAATTGATGATGCACAAGGAGCTAAGCATAAATGGAGAAGCAAGGATTTTGAGATGGCTAGGGAACACATGATACAGAAAATAACTAGATAACATAAAAAAGAATAACCTCTCCCACTTTAACAGAGAGAAAAACAACAAATATCAGTCGGCTTCAGGTAGATTTATAAATCTCTCTTGTGAAAAGATAAAGCCTTTTACCTCTGATAAACTGTAAATGAGTCAATATATGAATACTTTTCCTGATACAGAGAAGACAACAAATATAGCAGAAGTAAAAATCTGAGGTCCCATTAACTAAATGTGAGTTGTAGACAGAAAATATGCATCCAAATTATAATAACTTACCATATTTTATTTTTTTTTATTTTTTTTTTAATTTTTTTTTCAACGTTTATTTATTTTTGGGACAGAGAGAGACAGAGCATGAACGGGGGAGGGGCAGAGAGAGAGGGAGACACAGAATCGGAAACAGGCTCCAGGCTCTGAGCCATCAGCCCAGAGCCTGACGCGGGGCTCGAACTCACGGACCGCGAGATCGTGACCTGGCTGAAGTCGGACGCTTAACCGACTGCGCCACCCAGGCGCCCTATAACTTACCATATTTTAGAAAAAAATAACAATATAGGCTAACACTTGGAAGTAACTTAGCAATATTTTGTACTGTCATGGCAGGAATATAAAAAAAATCAATAAAATATAAAATCCCAACCAAAAATGAAAATGAACATTTATGAATAGTGGTTAACAAAAAATAATATTATTTATCATACACAGTATTTTGCAGTAATGTAACTGCTCTCTATAATGTATTTTTCAATAATTTAAATTTTACTTACAGTAGATGATATCTTATTTTGAAAACCTAAATTCCATTTCACCAAAGATGGTTGAGAAGGAAACCCATGAAAGTTTTCACGCTCATAAATGAAATAGTAAATTCTAAGATTAAGCAAGGCTCAGAATATATGGCATTTATATATTATTTTAAAATATATTTCTTGGGGTGTCTGAGTGGCTTAGTTGGTTAAGCTTCCAACTTCGGCTCAGGTCATCATCTCACAGTTTGCGAGTTCAAGCCCCACATCAGACTCTGTGCTGACAGCTCAGAGCCTGGAGTCTGCCTCGGATTCTGTGTCTCCCTCTCTCTCTGCCCCTCCCCTGTTCATGCTCTGTCTCTCTCTCTCAAAAATAAATAAACATTAAAATTTTTTAAAAATATATACATATATATTTATTGAAGCATGTGTACTCTCTTTGAATACTAGGTTATGCAAAACTACAGAAAGCAAGCATTTTAAAGTAGTAGGATAAAAATATGGCTAGAAATTTAAATAGTTAAAATGAAGGTGGCTTAAATATATAGGAAAAGTTATACTGTAAAAGTGCAAATGTAGCCCAGTGATTAATGACACAGGTTTTGCAATCAAATAGATCTCAATTTAAATAAAGCAAATAGCCTCTGCTAGCTATGTCACCTTGGGCTAAGTTTTTAAACCATCCTGGCTTTGGTATCCTAATTTGTAGGATGGGGATCACATCATCTGTCCCTAACGTAATGGTAAAATTTAAATGACAGAGTATATGTGAATGCTTATCACACATCCTCTCACTGATTAAGTGCTTAGAAAAGGCAGCTAGCAGAGGTAGAAAGCAGAAGCAGCTGTACTATAAAATTGTTGTAAATCTGTTTCTAACAGATTTTTAAGAGAGTATACTGGCCACATGAATACCGCAGCATGAGAGGTATGCAGTTCAGGGTTTCACAAACTATGAGCTCAGAAATCATAACAACTCTCCAAATATGTCCTTTAAAAATCTCTGTAAAAACCAGTGTCTATTATGGAGAGCCAAAAAACCTTATCAGAAGAAAAAAAAAGTTTGCTGATATCACCCTCACTATTTTTTTTTCTGGGCTCTTTTATCACTTTTCTTACTACACATATTGTTCCTGTGCACTTAAGCACAAAAATATTAAAACCTAGATTGTATATAAAAACCCTTAGAAAACCTATTATTTACCATTTTGACCTTTACTCCTGTTAAGGCCATATCAATGAATACAAATTTTAGATATTTGTACATTTCAAACAAAGCCTCCCAATTCAATTAGGTAAAAGTAAAAATGCTTAAGAATATCTATTATGTTTCCAGGCATCCATTTAAAATCATGTAGGTTGAAAGAATTTAGGCAGAATTTTAGTTATTCATTCTTTAAAAAGTATTTGGTAATAGACTCTTTGCATAATTGTACAATTAGTGGAGATGCAATAATAAACAATAGACACTGTGTTCCCTCATTAATGGACTGGTATCAGAATATCTTAACAACCTACAGTCCACATTAACAGCATGAAACTAAGATCTGTAGATTTATCTCATGTTTGACAAATCCAGAACTCATTGGCAATAGTCATTATACAGGGTTTGCAGCCAGCACCAGCTGGAATATGGGAGATTAACTTTGTAATGCCCCAAGGTCATTCAGAATTTCGCCTGCCCAGATAGGTGTTCAGCAATAACACAGACTGTAGTAAGAAAATCAGTAATATTTGTGAAAGAAACCATGTCTATGGGCAACTTGTCAGTAACTCACCTAGAAGCATTCTTATATCTAGAGTACCCCAAACTGAAAAAGTAATCTGCCATGGATGGAAAATTCTTGCAGAAAACCTTCATTCCTACATAGTCTTCTGAAAAAAGTAGTCCTTGATTAAAATGCTCCAGTAAATCTAAATTACTTTGGAGGATAATTGTCATCTTTGTAATTTTGAAACTTGAATTATAAAATCTGAATTAACTAAAGCTTTCTTAAAAAACCTTATATTTTGGTTATTGTTGATAATGCTGCCATAAACATTGAGGTGGGTGTATCCCTTTGAATCAGTATTTTTGTATCCTTTGGGTAAATACCTGGACTCTTAACTCTAAAGAACACACTGAAGGTTGCTGGAGGGGAGTTGGGTGGGGTGCATTAAATGAGTGATGGATATTGTATGTAAGTGATGAATCACTAAATCCTACACCTGAAACTAATATTATATTGTATGTTAACTAACTGGAATATAAATGAAAACTTGAAAGGAAAAAATAAAGACCTTATTTTTTAGAGCAGTTTTAGGTTCATCTCAACATTGATCAGACGGCACAGAGATTTCCCATGTAACCCCTGTCCCCACACATGCAGAGCCTCCCCCATTATCATTATTTCCCACCAGAGTGATGCCTTTGTTATAACTGATGAACATAGATTGACACATGATAACCCACCTGAAGTCCATAGTTCACTTTTGATGTTGAACATTCTATGGGTTTGGACAAATGAATAATGATCCATTGTCATGGTATCATATAGAGTGCATTCACTGTCCTTAAAGTCCTCCTGTATGCTCCATGCATTCATCCCCCCCTCCTCCCTAACCTCTAGCAAATACATACTTGATGTTCAGAGATTATTCCAAACAGGGTTAGTGCTACCTAGTGGTGGCATAAATGGGTGGCTACTATTATTTTAAAAAAAATTATCTTTGGGGCGTCTGGGTGGCTCAGTCGGTTGGGCGGCCGACTTCGGCTCAGGTCATGATCTCGCGGTCCGTGAGTTCGAGCCCTGCGTCGGGCTCTGTGCTGACAGCTCAGAGCCTGGAGCCTGTTTCAGATTCTGTGTCTCCCTCTCTCTGACCCTCCCCCATTCATGCTCTGTCTCTCTCTCTATCTCAAAAATAAATAAACATTAAAAAAAAATTAAAAAAAAATAAATAAAAAAATTATCTTTGAATTATCAAAATACAAAAAACAATTTGGCTGCTTGACATCTTATCTTCCAATTCATATCATTTATTCTCTTTCTAAAATGTTTTTCTCAATTTTGCTTGCTTTAATCAAAAGTTAAATACATGGCCAAAAGAATGGTGCTAAGTTTTAGCTTTAGGGGGATTTCAT
This sequence comes from Puma concolor, assembly GCF_028749965.1. Taxonomy (NCBI): domain Eukaryota; kingdom Metazoa; phylum Chordata; class Mammalia; order Carnivora; family Felidae; genus Puma; species Puma concolor. The sequence goes on from NC_141667.1 coordinate 182,808,840, forward strand.
GACCCATGGAATTCTACTGTGAGTACTAATATAAATTGATACCAATATGTTGGGAAAATTGGATAGCTACATGTAAAAGAATGAAACTGGACTACTTTCTAATACCATACATACACACACACACACACACACACACACACACACACACACACACAAACTCAGAATGGATTAAAAGGCTAAATGTGAGACCTGAAACCATAAAACTTCTAGAAGAGTGCACAGGCAGTAATATCTCTGACATCAGCCATAGAAACATTTTTCTACATATGTCTCTTAAGGCAAGGGAAACAAAAGCAAAGATAAACTTGGGACTACATCAAAATAAGAAGCTTTTGCACAGTGAGGAAACCATCACCAAAACAAAATGGAAACCTACTGACTGCAAGAAAATATTTGCAAATTATATACTCAATAGGAAGTTAATATCTAAAATGTATATAAGAATTTATACAATTCAAAACCAAAAAATAATCTGATAAAAAAATGAGCAAGGATCTGACTATCCATTGTTTCCAGAGAAGACATACAAATGGCTGACACATGAAAATATGCTCAAATGCAAATCAAAATCACAATGAGACATCATCTTACACCTGTCAGAATAGCTAAAATTTAAAAGACTAGAAATAACAAATGTTGGTGAGGATATGAAGAAGAAGGAACCCTTTTGCACTGTTGGTGGGAATGCAAACTGGTGCAGCCACTGTGGAAAACAGTATGTAAGTTCCAAAAAAAAATTAAAAATAGAAATAGAAATCCACTTCTAGGTTTTTACCCAAGGGAATAAAAACACTAATTCACAAGGATATATGTACCCCAATTTATTGCAGCTATTTACAAAAGCCAAAATATAGGAGGAACAAAGATGTCCATTAATTAATAGACAAATGGACAAAGAACATGTGATATGTATCATATCATATGTATGAAATATTACAAAGGCATAAAAGGAATGAGATTGTGCCATTTGTGACAACATGGATGGACTTAGAGGGTATTATGCTATGTGAAACAATACAGACTGGGAAAGGCTAATACCATATGATTTCACTCATATGTGAAATCTAAAACAAAACAAAACAAATAAAATAAAATAACAAGTAAAGAAACAAAACACAGAATTAGACCTATAAATACAGAGAACAGTTTGGTGGTGGCCATAAGGGGTGGGAGAAGTTGGGCAAAATGAATGAAGGGAAGTTATGGAACAGGCTTCCAGTTATGAAATGCATAGTCATGGAAACAAAAGGCACAGCCTAAGGAATATAGTCAACGATATTGTAATAGCACTGTATGGTGGCAGACAGTAGCTATACCTGTAGTGAGTATAACAAACATAATGTATAAACTTGTTGAATCACTATGTTGTACACATGAAACTAATGCCACAGTATATGCCAACTTACACTCAAATAAAAATTAATAATTAATTAATACCAATAATTTCTTCCAAATTCAGAGATTATTTGGACAATAATAAAAAAGAAATGTTTTAAGAGCCTATTTGCTTGTCTAAAGGCGCCTGAGTGGCTCAGTGGTTTGAGCATCTGATTCTTGATTTTGGCTCAGGTCATGATCCCAGGGTTGTGGGATCGAGCCATGTGTTGGACTCTGCACCGAGCACGGAGCCTACTTAAGATTCTCTCTCTCTGCCCTTCCCCAGCTCACTTGCAGGTGTGCGCGGGCAAGCACACTCTCTCGGTCTTTCTTTCTCTCTCTCTCTCAAAAAAAAAGCCTATTTGCTTTTCTAAATATTGGGAAGTTACCTAATGTTATAAGATAACGCTGGCATTTTTTGGTCAGATGTAGAACATAGGCAGATCGGTTTGTGTTTGGTAGAAGATATTTAATACCAGTTGTTAAGCAATTTTCGACTGCAGGACCCCTCCGTTCATATTTTTAATAATAATTTTGAAACTTCTGCTGATAACTGAAAATACAGATTGCATCCAAAATTATTAACAAAATCACATAACTTTATACACTAATTATGTTTGGTAATGGTCATAAATATCCAGTTAAAGTGGAATTTGTAATAGCATTGTTGATGAAGACCCCAGATATATATACTTTTAAACCAGTTGTGTTTATTGTAAATTCTAAGTACAGCATTAAAAATCTAACTTATCAAATGATTTTGGATTGATGATGGGTTGAAAGTGAAATCTGGAATTATTTTTCATGGAAATTAAGTCAATATGTAGGATGACTGAAATGGTCTCCAAACTGATTTTTCACTTATCACTTTTTTTTCCAAATTAGAAAGATACACCTGTATGTAGTACACATAGTACTTATTTGTTTTGTGTGTTCTTAAAAAGAAACTAACACAAAATTCATTTTGTACTACATTGCTGTAGTATATATTTTATTATGGGTTAATTTCAGCATTTCTGTATGCAGTTATATGTAGATTTCTCTAATTAATTGAGAGACTAAGAGTGAATATAATCCATGTTTCTGACACCTATCATTATGAAAATTGAAATTATTTTAGTTTTGGTGACCACATATATTTCAAGCAGTTATTTTGCCCAAATATATGCATTTTTTAATCTCTAGAACTACAAACTTATATTTATCTAAAAGAATAATTAAATCAATTTCCTTTCAATTAGGTTTTGCAAGCCAACATTAATGGCATATTCAGAATATTCACTATAATTTCAATTTAGCAGAATATCAACGCTCACATTATTGTTTTATGTTATAAGAGGCAAAATGTAAACTGGATGTCTTAGATACAAGAGCCCACTCTGTTTCTAAGTAACTACATTTAATCTCTATGTTAAAGTACTTCAAATACTTAAATTTTAACATCTGTTCTTCACAAGCAAGCTGCTCTGAGTAGTCAAACTTTTTCAATAACAATTGCAAGCTTTCCTAGAGCTCTTATTTCACTACTTTTATTTTTCTTTGATACCAGTAATGAAACCTAGGTTTTTCAGATCTACCCCTCCATTTAGTGACAACTAGAAAACGTAAATTTATAATGAAAAGAACATCTGTCACTAGAGTAATCAGGCAATACACCTGAGCTTCTCTAATAGGGAGTCAACTTTACATGATGTATCTTCTGATACAAAATATGAACAACACCATAAAACGTTTTTGTCAAACTGTTAGGGTTGACGATTTCATCTGATGACGTTAAAAAAGTAAAACAAAATAATTTAAAATACACTTCAAGAATGTTAAGGATTAATATGTAACAAATGATTTATCAGTTCAAAAACTGAAAGAAAATAAGAAGTAGAGATGTTGAAGGAAGGAAAAAATCACAACTGTGGAAAAACCACCCAAAATTTATGGTGGTACTCCAGGGGGCTAAATCCTAGGAAAAGAGTGGATTAGAAGTAAACATTAGGAGTTTTGGTAAACAGACTGCAACACAGCTTCAAGTTACCTAGAGTATAGAAAACCACAAGTCCTAAAATTGGTTTAAGATGATTCCATGTTACTTCCTGACCTACTTGTGTGGTAGAAGGAAAGGTCAACGTTTATTGGACATGGATAATTCCCTAGGTCTGAAATTATTGATACAATTAGTATTGCAAACACAGAGTCCAGCACACTTCTAAAGATAATTAGGCATATGGAATACAAGCTATATATTCTGATATACAGTATCCAAGAGATGGATAGGCACCAGAAAACACAACCACGGGACCTCTAGGTATTAGAACTATCAAATGCCAAATTTATAATTGGTAGGTCAATTAAGAAAATTTGAATATCAACTTTAGATTATATATTGCAATTAGTAATTTTATTAGCTGTGATCATGATTTGTTTATATACTTTATGTATTCTTAGGAATTGCATCATTTGAAACAGTAGAAGAAGGAAGGAAGAAAGAAATATGACAAAATATCAACACATATTCAACATAAATGGTGTTTATACAAGTGTAATTTAAATCCACCCTCATATTTTTTGTATGTTTAACATTGTATAATAACACTTGGAAATTAAAATAGATGATAGAGTACACTTCCTTCCTGGTGTTCAGTAGTTTATAAATTTGTTTTGAATTTGCATCATAATAATCTTTATAAAATTTTCACATAACAAAATAATTGTTAAAATGATATCCATCATATTATCATATTATGGGGTATCTACAGGTTTAGGGCCTTCTAAAAATTCTGCTCACTACCCTGGTGCACATACAATTTATTTTTCCTTGCAAACTCATTTTTGTTTTCACCGACTCTTGTTTTATGGCCTTTTTGTTTGTTTTTTTATTGTCCCTTCCTAATTGTAAAACCAGCATAGTCATAACATCATAAGTGCTGCATTAATTTTCATAATAAAAGATGGTGGAATATCTATTTCTATTTTTAAAAGTTGGGTATCTTAAAACTTATTTTAAATAGCTAGAAAGTTATAAATGTAAGGTTTTTATAAACTAGAACTGTTCTTTTTAACTTTTCATATTAAACTGAGACCAGTAAACCAATATTTGCTCAAAATTGTTCTTTATACATAAAAACAGGGTTGTAACTACATATTTTCGTGAGAACTTGAATTGATCTTTTTCTGTTAAGCAATATCAATAAATTTTGATGGAATATATCTACATTCTCATTTCCTTTTCTTTTTAATCTTTATTTTCCACTTAACACCTCACTCTTTTCTTTAGTACGTAATATACAAATGTAGAAGAGATGTATAAAAACAGAGAGAAGAATCTGAAGGAATAGAACAGAGAATAAATGGTTAAGAAAACTTTAGGTGTGGGGTACCAGGTTGGCTGAGTCAGTTAAGCAACTTCGGCTCAGGTCATGATCTCACGATTGCTGGGTTCAAGCCCCGTGTCAGGCTTTGTGCTGACAACTCAGAGCCTGGAGCCTGCTTCAGGTGCTGTGTCTCCCTCCCTCTCTGCCCCTCCCCTGCTCACACTCTGTTTCTCAAAAAAAAAATAAATAAATAAACGTTAAAAAAAATTCAGGTGCTTTTTTGTTTGTTTGTTTTGTTTTTTAGTGTGTAAAAAAGGCCTATACTTTTTATATAATACTGATAAAAGTAATAATAGCAAATGAATGAAATGATAATTAAAATTTATTGAAAATCTATTTGTAAGACTCAGTGCTAGAAGCACTACACATTTTGGGCTTGTGGATTTAATATTTTTCTACAACTTGCAAATAAGGAAACAGTTATGAAGACAGTTAAGTAATTTGGATAGTTAAATACTTAGAATTGTAAATGTACATCTCCCAATTCAACTATAATTTTACATCCCTCTTTATAGTTTCACTTTCCTCTTTTATGAAATTGCAAGAAAACACAGCATGGTGCAGTAAAAAAGAGCACTAGAAATGGAGTTAAGTATTCTAAGTGCTAATCTCAGCACTCCCAATTACTACTAGTGTAGTTTGGGGAAAATTGTTTAAATATGCCTATCATCATTTTTCTCGTTTCAACAGGCACAGTACATGCACAGATGTTGTGCAATCACATAAGGTAGTGGAAGTGACAGTAGTTTTCCCAAGATGAAAATTACAGCATAACTCTATAATGTGGTAATGATGGTATGAGATATACACAATTAAGTCAAGGCACAAGCTGGCATTCTCTCGGTCACCCCTCCTCATTCACCAGAAGCAGGTAATAGAATCTCTCACTCTTCCTTCTTATCTTAAAGAGAAAAATATGATTCTCTCTATCATCACCTTTATTTTTTACTTAAAGAACAATTATAAGGAAAGTTGGAAAATTATAATAAAGCATAAGGTAAATGTAGGAATATTCAATTTAGATCAGGAAATCCTAGTTTGAGTTCTTCCTCCACCAATGAATATTTACTTGGTCCTATGCAAATCATTTCCTTGCTCTGAACCTGATTTTCCTCATACATAAAACACAAATTACAATATTTGCTCTTCTAACGTAAAACACATTTATGAATTTTAATTACTATAATAAATGTAGTATCATTTGGCATAGTATAAAATAATACAGTATAAATAGTAATGATACATTATTTTAAACAATTATACAATATGATAGTAATGACACATTATTTAAAAACTATATGATAATATAGTGTGAGAATGATACACTATTATATTTTATAACAATACATTAACTAATATATCATTAGGAATCTATTTATAGAATAGTACTTGGAAAATATGTAGGAAATATAGAAATATAGAGGTAAATCAATACTGAATTATTATTCTACACAAAGATATGTATATATATGGTTTAAGATGAATAATATGAATTCTAGTAAACAACAAAATATAGGGCATACTAGAAAGAATGGTAAGATATCTTTGTAAAATTATGACCCACTTTTTATGTAGAAAAAGAATGGTAAGCAAGAGTACATCTTCTGTTAGAGGTGGGAAGAAAATGAGGGGGAGAGAGAGAGAGATGCTCCATGGAATTATAATATAATTATGTGCAATATGGGAAAATAATATTAAAAACTGAATGGACAAGAAGCTATCCAAAATTAGTAAGATAAGCTTTTTTAGGCAAGTAACTTCTAAACTGAGACCTGAAAGATTAATGGATGTGAGGGGCGCCTGGGTGGCTCAGTCGTTAAGCGTCCGACTTCCGCTCAGGTCATGATCTCACGGTCTGTGAGTTCGAGCCCCGCATCAGGCTCTGTGCTGACAGCTGACAGGCTGACATCACAGACAGGCTGAGAGCCTGGAGCCTGTTTCAGATTCTGTGTCTCCCTCTCTCTCTGCCCCTCCCCTGTTCATGCTCTCTCTCTGTCTCAAAAATAAATAAACGTTAAAAAAATTTTTTTTAAATAAATGAAGGATGTGAATCAAGTGAAGAAAGGTGAGGAAAAAAAATAATCCCAGCAAATGGAACAACATGTTTTATGGCCAAAGAACAAATCAAACCATTACATGATTGAAGATTCAAAGGAGATTTGGTATCAGAGTTTGGCATTAAGGACAAAGATGATGAGAATAAAAAGATAAGCAGTGGGAAGTTATTAGAGAGCCCCAATAACTTCTATTTAAGTATTTGAACTGTATCATATCAAAAGGGAATTTAAATCCAAGTCCAAGTAGGCAAATAAAACAATAAAATCGTTCTTACAAAGTAGAAATCATTAGAATGACGTCAAGACTATAGACTGAAAAACAAGTAATTTAGAGGTAACCTAGATTACCTAGAAGTGGGAACCTAGAAGTGGGAATAGATTGAATAATTAAAGTTATTTAACATAACAAATAGATAATATGTGCTCTTTCACTGATTGTGATACAAAGGGACACAGGAAGCCCAGGCTATAAAACATACATAATATGTAAGGGATAGTAAATCACCATAAATTTATCCTCAATAGCACTTAGCTGCTGGTTTTCCATAAACTCCCATGTCAAGACCAAAATCTACTAATACCAGATTATAGTGATACTTCCATAGGACTTTGAGGATACTCCTTCAAATGATGATTTACATGTCATAAAGTATTCTTATCTTAAAGAGAAAAACATACAAAATGAGTTTCATCTGCAGCAAGAGAAGGAAGTATCCTTTCTGCTCTAATATGAGTAGAAATATAATGCATAAGAATACTGGAAGAGAGACCAAGTTAGGATGCACGTGTATTAGAATCGCCTTTCATTTGCCAGAAAAACTATTGTAGATGTTAGATGTACCTGCAGAACATTTTTCATTACTTTGCTCCTCGGGTTGTGTAAGGAGATACTTCAAGGGTTCCCTTTCATAACATAGGAAATCTGTTAACTGAAGTAAAAAGAAACTACACGAAGCACAAAAGAGGCAGGCCCTGAACTTGTGCCTTTGAGTGTCTCTTGACTACTTCTGTGGTATGAGATGAATGGAAAGATTGTATAAGCCCATCTAGGCACATGGAAATAGCTGGTTAGAGAGCCAGTGGAGAAAGCCAGGGAATAGATAGCTGAAAGATTTGGCATTTACTGTGCCAGGAATAGCCAATTGAGGCAGCATCAGCAAAGGACTTGGTTCTTAGCCAATGCAAGACAGCACAAGTTCACAAGCTGCTGGTCCGAGGTCAAAAACACAGGATGGCAAGGGATTACTTTAGGATAGTCATCCTGCAAAAGATACCCTAGAAGGCAACTTGATGACCCTCAGTCAGCTTTGAGCCCCAAGTTGATGCAAACCCCTACCTCAATCCCAAATATATATAAGCAGCATTTAGGGAGTAATAGGGGGAGATAAATAGAAGGAATAGAGTGTACTGAGAAGACTGAGCTTTTCAAAACTCACTATTGAAACTTAATAATTGGCAAATATTTCCATACATTATCATCGGATGTTTAACTCCCTTTTATAAAAGATGATCTACAGAAAGTAAAGACACTGTATTCTCTCTTCACATATGCTAAATAGAATGGAAATTTATGACTAAACCACAACTGACTACAAGATTACAGTCTAGGGGGAAAATAAGTGGATGGTTTTACTATTCATTAAAAATAATTTATATGTGTATCTCTGATGGAAACTGATATACAAGTTTGGAGACCCAGAGAGAGTTTACCTGGCATCAGCATTTAAACATTTATCAGTAATATGGGAATAGATTAAAGTACACGGAGAATGCAATAAAGTTAGGAGAGAGAAGCAGAACTAAACCGACTCTAACACATACATAATTAAAAGACAGACACAAAGAGAAGTACACATAAAAATACTTAGTAAAGCACTTCCTAAATATATCCTGATATACCCAAAGATACAGGAAAGCATTAGGATAAGTTCCTACTGAAATTCCCTGGGAGGTTGAATGTATACAAGGTTATGGAATATATTCATGGATGACTTGGTGAGTAGGTAACCCCACCAGAATGCATATGGTACAGTGGATTTAGTAACCTATCTGCAGAACCCCAGAAATGATTTGAGCTGGAGAGGGTAGAAAATAAATAAATAAATAAATAAATAAATAAATAAATAAATAAATAAATAAGGAAAGCATGAATATTAAAGAAATAATAGGAGCTAATTTCTCAGTGGAGGAAGGCACAATGCTTCAGATGCACAGCAATATCTAAGTGTAAGCACAAAGAATGCAAGGGAATCTACATGAAGTAACAGCTTCGTGAAAATTAAGAAATCTGAGGCCATAAAGAAGGTCACCTGAAAAGAATTGTGACCAAGCCTTGGCATGAGACGTTTCATTAACAAATAAGATTTCCAGAAATCATGAAGAAAGCCTACATTGTGCTTAGAGAAAAATGATCTGGGAGCCAAATAATCAATGAAGCAGCAGGGCAAAACAGACATTTTTCAGATATTCATGGATTCAGGAAAATTTATCTTGTAACAGTCTTCTTGCCTATAGGAAACTGACACGCCCACCAAAAGAGGGGAGGATGTAAATGGAAGAATTGTTGCACCTTTTCCACAAATGTGGTGATACCTGGACTGTTGGGAACAACAGCACAAAAGAACAAATGTATAACAGGAACCGGAGTCAAATCATGGAAGTATGTCTTTAAGCCTATAACTTGGACACTATGATTATATATAATGGGCCTTAAATAGAATTGTTTGTGGATATATATTAATGAATATTTATCACAAATAAATGGACCCCAGACCATTTGTTATAGTCACTTATCCCAATGCAAATGTAGAATTTTCAGAAAAAAAAAAATTTGCTACACTATATATTTGTAGTGTGTATATATAGTTACCTTCCATTTAGAGGTATGTAATATTAAAATTGATAAGTAATAGTGACAAGGTAAACACTTGTTCTACTCTTATCCAGAAATAAAAATCTATTAAAAAATGTGTATTTGTTAAAAATATTCATTTTTATGTAGTAATGTAATGAAAAAAGGTTACTAAGACCATTCTATTACAGCCTATTATTTCTTCATGAATATTTTAAAGTTCAATTTTTAATAGTAAAAATATGTGTACTACTATTAAAGATAAGAAAACATAACACAAAATAATACATTTTTTGGGTTTTTTGGATCAATGAGCATCTATCATTTTATTTTATTTTTATTAAATTATTTAAACAAAAAATGAAAAGAGTTCATCCATTTCTCCCAGGCTTCTAAACATTGCCTCTGGCAACCACCAGTCTGTTCTCTTTATCTATAAGCTTGGTTGGTTGTTTATTTATTTGTTTGTTTACTTATTTATTCATTTATCATTCCACATATAAGAGAAAACACATGGTATTTTTATTTGTCTCACTTACTCACTTAACACAATGCCCTTAAGTTCCATCCATGTTTTTCAAAACTAGTTTTTGGATATGTGACATTCCTAAACTTAGGAAAATGAAATAGTATTACTTAATAGTTTGGCAAACACATAGATAAATAACCTTTGGGCATACATTCATTTAATTTCTATAATTTATTTTATTACGGTATGAATTTTCTTACACCTTATTACATTAGCATATTTTGACAGCAATATGAACTACTTATAAAATCACTACATTTAAAAATTTTTGTAATTGAATGCAAATAAAAATATATTTTATTCCACAAATAGATTTAACAGAACATATTTTAATATTTTTGGTATAACACGTTTATGCTTTAGACACTCAGAGAAATGGTCTTTGAATAAGCTGTTTGCTGGTTTGAACAGCATTTATGATAATATTACAAGGCATACATTCTGAATAATTACTGACCAATATGCCCAATATAAGGAAGTATTACTGATTGATTTGTGAAAACATTGTGCCTCTTGGATATATGAATTGTGCTTATAATGTTATTGGAAATGTATGTCCAATATAAATAATATGTTCATAACTGCTAAACATTTAAATGGCTAAAATGCCATTTATTTATTTATTTTTGTTCATTTTAAATCAATTTGCACTTGTGACTCTTGTCTAGCCTTTGAATGGTCTTACAGGTGTTTCAGAGCTATAATATTATATCAAATTTTAATTTAACTTTACAACAATTTCAGGAATGTTTTACTTGTTTACTTTTTTTAATCTACTCAAGTAGCTTAAGGAACATTTGTATCCTTCTCGTAGGTGAGCACATACTATTTGTGAAACCAAACCAGCTAACTCGTAAGCTTTTATTTGGCTCTATTGGCCCATACTAGACATCTGAAAGACACGGAAGGATTCATACTAACCTGGTATTTTTTATCACACAGGAAAGTGAGAAATACACCGTTCTTGGTATTGACATCATTCCTCCTGAGTAGAGCACCCAGCGACCTGCCTCTTCACAAAACTTTTCAGAATGTCAGTAGTACTCACTTATTAATTAGACTCAGTAAAAGTTATTTAATAAAACTTAGGACATGAATTAGCTATTTGTCTCCTAGCTCTTTAAAGAATTTCAGTGACTATCAGAAAGCAGCTCCCTAAATATTTTCAGGGAAACTGGTGGCTTTTTGTCAGATATCATCCTGATGTCTTGTGATTACTAAAAAATTAGTCAGAAAAGAGACACAAATTAGCAGAAAGAGAGCTGGAAATGCCCCCAAATACTTGGAGATTAGTCAACATATTTTTAAATAATACAAAGTTCAAAGAAAAATATCAAGAGAACTTTTTAAATGGTTTTAGGTAAGTGAAAATGAAAACACAGGTTATCAAAATATTTAAGATGGTGCAAAAAGATTGCTGAGAGTGAAGTTTATAACATTAAGGTCGTGTATTAGAAAAGAGGAATGATCTAAAATCAATCATGTAAGCTTCCAATTTAGGAGACTAGAAAAAACAACAAATTAAATCCATGATAAAAATTCTTAGTAAACTAGGAATAGAGGGGATCCTCTTCAGTTTGATAAAGAATATCTACAAAAACACTACAGCTAAGGTTATATTTTAATAGCAAGAAACTAAAAACTTTTCCACGAAAATCAGGTACAAAGCAAGGATGTCCTCTCTCTCCACTCCTTTTGAACATTGTACTGAAATTCCTGGTTAATGTAATAAGACTAACAGAATAAAAGCTATACAGATTGGGAAGGAAGAAATCAAACTGCCTTTGTACACAGATGACATAATAATTTATATCAAAAATCTGAAAAAAATTGACAAAACACTCCAGGAACTAAAAAGTGGTTATAACAAGGTTCCAGGATACAAGGGGATAGAAGATTAATTTACAATAGTCAATTGCTTTCTATACTCCTTCAAAGAACGAGTGGAATGTGAAATTAAAAACACAGTGTCGTTTATATTAGCACCTCCCAAAATGAAATACTTAGGTACAAATCTAGTAAAATATGTGTAAGTCAAGACAAGGAAAATGACAAACCTCAGATAAAGAAAAAAAAAAAAAAGAAAAGGAAAAAAGACAAAAAGGAGAAAATAGAAAAAAATTATATACATGGAAAAATATTTCATGCATGTGGATATTAACTCAAAATTGCCAATATTGACTGAATATTAATTCTTCGAAATTGGTCTATAGATTCAATGCAATCCCAATCAGAACCTCAGTAACTTAGTTTATGGATATCACCAACTGTTGCTAAAGTTTTAAAGAGAGAGGCAAGGGATTCAGGATAGCCAACACAATATTGAATAAGTACAGAGTGGAAGGAGTGGCATAACTCAATTTCAAAAATTAGTATAGAGCGGCACTAATCAAGACAAAGTGTTATTGGGGAAAAAAACTGAATAAGAGATCAATGTTTCAATAATAGAAATCCTGAAAATACACCCATATTAATATACTCGATTGATGGTTGATAAATGTACAAAAGCAATACAATGGAGTGAAAATAGCCTTTTCAACAAGTAATGATGGGACATCTGGAGATTCATATGCATGAATAAATAGATGATAGATAGATAGATAGATAGATAGATAGATAGATAGATAGATAGATAGATAATAGATAGATAGACAGACAAATGAATTTCCACAGAGGCCTTACCCTATCCAAACATTTAACTCAAGATGCCTGGGTGTCTCAGTCAGTTAAGCGTCTGACCTCAGCTCAGGTCATGATCTTGAGGCTTGTGAGTTTGAGCTCCACTTTGGGCTCTGTGCTGACAGCTCTGAACCTGGAACTTGCTTCAGATTCTGTTGTCTCTGTCTCTTTCTGCCCCTTCCCAACTCACACTCTGTCTCTCTCTCTCTCAAAAATAAATTAAATGTTAAAAAAAAATTAAAAAAAAGAAAACATTTAACCCAAAATTGATAACAGGCCTAAATGTAAAACTTTAAAAGTCTAACAGACAATATGGAAGAAAACCTGCATGACCTTGGGTTTAGTGAAGACGTTTTAGACAGAACACCAAATATGTAATCTATAAAAGAAATAACTGATAATCTAGTAATCTAGACTTCATTAAATGTGAAATCTTCTGCTCTGAGAAAGACAATAGCAAGATAATTAAAAGACACGCCACATACTGGGAGAAAATATTTGCAAAAGACATTATCTGACAAAGGACCACTACCCAAAATATACAAAGAACTCTTAAAATTCAACAATAAGGAAACAACTTGATTCAAAAATAGGCCAAAGGCCTTAATAGATACTTCCCGAAAGTATACTGATGGCAAATTAAAGCACATGAAAACATGCTCCACATTATGTATCATCAAGAAAGTGCAAATTAAACCAACAGTGAGATACAACAACACACTTATTAAAACGGCCAAAACCTGGAACACTGAATATACCAAATGCTGGTGGCATGTGGAGTAACAGGAACTCTCATTTATAGCTGGTGGGAATAAATAGCAGAGCTCATTTTGAAGAGACTTTCGTGCTTTCCCACAAAACTAAAATTCTTACAATACAATCCAGCAATCATGCTTGGTATTTACTCAAAGGGGTAAAACTTATGTCCACACATAAAAATTGCACATGAAAGTTTATGGCAGATGTTGATAATTTGCAAAACTTGGAAGCAACCCAGATGTCCTTCAATATGTGAATCAATAAGCTGTGGTGTATATCTAGGCAATGGAATGCCATTCATCATACACACTCAAAAAAAAAAAAAGTTATCAAGCCATGTAAAGTCATGGAGTTATCTTAAATGTCTATTAATAAATGAAAGAAGCCAATCTGAACAGGCTATATACTGCATGATTCCAAATACAGGTGACCAAACCTAAACAACACAGGTTTGAACTAGGAGCGTCTACTTACACGGTTTTTTTTTTTTTTCAATAAAAACAGTGCAATACTGTCAAAGTATTTTCTCTCCCTTATGATTTTCTTAATAACATTTTCTTTTTTTCTAGCTTACTTTATTGTAAGAATGCAGTGTATAATACACATAACATACAAAATATGTGCTAATTGACCATTTATGTTATTTGTAAGGCTTCTGGTCATCAGAAGGCTATTAGTAATTAAGTTTTGGGGAAATCAAAAGTTACACATGAATTTTAGGTCAGCACTCCTAACCCCCACATTGTTCAAAGGTCAACTCTATATGATTTTCTAGAAAAGATAAAACTATGGAGACCATAAAAAGATACGTGGTGGCCAGGAGTTGTGGAGGGAATGCGAAGGAGGGATCAATAAACAGAATTTTAATGCAGTGAAATACTCTGTAGTTACCATAATAATCCATATATGTAATTATTCATTCATCCAGACCAACAGAATTTATAAAAACAATAGAAAACTATAAGTTAACTATAGACTTTAAGTGATTTTGAAGTGTCAATATAAGTTCATTAATTATAACATATTAATCACTCTGGTGAGGGATATTGATAATGGGGAAGCTATGCATATGTGGGTGCAGCTGGTGTATGGGAAATCTCTGTACCTTCCCCTTGCTGATGCTGTGAACCTAAAAATATTCTAAAAAATTAGATTATTAACTGAAAAAAGAAATATGAGAACTTTTGACATAATAACAAAAAAAGAAATGTGTGTTTTTTTGCATTTTGTATTACCATATATGTAGACAATCTTTTATTATTCATTCCAGGCAGCTTAATTCCATGAACTTATTTTCTGTGCCCCTGAAAATACCTTCATTGTAATTTTTATTTCATATATTAATTTTGCTGCCTACAGAATCCTAGTTTGGTAGATTATTTCCCTCTAACCTTTTCTGATCCTTTGAAGATGACACTCCATTTTCCCATTTTTTGTTGTTTTATTAGTAATAAGATGTGTTAGTATTGTCTGTAAACTATTTGCAAGTACATTTCTCTCTAGTACTTATGTGATTTTGTCACTATTCATAATGTTTGTCAGCTTAATGAAAATGCACTTTTACCTATACGCATGTATTTGTTTATTTGTATTGGCTAAGCCTTCATGATCTCCTTTTCTTGGAAGAATTGACTTTACTTCTAGAGTATTCTCAGTCATCATAATTTTTAATGTTGCTTCTCTACCACTCCATCTATTTTCTCTTCCAAGACTTCCCATCAGGAGTTTTTATTTTGGCATGCTTCAATATGTCCTCTTTATCTTTATTTCCCTTTCACATTTTCTTTCTCTATAGCCCTGTGCTGATTTGGTGGGATGGCAAGAGAAAATCCTCAGTACTAAATCTTAATTCAAACATTCTCTTTTGGATTATGACTAAGGTAGAGTTCACTCCATCTTTGAAAGTTGTTTTTAGAGTTTTGTTTGTATAATATATTACAGACACAGAAAACCACCTAAGATAAATGCTCAATGAGAGGATATTGTTTTTGTAGTTTCAAGTTTTTATTTAAATTCCAGTTAGTTAACATGTAGGGTAATATTAATTTCAGGAGTAGAATTTAGTGACTCAACACTTACATACAAAACCTAGTGCTCATAACAAGGCCCCTCCTTAATACCCATCACCGTTTAACTCATCCTCCCACCCACCTCCCCTCCAGCACCCCTCAGTTTGTTCTCTATGGTTAAGTCTATTTTATGATTTGCCTCTCTCCTTTTTTTTCCCTCCTACATTCATCTGTTTTGTTTCTTAAATTCCACATGTGAGTTAAATTAAATCATATGGTATTTGTCTTTCTCTAACTAACTTATTTCACTTAACATAATATACTCTAGCTCCATCCATGTCATTGCAAATGGCAAGATTTCATTCTTTTTGATGTCTGAGTAATACTCCATTGTGTATATATATGACATCTTCTTTATCCATTCATCAGTAGATGGACATTTGGACTCTTTCCATAATTTGGCTATTGTTGATCATGCTGCTATAAACATCAGGGAGTATATGCCCCTTCAAATCAGTATTTTTATATATTTTGGGTAAATACCCAGTTGTGCAACTGCTGGATCAATGACTATGTATTTCATATATACCTATTCTTGATTTGTATTTGTTTTTCTTTTTCCTTATGCTTTTGATTAGGAACATAATTTTCTCCAAAAATTATTTTAGATCCTTAAACATATATACTTAGTTTTGTGCATATTTTATTTGTTAAAAAAATTATTTCCCTATTGTACCAGTTTGATTTTTACTTTCTTTGGATCAAAATATCTTTTATGTTTGCAGTATATGTAGTCCCAATAGTTTCTATTTGTTTGTTTCATCTCTGTTCTTATACTCTCTTCTCTAGATGTTCTACAGATTTCCCCACTTGCCAATGAAATGGTTGGAGTTAGTCTTCAAGCACTCACTGAGCCATGCACAATTTAGTCCAACTTTGTTCCAGGATTTTCCCAAATTCCTAGTTATGCAGTTAATATATTATTCAACCTTCTTTTACTTTTCATTTTCTTAACTCTTTTTAAATGTTAAATCTCATTTTTCTGTATTTGGAAGAAAAAGTTGATATTGACATGATAAACTCAAAATTCCACATAATTTTTTTCTAAATTTTTTAAATATTAGATTCAGGGGCATAGGGGTGGCTCAGTCGGTTAAGCATCTGACTTTGGCTCAGATCATGATCTCACGGCTTGTGAGTTCGAGGCCCGCACAGGCTCTATGCTGATAGCTCAGAGCCTGGAGCCTGTTGTGGATTCTGTGTCTCCCTCTCTCTCTGCCCCTCCCCTGCTCATACTTTCTCTTTCTCTCTCAAAAATAAACATTTTAAAAATTTAAATATTAGATTCTATACAATATGATTTTCTTATATAATTTGCCCCCATCTTTCATCATCCAAATTTTTGAAAGGTCAAGGTCTTTATTCACACTGATGGAATGGCTGGGGAAAGACCCTCTATTTATGAACACAGAGGGTCATATGACACTGTTTGCAACCCTAGGAAAGCTTCTTAGGTTACTATTTCATCTTTATTTTAATGTCCCATTTCTTTACTTTAATACATAAATCTGTGAAATAGTTTCTTCTTTTTTGATTAAAAAAGGCCTAAACTTTATTGACAAACTGCTGCAGACATTTTGACATAAATTTAAGCTACCTATTTAAGCAGACTTACATGGGTAGCTTTTAATCTTCCCAAAACAAAACAGGAAGATGGTACAATCCAGTTAGGGCTTTAACTTATATACAAAATGGATTTTGATTCCTTTCTCATTCAGCTGTAGTCTCTTTTTATATCATGTTAGTGTTGAGACATACTTGACTAACTACCTTAGGAGCAGTTCATTATAATTGGTTTTCTTTACATAAAGGAAAACAAAATGATTTAAATAAAAATGAAAATTTTAGCAGTTTCTATTTTCATGTGACTCTACTATTGAATAGAAATTAGGAGAGTTTCATAAACAACCTTATGCACAGGTAGGCCTTGGAGTGGCTGTAGAAGGAATTGGTGTGAATTATTTTGCAAGTTCAAGTCTTTTAGTTATTGTGTGGATTATCTTTTGTTAATAGTGTTGCTTATGATATGGCAACATACAAACATAGACTTCTTTTTGGCAAAAATAAACATATTTATTCCAAATATATCTTTATTATTGATATTTTAAAAGTGACTATAAAATCTAAAAAGGAAGGGAGTTCAACAGGTACCAAAGAATACCAAAGAAAATTTGGCTTATGATTGCTGAGAAAAAATGTTGATGAGACCCTGACCAGAACCCCAAGGAAGAAACGACACATTGAAAAATTGTGTGCTTCATTAAGTCCATGCTAGATGATGGTTTTATTGTATTTTTACTTTTCACATTTCTCTGGGTTGAAATTTTATGCCCTTATGTTGTAGAAATTACTCCTAAATACTATTGCCAAAGGAGAAACAGTGTGAATGCCTAGGATGCATTCATTCTTTACCAAGACTTTTAGTCACCCTAAAATTAGTTTTTGCATTTATTTAGAGCACAATCACTTGTCTCCATTACATGTGGGTAAGTTTGTTACTACATGTGGGTTAAAATATTGTCATTGCCTCTAAAGTGTAAAATTGTTATAAATACATACATGGAGTCACTAAAAATTAAGTAAAATTGTTATTTCTCCCAATACACATGGAATATGTATCTTTGGTAAAAATGTGTTGGTATTTTTTTTAATTTTTTTTTTATTTTAGAGAGAGAGCACACATGAGTCAGGGAGAGGGGTAGAGGGAGAGAGAGAGAGAATCTTAAGCAGGCTCCACACTCAGCACAGAGAGAGCCCCATGCAGGGCTCCATCTCACAACCATGAGATCATGACCTGAGAGAAATCAAGAGTTAGATACTTAATCGGCTGAGCCACGCAGGCACCTTAATAAAAGTGTTTTAATCAAAACAGTACTGGGGTGCCTGGGTGGCTCAGTTGGTTAAGCGTCCAACTTTGACTTGGGTCATGATCTCGTGGTTTGTGGGTTCGAGCCCCGCATTGGGCTTTGCGCTGACAGCTCAGAGCCTGGGGCCTGCTTTGGATTCTGTGTCTCCCTCTCTCTCTGTTCCTCCCCTGTTCACACCTTGTCTCTCTCTCTCAAAAATAAATAAAGATTAAAAAAAATTTCAAAATAGCACTATGTAAATACATATGCAATCAGTTATAAGTTAGTGTTGATGACCCATATCAGTAATAATAATGATGATAATAATAATAATAATGATGTTAATAGTATCTAACATGTATTAATATATTGAGTGATAAAAAATTAAATATTCAGTAAGAATTTAGTTTATTGCATGCATTCTCAACAGGGGGAAATATCAACCTAAGGGGCAAAAATTGGTTCTAGAGTGGAAGAAGAGAAAAATATCTTAGTTATTATGGTAGTTCCAACCCTCCAAGGGGCCATAGTGAATCAGCTAATATACAATACATTCCTGGTGTAAAAATTTTATGGTGAGAAATTAGGATATAAAAATATCCTAAAGTTTCCTTAATGGGGTAATAAAGGAAAGGAAAAGTTTAAAAATACTGGCTCATTTTATTTACTCTTCATAGAGAACCTATGATGTACATACTGATACTATCCTGATTAATAGGACCAAACCCCAGACATTTGCCCAAAGTTACAAATCTGGTCAGTGGTAAGACAGGAATGTAAATACAGGTCTAGATTGTAGTCCAGTCTCCAAGACTCCTAATCAGCATGTTTACTGCCTCTTTATACAAAAACAAATTCAATGTATTAATTATATTTTGTTAAATAAATTTAAAAAATTGTCAAAATATATGTATAAGTCATTATTATTAATAGTTACAAAAATAACACCCTTATAAAATTTTAACCTAATTTAGAGATTTGGATACATAACTAGTAGCAACATAACATACATTGCCTTTACTATATTGTATTTGCATGTCAACATGTTGTTCGATTTTTCATTGACTGATGATATTTGGAATTAACAGTAGCTCCAGCTTGTAGAATAATCATAACTTTGAGCATACATTTCCTATATCTTTGAAAACATAAGCTTCATATTTTGTACCTTACCATTCACTCATTTGATAAATTTTAATTTTTTTAATGATTATCTATTTTTGAAAGAGAGAGAGAAAGAGACAGAGCACAAGTGGGGGAGGGGTAGAGATCTAGGGGGAGACACAGAATCTGAAGCAGGTCCAGGCTCCAAGCTGTCAGTACAGAGCACAACACGGAGCTCGAACCCACGAGCCGAGTTGTGAGATCATGACCCGAGCCAAACTTGGAAGCTTAACTGACTAAGCCACCCAGGCACCTCCCATTTGATAAATTTTATACAAGGAAACCCACATGGACTTGCGTATTATTTACATGTTACATGTAAAAAAAATATGTTTTCTCACTTACAATTTATGCTTATTAATCCCATTGTTGCAGTAAATAATGTCACTCTTTCATTTACATTTTCTAACAGACAGCAGTCGAGGCTCATTAGTCTTCCTGCTGCAAAGTAAAAATTAAATTTTTATTAAGTAAAGCAAGCATTAAGTAAGCATAAAATTGGTATAATTATCTCTTCCATCTTCACGAATAAGTAGTCTATAATAACCGAAGGAAAAAAATGGTTTAAAAACTCAAGACAACACATTTCTAGTTAATTAGAATAATATGAAAACAATATACATTAGTTCTGAAAAAAAGGAAAATAAAAACATTTTCATATTTTAAAACGTTCTGTGGTCATATCAAAGTATCTAAAAACAATAACAGAAAAACCAACAAATACTAGCCAACAAATAATAAGTCTCATTGAAAACTAAATATTCAGGATCTCCTATCCAACAGAAAATTTTAACCCACTTCTGTGACTCAGCTCTTAGGTCAGTATAAACAATGGTATGGTTGAAGTATTTTTTCCTAAACAGAGATGTATATAGTTATCATTTGGTTAAAAAAATGAATACTTAACAGTTAATTTTTCATTGTGATTACACTATAGGCATATATTTCTCTAAGTACAGTGTCAAAGAAATATCAACAAAATCTTATGGAACCAAGAATATGAGGTGAAAAGGCCAGTCACCCATCCCATGAGAAGTATTGGAACAGACAACATTTTACATGCCAGGTTTAAGTAAATTGAATGTTTCTAATCAATTTAATTGGATTGATTACATATGCATTAATTAGAAATAAAAATTTAACGATGTCATATTCATTTATTTTCAAAATGTAATACCACCATCTGCCAAACTATTTAAGTACTAAAACTTAATTTTAAAATATGGAATAAAGGCAATTCTGGGAAAATGTATATTTTAAGATTTTTCATATTGAAATTTTCAAGAAGTATTGACTATTCTCTGTTTTTAAAAATAATTATCCACAAGGCCCCTCTGGGGATACTCTGGTGCTTTCTATAAAATGAATTGCCAGGCCAAGCAGCCATGGCAATTAATTAACCAGAGCAATCTGTCACTTCTGGTTTGGCTATGAGACACAGTCCTGAGCAAATTCCCGGCTTTATGAATGACCCAGAACTAGAATGAGTAATGGAAAACGAAACTCATTGGCCTTAGCACCATCACAGAATGGTTTTTGTCTGTTGCTCATTCCAAATTTTTTGGCATCAGAGACAGATACCAAGTGTACCTAGAGTTGTAATATGTAGATTTTAGAAGCCTATACTAAAATGTGTTGCTTATATATATTAAAGAGATATGGTTTTAATTCTCTTGTCTTTGGGGATGTGCCAAGTAAGAAATTGCTGCGGGGGGAGGAGACAAGATGGCAGAACAGCATGGAAGCTTTTTGTGTGTCTCGCGTCCATGAAATACAGCCAGACCAACACTAAACCATCCTACACACCTAGAAAACTGATTAGAAGATTGACACAACAATCTGCACAACCTGAACCACAGAATTCAGCAGGTACACAACATGAAGAGCTGAACTTGGGGAGCAAGAAGCCCCCAAAGGTAGGGAACCCCTTTGGCGGGCAGAGAGAGGACAGAGACTGGGGAGGAGGGGGAGCATACGGGAAAAGCACCCCTCCCCAAAAGCAGCTGGAGAGAAAGTGGAAAATTGGAAACAGCTGCAGGGACTAAACTAAAAAGGGAGAAAGGAGAAGGAGAAGGTTTAAATTCTATTAAGACTGTAAACAAGGGGAGCGCAGAGGCTGCAACTCTGCAGCTCCATATCTGGCGATGCTCTGCTAGGAAGGGCGAATCCCCAGGAGCAGAGTGGGATCTGGGAGGTTCTCAGGCCACACGGGGAAAAGCATTTCCGCTGCCGGAAGAACATTTGGTAGAAACTGTTGAAGCCACCTGGTCCCAGCAGACCCCGGAAGGCAGCCACATTCGCTGGTGCTGGGGCAAGGTTGTTGAGGGTAAAGCCTGGTGCCAGATGTGTGTTGCAATTTTCCATGGTCCCTGAAATGCTGAGGCTACACTGCCTCGCGATCTTTTTTGGGGGTGGGCTGGCACCTGGCCACAGTCTCTGGGCATGGGCAACAGCAGGGTCCAGTGGGCGCTCCTGGGTGCAGTCGACATTCGGCCATTGCTCAGTGAGACACTCCTGCAGGGGGCAGAGTGGGTCAAAGCTAAAGTCTGTTGGAAGTAAGGGGCTAGGGAAAACAGCCGCATCTGAGACAAAACTTGGGAGAGAGGTACTGCCTGGGGCCTGGTCACGGAGAGTGGAAAAGCGGGGAGTGTACAAGAGCTGAAGATGGAGGACCAGTGTGTGATCACTGATTGGGGAGAACAAACCGGGTGGATCGGTGATGCCATTTTTCACCGCTCCCACGAATGCGCATGTGCACCAAAGAGCACTGCAACAATCCACCCCAGTAGGCTAGCAGCGCCATCTAGTGTTACACCGAGCCCTGCCCAACTGGGTCAACCTCGCTCTTCAAGAACACAAACCTAACCGCCGGCTTAATTTACGGACTATAAAGAGCTACATGGACAGACCTCTAGGGGAAAACGATGCAATTTCAGTCCTACTTCAATCTGTTAGCAGGGTCATCTATTCAATTTTTTTCTCTTTTTTTCCTTTTTATTTTTTACAATTCTTTTCTTTTTCTTGAATACAGAAAGAGAAAAAACTCATTTTTATTTTCAATTTTTATTAAAACTATCTGTCTTTAATTTTTATTACTACATTTTTTACTTTTGTGTAAATTTTTTCAAATTCTACTTTACTTCCATCATTTAATTTTAGTCTACTTCAGTGTACTCACCTTTTCAAACTTTCAAACAATTTCCTTTTTTCTTTCTTTTTTTCTCTTTTTCATTTCTTTTCTTTTTTTGAATGCAGAAAGAGAAAAACTTCAGTTTTATTTTCAATTTCTTTTAAAAATATTTTTATTTAACTTTTATTACTGTATTTTTTGCTTTTATGTAATTTTTTTCAAATTCTATCTTACTCCCATCATTTTATTTCAGTCTACTACAGTGTATTAACTTTTTCAAATTTTCAAACAACTTGTTTTTTTGTCTTTTCTTTTTTAAAATCTTTTTTCTATTTTTCATTTCTTAACTTTTTCTTAAATACAGAAAATGAAAAAATTCATATTTCTTTTTAATTTTTACTAAAAATATTTTTCTATAATTTTTTTCACCTATATTCTCTACTTTTGTGTCTTTTAGTCTACTTTAGTGTATTCATTTTTTCAAATTCTCAAACGATTTCCTTATTTTTCTCTCCCCCCGCCTTTTTTTTTTGTTTCTCTAATCTGTCAAAACATTTTCTACACCCAGACCAAAACACACCTAGGATCTAGCATCATCTATTCGATTTTAGTGTGTGTGTTTTTAATATTTAATTTTAATATTTTTTTATTTTTAATTTTTTTAATTTCAATTTTTCTACCTCATTAATTCCCCTCCAAAATGACAAAACAAAGGAATTCACCCCAAAAGAAAGAGCACAAAGAAACGACAGCCAGGGATTTAACCAACACAGATACAAGCAAGATGTCTGAACCAGAATTTAGAATCACGGTAATAAGAATACTAGCTAGAGTCGAAAATAGATTAGAATCCCTTTCTGCAGAGATAAAAGAAGTAAAAAACAGAATGCAATTAAAAATGCTATAACTGAGCTGAAATCACGGATGGATGCAGTGGCCGCAAGGATGGATGAGGCAGAACACAGAATCAGCAATATACAGGACAAACTTATAGAAAATAATGAAGCAGAAGAAAAGAGGGAGATTAAGGCAAAAGAGCACGATTTAAGAATTAGAGAAACCAGTGACTCATTAAAAAGGAACAACATCAGAATCATAGGGGTCACGGAGGAGGAAGAGAGAGAAATAGGGGTAGAAGAGTTATGTGAGCAAATCATAGCAGAAAACTTTCCTAACCTGGGGAAAGAAACAGACATCAAAATCCAGGAAGCACAGAGGACTCCCATTAGATTAAAAAAAAAAACCTGACCATCAACAAGGCATATCATAGTCAACTTCACAAAATAATCAGGCAAGGAGAGAATCATGAAAGCAGCAAGGGAAAAAAAGTCCCTAACCTACAAGGGAAGACAGATCAGGTTTGCAGCAGACCTATCCACAGAAACTTGGCAGGCCAGAAAGGAGTGGCAGGATATATTCAGTGTACTACATCAGAAAAATATGAAGCCAAGAATTATTTATCCAGCAAGGCTGAATTCAAAATGCAAGGAGAGATAAAAGTTTCCCAAACAAAAATTAAAGGAGTTTGTGAGCACTAAAACAGCCCTGCAAGAAATTTTAAGGGGGACACTCTGAGGGGAGAAAAGATGAAAATATATACATATAAATAAATAAATAAATACCAAAAGCAACAAAAGATTAGAAAGGACCAGAGAACACCACCAGAAACTCCAACTCTACAAGCATCATAATGGCAATAAATTTATATCTTTCAGTATTCACTCTAAACGTCAATGGACTCAATGCTCCAATCAAAAGACATAGGGTAAACAGAATGGATAAGAAAACAAGACCCATCTATATGCTGTTTACAAGAGACCCACTTTAGACCTAAAGACACCTTCTAAAGACACCTACAAATTGAAAATAAGGGGATGGAGAACCATCTATCATGCTAATGGTCAACAAAAGAAAGCCAGAGTAGCCATACTTATATCAGACAATCTAGGCTTTAAAATAAACACTGTATCAAGAGATGCAGAAGGGCATAATATCATAATCGAGGGATCTATAGACCAAGAAGACCTAACAATTGCAAACATTTATGCACCAAATGTGAAAGCACCCAAATATATAAATCAATTAATCACAAACATAAAGAAACTCATTGATAATTATACCATAATAGTAGGAGACTTCAACACCCCACTCACAGCAATGGACAGATCATCTACTCAAAAAAATCAACAAGGAAACAATGGCTTTGAATGACACACTGGACCAGATGGACTTAACAGATATACTCAGAACATTTCCTCCTAAACCAGCAGAATATACATTCTTCTCCAGTGCACATGGAACGTTCTCCAGAATAGACCATATACTGGGACACAAAACAACCCTAAGTAAGTACAAAAAGATCGAGATCGTAGCGTGCATATTTTCAGACCACAATGCTATGAAACTTGAAAGCAACCACAAGAAAAAATTTGGAAAGGTAACAAATACTTGGAGACTGAAGAACATCCTACTAAAGAATGAATGGGTTAACCAAGCAGTTAAAGAAGAAATTAAAAAGTATATGGAAGTCAATGAAAATGATAGCACCACAACACAAAACCTCTGGAATGCAGCAAAGGCGGTCATAAGAAGAAAGTATATAGCAATTCAGGCCTTCCTAAAAAAGGAAGAAAGATCTCAGATACACAACCTAACCTTACACCTTAAGGAGCTAGAGAAAGAACAGCAAATAAAACCCCAAACCAGCAGAAGACAGGAAATAATAAAGATGAGAGCAGAAATTAATGCTATCGAAACCAAAAAAAAAACAAAAACAAAAACAAAAAAAAAAACAGTAGAACAGATCAATGAAACCAGAAGCTGGTTCTTTGAAAGAATTAACAAAATTGATAAATCACTAGCAAGTTTGATCAAAAAGAAAAAGGAAAGGACCCAAATAAGTAAAATCAAGAATGAAAGAGGAGAAATCACAACCAACACAGCAGAAATAAAAACAATAACAAGAGAATATTATGAGCAACTATATACCAATAAAATGGGCAATCTGGAAGAAAAGGACAAATTCCTAGAAACATATGCACTACCAAAACTGAAACAGGAAGAAATAGAAAATTTGAACAGACCCATAACCAGTAAGGAAATCGAATTAGTCATCAAAAACCTGCCAAAAAACAAGAGTCCAGAGCCAGATGGCTTTCCAGGGGAATTCTACCAAACATTAAAGAAGAGTTAACACCTATTCTCTTGAAACTGCTCCAAAACATAGAAATGGAAGGAAAACTTCCAAACTCTTTCTATGAAGCCAGCATTACCCTGATTCCAAAACCAGACAGAGACCCAACTAAAAACGAGAACTATAGACCAATTTCCCTGATGAACATGGATGCAAAAATCCCCAACAAGATATTAGCCAACTGGATCCAACAATACATTAAAAAAAGTATTCACCATGACCAAGTAGGATTTATACCTGGGATGCAGGGCTGGTTTCATATCCACAAAACAATTAACATGATTCATCACAACAATAAAAGAAAGGACAAGAACCATAAGATCCTCTCAATAGATGCAGAGAAAGCATTTGACAAAATAGAGCATGCTTTCTTGATAAAAACCCTCAAAAAAGTAGGGAAAGAAGGATCATACCTTGAGATGATAAAAGCCATATACGAGTGACCCTATGCTAATATCATCCTCAATGGGGAAAAACTGAGAGCTTTCCCCCTAAGGTCAGGAACAAGACAGGGATGTCCACTGTTGCCACTGTTATTCAACATAGTATTGGAAGTCTTAGCCTCTGCAATCAGACAACACAAAGAAAGAAAAGGCATCCATATCGGCCAGGAGGAGGTCAAACTTTAACTCTTCACAGATGACATGATACTCTATATGGAAAACCCTAAAAATTCCCCCCAAAACCTGCTAGAATTGATTCATGAATTCAGTAAATTTTCAGGATATAAAATCAACGCACAGAAATTGGTTCCATTCCTATATACCAACAATGAAGCAACAGAAAGAGAAATCAAGGAATTGATGCCATTTACAGTTGCACCAAACACCATAAAATACCTAGGAATAAATCTAACCAAAGAGGTGAAAAATCTATACAATGAAAACTATAGAAAGCTGATGAAAGAAATTGAAGAAGACACAAAACAATGGAAAATGATTCCATGTTCCTGGATAGGAAGAAATATTGTTAAAATGTCGATACTACCCAAATCAATCTACATAATCAACGCAATCCCTATCATAGTAACACCAGCATTCTTCACAGAGCTAGAACAAATAGTCCTAAAATCTGTATGGAACCAGAAAATACACCACATAGCCAAAGCAATCTTGAAAAAAAAAAAAAAACCAAAGCAGGAGGCATCACAATCCCGGCCTTCAAGCTATACTACAAAGCTGTAATCATCAAGACAGTATGGTACTGGCCAAAGAACAGACAATCAGATCAATGGAACTGAGTAGCGAACCCAGAAATGGACCCCAAAATGTATGGTCAACTAATCTTTGACAAAGCAGGAAAGAACATCCAATAAAATAAAGAGTCTCTTCAGCAAGTGGTGCTGGGAAACCTGGACAGCTACATGCAGAAGAATGAACCTGGACCACTTTCTTACACCATACACAAAAATAAACTCAAGGTGGATGAAAGACCTCCATGTAAGACAGGAAGCCATCAAAATCCTCAAGGAGAAAGCAGGCAAAAACCTCTTTGATCTTGAATGCAGCAATTTCTTACTCAACACGTCTCCGGAGGCAAGGGAAACAAAAGCAAAAATGAACTACTCAGACCTCATCAAAATAAAAAGCTTCTGCACAGCCAAGGAAACAATCAACAAAACTAAAAGGCAACCAATGGAAAGGGAGAAGATATTTGCAAATGACATATCAGATTAAGGGTTAGTATCCAAAATTTACAAAGAACTTATCAAACTCAACACCTGAAAAACAAATAATCCAGTGAAGAAATGAGCAAAAGACATGAATAGACACTTCTCCAAAGAAGACTTCCAGATGGCCAACCGACACATGAAAAACTGCTCAACTTCACTCATCATTAGGGAAATAATAATCAAAACCACAATGAAATACCACCTTACACCTGTCAGAGTGGCTAACATTAACAACTCAGGCAACAATAGATGTTGGTGAGGATGTGGAGAAAGAGAATCTCTTTTGCATTGTTGGTGGGAATGCAAGCTGGTGCAGCCACTCTGGAAAACAGTATGGAGATATCTCAAAAAACTAAAAATAGAACTACTCTAGGAGCCAGTAATTGCACTACTAGGCATTTATCCATGGGATACAGGTGTGTTGTTTTGAAGGGACACAGGCACCCCCATGTTTATAGCAACACTATCAACAATAGCCAAAGTTTGGAAAGAGCCCAAATTTCCATCGATGGATGAATGGATAAAGAAGATGTGGTATATATATACAATGGAGTATTACTCGGCAATCAAAAAGAATGAAATCTTGCCATTTGCAACTATGTGGATGGAACTGGAGGGTATTATGCTAAGTGACATTAGTCAGTCAGAGAAAGACAAAAATCGTATGACTTCACTCATATGAGGACTAAGAGACAAAACAGATGAACATAAAGGAAGGGAAACAAAAATAATATAAAAACAGGGAGAGGGACAAAACAAAAGAGACTCATAAATATGGAGAAAAAACTGAGGGTTGCTGGAGGGGTTGTGGGGGGGGGGGATGAGCTAAATGGGTAAGGGGCATTAAGGAATCTACTCCTGAAATCATTGCTTCACTATATACTAACTAATTTGGATATAAAATTTAAAAAATAAAAAATAAAGTTAAATTATAAAAAAAAAAAAAAAAGAAATTGCTATGGCTGAGGTCAGAGATGTTTTATCCTGCTTTCTCCTCTACGGTTTTGATAGTTTCCTGTCTCACATTCAGGTCCTTTATCCATTTGGAGTTTATTTTTGTGAATCGTGTAAGAAAGTGGTCTAGTTTCATTCTTCTGCATGTTGCTGTCCAGTTCTCCCAGCACCATTTGTTAAAGAGACTACCTTTGTTCCATTGGATAGTCTTTCCTGCTTTCTCAAAGATTAGTTGCGCATACATTTGTGGGTCCAATTCTGGAGTCTCTATTTTATTCCATTGGTCTATGTGTCTGTTTTTGTGCCAATACCATGCTGTCTTGATGATTACAGCTTTGTAGTAGAGGCTAAAGTGTGGGATTGCCTCCTGCTTTGGTCTTCTTCTTCAATTACTTTTACTATTCGGGGTCTTTTGTGGTTCCATACAAATTTTAGGATTGCTTGTTCTAGCTTCAAGAAGAATGCTGGTGCAATTTTGATTGGGATTGCATTGAATATGTAGATTGCTTTGGGTAGTATTGATTTTTTAACAACATTTATTCTTCCAATCCATGAGCATGGAATGTTTTTCCATTTCTTTGTGCCTTCTTCAATTTCCTTCATAAACTTTCTATAGTTTTCAGCATACAGATCTTTTACATCTTTGGTTAGGTTTATTCCTAGGTATTTTATCATTCTTGGTGCAATTGTGAATGGGATCAGTTTCTTTATTTGTCTTTCTGTTGCTTCATTATTTGTGTATAAAAATGCAACTGATATCTGTACATTGATTTTTGTATCCTGCGACTTTGCTGAATTCATGTATCAGTTCTAGGAGACTTTTGCTGGAGTCTATCAGGTTTTCCATGTATAATATCATGTCATCTGCAAAAAGTGAAAGCTTCATTTCATCTTTGCCAATTTTGATGCCTTTGATTTCCTTTTGTTGTCTGCTGATGCTAGAACTTCCAACACTATGTTAAACAAGAGAGGTGAGAGTGGACATCCCTGTTGTGTTCCTGATCTCAGGGGAAAGGCTCTCAGTTTTTCCCCATTGAGGATGATATTAGCTGTGGGTTTTCATAAATGGCATTTATGATATTTAAGTATGTTCCTTCTATCCTGACTTTCTCGACGGTTTTTATTAAAAAAGGATGCTGAATTTTGTCAAATGCTTTTTCTGCATCGATTGACAGGAAAAGCAAAAATGAACTATTGGGACCTCATGAAGATAAAAAGCTTCTGCACTGCAAAGGAAACAATCAACAAAACTAAAAGGCAACCAACGGAATGGGAAAAGATATTTGCAAATGACATATCAGACAAAGGGCTAGTATCCAAAATCTATAAAGAACTCACCAAACTCCACAACCTAAAAACAAATAATCCAGTGAAGAAATGGGCAGAAAACATGAATAGACACTTCTCTAAAGAAGACATCAGATGGCCAAAAGACACATGAAAAGATGCTCAATGTCGCTCCTCACCAGTGAAATACAAATCAAAACCACACTGAGATACCAGCTCATGCCAGTCAGAGTGGCTATATTGAAGGCTAAAATGAAAGGAGGCTATAGATGCTGGAGAGGATGTGGAGAAACGGGAACCCTCTCGCACTGTTGGTGGGAATGCAAATGGGTACAGCTGCTCTGGAAGACAGTGTGGAGGTTCCTCAAAAAATTAAAAATAGATCTACCTTATGACCCAGCAATAAACTGCTAGGAATTTACCCAATGGATACAGGAGTGCTGATGTATAGGGGCACCTGTACCCCAATGTTTATAGCATCACTTTCAACAATAGCCAAATTATGGAAAGAGCCTAAATGTCCATCAACTGATGAATGGATAAAGAAATTGTGGTTTATATACACAATGGAATACTACGTGGCAATGAGAAAGAATGAAATATGGCCTTTTGTAGCAACATGGATTGAACTGGATAGTGTTATGCTATGTGAAATAAGTCATACAGAGAAAGACAGATACCATATGTATTCACTCTTATGTGGATCTTGAGAAACTTAACAGAAGACCATAGGGGAGGGGAAGGAAAAAAAAGTCAGAGAGGGAGGGAGCCAAACCATAAAAGACTCTTAAAAACTGAGAACAATCTGAGGGTTGATGGGGGGTGGGAGGGAGAGGTGGGTGGGTGATGGGTATTGAGGAGGGCACCTGTTGGGATGAGCACTGGGTGTTGTATGGAAACCAATTTGACAATAAATTTCATATTAAAAAAAAGAGATATGGTGTGTAGGACTTGATATGTGTGACATTAACACTGGAAAACTAATTTGATGAAAAAAGCAAATTATTCCTTCAAATATTCATTCATTACTGCTGATATCTTTTTGGACTGGGTAAATGCAAAATTAGCAGTTATACAGTTCATACGTAATTGAAGCATGCACATTGTCAAGACAATTGACAGGAAGTCAGACTTGAGATAGCTACTGAGACCTGAGCCAAATATTTATAAGCATAAATAAATATAAAAACATTTACACCTAGATTGGTTCTGTATCACATCTCTAAATAATAATAAAAATCACATTAGTAATATTCACACAAATGAAGATAATTCATGAGTTCTATATTTGATTAATTGAAGGTAGGAAGTTTTGAACTACATACTGTAGTTACATTATAGTTCATTTTCTTCTGTGTACATATTATTTAATAAAGCTCTCATATCTAAATTATATTCCCTTTATATTATACTTTTTTCCATCCAATTGTATGAATAAAATTATTACCATCATCTGATCTGAACAGCTATGTGTCATTGTGTATAAGGAAACTGAGATGATAAATGAGATAATATGAAATATCAGTATAGACTGACAGTGAACCATACTGTTCTAATAAATATTAAGTTCAATGATCATGGTAAGAAATAAATATATATACAGTTTCAACATTCTTTGGAATGCACATAGAGTAAAGGAGCTTAAGTTATGTAGAAATGTGTTGTCCTCGCAATGATACCCACTGCATCATCTGATATCTTTTATAATATATAGTATTGTGCAATCAAGTTACAAATTAATACATATAAATGAAAGAGAAAGTTTTAGGAATCTGGTGACTTCTGAGCATCACACGCACAATTAAAAATGACACACGTTTTCTTTTTAGGCCACATACCGAGAAGAGTCATATATATTACCCAAGAAATAAGATGAAAATTAAAAAAGAATATATATATAGAGATATGCCAGGACAAGGCATTGTAAAGTAACTTTTACCTTCAAGTATATTGTAAAATGAAAAAATATTCAGCTTCTAAGTGTTCTAAGTGTTCTAAGTCCTAAAGTACTTCAGGAAATATTTATCAGTACATTTGACCTCATAAACAATTTCCTTAACTGTAAAACACAGTTAGGCTATACATGTTTAATTACTTCAATAAAGTATGTTGGTTGTTACAAGCAGAACTAAACATGCAGAATCTAAAATACTTTAAAAATAGTGTCAGAACCTAGAGCTTTAGATGAAATAGGGAATGAAATGTACACATCGTAATGAGACAATACAAAAAAGAGTTATTAGTCACCAGGGCTTGGCCATGATAGACTCAGCTGTCAAATAACAAAAATATTAAAGTTTTTCAGTTTCATGCTAACTATCATTATTGAGAACATTAGGAGAAAAAGAGCAAGCATAGTTTGGAACCAGAGAAAACTACACTGTAATTACTACATGTTATGATTAAAACAAATCGCCAACTTCAAAACTCAGTTCCTTCTTGTAAAAAATGGAAAAGACTACCTCACACAAGTTGATTATGCTGGGCTTTATGTTGCTTTTTGGAAAGAGCTATTTTTGCCCTGTTATATATACTTCCAAGCTTTTATTAGCCAGGGTAACGTTTTGGGCAAGCAATATGAATTCTAATTCAATTGGCTTTAATGGAAATGAAATGTATTATCTTACTGAATTGAAAGTCTAAAAGGAGAACCAGGCCTCAACTAGGGCATATGTGTCTCAATACAAGTGACAAGGGCAAATCCATGCACTGTTAAGTTTAGGATTTCAATATTACAAGGTTTGGGCTCTTCTCCCCACCTTGCCATCCTTAACAGCAGGCATTCAACCAGGGCTCCATAGATAAAAAACACCATTATGCTCATTGATTTGGAAGATTGTGATGACAAGAAGTCATGTGCCCAGCAGAAGTTATTCAGAAGTCATCTTGAGAGACATTTACGTTTCAGACACTGTAGTGGGAGAGATGCTAAAATCAATCTGCATACCAAGACCCTGCAATGGTGAGTGTAGGCTTCTTACCAAGTCACTTTGGTGTCAGGTTCTTGACACTGGCTTTTTGGAAGTATAATGTGGGTTAACAAAGTATAACATTGGCTACAATGTTTCTAAACCTGATTTCATACCATCAAATGTTCCTGAAAATTCTATGAGATAACTAATAGTCTTTGATGAATTATTCTGATTAAATCAGACAGCATCTTAGAACAGTAACTGATATAGATGGAAAATCTGTTCAGTTACGCTGACAGTAATAAATTCACGCACATTTTAACTCCTGGATTTACGAAGGTAAACCATGTAGTAATTTTCTTGGAATAATCCATATATATTCTGGAAAAGGGAGATAATATAATTTCCCCCCTAATCAGGTGAGAGAAGAGTGAATACCTCAAGAAAGTCTCATTTTATAAAGAAAAAAGGAAAGTTAAGGGATATTTGAAAAGCAAATAATGGGTCAACTGGAAATGAGTTACTGCAGAACTAAGCAGATATAAAAGCTTTAATGTTTTTTGAGTCATCCCTCATTCCCTAAAACCATACGCATTGTCTTTTTTTTTTTTTTTGTCTTTTAATGTTCGTTATTTTGAGAGAGACAGAACGTGAGTGGGGGAGGCGCAGAGAGAGAGGGAGACACAGAATCTGAAGCAGGCTCCAAGCCCCAAGCCCCAAGCCCAACCTGGGACTTAAACTCACAGACCAGGAGATCATGACCTGAGCCAAAGTCGGAGGCTTAACAGACTCAGCCACCCAGGCACCCCATATTCATGGTCTTAAAGACACTCCAAATGCTAATATCCTCTACCAGTTTCCTCTTTATGAGGCTTAAAATTGACAGGAATTGTTGGTAAACTTCAATGAAAATAAATATAATCTTGAAAATCATGATGATGAGATGATGATGGCAATGATGATAACAGGAAAATGAAGAGGAGTAAATAACTGATATGAAAAACTTCTATTTAATTCTTGTTTTATATAAGGTACTTGGAAGCTGTTTGAGGTGCCCTGATGGAAATAATATAAAAGACAAATTTTAACAGACTTATCGAGATATTTTTATATCATGCAATTTCCCAGCTATAGTATATAATCTGAACAGTTTTAGTACAAAGAGCTATGCACTCATCACAATAAATTCTTGAATATTCCTTTCTCTCAAAATGGAAAACATGTACAAATTAGTTGCCATTCATTCCCTCAATCCCCAGGCCTAGGCAACCATAAATACAGTTTTTTTTTCTCTATTTCCTTATTCTGGACTTCCAATGTAAATGGAATCATATAGCATGTAATTAACATAAGCATTATAAGATTTATCCATGCAGAAACTGTTTCTTATTTTATACATTTAACATTATGGGTACACAATTATCAATAATAAGCAAAATACAGTATTAAAGATATTAGGGCTGGGTTAGTCTAGTGATATTCTAATGAGGACATTTAATTGAATAGCGTATAATTGTATTCAAAGTATTTTTTAAGTTTCTATTTAAATTACGATTAGTTAACATATAATGTAATATTAGTTTCAGGTGTAGAATTTAGTGATTCATCACTTACATACAACACCCAGCGCTCATCACAACCAGTGCCCTCCTTAATACCTATCACCCTTTTAGCCCATCGCCCTGCTACCTCCCTCCATCACCCTTCAGTTTACTGTCCGTAGTTAAAAGTCTGTTTTATGGTTTGTCTGTTTCTTCCCCCACCCCATATTCATCTGTTTCATCTCTTAAATTCCATGTCAAAATATTTTCTAATAATCTTTGTCTCAGGTGGTTAACAATTTACAAGTCTGACAAGTTTAATACTTTACAGAATGTGTTTGCATGTTCCTTAATAGATTGTGATTTCTTGAAAAAACACATATTATGACTAATTCAGATTTTTTACTCTCATAATACCCAGAATTATGCTCTGTTCAAAATAAACACTCAGGAAATGTTTATTAACTTGCTCAATATATCAATGCAATTACCTGTAATGTATAAAGGTATCCCCTACTTTTCAAAGCCCCTTCACTTTTATGAAAGGCCTACCTTAGAACCTGTTTTTCCTAACCTAAAGCAATTCAAAAAGGATTTTCACCTTTATGAGAAAGGGTAAAAAGCCAAAATAGTGTTCAGTGTTTGTCCTGCAGGGAGCCATTAGAGAGGCAGTTTTCACCCTAAGCAGTGACAGCAGCATCACCAAGCTCCTTCCCTGGAACTACACCCAGCATCTCAGCATCAAGCTACCACAGCTTTGAACTGTCTCTGAGCATCTGCATTTTATCTCAATGTATTTTAGCACGATGTGTCCTAGAGTATCGGAAAAGCCTAAGAGATGTTATTTTTTGAGTGTGGGAAAGTTCAAAACATTTTTCATGTAAATTCATTATAATTGCTCCTTTGTTTTACAGCATTTTGGCTTACAGTTTCATAGGAACACTAACTTTTGGATGGCCAGAAAAACCTGTACTGTTAATCAAAAAGTACTTTTGAAAGTCATAATTCTCCGACATTATGTATATTGACTCACTTTAGGAAAAAACAATATGTTCTCAGTTTCTTTTAGAAACATACCATCTGCAACATTTAACAAAATAAGACTTTTTGCCAAACTTAGTAATGGTATCCGCAGGAGACACTCATTGGGTATTCTCAGCATGGTGAGCACATAATTATGAGAAATTAAGTCAAAGAGTTTGGCACAATTTATCTGGTTCTTCCTGTCACTGATGCTCGCAAGGTGAATATGACAACGGAAACAAAAGGAGGAGAGAGGCAGTAAAATAGAAATAGCCATGTTGAGTCTATGACTATTGCTTTTTGAAATTTAACATTGAATCTGTCAATACTATAATAAAACAAAAATGAATCCAATAATACAGAAACACTGCCTACATAATGTCTGCTTAGTTTTTTTAAACAAATAAAAAGACTACTAGTGTCATTGTGTAGAACTACTGCTTAGTAGGACTCTATGGTAGCAAAAGAATTTATTAGACAGGGCAGTAAAATTAGATAAGTGCTATAATTTTCTCTAACATTCAACATGTATTTATAAGGCTTTTGTGGGAAATTACTATCCATTATCAAATGATCTATCGCACATTATTGAAAGATGCCATGTTCAGGTCCAAATTCAATCATGCCACTAGAAACAGAGGTAACGGAGGCTCTTAGCAAAAAATAAAAGCAAAAAGAAAAAAAGCTTAAAAAATGTTCTGAGAGTTTATTTTTATTTTTTTAACCTTTTTATTTATTTTTGAGAGGGAGAGACAGAGTGCGAGCAGGGCAGGGGCAGAGAGACAGGGAAACACAGAATCTGAAGTGGCTCCAGGCTCTGAGCGATCAGCATGGAGCCTGACATGGGGCTTGAACTCATGAACCACAAGATCATGACCTGAGCCCAAGTCAGACGCTTAACTGACTTAGCCATCAAGGTGCACTTTAAATGGTTTCTATTTATTAACATGAACTGCATTTTGAGTACATACAATATAATTTTTTTTCATTAAGGTAGATTTGAAGTGGTCTTTAGGAGGAAGTAATTGTCACTTCTAAACAACCATTAATTTAAAATATAATTAGTTCATTTTTCAGGTTTTACCGGATTAATACATGCATAGATGGACACACCTCCAAACCCATAGAGATGCATGAATAATTAATTATTAAGAATTAATAGCCAAACATTCCTGTGAAAGTCCAGGGGAACTAATGCTTAATAACACCCAGTGAGTTGAAGAAAACTATTCAAATTCTCAGAGAAAAGACTTTAGAGAGGAACACAGTGGCCATTTTCATAATTGGATTAATTCAATAGTTCCTGGGTTGGATGGTGGGCTTACAGATGTATGTTTTGTAATTATTTTTCAAAATCCACATAAATATGAAGTATAGTCTTTCATACTTGTCAAACATTACATAAATCAATTAAAAACAAAACACACACATCTATATGTATATACACACCAGATAAATATAATTCTTTAATAGAAATGATTTTTAATAGAAATTATTCTATTTTTTAATAGAAATGATTTTTAATAGAAATGATTTTTATTTTAATCTTTTGCTTCAGAATAGAAGTTAAGAGACAATGGAAAGGAGTTTTAAATGACACTCAGTATATCAAGAAAATACATTTATAAATCCTAGATTAAAATCTGTATACCAACAACTATTCTTTTGAATAAGCCTCCAAAGTATTTATCTCCCTAATTTACACACACACACACACACACACACACACACACACACACACACACACAAGCAATTGGACTAGATTTGTAACAGAGAGAAGGGTACTGATACATGTGGGAATGGCCACTGAAACTTTATGTATACCAAATTTTAAAGTTAAAATGCTTTCCAAAGTTTTGCTGGTTATCTCTGGGCATATGGGTAAAAATGTAGTACTAGAAGTATCTTAATGTGTTACTCAATTTTTTCTCAATGTTAAGTATATTAATATTTTTATTTGAATTATTTTCTTAAGTGTCCAGTTCCCTCTCTCTGGAAATCAAATATAACTTAGCTATTTTCTAATGCTCCTTTTTAGTCCATAATTAAGCTTGCATTTAAATATATTTTCTGGGGTGCCTGGGTGGCTCAGTTGAGCATCCAACTCTTAGTTCCAGCTCAGGTTATGATCTCATGGTTCATGAGTTCAAGCCCCATGTTGAACTTTGCACTGACAGTGTGGAGCCTGCTTGGGATTCACTCTCTCTCCCTTTCTGTACCTCCCACATCTCTTCTCAAAATAAATAAATACATCTTAAAAATAAAAAAATATATATTTTCAATAATATAAGACATTTCTTACCTTTCTTCAAAACATGTGAGAAGAAAGCAGAGTTTGAATAAAATGAAATAAATTATCCTGATTTTAGTGCACAATTATGCGTAGTATCTCTATCAAATTATTTGTGTGTGTTTGACCTTCTGAATAATATTCACCAGTCATTTGTGATGGTATAATATTAATTCTTTTTCTACAGGCAATTGTTAAGTTGGAAATCCTACAAAAAGCCAAAACAAAATTGGTTTTTGTTGAAAATTCTATGTTGAATGCCTATTTGATTACTTTTAAATTTAGATACTTTAAAACAGATATTTATTTTTTAGTAATACATGTCTTCTTTTGTGGCTAACAAATTACCTTTAAAATATTTACAGATTTTCCTTCTAATTGCCTTCCACATCACCAACATACATGAGACTATTTAGTGGTAGTTCTGTTTCAAATAATTAATGGCACATTTGTGAATGCCTCATTGTGAGGATTTAAAGGCACTGAAGTCACTGATTAATTGCATATTGTTTGCCCACTTATCATTTTTCTATATTTGACCTAAGTATCAAGTTTTGACTTTCAGAAAAACGTATTTTCACTCAATTCAATTGTATTGATTACATATTTTAATGACTACTGTATCTGTTTCATCACAAAGAAAATTGTCATCCTTATTATCAAATCATTTCTTGATCACTCAGAATAAGATTGATTTCATTCTATAAATTTATATTTTGCATCATAAATAAGTATGCTTCTATTTATACAAAATAAAATATTGTAAAAGGGTTAATTTTAATTTCCATGTGAGCTGCTGAAAATGATATTTAAAAAATTATTACGGTATCCTTCTTGGAGAATCATTTACGTTAATTTTCAAGTCTACATGTGACTATGATGATATTAATAAGTGATTCCTTTATTTGTCAAATAATAAGAATGGAAAAATACTAGGTAATATAAGGAATGAAGAAACTCAGAAAGAGACAACACTTTTTTATTCATCATAATTACACTAATGCAACTGATGTCATGAATTATGCTAACTTTATTAAGTGTACATTTTTCATCATAATTCTCTAATCCTCACAGCTATGCATACGGAAACATTCTCCTTTTCTGCATAATTTAAGCTGTATTGTTGATCTGTTTTGGCTGTCATCTATTAGCCTAGCCTCTGTAAATCTATTGGAACACACACACACACACACACACACACACACACACACACACAATTATAGACATTCTCATTCCAATACAATTACCCTGGTGACCTAGAGAAATTTTTACATTACTAACAGTATTTGATGAATAATGAAATAATTAATATCATACGATGGAAAATAAGATCTAAAAATATGTTTCATATATATGCATCTCTATAATTTTTATTCCTAGGACACTATCTAAATGTTATATTTAAAAGCAAATAGGTTTATGATTCACTTGAAAAATCACAGTTATAAAAATATATTCTTAGTATATAGAATCCATGTTTTTAGGATGTAAAATAGATGTATTTTAGAAAATTGTGCCAAATTTTATACTGGTTGGTACTTGTTGTTGTGTTTTAAAGCAACGTAATTTCAAATTCTGTTCAGGGATTACTTCTAGCAACTGTTTTAGCTGTGTTGCCCTGATATGGCTTCCAAAGAAATAGAAACTTTGTTTTCCTCTTGATTCCCCCATGGAGTCTATGGCACACAACGTGAGCCCTATAATCTGCTATAAAGCAATATTGTATAAATGATGTTTACCTGCATACATTTTTTATGGCTATTTGGAGGCTTCAATTCTGCAGGGAACCCATTTCCCTTATACCCTGGGATCCTTTCTCATCACGATTAAACAAAGCCCCTCTCACTAACACAGCTGAGATAAAAGGATTTGTTGGGCTTCTATCACATCAGGCAGGTGATGACAGATCCCCATCTATTTCAGGAACAAACTTCAAACTAGCCACAGGTGATTTCCTTTCCATGCTGAATGGCACAGTAGACATTATGTTTCCCACAACAGCAACTTCTAGCTTATTATTTAGCTCCATGACAGAAAAACAAGTAAAAACTCAGATTTTTAAATATGAGCTGACACATTTTAAAAAAGGGAAATTCATGTGGTTCTCTTTAATCTTCAAAGAGTGTTTCAACAAGCATTCTAAACTATAATATTAATTTTGCAAATACATTTTAATTGCTTACTCATCTGTATTATAAAAATAGAAAAGGAAAGATGAATTATATGGATGGATGGATGGATGGATGGATGGGTGGATGATAGATGCAAAGCGATATGTATCTAAGTGGGTACAATATTAGAAGGGTGAATTTCTAAACTTTATTAAAATATGGATCTACCTATTCTGCACACAGCAAACACTACTGCTGAAAAAAAGTGTAGAAAAAATCTTTCAAGATGATTACGTAGAATTTAATAAGTCCTATATGCATTCAAGCTCCCAAAAGAACATAAAAGAAATAATTACATTTCAGAATTCAATCCATCATCATCATCATCGTCATCATCGTCATAAAACTTCACTAGATTCACAATGTGTGGACATGCTTCTAATTTTTTTTTTTTTTTTTTTTTTTTTTTTTTTGCATTTACTCTGGCATTTGCTCTGTTTCATAGTTCTTTGAGGTAGGAGCAAAGTTAAATAACTGGCTAAAGGTCAAAGAGCTGGAATATGTGATTTGTAATAAAACATCATTTTGTTTCCTTGTGAACAAGAGCATCACTTATGATTTATATCACAGAAGTTCCCTGAATGAACTGTTTATCTATTAAATTAGTTTTAAAATTCTTGTATTATTTCTGGCAATATACAATTTTGTCCGTAAATCCTGATTATTAAAATATTAATTCTAACAGATAATAATTAGTCATTACATAATCAATAAATTTGAGAAACACTACAGAAAGGAAATTTAAGCATATTTATTTATTAACAGAATTATCTAAAATATTCAATTGCTAATATATATTGTGATTCACAAAGAGGGGCATTCAGTATCCATACAGTTGACCTTGGCAACGCTTCATTTGTTGTTTCAATAAAGCAGGTTATTTTCTTGAGGGGTCAGTGTTCAACAGTTTAATGATCTTATAAAACATTTTCTAAGATGTTGACAAAATGATACAAGACACACATAGGAGGACTATCATTTCTATGTCACTTAACTTTACCTAAAGTATGGCTGTGATATTGTACAAAGCCAAACAAGGTGTTCACTTAGTACATACGTACCACAAGAAATGTGGGTCAATATAATGAACTAGTGGGGAGGAGGGATCTAACACTACACAAGAAAAATGAATTCAAGGGATTGTTTCTAAAAAGTATGTTAATTAATATATCCTATTACACCTTAATCTTGAAGATGGCCTGATAAGATGTATCACTCAGTCCTCACATATTCCTATTTTATAGTGAAACAAGTAGCCTGAACATACTTTTATAATAATGCCAAGAAAAATGATATATAATTCTAAAAACTACATGTTTCAAAAGCTGTTTACTTATTTGATCATTCATCCGTTTCATCGCTTATTCAGTAAATATTTTTGGTCATTTATTCTGTAGTCTAGGCTTGCACAATGTCACAAAAATGAGAGATAAACAATTAATTAGAATAATAATTTAAAAATAGAAATATTAGCCTTATAATTAACAGTTTTTAGATGTCACACTTCTATTGTACAATTGTTACTACTACTGATAATTAAAATACCGGTTACCATTTACATAGCACTTACTACATTAAAAACTCAAGGAGGAAAGTCACCATAAAGGTTAAGAGCACAGATGTTGAGTCAAAGTGCCTGCATTAGAATCAGATATGCATATTTATTAACTCTACAGGAGTGGGCAGGTTACTTTATCTCTCTACACATTAATTTGTTACTTTACCTCTCCACACTCATCTCTTTTATGAGAATAATAGAGTTCTTCTGAGAAATAAGTGAGAGAAAATATTTACATTTTTATATCATCAACTGAGAAATAATAGCCATTCAATTAATCTTAGGTATTGTCTATACAAGTGTTCCTCCCATTTTTTTCTCATTTCAAGTTTTTATTTAAAGTCTAGTTAGTTAACATAATACAGTTTCAGAAGGAGGATTTAGTATTCATCACTTACATATAACACCCAGTGCTTACCACAAGTGTCCCCCTTACCACCTGTCAAGCATTTCGCCCATCTCCCACCTACCTACCTCTGTCAACCCTGTTTGTTCTCTAAGAGTCACTTAAGGTTTTTACTTCCCTCTATTTTTTTCCTTTCCCCTATGTTCATCTTTTTTGTTTCTTAAATTCCACAAATGAGTGAAATCATAGGAACCCAAGACTCTGAGTGACTTATTTCTTTTAGCATATTACACTCTAGCTCCATCCACATCATCGCAAATGGCAAGATTCCATTCTTTTTGATGGCTGAGTAATATTCCATTGTATATACTTACCACTTCTTTATCCATTCATCATTAAAATTACATTTGGGCTCTTTCCACAGTTTTGCTGCTGTTGATCTTGCTGCTATAAACATAAGGATGCATGCACCCCTCTGAATCAGTATTTTTGTATGTTCTGGTGCAATTGCTGGGTCACAGGGTAGTTCTATTTTTAACCAGTGCAATTGCTGGGTCATAGGGTAGTTCTATTTTTAACTTTTTGAGTGACCTCTACACCATTTTCCAGAGTGGCTGCACCAATTTGAATTCTCACCAACAGTGTAAGAGGGTTCCCCTTTCTCTGCATCCCTGCCAACACCTGTTGTTTCTGGTGTTGTTAATTTTAGCCACTGTGGCAGGTGTGAGGTGGTATTTCATCATGATTTTGATTTATAACTCACTGATGATGAATGATGTTGATCATCTTTTCATGTGTCTGTTAGCCATCTGGATGTCTTCTTTGGAAAAAAATGTCTATTCATGACTTCTCCACCTTTCTTAACTAGATTTTTTTTATTTTGGGGGTGTTGAGTTTGATAAGTTCT
The DNA here is from genome assembly GCF_028749965.1 of Puma concolor. Classification (NCBI taxonomy): domain Eukaryota; kingdom Metazoa; phylum Chordata; class Mammalia; order Carnivora; family Felidae; genus Puma; species Puma concolor. The sequence continues at coordinate 182,851,520 of NC_141667.1, forward strand.
TTATAGACTTAGGATACTAACCCTTTATCTGATATGTCACTTGTGAATATCTTCTCCCATTACATCGGTTGCCTTTTAGTTCTGTTGATTGTTTCCTTTGCTGTGCAAAAGCTTTTTATCTTGATGAAGTCCCAGTGGTTCATGTTTGTTTTTGTTTCCCTTGCCTCCAGTGACATGTCTACTAAGAAGATGCTCTGGCTGAAGTCAGAGAGGTTACTGCTTATGTTCTCCTCTAATGTTTTGATGGTTTCCTGTCTCATATTTAGGTCTGTTACCCATTTTGAATTTCTTTTTATGTCTGGTGTAAGAAAGTGGTCCAGTTTCCTTCTTCTGCATGTTACTGTCCACTTTTCCCAACAAAATTTGTTGAAGAGACTGTCTTTTTCTTACTGGATATTCTTCCCAGCTTTGTCAAAGATAGTTTACCATATAATTGTGGGTCCATTTCTGGGTGTTCGATTCTGTTCCACTAACTTATTTATCTTTTTGTACCAGTACCATACTGCCTTGATCACTACAACTTTGTAATATAGTTTGAGAACTGGAAATGCAATAACTCCACATTTATTTTGCTTTTTCAAGATTGCTTTGCTAATGAGGATCTTTTGCAGTTCCATACAAATTTTAGGATTACTTGTTCTAGCTCTGTGAAAATTGCTGGTTGTGTTTTGATAGGGATTGTATTGAATGTGTAGATTGCTTTAGGTAGTGTAGACATTTTACAATAATTATTCTTCCCACCCATGAGCATGGAATATTTTTTCGTTTCTTTGTGTTTTCTTCAATTTCTTTCATAAGTGTTCTATAGTTTCCAGAGTACAGATCTTTCACCTCTTTGGTGTTCTACAGTTTCCAGAGTACAGATCTTTCACCTCTTAAACCTCTTAGGTTTATTCCTATATGTTATCTTTTTTGGTGCAATTGTAAATGAGACTGATTCCTTATTTTCTCTTTCTGCTGCTTCATTATTCATGTACAGAAATAAAACAGATTTCTGGACATTGATTTTATATTCTATGACTTTGCTGAATTTGTGTATCAGTTCTAGCAGGCTTTTTTGCTGGAGTCTTTTGGGTTTTCTACATAGAGAATCATGTGATCTGCAAACCATGAAAGTCTGACTTCTTCCCTGCCGATTTGGATGCCTTTTATTTCTTTGTGTTGTCTGATTGCTGAGGCTAGGACTTCCAGTAGTATACTAAATAGCAATGCTGAGAGTGGACATCCCTATCTTATTCCTGACCATAGAGGAAAAGCTCTCAGTTTTTCCCCATTGAGGAGGATATTAGCTGTGGATCTTTCATATATGGCCTTTATGATGTTGAGTTATGTTTCTTCTATCCCTACTTTGTTGAGGGTGTTTGTCAAGAAAGGATTCTGCATTTTGTCAAGTGCTTTTTCTGAATCTGTTGACAGGATCATACGGTTCTTATCATTTCTTTTATTAATGCAGCATATCAGGTTGATTGATTTGGGAATACAGAACCACCCCTGCAGCCCAGGAATAAACCCAACTTGACCATGGTGAATAATTATTTTAATGTAATGTTGGTTTCAATTTGCTAGTACTTGGTTGAGAAATTTTGCATCCAAGTTCATAAGGAATATTGGCCTACAATTCTCCTTTAGAGTGAGGTTTTTGTCTGGTTTTGAAATCAAGGTAATGCTAGTCTCATAGAAGGAGTTTTCCTTTATTTTTGTTAATTTATTTTTGGGGGAACTGTTTGAGAAGAATAGGTATTAACTCTTTTTGATTTTTTTGAAGATTTTTTAAATGTTTATTTTTTTTAGAGAGAGAGCAAGCAAGTAGGGGCAGAGAGAGAGAGAAGGGGGCAGAGGATTGGAAACAGGCTCCATGCTGACAGCAGTGAGCCCAATGTGGGGCTCTAACCCATGAACCATGAGATCATGACCTGAGCTAAAGTCAGACATTCAACTGACTGAGCCACTCAGGCACCCCAATATTAACTTTCTTTAAATGTATGGTAGAATTTCCCCGGGAAACCATCTGGCCCCAGATATTTCTTTGCTGGGAGATCTTTTAAATGTTTATTTATTTGTTTTTGAGAAAGAGAAAGCACAAGCAAGGGAGGGACAAAGAGAGAGGGAGAGACAGTGAATCCCAACCAGGCTCCATGTTATTACTGCAGAGCTCGATGCAAAGCTTCAACTCATGAACTGTGACATCATGACCTGAACTGAAATCAAGTGTCAGATGCTTAACCAACTGAGCCCCCAGGCACCCCATGTTGGGAGATTTTTGATTACTGATTTCTGATTTCTTTGCTGGATATATTCAAAATTTCTATTTCTTCCTGTTTCAGGTTGGTAGTTTGCATATTTCTAGGAATTTATCAATTTCTTCCAGATTGCCCATTTGTTGGCATATAATTTTTCATTAATATTCTCCTATAATTGTTTGTATTTCTGTGGTGCTAACTGTGATATCTTCTCTTTTATTCATGATTTTATTTATTTGAGTCCTTTCTCTTTTCTTTTTCATAAGTCTGGCTAGGGGGTTATCAATTTTATTAATTCTTTCAAAGAACCAGCTCTTAGTTTTGTTGATCTGTTCTACTGGGCTTTTTGTTGTTGTTTATAAATCACTTATATCTGCTCTGATATGTATTATTTCCTATCTTCTGCTGGCTTTTAGGCCTTATGTGATGTTCCTTTTCCAGCTCCTTTAGGAGTAAGGTTAGGTTGTATATTTGAGACTTTCTTGTTTCTTTAGGTAGGACTGTATTGCTATATCCTTCCCTTTGAGGACCACCTTTGTTGCATCCCAGAGGTTCTGGACTGTTGTGCTTTCATTTCTATTTGCTTCCATGTATTTTTTAAAGTTTATTTATTTATTTTGAGGGGGGGGGGGAGTAGAGACAGGGAGAAAGAGAATCCCAAGAAGGCTTTGTACTGTCAGCTCAGAGCCCATACCCAAGATTGTGACCTGAGCTGAAATAAAGAAATACTTAATCGAATGAGCCACCCAGTTGTCCCACTTCCATGTACCTTTTTTAATGTATTCTTTAATTTCCTGGTTAACCCATTCATTCTTTAGTAGGATGTCCTTTAACCTCAATGTATTTGGGGTCTTTCCAGTTTTTTTTTTCTTGTGGTTGACTTTAGGTTTCATAGCATTGTGGCCTGAAAATATCCATGATATTATCTTGATCTTTTTTGTACTGGTTGAGGCCTGATTTGTGACACAGGATGTGATCTCTTCTGAAAAATGTTCCATGTGCTCTTGAAAAGAATGTGTATTCTGATGCTATAGGATTAAATGGTCTAACTATATCTGTTAAGTCCATCCAGTCCAGTGTGTCATTCAATGCCATTGTTTTCTTTTTGATTTTCTGTTTGATCTGTCCATTGCTGAAAATGGGGTGCTGGGGTGCCTGGGTGGCTCAGTCAGTTAAGCGGCCGACTTTGGCTCAGGTCGTGATCTCGCGGTCCATGAGTTCGAGCCCCGCGTTGGGCTCTGTGCTGACAGCTCGGAGCCTGGAGCCTGCTTCTGTTTCTGTGTCTCCCTCTCTCTCTGCCCCTCCCCCGTTCGCACTCTGTCTCTCTCTGCCTTTCAAAAATGAATAAATGTTAAAAAAAATTTTAAAAAAAGAAAGTGGGGTGTTAAAGTCCCCTCCTATTATTGTATTATTATTAATGAGTTTCTTTATGTTTGTTATTAATTGACTTATATATTTGGGTGCTTTCAAACTTGGGGCATAAATATTTACAGTTGTTAGATCTTCTTGCTTTATAGATACCTTTATTAGGATATAGTGCCCTTCTTCATTTCTTGTTACAGTCTTTGGTTTAAAATCTTATTGGTCTGATTGAGTATGACTACTCTGGCTTTCTTCTGACATCCATTAGTATGATAGATGGTTCTCTATCCACTCATTTTCAATATGGAGGTGTTTTTAGGTCTAAAATGAGTCTCTTATAGGAAACATATAGATGTCTCTTTTTTTTAATCCATTCTTACACCCTCTGTCTTTTGATTGGAGCATTCAGTCCAATTATAGTCAGAAAAATTATTGATAGATTTTAATTTAGTATCATTGTCTTACCTGTAAAGTCACTGTTTCTGGATATTTTCTCTGTTCCTTTATAATCTTTGTTGCTTTGGTCTTTCTGCCTCACTGAAAGAGTCCCCTTTAATGTTTCCTGCAGGGCTGGTTTAGTGTCATAAATTCTTTTAGTTTTTGTTTTTCTGGAGACCTCTATTGTTCCTTCTATTCTGAATGGCAGCCTTACTGAAAAAAAACTATTCTTGCCTGCACATTTTTCTCCTTCAGCATGATGTATATCATGCCACTCCCTTCTGGCTGCCAAGTTTTTGTGGAGAGATCTGCTGCTAACCTGATTTGCCTTCCCTTATAGGTTAGGGTCTTCTTTTCCCTTGATGCTTTCAGGAATTTTTCCTTATCTCTATATTTTGGAAATTTTACTATGATATGAGTTGGTGTTGACCAGCTTTTGTTGAATTTGATGGGAGTTCTTTGTGCCTCCTGGATTTGGATGTCTGTTTCCTTCCCCAGATTATGGAAGCTTTCAGCTATAATTTGCTCAAATAAACCTTCTACTTCTTTTTCCTCTCTTCTTCTGGGAATCTATGATATAAATGTTATTATGCTTTATGGAGTTGCTGAGTTCCATAAGTCCACATTCATGTTCAATACTTCTTTTCCTTCTTCTTATGAGCTTCATTATTTTCCATAATTTGATCTTTTATGTAACTGATTTGTTCCTCTGCTTCTTCCATCCTTGTTGTCATTATATCTAGTTGGTTTTGCATCTCAATTATAGCATTTTTTAAATTAGGCCTGATTGGTTTTAGTTCTTTTATCTCTGCAGTAAGGGATTCTCTAATGTCTTCTATGATTTTCTCAAGTTCAGCTACTGTCCTTAAGATTTTGTTTTCTTTTGTTTTAATTCTGGTTCAGGCATATTACTTATAACTGTTTTGATTAGGTCCTTGGCCATGACCTCCTCTTGTTCTTTCTTTTGGGGTGAATTCCTCCATTTTGTCATTTTGTCTAGGTCACTGTTTAGTGTGTGTGTGTGTGTGTGTGTGTGTGTGTGTGTGTGTGTGTGTTAGGAAAATCTGCTATATTTCCTGCTCCTGAGAGTAATGGCTATATTAGGAAGAGGTCTTATATTGTCCAGGCCTGGCACTTCAGAAAGTGTTTAAGAGTGTGCGGTCTGCGGTTATGTTTTGGTAGCTCTTTCCCTTAGGTCCTCTGAAGAATTTCTCCTTGCCTAAAGTGGGCAGTGCTTGGACCTTGTCCAGTGTGTGGCATTTTAACTACATGTTCTTTGGTCTATTAGTTAAAATAAACCTGATCCTATTTTCACTACAGCTGAGTCTTTGCAGCACTCTATGGCCACTAGACTTGGTGCATTTGGGTGGGTGGGGAGGGGAGGGGCAGGGTTGTGCTGGTCTTCTCAGGGAGGTGCCTGCTCTGCAGGTTCTCAGGCTCACTTGGTCTAGTAAAGATGCACTTGCAGGGTGTGGGGAAAGGGGCTTGGTGTATGTGGCTCCAGCCTCCACTGGGGGCACTGTGCTACTCACTGAAGTCTGTCAGTGCTGATGGATATGTGGGGTGAGAGGGGATGGCATCACCCTGCTCTCTCCTCCTGAGCAGGAAGTTTGTGCCCATCACTGTTTAGGAAGCCCTCACAGAAATGAATGACCTCCCCTTTTGTGTCAGGGAGATTGGATCCTGTGTCATGCGGGCCCACACCAATCCTCTTGGGGAGGGTCCTGCCACACTGCAGCTGGTGTTGATTTGTCCCAAAAAAATAGTTGCAGGATCACGTGGCTTGGAGTTTATGGTAAAGTGCAGCAAAAAGCTGGCATCAAGTTTGCTGCCCTCAGCAGGTGGCACCGGACAACTCTTCTGTCCCCTGAGAGGCGGTGTCACCCCTCCCAAATGCACTCCAAGAAGGGGAACTGTCTCTCCCAGTGTGACCCAGGGTACTCTCAAACCATGCTGTCTGCTTCTGGGCCTCTGCCCTCCTTCCCCACATCAGGCTTGCCTGCCAGTTTCCACCTGGTGGTGGCTTGGGCTTCTAAAACCTCAGACTTTGAGCTCCACTACTTGTAAAAACTTGCAATAATCAGCCACTCTAGTTTTCCCAGTCAATGAATTTGGGGAAGTGTTTTTCCTGTGCAATCCCCTGCATGCTGCTCTCTCTCTCTCTCTCTCTCTCTCTCTCTCTCTGCTCTCTGAGATCAGGGCTTCTTCCACTGTGCAGCACCAGGGATTCTTTTCTCTGCAGTATTCTGTCTCCACAGCTTCCACAATGTGACTTCTTTTCTCTCTCTAGTTCTGCAAGTTGTTCTCTCAACATTCAGATCAATTTCTTGGGTATTTGGAATGATGTGATTTTTATCCAGCTGTGTTTGAGGGACTAGGCAAGCATAGGATCCCCACCGCTTCCCTGTCTTAACTCCTCTCTCCATTTTTGTTAACATATTCTCTAAAATACTTTTCAATACCTTCCTCTTTGCAATTTTATTTTTAATTTGGCAAACACTTAAATGGCATTAAAAATGTCATTACATGGAAATACAGAAAAAAGGTAAAAATTCCGGCTTTATTGCAAATAGTAATATTAAAAAAATTTAAATGGAGCTTTAAATGTGTTCAATATTTGTAAAATGTCTTAGGAATTTGATACCCTACATTATTCTTGAAAGATTAACAACTTCTTAAGAAAACAAAGAATAAGTGGACAAAAAAGGAGTATAGACATGTCATTCAATATCTGAACTCCAATGTTATATGCCAAAAATTATATAATAATCTATCATCAGAATGTAAGTCTCTTGCCCTATCAATTGGTATCTTAGATGGAAGTCTTCCTTTAATATGTTAAAATAAATAAAAAGGGAAACCACACAACTTATAAAAAATAACTTGTTACTCAATCATTAGTGTGGTTCACTTTTGTTTTCTAATGTTTACTTATTCTTGAGAGAGAGAGATACAGAGCCCAAGTGGTGAAGGGGCAGAGAAAGAGGGAGACACAGAATCCAAAGCAGGTTCCGGGCTCTGAGCTGTCAGCACAGATCCTGACATAGGGCTCGAACTCACAAACCATGAGATCATGACCTAAGCCAAAGTCAGACACTTAACCGACTAAGCCACCCAGGCACCCCTGGTTCACTTTTTAATATTATATCAATATTTAAAATTCTTTCTGTGACTAGTTGTAATTTAACTCCCAGAACAGATCACTACAAAGAGACTAGAGGTATTCCTTATTTGTAATGTTGGGGTATAAGGTGCAATTTATGGCAGGTGAGTTTGGAAAAGAAAATGCACAGGACAGTTTCTAGCAGATAATTATTAAGTATGAGTATACGGAATTTGAAGTCCTAGAAATTTATTTCCCTAGTTCTTTCCATTGTCAAATAATCATTAAAAAATTTTATGCACTCCGGGAGTACATGTCTTATTTTGAAGAATGTAATTACTTTTAGTACTGAGAACAATCCTGTGAGTAAATGAAATTACGTCCAGGTTCACAGAATAAAAACAACAACAATAACAATGGCTTATAGAGGTTAATCTGCCAAGGTCATAAAACTAATGAGTGGCTGATTTGGGATCTATGCCAAGGTGTGTAATGTCAGGTTTGTGTTTATACCAATGCATGTGCTGGGACAAAATGTACCTGAGCCATCATCACATTATGGTTCACAGTGAAAAGTACACTTAATTTTAGAGACTGAATTTTTCCTAGGCTATTGGAAGAAATACCATTTGAAAGAGGATAATAGCATGTGTAAAAAATACCTGAAACAACTTATTTCATCAATTATGGGATCTAAATTATTCCACATTTTAACATCTGAAATTTTAATGTATATTGCAATTAACAGTACAACCAAATCTAATTGTAGAGTTTTTCTTAGTGATACATAGTGCACATATATTTTTTAGATGAACACATAAAATCTAAAGAACAATAAAAACAATTAAGTCAGTCAGAAAAAGACAAATACAATCTGATTTCACTCATAAGCAGAATATAAGAAACAAAACAGATGAACATAGGTGGACAAAAGAAAGAGGCAAACCATAAAACAGACTCAGCTATAGAGAACAAACTGAGGGTTACTGGAGGGGAGTTGGGTGGAGGGATGTGTTAAATGGATGATGGGTATTAAGAAGGGCACCTATTGTGATGAGCACTTGGCATTGTAAGTGATGAATCACTAAATACTACTCCTGAAACTAATATTACACTGCATGTCAACTAACTGGAATTTAAGTAAAAGCTTGAAAGAAAAGATCAATCAATCAATCAGCTAGAAATATCATTGTGCAATATAAATGTAGGGAGTCTGCATGAGATGAAATGAGGCTGATTAGAACTAAAAATATGACTAACAAATAAAACATTATTTTGGTGAATATGTATGAAATGTTATGTGCTATTAAATATAATTTTTATATTTCTACCAACTTTTTAAGTGGTACAGATAATTAAATGTTAATTATTTTATAATTATTAATACTTATGAAAAAGTAAATAAGTATTTTGGCCTTATTTGATGACTGCATATATTTGAAACTTAAGAAATATAAAAATGAATAGAAATCTAGATAACCTTTTATATTTAGATGTTTGGATTTAAAATTGTTTTCACTTTAATTCTAGTATAGTTAACATACAGTATTATATTAGTTTCAGGTGTACAATATGGTGATTTAACAATTCTATACATTACTCCTCATAATAAGTGTACTCTTTAATCCCCTATTTTACCTATTTTACCCATCCCCCAACCACCTCTCCTCCTTTGTTAACCAGCAGTGTGTTGTCTGTAGTAAAGGGTCTCTCTCCTGGTTTGTCCTTCTCTCTCTTTTACTTTGCTTGTTTGTTTTGCTTTTTAAATTGCTTCTTAAATACACATACTGTCAATTGCAGATGAGTAAAATCATACAGTAATATGGTATTTGTTTCTGTCTGACCGCCATTTTGTCTAAGTCTCTGCCTTCTTCCCCGTGTTAGAAAAGCCAGTTATGTCTCCTGCTTCTGAAAGTAATGACCTTATGAAGAAGAGGTCATGTAATGTGCGGGGCCTGGCACTTCAGGGAGTATCTCCTCTGTGTGTTATGTGAGCTCTGCTGTTGTGTTTTGGCTGCTCTATCCTTTAAGACAGTCACCTGCAGAGGTGCTCCTTGCCTGTTGTGGGTAGTGTTTGATTCCTGGCCTGAATGTGGCGAGTTTTAACTGGGTGTGCCCTGGTCTGCTTGTGAAATGATATCTGATACCAACTCCATCAGAACTGAGGTCCTGTAGAACTCTCTGGTCAGGAGACATGGTGTGGGCAGGGGTTTGTGCTGGTCTTCTGGGGGAGGGGTCCACCACTGTCTAGTTCTATCACTGTTTTGTAAATTTCAAGATTTCATTATTTTTTAGAGCTGGATAATATTCCATTGTGTGTGTGTGTGTGTGTGTGTGTGTGTGTGTGTGTGTGTGTATATATATATATATATATATATATATATATATATATATATATATTCTCCCTCTCTCTCTGCATCTCTCCCTCTCTCAAAATAAGTACACACACACACACACACACACACACACACACACACACATACATACACCACTTCTTGTTTATCTGTTCATCTCTGGATGGGCACCAAAGCTGTTTCAATAATGTGGCTATTATAAATAAAAATACTACAACAAACATAGGGGTATATGCATCCCTTTGAATTAATGTTTTTGTATTTTTTGGGTACATAACTAGGAGGACAATTACTATATCATAAGGTAGTTTCATTTTTACCCTTTTGAGAAAGTTCCATACTGTTTTCTACAGTGGCTGCACCAGTTTGCTCTCTCACCAACAATGCAAAAGCATCCCTGTTTCTCCACATCCTCTTTAACACTTGTTTTCACATTTTAAAAAATTGACCACATCAGGCACCTGGATAGGTCAGTTGGTTAAGCATCGGACATTTGATTTTGGCTCAGGTCATGATCTCATGGTTCATGAGACTGAGCCCCACATTGGGCTCTGCGCTAATAGTGTAGAGCCTTCTTGGGATTCTCTCTCTACCTCTCTCTCTGCATCTCTCCCTCTCTCAAAATAAGTAAATAAACTTTAAAAAAATTACATTTATACTCTGACAAATATATATATGTATATATACATATATATATATATATATATAGAGAGAGAGAGAGAGAGAGAGAGAGAGAGGGAGAGAGTTGAGTTGATTTTAAGACACAGTAGTCCATAAATCACTGTCTTAGCAGCTACAGGAAGACGATGTCATCTTCTGTTTAAGTAGAAATAAAATAAAGACACTTGTGATTTTTATAGCACAAATACCTGACTTCATGGCTCATTTACCACAGATCCAATTATTTTTTCTATAATTAAACATTTGTATAAATGTGCCCTTTAATTAATTTTACTTCCCAATGTTAATATTAGATTTCTAAAGGAAAATATTAGGAGTTTTAGAAACCTTTATTTCTAGTAATTCATATTTTTAATATCATGAAGTAAACAAATTTTTTTCTTCTCATATTATTAACATATACTCCTTCATTTCCAAATTACAAATGTTTCCCATCATTGATAAATATACTTAGGAAAATTATATTAAATTACAAAATATTAAATGTTAACTTAATCACATTAGCTGAAGACCACCTCTTCATAAAATTTTCAATATGTCTTTCAAGATCCTTTTTTACTGTCAGAGTCAATGTTGTTTTAAATGATGTTGATTTCTAAACTACTCTCTGCTCAGGATCTGAACTACCTTCATTAAGTTTCTCAGAAAAATAATGATATTTTTCTTAATTATAAAATTAACTTACATGCTTTAAAACAAACTCTGGAAAGGGGAAAATAATATGTACCTAAAATAAAAGCCTCAAATCACCCATATGAATCTGTTTCATTACAAAAAATCTTATGAGTGATATCATCCATATAGAATTACATTTGTTACATCATTACATAATTTGATCACAATTTCCCCCATGAACATTAATAATAAAATATTTTCAAGCTCGTATTTCACTAAAAATATAGGCAGAATAATGCTTTAATTTTGAATTACAAAACCATGTTTTCAAATTCAGGATTATCCTCCTATTTATGCTTGATAGATATTGACAAATTTCCATTAAGTTAAAGTTTTTTTGTTTTTTTTTTTTACCAGAAAGACATATTAGTGCCTATTTACTTTCAATTTTGTAAGCTTTTTAATCTCTCATCATTGGACAGGTTAAAAAAAAAGAAATTTAAATTGAAAATCAATAAAAGGAAATCAACAGAGGAAATCAATGAAACCAGAATCTGGTTCTTGGAAAAGATAAACAAAATCAGTAAACTTCTAGCTGAGCTAACTACAAAAAAAAAAAAAAAAAAGACACAAACTACTAATACCAGACTTGAAAAAGGAGTCATCATTAAAGATCCAATAAAAAAAAAAAAAAAAAGAATAATAAGGAATACTATGAATAAGTTTATGCTCAAAAATTGGATAATCTAGGTGAAATGACTAAATCATTCAAAGACAACCTAACAAAACTCACACAAGAAGAAGAAGACAATTTTAATAGGCCTACATTTATTTTTTTAAATCAATCAATACTAATCTTCCAAAGCAGAAAGTGCCAAGCCCAGATGATTCACTGCTAAACTTTACAAACATTTAAGGCATAATTTTTACCAATGTCTACAATCTCTTTCAGAGCATAGAAGAAGGGGGAATACTTTTTAGCTCTTTCTATGAGGACAACAATAACCTAATACCAAAACCAAAGATATTACAAGAAAAGACAGCTACAGAGCAACACCTCTTATGAACATAGATGAAAAATCTTCACCAAAACTTTAGCAAACCAAACCTAAAAATGCAAAATAGTAATTATACATTACAAACAAGCAGTATATGCCCTAGGTATGCAGGTCTGGTTCAACATTGAAAAATGAATTGGGTGCTCAGTCAGTTAGCATCCAACTTCAGCTAAGGCCATGATCTCACGGCTCATGGGTTCCAGACCCACGTTGTGCTCTGTGCTGACAGCTCAGAGCCTGGAGACTGCTTTGGATTCTGTGTCTCCATCTTTTTTAGTACCTCCCCTGCTCATGCTCTGTCTTTCTCTCTTAAAAATAAACATTAAAAAAAAGTAATTAATGCCATCCATTCCATTAACAGACTAAAAAAGAAAAATCACATGATTCTATCAACAGATTCAAAAAAAGCATTAAAAAAATACCAACACTCACTCATGATATAAATTCCCAGTAAACTAGGAAAATTCATTTTGTCACACTGAAAAAGCTTAATTACAAAAAATAAATAAATAATCTACAACTTATATCATAATGCTGAGAAACTAGAAGCTTTCCCACTATAATCGGCAGAAGGTAAGGACATTCTCACTGATATCCATACTGGATGGTCCCTCTTTTCAAATAATACTGGAAATCCCTCTTTTTTTTTTTTTTAATTTCTTGTTTGTTTTTAAAGTTTATTTTTGAGAGAGAGAGCGTGAGTGGGCAAGGGGTAGAGAGAGAGGGAGACACAGAATCCAAAGCAGGCTCCAGGCCCCAAGCTGTGAGCACAGAGACCGATGTGGGGCCCGAACCCACAAACTGTGAAATCATGACCTGAGCTGAAGTCGGACGCTTTACCAACTGAGCCTCCCAGGCACCCCTGGTAATCCCTCTTAATGCAATAAGACAAAGACAATAAAAGATATAAAAACAGGAAAGGAAGATGTAAAACTGTCTTTGTTCATAGATGATATAATTTTCTACTTAGAAAATCTGAAAAGAAGCAACAAAAAAATTACTGGAACCAATAAGTGATTAAAACAAGTTGTGCACTTAAAACAAGATTCATATACAAAAGTCAATTCCTTTCCTATATACAATGAGTGGGCAAGTAGAATCTGAAAAGCAAACATAATACCATTACATTAACACCCTCCTCCCAAATGAAGTAATTGTGTATAAATCTAACAAAATATGTAAAGGACCTATATGGAAAAAAAAACAAAAAAAAAAACTCTAATGAATAAAATCAAATAAATAAACAGAGAAGTTTCGTGTTTGTGGACAGGAAGACTCAAAATTGTCAAGATGTCAATATCTCCCAAATTGATCTATAGATTCAACACAAGCTCAGTCAAAATCCTAGCAAGTTAGTTTGTGGATGTTGACAAATTGATTCCAAATATCATGTGCAGAGGCAAAAGATTCGGAGAAGACAGCATAGTATCAGAGGAGAAAAACAAATGATGGACTGATGCTACCCAATTTCTAAACTTACTATATATAAATCTATGGCAATCAAAATAGTTTGTTATTGGCAAAGCGAGAGTTGAATAAATCAATGGAACAAAATAGGAAGTGCAGAAATATGTCTCCATGAATACAGACAACTGATCTTTGACAAAGGAGGAAAGACAAATGGAGCTGAAACAAATGGACATGCACAAGTTAAAAAAAAAAAAAAGATCTGGAAATAAACCTTACATGCTTCATTAAAATTAATTCAAAATAGGTCGAAAACTGACATGTAAAATGCAAAAGTATGTATCTCCTAGAAGAAAACACAGTTGATGATTTAGATTGGGTATTGTGATACCTTTATAGAGACAACACCAAAGGTACAATCCATTAAATAACTAATAAACTGGACTTCATTAAAACCAAAAACCCCATTAATATTAAAGACATATCTGTGAAAGATAATGCCAATAGAAAAAGAAGACAGGACACACTGTGGAAGAGAATATTTGCAAAAGACACATCTGATAACGGCTGTTATCCAAAATATACAAAGAACTCTCAAAATTCAACAAAAAGAAAAAAACAACCTGATTAAAAAATAGGTCAAAGACCTTAACTAATGCCATTAGAAGCTTTCCCACTATAATCAGGCAGAAGGTAAGGACATTCTCACTCACCACTGCTTTTCAAATCACAATGGAAATCTCTGCTAATGCAATAAGACAAAGATAATAAAAGATACAAAAACAGATATACAGATGGTCAAAGAGCACATGAAAAGATACTTCACATCATAATGCATCAGGGAAATTCAAATAAAAACAATGAGATAACACTATACAGCTATTAAAATTGATAAAATCTGGAAATCTGACAACCTCAAATGCTGTTGAGGATGCAGAAAAACAGGAACTCTCTTAATTTGCTGATAGTTATCCAAAATGGTACAGCCACTTTGTAAAATAGCTCAGTGGTTTCTTACAAAACAAAAAGCTCTTACCTTATGATCCAGCAATCACACTCCTTAGTATTTATCCAAAGGAGCTGAAAAATTAGGTCTACACAAAAACTTGCACAAGGATGTTTATGGTAGCTTTTTCATAATTGCCAAAACTTGAAAGTAAGTATGATGTCCTTTGGTTGGTGAATGGATACACAAACTCTGCTGCATCAAGACAATGGATTGGTATATAGCACTAAAAAGAAATGAGCTATCAGTTCATGGAAAGAATGCAGAAAACTTAAATGCATGTTAAAGTGTGGGAGAAACCAATGTAAAAAGGCTGCTTACTGTATGATTCCAACTGTTTGACATTCTGGAAAGGGCAAAACTATGGAGACAATAAAAACATAATGGCTTCTAGGGGTGAGGAGACAAATAGGCAGAACACAGCCAAATATCGGGGCAGTGAATTACTCTACATAATATTATAATGATGGATATACATCATTATAAATTTGTCCCAGCTCACAGCATGTACGATGATAAGAGTAAAACCTAAAGTAAACATATACTTTGGGTGATTATTATGTGTCAATGTAGGTTTATTCATAATAAATGTATCACTCTTACAAGTGATGTTGATAATGGGAGAGGCCATGCAGGTGTGGAGCAGGAGGTATATGGGAAATCCCTGCACCTTCTTTTCAATTTGTGTGTGTGTGTGTGTGTGTGTGTGTGTGTGTGTGTGTGTGTGTGTGTAGGTAAAACTGCTCTTATAAATAGTCTTTAAAAAAAAGAAAACAAAATCAACCAACTTCACATCCACACCCATAGTCTGAATGTCCCTACATGCCATCCTATGAGTAACATCCATACTTTGAGTATATCTTCCAAGATTTTGAACAGTGAAAATTTCTCAAAACAAAACTGAACTTTGACTCAGCTTCTTCAATCTCCTACAAATCTATTTATTGATCTATTAAGCTAACAGTTTTTGACTGGTTTGCTCCTTTCTTAACTCTTCATAAGAAATCTGAAGTGTTATAAAGTTCTAAGGTTGCATGACTTGAGGAAAATCCATTATGTATTTATAACTTAAACAATAAGTCCTATTTTCAAGTATCATATATATTTGGAGTTTTTAAACATGGATAAGTTTTTCTAAAAACATTAAAATTTCATCATATCTGAATAAAAAGAGCTCTCAGAGAAAATGACATATAATCAATAATTATTGAAGACTGTGTGCTGTACAAACACAATTGCTTGTCATTATTTGTTATACAAATACAAAATCCAGTACATTCATAGGTCATCAAAACAGCAAATAAACAGTGCCTCTCTAGTATATTGCAGATCCTTAACTGTTATTCAAACATGATATATTGTCTGAAAATCCTTGGATCTCAATCTAGATTTTTGTTTCTTTCTTAAATTTTTAAGTATGTTTTATTTATTTATTTATTTATTTATTTATTTATTTATTTATTTATTTTTGAGAGACAGAGAGCAGAGGAGGGGCAGAGACAGAGGGACAGAGAGAGAATTCCAAGCCGGCTCTGTGCTGTCCGCGTGGAGCCTGACATGGGGCTCAATCCCACAACCCTGAGATCATGACCTGAGCTGAAATCAAAAGCTGGATGCTTAACTGACTGAGCCACCCTGGCACCCCTGCTTATTTCTGTTGCAGGTGTGTGGTGCTGTGCTTGAACCCAGAAGAGATACTTTTATCAAAAACCTTTTCATATCCTACAAAATAGAGTGGAAAATTCAAATAGCTTTATAAATAGGATACATAACGTTAGACTTCCTGTTTGCCTTTCAAGATAAGTCTTCTTGCACATTTTGCATGTCTCTGTTCTTCTGGTCATGCTAATTCTGGTCAACTTTCTGAGAAAACTGCAGAAAATGGCTAGCTAATTACTTTAAGTAACCCTGCAAAGGGAAGATTCCAAAATAGTTCCAGAGTTTCATATTTAATCTCTTGGGTTTTTTCCCCAAAATATCTGCCTCTAGTTTATATTTGCTTAACTTCCTCTGTGACATTCAATTATATTTTGTATTATCATCACTAGACATGATGATGTCTAGCCTTTATTTTGATTGATGCCTTGGTTCTGTCTGAAATTATGAATTTACTTTCAATTTTATTTGAAGTTTATGAATATTACTCTCTAAGGAAGAGTTGGTTTTGCTTTTAAAATGTTTTTTTTTCTTTGAGAGTTGTCAACATCTCTTTACTTCCCCACAATCATAATGAGGTCAATGTGTTAGATCACATAATTCTTTCTAAGCATAAAAATATGCTTAAATATATTTGATTTATATAAAATAATCAATTTAAAATAGGATTATTCTCTCCTATTGTTAAATTAATTATACAAGGTGACCATTAGGGTGAGATGCCTTTAATGCTCTGACAGCCATATACGCAAACCGAAATCTAAGCCTATAAATGCTTCAAAGTTACAAAATCAAAAGCTACAGGTAACCAATCACTGACAACCAAATAGGCTTTATGCTATAGACAACTAGTGATTTCCTTACTTTGCTTCTGCCTTTTTTCTATAAAGATCTCACCCCAATTTCCTCTTGCTAGAGTGCTCCTAACATCTCTAGCATAGCACTGCCCTACATGAAATTGTAAAGATTAGAGGGTTTAATATATTCTGAAGGAGGAATGGGAATCTCCATTTCAAGACAATTCTACAGAAATAAATAGCAACCAGCCAAGTGAAAAAGGAAAGGCTATTTATATAGGGTTTACTATATAGCAAAAGAGTCATCCGCCATCATATGCATGTTGATAGAGACTCAAAGACAGGCAGAGGAGTAGATAAGCGTCACAGAGGAAGAAAGGAAAGGCTTCAAGTATGTACTGTTGGAAGGCCACTAGCATGTGGAAGCTGGAGGTGTGCTAACTAGAAGCAGGGAATCCTATATGATTGCTTAGGGATGCATATTTGTTTTACTCTGGTCAATCCTTCCTTGGAAGTGGGGACAAATTTAGGGAAGATATCAGTTACGAATAAGTCCTGACAATTTTGATCCAACTGTTACAGAAGTTATTGCTTGGCTTTCTGGATTGTCACTAAAGATAGCAATCTGACTTCCTGCAAGTCTAATGGATAGCAGACTGGCTTACTAGGTTCTTTATTACAGATAAAAGGTCTGGTTTTCTTGGCAGGCTACTGCAGGCTGTGTGTCAAAGTCCTGCTTTTAAATATGATCTGGCCATTGCCTGTGTGTATATTCAGTCTCTCAATTCAATTACATGTGATGTCCTAAGTAAAGTGTACCTGATTGCACCAAAGCAGCCGAAAGACCCATCTTGCTTGCAATGCTGAAATATAGTAAAGACAATTTTTTTGGTTACAAACTTTTCCTTATTTTCATAATACTAAACTAACATCATATTACTAGTTTTTAGTATATGCTGATCAATCTGGGAATACAAATAGCACAAACATACCCACAGACAAACATATATACTAAAAGATAAAAGAGGAAAAAGAGTTTACCCTCTAATATAGAGCTTATAAAGAAAGGCTAGGTTTAAAAAATGTCATAACAGGTTTTTTTTTAAGTTTTTATTTAAATTCCAGTTGGTTAACATACATTGTAATATAGTTTAAGGTGTACAATGTAGTGACTCACTTCCATACAACACCCAGTGCTCATCACAAGTGCCCTCCTTAATCATCATCACCTATTTAACCCATCCTCCCATCCACTTCCCCTCTGGTAACCATCAGTTTGTTCTCTATAGTAATGAGTCTGTTTCTTGGTTTGCCTCCTTCTCTTTTTTTCTCCCTTTGCTTGTTTGTTTATTAAATTCCACATATGAGTGAAGGAATATGGAATTTGTCTTTCTCTGACTGACTTATTTTACTTAGCATAATACTCTCTAGCTCCATGTATGTCATTGCAAATGGCAGGATTTCATTCTTTCTTATGGCTGAGTAATATTCCATTATATATATATACCACATCTTTGCCCATTCATCAGTCAATGGACACTTGGGCTATTTCCATAAACATCAGGATACATATCATTCTTTTAATTATTATTTTTGTATTATTTGGGTAAATACCTAGTAGTGAAATTGCTGGGTCATAGGATAGTTCTATTTTTAACATTTTGAGGAAACTCCATACTGTTTTCCAGTGTGGCTGTTTTCATTCCTACCAACAGTGCAAGAGGGTTCCCCTTCCTCCACATCTTCGCCAGCACCTGTTATTTCTTGCATTGTTCAGTTTTAGCCATTCTGATAGGTGTGAGGTGATATCTCATTGTAGTTTTGATTAGTATTTCCCTGATGATGAATGATGTTGAGCATCTTTTCATATGTCTGTTAACTATCCATATGTCATATGACCATCTAAATGTCCGTTCATATCTTCTGCCCATTTTTAACTAGATTATTTGGTTTTTTGAGTGTTCAGTTTCATAACTTCTTTATATATTTTCAATACTAGCACTTTATCAAGTATGTCATTTGCAAATATCTTCTCCCATGCCATAAGTTTTCTTTTAGTTTTGTTTATTGTTTCCTTTGCTGTGCAGAAGCTTTTTATTCTGATGAAGTCCCAATAGTTTATTTTTGCTTTTATTTCCTTTTGGTCAGGAGACATATCTAGAAGGAAGTTGCTATGGCCAATGTCAAAGAGGTTACTGCCTGTGTTATCTTCTAGAATTTTTACAGTTCAAGTCTCACATTTAGTCCCTCAATCCATTTTGAATTTTTCTTCGTGTCTGGTGTAAGAAGGTGGTCCAGTTTCATTCTTTGGCATGTTGCTGTCCCGTCTTCCCAACACCATTTTTGGAAAAGACTGCCTTTTTCCCAATGGATATTTTTTCCTGCTTTGCCAAATATTAATTGATCATATAGTTGTGGGTTAATTTCTGGATTTTCTATTCTGTTCCATTGATCTGTGTCTATTTTTGTGCCAGTACCATATTGTCTTGATCATACAGCTTTGTAATGTATCTTGCAGTCCTGAAATGTGATGTTTACAGCTTTGCTTTCCTTCTTCAAGGTTGCCTGGGCTATTCAGAGTCTTTTGTGGTACAATACAAATTTTACGATCGCTTTTTCTAGCTCTATGAAAAATTCTTGTGGTATTTTGATGGGGACTGAATTAAATGTATAGATTGTTTTAGGTAGTATAGACATTTAAACAATATTTGTTCATCCAAGCCATGAGCATGGAATATTTATTCATTTCATTGTGTCATCTTCCATTTCTTTCATCAGTGTTTCATAGTTTTCAGAGTACAGGTCTTTCATCTCTTTGGTTAGGGTTTTTCCTAGGTATCTTAATGGGTTTTGGTGCAACTGTAAATGTGACTGATTCTTTAATTTCTCTTTCCACTGCTTCATTAATATATAGAAATTCAACAGATTTCTATACGTTGATTCTGTATTTTTCACCGAATTAGTTTGTCAGTTCTAGCAGATTTTTGGTGGAGTCCTTCAAGTTTTCTATATAGAGCATCATGTCACCTGCAAATAGTGAAAGTTTTATTTCTTCCTTCCACATTTGGATGACTTCTATTTATTTTTGTTGTCTGATTGCTGTATATAGGAGAGTGTTTTGAATGGGGAGCAAAGCCAATTCTTTTAGGAATAATTTCAGTATTTCACATGCACTACAACTAAAGACATAAGATTTGTTGATTATGTTATAAGATTGGGTTAAAAGCTATCATGTGATCCCTGAAAAATACTTCCTCGGAATGTTAATATAAATATGAACTAATTTTCACTCTTAAAATGGAATAATGTGGCTATCCATCTAAATTAACAAAATAAAATGCTATATTTAATATTACATAAGTACTCTGACTGCAGTAAGTCAGAGCCAACAAGGAGACTCAATAATACATCCAAAGATGAATTGGGAAGTACATGAATTTGGAAGTCCCAAGTTTGATCCATGACATTACAATTTATTAAATTGATGAATCTGCATCCATTATTTAATCTGAAACCTTCATTGTTAAAAGTTGTAGAATGATAATGACTGGTGTATACTCAATGTATTGTTCTTAAAAAGAATCAAATGAGATCATGCACATTTAGGTAATTAAGTATGATCTACATTAAGGAATCTAGATGTGCTATCCAATGTAGGGTTTTAATAACTCTATTTAGCAGAAAGATGGGTTTATCCAAAGCCAAAGACTGAGATTGACAAAATTACAGAAAATTTATTTAAATATAAACCTGGATATTTAAATCATGTTTCACTAAAAAAATATGTTGTTGCTTATTTTTTTGAGAATTTTTATGTAATGCTTTTTCTTGGGGGACGTTTGGTTAATATTAAATTCACACTAGGCTCCTCGTAATCTACTTAGTGCTCCTTGCAACTGTTTTAGTGTTATTTTTCCATAAATACACAAAACATGCAGTTACATCAGTTCTTAATATTTAATTTTCCTATTAATATTAGTCTGATATTCTAAAAAGTACTTTCATCTGATAAAGTGTTGGATAACTGTAATTTTGTATCTAATCTTAAAGTATATTTATGAGAAGCCTCATTACTTTTTAGTGCATTTGTTCTGCACTTTTCCTTAAACCTCATTTATGAGATTTATTGCCATCTGTATTAACTTATTAATAAATAATACAAATGAAATACTTGAATTATTAATTACTTGATATCAATCTCTTGGATTATCACTATTCTTCCTGGAGGGGGGACTGTGCAATGAATTAATTGCATTGGTGCTGCACTATCATTATTTATAAGTTATTTTGTTGGAAGCTGCTGTTCATTCTCATATTCAACATTTACACATAAAAAAACTACTAATGAAAATACTTTTCTTCAAGGCTAGATGTTATGGGTATTTTGGTTAAATGACAATGTTCTAAAAACTAGATTTGTTTTGACTGGCAACAGTTTAAAATTAAGTGAGGCAAAAATAAGAATAACAGGAAGATATACCCATGGCACTAGAAATGATTTTTCTCTCTGAAGGTATGTGTTATCCAGGAGGCTGGGCTTGAAAATGTATAAAAGGGAAGATTATTATGCATTTATTTGCAATCATGAAACTTTGTTTAATTTAATTTAGTATATAGCTCCAAATATCAAAAAAAAATTATAACTCCAACTCTCAAAATAATAATATTATTTTGTAGCTATATATAGTATAATAATTTCTTTTTATATTAAAAATATAATTAATAAACTAATATTTTGGTAAAATACATAACACATCTGTATGAAAAATTTGGATATATAAAACATACAAATGTGGCCTTATCTTATTAAAAATGACAAAGGAAAATTTTTTCAAAATAAGAGTTTCCCGAGGTGCCTGGTTAGCTCAGTCAGTTAAGCATTCAACCCTCTATTAGGGATCAGGTCATGATCTCATGGTTCATGGGATCAAGCCCCACACCAGGTGCTGCACTGACAGTGTGGAGCCTGCTTAGGATTCTCTCTTTCTCTCTCTCTCTCTCTCTCTCTCTCTCTCTCTCTCTTTCACTCTCATGCTCTCTCTCTCAAAATAAATAAACAAAAAAAGTAAGAGTTTCTGTTTTAATTGGATCCCAGAGAATGTCCATTAAATTTTTGAGTTTCCATTTTATTGGTGGGAAATAATATATAATCTAACTTACAGTGTTGCTATTAGTATCAAATAAGGCAATATTTTTGGAAATTCCTTTGTAAAATATAACACTATAAACATAAGATTATTACCATTTATTAATATTGCTATTATAAAATGCATTAGGTTAATTTTGTGTTAATAAAATGTAAAGGAAAATCATAAACACACAAAAAATTGAAAGCCTAGACATCTATGTGTTCAAGTAATCTGGATTAATGACTGCAATATTTTTGCAACTGTAAGAATCAAACATTTGTATTATGGAAGGATGAGGAGATGCTCTACACAGATCTCTTTCCAAGTATTTGCTGCCTAGCTTCGGGAAAAGTGTTCAGCAGACAGCATCCAACTGTTAGCTCCTTCAGGGACTTCATTAGCAGTAAAGACTCCTCTTTCCCAAGGGCATGCCCCTTCTGGATTTGGGGTGTGGGTGTCATCGTATGACCAAGTTGGGATTGTAAATACTGAGCAATTTGTTTCATAGCTTCCCACTGAAATAGCCAATTTTGTCAGACCTGCATCTGAGTTCAAGTTTTTCCTCTTCCCCAAACTATCTGCCTCTCCCTTTGACAAGTGATGTTCACTACTAAGTAACTTGAACCTGGAAATCTACCTTAACAATTATGTTCAGAGAACTGCCACTTTTCATCAGGTGATAAGATCTTTGAGTTTAATAATTCAGGGTCAGAATGCCCATTGAAGGCCCCATTACTAGTGATAAATGGAACACCTACTGCCCATGGCATACTGTGGTGAAAGGGTAATGATGGAAGGGAATCCACGAGTCAGTGTGAGGTAGTTACACCCCATGAAGGCAAGTGTGTTATTCCCTAGCCATGGATCTAGTGTGGAAAATTTCAGTCTCTTACACCTGGCCTGAAGCCATTTTAGGATATGCCCCCCAAAATGGACTCCCCAGATTCTTGTTTAACCTTCTGAGTTTGCCGATATAGCCTGTTCCTTTATATTCACAGCTCATACTCCCTTGTGCTGGATGAAAATTCAGAAGCTTTTTCTTCACAAGAGAATGTGTGCTGCTGTTAGAAACAGCCCCTAACTCCCCTACTAGACCACTAAGCCTTCTCTCAAGTTGAACTGCAGTAAACTCTAGCTGGTGATGCACTGGCCTGATAAGGGACGGAAAGGCCTTATCCAAAAACACACACAAGATCTAGCCAGCATGCACTGGAAGAAGCTGGGACAGTAGCCATGGGACTCGATTCTGAAGATTTTTAACAAGAAGATTGATAGATGACATTGGGTAAAGAAAAATGTGTTGACCTGAAACCATTTTCCCAAGTTACAGCATTTAACACCTTGATGAGCCACAAAGAAAGCTTTTGAAATTAAAAGCATCACAGCCCAAACTTAGTGAAGGTGAAATGTCTAAATTGCCACAGAAATGATGAAAGATTAGACTATATGACAGAGAAATATGCACTTACTTAGATACTTACATAGATACAGTATGTCTAACTAGAAGTCCCATCTGAGATTAGGTCCCACTGGAAGATTTAGAGAATACTCTATATACCAAAGGCTCTAAGAGGTTGGGAGGGGCACCAGGATCATTAAAAAAGTTACTGGGGGCTCTTCTCCACAGGTTAATGTTGACAATAGGAGAGACAATAACAGAATGGTCTGTTTTGCTAGCAAGTACATGTTAGAGCCACAAAAGAAGAGAGGCTAAAAGATGGCACATAACTGACAAGAGTAGGGATCTCAGGTTTCATAATGACTACCATGATTATATGTGGATGTGTTACTTAATAATAAAATAGTTACAACCATCAGAGTATAACTAAAACTGATTTAAGTAAAACGACAATTTATTGGTCAACGTAACTAAAAAATCCAAGGGAAGAACAACTTTATGTTGGGAAAACCAGGAAACAGATGCTCCCTTGTGGCAATGATTATGACCAGCTCCAAGAATGCCTCTCATTCTCCCATTTCACAGGAAATGAAATAAATTCCCAGCCTGCTCCAACAATCTACTAGTGCTGAGTCTCATTTGCTGATAGTTCTTGCTTCAGGCTCATATCCATGCATGAACACTTGCTATGGCCAGTGTGACAGAAGGCACAGGTAAATCATGAAATTATTTACATTAGGTTGTTTGGATGTACATGGATGATACATGTCAAAATCATTCAAAAGAAACAATTATATTTACATTGACATGATTGTTAATTTTGAATGTTTCATCATTTCACTATATAATTTAAAAATGGCTCTATTGCCAACACACATTTTGGCAAAAAAGATTCACATTTCAGTATCTTATTTTGTAAACAACTTCATTTCATTCTGATCATTTTGGCATTGTTGTTTAAAGAGAACATCTTTTATGTAATGAAATTGTGGTCCTTGTAATTACAACCAAGACATTATATTAAGTGAGGAGAAATAAAATAGAAATCCAAGGTTTCATCTTACTTTTCTCAATTTTTTTGGTTGCGTTTAGGATGCTAGAACAAAAGTTATTAAACTATTTCATCATTATAACTTTAATGAGAAAAATATATATTTAATTATCCAATATGTTCAAAACAAGTTAGTATAAATATAACAATAATTAGAATAGTGGTACTCCTGGAATTCTGCTTCCCAAATTTGTCATATTTATATAACATACTGGGAGAAAACTAAGCATATGCTGTGTTCTCATAAACAAAGCAATTCTGGAGGAAATTGCCACTTTAGGGAAGAATACAAGTACTCACAGGTTTTAAGTGCTATGTTTAAAATCCAGGTTTAATTATAAAAGTTGGCAAAATGAAATGAGGAGAAACATCATAGATCTAGAATAATTTATGTCTAAACTAATTAAAACACAAGTATTATAGAAAATTGCGTAAGTTACTAGAAAATCCAATATTGGCCACTACATATTTACATAATACAATTATTTTCTATTTTTATATGACAATAATTAAAAGAAAATACTATAGTATGAATTTGTATAGGATAAAATTCTGTCTGGCAAAGTTTTAGCTCTTCACATGTTAAAATGTCATCTTTACTCTTTAAGGTTCCCTTCCCTATTAAAATTAAAAACATGAAACATAGGGATGACATATAGAAAGCCTGAAATTGTATTTATTATTTTATTTTACACTATGTATTTTCTAAAGCAGAAGGATTGAAAATGGAGGTTGTTTCAGCCAAATTGTGTATCTGTCACATTTCATTAGAATTCAGTTTTCCAACAAAAAGATGTGTTCCCTCTCTTCAAAAAATATGCTGGTGTAAAATAGTAATTTGCACCTAAAACTAAATCAGTAATAACTCTGTCTCTATAAAAACTTTTAAACTTAACACTAGAAGAATATCTAAGATTTTTTCTTGAACATTATCATCTTTTTATTTAGGCCAAGTTAACCATAGTTTATTTCTATTGTGTTCTGGATTTCTAAAAGATATGAATAGGTTTCCCACAGTCAAAGGATATAATGTTGGTTTTATGAAATGAGATAAGCTCATTTTTATTTTTAATTTTCTTAAGTTTATTTATTTTGAGAGATAGAGGGAGCACAAGCAGGGGAGGGCGGGATACAGAGAGAGAAGGAGAGAGAGAATCCCAAGCAGGCTCTGTGTTGATAGCACAATGTGGGGCTAGATCCCACTAACCATGAGATCATGACCTGTGCCGAAATCAAGAGTCCAGCACTCAACTGACTGAACCCCCAGGCACCCTGAGATAGGCTTATTTTCAAAGAAATATATACAACCAAATTTATACAATACTTAAAATTCCTCAAGAAAAAAAATATTTGTTTAATAAGATTTGTCCACCATACAACCCATTTTGGAATAATCCATCATAAAGCATAAGAAGTATATAATAAATTAACAAATTGTGAATAAGGTGGCATTTCTCAAAATTATTAATTGGAGTTCTTCAGTTAGAACCACCAAAATCAACTATGTTTAATTAAGCAAAAATCAAATTTTTTGACAGTTAGCAGGCAGTGTACAACATTTCCTGGGAATTGGAGAATGAATCTTAGAAACAGTTCAGACTCTAGGGCAGCAGGCAACAGAAATTGTAGATAGATAGATAGATAGATAGATAGATAGATAGATAGAGTAAATAGATATAATCTTCAACAATTTTCCCTTAGCCCTGACATCAATCTATTCATTTAAAATTTGAGATGATTAAATTATTGTCTATCTTGAGTTACATCCGTCTGTTTTGGTTAAGTGGACATTTGTCATTTTTGCCTGCCTGGGATTTAATTGAGTCCTCAAATGGCACCCTGATCACCATTTGAAGTATTTTCCCTCTGTATTAAGCATTGTCTTTAAGCAAGGACATCCCTAGATGATCTCCTATTAAAATGGCATGCTTAGCTAGTCAGACACCTTAAAGTACTTTGAATTTTGAAGCAATGACAAAGAGGAGAAATCATGACTGTAGTCATGTGTTACAGCAGAATATTTTTTGAGTCATGAGGATTTTGGTTATTGAACAGAATGGCTGCTCTTTTCACATTATCAAATGACTTAAAGGCAGGAGAATAACAAAAGACACACACATATTATATACTATGCTTATAATTTATTGTGTATTTGTGTTTATATATTTAAATTTTATTTGTTTTGAGTAATTTATTTCTGGACACTTAAATTTTGAAAAAAAACATGAACACGTTTTGGTCCAAAGGACTGTCATCTATTCTTCTGCCCCTCCCCCACCAGACTGATTTTATGTGGACTTTCAGCTGCCTTTGCTATTTTTGTTTTTCCCAAAGGTTACACAATTATGAGATAGGATAATGATAAGACATTGGAGAAATGTAAACTAAAGTGAATTCCTGGGTATGAATCATTTTGGGGTTTAAGTTTATTCCACTTAATAACATTCAATTTGTTTTTATGAATTTCCTCAAATTTACTGATCAATTAAGCAGAGCTTAAAATGACTAAATATTTTTCTCACTCCATAATAATCAGGAAGGGACAGATGAACCAAACCTGACTAAATATTTTTAGCTGGTACAAAAGTATACAGGGAATGGTGAAGCTTATCAATGTAAAAGGATACATTTGCACATGTTCAAACAAAAGGTACTTACTATGTGTAATTGTTCAACTTATCTACATCTGAAAGTCTGTCTTTGTAGGTTTTTAAGTTTCCACATGACCTCAAGAGCAATCTCCACTGTTTATCTTCTTTCTATAGAAGCACATGCTCTCTGAATTCTCAGAGTGGAATGAAAAGAGTGCACTATTTAACTTTTTACCTACTACTTATTTTTATCTTGATATTATATTAATATGCCAACATTTGAGGATATACTTCTTTACATTGAAGAATATTACAAATAATTCTTATCCTATTTAACTACCTTTTATTCTGTGCAAGATAAAGTGAAAATTATTTTGATGTAGTCATTATGTTTAAAATTATCTTAATGATTGTTAAAGTACAATATTTAATACCAGTCTATCTCAAAAAAAAAGAATCTGACTTATTTTGGAAATCTATTTCCTGCAAATTTATAATCTCTAAAAGCAAGGACATTTCATATTTTTAAACAATTTTAGAACAAGACATAATTTTAAGTGTATTCTAGTCCATTCTCCTTGTTTTATAGATTAGGAGACTGAGGCTCAGAAAGAAAGCACATATTAATTAATATTGACTAGTTTGTATTAATTTTTAGGTTACTTATAACACATCTGACTATAAATTAAAAACTTTTTTAAACATTTATTTATTTTTGAGAGACAGAGAGAGTGAGAGCATACATGCAAGCAGGGGATGCATAGAGAGAAAAGGAAAGAGAATCTCAAGCAGGCTCCATGCTGTCAGCCCAGAGCCCAAAGCAGGGCTCAATCTCATGAGACCATGAGATCATGATCTGGGCCCAAATCAAGAGTCATTGCTTAACTGACTGAGTCATCCAGGCACCCCTAAATTAATAACTTGAAAGCAAAGTTAAAGGTTAAAAGAATTGGTGTGATAGACGAAAATTTAAATAGGCTCAACAGGAGAAATTATAGGTTAATATTTACATATTAATTAAATGTAATTGTGAAATAATTGTGAAATAAAAGCATACATAATCACAAATTGAGTTGAATATGTGAGTTCTTATGGTAAAGATTACAGAAAGACAAATACCACATGATTTCACTCATATGTGGAATTTAAGAAACAAAACAGATGAACATAGGGAAAGAGGAAAAAAAAAGAGAGGGAGGAAAACCATAAGAGACTCTTTAACTATAGAGAATGAACTGAGGGTTGATGAAGGTAAGGTAGGTGGGGGATGGGCTAAATCGGTGATGGATATTAAGGATGGCACTTGCGATGAGTACTGGTGTTCTATGTAGGTGATGAATCACTAAATTCTACTCCTGTAACCAATATTACACTATATGTTAACTAAAATTTAAATGAAACTAAAAAAAAATTAAAAAGAAAAGAAAATATGATCATTTTATGACATAAAATTCAAAATAATTGAAGGAAGTCTTTAAAACAATCATAATATATTATAGGAGAGGCATTCAACTTCAGTTTGATCAAGGATATACTTATAAATTACACATTTTTTAAGATAGCCTATGGCATTTTGCAATTCATGATCTAATACTCAATCTAGGCTTTCGGATTTTCTTTGTCCATTAAATGAGAAGCCTCTAAGATTACATTTATAAATCCTGGTGTCTACAGCTAAGAGTCACTTCTTTTCTTAAGGTGTCACAAGAATCCCTCATACACTTGACATCTATTGATCTCATCTACTTAATGGTTTTCTTTTCCACTATAAATCTATGTCTTGGTCTTATTTCAAAATGATAATGACTCTCTCAATTTTCTTTTATCTCAAAAAGAATTAACTATGACATTTTAACATTCAAGCTGGACAGAAATATAATTAGATATCATTTCAGCTAGTCAAGTAAATTACCCTGCTTTTTACAAGTGTATGTATAGACAAACATTCCAGAAATAGCAACCATGTACTTGAGAAAGGATAAATATCTATTTAATATGGACTGGGAAGTGCTAACAGTGACACCATGTGTTTGTTATCTCATGAGCCTGTACCTGAGCCCACAAGCTTCTCACAAATCCCAATATTTAACTATCTCATTCACATAACTTTCCAATATTCCTTCCCTGATTATGAAGGAAGTAGGAAGTGAATATTATAATGAATATTGAAAGTACTATTTGGTAGCTGCACCAAAATAACTTTTTATGAAAGCTGGGGGTTTCAGAACCAAATAAAGGAATTAGGAAACTGGGAGAATTTTCTACCATCATTGTGACAAGAGTTATTCCAAGGTGAAGAGGGAGCAGCTAAGAAGCAAGTGATTTAAAATGAAGGGAAATTTTATAGGACTGCCTTTAGTTATTGTTTAAATATTTATAGAATAAAAATTACATGGTGAGAAGACTAGGATAGATAGGTTGGAAGAAGTTACAGAGACTTACCCAAACACAACTGCAAGTTCTCTTTCCAAGCCCATCGTGATGCTAAAGATTAAGGGTGCACAATTAATTGATGCCTGGCAGTTTGAAGACTATCTCAGTTTGGCAATATGTTTCTTTACCATTATGCTACTGCTTCCTTACACACTAGGTCAAACTATTCAAAATAATATATCATGTATAAAAAACAAGGTGACAATTAAAACTAAGAAGTTAATTCACATTCCAAAATACTGTTTAGTTTCCAAGTCCTAGACTTAATGTCAATTGTCCTCCATCCATAAGATTGAAGGGGAAGTAAAAGGTAAAGACAGGGAAGATGAAATCACAGTGAGAGAAAAAGACCCAAATTTCATTAATCACCAATAAATAAAATGAAATATGTTACATGTACACATTTTCTTAAATCGTGACTAAAAGTATATTTATAATTACTGAACTTAAAGCTTTCATTAGAATAGCTCTTTAAAACACTGTTTTATTTATTTCTTTTTTCTCTTTGCAGGAAAGGTACTCTGACCTTGAGAATTTGTATTTGATGTGATCATACCGAAGTCACATAGTGATGCTATTAAGGGATCAATGATTTAAAGGTTTCAAAATTTTCCTAGAGAATAAAAATTTTGTAAATAAAAAATCTGTTACTAATGTTATAATAGTACTTTAGACATTTTTATGTGTATATGTTGGGATACAAAACCTGAGATTCATATTTGCACATTTTCTCTCTTGGCATTTGAATAGCAATTTAAAATAAAAATTTCCAATATTTATAAATAATCTGTTATTTATGTTTCATTTAAAATTGCATTTTAGGGGCGCCTGGGTGGCGCAGTCGGTTGAGCGTCCGACTTCAGCCAGGTCACGATCTCGCGGTCCGTGAGTTCGAGCCCCCCGTCGGGCTCTGGGCTGATGGCTCAGAGCCTGGAGCCTGTTTCTGATTCTGTGTCTCCCTCTCTCTCTGCCCCTCCCCCGTTCATTCTCTGTCTCTCTCTGTCCCAAAAATAAATAAACGTTGAAAAAAAATTAAAAAAATAAAATTGCATTTTATAAGGATGCTGGGTGACTCCATAAGTCAAATGGACAACTCTTGATTTCTGCTTAGGTCATGATCTCATGGTTCATGAGTTGGAGCCCCATGTCAGGGTCTGCACTAACAGCATGAAGTCTGCTTGGGATTCTCTCTCTTCCTCTCTCTCTGCCAGACCTCTTCTTCTGTTTTTTTATTTTATTTTATTATTTTTTTAAATTTACATCCAAATTAGTTAGCACATGGTGCAACAATGATTTCAGGAGTAGATTCATTAGTGCCCCTTACCCATTTATCCCATTCCCCTCCCACAACCCCTCCCATAACCTTCTGTTTGTTCTCCATATTTATGAGTCTCTTCTGGTTTGTCCCCCTCCCTGTTTTTACATTGTTTTTGTTTCCCTTCCCTTATGTTACTCTGTTTTGTCTCTTAAAGTCCTCATATGAGTGAAGTCATATGATTTTTGTCTTTCTCTAACTAATTTCACTTAGCATAATACCCTCCAGTTCATCCACATAGTTGCAAACGTCTGCCCCTCCTCTTCTTACACTCTCTCTCCATCTTTCTCTCTTTCTGTGTAAGTAAATACATAATCTTCATAATCAAAAATAAAATTGTACATAATTTTAAAAATAGGGGCGCCTGGGTGGTTCAGTCGGTTGGGCAGCCGACTTCGGCTCAGGTCACGATCTCGCGGTCCGTGAGTTCGAGCCCCTCGTCGGGCTCTGGGCTGATGGCTCGGAGCCTGGAGCCTGTTTCCGATTCTGTGTCTCCCTCTCTCTCTGCCCCTCCCCCGTTCATGCTCTGTCTCTCTCTGTCTCAAAAATAAATAAAACGTTAAAAAAAATTAAAAAAAAAAATAATGATTTCTTGGATATGCTGGAGAAAAATCAAGGCTGGGGTGTTGGTGGAAGACAAATCTTATGCTGAATAATTATTTTTCTCTATAAATATCAAATATAGTTTCTCTTTTCCAGAATAAATGTACTTTACATATAATATGCTTTAATGGTTCATAATCCAATAATTCATTCAATAATTACTTATTAAATATTTACCATATACTATCCACCATTTTAAATTCTGGGAATATAAACGTATCTGTACTTTAATGGAGTTCATACTTCATTAGCAGAGACAGAAACTGATTCCTAGCAGAACAATGGTAAACTATATATTTTTCTTGCTTTTTTCAAAATTGAACTGAATTTGAGATCTCTTGTGGCATCTGAACTTCCATTATTACAATAGAAAGAAAGGATTTTCTAATAAGTGATTCCCATGTCATTCTTAATTATACAAAGTAATACACAAATTATTGTAGGAGTTACAGTAAAATTTTCATGAATAATCCAAGCCAAAGCATGTTTTCATATTGCCCTGAGATTTGATATAGAAGCAAAAGAAATAGGTAAAATAATTAAACCAGTTATTCATTAATAAATTTTCTAAATATTGTTTGACAAATGCCAATACTGACACTGATAATAAGCTGACATTTTTTCAGAATTTTAGCATATTGAGGAATAGACTAAATCAATAATTATTTTAAAAAACCCTTATTATAGGTATCTTAGGTGACAGAAAGATGGAAAACAGTTTGAAATAAGAGCATACCTTTCATAGTAATAGAAAATATTAGGAAAACTTTTGTGACACAGTTTCTTTGAACCCATAATTAGCAAGGGTTAGTTATTAAGATAAGAACTAATGGAACAATACCCAAGGTGAAGGAAACAAATATGTCCAAAAGCATTAAGTACAGAGGGAATTTGTTTGTTGCTTACCAGAAATTTAAAGCAGAAAGAGTACCCCTGATTTCACAATTTGAAGATATGAAGTCCAAAGAGTAGACAAAATCCAGGTGATAAAGATGTTTAGGCTATATTAAGACATTTTTTTGGAATTTATCTTAAGAATAACAAACTGTCAAAGAGTATTATAAAGCAGAGAACTGGCAATTTTGCCTCATTTTCCAAAAATATTTCATTGACTACTCTGTAAAACTTGATTAAAGTTGAGAAAAATGATACATGGAAACAAGCTGGGTGATTATTATAATAGTATAGAAAAATTATGACGAAACCTTGCAATAATGACAGTGGAAATAAATAGAAATTTGTAGGTAGAAGCAAAGATTGGAAGGAGTTGGCAGATAAAGGTGAAGTCAGGGGCTTTGGTTAAATATTGCCATCCTCCCAGAGAGGAAACTTTTTTTTTTTTTTTGAGGGAGCGTGCAGAGAGAGAGAAAGATAATCTTAAGACGGCTCCATGCTCAGCTCAGAGCCTGATTGTGGGACTCAGTCTCATGACCCTGAGATCATGACCTGAACCGAAATCAAGGGTTGGATGCTTCACCGATGAAGCCACCCAAGCACCCCATATAGGAAACTCCTAATAAGGATTCTCAAAAATTTTAAGGAGTCTTAATAAGGACTTAATAAGGTCAGTCTAGACTGAGTCAGAGTTGAATTCCAGACACCAAAAGAAGATCTCAAATGTAGTTGCCTAATTAGATTTAATTTTTTAAAAAATGGAGTTAACACTGATATATATCAATGGGAGAACTGTAGATGAAATCTGAAAACATGGAATGGTTAGAATTGCCTAGGTGAAGAGACACTAACGCTGAATCTAGAGAAACTGCAAATTTTCAAGATTGGTTTAAGGAAGGTGGCAATGAAAAACAAAAGTTAAAAAACGCAACAATAGGGAACTAATATGGTGAAATAGAAATTCAAAAAAAAAGCCAAGAATACATGCATGGGCAGTGATAGTACTGTCAGCTGTAGGCCACTCAGGCTCTTACCTTCTCTGCCAAACCTACTTCCTCTGACTGGAGTGGGCCTATGCCAGTCAGACCTTACCACATGAGTGTGACGATGGTTGTCATCACACTGGGGTTTGTAGGATATTAGCTAACTCCTTGTGTCTTTTGCTTCAGCAACATGGAGAAATTTCTCAGAGTGGAGTAAAAGAAAATACACTAGCTTTAAATATGAGTTATTTAGAAGAAAGGTGTCAGCAAGAAGGCTATGATCAATATTTTGGTGATGTAACAATAACAATATCACTGAAATCATAAGTATAACTGAATAAAAAGTAGATGTAATCAAAGACAGTCTTTCAGAACATCAACAACTTCAGAGAAAATATAAACAAACATGCAAACAGCTTTTGTTTCTCAGTGGACCGTCACTAGGTGAAATAGTTCATAAGTTTATTCAACAATTCAAAACATAACATGGTCTCCTTTAAATAGTATGAAGATAGGCTCCATTTGTACTTTTTTTCAATAAGTGTCTGCAATGATGGGTCATGATTATATATAATTTATCATACTACTTAATGAGGGAAGCAAACAAATAAAATTATCAGAGACTATCTTCCAAACCAATATATGGTGCTGAGATTGGAGTTCCCAGACTGGTACCATTAATTTTTACGTGGCATGCAGTGATAAGCCAATTAAAACATTAGAAAAATGTTTATCTCATAGGATTTTGTAGAAGAGAGCAAAGTGCCCAAATATGAAGACTGTGCCACTATGCCCACAATGGAAATGTTTAAACTTCCCATGTACATATTTGGTTTGTAAAAAGTGGATAAGTACAACAAAATCACTCTTTTTTTCAAGTTTTTATTTAAACTTCTGTTACCATACAGTGTAATATTGGTTTAAGGTATAAAACTTAGTGATTCATCACTTACACACAACACACAGTGCTCATCACAAGTGCCCTCCTTAATACCCATCACCCATTTAATTCATCCCCTTGCCAACCTCCCCTCCAGTAACCCTCAGTCTGTTCTCTATAATTAAGAATTTGCTCCTGGCTGACCCCTCTTTTGTTCCCCATATGTTCATCTGCTTTTTTTTCTTAAATTCCACACATGAGTGAAATCATATGGCCTTTGTACATATAGTATTAGCATATTATGAAACCAGTTTCTATAGCCCCAAACTGTCATTATAGAAGACAATGAGAAAATAAGGAGAAGAATAATATTCAGAGGCTGTAGTATTTGTTTAATATGATGCTACACACATAGAATGTGTATAACATGTAGGGTGGCATGCACTTAAGAATTTTAAAACCACAAGAATTACTGAGGGAAATTGACTGTTGAGTATCATTTTCAAGTTAGTAAGATAAAAATCTTCATGAATCTCTTGAACGTTAAAATTTTTTCTAGACACTGTCAGTTGAAATTACAAATACTAGCATTTCTGTCAACAGATATTGTTAAACATACAGCTTATAAACCTGGAAGTATTATTCAATAAAACAATATGAACAAATGAAAAAAATGTAAAAATTATTTTGGATCTTAGATTTTAATCCCAAATTTTCAAGCATTTTAAATTTCACAAAAATGAAGAATGATATTTTATAAAACTACAAATTTATCTTACAGTTTTTTAATGTTTTTTTTATTTATTTTAGAGAGAGAGAGAGAGCATGAGCAGAGGAGGGGCAGAGAGAGAGGGGGACAGAGCCCAAAGTGGGCTCTCTTCTGACAGCAGTGAGCCTGATGTGGGGCTCAACCTCATGAACTATGAGATCATTACCTGAGCCTAAGTCAGACATTCAACCAAAAAAGCCACCCAGGTGCCCTTATCTTATGTTTATATAAGGGTTTAGATAAGGGTTTATATATATATGTTTGTGTGTGTGTGTGTGTGTGTGTGCGTGTGTGCGTGTGTGCGTGTGTGCGTGTGTGTGTGTGTGTGTGTGTGTGTGTCTTATATAGCTTCCTGGAAGACTGTGTAACTTCAAGTTCCAGGTGGAGAATTATTTTCCCTTCTCCTAATTTTGGTCCTCCAGATCACAGTCCTACCTGTCTACATACTTTCAAAAATATCCTCACATCCATTACTTATATCCTGTAATTACTGATTAACCAAGTACCAATTGAGATTTAGATTCCCTATCATTTTGTTCTACTAACTTGTCATAAAATTCTCTTTTCCCCTTATTTTAAAGTTTCACCTTACAGATTTTAAGTAATATTTATAAATATGCATATTATTTTCAAGAAACTGTCATTAATTTTTAAAAATGCATTTAGGAATAGAACTGGTGGGGCGCCTGGGACGCTCAGGCAGTTAGAAAACTGACTTCGGCTCAGGTCACGATCTCACAGTGTGGTTGAGCCCTGCATCTGGCTCTGTGCTGACAGCTCAAAGCCTGCAGCCTGCTTTAGATTCTGTGTCTCCCTCTCTCCCTGCCCGTCCCCCGCTTGCACTTTGTCTCTCTCTCAAAAATAAATAAACATTAAAACAATATATTTTAAAAATAATACAACTGGTTATTAGATGGTTATCATTAAATTGGTAACTTTTGGTATGTTTGGTAATACATGGTGGGATGGATTGTTTTAGAGTGTAAGTTCTGACTTCTTGCTAACATGAACTGCCATGGACATATATTGCTTAAAATCTGACAAATAGTTATTTCTTATATTATAATCCATTTTTATGTCTCTTGAATATATCTACATTTGAAAATAGATAATTATTATCTAAAGAAATTATAATATACAAAACCAGAAAAAAGTAATTTCAAATACTTTTCAAATACTTTTACATGTTCAACTTTCTACAAATACACTTAAAAATTAGGAGCTTCTTAGATCCAATTGGTAGACCAGTATGATGGTGGGACATCCTTGTTGTAATGATAAGTGATATGGACCTCAGAGCTGCATGAGCATCTTATTATCTTAGCTAACTTCCACTGTGTATGTGTGACTAATTTGTTCTTTATCCATTGTACTTTAGTCAAAACCTAGGGGTTTTCCCAGGTCAACATTTACTGATACTTTCAATGCTAGTGAATGGGTCAATGGCTCAGTGACCCATGGGCCAGTGGCTCAATTTCTAACCCTTGACTATTTGGTCAGTGTGTTTCACTATGGTTAACTGCTTCACAAGTCTAACACTCAGTAAAAACACCTAATAACAATGCCTGCTTGAGGTCTATGGGAATCTCTACATTCCTCTTGAACCACACATCTGCCAAAAGTGAGCAGCAGGAACTCAGCAACTCTTTAGACATCACATAACCTCATTTTCCTACAGCTGCCCCTATTTGATAAAGGGGTTCATCTGTGTGGTGATCTCTGGGATTTTTCAAATAAAAAACAAAGCTCAAGTCTTGTCTGTATTTGACATTCTTCCAAATAAGTCTGTAAACATTGCCCCACCAGATTTTGTATGAAATTGTAAAACCAGAGCATATGTATCTCACTAGCTGCTTCCTTTAACCTTTCATTTTGTCTTCCCCCTTTATACCCTGAATCGCTTTTTTTTTTTTTTTTTTAAATGGCTTCTTTCACACTTTCCCTTCCTGCACTAAAGTTCACCCTCCATTTTTCTTGTTTAGGAGTTAACATATACTCCCCTGTCTTTCCTATGCCCAACAGTTGCTAGGAAAAGTAAAAATTATGGGAGTGAAATGTGGGGGGGAGCCTTAGTTTTGCTTTTGAGTTATAAATATTATCTCCATTGCACATGATGTTCCTTTTCTTTGGAAACATCTTCTACAGTAGGAGTGATGACCAGAGCATATGAGACAGAGCTTAGTATAAAACAAGCACTTCAAAAGAACTGATGTAGTGGGACAAATTAAAAATAAAACAAATATACAGCTATATGATGATTATATTGTTTTTATATTTTTAAAATAATTTCTAAATTTTATTTATTGTTATTTATTTATTTATTTATCAGAAATCATTATCATTTCTTCTTTGGTTATGTATATCTTATTTTTAACAAATAAAAGCCTTGCTTTTTTTCAGTCTGGATAAATAATATTTCACAAAAACATTTAGCAACTTTAGCAACTCATAATCCTAAAAGTATAAATGTTGCAACTCAAAAGTTAATGACAGAATACATTACATTCAAGGTAATGTAATTTAATAATAATCTGACAAGAAATAAATTGGCTTTGCAGATAGATACAAGGGCACAAACAAGCATGCTATTCTCTTTTCTGATTGAAATTTCATTCCATGTCAAAAAAATAACTACATTATAATTTGTGGGGATATTTATCTAACATAAGCATAAGATATACTTGAAAGATACCTCTGCTCTTTTTTTAATAATTTGATAGTAGATCATGCAATTCAAATTTAAGCTTCACAGTGGATCTTCCATGCATCGCATTAAAATTGATATTTTGACAACATAAAGGCTTATCTGCATTTTATAGTCACTTAATAAAAATTTGAGAACTTGCCAAGGCCAATATTTTGCCTTTTTCAAGGAGATAAATGTCTTAATAAAACTCCCTTTCATCTCCATCTTTGAGATGCATGCCTGGTACTTCATCTGAATGCAAAGTTCTACATAACAGTAATAACTAGTCTGTAAAGTCTGATTTCTTAAATCTCTACACTAGGCTAGTTGCTGTAACCAGTAATAATTAAGTAATGACTTTAAGACAACATACTTTAAAGTTAAAAATTAAAGAAATGGACAAAAGGAAGATTGAGTTAAATGTAGATTTCCTTAAAATCGCTGTGCTAATTACATTTCTCCGTTTTACTAATAAACTGTAATGACTAATTAAAATGTATTATAAGTCAAATTAGTGGATAGAATCATGTAGACATATGTATAGCTTTTAAATTCACACATTTTAAAACACTAAATTCTTTTAAGTGGTTTTATGGATAATAACATGGGCACTGAATGCTCTGAAAATACTTTTCTACTACCCCAAATTAGTTTAAATATTAAATATTTGAGAAGAGTATTGAGTAAAATTAATCACATGTTCTAAAGAAACAATAATTATTTTCTTTGATGAAGCTAAAACTCATAACTATTTCTTTATACCATTTGTTACCACACACACACACACACACACACACACACACAGGCACGCACACATCTTGTCTGAAGGTAAAAGAAGACTGATAATTTAAGTTTTCTTGCACATATTGCCTATATTGTGAAGCGTTGGCCATCAATGTATCCCTAGCTCCTTGAAATGTTTAGTAGAACTAGATACTCAATAAATATTTGTTGAATGACTAAATGAATGAAGGGTTTGCTTTATGTAGTGGTTTTGACAATCCAATAGTGAGATATTAAACTATTTATTAATTACATGTGTAAATGGTTTTTTATTTTATTTTATTTTATTTTATTTTATTTTATTTTGTTTTATTTTATTTTAGAGAGAGAGAGCATGAGTGGGGAAGAGGGACAGAGGGAGAGAGAGAATCCCAAGCAGGCATCACGTTCAGCATGGAGCCTAATGGGGCTTGATCCCAGGATCCTGGGATCAAAACCTGAGTCAAAATCAAATGCTCAACTGACTGAGCCATCCAGGCTCCCCATTTCACTGTATAATTTTAAACTATCGTTCCTGTTTTCTATTTTTGATGCAAGTAATGTGAAATAAAATATTTTCTAAGCCATGTTTTAAAATTCTAGATTTATTTTTCCGAGGAACCTGCATACTATTTTCCAGAGTGACTACGCCAGTTTGTATCCCACTCTGGAAAATCATGTGAAGATTCCTCAAAAGTTAAAAACAGAACAACCCAATGATCCAGCAATTGTACTACTAGGTTTTTACCCCAAAATACAAAAATATTAATTCAAAGATATACATGCACCCTGATGTTTACAGCAACATTGTGTACAATAGTCAAATTATAGAAAGAGTCCAAGTGTCCATCAACTGATGAATGGATAAGGACACACACACACACACACACACACACACACACACACACACACACACACACTGGAATATTACTGAGCCATAAAAAAGAATTAAATCTTGCCATTTGCAATGACATCAATGGAACTAGAGTATTATGCTAAGCAAAACAAGTCAGAGAAATACAAATACCATATGATTTCACTCACATGTTGAATTTAAGAAACAAAATAAATGAGCATAGGGAAAAAAGAGAGAGGCAAACCAAGAAACAGACACTTAACTATACAGAACAAACTGAAATTTACCCGGGGGGAGGTGGGTGGGCAGATGGGTGAAATAGGTGATGGAAATTAAGGAGTGCACTTGTGATGAGCACCATGTGTTGCATGGAATGCTGAATCACTATACTGCTCACCTGAAACTAACATTACACTATATATTAACTAATTGGAAATTGAATAAAAACTAAGTTAAACTAAAATTCTAGCTTCATTAGACTATAAAAAATACAGAGCATCATTTATTTTATTTCTCTATTAGTAACTTTTTAATTTTTACACTATGAAAAATTAAATACTGAAATGCATTCCTCCTCTTTCCTTTTTATAAAACATAGTTGCTAAAAAAAACATTGATTTTTATTGCTTTGTACTGTCATGCTAGGAGTAAGGAAAATTTATTCCACGTTGCTTCAATACTAACTGACAAAAAATATATGTGCCTTTAATAGCTGATGATGTTTAATGAAGTGCATTTTTCAACTGGACTATAAACTCAGGTTACTATCAGATGCTACTGTTTCCCCTCTTCTGATACTGAAATTGTGAATAAGTGATAGCTTAATAACCTATCAATTTTAAACTGCCAGATTTCACACTTACAATATATACTCAAACTCCTGCTTAGATCTGAAATACCTCTTTCTCTAGTTAGGTGCTGCCCTCTAAAGATGATCTCAAATTATTTTCAACTGGAAATCAGCTTTTTAAAAAAATATTGCTGTCTTTCTGAATGTAACAGGTAATTTTCTACTTTGAATATAGTCTTATAGATAGAAATACAAATTTTTGGAAACTCTCTACAAATAAAAATCAGTCTTTATTGATTTTTTTAAAAAACAAATTTCTAATAAATAGACTATCTTAACATAAGATAATAAAATGTATTTTTTGAGAAATGATTAGAATGAGTTGAGTCAATCACTAATATTATGATTTATAAGAATTAATTTACAGTTTATTATATGCTAGATATATGATATATATAAATATTTTTAAATATAATTTGAAATATTTTGTGACATTAGTTTTTGAAAACACGTAAAATATATATGTTAGAAAAATAGACCAACATTCATAAAAGAGAATTATGAAACTACCTTCAATATTATAGTGAATATACAGTGGCATATATATTCATTGTTTAAGAAATCTGCTCAACAGTTTTAACAGGGGGATGTGATATCAAGTGAAACCTTCATGAGCTAATGTCACAGAGGGATTTTCTTTGGGGACACTGTGAGTAATTTTTTTTAAATCCTATTTTATGTTTTTAAAATGCCAACTTATGGATCAATACATAATTGATGGTAGTATTACTTTAATACTCAGTTTCAAGAAAATTAATTGGATGATTGTTAAACTTTAATAAATATTATCAAAAAGCCTTTACTCTATTTTAACTGATGAGAAATTTCAATTATTCAATAAATACTATTCATAACATGTGTAACAAGCTATAGGCTTAGGGGACTGGCTGACTTGTGTCATAAATATGTCTAAAACACAGAAAAAAGTAATTTAAAATTAATTAGTAAGCAAACTGAATTTTAAGATAACAAATTTGCATATTCATACTAAATCATGTGTTGCCTACTTGAAATTTTATTAAAATAACACTATCTGCACAAATTCAAAGAAAATGTTAGTTCCACTACAGGATGTATAGGCTATTTTAGTAAAATTTGTAATAAGTTAGATGTGTTTTTTTAATTTGAGTATAGTTGCACACAACGTTACATTACTTCAGGTGTACGACATAGTTGTTAGACAACTCTATGCCTTAATGCTACGCTCACCACAAATGTACCCACTATCTGTCACCTTACAATGCTATAATAATACCATTGACTATATTTCCTATGCTGTAGTGAATAGGTGGTTTTAAGCAGTTAGAATGCATATTCTGTTAAAGAAAAAGAAAATTAAGTGAGAAAAATCTACATATTCATGTTACTTAACAGTTAGATTTGGAAACTTTTTTCTAGAATCAAGTCTTAAGTTATTTATCTTATCTATCTACACCAAGCTGGAGAAATACATTTGTAACTTGGTACAATCAACAGAAATGATGCTGAAATACTGTATACAAATTTAAATATTAAACTCTTAAAACTTAACTGAATTTTATCATACCTCTGTGTGTGTGTGTATGTTTCTAACAAAGTTAAAAATTATATCATAAGTAATCAGTGGGCTTGAACTTTATGATGACATTTAAGAATATAAGTTAAATAAAAATGTATTCTGAAGTCAAACAAAACATGTGAGGAAAGGAAAAATAAAATTAATTTGTTATTAAATGTTGCTTTCATTTAAATATTTTGATTATCATCAAGTAACTTAATAAAGTCCTTTCCTCTCTCTGTGTCTCTTTTTCTTTCTCTACTCTACTATATGTATCAAACACTACTATTGAAAAAATAAATGATCTCCATAAATCTAAGTGCAGGGGCACCTGGGTGGTTCAGTCCCTTAAGCCAGTCATGATCTCAGGCCATAATCTCATGGGTTTGTGGGACTGAACCACATGTCAGGCTTTGTGCTGACAGAGAAGAACCTGCTTGGGCTTCTCTCCTCTGCCCCCCCACCCCGCCCTTCCCCTACTTGCATGTGCTCTCTCTCTTTCTCAAAATAAATAAACTTAAAAAAATACTAAGTGGAGCTTTATGATCATTCCATATCCATGTCAAGCTGTAAATTGATAAAACAAATGCATAATAATCTATTGGTCTCAAAATCTTCTAATAA
The DNA here is from genome assembly GCF_028749965.1 of Puma concolor. Lineage (NCBI taxonomy): Eukaryota > Metazoa > Chordata > Mammalia > Carnivora > Felidae > Puma > Puma concolor. Next base: position 182,893,599 of record NC_141667.1, read on the forward strand.
GTTTTTTTGAAATTATAACATGTATTTGCTCAATAGTTTAGAATTCGTAACACACCAAGAATACATTACTCATTTTATTTCCCCAGTAATATGTGAGCTAGATATTATTGTCATCTCCATTTTTTAGGTGTAGCAATTGATACATAAAATGTCTAAGCGACTTATTCACATTTATTAGAAGTAAAAGGAAATAACACAGTTAAACAACAAAAATCCATGTACTTCTTACAACTTTCCAAAGAAGTGGTAATTATTTCTCTCACTTTTTCTGTTAAAAGAATTAAAATACATAGATTTTTATGCATTATATAAAAACTAGCAATTCAAAAACTATTTAATTTGTACGTGAGCTGGATGCATTAAGTGTACTGCAGGTATGCCTGAATGAAATAGCCCAATTCTTCTCCCACTTGAAATTCTTAGCCAAGAAACACTTTATTAGAAAAGCAAAGTATAAGGTTATTCTGCTCACTCTATGAAGAAGATTAAACAGCTACTGTATGAAAGCATTAGGGATGAGATTACTTTAAGATCCAGAAAAGCACTTAAGACAGCTCATAATAGATTGGTTCTAAACCTAAGTAGGCAGGAAGCTAAAAACAAACTCAAGATTGATTTAGTTGTAGAACTAGCTGCAAGATAAGAACAAGACACTAATACTAATTTTTCCAAAGCTTGGCAAGAGGTTATAGGTGTTTTCTACATTACTGAATACTGATCAATTTTTTCTATTTATAAAAAGTGAGGTTAAAAAGCACATGGTAATAAAATTACTGGGACTACTGAAATAATTTTACAGATAATACATCCTTATGCATTGCTTCAAATTTTAAATTTCTATGAATAAATCAAACTTAATAAAATTATTTGATTTGATATTATATATATTTTATTTATAACACCCAATAGCTAGTCTTTCATAAGGAAATACAAACAACTTCCAATAAAAACCTGACAGTATTATTTCATAATTCAAGAAAAAGGCATAAATGTTACCTTAAGTACATTTATTTTGTGTGAATTTCTTGAAGTATCCCTTTCTTCAAATGACAATAACTATATCAAGAGACTAAGATATGTTAAGTACAAAGTAGTGACCAAAAAAAATAGAAAACAAAAATGTTTTGTTTTGCCCACAGATTTTAAATTCTAGTGAGCAGTTGAAGACATTAAGCTAAGTAAATAAGTAAAACCTGTACTATGTTAGATGATGATGTAAAGTATGAATAAAAAAGGAGAAAATAAACTGTTACAGCCAGTTGGACACTGATTGCAGCTATAAATGTCATGGGAAGAGAAAGTCTCACTGAGAAAGTGAAATGAAAAACAAACAAACAGACAAACAATAGACTAAGAGAAAATACCTGTAACATATATCTGATTAAAATCTCTTATACATCAATAGTAAGGTAAACAGTACACTAGAAATGGACAAAAGATATGAAAAAATATTTTACTGATGAGGATATGCAAATGGTTAATGGGGACATGAAAAGATACTCAATATCATTTGTCTTTAGAGAAATGCAAATCAAGAACTACAATAAGAGACCATTTTCTACGTATTAGCATGGCTATACGTAACATGGCTATAATAATAATAAAGTATTGGCTAGGATATAAGGAAATGGGAACCCTAATACATTGCTGGTGAGAATGTAAAATGGTATAGCCACTTTGAAAAATAATCACCAAGCGCAATATTACCATACAGCACAGAAATTCCTATTCTAGCTACAAACTTAAGAAGAATGTAAACATATTTCCACACAGTTTTGTACATGGATGTCTATAGGAGCATTATTCATAGTGGCAAAGAATGGAAATAACCTAAATTTTCATCAATTGGTAAATAGTAAATACCATACAATGGAATACTATTTAGCAATAAAACAGAATAAGCTACTGATGCATGGTACCTCATGGAAGAATCTCAAAAACATTACATGAAATGAAACAAGTCAGGTACATGAATCCTTATGATATGATACCATATTATATGAAATGTTCAAAAATCAAACTTAGAAAACAAAAATCAGATCAGTGTTCTCTTGAGATTGGGCTGGAAATGTAGAGTGACTCTACATAGGAATGAGATCTTATTAGGGGATGAAAATGTTCTAAAACTGATTTGTGGTCATGGTTCCACTACTCGGTAAAGTTACTGAAATCATCAAACTGAACATTTGATGTGAATGAGTATTATTATATGCAAAATATACCTCAATAAAGTTGTTTTATTTTTTAAAAGACTGAAGATTGTCTCACGTAAAGATATAGAAATGCCTTGTACGATGCAGTAGTCATTAGACATATATGGCTATTTAAATTTAAACTAATTTAAATAAAATGAAATTAAAAATTAGATTTCTTGATGGGACTATCAGATTTCAAGTGCTCAGTAGCCATAGGTGGCTAACAACTACACTACAGACAGCACAAATGTAGGATATTTCCATAACAAAAGAAATATCTTTTGTCTATTGCTTTTAGAGAAACCAAGGTGGTAATGGTGAAGTCAGTGAGAAGTGTTGAGATTCAAAATATATTCTGAAAACAGAATATGTGATGCATTATTTGTAGGCATAAGACCAAAGGACATTTAACCAAGACTCAAGGTTTTGGCTGAAGATAAAAACAGTGTATAATTTCTATAAATTGAAATTGTGAAGAATATAGTAGAAATAAGTATGGAGGTGGGACAATCATACAGTTGGCTTTAGGCATATACATTTCTATATATACATATGTATATTTGGATATTAGACATCCAAAAGTAAATGTCAAATGTCAACCAGATAGATAGATATGTTTCTGAAGTTCAGAGGTAATATCTGGATTGAGCCCCAAAGTATCATTGTTAATTAGTCTGTCAAAATAAAAGTAACTAGCAATATTGCCTGACAAGAGAAATAGATGAAAGAACATTAGAAAGCATGGAGTTCTGGAAACCCACTAATAACATATCTAAGCAGAGGGATTGAAGGACTGAGACAAATGATGCTGAGAAGTAAATGGTGGTATGAACTGAGAAATTAACTTCAAATTTAGCACATTGGTGGTATTGCAAGAGCAGTTTCTGAATAGTGGTAGCAGCAAAAGCTGCTAGTAATACATTCGGACAGAATGGGAAAAACAAATTGGAGACAGATAATATGCAGTCTTTCCAAGAGGTTTGTTTATTTTAATAAGAAAAATACAGTAGCTGGAGACGGGAAGTATGGTCAAGAAAATTATATTTGAGATGCTAGAAAAAACATGTCCATTGATAGGCATGATCCACTAGAGAGAAAACGAGAAGAAAATTACTGTCCTGATGCTCCTGAATAAGATAGTGGGGATTGACATAAAATACAAGTAAAAGTGTGACTCTTCCAAGAGTTTGGGTAGCTCATGAAGAGTGACTAAATTGAGTGGATGCTCGGGATGTAGACATGTGCGAAAATTTGTTGAGTTACGCTAGAGTCCTGGTGGGTATTCTCTTCTAATTATTTCTCTTGCCTAGATAATGGAAAAGTCAAAGTCAAAAGTTTTGGAGGTTTTTTCACAACAATGTAAACATACTTAACACCTCTGATCTATACACTTAAAAATGGTTAAGATGGTAAATTTTATGATACATCTTTTCTTCAACCACAATTAAAAATGTCAATATCATCAGCCAAGAGTGAGAAGAAAGTTATTGGAACTTTCAAGAGAGAGGTTTGAAAAAATCAGAGGACAGTGAACAATGAATAGATACGGAGAGGATAATATGATTGCTGAGGCACCTAAGAACTCTACTTAACTCTATGTAAAGTTAGTGATATAAATGTAGAATAAGACCAGTCGGCATGTTTTTCCCCCAAACTCTGTTCAACTACATAGGAGCAGACATAGAGAGGAAGACATTGTAGAGAGGCACTATTATGGAAAGCTAACTAAGTGGAATGGTGATAATGCAAAATAAGTATAAGAGATAGAGTGATTCAAGAAGGTTGGAAATATATACAAATGAGGATAATTATAAATTATTGTGAAATTTAAACTGGGATAGTAAGACCGTGGATGAATCCAAGTGGTGAGGTAAAAGTTGTAGTATCTGTGGCGTATTGGTCCTGGTGGGGAATATGAATCTTCAGTGTCATGGGAGAATGAATGATAAATATAAACGGTTATAGGTGGAGAGTAAGACATATAAAATTGAAACTACTTAGATGATACCATTACTTGTAAAGACAGTTTCAGGAGTAGAAAGCTGTGGTAGGGTAGTGGACTATATCATTAAATAAAGGCCAGGCTTTGCAAGGGTCAAGTAGTAGATACTAAAATCACCAGCAATTATAAGAGGAATTGTGTTGGAGACAATGGCAATAAGAAGGAAATAAAGTCTTTTTTAATGTTTATTTATTTATTTTGAGATAGAGAGAGAGAGAGAGAGAGAGAGGTGTGTGTGTGCGTGTGCACGTGTGTGTGTGCGTGCACGTGTGTGTGTGTGCGTGTGTGTGTGTGTGTGTGTGTGTGAGTGGGGGAAGGGCAGAAACAGAGAGGGACAGAGAGAATCTCAAGCATGCTCTGAATTGGCAGCACAGAGCCCAACATGGGGCTCAATCCCACTACTGCAAGATCATGACCTGAGCCAAAATCAAGAGTCAGATACCACACCAACTAAGCCACCCAGGTGCCCCTAGAAATAAAGTCCTTGAGATGAAGTACAATATTGCTATTAGCAGAGAATTCCAACAAAAGCTTTAGTGGGTCTAGAGATTAGAGTCTGAAGATAAGAGAATAAAATATGGGGATTACTAGAAAGGACGAATGGAAATTCATTTAAAAGCAGTATTGAGGAACAAGGAGGAATGCTCTCCCATACTTAGGCCCATTGACAGAAGGTGCAATGGAGAAAAGCTTACTCTATTTGAACAATCTGCAGGAGGAGTGCCTTCTGGATAGAAGTAGATTTCTACTACAGCCAGAAAATGAATATTCTCTAATACATTTTCTACTGAAAAATATGGTGTATCATTGCAATCTGATGTTAATTGATTTTATTAATTTAAAAGTTCATACAGACTCATTTTACCAAAAGCATATCAAGGGGGAAAAGTCTGAGATTTTAAAAGGCCAAAACACGAATTTTATACTATTTTATCCTTACTTCCAAAGATCAAGAAGAGTACTGCTTCAACAGAGATAAACCCTGAAAGACCTTCTTTCATATTGGAAATTGCACATTTTGCATGTAAGCATAATGGTTTTACTCTATGGGTTATGGCTTATAAAAAAAGACACATTTTAAAACATCCCTGAAATAGAAGCTGGGTTGTAAAATTATAAAGCACGTTTGGAAACCTCAAATTAAGTAATTTTTCAAAGTTTCCAAGGTTTTAAAATATTTCTGCTATGTATCTGAAAAAAGACAAATTAAAAGTGAAGTAAAACTTCTAAGGAATATAGCTGACATTTTATAGCCTTGGGTACGCATTGTCTAGAAAAACAAATATGTTAAATGTAATATCAAGTTAAATAAGTAGCAATTTATGAGATGACCTTAATTCATACATCCATTGTAAAAGATCTGTATGCTGAAAACTATAGAAAGCTTATGAAGGAAATTGAAGAAGATATAAAGAAACAGAAAAACATTCCGTGCTCATGGATTGATAAATATTGTCAAAATGTCAATACTACCCAAAGCCATCTACACATTCAATGCAATCCCAATCAAAATTGCACCAGCATTCTTCTCAAAGCTAGAACAAGCAATCCTAAAATTCATATGGAACCACAAAAGGCTCCGAATAGCCAAAGTAATTTTGAAGAAGAAGACCAAAGCAGGAGGCATCACAATCCCAGACTTTAGCCTCTACTACAAAGCTGTAATCATCAAGACAGCATGGTATTAGCACAAAAACAGACACATAGACCAATGGAATAGAATAGACACCCCAGAACTAGACTCACAAATGTATGTCCAACTAATCTTTGACAAAGCAGGAAAGAACATCCAATGGAAAAAAAGACAGTCTCTTTAACAAATGGTGCTGGGAGAACTGGACAGCAACATGCAGGAGAATGAAACTAGACCACTTTCTCACACCATTCACAAAAGTAAACTCAATATGGATAAAGGACCCGAATGTGAGACAAGAAACCATCAAAACCCTAGAGGAGAAAGCAGGAAAAGACCTCTCTGACCTCAGTCGTAGCAATTTCTTACTTTACACATCCCCAAAGGCAAGGGAATTAAAAGCAAAAATGAACTACTGGGACCTAATGAAGATAAAAAGCTTCTGCACAGCAAAGGAAACAACCAACAAAACTAAAAGGCAACCAACGGAATGGGAAAAGACATTTGCAAATGACGTATCGGTCAAAGGGCTAGTATCCAAAATCTATAAAGAACTCACCAAACTCCACACCCGAAAAACAAATAACCCAGTGAAGAAATGGGCAGAAAATATGAATAGACACTTCTCTAAAGAAGACATCCAGATGGCCAACAGGCACATGAAAAGATGCTCAATGTCACTCCTCATCAGGGAAATACAAATCAAAACCACACTCAGATATCACCTCACGCCAGTCAGAGTGGCCAAAATGAACAAATCAGGAGACTATAGATGCTGGAGAGGATGTGGAGAAACAGGAACCCTCTTGCACTGTTGGTGGGAATGCAAATTGGTGCAGCCACTCTGGAAAACACTCTGGAAAAGTGTGGAGCTTCCTCAAAAAATTAAAAATAGACCTACCCTATGACCCAGCAATAGCACTGCTAGGAATTTACCCAAGGGATACAGGAGTACTGATGCATAGGGGCACTTGTACCCCAATGTTTATAGCAGCACTCTCAACAATAGCCAAATTATGGAAAGAGCCTAAATGTCCATCAACTGATGAATGGATAAAGAAATTGTGGTTTATATACACAATGGAGTACTACATGGCAATGAGAAAGAATGAAATATGGCCCTTTGTAGCAACGTGAATGGAACTGGAGAGTGTTATGCTAAGTGAAATAAGTCATACAGAGAAAGACAGATACCATATGTTTTCACTCATATGTGGATCCTGAGAAACTTAACAGAAACCCATGGGGGAGGGGAAGGAAAAAAAAAAGAGGTTAGAGTGGGAGAGAGCCAAAGCATAAGAGACTCTTAAAAACTGAGAACAAACTGAGGGTTGAGGGGGGGTGGGTGATGGGTATGGAGGAGGGCACCTTTTGGGATGAGCTCTGGGTGTTGTATGGAAACCAATTTGACAATAAATTTCAAAATAATAATAATAAAAAAATTCATACATCCAAATACCATATTTTAATGCAATAAATTTATCCTACCAAATGCAATATTTTTATTCATCTCAAATTTTCATCTCACAAAATGATATGACTTTACTTTTTTAAATGAATATACTGTATCTACAACCATTTATTATTATATGCAAGTTTGGAAATAAAACTTATTTATATAAAGTAAACCCTGTTATCCCACCTAAGGTTTATTTGCTGGGTCTATAAAGACACTAGATTAGGTGATGACTTCTATTCTTCTTCTGCAGCATCTTCAAATAGAAAAGCCTCTAACTGGTGCCTTATTGTTACCATGAGCATGTTTTGAACATGTATAAGAGGGCAAAGCACTTGAATTTGGTAAAATAACAAGATAGATAAAATCTGTGTTCTTGAATGAACAGTGGAATAGATTTATCCCTCCAACTTAGACTACTCTTCTCAGGTATATTACACATGAGAGAATACACTAATATACACTTTAGATTTTTTTGTACTCCTGGCAAAAAAAAAAAAGAGCTGGGGAAATGGCATTTCCTTCCTGTGCTGAGAAACAAAGTCACAATATTCACGGGAAGAGTAAATATTCACTGTTGGCTGATTATTTACTTTGTGACAGATTACTTCACCCAATTAAAATGTACATTTAAATGGTTTTTAGTATATTCACAAAGTTGTGCCGCCAGGGAACACAATTAATTTAAAATATTTTCATTATGCCAAAAAGAAACCCTTCCCCTTTGGAAGTCACAACAGACACCCTCTATTCCCAGCCATAGGCAATTGCTACTCTACCCTCTCTCTGTCTTTATAGATTTGTCTATTCTTTATATTCCATATAAATCGGATCCTATAATTTGTGACCCTCTGTGGATGGATTTTTTCACTCAGCATATTTTTAGGATTCATCCATGTTGTAGCATTTGTCAGTACTTCATTTCTTTTTATGACAAGTAATAAATACTTCATCGTAGGATATACCACATTTTATTGATCCATTTATCAGTTAATGGACATTGGGTTGTTTTCACTTTTTGGCAATTGTGAATAATGCTGCCATGAACACTTCTGTGCAAATGTCTGGGAGTATACGTTTTCAAAAAGAGTGGAATAGCTGGATCATGTGCTGACTCTATGTTTAACCTTTTTAGGAAATGATAGACTATTTTCCAAAGTGACTGTAGCATTTTACATTCCCACCAGATATGGGAATATAATTTTCCATGGTTTTCCTGTCCATTTGACTATAGTCATCCTAGTGAGTTTGAAGTGTTATTTGACTATGGTAAGAATATATTTATTAAATCAACTTAGCCTTTACCCTAATCAATAAGCTTTTTTATCTTGATGGTCATAATTCTTGAAAGAGAACAAGAAAAATAAAATGGACACAGAAACGAGATAACAGTTGTAAAGGTATTGTTGTAAAAGATAGGAAAGAAAAAAGTTGGCAGCTGGAAGCGTGAAAGAAGTTGAAGAGAAGTATTTATTTTTTCCTTTCATTTTCTGTGAGAAATACTTAAGATAAAATTTATGATCTAGTAGAGTTTTAAAATAATAATATAGGATAGGGTGCCTAGGTAGCTCAGTAGGTTGAATGTCCAGTCAGAATCTCACAGTTCGTAGGTTCAGGTCATAATCTCCCGGTTTGTGGGGTCAAGCCCCACATCGGACTCTGTGCTGACAGCTCGGAACCTGCAGCCTGCTTCGGATTCTGTGTCTCCGTTTCTCTCTGCCCCTCCCCTGGTCGCACTCTGTCTCTCTCAAAAATGAATAAACATTGATGAAAAATTTAAAAAACATAATATAGGAGATGAACCTATGTACTGAAGCAACTCTTTGAGTAGCTGAAATGAAATCTTATTTACTCCAAAAGGAAAAGGAGTAGAATTAGCTTTGAGTCTACAGAGTTAATTTATGGTAATAAGAGAAATATAGCATTTATAGCAACAAGAGAAACTGTAAAATTTATAGGCACAAATGTCAGCAGAGTTCTTTTTAAAGAATTATTGACATTCCACATATTTATTTCACAAGTTAATATACTCACTTCTCAGCTTTGAAATCGGATTGTTTCCAGTATAAAGTATTTGCCACCAATATTATAATCTAGATTTTAATAAATTACATATAATATTTTTTCCTTCTTATCCTGATTGGCATTTCAGATAAATTAGATACAACAACCTAAAAACTTCTCTCTTTGCTGCTAGGTAATCAGGATCTGTTTTTCTCTAGATTACTAAACTCGTATCTTTTCTGCTAATCTCCTTTAATTAGTCTGTTAAAAGTTTCTTTTCTTTATGGCTCACTCTTGAGTTCTTTGAAATCTCTCCCTGACCCCCTCTCTCTTTTTTTCCTGAATTCCAAAATCTTTTTAGACAATCTCATATTATACTCATAAAAATCATTCACGAGACTGTATTTCTAAGTTGAGAACATGACATGCACACCCTAGGATTCATACTAGGAGATTTATACTTAGAAGATCTTTCGGTGTTAACATATAGTCAAACATTATAAGCTTTCTCAATAAATAGCACCTCTATCCACCTAGTTAAGCCAAAAATGTATGTCACTTAGGGGCACCTAGGTGGCTCAGTCAGTGGAGCATCTGACTTTGGCTCAGGTCATGATCTCGCAGTTTGTAGGTGTTGGGCTCTATGCTGATGGCTCAGAGCCTGGAGCCTGTTTCAGATTCTGTGTCTCCCTCTGCCCCTCTCCCAGTCATGCTCTGTCTCTCTCTATCTCTCAAAAATGAGTAAATGCTAAAATTTTTTATAAATGTACATTACTTTGACATTGTACTATTTATCAATAATTCCCCAGAAAATAATTTTCAGGACTATATATATATCAATCTATATATATTCTATATATAAATATTTTGTATATATATAAATGTATTTTATATTTTATATATCTATATAAAATTTCCTAAAGGCTGGTTCTAAAATTGTAACACACTTCTTTACTTCTATTTGAACAATATGAAGGTTCATATATTAGGAATAGTCTTCCCAATTAAAGTAACACATATGTGAGTATTCACGAACATGATTTTAAGGGCTCTGATAAACTGGCATGAAAATAAAGGATCCATTAATCCCAAAGTGAAATGAAATAAAATTAAGAAAATGTCATATAATTTAATCCAAAAGCTGGCTTTTGAATTGAGAGTATCTTTGAACTCTAAAGACCATAAATTTCTGCTGTAACTGGTGAGTAGTATAAGTGAGAAAAGAGTAAACATAGTCTTCCCAAGTGGGTAATCTAATAAAATACCACAGCATAAGCCTAGCTTTCAACTCCCTAATCTATCATTGTAAAAATGAAAGATTAAAACAAACAAATAAGCAAACAAACAGACAAAAACTTCTGAATAAGGTAACTGCAAAAATTCCTATATTGTTTTTATTGCTGAAGTGTGGGGCAGAAACATAAGTTAAAAGAAACAAACAAACCTTTCTGCTAGGAACTGATGAACACAAAATCAGACTTCACACATTTTTCAGTTTTTCAGAGTGGGTGTGAGATTCCAAAATATCCAACTAGAATATTTAATTTATTTGGTTTTGTGTTGGTAGCGCTCCCACCTCAAAATAAGTGGTAAAAGCAAACACACCTCCCACCCACAGAAACTAAAATTCTACTCAGCACTCAATACATTACTATTAGAAATCTTTAATAAAAATAAGTTTTCAAACTCCCAAGAAATCAAGGCCACAGGACTAAAACTCTTTGGAGGAAAAAAAAAAAGGACAATACAAGAAGGCCATTGGTACTGGAGTTATCAGTCAGAAAACACCAAATGACAATGTTTTATACACTGAAGAACAGACAGGAAGTTAAAAAATATAAATTAGGAATCAAAGAGTATAGATGAAACACAAACAAAACTTCCAAATAAAATATGCAATAACCAATTAACATTAACTGAAGATTTTGCACATCAGAAGAAACAATTATGAACTAAAGTTAAAACTGAAGAAATTATGCAGAATACACTACAAAGAGAAAATGAGATGTAAAGCAGATGTTTAAAGGTTAGTAATGAAAAGAAAATCTAATGACTTACAATGAAAAGAAGCAACACACATATGCACACATATACACAGGCACAGTGGTGCACACACAGATCTGGATACTTTCTAGTTTAATTCAGAACATCAAAAAAAGAGAAAGTAGAGATTATCTTCAGATGAATGGCTGTTACACACACAGCTATGTTCTCAAAGGCAACAGTGGAAGACAGAACATAGTGTTGTCACAATTAAGCTGCCAATAAATAATTAAATACCTAATAAAAATACAAATATACAACTAAGTCAACAATGATGGAAAAATGAACTGATTTTCAAACAAAATCAAACCAGAAGAGAGAACTGACCACTGAAAGTAAATGCATTCTTTTTTAATTTTTTTAATGCTTGTTTATTTTGAGGGAGAGAGAGACAGAGCATGAGCAGGGGAAGGGCAGAGAGAGAGATACATACAGAGTCCCAAACAGGCTCCATGCTCTGAGCCGTCAGCACAGAGCCAGACACCCATGGACTGCAAGATCATGACCTGAGCTGAAGTGCAATGCTCAACCAACTGAGCCATCCAGGTGCCCCTAAAAGTAAAAGTAAAAGCATTCTAAAGGAACTTTGCCTTAAATGAAATTCTATGGACACTTGGGTGGCTCAGTCAGTTAAGTGTCCAATTTAGGCTCAGGTCATGATCTCACAGTTCGTGAATTCAAGCCCCAAGTCAGGCTCTGTGCTGACGACTCAGGACCTGGAACCTGCTTGGGATTCTGTGTCTCCCTCTCTCTCTCTGCCCCCCTCCAGGTCACACTCTGTCTCTCTCTCTCTCTCAAATATAAATAAACATTAATTAAAAAATAAATAAATAAATAAATGAAATTCTAAGGATGTGCTTCAGGCAAAAAGAAAATTTCAGATGGAACATCTGGAATGTAAAAAGGAATGCAGAGCAAATGGACTGGTAAGAGTGTTGGAGACAGTAAGTAAACAGCGATTGTTTTGAATGATATATTAATAACTTATTTCTGTTAAAAAATACCAGAATAGCCCTAAAATATTTTTTTAAAAACAGTATGTTTATTTAGGGGAGGATAATAGTAAATAAATATTCTAATATCTTTGTGTTCCAGAGAAACCAATAGTAACAGTTTCTATTACTATAGACACAACAGTATCAATTCATGCACATTTTGGCAGAGTGCTATTTGGCCACCAAAATATACTTCTTATTTCAATAGGAATACAAAAAATTACTTGTGAACTTGAAATATCAAATACGAATTATGATTCTCAGTCTTGCAACTAGGTACAAACATGAGACTAAATTCCCACCGTAAGGTTAATGGATACTGTTTTTCTGGACATATTCTCTCTCTCTCTTTTCCCTCCAGAAAAAAAAAAAAAAGTATGCAGAGTTGAAACATGCCTGACCATGCACACAAAGAATTACCTTCTGTTTGGCAGAGCAACAAGAAGAGAGGTATCAGCATTTTAGAATAATCTGGTGAAACATAGCTCCCACCTACCCAAACTGCTCTCCTTCCACGAATCCATTACAGAAAACAAAAGAAAACAAAAGCTCCATTTTATTTATTTTTTTTTTTTAAATTTTTTTTTCAACGTTTATTTATTTTTGGGACAGAGAGAGACAGAGCATGAACGGGGGAGGGGCAGAGAGAGAGGGAGACACAGAATCGGAAACAGGCTCCAGGCTCCGAGCCATCAGCCCAGAGCCCGACGCGGGGCTCGAACTCACGGACCGCGAGATCGTGACCTGGCTGAAGTCGGACGCTTAACCGACTGCGCCACCCAGGCGCCCCAAAAGCTCCATTTTAAAAAGCCAAATGAAAACAAACACACAAAAAACTATTTTATTCTAAAGTAAATTTGTTATAGAGGTTTAGCTAGTAGTCTCTACAACACCATGTTAAAGTAGCTAAGGTTACAATTAAAATGGTAGACATAAAGCTTTATGTAAAAAGATAACTCTTGACAAAAGTAAAGTAAGGCAATTATAGCAGCACACAAACAGTACAAATACATCTTAATTCATCCATAAATACAGTAAATACATGTGAATAAACTTTCCAATAAAGAGGTAAAGATTGCAAAATTTAATATTAAAACACACACACACACACACAATGTTTCAGGAAAACAGTATCTAATGCAGGTCATAAGAAACTGAGATACATAAGGGTGCCTGAGTGGTTTAGCTGGTTGAGCTTCTGAGCCTTGATTTTGGCTCAAGTCATGAAATCACATTTTGTGAGTTCGAGCCCCATATCTGCGCCTGTGCTGACAGCTGTGGAGCCTTCTTGACATTCTTTCTCTCTCTCTGCCCTTCAACCGCACATGCATGAGTCTCTCTCAAAAATAATTAAACATTAAAAAATCTCTCCATAGGGGCGCCTGGGTGGCGCAGTCGGTTAAGCGTCCGACTTCAACCAGGTCACGATCTCGCGGTCCGTGAGTTTGAGCCCCGCGTCAGGCTCTGGGCTGATGGCTCAGGGCCTGGAGCCTGTTTCCGATTCTGTGTCTCCCTCTCTCTCTGCCCCTCCCCCGTTCATGCTCTGTCTCTCTCTGTCCCAAAAATAAATAAACGTTGATAAAAAATCTCTCCATTCTTAAAACAAATAAAGAAATTGAGATATAGCATATAAGGGTCAAAACACAACAAAACATTATAGCTGCTCCATTAATATCAGAAAAAATGCATTTTTAAAAATGTTTATTTATTTCTGAGAGACAGAGAGAGAGAGAGAGAGAGAAAGGGAGAGAATGTGGAGAGAGGGCAGAGAGAGAGCGAATCCCAAGCAGGCTCTGCACTGGCAGCACAGGAGCCCAACATAAGACTCAAACCTACAAACTGTGAGGTCATGACCTGAGCCAAAATCAAGAGTCAGATGCTCAACTGACTGAGCCACCCAGGCACCCAAGACAAAATAAATTTTGAGGCCAAATGGATAAAGAAAAGAAAGTGACTCCATAATAATTGAATTTTTCAATTAATTAAGAACATGTGATGGAGTGCCAGGGTGACTCAGTCAGTTGGGCGTCCAACTCTTGATCTCAGCTCAGGTCATGATCTCACAATTCCTGAGATTGAGCCCTGTGTGGATCAAGCCCTGCTTGATATTCTCTGTCTCTCCCTCTTTTTCTGCTCCTCCTCTGTGTTCTCTCTCTCTCTCTTTCTCTCTGAGTAAATAAATAAACTTAAAAAACATTGGGGCACCTGGGTGGCTCAGTTGGTTGGGCATCCAACTTCGGCTCAGGTCATGTTTCACCTTTCATGGGTTTGAGCCCCGTGTCGGGCTCTGTGCTGACAGCTCAGAGCCTGGAGCCTGCTTCGGATTCTGTGTCTCCCTCTCTCTCCAATCCTCCCCTGCTCACATTCTGTCTCTTTCTCTCTCTCAAAAATAAACATTAATTATATATAAATATATATACATATGACAATTCTACCCTGATATAATTTCAATTATATAATTTCAAAACATAAACAACAAAATTACATAATACCAGAGAAATATCTTCTAGCGTTGTGAATGATTTTAATATATTTTGTTCAGAAATCAGTAAAACAGACCAAAAAATTGTTAATTATGTAAAATTTGAAAAGCACAATAAACAAGGTTAACTTAATAGATCTATATTATAAAGTAGAGAAAAACATATTTTTAAATACATATGAAATCTATTAATATTATACATATTTTAATCTATACAAATTTGGTACAAAAAATCAAAATGATGAATATCATACCATCTACATTATCTAACTGTATTATAACCAAAGAGTTAACCCAATAAGTAAAAATAAGTAGAAAAAAAATACATTCAAAAACTTACAAACATACTTCTTTTTTGTGATTAAAATTCATTCATTTATTTTGAGAGAAAGAAAGAGAGTACACCTACATGAGCTGGGCGAGGGGCAGAGAGAGTAGGAGAGAGAGAATCCCAAGCAGGCTCCATGCTGTCAACACAAAGCCCCATGCAGGGCTCAATTGCATGAACCATGAGATCATGACCTGAGCTGAAATCAAGAGCTGGACACTTAATTAACTGAGCCACACGGGTACCCCTACAAGCACACTTCTAAACTTTTTCGTCAAAGAAACAATCATAATGGACATTAAAATGACCTAGCATAGAATCATAAAATTTCCACACTTCATCTCCCCTCCTTGATCTGAAAATGCAGTTTAAGGGTTAGAGGGATTTTTTAACCTTAAATATTTACATTAGAAAATGTAAAGATTTAGAAGTCATGCATAATCTAAGGTGTCAGAAATCAATGTGTGATATAAGGATTTGCATGCAAGTAATTCTTTGGAAGATAATCCAAAGTGAGAAAGCAGGAAGTTAAGGCCAGTATCAGCTCAATCAAAAAAAAAAAAAAAAAAAAAAAAAAAAAAAAAAAAAACCAAAAGACAAAAAAAACCCAAAAACCCACTATTGAAGGACCTACCATGATGAGTAATTAGGGATTAACCCTACTGGGAAGCCTTGAAGCAATTAAGTAAATGTACCTCAGAATTGCTCCCCTCTCCAAAAGATGGAAGGCTATGGCTCTTATCTGATGAACATTCTGCCCCTTCTTCCCTGCTGATTTAGCAATGACTACACTGGCATTGCTTCCATTGTAATTCAGGGCTCTGCTAGCTTATTGCTAGTGAACTCTTGTGGATTTGGAGAAAATCCTGAAGCAGGAAAGCTTAAACATAGAGTACCTGCTTAGGACACTATCAGAATGCTTGGATATTTCCAGCTACAGTTGCATCTATATTTGGAGGTAGACAGGACATGATGCCTCATTTCCACCAATGCTGAAACCCCAGGCAAATTAGTTGATGTGAGAGACTGCAAATGCAGCCTGTAGTGCTTGACCACCTTGCAAAACAGGCAGAGCAAGAAGAATAAGAAATAAATCTTGAAGAAAATGTTACCTCAGAACTTGCAAAAAAAGGAAGTCATGCATTATTCCTTCTCCCCCAGTGTGATGTCATTTGTGTAGTGGATTGGTATTGTATCTAGTGGGATCATGATGAATTCAAAGTCTCTAAGGCTATTTTGTGGCACAGCATGAGAAGAGAAATATACCTAAGGGAGACCATAAGTTTATGTTTTCCTTGCCATATAAAAGCAAGCTGCTAGCAGAGACAGTGTCTAATTTGATACAAAGAAAATTGTATCTATAACAAAAGCAGCAATTAGAGTAATATGTGACTAGGTTTAGTCTAGGTGTCCTAGTGACTAGGACAATAACCACCATTGTCCTAGATTCACCAGTCTAGAACACCAGTCCATAAAAAATATATGGAAACGCAATAGCAGTCAACATATCTACAACCCTTCTATGTTCCAAACATTCACAGAGATTTGTATTAATGTTGCTTTGTTATTTGATTGAAGAGAGAGATGCACAGACATTTAATTATGCTTTACTACCATCTATCCTAACTCTTAACACTCAGCTTCAAGGAAATAATCCGGAGATCCTTAAAGGTTCTGGATTTATCCAACATACATTTAGGAACTGAGAAAATACCCATGATGACAGTGGAAACTTATTGAGTTTACTGGAACAAACTTCTTTTGCAACCTAAATAATCTCTAGCCCCCACATTCTGAATGGTTAGTCCCAAACCAGTACCTTCAATTACCCTCAGAATTTGGATATTTCTCCTTTCACATGTGAGAATAAATTGACATTTTTAAAACAAAGGCTAGAAGGAAATCGCATAGTAAATAAATATGTAGCTCCTGAAGAGTCTTTTATCAAGAGTACTTGAATTTCCTTTATTTTGAGGGTGATGGACACATATTCAGATGGTGGGAAAAACCCATGACACTAAATATAGCAGTGAAATTTTTAAAACCAGCATAAAATGCCTTAGCTTACTGAAAATTTGTTTGTCAAATGTTTCATAATACAAAAAAAAAAAAAAAAAAAAGAATTCTCAGAGATTAAATTTAAAAAAATAAAAGAAAACATGATAACCATCTTTTTCTTAACAATTCACAATTACCTCAGGAGCCATTGAAATGAAATGTCCTGAAGTATAGATAATGCTCTTGCACTGAATGTGAATGACTGTGCCTGATGGCCCTAATCCTTTTCTTTATGAGCTATACATTGCAAGGTCTGAGGCATTCCTGATCCTGATAATTCACTGGATGGTACCTGTGACCCTTCAGTGAGAGAAGCATGAAATCAACATGTTTCTAAAATACTTCTCACCATAATCAGTCAACTTCTGAAAAAAACCTCAAAACTGATAAAATATCTAACTAGTTAAGCTTATAAAATATTTAATTCCTTTAGAAAATTTATCTATCTGCATAGATTATGCTATTTGCATTAGTAATTACACCAGTAAATATCAGCTACTAATCTCTGTTTAGTCACTGCAGATTAGAGAGGATAAAGCACCTCTTAATTATGACACTGGTGTTTTAGAAAACTTTTTTTTTTTTTGTCTTAAGTAGCTATTGGATCAAAAGAACTGTTTGTGACATAAACTGAATACTTTATTGTCATCCTTATAAACACTGCAAGCAACTAATTTTCCCTTCATACTCTAAAATTACCTTCAAGTATAACAGAATTAACAATCATGAAAATATCCATGCTCTACCTGAATATTCAGCTCTACCTGAAGAAAAAACAAATGCGTAAGTACAATGGGCCATATGAAAACTTCATTGGTCCAATTTTCAATTTGCTATTTCATTGTTATAGGTTGAATATCAGTATCTGGTATGGAAAGTGTATTTAAAATTAATAAATATTTGAAGAATATATAAAATAGAATCGATTATATAATCATTTCTTGATAGTACATTACTGTTACTGAAATTGTAACAAACAAGGGAAGACAATGACAGGAATCTCTGAAAATGTCATCACCACTGAGAAGCTTTCCTTGATTTTACAATGTGAAAGTGATAGTGCTATTTTGCATGGCCCTCCTGTACTTTGAATAAATCTCTATGCTTTATGTTATAACATCATGCATCCATTAGGAACTTTCTGTCTACAACCACTAACCCTTCTCCTCATCTAAGGTAAGTCTTTAAAGGGTGAGGAAAAATCATATTCATCACTCCTTCCTAGGTGCTAGTAGGTATAGTTACTTGATATGGGGAAGAAGTTCAGTATAGGTTGATGTTAAATTAAAAGTGAAGAACAGAGAGAAGAGATGTTGAGAGGAAAAAGGAAGGATAATGAATGCCTGTCTCTCTTGTACCCTATGTGTCTGTTTCCACACCACTATCATTGTGACATACATAAATGAGGAATCCAAGTCACATGGCCAAGACCATTATCAATGTGGCAAAGTGGGTACACTTTGTCCAGAGAGGGAGAGCACAGCAAAAACACCTTGCAGAAGGAAATGAAAAGTGAAGGACAATAACCCAATCTACTACAAACACTACTGGCACCCCTATGAACACACAGAAATGATTTATTTTGGATTCAACACCTCTAAACATTTACCACAAACACATAGGCACATATATTCAAACACACACTACACTACATACACACATACACACACTCACACACCTGCACCTTTTGTTCTATTAGCCCAAAAGATGGCATTCCTCAGATATTTTTTAGAAATTGGTAAGTAGATTCCATTATTTGAAAAAAAAATTATGTAGAAGTCTTAATTCATCGTATAGTACAAACAACACAAGCCTTAAATCTGATGACTATCATTTCCTTGTGTCTGTCCTGATTTCCTCACTTACAAAAAATGTGAATACTTTTATGTGTGAAGTTGTGCAGTTTATAGATTCTTCTCCATTTTTCATCTCCTACTATTCTCATCTCATTCCAATCAGTCTGAAAATGATATCTCCTGATACTGATAGCCTTTGCTAGCCTGATGTCCTAAGAATATTTGTGTGGAACAATATGAGCTTTTATTTGCAAGGGCCCAAATACAACAAAGTTTATTGGGGGATTATTTAGGCTAATATCTAAGGCAATCATTTTATAAGTAGATAAAAGACAATGAGATTATATATTTCTCTAATACTGTATTTTTAAATGTGATTATGAAACTAATTTAGCTTCCAAATAAAGCATATATATAGATTATATATACTCAGGCATTGAAGCAAATTTTCAAGACTTATAAATGTGCAATGAGATCTATTCTAAAGGGGATTAGACATTTTAAGCCATCTTCTTGTGTTATTAATTTAGATAATACCAGTAATTTCAGTTCTTTGAAAACTATGCCTTTTATATATTAGGAAAAATGTATTTTTAAAAACATTTACCAATTTATTGAGTTATATTAATTTAGCAGATTTAAAAACTGATTCACAGTGAGGTGGAAAATTTGATTCATGGTTTTCTTACATTTTACTTTCAAGCAGGAGTAAGAGAAGCATAAATTCTAAATTTTGCTTCATATCTTGTCCTTTTTAGTTGGGATGACGTTTTTAATTTTTTTGAAAAATAAAAATACTTCTGAATTGTTTGGTTATTAATTTTTAATGATTATTTATTGTCTACTCTGTGCCAAGTTCTGGTTGGAGCTATAATAATGCGGCACTTTAAAGAAAAGACGAAGAAGCATACAGCCTGCCTCCACAACCACAGCATGCCAGTGGCGGGGGGGCGGGCGGTTAGCAACCTGAGGAGTGCATGCCAACAGCCATGGCCCCTTCAGCTGCTTGTGGGCCCGGATCCAGCCCTGTCTCTGGTCGCTGGCATGCACCATGAGGCTCACCTGCCACCAGCCCCTTCAGCTGTGCGTCTGCTCAGCCCTGGCCTGATTCCAGACACCAGCCTCCACTATCAGAGGCCATGGCAAGACCCAGCAGCCACGATAATATATACTGGCAGCCAGGGTCCCCATGCTGCCAGTTTGTTTCCATGTCTGCCAAGAGGACAACTAGATGGGAGGCTGGCTATAGTTGAGCCCGATGCTGCAGCCCAGGGACTAGAGATAAGGCTGCATTGGGGCCCACAAGCAGCAGTGAAGGCATTAGTTGTCAGCATGCACTCTCGTGGCTACAGGATCTTACCATGTACACACATGTCAGTGGAGGGGACAGGCCAGTGGCACACAAGTGCACAACTGAAGGGACTAACCCCAACTGTGTGCATGGCTGTGGAAATCAACCGCAGGTATCTAGGTTAGCATCTTGTACTCCTATAGCCACTGAGGTTTGAGCTGGCTGCCAGTGTGGATCCCAGGCTCTGGCAAGGGCAGAGAGAACAAAGCAGGGAGAGACTCAGGTGGCTGGCATCTGCTAATGCAAATATTTCTGGGGCAAAGACTGATGAAATCTTCAGGGGGAGTCTATGACAGCTGTGCTGTTT
Organism: Puma concolor; assembly: GCF_028749965.1. NCBI lineage: Eukaryota > Metazoa > Chordata > Mammalia > Carnivora > Felidae > Puma > Puma concolor. The sequence continues at coordinate 182,914,249 of NC_141667.1, forward strand.
CTTGGTTTCTTCAGTAGTGACAGCTGCTGGGGTCCTCTGTAGAACAGATCACTGGAGCCCATAGCTGCTCCTGTTACGTGGTGGATACTGATGGCCCTGCTCTTCTTTCTTGGTCCTAGCAGTCTATATTTTTCCACCTTTTCTGGTCTCTGGGTGAAACATAGCACAACACTAAGCTGGGCCAGCCTAGGGGATAGGACACTGCAAGAAATATGGAGTTGTTCTTCCTTCCTTTTTGGAGCAATTATTCTCAGGGTTTTTTGTTGTTGTTGTTCCACTGTGTTGCTGAAGTCTCTTAAGTGGACTTCTAAACTCTCTTAGAGATGTTTTTGTTCCTGGATAGCTGTTTAACTGTTCATGTCCATGGGGCATGGATGCTGGGTTCTTCTACTTTGCCGTCTCTCAACTTGACTCTGATTTTTTTTATCACGTTGCCATAAAATATATTTAACGACCACAGACCTAAGTTTCTTGTCATGCATACTAATCAAAAATAAATAATATTATCCAGGGGCGCCTGGGTGGCTCAGTCAGTTAAGCGTCCAACTCTGGCTCAGGTCATGATCACAGTTTGTGAGTTGGAGCCCCACGTCGGGCTCCAAGCTGACTGCTCAGAGCCTGGAGCCTGCTTTGGATTCTGTGTCTCCCTCTCTTTCTGCCCTTGCCCCACTCGTACACTGTCTCTTTCTCTCTCTCTCAAAAGTAAACATTAAAAATTTTTAAAGAAGAAATAATATAATCCAAATTCATTAATTTCCATATTGATTTTCAGTGTTTTACAAATCTGTTAAGGACGTGGCTCTACAATAAAGTAAAATCATTTATATTTCGTTAGTTTTAGAAGTAGAAATAATTTTCCCAAGCATTGCACCCTCAATATTTATGTTGTTATCTGGCAACAACTATTAAAATCATAACCTTTTTTTTTTCTAGGTGCTGTAGAAAGTCTAAGACATTACCAAGTTTGTTTAGTTTCAGTATTTTATCTGTGGCAAACCTAACATGTTCCCAAATACTCCATTTATAAAGTTGATTGGGAAAAGTCCCAGTACTGCTGATACTTATATAAGTCCTCTTTGTTTTGTTCTTGCAAAATCCAGAAGGCACTAGGGAAATGATTGCAATGGATCACAAACATGAATATTTCAGTACTTTAAAGACTCCTCCTCAGCATATTGCAGAGTATAAAACAAAGTGCTATTTAAGCCAAGTTAAGGGAAAAAATACCAAGTATAAGATTTTCCAAAATGAAGCCAACCAGTTGCAAATGCTTTTCTAAATGAAGAGTTATTATGATAATATAATGGTATGAAGGATGATGACTAAAATGGAGCTAACATTTTTCATAAACAAACAAAAGAGACTTCTGGCCATTTTGGTAATTTTAGAAAAGGGAAAATCATAAGCCAACTGAGGAGTTGGGGGAAAATCAGGCTGTATGTTTTTCAATCACGCTCATACATCAACATATTCATTCCTGTTATGTTTGTTAATGGGTTCTAGTTTGACACCCGACTGGTATTTAAAACATATTAATTATTGTTTTCTTAATTTAAATATTCAACTATAAAAATGAAAATAAATGATGATGAGACAAAAGTTAAGTTTTTTGAGAACCCTGTAGCTTACTTGTTCTTCTCCTGTCTCTCTTTCTTGTTGGAGATGAAGCAGAAAATAGATCACATTAAAATCATGGAAAATTCCAGGACAGTTTAAAATAGGATATATAAAAAATTAATAGTCTTTTACAAAGAACATCTAAACAGAATAGTAAATCACATGAGTAAGCTATTCTAAAGAGCATATACTTAAGATAAACTTATTAATGGTATTTGTGAACATGGGGGGAAAAAGTCGTACAAGTTAAAATAGCAGAAAAAAGGTCACATAGGAAGAAATGTGCAGATTGTAATGATAGTTCAATACTGAATAACTTCACTAAAATAATATGGAACTTCCTTTTCTGAAGATGTTTAGACTAGGTTATTTTCATTATAGAAAAAAGGAGCAAGTGGCTGTATATTAACATGATCTCTTAGTCATAGTGCTACAAAGTGTCTTATTGGTAACTGAATGGAAGTTCTTGTAATAAATTAATTGTTTATCAGCAACAAAAGAAAAACGTGGTGGGGGGGGGAGAAAGAGGGAGACTTCTATTTCAAGGGTATCATAGATAGTTGCAACAGAATGTTGCCTCCACACAACAACACAACAAGCCAGACCTGCTAAAATATCACAGCTTCTCTGAAACCATCAGAGAACTCATATGTATAGAAACAGAAAGTTATCTGCCTTTTATAAGAAAGTAGAGACCTATGGTTCTTCTCATTACTGGCAGAGCAATGAAAGGCAGAAAACCCACCACAGGTGGAAGTAACAGGGACATGACAGAAAAGCTGAGAGAAACCCATCTTACGGTCCACCAAAGTCATGTTTCCACGTCTCCAAGCACAGAGAACATAAGTCAAGACCAAAAAAGAAAAAAACAAAAACAAATTATCCATTGAACGAAAAGCTGACAGTAGGTCAGATATAGGGCACAGAGAGATTTATAGTGTAGAAAGTGGAAGCTCAGCTGTAAAGCACAGAAAAGATCTGTTGAATCTCCTCTTTTCTCAGATCTCAAGTCCCAAAGAAGGAAAAATTTGATCCTAAAAATATTTGAACCTAATGGCAAACAAAATCAAGTTAAACATTCAAAACTACCCAGATCCCGTTCAGCTACTGATCAGATTGATTCAGCTCCTGACTCAAGTAATCTGACTCAAGGAAGGGTATGTTGTTACAAAATAACAATAACAATATTACACTAGCATCACAATACACATGAATAAACAAGAAAATATGAGACATGGTCATAAGAGAAATTGTCAGTAGAAGCAGACACAGAAATGTCCCTGAAATTATCAGAAAGTGACATTAAAGTAAATAGAAATCCTTTATACATACTGAAAATTGACAACATGTTAACACATATTAAGACATGAGAAAAGTCCTCAGAAACAAAGAAACCAATAAAAAGGAATAAAATGGAATGGAATGTTAAATTAAAAATACAGTATCATAAATAAAGAATTCATTGATTTTTTTAAAGGAATTTACTGAACAGTGGGAGAACTTGAAGTCAATTAAAAATACATATCTATACTGAAAAACAATCAGGAAAAAAAGAGTAAAGAACAAAAAGTTGCAGACCCATGGTACAACATAAAATGTTGGACTACATATGGGGTTTGGTTGCTGAAAAGGAGAGGAGAGAGAAAGTGGGGGAGAAGAAATAAAGACATAACAAATGAGAGTCTTCAAAAATTAATGAAAGACATCCACTACAAATATAAGCTTGGGAAACCCGAGCAAGATAACTACCAACATGTTGCCCAGGAGGTGGTTAATTTTATGTGTCAACTTAACTAGGCTAAGGAATGCCCAGGTTGCTGGTAAAATATTATTTCTAAGAATGTCTGCGAGAGTGTTCCCAGAAGATATTGGCATTTGAAACAGAATATTGAGTAAAGGAGATTGTCCTCACCAGTGTAGGTGGGCATCATCCAATCCTTCAAGGGATTGAAGAGAACACAAAGGCAGAGGATGGGTGAATTTGCTCTATGCTTGAGCTAGGACATCCATCTTCTGCCTTTGGACATGGATCTTCCTGCTTCTTGTGCTTCTGGGTTCAGACTGGTATAATTCTATCTTCAGAATGAGCAAAACATACATTAGTTCAGTGCATCTTGTTTTCTTAGACTTTAAGATCTGAAGGGCATATACATAAAGTAGTTACACTATTATAAGACTCATGTAAACAACAGTATTGTAGAAGGCATTTATGAATAACATTATGTTCTTTCAAAATAATTAAAAAGCTGATATGTGCTATTGGACTAGGTTATTACACAATATCAGTGAACTGTACAATTTTAAGTACAGAGTTGATTATTTTTTTTGCTAATCTACCAAGTGGATGTTTTTCTTATACTTTAATGGAAGCTTGAAAAAAATAATTATCTCCATTGTTCTATGAAATCTGAGAAAAGAACTTCATTTTTTTAAATGACCATTTTATCCTAGAGCCTACTGACAAATGACAAATAGTTGCCAAATAACAGAGTAAATAACTTGGGCAAAAACTATTTGGAATAGCTTTTTACAATGTCTTCCATCATAACAAGAGTATTTAGATTATTTGGATTCTGGATATATAGACCTCTTTTGAATCATAACAAGTCTCTCAAGCATGCTTCAAATTGGATCGTAACATTCTAGACTTAGTGAAATTTCAAATACCCTGAAGTCTGGAAATACATGCCACATGTAAGAGCTATGTGTTTATTAATATAAGGCTGTATTTTTTGACATAGCCTTCTATAAGAAAATATCAGGATATTATAAAATTACTGGAAATAAGATAATTATTATAATCAATTTAATATATATATTACATAATACTTGATTACATATCTTTATTCTATTTACTATTGATTTCTCCATACTTAGAAAAAGAAGATTTTTAAAAATCTTTTCCTAGTAAAAGTCAAAAAGAAAACAGAAGCTTCCAACAACTTCTCTTATATTACTCTCAACATCTCAGATCCTGAAAATAATACTAAATTATTCCAATGAATATTTCAATGGAAAATATTTCTGAATTACTAACTCTTAAAATGAAGACAGTCAGTAACAAATATAAAATGAGAAAAGGGAAATTGCCAGCTTTGAAGTGCAGTTTTAGACAGCCTCACAGTGATTTTAGTCAGTAATTCTAGTGTCATTGTGAAAGAAAATGTCAGTCTTCTGCACAATAACAGTGTAGTGATATTATGGGCTTTTAAAAGACAGTAACAACTTCAGTATTTCATCTGAAGCATGTCTCTGAAATGCAAGTTTAAAATGGAGGGTCATAGATACTATTGGGTACCTATAATGTTAAAAGACATTTTGTTATTTTATTTTTGAAGGCTCATTAGATATATATTTGCTTTTAGTTTGAGATTTATAAAGAAAGAATAATCTACTTACTACTTTGCTGGTAATTAGCAGGGAAAAAAAGCAAGTATTTTGTCATTGAACTAATACATGTATCTCCTCATTATTTATAATACATAATTATAGCCTGATTGCTGCTCTTACAGAAAGTTTAAGAACCAAAAGGAAAGACTAATAGATTGAAAGGGGAAGAAGGCTCCTGAAAGCTTATTGTAATACTTTACTTTTTTATTATTATGCCAGAAACAAAAAAAAGTTTAGCAATCCTTTGAGGTAACAACCATAATGGGGATAAACGCATTACTTTTATCTGTGCAAATGTACCACACATTATGATATCCAAAGTTGCTGGAAGTTATAAAAAGGAATATGCAACATAAAGCAATACCAAATTTTATTCACACTTTAATTTTGCCTTCTACCTTTTTAATGCTATCTATAACTTCCTCCTCTTTTTTCACAGGTCTTTCCACATAGCCTAGCAAGAATGGCTCAAAGGCTTTTTGTTTTAGAGATTCACAAAGTTGAACATAGAAGATGTAAAGATTAAGAGATAATTTTGCAATGTTTAATATGATTTAGACTAGGAAATTTTGAAGACAACACTCTAATTCATCTAGAACTAATAGTGACGAGAAAAGTAAGGTAGTATATTTTGTGATCTAGACGCAATCAAACACATAATTATGTATTACATACCTTAGGGATTGCATTTATAGAAGATGAATTTATAGAAGCATTATAGGATAAAATGACTTCTGTCTTTATAGCATCTAGAAGAAGGAGATAAAAGGTAGTTTATGGAATCTGAGTATCTTTTCTTCCAAAATAATTGTAAATCAGTCTAATTGTATATTGATGGGTATTTCATCTCTATCCTATCATTATTAATTGAACAACTAGATGAATATATTTTAGAAAAAATATTATATTTTTGTTTTTGTAGAAGAACAAAAATAAGGAAAGCATTTCATTTAGAATTTATTTTAAAATATATTTTAGAGAGTTTTCAGTTTCTTTTTTTGTGATTTTACATACAGGAAACTATTTTAAATAGACTACCTCTATTGATCTTAGTTTTATTTTTCCCAGATTCAGTATGGTATTTTTATTGTTGATAGTAAAATAAGGTCACTTAAGATAAAACAATCCATCCATGTCTCAGAGTTTGAGGTGAGTGTGTGCGCATGTTTGTATGAGCATACAAGCACACATCATTGTAAGTTTCTATATTTTTACAAGAATATGGCAACTTAATATTAACATTTTGGAAAATTTTATCCTGTACTTTAAAAAGTCTGCATTATAACTATTAAAACGTGCATTACCTAGAAGTAAAAAAGTAAGATCAAAGATTTTTATTGCAAATATTTCTGTAAAGTTCTGGGGGGAATTATGCAATACACAAGGGTGTGTGTGTGTGTGTGTGTGTGTGTGTGTGTGTGTACACAAACGTGTATAGAACTGAATGAATAGGATAGAAAAGAACTGTAGGACAGTAAGGTCCACAAAGATTCACTGGAATCTGCTTCAATTGGATTAAGGATTTGGATAAGTTTGGATAAGGATAAGTTTGAAGGCAAGTCCCTAATCTTCAGAGTATTCTAATGAAATATAATCATTTCCTCTATGATCTTCCTTACTCACATTTGCTCTGAGAACCTTCATATACCTTATGATGCACTTGATGATATCAATTTAAACTACAATTTTCCTCACAGGAATTTAAAATGTAAATACCATAGGGACGCATGGGTAGCTCAGTCACTTAAGCAACTGACTCTTTTTTTGTGCTCAGGTCAAGCTCTCAAGGTTCATAAGTTTGAGCCCCATGTCTCTCCCTCTCCTTCTGCCCCTGCCCCTCTCATAAATAAATAAATAAATAAACATTTAAAACTAAATAAATAAAATGTAAATACCATTAAAACTACATCCTAAATGGATGCCACCATATATAAGTTCTGTTCTTACAGACCTCTTGGTCTCAGGGCCTCTCCCTTATCCCTGGAATCATTCTGAAAAGAATATCAACTGTTTCCCCTTTCATGATCTTAATTGTTTTTCCTGGTCATGATTGGACACACAGAATACTCTCTTTTACACTCATATGATTACCTGAGAATACTACCTGCCCTATCTTGATGAGAAAAAATTTAATGTGTAAACTGTGGCCAAATAATACCTATAACTTATTATTCATTCCTTATATTGTGTGTAGAGATTCTTAGAAACAGATTTAGCTACTAGTGACCTCCTTTAGAGAAGGATAATGCATAAATAAGAGAAGAATATTTAGGAGGATAAAGGTAATAAATCCTCCCTTAAAACCACATATAGAAATTTATATAGCAAGCATCCTATTTCATTCAATTCATCTCATTCACTTAGTCATTCACTAAATCATACTTTCATTCAACAAATGAGTATTAAGTACGTACTATGTGCCAAGAATCTAAGTTACTTACAATGTTAAATGTCATGACTTGCATAGTAAAGTCCTTACCCATTTAAAAATTTTAAGATTGTAAAACTATTATGTGTGGATACATTTCTAATTGGTTTTAAATTTATCATTTTAATTCATCTGAAATTCATTGCTTATATATTATGAGGCAGAAATATAACATTGTTGTCATTTTTAATTTAGGGCTTTTATTTTATTTTATTTTTATTTTGGTTAAACTGATTAGACAGTTCTTCCAAACCATAGTTTTAAGTAGCCTGTCATTTCCCCATTGACAAGAAATGTGATATTTATTATACACTAAGATGATGCAATGTTGTGGTTAGGGGTTCAAATTTTGAAGCCAGATTTCTTAGGTTCAAATCTTGGTACATATTTGCTAGGTCAGTTTGGTCAGGTTATTTAACCTCTCTGTGCTTCCATTTCCTCATTTTAAAAGAGAGAGAGAGAGTGAAGTAATTCTTGCAATTTAGAATTATTTAAAGAGAGAGAAATTGTTCTTGCAATTTAAAATTATCATATAATTTACTTAAAATACTTGATACAAAAAGGAAAAATTGGCTATTTTTATTCATGGGTTCACATATATTCATGATTATCTTTTATAGGCTTTTGACTATTGCTTTTATCTATTTGACGTTCTTGTGTTCAAACACCGAATGTATTTTTGTATCAGTAGACATAGTCCTGCTTCTTTATCGTTGTTGTTATTTTGCAAATGTATTTGCTATTTAGCATATTTCCATCCACCATAAAACATCCTTATCAACTCAACAGTTTCATACTCATGTGGAAATCATGTATAAATTTTGGACAAAACTGACATTTCTCAATATTGTTTTAAGAACAAGATGTTTTAGGGGTGCCTGGGTGGCTCAGTCAGTTAAGCCTCCGACTTTGGCTCAGGTCATGATCTCATGGTTCATGAAGTTGAGCCCTGTGGCAGGTAGCATAGAGCCTGTAGCCTGCTTCAGGTTCTGTGTCTCCCTCTCTCTCTGCCCATCCCCTGTTCAGACTCTGTCTCCCTCTCTCTCTTTTAAAAATAAATAAACATTAAAAAAAAAAAAAAAAGAACATGATGTTTCTAATTCAGACATTGTTTTCTGGTCTTATAAAGTTTTGTTGGTTGATTTTTTAAAAAATATTGCACAATTATTCTTTTAAGGTTACTGTTGGGTATTTGATAATTTTATTTTCGTTTTGAATGAGATAATTCTCCAAATATTTTCTAGTCAACTATTACAGACATATTGGAAATCCAGTGTTTTTTTCTTATATCTGTTTTAAGCATGTTGTATCCTCTCTTTAGATATAGAGATTTCCACATTAATATTGTAAACCTGTGTATAGAATATTATTTCTTGGACTTTAGTTAGGGCTTCATTTATGCATATTATTTCCTCCTGTTACCAGTACAAAATGCACTTTTTCCAGCTTTCTTCAATTTAGCTATGCTTCCCATGTTTCCAAATTTGCTTACTTATAAAGAGAAAAAAATAATTTCATGCTGGTGCTTTATAATCACTCTAAACATCATGCACTACTCACATGCACAAATGTGTACATGTGGCACATGGATCAGGCTCTACTGTGATGCTCTGGAAAATTTGGAGTGAATAGACATGGTGTGGCAGCTCCTGAAGAAATGGTACTAATGAAATAAATGGATTTACACAATTTCAGAAGAAAGCACTAAATTACATAAACCAAAACCTGTGGAAACTGCGTATTTAAGTTTTATTGGCAGAAATAAAATTAATTATAAACTGGAAGCTCATTCATAATGATCAGGGATAAATTGCTCATCAACCTAGAACTTATTAACTTCAACCATTTTATGAAATTTTTCTTTTTTTCCTTTTAGATATTATAAGATTAATAAAGTGCTAAGAAACTATAAAATTAGATTCTTTTAGAATCACTGAAAGTCTAACAATATAAAAATTGTAGCTTATTAAAAGAGATAAACATAGTGAGAAATATAAAAATAATTAAATTCCTCACATTAACCACTTCTGCTTAATGTGTACATTTAGTTTTACACTTAAGAGTGTGAATATATTTGGTTTTATTAGCTTTCTAAAGTGTGTATAGCATTTATGAAAACTGAATTCATATGCTTCAAAATTTTAAAGATATAAGAACATTTTGCTGGGGCGCCTGGGTGGCTCAATCGGTTGAGCATCGACTTAGGCTCAGGACATGATCTTACTGTTCATGAGTTCAAGCCCCGTGTCAGGCTCTGTGCTGACAGCTCAGAGCCTGGAGCCTGCTTTGGATCTTGTGTCGCCCTTTCTCTCTGCTCCTCCCCTGCTCACACTCTGTCTCTCTCTCAAAAATAAATAAACATTAAAAATTTTTTTTAAAAAGTGCATTTTGCTAAATAATTTTTTGTAATCAATGTACATGTATTTAGAAAGTTTTAGTACATTTAACCAATAATTTTTATTTAATAAATTATGCACTTTAATACTTAGAAAGAGCTAAATTATTTTGCACTTAAATACACTAATCATTTGAAAAATGTAAACCTGATATTTTCAGCATTAAGAAAAATCATGATAGTAACGTGTGTTTTTCTTTTTATATTGGATTACTCTGTACAATAACTAATCTATTGACATCTTTTCAAAAGTATTTAATATTAATATTTTACAGCAGCTGTGATGGCCCATAAAGACCAGAAGTAATTTTCATATTGCATTTCTTCTGACAAATACAAGCTGTAACTGAATGTCACTCCCTTTTTTCCATATATTTTCTAAATAGTGTATTTAATAGCAAAACCATGCTATAGAATTTACCATGATTAAAATCCACTAGACTAATCTCCTTAAGATCAAATCTCATAATAGAGAGTCAGTGAATTGTGAACACATGCATGAAAGCAACTATTGCTTTTTTCTGCTTCACAGAAACTAGAAATTAATACTAAATTTTCTAATGCTCAAATATTTCTATGGTTTTAAATTAAATATAAGAAGAAATTATGTGCTAGCTTCAAACTTTTCTTCTGCAGCTTCCTCACCTCTCAGCCTTCACAGGAAAAGAGGGACTTGCTCTGAATTAGGCTTTGGCTTTAGGGAATGTTGTGGCTGGTCTGATCTTCTACCCAGACCACTAAAACTTTCTCCATATCAGCAATAAGGTCATTCACTTTCTTACTATCTGTGTGGCCACCGGAATAGCACTTTTAAATTCTTTCAAAAACTTTTTCTTTGTATTCACAACTTGGCACCACAAAATACTTAACAATAGTAACATCAACGATCATGGGTCACAGATCATCACAACGTATGTAATACTAATAAAAAAGTTTCAAATATTGTAAGAATTAGCAAAATGTGATACAGACACAAAGCAAGCAAATGGTGAAGGAAAAATGGTGCCGACAAGCTTGCCTGACGCTGGCTTGCCACAAACCTTCAGTTTATAAAACACGCAACGTCTGTAAAGCGCAATAACGCGAAGCACACTAAAACAAGGTATGTCTACTTTGTACTCACCCTTCTTGTAATGATGTAAGATGATAAAACGCCTACGCAATGAGATAAGGTGAGGTGATGACTTTGGCATCGTGACCTAGCGTCAGGTCACGTACCCAGCGTCAGGTTACGTACAAATCGGCAGGAGGGTCATCTGCTTCGGAATCTGCCCTGGTGGGAAGGTAAGTAAAACCGCGGATGAGGGAGAACTATTGTATCTGTAGCAAGGACCTATATGGATGCTACTGTCAGAGGAAAGCTTGCAAGGCTTAACCAAGGCGGAAGAACAAACAAACAAACAAACCAGAAGTTCAGCATCTCTTACTTGGTAGATAGCCACCCAGAGGCCAGAGACGAGTGCTGAGAGGAACGTAGCATGCGAAATACAGCTCTGACGGCCGCAGAGACCCCATTCTGCTGAAGGTTAAGAATGCTTGTATTATTCTAATTGGTAGGACTTAGAGTGGATCAGTCTAATTTTTAGGAATGTTTCTCTCTTAAAAAGTGTAGGACTGAGACGTTTGGGTGGCTCAGTCAGTTAAATGTCTGACTCTTGATTTTGGCTCAGGTCATGATCTCACAGTTCCTGAGTTTGAGCTCATATCGGGTTCTGTGCAATAGCTAGGAGCCTGCCTGAGATTCCCTCTGTCCCTCTCTCTCTGCTCCCCACCAAAATAAATAAATAAATATATTTTAAAAACTGTAAGACTGGATTAGATACCCTAAAAAAGATTTTATCTTTAAATTTTGTATTTTTTTTTACCAGCGATAATTCTGTGAAATATTCAGTGAAATACGTGTATATTAGAAAACAAAAGAATCTAAGAACACCAAAGGTAGGGTATATAAAAATTAATGTATTAACATAGTCCGGTAAGTAGGAGCATGATTATAATTATAACATTGTTGTCTCACTGAGTGAGGCATTCTGTGTGTCCGAGACAAATGACTGGAAACTCAAACACCTCATTATAATATTTTTTCTGAGAAATAAAAGGGTGAGTAGGAGATGATTTCTTTCTTTTTTTTAAATGTTTATTTATTTTTGAGACATAGAGAGAGAGACAGAGCATGAACAGGGGAGGGGAAGAGAGAGGGGGAGACACAGAATCTGAAACAGGCTCCAGGCTCTAAGCTGGCAGCACAGAACCTGACGCGAGGCTTGAACTCACAAACTGTGAGATCATGCCCTGAGCCAAAGTCAGACACTCAACTGACTGAGCCTCCCAGGCGCCCCAGAGATGATTTCTTACCCCATCCACATTTTTTTGTTTGTTTTTTTTTGCCTTTATATATGGACACAGCTATAACTATGCTAACGGAAAATATTTTATAACAATAGTAAAAATCTAGTAATATTATCATGTCAGGCTCTGTACTGACTTCTAGTTAGTCGATTTAAAATTCAATCCAATTGAACCATCAACAATTCAAGAGGAAGTTATTATATTACTTTGCTTTATAAATCAGAAAACTGAGGCAGAGTGATTAGTATTTCAGTTTCATAATGTGTACCCAAAGAGTCAAGATTCTGAACCCATTCCTGGTTCTTACCTATGACTTTATAGCTCCTCTTTTAACCATCTATGATACTGCCTTATATCTGTGGAGCACTAGATAGGTGCAATGGAATTTATTCTGATGCCCATAACCTGCTTTATTCCCATCTGACTCCTATGCCAGAACCACCTCAGTCTTAGGCAAACCTTAATAGTCATCCTACAGGGGGATATCTAATATGGAAATTTATAATAAAGTGCAGAGTTTGAGACCAGACTGACCTGGACTTGCCTTCTACTCTTCAAATTTTTATTTACATGACATTTGGAAAATCACTTCTTTAAGCCTTAGTTTCGTCCTATAATATGATTGTATAAATTCTATAGAACTTATACATTTTTGAGGAAGACTTGAGATGAACATATGTAAATTTTTATAGTGCTTATCATAGACTAAGTAAGGACTGAGTTTGCGCTTTTATTAATATTATCATTATAGACATTAAAAAAAAAAACAAGGCCTGTGGATATTACATGAAATATCCACAATGTCTAGTTAGTGATAAAAAATGAAGTGTCTTTGTAGGTTGATTCCTAAGTCAGTTTAATTTTACCTCAATGATAATGCTTTTGAGATAATTTGTGAATATATCCAGATCTTCAAGTCTTTTAATAGTTTAATCTTTCCAGCCATATTTTCTCTTTGCCTAACATGTTTCAAAGGACAAACTATTCCCTTTTTAAATGAACTTTATTATAAAAATGTACATAAGCATTTCTCTTCTTATGCAGAGTTAACATGTTTGAGGTCATGGGGGGGGGATCAAACATTACTTATGAATGCTGAAAAGTGTGCTTCTGATAGTAACAGAAGTTGTAGCTGCTGAATAGTCTCAAATTGTTCTTGGGTACAACTCTTCCATGTCTTAGTGTTGCTGTAATGTTTGCAACTGGGCTTGCTTGAGACCAGGAATAGTAGGGTTTTTAGCCTCATAAAGACTGCAAGTTTCCATGTTACATCTGTAATAATTCTAAATTCCTCCAAAATTTATTAGAGGGTAATCCTTCTAACATTTATTTTATGTAAACTTGCCTCAATTTTCTTTGTATAAATTGTCCTATTAATTTCTAGTTTTCTCTGTACATGAAACAAGTTATATTCATTTTTGTTTTCTATAATATTTACATTTTTCTATAGCATATTTTATTATACATGAAATTCATGATTTTACATTGACGTTATGGTTTCAATGACTCCATTTATTTAAAATAGTATTTCTGGGTGCCTAGGTGGTTCACCCAGGTAAGCTTCCAACTCTTGGCTTCGGCTTAGGTCATGATCTCACCGTTTGTGGGTTCAAGCCCCACATTGTGCTCTGCACTGACAGCGTAGAGCCTACTAAGGATACTGTCTCCCTCTCTCACTGCCCCTCTCCTGCTTGCTCTCTCTCTCTCTCTCAAAAATAAATAAACATTAAAAAAAATAGTATTTCTGAAACCCAGTTATCTATTCAGCAATTTTATCAATTGCCTGTACAAAAGATTAATGTTTGGCGCTTGGATTAATATTTTAAAATGAGATTTTTGAGGCAATTTATTATGAATTTGGTAAGCTTTCTATATTATGCTTTATTTTACTGTGTTTTAATGATTTTAAGAAATATGTTTCTTTTTCTCTCCCAGTTACTGATCAATTTCTACCCTAGATAAGTAGTTTAATCACACAATCATGTAAATATCAGAAAGTGGATCATTATTTAATAATTGATGAATGTTTTGGGGCACCTGAGTGACTCAGTCGGTTAAGCGACTGACTTTGGCTCAGGTCACGATCTCATGGTTCATGAGCCCCGTATTCAGGCTCTTTGCTGACAGATTGGAGCCTGGAGCCAGCTTCAGATTCTGTGTCTCCTTCTGTCTCTCTGTCCCTCCCCCACTCATGCTCTATCTCTCTTTCTCAAAAATAAATAAAAACATTAAAAAAATTTAAAAGAATAATTGATAAATATTTAGCCATAGGTTTTATCTGGTATGTTTAATAAAACCTTATTGGTCAAATCTCCTAGAATTAAAAATAATCACACTGTCAATTATCTAGAAGAAAATGTATAGCAATTTATTAATTTGTGCTAGCTTTTACTTAATTAAAACACTATGTTACTTTCTTATTTTTGTCATAATTATTTACTTATCTTTAAAAACACTTTTTTAAGATTCTCAATGTTGCCATCTGCTGGAGAAATATCATTTGGGCAGTTAGGGTTGTATTGATGCATGGTTTTTAATTAGAATCTTTCAAAAATTATCATTTCAAATACTTAATATTTTAAAACATCAATAGAGAAAAGTTATAATTTATTCCATATTTATTTTATTTAACAAAATTTAATTTAGTTCAGATTTACTTTATTTATGCCAGGAAATTCTCACTATAGTGACTTTAAAATTTGAGTACAATTGAACATACCAATTAGTGATCTAAATTTTTATCCTGATAGATGTATTTCTTTTTCAAAATTCTAAGATAAATATATTTTTGGATTTGTTTTTTTTAGGTAAACTATATTTAATCACTGGGAACATCACTCCAAAATATTTTCAGTTGCCTGTAGCCTATAAAGCATGCAAAATTGGTGGCATCTGGCATAGTCCTAAGATACCAATTTCTTGATCTGATAATACAGAAAAACTGAGGCTGCTCTTTAACTCTTCAGAAGCCACAAGGCCACATACTGAAGATTGTTGGGAACTGATAAATTGGTTTCACAGTCAAAAAGTATCGGTGAATTGATATGTTTTGTGAATTAAATATGTGAAATGTTTAAAAATATCATTCTACCTCATAATGGATTATTTCCCTAGTTTATATAAGTTTGAGGTTACTTGGAATTCTTATACAGTATTCTCTTTAATCAAATATAGAACCGTCTATTCCTTTCTATGCCATGTCAATAGTAGCTTTTTTACAGCAGATGGCAGCACTTGCAATATCATCACATTTTAAAAATAAAAAAAACCCTAAATGCTTAATTTTCAAATTATTGAAAAGAGTTAAATAAAAAATACAAAGATTTCATTATTTTAGCATTGGTATTGTATCTGATGTACATATAAATTTAACATTATTAAGCCCGTAAAAATGACATAAAACATCTTACTGAAATATTTAAGATGAATTATTTGGGACAAAATATATTGAATGTGATTTAAAAAATCTTCACTAATAAATCACATAACCAAACAAAATTCAGCTATCCTCATCAAGTTTAGAATAATGTCTGTATTTAAAATAAAAATAATCGGGGCGCCTGGGTGGCGCAGTCGGTTAAGCGTCCGACTTCAGCCAGGTCACGATCTCGCGGTCCGGGAGTTCGAGCCCCGCATCGGGCTCTGGGCTGATGGCTCAGAGCCTGGAGCCTGTTTCCGATTCTGTGTCTCCCTCTCTCTCTGCCCCTCCCCCGTTCATGCTCTGTCTCTCTCTGTCCCAAAAATAAATAAGAAACGTTGAAAAAAAAAATTAAAAAAAAAAATAAATAAATAAAATAAAATAAAAATAACCTATTGCCTATTTGTTTAGTGGCTCAAAAGGGCCTATCACTTGATATGAAAATGTCTTGCTTAAATACTTTGGTTGGTGAATGGCATTATAAAGTTACAACTCTTCAAATATTTTTTTTTAATTATTTATTCATCAGTAAACATAAAGAGTAAAATTTTATAAGTCCCATTTGGAATGGTTCCATATAGATCAATTTTCATATGAATGAAACTTGCCATATTAAGAACTCATATACATACATTTTTTTCTTTTGTATTTTGTTCATATGGAAATAAGACTCATATGAAAATAATATGTATGGAGTATATATACATATATATATAAATAGAGTATATATACTCTATATATAGAGA
This sequence comes from Puma concolor, assembly GCF_028749965.1. Lineage (NCBI taxonomy): Eukaryota > Metazoa > Chordata > Mammalia > Carnivora > Felidae > Puma > Puma concolor. The sequence continues at coordinate 182,930,592 of NC_141667.1, forward strand.
CAGTATATATACATATATATATAGAGAGAGAGAGAGAGTATATATACATATATATATGTATGCATTTCCTCAAATTAGAATATCCTTACAGGGCAAGCATTTAAATTAGTTATACAAAATTTAATACTGATAATTAGATGGTTGAAGTAAACACCTTTGTTTTGGCCCATTTAGAAATATACCAAATATCAAGAAAAAGAAAAGAAAAGAAAAATACAAAACAAAAGAAACCAATACATGATTAAAAATCCCTAAAATCCAGGGTCACCTGGGTGATTTGGTAGGTGAAGTGTCCGAATCTAGATTTCAGCTCAGGTCATGATCTTATTTTCATGAGAGCCAGCTCCAGTTGGGCTCTGTGTTGGTTGTGGGACCTGGTTAATATTTTCTTTCTCTCTCTTTTCTCCCTCTGCCCCTCCCTCACTCGTATGCATGCTCTCTCTCAAAAAAAAAAAAAAAAAAAAAAAAATTAAAGCCCCTCAAATCCAAAAATATGTACTACTATTTAAATACTCCTAAATTTTAGTAACCTGTGGATTAAGACAAGTCACCTAGTTTCGCTTGTTCACATCCCAGGCCACTGCAATACACCCAACATGTCTCTATCCATTTCTATAGTATCTCTAATGCTCATAAACCAATATGATAATGTCCATGATTCTGTTTTTCCACTCCTTTGTGGCTTCCCATGTTAATTGTCCTCTATATTACTTTGAGTAATCCCATCACAGTCAGGGGTTGTCTTCTTCTCATGCTGAGTGCATCTTTGCTATCTAAGCTCCAGCAGAGTGCTTCTGGTTCAGAAAGATTCTCCCCATCTAACCCACACTTTGTCACACATTAACAAGCAAACAAGTCAATACAATGTGTGAACAGCCCACCCAAAACTTTGTCTTATGAGTCTCTTCTTGAAAACAACTTCTTCTGATTTTGCCTATAATTCCTCTTCTGCAAAAGCACAAAAATGAACACCCCTTGAAAATAAAATTTAAAAGAATCATGAGTTTGGATGTATTTGATGTGTCATAACTGTCACCAGCTAGACCCCAAGACATGACCTTTGCTGCTCCTGCTGTACCCAATGACCTTTGTCCCACATTTTCCCTTAAACTCTTCTCTTCAGTTTATCTCTTATCTTAGGCAAAAGACTGGACAGGTCTTTTCCATCCCATGATGAAAACTGAAACTACCCCTGGAGCATAACGACTGTCTGGAGGAAAGGCTCTGGCCAGCCTAGACCACCCAGTGTAGTTTGAAATTAATCCCTGACTCGCTTCTACCTCGATGGACCATGGCGTGACCCATGGAGTGATGGACAGTTACCTTTACCTTATTATAATACTAAAATATCTCTCAAGGAGGAGCACAAGCCTCATTTACATAACATACATGTATAGGCATGTTTCCTATACATGTATATTATGTAGCATATATATGTATAGGCATGTTTCCTTAAGGTGCATGCACTACCTTAAGCCTGCCTCTACCTATGATGTCAAGGCACCCCTTTTAAATATTCATCCTAATCCTAAATGAAAAGAAACAATCCACCTTTGCTTGTGGAGTTATGGCTTTGTATATTCCCCTTGATCTCCTTATTTGCTACAAATAAAGTTTCCTTTGTGTGACAGTTCATCTGGTGGTTTCTATCTGTGACTCATCAAGGAGTGAACTCATATTAGTGCCTTTACATAATATCTATTGTTTTCATTACTTCTTCCCAGTCATCATGCATATATTTCTTTCATCCTAACCTATGTATTCGTTTCCCCCAGTCAAAGACAAAACCCAACATGTCCTCAAAAAATCATACCTCAACAGACCCAATAGTCATACTTCAAAAAACATAACAAGAAGACTCTAAATTCCCTTTATGCAAAGCTCTAACTATAAAATATTGAAAGGATGGACTAAACATCACCAAGTAATCATGCTCCTCATTCTCCATACTAACTTCTGATCTATGCATACTAGAATGGCCATTATAAGGAATATTCCAACTTGACAAAAAGTGTACTTGAAAGTAAGGGTTCCTAAGACAAGCAAACAGAATGGAATACCTATTTTAACTGGCATGCAGACGCCTCTGGAAGTCTTCCCACTTCCAAAACAGCTTTATTGAAAGATTCATTGCAAAGGCTAGTGAAAAATTAAAGACACAAGGAGTACCTAAAATAAAAGACTGCAAGGCTGAAGTGACTCCTCCTACTTCCTTCTATCCTACTTTACTTAAGTACTCAGTCACTCAACTAATCTTCTATCTGAATTGCCTTTCAGTCAGGAAGAGACCACAAGGCCATAAACAAAAGTCCATCATGGTAGTGGCCTTACAACTGCAACAGCCTCAAGGCCAGAAACATAAAACACCTGGGCCTCCCCCACTGCACCCTCCTACAAGTCCATCATCAAAACACTGCCCAGAAACTGGTATCTCATTTGTAATCATACAGGACACTGGGGTGGGGGAGGAACCCACAAAACATTGTCCTCAAAGATTTTGCCAGTTCCTTTGACACCAACTCAACTTTTCCCATATCTACGTGCTAAGTAGGGTTCCTTTATGGGTCAGTCCCAGAATTGACAGGACACAGAGAGATTCTCTGCTAAATTGCTACCAGCTATCCCCTCAAACAGTCAAGACAAAACTAAGATTAAAAAAAAAAAAAAAGGAAAACCTTGCCAAATTCCTTCAGTTTCTGGGGCTACATTTTCTACTCTTGCCTATAGTCACAGACATTCACTTTTGAATGCCCCTTCTTTGTAAAGAAAGCCTTCATAACATTCTTCCTTTCTAATCTTATACTCTAGTAGACTTTTGTCTGCTGCTCATTTCGTATCCACTTCTTCATTCTTTGAAGCAGTGAGACAAAGAACCCAAGGTATTGAGATAAAAAATCCTGCAACAATAAGACCTGGGAAAACTGGCAGAAGCCAGTGAATGGTGACAATTCTTACCAGAGTTAGCTCTCCTGGATCTCTATAGGTCAATTGATAGAGGAAGGTAAAATCTCACATTGTCCCTTATTGGTTATTGATCTTTTTTCTCCCAGAAACAGCAATGGCCTTCTTGTTCATCAAGTTTTGTGTGTCAAGAATTTGGTTTGGCTTTTTTCCTGCCTGGGTCACCCAGGCTGTCAGTTCCTGCAGATGCAGACAGCACAACCATCAGGTTGGGGGCCCAAAGATATGGTCATACAGAAATGTGAATTGTGGGGCACCTGCGTGGTTCAGTGGGTTAAGCATCCAGCTCTTGATTTAGGCTCAGGCCATGGTTTGTGAGTTTGAGTCCCACTTTGGGCTCTGCACTGAGGATGCAGGGCCTGCTTGGAATTCTCTCTCTCTCCCTCTCTCTGCCCATCTCCCATATCTCTCAAAATAAATAAATAAACTTAAAAAAAAAAAAGAAACTTTTTCCCCATTTGCAGTGAGGACCCTATGGAATGTTGCCAATTTTAAAGTGAATTGCCTGTCTTTCTTTTAGCTATCTTTGGGAGTGGCTGAAGATCTTGAGAGAGTAGTATCTTTTACACCCTTTGTGAAATGTTTCCTACACCCATGGTATCATTCAATATCACCAGGAATATTTGCTGTTTATCCTAGCTAAAAACTGATGAGATATTTGAAAGGATTTTTTTAAGTAGATCTGTGGTAGGAAGTTGGCCAAATTAGGAAGCTGATATTAGGAACTTAATTGGAACTTTTTAAAAGGCTTCTTCCCCCAAACTAAAATGAACCTATGTACACAGAAAGAAAGAAAAAACATTCCAAAGTCAAACAGCTCCAAATCAGGAAGGTAGATATTGTGAGAAGTAAGATAGATGATTCATTTTCAGAAATACCTAGTCTAGTTAACAAAAAGTTTACAACCTATTGGAAATAGGTACAGACCCCCACTCCCTACAATGGAGTCCCAAACCCTTAGACACTTCACTTGCTGGCTCTTCTCCCCCTCTCCTTTTCAGGGGCTTATTTTTCCATGGGCTTTGCAATGAGCATGTGCCAAAGAACTGAAGTTTCTGAGTCACCTCAAGGACTGTTTGTTTCAATTTGTTCCAATCAGACTACTTTTTGCCTTATGTGGGCATAGCAGATTTCCTGGTAAGGCTGTAACCTCTGTAGTACTCAGCCAGTGAGGAATCAGGGAGGGAGTTAGACACTAAGAGATAAATTGTCTGCTGTAACTGCCCTGAGTGTCCTTGTGCACTAAATACCCACTTTCACAAGAACATTGATTAAAGCCAAACTTCACTATACTCAGAATCTCTGCGCCCCTCCTTTAATTGGGTCAGTGGGCTTATTTCTCACAGATATCTTCCGATTTCCATCTTAGTTAAAGATCTTCTCCCTGAAACAAAGAAGCAATTTGAAGATAATATAGTTGAATGCATTTCAGAGTGCAACCCAATTATTTGAGGAATTAAAAACACTTGTCTTAAAAATTGAGACCAACTTGTACAACTCTTTTGACAAATTGAGTCTTTACAAGAATGGAAAAAGCCCACTTATTCTGTTTACTAATCCCCAAACCTTTCCCATTTATCTCAAAAGGCTTATATGTACTATAAAAATTCTGGACTCAGGCAATAAAAAGCCTTTCTTAGAAGAACTTGCATTCATTCTTTATCTGTGGCTTTGAGATGTAAATTCTACTCAATATTTTCTAGGAACTCAGAGCCTTCTCTATAAATGCAAAAATGGAGATAATTCTTATCTGAAGTGGAAAAAAGCACTGGGGGCGAAGACTATTTGGAAACCAGGCAGATGAAAAATCTTAAAAGTCTTCTCCACAAATAGTACGTAAAAAGTTTAAGTCATCAAGTAACCTTAACTTACTCTGTCCATGGAAACATGAGTTGGATCCAATAGTTCTTTTGTAAGCTATTGAGTTTTGCACTATTTTGCCTGTTTCATGGCTAAAATTTTAAAACAAAAGCTATAAGAACTCTGTTTGCATCTGTCTGTATGTCTCTCTTTATATATATATTATAGATGTATGATAGTGTTCATGCACTTTTCTAGATACTGATTCATTACATGTTTTCATCTACTTCAGCTCCGAGGGTGGGCGGGAGTGGGGGGGTGGGGTGGGGAACAAAACATGAAAAGGGATCTGCAGTTAGACACTTGGCCATATTGTTGGGAGGAGATGAAATATATGAAACCCTTTCATCTTCAGTGTACATAGGTCATAGGCTTATCTTAGTTTCCTTCCCATGTTTATTAGTGAGGACTGCAACTGCCAGAATCCCAAATAGATCTTATCTTTTTCACATCAATCATCCCTCTCTCACAAATTTGTACATGGCATCAAGCCATTTTCTGACTCATCATTTTTTCTGAAAGTGTTAGCACAAATGTCAATTCTATGTGGAGTCTTGCTTAAATGCTCAAATCCAACTTTGTTTCTATATTATAAATCAAACAATTTTTCTCTTTGCCATCATTTCAATTGTAATTAAGTATAATGCTGATAGTTCTTTTCTTACTACTATTATTGATATGGTGTAATCTAGAAAGGTAGGGATATTTTTTCATGTTGATTACTATATCCAATAGCTCCAATTGGTCTGGCAATAATTAAGTTCTCCATAAATATTTTTTAAATAATGTCATAAATAAATAAATAAATTTTATTGCCATATAATAAGCTATGGAAAAAGAGCAGTAGTGAATATAACAATCTGGCTTTCGAAAAATCAATGCTCAAAATAATGCCAAAGTTAAAGGGATATAGATGTACATATCTTTAGGTAAGGGTATGTGTGTGTGTGTGTGTTGTCTAATGGTGATGTGGTGATAAGATGTTGACACTGATTTTTAAACTTTGAAATAATTATAAATTTGTAGGGTTATTTATTCTTAAATAATTGTTTAACTTCATTTGCCACCACTCTTTGCAATAACAAAGTAGTTCAAAGATGATGTTAATTTACCAACATCACTTAGCTTGCCAAGGAAGTTTTTTTTTTTTTTTATACTATTTCCTCTTAGATAAATTCATTCAAGTGAAGAAATAAGCCACTAAGCTAGAATTACTTAGAACTACTCAGATTTATCTGGGGGTTTTGGATAAAACTCTACATTAAGGAACAGATGGACAACTGCTATGTTTTTTGGCAACTTATTTTCTCTTATATAAACTAAATAGACTGTTTTCATATGTGTAGGAAATACGTCTTTGTCCTTTTCCTACAAATACTGCATATGTCTATTCTACAGATGCTTTTTAGAGAACATATTAGGTATGCCTGAGTGGCTCAGTTAAGTGTCTGACTCTCAGCTTCAGCTCAGGTCATGATCCCAGGCTCATAGGATCGGGCTCTGAGCCTGGAGCCTGCTTAAGACACACACTCTCTTCCTCCCTCTCCCTCTCTCTCTCTCTCTCTCTCCCTCTCCTTCTGCCCCTCTCCTGCACTCCTGGGTGTGCTCTCTCCCTTTCTAAAGTAAAAGACAAAAACCAAAAAACAAAAAAAAACATATTAAATTTCTTAGTACTTATCCAATCATTTTGATACTTTGATATTGCTTTTAAGGCATATTAAAGGGCATAGAAAAGAAAGTTGGTTAACATTTTGTCATAAACTGCACTCATAAAATTAAATAATTAATTTTATTAAAAGTATAATAATATATTTTTGTACAAGTCTAGCAACAAAGAATATAATTGTGTTTTTGTACTACTTTGTACCTCTGAAACACCAAGCCAACTCAAGGTTGTACTTAATTTTATAAAATAAACTTTTGAAATGAAATAAAAATATAGACATAAACTAAAATATTACTAAAACTAGAATTACAAAGAAAGTTCAGTAAATTAAAGATAAAACACTTAGCACTTTGAATATATGGATATAATTGTAATACCATAATGAATAATTTTTTTAATTGCAAAAATAAATGGACACATATACCATATTCCAGGATGGAAAGCAGACTCAATATATGAATGTTTATATTCTCCAAATGAATTTATAATATTGAATTCATTTTTATCACAAATGTTAACTGTGTAATTTGATTATAATTCCCATCCATATGCGAAAAATGTATATGACTAGCTAAATTCAACGACAACAGCAATGGATAGTTCTTTTCTCATATAACAAAGATACAGGCAGAAATTTAAAATGTGCAGGAGAACATTGCTATTTCTTGAAAACCACAAGCAAATGTGCAAGCATAGGTATTAAGCTAGTATATCTATTACCCTCCCATGGCATGGACATAGTTACATGCAATTTTTACAAAGATGTCAGGGAATATATAACTAGATGTAAAAATGGGAGCAAACAGTTGTATTTTTAGCCCTTTTATGTTAAATCATTAAACTTGTTATTTCTATAAATAATATATTAATTTCATTTTAACATTTATCTCATTGCATTACAAAGCACTTTATGATTTTTTTATCCTGGATTTATCTGAATTAATTTAACTTTTATATTTTCTCTTTCCTTTGATAAAAGTACTTCATTTTTCCATTTATTATAATTTTCAAGTTTTTATTATTTTTGATTGTCATAAACAATAGAGTTTTAAAAGATAGCCATGTAATAATATCTACCACCAAATATAATTTTAGGAAACGGCTTCTAAAAACATTATTCTTAGCAAATACAAAAATGATATGTTCTTTTTAATATCTATGCTATGTTCTCATCTTAAGAAGAAAATTGTTGGTAATAATGTAATATTTTTATGTATGTATTTTATGATTGGGCTCTTTGTGTTTGTGTTTCTTTATCCATGATTAGGAAGTTGTGGTTAATACTGTATTTATATTCTATTAATTTACTAATGTAGCTATTGAGAAAATTGTATTTAGTTACAGTATTGTATTACCCTAGAAGTCTGTGACATTGGAAATACTTTTTTGCTTAAATTTCAATTTTGTAACAGAAAAAAAAAAAAGAAAGAGAATTCCAGAATTATTGGAGGTAACACAGAAAGAGTTTTCAGGTATTCTCTCACATGTAATACTTGTGTAAAACGAATACCCAAAACAACTATATGACAGACATAAAATTTCAGTAAAGTTAATCATATAAATTATTCACTGTAAGTTTAATGTCTAGCATTTACTATTTTCATTTCAAGTAAATGAAGTGTTTTCTTAAATGTAATGTAGGATTCACAATTTTAAAACATGAAGAAAGGTTATGAAAATGTTAATGTATTTTATTTTGTTAATATATAAACATAGTCTACCATGTAAGTATATATGCTGAAACAATTTTCATTAGTGTTTTCTAACAGCAGAGGGAGATATTGAACTACAAATTAAGTATTTTTCAGTACACATCTTTGCTGAATGATTTATAGCCAGTTAGACATTTGATTTTAAACTTAAGTTTCTTGAGATAACACCTTCTTTTATAAGTCTTTAATTAAGATGTCTTTTCTTCAAGGTATGTTTAAAAAACAACAATGTATTTTATAAAACCTAAAAATTCATATTATGCTAATATTTCACTTGATATTTTACTTAAATGTCTCAGCCTTAAACATTAAATAACTCAAACCTAATGCATTTTATATTTTATTAGAACTGCCTTATACAGGGAAGCATGATTCTTACACTCAGCCAGACCGGAAAGCTAGTTATTTACGAGCTGTGTGACCCTCACCAAGTTATTTTTCATTCTTAATTTATCACTTTCCTTACCTGTAAAGTGAAGTTAACAATATTATATCTCTTACAGGGTGTTGTGAAGAGTTTTTTTTTTTTTAATTGAAATATATAGTAGGTGCCTGGCACCGTAATTTCTTTTTTAAAAATATTAATATATATTTATTAAGGTTCTTAATAATATCATTACATTTAAAATTCAAGTAATATTTATTAAATGAGTGACTGTATAACTAATATCCACAATGATGACTCTGAGCTTCTAAAAAATATGTGGAATATAATACCTTAACACTTTAAGAAAGAACAGCAAAATCAAGTCGGATGATAAGCAGTATTATGTTGTTTTGTTTGTTGTGAGAAGGAAGAACCGGGTAATCAGAATAACATAGCCCCTTGCCATGCCTAGTGGCATATTCTCTCATATCTCACTCCTGTCCCCACTTGTTCTTTAGATAATCCAGGGGTTTGGTGAATGTCCACTCGCATCATTAGTACATGCACACACCTTCCATATCTAAAATATACTTGTGTCCATTATGGGCGAGGGTACATTGGGGAGATGGAGGGAGACATGTCTATTATGAAGGAGAGATTATGTATCCATTTGAGGAATCTTATGTGGGGTGTCTGGGGTCCACTTTAGGGCAGGCAGTGGGGTCCACTTTAGGTCAGGGAGACTACAGAGTTCATCGGATGTGGAGCATGCAACATGAATCTGATCCAAAGGGCTTCTGGATTTATATATTGCACAATAGGCTCTTCCCTCTTCCCTCGGGCAACCCTAAAGTAAGTGGAGTAAGATGTGACAAATTGATTTCCTCTAAATGTCAGTCTTTGTAGAAGCTTGGTACTCATTGACTTAGAAGGACAAAGAAGTATAGGTGGTTAGTATAATGTAGTATGATGAGGATATCTATATCTATATCGATATCGATATAGATATAGATCACTTGATCTATTATACAGTTCTTCAGGTATATCTATGTGCGAATCATATATATGTATGCATATAAAAAGTTCATGTTTGTGTTTTCAACCAATGCAATTCTTTGCCCACAATTGTCATTAATGCTTATGTATTGAATGAAATATGTTTTAGAAAAAGTATTCTTAATTCAAAAACAAATTCTTTTTTAATTTATTCCTATTATATATAAGACTAAAATCTTATCTTATTACAAATTATGTCCGCTTATGAGAATATTTGCCCTGACTAGCAATTTTATCTGCTGAATAAACAAATTCTGAAGTCAGAATAGATAGATAGGTTGAAGTCTAGACTCTGCCTTTACTAGTTCTGTAACATTGTGTATATTACTTTCATGCACCAATTTCCTCATTCCAAAAGCACTTGTCACATAGATTTGTTCTAAGAATAAATATGTTACTATGTATAGAGTGATCATACTAGTTATAAACATGATGAGAGCTCACAATTATACATACATACATACTACTATGTATTATTAGTAGTAGTAATTTAATATCTAAAGACAAAAAAATTTTTAAAAAGATAGTTGGACACTAATAAATAGCTGTAGCATGTTCTTTGTTGTTGTTTAATTGAGGAACATTTATAAACCCTTTTAAGAATATGATGGGTAATAAAAACAATGGAGATTGTCAGTTATTCTTACAAACAATATATTCTGTAATACTTTGCTTCTAATCATGCTCAAATTTGGTCAAATGTTTTTTAAAATATACTGTTAACACATCATGATAATTGTTACAGGCCAGCAATGGAACAACTACATACATAATCTACATGTTTAAAGTAAGAATTCAACAGAGCATGCTCTCTGCAGCTTTTAAAGTTGTTAAGAATTTTTAAAAATATCCACTAGAGGGAACTAAAAGAGTAAAAAAGCTCTGAACCAAAGGAGGTGTTAGGAATGATTCCCTTAGTTCTTAACAATATTATACAAATATTCAAGATTAGTTTTAGATTAAAAACTCTTGCTTTCAGTTTTTCATCTTCCCTCAAACCAAGAATTATTAAACAGTGATTTCTACTAGTATCAAAAATTTGTAATATTTTTGTGGAAGACATGTATTTCTATGTATGGAAAGGAAAAGCAGGTAAGTGCTATTTTGAATTGCTTCCTTTTTTAAGATAGTTAAGCTATGTTTTTAAAATTGTTTTACTGCTAAACAACTGTTTAAAGCTGTGAGGTTTCTAAAAATCAGTTTCCTAAGTTGTAGTAGGTTGGAGTTGCAAATAAAAATGAGGAAATACTTTTTATAAATGCCCTTCTGATCATAATCAAAGAAAAGAATACAAATATTTGAGGAGTATTTGTCTTACTGTATCATGTGACTTCAAATTTAATACTCTTTGAGGGGGAGGGAATTGAAAGTCTTTATAGTTCAAATGAGTGTTTTATGAGGCTTGAAATTTTAGACTGCCTAGGAAAATCCCGTATGATACATCCAAAATTAATTTGAAATTAATTGTCAACTCCTTTTCCTTCCCCTACCCCCAAGAAACAACAAAGGATATCTGTCCACTTAAACAGTCATTTGATTATTCGGTATTAATTTTTATTAGAATTTTATTGCTGTTGATATTTCATTGGTATTATTTATTATATATCACAATGGTCTATGTCCTATTACAATATTGGGAAACATGAAAGTTATAAATGATATTGCCCTTATTTTCTTAAACATGTAATATTATATGGGAAATATACAATATTGAACAGTCATAAGGAAGCCTCAATTATTTCAGAGGAAAGATTAAAGATTAATATAGGTGAGATGTATACAGTAAAATCATCAAAAGGATAAATATATTAATAAATATCCGTATTTATCTCCATGTAGATATGCAGGTAAGGGATAAATGCATTTTTTGTACATTGAATATAGATTTTGAAGGAACGACTCCGTGTATGTAAGTGAATTATTTACAACTCAGAAGCTTTTTCTCTATGTTATGTTATACTCTTTAAAATGTTATATTCCAAAATGCAATATTCCTTATTTTGTTTTGGAGTTTTCATCAAGATTCCTGTTTAAGAAAAACAGCCAACATTATCGAGTGAAACTTGCCATTAATGATTTATTCACTTTCTTGTTTAATACTAATACTCCAGTGATGATAGTAATAGTTCAGTAACTGTCTTTTTTATGTTAATTCCATTGTTATCAAGTAAAAATAATGCAAAATAGAATAATTCCTGAGTCACTTCTTGAACTATGCACTTCCATTTCTCAATGAACATGTGTTTCATTGTCAATTATTTTCTTTACAGAATATAGATCCAATTGTAACAAAAAAAATTTATTACTATCCAAATGACTGTAAAATTTGGTATTTAGATTTCCATGTCAACTAATCAAGCCTAGACTGGAAAATGTGCTACTTTCATTCCACAATGTGGAGATCATCTCCATGTAGATGATTTTAAAGCATAATTAAATAAATGTACATATATGCATGATATGTACAGTTTTATTTTATTAAAATAATACATTGAACTTAATGAAACTGACATGTTTTGTAAAAATGGGTGAATATCACAATTACGAGATTAAAACAGTTTGAATAAGTTACATTCCTCATGACACAGCAGTAGGTAATAGGGATAGTCAGTGATGCCCAAACTGTGATTGACAGTAGAAGGACATCCAGAAATTTTAAATCTCCTGCAGGTGAACCACCAAGCTGAGCATCTATCATGCTTATTTGATTCAGTGGTATTTGCCTGGCATTATTGTTAATCATCTGGTAACAAAGTGATCTGGTCACACAGGTTGTATTATAATAACTGCCAAACAACAATATTTGGAAAAATCCAGGGAATCAAGTTTTTAAAATTTTCAGTCTTGATCTTTAGCATTATTTTTTGTTATATAGACAAAAATTTTAAAAATATAATATATATGCATCCCTAGGAATAGTAAGTGTCCTAAGATTACACGATAGTGAGAAAGACAAAGAAACTATTCAACTTGAATAACTACTTATTTGAGTGTTTCCTATGTGCAACTCACTCTATAGTAACAGAGAAAAAATACCAAGTAGATAATAGCTTTCCCTAGAGGAGTCTTTACCATCAAAGTAACTCCCAGTCTACCATTATTACACTGGACCTTGTCTCTTGCTACTGCTCATTATTCATTGTAAAACATTCATCAACATTTTTTAGTTGTATATATGTATACATATACATATGTATGTATATATGTGTGTGTGTATATATACATATATATGTATACATACATATCTATGTATGTATACATACATGTATACATATATACATATATATATATATGTTTAGTTTTCCATTTGAAGTAAGGAACTTTATGAAATCACAAATACACTTTACATGAAGACAGAGAATTTCTAATCCAAGCTTCCAAGAGAAAGCTTTTGTTTTGTTGTGCTTAGGTTTTGCCAGGTTAAATAAAGGTATCAGAGAGTTCCTTTGTGTCAACAGATTTCAAATCAAAAACAGGAAGTATGATTGTAAAAGCTCTCTTAGAATAAAGCAATTCCATTATTAGTTTTATACCTTTGCTCTCAGAGCAAATTGACCATGAAAGAAACTTAAGATTTAAATAACAAATTAACCTTATTTATTAAAGAGTCAATGCAAAAGGCAAGTTTCCTAAACCACTTATGCATGACTTTATAAAATATTGTATCTATCATATAAACTCCCTCTAAGACATATAGACTTTTCACTGTAAAGTTTGCTACTTAAATTTCAGTGTCAACTAATCATTGTTAGGTTGGTAAAATTATTACTTTCATCCCACTATATGGAGATCATCTCCATATAGATGATCTTAAAGCATAAATATATATAGACATGGAGATAGATAGAGATAGAGAGATATATGATATTCATGGTTATGATATTTACATGGTATTACGATATTTACATATTTGGAAAAATGGCTACATATTACAATTATAGGGTTAAACATTTAAAATAATTTGCATTCCTCAGTGATTATTCTTGATGAATATATGCAAATGTCCTTCTCATGTACAAGATGTTATTGCCAAAAGTTGAGAAATTTTATATTCTTCTATATACAAAGGTGATGTTCCTTTATTAAATTGTATGTTATTGTCAAAAGAAAAAGTATCCATGATCATTATGCTCTGATTCTTTTAACAGAACCAAAAATATAAAATAAAATAAAATAAAATAAAATAAAATAAAATAAAATAAAGTAAAATAAAATAAAATAAAATAAAGTAAAGATGGCAAATTGTTTCAGGCTTCTCTTCCAGTGAAGCATGAAAGAGAACTCTAAGTTCAAGATTTGGGAAACAAATTCTAAGGTTACTGTATGGCATAGTATTATGAAAGATAGAAGACAACATTCTTTAATTATTATCTTTTATGAATAAGATTTGTGTAAATAAGTTCAATTACACATTTTAAGTAGACTTTGCCCCATTATTATTTTTAAAGATTTTTTAAAAATTTTATAAGAGGTATTAATTCTGTATACAATAAACAGGATAGGAATACAAAATAAATATTTGAGTTGAAGTTAATCTCTGGGATTGTTAGTAGATTTAACTTTTTCTGTTTCTTTAGAGTTTTCCTTTAGAGTTTTACAATGGAACATACACATTTTCAAAAGTATATACAATTTTAGAGAAACTTTTAGCTTGAAATAAGAAACAGGAAATATGTCTTTATTAATGTTTGTGAAACTAGTGCACAAGTTTTCTACATGTCTGTAAATTTAGATGTTACTCACAAATTCTGTAATATTAAATTTTAGTAACATTATCTTATCTTGAGTTTCATTGAAATTCTCTGAAAGTACATAGCAGACAGAGCCCACAGGAATGCTGTTACTCAAGAATTTGTTATGAATATATTTTTTAATAATTATGTACATACTTTCAAAGTGACATTATTTTGGGATTATTTCCTTGTTTAAATATCTCTTCAGAGAGTGAAATCATCAATGAATATTTAAAATACATCTATAGTATTATAATCCTCAAAGGGTCACCAAGGGTTATACTTTCTACCTTCAAAATATGTTAATATACCTCAGTCTACACCACAGACAGTGTAAAGACCTTTCTCTTCAAGCCTTCCAGATTCTTGTGTTAAAATCAATCAGACATATGTTTTCATTTTGCCACTTAAATGTGGCACTGAAAAATGGTGGGCAGATGTTCTGATGTAGAGCTAGTCCTGTACAGCATGAATCAATCTCTTTCACTGTTAGTAATTTTTCTTTACCTTTCCAGCGCTTAATATTGATCTTTTCATTCTATTTGTCCCATATGCATTATCAGTCCAGTCCAACAAATTACATAAAATATTCTTCCATCTGGCCTTTGTCACCATAAGAAATGTAAAATGATTCCCCACCCTACCCAACTCCCATCTACATGAGCAGAGAAGAGAAGGCATTCTCCTGAGTCCTGGTGTTATGACTGTGCACTGTGCTGCCTTATGTACACTGCTGCTCTAAAATGACTAACAGAGGTAGGTTTATTTCTTCTGGTTGCTTGGTATTTTCATTATAATTAGAACTTTCATGTTTTCCCTTGAAGATGCACATTCTAAGAAGCAGTTAAAAGTCGCAATAAAACATAATGTAGACTATGTGGTTAAAAATAATTGATTACGTTTTAACATCTTCCAGTATGGAGTCACTGGGGGTAAATTATGTGGAAAGGTTAATAAAATCTAGTATTTATTAGGATCACTTATTGAATTTATTGCTAAAACTTGGAGAAAGATACACTGAAAAGTATTTTTCCATGTAACAATTGGAAAATAAAAACAATGTTAAATTAAATGTCCAATAATCAATAACACATTCTGCCATAAGCAATTTGGAAAGAATGGCAGCATGATTGATTTAGTGAAATAACTGAGGAATTACCATTAACAAAATCTAGAGAATAATGGATTTAGCCATAATCATTTTGTATGTACTATTATATATATACATATATATTTACTATTGAGTTTAAGGTAATGCTGAATAATTCTTTATCAATACTACTCCTTTGAACTAAGTTCAGAGCTACAGAATGCTTCTCAAACAATTCTTTACCAACCATTCTTTGTGTTTCCACCCAAAATCTAGAGAAAAAGTAAAGAATAATAAATATAAAAAAGGGGTTGTTAGTTACTTCTCCTCTTCCTTACCTTTGAATTGACCAGTAATTTATGTATGAGGACAACATGTCATGTATAGGTAAGGGATTAGAGATAAATAACTTGAAATACCTGCTAGGTGTACATTATGGATAAAATAGACACATAATCAAATTGGAGGAAATGAGAGAAACCTGTGTCGATCTATAGGGAATTTAATTCTACTTGTCCATGTGTCTGTTTGAACCACTTTCCTCCACAGACTATACTTCCAGAACATTTCTCCTGTGGCCTCGATTCCAAAACTAAAGGAACACATTTGGAGAATTGTGTATACAGTGCTGGAAAGGAAGTTACTAGTTCCTTGTTTTCCCATTGATTCTAACTCCATTTTGTCCCTACCTATCTAAATCATTAGATTGAGTGAAGCTAATGTAACCTGGCCATCAGCGAGCAGCAAATTGGGCCTGAGATTAATTCCTTACCTTCATTTTCTCTTATTTCCTTTAGTCTCTCTTTATCTTTATCATCTTTCCCCATCCCCCTACCTATACCATTATCTCTATTTCATTTTAAAACACCCAGTGTCATGAAAATAAATGAGACACTTAATGAGTGAAAGAATATAATATTAAGAAATGAGAGAATATTAAAAACTGCTTCAAAATCCATATCTTTTAAAGCAACTGTTCCACACTAAGGATATGAAAACTTTATGAATTTGAATGCATAACTGCACACAATCATTAAATAATAACCCAAGCTGATATTCTCCCATTTTGATGATTTAACCTACATAAAAACCTTTTTTTTTTTTTTTTTTTTTCCTGAAATGAGACCTAATATTACACAGGCAGCCTCTAGAACCTCGGGTGAACGGTGTTTCTAACCATAGACTATTTCAAAATGAATAAATAATGGCATCTAATATATTCATTTTGGATGTAAAAAAGTTCAGGTGCTTAGAATGCAAGTAGAAGGAATGATTTTTTAAAACACAGGCATTTTGGGAAATAAGGAATCTGACAGTTGAGAGTTTTATTAGTGATGATTCAGAAACTTTTGAGAGTTGAAGAAACAAGTAGTTTTATAAATAGAATCTTTTTAGGAAAAAATGCTCTCTCCAGCTAGTACCATAAAAATCAGGATATTGTAATGTCTACATACTCATTCAACTTGTTTCATTTTACCTGAAAAGACATCATTTCATATTTTGGAGAATGATAAGCAAAATGTTCTATTAACAATAACCATCTGTAATAAAGTTTCCTGAATGAATGTCATAGTAATAATATTTCCATTCCAAATAAATATTATCTTAACTGCAAAAGAACCTCATTTCTAGTCTCATTACTGAACATTAGCTGTAGGGAAAGAAATAATGAAGTATACTACTGAGAGTCTCTGACATGAGGCTTTAAAAAAATTAAATGGTAAATCCAAAACTGCAAATATTGCAGGAAAGTAGTTCACGTGAACATTTTAATAATTAGTGCACCATTTCAACGATAAATACCAGTAAAAAACAAAACCAAAAAAGCAAAACCGAACCTGAAACAACCATTCTACAGGCCACATGGCTTGCAGCTTTTCTGCACACGTGTGTGTAAACAGTACAGTACTGTGCTAGCTGAGAATTTAACATAATGTGTTAGTTAGCTTTTATACAACGTTTAAAACGGTACATCATTATTTCCACCAAAATTTACTTGCACTCTCTCTGGTATTGAAAGGGAGGGGAAAGGCCATTTGCAGAAAGAGGAGGAGTTGAGCAGTCCCAAGGTGGAGCTGTCTCTTGTGTTAAATGACACTGGCAGGGTAAAGCGCTCTGCTGGGGAAGGGCTTAAAGGCTGAGTCAAAAGCCAAGAAGTCTCTTTATTTACGCCTACCTCCCAGCCTTTGGCAATCTGACTAATAACAAACTGAGCTAACAAGAAAGACTAGAAAGGGAGGAAAGAGAACACTGCTGCAGCTTGGATCTACAACCTAAGAAAGCAAGAGTGATCAATCCCAGCTCTGTGAAACATCTTGTTTATTTCCTGTGTTCAGCAGCTTGCAAATGGTTAACTATATGCAAAAAAGTCAGCATAGCTGTGAAGTATGCCGTGAATTTTAATTGGGGAAAAAAGGCAACTGCTTCAGGATGATCTAGCATGCACTCTGCCTGAAATATTTTCAATGAAATGCTCAGCATTTGGTCTTTGAGCAGAGGTTTTTAACTTTATGAAGCAATGGGACCTGCCAAAAAGTGAAATTTGAGAAGAAAGTACGTGGTGGTTGGTGTTTTCTTTTTTAGTAAGGAAACTGAATTTACTTTGAACATCTCTTCCAGCTGTGCATTACAGATAACGTCAGGAAGAGTCTCTGCTTTACAGGTAAGATGAATGTTTTCAGGCTTTTCGAATGCCTATTTTTGCATTATCTTAAAGTGATTCAATTTGTGTGTTTGTCCTTTAAAAAAATAACTTTGCATTAAAAGATATCCAGTTTCATTCCTACTCATGGGCACAACTAATGCTGTAGCAGTTGCCTGTTTTCTCTGAGCAGCAGACAGTCCAACAGCTGGCTGCACAGAGGAGCAAATAATATAAGATGCCACTATTTATTTCATGGCATGCAGTGTGTTGTTGGAAACTAAGTATGTATGCCTTCTGAAGGAGAGAGCACTTCCAAACACCATTGCTGATTTTAAAACATAAGCAGAATATTAAAAGACTCTTTGTATTTTGTACTTTTTTTTGTATTTTTGTACTTTTATTATTTCCTGACTTGAAAATACATATTTTTGACCTCTTTAACATTGGATCAGATGTTGTCAATATGGAACCAGTGTTCAAATTTGTGTGCATTTCTGAAAAGATTGCAAACTGTTCCCTAGGACATTTTGAAGAACATAAAATGAATATAAGATTTTAAAAAAATAACCAGAGATTGTCATTTGGAAGTTATTTATTGTTTTCTCAAGGTGATGTGACTGGTGAAATGAATAATATTATTTCTTAGTAATCTATGAAGAAGTACTTTTAGTGTTTGTGGAAGCTAATCCACAAGTTGAAGACTCCCAACTACAAACCGTTGGATTCTAAACATAGACTCTGAGCTGTTTAAAATCAATTTCCCCATGGAAACATTTAATCTGCTAACTTTCCTTCATATAGAAAGGCACTATACTGTTTTATTTCCTCAGCTGCCTTTTACCATTCAGAAACTTCATACTAGATATGTTTTCAATAAAACAATGTATTTTCATGGGATGAATTTTTTTTTTCAGGATTCTTGATTGGGGTTTGGTAATGTTCTATCTGATTGTAAATGTTAATTAGGTTCAAAGTTATTGTTCACATTCCATTAAAAGTAAATAGAAGCAGATACCATTTGGAAAAGTTGAAGAGTTTTGAGATACGGTATTTATTTACCTTTCAATTTAATTTATATGAATTTAAGATATACTATTTGAAGGAAAGAAATGCCACTAAACACCACTGGAGTTACATGTATTTATCTTGTCACTGCTGGCTTCTCAGAGTTAAATCTTTTTTAAAAAATTGCTATTTCAGCTGCATGTCTTAAATTTTTAAGAAGTTGGAATATATGATGCTGTTATCCTGAACTGTCATTTTTTATTTACCTAATTAGAGGTATCCTCAAGTGTTTCAGGATCGTGCAGTTTGTTGTAGAGTTCATTGTTTGTGACTTTAAGCCTTATTATAAAGGAGATCCACTGTTTAATTATGTGATGACATTCAGTGCCCTAAAGCCTATTTTAAGACCTTGTTAGAAAGTCATTTGCTAGAAGTTTATATGAGGCATTGCTTGTTCATTTACAGCAGCTAGAAATGTGCTACAAAGCTCAGCTTTTCTTCTTCAAGGTTATGATATTAACCTCATACATAACAATTTAAAAGCAGCAGGAAATATCCTACCTTTAGAAATTCAGTATACAGTCCGACAAGTGAAATTTTAATGGGCATTCTTAACCATATGTATCTAATACTATCAAGCTTATACAAAGTGCCCTAGACAGCATAGTTAAAATGAAATTCTTTTCATAGTGAACTACCATCTTACATGGTCAGAGACTTATTTTCCTCAAGGTTTTTAAATAGATGATAAAATTGAGCCAATCATCAAAACAGGTTAAAACACAGACACAAGTATTAGATGTTACATTGTAATGTCCAGTTCAAAAATATAAATAAATAAAGGAATTGCATTATTAATGCATATGTGCATACATATATACATACATTTTTTCTAACTCTTTCTAACATTTTTGCATTCCCTACAGTATTCTCTGCTTCTGGCTAATATCATGTATTTGTCTTATATTGTAATCCTTCAGCCTTAGATTCATCAACTTTGTGTAAAAAAAAAAATCAGCATCTTCTCAAATACACACCTTTACATCATATCAAAGTACTGATGGCCCAATTAAGCAGCACCTCTCTCGTCTATTAAAATGCAGTTTATTTGGCAAATGTGAATACCACTGATGATATAAAATTTAAAATTCTCCTTGACCTAAATTTTGTATTTTTATCACAGGGCAAGTTCAAAGTAAAGCAAAACATGCTTGTCATAGTATTAGAAAAAAAATAAAAGAAAATGTAGCTGCAGAAGGTATTCATAGTTTCAGAGTAATATTTTTTTTTCCTTTTGGAGGAAAACCTTCTATTTTGTGATTGTGAGGTTCATCTCCTCCCTCCCTCTGCCCACTAAAGTGCATTGCTATTGCATTTTGTTTTACAGAATCAGATTTCATCACACGACAACATGAAGCTGTGGATTCATCTCTTATATTCATCTCTCCTTGCCTGCATATCTTCACAGTCCCAAACTCCAATGTCCTCGACCAGAGGTTCTTGTGATTCTCTTTGCAATTGTGAGGAAAAAGATGGCACAATGCTAATAAATTGTGAAGAAAAAGGTATCAAGAAGTTATCCCAAATAAGTGTACCACCATCACGACCTTTCCACCTAAGTTTATTAAATAATGGCTTGACAATGCTTCACACAAATGACTTTTCTGGGCTTACCAATGCTATCTCAATACACCTTGGATTTAACAATATTGCAGATATTGAGTCTGGTGCATTTAATGGCCTTGGCCTTCTTAAGCAACTTCATATCAATCACAATTCATTAGAAATTCTCAAAGAGGATACCTTCCATGGACTGGAAAACCTGGAATTCCTCCAAGCAGATAACAATTTCATTACAGTGATTGAACCAAGTGCCTTTAGCAAGCTTAACAGACTTAAAGTGTTAATTTTAAATGACAATGCCATTGAGAGTCTTCCTCCAAACATATTTCGGTTCGTTCCTTTAACCCATCTAGATCTTCGTGGAAATCAGTTGCAAACATTGCCTTATGTTGGCTTTTTAGAACACATTGGCCGGATATTGGACCTCCAATTGGAGGACAATAAGTGGACCTGTAATTGTGACTTATTAGAGCTAAAAATTTGGTTGGAAAACATGCCTCCACAGTCTGTAATTGGTGATGTCATCTGCAACAGCCCTCCATTTTTCAAAGGAAGTATACTAAGCAGACTGAAAAAGGAATCAATTTGCCCCACCCCACCACTGTATGAAGAACACGAGGATCCATCAGGATCGTTGCATCTGGCAGCAACTTCTTCAATGAGTGAAAGTCACGTGTCAACCAAAACCACACCTCTTTCAAAACCAACCACCAAAGCACCAGTTTTGATACCCTATATTACAAAGCCATTCACTCAACTCCCAGGACCCTACTGTCCTATTCCCTGTAACTGCAAAGTACTATCCCCATCAGGACTTCTAGTACACTGTCAGGAGCGCAATATTGAAAGCTTATCAGATCTAAAACCTCCTCCACAAAATCCCAGAAAGCTTGTGCTAGCAGGGAATATTATCCATACATTAATGAAGTCTGATCTAGTGGAATACTTCACTTTGGAAATGCTTCACTTGGGAAATAATCGTATTGAGGTTCTTGAGGAAGGCTCATTTATGAATCTGACAAGATTGCAAAAGCTCTATCTAAATGGTAACCACCTGACCAAATTAAGTAGAGGCATGTTCCTTGGTCTCCACAATCTTGAATACTTATATCTTGAATACAATGCAGTTAAGGAAATATTGCCAGGGACCTTTAACCCAATGCCTAAACTTAAAGTCCTCTATTTAAATAACAACCTCCTGCAAGTTTTACCACCACATATTTTTTCAGGGGTTTCCCTAACAAGGATAAACCTGAAAACAAACCAGTTTACCCATCTCCCTGTAAGTAATATCTTGGATGACCTTGACTTATTGACTCAGATTGACCTTGAGGACAATCCCTGGGATTGCTCCTGTGACCTGGTTGGATTGCAACAATGGCTACAAAAACTAAGTAAGAACACAGTAACAGATGACATCCTCTGCACTTCTCCAGAGCACCTGGACAAAAAGGAATTAAAAGCACTAACTAGTGAACTTCTTTGCCCTGGTTTAGTCAATAACCCATCCCTGCCAACTCAAACTAGTTACATAATTGTCAGTACCCCTGCAACCACAACTACAGCCGATACTATTTTGAGATCACTTACTGATGCTGTACCACTCTCTGTTCTAATACTAGGACTGCTGATTGTGTTCATAACCATTGTGTTCTGTGCTGCAGGGATAGTGGTTCTTGTTCTCCACCGCAGGAGAAGATACAAAAAGAAACAAGCTGATGAGCAGATGAGAGACAACAGTCCAGTCCATCTCCAGTATAGTATGTATGGCCATAAAACAACTCACCACACTACTGAGAGACCCACTGCATCACTCTATGAGCAGCACATGGTGAGTCCCATGGTTCATGTCTATAGAAGTCCATCCTTTGGCCCAAAGCATTTGGAAGATGAAGAAGAAAGGAATGAAAAAGATGGAAGTGATGCGAAACATCTCCAAAGAAGTCTTTTAGAACGGGAAAATCATTCACCACTCACAGGGTCAAATATGAAATACAAAACCACAGACCAATCAACTGAATTTTTATCTTTTCAGGATGCCAGTTCATTATATAGGAACATTTTAGAGAAAGAAAGAGAACTTCAGCAACTGGGAATCACAGAATACCTAAGGAAGAACATTGCTCAACTCCAGCCTGACATGGAGGTACATTATCCTGGAGCCCACGAAGAGTTAAAATTAATGGAGACTTTAATGTACTCAAGGCCCAGGAAGGTATTAGTGGAACAGACTAAAAATGAGTATTTTGAGCTTAAAGCTAACTTACATGCTGAACCTGACTACTTAGAAGTTCTGGAGCAGCAAACATAGATGGAGAGATTGGGGCTTTTGCAGAAATGCTGTGATTCTGTCTTAAGTCCAATCCTTGTAAATAAGTGCCTTACATGAGTGTGTCATCAATCAGAACTAAAGCACAGCAGTAATCCTATGGGAAAAAAAGAAGAAAAAGAAACTCAGGGATCATTGGGAGAAGCCATTGCATTGTCTTTGGGCAATTTTGCCTACCCCCGATAAAATAAATCCTTGCATGTAAATCATCCAAGGATTATAGTAATATTTGTCCATATACTTAAAAGTGTTTCAGAAGAGTCCTCTTGCACATCTAAGAGGGTTGAGTCTTTAAGCAACCCTTATTTTCTTGAATTACTTTACCAGTGGATGAAATAGAATTGGGTTTTGTCATTTAAAAGCTATACCTGTGTATGTAGTTATTATAACATGTAAGGAATATATTGTTTATATAATCAGTATATACCACAAAAATGTACATTGTCAGATACACCTAATTTTCTTGAAATAAAGGCAAAAGGAACTGGAACTTCAAAATTACCACTAGTAATAGTAAAGAAAAAAATAGAAGGTTGAATTAGTAGGCTATGAGGAGCCCAAGACTTCAAAGTTTTCATTTGAGGGTTAGAAAAATACCACTGCTATGCTTTCTGAATTTGAAAATAGGAGTGATTAATAGTTCAGGTGGATAAATAGGCAAACTTTTTTGGTTTTTCTGCACATTTTGTGTGGACAATCTTATTGTCAATGCTGCTGTGAACTAAGGTATGTCATTTGTGCTCAAAGTTCATTTTTTTTCCTTGGGATATTTTTAAAATGCTACTGATACTCAATTGTAAATATGATTAGTGCATAAATTAAGTTTAGTTTCTTTCATAGCATTAATCCTTTGTAAATTTGAATGACCATGATAGAAATATGTTTCTTGTGGCAAGTAATAATTCACAGGTGTAAAACAAATAGGAAAAATTGTGTTTTTAAAAATCTTTATTGATGTAAACTGATAGTTGCCATAAATTAGTAGCAAAAGGCACGTCTAAGGGTAAGTGTTTTAAGTTGCCTCAGGAGTGGGACAATGTAGCTTTATTTTACAAGAAAGTATAGCTAGATTTCTATGAACTATTTATTCTGTACAGTTTTGTATATTTTTGGTTCACAAAGGTAATTATTCTTGGGTGCCTTTCAAGAAGATTAAAAATACCACTCACAACAATAAAAATAAAATGAAAACTCTCTTTTTAAATGAACTTACTTCAATTAGTTTGATTTGTAATTCAATCAAGTCAGGATTAACGCAAACACACGCATGCACTGAGGTACATGCATGAGAAGGAGATCTCTGTCTGTTATCCACACAGAAGCTTCTTGTTCACTATCTGCAAAAAGGCCATTCTGTGTCTGGGTATGATTGACATGGAGCCAGACCTAAGTCTGACCAGTAGTTCCCCCTTTCCAGCAGATTGTTTTCCCACTGACTACAAATGAAAGTGATTTATTTTTCTTCTTTCTGATTATAGAATCAATGACACAGCAGATTTCCACAAGGCAAAATAGAATTAATCAAGGTGATCTAATTCTGTTTTCTGAACACCATGCAGATCCATGCACAGGGTTAGTAAGGAACATATTTCAAATTAGAAAGGACTTTTTCTAATTTACTTACTACTATTTTAGTGATTCCTGAATGTTCTATTAAATGTTTTGGTTTCAACACCAACTGTCTGCAATACTAGCAAATTATACATTATTTCCTTGATTTTGAATAAGAAGCCTTTTTGCTGATAAAGACAGTAAGGGTCTGTACTTCCTGGTATGAAAACTAATTATGAGTATGCTGTGATATCATAACACTGGGTTTTCTTTTCTTTTTTACTAAAAAAGTTTTAATGTTTATTTATTTTTGAGCAAGAGAGAGAGAGAGAGAGAGAGGACAGAGTGCGAGCAGGGGAGGGACAGAGAGGGAGAGGGAGACACAGAATCTGAAGCAGGCTCCAGGCTGAGCTGTCAGCACAGAGCCCAATGGGAGGCTTGAACTCACGAACCATGAGATCATAACCTGAGCTCAAGTCTGACTTCAGCCACCCAGGTGCCCCACTAGGTGTTCTTTTAAATCATTGCATATATTAATATAAAACAATAAATGATTATGTATTTAAAGAGTTCATTGAAAACCTAAATTTCTCTACTAATGCCCAAGGTTGGAAAGAACAAAGATGAGAATTCTTAGTGAGTTACACTCACTAAGGGAAAATCTTTGTGTATATGGGGTGCTATATATATTTATCCACTAAAAAAAAATCAGCACAATAATGACTAAAAGTTACATTCTAAAGACAAAAACAAAGCAAGAGGAGATTTCATGTTGTTGCACTACTTCTATTCACTAGAGTATTTGCCAATATTATCCGATTCCAATCAAGTGCATAGAGGTATTAGAAAGACTTAAAAAATTCCCATGCCTGGAGGATCCTTGGAATGGATCCATGAATGCAGACAGAGACATGTCCTTAGGAACATTCTTGTTTTTTAGGTGAGGTAATTTTTTTTAAGCCTTTCATTGTTAATCACCTAAAGTAGTAATATTCATTCTCCAACTTATATCAAGATGGAAGAAAGTTATATATTAAGTCATGTAAATATATTCTCCAAATTAAATATAACTTCAAAACTAAAATCCGGTGGGAGTCTGGATTAATGATGTAGAAATCATTATGATTTCCAAAGGGTAACGAGTTTTATTTTTATTTTTTTAAGTTTCTTTATTTATTTTGAAAGAGACAGAGAGCACTGGTGTGGGGCAGAGAGAGAGGGAGAAAGAGAAAGCGTCCCAAGCAGGCTCCACACTGTCAGCATAGAGCCCTATGTGGGGCTTAATATAGGGCTCCATGTAGGGCTCCATGACAGGCTTGAACTCAGAACCATGAGATCATGACCTGAGCCGAAATCAAAGTTGGACGCTTAACTGACTGAGCCACCCAGGTGCCCCACAGGGTAACAAATTTTAAAGGCTTAAATGTTTCAGTCATAATGGGATCTGTCTTGTGTGATTTGCTTCCCTACTACAAGTAGTTGAGAGTTGAAACAGCCAGTGATCGTCTTTAACTCTTAATGGGTCGTGTGACCTGTGATAATCACTTAGAACTTTGGTGATTTTACCTGCATGTTCTATTTCTTCTCACTCCTACTAAAGATACACTTTTATTATAGTCCCTGTTTGATTATTTGCTTAATTAAATGGCCAGTGTGTTTTCTTTCTTTAATTGTTAGATTCAAAGTCCCAAGTCTGAATTCAGTATCCCCAGCCTTATTCCCATGTACCTTGACATTCTAACAATTAAACCAACAAAATAAACTTATAATTATCCTAGTTTTTTTTCTTGATGTACATGGAAGTTACAGTTTTCTCACTGCATATCAGTGCAGCTTCTGATTTATGTCTGAATCTTGAATTTTTGTAGGATAGTGATACTAGTGCATAATCATACAGGATCAAGTCTTTTTAAATGTGTCAACCTGTTAGACATAGATGGCATTAATCCTTATTTAAGAAATCATTTGTCACTAAATAACCATGAAAATTCTTACTGCAAATATATGAAAGTATTCTTCAGATAATCTTCCATTGCTCTCCAAACTGGATGGAGATTTTATAATATCTGTAAGAAAGGATTATATCAGTAATGTTGATTCTCCATCTTGAACCATCTTTATAACATGGAAGAAGAAAGCCTGTCTTTACTACTCTAGTAGTAAGTAAACTGAAGTACCAGCTAAATGGCCTTTAAGCTGCCTTGATATTTTCACCCACTTAATTTAAAAGGCTTACACTTTGATCTAGGATTGAAAATGTGATATGAGTATCCCCTTGTCATTAAACACAACTTTTAAAACTATAAATAACTAATAAAATAAGATTGAGTCTTAATATACATGTAATTTATTTTGTACTTTTTTTTCTTTAAGTTATTTCCTATTTTTATTCTTCTATGGTAACTAATGTACAAACATTTGAAAAAGATGATGGATACTACTAATTTGAAGAATTGACAATACACATTTTTTAATATAAACAGACACAAATAAATAAAGAAAGCTCAACAAATACTTCCACATGTAAGACTTTGTACATAATTATCATTGGAGACTATTCTCTACGTGAAAAGAAAATTATCCATGTGCATTAAGTGCTGACTATTTGGGAAGAGAGGTTTAGATCTCTCGGTAATTAAGAAATGTTTCTACAATGGATTTAAGGGCTCCTCTCTATTTCTTTTCCATGAATGTTTTTATTATACAGGCATAAATGGCTGCAGTTCTCTTCTTGAGAAGATGGGGGATTATAAAACCTTGTTCTTGATAGGAAAGGAGACAATTACAAGTCTGTCTCAAGAGGAATGATCCTATATCTGAGCACCCATATCGACTGATCTCATTGATAAGGAATGGATAACTTATTAAAAATACAATATTCCTTTTTGCGTTTTCAATTCCATACATCTGTTTCATCTGTTTCAAGATTCCCTGAGGTTTTTAACCATAACTGTCTCTAATTAAAAGTTCGATATAATAGTTTATCTTTGAATTACAAGAGTTATATTATTAAAACTATATTGTTTAATAAATTTCTGTACTATATGGAAATAAACACCAGTATCTGTTTTATAGAATGCAACTAGTTTTTAAAAGAGGAATTTATGTTGACTATATATACATTCATTCTTATGTATATGTAATATAGAGGAGACAGCCAGATGTAGAATTCTCTTCTAGCTGCTTTGAAAGTGTAATCAAATAGACAAGTACTCTTCTGTTTGTAAATGTCTTTCAGAAGATTAGTGAAGAATAGAAACAATGCAAAACAACAAATTGATCACACACACAACACACAAACATTCATGTATTTCCAATTAAAATAACTTACAATTGTACACCTTTTAAATAGAGTATTTTTGTCTCATAATTTTAAATTTTTTTTTTCAACGTTTATTTATTTTTGGGACAGAGAGAGACAGAGCATGAACGGGGGAGGGGCAGAGAGAGAGGGAGACACAGAATCGGAAACAGGCTCCAGGCTCTGAGCCATCAGCCCAGAGCCCGACGCGGGGCTCGAACTCACAGACGGTGAGATCGTGACCTGGCTGAAGTCGGACACTTAACCGACTGCGCCACCCAGGCGCCCCTCATAATTTTAAAACATAGAAAGCAGAATACCTTCCACAAGTAGTTATTGCCTCCTACATATCTTAGGTTCCATCAGTTAGAAAAATCAGTAATCTGCATTTAAGTAAGGTATTTTGACTTGCTCACTTAGTATAAAAATCTCTGGTCATTTAAATGTCATGTCATTATATTTGGCATTATAGGTGGACTTGAACAGATTGTACACACAAAATATCATTTTTTGCCCCAATTAATGTCTTCAATTTTAAATTCAGTGTTATCAGTGATGAAATCACCATTAGTGAATGGATGATACGTGTGTTTTCATCCCATTACTTAATGGTATAAGCAATACAAAGACATATAAGCTCCTGTTACCATGTTTTATGATTCACATGTATCATAAGGCAATACATGGTAGAATAAGAAAGTTAGCAATAGAGTTCAGAGAAGTCATGAATCTAGAAGAATAAGATCAATTTAAATGCTACATATGATTTCATCAGTTAAGATTTTCATAGACATATTTTGGGCCTATTCCTAGCATTCTGCAGTACTTTACCGGGGAAGACATTGTATTATGACAAAGCAGACACATTTCTCAGATATCAGAACATCATAAATTTCTAGAGTTTATATATTCTATTTTTTTATTTTACAAATAAGGTTTGAAATATTTGTCCTGTATTATATAACTACTAAGAGTAACAAGATCAGAATTGGAACCCTGTTTTATTGTTGTTATTTTATTGGGTTTTGTTTTATTCTCAGGGCTGTGGTCTTCATCAGACTGTCATAACCATGAATATTTATAGGCCATATGGAGACACAGAAATGTATGTCTTTGCTTCTGTATTTAGGTAGTACACTCTTTTTCTAAACATTTAATTGAAAGAAAAATCAGACATTTCCGTAACTCTAGACATATATCATGTAAGTGTAGATTGTTCAAAATGACATATAAGCACATTCTAGATACAGGTGGAAAAATGCTAAATGATTTACTATATTGAACAACATGTGCACGTGGCAGATAGAACTCATAATGTAGTTTATTTTTTCAAATTCAGAATAATTAATTACTATTTATCAATAGTCTATATATTTTTAAACACAATTTAGTATGAATTTACTTTCTCTTCTGTCTCATAGACTTAAACATTGACAAAGAAAATACATACAGATAGTTTTCATGATGCATTGCATTAATTAAAAACTTCATGTATAAACATGTAACTTAAATGTTGTTAGAATTACCTTACACATAGAGATTGTGGTATCAGATATTTTCATTATTCTATTTTTAAGACCTCTACTTGCAACAACAAAACAACCTTTGCCAGTGCTTGTAAGTTAAAGATCAGCAATTCAGTAAATATATCATTTGAATCCTAGAGAAACAACTTTATAATATGAGGAATTTTTTAATTATTATTCTTTATTTATTGTTTAAGTTTATTCATTTTGAGAGGGGCAGAGAGAGAGGGAAAGAGAGAGAATTCCAAGCAGGCTCTGTGCTGCCCAATAAAGGGTAAAGACCCATGAACCGTGGGATCATGAAGTGAGCCGAAACCAAGAGTCAGATGCTTAACAGATTGAGCCACCCAGGCACCCCTTATTTTTTCTTTCTAAATAAACTTTAATTTTAGGGCATTTTTTGGTTCACCACAAAACTGATCAGAAAATAAAGGTCTCACATATTTCTTGGCTCCACAGAAGCCTGGCTTGCCCACCATCAACATTCCCTACCAGAGTGGTACAGTTATAGCAATTGATGAATATACATTGTTTCATAAATATCACCCCAAATTCCATAGTTTGCACTAGAATTCACTATGGATGCTGTGCATTCTATGAGTTTTGGCAAATTTACAATGATATGTATCCACCAGCATAATGGTATGTATCCTCCGTTATAGTAACCTAGAGCATATTTTCACTCCCCTGGAAATCCTCTGCTTTGTCTAATTCTTCCACCCCTCAACAATTACTGATCTTTTTACTATTTCCATTCATAGTTTTGCATTTTCAAGAAAGTCATAGAGTTGAAATCATAGTATGCAGCCTTTTCAGATTAGCTTGTTTCACTTAGTAATATCATTTAGGTTTTCTCCATGGCTTTTTATGGCTTAATACCTTATTTCTTTCTAGTGCTGAATTATATTCAGGATATACCACAGTTTATTTATCCATTTTCCTACTGAAGGACAATTATGGTCATTTCCAAGTTTGAGCAATTATGAATAAAGCTGCTATAAGCCACTTAATAAGCCACTTGGGTGGTTCAGTTGGTTAAGCATCTGTCACTTGATTTTGCTTAAGGTCGTGATCTCACGGTTCATGAGTTCGAACCTTGAGTTGGGCTCCGTGCTGACAGTGTGCAACCTGCTTGGGATTCTCTCTCTCCTTCTCTCTCTCTCTCTCTGCCCCTCCCCTGCCCTCTCTCTTTCTCTCTCTCTCTCTCAAAATGAACATACTTAAAAAAACACACACACAAAAAACAAAAATAAAAACATATGTATGTTGGGTTTTATGTGGACATAAGTTTTTAACTCATTTGGGTAAATACCAACTAGCACAGTTGCTGGATCATATAATAACATTTGTTTAGTTTTGTAAGAAACTGCCAAATTGTCTTTCAAAGTGGCTATAACCATTCTTCATTCTCATCAGCAGCAAATGAGAGTTTCAGTTGTTCCACAGCCTCCCCAGTATTTGTGTTGTGAGTATTCCAGGTTTTGGCCTTTCTAATAGGTGTGTAATGATATTTCATTGTTGTTTTAATTTGTCTTTCCCTGATCACATATGATGTAAAGCATTTTTTGGCATATATTTTTGTCATCTTTATATCTTCTTTGGTTGGGGGTCTGTTAAGTTATTTGGCCTATGTTTTTAAGTTTATTTATTTATTTTGAGAGAGACAGAGAGTAAGTACTAGCAGGAGAGGAGCATAGAGAGAGAGAGGGAGAGAGAGATTCCCAAGCAGGCTCTGTGCACTTGGGCTGGACCTGTAAGCTCATTACCGGAGCTGAAATTAAGAACTGGATGCATAACCAACTGAGCCACCCAGATGCCCTGGCCTATTTTTTAATCAGGTTTTTTCTTATTGTTGAATGTTAAGGGTTCACTGTATATTTTGGATGACAGAAATTTATCAGATATGTTTTTTGCAAATATTTCCCCTAGCCTGTGGTTTTTCTTCTCGTTCTCTCTACAGTATGTTTTATAGAGCAGAGGATTTTAATTTTAACAAAATCCAGCTTGTCATTTTTAAAATATAGATCATGCTTTTGATGGTATCTATAAAATCATCACCATGTTTTAAATCACCTAGATTTTGTCTGATGTTATCTTCTAGCAGTTTTATAGTTATGAGTTTTATATGTAGGCCTACCATACATTTTGAGTTATTTTTGTGAAAGGTAAATCTAGATTCTTTTTTTTTTTATATGTGGATGTCCATTTGTTGAGGAGACTATATGAAGGATTTTAAAATCACATACAATTTATGGGGTGCCTGGTGGCTCAGTTGGTTGACTGTCTGACTTTGTCTCAGATCATGATCTCGTGGCTTGTGAGTTCAAGCCCCACATTAGGCTCTGTGCTACAGCTCAGAGCCTGGAGCCTACTTCAGATTCTGTGTCTCCTTCTCTCTCTGCCCCTCCCTTGCTCACACTGTGTCTCTCTCTCTTTTTCAAAATGAATAAACAGTAAAAAAAATTTAAATCACATACAATTTAAAAATAGTTTATTTATAATATAATTCATTTTAGTCTTTATATTTAATATTTGAGTACCATTAATACTATGTATTATTGCATGTCTAAAAGAGTATAACATTTAAGAGAGAAAAATGTGAAGTTATAAAGATTAGTATTGTGTAGTTACAATGTTAAAACTGAGCTTAACTGGACTTTCCTTAGCAGTGATCCTTTATAAGATCTACCCATAAGTAAATTATACATAAGTGATAAAGTTATCTAAAGTTTAGTGTTAGCCTACCAATACTCAGTTGTACATGCTTTATATATATTTAGTTTAGGCCTCATACCAAACATGCAAGTAATGTCATTACTACCATCTTACCTATAGGTGAATGAGGCTCATGAAGTTAAAATGCCCAGAGTTAAACACAAAGTAGTGCTCAAATTCAGATTTCCCTGACTTAGAAAATTCCAGCTTCTACTGTCTTATCATTCCTCATCTTACAATGATCTTAAAAAAACATTTCAAAATCTGTTACCATGTCATTTGAATGGGTTAAACACTATATTATTCACATTTGCAAACATCATACTTTTTCATCACATTTATCATATTTTAATTTTGAATATGTTTGTTTAGCTTCCACTCATGCCTTCAACTTGTCAATATAAAAAGTAATCTTTGATATTTCAGAGATCTGAAGTCTCCCTACATGTGTTGACATTTTATTTAATTTCAAAAAGAAGTATTGAGAAACACATGTATTTCAGACACTGGTGAATCACTTCAATAAAGATTCTTCATCATTCACACCTTCAACATTATATTTGTGATATATATGATAACACAGGAGTAAATTTGCCTAATTTAAAAAATTTGATTCATGTAGGTAATTAAGAATAAACAACAAAATTTGCTGTATAATGAAGAGCTTGGTTTCCATTTATAAAATACATGTCCTGATTCCTTTGGATTTTTAACCCTATTGCCTGTTTCCTTTTTCGTCAGAGACACATCCATAAACCCTACTCTAGGCAATGCTTATACACCTTCATTAAGAAGGAGGTCTTGATTTTTCCACACGCCCCACATTATGCTATAGAAATAGTCACAGTTTTATTCTGTCTTCTCTACTGTAGATGGGCAGCCAAAGGCATGCAAGTAATGCATAGCATGCCTGCTGGTTATAAGAATATGCAGGTCAAGTAAGCTCCACCCCTATGCCCTCCCACACACCCACTCTGAAAGTAGATTCTCTCCCACATTTTAAATCCTATGTCTTTCATTCATCACCTGCCTCGGAACTTGTGGGAACTCTAAACTTACCTATCTAGTTTCCCATGGTGGATTCAGCAATCCTTAGGAAACAATTCCTAATAGGTATTAAAAACAAAATGGAATAGAAAGAGTTTATAGAGGTCAGTTTGTAAAAGATTATAACTTGAGGATGAAAAGTAGGAGGTTGAGAAATTGGATGAAGATGGTCGTTTGATTCCTGCCTCCTTGTATTCTTGCTCCTTCTCCATGCTTGATGCCTCTTTTCCTGTCATGTGATTATTAGCCTCCCATAGCCAAATGGTTGCCAGGGCTCCACGAAGGTTCATGCTCTGGCATCCCTTGGGACAAGGGTTTTACTCTTTTATTTTTCTCCCTAAGTGGATTGGTTTTCCTCTTTGAATTGTTGCTGTTACCTCCAAACTAAAACAAAACAATCAAAACAAGTTATTTCAACTACAGCCACACCAAGATGTGGGCATTTTAGGAGGTTTATCAGCTGAAAAATCATATGAAGCTTTAAAACATGGAATTTCAGATAAAATAATAAAGTAGACATTTCGAGAGTAAAAGGAAGATGCTTTGAGAAGAGCAAGCCATAGGCTGTTTATAATCCTATCATCAATCCAATCCCTAAATCTTACTTGACACAATTCTTTAAAAGATAAGTTTGCTCAGGATAATTCACCTAAGAAACATGTGTTTTGTACAGCCACAATGATATGAAAGAAACATGGCTTATCAAAATTTGAAAACTTTCTGCAACCCACTCATATTTCAATGTTTCAATTTTTAACTAATGTATTATTTCTTGTTCAATAATGAAAAAGTTCCCCACTGTAAGATGGGTCTGAATCACTGATAATTCAGTTAAATTCAATATTCCTAAACAGGTACGTAATTATAAAATGATATATCTAGCATTTTAAGTGGATGGGTACTCCAAGAACATCAAGTCTAGTGTCTATCTAAGTAAATAATTTCTGTCTACAAAACCTTGATAATGTGATACTAGAAGAATGTGAAAAGAACATCTACTTCAGGGTCAGAAAGATATGAATTCCAATTCGACTTCCTTGGTCTATTACATGACCTTGAGCAACTTATTTAACCTATAGGAGTCAAAGTGTTTTCATAAATGGAATAATAACTTACTTTTCAGAGTTGATTTTATTGTTGATTAACACATATAAAATAAATCTGCTTGTGCATTTTCAGGAAAGTTTAGAGATAATTGTACTGTAGCAGTGGAAAAGCAGCTTTTTTTAGGAAAAACAGATTCTCTGAATTTCATATCTCCCATTTTTAAAATGAAAAAGAATAATAGTGTTCTAATAATTTTAATATTTTTGAAAACTCATTGAGGCACTCTATGTAAAGGGAATTTGAAAGAATTCAGCAAACTATAAATATTCATTTTTAACTCCCATTGAGAATTTACTAGGACTAATTCTTAGAAATTCCTACCTATTTTCAATTCTAATATTCCTCCTTAACACAGCTAACTCTTAACTTTATTTTCCATGTGATAGTTCATTATATATTTTAAAGAAGATCATTTTATCTATTTTTATTTATTCCTATAGTACCGTTTACCTAGGATCATTTACATAATGCCATTTGCCATAATACCCTTTATAGTAAAAGTGACAGTTTTGTTTTGTTTTGTTTTGTTTACCATATGTGTAGTCTAGCTTCAGTACTGAAAATACATTTCTTTATGAAATACATAGTTATTTTTCTTTAACAAATTCAGATGGAATTTAGTAAAATACACACACACATGAAGTTAGGAAGGAAGTTGAAAGAAAAAGATAAAAAGATGTAATTCTTATTCCTTTTCTATTCAAAAAGATAAAGCAACATATATTTTTTTAACTTACCACCTTTAAATTACTGTGTATGCTTTGTAAATAACCTGTTTTTTGTTTTGTTTTGTTTTGTTTTGTTTTGTTTTGTTTTGTTTTGAAGTAAGCTTCAAGCGTAGCACAGAGACCAATGTAGGGCTTGAACTCACAACCCTGAGATCAAGACCTGAGCTGAGATTAAGAGTCAGACACTTAACTGACTGAGTCACGCAGTCACCCTTAACCTGTTCTCTTAAATAAAATTTTGTATCTTTTTGTTTCAACTGGATTCAAATGATAAATACATTTCTTTGTGATGAATCCCTTTCATATATATTCATATGGAAATCAGACAAAACACCCACAATTTAGAAGGAATATGTGAAATATATGACAGTATAAAACATACGACAGTATGAAAATATGACAGTATTATTAGAATAATATGAGAAAAAAAAGTCACTTGTCAGGAAGTTTACACTTAGTGAATTAGGAAGGTGTTTGCCCTATGATAGAAAGAATACCTGCATGAAAGACGCTGAAGTGCTGTGTGTCATTGCTGCAATAACGCAAAACAACAACAAAAACTGGAAATAACTGATTTCTAAACTAGAGAATGTGATTTTCTTCCTAGCCCTCATATTGTGTTATGCGATCATGGAACACAGAATCCAACAAAATAGGGAAAATAAAATCTTAGTCTCAGCACTTCTTGGGATGACATTGAAAAATGAAGTATTTAGCAAGAAGGCACATGCATCTATGTGTTAATGTATGGAAACATGTGAAATAACCTCAGAATAAAGTTTCAAAATTATATTTATGCAACCCCAGGTCTAAAAACACATTCCTATTGATGTCTAAAGGATTCACGATGAAGTAATGTCCAACCCATATCTTACAACATATCCGGATGCGATTAGACCTCTCAGTTTTACTACAGGATCATAGTTCACCCAATAATTTCCTATTGCTTTTGTTAAAGTTAATACTGCCTTTCTGTATTCCGACTACTCTTCTCAGTAGAGTTCCAGATTAAAGGGGCACACTATATTTGAGTTTCTTTAGCTTTTTTCCTTCTACAATACTTTTTTTTTTAACCCCCCGAGGAATAGAATTCTACAGGAAACTAATTACAAGTGACCTTGACCTTTTCACTTGAAAATTAACTTCTCTGATAATCAGTCTTTTTGCTTTGAAATTTAGTAAAATAATAATGCAATGACACATAATTGTGTAATTAGTATAAAGTTCAAAGGAAACATGAATTGATCTAGGGCTGGCTAGTGTTTCATCTTAGGGTATTGAATCCTTTCAAAAGAATTTTTTTGTTACCCTTCTTTTTAGCACATGAATCACACATACAGCAACAAGACATCAAATAGAATTAAAAAAAAAAGCATTTAATTGTTGGAGCTCTCAACATTTTTTGAAGACTCAACCTTTTGCGACTCAATCATAAGAAATGTGAAGTTATTAACTGATATATGAAGATATGTGAGGATCTTATTTGTAGATCTTATTTGGAGAACAATTATTGGTTAGAGAGATTAAATGAATATAGTTCAGTGTCTGGGTAGGAAGAATGATATGTATGTAATTCAAAGAAGCTGCAGGTTCTTAGGGATACTTATTTTTGCAGTCATTATGACTATGCTAATGAGAGATAGGAAATTTAAAAATCTAAGATAAAAAGCAAAAAAAAAAAAAAAGAAAAGAAAATGATACACTATATTGCTTAAATTACACAGAAGGTCTCAGGAAAGATGAGTGTCAGGATTTCCTCTACTTAATTCCATGGAATTTTAGAGACTTTTCCATTATCTTTTAAAAATCATCATGTGTAGCCAGAACTTCAATCACTGAATGTTTAAGTAGTGTAACATAAGGAGTCCCACAAACTGATAGTAAGTGATCTGCAACATAAAGGAACTTCCCATCTTTCATTATTTTGACAAGAAATAACATCGTTGGATTAGGTGAATCTATTCCCTCAAACTTAATTTCAGTTCATAGCATCAATCTTATAAACAAAGACACAATCTTAGCTGCTAATAAAACTGCCATTGATGGTTTTATGTTTGATGTACTCATTTTTCCCCTTATTCATAGTTGAATGTGCTATAAAGATAAAAAAAAAAAAGATTGGCCAGAAAAAAATATAAACATACAAGTAATTAACCTGTGAAGATTTTCAAATGAATCATTTTTTTTCTAAAAATTTTTGTCAAAATATCTAGAGAGTTGAAGAAAACTGTATCTGGAAATATTGAGCTGTACCATTCAAAGTGTATCCAAAGTGTTCCAAGTATCTACTATCCAAGGAGAAAAAATGTTTGTAAAAGAGAAGAAATATGTTGTACCTCTATAAAATAAAAAAAATATTGTATACTATTTTAATAACTTTGAAAATGTTACAAAGTATCATGAAATAACAAAAGACTTTTAAATCTAATATTAAAGAAAGGTTAAAAATTATAACGCCTTTTAACTGGAAATGAACTTATAAAGAAAACATTTTGACAATCATTTCTATGATAAATAATAAGATTTAATGCCTCATATATATTTAAATTTTGAAATCAAAGCAAAACTCTTAATTAATATACACATCTAATGTTAGCTATTCTATATCATTTACATTATTTAAACAATACTTCTTCATTATTAGAAGACACTATTGCAATGTCTCTATGTTTTTTTTTTTCCATTTCACTATTAAAGCTGGTGCTGGTCAATAGGGACTAAAGTAATGAGTGTTTAAGAATTCACGCTTTATGGGGCGCCTGGGTGGCGCAGTCGGTTAAGCGTCCGACTTCAGCCAGGTCACGATCTCGCGGTCCTTGAGTTCGAGCCCCGCGTCGGGCTCTGGGCTGAGGGCTCAGAGCCTGGAGCCTGTTTCCGATTCTGTGTCTCCCTCTCTCTGCCCCTCCCCCGTTCATGCTCTGTCTCTCTCTGTCCCAAAAATAAATAAACGTTGAAAAAAAAATTAAAAAAAAAAAAAAAAAAAAAAAAAAAGAATTCACGCTTTGTAGGGGCACCTGGGTGGCGCAGTCAGTTAAGCGTCCGACTTCAGCCAGGTCACGATCTCGCGGTCCGTGAGTTCGAGCCCCGTGTCAGGCTCTAGGTTCTGGGCTGATGCCTCAGAGCCTGGAGCCTGTTTCTGATTCTGTGTCTCCTTCTCTCTCTGCCCCTCCCCCGTTCATGCTCTGTCTCTCTCTGTCCCAAAAATAAATTTAAAAAGTTGAAAAAAAATTTTTTTAAATAAAAAAAAAAGAATTCAGGCTTTGTAAATGTCCAACAAGTGATGAATGGATAAAGATGTGGTTTATATATATAATGGAATACTACTTGGCAATGAGAAAGAATTAAATCATGACATTTGCAGCAACATGGATGGAACTGGAGGGTATTATGCTAAGTGAAATAAGTCAGTCAGAGAAGGACAGATATCATATGTTTTCACTTATATGTGCATCTTGAGAAACTTAACAGAAGACCATGGGGGAAGGGAAGGGGAAAAAAAATAGTTACAGAGAGGGAGGGAGGCAAACCATAAGAGACTCTTAAAGAGAACAAACTGAGGGTTGATGGGGGCTGGGGGAGAGGGGAAAATGGGTGATGGGCAATGAGAAGGGCACTTGTTGGGATGAGCACTGGGTGTTGTATGTAAGCCAATTTGACAATAAATTATATTTAAAAAAAGAATTCAAGCTTTGGATAGTGTCAAAATATTAGCACCATTGGAGGTAATAATAAGTAGGTAATTGTGAATTTACTCACTTACTGAAATATTCTTCATACATATATTGAAGCTATTCTCTCCTCAGCACTTAGAACCCTATGTACCCAATGTGGGTAAAAGGGAAAACTGGGCAGTGCTGCTGGGAAGCCTTGTTTATTATGGGGTTACCATCTCAGCAAGAGTTAGGCTTCCTGACCTGGATTTCAACATCATCATTAATTAAGGTAATTCCTTTTAACCTAGAACCACCTTAATTTTATTAAGAAGAACCTAAGAATCTTTTGACAGGTGCCTAGATCATGATAAACTGAGATGATATATGCAATGCAACAATTTGCCTTGAAAGGAACGTGTATTTATATAACAATAAGGTCAATTGATCATAGAACCTATTTAGATGAGGAATTCCTGGAAGTTGGAGGAGTGCTTATGAAACGGAATTTATTTTGCTATAGGTATTTCCTAATATTTGATTATTTCCAGAGCTGCAAAAGTTTGATTAAAAAATGTAATTGGAAGGGCATCTGGGTGGCTCAGTTGATTAAGCATCTGGCTCTTGATTTCAGCTAAGGTCATGATCTTGTGGTTTGTGAGAGATCAAGTTTCACAGTCTGACTCCTCACTGATACCAAGGGGGGCCTGCTTGGGATTCTCTTTTTTCCTCTCTCTCTGCCCCTCCCCATGCTCTCTCTCTCTCTCTCAATCTCTCTCTCAAAATAAATAAATAAACTTAAAAAATTTAATTGCAGCTTATTAGTTCAATAGGTCCAGCTCGCTTTAGTGAATGCAAATTATAGGTCTAGGCATTAGAGGGTATAAAATGTTTTTAAAATATCAAAATTTATTCTCCAAGTAGTATTTCATTTTATAAGAGAGACCTAGCACACAAACCAAAATATATAACCAGTTATGAT
Source organism: Puma concolor (assembly GCF_028749965.1). NCBI lineage: Eukaryota > Metazoa > Chordata > Mammalia > Carnivora > Felidae > Puma > Puma concolor. Next base: position 182,970,245 of record NC_141667.1, read on the forward strand.
TAAAGTGGCATTGGAGCTTCAGTATTAACAATTTTAGGAAGTGAATGGATATTTTCATTCAGTGATGGTGGAGCAAGAAACCATAAGCTAGAGTTAAAGAAACACTGGGATAAAGCAGTGGAATCAGGGAACATTTCTGGAAGTGAGAGAAAAATGAATACACTGTACTTAGATAAATGATCTCAAAAAAAGAGTAAGATAGTTACTAGGAATAGGAGAACTACAAGGAAGGGAAATGATTTAGGAAATTGAACAGTTTATAGACTACAGAATTTGAATGGTGACAGGTCTCATGAAGAAAGACAAGATAACTCAGAAAAAGAATTATAAATTAATGGTTAATTTTTAAAATCAGAGTTCTCATTAAATTTGGGGTAAAGCAGATAAATGGTATAGATCAGCGTAATCCCCAAATCACTTTTTTTTTTTTTTACCATTTATAGAAAATTAGATTACATATGTTTGAGCAACTAAGACAAGTATTTTCAACATTTCCCAAAACTTAAAAACAGATTAATGAATAATTTATTTTCATTGTTTACAGACACCTAAAAACTGACCCCTCCCAATTTTCCAGATTGACTATGAATATGCCATCTCTGTGATTCATTCTCTAGAACAAACTACGTATAGATGTTTCTCTGAATATTTTGTGCACATCCCATACTGTGTCATTGATTTATGCTACGTCTTCTGTCTCTGAAGCACTCAGTCCGTGACCTCCTTTCTCAATGAGTCTTGCCTCCATACTCTATTAGATGTTAGCATATATTATTGCTGTTTTGTCATTACCCAATCTGTTGTGGATTGCAAAACTTTTGATGTCAGAAGGTATACTTTATACTTCCTTTGTTCCCATCCCAGATATAGCAGTGAACTGCACAACAGGAACTCAAACATATATCCATAATTCTATAATAGATATTTTTTTTCCTTTGTGAAACTCTATTAGCTGTTTGAGATCACTGTTTTTCCTTTTGCATATAAATGCCATTGAAAATCTGTATTCTAAATATTTTAAATCACTGAACCAATCTGTGCACTAATCCCTAAACAATAATCTGATTTCGATACCACCACTAACTTATTTTCTAAAAGGTAATAAATATTTGTTACTATTACCATGTATGTTTTACATCCCAAAATTTAATTATTGAAAGAAAATTATAAATATGTGCTGGGAATGCTTGATTGGTTCATTATATACAAACTATAACTAAAACAATGTATTGTAGTAAGTTTACTTAACATAGCATCTACCCTCTCAAACAGATTTTTACGTATACAATGAAATATTAACTGTAAGTAAAATGTTGCACAGCAGATCTCTAAAACTTAACCATCTTGCATAATTGAAACTTTATACCTGTTGATCGGCAACTCTCCATTTCCCTGGGGGACACGTTTCACTATCTGCTTCTCTAAGTTTAGCTATTTTAGACACCTCCTGTAAATGGAATCATGCAGCCTTTTTCCTCCTCTGACTGGCTTATTGCACTTACCATAATATCCTCAAGGTTCATCTATGTTGTAGCATATTTCAGGGTTTCCTTAATTTTTGAGGATGAACATTTCATATATATGTATATATGTATGTATGATATGATATGTATGTCTATATCACATTTTCTTTACCTATTCATCTTTCATGAACTGTTAGGTTTAGGTTGCTTCCACGTCTTGATTATTATGGATAGGACTGCAATGAACATGGGAGTGCTAACATCCTTTTAAGTTCTTGATTTTAATTCTTTTGGATACTCAGAACTTGGATTGTTGAATCATATGGTAGCTCTATTTTAATTTAAAAATAAACTGATTACTGGTGATGGGAAAACCGGATATCCACATGCAAAAGAATTAATTGAATCTTATCTTATACCATACAAGAAAATCAACTCATAATAGATTAAAGACATTAACATAAAGTTCTGGAGTTGTAAACACTCCTATAAGAACACATAGGAGAAAAGGTATATGACATTTGTATTGGCAATGGTTTTATAGATATGACACCAAAAACACAGGCAACTAAATCAAAAGTAGGTAAGTGAGATTCTAACAAATGAGAAAGCTTCTGCAAAGCAAAGCGTAAAAGAATCTACAGAATGAAAGGCAATCTATGATGTGAGAGAAAATATTTGCAAATCATACACTTGTTAAGTGGTTAATTTCAAAAATATATAAGAAATTCCTACAACTCAATAGCAAAATATCTAACATCCCAGTGAAAAATGAGCTAAGTACATGGGTAGACATTTAACCAAAGAAGACATACAAATGGCCAACATACATAAAGACGTGCTCAACATCACTGATCATCAGGGAAATGCAAATCACAAACCACAATGAAGTATCACCTCAAACTTCTTAGTACAGCTATTAAAGAAAAACAGTTTAGAAGTGTAATGAAGATGTTGAGAAATTGGAACACTTGTACAGTATTGGTGAGAATGCAAAATGGTGCAGCCATTACAGAAAACAAAGCTGCATTTTACTAAGAAATTTCAGTACCATGGTGATGGTGATTTAAGACAACAGCAGAAGATATACATGCCTATAATTGAATTCTCTTTTCCCTAAATTTATATTGTGTAAGGATGGTGACTTACTGTCTTGCAACTTAAAACAGAATTATCTCTTTGGTCAACTTATTAGGGATAAGGGAGTTGCAATAGATTGGTTGTGAAAGAAACTGAACAAATCTATTATGTTCTGATCACATGTCATAGCATCTATTTTCCTATTTTTATGGCACTAAAGGTTTCAATGTATTAGTATATTATCTTCAGATTATTATAGATTGCTAAGGATCATAGCAGGAAAGTAAATATACACTCATTCTATTATTTTTGAAGGTGCTAATCACATCCATGATTGTGTTTTATTTATAAACTATTTTGGAAAGATTACAAAATAACATAAGGATATAGAGCAAGGAAGTAAAATAACTTGTTAAGAGAGAGGTATAATTAAAGGTCTTTTTAAATGTTTGATTCAGACTTGACAAGTTAAACAAAGATATCAATGGACAAAAGCAGTTGAAAGTTTTATGCTGTAATTCAGAGTTCTATAATTGCTCTTGATACAGCTGCCCTCTATGGAAAGATGTGAAATATGAGAAACATGGAAAATAATTGCAGACATCATTAATGCTACTATTCACTAACATGTTGAGACTGGTATTAGTGACATGTCATGAGATTATTGTTGAGATATTTGGAAACAAAAGCTGAGCAATAACAACAAGTTGGAAAAAAAAAACTGAGAAAAATGAAAAAAAGGGACTTTTTCCAATTATGTACAAGCAGTAAATAGTAAATTTCATAAATAATTTCAGCCACAAATAGTTAAGCTTATGCATAAAATAGAAATAATTTACCATATTCTAACATATTATAAAAGTATTAATACTATACTGAATTAGCTTGCTAATGAATTATGAAAACATACTGAAGCATAATATCTTTGTTTCTTATTTTATTGTGTAGTTATTCTATACTGGAAGGATATTAAAAGTTGTGAAAACAATGATATAAAGAGATTTTCATATGTTTACTAAATTTGTTTTTATTTGTTTTGTTAGTATGTAAAATTTAATGAACTTTATCTGTTTTCTGATGAATTTGCTTTTAGAATACTTCGGAATATTTTAATTTTCTACCTGGTTCTAAATATTTTGCATATTTCTAAATGATAAATTATAGTAGGCACTTAAACATATCTTTCGTCAACAAATTTTCCTTTGCAGATTAAATTTTAGTTTGGTTTAGGTTTTTTTTTTCCATTTGATTTTTTTATCAAGTTTACAAGTAACCATCTGATTATTTAGAGGAACATCCTCTCAGAAAAAAAAATTGATAAAGCCATCTGCATTAAAATATGTATTCGAGGGGTGCCTGGGTGGCGCAGTCGGTTAAGCGTCCGGCTTCAGCCAGGTCACGATCTCGCGGTCCGTGAGTTCGAGGCCCGCGTCAGGCTCTGGGCTGATGGCTCGGAGCCTGGAGCCTGTTTCCGATTCTGTGTCTCCCTCTCTCTCTGTCCCTCCCCCGTTCATGCTCTGTCTCTCTCTGTCCCAAAAATAAATTTAAAAAACGTTGAAAAAAATTTAAAAAAAATACGTATTCGAAACACTATTTTTCAAATGTTCCAATCTGTGATAGTAGAAAGATGCTAAGAAGTGTTGTACTAGATAAATATTATGATTGTTATTTTGCTTTCACTGAGCATAATACTGTTTTTCAATTGGCTACTGTTTCCTACTAAAGTTATTTTAATTCTTTCTTTTTTCTAAATATCTCATAATAAAAGCACCACATTGACTGAAAATTCTTATTATTGTAAATTGAAAAGTTATTTGCATTCATTATATCATCATAAATTAATAACACTGGCATTGATCTCAGGATATCATTACCAGTCTTGAAGGGTGATAATGGCTATGAAGAGAAGCAGAGAAACCTTCTGGTTTTTAAATTAAATTCTTATAGCAGCAGCTTCTTGTCTGTGATTTGTGTTCTTGTAGGAGGTCTATTTTCATCATTTATTTGACTTAATTCTAAGTTCTTTTAAATTTCATACTCTTAGCCGTAAAGGTTTCTGGTTTTCTTGCTACCTGACAAATCATATCTAGCACCACCAATGCTATTAAGAGGCTTTAGGGGTGCCTGGGTGGCTCAGTCAGTTAAGCATCCAATTTCCGGCTCAGGTCATGATCTGAGGGTTCGAGCCCTGCGTCGGCTCTGTGCTGACAGCTCAGAGACTAGAGCCTGTTTCTGATTCTGTCTCCCTGTCACTCTTCTCCTCCCCTGTTCATGCTCTATCTCTCCCTCTCTCTCAAAAATAAATAACATTTAAAAAAAAGAGGCTTTAAATATAAGTGGCCCCTTATGATTTGAATAGGTCAAATATACCTGTGATGCTGGCAGCCATTAACAAAACTATTAAATAAAATTTAATGACATTTCTAAATTATTTGTAATTTCATTGGTGATATAGGTCAGTGTAATTTTTAATTTCTCAATTAAAAAACTCTAAAATTTATGTCTTTAAAATAATTGCAAAAAAATGGCATGACAGCCTGTCTCAGTAAGTATAAAGCATGTGATCTTAGGGTTTTGAATTCAAGCCTGATGCTGAGTGTAGAGCCTACTTAAAAAAAAAAATAATAAGTCTATTTTCCTCCATATTTATAGCAGCATTATCTATTATAGCCAAATTTTAGAAAAAGCCCAAATGTCCATCATCTGATGAATGGATAAAGAAAATATGGTATATATAATACAATGGAATATTACTCAGCCATTAGAATGAATGAAATCTTGCTATTTGCAATGACATGGATGGAGATAGTACTATGCTAAGTGAAGTAAGAGAAAGCCAAATACCATATGATTTCACTCATATGTGGAATTTAAGAGACAAGCAGATGAACATAAGGGACGGAAGAAAAAAAAAGGAAAGAAAACCATAAGAGACTCTTCACTATTGAGAACAAACTGAGGGTTGCTGGAAGGGAGGTGGGTGGGGGGATGGGTTAAATGGGTAATGGGTGTTAAGGAGGGCATTTGTGATGAGCACTGGGTTTTGAATGCAAGTGATGAATCACAAAATTCCACACCTGAAACTAATATTACACTGTATGTTAACTAACTGGAGTTTAAATAAAAACTTGAAACTACAAAAAATAAAATAAAATGGCACATTCAAATTTCAAAACAAAATTACAAAACATTTCTTTGAACTTATAAAGCATAATTTAGCTATTAAAATGCAACACTTCAATAATTAAATAAATATATTTGCTTTCTGATTTGGACACTATGATTTTATAAAAACAAATAACCTCCTATAGTCTGTAATAATCTGTTAAATAACTTCAGGGAGAAATTGCTGGAATTAGATCTTTTTTTTTCTAAAAAATGTTATTCCTCTTGTTCTCTAAACTCTTTTTCTGTAATATGACATTGGCCTTCTGATTGCTTCATTTATATCACTCTTGTTTCTACACAACATTTACAATGACCTTTTCAAAAATTTCCTTTGACAACTGTGGTTCTAAAGGGTAATTTTTTTTTTTTTTTGCAAGATGTAATGAATTAGAATGAGCAAAACCCCTCCTCCTTCCCCAGTCTGACCAGATGTCTTGATCTATAACCCTCAGACATTTTACATATGATGCTCTCTCCTCCAGGAATGACTTCTCTCTTCTCTTTGAGTGGACAGTGTGAACTCATTTATTAGTTCTTTTTTTTTTTCAACGTTTATTTATTTTTGGGACAGAGAGAGACAGGGCATGAACGGAAGGGGCAGAGAGAGAGGGAGACACAGAATCGGAAACAGGCTCCAGGCTCTGAGCTGTCAGCACAGAGCCCGACGCGGGGCTAGAACTCACGGACCGCGAGATCCTGACCTGGCTGAAGTCGGACGCTTAACCGACTGCGCCACCCAGGCGCCCCTCATTTATTAGTTCTAAGCTCAGCCTTTCCTGATGTCCGATCCTGGAAGCATTATTTGGTGTATATACTCATTTAACATTATATACCCTTGTAAACATTTACCATGCTTAAAAATTTATACTTAATTATGCATTTCTTGATTAAATTGATTAAAGCCTTTTTATTTATGATCTAAAAAGATCATTTCTTTTCTTGCATACCATTTTATTTCCCAAACCCAACAGCATGTTATGGCACATAACAGACAGTGGATGAATGTGTGTAGAATGAATGGACAAATGAAAGGTTTCGTTTTCAGGAAGCATAGAAACCTGAAATTAGGCATAGAAACCTGACAAAAATGATGTCCAAATGCTAAAATATAAAAAAAACTTAAAACCCCAAATTTTCATATTTTTGGAAAGGCATCTTTGGGACATAATTTACTGGTAAGGTGAACTCATATCTCCTGGATACAGATGGATAATCGTTATGGACAATAGGTTACTAGTCTGAATCTTCAGCTTCCTTAACTCCAAAACTGGAATAATAAACATGCTCACTGTTGAGTAGGAGGCTATTATGACTATTTAGTGAGTAATGTATGAAGGTATTTAACATCATATCTGCTGTAAAGAGCTTAGTAGGCAGCATCCATTATTATTATTATCAATCCTGATCAAGTGTCAATCATAAGCTAGTTACTATGATATATGGATAATAGTGATCTCTTGCCTTAATAAATATTTTTTTTGAGAGAGAGAGAGAGAGAGAGAGGGAGGGAGGGAGGGAGGGAGCATGTGTGTACAATCAGGGAAGGTACAGAGGATGACAGAGATAATCTTAAGCAAGCTTCATGCCCAGTGGGGAACCCAACATGGGGCTCATCTCATGACCGTGAGATCATAACCTGAGCCAAAGTCAAGAGTCGGACGCTTAACCAAGTGAGTCACCCAGGCACATCCTTCATGAATATTCTTTAATGAATAATTAAATAAAAATGGGATTATAAAGAGATACAGTATAGGGACATTTCTTTGGGAAAAGAAAGAAGTTGCTATTAATTTTATTATGAAAGGTCAGCAAAAATTCAATGAGTAAATAGCACATATGGTTTCCTCTAAAAATGTAAAAATATATTTTATCACATAGTGAGAAGAGAAGGTTATCTTAGAGGGAAAATTACGAGCAACAAAAAGCGGTGTTAAGTGAATTGAGCCCAAATGTCATTATGCCATTCTAAATAATGTAGATTTTGTGATTAAACACTTAGCATGTTCCAAATTCTCTTCACATTATCCTAGAAATGTGGTCAGCATAAATATTTTAGAAAAATGTCATCACAATTATAAAACAATAATTAGCTAGCTCACAAGAAATAGAGAGTGAGTAAAGCCTAAGTCCTGGTTCACCATCGTTTTCATGCAAATATTTGCTAAAGGTCCTGGTATTAGTTCTCCACTGTTGCTCAGCAAATTATCCTGAAACTTAGAAACTTAAAACGATAAGTAGGTATTATTCATTGTTTCTGTAGGTCAAGAATTCAAAAGCCACTCAGGATTTCTTATTAGGCTACAGTCTAAATATGGACTTAGAAGTTCTGTGACCTGAGGGGTCTGCTTTCTAAGTAGCTCATCCTTCCAGATATTGGCAGGAGGCCTCAATTCTTTGCAATGTGTACCTCTCCAGGCAATATCGAAGGGTCCTCATGCCATAGCAGATGGCTTCCCAAGGACAACTGACACCAGTGAGAAAGGAGGACACCACAATGTCTTTTGTAATCTAATCTTGGAAACTGCACACCGTTATTTCCTCAATATCCTAGTAGTTACAAAAGTCAGCCATATGTAATACAGGACTAGAACACAGAAGGGTGTCAATATTAGGAAGCAGTGATCAATGTGAGTCACCACAGTCTTGGATCATTCAGTAGTTATAGTTACATCCAAATGCAATTAGTGATATAATTTTGTACACTTTGAATTGTTCTTTGCTGAAATTAACTTATAAAATTGAGGTATTATGAATTATTTAGCATAAAAATAATGATTTTAACATATTTATAAACACATAAGAAATGTGTTTATTTGTACCCATATGTGATTTATTTGTACTCTTATTTGTTCTTATATCGTCTTACTTTCTCAGGAACTCATTTCATTCTCCACAATCCACATAGAATTATCTTCAAAGTTGTAAATTAAACATTTTAACTTTCTCTTTGCAAAAAATACCCTCAATAACTTTCCACTATCAAAAAATTTAATCATGAATAATCAACAGTCATCCATATACCTGAACTTGATAATACAAAGTAGTGAAGAAGGTCCATGCTTTGTATTTACACAACTCATTGCTTTCACATACTGGACTGTTAGAATATGCCTGTGGAAAGTTACAGCATGTGATCCTTCCTAACTCACTCAGGGTAGCTATAATTGAGTCTAAGCGTAGATTAATAACTTCCACTAAGAACAATTCTTTCAATCGATTTAGGAATAATTATCTGGCAGGTACAGCTTAAGGATAATAGTGAATGATATTGTCAGCTTTCTCACTCAGTCTTGCTACCTAGATGCTTATTGTTTGTTTGTCTGTTTTGGTTTGATTTGGTTTGGTTTTTTCCCCCACCTAATATTTCAGAAAGCCAAAATTCAAACTAACTTCATTTATTCCTAAAAAATAGTCTGAATATGACCACAGCAAATACAACAAAATTACAGTTGGTCATTGAACCTCAAAAAATCCCCCCTAGTTATCCATCATCTTGTCTACAGGGTGTTTGTTCATGTTGATCTGAGGTGTTGTGCTGTTGTACAACTGCTTGAATTAAGGGTCTCACATTTCCAGGAAAAAAAAAGTGGCTTACATTTATTCTTATGGACCTTTCCTATGCAATTTTCTTCAAAGGCATTTCATCAATACAGAACTATAGCAGAATAACAATATAGATTTCAGAGTTAGGCATCTCTTTAGGATCCATAAATATTATAATGCATGCTTCTGGCTGCAGGCATATGTGTTTAATAGTCCAGTTTCTTTGAGCTAGTGGTCTGCTCTAATACTCTGATGCCACAAGATGTGAAGCATCTGTTATTATTCATCAGTGGCTAAGAGGATTTATGGCTTTTCATTAATCACCTGGAAGAGAAACTATTTATTCACTTAGATGGCAGTTCTTCTGTGATTACAAGCAGTGCGGAGAGGAAGCACAATTTCAAAAGAGTGAAGCACAAAGGCCAATGAATGACTGACAAATAAGAAGCATGAAGGAAAGCATGTAGCATCACATCCCAGGAGGCCCCTCAGATTTTTGCTTTTTATAATGACTTCTTAACATAAGGAAATAAATAAAGTATTCTCATAAAACGATGATATATTAACTCTATTACTTTCAACTTTCATTTTCAAAAAACTGTTACACATGTAACTCTTTAAGTGTTTTCAGCATTTAAAAAAACAAGGTTTTTGAAGAAAAAAAAAAGGCAGCATGGAAGGTCTGCCCTTGCACTTAACATCATGACAGACAACTTCTAGGTACTTCCTTTTCATTTAGCAGTGTGATCAATGTTTTCAAGAGGACATACACATGCATACACATAAGTTTATTTGGTAGATGAAATTTAACACATAATAAATATCAAAAATACTAATTAACAATAAAATGGAGAAATAATGATAATAATACTTGTTACCTTAAAAAAAATTCTCCCAGTGGGATTTTTTCAGCTATGCACAGCTTGTTAAGCATTCAGAAGTCAATTAAGATAACTCATCACATCAATAGGTTAAAAAAGAAAAAAAGTGATATGACCATATCAGTAGACACACACACACACACACACACACACACACACACACACACACACACAAATTTGACAGAATATACATCCAGTAAGAATAAACATTCTTTTTTTTTTAATTTTTTTTTTCAACGTTTATCTACTTTTGGGACAGAGAGAGACAGAGCATGAACGGGCGAGGGGCAGAGAGAGAGGGAGACACAGAATCGGAAACAGGCTCCAGGCTCTGAGCCATCAGCCCAGAGCCCGACGCGGGGCTCGAACTCACGGACTGTGAGATCGTGACCTGGTTGAAGTCGGACGCTTAACCAACTGCGCCACCCAGGCGCCCCAAGAATAAACATTCTTAAAAAACTAGGAGTAGACGAAACATCCTCACCTTGACAGAGAACAACTAAAAACCAACAACTAACATCACACTTAATTTAGAAGGAATAAATACTATCTTTGTTCACAGTTGATAGAATTATCTATTCAGAAAATCTCAAGTAAAAGAAAATGAAAATAAAAATGAAAGTAAAACAAAACAAAACTCCTGGAACTAAGTAGCATTTATAGCAAGGCTGCAGTTTACAAGGATAATATGTAAAAGTTAATACATATGTATGATGATTGATATAATATATATATATATATATATGCAATGAAGAATAGGAATTTGAAATTAAAGACACAACATCATTACATTGACACACACACACACACACACACACACACACACACACACACAACAAAACATAAGAAGGAAGAAAGGAAGAAAGGAAGGAGGGAAGGAAGGAAGGAAGAAAAGAAAGAAGAAAGAAAGAAAGAAAGAAAGAAAGAAAGAAAGAAAGAAAGAAAGAGAAAGAAAGAAAGAAAGAGAAAGAAAGAAAGGTTGAAGTATAAATTTAACAAAATATGTGCAAGGCCTATATCAGGAAAATGAAAAATTCTGATTAAAGAAATCAAAGATCTAAATTAATGTAGAACTGGTTCAAGTTCATGAATAGGAAGAATCAATATTAATATATCAATTAGTCCATAGCTGATCTATAGATGCAATGCAACCCCAATAAAAATTCCAATATGGTATTTGTGGGTTATTAACTGATTCCAAGGGGTAAAGAAAATTAAAAAACCCAAAAGAGCCACCAAAATACTGAAGAAAAAAATAATGATGATGTTAAAGGAGCAGGAACTGGTGACTTCATGACTTAATATAAATGTGCAATAATCAGGATGGTGTGTTATTGGTGAAAGAATGAACAAATAGATAAATGGAAGAGAGTAAAGAACCCATAAATAGACCCACCCAAATATAGTCAACTGATCCTTAACAGAGAAGCAAAGGTAATTCTATGAAGAAAGAATAATCTCTTCTACAAATGGTCCTGGAACAACTAGACATCCAAATGTAAAATAACATCTGTAGGCACAGATTTTATACGTTTCAGAAAAATAATTTCTAAATGTATTATAGGCATAAATGTGAAATACAGAACTATAAAGAAAATATATTATCCAGAAGATAATGTAGAAGAAAACCTCAATGATCTTGGCTTTGGTAATGACTTTTAAGATGCAAGACACACAAAAAAGCACAATCCATGAAAGAAAAAAATGCTAAGTTGAACTTTATTAAAACTTAAAATCTTCTATTCTGCAGAAGACACTTGTTAAAAGAATGAAAAGAGGAGCCACAGACTGGGAGAACATCTTTGCAAAACACATATCAGATAAAGGACAAGTGTTCAAAATATGCAAGCAAATCTGAAAGCTGAACAATAAGGAAAAAAAGTAAGAATTAAAAAGGAGCAAAGTCCTAAATAAACACCTCACCAAAAAAGATATATGGATGACAATAAGCATATGAAAGAAGATTCAACATCTGATGTCATTAGGAAATTGCAAATTAAAACAACATTGAGACACCACTGTAAATCTATCAGAATGGCTGAAATCTCAAACACTGACAACCCCAGTTGCTGGTGAGTATGCAGAGCAATAGGAACTCTTGTTCATTGCAGATAGGAAGGAAAAATGGTACAGCCAGTTTGGCAGTTTCATAGAAAGTTAACTTAGGTTTATTATATGATCCACCAATCATACTCCTTGATATTTATTCAAATGAGGTGACAATTTATGTCCACACAAACTTGCACATACATATTTATTCACAGCTTATTCACAATACACACACATAGAACTTCTGAAAAAACAATCTTTCCATCTGAAAGAACATAATCAAAATGACAGATAAAGACCTTAAAATATACACAGTATCGTATTAAGCATATATTTGCATTCTTCATTGCAACAGGTGTAAAGCAGGGTGTATCAACTATCTCCACTTCTGATGTGCTTAAATAGGTGAATGGATAAACAAACTTTGGTGCATGCATATATTAAAATAATATTCAGGAATAAAGAAAAAATGAACTATTAAGTCACAAAAGATATGGAGGAATCTTAAATGCATATTGCTAAGTGAAAGAAGCCAGCCTGAAAAGACTACATACTATATGATTCCAACTATACGACACTCTAAAAAAGGAAAGACTATGATGGTAAAAAGATCAGTGGTCACCAATAGTTCAGGGATGTAATGAATAATACAATGAAACCATTCTGTATTTTACTGTAATGATGGATACATGACAGTGCATTCAGCAAACCAAAAGCTATACAACACAAAAAGTGAATCCAGATATAAACTATAAACTTTAATTAAAATAATGTATCAATATTGGTTCCCCAATTGTAACAAATATACCACATTACCGCAAGATGTTAATGAGAAGGGAAATTATGTGGGGGGAAGGGAGGAAGGATTTGGGTACTCCCTGTTCTTTCTGCCCAATTTTTTTGTAAGCCTGAAATTGCTCCAAAAAGACTCTATTTTAAAAAAAACACAATTTTATTACTCTCCATGCTAAAGCTCCACAATTATATTTGCAGGATTTTACTGTAAAAATAAAAGATAGTGTGGAAGTATCTATTTTTCCTTAGAACTATAGTTGATTCTGAGCTCAGTATTTGCACATCAACTTCCAGAGGAAAAGATTTTGTCCTTCATTAGAGATTTTTTTTTAATTCAATGTGATTTTAAAATATTGCCTTGGATCCCATTTTTATTGACATTATTTCCATTATTTTAAGTCTATAAAATAAGAAAACTTTAAACCACACTGCATCAGACACACATGTAACTTCTAAAAAAAAGATGTCATTTCCATTTGATAGAGCACAAACAAAATGTAGATATACAATCTAAAAGATAAACTATAATTTTTGAGTATATATTCACAGTTTTCATTGCAAGGAAAAGAAGTATAAAGCTGGAGAAGCACACTGTTTCCATTATTAAATAATTTAATTGGTCAGTCTAAAAGTAGAATTTTCTAAAAATTCTATTTAGTTATAATATATATTTCCTGTAAAGTTTGTCTTCAATAACATTGTTCATCCATTCACTCCTATATAGCTAGGCCCAGGGCCTGACATAGAGTAGGAACCTTCTTAATATTTAGTAATAGTTGGATTTTTCAGTCAGTTCTATCAAATGTCTCATGATCTGTTGAGCTTACTCTCATTTTAGCCTTCAGGCAAGGTCATGAAGTTGCTAATTCATTTTGAAACATTGTATCTCAGGACCATTACTGAGTAAACATTTCGTCTATTTCCAGATTCAACTTTTCAAATTCTTGGCAATGAAGCACTGATGTGGGGTAACGCTATTTCCCTAACAATATTTTGTTTTCATAACAATTCTTACTCCCGCAGTTGAGCTCCTGAATAACAATTACAAAGTTGGATTGCCTTTAAAATTTATCTTCATAGTTTTTTAAAGTATCATCAAAAAATACCTTCAATTATAAGAAAATTGTGATGTACATAGAACCAGGACAAATATTAAGTACATTAACATTTCCTATGTAACCTTGGAAAGTATTCGGGTTCTAAGAATACAGACATTTTTATGCAGGATAGATGTTTATCAATTAAAATTTTACTAATCATCAACTTCTAATCATGATACTTAAGAGTAAAATATTGTGGAATTTATTTTAAAATGGTTTTAACAGTGTATAATAATCCTTGTCTTTCTTTTGAGATCTACTGTTTTCATAGAACATGAAAAAGAAAAAAAAAACACTGAATAAAAAATGAACATCACCAACTCTGTGTTAATAACATAATTGGGAGGGTGTGTTGGTAGAAGAATATCTGTTTGTTCTAACTTGAATGTACAGAAGTCACTGGGTTAATGTATTTCATTCTATTTATCCTTAAGAGGAAGATAAGCTGGCACCTGTCGAGGAGAGCACAAAGACAAAAGAACATCCAGAGGAAGAGTCAGAGCAAAAGCCACATTGCAAATCAAAACTCTAGGAAAGTCATGCTGGTTTCGATGATAAGACATGTAAACTTTAATGAACACAAGTAAATCTTTAGAATATCACCTGGCAAATAACAAAGATGTAGATCCAACAGGAGAAGATAAACATTACTGAAAAGCCAAAAGAAAGACATGAAAAGTTTCTTCTGTGTTTAAAGGACCTAAAGTTACAAATACCACATCAAAGAGATAAATGGCTTGGCAAAATTAAATAGAAATCAAACAAAAAGTAAATGTTTCAAAAGTTTCCATTGTTTATTAATGGGTCTATTTGATTAAACATCTAAAAGAATAAATACTTAAGGTCACTCTAAAATCTGTATCTATATAAGACAAAGAGCTATGGCCCCAGGAACAAAATCTGCATTGGGCTTGACCAGGAAAACCATGCATGTTCTGCTGAAAGGTTCAGGGTAAGCTGTCACAGCTGTGGATGGTTCAGAGAAAGACTTAAGTCACAAAGCCAGCAGATTATCAGCATAAATGTTCCAAAATAGCATGAAAACCCATCTTACTCTGCTCTGCTTTTAGAATTTTTATCACTTGGGGGAATTGGAAGGAAAGAGTAAGAGAATGCAGACGGTATGATATCATATGTTAGCAATGAAAATAGTCTAACAAGAAAGACATTGAGAGATCAAGCAGAGCATAATACTGCAAACATTAGAAGGGAAGATACAGCATTATTTGGAGAATGAATACAATTCTGTTTTGTGTTTTGTTTTTGTTTTATGAACAGTGTAAGACCCATCAAAAGAAGTGAGGTTTGTTAGTAGGGTCTCTTCTTGCATTTTTACATTTTGTTCTCTTTCAACCTTCCTTCTCACCCCAACTCTGGAGAATATTCACTCCTTTCTTTTGCTCCCAAGTTGTCTTCATTCCTTCAACTCAGTAGTATTCCCATAATACTCAAAAAAAAATTTTAATCTTAATTTTTGAGTCTATTCAATCAGTGTCAAGGAGTTAAAGTTCTTTCATCACAAATAAGCATCATTTCACTTTAAAATTATGAAAATGAAACTAAGAAATCTTAAGTACCTTAATTATAGGTAATAGCCCCAAAATAAAAGGATAAGTGTTCAAATTCGAGCCTGCCTGAACCCAAAGATCAAAGTCAGTCATGTTCCTAAATAATCCTATTTCCATTCCCATCCTATCCATGCTTGTGTCATCTTTGTTTTCTACTCTAGCCCTGGTAGATAATATAATTCATTCCTATATGATATTAATTTATAATATATAATATTTTACCCTTTTAATGGAAAAGAGTGTAAATTAAAAGAATATTTGAAGAAACAGGAGTATTCTGAATAAAATATAAACAAAAAGACATACGATATGCTGAAGGTGGTGAGACTGAATATTTTGTTTTCTTACAATAATAAGATCAAGCAGGCTAGATTCCTTGTGTGAGAAATTGCACATATACGTTAAGGCTTTCTTAATACTCTTGGTGCAGAATAATCTTGAGAGCCCCAGGGCCACTCTCTTATTGAAATTGAGTAAATAAAACATATAATACATATGCCTGAAAACGAACTGAGTGTTGCTGTCTAGAATCTTTTACACAAATATCTAAACGAGTTTCAGTACATAGGTAATTAGTTACAACTTACTGAATTTATTAAGCAAA
Source organism: Puma concolor (assembly GCF_028749965.1). NCBI lineage: Eukaryota > Metazoa > Chordata > Mammalia > Carnivora > Felidae > Puma > Puma concolor. The sequence goes on from NC_141667.1 coordinate 182,986,496, forward strand.
TATTTAAGATTACTATCCAGACTTCCCTCTACTTATTTCAAGGACATTCCTGTATCAAATTCCCAAATCCTAATCTTACCCTATCTGAACCCTATATATATCCCAGGAATTCTATTACCATCGTATGTACTATATGTACTCAAAGGATTGGTATTAGTCTTAAACTTCTAATTTCACTTTTTCTTCTGAGTCTATAATAGAAAAGTTCCTCAACCATTTTATTCCAAAAATCTTAATTTATAAAATAAAGCACTTACAATAGAATCAAATTAAGAGCTTCCATTTTCCTACTCCTTCAAACCCATTGAATATAATACCTGTGAAGTGAAGACTGAGCCTCTTAGTATGTTGAAATAATAATGTATCTTTGGAAGCAAAGCAGGTTGGTCAAAGTTTGTATAGCATCTCAAATTACTTAAGGTTTACTGAGTATACTTTTCCTTTTTGTAACATTCCATTAGTATGAGTAATCATTATGAGGTAGATGGAGGTAAATTACAGGCTAGAGAATAGCAAACAAACATAATAAGAATAAGAAAAGGATAAACCATTCACCAAATAAAAGTCAAACAAACCTCACCTGTTTTACTGTAGATTTTGCTAGCAAAGGACACTGAAAATATTTCTTAATGTATAGCCATGTTTTCAATCTAAGATTTCGCAATAAAATCTTTTGCAGAGGGTTTTCTTTAAATGGTTTGTAATAGCTATTTCCTTATTAAGGAAAATAAATATATTATAGTGCCAAATACAATTTTAATATCTTTCTCTGGCTATGCTCACATCAGCAAATGTCTAAACACTAAAATGTTACATTATCATATAAATGTACAGCTAAATTGGTTTCATAAAACGATCACCAAGTTGTGGCAATTGTTAAAAAGACTAAATACAAGCCATGCTAATAAAGTTCACAGTAAATTGTAAAGTGGCATAAAATCAAGTCTGTCCCTGTTAGTAATGAATCATTGAAATAACAACTTTTTTCCTTAGCAGCAGGATATGTAAAAACATCTTGATTAACATCTATTAATTAAGTTCAAATATTAAAAGAAATGAAACATGTTACTAATTTTTATGAACATAAAATGGGAGTGATGGAGAAAGATTCCAAATAGTGATGATTATATTACCATTGAAACCTCCAAGGAAATAATTTAAAATCTTAAAAAAAAAGTCTCTCATTATGAAAACATTTAATACCACTTTGTAGAACTAGTAACTCGAAGCTTCCACTTGGAACTATGTGCATACTTCTTGAAAAGATTAAAAAACAGAGTCTGTACAGTCAAAGCATCCTATTCTCTAACAAAAGAATAACACAGTACTATTGCATTTTACTGAAGAATAAATGCCAGAAACTCAGTTTGACTTACAGTTATCTTGAAAATTGATAGAATGATGGATGATGAAGGAGATTAATGATGGAGATTGAACCTTCTCTACACAAAATGAATCTATCCCATAAATTCCATCTTCATTATACTTCTATAACTTTGAATTCTTGAACCTGTCAAGTATATTTCCAACTTTAAACTTCTTTCCAAAATACAAACTAATAATGTTCAGTATCTTCTCTCTTGTGACTTCTATGCCACATGAGAAAATTTCTCCCAGATTTACTTAATATAAGTACGTTTTGCAGGACAGTTTTAGAGCAGACACTGGATTTATAGACCAGTGTATATTCTTAATTTTGAATCACTGTGGTTGGAAATACTAAGGCATAAAGAAACAGAAAACAGTGAAGAATGTCTTCAATTCCCGTCAAACAACCAAGCAAAATAATATTTCATACTAATAATAATGCCTCCAACCTTCTGCAAAATGATGCAACCCACCATAATCTGAAAGGCTGGGTCCTCAAGCTAACTGGGTCCCTAGGCATAGATGGCAAAGACAACTTGGCCCCCTGTCTGCAATACAAGTGCAATGGCAAGTATTGGGCAGCCATTTTGGCAAAGGGAGGGGTGTCTCTGGGACAGAAATTTTTGGACTATGGTTAAATCCATTTACTACTTTCTGTTACCCAACCTGTCAAATAAATAGAGATCTAACATATCTATGGAAATATACATATAAAACAAAATAAGCATATGAAATTCTTAAAGAATGAGCTTTCAAGTTGGAAAACACAGACATTATCCAGTTGCTCTGATATGCTATCATTCAGGGGGAAAAAGAGCCTGATGACATAGGGTGAACAGCTTGGAGAAAATGGTCATAAAGGATCATAGTCATCTGTTTCCACGTGAAGCAATAAAACAGTCATTATGTTGTGTTGCTGGTATCTCAGCAACAACTTCAGGGTTTTAGCCAAATAATCCTTGACATAATCTCCTATTGTCTTTCTGTTGACTTTATAAGGATAACAAATCCATGGCTTCTACTGTCTCGTGTCTAGTGCTTACAGATTTCGCTCAGTGTGCATCTATGCCTGACAATTTTACTCCTCTGTCATATATTAAAAATTCTCACTAGTGAGAGTATGACTGGAATACTCATATCTATTAAGAATATAGAGATTCCTGTTAAAATAGCTTAATTCACTGCACTAACTTCTAGCATATAGAGAGTTAGCTACTCTTAGATGAGCCTCTAATGACTGGTCTATTTGGTTGTGAATAAAGTCACAACATAAAGATACAAAACACAATAATAAAAATAATGAAGATATTTTTCAGAAGGTATCTATAGACCTGGTAAACACTTATATAATCAGTTATGATACATGAAGTCAATAAATGTTATTTAAATATTAATAATTATTATAACCATTATAATTTTAAATAATTAATGGCTACCAGCAAAGGTAATAAAGTGTTTGATAATTTAAATATAAAACTTAAATTAAGTAAACAAATTTATATAAATATTTATATAATTGTATAAATTTTTAAAAATCACAACTCATGTACAATTTTAGAAATATAAGTATAAAATAAAAATAATTTCAATAATTTAAAAACAAAAATTCATTATTCATAATGAATTCATAAAAGAGTGATTCACAACATTTAATGACTCAATATACATAAGGGATATATCCCATTTATTTCAGTGGTAGTGATTCAATAAGGCAACATTTCTCAGTTGAGTGTCAGAAAATCATAATATCATTTGAGAGACAAAAGACATGTGAACGTAGAAGAACTCAGGTGACTTTAGATTATATTATCATAGATCATATCGTGGAGTCTTGGAGTCACTGACTTAGGACAAACTTATTTTTTTTTCTGTACTCATTTGTGCTTTTAATATTTCTACAATAGTTTAATGGCAAAACATGTAGATCTGTGAACAAACAAAATGAGCTAGGGAGGTTCTAATATTTGGAGATATTTATTTATTTACTTACTTATTTATTTGTTTTTAAAATAATTTTTAATGTTTATTTATTTTTGAGAGCCAGAGATAAAATGCAACCGGGAGAGGGGCAGAGAGAGAGGGGGACACAGAATCCAAAGCAGGCTCCAGGCTCTGAGCTGTCAGTACAGAGCCCAGCGTGGGGCTTGAACTCATGAACTGCGAGATCATGACCTGAGCCGAAATCTGAAGCTTCACCAGCTGAGCCACCCAGGCACTCCATGGAGACCCATATGTAAATGATGACTAGCGCATAAAACAGGAAAGGAAAATATCTGCGTAAATACATATAATTGTCAGATAAGGTTTATGCAATAGACAACAAACTAATGAATTTCCAGTAGAAGTTTTTGTATTAACAGATTATTTGTTGGTCTTTCACTTGGTCCAAAAAATATGTAGGTGTAAAGGAACATAAAAATTGTTGCCTGGAAAAGAATCAGTCATATATAAACTAAATAGGTTCATGCTAAGGTGCGAATGGATGGAAAGTGAGCTTCTGTAAGCACAGAATAGAGAGAAATTTATTATAACCATGGAAACTATGTAGACATCAAGTAATTGGCACTGTCCACAAGATTTGAAGTGTAGTAGAACATCAACTGTGGAAATGTAGGGTAAGAGCATTTTAATTAAGAAAAACAGACTACCGGGGCGCCTGGGTGGCTCAGTCGGTTAAGTGTCCGACGATCTCACGGTCCGTGAGCTCAAGCCCCGCGTCGGGCTCTGGGCTGATGGCTCAGAGCCTGGAGCCTGCTTCCGATTCTGTGTCTCCCTCTCTTTCTGCCCCTCCCCTGTTCATGCTCTGTCTCTCTCTGTCTCAAAAATAAATAAAACGTTAAAAAAAATTTTTTTTTAAAAGAAAAAAGAAAAACAGAGTACCATAAACAAAGAGAGTTTAAGAATAAGAAAAGGAGCAATCTTTTTGAGGTGTGAAAAGCAATAGTAAGAAATACGGTTACAAAAGTGATTGTGTCTGAAATGGTTTAAATTTTTTCATTCACTTAGCAAATGGTAATTGAGCATCCATTGTAGATAAACATAGGCTAAGCTAAAAGAATACTTGTGAATAAAACATATTATCATAAACAAATATTAAATTATTAAGAAAACAAATTCATTGCTACTGTGATCACAGTACAAAGAGAAAGTATAGTGTTATGTGTTGACAAGAAAGAGAACTCCTGATCTTCTGGTAAAGTGACCTTACATCCCTAGTTTATTTGATCGCCCACTCTTCAAGTTTCACATTTTATATCTCTCCTTTCTTTTCTCACTTCCTGCAACTTCCTCATATTCATGCTTGATGAATGATGTAGCTTTTTATTTCAATGAGAAATTTCAGGGGCGCCTGGGTGGCGCAGTCGGTTAAGCGTCTGACTTCAGCCAGGTCACGATCTCGCGGTCCGTGAGTTCGAGCCCCGCATCAGGCTCTGGGCTGATGGCTCAGAGCCTGGAGCCTGTTTCCGATTCTGTGTCTCCCTCTCTCTCTGCCCCTCCCCCGTTCATGCTCTGTCTCTCTCTGTCCCAAAAATAAGTAAATGTTGAAAAAAAAAATTAAAAAAAAAAAAAAGAAATTTCAAAGATATGCAAAATCTCTTAGACTAAGAAAAGTAGAAATAAAAATAAAAAATAAGCTTGATGCTTTCCAGGGTCTGAGAAACCTCAACGACAACAGTATATAAGGAAAGACATAGTAGCGTATGATGACCTTGGAGCAAGAGGCAGGGTCCAGACTGTGCAGATCCCATCATTCATTTATTATTCAACATATATTTAATGAGCATCTACAGTCAGTTATGTACTTGCTCTGATGCTGGGGACATAAGGTTGAGCATGATGGGGGAGATTCCTGACAATGGGAGTCTCAATTCTAGTTGAGCAGAGTAAGCAGTAAATGAATAAACTTCTTATGCATGTCAATCATATTTCAATAAAGAGGTTAAAAATGTAATAAAAGTAAATAAAGATAATTTTATAGTGCTATGGTCCCCAGAGGAAGTGAAGGAGGCAATGTGTTAGCAAGTGGGGGTTAACCAATTAGGGTGGGGAGCAGAAAATAGCTATTTAACTGGTGTGGTTAGAGAAAGCTTCTCTGAGGTGGTATCAGATGTGATTTAAATGATGAGGAAAAGTCACTATGTGATAAATAAGAAAAATCAGAATAAGCAGTAAAAATTAATCCCTTTATTAAAGGATATTGGCATATTTAAAGGTGAGAAGGAAGGCAAATATACCTGGGTTACTATGAGCTGGAGTAGATAAGTGCCACATGATGGAGAGTATGATTGGTTATAGAAAAGATTTGGACTTTTTTTTTTTCAATGTGAAGAGTCACTTTATGATTTTAAGCTGGAAAATGTCATTGTGAGTTTGCAACCTCCTTAGTAACTTCCCAGATGAAATCTGAAATCTGGTGCCCTTACAGGGAGGCCAAGAAGAGACCAAAGAAATAGGCAGACACTCCAGATTGGTAGGTGGCAGGTGTAATAAGCAAGGCAGCTAACTTAAGATGTGGCTGAAAGACAAGTTGATCTATATCCACACCTGCTGGCAAGAATCTTTAGTGTTCATATAGCAGCTTTAACTGGGTTCAGTCACATAACCAGTCCAGATGGCTACAACATTACATTTCTATATTAAGACCATGTCCTTGGAGGAGCTTCTGGGAGCAGAGAAAGCAAGGAGAACACACATTCCAAAGAGAACCTCCAATTGCTTCCATTCAGCTTGGGGATCAGCTGGGGGGTCATGTCTTAATGATATCCTCCAACAGTCATGCTCTGAATCACAGTTTAAAAAGACCACTTTGGCTAGTAAGTAGAAAATGGAATGTAAGAGACTGAAAATAGAAATAGAATGACACTAAGGAAGTCTTTTTCAGTGGTCCAGGCAAGAAAAGACATGGATTATATTCCAGACCTAGGGATGGTGAAAGAAGTAGATTTTTTGAAATGTATTTGGAATGCAGGTAAGCAGAGTTGCTTACAAGAAGTAGGAATTGAGACAAAGGGAGAAATCAAGGAAAGGTGGTTGCTTTGCTGAGAGAGATCAGAATGATCTTATTTTAGATAAGCTTACAATCCATTTTAGACATGCAAATGAACAACCTGGCATTCAGATTTTGACACTAGAGTTTAGGGCCTTGGTCAAGATAGGGAGGGATATGAATTTATCTGTGATGCGAAATGATTGTGGTATATAAATCCATGGAACTCAAGAAAACCAAAGGTAAATTATGGACAACATAATTGAGCTTAGCTTTCCACCATCATTTATTTATTTTCAAATATTAAGCTCCTATTATGAACTAAACACACTTCTATATAAATAAAATATATCATTTTAAAAAGACAAATTTTTCACTTTTATTGATTTATATTGTTTAGGGGTAAGAAACAATACCAACTAAACATACTAATTAAAATATATACTAAATGAAAAAAATGGCAACTATTACCAAATGTAGCAGGATAAAGGGGATCAGGCACACTAGGGTTGGTGGAGGTGCACTTTTATACAGTGTATTTATGGTTGGCCTCTTTGAGATGACATTAATCACAGACCTGAAGGAGAGCGAGTAAATCAAGCCAAGAATTGGCAGGAGAGCAGTGTGTGCAAAGGGAAAGGCTAACAAATAAGTCCTAAAGTGGGAAGAGACCTATTGTGTCTGAGAAACAGTGAAAAGTCCAGTGTACAGGGTACAAAATGATCTAAGAGAGTCATAGGACAAAAGAACAGAGTTAAAAGAGGAAGAAGGATAAATCAGGTAGATTATTGTGGGATATCTGAACTTTAATGCTGAGTGAGATGGGTAGTCAATTGATGATTGTTAAATAGAAGTAACATGATTATTTTTGTTTTAAATTAATCTTTTATTAAGTCTGTAGGGAGCCTGGATAAATGCAGACAGACTAGTGTTCTGGGAAGTCAACAATGTGACTCAGGCCAGGATGATAAAGTGGTGAGAAAGAGATTATAGATATGTTTTGTAGGTAATGTCTCAAGCGTGATTCCAACTGAATTAAACTGAAAGACTAAAATCATGAAGTTGTAAACAACTGAGGTGAAGAATACTATGGGTACAATAAGGATAGTAAACTTGACATGCCTAGTAGATGCTCAGGAATAGATGGCAAACAGCTATTTGTTAATTTGAGTCCATTGTATAGTACAGGGAAGAGATGTGAGGAAATATCTCCCCCCAAGCTATAACTTTTTCCTTTCTTTGTAGGCTATTGACCAATTTTCTAGTTGCCTTTATTCATAGATCATGGTGCTTATTTTACCATCACCTTCTTCATAATTATTCTGAGCATCATTCTCAAGATAAGAACATCTGCAAGTGTAATGTGTCTAACACTATGGACTCTTACTTTTTAACTTAATGACATCCAACAACTTTCCTGCTCATCAATATTAATGATTCAGAATGTACTTCCTTTGGTATTATCACCAAATGAGTGTACCATCTCCAAAAATCTCAATCTCAAACATTCTAATCTGACCACCAACTCCTTCCTGAACTGACCAATTTTCCTAGTCACTGCAATAGGTACTCCCTTAGCAATCTCATTTGGATCTCATGACTTAAATCACCATACAAATGCTTATATTTTCATCTTCATCAGTAATTTTAAAGGGGTTAGCCATATAATTCATTCATATTACAATCTGTGTCATGGTTGTATATTTTCTATAATTTCAAAAAAAGAGGGTGAAAGCATCATGTTTACTTTTGAGAAATCAAACTTATATTTTTAACAAAATAACATTTATCAAAGATATAGTTTTATAGTATTTTAAGCAATAGTTCAGACCCATAAGAAAAAAATACTTGTATTAACATTGTCCTCAAATATTTGCATGTTGGTAATCAATATGTAATTTTTCTTGGTTGTAAGTGTCTTGATTATTATTGGAAGCAAACCACATTTCTCCTACTTTATTCACTCCTAAAATTTGGTTATTGCATAGTAAACTAACTGGGGGATGTAAATTCTGGCAACAAAATGCTTTAACAAAATCATTAATATAAATTTTAAAGTTCTGTATTTTCCAGTGTCCTTTAAATCCCTATTCTGTTGTTGTTGGGGGTATTTTCCATACAATGTTTTATATTGCAATCCCCCCCTAGAGAGTATTTATGTACCTGTGAGGGGCAAAATGCAGTCTTAGGTTTAATGTCTTGAAATTAAAAAATCCAGCTGCATTTAATTAGGATTAATTCTATTGTTCCCAATGTTTCTCTGTTTTACTAATCCATTAAAATGTATAATTAAACTATTAATTATTTTCAACTGTTAAGTGATGATATGTATTTTATCTATGTATTTACAAAATATATATAGACATCTTTGTTCATAGACAATTGATAAAATCTTAAAATACAAAATGTGAAATTTTATGAGGCTTATCTTTATTAATCTAACTTTAGTTCCATAAATAAAACATATTTTAGAAATGGAGTAAAATACATAATAATAAAAGTCTTATATAAGTCGGTAAATCCTTCTTGACATACTTCTGATAAATCAAGAAAGTGAACTATTATAATGACTAAATAATAAATCCTTTGCAATTCTGTTTCAAAACCAAAGGAAATCCTCACTGAGGCCTAAGTTGATAGATCATTAAAGATATTTTGGGGGATGCCTGGGTGACTCAGTCAGTTAAGCGTCAGACTCAGTTTTGACTCAGGTCATGATCTCATGGTTCATGAGTTCTAGCCCCGTGTCAGCCTCTTGCCTGATAGGACTAGCATGGAACCTGCTTGGGATTCTTTCTCTCTCCTTCTCTTTCTCTGCCTCTGTCCTGCTCACATATGCTTTCTCTCTCTATCTTTAAATGCATAAATAAATATATATAAATATAAATATATGTCATAGGCAATGTTAAAGCACAATTATCAAAATGTCACAAATACAATAATTTGTATTAAAGACTTTATTTAACTCATTAATTAAAGAGAAAACTGGTAAGATTCTATGAGCAACTCAAAGAAGAACTGAAAAGCTAGTAGATTTATGGGACATTTAACAAAGAAATGTTAGGGCAATAATTCCAGGTTAGATATAAAACTGATAAATGCCCTGTAGGCTCATTAACTTTGTTTGGGTTGTCTGAACAATTGGGCAGAAATTATTTGCATGACTAGTGAAAAATTCTTAAAATTAACAAAGTATCTTCCTTAAGTCTGAGTCCTTTAATTAACAATAAACAGTGAAAGGAACTACATACTTTCCCTTGATAATCTTTGTAAAGATTTTGCTGTCATATGACACACACACACACACACACACACACACACACACACACACACAAGTGTGGCACCCACCTTCTTGCCTTATGTACAAACTTGAAATAATTTTTCTATTTGATATTTGTCACACAACTCAGAAGGAGTGCAAAGAATTCAGTGACATTGAATCTATTTATTTATATAAAAACATTTCAAAGTGCCTAAATCTAAAAAATAATAAAAATAATACCTTTTTATTTTTATTATATTTTTTAATATATGAAATTTATTGTCAATTGGTTTCCATACAACACCCAGTGCTCATCCCAAAAGATGCCTTCTTCAATACCCATCACCTCCCCTCCCCTCCCTCCCACCCCCCATCAACCCTCAGTTTGTTCTCAGTTTTTAAGAGTCTCTTATGCTTTGGCTCTCTCCCACTCTAACCTCTTTTTTTTTTCCTTCCCCTCCCCCATGGGTTTCTGTTAAGTTTCTCAGGATCCACATAAGAATGAAAACATATGGTATCTGTCTTTCTCTGTATGGCTTATTTCACTTAGCATCACACTCTCCAGTTTTTAAAACTAACAGAACATAATATTAATCCGAGATATATAGACTGAGAATTAAAAACCATCCATTCTTCTTTGAGATACATTTCCAATAAACTTATCAAAGGAAATTATTCAATGAAACTTTCATTCTTACCTGTGTACAGATGTTTTTCAGGTATGTATAATATGGCCAATATAAGACTTGCAAACATTAAAGTAATATTAAATTAGGTAATAATCTATGGAAAAATAGAATGTAAATATGAGTTATAATATAAGATGAAAGAATACTAAATATCTCCCTGTTTTGAAGAGCTTATCCATATAATTTTTTATTTTTATTTTTTTTAATTTTTTTTTTCAACGTTTATTTATTTTTGGGACAGAGAGAGACAGAGCATGAACGGGGAGGGGCAGAGAGAGAGGGAGACACAGAATTGGAAACAGGCTCCAGGCTCTGAGCCATCAGCCCAGAGCCTGACGCGGGGCTCCAACTCACCAACCGCGAGATCGTGACCTGGCTGAAGTCGGACGCTTAACCGACTGCGCCACCCAGGCGCCTAATTTTTTAAATTGTAGCATTGTAGCATTTGTGGGTGTAAAAGTATTTTCACATTTGGATTCCATTGTCTACAATTTTTAAAAGAGCTTTATGGATTTATTGTAGTAACATTTAAAAAAATTTTTTAATGTTTATTTATTTTTGAGAGAGAGAGACAGAGCATGAATGGAGGAGGGGAAGAGAGCGAGACACAGGATCTGAAACAGGCTCCAGGCTCTGAGCTGTCAGCACAGCTCGAACTCAGAATGGTGAGATCATAACCTGAGCTGAAGTAGGACACTTAACCAACCGAGCCACCCCAATACCCCTATTTTAGCATCATTTTTATAGCTACAATTGTTCCATTGCATAATTTATTAAGTAAATTTAATTTTTTTAAAGATAAGAATGCAACTTAAAAATGTCCAAGACAGGTTTGTAGATTAAAAACAAAAAACCTAGACATTTAGAAATTATATGACCAGAAATTTTTGAACAGTACTGGTAACACACAATTTTAAAAATTTTGGACTCCTAATCCAAGCAATAAAATCACACAAGAGATTTAATAGATTTAATACTCATGATCATTATGCTTAAGTAAATGCTATACTAAATAAGTCATTCTTAATATTATAGGAAATAAAAAGATATGATAAAATACACTTTCTTTGTAAAACATTTTTTTAAATATTTATTTCTTTTTGAGAGAGACAGAGCATGAGCAGGGGAGGGTCAGAGACAGAGGGAGACACAGAATCCAAAGCAGGCTGCAGGCTCTGAGCTGTCAGCACAGAGCCCGACACAAGGCTCAAAGCAGGAACTGCGAGATCATGACCTAAACTGAAGTTGGATGCTCAACTGACTGAGACACCCAGGAACCCCTAATAAAATACACTTCTAAAAAAAGTTAATTTTGGATACTAGGCCTCCATCAACAACCTGTCACTACAATCATGAATTCTACCTTACATAACACCAAGAAAATATACCTTTTTTATTTTTTGAAGTATAGTTACCATTTGTATTAGTTTCAAGTGTACAATATAAAATAAAAATTCAACAATTCTACACATTACTCAGTGCTCATCATGGTAAATGTATTCTTAATCCCCTAACCTCATACTCTTTAAATGTTTAAAGCAGATATATTGGTGTGTGTGCATGTGTGTATCCATTTTAGTTTTTAGTCCTAACAAAGATAATATACATGATCCACTATGCCAGAGATGGGTAGTGGAATATATTAGCACGATGAGCACAAAGGAGTAATAAGATTTCCTCCATCATCTTACCTACAAGTCTCATTGTAGTTTCCTATAATCAAGAAGTCCAAAGACTTACCATGCTTGACAAGTTCATCCAAGATTTATGTTTCAAATTTACAGAAAATTATAATAAGATTAATTAACCAGTACCTCAGTATTTTATTTTTTATTTTTTTTTTAATTTTTTTTTCAATGTTTATTTATTTTTGGGACAGAGAGAGACAGAGCATGAACGGGGGAGGGGCAGAGAGAGAGGGAGACACAGAATCGGAAACAGGCTCCAGGCTCTGAGCCATCAGCTCAGAGCCCGACGCGGGGCTCGAACTCACGGACCGCGAGATCGTGACCTGGCTGAAGTCGGACGCTTAACCGACTGCGCCACCCAGGCGCCCCAACCTCAGTATTTTAGAATAAGCATATTAGAAAGGCTAACTAAAAAAAAAAAGGAGCTTCAGGTTCAGTTGTAACAAAGTAGGAGACTTAAGTTTAAATTAAGTAAAAAAATCCAAAAAACATAGAAGTCTGAATCTAGTTTCAGAATGTCAACCATCAGTAAAAAAATCTCAGAGGCATTACCTGATTATGCTATATTTAGATGTTCATAATGATGACCTCAAGTCATAATAAAAGCTTAAATTGTGTTCGTTGTTCTCTGCCAAAGATGGCAAATCATTATAAAATGTGCTGTAAAATAATCAAAAGAATTAGGTTTTTAAAAAAATGTTTCTTGCCGAAAGCCTTTCATTTTTATTAGCTGGAAAATTTGCTATTTTGATACACAACATAGCCCAACAATATCATACAAAGCAGACATTATTTTACTAGTTCCAGGATACCTGGAACTCATCATACATTAAATTACTTGAATGGATATTTTCATTTTGGATTTATTTAAAGAAAACTGAAAGTGTCAGGAGCTTTCTGGAATCACCTGACAAGAAGATTGTTTGACATTTACAGCATAAGATAATTTCACTGCAGGAGATGCTTATTTTCTGATGTTTCTGTGATTGCACATTTAAAAATTTTTAAATCTATTTGAGGTGAAACAAAAAATAATCTATGTATGTAAAGGATCTTTAATAGTATAAATTTAAGATAACTTTATGTTATCAGACCATTTAAGACAGTACAATTAGGAATGGATAATTTTTCTTTACCACTTTACACATACCAATTATTTTTTTTTGGTATATGACAGAAGATAATATTAGAACTTTGTGTATATTAATAGAGCATCAAAAAAACCCTCTTACATTCATTTTAAATAAATTATAAGTCTTATAATTATAAGTTTTATGTTGAGATGACCTACTTAAAGACAACCATGCAACCAATAAACTCAATTCCAACTTACGAACTTTTCACCAATTTTACAAAGATAAATGTAAAAATGAATATACAGCATATGAACAGACTCTACATCAGAAATTTCTCATTTATCATTTTACCTTCCTTAAAATTAAATTAGTTTTAGCTATTCTCTACGGAGACTGAAGAACGAAATGGATGAAGTTATGAAGGCTTACTTTTATTTTATTTAAAGAAAATTCGATATAAAGAACTACCTTGATCTTAATCATATAAAATCTTTTAAATGGCATCCTGAACAGTCTCTAGAAGTAGTTACATATTTGGTGAAGCAGTTTTTAAGAGACGAAAAAGAAAAATTAGAAAACAGAAGCAAAAGTTTTATTAAATGAAACCAGTTCAGCTTCTCAAGTGAAACTCCATATAAAGAAACATCAGAAAAAATCTGACCAATCAATACTGAGAAAAGGGAACATGATATAATCTTGTGGATGTATGTCTTCGCTAACATATTTAATCTAAATATGGTAACAGTTTCTGTAGGGATGTTTTTTATAATGCCTCTGATTGGAGATCAATGGCAGACCCAAATTTTATCAAAGCAATCCTGAAAGTGGCCAAAATGGGATAAATACACTACTGCCTGACGGACAGAGGCCATTATGTAACTAATCCAGAGTAGTAGGTACACTGGACATGCTTCAGAAACCCCTTCAAAATGACTGTTCCCTGCAATAAAGCTTTAGATAAGAATTAGCACACAGTTTAGGGTTAGTTTATCTGATACAAATCTGGGGTGTAAATGAGATGTAGATTTAAGTCAGGTTTTTATGCTTTTCTAATTAGTGAAGCAAAGTTCACAAAAACTTTTGTGCATAAACAGAGAATGATGTAAATCAAGCAAGGATTTGTGGATGAGGCTAAAATATTCCCATAGAATGGAGTCCTTGCCGTTCTGTGCCAATAAACAGATCATAGCTAAGCAGTTTAAAGTTTGCGAAGAAAATGTAACTAATTGTTTGCCATAGATATAGCCAATTTTAAAGTTTTAATCATAACATATATTTTGAAACAAATTAATATCCTTTTGGTTCCTTCAGTATAACAATTGCCAAATATATAGCTAGGAAATAGATGAGTTATTTTCTTATGAAAAATGTTAGTTATAAGATTATTCATTGTTAGAAAATGTTGGCAAATTATTAATGATTTGTTTTGAAAATAACAGTTCTTAAAATAATTTACCGATAAGAACACTTGATTCTTGAAATCATCCTAAATTCAAAACAATAAATTAATGTCATGAGAATGTTGCCCATTCACTAGTACTGTAGAGATACAACCAGCTTAGTCAAGATGTAATGAAATATTAATGTACAAATGGGCAAAGGAGAACCAAATTAAGTACAATCTTATACCTGAGGAAATTTTCCACAACATTTCTTTTCTTTTAATGTTTATTTACTTATTTGAGAGAGAGAGAGCACCATGGGGAGGGGCAGAGAAAAAGGAGACAGAGAATCCTAAGCAGGCATGTGCTGAAAGCACTGTAAGCTTGAACCCACAAACCACAAGATCATGACCCTTAGCTGAAATCAAGAGTTGGACACTTAACCAACTGAGCCACCCAGGCACCCCCCACAACATGTTTCTTGATAAGATTATAGTCATTGGGCGCCTGGGTGGTTCAGTGGGTTAAGCATCAGACTTCAGCTCAGGTCATGATCTCACAGTTGGTGGGTTTGAGCCTTCATCGGGCTCTGTGCTGACAGCTCAGAGCCTGGGGACTGCTTCTGATTCTGTGTCTCCCTCTCTCTCTGCCCCTCCCCCACTCACACTCTGTCTCTCTCTCTCAAAAATAATGAACATTAAAAAAATTTTTTTAAAAGATTATAGTCATATATTATGTTTTGTTTTTTTCTTTTTAGGACAACTAACCAGGTGATGTATAAGGAAGGTGCGCACGTTAGTTTACTTACAATTCTTCATTATAGAAGCACAGCTCCCAAAAATATCATAAAGCCTTACAGTATATAATTATATATGAATCCCCACTGTTTATATATGGAGTGCCAGTAGAATAAGAATGATGGTTAGAGGCTAGAACCCACTGGTTCTTAAGTAGAACATTAATGCCACGTAATTATAATTTTATGGATAAAAATTGTATGTTTAACACTATGACTATTAACATAAGACTTAACAATAGGTTGTCACTTAGAAAATAGAGTCTAATCCATTCTGAATAAGGAAATCAAACCATTAATTCTATATTGAGAAAAGCAGTTAGAAATGCTGTTTTGCTCATATTTGGATAGGAAGGGAAGAATATATTCAAGAGTTTATTTTCAACTTTGTCAACTACAATAATATAACAGAAATGTTTTCCACATTCTACACAAATTAAATATTACAACTTAAAATGTTTAGAGCTGTTGACTTTTGTATATAAAGCAGAGAATAGAGGCACCTGTGTGGCTCAGTCAGTTAAGCTTCTGACTCTCGATTTCAGCTCAGGTCATGATCTCCTAGTCCTGAGATGGAGCCCCCCCCACCCCCCCAGGAATGGAGTCTGCTTAAGATTCTTTCTCTCCTTCTCCCTTTGACCCTCCTCTGCTTGCACTCTCTCTTTCTTTCAAAACAAAAAGGCTAAAATAAATAAAAATAAATAAAGATCTGTTTAAAAAAATGAAAATAAAGCAGAAAATAATAAGACTCCCAGGTGTCAATTTATATTTTGGCTTCAATAAGCCCCTTCACAAAATCCAAGTCAGGAAATATTCCTATCTTTCCTCATAAATTATTACCATCTGCTGATATTATAAGAGCTCATCCCTGAATTTTCCATAGAAATGACAATTTTCTAATAAAACTGAACTTGACTTTGAAAATCCAGATATTATTTACTGAAATTTCATGTTTTCATCCTGAATATTTTCTTCTTGACATAGAAATAGTGTATGTGTATATGTGTGTGTGTTATTAAAATTACTTCAACTGGGGCACCTGGGTGGCTCAGTCGTTAACAGTCCAACCCCTGATTTCGGCTCAGGTCATGATCTCATGGTTGTGAGATCGAACCTGGCGTTGGGCTCCCCGCTGGGCATGGGATCTGCTTAAGATTCTCTCTCTGTGTCTGTCTGTCTCTCTGTCTCTGTTTGTCTCTCCCTCTGTCTCTCTCCCCCACTTACACACTGTGTCTCAAAAAAAAAGATACCTCAAATTACTTGTCGATACAGGTACAAGAAAAATGAGCCCCAGGTTTTTACAAACACAGATGTGATGAAATTAGCTATTTCATCAACAATGTTTTGATAGAAGCAGTAATGCAGACATTGCTCCCAAGGCATCCAAAATGTTATTGTAGGACATACTCAGCTATGCATTCATTAAAATTTGTTGTAAAAAGATATTTATGTCATTAAAAAGATGCTGTAACAGTAAGTGAAAAAAGCAGCTCATTCATCAGAATATCCACCGTGACTATCATATTTAAATTATTATTTCTAAAGTATATCTGGAAAATTAGAAACTGAAATTATAAAAATGATTATTTCTGCGTGGTGAAATTGTCTCTGTTCTGTTTTAATTGTCTGTGTTTTCTAAACTATACAAAATAAAACTTAT
Organism: Puma concolor; assembly: GCF_028749965.1. NCBI lineage: Eukaryota > Metazoa > Chordata > Mammalia > Carnivora > Felidae > Puma > Puma concolor. Next base: position 183,003,404 of record NC_141667.1, read on the forward strand.
TAATTATTAATAGAAGAGAAAATAAATGAATGTGAGGGATTTTAAATTTTACCAACAGTGAAAATTTCTTTTACTTCATACATACTGCCTCTCATGTACCAATAATGAGTGTAAAATGCCCACCAAGATTGCTCCAAAGAGTTAAAAAAGGAAATAGCAACCCCAAGTGGATAATTTTAATTTAGTTTACAAGACTACAGCATAAGATAGAATGAGAATATAATTTCTTCCCATCTTGTACCATATGATGCAATTCTGTATTAACAGATCTTGCCTGTAAACATGGTGAATTACCCTTCTCACTCTGATTGACAGTGTAGTGCACTTATTATGACAATGGAGTAATCCTGCCCTGGATTGAACCTAAATTCTGCCTTTACTACTTTTGTCACCTTAGTAAACTGTTTAACTTCTATTCCTATCTCCATGTCTCATTCATGAAATGGGAACAATAACGGGGTTGTGTGGATTACACAAATAAATACAAATAAATCGCTTAGCATGGTGACCAGCAAATTGTGAGCATACGATTCACATTTACTAATATAAAGTTTTATTTTTTATTGTTGCTGCTCCTAGTGAAATGAACCAAAATTAAAATCTTTCCTTAGATCTAGTATTCAAGTATTTCTGATAGGACTTTATTTGAATTTTGACATTCAAATCCCCAAAATAATAAATCCCCCTGTGTGGGTAACAGGAAAAATGAAATTAAAAAAATATGAAAACCACTAAATGTAATCATTCATCCACTAAGATTGTATAGCTCTGCATTCAAAAGGAATATTAAATATGGATACATTTATGTGTAGTTCACTCATCTGAGACCTAGATCAGTACATGAAAAAAAATAATTTTATTAAAATCAGAGACCTCAGCAAAGGATACCCTGAAAAAAGATTGAAGTGGTTAGAAAACACTCATACCTAGCAAAGACCCTACAATACAAAATTATAAGTCAGAAATCTAAAACCCAGATATATCTTTCCTAATGTGTACACATCCTATAAGTAGAATTAAATTTATATATAATATACAAGATACCATTTACGATCTTTTCCTTAAAGACAAGTTTATATTACATAGTAATTATATCAGTCATTGGTACTCCAATGGGTGGGATAGAGTGAAAAATTTACAGGACACAGCACATTGAATCATTTGTTGTTCATTAGGTTCACCACATTTTTTTCTAAAAATAAAAGTCCTTTGTAGAACTACAGCACCAATTCAGAAATAATTGAATTACCTCTTTCTTATCAGTTAGACTTCAGATCCCTTATAAAGTCATGTGCATACTGATTGTATCAGTGAAATTAAAGTACAATTTGATTTTTGTCAGCACTGTTCTGTGAGATATATTTTTCTTTCCTATTTCAACCTATAGGGAAATACTCAAGATTAACAAACAACACAAAAATTTGAGTTAATTGTTAAATGACTTAAATGTAACAAGCCAATGTCTCCATTATCCGTGCAAGTAAAAGTGTCTTCCTAGTTCACCAAACTTGGTTGACAATATTTTTTAATGTTAATAATTTCAAACAAATGACATAGGGAGTGGACCATGTCATTAAAATTAACTTATAAATCATCAAGATAAAGAAAAACAAACAAGTCAACAATAACAAAAGAAGAAACCAATGTAAAAATAAATTCAAATGTATAATTAACTGGAAAATATTTTCAGCTTAACACAAGACCAAAAGATGAATGCAAAAACTACAGACACTTATTTATGATAACTATGGGTCAGGAACTGTACTATTTAGTGTATAGTATTATCACATTATAACCCCCTATGGGGAAGATCATATCCTCATTTCACAGATGGATACATTGTGACAATGACAGATTAAGACTTGTCCAATGTCAAATAGATCATAATTGGCAGAGTCAGGATTTTTTTCTTGAGTTCTATTCCTGCACACACACATGAACACACACACACACAAATGCACACGCACTCCAAGAAAATGAACAGAAGACCAAAATTCACTATGCTTATTGCAGATGTATATGTGCTTAAGTCAACTTAAGAATCCATCCCTAGAAGAATGGTAACATAAATCAATGGACGTGCATACTATGAAGTTATTCTGAAGTTCATAAAGGATTAAAATCTGTATGGATTAACATTGGCTAATATAGCATATTGCCAAATAGAGCATAATACAAATAAAATATAAATAAAAACTGTAAAAACATGTAGGTAGGTATGCATATGTATGTGTATGTATGTATATAAATACATATATGCAAAGAAATTACCGAGAAGAATACAATATGTTAAACATGGAAATGAGTTTAGGGTGTGTTTTATGTGAGGTGGGGCAAGAAAAGGGTGGCGAAGGTTTGACTTATTTTTTACACTTACAAAGAACATGCATTACTATTAACCTAAAAGAATGGCTTTTTATTACTATACTTTACCATATTTATTTTTTAAGTATTTATTTACTTATTTTGAGAGTGAGGGAGCAAGAGTAGAGGTGGGGCAGAGAGGGAGAGAGAAAATCTCAAGCAGCTCCACTCTCAGCCAGAGGCGGACACAGGATTTGACTCAGGGCTTGATCTCACCACCATAAGATCATGACCTGAGCCGAAATCAAGAAATCAAGGACGCTTAACCGACTAAACCACCCAGGAGCCTTTTTTCATATTTATTCTCATAGTGGTAAGGTATACAGTTCTTTGTGGCTTTGTTCATAGAATCCACAGAGACTCTTGATTGAATAGAATCAACTGTAATTCAATTCATGCTTTCCAATTCCTAAGTAACTACATAAAAGTAAACAAGAAATGCTATAAACTAGGTCAGATTGGTTGTTAAAATGCAAAATACTCACTTCTTTACCAGAAAAGTAATTTCTAAGAGTAAAATCAAGATTGTGTTTTAGGTTAGCAATGATATGGTGGAAGGGAAAATACAAAGTTTGGATGTTTATTTATGAGAATATAACTTTTAAAGGATTTAATTGTGTTTATCTACCAGGTCCCTTAGTTTTCCTCTGTTGGCATTCATCAGGAGAGAAAGTGATACTTGATGTTACCAATATACTTGTAGGAAAGCCTTTTAGTATCTCTCTCTCTCTCTTAATCATAGCTTCAATTTCAGGAGATGGGCAATCCTATGAATTGCAATCCTAATTCTTTCAATAACTTACATTTTTTACCTCAGATAAATTTATCTGCTGTCTTCATTCATAGCACTAAAATGAAGATAAGAGTTTTAACTTACAAGGTTTTTGTTTTTTTCCTGGATAATGTATAAAATGATTATGAAACATTTTTACAGCATGATAAGGTTGAATAACTATTTTCATTATAACCATTTTCCTCAGGTTACCTAACACATCGGGGAGCAAATCAATATCCTCATTCAATTTCATTTTCCACTTCCATACAAGCCAAATGCTTATATTTTGACTTCTACAAAAACAAATAATACTAGTTGCCTAACATTTTATAACTTTATTTGAAAAAGAAATCATACTATTTATTTGCCACTATCTTTTCTTTCAAATAATTGTTAAGAAAAGGTTATTATTTTGTTTTCTTTCCAAAGGATATTTCTCAGTGAGATATCAAATGCTTTCTTGGGATGCTCAAATATTATCCACATGATTTCTTGTTTCAGAGTTTTTCTGTTGGTGGTGGTTTGCTTTTTATCTCAAACACTTGACTTTATATTTATTATTTTTAATTTTTTATGTTTATTTATTTATTTTAAGAGAGAGAGAGAGAGAAAGAAAGGGACAAAGAGAGAGAGGGGCAGAGAGAGGGAGAGAGACAATCCCAAGCAGGCTCCACACCCAGCATGAAACCTGATGTGGGGCTCAGTCCCATGACCCTGGGATCATTACCTGAGCTGAAATCAAGTCAAATGCTCAACCAAATGAGTCACTCAGGTGCTCCCCAAATCTGAATTTATATTTATATAATATACTTACCAATCACGCAACTGAAATAATGTGTGATTTTAGATAAAGAGAATGCTCACAGGTTATCAGAATACATATGATACAAATGGACAAAAATGAAGCTTTTTATAACTGTCTTAATTTTTTCAAAGTTTTTAATGTTTATTTATTTTTGAGAGAGAGAGAGAGAGAGAGAGAGAGAGAGAGAGAGAGAGAGAGAATGCAAGTAGGGGAGGGGCAGAAAGAGAGAGGGACACAGAATCCAAAGAAGGCTCCAGGCTTTGAGCTGTCAGTACAGAGCCCCATGTGAGGCTTAAACTCACAGACTGTGAGATCATGACCTGAGCCAAAGTTGGACACTTAACCACCTGAGCCACCCAGGCACCCCATATAACTGTCTTAATTTTTCATACATACTTATCCAAAATGATTTTGATATATTCTCAATCCCTATTATTAGTTTCAACTGCTCCTTTAGTATTTCATAAGTCAGAGGGCTTTTTTATGGCAAACAGACTATTAGTACCACTTGACTTTTAAATTAATATTTAATTTAATTCAAAACTTTTAAACCTTATTTTATTACTCTTAATTTGAACTTAATAAATGCTTATATTTTCATATATAGTCACCAAGTAATATTATTACCCACATTTAGTTATCATTCTAAGAGTATTGAAATAAATTAATATATTCAGTGTTGCTTATTCTTCCAAAGTTGCTAAACTCAAAATTACCATTATATTTCCTTTAGCAACAAATAAGAAGTAATGTTATGTATAAAGTGTACAAGCATGAAATATCAAATTATCTTAATCAATTTTTATGCAATACTGAATATGCATAATTTTTCTTCTGTTTTTTGACTCAAATGTGAAGTAATTAAATATTTTGTCATTTAAATCACTAAGGTAGTCCAAAATTATGTCTGAAGTGTAATATTCTCATAAAATTATAGGTAATTTGTACATTGCACATATAATCCAAATGATTACTAAACTTATCTAAACCTGATATGGACTATCAATATTAGAATTTGAAATATTTCATCATCTTTTCATTTATATGCATACATACCACCTGCCTACTCAAAATCCCATGTCTAATGGACAACTGAATGCCTTATCAGATTCCATTGTTGCACCCCCACCCCCACCCTCATCCCTAAATCTGCTCCTGTAGCAATCTTACTCATCTCAGTAAATGGACAAGCATGTTCTTTTCCTATTGTCTTCAACCAAAAACTTGGAGCGTTCCTCAATTTCTGTCCTTTTGCTCCAGTCTATACCCAAACCACAAACTTCTCATACTATCAACGCTTTTCAAAATACAGTCACTCTCACCAACTCCATTTATGTTTTCTCTTTTACCTGCAGTAATACAACATTCTCCTAATCTGTCCTTCTCACTCTTTATAGACTATTCTTACATTACCTAGAGTGAAGATGCCAATTTCTTGCTCAATGTACCCCAGTAACTTTCCTTCTTAGAGTAAAAGCTTAACTATTTACCTGGGATTACCAGGACTAAACAATCTCCCTCTCACTCTTCTGCCTTCTTGTCCTATTCATTTCCCCATAATGCATTATAGTCACACTAGCTTCCAGCAATACTAACCTCCTTGCTATGAATGTGCTTTGTTCTATCTGGGGTGTCATCCCTGGATTGCTGCAGAGTTCACTCCACCAACCCCTTTAGATGTTTTGTTCAAACGTCCATTGCTCCATGAGACAACTCATTCTCTTGGCCTCCTTTTTACCCTAATTCTGGTGATTCCTCTCCATATTACTTCTCCATCTGATATTTAAATCCTATAAATTGAAAAATTAATAAGGACAAGAAGGTTGTTGTGTGTGTGTGTGTGTTTTTTTTTTTTTTCTAATTTATTCACTAGTATGTACTCAGTTCATTGAAAATAGCCTGCTATATTGAGTTTTCAGTATATACTGTTTGTATGGGCCAGACAATTTTGAAATTCATTCAGATATGTATCTAGTAATATATCAGCATATATGGGTAAAGTGAAGTACAAATCTTGCACTAAAATATTATTTGCACACTGGTAATATTTAAAAATAGAAATGGGCTGTCTAGAGAATCAAGTAAGGCCTACAGATAAGAATAATTTCATTAAGAGTAATAAAAAACATTTTTCTTATAATTTCTTCTTTTTAATATTTTTAAATGTTTACTTATTTTTGAGAGAGAGACAGACAGAATGCAAGTGGGGGAGGGAGAGAGAGAGAGGGAGACACAGAATCCAAAGCAGTCTCCAGGCTCTGAGCTGTCAGCACAGAGCCTGACGTGGGGCTCAAATTCACAAATGGTGAGATCATGACCTGAGCCGAAGTTGGATGCTTAGCCAACTGAGCCACCCAGGCACCCCTCTTATAATTTCTAACGTAGCAATTGTGACTGAAAATAAGGGCATATAAACAGTTTATGTAATACATAATAAAAAATAATATCGAGGATACATATAGTGAGAGACTTTTCTTTTTTTACAGAAATATTCATAGCAGTTATATTAATAATAGTGATAAGCTACAAATAACTCAAATGTTCACTGAATTGATAAATGAAGTGAATTGATAAATGAATTGTGTTATATTCATGTAGTGGAATGCTACTCATCAAAACAGAGGGGCAAAGTAATATAGATGCAACAACGCAGCTGTATCTCAAAAATATTGTGTTGAATAAAAAGTCAGACAAAAAGACAACTTACTGTGTGATTCCATTTATATAAAATTTTAAAATGGGCAAAACTAATCTTTAATGACAGAAAGCAGATCACTCATTTTCCTGGGCCTTCCTGACTACAATGAGGCAGAAGAAATCTCTTTGCAATAATTGAAATAGTCTTAGTTGTAGTGACAATTACACAAGTGAAAATACATGCCCACAGGAACATTTAATTGTGTGTAAATTATACTACAAAGTCATTTAACCATAAAATAAGATAACATGGTTTACCAGGTTACTGGAATACTGCAAACTGAAATAGAAGTCAATAACTCTTAAATGTTTGCTGCATACTATTAATTACGAAGAATCTCTCCCCAAACTAAATTGGCTGTGTTCTCCAATATCTCTGAGTAAGTGAACGTATCTGATTCTACATCTTCCTTTCCCTTCTCATTCTACCTTGTCCTTTTGACATTAACTAGGTCTTACCTATGTATTTCCTGTAAAAAAATATAAAAACATAAAAAAAAATTGTAGTATTGGTGAAGGTTAAGGAAGACTCATGTAGGTCCTCATAAGACAAGTCAACTCTGGCAAACAGTGTAGAAACCAATATGGGAGTCCTCCCGGTGTCTAGTACTTCTTCCTACTGGCAGGATGTTAAATGTCCCCATTTTCATTCAAGTATCAGTCTCCTCCTATTCATCCTGAGACAACCTTCAGGAAATCAGTCGGCACTAGAATCAGAGGAAGCTACTAGTTCTGAGCTCAGAGGTCTGCAGAAGCAAAATAATTCATTTTACAGGAGACACCTGGAACCTGGCCAACCTTCTATTCTGCGCTAAGCTCATCTGGTGGCCAGCTTCTGCATTGAGAGCAATGATGGCTTCTCAAGAGGCTTATTTCATAAATCAGAAACTTAAGTATTACAAAGATTATCTTTGCAATCTTGGAACTTAAAGGAAACGAGATAATAGTAAGAATACATGAATAATTGGAAAACTGTGTGTGTTTACCAGGTCTGAGCAAATAAAAAGTTAAGGAATTTATTCTGAACATTAAAATTAGAATAATTATTAGAAAATCCACTATTTAATATCATGATTGTGCTTTCTTGGTCAATTTTTATAAATAGAATCCTTATATTATAGCTCAAGCAAAGCCCATTTAAGAGCATTCTGAAAATATGATGACAAAATACTTTATATCCATATATTATATATGGATAATAATTTTTGCTGCACTTGTCTACATTTAGGTCAGTTCACAGCTATAAAATGCAAAAGCTAAATGTTCTTTCTGTGAAATGAAAAACAGTATCAGACACAAATGCTGTTATTGATAATGAGAAGAATTCTTGACATGTTGAGGTTGAGTCAATGTATGGATTTAATTTCTAGTTCCTTGTTCACATATTATTAAATGAAGTACACCACAAATCAACATGACAAACATATACTTTAACTAGAAGAGCATTTCAAAGTTAAAAAACCTCCAACTGGGACCTAATTGCATTATCTATGTACTCTGACATGAAAATAGACTACAAAGAAATGAGCTTGATTGCTTAGCACATTAACTAATTCATTACTGCATTAACAATACATTAAATAATTGATTAAAATAAAATTTACTTGCTTAAACAGATATTTGTTCTGATTGTTAATTTTATGTGTGAACTGGGCTAGACAATATTGTCCAGTTGTTTGGTAAAACATTTGTCTAGATGTTGCTGTAAAGGTATTATTTAGATGTGATTAACTTTTATTTATTTATTTATTTTTTAATTTTTTTTTCAACGTTTATTTATTTTGGGGACAGAGAGAGACAGAGCATGAACGGGGGAGGGGCAGAGAGAGAGGGAGACACAGAATCGGAAACAGGCTCCAGGCTCTGAGCCATCAGCCCAGACCCTGACGCGGGGCTCGAACTCACGGACCGCGAGATCGTGACCTGGCTGAAGTCGGACGCTTAACCGACTGCGCCACCCAGGCGCCCCAATGTGATTAACTTTTAAATTGGTAGATTTACCCTTCATAATGTGAGTGGGCTTCATTTCATTGGTAGAAAGCCTCAAGAACAAAGACTGAAGTTTCCTGAAGAAGCAGCGATTTTGCCTCAAGACTGCATCATAGGAACCCTGCATAGGTAAGTCTGCAGATTTCAGGCTTACAACTGCAACATCGATTGTCTCAATTTCCAGGCTACTGGGCTGTTCTACAGATTACGTACTTCTCATCCCTCACAAACATGTAAACCAATTACTTAAAATAAATCTCTTTGTATATGTACACACACACACACACACACACACACACACACACACACACACACACACTAGTGATTCTCCAGAGAAGGAGAACCCTAATACACTTGTTGACTGACTTCTATGTGCCAGGCGCTAAGGATTGATTGATGAAGGTGACAGAAGAATACCTACTCTCATAAATTCAGTGGAGTCAAATGACAATAAGCATTTAAAATCATGATAAATTCTGTAAAATAAATTTTAATAAAGTAAAGGGTGAGAAAAATTAAATAAATTGTGGAGATGAGACCAAATTTACATGATGGTTAGAGAAATCCTCTCTTGGATGATAATGAAGCTATCAGTAAATGAAGAAATATAATTATGGATTTGGGAGAAAGATTTTGTGGGCAGAGACAAGAATATGTAGAAATAAGTTTGGAATATTTGAAGTATAATAAGAAGGCTAATGTGGCTGAAGAAAGTAATAAAGAGGAAAACTGATGGATACAGGTTTGGAGGGATGTGCAGAGGTCACTCAAATTGGCCTATAGCAATAATTAGTTTTTATTTATTCTAATTTTTTGGAATCTCTTAAACGGGGATGATTTAATTTGAAAAACACCGATTAATGGATCATTTTGGTATGGAAAAATGCCAGTATGACGAGCAAGCACAAATGCAGTTGCAACTAATGAGCCCTCTATGTGATGAAACTGATCCTATGGTGAGTGGTGATTAGTAAAAAAGGGGATGAAGCAATAGCTGTGAAACAATAACTAACGTAAAGAGAGGACATCTCCACATTGTTACCTTTCTCAGAACTTGAAGCCAATGAATGCTGCCTAACCTGGTGAATTCATTTAGCAGAAGTCCAATCTCAAAGTCTATATCTCAAAGTAACATAGATATTTCATATGAACATTCATTTCTTTACATTCATTTCTTTTTAATAGAAACACACACACACACACACACACACACACACACACACACACACACACACGTGCCCTCTAAGCTTGTCAGTTTGTCTTTGGATAGAAGGTATAATGTCATTCTGGCAGATAAAAATGTAGACTGCTCTGATCTTTTCCAACTGATACATGTCTTAAATATACATTATTTCCTTCATTGCCTCCTTTAGGCTAATGACCATGGGAATTCTATTTAATCTCTTGACAGTCCTTCTCCTACTGCTTGAAAATTCTGTCTCCTCTCTACCCCATCTTCAAAGTTCCATCTCACTGATGGAAAATCTACTTCCAAGTTTTTGTAACACTGGTCCAAGGTGTAACTCAGTAGTAATAGCAATGACTGCAAGGAGATATAAATGGGAAGAAAAGACAACTAAATTCCCATTACTGTGCTATCTCTTGTCAACACTGGACATAACTCACAGCTTTTTTCTCGTCTACATTTCCTGTTCTCTGCCTCTTCCTCCTCTGATCATTCTCTTTTGTCACCACCTCAGAATCCTCAGACAACATCTGTGGTAAAACACCAGGTTCAGCCATCATTTTAAGGAGGAGGAAGAGAAGGGAAGTTTGGATAGTTTTTTTGAAATACAGATGGCTCAAATTTAGTTCTTTGTATATGAAAACACCAATCATGATTATCTATACAACCTTTATCTTAGATACTCTGAGTCTGTGTTGCAGTCACAGGTTGGGTTCTGGTGGAAACCAACTAACAGATAAAGATTATTAGGAAGTGCTCTTGCAGAAGATTCATTCGTGAGTACCCTTGGAATCAACACCTGTGGGAGTTACAGAAGAGAAGTATCCCAGGTACAGGGAGAAATTAAGCTGTGATACAGTCCCAACCATGTCCTTGGCTTAGGTTTCGGGGTGTTCCAGAAATGCAACAGATCTACAGAGTTGTCATTAATTTTTTGTTTGTTTGTTTTTATTTATTTTGAGAGAGAGTGACAGAGTGCAAGCAGGAGAGGGGCAGAGAGAAACTCAGACACAGAACCTGAAGCAGGCTCCAGGTTCTGAGCTATCAGCACAGAGCCAGACACAGGGCGCAAACCAACAAACCCCAAGAGCATGACCTGAGCTGAAGTTGGACGCTTAACTGACTGAGCCACTCAGTCGCCCTCAGAGCTGTCATGAATTTGATCTACATGGTGTGGCCTTTATAGCTCCCCATTGGCTAATCATCAAATGTGGTGCAGGGAGACTTGAGACAGATCTTCCTAGCTGAGGCATCTCAGAAGAGAACCAAAAACTAAAGGTTGTATTCTGTGGTGCAGGGAGACTTGAGAGAGATCTTTCTAGCTGAGGCATCTCAGAAGAGAACCAAAAACTAAAGGTTGTATTCTTATTTATCAGTTGAGGCAATAAGTTCTTCATTCCTGAAAAGAGATCTGAGCATGGCATCACAGCATACATCACAGACTGAAGAGTGATAGGGTTACCTGTCAGGTAAATTCGATCATGATCCTGGAGAGGAAAGATGGTTAAAGGGATATAAATAAAGAAGTGACAGATCCTGGTACCTGCAGAATTCAAGTGAAACCAAAGACAGTTTTATTATAAGACTTTTTTTAAAAAACCCTCTATTTAGTTTTTCTTTGTTTTTGGCTCTTTGTCAAATAATTGGCTGTAATAAATGAGTCAGAACACCACAAAAGGGCTGTATGCTTGCCTTGGTAATAGACAAGAAAGATGGGAAGTATGGGATATTATACTATTTTTATGTGTTTGGACCTGGGGATGAGAAAGACTGCTGACTGAAGGGGAGATGAAGGAACATTAATTCCCCAGGTTCAGAAGAAAATTCAGTGGATTTCTATGAAGACTCTCTGAACATATACAATATCTCCAGGAAATTTGCACTATCAGAAGCATGATGTTCTTACATGCACAATCCTTCATTTCTGTCTCTCCTCTAAGCTCATGATCAAGTGAAAATTTTGAGAAGCAATAGGTGTGCTTTATAACTAAAGCATCACCTGCCAGGTTAATAGTTAGGACAGCATCCTCTGTCCTTCCTAGGTATTTCTCACATAATAAATTCAAACTATGAAACAAGTACAAGGACTTTTATAACCAAAATGATGAGCATTTCTTAATTATAGCATACAAAAAAGGAACCAAGGATCCTGAAAAGTCAATATAGAGAAGACTCATGCTGTTGAAAGGTGTTAAAATATAATTAAAATAATTGTCAAGAATTCAAATCATAGGTCCCATATAAATATGAATTGAATGCATGTCAAATATTTTAAAACATTAATTAATTATTGGTTCAAAGAGCATTTAAAAAGCTAAACTTCTTATAAATGGCAAAATTGCTGGGTTAGATAAAAAGGAGCTGTTAAATGTCCAAAAGGGCTATAAATTACTAATTACAGGGCTATTTCATTCCACTAGACACCAATTATTTGCATCTCTACTGGACAAAAATCTACAAATTAACCTGTGGGCTGTCTAAGGCTGAAGCCTTTAATTAGTAATAAATTTTAAAAAAGAGTTAAATACATTCTCCTACAATCTAGATAATCGTTGGTAGACATTAAATCCCATAAACACAGAAAAGATGTGGTTTAAAGTTTGTCTATGTTCAAGTTTCAGATAATTTTTTGACAAACTTTTTAATATAAAAGTATAGAGAAATTTCAAAAACAAGTAGTAAAATAAGAAGTTAGGAAGATAACAATGATCTAAAGGAAAAAACACCAAAAGTTGTGAGTCAATGATAAAATGAGTATTAAAAGAATAATCCTGGGGTACCTGGGTGGCTCAGTCGGTTAAGTGTCTGACTCTTGGTCTCAGCTCAGGTCATGATCTCATGGTTCCATGGGTTCCAGACCTGGATTAGGCTCTGTGCTGTCAGCGCAAAGCCTATTTGGGATTCTCTCTCTCCCTCTCTCTCTGCCCCTCCCTGGCTGTCTCTTTCTCGCTCTCAAAATAAAAATTAAAAAAAAAAAAAAAAACATTTAAAGAAAGAGAATAATCCTATATTTTAGTATATAAATTAATTCGGCCTTTGAAAAATTCTAGTTAATGGTATACTTTGGCCTCAAGTATTTTTATTAAATTACCTATATGCTTGCTTGCTTGCTTGCTTGCTTGCTCCCAGTAGCATTTTAAGATACTGCCATCATTCTGAAAGGTACTTACTTACTCAAGAGAACAAGGTACTATTAAGCATTAAATTAGGAGATAAAGAAAATTGGCTTTGTTAAAAAAAAAAAAAAAAAAAACATGGTGTAGGGTAAATACGGTCGGGAAATATGGGACAAAAACATCTTCAAAAACAATAAAGAGCCAGAAATGGAATGTAGGTTCGTAACTGGAAGAAAAAAATAATTTGACTATTAATTCCTATTTTACTTTTTTTTCACTCATTAAATGCTATTTTTTTCAGAAATTATCTCAAATGTTTTCTCTAGCAAAAGTCATTCACAGACTATGTTAGGTCAGAATGAATTTTAATTTTTATCATCAATCTTAATGATTTTGTCTTCCATTATCCATTCAATTATATCAAGTTTGATATATTTAATTCTACGTTTTAAAATTATTTTTAAAAATAATTCTACTTTTTAAAATTTTAGACTGAGAGTGCGAGTAGGGGACAAGGGCAGAGGGGAGAGAGAGAGAGAGAGAGAAAGAGAGAAAGAGAGAGAGAGAGAGAGACAATCTCAAGCAGGCTCCATGCTCAGTGTGGAGCCGGACCAGGACTTGATCCCATGACGCTGGGATCATGACCTGAACTTAAATCAATAGTGGGACGCTCAACTGACTGAGCCACCCAGATGCCCCTAATTCTTTTTTTAAATTGATGCTTACCATCCTAAAGTATATTTTAAATTCCTTGATTTGAGGAAACATGGGGTTTTATATGTATATCAAAAAATTAACAGAGTAGACTTTATATTAAAAATATTTAATTATTGCTTAATTATTTAGTTGTTTATTTAAATGAACAGAGTAGTTCAAAAGAGAGAGTTACAGTGCCTAGGTATAAGATACGGAGAAGAATTGGAATTGAATAAGGAAATTAAACCAGAATGTTCATGTAAGCAAAGGAGAACTCCAAAGTAAAATTACCTCAAAAATATAATCAACAATAATGATCTCTAAATAGCATTGTTTATTTATATTTTTTGCGCTTTATTTTCTGAATCTGACTCTCCATATATTTTTTCTTTTTTCAAAAAAATTTTTAATGTTTATTTATTTTTGAGAGAGAGAGAGAGAGTGTGTGTGTGTGTGTGTGTGTGTGTGTGTGTGTGAGCAGGGGAGGGGCAGAGAGAGAGGGAGACACAGAATCCGAAGCAGGCTCCAGGCTCTGAGCTGTCATGTCAGCACAGAGCCTGATGCGGGGCTCGTACTCACGAATCGTTGAGATCATGACCTGAGCCAAAGTCAGACACCCAACTGACTGAGCCACCCAGGCGACCCTATATTTTTTTCAATAAAATAATCACACAATATACTTGTGAATTAGATTCGGTATTGTTTTGTAATGCCTTTATCTTACGTCATTTGAAAATTTTGAGTAGATTTCTCAGCTATCTATAGAATGATGTGTGTTTAAGAAATGGTCAAGCTGGGGCGCCTGGGTGGCGCAGTCGGTTAAGCGTCCCACTTCAGCCAGGTCATGATCTCGCAGTCCGTGAGTTCGAGCCCCGCGTCAGGCTCTGGGCTGATGGCTCAGAGCCTGGAGCCTGTTTCTGATTCTGTGTCTCCCTCTCTCTCTGCCCCTCCCCCGTTCATGCTCTGTCTCTCTCTGTCCCCAAAAAAATAAATAAATAAACGTTGAAAAAAAAATTAAAAAAAAATTAAAAAAAAGAAATGGTCAAGCAAAGCAGAGACAACCAGAAGAAAATATTGCCAACTGGGTTATCAAACACAAGCATGTATGCTCTTGTCAACATACATACACATGCATGGAAACACATACACACACACTCAGCATGGAGTGTGTACTTCTTCACAGAGAAAAGTAAACTCAAGTGTCTAAAGAATGACAATCTCTGATAAGTAGAAATAACAGCAAATAGTCACTCGTACAAATGTTATCCCTTTCTTTTTCGTTTCCCTCTAACAAAATGTTCAGTGTTATATCAAAGGTTTTTCAAATGGACTGGCAAGACAAATGAAACAGGTACAAATCATGTAAACACTTGCATTATGTGCAAACATGTTATTTAAAGAATCTAATTTTAAAATTACAAGTAGACTTAAGGATAGCAGCAAATTAAAACATTCCATTTCAAAAGTACTGTAGTTATCTAACCATATAACAGTCATTTTACAAATTTTTATTGACTTCATCTCAAAATAAATAGCACTATTTTTATTTTTATTTTTATTTTTTTTAACTTTTATTTATTTTTTAGACAGAGAGAGAAGAGCATGAATGGGGGAGGGTCAGAGAGAGGGAGACACAGAATCTGAAACGGGCTCCAGGCTCTGAGCTGTCAGCACAGAGCCCAACGCGGGGCTCGAACTCACGGACCGCGAGATCATGACCTGAGCGGAAGTTGGCCGCCTAACCTAAGACTGAGCCACCCAGGCGCCCCAATAGCACTATTTTTAAAGGGATATTGTAAATCAGTTTCTCTAGGTTTCCAGCTTTCTTGTCTTCAGACAAAGATTTTTGGTGTGTAGTTAGGTTTTTACCATTTCATCTCTATTAATAATAATGAAACTTATTTTTCATTAAAATTTGCATAATAAAATACACAGCTTTTTGTGTTTGTTTTCACATCTGATCTTCACAACAGCCATATGAGAAAAGTTCCCTGAATTTTCAACTTACATATAGTTGATCCCACATAGAGTTGTTTAATAATTTTTCTAAAGCCACAAAGCTAGTAAGTGGGAGAGACAAATTAAAAAAAGTAAATTCCTACACCTATTGTTACCATAATTGTACCACTTCCAATGTATGAAATTTTAACATTCCACACAGGTTTTGCTTTTTTTTTTTAAATATCAGTAACTAGTTCACTACTATATTCATTATTCTTTCCTTTTGGGAAATGCCAACATATTGACTATAATATTATTTCATTTATTCATCCCAGGATTGTCATCTTATCCTTAATCATTTATTTATCACAGATAACCTTTCATTTGTATACATTCTCAACTGCTGTGGTTACTAAGTGCTCATAAATACCTGGCTTTCCTCTTTGTGAGCACTTCAACTACTGTACTTCCCATGGTCTTGGTATTGGGCTGGCAAATGAATTCTTCCGATCAATGAGCTGTAAACTAAAGCAACATGTACAATTTCCCTACTGAAGGATTTCATTGCTGGTAAGGGATCCCCTAAAGATTTTTCCCCTTTTGTGGTGACAGAGAAGGCTGTACACTTGATGGGGCAGCCAAAGGATGACGATGCACTGTTATCTTGGGCATCTAAATGACTGCCCAGAGTGGCTCCTTACTGATATGTATTACACACACAACATAATTGAGAAATAAATATTCTGTGTTAAGCCTGACATTTTGGAATCGTTTGCTTCTGCAAATTTACATAATCTGGTAAATCCTAGCATAACTCCCTTGCAGGTGTCTCCCTTTTTGGTTCTAACCTGAAAACAAAACAAAACAAAACAAAACAAAAAAGCTCTTTATCGACTCTACTTACATGCACCCCAGCAATGGATAAGGCTTAAAGAATGATTCACTCTTCTCTGGCCCCACATTATCATTTTAAATTTAACATAAGTCCTAAGAACTAACCATCTAATTTATTACATTTATCAGTCTTATCTTTCTTCCTCTGAAAAAGCCAGGACATACCTTCTCTGCTTCAGACTCCTACTCCCTTCTGTCTCCACATTCTCATCTGATGACTTATTTTCTTCATTCTCTGAAAAACTGGAGCAATTTGAAGTGAACTACCTCAAATTCCTACCATCACGTTTAGTGTCCTCTCAGTTTCTATATCTAATTTTCTACCTTACTCTTTTGATCAAGTATTTTTAATCCTACCTCAAAACCAGTCTTATACTTCTGCATAATGCCTTATACTGTTTTGCTAACTGATTCCACCTATTTCTTCTTCCTACTGAAGCACTGATTTGATACTTCTCCAGCATCATTCCAACTTCTCACAAACATACCCCCATACAAAACAAAAGAACAGCTACAACAAAGACTCCAAAACAAAAACCCTACTTTGGCCCCTAACCCCTTCTAATCATGGTCTCATTGTTCTACTCCCTTGTAGCAGAACTTCTTGGTATAGTTTCCTTTGGTTATTATTTCCATTTTATAGATTGTCATCCTCCTTTCATCCCACTCTGAGAAAATTGAGGATTTGTCACTTCTTGAAATTATATTTGTCAAATTTGTCAATAGCCTCCATTTTACCAAACAAAATAATCAATGCCTACTCCTCAGTTTTCTTGAACTTCTTCTTGAAATACATAAATTCATCTTTCAAGGGATTCCAGTCTTCTTGATTGCTTTCTACCCACTCCAATGAGTGCTCTTTTTTTTTAAATCTCTTTGCTTCTTTTTCCTCTGCTTTCTCATCCTTACATATTTGAGGACCCAAGAATTAGTTGGTGTCTGTTCTCTATATTCACTATATAGGTGATCTCATTTATCCTTTCACTTTAAATTTTGTTTTAATGTTTATTTTTGAGAGAGAGAGACAGAGTGTGAGTGGGGGAAGGTCAGAGAGAGGGGGAGACACAGAATCTGAAACAGGCTCCAGGCTTCTAGCTGTCAGCATAGAACCCTATGTGGGGCTGGAATCCACAAATTGTGAGATCATGACCTGACCCAAAGTTGGATGCTCAACTGACTGAGCCACCCAGGTGCCCCTATCCCTTCACTTTAAATATCATCTTTTCAAATGCATGTCTCCAGAGCTGACCTGTGTGTGTGTGTGTGTGTGTGTGTGTGTGTGTGTGAGAGAGAGAGAGAGAGAGAGAGAGAGAGAGATTTAGTTTATAACCAACTCCTGCCAGACTTCTCCATTTTGATGTCTAACAGATACATCAATCACAAATTATTGACAATCGTGTTCCTCCTAAGTATCTTCATGTACCTAAACAGCATCACCATTCATCTAAGTTGTTTAGGACTAAAATTGTTAAATCTGCTCTTTTTTTCAGACTTCATTTGTTTTTCAACTTCATTCACTATTTTAATGGCCAAAACTATACCCCATATTCATCCAATTCTTGCCTCTTCATCTTACCTCTTCTTCCTTTGTGTGGGAATCTGAGCCACCATTGTCTTTTGCTGCTAGATCATGGAAATGAACTTGTAAAGTCTCCATACCTTACTGTGGTTCCTCCTCTGCAGCTCTTCGTTGATATAAATCACGTCATAACATTTAATTGAGCACTATCCTACAACAGTTATTTACAACTAAAATAAAACACAAACTCCTTACCATGGGCTACAAAAATCTGTATGATCTGGCCCCTGCCTACCTCTTCAACTACTTTTTGTCTCACAGTTTCGGCCTCTGTTTCTTGAGTACATTAAGCTAATTTTTACATCCAAGTTATTGAACATACAATTTACTTTGACTAGACTATTCTCCCTTCCTCCAATTTTCTTATAGCTTTCTCCTAAGCATTTCCAAGTCTCTGCTCAAATATCACATTCTGAAAAAGTATTTCTTGAGTATCCCATTTATTTTTTTCCTTATCACACCATTTAAAACAGCCTTCCAGGGGCGCCTGGGTGGCGCAGTCGGTTGGGCGTCCGACTTCAGCCAGGTCACGATCTCGCGGTCTGTGAGTTCGAGCCCCGCATTGGGCTCTGGGCTGATGGCTCAGAGCCTGGAGCCTGTTTCCGATTCTGTGTCTCCCTCTCTCTCTGCCCCTCCCCCGTTCATGCTCTGTCTCTCTCTGTCCCAAAAATAAATAAACGTTGAAAAAAAAAAAATTTAAAACAGCCTTCCAAAAGCACACCTCAAATCCAAATACTTCATCTCTTTCTGTATTCTGATGCTGCTTCATTTTTCTTCAGAAATGTATTATTTCCAGAAATTACACACACACACATACACACACATACACATACTCACAAAAAAGTAATGTCCAAAATTCTTAACCCAAAGCTTTTCCACTGAATCTCTTTCTTAGTGTGATTCTGTAAATTCCAGGGCCATTAAATCAAAGAAATTGTGTGTGTATATATATATATTTATATGAACTATTGAAGAGATGGGGGAAGGGTGAGGGACAAATCTTTGCAAAGTTTGTTAGCTTTGTGAAACATACAATAATCTCCCCAGTAGAGCCTCAAGGTGCTATGAACATTTCATGGTGTGTGACATCTGATGATACCTAGGAATGTTATCAGCCCACTGCTGGCCAATAATAATTCCTCTGGTTCTTCACTTGTTTGTAAAACCGATTTTCTGGAATAAAACCTTCAAGTAAGTTTCCCTTATTTATCAACATGACAAATCCTGATTTGTTTTTATGTTGTTCTTCTAGCATTTCTACATATTTTGTTTTAATTATGAGCACCAAATAAGTTACTGGGCTTGGCAAATTAGGATATTTCTAACAATATTTAACATATTAAATATAATACTATGTAGATTAAAGTAGTTCGGAGATAACTTTTAAAAATATTATTTGCAACCTAAAATATCTATGGTTGGGCACAACCAACAGTAAAATACAATTGTTTCATTATATTGCGTAAATAAGATGCCGTAATATTTAACTATTTTCTGTCACTACATCCATTTCACTTTGAAATTTTCATTGATTTGGATAAAATTAAACGTAACCTGAATTGTCATCTGTATCTTATTTTTCCTCAGTAGCTTTTAGTTACAAATAAGCATAGAATGGAAAGATAGTTAAATTACAGTGGCAAAGAAATTCTTTATGCTTAGAAATAAATCAAGATTATTCTTTTTTTTCTTTTGAGGCTACTTTATTTTTTTATTATTTAAAAGTTTTTGGACAGTTGATTCCTAGTGCCTCCTCTATTTGGAAAAGAAATAATCTGTCAGTAGTATAAAAATAAGCATTGCGTGTTACAGTTGGATGCATAATGTGTGACAATATCTGAGTGTGAAAAAAAGAACTAGGAAAACAATCAATATATATCAAACATTAGCAAGATTAATATGTGGCAATAAAGTCTATTACTGTCTCTTTTTTTTTTCTTTCTTTCTTTCTTTATAAACTGGATTTAGAGTGGTTAGAGAAGTCACCTGCTGATGATTGCACGCCACAGGTGAAACAAGCTATTTTTTTCTTTTTGTAATTTTTTGCATAAGTATTTTTAAATCTCTGAATATTTTGTGCATTTGATACATATTAGAATTAGGGGCACCTGGGTGGAAGTCGGTTAAGTGTCTGACTTCAGCTCAGGCCATGATCTCACAGTTCATGAGTTTGAGCTCTTCATTGGACTCTGCTGTCAGCATAGATGATGCTTCAGATCCTCTACCCTCTCTCTCCATGCCCTCCCCCTTCTCGTGCTCTCTTTTCCTCTCTCCCTCTAAAAAGTAAAGGTAAAAATTAGAATAGCAATTTAGGTTTTTCAATGTAGCTAACACCATTTAAATAAAAGGTTACTTTTGTAAGCTTAACTAAACATGAAAAAGAAATGAGATAACAGAAATAATCACTTGCAATCATTTTTACTTACGCTGGTTCATCAAAATAATCTGTTTAGTGTAAAATAATCAGACTGATGACGCTAGCAACATAATTATTTCATGTTTTACAATAGTTAAAAGAACAAACTTAAGAGACAATTGAGAAAATCTTCTGCCTAATTAGAGTCAAAGTGGTTATACTATCATAAAATTCACAAACAATAAAAGCAAAATGTTGTTGTTACTACTATTTTTAGCAGTAGTCCATAATACACACAAAATGATATTACAACCAAGGGAAATTTATGGTAGACAATTTAAATATGTTCAGTGATAAATGAAAATGCATCACCTATTTTGAAAGGTGACTCTCGATCCAAAGCACTCTTTAACTATTAGTGATTGGCAAAGAAGTGTCAATTTATGCCCAGATGTCAGAATTCTAAATCATTATTAAATTATATAATATTTGGTATTAAGAAAAACAAATAAATTAAAAGAGATGGCACAATGACTAAATCTAATTTAATAGCCAAGACAGTCCTAAATCTGGAAGTCTTTACAAAGGAACCAGCAATCTGAAAACCAGATGTTAAGGAAGGTAATTCAAATTTATTGAGTGCCTAAGGCACTGTGCTAAGGACTTTCTCTTTCTTTTATCATTTAAAGGGTCTGCCACTTCCAGAGATCATTATCCACATTTACAGAGTAGTTAACCAACCTAGAATCTAAAACATTCAAGTAAACTTTCTCAGGCTTATGGGAAGAGGCAGGGCTCAGAGCTAGGCCTGTCTCTCTGTAAAGATCCAGTCCAATAAGTACGAAATTCTTTCTCTAAGAGCTTCTTGGCAATCGAGATACAGAAGTTCACACACCTATGAATATCCTTCTGTCATACACATTCATATAGTTCCAATATTTGCTGAGATATTCCACAAAACTTCAAAGTAAAAGTAGGTAAGTGTATTCAGGGGAAAATTATCAAAAAGAAAGCAACAAGAGTAACAACAAAACAATTTGTGGAGAGGTACTCTACTCTCTTATGTCTTTTATTACATGGAATCATTAACTTTTGTATCCCAACTTCCTAGGAAACAGATCCATTAGGGTTCATAATGTTTAAAGAAAGAAAAAGTAAAAGCAGCAAAAATATCTCAGGTCTTTATTTACAAATTACAGGAAAAAACTAAAAGCTGATGTGGTTCAACACACTGTTGGTTAAAAATCAGGCATAAAGTACTGAAAATACAATAGTATAATGATTAAATATTGAGCAATTGTGTCTTTAAATTTTTTTATGTTTATTTATTTGAGAGAGAGAGAGAGACAGAGTGCAAGCAGGGGAGGGCAGAGAGAGGGAGACACAGAATCCAAAGCAGGCTCCAGGCTCTGAACTGTCAGCACAGAGCCCAATGGGGGGCTCAAACTCACTAACTATGAGATCATGACTAAACCAAAGTCAGATGCTTAACCAAGTGAGCCACCCAGACACCCTAATTTGAGTGTTCTTTAAAACTGAAAGGGAGAAAATCATCTTTTCCTTCTACATATTCAAGTTCTTGTCTGGGGATCCTATAACAAAAGACATACAGGTATCCCCCACTTTTCAAAAGCTTGCCATATGCCACTTTGCTTCTCTGAAAGATCTACATTAGTACCTGTTTTCACTGGCCAAAATAAATCAGAAGAGAATTTTCACTTTTCTGAAAAATGATGGAAAACAAAAATAGTGTTTAATGTTTATTTTGCAGATAGCCTTAGTAGAGGCAGCAAATACCCCAACCAGCAAGAGTGGCCCCACCAGTCTCCTTCCCTGACAACTATACTCAGCATCTCAGTGAAGTCACCATAGCTTTGAATGGTGTTTGTGATCATCTGTGCTTTATCTCAATTTATTTTGTGCATCCTGTTAGTAAGATGTGTTCTAAGATATCAGAAAAACCTAAAAGAGGTTATTTTTTAGGTCTGGGAATGCTTGAAAATTTTTTCATTGTAAATTAACGGTAATTGCTTCTTTCCTTTAAGCCATGTCAGTTTACAAAAGTTTTCAGAGGATTGCTGTACTTTCAGATACCAAGGAAAACCTGTATTAACAAGAGAGAAGCATAGAAATTTATTTAATATAAGTCTTCTTGTGACACAGGATCCTTCATAAGGGAATGAGGACTCAAAAAAGTGGTTCAAGTTGAATGATCTTATGCTAGGTTTGATGAAGAGTGGAAAGTCTTGGGAAAATTGAGCTAACGATGCTAACTGGGGAAAGCTTAGTAGGGTGGCTTCCTTTCGATTCTTCTCAGTATCCATGTCTGTTGTGGAGATAAGGATGTTCCTTCCCCCTGGGTACACAAAGAGTACCTCTCCAATGAGAGTCTTATGACACACTTCAGGGAAGACTGGAAAAGGTCAGAGAGTCCTTCCCGTTCTTGCCCTTTTCCTCAAATTTCTTCATTTTAATGTATCCAATATGCCAGAGTGCCATATTCTGGAGTAGTGTGTCCTGAAGTAGTCGGCCTCATCAAGATCTGAATTGTAGGAGACCATCTTTCACAAATTTTCTGAGATTATCATAGATATGCATTTAATTGTTTTGAAACAAAGTAAAATAACATGAATGTTACAAAAAAAATAGTAAGAAAGATAGGGGCACCCAGTTCTTAGCCAGTTGTGTCCAACCCTTGATTTCAGCTCAGGTCATGATCTCAGCATTCTTGAGATCCATCCCTGCGTTGGGCTCTGTAGTGACAGCACAGAGCCTGCTTGGGATTCTGTCTCTCCCTCTCTCTCTGTCCCTCCCCCGCTACCAAGCACTCTCTCTCTCTCTTTCTCTTGCTACGAAGCACTCTCTCTCTCTCTCTCTAAATAAATAAACATTTAAAAAAAGAAAGTAACAAAGATGGCTATATTGAATTCATGCCATGCATTCACACTCATATAGGTGATGAAAACGACAGTTGTCAACTATACATTACTTCTGCAGTTTAAATACTGACAATTTTAGATCATATTGTAGAGAATTTGTTTCCATATTCTCCTAGATTATCTTCTGTATGATCTTAAAATTTTAACAACATCAGACTTTATAAATTAACAGTACCTAATGTCTTCTAGAAATCTCCCTGTACAATTTGGAAAAATTTTAAGTTGTTGTTGTTATGTTTTAAGTACAAATGCAAAATAAATAATAAGCTTTTGTGGGCCAAAGATCTTCCACCCAAAGAATTATTTCATTGAGAAAGCCATGAATAAATATGTGAACATTTAAAGAACACAGATTCTGAAAATACTTCATCATTTTTGTGCCTTATATACATTTTTCTCTCAATGATGTGATCAAACAAGTAGCAACCATTCAATTATGATTTGTTTTGTTGCTACTAAGTTGGCCAGAACAGCATTTCATATCTTACCATTTGAAATGTTATTTTCTTAGTAAAGAAAATCAATATTTTTAGGTATTTTGGCTTATGACACAAAAGTTCAGAATTCTTATCTAAATTATCTTTCTAGGGACCCCTTGGTGGCTTAGTTGGTTAAGCGTTTGACTCTTGGTTTCAGCTCAGGTTATGATCTCACGGTTTGTGGGTTCGCATCAGGCTTTGTGCTAACAGTACAGAACCTCCTTGGGATTCTCTCTTTCCCTCTCTCTCTCTCTCTCTCTCTGCCCTTCCCCCACTTGACTGTTTCTGTTTTTCTCAAAATAAATAAATAAACTTAAATTTAAAAATATCTTTTTAAAAAATGGAAATTTTTATATCCAATAGTGATAGTGAAGTTACATTAAGCTAATGCTTCATGAAAATAACATAAGTAAACCATATACCATTATAAAATAAAACTAGGTGACATTATAACTGATTATTATCTTTCATTATTTGTCATTTCATTATTTCATTATTTCTGTCATGATAATGTATTTATACAATGATAATGTATGTATACAATGTATGTATACATTGATATGTATGTATGATAATGTATGTATACAATGATAATGTATTTATCATTACATAGTTTTGCATAATATCAAACTGACTCTTATACAGAAAATGAGTGCTATGCTAATAGACAAAATCAAAGTTTATAACTGATAGTTACAGTAAAAAAAAGCACACTAAAATAATTTATATAGTCGATGCTAAAGAAATCAGAGTAAATGTTACAAAGATAATGAACATTAGAAAATTTTGGATAAGAAGACTTTATTCTGTGTTCTATACACTGAAAGTCTGTTCTCCCAAAATTTGTATGTTGGAATCCAGTTCCCAATATGATGGGTGTTTGTAGGTAAGGCCTTCAGGAGGTACTTAGGCCATGAAGTAATGCCTTCAAGAATGTGATCAGTGACATTATAAAAGATCCCAGGAAGCTCCTTTGCTGCTTCCTCCATGGGAGGACAACACTCTAAAGACCAAGAAAAGGGCTTTTACCAAATCTGCAGTGCTCTTGGACTTTCCAGTTTTCAGAACTGTGAGAAATAAATTTTGGTTGTTTATAAGCCACCTTATATATGGTATTTTAACAGCTGGAGCAGACCAAGAATATCTGTCATTCCGGTCAAATTGAAAGAAAGTTGACCAGCTTTCACAATGTCTACTCCTCAAGCATCAAAGCCATCAGAGATGTGAATTAAAAAAAAAAGGAAATTGAACTCATTCTTTACACAAATGTTCCAAAAATCAGGTTTCTCAGGTGGTTGATAATGACTAATGTCAAATTATCCTTGTCATTGAATTTAGACTTATTTTTAAAAATTATTTTATTTTATTTCATCATGAGAAGTGTAGTTTTTTTTTTTTTTAATTTTTTTTTTCAACGTTTATTTATTTATTTTTTTTGGGGGGACAGAGCGAGACAGAGCATGAACGGGGGAGGGGCAGAGAGAGAGGGAGACACAGAATCGGAAACAGGCTCCAGGCTCTGAGCCATCAGCCCAGAGCCCGACGCGGGGCTCGAACTCACGGACCGTGAGATCGTGACCTGAGCCGAAGTCGGACGCTTAACCGACTGCGCCACCCAGGCGCCCCGAGAAGTGTAGTTTTAAATTCTCATTTCCTATTTTCCTCATTCCCCCATCCACCTCCCCCTCTAGTAACCATCAGTTTGTTCTCTATAGTTAAGAGTCTGTTTCTTGGCTTCCCTCTCTCTCTTTTTTCCTTTTTCTCATTTGTTTTGCTTCTTAAATTCCACATATTAGTGAGATCATATGGTATTTATCTTTATCTGACTGTCTTATTTCACTTAGCATTATACTCTCTAGCTCTATCCATGTTGTTGCAAATGGCAAAACTTCATTCTTTATTATGGCTGAGTAATATCTATCAATGGACACTTGGGTTTCTTCCATAGTTTGTCTATTATAAATAATGCTGTAGTAAACACAAGGGTGTATGTATCCCTTTGAATTAATATTTTTGTATTTTTGGGATAAATACCCAGTAGTGCAACTACTGGATCATATGGTAATTCTATTTTTAATTTTTGGAGGAATCTCCATACTGTTTTATATAATGGCTGCATTCCCATCAACAGTGCATAAAGATTCCTTTTCTTCATGCCCTCTCCAATACTTGTTTCTTGTGTTTTTGATTTTAGCCAATCTGACAGGTGTGAGGTGATATCTCATTGTAGTTTTGATTTGCATTTCCCTGTAGATTACTGATGTTGAGCATCTTTTCATGTGCCTGTTAGCCATCTGTATATCTTCTTTGGAGAAACGTCTGTTCATGTCCATTTTTAACTGAATTATTTGTTTTTTGGGTATTGAGTTGTGTCAGTTCTTTATATATTTTGGATACTAACCCTTTATCAGGTATGCCATTTGCAAACATCTCCCATTTCATAGATTATCTTTTAGTTTTATTTATTGTTTCCTTCATTGTTCAGAAACTTTTAATTTTGATGTCTCAATTTAGCCTTATAATGTAATTTGTCCCCAAGTGTAATTATTATTTCTATAATTGTTGTTTGAACATGTTCTTTCCAAAGATGCAGAGCCATTCTCCAAACCTCTCTGTTCCTAGTTATTAGAGCCATTGCTTGCACAGCAAAAGCATAGAAGCCTGAATAAAGTTCAAAGGCAAATATGTTTAAGAATTAGTCTCTCTTGTTTTGAAATTGACAGTTATCTTGACCAGTGAATCATCAGTCATTTAATTATCTTACATGCGCATACACATCTACATACACATTCACACGTATACCACATGCCTACAGCAGAGAAAGGTGATTTCAAACTTGTGATTGTATAAATTTCTCACATGAGAAAACACTGGCATGTATTGATAATGTTTATCAAGTGATAGGGAAAGACAATTCTAATAGTAAGAATAACAGTGTATTTTCAGAAATCCAATTAACTTCTGAAAATGCATTGATATTTTTTATGAGACACTAATTTATAAAGAACATTAAAGTTTATTAATGTACAATGGTGTTCATATCTTTCCAGTTATTAGCATATAAATGTTTGCTATTCCAGGAACGTTGTTCAAGATATTAAGGTCCCAAAGAAAACAAATTAATAAAAGGGTCAATTTAAGATATTTTTTCCTGGATGGTCCAGAAGTATATTTAATCCAATTTGGGGCAGACTGAAGTTTTTTTTTTTTGTTTGTCTGTTTTGTTTTTTACCTCATTACACTACAGAGTTTCCTGGTGGCTGGAATACTTGAGACTGACATTTAAAGATTACTCTTCTTTAGAAGGTGATAGTAACGCATTCTAGGCTACCACCGTGTGTTATGGCAATACATTGGATCTACTAAAAAACTATTAGTTCAGTTGTTTACATTGTATTCTTTATCATTTATTTCATGAGATTTAAGACATGTTACTTGGGGCGCCTGGGTGGCTCAGTCCGTAAGTATCCGACTTCCGTTCAGGTCATGTTCTCATGGTTCCTGAGTTCATGTCTCACAGCGGGTGAGCTCGTTGCCCTGCTTTGGGTGAGCATGAGCCCACTTCTGGTGATCTCTGCTTCTCTCTTTCTTTCTCTTTCTCTTTCTCTTTCTCTTTCTCTTTCTCTTTCTCTTTCTTTTTCTCTTTCTCTCTCTCTCTCTCTCTCTCTTCCTCTGACCCTGCTGGGATTCTCTCATTCTCTCTCTGCCCCTCTCTCACTTGCATCCTCTCTCTCTTTCTCAAAACAAAACAAAACAAAACAAGACTGCTGTTACTTAATTTCATATTTTTAACTTATTTATGTTTTCTTAAAATCAATTCCCAGTCATTTACTATGTTAATGGCCAAAATATCATTTATTATGTTAATGGCCAAAATATGAGCAGTTCTTTGTAGCTCATAATCTCTACAAACAAAACTGCATTTTTTCTCAAATTCTGTAGGCTCTTCTAATTATACAGAAACCTGAGAGATGGGGTATTCATTGTCATAAAACTTGGGGAAGAATGTCTTTTTGATATTTACTATGACCAAATCTGGCATATGTGCATATTTTCAACATATTTAGCGTTTACAGAAATAATCCTGGAGATAAAAAAAAAATAAGGAAAAATAAAAATATAAATATGTATACTTGCTATTTTAATTCCCCTATAGGGCATAATGATACCTCTAAAAATGCCTTATGTATAAAGTATCTTTTAGCATTCAGAACATTGAAACCACACGTGGAGATAACTTCAGTTACCTCATTGGGATTATATTCTATTTTTATCTCTAGGACCAGTAAGTGCAAGGGCAGCTCTTTTGAGAAAGGCAGAAACAAAAACTGCAATCTTAAAACTAAAGGCAAAAGAAAAGCTGCCCTCAGGTCTGAGAAAGAATGTGGTGCTTTCCCAAGGCCATTCTGGCTTGGAAGGAGAAGGGAAGTTTGTGTGGACAGAGTAACAACTGCTTGGGATTGTCAGCAGTAGGTTCTGACTTGCACACTGAAGCTTTGCAAGCATTTCGGAGCAGAATGCATTTATTTTTCAACAGATCAGCAATCCCATAACAAAAATTCACCTAGGCATAGACTTTAGGCTGCATCTAAATTATTGATGAATTTAGATAACTTGCTGATAACAAAGCTTTTCTGGTCCCAGGCTCCTCATATGCAAATGATCAACTGCTCTTTCCTGAGAGTAAAAGCTTTTTCAATTGCCTTTGATAGTTTATCAATAAACAATTAAAAACACAAAAAAAGAGAATAATACGGGGCGGGGGGGGGGGGGTGGGGGAAAGAAACTTACTTCACAAAATCTCTGTGGGATGTAACACATAGCCAGATAAGTTTATTTTTTTTCCTAAGAGAGAGATAGAAGTTAGAGATTTTATTTCTAGATACAAAATTTTAGAATCATTTGAAACTAACAATAACATTGTATACTTTTAGATATTGTGATGCAAGTTTTAGAGATTAACTGCAGGCCTAATAACATGTGACAGGTTTTTAAATACACCAGATGCCAAAAAAGATTTGGAAGATAGAATGTCCAGAATTCTCAAGTGTTTGGGTGTCAGGAAGGGGATGGGGGGGGGGGGGGGGAGGGTGGCGGATATAATTGTTTAATATCTCTGTTTCATTCTTAAGGTCTCTCAATCTTGACAGTAGGGACCTTTTGAGCCTCATAATTATTTGCTGCGATGACATGTCTTCTACTCCGTTGGGTGTTTGACATCATCACTGGCTTCAGCTCACTGAAGGTCTGTAGCACCAGTTCCAGTAGCAACCTGTCCCCAAGCAAAAAATGTCTCAAATGTTTCCAGACATTGCCAGATATCCCCTGGGGAAGTGTGAAGCAGTCAAAATTGCCCATAGTTGAAAATCACCACTGTAGTGTGAGTAGAAACTAAATGGTCAATACTAGATCAAAGAAGAAAAGAACAATAAAAAAAATTGAAAAACACAATCACATGTTCCTAAATTGCAAAACATATTGATCCTGAAATCCACTAACAAACTGTAAAATAAATTATTTTTAGAGATAGAGTATGGAATATACATAATCAAATTATATTCAATCACACAATTTGAGCCAAATCACAAACAGAAATAGATAAAATATATAAATGGTCTCAAAATTTTATTTTTACTGTTTGGAATCAATCACTGCCAAATAATTTTAACTGGAACCTCTTTATCTATGTTATTCATTTTTGTACTGAATTGCTTATGGGTGGCTCAGAGCTAAAAAAAAAATTCATTGTCAGTAGATAATCCTTGGATTGGGTCCTTAGTCAAGGAATGGTGGACAATTGCCAATAGTTGGGCATTTTCCATAGTTGTATTACTCCTTTCCTTTAAGAAATCTAAGTAAAACATCGAGATAACTGCTTAGGTTGCTTAATTAATACAGTTCCAAGTCACATAATGACTGATAATTAAAAACAGATTTTCCCTCCATCTTTTGTAGAAGATAATGAAACCTGTAACAATCTTAAAAAAATAATATTCTTAATGTTCATTCCATGAACCAAAAGACAGCTATGATAGGCCACCAAAAGAAATTTGAGTTTACTCGTGAGTCGATATAGTATGTAAAACTTCTATGAGTTTATGCAGAAGTGTCTTGTATGTGGTGAGGATTCAAAATAAAAAACTACCTTAGATTCTCAGAGTAATGTGTACTCCCCCAAATCAGACATTGTTGCAGAACTGCGAATTTTGTTTTTATGTAAGCTCAAGGTATGGTTATATAGGACAATGGTACAGAACGATTTTATTCACTTTGGTTTTATACAATTAAAGCTATCATAATTACAAAAAGAAAAATATGAAGTGATAACTTGGATATTTTCAACTTTCACCCAGCTATGAAATTAACTGAAGATTTTACTTGTTATATTTGAGTGTAACTTCAACATAACTTCACATATGATTTTGCTCAATTTCTAAAAAATAATACAATAGCAAACATATTAAAATGTTGTCACACCCTTGGGCACCTGGCTGGCTCATTCCATAAAGTGTGCAACTCTTAATCTCAGGGTCATGACTTCAAGCCTCATATTGGGCATGGAGCCTATTTAAAAAAAAAAAAGTATATATACCATATCACTTCTGTAAAATTTGGATTTAATTCCATCTAATGTTATATGGACTGTAGGTATTTGAGGACTTTGTTGCAAAGTCTCACTCTTTTCTTTGATGTAAGATAAAATAAAAATAACTTGCAAACTTATCTCTAACTTTTCTGAGATATTATTTTTCACAAGTTTAAAAATTCAGCTGTATTTCACTGGTGCAGCTAGTAGTTTTGAGTATTTACTTGAAATATGCGATCCTTTACATGTTCCTTATACTACACTTTTTTCTTTTAGCACTATGGCAATATTTATATACTCATCATTGAAGTGTAATATATTGGTCTCTATTCACATTATTTTTTTGCCTAGCTAAATGTCATATAATAACATTGTCAAAAATACCTGCCCTCATATCTGTCTAACCAATTTTTATAATCATATTTCCTTCCATTTCCCTTCATACTGTCCTTGAGTAACTATAAGTTTTAATTTTTCTGAACCTTTGCACATATTGTTTCTTCTGGAAAATACAATCTTTTTCTCAGAGATAATATTAAATGTCATCTTCTCTACTTTACACAGAATAAGATATTTCTTCCTGATGTTTCTACAGCCTTGCCATCATACATCAATTATATAAGTCAATGAGTGGATTTTCTTACTAATTGTTCCACAGTAGAGACTATATCTAAATTATTTACCTATCTTTAATCTGTAGAACATAATCTGGCATATACAGAGTGCTCATTAAATCTTAAATCAATGACAGAAGAAATAAATGACAATGGAAGTGGCTTATAAAGACACACAGAGACTTGAGGGTTATTTTTGGATGTTTAGTTTATTTCTAAAAGTTGTAAGGAATCATTATAAGCTACCAATGATATGAGTTGAAAGATACTGTGTAATTTGGAAGGTAACTTCCAGGAGATTGAATTATAAATCAGTGAGAGAGTAAGGCAGAAAAATCAAACTGGAAGTTATAGCAAAAATCTAGGCAACATAGGATAAAGAATTGAATTAGGCCAGTGATAGTTGCAATGAATAAAAAGGGATAGAGAAATGGAGTGTCTTCGATTTCCCATAAACTGGGAAGAGTGAATTGTACACATAATTAATAAATGCAGTTATCAAAACTGGTGGTTATTAATTAGAACTATGTTCATCCAATTAAAGTTTAATAAGACTCAGGTACCAAATTAAGTGGCTTACATACTTTATTTCATTAAATCTCTAAGCAATTTTATGTAGTTGGCATCAGTAATCTTATTTTACAAATAGACCAATATTTGTAGGTCACAAGTTAATTTATGTTAGAACTGAAACTTTAATGCAAATCTATCTCAATCCATAATATCTCTTATGAAACATTTAGTTAGTTTGATGAAAGCAAATTAGACTTTGATTAAATATGGATAATGTGCAGAAGACAAAGAATTTCCTTATTTCTTAATCACCTGTTGTTATAGAGTATCTCCTTTAAATCATTATTACTCTTTCATCCAAATCACATTTTTTTATGCTATAGCAATTTTGATGACTGTTGAACTTGCTGTTTTTAGTGGAAAATTCTAGTTCATTTAGAATAATTTTCCCTAAGCCTGGTAAATGAGCAAACCACTAAGAGTTAAGGCATAATGGTGGTGATTAATAGATGTTAGGAACTTGGGAATCTTGGGAAATATATTGTATGACAATTAGAAATCTTAATCATCTGGATATGCTGCACCAGTGGTCTTCATCTTATGAGATAAAAAAAAACATAGAGGGAATTGCACATACAACAGATGATAATAATAGAATTTAAGGGTAATTCAAATAAAAAATCATTACCTGCTCATGGTATAATTACTAATATTAAGTAAATAGCCTACAGCAATATCAAATATAATAAGCCAATAACAGGGTGAAATCAAGTGCAATTCCTCTTTGTGCCTGTTGTACTGGTGCCTTGTGCAGCTTAACCACTCACTGTACAAGACTCTTCAGTTTTTATGAAAGGTTATTACAAGAGTTGCATTACTATCTGCCAGGTGGATTCGAATCCTTCACTTTGACTTCCAGCTTTTGCTATGATCTTACGTAATAGGATGTAAGAAGCATGTATTTATTTTTATATGTGGTTAAACTAAAAGTCAGTCAGAAATAATGAATCTTTCATTTTCCATCCCCTTCCAGATATGATGTATTTAACACTTCCTCTTCAAAGACAGCCTTCCGGATGCTTACTATTAGAGAAATCTTGCATAGGAGGTTTAAGAAAGGCTAACTCATTCCGGACTGTAATGTGAGTGGGAGCGGGTTTAAATGTGGCTGCCCCAACCAATCACTGATGTAGCAGCCAGTTGTGCTGTGGCCCATGAAGCAAACCATGAGCTGCACGAAGCTATCAGGCCACAGTAAATAAGGTTAGTTGAGAAATAGGCTAAAGTATAGATTTTCTATACTTTATAATATAAAAATATAAGAAAAATAAAATAAAAACAAAAGCAGAGCAGTTCAGCTAATAGAGTACACAGAGAACAGCCATGTGTTCTTGTTATATAGTATGCACTGTAAAGCTCTACACAAATTTAATGCCTGGAGTTAATCTATATTTTTTATAGCAATGCCTTTTATTTTGTAGAATATTCAAAAAAAATTTTTTTTAACATTTATCTATTTTTGAGGAAGAAAGAGTGCAAGCGGGGGAGGGGCAGATAGAGAGGGAGACAGAATCTGAAGCAGGCTCCAGGCTCGGAGCTGTCAGCACAGTGTCCGATGGGGGACTCGAACCCACGGACCAGCACAGTGTCCGATGGGGGACTCGAACCCAGGGCATGAGATCATGCCCTGAGATGAAATTGGATGCTTAACTGACTGAGCCACCCAGGCACCCCATATTTTGTACTATATTTTTGACAGAACAATAAACCAAAAAAATGAATGAAACGATATAGCATTGTTAATAAAAAATTGCCATCAAATTTCTATTTCTCAAAGTTGATGCCATGTAGCTTACACTAGAAGGATATAAGGATATTACAAACTACATAAAACACAAACATCTGCTCAAAGTTGCTTCAGCATTTTCTTCAAAGTTTATTATTTACATAAAAAGATGCACACAAATTTTTAACATGTCCACTTGAAGAGCATACATTTATATATTGCCCTGTGAAGTATGATTTTTCATTTGGATCAAGTGATTTATTTATTTTCCATTTTCCATTACGGGTTTTATTTTTATTTTTCATGTGTGTGTGTGGTGGGAGGCAAGTATAAAAGAAAATAATAGATGTTAATATGCCGGCTGCATTACCAGAAGAAGTACATTTCAAAGAGTTAAATTATGCCTGGTTTACATGAGTGTCCTCAGATTATTCAAATAGAGAATCAGGTTGTTGTTGTTGTTGTTGTTGTTTTCCTAGTGAGGATTTAATTGTTTTCATAGAATTCATGGAGTCAAAGGAAAGCTTTTGAAAATTTATTCTATTGTAAATGGGATTCCTGGGTGGCTCAGTCAATTAAGCCTCCAACTCTTTAAAAAAATTTTTTTTAATGTTTTATTTATTTTTGAGAGAGAGAGAGAGAGAGAGAGGGGCAGAGTGCAAGTGGAGGAGGGACAGAAAGAAAGGGAGGCACAGAATCTGAAGCAGGCTGCATGCTCTGAGCTGTCAGCACAGGGCCCAACGCGGGGCTCAAATCCAGGAACCGCAAGATCATGACCAGATCTCAAGTCAGTCACTTGACCCACTGAGCCACCCAGGTGCCCCAAGCCTCCAACTCATGGTTTTAGCTCAGGTCATGATCTCATGGTTGATGAGTTTGATCCCTGTATGGGGCTCCATGCTGACAGTGTGTTGACAGTGTGGAGCTTGTTTGCAATTCTCTCTCTCCCTCTCTCTCTGCCCCTCCCCTGCTTGCTCTCTTTCTCTCTCTCTCTCAAAAATAAATAAATACATAAATAAACTTAATAAAAATTTTTTTTTTAAAAAAGACAAAAACTCAGACTCTTTAATACAGAGAACAAACTGGTGGTTGTCAGAGGGGAGGTGGGTAGAGGGTTGGGTGAAACAGATAAAGGAGATTAAGAGTACACTTATCTTGATGAGTACTGAGTAAAGGTAAACAAAATGTTCTGTCTAGAGAAAAAAGTCAATTACAGCCTTCAAATTTTTAAATCTTATATGTAAATTTGAATAAGATTGAAAAGTATTTATTAAAAAGAAAGCTTAGGGGGCGCCTGGGTGGCTCAGTTGGTTGGGCATCCGACTTCAGCTCAGGTCATGATCTCGTGGCCCATGAGTTCGAGCCCCTGTCAGCCGTGCTGACAGCTCAGAGCCTGGAGCCTGCTTCTGATTCTGTATCTCCCTCTCTCTCTGCCCCTTCCCCACTTGCATTCTGTCTTTCTCAAAACTAAAAATAAACATTAAAAAATTTTAAAAAAAGAAACCTTAAAATTAATAAGGATATATATTTTAAAGTAAAAAATTAGATATTTAAGGCTGAAAATTGATTAAAATCTTGAATATGCATCAAAAAGATTTACTGTGTTTATCCCATTTATTAATCTTCAAATAATCAACATAAATATTGTAGCCACTTTAATGTAGATGTGCATGTAGATAGATAGATAGATAGATAGATAGATAGATAGATAGATACACATATACATATACCTATACATATACCTATACCTATACATATACATATACATACATGTGTCACAAGTTTTATGCATGACCAGAAGGGGCATATTAAGACACACATTTAGAATAGCATAAAGCAGTTTACCACATCTTACCCCTAAATTTACCTTTTTATTTGTAGTAGAGGATGTGATTGTCATAGGGAAGATGATTGCATAGTCATCATTTGGATATATTGGGCACATTTCCAAATTGTAGCCATTCAAACTTATTTTCAATTCAATTAAAAAAAAACACCGGTAATATTTTTACAAAATATTTTTAAGCCACTAACTGCATCTGGATCTCTTCAGTCACACTGTATAAATGAGTCACAAATGATCAGGTAAATCACATAAATCATTTTAGTAAATAATCAATTATACTTCCTATGAAATTTCAGAGTTGATTTTTTTCTAAAATATGATTTCCTGTTGACTGTGTACCTGAATATTGTCCGCTATCTAAATCTTTAGATGTTGAGTAATTGATACGGTCTCATATATGATATTTGAATAACACAAAGTCCCTATGCAGATCAAATTGACGGTTTAATATTTAGTGGTCAAAATGTGTAATAAGTGATCTCAAAAGAAGTCATAAACAAAAGGATGAAATTCATTTCTAAAATTAGCTTCCACTAATTAAGGATATTTAAATCTAAAATAAGTTGTGTTTATTTAACATATTAAACAAGGGCCTATGAAGAAAAGCAAAGACATTCTTAATCTCTATTGAAATAGGAAAGATTACAGATGGCAATTTCCCTTGTAATAAGCCATATTTTCTTAGCCATAATTTCATTCCTATTGTCTCAGAATAACAAATCAGTTAGACAGAAGGTGAGATATCCATTTTCACTAACATGAATATTCCATAAACAATGCCACATGATGTGCTAAACTTTCAAGTATGCAAATATATTTCCTATAAGATGTTTTCCAAATAATGGTAAAATATGAAACTTTACCAGTCTGTCATTGATTTTGATAAACAAAACTTTTCTTAGCTTCTATTAGTTTTGAATATAGCATAAAATCATCAGGAAAAAAAGTTCATTGAAATCCAGTTATAACCAGCTTCAAGCTCAACTCATACTAAAAAAAATGAGAAAATTATTGACCCATATTTAAGACATTTTCTTATTAACAAAATACTATTATCAACTATGAATGTGAGATATATGATGTGTGTTATGTGTAGTTTACTTAGATCCTATGCCAGATACTGGGTTTTGCAATTGTGAACCATTAAGAAAATATGCTCATGTGAGTACATTCTTTTGGAGAAGAGAGTTATCCTTTCTAGGAGAGTTTAAAATCTTTTGAATGGGGAAGGGATTATTCTTGCTTAGAATGAGGAGAATTTTAACATTGAAGTTTTGGTGGAGTTTTAATGCCTTCCATAAACATTGGACTCCAATCCTGCTAATATATTCATGTTAATTCATATTCCTCTAGTCAAACCCATATTGTAGTTTATTCTGTGTTTGTGAGTTTTAAAGAAAGCCCTTTGTTTACACTATATCATAGATTTTGAAAAAAAACAAGTTTTTTATTCAAAATGTATTAAATGTTATCGCTTTGTAAAATTCAACTCTTCTTTTTGGAAATCAGTGTTATACCTGAAGGAAACCAGTGTTATACCTGAAAAGCTGAAGATTATAGGTATTTGGCTCTTTTCTAATTTGTTTTGAAATTTCTCAGGAACACAAGTAGGTAGTTTGTGATTGGCCTTGTTTTTTCCTAGGCTTTAATTTTATATTTGGGAATTTGTTAAGATTTAAAGTGATCATTTCAATAAAAATCTTATCTAGCTCCCATAGAAAACTCCTAGTTCTTATGTAAAACTGTTTCAGTATACAAGTTGATTGGAATGGAAGAATGCATGAAAGTCTCTGTGCCTTTCAGAATACATGATTATTAAAATGTATTTGGTTACAGGAAAAATAAAGTCAGAAAGTGATCTAATTATGAAGTTAGAAACTCAGTGCTCGTGCGTATTGGCTGCCTGTCTTGGCAGTCAGGTCTCTCATAGGAATCATCCACTTGATTGCTCTATCTTCCTGTGATGAATTCTATTGGTACCTGGTGTTAAACTTCATTAGTTGCTTGTAGTTACATATTGCTGTCTCCTGGTACAGTGCCCAGTTTCAACTTTCATATCATTCTTACTATAAACATTTAATGATGCAAACAAGTTCACTTTAACAACTTAATTACAACGTACACACATTTGGATTTTTTTTAAATGGATGATTTATTTTTAAAATGTAACTACTGCCCAAAAAAGGCAGACAGTGAAATTGGTATATATGATCTCTCACAAAAACATGTCATAATATTATTTTCAATAATATTGCTAACTGTATCTAATGGAGGAAAACAGAAGTTGACTATCCTACATACACTTTTAATAATTCACTTTTGTGTGACTAAGGAATATAAAGACAAAACCAAAGTATTTACTTTTTTTTTACAATTAATTTCAAGTAAAGTGTAATATGCAATTGTGTGTGTGCATTTGGAGACATGAATTTTGAAATCAGTTTTGCTATTTTGTAAGCATTTTGTGTGAATATGGATAATTCGAAAACAAGATTCGTGATGTGTGATTCTTTAACTAAAAGTATGGGATGTTTATATTACTTGCATTTACCAAAGAGATGAAACACTTCTAGCAAATTTTGCCATAAGCTGATGGTCTTGATGTTCCTTCGTCTACTCTAATAATAGAGAAACCAAAGTTTAGACTATATGAACTATTAGGTAGATGAAGCATGGCTTTTCATAAAGAAAATAAATTTTAGGGGCGCCTGGGTGGCGCAGTCGGTTAAGCGTCTGACTTCAACCAGGTCACGATCTCACGGTCCGTGAGTTCGAGCCCCGCGTCGGGCTCTGGGCTGATGGCTCAGAGCCTGGAGCCTGTTTCCGATTCTGTGTCTCCCTCTCTCTCTGCCCCTCGCCCGTTCATGCTCTGTCTCTCTCTGTCCCAAAAATAAATAAACGTTGAAAAAAAAAATTAAAAAAAAAAAAAATAAAATAAAATAAAGAAAATAAATTTTAAAATAAT
Source organism: Puma concolor (assembly GCF_028749965.1). Taxonomy (NCBI): domain Eukaryota; kingdom Metazoa; phylum Chordata; class Mammalia; order Carnivora; family Felidae; genus Puma; species Puma concolor. The sequence continues at coordinate 183,041,530 of NC_141667.1, forward strand.
TAGAGATAAACATAAATAGCTAACTGAATTAAAATAGAATTGATTAATGTTTAGCTTACTTTATAATTATGGTTAACATGAGGTAAATAATAAAATGCATATGCCTACTTACAGTAGTTTCAGACTATTAGCCAATAGGTAGAGAGCTAAATTTAGAAATACACAGATGTTTGTTTTCAATGCTGGATAACTGTGATATTTATTTTCTTCCTCAAGTAAGGATGTGTAGATACAAATAGCATATAGTAGGAGATGTCATGGTTCATCAAAAATAATACAATATCTTATATAAGTATTATATGCCACTAAAATATTTTAAATGACTCTATATCTGATAATCAAAAAAGTCCACTGATGGTGCAGAGGATTGAGGATTCCTTAATGTATTAGTTACTTACGACTAAGAAATAATATAGCTACAAGGAAACAAAAAGATGGACAATGATAAGGGCATTCCTTGACTTACATAAAACATTTTTGTAGTATATGATAAAAAGCCAAGAGTTTTTAACATAAGACCTGATGTCAACCACTGGGATAGAAAGTGGAACACGCACTAGAGCCCTATGAGAAGGACCGAGGAGTCCAGAAACATTTCTCTAATCCTTCCCTAGAAATAGTTGCAGTCATTTAGCAGGTTAATGTGTATTAAGCAAAAGGAAATACTTAGAAAGTCTGAAGACTACTGGATACATCTGAACAGACAGTAATAACAGGAAATCTAGAAAACGTCATTGCTTATGAGGTCTAAATAAAAAGTGGACTTCAAATTCATATATCTCACACTGTATCCAATAAGTGTTTGGGGACCAATTCTATGGTTAGTTTCCTCCCCTAGTGTATAATTAGGGTAGATATATTCAGTAGCTGCCCACAGTCTCTTATCGATTTCCTGATCTGTGGACTAAAAGCCTTTATGAAGGCTTTTCCCTCTCCCTCGTCAATATAGCAATTCAGAAACAGTATGGTACCCCAGGAGGTATTGCAGTGCAATGAGCAACAACATAAAAGCCTCAAAAGATGCAGAGGTATAGAAAGATGCATCTTCTTTCTATTAAGATGTTACTATTTTTAAAAATGGGTCCATCTTTTGGTAATTCAAACCATCAATTTAATCATTTTTGTAGGGCCCAGAGCAAGCACACAATCAATCTTCTGCATGATCTGGTCATATTAAAGGATTCTGTGTTGGGCCAGTGTGCTGTGTGGTGTATCTTTTAAGCCTCAGTATGATAACTTTTGATAGATTCCTGAGGTGTTAGAGCAAGTCTATGCTTTCGGGAGCAGGCAATTGGTTTCAGTTTGAAAAGGAAGTCCCTGGTATAATATAAGACTTTGGAAAAGAATCATGACAGATCCATCTGTGGGCATCAAGTAACTGTGTAATCAGAACTTCCTATCATGAGCTGGTTAGCATTAGATCTACTGAATCATAAAGTCAGCCAACTGCAGGAGTAACCCACTATGTGATGGAAATGACAAAAAAAAAAAAAAAAAAAAAAGATTTGGCATAATCAGTTTCAAAAAGCACAAATAAATTACAAGAACATTTGGCACTGATTCCTTGACAGATACTCCTATTGCATAGGGATCATGCAGAGAATGCTTAGGACAACACTATGGGAAGGAAAATATCAAACCTGTTACATAATAGGGACAGTGCAGTATGTTGTTGATGCTAGCTCTAAATATACTACCACCTGTTATGGTGGTACCTGTGCCACCCTGTGTCCCTTGAGCACTGCCCTCCAGAATGCAGTGTGTATGCTAAATCCACCTTTGACATAGAGTGTGAGACTTAGGAGACGAAAGTTGTTAAGTAGGATTAGCTCTTCTCACCATGACTCCCTGAGACCCAGCTGCAGAATTTTTGCTTCCCATCTGCACTACCTAAGGAGCTCCCATATCTGAGGTATTGTTTTTAGAGGAAAGGACACTTTCTTTTTTTTTAATAGTTTCAAGTTTTTATTTAAATTCTAGTTTGTTAACATACAGTGTAAGATTAGTTTCAGGTATAGAATTTAGTGATTCATCACTTGTGTACAACACCCAGTGCTCATCACAAGTGCCCTCCTTAAAGGACACTTCCACAGGGACATAGTAAAGGCTCCACTGAACTAGAAGAAACAGCCACTACCTACCTGGTCACTTTATTCTTCTGCTGCCTGTCGACTAGCAGATACATGTAGGAATGACTACAATGATGGCAACAGTGACCCCGATTTCAATGCCATTCTAGTGGTCTCTATATTATAAGAAAGTGTTGTGGTATGTCTAAAATGAAGGAGATTCACTGGGGTATTTCTTGGGGTTTCCTTGCCAAATGATAATCATGAACAGCAACTGCAACAACCCAAGCCTGGCATAGATAGGGAAACTAAAGTTTAAGATACTTTGAGGGTGAGGGTCTCAGTCATCCAACCAGGTAAGCAACCTGGACCATCTAAAGTACAGGCTACAGAAAGTGCAGGCTCTAAAATGGCTGGAAAAGACCCGAGATGATTCCTTTCAACCAGGGCCCCAGGACAAGATGCAGGTAGCAGGCGTCTGCAGCTTGTCCCATGAACCCTTCTCCCTCTTCATTTAGTTTTTGTAGAGATTGGGAAAGCCGCTATCTTGACTGGGACTTCGTGATGAATGGGGAATGGAATGTCTAAGTGAAGAGAAGTGATACAAAGGTGGGATCTCTCTTCTCTTGTGCATCACTTCACTTCTTCTCTGATTCACCTCTTATCCCTGATGAGTCAGTTGCATCAACCAACTCTTTACAGGTGCAAAGTGATAACATCTCACGACTGTCTGGTAGCATGTACACATCATGTTTTGCTCTCAGGCTTACCTCATACAAAAATGTGGGCCACCTAGAGAAACCTTGGCACTCATACTTGGGCAATTTGGAAGTGAGGGCAACTTTAGGTGTTGCAGCACATTTCTTAGGGTGTCTTATAAGGTCCTATGGAACTAAGCTCCAGGCTCCGGAAGCAGTGGCCAACTTGATAAAGTATCTTTGAATGCTGTATCTTTTTGACTGTCTGTCCCCAAGGCCCATTTAAGCCTGCATCTTGGAATTACAAGGCTAAAGAAGCCACGTGTACAAAACACTTTTTCTCAGCCCCTGTTTCAAGGCATCTCAGACTAATTACTCTGGTAGAGAAAATTCTTGTGACATATAATATAAAGAGGTCAAGGAAGAAAAAACAAAAACATTAGAAGAAAAGTGACTTTATACTTGTATGGCAGTATACTTTTGTACTGAGGTATTTATTTGGTCAATACATTTATTAATTAACAATCAACTGAATATTTGTTGATGAACTAACACTTGCTAATTGTATATGCTATTATGGTAAATAAGATAGGGTTACTGAAATAAGGCTTAGATATGTTTGAAAAGTATTAAAATTATAAACTGAACATAGCTACATAGAAAATGAGTGATGTGAAATAGGAAAAGAATGAATAGGAGTATACTAGCTTTTGAGATGTTCAGGCAAGATGTTCATGGTTTACACTATGTTGTTTGCATTGAGAAGTCCATTTATTTTTAATTCTTATTTTCTGTCTGTCTCTTGAATGCTGCCATCGATTTTCTATAATTTTAGTTCATATCACTCAGCTAAAATAGTTACGTAAAGGAAGTTTTTTTTATGATGTTCTATTTATTTTCCTAGTAGAATACTCTTCTTCAAAAAGTAGCTAAATGTTGGAAAAGTAACTTATGCTTTGGAAGTAAAAGCTGAAATTTTTCATTCCTGACATAACATTTACTTGCCATATTAAATAAATTGAGTTAACCTCTAGTGGAGCCTCTGTTCATTCATGACAAAGTGTGTATTTTGATGCAAAACTTGAAGTATAGTTCTGATTACTAAGTAAGATAAAGTATATAAAATTCCTGGTTGGTAGTAACTTCTGAATATGTAATATCCATGAAAAGGCAGGTAAATAATAACGTTGTCTTCTGTTTTTGCTTTGTTTTGCTTTGGTTTGTTTGTTTTATGGTCACAGAAGACAGAATATGTGAAAGTATATGCCATGTCTGATATAATACAGATATTTGAAGAATATTTCCAGTTCCTTTCAGGCAATATGAATTTATTCTTGGGCTACAGCTACCTAACATCCCTATTTACAAGCAAATCATATGTTTCAGTCAAATTCCCATCTACACAGCAGCAAGCAAAGTGATCACCGTGGGAAATAAGGAGCCCTTCCTTACAGTGCCCAGACAACTATATTTTTTATCTGTTTTGTGAGTGCTTTTTTTCCCCTAGGCTGCAATTGGAACTTCAAAAGTTCTCTCTCATCCTACTGATGATGTGAAAATCATCTGCAACATTTTTGTCTTTAACAGAGCCTATTAAAATGTTTAGCTGTATCTCCAAGACCTAGGATTCGTTGTTTCCTTCAAAATAAATCTTTAAATAGAAGAAGGGTTCAAACATGTAACTTTTGTCTAGTGGTCTTCTTATCACTGATGCACCTCTTTACTTGGTTTCATTTCTGTTTTAAAAGTACAGACCAGGGAAATAAACTTACTGTCAACCGTGAGATGCACTATGTTTGTAAATATTTACTTCAAGTAGGCAAGAGCAAAAAAACAAACAAACAACCAAAAAACAAACAACAAAAAAAAAACCACACCACACCTTTTAGTGGAATACAATTTATTCTCATCTCCAAATATATGAGATTTGCGTAGTGGCTTTTCTCCTTTTGGTCTTCAAAACAGACTAAGAATAAGTATGGTGTTTGAAGGGATTACACCAAAATGTGATAGACCTACAATCTGTAACTAACCCTTCCTTTTTTCATTTACATTTACATAGTAGTTCTCTTTTTTTGGTTCTACTTTTATTTTAAATAAAATTAAAAAAAATTTTTTTAATGTTTATTTACTTTTGAGACAGAGAGAGACAGAGCATGAATGGGGGAGGGTCAGAGAGAGAGGGAGACAGAGTCTGAAGCAGGCTCCAGGCTCTGAGCTGTCAGCACAGAGCACGACGCAGGGCTCAAACTCACGGACCGTGAGATCATGACCTAAGCCGAAGTCGGGCGCTTAACCGACTGAGCCACCCAGGCGCCCCTAAATAAAATTTTTTTAATGTTTATTTATTTCTGAGAGAGACAGAGACAGAATGCAAGTGGGTTGGGGCAGAGAGAGAGGGAGGCACAGAATCTGAAGCAGGCTCCAGGGCTCCGAGCTGTCAGCACAGAGCCTGACGCGGGGCTCTAACTCACAAGCTGTGAGATCATGACCTGAGCCGAAGTCCCACGCTCAACCAACTGAGCCACCCAGGAGCCCCCGTTCTACTTTTAATGCTTTTCCCATTTTACGCTATGTAATAAATGATGTGTGCTATGCATTTAAATCTGCATATAAGACTGAATGTTTTCTTGTGAAAATAATTCCAATATATGCATCCTACTTTTATATTTTCCCCTATTTCTATTCTTATAATGACAAAACATTAGTTTGAGGAAATCTCAGTACTTTAATTGATTAATTTAATTTAATAAATTTTGCAAAAAATAATTGTCATAGATATCTGTCACATTTATGTTGCTCAAACGATTGCCTATCTATTATGTTGATAAGGAAACAATATACTTCTGACACATATATAACCATTAATGGCTTAATTTTAAGTAAAAAATCAGAGCATATTTAAAGAAAATATGATATTTAGTTGAAAAATTATTTGGGGGCAGCTAAGTAAACATTATAAAAGGACAACACAAATCAATAGGCAGCATGTTCAGTCTTCCGAAAAATATGATTTTTTTCAAGAGTTTCTTGAAACATTGAACATCTAAGCATTTTAATACTACATTTAAAAACTGATGCTAAAACCCACCATTCAAGTAATATTTTAGAAAAAAACTTGATGCCAGAATGTTAGAAAGATTGTCGATTAGGAAACTAATTAGGAGGCTGTAACGCCTTTAAAGCATAAAGACATGTGACAGTAAGGGCCAAAGGTTAGGTAGTTTTATGAGAATGGAAATTAAGATATGGATATGATAAAGAAAACCTCATCAGGATTTTGAAAAAAAAAGATACTGGTTCAAAGCTGTTAGAAATCCTGAAGCTATGGGGAGCCTGGGTGGCTCAGTTGGTTAAGCATCTAATTTCAACTCAGGTCATGATCTCATGGTTTTGAGTTCGAGCCCCGCGTTGGGCTCTGTGCTGATAGCTCAAGCCTGGAGCCTGCTTTGGATTCTGTGTCACCCTCTCTCTGTCCTTCCCCTGCTTATGCTCTGTCTCTCTCTTTCTCTCTCAAAAATAAATAAACATTAATTTTTTTTTTAAAAAGAAAGATATCCTAAAGCTGTTTCAGATATTTTAAATCTTGCTGAGCTAGAACAGTTGTGGGATTTTAACATAAGTAGAGGAGTCAGAGGGACAGTTGGTTTCAAACCTGCTGAATGGGGATTAACTAATGATTTAGTAACCATGCAATATTGCTTGTAAAGTGATTATATAGTAACAAGTTGATCAAACTGATTTAGGAGTAAACAGAGATTTATTCAAGATTATATATTAAATGCCATGGTACCCTGAGAAGGAAGACTCACTTTTTTCACTTACCTTTACCAGTTTTGCTAAAAGGAATTGTAAATGTTTCTCTAGGTGCCTCAGTACACAGAACAAGAAAAGGAAAAACTGCAGCCAAGAGAACATGGTTTACAGATAGAGCACATTTGCACAAAGAGCTGTCACGTTAGAAAAAGAGGTAAGCTATTTCATGCATGTTTAAAAAATAAGGCAACCAGCCAGAATTTTGTAAAGCAAAGTGGGAGGAAACAAAGAATCCTATAGAAGACAACTGATAAAGAATCAGTACTCAATGTACTTTGGGCAGGTGCAAAGGAAATCACGGCATTTTTGCTTATTAGTAATGAAGGCCTTGAAGCAAGTATAGTTGAATAAGAGAAGGGAAAATGGGATCTGAGTAAACAGATCCACACTGATTCATATCCAGGTTTGAACAACACTACTTAATATTTTAGATTTCAGTTCCTTACAGAAATAAGTTTTAAATTTCATGTTGTGACTTGTTTACAAATATTTACTCAGAATGGTATGTCATGTGCTATGAGCTACTGTATCAGTTTACTAAGATATAAAAGTGCAATTATGCCTGGCCCAGGAAAGTGGGTGCTCAGGCATAGGAAGCCAATTAGCAACATTGTGCCTAGAAAGAGGTCAGTGGAGACATTGACTGTCATCTCTATTGTAGAAATATGTCAAGTTATTGGGAAGACAGCACTCCATATAACACCAACAGTAAAGAGTGAGCTTAAAGTAACTTGATAATAAAAATATTCATCATATCTAATAATTATTGAGTGCTTTATATATATAACAAATTGTTAAGATGCTCATTTACAATATTGAAATTAATCCTGATGGAAAACTGGAATACGAGTGCTGTTGTAACATCCACTTTACAGATGAAAAATACATGAGAAAATAAATGATATGCTCAAAGTCACAAAGGAAAAAAAAAAGAGGAGCCAGGATTGACTTCAGTTGCTCAGTGGTATTAAAATCCAAACCGTATCACTGAATTACTTATACTACATTTTCTTACAAAGTGAGGTTTTTAAATTTTTTTTTTATTTTTAAGGTAATGGGTTTCAGTTTTATGGAACAAATAATTTTTCATATGTGTCTTGACAAATATATCTGTATTAAATATTATACATCGAGTTGCTAATAGCTTACTAAGATTTATAATTAGTAATGATTTCATTATTAATTATAACACAACTCTATTATATTATAAATTAATCCTAGATTCCATAAAATTAAATAATGAGTTAATGTTAATGGAGATAAATGGTGGGACAGACTTGATTTCAGGATCTTTTTGTTTTTGTTCTTATTTTGATAAAGTGAGACCTGAGGTTGATGGTGTAGAGATTTTGAGGTTGAGAGAAGGAAATCATGGCATAATTTTGAGAGAAAATGTCATAATATGAAATGTTGTACTAGCTGGTACCCTTCACACAAATTGCTGGAATAGTCTATAACCCGTACTATAAACACTTACATATCAGTGTTAAGTATTCATGGCCTTTGATTTCAGTACATGTGCTTTAAAATTTTTTATTGTAAAGTCTAATTAACAGAAGATACAGAAAAGGACATACAATTTATGGAGTCTTTTTCTCCAACATTACAGTTCACCAAAATTCATATTATTAACAAGAATTGTTAAAATAATATATCTCTAAGGTATTCTACACACTAAGCAGTTATTGTCACAGCAGCCGTGATTTCTGAAGAATAGGTGGGAGAAAAGCTATCCTGGCTTTACTTGAGGGATGAAAGTAAATAAGGGCAAAATTCTTAAATATCGGGCTATCAAAGCATCTGGGTCTGGGGAGTTTCAGTGAACTGGACACAGAACAAGTCACCTCAGTGATGACGGTGAGAAAATACCTGGGGGATTCACAAGAAGAGGCTTAAATTACAGATCAGTTCTGCATAATAATAGTGATTGAGTCTTGGCCTTTGTTATAGAAAATAGGTTGGTTCCCAGATTACCTAAGGATGTAACCGAGAACTGCACAGGACAGATGGGAATCCTGAAGAAAAAAAGAAAGAAAAAGACAGAAAAAAGAAACCATACAGTTTCATGGACATTTTCGTGATACCTTTCATAATATGAATAGAAGCTTAGAGAGACAATGGAACAGGCTAACTAACAGAAATTCTAACTGTTTTCAGTTGTCCCGAAGTGGCAAATTTCCAAGAGGCTTCTTAGGGTGAAAAACACTGAGGTCATGAAGGATACACCTAGTAGAATACTTTAACACTGCAACTTTGAATATTCTTTAATTTGTACATGCTGCACAAATGTCTAAGCTGTTCACTGTCAATGGTTGTAATTCAAGACCTAGAAATTTATTTATCCTTTTATATTAGATTCCCTGTTTGTGCTTTCAACTATGCAAGTAACACAACCGAATTCTCTGTATCTTGTAATTTAGGCTTACAATACAAATTTGTACATAATGATGATTTAATACTTATTCTATCAAGCTGTATATGCTTGTTTATGCTGCATTACAACAAATAAGTGAATCACTTCTAGGAGTCCTGTATTTTCTATATATCATTGATTTATTCAGCAAATATTTATTAAGCACCTATTATATAGCAGCACATACTAGAAAAAATTAAAATGAGATTTTAAATATAAAATGATTATTCAATTCTTTGTGATTCTATTGAATTCCATGGTAATTTAATATTTTCATATTTAATAATTTACAACTCTTCTACTAGAGTCCATGCATTTTGTTTAACATATAAATGAGGATGTACTGTCATAAGTTGACAGGAATAATATGGCTCTAAATCAGTATTTTATCCTTGAAATTTATCTGATACTCAAAATTTATGTAAATTATTTAATAATTATTTAATAAAAGATAATATTTCCATATTACACTTTACCAACTCTATGGTTGTTAAACACTCTAATATTTATGTAAGGTTTAGGGTTTTCTGTTTTATTTACTTTATTCTAGCCACCTGGAGGATGAGGGACCCTGTATGTGTAAATGACAAATGCCATTATTCAGGAGAATGGAATTCCTAGGGAAATACAGAAGGGATCAAACAAATAGAAATGGATCGGTAGCTTTCTTTGTAGGTCAGGGAATCATCTTTCCATTCTTGCTCTTGAATCCTTTCTAATTTGGGTCATTTAATAGTCTGTGTAATAATATGGGTCTGAAGGTGGCTCCCCCTTGGGAAGAAAATTCCATGCTTAAAATTTCTCCTAAAGCAAATATGGTATCAAAAATAAAAGGACTGAATGACTTGTCTTTGACATGCTTTTAAGTCTTTTGAGAAAAAAAAAATTATCTTGTTATTTAAAAAGAATAGTCTATGTCAATTTCAATATCAATAGAACCTTGAAGATAGACAAGGATGTAGTCTAGGTTTGTATATAAGGCTAAAATGATTCTTCCTACCATATAGTTAATTAAACTTATTTTACTAAGAAGAATATGTGGAATGTTTTCCTTAAAGACTATTCTATTCAAAACTCCCTTTAGTTTGCATTTCTATAGTGGAGCAACTGGAGAGGCTCTTGAAGCTTATATCTAATTTAAATTTTGGCACAGCAGTGCCTTCACTGGAAACTTGAATTAAAACTGGGTTTATTTGGGAGAGAGATGGGGAGTGAGATAAATATAGCCTTTTATGCTTGGTCAGCGAAGAAAGAAAAATGTAGAATTCCAGAGCTAGATGCTGAAGAAGCAGCTTCCTGAGTCATCTGGCATATATTTTGGTCTTAGCAGGAGCAGCAGTTTTTTTGGTATGTTGATAGATACCGAGATACTGGGAATCATTCCTGGAAGTCTAGGCTAGCCTTGTTTCTCTTCAGCTCTTTCAACAATTCAGTAAATAGTTTTATAATCTGTATTAAATCCCTTTACCATAAAACTGGCTAGATTATATTCACTCTCTGTACCTAAACCCGGATCTGTGCCTCCAGCATCATAAGAAAACATAACTGTGTAAGCTCCTAGTCATATTGTGATAAACAATATAAACACTATGTCTTCTCCTTGTGTATCCATCTACATAACTTTCCTGAGACTCTGGTCCTTGTAGCCAGAGGTAAATACTGGGCCAGACACATAGTAAGCCCCAAATAAATATCCTCTGACTCATTATTCTGTAGCTTGTCTGCATAGGGTTTTAAGGCACACCATAACAGTGCAGGATGTGGTTTCTATTTTTTGCTTTTGCAGTTCATGTAATGAGTACTATATCATTACTAGTCAAAGTGTATTTACTCGTTTTTATTTTTTTTAATGTTTATTTTTGAAAGAGAGAGACAGAATGTGAGTGGGGGAGGGACAGAGAAAGAGGAAGACACAGAACTCAAGTGGGCTCCACGCTCTGAGCTGTCAGCACCGAGCCTGATGCCGGGTTCTAACTCATGAACTGTAAGATCATGGCCTGAGCCAAAGTTGGTAGCTTAACTGACTGAACCACACAGGTGCCCCCTACTCATTTTTCAATAGAGTGTGGCACCTTCACTGAGTTTTTAAAAGAGACCATCTTTTTCCTACTGTATGGATAGACCTAAAATACATTGAGGGGCTCCTGGGTGGCTCAGTCGGTTAAGAGTCCAACTTCGACTCAGCTCATGATCTCACAGCTCGTGGGTTCAAGCCTCAGACAGGCTCTGTGCTGACAGCTCAGAGTCTAGAACCTGTTTCAGATCCTGTGTCGCCCTCTCTCTCTGCCTTTCTCCCACTCGCTCTCTGTCTCTCTCTGTCTCAAAAATAAATAAACATTAAAAAAATAGTAAAAAAATAAAAAAATAAAATACATTGAGAAACTGGAATCTGATACTTCTAAATTAATCTATATACTAAAGTAATACTTTTAGAAATGACATCATATGCTAATATCACATTTACTATAGTAATATTTGTAGGAATTATAAGTTAATACCATAAACATGCACCTCTGCTAACGTTTTTAAAAATCATAAGCTAATATTACAAACAATGCATTATGCTCACTTTTAACCCTGCCAAAACGTTTTGTGGGCAACAACCTGTCTGGCTTGTGTACCTACTTGGACATCCCCATGGTTGACACACTATGACACAATTGTCCAAATCAAGAAAAAGAAGAATTTGGTCTTGAAGCATAAAGACTGTCAACTCTTTTTTTAGAAAAGTAAGCTTCATAACAGTATCTGTTTCTGAGGTCATTATTACTGGTTGAGATTAAATCATTTGTTTTATGAACTAAATGTCTTGCATGTTTATTTCAGCTGCCTGTATAACTGACCCTATGGAAGAAGCTTATTAATTATACCACATAAGCCATAAGTCAGAACTTTAAAGCTGTGCTTTGCATAAGCAGCATAAACAGGAGCAATGACTTTGTACGATTTTTAGCAATAGCATCAACATTTAATCAAAATTATCACCCAGTTTTGCTTTGAACTGTGAGGCTATGTATATGTTCACTACCTGGTACCAAATTCTTTCCTGGATCTTTGGAAGAGATAATTGAGTTGAGCATGAGCCAGATAAACCCTACTGGATAAAGGCACCTAGAAGAAAACACAAATGTGACCAGTTAATCATAGCTCTTTGACATATTTCCCCTTGATGGTGACCAGTCCCCTTGGGCACATTATAGGAATTTAAACTGTTAATAAATAATATACCTTTTGGAGAGTCTGGGGGACTCAGTCAGGTAAGTGTCCGGCTTCAGCTCAGGTCATGATCTTGTGGTTCCTGGGTTCAAGCCCAGCATCAGGCTCTGTGCTGACAGCTCAGAGCATGGAGCCTGCTTCAGATTCTCTGTGTCTCCCTCTCTCTCTGCCCCTCCCCTGCTCATGCTCTCTCTCTCTCAAAAAATAAACATTTTCCCAACATTTAAAAAAAAAGAAATAATTTACCTTTTAACTTCTATTTCTTAAGTGGCAGATCCTGCTCTCTGGTGATTTTACCAATAGCACTCTCCTATTGCTTCTAAGCCGAGTTTTTAAACTGAACCTAAAGTCGGGTTGTTTTTTTTTTTTTTATATTGTATGACCTTTTCTGTGAAACATCACTTGCCTTTATTTAAAAAATTATATTGTTTAGAAAACTTTAACTTTCCTCTAATTTGGATGGCCTATGACAAATTCTTCAGCCAAATGTTTAATCAAAGTCTGTAGACTTGCATGTGTAGACAAAGGCTACCCCAGAGGCCTCGAGACAAAAATGTAAATACCTTCATGGCCATCTCCCATGAAGTGGGACAGGATGTAGACCAGGCAGGAATAAAGTTGCTGTCTCCATACATTCTCCTTTCTGGGCCATTAAGCCTCTCATTCATTTAGGTCTCCAGTGACAGCGTTCATCCAGCAAAAGGAAGTTCAGTAAAACTTCAGATTGCAAGTAACTTGTTTTGCGAGTGTTCTGCAAGACGAGGAAACATTTCTAACAAATTTTAACCAATAAACAAGTGATGTCTTGCAATACGAGTAGTATGTGATGCCAAACATCACATGATCACAACTGAGCCAATGGTTCTTTTCTCTCTCTCTCTCTCTCTCTCTCTGTCTCTTGCTGCGGGATTGTGGGTGATTGTCTCCCATGCTCAGATGCTAGGTTTCAGGCAGAAGTGTTTGGCAGAAATCAGTGATTTTTCAGAATGTTGGAAGGTGCCCACAACTGGCACTAGTATATTTTTTGTCACTTCAAAGCACCTATGGACAGTCCTTTGCTTTCCATACAAGAGTAAGCTTTGGAATGCTTTTCTTCTTTCTAGGTCAGGCTGCCTGCAGATATAGACCCTTTCCTCTGCTGCCTTATTTCCAGTTACATTCAATACAGTATATAACAAGAGTTTATCAACACTGTACTGTAGTCAATATCTGTGCAAGTGTATACAATGGCCCCCATGCAGAAAAAGATTCCATTGAGCCAATGGATAGCAATGATTCTGTTAGTGATAGTAAAGGTCATCTTACACAATAACCCTCCTCTCTTTTGTCTCCCTCACACCAGACATGAAGGTTTTCAAAGTTAAGTGCTGGCTAATTTCTTTTTCTTTATATTTTATATTTTCCTTATTATTTTGTATTACATTACAGTGTTGTAATCATTTTTATATGAATATTTTTGTGTTCTGAACGAATTGTCTGAGTTTTCATTATTTCTTATGGGAAATTCACTTTGATATACAAGTGCTTTGGATTACAAGCATGTTTCTGGAATGAATTATGCTCGCAAACCAAGGTTTTACTATACACTAGACCCCATTCTTACCACAGATGGCCTGGGATCATAGATGATTGCTAGAAATCAAATAGCTATGTCCTGGGTTATGAGATTATAGGGAATGCATTGCAAAGCAAAAAACTGCTTTCTGGCATTGCTGAAAACAGCAGACTACACTTCACTTATCTAGTTAATGTAAATCTAGGGGTTGGGTCCTGCCTATGTTCATAAATTCCTTAGACCGTGTTATCGCATGGAATATTTTATCCCGTCTTAACTTGTTTATCTACACGTTTTCTATACGTTCTTACTGGCATGTAGCCCACTGAAAGTATTGCACAGTGTGACCCTAAATGTAAGTTCAATAAATACAGGAGCTTGAGAGCAGCTCAGGGAGACTTCCCTTAGCCTCCCTCTCACCTCTCTTGACTTGAGCGGAGTCTTGAGTGACCCTTTCTGCCGCCCTCAGCTTTGCTAAACGAAGCCAAAAACTGAACCCACAGATGACTCCCCTTTCCATCAAAGTGTTCCCATTACATCCTAGTCAATTTCCATTATAATTTAAAGTACTGGGTCAGGGATGTTTTCATATTCATCTATGAGGTGTCTTTGCTACAAACCAGAAACCCCCTTTAAAGCAGAAAATATTGAACATTTAGAGGTATTTTGGTAGGCTTACGCATGGATCATACACTGACTTTCATTTAACTATCAAATACAATCACAAGAGGAACAGTCTGAGCCATTCTCCCTTTCTTGAGACTCGAAAAAATCACATCTGTTGAAGTTTTATCAGATGTGTACTGCATGGAAAACCTGTAACAGAATAATTCAGGCATGGAGTAGATATATCCAAAACTTTTCAATTTTGATAGATGAAAGGATTTAAAAGAGCATTTAAATGACTCAATCCTTTTAAGGATACTTGACAGTGAGATACTATAAATGATTTATTTACAGGCGTGCTATTAGTATGGACTGAACCAGCATTCTAGTCTTCAGCCAGTAGGCTGTACTTGACAAATCCACCATTTCTAAATGTATTTTAATCATTTTCTCTGTAATATAAATATTTCAAATTACTTGCAAGCCTCTGTAATAGCAATTTCCACAATGGACAAAAAGATAATTTGGCCAATTGTGTTCAGTAATATCAGTCTTTGTTCCTTTAAATGTGTTACTTCAAATCAATTTACCAAACTTTGATTTTATTACTACTCAGAAAAAAATCATTGGCACATTTACATTTTAATAAAGCACACTCCAAATTACCAATTTTATCATATTAGAGATTGTTTCCACACATAAAAGCCTATTTTACAATTTGTAAAACTTCCAAATGACTATTTTATGTGTCATAAAATATTTTCACTGAAATAACTATAAAGTAATATGTTTCCTAAATTTAAGAATTCTGGTAATGTATTGAAATCCAAAATAATTTATGGCAATATGTTCTAATTTATAGTTATTCTCCTATAGCATCAAATAAAAATATAAATTACTGAAAATATTCTATCAAATATAATGCATGAACTTAAATATAAAACATTTCTATATTTAGTATTCTATGAAGCAATACTTGAGTAATTTATTTGTAAAGCTACATTTGAATACCAAACAAATTTTTACAGTCTTTGAATAAAGATGAATTATTCCTGCTTACTCATATTGTGAGGTCATGGATATACTTATAAAAGTTATGTTATCTTTTTTCTACAACCTGAGTAGTAAAGGTTTTCTTACCAGATTTATTGTTTTCCTCCATGAATAATATGGTCAGGGAGTCTAAGATAAAATTATTCCATAGGGAAGTTCACGTGCTTGTGACAGGAACTATCTTATTTATTACAACAATTCCATTAAATAGGCATGTATTTAAATTACCATTTTCTAAAGAAATAGGGCTTACAATGATGACCTTTCCAATGTCACATTCCTATTATTTAATACTCAAATTGATACTAGTCACACTCCAATATACGTGCTTTTTCACTAAATGTTTCTGCCTTTCCATCTTTTAAATTAAAAAAGAGTTTAAAATAGTAGTACCTAATATAACAGATACTGACATTGTCTATAATATCTACTAAGAGAAAAAAAAGTAAAATAATTGTGATAAATAAAAGAAGTATATTATTTAGCAGTCATCAAAAATAACGATCTAATGATATGAGGTCTAGAATTAACTTCACAATAATTATGAAAGGTGAGTGAGTAGGGAGATGAAGGCAACAATATTGGTCAGCTATTTGATAATTGCTGAAGCTGGAAATGAGTACATTAAGTTCATTAAATTAATTGCTGTTTTTTATACAGGTTTTCAAGTCTCTATATTTTTAAAAAATGGGTTTGAATAAATCAAGATTACCAAGAATACTTAATGACACAGGAAATTCCTATAATATATTCTTAAGTAAAGTAAAAACAGTTAAAAATTATGCCTGCCTTAACCTTTTTTGAATCTACTTCTTCAGAAATATACCAAAATGTTGGAGACAAAAATATCCACCATGTGCAAATATTAGAGAATATTTATTGTCTTTTTATTTTTCTATTATTTGTGAGTATTACTTGGAAAAATAATCATTGTTAAAACCATTAATTATTGCCATTTTTACAACAAAGTTCTTTAGAAAAATGAAAAAGGGGTAAATTAAGTAAAATACCATTTTTCCATAGATAGTCTTATTAACAAATTAGAGATGAGATACTCAACTATTTTCTAATGCCCTTATATTCTAAATAACAAGGTGGTCTGAAACTTAAATGTTATGCTCAAATTAATTTTCCCATATGTTTTGAGTGTGTATGTTTAGCATATGATAGTCAAATTGTTAACTTTATCTATTTCAATATGTTTTTGTGAGTAAAACCAAAAACTTTTGAAAGTATATTTTTAAAAAAATCACCTTTTCAAAAAAAGTCGCCTTTTAAGCTTTACTCAATGAAGTATGCAAGAGTCAAAAATCTAGGGGAAAAATGTCCATTGATTTTAGGGAGAAGAGAGAAGAAATACAAAGATTACTCATCAGTATTGTGAGAATATATGTTCTGTGTGTACTTGAATTTTTCCATGTAAAAATGATGCTGTTTTTTAAGTTTTGTTAATGTTCATTTATTTTTGAAGGAGAGAGAGAAAGTGTGTGTGCATGTGTGTGTGAGCTGCAGAGTGGCAGAGAGGGAGACACAGAATCTGAAGCAGGCAGGCTCAAGGCTCTGAGCTGTCAGCACCAAAGTCAGAAGCTTAACCAACTGAGTCACCCATGCACCCCTAAATGATGCTATTTTAAAGGGAAAAAATCCTTTTGACCAGGTTAAACTACAAGTTAAAATAATGTGCTTATTAAATTAGAAGGAAACACTATTTTTATACTGATCTATGTATTTGCGTCCATGGGGAATTTATGGCTTTTCCTGTTTAATTTTAGTTAACAAACAACTGAGAAGTAACAAAGGGAAGAATTGCCATTAATGGTCTCCCAAGGTTGACTGATGTTATTGGTCATTTGTCCTTCTCTGTTTTAATGGTCTCAATCTCTTGGGTGGCTCAAACCAAGTTACTTATAGTCCATTTCTCCTTATGCTGTGCCCCCTAACTAACACTTTCATAGTTTTATGATTCTCAGGGTCACGGTAGACAATCTCTTTCAATATAAGTGGTCCTTCCTTCAATGTCCCATCAAAAAATGAAATCTATGTAATTTCCATTGTTCATACTCTTCATGTTAAAAGGTATAAAAGCTACATTTATTTTATCTTTCACCCAGTATCTTGACAGAATTGATGCTCTTTTCCCACTCTTTGCTGTGACATACCTAAGGACAAGATCTTATTAGTCATGTTTGTTTTCAAAGATCCCAGAAATTACTAAACACATTAAAGTCTTTTTAAAAAAATATTTGTGAGAAGATAAACAAATGAACGTATAAATCATTGATTAGAGTTATTAATGCATATTATGTGTCTTAAAGTGTTATCTTTTCTTTGAAATTGAATAAGACTTTTCCTTAAAAAGAAAGTCAAGTGGTAAAGGAGAATAGACAAATCGTACACCAATTAGGAATTTTATACTAATATGAACCTTGAGAGAGCATTTGAATTGTTTTGACCCCCAAATATGCTAGGTTTTGCTAAGATTGCTGCACTTGTGGGAAAAAAAGAAAAATCTGGTTGACCATCTTCCAAATTGTACCTAAATGATACTGTGATGCAAATGATGGTTGTTGTCAGGATCCATTTCAGAAAGGATAGTTCCTTCACCACCCACCCTCCAATAAATGTATTAAGAGTTTTCTTAGAGAATTAATTTTATAGCCAATTAAGCTTCAAAAGCACTTCTGTGTGTATCCTATATTTTCCTGAATACTAGAACTTAGAATGGGTCTACTTCTGCAGATATTTACTCCTTCTAAATAGGAATGATTGAAAATAATGGAAACATTTTATAATCTTAAAATAATTTAAGCATGCTGGCCTCAATATTTTTATTTGTAAAAAAAAGAGGACTGTGTTATGGAACCTCCAATATTCTTTCCAGCAATAAAATTCTTACTTTCTGTCATTTTGGACCGAGAAAAAGGAAACTTTCATGAATAGGCTCCTCTATTTTCTTTATTGAGTTCAAAATATTAAAACTATTGACTAAAGCATCTATACTGCCTTGACATTCCCACTTGAAGCTATTCAAGCAGGAAATCAAGTATTTGCTTTCCTTTTTTCAGTAAAGGTCTTCAAGAAAATCTACAAAATGATAAAAAAATATATGTTCTCATATAGAGAAAACTTGGTGCTTAAATATAAAATCTGATCTAGATGATCTGCATTAGCTAATAAGAGTTGTGTAACATAATTACACTTTGGGGATTGGAGAAGAATGTGTTCTGGTTTTGCCACAAGGTTAACATTGTACCTAGGCTTAATAATTATTAAATTAGTTTTCGTCCATAATTAATTGGAAAGGAGAAGAAGCTTGGAGAGATTTGAGACATTGGATTGAAGGCCATCACATTAGAGACTTGGTTTTTTATCTGGCCTTGTTTGACACAGTGAAAGCACAGAGGTAAGTTAAGGAATCTTTGTTGGGTTCTCTACTTTTTTTTTTTTTTTAAATAATACTCAAGAGGTAAAAAACATCATTCAAATTCAAAAAGGATGACTGATAGCATCTATGTTCTTTTTTTTTTTTTAAGTATAGACACCACAGATGTAGACATTATGTTTTATGTTGGCAATTTCTTTAGGGTTGTTATAGAAAATGAAAATTGATGATGTAACTGATTTTTTAATGTATACTTTGCAAAAAAGTAAATATGAATTAATTTTTTTTTCAAAGTTCTGTGCACTGGTAACTTACATAATGCCTCGCAAACACTCAATAAGTAATTTGTAAATTGATGATACCATAGGTTATGTCAGTCACCTGAAGTGTATGATTTTGTTGCTTGGTGTCTATATGCCAATTTATATTCAAATTCGTACTTTCTGTTTTTTTAATGTGTAGCATAATTTATTTCAAAAAAGGGAGAAGTTAATAATAATATCCTTATTTTCTTGCGTAGAAGCAAATTAAGTGTGACCTCTTGGAAACACAAGCGGCAAAGTTACTTGCTTAACTGAAGATACAGTTACATTATAATTATTTAATGTACTAATAGCTTTATTGACTGCCCACATTTTATCTAATAAATGGTATTTTAAGAAATTATTCCAGTTTACAAAATTAGGAAAATAGCAGTCAGAAATTTGGAGAATTAAAAATGTAGATATAGGGAGAAATTACTTCCTTGCACTGAAAATTTGAATTCATTGCCTTTGATAAGAAATTGCTGAGCCCAGACCAATAGACTTTGGCTCTGCAGCAGAATTTGACCTAAAATATTTCTTATTGGCTCTTATAGGTCAGACTCCCATACTTGAAAGAAAACCATTCTGTTATTCAATTTTCAAGCAAACTTATATTTAGCTCTGATAGCAAATAGCTGAACAAACACAATTTTCTGAAGTCCAAAAATTAAATAAGATGGGAGAGATAGCAGAAATTTCATTTTCTACACGTTGTAATAATAGTAGAGAGAGCAAACTACGAAGGACTGGATTAAAAACCACTGCTTCTTCTTAGCTGTGGACTCTCATACATATATAAATTGCTGGAGTTTTGCATTCCCAGGAAAGTTTTGTGAACTTGATTTTACAGAAACTTGGGCTTCCTCTCCCAAAACAATAATGGGGGCTGAGGAAGTATACAACTTTTTATGAAGAATTTCATTGATAAAAGACTCATTTTTCCTTGAAGAACAAAAAGGAGACCAACCTTTATTAAATAGCTCTATGTTGGACACTTGACTATTCTCATTATGGAAAGAGAATTTTGCTAGGGTTATAGGCTCTATTAGTGCTGTCCACCAAAACTTTCTGAAAAGACAGAAATGTTCTATCTTCACTGCCTAATATGGCAGTCATTAGCCACATGTGTATGAAGCACTTGAAATGTGAATAGTTTGACTAAAAGACATTATACTTAATTTTATTTAATTTTCATTAATTTCAACTTATAAAGCCACATGTGGTAGTGTCCATATATGGAACAGCACAGCTGTACAGCCAGATTTAATCTCCATGTGACTTTTATGTGTTACTTAAGTTCCATAGGTTTCCATTATCTTATTTATAAATGTGGATAATATATACACCATCTTCTGGGTGGTTCTGGGATCAAATGAGTTTTAGAATGATGTGACCGCATACTAGCCACTAAATACTTTTGCTATAAATGCATTTTCATGAAGGACTATTGCCTAGGTACTATTATCCACATTTCACTACAAAAGACACTGTGAGCAAGACAAATTGTTTTCATTTCCAAGGGTCACAGATCCTACTTGTATCTGCATACAAGTAGCATGACCCATTAATTATTCCATACAGTTTTGCTACATAGACTGACACACCAGCCAATAGTGATGGGTGTTATTACTTTTACCATCTTTAATGGACCCCACTCTTCTTTTTCTGTACACTATAGAATCCTAGGAGCCCGACTGTTGGACAATTTCTGTGGTTTAACACCCATGAAGGCCCCTTCTACCTTCACCTACTTTTGATCCATGGAGCTTATCATAGTGTTCTGAGGAGGATTTACCAAACTAGAGTTCTGTTTAGATTCTAATATTTTACCAAAAAAAAAAAAAAAAATGTGAAACAGTTCTTACAGCTTTACTTCTACCCAGACAGAAGACCAGCGCAATTAAGCAGGAAATCGATTCAACTCAGACACACCGTGCAATACTCAGAACCACCTTTTCTCCCTGACTACACAGACTACACAGTTTAAAAACTGAACTTGTAACATTTGTCTCCTGATGATTTCTTCTGCCAAAAGCCATTGCCTCATGAGGAGTATACACTTATAGCATTTGCTTTACCAATATTAGCCTTACTGATACTAGCCTGGACTCCGGTGAAACCCCTAATCAAGAAGGCTTTAATGTTCCTTTGTACATGAATAACTATAGACCAGGATTTTTTATTTAAAAAAATATATCTTGTAAAAAGAATACTAGACATGAGATCTACTATTGTAACAGACTTTTCAGTGTACAATACATTATTGGTGAATATATTTAGAATGTTACATAGCAGGTATCTGGAGCTGATTCATCTTGCTTGACTGAAACTTTGTACACAATGATTAGCAACGCCTCATTTTTCACTTTCTGCAGCCCTGGCGACAACAATTCCCCTTTTAGATTCTATGAAATTGGCTATTTTAGATACTATTTTACATATAAGTGAAGTAATGCAGTATTTTTCTTACTGTGATTGGCTTACCTTACTTAACATAAAGCCTTCACGGTTCATCCAGGTATCACATATTGCAGGATTCCTTTTTTTTTTTTTTTTTTAAGACTGAGTAGTATTCTAGTGTATGGATACACCACATATTCTTTAGCCATTCATCTCTTGCTGAACACTTAGATTATTTCAGTATCTTGACTGCTGTGAGTAGTGCTGCTTTAAATAAATACCACAGTGCTAATATCTCTTTGAGATCTTGATTTTACTTCTTTTGGTTAAATATCCAGGCATAGGATTGCTGGGTCATTTTATAGTTCTTTTTTTTTTTTTTTTTTAATTTTTTGGAGGAACTTTCATACCGTGTCCCATAGAATCTGCACCACCTTGCATTCCCACCAACTGCGTGCAAGATTTCCAATTTCTCCACATCCTTGCCAACACGCATTGTCATCTTTTTTTAATAATAGCTATCCTGATAGATGTAAAGTAATATCTCATTGTCATTTTGATTTGTACTCCATGATGATTAATGACATTGAGCACTTTTTTGTATATTTCTTGGCCATTTTATGCTTTTCTTTGGAACAATATCTTTTTAAGTCCTTAGTTCATTTTTAAATCAGGGTATTAGTCTTTTTTTTGAAATTGAGTTGTAGGAGTTTCTTATATTTTTAACATTAATTCCTTATCAGATATATGATTTACAAATATATTCTCCCATTCTGTTTGTTTTTTTTTTTTTTCACTATGTTGAATCTTTCTTTTACTCTCCTGAAGGTTTTTAATTGAAGTAGTCTCATTTATTTTTGTTTTTGTTGTCTGTGCTTTTGGTATCAAATCTATGAAATCATTGCCAAAGCCAGTGTTATGAAGCTTACCCTTTATGTTTTCCTCTAAGAGTTTTACAGATCCAGTTCATACTTTTAGGTCTTTCATCCATTTTGAGTCCACCTTTACATATGGTATAGGATGAAGGGAGTCCAGATCAGAAAGGAAGAAGTAAAATTGTCCCTGTTTGCATACAACATAGTGTTATAAATAGAAAATCCTAAAGATTCTAAAAAAAATGGTTAGAACTAATAAACAAATTCAGTGAATTTGGAAGATAAAAAAATCAACCTAAAAAAAAAATCATTGTGTTTTTACACTAGCAAGAATTATACGAAAAGGAAATTGGGAAGATAATCCCATCTACAATAGCACCAAAAAGAATAAAATATATGCGAATAAATTTGACCAAGGAGGTGAAAGACTTATACACTGAAAACTACAAACACTGAGGAAAGAAATTAAATAAGACACAAATGGAAAGACATCTTTTGTTTGTGAATGGAAGACTTAATATTGTTGAAACGTCCATACTAGTCAAAGTGATCTCCAAGTTCAGTGCCATCTCTATGAAATGCTGATGGCATTTTTATAGAAATAGAAAAAAAATCTATAATTCATGTGGAATAACCAAAGACCATGAACAGCTAAATCAATCCTGAGAAGGAACAAAGCTAGAGTCATCACACTTCTTGATTTCAAAATATATTAGAAAGCTATAGCATTCAAAACAGCATTCTAGTAGCATAAAAACAAACATGTAAATCAATGGAACAAAAAGGAAAGTCCCGAAATAAGTTCATGCATATACACTAACTGATCTTTCTTTTTTTTTTTTTTTAACGTTTATTTATTTTTGAGACAGAGAGAGATAGAGTACGAACAGGGGAGGGGCAGAGAGAGAGGGAGACACAGAACCAGAAGCAGGCTTCAGGCTCTGAGCCATCAGCCCAGAGCCCGACACAGGGCTTGAACTCACGGACCGCAAGATTGTGACCTGAGCTGAAGTCAGACGCTTAACTGACTGAGCCACCCAGGCGCCCCTACACTAACTGATCTTTGACAAGGTTGCCAAGAACATGCAATGGAGAAAGGCTATTACCTTCAACAAATGGTGTCAAGGAAACTGGATATCTACATGCAAAAGCATAAAAATACACAGGCTTCTTCTTGACTCTAGGTGTCTCATGTCCCTTTTCTAAAGAGCATTTACTTTAGGAAACTTTCAATTGCAAATTCTTTTTCTTTCCGTTTGAGATGTAAATCTTTTAAAATCTTTTAAAAGGACTTCTGCTAGATTTACAACCTGGAACTACCTTTCTCAAGGACCTGGGACCCATCTCTTTCAAATGTAATCATCAAGGAAGATAGTTCCCCATCTTCTAATCTCTGTGGAAACCTGGGAGCCTAGCTTCCTTGGCCTGTGCTCCAACATATTAAAACTATCTATTGTCATGGAGACAGAAGAAAGTTTATTTTTCCTTTGGGTAAAGCCAATTAGTGAACACATATGTGGTCTCAATTTCTTCACCCCAGCTCTTAAATTCTCCCACCATTAGTTTCAACAGAGTTGAGTATCCAGAATTCATACATGCTATCTCCCTTAATTTTGAAAGTAGTATCACAACAAGAGTAATTTCTGTTTGCCCATTTTGCCTGGTGAAACAGTCGTCAGCATAAAATATATGAATTTTATAAAAAAGTATCAATCTTTAAAGTGCTATATAATGTAGAGGATGAGTTTAGTTAGTAAGATTACATCATACATGGTAGGCAAATATTTTTTTTAATGTTTATTTTTATTTTTGACAGAGAGAGAGAGACAGAGCATGAGCAGGGGAGGGGCAGAGAGAGGGAGACACAGAATCCCAAGCAGGCTCCAGGCTCTGCTGTCACCACAGAGCCTGACGCGGGGCTCAAACTCACAAACCGCGAGATAATGACCTGAGGCGAAGTCGGATGCTCAACCGACTGAGCCACTCAGGTGCCCCAATACAGCAAAAAGTTTAAATTTCTTTTTGATCGCTTTTTCTCTTTCCACAAAATGCTCTCTATATAGCAGCTCTTATGCCTATCTTGTCTCTCTTTCTCTCTTTTTACCACAAAACTTTGTTTTGAAAATCACCTTCACATCACACTGGCTTTGGATTACTTTCCCAAATTTACTTGGAACACCTTTCTGTTGGCATATTCTACTAATCCATACAAGAGCTACACAAATTTAATAATTACTTTTATCTTTCTCTGGCAATTGATTTTAATTTGATACTTATTATAACATCATGAAATTCTTATGATGCAAATAACAAAAGAAATGAGCAAGGACATGTTCTAATAAAGAGTTATCTACAAAAATAAAGGGTGGAGAAGATTTGACCCATAGTATATAATTTCCCAATCTCTGCTCTAGACCCTCTCAAATTGTGTAGGCAATGCAAAAATATAATGCTATTGGTTTCACTGCCTCCACATTTGACTTACCCCCTTCTTAATAAATAAAGTATTGCAGTGGCTCAAGGTGTCTAAATATGAAATAAACTTCCCTCAAGCATGGTAACTTTGTAACATCCATCTTTAGACATATTTGGTCTGGTTACTGCAGTAAAAACTTGAGAATGAGATGAGCCTTTCCAAAGATTCAGTTCAGCTCTAACTGTTTAAAGCAATGATTGAGTGAAATTTGGTGTGGCTTCATACAGGGCCAAAGGAAGGGGTTAAAATTAGATAGACACATTTTTTTTTTCAACGTTTATTTATTTTTGGGACAGAGAGAGACAGAGCATGAACAGGCAAGAGGCAAAGAGAGAGGGAGACACAGACTCGGAAACAGGCTCCAGGCTCTGAGCCATCAGCCCAGAGCCCGACGCGGGGCTCGAACTCACGGACCGCGAGATCGTGACCTGGCTGAAGTCGGACGCTTAACCGACTGCGCCACCCAGGCGCCCCAAGATAGACACATTTTTTAAGACTTCTTAGATAAAATTATTAAAATAACCTCTAAGGATTTCTTTCTGGGTTTTGAGTTTAATCATATGCAAAGTTTTTCAGAGATATGCCTATGGCAAATCAATTCATTGAAATAATAAAATAATATCCAAATGTGTGTGACCTATTAAATTAATGACTAAACTAATTAAAATATTGAGAATAAAAACAAGTCAATTCTAGTGACCTGCATAGGAAGACAAGTTTTTAAATATGGCACAAGCCTGAGAAGTGGATCTGGAGGTAACATTAGAGGTGTACAAAGATGAAAAATTGTTTCAAAATAAATAAGAAACACAACTGTCCATACAAAACGTGGCGTAATAGGCACAAATGTTTATCTTTGCTCAGTCGAATAAACAAAGACAAACATTTTTGTTTTTTTATAAACTGGTAGGTTATAGACTATTGGAATTAACGTAACGTTGAAATCTGAAGCTGGAGTGGAAGAAGTTAACAAGAGGCAAAGAATTTTCTCTTTAGAACCTCCCCTCACAAAAGTTCATAACAAGAGACACAGAATACCTGTAATCCGTGCAGGAAGACCGCGTAGCCAGTACAGAAGAACTGGTGCTATGCCTTCAGAAGGAGCCAGAGACTCCTTTGCCCATATCTTACCTCAGGCCACTAACCATTATCCCCTTCCAGTCACACCAGAGGTTTATTTTTTGGAAGCTTGAAACAAACAGAATCTGGGCACCAAGTCCAGTTGAAGGTAGTGGTTAGTTACCTTGTTGAAATTCAATAAATTCAACATGAGGACCATTCTTTCCCTACTTCTGCTAGGCTCCCAGGACATCAACATCAAGACGGTACACCTTCCAGATTGATAATTAGATTATTGTCTGGAGAAATTGACACCCCCAAGTTATCTATAATTAGACATTTGCAGATCTCTAGAAGAAATATCAGGTCATTTCTTCAACATTTGGTGTCTTACACATAGTAATACATAGCCAATGATCTCAAAATATTTAAAGAAACATTAAAAAATGAGGAGGAAGGGCACCTGGTTGGCTCAGGTGGTAGAGTGTGCAACTCTTGATCTTGGGGTTGTGAGCTCAAAGTCCCACCCTGGGAGTTGTGATTACTTTTTTAAAAAGTTTAATGAAATAATAATTAAAAAGTGGAGATGAAAACAAATAAGCATATAAAAGAAACTTGAACAGAACAGAATCAATGCAGAGGATTTTTAAAAAATGTGAACTAAGTTGAAGAAATACTCAAGAAAAGAACCAAAAGAAAAAAAAGAACAGAAAAGAGAGATGATTTTTTAAATTATATTTTAAGAACTGTAAAATCCAAATAATATTAACTTCAGGAAAAAACAGTGATAAGGAAGGAAACAAAACAATCCCCAAGCTGAAGAACATAGGTTTCAGAGTCTTCAGTGAGTGTCTAGCAATATAAATAAAAGCAGACACTCAGCAGGGTATATTACTGTGAAATTTCAGATGACTGAAAATAAGCAAAAAACTCAAAACCTTGAATAGGGGGATAGAGGTGAATAATGTATACATAACCTCTAGTAACAATTCTTTTATAAAAAATATTTATTTATTTTTGAAAGAGAGAGAAAGGGGGAGACAGAGTATGAGAGGGGGAGGGGCAGAGGCTCCCAGCTGTCAGCGCAGAGCCTGACATGGGGTCAAACTCACCAACCCTGAGATCAAGAGTCAAAGTTGGACCCTTAACTAGCTGAGCCACCCAGGTGCCTCAGTAATAATTCTTTATAAACAACAACCTGGGAAGTTAGAAAAATTAAATCATTGCCCTTGAAATTCTGAAGAAATATGATACTAAATTTAGAAATCTAAATTATCAATTAAGATCAATTATCAATTATTTTTATCTAAGTCATTAATTTAAACTAAATTATCAGTTAAGAAGGAGAGCAGAGAAAAAAAACAATGTTTGATAAACTAATTTCCCAAATTTTAATATCCTTTCTCAAAAAATTTATGAGGAAAAGAAATATGATTAACAAAACAAGGACTCTCATGTAAAACAAAATTAATGTATAAAATATCTTTCTTATTTTGGGATCTAGTTCCTGCGAGATTCAGTGCCAGTATATGAAATCTAAAAACAAAAGTTAGTTCTAGGAAAACTAGTAAAGTGAACAATAAATGCTTAATATGGAAAGGATTAAAAGCTATATTCCAATATTGGAATAATATGAAATATTGGAGCTGTCAAAAACATGAGTTTCTGTTCCTTGTTTTGGTTCTTCTCAGGTGTTCTGGTTCCAAAATCAATGATTTACCTAAGAAACCTACTCTAATTTGACCTACACCCTGGCAATCACATTGATACATGAACACAGTATTGACATTGTAAACATTTGAGATTGCATCTTTGCCCTGATGATGTAATTCTAGAGTGAGATTGAGCAGTCTTGAACAAAGATTCTATCTCAGGTTATTGCACACATGAGGTGTCCAGTAAATGTTTGCAGGAAGAATATTTCCTTCTAGTATTTTGATTTCATGTAGATTTCTTAACTCATTTCCTTCCTCGTGGAAACATTAGAAATATTAGTAATATAAAGGTATACTTATATTTATATACGCAAATAATTCCTATAAGATAAACTACAAATTATGTGCATAATCTCTTATTATAATTATTGTGCAAATGTAAAATTGCCTTAGGAAAAAAGCATATTAACAGGAATAGTTGGGAATTTAGCTGATGAAATTCAAAGATTCTGTAACATTAATTTTTCAACACCTGAGGTATAGTGTAATATTTTTGTATATTGCAGAGTCAGCGAATTATTGCTATGGAGTTATTTCAAATAAAAGGTGTTTTTAATGAAATTGTTTCTGTTTCAGGACACTGGAGAAGAAAACAAACTAGTTTTAATGCAGAATGGTTTGTGAAATAGAAGTTGCTTTTAAATGTTGATTGTTTTAAAAAGTGCAAACCAAAAGTTTTTGTTATAATAATACTCAAAATGAGTCAGAAAAATAGAAGTCCTTCAGAAAAAGAATAAAAAAAATGGTTATAAAGATAACCACTGGCTCTCAAATGTCTTCTTTTCTTTACAAGTAGCATGGCCCAATTTACTAAATCTTGATATATTAAATCTAAATAAAATTGTCACAAAAAGCATGCATTATAAATTTTGTTCTTTTCATTAAAAGAATATTGTGTGTGGCATTTGCCTAAAGGCACTGTTTCTATAAATACAGGGCCTTATAATGTATTAAACTTTGCTTTATCAAATACTTATAACTTGAAAGATAGGTTTTCATATAATGTGATACAAATGTGCATTAATGACTGAAAAACAAAACAGTATTTGCAGTGTCAGAAGTCAGAAAAAATGAAATAATGCAGATATTTGTTCTTTTTCCTGATAATATAATATTGTCACCCACAGTAGGGAATGAACTTGGATTTCAATACTCTCTTAATGGGAATATAGTAAAACAAGCTCACATTTAGCCACCTTCAGACACTGACTGATGATGACATAAAAGAATGCAATTAGTCTTCCGCAATAAATCATATCTAACAATTATGTTCATGAACACATTACACACACAACATTTTTATTACAGGAGGGTTCAAAGTTACTTCAGAAAAATATATAATGCTGCTCTATTCAATCATAAACTTTTATAATTTTTTTAATGTTTATTTTTGAAAGAGAGAGAGAACATGTGAGCAGGGGAGGGGCAGAGAGAGAGGGAGACAAAGGATTTCAAGGAGGCTCTGCAACAGCACATTGTCCTTCCCAGGGCTCCAACCCATGAACCGTGAGATCATGACTTGAGCTGGACCTTAACCGACTGAGCCTCCCAGGTGCCCCTGATCCTTAGAAAACTGTATTCTTTTTCTAATATATTGAAACCAAGTTGTTGTTTTTTTAAGTTAATGTTCATAGTATACCAGAATTTTAAAGTATGGTAAAAAAAAATATGGTAAAAATGCCATATTTTGAAGTATGAAATAAGGAGGGTGCCTGGGTGGCTAAGTCGGTTAAGCCACCGACTCGATTTCAGCTCAGGTCATGATCTCAGGGTAATGAGATTGGGCTCTGCTCTGGGCATAGAGCCTGCTTCAGATTCTCTCTCTCCCTTTGCCCCTACACCACTCTTTCTCTCAATCTCACAAAATAATAAGTAAAATGTAAAAATAGGACTTTATTTATTTTAGAGAGAGAGGGAGAGAGAGCCTATGAGTGCGAGAGAGAGGCAGACAGAGAGAGAGAGAGAGGGAGAGAAACTCAGGCTCCAAGCTCACTGCAGAGTGCAGAGCACTGGGATCATGACCTGAACCAAAATCAAAAGTTGGTTGCAAAACTGACTGAGCCACCCTCAGGACTTAGTTTAAAAAAAAAAAAGGTATAAAATAGGGGGAATCCTCGTGTAATTTAAACTTTCTAATAATTCCACCTTGAAATGCAAATCATTCTGTTGTTTCTATGCCAACCTACTTTTCCCTGCTTCGAAAGTATGATGACCAGTGAAATAACATTACTGATGAATAGTTATATGGTAAATAAATACAAACTGCTGTATATCTTACTGTGGCACTTCTCATTAGTCTGCTTTAAATACAAAAGAAGGAAAAAAAGAAATTGTAAGCTGAGCAAACCATAAATGATTGAAAGTTAGTTTGAGGAAGACTTAGAATTTGTTTACTAGTGTTTCTTACACTTATTTTCCCCTGCCCCCATAGTGCATATTCATTCTTTCTTCTTTTTATTCCAAAAAGCAAAATAATTTTAGCTTTGCTTTCTATGTTTTATTGGGAAATGTAGTTTAAATTAATTAGTCTAAATATGCTGTTAAGCAATAATACCAACAACTTTGAATTAAATAAACTATTATTGAAACATATTTTCTAGGTATAAAGGCTGAAGCTTATCAAATCATCTAGGCATAGCCTGATTTGAAGATATAGCCAAGATATCATCAGCCCTGAAGCTGGAAAAATAATCCATTTTCTATATGAGTTTTGAGAGCCTATTCCTGCTTACTCTCGCTGAGGTTTCAGAATAAAGATTCCCTCCTCCCATCCCTTTAATTTATAGTGTCTGTGCTTTAACTGATCTCTATGACTGCTCTAAGTCAAAGGCATTTTTTTTCAGATTTCTCTTTAGTCAAGCCATTCTAAAAAAAAAAAAAAATGATTACTCTGTGTTCTGTTTCCCAATCCCATAGCTTTCCTTAAAATAATAATAATAATAATAATAATAATAATAAAATAAAATAAAACAGGAACAAAAAAACAGGAACAAAATAACCCACATATAACTGCTATATCTAGACATCCCACTCTGCCATCTTTTTCAGATTGAGTACTCTTTAGGGTGGTCTATCCATCCAGAATTTTATTTTATTTTTTCTGGAATACCACATTGTGAATCACTTCCCCAGCTAAATTTACACCAGCCTGAAAATAAATTATAATTCTCAAGCCCCACACCACTAGATCTCCCCCTACACCCCATATACCAACTGCACAAAGATTCAAATTTAAATCAGATGTTAGCACCCACATTTGGGTAGAAAAAGAGCTTGGATATACATACAGCTAAACTAAGAAACAGGGCTATTTTTCTTCTAATTGTGACGAACAATTTCTTAGACTTTGGCACCATTTATGGCTGCACTAAAACCTAAAGAATTATCTTTGCTTGTCATTTGATTAAAGAGATTTCAAAAATTTAAATCAAATCTTTATGTGACAGTTTTAGAAATATACAGTGTACTTTGAGAGATGAAATCCAGATAGACACTAGTAATGGATAATTTGTATGAGTTGTCAGAATGTTTGCATTGTTCTTAATATCTTAGTTGATTTACTTTTATATTATCCTTTTAGCTATGCTATTTCATGTTTGAAATATTGGACATCTTATATTGTACCATTTGAAGTATTATTTCTTTTTGAAAATGCCTTTCTGAGGGAACTAAATCTATACATTAAAAAGATGTAGAGTATGTAATGTATGACTCGGGGTAAAAAGAGCTGGAGAAAAAATCATTGTCATAAGGTTAAGCAAACTTTATTAAGTTATAGTTAAAACTAGGAAGTAAAAGTATAGAAATATGAGGAATAGCATTGTTCCTACATTTAAATATGGAAAAACAATGTATTCCTTTCAGAGACAATAAGATCGAGACCAAAATACAGAGCACACTGAAAACAGGCTGTGTGGTTGCAATACTATTCCTTGTCTTTTGTCATGGGTGATCATAGAAAAGGGTCATATAAAAGAACTTCTGGATTTACTATAAACTTTCTGTTAAAGACATCACTTACACCTGTGATTTAATGCCACTTGGGTAAGGTCACTTTGGACTTAGAAAGTTTCTCTGAGCAAAAATGATACTTTTCTTTGAATAGCATATATTGTTTCTTTTACAAGATAATAAGAATTACGTAGCTATTCCTACCCCACCAGAAGTCTGGTGTTTTTGTTTTGTTTTGTTTTTTGTTTGTTTGCTTGTTTTTGGCTCTGATCACAAATAATTAAATATTGACTGTGTTAGATTTAGGAACTTTTAGGCTGCAAAAATCACCTTCACGCATAAAGACCATCCCTGTTGACAAGGAATTTTTTATGAGGACTTAAGGAAAAATAGGTCATGGCTTGAACGGCCTCATGTTGAAACTTGAGTGAAGTCAGGAGTGTTGCTCAGGACACAGAGCAACTCACAGGGTGCAGCAGCATCTCTAGTGGTCCAGATGGACAATCTGGCCATCTTCTCATTTCCTCAGCAGGCAGAACATGTTGCTCCCCCGCTCTAATAACCCTGCTTATGCTGTGGATCCTTGGTCTCCCCTTTCGTGATTGTTCCTTCTGATACCATAAATATCCCTCTGCCTCACAGCCTCGGCTTTTATGTGGCTTTTCCTTTGACAGGACCTCTGCTCAATGACTCTTCTTTGTGTTTCTGTCTGAGTCCCTTTCTTTCAGCTGAGTTTCATTCTCTATGATTGTCTCATATAGCCAAGAAGGATTCTACTATTTTCCAGTCATAATCCAGGATGGTGAGATGGATTGGGAAACATCATCAAAAAGACATGACTGCCGATTGACCTGTGAGCTAGACGGGCACTCGAGCCCCCATCCTTTGGAATGTGGGTTCTGCCTGCCTTTCCCACTCCGAGAGACTATTCCAAGGAGATAGCCTTGAGATAGTGATGTGGTGTTGAGAACACTTACCTGACTGAACCCAGTTACAGCCTCTAAAAATTTCTAAGACTTGGCAGGTGGTTGCAGGAATCCATTCATCTTGTTCCTGCCTAAGATAAGGTTCATGTGTAAGTTCCCTTCACTTATTAAAATTGTCACTTACCAACCTGGAGTGGCCTGCCTCTTTCTCTGGTCTCTCCCTGCCCTCTAAGTACAGGGACCAGTTTCAGATTACACTTGGGAAGCTCCTCATCGGGTTAAACATCAATGTGTAGTTAGGTAGAGCTCTTTCCTATGGCAGCATGTAGGCCATTGCTTAGCCTGTAGACGACTGCCCTGTGGTTTCTGATTCCACCGTCTTTAGCCAGAGCAGTGAGTGGTAGCATGTGGTGCAAGATATCTGATATCTAACAAGCCCCTTCAATGTTCTCTGAATATCAGAAAATTATATGTAATCCTCAGTACCAAGAACTATATTGGCTCTTGATATAAGGAAATAAATATACATGTTTCATGGTTTATTTATTTTAATATATGTATATATAATACTATAATAATCTACTGTATTATATTTTAATGTATTAATTTTCTTTATTTTAAAATGTAACACATATTCCTTTTTTTTTTAATATAGCAAGTTATCTTTTTACTTTTCAGTGTATGGAGACAAGTACAAATAGTCCTATGTGCAAAATGTACAGAAAATTAATTTGAGTTTATAAATAGAATTTTAAGTTACCTAGTAAAGTATTAAAAATATAATAGAAATTAGGCTTCCAAAACATGTGGAAATTCTTAATTTTGCTGAAGTAATAATTTAAATCACATGTTATCATAAGTCTGAAAATGGACCTTTAATTTAAAAAATACATTTATTCAATAATTTATAAATGTACTATTTGTCTAAAGAAATTGATGAATTTTGCAATTACATCATATGGAATTATAGGGATGGAAATCATGGAAATGCTTATGTAATAAATGTATAATATATAATATAAAAATATAAGAATATATAATATACAATTTTTCTCACCATCTCAGACACTACCTTCCAGACAATCAGGTACTATCTGCATTTTTATAAGTCATTTCTTCTCACAGTTATGGTCATAAAAATAACATCAATATTTAGCCTTATTCCTAGCCCAGGGTCTGCACTCCCTTGGGTTCTTTATCAGAGGTAATAATGATCGTCATATCAGAGATCACTTGAAGACCTCAGGTAATTTACTCAGATCATAGTATCATTCACCATTGTTGTTTCTTGGCCTTTGTCTGTGCTATAAAATTAAGGTTATCCCTTTTTCATTACCAACAGTCAAAATTTAAGTTTCTTCTTTGCTCTCCTTTCCCTCCTTTCACATTTTAAATATCAACATCAAGATTTCTTTTCTATCTCGAACTATTTGCTAATTTATTCTGACTTATCCTCTGTTGAAATCACAGGAGTCTTGAAAACTGTCCTAAGATCTATGTTTTTGTGGCATTATCTGCTGAGCAGTATTTCTGAATATGCATTACCTGTTTTCCCAATGGAAGTCTTTGTCAAATGATATTTTATCTTGTCCACTAAACTTCTGCAATGCTGACCACTTGTTTGAACCAGTGAATATTTTTTCTTATATTCTCTTTGGAATGCTCCCTTTTCTTTAGTTGAGATTATCTTATGTGGAATCTGTATCACTTCAGCATTAATTGACCTTTAATTAAATTACACCATTTAAGATTTTTTAAATTAGGTATAATTGAATGTAACTTTATATTCGTTCCAAGTGTTCAACATAATGATTTGATATTTGTATATACTGTGAAATAATCACCACAATAAATCTAGTTCACATTCATCACCTTACATAGTTAACAATTTTTTTCTTATATGAAGATTTTTAATATTTACTCTTAGCAAGTTTCAAATGTTCAGTATAGTATTATTTCCCATACTGTACATTACATCCTCACATAAATCACTTAAGACTTTTAATTATATAGTGTGTCCTCTTTTTAACACACATTATGGAGTGTCTACACACAAAATATTTAACCCTTTCCTTGGTGACAACCAGCATATTTCCTTCAGGTATAAATACTCTAAATGTCTCTATCTGTAATATGATAAATTGGAATTATTAAAATCAATAATGTTATTATCATTTCCCCAGGAAATGATAAATTTGGGGTACCATGGTGATATTTTGGGCTGAATAAATGTGATAAGATATTTATTGCAGGGATAGATGGTTGGGCAATGTGTGGTTATTTCAAATTTTAAAAAATAGATAAAAATAAGCTTTTTTTGATTGTTTATTTTTGTTGCTTTGTTTCTGGATATGGTCATTGCTTGTTGTAATGCTTAGGATTCTTATATTTGTCAAACCATGAGAAGAACAACCAAAGAAAAAACCAAAAAAGGGAAAGATGGGGTAACCAGAGTAGAAAGAAGATAAGACTATTGTAAATAAAAACAAAGGCATGATTTTGAAAGATAAATTCTAGAAATCAGAAACCCTAAATAAATGATTTAGGAACAGGTAAGTCATGGAGTATCTCAGTGTTTCTGATTATTTTGTCCTCTATTTAAAGGCAATAAATCAACTAACTAAATTCAGCATCCACGCATACATTATAAATGAGATAGGTAGGCCTTATTGCTGTCACATTTTAGTGCCTGAAATGTATAGCTACTCTATTATTCCAAAATTACACCATATTATTTGTAGAAAAGGAATTTCTTGAATTATTTATATAACAAGCAGGTGTGGATTTTCCTTCATAGTGTAAACATAACAGAAAACTCTTTATATGAAATAATTAGGAGTCATTCTTCCTTGTTTAATCAAAACCTCTTTAAAATGGGAAATCAAAAATGTAATATAAATATGCAGTTACTCTTTTATTTTAACCTAAATATGAAAGGCTACTTAACAGTCATTGAATACAGGGCTTTATTTACTACCATCCTTTCAATTCTGGTCATCTGAACTACTTTTGTAAGACATGGTCTACAACATTTAGTTTCAATTTTCCTCATGAGCAATAGGAATATGAAGTACTTATCCTCCTTGATATTACATTCCCACCTACCCCACTGTGACTTCCTTCATAGCTAATAGAAAAATGGGATGTTATCATTGTTGAGGCATGTGAAGCTACTTGGTATATCAATGAATTCCCAGTTGGACAGACTTTTTGTTGTTGTTGTTAATAGAAGCAATAAAAATGAGCATCCTGTATGCTTTAAGGGGTGAGTGTGGAGTGGCAGTTACTCTGGTAAGTCTAATAAACTGCTGGTGAAAACAGCCGACTAGAGTCACTTTCATTTTCTCTTCATTGTGAAGAGACACAATGCACTTGAATGTAGAAATTACCTACATATTAAAACAATTTGCCCTTAAAGGTACTTAAATACCATATCTTTAGTGGATAAATATGATATGATAAATATTTCCTGCCAATTTATATAGAAATCTTATGGGTCTACTTGGCTAACACTCTAAGAGTGCAATTTCCTGTATGTGTAGCATATAATAATGAAACCGTATTTGATTTTCAAATACCTCAAGAGAATTATAAAATTCTGTGGTGAGAGTACAACATTAAGACTGAAAACATCTCAATACTACTATTATTAGCTGGGATTTGATTGGTTGTTCTTGTTATCATCATTTGCTTATTTGTTTTAGTATTGATACATTTGCAGAAGACTTATAGTATACAAAAAATGTTTCTAATGTTTATTTATTTTTGAGAAAGAGAGACAGAGTGCGAGCAGGGGAGGGGCAGAGAGAGAGGATAGACACAGAATCTGAAGTAGGCTCCAGGCTTTGAGCTGTCAGCACAGAGCCAACGTGAGGCTTGAACTGATGACCCGTGAGATCATGACCTGAGCCAAAGTCAGACGCTTAACTGACTGAGCCACCCAGGGATCCCTACCAAAAAAAAAAAAAAAAAAAAAAAAAAAAAAAAAAAAAAATTAATGCCTAACTTATTTGGTTTATTGTTTTGATTTTGTTTTGTTCTGTCTCCTGTTCTAAAATAAACTCCAGAGATCTGTAAATTCACATACTCTAGGACCCAGAAGACAGTTAATGAAAAACAAACAAAAAGATCAAACAAGGGTTATTGGATGTCTCATTGTTCATTTAGGCTATTATTTTCCAGAACTCTCTAAGTATTGCCAAGTTGGCACACTTATAATTCATTTATTTTTTTTTAATTTTTTAAAATTTTTTTATTATTTATTTTTGAGACAGAGAGAGACAGAGCATGAACAGGGGAGGGGTAGAGAGAGAGTGAGACACAGAATCTGAAGCAGGCTCTAGGCTCTGAGCTGTCAGCACAGAGCCCAATGCGGGGCTCGAACTCACGGACAGTGAAATCATGACCTGAGCTGAAGTAGGACGCTTAACCGACTGAGCCACCCAGGCACCCCCTTACAATTCATGTATTTTTAAATTACATATTATTCTTTCAAAAATTGCTTATTGTTACTCAATATTTATTATGTGCTAGATATTGTCCTCAGGAGCTTAAGTATATTAATACATTTAATAGTCTTAACCTTGCTATGTCAAATAAGTACTATTTTCTTTTTTTTAAATTTTTTTTTAACATTTATTTATATTTGGGAGACAGAGAGAGACAGAGCACAAGTTGGGGAGGGGCAGAGAGAAGACACGGAATCTGAAGCAGGCTCCAGGCTCTTGAGCTGTCAGCTCAGAACCAGACGTGGGGCTTGAACTCATAAACCATAATATCCTGACCTGAGTGGAAGTTGGACGCTTATCTGATTGAGCCATCCATGTGCCCCAAACAGGTACTATTTTCATCTTCATTTTGAAAATGTGGAAATTTAGGCAAAGAACAGTTAAGTGACTTGGTCAAATAATGAGAAAATGATGGAATTAAGGTTCATACTCTGCTAGTCTGTCCTTAGAACAAACAAAATATTCTTATAATCACAAAGTTGGCCTCCATTTTTGGTGAGAATAAATGAAAATATTTCAATATTAAAATTGTCAACTTCTAATAAAGTGCACTGCCATATATAACCTGCTGAGTACAATATTTAGATGTTTATGACCTGCTTTGCAGAAAACAAAACAAAACAAAAACAACCAACCAGTTGTTATGTGTTTGTCTTCTCAGCAGAAAAACTATTTGGAAAATTGCATTAAAAATAAATCTTAACCAATACCACACTGAATACCATTAATCATGTAAAACCTCAATTACTCTAATTTCCAGTTATAAAACTCTTCCATTATTTAGAAATTTGCTGTACCTTTCTTTTAAGAGGGGAAAAAAATGAAGCAAGAATATAACCTCATATCAGAAGTTTTGGCTTAATAATGAAAGTCAGCAAGACTATGTTGTTCACAGAACAAAGGTATAAAAATCAAAAGCCCCAGGCTCTTGTCCTGTTTATTTGAGAATGGTGTTTAACTCACCCAAACTCCAGAAGCCTCATCTATAATATGAGGATATTCATACCAGAGAAATCTTCTTTTCTAAGCTTTTTAACATGCATAATATATTAAACATATGTTCATATGACTTATTACAAAAGCAATTAAAGCTAATATCATTTTTTATTTTTACAAAATAATTCAATAAAAATAAATATAAATATTTGAATTCTGTAATAAGATTTTAACTAATTAATTATCCTATTGTCAATAAATTCATATTTATGTAAACTTTAATATATTGGTACAATATTTTCAATGAAATCAGTAATTCAAACATGTGAATCAATTATGAAGATTTTGATTTTCAGTATTCCTAAAATCCTAAATATTTAATTATCCCTCATTCTAGGAAAGAATTTAACTCATTTAATTAATTAATTATATTATATTTCTTGTAATTGGTTTAAGGCAGAAGGTACATCAGCAATTACCCTAGTTCATTAATTAATAATTCTACGTTTAATTTATTGTGTAAGAGAGACTTTAGGAGGATAGAAATTTAGATAATTTCTCCTCAGCAGAGAAAGAAATGACACCACATATTTCTCTAATTTATAGAACAGTCTTTTACATATCAGGTTAAGGACAAAACATAGATTTCTACAACATAGAACTACTGAAAGATTCTATAATTTAGTTGACTTCAAATACCTTTAATCAATACTCCAACTTCATTATCCATATAATATGCAACTTTGCTATATTAACGGGATTATATAGTTCAGAACAATGGAGATGAAAGCACTTTTCTGTTGCATGTGGGTCAGACTAAACCCGCATCATCCTTCCTTCAAATTGTCTCTAGAAGAATGATAGTAAAGTAAAGCATGCTCAGTGATAGCAGCAAGGCTCATGTGGGAGCTTGAATGCACATCATGAAGTATGATGGACGCTCTCATATGGAAGACAGAGTATGTTTGTGTTCTGTGTGGCACCAGATAAATGTGCAAATGAGTAGAAGTTCGGGGAAGGATATCCTCTGATCAGTCCCTTCTTGAGCTCAGCTCTGCCCATTGAAGAATTGCAGTCGATTCATGAACAAATAAAGACACTTTATTTATCTGCTTCTTTGCTCATAGAATAAAGAAAATAAAAACTGGAGTAACATACACAGTAGAAAGAAGGAGAAATACCCAGCAGAACATTGGGAAGTACTGACAGTGTCAGGGCAAGTCTGTGATGCTAAACAGATGTTTTGATGTTTAAATGACAGGGATAATAAGCCTAAGCAGCTTTGCTGATCAGTAGACATTACTCTGTATAATAGAAGGGTGTCATTGGTGCCAAACAGATTCCACTGAAACTGATAAACAGAGGGTTGGGCAACCAAAAACAAGAACCTTGTCTGTAAGTACCAGTTCAGTACCACTGGGACATTCCAGCAATTCTTGGAGTGAGGATGTATCCGTTTCTTATTGTTACTTTAACAAAACACCACAAACTTGGTGGCTTAAAACAAAACCCAGAAGTTAGAAGTCTAAACTGGACTGGCAGCACTTTAGTTCTTCTGGAGGCTCTCAAGGAGAATCCATTTCCAAGACTTTTCCAGTTTCTAGAGCCTGCCCACATTCCTTGGCTCAAATCCCTTCAAAACTCAGGCCTCTACTCCCATTCTCTCATTTCCTTCTCTAACTCTGATTTTTTGACTTTCCTTCTTTCACTTATAAGGATTCTTATGATTACTCTGAGCCCCTAGATAAGCCAGAATTAGCTCACCATCTCAGGATCCTTGACCACATCTGCAAAGTCCCTTTTGCCACGTGAGATAAGATATTGACAGCTTTCTGGCATCAGGACATGACATCATTGCGAAACCATCTTTCTGTATACCACAAGGGATACATTTTTTATCAATGTTAGGATAGATTTTCCTATTAGCAAATGCAGCAAGATCTTATGATTTGAAATTCTTAAAAAAATATTTGCATGGAAAAACAACAAGAAGGATAGAAGTATTTTTCAAAAAATCTGACAAAATAAAACTTGCACAAATACACTTATAGAATAAATATACATTAATCCAGTTTATTTCTTCAACTTAATTATATTTACCTCATGCAAATATCATTAAAATGAAATTTGCCTATCTGAAGCTATTTGTTTTAAACCAGTCTAGCTATAAATCCTAGTCAAATTAAGTTACTGATAATGTGAACAACGTCATAAATACTACTTTTAGTTAATCCACTCTCTATGTATGAAAGGGGGAGCTGGACTACGTAAGGGAAAGTCAGGTATTAAGATGAAATTAAGAAAAAGAAGATAAAACCACATTCTCATACTTGTTGAGAAAAATCCACAGCAAGTAGGAAAAAGTAAATTGCTTACAGATTAACTTCTGAGAAGGATTTTCACAAGGGACATGCTATATTGAAATTTAAAAAGTTACCTATCTGTTGCTGTTTAAATCAGTCTATATAGTGGAAACAACTGTATGAAATCCACCACTGATGTCTACTATTAAACCCTGGCATGAGCTTTCATAGGACATCATAGAATCTATTTCTCTATTAGTATCTTGGCTCATTAGAATTCATTTTGGAAAGAAATAAACTAGGGTCATATGGATCAGAACAATAGATTTCTAAAACACACACACACACACAAGCTGGAGGAAATGGTTTGCCTAAGCCATCATATTTTGAAAAAGGAAGTGGGGCTTTTGAGCCTCGACATTTAATGATTACATAAACAATAGAGCTGAAACTACTAACCCAAAACCCTCAACCAAGAAACTGAGTGTAGAAAAATGTCTGATACTAACGATGAGCAAATCCCTCTCCAATACTCCTTTCCATTTGTTGTTTTATCTAAATATTGTTGTGTTAGGTCAATTCCAATCCAATTAGGCTGTGTTTTTTAGGTCTTTTAGGCTGAAGCTAATTGACTCGAATGTGGAAGGTGATATTACAACACTTGTCCCTATGTGACAGTCAATTCATGTCACGAACAACGTCATATGCTTTCATTAAAAAGAAAAATGAATCATATGAAACAAGTTCATTAACCCATAGGTGATGGTATTACAGACTATCTTTCTATTTAATAAGCACATTTTAAGAGCGGGATAGGTACTTGTATCAAACTTTATTTGGACCATTTCAAAATCCTTTGGCAATATCTTTTTCTCCAGCAACTGATAAAGACACCGGTTTCACACAGACTTTACAGATGAAATCAGGCAGCACCTAAGGCCAACGCAGCCTTGGAGCTTCTCTGATGCGGACATGTTGCTATCTTGAAAACTGCTCCACACGCACACTGACGCAACTTAGAAGTGACCCAGCAATTAATTCCATGAGGTCATCCTTGAAAAGGTGAGGAGGAGACAGTGATAAGTGCTTTCCCCTTCTGTTCTAGTCAGCCTGTGCCAGGACATATTTTATAAATGCCTGAGAAATTCCCAAAGGATGCAGCATCCCTCACTCATTTTACTGCTTATGGAAATACTGTGTCTTATTACTGACTTTTTCTTATTCATTGTTTTCTCTCCTAGACCCTAACTCCTATTTGCTGAAATTCATTTCTAAATAAGCTGCTTGCAGTGAAAACCTTTGTCTCATGCTATGCTTTGAAAAAACTAAGGTTAAAATAGTATTTCTCTGTCTGAAATGATTTAGCTAGAATGGAGTAAAGCAGAGTGCATGGCTTCCTAATAGCAAGTTAAGTTCTACCAATTTGTGACCTTGGTCTTAATATGCTCATATATCAAATGGCTTTTCAGCTATGCCTTAGATATATGTGCAGGACCTGAAGGGAAGCCAAACAAAAAATACATGCTAATTGATAAATATGAAAGATGCTTGATGACTGTAAAAAAGAAAAAAAATAACCCCCACCCCATATTTCTGAATTTCCTAAGCATTTATGCTTAAAGGAAAAAAAATGCAATTTATATATCAGATACCTGATTCAGAGTTTTATTACTAAATCCCTTTTAATAATGAACTCTTTAAGTGTACCACAAGTATAATAACCTCATAAGCAATATGTTTTAATATAATATCAAGAATTTCTCTAAAACAAGAAGCTTTCATTCAGAAATACTTCCATTCACTCTCTTTTTAAAGATTTTACATTTTTTAATATTTTTGAGAGAGAGAGAGAGGCAGAGAGAGAGGGAGACATAGAATCTGAAGCAGGCTCCAGGTCCTGAGCTATCAGCAGAGAGCCCCAGATGGGGCTTAAACTCACAAACCACAAGATCATGACCCGAGCTGAAGTTGGACACTCAATTAACTGAGCCACCCAGTCGCCTTTTTAATATATATTTTTGAAGTTTATTTTATTTTGAGAGAGAGAGTGCGAGGAAGTGAAATAGAATCCCAAGCAGGGATTCCAAGGGCTGTCAGCACAGAGCTCCATGCAGGGCTCAAACCCAGAAACTCAAGAGATCATGACCTGAGCCAAAGCCAAGAGTTGGACAGTTAACTGACTGAGCCACCCAGGTGCCCCTAAATATTATTTTTAAAAGGATTGGTCAGGGGTGCCTGGGTGGCTCAGTCAGTTGCATGCTTGACCCTTGATTTCAGCTCAGGTCATGATTCCAGGATCATGAGATCAGGCTCCATTTCAGGCTCCATATTATCATGGAGCCTGTTGCTTGCTTGGGATCCTCTCTCTCTTTCTCTCTCTCCCTCTGCCCCTCTCCCACACTTGCACTCTCTCTCTCTCTCTTCTTTCTCTCTCTAAAAAAAACAAAAAAACAAAAAACAAAAAAAAAACAGGATTGGACACGGAAGATTGATAATCTAATTTATAAACTGAATTTATTCATAATAATATTATTCTTCAAAGGGCTAATTATTTGTCTTGGCAAGATTCTATGACTTTTCATCTAGCTTACTATAACAGATTATAAAATATTACTACAACAATGTAACAAGAGTAGTTTTCTAATACAAGGAAATCAAAATACATTGTCTATTAATAGTATTTGAATATTTTTAGTCAGATTTAGAAATATGTGGTCATATGAGGTAAAAATAGGAGAACATGGCTGATGTCATTGGTGAAGCTTCACAATTGTAGGCACATGTAAAATCTAAGATACCTTTCAAATTATC
This sequence comes from Puma concolor, assembly GCF_028749965.1. Classification (NCBI taxonomy): domain Eukaryota; kingdom Metazoa; phylum Chordata; class Mammalia; order Carnivora; family Felidae; genus Puma; species Puma concolor. The sequence goes on from NC_141667.1 coordinate 183,084,603, forward strand.
CAATAATTCACTGGATTGTACTTTCAAGAGCAGATGGGGAGTGGCAAGGATACGGACTTTTTATTCTGAAACTAAAATTTAACATTATATACTTTCTATAGGACTTGTCTGGGGAACCCCACTATTAGGAGACACACATTATCTTATTTAATCTTTAGAACAACCATATAAATTGTGTATTATTATTCCTATTACATGTATGAAGACATGGAATGACTTACCCTCTGTCATACAGGTAGTCAGTGGCAGAGCCTTGGCTCAAACCCAGAACTTCTAGACTCTGAAAACAATGTTCTTAATCATGATGTCCATTGAAGAACCTGGCAATACAGTATGTACATAAGACATAATTGATTGAAGCCACTTATGAACAGTGACCATTCTCACAAAGAAATATTATACACTATACACAACTCTGTAATGGATTTCATTTTAATGTTCAATTTCTCATTTTCTGCACCATGACAATAGCATGTTAATTCCAAAAATTTGTGTTTTTGAGTTTCATGTACATGTTATTTTAAACTGTATTTTTCACACTTCAAAAATAGTATTCTTTAAATTAAAAAATCAAATAAATTTGTTTAATTAGTAAAAAGGAGATACTACCATTATTTGTTCACGATTATTAACTAAATACCTAAATAAAATAGCTTCCAAAATTATCACCCCATGTGATGCTAAATCAGTTCATAATAGCAATTTATATCAATTTCTCAATAAACGTTCATATGGACAACAGGTGTTATGCTAAATGTACAGTCATAGGGCTTTCACAACATTTTGAAAAGTAAATTAAAACCATATATACTAATGAGAACAATAAGGTTTAGATTCAGTTGCTTTGTTGAAGAGCAAATTGGAAATTATTGCTTTGTTTATTAGTTTATGTACATTGTTTCTTTACACAGAACTTTTGAGACAGATTAAAGCAAAAGATTTAACTAGGCAGTAAAAAAAAAAAAAAAAATCAATAGAAGTAACAAGTCAGGAGAAAGGGAAATGTGCCTGAATCTCACATTTGGCTTTGATCTTCTTAGAGGAAAAGGAAAATTAAAGGAAGCCTATTATTTATATGGTTCATTTGATCTTAAAGGAGGAAGTACACCAGTGCTTTAGAGAATATAAACTTTTTTTTTAAGAACTGCAAAATCCTGGAAAGTAAATATGTCACAAAGATTTTATATAATGAACATTGACTGAAGTAACAAATAATCTCTTCAAAAATAGCTTTACATTAACCAGAGTGGTGAATATTGTGTTACTGGATATTGTGAAATCCCTTAACAAAAGCTAAGGGAAGAGTAAAACACGTCTTAAAGTGAAATTGTGAGGGATTAAATGAATGTGATCAAAATTGGTCCAAATATAAAATGTAAAATTGTGGGTATCTTAGGTAATCTTCAATCTTTAAAAGTTATCAATTCTTCTACTCTGGTTTACTTAGGAATAGGATAACTGGCAGTTCCTGCTGACACCTGGATGGCTGGCATTCTGCATTGAAAGGGCACACGCATGCTTTGGAAACCAGATCACAATGTTGGCATGAAAAGCCTACCCAGTATTCTCAACTGAATGGAAAACTACCCTCTCTCGCTTCCCAGACACGGTAGTTTCAGAGTGAAGCAAAATTTGTCTTGGGGGGCGGCGGGGGGGGGGGGGGCGCTTTGGACTTATTCAAATAGGAAGACATGCAGAGTTCTCGTAATTCTAAAAATTATAAGAAGGAAGACATAATTTTTTTTTCTCAGAATATTTCGGAGGGGAGCGCCTGTGTGGCTCGGTTAAGCGTCTGACTGGTTCAGGTCATGATCTCGCCATGAGTGAGTTTGCGCCCACATTCGGCTCTGTGCTGACAGTGGGAAGTCTGCTTGGGATTCTCTCTCGCTCCCTCTCTTTCTGCCTCCTCCCCCATCTGTGCTCTTTTCTCAAAATAAATAAATAAACTTAAAAAAAAGAAAATTTCAGAGGGCCATTCAAACATTCAACAAATAGATAACATTTATATATTAAGCGCTCCAAAATGTACTGTGCTTGGTACTCAGGAAGCTCAGGATTTGGTGGGATAGGCCCACAGTCATAATGGCGGTGTGGATTGCAACCTTAGAAAATGAAGAGTACTGTCAGAGCAGAGAGAAAGGATAGGGATTTAATGCCCCATTAGTGTCTTAAGTATTTAAATGCTTTATAAGAGGATAAGAAATTAATGTAAACAAGAGAAAAGATGGCTAAAATGATATAACATTCTATAATACTGTCTAACAATCTTTTTCAAGAATGACCTTCTAAATTTGCTTAACTTATTTTCAGAAAATAAATCTATGGCCATTATAAAGCAAAATAGAACAAAAATTGAAAAATCATATTGTCTGAGATTATTGTGAAAACCTACCACTACATTTATCATATTTAATAATGCCAAAACCTGTCCAGAAGGATGATCTTGCAAAATACAAGATTCTATCATTTTCTCCTACAAGATAAACTTGGAACCTCATGTTTCTGTGGTTCTCACAGCAAAACATTTCAGAATTGCTTTGTGAAGATTGCTGACAATTATTCCCATTGGCAAGAAAAATTCCTTCAACAGTGCCTTGAGCCTCTTTTTTTTTTTTTTCTTTCGTATTTGTGCGTGTATGTATGTTTGTGTGTGTTGTGTTGTTGGGATGAGTCTGAGGAACTTATAGACTGGGGAAACTTGCCTGGAAAATATAAAGAACAATGGCAATTTAATCGGTGTGATTATGTAATTATAGGAAGCAGTCAAAACAAGCAAGAAGAGATCTGCTACTACATAGTTTTAGGTTTGCATAGTTAAGGAGTTAATCAATAACATGTACAAATTACATCATTAATTTTTTTTGTTGTTGTTGTTTTTGAGGGAGAGAGAGTGTGTGCATGAGAGTGGGGAGGGGCAGAGGGAGAGGGAGAGAAAGAATCTTAAGCAGGCTCCAGCCCAGAGTGGAGCCCAACTCTGGGCTCACTGGATCTCAGGACCCTGAGATCGTGACCTGAGCCGAAATCAAGAATCGGTCGCTCAACACACTGATGTATCCAGGCACCCCTCATCAATCTTTCTAAATAGAGTACACCTTCACATTCAGGAGAACTTTGGACTTTGCACATATTAATGTAAATTTTCCATTTTAGGCACAAGAAAGCACAATATACATTGAGAAGATAGAAATATTCATCTCTCTTCCCCTTCACGGGAATAACAAGGTTCCAAAATTCATGTGGATGATTATATGTTCCAGGGCATGGTGCTTTCTGGGGATAGAGCTTTCACAACTGCCTTGTGGGGGCAAGGGCATGAAAACAATTTGCTCTCATTTGCCTGTCTAAATTTCTCATAGATTGCTCTATGAGAGCAATCGTTAAATATTTATTCACTATGTTCTTAATTAATATCATATATTTATTTTTTAAATTTTTTAATGTTTATTTAATTTTTGAAGGAGAGAGGATAGAGCACGAGTGGGGGAGGGGTAGAAAGAGAGGGAGACACAGAATCTGAAGCAGGCTCCAGGCTCTGAGCTGTCAGCACAGAGCCAGACCCGGGGCTCGAATTTATGGACCACGAGATCATGACTGGAGCTGAAGTCGGACGCTTAACTGACTGAACCACCCAGGCACCCCTGATATCATATATTTATTTAAGTTGTTTAAAACACACAATTTTAGGAAACCTGATTTTGGAGAGCAGTATGTAACCCCACATGCTCTTGCCTATGCTCCACATTCTAAATGATGATGTAATGGGAAAATAACGTTGCAGATCCAGTGAGACCTGGTTTTGATTTGTAGATCTGGACAACTGATAATTGTGTCACCTGGAAAACAATAATTACCATGTATGAACCTAATCTTTTCTCAGAATTAAGTCAATACAAGAATGTCTATCGTATGTAACGTTTGCACTATTGTATAAAACATATTATTTTATGCAGCTAGCACCTGCATGCTAGGTATGCCTGCTACCTAGAAGGTCATAAGGAATTCTAGTTTTTTTCCATTCTGCTTTCTCTCCCTTGACCCCACTCCTATAAGCAGAACAGTAAAATGAACCACACCATGTAGCAACTTCCAAAAGGCAGCTTCAGGTGGACAGACATTCCCAGGATAGGAGAGAAGTGGTCCATGTCACATCAGAATAACCCTTGTGTGGAAGTATGTCCCGTCTTCAACTCAGCGATCTACTCTGTGTCACAGTTTACATACAGACATTCTTTCAAACAGAGGTGAGTAGGCATGACTTACTCTGATACTATTTAAAGAATGATAAAATTCCCTTTACAATTCAAGGGCCCTAAAGAAAATGGAAATGGTATGAAAGTAAAGAAGAAGCAGAGTCATTCTGAAGGAAGACAAAGAAGAGATATAAAAAATCAGCACTGAATTTCTGTGAAAAAGAAAAAGGAAGATATTGACATCCTTATTTCTACCAGGATTCAAGGGCTATGATTTGATGAAGCAAATTGGTAGAGGTGGTTCAATTATGATACATGGCCTGTGATCTCTGGGTTTGCTCATACAGTCTCCCTTTCCCATTGTGAAATGCAAATATAATTACTTTATCTCTTTAATCTCTTTCCTTGGGTTATTGGGAATATGCCTGATATGGTCAGGATAATGTGTCTAAGGTTGAACAGTATATACTACCACGGCATCAGTTGATGTGTTAAAGAGGGAAAGAAAGAAAGAAAATACAGACTGCATAATGTCCATCAAAGTACTTTTTTCTTTAGGGATTCTAACAACACTTGTAAGAATTTACCCAAATACACTGTTTCTTTGTTTATTTGCTTGTTTGTGTTTTTTAGTTTTTAAAACTTTTTTAAAAAAATGTGATAGTTAAGGTTGTATTAAAGATAAATTCTACCTTGGTTTCAAGTAACATGTAATAAAATTTATATTTCAAATGAACAAGAACAATTATAATTGTTCCATTGAATGACATAAATATGTGATGGATATACAGTTTTAAGTGTTCTTAAAAATATTAAACAAATACTCTCTGTGTGATTTATATCTATATTATTGAGGCAACTTTTTTCTCAATTGGAAGCAAGCTACTAATCTCTACTACTGGCTTTTTTCATAAAGTATATATTCTCTGCTTCTTTAATGCAGAAAAATGTTATATTCTTAAGTATGACTTTATTTACTTTTTGAAAAAAATTATATGTTTAAAGTAAAAATGCAAAACAAACTATTGTAGTCAGGTAGCCTAAAACAAAGCTATCATGTCCTTGAAATCTATTTTGATTGTATAAATTCAAGTGCAATCTACGGTCATTGTTTGATTCACCTCTAGTTTCAAACAGCTCATATTATAGTTTCTTTCACATAAAAGAGGAAAACTACCATGATTATAGCAACAGAAGCCTCATTTGCAAAGCAGATATTCCATATGAACAGGCAAAGGTTTTCCAGAAGTCATAATAACCATATGTTTTCATTTTAGTATCAAAGAAAAGTGTTATTTTCAAATGTGAAAGTAGATTTAAATTAAATTATGCGTTGGAACTAGATCTAAATTTCCAAACCCTTTGGGGTGTCACCATGAAATGTTTACTCTACATTAATTCCTTGATTTAATATGAATGTGTGTATTTACATAGATGACATATAAGATAATATGGACTACATGCACACAACAACAACAAAAAAGGAATTTTGTCCATGGTGCTTGGGTATAGGTATCTGTGGAGTCCTGTAGGAATTGATTTATCTTGTGTATTATAACATATTTGCTTTTTCTCCTATACACATGAGTCAAAGGCTCATTTTCAGTCAGGTGAAATGGTGAAAATCTGAGTGACTGCCATTACGTGAAGTTGAGTATGTATAAACCACATATGTACACACATGTGATATGTGAGCATAGACATTGATGCTCAGAATTAAATAAATACACATTGATTTAGTATATCTGTGAGTCACTCTGGCTTTTAGTTTAGCATATACAAACACTTGCCTCAATGTGTGACTAACAAATGCAAGGCATGCAAATATTGATCTGCATGCTCCTTCATAAGTAAAGATAAATTACACATGCTTTTGCACTTAACATTTCAATAAACCTTCAGCATTTCCTATCCTTTCAAAACTCTCAGCTGATGGCTTTACTTTCTATTTTCCTGAGAAAAGAGACAAAACCTGTCTCCTTACCCTGCCTTTTCTCCAGTTTCCAACAACAGCCTATCCTTGCTTCTTGTAAATGTGACAATTTCAATATGTGGATGGTGTCAATATCATCTTCCCTTATTCTCTTGCATCTTTCTTTTTCCACTTTCTTCTCTGTTTTCCCAAATGTCTTACACATATGCTAGTATTTATTTGGTTTAAAAAAATCAGCCAGATGATAAAGGTTAATTAGTCAGGTAATTGGGTTCACGTATGCAGTAACAGGCCATGTGGAAAATATGCACCATTGGTGTGAGGAATGAAAATGGCACTTGATCTCCGTGGTATTTCTCTCCCAATTCAGCAACCAAATCTAATCATGAGAGAAACAACAGACAAATCCTGAACTGACATTCCATGAAATACCTAACCAGGACTCTTGAAAATTATCAAGGTCATCAAAAACAAGAAAAATGTGAGAAACAGCTCATAGGAGCTTAAGGAGACATGACAACAAAATGCAGCATGGTATCCAGCAACAGAAAAAAAAATAGGTAAAAACTTAGGAAATCTGGGTAACATATGCCTTTAGTGAATTATTTATTAATATTTGCTCACTAATGGTAGCAAATACACCATATGATTTAAGATAGATACTAACATATGGGAAAATTGGATGTTGAATATTTGAGAATTTCTCGGCTTATCTTTTAAAAAAATGTTTATTTATTTACTTTGAGAGGGAGAGAGTGGGGGGGAGGGGCAGAGAGAGAGGGAGATATAGAATCTCTCTCAGTGAAAAATAGTCCTGTTTCTGCTGCCTGAAAATCTCCCCTCACCCGCATATCCATACTGCATACTTGTCTACTTTGTCTTTTTTTTTTTTTTTTTTTTTAGTATAGTTGACACATGTTACATTAATTTCAGGAATCCCAAGCAGGCTCCCCACTGTCAGCACAGAGCCTGATGCCACCCACAACATGGCTCCATCTCACATGAGATCATGACATGAGCCAAAATCAAGAGTCATCCACTTAACTGACCGAGCCACCCAGGCGCCCATTTTTTCAAATCTTTATTCAACTCATGCTTTTTCAGTGAGGCATTCCCCACCACAGTATTTTAGTTTGGTTTAGTTCAGTTTAGTTTAATTTAGTTTTATTAATTTTATTTATGTTAAAGATTGTGCCAAATATTTATCTCCTCAGTTAGCAAATAACAATGGGTTAACATTACAGCGTTTAGTAAAATACACTTAAACATTTTGAGCTTAGAAATTTAAATTCCGTAGACAGCAAGTCTTCTTTTAGGAGCCAAGTGTCATGCATTTTTATCTATGTCTGTATTATGTAATATTCTATACTTTACTTGAGCTAAGTTACTATTCTGATGCAAATTTTAAAAATTAGCATTAGGGTACTTTGAACTGCTCTCTGCCAAATATTATTTTTCTCTGGTCATATATGGGCCATCATCATTAATGTTTGCTATAGTTTTGTTTTGTTTTGTTTTTTTTAAATTTTAGTTCCAGTATAGTTAACATAGTGTTAATTTAGTTTCAGGTATATAATATAGTGATTCAACATTTCTATACATTACTCAATGCTCATCATGATAAGAGTACTCTTAATACCCATTACCTATTTAACCCATCCTCCTACCCACCTCCCTTCTGTTAACCATCTGTTTGTTCTGTATAGTTAAGAGTCTGTTTTTTGCTTTGTCTCTCTTTTCCTTTGTTTCCTCTGTTTGTTTCTAAAATTCCACATATCAGTAAAATCATATGGTATTCGTCTTTCTCTTACTTCACTTAACATTATATCCTCTAGATCTATCCACGTAGTTGCAAATTACAAGATTTCATTTTTTCTTACAGCTGAGTAATATCCCTTTATATATACACACCACATCTTCTTTATCCATTTATCTATCAATGGACACTTGAGTTACTTCCATAATTTGGCTTTTGTAAATAATGCTGCAATAAACATAGGAGTGTATAAAACTTTTTACATTAGTGTTTTCATATTCTTTGGGTAAATACCCAGTAGTGTAATTACTGGATCAAATGATGATTTTATTTTTAATTTTTTAAGGAACCTCCACACTGTTTGTGGCTGCACCAGTTTGTATTCCCACCAACAACGGAATTCTTTTTTTTCCTACATCCTTGTCCATGCCAACACTTATTTCTTGTGTTCTTCTTTTTAGCCATTCTGACAGGTGTGAGATGTTATCTTACTGTACTTTTAACTTGCATTTACCTGATGATGAGTGATGTTGAACATCTTTTCATGTGTCTGTCAGACATATGTATGTCTTCTTTGAAGAAATGTCTGTTCATGTCTTCTCATTTTTAATTGGACTTTTTGTTTTTTGGGTGTTGAGTTTAAAGATCTTCATATATTTTGGATACTAACCCTATATCAGATATGTCATTTGCAAATATCTTTTCCTATTCAGTGGGTTGTCTTTTAGTTTTGTTGATTATTTCATTTGCTGTGCAGAAGATTTTTATTTTGATGTAGTCCTGGTAGTTTATTTTTGCTTCAGTTTCTCTTGCCTCAGGAGACATATCTAAAAAATGTTGCCACAGTTGATGTCAGAGAAATTACTGCCTGTGCCCTCTCCTAGGATTATTATGGTTACAGGTCTAACATTAGGTCCTTAATCCATTTTGAATTTACTTTAGTGTATTGTGTAGAAAGTGGTCCAGTTTCATTCTTTTTCATGTATCTGTCCAGTTTACCCAGCACTTTTTATTGAAGAAAATGTCTTTTCCCGATTGTATATTCTTGCCCCCTTTGTCGTACATTAATCGGTCACATAATCGTGGATTTATTTTTGGGCTCTCTATTCTGTTCTATCGATTGATGTGTTTATTTACCAGTATCATACTGTTTTGATCATAACAATTTGTAGTGTTTCTTGATATCTGGGATTGTGATACCCCCAGTTTTATTCTTTTTCATGATTGTTTAGGCTATTTAGGGTCTTTTGTCATTCCATAAAAATTTTAGGATTATTTGTTCTAGTTCTGTGAAAAATGCTGTTTGTATTTGATAGGGATTACATTAAATCTGTAGATTGCTTTGGATAGTATGGGCATTTTAGCCATATTTGTTCTTTTAATCCTTGAGCACAGGAATATCTTTCCATGTGTTTGTGTAATCTTCAGTTTTTTTCATCAGTGTTTCATAGTTTTCAGAGTACAAGTCTTTCATTCCTTGGTCAAATTTATTCCTAGGAATTTTATTATGTTTGGGAAGCTTTTAAATGGAATTTTCTTAACTTCCCCTTCTGCTGCTTCATTAATAGTATGTAGAAATGCAACAGATTTCTGTACATTGATTTTGTATCTTGCTACCTTACTGAATTCACTTATCAGTTCTACTAGTTTTTTGGTGGAATCTTTAGAGTTTTTTCTGTAGTATTATGTCATCTGCAAATAGTGGAAGTTGTATTTCTTCATTACCAATTTGGATGTCTTTGATACCTTTTTTCTTGTCTAATAGCTGTGGCTAGGACTTCTAATACTATGGTGAATACAAGTGGTGAGAGTGGGCATCCTTGTCTTGTTCCTCATCTTATAAGAAAGGCTCTCAGTTTTTCTGCATTGAGTATGATATTAACTGTGGGTTTTTCATATATGGCTTTTATTACATTCAGGTGTGTTCCCTCTAAACCTCATTTTTGAGACTTTTTATCATAAATGGATATTGCACTTTGTCAAATGATTTCTCTGCATCTATTAAAACGGTCATATGGTTCTTATCCTTTCTCTTGTTGATGTGATATATCACATTGGTTGATTTCTGAATATCAAACCACCTTCACATTCCAGGAATAAGTCCCACTTGATCATGGTGAATTAATTTTTAATATATTGTTGGATTAAGTTTGCTAATATTTTGGGGGGGAATTTTGCATCTGTGTTCCTCAGAAATATTGGCTGTAGTTCTCTTTTTTGAAGTGTCTTTATCTGGTTTCAGTATCAGGGTATTGCTGGTCTCAGAATGAATTTGAAGCTTTTCTTCCTCTTGTATTTTTTGGAATAGTTTGAGAAGAATATGCATTAAGTCACTTTTAATTGTTTGGTAGAATTCACCTGTGAAGACATCTAATTTCAGACTTTTGTTTGCTGGGAGTCTTTTGATTGCTGATTCAATTTCACTGCTGGTATTAATCTGCCCAAATTTTCTATTTCTTCCTGATTAAGTTTTGGGAGGTTATATGTTTTTAAGAATTTATTTATTTCTTCTAAGTTGTCCAATTTGTAGGCATAAAATTTTTCATAACATTCTCTTATAATCCTTTGTATTTCACTCGTGTTGATTGCTATTTCTCTTCTTTCACTTCCGGTTTTATTTGAGTCTGCCCACCCTCTCTTTATGAATCTTGCTAAAGATTTATCAATTTTGTTGGTCTTTTCAAAGAACCAACTCCTGGTTTTATGGCTCTGTTATATTGTTTTGTTTGTTTGTTTTCTATTTCATTTACTTCTGCTCTAACCTTTATTATTCCTTCCTTCTACTGGTTTTAGGTTTGTTTGTTCTTATTTTTTCTATCTGCTTTAGGTATAAGGTTAGGTTATTTGATATTTTTCTTGTTTCTTGAGGGACACCTGTATTGCTATAAACTGCCTTCTTAGAACTGCTTTTGATGCATCTCAAAGGTTTTGGACCATTGTGTTTTCACTTGTGTACATGTATTTTTTAACTTCCTCTGAAATTTTGGTTGTCCAATTCATTGTTTAGTAGCATATTATTTATCCTCCATCTATTGTGTTATTTCTAGATTTTTTCTTGTGGTTTATTTCTAATTTCATAGTGTTGTGGTCAGAAAAGATATATGACATGACTTTGATCTTTTTCAGATTGTTGAGACTTTCTCTATGGCCAAACATGTGATTTATTCTGGGGAATGTCCCATGTGCACTTGCAAAGAATATGTATTCTGCTGTTTTAGGATGGAATGTTCTTATTATATCTGTTAGATCCAGTGGGTCCAATGTGTCACTTAAAGCCAGTGATTTCTTATTGAGTTTCTATTGGAGAATCTATCCATTGATGAGAGTGGGGTGTTAAAGTTCTCTACTATTGATTGCCTCCGTTATGTTTGTTATTAGATGCTTTATGTATTTGGGTGTTTCCACACTGGGTCCACAAATATTTACAATTGTTAGCTCTTCTTGTTGGATTATTCTCTTTGTCATTATATAGTGTCCTTCTGTATCTCTTGTTACAGTTTTTGCTTTATTGTCCATTTTTTCCTGTATAATATTGCTACCCTGGCTTTCTTTTCACTTTCATTTGCAGGATAAATGCTTTTTTATCCTTTCACTTTCAATTTGCATGTCTTTAGGTCTGGAATGAGTTTCTTGTATGCAGCATATAGATTGGTCTTTTTTCTTTTTTTACTTGTTTGTTTTATTTTGTTTTTCCATTCCTCACCCTGTCTTTTTTTTTAACGTTTATTTATTTTTGAGAGAGAGAGAGAGAGAGGGAGAGGGAGAGAACAAGCGGGGAGGGGCAGAGAGAGATAGGGAAACACAGAATCCAAAGCAGTCTCCAGGCTCTGAGCTGTCAGCACAAAGCCCAATGTGGGTCTTGAACCCACAAACCACAGGCTCATGACCTGAGCAGAAGTTGGAACCTAACAGACTGAGCCATCCAGGCTACCCTCTAGGTCTTTTTATTTAGTCTATTTACATTCAAAGTAATTATTGATAGATATGCACTTCCTGCCATTTTGTTACTTGTTTTATGGTTGTTTTTGTGGTTGATCCATGTTCCTTCTCTTGCTCTCTTCTCTCATAGTTTGCTGGATTTGTTTAGAGATATACTTGGATTCCATATTTATTAGCAATTTTTGATTTGTGGTTGCTGTTAGGCTTATCTATAATATCTTATGCATATAGCAATCTATGTCAAGTTTAATTATGAACCCATTCTCTACTCCTCTCCCCATGTTTTATGTATGTAGTGTCATCCTTTACATCCTTTTATTTTGTGAATCCCTTGACTGATTTTTATAGATATGCTTAATTTTATTGCCCTTGTGCTTCCTACATTTCTACCCCTGGTTATGGTCTTTCTTTTCCACTCAAAGAATCCCTTTACCATTTCTTGTAGGGCTGGCTTTGTGGTGACAAATTCCTTTAACTTTCGTTTGTCTGGGAAGTTCTTTATTTCTACTTCTATTCTGAATGATAGCCTTGTTGGATAAAGTATACTCGGTTACATGTTTTTTCTTTCAATACTTTGAATATATCATGACACTCCCTCTGGCCTGCAAAGCTTCTGCTGAAAACCCCGCTGATAGTCTTATGGGGTTTCCCTTATCTGTAACTGTTTTCTTTTCTCTTGCTCCTTTTAAAACTTCTTTATCACTACTTTTTGCCTTTTTAATTAGTATGTGTCTTGGTGTGGACCTCCTTGCACTGATTTTGTTGAAGGCTCTCTGTACCTCTTGGATCTGGATTTCCCAGATTCAAGAAGATTTCAACTATTATTTCTTCAAATAAATTTTCTGTACCCTTTTCTCTTTCTTCTCCTTTTGGTGTCCTATAATGCAATGTTATTATGAGTGTTGATGAGTCCCTTAGCCTGTTTTTGTTTTTATTTATTATTTATTACTCTTTCCTGTCCAGCTTGATTGCTTTCCATTATTCTGTCCTCCAAGATGCTTATCTGTTCTTCTGCTTCATCTAGTCTACTATTTTTTCCATCTATTTTTTAATTTCAGTTATTAAGTTCTTTATTCCTGATTGGCTCTTTTTTGTTTTCTAAATTATCTATCAGGCATATATGAATTATTTCTGTTTCATGTAGCTCTCTTGCTATGATTTTGATTCATTTTTTCATTTAGGACATAGTAATCTGTCTTCTCATTTCATCTAACTCTTTGTGTCTGTATCTGTTAGGAAAGTCAGCTACATCTCCTGCTTTTGAAAGTAGTGGCTTTATGAAGAGGCCTTGTAGTGCCTTGCAGTGCAGTGTCTGCAATTCACCCTAACCTGGTGACTCAGGGATGTCTCTTACATGTATTCAGTGCTCCCTACTGTTGTGGCTAAGCTATGTTTGCTTCTAGTCCAGTTATCTGCAACAGATCTCTTTCCCTATTGTGAACAGTGTTTGCTTCCTATATTGTGGGTGGGCCAATCTGGGTCCACTTAGGTTTGAGATGTGTCAGACCAATAGTTTGCCAGCAGTGTAGTAGCACAGAACTGAAGGGTGTTTTTCCTACATTATTCCCTGAGATGCTTTCATTAGGGGACAGAGCCTGTAGTCAGACCAGATGTCTGCCCCAAGCCCATTGTTGAGCCACAGTCAGACTGGTGTGTATGGTTATTTCCCCCTCTTCCCCGTGCAGAAGTCACTTTGCAGTGGTGCTGGCCCCTCCTGGGGCTGCTTGTACACTGTGAAGCTTGTGACACCACTTTAGATGGGCTTTCTCAAGGGCATATTGGAGGAGCACAGGTCTATAGGAGAATGCAATGGGTGCAGCATTCGGTGTGAGCAAGGTCAGCACTAGTCTGCTGTGGGAGGGGACCTCCAGCAGCCTGGGAAAACTCCTGCTGAGGCCAGCTGGGCTGGAGAGAGTGGATCTACATAAGCTTGCAGGGGCAGGGCAGGCTGTAAGGAAGCTTACTTCAGTAAATAAGTAAAACAGGTCAGGTGGATAAACATGAATACTGTATGATGCCACTTATATTTGGAATAGAAAAAAGATTATTATAGGAGCAGAGAGTAGTACAGTAGTTGCCAGGGTGATGGGGAGTAGGGGAAATGGGGAGATGCTAGTCAAACTTTCTAAGATAAATAAGTTCTGGAACTCTACAGCATAGTGATTATAATTAATAATATGGTATTGTACACTTGAAATTGCTAAGACAGTAGAGCTAAATTGTTCTCTGGATACACAAAAATGATAGCTATGTGAGGTGATGGATGTATTGATTATCTTGTTCGTGGTAATCATTTCACAATGTCTGCTTACATCAAGTCATCACATTGTTCACTAAATATATGCTTTTTTTAATCTATCAATTAAGCTTTAATAAAGCTGGAAAAAAATCAACAGCTAGTATTAAAAACTCAAAAGACACGTTTAACAGCAGTTTAGAAACAGAAAAACAGCTGAAAACTGTATTGAAAAATAGATTATAGAATATATCCAAATTAGAGCATGAAAAGAAAAATGTGTTTTGATCAAAAGTAAAATATTCAATCATTTACACAGTTTACAAGAACATATTCAAAATATAGAGCAACAACAAAGAACAACAAAAATATAAATTGGGCACATAAAAATTGCTATTTTGGAAAGACAAAGAATAGAAAAGGGAATGGGGATTAAACAGAAAATAAACTAAAGAAGATTAAATTTCCACTCTAAATCGAAGGGTATTCTACAAAATATCTCACCAGTAATCCCTAAAACGGTCAAGGTCATCTATGGAGAGTTTAGTTAAGCTACTCCATAGTATTGCTACCTTGGTATCCATTTTGTTTGGCCAATTGGCCTGCTGGGACATTAAATGGGCTAGCCTGTGAGGCATGTTTCTGCCTTTAATAGCAGCTTCAGAGTCACAAGAAAATATAAGTCCCTAATAAGACATGCCCACCATCCTTTAAGCTCAAGAGTCTCCCTTGTCACCCAACACTTTCCCTTTATATGCCTTGCCTTATATGCTCCTTATATAACCCTCTTCCCCAACCTGGGGCTTACCAAAATCCTGCTCTCCTGGTTTGAATTGAAAAATCTGGACTTAGCCTGAGAACGACCCCAAAAAGCGTGTGCCCCAGGTTCTGTCTTCACTTCCCAGGGTGGAAGTTCAAGGTATACAGAACACTCTCTGGAGTACCTGGGAGTAATAAACTTCTCTATGTCAATTTCTTTTGTGGTCTGTTGTTAACCCCTAGATCATCATCCAACACCCTACTGTTCCACTTAACGAATGTTAATTTGGCAAACATACAACTTCATCAAAAACATAGGAAAGCCTGAGAAACTGTGATGACCACGAGGAACCAAAGGAGACATGTCTATTAAATGTAATGTGGTATCATAAGGGGAAAGAAAAGACATTAGGGCAAACCTGAGAAAATATGAATAGAGTATGGGCTTTAGAGAAAAAAAATGCTTAACACTCTCTACCTGAGATAAAACAAAATAAAATTTATATGCATATAAATGTACTGATTTACATACTCATAGAACTGCTTGGAGATGAGTTTGTGTTTCTGGGTTGGGGGATGCCTATAATCCCACACTCTTTGATTCCAAGTTTATTGACAGTTTTACCAAGGTGTAATCCAAGATAAGCTAATGGGGAACAAGACCTGACCTTGTGCAGTCTCTAATGGGAAAGAAAAGCTTGTTCTGGTGATTATTTTTTTAGGTAAATTTTATGGCAGGAGCTATTAGTGGGCACGTTGTGACATGTAGAACAAGAATTCTATAAATAAAATCAACACAGAGCCTCTAAGCAAAATGCTCTAGGTAGACTTGCTGAGATCCCTCTCTACATAATTAAAGAAGGGGTCAGAAAAGATGCCTACACAGACAGATGGGGCTGCCCTGGGAGGGCCAGGCTTTCACATTCGGTGTGAGCAGGAAGAGTGAAGATGATAGACTGTTGGTAGGGAGCGCCCAGTACATCCACATTACCTGGAGTACGAGTGAGTTAACACAGAATTTTATCAAGCCAGCACATGCAAAGAGAAAAATAATGAGCACATTATAACATGACTAAGTATAAAATAGAATGAAAAAATAAAATTGCACCCTTACTGGGGCACCTGGGTGGCTCAGTCGGTTAAGCGTCCAACTTCTGCTTAGAGGTCATGATCTTGGCGGTTCCTGAGTTCAAGACTGCTTCGGGCATTGTGCTGACAGCTGGGAGCCTGGAACCTGCTTTGGATTCTGTGTCTCCCTCTCTCTCTGTACCTCCCCCACTCATGCTCTGTCCCTTTCTCATAAAAAAATAAACATTTAAAAAATCGCACTCATTACTATCATAAATTTATGAATGTTTTGAGAGAGATTTCTTCTCATGCCCAGTGTCCAATCTGAGTCTTCTCCTTTGGTAATTGAATATTACAGCCAGACAGATGGTCCCCCAACTCCACACTGAATTCTCCATTCATCTTTGTTGATAGATGGTGACAAGTGAGGTATAAGTGGACAGATTTATGCAATTTCTAGGTCAAAAATTTTAAACCTCAATTACTAATTTCCTAACAGGAAATAGAAAATACTTAAGAATATACCATATTATTAAACATTAAATATTATTAGACTTAAATGAAGTTTGTTTTTCCAAAAAATATTATAAATATCTATTCAGTTTTTATAAACATGTGATTTGTACCAATTGAGGATTTTCCAAGTGATAGACACCCTGAAAACACTTGGATTACCATATTATTTTAATCCTTATGGTAGTATAGGGTATTCATTAATTGCCACATTTTATATGTGACAAAACTGAGATTAAGAAGGAACTTTCCAAAAGTTAAACAGTTACTCCATGGCTCAAATGGCAGACTTCAGATACAAACTCTCTCCATAGCACTTCAAAATCTATAATTTGCTCTACATTCTCCAGAATTACCTATTTTAAAGAAAAATAATTGTTATTTTAATACAGAGAAAGACAGATACCATATGTTTTCACTGTTATGTGGATCCTGAGAAACTTAACAGAAGACCATGAGGGAGGGGAAGGGGAAAAAAAAAGTTAGGGAGGGAGCCAAACCATAAGAGACTCTTAAAAACTGAGAATAAACTGAAGGTTGATGGGGAGTGAGAGGGGAGGAGGGTGGGTGATGGGTATTGAGGAGGGCACCTGTTGGGATGAGCACTGGGTGTTGCATAGAAGCCCATTTGACAATAAATTTCACACAAAAAAAAAAAAAAAAAAAAAAAAAAAAAAAAAAAAAAAAAAGAAAAAGAATTGTTATTTTAAAGAAAGATAAAAGTCAGGGGATGGCAAACAAAAAAAAATACTTAAAATCATCTTCTTTTTTTAATTTTTTTTTTTCAACGTTTACTTATTTTTGGGACAGAGAGAGACAGAGCATGAATGGGCGAGGGGCAGAGAGAGAGGGAGACACAGAATCGGAAACAGGTTCCAGGCTCTGAGCCATCAGCCCAGAGCCCGACGCCAGGCTCGAACTCACGGACCGCGAGATCGTGACCTGGCTGAAGTCGGACGCTTAACCGACTGCGCCACCCAGGCGCCCCAAAATCAACTTCTTATTGAATGATAATTTCGATGCTTAGACATATTTCTCCTTCATTTTATACTGAAATCAGAAAGAAAAAGAAGGATGCCAGTTTGGATGTGAGTTGCATAACTCAACCTGATTTCTCCTGTATCATTAAACTGAGGAGGTAAGTATGTGGCAGCTGTCTTTGAAGCTGCCACATTTATTTCATTTAATTCATTTAATTCATTTATTTCATGAAAATAATTGATGCACAAGGAGCTTAAGAAACATTCAGTAAATCACTAGTTATTACTCTAGTTTTACTTCAGTTAGAATGTAAGCCAATTGATTGAATGCTTCCACTAGAAAAAAATCTAGGCCTCACTGAAATTTAAAAAATCACAGAAGTATATGGGAGGCCTGTGTTTGCATTGACAGAAAGGATGTGAATTACTATTCACAAAATGACATAAAAACATTAAGATACAAAGACTCTGTATAATCAGCAACTCCATTTTCCAAATACATTTTTTTACAGAGCAGAAAAAAACATACAGTATTAACTATAGAAAATAATTTGTGCCAGATAATTAAGAGTCCGTGATTTAAGAGCTTTGAAACACTTTCATACACGAGAACACATTTGTGAGGCTACATCACTTCCAGTGGCATTATAGATACAGTAATTTAATTCAATTTTCTTTAAATAAATTAGATAATTATTAACTTCTATTCATATCCTTGATACTTATTTTACTTAATTTTGTTTAATTAATTTTGTTTAATTTTGTTTAATTCTGAGCAAAACTGGTATCAGAAAAATGTTACAGGACTATAAAATATATGTATATGATAATTTGTTGTTGATCCCTAAAGCATATTAGAGTTAAGATGTTATTGTTCTTGTAGAATTGTGCTAAGGAAAACATTCTTAACAGCATAATGTAATTCCTCTTTTTTCCATTTTTCTCTACTATTATTTCTCTGATATCATTTTAATGTTAATGTTATTAACTTCATTCTTTTTTTGTAAACATCAAGGCAAAAATTACAAAATACAATGAAATGAACAGATTGCAAAGGTGGTCATGTTCTGTTGAGTGATAAAGAAATCAACTTCACTTGTAAAAGTATTTCCTGAACCAAGAACATTCACATTTTTCATAGGTTCTGCTTTGCACTTTAAGTTTTACTCCTTTTTTCAAGTATAGAGACATAGTATTTGTTCAATTACTTAGTATCTAAATCCCAGTGTAAACATGACTGCCACCTGAGGAAACTTTATGTAATTGACCTAAGGACACATGTTTGGGATAATTTACTTACCAAAGTGATAGAACAAATACAGTGTCTCCATACTTGATACAATATCTTCTGCAAAAGGGAAAACTTTTTTTTTTCAACAAAATCCACATAAGAGTCTAAACAACAAATTCGGAAATGTTCCATTATTTTGATAAATATTTATTAAGTACTTTAAAATGCTCTTCTAAATAAAAGCCATCACAAAAATGCTTATTATTCTTAGAATGTTTAAAATTCAGCAAAATAACAAGTATATAAAATTGACTGAAATCCAACATCAAAATAGTTGTAGGGGAAGAATTAAAAAAAAAAATCTACTCAACAAAAGGGATAAACCAATGAATTGTGTCTAGGGAAGTTAGTTTCACAGAGATGACATTTGAAAATATGTCTTCATTCAATAAAGGGGTATGTAACCAGCCAATAGAGAAAACTGAATGCTTAAATCACTCATCTGTTGTCAAATTGAATAATAAGTGGTCCTACAGTTTATCTTGAAAAACTATGAGAGAAAAGATAATACTTGTATCATTATGATAAAGAGTTTTAATCTGTCCTATTAAATCAATGTTTTAAAATGATTAACATTCTATTCAAAGAAAATATTGAATATTCTAGTCAAAGAAAATATCCTATCTGTGTGATAGAAAAAATGATCCAAGAAATCACCTCAGACCTTATAAACCTTTGCTGTTTGTTCATGCATACTGTGTTCGTGTGTGTGTGTGTTTGTGTGTGTGTGTGTGTGCATGTATGTATATGTAGATATGTATCTGGTCGTGTCCTGCAGGTGCTTGTAGGTGCATGTCTGCAAATGTGTATGTGCAAGGGTATGTGTGTTACAGTCAGTGAACGTGATCATGTATGTAACTGTGAGTGGGTAGACGTGAGTATGTGTGTCTGCCAGTGTGTACATTGTGAGTATGTGTATGGGGTACCTGTGACATATGTAGGATTGTATGTATGTGGGTATGCATGTGAGTGTGCATGTGTATTTGTAAGTTGTGTGGGTGCTGAGTGTGAACTAAGAACCTCTGTGGAATACTATAGACCTACAAATCAGAATAGGATTAATAATGATGTGAGAAAGGGAAATCAATCAAGAAATGTAACCTAGGAATTGGGATTTTAGGGTCTGTTTATCAAGTACCTCTAAAGGAAAAATACAGAGTAAAAGACTGAAAATATGAAAACGTGGAGGCATGAGATGATGCAATCCAGAAATATCGAAATGTTATTAAGGATTAACAAAATTATATAAATGTAAGGAATAACATAAATGTAATTAAAATGTAAATGTGGAAGAACGGTGTCTCATATTTTACATATTTTGTTACAGGATAAGGGAGTTTGAAAATATGAAAAATCCAGTTATTTGTTATAATAGTTCAAAAGGATACTAGTCTGCACATAGTGGGTCACCATTCACTCCTTTCTCTGGTAGGTTTTTATGCACATCTGGCCATACTCCTCAAAGTAAGGTGTAAACACATCTGCAGTCTATGATATTGTGCCAATGGATGTAAATAGTAAAGACAGAAAATGAAGCATGGATTTTATGTAAAGTTCAAGAAAGCTTTAACATTCTTGAACTTTTTACCTAGAGTTCTTAAAACTTAGAAAATAAATAAAAACTATTCATACAAAAATACATGTTAACTCATTTGTGGTCACAAATATTGAAAAAGTGGTCAGTAAGCAGGTGTTGCCAGATATAAACCAATAGAAGGCAAAATGTAAATGAGTGCCAATTTCATGATGCGTATGTAGGAAGAATCGTTTATTAATCCACAACTGTATGTGAGGCAATGCCAACACACTCGAACCATGTTGTATAAATAATTCCCTTCCTTGAGGGAACTTTTTCACCTTGCATCTTGGGTCTGATTTGTTACTTTTTAATAATAGGCACTGGACTTCTCATAAAAAGAAGCTCTGGGACTCTCCTGCTTTCCATGGGTTTTTTTTTTAGGTCCATCAAAATGGATCAACCCATGTCCTGGGACTTTTGTCTCATCTTGCCGCTTGTTCTCACTTTCTTTTCCCGAAAAAAGGCTCCACGCAATCTTCTCTGTAATGACTCTGACTGCTTCCTTCCACTACAATACCTCTGGACTCCTCTGATCTAAGTGTCTCCTGGATCTACTGGGTTAAAACACCTCAATTCAGGGGCACCTGACTCTTGATTTCTGCTTAGGTCATGATCCCAGGATCGTGGGATCCAGCCTTGCGTTGGTGTCCATGCTGAGTGTGGAGCCCTGCTTAAGATTCTCTCTCTCCCTCTGCCCCTCTCCCCTGCTTCCCTGATCTCTCTCTCTTTCAAAACAAAAATCTCAATTCAAATACCGCCCTCAGCCCAGTCCTGCTAATTGAAATCAGATGGCAAAATGTTTTATATATAAATCTTTTCCTTTATATTTTATTCAGGCTAAGATTGGTTAAAATTTTACTTTTGCAATACAACTAAAATATATTAATACCCACTGTGTAGAAAGAAAAGTTACCTATATTTTTACACAATTTCTAGGAAATAAATGTCATTATGAAGTGCTTATTATGTTTGTTATAACCATCCATGGATTTTTAAATAAAACAAAATGTTGAGTTTTCTGATAATATATTTAGCATTATTGTTGTGGGGATACAATTATCCATAAAAATTAAATTTTCTAAAACTCTGGCTTTCTAATCTTTTCACAGTAAATAGAGATATTTTTTAAAAGCACATACTTTACATTTTGATACATATTGAAACATTTTATAATATAGGAATACTCTCTATTTTTTCATACATTCAAATTAGTTCTTGAGTTCTCTAAATAGAATAAAGTACCATCTGTCTATATACTATGTATATAAACTCTTTCTAAGTCATCTGACTCCCAACAGTCACATCTACATCTAAACAGTCATGCCATGAAGAACTTGAGAAAGAGAGAGCAGATTCCTTCCATATACACTGGAACATGATTCAGCACAAAATGTAGACCATGAGAAAATAATGAAGATGTGACTGTAACACCTTTCTTTTTTAAACAACAGCATTAGACTGTCTGCTCATGACACTTTTGGTGTTTAATGCCAATCTGCGCATATTTATCACATAATTGTAAAGCTTAATTTCCCCTCATAATTCTACTCCCTTTTCTGTAGTTTATTTATTTATTTTTTGGGACATAATTATGTTTCTTCTTGACTAATTTAGCAAAGTTATGCTGAATTCTAACTCTATTCAGGATGGATTGTGCATGACCTGATAAATTATTTTTCAAGTATATTCACTGCACAATATCATAGAGTTATGTCTAAAAAAAATTGTAAAAAGATAAGGATCTCTTAGGAATCTTTTAGATCACTGTGGTTGAATGCCTGTGAGCATTAATTATTCCCTTCATGCACTCATAATAAAATCACAATGTTTAAATAGCTAATAGAATTAATTTCTTATAACTATTAATCATCATAAAATGGAGTATTTGCTATTTCTTTTATCATCCCCTTGATTTTCTATTAAATATTAATTTTCAGAATTTTATAAATAATCATGTAATTGGCTGATGTATATAAGGCTTTCCTTTTCTGTTTACAAAGGACAAAGAGAGGATAAGACATTGTGATGTGGTGAGAAAGCCCTAGAATAAAAGTGGGAATTCCTGAGAACACTACTTGCTTTTGTAAAACTGCTTGCCCATAGGGAACTGTCTAGGACCAGTTGGTTAGCTGAGAATTTTTATGCACATTATACTAGGGTTATCTATACGATAGCTTGTTCCTATGTAGCAGAGTGGAAAGAGGCAGATACAATGGAAAATCTTTCAGATTTTTCAATTTCCTTTTCTGGAATATGGAGCCAATGCTGCCTAACTCAAAGGGACTTAATTAGAACTGAGTAGACTATCATCCGTGAAATATACAGTACATTCTGTGGCACATAGTAGGGACTATATATATATATATATATATATATATATATTCTACTTCTCATTATAATTTTGGCAGTTTGGAGGTATTTGTTATTATTGCTGTTGTGCATTGTTTCTGTTCATCATTTTTAACCAGACTTCTTTGGAAGAATCATTGTTTTCTATAAATTTATTACTCTGTAAATTTTATGAGAAGAATGGGAGGCCTCAAGGGTATTTTGGTAAGGAAATCCAGGGGATGGATACTACATGAAGAACGGGGTTGAAATAAGTGGAATTCAGGTGGTGCTCTCATAGAAATCTAGTGTAGTTTCAGAGGTGCTGAATATGGAATATTTTTTCCAGATAAATGCTGTGCACTGTGCAATGTAATATTTCCCTGTAAACTTATGAAACATCAGTAATAAGAAAGACATTATAAAATACTTACAAGGCAACATTGGCATTTCTTTTTTTAAATGCTTATTTTTGAGAGAGAGAGAGTGTGGGGGGGAGGGGCAAAGAGAAAGGGAGATAGAGGATCTGAAGTAGTCTCTGTACTGACACCAGAGAGGGCATGGCGGGCTCGAACTCATGAACCATGAGATCATGACCTGAGCTGAACTCTAAAGCTAATCCGACTGAGCCACCCAGACACCCCTAGATTGGCATTTCTTAAGGAGACTAAGTAAGGACTAAATTCTAAGCATTTTGGTACAAACCACATAGACACATGATGACTAAATAACTTTTATTGATGTTATTCGGTATACTAAAAGGACATCTCATTACTCGGAGGACTTGCATGACTCTTTCTTCTGGGGTGTCTTAGGGTTTATTTGATTGGAAAGTGTATAGTGTACAACAGCATGGTTTAGAACATGAATACTGGGACACCTGCTTGGAATTCTCTCTCTCCCTCTTTCTCTGCCCCTCCCTTGTGCTTGTGTGCACTGGTGTGCTCTCTATCTCAAAAATAAATAAATAAACACTAAAAATAATGAATACTAAGGGGAAATTGTGAGGCAGGAGGATGGGGAAGCGGTATGTTAATTCTTGGCTCTGTCATTTGCTTACTGACATCCCTTAACCATGCTGTTCATAAACTCCTTTGCTTTCAGTTCAGTTCTCTTGCTCCATCTGCAAAACTCGGATAATGAGGATCAAATGTGCAAATATGCATACAGCCCTTAGTAAAATAACCCATGTATATCAGGTACTCAAAGGGTCTATTTACTGAGAAAAATCTATTATTAACAACGTCCGTACATATACCAAATTCTCATGGAAATATGGAAAACACAGACATCAATGACTACATAAAAAGATTGCTGAGTGTAAATATGGCCATAAATATAGATAGTAGTGGATTTGAGAAATTTAGAATGATAAACATAATAGGAGTAGAGTTTTCAAACCTTGGAGAAAAAATAATAATATTTGTTTATTTATTTACCACTACAATTTGGCTCTCTAACTGCACCTGATATTTTCCAGACTTTTAGACAATCTTTCAATAGTGGCCTGAATGAAGGTACAGCAGTATGCTAAAGAATAATGAAGTAGATTGAAAATAAATGGCAATCTCATTCTTTGAATTCAGAAGCAGACTCTGAAACAGAATTTGAGTTCAGACGACTTATTTTGGATTTATGAAACAGCAGGAAAAGAATGGGGAAATGAAAAAGGGAAGGGGTCAATACAACACACTGCAGAGAGAAAGTCACTGTTGCAGGTAATTGAGGCTCCATCTCACTGGGGACTTCTAGAAATGCATTTAGAAGCCAACTTAGTGCTGTCCCATATTAAGAGGTGAAAGATCTTTAGGTATCTATCAAGTTCATTTCATCAATGTTGCCCTGTGGTAATTCCCCTGCACCTCAACCTGCCTCAATTAGAGCCAGACCTGCCCCTGGATCAAGAGATGTCCTCAGGCAGAGTTTTCTATTCTGGAATGAGGAGCTTTGCTCCTTGTTCTTAGATTCAAGCAAGATGGATGCCCCACCCTGCAGATAAGACTGCATAGCAGGAATTCCTGAACACAAAGACTTATATTTCCCCTGTTGGGAGCCCATATGAAACGTTTTTGCAACTTGGGTAATCAATAAGCATGTGAGATTCTTGTAGAAGGCAGTGTAAGTGGAACTGAATCTTCTGTGTGATGAGATATAAAACTAAGAGCACAGAAATAAATGCGCAGAAGAACAACAGAGAGTCTCTGTGAAACCGAAGAGTAGGGATGGCTGCTTTGTTGGACAACAAGTAAAATAATAATAATTGAAATAGCAGGGAAGAAGTTACCAGGTTCCAGCAAATACCTAGGTAAGAAGAAAAGTATTTGTGGGAAGAGGAAATCTGTTATTAGTACTCGGGAACTTGAACATAGAGAGGAGTAGCTCCTATTCGGCCTAGATGTGTTGGGAAAGGTTCAATTTTGCCTAATAATTGCGGTAGGACATATTTGAGAAGTTTTAAAGTTTAGTGTTGGAAGTGACTGGAAGTCTCTAAGCCAAGAAAATAATGGATCTTTTAAAGAAAGGACAGATGATGGGAGAGAAGGGAAAAAACATGAGATGTAGTTATGGAGTGTGTTGCCCAAAGAACTATGCATTTGGAAGTCAAAGTGACATTAAGAATAGTTCCAGTAATAAAAATAATTTGAAAAGTTTTATTCTCTGTAGAATTCAAAGAATTAGAGATTAATTTCTGAGATTTAAGTGGCACTATTATGAGACAGTTGGGATTGAACAAAGAATTGTGTAGATATCTGCCAGAAGAAAATGTAAATTTGGAGTTAGAGGTGGAGTGTGCTGACGATTCTTGCAGGAGCTGAAGTTGGAAGGGCTGAGTTGGTGGGAACAGGGCTTAGAGCCAGAAGAAAAGCAAGACACAAGCCAGAGCTAAAAGAAGAGTGGAAACAAGCCAGACTATTAAGGATATAGGAGAATGGAAGTTTCAGAGAGATAGGAAGCAAAGAGAAATGGGACCCACATGTGGCATTAGAGACCACAGAATGGGAAGAGGGGGTGGGAAACAACAAGATCCTGCCTCTCAGTCCTAAGAGCTTTGTTTTTCCTATAAATAGAACTTCAAGATACATATCACAAAAATAAAAAAGACAGATTTTCCATTATTATATAAACTAGGCATGCAGTGCCCAAATGTAGAAGAAAGGCTCTCAGTTCATTTGTTTATCATAGCTTTATTCTCAATATTATCATGATTTCATGCTTATTTTCTCATTATGTTTTATTTTTTCAATAGCAAACAGTTTTTCGAACTTGGATTATATCTTTAAGTCTGCAATATCACTATGGTTAAATGAAAAGAAATGTAAAAATATGTACTGGATTATAGTACAGTGGATTATCAGTTTACGGGGGAAAAGATGGAGGCTTTTAATCCTGCCACTCATCCTTCCTCACATAGAGATTGTGTTCCTCAGGAATTGGACACATCTGGGTGAAAAATGAAAGGAGAGAACAAGTGCCAGTTTATAGATAGTTAGCAAGCACCTAAATACTTGTGTCACTTTTGAGAAAGTTTGATTTGAAAAATGGACAGAGTTCAAGATACTTAGATGAGGGTTATTACTATTTATTCTGAATCCAAGTTACCAGTTCTATAGAGAAGGTCCATAGAACTTGTCTTGAAAATCTGGGTAAGATGTGAAGAATCTAAAGGAGAAGGTGAAGTCAAAATAACTGACTCCATGGGAGAATCATCAGTGAACCAGTGAAATGTGGTCCGGATAGTAGCCTAATAGTGAAACAATCATTTGAAAACTTGACTTCCTTTGGGGGAGGTGGTAGGCATTTGAGGGAGAAGGCAGAGCTTGACCAGATGTGGGAAAGAATGTAGGAGCTTAAAATCCAACAATAGGTTATTCATCCATTCACTTATTTATTCATTTAATAAATATTTATGGAGTATTTTTATGTGCCAAGCATTTCTTAAGTACTGAGGATAGATGCTGTGGAAGCCAAGACAGAAGCAGTCTCTATTTTGAAGAACTTTCAACTCTAATGGAGACAACAAAAAATAACTAACAGGAAAATATCAGGAATTGGTTTGTGCTATGTAGAAAATGATTTGCTAGGATCAAAGAGTGATGAATGAACTTCAAGTAGAACAGACACATAGCCTAATCTGAGGACGTGGAGGTTCAGCAGAGGCCTGAATGCTAAGCCAGCTATAGCATACATGTGGAGAGAATATTATTCCAGTCAGAATGAAAAGCAGATTTAAATATGTTGTAGTGAAGAAGTAAGATGAGTTTTAGAAAAAAGAAAGAGAGCCAGGGCAAAAGCTATCCAGTGTCTAAGGAACGAGTCACACAGCATGATTTTATTAGACAAGTTGGAGCCATGTAGGGCCCAGTAGAAAAGGGTAGCTGTTTTCTATTTCATTCTAAGTTCAATAGGGAATATTTTTAAGCAGGTAAACAACATGGACTGGCATTTATAAAAATTTGAGCATGTGGCCCCAATCTAGCTAATAAATTCATCAAACAGACAGATTTTTTATTTAAAAAAAAGGGTGCGTGGGTGGCTCAGTGGGTTAAGTGTCTGACTTCGGCTCAGGTCATGATCTCACGTTTCTGCGTTTGAGCTTTGCATCCGGGTCTGTGCTGACAGATCAGAGCGCAGAGCCTGCTTCAGTTTCTGTGTCACCCTCTCTCTCTACCCCTCTCCTGCTCATGCTCTGTCTCTCTATCTCTCTCTCTCAAAAATAAATAAACATTAAAAAAAAATTTTTTTAAAGGACACAATTCACTTCAAAGCATGTATTGACTCTATAGCAGTATTAACAAAACGGAAATCAATGTCATCAACAATTTTAGGAAATGAAAAGAGACCTTGTATTTGCTTTGAGACCTCGTATTTCTCCCCCATCACTCCTTCATGTCAAGGGTTGACCCTTCATAACCATATTTCCTGGTTCCCTGGTCAACTAGCTTGCAGTTAAATTCTACACGTGAAAGGATCTGGCAGAAATTGTGATGACAGAACATGAGCAGAAGCCAAGGCTCTCCCCACCCTCCACTTCAGGTGGCAACTCTGGCAGTGACTTTATGTCCCCTCTGAGGACCCCCCATATAACTCTAGAATCCATGAGGAAGCTACTCCTGTGTTATGGTAACATCTACACCTCCCTTTGAACGCTTAGTTCTCTGTGTGCAATACTTGGGACTGTTGCTAATTGCCTCACCATCGTTTCCATCTTTTTTACAACTGTTGTCATTATTGCTATATTTTTAGAGAGCATTTACACTATTGTTAACTTACATAAGGAGTTTTTGTTTTATTTATTTTTTAAAAATGTTTTAAGTTTATTTATTTATTTTCAGAGAGACAGAGACAGTGTGGATGGGGGAGAGGCAGAGAGAGGGAGAGAGAGAGACAGAGAGAACCTCAAGCAGGCTCCATGCTTCCAGAACAGAGCCTGATGTGGGGCTTAAACTCATGAACCATGAGATCATGACCTGAGACAAAATCAAGAGTTAGATGTTTAACCAACTGAGCCACCCAGGCACCCCATGGAGTTTTTGTTTTATTTAATCCATTTTTATTTGTAGTATTTACAGTAACAAATACTGTAAAATAAAGTTTTTAGATATCCAATGAATTAGAGAACAGAACTTTCAGATATGGGAGTCTATGGTTTCTCTGATTTGAGTCAATAATTTTGAGATGGAAATGAAAGTAGGAAGGGAAGTAAGCTGCTGAACTATAATGATCAAGATGAAGAAATACCCACTCTTTAGATAAATCCCCTGAAATATAACCATAATTTTGTTATAGCAAATGACTCCTTTAATATATAAACAAATATGGAAAAATCTAAAACTTTAGGACACACTTTTGATTATTCATAACTTATTCTTAGTAGATTTTATCAGATGTTCTTCCACTATTTAAACCACAGCAGTTAAATGGGAATGGGGTTTTGAGTGGGTTCAGGATTTGAGTGGGCTGGTCATAGCATGAAAGTAAGAGGTATTTTGAGGCTAGTAGGAAGCATTAAAACACAGAGTGTGACCACATTAGAAAAACAACATGATAGAAGACAAAGGGAGATTGGGAGAACACTTAAGACAATGCATGCTCAAATGGCATTCATGTACATATTCAAGTCACATCTGTCATCATTAACTTCACTTCAGCCTCTCCTCACAGGCTCTGAGGCAGGTATCATGAATCATTTAGCTTTTTACCACCAGCTCCTAGTATAGGGGCAGGCTTATGGTAGCCTGAAATAACTTTCCTGAATGAATTAAGAAAGTAGACAATTTATTTTTTTATGCTTCCTCCCTCCCTCCTTCTTTTCTTCTCTCATCTAGTTGTAAATGAATTCCAAATAAAGTGTCAGTTGCAAATGTTTAAGATATCATTTATGTTAAGTAGGTAATATTTTCCTAGGAGTCTCTAGAAATATATTGAAGGATAAATATTTTAAAACTTCAACATAAATAAATAAAACAAAATCTTTATTGATTGAAAGAATAAATAAAATCTTTAACGATTGAAGTATAGACTCCTTGAAAGATCATGTTTGGGGATGAAGATCCAGTCCTATGACATTCAAATAAGACCACATTTGTGATGATGATGTGGTTGTTTATGTGTGCATTTGAATATCCAAATTATCCATGGATACCAAAAGTTTAGAAAAACTTTAAGCTTCAAACTTTAAAAGTTGAGAATATTGTTGTATTGCGGAAAACAAGTTTCAATTAATAAGATTGAGTATTTGCAGAATACAAAGACAGAAAATGTTCAGTTTTTTTTTTTTTAATTTTTCAAGTACTCAGCTAATAGATCATTATTTCCAGTGGGATTATTACATGTTTAAAATTTTTTATAAATATTTGGAATTATTCTGGCATATAAACAACATTTTCTATGTGTAATGTAAGTTATTCAATTACTTCATTAGATAATTGTGATAATTGCAATGGAAGTTGGTATTTTAAGGTCATAAGATGTCTTTCAACTCATAATTATTACAAAAAGAACTTAGTAAGCTTTGCATATTCTTATAAATTCTCTGAGCCAATCTTGACCCTTAAATTATTTTCTTCAATATGAGTGGATTTACCAAAGTCCTCTTTTTTTCACAAACCATATAGTTGATGTCATCGAGAAGACCATCCCTTTTCATTGAAATATTTCATAATAATGTTTATATTTTGAAAAATGTAATCAGTCTAAATGTGTATGATTAAATTTTCATAAAAACTGCCCCCATTCACCTCAGGAAAATACTCCTCTCCCATAGTAATATGGTTTTAAATACATTTTTAAATATATTTATTTATTTTTGAGAGAGAGAGAGGTACAGTATGAGCAGGGAAGGGTCAGAAAAAAATGGGGGACAGAGGATCCTCTGTGCTGACAGCAGCAAACCCCATGTGGGACTCGAACTCATGAACCTGAGCCGAAGTCGGACACTCAACTAACTGAGCCATCCAGAAGCCTCAGTTTTAAATAAATTTTTAAATGTCAGTGTAGCTATTAAAGATACAATATTTCCAAACGTTTAATTCTTATTTAACAAAAATTTTCTGTTTTTAATAAAAACTAATTCCTCATGCTTAATATGGTGCTCTGACAGACCAGTGTTCTTTTGCCAGGTTTATCTTAAGATTGCTGTATACACCACTAAAGGAACATTTGAGTCCCCATTTATAAAGGCTTCTACTTTTTGGCTCAGGTTCTGAGTTTGTGCATTTTAAAAATAGAAGTGCTTTATAAAGTCCTTTGATATCTTTTCATCAAAGAAACTAAGGAAGACCTATTTCATTTTTATTTTTACTTTGACTTGTATTTTTCAGCATTAAAACTGGGTTAAGCTCCTTGTCATGTTATATAACAGGAATATCTTGTCATATCCTGACATCTTGTCACCTAAACAATGACTCATGGTCCTGGTGAGCTTGCAGAGAAAGGTTCTGGCAATTATCAAATGTTTTAGCTCTTCCTTTGGCATTTCACAAAGCTAAAAATCCATTTGATATATAGTCTGCATTTTGCATAAAGTATTGCCCTAGACACTCATTCTAAGCCTATCTGAGGGTTTCCATATGCTTACATAATATGAAAATAATATACAATATTCCATATGCTTCCTATTAAAACACATATTTAAAATCAGAATATAGTTTGACTACTTTCTTAAAGATTAAGGCACTGTCTTCCGTAAATGGAAAGCACTAAAAACTGAGAAGTAAGAGAGTAAGGTGCAAGAATACCTAGAGAGAGAGCATTCCAGAAGTGACCATTGCATGGTTTATTCAATGATAAATAGTAGGGCAGATATGGCTGAAGCAGAGTGAATAAGGTAGTAATGAGGTTAGAGAGTTAGCAGAGGGCCAGAACACGTATTATACAAAGGTCATTATACAAAGAAAAAGCACTGTGTATTTCATTCCTAGTGAGATGAGGAGTCATTAGAAGAATTTAGTGTTGTGCTTCCACTCATTTGTTCAACAAATATTTATTGGGCATCTTAATGCACATCAGATGCTGATCTATATCCTGAGGATAGAGTAATAAACACACATAAATGGTTTCCTCATATGGCTTATGTTATTTTATTTATTTATTTATTTATTTATTTATTTATTCATTTATTTATTGGATAGGAGCACAAAAATTGGTTAGATAGCTAATACACCAATGCTGAGTAAACATCTCCCATATTATTAGAAAGTGTTAAGTGCTATGGAGAAAATGAAGACAAGATTAAATGGCCAGATAGGTAACTCTGTGGTGACAGGTTGCTGCTGTTTTGTGTAAGTTTGTGATATTTTTGCATCATTCCATGTGCTATTTGGTGGGGGGATTTTAGGGCGGCATGATTAGAAGCAGGAAAACCAATTAGGGGGCATTACAATAATGAAGGAAAGTGGTGAGTTAGGCTTTAACCTTGGAGGTGGAGGTAAAGATGGCAAAAGTTGTGAGGTTCTGAATTAATTTCAGAGGGTTATTAGTCAACATGATTAATTGCTAGGTTGCATATTAGGATGAGATAGATGTAGGAGTCAGGAAGACTCAGGGAATTTCACCTAAGAAACTGAACAAATGAAGTCACCTGAGATGAATAACTTTGGGTGGAATGGTAGGCTGAGGAAGTGAAAGTCGGTTTGGATTCAGGGTGGCACATAGAAATTACCATAGAACCTTTGGCAGAAAGAGACTTGGGGTGACTGGGTGACTCAGTCGGTTAAGCCTCCCTCTCTCTCTCTCTCTGTCCCTCCCCTGCTCACGCTCTCTCTCTCACTTTCTCAAAATAAATAAATAAAAGTAAAAAAATAAAAATAAAAAAGAGACTTAATAGGAAAGTAGGTAAGTACATTGCAAGAGCTTCAGTAGTAAGTTCTAGATTGGGCCTCCACTAATAATTTCTAGAATCCTTGAGAAACAACCTAAATAAGGTTGCTTCTAGGAGTTCTTTTTCACAACATCACTAGAATAAAAAAATCTGCCACTAATTCTATTAGCACAACCATGTCTGAATACCAAGGAAGCTGGAGATAGACACACATAGATACAATACAGCCATTCGGAAGCCAGCCAGAGGAGGCCACTGCCATCACTGCTGGCATATCTGCTTTTCCCCACTTTCATGAAGCTGAAGAATAGCATATTGAGGGTAAGAAACTCATGTTTTAATAACCCTCTTTGGGAACAGAAACAGCAAGCAGTGGTGTAAAAAAGGGACTTATCAAAAGCTGTTTTGTACTCAGAAGCTAATGATATCTAGCTTTTCACTTTCCCAAAGGGGGGAAAATGATTGCATGAAAGCTGTGGGAATCAATTCAACCTATTTTCACCATGTAGTTGTTAAGTAGAGTGGAATATGGGATATTTGGAACGTGTTAAGTTTGAGTTGGCTATCTGACACCTTTTTAGATATTTCAAATAGAGCTTATGTATACACAAATCTGATAATCAAAGAAATGGAAGAACTTTAGGTATATATTAGGGAAAGATAATTCAAAGATGATGTTTAAAATCATGAGACAGGATGGAGTGACTTATGAAATGAATAAACTTAGGGAAGAGAAAAGCTGACCCACCCATTCGTGTGTTTCACAATTGGTAAGGTTGTATACACCTTAATGCTAATTAGTAATTGACCCTTAAAACACTTTTCCTAGTGCCACAATACAGAGGAAAGTGATGTCATGTACAATAAAGGGAGCACACTTCACAAAGATAACACAGATACAAAGACTGTTAAGATCAAAAAGAAAGCTGTGTCACTTCATAATAACAATTGAATATATATATATATTCAAGAGAAAATCAAAGCCTTCTATAGAAACCAATTCATAAAAGTTGTGCTGGTAAATTCATTTGTGGAGAGTAGGAGTTGATAAAAATTGCCATGTCACTTATTGTTTCTGTGTTAGCGATTACCTAAAAATTTAGCAGCTTAAAATAACAAACATCTATTTTCTCAGTTTCTGTGAATTGGCAGCAACTTAACTCGGTGGTTATTGCTCAGAAAATTTCATGTGATTGTCATCAGGTTGTTGGTCAGGTCAGGGCTCCAGTCTGATCTGAAGACACAACTGGAAAGGATTTGTTTATAAGCTCATTTATGCTGTTGCTGTCAGTTCTTAATCCCTCAATGGCTATTAGCTGGAAATGTCAGTTCCTTACACACAGGGTCACCGTAGAGCTGCTTACAACATAATATCTTATTTTCCCAAAGTGAATCATACATTAGAGAGAGTACATGAGCTTGTCTAAGGCAAAAGCTGCAGTCTTTTATAGCCTATTCTTGGGATTGCTATACCATTACTCATCTCATAGTCTATGGGTCACAAAGAAAGCCCTGGTGCAGTGAGGGAGGGGGGCCACACGAAGGTGCAACTATGAGGAAACACTGAGGATCCTCTTGGAGGATGGCTACCACAATCGACCTTTTTTTTTTGATGTGTGCAATTATGAGAGCTAGTTAAGCAATCTAATAAGCTTGCTGTGTTCACATGCGATGCTAACGTTTGAAATTTTTGAGCAATCAGTTTAGAAGATAATGCAGCTATAAAAAGAGAGAGATCAAGAACAGGTTGGAACCCACAAGCTCACACTGAAACTCATGTGGAGGGACTCAAACTTATCTGTTTTTCTGCTTCTGACATTGGTGTTGGGGTGACCTCAGCAGCCCAGGACTTTCATCACAGAGCTAAACACACACTCGGGCCCAAGGCTCAACGATGAAAGAGGTTTTCAGGGAAGGTAGAACTATTGCAAACCTAGCTGCTGCCCCACAAAAACAAGATGGGCCGGCACTCAAACTTCAATATGTGTGTGCTGTCAATGGCTCTGCTTCACTTCCAAGCCCCAAATCTGCAAGAATCTCGCTGGAAGCCCATGTTAACCAAAATCATATGGAGAAAGGAATTCTGCGAAACGTAGGTCAGGCTAAAATATTTTTGTATTACAAAGCCACCGTAGATCATGAAACAAAAAGCAAAATTCTCAGTCCCTGTACAGAACAATATTAATTTGAAAAGCATACAGGAGTGTCTAGGCTAAATAAAAATATTTTTTATAGTCACACTGACTAAAAGTTTTCCCTAATTCCTTTGTAAGAAGGAAATCACAATAAATTTTATAATTGCATATCACATATTCCTTATTACTATTACATATAATTTATATAGTATATAAAATTACATTATTATATTATAATATCAAATATATATAAAATATTCAGACTATTGATGACTAATATTTATCAACATCCTATTTTTCTTAATTAAAGGTATTATTGTATATTCTGTAATACACAGATACCTGGAAAATGTGTATGAAGCTCAGTATTAGAGCCAAATTTCAATATCCACAATGGGGAGAAGCGGCTGAATCAACACCCATCTCCTTACTCCAAGCACTCAATTTTAACAAGGTTTATTTCTATTTGGGTGGGCAGCATGTGATTATTTTAATTCTTAACCTCTCTCCAAAGTGATGTGAAAATAAATATTCATATTTATTAATTTTAGTTTTATAAAGAAAATAAAACAGATATTATGATAGACTCATGTATATTTTTGTGCTTCCTTTTGTCTCCTTTCATATGTTTAAGTATTTGGAAAGTAGAGACAGGGGGACGATTTTGCCCCATAGCCCTAAAACTCTGACATTGAATAGGCAGGTCGAGCTGAGGTATGATAATTCAAAAAGGACTCCCAATTTCAGTTAAAATCACCTTTGTTTCATTCTCTTCCAATGTATGCTTTCTAAAACTTTGAGTTAGTGTGGAGGAGGAAGGGAAGTCACATGACAAAAACTACACAACAATTGAAATGTTGGAATACAGACTAACGAATTGTATAATAAAACTCCCTTTACTAGCGTTTCCCTCTACGAAAAGCCACAGCGATTTTACATAATACCTTCCACTTCCTTGTGTAGAAATATTCCAGATCAATGAACATAATTTACAATAAAATAAGGAGCTGCAAAGTGCTTTTCTGTCAGATAACCCAGCTCTTAATGTTTTCTTCTGGGTTCTATTTTCAAACTACACACAGTGAATTAAAACATTTGTTATGTGTGTCAGTTAACATTTTATTTTGGCTAGCAGAGACATTTGTGAAGAAAGATTCCTACTATGCCTGAAATAATTGGTTTGACACAGCAGAGAAAAGTAGAGGCCTAGAAATATGTCTGAATTAGGCATTATTTGATGTATTAATCCTAATTGGGTTCACCTCCTGCTTCTGCTTACCGACTTCAGAGTTTCCTGAATTTCAGCAACTTTTAAAAAGTTTCAAAGAGTTTTCAAATGTAAATATTCTTCTTTATTTGGCAACTTAGTTTCTGGGAGAAACATGATGCTCATATTTCAGGTTTTGCACATGAAGAAGAGAGAGCTAGGGCATCTCAGAAAGAATAATGATCAGATAATCCTGTGCAAAAGACATCATTCAGATACTGTAGACAATGAATGGAATCGGATGGATAATAGTCCTCCTATTTTCTTTTTAAGGCTGCCAAAGACATATTATATTTTATTTCTCTCCTATCTAGGATGGAATATTCCAACAGTACATAAAGTATTAAGCATGAAGAATGACACTATTCACAATCTTTTTCTATAATTTTATATTATGGAGAATTGTAACCAATTCAAAGTTAGATTTGAAATGAGAAGGGACATGGCTGGAGGAGAATCAAAGGCAAAATGCTAAATTATTGCAATCTCTTTTGCTTATTTTCCATTTGCAGAGAATATTTATGGAATCTCTGTAAACAAACATATTAAAAAATATCAGAAGTCTATTTCAAAGATATTCTGTTGCCTAAAATGCCATCATGTTAAAAGTAGACCAAAGAAAATGAAGGAAACATACCTATCATTTCTTGAAAGACACCAATTTATTCATTTTTGTTCAGGTAAACTCAACATTTTTTTCATGTCTACTTCATGCAAGCACACAATGTTGTATAAATTGGCCTCTGCTCCTGATAAGGTTCTGTCACCCTTCAAAACCATATAAGGGTATGTCTGAGAACATCCTTTATTGGTGCTGTTTAGTCTGATTCCACTAACATTTGGCACATTCCGGTCACCTACCAAAACATTATAGTTGGTGCCCTGTTCCTGTTCTCTTTATTACTCAGGGTTTTTTTAAACCATGTACCATGTTTTTGCTAAAAGCTTGAAATTTAAAATATAAAATATAAATGCTAAATTTATTGTGTATCTAGTTTAGAATGTGACAACAGCCCATAGTAGTTTGGGTTTTCATCCTCAGGCCTGTACAACATCAGCAATTCCCCATCTACAAAACTATTTTATTCTTTGCAGCTCTCTCACCACTTTGAATTTGATGGTTTAATTACTTCTTTCTTTTTTTACCATCATTCTGCGAACTCCAGTTCTATAAACCAAAGCCATGGCAAGGACCTCCTTAGAGGAATTACCTTAATTAATTCCTTCTAAACTGATTTTTACTGACCAGATTCTCAGCTAACAAGCCAAGTGGCTGCCTAGCCTGCTTTAATTGATAACTCTTCCTACAACTATTCTAAATCAGATGCAATAATTATGGACTTGCTGCTTTCAACAGAAATTAGGTTGCTCTTCCCCTGCTCCCATAGATCAGGCTGGGTCACACTCTTATCTAAACTGACTTTATTTTAAAAAGCAAAGTGCTAGGGCTTCCACTGTTATTGTTTCTTCTATGCTGACTATGGGCAATTTTCTCACAAACCATGCTAATCAAACACTGTCAGCTGCAGAATTCTATTGAACTGGCTTGTCTCTGCAACGTGCAATGTAAGTGAACAGCTGGCTACACAATGAAGAAGCACAGGCAATAGCAATAACAGAAGAGGAAATGACCTAAAGGAACAGGCAGAACATTGTCTTCTGATTGGTTTCATCTTAGAGAATTAGTATATAAATTTCACATTTCTGACAATGAAACAAATGCAGAAATATTTAATAATAAAGGCTAACATTAACGAACACTATAATTTATTTTCCCTCAGATATATTCACAAACTTTCCTTTGATCTAGAAAAGAACAAGAGCATTACTAAAATAACCACTGAAATGTTAAAAACACATGAAATTGGTGTTCTCACAGCCTGGAGAGACATCATCATTTCCTTGTCAACTTCCTCAGAGCCTCTCCTTGAGAGTGAAATCTCTGTAGGTGAATTCAGTCTTAATGCTAGCTGGTTTCCTGGATCTCCATGTCACTAGTCCCTCAACATGCCTTATCCCTTGATCACACACACACACACACACACACACACACACACACAGATAATGGAATGGCCACGATCATTTAAAACATGTCAAATGTGGACATAGAAATTTAGAGCTCCTTGGGATATAGATGGGCTCAGGTACAGAGTTAACATCATCAATAAAATGCCAGGACCTTGCCAGGGGTGGAAAAGATTGACAATCCTATCAGTCATTTTGCATAGAATCAGTAACCATGACTTTAAGAATAAAGTATAAAGGTTCTCAGTTTAGAGAATAATCTTCCTTTCAGGCATGCTTGTAAAAATGACATGACTGTTAGAAGTAAACTTTTGAAAGTTGAAAATAACTCTACAACTTTGCAGTCCAATACAGTAGCCAATAGCCATATGTAGCTATTTCCACTTATTTTTTAATGTTTATTTACTCATTTTTTGGGGGGAGGCGAGAGGGAAAGAGAGGGAGGGGCAGAGAAGGAAGGAGAAAGAAAATCCCAACCAGGTTCTGTACTGTCAGAGTAGAGCCTGACAAGGGGCTCAAACTCATGAGCCATGAGATCATGACCTGAGCCAAAACCAAGAGTCAGACTCTCAACCAACTGAACCATCCAGGCACCCCTCAACTTATTTTTTTTTTTTTACTTAAAATTAAATACAATTTAAAACTTAATTTCTTGGTCACACTAGGCCCATTTCAGCTGCTCAATATCTACATGTAACTAGTAACTACCATCTTGGACAGCAGGGGTAAAGAACATTTCTGTCACCTTAGAAAGTTCTACTGGACAGCACTGCTGTAGAAGATTAATTTGAAAAAAATAACTAGAAAGCCTGATCTTTCTAATGCCTAGCATCAAGACTATGATGTTACAAGCTCTGAGTGGAAAATAGTGTGCTACCAGTTCTAAAATTTTAACTTCTGTATTTTTTGGCTGACCAGCTGAGATGCTAAAAGCTGGGGTGGCTGGAAGATTCTTTGTAGTGTGATGATTCATGGTTTGTGTTCCTACTGTCTTCTTTTGCACCAAGATCCCTGAGAGGGAGACTGAAATGCTCCACAGTAAACAAGTACCACTTTTCACCATTTGTGAACTTAAGAATTCAAGAAGAGGATAAAAGCTTTGCAATACCCTATCAAAAAGCCTAATATAATAAATTATTTGGTAGCATAATAAAATTGTAAAACATAATTTTCTTACACAAGTAGTAATACAAGTACTGAAGAAGTATCTGCTTAAGAAGACAACAGTCAGTTTATGAGAACCAATAAAGACAATTTGTAGAACCATATAAAAGAAGAAAATGGACTGACACAGATCTGGGAAACCATGTAATAACAATTAAATTGCTATAATATATTGAGATCTTACAATAGACAAGGTCTTATGCCATTTACCTTTCACAATGATCAGTGAAGGAGGCAAAGTATTATTTGTATTTTACAGGTGAGAAGGTAGATATTAAAATTTAAGTAATTATCCCA
Organism: Puma concolor; assembly: GCF_028749965.1. NCBI lineage: Eukaryota > Metazoa > Chordata > Mammalia > Carnivora > Felidae > Puma > Puma concolor. The sequence continues at coordinate 183,123,382 of NC_141667.1, forward strand.
GTGTAAAATAGCTAAGAGTGGAATTAGAAACCAAATAGTATGCCTACAGAGAATAAGACACATGTACCAAAACAAAATCTTTGTTACCAATCCCTGTATTATGCCCCCCAAAAATTACCTAAATATTAGCTCTACAGCTATGAGATTTAGTCTCTCCTTATTCACCTATATATATAGAAAATCAATAATGTGCTCCAGTCTTCTTTTGCACTATTATTTGATCTATTTTTATGGACCAAAATTTGGTGTTTTAATGACTTTCCAAAATTTTCTCATACTGCAAAAAACCTACATTTTTGCATCCATGAATTAATGTGTTGTAGTAATAAATATAACCTGGATCACATAATTTTTATTTGAATTATCAAAAATTAACTTGTTTTGCCTTAATTTTTGCTTACTTTGTTCCGTCATCAAACAAATATATTCTACAATTTAAAAAAATAACAGAAATCCAAAGCATCCTCCTCATTCTTACACACCCTTTCTTTCACTCCTTTAAAGCCAATCCTTTTTTTTAAGCCACTTTATTGAGGTATGATTGACATACAAATTATTGTACATATTTAATGTACACAACTTGATGAATTTAGGATAGGGGAAACCATCACCATAATCTGTGTCATACAGGTATCCATCACTTCCAAAAATGTCCTCCCACCTTCTTTATGTATTTGTTATAATTTTGAGATAGAAACACTTAACATAAGATTTATCTTCTTGGAAGTATATGATGCAGTATTATTAATGACAGGCACTATGCTATACAGTAGATCTTGGGATTTACTCATCTTGCATAACTGAAACTTACTATGGTCAACAGTAGAGTCAATCTTCTTGGAAGTGTCCTTAGTGTTTTTACCTCATTGCTATTCACTTTTCAATCCACAGCAGTGTGGTTTCCAATTTATGTGCTATGGAATTCACCCTACCCAAACCATTAATAAAACTGTACATGTAAAAAAAGTGACCTAATATTGTCATATGTGACCTAATATTAGACATTATATTATGTTCATCATTAATAAAACTTTCTTCTCCATTAGTTTCAGTGGTATCAACCATCAACTTAATAATCCAGGATACCTGATTTCCAAGTCTAATTGAATCTCACAATTTTAATAGTAAAATCTGACCCTTCTAAGGTTGTCTTCATTTTACAATCCACCTGCCACAAATTTAAATAAGGTTTGAATCAACCTTTACTTCTCTGTCTTCTCTCCTTTGTCCTTCATTCATACTCATGTTCTGAGTATGATCGATGCTATGTCTAGAATATCTGAAGCATTTGTGCCCCTTTTTTTTATCCCTCTTTTACAGTCTAGTTATGCTTATGAATAAATTTAGGCTAGATTATTGAAATACCTTGCATCCAATGCATTGTACACATCTATCAGGATTTTCTTAAACAATAATTTTTACTATGTCACTCACTTGCTTGAAATTTTTTGGTAATATGTCCATTAGTTTCAGAATAAATCTAACTGATCAACTTGACATTTAAGATCCATTATGCTTTGGTCTAAGTCTATTTAATCTATTAAGCTTTCTGTCTAGATGTTACATCTCTAACCCAGTATCCATGATCTTTATACACTGAACTATTTACACTTCCTAAAATTGGAAATTCTCTAACAATTTCTGCTCTTGATATATGTTGTCATCTTTATCTACCTGGGATTTTCCTTCTATATTATCTTACTTACCTTGAAATGTCTTTTGTTGGTGTAAAATACTATTCAGATGTTTACTTATGTGGGAAGCCTGCATGCTTCTTATTTTGAGCCCATCAATTTTGGTGTGTATTTCTAGCTTCACTTTATACTTGCTTATTTATGCTCTAATACTTATCTGATATATGAGCTTATTTCTTAAACACATGTCTTTATTTTTTTTAAATTTTTTTTAACGTTTATTTATTTTTGAGACAGAGAGAGACAGAGCATGAACAGGGGAGGGGCAGAGAGAGAAGGAGACACAGAATCTGAAACGGGCTCCAGGCTCTGAGCTGTCAGCACAGAGCCTGACGCGGGGCTCGAACTCACAAACCACGAGATCATGACCTGAGCCAAAGTTGGACGCTTAACCGACTGACCCACCCAGGCGCCCCATACATGTCTTTAGTTAGACTATGATCAGGATAGGGAATATAGATTGCCTTGGGATCAACTAAACTCAATGTGTGAGGTATTTTGGCTTTAGTATTATTTGGACCACTGTGTAATTTCTTAAGCATGTATATAAGTTAAAATGAGAAGATAGCAGCAGAGATTTATATTTCAAAGGAATAATTTTTAAAAAGGACAAAATTTAAAGCTAATGATGCAAACTTTGATGATAAAAAGAATAACAAAATAAACCTAAGAATGTGTAAACAAGAAGTTAATAAAAACAAAATCTGAAACCAGTGAAGTGGGGAAAAAATATAACAAAATATCAATAAATCTATTTTTTTCTTAGAAAAATATAACAAAACAAACATATCTCTGATAAGCCTAAATAAGAAGAGGGTGCAGAAATACATATTGTTAAGAGTAAAAAGAAATGTAGCTACATTTGAAGAAGATATTTAAAACAAATTACTGTAAAAGTAATGTCAGTGAATTAAAAATGGACACCTTCCAAAATTTCTTTAACTTAGCCAAATTTGGCCCAAATAGAAAGAAAAAGCATAAAGAATCCCACAATCGACAAGTTAAGGCAATGAAGAAGTTGTTAAAAATCTTGAACCAAACAAACTTTGTGACCATGAAGTTTTCTAAGCAAGTTCTGTCTGCCAAGAAACATATTATTCCTATCTTACGAAAGTTTTTTCAGAAGCATTTTTCAGAGACACTTCTAACAGAAAAATAAAGAATACTGCCCAACTCATTCAACAACGACAGTATAATTTTGATCCTAAAATGCCAAGCATGGTATGAAAAAAGAAAGTTAAATTCGATATTGCTTTTAATATGGGTAAAAGGCTAAAAAGTATGAGAAAAGCAAATGCAAAAAATATATTAAAAAGATCATTACTTTAACAAAGTTAGGTTTCTTCATGTCAATCAATGATAATGTAATAAAATCTGAAAAATGTTAATGTCATTTACTTCTTAAAGGAAAATGTCATATGATCTCAATAGATACAGAGAAGATATTTGATAACATTTAACATAATTGTATGACAAAAACTCTATAAGTTAAGAATTAAATAGAACTTTCTTTATCCAGTAGATGTTAACAACAATAAGCATATTAAAAATGTCATTCTAAATGACAAAATGATGAACTCATTCTCCTTAAAATCAGGAAAAAGAAAAAGAAATTCATTTACCAGTAAGCACATTTAACATTATACTGGATGTCCTGTAAGTGTAATTAAAACAACAACAACAAATGCTTATGGATTAGAAAGTGAAAAAAAAAAAACAATTTGAAGAATATTTATTTATATAAATAGGACAAGATAAACTACAGAAAACTATGAGAAACAATAGAAAAGTTTAACAAGGTAGTAATCATTCATATTCAAAACTCTTTCTAGAGCTCATCTAACATCATTCTTTTCCTTCCTCATTCCTTTCTAGTCACATTTGCCTTCTCGCTGTTCCACAAACATGCAAAGCCCACTGCCACATCAATGTCTTTGTATACGTTTTTTATTCTACCTTGATGTGCCCAAGATATTACATGGCTCCCCCTTCCACTTTCTACAGGTCTTTACTAAAATATGTTCTTCCCAGTGAGATCTCTCTGGCCACTCTGTTTACTATGGATGCCCTGACCCTACCATCTCCTGGGGGACCATTCTCCATGGGCTTCTCATTTCTCTACACAAGTTGTAACAGAGGCACTAAAAGATTTTGCTCCAGACTACTTTTGTAAGAATGTTTGTAAATTAAACAGCCTTGAAAGATATAATGTTTCCTTCTAAAATCAAGGACAGATTTGTTTACAGCCATGGAGGATATATGATCTACTAAGAAATAAAACAGAGAAATATATATACTACCTCTCTCAATAAATTTTAAGGTTTAATATTTACTTTATTCACATTGCTCTCAAATATTACAATCCTGCTTCATAATCCAGACTATGAATTTGACTCTATTACTTTCTCTGAATTTCACATGTATTTTCCCACTTCAATACTTTATACATGGCATTCCAAGTCTCAGATGGCATCATGTCTTGACCTCTTTATTCTGTTTCTCACTGAGAATTGTACTCTTTCCCTCTTCCTAACTCCAAACTCTGAATTAAAATTACCCATCCTTTCATGGACAGAATAGAACAATTACAGGTCTACCCTAAATCTTTAAGGGTTGACTATGTAATAGCAGATAGGGTAAGCTTTTACATCTTGAAGATAAACCCCCAAAAGAGAAAAAAAGGACATGTTAAATGGACACCCCCAAAATTCACTATTTAGGTAACTTGATTATGACATGTATAGAAGTTTGTGTGAAAAGCAAGGAAAAAGATTCCTTGAAGTCTAGATGCCAAGAGGATAGTTAGTCCTCTTAACATGTGGCATTGGGTTAGGGTTTGAGCTTGCCTTATCTCACTTTTCATGTTTTAAGACTGTGGATGATACAAACACTTCTTTTTCCTAGCATCTCCAACAACATTCATCACATAAATTATTACGTTATTTATATGTACAACATGAACTTAATAAGAATGGGTGAGGGGTGCCTGGGTGGCTCAGTCTATTAAGCGTCCAACTCTGGCTCAGGTCATGATCTCACAGTTCTCGAGTTCAAACCCCACAACAGGCTCTATGCTGACAGCTCAGAACCTGGACCCTGCTTCAAAATCTGTGTCTCCCTCTCTGTCCTACCCCCACTAGTACTCTGTTTCTCCCTCTCTCTCTCAAAAACAAATAAAGCATTAAAATTTTTTTTTTAAAAAGAATGAGTGATTCAACCAATTAATAAATCAATTTTGAACACAGCTGTCAATTCTAATATTATTTTTACTCAAAATCACATTAGCCTACCCCTTGTGTTTATTTGCAAGACTTTAATTTTTAACCAATCAGTTTTGTCTTCTATTCATTCTATTCATAAAATATTAAATTCATACAGAGTTGATTTGTTTGGATTTTTTTTTACCACACATCTTTTTCTAATTTTAATCTGGCACATATTTATCAGTGGGACTTTCAAACCTTAAATTAGATTTGGTTTACATGTCATTCTTAGGAATGTTATGAATTCAAATCTTGTTCACATTTTAGTGCTAACTTTTACATGCTAAAACTTTCAGATAACATGTGAAGTGTTTGTAATACTTTCAATCCATACATATTTTCTTGATACTTTGAAAAAACTGTATATATATGTTATCTGGTTTGAAAATATTTTCAGTCTATTTTCATTCAGATGATAAAACATGTTCAAGTGTTTAAGCATACTAAAAAATGGTGAATGAATTTTCAATGAAGTGAAAGAAATAAATTTTCTTGCCTTCCATAAGTAGAAATATAGTATTACTTATTAATAAATAATATAATGTTAAACAACTTGATAGTAGTTAGAAATTCAGTTGTTACAAAGGACAGCATCAATGTATGAGGACAGGAATTCTCTGTAAAATAAATCATTATTATTTATAAATCACAAATTATAAATTAATCTTACTGTCTAGAGAATGTGTTAAAGTCTCAGAGGTATAGGATTCAAGAAGTTCTAAATTGAAAAACAAAATCATGTTTAATATATTCACTAATATCCTATTTTTCCAAGACATAGATAGTTCAAAATGAATACTAGGATTTAACCTAAATAATGCATTTTATAATGATGTTAACTGTTTTTTTATAAGTCTAGACTTTAGCTTCTCCATTTTATACATTCATGAAATTCATATTTGGAAAGAATTATTAAAAGTACTAGCTACACATAATCTAGGAAATGAGATTCAAAACATATACATATATCTGATGGTTACTTAAGATCATAGGAGTTCAGAACAGAGAAAGAAATTCCAGTAATCATGTCAGTTATTAACACAAAACATCTGATTAGGAGATCTATTATGTGGTGCTTTTGCAATAATTGTTCAATAAAATAAATTCAATGTGGACAGGATATTTGTGTTTTATCACTATATAATCAACAAATAACACAACACTGAAATAAGGTAGATACCAAAGAAATGACTTGAAAGAATAGTGAAAAATGGATGACTGATAATGGAGCTATTAAAAGAGTTGTAAATATTCTATTGGAAAAAAGAATAATCACTATTTTTTGTTGTATTTTTTACATTAAATACGTCTAAATTTGTGCAACACAGCTGTACTTAATGGGCTGAGAGGAGGGTTTCAAACTCAAAGACACCAACATTTTCCATATTACTCCATGTATAAGCTCCACATGAACTATGCATTGAGATTATTGACCTGAGCTGTCACTGAGTATAATATGTTTTGAAATCTAAAATCCTTATTATTAGACATCTGATTTCTAGAAAGGATTCTCTTTCCTCTTCCAAGCAAGATAAACAAAATGCAAACATGACAAGGCAAAGGATTGGATTTAGAATCCAATTGGATTTAGATATATAGAATTCTATATTGTCATCCAGAATCAAAGGTTAGAGCATCATTTTTTTCTTAGTCAGTTGTCTTTCCAATGCTTTTTGTTTTGTAACAAAGCCGTAAATATAGCTGGGAAAGATATTGGGTTCTTTATTACTAGGTCTGATGAGATAATACCCTATTCCTCTCACAGATAATATGTCTATTGTAAAAGAGGAAATATCTGTCCACTACCTTGCCAGTGTGTCAAACTAAGTATTAACAGTAATCCACTCTCTTTACCTGAGAGAGAAAATGCTGTTTTGCTGGAATGGTACAGTGGAACAATAGTATCGCAATGATAATCTAACATTTTTAATGGTCTCTAATGAAAAGCCAAAGATATTATTGGTGTATAAGATTGAGAGAATTTGCCTGTGTTTGGCATTTGGGCCTGTAATACAGGAAAGATTTAAAAAATGCGAGATAGTAAATAGACTGTATTGTTGAAGTGATGAAAAACTGAAAAAAAATCAGTGGAGTGTCCAAAACTGCCAGCTGGAAAGGAGACAGAGGGATATCAACAGTCTGCATTCAGAAGGAATCCTGATGTGTTGATGTAATAGCCTGATAATGAAATGATTTGCCTGCCTCTACTTACAAAGAACTCTTTGATTCTTTGAAGTGGGATGCTTTGGAGATCACATAAACATGGCCTAACATAAAAATTGTGTGTTTAAGTGTATTATATCTTCTCCAAAAACATCAATTCAAGCAAATCAGTTACAAAGGTTTATGTATTTATTACACATATTAGAATTGAAGCTTGTTTAATATCTGCCACTTGCTCTGCATTAAAATCAAACTGCACTTAGAGACACTCTTTGGGAAAACAACAATAACTCAAAACTGAGTAACAACCCTGTCTAGACTCAAGTAAATACATCGTCACCCAATTTCATGAATAGATAATAGGGTACTTGTTAGAAGCATGTGATAGACACATCAGAGTAAAACTTTGCCAGATCTGGAAAATGTAGAAATAGCTTCCTTGAGTCCTTTGAGGAACTCAGAAGAGTATGAAAAAAGTGGAAAGAGAGGGAAGGACAAAAAAGAGAAAACAAGAATATAAATTTCAAAATGAGTGGAGTCAGAAAATGATTAAGCCTAAATTATGAAATGAGAGATATCCTCAAATGCTCCCAATACAGCGTGTGATTCAAATAAGTGTTCTTCATCAATTTATCCAATGAATTTAACTAAATATTTGCCGTCATAATCCTTTCTCAGCCACTTACCAGCTGTGTGACATTGAACAGGTTTCTGACGTCTCATTATTAAATGCCTAGTGTATGTCAGGCCATGGCACTAAGGATACAAGTAAATAAGAGCAGAATGGTCCTTGCAATTACATAGCTTACATTCCTGTGGGGAGAAATAAATGACAAACAAATAAAAACAATGAAATAATTGCAGGGAATTATACATTTTGTAAAGAAAAATAAAACTGGAATAGAGAACGGCTGGTGAGGTGAGGAGGGTAGTTTATTAAGTGACTAACACTGTTTGAAGTAGCATTCTGAAGCGGTGCATCAGTTTTCATTAAATGGGGATGTGCACCAAGGTATCCCTGGAGGGGTCATTAATGTCCCAACAGCCATTCCAGATATGCCAAAATGCCTGAGTAGTAAGAAAAGGTGACTCCTGCCTTCGTACTCTTTCCATTTCAATCCATCTCTAATAAGTGGAATACTTTGAAACAACTTTAAAAAATGACTTGTTATTAATAGAGGCAGTAGAAACCTTATTATAAATGGTATCGAGCACTACAAATCCTTTTTGAAATTTTTGCTTTGCAAACAGCTCCAATTCTCTTTTAACCACCAATCCAAATGCCACTTTCCACATGATACTCTTCTTGACACACAACTCTTAGATGCTACAAATACTATGAAATAGAGATTGTGTGCTGCATTGATGAAAAACAATCTCTCCAGGAGTGCCTAGGTGGCAAGTTGGTTAAGCATCTGACTCTGGATTTTGGCTCAGGTCATGATCTCTCGTTAGTGACTTCTAGCCCCACATTGGGCTCTCTGCTGAAGGCGTGGAGTCTGCTTGAGATTCTCTCTCTCTCTCTTTCTTTGTCTGCCCCTCCCCTGCTTGAATGCACACTCTCTCTCAAAAGTAAATAAATACACATTAAAAGAAAAATCTCTCCAAAGAAACTAATTTTAGGATTTGCACCAATCACACTAGAAAATACTTAAAAATTGTATTATTTACATTCTATGTAGGCAATAATGGAGGGTGGATAAGGTCATAATTCTTCTGTGGGAGTGGAAAATAGTGTAGGTCTTTAAAAATTCCCTTACCAACATAATGGAAATAAAAATAAAGCCCAACTATTGTATCCTTGTCAGCTTTAATATAGATAATCCATCTAAAATGTCAGTGTCTGGCACATAGTAAGTGTACAGAAACGTGTTAGCCATTATTTTTATTAAAATACCTATTGCTTAGAATTTGTTTTAATTCAGTAAAAGATTTAGACTTTTTTTTTCTTTTCTACATCAGTAATTCTGTGTTTTGGAGGTATATGTCATACGTAAATGAGTGATAATTAGAACAAAAACACACACAAGCGTCTATCTCAGCATGCAACGCACTTTCTTTCTGGATCTTGAGAAACTTAGCAGAAGACCATGGGGGAAGGGAAAAGGAAAATAGAGTTACAAACAGGGAAGGAGGGAGGCAAACCATAAGAGACTCTTAAATATGGAGAACACACTGAGGGTTGGTGGGGAGAGAGGGGAAACTGGGTGATGGGCATTGAGGAGGGCACTTGTTGAGATGAGCACTGGGTGTTGTATCCAAGCGATGAACCACGGGAATCAACCCCCAAAAAACAAGAGCACACTTTACACACTGTATGTTAGCCAATTGACAATTCATTATATTAAAAATAAGTAAATAAATAAATAAATAATAAAAATTTAAGTAATAAAAAAAAGAAAATTGTCTTTTTTATCCATCCTAAATCTTTGTATCACTTTCTGCTATAGAAAACAAAAGATGTGGAATAATACATTTCACTTTTTCTCTAATTTCAGTATGAAGAGTTTTGACAATTTTATGGTACCTCTAAGGTTCACTGTATATCTAATATTCTCAACTTATGACTCAGATAGTAAATTCATTGGAAAAAGCATTCTTAGAAATGTCAGAATATTTCTCCATATAAAATTGAAACAGTATCATTTATTTTCTTATCACATAAAAACAAAATGCAAAAATGGTGTTATTATCATGTGACTGAGTGGAGGCTTTTATAATGATATATAGTTGTGAACTATGTGAACTGTGCCATAGAGACAGTTTAATCCAGGATAATTACTACGCTGTCTATTGAAACATGGTTCAAAGGAATATCAGAGTAGAGCTAACCCCAAATCACAGACTTGCTTCTGACCATGCAGTGACATTGCAGTTAACCACTGTGTTAGGACTGATTTCCCCGAATGACAAGGGACACTTTCACTGCCAATGGTTATTGACCATCATGTGTGGTTAGAAATAAAGACTTCATCTACAAGGATATACTGTTCCTACAATGATGTTGGTGGAAAATATCATCTCTACAGCTAATCTTGGAAATTCCTCTTGATATATTTTGGAAAATACAATCACTTTGAAGATACACAGAAGTTTCCATATATATATATATATATATATATATATATATATATATATCAAGAAGATATATATATATATATACATATATATATATATCTTGCATTCAAGAACAAAGTTATTCTAAATTTTGAGATTTCAGAATAACAATATCTGATTTATTCAGCTTGGAAATTTTCTTGCTCCACTGTACAAATGCAGTGTTACAACTATAAAATTAAAGAATGTATATAATTCAACGATTAGACAAATAAATAGTTGACTAGATCAAAGAGTTGTAAACATTTTTTAGTAATCAGATATTAGAAATGAGTTTAAAAGGACAAACAGAAGTTTACATAAAAAAGGGAAGAGTGGAGTGTTGTTTGGAGATGTAGCTAAAAGTAAGGACAGTGGCCTGGTGGAGATTTCAGGGAAAAGAAAGATCCAATGGATAAGGCCACTTAACCAGTACAGGAGACATCAGAAAGTATCCATAAATTGTTGAAGACCCTGTGCATATATATGCAACTTGGTTAATACACAATGGAGCAATCATATGGAAATTACAGGCTTATTTACTATTTACTATCAAAGATGAATAAACTTTGGATAACAATTCTTTCCCAAAGTTTGAAATGACTACTTCTGGTATATTAACAGACAATTCACTGTTTTTAAACACTAATAAACATCCAAATAAACTCTATATGATTCAAATTCATCTCCAAACACAAACATAGAAGCAGTCAGTGAAATACGTGGTAATAAAAATGGAGAACATAGATGGTTAAAACAATAAAACAATTACTTTGCATGGGCACCTTATATGTTGGCATTAAAAGCAAAAGATCTTGTTTGTTGAAACATCTTAGAGGACATTATATGAAGTGAAATAAGCCAGGCATGAGAGAAAAAGACCCCACAGCCTCACTTATATTTGGAATCGTAGTGTCAAATACATAAAAGCAGAAAGTAGAATGGCGGTTACCAGCAATTGGGAGGTGGGGGAAATGAGATGTTGGTCAACATGAACAAAGTTACAGTTATGCAGGATGAGTAAGTCTAGACATTTAATGTGTAGCATGATATTTATCATTAATAATGCTGTATTGAATACTGGAAATTTGCTAAGAAAGCACATTTCAGCTGCTCTCATCACAGACAAAAATGGTAGCTTTATGAGGAAATGACACGTTAATTAGGTTGACTGCAGTAATTATTTCATTAAGCATATTAAAACATCATATACACTTTAAATAAATAAGATCTTTATTAAAAAATACAAAAGATGTATATATATGTTGAATACATATATATTATAAGAATATATATTATAGTACTAATTATGTATACTAATTGTTAATATGTATTATATTATATTAACATATATTATTATATTATTATTATATTATATTATATTATTATATATTTTTGCTAGTGACCTTACATCATTCAGTACCAAATTTTCTCTGGATTGAGTTAACATTTTAACCATTAATTATTAGCTATACACAACTGTTTATAAATTTTGTAAAATATTATGTGTAAATTACAAAATACTATTAGTTAAATTTTTAAGAAAGAAAATTAAGGAGGATGTTAGGAGATATCAAAAGTATAGAAAATGATGTAAGGAAAGTCCAATTAATTCTCAAAATGGTAGTTTTTTACAAGAAAAATCAGATGATTTTAATATTTCACATCCTAGGAACATCTATTTTTATTAATGTATAGAATTCCATAATACAAACTTAAATTCCAAGGAAAGTAGTTCAGACTTAAGCAAAAACCTGAGCAATGTGAGCTAAACTGATTATCTGCATTAGTTCACTAAGGAACCCTAAACATTTCAAACATGCAAAATGAGATGGATGTATTCTGAGATTATTTTTGAAAAAGTGAACATAATAATGGTAAAACTTAAATATTGATAATAATTTCAAAATACATTGCAAATATTCATTAGCTCAATGGTGAGCTTTTGGAAAAGATACAATGATCGCACAGTGACTATAATTACTAGTCTTTATTTAGAAACACTTTTAAGTTAAAAAATATATATACATTTTGTCAGGGACAATGGTGATATTTAGACCACATCTAAGTAAGTTAGATAACAATTAACTATACGTCTTATAGTGCTTGGGCTGCCATAACAAAAAATATAGCCTGAGTGGTTTAAACAACAGAAATTTATTTTCTCACAGTTGTGAAAGCTGGGAAGTCCAAGATCAATGTCTGAAACCCTATCCTTGTAACCCCAGTTACCCTTTATCATCTCCTCAAAGGACTTGTGTCTAAATATAGTCACATTGGGGATTGGGATTTCAACATATGAATTTAGGAGGATGGACACAAATGTTCAGTCCTTAACACTATAGGGTTTAAATACTCCTCTTACCACTTTATTATGCTCAAAATTTTTCTTAATTGCTAGCAAAAATAACATATGACTGCTAATTTTGAAAATGTAGTGCATGTTATTTATAGTCATGTTAGCTTTAATGGTTTTTCTTCCACTTCTTCCTGAAAAAGAGAGGAAATATGTGACTCTTCATTTTTTGTTTTCATTATCATTTAAATATTGGTATTAAAAAGAGATGAATATGCTAGACATCATCTCTATTCAATTCTAAATTTTAAAACTGGATAAATGCTTTGGGATTAAGTGAGAAATACTGTAAATGAAATGCATCGTTATCATGAGTCTCATTTCAGTAATTTTCCTGAGGGAAGTAAGTGTAAGCATATGTTGCTTGGTCAAAGGTGAATTTGTTTGCATAATAAAGACAGGGTAGTTGCAAAAGTTGGATGAATTAGATAAAACTTTATTTTTTCTTGGTTTTAAATAGAGCCTTTAAATAAATATTTTTAATGAAAAGTAAAAATTAGCCTGGCTCTCAAACCATAAAAGAGACTCTTAACTATAGAGAAGAAACTGAGTGTTGCTGAAGGGGATGTGGACAGAAGGATGGGTTAAACAGGCGATGGCATTAAGGAGGGCACGTGTTGTGATGAACACTGTGTATTGTATGTAAGTGATCAATAACAAAATTCTACTCCTAAAACTAATATCACATCATATGCTAGCTAACTGGAATTTAAGTAAAAAATTGGGGAAAAAAAAGTAATGAAAGAAAAAAAAAATTATCCTGGCTCTGCCCTGTGGGTTTGTATTATTGATATCACACTTGATGGTCTAAACACATGATTTGGGAAAAATACTTTTTTTTTAATGTTTACTCTATTTTATTTTTGAGACAGTGCAAGCAGGGGAGGGGCGGAGAGAGGGGGACAGAAATTCCAAAGCAAGCTCAGCGCTGACAGCAGTAAGCCCCCTGTGGGGCTCGAAGTCACCAACCATGAGATCATAACCTAACTTGAAGTCTGATCCTCAAACAACTGAGCCACCCAGGTGCCCTGTGAAAAATGCTTTTTAAAGAGAACTCTTGACAACCATTGTCAAGAAAAGGATTTGTCAGATGATCTGCAGGCTGATGTAAATACTTTACACATGATTTTTCATATGTAAGTAACTGAAGGAGCTAATAATATACTTCAGATATTTAATATAAAACTGATCATATTAAATCAGTTGTCTCTTCAAAGAAAGACATTTCTTAAAGTTTTAAAATGGAAAGATTATTTTATTTTCGTAAGTCCTGCAAAACGTAATGCATCTGTGGTTTGTCCATGGGATCTATTGCTTCTCCAAGGTCGTCTATAAAATTAAAAACCAACCAACCAACCAACCAACCAAACAAACAAACAATAAAAAAAACAAAATGAAAAAATCAAATAGTTATAAATAATTTTTAAGCCACTCTGCAGAAGTCAGGGCAAAATGTAGCACTCACATTACACATCTCTGCCAAAGGCTTTATGTTTCTACATACTAATAAGAAAATGGCCCAGGGGCAGTCATGGAAGCATGCCAGTCAATTCTAAGTGAGAAATTCCCAATAAACTATGAGAATTACATTTAGCCAACAGCTTTCCAGCTGCAGTGCCTTCAGGACTTGCCAGTACATTTGATCAGAGGCCATGCTTTTCTGAGGTACCTCCAGTCTATGTGTGACCGTTTCTGCTCAATATGTGATCTTCTATGGGCAAACTTTGCACCTGTGTTCCAGTTGAGCTGGCCAAGACTTTCTCAGAGCCGTGTTGTAGTCTGATGCTCACCTGCTCAGCCACCCAGTTGTCCTTCCTCATTCCTTGCAAAGATGTCAGACTTGCATGATTTATGAGGGCTTTACCTGCTAACTCCTGCTCTACATTTTATCTTTTCATAGATGTTATCCCTATGAAATCTGCTGTACTTGTATTTCTTGGTATCAACTTTCTAGAACAAGACCTTTGATGGAAAAAAGATCCATAATTTTGGCCAAATTCATAAAAGAATAATTCTTATTATTTTATTATTATACTTTATTTTATTCCTCACTTAATAAAAATGTAGCAATAAACAAATTTATAAATTTCATAAATCATTTTCTGCCTCTTTCTCTCTCTTTATATATATATATGCTATAGAATACTAAAAAGATTTTTTGTTCCACTACATTTGAAAGTCTGTCACTTAACATTAATGCATTTGCTGAACTAAATGTTATACAATTTTTAATACCAGACATCTTTCTGTGGATTTGTATAATACACAATGTGTGTGATGCATTTGTTTCTCTGTCTCCAAAGCCAGTGAATGTGCTGGGTAGAAACTAGCCTGGGCAGAAGGTTAGATACTTGGAATTTTACACTTTTTTTTTTTTAATGTTTATTTATTTATTTATTTATTTATTTATGGGGGGGCAGAAGGAGAAAGAGAGGGAGAGAGAGAAGAGGGGAGGAGCAAAGAAAGAGGGAGAAAGAATCTCAAGCAGGGTCTGAGCTGTCAGCACAGAGCCTGATGCGGGGTTCAATCTCAGGAACCATGAGATCATGACCTGAGGTGAAATCGAGAGTCAGACACTTAACTGACTGAGCCATCCAGGCACCCCTAGAATTTCATATCTTGATTCCAATATTACCTTAGTACAATCACAAATTATACTAGCAGATGACAGCAGCATAATTACAAGGTTTAGACTTTTTAACAATTACAAACTTGAAAATATTTGAGAGCTTATATTCAAGTTATAATGAGTTACTCACATTTTGTTACAAAATTGCATTAGGGTTCTTCTGGTGCATGTTGCCAAATTTAGGAGTTTTTGCAGATCTGATAGGTGAGAAATGAAATTCTAGTGTAGTTTTAATTTGTGTATGCCTTTTGATGACATAGGTTAAACACTTTGCACATGAACCATATTTTGAGCTCATAATAAATAACACTTGCAGAATTAAAACCAGATTATAGTCCATCTGTAGGGGTTTATCCAAACTTCTTTTGGTTCTATTATTAGAAAATATAATTGCTATGTTAAGAAATTAAATCATAAATATCAAACTTAATATTATGAAATAATAAAATTGGTTATTTATTAAAATGCCAAAATTTAGACTGTTTTCAGACAATCTGGTTTGGAATTACTCAGAACATTTAGTACAATTAGTGAAGTAAGAAAATATTTAAGATCTATCTTTGTGACTCTTTAGTGATAGATGAGTCTTAAAAAGTTTAATGATTTAGGTTAAATCACTCTGCCTCACTCTGTGTTCAGCAATTATTAAATCTATTGAAATTGGAAAGTCTTAAAATAGGAAGGAAAAATCCAGGAGTGTTTTGCATTCAACAATTCCTTATGACAAGGAACATTAATGATCACATGTCGAGGCTTTTAAAATGTGTTTTTGTATATTTTGACATAAGCAATTTATATTACTATGTTTTAAAATTCATCTGTAGGAGAAAGTACTGCTGTCCTTCACTTTAAGACATTCTGAGCATTTTTACTTTGCCACCAATTTCATAAAAAGCAGTTTTCTTGGGATTCCTGGGTGGCTCAGTCGGTTGAGCATCCAACTTCTGCTGGGGTCATGATCTTGCAGTCCGTGAGTTTGAGCGCTGTGGAGCCTGCCTCAGATTCTGTATCTCCCTCCATCACTCTCTGCCCCATCCCCCACTCACACTCTATCTCTTTCTGTCTCTCAAAAAATGAATAAATGTAATTTAAAAAATAAAGTTTTCATTTTTTTTTTAAATTTATTGATGTTTATTTTTGAAAGAGACAGACAGAATGTGAGCAGGGGAGGGGTAGAGAGAGAGGGAGGCACAGAATCTTTAGCAGGCTCCAGGCTCTGAGCTGTCAGCACAGAGCCCGATGCGGGGCTCGAACTCACGAACCGGTGAGATCATGACCTGAGCTGAAATTGGATGCTTCACCGACTGAAACAGTCAGGTGCCCCCCAAAAAGCTTTCTTTATCACTGCATTCTTCTCATCTTGTGTGTTGTCTACGGCCATTCCACCCTGAACATGACCGATCTCGTCTTCTCATCTTGTGTAGTTTATTATTATAATAGAAATATACATTTCTGATGTTATATTGTGGACATTTTTCTTATGAATTCATTGCATAAAATTCATAGATTTTATGTTTTACCTAAAAATATCAATGTATCAATTATGCTTTATTTGCATTATTTATTTGAAATGGTATGTATATTAAATAATGCATAATACAATTTTTGCTAAATTTTAGAGATTTTAGCATTTCATTTGACATTCCAGAAATCTAACTTTAGCAAAGCATGTTTTCTGAAAATACCTACATTACTTTATTACCTCTTTAATTCTGAGATACACATTATAAACCAAATTTATTTAGCTAATGTAGAGGATGACTATTCATTGTCTTTCACTGAAATTACATTATTGAATAAAACATATGTCAATATCTTAATAAATAATCAAAGGTTGGTTCCAAGGGGGAAAGTGATTAAAAATTATGTGCTCTGTAGACTTTGCTTCTATTTCTATACAACAAAATTTATAGTTGCTGTGAAAATGGTTGCCTTTTTTTTTTAAAGCAGTTTTTCATTTATACATTGAGGCCACTAAATGAATGTGACCTAAGAAGTTAATTTCTCATTTTAATCATGTACATTCTCTTTACAAGACATATTGAACCTATTAAACCATTTCCAAATTATGTCTTTTTTCCCACTGTTTTTCTTTGTTCATCCATTTACTATTTTAATGTAATTTTCTTCATTATACATATATTTGTATTGAACTTAAATATATATTTAGGTTACAGGATTCTGTGCAATGTCTGGTGTACAATTTTTTGCCATTAATTTAAGGTGATTTGTTTAATGTTTATTTATTTTTGAGGGAGAGAGAGAGCATAAAGAGAGGAGGGGCAGAGAGAGAGGGGGATAGAGGATCCAAAGCGGGTTTTGTGCTAACAGCAGAGAGCCTGATATGGGACTTGAACTCATGAACCGTGAGATCATGACCTGAGCCAAAGTCATACACTCAACCAACTGAGCCACCCAGGCACCCCTAAGGTGATTTTGATGTATCTGTTTCTGCTCTTTCTTTGTAATTTTTATTTTTATTTATTTAATATGAAATTTATTGTCAAATTGGTTTTCATACAACACCCAGTGCTCATCCCAACAGGTGCCCTCCTCAATGCCCATCACCCAGCCTCCCTTCCCTCCCACTCCCCATCAACCCTCAGTTTGTTCTCAGTTTTTAATCTTTGCAATTTTTAAACTACGTAAGTGAAAATAAAGGTGTTGATAATCATAATAAGAGAGAATTGATTGATGTCTTCGTGTGTGTGTGCACATTGCAGAAGGGCTTTGGGTGTTGTTACGCTATTTAAGAATAGTAATCATTTCTTTTCTGTCTCCTTTATGCTTACATGCAGTTTCGTTTGTTTATTTTTGTTTTTTGTCTTTTAACGTGGGAGAGAAAGGGAAAGAGAGAGAGATCCCTTTAGTTGAATGTGATAAACCACAAGATGAAGCACTATCAGGTATCAAGTCTTCAGTGTGCCATTTGCTACCTCAGGTCACTTGGTAGTTTTACATCAGGACATTTTGCCCTGAGAATGAAAGTAGTGCAATGCAGATGAAGTGTTAATGACTCTTTCTGGATTATGGCCCATCTGTGCTTGCCTCCTGCCAAGGAACCTGATAAAAGGGCAAGACTGGGTTTGGAGAAGCCACATCAGCATGAAACAGAGTTCATAGCCTCCCACTCAATTCCAACTCCTGAAACAAAGTGCCTTAATCAGTATTCTCTCTTCTCTCAAAGTTGCTACATCAGGATTAGGGGTTTATCCATTATTGGAATATTGGTTCCTAAATTGTGGACAGAAAATGTCTACTCTTCTATTTAAAACTGGCTCCACAGTTTATCTTCACAAGTTTTTTTTTTTTTTTTTTTTTTTTTCCAAAATTAAATCATTCTTTAGGCAAAGTGGTACTAGCAAGGGCAAAGCTATATACGGTAAACTTTAAGCTAAAACATACTCATTATCTTCAGTTTAAAGACATTCAGTATGCCTTTTTAAATATCTTTTTTCAAGAAGAGAAAAAGATTAAAATACTCTGTATAAAATTTCCTAACATATAGTCAGTTTACTAATTCTACGAGGCTAATTACAAAAGAGTTTTAAGAAATTTGTTTTATATTATGTATCTACACATCTATGCAATTGTATGGAGTATAATATAGTTACTGTTCAATTTTATGTTAACGAAAAGGGTATTTATACAGTTCCTAAGACTGTCATGAATTATGTGATTTTACCTCAGTTGACTTTGTGTAGGCGTGTAGTCCTAGGAGGTTTCCCTTATCTTTGTTCACAACACCATGCTTAAGTAATTGATCACTCCTAATTTGCACATTGTACTTTCCATAGACCAATTAGGGTATGTGAAACAAACAAACAAAAAAATTACATTCTTCAATGAGCAATGTATTTTCTCAAAAAAAAAAAAAAGAAAACTAGAATAATGCTTATGTTATTTTTTATTTTGAGTAAACAGTTTTTGCTTAATTTCAAGAACATAATAATTTCTCAACTATATATGAACAAGGGTAGATTTTAACTTTTGTAATAATTACTTTTAGGAAAAAGTGGGTATATGTAAAACTAGAGAACTAAAGACATTTCAAACTTAACATTCATTTATTCTACTAACATTTATTATGTGTCACATTCCAGGAATCAGGATAATGCAATTTTTGTCAGTAGGAATTCAAACAAATAAAAGAAATAGATGAGTTTTTAAAATTTACATTGCAATAAATTGGATTTGAGTACAGTAATTAGAAATACTTCCTAGAAAGGATAACACCTGAGCTAACACTTGAAAGAAATGAAGGATAAAGATGATTTAAATAAATATAAAATAAAAATAAAGAATAATGGAATTCCAGGCAGATCAGACAAAAATGAATTAAATGTTTGAGAGAGTTTGAGAAAATGTATAGAAAAATACTAACAGTTCTGACCAATAGGAAATTATGTTAAAGGCCTCAACAAGTACAGTAAGATTGAGATCAAACCATGTATATTTTCAGACCAAAAAGCTATGAAGCTTGATGTCAATCAACCACAAGAAAAAATTTGGAAACACCACAAATACATGGAAGTTAAAGATCATTTATCCCACTAAAGAATAAATGAGTTAACCAGGAAATTAAAGGAGAAATAAAAATGTATATATATGGAAGTAAGTGAAAATGAAAACATGACAGTCCAAACCCTTTGGGAAGAAGCAAAATTGGTCATAAGAGTATACAGCAATATCGGCCTACATCAAGAAACAAGAACAGTCTCAACCACAGAACCTAACACCTAAAGAAGTTTTGATAGGAACAGCAAATAAAGCCTAAAGCCAGCAGAAGAAGGGAAATGATAAAGATTATAGAATAAATAAATGATACAGAAACAAACAAAAAACAGTAAGATAGATCAATGAAACTACGACTTGGTTCTTTGAAAGAATTAAAGAAATTGATAAACTCCTAGCCAGACTTATCAAAAAGAAAAGAGAAAGGACCCAAATAAATAAAATCACAAATGAAAAAGGAGAAATTACAATTAATACCACAAAAATACAAACAATTATAAGAAAATATGAAATATTATATGCCATAACATTGGGCAATCTAGAAGAAAATGATAAATTCCTAAAGACATGCAAATTACCAAAACTGAAACAGGAAAAAATAGAAAATTTACACAGACACATAACCAGTAAAGAAATTGAATCAGTAATCAAAAATCTCCCAACAAACAAGAGTCCAGGCTGGATAACTTCCAAGGAGAATTCTACCAAACATTTAAAGAAGAATTAATATCTATTCTTTTTGAACTGTTCCAAAAAATAGAAATGGAAGAAAACTTCCAAACTCATTTTATGAGACCAGCATTACCTTGATTCCAAAGCTAGACAAAGACGCCACTAAAAAGGAAAAATACAGACCAATATCCCTGATGAACATCAATGTGAACATTCTCAACAAGATACTAGAAAATTGAATCCAACAGTATATTAAAAGGAATTATTCACCATGATCAAGTGAGATTTATTTCTGGACTGCAGGAATGGTTTAGTATTTGCAAATCTATCAGTGTGATACACCACATTAATAAAAGAAAGGATAATAACCAAATGATCCTGTCAATACATGCAGAAAACACATTTGACAAAATATAGGATCCATTCTTGATAAAAGCCCTCAAGAAAGTAGAGATAGATGGAACATACCTTAACATTATAAAGGCCATATATGAAAAACCCACAGCTAATATTATCCTCAATGGGGAAAAATTCTCAGTCTTAAGGTCAGGAACACAACAAAGATGTCCATTCTCACCACTGTAGTTCAATATAGTACTGGAAGTCCTAGACTCAGTAATCAGACAACAAACAGAAATAAAAGGAATCCAAATCAGCAAGGAAGAAGTCAAATTTTCACTAATCACGGAGAACATGATACTCTATGTAGGAAACCTGAAAGACTCCGCCAAAAAATTACGAGAACTGGTACACGAATTGAGCAAAGTCACAGGATACAAAATCAGCATCCAGATATCTGTAGCATTTCTTTTTACTTAAGATTTTTTTTTATCTTTAAGTAAACTCTACCCCCCAGGTGGGACCCAAACTCCTGACCTTATATCAAGACTCATATGCTCCACCGACTGAACCAGCCAGGTGCTCCTCTGTTGCATTTCTATACACCAATAATAATAAAGCAGCAGAAAGAGAAATCAAGGAATTGATCCCATTTACAACTGTACCAAAAACCATAGGATACCTAGGAATAAACCTAACAAAAGAGATAAAAGATGTGTACCCTGGAAATGATAGAACACTTATGAACTTATGAAAGAAATTAAAGATGATACAAAGAAATGGAAAAACACTCCATGCTCATGGATTAGAAGAATATATATTGTTAAAATGTCTATGCTACCCAAAGCAATCTACATATTCAATGAAATCTCTATCAAAATACCACCAGCATTTTTCACAGAACTAGAGCAATCCTAAAGTTTGTATGGAACCAGGAAATACCCTGAATAACCAAAGCAATCTTGAAAAACAAAGCTAGAGACATTACAATCCTCGATTTCAAGCTATGTTACAGAGCTGTAGTGATCATTACAGTATGGTACTGGCATGAAAACAGACACATAAATCAATGGAACAGAAAAGAAAACCCAGAACTAGACCTACAACTATGTGGTCAACTCATCTTCAACAAAGCAGGAAAGAATATCCAATGGAAAAAAATCTCTTCATCAAATGGTGTTGGGTAAACTGGCACAATGACATGCAGAAGAATGAAACTGGACCACTTGCTTACAAAATTCAAAATAGATGAAACACCTAAAAGTGAGACAGGGAAACCATCAAAATCCTAGAAAAGAAAACAGTAACTTCTTTGACCTTGGCCAGAGTAACTTCTTATTAGACACGTCTCTGTAGACAAGGGAAATAAAAGTAAACATGAACTGTTGGGGCTTCATCAAGACAAAAAGCTCCTGCGCAGTGAAGGAAATAATCAACAAAACTGAAAGGCAACTTATGGAAACTGGCTCAAGCAATCTTTCTCTCATTTGCATGGATTTTGGACTAGTAGATTCAAATACTCATTTAAAGTGAAAATTTTAAAGCTTTAATGTTCTGACTTTCAGCTCAATTCTTACCCTACTTGTTGAAAAGTCACTGCCCTCTGTTGCCCAACCAAAGTGTAAGGTGCCACCTAGTACATTACACACCAAATCACCTTGACTAGAGCCCTCATAAGCTAGATGCCTGGCTTAGCATCATCAAATGATGGCATGGATAGCCTGGAGGTTATTGAATCTTACATTATCTTTGTTTTCCTAAAGTATTCTGAATTGATAAAATAAATTTCAGAGTAGTAGCTCCAAATTTCTCAAAATATCTATGTATAATTGAATTTCTTATAATCCCATAAAAATGAAATATGCAAAGAAGTTGAATGGTGTGCTCTACTTACATTGCATTGCAGTAAGTGGATCACCATATTTAACAAGTTGGGTCAAGATAGCTACTATATCAATGATCCATCAAAAAATAAAATGATATGTTGTGATGTTTTAAAATTTGAAACATTAAATGCATTACCTATAAGAAATATACTGTCTTCATAATGTTTTTAACAATATAAGAGATTATAAAGAGAGAAATCTTAACCTTTCACATAGCCAAGAAGATATAAGCCATTGTATACATGCTCTCAAAATAAATCCTAGATCATAGATATCAGTTATTTACTCTACATATAGACTATATGCATTTTGGTAATAAAAACAAGTGTCTTTTACGCTAATAGAGAGTAGATATTTATCTTAATCTTATTATTTCCTTCTTTTCAAAATAAGAGGATGGCAAGACTATATTGGTAACCTCCACTATTTTCCTTCAAATTTTGTTGATTTATATACTAAAAACCTTTCAAATACAGACATACCAGTATTATCTATTCCCATCTAGTATTTACAGGGAGAAAAGAGGTATACTTCATTAATATCATGGATAAGCTCAAATAATTCCTATTTCTTGTATTATTTATTGTTATTCATTTTATCTTATTTATTCTGTAAGGAAAAATAAAAATAAAAGGCTTAATTCTCTCTGTTGATAATATATAACTTACTGTGAGAAAACATAATTTTTTAAACCTAAACCTAGAGAATCTTTTTATTCCAATTTGCCCCAATATCAGATGAGTTTGAGTGCTAAAAATAATCAAAAGTGATAAGATTATATGTGCTAGGCCTATTATCATAGAGCTGATGAAAATCAGCCAGCAGTTCTTCACCATCAGAATCATTCTTATGTGGTAAAAACAAAACAAACAAAAAAGATTCCATGTTTTAAACTGTTGTTTGATTTTTGGTATCAAAACATATTGATCAAAATGTATTTATTGAAACGAGAAATAAAGGTACAGGTACACTCCACTCTTCAAAAGTTTGTGTTACGGCACTGCGCTTTCATGAAAGGACTACATTAGTACCTGTTTTTGCCAACTGAGAGAAATCTGAAGAGGATTTTTGCTTTTACAAAAAAAGGTGAAAAGTGAAAATAGTGATTAGCATTCATTTGCAGTGAGCCTTTACACAGGGACCATGAGCAGCCAGAGTGGCACCACTAAGCTCTTTCCCTGAGAACTACACTCAGCAGCTCAGCTTCGAGAACTCTGTCTATGAGCATCTGTGCTTCATCTCAGTTTATTCTATGCATCTGTTAGCAAGATGTGTCCTAAGGCATCACAAAAGCCTCAGAGAGATTGCTTTTTAGATCTGGGAAAGATCAAAAATTTTTCCACATAAATTAATGGTAATTGCTTGTTCCCTTTAAGTGATTTGGCTTATGGAAGGTTTGATAAGAATCTTCTACTTTTGGGTACTAGGGGAAACTTGTATACTAAATAGCCAAGATAAAGAAAACAGTGGATTTAAGGAGCTTTGTTGTTGTTAATTTTGCTAACATTGTTTTCAGTCCTCTTATTTGGTACTGGATCTTCATTTTTGGAAACTCCATGTCTTCTTCATGGGGCAATAAAACATGTCATTCTTGCCTCCCTCTTCTAGACATTGGAGTAGAAGTCTAGGATCATCATGAATAATATTTCATCATTAAGTGACTGAGGATGAGACAATTGTAAGAGGTTGTTTCTAATTCTACTACCTCTCTTTTCCCCCCATTCTGTGGCCCCCATCTGAAGTGGATGTAGATTTCTCTTTAGAGCAAGGAGCTACTTTAAGGATCCCAATATGTACAGTCACACCAACAAGGACTATTTGTTTTTCTTAAAAACTTAAAAATAATAGAAACTTGATTGCTAGTTTGGGGATTTAACTAACAATTAAAACACATTAAAAGCTAAGGTAGCTGCCAGTATTTTTAACTCCTGGACAATTTACAGGGTAGTGAACAACAAGAGATTTCTTACAAATAATAATCTTATAAACTAGAGCCCTTTCTTGTGGCTTACATCTCTGACCAATAGGTCTTCGTGCTCTCTCTCTTATACTTCTAATCAATCACTCAGTGGCTTCCATCTTTGTTTTGGGTGGCTCTAAATGAGAGTTAACTTTCCTGATGACACAAAAATGCATCCTATTCAGTTAAACTTACAAAAGAGTTTATATTTATTGCTTCCCTCAGGGAGAAAGCAAACTTTCATACGGGTTTTCATGTGACAAAATATTCTTTATTACCTTGAAAATGTTTGAGTCCCAATTTTATTGATTATTAAGTTTTTATTGTGGCAGGCTGGCTATAAAAGGAATAACCTCTCACAACAAAATTATATGCTTTACACTTTATGTCTCAAATGGACAAGTGTGAATCTAGTTTTTCTCATACTTACTTACTTACTGAATGTCCCTAGATATGACCAACAAAATTTAGCATCTTGGCATTTTTCTACTGAATGTCAAGAGCTCCACATTTGGTAGGCATACAGTCTAAATTACAAGGCACAACTGATTGATTGTTTATCCAACTGCTTTGCAATAATTGCAACTTCTCAGCAAGGCATAGTATAACCCTTACAATCCATCCTAACTTAATTCAACCAATTCCAAAATTTATAGTATAGTAATTGGACATTTCACTGTTAATAAACAGTTCTGTACCGTGAAGGTGTTTGGGGCTTCTGATGATAGTACGTAATAACCTAGTTTTTTAATGGGAAATACATTGGCTATTGACAAGAAAGAAATGGGTTTAGATTTTCAGATATTGCTGAAAGTGAACCCCAAACAATAGCACAAGAATTCTCTTTGCACTTTCTGTTTCTTTTTTCTGCTTGTTGTTGCTTTTCTCTGTATTTTGCTTTTATTTTATTATGATGTAGATTTTCTATTTGTCAACAAAACAGACAAATTCTTATAATTTCAATGTTAAAAGGAAGAGAAATTTATATTTCCATCTCCAAAAGGTACAATATTAGAAAATCCTGTCTGGCTTTGATTGGATCATGTCCCTGCTGATTGGATTATATATTTGCTATTTAACTCAATGACTAAGCTCAAAGAGATATAGTAACATGATTGGCCCACTCCACTCCAAAAGCTCAAGACCCCTGAAAACATGATAAGCCATCCCATTAGGACACAGAATGAATAATGAGTTTCCCAAAAGATAGTGGTAAAGACATAAGTTGTACAGGCAAAGTACTTAAAGCAAAAATAAATATATATACATACATGCACAAATTCCTACATAGAGAAAAAAACACTAGTCTTTGATTAACTTTCATTAGTCACACAATGTGCTATTTCTGTATCTACCATCTTGACACTGTTTTCTTTCTTGATGATCTTTTAAGATTTAGTAGCATACCAGGTCATAACACATACCTCAAACACAGTGAGTGTGTTATCATATCTTGTCTCTCACAGACTGCCTGATTTCCCACATCTGCTCATCCTGTGCTTAAACACACAAAGTTGCTTCTGAAGCAATTTGTCT
Source organism: Puma concolor (assembly GCF_028749965.1). NCBI lineage: Eukaryota > Metazoa > Chordata > Mammalia > Carnivora > Felidae > Puma > Puma concolor. Next base: position 183,149,491 of record NC_141667.1, read on the forward strand.
CTCAGAGACAGATCATAAGAGCTTTACAGCCATCTCTTCAAACAAGCTAGGTAGGCATGGAAACCACCCAAGGGTACAGGAGGCGACTAGTGTCAGAAATAATGTGCTTACTGCCTCCTGTAAAAATAAGTGGATTCTAAAAATAATGTAAACTGACTAAAAGTGATGTAGCTACCAGGAAAGTGCCTTTCTCTTTGAGCGGCATCTCTCTTCCTGCTTTCCTATATACAAACCACATTTTAATAAGCATCTTCCAAAAGCAATTAAAATCCAGAAACAGAAGAAAACAATTATCTTCTGCTTATATGTTAAAAAAATACAGATCAATTAGACAATAGATGATATGTAGTGATTTACATGTCATGAATATTTTTAAAAACATGGAAAACAAAATGCATACCCCTAAATCTACATGAGCAACACACTGACTTATACAGTTCTTGTATAAATAGCTACATCTTGTGTGGAAAGAGTAAAAACTGACACAGTATTAAGATTAAAGTTAATAAATCGTTTTAAAAATTATCATGATTTCATATTATTTATGAATGGCTAAATGAAATAAAAATTAACATTAAGATATTTCAAATGGGGTCCCTAGGTGGCTTAGTCAGTTAAGCCTCTGACTGCAGCTCAGGTCATGATCTCACAGTTGGTGAGTTCGAGCCCCACATCAGGCTCAGTGCTGACAGCTCAGAGCCTGGAGCCTGCTTCTGATTCTGTGTGTCCTTCTCTCTCTTCCTCTTTCCCACTCATGCTCTGTCTCTCTCTGTCTCTCAAAAATAAATAAATGTTGAAAAAAATTAGACAGATATTTTAACCATTTTCTTACCAAAGATAAATCATATCAAATCTAAAAGCAAAAAAAAGGAAAATTAAGAAGAATATATTTTTTAAAAATTTTAATGCTTATTTTTGAGAGAGAGAGAGAGAGAGAGAGAGAAAGAGAGAGAGAGAGAGCATGAGCAGGGGAGGGGCAGAGAGGGGAGACACAGAATCTGAAGCAGACTCCAGGCTCTGAGCTGTCAGCACAGAGCCTGACGCGGGGCTCGAACCCATGAAACGTGAGATCATGACCTGAGCCCAAGTCGGATGCTTAACCGAATGAGCCACCCAGGTGTCCCAAGAAGAATATTATTTTAATGATTGAATAGATCCTGTGATATTTTCTGTTCAAAAGGAAAAATAAATAAAAAAACACAAGCCTACACATTTTTAGACAAAATTCTTTACTTAAGATGTTCATGCATTATTTAAGAAAATAACTTTGTGGGTTATAGAATAACAAAATTTAGTTACAATGGAGAGACTGTCTGTCCCTTTTTGTTTGATAGATTAAAAATTTGCATAAATGAAGTGATCACCAAAAAGGACTAAAGGCCATGCACAGCTGTAGGTACAATTCCCAGGAATGGGTTAACCCTTTTTATTTTGTTTAAGAATGATATTTCTAATTATACTGAAAACATAAAAACATTGTGTACATTTTCCATTCCTTTACTTGTCTTATCAAAATAAATCATATATACAATCAAATTTTGAGATGATAGCAAAAACAATTTGAAAGTGTTTATAACATTTAGGAAAGAGATGAGTGTGAGGAATCAGATACTAAACCGAAAGACAATAAATATAGGATCTGTGTGAAATGTGTACAAAAGTGAACATTTGAACCCACAGACATATGGAACCATATGACTTTTTTTCTTTCTTTAAGAATCCTTGTTGATAGTATAGTGACTATCAACACATTCCTTGATAAAATTATGCCAGAAGTGTAAAGAAAAACCTTGAATTGCTCTCAAATTGTATTGCATTTGTGACTATGCTATGAAGAACAAAAGCATACATGTTTTCTTTTTCATCCATATTAGTTATATTATATAACTCTATCTTATCATAGTTTGGTAAAATGTTCTAAAATATAATCAGATGTTTCTACCAATAATAACAATTGCAAATATGTCTCTAGTATGTATACCACAGAAGTTAAAATACTAAATTTCAAAAGCATAAATTAGCCAATTTTTAATGTATTTTATAATAAACTTGTTGATCCTAAAAAGAAATTGGAGGTGATAAATATATACATATATACTCATATGCATAGATATTCTTATATATAACTATAAACATATATAAATGTGTGTGTTTAATGTTATAAAAATGAATAATGGAATATGAAGTTAATGTGCATGGAGATGTTAATTATTAGAGCTCCAGAATTCACAGATGATCTTTGCTTGACAAGACTCTCCCTTCTTATGTGAAAAAAAATTTTTTTGCTATCTCTAGGATTGCCACTCAGTGGGAATCAAGTAACTTCTTTAGTTAGAGTAAGTTTTTAGCCAACTAGATAACAATAGTTGTATTTTCCTGGTAGCGAAAGTAGTGCTCAAAATGAGCAGTGAAAATATATAATTATTCAAGACTTAGTAGTCCCTGAGCCAGCATTATATGTTTTTAGTGAATCAGAATATATATACACAGAAAGAAACCTAGAGATAATAATGCAATATTCTATGAATCCCTTCAGTAATCATCTGTGATAGGCAAATAATTACCCCTTCTAAAGATATGTGCGTCCTCATCCTGGTAACCTGTGTATCTGTTACCTTACATGGCAATAAGACACTGGAGATGTGATTGAGTTAAGGACCTTGAATAGAGAACAATATCTTTAATGACCTGTTAGGTTTGGCGGTGGAGGAAGGGAGCCACAAGCCAAGAATCATGGGCACCCTCTAGAAGCTGAACAAGGCAAGGCAATGAATTCTCCCCTAGAGCTTCCAGACAGAAGTGCAGCTTTGCTGACATCTTGATTTTAGCCCAAGGAGACTTGGGCTAGAACTGTAACACATCCAGAACTGTAACACAATAAATTTGTGGTGCTTTAAATCACCGAATTTGTGGTAATTTGTTACAGCGACAATAGGAAATTAATTCACCATCAGCCCTGGGGCACTGGGCAAACAAATCCTTCTAAAGTGCTTCACTTTAGTCTGCCTTCTTTATCTACAGGGTAGGCAACCAGGGTTATAATACATTGTTAGCATGTGGAATACATACACAAAACCCAAAACTAGATATACAAGCTATTGATTTTTACCTTTTCAAGAATTTTCAAAGAGCTTACCAAGAACTTAAAATATAAATATTTTTAAGAGTCATCCTATTTTATTTAACATCTCTGAATATCAATGAGCCAATTCCATTCAACTACATTCCTTAATGCTAAGTCAGTTTGGTATCCCTATCTAATTCAGCAAGCTCAACAACCTCTAATTCAGTAATTTCTTGATTGCACATTATCCAGTTTCCAAATATGGCAGAAATCATTATTAGCAAATGACATGTGAAATGCCAGAAATAAAAGATGGTACACTAAACCCTGAATCCAAAACTCAATTTTCTGGTCCTTTCAGCTCATTGCCCATCTCTGCATTGTATGGAAGGAGAAAATGTTCTCACTTTAAGACTCTAGTGATTATTGTAGTTCTTTTACACAAGGCACTCATGTGACTATTTAAGCTCTGAAATATCACTATAAACCAGTAAATATTAGTAATCAGATATAATGGAGTCATATAAAATAGAAAATTTTTTCTACTTCACATAAAAAATCAGAAGTAGAAAATCCAGGATTATGTTTCTTTTTGTTCCACAAATGCTCAGGGATGTCCCACCAATTCCGGAGTATAGCTTTAATTACCCTGTTCCAAAATAGTGGGACAAGATCCAATATCACATCCACATTCTAGTCAAAAGAACAGAATAAGGACTAAGAAGTAAAGGAGACAAAACTTGTACATCGACTATATTTTATGGAAAATTTTCAGGTGTTCCTGCATGGCACTCAACTTACATTCCATTATTCAAAACCCAGTCATATGACCATAAGTCATTGAAAGGGAACTTGGAAATTTTGTCTCTATCCTGGATAAATATATACAACTAAACCCTGGAATTTCCACCACCATGAGAAAAGGGAGGAACAGATATTGGAAGAGGCTACCAGTCTTTGCCACATTGTTCTTGGAGAGAGAGACAGAAACAGAGAGGAGAGCATGAGAGAAAGTGAGAGAATGAAAGAAGAGAGATAAGTAGATAAATATGTTGATAGATAGTTAATCATATTTTACTCTCATAAAAGTCTTATGTGGTAGAAAATATTACATTTCTCATTTATCAATGAGAACACTCAAGCATACAGAGGTTATTATGAATGTTTAAGATTATATAGCTAGGAGGTGATGAAAAAGAATTTGAACCCACTTTTGCCTGAATCAGTATCATCTGTCCTTAAACAGTAAGTGACACTATAATTTTATAATAATCCAAGCAATTAAACTGAACCTATTTCAAATTATTTTATTTTAATAGGTATAGGTTTATTTTTAACTCTATTTGTAGAATGCCTTAAAATCCTTTATTATTTTTAGAAGTCTAAGTCTTTTATTAAGATTTTAGGATATTTTTTGCTACAGAAGGATGTTTAAATAACATTTAAAAGGACGTCTGACAATCAAAAAGAATGAAATGTTGCCATTCGCAACTATGTGGATGGAACTGGAGGGTATTATGCTAAGCAAAATTAGTCAGACAAATATCTATCTTAGAGAATGACAAATATCATATGACTTCACTCATATGAGGACTTTAAGATACAAAACAGATGAATATAAGGGAAGGGAAGCAAAAATAATATAAAAACAGGGAGGGGGACAAAAACATAAAAGACTCTTAAATATGGAGAACAAACAGAGGATTGCTGGAGAGGTTGTGGAGGGGGGGGATTGGCTAAATGTGTAAGGGGCATTAAGGAATCTACTCCTGAAATCATTGTTGCACTATATGATAACTAACTTGGATGTATATTAAAAAAATAAATTAAATAAAAATTAAAAAAAAAAAGCAAGCCTAAGTGGCTTAGTCAGTTAAGCGTCCTACTCTTGATTTCGGCTCAGTTCATGATCTCACAGTTCATGGGATTGAGCACTGTGTCGAGCTCTGTGCTAACAGTGCAGAGCCTCTTGGAATTCTCTCTCTCTCCCTCTCTCTCTCTCTCTGCCCCTAAAATAAATAAATAAACTTTAAAAATAACATTTAAATATATAGCTAATTTAGAGAAAAATTACATTATTTATTTAAAATAAAATGGATTAAAGACCTAAATGTGAGGCCTGTTACCATAAAAATCCTAGAAAAGAGCACAGGCAGTAATCTCTTTGACATCAGTTGTAGCATCTTCTTTCCAGAGATGTCTCCTGAGGCAAAGGAAACAAAACAAAAAATATACTATTGGGACTACATCAAAATAAAATGCTTCTGCACAGCAAAGGAAATGATCAACTGACCCTAAAAGGTAACCTACAGAATGGGAGGAGATATTTGCAAATGACATACCAGATAGGGTTAGTATCCAAAATATATAAAGAACTTATAAAACTCAGCACTCAAAAAACAAATAATCCAATTACAAAATGAGCAGAAGACATGAACAAACATTTCTCCAAAGAAGACATACAGATGGCCAAAGGACACATATGAAAAGATATTCATCATCACTTATCATCAGTGAAATGCAAATCAAAACTACAATGAGATATCACCTCACATCTATCAAAATAGCTAAAATCAAAAACACAAAAAACAGCATGTGTTGGTGAGGATGTGGAGAAAAAGGAACCCCCTTGTAGGGTTGGTAGGAATGCAAACTGGCACAGTCGTTCTGGAAAATAGTATGGATGTTCTTCAAAAAGTTAAAAATGTTTAAAAAGTTAAACATAGAACTACCCTGTGATCCAGCAATTGCACTACTGGATACTTAGTCAAAGAATACAAAAACATTAATTCAAAGGGATATGTGCACCCATATTTTTATAGCAGCATTATTTACAATAACCAGGTTATGGGAGCATCCCAAGTATCCATATATTGATGAATGGATTAAAAAGATATAGAATATATGTATGTATATATGTATACACACATGCACATACACAATGCAATATTATTCAACCATAAAAAATAATGGGATCTTGCCATTTGTAATGACATGAATGGAGCTAAAGAGTATAATGCCAAGTGAAATAAGTCAGAGAAAGACAAAATACTATATGACTTCTCTCATATGTAGAATATAAGAAACAAAACAAGTGAGCAAAGGGATTTTAAAAAAGAGAGACAAATCAAGAAAAAGACTTATAGAGAACAAACTGATGGTTACCAGAGGGGAGTGAGATGGGGGGATGGGTTAAATAGGTGATGAGGATTAAGGAATACACTTGTGATGAGCACTGGGTGATGCATTAATTGTTGAATCACTATACTGTGCATCTGAAACTAATGTAACACTGTATATTAACTGACTGGAATTAAAATAAAAACTTTAAAAGCTAAATAAATAAATAGATATATAAATAAATAAACTTGTCCTGAGACTGCTTCCATATCATTGGCACTTGTTGAATAAGCATTATAAGCAAACATAACTGATATCAGGAAATAAAAGATCATATATAATTAGTAGTTTCATCAACTACTACCATTTCAAGTATTTTTATTTTCTTATATATTAACAGAAACATACATAATATATATTTCTGTAGATAATTGTTATAAATTCTAGAAAAGTAAAAGATTGAGCAAACTTTAAACAATACTTATTAAAAAGACTAAGTGAATGATGAGCAATGGAAAATCCATGGAAGTGTTTTATTAGCTTGTCCAAGATGCTTATTAAAAAAATGTTTACAAAGTAAGCACATTTTAAACACTTACCTTATATAATGTCTATCTCATCACTTAGTACAGTCTATCAGTCTGGAGATAAAGTGTTAAAGGTGAATTAGGACTGGAACATGATGTATCACCAGGTAAAGAGAAGATTTTAGAGTATAAATATTGAATACATTTGTTGTACTGAAAATTACTTGATTTTTTTGCTAAAAATACTTCCATGAAATTTTCGAGACAATGGATGATTATCTCAAATATTCCAATAACACGAATAATACAAAAATCAAGAAGCCTGCTTAGAAAAATAAAATGTTATTTAAAACCATATTGGGTCAAAGGATAAAAACCACGTTTAAAAGGTGACTTTAAATTTACATGATCTGTATTCCTCTGTGTTTGTGTGGAATCACTCCCCTCAATTACAATTATACTTTTTCAAGGATTCTCAAGCAATAGTTGGGTAGAAATAAACTTTAGGATGGGGAAAAGATAGGGTTTAAAAGTCCTCTTCTCCAATGTCTACCTAATATGCTCTTCTTTACCTACTGATAACAAGATCTCTTGATTAGTAGAAAGGTGTACATGTATTTCTTGTCATGTTCCTTAACCTCATTTCTCTTAGTTGTATTTTTATGTTTTCACTTTATATGACACCTATTTGTAAGTCTCATTTATTCACCAAGTAAAATTTATAATCCTTATGGAACTAATTAATATCTAGTTTATATCCAAGAAAAAGACAAAAGAATCACCTTGCACATGAGATGTTTGAAATATATATTGCACCATTAATATTTTCAACCATCTCCTAATTTCCTGTATCTACCAAAGCCCCCAGAAGACTGTCTAAATGGTTAACAGGTATAACAGTCATCTGGGACTCTACCTCTAAACTAAGCTAATAATATAACATCATTATACAACTAAGTCCCGTCATAATAATTGTTTCCATTAATTGATTGTCTTCTATGTGTCAGCTACTCCATTTTACATTTTACATTTTACATATGCTAGCTAATTCTCAGGGCAACACTGCAAGCTAAGTAACCTACCCAAGATTACACGGATAGCAAACAAAAGAAATTCTTCCTAATCTCATAATGCAGCCACTTTCCAATATTTGATGCATTATATGTGATAATTACAAACACTTTCTTTTGCAGAATATATACTATTAAATTCATATCCAAAGAATGAAGTCGCATTGCAGTAAATGAAAATTTATTGATAATAACATTAGCTTGAATATGATTATGACAAATATGGGAAAATTCATTTATGATATGTTTATGCTTTAAAACAAGATTCACTGTCCACGCCTTGTACAGATGGGAAAGTTATGAGATATGAAAGCTGTAGATCCATCATATAACAAAGACAGACTCTGTTCCACATTGAAGCCTAAGAGGAATTGACACTATAAGCTTTTAGAAAATGATTGTCTGCATCTGTAGGCATTGACTTTCTGCCAAGTTTTTAAATTCTTTTGTTTACCAAGGATACATTTAAAAGTTAAACATCTTGAGAACTGGCGCCAGAGTTTGTGACATATAGCAGCACTTTAACATTCTTTCGGTTTCACAAAGAAACTGCTTATCTGCAATTTAGTAACAAAATAGCATGAAATCATATTTTACTGGTTTATTTAATAATCTGCTGTCAATGTTAAACATACAGATTCTAAGCCAAAAGCTTGCTTTTCAGGGGTTTTCATAAATAGTTAACAGCAAGTGGGTATTTTGATATTGAAAAGAATTTTCTATTCAGTGTTCACTTGCATATTTCCTTTTTCCTACTTGATGATGATATGAAAATAAATTGGCAATGATAATGTCAAGAGGTCAGTTCATTGTCATCCTCAATAAGCTTTTTTTTTTTTTAACTCTGATTTAGTTTGCGTTTATACAGAGGAATCATTTATACTTTCTTTCATTTATGGAGTTCATTAAGCACATCCTATGTTTCGAATATATAGATTTCTTGCTAGAAAGGTTACACAGGGGCTGTCAAATGGAGTCAGATATGTAGGCACTGTGATTGGATGAGATACCCCATAGAGAATGAATGAGTAGATAGTGGTTCTCAACTTTGGTTGAATATCAATGACTTAATGGGGCTTTTGGAACTCTACTTCTTGGAGCACAATCCAAAAGCTACTAAATAAAAATCTCTGAGAATGAGGATCAAGTAAGTTACTTGAAAAATTCTATAGAGAATAGTGTTTCCAGAAAATATTAAGGATAACTGCATAAAGAAAAACAAGAAGAGAGAAAGGATTACTACATTCCAAAACACCAGTATTTAACTGGGTGATTGTATGATGAGCCAACAAAACAGACTGGAGAGAATGGTCAACTGGAAGAAAGAGGACTTGAGAGAATAAAACCTAAAAGTGAGGTCAAAAGTTTGAAGAATGAAAGGAGGTAAAAAATATACCTTGAAGAGAATCCAAGAATTATGAGAATTACATAGAAGCTAAGGTGCTTGTACTTTCTGAAATAATGGATGATATTTTTCAGTGAAATCATTTGAAATTCTAGACTGAGAAAAAAAAGAACAAGGAACATGTAGGAAATTTGCACATACAGGTTTTATTTTGATACAGATAGTTTTGTAAGTATACAAGGAGAATCTCAGGTAAGCACACAATTAATAGCCTCATTTTTTCTATGAGATTTTAGGCAGGCAAAATGCTGAATCAAACTTAAAGATAATCTGGTAACTACTTCTGGTTACTACTTTGTTAATAATTATTACCAATGTAAAAACATAGTAATAATGACAAAAATAATAGCAGTACTATTAATAGTTATGATATTCTTTTTATACCAGATGTAGAATGTTATATATGTTATTATTTAATCATTAAGTTAATTAACATGTCCATTTCTCACCATTACTGTGCACCCGAGATCTACTCTCTAAGAAAATTTCCTGTGTAGAACTCTTTTCACCATGTCATGCCTTAGATCTCTGAATGTATTCATCCTACATAACTAAAATATTGTACTCTTTGACACATATCTCCATTTTTCTCACCTCCCCATCCCTGGAAACCACCATTCTACTCTCTGCTTCTATGAATTTGACTTTTTCAGATTACACATATAAATGAGATCAGGTAATATTTTTATTCTGTATCTGGCTAATTTCACTTAGCATAATGCCCTCCAGCTTCATCTGTGTTGAACCCTTGGACGCACACTGTTGGTGGAATGTAACTTGGTTCAGACATTATGGAAAATAGTGTGGAGGTTTTTTTTTTTTTTTTTAATTTGTTTTAAAATTTTAAAATTTTCATTTATTTTTGAGAGACAGAGAGAGACAGCATGAGCAGGAGAGGGACAGAGAGAGGGAGACCCAGACTATGAAGCAAGTTCCAGGCTCTGAGCTGTCAGCACAGAGCCCAGGCAGGGCTCCAACTCACGAGCCATGAGATCATTAACTGAGCCAAAGTCCAATGCTCAACCAACTGAGCCACCCGGGTGCCCCTACTGTGGAGGTTGTTTAACAACTTAACTACCATATACATGATCCAGCATTCCCTCTTCTGGGTATATAACCAAAGGAAATGAATCCATACCTCAGAGTGGTATCTATGTTCCTGTGTTCATCGCAGCATTATTTATAATAGTCAAGATATGGAAACAATGGGGGCACCTGGGTGGCTCAGTCGGTTGAGCCTCTGACTTCAACTCAGGTCATAAGCTCACAGTTCTTGAGTTGGAGCCCTGCATCTGGCTCGCTACTGTCAGGGAAGAGCTCATTTCAGATCCTCTGTCTCCCTCTCTTTCTGCCCCTCCCCCACTCATGCTCACGCTCTCTCTTTCTCTCTCTCTCTCTCAAAAATAAATAAAACATTAAAAAGAAAAGATATGGAAACAACCTAAGTGTCTTTCAATGGAGAAGTGTATGCATGCCAGATTCTTTACCAGGAAAAGATTATACAGCCAGATAGCTTAAGACAGAAAATTGCTTATTCTTTTGCTATTGCTGTCCTGTGTTTTGCTGTATCAAAAAGGTCCTTACATAGACTATTACTTCTGGTTTTGGCAAAGTTGTCATTTTTCAGTGAGCAGGTACCCTCAATTACACACTATGACAAACTGCATACACCTTAATTTGTGGTCTGGTATCTCTTGAGTTGTTATTCCCTCAGTTTGTCTTTCTGACATTTTAAGTCTTCTCAGTCTAATCAACTAACTATAATTTCAGAGCCCATGCAGAAAGAAAGCATAATGACAGTGTTAACCAATCCCTGTCACTTGTTTATTCCATAAGTACTAGATTGCACGAGTAGAAGGCTTTCACCAGAAGCATTATATTTCCAAGGACTCTTGAAATGAAATTACACACAATTTGATTGACAGTGGAAAATGCATATTTAGCAATAGTGTTTTTTTTTTTTTTTTAAGAACTCTATACACCCAACATGGGGCTCAAATTCACAACCCCAAGATGAACAGTCACATCATTTTCCAACTGAGACTGCCAGGTACCCCATATTGAGCAATAGTTCTAAAGCTAGAAAACTATAGTACAACCTTGGTTTAATCTTCTAATTTTGCACAAACACTAGAACCTATTTAGCAACAAATTTGCTGTGTATTCATTTAAGCTATTTAATGAAATTAAACCTTTTCACCTAATCTATAGCCTTCCAGAGTTTTGGATTCTAAGCCTTTAAGTACATTAAGTAAAACTTCATTTTAACATATACTCATGATTATTAAAAAAACAATGTGAAAGAGTAGAGCAATGTTTTAATTTCCTGATTGAATCATAGCGCCATGGTTGGGTAAGGAACTGCATCTCCAATACCCACAGCGACCTGTGTATATCTTTATCATTAGCAGTATAACTTCTAATAATGACTTGTATTTATGTAACTATTTCATCTACCTATTAAGTTGTTAAAAAACAGAAGCTACCTGATAATAATGGTAAAACTAAGAAACAAAAGCCTATGTCCTATGTAGAAAGTTTAATAAACACCGAGAAATTTGTTCCAGTGAGGAGGTGGTAAGGAATACAAAATAAGATGTCATTTAATAAATTGACTTCAACTTGATTTTAATAAGATTTCAACTTGATTTTAATAATTTCAAACTTACAGAATTAACAGCAGGTTAATAAATCCAGCCTAAACAAAATAGTAAAGTAAAATAATTTGACTTTTTTTCCTCCCAAGATTTTATTTAAATTCAAGTTAGTTAACATAGAGTGTAGTATTGGTTTCAGAAGTAGAATTTAGTGATTTATCACTTACATGTAACACCCAGTGTCATCCCAACAAGTGCCCTCCCTAATGCCCATCACTCATTTAATCCATTCCCTCACCATCCTCCCCTCCAGCAACCCTTAGTTTGTTCTCTATAGTTAAGAGTCTCTTACATTTTGCCCCTCTCTCTGTCTTTATCTTATTTTTCCTTCCTTTCCTGTATGTTTATCTGTTTTGTTTCTTAAATTCCAAATATGAGTGAAATCACGTGGCATTTTTCTTTCTCTGACTGACTTATTTCATTTAACATAATACATTCATATTCTATGCACATTGTTGTAAATGGCAAGATTTCATTCTTTTTGATGGCTGAATAATATTCTATTATATATATATTTTTTCCATTTTATATATATATATATATATATATATATATATATATATGACTTATGTTCCATTCCATATTTCCATTTAATCTCACAAATTTGCTTATTATTGATAGTGCTGCTATAAACATGGGGGTTCATGTGCTCCTTTGAATCAGTACTTTTTTATCCTTTGTATGAATACCTAGTACTGCAATTGCTGGATCATAGGGTATTTCTATTTTTAACTTTCTAAGGAACCTCCACACTGCTTTCCAGAGTGGCTACACCAGCTTGCATTCCCACCAACACTGTAAGAGGGTTCCCCTTTCTCCACACCTTTGCCAACATCTGTTGTTTCAGGAATTGTTAAATTTAGCCATTCTGACAGGTGTGAGGTGGTAATACATTATGGTTTTGATTTGTATTTCCCTGATGAATGATGTTAAAGATATTTTCATGACTCTGCTAGCCATCTATATGTCTTCTTTGGAGGAGTGTCTATTCACGTTTTCTCACCATTTCTTAACTGGATTATTTATTTTGAGGATGTTGAGTTTGATAAGTTCTTTACAGATTTTGGATACTAACACTTTATCCTATGTATCATTTGCAAATATAGTTGCCCATTCCATCAGTTGCCTTTTAGTTTTGTTGATTGTTTCCTTCCCCATGCAGATGTTTTTTACCTTGATGAAGCCCCAATAATTCATTTTTGCTTTTGTTTCCCTTGCCTCTAGAGATATGTCTAGTAAGAAGTTGCTACAGCTGAGGTAAAAGAAGTTGCTTCTTATATTCTTCTCTAGGATTTTGATGGTTTCCTGTCTCACATTTAGGTCTTTCATCCACTTTGAATTTATTTTTGTGTATAGTGTTAAGAAAGTAGTCCAGTTTCATTCTTCTCCATGTTGCTGTCCAATTTTCCCAACATCATTTGTTGAAAAGACTATTTTCCATTGGATATTCTTTCCTGCTTTGTCAAAGATGAGTTGAATCCCATATGGTTGTGGGTCCATTGCATTAAGTGTGTAGATTGCTATGGGTAATATAGACATTTTCACAATAGTTGTTCTTCCAATCCATGAGCATGGAAAGTTTTTCTATTTCTTTGTGTCTCCTTCAATTTCTTATATAAGTGTTCTATAGTTTCCAGAATACAGATCTTTTACCTCTTTGGTTAGTTTTATTCCTAGGTATCTCATGGCTTTTGTTACAGTTGTAAATGGGATCAATTCCTTGACTTCTCTTTCTGCTGCTTTATTATTGGTATATAGAAATGCAACAAATTTCTGCACATTGATTTTATATCCTCTGTGACTTTGTTTATTTGTGTATTAGTTCTAGCAATTTTTTGGTGGAATCTTTTGGTTTTTCATGTATTGTGTCATTTGTAAATAGCTAAGTTTAACTTCTTTCTTGCTGATTTGGAGGACTTTTATTTCTTTTTGCTGTCTGATCGCTGAGGCTAGGACTTCCATTACTATGTTGAACAACAGTGGTGAGAGTGGACATCCCTGTATTGTTCCTGACCTTAGGGGAAAAGCTCTCAGTTTTTCCCCATTGTAGATGACATTAGCTGTGGGCCTTTCATATATGACTTTTATGATGTTGAGGTATGTTCCTTTTATTCCTAGTTTTTTGAAGGTTTTTATCAAGAAAGGATGCTGTATTTTGTCAAATGCTTTTTCTGCATCTATTAAGAGAATCATATGTTCTTATCTTTTCTTTCATTGATGTGGATTATCAGGTTGTTTGATTTTGCAAATATTGAACCATCCCTGTAGTCCAGGAATAAATCCCACTTGATCATGGTGCATAATTCTTTTTAATGCATTGTTGGATTTGATTTGCTAATATCTCATTGAGAATGTTTACATAGATGTTCATCAGGGATATTGGTCTGTAATTCTCCTTTTTAGTAGGGTCTTTGTCTAGTTTTGGAATCAAGGTAATGCTGGCTTCATAAAATGAGTTCAAAAGTTTCCATTTCTATTTTTTGGAAAAGTTAAAAAACATTAGGTATTAATTCTTTACATTTTTTGGTAGAATTTCCCTGGGAAGCCATCGACCCTGGACTCTTGTTTGTTGGGAGACTTTTGATTATTGATTCAATTTCTTTAATGGTTATGATTCTGTTCAAATACTCTATTTCTTCCTGTTTCAGTTTTGGTAATTTATATGTTCATATAAATTTACTCATTTTTTTTCTTGATTGCCCAATTTGTTGTCATATAATTGCTCATAATATTCTTGTATAATTGTACTTCTGTGGTGTTTATTGTAATCTCTTCTCTTTCACTGGTGACTTTATTTGGGTCCTTTCTCTTTTCTTTTTGATAAGTCTGACAAGGGGTTTATCAATTTTGCTAATTCTTTCAAAGAATCAGCTCCTAGTTTCATTGATCTGTTCTACTGGTTTTTTTTTTAATATCATTTATTTCTACTCTAATCTTTATTATTTCCTTTCTGCTGGCTTTAGACTTTACTTGCTGTTCTTTTTCCAGCTCCTTCAGGTGTAAGTTTAGGTTGTGTATTTGAGACTTTTCTCTGCTTCCTGAGGAAATCCTGAATTGCTAAATACTTTCCTCTTATGACCGCCTTTGCTGTCATAAGGTTTTGGACTGTCATGTTTTTATTTTCATTGACTTCCATGTGTTTTTTTTTTTTTAATTTATTCTTTAATTTCCTGATTAACCCATTCATTCTTTAATAAGATGTTCTTTAATCTCCATGTATTAGTGATTTTTACAAATTCTTTCTTGTGGTTGACTTCAAGTTTCATAGTGTTGTCGTCTGAAAATATGCATGGTATGATCTCAATCTTTTTATTCTGGTTGAGGCCTGATTTGTGACCCAGTTTGTGATCTATTCTAGAGAATGTTCCTTGTGCACTTGAAAAGAATGTGCATACTGCTGATTTAGGATGAAATTCTCTGACTATAACTGTTAAGTCCATCCAGTCCAGTGTGTCATTCAAAGCCATTGTTTTTGTGTTGATCTTCTGCTTAGATGATCTGTACATTGCTGTAAATGAGGTGTTAAAGTCCCTTACAATTGTATTATGATGGAAGAGTTTCTTTAAGTTTGTTATTAATTGATTTTTATATTTGTCATCTTCTAATTTGGGGGCATAAATATTTACAATTGTTAGATTATCTTGTTGGATGGACCCCTTTATTATCATATAGTGCTCTTATTCACCTCTTATTGCATTCTTTGTTTTAAAATCTAGTTTGTCTGGGGCACCTGGGTGGTCAGTTAGGCATCCAACTTCATCCCCTTCTCACAGTTTGTGAGTTCAAGCCCCACATCAGGCTCTGTGCTGACAGCACGCAGTCTGGAGCCTACTTCGAGTTCTGTGTCTCTCCCTCTCTCTCTGTGCCTCCCCTGCCCCTGCTCACACTCTGTCTCTCTCTTTCTCTCAAAAATACACAAACACTAAAGAAATTAAAAAATAAAATCTGGTTGGTCTAAGTAATGCTGCTCCAGCTTTCTTTGGTGTTCATTAACATGATAAATGGTTCTCCACTTTCAATCTGGAGGTGTCTTTGGGTCTAAAATGCTAATTTTATCAGTAACATATTGATGGGTCTTTTTTCTGATACCCTCTGTCTTTTGATTGGAGCATTTAGTCCATTAACATTCAGAGTAAAGTCCATTAACATTCAGATAATTATTGATAGATATGAATTTAGTGCCATTGTATTACCTGGGTAAAGTCACTGTTACTGTAAATTGTCTCTGTTCCTTTCCAGTCTTTGTTGCTTTTAGTCTTTCTTTCCTGCTCAAAGCGTCCCCTTTAATAATTCTTGCAGAGCTGGTTTAGTGTTCATGAAGTCTTTTAGTTTTTGATTGTCTTGGAAACTCTTTATCTCTCCTTCTATTCTGAATGACAGCCTTGCTGGATAAAGGATCCTTGGCTGCATATTTTTTTCCATTTAGCACGTTGAATATATCATGTCACTCACTCCGGTTTGCCAAGTTTCTGTGGACACATCTGCTGCTAACCTTGTGCGTCTACCCTTGTAGGTTAAGGAGCATTTGTCCCTACCTGTTTTCAGAATTCTCTCTTTATCTTTGTATCTTTCAAGTTTCACTATGATATGTCTTGGTGTTGACTATTTTTATTGATTTTTAGGAAAGTTCTCTGTGCCTCTTGGACTTGAATGCCTGTTTCCTTCCCCCAGATTAGGAAGTTTTCAGCTATAATCTCTTCAAATAAACATTCTGTATCTTTTTCCCGCTCTTCTTCTGACACTCCTGTGATATGGTTATTATTGCACATTATAGAATCACTGATTTTCCTAAGTCAGTATTTTTGATACAATATTTTCTTTCCTTCTCCTTCCCAGTTCCATTATTTTCCACAATTTTATTTTCTATATCACCCATTTGATCATGTGTTTCTTCCATCTTCCTTGTAATTACATCCAGTCGATTTTGTATCTCAGTTATAGCATTTTTTATTTTGGCCTGACTAGTTCTTAGGTCTTCTATTTCTGTAGCCAGGGTTTTTCTGGAGTCTTTTATGCTTTTTTCAAGTTAAGCTAGTATTCTGATGACTGTTGTTCCAAATTCTTGTTCAGATATATTACTTACATTTCCTTTGAGCAAATCCCTGCCTGTGGTTTTTTCTTAATCTTTCTTTTGGGGGTAATTCCTCCATCTTGTCATTTTGTCTAGCTTGCTGTCTTTTGCATATCATGAAAGCTTGTGATGTTTCCTGCTTCTTTTTTTTTTTTAATGTTTATTTTAGAGACAGAGAGACTGAGTGCATGGGTGGAGGGAGTGGCAGAGAGAGAAGGAGACACAGAATCCAATCCAATGCAAGCTTCAGGCTCTGAGTGCTCAGGACAGAACCCAACATGAGGCTCAAACTTATGAACTACAAGATCATGAACTGAGCTGAAGTTGGACACTCAGCTGACTGAGCCATCCAGGCACCCCTATGTTTCCTGCTTCTGAGTGTAATGCTACTTAAGAAGGGGTTATATATACACTGTTCAGGGCCTGGAACTTCAGGAAGTGTTTCTAATGTATTCTGTGTGTGCACTCTACTGCACAAATTACTGTTGTAATTTGCCTGCTCTATCCCCAGTTAGTTCTATGCAGAGTTCCTCCTAGCCTGCAGTGAGGAGTGTTTAGACCTTTAACTAGGTGTGCTTTGATCTGTATGTTGAAATAAGCCTGATTTAAACAAACAAA
Source organism: Puma concolor (assembly GCF_028749965.1). Taxonomy (NCBI): domain Eukaryota; kingdom Metazoa; phylum Chordata; class Mammalia; order Carnivora; family Felidae; genus Puma; species Puma concolor. Next base: position 183,167,023 of record NC_141667.1, read on the forward strand.
CAAACAAACAAACAAACAGCCTTGATCCAAATAAAAGAAAAAGAAAATGGAACAAAAAACAACCAAATGGACATACTGAAAATTATAAGCCTGACCCCCCCCCAAAAAAGAAAGCAAAACAGAAGACAAGAACAAAAGAAAGAAAGGGAAAAAAAAAAAAAACCCAATCTAAAAAAACAAGAAAACAAAACAAAACAAAAACAAATGAATTAAAAACTGTAAGCCTGATTTAAAAAAAAAAAAAAAAACAAGCAACAAACAAACAAAACACAAAGAAAAAGAAAGAAAAACAAACAAACAAACAACAACAACAACAAAAACAAAGCCTGGTCCTATTTCCATCAGAACTGAAGCTGATGCTTTGAAGCACTCTGTGATGAATAGACTTGATGCATGGGGCAGGGAGGGACTGTGTTGGCTTTCTGGGGGAGAGTTCCACTGGCTGGTTCACAATCAGACCTGCCCTTGTAAAGATGTCCCTGAGAGTGCAGGAGGGTGAGGTTTGGTGTAAGCAGCTCCAGCCTCGACCTGGGCACTGTGCTGTTTGCTGGAGTCTGACTGCACTGGTGGGTGGAAGAAGATGGCATCAATCTACTCTCTCACTGCTGGGTAGGGGACCTGGCGCCTGCTGCTGTTCAGGTATCCCTCACAGACAAGCAATCTCCACTCCTGTGTCCCAGGTTTCCATTAGATCCCTGCCTTCAACCTTTCTGTGTCTGGACCATTGACATGCTCAGCACCACAGCTTTCCTGTGTTTTATCTCTGGCGTACCACTGGAATTTAAAACTCCAAATCTTAAAGAGTCTGGCAAGGCATGGACCCACTCCCCTCCTCTGGAGGAGAGCCTCTCAGCGCTGTGCCTGGGGCTATTCTGTCCCAGAAAAGCAGTCTCATGGCCATGAAGGTGCCTGCAGTTTATGAAGAAGCACAGTGAAAAATTGTAACCATTTTATCTGCCCTCTGCTCATGCCTCTGTCCCCTGTTGTTGAACAGCCACTCAAAGGAACCAGCTGGATCTTTTGTCCTTAGAGAGGCAATATATCCTTCTCCAAATGCACTCCAAGAAGGGGACCTTTCTCTCCCACTGCCACCCAAGGGATCCCCACACCATGCTGTCTATCCACTCCAAGTTTCCTCTCCTTCTCCCTAGGAGTATTGCTGCCCCCACTCCCCAGGTTGCACTCCAATGAATAATACAGACTACGAAACACTCAGAATTTCAGCTCCAGTGTTTGCAAAAACTTGCAGTAGTCACTTCTTTATGATGCCCCATTAATGGTTTTGTGAGAGTATTTCCCTTGTGTGAACCCAATGCGCTGCTCTCTCTCCCCCTTGTGCCTTCTCTACACAAAAAGGACTTCCACCCCTTTGTGACACCGGGGCTTTTTTCTCTCCCAAATCCCCTGTTCACACCGTGTACCTGCCACATTCTCTCCTTCAAATTATTCAGAATGTTCTCTTCATCTTCAGATTGATTTCCTAGGTGTTCAAAGTGATTTTATGTTGATCTAGCTGTGTTCCAGGAATGAGAGTAGCCCAAGGTCCCCTTACTGCAATGCCCTCCTAACTCTTCCCTTAAATTTGTCTTTTTAAACTTCCTCCAGTGTGGTGCTTCTACAAAAGCTACTAGTGACCAGATTAGGCTTTCTCTACATCTCTGTTTTCCTAGTGGGACCTGCTCTTCCAAAGAGATATCCCGGATTCCTCTTCTACTTTGCATCTCAGACTCAGTAGTCCTGGATTTTAATTCCAGCTCTAAATTGTACCGACTATATGAGTTTAAGGCAATTAACTTTTCTGAACCATCATCTGTATAAGGGTGATAATAATGGTACTTATTTTATAGGATTACTTTGAGGATTAATCAAATTGAAGCTTTCTTATCTTAGTAGCTGAGCATAGAAAGTATTCAAGTAATTATACTTAAAAATATATTATATACAAATAACTGTGCTTACTCAGACTTCCTAGAAATGAGTTTTTTGTTGCCATAAAGTAGATGGACATATAAGATGCCCTTTAAGTGAAGTGGCATGGGTAGATTAAGGCATAGCCCAACATCATGAAAATTGTATTTTTTTCTTAAATTCTGGCTGCCTTACTAGAGAAAGTCTCTAGGAAAGAGCACTTGCTTACTAACAGATAAGGACACTAAGAGGATCTTGGAAGCTAATCTCCTAGGTGGTACTGTCCTTAGATACTAGAGATGCTGAGTGATTTATTGATGGCTCCTCAACTTTTACTGTCAAAGGCAATAATTGGTTTCAACTGATCCATACCTAGTCTCAGTTGAGTCTTTACAAAAGAGAATTAAGGGTCCTGGTGTCATTGTGCAAAATTAACATAATTAAAGTCTGTGAAATCCCATCAGATTCCCAAACGAAATTGACTGGGATTGACATTTACCTTCCATGCCTTAAGACATTGAACTTTATGTGAAAAGCAGGTAAAAGACATTGAGCCATGCCTTATATAGACAAAACTTCTATTCGAATAGAATTCGATGATTACATAAAGTATGGCCAAACTTCTTGAAAGTCTTCCAAACACTCACAAGTTATATCATAGAAGCATACATTGAAATGGAGTGGATGGTGTAGGCATGACAGTGTCCTGTAGGAAACAGTGCCTGAGGGGTAAGCGAGGCACCCTGAGAATCTACTTGCAACCCTTCCACTCTGACTCAAGATGCCTAAACCAATCAAGAATGTGCTTGTCTTCTCCATTGGCTTTTTTCACAATCTGTCTATGCCCAAAACACAGTTTTGCTTTGGATTAAAAAACCCCACAGGAATAATAAAACTTCCCTTTACAGGTTTAGGAAAGTGAAAAATGATATTCAAAACGATTCACGATATATGTCATATATACATAAAAGTTAAATTAGTAATAGGTCATGAATTTATTGGAGATCCAAAATAAAAATTGTATCTCCAGTTCCTTGGTAATATTTCATAGAGCAAAAAGGGAAGTTTATCAACCACACTAAAATCATGAATAGCCCTAATCCATTGTGGGTTTGTTTTACCAATTCAGCTTAAAATTCCTGGAGTCTTTTTAATTATATATTCTGTTAAAATACCTGGCTTTACTGTAGTGCATCTATAGATCTAACTTTGGACTATTTGCTGAAAATGAAAAATGATTGGTCAATTCTAATGTGGAATTTTAAAAAATGTGTTCCAATTTAATTACTCAATTAACCATGCCAGTACCTCTTTGGGGGCTAAAATCTATGAGGTTGTCAGTTTCCTAACCACTGGCTAAAGAAAAATTTTTCATTTCAGGAGTATATAGAAACGTGAGTAAAATGAAAAAGATCATGCTTTTCATTTATGAAACAGTTTGGAGATTATTAATCTGTATTAAACTAAAGGGGAACAATTCTCTCAAAATCTTTTAAAATATTATAAGATATATTTTTATAATTAATCATTCTTATTTATTAAAAAAAAAAAAAACACTAACTCATCTAAAACTTGTCTCCAAATGGCTACAGGAAAACCACACAAGACAGAGCATTGAGCACTTGTCATTGTCTAGTTGAGTTATTATTTCACTAGTTGTATGTTGTTGCTGAGCCAGATGGGCACCATATCAATTTTTGATTGTGTTTTGAAAGAGAGAAAATAAAAGTTCCATTTTTGTTTTTAATGCTTTAAAGCAATATTTCTGAATGAGAGTGTGTTGAAATCTTTCAAAGGGTAATTTTTCACTGTCACATGCATTGCATGATGTTTCACACCCCTGTTATCTCTCCATTAACTGTTGATAGTTGATTTTCAGTTTTTAAGAAAAAAAATTTTCAAATGCCTCCAGACATTTCCAAATGTCCCTAGGAGGGTTGAGAACTTCTTTACCAAGTATTGCACCCATCTGTTCCCAATGAATGAAAAATTTTCAGAGTGAAATGGGCCATGCGACCCTTGGTCTCACAGCTAAGGCATTTTGGCCATTATCCATCTGAGTATTTTTTTTGTTCATCTGGGAAAAATTGGGCTTGGAAAGCTACCATTGGGAGAGAATTGTATAGAAGGCAGAGGCCATTCAATTCCCAAGGGAGAGAGGAAAATGTGGGGAGCAGTTCTTTATATTTCATAACCTGTTATACAACATGTAATAATATGTCTCTGAGAGATCATGGGGAAGCAGCCTCACAGTACCCCAAACTGGAACAAACACTTATATTTGGGCACCACCACCACTGTCAATCATTTCACGTTTAGAGAAGGAGACAGATTATCTCATATCACCTTAAGTAGGTGTTGACAACTTTTCTTTTTTTTTTTATTCTATAAAAGACTATATACTAACTGTTTTAAGCTTTGTGGGACAAACCTTCTCTGTCATAACTATTCAACTCTGCCATTCTAATGGATAGCAGCTAGAGATGCTACATAAGTGAATGGCATGTCTGGGTTCCAAAAAAACTTTATTTATGGACACTGAAAGTTGAATTTTATATATTTTTTCACATATCACAAAATATTATTCCTTAACTTTTCAATGATTTTTTAAAATTTAAACCATCTTTATTTTACTGGCTCCACTCTATATACAAAAGCAGGCAACAGGTTAGATATGTCCCTTAAACCATAGCTTCATGACACCTGACCTTCAATAAAAAATAAGAGAAACTTTGTGGACAAATTCAAATGTCTCTTAAAGTTAGGAATCTTAACATACTCAGAAAAATATCCAGTTTCTGTAGTACCTGTGAAAGAAAAATGTCTCATCAGTGTTTTGTCCAAAAATTCAAGTGACATATCATAGTACAAAGGCTTAATTTCAAGTGAAATGCTATTTTATGTTTGCTGACTCAGATCTATATTGATCAAGACAACTTCTGTCCAAAATGTCTGGTCTTCTTTAATTTATTATTTTTTTTAATATTTATATTTTATTCTTAGGGGCAACAACATTCTATAAAAATTCTACTTAAAAACTGTAAGAATTATAATACTGATACCAATTTTCAGGAGGTTAAGATAATAGATAAGAGAAAAAGAAAGCAAGAGAGAGGGAAAGATAGAAGAGGGAAGGATGATATAAACACACACATACACACACATGCAGGGTAGGGGAGAGAGAGAGAAATCAAGCTCAGTAAAATTTTTAAAAATGTTGAATCTGATTAAATCAGAATATCTATACTAATTTTGCTGTTTTTCTATAAGTTTTAAATGATTTTAATGTAAAAAAAAGCTTCTAAAAATAACAGTATGGTCACTTTGTTTTTTTTCCCCCTCTTATCCTTTATAGAGTCATCATTAAATATTGTCAATTTTGGCTTAAATGTGCATAATTATGTCATGAATTACACCAAAGTACTAGGAATTCCTGCATTTTTATCTTTATTTACTCTCTTCTTTTGATATTTATGTTGTATGCTATACTAATTTTCTTTAAATATTGCATTCAGGTTGAAATGCCCATTTAAATCCTTAGCTATACACCTACACTAAGCCTCACTACCAATCACACTTACCTGCCTGTTTATAAGTGCATCAATGTCATTATCAATGCCCCATTACTTGTCTTATGTTGTTCCTTTTCTTAGAATGTATTCTTCCTATCACCCTCTTGACCTAAACGTTTCTTACCTATGTATCCAAGCTCAGTTCAAATTCTAACTCTTAAATGAAGCCTTCCATTAAGTTCAAAGATATATATTTTAAGGAGAAGATCATGACTCTCATTCAAATATAAAATGACTACAGAACAAAAATTTTATATGCTTATTATTTACTGAGGGTACCAATAAGATGTAAACTACTTTATAGGAGATTTCAAAGAACAGACACACATGTAATCAAAATTCCTAAAATCATTTTGTTAATAAAATTCAATATTCACAAGGCAATAATCAATCATAAAAACACAAGACAAAGTTAATTTCTTTCAGCAGGAGTTATTTGCATTGTTGTCAATTCTCTCTGACATAGAGTCTTATAAAGTATCTCAATGGCAGTGAACATTTGCATACCCTATACAATCATATAACCCAGAGGGCTTTGTTAATAGAATACCCAGTAGTTTATTTCTGTATGTGCCCATTTCAAAGTCTTTTACAATTTTTCCCAACACTGAGGACTTACACCTGACACTCTCCCCCTTTTTTAAAATGCCTGTAACATTTACAGCAGTTATGGTCAATCTCCTTAATACATCAAGCATGTTCCAAGGTCAGCAGAAGTAAATCATTTGGAAGATTGTTAGAAAAACACACAATTTCAGTCTTTACCCAGTCCTCCTGGATCAAAACCTTCATTGTAACAAGATTCCCAGGTGATTTATAAGCACATCAACATTTTTGAAGAACTGATCTATGCAACATAAAAAAACACTAGTATAAACTGTCTTGTTGTTTACTGTGTGGGTACTCTACCTTAATAAATTCCTTTTTTCCCAAATTCTTTAAGTTACACTTTTAAACAAATAAAGGAATTGATTCAAATAATCAAAAATTATTTTCTCGGGGCCAAGATGGCAGAGAAGTAGGGGGAACCATACTTCCCATGTCTCTCAAACAAAAAAGTGCTGAAGGCAAAGTACTTTGAACCCCAGAGTCTGGGAGGAAAAGAGACTGAATCTGCCAGGAAGAAAATGGGAAAACTGGAGAAAAGATAGGGCTACTCCAAGGAACAAATCAAAGCATACCTGGTGGAGTGTCCAAAATATCACTATGAGTAGGGTAATAAAATAACCAAAGTCAGAACAAGAGAGAGAAAGTAACAATTCCAAGAAAACACCTCCTGAGGGGCCAGGCTCTAGACGGTGTATGATCCCCCTTTAATATAGCAGTGCTCACAGGTGCAGAGCACACAACAAGCTTTTAAAACACATAGGACAGACAGATAGCCAATATGATGAAACGGAAGAATTCTCAAAAGAAACTCCAGGAAGTAGTGATAGGTAACGAATTTATCAAAACCGACTTGGGGCGCCTGGGTGGCGCAGTCGGTTAAGCGTCCGACTTCAGCCAGGTCACGATCTCGCGGTCCGTGAGTTCGAGCCCCGCGTCGGGCTCTGGGCTGACGGCTCAGAGCCTGGAGCCTGTTTCCGATTCTGTGTCTCCCTCTCTCTCTGCCCCTCCCCCGTTCATGCTCTGTCTCTCTCTGTCCCAAAAATAAAATAAAAAAGTTGAAAAAAAAAAAAAATTAAAAAAAAAAAAAAACGACTTAAGCAATATAACTGAACAAAAATTTAGAATAATAGTTATAAAATTAATTGCTGGGCTTGAAAAAAGCAGAGAATCTATTGCTACAGAGATCAAGGGACCAAAAAATAGTCATGATGAATTTAAAAATGCTATAAATGAGGTACAAAATTAAACGGAGGTGGCTACAGCACAGATCGAAGAGGCAGAGGGGAGAATAGGAGAATTAGAAGATAAAACTATGGAAAAAGAGGAAGCTAAGAAAAAGAGAGATTAAAAAAAAAATCCAGGAGTAAGAGGGGAGAATTAGAGAACGAAGTGATGCAATCAAATGGAACAATATCAGTATCATAGGAATTCCAGAAGAAGAAGAGAGAGAGAAAGGGGCTGAAGGTGTACTTGAACAAATCATAGCTGAGAACTTCCCCAATCTGGGGAAGGAAACAGGCATTGAAATCCAAGAAGCACAGAGAACTCCCTTCAGACGTAATTTGAATCGATCTTCTGCATGACATATCATAGTGAAACTGGCAAAATACAAGGATAAATGGAGAATTCTGAATGCAGCTAGGGATAAACGGGCCTTCACATACAAAGGTAGACACATAAGGGAAGTAGCAGGCCTATCTACTGAAACTTGGCATGCCAGAAAGGAATGATAGGAAATCTTCAATGTGATGAACAGGAAAAATACGCAGTCAAGAATCCTTTATCCAGCAAGTCTGTCATTCAGAATAGAAGGAAAGATAAAGGTTTTCCCTAACAAACAAAAACTGAAAGAATTAATCACCACTAAACCCTACAAGAGATCCTAAGGGGACTCTGTGAGTGAAATGTTGCAAGGACCACAGAGTACCAGAGACATCACTACAAGTGTGAAACCTACAGATACCACAATGACTCTAAACCCATTATCTTTCAAAAGTAACACTGAATGTACCTGGACTAAATGCTCCAATCAAAAGACATAGGGTATTGGAATGGATAAAAAAAAAAAAAAAAAAAAAAAAACAAAAACAAGACCCATCTATTTGCTGTCTACAAGAGACTCATTTTAGACCTGAGGACACCTTCAGATTGAAAGTGAGGGGATGGAGAACTATGTATCATGCTACTGGAAGTCAAAAGAAAGCTGGAGTAGCCATACTTATATCGGACAAACTAGACTTTAAATTAAAGGCTGTAACAAGAGATGAAGAAGGGCATTGTATAATTACAGGGTCTATCCATCAGGAAGAGCTAACAATTATAAATGTCTATGCACTGAATTTGGTAGCCCCCAAATATATAAAACAATTACTCACAAACATAAGCAACCTTATTGATAAGAATGTGGTAATTGCAGGGGACTTTAATACTTCACTTATAACAATGGATAGATCATCTAGACAGAGAATCAGTAAAGAAACAATGGCCCTGAATGATACATTGGACCAGGTGGACTTGACAGATATATTTAAAATTCTGCATCCCAAAGCAACAGAATATACTTTCTTCTCAAGTGCACATGGATCATTCTCCAAGATAGATCACATACTGGGTCACAAACAGCCCTTAATAGGTATAAAAGAACTGAGATCATACCATGCACACTTTCAGATCACAATGCTATGAAACTTGAAAACAACCACAGGAAAAAGTCTGGAAAACTTCCAAAAGCATGGAGGTTAAAGAATATCCTACTAAAGAATGAATGGGTCAACCAGGCAATTAGAGAAGAAATTTAAAAATATATGGAAACAAATGAAAATTAAAATACAATAATCCAAATGCTTTGGGATGCAGCAAAGGCAGTCCTGAGAGGAAAGTACATTGCAATCCAGGCCTATCTCAAGAAACAAGAAAAATCCCAAATACAAAATCTGGTAGCACACCTAAAGGAACTAGGAAGAGAACATCAAAGACACCCCAAACCCAGTAGAAGAAGAGAAATAATAAAGATCAGAGCAGAAAAAAAAACAATGTAGAATAAAAAATAAAAAACAAACACACAGTAGAGCAGATCAATGAAACCAAGAGTTGGTTTTTTGAAAAAGAAACAAAATTGATAAAGCTCTAGCCAGGCTTCTCAAAAAGAAAAGAGAGAGGACCCAAATAGATAAAATCATGAATTAAAATGAAATTATTACAACCAATCCCTCAGAAATACAAGCAATTATCAGGGAATAATATGAAAAATTATATGCCAACAAACTGGACAACCTGGAAGAAATAGACAGATTCCTAAACTACCACACACTTCCAAGACTCAAATGGGAAGAAATAGAAAATTTGAACAGACCCATAACTAGTGAAGAAATTGAATCAGTTATCAAAAGCCTCCTAACAAATAAGAGTCCAGGACCAGATGGCTTCCCTGAGGAATTCTAGCAGACATTTAAAGCAGAGATAATACCTATCCTTCTCAAGGTGTTCCAAAAAATAGAAAGGGAAGGAAAACTTCCAGACTCATTCTATGAAGCCAGCATTACTTTGATTCCCAAACCAGACAGAGACCCAGCAAAAAAAGAGAACTATAGGCCAATATCCCTGATGAATATGGATGCAAAAATTCTCAACAATATACTAGCAAATCGAATTCAACAGCATATACAAAGAATTATTCACCATGATGAAGTGGGATTCATTCCTGGACTGCAGGGCTGGTTCAGTATTTGCAAATAAATCAGTGTGATACATCACATTAATAAAAGAAAAGATAAGAACCATATGATCCTGTCAATCGAGGCAGAAAAAGCATTTGACAAAATTCAGCATCCTTTCTTAATAAAAACCCTCAAGAAAGTCGGGATAGAAGGAACATATTTAAACATCATAAAAGCCATTTACGAGGGGCGCCTGGGTGGCGCAGTCGGTTAAGCGTCCGACTTCAGCCAGGTCACGATCTCGCGGTCCGTGAGTTCGAGCCCCGCGTCGGGCTCTGGGCTGATGGCTCAGAGCCTGGAGCCTGTTTCCGATTCTGTGTCTCCCTCTCTCTCTGCCCCTCCCCCGTTCATGCTCTGTCTCTCTGTCCCAAAAATAAAAATAAACGTTGAAAAAAAAAAATTAAAAAAAAAAAAAAGCCATTTACGAAAAGCCCACAACTAATACCATCCTCAATGAGGAAAACTGAGAGCCTTCCCCCTGAGATCAGGAACACGACAGGGATGGCTACTCTCACCACTGTTGCTTAACATAGTGTTGGAAGTCCTAGTATCAGCAATCAGACAACAAAATTAAATCAAAGGCATCAAAATTGGCAAAAATGAAGTCAAACTTTCACTATTTGCAGATGACATGATACTCTACACGGAAAACCTGACAGATTCCACCAAGAGTCTACTAGAACTGATACATAAATTCAGCAAAGTTGCAGGGTACAAAATCAATGTACAGAAATCGGTTGCATTTTTATACACCAATAATGAGCAATATAAAGAGAAGTAAAAAATCTGGTCCCATTCACAATTGCACCAAGAATCATAAAATACCTAGGAATAAACCTAACCAAAGATGTAAAAGATCTGTATGCTGAAAACTATAGAAAGCTTATGAAGAAAATTGAAGATAAAAGAAATGGAAAAACAATCCATGCTCATGGATTGGAAGAATAAATATTGTTAAAATTTCAATACAACCCAAAACAATCTATACATTCAATGCAATACCCATCAAATTTGCACCAGCATTCTTCTCAAAGCTAGAACAAGAATCCTAAGATTCATATGGAACCACAAAAGACATCGAATAGCAAGGTAATATTGAAGAAGAAAACCAAAGCAGGAGGCATCACAATCCCAGACTCTAGCCTCTACTACAAAGCTGTAATCATCAAGACAGTATGGTATTGACACAAAAACAGACATATAGACCAATGGAAAATAATAGAGGCCCCAGAATTGGACCCAGAAATGTATGGCCAACTAATCTTTGACAAAGCAGGAAACAAATTGTGCTGGGAGAACTTGACAGCAACATGCAGAAGGATGAAACTAGACCACTTTCTTACACCATTCACAAAAATAAACTCAAAATGGATGAAGGACCTGAATGTGAAACAGGAAACCATTAAAACCCTAGAGGAGAAAGCAGGAAAAAACCTCTTTGACCTCAGCTGCAGCAATTTCTTACTCGACATATCTCCAAGGCAAGGGAATTAAAAGCAAAAATGAACTATTGGGATCTCATGAAGATAATAAGCTTCTGCACTGCAAAAGAAACAATCAACCAAACTAAAAGGCAACTGATGGAATGGGAAAAGATATTTGCAAATGACATATCAGACAAAGGGCTAGTATCCAAAATCTATAAAGAACTCACCAAACTCCACACCCAAAAAACAAATAATCCAGTGAAGAAATGGGCAGAAGACATGAATAGATACTTCTTTAGAGAAGACATCCAGACGTCCAAAAGACACATGAAAAGATGCTCAACGTCACTCATCATCAGGGAAATACAAATCAAAACCACACTGAGAAATCAAATACAAATCAAAACCACTCCTGCAGTGAAAGTAGCTAAAATGAACAAATCAGGAAACTATAGACACTGGAGAGGATGTGGAGAAACGGGAACCCTCTTGCACTGTTGGTGGAAATGCAAACTGGTGCAGTCACTCTGGAAAACAATGTGGAGGTTCCTCAAAAAATTAAAAATAGATCCAACCTATGACCCAGAATAGCACAACTAGGAATTGACCCAAGGGATACAAGAGTGCTGATGCATAGGGTACATGTACCCCAATGTTTATAGCAGCACTTTCAACAATAGCTAAATTATGGAAGGAGTCTAAGTGTCCATCAACTGATGAATGGATAAAGAAGATGTGGTTTATATATACAATGGAATACTGCTTGGCAATGAGAAAGAATGAAATCTGGTCATTTGCAGCAACATGGATGGAACTGGAGGGTATTATGCTAAGTGAAATAAGGCAGAGAAAGACAGTTAACGTATGTTTTCACTCATATGTGGATTCTGAGAAACTTAGAGAACCACAGGGGAGTGGAAGGTGGAAAAATTTTAGAGAGGGAGGAAGGCAAACCATAAGAGACTTAAATACTGAGAACAAACTGAGGGTTGATGGGGAGGGGGCAGAGGGGAAAGTGGGTGATGGGCACTGAGGAGGGCACCTGTTGGGATGAGCACTGGGTTGTTTGGAAACCAATCTGACAATAAATTATATTTAATATGAATCAATGAATGAATAAATGAATGAATGAATGAATGAATGAATAAATAAATAAATAAATAAATAAATACAACCTTAACCAAAAAAAAATTAGTTTCTGAAAGTGGGGTAGCCACTGCAACATTTTTCTTACCAGGCATTCTTAATTGACTTTAAAATTTACACAGAGATATGCAAATCAGAAAATCAGAGCTAAGCTCATTTTGTACAGAAAAAAATATCAGAACTATGGAAAAGGAACTCTTTTTCTACTTCTGCAAAGGTTTAAAGAGTATGTTATAAGGGCTCCTGAGTGGCTCAGTCAGTTAAGTGTCTGACTTCAGCTCAGGTCATGATCTCACTGTTCATGAGTTCAAGCCTGATGTTGGACTACTTGGATCCTGGAACCTGGTTTGGATTCTGTGTCTCCTTTTCTGTCTGCCCATCCCCCACTTGTGTGTGCGCGCTCTCTCTCTCTCTCTCTCAAAAATACATAAATATTTATTTTTTTTTAAATTTTTTTCCCACGTTTTTTATTTATTTTTGGGACAGAGAGAGACAGAGCATGAACGGGGGAGGGGCAGAGAGAGAGGGAGACACAGAATCAGAAACAGGCTCCAGGCTCTGAGCCATCAGCCCAGAGCCTGAATTACATAAATATTTTAAAAAAAAAACTTTAAAAAATATGTTACTGCACACTTACAGATAAATAAAAAACAAATATCAGGCATCAAGGGAAGGCCAATCAGTAGTTAATTTGCTAATTAAAATTCTCAAGGAAGAGAAATAGTGTCTATTTTACTTAATCTATATGATGTTCTCAACAGTGCAATATTTCTGAAGATATCAAACAAATAGTTTTGATATCCCAGTCTTGGTTAGTCTGAATTGAGTAATTTCAACAAATGTAATTTAAAAAGAGATTCACAATAACAAGTGTTGGTGAGAATGTGGAGAAAAGGGAACTGTCTTGTACTGTTAGTGCAAATGTAAATTGGTCCAACTACTGTAAAAAGCAGTATGGGGTTTCCTCCAAAAAATAAAATAAAATAAAAAAAGAAATAACCATACAAACTAGTAATTCCATTACCAGATATTTACCTAAAAAAAAAAAACAAGAAACAAAAAAAACCACACCAATTTGAAATGATAAATGCACTCGTATGTTTTCAGTTGGTTAAGCCTCTCACTTCAGCTCGGGTCATGATCTCACAGTTCGTGGGTTTGAATCCCAAGTCAGGCTGTATGTTGACAGATCAGAGTCTGGAGACTGCTTCAGATTCTGTGTCTCCCTTTCTCTGACCTTTCCATACTAACGCTCTGTCTCTCTCTCTCTCTCACTTAAAAATAAGCATCAAAAAAATTAGAAAAAAAAAAGAAGAAGAAGATCTTGCTATGTGGGACAACATGGATATACCTAGCAGGTATTATGCTAAGTCAAATAAGTCAGAAAGAGAAAGACAAATTTCACTTGTATGTGGAATTTAAAAAACAAGACGAATTAACAAACAAAAACCAAAAACACTCATAAATACAGAGAACAAACTGGTAGTTGCCAAGGGGAAGGGATTGTGGGCTTGGATGAAATAGATGAAGGGGATTAAGAGGTACAAACTTCTAGTTATAAAATAAATAAGTCACATAGATGAAAATTATAGCATAGGAAATATAGTCAATATATTGTAACAACATTGCATACTGACACATGATGACTACATTTATAGTAGGAAGCATTGCTAATGTATAGAATTGTCAAATCACTATGTTACACCTGAAACTAATATAATATGCACTTTAGCTATAGTTTAATAATAGAATTTTAAATAAATAAAAAGAAATTCACAAAGCAAATACAATTCTCAAATCCACCCCAATTTTTTTAGTTTGTTATTAGACTTAGATATAATATTATTTCAGCTAATTATACAAGCAAAAATGTGTTATAGAGTTAAATATAAAATACTTTCATACAGGAACACATAATTTGTTGTGTTTTTTTAATTAAGTAATTCGTACCATGAAAAACATACATTTATTTTTCATGAATCAGAGGTTCACCTGAACGTTCCCTCTTATGTCATTTTTTAATTAGTAACAAAGCTATTTTACCTTATTTTTAAATGTTTATTTATTTATTTTGAGGGAGAGAGAAAGAGGCAGACTCCCTGCCTAAGTTCTTGAATTTCTATTGACATGGAATACGTAGATCTATAAATGTGTATGGTATTCAAGCATCATAAATTAAATCTCTAAAGTTCATCTTTAGAGATTATTATACAGCTGAGAGAAAATTCCATCAAGTCTCACTCCAATTTTTACTTTTTTTTTTTCAAAATAAATACTAAACAATCCAAACCATTAGGGTCACTATTAAAGAGCTTTCCAATTTTCAAAACTTTTGATACTTTTTTCTGACCTGCATTGTTTTACATCTTACCCTTAGGGAAGCTTTTCTTGAATTGTTTTCTTAAAGATCAAGCTTCTGCTAGTTTTGGTTTGCCGTTGAGCAAGGCACTTTCTCTCTTGCCCAGTCTTGTTTTGGAGTCTAATTTTGTGTTTGAGGGTTGGATTAACCCAACATCCTGTTTTATAATCTTCTGACTCACCAGGAGAGGAGAATGACTTTTGAATCTCATGTCTGCAGTTTTACTCTACCAATGTACATTTAAAAAATTAGCTTAACTTGTGATAGATTTGATTTTCTTAATCTGCATTTTTACAATAGTTATCTTTTTTTTTTTTTTTTCAACGTTTTATTTATTTTTGGGACAGAGAGAGACAGAGCATGAACGGGGGAGGGGCAGAGAGAGAGGGAGACACAGAATCTGAAACAGGCTCCAGGCTCTGAGCCATCAGCCCAGAGCCCGACGCGGGGCTCGAACTCACGGAGTGCGAGATCGTGACCTGGCTGAAGTCGGACGCTTAACCGACTGCGCCACCCAGGCGCCCAATAGTTATCTTTTTAGGCAGGAATGACAAGAAAATCTGATATGATGGTAATGATGATGATGATGACGTTATTTTTACCTGCAGTGTTTAAGGCACAACTAAAAGATACAAGTCTAGTTACAAAAGCAGTTAAATGTTGAGATTTTACTAACAACAAAGATATTTACTTAAAAAATTTTTAGAGGTAAATAATTCCCAAGCTGAAAGTATAATCTCCTTTCCCCATTTCTCTGCCAATCTTGTCTCTCCAATTGGGTTTCCTCATTCAGTAATTTGTGCCTCTTTATCCACTTAAAATTGTATATCCAAATCAAAACAGTATATTGGACACATGCCTTAGAGATATAAGACATTCACCACAGGGAGAGAAAGCAAGTTTAAAATTTATATAATGTGTTTTCAATTATATCATTCAACACAACAGCTCTCTCCCCTTCTCTCTCCCCCTTTCTCCCTCCTCCTCTGCCCCTTCTTTCTCCCTTTTCCAAAGCATCCTGCCCATGAGGCAGGAACATTAAGACCCTCTTGGTCTGTTCCTATTTTAGTTTTAAATGTCAGAATGTTTAAGCCTGTAATTGTTCTATTAGATCATACTGTATCCTCTCCTTCCCCGCAGGAAAGGAGGGGGCTGCAGTATTAAGGATATAAACACATGAAATGTCATTTGACAATTTTATCTTTTAGATCTAACTTCAGAATCAATGTTTTTCTTAACAATGGGAGAAAAGGAATCAAATTCCTTATGAAGGGCATAAACACTTGAAAAATGAATTTGTGGAAACAAGATGATCCTAGAGTATGGAATTCTATAAAAACATTACTAGCTTCAAGAGGAAGTCAACATGGGAAACAACTGTGCAGAAAAATAGACATTCTGAAATACTTATTTAAATACAAAATCTAACTTATTAAAATAAAACAAATCTATTTATTGCATCATAAAGGAAAGGGTTATTTATCTAAGGAATGCCATCTCCTAGGTGCTATTATCATTTAAGCAAGGAAATAAAAGGTTTGACTTTTATACTTGAATCTCACCCATTAACTCCACTATCTAAACTTGAAATTAGATGTGTGTTGTTTCCATGGTCAGCAGAACTAAACATTCCTTTTCCTTGGTAAAAATGATGTTTTTTTACAGAAAAGGTAATTTGAAAGAAATTTCCCATCTGTTTTCAGAGAAATTAAGTTCCCATAAGAATGTGCACACAAGTTTCACCTTTATCCTCTATAATCCATTCTATTTTTCTGCTTGTCTTCTGAGGATCCATCTATTAACTTCTAGAACTGAAGAGGAAGGACACTGAAAGGTTTGTTCTCTTCAGTTAAACACTGTCACTGTTTAACGCTTGTGTCATGTTAATATTTGATTCAAGTGTTGCAAAATGATGAAGTCAACTAATTCAAGTAAAGCAAGTACATTGCAAGCACAAAGATACCAAAGCACATTGCTGTGTCTCACTCCAAACTGCTATTCAATATTATTAATACTGAAGCCTATAGCAGAGCAAAGCAAATCTAAACACACTTGTTATTAGTCCTTTCCTGGTTATCCACTTTTATAATTGGCTTTCAAACAGAATTACCCACATTATCCACATTCCAAAATCAGATTTTGGAGACTTTCTTACTGTGGTTCAGAGGATCCCTTGTTTCTACTCCTTTCACAGACATAAGGGTTTAGGTTTGCAAATGTATAAGACATGGCAGAGTTTCAAAGGTGAACGTTTATGCTGTTCACATGCTTACTTTTTGTCATCAGTTACCATCTAGATTTAGAAAAATGAGTTAGGGGTGCCTGGGTGGCTCCGTTGGTTGAGTGTCCAACTCTTGATTTCAGCTCAGGTCATGATCCCAGGGTCATGGGATTGAGCCCTGTGTCAGGCACTGAGCTGACGGTGGAGCTTGTCTGAGAGACTCTCTCTTTCTCTCTCTCTCCCTCAGTCTGCTTGAGATTCTCTCCCTCTCTCCACTGTCCCTCTCCTGCACTCTGCTCTCTCTCTAAAAAAAAGAAAAGGGGAAAATGGTTAACAGAATTTTTCTATTAGGCAATTCAGGAAAAGACATTCACATTATTGTTAAACAATTAACTTTTGTTTATATTTTGAGATATTATTATATAGAATGAAAGATGAGCCTAACAAAGTTGGTTCAGTGGGTAGGCAAATTTAGTATCTGAAGCATAATAACAAATAGAAAATCCAAAGTTATATAAAATAGTCTAAGAAATTAGACAGGATTAAATATAATAAAATTTGTTGAGAAAAACCCAAAATGTGTTTCATACCTATAAATAGGTAAAACTTTAGAAATACAAACAAATTATATAGAAATGGTCTGCCACACATTTGAAACACAATATATAAAGAACAAACTTCCCTATATCATTCAGCCCTTAAGCAATCATGTAAAGTGGAGTGTAATGATGCCATTTTATAAAAGAGGAAAAGAGGCTGAAAGATGATAAGAAGCAGGTCTAACACCACCCCACTCATGGATGGCAAGCCCAATATTCAAACCCAGATCTCCCTTACTCCAAATTCCTCAGATCTTTTCTCCCCCAAGTCATGGGGAAATGACTCTTCATCAGGGAATATAAGGGACAGAGCCACAGTGAAGAGATTAGTCAAATGGCATCTTGAAGGGCCTATAGTACCATGAAGAGATAGGGCAAGTATATATTCCAGAAAGAAGAAAGAATGAGCAAAGTAAGAAATAAACTGGCACAAGGAAGGTGCCAAAAGTTAGCTCCTCTAATACTATTGACACATTCTGTTGAGAAGAGCAAGCTGAGCTTACTGGTTTCAGCAGTAAAGGAAAACACTGTCTTGTTTTAGTACTTTTCCAGGTCAAAATTAGGATATTTATGAGATTTGAATGTGAAATTTGATGTGTGGTTTTCAATGTTTAGTTAGGATTAGGAAACAATTATGATATAATAGTTTGAGACTGAGAGACACAGTGAAGGTATGCTTTGATGCAAGGGATCCATGGAGTGTTGGGATGCAATCTGTCCTTTAATAGTTTCTAATTAAGATTTCATGGGTCTTTTGGAAAGTTCCTGGGGAAAAGGTGGCCTTCTCCTCTTTTTGTCAATACAGATTTATTAGAACACACCTACTGATTTACTCATTGTCTTTGGTTATTTTTGCACTACAAAGGTAGAGTTGAGTAGCTGCAACAGAGACTCTTTGGCCTCTAATTTATAAAGTATTTAGAATCTAGCCTTTCACTCTCTCTCACTCACACACACACACGAAATTGTGACACTTGGTACAGATGATTTCAGTTCTCATAAATAGTTTGGTTTGTCTCAGCACTGAGAATTAAACAGTCTTGTATCTTCAACTTGTTTATTTTTTAATGTTTTTTTAAATATAATTTATTGTCAAGTTAGCTAACATACAGTGTGTACAGTGTCCTCTTGGCTTTGGGAGTAGATTCCCATGATTCATCACTTACATACAACATCCAGTGCTCATTCCAAAAAGTGCCGTCCACAATGCCCATCACCCATTTCCCCTTCTCCCCAGCTCCCCCCCATCAACCTTCAGTTTGTTCTCTGTATTTAAGAGTCTCATATGGTTTGTCTTCCTCTCTGTTTGAAACTATTTTTCCCCTTCCCCTCCTCCATGGTCTTCAGTTAAGTTTCTCAAATTCCACATATGAGTGAAAACATATGATACCTGTCTTTCTCTGACTGACTTATTTCACTTACATAATACCCTCCAGTTCCATCCACATTGTTGCAAGTGCAAAATTTCATTCTTTCTCATTGTCAAGTAGTTTATCAATGTATATATAAACCACATCTTCTTTATCCACTCATCAGTTGACGGACATTTAAGCTCTTTTCATAATTTGGCTATTGTGGAAAGTGCTGCTATAAACATTGGGGTATAAGTGTTCCTATGCATCAGCACTCCTGTATCCCTTGGGTAGATTCCTAGAAGTGCTATTGCTGGGTCATAGGGTAGTTCTAGTTTTAATTTTTTGAGGAAACTCCACACTGTTTTCCGGAGTGACTGTGCCGGATTGCATTCCTGCCAACAGTGCAAGTGGATCCCCTCTTCAACCTGTTTAGACACAATCTCTCCTTTAGCTGCCTGAAGTCCCTTTCTCTCCATATATCTGTAGGTTAGGAGACAGAATCTTATTCTTCTCACTCCATATTGGTGCCTCCCTACCATCAGTATTCCCCAACCAATTAAAATTTTATTGGAGAAGGAGAAGGAGGAGGAGGAGGAGGAGGAGGAGGAGGAGGAGGAGAAGGAGAAGAAGGGATGAAGAGAGGAAGGGAAGAAGGGAGGAAGGAGTCAAGTCAGAAAGAAATTTCAATTAAAAGAGCAAAATTTAACCAAAGTGGCTGGTCAAGAGCACAGGTGAAAGTGAGGTCTATAGTTATCGATCTGATTTTCTTACTGTCTATTTTTTTGCTTCTTTCCCAGTTTTACCTACAGTATAGGAGTTTATTACAATTTATAATTACCTACTTAAAAACTAATAATAAAAATCAAGCCCCAAATTTAATTTCCGTGACTTTGTCTTTCCCTTTTAATTGCACACTGCCACATTTCATACAGTTGACCATCCTCTTATTCTGGCAATTCTCCCTTCTTTTTTGTTACATTGTTCTTTTCTGATTTCTTCTCATACTCCTGGGCCTCTTCTCCATGGATCTCACTAATTTCTCTACTTTTTTTGAGGTTTGGGTAGGAATTCCCAAGCTCTGCTCTTTGTTCTCATTTTCTTTCTCAT
This sequence comes from Puma concolor, assembly GCF_028749965.1. NCBI lineage: Eukaryota > Metazoa > Chordata > Mammalia > Carnivora > Felidae > Puma > Puma concolor. Next base: position 183,187,042 of record NC_141667.1, read on the forward strand.
TAATTTTTAATTTTAATGTTATTCACTCCATTGAGGAGTGGTTGAAAGCACAGCCTATGGTGTCAGACGGACTGGGTTTGAATTCCAAGCTTTTATAGAAATACCTGTGTAACCTTGAGGAAATTGACCTAACCACTCTGGGGGGCATTTTCTGCTTCAGTAAAATGGAGCCAATTCTATCTCATAATCAGTTAATAACGTCAAACAAACTTCTCTAGGTTAACACTGTTATTGGTACATCCAATCTAATATTCACAAAATCAAACCAATCACTTAATAATATCAATTTTTTCTGCCTCTATTTCTGTTTCAGGTACCAAAATCCTACTAATGTTATAGATTAAACATTTCAGACTTGTTTGAACTACTTCTCCAGCTCTTATCTAATTTTCATGTACTGTACTGCTTCTCTATCTTTGTTTTGTCATGTACATCTATTATTCCCTTCTCACTGCTTTTGCAAACATACTTAAAACTCTTGAATTACACTGCATAAACTTTAATAAGATTCCCGTGCTAAAGAACTTTTTTCTTAAAACACTGCTACTTGAATCCCCTGATTAGTCTTAATTTAGTGACATTTTTCTTACTTTGTGACTTTATATTATACAGGAGTAAGAAAAAACCTGATGAAATATGTTTAAGTAAAATATGATAGTATCTGTGTGAAGTGTGAAGATGTTCTAAAGATGCTCTGAACACTTTTTTTTAATTCACAATGTAACAAAAGATAAACTGAGAAATTGTTAACATAAGATTGATTCTAGAAAATACATCATTCCTAAAACTTTGTGTATTAAATCACTTAACCCTTTTTGACATATTAAAATGTGTTTTGCTCTGCCTTTAAATTCAATAACAGGAAAGTTGACCTTCCATATATTAAGTATATGAATATAATTTATTCAGATGCACAGATTTATAATAATAGAAATATTATTTACAAATATTAAGAAAATTCAGCATCCATAGACATGGTAACTAAATTATATATATATATATATATATATATATATATATATATATATATATAATAGGGTATAATTTGGGTATATATAAGCTGATGAGTCTTGTCAAAATGCTTTTATTTGTTCTGTGGAAGTATGTGACTAAAAGTCAACAATCAAATTTGTGATTTTCAGAATATTTTATTGACTGAGAGGCTTACAACTGTTTCAGAAAAATAAAGTGGGTAAAAATAGCATCCAAAAAAGTTGAGTTATAGTTTATAAACAGAAAAATTAGAAAAATCTTATTTTCCTATAGGAAGAAGATATGATCTCACTTTTCTAGAGTTAATAATCACAACATAAATAATATGGACAAAACAAGTAAACCTCATAAGAACTTCTAATCAGCAAATGAAACAGTTATCATCATTTATTTAAATTTTAAAGGATAATTTAGACTATGCTTATATTTTATAAACTAACTTTATCAGTGTGGAATAAACTGCTATGTCTAGATTTGAGTAATAGTGTTTGTCTCTATTTTTTTAAGTTTATTTATTTTGAAAGAGAGAGAGAGAATGCAGGAGGGGCAGAGAGACAGGGAGAGAGAGAGAATCCTAAGCAGGTTCCTCATTGTCAGCATAGGGCCCAATGTGGGTCTCAAACTCATGAACCATGAGATCAAAACCAAGAGTTGGAGGCTTAACCCACTTAGCCACCAATGTACCTCTGTCTCTATTTCAATGTAAGTCTTTCTCATTTTCTTTAGAAATTTTATAACATATATTTGTCAATCTAATTAGTTTTGCTACACTAACAAGTTTTTATTTTTATTTTTTTAACATTGAAAACACATGTTCATAGTTACAGAGACCTAAATTCCTAAGACTTTGGCCAGTATTCATTATAATCACACTTCTGAGGAAATGTATAATGATAAGGTTGCATCACAGATAACTCAATTCCCCATGAGTTTAAAAATGAGGATGCAGACAAGAAGCTTCTACCATATTTAGTCATGTGTATTTCTATTTTTTGATGTACAAAAATCATTTGTTTCTGAATTTATAGTAGGAAAAAGTTATGTTAACAAAAGTCCAATGAGAGAATTTACTATTTAATTGCATTCCATTGTTTTTTATTTGTTTGATTGTTATGAGGTAGAGCAAGCAGCAGCTTGTAGAAAGAAGAAAGAACATGTAAAATCTCTGTACTAAAACACACAGGGCATACCAAACACACCAGATCAAACAGACAGAGAATATGTCCCCAGAAGACCATCACATATTCATTCCCTCACAAACTGAGATCCTGTTGTGCTAGGATGAATCATTTAGAGCCCTTACTTTTACAAAGTCCATGATTTAATCAGTGAGACAGATACAGGACAGAAAATGATGTCGTGTTGTGACAACTATAATGATAGTAATTTTTACAGGCAGATAAGTGCAGAGATAAGAAGCTCCTAGGTGAGCCTAATGGGAAGTGGGAAGAGGTCAAGAAAAGGTTTCTAGACAAAGGAAACTATAATGTATTATTTTTAAAAAAAGTTCAAATATTGTTAATAACAATATTGGTAAAAAGATATTGTAAACCAAGGGACATAAGAAAAACAAAGAGGTGAGAGAGTCCATAAGTCTGTAATGCATATGGAAACATGTAAGCAGTTTAGTGACACGGGAAACATTAGTGAAGGAGTAAACAGGGACTGAAAGGTAGGCAGAAATCAGATCAGAGAAAGCGTTGCATGTCCTATTTAAAAACTTTATTTCTATTGAATTGGCACTCTGGTGCCACTGAAGAGTTTGAAGCAAGTAATGTAAATGTGAAAGTCGAATTTTAGGCAGACTATTCTGGTGATTCAGTGCAAGATAGATTTGAAAAGTACCAAGGAAAAAACAAGATGCTCTGACAGTTTTCTGAGTTAGAAACATAATAACCGGTAGAGGTCATAAAAGTGGAGCAGAAGATTAATGTTTGAGGATTATTTCAGAAACATAAACAGTGAGATTTGCCCAGGTAATGCAGGTGACAAGACCAGGAAGGACTATCAGCTTTTGTTGGCAACTGGCTACAAGACATTGCTAGAAACAAAGATAGAGTAACAACTGATAAGTAACCAGGAAATGTGTACAGATGCCATGTTGATTTTGAGATGTCTCTAATGTATACAGATAAAGATTTTGAATAAGTAGTTGGATAATGAATTTGGAGTTCAGAAGACGGGTCTGTGCTAGAGAAGCAATTTAGAGATCCTTTAGCATATCCACAATAATTAAAAGAGAGAAATTAGGTCACTCAAAGAGAGGACTAAATGAATAAGAGCCTCAAAGAACCAAGGATGAATCCCAGGGTTTTATTAAGTAAGAGGACAGAAAACTAAGTAAGTACAGAAATGAGGGACATTCTCAGAAAGGTTAGAGATCTGATCACACAGCATCCACATGCTGGAGAGTACAGGTTGCAATTTTACTGTAGTGTACTCTAAGGTTATCCATTTAAGGACTGGATAGAAAATGAAAGACAAATCTGGATTTGAAATAATAGAGCCGTGGAGTTAGAGAAATAGACATTGAGAATGATCAAGGGAAATGAGTTTGCATTAGTTTTTGACTGCTGCTATAACGATTTCCATAAACAAAATGGTTTATAACAACACAGATTTGTTATCTTGCAGTTCTATGAATTAGAAGTCCCACATAGTTCTCAGTGAGCTAACATCAAAATGTTGGTCAAGCTGAGTTTCTTCTGGAGGCTTTTGGGAGAGATCTATTACACTGCCCTTTCCAACTTCTAGCAACTGCCCACATTCTTTGGTTTATGGTTCCCTCCTTTCAACTTCAAAGCCAGGAACATTGCATCTCTTTGACCATTTCTTTCGTAGTCATATCTCAACCTGCCTCTCTCTTCCATTTTAGGGACCCTTGTGATTACATTGGATTTACCCAGTTAATCTAGCATAATTTTCCCCCTTTTCAAAGTTCTTACTTAAATTGAACAAATAGAGTCCCTTTTAACATTAATACTTTCTGTTTCTAGTAATTAAAGCATAGACATCTTTTGGGGCAGACAGACATCATTCTTATTCTGCTTACCACACTCTTACAACCATACAAGGTTCTAGTGCGTGTCTGTGGGTCTTTGTGTGTGTGTATGCACACACATGATTCACATTATTTGTGGTACTTATGTTCCATGGAGTAGCTGAAACTGCTGAATTAGAGAACACAAAGCCATTGCTGTTTGGAGAAAATAGACATAGGTTCCTGTGAGCCACTGGTCATACATTTTGGTTGACTGATCAATAAGTAACCTTGTTTTATGTGTATTTGCTTAAAGACACCTTTTTAAATATATACTGTTGACTCGTTAACATTGAACTAACAGCCAATAGCACTATAACTCATGTCTGAGCAAGGCTTATCTAACACAAATATTTTGTCTGTAAAGCATATCACAGCCTTCTTGCTCTTAGGAACAGGAAAAAGCATTTTACCTCTATGCTTAGGTATCATTTTAAACAGTGATATCAACAAAAAGCATGAAAAGTGAAAAATATGGCAATAAATACACCATAAAACGATACTTGTTTACAATATGAGAGCTGAAACAAAAAGGCAGAGCTATGCCTTGTTAGACCTCATCTGGCAATGTGTGTGCTAGGCAACTCAAAGTTTTCACTCTTCTGTGCATGTTCATATCCACGAGTGACCACAAAAATGCCACAAGTATTGGTTTTCAGATTAAAAATACATTTTAGTGTGTTGGCAAATTTGGAAATTTAGAATTCATGAATAATGACAATAATGATGATTGACTACATATCCACATACATATACACACATATATGAAATTCTTGGGGCGCATGGGTGGCTCAGTCGGTTAAGTGTCCAACTTCCTCTCAGGTCATGATCTCACAGTCCATGAGTTTGAGCCCCGCATCAGGTTCTGTGCTGACAGCTCAGAGCCTGGAGCCTGCTTCAGATTCTGTGTCTCCCTTTTTCTCTGCCCCTCCCCTGCTCATGCTCTGTCTCTCTGTCTCTCTGTTTCTCTCTCTCAAAAATAAACATTAAAAAATTGTATGAAATTCTTCACAAAAGATAAAGTGCAATGTAATTCATATATGTTTAGTTTAGAGAAATATGTTAACATCTTAAAATCTCCCTTGACTAAAATTACCAAGATTCATGATGGTGATATTACTTTTCACTTTTCAAAATCTTTTCCTGAATCCTCTATTATCTCTTCCCAACAACATTGTTCCTTCCTTGTCAAATTCACTAAAAAATAAAACCAAAAAGTAGAAAAAATCAATAAAATGCAAAAGGTAACCTTAAAAATAGACAAAGACAGTTGTTCTGCTGTTCTAAAAGACCACAAAAAATTACATGCATGGAAGATGGGAGGAGCAGAATTCCAATACAGCAGCACAGAAAAGAGTTGAGATGCTCCATTGTTTTGGAGTTAGGTAAATTCATGAGAAAAAGGCTGGGGGCCAGGAAAGAAATACAGAAATAGACACAATTATTTTAAAAGGATGAAACATGTTTTATGCTTACATCAATTTACAAACAAGGAAAATTACACTCTGGTCCTCAGGAGGATGAAATGAGCCAAGAGCTGAAAAAATACCACCCATGCATCTGAAGACCGTATGGAAATATGGAAAAGAAGATTCTTTATGTGCCTTTCTAAATTAAAATTAGGCAACAAGCAACCAAGTTAAATCTTACTGAAATTACAAATGTACTTCCCTAGTTTTCTTTTTCTAATGGAGTCAACATGTTCTGGCATGTACTGAGTGAAAGGTCCATGAGGATACACGTATGTTTTGTGTTTGTGTGCAAATATCTGTGTCTCTGTGTGAGTCTACATCTGTGTCTATGTAGATGCAAAACTTAGCAATTAGCGACAATTTAACACTGTCTAAAGTTCTTGTCATCTGAAAGCCCAAAACAAGTAACTGAAAATGCTGCACCTCCTCCTGAGTTGCAGACTTCATCACCCACATGTGAAAAACAGAGCTCTTGAGTTTATACCAGTAAAGATGCAAACTTGCTCCCAAATCCTAATATTCCTCACATGAGAAAATCATATGCATCAAATCGTTCAAGCCAAAACAGTAAGAATCATCTTCTATTTCTCTCTTTACTTTAATTTACCACCCACATCCAAACCATCATCAGATCTCAATTCTAACTTTAAGCATACCTTGACCTACCCATTTCTTCCCATCTTTACCTCTACAACCTTATTTCCAGCTCTTTTTTCTATCTGGGTTTTTTCAAACCCCCTCAATTGGTTTCCCAGGTTTTACTTTACAAGGAGATAATTTTTTTTTTCAAATATCATTCATGTCACATTACTTGTTGCTTGATACTCTATGGTTACTTTCTATTTATAATCTAAATTACTAAGTAGTTGACCAGGTTTTACATAATCTGGCCCCTGTTGATTTGCAACAACTGATACCAACTCTTCTAAGCCTACCTACAGTTTTCCTGGCCTCATTTTAACTTCCCAAACACCAAACTCAACCCCATGTTGAGATCTCTGCCCTAGTCTCTTTGTAAAGTCCGACAACTTCAGACACTTTCACTTTCTATGTGTTTTATGGTTTCCTAACACTTAAGCTATTTTAAGTAACATCTATCTTTAATTTAAATATTCCTTTTTTCTTTTCCATGTTCAATAGAGTATGAACTTCAAAGAATGGGGAATTATTTGTCCTTTCCTATACTCTTGGGTGTAACCTAGTTCCTGGCATCTAGGAAGGTTTAACTGAATATGCATTGAACTCATATAACTACTGTTATAGGACATAACAAAATGGGGGCACCTGGGTGGTTCAGTCGGTTAAGTGTCCAACTTCAGCTCAGGTCATGATCTCACAGTTTGTGGGTTCAAGCCCTACATCGGGCTCTGTGCTGATAGCTCAGAGCCTAGAGCCTGCTTCAGATTTTGTGTCTCCCTCTCTTTCTGCCCTTCCCCTGCTCACACTCTGTCTCTCTCTCTCAAAAATAAAACATTAAAAAAAGAAAAAAAAAATAAAAAATAACAAATGTCATATTTAATATTAATTGAAAAGAATTAAGAAACAGTACAAAAAAGGCCAAGCGATGGTGTATGTTGTGTATAGTATCATCCATTCATTTACTCATTCATTCAGTTACTTATTTAGTCATTGTTTTTCAGTTTTAGATGAATTGCAAATAATATTTATCATAGATATCTCTTTTCGACAAATCATATTCACCCAGTTTTTATTAAAATCCACTAATTTTGCTAGACAGTGATAATATGAAAATGTAAACATTCTCCAAATTGCTCTTAGTGTGAATGGGTTGCAGAAGATTTGTTAGTCAAGGCCTAGGAAAGAAATTCACACCAAATGTTAACACATGCAAGTATTTTCAATTTTATGTAAAAATTCAAAGTAACCTTAAATGCACTCCTTTTGTACCTCTGAGATATTATTCATTTAAGAGTATAAATGCACTACAAATGGAAAAGAATACAAAAGGAATATAAGTTATAGGAGAACAAATACTTTCCTAAAAGCATATATAAGGGGTAGGGATGAAAAAAAAATGGAGCTTAAACCAGTAAATAGAATATTTTAACATTTCAGATAATGGAAAAGTATTGAAGTGTCTTGATTATGGACAAGCCACATCCCTGGGTATATTTAGAGGAAACTGCACAGAAGATAGAAAGTGACCTATTGGTTGGGATTGGAGATATCCTGGCTTCCAAGGTATAACCAAGTATTGCCAGGTCAATACCTGGCAAACGTATGACCATGTATTGCCAAGGTCAAGAGTAAATACTGAAGTTCAAGAGGTGAGAATGGCTTGAAAATGCATGATCATAAATGGAAAAAATATATTTGGATTTCACCCAAGATATTCTCAAGCTACCAATTCAGAGAATATTTTGGCAAATCATGTATCTGATAATGGACTTATATTTTATGCAGAATATGAAAAGACCTCTCAAAATAATTATGTTCAGTGAAAGAATCCAGACCAGAGAGTGAGTGAGAGTGAGAAGGAGGGAGGGAGAGAGAGAGAGAGAGAGAGAGAGAGAGAGAGAGAGCACATATCATGTAATTCCAATAGATGTAAAATTCTAGAAAATTCAAGTTAATAATATAGTGACAGAAAACAAGTCAGTGGTTGCTTGTGTAGGGAGGAAATGGAGATTACACGGATTGTCATAAGGTAACTTTTGCAAAAAACTTTTAGAAGAGAGAGTATGTTCACTATACTGATTGTGGTGCTATCTTCACAGGTGTATGCAAGTGTAAAAACTTACCAAAACATATGTATTAACTTTAAATATGTGCTGTATGTGACACCTCAATTCTACCTCAATAAAGCTGTTAAAACCAAAACATGGCAAAAATTAAAACAAACTAAAGACTTGATTGGCCCTTTCTAGTCCATGTGTGCCAACAAGCTGTCACCTATTATTGTTCCCAAGACATATTTCATGTTATTTTTCTCTAGAGAACATAGATGCAATTTACAGAGAAAACTAATTTTCCTCTGGATGACTGTGCCATAGATTAAAATAGAGGGCCTCTGTCAGAGGCCCAAATCAGTCAAATTTACCACTGATAAAACAATCTTACCTACCGTCAGATCAAACCCATCTAAGTTATGAGCATTATGTGTCCTAAGCAATATTCTGTGCCCTAAGTCAATAAAGGGCCACCAAGCATTTGCAGGGAACCAGCAACGTGGGTAAAATTAATAAAGAAAACAAACAGAAAAGAATAAAAAGAATACCAAGCTAATTATAATACTAGGACATACTAGAATATACATATTACATAACTAAAACAACACAAGATAAAAAGAATCTCTATAATTAGTATACTCAGAGATCTGTGAATAAACTTTAGTTATTAAACAAAGGAAAATACTACAGAAATGGAAAAATCAAGGATTAAGACTGAACTCTTAAATGTTAAAGCATTATGTTGAAATATCGTTGAAATATAATAACAACACAAAGACTAAATACATTGAAAATCAAGAAACCTCCAAGATTATGGAACAAAATGAAAAATAAAGAGAAAATTATGAGGGAAAAGACATGTAAAAATAAATGGAGAGGTCTAAGGTTTGTATAATATAAGTCCAGGAGGAAAAGAAAAGTGTGAAACAGGAAATAATGAAAAAATAATGGTCAGTAATTTTCTAGAATGGGAGAAAAATTGAGTCTGTTTAAAAGGGTTCAGTGACAAGAACTGATGAAAAATAACTTACATATAATGGTTTGAATGCTTCTAGATATCGAAAAAACATAAAGGAATAAGAATCAGACTGACATTGAACTAGATTAGATATCAGCAATAATAGATGCAAGAGACAACTGAGTACTTCCTTGGACATTCTGAAGAAAATGATTTAGAACAAAGATTGCACTATATGTTATTGTGTGCATGAAGAATAAAAACTGTTCAGAATGCTTAACTCCTATAGACTTCTGTTAAGAATTTCCTTAGGGCACAATTCTGTTAAGAATTTCCTCAGGAAAATGGGGAAGGAAGAGAAGATAGAAGATCTGGGGAAAGTGTTACCTAAATCCAGAAAAGTAACAAACAAATGGAAATCTAGCCATAGTGGATGGGCCTGGGTGAAGGATTTTTCCAGGAAGGAAAGAGACTTGATAGGAGGAAAAACAAATATCTATCAATAGATATAGATAGATATAGATATAGATGTTATAGATAGATATGGATATAGATAGATGTAGATATAGATATAGACATAGATGATGTAGATATAGGTAGATGTTTTTACCATCCATATGATATGATATGTATATCTTATAATATGGATATGGATAGAAGTGTGGGAAAAGGAAGATGCAGGATATAACACAACAAATGACATTGGAAAATGCAGGGAATAAAAAAGCAATAAAGGCACAATCAAGCTATGAAATGATTGAAAATATGTCAATATTTAAAGTGAGTGAATGGCTGTAAGAGACTTGGTGCCCAGGATAAACCAAGAGATCCTACATTAGACTTAAAGAAAAGGAAATTAATAAGACACAGAATTTAGTTCAGTATCAAAAAAAAAATATTTACATGGCAATGATAACCTGAGGACAGGTTAAAAAACATTGTTTTTTAATTTTTAAATTAAACATATAGACAAAATACAGAAGATATCTTTATGATTACAGAATATAGCTGTTAATAACATTATAGCTAAATTTCAGTAACTGTAAAATCAAAGGTAGAGCTGAAAGAAGGTGGAATGGGGAGGAAGTTTGAAAAAATACAGGGAAGCTAATATCTTGGGGAATAAAGAGATGGAAAACTGAACTGAGTTTTAAGTATATTATGTCAAGTCAGAAAAGCAGTCAATGAAAAACCTAAAAGCAATATAAATACCAGATGTTGACAAAAGAAGAGGTGGCAAAAAGGATGGTACAATCGATCTAGATCCATACATTTTGTATTGGGTGGTCAAAAATAGTCTGCAATTATTAACCCAAGGATAGAACCATAAACATGTCAGAGTAATAAAGCTAAATATAAAAAAAAAAAACCCTCTAGAAACAAAAACACTAAAAAGTTGTATCTAGGAGAGGGACCAAGGATGGAGAAGAAGGAAACAAGAGACAATTGCTATTCAATATGAGGGATTCTGTGATTTTGATACCGACTACATCCATCACTCTATTAAATGTAACAGTGGTTTAAAAATCAATTAATATTAAATATTCTATTTTTAAAATTAATTTATTTTTTTATTTAGATTCAAGTTAGTTAACATACAGTGTTGTCTTGGCTTCAGGAGTAGAACCCAGGGACTCCTCTCTTACATACGACACCCAGTGCTCTTCCCAAAAAGTGCCCTTCTATTTTTAAATTTCAACGAATAGTGGGTGACCATTTCATTGTCATATTTATATAAAAACCAATCCCTATGCTTTACACAATTCTGCTTGATTGTTTTTTTCCTGTCCAGTCACTAATGACAGACTGTAGTATTAGCAAATTCCGGAGTTAGTGGTCAAGACTCCACAGAAGACAGCAAGTCACACATACCCCTCCCTGCTACTTTCCTTCATCTCACTCCCTTTAACCCTTCTCATGGATATAAACCTCTTTCTTTTTCCAAAGTTTCCTCCAGAACTTACAGGGTTCACTGCCGATTAATATTTGAATCCTCAACTCTTGAAGGTCAAAACAGTAGCAGAAACAATAATGGTAACAAAAATTCCTGTTATCTTAAATAAAGAAAGTCATGGTAATTTTATCTGTTTATGTGTTCTGGGTTTTAGATTTTCCCAAACAGATTCCAAAACTATATTTTACATTTTCCAACAGTTTCCAGCAGAACTTAGGGTTTTTACAGCAAAATAGATGTACTAGGGATCACATGGGGAAGAAAAGTATTTAAAAATATTTTTTTTAAATCTTTCCCAATGTGGAAAACCTCAGAAAATGAATGTTTTGAAATGGCAGGTTCTAACTTACTTGTGTTTTCTTGTTATTACTAGTATCACGTGTCTTCTGGGAATGTTATAAGTCAGAAGTTCAGGAAAGACCACAACCCTGAAATACAACCACAGCTTCTTGTTCAAATCCAAACACCAAACACTCGTATTCAATTTCCTCCATCTATCAGCCTCATTGCAGCTACCTGACCTCATCTTTCTTTTTTTTAATTTCATTTCATTCAGTAAGCATGTATTTATATCCTAGTTTAACTTCACTGTTCCCAAGGCTTTTAACAGAGTGGTTTGTTCTCAAGTAAACATGAAGTGAATTGTTTTCCATTAGTTAAACTCACAGGAATATCCTAAATGCTTTCTTTGCCAGTCAGAAAGAGCTCAGACATGCTACCTTCATTAAAGAGACTTAAATTAGTTCCTTAGGCAACCTTCAAACCCAATGAAACAGAATTCTTAAATTCTAGACCCTCCATTCTCTTTAGGAGACTCTGACCAACCACAGAAGTCACAAAAAGCTTCAGGAGATAATCTTAAAAGAAAATGTTTAATGTTTATTTTTGTTACAAACCATTGTTATTGATGTGTTTATAATTTCTTTTAAGTAGTTTGTAAATACATATATGTAACAAATGATTTGTTATGTTGTTTTGCTAATACACACATCTTTTAGACCAAACTCAAATGCCTTTAAGAGCCAGGAAAGATAAATAACAATCTATAAAGTAACCATTTATACACCATGCTTCATCATATCTAAGGCTTCCTGGCTATAAGACAAACAATATTTATATTACATTAAGGAAAACACATGCTGCCGATTAAACTATAATAAAATACTTACACATTATTTAGAGTACATACTTGATACTTATTTTTAAAAAACGATTAAGCCAAATTTAAATGTATTTCTATCAAATACCTTTGTTCATTTATAAAAATAAAATAAATAATAGTAGATACAGATTCTTACAACATCGTCCCATTTAGGATGCCTCAATCTTTTCTCAGCTTGGAGTCACCCAGGTCCATAGTTTATTGCACAATATCATCATCTGTATATTAAGAATATTGGTAATGGAACTTAATCTTAAAATGGTGCTCTACACTGGTCTCTTGAGATTTTCATCCAAGCCACTGCTTCCTATTCTGCAAATCTTGATGTCATCACATCTTTGACCTTTCTAGAAATTCTAAGCAGGATTTCAGACAACAACCAAACTTCTATTATTTCCTCAAGTACTCTTAAACAGCTTTGCTGACTGAAACATCAAGGATATGAGTTGTCCTATCAGGCTACTTAGGATTCCAACCAGTGTGTGTAGCCATTTGAATCATGCTGCCCAACAACATTTGAATAATGGCATCAGTCTTAAGACCCACCCAATGTCTGGGGGCACCTGAGTGGTTCAGTTTGTTGAACTCTTGATTTTGGCTCAAATCATGATATCACAGTTTATGGGCTTGAGCCCTGTGTCAGCTCACACTGACAACGTGGAGCCTGCTTGGGATTCTTTCTCTCCCCCTCTCTCTCCTTCCCACCCCTAATAAATAAATAAATAAATAAATAAATAAATAAATAAATAAATAAAAATAAGACCCACCTCATTTTAGAAACCTCATGTGACAAAATGTCCATACTGAAAACAAAGGAACGTATTAAATACACGGTAGGGTTTGTTGAAAACTAGATAGTGCATGCAGAATTAAAAGACATATACATTCAAGAATTCTATTTTTTTAAGATCTAGATGGTCATAATAAAGTAAATGTGAAATCCAAATTCAAATAGTAGGCTTCAAGTTCACAATCACTTCTTTAGCCTGAAAATATTGAGCAAACAAAGAAACATACTATTTTGCGTAGATTATCTGCTTCTTCACAACTCTACATCTATTTAGGTTACTTATCTTTGTCATTTTCCCATTTGTCTACAATATTAAAACTCTTTTTTTTTAAGTTCACTTATTTATTTTGAGAAAGAGAGAGAGAGAGAGAGAAAGAGGGATAGAGAGGAAGGGGCAGAGGGAGAGGAAGACAGAAAATCCCACACAGACTCTATGCTGTCAACACAGAGCCCACCTAGGGTTGATCCCACTAACCACAAGATCATGACCTGAGCCGAGATCAAGAGCCAGACACTTAACCAGCTGAGCCACCCAGGCACCCTTTAAAACTTTTTTTAAGTGAAAAAAATAGAACCACAAATCTACATGGTTTTAATTAGTGAATAATTTAAGTTTAAATACCTAACAACAAAAAATGTTAGTTCACTCATATTCTTAAATGAATTTGTTTATCCCTTTGTTTTAACATCTAAAGTATATTTATCACACTTATTTAACGTTTATTTATTATTATTATTTTTTTATTTTTTATTTTTTTGGGACAGAGAGAGACAGAGCATGAACGGGGGAGGGGCAGAGAGAGAGGGAGACAGAATCAGAAACAGGCTCCAGGCTCTGAGCCATCAGCCCAGAGCCCGACGCGGGGCTCGAACTCACGGACCGCGAGATCGTGACCTGGCTGAAGTCGGACGCTTAACCGACTGCGCCACCCAGGCGCCCCTATCACACTTATTTAAAGTATAGCAGGTTAATTATCTAGGGCTTTATAATAAATTATTTCAAAACATAGTATCTTAAAACAATAAAATTATTTCTCAGTCTCAATGGATCAGGGATCCACTTACAGTTTAGCTGGATGCCTTTGGTTCAATGTCTCTCATTAAGTTGTATCCCAACATCAGCTACACATACAGGCTCATCTGAAGAAAGGCTCACCTTGTGTGGTCATTGCCATGGCTTGCCACAAAAGCTATTTCTCCCAAGGGTGGCCTCAGGACATGCCAACTGGCTTCTTTCAGATCAAGTGATCCAAAAGAGAGCAAAAGATAACACCCAAGGCAGAAGCCACAGTCACTTTATAACATAATCTTAGAGTTGACATCAATAATTTCTGCCATATTCTATTTGTGAATACCAGGACATGCAGGTCATTGGAGCCATCTTAGAGGCCACCTACCACATACAGCTATACATGATGCCTGAGGAAAAGTTGGACAATTAAATTTCATCATCCATCCTTTTCTTATCTGTTTATTCCATAAATATTTATTGAGTTGCTACTAAGAACCAGTCATTATGCTTGCTGCTGAGGTTGCAATGCTTAAACAAAAAAGAATGATAGGGGTGTCTGGGTGGCACAGTCATTTAAGCATCTGGCTCTTGATTTTGAGTCAAGTCACGATCTCACGGTTTGTGGGCTCGAGCCCCATGTCTGTGCTGTCAGCAGAGAGCTTACTTGGGATTCTCTCTCCCTCTCCCTCTCTCTCTGCCCCTCCCCTGCTCACACTCTCTCCCCTTCTCTCTTTCTCTCAAAATAAATAAATATGTTTAAAAAATATTGATAATTGGAAGCCAATAAAGGCATAAAGCATAGAATATTTTGAAAGATGACTATATTTTAGTAAGCTGGAAAAGTCCAGGTTTAGGAAATAATAACAAAGTCATGGATGAATGAAATGGCATGGCTAATGTTGGCAATTGTAAATCACTGGCACTACCTGTGAAAGAGTGAAATGGATAGTCATTAGACATGATTTTGAAAAGTAGAACGAATCTGTAAAGGATCTTAAAGGATCATAAAGGACTAGTTTAAAGGATCTGTCTATTACCATTTAAGATGTGGGAAAACACTGTAGCAGTTATTAACATAATCATGGTAATGTTCTAGAAAGACTATGCTCACAATGTCAAAGATTAATTTTAGGAATGCTAGAGCCAGGAAAATTATTTATATAAAGCTCCTAGTTGAGATAGGATATGATTAAATTAGCACTGGAGGTAGAGTCTGAGGACAGATTTTTTTTTTTTTTTCAAAGAGGAAAAGAAGCAAATTTGTTGTTGGTAGGGGAGCATGAAGGGGAGGGTTCTTCACCTTCCCCAACATCTTGTAGAGATGGGAGGTTGAGGGGCAATAGAAAAGGCAGTAGATGGGGGCGCATGCCCCACTCTGTACAATATAGAAGAATCTGATATAGACATTTTGTATAAAAGCCACTTGTCCTCATTTGTGTCCTCTTGCTGACTGGCTGGGCTGGGGGGCACTGGGGAACAAAGAAGCTGGGGTGGTGGGCCAGGACACAGGGACACCCCTGGTCCCCATCGTCTGGTGTCCCCTTGTGGGGTCACTTTGGATCCTTGGTGGGGGCATAGCAAAGCTCCAGTGGCCGGGACACCTTCCAGAACTTCTCATTCACCAGTTCCAGGGTCTGGATATAGCTCCTATATTTAGGAGCTATAATTAATGAGATACAATCCTCACCTGAATATGGTAGGGAAATGGAGGACAGGGTCAACACCGAAATGAATTCAGGCTATTATTGGTTTTGGTAAAAATTGGCATCATTTAAAATTATAAGATATGCAGTGTAAGAAACATGTTTTGTGGCAATTTAAATAATGTAATCCTGACATTTAATTTGTGGTACCTGTGGCCATAAAGCATAGTTTCTGAAAGCATAGGCTTTATTTATTTATTTTTTTAACGTTTATTTATTTTTGAGACAGAGACAGAGCATGAACGGGGGAGGGGCAGAGAGAGAGGGAGACAGAGCATGAACGGGGGAGGGGCAGAGAGAGAGAGGGAGACACACAGAATCGGAAGCAGGCTCTAGGCTCTGAGCCATCAGTCCAGAGGCCGACGCGGGGCTCGAGCGCGCGGACTGCGAGATTGTGACCTGAGCTGAAGTCGGACGCTTAACCGACTGAGCCACCCAGGCGCCCCAGCATAGGCTTTAAAGAAAGAAATGTATGCATTGCAATACTATTGGAGTCTACAATGTAAACGTGACAGGTTTTTAACTTCTTAAAGTAGACACACGAATCTCTCTACAGGCTTGGGAAAAAAAAAGAGTACTTTGACACATAAATCTTATAAAACTAAAATTTTACTTCAATAGCTGGAAAGATATATTATTAGCAGAGGGATGCATAGTGTACCTGGCCAGGGTTATTCAGTGAGAGGATTACCCTGAGTATCTGCATATTATCTCAGGAAATCCTCAGGTAGGTGGCATTGGTACTCTGCAGCCAAGCCCTGAGTGGGATATTACAGAATTTCTTCTGCCCCTTTTATATCACAACTGCATTTACCTTTAGCAAGCTTCACCTCGTCAATCCAGGTTGGGGTAAAATATCTTCTTCTGTCTCATCAGGGTCAATTTGCTACATTATTCTCATGTTTTATGATGATGACTGAGTATCATGCATGCATGGGTCCAATTCAACTGTAAGAGTATAATCTGTATGTGGGTATGAGGTTACAAGAACTGGGACAAACATAGTCCAGCAGGGCTGTCCAAAGCATGTCACATTCCAATCGCTGGTTGTGGACTTCAGTGCTGCTCTCTTGTTTCCTGTCCAAACTTAGTAACCAAGAACTACATGGTGCATGTGGTAGTTCTTTCTACCTTGTTATGAAACATGTTATTGCTAACTTAATAAATATTGCAAGGTGCACTGTCTTATATTCAATAAGTGAACAGTGTACTGTTCTCATCCTCAGACACCAATTGGAACTATTTTTGAACCAATTTCAATTCCAGTTGGCTTGTTTTAAGAGACAGACACTAAAACATCCCTGCACTCTTAAAGTTTCTTTTTTTCCGAAATCCCTGACAGATTTATGTACACAGAATATATTTCACAGAGTGCATAAATTCTTCAAACTTCAAACAGGAAGTTGAGGAACAAGTGATTTAGTATTAGAATTTCATAAATTCTGTCAACTAACTTCTTGTTGAAATGTCTTTTGTTTTCTTGTAATGATGTCACCAATAGTTTCTGCGGTGGTGAAAATATTAGAAATCATACTTTTCAATTCCCATTCTCTTATTTCTGGAGAGCTTATGATCATATTTTGAGAGATAATACCCTACACTATGCAGATCCCAACTGGTTCAGTAGCTCTCTGAACTACTGAGATAAATTGCTGTGGAAGGTGGCAAGGTATGGCACGTGCCACTACCGTCATCCCTTCTCCAATAAAAGGGAATATTTTATACAAACCTATGGGTCAGCCAGTCAGTAATATCACTTTAGTAGGGTAAATCACTAGTATTTAAATTTTATTGTAGTATTAGTATGGATTGTAGCTATCTGTAAATTGTGACAACTTTCAATCTATTTCCCCCATTGCGGTGGCCTCTGGAATGAGGACATTCTGCTTGTACTCTGGGAAAATTTTGCACAGTTAATACCATGCTTGCTCCTGCATCCTCATAGCCATCATTACAGAAACATTAAATGTACATTCTTCCCTTTCTAGATTGTTTTAGATTGGTTGGTTACAATGACTCTTTTAGCTAGATATAGAGTTACAGTTGGCCAGGGCATTGTTCCACCTTTTAGTGCTGGTTAGGTAAGTGAGAAGTCCATGGCTTACTACTATTCTTTTCCTGTTCCCTCATTACTGTGGCTGTAAAATTATTTTCTTGGTTACTGGTATCATTTTGGTTATGAATAATCTTACTTTTTACTTATTTATAAATTATATACTCATGGCTATTCAATGTGATTCATGAGGATGGTAATGGTTATAGTTGCTATAATCATAGTCTCTCTAGATCTGGAGAAATAATTTGGTGCAGATTAAGGGATATTGTTTACCTTGAGCGATGATAAAAGTAGTAAAGATCCTGTTAGTCCATTCACCAAATATGTGCTTCCTATGTCCCATGGGGAACAGTTTCTGATGCTATTGTTATGGAGTTTCCTTGCTGGCCCAACAGGTTGTCTGAATGCTTGCTTCATTTTTGGTTAGTAGCACCAAGTGTTTTCCAGCCCACAGGATAGCATCCAGCCAGCCTAACCATGCTATGTGTGAGTCCAGGCACAGTTTCAGCCATCTGTGTAAGTAGGTCTATTTTGGAATTCGAAAATGCAGGTGAAGAACTTCTCCTTTGATGAGTATTTATATTTTGCATGTTGGGAGATTTGTGCTATTTCTACTCAAACAAAGCCCCTCGCTTCAAAATATTGATCCATAAATGAATCAGTTTTTGATGGACCATTCTGCCAAGCCCATTACAATTTCATAAGCCTTTGTCTATAACTGCCCAAGGTATATGATTACAGTAAACCTTGTTGAACATCATCCAGGCTGTATTCAGTGCTGCTTACGTTGAGCAGGTGGACCGAGTCAGCTGTCAATGGTACCAAATCATCTGTCTTCCAATTTCTACACAAATTATATCAGCTATCTGAGACAGTAAATCTAAGCTAAACATATATGTAAGATACATTCAACTTGGATATCCAGGATACAAGAGCTTCTGAATAGGAGGCCCAGACACTCATAGGCTCTTTCACTATGGCAAATCCTCTCTTTTCAGGTAGTATACCAACCCAGTAGAGCAGCTGGTCATATTTCTGGATAAACCACTTTTATTTGAGGTTTGATGATTGACATATCTTGTTACATTGATTCTGTTCAGTCCACTATCCTGCAATGTCAATCCTGATACGTGTATTTCTGGATTCTAGATGACAGTATGTTCCATCATGTCTATTTCAGTGGCCTCCAGGATACCATGGCATGTAAATAGTTTGGGATCTTTTCCTCAAATATTCTACAACATTGGTGAGTATAAGGGAATATGGAATAGAACAAAAGAAGCTAATTAAAGTCTACACGAGCTGTATTCAATTTGGGTGAGACTAAGACAATAATATTATAAATTCTCAAGCATTATATAGCCCAGGCTTCTTTAATTCATTCTAGGATCTGGGCTTGCTGTTCTTTTATTGCATTTAAAATAACTTTAGAAGGTACACCAGAAAGTCCCCAATATGAAGAATATGGGCTCAGCTATGGACTGAAGAAATGTCAATCTTTTTACTTCATGCTGGGTGGGATGATTTCAACAACTTTTGGCAAACTTTATTAATAAATTTTACCATCATGGGGAGCCCCTGCATTTTCTCAGTATTGATTTTCCCATCTCAATGCCACCAAGATGGGTCTTTACCTTGCTAAATATACAATCTGGTGGAATTCAACTTTACTTCATCAAATCAGTTTTGGCCAATCTTCCGTAGGTTTGCAAATACTGTCCTTAGTTGCCATACATCATTCTAGTGACATATTTGATGAAATAGAGGTTTCCGAAGATGTAACACCTGTGGTCTTTATTACTTATCTCTTCTTTGTTGATTATTAGCCATGCTGCAATTTAGGGGCAGTATCCTGGAGTACCTAGGAACATAGACTATAAAGCCAGGCTTCCTGGGTACCAGTCCTGGCTCTACTGTTTTCCAGATATAGAAAATTCTCAAAAATACAGATCAAAATAGTACCCACCTTAAACACTGGGTTGCAGTAAGGGTTAGAAGTGAACAAATGCAGCATATATTTTATAACAGTGTCTGGCACAAAGTAACTACCCCGATAGTGTGAACCATTCATTAAAATTAACTGGGAAGACACAGTTACCAGGCATTTCCTGCCTGAGGAAATGCCTTGTGCCATCTTTTGGTGATGAAAATGGCCCCCAGTACATTCAGTTTTGTCATACGTAGATAGGACTAAAAAAATAAGGATTTCTTCTTCATGGGACACTCCTCACCAGATTGTTTCTTATCCATCCAGCTTTATTCTTTCTCAGCAGCATAAATTTAACCAACAAAAGAAACTTGTGGATGTTTGGAGTATGCCTGTGGGCTCCAACCTCTCTACACGTGAGTAGTAATTAAATCAATCAAAGTCTTCCTCTATTATGATTCCAAGTGCTTTCAGAATGTGCAAATGCCTGAAGCAACTTCTCCCCTTCTGCTTTCAATTAACTTCTCTCTGCCCCCACCTGCCCAGTGAACTGAGAGAAAAGGTAGAGTATGTCTTCCAAGAAGTCTTGTCCATTCCTATGCCTTGTGCTTCCTGACTGACGCAGATACCCACTGGAACTTCCTTCCTGCCAGACTGCCCTGGATCTTTCACAGGACCCCATACTGAGCTGTAAGCAGGTACAATATTGCTGGCTATCCCTGTAGAGAAGAGTCTATTCCCTCGTTAGGATTTTAAGACTTAAACTAGGTCATTTTTACTAAAGCATATATTTTGTGTCCAGAAAAGTAGAATGCTGGTGAAAACTGAGCACTTTTAGGTGGGAAAAATTTTAGGAAGCACTGTGAGGGCAGGATGGACTCGGCTGAGAGGGGTCAGTCAGCATGCGCCAGTTCTTTTATGCTCAGTGCAGTGGTGTTGGGTACTGACGTTTGAGGCGTTCCCTGTAGTCCAGGGAAGATCCTGCCAGGCTGCAGGAGCTCTGAGCATACCCTTGAGAACTCCCAAACCTATCACTGTGAGATTCCAACATAATGACTTTATGTCAATATGAAAACTACCTTTTTAGCCTGGATTTAACTTTTGCGTTCTGGTTACAATTTTTATTGTCACTAGAATTGTCATGTCATACTGCCTACAGGAATTCACAGTGACTAGGAAGCACATGTTTACTCATAATAACAGCTACACAACCATGGTCAGTATGTACACAGTACATGCACATTGTCAAAGGACCCTGAAGAGCCAGTCTCCTCGGCTCTCTGTCACTTGGTAGTGGAGAGCTGTTAAACAATGTACTTAATGTTTCTGCACTGTAATTTCCTTCACTGTTAAATGTGGATAATAATATGCCAAGATACTTGAGATGATTAATGGCATTAATTCATATAACCTAGAGTGATTAGTTCTACTGTTATTGTTATTACTATTGTCACTATGACTGTTAACATACTTCTTAGCATGTAAGATTTTTGTTTCCTTATCTAATAATGATAAGCATATATTAAGCTTATACTCTGTAAATTTCTATGCTACATAAATTGTAAGAATCTTTTTTCTAATGTTTTATAACAATGTACAAAGTAAGTCTTATTCATAATCTCATTTGCAGGTAAGTAAATTGAAGGGCAGCAAGTTTAAGTAGTTTACCAAGAGTCACTCAACAATAAAAAAACTTTACATCTTGCTATTTCTTCCCTCTCTACCTTCTACCTTCCTTCCTTTCTTCCGTCCCTTTTCTTTCCGTCCTTCCTTCCTTTCTTCCTTCCTTCCTTCCATCCCTTCTTCCTTCCTTCCTCCCCTCCTTCATATTTTCCTTCCTTCCTTCCTTCCTTCCTTCCTTCCTTCCTTCCTTCCTTCCTTCCTTCCTTCTTTTCTTCTTCCCTTTTTAATATATACTGCCTTGTAATTTTGCCTTAATCTAACTGGGTTTGGTAATTTTCACAAATATGGAAACCTATCTTGGCTTCTTTCTCACCCCCTCAATACCAAGTATAATCATAAGCATGCTCAGCAAATTTCAGGAGGCTATGCATGTGGGTAATAGAGTATGGCCTATGGAAGAAAGCTGAGTTACAACAGCAGAGAAGGAACATAGTGAATTATGTGGACTGCACAAAATTGTTGAACATCTCAGGACTTTAGTTCATTCATCTGCATTCATTAAATTATTTTAGTTGGTTTTGAGGTAACATATTGTCTATCATTAAAGGTAGTGACTGGCATTCAAGAACTGTTCAACAAATACTAATTAATACCCTCCAAATCATTTACTTCAAGCATATATTTGTTATTAGACTTTGAACATTTTATTTTTTTAATGTTTATTTTGAGAGAAAGAGTACAAGTGGGGAGGGGCAGAGAGAGAGGGAGAGAAAGAATCCCAAGCCCCTAGTGCAGAGCCCAGCATGGGTCTCCATCTCACGAAACGTGAGATCATGACTTGATCCGAAATCTGTTCTGATGCTTAACCAACTAAGCCACCCAGGCATCCCTAGACCTCGAATATTTATATGACCATTTAACCTCAGCATAATTTAATAATGTTTCTTATACCAATACTGCGATAATTCCATTTGGATAAAGATATTAGGCATTTGGGTTTTCTCAGTTACAATATTGGGTGGGTTTATTTAGTTTAATACTTCAAAGTGGAATCAAGATATATTTATTTCTAAAAAATCCCAAGTCCTGCAATAGTGATTAGCTATTCTTTCTTGAGAGAAGGGATGGGGTGGGGAAGAATGTTTTGGTTTTAATAAATCTTAGTCTATCATATAGGAAGAAGGTTGTCCTGTATTTGAGATACCAGAAACAACTGGGATCTGTGGTAGACATCATGATTAATGTTGGGAATTCAGTCTAGTGTAAGGACTGTTCATAATTAAAATGAACATAGGAATGTAAAGTATTTCAATGTAAGAACTGTTTAAATAAGTGGTCTCTGAGGTAGAGCTGGCAAATGAGGTGAGAAACAGCCTCTAAAATCTTGCTTTAAGCAGCATTTTCTTGCTTATTAATTTGACAGCTTTCTCTGCTGCTCTCAAGCTAACTACAGCAGTTTTAATCAGAAAGGGAACATGTTGTCAAATTGCTGTGAATCCAAGCCCATCAAGAGTGTGGAATGCCTTCAGGATTTAAAAGAACCTTGAGGGGTCAAAGCTCTTACTCCCTATTTACTATGTCTAATGCCATCAACTTCCGTGAACGTAACCAAGGAATTAAAACACTGATAATGACTGTCTTCTGCTTTCCTTCGTCTACTTCACCTATTCTGTAGGATTGTGCCAAAGTTATGTCTCCACTCACAGGAGATGTTATCTTAGTAAGTACTGCAAATTTTGGTGCTATCTCATACAGAGTGTGCTGTATTTAAATGCTATGACATAAAATCAGTTACAGAAAAATAAGCACTGATCATACTGCTGCATTAGTCTTTGATTTTTTTCTTATGTCACCTATGAATATTTTCCTGGAATGGCACAGATGATAGAAACCATCTCTGCTTTGTAGTGCACTCTGTTTAACTAAAACACATGTATACTGGAAACAAACCATCACTGCACACAGTTCCATGGAAACCAAATACAGGAAATATCTCTGAAGTTCCCAGCTTACAATTCTTTCTTGTATATATAGAGTTAATTTAGGAAAATATTATTGGGTATCAGAAATACTTTATTACTTTCGACTTCTTTTAATGAATTTCATTCAATATGTCGCTCATTTTCTGACTCAACACCCTTCCATAGTTAACTTTATCTATCACCCTCTCTCCCTACCGTCAACAGCTGAACTGAGCTAGAGAGTGCTGAGCTGCCAGATGTCAAGTGGTCAGTTAAGACAGTCAAAATGAAAGTAACAGTCAAGCCTTTAATCACTTATTGTGATAATATAAGTAGCATAAACAGGAGAAAGCATGAGCTCCCTTGGTGTTCTATTTTTCCCCATGGAACAGCACTGAGTGAGGGGCTGGTGGCTCAGTGCAGATGTGGGTATTTTCTCAGTGTTTGGGGAGCCCTAAACTAAAAGCTTCTGCCCTTTTACTGACCCAGGGGCCAAGCAAGGGAGGGGGAAGCTGTTAGGAGTGAAAACATACTGAGTCTGAGTCGAGTGGAGAACAGTGTCTCTAAAGCATGCCTATAATTATGGAGGAGTCTTGGCAGAGGTGCTCGAGAGAGGCCGGTGAATAGAACTGCCTAGGCTAGAATGCATATGTGCATGTGCATCAAAGCATAGCCAGCCAGGTGGGTCTGGGTTCCTGAGCTCCCTTCACAGAGCACAGTGTCCTGGCTGTGCACCTGGCTTGGTGTGACATGTGCCAGGTAAGCCTTCATAATCGCTTATGGTCCGGCTTGAGAGAGCACACATAGGATTTTGGCCTGGAGCCGGACTCCTCCTCAGTGTGTTCATTGTTCAAAGTTAACATAGACTAGTAGGGTTATTCATGTTGTTAAAAGATGTCTCTCTAGATGAGAGCACATGGGTGGGTAAGAAGTGTTGCCAGTGTTAGGGGTGCCTGGGTGGCTCAGACGGTAAGCGTCCAACTTCAGCTCATGTCACAATCTCAGGGTTTGTGAGTTCAAGGCCCCCATCGGGCTCTGTGCTGACAGCTCAGAGCCTGGAGCCTGCTTCAGATTCTGTGTCTCCCTCTCTCTCTCTGCTTCTCCCCCGACTCATACTCTGTTTCTCAAAAATAAATAAACATTTAAAAAAAAAAGAAGTGTTGCTAGTGTTTGCTGATCTTGGAAAATTGAAGCCCTTTATTATTCACACACTACTAATAATTTTCTACTGAAGGAAAAGGCAAAGAATCCCTTGAGCATATTAGAAGTTTTCTATGTGGAAAAGCAAACTATTAGATATGAGATACGGGCAATAGAAATCTGTCTAAGCATTTCTAAAATATACAAATTAAACTGTAAAATCTTTAAGAATGTGGACCATGCTATTTATATGTGCCATGGCATTAAGTGCATAGTAGACCAAATAATTTTTACCTGACATTTTCAGTTTGACTATATGGAAAATTATAGTCAGATTTCAAGGTCAATAATAGCAAAACTCAGCCCATCTTATATCTATACATATGGTGTTTCCTTTTCCTTTCATTTATAGAAAAAGGAATTCTTTATACAGGAAGTATCTAAAAATGTAAAGATTTCTGATTTATAATTATAAAGGAAAGGGCAGTGGAATATCATACATATATATTTATATATATCTATGATGTGAAAATTTAAAAACATATTTGTACATAAATAGAAAATATTTTCAAGTATATAATAGGAAATATTATATTTGTATACATATACACATATATATTCTGTTCCAGAAATTTAAATTTTTATGTAAATTTTCCTATTGGTTTATTCTGCTTATTTTTCACCACGTAAAATCCAAATTCTATCTTTTTCACAGAATTTTATAATTGCAAATATTATGGCCATTTGCTAAATATTTTTCTATCATATCACTAACATGCATATTGTCAAATTCTTTTTTTAAAAATTTTTAATGTTTATTTAGTTTTGAGAGAGAGAGAGAGAGAGAGAGAGAGAGTATGTGAGTGGGGGAGGGGCAGAGAGAGAGGGAGACACAGAATCTGAAGCAGGCTCCAGGCTCTTAGCTGTCAGCACAGAGCCCAAAACGTGGCTTGAACCCATGAACAGGGAGATCATGACCTGAGCCAAAGTCAGACTCTTAACTGACTGAGCCACTAGGCACCCCCACCCCATACTGGCAAATTCTTAAATCCCTTATATCAGTCCTATTATGTCAGTACCATTATCAGTCCTAATGTAGAGATGAGTAAAGTAAAGCTTCGGATATTAAGCAACTTGTCTAAGACAGCATGGTTAGAAAACAGAGCCAAGGTTTGGAAGACAATGACTGATTTCAAACTGTTGACCTTAAATACTTTTCTGTGGCCTTCATCCTAATTTAATGGTTGTCTGAAAAGTGTGAAATTAATATTATTAAATAATGTAATTAGTAATGTGTCATCATGTGTATGCATGCGTATATGTGCACGCACATGTATTGATTCTTATTCTTTATGTAAATGATACATCTAGTATTAGTATGGGCTAATTAGTATGGCTAATACATCTAGTATTAGTATGAGCTAGATTTCTAAAATAGGTTTAGACAATTTACATTTTAGCCAGAATTAAGTTAGAGACCCTATTAGATGACCTATTGCTGCCATATAATGTGGTGCCCATTCTATTACTTTATTTTGAGCCACACAATATTGTCTCTGGAGGACAGAAATGACTCTCAGTCAATGCAAGCTTCGGACACTAATAGAGGTCACTGGAGAAACAGAGTAAACAGGAGGCAAATATATTTGACACAATGTTAGTAATTCCTGAGGGTATGGCTTCATGGTTGTGTTAGATGTCATCATCATAAACAAAACTCATAAAAATCACTTTATAAAGCACCTTGGTAAGTGGTAGTCACATAGTCACAATAGATAGTTCTAGTTACGCAAATGGATACTTCCAACATGGGATGAAATTTCAATGACAGCACCATACATGGATTATAAACAGATGTTTTACTTTAGACCACTTAGAAAAATGTGAGATGGTGTACTTTGGAAAACTGTTTAATAATTCAAAAAGTGGCCTCATTCATGACGAAGAATCTGCAACAGAATATTTATGCCACTAATTTGAATGTCTTTTGTTTTCATAAAATGTAACAATAGAAAACAGTTCTATTTCTAAAAATAAAATATATTGGTCCATGTAATATGTAATTTTAAGCATGTACTATCAAATGAATAAATCAAATACAAGTATCTATTTGGCCACAGGTTTCCAGTTTGTCTCATTAGGGACATAGGAAGTCTTCTTATATTCACAGTTGCTTTATATATTTCATGACAGATACATGTTAAAATTTCTGTGTTTGACATTGTGTTTGAGCCTAATACAAAATCACTAGATGAAAGGACAAAACCCTCACTATGTTAAAGTGAACTTTATTTAAAGCACCATTTTATTAAAATGGATAAAATAAGCTTTTCAATTTTACCCTCAGAAGGGACTGTTCAGGGGCGCCTGGGTGGCGCAGTCGGTTAAGCGTCCGACTTCAGCCAGGTCACGATCTCGCGGTCCGGGAGTTCGAGCCCCATGTCAGGCTCTGGGCTGATGGCTCAGAGCCTGGAGCCTGTTTCCGATTCTGTGTCTCCCTCTCTCTCTGTCCCTCCCCCGTTCATGCTCTGTCTCTCTCTGTCCCAAAAATAAATAAACGTTGAAAAAAAAATTTTTTTTTAAAAAAAAAGAAGGGACTGTTCAATCACAAAACCAATATCTACTTAGAACACGTTTTGATTTTGTTAGGAGGAAGGCACCCTATTTTGTACAAGGTGATACTGACCAACTGAATTATTCATGCCCTTGTTTTTCTGGCACAGGAACAAAAGCTTGTTAGCATTATTTACACAAGTTTTGAAATAAAGAAGGAGAAGGAATCCCTATTCCAATTTTTTTTTTCCTAATTCCCTGCTTTTGGCTGAGCCTCATGTAAACATATTGCCTTATGTAATGTCTTATACCAACAAATCTAAAGAGTTCTTTCTACCTTTGATTATACAGGTAAGAACTTTTACAGGACATTTTGTTTTTACCCCT
This sequence comes from Puma concolor, assembly GCF_028749965.1. Lineage (NCBI taxonomy): Eukaryota > Metazoa > Chordata > Mammalia > Carnivora > Felidae > Puma > Puma concolor. The sequence continues at coordinate 183,214,463 of NC_141667.1, forward strand.
TTCTATATCTACTTGCACGCTTTTTTTTGGCCTAAGATCTACTGAGATGTCTGTTGTCTGGCCAGGAGGCCCAGCAGAAGGACTAGCCTCTCGGGTAGCTGATATTATTGTAGCTGTTTTTCCAATTGCCAGTAAATGATATAAATTGTAGGAGACTGGAAAGGTCACCTCTGCAACAATCCTACTTAAACCGGCTCAGCAATCACTAACCTGCAGCTATACAAAGAATCTCAAGCCTGGAACACACAAGTGACCCTGCCAGCTGAGGCAGTAGGTTGGTGCCTTGATCCCACCTTCGTTTTCTCCTGGAAAAAAGATAAATAAAATAATAATAATCAAAGCACTGTTGCTGCTAAAACTGACTTAATTGTGCATGTGTAGATTAAATATTTGTCCTGGTGTCTTATTTATTTACAGTATTTATGCACTTTTTGTCACTTCAATAAGTCAATAATAACATACAAGGTAAAAAGAAAACTAATTTCAAAATGTATTAAACTAAACTTAATACATATGTAATACATGTACATATGTAGATAATATCTGCTTAAGTGTAAAATTGGTCTGATCATTCTGTTAGGGTTCCCTAGAATTTTATCAAAATAGGAGTATACATGTAACATCTTCCTTTTTAATTTAAGACAATACGTAGGACTATATAGTATTGAATACAGAGTTTACTTCTGAGTCAGACTGCTTGGGTATAAATTCCAGCTATTACTGGCTGAATTGCTTAATTACTCTGTACCTCAGTTTACCCAACTACAACAATGAGCGTAATCAGAGGCACTTCACATCCAGTATGGCAAGCAGTGTCTGTGCCATTTTTAGCAAATTTTGGCAGCTTTTTGCTGAGGCAGCTATGAGCCCTTTAGTTGCTAGAATATGGAGGATAGAGAGGTTGGGATGGCCAGGGTGGAAAGGGAGAAGTATCAGCATAAAACTATTTCAAGATTTTAGCATCAGTTGTGAGAACACTGAAGTATACTGGCTGAATATTAGCCGTTTTTGTGAGCATGGAGTAAGTTAATAAGAAAATGCTTTAGATGGCACTAGGCATATAAATTCTCAAAAAAAAGAAAAGCCTATTTTAAATCTGTATACCCAAAAGATTATAATTTGATCTTAGAAGCCTAAAGGAAATATTGCATATTTTGTTATCTCCAAAGAAGCCTCTAGTGTTCTGTGTACGCTTAGGCTTCATTCAGTTGAATAGAACAGATTATAAGACAGAAATTTCCTTCTAAAAATGTGGGTTGATGGAGATATGGTCACAAATAATATTCCTAGAGAAGTTCCAGTAATGGAAATAAAATACACATACACTACACAATCAAAATAAATTCTGTTAAGTGTGTGATAATTTCTGAAGTGATTAATTTGCTAGTTTATGAAGTACAATGCCTGTTTTCTTTTCTGATGATACAAGGATAAGAAATAATGCATTATAGTAGGGGGGAGATGTTTTGAAGTTGCACTGTGTTTAAATTGTGGTACATACACTTACTGAAATCAAAAATATAAAGCATACAACCCGAGTTCTAAGAGCCCATACACATACAAACACACTTAGATCACAAGCCATACTAGTACTCAATACTTGGGTTTTAATACATTTGACATTCCTTTAGAAATATTCTAAAGGATTTTAGTACTTATCAATTCCTTAGTAGAAAAACTAGGAAGGAAAATCAAATTTTACTACATATATATACATATATATATGTTTTATATATATGTATATATATATATATATATATGTATATACACACACACACACGCGCACACACATATATATGAAGAATCTGAAGATTTTTAATTGCATATTACTGAAACAAATTGTATGCATATCGAGCAATTTCATTAATAGGAAATATACATAGAATTACTGAAACAAAAGTACACAAAAAATTTTAGTCGGTAATGGGTTATTAGAATATAGTATAATAAATATTATGTTAGAGAAAACAGAGAGATGTATACTTGCATGCAATAGAAATACAAACCTAGGCTAGAAAAACTGATCTGGCTCTTTTCTTCTACACTCCCTCTTCTGTCTTTGGAAACACTTGTGAGTCGATCTCATTGCCAACAGAATCTGGCAGCCTAATTTTGAAGCACAGTTCCTTTCTCAGCCCTTGTGATGATTTTGTAAGCACCAAACTCCCTGAAATAAATATCTTTCTGCTTGAAAAGCCTAAAGAGGTTTCTGGGCGTTTTACATTACACTTTGACCGACACAGAAGACTTCTTAGAGTAAATAAGTGTGTCTCAGCAGAACATGGATGTCAACCAAGATATATTTAATTATGTTATCATATGGCCAAAATCAAGCATTTTTTCTTATAAAATTTCAGATTTATCCCTATGAAAAGCTAATCTTGATAGCTAAATTTTTAAGGAATTGTTTTTAAGTTTAGCATTCATTCTTTTGATGGAAAACATAATACAATGCAACTGATATTCCCTATTGAATGCATCAGTTTCCTGTTGCTTTCTAACAGATTACCACAAATATAGCTGCTTAAAACAACAAAAGCTTATTATCTTCTGTTTTCCCGAGGTAAAGATGCCAAGTCCAGGTTAACTTTATCTCCTAGTCAGGGGATGGATAGTCTAAAACTGAGGTGTTAGTTTGGGTTACAATCTTACCTAAGAAAGGTCCCAGCTCCTCTTCCAATCTCACCATTTCTTGACAGACCTCAGTTCAGTGTGGTCATAAGACCCTATTTCCCTGCAGGTTGCCAGGAGATCACCTCCATAGGCAACTCGCAGTGTCTGCTTCTTCAAGATTAACTGGAGAATTTCCTCATGTGAAAACTCTCTGACTTCTTCTTAACTGCTCACTTGGTTAGATGGGGCCCGCTGAAGCTAATCTCACTTTCTATTACTTCAAAGTCAACTGATTAGGGACATGAATTTTACCTGCAAAATTCCTTCATATTTGCTCTGTAATGTTAACATGAAGAGTGTTATCCTATATAATGTAATGTTAAGATGAGAGTGGTCTTCTGTCATATCCACATGTTCTGCTCACAAAGGATGGGGATTACACAAGGTCAGTAGTACACCAAAGAACAGGAATCTGTGGGTTCACCTTAGCATTCTGCTCATAACAATGGAGATTAAGTTATCAAGAAATTAGTAACATTTTATGACCATAATTGCTGAAAATTACTTATTACCCCACTCAAGATATTAGTCAATGACTACTTAAAGGAATCAATCTTTGCATGTAGAATAATATGTTTAAGTACTGTAACTTACACACACGCAAATAATTTCATGAAAAATGTATATATGATTTTTAATATTAATTAGAATTGGAATCAAAAAGACTATAAAGACTATAAAGCCTTTTTTGCTTTTATTCTGCATAGCCATATTTTCTGCACTAAAGCAGACATTCTTTGCTAAGGAGTATAATTGTAGAAAAGTAGTGATTTTGATGCTGCAGAGGAAGTAGAGACTTTGTAAAATTTATCAGACTGATAAGAAAACTGTCTTCCTTCATAGCAAAGAGCAAAAACAAATGCCCTTGTAAAAAGGGAGTGATATTTTTTCCTCTCTTTTATTTCCTTTTTTTGTTTTTTTTGGTTTGTTTTGTGTATGTGGTTCAATGAAAAGTTTATTTCAGGCCTCAGGCAATATTTAACTTAGCCATTAATTTATTTATATGAAAAATACCCCATGAAATCTTGAAGTTTAATATATTATGGATTACAATCATACATTTTAATGACAAACATTTAAAAAAATAGTTAAGTGCCCTGTGATATTTTGAAAGACCAAAACTGAACTTCCAATAAAAAAGTTCAGGGTTACTATATTCAGAATAAGGTTTTATTACTTGATATTTTGTCAACATTTTTATTAATTTTTCTGTTATAGAATGACAGCTTAAGGCAAAACTAAAAATTCTTCTTTGAAAATTGCACTGGTATATTATCTGTGTTGACATAATTCTGTGAATATTGAAGGCATTCATGATCTGTACTCATATTGAAATTTTTCTATGAGTCTTAATTTTTCCGAGCCAAGAAACCCAAGGGTTCCTCTAGGGCAGAAACAATAACAACAAAAATGATCTGTTTTTAGGGAAATATATATGAAATTGCTTAGATGACTAGCTGTATGTTTGCATGGAACTCATGTTTCTGAAATTGTGTTGATCAGATAGAGTTAAGAGATATGCTGTTTCTGGGTGGATATTTGTAAAATACATAAGGCTTTAAATAAGTCATGTCTATCACTTCATATAGAGAGATATTAATTTGATTGACATATGCAACTTTTTAGATTAAATATTTATAAGAAGCTCCAATTTTCTAGACTTGCTTAATTATTCCAGGTTTTTCAAGTAAAACATCAAATATTTATTTGGTCTCTATTATATGTTCTCTCATGGTAGCACTTTGGAAAGAATATTTTCCATGCTACAGTCAGAACAGGTTCAACGCAGGCTCTCTCATTAGCTAGGTGAACCTGGGGCCATAGAGATTTTAAGTTCTGTGAGCTTTAGTTTACTCATGTGATAAAATGCAGCTCTGATAACTAACAGAGAAATTAACCTAAAATCATTGCGCTATTTTTCATGGTAAATGAGGTAACTACCTGGAATGTTTTTCCTGTTTACCTCACCTCACTTATCTATCTAACTCCAATTAGTCATTATTCAGCTGCCAGTTCAGACATCAACTCTTGCGGAAAAACTCCCATGGCATTGCCTTCCCCTCCTCCTTCCACCGATGGAAGTAGTTGCTTCTGCTCTCTGCCCCCTCTTAATCTTTCCTTCTCTGATAGCACCTTTCACTGCTTTTCTCTTACTTTTCTATCCATAGCACTTACAGGAGTGCATAGAAGCATTAAATATTTGTTGAAAAAATCAATTAGTAAAAATTGTACCTATATATTTTACTTAGCCCTGATAGTACAACTCAGTGAATTGATTTGCATTGGTTGCTCTCTTAAAGATGGGGAAACTCAAGTTTAGTGAATTTAAGTGGTTTTTCTGGATTCCCCATTTGAATGTCAATCCATAGCCCATAGGTGTTGTATGTTTGTGTATGGTTAATTACACTTAGTAAGAAATATGTGTACTTAATTTGAAAAATTAATTATCAATAAATAATAATACTTAGTGCCCAGAACATAATTAAGTATTTATAAACATTAATGTTTCCACAAATTCCCTTTCTTACAATTCTGGGAATCTTATTTATTTATTTATTTAGTAATTGACTTTGTACTTGAGATATTAATACTTTGGATACTATATATATGGAGAGATAAAAATACAGTGCTTTATTTAACTAGTAAAATAAATAAATTGCATGGTTGCCTCTAGAGAATACAGATATTGATATAGATTTATGTAATACAGAAATTGGAAGAGTTAAACTAGAGTTTTGCCTTGAAAACCAGAATCATAAACACACAAAAAAAGAAAGAACATTTTAGGAAGGAGATCTAAATTGCACAAAAGCATAGAGGCTATAAAAATAAAACTGCAACAATAATAAAATAATAACTCCATGTAAATATAAATAAATATATAGCCAAAATATAAAAATAATAGAACAATAGAATTATACCAAACAAATTTTTGTTGGACAAAAGTAAAAAACAATTTAGATAAGTCTAGAGTGAAGCTGAATAAGCAAAGACCATTTCTAAAGCACTACATAGGTAATGTATTAAATAGTATACAATTGTGATTATTGGTACAAGTTCTGTTGTGGAAAATAAATTACCAAAATCTGATTCCAAAATCTGATTGCTAATATATTTCTAAATTTTTTATATAGGCTGCTGTTATTTGTAAATTAACTTGCAATTAAACTTAATAAAATTTGTGTCATCATTAACACATCCACAGATTTATAGAAGTGACTTTCAGAATGATGCCATTTATATTCATTTTCAATTTTTGTTAAGTAATGTAAATCTTGCATGTGGGAACATTTTTAAGTGTAACTCATGGGAGCGATCTTATTCTAGGATCCTCTATGGGAAATAATTGTTAATATACATAACATGAGAATGACCTAGTTTCCAGGAGTTTCTCAAAATTACAGCTAAATATATATTGGACCATAGCCTAAAATCCTTGGCAACCTTTATTGCTCACTGCTAACAGATATAGTTGCTTGAATGAATGAAATACTTCTCAGTAGTAATTAACATGAATGGAACAAACAGTTCCATAAAGAGTTAGACAAAATTCTATTCTGGTATAAAAAAGATTTTGCAACAAAAACCAAACACTTAGAAATATACATTATTATGTTGGTGCTAATATCTTTACATCCAAGATGAGCACTGTATCTCAAATGATTCCTCTGTATTGTCTTAGTTGTTTTTTTTTTCTTATATAGTGCATAAAGAAAAAAATTTTTTTCACTTGACAATCTGTTACTTGTCAACTCTAATTTGGTCCTCTTGTCTTGAGTTGGTAAAACAAGAGAATAGCACTGAGGAAAAAGAACAAGTTTTTCTCCAAATCCTTTACAAATAACATAAAATGTTTTATAAAATAATGATAACTTAAAGAAAGTCTTATCTTTGTGATACATGTTAAAATTTTGTGTCCAGTTATAGGGCATAAAGTAGGAGACAAAGAGTTTGAAACTTAATAAATATGAAAACAACAAATTAAATTTTATCCTAATCTTATCTCCTAATACATATCCTAATATTCTAATAATCTCTTATCTCCTAATGACAGGGATATGTGGTTATTTTATTGGCTTTATATAAAATCTTGTACAATTTGTATCTTACACTTCTTAAATTGTGTATGTTCTAAATGATAAACTTTTTGTAAACTATTTTAATGTATTTTTATTTCTCAATTTGGGGAATAAGTCAATGTATCACTAATTTTCCAACTGTAAAATTTTCAATTCGTAGAGAAGTGCATGCTATGAACAAAAGGAAATTCTATTGCCTTGATTGCCTTGCTTGATCTCAAGGTCATTATTTAGGTCAAAGGTCTAAATATAATTGGCTGTAATTTAGTCAATAGGGCTACATTTCATCACACCAAAGATTATTCTGTTGATGTCAAAGATCACTAAACTCTACCCAGAATTAGTCTGATGTAAACCTAAATGGGATTCAGTCAAAGAGCTTAGGGTAATTTTCTGAAACAGGTCAAACCTCCAAAATTCCCTAGCTTTAATGGAATAAGCTGTGCATAGCAGAAAGGAAATGACATTTTAAGTATTCTTTTTTTTTTTTTTTTAACACTTAGAGCAGAAGTGAATGCTTAGTAAGAAATTGACAGATGATCTCATTAGATAAAATGACTATTAAGGAGAGTCATCACTGATAAAATGCAGGGTGCTACCCACATTCCAGCTAGTGAGTTACAAAAATGCAATTCTGCACTATTGTTGTTTTGATGGTTGTGATGGTTTTACTACGAATTTTTCAAGTCCTGGAAAGTCATCTCTTATATGTGAATATCACATAATAAATTCTGAAGCAAACTCATCTCCATTACAGGAAAGAAATATTAAAATTTCATTTACTCGTGAAAGATGAAGAATATTTTATACATAGTAGACAAAATATATGAAACTTAATTTAAAAAGTTTTGGCACATTTCAAAATATGAAGAAGGCAGGTACCCCAACTGTAGATAGAATTCAGTCCAGGACACACATTTATGTGTCACATGGACCAACTGCCCATGTATTATGGAGGCCATCTTATCCCTTGATAGTGTGGAATTTGTGTCTTGCAGATGTGTTCCAGAATAAACATTTTTTTGATACTCAAATGACCTCTTTTAACATTTCTATATCTTTGCTGATGGAAGAACAAGTTAAATTTCAAAAAGACAACTTTTGATTCTGTTTATTTGGACAAACAATAAAATCCAATGGCATGACTATTGAAAATTGTGGGCAGAATATTTGGAATGATATCAATTTAATTCCTTGCTCAGAAGAGTGCCGGCAAAGTTCTCTTAGAGGCGGGGAGAGAACCGTTTTAATCCCCCTAAGTATAAGTTTGCTATAGCCTGAGATACATGCTCCAATTTACAAACTAGATGACAAGACCATTGTGTGGTACAGGGATGCTAGGACTATGGCGCTGAGTGGCACTGCCTCAGTCAGACTCCAGTAAAGTGAGTATCAGTGTCTTCATTAAATGTTACTTACTGCTGAGTGAATGAAATAGGGCCTTGACCAAATAATAGGGACATACTGTAAATAGTGTTTTCAAATGATTATGTGTCTTTGTGTGTACGTGTGTGCACCCGTGTGCATGTTCAAGATTCTTAATGATAAATCTAAATTGAAATTTCAGAAAAGCTGGTATAAAGAATTTTAGAGAAATACATTCTTTAATCTCTCTTCCCCATTGAACTCCGTCCTAAAGTTGTATATGTTTTTAATCTTTTTGTGATGCAATTTCTTTAGTTACAAAATAGGTTAGTAATGGTACCTTCTTATAAAGTTGTTACATACATTTCACATGTTTGTATCTCTAAAGTGGCTATCTCATAATAAACACTATATAACTCTTTAGAAAAAACAAAGAGAAATTGAATAGAAAGCTTTCCCTAGATTTAGAGTCACTTATTCATTTCCCAGGTAAATGATCTAAATTATACCTGTTTTATAATTTTGGTAGACTTTTTTAGACCATATTTTTAACAGGGCCAGAAATAAAAGAGTTAAACTACCTATATTAACACATCTTCACAACATTAGGGGAAAGAAAGAAAAAGAAAAATTCATAGCCACTGATCAGAAAATGATTCTGACTCTTTCATTGCCAAAATACATTGCCATCATAAAAATATACCATCTATATGTAAAATAGGATAACTTGATATTCAATAATTTTTGACTCAGGCAATGATAGTAATCATAAACTCCCATTCTATAGTATCCTAGCTTCATGTAAAAATATAAATAATATTTAAGTATATTTTTTATTCCCTTGTGGGAATGTAGTATAATAATCTCTTGGTAGGAGGTAATTTGGTTATATACAAAACTCGAAAGAAATCTTAAGAACTAAAGGAAATATAACTTAAAGCTCAATTCAGATGAATAATAAAAATAAAGAAGTTACTGAAACTCATGTGAACTAAAAGCCAGTGAATTTCACATTCTCCAAATTAGGTCATCTCTCAAGAAAACTAATCTTCAAGAAACTAATGATTATTAGTGACATTTTAAAAGGCTGAATGTTGGAATGCAATGCCTTATAATGAAAAATATGTTTATAAATTTATATTCAGCTAAATTAAAATTTTTTAAATATTTTAAAAAATATCTCTGGGTAGGTCCAAAATTAAGACACATCTGCTAAATTAGTGTACAGAATGAACCAGAATATAAAAGAAACAATTTCTAATTTTAAATTAATCACAATGATGGTTGGGGTAGAAGTTTTATTGTTTCTCATTCAGAATACATTTGTAACCAATTTGTAATCCATACCACATTTTTTTCAAATGTATGTGATTAGTGGATAGAATACAAATAAACAAAAAATCCTAAAGTGTAAAAAAAAAAAAAGTCTTAAAAAAAAACAGCTAAAAAGAGTCATTACTTTCCACTTTAACAAGGCATTGGTTATTTACTGGCTGAAGTGGTTTCACTTATTGTGAACTACTTTTGCCTATCTTATGTGAACATCCGGATGACAATGACATTTAAATGAGAGTCCAAGTGCATTCATTACTGTATATGAATGGAAAGGTTACATTTGGTAAAGCAACCTCTCTGCAGCCTTAGTAATTGAGGAACAATTTACACATCAAAGAGTGAGCTACCCAAACAGATTAGAGCTTTTCAATAAACCCTTATTAAAGAGGTGATTTAATCCTCTAAACCAGTGTTAATGCTATTCTGATCTTGAAAAAAAAGCAAAGTCTGTCTATAAGGATAAAGTAATTTTATCATATTTTTTGAGAACATAAAGAATGGGATTTGAATGGGAATATGGGTAAGGATTTATTCTCATGTACCTAAAAACAAAACAGGCGCGGCTCACTTGGCATTTATCAAACCTTCACATGGAAAAGATGACTTAATGCTCAGAATGAAAAGTCCTTCCCTGGCCCCCTTTTCACTTCCTCTCTGACAGCCAGATATCTAAGATCTCCCAGCCATACTACAAAGAAGAAGGAATGAAAACAAAGATCAGAACTCATTCCCTGGTGATGTACAGGATATTAGCTTTTTTTTTTTTTTTTTAAGTTTCTTCCACTCAACATTTGAATGCAGACAAGAGGGTGGAAAAGGATAGATGCTGTGTTATTTGGGGTAAGAATGCAGAAGAGCAAAACTAGCCCTTTCAACCCTATCCATGAATTCCTATTCATCAGTGAAACTTTATGGACCAGAATTTATGAATGTGTAATCTTTGCCTTTTATTTTCTTCTTTTCTATTTGCCTCACACAAAGAAAGGAACTTTATAATCTCCATGGAGATGCTTTCAGCATATGTAATTGATATAAAATAAAGCAGAACAAAAATAATTTATATGAAGCTATAGGTTCAAGTACCAATTGAACTCAAAAGTTACTTAACTTTTCCAAGTTTCAAATTTTTCTTCTGAAAGCAAAGATAAAAACATCTTCCCTACTTGCCTCATAGCATTTTTGGGAAAATAAGAAGAGATGATACAGGTGAAAACATTTAACAGAGAGTATGAGATCATATACATTTCTCATGGCCACCATACTTTTGTGCCTGTTTCTTTTCCTAACAATGAAGATTCCTTTTTTTTTTTTTTTAGGTTCATTTATTTTGATAGAGAGAGCATGCACAAGTTTCAGAGGGGCAGAGAGAGAGCAAGAGAGAGAAAGAATCCCAAGCAGACTCTGGACTGCCAGCACAGAGCCCAATGAGGGCTCGAACTCACAAACTGAGATTATGATCTGAGCTGAAACTGAGTGGGATGCTTAACTGATTGAGCCACCCGGCTCCCTTAACAGTGAGAGTTCTACTGAAAGATAGTTGACGTAAACAACTCAACTGAATATATACAAAGTAAATTTTATTTAGAAGAAACTGTAGAACATGAGATTGAAGAACAGCCTGGATTTGAACCCTGATTCAGGCACATTTTATTGCATGATTTTCAACAAGTTAATTAATATCCTGTAGTCTCTATCTCTTCATTTGTAAAAAGTATAAAAAAATTTATCATTGATATGATAAATAAATTACTATATTTAAAATGCTTGTCATTAAATTATAATTATCACTGAGTGTGTCTTCAGCACCCACCAGGTACATGTCACATTGCCAGTGCACAGATGAAAAATTTGAGGCTGTGAAATGTTGGATGTCTTATCCAGAGGGAAAGAGTTAATAAGTGTTCAAATAGAGATGAAAACCAGAATCACTTACATCAAACTCTGGACAATTTTTATTTAAAATGCTTGTTTTTTTCTTTTTTTTTTTTTTTTTTATTTAAAGGCCATCTAAATTCAAACACAATGGTCTCATTATAGGAAAATTCTTACAACTTCTAAAGAATTTAATAGCAGATACCATGTTTAAAGAGGTTATGATTAGAATCCAAAAACGTGGTATTGACTACTTTACAACTAGTATACCTGGATTCTTGTGATATAAAGAGAAATCTGGAAATTAAACATAAACTTTAAAAATATTTTGATTGTTCTGGTTTTTATTAAAAGGAAAATTCAATAAAACATCCTTTAAGTAAAAATAAGCTATTGAATAGCATGTGGTTTCAGGAATATGTTTATGGATAATGCGTGCTTGTGCATGTATGTGCGTTTTTGAAGGTGACAAAATACTCTGAATTATTTGTATGTGGGGTGTGGCTATGATGAAATCATAAAGCAAAACAAATTTTCTACACTACACAAATTTAAACATGCCTTATTTGGTGGCCTTAGTTTTGTTCTCAGAAGCACTTTTGTGAGATTTAGCATTGCTTTCAAACTAAAATATAATATAGAAAGTACTAGTGACTCATCTAGGGGGTTAGGAAACAGGTACAGGCTGTGAGAAGAATTTCCCAAGAGTAAGGTTGCCAGATTTAGCAATACATACATACACACACATACACATACATATATACATACATAGATTCAGTATACCCAGTAAATTCAAATTTGAGATTAAGAAATATGTATTTATTGGGGCGCCCGGGTGGCTCAGTTGGTTAAGTGTCCGACTTCAGCTCAAGTCATGATCTCATGACTTGTGAGTTCGAGCCCTGCGTCGGGCTCTGTGCTGGGCTGACAGCTTGGAGCCTGGAGCCTGCTTCAGATTCTGTGTCTCTCTTTCTCTCTGCCCCTCCCCTGCTCATACTCTCTCTCTCTCAAAAATAAACATTAAGAAAACATTTTTAAATAAAATAAGAAAGAATTATGTATGTATGTATGTATGTATGTATGTATTTGTAAAATTTATTTTAGAAAGAACATGCAAGCTGGAGCTGGAGTAGAGGGGCAGAGGGGAAGGGAGAAAGAGAGAGAGAGAGAGAGAGAGAGAGAGACACCCCAGCAGTTTCTGCACTCAGCATGGAGCTTGACATGGGGCTCAATCCCATGACCCTGGAATCATGACCTGAGCCAAAATCAAGAGTTGGACACTTAACTGACTGAGCCACCCAGGCTCCAAGCAAGTAATTATTTTATGTAAATATCCTCCAAATATTTTGTGGGACATACTTGAAACATATTAGACTTATTAGAAAACATTTTTTTCTCAAACTTAAATTTGAATGGGTGTATATATTTTCCATGCTGCATAATAAATTACTACACATTTAGTATCTTAAAAAATTACTAACTTATTATCCTACAATTTCTGTTGGTCACATGTCAAAGAACTTCTGATCTACAGCTGGGTTTTTTCCTCAGAGTCACATAAGCTTGAAATCAAGGGGTCACCTGGGTTGTAGTCTCATCTGGAAGCTCAATTAAAGAAGGATTCACTTCCAAATTTCTGCAGGTTGCTCAGTACATTTAATTTCTTTAGATTGTATAGTTTGTGATTGCCTGCTTCTTCAAAACCAGAAATGGATATAAAATTCTCCATTGTGTTGATTCACTGCCTTCAGGAAAGGTCTAGTTACTTTTTTAAAGGTTCAGATGATTTCATCAGACCTACCTAGCATAATCTCTCCATTGATTAGGTCAATGTCAACTGATTAGGGACCTTAATTACCATTGGAAAAATCTCTTCACCTTTGTCATATAATCTAACAGAATATCCCATCACCTTCACCATGTATACTGGGTTTCTACAGTCACAGTTCTGCCCACATTCAAGGTAAGGAGATTACACAAGGGTGTGTTTCATTTAAGGTCAACCTAAGGGTGTCTACTATACTGAAGATTCTATAATTTACTTAGCAAGGTTCTATAATTTACCTGCCCAAGAAAGCATATGGTTTGATAGTACATTATCAACTATACTTAGAGATGGTAAATCTAGACAAATTATTTTTTAAGTGGTATGAATAGAAAATAACACAAAAATCAAAGATTGTAGGGGAATAATGTGGTTTAGAACTTTCTACCAAGTGCCTCGATATTGCTGTTATTTCCAAGATTCATCAGATTATACCCAATTCAATGAAGACTGGTAAACTTTAGCATCACATCTATTATAAGGGATTTGTCAAGCTTTTGAATTACTGTAACATAATCATCATTATTTGCTTGTTAATTCTACAACCATTGATTGGGTTCCAATTATAACAAAAAAATTGCTTTGCTTCAGCAATATAAAGATGAACAATATCCCACTCATCCCCTAAAATAACCTGTAGTCTAGCAAAACTGAGACATACACGTTCAGATAAGTGAGACTTCCAAATTATAAAGCAGAAAACAATTGGTTAAAGCCTGCTTCACTTAACTTTTCGTTTGTGAAAAAGATCATAGAAAAGTTCTGCAATCATATAAGTTTTGGACATATCAAAAGGCTGAATCCCATTATCAGTTCCTTAAAGATACATAATGAACATCGACATAGAAGCCTTTGAAATATCTTACATAAAGAGCTTAAATTTGTATAATCTGGTTTTTCACAATTATTTCAAACTGTTGAAAGAGATATTTATGTAAAATGTAGTCACATCCTAACATTGGTTGGATCCCATAGAGTTCTATCAAATTCTCTTTTGAATATTCAAAGGTAGTAGGCTGGTTTGGGGGAGGAACAGGCTACTGGTATGGGAGGTTTGAAATGATATATTATAGTCATCCTGCATCTATATTTGGATTCACCATATATAGTGAATTCTTCACCATATATAGTTTGGATTCACCATCTAAACATTTGCCTAAGTACCAAATCTTGGGAGTTTTTCTAAAATTCTCCTTTTTTTTCTCTGCCTCAGTTCCTCTTACTTAGTAAACCCTGTCCATTCTGGTTTCTCAATGTGCCAATGCTCAAGGATATCTCACTGGCCATTACAGCAGTTCTGGAAGAGAAACTTCTTGGAGACAGATTTCAGCAAAGGTCAGTTCTGGGAAGTTATTAAAACTGTTTTCAGGAATGGAGATGTCTCATATCTGTGTGCATCTCAGTGAAAGAAAAAGACAAGAGTAACGTCAGCCCAGTCTCTTTCCTCCCTTCTTTCATTTTACTGTCTGCAAATTTGATAGCTGTTCTGAAATGTCTCATAGAAGTACACCTGGATGGAAAATGAATGAATTTCATTTGCATATTTCAACAATTAAAGGTGCTAAATCTCACTAATTGTGCATAATTACAATTTAGTGATTATACTAAGCAAACTATAATTTACAATTTAAGTGATTACTCTGTAATTCATTACTAAGCTATGTGACTCAGCAAAAGACATTTTTGGAGGGCTATCTTTCAAAAGATTCAATGTCAATGTTTTTCTAGGATTTTGGTTGAAAACAAACTTCTTAATAAATAAACGTTGAAAAAAAAATTTTTAAAGAAAACAAACTTCTTAGTTGCAATGCAATCCATGGAGGATATCTGTAAACTGTTAGTCACCAGCTATGACCACTGCTTGCAGGACCTGTCATTGTACGGGGTTCTGCCTCTGCCCCAAGGACTACATGACATTTTTGCACAAATGGAGCTTTCCCTATTCAGCAGCTCACATGCTAGTATAGTTGTTTTTTTTTTTTTTCCTTCTTTCCCTGCTGTCACTTCTCAGCCATCAGCAATGTTTCACAGTGCTTCAACTTGCCAAATAATGGGGTTTTGTGATGTTTTCTCTGCCTGACTTGTTTGTGATCACCCTGCTTGGAACCATCAGTCAGTATGTGGTTTGGCTGCTTGTCATTCACCCAGTATGGCAGGCTAGCCCCATAAAGCTGAATTGTAATGAGTGTGACTCGATCGCCACTAGGCTCACAGTGTATTACAACTGAGGAATTGTTTGAGAATTTGATTTTAAATGGAAAGTATGAGCTGAAAGCCACAGGACAATATGCTATCTGTTAGTGTGCCAAAGATGTGCTCACTTGTCCTCATTAACTTCTCTAGATCATCTCTCAGCACACCATTTGATTGGTGTTTTGCTCAACTAATATACTTTCATAATCAATTTTGGCTGAGAATTTTCAGACCCCTGTTTTAATTGGTATTGGATCTTCATTAATAGTGGATAATGCCTAGGATGTCTTCAAGGCAGATAGTTCACCTAAAGCATTCCTAAAATTGTGCATTTACTACTGCATATTGCTGCACAGTAATTCTTAAGGAAATATCTTAAGGAATTTGGCAATAACACTGGCTGCTAAAGGAAAAGAAGTTTATAAAGGACTGAAGACATTATAAACCAGTCAAGGAAATAGCAGGTGGCCCAGTCATTAGTGGTGACTAAGTTTGAAATTGATTATGTGGTAACCTGAGGAAAAACAGACTTATGTTTGGGAAGGTGAATGAGTGCAGGTTGTCAAGGCCTTTTCCCACAGGCATAGCTGGATACCTCACTATTTACTCCCAAATGATAAATAACATGTGTTTATTCCCAAACAATAAATAACATAATGGCATTAACTGTCTAGATCCATCTGGTCTGACATTATTGGTATCTAGTGTTGTCAAAACACTCTGTATTTTTGTAGCCCTACTTTAAGTCTTTCTTTTTCTTTAAATTATTTTGATAAAGACAAGTTTTCTACTTTATATAACTGGTAAAATAATAAATATCTTGTAAAAAAGGGATAGTAAAAAGTACAAATCTATAGAAAATAAATTAATCAAAATTTTCCTCACACAAGGACAATCATTATTTATATTTTGTCATTTTATTCTCAATTCTTTATTACTATCTATGTGATTAAAATAGAAAAGAAGTAATTGCTATTATTACCATTGGCAGAAAATCCATATCATCATTTTTCTGTGAGCCTTCCCAAATATATTGTTAAAAGTTGTATGCCACTCTTTTCTGAGAAAGCATTTCACTGTCTATAAATAGCTAAACACACACACACACACACACACACACACACACACACAACCACAAAAAACCTAAGAACACTTGAAAGTTAGATTCATGTTGTCTTCTTAGAAATAATAACATTTTTGGAAACAAAATTAGTAACTAAACCAGGGGTACTTGGCATTAGTTCTCTACTACATTGTTTCTCTTCCTTTTTTTGGGGATAAACCTTTTAATCTTCGTTTAAGGGATACTTGTATCATGAAGCATCAACATTATCATTCAGAAAAAAAAAACAATTATCATTAGCAAAATGTACTTTGCTATTGTCTTGAGACCCCATACATAAAAGTGTACATCATCAAAATGGTTCATCCCAATTTCCTTCTTGAAAATAAGCTGACCTCAATATTTCAAATGGGACTTTTAATAAATGACAAAGAAATCAACATGAGATGTTAATAACACACAAAATAAATAACTTAAAAAAGTGACCCAAGGTCCAGAGATTTCACATTATTTGCTGTGTCTGAAAGTAGAGTAATGGTATTCAGGCCATGATGGGATCAAACCTTGGTTACTGAGATCACCACTGCTCCCAGGGTTAAGTTGATTGCCTGGTTTCTCCTTCAGTGTGGTGGGACTCATACAACCTGGTAATTGGTATGAAATGATTCTGTTCTGACTTCTGTTCTTTTTGATGTAATGTATTTCCTTTTTCTCAATGTTTTTCTCCAGACATGGTTATAACTGCATTATTCTGTGAGTTCTCTATATTAGTTTTATTCTTAAATGGTGTTCTGGAAATTCCAGAAACTCGTGATATTAACTAAGCTTACAGGAAAAGAATTCAATGAACAAATACATTTTAAAAAAGGAACTCACATTCAGCAAAATTACCAGATTTCTTTAACTTGGAACTTCTTAGAGACTTTAATGTGCTAATATGTTTTCTGAATTTCTCTGATAATATGCATGATTTACCAAATGTATTTGCCCACAGATATCTTATTGGAGGCATCTTGGCATCTTGTAGAATACTTTTTCTTTGGAATGTTTTGGCAAAATCCTGCCTTAAGTAACTGTAAATCCTCTGGGTCTCCTTCTTAATCTAGGCAATGATTATAATTTTCATTGGAAGATACAGGATCAACTTAAAATCAGCTCCTTCTGGATATTGAGAGCTGGACTCAGAATTCTGTTTTTTGTTTGTTTGTTTGGTTGGTTGGTTGGTTTTTCTCCATTCAGAGTAGAATGTTTCCAGTAAAAATAAGTTTCTGTTTTGGCCTATAAAGGAGCTATAATCTAGTACCAGGCAGGGCTGCTAAAATCTATTCAGTGTTTGTGTTTACTCCTACTTTCAACCAAAGAAACAAACGCCCTCTGAGAAAGACTATTTGTTCATGTCTAGCATAACTTGCTATAAATTTTTATTTACTTTTGTCAGGCACTTAAATATGGTTAAGTTCACTGTATTCTCATGTGGTAAGCTATAGCAACAAACAATCTCGCTCTTACTCATTTAACACCACAGAAGTCTGTTTCCTGCTTATGTGTATCTAACAATGAACTCTGCAGTATTTAAGAGCTATTTAATTCATGTGGCAATCAGTGATTGCAGACTGTTCTACCATGCCACCACAAGGCCTCAATGTTGGTTACTGAAAGAGAAAAGAAAGCATAAAGAATGAAGTGGGTATTTACACTGCCTCTTCTGAGAGAATTTCTTCAATTCTCCTGAGTGAAAAAAAGAGAAAGTTTAACGTAGAACCCATCCACTAGTTACGCTTTTCCTCACCTGTATTATTTTTTGACTGGTACTCATAGTCTATGGATCCCTTATCTAGAAGATTTTTTAAACAATGCATTTCTGCTGGTAACAATTGTTAGTATTTGTCCTAAATTATTTTCTCACACTTACAGGGCTTTATTTTTCATTTGATTATTTGCCATGTGCAATTCCTATGTTATGAAATATGCATGATCTATTTTATGTGTAATCCTCTAACTATTCAGGATACAGGAAGGGCTTCGTTAGGAAAGGAAAGTCAACTCTACCTTCAGTTTCCAACAGGAAAAACAGTCACAATTAGAAGTACATATAAACAAATCTACTAAACTATCAGACAGTGTGACCATATTCTATAATATATGTTGCTTTTGTCAACAAACAGGCTAAGATTGCCATAAAATTATGTAAGAAAAGAATATGGTCTTTGGTTCTCCTCCCTCTGCACACATTTTTTACTCTTTTTTTAAAAAAATTTATTTATTTATTTTTAGGGTGGAGGGGCAGAGACAGAGAGAGAGAGAGAGAGAGAGAGAGAGAGAGAATGAATCCCAAGCAGTCTCCACTCTCAGTGCAGAGCTCAATAAGGGGCTGGATCTCATGACCACGAGATCATGACCTAAGCTGAAATCAGGTTATCTGTCGCTCAACCAACTGAGCCACCCAGGTGCCCCACATATTTTTACTTTTGATTCCTATCCTTTCAATTTTATTAAATATCCTCACGGCGTGTATTAGAAGCTGAATGCAAAGCAATACCTACAGCATTTTCACCACAAGAGTTACTACTACTCCAATAGAGTAAGTAAAATACTGAGTGACTATAACTCTAAGAACAGAGAACAGGTCCTGTTTATTCCACAGCAGATATAGGTCAGTTAATATTAGTTCTAATTCATATATCAGTTCTAATATATTTGCCATTGTGTGATTATGAGCATGTCATAAAACCTCTCATTATAGTATCTTTTCTTAAACAAAGAAATTAGATCTTATTTATTTCAAAATTCGCAGCTCAAAAATTCTTCTCAGCTGTTATCATGCTTTATTATTTCTAACAGCTTTTTTCCACTTACTAGAGTAGAAACTCTATTTTATTTTTACATTTTTTTTGTTTGTTTTCTTGTTTTTTTGAGAGAGAGGGAGGAAGAGAGAGAGAGTGAGAGAGAGCATGCAAGCAGGTTGAGGCAGAGAGAGAGGGTAAAAGAGAGAATCCCAAGCAGGCTCTGCACTGTCAGCACAGAGCCCCATGCAGGGCTCCAATTCATGAACTGTGAGATCTTCACCTGAGCTGAGATTAAGAGTTCAAGGCCTAACCAATTGAGTTGCTATACACAACTCAATATGCACATATTGAGTTTGTGTAATATGCACATAACACTACTACTAATTAATAATACTACATTTTCTTTTTTAAAAGGATGCATGGAGGGGTGCTTTGTAACTCAGCCAGTTAAGCAACAGACTCTTGATTTCGGCTCAGGTCATGATTCCACGGTCATGAGATAGAGCCCTGCATCAGGCTCCATGCTGAGTGCGGAGTCTGCTTAAGATTCTCTCTCTTTCTCCCTCTGCCCCTCTCCTGTGTGCATGCTCTCTCTCTCTCTTTAAAAAATAAATAAGTAAATAAATAAATAATAAAATAAAAAATAAATAAAATAATAAAATCAAAATAAAATAAGATAAAATAAAAGGATGCATGGAGGCATATCCTAATAACAATTGCCCAAAAGTCGGGCAGTTTATAGACTAGATTTTTGGAGCTTTTAGAGAGCCTGTGATAATGTCACACGTGAAATGTGACCTGTGGTTAGGACATATTTTTTCTTATAGGTGTGGCCCACAGAATGGACAAACAAGGCAGCCATGGAAACTGTGGTATCAAATACTAGATAGCTGCCCATAAGAAAAAAGCCAGATTTTTCTATGGCTGTATAGCAAGTTCCCTTTAATCAAGCATTCTTAGTTTGAGAAAATATATATAAACATGGCAGGCGTGATATAAATACACTGTAATGTAAAAAGGATGTGTAGCTTGTATGCTCGCCAAAGAGAATGAAAGTCATTGAGAAAATATTCCCAGTTAGTTTTGCATGGTACTTATTATTCAACATAAATAATTATATTTGAATTTTAATTATCCTTAATACTAGAGAGCAGAAAAAATTACTGAGAACACAGAGGTTTCTTATAATAACTTTCAACTTCTTAGAGCCAGGGGTCTACACAGACACACTAAAAGTACAAAATATTTTATAATCAAATATGCATCTACAAAAGTAAACTAATTATAAATATTTTTACTTTAACTTCACAAGTGAATCTTACTGAGATTGTAATAGCTAGCTGTCTGAGTGAAAAAATAAAAATAAAATCAGTCAGAGATACATGTAAATCAATGAGTAAAACAAATTTAAGCAATTTTCTTAATTGTAAGGTTTTTTTCATCACTTTTAATATGCTGGTTTTTGATTTTTTAGAGAGGGTATATATATTGATATACATATAAATATATCACCATTAAGTTAGTTTTTACCATAGTATATATTTAATTCTGTATAAGAATATGTACTATACTATTCCAAAGAGATTGAGAATTTTTTAAAATGTTGATATTTATTGTGTATGATTTCAAATCATAAACTCTGGATATGGTCCGTTTATTTGTGCCACCCTCATATGACTATAATAAAAGATCAGCATTTTTGAAAAGTCATGAGAACATGTACTTTGCATATTTGTCCTCAAAATTTCTCTAGCACCACCCACCTTGAGCTTTCTGCTTTGTCTTTCCTTCTTGTGGCTTCTTGACAAAATAAGGGAAAAAATGAAAGAAGGAAAGAGGAAGCCAGGATGCTTCTGTGCTTTCCTCAGCCTTTCTCGCTGCTTAGTTGGCATTTGTGCTATTTTTCAAAGGCAGTTCTGAAGCTACTGAAAAGTGAAAAAATGTATATTATGGGAGTCCCATACTCTTTCTGTTCAGCTTTCAACCTCTGGTTTGACTTTATCATTCCTGAATCTTTTTGTTTTATATTTTTAAATTTTTTAAAGTTTATTTATTTTGAGAGAGAGACAGAGAGCATGAGCAGGGGAGGAGCAGAGGGAGAGAGAGAGAGAGAGAGAGAGAGAGAGAGAGAGAGAGAGAGAGAAAGAGAGAAAATCCCAAGCAGGCTCCACATCAACGCAGAGCTTGATGCAGAGCTCAAACTCACGAACTGAGAAATCATGACCTGAGCCGAAACCAACAGTCAGATTCTTAACCGACTGAGCCATCCAGATGCCCCATCACCCTTGTATCTTTTAATGTAATTGTTTACGCTAAATATGAAATGCCATATTACATGTTTGTTGAAGTATCAATAAAACCTTAATATATCATGTTTGCAGCGGAAATTCATATTGTTCAAATCATGTTACAAATCCCCAAATTTCATTATTTCCCACATCTAAATGTTGCCTATGTAAGTTCACATACTCTTTCATTCTTTTTTGTTTAAGTTTATTTATTTATTTTAAGAGAGAGAGTGCACTGGCATGCAGGGGAGGGGCAGAGGGAGAGGGAGAGAGAGAATCCCAAGCAGGCTCTGTAATGTCAATGCAGAGTTCAACTCAGGGCTTGAACTCATGAACCCTGAGATCATGACCTGAGCTGAAATCACGAGTCTGACACTTAACCCACCCAGGCACCCCTACCCTTTCATTCTTATAGTTCATCTTTATATTTAGCATCTGCATGGATCTGTGGGAGAGGAGGAAGCTAATTATTTTATTTACATCTTAAAGGCATTAATTGAGGGTCTTATACTTAAATTAATGTATTAAATATAGGAAAGATGACAGGCAGCTAGGACATAGCATATATGGGCCAAGACAAGGGAATTTAGCATTTTCTACAAATGGCATTGATAACACTTGGTTTACAGTTACTAATAATGACCAGAGCTATCCCAGGCCTCCAGCTACAAACACCTCCAGAAGATTTGCCTGGGATGGGGTTGGGGAGAATTTAAATGTTCTCTGCTTTCAAGAGTCTCCTTTTCTTTCTGTGTTTTTCCATCTACATATGCACACTTCTTACACTGCATTTTTGTGCTGCTTTTAGCTAATTGCTTCATCTAATAGAGCTAATAAAGCATTTTCTATAGTTTTAAAATTTTAATTTAATATTTTTAAGTATTTATGGAAGAACTACTTTATTGGCTTACTAAGTAAAGTGGCTGCAGTGCAGTCTCTGGTTCTTTCCTGTTTCAAAATTTTCAAAAACAATTAAACAAATGTAAACTTATATATCACTAGTATATTACACTATCTTTATGGTAGAATTAACCTAGATAGAGAAGCAAAGCTATGTCAGCAGATATCTGCCAGTTTGGCAAAGCAATAAATAGAGTAGGTGAATTTAATTTTTAAAAATCTAAAGGACCTTCATAATATAGAATTTTAAAGAACACTATGTTTACTATAATGTCCATATCTCACTTACTTAACTTTAAAATTATTTGAATTGCATTGCTTGAAACAAACAAAAAAATCATAATAGTTATTCATAAAGGAATGCTTATCTATGTCTACAGATTTTCTAAACTTTCACTTCACACATGTGCATTAGTATTTTCATCAATAAAATGTTTATGTGCTCTTTAAAAACAATTTTTTTTTTACTTTAAAAATTTTATATCTATGAATTTAATAACTATGAAAATACTTTAATCTCAAAAGTCACCTTTCATCAAAAGAAATAAAATTCACCTAATATTCTTTGAATTCTGTGGTGCTTTGGAATGGAAAAATATCCAGAATGTCAAAATCTACAGAAAAGTCATTCTATAGTATTTTTTAACTGCTGTGTTGTAAGGTCTACTTATTGTTAATGCTGGCTCAAAGAAGTTCATTTCCAATTACCTCCCACAAGTTGTTTGTTTTTTTGCTTTTTGTTTTTTGGGTGCTTTTTTTCCTATTGAGGGCCTCAATTGACTGACACATTAAATTATGCATGATCAACTGAAAAGGATCAGTTCAAATTTTGGCACTCAGTCACCATCTGTGCTTTGTACATTGACATATCTCACATCACTTTCATGTTTGTTTTATAAATGGTGTGACAGGTTTTCATAACATTTGTTGTTCCATAAAATTAATTCTAGTGATGGTCATATTTTAAGAAAATAAAGCTCCATTCAGAAACTGTGAAGAATTTTGAAAATAAAAACCACTATTAGGGCGGTGACTTAATTTCTAACATTTCTCATGGCAATCAATCCAGGTGTACATAGAACCAAAAGTTTTTCTTTTTTTTTTTTTTAACTTTTTTTTATTTATTTTTTTTGAGACAGAGAGAGACAGAGCATGAACTGGGGAGTAACAGAGAGAGAGGGAGACACAGAATCTGAAACAGGCTCCAGGCCCTGAGCTGTCAGCACAGAGCCCGACGCGGGGCTCGAACTCACAGACCGTACGATCATGACCTGAGCCGAAGTCGGACGCCTAACCGACGAAGCCACCCAGGCGCCCTCAAAAGTTTTTCAATAACATATGATATTGGGACCTAAGCTGCAATGAAACTTCCTTCAAAAAAGCAACCAGTGGGATTTCCCCTGTTATAAATGTGCATAGTTCAAACTTTAAAGCAAACAAAACCAAAATCAATTCTCCAAATAATCAATTTCTTAACAATTACTATCATTTTGCTAAACTTAAAAAAAAAAAAAAACAAAAAACAGATAACATCACACACTCACAATTGGAAGATATATTGAACAATGAAGTCAAATATAGTACATGTAGTGCATCAGAAAACAATCTTTGGGGTGCCTGGGTGGCTCAGTTGGTTGGGCGACCAACTTTGGCTCAGGTCATGATCTCACAGTTTGAGTTCAAGCCCCTCTTCAGGCTCTGTGCTGACAGCTCAGAGCCTGGAACCTGCTTCAGATTCTGAGTGTCCCTCTCTCTCTCTCTCCCTCTCCCCCACTTGCGTTCTGTCCCACTCTCTCTCAAAAATAAATAAATGTTAAAAATTAAAAAAAAATCTTAAAGATTATAAGTAAAGTATTTGGATATATGCATTGAAATAATAAGTAGATTATTTTATTATTATTGTGTACCCTGAGATAGCATAGACCTAAATCATGGGCACATATGTTCTACTCTAACCTCCACCCCAACTATTTCCCCAAAACTTATAGTAAATTTAATTTCTATAATATTTGTCTATAATGGCCACAATTTCTATAAAATGGAGTGAAATTCTGTGAATTATTCTTGTTTACTCCTATTACCTGTCTTATTTGGGTATTCAAAGGAATGATTTGTCTTTTGTTTTTCAACTACAACTGTACAAGGCAATCCTTTCATATCAAATAAATAAAAACACATTTTCGCCTCTATAAGCTGTCATACTGTTCACAAAGGACTTTCCATAATCCAAAGATAACTTGTAGAAATTTGTGTAAGTTATTTTCTGGTACTACTAAGCTTAAAGTTTTATACTTTTAATATTTGCTTCATTAGATTCAGGGGAAATATGGCCAAAAGTTCTTGCTAGCAAAAAAGGTTCTACTGTCGAAATGTTTCCAGAGAAAAGGAGAGGCACAAAGTCACAAGGAAGAAAAATGAACTCATTTTCTTGGCAATCAAATGACTATTTGGAACCAAGGATTAAATGGAGTAAAATTTTAGTTACACCTCCTTTCTTTTCCTGAAAGTAAATACACACTGAACTATTTTTAAGCTGTTACAAAAGCAAAGGTTATAAAAGTTTCACTTCTTCACCTTGACATTTTGAATATAGACATTTCTTACTGATAGTAACTTCGAAAAAAAAATAGTTCTGTCTTTCAAATATACAACACCTTGTTAAGATTATATGATTTAAAGTAGACAGAAAACCGACCATCTCAAAGATAAGTACTTTTTTCTGATATTCTTTCTTATGTTTCTTTTAGAAACGTTGTATTTAATATTTTCTTTTTATCCAAGTACTCACTATGCTAACTTCCTAATAGCCAGTTTTTGGTTTTGTTTTGTTTTGTTTTGTTTTCCACCAGATACATTTGCTCTGTTTCCCTTAAATGTTTGATCTTTACTCAGGATTCTGCCTTTGACTCACATGCTTTCTTACTCACTGAAAGATTCATCTAACCATATCTGTCTCTAACAACTACCTATAGAATATCAACTGTATACTTCTACCATGGATCTTTTTATAGACTCATGACCACTGTATCTCCGTCTAGATATTTTGTCACTAGTGAGAGCAGATATTTGTACAAAATGTTACATGCCGGGGGAGTATGACAGCTTCAAACCATAATCCTGTGTATTTACCCAACCACACAGAGTTAGCTATTGGAATGTGCCTTTGGCAAATAATAATATTATTCAATGTTAACCAATGTTTCTCAAAGATCTGGTGCTATTCTAAACACCACCTTTCTTATATTATTTAACCCTCAAATCAACTAATCAGTAAGTAACATTATGGTCCCATTTTACATTGGTTGGAACTTCAGACAGAAAAATCAAGTAATTTGTCAAAAGTGACACAGTGGAAGGCTTGCTACTCTTGTTAATCTGATAGTTGTTTTATTATAAACTCTGTAATTTACACTTGCACTAGAATGACTGGCATAGCCCCTGAATTCAGTCTAATAAAAACAGACACCTACATCTTCCTCACCACCATCTTGCTGTCCTATATTTTAAAATTTTTATTACTAACACCATGAAAATAATGCTAACATTAAACATGGCCTACCTCTATCTTATATTTTTTATATATTCTGTCAGTATTCTCCTAAATATTCTCTCCTAAATTGTCTTGTTGCCAATATTAGAAGCCCCTTCTAACCTGCCTTATACTCTGTGGATCCAAACATTTAAAAATCTGATAAAAGCATTTTACTAAATTATTCTAACATTTGAGTAATATTTCATCTCATATAATTTTATAGGAGCAATATGACTTTCTCCATCATATCATTTCAAACACAGAGCCTGTTGTTAACCATTCTGTTTGTCGTAACAAATTATGTAGACTTAACTAAATGAAATATCCTATTCCATGACCCAGACTTTTGCACATGCTGGTGTCTCTTCAAACTGGAATGAACGTCTATAGTTAGGGTGCATCCACTAATCTAATTACATGCTTTCTTACTCACTGAAAGATTAATCTAAGCATATATTTCTCTAACAACTACCTACAGAATATCAAATATGGATCTTTTTACAGACTCATAGATGCATAGACTATATCTCCATCTAGATATTTTGTCACTTATAGTGAGAACAGACTGTATTCTGTATTCTGGTATCCTTGATCAAAATTTCATTTATAATTGATTGTTTTCACATTTGTTTATCATTGTATCTTTATGCCAACCATTATTAGGTGCTATATTTTTATATGTGTGGGCACTCATATATATAACATATATATATCTCAATCATAGTACTTAAGATAATCTATTGCCATAATTAGTTAATATATCTCCCATTTGAATATGAACTACATTTGCGAAGTGCAATCATAGGACTTACTATGGAGAGCAAAGAAAATGATAAATTTAACAACAACTCTCAGGATTACAAGTCTGGATGACTAGTTGTTACCGAAATTATTTAGGATAGTAAAAAGAGGCAGAGAAACAAATTTGGAGGATTTTTAATTTTACTTAAATGTCATCTTGTTCTGACATATTGCCGAAGTTTTACTATAACTACTAGCCCAAAACCAATTTTCATTATAATAGGGTACAAAACACAAAATCATTGTATACTTTAACATACACCTGAGTGGTACAGTCAGGTTAGCATCCAACTCTTGATTTTGGCTTAGTTTATGATCTCATGAATTGTTCAAAACCTGCATCAGGCTCTGCGCTGACAGTGCTTTCTGTCTCCCCTCCCTTTTCTCTTTCTCTCTCTCCCTCTCAAAATAAATAAACTTTAAAAAATAAAAAAATCATCTGTATACTTTGATTAAAACTACATTACAAAAAACATATTTGAGGGAAAAAAAGACTAAAATTAAATTTTAGAAGATTCATATATTTGAACCTTTCCACATGTAGTTGAACTGTCTATGCAATAAGTGGTTATTGAAAATTATTCATACAATAGGCATTAGATGAAGAAAATATAAATTTAGACAAAAGGAAGGAAAAAAAATCATTGTTTTTAAAATGTCACCATACATGTCATTCATATATGTATGGTTTTGAAATAATATTCAACCACATAAAATATTGTTTTGGTATGGTTGTCTTATGAAGGCCACTTTCATAACAATCATTTCATATTCATTATACACTTAGTAAGGGGACACAATCTAGATTTAGCAATCAAATTTTAATCAATTTTTCAACTTTACTAAATTTACAAATGAAAGAAGGCAAGGGGGTGAAAATATAAAGGATACACTTAAATAATAATAATAGTTTAAAATTCCTCAGAATGGACCTAAAACATAATTTTAAGATTTAAAGATGTTCAGTGAATTTCAAGTAGGAAAATTACAAAATAAATCATGATTAAGAACATTGTAGGCAAACCGCCACAAAGAAAAATGAGCTATTAGAGAAACGACGTTTTCTAGTCAGAGCCTGATTTTTATGACCACAAACTTCTTCTCATCAAAAAGTTGGAACAACACTTTTAAAGTTATGAAAGGAAAAATACTACTGTTAACCTAGAGTTCTATAGCTAGTAAAAACATCCTTAAAAAATACAAGAGAAATAAAGACTTTGCAACTAAACAAAAAATGAAAAACAAAAATTAAGAGAATCTGTAGCCAGTAGAACTACAAAATGTATTATCATGTCAAATGATAGTATATGAAAATTAAGATATTAGGGAAAGATTAAAAAGCTTATAAATGGTAAATATTTCGGTAAAATCTATTTTGTCTTACTTTTAATCTTTTAAATGCATGTGGCCATTTAAAAGAAAAAGTTTACTACCTTGTAGATTTATAATGATAAAATTCATAACAGTAATTATAGCATAAAGGTAGAGGGGTAACAGACTTAAACAGTTGTAGGTTTTCTGCATTTTAGGCAAAGTAGTACAAAAATAACTGAGTAGATTGTGAAAAGTTAAGAATGTAAATTGTAGTTTCTAAAACAACCAGTAAAACAAATAATACAAAGTGGTAAAGTAAAAATTCCTTAGGTAAATTAAAATCAATTTCTAAAAATTATTTAAAGACTAACAAGAGTCACCTGAGGAAAATGTAAGTAAATTGAAGGAGTTGTTTTTTTCTCTTCTTAGCATCTTGTATATTAACCACATAATACTTCCTTTGCCCTAATTATATCTAAAAGCAAAACAAGCAAACAAAAAAACGACTACAACCATATCCAAGAAAAAAAATGGACAAAGCCCCATGTGAGCAATTAAAAGCCACATGCTTTCATTCTGTGAACCTGGTATAGTTTAAGCACACTTTCTTCCAAGATCCCCAAATCCCACTGCCCCTCACCGACCCTCCACACACAAATTACCAACTTGAAAGACTCTGTAACTAGGTGTGTGTTGTGGTGGAAAGATAATGGAGAACTCTTAGATGACACCAGCTTATAGAAAATAATTGTGTATTTGCACAGCTGAATTTATAGTCTGGGCAGTTTTAAATTTTGAGATGTGTTAGAGAATTCTGAGATAACCAAATATATATCTTGTATCTTCAATTCTATAATTAGAGTTTTTCTGTTATTTGTGAAGCTTTCTTGATCTCTTTGAGTTTCATAAAGATTCAAAATGTACTTAAAGGAGGATTAATAACTATGAGTAAACAAATGGCATAACAGTCAAAAAATCACAAAGACCCAACAATCCAGAACATTTGCTTTGCAATCTTAATCACCCTAGCTTCTTTATTATTTTTTTTAAATCTTTATTTATTTTTGACAGAGAGAGAGAGAGGGGGGGAGAGAGAATGTGAGCTGGGGAGGAACAGAGAAGGAGACATAATATAAAGCAGGCTCCAGGCTCTGAACTGTCAGCATAGAGCCTGACATGGGGCTCAAACTCACCAACAGAGAGTTCGTGACCTGAGTCAAAGTCTGATGCTTAACCGCTTAACCGACTGAGCCACCCAGGCATCCCCACCCTAGCTTCTTAAAACAGTTTCCACATCTATAAAATGAAGGACCAAATCAGATGGTAGTAAAAGTATTTTAGTCTTGTAATTTCATTATTATGATAATAGACACCATTTCTGGAGCATAAGCCAAGTGTTTCACATACATTACTTAATTTAAGCTTCATTACAAACTGTAAGAGAGATATCATTATCCCTATATTAAAAACAAAAAACTACATTTTAGAAAGTTTTCTCCCCAAATAAGAGCAAGAATCTAAACAAAATCAGACTTTGAAGCTGTAAGCCTTGTTTAAGAATTTGTAGGTTACTGAGGTATAGAATACTGAGTCAAAATGATAAAGTATTCAGGTAGAATAGAGTCAAAATCTATGTAGTGACCCAATCAACATTTATTAAATACTTAATATGAGGATGCTACCAATTTTAGTCTAAACTAATCAAATATTTTAAAACCTTGTATCAAGTTATTTTCATTATTGTTATATTTTTAAAACTTTTTTGCTATTTAAAAGTATTTTAGATAACTACAGAATGCATAAAGATTATGTCTGAATAAGTATTCATTAATAACACACATCCACAAAATAGCAATTGATCAGATGAATGTAAAATACATATAGTGATTTTTTATTATCATTTTAAGCCAGTAATATAATATCCTGAAGTGGGAAACAGAAGCAGTGGAGTGGGAAACAGAAGCAAAATCTTTTTTTCTTGATTCTGCTTCTAAACTCAAGCAAGTTACTTTACTTGTTGGCAATTATTTGTTTCTTTCACATATGATAAAGGGATTAGAGTATATTATCACTGATATTTCTATAGATTCTTAGATCTTAAGGCCACAAAATAGTGTTCTAGGGGGGAGCAATGATGCCTAAGATGTTTGAGTTATTTCAAAGATATTTATTTCATGGTGGAAAAAGTTTAGAGTTATGAAAAATTCAGAGTTATGAAGTCAACATTTCTAAAGCCTTTTTTGTTCTAAAGTGACTGTGACTGTCATAGAAGGTGAAGCAGAAAATTTTTCTCAAGATGAATGATCTAGAGACACACTTTAGCAAATGATGTTTCTAATTCCTCTCTTCTTTGGCTAATTAGTACAGATAAGGAACAGAAAGATGGCATTCCAAATTATACAACAAATTTGAAGGAGATGTGTAAAATTTTTTGAATTTAATTAAATTTACATGTTGTATGGAATTATGTTCACTCCCAGATTAAATACTTTAAATGAGTCTAAGAAGAGTGAACTATATTAAAACTCATCACAACTAAAAGCCAACACTCACTTTTTTTTTTTTAGAAAAGATAGATACAATTTAACAAGCTTTTTAGGTAAACTTATGAATATCTTGGAAGAAATAATAATGGCAACATTTACTGACTCTGAGAGGGTGGTTTTTTATGAAGAATTAAGGTAATCATAACTCATATTTTGGTAGACAAAACATAATGAAAAAAGAAACCTACTAGTAACACTAGAAAGGATTAGATGCTTTATATTTTATTCCTCAGCCATCAGTCATTTACATTTTTTTATTTTTCACTTTTGAAGTTTTGGATCAATGTTCCTGAATTTCATGTCAGCTAGCTTACTACAGTTTCCTTCCCTTCAAGCATAGTAGATCAGTAATAATTGTATCTTTGCAAAGCATGCAGTGTTTTATGTAAGTGAATGTAAACTGATTCCTTAGGTCAAAAAGAAATTCTCTTACTAAGGTATTTATAGAGAAAAAATAGATAAGAGCCACAGTCCAAATTGATTCAGAGTTAAATATAATTTTAATAAGGTGCAATGTTTAAATCCCATGTAAATATTTCTCATTAATCCTAACGTGCATACCCTATGTGAGTACTACCTAGAAATAATTTACTTATGTAATTTTATGAAATGGAACTTCTATAAGCTGCTTTTGAAATGAAAACATTGGTCATATTTTGATGACATTACTCCATTACACTTCGATTAGCATTGTATAAATCATGTAAGGTTTATAAAACAAGTTAATAATTTAATCCTGGAAGACAAATTTTTGTACTACATTGTGACATTACTTATCATGCTGATTTAATTAAAACCTATTTCACAGTTTATTTGTTCAAATACCAGTTTTATGCTGTATATAAGTCCTCATAAAACAGGAAGGGTTTAGGGTTTTTTCCATTCTTTCACTAGCCAAAAATAAAGTACTAAACAGTATATCACCAAAGACTTTTGACTCTATTATGTGTTCTTGGTTGATGACAGAGTAATAACAATAATAATAATAATAATAATTGTAATATATAATTGCCATAACAATTTTCTCCAATTAGAAGTTACACATATTTTTTTCAGATTGAAAATATCCAGCCAACTGTATTTTTCATATACCAACCCAGTGTTAAATAACCAAGAAGAGAAATATCATAAAGTTTACTGAAAAAAATTTGTGAAATTATTATTGTAAAGATGTCATCATCATAGAGCAGTTCTGGAAAGCTAAATAAACAATAGGATACACTCTTTGAATTGAAAAATATATGTCCAGTAAGGTGCCCAATAATTACAGAAAAGATATGATGGTGATAGTCCTTAGTGAATGTGGGGGAGGAAATCCGAGTAAGCTATAGAAGGAAAGAGGAATACAATGGAGAGAGAAATAACATGGTGGCAGTTATTGTATGGGAGAGTGTGAAAACTTTAAGAAGGCAGAGTGATAAAATTAGTGACAGAATAAAATCTGGGGTCTGTAGGTACCTAGATCTCTAGTAGGTGTTGGATATATCAAAGTAAAGGTCTGTGAAAGAAAATGTAGAACAGTTGGCCATGTATTTTTAAACAAAATATTAAAAGGTGAAGCTTATGGAAGGGAGAACAGGCTTGCGTGAGAAGCAGCAATCTAAAAATTTCCAAGGGAGATTTCATGTTTTAACAAAGTTTTCAGATTAATTGTTATCTTTTAAAGGACTCTGAAATCTTCTTGGGGTCAGTATTCTTTTCTGAAAATCTCAAAATTATCTTTGGAGGCAAATGTGTTTATTTAGCTTTACATATAGCTTTCATGTTGGCACTCACTTGCTCAAATATCTTCAAAGATTAGTGCTTCCTGAAAGAGTAAAATTTCTCTAACATGTGTTTGAATGTCCCAATAACTGGCTCAATGTCATATTTTTAAAGAGCACATTTTCTTTTTTATGAGCCTTTCAACCAAGCTGAACTCACTAGATGCAGTTCAACCAACATTCCTTATACATTTCCTTTCCAGACCATGCAGAATGCTCTCCCTCTGCTTGTTTCATTTCTATTCATCCTTCAGATTCTTTAACATTATTTAGTCTTCCTTGATTATTCCAAGGTACACTGAGCTCTTCTTTTTCAAAAATTTAATAGTGCTTATCTAGACTAGAGAAGCATGTCAGATTTGCAAGCTGTCATATTTTAATGGTTATATTTTATGCATTTTTTTCCAACAGCATAACAACAATGCTGTGGCTTATTTATTGTAATATATTATCACTTATAAATTCAATCTGAAGATTATAGAATGCTCCCTTTGGTCCTGATTTTACCACCACACCAACAGGGTGCCAATATAATAACAAGAATTATAGCTGAGTTGCAAGGCAGACTTTCTCTGAAGAAGAGTAATTAACAGAAGCGTAAAGTCAAAAGTAGAGACAAAAATATTAATCACAGTTGAATTTCTATCCAGATTAAGATAAATCCTCACATTTAGTTCCTAGAACCAGATGAAGGACCATAAGGCAAGCTGAGGGCCAAGCACAATACAGCACAACCCCATTCCCCACCCCCAACCCCCTCGTGGGATATATGTGATCTTCCTCAGGCTTCCCAAGAACAAAGGAAAGGACAGAAAACAAATGGTTGAACTGATAGGGTCTCCATCACTTTACAAATATCTTAGTATTATTACAAGAAAAGGGCAATCTTATCAATAGCTTAATCTCCAGGAACTCCCTACTGTCTTAATGATAAAGCTTTGTTAGAGGGAAAAACAACCTTAGCTTGACAATAGTTGGGCCACCAGTTATCTAATCTGTGAGTCTTCTTTAGCATATGGAAATCCCTTTAAGAAACTTCCTCTTGACTTTACCTCCCCCAACTCCACGTATATAAGCAGTCACTTTTCACAACCCCAGTGCAGCTCTTTCTGTCCATAGATCCTATCCCTGTGCTTTAATAAAATCACCTTTTTGTACCAAAGACATCCTCAAGAATTCTTTCTTGGTTGTCAGCTCTGAACCCCCACCATCACTCCAAAACCCCATCGGGATATATATATATATATATATATATATATATATATATATATATATATATATGTCATAAAAGGCAGGAAAAACCATAGTTTGAGGAGACAAATCATGAGAAGTACACTCAGATATTACACAGATATTAGATCAGAGAAGTTTAAAGGACTGTGATTAATATGTTAACGGGCTCTGATGGAAATAGCAGACAATATGCAAGAGATAATCTAAAGACATGGAAAGTTTAAGAAAGAATAGAAGACAACTGCTCAGAATAAAAAACAAAGTGACAAAACGAGGAATACTTTCAATAGGCACATCAGTAGATTTGAAACAACGAAGGAAAGAACCAGTGAATATGAAGAAACTTCTGAAAATAATGGTATTATTTGGTCTCTGTCCCCTTTTCTGGCACACAGTTCCTAAAACTTGGAATTTCCTAAGTGAGGAGAGTGGTAATGGTGTTTCTGTTATGTGAATGCCCCACCTCAGGAGGTAAGCACACTGGAAGAGCTAACCCCTGTGATTAGAGGGTTGGAACTTTCTGTCTCACCCCTGACTTCTGGGGAAGGAAAGGGGTTGAAGGTTGAGTCAATCACCAGCACTCAATGATTAAATCTGTCATGCCTATGTAATACAGCCTCCATAAAAAAACAAAAAACAAAAACAAAACAAAACAAAAACTGAGTTTGGAAAGTTTCCAGGTTGGTGAACTCATGGAGGTGCTAGGAGAATGGTGCCATGGAGAAGGCACAGAAGCTCTACCACTCTTTCCCTACACTATGCCCTATGCATCTCTTCCATCTGGCTCTTCCTAACTGGTCCTTTTATGCTAAACTGAAAATATAGTTAGTAAAACATTTCTGAGTTCTGTGAGCCACTGTAGCAAATTAATCTACACAAGGAGGACGTCATGGGAACAGAAGCACACCTAACAGGCTGAGCCTCAGACTGGCATCCGAAGTTGAGTGGTAAGCAGTCTTGTAGGACTGAGCCCAGAACCTGTATGATGCTGTCCTTCTGTAGATAGTGTCAGAATTCAAGTGAATTCTTGAACACCCTGCTGGTATCCAAGAATTGTTTGGTGTTGCATGGCATCCACTCCCTCCACCCCACCCCCACCCATCCACCACACACACACATGTTGGAACTGAGTCCAAGAACCCATAATATTAAGAAACAGAACATAACTAACATTCCAGTAGTTCCTGTGATAATCCCATCTAGGTACTATCCTCTGCAAGACTAACTACTATCCTGACACCTAAAATTGTAAACGAGACTTTTTCCTTCTCTTTTGATCAGCTGTGTTAAGTGGTACTATTTTTAGGCTTTGGTTTATTTTACCGAACATATCAAATTTATTGATTCAATAAAGTTTTATAGCATTAACATTTTATTTTAAACGTTTATTTATTTTTAAGACAGAGAGAGACAGAGCATGAACAGGGGAGGGGCAGAGAGAGAGGGAGACACAGAATCTGAAACAGGCTCCAGGCTCTGAGCAGTCAGCACAGAGCCTGACGCGGGGCTTGAACTCACGGACTGTGAGATCATAACCTGAGCCTAAGTCGGACACCCAACCGACCGAGCCACCCAGGCGCCCCATATAGCGTTAACATTTTTGATACCTCTGTGATCTATGTTGATATATTCTTCTCTATTTCTAATATTAGTAATTTGTATTCTCTCTCTCTCTCTCTTTTCTTTTTTTGCATAAGTTCTAGCTAAACTTCATAAATTCATTTTACAGAAAAGGATCCCATACGATGAAAATGATCTCACGTGGTTTATGAATTTTGTTAATTTTTCAAAATACCAACATTTAAATTTTGATTTCTTTAGTGTATCTTGGTTCTCCATATGATAGAATTATTCTGTTACTCTTTATCATATATATTTTTAATGTCTTTTAAGTTTTATTTTATTTTTCTTTCTTTCATTCTTTTTTTTCCCTTTTTTTTCTTTGTACTCATAATAATGGCAGCTTAAATCATTGAATTTTAGCTGCTCTTCCTTTTACTATGTTCATTTAGGGCTAAACATTTTCTTCTAAACACTACTTAAAAATTTTTTTTTGATGTTCATTTATTTTTAGGAGAGAGAGAGAGACAGAGCAAGGGAGCAGGGGAGGGGTAGAGAGAGGGAGACAGAATCTGAAGCAAGCAAGATCTAGACTCTGAGCTGTCAGCACAGAGTCGGATGCTGAGCTTGAACCCATGAACCATGAGATCATGGCCTGAGCCCAAAGTCAGACGCTTAACTGACTGAGCCACCCACCCAGGCACCCCTCTATACACTACTTTAGCTATATTTCATAAGAATTGATATGCCATGTCTTCCTTATCTCTCAGCTAAAATATGATATTTCTAGTATGATCTTGTCTTTGACCTTGGGTTTTTAGAAATGTGTTACTTCGTTTTCAAATTGTTAACATTTTTCTAGCTTTATTTTATTATTTAATATTAATGTTACTATGGTCAGAGAATATATTCTTACTAATTTTAATCATTTTTAACTTGTTTCCTACTTGATGTATGAACTAGAACTTTATGAATATTGAAGGCATTCTTGAACATGTACTCTGCAGTTGTTGAATGCTGCATTGCATCTATTATGTCATATTTATTTTGTCATTTATATTAACTCGAAATTTATTTTTATATACTTGTTCTTTTGGCTTTTGAGAGAGAGGTATGTTAAAGTTGTCTACTATGCTTTATAATTTGTTTACTTATTCTTTTAGTCCTGTTGATTATTGCCCTGTACAATTTTTAACCTAACTTAAGTATATAAAGATTTATAGAAGTTGCATTTTCCTCCCTCATTATACACTTCATATTTCCTTCTCCTCTGGATAAGGTTCTTTACCATGGTACAGCACCAATCTTTTTTCTTGAAATAACCGACCCTTCATTACCTTCCTATATTATGTTGTTTCAGAATTATCACTATGAAAGCAGTCCTAAAAAGTGTTCTCAGGGGTCAGTGAACACATACACCTTCTGACCAATACTGTTTTGCACCAGCTCTTTTTTCCCTTTTAAAATTGTGATCTAGTTCATATAATAATTCCTTTTTTTTTTTCTTGTTTGTTCTGGATCATAGGAAGCCCAAAATGGCTAGGTGACATTTTGAAATGTACAATATATTGAAAATGTTGTTAAGCCCCCTAGTAGAAACTTTTCTTTTAGAAATCAAGATTCTAGACAAAGGCTCAAGGTATAGAGGAATAGAGGATGGAAATAAAGATTTTGCAAGTTTGTAGTTATGAGAAGTAACACTCCCACTTCTACCTTTTACTCTTTAGTTTCTGGACCCACATGTTATAGCAATGGGAGAAACAGCACTAAGAAATGTTTAATACATCAAAGCATATACCAAATCCTATGGTACAGCCGTTTAAAGTTGCAAACTTTGTCTCCCAGCTGGCTCCCTGAGTCTTGTAGTGTCCATTCCATTCGCTCTGAGACCTGTTGTTACTTTTCCATGAGAAATACGACAAAATCAATTAATCTTCTCATGAGATCATTTCATTGTGTGGGATCCTTTTCTGCAAAATGAATTTATTGTTCAGAAACAAAACTCATGGTACTCAATGGAAATTAAGAAGATATTCTGGGATTTCATGGTGATGCTAATGTCAAAAGTATGGTGGGCAGAGATAGTATATCCATCTCCAGTACAAGCATTTATTCCAGTGAAGACATATTGTCATATACACCACGATGCATATGGTCCAATGGAATGTATTATACACTATTATCATATAGATGCTATATCAGGTATAGAACATTGTTTCCAGTGCACTGACCACCCTGCACTGAGCTATAATTTACAGGAGCCCTTTATTGCCTGTTGTCAATATAACATTCAGAATTACCTTTAAATCATGCTCAAAATTTTGTTATTCAATGAGCTGGATATTGAGAATAACCCACAAGCTGTTAATGTGAATAGAGGCAAAAGTGACAGTTCAGTGAACAGCAGGAGCACTGGGAAATGAGTCACCAGCTCAAATAATTATTTGCGCTTTCAGAACCTGCTTGAAGGATCTAATTTTTGAAGGATCTAATGTTTTAGAAGTTTTCCAACTTCCAACTAGCACTTTCCAACTAAGTGCTATTGTCCGACAGAAGGTAGATCAGACAATACCCAGTTTATGACAATGTTTTAGTAATCATAGTCATTTGATGTCCTAAGTTCAAATATTAAACTTGTGTTAGATCTCAGTAGCAAGCCAAGATCTATTTCTGTGAGAATTATTTCCTAAAGTGTATATGGATCTCCTCCAAAAGCCTGGGTGCCTGCAATGTTTTTTTTCCTATTGATACTTGACATATTCTCCAATATTCCCCAAGATAAATATTATCTTGATCTGAGGAAAGATCATGATTATGACCAGGAGGTTATAAAGAAGGTTGCAATGCTCCTTGCCTTGCAGCAGAGACCAACTAGATAATAGTACCTTTTGTTGATGGAAAGTCAGGAGGCCCTTGGCAGCTTTACATGTTATTCAGCAATAGGTTCCAGAAGCACACCTAAAAGTGTACCACCACATTCCATGGGATCCGAGTGTCCCACTTTTTACTCCTGAGTAGATTATTAATACCTCACATTGAAACAGATCAGATCATCAAAATTAGTTTCTTTTTTTTATTGATACTTATTACCTATAGTTATTCTGGGTGCTCATTTTTTTACGGATTTATTTTAACCAGAGTACAAAACATTTGCATTCTATAAATTAAATGCCTTTCAGAATAATTTAGAAGGTTGAAAATAAATATTACTTTGATCTTTCAGAGTTGACTCAAAATATGAAACAGAATAAACAAACAGCACTGCAGAACCAGGTTATCAAGCAGTCTGCTACTACTTTTGCTGCCGGGTCCATGATCCCATCCCCACTTCTATAGTCAGGAACTACTACTAAGAGAAATATGTCATGATGAAGACACTCTCATTGCTGGAGACAGAAGTATACCTCACCTGCTAGAATCACCTGCAGCAAAAGGAAGCCCTGTGATAGTGCTTTCCAGTGGATATATCAGAGTTGGAACAAGTATGCCTTGTGTCTCACTGTTGCCTTCTAAATGCAGCTAGAGTTCATTTGATCGAAGGAATTTATATCATATCTAGAATTCAGTAGATTTAATGATGCTGAAAATGTTGATTTTAGCTTTCCAGTAGTATAGTAAGGCATAGTTCATGCATACATACAAAACATATTCTCTACAATAGTATTTGCTGGCACAATTTTAAGGGGATTACAGAAATAAGCAATGTAAATTACATTATAAAATGTAAGATTTACAGATCCCTTAAAACATGTATTTAAATTGAGACTAAGCTTCTAGTCTAGAAATTTGGAAAAAACATAAACAATGTTTAATATTTTAATGGCTTTAGTTTATAATGGAGATCTAATGTCAAAATAACTATACTAATTCATGTGACTTGATCCTTTTGTTGTTGTTTACGTGACTTGATCTTATATCTTATCCATGTCCCAATAGTATAAATGGATTAGAATACATTGTTCTTGAATACCATATTAATAGATACTTATTTTAATTCAGGTTTGTAAAATTTCTAACAGTTTTTATTTTATTTATTTATTTTGAGAGAGAGAGAGAGAGAGAGCAGGAGAGAGGCAGAGAGAAAAGGAGAGAGAAAATCCCAAGCAGGCTCCGTACTGTCAGCACAGAGCCAAATGCAAGGCTCGAACTCACGAACAGTGAGATCATGACCTGAGCCAAAATCAAGAGCTGGACACTTAACTGATGAGCCAACCCAGATGCCCCTCTAACAGTTTTTTTAAGTTACATTTGAGGTAATGCGTTCCCTCTTTATTAAGTGTCATACAATGGTAATTAAGACACTACTTTTTAATGATAAAAAGTAAGAGTGAAAGACAAAATTTATTGAAGTTAAAAAATGTGTATAAAAGGGATTCTTTGACTTCATTTACAGAGGTAGGTTCTATTACCATTCTATGAAAGTGCTGGGCAGGAACTTGCAGCTGCCTCCAAGCCTGGCTCACTGTTCCCTAAGGATGTTACTAATCTGATGAGCAAAACTCTTGCATCACCATTTCCAATAACCATTC
The DNA here is from genome assembly GCF_028749965.1 of Puma concolor. NCBI lineage: Eukaryota > Metazoa > Chordata > Mammalia > Carnivora > Felidae > Puma > Puma concolor. The sequence continues at coordinate 183,254,120 of NC_141667.1, forward strand.
ACTTGTTTTACCAGTGGGTTTGGTCACTGTCTTAAATGCAATTGCCTGTGCTTGCAGACTCTCTCCTGCCTTCTTGAGATATCTCTTTCCCTGAGACTCGTCTTCCTGCTATTTGTCTCCATGGATGAAGCAAATCAGGCAGGACCCATCTTTGGTAGACCCATAAAGGGTATCATATGCTCTTTGGTAAGTCTACTCAGTTGTTTTCAGTGAGCTGCAGTTAAAAAGAAAGCAATTAAAAATATTCTGTATTGGAGCGCCTGGGTGGCGCAGTCGGTTGATCGTCCGACTTCAGCCAGGTCACGATCTCGCAGTCCGTGAGTTCGAGCCCCGCGTCGGGCTCTGGGCTGATGGCTCAGAGCCTGGAGCCTGTTTCCGATTCTGTGTCTCCCTCTCTCTCTGCCCCTCCCCCGTTCATGCTCTGTCTCTCTCTGTCCCAAAAATAAATAAACGTTGAAAAAAAATTAAAAAAAAAATATTCTGTATTTTCCACTTTACTTTTTAAAATTTTTATTTATTTATTTTGAGAGACACAGAGAGAGACAGAGAGACAGTTAGTGTGGAGCTCAGTAACAACCATGAGATCATGACCTGAACCGAAATCAGGAATCAGACACTTTAATGGACTGAGCCACTCAGGCGCCCCTTTATTTTCCACTGTAGTTTTTCAAGTTTCCCTATAATATGGGATTTACTGCACAATTCTCTGGCCCAGTAATAAAGCTTAGCGTTTTATTGTCATTTAGCTGTTGCCTACTTGCATATATCAGTAGGTACATGAATGAAGTCTTGAATAATAGGGAATGCATGCAAATACTGCCTATATTAAAAATATGTGTGGATTTCACTTTGGCTTTGGTTTCTAATTTTCAATGATTTATCAGGAATATCTTCCACTATCAATCATACACTACCCATTCTTTTACCTCTGATGAGAAATACTTTCATAGAAGCACAAAGTAATATTTCCAGTATTTTAATCAGAATAAAATTGGCTTTTAACTTTTACAACTATAGTTTTAAGCTTTGGGACTTATCAGTAAATGTAATGAAGGCAGCAATTCTATATGAAAAAGAGCAACAGCAAGCATATAAATCAGAAAAGAACATTTTTGCTAATTTAGAATTTAACTGTGGTATACTTGTTTCTTCTGTTCTTTTAAATGATTTACATTAATTCATGAATGGCTGATGTGTTGTTTTATTTCAGCTATATTTTTAGAGAAATGACACATCAAAGCACTGACTTTTTCATGAAAACTTGACAAATTAGTGGCACTCATGGTAATGTCTAAGATTTAGCTCTCATTATGAGAAAAGAAGATTATGCATTTTTCAAGCTGTATCCAAATGAAAGTGCTAATTGCTCACAACTGTATAATTTGTTTTCTAGAATATGTTACATAGCTAATATAAAACAGGTTTTCTAATATGTAGTAGATTATAGAAAGTGTCCTGATATTAATACATAAAATTGTTTTAATTTTGAGTTTTACTTTGTAGTGTGGCCTTATGCAAACTTTCTTATTTTAATTTCCTCCATGATAAAGGAATATATCATCATAAAGATCTGAAAGATCCATAATACTGAAATCATGCTAATGCCTTATTAAAAAAAACCACACACATTCTGTCATTAATCCATTCAACTGATTTACACTAGGCAATTTCTGACTTTTAGACATTAAGAAAGAGGATAAATTAGAAATAAAGTAAAACTTTTAGATATCTTTTTTTACGTTACATAAAATAGGCAAAATGTGACTTCTGCAATTATGAAAATAATTATTTATAAAGAAAATTTTATTGTGATCAAGAAACTAACTTGTTTTATGCAGTAAGGTTTGTATCAACCAATGTTATATATTCCTACAGGTTTCTGGCTTAAAATTTGTGTCAAATTCTATGCTATTTCAATGAAAGTTGCTGTTGATTCTAATTCTTAATACATTAGAATTCTATGTTTATAGTATCAGATTTGATAAGGAAAAGAAAAGGAGAAAAAAGGAAAGGGAGAGAATAAGGAAAGAAAAATGAGAGACAGAGACATAGAAAATTCAGAATCCTTTGTATTCCCATTGACTTTCCAGCCTCTGATGCATGTCCTACTTCTGTGCCTAGAAAGAAAGTCTTATAATTTTCTGTAAAATACTTTAGCCTATTTGAAATAATTTTTGGTTATTTACAACTAAAGAAATATTAACATAATATTTATAATTTATACAATACATCATACAATATAATACAGTATAATATACAATGTAATTAATATAATACATTAAAACAATATATTTATAATAAATTTTAAAGTAATATTTATATATGTATTTTTTAAATGTTGGCAATATGTGAGTAGATGAGGCAAATGTATTTTTGATGTGTTACTTACACTGAAACAATTATTATGGTTACAACTCCAAAGGAGAAAGATAAATGTACCAATGAGACCATATATCAGAATATAGATATAAGTTGAAAGGTATTTGCACAGATAGAAAGGTATTAAGGAGAGCTGGAGTCCATTATCATTTTCCATATTGCTTTGCATACAGAAAACTAATTCAGTACAGGAACCATGGAATGAGGAAAGTGCCAGACCTGTCTGCTGAGCAGACATTCCCTGAGTGTGGCTTCACTCTTTGGAATTGAATCGTATTCTCCTGGTGAGAGTGGCAGGTTCTTATTAAATTATCAACTTTATAACTTATTGAGAAGACTGTTTTAAACCCAAAAGCAAACATATAAGGAGTAAAAATGAATCAGTGATCTTTTCTCTTTGTAAATTAACCCTCTGTGGCTCACTAATCTTGCATTTCCAAGATGGCAGAATAACGATGTCTTTCACAACCATCATTTATTTTCATCCTTAATCTTTTAGAATAATACAAGAGGTCAGTTTCAGTTAGATATTAGCCACTTTTGTGAAGATATTTTATAGTAATGACCCATGGGGTTTTACTGCTAAAGTTGCAAGATAACAAAAGAAGCCATACTCTGTTAAGACTCAGCAATAAGAGAATATACATGGGACGAGGCATTGATACTAGCTGGAATGTATTTCTTTTTCTATAAAGAATCTCCTAGGTTAACATACTTCCAAATAAAGAAATGTATTCTGTAAGAAAATGTGTAAAATGATGCAAAGAATAATCTCTTCTAATAATAAGATATAATAAGATAATTTTATATTAATTGATATACTCTATTATAATATTATAATAAAAGGGTGCTTGAAAGTCTGTCACTGTTAGTATCATGGTTTTTTTGTTTTTGTTTTTTAAAATTTTTTTAACGTTTATTTATTTTTGAGACAGAGAGAGACAAAGCATGAACGGGGGGGGGGGGGTCAGAGAGAGAGGGAGACACAAAATCGGAAGCAGGCTCCAGGCTCTGAGCCATCAGCCCAGAGCCCGATGCGGGGCTCGAACTCACGGACCGCGAGATCGTGACCTGAGCCGAAGTCAGACGCTTAACCGACGGAGCCACCCAGGCGCCCCAGTATCATGGTTTTTAAAGCAGTGCCCACTAAGTCAGACCCTTCATTTATCTTTAATCTTGAGAATGACATCTTCCCTTTGTCAAAGGCTATTTAAATATTAGTCAATCCTACATTGGAGAATCAGAATTAGAGCTACAGTCCATCCATTGTGCTTAATTTCAAAGTACCCGTGTTCCATTCAACAAGAAATCTCTTCCATTTTAAATTTCTACAAGGAAACATCTATATACAAGCTATTTTTACAGATCAGTTTCTTGTAATTTACAAATTTCTGGGCAGGAAATTCTATATAGTGAATGCAGACACTACGGTGTCAGAGGTTCAAATATTCATTTCTAGATATGTCATACTCTTGGCCTTCTTCCAAAGGCATTGACTTCATGAAAGAAAATGCTTTTATCTGTTTTAGGCATAATGATACATTCTTTCTCAAATGGATAGCTCCCTACTGGTATTGATATTATTTTGGAAAATATACATCTGCTTCTTAGAATATAAAATAACATACTCTGCTTTGCACTAAATGTGTTAAATATCTTTACCTAAAATAAAACGTATTCATGAAAAAATAATTGGCAAGCGTTAAAACTTATTCTGTTACACATTTCATCCTCTCTATGTAATTTTTAAAGGAGTCATTAAAGTTTACGTACTAAAAGGCAATGTAGTGAAAAGATTTTTTTAAGTAAAAATAGTCTATTAACTAATGACATTTAAACAATTTTTATATTTTATAATATTAAATGAAAATATAAAGAAGCAAAAAAAGCAATGCAAGCAGCTTTTGTTACATATAAGAAAGTTACAAACAAAATAAGCAAGATTTTCCACTTACATTGAATGTGAAGACAAGCAAATTATTACCATTTTTTAGTTTTAATTTAATTGCATTATTATTTATTTTATTTTCCAGAAAATTTATAGCAATATGCTTCATCAATTTAAGAAACACTTCTTGGGGCGCCTGGGTGGCTCAGTCGGTTGAGCGTCCGACTTCGGCTCAGGTCACGATCTCATGGTTCGTGGGTTCGAGCCCCGCGTCAGGCTCTGGGCTGATGGCTCAGAGCCTGGAGCCTGCTTCCGATTCTGTGTCTCCCTCTCTCTCTGCCCCTCCCCCATTCATGCTCTGTCTCTCTCTGTCTCAAAAATAAATAAACATTAAAAAAAATTAAAAAAAAAAAAAGAAAAGAAACACTTCTTGACTTTTTTGAAAATGCCTAATACAAGATGGTCCTTGCAACCTGCCAGAACAAAAGTAGTTCCGTGTGTAAGTTGAATTTAGTTTGGGTTTGTACTTTGTTCTTATCAAAGCCATGTTTGATGTGGTAGCATCCACCTCTCCTGTTGTAGCCTCTAGAAGTGCTGCTTTCCTGAATATTATCCCAAAACTTTAAATCTATTTTGAGTGAAAGGAGATAGAAACTAGGAAGAAAGGGAAAGGTATAGGTAGCAAGACTGAGTGCCCAGAAATCAACCCTCAAAACTTCCTTCAACTCTTCTTGCCTAATATTTGCATAGTGCTGAATTGATGACAAAGACTTTCACATATTTCAGCCATTTTCAAGAGCCTGTGTCAATATCATCGTGGACATTGTTGTACAATGAAAGCTGAGGCTCAGAGATGCTACATAATGTTTCCCATGTAATATACCCAGAACATTGCAGAATTGGGATCTGGCCTAGGTCTGAAGACTCCTAGCCTCTAAGTACTTCTTTTCTCTCTCTGAGTTGTCACATTTCCAGTGTGGAGGCCCTCCAAAGTTAAAGCATTTCATCTTCTTGTGGGGTTTCTCTGCAGCATTTCATCAAACCCTTGGGCACTGGAACTAAAAGGTCAATAACTTAGTCTTTCAAAGATTTCACATGGCCTTTTTGTTTGGATTATTCCAGGAGTCTAATAATCTTCCAATAGAGTTTTAAAGATGTTTGTGGAAATGAAAGTCATAGCTTTTACAAAAGCAATATGTCATATCTTTCCAAGAATCTAATTTTCTCAAGCATATGGATTAAGCTGTTCTGGTTTTTTTTTGTTTTTTTTTTTTTTTTTAATTTATCTCATCCCCATCCGTACGGTAGTTACTAGCATATTCTACCTAGAGAGAGAGCTTTGGAATGTTAATTCCTCAGTGATACTAATATCCAAACTTTCATTTAGCTCTAAGACTTTATAACTCTATGGGTCTATACAATGGAAAATAAATTTATAATATTACACATACTGCATTCTATTTCAGAAACTTAATTACATGTATATGCAAGCATACTTTGGATGCAATCACCCTTCCAAAATTCCCATATTTTTCTATAATAAATATAATCTTCATATAATGTGATATATCTATATCTACATCTATATATATACAGGTGTTTGTGTGTGAATATGTTTTGTGTGTGTACACGTGTTCCAATTGTACACATCAACTCCTCACTGTATCACATCAGACATTCTCAATATTGGTGGTGGTAGGCTGGATCACTTGATTAAAGCCAGTTATTCTCATTAGCTTAAAAAATATGATCATATTTACAATGATTCCTGTTTTTCATCCTAGTTATTAATGATTTGAAGATAGTTATCTTTGGTCCTGGGCCATTGCTAGAATTTGTTTCCGCATCTTTATTGAGATACAATATTGTATAAGTTTAATGTGTCCACTTGATACACTTATATATTGAAAAATTATTACCACCATAGTGTTAGTTAATACCTCTCTTATATCATTACTGCCATGAACACGATGGATTGCAAGCTGATTTTGTGATGTCGCTAAATGTAGAATTCGCAAAAGATATGTCCAGTTGATTTTCACAAGCATAAAGAGCAATTTCCACAACCCAATTTGAAAGAGCTTATGTTTAATTTTTTAATTTTTACTTTTTTTTCCTTAGAGAGAGTATACAAATGGGAAAGGGGCAGAGAGAAATGGAGAAAGAGAATCTCAGGCAAGCTCTATACCCATCGCAGAGCATGACACGGGGCTTGATCCCAGAATTGTGAGGTTATGGCCTGAGCCAAAATCAAGAGTGGGATGTTCAAACAACTGAGCCACTCAGGTGCCCCAGAGCTTTTTTTTTTTTTTTTAAAGTAAAACTGAATTCAAATAAGAGAATATTATTAAGTAATATTTGAATAAAAAATGAAATATATTTATATAAGAAAGATAAAATGTATAATTTATATTTGATTTAGACCCTGTATTGTATTCTGATCCTTTAGCTAAAAAGAGGTGTGGTGTGTGTGTGTGTGTGTGTGTGTGTGTGTGTATGACAATATTTATCACTATTCTCAAAAACTAGGAAGGGTTTGAAAATTAAACCAATTTACAGGTTAATAAACTAGTCTGTCACAATTTCATGGATACTGGCAGAAGACATGTACCTCTTGGACCAGATACAATGGACCTTTTGTAATACTTAAGAAGTGACATCAGTGTTTTATTTAGAGGAAGGATAGTGATTATGAATATAGCCACACAAATGATCCTACCTGTGAAAACAGAATATTAAAACTAACTTATTATATTTTAAATATAGCAATTTAAAAATTATACACTTTTCATAGTAGCTTTTCATTATGTTAATCATATATTTTTGCTTTTTAAAAATTTTCTTTTTCTTTTTTTTAAATGATTTTTTGATAGCAAAAATAATTCTAGAGTCGATTGGAAATATTGTCCATGGGACCAATGATTTTTAAAGATAATAGTAAAAATGACAAACAGTCTATATTCTGTATAGTTAACATGATAGAAAACAGTGACTAATTAGCTATCAATTCAATGCTTCTCAACACTGATATAAATAATTAGATTTGTTAGCACAAAGTTAGTAGTTAAGCCCCAGAAATGCATGAGATCCTCAAAAAAAGCTTCTTAGATAAAAAGAGAAGATAGATCTACAAACAGGGAGACATTCATCAGCCAGGTAGAAGAGGAAAAGCCAACAAAAGAGGAAATAAGAAGCCAGAGAGCCAAAAAAGACAAAACAAAACAAAAACATTTAAAAAAAATACATGTGTTATACCATGGAAGCTTAAGTTTAAGGAAGTTAAAGAGTTAAAGAAGGATGAAATTCTTAAATATGTAGAATACTGCTAACAATCAAATAAGATGAAAGTTAGCCTATTGGCAACCTAGAGGTCACAACTACATTAGGTTTAGTTGGAGTGACTGGATTTGGATGGGGTGGAAGAAGAAATTAGAGATTGAGGGATGAATGATGTCACAATAATAAACACAATGTTTAGACTTAATTCTCTGGTCAGCCTCTCTGAGTCTATGAAGTGGTTCAGACATTCTTAAATCTATCTATCTATCTACCTATCTGTATCTTTCATAACCTGAATTGTTGTAGATGCAGGATAAATAAGATAGAATAAAGATTCTGACAACCAATATTTCAATCAACTCTACAATTACCTTTTTTTATTCCTTAAAAAGGAAAATGGAAAAAGAACATGAAAATTTAAAAAAGGAAAAATAAATTATTAATATAATGAAAAGCTAAAATGATAAAAGCATACTTTTTCAATATTAAAATAATTATTGCAAGTTAGTTTTAATATTCAATTTTCACAATTAAGATCATTTGTATGGCTATATTCATGTTCACCATTTTTACTCTAAATATAATACTGATGTCACTGTTAGAGCAGAAGAAAATTGTACAAAATGTAAAAGTCAAGTTATAGACTAATTTATTTAAGTAAAATATTTGATAGTACTATCTATAACGAGAAAAAAGATAAAAATTTTAGTAGGTACGTATGCTTTATTAATATTCATGCAATTACCTACAAGAGTTTGCAAAGTGTCTATGATTAAATGTGTGGATGTGAGTTAAGCCAAATAATTTTAAAACTTAAATTATATCTTTGAGACAGGTCATTAATTCTTATAGACTAACTGAATGTAGTTACACTAAAACAAAGATCCCCTACTCTTTCTAGGAAATAATAAGGCTATTTAGAACTAGGAAAGATCTTAGATTTTAGCATAATCCAGAATATGACTTTAAATTTACCCTAGTAAGAGGACTGTAATGATATAAATATGGACAGTTAAATAATGATTGGATTATAATCACAACTTTGCATGCATTTATAAAATGAGATCAGCATTTTTACATAAAAGTGTGATGGTATCATCCATCTTTTATATTTATAGACATGAATAATTATGTGATCGTATCACATGCAATGAAAATTCATCTATTCATTACAGAATGATTATAGCTTTTTATATATTTCTATTGGGAAAAATATTGTTCAGTCTGGACATAAATAATGACAAGTTTACTAGTAAAGTGTTCACATGGAAATTACTTTTATTTGTGGCCCTTCTGAATATGAATAGAAAGGTTAAGTTTCACCATAATTAAAGATATACTGCTTTCTGAAGTAATGATGATTTTAGTGCCCATGCTATTATTCCAAAAATCAACTCATTTGAAGTGCTATAATAAATAATGTAGAAAAATTTAAACTATATATACCAATATCATATGACTCAATTTTCTTCCTCTAGTATTAAAAGATAGTGCTACTAGGGATGGGAACAGAATATTCTTCCAGATTTATTTGTTTGTTCCTTTGTTTTAGCATGTATTTTGTGCTAAATAGCATGCAAAAACAAAGAATACGTTTAATGAAAGGAATGGTCACTGTTCCTGGAAGTATATTCTGAAGGAATATTTTCAATACATTATCATTTAAACAATAAATGAGGTATTTATAAAATGGACCGAGAGGTAGGAGAGTGAATATACCTAAATTCATAAGCAATGGAGAATTTAGTTTTAAATGGGAGGGTATTCAAATGTCATCCACTGGATATCCAATGGATATTACTCAGCAATGAAAAAGAATGAAAGCTTGCCATTTGCAACAATGTGGATGGAACTAGAGTATATTATGCTAAGTGAAATATGTCAGTCAGAGAAAGCAAATATCATATGAGTTCACTCATATGTGGAATTTAAGATACAAAACTGGTGAAAATAAGGGAAGGGAAGCAAAATTAATGTAAAAACAGAGAGGAAGACAAACCATAAGAGACTCCTAAATACAGAAGACAAACTGAGGATTGCTGGTGGGTGTTGGTGGGGGTAAGGGCTAAAGGGGTGAGGAGCATTAAGGAGGACACCAGTTGGGATGGGCCCTGGGTATTATATGTAAGTAATAAATCACTACATTCTATTCCAGAAAAAAAAAATATATATATGTGTGTATATATATATATATATATATATATATATATATATAAAGATAGGTAGATAGATAGATTAAAAAAATAATAAAATAAATAAAATGGGAGGGTATTTTTGTGATTAAGCTAAAAAATACTTTCCTAATCATATTATGAGCATCCTGATAATAAGTATATGAATAAGAACAGTACTTACAATTAAAACAAGTTCTAAATGATTAGCGTTGGTGAAAATATACAATTTGGGCTTTGGATATTTAGAGAAATTTTCACAAAATGGGAAAATGGGCTGGTTTTTCTACTAAGAAGTGAGATCAAGAGGACATTAGCTACAGGCATACCTCATTTTACTATTTTTCACTTTATTGTGCTTCACAGATACTGCATTTTTTGGAACACGACTGTTTGCGGCAACCAAGCATCCAGTCTATTGGCTCTATTTTTCCAACATCATTTGCTCACTTTGTGTCTCTGTGACACGTTTTCATAATTTCACAGTATTTCAAACCTTTTTATCATTACTATATTTTTTATGGTTATCTATGATCAATAATTATGACTCACTGAAAGCTCATATGATAGTGTTTACCAATAAAGTATTTTTAATTAAGATATGTGCATTGTTTTTTTAAGACATAATGATATTGCACACTTAATAAGCTACAGAATAGTGTGTTGTAGACCATGGGTCTAGAGTTCTTTCTTGTCCAACGAGAAAGCGGGATACAGAATTAAAATGGGAGAGTTGACTAATGTCAGGGAGAAGACAAGAGCCCCAATTAAGGGTCCTTGCTCCGTTTTTATTAGGATCAGAAGGCTTACAAACATGGTGACGAATGTGCACAAAGAGACAATAAATCTGTGAACATTAACTTATGGGTGTGAGGGAAAGGGGGTTTTGAAGATATATGGTGTTAGGGATTTGGGTCAATGTAAAACAAAATCCTGGTGCTGGGCAGATGGTTGTTAACAGCAGACAGGAGGCCCCCTGTCTGTTTATCTTAGCTAGCCTAGGGGATAAGAAAGATAAAGCATGCTACCTCAGGGTCAACCAGGCACCTTTCTTTTGCTAACTAGCTCTGCTCTGGGCAACTTCACCCTGCAGCAGTCCACAGCCCTACTTACCTGTTTACTTAATTGGTCCTTCCTTCCTGTGAAAGCAGCTTTCTGCTATAGTACTAAATTGGGGGGTGTTTTTGCCCTGAATACCTAATCTTCTTTACCTCATATGCCTTAGTATTGGGGCCTTTGCCCCACCCTCTCTATACTGGGGCCTTTGCCCTGCCCTCTCAATACCTATTTAACTGATCTTATTTACCCAAAGTTGGGTGTGAGCATCCTATGGCTTTGTAATTCTTTTATTTATTTATTTAAAATTTTTAACGTTTATTTATTATTGAGAGACAGAGCATGAGCATGGGGGCGGGGGGCAGGGAGAGGAGGAGACACAGAATCCTAACCAGGCTCCAGGCTCCTAGCTGCCAACGCAAAGCCCAATGCGGGGCTGGAACTCAAAAACTGCGAGATCAAGACCTGAGCCAAAATCGGACACTTAACTGACTGAGCCACCCAGGCACCCCGGCTTTGCAATTCTTTATGCCTTGTTAACCCATAGGTGCAAGCCCAGAGAATTCCTAAACTTATTCCCCACAATAGTGCAAGCATAACTTTTATATGCACTGGCAAACCAAAAAGTTATTTGACTCATTTTATTACAGTGTTTGTTTAATGTCAGTGGTCTGGAACCAAGCAGTCAATGTGTCAGAAGTATGCCTGTATTTCCAAATATATGTAGAAATATGCAGGAGTGTGTTGAGAGTGAATATCAGACAGGAATAAAGATAACTGAATGGAATGAAAAATTTAAAAGAACAAGATGAGGTGTATCTAAATAGCAATCAATTGTGTGGGCCCTGGAATACCAGGTTAAGAAACCCATTGCTTTTATACAGTAGGTAATAAGGTGCTGGTACATATTGAAATCAGAAAATGTGACATGATGAGGAGGAGTTTTAGAAACATCAACCCAGTGGTGGCTGAGGAAATAAATTATATTACTATTTACAAAAAAAAAAAAAAAAAAAAAGAATTAAAATAGGGTGCCTGGGTGGCTCAGTCGGTTAAGTTACCAACTCCTGATTTCCACACAGGTCATGATCTCACAGTTTGAGATTGAGCCCTGCATCAGGCTCAGTGCTGAGAGCACTGGGCCTACTTGGGACTCTTTCTCTACTTCTGTCTCTTCCCCTCCCCCACTCTTGCATGCATGCATCTGATCTCTCTAAAAGTAAATACACAAACTTAAAAAAAAAAAAAAGAATTAAAATATAGACCCCTGTAGACTATGAAAAGATTGGAGAATAGAAAAGATTTCAGAGTGACAATACAGAGTGCACTATAGTTGGAAATCAACACTTGCAAAGCCTACAAGCTTTTTCATGTATGGCCTTGATAATTATGTACTGGGAGGTTGTCACAGAGGAAATAATTTCAGAAATTTTATAAAGAATAGACATTGCTTCGGGGGAATTTTTCAAGGAGAGTTTTTAAAATAAATAAGAAACTTGTAATCCCTAAAAGACAAAACATGTTTGTCTTATTGGCACAGATAGTGTATATAAACAATAAAATATCTACATATATCTGTCATTCTAGACTGATAACTAGCTACATTAACTTGGAATTCTATTCACATATTAGGTCTGTACATTCTTTGGAGGTTTGACTAGGTCACTATTCAATTCTGATAATACATAAAATGTCTATGTTACCTTATATAGATTCCTTTCTATATTCTTTGATTTTCATTTGCTATTACTTTCTCTACTTTCTTAATACCTTTTTCCTTTACTTCACAATGATTAATAGAAAGAAACATGGTCTTTAAAAAAGAAAGTCAAACCCACATCTCCAAAGGAAAGGGGATTAAAAACAAAAATGAACTATTGGCACCTCATAAAGATAAAAAGCTTCTGCACTACAAAGGAAACAACAAAACTAAAAGGCAACCAATGGAATGGGAAAAGATATTTGCAAATGACATATGGGATAAAGGCTAGTATCCAGAATCTATAAAGAACTCACCAAACTCCATACCCAAAAAACAAATAATCCAGTGAAGAAATGGGCAGAAGACATGAATAGACCCTTCTCCAGAGAAGACATCCAGATGGCCAACAGACACATGAAAAAATGCTTAATGTCACTCATCATCAGGGAAATACAAATCAAAACAACACTGAGATACCACCTCATGCCAGTTAGAGTGGTTAAAATGAACAAATCAGGAGACTATAAATGCTGGAGAGGATGCGGAGAAACGGGAACCCTCTTGCACTGTTAGTGGGAATGCAAACTGGTGCAGCTGCTCTGGAAAACAGTGTGGAGGTTCCTCAAAAAATTCAAAATAGATCTACCCTATGACCCAGAATAGCACTGCTAGGAATTTACCCAAGGGATACAGGAATGCTGATGCATAGGGACACTTGTACCCCAATGTTTATAGCAGCACTTTCAACAGTAGCCAAATTATGAAAAGAGCCTAAATGTCCATCAACTGACAAATGGATAAAGAAGATGTGGTTTATATATACAATGGAATACTACCTGGTAATGAGAAAGAATGAAATATGGCCATGTGTAGCAACGTGGATGGAACTGGAGGATGAGTCATACTGAGAAAGACAGATACCGTATGTTTTAACTCATATATGGATCTTGAGAAACTTAACAGAAGACCATGGGGGAGAGGGAGGGGGAAAAAGTTACTTTTTGGATACTGAAAACAAACTGAGGGTTGATGAGGGATGTGGGAGAGAGAAAAGTAGGTGATGGGCATTGAGGAGGGCACTTGTTGGGATGAGCACTTGGTGTTGTATGGACCAATTTGACAATAAATTATATTTTAAAAAAAAGAAAAAGAAAGTCAAACCAACTACTTACAATGTTAAATAACTACTTTTTTAATTGAGTACCATAAAAATGCACAATCTCTGATTAACATATACTATTTCAACTCTTGTAAATCTCTCTTTTTAGGAACTTTACAGAAATTCTGCACAGCAAATGACATATAAGTGCTCAATTATTGGACTTAACTAACTTATGTGTGTATCATAAAATATAGAAGAAACAGGGAATAGTATTTTAGTACCAAAGTTGCTGATATGTAACAATGTTGAAAGGATTAAAAAGCAATTGTTATACTTTTTCTCCATTTCAAATACACATACTAAAGTAACTATGTTTTATTATAATTTATTTTTATAATTTATTTTATTTTATAATAATTACATAATTATCCCCTATTAAATTAAAATTTCATCAAGTTTAAGTTGAATGTATTTCAGACTTATAGATTATTGAACATCTATCATCTCTATGCTTCACCAAATTTACTAAATTTTAATAGTTTTTCATAGTCTCTACACAAAATACACACATAAACACACAGACACACACACAACTTTTTGATAATTCAGGCTCTATATTTATATGTGTAATTACATATGTACATATATAATTATATACATATATGTAATTTATATACATAGATATATAATTTAAAAGTAAATTGTAGAATTTATGACCTTAAACCGTGAATACTTCAGTATGAGTTTTTTAACCATGAGACTATTTTCTTAAACAGCCATAGTAGCATACGCTATGTAAGAAAATTATCTGTAATTCTATAAAAAATTAACAATGGTGCTGGGCATCTAAAATGCCTTTTATAGCAGCACCTGTTGCTCCTCTTTTTCATCCTCATCCTCTTCCTCTTTCTCACTCTATTTTTTTTAACGCATGAACCAAACAAAGCTGCCCATTGCACTGGCTTTATTTATCTTTAATGCCTTTTGATATAGATTAGTTCCCTAGCCTTCTACTTATAAATAATATTAATCTATTAAAGAGGCCAGACCAGGTATCTTGAAGTATATTCCATATTCAGAATGTGTCAGATTGTTTCTTTATGATGAGATACAGGCTGAAAAATTTTGGGCGGCAAGGACATTTTATGAGGCACACAGTGCCAGGCTTTACCATTATTATTGACAAACATGGTCACTTAGACGAGAGGTTGAGTAGCAGGTCTCTTCATTCTGAAGGTGTATTCTACCCCTGATATTAATAACTAATCACTCAAAGGATATCCTTAAAACCACAAGAATAACTTATTTCCCTTACAACATTTTCTCTAATGGTTTTAGCATCTACTGATGATTCTGGCTAGATTCAATTTTATTACCTGGGATTGGAAAATGGTCCTTTTCTAATTCAACATTTTCTACATTTAGCCAGCAATTTTCTCTAAAGCTTTTGTATTTGTTTTTGTCTCTTCCTTTATTTCTTGAAAGTCAGTGTGTTATAATTCATTATTGCCATTATTTTTTTAATATATAAGTAGTCTCAACTTTGACCAGTAGTAGCCTCTTCAAAACACCTCTTTGAGCATATGACTGGAGCTATTTCATACATATTTGGATGAAGAACATTTCCAATATACTTAGTTGCAATTCAAATTAATAAAAATAGGGGGTTTACCTGAGATCATGGACATTGATTTTATTACTGACCAGCACACTATATTTGGATAAGTCAGTAATATTGCAGTCCAATAATTTGTGTCATGAGACTTTTCATGAAGAACTTAGTATTTCAAAGACATTCAACCTACGTGGTTATTTAATCTGCTCCAGGTGTTTTCTGAAACCTTCCTTAACCAATGCTGCCTATCCTGATGCTACAGTGATGTTGCTGAAGTTTATCAGCAACAGCAGTATATATCATTAACACAGGTTTTAATGGGTGGTTAAAAATAATTTTAATAAACTAAGTTTAACAAAGATTTTGGAATTACATAGCAAACTCCCTTCCGAACAAACTTTTTTGAAAGACTTACGTCTTGTAACAAATCAAGTCACTGGAACCTTAGGAGACCAAAGAATTTTGAGTTCCAAAGAAATTTCCAGTCTAAGTCCAAAGCAAAATTTTTGCTTTTTCATTAGCCAATTATTTTGCTTACTATAACACCTTCCCCTTTTCCCTCACATAAATCTTTAAAACATACAAAATAACTAAACAGAAGAGTGTAACAGTATAATGCCAACCTTACATATATGCTTTACCACAATTTATTAAATTTTTATATTTTATCTGTGTCTCTCACTGTGTGTATATATATATATATATATATATATATATCATATATAACATATATCTTATATATAACATGCATCATATATATAGCATGTATTATATATGACATATATATAATATAGTCATATTATAAATATGGATTATGTACTCAGGCTTTAGTAAATGTCTTTACCTGTCCCTAGCTAGTGACATTCCATTTGCTAAACTTTGTTTTTCACCAGACACCTGGAAAACGTCATTTTCATATCTCACCTTATATATGCTTTTGGAAAACAAAGTAGGTTCTCTTATTTTGCATAAAGTACGAAGGAAGTGGTATGAAAATCAGGTTTCCAGGTCCCAGCACCTAAATTATATTTTCATTAATGTTTTCTCATTTTCTTAGCCCATTTGATTACTTCCCAGTAAAGGTACACGCTGTTAAGATTATTTTCAGAATTTTCATTATGGCCTTAAACAGATGTCTAGAATTGTAGTGACAGGCAGCTTACCTATTTGTACATCTCTCACTTCTGTCAGAGTATGCAATTTTGATTTGCTATATCTTTGTAGATGAGGCAGTTTTCTGTTTATTGTTTATTCTGATTATTAACCTAAATTTAATGTTAATTAAATACTGATTGTAATCCTAAAAATGTTCATGATATATTTTATTCTTTGGTTATTTTCCAAATATTTTTTATAATTTAGGTTATCCTCTAAATATACTAAAGTATTAGACACATGTTAATTTTTTATTACTAGAATATCTTCACATAAATTTGTGTTTGAACATTGATTTTATTTATCTAAAGTCTTAAATTTCCAAATCTCCTCTAAATCAGAGCTAATCCTCAGTACCCAGGATAGCATGGGATTGTTGAGGCAGTGCTGAAGCATGTTTTTTGCATTTAGTATTGAAATATCTAATAGTAGTAAAGTTTCAGGTATTTTAAAAATAAATAACAAGGTAAGGAGGTAACTATGTCAAAGTTAGAAAACTGCCTTGGATCTCCCTAGTTAGCACTTTTCTTTCACTCTTCTGGATGCCTCCATCTTGACCAGAAGCCAGACTTCCACTCAAACCACGAATTAAGAAAACAAAACTACTGTAACCTTAAATGATGTATAGACTTTTGCCATTTATATCCCATGCATCCAATACTTTAGAAAGGTTATTGGTTTAGGGGAACCTGGGTGGCTCAGTCCGTTAGGCATCTGACTTCAGCTCAAGTCATGATCTCGGGATTTATGAGTTTGAGCCCCACATGGGGCTCTATGCTGACAGCTCAGAGCCTGGAGCCTGCTTTGGATTCTGTGTCCCCAACTCTCTCTGTCTCTCCCTACTTGAGCTCTCTCTCAAAAATAAATTTAAAAACCTAAAAAAAATTAAAAATAAAAAAATATTAAACTCTAAAAAAAGTTATTGGTTTAAATATAAAAGAGCTAAAATGTGAGAGTGTAATAATGAAACAACTGTAAACAATTATCAAATGAAAAAATTGTAAATGGTACTAAAATGTCCAGAATATACAGTGATTATATAAAAAGTTTGTGAAGGCAGTATCTGAATCAATGCATTTTGTAAGAGATGTGTCTGCTTTTAAGTGAGTTTTTTGGTGAGTGTGTTGTCAATAGAATGTGATTCTTTCTCTTTATAGGAGATACATTTTATCAGGCATTTATAACCATATTTTAGGATTCTTTTTTGTTAGGTTAGAAACGCTAAATCTAATTTAGCAAACTGAGGTAAACAAACTTTATTAACTTTACTAGATAAAGCACACTGATATTAGTTTAGTTGACTTTCTTAGAAAGGTCTCTCATATATCAGTTTGACAAAAAATTGCTTACTATCTTTAAATTCTGACTCTCTCAAACTATTTCAGAAATTATTTCTTTTTTAAACTTTAAGTATAGATGTTTAAGGAAAGAGACATAACACAGACAGAGATACACAGTTTTTCTTTCCTTGGATTTCCTGACTATTTTGTAGAAGGGAGAAATAATTTATCTGTTATAAGCATAGGCATATGACTAGCTTTACCATGAATAAACTTACTAGCAATATTTCCTTCTGTATCTTGGCTAATCACATTTTTCATGTTCCAACAAGGCAGGCAATATTTTACTTTAGCTTTGAATAAAATCTTAGACACTTGGAAATAAGGAAAAATTATTTTTTTAGGAAGTGTATGCAGACCCTGTCATATATTTTTAACCTCCATGGACCATCTTACATATTTTAATATTTCTCCTTCTTAGTAAATATTATCATAAATCAAAATTATGCTGTAAGATCCTAACTTTACTGTAAACCAGGACACTTTAAAATTAAAGGTGCTCCAGCAGTCAAGTATAAGCAGTTGTTAAAATCCTCCAGGAGAACCCTTATAGAAGGAGACACATTCATATTTCTTCCATATGGGATCACTCACCCCTAAAGGGATTTAAATTTAATGGGAGTTTTTTTAATGAAATAATTTTGCATTTCTTTCTGTCTGACTGCTTTTTCTTTTGTTTTTCTTCAACATGCCTGGAGATGGAGACATGCCTATTTTATTTTTTACAACATATTCACATTCTTTCCTACAGTCATTTCTTTTCCAATTCATTTAATTCATTCCTAAAGGAATTCAACACTAGACATGACTTGTTCGTGAGTAAACACCCAGTTTTTAAAGGAGTTATGCAAAACCCTGAGTAATTTTCCATATATGATGGAAGGATGTTGAAGTATATGTGATTTTGTGTATACACAGGCAAATTTTTCTGCTACTCATGTTTCTCTGAATATGACTAGTTACATGGGATAAGAAGAGGGGCATAAAAAAAGGAGCATTAGTTCCAAAGCATTTACTTTAATCTTGAGCATTTACTTTAAATATAGTATTCATAAGATTTCCAAACAACTGTCATGAGTTCGTTGGCATTCCTTGTTCTCTAGTTAATTGCATCTCCTTCTGTTGACCTTTATATTGCTTGGAGAGTCGAATTACACATTTGTCTTTGGCAAAATGTCTTTAGCATTGTTGAATTTTTATGAAGGCATCTATATCCATAAAATCAGAACAAAAATGATGTAAAATACCAATAAAACGATGATATTTTTTTCGGGATGATGCACTGAACATCTTTTTCTCCCAACATATTCTATTATTGTTTCTCTCTTAGTAAGTCAAGCCAATGCATAGTCTCACAATTATAGGGAAACTACTCAAGGAAAGGCCAACTGGCTCAAAGGTTATACTGGAAAAAGTAAGAATTCTACCATTGCTTTGTCCATTTGTACTTTCCAGCAAGTGTCAGCTACATAATTTGTAGGTCCCAGTAAAGAAAATGAAAACATTGGGCCCCCTGAGCATAAAGTATTTTAAAGTGGTATGATTAATATAAAGTTTTCAACTCTTCTTTTTTTTTAATTTGTTTTTAATTTTCATTTATTTTTGAGAGAGAGAGAGAGAGTCACAGTGCAAGCGGGAGATATTAGAAACAGAGGGAGACACAGAATCCAAAGCAGGCTCCAGGCTCTGAGCTGTCAGCACAGAGCCAGATGCAGGGCTCAAACTCACAAACCGTGAGATCATGACCTGGGCAGAAGTCAGATCAGACGTTTAATTGATTGAGCCACCTAGATGCCCCAAGTTTTCGATTCTTCTAAAGTCTCTCTCAAGTTGTTGTGGTGTTTTTATTTGC
The DNA here is from genome assembly GCF_028749965.1 of Puma concolor. Taxonomy (NCBI): domain Eukaryota; kingdom Metazoa; phylum Chordata; class Mammalia; order Carnivora; family Felidae; genus Puma; species Puma concolor. The sequence goes on from NC_141667.1 coordinate 183,273,659, forward strand.
TATTTAATGCCCTTCTAAGTAAAGAAAAATGCAATTTTATGTTATTAGCATATGTTTACTGTTTATCTTTATATCATGCCAGATTTTTTTATGTGACTATAAGAGCATTTAACTCATCTGCAATAACTGAAATTATGCCAGTTGTATTTCATAGCTTGCACATGCATATACATTTCTCTCTTACCTGAACAGTGGAAGCACAATATGGAAATAAATCAACAGTTTTTACTTCACTTACTGATATGTGTACATTCTATACACTGTAACACTATAACTTTGGCTCAGTAATGGACTGAGAGGAGAAAGAATGTCAGTTGCTCTATCTTTTCCCCTCCTTCTAGGACAATATTTTCAATTGAAGTTGTTGGCTAGGGAGGTAACATGAGTAGGAAAAGATATGAGAGAGTCTCTTGGAGGGTCTGTGTTTCCTCGAATGAAACTGCCGTCTTTCTGCATTTGAAGCGAGTTTGGGTTCTAACAGAAAACACGTCTCTTGGAGAGCTGTTGGTATCCCATTCACTCAGCCATAGACATAACACACTCATTTTGTACTCCCTTGCTGTTTTGCTGAACTTACTGTGCATTGTGAGTCCTTTGGAATTTGGTGCTCCTGGAGCATCACAGAAGCTACATGTAAAAGGGTTGGCACAGAACACAGGATGCAAATATTATAAATGTCACCTCTGCCTATACACTTGTGTTATTGGCCCATTGGATTTCACTTACAAATCACAAGTTCAGAAATAAATTAAGTATTTCAAGAAGGCACAGCAACACATGAGAGCAAATTCAGGGCCTTCCTGAACTTCAGACCCTTTGCAATTGTATTAATTATACGCCCATAGAGCTGAGCCTGACTAGTAAACAGGACGTGTCTTCTATGTCACATGACTTGCTTTCTGGAGCCCATGTTTTCTCACTTCGTGGGCAGTCCATTTTAGAGAGTTTCCCCCTCTATGTTTGTAAGATTACAATAATTGTGGTAGCTAATCTGTGATCTGTGTCGGAGAAAGCAGCTTTGCTATGGCAAGTCACCTGCACCACCATCTCTATCTGGTGCCACTGGGTACAAAGCCTCTTTTGTTTCTTAAAATGTGATCCTCCTATCTTTTTAAAAGGCAAGTTTGAAAGTAAGCATCTGACTGTGAAGTCTGAGGGAAAAAAAGTTTTCTTATACAAACAATTGAAAAATACACGTATTTTCAGTCTGTCCCATATCTTTGACTTTAGAATAATAAGTGCCAATGTTGCTGAGTCTTTCTGGACTTCTATAATTTAAACTGACTCATTCTCAGTAACATCGTCCCCCAGTAGGTAGATATGTTTAAGCTGCTATGTCAGTTATGATTCAATAAATGCCTTTCATCTTTAGCATATTGCTGATTTCTTTAACTGCATTCCTTTCCTTCATGGTTTTATGACCTTAATATCTTCTACAACTTTAATTATTCTTCTACTATGAGGTTGAAGTAATATTTGAATGCAAGTTTTTTGTTAGCTTGTTTTTGCTTTTGTAATATGCTTTCTGACAGCCTCCCTGAAACCAAAATGTGAAAATATGAAAAATATTGTAAAGACCACTGATGCTTTCTCTCTGCAGAAAATGTTTGGCAGATCTCCTTTTTTTTTTTTTTTTTTTTTTTTACATTAGAAAGCAAAGCATATAAAAATTCAAACAAAGACTATCAGTTTGAACATCTTGAGAGGGAATTTCCAGTGACACTCAGGCTTTAACATTTTCTCTTGCTGTGACACTATGATTTCATCTTTTGTAAACTTACTTTCTTTTTTTTCCTTGAAATTCCTTTAAAGGGATCTTTTATGTTTGATCTAATTATCTGATGAAGATTAAATTTAAAGGATCCATATAATTTTGATTTTATAAAATGAATTCATTACAATATGTACATAGGAATTATCAATATTAATTATATCAAAACATCACTGATTTTTAGTTCCGATATGATTTAAAATGTAATAGAAATTTAATATTCATCTAGGCAAAATATTTAGTTGTAAAATTGCAAATATATGAAGACACATTCTGGAGGCATTTATCAGTTTAGTAGAACACATACCATGCTACAAACCTGTTTAATTTTGCTTTCCAAAATTATGCTCCTTTTTTTCAAATATTGTACGTTGACTTCTCTGCTCAATCATGGCATCTTTGCCACCTCATAACTTTTAAAAAAATTTTAAAATGTTGTTTTGTTTGTTTTGAGAGAGAGAAAGAGAGAGAGAGAGAGAGAGAGAGAGAGAGAGAGAACAAGTGGGGGAGGGGCAAAGAGAGAGGAAGAGAGAGAGAGTCGCAAGCAGGCTCTGAGCTGTCAGTGCAGAGACTAATGTGAGGTTTGAACTCACAAACTGTGAGATAATGACCTAAGCTGAAACCAAGAGTTGTGTGCTAAACTGACTGAGCCACCCAGGTGCCCTGCTGCCTTATAACTTTGAATTGCAATTGGTTAGGTCTAGCTTCAATCATGCATGATATTAATTCAGCTCTTCACAATCAAGTAAATAAATCCATATTCCTGATGGAGGTAAGATTATGTCAGTGGTCTGAGGTTCATGGATCCAATAGGATCAGTTCTATAGTATAGTCATAATCCTCAAAAGGTATGGTTGTGGGCAATATTCTTAGAAGGGGATGTGAAGATGGACCAGTTAAAGGCATTCATAGTACACACGTTACAAGAGTTTGCAGAGTGGAGCTATCTGCAATGTGCAATGTGAGACATGAGAAGGGTTGGGGTTCAGTTAACTTAGAATTTGAAGTAAGCTTCACCTACTGGACAGCAGTAGAGTGAAACTTATACATAAGCATTTATGTTTATTCTATAATCATTTATAATAGCCAAAATATAGAAGAAACCTGTGTTCATCAATAAATAAATGGTTAAAGAAGTGGTATATGTATACAATGAAATATTACTCAGCCATAAAAAAGAATAAGTCCTTGCCATTTGTGACAACATGCATAGACCTAGATGGTATTATGCTATGTGGAGTAAGTAAGACAGAGAGGGGCAAACACTGTAAGGTTTCACTTATATGTAGAATCTAAAAAAGAAAACACCAAAAAGCAGAAAAATCCCATAAATACAGAGAACAAACTGATGTTGTCACAGGGGAGGAGATTGAGGGATGGGCAAAATGAATGAAGGGGAGTGGTGGATTCCAAGCTTTCAGTTTTGGAATGAAGAAATTATAGGGATTAAAGTACAGCATAGGAAATACAATCAACGGTATTGTAATACTGTTGCATGGTGATAGATGGTGATAGCTATACTTGTGGTAAGCTTAGCACAACATATGCAGTTGTATACTATGTTGTGCACCTGAAACTAATGTAACATATTGTGTTAACTATAATTTTAAAAGTTTTTTTTAAACAAAAAATCTCATAGGATTTAAATGTGAAAAAAAGAACTGAAATACAAAAGTAGTTGATGAAATTCCAAAAATAAGGGTAGAATATGCAGATGCCATAATAGTGTGATATGACTTGGAAATAGCAAGTTTAATATTATTTCTGGAGTTTTACGTTAAGAACAGAAGTAGTCATTTAGTGGGAATTGCGGATTCCTAGGTAGTCCACATTCATTTGCAAAGTACAGAGAAATTTTTTTTTTTTAATTTTTTTTTCAACGTTTATTTATTTTTGGGACAGAGAGAGACAGAGCATGAACGGGGGAGGGGCAGAGAGAGAGGGAGACACAGAATCGGAAACAGGCTCCAGGTTCTGAGCCATCAGCCCAGAGCCTGACGCGGGGCTCGAACTCACGGACCGCGAGATCGTGACCTGGCTGAAGTCGGACGCTCAACCGACTGCGCCACCCAGGCGCCCCAGAAATTTTGAGAATTATAATCAGAAGATGATGATCAAATTTATTTACTCATAAGTCATATCTCTTAAAAATTCACACAAGAAATTTAAATTGAGAAAGTAGCTATTAGATTTAGGTAAATCATAGATTTGGAAACAAACGACTCATTTAAAAAATGTTCTAGTACTTCTTTGGAAGTAGCATCACGTACTTGGTGTTATGAATTTACAAACAGCCTTCACATATATTTGACTAGAAGCTGAAAATCAATGTGCTGGTTTCAGTATAAAGGCAATAAATTTCTCTACTCAATGAGATGCACAAATATAATAATTACACCAAAACTGGAATAGGTGCTTTTTGGTTGCTTTTTTGTTTGTTTGTGTTTTTTCTTCATTATGAAAGCTAAACTTTTAAAAAATTTTTCCTTATATTTCAGGCACTCCATGGCTATTTATATTCATTATATCATGTTACTGTTACAATCCTTCAAACATCAACCTTTTTTATTTATTTTTTATTTTTTTAATATTTATTTATTTTGAAAGAGAGAGTACAAGCAGAGAGAGAGGGAGAGAGAGAATCCCAAGCAGACCCTGCATTGCTAGCACAGAGCCTGATGCAAGGCTCGAACCCAAAACCATGAGATCCTGACTTGAGCCAAAACCAAGAGTCGGACACTTAACTGACTAACCCACCCAGGTGCCCCAAACATCAACTTTTTTTAAAGACCAAAATAGTCATTGATCCAATTTTGAATTTGTAGTTTTCATATTTGGTTGCATTACCTCAGAGCCTAACTAATTCATTTTAATTTAGGTTCAATATTTCAAGAACTCCTTTCTAATTTTCTCCCAACACTTCCAGTTCTCTACATTACCATTCACTGTTACTACTGGAAATAGTAATTACTTATATAACAAATATAGTAGGTATTTTTATGGCGAGAAGGCTGACAATCTATTTCCTATTAGTGCACAGCTGTCATTGGTGTACAAAGATTTTGAGAGTTTGATACAAAGTTTTAAGCTATTATAATACAGATCTGTAAGTTATGATACAGTAATGAAGAAGGATAAGCTATGATGACAGGGCAATTTTCAATCCTGTTCCTAAAAACATAAAAAATTTAACAATATCGAATGTCAACTATGCCCCAGGCATAGTAAGTCCTTGGCTTTGAAGATATAATAATGAACCAAAGTGTCCCTGACTTCAAGGAGTGTATAATAAAGTGGAGGATACATACAATAAATAGAAAAATAGATTAAAAACATAGCAATAAGACTGGCATCACAACTTATTTTTTACTAGAGTTTCATAAACAGCATGCAATTACTAAATGCTTTTGAGTGCATGACTTACGTCTAATAATGTTCTCCAATTTGCAAATTATACTTCTTTGGAAATGCCATTATATTTTGGAGAACACTATATAACAAAATTATCAACTATTGTAATGCACTTTAAAAGATACCTTAGTTATATTAGAATAAATGGGCTTTTAGGAAGCTCATTTTAAAGTCAGGGAGGTGAGGATAGTTAAATATTATTCTTACATTATTCAGCTATACTTAATACCAAATTTGATCCAGATAATGAAAGACAAAATAGTCTTGATTCAGCTAAAGTGTTCCTACTAGACCTTTTATAATTCTGGGAGAGGTAAAAATAAAGTGTTTGCACAGATAACAAGGTCATATTCAGAGATGTCAGGCATTTGATGTCCAACATAGAACATTGGTAGAACTTTGATTGCCACCAATTTTCTTTGTTTATGACATCTGCTTCCTGTGGTATGGAAAGTGGGGACAGATACAGAAGTAAAGTGTAGGACAAATATTAATTGTGACAATCAGTGTTCCTGAGGTTTTGAAACAACAATTTAAAAAAGTCAGCAAATGATCTTAGATAATAACTCAATCTGCTAAAACAGATAAGTTGATAAAACAAAGAAACCCTTGGTATAAATATGTGAACTTTAAAATTTCAAATGAAAAGTCATGGAAAGTTTATGGATAGTTAAATCATAATGAAATTACTTATATTTATAATTTCACATGGTTTCAAGTGAAATAGTGTGACTAATTAAAAAATGAGAAAAAGAGAATTTATTAGTTAATATGCAAACAACTGTGGTACTTCTCTTAGAATTTTCCTTATAATTCTATATTATATGTAGAATATATGATTTTATATTAATCATTGTTAAGTAAGCAACAATTACTACTCAGTATTTGAGTGTCTGAATGAAAACATCTATTGATCTTTTAAGCATGCAGAATTCAGGTCCAGGTGGATTGGTTAGACACATTCAGGGACAAAGGGTCAACAAGGCTGTCCCCTTAGCAGTTTGGGAACATTTATTCATGTTTTTCACCACTGTCTTTTAGCTTTATGTGCAGAGACACTATGAACTTTATAATATTGTTGCGGAGAGAGATGAGATAATATTTATATATTTATATTTATAAATATAAAACATAACAAAATAATACAAAAATACAACTGGCATTGAATATGCCAGTTTAATAAATGTTCACTGAAGAAGAAATAAATGTAATGTTTTTACAGATGAAAGAGGAGGCAGTTTTAGTCTGATAATGACTGAACTTCTCTTTCAGGATTCTAAAGTGGGGATGTTTTGTTAATTCAAACACACTCACTAATAGAATAAGACAACGTGCAATCATTAGATTTGTAATTAAGACTTAAGAGAGGGACAAATAGAAGCAGTATTTTCTGGTAACTAAGAAAACTTAATATTGTACATTGTCCTCATACTAGGACTATGTGTACCTATGTTTTGAACTATACATGGCACAAGTGCAGATTTCTAATGAGGAGCTACTTCACAGACAATATTTTAATATGGTATTGAGAGACTTTTGACCCTGGTATGTTTTTCTATTTCGGAAAAGTACCTAATGCAATTTTCATTCTCCAAGCAGATGTAGCATATGATGAACTATGTCCAGATGAACATTCTTTATCTATCTATCTATCTATCTATCTATCTATCTATCTATCTATCTATCTTTAAAATTTATTTTTTTTATTTTGAGAAAGAGAGAGAGTGCACATGCACAAGTGGGGTTGGGGTAGAAGGAGCAGGAGAAAGAATCTCAAGCAGGCTCCGTGCTGAGTACAAAGCCCTATGTGGGGCTGGATCCCACGACCATGAGATCATGACTTGAGCTGAAACTTTAAAAATTGACGTTTAAACTACTGAGCCACCCAGACACACTTAGATGAACATTCCTTTTAATGAACTTTGTGTTATTTGAACGAAGTGAATTCTGAATGATTATTGCAGTCTATCAGGTGTAACCTCCATTCCATAAATTGTCCTTCTCCAGTACATCTAATTGCACATTAATCAATAATATATTTTCCATTCAGGGTTAGTGCATTTACTCTACAAAGCATGGAGTCATGGTGAGCCTCTAAACATGTACATAACAGAGTAGAGAAAAATGATATTTGGTCAAATGATAGTGATACAGAGTAGAATGTAATAAGGATGGTAATAAAGTTTAAATCTTTCTGGAAAGTAACATTTACTGAATAACTACCATCTATGACACTTTTTTTGCTTGATTTTTAACATACACAGGCTCAGTCTTACTTGATTTTCCCTAAACATTGTGAGGTCAACGGGCACCTGGATGGCTCAGTTGGTTAAGCTTCTGACTTTGGCTCAGGTCATGATCTCACAGTTTGTGGATTCGAGCCCCGTGTCAGGCTCTGTGCTGATAGCTCAGAGCCTGGAGCCTGCTTCAGATTCTGTCTCCCTCTCTCTCTGCCCCTTCCCCACTCACGCTCTGTCTCTCTCTCTCAAGTATAAATAAACATTTAAAAACTTAAAAAAAAAAAAAAACATTGTGAAATCAACATAATCATTTTATAGATAACAGAAAAAAAAACTTAAGTTAGTAGAGGCTAAGATATAATTCTACCTCAATATACCTTATTCTATATATACATCATATTACTTAGTATCTATACAGTACCCTAAAAATCTAGTCTCTCATCTCCCTTTCCCATGCCTCCTCTCAGACACTGACATCAGCTCTTACAACCTTTCACCTGGACTACTCCTAGTTAATTCTATGCCTCCAGGTTTAAATATTTCCCCTCTCTTTCCCACATATCAGTAAGGTCTGCTCTTGTTACTTCTCTGTATAAAATCTTTCAGGGATTCCCTATTGTGTGAGGACGTGACAAATGTTCTCTGCAGGATACACTAAGCCTTCTTTGAGCTGCATTCTCCTGTTCCACTGAACTTCTCCCCTGCAGCTCTTCCCCCGGAATCTGATGTTCCTTCTTACCAAGTGAGTTGTAGTTTTTGATCTGATTGTGCACAATCATGTCTCTGAGCACATTTTTCCTAGGTTTGGTTTTCTATATTCATTCTTTAAGTTCCAAGTCAAGTATCACCTCCTCTATAAAGCATGTCAGACTAAGATACTTATTCTTGAGATTGTCAATACCATGTACCATATAAGTCCCCAAAATATGAAAGTATGGTAAGGTTTTTTTCCCCAAAATATGCCTCAAAAAATATTCAAATTATTCAAATGATAATTATTCAAATTATATTTGAATTTCTTATATTACAGGACTCTTTCCAGTTTCCTAATTACGCAATTACTATTTTGGATAAAAAAATTAAGGAAGAAACAATTATCTGACACAGTTTTAATTATTTTTGACTTTAGGTGCTTTTTTAGGGAACGTAATAAGACTTGTTTTTTGGTTTTTGTTTTGAACATATGACAGATTGAGATAGATTAGTAGTTATTCAAAAGTTTAGGGCTTCACAACTACCAGTGTTGGATACTAAGAAAAGTGATTTTGCAATAGCTCTTTTTATGGCTCCTTTACTTTACAATAACTTTTATTGGTCTCTTTTCTTTAAGATGCCACCAATTCCTTGATGAGGAGAGAACGTAAGCTGCATAAGCAAAGGCTGTTTTGTCAGTAAATGGCATTATCACCAGAATTTTTAACAGTTCTGAGCTCAGAGTGTGCACTTAATAAATAATGCTAAAAGAGATCACCCAGTCACTCTATCTTCAGCCATTTCAGTGTTTGGCATTCAGTAAGCAATTAATTATGTTTTCTAGTAGGAATGCATTATTGTAATGATACTGAATAAATGAATATCATACAGTGGCTGCCGAGCAGAGGAACTCTGAATCAAACCAGATTTGTCTTATGCTAAATCTCACAGTGTTTCCATTGCCTCTGAAAAACCAGAAAATGGGTAGATTATTTCCATCTTTGAGTTAGGGGTGGTAGCTTGATATGAAACACATTATGAATTCATTAAGGTTGAACTGAAATTTCCCACAGTCATTTTATAATGTCTCACTTATATATAAATTTTATTTACTAATTTAGTAAAATTTATTTACTAATTTAGTAAATTTTATTTACTAAATTAGTAAATTTTATTTACTAATTTATATTTACCAATTTTTAGGTCAAGAATTCTTAGCTGAGTGAACATTCCCAGCAGCATATGTTGACTTCCAGGTAGAAGTTGTCATTCATTGCTTGAGGCTGAATAACTAGTTTTTACTCTGCCGGGAAGAGTCCACAAAGGTCTTGTAAAAGCAGAAATTTTTATCCTGTAGATAGCCAGAATAAAGGGTCTTTATGTAAAGAACATTATTAAAACATCCATTTTATTCAACCATTCCCTCTGTAGCTTCACCTGCAAGACTGGCAAATTGCTGACACTGAAAACACTGATCCAGCCCTATTCTGTCCCTTTGGAAATAGGGCTGCCTTGATTAGACCCAGGTATCCAATGTCAACTCTATTAAGACTCACCACAGTCTGCATCCAGTCTTTTTGTATCTCCGAACCAAACCAACCCATCCCAGACTCTTTGTATGCTGGAGACAAGTCAAAAGAAAGACTTTTGCTGAGTCATTATATTAAATCTTACAGCTATTAAGAAAAATCTAATTATTATTTCCTAAAAGTGTTTTATACTTATAATGCCCTACTTTATACTACCCTACCTTTTGTCCATGCATCTATGTGTCTATATGATTCCTCTAAAAAACAAAACAAAACAAAAACCTTGAGTTCTCTTTGAAGCTTAAAACCTATAAAGATGTCTCCTTCCTCCAAAATCATGATAACAACTGTTTGTCTCTCATGACACGATCATTCAATGCCACATCCTTTATATCCCATTATTTGATAGTTAATTTCCATATATTACAAATAATAAGATGGTAAAAGAACTGTGCTCATTTAATTACCTCTCCTTACTAAGCAATTAGTAAATTATTCTTCATCTGAATTACTAGAGGGTATCAGATGTCTTTCATTATACTTTTTCCTTATGCTTGGCCTATGGAGTCAACTGCAAAAGACTCTGCATTTGGTTCATTTATGTTTATACTGATTAAAATACAGGGTCTGCTATCATTTTTTGCTGGTGGCAGTATCTTACTGTCTCTTTGTTGTTCTTTGAACATGTTGCCTATTCCCTATAATGGTCTTGATTTATCTTTCCTTAATTGGGGTCCCCATGATATCAGTTACTCAAGGAATGTCTCATTCTCAGAGTTCTTGGATTTTAAGAACATTGCCCTTCCTTAATTAAAATGCTGTGTAGTCAAGTGGCTCAGAGTTTGAATTCTTGGTAGGGATTTGGGAAAAAAAGATACTCATAAATTGTGGCAGAACATGTGAATTTTTACATCCTTGCTTTCTTTGTCAAAGACTGTTTTCTTCATCTAACATAATGATATCCTTCCCAAATATAGAACATACTTAACTATCCCTCAGGGAGACAATGTGAGTCCCACTCAGTCATTTTGTCTAGCTCAAAGTTTAGGCTCTCTGCATGATGTAAGAACTTTATCAAGTCTTGGAGTTCCCTTTGGTACACAGACATATGTACTAAAATTGTTTTCTGTCCTCTATTCCAAACTTATAGGCCCAATATGTAATCATGTTATAGGGTCAAAACTTCCCTTCTCATTAGGAGAAAGGACAAATTAAAGACACAGATGTCACTGATTTGAAGTAATTATGAAATCTCAAGAGAAGGAGAATATCACTCATGATTTTACCAATCACCTTCAAATAATCTCTAATTTATGGAACTGCCACATCAACTATACATGCATATGTATAGTTTCACTCAGTGTGAAGATTTTTTTCATATTAGTTTAGATTATGGTTTTTTATATACTTTTGAAAATTGAGTATCCATTTTGATGAATTATCTGTTTATTGATCTTTGTAATAAAGAAAAAGTTAAGTCGTGCAAAATTAAAGGTGAAATTTATATTAGATTTAATTTTTTAAACAACACTGAGATTAGTAGTTCTGAAGTGCAGAGATGAAGCTAGATTTTCTGGTGTTTACACATTTTTATGTGGATGCTAAAACTTTTAACTGTATTCTCAAGTGTATTGTTCATTTCATGGTCACATGGATTCAGTTGAATCTGGAACTAACTAAGCCTTTGAAATAAATAAAGGAAATTGATCTGTAAAATAACACTTTTCTCTCGGATTAAGTTTGTAAACAACACAATTTTGCATGTTATATTATTACCTAAATTCTCAAAGTTTCATTTAATATTTTGGCAAAAAGAAAAAAAAGTAAATATTCCACTGTCAGGAATAATGCCTTGAATTATTATTTCAGCAACAGCTATCTCATTACAAGAAACACAATTGAATGTGTGTTCCCTGATTTAACATCTAATCTAATATTTTGATACAGATGCATGAATGCTGAAATCAGTAAATACAAGTTAATATGTATAATATAAAAACACAAGGAAATAAATGGATGCCTGTCAAACAGATAATTAGATAAATCAATATCCTGGGATACATTATTACATTAAGAAGCTTTAAAGAGCAACAAACATTTGCCAAGATTTTTTAAGTGTAAAGAATCTTTATAGTGCCCTTTAAAATACATCAGAGAAATACCACTAAACCACAATGCATTTATAAAAACATAATGGTCATTTTCCTTAGTATTTACTTGGGGGTGAAGCAGAGGTAATGAAGACCAGAGTTTCTTCTAAATACTTATTTTATAGCCATTTATTTCCATCATAATAGAACTAAAAGATTGATACTATCCAGGTTGCTTAGGTCAGCTTGACTTTGAAGCTCTTTTTTCTGCACAGAACTTTAAAGTAAACTAAAGAGCTAAAATGTCTTAAGTGCCCATCACAATATTCTGTGGTTGAAAACTAAATGAGAAACATTAAAGTTAGGGTCAGATACCTTGATATGATGCAGTGATGTTGGTTCAGTCAATGAGCTTGGTGTGATTAAAAACTATTAATTGATAATAGTATAAATAAATAGTATAAATTACTATTAATTTACCTTAATAACTGTCTTCAACTATAAAATAGGGATAAAGAATAAATTTCAGGGATTAAGTGTATGGAATGCTACATATGTGTTTTCAACTGCCATGGAAGAGATTTAGTAATTGCAAGCTATTATGCTTGGTCTGCAAAGGAGTATGTGCATTAACCTATAGTCAAACAAAAGCAACAAAAAGATTGTCAGAAAAAAAAAAAGTATTTTAAAGGAGGTAGTTTAGGATGAATTAAATGTAGAATAGAATAGAATAGTTTAAAATCAGAGGCAGAGAGGACAGTTAAATGTTACAAAATTGTCCCAAATGTCTGATAATACACTGAGCCAGGGTGAATGGAAACAAAATACATGAATATAGTTCTGATTTTTTAAGGAGTTACAGATATTTAGAGCTAAACTATGTAATTTTACTCAAAATGTATATAAATATACATATGTAATACTTGCTATAGCGTGGCCTTGTATATTTTCTTTAATTCTGAAAAGAAAGCTCCAGAAATATTAGCAAAACTTTAAATGCACTAGCTTAATTTTTTAAGAGAAAATTGCAACTTAGAGTACGATATTATTTAGCAACAATTAAATGCACTATCTTAAATTTTTTAAAGAACACATTGCACTTCAGAACCAAAATTTTAACAAAAATAATCTGAAAAAATGTTAATATGTTGGGACTTCTTCAGTAATATATGTGAGGTGGGAAAAAACAAACAAACAGAATTTTGTCTCAATTAATTCTGTGTCTATCCAACTCTTTTAATGCTATCTTTGCAACAATTTAAGGACTAAACAATCAATAACCTTACTAATAATTATAATTAATCTCTGACAAAAAAGCTTTATTCTAAACTTTAAAGTATGGATACAGTTTTTTATGTATGATACCTTTCATACAATGAAACAGTATCAGGCACATTACTAAACAAGACACAACTGATGTAAAAAACAAAGAAATAACAGAAAATAACAGGCCTATGGGGAAATATAACAGAGCTATCAAACATGGGCTTAAAAATAACTTTCAGGTAAGGGAATGCAAGACATGTTTTGGCAGAGAACTAAAAACAAACAAACAAAAAAAAACAAACAAAAAAAAGGAAATAAGGAAATCACCTATTGGAAATAAAAATTAAAGTACTATAACTGAAATTAATGATCTTGCATATGTGTTTCCTGGCATATTAACTACATTTGAAGGGAAAATTTTGACCTGAGGTGTGTGTATGTGTATGTGTGTGTGTGTGTGTGTGTGTGTGTGTGTGTGTATTCAGAATAAAGCAAACAAAAAAGAAATGATTAATATACAAAAAAAAAAAAAAAAAAAACATGAGACAAGGGATATAGTTAAAAGGTACAACAATCATATAATTAAAATCTAAGAATTCTAAGAGATAATGATATCCAAGATATAATACCTAAGAGATATAAAAGATATAATGGCTGACTCTTTTAAATAAAATGTAAAAAGACACCAATAAAGGATTAATATCCAAAATACATAAAGAACTGATACAACTTAATTCCCAAAGAACAAATAATCCAATTAAAAAATTGGCAGAAGGAATGAATAGACATTTGTGCAAAGAAGGTACACAGATGGGCAACAAACACATGAAAAGTTGCTTCACATCACTAATCACTAGGGAAATACAAATCAAAACTACAATGACATAGCACCTCACACCTATCATAATGGATAAAATAAAAAACATAAGAAAAAACAGGTGTTGGTAAGGATGTGTAGAAAAAGGAACCCTCTTGCACTGTTGGTGGGAATGCCAATTGGTACAGCCATTGTGGAGAACAGTATGAAGCTTCCTCAACAAATTAAAAATAGAACTACCCTATGATACAGGAATTGCTCTCCTGCATAATTACCCCCAAAATACAAAAACATTAATTCAAATGCACCCTATATTTATTGCAACATTATTTACAGTAGCCAAACTACAGAAGCAGCCTAATTGTCTATTGATAAATGAATGGATAAAGAAGCAGTAGTATATACATACCATGGAATATTATTCAGCCATAAAAAACAATGAAATCTTGCCATTTACAACAAGATGGATAGAGCTAGAGAGTATAATGTAAGTGAAATAAGTCAGTCAGAGAAAGATATATAGCATATGATCTCATTCATATGTGGAATTTAAGAAACAAAACAAATGAGCAAAGGGGAAAAGAGAGAGAGAGAGAGAGAGAGAGAGAGAGAGAGAGAGAAACCAGGAAATTAACTATAAAGAACAAACTGATAGCTACCAGAGAGGAGGTAGGTGGAAGGGGGTGGGGGTAAATAGGAGATAGGGATTAAAAAGTTCACTTATCATGATGAGATAAAATAAACTTATTTTTAAAAGACATAAAAAGACATAATTCAATGTATTTTCCAACAGAGAGGGCCACATATTATTTGTAATTCACTGTTCACCTGGGAGATAGTTCAGCTATTTCAGATATTCGGATCTAGGTCAAGTTACAGTATACATTTCTTAGGAGAAAAATCTTGAGAAAATTTTTCTTAATCCAACTTGACAAACCATATTGCAAGTGGCCATTCTCCAAGATTTTGATGAAAGTGGAAGATGAAAGAATCTGAATTTCAACTTGATATTTCTTACTGTCCATCTAAGACTTTCCAGAAGCACTGAGGACGGATACTAATTGGTAGGTTCACGGTCACAGCCTATTCCTAAGGCACCCAGGAAAAGTGAGATAACAGGAAAATAATTTTCACAATAGAATGTAAGTTGGAAATTACAACACAGATAAACTTTGAAAAGCAACAGAGACTTCTATTACAAAATAAAGTAATAAAATAAAATTAATACAATTAAATTAAATTAAAAAATGACAAGCCACAATGCCAAAAGCCTTTCTGAACCCCAAACAGAATAAAGTAGAAAGTTATACAAATTAAAAAAAGATCTTTTAAAAATCAGCCAAAGTAGGAGTCAAGGAAGTGAAGAACTTATTTCAAAGGAGCACCCATAAGATAGATAGCTGACTTATCAAAAAAAAATAAATAAATAAAAAGAAAAAAAAGAAAAAGGAAAAAGAAAAAATGCCAAAAGATAATGGGATGACATCTTTGACAAGCTGAAAGAAAATAATTGCAAATCTAGAATTCAATGCCAAGTGAAAACATCCTTCAAAAATGAATAAATGAATATTTAATGCATTCATTTTCAGGTAATGAAAATTTGATAGAATTTGTCACCTGCAAACCTATGATGAAAGAAATACTAAAGGATTTTTTTTAGACAATGGGAAGATGATTTCACAGGTACACTAGGACCCTCAGAATTTCACATTAATGAATAACATGATAGGTATAAACCTAGCTATGTATAATGAATGGAGTCGTACTAGACAATATTTTCATATCTCGTGTAGCTAAAGATATATATTTAAAGTACATAAAATAACATGATTGGAGAAGGTAAAAGAAGTTGAAGTGATCTAAATTCTAAAATGTTTCTGTATTATCCAAAGAGAAGTAAAAGTAATTTACTTACCGTAAGAATTTGATATGCCAAGGAAAACTTGTCATAAAATCTTACTTATCTTCTAAAAGAATTTTCAGTAAACAAATATAAATAATGTGTAGCTACCAAGATAATACAGGGGAAAATAGAATAATAAATATTAACCAATTATAAGCTAACCAAAAGAACAGGAGACTAGTGTCTGAGGTCAATCTTAATAATTTATTTTAAACAAGCTAAACCAAATTGAATTATTTAAAGGTGTTTTCAATATCTTCTTACTATTTTTATTAATTTGTGGGATTTGTAGTAATGTCTGCTTTTTTATTCTTGGTATTGGTTCTTCTCTCTCTCTTTTTTTCTGATTCTCTTTTCAAAGAACCACTTTTAGCTTTGGTGGTCTCCTTTAATAGAGGTTTTAAAACATATTTTATTATTTTTTGCTTTTATACTTATTATTACTTTTAGTTTATCTTCTGAAATTCAGACACCTATGTGGTCCAAAGGACACTGTTGAGAAAGTGAAAATACAACCCACAAAATGGAGAAAATGGTTGTAAATCAAGTATCTGATAAAAGATGTATATTCAGAATATATAAAGAATTCAGATGTATATTCAGAATATATTAAAAAATTTATATATTAATATATATGTTAAATTTGTAATATATAAATATTTTGTATACTTAATTTATAGTGTATATTTGTATATATTAATATATATATTAAATTTATACATTTAACAATGCCTTCCCACAAATTAAAATTCAGGATCAAATGACTTCAGTAGTGAATCCTACCAAATATTTAATTAAATAACTGACATCAATGTTATACAAGATTTTATAATGCAACTAAACAGGATTCATTGAAGGGGAATGTGATAATAGCTTAACCTTCAAGCTTCAATCGATTTAATTCATTATGTTAACAGAATTTAAAAATCATATAATCATTTTTATCAACATATAAAACTTAATAAAATTAAATATCCATCATTTAAAAACTTTAACAAACCATTTATTAATAAACTAATGAATAGTTTATACAATTTGAGTTGTACATTTGTGATTTGTGAAGTTTTGTGTGTGCAATATGGTTCAGTAAAAAGGTATAATCACATTACATAGAATAATAAAATATGTTCAATTTTGCTTCACTAAACTTTTAGTTTCTGCAAGTGTTTTTTTTTTACATTTTTTTTAATGCTTTATTTATTTTTGAGAGAGATAGAGAATGAGAGGGGGAAGGGCATAGAGAGAGGGAGACACAGAATCCCCTCTCTGAGCTGTCTGCGCAGAGCCTGATGTAGGGCTGGAACCCAGGAACCCTGAGATCATGACCTGATATGAAGTCAGACGCTCAAGCGTCCTAGTCACCAAGGGGCCCCTAGTTTCTGCAAGTTTTTAAGTCCGTGCACGTTAAAAACAGATTGCTACACTCTCTGCTTTACATTATTTTGCGTTTTATTTCTCTAGAGAGATACAGGTTTTATTAGCTTACATAAAAATCAATGTAAAAAATCAAATCAAAAAGCAGAAAAGAAATAGCATACTTACAATCTAAAGGAAGTTTAATTATATATTGAATGTTTATACAAATTAAATAAGAATATGATGCTAAAAACCTCTCATAAAAGGCAGGTGTGTTTAGGACTGACACTGGTACATGTTGGTTTAAATAGATTTCACCAAATTAGATTAAGAAATGAGTTTTACTGGAGAGAAACAAAAAGGAAGCTCATCAGTGTAGAGATGCATCTGGGTTCTCATGCTCCACATTATTTTGTGGAAATAGGTTTCAGGTCAGGATTTCTGTTGGGTATGCGAGAGTTTAGTTGTAGAGAAAACTCTCCTCTCTATGCATCTTCCTCCAATAAAGCAACAGGAGGAAAAGGTCCTGTCAATGTAGAAATATGCAAGGTGCTTTGTACCCGCAAGTCTAGGCATGGATGTCAACGCTTCTAAAGTTATGTGGAAAGCTAGTGCCCAGCACTGGAGATGCTGGGATAGCTGGAGTTTGGGAGATTTGGGGATGTTACATTCCCCCTGTGTGAAGAGAGAAAGCCATGGCCCTCATAAAAAACAAAACATGGCTTTATTTTCTCTTATTGGGAGAAGAAGGCTTAGGGCTAACTTTATCCTGGCAATTGATGGTGAGTTTTCAGCTTAATTTTCAGACAATTTGCTCCTAGAATAAAAACAATGCACCCCCAATGCTCTTTTAGTAACATATTAAAACATAACACTTAGTACACAGTAGGCACTCAATAAATATTTGCAGAATAAATAAATGTATCTTTTTTTTTTTCTTTTCCTGAGGAAGAGAGAACCTGATAGGAATCATGCCTTGTTACAAAGGAGTTACTTGTTACTTCTTTCTACCCAGGAATTTGGTCCTTTGTGAATTTAATAAAGTGGAATTAAATAGTATAATGTCAACAGAAATACTGAGAAAAATTTATTCCTTCTATATCAGAAATGAAATAAAAAGGAATAATTGTCCATATTTACTTTTTTTTGCTCAGGAGCAAACATACTGTATATAGGATTCTTAGGTTCCTAATTATATAAATTAATTAAAACAAAAGGAAAAATGATAAAAAGCAAATGAACAAGAAACTACTATAGAATTTCCACATGCCTTAAAGCCTAACACTACATTTTACTGTTCTTTTTATTTATATATTTCCATTTCTACTCTAATACAGAGAAAACTTAAAAATCAAGGCAAATATGAACAAAATTGTGTTCCAATTTAAGAATTTCTTCTTTCAAAGGAAAAATAAAAAGGTTAAGTGATAAATATTGTAAGTCAGCTTGGAATACTATGTGCCTAAAATTGATGTGTGATAATAAGAAGAAATCAACTAAGAAACTTACTAAGAAGTAAGAGCTAAAACACAGGCCTAATGACTGAGTTGTATTTATTCCATCTAAACGTAACTTCACTATTTTACTTTGCCTACCTGCTAAGGATATGCCTTAGCCCTTTATCTTGTAAAGTCAGTGAAAATTAAAGGAGCAGCCTTCCCTGAACACTAGAAAGGATCTTAACTTACTAAGAATTTAGCATGACTGGACTAATGTTGCCAAATAAAATAGAAAATGAATTAAATTTGAAAATCAGATAGATGGGTATATTTTTGGTAGAAGCATGTCTCAAATATTACATCATGCATTCTTAGGCTGAATATTAACTAACTGCAAATTTAATTGAGCATTCCACATTTTTAACTGCAAATCTGGCCATAAACTAGAGACAAACAAAACAAAACAACAACAACAAAACAAAGCCCTGAGGGCATCAGCTATGGGAACTTTAGTAAAAGTGAAAGAAAAAATTTCCAAGACTACTTTTACTCTCCCTTCTGAGAAAACCTTCACCAAACCTATATTGTGTTGGGTAGATTCTGTTTTTTGAAAAGTTGTAAAAGTCTTATTTAACCCTTGAGGGACAAACAGTTAAATTGAAATAAATAATTTAAAAATATATTTATGCATTTCTTTCTTTTTACTTGAACTGATCAATATCACCAGAGTAATAGGAAATATAAAAGCAGATAAAATGATTTTTTTTTCTCTGTTGGCTTTTATAGTTCTACTTTGTTTTTTTTGTTGTTGTTGTTGTTGTTGTTGTTGTTGTTGGGAGTATTTTACTTTAAATTTGTTTTCATTTGCATGTTAAAGCTGTGACAAGCCCTTTTCTTAGTAAATAGAAGTTTCCTTTGTGTTGCTTATTTTTCCAATGTGGCTGCTAAAATGATAAATTCTTAAGCTACTCAAAGGGATTTAAAATGAAGTCCTCTGACTACCTGAAAAGTATTAAGGGGTTTGTTGTAACTGAAATTTGAATTAACTACTGTCTAACTTTGTTAAGCCAAGAGCTTTCTCTATCTCCTTCTTTAAAAGCTGCATTTCATTATCAGTAGGTCCAAATAAACTAGATTTTAATTAATCTCATTTCTTTCTCTTTTTAGCTGTGTATTCTAGAGAGCATTACATATCAAGGGACTTAGAAATCTCAACAAATATGACAGAAAAATCCTTGATATTTTGCTAGTTGAATATAAAATATGACCTTCTCTCCTTTTGAATTTTCTTCTGTTTAAATGTGATAATTGAAGGAATTTTACTTTGGTGCCTACATTTTCCATTAATCTTAAAGCACTTATAAAACTCCAGATAACTTAACTAACACATTTTGCAAGGTTTTTCTTTTTGTGGTATCAATTTGCATTTGTAAAAGCAATGATTAATTTATAGAAGATATATGTAGAAAGCATCAGGATTCAAATAATGTTTTAAAAATAAAATAAAAAAAACTCATTCTTGGTAGTTGGAAGCCTTTATCCCCAACTAAGCCAACAACTCTTGGCTAGAAAAAAGTCTGAAAGAAGATGGACTAACTTCCAGGATTTAAAAGCATTTTCAAATCCTAATTGTCTTGGAACATAAATGCAGTCATAAGAAATAAAATTGGTTTGACAGGAAAGTTTCTTAAATCAGCAGGTCAAGCAAATCACAGTATTTTTTTTTCCAGTAAGATATAGTTCCCTGAAAATTTTTGAAACATGAAAAAATACTTCAATGTTACTTATCTCATATTTTAGTATTATATTTTACTGATTACCAATTTTTGTCAATCTCCATCCTCGGTGTTCTTAAGTATTGATTTATCATTACCAAGATTATTTATTGAATGCCTAGATATATACTGTTATTATTTTGCAGATGAAGTAAATTATAATTGAAGAGCTTAAGTAATTTTTTCACTGCTAGGAAACAGCAGGGTGAGCAATGAACTTTCAGATTTATATAAAGACTATGAACATTATTTTATGTCACACTATCTGTTGTATAAGCACTTTGTCTCTAACTCATCTACCCTTCTAAGTATCTATTGTAATTTCATGTATAGTTGTAAAAATGAAAGAAAAACATGATTATTTGAAGTGATTGGTCCTAGAAAAGGAATATACAAATGGCTCTCTTCAGGCAAGAATACATTTTAGCTATAAAGAGTAGTCTCATGCATCTAAGTTACTTTATAGTCTTCTGTTTCTGATCCCCTAAATTCATAGCAGCACAGTCATAGCTATTTTTAAAGTTGATCTTATGATTTGAATCTGAGAAACAACAAAGGTATATTTTAAACCACATATTTAAAAAATGTAATAAAATAGTTTGTACTCCCTTACAACATAGATATTTCCATTAGGAGAATACGAATACATTTTTTAAACTTTAAAATTATAAATACATTTTCCTGATCATTCATCGTTTGTTTTGTTTTTTTCTGTGATTTTGTATAGATTAATAATTCCATTTCATGTGGAAACTATGGAGTCTGGAGCTGTGCAAATCTGCTCTTGATTTCAGCTACAAGTTATTGAACAGATTAATCCTGGGTCTCAGTTTTCTCATCTGAAAAGTGAAGATAATAACAATTGTCTCTTGAATATTATTGTAAAGGTTTAAGGAGATCATGGATATAAAATAACAATGACAGAGAAAATGCTTAGATAATAGCATAGATAAGAATGATAAAGCATAAAGGAATGAATGAAAGATGACTAAATCAGACTATCTAAAGCAGAAGTCAGAAGGTATCTGAAGAATATTTAAAACATGGAAGATTACATGTGTTTTAGATCTCTTAGAGGTTAAAGAACTACTATATTAAGAGAACTTAATTAAGTGAACCAGAAGGATAAGAATTGGTAGCTGGAAATTAGAATGCTTTTTTTAACTAAATTATATTTTTGGATTGTTTCATAAATAACATGAGCTCTGACTGATTATAGCTAGTGTCAGAACTTGATAATGGACACAGTAGTTGAAGTGGAGCAAAGGAAAGGAGATAAGGAGATCAAGGAACCTAGCAGCCAGGTACCTCTTTTGATGTAAATTCATGTACATGAATTTCTGCAAAATGTGTTTGTTCACCTGTAATTTAAATGATGCACATCTCTCCAACCATATTATTCTGTATGCATTTGCTAAATAAGGCTATCGGCATTATTCTTTTAATTTTTTATTGCTATTTATTTACTTTTTTTGAAAGAGAAAGGGAGTGAGCACGGAAAGGGCAGAGAGAGAGAGAGAGAGAGAGAGGGAGAAAGAATCTCAAGCAGACTCCATGCTGTTAGCACATAGCCTGATGTTGGGCTTGACCTCACCAACCATAGAATTATGACATAAACCCAAACTCAGAGTCATACGGTTTGAAATTTGGATGAGCTCTGTATGAAACTGGCCTGTAAAAACATCAGAAAATGATTTTGACAGTTTTAACTGACTGAGTCACCCAGGTGCTCCTATTATTTTAAATAAAATAGGTAGAAATGGGGAAAATAATATTTTTCCTATTGGGGTCATTAAATTGACAAGAGTATGCAAACTGTCACTATTATCTTAACCACATGAAGATATTCTGTCAATAGGAAAGATGAAAAAAAATGACAAATAGAGATGGATACAAGGATGGATGGATGGATGGATGGATGGATGGAGAGTCTTAGTGGAGCTAACCCCAATTTCAGAAACCCAATATCTTTCTCTCTAGAATTTAGTATTTGTTTCTTAAACTTATCCTAACGTAATAAAAATTCCCAAACTGATATGCCAGGAATCCAAGATATTCTTTTCTTAAGCTAGTCTAGGCATTTCTTTCTCTCGCTTCTGAAAATACCCCAATGTTAATGTAAAAGAATATAGCCGATAAATTCTCATCCTCAGATCCACTCCCCAACATTTTCTATTTTGCATTTCCTTGTGTTGTAGACCACAATCAAGCTGTCTTGATTAGAATCGGACATTGGAATCAACCAACTGAAGGGAGAGATGTGCTGGATCTTTCCTCACCATCCATCTGTCTTCATAAAACAATCCTTCCTGTCAGACAACCTTCTCTTGGGTGGAAGTCTAGAGCTCTCCTGTATGTGGTTACTACTGATCTACCTTACTACTTCCAGCTTACAGGTGATAATGGCATTTTTTTCTTTTGCTACATCAGGGTGTTTCACTATTCTCAGTTGATTTCTATTATTCTTCCCTACACTTTTGCAAATATTCTCCTTATTAAAATATCTTCAACTACGTCTTTTGTATGTCTATTTCTTGATGGCACGATGACTGTTACATATATTTAAATTATTATAAATACACAAATGTATGTGTTTTTAATTCTGATGATATATGTGAATATATATCCGTTTGGAAATAAACAATATAAACACAGCAATAAAAAAGGTAGAATAATGATTTATTTAAATATTCTGAAATACATTTTATTTTAATTTTATCCTCAGTTCAAATGCTTTTTTCATTAATCACAGTCACTGATTTTGACGTTTTTACAGGCCAATTTAATACAGAACTCATCCAAATTCTAAAGATAAAATGACTTGTTACTTCAAACTCCTTGGTAAGTCTAGTTAAGTGCAACAGTGTCAAAAAACTGAAGAATAGGGCTCTAGATTCGTAGATATATAAATTCAGAATGACATTCCCAAGTTTTATTTGAGTTTTCTTGTATAATGTCAAAGAAAAAATACATTGGGTTGAAAATTTTCATCACTTCTCCATTAATTAGTAAAATCATAAAAGAAAATTGCCTTTTTCCTTATAACTTTGGGTATTTTTGTTTGAAAGCAAATATTTGCAATCATAAGGACTTTTAGAAATCACACATACATATGAGTGAGGAATTTGTTTGTACCTGTTTGAATTTACAAGACTTTTTTCTATTTCACCATGCAATGATATGTTATTTTTTCCCTAAAAGTGACTTCAAAGTATTATACTATCATCTATATTAATTGTGATAGTGAAAAAAATTACTATCACAACAATAGTTTCTACTGTGCCAATATGACAACTTATTATTTATTCTTGTCTATAATACAAGGCAATATAATATGCCTTTTCTGAATTAAAATATAATTTTTGGCAATATACAAAGCAGAGACTAAATATCATAAAAGGCCATTTCTGGGACTAGCACTTGGTAAAATTCTGAAAAATTGGGATATGTATACATAGTTGTTTGTTCAGTTAGTCACATAATGAATCCATTAAAGTAATTTTCTGATTTTCTAAAACAAGGACATTTCAACAAACAATAGATAATTGTAAACATTTTTAAAAATAATTTTAAGTAGCTCTTTTGAAAAATAATTCATGTAAGTGACATCCTCAACAGAGCCATTTCATTAAAACATTTTTTTTTTTAATTTTTTTTTCAATGTTTTTTATTTATTTTTGGGACAGAGAGAGACAGAGCATGAACGGGGGAGGGGCAGAGAGAGAGAGGGAGACACAGAATCGGAAACAGGCTCCAGGCTCTGAGCCATCAGCCCAGAGCCTGACGCGGGGCTCGAACTCACGGACCGCGAGATCGTGACCTGGCTGAAGTCGGACGCTTAACCGACTGCGCTACCCAGGCGCCCCAAAACACATTTTAATGGTAGTGTCTGAAGTAGTGTTAAAGAGACTTATAGGTTTAATTTCTAGGATGATTTGCTAAAATATTCCACTATAGGTAAATGGACAACCTGCTATAATGATCAGTCACTAAAACTTACTCATTGTCCATTTAAGATTGCACTTGACAAATTGATATTTTTATTCATCATACAGTTTCTTAATGACAGAAAAGCTAGGGAATATCATAAAAGGTTATTCTCTTGAGTAAAATTATCTCATCTAAACTAAGGCCAGGTTGTTCTGGGGTAGCAGGATTCTGTTAAAAAAGTAAACTGATTCAGCAATTTATGAAATAATGCTATATATAAAATGAGCCCATAGCATTTGAGCACTGAAACCATCAATCTGCTTTATTTAAAAAGTTGTAAAATGTAATGCTTTCTAAAAAGTCATTTTGTTACTCCTGGATATGGTCAGTGACAATAAAGATAAAATTCTCATTGAAATAAATAATTCAAAAAGGATTAGGAGACCCTCTTCAAATGGGTAATTGTGACAGAGACTGCCTGTTCCTTACCCCATCATAGAATATTCCTTTCTCTCTTTGAAGTAACATCAGAGATTTCCAGGTGACACTTAATGGTCTAAACTAACATATCTCCCAGCAATTTATATGTGTAAATTCTAGAATAAGAGAAATAAAATATATGTGCCCTGGTTAATGGGAATGTCATTTTAAAAGTGTCTTTTTTTCACTTAAAAATTCTGCTGGTTGGATGGTAGATGTGATGGTTGGAGCTCAAGCAGGCATTTTATTATTATTTTTTTAATTTTTAAAAATTTTTTATTTCAAAAGAGAGAACGCGTGCATGCAAGTGGGGGAGGGGCGGAAAGAGAGGGAGACAAGAGAATCTCAAGCAGGCTCTGCGCTGTCAGTGTGGAGCCAAAGACAGGTTTCAAACTCAGGAACAATGAGATCATAAGCAGAGCCAAAATCAAGAGTCTGGTCCTTTAACCAACTGAGCCATGAAGGTGCCCTGTGGCATTTTAAATAATAAGAGAAAAAATTCTTGGATTGTGAATTTTGGAAAAAGGAATTAAGGACACTAGTTCTTTTGTGCTTATGAAACAGCAAAATTAAAGTTAAAAAGACGTAAGTAAGATAATTAGAACATCTCATTTTTAGTTTTGCTCATCTACCAAATTTCTGGTAAAAGATGTTCTTGACAAGAATCCAGTTAGGTTTTGTGAATGTTGGAAATGGTATAGGTTACTTTCCAAATACTGGTATAAGTGAATTGACTGGCAGTTAGTTGCCCAGATCTCCAGACTAAACGTAAATAGACATTTCGTTTGACAGTTACCAGGAAGAATTTATAAGAACTGCTTCTTCTCTTAGAAACTTGAATTAGATCTAGTTGAACAGTTGAAATAATCTGTAGATTATGTGGTAATATATTCTCTTCTTTCATGAGTGTGAAGTCTTTATTCTGAAAGTAAAATCTTGACTACTTTTTTGAAAGTGAAAGAGTTAATAGTTAAGGAATAATTAGTTTTAAAAAGAGCTAGTAGATCATAGCTGGAATAAATAATTCAGTAAATATGAGTAAAATAAAAAGAACGTAAGTTTCTAAAAATCTGAGTAAGTGAGAGAGTATGGCAAGTAATGAAAAGAAGACATCACACAAGTTAGCCCAATTGAAACTAGTTAATTTGTGAAAGATAATCTCAGATATCCCACCAAAGAACAATTACCCCAGGCCCCTAATTTATTCATTTTTGAGTTTCAAATGAATAGAAAACATCACTGATATAAAAATCAATCCAACTATCTCTGTGCCCTTAATTAGATATATGTAGCTCAAATATCAGTACCCCACGAAGTCATGTATGGCATGTGCATAGATATAGATATATAAACATTCATAGAGATAGAGATAAAGGGAGAGAAAGACAGAATATAAATATGTCAGGGAATAAATACATAAAAAATATCAATTAGTTCAGAAGCTTCGGCTCCTGAGTTGGACAGGGTAGGTTAGCTTTTACTACACCAAAAATCCCTTTTAAAAATGTCTGCATAAAATACAGGGACTGTATGTTCGGAGGCTTCAGACAGTGTTGAGACAATGAGAAGTGCTGGGGCTAAGAATCTGAAGAGAGAAGCTCAGGGATATTTGGCAGTCTTAAGAAGAGACTAAGATAAAAAGTTCTGGATGTTCTGATGCAATGAATATTTCAGGACTTCTCTTTTGCTGTTGAAGGTCCTGAAGTGAGAGGCATGAAAGGCAGGTTGACCTAACATTATTAGGTTTTGAAACCAGCCTCGGCTCACACAATTGCCAATTGACACACACACTTCAAAAATACCATACATAAAAAGTTATTTGGCATGCAGAAGAAAGGACAACAGGTCCAAAAAACAAGAGAAAAATAGACCATAGAAACAGACCGATAACGATGGGAGGTATTAGAATTGGCTGAAAAGAATTTAAAAGAAAGAATGTATTTTTAAAATATTCAACATAGAAAACATAGATGTAATAAATAAATAAAAAGTTCATAGTGGAATTAAACTCTATAAAAGTATTTCAGGTGAAACAGGGAGAGGATAAGATGTTCATTATCAAATGAGGTTCAAATTCAAAAAACTTCATGTATGAAATGGCATTTTAGCTGAGTTTGGAAGAGTAAGCTGACAAGTATGGATGTCAGTAAAGGAAGGATTATTAATGTAATTGAAACTTCTATAGGCATTTAAAGTAAGTTCAATATCAAAACCCACACAAAATATACCCCCAAATGATTGTGGAGCCTGTTTTTCATCAATGAGAAGTAGAAGATTAGAAGAGAGTCAAAAACACAAATAGCAGACTAATCTCTTTTTCCAAAGTTGAGAAAGGTTGATTCTATACTCTGTAAACAAGTAACCATAGAAATAATTTTAGCAATATACAGAGTAAATATTGCATAGGCAATTTGAGTGATGATTCGGGGCCAAAATAATTCAACTCATGCCAAATTTTATTGGTTTCTTTCTCTTTTTTTTCCCCCTAAAAAATTTTTTTTTCTTGAGTTGCTAAATTCAAAGATGAGGGTCATACTATACACATAATTTAGTTTGGTTTCTACAAAACATGTGAGAAAAAAACTGCCATTTTTAAGTGTGGACCCAATGGCAGGGTTACAAAATGGATTGAAAATCAGTTAGCCAATAAATGCAAATAATTTTGATGGTCTGGGTCAGTCTGGACTTCCTCTTAGACTTTCCCTGTCGCCAGTCTTCTTATTTTAAATGAATTATTTTTTTTTTTTAATTTTTTTTTCCAACGTTTTATTTATTTTTGGGACAGAGAGAGACAGAGCATGAACGGGGGAGGGGCAGAGAGAGAGGGAGACACAGAATCGGAAACAGGCTCCAGGCTCTGAGCCATCAGCCCAGAGCCCTACGCGGGGCTCGAACTCCGGGACCGCGAGATCGTGACCTGGCTGAAGTCGGACGCCTAACCGACTGCGCCACCCAGGCGCCCCTTAAATGAATTATTAAATAAAAATCCATATATTATATTTGAAGAAGATACAAATGTAATACCATATATTATATTTGAAGAAGACACAAATGTACAAGAGATGAAGCAATAAATCTTATTTTTTTCAATTCAAGTAATCACATTAGGCTAAAATAGATGTCTGAAGTGAAAATGATAAACTTCTGTAATAATAAATGTAAAATAGTGTTTCTAAGTTCAAATATTCAATCAAACAGAAGCAGGTTTTTGGAAATAAGGCTTGTACAATAGTTCACATAAGTGTGTACTACATTTGGTTGACCAAAACATCATTATAAATCCAGGTAGATAGAATATTGTGTAAGCTGAATATAATTTTACACCATGTTAAAATAACAACAGACTGTATAGTAATATTGTGGTTCATTATGAGCATTCTGTGCAAGAGGGCTAGTGGTTAACTAGAAAACATTCAGAGGCATTTGATTGGAAAAATGAATGAAGGAAATTCACAATAGGAAAAATGCCAAAAGCATTAGTATCAAAAAGGGTTTGATATCAATTAAAAATATTTTTTTAAGTTTATTTATTTATTTTGAGAGACAGAGAGAACGAGCAACGAAGGGGCAGAGGGAGAGGGAGAAAAGGAGAATTCCAAGCAGGCTCCACACTGTCAGCACAGGGTCACATGGGTCTGGAACTCATAATCTATGAGATCACGACTTGAGCTGAAATCAAGAGTCAGACACTTAACCAACTGAGCCACCCAGGTGCCCCATCAATTAAAAATATTTGGTCAAAGTATTTAAAAATATAATAAGCTCTGTTAAATTTTACCAATTAGATGAAATAATCATTAAATGTTTTTTGTATTCTGATTTTGCTGTCAATAGAAATTATTTTCTCTCTCTCTCACATATATATAGACTCATATATGTGTATATGCATATACACATAAATATCCATATAATGTATATAATATCTATCTATCTATCTATCTATCTATCTATCTTTCTATCTATCTAATGAGCAGGATGTTGGTATATGGCCATCACAATTTTAAAGTTTATGAATCTAAGTGTTGAACATAAATATCTTTTGTTAGATTACTTTCTTTTTTCAATTTGTCTTATAAAGAATTGTTAAAATATGTCACTAGTAGAATCTATACTGAGAAGCCTGTCTGTGTCAATCTGTTCCAATTTTACGATTAAAAATATTATTAGTTATGACTTAGTAGGCTAAAAAGAGAAGAAAATTGTGTAGTTTACCTTCGCTGAAATAGATTCTACAGTAAAATGTGCACCCATCAGCTTTATGTCTGGGTTTTAGGAGATATTAGAACCTGAAATTATTCCTTTTCTGTTTTCAGATCTTCTACTGAGTTCATCTCTGCAATTCATATCAAATTTTCTCTCCTGTAAATTTCAAAAGATCTTATATGTTTTGCCCATTTGACCCAGTTCTTGATTCTACACTCTAGTCTACTGTTCTTTCTTCAGAATCAGAATTTTGGGATTAAATGTATTTCAGAATAACTGATATTCTCAGTATTATAATTGGGGAAATTGAATCTCAGGTATGTAAAATATCTTGTACAGAAGCACATGCCTGATTGGCCATGAGTTGATGTGATGAAATCACAATAAAAAGTCAGACTTAGTTGTTTCTTTTTTTTTTTTTTTTTACCTTTACACTGCTTCCTTATTTTAGACATGTCAATCTTTTCTAAAGAATCTCTAAGCTCTTTGGAAATACCAATGATGTTAATAAAATGCTGAACCTATAGTAGGTATTGAATGCATGTAGATTTGTTGACTGAGTTGCAATTTGCTCTTTAAAAAAAAAAAATAAGCACAAAGGAAATCTGGTTTAATTCCACAGAAAAATAACGTTATAACCTACGTTAAAAACAAACTTTTAGAAACTTCAATATATTATAATGTGGCTCTGGGTCAAAGGAAACATATTCTTTAATGTAATGGTATAAATTTAGTTATTGATTTTCTTAAGACAAAAAATGGGACTTTGAAATTGATTTTAAATATTTTCTCATAGAAGAAATCTATCATTTTTTTTAAATTTTTTATCTTAGAGATAGAAAGCAAGTGAGGGACAGGGGTAGAGGTGGAGATAGAGAGAGAAGGAGAATCTTAAGTAGGCTCCATGCATAGAGTGAGCCCGATATGGGGTTTGATCCCACCACCTGGGATCATGACCTGAGCCAAAATCAAGAATCTGATGTTCAAATGACTGAGCCACCCTGGTGCCCCAAGAAAGCTATCATTTTATCTTAAAATAATATATGTATACACTAAATGAAATATATGTGCAGTGATATATAAATACAGTGCTATACATGTATAGATGTGCATATGATTAGTTCCTCAGGAATGGAGATACATAGGTGGATGATGAATGAGATGACAAGTGAGAGAGAGAGAGACTTTGTTAGTAATTATATTCTTCAGTTCTCTGCAACCAAAGGATCAGGCAATTTTTTTGGAAGGTGGTCACATTTCACTACCACCAAGAATCACTCATGGATAACCCAGAACTAAACAGTTGAGAACAAGCAACACTGTTGTTTGGGACGGTGCCTAATTATAGAAAAGCCACATCCCAAATGAAAGTTCAAAACTTTTCAGGGGCGCTTGTGGCTCATTTGGTTGAGTGTGTATAACTCTTGATTTCTGCTCAGGTCATGATCCCAGGATCATGGGATTGGGCCCCATGTTGGTGTCTGCATTGAACATGGAGCTTGCTTAAGATTCTCTCTCTCTATCTCCCAGTGCCCTTCCACTGCTACTGCTCTCTCTCATTCTCTCTTTCTCTCTCTCTCTCTCTCTCTCTGAAATAAATAAAATGAAAAAAAAACAAAAACAAAAAGAGAAAGTTCAAAACTTTCCCCTCTTTACCATATTAAAACGAACTATCGTTCACTTAATGTTGTCTTTGTTTCAAACATATTTATTTCAGGTAAGATAATTAGTAACATCTCCAAAGAAAAAGAAGTGATATTTTACTTTAGCTAATTAGTCATTACACATTATTTTTTTCTAAGTTCTAGTTCCTATGAGCATTATATGACTTTATCTAATTTGAATTCTTGTCACATTATTTCTGGAAAGCATATCATTATAAAATTAAAGTTTAGTAATCCAATATTCCTGTTTTATATGTCAGCTCCTCAGAATCCGATTATTGTTGTTGCTGTTATCTGAGGAGGATCTATTAGAGAAAATCCTTTAGTGTGGTTCTTAGATATGATTCTAAGACATTGGCATGAGGAGGAAGAGGGTGACCCTACAGATCTACTGTCAGTGGCAAAGTAAATAAGATTAGTGATAGGCCCTATGAGGCTTGACAAGAGCAGTGAGTAAGAAATAATACATAGATGGTACTAAAACCTGTAACATATGTTGTAAAGTTGCTTTAATCCAGAAAGAAGGGTAGAAGTGAAGTAGATCTTGAGCAAGACAGAAGTTATGAGTGAACCTACAGGAACTTCTAAGGTCTTGACAATTCAGAGGGGAAAAGAAAATTCAGAGTGGCTAAAGCCAGAGCACAGGAAGCAAATGGACCGATGGCCTGAAGTTCTGATGTTGTAAATGCAAAACTGGTCTCTTTTTTGTTTGTTTGTTTGTTTCAAATAAAAATCACTAACCTTCAGCTTTCATTGTGAGCTATAGTAACTGAGTTTAATGAGAGCTAGAAGTTTACTAGGGTCTACTAGAAAGTTAGATAGGAAAATTATTTTCTTTTATTTATTTATTTATTTATTTTGAGAGAGAGAGAGAGAGAGAGAGAGAGAGAGAGAGAGAGGAAAAGAGAGTGTGAGTTGGGGAGGAACAGAGAGAGAGGGAGAGACAAAATCCCAAACAGGCTCTGTCAGAGCCCTATGTGAGGCTCCATCTCATGAATTGTGAGATCATGACCTGAGCCAAAAATCAAGAGTTGGATGGTTAACGGACAGAGCCACCAAGACACCCAAGAAAATTACTTCCTAATAAGTCATATCTTCCCTGGTAAAAGCTGTATCTCAATCAGAGAAATAATTTTAATAATAGTAAGTACTACCAAAAACTTGGAAGAAATTACAAGGATGTTGGAGCTGAGACCCATTTCTACCCCAAACACTTATTCTCAGATCTCTATCAAAAAATGCATCCATTTATTATTGTTGAAATTTTTTCTTTTAACTATTTTCTCTGCTTATCAAGTTTTATGTTTTATATAATGTTTTATTTCAGCACTAAATTTTCTTCTTAAAATATTATAAGAATATGTGATGTTAAGTGATTTTTCTTAAACTGATTTAAGCTTTTTACTCTTAATCAAAGGACGTTGTCAGGTTAAAATGAGCTAGGTAATAACACTAGCCTAGAAAAGATGATGCTTAATGGTTTATTAATAAGAAAAAAATGTGTAGCGGTAAATTTGGGATGAAATCTGTTCTGATTAAAAACTATGTTTATCAGAGGGTTAATAAATTTACATATTTACTAAAATTGCATATGTTGTAACTCCAGGGTTTGGATAAATAAGTCTAAATTTTATTTTTCATAAATGCATAGTGGGTTGACAAAAAAAAAGAGCCCTTTCTATAGATCTAAAAGTTCAGTAAGATGTATTTTGACTCTAAAGTCAAGAAAATGAAAAAAAGACCCAAAAATAGTGTGGTTCTCTTCCATCACATTTCTCAAAGTTCAAATTGTCATTTGTGGTTATAACTTATATTTTGTTGTTGAAAATGGACTAGAAAAGTGACAAATCATGATTTCATTTTCTGATATCAGAAATGACAAAAAGTACAAAGGTTCTAGATATGCTTCATTGTCAAGGTACAGCAGAAATGGGCCAAAGTATAATATACTTTTAAAATCCTTTTTACAAATGATACTCTGCAGGAAAATATCTGCTTTGAATATCATAGAATAAAAAAAAAAAAAAGAATAATGTCCTGTAGTAATGTAAAAATAATTACTTATATGGTTTTTTTTTTTCCTTATTCTTCTTAGGTTCTACTTTATTTGGCAAAACTCAGAACTGACAATTCATATCTCTCCAATTTTCCAGAGACAAAAGTGCCATAGATTGGGGATCATCCACCACCATCTCCAGGTTTTATACTCAGGCACTTAGACATGGTTTAACTGATAACCTGACAAAATATTTACTACTCCAGCAATTCATAAGTAAACCGTAACTATTTGAATGTAGATTTTGTTACTCATCTCTGGTACAAAGGTAAGATTCATAGTTGTCCCCACCTTAGTAATGAACAATCAGATCATTATTTAATACGTATTTGTTTTACTTTTTTGAATTGCCAGTGTATTTCGTAAGTTTTCTTTTCTGAACCATACTAATACACGTTCCATCTTTCATACCTATTCTATCGAAATCTTGACGTGTCCTCAGCTCTCTGCATGAATAGCACTCTTCTTTGCCACGTTCTTTTGTCAAGATTTTACTAAGAAATTTTTGAAGGTTGTTATAGTCTGTGCCTTTAACTTGGTAACTTAGGGAAAAATCACATTTGAAACTTTGTTTCTGATTCAAGAACTGAAAAGTTTACAGTAAGTTGAAATCACTATGGTATTAGCAAGGCCTGAATATAATGGGAATCCAGTAATTGTAAAAAGGTTTAATTTTCAATAAATTTATCAAGTGCTGACTGGATTATATGCCAGAGACACTGTATATACGCTAGCTGAGATCCTTGTCTTCACAGCACTTATAATTTATATTAAAATGTTGAAAAGTATTATAAATATGAGAGTTAATAAATTGTACTAAAGCTACTGAAGTGAATATTAGAAAACATGCACTGTTAGTGATTTTCTTTCACTGAGTTAAGCTCTCTGTTATCAAGTGAAAAACTTTCAAGTGAAAATGAACTATTACAGCTTATATATCTTACTCAGACCTACCAGGCTATCATAAGGGTATGCCAGCAAAGAAGACATTTATTGATTTATCAACAAGGTAAAATATCAAAGGGTTGATTTAGGAATTTTAATATTCCTAAACAATTTTAAAAAGAACAGAGTTTTAATAAATCTGATTTATTAAATATTATTATTATTATTAAATTATTATTATTATTAAATATTTATTAAATATCTGATCCATTTGGTGGTGGAAAGTGTCCCTCAATAAATATTAAAATTGTGAATTGCAAAGATGAGTAAAAACAGAAATACAGTTAACACAGAAATAAGAGCCTTCAAAACCAAATATCAAAAGTGGAAGAGATTGTTGCTAAAATTAAGCCAACACTAGTGATGTTATCCTGTACAGAGTAAACCATTTTTTTTTTTTTTTGAAGAAGTGTTACTGCCATGCTATTTGGTGTTTATTTATTGTTTTTTCATTGTGACAGCATTAAAGTACATTAAGTATCCTGGTCCCTTCTCATTTATTTGCCTATCCAGTATATATTTCATGATCCACAATTTTTATGTTTTCAACTCTTTGTATCATTATTGTTCTGTCGTGCCCACACAAGGAAAAACACACCTAGAATTAGGTCAGATATTTGCTTCTTTAGCTCATTCATCCACCTAGGAAGAATTACTTGAGAAAATGCTATAGTTCTGCCTCCCAGTAACACTATTAATTCTTATTCTTCAGCCATCAGTCAGTCCTTCAATGTATCCTTAGTCAATGCACTCTGCTTCCTGGGCAGTGGATATTTAAAGCCCTTCCACTTTATTTTTAAAGTTCCTTGGGGGATCATCCCATCACTCTCGATCATAATTTCCTTTTCCACTTCACAGACAAAATAGAAACTAATAGACCTTAATTGCTTGGCATTTCCCCCTCTCAACCACTGTATCTTTTTCAGTATACACAAATCATTTCCTAATTTGTGCCCTCTATACATGAGAGTAAGTTTTTGTATGTCAAGACCATTTCCTGACATACGACTGGCATTATTTTCTCAAAACACTGAATTTCTCCCCCCCACCAATGTTTTATTACCTGTACAATATAACCTCTCTAACCACTTTTTTTCTACTGTGTGTTCTCATGCAGCATTTAACTGTGTTCAAGTTTACCCATTTTGGAACAAAACAAGAAAAAAAAAAAAAAAACTTCTTTCTGGAACCATGCATCCCTCCAGACCCATCCTCTCCTTCAGCTATGCAATTCATCTCCCCTCCATGTCATAAGGGACTCTCTTGAAAATAAGCTTACTCTGCTATCTATCAGTAATCCCTTTATTCCTCAACACACCAAATCTGGTTTCAATCAGCTTTATTTCTTCAATAATCATCAGAAAACTTCATTAAAATTTCTCTGATAACCATGGAAAAAAATAACACAGCACTACTGTTTTGTTACTATTTACAATGTACCCTTTATGACTCTCATTGCATTTTTGTTCCTCATCTGAAACTATGGACAACTCTCTCTTCCTTGAAATACCTTCTCTTTTATCTTCCACTCCTTTACACTCCCCGGTAATTCCCTACATTTCTGTCCACATGCATAATTTCACTTTCTTTCAATGTCATTGTTATTTCTCATTTATTTTTTTTTCAAATGTTTTAATGTTTATTTTTTTATTTATTTTTTTAATTATTTTTTTTTTCCAACGTTTATTCATTTTTGGGACAGAGAGAGACAGAGCATGAATGGGGTAGGGGCAGAGAGAGAGGGAGACACAGAATCGGAAACAGGCTCCAGGCTCTGAGCCATCAGCCCAGAGCCTGACGCAGGGCTCGAACTCACGGACCGTGAGATCGTGACCTGGTTGAAGTCGGACGCTTAACCGACTGCGCCACCCAGGCGCCCCATCAAATGTTTTAATGTTTATTTTTGAGGGAGAGAGAGAGAGAGACAGACGTGAGTGGGGGAGGGGCAGAGAGAGAGAGAGAGAGGGAGAAACGAAATCTGAAACAGGCTCCAGACTCTAAGCTGTCAGAACAGAGCCCTTTGCAGGGCTGGAACTCACAAATTGCATGATCATGACCTAAGCCGAAGTCGGACGCTTAACCCACTGAGCCAGCCAGGTACTCCTTCTCCTCATTTATTTTAAAATTGATGTTCATCGGGGCGCCTGGGTGGCGCAGTCGGTTAAGCGTCCGACTTCAGCCAGGTCACGATCTCGCGGTCCGTGAGTTCGAGCCCCGCGTCAGGATCTGGGCTGATGGCTCAGAGCCTGGAGCCTGTTTCTGATTCTGTGTCTCCCTCTCTCTCTGCCCCTACCCCATTCATGCTCTGTCTCTCTCTGTCCCAAAAATAAATTAAAAAAACGTTGAAAAAAAAAAAAAAAATTGATGTTCATCTTGGATCCTTTTTATGTATGTTTGTTGATTAATCTCATCAACTCCATGGATTAATGTTCCATTTAGAAAATATATTTTTGCAATCTTGACGTTTAATTATTTATTTTTGTGCAAACTTAATCATCTTTTATGTTTATAAATATTCCCGAACCTACCAATATACACTTAGAATGTCTCTGTGAGGGGGGAAAGAAAAATTTAGAGAAGGAAAGATGTTAAAGAGTTTGCTTAGAATCTGTAAACAAATTAACATATACATAGAATCAGCATTATTTCAATTTTTCAATGTTTGTGTTGCAGAAAAATAATAAACATTACATAATCCCTTCTCTTCTCCACCACAGTTCCTAAATTATGGTTACATGTTTCAGTTGATAATATGGCATAGATGCTCACAATGCCTATTAGCATCATGACAAAAAGAATGAGGACGCCCTTGTTATTAATACTCAGCAATCAACTAGATGTATGACTTTAGTTAAATCATTTAGTCTTGCCAACTTTCTCTGTAAAAGAAGGACTAAGAATCAGATGCTTCCTAAGGTAGTTTAAAGATTGTAAATAATTCAACTAATCCTTACCACTTTTACATTTTCTAAGCAAAAGAGCTATTGTTTACTTTATGGCTCTTCATATTTACATCAACAGTGCAGGAGTGCTGAAGAGCTTCTAAGAGCTGGCAAAGAAACATGTGGATGCAAGTCCCAGAGTCCATTAACCTCAACTGAGTAGGTTTATTCTCAGTTGCAAGTTTGTGTCCAGACATTTCATTATCTCCTCCTTTACTGTCAGCTGCCAGGATGCTTTTGTGGTCATTTGCATAATTTAAACTGCTGTCGCTGACAATCTAAGTGTTGCTTTAGTCTGTCTCTTGACTCTAATGTATATGCAGTCATATACGTTAATATTAGGCTCAAATTAAGTGGAGTCTAATTCTATCAAAAGTGTGCAAATATTTAGTGTCTCCTTCAAATTCCTTATTTCTGAGAAAACTAAAGGAATGAAGAAAACCTAACTACTTGAGCACAAATGACTGACTTTTTTGAAATATGTGGTCAAAGTGCTATAATGATTACATTTATTTTTCAGGTTCTTCATCTCCACCTCAGATATAACAATAATTTAAGAAGTGTCATGTTCCTAGTTTGCTTTGGGTCATCTTTAAAGTATAATTTAAAATAATCTTTATGGTGCAAATGTATTAAGAAGAAGCACATATCAGGAGAACATCTTGTGTTACGCGTTGGGGTAATTTACCTGAATGCAGGACACCTTGCCCCAAAAGGCAGGATAAATCACCTGTCGTTCTACTTTAATTCTTATTCTTCTCAATATCACTTCTTCTCCTTCTAGAGTCTGATTCCATTTCTGGAATCCATTAAGAATTTTATATTCCATTTACTAGTACCTGCTTCTTTTCATATAATCTAAATTAACCCAACTCCACTTGACAGTTGAGCTTCTAAGAAAAAGCTCAGTTCATCATTATAAAGCTGACCCAAAGGAATGGATAAAAAGGCTTTTATATAATAAAACACCGAGCTCTGGCAATCACAACTTTTATTAACTGGCATACTCTAAAGAGCCTAAGCAAACACATTTGAGAAATTGATTTCCCTAGGTAATATCCCTGGATGCCCTAAGTAAAATCCTTTGCTGAATAGTTAAGTTGGAAAAGACAGAAATAAAATAAACTTTTAATGTGTAACCACTCCTATCATCATTTTTGGCTTTAAAAAAATTTTGTAGGAGTCAAGAAGATAATTTTGCAATTTATAAATGATGTTTGGCAAGAAAATTTAGGTTTGTCTCTGTCTTGATTTAAAGGGTTTGTGAGGTTTGTTTAGTTGTTTTTTTCTCTTTTAAAAAATTTCCCAAAGTTTAGACTACAGGGGTCTTCATATGTGTTTCTATTTTATCTTGGGCTTAAACTCTATGATAGGCATCACTGTATGGTACTATAATATGCTGTTTATTTTTGGTTCTTGAGAGGAGGAATTCAGCCGTACTAGTTTTTATATTCTTAATGTCTTGCCTGACAGTTTATTTTGAAACTGAAAAAAGAAAGAGCTTTGTATTTTTTCCTTAGTATATGAATATTTGCTTATATTTTGCAATTTACAAAACACTTTTGGCTATATTATCCCAACCATGTGCTCAGGAGATCCTGACATTTTGGAATTTGTCAAGAAAAAAAGAGGAAGAAAGAAAGAAAGAAAGAAAGAAAGAAAGAAAGAAAGAAAGAAAGAAAGAAAGAAGAAAGAAAATCCAAGTAGTGAGATATATGTGCCAAATA
This sequence comes from Puma concolor, assembly GCF_028749965.1. Classification (NCBI taxonomy): domain Eukaryota; kingdom Metazoa; phylum Chordata; class Mammalia; order Carnivora; family Felidae; genus Puma; species Puma concolor. The sequence continues at coordinate 183,311,896 of NC_141667.1, forward strand.
GTCATATAAGAATTTTGCAATTAGTTTCAGTAAGCAAGAGAAGATTAATTTATTGTTTACCAAGAGGTGCCTCAAAGATTTGAAGAAAACAAAGAATAAAGTCCCAAATTAAATTAATCTGGCATCAAATGCATTCAATTCCCAAAATGCTTCATGTACTTTGCTTTTGACGAAACAATAGCACTACTTTTTTTTTTTAAATCATGGAAGGTTGCATTCATAAAATAGTCACATATTAGAGGGTAAAGAATGCTCCCAATACTATCCATAACTAATATGCATCATACTAGATAACGGATACTATTTTCCCTTATAAAAATATTTGTGACATTTATTAAGAGATTCAGTTGGGGCGCCTGGGTGGCGCAGTCGGTTAAGCGTCCGACTTCAGCCAGGTCACGATCTCGCGGTCCGTGAGTTCGAGCCCCGCGTCAGGCTCTGGGCTGATGGCTCGGAGCCTGGAGCCTGTTTCCGATTCTGTGTCTCCCTCTCTCTCTGCCCCTCCCCCGTTCATGCTCTGTCTCTCTCTGTCCCAAAAATAAATAAACGTTGAAAAAAAAATTAAAAAAAAAAAAAAAAGAGATTCAGTAAGTAAAGGTTGAACAAATGCTAGTAGGAGAGCTTCTCAGAAAGCTGCCTGTGGAGTGTGAACATTCTAATGCAATGCCAGAAGTTCACCACTGACTATGCATCCTTGATTAGACAGTTATCAGCACCTAGGTTATAGTTCAACCTGAAAAGCACACACATAAACATTACACATGCTGAAATGTTTTTAAGTAAATTAATATTCTAAAAATTTGGAAAAATATATTAAAGACAGAATTGAATAAATTATGATTCCAGGTAAAATATGATGATAGCTCAGGAGTAAGTACTATCCTTCTCTCATACATTACTTTGTGAGTATAAGAAAAAACTTTCCTGGCTCATGCAATCTTTGCTACTGCCTTAGGATAATGGGTAAACCCACAGCCAAGAAAAAGAGTAATAACAATAGGAAATTTGGTGTCAGACCTGGGGTCTAATTTCTTAGTTCTGCCACTTACTTGCTACATGAATGTGGAAAAATTAACCTTTCCTCTACAGCACAATTCCTTACTCTGTACAATGGTTACCCAACTATGATCATCTCAGATAGATGTTAACTTATTCATTCTGTATTATTTTAAAATAGTATCTCTCAGGTTTCTCCTCTTCGTCAAGGATTTATGAGGGGATAATAAATCATATCCTATCTTTCTTGGTGCTTCTATTCAAATGAGTAAAATGATGAAACAGATAATAAAAAATGCATATATATGTCATATAGTGGTGGGGTGAAGCATGAAGTAAAGTAACAGTGGAGGGGATAGGTATAGGAGCACCATTTTATGTAGAGGCATATTTAATCACTGAAATCTGATGTAAGAATATTCCAGCAGAGAAAAGTGCTAAGGCCACAAAAAGCCTGTGTATTCTAGGATTCAAAAGAAGTCCAGCATGTTACAATACAAATAAACAAGATTCAAGGTTCAAGGATATGAGGCCAAAGAAGGAAAGAGATGATTGACCAGTTGGATTGCGTGAGAATCAAATGAGGTAATAGTATAGTGCAGTCCTAGGCATATAGTAAGTGCTAAATAAATGTAACACATTTAATGTCAGAATCAATCCTACTGGGAGAGAGACTGCTACCTAAAATATGCTGCACTGGGAAAGCAACAGGAGTTGATTAACAGCAGCTTATGGAAAAAGCAGTGATTGAAAATTGTGGCCCTAGACAAACATCTAATCTAACAAACAGCCTAATCTAGGGGTTTGCCAAAGACAGACTCTTTTGGATATGTTTATCCATTTAATTCTAAGTCTTTCTATAGTAAATACTGTCAATCAAGGATTACCGTAAAAGGTCTTGCTCACAAATGCAAATGTCACTGCTTGTAAATATTGAAACACCACATAGACTGAGTTGGTTCCAAGTGTTGTAATTGGTATCACTAGAGGCTGATCATTTTTAGGTTGTCTTATTCATATTTTTCTATTGGATGGTTGAAAAGTTACAGTTGATTAACAATAGCAAAATAACCAAGGGGCTAATAAAAAGGAAGAAAAAAGTAAATAAAAGAAACGTCAATGTGTTCTTAAGCAAATTGTTTTTAACAGACAGACACACAATTTTTGAGTAGGTGTGTTAACATGTCAATAGAAATATAGAAACATTCAATATCTTATTAGCACCTCTTGTGCAACAATTATCTCCTTCATAGCATTGATTTTTATTGATTCATTAGAAATAATTACTGAAGAGTTATTCAGATTATTTGAGTGCCAATAAAATTCATATATTTATGCTTTAAAATTTGTGAGGAAAATATACATATAAAATTGTTTTTGAGTGACAAAATAAAAAAAAACAGCTGCAGCTATTAAGTGAATATACTGTTTAAGGCATTTCATGTCTTAATAGTTGAATCTTCCTGTGGTACATAAAGATAAAAGTGTAATAGTGCATAGACTATATACTTCAAAGATATGTACAGCTGGTCCCACTCTCAGATGGGTCTGAGAGAAGTAAAGGAAATTTCCATTAAGACTGTGTGTGGTAGGTTTTCCTACATTTTCGTGAACTTTCAGGGTTTACTATTTCATCTAATAGTACTGGTGGTTCGTAAATAATTCTCAAATGGTTACCTGCCAAGGAAGCTCACTAGTTTTCAAACTGATTGACGTGACTCGTGATAAAAGACTCTCTGCCAAAGTAATGCTCAGATGAAATTATTATATTGATGGATCTCAGACATTTCTTTCAGTCAATTTGTTCAGGATAGGTTTAAGATTTTCATTGGATAATGCCATAATTGAAATACTACTGCTTCAGAGAAGAATTTTAAAAAAGCAAATTGAAGGATTTAGTAAGTTAAAAATTTTACTTATGAAAAAGGAAAATATTCTTAAACACTTAGTGTAAGAGAGGCTAAAGCCCTACAAATTAAGAACATAAAATGATAAAATTGGTGAATAGTTTGTTGTGTTTATTAGAGTTCCTGGTTGGGGGAGGGACTAACAAAATATATATAAAGTAAAAGTAGATTCTTTAATCCCAGAAAGAACAGGATGTTTTTAGATTTTAATACTTAAAGCATCATTGTTATATTCTAGCATTATTGCATACTTAACATTTTCTCTGGCCCAGATACAATTTCTTTCTTTTCTTTTCTTTTTTAAGATTTGACTTGAACAGCAAAACAAGCTATCTGAAATAAAACCCATTCTCGCATTTCTATTTCCTTTATTTAGATTCTGTAGGGAGAAAGGAGAGCTCTATCTTGGTTTGGACAGAAAACTAGAGAACAACAGGTAGAGGACTCTATTTTCTTCAAAGTTGCGCTAATAGAACTCTTTTTTATTCACTTCTTTCAAAGGGATAGATAGTTCTTTTGGGAAGTACAAGACAAAATATATGAATTCTAAATTTAGTCTGCTACTATATTACTTATAAGGATGTTGGATAACTTAAGGAACAATTAAGTTGTACACTTCAAGGGCCTCAAGAAAAACTGAAACCACAACTTCGCATGAGGTAGCTGGATCCTCTCTTTCTCCCCCAACGCCCTGCCATTTTCTCTCTCCCTCACTGATTGTTTTTACACCTTTTCTTCAAGTAAGAAAATATGGGCACTATCAGCAAACAAAATTTATATGTTAAAGCTTTAACTAAGAGAAATATTCTGATTCATTTACTGAGATTCCAAATCATAAATGGAGAAAACTTTTAAATGGTCTGTTTTTTGTCTTATATTCACATATAAACTAATTAATTGTAACTCGAGGGCCAAAATCATGCCACAGTAATGGCGACTTCTGTGTATCCATCTGGATGGAGAGTTCCCGAACTAAGGTTAGTGTATGTTGAGCATAATACCATAAATATCTTCTACAGAGTATGCAGATACCACTAACAGAAATACATTTGTATTACTGAATGTATAAAGTAATTTACCTTAGTCATTTAATTATGAATTCTCCAAAATATCAACTTACTCTGTTATCTTAAGCTCGCAAAGATCCTGAGAGACTTATAAGCACTACTATTTTAGTGAGGTTGACGTAAGACCCAGCCATTTTAATGTTGTAAGTAGGGGCAAGAATAGAGATGGCCCAGAAAGTAGAATTTACAGATACTATTAAGAACAGGTCAAGATTCTAATCTGATTAAAGAGATAGGAAGAGTGATTCAACAGAAGATTTCTCATTCAAGAAAAACCAACGGAGAATATCTAAGAACTTGCATTCTGATGTCAAGCTTCCTTGATTCTAACTTAATTGCTATCACTCTGGGTAAGTAATATAATTTTCCTAAACTTTAATTACCAAAGCTGTAAAATAAGTATAGTAATAAAATCTATCTACTAAGCTAATAATAAATGGATTGTGCCATGAGAAAAATTTAGAAAACTGCCAGCCACGTAGTATGGACTTTGTACATGCTAGCCATTATTATAATTTTGTTACTCTGTGGAAGGAAAGTTGAATAAAACTTATGTAAATTTTTCTTAAACCAATATGTGAGTAAAAATATTGAAAAATAAATCACAAAATTTAAAAAGTATAGAAAATAGAAACTATTCCTTTCATTGAATGGGAGTTTAAAATAAACACTAAGGAGTTATCTGAATTTTATATTCTATAATTTTACTGATAATTATATTTTAAAATATGATGCTTTTGAAATATCTTTTTCTGGAATGTGATTTTTTTACTTACCTCCTTTTCCCTACAATTGTGGGTTTTTGGGTATGTATGTATGTATTCGTGTAAAAATAAAAAAAATAAAATATAAGTGATTTTAAAGCCTATTACTGAAACTTTGAGCTATGTATATAAATTTTCTATTGTACTCTTTTGCATTTATGAACATAGGGTAATTGCTCCTGTTCCACTATTGTTCTTCATACATTGAAAACTGGGTATAAATAGAAAATGAACAAAATGATATGAGTACACTCAGTACTAATTTTAGTACACTTAGATTCTAGACTGTTTTAATAGAATTCTCCTAAAAGTTCACAGGGAAAAGATCAGTTTCTTAAAAGAGTACCATTGATAGGTAAGTATTCTTAAATTTGATCTATCTCATATCATTCAACAGCAACCTAAGTGTTTCAAAGCACTGTGATAAATAACTTGGCATACAAAATAAATAGAAAAAGTCAAAGTAGTTTGATTATAATAGTCACTTAGGAAGAATCTTCCTAAGATATTTAAATTTCTGGATCTTGCTCTAGACCAGGGTTCAGCAAACATTTTCTGTAAAGTGCCAGATAATAAATATTTTCCACACTGTGGGCCATATAATCTCTTTCGCAAATACTCCACATTGCCACTGAGATAAGACAGTGGCCACACAAAATAGGGAAGATGATGAGTATTTATTGTATTTTAAAACTACAAAAAACACCATGGTCTGGATTTAGCTGGAGCTGGAGAGCGATAGGTTTTTAGACTAATTGAATCAATCCCTGGGACCTTTGAATAAAGATTTTAAATAAGCAGCATAGGTGGATTGTCCTGATCAGACATATGTGGGGAACATAAGGACACATATTGCAGGTGGCATGTGCATTTTATTAGATCTCAGTTTATAAATATATTATATTCCTGAGATTTGTAGTTAAGCTCCACTGAGACTAAATGGAACAGGTAAGAGAGTTGTACATGTGATTGACATGTGATTCTTTAACTCTATTTATTTGGATAGAATATAAAGCATTTAAGCTCTTCAAAAAGGTCATAATGGAGAGAAAGGAGTGCCACAAACACCATTTAAATATTTATGTATATATATCTATATACACACAGATATATAATTTTTTTTTTTCATGTGAGTGAGTTCCTTTGTCAATTTTAAGCAGTATAATCAAGCTTGAAGGTCACTCTAGATTTTCGGTTTCCCTTGAAAAAACTGACATATTTGACATTCTCTATGTCATCCTGTTTTGCATTTTTAAAAGCCAAAGCTCCCTGGAACTGAATATTGCATCCCCCTTTTAGTAAAAACATGTTGTTTTCATGATTCACGCAATCCTCACCTGGCGTACTTAACTCATTAGGGTTAGTTGAATGTCCTAGCAGGTATTTCATTTTAGACTCTTGCTTTACAGTTATTGTGTATACATTTCACTCATCAGGAAGAGAACAGAGGATCCTAGAGGGATTTCTTTAGGGGAAATGAAAATTGCCTGCTAATGGGTAGAAAGATTTAAAGGTTACCAAATGTATAATCCATTTCCAGAAAGTACCCATTTATCAATTCAGACTGATTATATATCAGCATAATTTGAATACTTTAATGTATGCATGCTTAGTATTAAATTTTCCTATTACACATATTCCAGAGTAATCTGATAAAGACTAAAATAAAACAAAACTGAACCACTTTCCCAAGGCAGGTTAAATGAACACTGCATTAAACTTATGTAAATGTAAATATCTCTATGTCTTTTAGACATTCTGTTTCTTATTAAAACTAATAAATGAGATTAACTTTGAAGATACTTTAAACATTTTTGTAATGTTACATTTGTAAGGTAAAATGAGGGTGAAAAAGCTGTTTGGGATTCAAGGCCATGAGACACAAACCTCAAAAATATAAGGTAATGAATTTTAGGAGTAATAAACAATTAAAAAATTGTTTTTTGTTTTACTATTTATTTTTGAGAGAGAGAGAAAGAGACAGAGAGAGACAGAGAGAGTGCAAGTGAGGGAGAAACAGAGAGAGAGGGAGACACGGAATCCGAAGCAAGCTCCAGGCTCTGAGCTGTCAGCACAGAGCCCTACCCAGGGCTTGAACTCACGAACTGTGAGATCATGACCTTAGCCTAAATCAGACACTTAACTGACTGAGCCACCCAGGTGCTCTGAGTAATAAACACTTTTAAATGTCAGTATATGAAAATAATCTCTTAACATTTGACTTTATAGTCTCATATTGTTTCCCCGAGTTTGAGTTGTGGTATTTTAAATTCTGCCTGCCAATCTTACTGGAATTTCTTTCATCTCCCAACATCTACCTAATAAACCAAGTAGGATAGGATAACTCTATGGAGGAGGCACTTATTTTGTTTCTTTTTCAGACAAAGGGACTGAACTGTAGAGAGACTCATCTTTTCAAGTCACCTACTACAAGTTTCAAGGATCCCATAATCCCATCATCTTTCATGGGACATTGCCTCCAAAGACAGGGATATACAACAGTGGATGAGGAAATTATGCTTTACAGATCATAGTCCAACATAGGGCTTGTTGCTGTCTAACTTTGCATAATCTTCAAATCTCTGAGTATTGATATGTGAGGAAGTGATATCTAGAGTGTAGCTCAGGAGAGAAGCTAGCCAACTAGGAGAATGGATAACAGAAAGATATGAGGAGCTTATAAAACAAAAACAAAAACAAAAACCTATGTCTTTGAATGTCTCTTCAAGCTGCTGGATTAACCCACTGCCTTATCTCAAAATTTCTGTCATATGAGATACTAAATATCCATAGAACTTAAGTCACCAACAGTTGTGTTGTATGTTATTTGCTACCACAAGCACACTAACATGAGGAGAATATGACACATGGTGTTATCCCATGCAAAAACTGATAATTGATAATTGAGTACACTTACACTACTGCATGTATTAAGAACAGTAAAAAGTTTAGAATTATAAATTAACTTAAAAAGCAAGTGGCTTAATATTATTCTAAATTTATGTATCATAACTATAATAGACAGTAGAGTTTAAAGCCAGCCCTCATTTTTAAAATAGTTCCAAATATTCATGTTAAGTGTTTTGAGTAACCTTATTATTTATGACCTACAAATATGAAGCGTCTGACATCTATCTATTTATCATCTCTCTCTTTTTCTCCCTCTACCTACTTACCTATATGAAATAACATGCTGCAAATAAGATAGCAAATAAATTAAGTTTTAGAAAAATATTGTATATAATATTCACTAGTATTTGCATAATCCAATTACACAATTACCTACATTAAAATCGACAATTTATGGGGCACCTGGGTGGCTCAATTCAGTGGAACATCTGACTTTGGCTCAAGTCATGATCTCACCATTCCTGGGTTTGAGCCTCTCATTGGGCTCTGTGCTGACAACTCAGAGTCTGGAGCCTGCTTCAGATTCTGTGTTTCCCTCTCTCTCTTTCTGTCCCTCTCTTGCTTGTGTTCTCTCGCTCTCTCTAAAATAAATAAAGAAAGAAACATTTTTTTTAAAAATGAACAAAGTTATTACTATTTATTAGGGCCAATTACACATATCTAACTTGTGAGATATTATTAGCACTGTTATCAGTTCAACCACATACATTTTTCAGTTAGATAATAATCTTGGCTATATAAATCTAGATAGGAGCTTCTTGTTTATGACTCTCTGGATGTATGAGACAAAAGATTAAGACTGGTTAGGAAGGCTAAAAATAGCTGAATCCCATATTTCTATTAGCAAGGATAAAAATTGCATACTTTTAATATCCTCATCTGATGATCAAATCACTAATCCCAAAGTGTTTTACTGTTAAATATTGTTTAAAGATATATGGTTTTAGGATTAGCATCATGATTAATGTCAATAATGTTTCTGCTATTTGATAGAAGATTATATGCAAATAAATACTAAAGATTAAACTGTTTCTCATTTAAGATAACCCAATTGTGATAGAATTATGTATGTACAAAAGTTTATGTGTGTGTATGTACAAATATTCTAGTATGTATAAATTTTACCTTCGTGTGTGCGTGTGTGTGTGTGTGTGTGTGTGTGTGTGTGTGCGTGTGTATGCACATGATGAGTGAGGGGCAGAGGGTGAGTATTTCATCAAAGTTTTTTAAATATCCTACAGTTGACTGACAGTTCACTGTCAGTTCACTCTGGTAATTCTCTGCTGCATAGAATCACTCTGAAGCCAGTTCAAATATTTTCTTCAGTTTTATAGATATTTTAAGTGGATTTATTTCACAATTAATATGTAGTACCTTGATATTTTACTTCTTATCTCTATTGGCTTCTACACAAAGCAGAATTCAAAGCCTTTTTAGAATGATCCAAAAAAAAAAAACATGTCTCCTTATATTCCATCCTTCTCAGTTTTGATCACAGTGGGGAGAATTATTTCTTTCTGTTCACTGGATGTGGGGCCCCAGACTGACATGACTCTTATTGGAGATTCCTGATATGTCTGGGTAATTGAGCTGGGGATTTTTCCAAGCAAACTCTCTTCTATGAAACAGGGTTGAATTACAGGCTGGGGAGATGTAAATGCAGATCATCATTCTTCAGAGATTTCTCTTGGCTGAAAGCATAGATGTGATTAGACGTTCAACAGTTTCTTTTCTTCAAGCTAATCTGTTTACCTCCATGTGGGTGGGCTTAAAACCAAATCTAAAACCTGAAATTGTTTTGTCATCAATGTTGACTGTCAGAGGCTCTGTCTACATGAAGCCAAAATAGCCAGATGGAAAATAAAAAGTAACATCCATCATCTAAACATTTTCCTTTCCCAATGCCAAGCATGTAGATACTTGGAAACAATGTCATGGTTGACCGAATGTTTTGCTTTTAATCTAGATGTTTTGGCATTGTGTGGATACAACCTCAGCATGCAACTTTACTTCCTGTACAAAATTCCCAGATCTGCACAATGGTAGAGATGTTTTTTTTAAAAAATAATTCACTTAAATGTAACAAATGTGTGTGTGTATTAAACTCTTCACTTGAATAATGCATTATGCTTACTTGGTATTGTAGAGTATATCATGCTGAATAACCGTAGTTGAAAACAAAAAGTAATCGCACACATGCACAAGTAACTAAGATTATTGGCCTACTATAATTTGTAATATTAAAAAAAGTGCAATTTCATAATGCAACCGTATCAGAGAGGGGTTGATATGGCAGAGCAGACAGAAAGGAGAGCGGGGGAGGCCTAATGGAGAAACAGATTTGTTTTGAAAGTTAAAAATAACCAGGGCTTCTTAATAAGAATATGTGAATTTGAATGGCATTTAAGGTACAAAATGTATGAACAGAGTAGGCAAACACTGGCCTATTGACCAAATTTGACTTCTGCATATTTTTGTATATAGGTATGTGTATACACACTTATTAGTTTGCTTTTTGTTTACTTATTGCCTATGGCTACTTTAGCATTACCTCGTTAACCTACAAAGCCACAGATATTTACTATCCGGTCTTTTTGTTTTAATTAAAATAATTCTTTTTATTTAAAATGAATTTTTGGGGCGCCTGGGTGGCGCAGTCGGTTAAGCGTCCGACTTCAGCCAGGTCACGATCTCGCGGTCCGGGAGTTCGAGCCCCGCGTCAGGCTCTGGGCTGATGGCTCAGAGCCTGGAGCCTGTTTCCGATTCTGTGTCTCCCTCTCTCTCTGCCCCTCCCCCGTTCATGCTCTGTCTCTCTCTGTCCCAAAAATAAATAAATGTTGAAAAAAAAAATTAAAAAAAAAATAAAATGAATTTTTTTTAACGTTTATTCATTTTTGAGAGAAAGAGCATGAGTGGGGAAGGGACAGAGAGAGAGGGAGACAAAGAATCTGAAGCAGGCTCCAGGCTCTGAGCTCCCAGCACAGAGCCTGACATGGGGCTAGAACTCATGAGCTGTGAGATCCTGACCTGAGCTGAAGTTGGATGCTTAACCGACTGAGTCACCCAGGTGTCCCTTCCCCCCCAATTTTTTTAATGTTTATTTTTGAGACAGAAACAGAGCATGAGCAGGGGAGAGAGAGAGGGAGATACAGAACCCAAAGCAGGCTCCAGCCTCCAAGCCATCAGCACAGACTCCAATTCGGGGCTCAAACCCAAGAACTGTGAGATCATGATCTGAGCCAAAGTCGGTCGCTTAACCAGCTGAACTACCCAGGTGCCCCTACTCTATAGTCCTTTATAGACAGGATTTGCCACCCTCTGGTATATAATTTGTTTAGAGTAGTAAGGTAGAATACATTGTGATTGGCAAGTAGGATGGATGCCACTGATGTCCGTGCTTTGGATCAGGGGGCATTGAATACATCAGATTAAAAATAGGAAAAGAAAGAAAGGAAAAAAAGGATTGAAAAGGAATTTCAGTCCAGAATGTTTAGGATATTACTTAATATGAATAATAGCAAGATTAACCATATACTGTTGACACAAAATCAGTGACAATGTATGTAATTGTTTGAAGGCTGAAAGAGAGCAGAGGTATTTTGGGAAGTATTTCAACATTTTATTAGCTTAAAGATAACTCTATTTAATTGAAATTTGATGCCAATGGTTTTAAAAACAAAGTAATTATGATGTAACTAATGACTCCTTAATTTATTCATTTTGCAAAACCAAATGCCAATGTTTTAGATGCTAATATAATTTGTTAACTAAAAACGACGGTCCTAGGGTCTTATTGCTTGAGATTATTTTTTAATTGTTTTTAATGTTTGTTTGTTTGTTTGTTTGTTTATTTATTTATTATTCTTTGTTTTTATTTATTTATTTTTTTTAAGTTTTTTTTTTTCAACGTTTATTTATTTTTGGGACAGAGAGAGAAAGAGCATGAACGGGAGAGGGTCAGAGAGAGAGGGAGACTCAGAATCGGAAACAGGCTCCAGGCTCTGAGCCATCAGCCCAGAGCCTGACGTGGGGCTCGAACTCACGGACCGTGAGATCGTGACCTGGCTGAAGTTGGACGCTTAACCGACTGCGCCACCCAGGCGCCCCAATTCTTTGTTTTTAAAAATTTTATTTTTATCTTTATTTTTATTTTTTAAATATGGGATCTGTTTATTTATTATTTTTTAAATATAATTTATTGTCACTTTGGCTAACATACATTGTATACAATGTGCTCTTGGTTTCGGGGGTAGATTCCTGTGATTCATCACTTACATACAGCAAGCACTTGTTGGGATGAGCACTGGCTGTTGTATGTAAGCGATGAATGTTTATTTGTTTTTGAGAAAGAGAAAGACATACACACTGAGAGTGTGAGTGGGAGGAGGGGCAGAGAGAGAGTGGGAGACACAGAATCTGAAGCAGGCTCCAGGCTCTGAGCTGTCAGCACAGAGCCCAATGTGGGGTTTAGGAAATGTGAGATCATGACCTGAGCCTTAGTCTGACGCTTAACTGACTAAGCCACCCAGGCACCCCTGCTTGAGATTTGAAATTATGAATGGATTGGGAAAATTATGTAAATGTGCTGGGTTTCATTTTGGAAACTAAAGGATTAATGACAACTCTTCTTTCATAATGTTGATGGCTGAATCAAATAAGGTGTTCCGACTAGAGCAGAGAGATAATAAATAGTTATTATTGTGACTGTACTTATTATTTAATTGAGGCATAAATGTGTTTTATTTCAAAATAGACTTCAAGCAAATAGTTTCTGGTTTATAACTTAGTTTAACAATGTTTTGAAGGCTAAAGTACTGCTTTTTCTGCAGGGAATATATAGAGCTCTATATCACTATGGCCTGCATGTTTTATCCAGCATAAAGTTCAAAGGAAAACTAAGGGAACAAAGTGGTGCCTGAAAATAGACATGGAACATTTTTTCTTTGCCTATTCACTTTATCCTCATAGCTCTGGCCATGTCTTTCTTGTATGTGGCTTTCACAAAATGTGAAACATAAGATAAGTTTAAAGTGATATGGAAAAAAAAAGATAAATAAAACTTTGTTTTTCAGACCAAGACATAGTACAGATTATGACTTCATGTTTCACATATTTAATGTATTTTTTTTTACTTTAACAATACACACACACACACACACACACACACACACACACACACAATACAGAATTAGATTGATAATGGCAGGTACCCAAACATAAACTTCTCAATTTTAGTTATTTTGGGAAACACTTATATATCTCATGATGGATACACAACACAACATTTACAATAGTAGTTAGTTACAACACATGGTATCTATTCGCTAATGAAAGTTTCATTTAGGATAAATGAATATGTTCATAGAAAATTATGTTGAAACCCTGAAATTTACTTCAAAACATGAATATTCAAATTACTTTAATTGCAATTTTTTAGAAAGAACAACTTCCAATAGCGAAATTATGATTATGTAAAATTGGAATATAAGGATAAATGCATATGTAAATAAAGTATATAGATATAAATGAATGTACAATATTTTCATGAATAATAATTGCAAGTTTGTAAATATAGTTGATATTTACTCTTTTTGTGTTGCTTTGTTATTGTTAGGCTGCTCTAATACAGGCCATAATAATGAGTTGGACAAGTTCATTTCTGTCTTTATAATGTTGTGAATGTTCATCATGCCATTCTCTCATGGTAGAATCTAGACGGGTGTCAGGGCAGAACTCTTCAATTTTGTTGTTGATTTCTTAGGCTCCACACATGACTCATCAATTCTCAGTTTGCATTATGTGGTGATTGATTGGGACCTGGGATTGTGGAGAATATGTTGAAGATGGCAAGTGCAAATATATGATTTGAACTTTATAGTGGAGGTTAGTCATCACCTCATGTAGCTGTTTTTCTTAATGTAGTTCACAAACTGGGAAAGAAGAAACTTGACTCTGGTGAAGAAGGAGAGAGAAAGGAAATTGAGATGCTATTGTACCAGGCTGGCCCTCATGGTAAAGATTTCCCTTCCTTTGATAAATAGTATATTTTTTAAGAGAGGTGATTGAGAATATGGAAATTGATGTTCCATGTGTTTCCTACGGGAGCTATTTCTTTTTCCTTCGCTTCCCTTCCCTTCCCTTCCCTTCCCTTCCCTTCCCTTCCCTTCCCTTCCCTTTCCTTCCCCTTCCTTTCTTTCTTTCTTTCTTTCTTTCTTTCTTTCTTTCTTTCTTTCTTTCTTTCTTTCTTTCTTTCTTTCTTTCTTTCTTTCTTTCTTCTTTCACAACTACTTAAATGAAAGCTATGTAGATCCTGAAGTATTTCTTACAGACTGGCTCTACCTTTGGATTTAAGATATCTGTTAAGTTCCCCTATGACATTTGTGCTCTAATTAAAGGAAAATAGAGAGTATGTCTATTCCCTTCAAAGATAAGACTCTGGAAGCTATATCTCTTCATTCATTCACATTGGTCAGAATTTGGTCACATGGTTATTCTTCTGGGAGAGTGTGAAGTGTACTATTTATTCTGGAGACCATGACATCAGCTAAAATTTGAAGGTTATAACATTAAGGGAGAAAATAAAAATCAATATGGGAAAATAGTTAACAACCTGCACCACGATGATTTTGCACTTAAAAATTGAGCTATAAAAAACAAATATTAATACTATTTTTCTTATGGAGTTGTCAGTAATTGATCTGGGCATGGTCATTTTATGTGTTACGTGTTTGAAGAAATATCACTTCTACTTATTGGCAAAATATTCAAGTAAGTAAATGTAATTTTCAATGAGTAGTTATTTTTCATTTTCTTTTTGTATATAATTCAGAGATATAATACTTTTTCTAGGAAGTACAGTATATTATTATGAACACTAAAGAAAAATTATGTCTCTTTTGATCATTGTATTGTGTCCTCAAAAATTTACATTCTTGAAAATGTATGTTTTGAGATGATGAATATCTTTAAAACACTAAAAATCTGAAGCTATTGTGCTTTTATTCTTAAAGAAACATCTCATATAATCCACAGTTCAAAGGAACATGATCAACTTGCATGCAATATAAATGATTAAAAGGGAAAAACCAGTGAATATAAAATGTATCATTAAAGAATTAAATATTTCTGACAATATATAAAAAGTAAAGAAGTTCATTGAAGGAAAATTATGGCCTGTATGTCAGAGCTTTTCTGCATTGTAGAAAAACATGCTTTTTGTAGAAGCTTATAATTATGCATGAACACGAAAAGAAACGTTTTCCTGTTTTAAAAGGTTTATTTTTTTAGTTATTAAAATAAGTAAAAAAAAATTTCTGTGTAAGCAATTTAACAAACAAGTCTAGTAAATTTAAATGAGTTAACCTGAATAACTCATACAAAATACCTAATAACTAATTCTGATGAAGTGAGGAAATCAAATAGGCAATTTGAATTTAATGCAGCCAATTTTATGTACAACATTATAATTTCTCACAATTTGAGTTTTACCATACTAAGCTTCTTTTATCTATATCATTAAAGAAAAGTGAATAAAATATAATGTTGATTTGTGGGATTCGGGCAGTTTTACAAAATTGAGAGCAAGAGCTGTTGAGGGTAATATCTCATGATATAAATGGGAACAGAAAAGAGAATTTGGAGAGCAGAGCTGAGCAGTCAGAGAAAAATACAGGCAAGAGTGGAAACCACCTAATTAAAATAACAGTGAGTAATGGGACTGTCAATACTGTCTAGTCTTTTACAAATTTTTCTCTGTATTAGGACTTTTTTCTCCAGAATTTTAATTGCTCTATATATTTTTTACAATACAGTAATTGAAAATATTTTTAAAAGATCACACTACTCATATTTTAAACTGACACTGAAATCAGTCTTATTCCTGCATGAGAATCAAGTATATATTGAAAATACATAGTTTTCAAATTAAATGATCCTTTACCCATGTGAGAAAAGTCTTTCCAAAGGCAAAGAGGAAAAGTATTAATATATTAAGAGGTGACATGTGTTCCCAGGATCACTAAGGAATTTTAGGGAGTGGAAGTGAACGCTATTAACAATAGACACTGCTAGCTGGATCTGTTTTCTGCTAACTAAAATATAAAGTCACTTTTACTTTATTCCACTCTTTGTGTTTTCTTTTTTTGTTTTTGGGGTGGGGGGAGGATTTTCCTGGACAACAATCTTGTTCTTCAATGGAAAGGAATTGAACATGAGTGAGATTCTTCTGGTGGTGAAACTCTTCTGGATCCTTATTTGGTTATAGGCAAGTCTCTAGAGTGCATTTATACCTTGGCCTGCCCTCTGCCCCTTGATAGAAGCTACTTGGAATTTTTCTTCTATGCCAATGACTACATGGATAAATTTGCCTAATTCAGGGGTGTCACTTTTCTACATGTGAGTTATAATCTCCAACTCAGGTCCTTGCGAATAATTAAGTTGATATTTTTTTTTTATCTCTGTTTCACTCTTTATAAATCATTTCCAAATCCAGATGGAAGGTAGAAAGGGAAGCAGGGAGAGAGTATTGATATTTACTCTCAAACCCCAACATAATCTAATTGCTGATAACATGACTAAGTACTATCAGCACTATCTGAAAGCATAACATTGCACAATGATGTATAATAATGTGTGTACAATATATATACTAAATGAACATACATATATATCTTAGTAAATAAAGCTAGTCATCGGTCAATTTAGTAATTATACTGGATTGCCTTTAAATATGTTTTAATAGATGCCCTAGATTTATTAAATTTACATCCTTCTTTTTTTGGTTAGGAGTGGGGGGCTCTTCTACCATACCACAGTTTTCCTATATCAGACCCTTTACAGATTTTTTTTTCTTTCAAAAATTATCTTACTTAAATCTATGAATGTTTCTCATTTCATTCAGGTCTCTCCAGGAATGCCACCTCCTCAGAGAAACCTTCCTTGACTGCTAAATAGAAAGTGTCCTCTTGGTCACAACACCATTACTTCCTAAACTCTTACTCTGACTTACTTTTCTTCATTGCACAATAACTCTCTGAAGTCATGTATGTTTTACGTGAATTTTTAACCTTCTTTACTAAAGGATTTTGTCTTAAATTGGTCTACAGAAAGACCACCAGCAGTTGCAAGGAGGAAGGATACACATCATGTGTAACCAGGATGTCTCAGTAAGAAGGTGTACAGAAGAACTTGTTATAGGATTTGAGCTTGTGAAAGGAGATTTGGGAGACTGTGTAAGAATGTGGGGTATTATCTGGGTTGGATGCTTAGTCTATTTGAGCTAGTATAACAGACCTCATAAACTGAGTGGCTTATATACCACAGAAATTTATTACTCACAGCTGTGAGGGCTGGAAGTCTGAGAACTTAATGGTCAAGGTATGGTAAGAACACTCTTCTGGGCAGCAGATGCTCTTCTTTCACTATATCCTTACAAGGCAGAAAGGGTATGAGAACTTTATGAAGTTCCCTTTTTAAGGGCACTACTGCTATTCATGTTCCATGTTCTAATCCAGTCCCAAAGCCCCACCTTCTATTACCATGATATTGAGGGTTAATATTTGAACATATGAATTTTGGAGGGATGCAAACATTCAGTACACTCCAGGCTATTCCTTTGATAGCAGTGCTATTTTATTTTTTTCTTTCTCAAGGGCACATCAAACTAAGTCTTGGAGCAAATTCTTCCACATATACAGGCACTTATTAATCAGATGTTTTCTAGCAGGAAGCATGAAAAGAGTCATGCAAGCTATTCCACAGTTACCATAAAGAGCCACTCAACTTTGGAGGCCCTCATCACATTTTATGAAAATTCTACATTTGGCAGAATGATAATCCAGAGACAAGAGTCTATCCCTCTTTATTAAGCATCAGCAACCAGAAATGCTACTAAAAAGAGCTCATTAAAGGCCTGTGTAAGAATCATGATTTCAGAGCCATCCCTTAAGAAATAGGGTTCAGGCCTCTTTGGTTCTCCAGGCCATTTGCATAAGTGATAGGTAGTGTCTCTATTTTATCCACTCTATTTTCTTGATATCTCCAATTTCTCCAAAGAAGAGCTTATTTATCTTACTAAATAACAAGTTACTAATTTTACCAACAAAACTATATATTTTATATGCTAAATAATAAAATCTTATGTGCTTATTGAGATATAAATAAATGAATGGCTTGCTTTGTTACTGGTAGGGCTCTTCGACTTCATGATATATTGTTAGCTGACAACCTGGAGTGTTGATTCTCAATTAAGGCAATTGATTTTTCCTCATTTCCAGATATTCCATACAAAGCCCTTACAGAATATGGTTCAGTTCACAAGCCTAAAATATTTTAAGTAAATCAAAGACATTTTAACAACATCAGTATTTCCTGATTTTTCTACTAAGTTTTGGCTAACCATCAGTTTCCTTTGTGGGAACATTTTTCTGTGCATACTATTGGCCAAGTAGTGTTCACTCATTTACTAGGGCCTGCCTGGAAAGAGCAGAATGAATGTGGTTTCAGAACATACTCTGAGATGGATGCTGATGACACTAACAGATGGGCAATGACAGCTACACTTCTTACAGCTGATTTGCCAGTTATTTCTTGGAAAATGATCTGAGCTATGCCTCTAAGGCTGCACCACCCAACTAGAAACTTCTGAGTGTAGCAACTATAGATTGATCTTCCCTCTTGAGTTACTGCCTGAAGAATATAAAATTGCAGGTAAAGGGAATTATAGATTAATTTTCTTCAATCATTAATGTATTTTTGGTATTGCAGCAACATTTCTATTGCCGTGAAGATATCAATGAGCAGGCCTTGATTTTATTAAATCTATTGTCACTTAAAATTCTATGGTTTAATGTGTATTCATTTATAAAATGCATATGCTATATGAATATTCACAACTCTAAATATATGCTGTAATCCTTGGTAACGAAATCTTATATCTTCATACTCATAAGATTAGTATGTTATGAGTATTAGTATGTTATGAGTATTAGTATGTTTTGAAATAAGATAAAATCTTTTTTCCTGAGAATTTCACAATGATTCCTTTAAATACAAATAGATATTTTACAAATAGATATTCTCTCATTACAGATTTTTCTAAGACACTTCACCAAAATAATTGGTAGATCATTAACTCTAGCAAGGATGAGCATATTTGTAGTCTTAGAACTTTCAGCTATATTGTAAAACATGTACCCTGAAGGCATTTTAAATGCGGGTCATCCTGGGAGAAATAAAGGCCAGAAGTTTGCATACAATTCCCATATGTTTCCCCAAGTCAAATCTCCTCTACATTGTTCCAGATAAAAGAGAAGAAAATGACATAACTGCTGGTGGTATACATTCTTGGGATCTGAACACTTTTTTATAAATTGTTATGTAGATATATAGTGTTGTTAGAGGTAATTTGCTAATAATAAAAGGCAGACATTTGTAATGATTTGCTCTAAGAACAATAGACCAGTATCTCTGTGGTAGCATCCTTCTCCCTCAGTTAACTCAGTCATACTCTCAAGAGTTGAAGGAGTATAAAATGGGGGAGTGAAGCATGCCCAATAGATATCTTCTACTTCATTCTTGGAATGCTCCATAGAGTGTGGTAAAGAGTCCCTAAATTGCTTCTTCCTAGAGTCACTATCTGCATTACCTGAATAAGAGATTTTAGTGACTTCCTTAAATGTTTCTAAGAGTGTAGGCTGACTAGGGAACAATGGTATCCAAGAAGAGAAAAATTATTTACTTTTCTTGAGAGCTCAAAATTTACTAACATCAGTGTCAGTGAAGGAGACATAATACAGATTACTTTCTCCTTTCCCAAGGAAAATATTATTCATGTGATGCCATTTGTTATTTATATATTTATTCATTTATTTTAATGTTTGTTTATTTTTGAGAGAGACAGAGAAACAGAATGGGAGTCGGGGAGGGGCAGAGAGAGAGACACACACAGAATATGAAGCAGGATCCAGGCGGTCAGCACAGACCCCGACACAGGGCTCAAATCCTCACAGATGTGAGATCATGACCTGAGCTGAAGTCAGACACTCAACTGACTGACCCACCCAGACACCCAACCATTTTTTATTTATAATCTAAAGAGCAAGATATAGAAATGATGATTGTCGCCCTCATGACAATAAAACAATATTGTATAGCAGGTATTATTTTCACCTTTTCCTCATTGGTTTGATTGACTTTTCGAGGCCTGGGTGTTCCTTTTTACTGTAAGTACTCCTGAGAAAAGCAAGTTTACAAAATAAAAAGATTACTATCATACTATGCCCATTTTTGCTATATTTGCTCAATTTTGCTATATAATTTTTTAATCTGGTAACTGAAATTACAAAAATGAATTGAAAATGTTATTAATCTACTTCTAAAATGAAGAAAACAAAAAGAAGGGAAAATGATATAGTTATTTCATTTCTTTTACTATATCAAATTAGAATTTTATAATTACCTCTAAAAGATGCAAGAAAAACATAAGCAACATTAATAAAAATTCTTAAAAACTACCTATATATTGTAACAAAGAAAAAAAACATTGTTAAATTAAGTTTTGCTTTCTTTTTGTATTTTTAATAAAATTAGGCATTTTAACACACTAATTAATAATGTATTAAACGCTAATGTTTAAATGTTTTTTGGTAAGTGAAAGAAAATTTTTTTTTCATTTTCATTTATATTTAACAAATTAATTTAGCCTAAGAGTAAAGGTATGTAAGGTTAAGATCACTAAGATAAATTTTATATTTTCACGATTTTTTTTTGCATTTTTAATTTTTAAAAAAAAATTTTTTTTTCAACGTTTATTTATTTTGGGGACAGAGAGAGACAGAGCATGAACGGGGGAGGGGCAGAGAGAGAGGGAGACACAGAATCGGAAACAGGCTCCAGGCTCTGAGCCATCAGCCCAGAGCCTGACGCGGGGCTCGAACTCCCGGACCGCGAGATCGTGACCTGGCTGAAGTCGGACGCTTAACCGACTGCGCCCCCCATTTTTAATTTTTATCACTATTTCACCCTTCTTTTTTTAACCTACCCAGGAATGTAGGAAATCAAACAACATTGGAATTTGATACTCTCATTAATTAATTTCCATTCAAGAGATTATTCCATTTTCCAATCATCGCCTCAGTCCCAGCACTTTTACCAAACATTTTGCATAGTGTGATTAATTGTCATTATTTGTGGATTTCACAATTGTGAGTTCTCTTATTTGCTAAAATTTATTGGTAACGCAAAATAAATAGTTGAGGTACTTTCATGGTCACTCAGGGACACACACAGGGTAGCAAAAAATTTGAGTTGCCTGTGCCACACATTCCCTGCTTAAGTCACACAAGGCAAGATTCGGCCCTCTTATTTCAGATCTCACGAGTGTCTTCTTCAGGATGTATTTAGTGCTATGTTTTGGGGCATTTTAGTTTGCATTTTTTTTTTTTTAATGTATGTAGTTTTGCTGGTTAAAATGGCCACCAAACATAGTACTGAAGTGCTGTTTAGTGTTCTTCAGCCCAAGAAGGCTATGGTGAATCTTATGAAGAAAATAGGTATGTTAGATAAGTTTCCATCAGACATGAGTTATAGTGCTGGTAGCCATGACTTCAATATACTTTTTAAATGCTTATTTGTTTTTGAGACACACACAGAGAGAGAGAGAGAGACAGAGAATTTGTAGGGGGCTCCAGGCTCTGCACTGTCAGTATAGAGACCGACGTGGGGCTCAAATTCACGAAACTGGAGATCATGACCCTAGCCGAAGTCAGACACTTAACCAACTGAGCCACCCAGGTTCTCGCCCTGGCTTCAATTTTAATGAATCAACTATATACATATATAGTTGAGGTATTTTAAAGCAGAAAATAATTTAAAACAAAGTTATGTATTGATCAGTTGATGAAAATACTGAGACTGGAGCCCACAGGAACCTAACCCTGTGTTTGCTCTAGGAAAAATGATTCAGTATTAGTTAATCTACTGTTTGTGTCACTTAATAGAACTGCAGTGTGAGTAACACATATTGGCTATACTTATCAACTCCCAAAAATGTTCACTTCCATTTTTTTTTTTTTTGCATATGGCATCCAGTGACTATTTCCATCTTCAGTTTTGTGAAGATAAGTAGCAATTAAAAAAAAAAGCCTTTGACAGTTATAGTTGTATTACTAAAGTTGAATTGGCAATCCATTGCAGAGTTGGAAGTTAAACATATTATTTTCTTAATTGGTCGATATATGTTTAACCTGTAGGCCATGCTAAATTTCTCCCTATACTTCATCCTATACATTCTGATAATTTTAAAGTTCCAGTGTTTTATGGCTCTACTATATTCAGTCCCAGTCTTTAATTTCTATCCTTTCAACCTGTGATCTCCTCATCTCCCACTTGAACTACCACATCTATACTCAAACAAGTTTCCAAGTCTATGGTCTGTCAAAATAATTAAACTAGGAGGCCAGTCAACTGAGGTGGCTCTGGTGCCCTGGGAGCCTACATGGCAAACCAAACTTAACCCAGAGTCAGTGCGCTCAAATCTGAGAACACAAAACTTAAGAACAATCAATCACAAACAACCATCACCTCTCTATCAGTTGCATTCCTCAAGATGTATAATGCAATAATATGACATTATCTTAAATTTCCCCCACACACCTTATAGACTCTTATGTTAATACTTCTTTTCCTGTTCACCTTCATTAATGATTTTCTTATGCTGCCCCAGCTTTGAACTGATATCAATTCTTCCAGGAAGTTTTACTTTGACATATTTTCTCCATATGCAATACATGTTGTTAGAAATATTTCATTTATATCATTGCATTTGTTATTTTTTTAAGTTTATTTATTTTGAGAGAGAGAGAGAGAGCCAAGAGGAGGGGAAGAGAGAGAGGGAAAGAGAATCCCAAGTAAGGACTCTGACAGCACAGAACCCAATGTGGGGTTCAAACTCATGAACCACAAGATCATGACCTGAGCCAAAACCAGGAGTCAGCTGCTTAACCGACTGAGCCACCCAGGCACCCCAATCTTGGCATTTGTTGATTTGAGGCAATGTAAGATTATATTTTCAAAACTGGACGCCTCATTCATCTTTGTATCCTTAGAGCCTACTGTGCGTCATCTAGATTCTTAGTAATGTATCAATAATCCTTAAATGATTGCTAAGGTTAACAAGAATCTAATTCAGCTGAAATACTTATTTCTAGAAATTTAGATTCATAAGATATACCATCAAAGTTGCTAGTCATTACTATTTAGGACTTCTGTAAAAAAAAAAACAAAAAACTGTACCAGGTAATTCTTTTTTTTTTTTTTTTAAGTTTATTTATTTTAAGAGAGCATGGGAGGGGCAGAGAGAAAGGGAGAGATGGAGAATTCCAAACAGGCTCTCCACTATCAGAGCAGAGCCCTATGCAGGGCTTGAATTCATAAACTGTGAGATCATGACCTGATCTGAAACCAAAAGTTGGTCGCTCAACTGACTGAGCCACCCAGGCTCCTCTAGGTCATTCTAATATAGATGATTCTAGGACCACATATTAAGACATCCTAGCTTAGATAGTATTTCATGTCCCTTTTATATCTAATAGCCCATCCATCTGTTGAGGAACTAGAACAGAAGACAACTATTTTCATAGTTATAATTGTGTTAAGTCTGATTCTAAATGTATAGCATCATTATACAAATGTTATAATAATGATAAAATCTTATACCTTTGTATGGCATTGAGAGAGTTTCAAGTTTAGGATGATTGTTCAGTAACAAGGTAAACATTTCTGTAGTTTGTCTTTTTGCTGTTGTTTTGTTGTTAGTGTTCTAGAAAATTACTCTATGCAGGAAGCAGTACTATATTGTCCTACTTTGTATATCTCTATTTGGTTCCCAAACAGTAACAAAGATGGAAAGACTTATGAAGATGTACTTTTGTTAATAGGCTTTAAGCATTTATTAAAGAAAGAAAAAAGTAGGAGACATTTTATAGAATAGAGGAACACATGTTCAAAAACACATGCACCATAAATCTTAACTTAAAATATCTTCAAAGGCAATTTAACACATTTCCTGGGGATCCTATTATTTTAACAACTGTTGTCAGGAAATTTAACCTCATTTTTATCATAAACTTATCACACTAAAACTGTTTTTTTTTTTTATTTCTACAATTTTATAAGCAGAGAAGATAGAAACCTGCTGTTCACTATGCATATGTACAGAACACTCACTTGAGAAAAAGACTTTATTATATTGTTACTCAGATTATTAATCTCCAAAAATTTTTAATACAGTATATAATCAAATTCATTTTGACATTTTCCTGGAAGTCTAGCCAAAAATGAATTGATACTGGCTTATTAGTCTGCAATTGTGGATGCTTTTTATTTTATAGCTTCTTTCTCTCTAGAAGAGAAGGGACTGTAACCTTTTGGGAACTGGTAAATTTTTGGTAGTTATTTGCAAGGCCATTCAAAGTTACTGTCATTCTCTGAAATCAGTTTATCTAAACAAAAGTTGCAGTTTTAAAAATTGCCTCTAGTTCCAGACATGCATGATTATCATAGCAGTAGCTGATCTCTAAAAAGTAGAAAATAAGGAACAGAGTGGAAAGCAAAAGATGTATTTCAGGCTGCGATTATCCCATTTTAGCATAGCAGCTATGCTGCAGGATGAACAATTCAAAGCACTTTCACAAATTAGAAACAAAGTACCCAGATTGCCAAAGCAAAGGTGATGGCTGAACAGTGGCTTTCTTGTTTCCCATTGCATTTTCATCAGAGAAATAACCTTACTGAGAATGTATATTTTTCAGCTCAGAAACAGAAGCTGATAGAATAAACTGATAGAGAAGCCAAGGGATTCCCACTAATGTCATGGAATTTTGTGCAAGAATCGTATATATGTAAAAAATATTTTCTTCTACAGCTGATTGCAATTATATTTTCTTAACAATGTCACAAAAATGTTTTGTTTCCTATAAGATGCTAAAGAAAAATTAAGAATGTTAAAAATGTATACAAAACTATACTGTTCAAATATAAAGTAAATTATTCAAGCAAGGCCAATTTCTGGATATTTAAAAAACAGTTTATGACATTAAGACATTAAGCATATAAAATATAAACCCCAAACTCTACCAAGTTGTTTAAAAGTATCCTAGTTAATTGAATAATTAATTCTCTTTTGAATATGTTTTATATTTTCTAATGAACCACACTCAACAACTCTGTGTGTGTGTGTGTGTGTGTGTGTGTGTGCTTATTCTTTTGCAATCTTCAAACATCAAAACAGAAAAAAAATGAGTTAAAATTCTGTTAATACATAACAGGTTTCTGGTGGGTGATTGAAAAACTCCTGGGAAGTCAGAGTGTGACAGCTCCAGTGTCAGTTCTGTGTCTGTGTGCTGAGGTCCCACAGAGAAGCACAGACACTGAACCACCCCAGATGGTTAGACATGAGCTGCCTACGGGCAGGGTGCTACAGAGACGGTTTCCTAAGCTTCTGTCAAGGTCCATTATCCATCCCCTGGGAGTGTATGATTTTAGAAATGGTAGTCTCAATAATTTAAACATGAAACACAGTCGGAGGGAGGGGGAGTCAAAGCATGTTATTTTCTCAGTGTTCTTCTTTTTAAGCATGTTTATTTCACAATTTCTTTCATACCATTAATGGTCATACTTCTAAGCATTTCACACCATTTATTAGTTCCATTTCTCTTGAAAAGTTTCTGTTCAGAGTAAATATTTTGAAGGTTTCCTTGTGCTAAAATGTTGATGGCTGTCACAGTAGGAATAGTAACAATAATTCTCATGAGGACCTGACTTGCCATCCAGTGTGTAAGAATCTCCAGAAGGTCTTTTTCAAATTACACATACGTGCCTTTCTCCTTTCTCCCTTCTTTTTTGCAGGAGGAACATTAATGTCATCTCTCAGTTCCAATGGAAGTGTAACTTGAAATGTTACTGATGGAAGTGGACTGTGTATAAAGAGTGTGCAGGCAGAGAAAGCATTGAGACCCACACATTTTGGCAATAATGGACAGAATACGTTCCCCACATACAGTGCCGGCATCAGTCAGCTACAAACATGTAGCAGATGGGCCCTGTGACAGTTAAGCAGAGTAGAAAAGGTGTTGTGAAAAACGGATAGTTGCATAAGAATACCTTACCCATCCATGCCAAAGTTACAGGAGTAAGCTCATTCTAACAACACTGTTTTAATTGAGCTGTGCATGACTAGAAAACATTTTGTGTTGTTTTTAAGGCACAGCATTAGCTATTAACTCATTTTCAGGAAATACATAATTTACTCTGTAACTCACAATCTTTCATCACCATAAAGCACAAAGCAAACTTTTGCATGGAAAATGGATCCTGATGAATGAATTGTGTCTGAGATTAGTGTGAAACACATAAAAGTGAGTCTAAGGAAGATTCCTAAAGCAATGGATTAGTGATCATTAAAAGAAAGTAAAGGGCTTCTGACATAAAGGATGAAGGGAACCTCATACCAGCAGGACTTCACACTTTTCTGTAATGCTGTCATGGCAGAGCATGTATCCTTGTTTATATAACAGTTGCTGAAGAAGACAGGCATTTGGGTCTTGCCCAATCAAAACAAATTTTAGTTTTAGTTATATTTTTAACTAGAAAACATAACTTTAGATTATAATGCAGAGAAATTATACCCTGAGTTATGCATGCACATGAACTGAAAGTAATTACGTTGTTCTTTTCATGTAGATTATTCTTTCAGTGGTTATGAAATTTGAGTTTACAAGCCACATTAGCAACATAGAACATATGAAGCTGAAATATCAAGAAATGTATAACTTTAAAAAAGAAAACTGTGTCATAAAGAATCTTCACACTGGATATGCAGACTTTTCAGTTCTATAAGTGACATGATGTGGTATTGACTGTAGATATTATTTTCATTAGCTCTTTTCCTCAAGATTTAAAAGAGCATTTTTCACTCCTGTCCTAAACTTACTAGTTCCAGCCGTATCACCCCATCCTACTCATTCTTCTTTCAGCAAGAGAAAAACAATTATAAACATCAATTTAAAATAACTGATGAGGGGCGCCTGGGTGGCGCAGTCGGTTAAGCGTCCGACTTCAGCCAGGTCACGATCTCGCGGTCCGTGAGTTCGAGCCCCGCGTCGGGCTCTGGGCTGATGGCTCAGAGCCTGGAGCCTGTTTCCGATTCTGTGTCTCCCTCTCTCTCTGCCCCTCCCCCATTCATGCTCTGTCTCTCTCTCTCCCAAAAATAAATAAATGTTGAAAAAAAAAATTAAAAAAAAATAAATAAATAAAATAAAATAACTGATGAGATATAGCCCATAAGGTAAATTTATATTATTAGTTTCTATTGTATTAAATGTTATTTTTACTATAATTAATAAAATAATATTATGTATTACTTATCACTTACTGTAGTAAGTCCTTTATATACTGTATTCCATTTAATGGCAACAAACAACATTTTTAAGATAGGAAAAAAATTTCACCCATTTTATAATGGCTTACAGGCTTAAGGGAATTCACCAAATTTAAATAGAGAAAAGAAGATATAGTTAAACATCCATACCTGTACATATAACACATATGCCTTTAACATTATCATCATTATTATTAATTTAGTATAATTTCTGCTTGTACAATGGTATTTTCCCCATTGAATTCACCAGTATTTTGACATTTTAAAAATGGGAACTGCATTGACTAAAACTGAATTCATCGTTTACTTTGGCATGCTGTATTGCTTTAACATCTTTAGACACAATTTCAACAACGCTTGAGGCAGAATTTAATGAACTGTATTCACTGCCTGAAGTCCAGGCAATATTCAGGGCTCCTTGAGTTAATCTGGTAGAATCCTCAATCTGTGCATGATTTCTCTCTTTGGAAACCCCAGGTTGGTCAAGGATATATTTAAGTACATTTGAAAAACATGCCATTTTCTGACATGATGTCAAGAAACCACCCAGTGCTGCGAATGAAATTCAAATTTCTTATTTCAGCACCAAAAGACCTTCACTGCTGAGTTCCAGCCTAATTTTTATCTTTATAACACACCACTGTCATCTCCATTCGATCTGAAATATGTCTACTTATTATTTTTGAACATACAGTTTTCATTTTTACACTTCTGTTTTCCTCAGTGTGAAATATTTTTAATTGTTTTGTTTAGTCCTTATTTGTCTTCAAGCCCAGTCTCTAAGGACACCTGTTTTTTTTTTTTTAAATTTTTTTTTTAACGTTTATTTTTGAGACAGAGAGAGACAGAGCATGAACGGGGGAGGGTCAGAGAGAGGGAGACACAGAATCTGAAACAGGCTCCAGGCTCTGAGCTGTCAGTCAGCACAAAGCCCCATGCGGGGCTCGAACTCACGGACCGTGAGATCATGACCTGAGCCGAAGTCGGCCACTTAACCGACTGAGCCACCCAGGCGCCCCTAAAGACACCTGTTTTGTAGAATGTTTCCTGATCTATTTGTGAGAATTTATTTCACTTTCTTTTTTGTTTCTAACATGCACTATTATAAGCAATAGTATAGTCATAATTACATTGCAATTTATTTATCTCTTGCTTCTTTTTCCATTTGTATTTCTCTCCCACTAGGCTATAGATTTCTTTGAATAAAAAATATCCAGATCTTTGATATTCAATAAGGCTTATGAACTGAATTATGTGAAATCAAGGAATTCCTCATGATCTCTCACATATCAATTTATTTTAAAATCAATGTACAATTTTTCCCCAGTTGTTTGTAAATGCTGCCTCTGAACATCCTCATCTTAAAGTTTGACTTACTTGTGGCAATCAAGTACATTTGAAATGTTTTTATTGAATAGTCCTAATATAGTGATGAAAAAGGGAGCATTTAAGTTGAGTTTAGAATTTGTCACTATCTGTGTGACTCAGCTTTTTAATCTGCAAAATAGGGATAATAATCATTAATGATTGTACCTCTTTCATGGGTTTGTCTGGAGGTTAAATGGTACATTGAAAGGACTTAACACAATATCTAGTATATGTTAAGCACAACAAAATGGCAGGAAACTTAGGTTGTAAACTCTGGGAGGACAGAGATTTTTCAAAGCTATATCCTCAGTGCCCTTTTATGGTTCTAGGCATAAAGTGATGGTCCAATAAATTTATTCTTTGAACAAATGAAATAATTTCAAATACATTAATCTTCCCTAATATTGTTATATAAAAAATCATACTTGATTTTGAATATTAAGTAAGAATAATCCAATTAAGAAAGGGAGAAGAAGGCAAAGTGTATTCTAATGAAAGAAACAAGATTTCAAATAGAAGAAGGTATAAAAGAGGCATTGTAAATTGGGAAAAAGTCAGATTTACAATTTTGAAGGTTACAATACTCTTTCCTCTCCTCTTCCTCTCCATCATTAGTTACCATAATCAGTAATAACAGGTACCAAATTAATGACAGGAGAGTGGGGATGGAGAAATTATGATATAATACAGAGTTATTTAGGAGCCATCATGTATAGCTATGATTATGATATTGCCATCATATGTAGTTATCCATTAGTTATTAATGGACATGAGAGTTTAACAAGAGGAAAATTTGAGAGTGAGCTCCAAAAATATATTTACCAAGTAGGTTATACAGGGAAAGAGTCCATTTGCATGATATATAATGATCACAGATTTAGACACTGAGTTTGAGATATCTGTGTAAGACAACCTAATGAAAATATCCAATAATCAATTGCACATATTCTAGGGATTGGGAAGGTGTTTGGTCTGGAAAAGTAGATTAAAAAATCCATCACATATAGATCCAAAATTAAATCATGGCAGCTGACTGAGAAAAATGAAGAGAAAGAGAAGAAAGGAAATAATGACAGAAAACTAGCAAAAATGCATATTTTAAATTGTGAAGTTCAAAACATAGAGTATGTTGTCTCTGGAGCAATAAGAAGAAGGAGATGGGCCAATACAACCCAAAGCCACAGAGGAATAAGACAGACTTTGTGATTTTGACAATTATTATTTTTAATATACTTAAAAATGCCCTCATTGGAGTAGAAAATGGAAAATCTCAGTTACAATTGGGAAGTAATAAAGTAAAAATAATGTGTCTTTGAGGGAAATCACTTTACATAGTTTCTGTTTTCTTTGCGAAGTAGGATATGTTATCTGCTAATTCTCCATGACACAAAGGAGAAAGAAACAGAACGTTAATCAAGACAATTCTGAAGGTGGAAAATAGAACTCTTTGTTTTTTCCTTTGAGCTGGTAGTAGATGTTAAGTGCTATATTTACCCATTAATACTCTGCAAAGTCCCTGGTTAATGATTCTAAAAGTATAGACAATTCATCAACACATCATTGTAAATGGGCATAAAATGGATTTATGAATAGGCCTCAATTTTTATTTATTACCCTTATTTTGAGTGAATATGAATTTCTAATATTCATACACACATACACAAAAAAAATCTGTAAATTAAAAGATGGCTGTTGACATTTTTCACAGGTTTAACTGAATTAAAAAAAGATTTCATACTTTCTATTCAAGGACTCTTTTTGCTAACTTTTCTTAATCTCATTAAAAAGAAAATGTTTTTTGTTCAATAATGATATTAAATTATTTTTGCTAGTATAGCAGAACAACAAACAATAATTCATGGCACAACTCAAATATGCAATAAAAATGCTCCTCTTTAATTTCTATCGGTCTAAATTATCAAATTTGGGGGAGCATAACTTTCTGAAATAACACCATTTTTAGATTCTTTTGACTAGTAACTCATTTTTGAATAACCCAGTTTTCCTTGGATCAATGCTCAGTTTTTCACATTTCCTCTCTTGCCATTCTGACCATGAGACATAGCTGCTGCATGTTCAGACTGTCTAATGATACTTGGAGGAAATGAATGAAGCTTATTTTGTTTGCATACACATGTGCAGGTTTTTATGCTATTCTTGAGGCCTGCTTCTAGGTGACGTGGTCTGATCTGGGCGTTTGCACAGGAACGCAGCTGGCCCAGTTGAGCCATTGAATCTATTGTACTGGCTAAGTCTGTGGATCTCATTTTTTTTCTTCTTTTTTTTCTCTTTAAGTTTTTAAATTACTTGACTTTTTGCTCTATCCCCTGATCTCTGTTGGTTGACCAGTTTCAGGAGCCATGGTCTCATCACTATGGCCTATATAAATTTCTGGGCCCCTTTATACCATGCTTTGGCCACAGGGACTCTGTATAGTATACTTAGATGTTCTGGTATGGATAATGTATATAATCACTGCTGTGCGAGAATGTAGAATACAGCACAGAGCTTAATGCACAACTTCTCCTAGAGCCTTGTAGTCTCCCCTCGCTCTAGCTATGTCTAGCCTTAATGCTTCTTATTTATGGTCCAGAACTGGGATACGGTACAAACACACACACACACACACGCACATACACACACACATATATATGGAGAAAGAGAAAGAGATTTAATGAAGATTATAATATCCTGAAATTTTCCATCTTGAAAAGGAGAAAAAATATCTCATCAGTATAAACAGCTAGAGAAAAAGATGTAAATAGATCTGTCCCTCAGGGTGAGCACAGATACAGTGCTATGGATATTCTGGGAAGACAAATTAGTAAAAATATCACAAGGCACTTGAACTGGGCCTTATTTCTGAAGTAACAATTTCTGAAGTAAATATGAATGGAATTTGGCAAGCAACTGAGGTACTTAGGTTATTCTTAGAAAAGTAAACAATTTCAGGCAAGACACAGAGAGAGGAAAGGATTGGGCCTGTATGAAAAAAGAGTTTTTAACTGGCTGAAAGACAGAGACTGTGAAGGAAGAAATGGAACATAACATGCTATAGGTGGAGGAGAAGCATATTACAAAAGGTTTTCAGGGCCAGATAGGAGGGTGGTCATTTTCTATATGCAATTATTGACAGGTGAAGGTTACTGAGTGGGGCTGGGACCTGATCAGAATTTTTGTTAAAGCAGTCCTATTTGAATGTAGGCACTCTTGAGAATTTCAGAAATGATGGGAACCCAAATTCTTTCACTCAGTTTACTTTTCAAGAATTAATTAGTAAGCCTGTGTTTATAATGCATTATTCTGCTTCACAGGAAGCTAGTCATACATATGTTGTGCAATAGTCAGAACTTTGTTTTGACTATTTATTCCTTCTATTTAACAAACATTTTCACTGCTCAATCTTGTCCACTGGTTTCAAACATCAAGATTACTTTTTTTATTCTCACTTGATGAAAATATCCTGTTCCATTGTTTTATCCTGCTGTGTTCAAAATCACTAATTTCATAAAAGACATGCAATTTAAGTTACCTGTATTATTTTCATAAGGATGATTTTAATGGTCATAATTTTATGGTGGGAAGGAGCAAAAACTCTAGGGAGAGATAGCATACCTGCTCTCAGAAAGTAGGTAGCCTCGTGATCTGTCTACATGGTTATACTTAATGCTCTGCCATAATTAATTTAGGGAACTTAATTTCAAAGTTTAATTCTCATCAATAGTATAACATATATCTTATAAAATGTATATATGAATTTTATTGGATCTGACTTTCTAAATTCATGAAATAATCCCCATCACACACACACACACACACACACACACACACACACACACACCACACACACACACACAAGCTTTATTGGCCACATTTACTGTTTGTGCAAAATATTATTGGTGATAAATTTACGAGACAGTCTCTCCACTCTTAAGAATAGAGTTAGCAATTCTAGGCATTGTGATTACATATCTCATTCAAAACTATTACAGAGGAAAAGAATAGATTACTAATCACTAAAGATGGACAGAATACTTTATTTTCAATGTAAATTTTAGCAATGAATCACTTTATATATATTTTTCCTCTTAGAATCAGAGGAATAGTCATTAAAGTTTTATTAAGTTCAATAACACTCTCAAATTCTGCAAATTGCCTTCTTTGCTCCTGCTTTCTTCCTTCCTTTCTATTTTCCTGTTCCATATGAATTCAATCACTTAAACTAAAAGTGAAATAAACAAGGATGTACTTTTTGCAGCAACTTCATTAGGCATGAACAGTGCTAAATTTTTACATATTGAAAAATTATGTTCATCAATTTTAATAATATTGCTTGATTAATTCGAGTAATGTTTTTATTAAACTACTCTTTGAAATGTAAGTACAATGCTTAAAAATATGAGCAAATAAGAATATTGTATCATAGTCATATTTTTAAAGTGACTATATGTATGAAATACATGCAAACTTTCCTGTAATTTCTATTATATCAAAGAATATATATACCGAAACAAGTGATATTTAAATATATTTTCATTAAGAACATAAAATATCATAAAATATGAAATAGCAAATAGAGCAGGGTGATAGAAAATGGAATAACGGACTTCCAAAAATATATGTGTCAATAAAGCACTTAGGATTTCCATAAAAGCATAAAAAAGGCAACAAAAGAGTGAAAGAACTTAATGCCAAGCATCAGGCCCTGAAAATGATTGCTTAATTAGATCAAACTTTATTTAGATATGTATTTTTGAGATTCAAGGAGAGTCAAGTGATCATCTGTTTCTCTTCCTGCATGCAGATAATCGTAGGTAATCAATTTTAAAGATTATTGTAATAAAAATTTTTAAAGATTATTTTGACATATCATTTATATAAAAGGAAATGTATGTTATATTAAGTACATATATACAACTTTTTAAAAAATGAAGTGAATGACTCTATTCACAACCCAATTTAAGAAAAGGGTAATAAAAAGTATGATCATGATCCATACATTCTTTTGGGGATCAGGTCCTTCTTATTTCCAGTGTGGATAAGCACTATTTGATTTCTGTGTTCAACATTCACCGGTTTTCATTTAAGTCATATATATTCTATAGTGTAATATATTCTGTATTATAATTACATATTTTACTATATATTAAGTTACACATTATGTCTTATATATACATTTATGTATAATAGACAATATGATTTTAAGTTTTAATTTTAAACTTTACATGAACAGTATCCCATGATGGACTTCTTATATAATAGTTCTATGTCATTCAGTTTTATTTTCTGAATTCATCCATGTTTATTTCTTAGAAATAGTTTATTCATTCCACTGTGGTAAAATTCATTATGTCAATGTACCATTATCCATTATCCATTCTTCTGTTTATGTACATTTGAATTGTTTTTAGGTGCTCACTTTTATATATGCTATTATATGGGTATTTTGGTATATTTCTCCCAGTGTGCATAATGAGGTATATGTTATGAAGTGGAATTGTTATGCCATATACGGATCTTGTTTTTGTCAGACATTGCCAGATTGTTCTCTGTCTGAAATTAGTTTACAACATAAGTTATAATCTATCCATACCTTATCCTCAGTTGGCATTAATAGTCCTTCTAATATCTGACCACAATGTATAAAATATTTTCTTATTTTTGGTTTGGTTTTGTGTATCCTTAATCATTGATGACGTTGAATTTCTTTCCATGAGTTTATTCACAGTTCTTTTGCATTTCTCTGAAATGTGTGTATGGATTTTCAGCTATTTATTTTTCTATGGGGTAATTTTCTTCCTATTGGTTATGTGAGTTGTTTATTTATTATAGGAGGATCTACTAGCTGTTTACCAAAATGCGTTTCTTTTTACTTTCTGGCTCAAGCTAGGTTTTATTTCTCAGTCTCTTGCAACAAAATATATTATGCAGCTTGGAATGTGAATGGAAATGATGTGTGCCACTTCCAGGACAAATGCATAAAAGCTTTCAATGTACACTCACCCCAGTACTTCTCCCTCCTGAAAATTGGGATGAAGACCTGGCCACAACCTTGGAAAAGGTAGGTTGAAGATTCTTTCCCGACTAATGGTGTGAGACAAATTCCCTCCCCACATTCACCTATCCCTCCCCTCCATCATCAGCAGACACACACACACACACACACACACACACACACACACACTGCTACCACAGATCAAGGCCACTCTGCACTGAAACAATAAGAATTACAACTTTCAATGCATTAAGTCTGAATATTAAGTTCTCTGTTTTTGCTGCATAGTCCTCACTCTACTAATTCATGTATGATAGAATACAATCATTTGGTCATTAGACTCATTTCATATACATTCTTCCAGGTGTTGTTTTCTTTGGTGAAAACAAAATTTAATTTTAATATAGTTGAATTTATTGTACCTTTCCTTTAAGGAATAGCCTTTTTATTATTTTTTGGCTTGTTACAACACTGTACTTGCCAAGGTAAAAAATGTATTGTTTTATATTTCTTCTCACAAAAGGTTAATGCTTTTTATTTTTCTTATTTGAGCCTTTTAAATATGATGTAAAGATGAGAAACAATTGATTTCATATCGATAAATTGTCAGGACATAAGGTTTCACCTAAACAATCTGTTTCTCACTGATATTCCCTAGCCATAAATCAAGCTTTTAATATATGTGTAGGTCAGTCTCTAGGTCTCTCTTCAGCACTGCTATCACACTGTCTTCATTCTTTTGCTTCAGAATATTTGCATATCCTGTAGGGCAACTTTTCATACACAATTTTTCTTCTTCAGATATATCTTCTCTGTTTTTGTCCTTGTTTCCATATAAATGCTTAAATGTTAGTCAAATTTCATAAAAAATCTTTCAAGTTTGGATTTCATTGACTCTGAAGATAAATTGGAGGAGAATAAACCTATTTACCATTGTGATTCTTTATATTTCATACTTTTCCATTTATTTAGGTCTTTTGCAATGTTCTTTACTAAGAGTATATATTATCCCACAAACATATTCCATGTGATCTGTTAGATACAGTCCTGATTATATCATTTGTTGCTATAAATTTTAGTAACTTAAAAATAAACTTTTATTGGCATTTAATACATAAAAATAAAAATGTACTTCTCACAATTATACATCCAAACAGAGTTTTTTAGATAATGAGTAAGCACATTTAACCAGTAGGTCATAAGCATCTCAACTTTCATGCATTTGATTAATGTTTTATAATTTGGAATTTTGACTAGATTACTAAACACACTGTTTAGTTCATTGCTCATGCTTTTTTATTGGACGTTGTAATAATGTCAACATGATATATAAGTTTCTGTTCTTCTTTTGTCTCAGACTGCTAACTGAAACATGACCCATTGGCATTGATTTTCAGACAAATAATGTACTGTTTGAGTACAGCACTTTGGTAGACATTATTTATGCATTCCATTGGTTTATACCAGAAATGGAATTGCTATGTTGTAGGATATTAATTAATTCAGCTTTAAGAGATTGTATCATACAGATACAGTTTTCTATAGTGGTTGTATTAAAAAAACTTACATGAAAAAGTAAAATAAATAAAAGAGATAAGAATAAAAAGAGTGGAATAATACTGTATTTTCACAAATAACAACAGAATCTTTGTGAGATTTGTAGAAAATTAACAAGTGTATAGTTATAGAACATTAGAATAAATAAACACTTTTAGCAATTTTACTCTATGAAAGATAAACAAAATAGGTTTTATTGTTATAGATGTTAAAGACAAATAAAATGCCATTCCTTCAAAAGGTATTGTAGAGTTTACTCAAATCTGTCAAAATATTATGAGACTTCTACTTCCAGGAATATGACAGGTGAGATATTTTTCAAAGATCCTCTTACTGTATTGCCTAGATGTTTTATAAATACAATAAATAAAATTTTATATGCATAGCTAAATGTTCTAGAGAGGGAAACAAATCTCCAGTACTCCCTGATAGCAAATAAAGAAGGAAAATAAGAAACTGAAGCCACAGTAAAATTGTGAGCAAAGATGAAATTCAGAGCAGCTTGACACTTTGGGGCAAAATGGGGAAAGCGGCTTACTGGGGTTTGGAATACAGATAGAGGCTCCATTTGGCTCAAAAATATCCCTCCAAAAATAAAAAAGAAGGATAAAAATATATTTTCTTGTTAGTTTAACACTTTTCTATTGCTTATTTTATTCCATTATGCATTAAGGGTTTATTTTGTAATATACATTTCATAATTCCAATATATAAAAGCCATGGGGTCTAAAGCTTTTCCTTTTTTTTTTTTTTTTTTATTTCTGTAGTCAGTTGCTCATGGAACTTGAAATTTTTTTCTTATAGCTTATAGTTGGCTGAATATTATCTGTGGAAAATACTTAGCCTGAATAGAACATGACTTCTTGGGAGAAATTTTGTTTCTGCTTCTTCTGGGTGTCAGAAACACTATCAAACTATGACCATTTTAAATCATTTCCCACACTGCGATTGCCCGAATCGTCTAGATAATAGAAATTCAAACCTCAAGATCACTTAAAAGCAGGCTTATTTTTGTTACTGGTATTAATATTAGCTTCTTATCATTAATATTCTTTGTTGAGGTCATGACAGAGGCAGACATTTTTCTTTATAGGCTCTTTTAATTGATAAATTCGCTTTTGTTCTAGTCTGTGGGGAATAAGCTTAGGAATCCCCCTGGGCTTACACCAATGGGTTAACAAGGTATAAAGAAATACAAAGCCATAGAATGCTCACACCAGAGTTTGGGTTAACCAGATTGGCACCCCGAGAATAGGGATGTGCAAAGGCACCTCAAGAATAGGGAGGTGCAGAGGCACCCCAAAATAGAAAGGGGGTACAGAGCCCGTAGAATACAGAGGGAAGGGCAAAGGCCCAAAATAGAAATGGGTGCAAATGTGCCCAATACATAGGTATATGAAATAAACAAGATTAGATATTCAGGGTGGAAGCACCCCCAATTTAGTACTATAGCATAAAAGCTGCTTTCACAGGAGGATAGGGCCAAGATAGGTAAATTGGTGAATTGGACTTTGGACCACTGAGCTGCAGGCAAAGCAGCCCAGAGCGATAATGGTGAACAAAAGGTGCCTTATTAACCCTGAGGTTATTCCGTATCTGTCACATCCCCTAGGCTAGCTAAGATAAATAGGCACTACGCCTCCTGTCTGCCGTTAACGACCATCTACCCATCTGCCCAGTGCCAGGATTTTGTTTTATATTGACCCAAACCCCAAACACTGTATATCTTCAAAATCCCCCTTTTCCCTCACATCCCAAAGTTAATGTTCACAGTTTCTTTGTCCCTTTGTGCACATCCATTGCCATGTTTGTAAGCCTTCTGATCTTAATAAATAAGGGGCAAGGACCCTTATTCGGGGCTCTTGTCTTTTCCCGGACATTAGCCATCTCTCACTTTAATCCTGTGTCCGCTCTTTTGCTGGCCAAAAGAGAACTTTAGACTGAGAGTCCATGACACTAGTCTACCTTTTCATGCATTGAGAATGTAGACTTTCTATGGGCTGAAGTCTGTTGTCACCCCAGCCACACAGGCCCACACCAAGCCATTTTTCCTATGTGCCCAAAGTGCTACACTGTCTTAGATTCCATGTTTGCTGACTATTTTCTAGCAAATTAAAACCACAATAATATGTCATTTCTCACCTAACAGAATGACTATAAAGTACAAGGCAGATGATAGCAAACACTGACAAAGATGTAGAAAAATGGGAATCTTCATACTTTCCTGGTGAGAATGTGAAGTGGTGAAATCATGTTACGATTCATGTTCATATGCATGGAAAACATACTCTTAAAAAGGAAATATAAATTTACCATATGATGCAGCAATTCCACTCCTAGGTATATACCCAAGAGACTGAAAACATACATCCGCATGAAGATAAGTACACTAATGTTCTTAGCAGCACGATTTAGAATAGCTATGAACAAACCTCAAAAACATTGTGCTAAATGAAAGGAGTCAATCACAAGATATCATCTATAATATGGTTTCATTTATTAAAAATATTATGAGGGGCACCTGGGTGGCTCAATCGATTAAGCATCCAACCTCAGCTCAGGTCAGAGCCTCACGGTTTGCAAGTTGGAGCCACAGGTCAGGCTCTATGCTGACAGCTCAGAACTTGGAGCTTGCTTCGGATTCTGTGTCTCCCTCTGTCTCTGCCCCTCCCCTACTCACACACTGTCTCTTTCTGTCTCTTAAAAATAAATAAATATTGAAAAATAAAAAATAAAAATAAAATATCATGAAAACCCAAATCTATATAGAGATTAAACTCAAACCTATAGTGGTTGCCTAGGGTGAGCTGGGGAGCTGGGACAAATATTAATAGTAAATGAGCATGAAGGATCTTATTGTGGTGATAGAAATGTTATAAAACTGATTTAACACGATATTTGTACAACCTGCTAAATTTACTAGGAAAAAATAAAATAAAATAAAATATACATTGACTTACACACTTGAAATGAGTGAGTGATATATTACCTACATAAAAATCATGGTCTATGTTATATTATATAATTATCACATAAAATTATTTTCAAGGTACATATTTATATTCAAAAAAATAACTTCATTTCTAGAACAGTTAATTTTAGATTATGTCTTTACAGTGATTATTTAGCAGCATAATTAGCTTGTTCTTATCCAAATGCACAATCATCTTTTTTTTATTTTTATGGAAGCTATTTCTATGCCACTGATCTAACTATGATGCCAGATATTTAATAAATAAGTGAAAGAGAATGTATGCCTGAAGGAAATCCTATTTTGATCAAAGAAGCCTTTTGAAGCATTTATAAGATTATTTCCATCAGCTTTGTTTTGCCAATAAAGACTAAAGCACAGATATTGAATGACTATAGATCTTTTTTTTTTCAACTGATAGCTTAATTTTTAACTAATCTTGCCTATACAGATTCCAAGAAAAGTAAACAAAAACTGAAAGTAATCTAATAAAATTAATTTTATTTTTTGACATACGTGTCTAAAGTCTGTCTTTTTCTAATTAAAGCCATTAGTTGGATAATATAGACTTGCAACTTGTGAAACACATAGTGTTATAAAATTGGGATAAAATGCCTTTCAAATAGGAGCCTTAAAAGTTTGGGACAGTAGTAATTTTAGTGAAAACAGCTGCATACAGTATCTCTGATATGGGGTAGTAAGTATTCCAGACACAATCATGCTGGCCTATTGCATGTAGGAAACCTTATTATTCCTTTAAAAAACATCACACTAAAGTTGATTCTTAAAGATCCAGGTGGAAGTTTAGTTTTAGAATGAAATATTCCAGGGAATCTATCATATCTGTAATTAATTAATTAATACTGCTGAATAGGCCTGACAGCAAGATAAACCATGCAGTTAGGTGGTTAAGATCATTAGAGCCAGACTAGCGCAGAGGTAACTAGATTACTAATCCTCTTTCAAAGATAGGCTAACCCATGAACTAGCCTGAGGGGTGGGTGGGGCAAAGATTCTCAGTGACTATTGACAGAGTTTTTGTTTGTTTGACCAAACTTCTTTAGTCAGTTCTTGAAATACTTCTATGTCCATCTATGTACTTCCTTGTAAAAGTTAGTTTTATGAAGAACCCTGTTAAGTCCATTTAACCAGAAAATTTACCAGCATTCTTCTCAAAGCTAGAACAAGCAATCCTAAAATTTGTGTGGAACCACAAAAGACCCTGAATAGCCAAAGTAATATTGAAGAAGACCAAAGCAGGAGGCATTACAATCCCAGACTTTAGCCTCTACTACAAAGCTGTAATCATCAAGACAGCATGGTATTGGCACAAAAACAAACACATAGACCAATGGAATAGAATAGAGACTCCAGAATTCGACCCATGAAAGTATGGCCAACTAATCTTTGACAAAGCAGGAAAGAATATCCAATGGAAAAAAGACAGTCTCTTTAACAAATGGTGCTGGGAGAACTGGACAGCAACACACAGAAAAATGAAACTAGACCACTTTCTTACACTATTCACAAAAACAAACTTAAAATGGATAAAGGACCTGAATGTGAGACAGGAAACCATCGAAACCCTAGAGGAGAAAGCAGGAAAAAACCTCTCTAACCTCAGCCGCAGCAATTTCTTACTTGACACATCTCCAAAGGCAAAGGGAATTAAAAGCAAAAATGAACTATTGGGACCTCATGAAGATAAAAAGCTTCTGCACTGCAAAGGAAACAATCAACAAAACTAAAAGACAACCAACGGAATGGGAAAAGATATTTGTAAATGACATATCGGACAAAGGGCTAGTATCCAAAATCTATAAATAACTCACCAAACTCCACACCCAAAAAAACAAATAATCCAGTGAAGAAATGGACCAAAAACGTGAATAGACACTTCTCTAAAGAAGACATCCAGATGGCCAACAGGCACATGAAAAGATGCTCAACATCACTCCTCATCAGAGAAATACAAATCAAAACCACATTGAGATACCACCTCCTGCTGTAAGAGTGGCTAAAATGAACAAATCAGGAGACTAGATGCCGGAGAGGATGTGGAGAAACGGGAACCTTCTTGCACTGTTGGTAGGAATGCAAACTGGTGCATCCACTCTGGAAAACAGCGTGGAGTTTCCTCAAAACAATTCAAAATAGATCTACCCTATGACCCAGAATAGCACTGTTAGGAATTTACCCAAGGGATACAGGAGTGCTGATGCATAGGGACACTTGTGCCCCAATGTGCAGCACTTTCAACAATAGCCAAATTCTGGAAGGAGCCTAAATGTCCTTCAACTGATGAGTGGATAAAGATTGTGGCTTATATACACAATGGAATACTACTTGGCAATGAGAAAGAATGAAATATGGCCTTTTGTAGCAACGTGGATGGAACTGGAGAGTGTTATGCTAAGTGAAATAAGTCAGGCAGAGAAAGACAGATACCATATGTTTTCACTCTCATGTGGATCCTGAGAAACTTAACAGAAGACCATGGGGGAGTGGAAGGAAAACAAAACAAAACAAAAGTTGGAGAGGGAGGGGGCCAAAGCATAAGAAACTCTTAAAAACTGAGAACAAACTGAGGGTTGATGGGGGGTGGGAAGGATGGGAGGGTGGGTGATGGGCATTGAGGAGGGCACCTGTTGGGATGAGCACTGGGTGTTGTATGGAAAACAATTTGACAATAAATTTCATAATAAAAAAATAATAACCAGAAACTCCCATCATCCATATCTTATCTCCCTCAACATTTGATTAGATTTTTCATCCTCCATCATCATCCTCCAGGTGATGTCTAATCACCCTGGTCTGTCTTCAGT
This sequence comes from Puma concolor, assembly GCF_028749965.1. Classification (NCBI taxonomy): domain Eukaryota; kingdom Metazoa; phylum Chordata; class Mammalia; order Carnivora; family Felidae; genus Puma; species Puma concolor. Next base: position 183,353,691 of record NC_141667.1, read on the forward strand.
TAGAATCCTGTTACATCAGTTTAGCCAGATCTCCTCCTTACCCTTGATGTTTCCTCTTACTAATTTTCCCCTCTTGTTGTTTAGCTATAAATGTTGTATTCAGCATTTGCTCATGCTGTATTCAGAGTTGAGCTCATTCTCTCTCCCCCACTATATAATCCCATTACAGTAACCCTTATATCTATTATGAAGATCCCAAATAAAGTCTGATTTATCATCTTTAATGAGCTTCACTGATTTTTTTCTCTTTAACACTATCAATGGGGAAATAATTTAAGCAGAATTATGATTTCCTTTAGAAAATTCACCTAAGAATTAACTTTTAGAACAATCATTTTGGGAGGAGGTAGTTAATGCTAAAATGTAGATTGAACAATTTTGATGATGCTTGGAATGCAACAATTTTGCTTTATTCATTGAAAAAAAATATTGAAATACATCACCAATTGTGTTAAAATCTAAATAAGCTTGCCCAAATAGAGGATCTTCCTGCATCTCATAAGAAGTCCACAGGAATTTTTATGGGCAGAATCATCACTTCTTCAGGGAACATAGCTTTGCACATTTTAAATTCTCCCTGGAAAATGACTGACTGATGTCCCAGTGTTCTGTGTCACATAGTAGATAAAGAGCTGGAAATCATCGGCTACCTGACTGAACTGTAAAACAGATTTATTGTGTCTACTGAGAAGTTCCTTATTTTCATAGCAACTCTGTAGATTTAGCAGGATGAGTTAGTGACAAAATGAGGAGATTAATGTATAAACTTTCCAAATGAGTTTATATTTTAATACCCACTGGAATGTTGGTAACTGCCATCCTAATATAATCATTTAGACTTTGTTGGATTGCACTTTTTTCTAATATCAAATAATTTTTAAAAGATTAGATCTTTATAAATGTTTTAATTTGGTTGCCATCATGGTAGTTAGTTGACAAGATGACCCTCCAAGTCCAATGAACCACATTTCCAATGAACCAAGTCCAATGAACCATTATATCCAAAGATGTAAATACCCTTCATTATTTAAACGTGGGCTGACCCTGATGTAAGCAATGTAGTGCAGCAAAGATGGGTTGATCTTTCTGATTATAAGATTATAAGAAACCCAGTTCCTTCTGCCTTAGTCTCTTGGAAACTTTACTTGGGGAAAGCAGGACATAATGGAAGATATCTAACTACTTTGAGATTCCTGTATTATGAGAAAGCCAACATGGAGGGTTTTCAAGAAGAGAAAAATGCTTCATTAGTTTCCTACTGTTATATAGGTTATATTTTCACGTTCAGTCCATAAATTTTGCACATAACATTCAAGTCTATAATTGACTTCAAGTAATAGGAAATTTGTAATCTCTCACAGCCACCTATGGTATAATTTTATTCATCATCTGTCCAAGCATACAAGTCTAAAACTTCTATTCACCATTTAGAGTTTTATATAAAACTGAATATAGAAGTAGAATACTTGTATTTAAGTGAAGATCAACAAGTATTTGGATTTGAAGTTATTTGGGCTATTTCTTTTTTTTTTTCTTCCAAATGTTCTATGGAATTACAAGAGCTTCATGAACTTAGATAGTAAATATAGCACTTAAGAAATAAATGAAAAGGACATATATTTATAAACATAACAAAAAGGAAGAAATGCAGTAAAGGAATTACATTTCTTGATGTTTGAAGAATTCACAGGTATATCAAAAATCTGTTAATATTTTAGTTGATTTCAATGTCTTGATATAATTTAAATACACACAAAGGTACTGTATATAAATGCATATATATTTAATTCATGTATATATTCTGTATATTCACATGTATTTATATATATGAATCATGTACAAGAACCCTAAATAGGTCTTTAATAAATAAATAAGAATGATAAAAAATATCAAATGGAAATGTGAAAAATTCTCTTCAAATATGATAGACATTACAAAGAATGACATATATATGTCCACTGATATAAATGTTAACAAAATATATTGGAAATAATCATAAAATGCTATAATTTTGTGAAGGAAATGCATATTTAAAAAATTTAATTTAGCCTATTGGACATTTTCATTTTTCTCTGCTTATTTCAAGCCTAAATATGAGCTTTCTGGCATGCAACAGAAACAACAGAAGGAGACCAAGTAAAGATTAGGTCATTCTTAGCCATCATGTTCTGAATTCTTTTTTTGTTTCAGTGCCATCACTGAATTCTCTTTTTGATTTGTTTCTTATTCTAAATTGCCTCCGTATTTCTACTGAGTGAATTTTCCACTCTGCATTATCAATTTAATAAAAAAAGATTATAGACTCAATTTGTGTAAATATCTGCTAAAGTTCTCTCAGATAAGTTGTCTTGGAAATATTTTAGGTGGATTTAAAAACCAAATATCTTCAAATAAAAATACAAATAAACACCTGATACAATTAATATTATAATTTCACATTTTTATATTGTTGTCAATATTGGGGAAACAGTAAGAAAAAAAATTCTCATAAAAGAATAAATTTATAAAAATGAGGTTGTCAGAATTGAAAAGCTTCAATCATTGCTAAACTCTTACATTAGGCTTTCTGAAACAGTATTGATAGCTGATTTTAGAAGGAAATTTTGGATGTTTTATAGTTAAATCACTGTTATCCAAAATATCATTTTTATTTGAACATTTGATGGCAGTGAAAATATAGTTGATTCTTATTCTAAATCAAAATCATTTCACAAAAAAGAAGTTTAACATATCTTTTCTCCTTTCATAAAAGAAAGTGATACTATTTTAAAACTCACATTACTGAAAATGAGAGATTTCCAGACATCCTGCTGATCACATGAAAGTATTTAACTACACAGTAAGGAATTTGAGTGATGTTACTTAGCCACAGGAAGGAAAAGAAGGGCAAAAGTGATGCAGAAGCATTTTTCCCCATGATTCAAATTAGTTAGGCATGTTGATTTTTGTTGTTGTTGTTGCTAAAAGTGCATTACAACAAGATTTTAATGAAGCTGTCACATACTTCGCTTTATTTCCAGTTGGAAACATGTGGTCTCATTTAGAATATATTTTTTATTTTTTCCTTAGGTCACTTGGCACACCCCAAGCTATTTGATTTCTTTTAATCAAGAAAATGAAGCACATTTGCTAAGTCTTTTTATTAATCTGATTTTGACAAACATCTAGGATTCTCAATTCTTTTTGTTTTTTTTTTTAATTTTTTTCAACGTTTTTATTTTTGGGACAGAGAGAGACAGAGCATGAACGGGGGAGGGGCAGAGAGAGAGGGAGACACAGAATCAGAAACAGGCTCCAGGCTCTGAGCCATCAGCCCAGAGCCCGACGCGGGGCTCGAACTCACGGACCGCGAGATCGTGACCTGGCTGAAGTCGGACGCTTAACCGACTGCGCCACCCAGGCGCCCCGTAGGATTCTCAATTCTTAGGTTTAGGCTAGCTTAACTTGGGATATTAACAAAAAATAAGTTTGCTACAATCCAGTTTATTTTATGAAAGAAAATCAGGATAAAATAAAATCATTAGAAAAACAGAATAAAAAAAAGTGGGAAAGATTAAGATGATAATGACTCTAAGAAATTTATTATTCAAAATTCTTCTGGATTGAGGTAAGACTAATGTTATTAAAATTATATATTTCACAAGTATATATGTGCATGCATAGATGTATATTTATATTTATAGAGGTATAAAGACAACATGATTTTGATACAGCTGTAAGTCATAAGAAAGTTGTAAATAATTGACTATTTCTTTTTTCTAACTATTTCGTTTAAGAAGAATAAATCTAAGATACTTGGAAGAGAAAGAATTAGTATTTTAAAGGTAGCAGAAGTAGTCACCTTATAGATTTCATCTACAAATTAGGAAAAATAGTAGGAGTTGATTACTATCACTATATATATACATATATGACTATATATATATATATATAGTTATATTATATACACATATATATACATATATATAACTGTATATATAGTTATATATATATACACATATATATATACATATATATAACTATATATATACAGAAAACCAATTTTAAATATAATTTAAAAAGTGTAAGGATATAAGTTTTTCAAAATTCAAAGGCACAAATAATCCTTTCTTGCATGTTTAGAAAGAGTTGGTTGATATCTCACAATGAAATATCTTACAGGAAATATACACAAAAAGATTTGTGTATGATAAATGGGAGACCTAGATGAAATAAACCCATATGCATATTGCATGATATATACATGTTATAAATATAAATATGTATCACACCATGTGCTGTATATAATAGATATTTATACCATATACAAGTATATACAGAGCAAGATTGCTAGAAAACAGCCACATGGCTATCAAGTGCATGGATATACATCTGTATATTTAGGCTTAATTAACTTGTAAAAGCAATGACTAATCCATTCCTCATTATGTGTTCTCTCTAATAATGTTTATTAAGTGTTCCAAGCACAATGCTACAATAAATAATGTCATGATGAGAATCTTAGTTGCTATCATCAAGGAAGTCAATTTTCCTGTGTTCAAAGAACTTAATATCCAATAGGAGAAAACAGTTATATAAATGAAAAAGCACAAAAAACTGAATTTTATGACAGAAGAATAAATAAAAGGATGGGGAAGTGGAAGTCACATGTTCCATGTAGTCAAATACACTGTAATCTGATTTTGAGCCACAACACTTATAATCTGACAACTTTGAACTCTCGGAGCTATATATTCAAAATGGATGTAATACAATTGACCCTTAAACAACACATGTTTGAATTGTACAGTTCTGCTTATATGCAGGGTTTCTACAGTACAGCACTGCAAATGTATTTTAACTTCCTATTGATTTTCTTTTTTATTAATTTTTAAAAATGTTTTTATTATTTATTTTTGAGAGACAGAGAGACAGAGAGAGACAGAATGTGAGTGGGAGAGGGGCAGAGAGAGACCTAGACAGAATCTGAAGCAGGCTCCAGGCTCTGAGCTGTCAGCACAGAGCCCTACACAGGGATCCAACTCATGAGGCTTGAGATCATGACCTGAGCCGAAGTTGGACACTTACCTGACTGAGCCACTCAGTCGTCCCTTTTTTATGATTTTTCCTAATGACATTTTCTTTTCTGTAGCGTAATATATTGTGAGATTACAGTATACAATACATAGAATATACAAAATATGTGTTAATCAACTGTTTATGTTATTAGTAAAGCTTCTGGTCAACAGTAAACTATCAGTAGTTAAGTTTTGGGGGAGTCACAAGTTGTATGTAGATTTTTTACTGTGAGCGAGGTCAGTGTCCTTAAAGTTGTTCAAAAGTAGTGGTAATATAACCTATTCAAAAGCTTTTAAGAAGATTGAAATTAATAAACTTAAAATGTCCAGCACAGTATATATGTCACATGTAACACTTCAGTAAATTTTATATATATATATATGTGTATATATATATATATATATATATATACACATATATTTATATTGCTGCTATTATTACTACCAAGGTGGCTACATGAACTGGCAGTTGACAAATTTGAAATTGTCACTGTATATAAGTGGGATTTAGATGATATGCAAGCATATTTAATATTCTGAGGAGTTTCTGTCTATAAAGTTATTCAAATAGAAGAGAAGTGAACAAATTAATTGTAGGTAATATTTGTATCTGGGTTGCAACTCTGAAATGGGTTGCAATAGATTGTCCCTGTGATTCCTGAGTATAATTCCACAGGACATAATATGAAAATGGAGAAAAAAAAATATTGATCAAGTTGCCATAAGCATTACAATTTTCTAGATAAAGAGAACCCAAAGGAATTAAGAATTTTTCTGATGATCAGGGACACCTTGATGGCTCAGTCAGTTAAGCATCTGACTTCAGCTCAGGTCATGATCTTGGGGTTCGTGAGTTCAAGCCCTACTTCAGGCTCTGTGCTGACAGCTCAGAGCCTGGAGCCTGCTTCAGATTCTATGTCTCCTCTCTCTTCCCCCTCCCTGCTTGCATTCTTCCCTCTCCCCAAAATAAATAATCATTAAAAAAAAAAAGAATTCTAATGATCAACTAACTTGTTAGTGGTGTCTATGGAACTCAAGCCAAGGACATTTGTTTTCTAGGGTGTGCCTTTTCCATTGCACCCTGCAGCATTATATTACAGTGTGTTGACTCCAATTGCAACCCATAACAATCTGTCCCCCATGGGACATTTGGGGTGATTTTAAATATTACATTACAGTAATGAAATTTCACCTATTTTCCTGATAATAGATAGATATAAGTTAAGCTGTTTTTTATTTAAGGCTTGAGGAAGTTCTACTCTTTTTTTTGTGCATTGATATACCATTTATCAACTTGTATTTAGAAAGTTAGGATTCTGGGAGGAAGATGGCGGTGTAGGAGCACACTGGGCTACCGCGTCCTGCTGATCACTTAGATTCCACCCACACCTGCTTAAATAACCCAGAAAACCACCAGCAGACTAGCAGAACGATTCTCTGGAGCCAAGCATAGATGAGAGGCCCATGGAAGAGGGTAGGAAGGGCGGAGAGGCGGTGAGGGCTACACAGACTGGCACTGGCAGGAGGGAGCTGGGGCAGAGGGGCAGCCCGCTTGCAAAGCAGAGCCCCTGAGTCTGGCTTGCAAAAGCAGAGGGGCTGGACAGAGTGTGTTCGGAGAGCAAGCAGGTCTTAACATCTGGAAGGTTATAAGCTAACAGCTTTGCTCGGAGAGCAGGAGGGCTGGAGGACAACGGGAGGGAGAGTTGTTGAGCCCCGGACAACAGAGCACAACTTGGCAGGGAACAAAGGTGCTCGTCAGAGCCATCTCCCTCGCCCATCCCCCAGCCAAAATCCCAAAGGGAACCAGTTCCTGCCAGGGAACTTGCCTGCACCCTGCAAACACCCAATGCTGTGCTTCTGCGGATCCATCCTTCCGGCCGCGGGTCTGACTCACTCCCGGTGCCACAGGACCCCTCCTGAAGTGGATCACTGAAGGAAAAGCGAGCTGAGCCTGCCCCTCCCACCCCTGTGCACCTTGCCGATCCACACCAGCTAATACACCAGATCCCCAGCACCACAAGCATGGCAGTGTGCAAGTAGCCCAGACAGGCCACGCCACCCCACAGTGAATCCCACCCCTAGGAGAAGGGAAGAGAAGGCACACACCAGTCTGACTGTGGCCCCAGCGGTGGGCTGGGGGCAGACATCAGGTCTAACTACGGCCCCTCCCATCAACACAAGTTATTCAAGACAGCACAGGGGAAGTGCCCCGCAGTCCCACACCACTCCAGGGACTATCCAAAATGACGAAACGAAGAATTCCCCTCAGAAAAACGTCCAGGAAATAATAACAGCTAATGAACTGATCAAAAATGATTTAAACAATATAACAGAAAGTGAATTTATAATAATAGTCATAAAATTAATCACTGGGCTTGAAAACAGTATACGGGACAGCAGAGAATCTATTGCTACAGAGATCAAGGGACGAAGGAACAAACAAGAGGAGCTAAAAAATGTTATAAATGCGCTGCAAAATAAAATGGAGACAACCACAGCTCAGATTGAAGAGGCAGAGGAGAGAATAAGTGAACTAGAAGATAAAATTATGAAAAAAGAAACAGCTGAGAAAAAGAGAGATTAAAAAAATCCAGGAGTATGAGGGGAAAATTAGAGAACTAAGTGATGCACTAAAGAGAAATAATATATGCATAATTGGTATTCCAGAGCAGGAAGAGAGAGGGAAAGGTGCTGAAGGTGTACTTGAAGAAATAATAGCTGAGAACTTCCCTGATCTGGAGAAGGAAAAAGGCATTGAAAGCCAAGAGGCACAGAGAACTCCCTTCAGACGTAACTTGAATCGATCTTCTGCACGATGTATCATAGTGAAACTGGCAAAATACAAGGAAAAAGAGAAAATTCTGAAAGCAGCTTGAGATAAATGCGCTCTAACATACAAAGGGAGACCAATAAGACTCGTAACAGATCTCTCTACTGAAACTTGGCAGGCCAGAAAGGAATGGCAGGAGATCTTCAATGTAATGAACAGAAAAAATATGCAGCCGAGAATCCTTTATCCAGCAAAACTGTCATTTAGAATAGAAGGAGAGATAAAGGTCTTCCCAAACAAACAAAAACTGAAGGAATTCATCACCATTAAATCAGCCCTACAAGAGATCCTAAGGGAGATCCTGTGAGACAAAGTACCAGAGACATCGCTACAAGCATGAAACCTATGGACATCACAATGACTCTAAACTCTTATCTTTCTATAATAACACTGAATGTAAATGGACTAAATGCGCCAACCAAAAGACATAGGGTATCAGAATGGATATAAAACAAGACCCATCTATTTGCTGTCTACAAGAGACTCATTTTAGACCTGAGGACACCTTCAGATTGAGAGTGAGGGGATGGAGAACTATTTATCATGCTACTGGAAGTCAAAAGAGAGCTGGAGCAGCCTTACTTATATCAGACAAACTAGACTTTAAATTAAAGGCTGTAACAAGAGATGAAGAAGGGCATCATATAATAATTACAGGGTCTATCCATCAGGAAGAGCTAACAATTATAAATGTCTATGCGCCGAATACGGGAGCCCCCAAATATATAAAACAATTACTCACAAACATAAGCAACCTTATTGATAAGAATGTGGTAATTGCAGGGGACTTTAACACCCCACTTACAGAAATGGATAGATCATCAAGACACACGGTCAATAAAGAAACAAGGGCCCTGAATGATACATTGGATCAGATGGACTTGACGGATATATTTAGAACTCTGCATCCCAAAGCAACAGCATATACTTTATTCTCAAGTGCACATGGAACATTCTCCAAGATAGATCACAATCTGGGTCACAAAACAGCCCTTCCTAAGTATACAAGAATTGAGATCATACCATGCATACTTTCAGACCACAATGCTATGAAGCTTGAAATCAACCACAGGAAAAAGTCTGGAAACCTCCAAAAGCATGGAGGTTAAAGAACATCCTACTAAAGAATGAATGGGTCAACCAGGCAATTAGAGAAGAAATTTAAAAAATATATGGAAACAAACGAATATGAAAATACAACAATCCAAACGCATTGGGATGCAGTCCTGAGAGTCCTGAGAGGAAAATACATTGCAATCCAGGCCTATCTCAAGAAACAAGAAAAATCCCAAATACAAAATCTAACAGCACACCTAAAGGAAATAGAAGCAGAACAGCAAAGACAGCCTAAACCCAGCAGAAGAAGAGAAATAATAAAGATTAGAGCAGAAATAAACAATATAGAATCTAAAAAAACTGTAGTGCAGATCAATGAAACCAAGAGTTGGTTTTTTGAAAAAATAAACAAAATTGGTAAACCTCTAGCCCGCCTTCTCAGAAAGAAAAGAGAGAAGACCCGAATAGATAAATTCATGAATGAAAATGGAATTACTACAACCAATCCCTCAGAAATACAAGCAATTATCAGGGAATACTATGAAAAACTATATGGCAAAAAACTGGAAACCTGGAAGAAATGGACAAATTCCTAAACACCCACACACTTCCACAACTCAATCAAGAAGAAATAGAAAGCTTAAACAGACACATAACTAGTGAAGAAATTGAATCAGTTATCAAAAATCTCCCAACAAATAAGAGTCCAGGACCAGATGGCTTCCCAGGGGAGTTCTACCAGACTTTTAAAGCAGAGATAATACCTATCCTTCTCAAGCTATTCCAAATAATAGAAAGGGAAGGAAAACTTCCAGACTCATTCTATGAAGCCAGTATTACTTTGATTCCTAAACCAGACAGAGACCCAGTAAAAAAAGAGAACTATAGCCCAATATCCCTGATGAATATGGATGCAAAAATTCTCAATAAGATACTAGCAAATCGAATTCAACAGCATATAAAAAGAATTATTCAGCATGATCAAGCGGGATTCATTCCTGGCATGTAGGGCTGGTTCAACATTTGCAAATCAATCAACGTGATACATCACATTAATAAAACAAAAGATAAGAACCATATGATCCTGTCAATCGATGCAGAAAAAGCATTTGACAAAATTCAGCATCCTTTCTTAATAAAAACCCTCGAGAAAGTCGGGATAGAAGGAACATACTTAAACATCATAAATGCCATTTATGAAAAGCCCACAGGTAATAACATCCTCAATGGGGAAAAACTGACAGCTTTTTCCCTGAGATCAGGAACACGACAGGGATGTCCACTCTCACCTCTGTTGTTTAACATAGTGTTGGAAGTGTTAGCATCAGCAATCAGACAACAAAACGAAATCAAAGGCATCAAAATTGGCAAAGATGAAGTCAAGCTTTCACTTTTTGCAGATGACATGATACTATACATGGAAAATCCGATAGACTACACCAAAAGTCTGCTAGAACTGCTACATGGATTCAGCAAAGTTGCAGGATACAAAATCAGTGTACAGAAATCAGTTGCACTGTTATACGCTAATAATGAAGCAACAGAAAGACAAATAAAGAAACTGATCCCATTCACAATTGCACCAAGAAGCATAAAATAACTAGGAATAAATCTAACCAAAGATGTCAAAGATCTGTATGCTGAAAACTATAGAAAGCTTATGAAGGAAATTGAAGAAGATAGAAAGAAATGGAAAAACATTCCGTGCTCATGGGTTGTAAGAATAAATATTGTCAAAATGTCAATACTATCCAAAGCTATCTACACATTCAATGCAAACCCAATCAAAATTGCACCAGCATTCTTCTCGAAGCTAGAACAAGCAATCCTAAAATTCATATGGAACCACAAAAGGCCCCCGAATAACCAAAGTAATTTTGAAGAAGAAGACCAAAGCAGGAGCCATCACAATCTCAGACGTTAGCCTCTACTACAAAGCTGTAATCATCAAGACAACATGGTATTGGCACAAAAACAGACACATAGACCAATGGAACAGAATAGAAACCCCAGAACTAGACCCACAAACGTATGGCCAACTAATCTTTGACAAAGCAGGAAAGAATATCCAATGGAAAAAAGACAGTCTCTTTAACAAATGGTGCTGGGAGAACTGGACAGCAACATGCAGAAGGTTGAAACTAGACCACTTTCTCACACCATTCACAAAAATAAACTCAAAATGGATAAAGGACCTGAATGTGAGACAGGAAACCATCAAAACCTTAGAGGAGAAAACAGGAAAATACCTCTCTGACCTCAGCCACAGCAATTTCTTACTTGACACATCCCCAAAGGCAAGGGAATTAAAAGCAAAAATGAACTATTGGGACCTCTTGAAGATAAAAAGCTTCTGCACTGCAAAGGAAACAATCAACAAAACTAAAAGGCAACCAATGGAATGGGAAAAGATATTTGCAAATGACATATAGGACCAAGGGCTAGTATCCAAAATCTATAAAGAGCTCACCAAACTCCACATCCGAAAAACAAATAATCCAGTGAAGAAATGGACCGAAAACATGATTAGACACTTCTCTAAAGAAGACATCCAGGTGGCCAACAGGCACATGAAAAGATGTTCAACGTCACTCCTCATCAGAGAAATACAAATCAAAACCACACTGAGATACCACCTCACGCCAGTCAGAGTGGCCAAAATGAAAAAAACAGGAGACTATAGATGCTGGAGAGGATGTGGAGAAACAGAACCCTCTTGCACTGTTGGTGGGAATGCAAACTGGTGCAGCCGCTCTGGAAAACAGTGTGGAGGTTCCCCCCCAAATTAAAAATAGACCTACCCTATGACCCAGCAGTAACACTGCTAGGAATTTACCCAAGGGATACAGAAGTACTGATGCATAGGGGCACTTGTACCCCAATGTTTATAGCAGCACTCTCAACAATAGCCGAATTATGGAAAGAGCCTAAATGTCCATCAACTGATGAATGGATAAAGAAATTGTGGTTTATATACACAATGGAGTACTACATGGCAATGAGAAAGAATGAAATATGGCCCTTTGTAGCAATGTGGATGGAACTGGACGGTGTGATGCCAAGTGAAATAAGCCATACAGAGAAAGACAGATACCATATGTGTTCACTTTTATGTGGATCCTGAGAAACTTAACAGGAACCCATAGGGGAGGGGAAGGAAAAAGAAAAAAAGAGGTTAGAGTAGGAGAGAGCCAAACCATAAGAGACTCTTAAAAACTGAGAACAAACTGAGGGCTGATAGAGGTGGGAAGGAGGGGAGGGTGGGTGATGGGCATTGAGGAGGGCACCTGTTGGGATGAGCACTGAGTGTTGTATGGAAACCAATTTGACAATAAATTTCATATAGTAAAAAAAAAAGACAAAAAAAAAAAAGAAAGTTAAAGTAGCCATTTAAAATAGAACAGGAATTGGGCAGATGAAGGCATTTGATCAGATAATTTCTTGGTTAAAAGAGGTAATTACACATCACTTATGTATGTTTACTCTGTTGTGAGACAGCTATAATATTTTTGGTTTCAAAAGTTGCTAATTTCAATTCAACCACTAGTTTTATTTTAAATTTAAGCTTGTGAGAAAAATGGGCTTAATTATATCCTTTTTTAAAAAAAATAAGTATTCATTCCTAAAAACATTTTTATGTAATATTTTAACATCTTGAAATCATCACAATAATAATGATAAATTATGTCACTAGTACCTACTCTTGATATAATACAGTGAAAATGGTATTTACCTTCTATGGTCTTTCTACCCCAAACATATAACCCCAGTTTATTTATGAGAAAAATATCATACAAATCTCAGTTGAAGAATATCATACAAAATAATTTGCAAACACTCCTCAACACTCTGAAGATTACCACAAACAAGTAGAGTATGAGCTAATAGCTAAGAGAAAACTAAGGAGACATGGCAATTGAATGTATCCTGTGAACCCTGAAACTAAAACATAGGACTACATAAAACCTGAGATGATTTGAATAAAATATGGTCTTTAGATCATCACAATGTATCAACATTCACTCAGGTATCATGATAAATGTGCCATACTAATGTAAGAAGTTAAAAATAGAGAAAACAAATTTTTTATATTTAAGAAATATCCGTAGCATCTGCTCAATATTTCTGTAAATCTAAAACTGTTCTAAAATAAAATATTTATTTAAAAAAAACAATATATGAAAAACACACTACTATTCAAAATCTAGCATAATTCATCGTAACAAATATTTGGCCTGTGCTTACTATATTCAAGCTATGATAGATCTTCAGGATGGACAAGGAAAATAAAAAGTAGTCCCTTCTGAGAAGATAAACAGATGAGAAATTAACATGGAAAAAAAAGGTCAACATTATTACTCATTAGGGAAATGTAATAAAAACCACAATGCTATACTTCCATAAAATGACTAAGATTGTATGATCTTTATGTCTTATAATAATAGTCTGGAAACCACACCAATATCCATCAAGAGGTAAGTAGATAAATAAGTTGTATTGTAGCCTTACAGTGGACTACTGTTTAGCAATAAAATACATGGAACATGGCTGAATCTCAAAGTAATTATGTTATATGAGAGAATCCAGATAAAATGAATACATACTGCATGATTCCATTTTTACAAACTCTAGAAAGTGCAAACTAATCTTCAGTGACAGAGCAAATGAAGTGTTACTTAGGAATGAGGTGGGTGTTTAGTGATTACAAAAAAACATGAGACATTTATGCAGTGGTGGATATGTTCAAGATCTTGATTGCAGTGACAGTTCCATGGATATAAACATACCCATGTATGGCAAATCCATCAATTTGCACACTTGAGATATATACAATTATTGTATATCAATTATGCCTCAATAAAGCTGTTTAAAAAAACCCCTACATTTTGGGCCTAATATTCTATAGTAAAATTAAAAGAAATAAATGTAAAAAGCAACTTTTCCTTAAGAATCATATTCTATTGAAATCTGGTAGTTGCAATAATATCATTTCTTTGTATTTTATTTTAAAAATTTAAATTAGAATTCTGTTTCTCAGTAATAGTCCTTTTCTCAAGGTCACATAACTAAAATGTGGCATAGCAGTACTAACACCCACATATACTGACTCTCAGAATAGTGCTCATTCCATTAAACTTGGTGATTCAAGTTGAGGAGTAACTGCATAGTTATTGTTTCCTTCAATGTTTGCAGCCGTGAACACAACATTGAAAAGAATGTATAGCAAATGTTGGAACATGAATACTTATGTGGGGATGAACCATAGTACATCATCATTTAGGGGACCTTGACCTTTCATTCAAGTAACTATGCTTTCTATTTCATATGGTCAAAAAGATCCAAGTTTAACTATGTTTACAACGAATGGTAATGTCTTTAAAATATAGCAAGATTATTACCCTCCTCTCTAACGTTCCAAACTAGATGTATGAGTTCACAGGTACACGTTCATTTACTACTAAAGAAGTCTATATAAAATGGTTGGAAATAAAAAGGAAACCAAGAAGATCTTTGTGTACTATTTCCTTATGCAAGTTCTAGTCTTCTTATCAGTTCGAGTCATCACAATATGATATATTACATATTTTCCCTAAGTTAAATCTTCAGAGGACTTTTCTTTATCTTCGTGATGGATGGGTTCCTTCAAAACTGATAGTAGTCTGGAGGGAAATATGACTTCAAATTCTAGTTTTATTATTCTTAGACTCTTAATAAGGTTAGCACACATCCCAATTGTGTTGAACATTAAGTTTTTTTTTCACTAACACTCAGGAAATCATATAATTATTCAAGAAAATGTAAGTATGTTCATTCCTAAAAGAGAAAGAGCTGACATATTCAGTCAGTCCATTATGACTACTGTTTCTTGGCTTATGCAATAGAAATGCTGGGGTTGATGTTAATTGAATCCACTTTTTCTCCAGTCATGGTACTTCTAAAAAAAGAGTGAATAGTTTCCACAGGAAAAAGTTCAGGAAAAAAGAATCCTTTTTTCTGCATTTAGAAAGAGGAGAGCTTAAAAACACCCAATACAATTAAATTATGTAAACATTAACACATAAATATTTTATATTTTATGACTTATCTATGATACTGTAAATACTTTATGCTCAGTAAGTGCATGTTTAGCAATAAATCTTTTCTCATATAAGCAGAATTAGTGAGCCATTTAGAGTAATTATTTTTAAATCTAAATTCATAGTATGTTTGTGATATTTTATCTTGTCTTGATAATTAAAAAAAAAAATTCAAATTCATCAGTAAAGAACTCCCCCTGCTTCAAATCCCTCTCACACTCCAATTATCTCTGATTTCCCTTTCTGCCACCAGTTGGAGAAAACTCTCCCCTTTTTAAAGGGCTCATATGATTAGGTTTGTCCCACCTATATAATCTATCCATGTGAAGGTCAACTGAATCATATCAAGTAACCTAACTGGAAAAATAGGTTGAAGAATCTTGGGCCATTTTAGAGTCTTAGAAATAAAATTTTGCTTACCATAGTGTGGAAGATTGACATTAGAAAAACAAATACTCTGTTTCTATTTAAATATGTTGCTATAAAACATAAATTGGATAAGCTCAGAATGGTGAGAATATATACTTGGTAGACATGATCTTATCTGCATAGGTGGAATTATTTGAAGTATGAAACCCAATGAAGACTCTAAAATATCTTAGGATAAGCTGGATATAGGTGATTTGGCAGAATGCTGGTTAAACAAAATAATCAGGCTGTATGAGCATCTGAGAGGGAAAGTGTGAAAAATTGCAAGTAATCAGCAATTAGTAAACAATATGACTGAAGTGTCAAACATGGAATTACCTAGAGCTAGGATGGTGAGATTGGTGAGTGCTGGAATATTCTGAGCTTTGGTTAATTACCATTTATCCTAAAGCAGTAGAAACACATTGAAGTAGGGATATTAAAAGGTCAGGGGCTTTTTGATTATGTCAGTTTCCCAGTTCAAATCAAAATGTTACCCAGACATTTTCCAAATTCACAACAATGTCCATGAGTAAATATTATTTTAAAAATGTTTTCCAGGAATAAATAGACTAGAATATAGTTATAGAAGAAACAATTTCTTACTCATGAGCGTGATAATGACAGCTTTTTCCCTCTGTTTTCCCATCTCCTTCCTAAAAATAGTATATAACACAGTCTTACTAGAAGCTATAATTATCTTGTATGTGTAGAAAAAATCAAATTAAGTATAATCTTGAAATCAAAACTAATATACAGCGTTTTAGGTTAACTTAAAAAAAATCTCTGAAAACACAATACTGGAAACAAGGAGGCTTTTAGACAATGTTTATATTTTTAAATAAATACTATTTTTGAAATAAAGGCATCCAAGTCACTGGGCAGGCAAATTATACTATTTATATTCTTCCATCAACTATTATTATCATCACATGTTTAGTTCAAGTTAGCCTTGTACTAAATAGAAAAAAAAATTGTTATAGTTAAATACTTTAGTGTCCCTCACCTAACTGGGTATAACAAATAAATATTATTTTTAAAGTTTATATTTATTAGGAACATGATTCATGTTATTAAGCAGAGAAATCTCAAACAATGTGACTTCCTTTTTGACAGAACATTAATCAGGAGATAAAACTATATTAAAGCAAAGTTTCAGTTGGGCAGAAATATAACCATATCAGCTATTTTCCATCACACAATCATTTTATGATCCATTTATATCAAAACAATAGAATATAGAAAAGGCACTAGTCTCAAATCACAAAGTCAAAACCAGGTCTAAAAGCCAAATGAAATAATTATAAAATATGCTAAGTCTCCTTAGACTTTTCTAAGAATCACATAATAGAATTAAGCCTAATGAGAGTTAGCTTTCATCATATAACTAAATTATTTCATGGAGGACAAAGAAGAAAGACAGTTTTCTTCTTTTATTTAAATATGTAATTTTGAAAAATTAATACTTATTGAAACCTTTTTGCCATTACTAAATAAGTATCATTTTTAGAAAGTATTAATATTTTAATGTGACATCTTATAATTATAGAAATAATACATATGTAAATAACACATACACCATAGACTGAAGGTGTGTGTAACCCTCAAATTCATATGCTGAAATCCTAACACACATGAGATGGTATTAAGAGGTGGGCCTTTGGGAGGCCATTAGGTCATGAGGTGATGCCCTCATGAATGGATTAGTGCCCCTACAAAAGAGACCCCAGGGAGCCCCTTCACCCCTTCTGACAAGTGAGAATGCAGCAAGAAGACAGCCAGCAGGACTTCACCAGACACCAGACAAGTATGCCAGTGCCTTGATCCTGGATTTGCCAGCTTCTAGGACTGTAAGAAATAAATTTTTATTGTTCATAAGTTACCAGTTTATGATATTCTGCTGTAGAATCCTGTATGGACTAAGTCAATACAATTTTGTGAATAAAATTAGAATAAGAATCAGTAAATAGTTTAAAAGAATCAAATCTTCGGCCAACCCAAGTTTCCTGATTTATGCCAAACTCATAATGAAAAAAAGAAGTGGGGGTGAAGTGCAGCATAGTAGTTTTGAAAAACCACGTTTTACACTTCTGTTGAAGATCATCTTGGTGAATAATTACTTTTGTAACCTTGCTGGGGAGGACTTCAACGGTATAGTATTCCTAGTGTTGGTCCATTCTAGAAATAGAGCTCTCCTTCCTACCCACACATAGCTGCATATCTACATGGTTATGATGGGGAATCACACTTTTTTACATGACCTCTCTCTTCTGGCCACAGTGTTGGAGTATGAACGAACCATAGCCACTAACACAGTCACTCAGAATAGTCCCTCATAATTCTTAAACTGGAATTGAGAAAAAAACGGAGATATGAAACTTCTAAGTTGACAATAGTATGGGCTCCCTCTGTTTTCAGAAAGAAAATGCTAAAACAAATGAGAGCAAAGGAAAGTGGCAGGTGGGAAAGAGAGGGGGAGAGGGAGAAGGGGGAGAGAGAGAGAGAGAGAGAGAGAGAGAGAGAGAGAGAGAGAGAGACAAGCTAACTTCAAGTCCTTACTTGCGCTTGACCCTGAAGCCCAATTTACTTTTGTTAAGACTTCTTGTACCACAATCCCTTCAATATCCCTGTATTCTTCTAAAAAGTTTCCCTTTGCTTTTATTGTTTAATTTGCAACCAAAATAATCTTAATGTGAGTAAGCCTTCTCTCTCAGCCTCGATATTTGTGTGTGTGTGTGTGTGTGTGTGTGTGTGTCCCTGTGTCTCTTTGTGTATGTTATATGTTTTATGTCCACACACCCACATATTCTTCCAGTCCTGTCATTGTATCATTACTGACAAATATAAATATTGAATATTCATTAATCCATTCACTGAATAAATATTTATTGAAAACTCACTAGTTGTAAGCACAAAGAAAAGTGTAATTTCAGATCCTGTTAAGTGTTAAAAGGAACTCACACAGAAACCTGGCAAAAAGTTAACTAGTCGTTGAGGATGAGGGCAATCTTTAGGTAGAAGAGATATTAAGTCTTCTCTGAGGGGGTGAAAGTCGAGCTGGGACACAGAGATCAGGAAGAAGAATAATGCAAGAAGAAAACAGAGCTGGTACAACAGCTCTATTATCAGAATGGAACCGATGAGTTATTTGATAAATTGGAGATTCGTCAAATCAAGATTCTAGTGGCTAAGTGCAGTGAACAAGGCTAATAGAAATAGAAAATGAGGTTGGGAAAGACCTTTACCAATGGGAAGTTACTGGAGGGGTTTTAGCTGCATTGTGACATGATGTGGTTTATAGTTTCCAAATATTACACTAATTAAACTACTGAGGTCAGATTTGTAGAAGGGTAGGTATAGACTGAAGGAAATACGTGAGGAAGCTATTGTATATTCTCAGTGAGAAGAGGGGCTGATTTGGAGATGACTGATATCCAGGGAGAATAGAAGACTTGGATGGATTTGGGATGTATTGGAAATAAACAGGGGTTTGCAATAAATTTGGCAGAACTTGCTATAAATTGGATATAGGTGGATGTAAAATAAATAGTTTATTCAAATATAAGCTTAACATACTCTTTTAGAGCCACTGGGGGGATGTGGCTATAATTTCTGGAGACAGGGAAGAATGGATGATGACAAACTATGATGATAAAGGAAATGAGTAATACAATTTTAAACATGTTATATTTCTGATGCTTTTTCAAGCATGTAAGCAAATGTATTAATCTGCTAGGGCTTCTGTAACAGAATACCAGAGACTGGGCAGCTTAAACAACAGACATGTATTTTGTCACATTTCTGAAGTCTGGAAATCCAAGATCAAAGTGTTGCTATGGTTGATTTTTGGGGAGCCCTCTTTTCCTGGCTTTGAGACTGCCTTCCTGCTGTGTCCTCACATGGCCTTTCCTCTGTGCACTTGCAAAGAGATATCAGTGTCTACGTTTTGTCCTCTTCTTAGAGGGACATCAATCTTACCAGGTTATAGCCCCACTGTCATGACCTCATTTAGCCTCCATTGTCTCTTTAAAGGTCCTGTCTCCAAATATGTTGGGGGTTAGGGCTTCAACATATGAATGTTGGGGGATACAATTCAGTCCATAACAGTAAAAGTACTAAAAATAAAATAAATGGAAAGTCCTGAAAGAATCACAAGCCACAATTGTAATTTGGTCTTTTTGTTCAACAATATATACTAATGTTGAATGCATTAGGAAAAAAAATAGCCTAGAACAAAGTTGGTAAGGATAAGAAAGTACAATCAAAATTGTAAAAATAAAAAGGTAACTGAATAAGTCCCTGGACTAATGCCTTTTTCCTTTATACAGCTTTTCCAAAAATGATTTGGAAACAGAATTTCTTTCTAAATCATGAACACTGAATGGAATGTGTTCTGTAGATTTTGTTTGCGTATATATAACATGTATAGGTACAATTAATATATATATTGTGTATATATATTAAATAGTATGTGGAGTTTATCTCTGTACTTCAAAACTCTTATCCTCCTAGTTACAGTCATAAACTGTGTTTACTCAAGGCTTTCTGGGATTTATTGATACAATAGATTATATTTCTATTTTTGTTAGCTGTATCAATAAGTTATTGTCACAATAATGTACATTAATCAACCCCCAGACCTCAGTCACTTATTTTAAAAATTATTTTTTAACTTGCACTTCTGAGAAGTTAGTTGAGGGACTCTTCTTCACTTCCGTCAACTTTGAAAAATATTGGCAGAATTGGAGATTCATCACATTAAGGATCAGCTGAGAAACCCACTACTTTTGACTAGGGCCCTCAACTCAGCAACAGTGTGCACATCTGAAACTCTGTGTTTCTACTCACTGAAGATTCCTAATGTTAAACACACTGAACTGAGCTATAGTAATTAGTTGAATTCCTTAAGCATTATTTTGTTATCCTAAGAATACATTCTTTGTTGTGATTGTGATTTTTGTTTATCTAACCTGATTTGTATTATATTTGGTGAAACTGCTTTCTAGCATCAAACACCCACATCTACTATCTTGTTTGCTTGTCTAGTATCATAAATATTGCTTATCTGCAAGAGGAAAAGTTGACAGTGAAATGACTAATATCAATCACTACGGTGTTCCCAGGGGCAGGGAAGTTTGGAAGGTTTCTGCTCAGAATGGTGTCCTTTAGACACATTTTTCCAAGATTTCCATTTCTAAACTTTCTCAGAACTCTTTCATACATCTTGTTTTCATGTGCCTAAGGACTGCTTTTACTTTACTTATTTATTTAATTTTCCCCCAAATCAGGAAATTTTGTCCAGACCCAGACTGGTAACAACTGGTTTTTGACTAAGCTCTGGAGAGGTTAAATATAGTGAGTCATCCTTAAGACACAATGTAGTTCACATGGGGTCTTTTTAATAGAAAAAATGTGGTTCCTTTAGGTCAACTGCCTAGTTTTTTTAAATCTTTTTCACTTTAACACTAATGCTTATACTGAGAACTCTTTCTAACTGGGAAAATTTTAATCAAGGATGATTTAGAATTGCAGATTATATACAATTGAAGAAAGAATTAGAAAAGTAGGAGTTCAATCTAAGGAAAATATCTAAAATTAAGAGATATAATCACAAAAATTAAAAAAAAGAAATTAAGATACAGAAGTAAAGAAATGAGAACATGCAGAATACATTTACTAGTTTCAGATGTAGAAAAGAAATGTTACCCATCAAGAAAAAAATTCAAAAAGTCTCACAAAGTCACATATCCTAATATGACTCCAACACACTTCCCAGTGTACCACTGTCACAGGGGAATTTAAAAGATGTCTCTGTACTCCCACAGAGATCCCTGTCATCCCAGAGATCCGCATTCCCTTGTTGTAACCTCCCCTTCCCTATCCCAAACAGAATTTAAGGAAAAACAGAAGATTCTGCACATCATACAGATAATGTTGCCAAGAGCAGATTTTAAAGTAGGCCATCAGAGCTCCACGAGCTCCCAGACCCAATCAAGAATCGGAAGTAGTGAGGTTGGGTGAAATATGGGATGGACTTCAAAAGGTACAAGCTTGCAGTTATTAAAAAAAAATCATGGGGCTATAGTGTATAGCATGGCTACTATAGTTAATAATTCTGTATTGCATGTTTGAAAGTTACTAAGAAAGAAGATCTTAAAAGTCCTCATCACAAATGTTAACTAGACTTACTGTGGTGATTATTTCACAATATATACAAATATCATATCATTATGTTTTATACCTGAAACCAGTACAATGTTTTATGCCAATTAAACTTCAATTAAAAAGAAATAGAGGTTGGGGCACCTGGGTGGCGCAGTCGGTTAAGCGTAGGACTTTGGCCAGGTCACGATCTCGCGGTCCGGGAGTTCGAGCCCCGCGTCCGGCTCTGGGCTGATGGCTCAGAGCCTGGAGCCTGTTTCCGATTCTGTGTCTCCCTCTCTCTCTGACCCTCCCCCGTTCATGCTCTGTCTCTCTCTGTCCCAAAAATAAATAAAAACGTTGAAAAAAAAAAAAAAGAAATAGAGGATTCTGAGTGGCTCAGTTGGTTAAGCCTCTGACTCTTGATATTGGCTCAGCTTATGATTTGTGAGATCAAGCCTTGTGTCTGCTCTGTTTGCTTGGGATTCTCTTTCTCCTTCTCTCTCTCCCTCTCTGCCCCTTTCCCCCTTCTCTGTCTCTTTCAAAATAAATAAATAAACATTTAAAAAAAGAAGTAAAGAAAAAGAATATATTTTGGCAGAATGTAACATTATAGATCCAGGTACATATCCAGAAGTTATCTCATGAGAAAGACTATAACAAAAATGTTTATATACCTTCTCTTAAAGAGCCATTATAGGAATCACATTATCCATCAAATATTAAAGTGTGGATATTATGAAAAAGTGCTTGAAAACAAAGAGAAGGCTTGTTTATGTGTACTATTTTTTTCTTTTTTGCCTTAGTGTGCATATGTAGGTAAAAGCCAAATAAACAGCAATTATTTTTTTCCTGCTAACATTTTATTTTCCAATATTCAGTAGAATAATTGCCAAAAGTTGCTAAAATATTTTTGTTATTCTGAAGAGACTCTGGACATGGCCTAAACTTTCTCTATGTTTTAAATCAAGAAAAATGCAGTGAAGATGACAATTTGCTGTCAATAATCTTAGAGGTTAAGAATTTAAGTATTGTAGCAGATGTCAAAGATAGTCCATAATTATTCAGTAACACTTTGTACCGCTGGTTCTAGAATAAAGTTAACATATAAATGAAGCAAAACATGATTCTTAGAAGAGGGAGAATATCCATGGTATAAAATGCAAACTTAAGTAGTATTTTAATATGTACTTACTAAACAATGATATCAATAATTTAATAATTTATGAAATAACGCTACTGACAATGGTGTGCAAAGTTATTTCCAATTTTTGGCAAATAAGTGAAAATGATACTTCACATGAAAATTATAAATTGAGGGAGAAGTCCTAGGAATAGAGGAAGATAGTCCATGAAAATCTTGACAAGAAGAAGGATCTTAGCATCTATTATAGACATAGAAAAAGACATATGCATTTTGAGAATATAGAAGGAGGAGACCTGGTATCATTTAAAGTAATTTGTGGAGACTTCTTTCCTTTGTATCCAGTATAAACTGCTTTTTTTATAAATCTTTTTTTTTTTTTTAAGAACGAGAGAGAGAGAGAGAGAGAGAGAGAGAGAGAGAGAGAAGTCTTGAGCAGAGGACAGGGGCAGAGGAAGAGAGAAGAGAATCTTAAGCAGGCATGTGGAGCCCGACGCTGGGCTTGATCCCACGACCCTGGGATCATGACTTGAGCCAAAATCAAGTGGGATGCTCAACCAACTGAGCCACTTAGGCACCCCTGTGTATATTGCTTTTGAAAACTGAATATTTGCTCTCTACTAGCTCTATTAGAGTTTTGCTTGGCTGAAAAAAATTCCTTGGTATGATAATGAACTTTAGGAGTTAGGTTGACTGGGTTAAAGAATGTTCAGATAGCTGGTAAACATTATTTCTGGGTGTGTCT
Organism: Puma concolor; assembly: GCF_028749965.1. Lineage (NCBI taxonomy): Eukaryota > Metazoa > Chordata > Mammalia > Carnivora > Felidae > Puma > Puma concolor. The sequence goes on from NC_141667.1 coordinate 183,377,149, forward strand.
ATGAGGATATCTGGGAGAAATTAGCATTTGAATTTGTACACTGAGTAAAAGGGGTTTACCATCACTAATGTGGGTAGGTATTATCTAACACATTGAAGGCCCCAATAGAACAAAATGCTAGAGGAAAGGCAAATTCATTTTCTCTCTCCTCGAGTTCAGAAATCAATCATCTGCCTTTGGACATCAGAGCTTCTGGTTCTCCAGCCTTAGGACTTGGAATAAATTACACCACCAACTTGCTTGGTTCTCCACCTCGTAAGCAACATATCATGAGACTTTTTAGCCTCCATAACCATGTGAAATAATTCCCATAATAAATCTCCTCTTACATATCCATATATATCCTATTGGTTCTGTTTCTCTGGAGAAGAGAACCTTGATTAACACATCTGGAAAAAAAATCAGTGATCTATTCATACCATCTAATTTACCAATAAATTATAGATAGATAGATAATAAATATAGTCACATAGAGTCACAGTGATCTTACACATACACATTTCCTAAAGTATCCACTTGTACAGTATCACCTATCAAATTTTCCACATAAGAAATTAGAAAAATAAAAAGTTTAATGCTAGGTCAATGTGCTAAATGAAATTCACAAACCCAAATTAAGTATGATTTATTCTTAGTTGTTTTTATTTAACAAATATGTCTTACTATGAGTCAGGAACTATTTTAAATACTGAGTTACAACAGTCAAAAGAAAATAAAATAATTTTTCCTTATAGATCTTGCTTTTTAGAAACAAAATTTTCTCAAATAAAATTTATTTGTATCATGTAACTATTTTACTGTAATGTAATTAATGGCATGAGATATTTTGTCTATTTTGAAACTGTAGAACAATCTTAAGGATTGGAAAATAAGTGTCTAAAAAGGTGCCTATCTTACATATCTTGAAACTATACTACATCCTTTTTTTTTTTCGTTTCATTAATCTACCATTTTCAAAGATAAAGTTATAGTCAATCTGCCCAGGGATAGAATGCTCAAGGAGAATAAAAGTGATGAGAAATATGTATTTAAGCTCCTAGTAGCAGAATTTCTGTAACTCAGGCATACTCAGCTTATTCCCATTACCCAGCCACATCTCATGTAGAAGGCAAACTCTAAGTTAGGATTCATACTACTACCTTTCTGCTAGAGAGAATACAGAGCTTTCCTCCATATAATGGAGATTCTTCTGGTTGATACTTCAGAGAATAAGGTCTCATAACTGGACACTGGTGCAATCAGACAATCTTGGTAGCTCTTATCAAGAATTCCATGGTGAACAAATTAAAGTAGCATATTGGGAGTTTGGATCACCAAAGAATTTCCTTTAAACTCCTGGTGTCTTTTCTACACTCTTAATCGTCATCCAATTACCTAATTAATAAATGGATATAATTTGTCTATTCTGATCAGTTGGATCAGTTGATCTGATCAGTTGGATCAGTTGGATCAGTCTGATCAGTTGTCTCTTTTCTGTTAAACCAATGAGAGGGAGGGGAATAGGTAAAGGCATTTACTCTACAGAAATGAAATTTTCCTCAGTTATCTCTTCCAGATCTGGACTGAGAGGGTAGGAGTTAGTCTATGCTAACCATGCTCTAGTCTTATCTAATTTAATTACTAGTAATGGTGATGATGCTTCATGTTCCATCTACTGATTCTATTATTTTTCAATTGATTCAGAACCCATATGAAGAAGAGGTGTGTTTTTTAGTGAGCCCTGAAAACCCTAACAAGAGAATCTTCTTTTCATTCTGTTGAGCAAGGGCATTACATCTTCATGTCAACATATAAGCCATCAAAAATAAAAACCTATAAAAATGAATTGTATTACCAATCTTTCTACATAAAGGTTTTACACCAGCATCCAAAAAAAAAAAAAAAAAAAAAAAAAAAAAAAAAAAAAAAAGAAAGAAAAGAAAATGTAAACAAAGAAAAGAGAAAAGAAGGAAAACAAAAAGGGGAAAAAAAGGTGTTTATCAAATGCTTCAGGCAACTTCAGGCACTTCAGAATTAAGAGACACCATCAAGTTAGATTTTGGTGTTTGGAGTGAGCTTTGAATTCACTAAGCCAGAGAGGAGAGACTGGATAAGGAAGGAGGCCAAACTGGATTTGTAGTATAAAAATATGAGCCAATGAGTGAAGGAGCCAGAAATATGAGAGTGGGAAGCAATGTGGTAAGGTTCGGAGGAGACCAGCCTTGTTGGCATGCTTAAGAAAGGGCAGTAGCCAAAATTGTTCTAAGAGGTATTATGCTTTAAAGGACCAGGAAAATAAATAAGAAACAAATCTGCTTCCAGTAACCACTCATCACTCTTTCTATGATGGACACATAAATTAATGTACACTAAATATCATTTCTACAACCCCAACTTATATAATAGACAAAGTCTCATCAATTGATTGAATACATTTGTTAAATTAATTTTAATATTACTCTCTACATAAATCTAGTCAAATCAGACATCCAAATAAAGTTATATGAAGTAGCAGATACAAAATAATAGATTTTTCATAAATATTTAATTTAAAACTTCAGTTGTTCTTATTTCAGAAATGTTTGAAAATTGAAGTAATTTTAGAAAGAACATGCTTACTTTCTTATTTTGTAATTTTGAAAAACTGGGCAAATATTTATACTTCTGAATATATCAATTTATTATGTTAGTAAATACAACTACTTTAGATTTGTACTAGAAAATTCAAGCACCAGGTTTTTAGCTTTCAAATGCTATATTTCTAATTTAGTATTGGATATCTGTGGAACTATTTTTAATAATTTAATTAATGGTCTATTTTAAAAAGCTACCTAGTCACCTTAAAAGGAAATGTTACAGAAAGTTCACTAACTTCAAAATAATTCAGGTAATGTGTAATAATCTCTTAGTAAGGTTGCATTAAATGTGGATTGTTGTAAATGTTTGATTTACCTTAGTGGAACAAATATGCTTTTTTTTTCCAGGAAGCCACTGGGATCTCTAAAGTGTTTCTGGCTAATTGGGAAAAAATTGCAGAGAAGCAAGAGTAGCAGATGGAAAGACAGTTGGCTAAACCTACTGCCCATACAACACAGTTGCCAAAACCCTTGAAAGTAATAGTCCATTTTGGAAACATTTTCTGGAAAAACAAATGTTTGCTACTGAAACCAACATTGGGTCCATTAGGAAATAGCCAAATAAAACATTTTCTTAGCAGACATAAATATTTTACTTGAGAAATACTTGCCAGGGTAAATATGCTATTTCAAGGTATATACAACAAGAAATAATACATTATTGTAGTCAGAACATAAAATATAAAAGAATGGGTAATTAGTACACATTATTACCTACCTTAAACTATTATTTATCTTATGATTGATATTTCAGCAGGATATTTACACTGGGGAAGAATTGTTTTGAATAATTAAAGAATGAGTATGTTTGTACTATATTAGTTTAGCTTGTTCACTTTAGCTATAAATGAGTTTGAAAACTATAAATAGCCTAAAAATTAAGGCAAAATCAACAACCTTCAGGGATATTGAGCAAAAGGCTGTATTTTAACTCTGATTATTGAAATAAGTTTATTACTAATTTAATTAAGTTTATCTTTTAATGTTATTAAAATTCATCTTAAATATACATGCTTTAATTTCTCAGACACCTATCAAGGACAGTTTTTAATAAAAATCAGTTCAACAATCATGATGACAATATAAAAATAAATCAAATACCTATTTCTCTGAGTACTTTTTGACACATGAAAAAAGTTGCTTTTAATGACTGTCTTTGTTTGGGGTTAAATCTTATATAGATCTCTGGTTATTCTTTTATGAGAAGTATAAATATACATAAATTCAAAGGTAGTGAGGGATTTAAAATCAATCTAGTGCAATCTACTCACTAATTACAGAGGAGCAAATTGAGTTCTAGAAAGGTTAAGCTGTTTGCCTAAATCATAAAACAAATTAGTCATAAAGCCAGGATAAGACTTTCAGTCTCCTGATTTTTAGAGCAGAATTTTAAAATTAAAGTTGTATTTTCTTATTTGGGAGGTCAGAGTAAAATTTCACATATTAAGATATAAGAATTTAATGAGTACCAGGTCAAGATTTTTTTTTCTTATTATTATCTCCTTTATCTATAAACTGAGGAAGAGGTAGAATTAATGTGGTGGTGGTGAAATTTTCTACAAATTATCTTAGCACTAGTAGAAAACAATGATGTTTTGGTTTTAATGAAAATTTGTAAGTATACTTTTTCATATTCTCTCCAAGCTATGCATAAAAATGTACAGTTGAATAAATTAAACTTAAAGGTTCTGTGCAGTAAAGATTTTATTTTGACAATAGGAGGTCTAACCTTGCCCTCATCTTCTGGGTGGTGATCTTAAAGCAATAGAACCTCTTTTCTGATGAGTGTGTTTGTTTACCTTTGTGCCATGGGGCAAATTACATGCTCTATGTTAACCATATGATTTGTGGTGGAGGCTTTGGACTATGTGGTGTCGTTTTGACCCCTGATCTCTGGAGGGCCTGGAGACTAAGATTAGTTATGTATGTGGTCTACCATATCTTCATGACTGAACACCAAAAAAAAATTCTGAACTCAAGACTCAGGTGATCTTCTCTGGTCAGCAATATTCTGTGCTGCAGGGAGGGGCAAGCACTGTTTGCATGACTGTACTGGGAGCTTTCATGAGCTAGAAGCTCATTCTTGGAACTCTCCTGCCCCCTGCCCTATGTACCTCTCCATTGCTAATTTTAATCAGTATTCTTTCACTGCAATAAACCATCACCACAAGTATAATGGCTTTGCAAACTTCTGTGAGTCCTTTTAGAATCTTATCAAACTTGGGGCGCCTGGGTGGCGCAGTCGGTTAAGCGGCCGACTTCAGCCAGGTCACGATCTCGCGGTCCGTGAGTTCGAGCCCCGCGTCGGGCTCTGGGCTGATGGCTCGGAGCCTGGAGCCTGTTTCCGATTCTGTGTCTCCCTCTCTCTCTGCCCCTCCCCCGTTCATGCTCTGTCTCTCTCTGTCCCAAAAATAAATAAACGTTGAAAAAAAAATTAAAAAAAAAAAGAATATTATCAAACTTGAGGGTAATCTTGGGGACCTATGAACTTGTAGCTGGTGAGTGAAATGTGAGTGGTCTTGGGGACTCCTGATCTATGCAGGCATTAAATATAAAAGGTACTACTTCCAAATGAAAAACAGGAATAAGTGTTTAAATTTACAATGAAAAGATAAAAAATAAGTATTTAAAAATGTTAAGCTAGAATAATTTGCATTAAATTCCATCAGACTCTGCTTCACTGAAAGACACTAGTGAAATTCAAATACTCTGGTAGCTACTTAGCAAGAATTCCATAATGAACAAATCAAATTAGCATATTGAGAGTTTGGGCCATCTATTGATGTTACTTTGATACTGATGTTAAGAAACAGATGATGAACATGAATGTGTTCATAGAAGTAGGCAGTTGAGGAGGAGGAGCCAAGATGGTGGAACAGCATGGAAGTTTTTTGTGTGTCTCGTGTCCATGAAATACAGCCACACCAACACTAAACCATCCTATACACCTAGAAAACTAATTGGAGGATTAACACAATAATCTGCACAACCTGAACTACAGAATTCAGCAGATCCGTGGCTTGGAGAGGTGAACTCGGGGAGAGAGAAGCCGGTGGCGGTCAGGGAACCGCTTTTTCAGGCAGAGAGAGGATGGAGACTGGGGCGGCGGGGGTGGGGGGGAGGGAGGAGAATACAGGAAAAGCACCCCTCTCCAAAAGCAGCTGGAGAGAAAGTGGAAAATTGGAAGCAGCCACAGGGACTAAACTAAAAAGGGAGAAAGGAGAAAGGAGAGGGTTTAAATTCCATTAAGACTGTGAACAAAGGGAGCCCAAAGTCTGCAAATCCGCAACTCGATAACTGGTGGTGCTCTGGTGGGAAGGGCAAATCCCCAGCAACAGAGTGGGGTCTGGGAGGTTGTCGGGCCACATGGGGAAAAGTGGTTTCACTGCTGGAAGGACATTTGGTAGAGACTGTTGAGGCCACCTGGTCCCAGCAGACCCCAGAAAATGGCCACATTTGCTGGTGCTGGAACAAGGTCATTAAGGGTGAAGTCTGGTGCCAGATGTATGTTGTGATTTTCCATAATCCCCGAAAAGCTGCTGCTACACTATCTTGTGAACTTTTTCTGGGGTGGGCTGGCACCTGCCTGCAGTCTCGGGGACTGGCAGCACCAGGCTTCAGCAGGCGTTCCTGGGTACAGCTGGCATACAGCCATTGTTCGGTGAGACCCTCATGCAGAGGGTGGAATGGTTCAAAGCCTCAGTCCTTCAGAAGTAAGGGGCCGGGGAAAACAGCCGCATCTGAGACAAATCTCGGGAGAGAGGTACTGCTGGGGCCTGGTCACGGAGAGTGAAAAAGCGGGGTGTGGACATGAGCTGAGACAGAGGACAGTTGCACAATTGCTGATCCGGGAAAACAGACTGGGTAGCTGGGTGGTGCCATTTTCACCACTCCCGCGCATGCGCTATGCACCTAAGAGCACCACAATACTCCATCCCAGGAGGCTAGCAGCGCCATCTAGTGGAGAACGGAGCCATTACACTGAGCCCCACCCTACTGGGCCAACATGGCTTTTAAGAACACAAGTCTCAAAGCCTACTTAGTTTATGGACTATAAAGCACTACATAGTCTGACTTCTAGAGGAAAATGAAGTAATTTCAGTCCTATTTCAATCTGTTAGCAGGTCCATCTATTCAATTTTCTTTCTTTTTCTCTTTTCCTCTACTTTTATTTTTCTGGAATACAGAAAAAGAAAAAAATCATTTTTATTTTCAATTTTAGTAAAAATATTTTTTCTTTAATTTTTTTTACTATATTTTTACTTTTGTATAAATTTTTTCAAATTATATCTTACTTCAATCATTTATTTCAGTCTACTTCAGTGTATTCACCTTTTCAAATTTACAAACGATTTCCTTTTTTCTTTTTCTTTTTTTCTCTTTTTCGTTTCTTTTCTTTTTCTTGAATGCAGGAAGAGAAAAACTTCATTTTTACTTTCAATTTATATTAAAGATATTTTTCTTTAATTTTTTACTATATGTTTTTGCTTTTATGTAAATTTTTCAAAGTCTACTTTACTTCCATCATTTTATTTTAGTCTACCACAGTGTACTCACTTTTTCAAATTTTCAAACGATTTCTTTTTTCTCTTTTTTTCTTTTTCATTTCTTTTCTTTTTCTTGAATACAGAAAGAGAAAAAGTTCATTTTTATTTTAAAAATATTTTTCTTTAATTTTTCCTACCATATTCTTTACTTTTTTGTAATTTTTTTCAAATTCTATTTTACTCCCATCATCTCATTTTAGTCTACTTCAGTGTATTCATTTTTTCAAGTTCTCAGATGATTTCCCCCCCTTTTTTTTCTCTAATCTGCCAAACCACTTTCAACACCCAGACCAAAACACACCTAGGATCTAGCATCATCTATTCGAATTTTGTGTGGGTGTGTGTTTTTAATTTTCAACTTTAATATTTTTTAAGTTTTTTTCAATTTTAATTTTTCTACATCATTAATTTCTTTTCCCTCTTCAAAATGACTAAAAGAAGGAATTCACCTCAAAAGAAAGAGCACAAAGAAACGACAGCCAGGGATTTAACCAACACAGATAACAAGCAAGATGTCTGAACCAGAATTTAGAATCATGAAAATAAGAATACTAGCTGGAGTCCAAAAGAGATTAGAATCCCTTTCTGTAGAGATAAAAGAAGTAAAAAACAGAATGAAATTAAAAATGCTATAACTGAGCTGCAATCACGGATGGATGAAGCGGCAGCAAGGATGGATGAGGAAGAACAGAGAATCAGTGATATAGAGAACAAACTTATGAAGAATAATGAAGCAGAAAAAAAGAGGAAGATGAGGGCAAAACAGCATGATTTGAAGAATTAGAGAAATCAGTGACTCATTAAAAAGGAGCAACATCAGAATCATAAGGGTCCCAGAAAAGGAAGAGAAAGAAATAGGGGTAGAAGGATTATGTGAGCAAATCATAGCGGAAAACCTTCCTAACCTGGGGAAAGACACAGATACCAAAATCCAGGAAGCACTGAGGACCCCATTATATTCAACAAAAAACAACCATCAACAAGGCATATCATAGTCAAATTCACAAAATACTCAGGCAAGGAGAGAATCATGAAAGCAGCAAGGGAAAAAAAGTCGCTAACCTACAAGGAAAGACAGATCAGGTTTGCAGCAGACCTATCCACAGAAACTTGGCAGGCCAGAAAGGAGTGGCAGGATATATTCAATGTGCTGAATCATAAAAATCTGCAGCCAAGAATTCTTTATCCAGCAAGGCTGTCATTCAAAATAGAAGGAGAGATAAAAAGTTTCCCAGACAAACAAAAATTAAAGGAGTTTGTGACCACTAAACCAGCCCTGCAAAAAATTTTAAGGGTGACTCTCTGAGGGGAGAAAAGATGAACACACATATATATATATATATATATATATATATATATATATATATATGTGTGTGTGTGTGTGTGTGTGTGTGTGTGTGTGTGTGTGTATATGTATATATATACATATGTAAAGCAACAAAGATGAAAAAGGACCAGAGAATATCACCAGAAACTCCAACTCTACAAGCATCATAATGGCAAAAAATTCATATTTTTCAGTTCCCACTCTAAATGTCAATGGATTCAATGCTCCAATCAAAAGACATAGGGTAACAGAATGGATAAGAAAATAAGATCCATCTGTATGCTGTTTAGAAGAGACTCACTTTAGACTGAAAGACACCTTCAGATTGAAAGTAAGGGGATCTATCATGCTAATGGTCAACAAAAGAAAGCCAGAGTAGCCATACTTATATCAGACAATCTAGATTTTAAAATAAAAACTGTATCAACAGTTGCAGAGGGCCTTATATCATAATTAAGGGGTCTATCCCCAAAGAGGCCCTAACATTTGTAAACATTTATGCGCCAAATGTGGTAGCACCCAAATATATAAATCAATCACAAACATAAAGAAACTCATCGATAGTAATACCATAATAGTAGGAGACTTCAACACCCCGCTCACAGCAATGGACAGATCATCTAATAAAAAAATCAATGGCTTTGAAAGACACATTGGACCAGATGGACTTAACAGATACATTCAGAACATTTCATCCTAAAGCAGCAAAATATACATTCTTCTCCAGTGCGCATGGAACATTCTCCAGAATAGACCATATACTGGGACACAAATCAGCCCTAAGTAAGTACAAAAGGATCGAGATCATATTGTGCATATTTTCAGACCACAATGCTATGAAACTCGAAATCAACCACAAGAAAAAATTTGGAAAGGTAACAAACACTTAGAGACTGAAGAACATCCTACTAAAGAATGAATGGGTTAACCAAGAAGTTAAAGAGGAAATTAAAAAGTATATGGAAGTCAATGAAAATGATAGCACCACAACCCAAAACCTCTGGGATGCAGCAAAGGCAGTCATAAGAGGAAAGTATATAGCAATCCAGACCTTCTTAAAGAAGGAAGAAAGATCTCAGATACACAACCTAACCTTATACCTTAAGGAGCTGGAAAAAGAACAGCAAATAAAACCCAAAACCAGCAGAAGATAGGAAATAATAAAGATTAGAGCAGAAATTAATGCTATCAAAACCAAAAAAACAGTAGAACAGATCAATGAAACCAGAAGCTGGTTCGTTGAAAGAATTAACAAAATTGATAAACCACTAGCCAGTTTGATCAAGAAGAAAAAGGAAAGGACCCAAATAAATAAAATCAAGAATGAAAGAGGAGAGATCATAACCAACACAGCAGAAATAAAAACAATGATAAGAGAATATTATGAGCAATTATATGCCAATAAAATGGGCAATCTGGAAGAAATGGACAAATTCCTAGAAACACATACACTACCAAAATTGAAACAGGAAGAAATAGAAAATTTGAACAGACCCATAACCAGGAAGGAAATCAAATCAGTAATCAAAAATCTCCCAAAAAACAAGAGTCCATGGCCAGATGGCTTTTCAGGGGAATTCTACCAAACATTTAAGGAAGAGTTAACACCTATTCTCTTGAAGCTGTTCCAAAAAATACAAATGGAAGGAAAACTTCCAAACTCTTTTATGAAGCCAGCATTACTTTGATTCCAAAACCAGATGGAGACCCCACTAAAAAGGAGAACTATAGACCAATTTCCCTGATGAACGTGGATGCAAAAATCCTCAGCAAGATAGTAGCCAACCAGATCCAACAATACATTAAAAAAATTATTCACCATGACCAACTGGGATTAATACCTGGGATGCAGGGCTGGTTCAATATCCACAAAACAATTAACAGGATTCATCACATCAATAAAAGAAAGGACAAGAACTATATGATTCTCTCAATAGATGCAGAGAAAGCATTTGACAAAATACAACATCCTTTCCTGACAAAAACCCTCAAGAAATTAGGGATCGAAGAAGCATACCTCGAGATCATAAAAGCCATATATGAACGACCCAATGCTAATATTATCCTAAATGGGGAAAAACTGAGAGCTTTCCCCCTAAGGTCAAGAACAAGACAGGGATGTCCACTCTCACCATGTTATTCAACTTAGTATTGGAATTCTTACCCTCTGCAATCAGACAACATAAAGAAATAAAAGTCATCCAAATCAGCCAGAAGGAGGTGGAACTTTCACTCTTTGCAGATGACATGATACTCTGTATGGAAAACCCAAAAGATTTCACTAAAAAACTGTTAGAATTGAATCATGAATTCAGCAAAGTTGCAGGAAATAAAATCAACGCACAGAAGCATTGCATTCTGGTTGCATTCCTATACACCAACAATGAAGCGACAGAAAGAGAAATCAAGGAATCGACCCCACTTACAGTTGCACAAAAAACCTATAAAATACCTAAGAATAAATTTAACCAAAGAGGTGAAAAATCTATACACTGAAACCTATAGAAAGCTTATGAAAGAAATTGAAGAAGACACAAAAAAAGAAAAAGATTCGATGCTCCTGGATAGGAAGAACAAATATTAAAATGTCGATACTACCCAAATCAATCTACATATTCAAGGCAATCCCTATCAAAATAACACCAACATTCTTCACAGAGATAGAACAAATAATCCTAAAATTTGTACAGAACCAGAAAAGACCCCCAACAGCCAAAGCGATCTTGAAAAACAAACCTAAGCAGGAGGCATCACAATCCCAGACTTCAAGCTATACTACAAAGCTGTAATCATCAAGACAGTATGATACTGGCACAAAAACACTCAAATCAATGGAACAGAATAGTGAACCCAGAAATGGACCCACAAACGTATGGCCAACTAATCTTTGACAAAGCAGGAAAGAATATCCAATAAAATAAAGACAGTCTCTTCAGCAAGTGGTGCTAGGAAAACTGGACAGCGACATGCAGTAGAATGAACCTGGACCACCTTCTTACACCATACACAAAAATAAACTGAAAGTGGGTGAAAGACCTAAATGTAACACAGGAAGCCATCAAAATCCTTAAGGAGAAAGCAGGCAAAAACCTCTTTGACCTTGGCCGCAGCAATTTCTTACTCAACACATCTCTGGAGGTAAGGGAAACAAAAGTAAAAATAAACTACTGGGACCTCATCAAAATAAAACCTGCACAGCAAAGGAAACAATCAGCAAAACTAAAAGGCAACCGACAGAATGGGAGAAGATATTTGCAAACGACATATTAGATAAAGGGTTGGTATCCAAAATCTATAAACAACTTACCAAACTCAACACCCAAAAAACAAATAATCCAGTGAAGAAATGGCAAAACACATGGATAGACACTTTTCCAGAGAAGACATCCAGATGGCCAACCGACACATGAAAAAATGCTCAACATCACTCATCATCAGGGAAATACAAATCAAAACCACAATGAGATACCATCTTACACCTGTCAGAATGGCTAACATTAACAACTCAGGCAACAACAGATGTTGGCAAGGATGAGGAGAAAAAGGATCTCTTTTGCATTATTGGTGGGAATGCAAGCCTATGTAGCCACTCTGGAAAACAGTATGGAGGTTCCTCAAAAAACTAAAAATAGAACTACCTTACGACCCAGCAATTGCACTAATAGGCATTTATCCAAGGGATACAGGTGTGCTGTTTCGAAGGTACACATGCACCCCCATGTTTATAGTAGCACTATCAACAATAGCCAAGTATGGAAAGAGCCCAAATGTCCACTGATGGATGAATGGAGATATATATATATATATATATATACATATATACATATATATATATATATATATATATATATATATTTATACATATATACCAAAAGAATGAAATCTTGCCATTTGCAACTACATGGATGGAACTGGAGGGTATTATGCTAAGTGAAATTAGTCAGTCAGAGAAAGACAAAAATCATATGACTTCACTCATATGAGGACTTTAAGAGACAAAACAGATGAACATAAGGGAAGGGAAACAAAAATAATGTTAAAACAGGGAGGGGGACAAAACAAAAGAGACTCATAAATATGGAGAATAAACTGAAGGTTATGGGAGGGGTTTTGGGAGGGGGGATGGGATAAATGGATAAGGGGCACTAAAGAACCTACTCCTGAAATAATTGTTGCACCGATGTGCTAACTAATTTGGATGTAAATTTAAAATAAATAAAAAAATAAAACAAGTTAAAATTAAAAAAAAATAATGAACAGAGCTAAGACTAGACCTGAGAGTTCTTGGCTTTCTTTGACATTGGTCTTAGTTGGACACCACTCTCCTTTTGTAGATCTAAAAAGTATTGTTTCAAAGTTTAGGAGACCCAACAAATAAAACTATAGCCAATTTTAGACCCAAGTTCTTGAAAAATACAGCAGGTATGTATAAATATATATGCAAATTGTTTCTAAAAAAAAAGAAGACAGTCGATCAAGAAAATTATTCATCAGCATTTTATTTTTTTCTCAACGTTTTTATTTATTTTTGGGACAGAGAGAGAGACAGAGCATGAACGGGGGAGGGGCAGAGAGAGAGGGAGACACAGAATCAGAAACAGGCTCCAGGCTCTGAGCCATCAGCCCAGAGCCCGACGCGGGGCTCGAACTCCCGGACCGCGAGATCGTGACCTGGCTGAAGTCGGACGCTTAACCGACCGTGCCACCCAGGCGCCCCAGCATTTTAAACACTTAACAACATTTAAACATATCTCCAGGAGCAGTAGCCATATTTAAACCTACTGAAAGCTCACAGAGTTGCATTTATATATTCCTACAAGCTTTATTACTAGCTCAGATTTACCCTTAGATCAGCTCTAGTCACATTCATCTGTATGCCCATTTAAAAATTTTTTTAAATTTATTTATTTTTGAGAAACAGAGTGAGACAAAGTGTGAGTGGGGGAGGGGCAGAGAGAGAAGGAGGCACAAAATCTGAAGCAGGCTCCAAGCTCTGAGCCAGTGGTCAGCACAGAGCCTGATGTGGGGCTCAAACCCACAAACTGTGAGATCATGACCTGAGCCAAAGTTGGATGCTCAACCGACTGAGCCACCCAGGCGCCCCTACCCATTTTTTTAAAGTTTAATTTATGCAACTCAAGTTGTTTGAACAGTCTAATGTCAAATAAGCGATTTAGAAACATAAAATGATACATTTTGACAATTAAATAGGATATGTTTGTGTAGGAACATCAGTGTAAAAAGTTATAGAACTATTAATTCATCAAAACAAAATCTTCTGCACAGAGAAGGACACAATCAGCAAAACTAAAAGGCAATCGATGAAATGGGAGAAGATATTTGCAAAAGACATATCAGACAAAGGGTTAGTATCCAAAATCTATAAAGAACTTACCAAACTTAACACCCAGAAAACAAATAATCCAGTGAATAAATGGGCAAAAGACATGAATAGACACTTCTCCAGAGAAGACATCCAGATGGCCAACTGACACATGAAAAAATGCTCAACATCACTCATCACCTGGGAAATCAAACCAAAACCACAATGAGATACCACCTCACACTTGTCAGAATGGCTAACATTAACAACTCAGGCAACAAGAGACACTGGTGAGGATGCGAAGAAGGAGGATCTCTTTTGCACTACTGGTGGAAATGCAAACTGCTGCAGTCTCTATGGAAACGAGTATGGAGGTTCCTGAAAAAATTAAAAATTGAACGACCCTATAACCCAGCAATTGCACTACTAGGTATTTATCCAAGGGATACAGGTGTGCTGTTTCGAAGGGACACATGCACCTCAATGTTTATAGCAGCACTATTGACAATAGCCATAGTATGGAAAGAGCCCAAATGTCCATCAATGGATGAATGGATAAAGAGATGTGGTATGTATACATACAATGCAGTACTACTTGGAAATCAAAAAGAATGAAATCTTGCCATTTGCAACTATGTGGATGGAACTAGAGGGTATTATGCTAAGCGAAATTAGTTAGAGAAAGACAAATATCATATGACTTCACTCCTATAAGGGCTTTAAGATACAAAACAGATGAACATAAGAGAAGGGAAGCAAAAATAATATAAAAACAGGGAGGGGGGAAAACGTAAGAGACTCCTAAATATAGAAAACAAACAGAGGTTTGCTGGAGGGGTTGTGGGAGAGGAGATGGGCTAAATGGGAAAGGGGCTTAAGGAATCTACTCCTGAATTCGTTGTTGCACCATGTGCTAACTAACTTGGATGTAAACTATAAAAAAATAAATAAATTACAGAAAGTAAAAAAAAAGAAATGAAAAGGAAAGAAAAAAATTAACATACTGTCCTCAATAATTTGTGGCTAAATTTTATTTTTAAATTATTTTTATTACCATGAAATAACACACAGTCCCCTTTTTAAATTATATGCCTAAAATGCATATATGTACTGTACAATAAATACTTATTCTTGAATTAATTCTTTGAATTATTGGTCCCAATTCATTTGAACTGATCAATTTTAAAATTACTTTTTTCTCCAAATTCTTACTAACCATTTAGGAAGGTACCTGCAAAATCAAGTGTTGTGTGGCATGAAATCAGTAATCAGGTTAATTGTGAAATCCAAATATATATATATATATATATATATATATATATATATATATATACACACACACATATATATATGTATATATATGTATATATACATACATACATATATATATATATATATGTGTGTGTGTGTGTGTGTGTGTGTGTGTGTGTCTATCTATCCACACACATGTAGAAAGATAGATATAGCCCTAGCTAGAGACATATAGGAATAGATATAAATATATAGATATAGATATGTAATGATTTCTTTGTCATTACTCTGCCTATCTTTTTGAGATTTCCCACCTACTGCAATGGTGTTGTATGCCTCAGCCTCCAAGTCTTGAGAAAAATTTACTTGAAAGATCAAAGTAGATATTTATAAGTGATACATTAAAAGAAATACCCAAAGCCCTCTATGCAACTGCTTTCCTCTTCTGGTTCATTAAACAATATGCAAAAACAAGAGATAAAGATGGAGAATTGCAATTAATAAAACATCTTTGGAAACAGTTATAACCTCGTATACACATTACTGTGAAGTCATCTCTAAATACGACAACATATTTTTCCTGTCATAAATTTTACTCATTTCTTGAATGATTGACATACTTTTGTTACCTTTTCTTCTATTAAACTAGAGATGAACATTTCTCCATGAGATGATGCCTAATAAATAATGGTGGAGAAAAATATTTAAAAAAAATTCCCTGAATCCATGAACAAATTATAATTGAGCCCTACAGCATTTGATACTCCAAATCTCTGAGCAAAGGTAAGAATGACTTTTATAGTAATATTTTTGAAGGATTTCCAACATTGAATGTACTTATACCTATTATTTCAGCATTCATGAAGCTGAACTTGGCTTTGGGCTCTTGGCCTACTTGTCAGTTTCTTGAAATCAAATTTTGAAATTAGAATTTACCATGGACATACCAGGGAGGTAGTATGTGAGTTTAATGCTTTTCTTGAAGAGCAAGCTGTATTTTACAAAATGTAACTTCAATTGTCTCAAAGAATTTTTGTTTTCTCCTAACCTTGCCATTGTGTACATGTGCAGCAAACTTTCCTTAACCTGAAAATTTAATTGCTGAATTACTGAACATATTCCAAGCTCAGATATTCTGAAGATACAGTGATTTTTAGAGGAAATTAAACATGAAATTTAAAGTATTTCATACTTTTTAAGGGGTACACCAAATACTGTTTTTTTTTTCTTTTTCCCCAAATTCACTTTGCAGGCAAACCAAGTCACAATAATCCCAGGCCCCAACTCAAAGCTGAATCAGAATTCTTGAGTGTGGGATGAGAACATAAACATAAGAGACTTTGTGGTTAGTTTTTGTGCACATTCAACTGTAAGAGACAATGTTGAGTATTCAACAATTAGAATAAAGCTCAAGTTGTTTGACATCCTGTGGTGAGGAGGTGGCAGTGTGAGCTTGTTTTATGCAGACCCATTCAAAAACAGGAGCTCAGGAATTTTTCTTTCATGCCATCAGGCTATTAAATGTTCCACTTAAGTCTCAGTGTCTCAGTGTTTTAGTGTCCTCCACTAAGTAAGGGTATCACCCTCAGTCAGGCTTGGCAAGAATACAGAGCTTGCAGGGAAAAATGGACATTGTTTCTGTTGGATTATGAGAGGTGATTTACTTGTGGAAGGAAGGAGCAAGTGGAAAAACCATGAAGGTAGCTCCTCTGTGCCTCCAATATGTGTTAACTCCTTCAGTGCAGTGCCACATGTGTAATCTGTGTCTACATGACTCCACATAATGGTTGGCCAGGTCTTGACAGGATTGGTTAGGCTGTAAATCCTAATCCAGAATTAAAAGATGCGCTGGTATCTCCCTCGATGATCTTCTGAATATGACTTGGTTTATCAGATAGATCTCACTCTGGAAGAAAATGCCTTTCCATTGTTCTGAAATCTTTAGTGGCTTCAGATCACACTTCTTAACTTTGGTATTTAATATTCTCCACAATAAATTGCATAAAAATACAGGCATACCTCATTTTACTGTGTTTTGCTTTATTGTGTTTTGTAGAGTTTGTGTTTTTTACAGTTAAAGATTTGTGGCAACCCGGCACCGGGTTTTGGTGGCATTTTTTTCCAAAAGCATCTGCTCACTTTGTGACTGTGTCACACTCTCATAATTCCCACAATATTTCAAACATTTTCATTATTATTATATTTGTTATGGTGATCTGTGGTCAATGATTATGACTTGTTAAAAGCTCAGATGATGGTCAGCACTTTTCAGCAATACAATATTTTCTAATTAAGGTTCATACATTTTTTTTAGACATAATGCTGATGCACCCTTAAAAAACTACTATTAAGTGTAAATATAACTTTTATAGGCACTGGGAAAACAAATTTTCATCTGACTTTTTAGTGCGATATTCCCTTTCTTACAGTGATCAAGAACCAAATCCACAATTATCTCCAAGGTATGCCTGTAGTTCCTTTTAAGTTTAATTTATCAACCACTATTCTCCTA
Organism: Puma concolor; assembly: GCF_028749965.1. Classification (NCBI taxonomy): domain Eukaryota; kingdom Metazoa; phylum Chordata; class Mammalia; order Carnivora; family Felidae; genus Puma; species Puma concolor. Next base: position 183,394,724 of record NC_141667.1, read on the forward strand.
AAAGAATCTTCTATTTCAATTAAGCTGATTTTTTCATTGTCCCTCAATACTCAGATATCACTATAATTCTTTTTATCAGATCACCTCCTTTTTCCCAATCCAAGAATCAACTTCAGCTCAAGTCTACCTCCTTCCTAATGCTTTTCTTGGGTGCTCTGGTTCACATCCTCATGCCTCAAATTCAGTGTTCTAATTCCTAGAGAATCTTGTATTATCCATATTACTTGGTCATATTTAACATTTTATTTAATATTTTTCATCCTACAAATAAAATAGAGACACATTGATAAACAAGTTAAACATCTAACACTACCTTTCACTTTCAGAATTAGCTCCAAGTTTTCTTGATGGTAGAGATTCCTCAATACTGTCTGTACTCCAGACAGTGTTGTTCATGTTGGAGGGATGTTTCAGGTTACCTATGAGAAACATCTGCCTGGTGCAAGAGGCCCATCCTCAAATTCACTTCACATCTTCACAGAGCTTCAGGTTGTAAATAATTCCAATGACAAGAATTTCAGTTACTACCAAGAGAGAATCTCATGCCAGTGTTTAACAGTTTTCATTGTTTGAAAGCTCTGTATTTTAAGTGGATTTATAGCTTTATGTTTTCACCTGCAGCTAATTCACAAACTCCTCTCCACTCATTTGCCTCAAATGTAACAAAATAAAGAGGATGGCTCAGCAGATTACCAAAATCATTAGATTTTTTTTCTTTCTTCTCCCCCTGGAATTTCACTGTCATTGCATATTCTCTTCACTATTAAAGGCAAATATATTCTTTTGAAGATGGAATTATTCAATTCAGAAACAGTCGTTACTATATTTTCTTCCTTGGGCATGGACACTTAATTTTTTAACCAGTTGTCCAACAACAACTTTTTCAGGGAAGAAAAAAAACTTATAAATTTATCCATTATGTTAAATACACCAAGAGAATTCAATTTAAAGCTTATGGCCGTTAAAAATAAATAAATAAAGCTTGTTGCAGTTAAAACAGAAAACATATATGTAAGTGACAAGACTATAGAGTAAAAAGACAAATGTATACTCTCAAAATATGTATATTTTCTAGAAATACTTAAATCTGGAGTGAAATAATTTGTTTTGACAAAATATACTTGTCATATTTAATAAAATACAATAAAGTGACCAAATAACATTAATTATATTTATGATTTTAAACTCTATTTAGCTTTATTTTTCAATAAATGAGTATCTATTTAAAAAGTGAGTATTACTTAATGAGTAATACTTAAAATGAGTATTACTTAAAAAATTCAGAAAGCAATTTCTCACAATTAACAATGAATTATATATTATTCAAAAAGAGTTCTCATCATGGGAAAGAATGGATAATTGACTCTGAACTGATGTGAACTTTCAGATTCAGAATTTAAAAGCAAATTCAGTTATCCCAAAGGATTGTATGATCTCATTTGACATGCAGTGAGACTTCAAAATTAATGTAACATGCATTTATCTAATTTTAGCACAATAATGTCATGGAATTTAATAAAAAACATTCTTGGTTATAGTTAGTTTGAAATAAAATTGCCTTCAAGAATGAAATCCACAAAACAAAATTGGGTTGGAAGATGGTGAGGCAAAGCTGGAAAACCGATTATTTAATGTTCTATATGTCTACCTATACCATGAATGCATTAAATTTTTAGAAAACTATTATTAGATTATATTATATCAAAATTTATTATTTTAAATGGAATTTTCAATAAAAAATTATTAGTATCAGTTATATTCACTTATTTTCTGTTTTTAAACATATCTTAAATTGAATATGTATGGATATATTCTTTTAACTTCATTGACATAGATGAAGCAAATTAACCTCTTAATGACTTTTTTAAAAGCATACTTTTCATTTCAGAAACAACCTGAATACTAAGGCCAATGATTGCTCCCAAGCTATTTCATGAAAGATAATATACATACAAATGTACATATAGACACTGAAGTATGTTTTATGATGTGTGTTTTACATTTATGAAATATATTTATCTGGTTTCTGCAACTTGCTTTTCAAAATTAAATCACATCCTTGCTTTACATGCCAATTAAACTGCAGATAAATGGATAAAAACACTACACATCTTGTTGCAAAAACAGAACTGTAAGAAGAAAAATGGCAAAAGTATGAAATATCATTTTCTTATATGTATATGTTTAATTTTAAATGGTAATTTTTGAAAGAAAATAAAATTTGCTTAGACTCAATAAGAAATTAAATTACTATCCCACTAGCAATTAATTACTAAATATTTAAAAAATTATCTCCATTTTTTTGGTAATATCCACATAGGTTGGGTAGAAGTTTGGTCTGGGAGATGGTAGGGAAATCTGGTTATTTTAGAGTTTCTTCTAATTTAGTTTTGGGGCTTAGAAATAAAAAGGGAGCAATCATTCACATGTTAGTTCAAATCACTGTTGAAAGTAATTGAGAATTTATGGCTGGAATTTGTAATAATGATTGAGAAGATCCATTTCTCCCACAATGTAACTTCTAATTCACAATGATTAGGAAAAAATGAAGAATAGGAAAAAATGAAGAAAATCAATGGCTGCACTTCAAAAGGTAGAAGATGTGGGTTTACAGCAAACTGGGAAATGGAGTCATGGATATTCTGTGTTCAAAAAGTCAAACAAATTATCATGTATTTCTCAGAGCATCTCCAGCCTGACATTGAATTCTACCTGGTTAAGTATTGGAAGTTTGTTTTCCCTTCCCCTAAGCTTCAGATAAATCTACAGTAGAAAATGTTGACCCGAAACACAATTTTGTTTAGCGCTATCCTGTGGCCAAGAAAAGTTAATTATTTCAAGTTTTTGGTCTTCAAAATAGATGCTTTATGACTTGAAAGACATTCTATTCTAGTAAAAACTACTGCTCCTTCTCCTTTCTTTAAATGTTATAATTAACCTGTGTATTGTACTCTGCTTGATTGTAGACAAAACCAGTTCCAAATACCAAGTATAGCAGCGTGGCCATTGAAATAATACAAAAATGATACACATATAAAGGGCCAGATATAGCACGTTGTTTTCTTCTATACCATGCTTTCAGCAGGGCTGTCACCACGTGGAAATGTCTTACATAAACCCAATGAAAGTTACCAATGTATTAGCAGTGCTAAAACCAGTTATATTACCACTATGACACCTTACTTTCAGTTATTAACAGCCATTTTATTCAAAGGTGTATTTATCATATATGCGTGAGAATGGCTAGTGGATCACATTTAATCAGAATAGTTTTACCTAAAGATTTTTACTTAAATTTATATATAGTAACTATATTCTATTTGTATTTGCTTGTCATTGTTTAAATGTTTTAAAAAGGCATTCTTGTGATTTAAAATCAATAGGCATAGCTCTAAGCTATTCATGTTTCCAGAAATGCAGGACCCTTACAATACAGGGTATGTTGCAGATCCATGGGGTTAGTGAGAAATTTTACATCACAAGGCTTTACATCATAAAAATACAGTGAGACAATTTTCTCCAAAACTGGATCTAGGCAGGGTCTAAGAGATACTGTCTCATTATATTTTTGAAAGGATTTTTTTCTTCCTGTTAACTGAGATAATGGCACTATTAATGTCTCAGCATCTGATCATCACTTTTTATCAAAAACAAGTCTGAGTCATATTAGGAAAAGAAAATTAAAGGAAGTGGGCTTTGATATGGATATGAATACTATAATAACTTCCTGAAAACATCGTATTTTATTTCCACAAGAGGATGCCATGTGAAATTGGAATAAAAAGAATGTAGGTCAAAACTTCCCTTCTAGTATCTAATGAATACATTCCTAAATAAAAGTAACATAGGTTATTTCCTAAGATTATGAAAGCTTGTAATGTATAGGAATGCTGTTTAAATTTTATTTAAACAATAATTTATGGGGCGCCTGGGTGGCTCAGTTGGTTAAGCGTGGGACTTCAGCTCAGGTCACGATCTCACGTTCCGTGAGTTCGAGCCCCGTGTTGGGCTCTGGGCTGATGGCTCAGAGCCTGGAGCCTGCTTCCGGTTCTGTGTCTCCCTCTCTCTCTGCCCCTCCCCCGTTCATGCTCTGTTTCTCTCTGTCTCAAAAATAAATAAATGATAAAAAAAAAATTTTAAACAATAATTTATCATAAAATTCAACACTTGCATCTCTTATAAATAATTATAATACATATAATACATATAATATATATAATACATATTTAAGTAGTTGGTATACTTTAAATGCGCAACACTTCCAAAAATTAAGAGAACAGTGTTCTTTTCTGTTTTTTCCCTAAAAGAACCTATATCTCTCATTTCATTTTATTAGACTAATCATTTCAAATTCTAAAAAAAAAAAAAAAAACAACAACAACAACCACATGTATCTTCTTTCAGGAGATACATACAGGTTGAACTTTTTTTATGAAAATAGAACAAATTTCTTCTCAATGCATGGTTTTAAAACAATTGTTAATAATTTGTTTAAAGAATTTGAGCTAATTGCATTAAGTTTATCTTTCAAGTTCATTGAAGCAAGTATCCATTACTCTGAACACCATGCAAATCTTTATAGTATATTAAAGAGTTGTTGTTGCATGGCACCACATCTCTCATTTCTTAGGTTGTATTATTTCTATCTTATTTAATTGTAAATTCAAACTGAAAACATTTCACTAATTTGAACTTTTTATTCATTTCCTAGTATCTATTCTTCTGGAATAAAATCCGGGCATAAGATTTTCAAAATAATTCCATTTTTTAATGTTTGTCTATTTTTGAGAGAGATAGAGTGAGACAGAGAGTGAACAGGGGAGGGGAAGAGATAGAGGGAGACACAGAATCTAAAGCAGGCTCTAGGCTCTGAGCTGTCAGCACAGAGCCCTACGTGGGACTGAAACTCATGAACCACGATCATGGATCATGTCCTCAGCTGAAGTCAGATGCTTTAACTGACTGGGCCACTCAGGCGTCCCTCAATATAATTCTAATGTTTATATGTACACTTCATATGCTTATCACTTCATTGGATATTTAAAATAAAAGGATAGCCTTTTTCCTTTCTTAATTTATTTACTTTGCCAATAGTTAATGTCTTTCTCTATAACATTAGAGAAAAGACTTAGAGAAACTTAGTAGTTTTACCCCAACAGATTTTCAGTCATAGGTAATAGTTTTTAGGGTTCTAGAAAAGGCATGTATATATGGTATGATTGAAATGTTTTGAAAAACTAATTGAAGAATACAAACAATGGGAAACAACACATGATGACTGAAAACGACAATGAAGCTAAAAGTAATGCACAATTTCCAGGACTCTAAGGCACACAGGGTGCGTGTATTTCAGCCAGGCCATGGCTAACGGTGGCACCTCCCATATTAGGAATAGAGGGATTTCTACCCAGGAAATGTCATTATGTCAACTCTCCAAGAAGCTCATTCAATTACATTGTGTTTCCAAATAAAAAGAAGAGATCCAATAGACACATATTTTCTCAAGTATTTGGAATTTTGATGCAAACAGTTTGGGGCTCATGTTACTAATTATTGCAATGCTTATTATCCTTTTTACTAAGAGTAAGTACCTCTTCAATTTTATTTCTTGATAACACTGAATCAGTTGGACCAGTTTTATTTGTAGTTGAAGGATTTGCCAGTGACTAGTCATGCCCACAGCCAAACAGTTAAAATCAATGATATACTTTTTTCCTGAATGCATACATTTTGCCATTCAAACCAGGGTAGGCATAATCTTGATGGTACAAGATGAATCGAACACTTCAATAAAACTATTCATACACGAGAAATTTTATATTTCCAATGAACATACAGTTTGAAGAATGTAAAAGTCACTGTTATATTTAGAATTTGCAAGTCAGCATACATGCTGGCCATGTATACAGAACTAGAATATTTTCAAGAAAATTCCACTGGGAACATTTTATAAACAATTATAATTCATCTAACTGATATATATATATATATATATATATACACATGCTCTAAAGTGTTTTTTCTTTCTTCCCTTTACCTTATTAATCTTTTGATCTATTTGGAAACATTTGATTTGGAAGTATTAGTGCCGATTTTCTTTATTAAAATTTAACAGATTAACTTTCTCTTTTTCATTTTGTTACTGAAGAAATGAGCTCAAAACAAAGACAAAACAAAATCTAACACCTGTTTCTCAAAAAAAATCTCACTTCGTAACTGTTATTTTGAGTGACTTAGAAATATTAATTCCAGTCACCAAAATACAAATTTGCATAAACTTTATTTTTTGACCAAAATGTTAGGATGATTGTGGTAATTATTTTTTGTTTTCAGATGCACTTTCGTACTGATCTGAAAATGCAGCAGGACTAAGAAAACTAGAGCAAAAGTATTCATCGATCTGTCAGTATAAGGGTTGGTAAACTTCTGCAAAGCACCAGATAGTAAATACCTTAACTTCTGTGAACCATACGTTCCATGTACAAAGTGATCGACTTCTCCTGTGACGCACAAAGGCAATCATAGACAATACATAATGAATGTGCATACCTTTGCTCCAACAAAACAGTTTCAAAAAATAGGAGACAGATTTGGCCTATGACTATATTTTGCCAACTCCTATCTTAATCTACTGATTAAGAAAGAATACATCCGGGATTTAGTTACTAAATTGGATTTGTTTCAATTGAAAATTATATCCTCTTCTTACCAGTTTCTTCCACACACTTGAAAAAAAGGCTACAGAGAGTCAATCATGGACAGAAAGCCCATAGTGGACTGAAAGTGCATTTTTTAATAAAATTCAATTACTCTGTTCTCTGAATGTTTTCTCTAGTCTACCTAGTTAGCCAAAATTTAGCACAATTTATTACCAAATTCCTTATCCTTTGCAGAATACCACCCCCAAAATACCTTTTAACTTAATATGCCATCCTATTGTATTTAAGACTCACCATACAAACATATGAAAGCAGTTTATGATTTTAGCAGTCATGGAAAGCAATTGTCAACAAATAGGTTTTAAGTCTACATATTCTTTGCCTTATTACTATCAAAATTGTAGCAAGCCAGCATCTATCTGAAAATTTTAAAGTACGCTATTTAAATGATTAAAATTTAATGAAATATAGTGGTCTCCTGTCCCATATTTCCACAATTTGGATCTATTTACATCCAACTTTTTAAAACTTGTTCTCTATTAATTTCCTTCTACATTTCTAAATAATTTTTTTATGCTGACATGATCTGATTCATTAGTTTTTGACTTTTTAAATTTACTTTCTTCATGGCATTTTAATATTTACCTATTTTAAATTCTTCACAGGGTTTACCCTCTCCATATCTTATCATATATGTTTATAATAATTTTGGTAAAACAGATACTTTGATGTTTATGCTATTATATACAGTCTATTTATGTGTTTCCAATATTTTTTTTTTCCTGAGTGATCAAATAGAGGTTTAAATCCTCAATATCAGTTATCCTGTTTCTCCTCTCCACCCCCCCCCCAATTCTTGTTTCTGGCTTTTCTGTTATTTGTAATGCAAAGGCCTTCCCTTCTTTAGCATACCAGTTTGCTGCTGCCAGCCAGATCGATTTTATTCCACTGTATATAGAATCTCACTGTGAGACTTCCTGTTTACCCCATAGGATTTTCTTTTCTTTCTTGATCATGTATCTCCCTCTTTACAAAAAATTAATTCTTTCTTCTGTTAAAGTTCTAGTTACAGGAGCCTCCTAGGAAAGGATAAGGTGGGCCATCTTTACTTTGTCATCAGTATCTTTATTATACTTTCAAAGAAGAATGATGATAAATGATAAAATCATTTTTTCTCAGTAATTTGAAGAAATTACTCAATTATCTTCTACAATCCAATGTTGCATTTGAGAATTCTAATGACATTTCATTTTCATTTCAATTATTTTGAAAGTGATTTTTTTCCTCAATGGAAGTCACTGTTCCAACATTTTACAATGAAGTACCTTGAAGTGTGTCTTTCTAGTCATCATTCACTAATGAGAATGAGCCTGTTGAATTCAAACATGATGTTTCATGTATTATTTCTTTAATAGCCCTGTCTACTCCTTTTGCTGTTCTTTCTTTACAATTTTCTATTTATCTTCTATTATAGTGATCTTTCTAGTATTTTTCTGTAACCTTGGAGATCTTCACATTTTTCCTTTCCATTCTCACAACTGAATTTATTTATTTTTTTGTCACAATTACAACATGTAAGAATTGTATCTTCCTTTTTGATATTTTAGTTGCTAGCATTATACTTATATTTAAATTTTAATTTATTTAATTTTAATTTACTTCCCAAGTCAGTGGCAGGATCCTGCTCTCTTATTCCCATTGAAGATAGATGGCCTCACGAGCACTGATATGTTTCCTTTTCTTTCTGGGCATTTAATTATTGCTGTAAAACAATTCAGTAATGCCATTTCTTACCCAGTTGATAAAAAGACATGTGTGTACAGGAGGTACTCCTATAGGATTCTGGAGCCTCTATCCACTTGAATATTGTGTGACCCTGTGAGTCATCTACAACCAGAGTAAACTTTGAAGAAATACGATTACTAGTATTACTACTACCATCAACACCAAAGCAACATTAAATGATTAATAATAATAATATTAATAATAATAATGCTAATAATAATAATAGTGTAAATACATATATGTTCATTTTCTTAAGCCACTGAAGTGGCCTTTTCTACCACAATGATCCAGTTTCTCCTGGATGATTTAAATTCAATATTGTTTATTATCTCACTGAGAATTTATTCATGTTTATTTTAAGCTTGGTTGTACTTTTTACATTTTCTCTGGTCAGCTTTAAATATTTTTTCTTTTTGTTTATGTTTCATATCTGTCTTTTTCACTTTGGTAGCATTTCCTGAATGTTTAGTAATCTTTGGTTTTCTGACTGTCTTAGAAATAACTTAATAGCTTATTCTTAAGTATATGTTTGAGGTCAATGCTCTAGAGTGATTGGATTTTTATAATCCCTCAATTATAAGATCTCCAAATGTCCAGGTTTATTTATTTATCTGAGAAATTTCAGGTTTTTTCAAATTTTCAAAAAAAATGTGTGATTTCTTTGGCTGTATACAATTTATTGCCAATGTTTTCGGACTAGAATTTAGAAAGACTGCTGTGTTTCTTGTGCAGCAGATTTTGGTTTAGCATATCAATATCACCATATTTTTTTTAAGTTTTATTTATTTAAGTAATCTTCTACAACCCAGCTGGAGCTCAAATTCATGTTACACTCGAAAACCTGATTTTCGAGGCAAAGATGATACTAATAGGAAAAATAATGATTGTGATTTATTAAATGTTTAATGTATGTCTGTAGTTTTTGAAACAGTTTGTGTGCAATGCATCAAGTAATCTTTCTCAGCCAGTTAGATCTTATGCTACTTTATGTATCAGTAGTTAACTTATTCAAGGTCAAAGAGTTAGTAAGTACAGGATTCAGAGTATGAATACAAGTCTGTCTGATTCCAAAATTCTCAATCCTTCAAATATGTTGGTGTTGCTGAAAACAATACCAATGGCAAAGATATAGCAACAGAGGGATACATTCTGTAAGAACGACTTGATTAACCAAATTGCCATTATTTTCACTTAAAAATAAAATATAGACATATTGACATACTTTTATTCTTTGGAAGTTGTAAAAGAACATTATTTTCTAGCAAAAAAAAACAAAGTCTTGGATAAATATGTAATGTTTTAAGACTGAGAAATTGGAATTAAGAATAAGTTGAGTGTGAGTTGATATAAAAGAAAAATTGAAAAAATTACTGAAGTAATCACATGTTATTAGATAATATGTTTAAGAAAAAAGGAAACTTTAGTTTTCTATCATAATTAATTTAACAGGTTTTTGATAAAGAGATCACAGAAATGTAGAAATTCTTATTCTATATAAATAAAAACCTGTAAACACACATACAAACATATACACACACATGAAAATAAATGTCTCATTCTCACAGAATTCAGTTATTATGACATCATAATGTAACTACTGCAATTTTATTGTTTATTTTAAATTTAAGTATATTTTCAAGTCATAAAGATATAAACTTTGATAACACCAGACAACTTTGCATTGAAAATGTTTACATGTATTTCTTGTAGAGACAATTCACTTGAATACCAAAGTAAACTTTATTTATTGATACCATTTTACTTAACTAATTATTAACTTTTTTTTTCCTGTTTGGGCAGTGATTAAAAATAGTGCTTACAATCAATGGCTTTGTTCCTTGTTTTGTTGAAAGTGAAGAGATAGTGTCATGAAATTCAAGAAAAAAGGACAATTATTCTGAAAGTGAATGAAACTACTCTATTGTTTGACAAAATGGCACCCTAATCATCCAACCATCTCTTCCTTTGACATCTAGAAGTCCTCATTGTGTGTCCAATGATGAATGCTTTGTTCAGACTGTACATTTTGAGCTGTTGAAAGTAAGGACATCTGCCATTTTTATGCTTATGTGGCCTTACACAAAACCCCTTCTGTTATTTGCCTGACAGAGGAGCACACATCTCCTGTTTCAGCAGAAAGCCTCTGTTGAGAGTTTAAACTTCCAGTTTCTTTGCCAAACAAATACCCTATCCGTGATCAAAGTAAAGCAAGGTTTTGACATTCAAGTTCACGTTTAGCATCCATAACAGATATTAAAAATGAGGGAAAACCCTTTAATTCTAAGGAAATAATTTGATTAGTATCTGGAAATTGGCATTTCACCAAAAACTACAATGACCAACAACACAGAATGCAGGCTTTATTTTGCCCTACTCTAATTTCTCACCATTCCTACTTTCTCAGGACTTTACCAAACACACTGGCCTTATGGTTTTTCATTTTCTCAGAGGCAATTTTTCAAATTATCCCCTAGATTCATTTAAAATTATTCTATACATATATCATCTGTATGCTTTCTCAAATTCTTTATTTCTCTAGGATTCAATTTAATCACCACAGTTCCATAGAAATTGCTCCTTCCTGTGAGGGTTAACAATGTCTCCAGGTTCTCAAAACCAGTGGGTCTGTCTGTGCTCTTCTAACACCATTTCTCAGAAGCAGGTGAAACACTGCATGTACTTACTGTATTGTAACATTTACCACATTTTATTCTATTATCTATTTATCTCCATTGCCCTGGAGTGAGGCTAGGTACTGCCTCTTTTAGTCTATTAATCAAAAATGTCCAGCAAAAGTCCTGGTACAAATTGGAACTCCAGAAACATTTAACTAATGAATGCACAATGAGATTTAATAGTGTATTTTAGTGCTCTTATCTACTTCTCCCTGCTGTCTGGGCATTGGGAGCAATACATTTCAAATGACTTTAAAGTTTAGTGGGATCATATGATTGATTCTAGCCAATGGATAATTAATTAGCAGAAATAATGTGCTACTTCTGGGCTAAGATTTTTAATTACCATTGCCTCTGGTACCGTTTTCCCTCATCCCAGTGATGTTGGAAGTATGTGTTGAGAAAAGATAGTATATGAACAAAGCAGCCGGAATTGCTGCCAAATAGAGAACGTCTACCCTGGAGTTTCACCCACATCACAAGAGACTTGGATCCAGCACGAAATAAACTTCTGTTTTATTATGCCAAGATACTTCCAAGAAAAGAAAAGAACACTTCAGGGACAAAAGCTACTCAATATTCAAATGTTGCAAGTTTGCTGAACAAGAAAGGAAGCCAAGTCCCCTAGACCAATTTATTCTTAACATGTGGTCTGCATATCACTGATTGTCAACTGGGCACTTGAAGTGTGAGGTCAAAACTTATTTCCTTATAATAGTAAGGCAATGTTTTTATTTTCACTGTTGATATTTCCACTGACAACTCATAGTGGTGGACAAAACTGCTAGCAGCTTAGCAGGTTATTAAGTCAGGGAAACCAAACAGTTATACCAGCCATTGTATTCTTTACTCCTAAATAGTCCCAGGAGAAATACGCCAATTTCACTTAAGAGTAGTCTTAGTGAAAATTTATTAAGCAGGAATTTATGAACTTGTTATTTATTTAATTTTATTAATTCCTGGACCCTGAGTTAACACTGCATTAATAGTCTTTGTGTAAAAATGAGAAGTCTGCGTGTATCTTTTTTGTCATGAGGAAAGAACTTGCACAATTGTGTGAATTGTGAGCTGAATGGCTGCATTTTCATGAAAGACCATTTTACTTGAGCAGACAATTGACCGAGTGGGACTTACCTAACTTGGGTATTTGCATGTTTCACAATAATGACAAAAGTGAGTCTATTCCTTCAAGAAAAACAACTTATGGTAACAGGTAATTAAAAGCATGCACATGAGAGTGTTTTTTAAAACACAAGAACAAAAAGTTAGGTTATATAAATCCAAAGACGTGAGCATTATCTCACTGAATTTAGGCTTCACATTGAAAGGGCAAGTCTTTCAGAGTATTTTATAATGTATAGAACAGTAAGGGAATAATCTTGACTAGCTCATTACTTTAAGAACAACAAAGAAACAAAAATGCTTTGAGAGAAAAAAAATAAGTCTAAAGCCACTAATTACTGGAAGAAGAAAGCGCTTTATATTTAAGTCTACATTCTTTATATAAAAAAAATACTGTATTGTTGAAAGTCTCCTTAATGGATGGAACGTACCTGTCAGTTCAAGATCCCAGTGTGTGAGTATATGTGTGTGTGCAGAGAGAGAGCACAAGATGATTTTGTCCATCTGTGTTCTTCTAGAAATACTTATTTCTAATATTTTACTAAAGAATAGAGAGAATGTTGCAATCATTCTACTAAAGAGTATAATGAAGATTGCAAGCAAAATTAAGGATTATACTAAAAAGTCATTTTAATTGCTGAACAGTTTTTAAAATGTGAAAGGATTTAGACGTAAGTCATACATACTACATCATTATTAATAGTCTGTGGGAAGATCAGACACTGAGTCAGTGAAAAGACCTTTATTTAAACAGGCCAGTGACCACAAAGCCATTTTAAAAGGCCATTAAAAACTATGTCAACAGATCCCATTTCCCCAAGCTAATTAACAACAAACAGGCAGCATTGAATCATTTTGTCTATGAGACTGTTTTTCATTTTACAAAGCTGCATTGGCATGGGCGCATTTCTATTTATCTCTGAGACAATATTCCGTAGGCATGAAAAGAGAGGAAAAAGTAATTTTTTCTCCCCTCTTATGAAGGAACTTTGCTCCCACTCCTACCCCTGGTGAGTTTACCACACTGGGACCTCTGAGTTAAGAGTTGTCAGTCATATTGGCTTAAAGGATTTAAAAGTGTCTTTTAAAAATTTTAGTTTCCTTAATATTAACTGGCTTAGGCTAATCCCCTTGTCTCTATGTGGCATCTAGGAATGGGCTCCTACCAGTGTAGAGAATCCAAGGGACAATATTCCAATATGATGAGTAACAGGAAGAATGACAGAATAAGAAGAGAGAAAAGGAAGTCCAGTACCAGTTTCACATTCACAGGGGTGGCCAGAGTACCTGAAACTAGGAATGGATTCGAACTAAGGTTGCTTCTAGCAACCCACAAAACTTACAAAATAAAATGATGTAAACTGAGAACTTTCAGCTACAATGCTTTCCATTCCTTAGCCAAGTGGGTAAAATATTTTCCATTTTTGAATTAGATTATAGGACGGCAGTATTTTAATCTTAAAATAAGTGACAGCCTTAATCTTGTGTCTTTAAACCAACGCCATCTAACAATCCATCAGAATTTCCTTTCCTTTTAAGAACTATTTCTTTGATTGCGATTATGTAGTTGCAGTGGGAGATTTTAAACCCGGTGTCCTGCCCTTTGGTCAAGGTATGACACATGATGCATGTATTTTCAGTAACAAATACACGTGGATCAAAGCATTGATCTAGTGTTGAAATATTACCTATTTTGTCTGTGCCAATTGAAGGTGATTTTTTTTGTCACTTGAAATTTAACATCATTAGGACAAAATATTAGACCAGTTGTTTTCTTTTTTTTAAATGAGGAAACAAAAAAATCTAGTTATATGAAAGTTTAATCTATAATTATTAAATCCTTTTTTAAAAGCTGTCCCTGTGAGGGTCCATGCTCCAATGCCAGTAAACATGGAGTGGCATGCCAGGTAAGTATATTTCACTGAGAACAGAGGCAGTAGTGCCTTCCACAGGAAGGCTAGAGTGGAGAGTGTAGTAGAATATCTTGCCATTTTTGGTTAAACCTGTACTTTCTGAACTTTTCATGAAGCATACATATCAGGATGATGTTAATTGTTTCCACTGCCTAACATCAAGAAGCAGAAGAAAAAACTCAGAATATTCATTCTCAAGTGCAGTCATTAACATTGGATTTCAGGAAAGAAGTGTCATCCTTTCATTCTTAGTACAAGGTAAAAGGGAACTGTTAAACCAAGATGGGGAAAAAGTTAGGACTGAGATATTTCCAAAAATGGGCTTACTATGATATGTTCATGTAATATAGTATATGAAAGAAATAAGAGTATGTTTCACTACCAAATGTACATATTTAAGATTCAGCAGCCATAGGAATATTTCTATCTGAGGCAAAAAGAGGGACATGTGCACCATGATTTGTTTTATACAATACTTAGAAACATACACAATAACATACTTTTGTCAATAAAAATATATAATAAAATCAAAGGAAAGCCTGATAAAGCATAAGGAAAGAAAAAATGGGATAGAAACGGTAAGGAATCCACAAGATATTCAAAATCATGAAAATATTCTGCTTTCCACGGTTGGTGGGTGTAGGGTAATTCTTGTATCACTGTTTTTATGCCTTTCATATTTGTATAAAACTACTTGTGTTTAATATTCAAAATATAATTTTAAATGATTTTTTTTCTGAATTTAATTTTGTTCTAATTAATAAACTATTTTTAGGGCAGTTTTGGGTCCACAGTGAAACTGAATGAAAAGTGCAAAGATTTCCCATATAATTTCTATCCTTTTTTTTTTTTAATGTTTATTTATTTTTGACACAGAGAGAGAAACAGAGCATGAGCGGGGAGGGTCAGAGAGAGAGGGAGACACAGAATCGGAAGCAGGCTCCAGGCTCTGAGCTGTCAGCACAAAGTACAACACGGGGCTCAAACTCATGGACCGTGAGATCATGACCTGAGCTGAAGTCGGACATTCACCCCACCGAGCCAACCAGGCGCCCCTATAATTTCTATCCTGACACATGCATAGCCACCCCCATTATCAACACCAATCATCAGGATGTTACATTTTTTATCAAGGATGAACCTACATTGACACATTATAATCACCTAAAGTCTATAGTTTACCTTAAGGTTCTCTCTTGATGTTGTACATTCTATGGGTTTGGATAAATGTATAATGACATGTACCCATCATTATAGTATCACAGAGTGTTCTCACCACCCTAAAAATTATCTGTGCTCTGCTACTCATCTCTCCCCCATCCCCAATCACCCACAGAAATTAATGATTTTAATTGTCTCCAGTTTTGCTTTTTTCAAAATGTTGCATACTTGGAATCATGCAGTATAAAGCCTTTTCAGATTGTCTTCTTTCACCTAGTAATATGCATTAATGTTTTTCCATATCTTTTAATGGCTTGTAGCTCATTTCTTTTTTTTATTTTTAAAGTTTTTATGTTTTTTAAGTAATCTCTATGCCCAACATGGGGCTCAAACTCACGACAACGAGTTGCATGCTCTACTAACTGAGCCAGCCAGGCGCCCCTCTCATTTCTTTTTAGTGTTGAATTATATTCCGTTGTCTGGATATACTACAGATTATTTATCAATTCACCTACTGAAGAACATCTTAGTTACTTCCAATGTTTCAGAATTACAAATAAAGCTTCTCTAAACAATCACAAGTTGGTTTTTGTTTAGATGTAAGTTTTCAACTTATTTACATTAATATCAAAGAGCACAATTGCTGAATCACATGGTAAGAGTATGTTTAGTTTTGTAAGAAACCACCAAAGTGTCTTCCAAAGTCACTTTCCCACTTTGTACTCCTACCAGTAATGAAAAGAAGTTCCTATTGCAAGTCAATACAGTGCTACTGCAGATACAGTGATGCATATCAGAATACCTATCTTCATGGACATTACAGTTTATTAGCAATGATAACACACAACACTCACACACACTCACACAAGTCTGCTAAAGTTTTCTTTAATGCTGGAATTTCTAAGGGTATGTTCTTAGGAATTAGATCTCTAAATAGAAATTCTTAAGGCAGAAGTGAAAAAAAGCTCATTTTTCATTTTATTTCAGTACAGAATGCCATTTGATTAAATAAATAATGGTTTAACAGTTTCTTGATGTTCCCCCTGAAAATGTCTGATAACACTGAAAGAAAAAGCCCATTTGGCATACTACATATTGCCATTTGCAAAATATAAATTATGTGTTGAACATTATATTAGGTAGTATATATACCACATTACTTCAGATCAAAAATTCATCATTTGTGAAATATCTAAACTAAAAGGAAAAATTCAGTCCAAATAATCATAAGAATTTATCAGTTTAATTTACACCCTAGACATGTAAAAATGTGATAAAAACGATTTCTCATTAATTAATAAGATATTTTCCTTATTATCCCTTTTAAAATGTGATGAAGTGTAATGTTATATTCATTTTATAAATGAGATCACGGATTATCAAAATTCTGTTGCCTGACAAAGTTACAAATACAGTAAATGAAATAGTTAGGATTAATATGTGGTTACTCAATCTCTACTCATACTCTACCAGTTAATTTGGAAGCAGAAGTTAAGTTCAAATTAATATAAAATAAAATTTAAAATTTACTGTAAAAAGAAGCTTATTCTTAATAAGAAAACACATACATTAGAAAACTGAGCATCATGAATGTATCATTATATCTATTCAGGCATTTTCTAATTCTCTGAAATGTGTATTATTTTCGCATATTTTCATGTCTTATGTTTTTCTTGATTTAATGATTCTTCCCTAATACATTGCTACTGGAACAGATTGAATTGCTTTAGGCATTTTTTTTTCCTGGTTTACCAAGAAGAAAATTGCTCTTTATATGATATAATCCCAAAGTAGTTGGTAGTCTTTACACATTAATGACAATATGTCTTTTAAAAAATTCCTCTATCTTGTGATTTTCCTAACTATAGTCTAGTAATGATCACAAATTCCTTCAGCTTTTATTCTTCCCTGATGTTGCAATTTGACTAATTCCTTGACCTTTAAAACTTTATTAGCTATTATGGTATTAAACTCAGAAGTAGAGAATTGCCCAATTTCATTAAAAAGATATATTTTAAACAGATTTTCTACTTTGCAATAATCATCTTTAATAAAAATATTCAATAGAAAGCACGGTATGTAAGGTTTATCCTAGACAGTACGTATGTTAATAATTACAAAAAAGAAAAGAATCTATTGTAAGAATCCCAAAATGTTGAATAGAAAAAACAAACGTAGCACATAGTAACAAAAATAATAGGAAATAAAGCCATAACATCAACTATGTTTAAAAGTGAAAAAATCTTCTCATTTATGTTGTCAAAAAAAGATGAAGTGGTGTGGCATATAAGGATAAGGGTCAGTCCTTCAGTATGTATTGGGATGAGGGTCAATTATGAATGGTGGACATCAAGGTGGAAGACACAGGGATGCAAATGGGGCATCTCAGCTTATACCTTATTGTATAATTGGACTTTGGAACAGTGCAAAATATTTTGTATATTTAAAATAGAAAATTAAATTTAAAAAGATACAAATTTACTTCTTAAACACTGAAAATAACATGGAATAAGTGAACTGGTGTTTTAAGTTGGTAATAAAATCACATAGAGATTCAAGCTTTTTAAAATGCACTATTTTGATTGTATGTCCTTAGCGAGATATTTAAAATATATATATATATATATATATATATATGTATATATATATATATATATATATATATATAGCTTAAACTGAAATTTTTATTTCTCCAGTAATTGTAAAAGTAGCATTATTTTGAAATTCTGATATACTATTTTACATGTAAATGTATATATTGGTATAAAGAAATAAATATTTTAAATAGTGTTAAAATAATTGAAAAAAGGAGGCTGATGTGGCTCTAATGCCATGCTGGCCTACCAAAGTAAACCATAATCTAAGCCTGTAAAGACCTCAAAGTTACAAAATCAAGACACTAAGGACAACCCATCACAAACAGCCAACTAGACTTAAAGCTATAGCCAATTAAATAATTTCTTTGCTTCCATATTTTCTTGATGGCTCCAGGTGGCAGAGGGTTCCCAACCACTTTCATCTTGACACTGCCCAATTCCAATCAACTTTTGTTCAAATAAACTCTTAAAATTTTTAATATATTTCAGTTTATTTTTTAATAAGAGGATAATAACTGTTTTTTCAGAATAATAAAAAAAGGAATAGAGTAAAAGCCTTGAAATGTTAAAATTGAAATGGATCTCATAAAAATATGTCTTACAAGAATACATATTTCTTGGGGTCCCTGGGTGGCTCAGTTGGTTAAGCACTGGACTCCTGATTTCAGTGCAGGTCATGCTCACAGTCCTGAGATCAAGCCCCGCA
Source organism: Puma concolor (assembly GCF_028749965.1). NCBI lineage: Eukaryota > Metazoa > Chordata > Mammalia > Carnivora > Felidae > Puma > Puma concolor. The sequence goes on from NC_141667.1 coordinate 183,413,342, forward strand.
TCAAGCCTACACTGGGCATGGAGCCTGCTCGGGATTCTCTCTTCCTCTCTCTCTCTGTCCCTCTGCCCCCTCAAAATAAAAAAAAAAAAAAAAAAAAAAAAAACAAAAAACTTTAAGAAGTACATATTTTTTTTCTCTTCCCATTTAGAAGGACACGGAATAATCTTTCAATCATAGTTAACACCAACTACTAGGGCTCAGACTGTGGAATCTAAACATGATTTCCCACAGCAGAGACACAGGGCTCTTTGGAACAATGGTCACCATAGAAAAACATGTATCAAAAGGTAAAAAACCTGCCAGAGCAAGGATGCATGTTGAAGGAGAGAGGCATCAATATGAAATACTCAGGTGGCCCAAAATGAGGCAAGTTTAACATAAAAAAAAAAAGAAAAGAAAAAAGAAAAAACAAGACTGACTAGTGACTGAAACTGAAATTGATTGAATAAATATAAAATCCATGATATTTAATATTTGAAAAAGAAAAAAATGACACAAAAACTTAGTCACCATTGAAATAGTTACTTCTTATTCCAAATTTTGGTGATTAGAAGGGAAAATAATGAATTTACTCTTCCTTTCTTATGTATATTGTATCTCAAGGTAATCAAATGATTTTAGCTGGTGAGAGAAAGTCTGCTTTAAAAAGAAATTCAACTAGTAAATGTGGAAGGAATATGAGAATTTAAAAATTGTTATTTGCAACCACTAATGAAATAAATCATTCAAGCAAACATTATCAATAGATGAAATTATAAGATGGAAATTTGAAGTTTTATAATGAAGAGATCAGTCTTTTGCCAATTCACTGATACATTTAAAAACACAACCAGATATTATGTTTTTTGTTTGTTGGTTTTGTTCGTATGATGCAACATGAACTCCACAGTCTGTATAGGTCTTTATTTTTGCAAAAACAAAACCGAAAATAGCTTGAATCTAAAAGCTAATCAAGGGGCGCCTGGGTGGCGCAGTCGGTTAAGCGTCCGACTTCAGCCAGGTCACGATCTCGCGGTCCGGGAGTTCGAGCCCCGCGTCAGGCTCTGGGCTGATGGCTCAGAGCCTGGAGCCTGTTTCCGATTCTGTGTCTCCCTCTCTCTCTGCCCCTCCCCCGTTCATGCTCTGTCTCTCTCTGTCCCAAAAATAAATAAACGTTGAAAAAAAAATTTAAAAAAAAAATAAAAGCTAATCAAGATTTTAGAGCTAAATCTAATTTGCAGGAAATGCAAGAGATAGTGGAAAACATTAAATAGCATAATGAAAAAGCAAATGAACAGATGCATAGCAAAACTGACTTGGTTTCTTCAACAATGACCTGGCTTTTTTTTAAGTGAAGGGAATATTGTTCTTATTACAAGAAATTTAAGAGAATAATCATCAAATGCAAAATGTTTACAGAAACTACTCCCCATGAACCCTTATTACTGTCTGTAACATTCATTTCTTCTATTATAGCACTTGATATATTGCATATGATTTATTTATTTATGTGATCCACTCTTACTAATTTAGATCCTCAGTCAGGATTATATTTTATTCATTACTGTTTTATTCCCATCTAGCATGGTTCTTGATTCACATAGAATGGCATATAAAACACTCAATGACTAGTTCTGAAAATATCTTCATTGGGAAATGTCTGAGTTTTATATTGCTGTAAAAAAAATCACCACAATCTTAACAGTTTAAACAACACACATTTATTACCTAACAGTTTCTGTGATTCAGGAGCCTAAGCCTGGCTCAACTGGGTTGTACAAAGTCTAACAACACCATAATCAAGAAGTCAGTTGGACTGAAATCTAATTTGGAGACTTGCTTCAATGATCACTGGGATTGTTGGAAGAATTTTTTTTTTCCTTGCTATTGTGAGATTAAATGCCCTGGCTTCTTGCTGTAAAACATACTCAGTTCCTGGAGAATATTCTCAGTTCTTTGCCACATGGTATTCCCAATATATCCACTTAGTTCATCAAGCCATCAAGGAGAGTCAGTAGGGTGAGTCCAAAAACAAGCTCGAGTGTTATATAATGTGATGTAATTATGGAAATGACATTGCATTACCTTTCCCATAATTTATTGGTTAGAAGCAAGTTGCAGGTCCTGCATACTCGGAGAGGGATTATACAAAGGCACGATAACTAGAGGTAGATGAGGGAGTCACCTTCTAGGCAGTCTCACATAGGACATTATGTGTAATATTGTTCAAAATCCATTTAAACAATAAATTGCCAAAAGTGCTTGCCCTATTGTGGAATTTAATCTCCTTGTAAATAGCCACAGTTAAACCTAAAAAATGTTTAGAATTATGTTTCACATTAATGTGTTTGATTTTTTTCAAATAATGAAAGCCATTTGAATTAGACTGAATTGCTACAGGGATTGTGAGAGCAACAAATAAAAACATAGTTTCATAAAACAATATTTATGATATTTTATATTGAAATAATGCACAATTATGTTGTTTTTGAGGTACATCCTACACAGTTACTTGTTAACAGATTACTTAACTCTAAAAAATCAATTTATATATATATATAAACATTGTATTTCCTATAGCTCTTTCATATATATTCATATATATACTATATTTCATATATACTTTTGGGATACATAAAGGTATAAATAGATAAAGATGTGGAAGTAGATATAGATGTAGGTGTATTTTTTATTCCCAAGTTACATTATCAATAGTGCTGAAAGGGCATGTCCTAATGTGTATATCCAGGCGATTGCTTTTCTTTCAAATACCTAGAATGTAATTGATATTCTCAGAAGCTCATAGTATAAGACTCAACACAATAAAAATGAATAATCCAATTAAAAATGTGTAGAAGACATGAATAGAGTTGTCCAAAGAAGACATACAGATGACCAACAGACACGTGAAAAGATGCTCAACATGACTCATCATCAAGGAAATACAAATCGAAATTACAATGAGATATCACCTTACACCTGTTAGAATGGTTATTATGTTAACAACAATAAACAACAGGTATTGGCACAGATGTGAAGAAAGGACAACCCTTTTACACTGTTGGTGGGAATGCAAACTGGTGCAGCCACTCTAGGAAACAGTATGGAGGTTCAAAAAGCTAAAAATAGAACTACCCTATGGTCCAGCAATTCTACTATTAGGTATTTCCTCAAAGAATACAAAAACACTAATTCAAAGGTTACATGCACCCCATTGTTTAGAGAAGCATTATCTATAATAGCCAAACTATGGAAACAACCCAGTGTCCATCAACTGATGAAAGGATAAAGAAGTGGTATACATAAAATGGAATATTACTCAGCCATAGAAAGGAATGAAATATTGTCATTTGTAATGATGAGGACTGAGCTAAAGTATTATGCTAAGCAAAATAAGTCAGTCAGAGAAAGACAAACACTATGATTTCACTCATATGTGGAATTTAAGAAACAAAATAAGTGATCATAGGGAAAAAAAGAGAGAGAAAAACCAAGAAACAGACCCTTTAATATAGAGAACTGATGGTTATCAGAGGGGAGGTGGGTGGGGGAATGGTTACATAGGTGATGGAGATTATGGAGTGCACTTGTCCTGATGAGCACTGAATGCTGAATCACCATATTGTACACCTGAAACTAATATTACATGGTATGTAAACTAACAGAAATTTAAATAAAAATTCTAAAAATAGAGTAATGTTTAAATGAAAGGAACCTAGCTCTACTGTTCATACACTCTTGTGAAAGACTGTCTTATAGCCCTTTCATTTTCAAAACAATAAATATGTTGCTCCCCCCCAAAAATGCCTATAATTGAAACAAATGTTTAAAATCTAAAAATTCTAATTGGTGATAGAATTTAAAAGGGAATTTTACTTTTTATTTTCAAATAGTAGTTCACTAAAATTGGCTATCTAACCATATATTTATCTAATCAAATATTTATCTACCTACCTACCTACCTAAAAGGAGATCATTTTTACTTTCAAATTACTCTGATCCTCAGTTATATGTATGGGTTTCTAGACTCATATAAGCAATTCAGAATTTGAGAATAAAAATGGTAAAGAGCAAAGGTCTCTCTAATATGATGATTAATCTTGTGAAATAGAAAAAATCTCTAAGATTTTCTTGAGCTGCCCTAAGAGGAAAGAGTGATTTATTTCTTCCACCACATGTCATGTTGGTAAAGAAACAACTTCTACTGAACTTACAATCACGATAATCAGTACCTATACTTGTATTTTTTTTCATTAATTTGTTTCCTTAGCGATTCCATAAAAGTCCATACCAAACCAAAGGGCATTACTGAGGTAACATTCTAGCTAATCTTATATGAAGGGATCCAAGAATATATGATTATACATATATTGCCATACTTTTACTATATATTCCAATATATGATTGGATTCCAATATATAAATGCTGTGATGTATTGTTTGCATATTATTAAACAAAATTATTTCACTACTGGAATTATAAAATATAAAACACAACTCACTAAATAAAATATGAATCCATGTCAAATGTTCAGGAGGTTCCATATTTTTATGATTAAATATCTGGTAACATCTGCTCTTAAAGTGTTCTACAAGTAAAATGTTGCTGTGTTATGATTGGGTGTCTCAGGGAAAAAAAAGTGACCAATGTTTAATGGAAATAAAAAAAAACAACTTATGAACAATCTTTCCCTATCCATAAAACAGCCATATAATTTCTGTTCTTTCCTTTCTCAAATAATTGCAAATACACAGCCAACTTTGATTTTAATAGGCAAATCTGTAAGCTGTTCCATTAATTGTGTTATTATTTATTATTTATTTTTGAATGCTCCTTTAATATGTTTGCTCCCAATTTTTAATATTGTTATAATCTTCCCTACAATCTTTGAAAACACACCCACACATAAGGCAATGAATGAATGATAGTATGAAATAATATATCTCACTCACTCCAACTGAAGCCAGAGCCAAAGTTGGAGACAAAAATGATTAAGCCTACAGATATTAATTACATTGCTTAGATGCTAGGATCACAGAAGTACTGAGACTGGGAAATTCTCATCCTCAGAAATTTGACAACAATTGAAAGAAGCATGTAGCAAAATTATCTACAAAATAAAATAACTACCTATAAAACAGAAGTTACATCTGAAGCATGTTTCCCTATACCTCAAAATTTCTTGACAGTGTGTAGCTTAAGCTGTACTAATATACTTTCATGGTAATGTACATGCCTTTGGACTTGATGAGGTAACTAAATTAAACCAATACACATACACACACATACATACCCCTTAAATTTTTTTTTATCTGGTTGTTCAAGGATACATGTGCAAAGATGTTCATAATAGCATTAACTGTAATAGCAGAAATTGGAAGGAATTAAAATGTTGTCAAATGGGAAAATGGATAAATAATTTTTGTCTTATAAAATACTAAAGATCAAGGAATTAGAGCAACATAAACTGTCTTGAATCTCCTAAACACTAAATACAATTTTACCTATTTTTCAACAAAAACTTAAAGTAACTATTATATCCCACGTAATCTCTTAGATCTTTAAGATGTATTAGAGAACAAACTAGTTAACAATTCCTGTTCTTGAGCTGGAGACAAAGAAATAGCTACAGAAGAATAAGAATTTGCTAACAAATATAAAGCTTAAGCTATGTTTTAGGTGCTTTCATTAGTGCTCATATTCAATTATGCAAATGGTGCATATTTGTTATAAATATGTTCTATGATATAAATATATATTATGCAATGAAACATACAAAAATAAATTTAAGAGCATGAGATAAAGATAAAACTAAATTTTAAAACTTTTTTTTAAATGTTTATTTATCTTTGAGAGAGAGAGAGAGAGAGAGAGCAGGGGAGGGGCAAAGAGAGAGGGAGACACAGAATCTGAAACAAGCTCCAGGCTCTGAGCTGTCAGCACAGAGCCCGTCGCGGGCTAGAACCCACGAACCATGAGATCATGACCTGAGTTAAAGTCTACGCTTCACTAATTGAGCCACCCAGGTGCCCTGATAAAACTAAATTTTAAATGCCTATTTTATTTATTATTGACAGTAACCTGTATTTCTGTGGTTATAATGCTATTAATAATATAGTGAGAGTGATATGATTATATACATCAAAATTTTAAAACAGCCTCTTAAGCATTTTTTAGTATAGTGTTTCAAAGATCTGTTTTTAAATCTTTCTCACTTGCTGAAAATTATACTTCAGAAAGTTAGGTGACCTGATTTTAAAAAAAATTTACATTATGGTAAAAAACAATTTCTGTTATAATCATATTTTATTATAAGTTATATCATTATTGAATAATGAGATTAAAGAAATAAAATAGATCATTTTTTTCTAACAAGATAAATTAAATGGTTTTTTGTCAATTGATATTATTTTGTTTCTAAAATTCTTTTATGGTCCAAAATTTAATATCTAGTTACCTAATTATATTCATATTCACATATGCAAACATATTATTAATATATACCTACCTACTGGTGTTAATTGTGCAACTATTTATTGTACATTGGAAAAGTACACATTTTGTCTTTTCAAGAGTCTTCACATCAGTTAGCATGAATTATCTTGGTACTGAATTTTCCCAAATTTCTTTATTTAAAATTAAAAAAAAAAATTTATGTACTTTTGAGAGAGAGACAGAATGCAAGTTGGGGAGGGGCAGAGAGAGAGGGAGACACAGAATCTGAAGTAGGCTTCAGGCACTGAGCTGTCAGCACAGAGCCTGATGCAGGGCTCAAACTCACAAACCATGAGATCATGACCTGAGCCAAAGTCGGACAATTAACTGACTGAGCCACCCAGGTGTCCCACATTTTCCCAAAAACTGAATTAGATTTTCAGAAAATATATCCATATTACTATTAAAACTAAGTGTGAAAAAGTTAATACTAAAATATATCAAAGAAATATTAGAAATCAAATACATGAACATATACATGTGTGTATATATTATATATAATGTATGTAAATATAAAGACATAAATTTATATAGAAGGAGATCCAGAATGTTTACTTGTTTAAATAGAAGAATTGTAAACTAGAATGTAATTTGCATTATTATCCTTTTTTGCAAGCTTTAAAAGAACTTATTTATAAGACATTAATTATTTAAATTGTAACAACTTAGGTATAAAAACCTTTTCATCTTTCTCCCAATACAAGTTTAGATAACAATTTGCTAGGCCTACAAAGCAAATACATGATCTTTTAAAGAGCTTTACCCATTTTAGCACTTGTGTGAAATCCAACTATCTGCATGAATTAAATGCCATGCTTATTACCAATTTTGCTCTCTATTAACTGCGCTATTGCAATAGGAATAAAATATATAGTCATTTTTAAACTAAAGTCCATTAAAAATTCAATTTGCTGAGGAGTTTAATTTACCTAGAAGCACTAAATGAATTTTGGATTAAAATCCAATTATCTTGATTTTATACAGTTTTATGCAATATTATAACTCTCTAACTCTTAGTTTTAAAGCTTCTGCATGAAATTTCCTTCTAATAGAAAGCATTTGCAATATGCAATTGCAAAACTTCAAAGTTACTTTTAATTTAAGAAGTTGTATGACCCTTACTTCTAGACTGAAAACAGGCTTTGACAAAAGAAAATTAAAAAAAGAGAGAGAGAGGAAGGAAGAAATATTGTTTATTTATCTTTGATTAAAGTCACAATTCAGTAAGACATGAAAATTGTTCAAGTGAAAATTGGACTTTTCCACCATTTTTCACAAAAAGGAGAGGAAAGCTATTATCTTCCAAAATAGAATAATTTGTTTAAAATGATGCTTATAACTTTAGTTTTCCCGAATAGGATTTACCTCAGAATTTAAAATGTACAAATTGTTGGCTTTACACACTTACACATTCTGAGTATATGTGAGGGTGCATCTGGGCTGCTGCCACATGACCATTCATTCCTTCCTTCATCACTCAACCTCAAGATCTGGGGAAGTCATTCAAATGAAGATGACCACTGACCTTATCCCAGGAAGTGAGGAGACAAAAAAGAAAATGAGTTGTGGTATAGGAGCCCCAGAACAGCATTAGTCATTATTTGATACAAAGAAAACTCAATACACTCTTTAAATGTTAACTCTTGCTTTTACTTTTCTTCAAATATTAATTTTATTAATAATTTCTTAATAATTTTTTTCAAATTACAGAACTCTAAAATTTTAGCTGTCCCTGAAGTGATGATTTAGCACATGAGGAAAAAAATATTTGTCATACACTAGTTACAAGAGGATATGACAAGAGAGGGACTGAGTAAAAGATTAGCAGACCTTTAAATTTTCAGGGAAGAATATTCCTGGGAATTGACATAACTAATTTTTAAAATCAAATTTTGTGTAGAATGTTACTCTGTGTCTCAAGATCTAAAATATTATGTAAAAATGAAATGCAATGAGATGCATTCATGCTGAGCTGGTAGGGAAATCTTTCCTCAACCCTCAATTACCTCAGGTTTTTTATAATAAGTAAAATCACTGCCATTTAAAAAATAAGACCTATGTAAATACTTGTGCTAGTGAAGATTTTAAAACATCTGTGTCTCAGCATATAAGGTACATTTAAGATCAATCTGTTTTAAATCCTGATAAGGATATAAACTTGTTCATCGAATTGTTGCCCCAGGGACACAGGGTTTTGTTGGGTTTTGTTTGTTTTCCTGACAAGAGAAACTGGACAGTTTTATAATGATTGATGTAATTTTGTTTCTAACAGTTGTCTATAAGAGCAAGGTTTACAATACAGCGAATTACAAACAGATTAGGCAACAATCCTGAGAAGGCAGCTACTTATCAGTAATGCTCTCCCATCTCTGCTGCTTGTGATTACTTTGTCAAGTCAAATTGTAAGATTTACCAGTCCAGAATATAGTCTGCCAATGTCCAGAGAAAAAAACACACATTTTTGGAGACATGAATATTTCTTCATTTAAGACTTGACTTATAAATTGTGCATATATCATCCACACACACACACACACACACACACACACACACATTATCCATAGTCAACTAAGGAATGGATGATAAAGGGCACAATAAAACCCCAAATTTCTGAATTCCAAGGCAAACAGACCATAATCAAGAAATTCTCTTCCCACTGGGTCTGCCTTCATTTCAGGGTTCAGAGGAAATAAACACACAGATTTGCCAATTGTAGGGATCACCATCATGCTTGCCATCAGATAAGTTATTCTGAAATGCTAAATTCTTCTGTTGGAAGGATGGATAGAGTTGGCTCAAATGCCACTGAGATGTTAGAAATTATACTTTGATCTAGAATGCTTTTTTTTTTTAATTTTTTTTTCAACGTTTATTTATTTTTGGGGGGACAGAGAGAGACAGAGCATGAACGGGGGAGGGGCAGAGAGAGAGGGAGACACAGAATCGGAAACAGGCTCCAGGCTCCGAGCCATCAGCCCGGAGCCCGACGCGGGGCTCGAACTCACGGACCGCGAGATCGTGACCTGGCTGAAGTCGGACGCTTAACCGACTGCGCCACCCAGGCGCCCCTAGAATGCTTTTGAAAATCACTTTTGGCAAACATTTTGTTGGAGTTCTAACCAAAGAAAATTCACACAATAAATACAAAAGTGTGTGTAGGTCAACTTAAATGACCCAATTAACTTAGTTAAATAATCCCCAATTACTACTTAAAAATGCCTTAAAATTATTAGAATCTTAATCTGATGTAAAATCAGTTTTGGAAGAGAATACACACATCCTTTGAAGAAAGACATATTTCCTCTACCTCTCTTTTATATGACTATCTGAAGACCCATTAATTCAGAAAGAAAACACATCTGATGTCAAGTTCAAAAGCTTGAGATCTTATAATTGCCTGCAGAAAGTTATTTACCTTTTTAAACCAAGTTATTATGTAGCAGAAAAAATAACTCAGAGACAAACTGGAGGTAACGAGGAGTAGAGGAATTTCCCTGCAACCCTGAACCATCACTTAGAGATACCTTCCCTCAGTGATCAGTGAAAAATAATTTTATCTCAAGGTTCAGACACTGTAGTTTTTGTCAAGTACACAAGAAACAAATCTAAATTTGTTTGGAATGGAATGGGAAAACCATTCCCTGTTCATGGATCCAACGAACAAATATTATTAAAATGTTAATACTACACAAAGCAATCTACACATTTAATGCAATCCCTATCAAAATACCACCAGCATTTTTCACAGAGCTAAAACAATCCTAAAATTTGTATAGAAGCAGAAAAGACCCTGAATAGCCAAAGCAATCTTGGAAAAGAAAAGCAAAGCTAGAAGCATAGCAATTCTGGACTTCAAGCTACGTTACAAAGTTGTAAGCATCAAGACAGTATAGTACTGGCAGAAAAGCCAACACACTGATCAATGAAATAGAATAAAAACCCAAGAATGGGTCCACAACTGTGTGGTCAACTAATCTTCAACAAAGCAGGAAAGAATGTCCAATGGAAAAAGTCTCTTCAACAAATGGTGTTGGGAAAACTGGACTGTAACTAACAGAAGAATGAAAGCATGACCTATAAAAGAAAAAAAAAAGAAAGAAAAAGAGAGAGAGGCAAACCAGAAAACAGACTCTAAACTATAATGAACAAACCAAGGGTTGCTAGAGATGGGGTGGGTTGGAAGATGCGCTAAATGGGTGATGGATATTAAGGAGGGCACTTGTTGTGATGAACACTGGATGTTATATGTAAATGATGAATCACTAAATTCTACTTCTGAAACCAATACTACACTACATGTTAGCTAAAGAGAATTTATATAAAAACTTGAAACAAAGAAAAAAATACTTGCATTTAATAAATGAATGAATGAATGAATGAATGAATAAATAAATAAATAAATAAATAAATAAATAAATAAATAAAATTGAACAAGAAGACTGAGCTTTATATGTAAATAGCTGACTTTGGAATATGGTTGACAAAGAGGTTGTAGTAGGAATAGGAAAAGGACAATTTCCTGCCATTTTCTTGTTGTTGGAAATTACATAAATAAATTTGTTTTTCATGTGTTATTCTCTAGCATTATACTTTTGTCGGTTGTCATTTTAGTGAAGATTAGTAAAAAAACATTTAATATACTCTATGCAATGATGTAATGTTATACATATCAATTGTAATTCATTGGAGAGGGTTGCATCTAAAAAGTTGATGGCAACACTGTTAGTGCTGCTGTATTATAAAAATTACTATTCTCCCCTCAAGACACAAGCTTCCATGGGAAGCAGGCTAAGAAATATGTGAATTTCCAGTGGTTTTCTCTGATGCAATGATAGCATTCCTCTAACTTTTGGGGGTTGGAGGTAGGTGTATATTGTTTAGAAAAGTGATCGTACAGCGCTTCCATGAAATCACATTTTAACCAGCTGACACTGCTCAACATTCTCTAATATATATGCATTTTTTAATGCATCAAAAATTTCAAATAATTTAGAAACAAATACTAATCCCAATAATTTCTAAATATATTAAATATATTTTAAGCTATTCAAACTATTTTTTATACATATCCTAATTTTCTACCTATTTTCTTATTTTTCTTCCTTAAAAAAATATTTATGAAGAGCATGCCGTTCGTTTGAGACTGGGTTAACCTGTATTCAAAGGCATCATTTTAATTTGATCTAGTGAATCCACAATCATGTTTTATAATGATCAAAGTTCCCGAAGTGCTGTATTTCTTTCCAAGGGCACCAGGCTGTTTCCTGGTATTCTTTAATTTTCTTTGCTTCATGAGACAACTATTAAAGAATTTCAGATAAATTAATAGTTAAATCACAGATTATGCCAATTCCTTGATATTAATAACAGAAACACAAGCTGAAGAATATCAGTAACAAAGTAGAACATAAGAAGCTTCCCAATCTGCAAGTCTGTTACATTTGTAGAGTATACAGTATGCTTTCATTTACAATTATTTATCCTTTATCCAGCAAGAATCCTTTATTTCATTATTATTGGTGGTTATTAGCAGTTACTAACCCATGATTTTTCTCTACCCTTTCCTAAAATACTTATACTTAGGGTGGAAGGAATTGTCTTTTACTATTTTCAGGACAAAACATTTAAACAATAGTTTTAGGAAGTGTGTCACATCAAAAGATTGTGAGAAACCAATACCTGTTCATGTGTTTTGGGGTCCTTTACTTTTGTTGATGAAACTTTATCTTTACTACTAAGGACTAAATGGCAGAATTTCAAACTTTCTCATTTATCTTTCAAAGAAAAGTTTACACACAATGGCTTTTTGCTCATACATAGCTTAATACACCAATGGTTCCTAATTAATTCAAAGTATAACATTTTATAAACAGAGAATTGATGCATATTTTATGAATAGTATATCAGTGTTTATCAATAATCAATACTTCAGTCAAATGTAAATTATCAGGTTGTTTGTCTTTATTCAAATATAAAGAATAATGCAATACTATTTAAAAATATGTATCTCCCTGAACTTAACTAACAGTAACAAATGTATCATCACTCAAATAAGAACTTGTTGGAATATTCAGGTATCATTGTCCCTCCATCAAAATAATCAGAAAAGTCATTATAGCAATTGTCCTCACCATTCCTAGACATCACCAAAGTAGAGAAAAAGAAACTCTTTGGTTCATTCAAAACGTTTTTAATGGTTTATTACTTTTATTTTTTCCTGAAGTGAACTTAATATGTACAATAGGAAGAATTAAAATATTTACTGAGAACCATTAAAAAAATAGCTATGGACTTTATTATGAATCTCCTGAGAAACTACCCATTCCATTCTATATTTTAAGAACCATATTCTCATTTTATTCATTGTATACAGACTGACTACATGAAAACATACAGAAATGATATAGCATTATCTCTTAGATTTATAATAAAGAAAATTATATTTATTTTTCAAACATTCAAGAGTTGGACAGGATAATTTATTTTCAGAAGACGTGTATGTCCTGCAAGAATTGACTCTGACAAAAATCTCTAAATACCAAAGATCAGCCCATAAATTACTGCAATTAACTAGAAGCAAATATTGAATTAATTACTTGAGCACATTAAACAAATAATATGTAATAATTCCTGAACTGGTGATATTTAGTGAAGATGATATGGTGGTATCATCTTGTGATATGCCTAGATTTATCTGGTTCAGTGATTCATGAAGTACTATAATACAGTTGGTGTCATGCTGCTAATTTAGATTAAATATTAGAAAATTTAAAAGTAGAAATATTGAGTAATAGAATTTGTATTAACAATCCCCCCAAACACAGATACTGTAAACGACAAGACTGCCTAAATCAATGAGCTAATTACAGTAAGACAAAGTTTACTACAATTTAATTTACATGTTTTACCTCAAAAAAAAAAAAAACCCTCAAAATTAAACATCAAATAAACAACAAATCCATTTAGGTATGGTATGGGGAAGATAAGGCATAATAAATGAATTATTAAACCTGAAGACTTGGGGCTTTTATGTGACTATCAAGCCAAAATAAACTTGAATTCTTTATATGCGAATAGGTGCTTTATAACCAACTTGGGATAAATACCAGTCTCATTTTAATAAAGGTAGAAAGCTATATCCGTGGTCTTTGCTGTATAAAATCTTTTATTGAATAAATCTACAAGGATGAAAGAACTCAAAACAATATTAGGTTTACCAAAACTTAGGAAAACTCACACAGCATACCAGCTCTAATAGGACGAAATTTGTAGCTATACCACCAACATTGTTTTCTTGTTCATTTTATTTTTAATTCTAAGTTATGATAGGCTGGGGAAATGGGCACATTAGAGCAGAATAAATTCAAGTTCATATACATTTTCCAAAATGAATCTTTTCAGAATATATGATTTCCTCAGTAGAAATTTGTATCAAATTAAATGTATTTCCAATACTTAGTTGTATTTGCCAAACCCTTGTTATCTTGCCTTAAGATATATATGTATGTAGATAAATGTATATGCATATGTCAAGCATACATTTTGCACACCAAACCACATCAGAACTCATTGACATACTACGAGAAATATTCATTTCTTTGGGCAGAAGACATGAATAGACATTTTTCCAAAGGAGACATAAAGATGGCTAACAGATCATGCTCAACATGGTGTTGATGCTCAACATCACTCACCATCAGGGAAATACAAATCAAATCTACAATGAGATATCACCTCACACCTGTCAGAATGGCTAAAATTAACAACACAGGAAACAACAGATGTTGGCAAAGATGCAGAGAAAGGGGAACCCTCTCACACTGTTGATGGGAATGCAAACTGGTGCAGCCATTCTGGAAAACAGTATGGAGGTTCCTCAAAAAGTTAAAAATAGAACTACTATATGACTCAGCAATTGCACTAATAGGTATTTATCCAAAGGATACAAAAATACTGATTCAAAGGGGCACACACATTTATATTTATAGCAGCATCATCAACAATAGCCAAATTATTGAAAGAGTCCAGATGGTCTTTGACTGATGAATGGGTAAAGAAGAGGTGGTATAGGGGAGTGTGGGTGGCTCAGTAGGTTAGGCATCCAACTTCGGCTCAGGTCATGATTTCATGGCTCTTGGGTTAGAGCCCCGCGTTGGGACTCTGTGCTGACAGCTCAGAGCATGGATCCTGCCTCAGATTCTATGTCTCTCTCTCTCTCTCTCCCTCTCTCAAAAATAAACAAACATTTAAAAAAATTAAAAAAAAGAGGTGGTATAAATATACAATGGAATATTAATCAACTATCAAAAGAATGAAATCTTGGGGCGTCTGGGTGGTGCAGTTGGTTAAATGTCTGACTCTTGATCTCAACTCAGCTCATGATCCCACAGTTCCTGAGTTTAAGCCTTGAGTCAGACTCTGTGCTGATGGTACAGAAGCTGCTTGGGATTCTGTCTCTCCTTGTCTCTGCCCCTCCCCAGCCTGTGCTTACTCCCTCTCTCTCTCTCTCAAAATAAATAAATAAACTTAAAAAAAAATGAAATCTTGCAATTTGTAACAATGTGGATGGAACTAGAGTGCATTATCCTAAGCAAAACAAGTCAGTCAGAGAAAGACAAATACCATATGATTTCACTCATATGTGGAATTTAAGAAACACAACAGACAAACATAGGGGAATGAAAGAGAGAGAAAGGGAGGCAAACCATCAGAGACCAACTGTAGAGAACAAACTGAGGGTTGCTGGAGAGGAGGTGGATGAGGGGATGGGCTAAATGGGTGATGGGTATTAAGGAGAACACTTGTAATAAGCATTGGGTGTTTTACATAAGTGATGAATCACTGAATTCTACTCTGAAACTAACATTACACTATATTATATATTAGCTAACTAGAATCTAAATGAAAACTTGAAACATTAAAAAATCATTTCTTAATTTCCTGTCTACTGGTAAGCTGGGATTCAGCTGATGTTGTCTGGGGCTGTCAGAGATTAGTTCCAAGCTGTGGGTTGGGCTCACATTTGTTCCATATGTCACTCATATCTATGAACTAGTAGCTAATCAAAGCAAGATTTCCCATGGCAACAGACACACATTCAAGAGGATGAGCCAGCCATCTATTTAAAAATCAAGCATGTATTTTATCTGTTTCATTCCACTGGCCAAAGTAAACCACATGGCTAAGAAGGAAGATATGTATGGAAGAAGTAAATACAAGTCTGATGAGTCTTAAAGATGATATATAGAGAGTCATAAAGGGATAGATAATTTAGGTACATATACTATTCTGGAAGTAAGGCTGGGTATTCAGGGAAGATTATTTGATTAAGTGAAGATCAAATGTGAAGGATAAAGAGTTAGGTTTGCAGAAATGGAATAAAAGGGTGTATTACAAGTATACAGGGGAGATAACTAGTGAGAAGTCCAGTGGAAGAAAGAGCATGGTATTCAATAAACAAAGGCTAAACATACCGACAGGACTTTGGGGGAGGTTTTGATGATGACAAAGCACAGACTGTATATCTAAGTTATTTAGTGTGCTATCACATTTGGGACTTCAACATTAGAATAGTAGGATACGTAGATTTTAAGCAGACAAGTGAGAGAAATAAAATTTCAATTTAAAAATAAACATTCAAGGGGCACCTAGGTGGCTCAGTTAGTTAAGTGTCCAACTTCGGCTCAGGTCATGATCTCAGGGTTAATGGGTTCAAACCCCATGTCAGGCTCTGTGCTGACAGCTCAGAGCCTGGAGCCTTCTTCAGATTCTCTCTCTCTCTCTCTCTCTCTCTCTCTCTGTCTCTGTGCCCCACCCCACTTGTGCACACACAGTCTCTCTCTCTAAAAAATAAACATTAAAAAAAAAAATCTTGAAAAAAATTAAAATAAACATTCAAGGCACCTGGTTGGCTCTGTTGGTTAAGCTTCTAACTCTTGATTTCAGTTCAGGTCATGATCTCACGGTTCCTGAGTTGTAGCCTGGCATTAGGCTCTGCGTTCACCGTGCAGAGTCTGCTTAGGATTCTCTCTCTCTCTCTGTCTCTCTCTCTCTCTTTCTCTCTGTTCCTTTCTCTCTCTGCTGCTCCACTGCTCATGCTCTTTCAAAATAAATAAAAAATAAAAATAAACTTTCTAGGGGCACCTAGAATGCCACCTCCTTCTCTCTCCTTCTCTCTCTGTCCCTCCCCTGCTTGAGTGCTCTCTCTCCAAATAAATAAATGAATAAACTTAAATAAATTTTGTTTAAAAAGATCTAAGGTAGTTTGGTCAAATAGAGTTTGCTGGTTTAGACTGGGTATTAGCCGCAGAGTTTAACAGTATAGACTTAAATAATGGTAGTAAAATATGAACACTAAGAGGAGATAATATTTATTGAGTTTTGCTATAAGCCAAACATTGTGATAAGAGCTTCAATTATTGCCTATGTAAAATTCACAAAATTCCTATAAAGTAATTAAACTTCTATCTCCATTTCATAATTGAAGATCTCAAGGCCACAGCACTTTTGTGGAGAGGTGAAGGGTGCAGGGTGAACTTCCTAACACCAAAACCCATTACATTTACCAATAGTGTATATTGACCCAATTTAAAAAGTTGGCTTATAAATAATACAGTTATTAATTGTATAAAATTATTTACCTAATGTGGATCTTCTTCTAGCTAGTACTACCTAATGGGTCTGTATGTAGCACTACTGACCCTTCATTAACATTAACACTGAATTTTTTATTCCTTTTATCCCAGTCATTTTCCTGTAAGATGATGCTTTATTTTGCTAGAGCAGATCTCCAATAATGGCTGTTTTACTCTCCTTTCTTATACCTTTAGTAGCCCTGCTCCTTGACATGTTGGACACAGAAACCACTTAACTGTATTTTACATATTTAAGGAGGACAAAATGAGATTCTTTGCCTTACATTAAATTGAGTATGTTTTACATTAAATTAAGTATGTTCTACATTAAATTAAGTATATTCCAAGTTATGTGTTCATTCTTTTCTAGAGTAGGAAAAATGGGAATTAAAAAATTAATAATTTTTATTATTTAAACATTATTTATTATTGTTAAACAATTAATAATATTTAATAATGTCAGTTTGATTAAAAAGCATCTCAAAAAAATGGTTTGCCAAAGCATCTGAATCTTGACCTTAGAAAAGCATTAAAGGTGATTTGGAAGAGATTTTGGGCTAAGACACAAGGCTTTATCTCAGTATTCAAAGTCCTATAAGGCCTATTACTCCCTCTTAAAATATATGTCTATTTTAGATACTTTTTTCTCTTTGTTGTTCTCACTAAACTATACGTATATCTTTTATTTTAGTAAAACAATGCTCCTTTTCACTGGCACTCAGGTTAATTCTTGAGAAGTAACAATTCAGGCTACTTTCCAGCCTTGCCTGGTGTTGGTTAGACAGGAATTTGGAGAAGTTCAGGGGAGCTATAAGATTTTAGATGTAATTTTATCTTGGCTCGGCCAAGTTGTAAAAGAGTAATAGGATTGTGAAGAATCTCTGAATGTACGACAATAGGAAAACGTGATCAAGACTCAACTGTAAGCTTTTCCTCTTGCTCAAATTGCCTTCTGCTT
Source organism: Puma concolor (assembly GCF_028749965.1). Taxonomy (NCBI): domain Eukaryota; kingdom Metazoa; phylum Chordata; class Mammalia; order Carnivora; family Felidae; genus Puma; species Puma concolor. The sequence goes on from NC_141667.1 coordinate 183,431,408, forward strand.
CTTTGCTACTTTGAACCTGGCAGCCAGCTGTGTTGGGCCTTTCTGGAGAGAAGACATCTCATCCCTATAGCCATATATCTTGGCTCTTTCTATCTTTGCTCTTTCCCTTGGGGGCTTTAAGGATGCACAGGCTTTAAAGGATGCCTTGATTTAAAATATCAGTTGTTAGAATCTTTGTTCTAATATTGTCAGTTCTGAGTCTGATCAAAAGTTCAGAGGTTAAAGCAGAAGGTTATAATCCAGTGTTAGTTCTTTTTTCCTTTTTTTGAAAAATATGAAATTTATTGTCAAATTGGTTTTCATACAACACCCAGTGTTCATCCCAACAGGTGCCCTCCTCAATGCCCATCATCCAACCTCCCTTCCCTCCCACCCCCATCAACACTCAGTTTATTCCCAGTTTTTAAGAGTCTCTTATGGTTTGGCTTTTTTTAACCTGAATTGAAAATTAGAATTACCCAGGGAGATTTCAAAACTACCTTTGCCCTGGCCCTACTCCCAAATGTTCTGTATTAATTGGTTTCAGGTGCAGCCAGAACATAATAGCTGTTAAAAACTGCCAAGTGATTCTAATGAGTAGCCAGAAATTTCCAGAAATTGCCTGATTCTTCTATTAGGACCTTTTGAGCTCTACCACCAATGTGGGGTCATCTAAAAATTGTGATGTCCTTTTACTTGCTCTATGTACCTGGACTCCAAGAAATCCTAAAATATTGTAGACAAAATTGGTAAATTTCCACTCATTTAATCTGTATTTGACCTGTCAAGATGTTGTCACAAAATGTTAAGAAGCATACATAATATTAGCCATACTAAGCCTATTTACATCTAGAATTCCCATGGTTCTTTATAGTTGACTCTAGAATCACACAACCAGAACCCATCCACCCAGGATATAATTTTTTTTTTCTCTGCATTTGTAAATTACAATAGAGAGTTCAGTTGATTTTTTTTCCAGTGTCATATTTTTAAATGGTCAAATATTTTTGAAAATTATTTCAGATGATATTTTATGGGTTGCATTAAAATTAAATATCTCCTGTTATTAGATATTTTCTGTCAGATTTTTACTTTTATAAATATAACAATGATTAAATAATTTGTAAAACTGACTGAATCAGTGATGATATCCTCATAAAAGTAAAACCACCTTAAAGGATCCTTTAAGAATCATAATGTATATTTTCAAATGGCTTTTAATAGAAGTTAGGTGTCATCATTTTAGAATGTTAATTATTGATCAAAGTTTAAAGAGTTAAATAGTTCTCTCAATGGAGAACCTGTTCTATAAATAGATACCTAGACAGACTTCAAAATATAAAATATGATTCACAAACAGCTGGCCTTTGGTCACGGTGGCTAGAGCTGCAAAACCATAATTTCCATTTACTACCTTTTTTGGAGTTGTGTTGTAATGGACTGATTGTATTTTCTGTTTCAATTCATGGTTGGTTTTATTTTACAAAGACTTAAATTGAGTGCTTGCAGTTTTCCTCATGGCTAATTAAATTGCTGAGGAAAAAGATGTCTGGGTCAAATAACACAATATGCTTGGATAACATATGTTTTGCAGACTTACATTAAGCCTGGAGGAAAAACTTAAAATAAACACCAGCGCTCTTAAGATTTGGCAGTTGAGATATCTGCAAGAGGGGCATTTACCTAGCATTCCAATGTCAGACTAATTCCAGATCAAAAAGAAATATGCTCATCATAAATATTCTTAGATAAACCATTTTAAGATTTCTCCAGCTTTTAAATCATAGAGTTAATTATTCAGTTACATAACCATACATTTTTAAAATTTACTTATTTTTTAATTTACATACCATGAAGTTACATTGGCCAAGGCTGACTGTTTTCTTGGTGCTTCATTGAGTTGTCATTTGAGATTTTTTTTTAAATGAATTGGGGGAGTTTATTTACATCTGCTTTAAAAATATTGCAAGGTATTTGCTCATTGTAGCCATGTACTATGTTGTATCCATCTGGGGCTTTGATTTTTATTTATGTATTTTTTTGTATGTCCTAGAATGGAACCAAAATCACTTTACAAGTATGGTCTCAGTTTTGTTTAGGTGTTACCACAATGCACCTTCATTCACGGTATTAATACAGTCTATCTTTGTGGTGAAAGCCCCTTGTTCAGTCCTATGTTCTTGGTAAGCTTCTCAGATTTCAAAGACGATGCTAATATTGACTCATATTTATTTATTTTTTTAATATGAACTTACTTTTCTAACAATGTAATTAGCTGGCCTCTAGTTGCTCCTCAAGTACCATTAAATCTTAGACTTATCATTGGTCAATGATTATTAAAGCTTACCTCACATAAATATATTTAAGGAAGATTAACTGAATGATATGGAGTCATTAATTCCAAAATCTGATGTTTTATAAGCAATCAACCACAGAACAGAGCCAATCTATGAGTGTCCACTAACTCAAGGTAAAATGAGAAAAATAAGAAACATATAGCGTTTCTTTCTTAAGGTAAATATATTTAAAGAAATATATTTAAAGAAATTCTTTAACAAGATTTTAATTTTTATTCTCAGTCAGTAGAGGTAAAATATAGAATACACTAACATAGTGTTAGTGAAAATTTAAAAAAAATTAATTGGGAGTACCACTTACATAAAATAAAAATACATATAAAATATAAATTTTATAAACATAACACAAATAAAAATACAAATTAAACATATTGTAATGGAAAGAAACATAGCACTTAAAAGTAAATAAGTCAATAAAGAAAACAGATAACAGTAAATAAAAACCTTTCATTTGCTTTAACAGTGGTGATGATCACAGAATCTAAAAATTGAAACATATCTGTGTTACTACTTAGACCCTCAGTCATCCTATTGAACCCCTCCATTTTTAGCATTCAACGTTACTGCTCTCTGAGGTCCAAAATCCTGGTACCAATTTTTACAGGCAATTTAAAGCCTGGAATTAACCAGGTCACTGGAATGATATATCAGCAATATGCTTTCATTGAATCATACCTACATTGCCATGGTCCTTGTTACTGAAAGTTATAAGAAAGGGTTCTATGGGTTCAGCTACTAATTAGAAGCTAAGAATAATTTCCTGCCTATTCTTCCCAATATTATATTATGTTACATTATATTATATATCATTTATTCCTTGTTTCTCAGCATGCCTTTGTTTAATGAATGAATTAATGAATACATAAATGAATGAATCTATTATCAGCACCATTCAAAATTGTGCCTCCAATCTGAAATTCATTTGTGATATCTCACGATAATCATGTCACATGTAAATGACAATTGGAGCCAAAAAACATGCCTCACTTTTGTTACAACATGTATTTTGATTGTTAGAACCTTCTGGTTTTATTTTACCTGTCTTTCTCTTGTTTTTCTTCAGTCTTCCTATGTGGGGAATAAGCTTAGGAATCCCCTGGGGCTTACACCAATGGGTTAACAAGGCATAAAGAAGTACAGAGCCATAGGATGCTCACATCAAGTTTGGGTAAACAAGATTAGCTGAATAAGGATACAGAAGGGGAGCTGGGGCCCCCAGAATAAAGTAGTGAGGTGCAAAGGCACCAGAATAGGGAGGGGAAAGGCCCCAATATAGAACATAGGTATATGAAATAAACAAGATTAGGTATTCAAGGCAGAAGCGCCCCCCGCCATCCCCAATTTAGTACTATAGCAGAAAGCTGCTTTCACAGGAAGGAAGGACCAAGTTAGGTAAACAGGTAAATTGGGCCATAGACCACTGCTCTGCACTGCAGGGTAAAGTTGCCCAGAGCGGAGATGATTCACAAAAGAAATTTGCCTTGTTAACTCTGAGGTCACATATCTTACCTGTTTCATCCCCTAGGCTAGCTAAGATAAACAGAGGTGGTGCCTCATGCCCGCTGTAAACAGCCTTCCACCGACTGCCCAGTGCTAGGATTTTGCTTTGTATTAACCCAAACCCCTAACCCAAATATCTTCAAGACCCCCTTTCCCTCACATCCCCAAGTTAATGTTCACAGTTTCATTGTCTCTTTGTGTACTCCCATCACCATGTTTGTAAGCTTTCTGATCCTAATAAAAATGGGCAAGGACCCTTATTTGGGGCTCTTATCTTTTCCCGGACATTTGCCAACTATCTCGCATTTTAATCCCATGTCCCACTTTCTTGCTAGACTGAAAGAACTTTAGACCCAGAGTCTATGACGTTAGTGTTCTCACTCATTTTTTTCCCTAGTTTTATTTACTGATGGTTCTACATGCATTCTTGTAAAAGGATTTAAATTGTTTCTGGAGTAAACTAATAAATATTGTGATGCTATAATAAAGGATTTCCAAATCCCAGTGCCACCATGTTTCAGATAGTATCTGAATTTACATATCTGCCTTATTCATTTAATTTAAGTAATGATTCTTTTTCTTTGACCTCTTCATGGTATGTGGTTTCAATAAACAGTTTAATTTTTCCTGTCATCCCCCAGGACCCCATTCCATTCAAGTAGTAATTGAAAATACTACCCAACTGCAACAGATAACAGGAAGGCAGAAGGGAGAAGCATGGGGTATATCTGCTTCAATAATTTTTTCTAGTTCTGACACATTGATTAACTCCTTAAAGTTTAAACTATAATAGTTTTTTAACATGCTCTGAAAATTCTCAATAGAAATTATGGCAAGTGCTCTAAAAGCCACAAAAGTGGATAAGCCCAAAACATATGGTTTCATTGTTATAACAGATTGGCATTACATCCTATAGTATCATTTTTATAACAAATTTGAGTTGTATTTTGTTATCATCACAGATATTTGAATACTTAGCACCCACTGCCTACCAACCTGAAACTATGAAAGATACTTGGGTTTCACTTTCTGCTCACCAACCTTAAACTTTGTGGCTCAAGGGAAAGTAGCCACAATGTTACTTTCCTTAAGAAAAGTCAACTCAGTTTGGAGCCACAGTGTTTTCCAGGAAACTCTGCCATTATCACCTTAAACCTCCTTAGTATAAATTCCCATAAATCACTCAGAGTTGCCAGTCTGTAAGTGGTATATTTATGTGAGGAAGAGATCTACAAGGAATACGTGAAATTATCAATGTGGTTTCAGTTCCCCAAAGCACTCTGAAACCTTAGCTCTTGCAATATTGGTTAATTAATAAATATGAATTCAATGTGAGAGAATCAAGAGATACTCTTACCTTGGACTTAAACTTTCAATTATTGCTATTTGCTGCACCACGCACACACAGCTTTTTTTGAGTTTGGCCAGAACATGGAGAGTGTTATCAGTTTTTTCCATGATCTGTACAAATTTCCTATTAAAAGAAGTTAATATCTCAAATGAGCTGCCTAAAACTATTAAGGAGTCATCATAATTAAAATACGTGTGTAGGTGTATGTATGCACATGCATACACACACACACACACACACATGAGTTTGCAAGTTGCATACCAGACAAATTTAAATCAGTATTGAAATTTTTCCTCAATTTTAGTTTACAAAGAAAGTTAGTATTCCTTCCTTCCTCTCACATGATTACTGGACCATGGAGTATTTCCCTATTACTGTGTTTGAAGGTTTATTGCTGACAATAGCTATCTGCTCTGCTTTGCCAACCTCTGCTGATATTTTAATTGCTTTCTTTTGTTTCTATACACAGTTGAAATTTTGAGATAAATAGCAATTAAAACATACAAGTATGTTCAGTGGTAATCACCAGCTTTTTCGTCAACAACCCAAAGGATGAGGCTTTGAGAATAGTAAATGAATTTATGTTCCATTAGGTTTAAATTACAATAGAAATATTTTTCTAATGCTAGTTTTCCGGAAGTTAAAAAAATATCATCAGCAGCAACTCCTCTTACTTATCTATGCATCAAGAATAGTCCATTCTTATTATCACTATGAAAATCTGTAAAATAAGGAGGTAGCAAAAGTTAGATTTTCTCAGGATCATGTGAAGTGGAGATATGGCTGTGATTAGGTTTACAAAATCAGTATATTGAAATTTTTATTTTTATTTTAACTTTGCATACAAACAAATGCCCATTTCTTTTTCTTTATTTCCAAACAGTTACTTGCTTTTAATTTAACAATAATTGTAGACTAACGTAAGGCATTATAAAATGTCCTTACTTTGATGACACAGTAAGCTGCAGAGCTAATTTCAAAGTGTATGTGGAGACTTTTTTTAATGAGATAAGATAATTTTTGGCAAAACATTTCTCTAAAAATATATGACTAACAATCATCTTTGTGTTAGTTTCTCATCTGAACCATCTTCCTTTCTTTTCACTGTCTGAACAGATTCAAACTAAGACCCATTTGCTCTATTAACATTATCTTAAACACACTTCAAAATGGGACATGTTTCATTTGCCCTTTCTGTTCTTCCATCATTTCTTTATAAATTGTGCATTTGCGATGTCTTATTATTTTCAAGCTCTGAACTGTTTATAGTTATTTAGTATGCAAGGGTTTGATTTTATCTTCCCCACAAGAATATACATTCTTGGCAATGATTGAATATAAAATTCTTTTTTATAGCAATTGTTCAAAGTCTCATCCATGGTGTTTATGCAATAAATGTTTACTGGTTTTATATTTTTGTGAGATAGTTGATTGATGAATTTTATACTACGAATGAATTGCCATAAGCAGGAGGAAAGATGGATCATTCTTTACCTTCAAAATGTCAACATATTTACCAGATCAATAATATATCTAGCCTGATTAGAAGGTCCATTAACTTGAAGCCAGAACATTTAATGGTACAATATTCAGGGAAACAGAAAAGTAAATAGACAATCACAGTACCCTGCTAATTACAAGAGGGATGAGAAAACTCCTACGGAAACACATAGGAAAAGATTTATGTGAATGTTGTTACTTACTATCTTATATATTGAAAATTCTATCCAAACATGCTCACTCATCATTAATTATCACTGCCAATTATGTGGCTTCCTTGTGTTTCTTTTACAAGAAGGAATAGAGAAGTGTGGTTCAAGTTTGAGGGTTGATGAAAACTAAAGAGCTATTTCCTTTGGAAAAAAATTTTTGAAAAATTTTTTTCTAGCTGCCAACTTTATTGAATACACTTCTCCCTTTTGAAATTCTTATCATTTTATCCATGTATGAATATTTGTGAGCCTTTTCTATGGGCCTGGCAATGTTCTGTATTAATCCATTTAAAACTAATATCAACACATGTGGAAGCTACCAATATTATCCCATTTTGGAGATACACAGCCAACCTGACACCAAAGACTAGGTCATAATGTCTACCATATCTTTTTAATTCTTTTTTGTTTCCTTTTTACTTTGCTAGTTGTATATCACTGTTCTGAGACCATAGCAAAGACTTTGGTTCCCATTTAGTAATGCTAAACTTGTCCCACAGTGCACACCTTTACTTCTGTGGAAATTTATTCATGAGTGATTTCACCTTCATATCCATCATGCTTCCCCTCTCCTCTGCCTCTCTAAGTGCTTGTTGGAGAATTCCACTTGTGTCATATGGTGTTATCACTTTGAATTCAAATGTGCTTGGGTAGTTAAAGATGGAATGGAGAGGATAAGGTCTAACGTACCATTCTTAGTGTCCTAATTCAGGCACTTCTATCACTACTTTTCAAATCACTTAGGCAAATATGTTCCTCAAACACCTGGCTAATAGCATTCTGTTAATCACTGTCACTTTTCCTTTCTTCTTTTGGTACTCCCTCTTTCTGTCATTGTTCATATCATAGCTCTATTCCACAACTCATTCTAAGTTTTCAATTCCATTAGACTTTTGTTCTAGAGGAAAGCGCCAGTGTCCAGTTTTTCCACTGACTCTCTCTTCTATACCTTCCTCTTGTATTATCTTTTTTTTAAACACCAATTTTGTATAATACAACTATACCATTCTCCCTATAATATTGAAAGGTTTCATAGTCCTTACAAAATGACGCCTCTAGTAATTAGCCTGACAAAAGTTTTTCATATGTGCCAAATTATTTCTCCACCCTTGCTGTACAACATCTTCCTCTAAATCTCTAGGGGTTTTCACCCACCCCTGTCTGGAAATTCCATGTTCATTTTATTCTTCACTTTTAGTCACATAGTTTCTTTGGAAAACTAACTTCCATTGTCTCCATTTGTTGATTTATTTCTTTCATCCACTTATTTGTCATTTATCATGGTATACATTTTTTTATGTTTTCTATTACATTTTGCATTTATTTTTGTTCTATGTAAAAATAATGTATTTGTAGGCCTATTCGGTAGCATAGAACTTTCACATAATAGTTACTCAAACATGAGATTGCAAATACACACGAAGTATTCCAGGAAATACAGTTGGGAAATATAAATAACTATAAATATGTTAATTAAAAGGGCTTGAAAATGCACTTTAAACAAATAACTACATAGATAAATAAAAATGGGCTGCATATTTTGAAGGTGACATCACAAAGCTGACTTTAAAATGCAATTGTTGGGGCGCCTGGGTGGCGCAGTCGGTTGAGCGTCCGACTTCAGCCAGGTCACGATCTCGCGGTCCGTGAGTTCGAGCCCCGCGTCGGGCTCTGGGCTGATGGCTCAGAGCCTGGAGCCTGTTTCCGATTCTGTGTCTCCCTCTCTCTCTGCCCCTCCCCCCGTTCATGCTCTGTCTCTGTCCCCAAAATAAATAAACGTTGAAAAAAAAAATTAAAAAAAAAAAATAAAATGCAATTGTTTTGCCAAAAGTTTTTGTTGTCCTCAAGTTTTGATCCACAACTAATTAACACCGAATATATATTTCAAAGTGTGGTAAGTGAATCAGCTGGATTAAGAATATAAAAGGAGAAATTTTGCAAAGCATAAACTTAGAAGAGAAAAAAGTCAATGATTTTTTCCAAGTTTACTTAAAATAGCATTGAGAGAAAGAGGTTTTTTGTGTGTGTTTATACTTTTTACTTTTAAAAATTATATTTCATTTTTATTTAAAACACAAGCAGTTTTGTTGTTCTGTGGGTGAAACTACTGTTATATTATAAACTATTTTTTACTCTTTTGAAATAAATGTTATTAAAACAAATGAAATATCTGATAAAGAAAATTCTACTTGCATGAAATTCAAACAGCTTGAAAGGTAATTTAAAAAAATTAATATTCATTCATTTTTGAGAGACACAGTGTGAGCAGGGAAGGGGCAGAGAGAGAGGGAGACACAGAATCTGAAGCAGGTTCCAGGCTCTGAGCTGTCAGCACAGAGCCCGGAACAGGGCTTGAACTCATGAACTGTGAAATCATGACCTGAACTGAAGTTGGATGCTTAATCAACTGAGCCACTCAGGTGCCCCTAAATTTTTGTTTCTAAATTGTCTTACATGTTTTATAAGATCCTAACCTTAAGTAAACAGAGGTCTTGCAAACAAAATACCAGACAGAATTTAAGTTTTTGCTCTTCATTGGCATTATCTGTGAATTTTGATATATCATTTAAATGTATCATTGATGATATATCATTTATATCTGAGCTTCAGTGTTATAATGTATACTATTAAATTTTGGCTAATGATATTTCTGGGTTGTGAATAAGAATAAATTAGATAATTAAGGTAAAAACACATAGCACAAACCTTGGCAAGATAGTTAGCAACAAATATCAATTGAATGTAAATTTTAGAAAACATTAAAGCAAGGGACTTAATTCAAAATCAAGTTAACTCTACATTTAGTTTATTCTTCTATGCCTCCTAACCCAATCTTGTTGGAAAAATTACTTATAATTGAAAACAGGATACTGTGACAAAGTGAATCCATGAGACACAGTGCCTTCAGAATCATCTCAATGCATTTAACTATCATGCATTGAATACTGGTGAATTGTATATAATGATTATACACAATTAGCATGTTTAGTTAGCTAGTCATTTATTTTTTTAAGTGTGTTTATTTATGTTAGAGAGACAGAGAGAGAGATAGAGAGAGAGAGAGAGCAAGTGGGTCAGGGGCAGAGAGAACCCCAAGCAGGCTCTATACTGTCAGTGCAGAACACCACATGGGGCTCAAACCCATGAATCATGAGATCATGACCTGAGCCCAAATTAAGAGTTCAATGCTTAACTGACTGAGCCACCCAAGTGCCCCTGGCTAGTCCTTTATACTCCTTATTTAATTAGGTTTATTTCTTATTTAACTTTATCTTAGCAGCTATACATTTATCACAAATGATTTAATAATTGAAGTTATATTTGTGGTTGACTTTTTACTGTAAATTCTAATTTATGTGTTAATAAACGTTATATCAGACAGTTATTGTATGGTGTAAGAAAGACTCATGTTTGAATGCTATATATCACACCTAACTGTACAAAATTGGACAAATAATTTAATCTCCCTGAGCCACAGGGCCTAACAGGAAAACTTCCCTCTTAACTTTATATAATTGATATTTAAAAGTGATAATTAAATAAATAAAGCATGTGTCAAAACCTAAATAAGACTTTTTTTTTTTTCAAATAGTAACTGTGGTAAATATGACTACAATGGTATTGAGCCCCAAATAGGCAGTCTGCAAATGATTATGTATTTTTCTTTGTTTTACTCCTAAACACAAATTATATTCTATATCACACTATATATTTTTGCCAGGAGAATTAGAAATAATGAGACATTGAGCACCACATTTCTAAGACTCAAAGTTGTTCCTTAGAGTAAGCCTCTGCACAAAGGAATAAAAATGAGTACATTGAAATTGAGAAGAGATGCACCACCGTCTTAAATTTCCTCCTCATCAACAAATGCAAGCCTCCTAAATCTCTACAGTTGAACTCTAGTCTAAAACTTCTTCAAATGCAATACATGAGAATAATAAGAATTCAGACACACCTCAACATTGATTGACATTTTTCTATTAGTTCCAATCAACTGCACGGTAGACACTTACACTAGGCCATAAATAAAGGGATCTAATTTAATATATCTGTATGACCTAACCAATAGACATGGGTTAAACAAAACCAACATGGAAAGTCTAGTTGGAAGATATTAGGGCAATATGGAAACACTTTTATTTGCTCATGTGGGGTTATTAACAACATTTCTTCATGACCTAAAATATTTAAGATCAAAAGAGCTACTCATAGATAAGGTTGAATTGATAAGCATGTGGCTAAGATGCCAAAGAATATTCAACAAATAATGTTACCTCAACTTGCATGATCTGGGCTATGAGTGACTACTGGCACTAGGAGGTTACTCAGGGGAATACCCATATGTCAAGATGTTATGGTATTAATTTATGATTTATATACAGTTATGTCTTTATCCATTTGCTCATGTGTTCTGCCCAGCATGCCCAAACAATTTGTGGACATATCCTTCACTTTGAAGGCACAATTTGAACAAATACTTATTTCAGGAATTCAGGAATCAAATAGTGAAAAGTGAATCCTACTTATTGATATATAAAAATATTTTACAAATGAATTACAATACATATATTATATAATACGGCATATGTTGCATATATATACTGTATATGCCCACACAAGTCCTGGTATTTGGGGGATTCACTCTCATCCACCATATACCTTCTCCAGCCTCTACCTTCCTCTGACTCTTTTTGTTGCTCTTCCTGGCTCTGTACCCTAAAATTTATCCTCGGACCTGGCTTAATTGGTGAATAAATGACACTAATAATTTTCTGGCTTAAATGTTTTCACAAGTGTTTTGTCTCTGCTGCTACCCACTTATAGAGAAATGAGTGAAGTAAACAACACATATAATTTCAAATAACTACTTAGAAGTATCCATGATAAATAAAATTTATGGTAATAAAATTTTAAATGTAGCTATTTATGACATTCCATATGTCTACTCTCAAGTCAGGAATAGGATATTGAAAATTAAAGTTACATTATTCTGCATTTCCTAATGTTAAATACATGAACATTTTCTGTGTAGTTTAATGTTTTTCAGGTCCCATGATTCAGTGCCTTCATCCTTCAGATGAGTACCTCTCCAGTAATTCAGTGGGTTTTATCTTAAGAGCATCAAGCAGGATAAGATATACAGAATGTAAACCTAGATAAGCATACTCCAATATACCCTAAATAAGAGAGTTTGAGCCCTCTTTAAATCATATCATACATAGTTTAAAGTCCCATAATTAACTAAGAGGTGAGAAGTGTCCTTAACTATATATTTGTTTTATTTGAACTCAGTAACATTTTGCCACTAAATGTAAAACAAAGAATTGTGACTACTATGAGATAAATTTGGCTTCAGATTTAAGAAATATTTCATTTAGAAGATATTTTTGCTATAAAAAAAAAGTAATATCCTTTTCAGTTCTAGAAGAGTTTTGTGGCCAAGGATCCCAGTTTGGCAACCAGAAACAACATAAAAAAATAAAGAAATATAACTCTTTATACTTTCTTTCTTAAAACCTCTAAACTGCACAGGAATGTAAAATCCTCGTTATATCTTACTTAACACTTTTACATTTAAATTTTTTTTTTCAACGTTTTTATTTATTTTTGGGACAGAGAGAGACAGAGCATGAACGGGGGAGGGGCAGAGAGAGAGGGAGACACAGAATCAGAAACAGGCTCCAGGCTCTGAGCCATCAGGCCAGAGCCTGACGCGGGGCTCGAACTCACGGACCGCGAGATCGTGACCTGGCTGAAGTCGGAGCGAGATCGTGACCTGGCTGAAGTCGGACGCTTAACCGACTGCGCCACCCAGGCGCCCCAGCGCTTTTACATTTAAAAAAAAGGCCTATGTAGATCACTTAAATAAAATCTCCCTAAAGTCAGTCTCCTGCCTTTCTCTCTGACCTCCCAGGGCTTACACCATAGGTATGTAATGTGTCACACAGGACCCCATGTTTTAGAGGGATGCCACACTTGACTTCTACTTTGTTGTCACCACCTTAAAACCTTAATAACTTTAACAAGACTTACTCTTTCACTTTGCACAGACCTTCTCTAGGTAGCCAGTCCTGTTTTCCACCCTCTCAAGGTAAAATACTGTATTTGGCAAAGCAATAACATTTAGGCAGGCTTAAAAGAACAGTTCATTTAAAATCTTCTTTCAAGAAAAGATGTCAGTTAAAAGTTATAAACTATTAATCACTAATAATTTTTGTTCTATGAATCATATGTGAAATTGAACACATAACCATGTATCAGAGACTAACCTGTGTTTGGGAAGAAGCTTCATGTGAAGAGTATCAAGAACTTAATGCATATTTTGATTTACAGTAGCACTTTCAAAACATGCATTTTAGGAAGGAGTAAATGAGGAGGTATGTGTAGAGACATCCGTCTCACAAAATGTAAAAATTTTTACCACCGGGAGAATTTTATAATAGCATTTTCTCCCAAATATTGTAAGCTGTAACACTGAAGGCATTTCCTACTCTAAATGTCTGTCTCACTCCAGATGATGCTCATTCTATGCACTTCTTTTCATGTCCTGATTATAGCTACACTACAGAAAAAGAAAATGGCTAGAAACACTTGTTTTATAGAGACACAATCTATAAAGAAAAGTGCCTTGATGAAATGGAAATACTGAAGACATACATCCATTGCTATGCCAGTCTCAAGCTAGCAGAGGCCCTTCATGTTGGTCCATATTTTCTCAGTAAGGAAAACACAACATCAACTTTAGAAATCCACAGGCTACTTTTACATGAGTTCTGCCCAGGTTTTTCTTTTGTACTTTCACCATGTGCATTTCATTTAAAGGAAATGATTGCCATATGGTTTTGATTCATTTACACTCAGCTCATAAAAGTACTATGTTTTAGGAGGTATTTGATGTCCATGAAATTTCTGAATGTCTTTATAAGCCATTTTATTAAAACCAGGAAGTTATATTTTGCTAGCATGTGAAATTGAATAACAAATGTTTCATATTTGTTAAAAGAAAATATCTCAAATCTATGAATGCATATATATCACAGAATGACTTTGTCTATCTACTTTCTTATCTCTATGATTTTGTTTATACATTCCCAGTGAAGTAGAGAATTGAGGAAGTTATTTACAAAGTTCAAGTTTATAACTCTTTTTACAGAATTATATACTTAATTTATTTTTTTTCTTTTAAATGTTTGTTTTTTAGTGAAAATTTAATCCAGATTCTATTCCACTTGCCTGTAAATATTCTTAAAATTTTATAGTAGAATTTATTACGTATATATATAAGTTCATTTTAGTTTTTGAGAGAGAGGGAGAGTGTGAGCAGTGGAGGGGCAGATACAGAAAGGGAAAGAGAGAGAATCCCAAGCAGGCTTTACACCGTCAGCACTGAGCCCGATGCAGGACTTAAACTCATGAACCATGAGATCATGGCCTGAACCAAAATCAAAAGTTGGACACTTAACCAACTGCGCTACCAAGTCACCCCCAATTTATATATTTGAAAATAAAAAATGAATGTGAACTTTTTGATTTCTGTTTATTGGTTTTGAGTTCTGTTTATTGGTTCTGGAATTCAGAAAATTCCAGAAGTCTCAAGCATACACTTTGGTTTTCTATTCCTATAGCTTTCCATTCATTATTTCTTTTGAAATTTGCTTATCCGAGTGAAAAGTTTAAATTCAACACTTGAGTTTTAATTAATGCTAGATAATTAATTCAGAACAACTCATCAACAAATACACTGCAGGTACAGGTTAATTAAATAAATAGCAACCTAGTATAGGTTGGAAGACAGGATAGGGGTGGAGGAGTGGGCAAGGAAATTCCCTAACAGAGAAGATGACTCAGAGAAGCCTGACTAAAATTTGGTCAGACTATCAGTGGCCAGACTGTGGATTATGCAGAATCTTATAAGCCATAGAAAGTAATTTACATTGTATTCAAAATACGAATGGTAACCATTGATAAATTGTTATCAGAGGAGGAACGAAGTCAACTTTTTTTAAAAGGGTCACTTCTGCTTCTATGTCAAAAGATAAGACTTAATGTGTGTGATATTTTGACTTATATATTAAAGTAGACTCTCAAATTATTTTCATTATTTTTTATAAAATTTAAACTCAAATATCCCTCTCTGTTTTCTTCTTTTATAAAAGTTGAAATACTAAATGGAAAATATATTAAATATTTATCATCCAAGTGTTGATATTTATACCTTTCCCTTATGACACAGAAATATATTCCTTTGATTTTGAAAGTTGTAAAATTAGTGATTAACATTGCCATATATTTACTGTTATAACTGAAAAAAAAAAACCCACATAATCCAAACACAACCCCCAAAGTCTCTTTTATTAAATGAACTTAAATAGACATCTCTTAAGTACCGAGGTACATCTTGTTACTATCATGTTTGGTAAAGCAAAATGAATTAAAGTAAAAACAAAAACAAAAACAAAAAACTAGCCTGATTATATTACCTGATCAGCAAAATAGGAATCTCAAATTTCTTCATTGACATATTATAAATATAAGTAGTGCTCTTATAACAGGGTAACAGAAGTAGCCAGACATCAGAAATATGGTCTTGTATGATGGAATAGATTCTAAGAGGTAATAGCATCCTATTTTAAAATAGTGCAATTACTACTACATCAATATAAACTGTAGAAATGATTTTCCTCTACACCGAATTTATCCAAGGCTTATGATAAATGAATGATTTAATTCAAGAATTTCATTATTTTGAGAGGAGGAAAAGGGATAATTCATTATCCACTTTTCTTTTAAACACTGAAGGTGGCTGATGACCTTGGATATAATGAAGAAGGTTGATGAGTAAGGAGAAGCATAGTAATGTTACCATAGAGTTACATCCTATGCAATTGTCCTTTCCTGTTATAAAGTCATAATGAAACATTCCACATTGGTAGGGATATGTTGAAAACAGTCAAACAAAAAAGATAAAAAATTCTGTTTTCATATTTTTAAATTGTTTTTATGTACAGATTGAGCATGATTTTATCTATTTCCTTTCAAATAGAATAGCAGTCAGGAGAAAAAAGACACTGTATTGGGAAGAGGTTTTTCAAAAACCCTCAAAGAAACATGAATCTACTGGCCTTACTTGAAATCATTCACCTTGAGACTTGCAAACTTGGAAACAGTTGTCTCCCGACTGCAGCAAATGTAATTTTCTCACAGAACTCTGCTGCAGAAATAGTTTCACCTATGGGTGTGTAGAAGCAGCAAGAATACTGAAAATTATTCTTTTTGTCTTGAATTATAAGGTTATCTACAAGATAAAAAATGGAAAAGATAAACAGCTACCACTTTTGAAGACAAAGAATAGTCATGCTTTCCTCTCTTTATATTTAGCTAGCCAGCAGGGGTTAGAATCTTTACACCTGGCTTTTGTTGGACATTTGAGGGAATTTTTAAGTTATGTGGAAATCCCTAGCTCTTATAGTAAAGCTAATTTAATAAGAACCAATTCAAGGGAGATCAACTTATTTTGCTGCAAAGATAACTGACAGGGGGAGCAAAAAGAAGAAATCTGTCATCTGCACTGGAAAAATGAGTAAGCAACTCTCACAAATAAAAGAACATGAGAATTATTATATTATGTGAAAGTATATGGAAGAAGCTTTCTTTTTTTTATTTAAAAAACCTTTTTTTAATGTCTATTTATTTTTGAGATAGAGAGAGATACAGAATGTGAGCGGAGAAGGGTCAGAGAGAGAGGGAGATACAGAATCCGAATCAGGGTGCAGGCTTTGAGCTGTCAGCACAGAACCCGACGTGTGGTCAAACTCACAAACTGTGAGATCATGACTTGAGCCGAAGTTGGCTGCCCAACTGACTGAGCCACCCAGGTGCTCCAGAAGCTTTCTTTATTGGTACCAAAATGTGTGAACATTTTCTGGTGATTGCTAGTTTAAGAGGAATCAATGGATGATCTAAAGCATTATTTACTTTTATATACCTCTTGTTTCATGGCAGAATTTTCTACATTTCAACAGAGTCAGTACATTTCCACATTCATATATTAAATGCCCAGGGTTTAGGTGACTTTCTTCTAGAAAATGGGAACTTAGAGAAAATATATTCATGTTATCAAAAAGTGCAAGGAAAAACATAATATGTAAATAAAAAAAGTATTTAATATATTTTTAATATTTTTATTTATTTTTGAGGGGGGCAGGGAGAAAGGGAGACACAGGATCCCAAGCAAGCCCCAGGCTCTGAGCTTTCAGCACAGAGCCCAACTCAAGATTTCAACTCACTGAACTCTCAAAACATGAGATCATGACCTGAGCCGCAAAAAAAGTATTTATTTATTTATTTAAAAAAGTTTTTTTAATGTTTATTTATTTTTGAGAGAGAGGGAGAGACAGAACGTGAGTGGGGGAGGGGGCAGACAGAGAGGGAGACACAGAATCCAAAGCAGGCTCCAGGTTCTAAACTGTCAGTACAGAGCCTGACTCAGAGCTCAAACTCATGAGCCATGAGATCATGACCTAAGCTGCCACTTAACTTACTGAGCCACCCAGGCACACTGCAAAAAAAAAAAAAAAAAAAAAAAAAAAGTATTGACCCGCATGGTTATAAATCAATGTGGTGGATTCCATGGTAAGAACATAGAAAAGTGGCACAAAATAAAACAATAATGTCTGTCCAAATACATTGAAAGAACAGAAGACATGAAGTCCAAAAGCAAATTTGAATGGTAAATTCTAATATTTCACACAAACATTGGGGAAATTACTATCCCAAATAAAGGACAAAACGTTTTCAAAATTTACTGATGTATTAGGTAAAAACAGTGTTCCATGATCTAGAAACATGATTATCAAGATGATTGTTTAAATTGTTTTGGCAGACGAGAGATATATATAGGCCATATCTAGGTTATGGAGGCCTACAAAGTAGATCTGAGTTTTTAAGTTGGCTGTTAATAAAAGTAAGAGTGGTTGGGAACTGGTCATGTTTGTGAAGTGGGAGGAAAGTTTATTTTATACCTGTAAAGATTATTTAAAGAAAGTTGCATTATGGCTGTATATATAAGAATGAGCCAAATTACCTCGATTTATAGTTCAAAAAAACAGAACACTTAATCTTTTCTACAAATTTCTACAAAGGCTCATAAACCTGGGTCTATCAGCAGCAAAAATGAGAAACATCCATTAAAGGTGCTTGAAGAAATCTGTTTTTTAGACAGCAAATAATATAAAATATTTTTCCTTTAAAAGCTCAAAGGAAACCTCTCAATTAAGTGATATTTATATAAAGTACTTTTCAGGGCAGCATGTAAAAGTAAAGACTAACTAAAATAAATACTTCCATTTATAGTAACATGCTACAAAAAATAAATTAAAAAAATGATTGCTTTGCGTGAGAATTCATTTTCATATGGCACAAATACAAATTTATTGCTACCAATGCAAATATTTTCAGATGTTTACAGAATGATGTGGCTTTCAAAGTTTACTTTAGTCATAAAATATCTCAGGACATAAATTCCATGCTTACTATAAGATTGGAGAGAAGTGAAAGTATTTTATAAAATATGAATTTCTTAGCACACAAGTGTTTTCTTTCTTGTTCTGATATTCATTGCTTTCTAAAATATTCCTGGGAAGGACATACAAACTTTCCTTTCGTAATAAACTAAATAAACTTGTGTGCAAATTTTACCCATTTCAGATTAGGGTATTTATCAGTGTTTTAATTGGAGGGATGGCAGATAATGGATTCCATTTAAACCCCTATAGCCCTGATTTTCAGATATGGAAAGTAGATTGAGTCATCAAATAATTCCTTCCTGTTCTCCTTTATATATCCCTTTAATGTAAAACAGAGGAGAGATCGGAGATGTTTCCAGAGTAAAAGCAAAACAGAATTCTATCATATTTTAAAATATATTTAATTTCACATAGAAAGGAAGTAAGAAAGGAAGGGAAGGAGGAAGGAAGGAAGGAAGGAAGGAAGGAAGGAAGGAAGGAAAGAAGGGAGGAAGGAAAGAAGGGAGGGAGGGAGGGAGGGAGGAAAAGGCAGGGAGGCAGGCAGAGAGGGAGAGAGAATTAGTAGCTATGCTGAAATATTACTTATGTCCAAATATAATAAATTCCAAACAGAAGCATTTTAAATTAGGGTGTGTTTATTATTACAAAATGTTTAGATAGATATATAGATAGATAGATTTGTATATATGTATGTGTATATATATATATATATATATATATATATATATGTTTGTATATAAATATACACGAAATAAATGTAACAGTAAGAGTTTATAGATAGCATCTGAAGTTTGAAGGCCAACTGTTTACTGGAGTCACAGAAGGCTAAGAAATCAATAAGAATCATAAATAGATTGTTTAAAAGGGGAGGGGAAAAAAGAATCTGTATTCATATCAACACTCTTCTGACATATCTGCTATCAAACAATATCTATGTATTTCCAATTTTTATGTAATGAAACCTAGTGGTTTACATAAACTTATGAGAATAGAGGAAACAAAGGAATAAAAGCCGAAAGACTATTTGAAGATTAGATTAATGGTGATGAATAGGAACATTTTATCTGTAGTAGCAATACTGATAAAGTCAAGTTAATCTAGGTTAGCGAAACTTCCTCCTATGGACACATGGACAGTATCTGTCTTTTACTTATTTCCTAAAGGTTAGAACAGGTTTCCATGACAAAATTATTTTTTTAATAAGCAATGAAAACAATGACAACAGCAATAATGGCCACAACAGCAACAACAAATGTCATTATTGCCAAGCCCTGTGCTTCAATGCTGATATGTATCTGTAAAGAAAAGAGTTGTGATGCCTGTCTTAGATTCTTCTGGCTTTTTAAAAATTAATTAATAATTAGTTAATTAATTACTTTTCATTGTGTGCATGAGGTTTAGATTTTTTTGTGACATTATGATTTAAGATTTTAAAAAAGTATTTTTTCTTTATTTTAATTTTTTTAAATGTTTTTAAAGAGAGAGAGAGAGAGAGACAGAGACAGAGTGCAAGTGGGGAAGGACAGAGAGAGGGACACACAGAATCAGAATCAGAAACAGGCTCTAGGCTCCAAGGTGATAGCACAGAGCCCAACCCAGGGCTCAAACCACGAACTGTGAGATCATGACCTGAGCCCAAATCAAGATTCCAACGTTTCACCGACTGAGCCATCCAGGTGCCCTTAAAAAGTATTTTTAATAAAATTTTGAAATATTGGTTAATTACACATTGAAATATTTTTGTTGCTGCATATATTGGATAGGTTACCATTACATAAAGTTTACGTGTTTTTTTGTTTTTGTTTTTGTTTACCAATTAGCTACATTCTTGTCCAAGAAAGATTTTCCTTTTATTGCTTTCTTTGTTAATATTTTGGAATTATTTTACATATAATCATGGGAAGGTCTTGTAAAATTATGTACTACAGTATAAAATTAAATGTTTGTGGCTTTAAGTTATATAAAGCTTTTCTTTGAAAATACTATAGATAAGTGCTGTATATCCTATCTATATTCAAAGACATTTTCTTCCTGAGAACTGTTGACTTTGAACTTACTTTCATTGCCTCCTCCACCACAATCACAGAAGAGAAAGATGATGCTTAAAATCAATATGTGGTGAAATATGTTCAAGAATTAAAAAAAAAATGCCAATATATTAAGAAAAGTGTACAAATATAGAGAGACTGTAAAGTAAAATATCTTTGTCCTAAGTCCTCATTATATAGTGAAGGTCTAGAAATTATAATGATATTCTGAGAATCTACCAAGGTTCTGTTATAGGAAGAGTGAAATATAAATAACAGGTCTTTGAGTCATTGAGTCCAAGAGTACAGGAGCACCAGGTCAAATACTATATTCTGTGAGGTTCACATAACACCAAACAGTCTAGAATATTCAATGTTAGATATCCCCACATTATTTTTAGGTGATATCTCATAGTTGGTATATGAATTCTTTAAATTTTTTTAACATTTATTTATTATTGAGAGACAGAGAGAGACAGAGCATGAGCCGGGGAGGGTAGAGTGGGGAGACCCATTATCAGAAGCAGGCTCCAGGCTCTGAGCTGTCAGCACAGAGGCTGACTTGGGGTCTGAAAGCACAAACTGCAAGATCATGACTTGAGCCTAAGTCAGACGCCTAACTGACTGAGTCACCCAGGTGCCCGGTATATGAATTTTTAATTGAAGTTTGAATTAAAAGGTACTACCCACACTCTTTGTGTGATTACCTTAGACTGTATTCTTTCTGGGACAGTTTTCTTTCTTTCTTTCTTTCTTTCTTTCTTTCTTTCTTTCTTTCTTTCTTTCTTTCTTTCTTTCTTTCTTTCTTTCTTTTTCTTTCTTTCTTTCGTTCTTTCTTCCTCTCTCCCCCCCCCTCTTTCTCTCTCTCTCTCTCCCCCTCTCTCCCCTCTCTCTGTCTTTCTCTGTAATGGGTAAAACTCAATCCTGGTTTGAGATAGAGAATAGGAGAGGTTAACTCAAAGAAAAAAGCCTTTATTATTCCAATTTGAATGTACTCTGAGTTAGAACTCTAGAAAAAAAAATGATATAAATCAGAAAGTTAAAAAAGGAAAACAATTTGAATTAAATTAACATTGTAAAAGTATCATTTTTGAAGGTATACACACACACATTTCCTGTCTGAACTTTTAAAGTTACCAGAGTATTTTTTCTGCTGCAGATTATATTTATCTTTGGAAAAAGAAAAGCAATTAAAGGAAAATTTAAATATCAACTCAAGTACTCATATATGTGAAACAATTTAATTCCTTTCCATTTTCTCAGCATGTTCAAACTGCTTCCTTTGGCTTCCATGACCCAAATCATAAATGTTTACTTCTTGCATCTGTCTTTCTGTCTTTTTGTCCTCTTCCACAACACCTGCTGTCCCCACCATGCTCAGTGCTTCAAAGGGCATCTCCTTGGATATTTCTCCACTGATTTGGCACTCTACTTTGGCAAATATGCCCATTTCCATGGTTACAAATATTATTTCTTGTATTTTTTCCCCCAGCCTTACCTTTATGTAATCCATGCCTCCTTTCTCAGTAACACCATCAACCTTTGGGTTTCTTTCAGTTTACAACTGTAATGTGACAGAAAACACAGACACAAACACATAATTAACATGGGATAAACTGTCAAGATCAACATACTGCATGTTCTAGTATCAGCTTTACAGGAATGACAGTTAAAAATTTCCTACAGTTTATATATCATTTGGCATATATCTTAGAATTTACTTTTTAAAAAATTTTTATTTAAATTCCAGTTAATTAACATGTACTAAAATATTAATTTCAGTAGTACAATTTTGTGATTCATCACTTACATACAACACCCACTGCTCATCACAACAAGTGCCCTCCTAAATATTTCATTTTAGATCTTCTTTTATTTAAAAACATGGTCTGTATACATTTAATATATGTTCAACATTTAATAAGTTAAAAAATCTTGGCATGTAAATTTGATTCTTTGGGTTTTTGCAAATACTAATGTTTTATAAAATGACTAATGTGGATATGGAACTTACAAGACTGGAAATCTGTGATTAGAGAAGGCAGAGCCTCAGATAATAGCATGAATGGCTAGAGTTAGTCATATGATTTTTGTATACATGTTTTATAATCCACATTGTACTGTCAGTTATAATACATATCTCCTGATGGAGAATGCTTTCCTTAATTCAGGATTTTATATGGATTTCCTCATCCAAAACATCTAGATTTATTTATACCTAGTTGTGTGCTAATATCTAAACCAATGAAAAGGATTCATTGTTACATCACTAAAAATTATTATTACTATAATTTGTTGAAAAGCTATAAACATCACCAACACTAGTAAAATCCTTCTTATTAAAATCCTTCAAATTGGATGTTACTCAATATTGAGAGTATAGTTGGAAAGCATCCAAAAGCCTTCTGCAAATGTGTTCATTTTGGAAAATATCACTGTTACTAAGACAAATGAACAAAGCAGATAGCAATATAAATGGAAATAAAACAGTATTTTCTAGGATAAATAAATACAAAATAACTATATTTTTTTTATTAAGCCCTATAACTGATAAGGGATAGAAGCAAGAAATATCAGTACAAAAAACATTTGCTTAGAACATTTGTATTTGGGATAACAAAAGTGACTCAAACACAGCCTTATATCCATGCCTCTAAACTATTTGTTTATGGAAATCTACTTCAGTAATTGTTTTGGCTAAGTTTGCTTTCCAGACCCAGACCCGACTCTGCCAGACCTTTGGCATTTAGATCATACAGTATAGACTGGGTATATACAATTTTTCTTTCTTTCTTTCTTTTTTTTTTTTTTTTTTCGAGAGTGAAAGAGAGAGAATGAGCAGGGAGACAGGGGCAGCTGGAGAAAAGAAAATCCTAAACAGTCTCCATGCTGAGTGGGACCTCAATCCCACAACCCTGTGATCATGACCTGAGCCAAAATCAAAAGTTGGATACTCAACTGACTGAGTGACCCCAGCATCCCCTATACAAACTTTTAATCAAATATTAGACTCCAGGGGTTTTCTGGGAGATTTATATATATATTCTGTGTGTGTGTGTATGTGTATGTGTGTGTGTGTATATATATATATATATATATATATATATATATAGTCTTCAAATATATACAAATGTTTTATAAAATGGAATGTGATACTTTGTGAGTTTTACTGGATGTTTTTAATTTTAAAATGTATTCAGGTGAAACATCCTATCATTATGGTTCATTATATTCTCTAAAATATAGGTAAATAACTTACAGTGAGGTCAAAGTTAAACCTTGCCAAAATTCAAACCAGACCTGTTAGTAGTTTTCCTAGTCTAAGTTACCTTTCTATACCTCAAACAGAACACTCTTAGACCTTTTGAAGTCCAGAATGAGATGCCATCAAGTTGAAGAGGATGACTGGAGACAAAGGTGGGATGAGGAGGATGGTTTTGATAAGCAAAGGCCGAGAGGAAAAAAATCAAGGATTGTTTAGACACTGAAAAGAGGCTATGGTAAATCAAGTAAATGATTCTACTAAATCAAGAGACATCATTGTCCTCAACTCATTCGATCCTGGTTGAATATCTGACTAAAGCCAACCTGCCTTATTTCCTTGTAGTCTTAACAATTTTCAGATAATTGTTTCCTGCACCATTATGTCAGACTAAAGATAGACTTACAGCCTAGCATTAAAACAAAACATCTGTTGCAAAAAATAACACTACTCCCCCCACCCAACCCCCCATAAATAGAGTTAAGATCTGTAGTTAGAGAATCTTGGAAGTTTTTTTTCCCCCTCATACAAGAGGTGAAAAGAATAAAAATGTCTTACTTAAATGAAATGAATATGCACCTATAAATAATGAATGAATGAATTATATAAAATTAGATCTTAAACTTTGCCAATATTTCTAATTAAATTATGGATTTCTTGAAAACACTATTCAACAGCATCTAGAAAAAATATCTGGCAATGACTAATACGGTATGAGTTATTCAATTTACTAGTCCACTTAGTCTTAATTCCTCAGGAAAGGTCTAATCTTGGTATAAATTACAAACACTGGAAAATAGTAAAGATGTGGAAGGCTGTCTAACTTTCTGACCTAGAAAACCAATATGAATTTAGAGTGGGGAAAACTGATTCACACATATGATAAATAACATTTACAAGAATCCAGAAACTTCAAGTTTATTTAAAAAGAACTGACTTACAGCAATTCACATTAATTCCCAGGTCTGATTTTTTTCTCCCAGTCTTCCCTCTTGGTTATAGTAACCTGAATTTTTTTAAAATTTTGTTAATGTTTATTTATTTTTGAGAGAGAGAGAGAAGGAGCGGGGAAGGGGCAGAGAGAGAGAGAGGGAGACAGAGAATCCAAAGCAGTCTCTGTGCTATCAGCCCAAAGCCTGACATGAGGCTTGAACCCATAATAGTGAGATAGTGATCTGAGATGAAGTCAGCTGCTCAACTGATGGAGCCACCCAGGTGTCCCATAACCTGATTTTTAAAATGTAAATTGAAACAATATAAGCATTTTCAAAATGATTTTAAAATTATTTATTCTGGATAAATAAATCAGTCCCAGTACAGTTCAGAAGTTGTCCATTAGCCTCTCCTTAAGCTTCTCTAGGTCTCATTTTTGAACAACTAGAGCATAATAATCCTGCATATCAGTGCACAAGGGGAGAGATGTCATGGACTTCACTAATAACCACATATCTGTGGGAGAAGGGAAGACTATGCACTCACTGGTCCTGTGTTTCTTCTCTGCTTCCCCTCTGGCTCTTGATGTTGACGTAGCATCTCTCCAGACTTTTCCACATGGCACTTGGTGAGGCCTGTGTATCTTCACGGGATTCCTCATTCTCCTCAGATCTGAAACGTGTTGCTCATCATCTGGAAGTTAGCCAGATCGCTAAATCTGCATCAATTTTTGCAACCTCCAAATTGAGCTGTTAGTAAGACATTACCCTTTCCCTACTGGTATGTCTGTTTACAACTTGGAAGAACATACCTCTATGTATCGTTTGCAAAATATTCACTGAGAGAATATATTATGCCAGATATTGCTTTAGGCTTGGGATATAGTAGAGAACACAAGATAGTGAAGCTACGGCTCATATGCAGCCTTTCAGTAAGGGAGAAGGAAAATAAGGAAAGTTACGTAAATATAAAAGACTGATTAGTCCTATGCTGAGTGATAAGTGCAATGATTGCATATAGGCAGACAGGGTGGATGAATGGATGCTTACATGGAGAGGCCAGAGCATAATTTTTAAACCTGAAACATAAATGCTAATGAGGATCTACTCATCTACTTTCAGAGACAGCATTCCAAGCACAAGGAATAGCCATTGCAAAAACCAAAAATGTGGAAGCAGCTGGACAATGTTGAGGAGACAAGAGATGTCCAGGGTGGCTGAAGCATGACCAGTGTATCAAAAATGTCTTATGCTTTTCCTCCTTTTTTGTCTCCATGAGTCACCATTTATTACAGACATAGTTGTGGCAGCCAGCTTTGTCCAGGTGTAACCCTGCCTCAGCTTTCTGCCTTAGCCTCACCACCAATTAGAATTGTTTTTATTGTTTTTTCCAAGGGTATTGTGATGAAATGGTATTGGACCTGCAGGAAACCTTGATCTTCACACATATGAATGTGCCAGCAAAGGGCTGAGACCCAATGGGTGGAGACTGAGAATTGTATTTATTTCCTTTACTTCTACTCACTTAAGAGACAGAGAGAGAGACAGAGAGAGAGACAGAGAGAAAGGAAAGGAAAGGAAAGGAAAGGGAGAAAAAGAAAAGAAAAGAAAAGAAAAGAAAAGAAAAGAAAAGAAAAGAAAAAAACACTTTTCAGCTCTTTACCTTTATCCCCTTCTTTCCTCTAAGCTTTATCTTATTACAGACATGAGAAAGAAAAATAGATTCTGTGGTTTGTAAATTTTTCTCAGGCCATTTTCTTTTACACTTGATGCTGTGTCCTTTAAATAATGATTTAACAATATGATGAGTTTTTCTTCAGCTTTCAAGTTCGGGGTATCAGGTGGAACGAAAAAACAACATGCCCTCCCCTATTTCCAGTCAGTTGCCCGCGTCAGATTAATTACCTCCCCATCTTCCTGTCAGAATGAGGTAGAGGCAGAGATGAGATAAACTATACAGTGAGAAATAGGTAAATGCAGATATCCTTGTCACTACCATCTCTTAGCTCCTCTTTCCCTCAGCGACTGGTATCTCAGCACGGTAGGCACACAAGGAGCAGTGGTTGAGGTGGAGGACATTATCAGGAGGGGTGAAAGTGTGAAAGAATTCAGATAGCTGGAGGATTCTGTGAGGTGATGAATGGGGACATATGCTTGTAGCCTTTCAGGAACTTAGGAGATTCTTCTGCCTTCATTTGCTCTGGGAAACAGAAGATTCTTCTTGGGATTTGCCATTGATTTTGAATAGCTACAATATGTTTCAGCCACTGTCTGAAACACTCTATATACATATAGCATTTATCCTACTCTTGATTATTTGAATACTATTATTTTCTGCATTTTATCATTGATGAACATGAGGGCGAATTGTTCCATACCCTAAATCTGTAAAGAAACAAACATTTGAAGGTAGAGCCCAAAGGTATAAAGCATTACATTTAAGTTCAGGAATGGGGGAGAGAGAAGCTTAGGTGTTCTTGTAGATTTTTCTATTCTTTTCATCATTATAAAGAAAATGGATTCAAGAAGATCTTTCCAAGAATAAATACTGTAGCTTACTAAGAGAATCTCTTGTTACCTATATTTCAGTAAACTAAATATAGTAAAGAAGTTACTGGCAGTTTAGAACCCCCAACATATGTTACAATTTAAAACATAAAAAGGAGTTGGGGCGCCTGGGTGGCTCAATTGATTAAGCATCTGACTTTGGCTCAGGTCATGATCTTGCGGTCAGTGGGTTGAAGCTCTGCGGCAGGCTCTGTGCTGACAGCTCAGAGCCAGGAGCCTGCTTCAGATTCTGTGTCTCCCTCTCTCTCTGACCCTCCCCCACTCATTCTCTCTCTCTCTCTCTCTCTCTCTCTCTCTCTCAAAAATAAATAAACATTAACAAAAATTTAAAAACATAAAAAAGAGTTAAGAATGGTAATACCTTAATGTTTTAAATCTTTGTATATAAATTGATAAAAAATTTTTGAAAACATAAATCAGATAAAGATAAAGTCTTTTATCTTAGATCACCGTGATATGAGTTAAACAGTGCTCTATCATCAGCCTAATTTCACATGGTACTCCTTCCTGATGTTTTTGAAATTATGGATGTGTAGAAAAACATTTTTTTCCAGAGTCAGGATTCTTATTATACAGGACAATATAGAAAAACCAAAAGCTGAAGTTCAAGTTTTATGATAGGATATCATATTGCATGTATAATATAACTCTAATTCTTCAAAGTTCAGATAGACCTTTTCTAGCATTATGATTTAACAGTATCCAATGCATAGGTCATCACTAAAATGAGGCTGATATCCATCCTCACGCAGGTCCTATTGGTGGCTTTGTACATTGGTTAACTACAATGAGAAATCATTAGCTTTGCTCTTGTGAGCAAAATTACCAGGAAATTCACTTTCCCAATAGTATCCGACCAAGATACTCTAATCATTATCTTTCCTTTTAAGAAATGTCAGTAACATAGCAAGCCAGGCATCCATTGCCACTCCACTGGGTCTTTATGTGGATAAAACTTGCCTTGAAGCTGCAGATGGCTCTTTAATCTTATAATGATTCAGAATTGTCCAACCATACTCTGTTTTTAAAAGACTTTTCACTGGAAGAGAAATCCACCCTGAGTCCGTTATTTTATTAACCTATTTGGCTGGATAGATCAAAGTTTAAAAAATAATAAGGCCAGGATTTCTATTACTTTATATATAATGACACAATTCCCCTACAGTTCTTGTGATTTCAGCACCTACAGAGATTAGAACACCATATTTTACAATTGTCACTCTGCAAGCTTAAAACATGGTGCTATCCCCATTATGGTATTTGAAAAGTAAATTCTTAAAAACAAATGAAAAGGTAGCTATACATCTAATTTTTATAAATATTGCAAGCAAATAACAGTTCAAATAAAATAACATCTAAAAAGATTGTATTTTTTAAATAAAGTCTAAGCTTTTCAGTATCTACTTTTTTTTTTATTACTGATTTTCTTTCTCTGCCAACACCCCAGAATCTCACAATGAATTACTTTTCAGGGCCTTTTACTTCATTATTTTTGTCTCCTTTTTTTTTGTTCCTTTTATTAAAACAGCAGAGGTCCATTTGGAGCCCCCTGCTTGGCACGGCTGTAGGGATTTAAACTTTAGCAAGTTCAAAGAAAACAAGAATTATAAGGAGAAGCCTTGGATTTATATAGATTCTTTTGAAGAGCTCAAAGTATGAGAAACCTTTCCCATGGTCAGGGTTAAGGTTACAAAGTGTAGAACATGTAATCTCTGTATTCTTGTCAGCCTCTTATCCTTCTATTCAATTCCCAAAACACCTTATTGAAAATGGTAGGTACAGTATCGGTCAAGGTCCCAACAGGAAACAGATTCTACTCAGATTTTTCAAGAGTCTTTAGTAAAGAAAATGTTTACAGGAGTAAGAGGAGAGTTATGGGAAATAACAAAGGGTGTTGAGGTAGATACTAATATGTTATTACTTACCTTACATCAGAAAAAAACACAGGAGAAAATAATGCCCCTGAAGCCCAGTGAAAGAGACAGAGCCAGAGAAAAAGGGCTACCCAAGGAATGCTATAGAGGTAAGTGGATATAGCCACAACCAGAGAGTATTGCCTATAGCGAGGAGGATGGATAAGAGCTGTCCCCTCCTTCTTTCCTCTGATCCCTCTGGTGGTCCACTATTGCCCAAATAACCAGAAGTCAGCCCTCGGGAACATCAGGAAGGCAGTCTGCAGAGATGGGCCTCCGGGGCCTTTCTTTACAGAGAAAGGTAAAGAATATGGAAAGATGCAAAAGGAAAAGGCACAGTTGTGCCTTTGCCATTTAGCTTTTTACTTTCTTCCTTTGCTCAAATTAAGAAAACCATATTCGATAGAGGGTATACACAGTTCTAACAAGTTATTAAATCACCATGGGGTGATGCCAATTAAAATCATAAAGCCACCAGTAAAATATAAAATATAACATTTGCTAGTTCCAGAACTCTTCATGCCAGGCAAGAGAGAACTTGGGGGGAGAGATAGAGGAAGTAGAGAAATAATAATCAGTGTAAATTATGCAATATAATGTACTCATAGATCCTAAGATGTAAGGGATGCACATCAGATGGAACATAACAACACAGATATAAAGAAACTTACAGAATACTTATTTCACATAATTGTACTTACACCCTTCCTTCCTCCTCCCCTCCCCCCTTTCCTTTTTTCTTTTCTTTTCTTCTCTTCTCTTTTTTTTCTTTTCTTCTCTCCTGTTTTCTTTTCTTTTCTCTGGTCTTCTTTTCTCTGCTCTTCTCTTCTTTTCTTTTCTTTCTTTGAAATTTGGTTTTATCTACACTATCCAGAGGATAACTATAGTGACTGAGAAGGTTGCATATAATAAAATCATTTCAACACATTGTTTCCCTTAACCCTTCAGACTCATTTGTTGTGGTATATAACTCCTCAACCTTATTAACCAAAGGTCAGTATTGCATCGAGATTTTAAAAAATTAATGAATCCGACTGTTTGATCCAATAACTCATGTTAATACATTATATTCTAAATGCATAATTTAATAGATTCAAAATTATACAGCTTTACATTGTCCATCTTTGTATAATCCTTTTAGAATCCTGTTCCACTATTGCTTTCCAAAGTCAGCTGATACAAGTTAGAAGGATCTAGCAAATCTTTTTATACAGATGTTATCTCCTTTGGGTGCCAAACTTAAAACTATTTCCCTGGATCAAGATGGGGCTTAACTCTTTTTAAAAATGCCTGGACACAGTGATGGGTAGGGAAAGTGTTTTTTCTAATGGTTAATTCTAATAGTTTTATGCTTTACTAACAATTAAGCATAATAATGATTATATGAAAGAGTTGTAGAAGAAATAGTACACTTGGCCCCTGAAGCAGCATTGTATTAAAATTCTACCACTAGTATATTAATTGTTATGTATAAGTAACTGGATTCTTTGTGTGGGGACCATTTACAGTGAAATGAGGGTTAAAAAATAGTATCAATGATATAATAATTTTTAAAAAGTCATAATTCAGCAAAAAGTAAAAGCAGCCCCTTTACATAGTTTTCTTCTTAAAACAGAATCTAGGTCAAAGCTTGTGTGTTAAAATTTTTTGAGGGGTTTGTTCCCAGAGAAATTCAATTAAGAGAAAATGGGAAATTCGGCAGCAAACTTGGCCATAGATTTCCAACAAACAAAGCTGATTGCTTGACCATGCTGGATATCTCTTAAAAGATCATTGGAAACAAATGCATTTGGAATAGCCCATATAGGAGAGAATACGTAACAATGTATCTGCTGGAAACTTCTAATTCCATCTCATTTGCTAAAATCCACCCCCTTACTTTCAGGTATGCTGGCATAATACTCCCAGGACTTTGTCACTATAACATCAGAGGACTTGGATACTGAAATTAATTGCCAAAATAATATTTTACTGTTTGTTTGTTTTAATACTTGAGTACACAAACAAAAAGAAATTCCCGAGTGAATTCTTTTTTTTTTTTTGGTTTGGATTTTTTTAAGTTTATTTATTTATTTAGAGAGAGCACAAGCAAGGGAGGGGCAGAGATGGAGTGAGAGAGAAAGAAACCCAAGCAGGCACTGCACTGCCAGTGCAGAGCCCAACGCAGGGCTCCAGCTCACCAACCCGTGAGATCATGACATGAGCCAAAATCCAGAGTCTGGCGCTTAACCAACTGAGGCATCCACAAGCCCACTGAGTGAATTATTTTGATTGTGGACATAATTATCCCAGAACCCCAAGGTGCAAAAGCAACCTTTATCTTTTTGATAATCTGACTTAATTATATCAGCCAGCAGAATAAACCCAAAGTGACCAAATAGTAGTTTAAGCCTCCAGTTCAGTGGAATTCTTATTGTGTTCATCGGTGGGGGCACTGACCTGGAAATTGAGGTCTCTAACTCAGAAGAGCCTAAATTTGTGGGGACAGAGTGTAAACGTCATATAGGTGGCTCATACAAGTGATAGTAAAAGGATTTACTTCTACCTTCCTCCATTTCTTTTAGATAATATATTCTTGCTACTGACAAAGTGTCATGTGATTACCATCAGATTCATATGCCACATCCTACAAGACACCATTCAAATCCCAAAGTAAAAATCTCTCTATCTGAATCCTTAGTTGAGTCTTCAGTGAGATACTATAGGTATAGGATATATATTCTATCAGGCCACCTGCTTCTTGGTTCTGGGGAACATAGTAAGACCAGTGAATTCCATTGTCAAGAGCCTGTTGTCTCACTGACGTTGAAATATAATCAGTGCATTAACCTGAGTGCATCTGTGGCATAAGGTGTTCCAAGGATTCTGTAACACCTTGATAACCGTACAGATGGAAACATTTCAGATAAGAAAGAAAAATTCTCTCTAGAATATGCATTGATTTCTATAAGAATATATTGTTTTTACTTCCAAGGTGGAATTGGTTGATTTAATCAACCTAACACCATTTAGTTGAATAGATAGTGCACCAAAAAAAAAAAAAAAAAAAAAAAAAAAAAAAAGTCATGCTCAATTGAGTATTTTGTGTTTGTAGTGCTGGTAGGGTTGACAGCTTTAGCACCTAAAAATGTAAAATGCACCGTTATATTTGAATTTCACATATACAACACATATTTTTTTTGTATGAGTATATTCCACATATACTAAAACAAACAAAAAGCCAATTGTTTATTTAGAATTCACATTTAAATTGACATTGTATATATTATCTGGCCATTTTAACTACTATCTACTTGGATATTCTAAAGTGCAAGTAAAAAGATCAGCATTGATGACAAAGTATTGGTGTTTGAAGTCCATTAATAGTCTCTATCACTGTCAAAATCACAACTTTAGTATAAATACTGGAGTTGCATATAATAGAGGCAAGTTGTCATCCATGGGGCAAGTCACGCTGTTTGAGATCGCTGACATAATTTGTGGGGCCCAGTGCAAAATGAAAACTTAGGACCCCCTCTGAAAAATCCCTCTGCATTTGAAGGTGATGGCAGTGTATTAAACTAAATGTGGAGCCTTCTGAATGTGAAGACATGTGTGACTATATGGATTACACATCCGTGAAGTCACCCCTGTTCCTATCCATATGGGTTGTGAGATATTCTTTGGGGATAAATGTTCTCTGTTGGGAATTAATGTGGGACAAAATGATATGTATACTTTACATATGAGAATGGTCTTATAAGTCCATTCATTTAACTCTTCCCCCAGATTTCTTTGATCATATCTCCCAGTATTTTTCTGTACTGTCTCCTAATCAAACTGGCCAACAGTGCATGAGAGTCAGAATGTACCAGTACTTCAAGTTGTCTTTCCCCCATGTTAATTTGATGTGGCTAAGTTCATCCTAGCTCTGTCCAGTGGAAGGATTTCTCTTTTCCACTGTTTTTGAGTAATACTCAGGAAAGGGGATGTAAAATGGTAGAAGTTCTTTCTGGCTAGTGGCAACATATTGCACTAACCCATCTCTTAACCAACCAAGGCCTTTTACAACTCTGTCAGTTGGTCATAGGAAATTCTCATTGAGGCCAGAGATAGGAGTTGAAGAAGAGGAACAGAAGAAAGTGACATGAGAGTCCAAGCCACCTATTTTACTGTGACTTCAGAATTTTTTTGAGCCTGATCTCTAAAGCACACTTCCATCATATAATGAATTGCAACTAGGTCTGCACAACTTTATGAATTAATGTATATACAACTTGGGTTTCAGTCATTTATTGTCATTACTAAAAACTAGTAGCATATCAGGAGGTTGATAAACTCTTTGATAAAAGAGAAAAAAATTCTTGGCTACAAAAGGTATTACCTTTCTCTAGAATACTAGGAGTTTATGCTGTGACTCTCCAGTTAGGTTTTTCCAATGACTCTATACAGCATCCTTACCCACTATGCATACCTTAAGTACCATCAAATACACTGGGCCATATGGATCAAGTGACAGGTATGCTTTCCTTACAGCCTGAATTTGCTGCAGAGCATTTGAATCCCACTCACAACTACCTTCAGAGTTGCCCAAACAATTAGTTCTAGTTCTAGTCCCAAATGTGGTAGGTGCTATCTCCAAAATCCAAAATTCTTCATGAAGCATTGTTTCTCTTTGGAGCTGAGAGGTGCAAAACCTTGTTCTTTATCATAAAGAGCATATCCTAGCACCTCACGGACCACTGGAATCTTAAAGATTTTGTCATTGTGAAGGGCCATGTAAGTTCTGCTGAGTTACCTGCCACCCTTCGACACACATTTATCTACATACTGTATGATATTTGACACTCCCCACTCACTGGATCCAATTAAAGTGACATGATCAATATATTGGACTAATGAAAAATCTGGAGGAAAGTTAAGTTGATCTAAGTCCCTGCAGACTAAGCTGTAATAGAGAAGAAAGGAATTAACAGCTTTGAGGTGAGACAATGAATGTGAATTGCTACTCATTCCAGGGAACCATTCATTGCTTTTGATTCTCCCTACTGATGAATATTAGGAGACAATTCACTAATTCACTGCTCACTTACCAAGTGAATTCAAGTTAGTTAACATACAGTGTAGTTTTGGCTTCAGGTGTAGAACCCAGTGATTCGTTTTTTACATATGACACCCAGTGCTCATCACAAGTGCCCTCCTTAATGCCCATCACCCATTTAACCCACCCTGCCCCACCAGCAATCCTCAGTTTGTTCTCTGCATTTAAGAGTCTCTTATGGTCTATTTTTATCTTATTTTTCCTTCCCTTCCCCTATGTTCATCTGTTAAGTTTCTCAAACTCCACATATGAGTGAAATCATATGATATCCGTCTTTCTCTGACTTATTTTGCTTAGCATGATACTCTCTAGTTTCATCTGCATTGTGGCAAATGGCAAGATTTCATTTTTTTTCATTGCCAAGTAGTACTCCATTGTCTATATATACACCACATCCTCTCTATCCATTCATCCATCAGATATTTGGGCTCTTTCCATATTTTGGTTATTATTGATAGTGCTGGTATAAACACTGGGATGCATGTGCCCTTTTGAATCAGCATTTTTTTATCCTTTGGATAAATTCCTAGTAGGGCAGTTGTTGGGTCGTAGGTTAGTTCTATTTTTAACTTTTTGAGGAACCTTCATACTGTTTTCCAGAGTGGCTGCCCCAGTTTCCTTTCCTGCCAAAAGTACAAAAAGGTTCCCCTTTCTCTGCATCTTCTACAACATCTGTTGTTTCCTGAGTTGTCAATTTTGGCCATTCTGACAAGTATGAGGTGGTATCTCATTGTGGTTTTGATTTGTATTTCCCTGATGATGAGTGATTTTTAGTACCTTTCATGTGTCTGTTTGCCATTTGGATGTCTTCTTTGAAAAAGTGTCTACTCATGTCTTCTGGTCACATACCTGGCCATGAGTTTAAACAACAGGCTATGGATTTGTGACATTATTTAGATTTTTGAACTACATTAGATTTGAAAAGTGGAGGAAGGACCACTCTTTTCCATTACCATAGCTGCTCACTAGCTCTTGAGCTTTGCATCATACAAATCAAAATATACCATAGTTGGCTGCCTATCTCCTTTCTAGGAAATCAAAAATCTATTTAGTTATTATCACAGTGTCCTAAAGATCAATTTATCATGGTAGACACTCAGGTCACACTACCCACTATATTAATTTTGTCCAGCTTGCCTCGAAAGATCAAGTGTTGCTGGCTGGTCTGCCTTTTCAAAATCCCACCATATATGCTGATTATTAGTTTTTATACGATATTATCCTCCTACTGAGAATAACACCATGCAGACAACAGCCATCATCAAGATTCTCAGAGATGTTGCTATCTCCCTTAGCAGATTCCTTACTATCTTAAATGAAAAGATTATTTAGACACTCCAAGAGAACATAATCAGGTGGTAGGTTATCTAGTCTTACATAATAAATCCATTATAGCATTCTCATTTCCTCTTACTTTAGACATTTTTGCCAATATTGCGTCTGTTTGTTATTTATTGAAAACATTCATAAAACCCAGTGCAGATATCACATATAGCTACTGGTAAGGTCCAAGACTAAAGATACAGAATTTTTTATAGAGTTGGATCCAAGGAAGTATCAGTAGCCTAGAACTATATTTTGTGTCCAAAGATTTTGTGGCAAACCAAACTTTCACTTTATAGTTAGAAAACTATTCAAAGAGATATAGTAGGCATGTTGGACATGGAAATGTGTTTAAGTTTTAGGAATACTAAGCAAGTGGGGTTGTGCTGACGTGGTTCCAGGAAACAATTCCAGCTATGGCACAGTCAGCTGTCTGTATGAGTGGAAGAAAAGAAAAAAGTTGGCAAAGTAAGTTTCCTTGGAATGGAACTGACTAAACTCTCATGTCAAAGACATAACCAAGTGGACATAGGTTGAAGGCAATTTTCTAAACTATGCAAATGCACAGAGTGCTAATCAGGAAAGCACACCAAAAGCCATGCCACACAGTGATACAAAGTAAGAAGGAGCATCAAGAATATCCAATTGACAATAGCTTATAAATTTTATCTAGAACAAAAATAATATCTTTGAACTTTACATATTGCAGATAATGAAAAATCCAAAGGCCACCTATTTCAGGAATTGAATTGGCAGCTATTGGGCAAAACTAACATATTTTGGCAGGTCTAAGAAAGTCAGAAACTAACAAAATCCTTCCTGCTCCTTAATTTTGCTTTTACATGTGTTTCCCTGAAACAGAATTACCCAAAAATGTGAAATCATTTCTTGCCAAAATTATAAGAAACATAACTTTTTTTCTAATAATCCTTTGATATTTAGTTGATATAAGGATACATGATATGCTAAAATTTAGAAAGAAAAAGTACTTCTAAAAAATTTAAGCTCTACTATTTTGAGGATCTGATGAAGAAAAGAATATCTATATCTATCTATCATCTATCTATCTATCTATCTATCTATCTAAAATTAACTTAATTCTCTCTTTTTAATAAATGGTTAACTAAATGTATGCCATTCTAATAAATCTGACCATAGTACATAGTTTCAAACTTTTAAGGAAACTAGATACTAATTAGGCTAACATGAGTATATTATAAAATTATCACAAAATTTTAAAAAATGCCAACAAATAATATTTGGAATTTGAACTTAGAGTGTATCATTTTTATTCTGAGATATTTAAAATGTTTACTACTGGGGCATCTGGGTGGCTCATTTGGTTTAGCATCGGACTTTGGCTCAGGTCATGATCTCATGGTTCGTGGGTTTGAGCACCGCTTCGGGCTCTGTGCTGACAGCTCAGAGCCTAGAGCCTGCCTTGGATTCTGTGTCTCCCTGTCTCTCTGCTCTTCCCCCACTCACATTCTGTCTCTGTCTCTCTCAAAAATAAACATTAATAAAATAAAATAAAATAAAATGTTTAATACTGAGGTAAAATAGTTTTCAAAATATAGTTTGCATATTCAGTCAAAAAAGTAAACCTGAAGAAGTCTGGAATTTTATAGTATAATTTAGAAAGTATGTATATTTGAGTGAAACGCAGTTCAAGATGACTATTTTCACTTGGTCTTCATGTAGGCAGCATAAGTAATTGCTTTTTGGTGTTAGTGAACATGTTATGGAAGGCTAGAATGCCTCTGAATAATTTATCTTCCTACTTTTTCCATTGCCAATATTACTATCATTAGAAACTACCAGTCCAACTATGTCATTCTGAACAGAATTATAAAGCAGAATGTGTCAGGTAAGTATCATATATACAGCTAAGGGACTGACAGGCTTTAAAAGATGAGCAGAGAGGCAAAGATGGGTACTTAGGAAAAACATTTATATGTTTCACCTCTCTATTGCACTATGCTTCATATATTTTGGATAGTTTGACCTATTTTCTTACTGAGTTCTTCAGCTATGTTTAATTTTTTACTGAAATCATCCACAGAATTTTCAATTCCAAAGATGATACTTTAATTCTTATTAATTCTGGGATCTTTTTCAAGTCTGGTTTTCTTAGTGTCTGATTTTCTGCTAATTTTAAATGTCTGTAAATATGTTTTATCAGTTTATATACACACACTTAAAGGTCTTACCCAAAGGTCAATTATTTGAAGCCCTTCAGAATTTGTTCCTGCTTCCAGTTGTGTATTCTGTCTTTTGTCCACTGTATGTCCGTGAAAGCTAAGCTGCACAGTGATTACTCATGGAATTGAGATTATGTTTCAGGCAGAACTTACTGGAACATGCCATAGGTGATAGGAAGGGTTCAGAGAGGAAGATGGCCAGGAATAATCCCCATGATTCTAACTTAATTAATTTTTATATATAAAACATATATAAATATATATATATAATATAAAATATATAAAATATATAAAATATAAAATATAAAAATATATAAAATAACTAAAAATAAATAAATAAATAAATAAATAAATAAATAAATAAAGTGCCATTTATTAATTTATTATGAGAAAGAAGAAGTGGGGATCAAGGCAGCTATAAAGAAAAAGTTATTTCATTTTTAAAAATAAATAATGATAAATAAGCAACTTTGCATACAAGTCTGAAATCATGATAATTTTTGTCTTGAAGGTAGTTGTTTCGCTACTGAATACATTACTTTCCAATTCTTACAATGAACCTCAACTAATTGGAGTAATTCTTGTATGTTGTGTTCCTTGCAAATTAAAATAAACTAATAAATGTGCCAAAGTTAGAA
Organism: Puma concolor; assembly: GCF_028749965.1. Lineage (NCBI taxonomy): Eukaryota > Metazoa > Chordata > Mammalia > Carnivora > Felidae > Puma > Puma concolor. The sequence goes on from NC_141667.1 coordinate 183,469,779, forward strand.
CCTGAATTTAATCATGGATACAAAAGACAGTCCTGCCTCCCCATTTTTTTGTACATGTGTTTTCCACAGGAAAGTAACAGTCATGTATAAATTTTGAAATATGACAGATGTTTTACAGATAGGTAAAACTTGTGCTCAATCTGACAAGTATTTTAACAGGCTGAGAATAAGCTTTATAGATCAAAATTATGATGACTTATATGAGCAAAAATATATGAAAAATATTTAAAAGTAAAATCCAAAAGGTTTATCAACTAATGGATGTTGAGTGATGAAGCAGTCTTGTGTCTTCCTAACAATTAAGGAAGCTCACTCTACTCAAACCAGCTAGAGTGTATTATGTTCTCTGCCATGAACTCTAAAGGGCACTCTACTCAAATGAGGAATCCATGTGAACTAAAATTATGAAGTTCAGGAAAGTGGTTTTAGCATACAATCTGTTCTGTCATGAAGTTATATACATGAAGTATTTGAAACTAGAGGAACTATGCAAAGGATATGGGACCTGAGAATAATACCATCTCTATTAGTCAGGGTTCTGTGGAGAAACAGAACCAATAGGATAGATATAGATATATGAGGAGATTTTTAATGCAATTGACTCTTGTAATTATGGAGGCTAAGAAGTTCCACTACCTGCCATTTGTAAGCTAGAGAACAAAAAGAGCTGGTAGTATAATTTAGTCCACGCCCAAAGACCTGAGAATTTTGTGCAGTTGGGGGGCGGGACTAATGTAAATCCAAAATACAAAGGGATCCAAAGGCATGAGAGCCAGAAGTTCTGATGTCAGAGGCCTGGTAAGGATGGATATCCCAGCTCAAGAGAAAAAGAAAACTTGCCCTTCTTCCACCTTTTTGTTCCATTCCTGTCTTCAGTGGATGGGTGATGTCCTCAACTCAGCTTCCACTTTGATAAAGATGGATCTCTTTAGTCTACTGATTCAAATACTAATCTCTCTCACAGACATACCCAGGAATAATGTTTTACCAGCTCTTTGTCCCTTAGCCTAATCAATTGCCACTGAAAAGTAGCCATCTTATCATCTAAGTGCAGAAAGTATATAAGAATGGGTATAAGAAATATAACAAGAGTACATTTTTGTAAGCCAGAGGAGAATAGGGTATTACAAAAGCTCATGGAAGCTATAATAACTTGATTACAGAGGAGACCAGTGGTTGAAGCCTGAAGATATCAATCATGATCATCATGTGTGTGTGAGGGCCTTGTTTTTAGGCAGGACAGTGAGTAGCAGTGCCACTTAAAGCACAGGGAGATTTGAGAAAACTGTTTGATATTCCTCCCAACCTTAAATGTTTGATTTTTTTTTTTTTTTTGCCAGCATATACTTGGAAAGGCCTTCAGGTAAGAGGCAGATTCAAGAGTCAATATCAACAAGGAGATAAAGTGTGGTGCATCCCAGGTCAGAACCATGGAGAGAAAAAGAAGATGGATTCACAGTTCTATTAATACAGATTTAACCTTTTAAAAATTTTTACTAGTTCTAACCTGCACAATGTAAAATGAGTTCCACACAAATCTTCTTTTAAATACTTTGAGATTCCATTACCATATTGGTTATTTATAAAATAAGAATTATAAAGGACTATGACTCTCACGTTTATAGGTTCAAGTGTAAACCATTATACTTAATAAATTTTGTGCATGAATGAATCCTCATTTGAATATCTTTGGTTCAGGGTTGTTCAGAGTCCATAACTCAGAGAATATGACATGATTTCCAAGCTTCGGTTTGCTTGTCAAAGCACTCAACCATAGAGAAGAGTGGCTAATGATTTCTTGCCTAAATGTGCAATAAAATTACTAGAGATGTGAAACTCAACAACAACAAATAAAAACATTTCCTGACAGCAAAATAAATGGCTAACATACTTGAAGATGAAGACATACTTATTCAATTTGCTCTAGATTTAGCTGTGTTGCATTCAGCAGGAAGCTGTCCCAGAGCAATGAAGCTGCAGTGTACACAGATGGGTCTGCTTCTTCTGGGAACAGACATCTGTATCCATCTATGGCAGCAGATCAGCAATTTCTTCTCATCACTTTCTTGAAAATTTCTGAGTTACTTACTTTCCACCTAGAAAAGAGATATGCATTCATATTTACCTTAAATGCTTGGCATTATATTAATTGGATTGCTTTGAATCATAACTATTATTTTATTGATATGATAATATTACTTTAATATTTTTAAGTTCATTTTATCCACATTTTAATCCTGCAAGGTAGTTAGGAAGTTTTATTATATACACTGATATTTTAGGAAATGACCCAGGAAGATTAAATCATTTAGTCAGTGCTATTCAACTTATAAATTGTAAACCAAAAATTAAAAACCTAATCATTTGGTTACAAAATTATGATACAGTATTTTACTATAGATATTACTTGAGGAAAATCAATAAATCTGCACTGAAATATGACCAAAATTAGGTTAATACTGATTAAAATAAATTCATTAAAACATTTTGGTTTAATGAAAAAAAATGGTCCAATATTTTGGCCTCACCAATACCACGGTGATTTACAAATTTTCTTTCCTTTTTTGACTTTGTAGAATTGAACATGTAAGAAAAATTACAGCAGGAAGGATACAGAAGAGAGGGAGAAACCACAACTTATCTTTACTTTGCCCATGAGATAGACTTCCATTAACCAGCTAAAATTACCCTAAAAATGTGATTATGACCTATTTAAATAAACAAAAGAGTCGGGCTACATGGTAAAAAATGAAGAGAATAAAGAATAATTTGCCATTGTGCAATCTTGGAGTTTTAAGAATATGTAATGGAAAGGCAATTTGATTCTAATTGTTACTTAGGATGAGGTGAGGAAGGAAATAATTAATTATACCTTTGGGTAACTTTTATTCCTTTAAAATATCCAATTTACGACTTAAAGACATGATATACTTGCTTTAAATGTCTACATGATTTTGTATATTGTAACATTCATGACTATAATATCTTTCCCTTATTCTATCATTTTGAAGCTCCCAGACCTTTATTCTAATCTCAGTTCATATTTTGAGAACACTTTCCCAATTTATTTTACACCGCCAATGCAATCTCCTTCTTGATGTATTTTTAGTGTTCTATATCTATCTCCTAAATGACATTGTGGTTGAATGCCTATTACCATTATTATTATTATTGTCATATACTTTCTACTCCCATTGTGTATCAGCAATGCAATTCTAAGTTCCAGGTAATTTTGGCTCCCTATCCTTCTTGCCTTTGCCAGTTCTGCAGTGAGTAAAATTGTATCACTTTGGGCAAGAAAAGAGAGAAAGAATACATGTTTTACTTCATCGTTGAATCATTATTTCAGTTAACTGTAAAGCTAATCTTACCTCTGTATTTTCTCTTTTGCCATTAATAGGTTTCCAGTTATATTCAGATCAAAGCATCATAAAAAATAAACACTTACAATGTTCCAGAGACTATTCTTAGAAATTACATTACAGTGTTATTTCATTAATTCACAATGTCTCTATGAATGAGTAATAGTCATTCCCATTACTGCAATGAGGAACTGAGGCCTAGCAAGTTTATAACCTTGCCCAAAGACATACAACTATTTTTTATAATTCTTTTTTTTTTAATGTTTATTTCTTTTTGACAGAGAGAGAGAGAGAGAGAGAGAGAGACAGAGCATGAGTGGGGGAGAGGCAGAGAGAGAGGGAGACACAGAATCCAAAGCAGCCTCCAGGCTCTGAGCTGTCAGCACAGAGCCTGATGCGGGGCTTGAACTCACAGACCACGAGATCATGACCTGAGCAGAAGTCAGATGCTCAACCTATTGAGCCACCCAGGCACCCCAAAAACATACAACTATTAAGTGGCAGTAAGGATTCCAATTCAGGCAGTTTGGTGAAATATTCAAACGTTTTAAACAATATGACATATTGCTTCCATTAGCTCCCATTTTACCGTGTATTTGTGTCTATGCCTCACTTTCGTTCTTACAGTGCAGGGGATTTTTTTATTAGTGTTTATTGGTCTACACAACTCCACCATTCAGCATTGTGCTTAGAAACATAATCAATCAAAAATATAGTTATGGGTAAAGTGGGACCTGTTCTTTCTGCAAGTAAAAAATTACAAAGCAATGATTACTAGTAGAATACTTCAGTAAAAAAGAAAACTTTTACCTGGAGAAACTAAAGATTTTTTGTTTATTTCTATCCCGCCCCTTCTCCCATGGACTCTGGCCTAAACATTCTCTAGCAGTTCATAGTCATAGTTTGAAAAATCTTAGTTTACAGAAAATAACATGTGAATAGCCTGTTGATCAACTAACTACTCACCCCAGCCAAAACATTTAATAATACATTCTTCAATTAAAAAAAGCTTTAGTATGTGATAACTATGTGTTGGATGTCACGTTATGAAGTCTAAATAAAATTCCCTTTAGTACTTCCCTTTACTATTCTATATGGTCACTTGGGAAAACTTGTTAAAGATTGGCCTGAAGCAATATTCAGGTAGTGCTCCTTTATAGAGCTCAGTGTCTCACAAAAATCAGTTATAGCCATGGGATTTTGAATTATTCCTCTATAAATAATATCAGAAACAATAGTTTTAAAAGTTTTGGCTGGTTCAATGGATTTGATTTTTAGCCTTGGAAAGAATAAAAAGAAGGGAGTATAAACATTTGTGAAAAAAGAGAAACCAGTTGAATATTCAAATACAGGTTTTGCTATAAATGCAATGAATTCTAGTTCTAAAATTTAGTTGCTGATTTTGTTGATGATTCATCTTTTTGCTGAAGGCTTAAAACTATTTTTACTGACTGTGAGAGCACTATGAATTGAAGGCTTAAACTGTTATTAGCATAAATGTTTTCTTTTCCCCACTGAACTCTTATCACAGGAAATGTAATTCTTTTTACCTGAGGCATTACTTAGTAATTAAAGAAAAGTGGTTTCCTAATGCTAATTTCTGTAATAAAAAGGAAATGTATGAACACATTAAATTGGGAATTGTAGTGATAATAAAAGGTACATTTCACATGTCTCACCTAGAATTATGGTTTTCTTGCTTTCTAAAATAGAATACTAAAAAGGTGTTATGGTGTTTTCATTTTATTTTCCATGAACATAAAATTCCATGAAAAGACTAAGTATGCAATATGCTTGCCTTTATTTTTAAAATTTTTGTGAGTTTCTTTTATTTTTTCTTTAGAACTTTGTAGATTTCCACAGATATATTTCATACATATTTTGTTAGATTTTTGCCTAAGTATTTCATTTTTTAAATTTTTAAAATTGTTTTAAATTTTTAATTTTTTCTTCTTTCCTTTATTTTCATTTTTTATTTTTTTAATTTAACTTATAGCAAGAATTGCGATCAAACTCCACTCATTGGGCCAGAGCTCCTTGTGGTGTTAGCAAAAGACTGGCCCCTCATGTAGCATAGTACTTACACTTGGGAGTTCATAGTCAGCCCGCGGCCCCACTCGAAGCTCTAACAACGTGCAGATTTAATTTTTTTGTGGCAATATGAGTGGTGTTGTGTTTTTAATTTCAATGTCAACTTACTTATTGATAACATATAAGAAATTAATTAACTTTATTCACATAGACTTTGTATCCTGCAATCTTGTTCTTATTGCATATTTGTTCCAGGGTATTTTTGTTGTTTGAGATTGTCTACACAGTTATCATCTGTGGACAAAGACAGTTTTATTTCTTTCTCTAAATCTGTGTAAGTTTTATTCCTTTTCTTGTCTCATAGCATTAACTAGGACATCTAGTATGATATTAAAAAAAAGAGTAGTGCATGAACACCTTTGAGTTTTTCCTTATATTCAATAGACTAGCTTCCAGTTTCTCAAATTAAATACGTTAGCTATACAATGTTTTTGGTAGACGTTTTTAACAAATTGAGGAAGTGGCAGCTGCCCTGCTGAGTTCTCTATTGTTAGTTTTATTATATATGCACATTGGATTTTGGCAAATGCTTTTCTGCATATATTTATGTGATCATATTATTTTTTTCATAATAATAAAAATAAAACAGCATTAATACTTTCATCAATAATAGCAAAGTTTATTAAATAGTTAATATGTTTTGAAACTGGGTTAATCGTCTTCTATGGCCCATTTTACTTAATTATATTATTAAACCAATGTTTCAGATATTATTATCATCCACTTTTTAGAGATGGTGAAATCTAAGTCCATAGATGTTAAGTATCTTGCTCAATAGTCATAAAGCAGGTATGTGGTGCAATTCTTTATGAATTTAGAGATTCTAGTTTTAGAGGAAACCTAATCACTATACAGTTCAAATTTGCATATTTTTGAACATTCATTCACAAGTATTTTTTTAATGTTTTATTTACTCTATATTTATTGATATAATAGAAATCAGGAGGCAATTAGGTTATTTGCATTATCAATTTTTTAAAAGGCCATGGCATCTTCAACTCAACAAGCTCAAGTGAGTGAAAGGAGAAGGTGTTTTAGGGGCAGCAAATCTACCTTATCTGATGACATGTATCAAAGTCACATCACCACCACCACCACTGTCACCATCATCATTGCCGCTACAACCACTACCACTCTGTAAGCCTGAAATCTCCTTGAAAATTAAGCTTAGGAAACAAATAGAAAATATTGCTTTGGGGAGAAAATAAAGTGGTGATTCTCAAATTTCAAATGAGAGTTTAATTTTTGTCTTTATTGCCACTTGATTCTGAGAGACATTTTTGAAATTTATATTCATTCTTTTGGAGTATTAGGAGAAACAAGACTATGGATGAAATATTTTAGAAGAGAAAGACAAATTCTTTCTTGTCATGGCTCAACATATTGGAAACCATCAATTTTGGAAAGACAACTTCATTAAGACAATTCTATATAGATGGGAAAGTCTACAGAGGTAACAATAATCTATTGTCTCAGTAGTAACACGAACATTGTGATTAACTGTTATTTTCATAATTAAAAATTACATATTAATTTTATTCTTTAATTCATGCTTTCCATACATAGTAAATAGACATAAATAGATACATAGTATCATTCAGTGATTTGTAATTGGATTGTAGCTCCATTCCCACCGTCCAATGCTATTTCCAGTATATCATCTTTCTTGCTATATGGTTTCAGGTTGCTGATCTTGGAATAAATGCTGTTGCTTCAGGCACAGATGGCCATGTGTGACACGGCTCTGCAGAAAACCTTTTCCATACCTGACAAAGGTGTAGAGCTTTGGTGATACTAGTGGAGTGTAATGACATGTACTGAATCTGTGTTATCATGGAGAGTACTGGCAACAAAGGACATGGTGTAGCTATGAGATGAGGAGATAGATGGAATTATAGAAGAGTACTTGTTCCGTAGATTCCAGAATGACTAAGCTCAGTGATGTTTTGTAGCATACAGGTGGAAACTAAAGGCCTTCTAATTAGTCATTGATATGAAGAGCAGTGATATTTGGGTCACTCAGTATTTTTCTACAATTAACTTAACAATTATGATAATTTGGAAAATATTATAAACAGATACTGAAAATAGAACAGATAATAGATATTTTTTAAACACTAAGGGTCTCATTTTCCCATGTTTCACTGAAAAATAATAGTTATAATAACATCATCAACAACTACAAAATTAAAAGCACCATGTTTTTCAGTAGAGGTTTATTTATACAAGCATGTGAAGTATTCCAAGACATAGGAGTCACAGATCTGAAAATCTTTACTATTTGATTGGGAATATACAAAAACAAAATACCACAAATGCTTTTATTGTAAAATATTTGTATTGGTGTAAAGTTCTTTGGGTTGCTGAGTTGTCAGCAGATTAGCTGCAGAGACGGTGATTAGGTCAAAACTTTATTAAAAAAGAAAAGTATCATCACTTATTTTGGAAAATTTCCTCTGTCAAACTATTTAGATGAAGTCATGTTGTAAAGATAATGCTTCATTTCAAAGAATGTTGGAGCCCGAGGGGTTTTACAGGACACGTTTAAGGCATGTATATTTGTCATCATCACACACTATAATGTGCAACATAGTTTTCCTTTAAGAAGAATTAATGAAAACATATTTTGACATTATGATTGTGGACATCTGTGTTTGTTTACATTCATTTCAGCTTAATGCAGAAAATGTCAAAGAAAGAATGTAGAGTGAAAATTGTGTATCTTTCAGTTTTACTTTCATTGCTTAGTACAAAGGGATAAAAATGCATGGGCTTCTTGTGTGGTAAGAGTTTTGCTAATGGATGCATAAAGCAAACAAAGCTGAAAGGAAATGTTTTATTGCTCCATTCTGGACCATGTGGATTTTTGTTGCTCTTGTTTTTATTGTTTTTGTTGTTGTTGTTGTTATTGTTTAAAGACTACTTAATCTGAAATGTCTGGAACTTTACAAAAATTTGGATTTGTACCAATACAAAACTTTTCTCTTAAAACATTATAATGTTGCTTATTCTCTTGCCAAGCAAAAGAAGTTACACATGTTTGGATACCTCTGGAAAAGCCAGAAAACTGAAAATGAGGGGGAAACTTATTTTGCTCAAAGTACTTTAATATTTTGTCCCTTTATAATATAACAAAAGAATTTAAATACATATATATTGATGATAAGCATAACCACACATTATCTAATTCTATTCAAATTAAAAGCTAATGCTGTTTTAACGTATAGTATTGGAGTACGTCCTTTTATTGTTAGTATAGATGGATCTCAGGATTCCCACTATGTTTTAATCAGATACAATAGTCAAATAATTATTTTCTTTTTATTTTCAAATATATGCTTCTGAAATCAGATTGCCTTTTTAATTGACATGTTTTTTTCTAGAAAATCCAAAACCAAAATATAGAACATAACATGTAGTTTACATTATTTATACTTTAATCTGTAAGGTGCAACCAAACCGTTTTTCAGGGGCACTTGGTTGTCTCAGTCGGCTGAGCATCCAACTTCAGCTCAGTTCATGATCTCATGGTTCGTGAGTTCAAGCCCCGCATCAGGGGTCTGTGCTGACAGCTCAGAGACTGGAGCCTGCTTCAAATTCTGTCTCCCTCTCTTTCTGGTCCCGCTTCCCCACTTATACTCTGTCTCTCTCAAAAATAAATAAACATTAAAAAAATTAAAAAAAAAACCTGTTTTTCAAATGTGTATTATTAATTTGCAAATCTTTCTTTGTCATAGATTTTGATGGTGTAAAATTTCATAGATTTAAAGAATGATTAATGCAAAAATGCAGAGAAGGTAATTTTTGAACTCCTATATTGATATTTTATTAAGTCTTCAAGATGGCTATGTTAACATTTCATGAAATAATTGGATTTAATATAAACACTTCTCGGGGCGCCTGGGTGGCGCAGTCGGTTAAGCGTCCGACTTCAGCCAGGTCACGATCTCACGGTCCGTGAGTTCGAGCCCCGCGTCGGGCTCTGGGCTGATGGCTCAGAGCCTGGAGCCTGTTTCCGATTCTGTGTCTCCCTCTCTCTCTGACCCTCCCCCGTTCATGCTCTGTCTCTCTCTGTCCCAAAAATAAATAAACGTTGAAAAAAAAAATATAAACACTTCTCTATTTCAGAAATAATTGATTGATGTTCTCCTGTGCAAAATAAGATATAAGCTCTCTTACACCACACCCACGCATGTATTTTCCCTCTATTTAACCTACCATTACTGTTTGCCACAGAAATAAATCAATGCTTGATGTTTATATTTCTGTGTCTATCTATAAACATATGGTTAACAGCTGAGAAATGTTGATTAGTGCTAAGAACAGACAGCAGTATCAGCCTCACCGGTCAGGTTTTCAGTCGGGGTAGCTCCCTAAAATTTGAATCAGAGTCTATACTTTATCAAGATTTTCCTGGTGCACTTTTGAAGATTTTGACTCAGTAAATCTTTCCTGAGACTTGAGATACTGGATATCTAAAAATGTCTCAAATGATGCCAGTGCCACTGGCCCTGCAACCACCCTTTGTAGCAAGAATGTCAGGAACCATGGTTACATTTCTTTCATTTGTTGTATTACAAAAGAAATAACATTTGTATTTCCTACAGTTACCTTTATCTCTTTTTTTATTTCTTTTTTTTAATAAATACCCATCATTTATTTAGCTTTTTGTCTTCTGACAGAACTCAGTATTTATTTCCTGTATAGTCAAACACACCGTATACTAGATTTTTTTTTCTTCAGTCTAGGGAAAGGACACCTGCAGTTTCACAACCATGCTCCTGCTCTGATTTAGAATAACTGATCTCGACTTTAGAGGTTGTAGTCCTGGGTCACTCTTTATTAACAGGAGGGCCTCAACTATAGATTTGTGGGACCCAGGGTGAGATAAATGTACAGAGCCTCTGTGTTTTAATACCTTTTTGAGGAGTTTTACATTCACAGCAAAACTGATCAGAAAGTACAGAGATTTCCCAGATAACTACTGCTCCCATTATACAGCGTCTCCTCTAGAATGGTACATCCCCCACCAGAATAGTAGATTTGTTACAATTAATAAGCCTATGTTGATGCATTATTATCACCAACAGTCCATAATTTACAATAGGAATCATTATGGGTGTTGTATATTCTATGGGTTTGGACTTATGTAAAACACCATATATCTATCACGATAGTAACATAAAGAGCTGTTTCATTGCCTTAAGAATCCTCTGTGTTCCATGAATTCATCCATTTCCCCATATTCCAATCTCCGGAAACCAATGATCTTTTTACTCTCTCCATAATTTTGCCTTTTCCAGAATGTCATATAGTTGGAATCTTACAAAAGTTCAAAAGTAAAATTATTCTGGTTCTAATAGAGAAATATCCTTCTTTCATTATAATTATTAAGATTATATGAATATTATTTTTCTATGCTTATTATAATGCTCAAATATCAGTAAGTGTTATTTTTTTAATTTTTTTTTTCAACGTTTATTTATTTTTGGGACAGAGAGAGACAGAGCATGAACGGGGGAGGGGCAGAGAGAGAGGGAGACACAGAATCGGAAACAGGCTCCAGGCTCTGAGCCATCAGCCCAGAGCCCGACGCGGGGCTCGAACTCACGGACCGCGAGATCGTGACCTGGCTAAAGTCGGACGCTTAACCGACTGCGCCACCCAGGCGCCCCTATCAGTAAGTGTTATTAAGAGAACAATCTGAAATGATCTTTTCAACCATTTTACTATATTTTTAAAGTTTTTTTTTTAGGTTCATTTATTTGAGAGAGAAAGAGAGAGACAGCATGAGTGTGCACACGAGAGAGTAGTAGGGGTAGAGAGAGAAAGGGAGAGAGAGAATGCCAAGCAGGCTGTGTGCTGTCATAGCCCAACACGGGGCTCGATGTAACGAACCATGAAATCATGACCTGAGCCAAAATCAAGAGTTGGATGCTTAACTGACTGAGCCACCCAGGCGCCCTGTCAACCACTTTACTATATTAACTCCACAGGATTAGTAAGGAAATATTTAAAATTCTTGCCTAATCAAGACAGACACTGACCCTAAACAAGCTGTAAGTAGATCGAGTACATATGAGCTGAACATCAACGAAGGGTCCTACATTTACAAAATGAGGCAGCATAGTGAATTAGGAGTAAATTAATAGAGAAAGACCAAGAGTCATCTTGGAACGTTGAAATACGTTCATTAATAAAAAGTCAAGGGGACTGAAATAAAAGACTCAGATGTACAATCTTGGAAACCCATATATTATAAGTTTACATGAGTGTAGTCCATAATTCTTCCAGACCCCATACCCTAACCATGAGAATAATTTTATGCACCAGTGGCACTCAAATTAATTTTCTGATAAATGAAATAATAGTTAATACATTTTTAAATAAAAATAAAACAATCAAATACAACTAAATTTATAATAAAATAAGTATTATATTTCCTTTTCGATTTTTGTCCTTTTGGGAAAAAGTTTACATCTATATTACATAAACAAAAAAATGCATTATTTTGCTCATTTTAGTTCTTTAAGCACTTTTTTACATAAAATGAATGGCAAGTTTCCAAATGGCTGAAATTTTCTATTTAATTCTGCTATGACCAAATGAATTAAACAAAAAGTGCCATCAGAGTCTATTAAACATGATAATATATTATTGTCTTTTGGCTCTACTTTATTTCTCAGTGTATATTTCTATCTGCTTTATAGTTAAAGCAGATGTAAATGATATAATGGCACATAAAATTATCATATCAAATATATTCCTATTATTATTTAATGCAAGTGATTCCTCAGTTTAATATTTTAAGGTTTTGTGTAAGAAAGAAATGTATTTAACTGTTTAAATAAAGGAATGTTTGTTGATACAATGTACTTTTTCTAGAGAAGTAAGAGCAGTTGCTTTGTTGTTTAGTAGCTATTTCAAGGCTTGGCATGAATAAACATATTTGAGATTTAATGTTTATTCTTGCAATGGCTTTTATTAACTGAAATAGTAAGAGTAACTTAAAAAAATATGTGCTGAGGTTCTGTGTATCATAGGACTTCTGTGTATTCATCTTACCTTAATTCTTGGCTAATGGAAATGAATATATTTCCATCTCATAGCAGCAGTCTTAAAACCACTAATTCTTCTGCTAGAGATCATTCTATAGCTCCCCCTCTACATATCCCAATGGATGGATAATTTCTGACAAAATCACATCATCACTGATAACTGCAATTAATGACATAGTTATGAAATGTTGGCCAGCTAGATTTTAATGACACATAATAAGCGGAATTTTTGAAATTTTGATGTGTAGAAAAATAATTTAGAAATAAATATTTGGTCATAGGCACATACAGAAATATTCTATAATAAATTTCAGTCTGTTTAGCAACCATGTCAAATATATTGCAGTGATAGGTCGTATGGCTGATAGTGGAAAGAATCCAATTTAATTTTGAAATATGTTCACAGAAAATGTATAGATTCACCACACTAATTTCCAAACCGTAAGTGGAAAATATATAATCAAAGTCAAACTGCCAACCAAAACCTGGAGCAAATGACACAATAAAATTTAATAAGTCCTTAAAATCAGTGCAAACCTTAAGTATAATTAGCTACCACCATTACTTTTATTTTTGGCTCTGCGGCAAATTCCTGAGAATGGCTCCTCTTTTCCTTAAAAAATATGAACTGAAACACCTTCTCAGTAACCTTCTAATGCCAGTGGATTAACAAAAGAAGGAGTTACAGAATGTTCACATGCTAGTGCAAGCATAAATAAAGGCTTGAAATGCACGTTACACCCTTGAATCTTGGAGGCAGGGGTGACTATTGCACATGTAATGATGGTGATGGCTTCTTGATGTTCCATTTGCCAGCATCCATTCATATAAACTGTGGCTGGCTACCTTGCTGCCTTCTCTATACCATTTAAAGTTTTTTCTGTTTGTTTTTTTTAATGTTATTTTTTAGAGACAGAGAGAGAGAGAGAGAGAGAGGGAGCGGGAGGGGCAGAGAGAGATGGAGATACAGAATTTGAAGCAGGCTCCAGGCTCTGAGCTGTCAGCACAGAGCCCGATGTGGGACTCGAACCCATGAACCAAGAGATCGTGCCCTGAGCCAAAGTCAGACGCTTAACCGACTGAGCCACCCAGGCACCGGCCATCTAATGCTGTATCATTAATTAAGTGATATATGTATATATCCCCCTCTATATCATATCATACTTCCTAATGCAGCTTCATGTGAGAAATTGTTTTAAATTTTTTAACAACTTTGTTGTAAGGAAATTTTTTTCCATGTAGGAAAATATTTTGTTCAGTCTGTAAGAAATAATAAATAGTTATATTCTAATCTTTTATTTTTCCTTCCATAAGCAGAGTATATTTTACCCTGATATTTGTTATTTATTGTTATTTGCATGCTATTATTTTTGGTCTCAAATTGAGCAAAGCAAGAAAAAATAAAACAACTAAATAAATATAGATACTATTATGTTGAATATCATCAACTGAGTTTGTTGGGTAATTCACTTTGGTTAATTCTCCACTTACCCCATTCTTTGAATCTACAATAAGAAACATTGCAAACTTAATGATATTTCATTTTCTCAACTTAAAACTGGAGTAATAATAGTTAATTAATAGTATTCATATGTATTATTAATAATAAAATTAATAAAAAGATAGTATGTAATCCATAGGACAAAAGGAGCACCTGACACATCAATTATCCTTAGAAATCCCAAGGCATATTAAGAAGTTGAAAAGTATAGACTTCCCTTAATAATTCTTGGAAGAATTGGTTTCTTGGTATGTTTTAATCAATGATTTAAGAAGTTACAGGTAATTGTGTTACTGAAATAAATTTATAGCACATACAGACACTCCTGAATGTGCAATGAATTTGAATTCAAACCCATTATTTTATTTTATTTTATTTTATTTTTTTAATTTTTTTTTCAACGTTTATTTATTTTTGGGACAGAGAGAGACAGAGCATGAACGGGCGAGGGGCAGAGAGAGAGGGAGACACAGAATCGGAAACAGGCTCCAGGCTCCGAGCCATCAGCCCAGAGCCCGACGCGGGGCTCGAACTCACGGACCGTGAGATCGTGACCTGGTTGAAGTCGGACGCTTAACCGACTGCGCCACCCAGGCGCCCCAAACCCATTATGTTTTTAATCAAGCTGTGGTGATAAGACTCCTAACACGTATTTCTTATGACTCTTTGCTATGGAATATTAAAATATCTATTTCACATAGTGTTATCTATATGTTCAATTTATGGTACTATTGAAAACTTACAAAAGCAGCTTCTCAGGGTGTTTTTAGGCAAATAAACTGTAGGCACCAAATACTATAGATTTTAGCATTAGGGAATCTCTGTTGCAGAATAAACTAAAGAAGAAAGTGGTGAATGTCTCTTAGGATAGGGCGCCAAGTTCACAAGTGGAAAATATTGCATATCTCAAATATATAGTCAAAGTAAAGAATCAAAAAGGAGCTTAATTAATGAGATAAAAATAATAAGGTAGGTATTCAAAATGCTCTATGTACAGAAATTAGGGATAGCTAGTTACAAGCAATAAGATGAATAAAGAAAGGCCATTTTTTAAAAAGGTGAATGAGATTTAACAAAAAAGATATTTTAATATAGTAAAAACCCTTACTCAATTAAATATTATTTTTTTTAGGTATAAACTCTACTCTCTACTCATCTAAGGGTAAGAACTTTGGGAAATTACAACTATTATAATAGGAGTAGTAGTAGTAATAATTATTTAATTTCCAATAATGAAACTTAATACTATGTATAAGATC
Source organism: Puma concolor (assembly GCF_028749965.1). Lineage (NCBI taxonomy): Eukaryota > Metazoa > Chordata > Mammalia > Carnivora > Felidae > Puma > Puma concolor. The sequence continues at coordinate 183,485,050 of NC_141667.1, forward strand.
AAACACAATATAATAATCCTTATCTAAGAAGGAAATAACATGGTGAAAATATGAAATCTATCCTGATTCTGATGTTTGCTATTTTTTTACTTTTAACTTGAGGAATTATGTTGCCAATATAGTCCGATCATCAAGAGTTACAGATGCAGGCTAAATGTGTGTTACTCCTTTTAGTGACAATATGAGATTTCCTGAAAGCTGTTCTAATAATTAGTTAATTATTATTCATGACCGTGATAATGGAGATGGAGCTTAATTCTAAAGATAACTAGGTCTTCATGTATGCTGATTCTATAAAGCAGGTTATTTCCACTTAATATTAATGTGTGTGCCATTTCTCAAATCTAGTTTGAGAAACTATTCTAGTTTTCTACATTGGAATCATTTAAAAATACCTCTAAAATTTACATTATAAATATTATTAAATGTCATTAAAATTTTAATTTTAGCCTGAAAAGTGTTTCATCTTTTGCATAAATATTGTGCACCATTTATTTAGCTCTTGTATCTCAGCTCTGAATCTGCTGTTTTGTACTCTGTTTTGTGATGCAGAACCTAAAGCTGCCAAAATGTATTTCTGTTTTGCCAGCAACCACCCAACCGAGCACTACCAACAGAGACGACTAAAGGAAGACTACAAGGCTAGAGGAAGAAGAAGGGACTTCCACCTTCTTGGGTCCTTATTGTTATTTTCTGCTCTAGCTATTATTCCTGCATTACAAAATACTCCCGAAAATACAGTGGCAAAGAACTGCCTTTTTTTAAAGACAAAGAATTAGTAGGTCAGGGACTTTATGGACTCATTATGGGGGTCCCCTGTGAAACTGCAGTCAACTTTTGGCTAAGGTTGTAGTCATGTGATCATCCCACGGCAGTACTGGGCCATCATCCAGGACGGCTCATTTCTATTGCTATCAGTTGATGCTGGCTCTCAGCTGAAAGTTCAATTGGACCACATACTACAATGAATGCAAGTGGCCTCTTCACCAACCCAATCTTAGGGCAATCTGTTACATGGCAGGTGACTTTCTCCACAAGTGTTCTAAGAGAAGCAGGGGGAAGTAAGATTTTCAGACCTAGCATCAGCAATTACACAGCATCACTTCTGATACATTCTCTTGATTACTGGTCTGGTAATGATTAAGAGGAAGAGGATACAGACCCCACCTTTTTTTAAAAGAGGAACAACTAAGAAGTCTGGGTGGCAGGACCTAGAACCCCTTCTCTAAGCACAGACAAGGCATTTCACAGATCTGAGTTTCAGGCCCTTCTTCCAAGTTCAATGTTTTAGTAATCCCCCCTTCCCATCTTTGATTCCCTCAAGCCTAAGAAATGGCTTAATTATATTTATTTACTTTTACAGTTACCTAACTCAAAAATTAATATCAAATTAATAACTGTTAATACTAAATATCTTAAGTTAAAATAACTGTTGTGGTTTTGCCTCCTCATTGAACACAACACTACACATGAAAATAAATATTTGGAAACAAATGGAAACCAACTTAGGTAATAATTTTAAAAATAATGAAATATTTCAAACTGATCCTGAAGAATTAAGTCATATCTGGGTATATTGATATTTTATTTTTTTATTTTTTTAATGTTTATTTGTTTATCTTGAGAGACAAAGAAAGATAAAGAAAGACAGAGAGAGTAGAGAGGGAAAGGGAGAGGGAGGGAGAGAATCCCAAGCAGGCTCCACACCATTGGCACAGAGCCGGACGTAGGGCTCAATCTCAAGAACAGTGAGATCATGACCTGAGCTGAAATTAAGAGTCAGAGACTTAACTGACTGAGCCACCCAAACACCCTAGATATTTTAAAAAATTATTTTATATGAATTACAGAATTTTATCAAGGACTAAATATTGAGTTGTTTTTATATCTTCAAGTTCCATTAGGATATCCTGGTTCTAAAAGTAATTCTTTTTAAAGTTTAATGTAGAATACTACTTTAGCTAAAATATGGAAGTATGTAGTAATTACAAATCACTTAAATACTTAATTGTAAGAATTTTTTATAAGAATTTATCCACGTGAAAGTTTTCACTGTGATTACATCAGATTTTATCATATTGTTGGACGAAGAATATTTGCTGTATGTTATACATATACATGTGTACACATACATAATTTATATATGCACATATAATGATGATTATTTCAATATGCACATTAACGCATACATTAAGTACACTGCTGTCTTTATAGGATTTATCCTTAAATATGGTATTGATTTATTTCCCTCAAATTGTGTTTAAATGTATAATTCTAGTTGTTTACTTGTTTGCTGAAATTAGGTTTTACCATTCCTTGAAATATGCCAATCCATAATAGATACCAAATGCATCATGATCAGTAAAATTCCTTCTAGTTTTGATACTTTTATGTTTATTTGTTTTTTTAATCCTTTCTTCCTCCAGAGTTTAACATTCTTGGTAAACATTTGTACTTAAGTACATAGACCTCTATTCTTTTTAAAAAAAAATTTTTTTTAATGTTTATTTATTTTTGAGAGAGACAGAGACAGAATGTGAGTGGGTTACACAGAAGCAGAAGCAGGCTCCAGACTCTTGAGCTGTCAGCACAGAGCCTGACGTGGGGCTGGAACTCACGAGCCGTGAGATCATGACCTGAGCCGAAGTCAGACGCTCAACCCACTGAGCCACCCAGGCGCCCCCATAGACCTCTATTCTTAACCACATCTTACGGAGTTTCTAAATTCCCTCATTATTAGCATGAAAATATCACACTTTCTTTATCAAAAATTAGAAAATTGTATGGTGGACTTGTTTGTGTTTCTCTATTCCAGTGAGATAATGGATTGAAATGTTATGAAACAGAAAAAAAAAAAAGATATTAGTACACCCTCACAATTAAGAGCAAAATTCAATAAATAAGAGCTAAAATATTTGGGTTAGAAAGTTGTTTTGTTCATCTTTCTAACTCGGTAATACTGTGCAAGTTACTTAACCTCTTTGTCCTTCAGTTTGCTCAACTTTAAAGGGTACCTAATTCCTATAGTTACTATGAAGATTAAATATGTTAAAAGATTAAATATGTTAAAAAATTTAAAGCACTTAGAAATGTTTGGTACATTGTAAGGGCTATAAAAGTGTTAGCTATTATTCCATCAACTACAAAGAAAGATTTACTTCTGAGGAGGAGTATCCCTTACTTAAATTGTTTATGATGTAATCACTAAAGTTATTTAAGACCGTACTGCATTTTCACAAAAGCAATTCTAAGCAGGTTTTGAGAATAAGGAAGACGATGTTGTAAAGAAATTTAATTCTGAAACCTTTCTAAGGGAAAAAAATCATTCAGAAATCTAAACCAATTAGATGTGCATTACAAAAATACAAAAAGTGATGCAGTTTTTTGTACTCAACCAAATATCAAAAATATGAAATATCTTAAAAATACACTACAGTTATCATGGTGAATATAATGTAGTGTATGGAATTGCCAAATCATTGTGCTGTATACCTGAAACTAATGTAACATTGTAAGTCAACTATGCTTCAATATTAATTAAATTAATAAATTAAATGTAAAATAGTTTAATAAATAAATATTTACATTAAGTATATTCCATTATAATAATCTATTGGTATCAGCATTTGGGAGAAAGGGCTAACATTGGAAGGAGATAAAAATAATTTAATATTTAAGATCTGCATTAACTAATTATTTAAAATTGTACAAATATTTCGTATCTCTAATAATAATCACTTAATTATAAATTGGAAATAGTATATTCTGTGAAAAGATTTTAATAACAAAATTAGTCACAGTCAAAGGTTTCATGCAGAAATGTTTTAAGAAGTGTCTGTGCTGTTTAACTAAAAAAGATAGAGAAAAATATCTATCAATGAGGAAATGTGTCACCTACTTACAGACTGGTCATTAGTTAACACCAACCTATCAAAATAGCCAATAGCTTACTAGGAAGAAAAATGAAAGACTACTTTCTCATTGGAGTGAAAATGTAAATTCCATTATAGCAAATCTGTTGTGACAATATGGTGCTATTGTTCTTAACAAATGCAAAGGTGAAAAAAGCTTAATGTGAATAATCAAGGAAGAAATGAATTGATTAAAATTGTATTGTGCTTGTATTGAAATGTCAATTTACACAGTTAACTACAGTGAATAGTCTCCCTTCTGATATTTTCTGAACCTAACAACAACTAGGATTCAAGTTGGTGAGTTTAACAATCAGATTAAGGCATTTTAGTCTTCACACTAATAAATTAAGTATTCAGATAACTTCTGTATACATGATGGATAATCTATTATTCCTGAGGCAAATATTTCTTTAAATGAACACATGGCAAAAGGAAGTTTAACAACAAATGATAATATCTAAGGTAAAGTCCAAGGATAAATTAAATAAATAATAAATGACTTTTCAGACAATAAAAAGAAAAGCATATATATTCTGTTTAAATTACATATAACTCATTACAATTAAGTTGTTTAAAAAATCATTTAAAAAACGTGCTATTCCAGAGAATTTAGAATGCAGTTGAAATCTAGAAACTAAGAGACCAGTTTTATATTAAGTAAGATATCTTCCTAATTTTGTATTACTTTGGTAGTATAAGATGTGAACAAATTTCAATTACATAATGACAAAACTGAAAAAAATGTTGATATTTACATAGTTTTCTATAAGGTGTTATAGAATACACCTTTAGTGTATTAATACACTTAGTCAATACATTTAGTCTCAGAGGGCTTAAATTTCCTTCACAAAGTTAAAAACTAAATGGGAGAATATATACTCAAATAGTTGTATCCTATGTCTGGATTCCCATTTAGTGCTATTTCTAAAACATAATCCAGTCCCTGAAGTACCCAGTTACAGCAGTCAAAAAAGATAATATCACACAAATATCAAAGATTGTGATAAATCAAATAACAGTAGAAATTTATTTAAAAACACATTTTTATAAAGTCCATTTTGAGCTATACATTTGTTACTATTTCATGAAATTTCACATTCTAGTTTAAAATTCTAAAACTGGGGGTGCCTGTATGGCTCAGTTGGTTAAGTGGCCAACTACAGCTCAGGTCATGATCTCCGGGTTTGTGGGTTAGAGCCCCATGTGTCAGCTGTGCTGACAGTTCAGAGCCTAGGGCCTGCTTTGGATTCTGTTTATCCCTCTCTCTCTGCCCCTCCCCTGCTTGTGCTATCTCTCTCTCTCTCTCCCAAAAATAAATAAACATTAAAAAATATTAGAAAAAGACATAAAAAATAAAATTCCAAAATAATAAAAAATAAATTTGTGAATTAAGATGCCTCATAATTTCAACCATTTAATAAGTATTTTGATTTAAGAAGATTTTTTATTTTTATTTATTTATTTTTTAATGTTTTTTTATTTGTTTTTGAAGGAGAGAGAGAGAGAGAGAGAGAGAGAGAGAGACAGAGCATGAGTGGGGGAGGGGCAGAGAGAGAGGGAGACACAGAATCTGAATCAGGCTCCAGGCTCCAAGCTGTCAGCATTGAGCCTGATGCGAGGCTCGAACTCATGAACTGTGAGATCATGACCTGAGCCACAGTTGGACGTTCAACTGACTGAGCCACCCAGGCACCCCAGAGGATTTTTTAAATGTTTATTTATTTTGAGAGAGGGAGAGAGAGAGTGCATGCACACTTGTACGTGAGTGGGGAAGGGGCAAAGAAAGGGACAGAGAGAATCCCATAAAGGCTGCGTGCTGTCAGCGTAGAGCCTGGTGCAGTGCTTGGTCCCAGGAACCATGAGATCATGACCTGAGCCGAGATTTGGACACTTAACTGACTGAACCACCCAGGTACACCATGGTTTAAGAGTTTGAGTCAATAATTTGTTGCTGGAATAACACTGAATTTTAAATATGCTTAATAAAGGTTAATAGCTCTGCATTATAATTGGTGAGAGTTTGTTAACCTATTATCTATGTATCTGTTTTATTCAACATGATATGTTTATGCTTGCAAAAAAATTATATGTTTAAATATGCTTGCAAAAAAATCTGTAAACTATCATAAATTAGCTTGTAATAGAAAGTTATGTAACCCATGGCTGTTGCCAAGTTTATAATAGTCATTTTTTTAAATATTTATTCAATCAACAAAATATATATTGATGCCTATGTCTGAATGCTATGTTTAGCAATAGTCATGGACAAGATGGTTGATTCCAATACCTGCTTCTTCTAAGGAAACTTGTCAGCAATTTCCAAAGAAGGCCCAGAATTGCTGACATATAATCCAATAATAATTTTGATACCTTTTTAGCTAACATAAAATGAAACAGTGACTAAATTCCAATATGGATTCCAAACACCAGCCTATAGAGTATAGGAAAGCATTGATACTCTTTCTCTACTAGGACAGCAGTTATGTATAATTTTCAGGCAGCTTTGTGGGAGCCAGCAAACTCTCTATTGCCAGATATCAGATTACCAAATAATCAGCACTACTTTTGTGCAGGAATATCCAAGTGATTGAAAATCTCACCTAAATGGCTAAGCACTGGAAAGAACACTAATAACATTTTAATAAAAGTCTATGGAACACTTAAGTTTGTTCTTCCTCAATTTTTAGAAATTTCCATCACACAGTTTTTAAAAAGAATCATAAAGGAGTCTACTCTAGGAAGACTTTATAACATGTTAAATTAAATACAAAATGGAGACTGAACGGAATTCCCTCAGCAGACAAAACATTTAAGCCAAGTCAGCAAAATTAAATCTAGCTTATTTCACGTAACTTTGGTTATTTCTGGTAAATGCCTCTGATAATTATAAAAGAAACTTTTATAAGTCATCTCCTAAAAATGGTATGGGAAAATCACTTTTAACCAATCCCTTGATGTCAGGAAGCCCCCATTGCATTAACCAATCATTGTAAAGGTTAAATAATTTTCTCATTTCTACTGTATATCCATTCTGTAACTTCATGCCCCTGAGCTTCATATCTATTTTTATTTTTGAAAGCTCCCAGTTTATGAACTGTTCTTGCATGCACAATAAATTCTTACTAAACACTATTTATGGATTTGGTGGGTTTAATTTTGCTACTTCTGGATTTTGGGCAAATATTTCTCTCAACATGTCTTTAACATAGAAGAAAACAATTACATTAAACAGGTATTATAAAATAATTGTTCAGGCTTTATAACAGAAGCATATAAATGTTACCCAATCACAAGTTCAAGAGAATGGAAGAGTGGATTGGTAGAGTTGATTATTAAATATCGTTTTTGTTAACTAATAAAGAAAACAATAGAGAAGTAGCCAAATTATACTTCCATTGCTAATGTTTCCACCAGATGGATTGTAAGAGCCATTGTGTCTTGAAGTGGTTTGGCTCCTTTATATTCAAGATCAGGCCCTCAAAGGATGCAGGTTTTCTTTTTTTTTTTTTTTTTTTATTTCAGTCTGTGGTGACCTATTTAAATTGATAAAAATCTGCATGACTGTGGGCTTTTCCTTATCTAATTCAATAGCTCTTGTAAAAGTGCAGAGAAGGTAGCAATTTGCATTTAACTGGGTGAGAATAGAACAATAAATTTTGAAAATTAAAATATGATTGTTCCCATAATAATTTTTAATGGATAGACTAAAAGTAAACTACACATGAATAAGTATTAAGTTTTTGACATTCATTATGAAGTACATTAAATCTCTTAAAATAGAGATAAATGATAAAGATAGAAGATGAAACATTACATTCTATAGCTATACCACCCTGAATGCTCCTGATCTTGTCTGATATTGGAAGCTAAGCAGGGTCGAGCCTGGTTAGTACCTGGATTGAGAAGGTGGAACATTACTACCTAAAACAAAAAGCAATGAAGAATAAATAACAACAATAAAAATATATCCCTCACATAAGAGTGCCAAAAAAGCAGACTCAATAGATTGGGGCGGGAAGGATAGTAGAATAAATAGTAGAAAAAAAGTTTTGAATAAATGTAGACAGGTGTTGGACATTATAAAAATCACTGAGATGCACTGCTTAAAAAAAAAAAGTAATTGGGGCTCAGTGGCTCAGTCGGTTGAGTGACTTTGGCTCAGGTCATATCTTGCGGTCCGTGAGTTCGAGCCCTGTGTCAGGCTCTGTGCTGACAGCTCAGAGCCTGGAGCCTGCTTCAGATTCTGTGTCTCCCTCTCTCTCTGCCCCTCCCCCGCTCATGCTCTGTCTCTCCCTCTCTCTCTCTGTCAAAAATAAATAAACATTAAAAAAAAAAACCAGTAACTTGAAGAAAATGAGAACCAGAGGCCAAAAGACTATAATTAGCAAAGCAAAGTAGTTAAGTGGAAAGAAATATACAGGACTGCAAAGACAAGATTGAGCATTTATTGCTATTATTATTTCATATTATATTATTTTATTGATAATAATCTTAATTTTTGAGCAGTTTGAAATATACAGAAAAATTGAGCACAGTTCCTCCAATATACCCTCCGACCCATACACACTTTCTTCTATTACTAAAATCTGACATTTAGCATGGCACATTTGTTGCAATGGATGAACCTATATTGATACATTATTATTAACTACTCTATACTTTATTCAGATTTCTTTACTTTTTACCTAATGTCCTTTTTCTGTTCCAGGATCCTATCCAGGATACCACATTGCATTTAGTTTTTAAGTCACCATCATCTCTTGGCTTACAGCACCAGCTTCATAACAGGTTTCTCTGCCTTCACCAATTCTGTTTCTGCTCCATTATTCTAACATCATTTTTTTTTTATTATTGACTATCTCTCTCCTCTATTAGAAACAACATGGCGGGGCGCCTGGGTGGCTCAGTCGGTTAAGCGTCTGACTTCGGCTCAGGTCATGATCTCACGGTCTGTGAGTTTGAGCCCTGCGTCGGGCTCTGTGCTGACAGCTCAGAGCCTGGAGCCTGTTTCGGATTCTGTGTCTCCCTCTCTCTCTGCCCCTCCCCTGTTCACACTCTGTCTCTCTCTGTCTCAAAAATAAATTAAAAAAACATTAAAAAAAAAAAAAAAAAAAGAAACAACATGGCAACAACAGTATGTCTCCCAAGCACTTTGAATAATGTGTGACACCTTGGCATTCAGTATTAGTCTAATCCCTCTCAATAACTAGTATCTTATTTTGAACTTCTTTTCAAATTCATGGATATTTGTTATGCAATTTCACACTGTTGGCTCCAACATTTTGGCCATAGCTTTCTGTTAGTCACATCCATTCAATCTGTTTTGTTATCGTCAATCTACAAATTTCCATTACCTTTAAAGTTTCTCTGCACATATTCTAATTCTCTCTGCTTGGCCTAGCCATCAAGATGATTTGTGGTTTCACATTCAGCCAAGCTTTTTACTCTGCTTCAATTTAATTCAATCTTTTCTCTTAATTTTAGTCAACTCAGCCTTGTCCAAAATCTTGCTTTGATGTTGAGATAGTGGTGCCTAAAGTTTTAATTTAATTAAGTGAGACATAGATACCATAATAAAGCTTTGCCCGTTAATTTATTTTATTGTTTACATTAAAAAAATTTTTTTAACGTTTATTTATTTTTGAGAGAGAGACAGAGCGTGAGTGGGGTCAGGGCAGAGAGAGAGGGAGACACAGAATCTGAAGCAGCCTCCAGAGCCTGATGAGGGGGCTTGAACACATGAACCATGAGATCATGACCTGAGCTGAAGTCGGACACTTAACTGACTGAGCCACCCAGCTGCCCCAATTTTATTGTTCACGTTTAAGATGTAAGCATTTTAAAGCAATGGGGCTTTAGGATTTTTCATGCCATGCTGATGTCTTGCATTTTGAAGACTAGCATCTGAAACAAAACAGGAAAAGTCTTTGACCACAAAAACTAATGAAGATGGCTCCACTTGATAGAAGAAAATGTCTCTCAGTAAAGAACAATCTTAGTATATCAAACTCTACATTAATTTCTTGATTTGCAGTGCACCATCCCACTTTGTAAAATTGCTACGATTAGTGTCACAAATTTATGGTATGTTCACACTTTCCAAGGCTGATAGACATTCCATTAGTGTGCATGAACTGTAGGCTCAGCATGCTTCTCATTGATAATAAACCTTTTGAAAATGAAATGACTATTTTTGACAAAGTACAATGAAGCAGAAAATGGGCAGATGCCATAGATTGTATAATCAGTACAAGGAAGATTCTAGCTAGCATTCATAATACATCAAACAGACCGATGGGGTATTTAGTGATTAACTCCAATGTAATGACAATTGCAAGCCATCTGTCTTGAAAGCCAGTAACACATAGGTCTACTGCTGACCCACGTGCATTAGAAAAAAGACACTTGGATAGTTAAGTAATAGATTATACTTCAAAGCAAGAATGAATTACTAATAAACTACATAAAATTTATTTTTAATTTTACAGGATGACAACAGTTACATATAAGAGATTACAATCCAGCAGCAGTTAGCAAGTTTCAAAGTATTTGGTTCAATGATTTATATAATAGTTTTTCAGCCAACTTTTAGAGGGTACTTTTTTGTGTGTGCCTAGAAAATACTACAATATTTCCTTTGCAAATTTATACTATCAGACTAAAGCTTCTATTTTTAATAATAGCATATTTTAAATCTTTTAAGGTAGCATATTAAGTGGCATTAATTTTAGAGCCATTAAGTCAAAAGTTTTTACTATTCTTGGTTTTCTAATTTTCCTGTTTTTCATCTTTTAACAAATATTGGCTACATCCAAAATGTCTGATGTAATTTTCTTTTATCAATGTTACTATGCAATTTTATAATTTAAGATTGAAATGTGAAATTGTATGCAAAGATCAAAGCCTTGAGATGACATATTGATTTTTATACTAGATTCCCTCTATTAGTTTCCTAGGGCTGCCATAACAAAATACCACCAATTAGGCAGCTTATAATAATAGAAAGCAATTGTCTGAAAAGGCTCAGCAAAGCCATCTTCCCACTAAAGGCCCTAGGAAAAAAAATGTTCCATCTTTCTCCCTTAGTTTTGGGTCGCCCCAAGCATTCCTTTGCTTGTAGATGCATCATTCCAATTTTCTGTCTTTACATGATTTTTCCTGTGTATCTCCACACCACCTCCTCTCTCCCTGTGTGTGTGCCCATATTTCCCCAATTTGAAAATATAGCTATTGTATTGGACTAGGGACCATCCTATTTACCTCATCTTAAACTGGTTAAATCTATGACTCTGATACCAAATAAGGTCATATTCTGAGGGACTGCAGTTAGAACTTCACATATTTTTGGCAGGCCACAATTCAACCTATAGTATTGCTCAAGTTGGAGTTTCATTTCTTCCACTTACCATTTCCCTAAGCAAGTTATACAGTCTTTACCTCCATTTCCTTATATGTAGACTTGCTGTGAGGAATAAAGGTGCTAATATCCACTGTGGACACACAGTGATATTAAAATATTGGCTGTTGTTACTCTTGCCCAGTTACAATCCATTTTCTTATTCCAAGGATTTTTTTAGTATTTAGTTTCTTAAATTAATATTTCATTCTTTGACAGCAGGTTGGAAGGATGTTCAACTTTGTCACTTAGGGGGAGACAATCTCATGAGTTACAGTGTTTTGCCAGGAAGTGTTAGAAACAATGACACAGTGTATCCTGACCTAGTCAACCACCAGGCCAGGCTGGGTCCTACATTGTAGGCAGATTAGTTTCAGATCTAGTTTCAGATAGCTTCTTACCATGTTGTGACATGTGGTCTTAGAATCACTCCAGTATTCTAATGATGAGACCAACAGATTAGAAATCTGGTCATATTTAGCTCCCTTTCAGAAATGTCATTGACTTATAGAAATGGACCAACAGAACTGATGGGAAAGGACATTATTCAATCCAGAACGACACTAGAACCTTATATAAATGTAAAATTATGTGATACAAAAATAACATGATTTCAAATAATACTCATTTCGTAAGAGTCTTCCCTCAGGAAACAAACACCAAAGTGAATACATTTCCTAACTGAACTGAACTAATAAAACAGTTCTTCCTATTTTAAAGAAAGTATGCCTGAATTTATTAGCCATATTGAATTGAAATATCTACATTGCAATTTAGAACTTCCAAGAGTTAAAAACATGACTCATAAAATATATAAAATTAGAACATGCCAATATTTTTTTCTCACTAATGGAGGAACTTTGGAGGATACTAAAGCTGATTCAAAAGACAATTCAAAAGAAACTGAAGAAAATATTCTGGAAGAAAGTTTCTAGTTTAGATAAAAAAACTGGTTATGTCCTATAGAGCAACAACACTATATATTTGGGGCTATCTTTTTTACTAAATATAAATGATGCTTTTACACATATGGATGCAAACATAAAGTAAAATTAGAGACAAAGAGCTACTTATTTTTATTGTATATTCTGCCGATGTAACAATACAAAGATTAATTACATTTTACCAAATAACTCTTTCATTATATTTACCTTGGAATAGACATTACACTTACAAAAAATAAAAGGGCAAAAAAACCCCAACAAATAATAATCTATGATATTAAAATCTATGCATTATTATTTTAAGTCCCATTCTTTCCTTCAATCTATATGGACTCTACATAGCATATGACTGTGCTCTACATGTGGTGCAGTTGATATCAATTAGGACAAATTACATTTAAGGATAGTTCAATATAAACAGACAGGTTTATACTTAAACCTATAAGTGAGTAAATAATGAAGAAAACCTTTTCAATTGTTCAAATTAATCAATATATAATTTTCTTAGGTATTTTCTATATCAAAAATTAAATTAAAAATATGTATTTCTAATCTCCCACTATGCATTGACTATGATCTTCATTAGTAGAGTTGAACTTATTTCTAGTTAAAGCCAGACAGTAGTGAAAGGTGTTAGTTATGATGATAACTAATTATTTTAATCATTTTTAACCACAAATCCTTATATATAAGTAAAACCATGTTTCTTTTGAAAGAAGAGCTAACATATATTGGGCATCCACTGCTAGTATGTTGATGCTACACATGAATCCTGTTATTTTATAATATATTCTATTTGAGTCCAGATACTTCCTATTTATTTTCTTATAATAGTTCAGAAATTGATTTGTAGGTTGGGACATGTTAAATATGAATTAATCAAGTTAATAATGAATCAAGATTACTTTAGTACAAATACATATTTTAAAAATAAAGCTGATTTCTCTTTGAAACCATTTTTTTAAGTGAGAGGCAAGGCCATTTTATTTTTATTTTTTAAAATATTTATTTATTTTGAGAGAGAGAAAGAGTATGAGCAGGGGAGGAGTGGAGAGAGAGGGAGACAGAAAATCCCAAGCAGGCTCCATGCTGTCAGTGCAGAGCCCAATACAGAGTTTGATCCCACTAACTGTAAGATCATAACCTGAGCCGAAATCAAGTTTGGATGCTTAACCAACTGAACCACCCAGGTGCCCTGAATCCAAATATTTTATACTAATTTAACCCTTTTCTCTTGTCCTTTCTTCTGTAGACAAGATTTTTCATTAGCAAAGTTTATATATAGGATACACTTCCTTCAAAAATTAAAGTTTATAATTAAGGAATTTAAATGGCATGTTTAGGATATAATTTAAATAAAGATGTCTTCCAGATTGGAGTAAATATTGAGAATGCTCAATAAATCAAGAAGGCATACCTTTGAAATTGGTGAACATTGATTTTCTGAGCACAGAAACCAGTACAGCAGTAGAAACAATGAAGGTATTAAAACAAAAGAAAGCAGAATTTAGGTAATTTAGCCTACACAAAAATTTAAATCTTTCTTCTTAATTAAATGATTTTAGAATATAAAAATTGCTAACTAAATGAAAAAGATTAATTGAAAAAATATCTAAAGTGTTATTTTTTTTTAGTTTGGAAAATAACTAGTGTAATATCGCCTCGCTGATATGTACCTAAACTGACACATTTAATTCTATTTTGGAAAAGTAAACAACCCAAACCAGCAGATTAATTTCTAAATTAAATACATTGGATATAAAGTTACAACTATGTATCTAATATATAAATATTATATATGAAGTGTTTTAATTTCAGAATTAAGTTATAAGGACATATCATTCTGACTTGTTATTCTCATTTTACTGGCATTCATTGTGAGAGATTTTCTTGATAATTACCATACAGATTGCAAACCATAATAAAAATATATTTAGGATAACAGAAATCCCTACAAATAATTATATGTTTTATGAATTTATTTTTATGATAGGCAATTAAGTTAATGGGGTGTTGATTATTCATTATGTAAAGCATACTCAGAAACAATATTTTCATGCCTTTATTAATGACATTCACATGTCAAATGAACATTGAGAGAATGAGAGATAGTCTCTGTTCTCATGTCACATCCTTTCTGGAGTGTATTGATAGTCAATGGACAAGTTCGTGTTTATTAGATTTAATAGAATATAATTAAACTATATTCTACTTACATAATTAAAGAAAAATAAAGATTTGTCCATATTTTTAAGTGGAGAAAGTAATAGGTTCCATTGCATCCTCTATATGAAATATGTTCTTACTACATGTTTAAATGGTTCACACACTTCCAATTAAAGTGTGATACACCTACTCCTTTCTGTGAAATGCAGAATGCCATGACCCACCTTAGACCTATTGATTCAGAGTATACGTTTTAACAAGATGTGCAGTGACTCCTATGTACATTCAATTTGAGAAACACCAGAATATGCAATAACTTAAACTGTTGCTTTTATAAACAACAGCATCATTTTCCACATTCTTGATTTTCAATTAAGCCTTCCTGTTGGGTGAAAATGATAAAAGGGACTCCCAGTTTTATTTTGAGCCTTGGAACTTTCTTTTGCATTAGTGAAGTAAGTAGAAAACCTAATGTTTGCCTTTCTCTAGTTTTAAACTTCTCCCAATATATGGAAAGGAGTTAGGCGCTTTACATCATACCAGTGAACTTGCTTGTGATCAAAATAAGATAGAATGAAAATAACCAAACACAATTATATCAAGATTGAAAACAGATGAGTGAAAAAAATGTTCTAATGTTTTTAGATTGCTTTTGGAAAGGGAAAAGTTAGTGATAACATTATATTATATAACTTTGTTAAGTTAATTACCCATATTGAAATAACTAGATTAACCAATAAAATGATAGTTATAGTTTTTCATTTAGTTAAAAAAATTACACAAAAATTATTGGAAAAAAATCAACCAATCCAAAAGAAAAAAGGAAAAGTAAGGGAGGGAAAACAAACAGAAAGTGAGTGCCAAATAAGAAGTAAAAAATAAAATGGTTGATAACTCCAAATACCGGTAATTTAAATAAATACAAGCGGACTAGTGATATAATATGAAGAAAACATTACAATACAGAAATTAAAAAAAAACATAAATTACAGCTATTTGAAGGAGACACCAAAACAATAAATAAGTAAAGTTCAAAGCTATTCCAAAAAATTTGAAGCACGTAAAATGTACATAACACTTCCAGTATTCGATAAAGCTTTAGAAGAAAGATCATTACAAATAATAAAATGTTTAATTCAGCAATTCATACAAATATGAATTTTTACAGGCCTAATAATATAACCTCAATATATATATATATATATATATATATATATATACACACACACACATATATATATAATTTACATCATATATATGTATAATATATTACCATATTTATGTATATGTGATTTAATTCCCTCATTTTATTATTTTGTAGATCTACAACAAAGTGTCAGTAAGGGCAGACAAGATTTGAAATATTCAATTAATAAGCTGATTGAATTGATAATTCAATTAATAATGATATCCCAAGGGCACCTGGGTGGCTCAGTTGGTTGAGCTTCAAACTTCTGCTCAGGTCATGATCTCATGGTTTGTGAGTTTCAGCCCCATGTTGGGCTTGCTGCTGTTAGCACAGAGCGGGCTTCAGATCCTCTGTCCCTTTCTCTCTGCCCCTCCCCCACTTGTGCTCTCTCAGAAACAAATAAAACATCAGAAAAAAATGATGTTTTAAGTACAGAGTACACAGAACTTTTAAAGTATGCCCAACACATTTGTGAAAATTGAGCATGTAATTTATTTTAAAGGAATCCCAATCCAATTATAAAAGACTGTTATTAAATTTCTTTTTTAACGTTTATTCACTTTTGAGAGACAGAGACAGAGCACAAGTGGGGGAGGAACAGAGAGAGGGAGACACAGAATCTGAAGCAGGCTCCAGGCTCTGAGCTGTCAGCACAGAGTCCAATGCGGGGCTGGAACTCACTGACTGGGAGATCATGACCTGAACTGAAGTTGGATACCCAACTGACTGAGCCACCCAGGCTCCCCAAAGATTGTTATTATATCCAACCTATTTTTTTTATCACAATGCAAATAATTTATACATTAAGTTAGATAAATCCTATTCTATAAATAAGAAATAGCTAATAGTAAAATGAAAAATAAAACTAGATACTAGAAATATTCAAAATAAAATTTAAAATATTTTTAAAAATGTATGTCCTAGATAAGCAATGTATCATCTTATCATTCACTTCCTGCATATACACATCTTTCCTTAGATGATGGCTTCTTTGTTACCCTGTGATTTCAGGTAGTTAAATCCAAGACAATTTATGAATTTTTAGTTTTTCCATATTCTTTTTTTGTAAGAGTTAATCACTCTTTTGGGGTTCCTGGGTGGCTCAGTTGGTTAAGCATCTGGCTCTTGACTTCAGCTCAGGTCATGATCTCATGGATCGTGGATTCGAGCCCCGTATCAGGCTCTGCACTAACAGTGGGGAGCTTACTTGGGATTCTCTCTCTCTCTCTCTCTCTCTCTCTCTGTCCCTCACTCACTCACACACTCTGTCTCTCCCTCTCTCAAAATAAATAAATAAGCTTAAAAATGTTATTACTCTTTCTAGCTTTATCTCCAGTGAATAATGAACAATACTCTTTTTTAATGGAGATAAACTGTCAGATAACTGACATATAACATTGCATAAGTTTAAAGTGTATAACATGTTGACTTGATACATTTATATATTGGAATATGATTACCACCATAGCATTATCAAACACCTCTATCATCTCTATTGTAGTGTTATCTAACATCTCTATCACCTCTAACTATGGCCATAGAAGCACTCCTAACATGAGTAGGTATGAAAGGAGGAATCAAAGAGCTGAGTACTATAGAGGTATATAAAATTAGCTGAGCCCATTTAGTTAGAATCCAGTGAGGTCTTAGAAATGTCTGTTCCAGGCCTAGAGGCATAGGGTGGCAGCAGAGAAATCTAGCAAACACCAAATCTCCAAAAAAAAAAAAAAAAAAAAAAAAAACAACAAAAAAAAAAACAACACACAAAGATTATGAAGGAGAAGTGGATTTAAAATTAAAAGTTCACGGGTGCCTAGATGGCCCTCCCCTCCTCTCTCTCTCTTCAAAATAAATCAATAAACTTCAAAAATTTTAAAATAAGTTAAATTAAAAGCTCCTATAGTAAGGCTGCCATTAGCCTGCATAAAGGAGACCGGACTCTTAGGAAGATGTTGGGGGGGGGGGGGATAGCAAGAATACATGTTTCATGGCTGAAACTTAGGGACTGACATTATTCAAGAGGTATGTGCAAACAGTTTAGGAAGAGGACCATTCAGATCACCCATCAACCAAGCAGATAAGCTGACAAAAAAAAAAAAAAAAATCGGGAAGAATTTTAAAGCTTCTGTGGAACAATGTAGACAGGTCAATGGACTGATACATGACTGTTACCTGCAATTGATACAGAGTATTATAGGAACAAGACAAACTAAGGCAAAAATAAGATTTGGGCCTAAATTCTTTTATCCCAAGGTTGAACCCCAA
The DNA here is from genome assembly GCF_028749965.1 of Puma concolor. Taxonomy (NCBI): domain Eukaryota; kingdom Metazoa; phylum Chordata; class Mammalia; order Carnivora; family Felidae; genus Puma; species Puma concolor. The sequence continues at coordinate 183,502,924 of NC_141667.1, forward strand.
GGATCCCTGAACTTAATACTGAAACTTACATGGCTGTGATTTTTTATTTTGTGTCTGGAATGCCCTTCTTGTTCTTTTGTCAGCCTTTATGGTTTATGGGGATATTCTGGATATTCATCACATGGACTGGTTGGGATGAATTCTTTGGCACCTCTACCTTCATAAAGGTCAGCCAAAATATACAGCCCCAAAAAGCTTATATTCCTAGATGTTTCCAATTGGAAAATTGAAACTAGATTGTAGAACAGGCAAAGACAACTTACTTGGTCATTTCATAATGTTTTATATAGGCCAAAGTGGTACACAATATTATCTTCAAATTTTATAACCCAATCTTCCCTGTGGAAGCCACATTGTACTTAGAGTCTCAGGGTAAGGTAGACGATTGAGGTTTAAACATGAAAAAGGCCAACAATGTTTCAGAAATGCCTAATATCGTAAGAGCATTGGAATAAATCACTTCTAGTATTGGATTTGTATGCATCTGTGGATATTGCTCATGTGACCTTTATCATACCTCTTAGGCTTGCCTTCCCTTGGAGAAAAATGCAGTATGCTTTTACTCTCTGAACATTACAGAAATAGTCATCTGTGGGTTAAATTAATAGTAGCATAATGTGAACTGTTCATAGCACGCAAATATTTCATTATGTTAATGATATTTTGCCGCCAGTTTACACTGAAAAAACTTGTTTGAATTGCATATTGCTTTGAATATTATTACTCAATGAGGCCAGAATGAGAAAAGTAGCAAAGACTTTGCCTGTCCAGGCCTGTTTTGAGTTCTGTGTATTCTGAAGCACACAGAGACATTTCACAGAGTGTTATGAATACATTTTGATCTGCAGCTACCAATGACAATAAAGAATTCTCAATGTTGAATTGGATTTATAGATCCTGGATATCCTACATCTGGAATTTTACTCTGGCCTCTATCCCAAATCATCAGACAAAAGGCCAAAACTGACTGGGAACCTTAATATAAACAAAGCATAAGAGCAGTGAAAGTAGCAATAAGATAAGTCTTGACATGAGAAATTATGCCTTTTCAAGACTCCATGGAATTAAAAATATCCATAACCAACATCACATCTTATCTTAACCTTTTATGAGAAGATCCTCTTGGAAACTCTACTGAAACTTATGCACACAGAGTTCAGGATTAGAGAACTTCCTTCAACTGTTAAATATCAAATGTGTAGTCCGTTTCTTGGCCCGCACAGAAACATTATTTTACAGTCTTACTGGAAAAAAAAGTCATGACTCTTCAACTTTACATTATTACTTTGCAGTAGAATATGTGTGAACCAAGTTGAATGTAAGACAAGCTCTCAGGGGTTCCATTTTGGTACAGAAGCAGCACTTTCAGTTAAGAAATGATTCTTATCTAAGACAATTTAGTCATCTCTGGCCAGCTGGCCATCCATGTGTTACACACAGAGACTGACATACTCTTTTGTCCCAACTGCTGGTGCAACGGGTGGGAGACTCTCTACAACATTTGTAGATAAAAGAAAACATGGGAAAATTCAAATGAATGCCAAGTTATCAGCCATAATGATGGTAAACCACTGCTAGCCTGCAACATTGAATGCTCTAAGCTCTGGACTGGGAATCAGCTATGGCTCCTAGCTGTAAAGCACACTATCATGAATTGGACAAAAATATGTCTTTACTCAGATTTATAAGCCATCACTAATTGAACCATCTAATAGTGGACTATAAATGCATATATCTGTATGAGTTGCCTCCCTAAAAAACAAAAACAAAAACAGGTATAGCAATTCAACCATGGACTTATTCCTTATGTTTATGTATTTCATGCTCATAGGAAGCAATTCTATAAAAAGGAAACAAAGAACTTGTAGGAGGTATACCCCAAACCACCAACCATTTCTTCCTATTCAAAGAAGGTCCCTAAAAGACAAGTTGGTTCAGCCATCCTTAACTTCTTAAAAAGTTATATGGTACTTGGTTACATGGCACATGGGGCGCCTGTGTGGCTCAGTCAGTTAAGTGTCTGACTTTCGCTCAGGTCACGACCTCACGGTCTGTGAGTTAGAGTCCCGCATGGGGCTCTGTGCTGACAGCTCAGAGCCTGGAGCCTGCTTTGGATTCTGTGTCTCCCTCTCTCTCTGCCCCTCCCCCACCCACACTGTGTCTCTGTCTCTCAAAAAATAAATAAACTTTACAAAAAAAAGGTACATGGCCATATTTTCCTCTCATTTGTCTGAACTTACAGACATCCAGGAATCAGGGGGTAGGAAAAAGGAGAAATTAAGGAGAAGAGTCTAAGACTGTACCTTCTTGAAATAGCCCACCTCCTCAGAGGACAGGCGCATTACTCTTCATTTTTATTGTACCTGCTTTACTGTACCACAGCAACCTATGCATGGACTGGTTCATTTAGCCTATATTGAAGGTACAGGATATGTGACCTTAGAGACTGACTTTGATTTAGGTGATACTGGGGACTTGTATTACCTTCCCAGGGCTGCTCTAATAAACTGCCATAAACTGCTTGGCTTAAAACAACTGCAATTTATCCTCTCACAGTTCTGGAGGTTAGAAATCCAAAATCAAAATGTCAGCAGGGTCATGCTCTCTTCCCTAGCTTCTGTTGGTTGACAGAAATCTTTGGCATTTCTCAGTTTGCACAGACATAATTCTAATCACTGTCTTAGTATTCTCATGGCCTCTTTCCTCCATGTGTCTGTGCCTGCACATGATGTTCTCCTATCTTTCTGTTTCTGTGTCTCTTTTGCTCTTATAAAGACAAAAGTGTTATTGTATTAAAGGCCCATGCTGCTCCAATATAACCTCATTGTAAGCTTGCATCTTAATTACAATCTGAAGACCCCATTTACAAATAAAGACACATCCATAGGTACTTGTGATTAGGACTTTAACACATCTTTTGGGGGAACACAATTTAGCCCCATATAATCCCCCTTCCACTAGCCCCAGAGTGCAACTATAATGGAAATTTTTTAGCTGTGGGGACTTGATAGTAGACAATCTCCATCATTGTCCTTAACTTAGTAACATTCATCAAAACATTTTCAAATCTTAAAACATGAGTCATTAACTGGAAAAAGAATAATCATAGAGCATCACTATGAATAGGAAAAAGCTCTAACACTGCTATTGTTGCATCTACTTATATGTGGTAGAGTAGAGCAATACAAATAAATAGTTAAATACAATAAATAGTTACAATAAAAATAAAATTCACCTTTGAAATGCTTTGCTCTAAAGTGGGTATCATACTTTAATTAGTAAATGACATTTAAAAGCATAGTAACTTTAAATAATAAAACCTCAAACTTTTAGGTCTAATCCTGCTATCTTTTTCTTTTCTCCACAATCTGAGATGTGTGCAGGGCTATATATAGAGAAACAAAATACATGAATTGTCACTATGTATTCACTTCAGTGAGACACAGAAAATATCAGAAGCAAAATCAATAGAATATACGTGTCCTTTCACAGAATCTACAAAATAAAACAAATAAAAACAGAAACAGACTGATAAATACAGAGAATAAAGTGGTGGTTTCTTGAAAGATGACCTGATTTTGTATTTCATATGAATTGTAAAGGAGTTAATATGTGTTTAGCATGTTTTGAAAATCTTCAATATGTCTCACCATATCCATTCTCCACCCTGGTCTGCACTCTGATAGACTGATCTATAAGGACTATCTCAACAGACCTCCTTAGCATTGGACTTCCAGCTGATTTTCCTCAATGGGAGGCACTTGCATGAGATTTCAGGATGGAGCTGAGGCAGTTCAGAATGTTGGTTAGCCAGTCATTTCAGGACACCTGTGAGTAACTGTAACCATTACCAATGTCACAGCTTTCAGGGGACCCTCTCTATACAACTACTCTCTCTAGGTTACTACTCCTGACCCTTCATATCTGGGAAGTTCTCAGCTGCACTTAAACATCTTGATCCCTAAATTCTGACCACTTTTTTAATTAGTCCCTTTATTAAACTTCCATCATAATCAAGTTTTGATGCATAATCTGTTTCTTGCTGAGCCCTGACAGATCCGTTCGAAATATTTTTTTCACAGACATTGGAAAAAATTATTTTCCTGTTTAAATAAGCTCTAAGTAGAAAAATAATACTAATGTATGTCATTACATTTTTAAAAATGGTGAACACATATTTTAAATTGTTTAAAATCATTTAAGCTAGCTATATTTCAACTTTGTATGTTTCCAACTTTATGTAATTGCACCACTTACTCATTTTATATCATCCGTATCTTAACTATTTGTGTTCTCTAATATTCTTTCTTTGTACTTCATCATTTTATTTCATATAGCATCTTTTTTTTTAATATTCAGTCATGCACAGTTTCTAGTACTGGAACCAAAATTTCTGGAGTAGTGACTCCTTTGTTTACACCAAATAAGAAATCTTATCTGAAAATTAGAAATATTTCTTTATGACTCTATACCCTAAGATTTAGAAATTGTCCAAATTAGCATTATCATAGGATTCAGAATTCTAACTATTTATTATTGCTATTCTTCAGTCCCCTTCTATAAAACAATATGAACTGGATTGTTTAGAGTGTTTTACTAGGCTCTTCACAATCTTCACATAAATCAAATCCAAGATTCTTTTATGATATTTATGGGTAAGATAAGACACTTGGCTGATACAATAACATTGACAGGATTGATTTTTTTTCTTTTCAGTTGAATCTTATTTTAGCTTTAGAAGATGTCCTGGTTTTCAATATATACAAATAGCATGTTATGGTAATCATATGAGGGAACTTGACTAATTATTATTTTTATTTATTTATTTTATTTTTTAATTTAGAGAGAGAGAGAGAGAGAGAGAGTGCATGGTGCACAAGCGGGAGAGGGGAACAGTGAGAGAGAAAGAGAATCTCAAGTAGGCTCCATGCTCAGTGCTGAGCCCGATGCAGGGCTCAGTCCCACAACCTTGGGATCATGACCTGAGCTGAAATCAGGAGTCAGACACTCAACTGGCTCAAGCCAATCAGGTGCCTCTTGACTAACTGAACTCAAAAAGAATTTCTCATGTTATGTGTCCATAATAGTCTAGCATATTGTGGGCATGTTGTCTTAGATTTACTTCTTTGCTAAGAAATGTAGAACAAATAAGAAACAATGAGTTAAAAAAATTGGGGAAGAATAGCCCAGATTTAATAAAAAATGGCAATGTTCAAATGACATTTGAAATATATACAAACTATGATTTTTAATACACAAAATAACATGTAACTATCTCAATTATAAAAAATCATATGTAAAGCTTTATTAAATATACTCAAACAACTGGTATCCCCTAAAAAAAGGCTTAGGTCTACTATCAACACTGAACTATGAGAGAAGGATCTGATACTAAACATTGTGTAGCTAAAAATATGGAAGGCCAGATGTTATGCATCCCAGGCATTACAAGGAGCTTTGTTGTAGAAATATTATACTTGAAGCTCTAATGATATTTGACAACATCTACAAAGTAAGTGATATACCCAGTATCTATAATACAGTGATGTGATTCTGGTTGTAGGAAGAAAAATAAAAACATGATTAACAATTATATGACTGCCAATCATGACTGTTAACTCAGATTAATGCTAAAAAACACAAGAGAAATGATCTGATTATCTAATGTTGATTGTTCAGCACTGCCTACCAGATAAGTGGAACATAATGTTTGACAACTGTTTTAAGTCTTTAATGCTCTGTTGGTGACAGACACACTGGATTATCTCTTGACACAGAAAGGTAGACAAGGATAATGGGCCTTCATGAAATAATATACTAGAGATTAATTTTGTAGACAATCAACTTTGGAAAGAGTATTACATTTCTTATATTTTCAAGAGCAATTAAAGCCAAATGCCTCTAAAGTCAAATGCCAAGAGTAGTAATCTACTCAGATGCTACTATAGAAACTTTGGGCATCTAACTATGAGCTACAAACTACAGAACCATGGTTTATGCCAAGTAAATAATGCAGAATTAACTCTTGAAACCTGAATGTTTATAATATTAACTGAAGGGATGTTGTTAATTAATACAACTCAGTAAGAAAAAGTCAAGTTCTGAAAGAATTTATAAAGGTAATTCCTGGTTTACTAATACTATCAGTGCAAATAGTGCCTGATAGTCTACAGCTCTCTCATGGGCTGACACTGCCCATTATCACCCAATTCAGAATAGCAAGTGGATGTCTGGTAAAGAGATATGTTTTTCCTTATGCGGTTGCATAAGGAAAGCAATTATAATTGCATAAAAAAGCAATAATCACTATTTAACATACCTCTGGCCCCAAAAGAGATAGTGGTTTTGTATATTAGAATTTTCCAATGCTTTCCTCTGGTAAGATATGCTATAATCAGTGGTTTATACCGAATGTAATTATTAGTTCCATACCTTAGCAATATGATGACTTTATTTATTGCACAGCAGTTCAACCTAGATAGCTTTTCTGTTTTTTTCATAATTTCATGATTTTTTAATTTTTAAATTATTTTTGCATTAAAATGCTCCTTCTATCCAAATCATATTTTTATACTTATTCTTTGTATGTCATCATTCCTATTTTTTCTGGTACCATGTTATAAATTGTATTGCCTTTTAAAATTTTGACTCTTTATACCTCTTTTTAATTTTTAAAATTTTTATTTATTTATTTTTGAGAGATAGAGAGAGAAAGCATGAGCAGGAGAGGGGCAGGGAGAGTGAGGGAGAGAGAATCCCAAGCACGCTCTGTGCTGACAGTGCAGAGCTGGATGCAGGGCTTGATCTTACAAACTGTGAGATCATGACCTGAGCCAAAATCAAAAGTTGGATGCTTAACGGAATAAGCCATCCAGGTGCCCCATTTATAGCTCTTTTTAAAGCCCTACAAATGCAAACTGGTGCAGCCACTATGGAAAACAGTATGGAGGTTCTTCAAAAAGCTAAAAACAGAAGTACCCTATGATCCAGCAATTGCAATACTAGGCATTTACCCAAAGGATTCAAAAATGCTTATTCAAAGTGGCACATGCACCCCAATGTATATAGCATCATTACCAACAATAGCCAAAATATGGAAAGGGCCCAAATGTCCAAAGACTGATGAATGGATAAAGAAGAGGTGGTATACATATGCAATGGAATATCACTTAGCCATCAAAAAGACTGAAATCTTTCCATTTGCAATGACGTGGATGGAGCTAGTGTGTATTATGCTAAGCAAAAGATGTCAATCAGAGAAAGACAAATATCACATGATTTCACTCATACGTGGTATTTAAGAAACAAAACAGATGAATATAGGGGAAGGGAAAGAAAAGAGAGAGGGAAACAAAGCATAAGAGACTCAACTACAGAGAACAAACTGAATGTTAATAGAGGGTAGGTGCATGGGGGATCTGCTAAATGAGTGATGGGTATTAAGGAGGGCACTTGTGTTGAGCACTTGGTGTTATTTGTAAGTGATGAATAAATTCTATTCCTGAGACCAATGTTACACCATATGCTAACCGACTAGAATTTAAGTAAAAATTTGAAAAAAAAGACAAATGAAACTGATTTATTGGACAGTCTAAATTCAGTGATGTATCAATATGGAATAATTGTTTTGTCACTATCTTCAGCTGTGCTTTTTTAAGTCCCACTACAGCATACTTGGCAGATCTCATTTATTATTATCTACATATATGTATAAAATACAGTGATAAAATGTAATCTTATTTAAACTTCAAACATGTATTTTTCTTATCATCCCAGTGGCAGATAGTTCTGGCATTAATGACTGGACACGGGGAAATAATATGGTCTGTTTTTTCAATATTTCTCCACTTAGTCATATTTTCCCTTTGGGTTTTGACTCAAAGTCATTTAAGAGAAAGTGGAGGGAAAAGTGGGAGGGCAGGGGGACTCTTCTTACTCTACTACTTCAAGCTGGTATTGCTGTAGGTCTTGCCTGACTGTCCAAGCCCAAATTACTACTCTTTCACCAGCAATAGGGCTTTCACTGTGTAGAGATGTCTTCTGATATTACCTCCTATGGCTCTTGAGGCTTCCTTATGGAAGATGCCACCTTCTGTACTCAAGCCTAGTCTGCTTCCTTATTGTGCACTTGGACTTTCAGGGAAAGAATATATTTTTACCAAGTAAAATAGCTCTTTCTAATGAATTCTGTCCCTCCTCTTTCATGTCTTCCTTTGTCTTATTATCTTCTACAAAAAAAGGCATGCAATGCAGATTAGCAAATCACTTGATTCAGCAGGGCTCAACCAGGAAATTATATTTCATCTCCTCTTTTTGCAGGTACTTCCAAACCATGTTTCTAAACCTCTTGTAGTCTCCTCACAAAGTTTAAGGGAATATTAACTTTTACTCCCTGTGGAAAAAGAACCTTTCATCATGAACACTTTCCTTCTGAAAACTACAAGTTTATCCACTCAATTATTCAAGTGTTATCTTCTGCATGTGCAGTGGTGGAACAAAGTAATGGTTGTGGTTGCAGGGTCATTCTGCTGTTACTAATTGTATCCTATTAGGATATATCTATTAGTGATCTCTAGAATGTGAATATCCCCTCCCCCTATTTTCGGCTTAGTGATAATTGCAATAAAACAGTAAACATCTTGCTAAACATCCAGTTACATAAAAATTGTCAGATTAGCTACAGCTTTAAGCCATTACCTTTGAAGAAGCACCTCTTTGCTTTCTAGTAGTGTAAAGGGTATTATTAATCATTGTCTAAAATTATTGTCTCCTTTCCTCAAAACTCACTAGGCACACCATGTTACTTAAACCAGTTTTTGTAAGTAGCTAATGACCTTATTTGCTAATCCAACCAGCTTGTTTGTTTTTATTTTGCTTTCTCTCTTCTCCATGACTACTCAGGCTCTGTGTTATATAATTTCCATTACAAATTAGCCAAAATTCTGATTTCTTTTGACTAGTCTGTCTATTTGTTACATTCACTTCGCTGCATACCATCATAGGCATGGGTGAGCACAGGTGTGTATTCTTTTTGTGCTCACATCATAGAAGCAAAGCGTCATTTGCAAAAAGAACATGGCAAATTGATCTCAATATATTTTTGAAGGCAGGAATTTCAACCAGATCCTAGAAACTGCAACTAAACTTTCCATTCTCATAATGCACCTTGAAACCTTTCCACTCGACTGATTTTCCCTGTAAAGATATTCCAACTAGTAGCTATGAAAAAAATCCACTCGTTTATAGGATATCAAACATTAAACTGAATATTATAATCCTATTCCCTCATTCTCACTTAAGGAATTGTTGTCACTGGTGGTATCTATTTTCTTAATTCATATGTACTTCTCAACACATTGCAAACCGCATTAAGATTTTTTCCCTGTTTAATCAGAGAAATCAAATGACACCATCTCATTCTTTTTTTGTTTTCCATAACCTTGATACTTTGGAAGAGTATTGGTCAGATAATTTCTAAGATGTTATTTGTTTGGTGTCTTCTCATGATTAAATTGGAGCTACAGGCTTTTAGGAAAAAAGTACTGGAAAGGTGTATTTTCCTTCTCTTATCATATCAAGGGATGATGTCAACATGATCTACCACTAATGATGTTTACTTTGATCGTTTGAATAAAATGGTGTCTGCCCAATTCGTCCACTGTTAAATTACCATTTTCCCTTTCAATACTCTATTCTTTGGAAATGCATTACTACACCTGGCCCATGCTCATAGCATGGAGGAATGGCTTTATCTCTACTTGGAAGAGGTGGAACTACCTACATTTATTATCTGGAAAAGTTCTGTATGGAAGATTTGTCCCTACTGTTTTCTACTAATTGTATCTCCCATATATCTCTATTGTGTACAGATTTCTACATCTCCACTATTAAACATCTTGTCTGCAGTACCATTATCTCTCAACTGGATTATTTTGCTGTTTTCACCAACCTATCTGCTGTAATCTGTGTAAAACCTTCAATACCTTCTCATTATGAAGGTTACAACTGCTGTTTGGTTGGACCTCTACTAATCTTCCTAGCCATAACGTGCCCGGTGATTCTCATTTCTCTCTCTCTTCTAGTTATGTTGCCTTTTCATGAGTTCACCTACTTATTATCCACCCTCTTGCAAACAGTTACACATGTTGGCAGGAAACCCTTTCCTGGTATTCTTAATTCAGAAAATCTTAGCAGTAATATTTCTCCCTCACAGCATTTGCCATCGTTGCAATGGCAGCAGATTTTTGCTTTGATGATAATTTAATCAATATAGGACCCACAAACACAAGAACTAGTATCTCTTTTCCTCCAACATTTTCTTTCTAACATGAAAATTAGACATATTAGTTTGGTGATATTCTATAAGTTTTGGTTGAATCAATTTAATAAATCAATTAATTGATTAATTAAATTAAGATGAGCTAATATTTAGGTCAAGCTTATTTAGGGATTATTACCTAGGGAGTATCAGGGAAGGGTAAAGTAAATGTTAAGACAGTGAATTGACACTCTAATAAAGTTTATATCTTCACTGCTTTTTATCCCCATTCCTCAATCCCTGACTATTTAACACCTTACCTCTTTTTCTGCTTTTATAACTCTTATAATATTCCAAGTTCATCATTTGCATGTCATTTAGATTACTTCATATTACTGGCCTTTGTCTCATCATTGTCTCATGAAACTAGAAATTCATGTTTCTTCTCTATTTGTTTCTTCATATCCTGATTGTCTTTTCTGGATTGTTGGGGTTGCAAGTTACAGAAATCAACTTTAAGTCACTACATATAAAATAAAGATATCTTATTTTACCTTATTTTTGATGAAAAATATAAATATAAAATTATAAGCACATTGTGAAGTGATTACTGAAATTGAGTTAATTAACAATCCATCACCTTAGTTATTTATTTCTGTATGCATGTGGTGAGAACACTTAAGGTCTACTCTCTCAGTAAATTTTAAGTACATAATACAGTACTATTAACTATAAGCACTGTGTTGAAATGAGATATCTAGAACGTACTCATCTTGTAGCTAGAGGGTTAATATACATTGTGGAGTTCAATGACACATTAGGGATGAATGCAAGAATCTAGAGTAGATGGCTTTCAAAACCTCTACAATTACTTCCATAAGTCTTATCTGCCTCTCTCTGTTCATATCCTTTACTACTCTTTCTCAGCAAATCCCACCGCATACATGTTTTGTATTTACAGTACTCTCTGCATCCATCAATCTCTCTGGTTTTAATAACCATGGGTGAAAGACTCTGTATATCTTAATTAGTTTGTTGACCTAAAAGAGACTCTGCCAAGCAGTGTGTTAACATTAAATACATAATGGAGTTCTTTACTCCACACCCGAAAAAACAAATAAGCCAGTGAAGAAATGGGCAGAAGACATAAATAGACACTTTTCTAAAGAAGACATCCAGATGGCCAACAGGCACATGAAAAGATGCTCAACATCACTCCTCATCAGGGAAATACAAATCAAAACCACACTGAGATACCACTTCACGCTGGTCAGAGTGGCTAAAATGAACATATCAGGTGACTATAGATGCTGGCGAGGATGTGGAGAAACGGGAACCCTCTTACACCGTTGGTGGGAATGCAAACTGGTGCAGCCACTCTGGAAAACAGTGTGGAGGTTCCTCAAAAAATTAAAAATAGATCTACCTTATGATCCAGCAATAGCACTGCTAGGAATTTACCCAAGGGATACAGAAGTGCTGATGCATAGGGACACTTGTACCCCAATGTTTGTAGCAGCACTTTCAACAATAGCCAAATTATGAAAAGAACCTAAATATCCATCAACTGTCGAATGAATAAAGAAGATTTGGTTTATATATACAATGGAATACTACTTGGCAATGAGAAAGAATGAAATCTGGTCATTTGTAGTAACGTGGATGGAACTGAAGAGTGTTATGCTAAGTGAAATAAGTCAGGCAGAGAAAGACAGATATTTTCACTCATATGTTGATCCTGAGAAACTTAACAGAACACCAGGGGGGAGGGGTAGGGGAAAAAAAGTTACAGAGAAGGAAGGAGGCAAACCATAAGAGACTGTTAAATACTGAGAACAAACTGAAGGTTGAAGAGGGTGGGGAGAAGGGAAAGTGGGTGATGGGCATTGAGGAGGACATCTCAATGAACACTGGGTATTGTATGGACACCAATTTGACAATAAATTACATATGAAAATACATACATACATACATACATACATACATACATACTAGAAACTGTACTTGAAAATTCCCTAAGAAGACAAAACCATTTTAGCTGTGTAAGAAAAACTAAATCTAACCTATTTCAAGAATATAAATAAGACTTCACTTAGGTTACTTCTTGTAAATGCCTCTGATAATCATAAAAGAAACTTAAGTTTCACCTTCTTAAAAATGATATAAGATAATCTTGTTTAACCAAATACCTGCCACCTAGAAACCTCTATTGTAATAGCCAAGTATTGTAAAGATTAAACAACTTCTTCATTTTCACTTTATAAACCATTCTGTAACTTCAGGTCTCTGAGTTTCATACCACTTTTAAATTAGAAAACTCCAAGTTCACGAGCAATTCTCATATATACAATAAGGTCATACTGAATACTATTTATTGATCTGATGGTTTTAATTTTGCTGTTTCTGGATTTTTGAAAGAGGTTTGAAAGATATATCGACAAGTAATTCTTAGGTGATTAAAAATGTTGATGATAAATCTTTTGATTCCAATGAAAGTTATTTAAAATTCTACCTGAAACTCAACATTTCTGGATAACTTTATCACCTCAACTATAGTATGAAGTGGAAACTTTCTTCACAGAGTTGTAGATAGTATTAAATATGGTATCCTATATAATATGGAGATATACTCACCATATATTATATATTTACATTAGGCAGTTTTTGGAACGGTATTTTGAATATTAAATTGTTTTAAAAATATGACAGAAAAATTTTATAAGGAACTGAAGTTATTTGCCCATGAGGTTGAAAAATAAATAAATATGAAAAATTGAACTAATTAAAAAGCAAGGTATGTTACAAGTGATTGTTATGGTCTCAAAGATAATACACTAAAGACTATTAACTTCACAATTCAAATTTCAAAATAAAACTGAGGTTTTAGAAGATGAATATTTTTCAATTTGACACATAATTAGAAATATAATTTTCATATTCAATGTAATGAATAACTTACATTGTAATGCATATTCCTTTGAATTCATGTTTGTGTGATCTAGTCTTTCCCTGGTAAGAACTTTCATTGACAGAGCTATCCTTTAAACTTTTAAAAGCAAAGCATAACACTCATATTTTTATGGACCCTTTTGTCAGTAAGCATATATACAACCATTGCTAAACCAGGCTATTTTCCCTAAGGTACTATTTCTCCACACTTTGTATTGATTTGGATATGTCTTACAATGAACTGGAACAGAAAAGCAAATGCACTCTTACACAAGTGAGCTTGTAGTGTTACACAAATTGCTTGGAAAATATCCATTAGCAAGAATATTTTAAAAGAAAGCTTCATGTTCACAGTTCTAAATCTTTAAAGAGTCTCTGAGACAGTATCTGGTAAATTGCAAGTCGAAAAATGGAAACGGTAGAAATTGAGATTTCAAGGAGGTTTCAGCAAATGGACACTTAAGAAATTGCACTGGGACAAAGATATTATTGTGGCAAAAAAAGGATAAAATTACTGTTAGTAAAAATTTCCAAAAGGCATACGCATACTATATTTCCACCTGTCTGTCTTGTATTCACTATGGGATAGTTTAGTACCTCCTTTATGTGTCTTAAAACTTCTTTTGGGGCACCTGGGTGGCTCAGTCTTTTGAGCATCTGACTTCGGCTCAGGTCGTGATCTCAGGGTTCATGGGTTCAAGCCCCATGTCGGGCTTTGTGCTGACAGCATGGAGCCTGCTTCAGACTCTCTTTCTCTCTCTGTCTCTCTCTCTCTCTCAAAAATAAATAAACATTACAAAAAACTTCTTTCAGATATTAATTTTAATGATAATAATTATGATGATGATAATGATGATGCCAGCAGACTAAGGAGGTCTAATGAAGTCAGTTCCTCAGATTTTGGATTGTTCAATATGCCTCTCTAACATAACACTTTCATCTATTTAGTTCTGTTTAGCAAAACTGAAGCTTAATCTAGAATCCAAAATTTAATGTAAATATTAAATAAACAACTGTTTGGCATTCATCTAGATACTTGACAGACACACAGCACAATTTTTTTTTACTTGTAGTTTATTGTCAAAAATAAATCTAAAAATGGTGAAGCCTAATTTTTAAAAAATTTTTAATGTTATTTATTTTTGTGAGAGACAGAGTGTGGGGAGGAAAGGGCAGAGAGAGAGAAAGAGACACAGAGTTCAAAGCAGGCTCCAGGCTCTGAGCTGTCAGCAAAGAGCCCAACACTGGGCTCAAACCCAACACCTAGGAAGTCATGACCTGAGCTGATGTTGGATGTTTAACCGACTGAGCCACCCAAGCATCCCCAAAGCCCAATGTTTTACAAGATTCTGTGATATGTAAAAATATATGAAGATGGGCTTCCAACTCAAGTGAAATATTATACTTAAATAAAATAATAATACATGCATCAATCAATAAATGTAATGGGGAAAAACAAAAAGCAAAACCCTAAAATAAAAATTTCCATGAGGTATCATCAAAATGACATTGGCCACTTTTTTTTATATTTTCTCATTTTTGTACAGAATTTATGGTTTTTTTTTCTTAATTTATTTGGCTTTTGTGAAACTAGGTACAACAGGGTGTATATCAGAATGTGTGACATAAATCTTTTACTTCATTTCATGACCATTTATGTCCTATATGATAAAAATCTAAAAAGTTGACTAGAAACCACTTTTTCTATGAGAATAATATCATATTATTTGCATGTAAAATTAATAGTATGTTGAGTAAAGTTGAGGGTTTGGAGGATTTTAGAAGAAGTACATTTTTCTCATAAAAAACCTATACAATTATCATGTAAAATATTATCTGATGATAGACTCACAAATTTCCACTGAGATATCAATATAGAAAATTAAACCTCATTACTGTGACAAAGTACTTAGTATACAATCTAATACTATACAATCTAATCTAGAATCTAAATTAATGACCTCCTTGTACACAGCCAATGGAGTCATATTGCAAATAGTGTCCAATGCCTTGCACACCCTCTCAATAAGAGGAAATGATAAGTTTATAAGTAAACAGGGAAGAAACTTTGGCCCTCCTAAACTGTCTACTTCAGAAACAGATCCACAGTATTCATCAGGCACAAAACTCTGTATAGAAATAGCAGGGCTATTGGTCATTGTTAATTATTTCTACAAATGGACTGCACAAACATTGGGTAAGTAGATGACCAACCTACATCATTTAAGGTATAGTCCTGACAGACAAATACTAGCAATGTAATTTTTTCTTTAGATGATAGAAATCAAGTACATGTTTTTTCATTAAGCTATTGACCTTTGATAATTCTAGACTTTAAATTTCCTTTCCTAAAATCATCTAAATAATATTAGTCTGGTATTCATCTTTCTTGATCTCAGGAACTCAAATTTTCTCCCATGTATATGTGGGGGTCTGTAAGCCATGTTCACGGGCATCACAAAGCCGTACTGCATGCCTGCTTGTCATCTTATTCAGTGAATTCACACTTGATGGCTGCAACTCCCCTGTGTATTTCATAAAGATCATAGCACTGGTGACTTATAAGCTGCTTTATAAGCAGGTGACTTATAGGACTGGTGACTTATAAGCTGCTTTATCTCTCCCTAAAGCTTGTCATAGCATTCATAGGCATTCTTTCAATCTCCAAAGCACATCTTATACGAAATTGTAATATTTTCAAAGCTTTGTCAAAATTTTGTGATAACAGAATTACAACCTGGTGAGAGCAAATGATTAGTGCAGTTATGATACTGACTGACACCTGTCACATAGGTCAACTATCTCTCTAGACTTTCCTTCACCCTTCCATTTCCCTAGCCTTTGCTGGCAGCATCATCCTTACCCATATATTTCCTATCTAAAGTTCTGGCCCCAAATCCTAGGAACACGAAGAAGAAAGGGAAACAACTTATGTCTTCCCAATCTCACAACCAAACTCCTCATTTAACAAACATATGGTCAGATAGGCTTTTCTCCTAAAAAGAGAAAAAAAAAACAAAACACATGTGGGTTGATTTATTTTATTTTATTTTTTATCTTTCTATTGACTGGATTTTTTCTGACCCAGAAAATAAATTTTAGTTTGCATATGAGAAAGATTCATTAAAGAAGTTTGCTTCTCTCACATTGTTTTTCTCAATCCCCTAAAAAGCATAATACTTCCTTAAAGATGAGATTAGTTTTTATCTTTTAATAACCAATAAATTTGCTAGCACTTTATTTATTTTTTTAATGTCTATTTACTGTTTATTTTAGAGAGAGGGAGAGAGAGAATAGGGGAGGGCCAGAGACAGAGGGAGACAGAGAATCCTAAACAGGCTCCACACTGTCATTGCAGAGCCCAACATGGGGCTGAAATTCACGAACCATGAGTTCATGACCTGAGCGGAAACCAAGAGACATGCTTAACCAACTGAGCCACCCCGGAGCCCCTGCTAGCATTTTAAAAGTAATAAATGCATTTGTCCACACATCTAAATATTAGTATTTCAAAAAGGGAAGAACCAAATATCAGGCAGAACATCAGTTAGAGTTCTCTTCAGTAGAATTTTTATAATAACTTAACAAGCTCCACTCTTGGCCTAACTTGACCTCAGCATTAGGCTGGTACCCTAATGATGATGACTGTCTCAAAGGAGTTAGCTCTGACAGCCTGGTATCCTCCCTTGTTAGCCTAATAGTGCTATAAACCTGTGGACTAGAAGAGGAGAAGTGGGTTATTATTCAGATCATTTGGTCATTTAAGGTGTCTATGAAGAAGTAAGCTTTTAATTTTGCCTAAAGATTAAAAAAATATACATATACCTATTTAAAAGACATAGCAGAAAAGCCTCAGCCTAATGAAAATCACATGAAAACTCACTAAAGCAGGAAGACCTTTCTATGCTAACATAGAAAACTGAAAAAAACACTAAAATACTTGAGAAATAAGAGTGAAGGTAGGATCATTTTTTGTTTGGAGACGATGGGAGGTTGTGCAGTGCTTTGTCATTTATGATGAAGTATTTGGATTTTATTCATGTAGAAAGAAAGTTGTACAAGTTTTAATAAGGGACATGATTTTATTTACATTTTTCAAAACATCACTCTGGCTGCTGTGAAGGAGGAATGATCCTAGGGAGTCTTCAACAGAAACATTTACACTGTTATGCATAAGACACAATAAAATATTGGGTCAAGAAGATGGAAATAAATATGGAGAAGACATTTTGAAGGTAAGGCTTACATGACTTCTCGATAGCCCTTATATTTCTATGAAAAAATAGAGGAATCAATGATGATTCCCCAATTTGCAAACTGTAGAAAGCTACATATATAAATCAATACATATACATAAATACATATATATACATAAATACATTTATACATATATATGTGTATATATGTGTGTATATGCATATATGTGTATATATATATATATATTTGGGTGATGGAAACATATAGATGTCATTTAATGTCATGGAAATTGAGGATACCTAGAGAGTTCTAATCCATCTTTAATGACAATCTAATGCCTTTTTTACTTTATGAACTTCAAAATCTGATGATGAACCAATGAACACATGATAGCATATAAACTATTTTGCTATGTCTTTCATCCATTAGTTTGAATGAACACACTGAGGAGATCGAGCGGAAGATGGCTGCGTAGGAGGACGCTGGGCTCACCGCGCGTCCTGCTGATCACTTAGATTCCACCTACACCTGCCTAAATAACCCAGAAAACCACCAGAGGATTAGCAGAACGGAGTCGCCGGAGCCAAGCGCAGACGAGAGGCCCACGGAAGAGGGTAGGAAGGGCGGCGAGGCGGTGCGCGCTCCACGGACTGGCGGGAGGGAGCCGGGGCGGAGGGGCGGCTCGCCGGCCAAGCAGAGCCCCCCAGTCTGGCTTGCAAAAAGCGGAGGGGCCTGACGGACTGTGTTCCGACGGAAAGCGCGACTTAGCGTCTGGGAAGTCATAAGTTAACAGCTCTGCTCAGAAAGCGGGAAGGCTGGAGGACAAAGGGAAGGAGAGCTGCTGAGCCCCCCGAGGACAGAGCTCAGTTTGGTGGGGAACAAAGGCGCTCGCCAGCGCCATCTTCCCCGCCCATCCCCCAGCCAAAATCCCAAAGAGAACCAGTTCCTGCCAGGGAACTTGCTGGCTCCGCGCGCAAACACCCAACTCTGCGCTTCTGCGGAGCCAAACCTCCGGCAGCGGATCTGACTCCCTCCTGCTGCCACAGGGCCCCTCCTGAAGAGGATTACCTAAGGAGAAGCAAGCTAAGCCTGCCCCTCCTGCCCCTGTGCACCTTGCCTACCCACCCCAGCTAAGACGCCAGATCCCCAGCATCACAAGCCTGGCAGTGTGCAAGTAGCCCAGACAGACCACCCCACCCCACAGTGAATCCCGCCCCTAGGAGAGGGGAAGAGAAGGCACGCACCAGTCTGACTGTGGCCCCAGCGGTGGGCTGGGGGCAGACATCAGGTCTGACTGCGGCTCCGCCCACCAACTCCAGTTATACACCACAGCACAGGGGAAGTGCCCTGCAGGTCCTCACCACGCCAGGGACTATCCAAAATGACCAAGCGGAAGAATTCCCCTCAGAAGAATCTCCAGGAAATAACAACAGCTAATGAGCTGATCAAAAAGGATTTAAATAATATAACAGAAAGTGAATTTAGAATAATAGTCATAAAATTAATCGCTGGGCTTGAAAACAGTATAGCTGACAGCAGAGAATCTCTTGCTACAGAGATCAAGGGACTAAGGAACAGTCACGAGGAGCTGAAAAACGCTTTAAACGAAATGCATAACAAAATGGAAACCACCACGGCTCGGATTGAAGAGGCAGAGGAGAGAATAGGTGAACTAGAAGATAAAGTTATGGAAAAAGAGGAAGCTGAGAAAAAGAGGGATAAAAAAATCCAGGAATATGAGGGGAAAATTAGAGAACTAAGTGATACACTAAAAAGAAATAATATACGCATCATTGGTATCCCAGAGGAGGAAGAGAGAGGGAAAGGTGCTGAAGGGGTACTTGAAGAAATCATAGCTGAGAACTTCCCTGAACTGGGGAAGGAAAAAGGCATTGAAATCCAAGAGGCACAGAGAACTCCCTTCAGACGTAACTTGAATCGATCTTCTGCACGACATATCATAGTGAAACTGGCAAAATACAAGGATAAAGAGAAAATTCTGAAAGCAGCAAGGGGTAAACGTGCCCTCACATATAAAGGGAGACCTATAAGACTCGTGACTGATCTCTCTTTTGAAACTTGGCAGGCCAGAAAGAATTGGCACGAGATTTTCAGTGTGCTACACAGAAAAAATATGCAGCCGAGAATCCTTTATCCAGCAAGTCTGTCATTTAGAATAGAAGGAGAGATAAAGGTCTTCCCAAACAAACAAAAACTGAAGGAATTTGTCACCACTAAACCAGCCCTACAAGAGATCCTAAGGGGGACCCTGTGAGACAAAGTACCAGAGACATCACTACAAGCATAAAACATACAGACATCACAATGACTCTAAACCCATATCTTTCTATAATAACACTGAATGTAAATGGATTAAATGCGCCAACCAAAAGACATAGGGTATCAGAATGGATAAAAAAACAAGACCCATCTATTTGCTGTCTACAAGAGACTCATTTTAGACCTGAGGACACCTTTAGATTGAGAGTGAGGGGATGGAGAACTATTTATCATGCTACTGGAAGCCAAAAGAAAGCTGGAGTAGCCATACTTATATCAGACAAACTAGACTTTAAATTAAAGAATGAACACACTGAATGTTTT